>NC_064627.1:182307898-187307898 GCF_023864275.1 Schistocerca cancellata | reverse complement strand
AGTCATTTGGGAGTATTCTCTGACCGAGAAAATCACGCCACTGTTTACTGTTTGAACCTGCAATGAAAAAAGTCACAGCACGGAGATGCTATTGGCTAACACAAGACATTACAGAGGCTGAAACAGATACGACACCTTGGTAAGACATATGACGCAACACCAATCCACCGAACAGTAACTGTAGTGTACGTGCACAACAAATCCCAAACTACCACGGACACTACTGGCGTATGTACAGGCGGACCACCAGTCTACCAGCTGCAAGAGCAAACGATCCAAAGCGGGGGACACTGGAGCGGACACAGCAGGGACGGACACGAGCCACCGCGGCGCCCACCACTACGAGGCAACGAAAATCGACGCGGAGGTCACCTTTTCTGTAAAGATCTCCGACAGGAAGGAGGGCTCCCTGCCCGCCAGGTAGGACGAGTTCCGCGACAGCCGCCTGCTCTCGCGCGGGTCGTCGATGATCTGCAGCAACAACACACGCGCCGCTTAATGACAGTCTGGAGTAGATCGCATGCCGCAATGCTCTGGACCTGCAAGCGGAAGCAGCAAAGCGCGCGCGGCATCGGCGTGTTTAAGAGGGGAACAGAGTGCGTGCCGGGCCAGGCCAAGGTCTTGCAGCTATGCACAACGGGGCGCAGCCGGCGTCGCATCGCCAAGTCAGTTCCAGAGGGCATCAGCAGCGCATTAGCGCCAAGAACTAAAGACAGCGGAAAAGTAAGCATGTTGTTCTAAAGAGCTCCGTCCCAATTCAAAGAGCGTACCATATACAGTAACGAAGATAGGAACTTGGGGCGAATTTTAACTTGCATATATGACGACAAAATTTTTTGTTTCATAAAGACCATTTGGTCTCACAAGGGTATATCTTTTACAAGTGCACTCCATGTTTAAAAGTATACGGACATCTAATACTGGGTGTTGTGTGCTGTCCTTAGGTTAGTTAGGTTTAAGTAGTTCTAAGTTCTAGGGGACTGATGACCATAGATTTTAAGTCCCATAGTGCTCAGAGCCATTTGAACCATCTAATACTGACCATTAGTATGTCATGTGTCCACCTATCCCCTTTATGACGGGTTGAACACAGCTGGGGACTTTCAATGTGTCTGAATGTTTCTGGAGGGCTGAAAATGGCTCTGAGCACTATGGGACTTAACTTCTGAGGTCATCAGTCCCCTAGAACTTAGAACTACTTAAACCTAATTAACCTAAGGACATCACACATATCCATGCCCGAGGCAGGATTCCAACCTGCGACCGTAACGGTCGCGCGGTTCCAGACTGTCGCTCCTAGAACCTATCGGTCACCCTGGCCGGCTCTGGAGGACTGACAGCCCGTTCTTCCTCAACAGTCGAAACCATAGTACGACGCTGGGGTAGGGCTGTTGACTATCAACATGTCGGTATTTTTTCCAAAAATAGACATCAAAACGGCAATATCGAGTGCCGATATTTTTATTTTATATTATATTTTTTCACAATTTTCGGTAAATATCTGAAGTTGTTCTTTTGAAATTGTAGTTGGTTGGTTCAAATGGCTCTGAGCACTATGGGACTTAACATCAGTGCCCGCATCTCGTGGTCGTGCGGTAGCGTTCTCGCTTCCCACGCCCGGGTTCCCGGGTTCGATTCCCGGCGGGGTCAGGGATTTTCTCTGCCTCGTGATGGCTGGGTGTTGTGTGCTGTCCTTAGGTTAGTTAGGTTTAAGTAGTTCTAAGTTCTAGGGGACTTATGACCACAGCAGTTGAGTCCCATAGTGCTCAGAGCCACTTAACATCAGTGGTCATCAGTCCCCTAGAACTTAGAACTACTTAAACCTAACTAACCTAAGGACAGCACACACATCCATGCCCGAGGCAGGATTCGAACCTGCGACCGTAGCGGTCTTGCGGTTCCAGACTGTAGCGCCTTTAACCGCACGGCCACACCGGCCGGCCGAAATTGTAGTTGAACATTATTTTACTTTCACTGTTTGAACGTGTCGTACTACTTTTTGAGCTTTCATCATGTCCAATTTTCACTTTGACTGCGTGAAGCAAGTATGTGTGGCTCAGAAGAAGTAGTAGTCCGATTGCAATGGAGGGTTGGCGGTGTGAATGGAATGTGAAGAAACAGCACATCAGTGACGTTAAAAAACAATTTTAAAGCAACTAGTGTGCTGTATCTTCACATCGTCATTCTTAAAAAAACAGTTGCTGAAAATCATGGAGAAAAATCTAATTGACACGATTGGTCTTTGCGTCGCGCGGAGACGTGTGAGGACAAACGCTGACGTAACTGGCGCTCGGCGCTACAAACAGAAAATGCAACGTTCAAATTCACCACGAAATTTTGACACTACAACTGGTACGTCACTGGCGATGGCAGAAATGAAAAACTAGGGAAGTCGACATGAAGTGTTCCGGACACATCCAATACGATGAAACCGAAATTGTGCCACCTACTTACAGTTACTAGTGTCAGCAAAGTAGTTATCGCCAAGTGTGAAGGTACATCGTTTTGATTTTAATCCTTATTCTAAGGAAGATAAGCAGGCAAATTGCTTGAGGCTGCTAGCTTGTTGATGTACATAATATCTAATAATAAATCAATTCTTAAATATACAGCTCTATACCTGGCAGTAATTTACAATGTGCAGCAAATGTTTTTATAGGCAGGTAAGTCGATATTTCTTCCGTTGATATATCGATACATTTTTTTGGGATATCGACGATCAATATGATATCTATTTAATTATCGATATATCGGATTGGCGATATTTTGAAAAAAACCTACGGTCCTACGTCTGGGGTCTGAAGCGAAGTTGACGTTCCAACTCATCCCGAAGGGATTCCAGTGAGTTCAAGTCTGACTTCTGCGCAGGTTAGTCTATTTCAGGAATATTAATGTCCACAAACCATTTCCTCGCAAATGCTGCTTTACGACAGGGTGCATTGTCAAAGTGATAAAATCATCGTCTTCGAACTGTTCCGCTACACAATGCTGTAAAATGTAGTCGTAATCTTCCCCATGTAGCGTTCTCTGGATCACAATAACAAAACCACACCCTAACCACGAAATGCATGCTCATACTGTAACACCACCTCTTCCGAACTTCACTGTTGGCGCTGCACATGAGGTAATGTTCTCCAGGGATTCGCCGAACCGAAACGTTTTCATAGCATTGTCACATGGTATAGCGTGATTCGTCACTCGAAAGCACTCCAGTTATTCACTTTACAGTGACACTGTTCTTTACACCACCTAAAGCGTCACTTAACGCTGATCATTGAGATGTACGGCTCACGAGGTGTTGCTTGACATTTGTACTCCATTCTTTTTGACTCCTTAGGAACAATTATTGTGCTAATTGAACTACTGGTAGCATTTTGGAATTCGACAGCTATTCCTACAGATGATTTTACGCGATTTTTTGCAACCGCCTTCCGGTCCCCGTCCGTGTCTTTGGTCTCAATTTAGCCATGGTTGTTCCTTCGCGTTTCCGCTTCACAATCACATCATCAGCATTCGACTTGCGCAGATTTAGTAGGGGCGAAATGACCCTGATGGATTTTTTACTTGGTGACATGCAAGAGCTAGTCCACGTTCGAAGGCACTAAGCTCTGTTTCTCTACTGCCGACACAGTATCCCACCTCCTTCTATACTGGCGGGTCCGCCTCTCATGACATCTAGTCGTCAGTTCCGCATTACGTAAGGGTGTCCAGATACTTTTGATCAGATAGTGTACACGTTGTTTCAAAGGATTGGAACATTGATGATCTCTCGAAAACACGTCATCTTCGGCACAATTTGTTATAATCACGGGAGTCGACATGTCGTTTATTAAAGGGTTTTCGTATTTGGTCCATTTCGTGTTGTAGCTTGTGTGCTATGAAACTATTCCATTCTATGGCATCGGCACATTGAAGATTCATAAAAGAAAGTCTAGTTTTGGTTCCATTTGTTATAATTAACTGTCAGATAAACACATATCGACCGTTAAAGCATTTGGAGCAGCGGAAGATCAAAGACATGAGCTAAAATTTGCTTTCGTAAACAGTACTGAAGGGAAAAGGGAGGTTTGTTGTGAACTGAAAGGATGCTTGTTCGCGTCCTGCATTAGGAAAATACAGGGGATAGGAGAAATAATGTGAACAGTGGTAGTAATGGGATGGTTGTCTTTGATGGTCAACAACGCAGGTAAGGCACGTGTCGCGTTGGACTGTGCGTGTTCAGTAGGGACTAGGCATCAGTGCAGGTTGTTTACGAGTAGTTCAAAAATGGTTCAAATGGCTCTGAACACTATGGGGCTTAACATCTGAGTTCATCAGTCCCCTAGAACTTAGAACTACTTAAACCTAACTAACCTAAGGACATCACACACACCCATGCCCGAGGCAGGATTCGAACCTGCGACCGTAGCAGTCCCGCGGTTCCGGACTGCAGCGCCAGAACCGCGGCCGGCGTTTACGAGTAGTCCACACTTCGTATTTGCATTCAAAGGCCGACCTAACAGAGTTCCAAAGAGGGCAGATTGTGGGGGCCCTATTACCTGGAGCATCAGTAACCGAGACAGACAACTTATTGAATGTGATTCATCAGTTTCTCCCGGCGTATTTGTTGCTCGAACAGTCCACGGCCACCCGCCCTCAGGCGCTCAGTTCGTCAGCGCACCTGACGATGGCGACATGTCTGATCGCCGAAATATTGTGCACGTTGGACACTATGAACCGGCAGTATATCCGTGGACTGATCGAGCAACTTATTGAATGTTTCAAGAGCAACTGTTTGAACAGTCATACCAGCCAACGCAAAACATGGAAAAACCTCATCGTGTAAACGTAATAGTGGGCGCAAATCAAAACTAACTGACAGAGATCGCCGTACGCTAACACGAACTGAGTCAGAGCAACACAAAACTACGGCGGCCAAAGTGACTGCAGAGCTCAATAGCCATCTTCGAGACCCCGTATCTATCGACACCGTCCGCCGAGAACTCCATAAAGCGAATATTCATGGACGAGCTGCTATACCGAAATCATTAGTGACGACAATCAACGTAAAGAAGTGTAAAACATGGTGTCAGGAGCATAAATCATGGATCAGTGGAAAGACCTCGTATGGTCCGACGAGTCAACGTTTTCGTTATTTCGAACATCGGGCAGGGTTTGCGTCTGGAGAACGCCAAACGAAGCCTACATCCAGATTACTTGATTCCAGCGGTTAAGCATGGACGTGGAAGTGTGATGGTGTGAGCAGCCATATCATGGTATTCTGCTGATCCCATCATTACTCTCACAGGCCGTGTTACACAGCCAAGGATTAAGTGAACAGTTTAGGTGATCGGGTGCACCCCATGATTCGTATGTTGTTCCCCAACAATTATGCCATACTTCAGGACGATAAAGCACCCTTCACACAGCGAGGACAGAACGATCGTGGTATGAGGAACATGCAACTGAACTGCAGTGTTTTCTCTGGCCAGCACAGTCCCCGGACTTTAACATTACCGAACCCTTGTGAGCGGTGTCGGAGCGCAGACTCCGGAGCAATTTCCGCCTCCCTCATCGCTACAGGAGTTAGAAGAGTTTCTGGTCTTAGAGTGGCATAACGTTCCACTGGAGACTATATAATCATTGTAAGCCAGTATTCCAAGAAGAAACGCAGCTGGATTACGGGCAAATGGGAGTCCAACCCATTATTAAATAAATCATTCCCAAGTGGTACAGGTGTTCACATTATTTAGCCTATCCCCTGTATGTTCTTATTCAAGCTCGCTTAAAAAAAAAAAAAAAAAAAAAAGAATCTGTGGCTTCCTACTGATTTAACAGTAGTATACTCTGAAGTGTTCGACGTTATGCAGAAACAAGAGCGCTCTCCATTCGTAATAGCTCGTTTCTGAGCGTGCTGCGACTACATTAGAAACCATGCCTGGTTCAAATGGCTCTGAGCACTATGGGACTTAACTTCTGAGGTCATCAGTCCCCTAGAACTTAGAACTACTTAAACCTAACTAACCTAAGGACATGACAAACATCCATGCCCGAGGCAGGATTCGAACCTGCGAACGTGGCGGTCACGTGGCTCCAAACTGAAGCGCCTAGAACCGCACGGCCACACCGGCCGGCCTCTGGAACAGGAAAGGGAGGTAATGACAGTGGCACGTAAAGTGCCCTCCGCCACAGCGTTATCAGCGCCTGACAGTCTGGCAGGGGCCTCATTCTGGGTCTCCACTTGGCTGGCTGGCTGGTCGAATCGTGCGTTGTGGGGCATTTGGATGTGACAGTGGCCCGAAGTTGGACGGCTTCGGAACGTGTGCAGGGCATACTCGTTGTCAAGGTTAGTAGTGACTGAATGAACTCTTGAGGGCACACGATGTCGACGCAATGTTTAAGTCTAAAAAATGGCTCAAATGGCTCTGAGCACTATGGGACTTAACATCTGAGGTCATCAGTCCCTGGAACTTGAAACTACTTAAACCTTACTAACCTATGGACATCACGCATATCCATGCCCGAGGCAGGATTCGAACCTGCGACCGTAGCGGTCGCGCGGTTCCAGACTGTAGCGCCTAGAACCGCTCGGCCACCCCGGCCGGCAGAAACCATGCCTGGCGTGAGAAACACATTCCTTGCGGGGACGGCATTAGTTTGCCTTTAACGGTAGCTACATAACAACTTTGGTAGTAGTCTTCTTCCTGGAAAGGGCCAGTACCCCCTCCACTTCAGCGTACAGCTAGATCATTTGTCACGAACGGTCCTTCAGGACCTCATATTACTCGGTGAGTTGGCAGGGAGCAGCTTCACCGCAGGCTATTCCTGTGTGAAATAACGTCACTGTAAGGCATCGCGATGGTCTAGTTTTCATGCCGACACTAAAGACGACGAGCCGCCTACAGTTCTGTGTGGGGAAGCGTTCACATGGTGACGCTATCGACGCCCCTGCGGCTGTCACCACGTCGCGGGACTCGCTACGGCGGCTTTATACCCGGGCCGTTCTACTTTCCAGCACGTGGGCGCCTTCCTTATCTGCTGCCGGCAGCGGCGCCTCGCTAGGTGATAAAGGACGCTAGTTCCGCGGAAACCTCGCAGTCATTTATGCGGACGAGTTCTGGGACGCCTGCACTTGCCGCTCTGGCTATCGGCGTATAGAGCTTCTGAGAAACGTTTCACGGTCGACCTCTTCGGCAACTGCTTGCCACTATCCCGATACTGGCAACCATGACGTCGAGCGCATTCCTCAAAACCATGGCCACGTCAAGCGAGCTTCCCACGATCAATGACTGAATTGTTAATAAGCGACGTAGTGGACTATTCGTACAGAAAGAAGAAAACCAGAGGTTTTTTTGTCTGTTTTTATTTGCTTGTTGTGGCTTTCACTGTACTACTCGATAAATGGGAACATAGATACCGCCATCGCTGTTACTAAATTGGGTAAGAGATACAATAGTGCTCTTCCTCCACTCCCCAAACCCTACGCTGTCCATATATGGTGTGCGATATATGTACAAAACATGCGCGAAAATACCTGTCGGTGTGTTTAGAACATTCCGAGTTACTCCCACACCGAACTTTGCCTTACACAGTGTGTTACAGGTAAGATATTTTTTATGTAAATTACGGAACAGTAAGCGAAAGAAATATTTGTTTACGTAGATAAAACTAAGAAACGTTCCTCTTTCTGCGGAGTTAAGAATATAGTTTCTCCAGTTATTTTCCAGAAAGTTAGAGCAACGAGTTATAACTTTTTAAATAAGATATTTCTTAGGGTCCTGTACCTCCAATCGGTAAAACCATATGTCCGATTGTTAAAACCCCTTTTTCTCAGGAAATTGTAGACATACCATATTGAAACTTGTGTCACATACCAAGAGCTAGGGTCCCATGGCGGTGTAAGCTTCCAAGCCAATGCAATCAAAAGATACGGCCATTTTATGTCACACATTTTGACACTCGCAAACTCACTCATCGAAATCTATGGGGAAGGTACTTCCCGTTGGCCCACAACCATGACATTTGCCAATAAGCAAGATTTCACTGTATGCCTAAAGGGAAATATCCTAAAATTGTGAATCTGCAATTATATCAAACGAAAAAAAAATTTTTATCGTTTCTTATCTGACTGATGGTCACTCCGTCTTTTAAGACCCCTTTTTCTCTGAAACAGGTACACGTATCAAGTTGAAATTTACGCCAAATACTAAAGTTTGTGGCCCCTGAGCGGTGTAAAAACCGTAAGCTTCTACGCCAATGCAATCAAAATGTACTACCATTTCTGTCACATATTTTGATACTTGTAAACTAACTCATTAAATACCCATCATTTTGATTTGCAGCTGCTTGTATTGGCCATGTTTGCAGTTAAAATTGTTGAATGTGAGGTCCGCCAGCTATGCAAAACACCGTTTTTCTCAGTACCCAAACATGTTTCGGCACCACTGTGCCATCATCAGTGGGTTTTCGTTTTTATTTATTCTGCAATGTGAACATTTTGTTAAATGATTATAAAATTATTTGCATTTTTATTTCAAACAACAGATAGTTCCTTTTTGTAAAAACCCGCAGAGTACTTCCCGTTGACTTAGAATCATGAAATTTGGCACGCAGCACGGTCGCACAATACAAGAAAAGGAAAAAAGATCAGAAAATCGTTATTGTAATTATATGAAACGAAAAAGATATTTGTTTTGTCATTTGTTATCCAAATTCAAACCTGAAACAAGAACATTCTCGAAAATCTTGGAATCCTCGGGACCAATGTGTTGCCAGTACAAATGTAGATAACAGGCAAAAATCGTAGAGATTCTCGGTTTCCGGAATGGTGAGCTGTCTGCATACATACTTAAGTTTGTTCGGAACTCACTGTACGTGAGACCTAATCGCACCTGGCCAATGTTTTTCTATATTCTAACTGATGTATTTAAACCCACTGTGCACAAATCAGCTTAAATAAAATTCATATCAATTTTAGTTGGGAAGCTAAAAATGTTCAAAGTTTTAGGGACAGATGCAACATGAGGTACATAAAGAAGTAGTGGTAGTGGTAGTAGTAGTAGTAGTAGTAGTAGTAGTTGTTGTTGTTGTTGTTTGTGTGTGTGTGTGTGTGTGTGTGTGTGCGTTTTTCTGCAGCTTTGTCAAGTTACTTCTTACATATATGTGGTACTGATAGATCATATTATAATATCGTTGACCACATCTCCTTCGACTTCGTCTATATTATTGATTTCGTTCGACTTTTTTCATTTCAGAAATACACGCGTGAAGATACAGAACTCCTACTACACCTGCCTGAAATTTTTTGTTGTAACATGATTGGTTGTTGGTCAATATTCCTTACCAGGAAAGGTGTTTACACGGTAGTAGACAGTTAGAACCACAGAACTGACTGCAGATCACTCAATGCTCGGTCTTACGTCTACCTAGAGAGCTGTGATACAGAAAGACACCAAAACCATTTACTGATTGTGTTGACAGAGAGCAAATTCGACCAACTGTGCTCATGTCCGCAACCGAATGTCTTCCACCCTCCCTCATGAACAAGTGTTCACATTTCAGAAAATATGCGTTTGCACACCCGCCTTCATTGGAATGGTTTCTCTCGTTTCGATGAGTACTACCACTACTCAAAATGTTCGATACGTCTTGCACTTTAACACCCTGTGCATATTTTCGCTCTGTAGGCGAGCGCCTACGTAGCTCACACACGTGACTCTTTTTGCAAGCAGGGCAGGACGTGGGCTCTGCCGCCCGACTCGTGTACCCAGACCCGGAGTGGCCCAAGCAGGTTTTTGCGGCTGCGGTCGGAAGCTTTTAATCATACGGCGGTCGTGCTCGCTGCGCTATTAGCGCCGCGTAAATCACACCGCGAACGCGCACAAGGAGCAATTAATCACTTCTGCATACTTACCGACCATAAATACGCCAGCCCTCGCCCCGGTACCGAGAGATATTCGTTTCAAACCTTGGCAAGTGCAAGAACACGCGGAAGAAAGCCTCTTCTCTTTTTTTCCGAGGCATTAATTTCGTACGGTGTCGTGCACGCCGCTGACGTGGATTACACCGCAGAACCAACAAAATACACGCACGCCTTCTTTCGTGACACGCCAAGCTTGTATTCTGTAGTAACGGGGTCAAAACACCTGTCCGTAAACAAAGGTTTGGCGAGAACGTCATAAGCTCTTCGTTGATTTAAAGAAAGCATATGACAGCTTCCGCCAAGAGGGAATGATCAAGTGTTTGATGGAATTCAAATACCTGGGGCCTGTACTAAAACGAGGACCTCCCAGCCAAGTAGAAATATAACAGAGACTGCAAGCTGGCAATAGCCTTCAGTCTATCCGCAAGAAGGAAAGTGTCTCAGCGGTAAATGAACTGTAAAACACCTGAACAGATCTAAGGAGGTTTTTTGTGTTTGAAAGAAACGTCCTTCATAAAAAGGAAGGACCTGCTGTAGATGCAAAAGGTGGGGAATGTACATCACGCACGTAGTTTATGTAACGGAAATATATCTACAGTGGACAGGTCACATAGTTCGTATGCCAGAACGCCGGCGTTAAAATGTCAAAATAACTAGCACTAGACCTGTGGGAAGACTCCGAACAAGGTGAATGGACTGTGTTTCGAGTGACTGACAGCAAGCAGGATTGCCGGATACATGACAGCAAAGATAGCGCGTGCTCCACTGGGCCTAATCATCGCAACTATCTTTGTCGCATAACTGGCCTTTCATCATTACATCATATTTATCATTTTCGAAGATGCTGATTATTCGCTTAATTTAATCTAATACATCTCTGTATTCTTAGAATAAACTTTCATAATCTTCCATTCCGGTATCTTGCCTGATGAGTTCGTACCTTTCCAGCCCCGTTCGCGACTACTCCAGACCCACTCCGCTGAACTATCACCACCGCCACTTGAATGACAGTCGCTGGCAGCTGAATGCTGGATATAATTGTAATGTACTTAACGGAGATTACTCTATCAAATTCAAGTAACATTGGCATCATAATGAAACGTTAAATTATTTAGTACGCAATTTCATTCTCACTGGAATCTGACAAGGGCGGATTGGTAAGTCCGTGATTCTGACGAGAGATCGTTCTGTAATCGCAAGTTTCTTACTGGCAGCGAGTTGCATATCTAGTTCGTGTCTAATTACGGAAATTCGTCGACAAGTGTATGGTAGAGCATTGTTCAAAGCGTTTAAAAGATATGGTCGCAGGTTCGAATCCTGCCTCGGGCATGGATGTGCGTGATGTCCTTAGGTTAGTTAGGTTTAAGTAGTTCTAAGTTCTAGGGAACTGATGAACTCAGATGTTAAGTCCCATAGTGCTCAGAGCCATTTGAGCCATTTTAAAAGATAGTTGTGTTTTCCATCCTGAAAATGGAGAACAGTGACTTCCGTGTACTGAAAAACACTGCTGTTTTTGTATGGTGAGAGGATCAGCGAAACTGAAGAGAAGCTGAGAAAGGAGTATGGGGACTCTGCTACACAACATGGTATGGTGCCCGTTACAGTAGGACGGGTGAAGAGCATGCAGGACGCCCAGCTGAGGTCACAACAGCGGTGAATAAAGCTTGCCAAATTTTGCAGGAAGGCTGCGAGTGTAGATCCGCAAGGTAACCAAGGACGTGGACACCTCAAGTGAACGGGTACATAATATTTTGCACGAAAATTTGGGCACAGGAAAGGTGTCAGCAAGATTGGAGCCACAAAAGCTCACAGTTGACAATAAGCGCAATCGTGCTATCATTTCATAGGTATGTCTGCACATGTTCAGTCGCAATCCCTATGAGTTTTTCTGGCGTTATTTCACAGATAATAGAACGTGGATCCATTACTCTCGATCTGAGACAATTATGACTGTCTTTTGGGATTCTGAAGGCGTGAGGTTTATTGACAACCTACCAAATCCTTAATGGACCAATTTCACAAGCTACTGTTAAAGAAACGACCGCATTTGGTGAAGCTTTCCCTTTCACCAGGAGATTCTGCAAACCAAGACGTCAGTCGTTACAATGGGAAAAATTGTGGAAGTGCACTAAGAACTGCTACATCACCCACCTTGTGCTCCACATTTGGCTCCTAGCGACTTCTTCCTCTTTACAACTGGCTCGGTAGGAAGAAATTCACGTACAATGAAGACATGATGGCAGAAACGAACTCGTATTTTCCAGACCTCAAAATATCGTATTTTCTGGAAGGGTTAATAAAACTGGAGGAATGTAGCGCCAAGATGATGTGAGCTAAAAAAAGATTATGATAAGAAATGACGTTAATTTTCTTTGTAAAATAGTGTTTTCTTTAAGAGAGTCACAGACTTATCAATCTTCTCTCGTAACGTATCTTATTGCTAGATATAATTAATGGACCTACGCAAAGTGACTGCGATATTTACGTAACATTGGCAATTTGAGGAAGGTTTATTTATTTTAAATATAATTTCATGTTTCTAGGTATTTTATTAAATGTTGTGTGCTGTCCTATAGTTAGGCAGTTAGATCCAGGAAGTGAAACAAAACTATAAAATTTTTACTTAAGCACAGCTCTAATTACCCAGATCTTGCAGCTGAGTCACTTTACCAATGTTCAATTTTTTTTTAATTTTTTCTGCGTCCATCACTATGCCTTACTGCTAGATCTCAAGTGACACTACTGCTCACGCATATGTGGCTGACCGACATACACACGAGTAATGCTGAAAGCTCCCGTCAGCATCACGACAGCGAACGTCAGCAGTCAGCATTCCCCTCGAACGGCGTCAGCAGTGGTTTACGTATCACAACACAGCTGCCTACGGCCTCCTATAGCATTGCTTTCAATGCCTGAAACAGATCGGTGGCGGGTGGAAGGGAGATGAGAAAGTGGGGGAGGGGAGGGGGGTACGAAGTTTCATGCCGGCAACCGTATGATCGAGATCTCAGCAACTTCATGATCACTCAAAGTCCATACTGGCTGCAAAGGATTTACTTCTAAATTGTATTTTATGATAGATCGGATCAGACCGTCTTTAGTGGGTCACTGAGTGTACTGTGCCACCAAAACTATCTTTAATGCAAGTTGTGGCAAGTAATGTAGGACGTCCAAACTATATCCAGAGCGAGAAATACGAGGATGAGTCAAATGAAAAACTTAAATTTTTTTTATACAGGGTGAGTCACCTAACGTTACCGCTGGATATATTTCGTAAACCACATCAAATACTGACGAACCGATTCCACAGACCGAACGTGAGGAGAGGGGCTAGTGTAATTGTTTAATACAAACCATACAAAAATGCACGGAAGTATGTTTTAAAACACAAACCTATGTTTTTTTAAATGGAACCACGTTAGTTTTGTTGGCACATCTGAACATATAAACAAATACGTAATCAGTGCCGTTTGTTGCATTGTAAAATGTTAATTACATCCGGAGATATTGTAACCTAAAGTTGACACTTGAAACCTCCGACGTTCAGTTGCGTGTTGTAACAAACACGGGCCACGGTCGGCGAGCAGCATCTGCAGGGACATGTTTACGATGACGACCGTGTTTACGAGTGTGGCTGTAGTGCACTGTTGTGGTTTGGTCTAGCTGTCGCAGTGTCCGCTTGTAGCGCTTGCTGCTATTGTTATTCTGCATTCGTCTCCGCACGCAGACCAACTGTAGTACACCGTGTTACCAGACGTCTGTGATAGTGTAGTGTTGTAGGAACTGTGACCATGGTGTATTCGAACTCTGAAAAGGCGGAGATGATACTCATCTATGGCGAAGCCTGCAGGGTGTATGCAGAACGGGACCCAGACAGAGAGCATCCAACGTGCCGCACATTGCAAAACATCTACCGCCAACTGTATGCAACAGGTATGGTCGTAGCACGCAGACGGGTCCGTAAAAGGCCCGTCACAGGAGAAGCGGGTGCAGTTGGTTTGTTAGCTGCTGTTGCCATGAACCCACACATGAGTACACGGGACATTGCGAGAGCCGGTGGACTGAGTCAAAGTAGTGTCATGCGCATACTGCATCGTCACCGCTTTCACCCGTTTCATGTGTCGCTACATCAGCAATTACATGGTGATGACTTTAATCATCGAGTGCAATCCTGTCAATGGGCATTAACAGAGAATGCGTTGCAGCTCTACCTGTTTACCGATGAAGCGGGTTTCACAAACCACGGGGCAGTGAATCTACGGAACATGCATTATTGGTCCGTGGACAATCCTCGCTGGCTCAGACAGGTAGAGCGACAGCGACCGTGGACTGTAGATGTATGGTGCGGAATCATTGGCGACCACCTCATTGGTCCTCACTTCATTGCAGGGGCCCAAACAGCTGCAACATACATCGCGTTTCTACAGAATGATCTGCCAACGTTGCTCGAAAATGTCCCACTGGAAACGCGTCGATGTATATGGTATCAGCATGATGGTGCACCTGCACATTCCGCAATTAACACTAGGCTGACCCTTGACAGGATGTTCGACGGGCGTTTCATAGGACGTGGAGGACGCATAAATTGGCCAGCCCGTTCTCCTGATCTTACACCTCTGGACTTCTTTCTGTGGGGTACGTTGAAGGAGAATGTGCACCGTGATGTGCCTACAACCCCAGAGGATATTAAACAACGTATTGTGGCAGCCTGCGGCGACATTACACCAGATGTACTGCAGCGTGTACGACATTCATTACGCCAGAGATTGCAATTGTGTGCAGCAAATGATGGCCACCACATTGAACATCTATTGGCCTGACATGTCGGGACACACTCTATTCCACTCCGTAATTGAAAACGGAAACCACGTGTGTACGTGTACCTCACCCCTCATGGTAATGTACATGTGCGTCAGTGAAAAAGACCAATAAAAAGGTGTTAGCATGTGGACGTAATGTGCTGTTCCAGTCTCTTCTGTACCTAAGGTCCATCACCGTTCCCTTTGGATCCCTACGTAATTCGGTGCTCTCCGATACACACGATCGAACAGCGGTGGAGTGGTACTCAAGCGTCAACATTAGGTTACAATATCTCCGGGTGTAATTAACATTTTACAATGCAACAAACGGCACTGATTACGTATTTGTTTATATGTTCAGATGTGCTAACAAAACTAACGGGGTTCCATTTAAAAAAACGTAGGTTTGTGTTAAGAAACACACTTCCGTGCATTTTTTTATGGTTTGTATTAACCAATTACACCAGCCCCTCTCCTCACGTTCGGTCTGTGGAATCGATTCGTCAGTATTTGATGTGGTTTACGAAATATATCCAGCAGTAATGTTAGGTGACTCACCCTGTATATTATTTATTATGTAGAAGTGGTACAAAGCTGTATCACTTTTCAACACAATCTTCCCCACGCTCAATGCAAGTCCTCCAGAGCTTACAAAGTACATAAATTCCTTTAGAAAAAAATTCTTTTGGTAGTCCGTGCAACCACTCATGCACCGCGTGGCGTACCTCTTCATCAGAACGGAACTTCTTTCCACCCGTTGCGCCTTTGAGTGGTCCAAACATATGGAAATCACTTGGGGCAAGGTCTGGTGAGTATGGTGGATGAGGAAGACACTCAAAATGCAGGTCTGTGCTTGTTGCAACTGCTGTACGGGCAGTGTGAGGCCTTGCATTGTCATGTTGCAAAAGGACACCTGCTGACAGCAATCCACGTCGTTTTGAATTGATTGCTGGCCGCGGATGATTTTTTAGGAGATCTGTGTATGATGCACTGGTGACAGTGGTCCCTCTAGGCATGTAATGCTCCAAAATGACGCCTTTTTCGTCCCAAAAGAGAGTCAGCATAACCTTCTCTGCTGATGGTTGTGTTCGGAACTTTTTTGGTTTTGATGATGAGGAATGGCGCCATTCCTTGTTCGCTCTATTCGTTTCCGATTGGTGGAAGTGAAGCCAGGTTTCGTCCCCAGTAACGATTCTTGCAAGGCAGCCATCACCTTCTCGTTCAAAGCGCCGAAGAAGTTCTTCACGAGCATCAACACATCGTTATCTCATTACAGGAATCAGCTGCCGTGGGACCCATCTTGCAGACACTTCGTGAAACTGGAGCACATCATGCACAATGTGGTGTGCTGACCCATGACTAATCTGTAAACATGCTGCAACGTAACTGCTGCGATGTTCTGTGGAGTCACAACTCGTTGTGCCTGACCTGGACGAGGAGCATCTTCCACTGAAGTCACACCATTTGCGAACTTCCTACTCCATTCGTAGACTTGCTACTGTGACAAACATGTATCACCGTACTGAACCTTCATTCGTCGATGAATTTCAATAGGATTCATACCTTTACTACGCAGAAACCGAATAACAGAACGCTTTTCTTCCCTGGTGCAAGTCGCAAGTGGGTCGGCCATCTTTATACTGATACTGCAACGGTATGGTTGCAGCTGCGCTATGCTGCCACCTACAGGCCATTGTGCACGCTGTTTGTAGCAAGCTTACCAACTTACAGGATAACGGCGTGAAATTTCGATTTCTTATTACCAATTTAAAGTTTTCATTTGACTGACCCTCGTATATCGGGAAATGCCTAACCTAAGCTATAGTGGACATTGTGGCTTTTCTGACATATGCGGCTAACTTTGACGTTTATTGCTGTCGAACCATGACAAAGAGGACACGACCCAAACGTCAAACTGGCATAAAGTGTACTACGTGCTTAGGCATGCAAACGTTTAGCATTTGAGCGTAGCCGCACGAAGCAGAAGTGACGCATCAACAGGATGACGCAGCAGAGATTTATTTCATGGTCGTTCTGTTCCAGCGACATATTTGCGGTCGCACACGCAGTCGTTCCCGGAGAGTCCGCTAGGGCTCTGCTCATACCAGTTAATTAAGGTGGCCGACAAGGGACGGCTGCTGCTCAACGCAGTGCCAAGTTAGTGCTAGTGCTTTTATAAAATAGAGAGTGTGGTTATTACATAGAGATGTTTCTGTCGACATTTTAACAGAAGATGGGCTCCCGCTAAAAACACTATATATTGACTGCATCGGCAATTTAAAATAATGGGATGTTAAAACCAAAGCGGTCACGTGCATCTCAAATCTGATCCCCTGAAAAGGTGTAAACTGCGAGAATGGCAGTGCAACGGACCCACGATAGTTAAACTAGGAGAGCTGCATCCGAACTTGCAATACTGCATCGCTCTATTCAGTGCAGCCTTCATTCAGACGTTGATTTGCTGCCGCACAAAGTGACAGTTCTCTCTACTGTCCTCGGTCAACATAAAGAAGACAGGCGTAATTTTGCTGTTTCAGTAATCAAATGGGGAAAGCGAACGATTCATGCATAACGTCTGGTTCTCTGAAGAGGCGCACATCGACGTTAACGGCGTTGTCAATAAACAAAACGTGAGGTTTTGGGCTTGGACCTTTCTTTTTCGGCGGAACGGTCAATTCTGAACGGTACATGGGCATGTTTCAAAACCAGTTCCCTAGCCGGCCGCAGTGACTGAGCGGTTCTAGGCGCTACAGTCTGGAATCGCGCGACCGCTACGGTCGCAGGTTCGAATCTTGCCTCGGGCATGGATGTGTGTGATGTCCTTAGGTTAGTTAGGTTTAAGTAGTTCTAAGTCTAGGGGACTGATGACCTGAGATGTTAAGTCCCACAGTGCTGAGAGCCATTTGAACCATTTGAGCATCTCAGTGTCCTTCCGACTGGCAGAGTGGGGGCAGGCGTTATCGTACAACGGGGTGATTCCGTCAGACACCATTCATGGGCGTTTTGCTTTTATGGGGCGTCGTAGTTCCAGAAAGTGTCTTCATAGGGCTGCGCATTGATTGTGGTTCCACGCTCGAGGAACTCGACGAGCAAAGGACTGTTGAAGGCCAAGGAGATCATCATGAACTTACCGGAACTTCAGTGAACAGTTTTGGACTTCTTTGGCGTGGGAGATGTGGGATGTTTCCACTGCTGGTTTTGCCGTTTTCCTTCGGGCTGTCGGAATGCTATCGGATGGAATCCTCCAGTTGCACGATAAGGCCGAATCCTACACTGCCAATCGGATAAACGCTATGCTTCAGCGATTTGGTTGGGAAACACAGCAACAGCCTCTGTGCTGCCTGGTTTTTTCACCGTGTGATTTTCGTATCTTTAGGGACCCAGAGAAAGACATGCGCGGACGTCAGTTTCCTTTGGACGGGGAAATGCAAAAGTGGGGGCGGTTGTGGATCTGTCAGCGGCCGATAGCGTTCTACGAAACAGGAACTGATCGACTCGTCTCCATGTGGGATAAATGTCTTAACGCATGTGGCGATTACTTTTAATGGAACCATTCCATCGTCCCTTTGTGTCTGGTATTCGGTTGTCACTTGACTGCCACTCATACATTCGTATCTTTTATTCTTCCCTAAAATATCAATTTCGAATGTAAAGGTACGATAATGGGTTTCAAATATTTGCTGAGTGACGGAAGAATAGCGTCATATGGGAAGAAAATATCTTTATTAATAATTTTGTGACAATATGCTGCATGAAAAGAACGTATGAGCCGCCACACAGCATCACATCACGGACGGTGAAGTACCCAGGAGACACAGCTGCTGCAACGGAGACGCGGAACGGTGGACATCGAACAAGAGACAAGGCGAACATGACCACCCATAGTTTTTTGAAGAATGAAGACTAAAAACTGACTGTATAGTCAGTCATAGATTTGTATCAATTTTAGACTGCGCCAGAGTCTTTCAAATATGTTAAAACAATTTGAAGTCGGATTTGAATTCCAGGGCACCATACGTGATTTTTGTGCTGGTAAATTAATATTTCCGTGTTTCTTTTTATGTAGACACCAATTTGTGCTGCTTCACCCCAGATAAACTTTTATTTTTACTACCATACTCGGCCTGAAGTAGACTCAATCGTTTATACCGGGTGTTACGGATATAAATGCATATATTGTGATGATTGGTACCTTAATATGCACCCACCTCAGTGTGTTAGTTGTTTTTTTTTTCTCTGCGTCTAACAGTCTCTCAGCAAACATATTACACAATTTATTACCTGATGTCTTCTGTACAATCGTAATTGTACTGCAAAGTGGACTATACCTGTCAGTACGGATTTCCCGTTTGCGTCCACACTGCAATACCTAACCCGCTGCCAAGGGGAAAACAAACATTAACGGCTTGCTTGTGCCACACGTATTTGGAGGTACTAACCAACTTAAAGACGTACTAATCGTAATAGCGGTAATTATTAGCCTGCAAATGACGTAAATACTTATCTGAAATGTAGTCTAATTAAATCAGATGATGCGGAGGGAATTAGATTAGTAAATGAGACACTTAAAGTAGTAGATGAGTTTTGCTATTTGGGGACCAAAATAACTGATGGTGGTCTAAGTAGAGGGGATATAAAATATCGACTGGCTTTGGCAAGAGTAGCGTTTCTGAAGAAGAGAAATTTGCTAACATCATTTGTAATTTAATAAGTACCAATAAGTCGTTTCTAAAAGTATTAGTACGGAGTGTAGCCATGTATTAATGTGAAACATGGACGCTAAATAGTTTAGACAAGAAGAGAATTAAAGCTTTCGAAATGTGGTGCTACAGAAGAATGCTGAAGATTAGATGGATAGATCACGTAACTAATGAGGAGGTACTGAACAGAACTGAGGAGAAGAGGGATTTGTGGCACAGCTTGACTAGAAGAAGGGATCAGTTGATAGGACATGTTCTGAGGCATCAAGGGATCACCAATTTAGTACTGGAAGGCAGCGCGGAGGGTAAAAAGTAGAGGGAGACTAAGAGATGAATACACTAAGCTGATTCAAAAGGATTTACTTGGAGTTGAAGAAGCCTGAACAGGATAGAGCAGCATGGAGAGCCGCATCAAACCAGTCTCTGGAGTGAAGACCTCAACAACAACAACAACATCTGATCTAATGTTATTCGGTACACTGTCCTCAGTCATCAACAGAGATATTCGCATTTATAATCCTAACATCTTGTATGATAAAGGAACCGCCACAGAGTAGCAGCTCTGTATATTAAGTTCATCACAACCAAGCCATCTCTAAATTTAATCACATTTTCTTCCTACTATATTGAATGTGCACAGTAAATAAAATTTCGTTATTCCCTATCCTTCCCAGTCCAGCAGTTTTAACGGCCAGCAGTGTATTTTCCGTACTACAGTGTGAGACGAGTTTTCTTTGAAAGATACAATCAGTGAGGGGAATCGCATGCTGTCACCATGGTCTGCCAATAGCACGGCTCGCGCCGTACACCGACGTGACGTGAACGGCGCAGCCCAAATTAAAAAGCGAGGCCGGAAACCGGGCGCACAACCACAACAAACGCCAGGCGGCTGGACAGCGCGCCTTTTGGCGGTGGCGGCGGTTATCAGACGGCTGATAAAAACACACCACCGCACGCACCGCGACACTAAATACGCGCTTTAGTGGCGCGCGACGGCTGCGTAACGCCGCAATTCACGATCCGCCCGCCCGTCCCCACAAAACGGTGCAGCTGGTAATGCCCCCACCACTGCGGCCAGCAAATTTCGATGGATCACGCCGGCCTTGCACCCACCTTGGCACACTAAGCGGACGCAAGTGTAGAGGACGTCGTGGCGAACTACCAAATTATAGTGGAAACGATTAGCTCGGGAAATCTGGCTCCTAATCTTTTTTGTTAAAGTCATAACCACTACTTCGGTAGGTTTGATGCTGTCCATCTTCTCCTGTCTCGTCCTAATCTTGTCATATCTACTTAACTACTGCACACAACGTCCTCTACAAGAGTGGTAGTCAATCTGCGCCCTACCGTCCACTAGCGGGTGTTTCAACCTTCATGGTTGGTGGTAGGGGGAGGGGTTTTAAAAACATTTTCATTAGGTTTTCAAACAAATTTGATGCAGATTATTTGGTAAGTAATCATTATTATTATTATTTACTATTACTCGTATTACACGTTTAACGTGCTGTAAAGCTGTTTCATAAATTTTGTAAATTGACTTCCCCTGCTTCATACAAGGTGACTATTATTGAACTGTATGAAAGAAAACGTAAATTAGTTACAAACTACAGCTTGCACACACATTAATCAACACGTAAACGTTAGCTGCAGATAATCGGATTTAGGTTATGACATGTTCGATATGCCTGCCATCATTGGCGACGATGCGGCGCAGACGAATAGCGAAATTCTGAATGTCCCGCTGAAGTGTCGATGCTGTCGACGACCACACGAATGGCTGTTTTCAAGCAATGGTTTTGGGCTGATTGCTGTACACCTCGTCTTTAATACAGCGCCACAAGAAGGAGTCGCAGTGCGTTCATATCCGGAGAATACGGCGGCCAATCGAGGCCTATGCCAGTGGCCTCTGGGTACTCCAGAGCCAAATGCGGTCCCCCAAAGTGCTCTTCCAAGACATCAAACACTCTCCTGCGTCGATCTCCGTTTGCATGAACCACATCTTCTTGAAATCAGGGTCACTTTGGATAATGGTGTGAAACCATCTTCCAAAACCTTCACGTACCTTTTAGAAGTCATCGTGTCAGCAAGGAATATCGCACAGATTATTTCGTGACTGGACATTACATACCACACAATCACCCGTTGAGGGTGACGAGATTTGTCGATCGCGAAATGCAGATTCTCGGTCCCCCAAATGCCCCAATTTTGCTTATTGGCGAACCCATCCAAATGAAAATGGGTTTCGCCGCTACACCAAAAACGCATGCGCATACTAATTCCCATCATGCCCCGTAGCCAACCGTGCAGTTTGAACAACCTAACGCAAACCGTTCAGAAGTATTGACGATTTTATTTCATATAGTTTTATAACTGTCACCCTGTAAACGATCATTACCGAGCAACCGATGGACGGTTAGAAAATGTTACTACTACCACAAATGTGGGCGGTAGGTAAGAATCGCCGACTACCCCTCGTCTACAATTTCTTTTGCATATTCTATCGTTTTTGTCAGCTGCTCGGATAGCGTAACGCGCAGCGCGTTAGCTTGCGACACAGGAAGGTGAACCAGACCCGGATCTAATCCGCATGGCCTTTTAACGACTCTGGTTGTTACACCACCCAAACTGAGTGTTGTTTTTAGGCGGTTTCCCATGTTCGTTTAGGCAAATACAGGGAGTTTCCCGAATTTCCGACTCAAAAAAAATGGCTGTGAGCACTATGGGACCTATCTTGTGAGGTCACCAGTCCCCTAGAACTTAGAACTACTTAAACCTAACTAACCTAAGGCGGGACTCGAACCTACCACCGTAGCGGACGCGCGGTTCCGGACTGAAGCGCCTAGAACCGCTCGGCCACCCCGGCCGGCTTTCCGACTCAGAAAATAATGTACACAAACAGTTAAAATACGACCTCATAGACAACAAAGCTTACATAATTTACAGGAGGCGCATACGACTTCCCTTCATTAGGTAACCGACGGCAGCAGTGGGGGGAACGGCATCCGGCCGTCAAGTTAAGAAACTAAATTTGTCACATCTTGAGTACAGCGGACCCTGTACTAGGCGGGATTAGCGCTAGGAAGAAGAATATTCTAGTCTGTCGCAGCTATTTTACCTTTTCCTTACGCTTGCAGCGTAAAATTAACCCTGTCGCTGCTACAGACGTGCTCCCTACATTCCGTGCTGAGCGCGGCTTTGTTATGGCGGTACTTCTGGCCAAATGCCGCTATTTGTGCTGAGAGATGGCTGTGAAATACTTTTCATCAAATTTTAAGAAAACTGTTATGTGAAAATTTCTGATTTTTGCACATCTTATAGTCTGATAGCTTTACTCGATAAAGGACTGGATTTCTTTCCGTTATTCGTCGTAGGTATTGTGCTGCACTAAATTAAGTGAAACATCGCACGAAATTTTAGAGTTTGGGGAAGTAAAAATACACTGCGTAAACTTTGCGTATGGCCGATTTTAGCTCATACATTGCAGTGTATGAAATGTAGATAAGATATCTAAATGTTATTTAAAATAAATAGCAGAACGCTATCTCATTTAGTTGTCGAGTTGTTGATTTACAAATCCATCCGACGGTCAGATGCAGTGTGACCATTTTTGTCCGTGCGGACTTGCCGGCTGCTATGAAATACTTATCACGCCGTTTTAAGAAATCAGTTACGTGAAAACAATTTAATTTTTGCACATCTTAATGTCTAATACCTTTGTTCGATAAAGGACTAATTTACATTTCGTTATATGTCATAGTTCCTGAGCTGCATCGAGTTAAGTAAAAACGTTGCACGAAATTTTAAAGAGTTTGCAGAGTAGAAACGCACTGAGCGAACTTCGTGTATGGTTGATTTACGCCCGCTCGGCTAGCCGCACGGTCTAACGCGCTGTTTCCCGAGGGGGAAGGCGTGTCCCCACGGTCCTCGGCACGAATCCGCCCGGAGGATTTGTGTCGAGGTCCGGAGTGCCGGCCAACCTGTGGATGGTTTTCAAGGCGGTTTTCCATCTGCCTCGGCGAATGCGGGCTGGTTCCCCTTATTCCGCCTCAGTTACACTATGTCGGCGATTGTTGCGCACTCTCTCCACGTATGCGTACCCCATAATTACTCTACCACGCAAACATTTAGTGTTACACTCGTCTGGTATGAGACGTTCCCGGGGGGGGGGGGGGGGGGGAGGAGGAGGAGGGAAGGGGGAGGGGGAAGAGGGTGGGGTCCACTGGAGACCGAACCGCACAATAACCCTGGGTTGGGTGTGGGGCGGCGGTGGCATGGGTGGACTGCTGCGGCCTGTTGTGGGGTTGTGAACCACTGAGGGCTACGGCAGGACGAAGCCTCTCCGTCGTTTCTAGGTCCCCGGTTCAATACACACAATACACGGGCCGCATTTAAGCACTTCCTCAGCACCTGTTGAGCAATGGATCACAAGGAGGTAACCCGTCTCAAATGGTTCAAATGCCTCTGAGCACTACGGGACTTAACTTGTGACGTCATCAGTCCCCAAGACTTAGAAAATACTTAAACCTAACTAACCTAAGGACAGCACAAACATCCATGCCCGAGGCATGATTCGAACCTGCGACCGTAGCGGTCGCGCGGTTTCAGACTATAGCGCCTAGAACCACTCGGCCACATCGGCCGGCTAACCCGTCTCATCCTAAGCCCTTAACCCTACTGTAATACTATATTTGTATCTGTTTGTGTATGCGTGATTATATATGTGTGTGTGTGTGTGGAGTTAGATATATCTGTAACTTTTCAATCACTTTCTTCAAATGGCTCTGAGCACTATGGGACTTAACATCTGAGGTCATCAGTCCCCTAGAACTTAGAACTACTTAAACCTAACTAACCTAAGAACATCACACACATCCATGCCTGAGGTAGGATTCGAACCTGCGACCGTAGCAGCAGCGAGGTTCCGGACTGAAGCGCCTAGAACCGCTCGGCCACACCGGTCGGCATTCACCTTCTTCGACGTACAAATGGAACAGCTGTGGCGATAATATATAGCCTTACTAATACGAGTTTCTCTTTACTTAGCTGTAACAATGTTATCTATTCACGCGAAGCTGTGATAAAACGGCGACTGTTGGTTCATTAGCGATATTCGCTTTCCGAAACCAACACCCATGAAAAAGAACGACTCCTAAACGTTACTTCGCACATGAACTATGTTATTTATTTTCGTAGGACTCCGTGGGGTTTACTGAATTATTGAGACAGAGTCGGCAGCGTTTCCTCTGCGCGCTGTGTCAGTTATGCATCTGTCTGAAGGTGGTTTGCGTTTGCACAGTGACTAGTTGTATATGCGTGGCAACGGTATAAGAGGGAATGAAACCAAACGATATCGTGAAACACTATTTCCCCATATAAAAGGCTACGCCTCTGAATCAAGGATGGTACCGAGGTTAATGTCTCTTATCCGAAGGGCTGACTGTTAGAGCAAATTCTTTTCAAAATGAACTTAACGATGAGAAACATGCCGAAAGCTGGAGCTGCTTAATAAATCTCTGGGTACAGTGCTACCAGTTTCCTTCAATAGGAACATTGGTCAACAAAACATCAACATACTATATCTATGTATAATCCATGAGGGGTTTGATAAATACCGTGCTGTCTACAGTTTAAAATATCTGAGGTAAACATACATCTAAATTTCTTTCTTTGGAATTTCAAATGGTTCAAATGGCTCTGAACACTATGGGACTTAACATCTGAGGTCATCAGTCCCCTAGAACTTAGAACTACTTAAACCTAACTAACCTAAGGACATCACACACATCCATGCCCGAGGCAGGATTCGAACCTGCGGCCGTTGCGGTCGCGCGGTTGCAGACTGAAGCGCCTAGAACCGCTCGGCCACACCGGCCGGCTTTGGAATTTCAGGTATAAACAAAATTAGAGGTTTTCATGTAGAATCTTTAACTCTAAATCGAACTGTAAGCTCTTTGAAACATGGTGGTATATTAATGCGGTGTCTCGGCCGGTAAATCGAATTAGGTACTTACGCTATGCTTCCACGCGCTGAGCTATCCGGTCACGACTTACGACGACTCCTCACAGCTTTACTTCCGCCAATACCTCTCTACTAACTTCCAAAATACAGAGAGTTTTTCCTCCATTCCTTGTTGCGCTAGGAATTTCTTCCAGCAAGGTATGGTGGAGAGCTTCTCTGAAGATCGGAAGGTAATAGCAAGGCACTGGTAAAAGTAAAGCTGTGAGGAAGGGTCGTGATCGGATATCCCAGTGAGTAGAAGCAATGCTCTGGTTTCGAGTCTCGACTCAGCGCATACGAGTAATTTTAATATGCCAGCAAGTTATACAATTATACGTTAAACGGATGTGACGTAAGTCATTATACAGCTTAATTTGAACAGCCGACACTTACTTAACTCTTCTCTACTGTCGTCCAATGCCAAAACACTCGGTTTTCACATCAGAACATAGATCTCCTACAAGGAAAAGAAAAACAAAAAGCAAAAAAACTGTCCTTGTTCTGGTCTTGAGTGCTGCCAGCACGAGCTGATTCGTGACTAGAAAACAAACTTAGTATTCGAACAGTCGCTATCGATTACTAACGGAACATCGTGGATCAGATATGTTCTCGGTTCGCACAACACTAACACGAACTTCGAAACTAGGATGTCGGAGGAGTGTGAGAGACAACTGACGCAGGAGGAACTGTCCGATTCTGACATCTTATGAACCGTGCGAACCCACAGGAGAATGATATAACTTTTTTCTGATTTCTTATGCGTAACAAAGAAATTGTATTATACAGGGTGGTCCATTGATCGTGACCGGGGCAAATATCTCAAACGAAAAACTACAAAGAACGAAACTTATCTAGCTTGAAGGGGGAAACCAGATGGCGCTATGGTTGGCCCGCTAGATGGCGCTGCCATAGGTCAAACGGATATCAATTGCGTTTTTTTAAAAATAGGAACCCCAATTTTTTATTAGATATTCGTGTAGTACGTAAAGAAATATGAATGTTTTAGTTGGACCACTTTTTTCGCTTTGTGATAATCACAAACATATGGTTCACAATTTTAGACGAACAGTTGGTAACAGGTAGGTTTTTTAAATTAAAATACAGAACGTAGGTACGTTTGAACATTTTATTTCGGTTGTTCCAATGTGATACATGTACCTTTGTGAACTTATCATTTCGGAGAACGCATGCTGTTACAATGTGATTACCTGTAAATACCACATTAATGCAATAAATGCTCAAAACGATGTCCGTCGACCTTAATGCATTTCATGCAATTCATCTGAACAGCGAGTAGTTCGCCTTCCGTAATGTTCGCACATGCATTGACAATGCGCTGACGCATGTTGTCAGGCGTTGTCGGTGGATCACGATAGCAAATATCCTTCAACTTTCCCCACAGAAAGAAATCCGGGGACGTCAGATCTGGTAAACCTGTGGGCCATGGTATGGTGCTTCGAAGACCAATCCACCTGTCATAAAACATGCTATTCAATACCGTTTCAACCGAGCTATGTGCCATCATCTTGGAAGTACATCGCAATTCTGTCATGCAGTGAAACATCTTGTAGTAACATCGGTAGAACATTACGTAGGAAATCAGCATACATTGCACCATTTAGATTGCCATCGATAAAATGGGGGCCAATTATCCTTCCTCCCATAATGCCGCACCATACATTAACCCGCCAAGATCGCTAATGTTCCACTTGTCGCAGCCATAATGGATTTTCCGTTGCCCAATAGTGCATATTATGCCGGTTTACGTTACCGCTGTTGGTGAATGACTCTTCGTCGCTAAATAGAACGCGTGCAAAAAATCTGTCATCGTCCCGTAATTTCTCTTGTGCCCAGTGGCAGAACTGTACACGACGTTCAAAGTCGTCGCCATGCAGTTCCTGGTGCACAGAAATATGGTACGGGTGCAATCGATGTTGATGTGGCATTCTCAACACCGACGTTTTTGAGATTCCCCATTCTCGCGCTATTTGTCTGCTACTGATGTGCGGATTAGCCGCGACAGCAGCTAAAACACCTACTTGGGCATCATCATTTGTTGCAGGTCGTGGTTGACGTTTCACATGTAGTTGAATAGTTCCTGTTTCCTTAAATAAAGTAGCTATCCGGCGAACGGTTCGGACACTTGGATGATGTCGTCCAGGATACCGAGCAGCAAAAAAATGGTTCAAATGGCTCTGAGCACTATGGGACTCAACATCTTAGGTCATAAGTCCCCTAGAACTTAGAACTACTTAAACCTAACTAACCTAAGGACATCACACACACCCATGCCCGAGGCAGGATTCGAACCTGCGACCGTAGCAGTCCCGCGGTTCCGGACTGCAGCGCCAGAACCGTACCGAGCAGCATACATGGCACACGCCCGTTGGGTATTTTGATTACAGTAGCCATACGTCAACACGATATCGGCCTTTTCCGCAATTGGTAAACGGTCCATTTTAACACGGGTAATGTATCACGAAGCAAATGCCGGCCGCGGTGGTCTAGCGGTTCTGGCGCTGTAGTCCGGAACCGCGGGACTGCTACGGTCGCAGGTTCGAATCCTGCCTCGGGGATGGGTGTGTGTGATGTCCTTAGGTTAGTTAGGTTTAAGTAGTTCTAAGTTCTAGGGGACTTATGACCTAAGATGTTGAGTCCCATAGTGCTCAGAGCCATTTGAACCATTTGAACGAAGCAAATACCGTCCGCACTGGCGGATTGTTACGTGATACCACGTACTTATACGTTTGTGACTATTACAGCGCCATCTATCACAAAACGAAAAAAGTGGTCCAACTAAAACATTCATATTTCTTTACGTACTACACGAATATGTAATAAAAAATGGGGGTTCCTATTTGGAAAAAACGCAGTTGATAGCCGTTTGACCTATGGCAGCGCCATCTAGCGGACCAGCTATAGCGCCATCTGGTTTCCCCCTTCAAGCTAGACGAGTTTCGTTCTTTGTAGTTTTTTCTTTTGATGCTTATTTCGTGAGATATTTGGCCCGGTCTCTTATCAATGGACCACCCTGTATAAGGATTAATGATAACCAGACAGTTTATGCGTATTAGTCTGGTTAAAAACTTAAAAACGTCATTTTCGTGTAATAATTTTCATGGCGGGGACGGGTTAACTCAGCTACTACAGCACATCTGCGCATGCCTGCCGTGGCACGACCCCACTCGGCAGGGCGACGGAGACAGCGAGATACGAACGGCGCGCCGACAGATGGCCCCCGCTATCAGCCGCCCGAGAGCGGCTCCCGTAACTGCGCTGACACGACCCCAGCCCACATCACTCGCTCCCTCACACTCCCATCTGTCCGCGTCCGCCTAGCTCCGCCCAGGCTTACCGCTACCCTGCACCGCCATTCAGGGTCTGACGCTCGATGACCCCTACTGACACCCCGGATCGGATGCCAAGTACTACTCGACCAAGCGAACCGCAGATCCTGCCGTACCAGGAACAAGCTTGATCCCGCGATAAAGCAACGCCACGTTTCAGTTCTACCAAAGGGTAGCACTCACAAGGTTCAAATGGCTCTGAGCACTATGGGACTTAACATCTATGGTCATCAGTCCCCTAGAACTTAGAACTACTTAAACCTAACTAACCTAAGGACAACACACAACACCCAGTCACTCACAAGGGGAAGGCCTCATACACGGCCAACCGATTCGGCTCAAATTTGGCAGGTCGCTTGTATACAACCTGAAACGAAGGAATCTAAGATATTTTGGGTCAATACCCCCGCGTTTCTGAGAAGATCACCCCTAAAGGTTATGACGAGCAATCGACTCAAAATTGGCGGGATCGAAGATAATTGTAAATGAAGCATTTTTTATCATCAGGTATTGGGTCCGAAAACGCATACTTTTCCAGAAATC
The DNA here is from genome assembly GCF_023864275.1 of Schistocerca cancellata. Classification (NCBI taxonomy): domain Eukaryota; kingdom Metazoa; phylum Arthropoda; class Insecta; order Orthoptera; family Acrididae; genus Schistocerca; species Schistocerca cancellata. Next base: position 187,278,610 of record NC_064627.1, on the reverse strand, counting down.
GAGGTAAGAAACTTTTACAACTGCCGCTTCTGTACCCACATGGTAAACACTTTTCGCCGACAGCACCGATAGTCGCCGGCACGACAGCTCAGCGTGTTCGGTCAGAGGGTTAGCTGCCCTCTGTAATAAAAAACTGAGTCAACGGCTCAACACTGAACTTGAACGGGTGTCATGGGACATCCGCACCGAACAAATGAATCGAACAAAACGAGAATAATTTAAAAAAAATAACGCAACGGCCAAGGTAATTGTCTGGGATTCGGAGAACCAGGGTTTGAATCTCGAAGAAACCTAGCGGATGTTCTTGTTTTCGTTTGTATTCTTCCATATCTCAATTGATAGGGATAGGAGGGTTAATAAGGTAAGTAAATCAATAAGGAATGATAATATTAAGGTAGGCGAATAAATTTCTCAAACGCAGGGAAACAGAACTGGCTGATTCCGGTAGTGCGTTGATAATGCCTCTGTCTTGCAACACTTTTACAAACCAAAACACAGCGTCGGTAACTTCACGCTTGCCATCGTCTGTGACAGGCTCCCAACTATATATTACAGCGCTAGTCGAAGGGTGTACATCCTCCACTATTCAGATTATGCACCTGAAAGATATGACACAACAAACAATAACTAGTTACTACGGCATAAACAGACGAGCTAATTACTACAAACTACACACAGTACTCGTCATATGTTACTTACGCAAGAACACTGTTTCATTCACAAAACGTATTTCGTTCGGCGCATAACGATGGAAGAACCACTACATGTATCCGCGCGGTTCGCGGCAGCCTAATGACGGAAAACAGTTCTTTCCGATTGACTTCTATTAGGCTCGTGCTGGACACCTTCACTCTTCCAGGTGCACAACTATGATATGACGAAGAACCAACCGGGACAACATAACTCTCCCCACGTGCATTTTGTCCCGTGCCTCGCTGTAAACAAGTGTCGCGCGGTTGGCTATCTGTCATCCCTCGTGAGGAATTCACAGCACTCTTACTCGGAGTTTTTTTCATGTGACAAGGCTTAAAAGTTTAATACTTTACTAACTCACAGCGATTGGGAAATTAGTTTGCCTACCTTATTATTATCATACCTTGTTGATTTACTTACCTTATTAAGCCTCCTATCCCTATCAATTGAGATATGGAAAAAATAAAAACGAAAAAAATAACACTGGCTAGGTTTCTTCGAGATTCCAACCCGGGTTTTCCGATACCCAGACAGTTACCTTGGCCGCTGCGCTATCGGCACTGTCGGCGAAAAACGTTTACCATGTGGATACAGAAGCGGCAGTTGTAAAGGTTTCTTTCCTCGATTTCTGGAAAAGCTTGCGTTTGCGGGCGCCATACATGATGATGATAAATGATCTATTTACAATTATCTAGCGATTCCTTCAATTTTGATTCGATTGCTCGTCATAACCTTTAGGGGCGATTTTCTCAAAATTGCTGGGGTGTTGACCCAAAATATCTTCGTTTTAGGTTGTACACAAGCGACCTGAAAAATTTGAGTCGAATCGGTTGGCCGTGTCTGAGGCCTTCCCCTTGTCAGATATGGCCAACCGATTCTGCTCATGTTTGGCAGGTCACTTGTGCACCACCTACAATGAAAGACTCTAGAGATACCCACACACACACACAACAACAACAAAAGTTTTGCATCATCCCTTTATTTCGAAATTCGTGGCGCAGAAAACAAAAATTGGCTCTGACACAAGCGTATATAATAAGGTGGCAAAAGGAATGGGATATCAATATAAGCAAATACACAGTAGGCGCTAGTATCGCGCATACAAGATATAAAAGGACAGTGCATTGGCGGAGCTGTCATTTGTACTCACGTGATTCATGTAAAAAGGCGCCCGACGTGATTTTGGCCGCACGACGGAAATTAACAGACTGAATACGAAATTGTAGTTGGAACTAGACGCTTAGGACATTCCACTTCTTAAATCATTAGTGAATTCAATATTCCGAGATTCACAGTGTCAAGAGTGCCCAAAATACCACATTACAAGTTCGACCTATACTTGAGTATTGCTCATCGGTTTGGGATCCGTACCAGGTCGAGTTGACAGAAGAGATAGAGAAGATACAAAGAAGAGCGGCGCGTGTCGTCACAGGCTTATTTGCTAAGCGTGATAGCGTTACGGAGATGTTAAGCAAACTTAAGTGGTAGACTCCGCAAGAGAGACGCTCTGCATCTCGGTGTAGCTTGCTGTCCAGGTTTCGAGAGGGTGCGTTTCTGGATGAGGTATCGAATATATTGTTTCCCCCTACTTATACCTCCAGAGGAGATCACGAATGTAAAATTAGAGAGATTCGAGCGCGCACGGAGGCTTTCCGGCAGTCGTTCTTCCCGCGAACCATACGCGACTGGAACAGGAAAGGGAGGTAATGACAGTGGCACGTAAAGTGCCCTCCGCCACACACCGTTGGGTGGCTTGCTGAGTATAAATGTAGATGTAGATCTCTCACCACGGACAACGAAGCGACCGACGGCCTTCACTTAACGACCGAAAGCAACAGCGCTTGCGAAGAGTTGTCAGTGCTAAACAGACAACCAACACAGCGTGAACCAACTGTAGAAATCAGTGTGTGACGTAGAACGAACGTTTCCGTTAGTACAGTGCGGAAAAATTTGGCGTTAATGGGCTATGCCGGCAGACGACCGATGCGAGTGCATTTGCTAACAGTACGTCTTCACCTGCAGTGCCTCTCCTGGGCTCGTTACCATATCGGTTGGACTCTAGACGACTATAAAACTGTGGTCTGGTCGGATGATACCCGATTTCAGTTGGTAAGAGCAGATGGTAGCGTTCGAGTGTGGCGCGGATCCCAAGAAGCCATGAAACCAAGTTGTCAACAAAACACTGTGCAAGCTGTTCGTGCCTCCATAATGGTGTGCGCGGTGTTTACGTGCAGTAAACTGGGTCCTCTGGTCCACACGAATCGATCATTGACAGGAAATGTCTATGTTTGGCTACTTGGTGACCATTTTCAGCCAACATGGACTTTATGTTCCCAAGCAACGATGGAATTTTTATGGTTGACAATGTGCCGTGTCACCGGGGCATAATTGTTCGTGATTAGTTGGAAAAACATTCTGGACAATTCGAGTGAATGATTTGCCCACGCAGATCGCCCAACACGAAGCCCATCCAACATTCATGGGACATACCTGAGTGGTTAATTCGTGCACAAAATCCCGCGGCTATAGAAGCAGCATGGCTCAATATTTTTGCAGTGAGCTTCCAAAGACTTTCTAAGTCCATGTCACGTCGAGTTGCTGCACTACGCCAGGCAAAAGGAGATCCGACACGATATTGGAAGGTATCCAATGATTTTTTTCACCCCACTGTGACAAAGCAGTCTGTTTACCATGGGGGTTTTTCACAGCACTCCTAAGCACCGTCAGTACGTGCTGGAACGTCCGGTTGCTCACCTAGAAGCACAAAGCACTTGTGGTCTACCATCGACGATATCATCAAGCCAGCCCTGGTCCAAACTGTCCCACTCCACAATGGCGATTCTACGTAATTCGCGCAGAATACATGGTCGTTATCGACGTCCAAAAATACTTCGTTTGAATCGATCGCACACATGTTCGATTGGATCCACATCCGAGGAGCAGGCACTCCATCCTGGTTGAGGCACGTGTTCACGAGAACAGCACGACGAGCATGCGAGTTACCATGCATCAAGATGAAACTGTCACCAAAATGTTGGCGATACTGTTCCTCTATTTGTTGCAGAATCTTATTACTGTATAGTACAGCAATGACATTGCCCCCAACAACCAAGAGAGATTTCCGGTGGCCTCATGTAATAACAACCCATAACATCATTCCATCACCACCACCTTGTTACACGTGGGGACACAGAGTTGAAAGTGTTCCATATTACCGGGTTGCCTCCAAACACGATGTCTGGGATTATCAGGCTATAAATAAATCCGAGTCTCGTCCGTAAGCAATACACAACGCCAATCCTGAGGTATCCATTCTGCACGATTTTTTACCCATATGTTACGGAGCCCACGGTGTTGTAATGTACGACGAGGTGCTCGCCACGGTTGTTCGAAATCGAGGTTCCTTTCATGCAATCGTTTCCTAACAGTTCTATGTGAATCTCTGCAACTGTCGAACGTGGATGGCCTGTGCTGTGTGTTAAGTCATCAATACTCCCCGTCAATTGGAACCGATTACATGTCCGCATCACATCTTTCTGATTCCAGTAAACACATGGAGCAACTTCCCTGGTTGGCAAGCATTCTGCACGTAGGGTAATGATGCGGACCCGATCACTGGACGCGACTGTTCTTCGTGGTATGATGCACCTAAACTCAACTGTTCACAGAAGTCTCTCAATCCGTCCCTATTGGTGTTTCACTTTCAGCTGAAATCCATTCGAGTGCGGCGTTCTGTCAATAGGCAGCGCTCATGCTAACTGTGTATGTTTACAAAAACCGTCCAGTATGACCTTCAGATCGAAACAGGAACAGTCACATTAACATCACACCTGTACGACTTATCGGGGTAATGCAACACTTCTGTTGATGTATGTATTTGGGCCACTCCCCCCCCCCCTCCCCCAAAAGTTTTTAAGAAACTCATCCCTGTAGTTAATTTCGTGCAATCGACACAAAATTGACGGGATCGATAGATAATTGAAAACCGACTCTTTTTCATCACCATATAATATAGGTTCTGCAGTCGCATAATTTCCGAGCGACCAAGGCCCATGGCTGGGGAGCGCAGGACCTGTGTTCGATTTCCACAAGCATTGTGCACTTGTTTAATATTTGCTTTTTCCGTATCAAAAATGGCGGGGGCTACGAAGGTAAGTAAATCACTTGGGAATAATATCACGGTAGGTAAACACCTTTCTCAAATAACTTGGATTAGCGAGTAATTATAATTTTAATGCTGATAGCCTCACAGCTCTTCTACTCACTCTCTTACAATCGCTCTAGTTACAACTAGAATGCTTGCGGGAATCAAACTCAGGTCCTCCGCTCCCCGACCAGAGGCCTCAAGTCCTCATCGTGCGCCGCTTTCGGCGACGTGTGTCAACCTTGAGGAACATAAACCGCTGTCGTGATTCTTTCTTTTCTCACTTTCTCGGAAAATATGAGTTTGCCCTCCTACCCCCCCCCCCCAAATGATGATAAAAATGCTAAATTTTCAATTACCCATCGATTCTTCAATTTTGAGCTGATTGCGCGTCATGGGCTTCAGGGATGCTATTCTCACATTCCCAAAACCGGGGGATGGACGGGGTGAGGGGGGAGGTGGGGCGGAGGGGGGGAGCAGGTGGCAACCAAAAATCTTAAGAGCGTTTTTTTATTTTTCAATGGTAGGCATTCGACCTACCAAACATGACCTAACTCTTTCGGCCGTGTCTGAGGCTTCCCCTCTTTTATATAATGCACGTAACGTGTACAAGCACAGTAAGAGATAATGGAAAGGATCGTCGGCAGCGCCCGCAACCCCTTGCTGTCCGCGTCAATAAACTGATTCACGATGAGGCGAGAGGCATAACACTGCTGATGGAAAAGGTGACGGGACGCGAATAGGGGATGTTAAGGTTGAGTAAGTCGACAGCGTAAAAAATTACGGCAAGAGGGACGCTACTTTAATTGGCCCTGAGAAGTAGAAGCAAATTTCACGCAATAAATATCTCACTGAGGATACGGATAAATGCGTTACTGGCCTGCAATTTCTGCCATACAATGAATAATGCAAGGAAATACCATCTTTGTGAAAACTTAACAGTTGTTCTTGCACAGAGCTGACTTCAAGGCTACGAAAAATTCTGAAAAAAAAAAAAAAAAAAAAAAACATGGTGATTACTTGGGATTCTATTTTAAAAGGAGACGTAACTAATGACGATTTTTCAGGCCTCCACTTTATATTATTTTGCCATTTCACGTGTCTAGATAATGCAAACATGGAAAAAAAGTAAGAAACGAAAGATAGGGAATCAAACTCTCTACCATGCACAGACTGCAATGTAGCCAATTCCAGTATGCCATCGAGCAAAAGTATCTGATATGTTTGAGTTGCAACGTATACCTGTAAATGCGTACGTTTTTGGCTTGGCTTTACGGTGACTGTTACTGATAGCGAACGAAACACATTCACTGTTACCGGAAACTGTTTATTTCCACGACGCGTTTCAAAAAAATGGTCCAAATGCCTCTGAGCATTATGGGACTTAACTGCTGTGGTCATCAGTCCCCTAGAACTTAGAACTACTTAAACCTAACTAAGGGCATCACACACATCCATGCCCGAGGCAGGATTCGAACCTGCGACCGTAGCGGTCGCGCGGTTCCAGACTGTAGCGCCTAGAACCGCACGGCCACACCGGCCGGCCCACGGCGCGTTTCATACACTATGTGATCAAAAGTATCCGGACACCTGGCTGAAAATTATTTACAAGTTCGTGGCGCCCTCCATCGGTAATGCTGGAATTCAATGTGGTGTTGGCTCACCCTTAGCCTTGATGACAGCTTCCACTCTCGCAGGCATACGATCAATCAGGTACTGGAAGGTTTCCTTGGGAATGGCAGCCCATTCTTCACGGAGTGCTGTACGGAGGAGAGGTATCGATGTCGGTCGGTGAGGCCGGGCACGAAGTCGGTGTTCCAAAACATCTCAAAGGTGTCCTATAGGAGCCGGCCGAAGTGGCCGCGCGGTTCTGGCGCTGCAGTCTGGAACCGCGAGACCGCTACGGTCGCAGGTTCGAATCCTGCCTCGGGCATGGATGTGTGTGATGTCCTTAGGTTAGTTAGGTTTAACTAGTTCTAAGTTCTAGGGGACTAATGACCTCAGCAGTTGAGTCCCATAGTGCTCAGAGCCATTTGAACCATTTTGTCCTATAGGATTCAGGTCAGGACTCTGCGCTGGCCAGTCCATTACTGGGATGTTATTGTCATATAACTTCGCCACAGGCCGTGCATTACGAATAGGTGCTCGATCGTGTTGAAAGGTGCAATCGCCATCCCCGAATTGCTCTTCAACAGTGGGAAGCAAGAAGGTGCTTAAAACATCAATGTAGGCCTGTGCTGTAATAGTGCCACGTAAAACAACAAGGGGTGCAAGACCACACCATGAAAAACACGACCACACCACAACATCACCACCTCCGAATTTTACTGTTGGCACTACACACGCTGGCAGATGACGTTCACCGGGCATTCGCCATACCCACACCCTGCCATCTGACCGCCACATTGTTTACCGTGATTCGTCACTCCACATAACGTTTTTCCACTATTCAGTCGTCCAATGTTTGCGCTCCTTACACCAAGCAAGGCGTCGTTTGACATTTACCGGCGTGATGAGTGGCTTATGAGTAGCCGCTCGACCATGAAATCCAAGTTTTCTCATCTCCCGCCTAACTGCCATGCTACTTGCAGTGGATCCTGATGCAGTTTGGAATTCCCGTGTGTTGGTCTGGATAGATGTCTGCCTATTAGAAATTACGACCCTCTTCAACTGACGGGGGTCTCTGTCAGTCAACAGACGAGGTGATTTTCTTGCTTTCATTATCAACCGCAACGTCAAAACTGCCTCTCTAATGTTGTTTATGTGGATTAATATGGCACGTATGTCTTCTTTTACGACTTTGGAGTAACCTATGGCGTTGTCTAGTACATAAAAAAACAAAACACTATTTCAGCACAGGGGTCACAGTTTTGTGGAAGTCTCTTACTGAAGGGATGAACCAAAATATAAATGTGAAAGCAGAAATAAAAATGACCGCGGTCGTCTCTCTCTCTCTCTCTCTCTCTCTCTCTCTCTCTCTCACTCACTCACACACACACACACACACACACACACACACACACACACACACACACAATGAATCATAGTGTTAACAAATATACTGTTATTTATGTATAAATTTTACCTCTGTTGGCAACAATATTATATAATGTTTCTAATATGTCATCCTGATTACTTAAACTTGTACAATGCATTAATTTACTTAAACTCGACAGAAAAGAATCTGCGACCACTGGAGATATTTAAACTTACATTTCTGTTCATGTACGCAACCAAAGACTTCCAAAATGCTTTGAGTCTTCCTCCAAAATAGTGTTTTGTTTTGCTATATGTTCTTTGATTTATTAGACTCCAGACGCCGTCTTTGCTCCCTTCCGCGTTTACAAAGTGTGATGCTGTATGAGCTGCAACGTGACAGATACCGGAGCCTGTAAAAATTGGAGTTATTTTTATTAGGACTTTCCAATTTATATTTCCGTTCAACCCTTTCAATCAAATACCGGCATAAGCCATGTACTGAAATAATTTTTCTTTTTTTTGTGTGTGATCTATGGCCACAGGTTACATAAAGTCGTAACGCCAGACATACATGTCATATTAATACACTTAAACCCACTTGATGATGGAGGTCGGAATTGCGTCGTGGAAATAAATAAATAGTGACTGGTGACGGTAACCTTGTTGTTTCATTCGACATACTTACACTGGAATAACAAAGCGACCTGCAGGGCAGCTACCATAACAGCAGCCATCACAGCATGAGTTTTCCCACACCTTCTGTTCGTGCACAACTGTAATATCTTTGTGGTACCCCAGAAGCGTACGAACGTGATCAGTGCGGTACTGCACATTTGCTGCTACCTAGTCATATTGCTCTTGCGCGTAAAAGAGAACCACAACAACCTCCCCCCCCCCCCCCCTTCTACCGTGCTCAGCTGTCAGTCACTCTGTTATTCTGATCCAGTATAGACTGTAGAGTCGAGCAGGATGCCTAGGACCATTAGATAAATCTGAAGACGTCTTTACCGCCGCTTTTTTTTTTGGCCACTGATATCTAGTAACGGTGTCCTCAAATGACCAAAACAAAAAGAAAGAAGAATAAAGTTAAATCAATTCGGTTACGCATCAATAAAAACTTATTCAGCAGCACCAGAAACGCGATAACTTCCAACCCATTCCTTTAGTACGTCTATCTCAACTCCTTGCAAAGCTAACGGTGGTCGATAAACGAAGTGCGTCGAAGACGCATCTAGCCGACGTTTCTAGGGCGGACTCCATTACGGAGACGGTTTTCATTAGAGGAGGAGCAAATTTAACTGGTAACGTTTAAGTGGATGAGAATTTAGGGTGTCTGCGTGTCGAAGAGACGCCGTTCCCCAAACGCGACGCGACCCGCCCCGATAATAAAACCATTTACGGCGAGCACTGATTTCCAATCTGGGGGGCGTGCGAGTCAGGAGCCCGATCTGGTGGCGGCCAGACACGATCTCGGAATAGAGTTCGACTTTTGTCCTTGGTCGAATCTAATATCGGTAAATCGACCGCGTCGGACTGCTTCGGGAGAGCGAGAGGGTGAGGCCAGGGGGAGGGGGCATGAGTTCCTTTACGAGTGACAAGCACACAGTATCTCTCTTTATTTTTTTAGAGCCGTCGACGGAACACACGGAGACAGAATAGGGTAGGGAGAGAGGGTGAGAGGGCAGAAGGAGGGCGAGGGAGATGCTGGGAGGAAATTAAATTGAATTCCCGTCTGGCAGGAGGGTGTAATTCAGCCGCACGGCCCGGCGGGGTGAGAAGAAAGGCCACACGGTCGACCCCAACAAGTGCTATCGTAACCGCTAGAGACGCCCCGATGTGGAATTACGTGGCCCGTCTACGTTCTTCCACAGTTGATAAACCAAATACAATATTTACGGAACAAACATTTATACAACATTTATTTAATCTGTACACTGTATGAAGAATAAATTATCAACATGAAACGGGAAACAATTCCATAGCCGGTGCGCTAGAGACAGCGTACAGAACAAAAAGCATCCATACTTTACTCGAGATTCTTCTTCTTCTTCCTTGCCTTTTCCTGTTTCAGTATGGGGTCGGCACTGTTGTAAGGCCTCTGTCATTGTTAGTGACACTTCGATGCCAGATGCCCTTGCTGACACCTCAACTCTTCCCTGGGCGGACTGTGCATCCAATTTGTCTGCGTCCAGACTCTAGAGAAAATACCATGTTCAAGTGAAGGAATGTTTTCTAAATGTTGGCTTATCGTGTGTCTGAGACGGGACATGAGTCCTAGCCTGGTATTCACCTACTTGGGCGTGGAAAACCGCCTGAAAATCTAATCCAGGCTGGTCGACTCACCAGCGTCAGTCGTTAATACGCCGCGCGGGATAGCCTTGCGGTCTAGGGCGCCTTGATAAGGTTCGCGCGGCTCCCGCACGTCGGAGGTTCGAGTCCTCCCTCGGGCATTGGTGTGTGTGTGTGTTGTCCTTAGCGTAAGTTAATTTAAGTTAGATTAAGTAGTGTGTAAGCCTTGGGACCGATGAACTCAGCACTTTGGTCCCATAGGAACTTAACAAATTAATCGTTAATACGCGAGGTGGATTTGATATGGGGCAAGCTAACCTCCCAGAATACCGGAAACGGCCCACAAACGAGCTCGGCTGATCAGACGGATATCTTTCTCATGAATATTGTCTTAACAAACGCATCGTATTCATAAAATTATCGAAAGAAAAAGTAACGATAAACTGAGGTATTGATACTTATCTTAGATAAAAATCTTAGATACTCTGTTGTTGTTGTTGTCCAAAATTGTTAAGGCTTTCGTGGCCACTTGTTGACAATCTGCCTATTGGCTTCTGTCTCGGGTTCTTCGGCCGACGTTCATCTAATGATTTTTCTGACGTTTCGCGGCCGCGGCCGCGAGCTCGGCTCCAGTTCACCACCGGCAATGGAGGGTGAAGCTTTGACAATGCCAGCCACTCGTGCTGGCGAAACGTCAGAAAAATCATTAGATGAACGTCGGCCGAAGAACCCGAGACAGAAGCCAATAGGCAGTTTGTTGTTGTTGTTGTTGCTGTCTTCGGTAGAAAGATTGATTTGATGCACCTCTCCAAGCTAGTCTATCCTGAAGTCGTTTCTACAATTTCCTGAGAGTAGCACAATATACTTTAGAGATGACCGTTGCACGATGAGCGAGTACATCAAACAGACTAACCCTTCAGAGTTCCAAAAGACCGTCGCCATTTTACCGGCTGACGGTGCGGCTCTGAACTTTTTCTCCAAACCTGCACGTGTCGCAGCTGTGTGCGGCCGGAAGGACAATTTGCGCGACTTTGCTGCGATGATGGCAGACGACTCGCCCAACGATTCAGCGGCTTTTGTTCATTGCCAGTTCTCCGCAGATATTCATCAAGCACCTATTAATATCTGCAGCACTCTGGCTTTGTGCCAAAAAGAAACTCGGTGAGAGCTCTCTACTTGGAACGCACCTCCATCACAGACGCCATTTTGATGGCTACGTATAAGCCGCCTCCCATCGGAACTATTCCATGACGTCCCACAACAAATTCCGCATTTTTTTCAATCGAAACTGGCCGAGTAAAAAATATGTTGCACTACTTACTGAATGCCCATAGTATTTCAATCAAAAATTGTCAGTGAGAGGAGAAAGTAACACATGAATAAAAGTGGAATAAGGAGTAAGACAAGACTGCTGCCTATCTCCCACCCTTTTCAACATGTACTTAGAAAATACGATTGACCACTGCGCACTAGAAGATAAGGCAGTAAAAACTAGAGGAAGAAGAACATTGTGTTTGGGGGTTGCAAGCGACATGGACCTTCTAGTAACACATGGAAAACAGTTGGACCGTATAGGGGGTACCATTGAAGCTAGAAGGAAAGATTTAAGTAATGAAAATCAATGCAAAAAGTGGTAGCACTATGAGGAAATACGAAGGATAATGCTGAATAGGAAAATATTAGAACTTACATAAAGGTTTAAATAACTAGGAGGCAGGATAAAAACCGACTGGAAGAGCAGCACATAATTTAAAAACAGGATAGCAATGGCGAAAGTGGCATCTGTAGGAAAAAGAGAATTCTCTGCAGCGATACTGACAGAGATTTGATGACAACACTAATAAAATGTTTCGTATGGACCGTATTCCTCTACGGAGTTCAATGTGCCCACTGAGGAACAGTTCAGAGTAAGGCTGGAAACTTCTGAGATGTGGTCAAGGCGTAGAATGGAAACAATAATTTGGATGGATAGGATGAGAAATGAAGAATGGGAGAGCAAAGACAATTACTTATTGTAATACACTATTGGCCATTAAAATTGCTACACCACGAAGATGACGTGCTACAGGCGCGAAATTTAACCGACAGGAAGAAGATGCTGTCATATGCAAATGATTAGCTTTTCAGAGCATTCACACAACGTTGGCGCCGGTGGCGACACCTACAACGTGCTGACATGAGGAATGTTTCCAAACGATTTCTCACACACAAACAGCAGTTGACCGGCGATGCCTGGTGAAACGTTGTTGTGATGCCTCGTGTAAGGAGGAGAAATGCGTACCATCACGTTTCCGACTTTGATAAACGTCGCATTGTACCTTATCGCGATTGCGGTTTATCGTATCGCGACATTGCTGCTCGCGTTGGTCGAGATCCAAAGACTGTTAGCAAAATATCGAATCGGTGGGTTCAGGAGGGTAATACGGAACACCGTGCTGGATCCCAACGGCCTCGTAACACTAGCAGTCAAGATGACAGGCATCTTATCCGCATGGCCGTAACGGATCGTGCAGCCACGTTTCGATCCCTGAGTTAACAGATGGGGACGTTTGCAAGACAACAACCATCTGCACGAACAGTTCGACGACGTTTGCAGCAGCATGGACTATCAGCTCAGAGCCCATGGCCGCGGTTACCCTTGAAGCTGCATCGCAGAAAGGAGCGCCTGCGATGGTGTACTCAACGACGAACCTGGGTGCACGAATGGCAAAACGTCATTTTTTCGGATGAATCCAGGTTCTGTTTCCAGCATCATGATGGTCACATCCGTGTTTGGCGACATCGCGGTGAACGCGCATTGGAAGCGTGTATTCGTCATCGCCATATTGGTGTATCATCTGGCGTGATGGTACGGGGTGCCATTGGTTACACGTCTCGGTCACCTCTTGTTCGCACTGACGGCACTTTGAACAGTGGACGTTACATTTCAGATGTGTTACGACCCGTGGCTCTGCCCTTCACTCGATCCCTGCTAAATCCTACATTTCAGCAGGATAATGCACGACCTCATGTTGCAGGTCCTGTACGGGCCTTTCTGGATACATAAAATGTTCGACTGCTGCCCTGGCCAGCACATTCTCCAGATCTCTCAGCAACTGAAAACGTCTGGTCAATGGTGGCCGAGCAACTGGCTCGTCACAATACGCCAGTTACTATTCTTGATGAACTGTGGTATCGTCTTGAAGCTGCATGGGCAGCTGTACCTGTACACGTCATTCAAGTTCTATTTGACTCAATGCCCAGGCGTATCAAGGCCGTTATTACGGCCAGAGGTGGTTATTCTGGGTACTGATTTCTCAGGATCTATGCACCAAAATTGCGTGAAAATGTAATCACATGTCAGTTCTAGTATAATATTTTTGTGCAGTGAATACCCGTTTATCATCTACATTTCTTCTTGGTGTAGCAACTCTAATGGCCAGTAGTGTATGATTGCATTAACGTAGAAGCTTCACTTTTTTCCCCCTCCAAAAGACCACAGACCCCAGTATGTGACATAAATTTCAACGTGATACATCTACCCGTTAAGGAGAAAAAAAAGGGCGTTTTTAGCAGTCGGAAAGACAGGCAGGCCGACAGCAAAAGGATGCTATAATGGTCCCGTTTTTACTGCCTGAGGGGCGGAGCCCTTTCATTTTTACGAAAAGGTACTGACTAATAAGAGTACTAGTGCAAAGACAATTAGTGACTGTAATGCAAAGTAAGGAAAGAAACTGCACTGGACATATGTTAAGAGAGAAGGGCGGGCTTGTAAAAACAGTCAGAGGGGAATATGGAAGGGGAGAGGAGACGAGGAAGGAAGAGGTTTCAAATACAGAATTCTACGCTGGACGGTAGCACATACAGCAGATTAGAATGGTAACTATGGCTCACGGGAAATGGAGACATAAAGGACCTCTCAGTACTGCAGAAAATTGATGATGATGATGACGATTTCTTAGACGTTTTACTTCATGATTTCACGTGGCTGCGTTGGGTGCAGAAAGGATAACAAGACGACCGCTTGGTGCCGAAATGTTACGAGAGCATCTACGCCTCCTCCCTGAACGGCGGTGAGTTAGCGCCACAAAGCCACACAGTGTATTGCGCGGTCGCAGTCTGCGGCGCCGCTGCAGCAGCAGTTGGGTCCGCCAGTTATCCAAGTTGGCGACGGAACGAGGAGGACTCATTTGTGCCGCGGAACGGCGCCGAAGTTTCGGGCGCCTCGTTGCCCGAACTCCCTCTGAACGCCTCCTTCCAAACAAGATATAAGGCAGGCGCCCTCCTTCTCGAGGTACGGCGTTCGCCTTCTTTGGCGGTGTCTCGCTGCTGTTCGCTGCGTGGCTGCAGAGAAAAGTACAGCGCGGAGAATACCTACAACTGAAATTGATTTTTCTGCTGCTGTTGTGGTGGGGTGGTCTTCAGTCGGGAGTCTTGTTTGACACAGCATTTCGTACTAATATATCCTGTGTAAGCCTCTTCCTTTCTGTATAACTACACTACTGGCCATTAAAATTGCTACACCAAGAAGAAAATGCAGATGATAAACTGGTATACATTGGACAAATATATTATACTAGAACTGACATGAGATTACATTTTCACGCAATTTGCGTGCATAGATCCTGAGAAATCAGTACCCAGAACAACCACCACTTGCCTTAATAACGGCCTTGATACGCCTGGCCATTGAGTCAGACAGAGCTTGGATGGCGTATACAGGTACAGCTGGCCATGCAGCTTCAACACGATGCCACAGTTCATCAAGAGTAGTGACTGGCGTATTGTGACGAGTTGCCCGGCCACCATTGACCAGACGTTTTCAATTGGCCAGAGATCTGGAAAATGTGCTAGGCAGGACAGCAGTCGAATATTTTCTGTATCCAGAGAGGCCGGTACAGGACCTGCAACATACGGTCATACATTATCCTGCTGAAATGTAGGGTTTCGCAGGGATCGAATGAAGGGTAGAGCCACGGGTCGTAACACATCTGAAATGTGACGCCCACTGTTCAAAGCGCCGTGAATGCGAACAAGAGGTGACCGAGGCGTGTAACCAATGGCACACCATACCATCACGCCGGGTGATACGCCAGTATGGCGATGACGAATACACGCTTCCAACGTGCGTTCACCGCGATATCGCCAAACACTGATGCGACCATCATGATGCTGTAATGAGTACCTGGATTCACCCGAAAAAATGACGTTTTGCCATTCGTTCACCCAGGTTCGTCGTTGAGTACACCATCCCAGGCGCTCCTGTCTGTGATGCAGCGTCAAGGGTAGCCGCAGCCATGGTCTCCGAGCTGATAGTCTATGCTGCTGCAAACGTCGTCGAACTGCTCGTGCAGATGGTTGTGGTCTCGCAAACGGCCCCATCTGTTGACTCAGGGATCGAGATGTGGCTGCACGATCCGTTACAGCCATGCGGATAAGATGCCTGTCATCTCGACTGCTAGTGATACGAGGCCGTCGTCATCCAGCACGGCGTTCCGTATTACCCTCCTGAACCCACCGATTACGTTCTAGGAGTCGGCACTGGCGCCATCCTTGTGTGAATGCCCTGAAAAGCTAATAATATGCATATCACAGCATCTTCTTCCTGTCGGTTAATTTTCGCGTCTGTAGCACGTCATCTTCGTGGTGTAGCAATTTTAATGGCCAGTAGTGTACAATGCTCATGGGATATGCACATACACGGCTGGCAGTAGTATCGCGTACACAAGGTGTACACGAGCAGTGGCAATGACGCAGATGTCTTTTGTATTCAGGTGCTTCATGTGAAAAGGCGTCCGACGTGATTATGGCCCCACGACGGAAATTAACAGACTTTCAATGCGGAACGGTAGTTGGAGCTAGACGCACGGAACACTGCATTTCGGAAACCGTCGGAAATTCTGTATTACGAGATCCACTATGTCAAGAGTGTGCCGAGAATGCCATATTCCAGGCACTACCTCTCACCAACGGCCAAACGCCTTCCCTTAACGCTCGAGAGCAGCAGCGTTTGCCTGAGGTTGTCAGTGCTAATAGGCAAGCAATACTCTCTACATCTACATGGATACCCTGCAAATCACCTTGAAGTGCCTGGCAGAGGGTTCGTCGAACCATCTTCACAATTCTCTATTATTCGAATCTCGTATAGCGCACGGAAAGAACGAGCACATATGTCTTTCCGTACGACCTCTGACTTCCCTTATTTTATCGTGGTGATCGTTTCCCCCTACATAGGCTGCCGTCAACAAAATATTTCCGCATTCGGAGGAGAAAGTTGGTGATTGGAATTTCGTGAGAAGATTCTGTCGCAACGAAAAACGTCTTTGTTGTAATGATGTCCATCCCAAATCCTGTATCATTTCAGTGTCACTCTCTCCCAAATTTCGCGATAATACGAAACGCGCTGCCCTTCTTTGAACTTTTTCGATGTACCGCGTCAATCCTATCTAGTAAGGATCCCACACCGCGCAGCAGTATTCTAAAAGACGACGGACAAGCATAGTGTAGGTAGTCTCCTTAGTAGATCTGTTACAGTTTCTAAGTGTCCTGCCAATAAGACGCAGTCTTTGGTTAGCCTTCCCCACAACATTTTCTGTGTGTAACTTTTAATTTAAGTTGTTCGTAATTTTAATTCCTAGGTATTTTGTTGAATTTACCGCCTTTGGATTTGACTGATTTATCGTGTAGCCGAAGTTTAACGTTTTCCTTTCAGCACTCATGTGGATGACCTCACACGTTTCGTTAATTAGGGTCAAATGCCAATTTTCGCACTATACATATATCATTTGAAAATCGTTTTGCTACTTGTTTTGATCTTTTGATGACTTTACTAACCGATAAACGACAGCGCCATCTGCAAACAACCTAATGCGGCTGCTCAGATTGTCTCGCAAATCGTTTGTATAGATAAGGAACAGCAGAGGGCCTATAACACTACCTTAGGGAAAGCCCAGAAGTCACTTCTGCGTGAAATAATCGCAGAAATCTGTGTGGGACATACTATGAACTTATCCGTTGACGCACTGAGGCGTAGTTCGGCGTTAATGGGCTATGGTAGCAGATGATAGAGGCGAATGCCTTTGCTAGCAGCACGGCAACGCCTGCAGCGCCTCTCATGGACTCGTGATCATATCGGTTGGACCCTAGACGACTGGAAAACAGTGGCCTGGTCAGATGAGCCGCAATTTCGCTTGGAAAGAGCTGATGTTAGAGGTCGAGTGTGGCGCAGATCCCGCGAGGCCATGGACCCAAGTTGTCAACAAGGCACTGTGCAAGCTAGTGTGGGCTCCACAATGCTGTGGGCTGTGCTTACACAGAATGGACTGGGTCCTGATTATGTTCGATTACTTGGAGGCCGTTAGCAGCCGTTCATGGACCTCATGTTCCCAGACAGTGATGGAATTTTTATGGATGACAATGCGCCATGTCGCCAGGCCACAACTGATCTCGATTGGTTTGAAGAACATTCTGGACAATTCGAGCGAATGATTTGGCCATCCAGATCGCTCCGACATGGGATATAATCGAGAAGTGCGCTGGTGCACAAAATCATCTTATAATCTTTTTTCAAGACACTACCCTTCCGCTCAACTCCCCTTCTAAGTCCTTTGCAGTCTGTAACAGAATTACATGGGCAAGTCATCGACAACCATCAAGGTTTTTAATTCTTATCTCTAAGCTTTAAACCATCTAGGTTTTTAATTCCTATCTCTAAGCTTTAACACCCTCTCCAAATTCGTTCTTCGTTCCTCTTAGAGCTTGCTATATGTACAGATAGGCTACGGCCTTTTCTTACTCCCTTCTCGATCACTGCTTCACTTTCATGTCCTCCGAGCCTTACAACAGCAGTCTGGTTTCTGTGCAGGTATTTCACTCCCTGTGCCGGCCGCAGTGGCCGAGCGGTTCTAGGCACTTCAGTCTGGAACCGCGCGACCGCTACGGTCGCAGGTTCGAATCCTGCCTCTGGTATGGATGTGTGTGATGTCCTTAGGTTAGTTCGGTTTAAGTAGTTCTAAGTTCTAGGGGGCTGATGACCTCAGATGTTAAGTCCCATAGTGCTCAAAGCCATTTGAATCACTCCCTGCAATTTATCGCTGCTATCTTGAGAATGTAACTGAGTGAGTTCCAGTCAGAATTATCAAACGCTTCCTCTAAATTACAAGTTCGCCTTTCTTCCGTCTACGATAAGTCGTAAAGTCGGTACTGCCTTGCATGTTCCTACATCTCTTCGGAACGCCAACCGATCTTCTCCGACGTCTGCAACTACCAGATTTTCCATTCTTCTGTAAATAATTTGTGTCGGTATTTTGCAGCCAGTAGTTCGGTAATATTCATATCCGCTAGCATGTGTCTTTTGCGGAACAGGAATTGTTAGATTCATCTTGAATAGAATGCTAAAGAAGACCGCTCGAAAAACGGTCGACACTTCGGTTGTAATAGTGGCATAGTTTCACAACTAGTAAACTTCTTTGTATGAAAACGCTTCAAGCGTGTGATTGCTTTACAGACGAGTTAATATGTTATATATTACGCAGGGTTCCTCCGAGTCATAATCTGTAGGTAGCGGTCATCCACCGCAGTAATAGCCCTTGGGCGGCCTGAGCGAGGCATGTCATCGACAGTTTCTGTCTGTCTGTATCTCCTCCATGTCCGAACAATATCGCTTTGGTTCGCTCTGAGACGCTTAGACACTTCCCCTTTTGAGAGCCCTTCCTGGCACAAAGTAACAATGCGGATGCGATCGAACTGCGGTAATGACCGTCTAGGCATGGTTGAACAGACAACACGAGCGGTGTACTTCATTCCTGGAGGAATGACTGGAACTGATCGGCTGTCGGACCCCCTCCGCCTAATAGGTGGCTCATGCGACGTTGTTTACATCTTAGGGCGGGTTTAGTGACATCTCTGAACAGTCAAAGGGACTGTGTCTGTGATACAATATCCACAGTGAACGTCTATCTTCAGGTGTTCTGGGAACCGGTATGATGCAAAACTTTTTTTTGATCTGTATACATGCGAATTTGATTCTTTAAAGAATCCCAGGGTTTATTGCTATTCCATGAAAATATGTATCTTTACATTTATATACTGCGTCCTAAATGTGTATGTTGAACACAAAGGGAGAAAGGCTGCACCCTGGCCGACCACATTCATTCACTCTACCAAGTCTTGCCACTTGCCCGACTGTCTCTTACCTTGAGTACTGCTGTCCACATCCCATGAAGCTGCTGGATTAATCGAGAGTCTAACGAAGGCAGAGAGAGGCGTGTTTGACATTTTACAGCCATTACTTGGACATCCAACTGTGGAGCTCTACTCCATTCTGGTTGACAGTAAAGTCACCTCTCAGGGTCTTGATTTAAGCGCGCGATCATAAAATTCCGCGCCGCATCAAGGACGCGGCTATGCGTTTGAATGTTAACCACACACGTAATCGCGTGCCCGGAGTGCACAGGTAGCCGTTTACTGGCTCAGTAAATAAATTAACGCCCTCTGGACGTCCCAATAGGCGCGTTCCCCGTGTCTAATTGGATTACACGGCCGTGCACTATCCATCGGCCCTGATCTGCTGCGCATGTGCGCGGGACACAGCAGCCGTATCGACTACAGTCTAGCCCCACGTACCTACCGTCTGATGGCATGATTCACGTGGCTGTACCTGCAGACGATATTACGGTGTGGTGGTCACAGAAACAGGGATAATTGTATAGTTGGAATGTGTGAGTAGTACTAGATTTTATTTACAGTAATGACGCGTGAACTTTAAAGGTAAAACCAATCCAAAAACTGAAGATTGCTCAGTGAGCAATCAGCAGATGCTGCTTTGGGATTACTGGGAGAGGCAAGATGGATCAGGGAACTGACTGCAATATAAGATGCACATGTCGGCTGAAATGAAAAATGATTGAAATAGTTCTGAGCACTATGGGACTTGAACTTCTGAGGTCGTAAGTCCCCTAGAACTTAGAACTACTTAAACCTAATTAACCTAAGGACATCACACACATCCATGCCCGAGACAGGATTCGAACCTGCGACCGTAGCGGTCGCGCGGTTCCAGACTGTTGCGCCTGGAACCGCTCGGCCACTCCGGCCGGCGGCTGTAATGAGAATGAAATGGAGATGAGAGGTAGATATAGCCAGGGATGGTAGACTGACCGAGCTAACGTCACTATCAAGCATTTATAAATATTCGATGCCTTCGTACGGCACAGATATAAGTTATACTAACATTACCCCCACGGCGTTGTATCAGAAGTCAAACCAGTGCCGCGACGTGCCATCAATTACAATGAAACCCTCCGAATTCGGACTAATTAGGACGAGTCCCAAGTCCGAATTACCGACAGTTCACTTAATAGTTTTACACATCGATGTCATATTTCTTGACACTTTATCACCATAAACCGTACTAAAAATGACGCGTTTTGGACAGATCTTTAATGTCCATCACTGAAATTGCATCTTTTCGTAATGTTTTTGTTGTTGTGGTCTTCAGTTCAAAAATGGTTCAAATGGCTCTGAGCACTATGGGACTTAACTACTCTGGCCATCAGTCCCCTAGAACTTAGAACTACTTGAACCTAACTAACCTAAGGACATCACACACATCCATGCCCGAGGCAGAATTCGAACCTGCGACCGTAACGGTCGCGCGGTTCCAGACTGTAGCGCCTAGAACCGCTCGGTCACTCCGGCCGTCCGGTCTTCAGTCCTGAGACTAGTTTGATGCAGCTCTCCATGCTACTCTATCCTGTGCACGCTTCTTCATCTCCCTGTACCTATTGCAACCTACATCCTTCTGAATCTGTCTATTCATCTCTTGGTGTCCCTCTACGATTTTTACCCTCCATGCTGCCCTCCAATACTAATACAATACATTCGTAATATGTAAGAATAAATATGAAAACCACCAAATACAGCGTGTTAGCTTCGTTAACCCTGAAATCAACATGGCGGCTACTGGGTTTGCTTCTATCAGTCACAGCACAGCGTACGTTATCTCGTCGGCCAATCACAGCACTGTACAAGTGACCGAGATTGTGATTATGTTGGAATCTAACAGGACAGATTAACTTTCTACGAGTGAAAGACGCAGCAATTAAATTAATAACCTTGGTTGTCACAAATATTTGACTGCTTTTTCTGAATACCTCACGAACTACGAGATTGGGATTGCGTTGAGACGTAACAGCACAGCTTAAACGGTTACAAATGATACGAGCAGCAGTTAAATCAACATATTCAGTGTGTTCACGCGAGAAGTAATGCAGTTACATTTCCTTTGGCTCAATGTTACAGATGTGAAGGCAATAGAAGCACTTGTAGAGTACTGAGTTCTGATTTATTATCATTCATAATATTCGAGTAGCCTCTACGAATATTAAATCATCTTATCAGTCACATGTGACGATACGCTGTCGTGAGTTGTGAAAGACGTAAACCGAGCAGCTGCCATGCTGATTTCAGTGTATGCGAAGGTTTATCATGTCGTATTTGGTGATTTCCGTATTTATACTGGTGTGTTAAACCGCATCCAAGATCTCTCCAAACCGCGCCATTTTTAGCACGCTTTGTTGTGCTAAACTGTAGGGAAATGTGACGTCAGCGCATATAAACGGTAAGCAGTACCCTTATGAGGTTGGGTCCCACCTCATACTGCGACACAGCATCGAATGTAATGAAACCTCACAAACTTGGACGAACTGAAGTGACTCATAGAAATGTTTCCTCAAATTATCTGAAGTTATAGTTAGGAGTATAACATATAGTGTATGTACCGTATAAACAAAATCTGTAGTAACTGTAATAATATCTGAAACCATGTACTTTATTCATCTGAACATCTTTCCAGTCCAGCCTGCAGTTCGACTCCTCTTTCAGAAACTCCCGCAGAGTGCTGTCGTTTCTGGCACGTTACTACCCCTGTCTGAAACGTTTCGGGACTAGATTCACTTAAAAAATTGAGAAAAGTTTGGTTTTAATTGTTCACGTGTCCAGTTGCCCGTTTGCCGGCTAGTACGTCTCGTTTTAGCACTAAATCCAATTTCCTTAATGTAAAAAGTGGTTACATTTCTGGCACAACTACCGTCTAGGATTTTATCAGTCACTTTAATTCCTAAACTTCCCGATTTATATATACTCCTAACACTCATCTTTGTTGCTGTATCGTACTGCACTACACTTTAATACACTTATAAACGATCGCGGGGATGGAATTCAACACTGCTCGTCATACGCGCTTCAGCTAGCGAACTGAGCAGGCTCTGACTTTATTGCGTGCGTCTAACAATGATACACTGGATACCCGCTGTTGGCCGTGGGTGAAGCGAAGAAGGGATTTTTTTTGGGGGGTGGAGGGGGAGGTGGGGAGCACACGTTCAACATTTTAGAATAAATGAGCTTTTCACTTCGTGATACAAAACCAGTCCAAATTATAGCGAATTTCGAATTACTGAGCGTTCACTGTATCTCCAAACGCTTGAAAATGGCGATACGCCGGTATTACAATAACAGAATAAAAACTTCTAAAGCCGTAAGCGAGAAATTAAGTCCTTTAAACAAATCAAACAGGCTGCGGGCCCATACTCCAAGAAATTAATGTCATGATTTAATGATTTTGAAAATGTGGTTTTCTGTTGACTGTACAAATCACGACAGTGAAGTAGGATGGTTCTTACTTTATTTGAGGCTGCAGTAAGAGCGTTGATACACAGGCTTCTACAAATAATTTAATGATAACTGAAGAAGATTAGATTTTCGAATGCGGTAGTTAACGAATTAGTGGGTCAATTGAACATAACGATACCGGATGTCGGCTTCATGCCGTGAAGCAAAGACGATGTGGCATGTGACGTCATACGAGCGCAAACGTAAAGAGGAAAATAAATTGGCAATATTTTTTTCGCCTATGTAAGTTTTCTTAATTAGGTTGTGAATTGGCGAAGCGGTATCGAACGCTTCACTTAATCCGAATTATTCATCAAGTGTTCTTTAGACAGCCGTCCTGGGAGTTACAAATGACTGATCCATATCTTGAACAAAATGCTTGCCTGATCGCTCCTACACTTTGAGACACAAATCATTGTCGAACTAACTCTCCGGCTTGAAGTCAAGTACAAAGATGAATCCATGCGCTACGAAACCCCGCCGCTGGAACAATGGCGCAGCATATAGCTTCACGGCGGCTGAACAAGACGCGCGCAGATGTGGGTCTTTGTTCTGCGTCGTCTTTTCAGTCGCTTGACGTGGTCGGTCATCCAGAGCCAAACATACAATCCGAGCGACCTTAATAGCTCCCTCCACCCGTCAGCACGGCAAAAGCGAACGTCTACACGGATCTCTTGCTTGGACATCTGTGGAAGGAATGAAGGACAGCTGAGGAGTAACTATCTGTCGATACTGAACTGAGGTCATACGAGGCAAATCACAATCACGGATAGGACAAAGATTAGAATTATATATTAATACCTTTAGCTGCTGACGGCCGTTGATATGTATCAACGGGGACAGGCGAAAATGTGTTCCCCGACCGGAATTCGGACCGGGGATCTTCTGCTTACATGGCAGACGCTCTATCCATCTGCACAGAGGATAGTGCGACTGCAGGGACTATCTCGCGCATGCCTCCCGCGAGACCCACATTCTCACCTTTACATGTCCACACACTACATTCGTAGTGTACCTGGACAAAGATGGGTGAATCAGCTGTGTCATTTTCGATAAGAACCATCGGACGTTCTTCTAAATCGATCTAGGAAACCCATTAAAAATCTAATATCAAAGAGTATACGATGACACTTACGGGCATATTAAAATTCTTCGACGAACAGGGATTCGAACACGGAATCTTTACCTTTCGCGGACAATGTTCTTACCGACTAAGCCAGCTAGGTACGACTCGCGACCCGCCCTCACAGCTCTACTTCAGCGAGAATCTCTCTGCTTACTTTCCAGGCTCCTAGTTCTTCTGAAAAATCTGTTTGACTAGCACTGCTCGAAGAAAGATATTGTAAAGAAACAGCTTAGCCACAGCCTAGGGGATTGTCCCCAGAATGAATGTTTCAATATGCAGAGAAGTGTGTGCTGTCTTACAATTTCCAATATCGGACAGGACTTGAACCCGGAGCCATGTACTTTGCTGATACTAAGCGCTTTGTGAGCAGCACAACTTTGCATTCGCTTGCCGTCAACCATTCCTGGGTAATAGTTTGATGTTAACTTGTTCTTCACGGCCTTTCAGTGTTCATATTTCGTGCATTCGTATACAATCGCAAACGAGGTTCTCCATGACCTCTTTGATTCATGAGCCGGCCGGTGTGGCAGAACGGTTCTAGGCGCTTCAGTCTGGAACTGCGAGACAGCTACGGTCGCAGGTTCGAATCCTGCCTCGGGCATGGATGTGTGTGATGGTTAAATGGCTCTGAGCACTATGGGACTTAACATCTGTGGTCATCAGTCCCCTAGAACTTAGAACTACTTAAACCTAACTAACCTAAGGACATCACACACATCCATGCCCGAGGCAGGATTCGAACCTGCGACCGTAGCAGTCGCGCGGTTCCGGACTGAGCGCCTTAACCGCGAGACCACCGCGGCCGGCGATGTGTGTGATATCTTTAGGTTAGTTAGGTTTAAGTAGTTCTAAGTTATAGGGGACTGATGACCTCCCATAGTGCTCAGAGCCATTTGAATCAATACTGTAGCATATCGGAAAATTACCAAGTGGGATTAATACAAGAGATACAGAAGACCCAACGAAGAAAGGCGCGTTTCGTAACGGGATCGTGTACACGGCGGGTGGGCGTTATGGAAATGCTCAAGAGACAGCAGTTGCTGACGCTACAAGACAGGTGTTGTGCATCACGGAGAGGTTTGGTGCAGAAATTTCGTTCATACCCAAGAGGAATCGGGCAACATATTGCTCTGTGCCACATACGTCTCGTCAAATTATCACGACGAGAAAATTAAAGGAGTTACACGTCATGCGTGTGGTACTTTACAACAATCACATGTACCGTTCGCCAATCGTGGATGGACGCGAAAGGGGGGACAAGACAGAGGTGCCTCAAATACGCTCCCCCACACACCATAAGATAGCTTGCGGGCTATAGATGTAGGTGTAGATGTGGATGCAGATATGCTAAGCTAATACATTTCTGTGCCTAACAGATGACACTTTATGACAGAAATCGGTAGCAAAATTAATGTGATCTATCTTAGCAGGAGTAGGTGTTTCCAACGTGGTTTCTATGAAATATTTAAAAAATGACGAGCACAGCTTATCGAATATAAGTATGGACTTCAGAAAGTAAGTAGTTACACAAGTCGTCCCAAGCGAATACCATTACGTTACAAAAGTGGCGCATTGTCAGAGGAGAGTACATGTTCCGGGTTCCCTGCAGACATAGTTCTGCTGCGGTACGGATAACAGGTGCAGCACTGTGTGCGAGTGAAGTGGCGCGGCAACTGGGAGCGCACACCCGTACGAGAGGCAGCGCGATTCTTGTGGGCAAAACGTTCAAACTGTACAGATTCACCTTGAAATTCTGCCACTGTGTGGTCCACACGTAGTGAAATGGTGCCAATGATTTGACCGAGGACACACAGACGTGGATGTTGCTAATCTGGAAGTTGTAATGGTTCTTTATTTACGTAACCATTACGGCACTCCAACCCCAGTTCTCGATACCAGTAATATCGTACTACTTCTCTGCGAAGTAACAGACATATTTTTGTGACAATATTCACATTTGGTTTAATTAATGCATAGGTACTTCGATGTATCGATATATTACAGCGATATGGTTCTTGTGTGTATTCATTTCTGTGAGACAGTCATACTCTTTGACTTACTTGTAACCGTTTTGGAGCGAATGCGCACAGAGCAGTCTTTGTTTCACTTTGCAGAAGTTAAGTGGTTATTTCGCTTTGTAAAAGAACAGTCAAGTCTTGTGTTTGCTTAAAGTGGAAATTAAATACATGAAGATTGACACAAAACTGTTTTCTTGATGATGTGACAATTAAGAAGAAGTATATGTGAATTTACAAGAAGTTTAACAAAAATGTGGATCGTGAACACCAAGTCAAAAATTATTTCTACCATACCATTGTTCTGATCTGGGATTGTTTGATAATTAAGAATTTCCTGAAAAACCATGTGTTAGGTCTTCAAATATTGCTAAAATACAGATCTGGATCTTCTAGCAGTCAAAGTGGAATTACCCTAGAATCAACTACATGAGCCGTAACAACTTCGTCGAAATCTACGTGGGAATCCATTCAAGATAAGTGCCAAAATTAATGACTTTTTTACAGTGACTTCATTATTTCCATTCTAACGATACCATCCACAGCCAATAACTTTGTTGTTTTTTGATTTTATCCATACCGGATGAGAGGTCGTGGTTGTGAATGTCAATGTTAAAAAAAAATATCGGCTCAACCACTTGTTTATAGAGTAAAACACTAAGATTGACGCGTTTTGGAAGTGAAGCTTCCATCATCAGAATAATAAAAAGTAAAATAACCTGTTAAAACTCGCTAAAATGGAACATGCACCAGGCACAATAAAATTGATAATAAAATTAAAACATCGTGGCTACTTCCCTTGTTGCAGCCGTCTTTTCCAAGGTGTATCTCCACATAGTCGTCAAAATATAAAAAAAACTCTAAAATGGTGTCGCCTATGGTGTTCCGCCTATGGTGTTCAACATCTAACCACATGGCTCTCCCCTCTATCGTCGTAAACCGCCCGTGCGTCTTCGTTGATACCACACATCACGTAGCCAAACACGACACAGAAATGTGTTTTACACTATAAACAAGTGGCTGAGCCGATATATTTTTTTAACATTAACTTTGTTGTTGCCCGATAAATCGAACATATGCTGCGTGAGCAACATTATTAATCTGATTTCTAACCTACTTTGCAATTGGTGGTATTGTTAGAAAGTCCAGATGTTTCATCATGCAGTTTCAGTCTTTCCGGCATGCTGAAAGAACATCTGGAGGAGGAAAGATATTTTACAATGACGACACCCACACAGCGTTCTCGAATGGGTCCGTCACCAAGGAACGGGTTTCTACCGTAGAGGAAATGAACGACTAGTAAAACGTTCTGACCGTTTATTTCAGAGACGTGGTGTCACGTATTTGTGTCACTTTGAAGAGTAGTGCAGCATTCAGTAAAAGTTACTTGGTGTGCCCTAATAAGTCGTAATTTACTTTTTGAAGTTCCCTCGTAGAATGGTGCTCGGTACGACATTACTCTCGCTCTCAGCTGAGACATAAGGACCGCTTGGAGAAGATCCTCTCGAGCGTTTTCACAGGAGCACGCAGTGTACTGTCCGCAATAGAGCAGCATCGGGGCAGGCGAGTGTTCCATATATCCTGCAGACGTCGGCCTGGACGCGACAAGGGGGTGGCGCTGGGAGCACTTGGAAGCTGGCGTTAACGGCCATCGGTTACGTGTCGCCTGGCGTCCGGGGGGGCCTAAATGTCCACTCGTGCGGATGCCGCCCGCTGCGTGCGCCACAGAGAGACCTTGGCCCTGAGTTATGAATGGCCACACACCGTCCTGTATTACTGGCCACCGAGTGCACTGCCCTGATGAAAAACGGGGCCCTAGGGCTCGAGTAACAACGAGTCCGTGTGTTGTGTGTGTGTGTGTGTGTGTGTGTGTGTGTGAGGGAGAGAGAGAGAGAGAGAGAGAGAGAGAGAGAGAGAGAGGGAGAGAGAGAGAGAGAGAGAGAGAGTGAGAAGGTGGGGGAGGGAGGGGGGGCCGTGCGTGGCACGCAGGCCCGGTCGCGCGTGCGTTACGCAACTCGGCTGTTAACGCCCGCCCACGCCGTCAGTCAACGCGGTCGTAATTGGGCCTGACAAGAGCCAAATGGCATGCACTCGCCGTCAGCGGTAGCGCCGCGCCGCCCGCCACACTGGGCGAGATCGCGTTCGACAGTTCACTCCCGCTTCTCTGCCGTCCACCTTTCTGACGTTTGGCGGGCCCGTGGCAGCCCTCACGTCGCTTTTGCTCTACTCGCCGGTTAAAGCCAAATTTCTCTTATTTGACATCACACTCCTAAACAGCGTGTGACAACGATGGTGCAGCGATTTACAACAATGTGCCTGAAAGTCCCATAAGTGCTCAGAGCCATTTGAACCATTGAGTCAAACAGAGCTTGGATGGCGAGTACAGGTACAGATGCCCATGCAGCTTCAACACGATACCACAGTTCATCAAAAGTAGTGAATGGCGTATTGTAAGGAGCCAGTTGCTCGGCCACCATTCACCAGACGTTTTCAGTTGGTGAGAGATCTGGAGAATGTGCTGGGCAAGGCAGCAGTCGAACATTTTCTGTATCCACAAAGGCCCGTACAGGACCTGCATCATGCGGTCGTGCATCATCCTGTTGAAATGTAAGTTTTCGCAGGGATCGAGTGAAGGGCAGAGCCACGGGTCGCAACACATTTGAAATGTAACGTCCATTGTTCAAAGTGCCGTCAATGCGAACAAGAGGAGACTGAGACGTGCAACCAATGGCACCCCATACAATCACGCCGGGTGATACGAAGGTATGGCGATGACGAATACACGCTTCCAATGTGCATTCACCGCGATGACGCCAAATACGGATGCGACCGTCACGATGCTGTAAAGAGAACCTGGATTCATCCGAAAAAAATGACGTTTTCCCATTCGTGCACCCAGGTTTGTCGTTGAGTACACCATCGCATGCGTTCCTGTCTGTGATGCAGCGCCAAGGGTAGCCGCAGCCATGGTCTCCGAGCTGATAGTCCATGCTGCTGCAAACGTCGTCGAACTGTTCGTGCAGGTGGTTGTTGTCTTGCAAACGACCTAATCTGTTGGCTCAGGGATCGAGATGTGGCTGCACGATCCGTTACGGCCATGCGGATAAGATGCCTGTCATCTCAACTGCTAGTGATACGAGGCCGTTGGGATCCAGCACGGCGTTCCGTATTACCATCCTGAGCCCACCGATTTCATATTCTGCTAACAGTCATTGGATCTCGACCAACGCGATAAACCGCAATCGCCATAGGCTACAATCCGACCTTTATCGAAGTCGGAAACGTGATGGTACGCATTTCTCCTCCTTACACGAGGCATCACAACAACGTTTCACCAGGCAACGCCGGTGAACTTCTGTTTGTGTGTGAGAAATCGGTTGGAAACTTTCCTCATGTCAGCACATTGTAGGTGGCGCCAACCTTGTGTGAATGCTCTGAAAAGCTAATCATTTGGATATCACAGCATCTTCTTCCTGTCGGTTGAATTTCGTGTCTGTTGCACGTCATCTTCGTGGTGTAGCGATTTTAATGGCCAGTAGTGCATTAACTAGCTGATAACCCCGGCATTGCCCCGGTATATTTTTATTCAAATCTTTTATTAGTCTATCTCCTCCTCCCTCCTCTCTCTGTCCATCCCCTCCTCTTCCCCACTCTAACCTCCTCCTCCCTCCTCTCTCTGTCCATCCCCTCCTCTTCCCCACTCTCTTTCAACCTCCTCCTCCCCCCTCTGTCCATCTGTTCCTTCCTCTCTAGCTCCGTCTCCTCCTCTTTCTTTTTTCTGTCAACGTCTCCCCCCTCTATGTCCATTTCTCCTTCCCAAACTATGTCAGTCTCCTCCTCCTCCTATCTGTTCATACCTCCTCCTACCCCTCGCTGTCTGTCCATCTCCTCGTCTTCCCTTCTCTCTCCATTTACCACTCTCATGCTGGTGGTTCTTACCCTTGTAGAATGTCTTTCCATATTGTCACTAATATGTATCGGGTGATCAAAAAGTTAGTATAAATTTGAAAACTGAATAAATCACGGAATAATGTAGATAGAGAGGTACGAATTGACACACATGCTTGGAATGACATGGGGTTTTATTAGAACCAACAAACACAAAAGTTCAAAAAATGTCCGACAGATGGCGCTTGATCTGATCAGAATAGCAATAATTAGCGTAACAAAGTACGACAAAGCAAAGATGATGTTCTTTACAGGAAATGTTCAATATGTCCACAATCATTCCTCAACAATAGCGGTAGTCGAGGAATAATGTTCTGAGCAGCACTGTAAAGCATGTCCGGAGTTATGGTGAGGCATTCGCGTCGGATGTTGTCTTTAACCACCCCTAGAGATGTCGGTCGATCACGATACACTTGCGACTTCAGGTAGCCCCAAAGCCAATAATCGTATGGACTGAGGTCTGGGGACATGGGAGGCCAAGCATGACGAAAGTGGCGGCTGAGCACACGATCATCACCAAACGACGCGCGCAAGAGATCTTTCACGCGTCTAGCAATATGGGGTGGTTCTAATAAAACCCCATGTCATTCCAGGCATGTGTGTCAATTTTTACCTCTCTGTCTACATTATTCCGTGGTTTATTAAGTTTTCAAATTTATACTGACTTTTTGTCACCCGGTATATTAAATTTGACTAAAATCGTTCCAGGGTTTGGGACGATCTTTCTACCCATGGCGTCACTTGCGTACGGTCATCTCAAATATATTTCGCATATATTTTACACATTTCACGCGTATCTATACGCATATTTGACGTGTGTGTCTAGCGAATTTCGCCCTGCAGTTTTATTTTCACGCAGCTTAATGTTTATGTCGTAGTGTCTCCTGAATCATGTGCTGTACAACGATATAATTTTTCCAGTACATGCAATGGTATATGTGCCTACTGTATGCGAAATGTGTTGTGAATGGAGTTAGTAGTAAAGAAGTAATAAATTAAAACGTCATGCATGATGCGGCAGTTTTTCCCCGCCTCTCAGTGTTAGCGTCATAGGTTCTGAACTACGTGTTGTACACAATACATTTTTCTGGGTACTCCGAGAGGCACATTTGCATAGTGTCTGCGGGAAGTGTTGCAAATAGAGTTAGTAGCAAGGTTTAGCATGATGCGTATTCAATGTTTATGACGTCGTATCTCGCAGACTACGTGTTGTGTAACGACACAGTCAGTGGTACTTTGAATACTGTCTGGAAAATGTGTCACGAATACAATTAGTAGCAAGGACGTGATCAATTAACACGTCATGCTTCATGTGGCAGTTTTACTGCATGAACAGTGGAAATGCACTAAGCGAGAAACTTTTTTCCTTTCATCATTTTGTGGGGGTCGTCAGCGAGAAAAAGTTTCTTAAAGGTTTGAAATCGCCTTGAGAGGGTATGTAATACTATATCAGTGATTACTATATCGAGCCAAATTTGCAAAGGAACTGGCACTATGAACCCACTTATCCGTGTAACACTGCATCCGCTCTGGCCCAGATGCAGGCACTGATTACGTCGGGAAAGGTGTCATAGAGCAGTTGTATCCTCCTGTGAAGCAAGAGCCCTTAACTGTTGTAACTGCTCCTTGATATTCTGAATAATGGACACTGGGAAGGAGTTGACATCCAGAGATGGTCCCACGTCTGTTCTATCGGGGACAGATCTGGTAATCCTGCTTGCCTCGGGACTACCTCAACTTCACACAGACAGTTCATTGACATAAGTGCCATGTATGGATGAGCATTGTCCTCTTGAAAAATGGCACCACGACACTATCGTATGAGAGGTAACACATGAGTATGCAGGATGTCCGTTGTGCCGTGAGAGTTGCCTCAATCACGATCAGCTGTGACCTGAAATCACACCTGATGCCTCCCCACATCATGCAGCCAGGAATAACACCGCTGCGCCTCTCAAAAGCACTGGAAGAATGGGACTCCTCCCCAGGTCACCTCCATGGTCGTCTAGAGTACTGCAGAGCCGTGATCCATCGCCGAACAAATCATTATCAGCCCTCCATACTTCCCTCTCGCGGCACCACTGCAAACCAAACACAGCTGACTGTGTCGTGGTCTCAGCGGCAGCCTACGCATGAACATTAGATTCCTAGTCCAGTTGCTGTTACGTCACCGACCAATAGTGCAGGCTGACACAGAATGTTGCAGGAAATCCATCTACTTGTTTTCGGATGAGAGGCGCAGATGTGAGTGGGTTACGACGTGCTTGCTGCCCAGTTGAGCGAGCTTTCCTTGTGGTGGTCAGACGTGGTTGACCAGAAACTTGAAGTCGAATATGCCTGTCCTCGCGTTCCCATGCCACCGGAGTGGCCGAGTGGTTCTAGGCGCTATAGTCTGGAACCGCGCGACCGCTACGGTCGCACGTTCGAATCGTGCCTCGGGCATGGATGTGTGTGATGTCCTTAGGTTAGTTAGGTTTAAGTAGTTCTAAGTTCTAGGGGACTGATGGCCTCAGAAGTTAAGTCCCATAGTGCTCAGAGCCATTTGAACCATTTTCATGTTCCCATGCAGTCCAACATCAAGCCACTGCCAGTGACGCATCCAGACGACATGGTCGAATGTTTAATGTAACTTTGTACACGCATACACAGTCGGCGGGTGTCAAAATGATTACACTTGCAAATCTCTGTGAGAGGTATGTCGGCCGGCCGCGGTGGCCGTGCGGTTCTGGCGCTGCAGTCCGGAACCGCGGGGCTGCTACGGTCGCAGGTTCGAATCCTGCCTCGGGCATGGGTGTGTGTGATGTCCTTAGGTTAGTTAGCTTTAAGTAGTTCTAAGTTCTAGGGGACTTATGACCTAAGATGTTGAGTCCCATAGTGCTCAGAGCCATTTGAACCATTAGAGGTATGTCGGCCACCAGAGCGCATAATGTTGTTCATGTTCAGTTTTCTCACCAGGTCTGGTATGGTATATAAGGGCGTCAACAGTATCCCATATTAAGTAACCACTGTGAAGGACATGAAGATGCTGAGTACTTGTGTTAGACTTCGTTATCAGCACCTGAGTGAGTCTTGAAAGAGTCTGGTTGTGGGTCTTCATTTGGCCGAGTGGACGAATTGTGCAACATCCAAATTTGTGAGACATTCAGTAGTGACAGTGGTCCGATGTTTGACTGCATGAGAATGAGAGGGCAGGCGCAGGTCTACTCGTTGTCAATGTTCTGGTCAACTAGTTTTGACCAAAACATGGAAGCATAGCCTTAGTGTGCAGCAATCACATCGTATTTTTTTCTCATCTGCGCCAGTCATTCGAGAAAAAAATAATGGGCTCAATGGTTCTTTGTCAACCTGCACCACTGCTCAGAAACTGGCAGCAGCCTGACCAGGGAATCATCGTCCCATGTGTAGGCTGCTGTCTTCTCTATTTCTCCATAGGAGTGTCCCTCTCCCTCGTTAACGACTGTATCCTCTGATTCCAAGTGTAAGGTGGTTGCTCCTTTTTTCCATTTGGTATGTACTCCATTATACATTTTAGTAGCCTTTCTTTTTGCGCATTTTTGATACTGTAGTTGTTTCTGTTGAATAAATATACACTCCTGGAAATTGAAATAAGAACACCGTGAATTCATTGTCCCAGGAAGGGGAAACTTTATTGACACATTCCTGGGGTCAGATACATCACATGATCACACTGACAGAACCACAGGCACATAGACACAGGCAACAGAGCATGCACAATGTCGGCACTAGTACAGTGTATATCCACCTTTCGCAGCAATGCAGGCTGCTATTCTCCCATGGAGACGATCGTAGAGATGCTGGAAGTAGTCCTGTGGAACGGCTTGCCATGCCATTTCCACCTGGCGCCTCAGTTGGACCAGCGTTCGTGCTGGACGTGCAGACCGCGTGAGACGACGCTTCATCCAGTCCCAAACATGCTCAATGGGGGACAGATCCGGAGATCTTGCTGGCCAGGGTAGTTGACTTACACCTTCTAGAGCACGTTGGGTGGCACGGGATACATGCGGACGTGCATTGTCCTGTTGGAACAGCAAGTTCCCTTGCCGGTCTAGGAATGGTAGAACGATGAGTTCGATGACGGTTTGGATGTACCGTGCACTATTCAGTGTCCCCTCGACGATCACCAGTGGTGTACGGCCAGTGTAGGATATCGCTCCCCACACCATGATGCCGGGTGTTGGCCCTGTGTGCCTCGGTCGTATGCAGTCCTGATTGTGGCGCTCACCTGCACGGCGCCAAACACGCATACGACCATCATTGGCACCAAGGCAGAAGCGACTCTCATCGCTGAAGACGACACGTCTCCATTCGTCCCTCCATTCACGCCTGTCGCGACACCACTGGAGGCGGGCTGCACGATGTTGGGGCGTGAGCGGAAGACGGCCTAACGGTGTGCGGGACCGTAGCCCAGCTTCATGGAGACGGTTGCGAATGGTCCTCGCCGATACCCCAGGAGCAACAGTGTCCCTAATTTGCTGGGAAGTGGCGGTGCGGTCCCCTACGGCACTGCGTAGGATCCTACGGTCTTGGCGTGCATCCGTGCGTCGCTGCGGTCCGGTCCCAGGTCGACGGGCACGTGCACCTTCCGCCGACGACTGGCGACAACATCGATGTACTGTGGAGACCTCACGCCCCACGTGTTGAGCAATTCGGCGGTACGTCCACCCGGCCTCCCGCATGCCCACTATACACCCTCGCTCAAAGTCCGTCAACTGCACATACGGTTCACGTCCACGCTGTCGCGGCATGCTACCAGTGTTAAAGACTGCGATGGAGCTCCGTATGCCACGGCAAACTGGCTGACACTGACGGCGGCGGTGCACAAATGCTGCGCAGCTAGCGCCATTCGACGGCCAACACCGCGGTTCCTGGTGTGTCCGCTGTGCCGTGCGTGTGATCATTGCTTGTACAGCCCTCTCGCAGTGTCCGGAGCAAGTATGGTGGGTCTGACACACCGGTGTCAATGTGTTCTTTTTTCCATTTCCAGGAGTGTAGTAACTGCATTTTGATAGTTCATTCTGCGCCTGATTACTATTTTTATATCATTGCCGTCTCCAGAAACTCGTCTCTGCAACTAGTAATTTTGAATTTAGTTACCATTTCGATGTCCATATTCCTGAACCGTGTGTTATAATGGACTTACGTCTTGTATGCAAATATTCTTGTTTTTGTATCAATGCTCATCCCAAAAAATTCCATTTAATAAAGAAATAGTCATATTTCCCACAATTAGTATCAATCTTTTTTGAATGATTCCTTGCTGCCTGCAGCTGTTGAGACGTACTACTTCGACCTTAGGCCACTTTCAAGTACTTAAATATATTTAATGACTGCAATATCATCAAAATCTGCAATGGAAAATATTGACAATATGGGTGAAATTGTAAAACAGTTTGACAATAAACTAAGACTTAAGTTGGAAGCGGCATAGATTCATTAAAAAAGTTAATAGCAACTTTCGACCCCAGTTCAAAGCAAATAATATTCCCCGCCTAATTTCTTTGTTTTATTTCCCATCATTTGTAATGTTCATCCCTAGGTCCTTATCGTCCTTATCTGTTCCTTCTTCCAGTACCAAATCTTTAGTATTCCACCTTTTCCTATCTGCTTGAATTTACTAATGTAGTATTTAGGATTTAGACCTCACTTTTAACACACTTGTATCTTTTTTTCTAGGCATATACTCTGTATTTTCATAGTCTTGGGGAAGAATCCGTTAGTCGTCTGCAACTCACGAAGATCCGCATAATTTTCATTTGTTCTTGCAACACTATAGTTTCATCAGCGTATTTTATATGTAACAAGCTATTATCTACACCTGTGCTTGCATATCGGTAGTTTTGTTATGATGAGTGATAGTAAATCAGTAAAATATTGTCTGTGCAATGTCAGCTGCCCTCACGTGTCTGCCAGTTCAGGTAAGGACAACTCGTGATGCACGTGTCCAACCCCCATTCCCTCCAACTGACAATAACTCATGACGCTTCGGCACGTGCAGTGCGGGGGGCGGGGGAGGGGGGCAGCAGCGTGCAGCTATGTATCGTGTTCTTCAGGTAGCTGTACATTATATATAGCATATACATTATGCAACAAATTTAATAATTTTTAACATGGTTTATGTTCACTGGTGTAAAAAGTGATATTCCGACTCTGCCTCAGCCTCGTAAGGATCTCTCTTTTTCTTTCTTTCTAAAGTATCCTGTGTTCTTCCTCATAGTTTAAGCTATCTGCATACCATATTTCATCGCAATCGGTTCTGCTGTTTGGTCGTGAAAACTAACAGACAGAGTCACGTTCACATTTATAATATTAGTGACGATGTACGGGGGTGAAATTCAGTATCCCTGACTTAATCCTTCTGTAACTTGATATCCGAGAGACAAAATTTGACAATTTTGATTTTTGTATAATGTTTGAGCAGTAATAACATGGGGGTATTATATTTATATTAATGTCAGTCTTGTTAACGAAGAGGTTCAGTGCGACTCTAAAAGATGTCAGTGCACTTAATTGTATCGGATGAGACGGACGAAACTTAATTTCAAAAGCAAGTGGACAGTAATAAATAAAGATGTTTCGCATCCTTCATTATACGGAGAACTGTGGAACGTAGGTACGCATTCGGATTCCAGGCGACACGTTTTATACAGTCAAACAGAAATAGATTACCGTGAACGTTTATACCATCGAACTGAGCGGGGCAGATCGGTTCCGCCCCGAACACAGCAATTTAGAGAAGATATACTCGTTAGTCACTCGCTCTTCCAGAACTGAAACCTGATTTACATCCACTTCTTGATAGCTCGTACTTCGCTCCTCCGCAATTGGCAGTTCTGGGCTACGGTTATCCTATGCATAGCTGATGCATTAAGCCTCACAGTGAGTAATATATGCCCTGCTTTTTTTCTGATATTACATCCAGGAACACTTATCGACGACCATTTGTCTTCTCTCGAGACGTCTCGCAATAAACGGAGGTGATTTCCTGAGAATTGTTACATTTTACTCCTCCGTATGCTAATGGACATCCGTAATGCCTCACACAGATCTATATCCGCACATAAAACGACTGATTAAATTCCACCTCGTCGAATAGTTACAAATTAAACATGACACTTCCTCTATCAATCACTTAGCCATGTTATAACGCTGTTCCACTTTCTGTGGCAATTACAGTCAGCTAAGGCGGAGTGATTCGATTAGTGAATCGGAGCCGTTTGTTTCTTTTCAGATCACCACATCCTCTTTGTTAGCCGAGTATTTAATCGCTCGAGGGACGAGGTGAGCCAGATTCTGATTCTCCCCCAAATTCCAGTTATCTCTGTTTCTGAGAAAATACATTCGAAACACTGATGAAGACTGTAATATGGAAGCATCAAAAAGTACAACACAAATTGTACATAGGTAGAGATGCAAAGACACTGCGACGTGGCTGCTGTCGCTTCAGGAACAGGTCACAACAGCGTCGTTGTGCCGCTCCTCCATAGTACCAGTCCACACTGCTGAGTTAACGTACAAGTAGCAATATGTCGGAAAAACAAACCCTACGCACAATAATCGAGCAGTACTGAATGCAAGCTCGAGGGCGAAGCGTGAAGAGGGCAATGCTGTTATCAACAGCAAGTTCCGTGACTGGACGTAACATGTTTGTTTCCTAAGAAGACACACAGCACAGAAAACCGACATTTCCACTTTGCGCAGATACAGTGAGGCGCACGAAATGTGTGACCATTTTGTTTTTGAATATAAACCTTATTGTCAATACAATCTGAAAGGAACATATACTACTATGAAGAGCCGTCCACGGAGATTTGTTCTAACTCAGCACATGCTCAATATGTGCACCATTTCGTTTCCTAACTTCCTTCAAACGAACACTGAAGTTAGTGATTACTCTACGGCACATGTCTTCCGTAATTTCACTGCAAGCTTGAAGAATAAGTCTTCTGAGCTCCATTAAATCACGTGGACGTTTCGGGAAAATTTTTTCCTTTAGGTACCCCCAAAGAAAAAAGTCACATGGATTGAGGTCTGCACTATTGGGGGGCCAATTTTGTCCGTCATTGAAGCGACCTGGAAACCTGAGTGAAATGATCCGCATGTCGAAATGCTCGTGTAAAAACTCCAACAGTGTTTGCAGTTTGTGGCCTTGCTCCATCTTGCATGAACCACTGCGTGTTGAAGAGCAAAGCAGTAAAAATAAGCTGTGGAATGAAGCTATTACGAAGCATGCTCAAATAACGCTCGCTGTTCACAGTTTCTTCAAAGAAAAAGGGTCCCATAAGTCCGTGACTGGAAACTGCTGCCCACGCTGTAATTCTCGGAGCATAATGTTGTCGTT
Source organism: Schistocerca cancellata (assembly GCF_023864275.1). Classification (NCBI taxonomy): domain Eukaryota; kingdom Metazoa; phylum Arthropoda; class Insecta; order Orthoptera; family Acrididae; genus Schistocerca; species Schistocerca cancellata. The sequence goes on along the minus strand of NC_064627.1, from coordinate 187,240,409 downwards.
CATGAAGCACTTGTGGGTTTTCAGTGGCCCAAAAGCGTACACTTTGTTTGTTAACCACACCGTCTAAATGAAAATGCGCCTCGTCTGAAAACCAAACGTTGTTGAGAGTTTCTTCCCTAGCCTCCACCCACTGAGTAGACAGTAGTCTCTGTTGCTTGTGTTCTTCAGTGACCTTCTGTGCACAGGCCATCTTGTATGGGTACATATGGAGGTCACTTTTAAGAATGCGCTAAACGGAGCGTCTGGATATTCGCAGTTGCACTGCTGCCTTTCTACACGATTTCCCGGGACTTCTCTGTACAGCAACTCGTACCGCTTGTATATACTCGTACCGCTTCAATATTCTCCGGCGAACAAACAGGCTTAGGCCGAGGTCACTTCGCTTCCAATACTGTTCCTTCGTGTACAAATTTATCGTACAACCTGTGGATGGTCTTCTTGCAAGGGACGCATCGTGTGTTAAACTGTTGTCGAAAACGCCTCTGAGTCACAACAAGGCTTTTAGTTTCATGAAAAAGTAACACAATTGCCGATCGTTGCTGTGTCGTCAGCTGTTGTCAGCCATTGCTGATTATTACTCTCCTAGCGGCAGTATCGTGAATTACACTGATTTCGTAACTCATTTGTTTTTCCACGCTCTGCTGGTACTGCTGTAGAGATCCCAGCGGGAGATCTAATGTGTGTCGTAAACTCTGAAAGAAACAACTGGTAACACATTTCGTGCGCCACCCTGTATTTGCGATGGAACACATACAAGAAGTTGAATGGGTGTTAGAAATCAAACGAGATGCAATTACTCTGTAACGACCTAACGGACACAACAAGTCCCTTATATCAAAATACACTGCTTTGCAAAACTTAAAGGCTAGTTAAATACAATAACTTAATAAGTACTACGAATGAACGAAATTGCGGGAGCATGTTGACAGAGGTCTCCCAGTCTTGCACAGAAAGTTGGAAGTCACATCGCGTGAGATCAGCATGACTACAGCGCCAAATGAGGCTGGCCCCGCTACACGAGGAAGCTGAAGGAACGGGAAAAAGACAGTGTGTGTGAATCAGCGTGCAATTACTGAGCGCTGTAGTGGAGTTTTTCATTACAATATGACCCGGAAACTACATTTAGATGACTTCACAGGGGGAAGAATCACCGTTGTTGTTGTTGTTGTTGTTGTTGTTGTGGTCTTCAGTCCGAAGACTGGTTTGATGCAGCTCTCCATGTTACTCTATCCTGTGCAAGGTTCTTCATCTCCCAGTACCTACTGCAACCTACATCGTTCTGAATCTGTTTACTGTATTCATCTCTTGGTCTCCCTCTGCGATTTTTACCCTCCACGCTGCCCTCCAATACTAAATTGGTGATCCCTTGGTGCCTCAGAATATGCCCTACCAACCGATCCCTCCTTCTAGTCAAGTAGTGCCACAAATTTCTCATCTCTCCAATTCTATTCAATACCTCCCCATTAGTTATGTGATCTACCCATCTAATCTTCATCATTCTTCTGTAGCACCACATTTCGAAAGCTCCTATTCTCTTCTTGTCCAAACTATTTATCGTCCACGTTTCACTTCCATACATGGCTACACTCCATACAAATACTTTCAGAAACGACTTCCTGACACTTAAATCTATACTCGATGTTATCAAATTTCTCTTCTTCAGAAACGCTTTCCTTGCCATTGCCAGTCTACATTTTATATCCTCTCTACTTCGACCATCATCAGTTATTTTGCTCCCCAAATAGCAAAACTCCTTTACTACTTTAAGCGACTCATTCCCTAATCTAATTCCCTCAGCATCACCCGACTTAATTCGACTACATTCCATTATCATCGTTTTGCTTTTGTTGATGTTCATCTTATATCCTCCTTTCAAGACCCTGTCCATTCCGCTCAGCTGCTCTTCCAAGTCTATCACCGAGAAACTGAAAAATGATTAAATATGATAACTGTAGCCTAGGTTTTAGGTATTGCTCACAGCAATGTTTCCCCTGCATAGGGAGCATTCCGGACCTTGGGCACTGGTGTCCGAAAGAGGGAATCAGGTAGACCAGGGTCAATTACAGCAGCACGAGGCCACTCCATTGTCGAACAGGCAAGGAGGGCCCCACGTTGAACAGTGGGTCTGACTGCAACCACATTTAACAGAACTGCAAGACATGCAATATCACGCTCCACAGTGACATGGGGACTGCAAGGGCGAGGGGGATGGGGGGGGGGGGAGGAGAGTTGTCTCTGCCCGACGGCCAGTACGTAGTGTTCCATTGACACCCGCATATTGCCGGCACCGTTTGCGGAGGTGCCAAGAGAAAAGGGACTGGACCAACGAGGAGTGCGATCGTGTGCTCTTCTCAGATGGGAGCAGATTCTGAGTAGTGATACTGGACGTATCCTCATATGGCGAGAGGTGGTAACACGTAATGTGCCGAACATTGTCGTACATAATCTTTTGTGGTGGTCTAGGTGTTACGGTGTGGCGAGGCATAAATTGCACGTCCGTTCTGATGTCTAGATCTTTGAATACGGTACATTCAGCGGCCAATGTTATTGTAACACTGTACTCCTCCCAACGTGCGTATTTTCAGGGGTTCACTACGACACCCCCGGGATAACAAGGCCGCCCAGCAGTGTTAGTGACGTCACACTAAGCGGCCCATAGCCGACGCAGCAGTCCACGGACACCTCCGTACAGACGCGCCTGATGCTAACGATCTTCTGTCCGTCATACAGAAAGGAGCGAACTATAATTCGAACCAAAGACCAAATTGTATATATTCTTGTAAACAGCATAAAGGTTCATAACGAAATACCGATTACATATACGGGCAGGAATAGGTTCTGGAACTCCTCTGAAAAGTGTTTATCTTCAGTACCAGAATGAACATCAAATTGTCAGGTTTTCTAAATAGAAAAGCAACAGACAGCAATAATGAGACTTGCAGTTGGTGATTTCTACGTGGAAAAGGAAATAAGCTGTAGAGAGATTGAAAATGGTAAGTAAAGAAAGCCTCAGCCGTTTGCTCACATTCTTACATGTAATGCACTTGGTTGTTTTTCATTTCCTTACCTTTCATAACATTTTTAATATTGTTTCAAGAAGTGTATCTTCAATAGCAGAGTGAACTTCAAATTGTCAGGCTTTTCTTAAAGGAAAGAGCAGTCCCTTAGTATCACAGTGCAAGACAGAATCTTGTGTTCAGTGATGTCTATGTTAAAAGGAGAATATTTGATATCTATCTTTTGTTTCCATTCTTTATTACTGGGGATACACTTGTAAAAATTCTTGAAAAGAGCAGTCACCATGAACATATGAGTAAATTCACAATAGTCATGTGTTTTATGAGATAAAGCGAACTCTTGTTACCTTATTGTAAACGAAAGTTGTGAGGGTTTTTCTATGTATGACAGTGTTTAAGATAATTTAATTTCAGTGTAATAGCTTGAAAATGTTAAGTCCTGCTGTCACTTGGCATTTGTCACCACCTGTATGCGAGTTTTAAAGCTAAATAGTGTTCTGACAATTATAAAATAGTGGCAACGTTCCTCAATCGATTAAACTTATTCCTGCCCGTATATGTAATCGGTATTTCGTTATGAACCTTTATGCTGTTTACAAGAATATATATAATTTGGTCTTTGGTTCGAATTATAGTCCGCTCCTTTCTGTGTGACGGACAGAAGATCGTTAGCATCAGGCGCGTCTGTACGGAGGTGTCCGTGGACTGCTGCGTCGGCTATGGGCCGCTTAGTGTGACGTCACTAACACTGCTGGGCGGCCTTGTTATCCCGGGGGTGTCGGTTCACTGTACCGTCGGCCGGAATGACCCAGCGGTTCTAGGCGCTACAGTCTGGAACCGCGCGACCGCTACGGTCGCAGGTTCGAATCATGCCTCGGGCATGGGTGTGTGTGATGTCCTTAGGTTAGTTAGGTTTAAGTAGTTCTAAGTTCTAGGGGACTTATGACCTCAGTAGTTGAGTCCCATAGTGCTCAGAGCCATTTGAACCTTTTTGCACTGCACCTTGCTTCATTTTTAGGGAAGACAATGTGCGAACGCATCGAACAGCACTGGTGGGGGAGCCCTTGGAACTAGAGGATATTCGATGAATATCTGGCTGGCCCATTTCCCCGACTTCGACCTCATCGAGCACGCTATCACCAACAAACGATGTCCGCAAGAGATCTTTCACACGTGTAGCAATATGGGGTGGAGCGCCATTCCTTATGAAAGTCGTACCTAACCAGCAGGTGTTTTATCACCAAGGCTAGTGATGATGCAATTCTGTAACATAGCGACATATCTCGCACATAGCGACATATCTCGCACCCGTCACAGTGACAGTTTGAAAAGCAGCACCCGACATTTCCTCCACGAAAAAGGGCTAGATCACGAATTATGTGGTAAATCCATACCACACTGTGACTTTCTCGTCATACAATGACGCTGGCGCGTCTTACTCCCTATGTCAATACAGCTCGTTTTACACACGGTTCTTATGCAGTGTCTCTGACGTGTTTGCTGTCCAGTGCCATCTGTTGGCCGGCTTTTGCACTCGTTTTTGGTTTCAATAAGACCCCAATTCATTTCAGTCATGTGTGTCAAGTTCTGCCTCTTTACCTACATTGGAAGAAACACATTGAAAATGTTGTGGGGAAGGCTGACCAAAGACTGCGTTTTATTGACAGGACACTTAGAAGATGTAACAGACCTACTAAGGAGACTGCCTACACTACGCTTGTCCGTCCTCTTTTAGAATACTGCTGCGCGGTGTGGGATCCTTACCGGGTAGGACTGACGGAGTACATCGAAAAAGTTCAAAGAAAGGCAGCACGTTTTGTATCATCGCGAAATATGGGAGAGAGTGTCACAGAAATGTTACAGGATCTGGGTTGGACATCATTAAAAGAAAGGCGTTTTTCGTTGCGACGGAATCGTCTCACGAAATTCCAATCACCAACTTTCTCCTCCGAATGCGAAAATATTTTGTTGACACCGACCTACATAGGGAGGAACGATCACCACGATAAAATAAGGGAAAACAGAGCTTGTACGGCCGGCCGCGGTGGTCGAGCGGTTCTAGGCGCTTCAGTCCGGAACCGCGCGACTGCTACGTCGCAGGTTCGAATCCTACCTCGGGCATGGATGTGTGTGATGTCCTTAGGCTAGTTAGGTTTAAGTAGTTCTAAGTTCTAGGGGACTGATGACCTCAGATGTTAAGTCCCATAGTGCTCAGAGCCATTTTTTAGTTCGTACGGAAAGATGTGGGTATTCATTCTTTCCGCACGCTATCCGAGATTGGAATAATAGAGAATCGTGAAGGTGGTTCGATGAACCCTCTGCCATGCACTTAAATGTGATTTGCAGAGTATCCATGTAGATGTAGATTCCGCTAATTTGTCCATTTCCAAATGATAGGAGAGTTTTGGATCACCCAACAGATATTCACGTCGCGCGAACTTTTCACGTACGTCACAATTCCAATGTCGAATCAACTGCATCCACGAAAATGTTTTCAGACAAGCATACACTATTCACTTTAGACGATGTCACTACACTAGAAGCCAGGACTAACGAGATATACGGGCCCTGCAACGAACTTGTGACGTCACACTAGTAGGCTTGTCAGCCACGCTTCGAAAACGCTCGGCTCTGTGCAGCGCTCACGGGAAATCAGTACTTAATTGAAAAGGTACGGACTAAAGGTCTTAATTTTGTCTTGGGCCATCGAGAACTTGCAAGCATTTAAACGCGTTGTCAAGAATTGTTGAAATCGTTTAAAACAGTTGCTCACTCCCAGCCGGAGACGACTGCTGGCGCTCGTAGGACCTGCATTGTCACGTGCTGTGACGTACTCACTAGTGGCTATCTTTCTCGTGAGCTTCGACTCGAAGTCCCTTTCCGCACCCTCCTCAGCTTTAGAGGTAAGAGGTCCCAGTGGACAGCCCGTCAAAAACTGAATACAGGTCAAACATGATAACAGGTAGAAGCTGTACCGGACTGTGAAGAAAAAGGAAAACAGAAGCAACGAAGGGTCCAATAGAAGGAAGTACAATGTACAGCAACACATTATACAGAAGTCGTCGTGGTGCAGTGGTTGCGCTGTTGGACTACCCCGCGCGCGAACCCTGTTAAAACCTACCTCCCGCCAATTGTTTTTTTCCGCCTTTCGCTTTATTCAAATTTGTGTCTGTGTTGTGGTGTAACGTCCGTTTGCAACAGCTAGGTGTAAGGTACGGACCTATAATGACAGTTGATTCCGCACGACTACTCTATTAGCAGCCGAAAGTGAGGCTTTCGAATGGAAACTGCAAACGTTTGATGACAAGGCATCAAGTCAGCCGAATCCTCCACTGGAAAACTCGTCTGTTGTGTCATACACGGTAGTGCCAATGCGTCTGTCATATGATAGGAATGTCTTATGGACGCACCTTATTCGTACGAATGGTAAGTGCGTGAGATATGCCTCCTTGCCCGATTTAGGTGTTCGTATGGATGTGAATGCGATCACTCCCAAGGAAATGATGAAAACATAATAGTTTGTCACGTAAGCTGCAACAAATGAACGGAACAATTACACAATCACACAGTTTCTCTGTGCTCTGTAAAAACATATCTTTTTAGCGTATTTGAAGTTGGGTTCCGTTTTGGAAGTCTTGACTCTTTAATTCCTTTGCTGTAACGTAGTTCACACCCATTTATTTATTGTTTTCATTTCTGTGAGACGTATATGTGGTATCTCGTCTGCTGTCACTATTCATCACGTTTACTTGCAACGGTAACGTATTCTTACAAATGGCTCTGAGCACTATGCGACTTCTGAGGTCATCAGTCGCCTAGAACTTAGAACTAATTAAACCTAACTAACCTAAGGACATCACACACATCCATGCCCGAGGCAGGATTCGAACCTGCGACCGTAGCGGTCGCTCGATTCCAGACTGTAGCGCCTAGAACCGCACGGCCACTCCGGCCGGCCGTATTCTTACCACATGGCTCATGTTCTACAACCAATGTACAGCATGACATCTGCGAATACCACAGAAAGAAAGCAAACATTTCAGTGACCGGACGGGCAGTTCATAATATTGTGAGAAAAATATTAGTAAGTGCCACGTGGGAGTTTCGAACACGGCTCCCGCTCGGCACTTTATCACCATGACCACTTAGCCACGACGCTGTTGCTGTTTTAGTCTGCTGTTTATTGCACTTCTTGTGCTTGAACCGTTCACTCTTCCTTTTTTTTTTTTTTGTTTTTTTTTTCCCCCACAGTTCACCACCTTCCTCTTTTTATGTTTGATCTGTGTTCAGTTTTCGACGGGCTGTCCACTGCGCCATGTTACCACTAAATCTAAGAGGGTGCGATGAGGAGTTCCCCTCGTCAGCGCCTTTAATAAAAAATGCGGAATCGGCGTCTCTGCTGAACTGGAGCGTTAACGCGGCACGTTCCGCTGACCTGTTGTAGTGGAGATGGCGTGGCCGTGCTGAGGTGGGGTGACGTGGCCGGAGGCGAGGGCGATCTGGGAGCGCCACCCTAATGGGCACGCCCTGTATGTACAGGGGTAATTACAGCGGAGCGCGCGTGCTTACCTGTACCTCCGGGCTAACTGCTCGCGACACGAGAGGCGTGGCTAGCAGCTACGAGAGAGCTGCTTGTTATTCGACCGGCGCGCTCAGCCTCCTGTGTGTGTGTGCGGGGGGGGGGGGGGGGGGGGAGGGGGAGGAGGGGAGGGGAGCGGAGAGGCTTATTGGCCCCTCTGCCGGCCATGTAAACCGCGCGCAGGAAGCAAAGCAGAAGCGCCGGCGTTAGCATCAGCTGAATATACATCACTCCGGAGGTGCGCTGTAGGAAGGGACAGGCGAGCGGCGCCCGTCACGTGCAAATACGTCGTGCGGCTACAGCTGTTTTTGTAAGGATTCAGACTGCCACGGGTAAACAGCTCGGCCCAAACCCCTGGAACGATTTCAACCAAATTTCGTCCACATATTAGTTACAATCTGGTAATAAGTACTTTGGGGAGAAGAACCATCAGGCTCCTATTGGGGTGAGCGTGATAAAGTGGAGCCGGCCGCGGTGGCAGGTCGGTTCTAAGCGCTTCAGTCTGGAACCGCGCGACTGCTACGGTCGCAGGTTCGAATCCTGCCTCGGGTATGGATGTGTGTGATGTCCTTAGGTTAGTTAGGTTTAAGTAGTTCTAAGTGCTAGGGGACTGATGACCTCAGATGTTCCCATAGTGCTCAAAGCCATTTGAACCATTTGATAAAGTGGAGAGAAAAGGGGGAGAGAGGAGGAGGAGAAGGAGGAGGAGGAGGAAATGGACAAATAGCAGGGGAGAAGGAGATGGAAAGAGAGAGAAGGGAAAGGGGAAGGAGTTAAAGTAGTTTCTCTGGATCTGTACTACCAACGAAATCTGTTGAATCTTAACAGAACTCGTAAACGAAGGAGCGTCAAGGCTATTATGCTCCCTGTACGTAAAACTGTTAACAGCGTTCTTATTGTTGTTGTTGTGTTGGTGGTAGACCTGAGTCGGAAGACTTGGAGTACTCCCTACTGTTGATCCCTGATGCTACCGCCCAGAAACAGGACATACCCCGTTCCGTGAAGAGTCCTGCATACGCCCGTGGATTTCGTAATACAAACCCAAACGCTGTTATACATCCATATCCAGATATGTACTCGATACGCCACTGTACAATGCATGGCGTATGAATATCATCGATTTTCTTTTCCGTTCAAAAATGGCTCTGAGCACTATGGGACTCAACTGCTGTAGTCATAAGTCCCCTAGAACTTAGAACTAATTAAACCTAACTAACCTAAGGACATCACACACATTCATGCCCGAGGCAGGATTCGAACCTGCGACCGTAGCGGTCGTGCGGTTCCAGACTGTAGCGCCTTTAACCGTTCGGTTCTTTTCCGTTCCACTTGCCCATTGAGCATCGTATAAATGACTGTCTACGTGCCTCTGTACGCGTCCTGATCTCTCTTACCTTTCTCTCGTGATCCATATGTCAGATAAACTTCATGTAACAATTAATATATCTCACTATGTCAAACATCAAACTGCAGTATATATCGTTTTGTAAGTAGGCTGTTTAGGTTTTTATATTGGTAACGCCACGTAGCGCTCTGTATGAAAATTACTGGCTGTGCTGTGTGCAGTCTGTGTTGGAATAGTCGCTCGCGTAGCGTTGCGCAGTTGGAGGTGAGCCGCCAGCAGTGGTGGATGTTGGGAGAGAGATGGCGGAGTTTTGAGAGCGGACGATCTGGACGTGTGTCCATCACAGTAAATTTGTAAGATTTATGTCACGAACTGATATATATGACTTTTGAACACTGTTAAGGTAAATACATTGTTTGCTCTCTGTCAAAATCTCTCATTTGCTAACTATGCCAATCAGTAGTTAGTGCCTTCAGTAGTTAGAATCCTTTATTTAGCTGGCTGTATTGGCGCTCGCTGTATTGCAGTAGTTCGAGTAACGAAGATTTTTGTGAGGTAAGTGATTCATGAAAGGTGTAGGTTATTGTTAGTCAGGGCCATTCTTTTGTAGGGAGTATTGAAAGTCAGATTGCGTTGCGCTAAAAATATTGTGTGTCAGTTTAATGATGATCAGAATAAGTAAAGAGAGAAATGTCTGAGTACGTTCAGTTTTGCTCAGCTGTTTGAAAATCAAATAACGTAAGGCGATTATCAGCACAGTAATTCATTAATTTTACTAAGGGGACGTTTCAGTTTCTTCTGTAATTTCCCGTTACATATTTTTCAAAATAATTAAGGTGCTTAAATTCTTCTACTTAACACCCTTTGTCCCACGACTGTCGTCGTGTAAGGATGCACTTCCTTATTCCCTGTAATTCCGGCAATAATAATGATGTTATCTAAGTTCATTTATGTTTTAGAAGCAACCGGTCCATATTTCTTTACTAATGATGTATGGGAAGGCGGTTTGTCCGTCAGGTATTTAACTATGGGGGGAAAGCGATTGGTTTCGTGGTGTGTCAACTGCACGCCATCACATATACATTTGCCTTTTTTGCAAGTCGAGTCGAACAATCTAAATTTCTTATTACGAATTCCGATTACTTTTCCTTCACGGTCCGCCGTCACCAAGCTTTTCCGCTTACCTGACTCTTTAAAAGAAACCAGAAAACACCAGGTAATGGAGTCGTCATAGGCCAAATAGGAGTCTTAATACAAGTTAATATTACAATTCTGACTATCCGTGGTTTTTTAATGTGCTCCTATGTAGTCACTGTGATGTATCCCACCTCCGAACAGTTAGCTTTCGGAGGATTAAAGTTCATTCATTTTATTACGTACTAGCTGAGTACTCTGCATTGCCCAGCTACGTATTTATTCCCGCATTCTATTAGTCCGTCTCCTCCTTCCCCCCCCCCCCTCTCTATCTCCTCCACAATCTCTACTGTACATCCCATCCCATCTGTCCATCTCCTCCTGCCCGTTTCTCCCTGTAAATCTCCTCCTCTCTCCTCCCTCTGTCCATCTCCTCCACTCTCTATCCATCCCCTCACCTCTTTCCATCTCCTTCTCTGCCCCTCCCCCTCCCGTCTGTGCCCCACTCCTTCTCCCCATTAGCTGTCTCTCCAACTTCTCTCCTCTTCTCTCTGCACGTTATAACTCTCACCGCAAGAGGCTGGTGGTCCTTCCCCCAAAGAATTTCTCTCCCGATTGTATTGTGTATTGGACCGGGGATCTAGAAACGAAGGAGAGGCTTCGTCCCGCCGTAGCCCTCAGTGGTTCACAACCCCACAACAGACCACAGCAGTCCACCCACCCCACCGCCGCCCCACACCGAACGCAGGGTTATTGTGCGGTTCGGGCCCAAGTGGACCCCCCCCCCCCCCTCCCCGCAATGAACGTCTCATACCAGACGAGTGTAATCCCAAATGTTTGCGTGGTAGAGTAATTATGGTGTACGCGTATGTGGAGACAGTGTTTGCGCAGCAATCGGTGACATAGTGTAACTGAGGGGGAATAAGGGGAACCAGCCCGCATTCGCCGAGGCAGGCGGAAAACCACCTTAAAAACCATCTACAGGCTGGCCGGCACACTAGTCCTCGACACTATTCCTCCGGGCGGATTCGTGCCGGGGACCGGCACGCCTTCCCGCTCGGGACCCAGCGCGTTAGGCCGCGTGGCTAGCCGGACGGGCTGCAGATTGTAACTAATGTGTGTGCCAAATGTGGCTGAAATCGTTCCAGGAGTTTAGGACGAGCTTTTTACACATGACTGCCCACGTACGCACATGTCAAATATACTTCACATATATTTAACATACGAGCAGTTCTCACGTATTTGTACAGATATTATTTCAGTTGTACGTCTTGGGAATTTCGCCCTGCAGTTTTATTTTCACGCAGTTCAATATTTATGACGTCGTCTCTCCTGAATTATGTGCTATAGAACGATATAATTTTGCAGATACATTCAGTGGTATATGTGGCTGCCGTGTACGAAATGTGAATAGAGTTAGTAGCAAGAACGTAATAAATTAAAACGTCATGCACAATGTGGCAGCTCTTCACGCATCTCTGTATTTGATGTCGTATCTCCTAAACATGTGTCGTACGATGACATTTTTTGTAGATACATTCAGCAGAAAATGGGGATACTGTCAGAGAAAAACGTTGCGAACAGAGTTAGTAGTAACGATGTAATAAATGTAAACGTCTTGCATGATGCTACAGTTTTTCACGTATATCAGTGTTCCATGCCTTCATTGTGTGAGGTACAATTAAATATTGTTCTGCTACGTTCAGTGATACATGTGAATAGTGACTGCAAGATGTGTCGCGAATACAGTTAGTAGTATAGAAATACTAAATCAAAACGCCATGCTTCATGCGGCAGTTTTACTAAATATACACTGAAAATGTAATTAGCGATAATATGTTTTCCTTTCATCATTTTGTGAGGGTTGTCGGCGAGAAAAAGTTTCTTAAAGATTTAAACTATGTGTAAAGTTTATTGCAAGTCTCTACGTGTTCTCATTCTCAAATACTGGATGACTAAGTCTGGGTATTGGCGAGTCGACTACGCTGCTTGTGCACCCCCAGTGCACTGATATGTAATTGGTTCTTACCCCCACAGCGATTCTTTCCAGACAATACGTGATACCTGCACCAAGTTCGGTTGTACTCGATCATTTATGAGGATATGTGGAACATTACATGCATACATACATTTTTATAATATGTATCGATTCTTTCTTTGAGCGAAACATTACAGTTGGTTGCAGCATAAGATGTACAATTTTCTTCGAATACAGCTTCTCTAAACTTACGCCACAGTGTTTCACGAAAAGTACTATGTCTTTCTTCCGAAGATCCACACGTAAGGGACCGAGCATTTCCGCTAACATAGTAGGCAGGTTCAAATTGATGTAGGTTGTAGCAGTTATACTTGTACAAAACAGCATCTTTGGCGTGCACGGTCAAAGCTACAGACCTGCAGCCTGCGCTATGTGCGAGGGGTCAGCTGTTCGTACGTAAGCACTTGCCCCGTTGTCCGCTAGCCATTTGTTGGTCTCTACGCCGTGTACGTCCTCGGCAGAAACATGACAGCCGAGCTATCCGTGCGCAGCAGCTTTGCAAAGGCCCGTGGCCGCACGGCCCCGGCGCGCGGCCTCTGACGCACGCATGCATGCGTACTGCGAGAACGCGGTCTGGTCGGGACGGGACGTCTGGCACTTTAAGCCAGGCTGGTGCACCCTTTCGGGGCAACGGACGCGGAACGGCAGAAGTCGACACGGCGCGACGGGCTGCAGAAGGCCACCGGAGGGCAGCGCTGTCTGAGGAGGCGGAGTACACCCACGCACCCACCCACACACACACACACAAACACACACACACTGGAGACAGCCTAATCTGGCATGCGGGTAGAAGCCGCATCCAGCGGTCACGTCCCCGCCATGATCATTCCGCGTCCCTGCTGGTTAATGGCAGAGTCCATTCCACTACTCTGCTCACCGGCTGGACTCCTAATTACAAACTCACAGTGGTCCCTATTGTACATGCAGTGTCGTCTCACTACGCAAGCAAGCCGACGCTGGCGTCAATAATCTTCGATATGGGACTGCAATGCAACGGCCAATATTGTGCAGTAGTAGGACGACACGATGCACAACTACACTACTGGCCATTAAAATTGCTGCACCAAGAACAAATGCGATTGATAAACTGGTATTCATTGGACAAATATATTATACTACAACTAACATGTGATTACATTTTCACGCAATTTGAGTGCATAGATCCTGAGAAATCAGTGCCCAGAACAACCACCTCTGGCCGTAATAACGGCCTTCATACGCCTGGGCATTGAGTCAAACAGAGCTGGGATGGCGTGTACAGGTGCAGCTGCCCGTGCAGCTTCAACACGATACCACAGTTCATCAAGAGTAGTGACTGGCGTATTGTGACGAGCCAGTTGCTCGGCCACCATTGACCAGACGTTTTCCATTGGTGAGAGATCTGGAGAATGTGCCGGCCAGGGCAGCAGTCGCACATTTTCTGTATCCAGAAAGGCCCGTACAGGACCTGCAACACGCGCTCGTGCATTATCCTGCTGAAATGTAGGGTTTCGCAGGGATCGAATGAAGGGTAGAGCCACGGGTCGTAACACATCTCAAATGTAACGTCCACTGTTCAAAGTGCCGTCAATGCGAACAAGAGGTGACCGAGACGTGTAACCAATGCCACCCCATACCATAACGCTGGGTGATACGTCAGTATGGCGATGATGAATACACACTTCTAATGCGCGTTCACCGCGATGTCGCCAAACACGGAAGCGACCATCATGATGCTGTAAACAGAACCTGGATTCATCCGAAAAAATTACGTTTTGCCATTCGTGCACGCAGGTTCGTCGTTGAGTACAGCATCGCAGGCGCTCCTGTCTGTGATGCAGCGTCAAGGGTAACCGCAGCCATGTTCTCCGAGCTGATAGTCCATGCTGCTGCAAACGTCCCCATCTGTTGACTCAGGCATCGAGACGTGGCTGCGCGATCCGTTACAGCCATGCGGGTAAGATGCCTGTCATCTCGACAGCTAGTGATGCGAGGCCGTTGGGATCCAGCACGCCGTTCCGTATTACCCTCCTAAACCCACCGATTCCATATTCTGCTAACAATCATTGGATCTCGACCAACGCGAGCAGCAATGTCGCGATACGATAAACCGCAATCGCGATAGGCTACAATCCGACATTTATCAAAGTCGGAAACGTGATGGTACGCATTTCTCCTCCTTACACGAGGCATCACAACGTTTCACCAGGAAACGCCTGTCAACTGCTGTTTGTGTATGAGAAATCGGTTGGAAACTTTCCTTTGTCAGCACGTTGTAGGTGTCGCCACCGGCGCCAACCTTGTATGAATGCTCTGAAAAGCTAATAATTTTGCATATCACAGCAACTCCATCCTGTCGGTTAAATTTCGCGTCTGTAACACGTCATCTTCGTGGTGTAGCAATTTTAATGGCCGGTAGTGTAGTGTGCAACCACACACATTTCATATCCGTAAGTTATCTTCTGATCTTTGCATTTTCGTTCAGGTTTAACATTGCCATTTCTATTATTTTTCTGTAATTTTTCCTTCATATATACTCTAGATTCAATAAGTAGATAAACTGATAATGTCAATCAATAATAAACATACACCAACTATCGATACAAACCCGTCCAGGCGACAGCAGCATCATCTAGCGAGGAATAACAGCTAGTAAGACACGCACGGTTCGTGTAGTATCAGTGACCGTGCTGTCTATGAGTAGAATGCGGAAGTGAGCGAACTATACGAGTTTGACCGAGGGTAGATCGTGATGGCTCAGACGTTCGGCACGAGCATTTCGGAAACTCCACGACTTGTCCGCTGTTCGAGGAGTGCTGTGGTGTCTTCTACACGAGGCGAAACCAAGGTGATACCACTTTCAGTCGTCGATTGCTTGGGCGACCACACATCAATACAGATGTCGGACGTCGTAGGATGGGCAGACTGGTAAAACGGTACACGTGGCGAACTGAGACGGCAAGGCACCACGAGTGTCAAGGAGTTTCGACACTGGTTGCAGAACACTTAGACCCCTTCATGACGATCATGTTTCCCGACGGCATGACATTTTTCAACATGATAATGCGCCATATCACAATGCCAGGAGTGTGATGGAGTGGTCCGAGGAACACAGTGGCGAGTTCCAATTGATGTGCTGGCCCTCCAGCTCACCTGATCTGAACCCGATCGAAATATCTGGGATGTGACTGAAAGTGGCATCTGAGCTCGTCGTCCCCTTCCCGTATTTTCGGGAGTCAGGGGACTTGCGTGTCCATATGTGTTGCCAACTCCCTCCAACGACCTGCCAAGGCTTCAATGCTTCCCTGCCACGACGCGTCGCCGCTGTTATCCGTGCCACAGGTGGACCTACCGGCTACTAGCTAGGTGGGCATAATGTTCTGACTGATCAGTGTATATCCAGCAGTGCATCGTTAATGTCACTTAAAAAAAGTAAAGTCCATGACAAGCCCTTGAGCCAGTTATTGGCCTGACTGTACGTGGAGAGTATTCTTTCTTCGCCGAGGCACTATGAGGGACCAGGTGGCAAGCCCAGTGACACAGTCGTCTTTTACCCCCGCGATTGATCCGCCTACTCATTTAATAGCAGGCAGAGTAGACATGGAGCTGGCCCAGTTTTCGCGAAGTATCCACGTACGCCTGTGCGTTAGTTGCGGCGCTCTGCGCAAGAAAATCAGTGAACAGCGGTCCCTCACAGTCAAAGAAACAGGTCATCATGACTTTCCCGAGTTGGCGTGCCTGTTGTTTCGACTGTGCTGTAGAAGTTTCGATGGGTAGCCCTTCACATCTTCCATACAGACCCGATATCTCCCCATGCGATTTCCATAATTTTGGAGCCATGAAGAAAGACATTTGTGGCAGTCGATTTCCTTCGGACGAAGAGGTGCGTGCCTGGTTACAGTCATGGTTTCGATTCCAAAAATTTTGGTATTATATTTCTTGTTCGAGAAGCTTCAGTCCTTTCTTTCCAGGTATTGTTGTAAAACATTACGTAAGACCTCTCGACTCTTCCACCTGTCGTGCAAGTTGCGAAGTCCGGACAGGGGGTTAATGGACCTACCCTCAACCTCTTCTGACTGCATATTTCACTGGGCGCAGTTTGAAGGACACAGAAGTCGCACTGCGACAAAATCTGAGATCGTAAATTCCGAAAAGAGCTGGGCCAATAAACAAACACATCTGGTAAAATGACGACGGAAAAATCCAATAAATTCGAGTTCATTTGGTGGGTTCCGGGTACTCGTTCCTATTGCGCACCATTCGTGGTTCGAACTAGGGCTGTTGATAAAATATCCATATATTGACATTTTTCCAAAAAACCTATATGTTTATCGGCGATAGCTATACGCGATATATCGATAATAAAATGCAGTATCAAATGCCAATATTTTTATTTTTTCACAGTGTTCGGTAAATATTTGAACTTGTAGTAGAACATAATTGTACTTTGACTGTGTAAAGGAGTCTTACTACTTTTTTAGCTTTCATCACGTTCAATCCTTCTTTGTTATTATGTGAAGCAAGTGTATGTGGCACAACAGAAGAATTCCGACTTCACAGGAGGGGTAGGGGGCAGCGGGGGGGGGGGGGGGGCAGTGTGGGTAGAATGACAAGATACCCTATATGAAGAAATAGCACACAAGTTACTTTAAAAAACAATTTTTAACGCAACTAGTGTGCTCTTTTTCACATCGGCATACTTCAAAAACAGTTGCTGAAAATGATGAACAAAAATCAGAATGATACGATTGGTCTCCGCAGTGAGCGAATATGTTGAGGGGAAACGCTGGCGCAATCGGTGCTCGGCGCTACTAACAAAAACTGCATCGTTTCGCTTCACCACGCAATTTTGACACTACAATTGCTAGGTCGCTGGCGTTTGCAGAAAAAAAAAATTAACATGGAAGTCCACATGACGTGTTCCGGACAAATCCGATAAGTGATGACGGTCCCATCGGGCACCTTTTATTATGGCACTTCCATGGGGTTATCATTGTTAGCAAAGTGGTCATCGCCAAGAGTAAACTGGCATAGTTTTCCTTTCAATTCTCGCCGTAAGGGTGATAGGCAGGATGTCAGCTTGTTGATGTAAGGAATATCTAATAGTAAACCAATACTTAAATATACAGCTCTAAAACTGGCAGTACATTTACAATGTGCAGTCGATATTTTTATAGGCGGGTACGTCGATATTTCCAACTTTGAAATGTGTATAGGATTTTTCAATATATCAAGAGCCGACGAGGGTATTGTTTTTTAAATATCGATATATCGGATACTCGATGTTTTTACAAATATCAACAGTCCTAGTTCGAACGGGAAAGGAGGGAAAACAAAGCACCCTCCATCACACATTGTGAGGATGGTTACGGAGCGTGGATTTGAAAAATACAATTCGACATTTCCATTCCACGAACATGTTAGAATTTCCTTGTTCGTAAAACTGTGGAAAGCGTAAGTAAGGAAAGTTAAACACGATAAATGGCAGCGCGGCGTCCCTCCGGCCAGTATGTTTGTCCCCCTAGATTACGCTCCGACACTGCAGCTGCGACCCAACGACCTACACGTGACACTCGTAAATTCCAGTCGCCCGCTCCCTCTCTGCTACACGTTCCCCTTCTTCCGCTTTAAAGCCCGCTTCTCCCCTCTACTTTTCACTGAAGGGGAAAGGTCATTTGTGACGGATCAAGCAGTAAAGAGTACTGCCACACACTACAGTTCAACTGCCACCGTAAAGCCACCTTCGTAACATCGGCACAGTGCTGACAAAAGATAACGACTATTGCTGCCGGTCGACGTGGAGCGAGTCACGGAATGAAAATAACGCCTTTAACCCTGTGGTAAATGATTTTCACCGCAGTGGACAGCTTTTAAAGGCGATTTCTCTGGCGTTTCCAATCAGTCGTGTTACTGCAAAAACACAATACCACTAAGCAGTGACCACTGCTGTGGGCTGCGTGCATTTGCAGCCTCAGGAAAACTGAAAACCCCAGGGAAGTGACCATTCAGTGCACCATCCTCTGACGCTGAGGGGGTTAACACCATCGGTATACACGATCCATCACTGGCCAACTGGTTTTCGTAGACTACTATTAACTACACTACTGGTCATTAAAATTGCTACACCACGAAGATGACGTGCTACAGACGCGAAATTTAAACGACTGGAAGAAGATGCTGTGATATGCAATTGATTAGCGTTTCAGAGCATTCACACAAGGTTGGCGCCGGTGGCGACACCTACAATGTGCTGACATGAGGAAAGTTTCCAACCGATTTCTCGTATACAAAGAGCAATTGACCGGCGTTGCCTGGTGAAACGTTGTTGTGATGCCTCGTGTAAGGACAAATGCGTACCATCACGTCTCCGACTTTGATAAAGGTCGGATTGTAGCCTCAGCGATTGCGGTTTATCGTATCGCGACATTGCTGTTCGCGTTGGTCGAGATCCAATGACTGTTAGCAGAATACGGAATCGATGGGTTCAGGAGGGTAATACGGAACGCTGTGCTGGATCCCAATGGCCTCGTATCACTAGCAGTCGAGATGACAGGCATCTTATCCGCATGGCTGTAACGGATCGTGGAGCCACGTCTCGATCCCTGAGTCAACAGATGGGGACGTTTGCAAGACAATAACCATCTGCACGAACAGTTCGACGACGTTTGCAGTAGCATGCACTATCAGCTCGGAGACCATGGCTGCGGTTACCGTTGACGCTGCATCACAGATGGTGTACTCAACGACGAACCTGGGTGCACGAATGGGAAAACGTCATTTTTTCGGGTGAATCCCGGTTCTGTTTACAGCATCATGATGGTCGCATCCGTGTTTGGCGACATTGCGGAGAACGCACATTGGAAGCGCGCATTCTTCATCGCCATACTGGCGTATCACCCGCCGTGATGGTATGGGTTGCCATTGGTTACACGTCTCGGTCACCTCTTGTTCGCATTGACGGCATTTTGAGCGGTGGACGTTACATTTCAGATGTGATACGACCCGTGGCTCTACCCTTCATTCGATCCCTGCAAAACCCTACTTTTCAGCAGAATAATGCACGACCGCATGTTGCAGGTCCTGTACGGGTCTTCCTCGATACAGAAAATGTGCGACTGCTGCCCTGGCCAGCACATTCTCCAGATCTCTCACCAACTGAAAACGTCTGGTCAATGTTGGCCGAGCAACTGGCTCGTCACAATACGCCAGTCACTACTCTTGATGAACTGTGGTATCGTGTTGTAGCTGCATGGGCAGCTGTATCTGTACACGCCATCCAAGCCTTGTTTGACTGAATGCCCAGGCGTATCAAGGCCGTTATTACGGCCAGAGGTGGTTGTTCTGGGTAATGATGTATGGACCCAAATTGCTTGAAAATGTAATCACATGTCAGTTCTAGTACAATATATTTGTCCAATGAATACCCGTTTATTATCAGCATTTCTTCTTGGTGTAGCAATTTTAATGGCCAGTAGTGTATCAGCTGACTGACAAGTCAGTTGATAGTTGATGCTTGGAGAGACAACATCATTGTCACAGGTAGCATGCGAAAACCAGTTATAGATGTTGGCCACTGTTTGATCACGTATACGGATGGTGTCAACACCCTCAGCGTCAGATAAGGCCTGAAGATGGTGCACTGAAGCACCGGAAATAGTAGCCACATAATAAATAACATCGTAAGGATGCAGCAGGCTTTATTACAAAAATGTGTGGCCTATAAAGGGCGGGGCGACCGTTGTAAGTCACTCTTTTTAATACCCAACATACTGTCAGTGTGCCAGCTGGACTGCGCTCTGTTGCACTTTGGAACTCAGAGTATTGTTATTGTTGTGGTCTTCAGTCCTGATGCAGCTCTCCAAGCTACTCTATCCTGTGCAAGCTTCTTCTTCTCCCAGTACTTACTGCAACCTATATTACAATATGACCCGGAAACTACATTTAGATGACTTCACAGGGGAAGAATCACCGTTGTTGTTGTTGTTGTTGTTGTTGTTGTTGTTGTGGTCTTCAGTCCGAAGACTGGTTTGATGCAGCTCTCCATGTTACTCTATCCTGTGCGAGCTTCTTCACCTCCCAGTACCTACTGCAAGCTAGATCCTTCTGAATCTGCTTAGTGTATTCATCTCTTGGTTCCCTCTACGATTTTTATCCTCCACGCTGCCCTCCAATGCTAAATTTGTGATCCCTTCATGCCTCAGAACATGTCCTACCAACCGGTCCCTTCTTCTAGTCAAGCTGTGCCACAAACTCCTCCCCAATTCTATTCAATACCTCCTCATTAGTTATGGGATCTACCCATCTAATCTTCAGCATTCTTCTGTAGCACCACATTTCGAAAGCTTCTATCCTCTTCTTGTCCAAACTATTTATCGTCCATGTTTCACTTCCATACATGGCTACACTCCATACAAATACTTTCAGAAACGAGTTCCTAACACTTAACTCTATACTCGATGTTGACAAATTTCTCTTCTTCAGAAACGCTTTCCTTGCCATTGCCAGCCTACATTTTATATCCTCTCTACTTCGACCATCATCAGTTATTTTGCTCCCCAAATAGCAGAACTCCTTTACTACTTTAAGCGTCTCATTTCCTAATCTAATTCCAGCAGCATCACCCGATTTAATTCGACTACATTCCATTATCCTCGTTTTGCTTTTGTTGATGTTCATCTCATATCCTCCTTTCAAGACACTGTCCATTCCGTTCAACTGCCCTTCCAAGTCCTTTGCTGAGACAGCATTACAGCTGAGACAGAATTACAATGTCATCGGCGAAACTAAAAGTTTTTATTTCTTCTCCATGGATTTTAATACCTACTCGGAACTTTTCTTTTGTTTCCT
The DNA here is from genome assembly GCF_023864275.1 of Schistocerca cancellata. Lineage (NCBI taxonomy): Eukaryota > Metazoa > Arthropoda > Insecta > Orthoptera > Acrididae > Schistocerca > Schistocerca cancellata. The sequence goes on along the minus strand of NC_064627.1, from coordinate 187,219,470 downwards.
TTATTGCTTGCTCAATATACAGATTGAATAACATCGGGGAGAGGCTACAACCCTGTCTCACTCCCTTCCCAACCACTGCTTCCCTTTCATGTCCCTCGACTCTTATAACTGCCATCTCGTTTCTGTACAAATTGTAAATAGCCTTTCACTCCCTGTATTTTACCCCTGACACTTTTAGAATTTGAAAGAGAGTATTCCAGTCAACATTGTCAAAAGCTTTCTCTAAGTTGCGACTTCTGACAGTTCAGTATGGAGCGAGTGGTTGCCAGCGTGTGCTGGACGCGTCAGTAGCCGACCACAGTATAATAACGCCAGGCCTACTAGGTGCGGGACCTGTCAGGCTCTCTTGAAAGCGTGAACAGAAAGATGCTCAAGTCGACCTATCTGCGAGCGTTCTCAAACCTTTTTTAAAGAAAGTATTCGGTAATAAACTCTAATTCTCACACATCTTATAGTTCAATTCGTCAGCTTCATGATGAACCGGCTATAATTTCGTTAATAGTCAAAATTACTTCAAGAAATTCTTAGTTAGCAGTGAAAAATAGGTATCGCTATGAATTTGTGTTTGGTGCGTGATAGGATACATGTTGCTGCGTATTAAATGAAGATGATGTATTGAATTATTCTTTAAACTTGTAAGTATGTCGCCGTCCGTTTCCAATTTCGAGAAAATTTAACGCTCAGAGACGAACAAGTGCGTCAGAGGAAAAAAAAAAAAAAAACAAGAATAAAATATTCATAAATTCCTCGTATCTCATAAATGGTTTGAGATAGCCAAAAAAGATTTTGTCAAATGATGGCGCGGAAAGACGAGAATGTTTTGCCAAACGATTAATATGCGAAACTTCCATATCTACCGCGATAATCAAACTACAGATTTTTTGACTGAAGTAATGTAATTATTGAAAGCCATCGATAGCTGGCGAAACGAGAACTGCTGTGGCTTTTGTGACAATATAAGTGGAGAATTACAATGAAATAAATACCCTAGCTGCATACAGGCGTTGATATAAGTCAACCGGGACTCGAATACGGGATCTCCTGCTTACATGGCAGACCCTCTATCCATCTGAGCCACCGAGGACACAGAGGATAGTGCGACTGCAGGGATTTATCTCTGGCACGCCTCCCGTGAGACCCACATTCCCAACTTGTCCCGCACTATATTCATAGTGCCCCTGCCCATTATACTCATTACCCGCAGCTTTTTGCCGATTCCTGTAAGAGTTCGGGCACTGTTTGTGCATCCGCACAGAAGAAGTGGTCAAATGGCCGGTGAGCCTTAACTATAAGTGGAGAAATTACAATTTTATTTTCATAATAAGTATGGGCTGTTTCATAAACTATTGACCTCAGTAGCACTGAGTTGTTAGTTTAATAACACACCATTTCAGGATTCTGTCGCAATTTCAACTGCATTAGAATGTTAGTGAAATGAACTCTGCGGTGTTTTGACAAAAGAAGCAGATTTTAACATGGCAACAAGAGAAGTTACTTATTCGTCAAAACTCGTCACAGTCCTTCATGAATCAACGTCATCCGAACTGCCTTCTCGGTTTGGCTGACAAGTCAAGACCAGGCCTGTCGTGCAACATTTTCAGTGGATCCTTTGGTCAGCATTTCAACCCCACTGAGCGTAAACTTCTTCTTTGCCTCATTACTTTCCACCTAGGCCCATATACTATGTCGGATTTAAATGAGCATGAAACGGAGGAAGACTGATTAAACTGTTCCCTTTACCGTTAGCCAGTTCGTCTAGCGCGTTCTGGCTCGTACAGCACTACTAGATCCATTACCTTCGCCTTATACATGCTAGGTTCCCCTTTAACTGATGGAACATTTTCATTGTATCCTCAAAATATCCGCTTTCCTTCACTGCATTGTTGGAGTGTCAGGCATCACAACAGTGTGGTAATGAGTTTTGTCCATTACTACTGTCAATTCTGGGGAATGTTTTGCAACGGTACGTCAACTTCCCAGTCCATGAACGTGTTCTCGGACGACACTTTTATTGAAAATGTCGTATTCAGATGCACTGCACTGTTGTTATTCAGATGTACTGCACTGTTGTTATTAATGCAACACCCAACACAAAACACTTGTTCACAATACCGATCTACTACAGAACACTTCAATGACAGAAAATACGACGTTACAACGAGAGCTGACGAACGTTGATGCATCTAACGCGTGCTGTTTATTCATGGTCTGGCAACAGGGGTGCGTTACCATCCGATCCGCTGGCGGCATGGTAGGGAAAGCCGGCTCGCCATTGGTGTTTCCTCAACAGCAGTGTCACGTCCCTCTCCAGTCAGCGAAACGTCAAAAGTCGCAAATAATTTCAAACGCACTGTAAGTCCTTGCGACTTTTTTACCTGTACTGTGTTTTACCTTCTTCGGGTTATTAAGATAATCCAGTGTCCCGCTAGCTGCCAGTGGCCCGTATTCAGTGGCCATGCGACGGTGGGAGGGTAGGGGCGGGGGGTGGTGGAGGAGATAGAGAAGGGGACCCGTGCTCTGGAATCCATTAACCAGCGACGCAGCGGGAGGGTAAGCTACGAAACCGAGCCCAATGGGACAGTGTCCCCTGCTGCTGCTTTTTATTTCCAGGTCGCAAGCCCACAGAACTTCAGTGTTGAACCGTTTCGGCTGTCGTAAATAGATTTATGGACTCCTTAATGGCAATCGCTATAGTCTCCTAAAACTAGGCAGCACGCAGTCCGTGTAAGCTCATGCCGCACGAGGCACGAGGAATTTTACAGTAATGCGGAACAGTACTTCCACCTTCAGCTATAATCAATACAGATGGATCCTATTAGGTACACAATGACGAGCGCACATTTGTAAAACCACAGAATTCCATATAAAATGTCCACAAGAGATCATATGGACAGATACAAAATATAACTGTCGACGCCCTCTCCCCACGCTTGAACCATGTTGTACCATGTAACGTATTACGATGGGAAGGCTTCGCAGCCTCGCACGAAACAGATAGCCAAACTGTAGGGGGCAAGTATTTTAAACTCAAGACTAGGGCTGTGACAATCCGCTCGGTTAGAGAAAACTAGCGGCCAGGCAGTAACAGTGGGGAACTCCTGCTCCTGACAGTGACGAGTGAGATTGCAGCCGTATTCAGCTGTGCGCGCCCCCGCACGCAGAGCACAGTCGCAACGGCCGGTGGACGGGGGCGGGCTGAATGCAGGTGCCAGCGAGCAGAACGGCCGTTCCCCCGCAGCAGGGGGTGTCACTTTGTGTTTTTGTTTTCTTTTTTTTATCCCTTTCCGGCGAATCTCAGTTTCCGGCGCGTCGTCACGGAAACAGGATGCGGCCTCAGTCGCCATCCACGCTAGAGAAGTGCGCCGCTGAATGCCGTGCCACAGCTGTACAAACAGGGCGATGCTAACAATGTAGAAATTTTGAGAAGTCCAACAAAAGTAAAGAAATATCTTTGTTTATTTTTTTATTTTTATTTTTATTTATATTTATTATTATTATTATTTCTTTTTTTTTTTTTTTTTTTTTTCAATTCCGTTGGGCTTTCCCACATGCTGCTGGCAGCAAAAATCAAAACTGGCTTTTAATGGCTAGCAACGCAAAAGATCGATGTTTCAAGATTACGTTCCATGTATGGTGTCAGTTCCATGCAATGAGGTACCACAGAAGTTATGGCAATGGTATCGTATTCATGAGGAGGAGTAGGACGGAGGGGGGTGGTGGGGGTGGGAGGCAGTAGATTTTTAAAATCCCAAATCCCCGTATGTCTATCCACATTTTAGCGTTACTGTGGTTTCCCTATACCGCATTAAACGAAGACGGTACGTTCACTCGAAAAAACAAGACAGATTTCGTAATCTTTGCCTGTCCAAATCTGAGCCGGTTGTTCTGTCTCCAATGACACCGCTGTCGACAAGACGTTAAGGCCTAAACTCCCTTCCTTCCTTCCACAAGGAAATAGGCTGCGTTCTTTTCACAGGAACAGTCCTAAAAAAAATGTTCAAATGTGTGTGAAAACGTATGCGACTTAACTGCTAAGGTCATCAGTCCCTAAGCTTACACATTACTGAACCTAAATTATCCTAAGGACGAACACATATACCCATGCCCGAGGGAGGACTCCGCCGGGTCCAGCCACACAGTCAATGACTGCAGCGCCTAAGACCGCTCGGCTAATCCCGCGCGGCGGAACAGTCCTGGAATATGCCTTAAGTGATTTAGTGAAACCACGGAAAAACTTAGTTCCCGACAGGCTGAGGTGGATCTGAGCCGGTGTCATACTGAATGCGAGTCTTCACCGCTACGACATCTCGCTCTCTAAATCCTCGGTACACCACCACCTTAAACTAAAATATGTTGCAGGAACGTCTTATCCATGACTGTTGGTTGTCGATGGTAATGTAGAAGAAGACCACTCAGTGGTGCCACTGCTATTCACATATTTACACTGTGCATCGGTGCTGGTGAAGGGCACTTTCAACATTTGCTGTGAGGACTTGGTATTTACGTATGTAATCTCTTAAACGTGTATTATCATCTCCCAAAAACTGCAAATGTGTCCCATTATTGGTTCAGATTTTATGTCTCATTATAGTAGTTCAGGTTTATATGGATCACACTGTGTACGACCCTTATCATTAAATTCGTGTTATTTAGACACAAATAAATAATCTCAAACAGAAGACCATTCGCTTCTTTTTAGTAACAATATCACTCGTTAGCTACAGGCTCTAAATTCACTGCCTTCATCTGGAAAAACGTGTACGCTAATTTTATTTTTAATTTTTAAATCAACTCTACCTTTGGAATCACATATTAATTTCTTTCACGTATCTCTTGGTTTAATAACCATATTAATAAGGTACAGTTACTATGAAGATATACTGAACAGTATTCCAGAAGTTGCCTGCGAAGGATGCTACCACTAGTCACCTGATTGAGACTTGGGTTTTAGTATAATGACGTCCAATGCAATCTGCACAACTTCATTTAACCTTAAGAGCTTCTTAACAGTGTACATTTACTGCTTGGTAACGAACTACAGTATAGACACACTAATATTTTAAGATACGTTTAATTTTAACTGAAGCTGATAAAGGCGTCCGCTGTGGCCGAACGGTTCTAGGCGGTTCAGTCCGGAAGCGCGCTGTTGCTACAGTCGCAGGTTCGAATCCTGACTCGGGCATGGATGTGTGTGACGTCCTTAGGTTAGTTAAGTTTAAGTAGTTCAAAGTCTAGGGGACTGATGACCTCACATGTTAAGTCCCATAGTGCTTAGAGCCATTTGAACCATTTGAAGTTGATAAATTTGGTCGTGAGGTAAGTAAATTTGGCTGCTTACATCAAAGGCAGAGCAGTAAATACCGCGGCCACTGCAGGGTTAGAGGATGTGAGGGGGGGGGGGGGGGGAGTTTTATTGTTCGTCTTCCAGTATCGGCAACCTACGTGCAATTCGACACGGGGAACATGGGTTCATGAATGCGGATTACGTAGGTGGTCGTCCTCAAATGCGGCACTTATTTGTAGCAAGTGATATCAAATTAAATTAAGGCTGTTGTATACGAAGTAGTGAGCAGAAAAAAAAATTACTTTTAAAACATTTAGCACACATTTGCGATCGTATCTCATATTGCGTAATGGTTTTAAAATTTAGTACAATTACGGTTTTAATGAACCGCTAACAAAACAATTCTTCGTCAAGCAGTTATAGTGTCACAGCTTTGGGATCGCTGAGAGTGGCAGCAATCTGAAACAGATAAACAGTCGATGCGAAGTATTCCGAGTGACGCCTGATATGGCGCGCGCCGCTATCCTGCGATCTTGTTTAGAGCGCACGCTATAATCGATTATAGTTCGCTGTTCTGATGCGGGTGGCGCTCCGGTGGTGATTTGCTATGACGTCGCTGGCGTGTGTTTGCGGTGGCTGGCGGAAAGCGAGAGGGTAGTCGGTTTCCGAGTATTGCACGGAACGTGAAGTTCGCTCTGCCTGACCTGCTGCTGACTAGAGCTAAGGTGTTGTGCCTCGCAATACGAGCAGAGTGGTCTGGGGCGGAGGCGACTCGCCGCTGTGCTGGCCATGCGGTGGTGACTAATTGGAGTCGGCGTACTTGTTCTGCCTGCCTGTCTGATGTGGAGGTCCGGTGGGGTCCTGTGATATTCTGGCCCGGAGACAACTAGTTGCTGAATTTTGGAGTCGTCTGCCAGGTTAGGGTGTGGTCTCGGTTGACTCGTCAGATTTTCCGCTGGAAGCTCCAGCAACGGTTTCTCAACTTCATTCTGATGTGGGATGGCGTTGTTGGAAGTTTTTGCAGTGTGTGTGTGTGTGTGTGTGTGTGTGTGTGTGTGTGTGTGTGGCACGTTACGATATTTGTTGGCACTAATTTATTTGCTCAACTGGAGTATCTTTTGGTAACCCCGCTGAGTGGGTCGCTGCCCACCCGGTCTGCTCAGCGCTACCTTTAGTGGTGCCTGTTTGTTCCTTTTAGAAGGAATTCACGTAGGTGGTTCGTGTTACCTGCCCGTTGTTGCGTTCATTTATGGTATATTTTGCATTTGATGTGTTAGGTAAAGTCTGCCTAAGAAAGGCGGTTTTGGACAGTATAGGCATAGTGAATTACTGCTGCTTGGTATATGTGGTCTTCTGGGACCTGAAAACACGATCTCGTCAATTTGGTTTGTGTAACAGCATTTAGTGGTATGTTCTGTATTTTTATGTCACTGTGTTATTATTATATAGCCGCGTTGGTGTCGTTATGGCACTTCTAAGACTGTGGTTTGACTATTCATGTGCGCTTGTCTTTTATTGTTTTGTTTTAAGAAGCGAGAATTGTTTATTAATATTGGTGTGTGTTGGCTTCGGGCACTTGTTAAGAGCGCCCGAGTTAACGGCGCCGTGGTTATCACGTGCTGTCGGGATGTTATATTGTTATTTGATTTTTGAATTTTATCTTGTGTTGATACTATCTGTCGTATGTTACAGAACATAACCAAGGTGGGTAAGTGATAGTCAGTTGTGGGAGGCATGTCGGGGAGCTCTCAGCGGTTTATTTCGGGGACCGTTTTTAGTGGGAAGGCTCCGAAGTGTTGAGAGCTCGCTCGTCTGTGATAGAGTTGGGAGTTGCCCCTGCCCTTTGGTTATATCAAATTATTATTTTGTTATTATATGTATTGGCTGTGTGTTGCGTTTCTTTGATTTTATAGTGCCAAGTGCCATTAGCTTTCTCAGTTTTTTTATATAAATAATTTTAAATTGTAATGCCAAGTTAACTTAATATTGGATCTTGGTCTGTGGAGTAAAATCTTTTAAAGCACCAATGGAATTTGTTCTTGCAGAAGAAATTTCAGTTCTTTTATGGTGCCAAGTTGCCATTATTATTTGTTTTTAAAGTTTATTACTGCTCTTAAGGTTTTCCGATTTTATGGTGCCATGTGTCATTATCATTCTTAAAGGTTTTTGTAAATGATCTTAAGTTGTATTGCCAAGTTAACTTATTATTGGATTTTGTCTCTTAGGTAAACTCTAAAAGCACTATTGTAAAAGGTTCTTTGATTTTGTGGTGGCATGCCGCCGTCATTGTTTTTTTAAGCTCATTCTTTTAGCCATTTGTTAAGTTCTGTAAGTTATATGAATTTGTTGTTATTTAAAATAGTTTAGTATTGGCAGTTTAATAAATTGTGTACAGAGTCTGCTGTCTGGATATTATTGGGTAGAAATCCTTGGATAGTTGTCCTATACGAACGCACATTCCAACGCCGACTTTCAACGACCTTTATTAGTGGGCCGACGGCCAACTTACCGCGCCGTTGCTATCCCCAGTCTGTTGGGGTCTCATTATATACAAATTTATGTACGCTACCAATTAAGAGTAAGATCGGTACATTTGCGATCAGAGGTGCTGCCCCACATTGTCACTGTCACTTTTGGCTCTTGAGCAAAGAAGTCTGACGAGCACTGGTCTAAACCTTCAGCACAGCGCGACCTCGGTCGGTGGTTCGTCTTTAGGCTGAACTACAGCAGCCGTAATAACTGGGCGCAGACGGCTGCATCATTATGCGGCGGCCAGCCGAGAGGGCGGAAAGAGCGGAAACAGGTAATTTGTCCGGCCGGTGTTTACGGAAGGGATCTCCCGGGGATTTACGCCGGCGCCCTGCCCGCCGGTGTTTATGCCGCGCCCTTTCGTAATTAGCGCCGTAACTCTGCGGGAGGTGGTAACAACGCGAGAAATGCCAACGGCGCGTGAATCTTCCACGGGACGGCCGGCGTGGCGGCAGACAGCGTCCAAATGGAGCGGCGCGGACCAACTGGCTACAGCACACTCTCGGGGTTGCGAGAGGGGGCGCGGTTAATGGACGTCTGGCAACTGCGTGGCGGCAGCCGTGCCAAATACACTACTGACCATTAAAATTGCTACACCAAGAAGAAATGCAGATGATAAACGGGTATTCATTGGACATATATATTATACTAGAACTGACATGTGATAACATTTTCACGCAATTTGGGTGCATAGATCCTGAGAAATCGATACCCAGAACTACCAACTCTGGCCGTAATAACGGCCTTGATCCGCGTAGGCATTGAGTCATCCCGGGTTCGAGCGGGGTCAGAGATTTTTTCTGCCTCGTGATAACTGGGTGTTGTGTGCTGTCCTTAGGTTAGTCAGGTTTAAGTAGTTCTAGGGGACTGATGACCATAGATGTTAAGTCCCATAGTGCTCAGAGCCATTTGAACCATTGAGTCAAACAGAGCTTGGATGGCGAGTACAGGTACAGCTGCCCATGCGGCTTCAACACGATACCACAGTTCATCAAAAGTAGTGAATGGCGTATTGTAACGAGCCAGATGCTCGGCCACCAGTGACCATACGTTTTCAATTGGTGAGATATCTCAGAATGTGCTAGCCAGGGCAGCAGTCGAACATTTTTTGTATCCAGAAAGGCCCGTCCACGACCTGCAACATACGGGCGAGCATTATCCTGCTGAAATGTAGGGTTTCGCACGGATCGAATGAAGGGTACAGCCACGGTAACACATCTCAAATAAAACGTCCACTGTTCAAAGTGCTGTCAATGTGAACGAGAGGTGACCGAGACGTGTAACTAATGGCACCCCATACCATCACGCCGGGTGATACGCCAGTATGGCGATGACGAATACACGCTTCCAATGTGCGTTCACAGCGATGTCGCCAAACACGGATGCGACCATCGTGATGCTGTAAATAGAACCTGGATTCACCCGAAAAAATGACGTTTTGCCATTCGTGCACCCACGTTCGTCATTGAGTACACCATCGAAGCCCGTCCTGTCTGTGATGCAGCGTCAAGGGTAACCGCAGCCATGGTCTCCGAGCTGATAGTCCATATTGCTGCAGACGTCGTCGAACTGTTCGTGCAGATGATTGTTGTCTTGCAAACGTCCCCATCTGTTGACTCAGGGATCGAGACGTGGCTGCACGATCCGTTACAGCCATGCGGATAAGATGCCTGTCATCTCGACTGCTAGTGATACGAGGCCTTTGGGATCCAGCACGGCGTTCCATATTACCCTCCTGAACCCACCGATTCTATATTCTGCTAACAGTCATTGGATCTCGTCCAACGCGAACAGCAATGTCGCGATACGATAATCGCAATAGCGATAGGCTACAATCCGACCTTTATCAAAGTCGGAAACGTGATGGTACGCATTTCTCCTCCTTAGACGAGGCATCACAACAACGTTTCACCAGGCAACGCCGGTCAACTGCTGTTTGAGTATGAGAAATCGGTTGGAAACTTTCCTCATGTCAGCACGTTGTAGCTGTCGCCACCAGCGCCAACCTTGTGTGAAAGCTCCGAGAAGCTAATGATTTTGCATATCACAGCATCTTCCTCCTGTCGGTCAAATTTCGCGTGTGTAGCACGTCATATTCGTGGTGTAGCAATTTTAATGGCCAGTAGTGTAATTATTATGCCTAACTACGTGTAGGGCTTATTCTTCAAAACTTCTTCTCCAGGCACTCCTCGAAGGACGAATCCTCCATGACCGTGTCCAGCACGAGGCCTTTCACACTGCACCATTAGTCTTAATCAACGCTGGTGCGCCGCAAAGGTGGCTTTTGGGTCCGATGCTGTACACTCCTTTTGCAGCAGAAGTGACAACCGCAGTTCGAATGCAATCTTCAAAGTAATGCTACGACCTATCATGTTTCTTCCGAAATGAATAATATAATAATAATAATAATAATAATAACCATGTGGTTGTTGAAAATCCCTCGGTGTTGATCGAGAGTGTTGTTATGGGTGGTCTTGAAAAGGATCTGTTCCTTAAATCCTTGGTTGTCATCGTGCTGAGAGGTTTGGCAGGCCAATGGCAGTGTTACAAGGGGGCACCGGGGGATCCTTTTCGTGGTAGGACACCACACGCCTAGGGACCTCTCATGTAACATTATCTTGTTAAACCAACCGCTGTCGAGAAGATCCAAGTTCTGGTCGGAATAGCCGCACCTGATAGCAGGCGGATAGTATAAGCGAAATCCGAAAAGAGGAAACTGAATACTGATGACAGACACCCACTCCGTGGGCATGAACCTGTTGCACGACGTCTTCGTAGCAGGAAAAGCATCTTAAGCACCTCCCCCTTAGTGAAGTCAAAGGCGGAAGAGAGGCTTCAGACTGTCAGGGTGGAGCTAAAAGTGAGTGTATAGCACCAAAATACGAGTTATCCCTAGGAAACAAACTGTCATGGCCAACATCGAGACCAGTTACTCGTCTTCGCGTGGGCATTGGTAGTAATAAAAATATGTAAATGTCGTGTGACTAGGGCCTCCCGTCGGGTAGAACGTTCGCCGGGTGCGAGTCTTTCGATATTTGACGCCACGTCGGCGACTTGCGCGTCGATGGGGACGAAATGATGACGATTAGGACAACACAACACCCAGTCCCTGAGCGGAGAAAATCTCCCACCCAGCCGCGAATCGAACCTGGGCCCTTAGGATTGACATTCTGTCGCGCTGACCACACAGCCACCGGGGGCGGACATTGACAAAAGTAAAACTGCCATGTTACAATGGGGACTCTGCCATAGCCGAGTTGTGTCTCCTGCGTGTGTGGTGTTGAGCAGACGATGATTCACTTCCTTCCCTGCCCTGTCTACACCATCTCCTCAGATATCGTGATGCAAAAGGATATGGCAGCAGGAAGCCCAAAAGCAGTGCACTTTGCTGAGGCACTACACGTCAATTAAATGGTTGTCATCGACATGCTAAGAAAAAGATAAAGAAGAAGACCGCTGCGGTGCATTCACGGCGATGTATGATGGTGATGAAATGAACATTTATTTATCCCTACACTCATGCGCGTATCGCAAATATGACGTACATTAGTCAAAGCAGCCCTCTTCCGTAGTTAAATGGTCATTGTGTCTTGCTGCTATGCGGAGAACCCGGGTTCGATTCCCGAAACTGCCGGCGGAATTTTTCGAAGATGGGAGGATTGGAACGGGGTGCAAGCAGCCTCGTGATGCCAGCTGAGAAGCTACTTGAGTAACAAATTGCGGCCCCGACGTCAAGAAACCAACAGCCGGGAGAGAGGTGTGCTGACCCTAAATCCGAATGACGTCATTGGCAGAGGATGACACGGCGGTCGATTGGCCTGCCTTGGCCAGAACGCCTAGCTTTGCGTTTTGCTACAGTCAAATAAGGTATAATCCAACATGACTTCACAACGATACGCGTATGAATGTATCGATAGATAAACCATTTCATCACGATTCTCTATTACTCCTCTCTAAGAAGGTACCACAACGAGTATCATCATCATGGTTGTTATTTTTATTATTGTTATTATTACTACCCTTTGGTTCCGAAGAAAGACGATAAGAGCTTTTGTTGCAAGATTATGAAAAACAGAAAATTATGTCAATCGAATGCGGTGTGGGCACAGTTACTGTCTCAATTTTGATTCCAGTTGGGCGTGAACGGAACAGGAGGTGACATCAGCGCCCCGAACGGTGAAAGTGAGGTTGTGAGAAAGCATTCGTGATACAAAAATTAGGGATATCGTAACAGAACGAAGTGGCTGGCAATAATGAAGTACATTAACGGTCAAAGGAAAATTCAAAGCGGATGTTCTTCATCGAGTTTGTATGGTAAACTGCTGAGAAGTGAAACAATAGCAGAAGTGATGGTCACTAAGGCTGGAAGCGACACATGTACAGGGTGTCCCAAGAGGAATAGTCGGTACTCAGGGATGTGAAAGGAATGATCATTCGGAGCAAAAAAAGTCTCGTAATCATGGAAGCCAAGATGCGTACCTTAAGAGTTACGAGAACTCCTTCTTCGATACCGTGATACAAATACCTTCTACTCCAATCTCTTCGCTTTCTATATTTTCGGAGAAGGTAGTATGTACCAAAATAAGGAAAACTTGTGTAATTAACATGGGTTCTAAACTGCATACCTTAAGAGCTAAGACGACTTGTTCAATTCGAAGCAAAAATGGCTAGTAAACAAAACTAAAATTCAAAAATGCGTTCCATAAGATCACAGCTGCAAAATACTAACGCGAATTCCTTACAGACTAATGGAGAAACTGGTAGAAGCCGACCTCGGGGAAAATCAGTTTGGATTCCGTAGAAATATTGGAACACGTAAGGCAATATTGACCCTACGACTTATCATACAAGAAAGATTAAGGAAAGGCAAACCTACGTTTCTAGCACTTGTAGACTTAGAGAAAGCATTTCACAATGTTGACTGGAATACTGTCTTTCAAATTCTAAAGGTGGCAGGGGTCAAATACAGGGAGCGAAAGGCTATTTACAATTTGTACAGAAACCAGATGGCAGTTATAAGAGTCGAGGGGCATGAAAGGGAAGCAGTGGTTGGGAAGGGAGTGAGACAGGGTTGTAGCCTCTCCCCGATGTTATTCAATCTGTATATTGAGCAAGCAATAAAGGAAACAAAAGAAAAGTTCGGAGTAGGTATTAAAATCCATGGAGAAGAAATACACACTTTGAGGTTCGCCGATGACATTGTAATACTGTCAGAGACAGCAAAGGACTTGGAAGACCAGTTGAATGGAATGGACAGTGTCTTGAAAGGAGGATATAAGATGAACATCAACAAAAGCAAAACGAGGATAATGGAATGTAGTCGAATTAAGTCAGGTGATGCTGAGGGAATTAGATTAGGAAACGAGACACTTAAAGTAGTAAAGGAGTTTTGCTATTTGGGGGTTAAAATAACTCATGATGCTTGAAGTAGAGAGGACATAAAATGTAGACTGGCAATGGCAAGGAAAGGGTTTCTGAAGAAGAGAAATTTGTTAACACTGAGTATAGATTTAAGTGTCAGGAAGTCGTTTCTGAAAGTATTTGTATGGAGTGTAGCCAAGTATGGAAGTGAAACATGGACGATAAATAGTTTGGACAAGAAGAGAATAGAAGCTTTCGAAATGTGGTGCTACAGAAGAATGCTGAAAATTAGATGGGTAGATCACATAACTAATGAGGAGGTATTGAATAGAACTGGGGAGACGAGGAGTTTGTGGCACAACTTGACAAGAAGAAGGGATTGGTTGGTAAGACATGTTTTGAGGCATCAAGGGATCACCAATTTAGTATTGGAGGGCAGCGTGGAGTGTAAAAATCGCAGAGGGAGGCCAAGAGATGAATACATTAAGCAGATTCAGAAGACTGTACGTTGCAGTAGGTACTGGGAGATGAAGAAGCTTGCAAAGGATAGAGTAGCATGGAGAGCTGCATCAATCCAACCTCAGGACTGAAGACCATAACAACAACAACAAGATCTATGAGCACTGGTTCTGTAGAAGAGATGTGTTGAATGGTCTTAGCGTAGCGCGACATATGTAATTTACTTTCTGAAGTCTCTATGTGTTACTTGAGTGGGAGAACAGGCGGAGGAGACCGTTCCAGCAGCAGTGTCAACGTCCATACTTTGTTCTCGAGAATCCTTGACGTTTACGTACCGTACCGTTCCGGCAAGGTCGTCTGAAACGCATTATGGAATGTTTAGGTGTCCATTTTCGTTCTATCCATCTCGGCAGCTGGCGCTCTTGTGTGGTACTGAACAGACTCGTAAAACTTTGAACGTCGATTTACCGGAAACATCTGTGAAACGCATTGTATCAGAGCAGCTTTCATTACACTTGAGTATGTAGCACAATAGTGCGAAAGGTGAGCGGAATCGGCAAACCAATGTGAGGGCCACACCAACTCGCCTTGGGTTGTGTGGCAGCCCCAGCGCCGTGGGCAGTGTGCGGCTCGGCTTATCCGCGGCAACAGGTCGGCCGTGACCTTGACTGCCCTTGGCCGCGTCCCGCCCGGTGCATCTCCCTGGGTTCTGGAGGCCGCGCCGCCACGCCCACACCTACCGCATTCTCTGCTGCGCCTGCCTGCAAAGGCCAGTTCCCGCGTCACGTCTACTAAGCCCTCTTCAGGGTGCGAAGGAACCGCTGGAGGTCTCCGTTTTGCACCAAATTCATCATCACTTGCTGTGTGGTGACTGCTGAATTTACGAAACTGTTATTAACGATCCGATCGCAGTTAAATATTTCTGAAATGACAAACAGAAATGTTGCTACTCGTTTCACTCGAAACAAGTTAAACTGTCCTCTTAGATTCCTAACTGTCCACGCCCTCGTCCATTGTGACATATTAGGAATACACAGCCAATTCTTTCTAACAAGCTAGAATAGAAATAGGCTAATCATTGCTGATAGTTGCACTTGGAGGTCTTCCATCGGTCAATTATTAATCAGAACAAACTCCTTCCTTATGAGAGCACGCTGTTATATCTAAATAACATAGAGTACTGCAGAACATACTTCTATTACATGAATAAGAAAGACTCATAATCTCTGCAAACGCGAAAACTGAAAAATACTGTATGTACGTTCCTCACTTCCTCCACTGTACTGATTTCAACCAAACTTGGTACACGTATCATTACTGCCTGGAAATGACTGTAGGGATAAGAACCACCCTCTCTATCAAAGGGGCGGGAGCGGCGCTGAAAAAACAGTATAACCCACGACGTGACATTACCGATACTTTAGTTATCCAGTATTTGACAACGAGAGCAAACTTTACGGTCAATTTCAAACATTTACGAAAATTTTTCTCCCTGACAACCCCCACAAAATGATGAAAGGTAAAAGTTTGTCGCATACTACATGTTCGCTATTCGTGCAATATTTCTTTACTCTTAACGGTATTCGTAACACATTTTACAGCCTATTCACATATACCACTGAATGTATAAAAAAATTACTTCAGTATACGACACGTACCTCAGGAGATACGACGTCATAAATACTGAATGCGTGGAAAACTACCGCATCACTCAATACGTTTAAATTTATTACTTCGTTGCTACAAATTCTATTCACAACAGTTTTTGCAGACAGTATCCACATTTGGCCTGAACGTATGTACATAAAAAAATATATCATTGTACGGAGCATAGTTGAAGAAATATGATGCCAAATACTGAGATGCAAGAAAAAACTGCCGCATCATGCATGACGTTTTAATTCATTAATTCTTTACTACTAATGCTGTTTGTAATACATTTCGCAGACTGTAGGCACATATACCGCTGAACGTAGTTACAAATTATATCATTGTACTGCACCTAGTTCAGGAGATACAATGTCATACATATTAACCTGTGTGGAAATGAAACTGCAAGGCGAAATTCTCTAGAAATTCAGGCGAAATATGTGTACAAATACGCTATAAATATCTTAAATATGTGCGAAGTGCATTTCACATGTTCGTGCGCGAGCAAAACCACGGGTAGAAAGCTCATCCTAAACCCCTGGAACGATTGCACTCAAATTTGTTACACATATTAGTTACTGTACGAAAGAAATACTGTAGGGGTAAGAACCACCAGCCTCTTACTAGGATAAATGTGATAACGTTGAGAGAGAAGGTAGGACGAGGAGATAGACAGGCAGCGAGTGTGAAGGAGGAGATAGACACAGATAGTAGGAGGAAAACGACAGAGATAAGGGAGACAGAAATGGACAGAAAGGCGAGAGGAGAAGATCGACAGAGAAAGAGAATAGGAGGAGATGGACAGGAACAGAGGAGGAAGAGGCAGGCGGAGAGATTGGGGGTAGGAGATGAACAGACAGATAGGGTGGAAGAAATAGACAGAGGAAGGGAAGAGGAGGAGATGGACAGAGATGGAGGGGAGAGAAGGACACAGAAAGGAAAGGGAGAGGGAAGAAGGAGCATAAGGAAGATTGGCTCTAACGTCTCGTCGACATCAGTGTCATTAGAGACGTATCACGAGGTCGAATTGTGTCAAGGAAATCATGGGAAACCTAAATCTGTATAGCCGGACGCGGGTTTGAACCGTCGTCCTCCCGAACGCGAGTTCTGTGTGATAACAACTGCGCCACCTCGCTCGATTACAGGTAGAGGGGAAGGAAAAGATGAACTAACAGAAGATAGGAATAAATAAATATCCGGGTAACGCCAGGTTTTTCAGCCTGTCTTTAGTATAACAACGTTTTGGCTACTGCCATCATCAGATCAGATCAAACAACGTTCAGTATGAGTTCCAGTATAATTTTATTCGACTACCGGTTTCGACTCTGATATTGTTAATGCACGATATAATGGAAATTTACGTATTCGAAACTTCCTGGCAGATTAAAACAGTGTACCGGACCGGGTCTCGACAGTGATTTATTCTCGAAACAATCCCCCAGGCTGCGGCAAGCCATTTCTCCGGAATATCGTTTCTTCCAGGGGTGGTCGTCCTGCAAAGTATCCGGGGCAACTTCTGCGAAGCTCGGAAAGTAGGAAATGAGTTACTGGCGGAAGTAAAGTTGTGAGGGCGGGTCGTGAGTCGTACTTGGCTAGCTCAGTCTGCAGAGCACTTGCCGACGAAACGCAAAGGTGCCAGGTTCGAGCCCCGATCCGGTGCACAGTTTTAATATGACAAGAACTTGCAGATAAGCGCACACTCCACTGTACAGAGAAAATTGATGTAATATTTACAAACTATATATAAAAGGAAATTTACTCATGTGCAGTATGAGTACAGAAATAGAAAAAAAAGAGAGAAACATGGCTTACATTTTTCTGTGATGAAGCAGTGCTAAATGATTACGAGAGTAAGAGTCGTACAAAAAAATTTGTGTGTCGCGATTAATTTGACGTTGCTTAACCACACCACAGTGTGTGCTCTGTTTTCACTTTGTACGATTGTAAACTTCCTACTGTGGTGTAAATTTCAGATCCACTAGAAAATTGGTCCGATTTAAGAGCCGAAACCAGTCTTGGGTTCGAGTAAGGTACAGTTAAGCAACTGGAGCAGGTGTTCACTATTTGAGAACACAGCTGCGACCATCAGCGCACTCCAGACATGAAGAGACTTGTACGTTTCAATAAAATCTGCGTCCAAGTGAAGCTACCACTGTCGCCATTAGTTACCCCTCTTTGGAAATTACCCTTCTAGTCTTTAGCACCTTAACCCGACTGAGCCTGCCTCGCCTATTCAGTGAAGAGGTGAACATCGCTCTCCGTGGAATGCAGCAGCATACGTGCCAGCTTCACGTGCGTTATCTGCCTCTTCACTATTCCTTGTTCTGGAATTTGCTATTCCGTGTCGTGCGGTGGGGCGGGACAATGCAGATGCCTAGTTTCCTTTATTTTGTGAGTGTTGCCCCAACAAAACAGTAAGGGGACCGGGCCCTCTTCGCCCCCAAGCAGCCACTCGGTCTGCAGCCGGCGTCGGCAAAGTGCATCAGCAATTCCGCTCGCGCCGGCTGCATCTGATTTCACGCTTGAATTGTGCGGCACTCCGCCACCGCGGGGAGGGTCTCCTTTGTTCGCGCGAAATAAATGCGGCCTGCGAATGGCTGCGCGACACAGTCGGGCCGCCGCACTCTCAATACAGTCGCGTTAGAATCCGCCGTCTGCTGTAGCGGCCGCGCCTTAAAGCACCGGCCTCCGCTAGGTGCCGCATCCCGAGGAGCGGACGACCGTCACCGCCCCGGGCGGGCCGTATTAATCCGGCCGCAGAGTTGAGATTCAGAAGGCGGACTCAGCTGATCTCGCGAAAGAGAGGAAACGAAGGAGTTTGGCCGGGGTATAGCGGGGCTGACCTAATCCGGTGTAGGCGCCAGTATTCCAATACTGCAAGCTCAGATAAGCGAGAGATCTTATGCATAGTTAATAGTTCCAATCTCCTCCCCCGCTCGCTGGCTCGGAATTGTCTGCCGGGTCCGCTTCCCGAGGAACGAAATTAGCCGGTCGCCAGATCTCTCTCCATTTTCCGCTCTTCTGCCACCTCCAACCCCCCACTCCCTGCCGCTCTGCTCGATGGAGACAAGGCTGTACCGCCGCTTTTAGTTCACCGTTGCCGTGTCGTGCTACGGAACGAGTTCATTCTGAATACCTTTATTTAAGGTCCACGTAGTTAAACAACGCCCACATTTAATATCTGATTTCTCCTTTCTACAAGACCTGATGTCTTCTATTAAACATTTAAACAAGTTTTTGAAGAACGGCCTCTTCTAATCGACAATATCTGTTGTGGTACTATCTTTCACAGACAGCCGCTTTCGGTCAGGGGACCGTCTTCGATTGATACAAATGTACAAGAAAAATTTTATAAAGTCGTCTCAGAAAATCTGACTAAAATTATGTGCAAAATTATGTGTGTTTCGTTCGGGTCCGCGCCTTAGATTTATCGTGAAAACGTCGGGATAAAATCATAACAAGTGTTTGTTATTAACATACAATTTAATTAACAATATCTTTAATACATGTGTGACTCCTCAGGCTTTCCCGGCGGATATGTTGTAAATAGTCTTCACGGGTGTGCCGCCGGATGACGTTGTGCAAATCCCACAACATTTCTTCGGAGCAACTGTCTGACATCATCAGGTGGTTGAACCTCGCTGGTGGCTAGGTACGACTTACAAGATCCGCATGTCGACGCCGCTGTATATAGAGTACGCGCGTGAAGATTGCGCAGGCGCGGGAACCACGCATACGCAAAAATTTGCAGATAGATGGCGCCAGACTCAAACGGCCTCTGCCGGGAAACGCAAATCGGCCGTTCTGCGCGTGCGCTGACGCTGTGTTTACTAACATGCTGCCAAAGTTATGACGGGTCTATTATCGAAAGCTCTTTGCTTTCGCGTCGTGATTTAACAGCGGCCAATGCAGGGTTCCAGGCTGTACTCAATTGAAATCCCGCATCCCTGTTGATAAGGTTATCAGCTGTACGGATATGTATTACTTCCTTAATGACGCGATCCCAGAAAGAGGATGCTGGGGATAAAACTTCCGTCTTTTCATAAATCATGTGATGTCCTGTGTTCAGACAGTGTTCTACAATTGCCGACTTCTCCGGTTGGCGTAGGCGTGTATGACGCTGATGTTCATCGCAACGTTCTTGTACTGTGCGGCATGTCTGACCTATATATGCCGCCCCACACTGACAAGGAATCTTGTACACACCACGTTTCCTCGGACCGAGATCATCCTTAACGGAACCTAACAGGTTCCTCAGTTTTGCAGATGGTCGGAAAACACACTTGATGTCACATCTTTCGAGGACTCTTCCGATTCTTGACTACATGGCACCAAAGTACGGCAAGAAGGCCAAGGTGGTGGGTGTCTTCGTATCTTCTTTCTGCTCCATACATTGAACTCGCTTGGGCCTGAATGCATTACGAATCTGTCTCTCAGAATAACCGTTTTGACGGAAGACTGTCTTCAAATGTTGCATCTCACTCGGCAGGCTTTCAGAGTCAGATACCACACGCGCTCTATGATCTAGCGTACGTAATGCACTACCGCATTGTGCTGGATGATGGCAGCTTGTGGCCTGCAAATACAGATCTGTATGCGTTGGCTTGCGGTATACGCTGTGTCCCAAGGTTCCATCTGCTTTCCTTCGTACTAAAACATCAAGAAAAGGTAAAGTTGCCACCTTTTTCCACTTCCATAGTGAAGTTAATATTCGGATGGAGCGAATTTAAATGTTGAAGAAACGTAGGTAGAGTATCCAGTCCGTGTGGCCACACCACAAACGTATCGTCACATACCGCAGAAAACAAGTGGGTTTGAGAGTGGCTGACTGTAGTGCTTTATCTTCAAAGTCCTCCATAAAATAATTAGCCACCACAGGAGAAAGAGGGCTCCCCATGGCGACACTGTCCACTTGTTCAAATTATTCGTCTTGAAATAAGAAGTATGTTGAAGTAAGCACATGTTTAAAAAGTGTCACTATGTCCTCCTCAAACTTGTTACTAATGAGCTCTAAAGAATCCTGCAAGGGCGCCTTTGTAAATAAAGACACATCATCGAAACTTACTAAGAGATCCGATGATTGCAGTCTAAGTTTTCAAGCGACCTATGAAATCCTCAGAGTTGCGAATATGATGGTCGCACTTGCCTACGAGAGGTCCCAATAGTGACGTCAGATATTTGGCAACAAAATAAGTAGGTGCTCCAATGTTGCTCACGATAGAGCGCAGAGGCACCCCATTCTTATGGATCTTGGGTAGGCCATAGAGTCTAGGAGGAACTTCAGCTTGTTGACGTAAACCCTTAGCGGCTTGCGCTGGAATCGAACTCTTTCTGATAAATGTGCCCAACACGTGTCGTTTCTTTCAGTAATTAATCACTGCGTTTGATGGATAAAGTACGTTTTAAAGTTCCGTTTTGTTACTTGAGGTGCATTTTGATGGTTTTCGGAAAGTAACGAGCGACCAGACCTCGTAAGCGCATACACACAATGTACTTTGCAGAGGAAGCCGGGAGCATAGCTTATGAGCTATATAGACTCACCCTTTTTAATTTTACATATACTACTGTTCATGTAGTTGTTCGTTATAGGGCTCTTAAAGAAGACGACCGTCCGCACAGAAATGAACGTTTTATCCATCGCTCGTCACGTGTCTGCGATTAATGGCCATCGGCTTGGGAAATTACACATGATCAGGGTCTGTTATAAATGACAACACGATGTATATGCATATCCAACAGTGAATGTTCTGAACTACGCCTTCACAATATTCATAATCCATACTGATAATTTGTCATTCCGGAACATTAACTGATCTTGAATCTTTTATCGATACCAGTGTCAACTGTCATTGCGGTCCCCTATGGATCCTTAATTCATATAAATTCTAATCAGTGACTGTTACACTCGCTTTGGAAAGGCTAACACTCGTTTCTTCTCCATAATTTACACACACACACACACACACACACACACACACACACACACACACTCAGGGATCGAGATGTGGCTGCACGA
Organism: Schistocerca cancellata; assembly: GCF_023864275.1. Lineage (NCBI taxonomy): Eukaryota > Metazoa > Arthropoda > Insecta > Orthoptera > Acrididae > Schistocerca > Schistocerca cancellata. The sequence goes on along the minus strand of NC_064627.1, from coordinate 187,198,171 downwards.
TCCCTTACAGCCAAGCGGATAAGATGCCAGTCATCTCGACTGCTAGTGATACGAGGCCGTTGGGATACAGCATGTCGTTCCGTATTACCCTCCTGAACCCACCGATTCCATATCCTGCTAACAGTCATTGGATCTCGACCAACGCGAGCAGCAATGTCGCGATACGATAAACCGCAATCGCGATAGGCTACAATCCGACCTTTATCAAAGTCGGAAACGTGTTGGTACGCATTTCTCCTCCTTACACGAGGCATCACAACACCAGGCAACGACGGTCAACTGCTGTTTGTGTATGAGACATCGATTGGAAACTTTCCTCATGTCAGCACGTTGTAGGTGTCGCCACCGGCGCCAACCTTGTGTGAATGCTCTGAAAAGCTAATCATTCGCATATCACAGCATCTCCTTCCTGTCGGTTAAATTTCGCATCTGTAGCACGTCATGTTCGTGGTGTAGCAATTTTAATGGCCAGTAGTGTAGCAGGAAGTCTTACGGAAGTGCTGGTGAGGGACGTGGCGCCCAGTCGGCCGCGCGCGGTGCTCGGTGAGACTCAGGCCAGCGGGCCGGGTGTATTCCGGGCCTCCAGCCGACCGCACAGCTTGCCCGCTGTGTTTAGCTGTCTGGCCACTCACTCTGTAAACACGCGGCCGCGTCTGCCTCCGCTCCCGAAATATTCCCCAGGCGGGTCACCGCTCGGCTGCCGCTCCCTCCGCTATTCCTGGGCGTCGCAGAAATGTCACTCTCGCTACAACAGCGTGCACATTCGCTCACAGAGGCGAATTCCTGTTATTCACATAATGCGAGTGAAACAGTTATTTACGTGACTGAGGCCGCTACGTCGTCATGGACCCACTGCATTCGGCGCCGGGTTTGTCCGTTCTTTATCTGTCCAGCGAAATAGCACAGTGTTGAGACCGTGGACTCGCATTCGGGAGGACCATGTTTCAACTACCGTGTCCGATCATCCAGTTATAGGTTTTCTGTGGTTTATTTTGGACAGGTCATGGCCGAAAACTACTTCATCCGACCCAGTCCTAGACGGCCGATGTGGACGAGCGGTTCTAGTCGCTTCAGTCTAGTACCTCGCTGCTCCTACGGTCGCAGGTTCGAATCCTGCCTCGGGCACGGATGTGTGTGATGTCCTTAGGTTAGTTACGTTTAAGTAGTTCTAAGCCTAGGGGACTGATGACCTCACATGTTAAGTCCCATAGTGCTTAGAGCTATTTGAGACCTTTTTTTTTTAAGCCTTCCCACTCCGAGTTGTTGCTTCTACTCGTATGACCTCATTGTGGAAGGGGCCCCAACTCCCGCAGAATTTTCGTCTGTCACGTCTCACTTCTTCCGCATTTGGCAACTTTGATAATGTCAATAAGGCGCCGAGTTTCATGTGGTTCGGAGTCTGCGACAGCTATAAGTTCCCTAGCTTACTGACTAAGTCAGTTAGCTCAAGAGCCGGAGGAAGGCAACGACAAAACACCACCTACAGGCCCATGCCTAGTTATGTACTGTGGCATTCAAACCAACCTTCGGGTTGATGGCAGTTTTCCCTTACGTTCCTTCTTCCCTTTCTTCGATATTTATGTCCATACTAGCATTTTACCCGCTGCCTCGCCCAAGCACGTGTACGTCGCATACACTGAACAGACCTACTTTTGCAACGCTATGTTCAACTCCTACTTTCATCCTCCCCCTCTCACTATCCATCTGCTCCTTCCCTCCCCTCTCTGCTCAGCAGTGGCCGCCCCCATGTGTACCACCTGAAATGCATTCCGATACCATCTGCGCCGGCCGGGGTGGCCGAACGGTTCTAGGCGCTACAGCCTAGAACCGCGCGACCGCTACGGTCGCAGGTTCGAATCCTGCCTAGGGCAAGAATGTGTGAGATGTCCTTAGGTTAGTTAGGTTTAAGTAGTTCTAAGTTCTAGGGCACTGATGACCTCAGAAGTTAAGTCCCATAGTCCTCGGAGCCTTTTTTTCCGATACTATCTGCACAACACGTCGGTCGTACAGAGGACCCTAAAAGTCTGGTGTTAACAAAGCGTTTCACTCCCACTTCCTTTCCTTAGAAGCTAGGTGGTTCTTACCGACATAGTGTTCCTTTCTACAGCGTGTGACGGATGGTACTTCTGGTACCACTATCACTTCCCCCACCCACTTCTTAGCTGTTGCATTTGGGAATGATGCGCAAGAAGAAAGTCTGCTGAAAAACCCTCTCTACACCCGCGGATTTCTCTGCACTTATGATCATGAAAGTATCGAGATCCCATGTGTAAAAGATCCGTTTCACACATTCAATGTTCATCACACAATATTTCATATATTCTGTGTTATTCAGTGATACAATTTTGCAGGTACACTTTGTGATATATGTCGATCTGTCTGCAAAATGTGTAGCTAAGAGAGGTGCTAGTAAAGAAGTAATAAATTACAACGTCAAGCCTGATGATGAAGTTTTAGAAGATCGTTACCAGAGGAAGGGACGACTTTGTGGTAAGTCTGCTACGGCATACAGGAATACTTAATTTGATGCCAGAAGGGACAGTAGGGAGGAAAAATGGTAGGGGGATACAAAGGCCAGAACATAAAAACAGATTATAGAGTTTTTGGTGTGGTACTGATGAAGAGGTGAAAATACTAGCACAAGATGGCGTAATATGAAGGGCAACAGCGAACTTCAAGAGATATATAAAAATAATAATGAATATCAAGCAGGTGCCAAACCAAATCTACCTTGCCCAGTTCGCTACACTTTGAAATGAAAACAGGCGTGAGACAAGGTGATGATCTCCGTCTGTTACTTATGGACTGTGTCTTAGAAAAAGTATTCCAAGAGTGGCGAAAACTGGAAGCAGAGCTTAAAACTGACGAACCAATCGAATTAGGAAGAACAAATATTAGACATACTGCTTAGCATTTACAGACGACCTGGCGATGCATGTCAAGACGCTAAAACAGCGCAAAAACAAATATAAATTCTTAAACAAACAGCAGAAAGAATAGGGCTCCAAAGACAATTTTAAGAAACAAAATACATGTCTAGCAGCTATCTGACACACAAAATTCTAAAAACGAAATACAGGTGAAGCGATAGAGTTCTTCAGTTTAAACATTTAGGTGAAATCGTTCCGGGAACTGGCCTGGAAAAGACTGGTGCCGAAATTCGTTGTTACACAACGGATACAGGTTTCAGGATCACAAAACGCATGTATATGAAACAATGGATTTCAAACCGCACAAAACTTAAACAATCAATCAAATCAGAATGTTCTCTATGGGGCTCAAGGATTCGTTTTAAACAGTGAAACGTCCCCTTTGACGGAAAAAAAGAAATATGAAACTTCCCCTTTGTATGTAAAGGAAGATTGTGTTGGTAAAACTCTTACGTTATTTGATTATCAAACAGCTGAGCAAAACTGAACGTACTCCGACAGCTCTCTCTTTACTTATTCTGATCATCACTAAACTGACACGCAATATTTTTAGCGCAACTCAATCTGACTTTCAATAATCCCTACAAATGAATGGCCCTGACTAACAATGACCTGCACCTTTCATGAATCCCTTACCTCACAAAAATCTTCGTTACTCGAACTACTGCAATACAGCGAGCGCCAACATTGCCAGCGAAATAAAAGATTCTAACTACTGATCGGCATAGTTAGAAAATGAAAGATTTTGATAGAGATCAAACAATGTATTTACCTTGATAGTGTTCAAAAGTCAGTTCATGACATCCAGTCTTACATATTTCCTTTTTCTGACGGACAAACGTCCAGATCGTCCGCTCTTAGTAACCTCTCAGAACTGGCATCTCTCGCCTCACATCCACCACTGCTGGCGGCTCACCTCCAACTGCCCAACGCTACACGCTGTTCACACCCAACTGCTCAACACTACACTAGCGAAAATTCCAAAAATGAGTCCAACCAGCCGCATACTGCACACAGCGCAGTCAGCGATTTACATACAGAGCGCTACGTGGCGTTACCTACATAAAAACCAAACAGCCTACTTACAACAGAAAGGGGGCCTCTGGAGAAGTCCAGAAGAGAGAAATAAAAGTAATCAGGATAATTTTAGGTCCAAATCACACTGAATAAAGAAGATATAAACTAAGAGCGATTAAAGAAATTGAAAATTTGCAAGATTTATAGGGATATGAGAAATCGCAAGCTAAAAATCTACCAGCAAATTAAAGGAATGGAATCAACCTGGTTAACTAGACAAGAAACCTGCAGTAAAGTTAACATTGAAGCAATAAAGTGCATCGGTGCAGTAAGAGAAGACCTAAAGGAAGCAAGAATGGCACAGGTTGATATATCAGGCAGAACAATTATTAGGCAGGAAATTTACAACTGAATAGCTGGCCTGGCAGAAAAGTTCTATAAGACCGGAACAGATTGGTCTTACGAACGGAAAAAAGGCAATTCTGACCGAATAAATGTAACGTGAGAACAAACGAAAGCTACAACAAAATCTGAAAATGCCCCTTCTTGTACATCGCAAGGTGTAGTAGGACTCAAACGTGAACAATAATAATAATTATTGTTATATAATATATAATAACAATAATTATTACCATTGTTATTTAAAAATCCCGAAAATGCGGGTGTGCCGAGATTTTCTCTTGTCTGGTAATGGCGACTTATCGACTGAGGGTAAGGCTGTCATTATACCGTTAGGCAAATCGTGACACCGCTGAAGGTGAACAACCTTGAGAAATTTCTCGTGCTGGCGAATCTCTTGTAGCTGGCAATCGCATCCGTGGCGCATTCCTCTTTGCGCTGAATCAGCACTGCGGGAAGTTGCGGAGTGACTCATGCGCAAAAGACTGGTCTCGCGTGCATCTGCTTCGCGAACTCTTATACCGGTGGCTCGCAAAGAACACGTTGCTTTTTCTCTTTCGCGCGGTGGCACTTAAAGGGGCTGTATCTGGACACTTAACTTTGCAAGATAACGGTACTTTACAGGGGTTTAGACGGTAGCAGCACGTGGACCGAAATAAACTTCACATTCGAGATTGAATCTTTCGCTCTGCGGCGGAGTGTGCGCCGTTATGGAGCTTCCTGGCAAAGTAAAATTTTATGTCGCACCGAGCTGGAATACGGAACCCTGCCTATCGAAGGAAATGTTACCCACTGAGCTATCCCAACATGAATCAAGATTCCCCCTTACAGCTTTACTTCTGATAGAACCTTCGTCCCACTTTCCAAACTTTACGAGAACTTGATCTGCAAATCTTGAGGAAATGGCACTTCTGGAAGAAAGGATATCGCGGTGAAATAGCTTAGCAATAGCGTAAGCCTTGGGCAGGACACTGTACCCAGAAACAAATTTCCACTCTGTGGGGGAATGTGTGATGTTTTGATACTTCGCAACAGGGTAAAACCAAGTGCGGAATGGGTCGTGCTTGGGTTCTGAGCTTTTCAGAAGCGTTCGAACATATATAGACCCCACGGAGAACTTTCGTTGTTACTGATGGTTCCACCTACAATTTCCAAACACGACAACTAGAGATCCCTGCATAAGGTATGTGGAAATATCAACACTGGTGGAACGGATTTATTGGAGGACTATGGCTTAACCTGCTACAAGAGATATACGGAGCATTTTTTAAAGAAAGTGTCACATGTTCCTACAGGAGGCAGTACTGATAATAACAAGAAGAAAATTTTCTATAATGATACTTCCAGAAACCAACAGTTTGAAATATGTCGTTTTACTTGTGGCGAATAATGCGAAGTATTCACAGTTCACAAGGGATAGTATAGCGAACTAGCACTATACGTACGTGTGGGCGGATGCAAATCCTAGAGCAACCATGGAGATGAAACCTCAGGATCACTTCACTATCAATGTATGGGCAGGAATTATCGGTGAGAGACTTATAGGGCCATACCCTGTACCAAACAGATTGACAGGTGCTGTTTATCACTGACTTTGCGCGATGAATCACCACCGCAACTAGAGAATTTTTTCCTTGGATAACGACAACGACTACATTCCAGTAACATGGCCTCCCCGTTCACCGGTATTGAATCCGTTGGATTCCTGGCTATGGCGACAGACACTGATGTATGGCCAACGCATCGACAGTGTGCAAACGGTGACCAATGCATGTAACGCAATCCGAATGCAGCCAGATGTATATGATAGAGCGCGTGATTCTCTGCGATGAAGGCCTGAAAGATGTGAAAATGCGTGGTAACCACGTTCAGCACTGCCTATAGGTCTACTGTTACGTAACAGATAGGTGGGAATGCGAGGACAGATTAGTCCATATCTCAACAGGTAGTGGCTTCCGGACACACCGCAGTACGAAATTTTCTTCCAGTTGTTTGCAATATTACCTTCTGTAGGAATATGTGATACTTTTTCGTAAACACCCTATTTATATTAAATGCACTGTAATGAAGGTGGAACAATTAGTGGAAATAGTGTGAGTCAGGTATGGAGACGTGCTCAGACAGCCCAACAGTTGGGGCGACAGTTTGTGATAAGCACGACATCCGGGTGCTTACTAACAACTTCAGTTATAAGAATATAACTAACACGACTCTTCTGGATCACTGCGTTTTAGGAACTTATATACCAACAAGCCTTCAAACGAAGCTGTCGGCTTCTTCAACGGCGGTCTGTGGCCGAGCGGTTCTAAGCGCTTCAGTCCGGAACCGTGCTGCTGCTACGGTCGCAGGTTCGAATGCTGCCTCGGGCACAGATGTGTGTGATGGCCTTAGGTTAGTTAGGTTTAAGTAGTTCTAAGTCTAGGGGACTGATAACCTCAGATGTTAATTCCCATAGTGCTCAGAGCCATTTGAACTTTATTTATTTATTTTCCCAACGGCTGCTCTGAAGCTGTCTTGCTTGGGCTCAGATATGGTACTCGTATATTGCGTGGTAGTGAGCGGCGACCTTTGCAAGTCTGAAAAAACGTGATCGATAACTAAGTACGCGGCGAAATCTCAAGATTCATCTCATCTCGTGATACATTCACCAAGCAAACAAACCTCTATGATCTGCCTGCACGCTGACATGTGCACAAGAGGGATGTAAAATGTGGTTTCAGACGCGCCATTATTCTACCACCCGCTTGTACCAACGTATGCTGGTATCCGTCGTCGACCTTTTCCCATCCCTCAAGTGCCCATAGTCAGCAAGTGGAAAAGAAAACTTTCTTGAACCAGTATCAGATTTTGGTATAAGGCTGAGGAAGAATTTCTTGAATGAGTACATCTAGTACACAGCGTTGTATGGAAGTGAAAGAAGGGCCATGGGAAAACTACAAATATAGGAAACGGGAACGTGATGCTATGTAAGAATTAAGAAAAATACGGGCACGGGAGGCCTCTAATTAAAATTAAAAGTGCAGGTACTCACAGACGTCCATACGAATTATCGTATGGCAGCAAAACTTGGTAGATATTGTAATACGTTACTATGGAACCGATTAACGCTGAAAAAAAAATGGTTCCAATTTTGGCCACCAGGTGCAAATCTGGCGCTGTGAATGCAAGGAAGTTGTGTCGAAATGTTTCCATATGTAATGGATCAGGAACCGGACGTGGGCAGAAAGGGTCAAACAACTGAGAAAAGCATAATGTTGATATTATTATTACCGCAGCATACACAATTTGTTCAATATGAGCACCGGCGATGTGAACGGGATGCTGTACAGCGCCAGATTTGCACTTGGTGGATAAAATTGGAAGCAATTATTTTTCCTGCACACGTAGCTTCCGCATCATCGCATTAGCATATCTACCAAGTTTCGCTGCCATACGATAATTTCAAACCACACTGGACCTTCTTGAGTAGCTGCACTTCAATTATAACCACCCGGTACTGTATAACCCACCCCACCCCCCTGCCCCTCCAGGGCTGGTCCTGGATAGTTTCTTGGATATGTCAAATTTAAAAGTGAACTCCTTGTGAAAAGAAAAAAGAAATATGGGAACGAAAATCCACAGCATGATCAAACTGTCTGGTTAGTGAAACATTTATTCCGACATCTGGGAACAGTAAATGGGAAGAAAATGTGGGTGCTGACGACTGCTAGAATGTGCAAGCCGTTGAGGTCATGCTGAATGTAGTAGATTAGCTGATATGAGCAGAATATAGGAACACATTTTGGCTCACATCAAAACCGTCAAAATATTTATTTGTTTATTTTGTTTTTATTTAAAAGAACATAGTTTTCAGGACTAGAGTAGTGCGTGAGTAGACGAGAACCGACCGAGGGTTCTACTCCGCCCTTGAATGCCAATCTGCTGGTGTCAGTTGTCGCCACAGTGTCAAGTGGCGCAAAGCGTACAATTAGCGGAGACGCCGCTCGTGTTAACAACGCCACAGGCGTGATGTCCACGCCCCGGGGCGGCGGCCGCTGCGCGACGTCAAGACCAGGAAGAAGGCTGCACACGGATACTTCTCGTGATAAGAACGCGCCCTGCCTCCCCCCCTCCCTCCCCCCCCCCCCACGAATGAAACACGAGGGAGCGACACGGGCGCACCGCAACAATTATCAGGTACAAGGCCACCTCAGCTACCGTGACTGGCTGGCGTTTCATTCGGCTCCGTGCGGCTCCTCGCATATACCGTCAGCTTACGCAATGACGTCTCTCATCTCCTGCCGTCTTACATCGACTAAGCCGCGCAAGAAATAAAGATCTGATGAAGTCGGTCGGGTGTCGAGAAGACATATCGTGCGTGGTGGTAAACCACGTCATCGAGTACGCAGCGTGGGGTAGCCGAGCGGTCTGGGGCGCCTTGTCACGTTTCGCGTGGCTCCCCCTGTCGGAGGTTCGAGTCCTTCCTCGGGCGATGGGTGTGTGTATTGTACTTCGTGTAATTTAGTTGATATGGAATGACCATAAAGCAGATGCCAGACTGAGATTCATTGGAAGAATCCTAAGGAAATGCAATCCGAAAACAAAGGAAGTAGGTTACAGTACTCTTTTTCGCCCACGATTTAGGGAAATCACGGAAAACCTAAATCAGGATGGCCGGAGACGGGATTGAACCGTCGTCCTCCCGAATGCGAGAACGTTAATGAAACCACGCAAATCATCAAGAAAATCCTCCTTTGGGATACTGTTCAACTCGCACGTCACATTGGCTTCAACGTTAGTTAAGTTTTTAAAGCGTTACACTTCAGGTTAATGTCTTCTGTACTTCGTCTGCACATCACGTCTCGTCACATATGGTGAATCTTTTCCAGAAAAGAGTTTTCCGCGTTCCGCATTTCAATAGCGTTGCGGCAGGCATCCACGTCGTCCTTATTCTTCGGTAGTCAAGGTGTGCGGGACAAACTTAGCACACACTTTCCCCTTCTTCAAAACATTTTGGAGAATATCTTGAACATTTGATTTAGAAATGTTGCCCCAATGAGATTTTGTGACCCAACAAAGTTGATACAGTAAGGCCGCAGAACTGGTGGAATGCACAGTTGTTAATTTACAGTAAGTTGTAAGTTCAAGCTGCCACCGTAATTACTGCGCTGACGTCGCTTATACGTCACGGATGTTCTTATGGGACTTAACTGCTAAGGTCGTCAGTCCCTAAGCTTACACACTACTTAACCTAAATTATCATAAGGACAAACACACACACACACACACACACACACACACACACACACACACACACACACACACACCCTTGCCCGAGGGAGGACTCGAACCTCCGCCGGGACCAGCCGCACAGTCCATGATTGCAGCGTCCTAGACCGTTCGGCTAATCCCGGGCGGCGCCAGGGATGAAATCAGTCTCGGTTCTCGTTGGACGGACAGTGTATTTTTTCTCATTTTAGCAGCTGAAATACTTCTTGTATTAATATAACGCATGCAGTAGTACATTTAATCTAATTTCTCCGAAATTCAAGATATTAATGCGATGATTATCGTTTTTACAATAGACCAGGCGAAACGGTAACAGTTTGAAACATTGTACTGGCAGCTCTTTCTTTTCACGAGCGACAGAAATACAGTTCTTCAGTGTATTCCTATATTTGCTAAACTGTGATTAATTTAGTCCACTGCTTCCACAGGAGAAGACATACCATAGTTTTACAGGGAGCATTCAGTTTCCTGGCGATCTCCCGACGATACATATGAAACATTTTATTATGCTTTCCAAACGACAGACATTTCTATATATAATGTCTAGTTTTTACACAAAATAAGCGTTTATGTTTCATGACTTTTGCTTAACCTAATACAGATACCGAAATAATATCAATGTAAGATGAGTAACAGTGATTTTAGAGAAAACTCTTGTAGTGAGTTAAATATTAACATTCTTTCAACATCTTCGTCATTCATCGAGTTTTAGGTCTAACGATTAATATATTTTTCACTAGATAAACATATAATTATTCTGTAATATTTAGACCCAAACAAGCTCCCTCAAATAGAAGACCATTCGCATCTGCTTTGGAACGATATCACTCCTTAGACTCAGCCTGTAAATTCACTGACTCTTGATAAACGAGTCTGCTACTTTTTTGTGTCTTTAAAACAGTTTTACCTGTGGTACGAAATATTGTTCCCTTTCACATAACTTTTGGTACAACCAAACGCCGCAGACGATTTCTCCATCGTAATAAAGAAATGTTTACTCAAAATACTAGAATTAAGATAATTTGAACAATATTCCAGAAGTCCCCTGCAAAAGACTGTCACTATTGGTAAGCTGATCGAGATGCTGCTTTCAATATAATGACATCATGTGGAATCGATATTATCTATGGTCTAAGCAACACAGCATTTCCAAAAGGGTGAACCGCAGGAAACGGCTCTCATTGGTAGCTAGCCGCGCAGAGTGACCGCGTGGTTTGAGGCGCCATGTCATGGATTGCGCGGCCGCTCCCGCCGGAGGTTCGAGTCCTCCCTCGGGCATGGGTGTGTGTGTTGTCCTTAGCGTAAGTTAGTTTAAGTAGTGTGTAAGTCTAGAGACCGATGACCTTAGCAGTTTGGTCCCCTAGGAATTCCCACACATTTCCATTGGTAGCTAACTGCTAGGCGTTCCACCCAAATCAAATAGTTAACAACCATTAAAATATGTGCAATATTACCATGCAAAACCTTGGCGTCCGAAAGTTGAAAGAAATCTGCATTTCGCAGAGTAACCTCACGGAAATAAACGTGTTAACAGGAGTCGTCAAGCTGCGTGCGCTACAAACTCTGGTTTCGTTAATCATTGCAGTCTTCAGTCACGTGTTGCGTGCACACGGCGAATCTCGTACAAGCCTTGGCGTTCTCACGCGATCTTGATAAAAGCCTGCACTGCGATCTAGAACATAATCTGAAATAGTGACCGACGATGTGGCGCAATGGTTAGCACACTGGACCCTCATTCGGGAGAACGACGGTTGAATCCCGTGTCCGGCCATCATGATATAGGTTTTCCGTGATTTCCCTAAATATCTCCAGGCAAATGCTGGGATGGTTCCTTTGAAAGGGCACGGTCGACTTCCTTCCCCATCCTTCCGTAATCCGATGAGACCGATGACATAGCTGTCTGGTCCCCTCCCTCAAAACATCCCCAACCCTGAAATAGTGGCATAATAACGTATCTGCGATTGCAAGGGAGCTGATTCGAGTATCGGAATTGTTTTAACAGAAACACTTCATACGTGAAATTTAGATTTTTGTACGAGCGATTAGCTATCGCCGCGGAGTGCGGGGCGCTTTCTGCGGACATTACTTTTTGGGATAACGTCACGACTTTGAACCTTAAATATTAGATGCCCACTAATTTAAACCAGGCTATAACTGGAGAGATATTCTGCTTGATGCAAGACGCTATTTGCTTAATTTTCTTTATGGAACCATGTTTCAGCTCTTTTTTTACTACCTTCTTTTTTATACCTCAGTTTGAAAGTTTTAAAGATATGGAAACATTTGAAAGTTAATGACACATATTACGTAACTGAAACACAAAATATTGTGTATGTTTACGCTATGGTGAAAATTAGTCCTACAGCACTAGTTCTGAATACAAATATTCGTTTAATTTTGCCTGCATTATCCAATTACGATATTACTGACCTTGGGCTCCCGCGGCCGTAATCAAAACACACGCTGACGTAGGCTACGGTGGTAACTAAGGAAAACTCATCGCATTAGGAATGATTTCAAAACGGTTGTGCATTTACTATCAAGTGTTTCAGCGTGTCCTCGTTAAATATCACGATAAAAAAACCAAACAACCGAAGCGCCTTCAATCCCAGGTGCCATAATACTGTGGTCGTCTAACACCTTACACGACCCAAACAAGTTATTCCCACCCATATTTACAGCCTGTCATCTGCAAACAAACGAAACGGTTTCCATTCTCCTGTATATCGTCCATTTCAGACCGAAAACCGCATTATTTAGCATTTTATTTACTACTATTGATATTCTAGACTCGTTTCCCGTTATTTTCGGTATGTTACTTTCTTTGTTAACGGAATTGTTGATGGTTGTGCACTCGTTTCATTTATTTTGTCACAAAACACAACGTTTCAGCAACCATCTATTACAGCTTGTAATTGCGGCTGGGTAATGTTCATTTGTTCAAGCATACGTTTGTTTACGACAAGCGCGCGAATTTCTAAGTCTTACTGACATTCAGAACATTCACTGTGTGTGTGTGTGTGTGTGTGTGTGTGTGTGGTGGCAGTGACGCACACAATGTGACAGATAAGTTAGGGCAGTGTAATCAATTACATGACTGTTTGTTTGTTTGTTTGTTTGTGTGTGTGTGTGTGTGTGTGTGTGTGTTTTACTGCAGACCGAAGTGTATTATTTAGTACTTTTTTCCCCCTGGACTATTTATTTTCGTATACGATACTTCTCTCCTATTGCTAATTTTACGATACTTCTCTCCTATTGCTAATTTTTTGAAGCAGGCTAGTGCTAGCCTTATGAATTTTTAAATTGGTCTCTATGTTTGTTGGGTTGTGACGCTGCCCCATTTGACGGAAGTCGTTTCACAAAAAGGACTTGGAGCCCTGGGCTTGCTGAGCTTGTTTGAGGTTGTGTCTGCTTTCTGAGTCTTTATAGCCCCTGATAATGTCTGCACCATTAGAAGACGAAAAACGTCAGTCAGTATGCCTTGGACCACGGCCTAAGGCCCCAAAAAGTCACCAACGACGCAAGTACCGGCAACGAAAGATGATTAAGAATTGTGAGTGGCTGCTTAAAAACAATGTGGATGGCGAACTTTAAGCGATATTGTATTTTATGAATGATGAAGTTTGGGACTACCTTTCTGGCCATGTGAAAAGCCAGGCTAACCGCTACTGCTTCAGTCAAAACCCTCATACTGTGTATCAAATTCCTCTTGACGGTAAAAGAAATTGGAGTTTGGTGCGCGGTTGGCGATAGCCTAACTATCGGTCCAATGTTCTTTAAAACCACTGTAAGTTGGGTTGTTTGGGGAAGGAGACCAGACAGCGAGGTCATCAGTCTCATCCGATTAGGGAAGGATGGGGAAGGAAGTCGGACGTGCCCTTTCAAAGGAACCATCCCGGCATTTGCCTGGAGCGATTTAGGGACATCACGGAAAACCTAAATCAGGATGGCCGGAAGCGGGATTGAACCATTGTCCTCCCGAATGCGAGTTCAGTGTGCTAGCCACTGCACCACATCGCTCGGTCAACCACTGTGGACACAGACGTTTTTCTTCAAATTTTCAAAAAGCTCTACTCTCGGGCCGCGCGGGATTAGCCAAGCGGTCTAGGGCGCTACAGTCATGGACTGTGCGGCTGGTCTCGGCGGAGGTTCGAGTCCTCCCTCGGACATGGGTGTGTGTGTGTGTTTGTCCTAAGGATAATTTAGGTTAAGTAGTGTGTAAGCTTAGGGAATGATGACCATAGCAGTTAAGTCCCATAAGATTTCACACACATTTGAACTTTTTTTTTTCTACTCGCGGCTAAAGGAACATGAAAAGCAGATCTGTTGTTTTCTTTGTCAGCAAGATAAGAGTTGTATCGGATATGCAAAGATTGCCCAGTAAACAGCTTGAGACCTAGATCTGTGGGCTCTTCACTTACACTTCCCGTTCAGTGGAAGAGCCGTATTGTTTTCCAGCTGATTCAAGAGGGTATGGAAGCAGGCAGAACTCGGGTGAGACGGGTTATTCGAGTTTTTCGCTACTCTGTAATTACCTCTTCGAATAAAGTCCCTCACCACTCCTTCTACCTCGACGCAACTCTACGACAGTCCGCACTGGCTGACCTTTGAGAAACACTTAGTCCTTGCCCACAACTGATAAACTTTTCGTGCCATACGACCCTCGTCGGTAAAAGTACTGGGTCGCTAGGCATATATCAACTCGCGTGCTATCAACGGGACCACGTTGATGGCGGGGGCGATTATGTGCACAAGATTTGGTGCAGTCTGCACGCAGATCGTTGCAGAGCATTACCTGAGCTTAATCCCTTTTGAAAGAGTAACCACAAGAAATGTACTGCAGAGAGCTGATCTCCTTGTACACGTCACTCGCTTCTTCAAATACTGGTGTTCGGAGCGGTCCTTAACTTTTCCTCTTTGTCAACTTCAAGGAGGTCATTTAACTACCTTTTTTTTATGTCTCAAACCGACGGCCAGTACAGAGCGTGACAACATCCGAGCCTCATGACATCCCAAATAATTCCACTTAATCTCTCTCTCTCTCTCTCTCTCTCTCTCTCTCTCTCTCTCACACACACACACACACACACACACACACAGTAACTATTCTAATCTAAACGAACATTTACTTTTTCTTTCCGCAAGTCACTGTACAAGTACATTGCAGAGGTGGTAATATTATCGATTTTCTGAACTATTCCATTTACGTACTGAGTGAGGGGATAAAAAGTCTATTTTGCTTGGTATGCAGACTTTTTAAACGTACCCTAATAGGGTTTCGCAAGAACTAAGACGCTTTTTTTCGAAGGATTCGCATTTAAGCTCTGCGCGCATTTGTGTTACGAAGAATTCGTACAACATTCCCCCTCAGTAAAGACGGACACACACGTAACTGTATGCTTGACAAGCACGATTGCGCAAGCGTGCTTTCCCAAGGATGCTTGTGCGTGTGAAGGACAAATCTGTACAACCACCAGAACTGTACAAGCTTGAGTGCTTGTCGATTTTCAAGACGTGTATGTCTGAGCGTTGTGTATCTAGAAAAGGAAAGCTTGTGCATGCATTTGTCAACGATCTGGTTTGATTTAATGTTTATTTGGCCCTGTCAAATTACATTTTGTACAAAGGTTGTAGTGTAATGGAGATAGAGTCATACTGTAACGCAGGTAGAGTCAAAGAACGCAGTTACATGAATAAGCAGAGAAGAAAATCAACTGCCGGCCGCGGTGGTCTAGCGGTTCTGGCGCTGCAGTCCGGAACCGCGGGACTGCTACGGTCGCAGGTTCGAATCCTGCCTCGCGCATGGGTGTGTGTGATGTCCTTAGGTTAGTTAGGTTTAAGTAGTTCTAAGTTCTAGGGGACTTATGACCTAAGATGTTGAGTCCCATAGTGCTCAGAGCCATTTGAACCATTTTTTGAAAATCAACTCTACTCTAAGACAGTTTCCAAGCGTGTTTGCCGCGAATAGTTAATATGGAAATAATATTTTGATTTCTTTAACCACCTTTTATTTGACGTGTCAAATTTTATGTTTTGTCCTTTTCGTAACACAAACAGAAGGGTTGCCAAAGCCAGTGCTTTGTCATCTGAGCTCGAAATTTTCTGGTAAACGAACTATTGCTTGTCAAACATGCTTGAACCGTCTGGAAGCACCCCAGGAATATGTGCACGCTTGCTCAAACACGCTTCCGCAAGCCTTTTGTGAGGCATGCATTTACGTGCGTGGCTGCTTTAGGTGGGAGACTTACGGTGGAAGAGCTACTAAATAACGGACTTACTTAGAATGTGAATGACAGCAAGAGGTGGAGCACTCCGGAGCATATTATAATTGTATACAAGTGCCTGTACTATCCACATGCTGTCTCTGTAGAGATGCAGTCTTTTTTGCCCACAGTTGAAACAAACGAACTAGTCTTTGATGGAGGACAAACAGAGATCTTAAAAATAATAACAGAGAAAATATTCAATCTTACGCAGTTGCGTTGTTATCAGAATAATCTACAGAAGCGTGAAAGACTGGTGATAAAAGCCGTGTGTGGCGAGTCAAGAAGGCAGCAAAGAATACCCATGCATAGTTAAAGGCACTGAATGTTGCTCCAGGTAGGACGGCAGACGTTGTCTGGCCGTCGTCTGGACATGGGAGACACTACAAACGTGACTATGATTTGGAGGATATCAGAGGTAAGGAATGGATGAGAAGGTAGACTACCTGCTTATTGAGAAATAGGCTATGAGAGGTCAACAGGACTGGGACAAAGCGAATGCCGTCTCTCTACCTTCCTCACACTTATTTGTGGAGAGAGGTGTTACCGTTGGTACGATATACAATAGATATAGTGGTATAGCCAGTTTTCGTAGTCTACATCTTAAGTTTTGGACATAAACTGCAATGTAATAAATAAAGGTAAAGGTGGTGACCTCGCTGGCTAGGGATGGATACTGACCCTGCTTCACAGGGCTTGCTAAGCGGCTGGAAATTGCACAAATGAAAAGAGATACAACTATTAAATTGTAATGCTAGACCACTGCAAATAAAACAAGTAGTACTGTTTACAAGCAGCTGATCTGTTCTCAGTATTCTAGAAAATATACCTTCATTATAACAGATAAATGTAAAAAAAGATGTTACACTTTCGCATGGGCTTTAGCACATAGTCATAACCCCCCCTCCCCATTTGTCTTGCCGAGTTCGTAAGGAAGTGAATTTCTAAGAGTTCCGTAAAGAAAGGCCTGCAGTAAAGATATCTCGCGTAGCGGTGCTACCGAGTGCTGCCGAAGTATGACCAAGAAGGGACTGTGGAATGGCGCGACGTTTTTTTCTGAGCTAAAGAAAGTGAGGCGTTAAGCCGTGCAGAGCGCGCGACGTGAAAACTGATTACTGCTCGACTGTTAACGCAAAAGTCGTGTCCCGGAAGTGTGGCAAGCTAGCTAGCTGCCTGCGGAGGGGCGCGCGGCTACCACGGCGCTGTCGACTCCAAATGTTCTCGTAGGAACAAGTGTTTTCCATACGTAAACTGCTGAATGCTGCACTACCCAGCAAAGAAACTACGAAGCTGCACAGGCCTACACTAGCCGGTGAGTGAGGTGGCGCAGCGGTTACGCACTGGACTCGGATTCGGCATGACAAGGATTCAAATCCCAGTGTAGTAACCCAGATTTAGGTTTCAGGCGCTTTCCGTAAATAGTTTATAAGTGGTAGGTAGTGAATACCGTTGAAAACTACGAAAGTAAGAACAGTAGAGGGCCTGCAACACTTCCTTTGGAAACCCAGATACCGCTTCGGTTTCACTAGTTGATTTCCCATCATTGCATACAAAATGTTGACATTTCTGATAGGAACTCACGAACCCAGCACTATAACTGAGACGGTACTGTCATAGGCAAGCAGTCTGATTAGAAGCCGCTTGTGAGGAATGGTGTTGGGTAAACCGAGAAAACCTCTATTCGTGGACGACTGTGGAAGAGCTATGCTGCCACCAACGTATATCTACATCTACATCAGTACTCTGCAAATTACATCCAAGTGCCTGGCTGAGGGTTCATCGGACCACCTACACAATTTTCTATTAGTCCAATCTCGTATAGCGCGCGGAAAAAACGAACACCTATATCTTTCCGTGTGAGCTCTAATTTCCCTTACTTTGTTATGGTGATCGTTTCTCCCTATGTAGGTCGGAGTCAACAAAATATTTTCGCACCCAGAGAAGGTTGGTGATTGAAATTTCGTGAGAAGATTCCGCCGCAAATTCCGTATCATTTTAGTGACACTCTGTCCCATATTACGCGATAATACAAAACGTGCTGCCCTTCTTTGAACTTTTTCGTCAATCCTACCTGGTATGGATCCCACACCGCGCAGCATTATTCTAAGAGAGGCCGGACAAGCGTAGTGTAGGCAGTCTCTTTATTAGATCTGTTACATTTTCTAAGTGTCCTGCCAATAAAACGCAGTCTTTGGTTAGCCTTCCCCACAACATATTCTGTGTGTTCCTTCCAATTTGAGTTGTTCATAACTGTAATTCCTAGGTATTTGGTTGAATTTGAGGCCTTTAGATTTCAGTGATTAATCGTGTAACCGAAGTTTAGCGGATTCATCATAGCACTCATGTGGATGACCTAACACTTTTCGTTATTTAGCGTCAATTGCCAATTTACGCACCATACACGTATCTTTTCTAAATAGTTTTGCAATTTGTTTTGATTTTCTGATGACTTTACTAGTCGATAAACGATAGCGTCATCTGCATACAACGTAAGACGGCTGCTCAGTTTGTCTCCCAAATCATTTATATAGACAAGGAACAGCAAAGGGCCTATAATACTTCCTTGGGGAATGCCAGAAATCGCTTCCGTTTTACTCGATGACGTTCAGTCAGTTACTGCGAACTGAAACCTCTCTGATAGGAAATCACGAATCCAGTCATATAACAGACGATATTTCACAAGCACGCAATTTCACTGCACGCCGCTTGTGTGGTACAGTGTCAAAAGCCTTCCGAAAATCCAGAAATACGGAATCAATTCGAAATCCCTTGTCAATAGCACTCAGCGCTTCGTGCGAGTAAAGAGCTTGTTGTGTTTCACAAGAACGATATTTTCTAAATCCGAGTTGATTGCCTGTCAATAGTCAATTTTCTTCGAGGTAATTCATAATGTTCGAACACAATATATGTTCCAAAATCGTGCTGCATATCGACGTTAATGATACGGGCTTGTAATTTAGTGGTTTACTCCTACTACTTTTCCTGAATATTGGTGAGACCTGTGCAACTTTCCAGCCTTTGGGTACGGATCTTTCCTCGAGCGAAAGGTTGTACATAACTGTTACACCGCGTAGGGACCATGAGAAAAAATATAAGAGAGATCAGAGTGCGTACAGGAAAGGCATTTAGACTTATTTTCCACATCGCCCAATGCGAAAATGGAACAGAACAGAAAATCGCTAATATAGGTACAAAGTACCCTCCGCCATTAGGTGTACAGTGGCTTGTGGAGCCTACGCTGTAGAAGGATGGGTACAGAAGTTAACTTTTTAGCTTCTGTCAGTATTGGAGATGCAGAGGTCCATTTACGTTCCGCTAACGTCTGACCAAGACAGGGATGGGAAAGGAAATCGTTTGTGTCAGTTTTTAGGAACCATTCTAGGATCCGTCTGAGGAAAATCGCGATGTAGTAGTAGTAGTAGTAGTAGTAGTTGTTGTAGTTGTTGTTGCAGTCTTCATTCCGAAGGTTGTTTTCATGCCGCTCTCTATGGTAGTCTATTTTGTGCAAGCCTCTTGCTCTCTGTATATCTACTGCATCATTTGAACCTGCTCATACTCCGAGAAGAATTTTACAGAGCACTGGAAGTCTTATGTAGAAACAACGCCCTTGGAAAAGACGATATTCCCACAGAATTATTGACACCCCTGGGTGAGCCAGCCATGACACCTGGTGTGTAAGATATATAAGACACGTGAAATACCCCCAGACTTCAGAAGAATGGTATAATCACAATTCAGAAGAATTCAGGGGTTGACAGTTTGCGAATATTACCGAACCATCACTTTCATAAGTTATGGTTCCAAAAATACTGACACGAATAGTTTACAAAAAACTGATAGAAGCCAACCTCGGAGAAGACCAGTTTTGGTTTGGAGAAATGCTGGAACAGAAGAGATAATACTGCCATACGAATTATTGAAGATGACAGGTTGAAGAAAGGCTGACCTCCGTGTACAGCATTTGTACATTTAGAGGAAGCTTTTTACAATGTAGTATACTGGACTACGCCATTATAAGTTTTGAAGGTATCACAGATAAAATACAGGGAGCGACAGCATATTTACAACTTGCACAGAACACAGACTGCAGTTATAAGAGCAGAAGGACATTAAAAGGAAGCTGTAGTTGAGAAGGGAGTGAGGCAGGTTTGCAGCCTATCCCCGTTAATACTCAATCTGTACACTGAGAAATCAGTAAAGGAAACCAAGTAGAAATTAGGAATGTGAATTGGATTTCACGGAGAAGAAATAAAATGACTAAGTTTTTCCGATGACATTATAATTCTAGACGATCGCGGTGGCCACGCGGTTCTAGGCGCTGCAGTCCGGTACCGCGCGACTGCTACGGTCGCAGGTTCGAATCCTGCCTCGGGCATGGATGTGTGTGATGTCCTTAGGTTAGTTAGGTATAAGTACAAACTTCTAGGGGACTGATGACCTCAGATGTTAAGTCCCATAGTGCTCAGAGCCATTTGAACCATTATAATTCTATCAGAGATGGCGAAGGACTTGGAGGCACAGTAGATGGGAATGAATAGTGTCTTGAAATGGAGCATACGTCAAGAAAAGTAAAACAAAGATAATACTGGAGTGTAGTCGAATTAAATCAGGCGATGCAGAGAGAACTGGATTAGCAACTGAGAAGCTAAACGTGGCAGATGAGTTTCAGTATTTGGGCAGTAAAATAACTGCTGTCAGTCGAAGTAGAGAGGATACAAAATGCAGGTTGCAAGAAAAGCATTTTTTGGAAAAAGAGATATCGAGGAACTGTCAATTTGATAATGGAGCGAAGTGTGTGGTAACTATTACTGAGGGTGAACAAGGCCGTAGAATGCAGTAAGTAAGCAGAGATAAAGAGGCTTGCATAGGATACACCGGCGTAGAGAGCTGCAGCACTACCAGTCTTCAGACCTATGAGCTTAACAACGAGAACAACAACAACAACGACAACAAAAACAACACCAGTAGTCAAGAAAGTCTAGGAGTTTTGCCCCATCTTCGCCCCACTTCTTTCCATTACCAGTCTGACAACGCCTCGATGCCTCAGGAAAGCATCTCCTTTCACGAAATCCTCAGTCTGGGTGGCTGTTCAGTAAGATGTCCAGTGACTGATTTCGACGGGTGGATCGAAATGATGAGGGAGCACATCTTCCGTGCTAGAAGAGAAAGGAGAAGACCGTGCAAAAATCTGAACCCCGCTCTTCAAGTTTTCGAACTGTGTGCCAGCTCGCTCCTTTCAAACCGGTTGCATCGCTGCCTGGAATTCCACCTAGTCTGCGGATGCCACGGGTCGCCTGACGCCGTCGGTGTAGAGCTTCAGACAGCACGACATTCCTCATCTTAGCGCTGGACGTAGTCATTAATGCAGTTTCCCACGTTAACTGGGGCACGAAAGTTACGCCGCCGACGAGGAAGCGAGCAAAGCCGTCAGACCGAGGAAGAGGAGGCAGCTTCAAGGAACTGGCCTGGCTGTTGGAGGGGAGGGAGACAGGTACAGCGTGGGAAGGGGTGGGGGAGAGAGTAGGGGAGTGACCGCTGGCGCGCCTCTGTAACGGTCGGAACCTTCCCCGAGGCAGGGACCGAAATAGCGCTCCTCGCCAGCGTAGCGTCGCGTCGGACCTCCTCTAGCTGCACGCCCACGTGGCTTCAACCTCCCCCCTCCCCCCCCCCCCCCCCCGACCTACACACGCAGTCTCGGCGCGCTTGCCAAACCGAACTCGGGTCGGTCTTCTGGGAGCAAGGATTTGTCGACGTTTACAATTCGTCAATGCTCGTATATGCATTTGTGCGACAGTCCCACGTCCGCTAGGCTTAGTTCAAAAAGCGTTGTTCTATATACACGAAAGTGTCAAGTCATGGTATAGCGATATATGCACATATACAGATGGCAGCAGTATCGCGTACACAAGGTATAAAAGGGCAGTACATTGGCTACTGGCACTAGATCCGGACCCCGATCCTACGTGAATTCCCTCACACCTGAACAACCTAAATATTGCACAGCCATAGGCTAGGAATAACAGCATGCTGGTCACTCATTTATTCATAAAAATAGTAATTCCAACCACCTTGTCAACCATCGAAGTACCTATAACCCTAGTAATTGTGTACCAACTATGTCATAATTTTATCTAAATTCCAATTTCTCTTTGTTAACTTTATTCTAGTTCTTAATTCTTATTGTCAATCCTATCACATTATTGTAGTATTCCATAAAGTTCAAATACACAGCAGCAAACTGTACCCATATCAAAATGTCCGATTGTGGAAACAATATACACAAGGACAGCTATAATTGTAAATATATGAAAATATATAACAAGAACTGTATATTAGAAGTAATTAGATGTAAGACATAGCTGTAAGAACATCGTCAATAAAGAAAAAAAGCAACCAAAACTGTTAAGCTAAGGCCAAATAGAGCGAGACGCTCTCAAGTGGCCCGCTCACTACCCCTCAAGTGTGAGAACGAGAAGTATGAAAAAATAAATAAATAAAATAAAAAACGCACATTGGCGCAGCTGTCATTTATACTTGTATGATTCATGTAAAAAAGTTTCCGAAGTGATTATGGCCACACGATGGGAATTAATAGACTTAGAGCGCGGAATGGTAGTCGGAACTAGACGCAAGAGACATTCCATTGCGGAAATCGTTAGGGAATTCAGTATTCCGAGATCCAGCGTGTCAACCAACAGTGCATGCTTTACCTCTCACCATAGAGAATGCAGTGGCCGAAGGCTTTCACTTAATAACCGAGATCAGCGGCGTTTGCGTAGTTGTCAGTGCCTACAGACAAGCAAAAATGCATGAAATAACCGCAGAAATCAATGTGGAACGTAAAACGAACTTATACGTCACGACAGTGCGGAGAAATTTGGCGTTAATGGGCTATGGCAGCAGACGACCGTCGCGAGTGCCTTTGATAACAGCACGACATCGCCTGCAGCGCCTCACCTGGGCCATATCGGTTGGACCATAGACGACTGAAAATCGTAGCCTGTTCAGACGACTCCCGATTTCAGTTGGTAGGAACTGACGGCAGAGTTCGAGAATGGTGCAGACCCCACGGAACCGTGGATCCAAGTTGTAAATAGGGCTCTGTAATGGTGGGGGTTGTGTTTAAATGGAATGGTCCAACTGAGTCGACCACTGACTAGAAATTGTTATGTTCGGGTACTTTTGAGACCGTATGGAGCCATTCATGGACGCCATGTTCCCAAACAACAATGGGATTTATATGAATGACACTGTACCTTGTCACTGGGGCACAATTGTTCGCGACTGGTTTGAAGAACATTCTGGACTGTTCAGGCGAATGATTTGGCAACCCAGATCGCCCGACATGATTCCCATCGAACAAGTGTCGGACATAATCTAGAGGTCACAGTTCGTGCACAAAATCCTGCACAGGCAACACTTTCGCAGTTATGGACGCCTATAGTGTCAGCATTGCTCAGTATTTCTGCATGGGTCTTTCAACGACTTGTTGAGTCCACACCACGTCGAGTTGCTGCAGTACGCCGAGCAAAAGGAGGTCATGATACTAGCAGGTACCCCTAGACTTTTGTCACCTCAGAGTAGCTGCATATTTTTAAAAAAAGTAAGTCTGCAGCACGTAAAATGAAGCGAATACAAAATCTGAAGAGCCAATCCTTTGGAAATTACCTCAGTGAATCATTTTTATACCTGTTGTCTTCTTCGTTTTTAGACTCTTCTTTGCGCAGTTCCAGATGTAAAATTTGTATACGTTAACTACGGCCTTTTGTAGCACATATTAAAGGAAAATCTAAATGCTAGTGTCCAAAAATTAGGTCTCCAGGGAAATTACGACTTTCAACAGAATTACGGCCCCAAGCATACAGCTCAACATCCCTCTTCACAGCCCAGGTATTAAGCATTGGAAAGTGCTGCGAGAGAACATCAAAAGAAGACAAATTTTAAAAAAGATGGACTTAAAAGACGCTCTTCACGAAGAAAGGGGCAAAATTCCTTTCTCCGTGACAGATAGCTCTGTTCAAAAAATGGCTCTGAGCACTATGGGACTTAACTGCTGAGGTCATCAGTCCCCTAGAACTTAGAACTACTTAAACCTAACCAACCTAAGGACATCACAGACATCCATGCCGAGGCAGGATTCGAACCTGCGACCGTAGCAGTCGCGCGGTTCCAGACTGTAGCGCCTAGAACCGTTCGGCCACTCCGGCCGGCGCTAGCTCTGTGCCTAGTAATAACTGCATACAGAAGCTGCACTAAATTTTTATTTTTTTTTAATTTAAACCAGGTTTTCAGGCTCTAAATGTCAAGAAAGATGAGCGGACGAATACTTTACGAAGTAGCTTTTGTATGAAATTTTCTATTTTATTAACCTTGCTACCACTTTGAATGTATTTTGTGGCTTGTTTTTCAATAAAAATGATTTACTGAGGGGTATTCTACAGGACTAGCCGCATCAGATTTTGTATTCGCTGCTTTTCACGTGCCACCGAGTTACTTCTTTAAAAAATATACGGCTGCACAAACACTTTTTGGACTCACTAAATTACTTGTTCATTCTAAAGGCCCCTGTAAAAGACCAAATCTCTCTGTAAAATTCGCTGCTTCTTATTCACAAGTTGTCAAACAAGCGTACGGACGTACGAACAAAGTTTGTCTAATTTAACCTCTCTTTAGCGGCTGTGCGTATCGTGTCGCGAAGTATTTTGACACTAGTTAGAGTTGCTACCAATTCAAAGCATTTCCTGCATTGAGTTTAGCACTGTGTATAACGAATACGAAGAAAACAAGACGCTGGTCCAAGGATTGGTTGAAATTAAGAGATAAATATACCCACGAAAAACTAATAAAGGAACTGTTACTTGCTCCGAGTGGACGGTCAAACGTATAATAAACTCTTAGAATAACTTCGCATTCACGTTGAAAAGAAGACACAGTTACGCGCTAATCTAGTCTCTTCTAGGTGGATGTCAATGAAAGTTCATTAAAATACCACATTGTGGCAACACTTACATTGTCCGTGGAAGAACCGCAGGGCTTCGATTTTTAATTTCTTTTTGCGCTCTCAGTGTTCAAATGGCTCTGAGCACTATGGGACTTAACATCTGAGATCATCAGTCCTCTAGACTAAGAACTACTTAAACCTAACTAACCTAAGGACATCACACACGTCCATGCCCAAGGCAGGATCCAAACTGCGACCGTAGCCGGCTGCTTTCAGTGTAGAATATTGATTTTCATCTGAACGTCTTCCTGCTTAATATGTGTGAGAAAGACACACCGATTCACAAAAAAGTCGTTTGCGATGGTTGGACAAGTGCTGCACGCAGACGGCGATACTATAGTAAAGGCAGCATACACAGTGGAAGCCATGGGAACGAGACAAAAGGGACGATTAACGCAGCGATGGGCCGACACTCTGCACAGTGACCCGAAGGCAATAAATCTTGATCCAGACATGGCCCACGATCGAACAAGATGGAGACAGCGAATCCACTCACAGGATCCTGGGTCAGACGCTAAAGAAAACGAAGAAGAAAAACTACGGAACACTGCTACAATTTCGGTATTTGTTAGTGGTCTTCTGTTCTTGTTCATATATTCTTCTGATCGTAGTTGCCACGATTGTGGAAACTCACAGTGAAAGTTTTCCAGATATATGGATCGGTAGAGACAGTCCAATATGAAGGGCACCACACGATCACCCGACATAACGCCTTTGGACTTTTTTGTGGGATTACGTTAAGGATAAAGACTTTAGTTCACCAATTCCTGATTTGCAAACTCTTACGGCATGAATACGAAACGCTGTAGAGGCTTTGACGTGAGGTATGGTGGCAAAGGCACGGAGAGAAATTTCAGTGTCGCCTAGTAGTTCAACAGGCAACAAACGGAGCACATGTGAAAAAAAAGGCCTCTATGAGTCAATCCACCGTTCGCAACAATCCGCATAGTTACATTGCCGGAAAAAAATTAGAACACCTGACGAAGACGACGTCGATTTTGACCCGAAGAGGGCGTATGCCACCTGCTTCAAAAATGGTTCACATGGCGCTGAGCACTATGGGGCTTAACGTCGGAGGTCATCAGTCCCATAGAACTTATAACTACTTAAACCTAACTAACCTAAGGACATCACACACATACAAGCCCGAGGCAGGATTCGAACCTGCGACCGTAGCGGTCGCGCGGTTCCAGACTGAAGCGACTAGAACCGCTCGGCCACACCGGCCGACTATGCCACCTGGGATATAGTAGATGCACTGATAATGGTTTGCCAGCAGATAGCGTAGTGGCATAGCCACCAGGGCGCAATCTGTGTCTATCCTTTAATACAGAATGCTTACAGCCACAAGGCCCAGTGTGGTGCACGCGTGTTAAGTAAGTAGGCAACCATGTCACGGAGACGCCCACGTGTCCCCTTGAGCCCTTGAAAGGGGACAAATTGGTTCTTTCGGAGAGCTGCCACTCACGTTTGATTTGCGACGACAGTTGTGCAACAATGCTGGTATCAGTGATCACGTGAGCATTCTCACACCCAACGACGAGGTTCTGAACGTCCACGCAGCACAGACGCCCGCCATGATCGTCGTATGGTAACGGCAACAGTAGAAGATCGTACAGCTACCACAGCACAGATAAGTGAGCTAGGAGTCTAGAAGTGTCAAGACGAACTGTTCGCCGGCCGCTGTGACCGAGCGGTTCTAGGCGCTTCGGTCCGGAACCGCGCTGCTGCTACGGACGCAGGTTCGAATCCTGCCTCGGGCATGGATATGCGTGATGTCCTTAAGTTAGTTAGATTTAAGTAGCGCTAGAGGACTGATGACCTCTGATGTTAAGTCCCATTGTGCTTAGAGCTATGTGAACCATTTTGAACTAGCTGTTCGGGACCGACTATTCACAGTGGGTCTTCGGACACACACATCTAGCCCGACTTCTACTCACGCCACAGCATCGACGTGCAAGGATAGACTGGTGCCGTCTGAGGATCATTTGGAAGATGGAATGGCGTGCTGTGGTCTTCATCGATGAAAGCAGATTCTGCCTGCACGCAACTGATGATCGCTTGAACGCTGAGCGCGGTCTCGTAGAGTGCAGTCGTCCAAGACTCCCTGGTTCCATCCTAGGCCTTATGGTCTGAGGTGCGACAAGCTCGTATAGTATTCGCCATGTACGATCGACTGGATGCCGGAGTCAGCGCCTGCACTGCCGCCAATGTAGGCTACATCATGTACTAATATGGGTGTTTCAGACTGAACCGATATGTGGTACCCGAAGGCCGCTTGTCCTATTTATCTGTAAATCATTTACTTCGTTTGCACTGTTGCAACAATAAATCTTGAGTGAATTGGAAACCTCTAAAAGGGTATCCTAATTTTTTTCCGGCAGTGCCTATCTACACTACTGGCCATTAAAATTGCTACACCACGAAGATGACGTGGTACAGACGCGAATTTTAACCGACAAGAAGAAAAAAATGGTTCAGAATGGTTCTGAGCGCTATGGGACTTACCTTCTGAGGTCATCAGTCCCCTAGAACTTAGAACTACTTAAACCTAACTAACCTAAGGACATCACACACATCCATGCCCGAGGCAGGATTCGAACCTGCGACCGTAGTGGTCGCGCGGTTCCGGACTGAAGCACCTAGAACCGTTCGGCCACTCTGGCCGGCGACAGGAAGAAGATGCTGTGATATGCAAATGATTAGCTTTTCAGAGCATTCACACAAGGTTGGCGCCGGTGGCGACACCTACAACGTGCTGACATGAGGAAAGTTGCCAACCGATTTCTCATACACAAACAGCAGTTGACCGGCGTTGCCTGGTGAAACGTTGTTGTGATGTCTCGTGTAACGAGGGGAAATGCGTACCATCACGTTTCCGACTTTGATAAAGGTCGGATTGTAGCATATCGCGACTGCGGCTTATCGTATCGCGACATTGCTGCTCGCGTTGGTCGAGATCCAGTGACTGTTAGCAGAATATGGAATCAGTGGGTTCAGGAGGGTAATACGGAACGCCGTGCTGGATCCCAACGGTCTCGTATCACTAGCAGTCGAGATGACAGGTATCTTATCCGTATGGCTGTAACGGATCGTGCAGCCACGTCTCGATCCTTGAGTCAACAGATGGGGACGTTTGCAAGACAACAACCATCTGCGCGAACAGTTCGGCGACGTTTGCAGCAGCATGGACTATCAGCTCGGAGACCATGGCTGCGGTCACCCTTCACTCTGCACTACAGACAGGAGCGCCTGCGATGGCGTACTCAACGACGAAACTGGGTGCACGAATGGCAAAACGTCATTTTTTCGGATGAATCCAGGTTCTGTTTACAGCATCATGATGGTTGCATCTTGTTCGCACTGACGGCACTTTGAACAGTGGACGTTACATTTCAGCTGTGTTACGACCCGTGGCTCTACCCTTCATTCGATCCCTGCGAAACCCTACATTTCAGCAGGATAATGCACGTCCGCATGTTGCAGGTCCTGTAAGGGCCTTTATGGATACAGAAAATGTTCGACTGCTGCCCTGGCCAGCACATTCTCCAGATATCGCACCAATTGAAAACGTCTGTCAATGGTGGCCGAGCAACTGGCTCGTCACAATACGCCAGTCACTACTCTTGATGAACTGTGGTATCGTGTTGAAGCTGCATGGGCCATCCAAGCCATCCAAGCTCTGTTTGACTCTATGCCCACTCGTATCAAGGCCGTTATTACGGCCAGAGGTGGTTGGTCTGGGTACTGATTTCTCAGTATCTATGCACCCAAACTGCGTGCAAATGTAATCACATGTCAGTTCTAGTATAATACATTTGTCCAATGAATACCCGTTTATCATCTACACTTCTTCTTGGTGTACCAATTTTAATGGCCAGTAGTGTAGTATATTTGCTTGGATATAAATTTTTGTAATCAAGGGAAGCATTATGTACACGTACATGGTAGGGACTGTAATTACCCGTCCAGCTCTGAATGGCGGAAGGGCTGGGTTAGGCCAGCAGCCGATAAGTAGCTCGCTGGCGGATGTGTTGGTGCAGGCAGGTTGGCACAGCGCCCGCTGCAGCGGCCTACGGCCTTCGGCTGGCTTTCTCCGAGAAGGCTCCCGTGGCGCTCGCGTCTGTGGCCGCGGCTGTACCGTTAGGTCGGCGGCTCTGGCGGCACCGCAGCAGCAGCAGCCACCGGGTTCACTGGCCGACGCCGGCACCTGCCACAAGGGGCGCTTCCTACTGCGTACCGAACCGCATCTCACTTGCTTCTGCACATTCCAGCTCTGCACTGCGCGACAATGATAACACACTAATGAGCCAAAATAGCGGCGATTCCGCGTACAGGGATTTGACAAGCCCTCGGTACATCAGAAGTCTCTCGAGTACTTGTTACTCTGTTGCAGCAACTTCGTGGAAGAATTAGCCGGTATTAAGGCGTTGTCCAGGGATCGCCAGATTGCAACTATCTCTACGGAAGCTGTTAACCACGCAAAGGCGCTCGTCTTCACTACCGAACCGTATCGCTACTCAGCATGACACACATATAAGCTACCTTAAAGGCTCATTCTAAATCGTATTCAAGAGGCCACTAATCGATGGCTGTAGGGAACATCGGAACTGCTATGACCAGATCTTAACATTGGCAACTTTAGCAGAGGCTGAATTACAACGGGGTTTCAAACAGCTGCAATTTTTTATGGGACAGCAGCTTAGGACACTGTTTGGAGTGAGGGATTTATGTCAAAGTTTACTGAAAACATCCCACGTCAAAAGCTGGCGTTTCTAGTAAACATCTTCTCTGACATGTGTTCTAAGATGTTCCTGAACGGACAACTAGCAGGTGGAGAATTCTAAACAATTTATACCTCAGGGATCAATTCTGGCTCCCATTCTATTAATTTGTATATCCATGAAATGGCGTTCCAGTGGTGCTCCACGACTTCAGATCAAGCGAATATGTTGGGCAAAAATATCAACGGGAATTTGCTATCATGGTCCTTAAACCGCTGTAACGTGATTCGGGTCGCGCGACACGAACTATAATCCAGCTGGTAGATGCCATCGCCTTTGGAGAAGAGATGCATGTGGTCCGCAATAATGTTCAGAGACAGCTGTCACGGTGCCTTCGATTACTACCACAGCTTCCATGGAAGCCCAGGAGAATGAAACCAGTAGCTTAATACTGCCTCCGCCGCCCTGCTTCCATGGTGCGGCCCATGTTCCGGCAACCGTTTGCCTGAATGAAGGCGTATTCGAACACTATCATCGAACTTGTGTAACAAAATACGTGATTCATACGACCGGGCGACCCGTTTCCACTGATCCCAGTCCAGTCTCGATGATCCCATGCCCATTACTATAGCCAATGCCGATGTCGCTTGGTCAACATGGTAACGTGCAGGGGAGCCCCACGTTCAAGAATGTGCGTTGAATTGGTGTGCTCCGGAACACACTGTACAGATCGTCGCCTACCCTGCGTTACGGAGCGTCCAACACATTGTCGCCTGCTCGTGAACTCACCGTCCAACGAACAACACTCAATAGATACGACAGTAATATGCGAACGACCGACCGGCTTCCCCGTTTCCGAGACGCTTGTTTACAGGCGCTGGACCTTAACAATCTGGTATTTGTCAAAGTCGCTTATGTCACTGGATTTTCCCGTTTATCTTCGCTAGAATTATTCTCACACACGTCTCTACTGCGCTTACATACTTTGGTTACCTTTTCGCAGTGCCACCAAGAGGCATTTCAGTCTTGCGGTGGGCAGTGCTCATAATATTGTGCCTTATCAGCGCATCTACTTGCGAGTCGTTTACAGCTAGTGCCGTTCCTCACTTTTGAAGGTCCATAATTTACTGTCTTCTCAGCCCTTTCCTGGAGTCCATAGTTCCAAAATCTACATCTATATTTCACTTATGATGTGGGGCGGAGGGTACTTTCCGTTACCGACTTCCTCCCTTCCCTGTTCCAATAGCGAATAGTGCGTGATTAGAACGATTTCTGGTAATCCGCTGTGTAACCTTGAACCCCTCTAAGTTTACTTTCACTGTCGTTGCGCGAGATGTACATGCAACCAAGCAATACTGGTTGGTTCTTCTACGAACGTAATGTAAAATCTTATCTGTTTTTCTTTTCTTTATATATTCATTCTCTTTGTTTTTAGTCAATGCGTCTTTCTCTCAACTGATATTACTAGCAACCCAATGCTGAGACACAAATTCTTTATCATCAACATCCTGTAACAAGTTCAAAGAAGATTGTAAAAATGACCTATTATACAAACACAGACCACTAATCCAAACATAGCAATAAAATAAATAAATAAAATTAGGTTAAAAAAGTCGCTATCTTTGTCACTTATTAACATGCCCTTGGATACACATGCTAAAGTAGCATGTGACCACGACACTGACGTTTATAATCTAATCTGTTACAATGCTCACATGTCTCCAACGCAGATTCAAACGGCCTCTTTTAGCGAAATAAATAAATGTTCGTGTCATTTTCGTGGCTATTGAATAATAAAGGGGTGTAAAATCATTTTTAACATCTAAATAAATAGTTTCAAGTCCGGTGTCCGTATGTAATTTTTTTCATATGTGTGAGAGATGTGTGCTGAAAGTTTCACACTACCGTTTTATATACCCAGAAGGGGGCATCCAGTTCTGGTGGTTGTGTATGTGTTCATGAAGGAAATACAGAATGGAAAACGGTCAGTAAAAGTTCGTATTCAACCTAAGTGTACGCGTCTTGGTGTGAAGCATTCGCACTCAGAAACTCAGCAATTCCGCGAGAAGATTACTTGAGACATTTTCTGATAACAGAAGCGCAATCACAATTTTTCTTGAGAATCGCGGGACTCGTGCAGCAATTTGTATTCAAATTAAATACTGGCTGCCACGCAAAGCTCTAAATTTTTGCATTTCGTGATTGCTGCCTTCGACCCTGTCGCCATAGTATTAAATCAACTCAGTAATTATTTTTCAGCAATATGTACTTAATTAGTTAGCCGAAAAACAACAAAAAGTACAATTTTTCAGTTCGAACTTAACGAATGTATTTTGCATATTTGTTGGGAGTGTGTTAATGAACTCAATAAAACGTTATCAGCATCTGTTACTTTAATCTCATTAGATATCGATATGTCAGTAATACACGCTGAATCAATCAAATGTGCCACCACTACTGCTAATTGCACGCTGATTTTTGCTACTATTTTTGACGCGGTCGTCTTTGTGCTGTCTTTTCTCTCTCTCTCTCTCTCTCTCTCTCTATCTTTCCGTATGAGTGTCTTGTAAAACAAGAGGCTTAAGGGAATCGCACTTTATTTGCGAAAAGGGGGACAACTATTAAAATTTAAATATCAAAGATATTTATGTTTTGGCAAACAGTGAGACTATCGTAGTGTCCGTTTTCAACTACTATATTTTGTCCAAACATAACAAACGGATAAAGATGACGTGTTGTGTGTGTACTGCACTGTGCATGGACCGCACATTGCTAGTGATTAGAACAGCCATGTAGATTATCTGACAAGGTGATTTATTTTACGCCGCAGTCCACTCCGTCTACAGGCCACAAGTGGCCCTTCGGGATCATCCGACCGCCGTGTCATCCTCAGAGGAGGATGGGGGTAGGAGGGGCGTGGGGTCAGCACACCGCTCTCCCGGTCGTTATGATGGTATTCTTGACCGAAGCCGCAACTATTCGGTCGAGTAGCTCCTCAATTGGCATCACGAGGCTGAGTGCACCCCGAAAAATGGCAACAGCGCATGGCGGCCTGGATGGCCACCCATCCAAGTGCCGACCACGCCCGACAGTGCTTACCTTCGGTGATCGCACGGCGGCAACCGGTGTCGCCACTGCTGCAAGGCCGTTTACGCCGCAGTCAGTTATCATTTTGTGTTTTAGGTCGACATTGAAAGTTTTAGTTTGACCGCCTTCTTTCTCCGGCAATGTGGGTGTATGTGAGGCAGTTATCTGTAAGCGTGTACTTTTATTTAAGGACTTTCCTGAATTGAAACAGTCTACAACGTCCTCGCCTATCACTCCGCTACTCCGCTCCAGCTGCATTAAGCCTACTACGCTCATCATCTGCTGGATCACAGTGGGAGAGCTTGACAGGGAGTTGAGCCTTCCTAAACACGGCGTAGATTTACGGGATTCCATGTCTAATGATTGAATACCATAAAGCAGACATAATTCGTCAAATTCGCCAGAGAATATTCGTCGATGTTGCACGCATTAATATTCATACGGCATAAGCTTGTTACTTGGATTTTATGAGCCGTTTATTTGAAACTCAAAACACGATGTTGTATGCAAAGCCTTTGCATTAGCAAAGGGTGTCAAGTTCTCCTCGCAAAATGCCACTTTAAATTCTACGTGCGTTACTCTGAGTATATCGCCTACATGAATGAGGGCAGAAACTTGGAGGTAAAGTTTAACTTCCGCTCCATCATCATCACAATCTTCAATAGCAGGGATTAGGCTAACTGCTTGTTCCGCCTTCAAATGTTAGTGTTTAGCCCATCTCATTTCGAGACTATCAGTGTTTCTTCTTCCTGTCTGCATGCCTCTCAGCAGTGTTGTTTTGAGTCTTTCTTCTGGCATTCTGCTGTACCACCTGTTTCAATATTTCCTATTGTGTTGTTTGTGCCTATAGCACTTAGTTCTCCTCTAATATTTGTTCATCCCTCATCCAGTCTCGGGGTGTGCAACCATTCACCCTTCTCAGAAATATCATTTCTGCCGCCTGTGTTTTATTCTTATCCCTCTTCGTGAGGACCCAGGTTTCACTCCCGTACAGCAGAGACGTCACTAGCCTTTGTTTTATAAATTCATTTTTGTTTCCTTTCTGACCCCGTTTACTCTTAACTGTATCATACACAGGGTGTTCTCGGAGGAGTGGTCAATATTTAGGGATATGATAGGAATTATCATTCGAAACAAAAAAGCCAAATAAACATGAGGTGTAAAACGCATACTTTAAAAGCTATGAACAATTCTTGATGTTCGATACTACTGTGAAACAAATCTCTTCTACAGCTAGTTCTTTGCTTCCCATATTTTGGGAAGTGGTAGTATGGACCAAAACAAGAAAAGATGTCCTGTAAACATGTGCTCTAAAATGCATACGTTACACGTTATAAGCACCGGTTCGTTAGAAGAGTTGTGTTTCAAAGTAGCGAAGATGAACAGGCGCTCACGGATCTTAAGGTATGCATTTTAGAGCCTGTGTACTAAACACTTTTCTCTTTTTTTGGTCCATACTGCCGCATCTCAAAACATGGAAAGCAAAGAGCTACCTATAGAAGAGATTTGTTTCACAGTATCGAAGATCAGGAAGTGCTCATAGCTCTGAAGACATGCGTTTTAGAGCCCAGGTTTCCAGAATGAGATTTTCACTCTGCAGCGGAGTGTGCGCTGATATGAAACTTCCTGGCAGATTAAAACTGTGAGCTGGTCCAAGACTCGAACTCGGGACCTTTGCCTTTCGCGGGCAAGTGGTCTACCGACTGAGCTACCCAAGCACGTATCACGCCCCGTGCTCCTTTCTTCCCTTTCATGCCCCTCGACTCTTACAACTGCCATCTGGTTTCTGTACAAATTGTAAATAACCTTTCGCTTCCTGTATTTTACCCATGCCACCTTCAGAATTTGAAAGAGAGTATTCCAGTCAACATTGTCAAAAGCTTTCTCTAAGTCTACAAATGCTAGAAACGTAGGTTTGCCTTTCCTTGATCTTCCTTCTAAGATAAGTCGTAGGGTCAGTATTGCCTCACGTGTTCCAATATTTTTACGGAATCCAAACTGATCTTCCCCGAGGTCGGCTTCTACCAGTTTTTCCATTCGTCTGTAAAGAATTGGTGTTAGTATTTTGCAGCCGTGACTTATTAAACTGACAGTTCGGTAATTTTCACATGTGTCAACACCTGCTTACTTTGGAATTGGAGTACTGGTAAGGGCAAAGAAACAAAGCACTCTCCTGAACTTGGTTTAAAAAAGGAAAGCAGATTTGGATGTAAATATACTGCTGCGGAAAGGAATTTTAACAATCAAAGGTACAGTGCATGAACAGAAGAAAATAGGAAGGCGAAGAATAAAATTGTTGAATAAAGTCAAAAGATGAAGATATCACACTATGAAGGAATTGGTATGGAATTGGAGCTGATGGAGACGGCAATGGTGTCAGGACCCTGCCAATAGGCAGAACACCTTATAAAGATGCTGACCTACTACGTACGGCATTGTTCCAATTAACCTAACATACACGTTTTGTTGTAATAGCACTCAAGAGTTGCTGTAAGTAAACTCAATACAAGTTTTGCCTTCACTAAAGCTATTACGTCCCACCAGCTCACACATTTGTCAAGACCTGCTATACCCACATCATTAAAAAAACTCGTTTACGATGGAGGACTGCAGCACCACTTCCCCTTTCAATTATCGAACAAACGAAACGATGGCTGACATAGTGTTTAGTGTGTCTGAGATTGTAAAACAGTTAAGATCCTTAGACGCCAGAAAGGCTTCTGGCCCAGACGGTATCCCCGTAAGATTTTATGTTGACTATGCTACAAATATAGCACCATTCTCATACGTTGTCCATCAGAGATCATTGGATAGGTGGAAAGTTCCATGGGACTGGAAGAAGGCCCAGGTCATAGCAATCTATAAAAAGGGTAGAAAATCGGATGCACATAATTACCGGCCAATTTCACTGACATCGATTTGTTGTAGAATCATGGAATATATTTTGTGTTCACACATAATGACCTTTCTAGACTCTGAGAAGCTTATCTGCAGAAACCAGCACGGTTTTAGGAAACAGCGGTCATTCGAGACACAGCTGGCCCTCTTTGTGCATGATATACAACAGGCTCTAGATACCGGCTCCCAGATTGATGACATATTTCTCGACTTTCGAAAGGCGTCCGACTCAGTTCCGCACTGTCGCTTGCTACAAAAAGTGTGCGCTTACGGTCTATCCAATGACATATGCGGTTGGATAGAAAGTTTTCTAACAGACAAGGAGCAGTATGTCGTCCTGAACAGGGTGACTTCAACAGAAACAAACGTAACATCAGGTGTGCTCCTCTGCTTTTTACGATTTACATACACGATCTGGTTGATGGTATTGACAGCCGCCTTAGACTGTTTGCCGATGATGCTGTAGTCTACAGGAAAGTAGTATCACACGAAAGTTGTGAACAAATAAATGACGATTTGCAGAAAACTGCGTGGTGTAATGACTGGCAGTTATCTCTCAATATTAGTAAGTGTAACCTACTGCGTATAACAAGGTGAAAATCCCCATTAATGTACGAGTACAAAATAAATGCCCAGTCTTTGGAAGCGGTAACGTCCGTCAAGTATCTGGGTGTGACTATTCGAAATGATCTCAAATGGAATGATCAGATTACACAAGTAACGGGTAAGGCGAACTCTAGATTGCGGTTTATTGGTAGAATCCTGAAGCGATGCAGTCCTTCAACAAAGGAAATACCTAACAATACGTTAGTTCGTCCAGTCTTGGAGTATTGTTCGTCTGTATGGGACCCTTAACAGTTGGGTCTGATCCAAGAGATTGAGAAGGTCCAAAGAAGAGCGGCAACATTCGTGACTGGTACATTTAGCCATCGCGAGAGCGTTACAAATCTCATAGAAAGTTTGAAGTGGGACACACTTGCAGATAGGCGGCGCGCTAAACAGAAGGGGCTGCTCACTAAACTCCGAAATCCAATCTTCACCGAGGATGTAGAGCATATATTACTACCAACAACTTTCAAATCGCGTAATGAGCACCATTCAAAGATAAGGGAAATAAGAGCTCGTACTGAGGCGTTCAGACAATCGTTTTTCCCTCGCGCGATCCGCGAGTGGAACAGAGCGGGGGAAATACGACTTTGACGCGAATTGTGCCCTCCGCCACACACCGTTTGGTGGCTAGCGGAGTATATATGTAGATGTAGAAAAGCCAAATGCATAGCAGTGTCCAATTCGCTTTCTGCTGCAAGACGGGATTTTAGCGCCTCGGCGACTGCAGGCAGCCGCCGCGCGTCATTCTCGGCGGTCTCCGCCCGACGCCGTCGCCAAAGGCCAGCCAGCTGTGTGGCAGGGCAGCAATTGGCCTTTATCTGGAAGGCAGGCCGGCCGACAGCGCGTGGGCGTGGCAAGGCGCCTCCTTGGACGGCCGGGCCCTGCGCGTGCGCGAGATGAATATTTTCATGCATGCGCGCCTGATCCGATTTCACACATCCTGCGTTTTACATTCCCCCAGCCGCCATAAATCAGGGCCGGGCAGAGCTAGCGCGTGTGAGTGAGTGAGTGAGTGTGTGTGTGTGTGTGTGTGTGTGTGCGTGTGTGTACGTGTGTGTGTGTGTGTGTAGCACAGGCTGCCCCTCCTTACAGCAATTTGCCTCCTAAAGGTTCTCATGCGTAGTTATTAACACGGAATCCCGCTGCTGTGGTTCTACTATCTACATCTACATCTACATCAATACTCCGCAAGCCACCTGACTGTGTGTGGTGGACGGTACCTTGAGTACCTCTATCGGTTCTCCCTTCTATTGCAGTCTCGATTTGAATTTAACTTGTTTACTTCAACCTATTGAATTTTTAAGTCTTTGGCATTCAAAAAATGGTTCAAATGGCTCTGAGCACTATGAGACTTAACTTCGAAGGTCATCAGTCCCCTAGAACATAGAACTACTTAAACCAAACTAACCTAAGGACATCACACACATCCATGCCCGAGGCAGGATTCGAACCTGCGACCGCAGCGGTCGCGCGGTTCCAGACTGTAGCGCCTAGAACCGCTCGGCCACCCCGGCCGGCCTTCGGCCTTCAGCCGGTTTGAGTTTAAGTTGTTTGTTCTTACGGCCTTCAGCCTAAATTAAAGAACTGTGTCACTTAAGGATTTTGGTATTTTTTTAAAAAAATAATGTTTTGGGTTTTTAAGTGTTCGGTCTTCAGCCAATTTGAATTTAGCTTGTTTACTTCAGTTTAACTAATGAACTGTTTTAAGATAAGGCTTGCCTTTTAAATTTCTGATTAAGCTTGCGTTTTAAGTTATTGGCCTACAGCCGTTTTTAAATTTAAGTGGCCTTCAGCCCGTAATTAAGTCCCAAAGATTAAAGCCGTGTCTTAAAAAAAATGTTTGGGCTCTTGTAATGTTTGATCAAATAATAAAGTTGTATGTTCGAGTGTAACTGACAGCCCGTTATTTTGGCCCCTTTCCACAATTTATTCTATCTATCCTGTCCTGCGGGTTAAGCACGGCGTCTCAAGTACAAATAAACAAAGAAGCCACAGAACAGTTGAATGAGTATTTGTATTTAGGGCAGCTGAACGAAAGAAATACACAGAAGAGTGAACACACGGTGTACTGTTTCTGTAGGGGGTCATTCTACAGTCGCCTGTTTCCTGTTCTTTAGTATTTTAGTTATTATCTAGCAGCGGTTACTCGGGGTTAGTTCACGTATATGTCCATTAAGAAATTCCAGAACACATTAAATCAAATATTCTGGTTACCACGTAACATTGCTCACAACTGTGTCAAACAATATGCAGTTCCGAATTATCCACGAGATGTACGCCATCTAGCAAAAAATACTTAAATGCTTAGGATTTTAGAAAATGCTATCCAAAACGCAGTCTTGCAGCCATCTGAAACAGTGTGTTATCGAGCGTAATTTCCCCCGCAAGGGCTCAGATGTTATCGGACTTATCCTCGCATTTTTATCTGGCGACGCCAGCGTTCCACGTTTTTATCGGACGTGTTGCCACATTTTGTGTCACGCTTTTTATCTGCGTGCGTGAGTCAATAGCTCTTACGGGCCATTACGCTTGTATCGCATGTGGTGGCTTCAAACGCAAGTGGATGTGCGTCCAGTTCGAAACTTACGTCAGTCCCGAATTTCCTATGTTCGGAACTATACCGCTATTACACCAGCTGATCATTGTTTGAGCGATGAACAGAGGGCTCATTCTGGAACCCTAGTCTGCCTGTTCCTCTTTGCTTTCTGAAAGTGGCTGCTGGTGATTAATGGGGTTGCTTCGAACAATTGTAAGACACTGCTTCCCTGATTCATGTAACTTCTAAACACATGCGACGTACGAAGCGACTTGATCGTCCAGAAAGGAAATAGCTTTCAATGGACAGATGCCGAAGTACATAAATTTCTGCTATATGTTATTCTGTCCCGTACCTACTAAGAATAAAGATGATACTGGTGTGTAAATTTCACTCGCTATGGAATAGACGACGGCTTACTTTTCGCAAAATTCTGCTACTATAGTGCGTTAATCTAGTATCTGACAATACGTATGAGTAGGAATATGCAAGAAGTCAGTATAAAGTACAGCACACATCACGAACATCAAACAGGAAATATATATTTTGTCCTCTTAATTTACATTTATGGATTAGTCAATAACAGCCTGTCTCCATGTTGTTCATCTGCACATAGGACAATCAGTAAAGGAAAACAAGGAGAAATTTTGGAAAGGAATATGAGTTCAGGGGAAAAAATAAAAATTTTGATGTCTGTGATGAAATTGTAATTCTGTCACAGATAGCAAAGATGTTGCAAGATCAGGTGAATGGAACGAGTGTCTTGTTAAGAGATTATAAGGTGAACATCAACAAAAGTAAAACAAGTGCAATGAAATGTAGTCGAATAAAACCAGGCGATGCTGAGGGAATTAAATTAATAAATAAGACGCGAAAAATAGTA
The DNA here is from genome assembly GCF_023864275.1 of Schistocerca cancellata. Lineage (NCBI taxonomy): Eukaryota > Metazoa > Arthropoda > Insecta > Orthoptera > Acrididae > Schistocerca > Schistocerca cancellata. Next base: position 187,158,556 of record NC_064627.1, on the reverse strand, counting down.
GATGAATTTTGCCATTTGGCAGGATATAAAACGCAGACTGGCAATAGCACGAAAAGCATTTCTGAAGGAGAGGGATTTGTTAACATGTAATCTAAATTTAGGTATTAGGAAGTCTTTCTCTGAAGGGATTTGTAAGCAAGTGAAACGCGGAAGATAGGCAGTTTAGACAAGTAATTGAAGCTACTGAAATGTAGACTACTGAGTATTAGATGGGTAGACCGAATAACTAATGAGGAGGCACTGAAGCAAATTGGGGAGATGCCTTTAGGCATCATGGAAATGTTAATTTGGCGGTGGAAGAAAGTATGGAGAATAACGTGGAGAGTTGCATCCGACCAATCTTGGGACTGGAGACCACCACAACAGCAGCAACAACAACAACAACAAAGACAACAGCACTGGTGAATAATTATTGCAGCTTGGAGTGATAATCTAAACAAATGAAACGAGGAATTGTTATAACGGATAGATCCGTAGCACACAGCCACGTGATCTAAAAGGTACTGTATATGGGTGACACAAATTCTGGTACGTGCATCCGAATTCTCACTCCATTAATACTTCTACTTCATGGGCAAAATCTGCGATTATTTTGTTGCCAAAATGTGTTCGTATTTTTTTCTTTTCTGCATTTAAAGGCTCGTTTGAGATTTCACATGCGCAGGAGCACTGTCAGACTTTCGCATTTGGAGCACACAGAGCTGAAGCTGGTGATACGACGTAATGCATCGACCAGAAATTTGCGCAGAAAGGCGTTAAATGTAGATACTTGTACATCTTTCTCGTCTCTTCTGTTTCCTCATTACCACTGTCGGTCGTTAAACAATAGGGTTATTACAGATAATCATCTCAATCTAATCTCCAAAAGTGTTAGCAATCATCGTCAAGTACCACCTCGGCGGAGATAAAGTGAATCATTCAAGATTACTCCAGGCATGCACGTTGCTCTCGACTTGATTAGATGACACTGATTAGTTGCAGTATTCCAAACACATCACGTCTCACCTAAAAGATTTCATACAGGGCGACACTCTTCCCGTGCTTTGTATACTGTCTATAAACCTTCCTCTCTGTCACAAGTAGTACTATTCCAGAAGATTGTTGTAGAGCTCCTCTGGAATACTGATACGCTTCAAGGGTAGATATCAGTGTTTCTACATCGAAGCAAATCAAACATTAACTGGCTGTGTCGGCGAGTTAACTGTCTCGGTAACAAACAGTCCGCTAACGATTCTGATGGTGTCAAATGAGAAGTGACTACGACCTTTGTTTTGGAGATGGATCGTATCAATGTTTTTAATCTGTCACATTATGTCGCAAAACTGATTGGCGTTCCATGAAGAACACGTTCAAACTTCCTTTAGCGTTCCAAAAACCTGTAGGCTGAACCGTTCCGATTGTAATGGATTTCACATTTGGCGGGATTTATCAATTGCAGGAGTAGATTTTAAGGTAACTAGCGCAGTTTTCTTTACTCATTCCCGTATTCTACATACGTCGCTTCGTATTTACACGTCAGCAGAACCATTACGGAGGGCAAAATGTTACATTTAGATCGGTAACACTAAATTCCTTGAGTTTTTTAAAGCATAGTATTACCAGGAAAAAACACCATATGCCCTATTTGTTTCTGAACGCCACATGTAAAGAGACGGTCGTTCGTAGCTGCACGAATCCTCAAAATTTTCCTTGGAGTGACAACAAAACGCACAGCCTGCTTAGTAACCATATAGGGAATTTAAATTGGGGCTTTAGTTGCATGCTCGCTTTTCGCTTGTATCGCTCATCTTTCGAGGAGGAGATTAGTGTTTAACGTCCCATCATCATGTCATTCTCAATGGAGAGAAGTCTTCCGAAGTACGAGTGATTTCAGGGAATGGCAATTGAATCTCAATGTAGACAAGTATAATGTGCTGCGAATACATAGAAAGAAAGATCCTGTATCATTTAGCTACAATATAGCAGGTCAGCAATTGGAAGCAGTTAATTCTATAAATTATCTGGGAGTAGGTATTTGGAGTAATTTAAAATGTTATGACCATATAAAATTAATCGTCGGTAAGGCAGGTGCCAGACTGAGATTCATTGGAAGAATCCTAAGGAAATGCAGACCGAAAACAAAGGAAGTAGGTTACAGTACTCTTATTCGCCCACTACTTGAATACTGCTCACCGGTGTGGGATCCGTAGAAGATAAGGTTGATAGAAGAGATAGAGAAGATCCAACGGAGAGCACCGCGCTTCATTACAGGATCATTTAGTAATAGCGAAAGCGTTAAGGAGATGATAGATAAACTCCAGTGGAAGACTGTGCAAGAGAGACGCTCAGTAGCTCGGTACAGGCTTTTGTCGAAGTTTCGAGAACATACCTTCACCGAGGAGTCAAGCAGTATATTGCTCCCTCCAACGTATATCACGCGAAGAGGCTATGAGGATAAAATCAGAGAAATTAGAGCCCACACAGACGGATACCGACAATCTGTCTTTCCACGAACAATACGAGACTGGAATAGAAAGGGGTAACCGATAGAGGTACTCAAGGTACCCTCCGTCACTCACCGTCAGATGGCTTGCGGAGTATGGATGTAGATGTAAATCATCGAGGTCATTACAGGTGGAGCACAAGCTCGAATTAGGGACGGATGGAGAAGGAAAGCGGCCGTGCCCTTTCGAGGGAACCATCCCGCCATTTGCCTTAAGCGATTTAGGAAAACCTAAATCAGGGTGGCAGGACGCGGGTTTGAAACGTCGTCCTTCCGAATGGGAATCCTATGTGCTAACTACTGCGCTATCCCGTTCGGTGTCAACCTTCTAGCTACTAAAACACGCTTCATGGAAAGACATGTATTTCAACTTTTCGTGAAAGTATATTTCGGCGCAAATCCCTTTCAGATACTTTGCGTGTATTTTCGTTGGATTTGGGGTATAGTTGGTATAGTGCTTTGCAAAACGAGTCACAAAAAAGATTCTGCAATACCCTGTGGCAATCGCAAGGAAGGGTTCGCGGTTTGGCGAAAGCCTAAGGAACGTTATCTGCCTTTACGTGTGGTGCCAACAGTGAATTAGAGAGGAGTAGTGTTCGGTATGAGCGTGTTTTTCGTGGTTAACGTGCGTTCCTTCATTGCGCTTCAGAAAACATTAAATGTAGAAGGATATTAACATCTTTTACAGCTTTGTGTACTGCATACAGTAGAGGAACAGTTCAGACACGATGGGCCGCACTGGATAGCCACCCGGTCTTAGACGCCGTATAACGGTTCGCGAGGCTGCTCCCGTTGGAGGTTCGAGTTCTCCCTTTTGTACTTAGCGTAAGTTAGTTTAAGTTAGATTAAGTAGCGCGTAAGCCTAGGAACCGATGACCTCAGCAGTTTGGTCCCACAGGAACTTACCACAAAAAATCAGACACGATGACTGTTTGTATCTGCATAACAATGTAGCCTGTCGTAAAGCGGCATCTGTCACGTAATGGTTTGTGGGCAATAACATTCTTGTAATGCACTGGCCTGCCCACAGTCTCGACCTGAACCAAACAGAACACCTCTTGGACGAGTTAGAACGTCGACTCTGCAAACAGACCCAGCATTGCACATCACTACCTTTTCTGTTTTCGGCACGTAAGGAAAAACGGGCTGCCATTCCTCCATATTCAGACACCTCACTGATTGTGTCCCCTGCAGTGTTCAAGCCGCCATAAAAGTGAATGGTGGACACATCTCATATTAAGGGTTGTAAGTAGGCTATTTAGGTTTACATGTTGGTAACGCCACGTATTGCTCTGAACGAAAATCGCTGAATACGCTGTGTGCAGTCTGTGGCTGGTTGGACTCATTGTTGGAATATCCACTAGTATATATATATATATATATATATATATATATATATATAATGACTTTTGGACACTATTAAGCTGGCAGTATTGGCGCTCGCTCTATTGCAGTAGTTCGAGTAACGAAGAGTTTTGTGAGGTAAGTGATTCATGAAATGTATAGGTTGTTGTTAGTCATGGCTATTCTTTTGTAGGGATTATTGAAAGTCAGATTACGTTGCGCTAAAAATATTGTGTGTCAGTTTTATGATGGTCAGAATAAGTAAAGAGAGAACTGTCTGAGTACGTTCAGTTTTGCTCAGCTGTTTGAAAATCAAATAACGTAAGAGTTTTTTCAGCACTGTCAATCATAATTTTCGAAGGGGGTGTACGGATTCTTTCGATAACATAGTGTATGTATAGCCTACTGATTGCACCTGCAAATATGATAGAGGTCAGGAATGCAGAGGTTGGTGGGAAATTGTTTCGTAGTGCATGGAAGAATACTGTAGCAATTAGTCGGTTATTACACTGGGTTTCCAAGGACACGGGCGATTGTCTAGTGGGGTTTGAGAGAAATCGAGAGCACTAGACCAAACAAAAACGCCTGAGGCGAAACAGTCTTGGCGGCAGATTACCAACTGCTGCGAAACAAAGATATAGTCGCACTCTATGGGTCCCCTCGCTCAGGCAACGAAATGGCGTGGGTGATAACACAGCGAAACCTGGTGTCGTGATACGGGTTTAGCGATAGGCTCCGAGCGTGCTTGCATAAGCGTGCGAGCACGGCGCGTTACGAAAATCACGCCACGAAGAAACCGCACGAACGACCCGCAGCTTTCACCCTATACGCAGTGCAGCAGACATCTACTATCCAGGACAGAAAGAACGTACAGGCGTATTTCGAATGGTACTGGTGGCAGGAAATACCCAGCTATTTTGTTTGTAGTAATGAAGAGGAGCAATAGCGTGTAAATTACCTAATCGGCTATAGGTAGCTCGTTCCAACCTTCAACACTTCTTCAGAGCCCATACACAGTTGTGTCTTACTTTTCTAATATCAGCTCTGCTGATGTGAGCACAGAAGCCCTACATATTTTAACATGTTCTAGTGTTTTGATTGTTAGGCATATATTCACTCTCCATTTTTGTCTTCTACCATTCTTTTAGTCGTTGTATTACTGTTCCGGACTTTCATATTATGTATCAACTGATAATTTTTCCTCCCTCTTTTTACTTTCACCGCTCTCTGTTAAGCACCTATTTGTAAGCATAGTCTAATTAGACCTAGATAATCTTTTTTCTACTTAGTCTCCTGTAACACACTTTAAAAAAAGACGCACCACAAAAGAACTATTCAAATGGGACGGAAATCGGTAGAAATGAGCTACATATACAGACAAGAAACGATTACAATATCAGAAAAATGGATGTTTTATTGAAGAGAAAGTGTTTCACAAATTAAGCAAGTCAATGATATGTTGATTCAACTCTGGCCCTTATGCAAGTAGTTATTCGACTAGCAACTGCTTGACAGAGTTGTCAGATGTCCTCGTAAGCGATATCTTGCCAAATTGTGTACAACTGTCGCGTTAAATCGCCAAAACCCCGAGGGCCCTGTCCATAATGCTCCAAATGTTCTCAATTGGAGAAAGATCCGGAGATCCTGCTGGTCCAATTGAGAAGAAAAGCAGTAGAAACATGATCCGTGTGCGGGTAGACATTATGTTGTTGAAAGCAAGCCTAGGATGGTGTAGAAAATCGACGACGTACCACTGTGCTTCAAGGGTGTCGCGAATGACAACCAAAGGTGTCCTGCTATGAAAGGAGACGGCACCTCGACCACCACCCTTGGTTGTCGTGCCGTATGGCGGGCGACAACCAGATTGGTATCCAACCACTATCCGGGGCATCTCCAGAACCGTATTCGGTGGTCATCGAAGCGGGACTAATCACTGAAAACAATTCTACTCCAGTCAATAAGATGCGAGGCCGAAGGCGTGTCTATTACTATAAAAGGCAAAGTTGTTTTATTAAATGTTGCATTATTCTTCCGTGTGACACTGATACGTGAACGTAGTCCCCAAGCTGTGGACAATGATCGGTACGTTCTACCAATTGTTCATTTCCTCGACAATAGAAATCTGCTCCTTGGTTAGGAAGCCATTCGAGAATGCTGAGTGAACGAACTCATCGCTGGAATATATCTCCACTGCCGCCTCCACCGCCTCCCATGTCCTTTCTGCTCACTGAAAAGAAGAAAATCGCATGGTCCAAGATCTGGACTTGGTGGCAGATGCTCCCAAACTTCTCATCGAAAACGTTGAAGCAAAGTTGGTGTTGTTCGCGGCGTGTAGGGTGTTGTACTGCCGTGCAGGAGAACAATGACTCCGTTTAATCTCTCTAAGGTCATAAACCTTGCGTCTTTGTGTGCAGGCGACAGTGATTGTGGCACCCAGCGTGAGCACAATTACCGGTACTACAGACGATCTTGGACGACAGAACGAGTACTGCTTCCCGCGATGCGCATCTGCAGAGTAATGTCCGCCAGTTTGCGGTTGCTCGACTGCCGTAACACCGTCGTCTGTGGTCGATGTCGATGGCTTTCCTTTCCGACCAGCATCATCCACGTATCTGCAGTCCGCCTACGTAACGTAGCGGTAGCGTTACCGTCTACCACGCAGGTGGCCCGGGTTCGATTTCCAGCAGGGGACTGGGTGTTGTGTCCTTCATCACCATTGACTCGCAAGTCGCCGAAGTGGCGTCAACTAAAAAGGACTTGCAATACGGCGGCCGAACTCCCCCGAATGGGGCCCTCCCGGCCGACAATGCCATACGATCATTTCATTTCACGCCTCTGCAGTCCTGGTCGAACTGTTGGCGTCATTTCGCTACGGCTGTACGCGACATTGCATTTGGTCCACGCTCCGCCAGAATTTCACAGTGAATCCGCCAGAATTGCACGGCGAATTTGCATGTAATTTGGGCGTTTTGCCTACAGGAATCGCACTGTCCCGCGTAGTTCGGCTTTGGAGTACGCTTCCAGCTGCCGCGCCATTTCACGCGCACATTGTGATACACTTGGCATTCGCAACACAGCAGCACTATGTCTCCAGGAGATCCGGAACATGTACTCCCTTCTGAAGGTGTGCTGCTCTTTTTGCGCAATGGCCTTAGCGTGGGACGACATGTGTAATTTCCTTTCTGATGCCCCTGCGCATATTGATCGCTAAAACTGTAAACCAAGGAAAAAAATATCCTGTTACTACACATCTTCGCGCCAAGTACAAATTCTGTTCACTGAAGCTACGTTTAAAAATACATACTACACTTGAACAATGGCAAAGCGGTCAAATTCTGGACAAATGGAAAACTACGTCCTATCGTTCTTCGTCCACAACATCCGTGAATGGCGGATGGAAGAAGGGGGCGGTGGATAAGTGACAAGTGACCCAGCTTCATTAAGTACTTTTTACACCGTCAGATTCCAGGTGCAAACGTGTCCTTAAATGGAGGTATACATGCGTCTTTGGTCGTATAAGCCTCCCAGGGGACCTCTGCTGTGGCGCTAGCGTGGCATTAATGTGTGCCGCAGCGTAACGATGTTACAACGATGCAGGTGGTTTCGCAACGGTGAATAGGTAACTGTGGTCTACATAGAGACCGGCTGCAGTTCCTTTATACGCCGTCAACACTACGCGCAATCCCGCCTCGCCTTATTACGGCTGCAGCCAGAGAACACCCGTGCGATTCACGCTGGAGTGCGCTGACGCAAGCAGAATTCAAAGGACGCTGACATGAGTGCTGAGAAGAGGAACGCCGTTTCTTCGCAACTCTTGTGGTCAATGGCAAAGTGGTTCATAAAAGCTCAACAACAAAATAGAGTCTTTTACAGCCGATTTCATACCTATCTGTCTGAAACGCTATTTCTTTCTCTTTTTGATTTTCTTTTGATCTGAAACTTGCCTATCAAGAACGTGACACAATTTATTTTAAATCATGGATAAGACGTATTCAAATGAAAACGAGACTACAGTTATGTGTAAAGAAATTTAATAAAAAATTATAAATACAGTTTGTTTGGAGCAGTACAACTACACGTAATTGTCGCTGAGACTGATACACGAGCGCAGTGCGTAGGAAGGGAGTGGATGGCTTCATTATAGGACAAATCCAGTTTTCTACGCTGCCCTGCCCTTCCTTGTCACAGGCGAACCTCTGACCTTTCCCGGACTGTTTTAATAGGCAGAAGATACGCGAGTCACATGGGGAGATATAGGGGCTGCAAGGAGGGTGTTCCAGGACCTCAAATCGAAGTGTTTGTACGAAGTAGAGGAACTCCTTGGCCCATGTGACCTAGCGTTGTCCTGGAGAGGCACTATCTCTTTCGAGGCCTAGCCCCAGCGGTTCTTCTCGATGCCCTGTTTGAGTCTCAGCAAGGTGTTGTAATATCGTTCAGCGTTAACTGTTGCCCCCCGTGACAGCAACTCGACCCGTAGGGGTCCTTCTTTGTCGAAAAAGAAACTGAGCATCACTTTTTCGGTCTTCTGGGCAGAGCGGGATTTTGTCGATGACGGGAGCCGAAATGCCACATCTCCGTGCTCATCTGTTTGGCGGCACGATCGAAATGATGTCATCTTGCTTCATAACATGCAACAATGTGAGCAATGGAATCCGTTCTTTGCTTCGAGTATCTCGACGCATGGGTCAGACAAACACCCATTCTCGGCGCTTTCTGATTCGCAGAAAGATCTTGGAAACCCACTGTGGACACAATTTACCATAGCTTTCATGGATTACGTGATACATAGTTCTTGCGCTAATCGGCAGTTTAATAGCAACGTCACGTTTGGTCATTCGACGATTTGACCGTATGAGGAGCTCCTCCAAGGCGAAAACGTGGCACTGGTCGCGGGGCGTGTTCTTAGCGTTTTACACGTCCCCCCCCCCCCCCCCCCCCTCATAACGCTGACACTACCAGAATTTTGTGGACCTGTCTCCACTCACCACGTTCATCCTGGGATAAATATGAGAATCACATTCCCCTTTTAGTGCGAAGGAATTCATCATGCAACGAATTGCAGTAACAAGTCTCCAGAAATGAGGAAATTGCTGCAAGTCTTTAATTCCGCTTATGCAACTGGGAATACCACCACGCCATCTCCCAGCAAACATATTCATCCACTGGGATTACATATAGCGCCGCTACATTCTTTTCAATTAGGCATTGAAACTGGGTGATCGAAACTCACGGGAAGATATTGGACGTGATTTTAATTGCGGATCGTACATCTGGGATGTTAAATGCGAGTCGCACCTCCGGGATCCCTCAAAACTGCAGTTGACGCATCGAGGCATGGATTGTATGAGGTGTTCGAATTGCTCTGGAGAGATACTAAACTATCCACCTTGCTTTGCTAACCTACAGTTCGTGTTGGGTTCATCGAGCGTACATGGGCTAAGAGATAGTCATTGAAGTGTTCTTCAAGCCACCAACGAAAAACCAAAGAGCGATGACATGTCGTGTTATCCTGTTGAAATAAGCCATGTGAATCAGGGCACTCTAATGCCAGAAATGTGCATCAGGGTACTCTAATGCCAGAAACAGATACAGGTGGTCTGCAACAATGTCTGTGTAGCTTGCGCATATCAGTGGTCTCTACAGCCGGACAACGGGGCTTAATGGTGTTAAGTGAACACATCCCAGGCCACAACTAAGTTGAAGAGCAGGGTCCAGAGCTTCATGAGCGTACAATCTCCTAAGCCTGTCAGTTCGATTCGACTGGAACATTGATCCATCAGACAATCTGCCATTGTTGATGTCGCAGGGGTCAGGCAGTAGTTGAGCTTCATGAGTCGAAGTATCAGCAAAGGGACACGAACGTCTCGTCAGCTGCTGGTGCGCTGTCTACGTACAGACCTGCTAGAAATGGGTTCCTTGGGGTCATCCTCTGTTGTGGCTCACGCGTATGGAAATATTGTCTCTTGAGATACTGAAGAACCGTCCCTGCTGACCTCGGAAATCTGAATTCCTACGTAATCTGCGAATGGTTATGTTCATTCACGCGTCTGCCATCGTGTATTATCTCACATTCAAAGCCAGTTACCCCGTTACGTGCTGCTACGTTCACTACCCATTTATTTGCAACAGACTGCTCAGATATCATGTCTACTCTCGCGACATTTGCCGCTACCTTCGGTTTTCGCACACGTATTTCCTTCAAGTGGAACAACTCTTCCTGTGACTTTTGGTCACTCAATTTATCATACACTCACTGGACAATATGTTAGTCATCCCAGTGCGCACGCACAGATGAATCTTAAAACTCTTTACAGATGGCTTAGCGATTGATTCGCGTGCTCAACCACGCACGCACTACCTCTACGTGAGCATAAGAAAGTAGCGATTAGTGAGGCATTTATGTCTTAAGCGGACGTTGTATGTCATCAAGGGTAAATGTAAGCACGTGACAGACTGGCAAAAAGGGGCAATCGTGTTAGGATATGCCTAGATATCTGAAACGTGCAGAAAAGGAAAATGAAAGAAAGCAAAATTAAAATCTGAATATTTTAAGTTCTGTAATTGCTTTAAAGAATAGAGGAACTGCTGATGAGAGTATAAACAGAACACACTTACTTTTGTATGACACTTAATGACTACAAACACGGTCATAAAATGCAACAAACTAAAAATCATTCGTTTTTAGTGGGGAAATTAGGAAATAACAAGCAACTGTTAAATGTCGTTAGCAGCCGTATTACGATGTTCTCTGTAACAACCTTCACGTCACCGAATTCGTGTTTGTCGAATACCTGACAGTTTCCAGCGTAGCATAAATGTGTCTGGAAAAAGTCTACTACGTTTTCCGTGTAAATGGCAGAGCACTACTTCAAAAGATCGGCGACAGTTTGAGAACTGAGCTGCTGTTAATGTTATTAAAACGAGTTCATACATAGCGTTTTGAATTCACTTTGAAACATACGGATCTCCTGCCTTCACTGCAGCGTCTATAATTTATTAAGCTACAACTAACACGCGTCATATCAAAGCAAAAGCGTATTTTGCCTTTAAAAAATCTGAACTGTAATTTGCAAAAATAGCGTGAAATACGGTTGGTTGACGAAATCTTAACGCTTTCTCGGAGCAGTTCTGGGCACGGCTAGATTTTATTTGTTGTTGTTTCGCACCACACTTTGTCGTTAGTGCAGAACAAAAATGAAAGCAGTGATTGCAAAGTTACTCGAATTACGCTGTTTGCTTTCGTTGTTCGTATTTTTTCGACCATACATAGTGTTGGCGTGCTTTATTCAACTTCACTGTTCAGTGCGTCATCAATATTAAAGTAGTACTGGCACTGAAAATGATAATTGTGAACTCAATCTGTATCTGCGTTTCCGTTAAGCGTTCGATTGGCTACAGTAAACGAAACTATTGTTTTCTTTGCGAAATGTTTTGCACCAATGCTGTAATAAATGTTCAGCGTCTCATCGAGGTCAAAGATATTAGTAAAATCTCATATCAGTATACGAAACACAAACGGCATGATGAAGCATCAAAGACCGGAAGCACAACAAATTAATGGTTGCGTAATAAGCATCAGTTGGTTGGTCACTGTTAGGTCCAGTTTAGATCGCCATAAATATGGTATTTTTGGCATATCCGGAGGATGTGAAACTATGTGTCAGTGCAGTTAAGGCAAAAAGTGTAAACATTTTGTAGCCCAGAAAAAATGAGCTGGTTGTGCCTATTTTAAGCAGTCGAGGAAGTCTGCATTGTGAACTCACACAGCAATGAAACAGGAAAAACTAAAACGTAAACGCCACTCATGGATTAGGTCTCTGTCCTGTTCCGATTTGCCGACTACTACCTGCAACGCAGTACGACGAGCAATTCATGATCGGGGGACATGTGATCAGCATGTCGGCAATACCTTCAGCCATTGTTGCCAGTAAATGAATCCTGATGATGCCACTACTTCTTTATTCAAGTAGCTCCACATCTGGCCTCACAAGGGCTGAGCGGGCCGCGTACCAGACCTCCGTAACACGGGAATATCTGAGGAGGTGCTGCGAATCGAACGCAGGTCCTTCCGCATCGCAGGCAGCATGCTAACGTTTCTTTTTTTTTTGTTCTATCTGTTTCTTCCACTTTTTTTTCTAGAAGATGGCTAGTTCCTTGACCAAACACAATGAGCTACCGTGCCGCCTACATTCAGCTACGAAGGCGGTCATAGAAAAAAACTTTGGTGGTATTTCGTGCGACTTCACAAAAGGAAAAAAGTCAGAAATGTTCAGTACTACTCCTTTCGCCACAAAGCGCACAATGGTCAAAAAGTTGTCTAAATTTATACTTCCAAGTGACACTAACACCATCTACAAATCCTTATGTCGTCCATGTTGGACTGTAGTAAGGAAATGCTACTGTTTGTGACACTAAAAGTTCAAATACAAGAATTATCTGCCTCACACTCTTTTATTTTATCCCACGAGGGGTTTTGAGAGTGTCCACTCTCATCTTCAGGCGGAACAATGATATTATGTTACGTTTTTGGTAGTTGGATGCAGCCACTTTTTGTTATGTATGAGTATGAGGCTGTGGAGATCTCTTCTGAACAGCATGTTGCAAGGCATTCCAGATATGCTTAATAATATTCATGTCTGGGGAGTTTGGTGGCCAGCTGAATTGTTTAAACTCATAACAGTGTTCCTGGAGCCACTTTGTAGCACTGGACGTGTGGGGTGTCGCATTGTTCTGCTTGAATTGGCCAAGTCCGTCGGAATGCACAGCAGACATGAATGGATGCAGGTGATCAGACAAGATGCTTACGTACGTGTCACCTGTCAGAGTCGTATCTATACGTATCAGGGGTCCCATGTCACTACAACTGTACACGTCCCGCACCACTACAGAGCCCCCACCGGCTGGAACAGTCCCCTGCTGACACGCAGTGTCCTTGGATTCATGAGGTTGTCTCCAAACCCATAGACGTCCATCCGCTCGATACAGTTTGTAACGAGACTCGTCCGACCAGGCAACATGTTTACAGTCATCAACTGTCCATTGTTGGTGTTGACGGACCCAGGCGAAGCGTAAAGCTTCGTTTCGTGTAGTCATTAAGGGTGCACGAATGGGCCTTCGGCTCCGAAAGCCTGTGTCGATGAGGTTTCGTTGAACTGGTTCGCACGCTGACACTTTTTGATGGCCCAGCACTGAAACCTGCAGCAATTTTCGGAAGGGTTGCACTTTTGTAACTTCGAAAGGATTCTCTTCAGTTGGCGTTGGTCCCTTTCCTGCAGGATCTTTTTTCAGCCGCAGCGATGTCGGAGATTTGATGTTTTACCGGATCCCTGATGTTCGCGGTATACACGTGAAAAATCCCCACTTCATCGCTACCTCGGATATGCCATGTCACATCGCTCCTGCGCCGACTATAACGCTACGTTCAAACTTACTTAAATCTTGATAACCTGCCATTGTATGAGCAGTAACCGATCTAACAACTGCGCTAGATACTTGTCTTACATAGGCGTTGCCGACCGCAGCGCAATATTCTGCCAGTTAACATATCACTGTATTTGAATACGCATGCCTGTACCGAGTTATTTGGCGCTTCAGTGTAGATCAGTATATGAGAAGGCGAATGAAAGATATAGGCTAGTTTTTTCGCGAGAATTTTCGAAGGCATATAGCTCTTGTTACGGAAACAGCATACATTTTTCTAATGCATCCTATCCTAGAGTTCTGCGCAAGTTTTTCTAATCCTCATCAGGTAGGCAAGCCACCAAGACGACGTCGTAATTCAAATGGGGCAGAATGGAGGCGTTGGGCCCTGGAAATTCTCTTGGGTAAATATACAGAATCGGTTTCGAGGTGGACTTTATGCTCCCTCCTTGGTATATCTCGCGTGGGGCTCGCGAGAATGAGATAACAGAGATACGGCGCTTATCTCACTACATACGCGAATGAAGTAGGACCAGCAGCGGATAATATTGTTACGAAGTACCCTCCACCAAGCACAAGCTCGCGGCGTACGTCTTTTGATGATGTAAATGCCGGTGAAGGAACATTCGATTCCCGTAGAAGAAAAAAGTTATTGCCCATCATGGACAAAAATGGAATGCAAGTCATAATATGTGGCACTTGTGTAGAGCAAATAGGACGTACATACGCCTGGAGGTTTCTGCCTACACCTTGCTGTTGCAAGCGGACGTTACACCATAACATGGACACACATTTGTATACAGCGAACTGGCACGTCAAAGATTGGACGGCAATTCACGGTTTTGTGGAACGAAAAAGTGGACCGTTAACTGTTTCGATTTTGCTTCTCTTTTTCACAGTTTAGTACACCGTCGTCTTATTGTCATGCCTGATCGATGTTCAGTTTTTGACGAGCCATCCACTGCACTGAGCCATGCCATCTTACCGCTAAACCTGAAGGAGGGGAGGGGGGGGGGTTGCTATGAGGAGTTTCCCTTGTAAGCAGGTATTCTCTCTCTCTCTCTTTCACTCTCTCTCTCTCACACACACACACACACACACACACACACACACTTAAAAACAAGACAACATATGTACTGCTAAAAACGAAATTCCCAATATATGCCTTGTCTCTCGAACATATTACATTCAACCATAAACAAAATGAATAATAAATTACAATGCGTGTAACGACCGCATTGACGTATTACAATTGATGGACTTAATTTCTGCTATACAGTGAGCATTCCATCCCCTCCTTTCGCTCTTTTTCATTTTGAGGTTAAAACTCACTTTTTTGGTTCGTGTTTGTTTTCAGATAAGTGTGTTTTGGAAGATGATTCTGTCTTGAGCAATCGCCGTTTTTTTCTCTTTTTTTCACCCACACATGTTTCTGTGAAGTTTCACGATCACCTTTGGGTTCCTTTTGTTTACTTTACTATTGTTCATTTAGGTGTTTGGCGTCTGCACTGCACATGGCAGAAAACTGCATGAACATGAACAACGGCATTAAGAAAATAAAGGGAAGTCAATAATAATGGTGAAACTTCTATTATATACTTATGAGTGAAAACATAAGAAAACCGTGTTTGCTTAAAGCCAGGCCCCCACAACCGCACGAGTGGTCGACTGTGAAGAGCGGACAAATTGAATAGCTGGCTGGCGGCCATTAGAGTGGTAAACTGACGCGCGGATTTCGAATGTTTATACATCGCTTTTGGTTATAAAATGCCTTCCCTAGAGTTAGGTCACAAACATAATGCCTCATTTAAATACGTTACTACAATATAGTTTTTAATTTATGAACAAACAGCAACTAGTCACTGTTTATGAATTTATGTTACGTAGTACATGGAATCTGCCGTAGCTAAAAGTTATGCACTGGACCCCTAGCATTTTTCGTAGTTCATTTACGATAGATGTACGCAAAATGCATCAAAATACTCGAAGATTTGCCCACTATGTTAATAGATATTTTATGACTCTACCTTGCTTTAGATTTTATGACGAAAAGTGCGTTATATATGGCGTAGTGCTTCGGCAACTCACGACCAAATTATCAAGTTTCAACCTAACCTAGACCATGAAAACACTACCGATCAGCCAGCTACAACAAACAAGACTTCAGGCAGGCATCCAGTATCGCATTAGTCACAATATTTACTTTCGAAGATGTACACTTCAGTTTATATGTGTGATTTTTTCATATAATAAATAAAACTCAACAACTTTTCCATCGAGAGAAGTTGTGAAATCAGATTACAATTACACACATTCAGTTGCATTTTATAACGATAAAAAGCCTGCTAACTCAAATTTCGTGTTGCTTGCAACTCAACTTTTATAGTTAAAATAAAATGTGGTTCACAAAGAAAAATTTATCTTCTGCTGTATATGGTCTGGAAAACGAAAGATGGATGGAACAGCATCATCTTTCAGCTATTTACGTAATTTTCAAGGAAACAACTTTCTTCAAAATGATCGGAACATATAAAATGGTATTCTGTCGGTCGGAATCTTGCCTCCTGACAGCGTGTAACCATTTTTGTAACAGCTGTGGTTTTGAGAAAGGAAACCAGCAAATGTATGCACAGAAATTATGCTAATACCGTGTTACAAAAACATTTACTAAGCAAGTGCACTGACATACAAAATAACTTAAAATATCCACATACCTGTGAAATGTAATATTCGTTCCTTTCTCGAATTTATTTGTACAATTAATCGCTGCACAATTCTTCACCATTGTAGTTCTTTTGATTGGAACGTACAAACAGTAGAATTACGAGTAACAAATACTGTATGTACGCCCCAACAAGTATACAACGTTGAATCAGGGTCTTCATAAACAACAGTACTACAGAACACATCAGACTACAACCACTATAATGGCGTCCAGCCGAAGGTTCAAATTGTCCCACGACTGCAGCGCCATTAGTGAGTCTAGTATTTTTTACAAGGTCTTTGCTTAAAGCAGACACCTCTTCCACAACATATTTATTCTTTGGCACTGTTTTGTCTTCGTAAATTGACGTCTTTGCATGTAAACATCCTTATGGCCGAATGATTTAGGTGTATGTGGTGCTCTACATAGTATCTTCAATATTTTGAAAAGCGTTTAATCTTACTTATTATTCCCTGAAATATGAAAATCTTCAAAACAGTCGAGAGACTAAGGGCTTTCGATGTAAGTACCGGTTATACAAATCTAGCTCAGGTCTTACCTTAGACAGTTGTTTACGTTCGCAGTTATGTCCAATTACAGTAAAGTAGTTCTCCTTACACAGTTTTTTTTTACAGTTGAGCACCATCATCCTAACGAACTTTCGCTACAACGAACAGCCAACATAGCATGGACACCGTACGATAAACGCAATTATAAGCTTGAAAAGCTGTCTGGCGGTAACTACATCGAGTCGAAACCGTTAACGGTGCTATTTGCTGTTAATAAGTAACATTATTAACTATTATGATTGGTTACTGTTTTCACTATTGGGTAAGAATTAACCTCTCTGTCCATTCATTGTAGCAGCACGTAAGTTTTGTCTAAAGAAACAAGTTATGACAGAACTGTGCTTAGCTTGCTTCTTTTGTTATGCAGTTTTTTAAACCTGGATCGGGGTACGTATGACACCTCTGACGCCCATCGCCGGCTATAGGACATAACACTATCGCCGTGGCTGCAATACTCGCAGGTGCGCGAGAAGAGAAAGGAATGAAGATCGTTGGCCGGCACGGGCGTTGCGCCCTCTCTTTTCCCCACAAGAGGTTTGGCAACGGGGCGCGAAGCTGGTTCGCCGGCCTGCTAGAGTGGAACTGGCTTGCTGCAGCCAGCATAGCGGGAAAGGAGAAAGGGGGGGACTCGCCGGGCGACGCAGGAGGTGAATCAACGCCGCCAGGGGCAGACGAAAGCGAGACGATGCGAAGTAAAGCGAGGCGTGCTGCCGCGTGTGCAAACTTGGCGTGCAAAGTACTGCTTCAGCTGCTTGCCGCCCTACTGCAAAAGGACGGCGCCTATTTAACTCCTGCTCAAACGCGAGGCTTGCGGAAGCTCAAATTGCTGCTGGCATCAGCTAACGGCGCACCAAACTGGGGCAGCGATTCGGCGTAAAGTGAGAGGCTGTTTTGTTTTCTTGTTCTTACCGTGTCTAGGTTGAAGAGCGAAGACACCTTCTTCATGAAGCCATCCTGCTGGCGCTTTTTCCGGCGGCTCGTCATCGTTGTCTTGTCACACAGTTACGGCGCTGCTGTTGCCGAGGTTAACAACACACGATTATTATTTCTAAACTGAGTGTAACGTTTCACTTTTACGCCGCATTCATCACTTGTGTGCTACCGCGACGTCATTTGAGTCAACATCCGACCTAGAAAGGAAAACACATCTTACACACAACCGGCTGTACTCTTAGACCCAGTAACCTATTGATCTTTAGAAATACCGTCACCGTTTTCTATCGCTAGAGTGATGCCACAACTTAAAAGTGTATCCACCACCCAATCGAATCCGATTTGATTAACTAACAGCTGCTTTCCAGGCGTGAAAATGTCATCGAAACTGCAATAACTACTTCAATCCTGCTTATAATTAAATTGGGAATCCGATATTTTAAGTTATATGTAGAATACAGCAAGGTAGCTGCTGTTACTGTACAACGAAATAGCTTTTGGCGAACACTACGTGCCAGGAACACAACAACCATTACTGTATATCGCTTTAGTTGACGCGAGCATCGGTGACCGATGACATGAATGACAAAAAATATTGCCTGCGGGCCAACTTAAAAAAAAAAATTAAAAATGAGACTATAGCTTCACCTTCTTGCGCACTGAAAATAGCCTGTATGAATACTAATGGTGTACAAAATCCATTTTTCACGACATGAAAATTACGGGAACAAATCTTTAAAGATCCACTGATATGACAGCATAAAGTTACTCTAAATAGCCGTTAATATTTTGAAATCCCTAATAATATTATTTGTAAACAAATGAACAGTTTCTGTTTTGACAGCACCATATGATAAACTACTCTAACAGAATAAAGGTTGTTTGTATATAATCACTTTGCCTGGATACTACAGGAAATTGTCAGCTGCTTATAGAAAGTACAGTGAACGGTATTCCGATTCGTTAACGAGGGGTAATTTGACAAGATAATGCAACGAAAGATGAAAAATCCCGCCGGAAGGAAAAACTGCGGTTGGTAACACTTATACATCCTCTTACGGAACTCATACCTACAAGAACTAGACGTCGAACTATACATTCAACATCCACCACGCATTTTAAACAAGCAGAGAAAAATACGGTGATGCTTTCATTCGGAAGCGATTCCAGACTTCTTAAATAGCAACAAGGTCACACACGGCAAACTCGAAAACACACACACTTCACTCGAAACATTCACAAGACTATGTGTGATACATACACTGGTCACCAACTGAGTCAAAAACCGATAAAACACTTGCTGAAATACAACGGATCCACTCGTTTTGAACGCGACAGCTTCAACTGTTTAGAACATGGCCAACTACTTGTTGCTTACGTTGCTGGCTGCCGCTTTCGTCACAGGCCCGAAGCCGGCGCGTAGCTGTCTCCCGAAGTGCAACGGAAATGCCCGAGCTGGCTCCGACGAGTTTCAGCTTCGCGCTACTCTCCAACCTAAAAACATTGTCTCGGAGATTAGTACAGCGGCGGCCAACAATACGATGGTGCCGACGAGGCGTCTATAACAAATCAATGCACAACGAATACTGGAACGTGTTTTTCGTTGAGTTATGTAGGAATCATTTTTCATAGCCTTTCGAAAGTACACACGTCCACCCTATCGGTGTGGACTGAGCTGATTCAGCTCAGTAGGCAATCTGAAAATTATCTGACTTGATGAGAAATTCTGTTTTAAGGAAATTCTCTTGTTCAGATAAGCGAGCCACTGCTTCCTGTAAGAATGATTTATGTTGCCTGAAAACCTGCTGGAATTATTTCTGGTATTCCGTACACCGTTTGAGCCCAACAATAATTAAATATGGTATGGGGTTGCATCCTAGCGACTGTTGTTAACTTCGAAGAAAAAATTAAGTTGTTTTCAGAAGGATCAAATCACAGCGCACATCGGGCACTTTCCTACTCCTCACGTGAACAGACACTGTTCTGTTAAGACAACGCGATCTATCTGGTAGCAATTACGGCTACTAAAATTTCCACCTATCGACTGTGCACACATCACACCCAAGAAGGAAAATAAATTCGTTCTTTTCGAAAGAAAATATGCAGGTCAATTCAAAATGAAAATAGCGATTACAAACGACTATAACTGTTTAATACACAGTAATACGTCGATAAGAATCACATAGAATGCAAAAGCAAGTTCAAAACTTCGAACTTCACAAGCGCAGTGAATTCGAAGGTTCGTACAATTTTAAATAAACGCCTCCCAAACCGCTGGATATGTCGTGTTGGACATGACTGCTCTGGGGCAGCTAGATATTCGGACTTCGCAGTAACGGATTTCTTATTATGGGGTTATGTCAAAGACCTAAAGTCCTTCTATATGTGCCTTCTTCGTCGGAAAAAATAATACGTGAACCCAAAACGCGCGTTTCTAATACGCTCGCATCAGTGGCTCCACATATGCCTCAGAATGGAATATCGCCTCGAGGTTGTTCGTGCGAGCAGGGATAGTCACCTTCAAAGTACGAAAAATGATGTTGATGCTCTTCACGTAATCACACATGAAAAATGATACTTGAAGTTTCTTTTAAGTTCTCTGTAATTTTTATCGATGTATCGCTATGCGTTAAATAGTTATGGCCGTTTGAAATCGCTATATTATTATTACAGTCGCTATATTATACACTGAATTGCCCTCTGTTACTGCCATCAAATTGCAGTCACATCTGGAATTGTATTTATTCCCACCATGGGTGCGGATTACCTACTACTCTTCACCAGTTTGTACAAAGGATTGCTCTCACATTGGAAGTAAAGAAGTTATAATTTGTTCTCACAGTTAACAAAATTTAAAAAAGTAAGTGTTATGTATAAAACTGACATATAATTTCTGTACTTACGTTGTTGCCAAAGCAATTCCATGCTGTTGTGAGTAAATCAAACAGCGTATGGCACATTTGACGCATGTTTACACAGTTCAAAAACGGCTTATGGTGCCATAGCGAGGAGTTGTAAACGTTGTTGTTCAACATTGCTTCATAAATATATGTCAAAAGCAAATAACACAGAAGCGCCAAAGAAACTGGTATAGGCGTGCGTATTCAAGTACAGAAATATGTAAACATGAAGAATACGGCGCTGCGGTCGGCAATGCCAATATAAGACAAGTGTCTGGCGCAATTGTTAGATCTATTATTGCTGCTACAGTGGCAGGTTATGTGGTGTTGTAGTCGGCGCACGAGCGATGGGACACAGCATCTCCGAGGTAGCAATGAAGCGGGGATTTGCCCGTACGACCATTTCACGAGTGTACCGTGAATATCAGGAATCCGGTAAAAAATCAAATCTCCGACATCGCTGCGGACGGAGAAAGATACTGCAAGAACGGGACCAATGACGACTGAAGAGAATCGTTCAACGTGACAGAAGTGCAACACTTCCGCATGTTACTACGGATTTCATTGCTGGGCCATCAACAAATGTCAGCTAGCGAACCATTCAGCGAAACGTCATCGATATGGGCTTTCGGAGCCGAAGGCCCACTCGTGTACCGTTGATGACTGCACGACACAAAGCTTTGCGCCTCGCCTGGGCCCGTGAACACCGATATTGGACTGTTGACGACTGCAAACATGTTGCCCGGACGGGCGAGACTCGTTTGAAATTGTATCGAACGAATGGACGTGTATGGGTATGGAGACAACCTCCTGCATCCATGGACTTCGCATGTCAGCAGGGGCCTGTTCAAGCTGGTGGAGACTTTGTAATGGTGTGGGGCGTGTGCTTTGGAGTGATATGGGACTCCTAATACGTCTACATGCGACTCTGACAGGTGAGCCGTACGTAAGCATCCTAACTGATCACCTGCATCTATTTATGTCCACTGTGCACTCCGACGGACTTGGGCAATCCCAGCAGGACAATGCGACAAGCCACACGTCCAGAATTGCTACAGAGTGGCTTCAGGAACACTCTTCTGAGTTTAAACACTTCCGCTGACCACCAAACTCCCCAGACATGAACATTATTGAGCTTATCTGGGGTGCCTTGTAACGTACTGTTCAGAAGAGATCTCCACACCCTCGTACTCTTACGGATTTATGGACAGCCCTGCAGGTTTTCATGGTGTCAGTTCCCTCCAACATTACTTCAGATATTAGCCGAGTCCATGCCGCGTCGTGCTGCGGCACTTCTGCGTGTACCAGTTTTTTTTGGCTCTTCAGTGTTGTTGTTCCTTCCATTTCATATCGCTTCGGAGTTTACCTGTAATGTAATAGGATGCAGTCGTGTTCATTCTCAGGTATTGTACTTATGATTTATTGAACGTAGCAACATTCCATTGCCTAATGTGGCATGTGGCCTAAAGTCACTGTAGAATAATATAAATCATAAAAGTTCGAATAAAACAATTATCAGGATCAACCACTATTTTTATCTCGTCCTGTTCCGCGTTTCGACAGTTTACACTCTTATCTTCAGGTGAAACAATGATATTATGTTACGTTTTTGCTTGCTGGATGCAGTCAGTCGTTGGTTGTGGTTTCATTTTGCTACAAAAAGGTATCACAGGCACTTGTTAGCGTAATTTGGCACTAAAATTATATATTTTAAACGGCGATAGTTACTTATACGTTTCTGTAGCAAAATGAAACCAAAACAAACAACTGGCCGCATCCAACTAGCAAAACCGTAACATAATATCATTGTTGCGCCTGTTCACATCCTTGGCTTTTCAGGGTATGATAAGTAAACGAGTTTCTGCAGAATCTGTGTATTTGTATACCTAAATGGAACTATTCAAGACAGATAAATACATTCTCTTCATTTACTATCGATTTTTGTTTGTTTTGTGTGCGTCACGTTTTGTGGTGTGGAAAACTTCAGGACGATAGTAACTTTCGCATGATCTACCACTGCCAAGAAGCAGTAGCTCCATGGAACTTGGATGATACGAAGCAAGAACAGCACAGATGTTAATTGAAAGAAATACACATTGGGACGATCAGAAATGACACTTCTGTTCAAAGATTATAACAGCACTACCGTCACCACGATTTATGGTGGTCTTCATGACCTTACAAAAGACCTCGCATTATTCTTGTGGTGTCACCGCCAGACACCACACTTGCTAGGTGGTAGCCTTTAAATCGGCCGCGGTCCGTTAGTATACGACGGACCCGCGTGTCGCCACTGTCAGTGATTGCAGACCGAGCGCCGCCACACGGCAGGTCTAGAGAGACTTCCTAGCACTCGCCCCAGTTGTACAGCCGACTTGGCCAGAGATGGATCACTGACAAATACGCTCTCATTTGCCGAGACGATAGTTAGCATAGCCTTCAGCTACGTCATTTGCTACGACCTAGCAAGGCGCCATTACCAGTTTATATTGAGACTGTATTTATGTATCATCAAGAGCGATGTTCTCCAATTATGGATTAAAGTTAAGTATTCCAGAAGCTATGTACTATTTCTGGCTACTATAATCCCTTGTCATTTTCCAGACCTCACGCCAGCCTGCGTGAGCTTAAACGCGTGCCTTTCGGCTTCCTCCAAACTCCGTGAATTGGCTCCTGCCAATTCACAACAATTCTTATTAGTGTGCGTTATCACCACGGACAGCAATGCGTACCCCCATGCAGAAAATAAGGTCGGTACGGAATTCTTGAGGTAGGGCGTCGCATTTCTCTACCAGTGCACTACTGGGTGGTCGTTGGTGGATGTGGGCGTGCTGCAGTGAGTCTCTCCAGCGTATCTCGCAAGTGCTTGATAGTGTTAAGTCGGGGGAACGGGCAGGTCAGTCAATTTGCGGAATGTCCTGTCGTCCCTAGAGTTCCTCCACCTGGGTTGTTCGATGTGATAGCTCATTGCTATCTTTAAAAATGGAGCCCGGCAGAATGCACCTCTGAAAAGATGTACATTGGGGAAGAACGCAATGTCACAATAACGTTGTCCAGTGAGTGTACCGTGTGCAAAGATTTCGAAGTTAGTAAGCTGACATAACATTGGGCTTCCCCACATCATAATACTTGGACCACCAAAACGATCATGTTCGACAACGTTGGTGGGCGCATTACGTGCTCCCACCAGGGTACGTCCAGCGCTGTCAAACATGGCCGGTTTGATGGTCCAGGTGTTGTGGTGTGGGGAAGTATGATGTTGTGTCAGCTTTCTAACCTCCCAATCTTTGAAGACGTCCTACTCACCAGTCAACGTTATCGTGACGCTGTACTGCTTCCACAAGTGCGTGTTTTCAGAGGTCTGTTCGGCCCATACTTAATTTTTATGGATGACAGTTTTTACGAGGTATTTTCTGAGCATTATGGTGTGTGGGACTATTGGTCTCCAGTAGTTCGTTACAGAGTACTTGCGTTTAATTTTAAAGCCCCATATAAGTTTGTACCTGTACGTCACTGAAAATATCTGCACAACAGTGCAAATGTCGACTGTGTTCCTTGTGTGCCTTGTTTGGAAACAATTTTTTCCATTAATTCAAGTTGTTTTTCATTAGCAGCAGTAATTCCCTTTCCCTCCCTGACCTCCAGCTAGCATTCAGTACTGCGCGGTTCTTTCTCGGGTTTGTTTTGCCGGCAATGTTAGTTGTACGTTAACAGACGCTGTACGTCCTACCGTGATCGTGGTGGTCGATATTTTGAACATAGCTCTATGGGAACATTCCTGTATTTCCTTTGTATACTGCTTTACACTGAGAGAACAGGTTAAACGCTCTGCGGTAAATGTATGTTTCATCTGAGGGTTGTTGCGTTACTGTGTTATGTTTTACACGTTTTCGAGTTTTTTTTCGCTGTTTCGAATGTATATTCGCAGAAACGAAGGTAATTGAGGGGAATAAACCATAATATGTTTTAAAAGACCGCGCGCAGAATCACGGTTTAAGAGAGGAGGGGGGGGGAGGAGGGTCTTAATGCTAGTTTCCTATTTGAGCTAGCATCAAGCGGCAGACGGTTTTTAGTTTAGTCCGGACCAGCAACCATTTGCGTAGCCATTCGAAAATCTGTCTAACTGTAGCTATGTTGCAGTATATTAACCAAGGTTTGAACGACGAACCGGACCTAGAGCACAGGCAAATTGTGCGAATCGACTAATTCCTTTTGCAAAAGATGTTACTTGTTCACCTTTTGGGTTTCCAGCTATTGTACTTTTTCCGTGTTTTCAATGGATGCCCTAACTCGTTAATAAAATTCATTTTTACATCGTTTGGATTGGGATGACAAGTTGTCAGTGCAGGAACTATACAGACGTTCCTGCAAAAACGTAGAATGTATAGACAAAGTAAGAACAAAAACGAACAAAAATTGTATTTAGGCCTCATTTTGTTAGTCGGCCGCGGTGGCCGAACGGTTCTAGGCGCTTCGGTCCGGAACCGCGCGACTGCTACGGTCGCAGGTTCGAATCATGCCTCGGGCATGGATGTGTGTGATGTCCCTAGGTTAGTTAGCTTTAAGTAGTTCTAAGTTCTAGGGGACTGATGACCTAAGATGTTAAGTCCCATAGTGCTCAGAGCCATTTGAACCCCACTTTGTTAGATCAGTTATAACCTAAAATATATTCACTTTTCACGGGTTTTCAATAAACAAAAGCTACTGATGATGGCACATAGGTGCCGAAACATGTTTAGGTAACAAGGAAAAAAAGTATGTTTCGCACAGAATTCAGTAGACGTTACTTGGGCTGAAATCAATGTTCAGCTGATGGCATCATTTGTATGTGCTCCATTCGAATTTCACGTGCAAATACACGCAGAAGACCTGTTTTCCTGGAAGGCCGTTGAAGTGCGCCACTTATATATGTCAAACATGTGAGAATCGTTTTAGACTGCGGCAGTGTACGAAATACAACCCGATTCGTGTAAAAAAGAAAACAGCAACTAGTAACTGTTAATAACGCTGTGTATTTACAAAAATAGCCCCGTTATCGGTTTTGGACACACAGGTTCACCTTCAGATAGCTGTTCAAGTTTATTTACATTTCTTATGGTTTATACTAGTTGTCTGAAAATGAATTTGTCGAGTCGAAACCGATATCAGCGCTATTTGTGTAAATAAATAGCATTGTTAACAATGGATAGTTGGTGTCTTCTCCTTTGCCCAAATCAGCTTACAAGAAGTTCCTTATTGCCATTTAGAAACAGTGAATTTCCTGGTATGGCACTTAGTTTATTAAGAACGTTCAGTTTTCTTTATTTTTCCCATTATTTTCGAGATGGTGCGTTGAGAAGCACAATTTTGTGCTATCAGAATACATTTTCAGTATTTTGGATACGAATCAGTTGTGTACATACAGAGATACTTCGTCTTTTTCATTCGCCTGACAAATGTGAGATGTGGCCCTTGCAGTGTTTTCTATTTCCACTCTTCAGCTGCCATCGACGAAGCGATATCTGCGGGAAGAACAAAGAACTTTGGACATACAGAAGCAAACAACGACGGCAAAAGAAGCTTGTTGCTGGTTCGGATACTACGCGGTTCCGGAAGACGGTGACCAGCTTCATTGGTCCGGGGTAATATTAGATTCACAAGACCTGAGGCACATGTGACGTACTTGTACAATTTGTTGTAACAAAATGACAAAAAATGTCATATTGGTGGTTAAAGAATTTAAGAATTTGATTCTTTTCGTATCACAACTTGCGTGCTATAAAGATAACGACACACTGAAGATCTATAAAAACACGTCGTTCATGGTACGATTTGTTACAATTAAACGTCACATAATAACTTATCAGCGGTTAAAGAATTCGTCTAAGCTACAACACAGAGTCAAAGGTTACGAAAGTTCATCGTGGTGTAGTAGTTGTAAGCATGCAGTTATAAAGTTTAAAGCAACTGATTAGCGTCTAATTTAACATAAGTATGTTCTGTAATATTCGATGTTGTTATACATATAAGTGTGCTCTC
Source organism: Schistocerca cancellata (assembly GCF_023864275.1). NCBI lineage: Eukaryota > Metazoa > Arthropoda > Insecta > Orthoptera > Acrididae > Schistocerca > Schistocerca cancellata. The sequence goes on along the minus strand of NC_064627.1, from coordinate 187,132,186 downwards.
TCTCTCTCTCTCTCTCTCTTTACAAATTAAGCATGAAACACTAAAATGCCAGTAAATATTCAACAAGTTGTTCATTTGGTAAAACAAAATAGATACGACTTAGAATAAGAAACTGGAGCATGGAGACCGAATGACCACATCATTCAGCACCACACATATGGACTAACAACACTGGAAATTGTAAGCAACATCAAACGATAATTTAACCTCACGAAATTTGTGCTACGAAAGTTGTTTCTAATCTGAAAAACAAGAAAAAACACGACAAAATGTAACATAGCAACATATTGTAACTACTACATCGCACATTTATTATAGGCATAAAAAGAAACATGTATTACAGGCCACCGAAGATGCTTCATAAATAAAATAATTTAAACGCGTATGGCAAAAAACAAACTGCCTTTCATTTAGTAGCAGAGACGGAACATACCTCCATGAATTTTGAGGGAACTAAGGAACGACGGAAAACGGAAAAATGACTATTAAATGGTAACTTAGTCTCATCCGACTATAAAGTCTAAAAGAAAATTTACAAGGTAGTTATTTTAGAAGACTTATTTTCCAAACAACAAAATCTTCAGTTAAAACACATATGAGGACGAAACGTATACTGATACAGGTAATGGTACAGGAATGTTCCTGTAGCTGTATTTCTCATTTTTTCAATTACTTTTTTTTAAGTGAAAAGGTAGAAGCTTATTTTTCTCGCAGTGAACTGTAATTTTTCGCACAAATTGGAACATACAGCACACGACCAGCACACTTTTACCACTGGGGGGAGGGAGGAGCTTACTTTTAAAAACTTTTCGTAGTACATATCTACACACTGAGTATGAAGTTGGCAGCTTCTCCACTTTCAAAGAAAGGAAAGGCAGAAATGGTTTCCAAAACTGCAATGAATGTACCAACTGAAGATATGGGCTGCTGCTTTAATTCGTGTGCATGAATGGGTAAGATAATATGTATTTACAATCATTTTACGGTTTCAAAAGACTGTTATTGTAGCGCTACGTTTATTATTCTGATGTGCAAAGGACGTATAATTTTGTATATGTAACGAGACGACATTGTAATAAATATTCGGTCCTCAAGTGAATAAACAGATGAGTTAAAACGAAGTCAATAAGCAGGTCAAATGCAATACGATGAGGTAAGATGTGACATTTCCACTGGTGCGCAACCTATAAATACGTTTCCATTTATTAATACTAATGAGGCACGCACAATGACTGTGCATCTGCAGACAGCATTTCTCAAATGAACATAACCCGTTTGTGTAATTGGATATTGAAAACAGCAACCAGTCTCATTAATTCTAAGAATCACGACAGCAAGTATATCAGATGTGAGCTTCCAGCTACGGAGAGCTCACTGCGCTTGGACGGGTTACACTCATCCCACAAGACTTCCCGCAAACGTGACGACATTTTGACGTCACACGCAATATTGAAGAAGGAAAGAACTTTCTATCGACTTTCGTGACCGTACGGTGCACAACACGTGAGACGAACGTTACTTTCAAGTCGACAATATCAGCCTAGATGAGAGAGAACTGGAAATTGCGCTTTTTCTTTATTGCAGACTTCGTTAACACCGAAACTGCGCTGTTTATAAATGTGTAAAAGGCTGCATTCATATGGACTGGGCTGTGGATCAGGGACAGATTTCAGTGTTCTCAAGAATTAACTCCGTAGCTTACTGAAGAAGTTGTACTGTTCTTCCTACTACGTCTTTATCTCCACTAATGTGAGACGACTTGCTGATTTACAAGCAAAAACAAGTTGAAGCCAGCCAGCACTGAATCCATCTAAGGTATATACTCAAAAGTGTGCATTAACGAGTCTCAACAACATAAGTTTGCTTTTAAAGCACTGAAAATTAGTTTCAGGAATTAGTCTGTAATTACGAAGGGCGGGTAGCCATTCTAGCAGATGACTTAGAGCGGCAGCTCATTTAACTAATGTTCTATGAATAAATGCTGTTTCAAAACGCCAGCACATTGAAGGACTCTCGAAAACGCGTCGGTATTGGTACAACGTATTGTAATAAAAAATCGAAAAATGTCATATTAGTGGTTAGAAAAGTACTTTAACTGAAGACGTTCTTGTTTGGAAAAGAAGTCTCCTATAAGAACCACCTCGCAAGTGTACTTTTATACTGCGTAGATGGGTGGGACTAAGTTATCTTCTCATTCTTTTGCAAATGTGTCAGCTTCTCCGTGCTTTTTTTCTGAGTGGTAGCTTTACTTTACCAGACGACCAACGTGCTTTAAATATTTAGTAGCATTTGCGTGTTCTATGTTTAGTTTGAATTATTGACAATAGCAACTTACTCCTGAGAGAGCACACTTGTATGTGCGTAACATTCTATATGACGGTGTATACTTCTATTAAATTAATAATGAAGTCATAGTATTGAAGTCATGGTATTATTAAGAAAAAGGGGAAAAAATTGGAGGTGCCTGATGAATCCGCAACGAACGATCTTCCACTTTTCAATTCCACGCTCATAACCGTTACATCACGATGACGTTTCAAAAATTTAGACTCTGTGCTGCAACTTAGAAGTAATAAAAGCTGTAACCGCCATTAACTCATTATGTGGCGTTAAATTATAATAATAATATATCGTACCAAGAACGACGTGTTTTTATAAATCTTCGATACTGCCTGTGACATCAAAATTACGACATGTTTGCACAATGATGATGATGATGATGATGATGATGATATTTCGTTTCTGGGGCGCTCGACTGCGTGGTTATCAGCGCCCGTATAAATGTCCAGTGTTTTGACTGTCCAATTTCGCCACTTTTGCGAATGATGATGAAATGATGAGGACAACACAAATACTAAGTCCCCGGGCAGAGAAAATCCCCAACCCGCCTCGGAACGAACTCAGGTCCCAGTGATCCCGAAGCTTCAACGCTAGCCTCTAGCCACTTTTTTGTTCAAATGGTTCAAATGGCTCTGAGCACTATGGGACTTAACATCTTAGGTCATCAGTCCCCTAGAACTTAGAACTACTTAAACCTAACTAACCTAAGGACATCACACACATCCTTGCCCGAGGCAGGATTCGAACCTGCGACCGTAGCAGCAGCGCGGTTCCGTACTGAAGCGCCTAGAACCGCTCGGCCACAACGGCCTGCAAGGGTAGTTCAAATTTGCATATAGTCTGCAGTCCCATTCCGGAATGAGCAACCTCGACGTTGCCAACATTTCCGTCTACGTTGCAGAAGGGTAGTCCTTGTTTCACGTTTGCAGAACCCTGTCGCACGTTGCGTCGTTAGTAATTTTCACATAGGCCGTGTCACTCACGATCGAAAAGTGGATGCCGACGATGTCGACAGCCGGGATCTTGGACTCTTCCTTTAAAAAGCGCTCGGCATCGAGTGATTTTGGTCTAGCAAAGTCGTTTCTAAAATCGAGTCTCAGTGTTACTTCTGGGTATTGATTCGCCACGATTTTGTCGCACTACGGCGTCACGTTAGTGTCGGCCAAAGGAAATAAACAAGGGGAGCGAGCCCGCACTGCAGGCGGAAACACACAACACGTCCGCGCTGCTCGGCCGATAAAGCCGTACTGTCACTAGACCACGAGCTGCGGACCTTGTGAACGAAGTATTGTAAGCTGTTACCCGCAGTGACCGAGGCCGGCATCAAACACTAAAGGAACTCGACAACAGTTCCTGCGGCTGCCAATATTGCGTGTGACTACAAAATGACGTCACGTTTGGAGGAAATCTTCTGAAATGATTGTCTTTCCGCTCAGGCTCGACACGGCCACGTCATAGTGACGTCACAGAGATGTATCACCGAAGTGTACCTAACGTCACTCTACTATGAACCAAGCAATTATGAAAATCTAAGGACATTTATTTATTTATTTTCTGCCATTTACAAATGAAGGGCTTATTTCGATAGTGGTATAAGTCCATTACCTCCACTTTTCTGTCTATAGTGCTTCTGACATTAATGATCCAAACAAACAGAAAGAAAGGTTCATCTCTAGCAAGAAGCCATATGCTTGAATATTTCTGGTATATCAACTGCAGATTTTTCAGCGCTCATTTAACTTTAGGACTCTGTATCTCAAAATAAACGAAACCGGACTTGTACCACTATTGAAATAAGCCCTTCAAATGACCTCCCACCTTGTAACTAGGACAGATTGTACTTTCAGAATAAGAAACCATACATGTACAGAATGTGATATTTACGTGTTATTTCTTATTTTAAAAATGTGTTTGAATTCCTAAGGGACCAAACTGCTAAGCCTACACACTACTTAACCTAACTTAAACTAACTTACACTAAGGACAACACACACACCCATGCCCGAGGGAGGACTCGAACCTCCGACGGGGGTTCTTATTTTTAATTAGGATTCATAATATTGCTGCTTTAAATACTTCTGAGCTTAAAAGTAATTAAGAAACGAAAATCTTAAAATTAGCGGTTTATGGATATAAGATAGGAATTTGTGAAGATGGAGATGAGGTTATGACATATTATAACTTTGAGACGTATTATTCGGAATTTTTTTTCTAAAATAAACAAGATTCTTGCATTTGGGATCGATAGATAAATTATAATAAACATTTATGAATTTAAAAATGTAAGATGGCAAGAACTATGCCCCTTACATGAAGTCATTAAAGATCACCTAACTCAGGTTGAGCGAACAGTAAGGCTGAACAAAAATGACTGACAAGGCACAATGCATCTTGTAGAGGGTATAGTATGGACGTATTGGAATAATTAATGTCGGGTGATGGTTTTAAAGTAATTCACACGACATGAAAACTTAGTGGAAACTCGTCGATTTACTGGAGGCTAGTTTATCCCAGGGAAGTATACAGAGTTAACCATGACCGGCTGGGGAGCAGTGAAGGGAAGCGATAATAGGCAGCTTAGGGCAGCTCAAGCTCTGAGAAAGCGGTAACGGGGGGCAGCCTCCAGCTGCCTTAAGATGAGAGAAGTGAGGGGGTGGTTGACCTCTTGCTGGTGTACCAGGAAGCAGACTGCGAACTTGTATGCCTATTGATAAATGTCCGTCGTTCCGTTTTCAGTTAAACATGTGAGAAAGCCGTACAAAGCTACAGTGGAGCGGTCAACAGAGGCCAAAATATGCATGTTGTGGCTATAGCAACTTCACGCTGAATTCACGGTCCGCATAGTCTGAAGTAAATCAGGTGAAGAGCGACAGAATGAAATACGCTGGCCTCCGATGGGAACTTGGAGTACTCTCCTGGGAGTCAGAATTCCGGAAAAATTGGTGTTTTGTGCAGACGCTAACCTTGATGGGTGGCCTGGGAGGAGCTAAATAGCAGAAGTTGAGAGGAAGGGAAATTTTGTGGGAATTTGTTCACTTCCCAGAGCAGGCATTGGTTGGCGCTGGGAAGCGATGCATAATTAACGCGACTTGCGCTGCAATTGGCGTAAGTGATTTTGCTGGAGGGGAAACCGAGGTGAAGAGTGGACTGGGAGAAGTCCATGTAGAGGTCTTCCATTCCCAGCTTGCCTAGAGTGCGGACGTGGCGTTCTTTACTCAGCTTGCCTGAGAAAGAGTGAGGATCTCTGCAGTTTAGGACTTAGCAAACGGAACGATTGAGCTTGGAGATAGGAAGTTTTGGTTCTGCTATGTACTGAGGAAGATAGTTAGGAGTGAATAGATGAGCGCAGCCTTGTAGCACCACGAGGTCGGCCGACGTCCGCACAACGACGCCGCTCCGCCACAGTGTATTCGGTGATGTTGCGACTGCTCCGGCCACTGATTTATTTGTTGGATCATGTCGGCAAAGTTTCCAACAGGGTTTCATGGGCCGTGTATTGTAGTATTCTTCTCGCACTTCGCATTACGCCTGGGTCAGTCGATAGGAATTACTTTTGAGTTATCGCGCTTTACTCCACGCAAACGCAATTTGTTACCTTTGCCTGGTAGGAGAGTCATATAATGTGATGATTGAAGGTCATGAGTTAAAATAAATTTGTGCTAATCGACTGCATCTGTTTTCAATCAGGTAGTTGCAATCCCAAGTCACTTTCTTAATTAATTTTATGTTCAACATTTGCATCTGGTGTTTAATAGCTGAATATAACATCAATGTGCATCCCTTTTTAATTAAAAGTGATCAATTCTGAATCAATTAATGTCAACACTGCCACCGCTGTTCAATCAGGAGTCACAGGGCCTCATTACTTTCGTTGCGTTATCCGATATTGTGGCAGTTTTGCACTCTCTGTTGATCTGTTAGTCAATTGTCAATTAGCTGGGGTGAACACACGACAACACCAGATAAGTGACGGGTGAGGTGTTACAACAACAACAAAAAAAAAAAAAAAAAGAGAGAGAGAGAGAGAGAGAGAGAGAGAGAGAGATGGAAAATCGATTTATAAGTCTAGAGATAACTCATTCCGTCTTCGATACAGCATGTAACGCCAAAATGACGCCACGCATGCCTCAGATCTTGTGAATCTAGTGCTACCTGTTGCCTGCTCTGCAGGATTCTGGGAACCGCTGCAGGGACTTGTCCGGCACCCACGGTGGGACAAACGTCCGACACCGCTTCCACGACCCTGGCGGCCGGCGGGCGAATGTAGCTGTTCGCGGAAGTGTGGCTGCGGAATGCGCCTCGGCCCAGAATCTGAGCGCGGGCAGGGAAGCACACGGCCGCTATTGTACGCATGGTAGCCGACGTTCCCGGAACAGAGGGCTTCTCCTGTACAGCGACAGCAGTCGCTGTTCTACATCTACATCTACAGGGTGTTACAAAAAGGTACGGCCAAACTTTCAGGAAACATGCCTCAAACACAAATAAAGAAAAGATGTTATGTGGACAAGTGTCCGGAAACGTTTAATTTCCATGTTAGAGCTCGTTTTAGTTTCGTCAGTATCTACTGTACTTCCTCGATTCACCGCCAGTTGGCCCAATTGAAGGAAGGTAATGTTAACTTCGGTGCTTGTGTTGACATGCGTCTCATTGCTCTACAGTACTAGCATCAAGCACATCAGTACGTAGCATCAACAGGTTAGTGTTCACCACGAACGTGGTTTTGCAGTCAGTGCAATGTTTACAAATGCGGAGTTGGCAGATGCCCATTCGATGTATGGATTAGCACGGGGCAATAGCCGTGGCGCGGTACGTTTGTATCGAGACAGATTTCCAGAACGAAGGTGTCCCAACAGGAAGACGTTCGAAGCAATTGTCGGCGTCTTAGGGAGCACGGAACATTCCAGCCTATGACTCGCGACTGGGGAAGACCTAGAACGACGAGGACACCTGCAATAGACGAGGCAATTCTTCGTGCAGTTGACGATAACCCTAATGTCAGCGTCAGAAAAGTTGCTGCTGTACAAGGTAACGTTGGCCACGTCACTGTATGGAGACTGCTACGGTAGAACCAGTTGTTTCCGTACCATGTACAGCGTGTGCAGGCACTATCGGCAGCTGATTGGCCTCCACGGGTACACTTCTGCGAGTGGTTCATCCAACAATGTGTCAATCCTCATTTCAGTGCAAATGTTCTCTTTACGGATGAGGCTTCATTCCAACGTGATCAGATTGTAAATTTTCACAATCAACATGTGTGGGCTGACGAGAATCCGCACGCAATTGTGCAATCACGTCACCAACACAGATTTTCTGTGAACGTTTGGGCAGGCATTGTTGGTGATGTCTTGATTGGGCCCCATGTTCTTCCACCTACGCTCAATGGAGCACGTTATCATGATTTCATACGGGATACTCTACCTGTGCTGCTAGAACATGTGCATTTACAAGTACGACACAACATGTGGTTCATGCACGATGGAGCTCCTGCACATTTCAGTCGAAGTGTTCGTACGCTTCTCAACAACAGATTCGGTGACCGATGGATTGGTAGAGGCGGACCAATTCCATGGCCTCCACGCTCTCCTAACCTCAACCCTCTTGACTATCATTTATGGGGGCATTTGAAAGCTCTGTTCTACGCAACCCCGGTACCAAATGTAGAGACTCTTCGTGCTCGTATTGTGATACAATACGCCATTCTCCAGGGCTGCTTCAGCGCATCAGGGATTCAATGCGACGGAGGGTGGATGCATGTATCCTCGCTAACGGAGGACATTTTGAACATTTCTACATCTACATCTACATTTATACTCCGCAAGCCACCCAACGGTGTGTGGCGGAGGGCACTTTACGTGCCACTGTCATTACCTCCCTTTCCTGTTCCAGTCGCGTATGGTTCGCGGGAAGAACGACTGTCTGAAAGCCTCTGTGCGCGCTCTAATCTCTCTAATTTTACATTCGTGATCTCCTCGGGAGGTATAAGTAGGGGGAAGCAATATATTCGATACCTCATCCAGAAACGCACCCTCTCGAAACCTGGCGAGCAAGCTACACCGCGAAGCAGAGCGCCTCTCTTGCAGAGTCCGCCACTTGAGTTTGTTAAACATCTGCGTAACGCTATCACGGTTACCAAATAACCCTGTGACGAAACGCGCCGCTCTTCTTTGAATCTTCTCTATCTCCTCCGTCAACCCGATCTGGTACACTTTCCTGTAACAAAGTGTTTTTAGTCACGCTGGTACGTTCTGTTGCTGTGTGTTTCCATTCCATGATTAATGTGATTTGAAGAGAAGTAATAAAATGAGCTCTAACATAGAAAGTAAGCGTTTCCGGACGCATGTCCACATAACATATTTTCTTTCTTTGTGTGTGAGGAATGCTTCCTGAAAGTTTGGCCGTACCTTTTTGTAACACCCTGTATATGGTTACTCTGCAACTCTCACTTAAGTGTCCGGCAGAGGGCTCATCGAACCATTTTCATACTACTTCTCTACCATTCCACTCTCGAATGGCGAGTGGGAAAAATGAACACCTAAATCTTACCGTTCGAGCTCTAATTTCACTTACTTTGTTATGATGATCCTTTCTCCCTACGTAGGTGGGTCGACAAAATATTTTCACATTCGAAAGAGAAAGTTGGTGATTGAAATTTCGTAAATAGATCTCGCCACAAAGGAAACCGCCTGTGTTTCAGTGACTGCCACCCCAACTCGTGTATCATATCAGTGACACTCTCAACCCTATTTCGCGATAACACGAAACGAGCTGCCCTTCTTTGCAATTTTTCGATGTCCTCCGCCAATCCTACCTGGTAAGGATCCCACACCGCGCGGCAATATTCCATCAGAGGACGGACAAATACAATGTAGGCTGCCTCTTTAGTGGGTTTGTCGCATCTTCTAAGTGTTCTGCCAACAAAGCGCAGTCTTTGTTTCGCCTTCCCCACAATATTATCCATGTGGTCTTTCCAGTTTAAGTTGCTCGTAATTGTAATTCCTTGGTATTTAGTCGAATTGACAGCCCTTAAATTTGTGCGATTTATCGTATTCCCAAAATTTATCCGATTTCTTTTAGTACCCATGTGGATGACCTCGCACCTTTCTTCGTTTAGTGCCAGTTACCACTTTTCGCACCATACAGAAATTCTCTCTAGATCATTTTGTAACTGGAATTGATCGTCTGATGATTTTACTAGACGGTAAATTACAGCGTCATCTGCAAACAATCTAAGGGGACTGCGCAGATTATCACCTAGATCATTTATGTAAATCAGGAACAGCAGAGGGCCTATGACACTACCTTGCGGAACGCCAGATATCACTTCTCTTCTGCTCGATGATTTACCGTCTATCACTACGAATCTGAGAGAAAATAACGAATCCAGTCACACAACTGAGACGATACTCCATGTGCACGCAATTTGATTAATAGTCGACTGTGAGGAACGGTATCAAAAGCCTTCTGGAAATTTAGGAATATGGAATCGATCTGAGATCCCTTGTCGAGAGCACTCATTACTTCATGGGAATAAAGAACTAGCTGTGTTGCACAAGAACGATATTTTCGGAATCCGTGTTGGTTATGTATCAATAAGTCATTTTCTTCAAGGTGAATCGTAATGCTCGGGTACAGTATATGCTCCAAAATCCTACTGCAAATTGAGGTCAGTGATATGGGTCTGTAATTCAATGGGTTACTCCTATTTCCTTTCTTGAATATTGGTGTGACCTGAGCTACTTTCCAATCTTTAGGAACAGACCTTTCGTCAAGTGAGCGGTTGTATATGATAGCTAAGACAGGCGCTATTGTGTCTGCATACTCTGAAAGGAACCTGACTGGTATACCATATGGACCGGAAGACTTACCTTTCTTAACTGATTTGAGCTGTTTCGCAACACCTAAGATACCTACTTTTATGTCACTCATGCTAACAGCTGTTCTGGTTTCGAATTCTGGAATATTTACTTCGTCTTCTTTCGTGAAGGACTTACGGAAGACCATATTTAGTAACTCCGCTTTAATGGCACCATCATCGGTAACAAATGGCTCTGAGCACTATGGGACTTAACTTCTGTGGTCATCAGTCGCCTAGAACTTAGAACTACTTAAACCTAACTAACCTAAGGACATCACACACATCCATGCCCGAGGCAGGATTCGAACCTGCGACCGTAGCAGTCCCGCGGTTCCGGACTGCGCGCCTAGAACCACTAGACCACCGCGGCCGGCCTCATCGGTAACATTTCCATCGCTATCGCGCAGTTTTTTGCCACTGTGTGCTTTGCATACGACCAGAATCTCTTTGGGTTTTCTACGATATTCTGAGACTATGTTTCATTGTGGAAACTACTAAAAGCATCTCGCATTGACGTCCGCATTAAATTTCGAGCTTCCGTGAAACTTGCTTCCGTGTTGCTGACATTCAGTGTCGAGGAATTATCTGGTATGGTCTCCGAGACCGCGGCGTGCCCCAACACCCACTGGCCGTATCAAAGTACCCGCCTACGCAGCCGAAGTTGTCGAATGTATCCTCTTTCGTCCGCATGGATAATTATTTTAAATTTATTCGTGGTAGTAAAGTGTTGTCGAGAGAAAGGATACATCCCATCGCCAATTAGAAAAGAAACCGCGTATTCGTAAAATTGGCAAGAAGGTATCGGTGTTCTGAGCCTTCTCTTACGGTATAAAACGATTTTAGCATCAAGCCGAGCAGTCGTCGTTGGAAAGCAGCGATCTTGATTACGCGAAACCGTGTTATTCTTAATCATTAACGCAAAAAGTTAGTTTTATATGGTAATAATAATCACACCAGAACTTCAGATTCGACTTACAGATATTGAAATGAGAAGACGATAGCGTGCATTCGGCGCTGTCTGAATCGAACTGATTACTTCCAACTAATTTACAACCCAAGAATTAAACAAAATAAACTTTATTAGGACAGGAACGCAGAGTTTCCTACTATGCTACCAAAGTGAAGCGGAAATGACTTAAACAGCATTATTATTTAACATGGCAAGGGCCCTGCCGTATTGGAAACACCGGTCCCCTTCAGATCACCGAAGTTAAGCGCTGTCGGGCGTGGCCGGTACTTGGATGGGTAACCGTGCGGGCCGCCATGCGCTGTTGCCATTTTTCGGGGTTGCACTCAACCTCGTGATGGCAATTGAGGAGCTACTCGACCGAATAGCAGCGGCTCTGGTCAAAGAAAACCATCATAACGGTTGGGAAAGCGGTGTGCTGACCAGACGCCCCTCCTATCCACATCCTCTTTTGAGGATGACACGGCGGTCGGATGGTCCCGATGGGCCACTTGTGGCCTGAAGACGGAGTGCTATACTATTTAACATGAAGTACAGTAAGGAGACTTGTATTTTATCTACCAAAGTTTTTATTTCTTTCAAACAACAATATTGTCCCCTCATAAGCAGCTCCCTTCGGCAGCTATACACCGGCAGATTCATTTTTCCCCGTCTTGGTTGCAGCGCTGAAGCGCTTTAACTGGTAGGGCCTTTAACATATCAGTCGCAGTCTTTCGAATGTTCTCCAGAGTCCCAAAATGACATCCTTGTAGGGCATTTTTCAGTTTAGGGAAAGAAAACTGTCACAAGGACTCAGACAAGGTGAATAGGGAGGCTGTGGAAGAAAAGGAGTGCCTTTTGAGGTAAAAAATTCCGTGACAGAAATTGCTGTGGGACACTGGGCGTTGCAGTGATGCAGCATCCACCTGTCTGCAACGTCCGGTCTCTTTCGATTCTTCCTTTTCCTGACCCTTTCAAGGACATATTTATGAAACACTTGATTGACACTTTGTCCTGGAGGAACACAAGAGCACGCACACGTTTCGCGCGGGAAGCGAGAAAGCTACCGCAAGACCACGAGCTGCGGACGCCGTGCACAAATGAAAATTATATTTCCGTACCCCTTCAGTCTTCTAAAGTGAAACAGCTATAGCAGTATTTTGAAAATCAAATTACTTTTATATTCAAAACACGAAAATTGTAGAGTAGCTTGCGAAATGAAATGATAAGATTTGGCTTCAGGTTACACATTTTCAGTACAAGTCCCAAAACTTTAAACGTGTACCTTGACGCCCACCACCAGAACGAGGTTCTGTCATTTTTTCGTAAAAGATTAACTAGCACGAAGTAAATGGCGTTTGTGGTCACGAATTGTGTGAAAATACCATCAATCTGCGACGAGCTACTGTTTTTCGGAATTAATCAGCGACAGCCTGTGTTTACCTTGTTGGCGAGGCTGAAAAGGAACGTTGATTACAAACTCTTTTAGTGGCGTTATCTATCGGCTGCGCACAGTAGAACGCCATTTCAGTGACGCGAGATAGGCGAGAGGGAGAAAAAAGGATAAAGAGGGGAGAACGCTATGATTTATTGCACTCTTTGGGTATCTTCCGCATTGTACAGTATATATGCACAGAGCTGGCGGGGCCGCGAACCGTGGGGGCGGGCATTTGTTCATTAGCCGGATATTTAATGGAGAATTTATTTTGCGGAATTTGTGGTCGGGGGCAGGGTTCGGTCTGCGGCCGCCAGAAAATGGATTGCGGGGCATAAAACTGATAATGCGGAGGGTAGGGGTAGGGAGGGAGGAGGGTGGGTAGGGGGTAGGGGATGGGCGCAGCTGTAATAACCGGCAGAGCGGGCTGCACGTTGTGGAGAATGCGCCGCCACCGCCAACTGCAGCGTTTATCTGGGGGAGAACTCCACTGGAAGCATACTCCACCACTGTGCGCCGGCAGCCGTGTTACACGTGCACTGGAAAAAGCAACCACACTTTTGTCCGTGGTCCTCAGATCCTGCGCAAATTTTTAAACATTCTAGCGGGCGACATACGTATCAAATCCGTTTTGTTTTGAATTTATTTTTGCCAGTTCTTTGTTTGCACGGTGCGATTTAATGGAACCTTGTGGGGTTCCGGGCTCGCTTTATATTCCCCGATCATTTTTAATTTTTATATAATTTAATTTTACTGGAATTTTTTCCGGAAATAATGCCGGCATTTACAATTTCTTTTTGAAGATGGTTCCATCGAGAGCACAGCCGTTTACAAGAAAGGTAGCAGAAGTGATCCATAAAACTGCCGGTCAACCTCACTAACGTTCGTTTCTCGTAGAATCCTACAACATATTCTGAGCTCGAACATCTATTTATTTACATTTTTTCGTGCATTTGTTTCACCTGGTAGGATTGGGATCTTCAGGCCCTTTATTACATTTAACCAGACAGCCTTAATGAGTCATCACAAACTTTGAAGTACAGAAGCAAGATAATAATAATAATAATAATAATAATAATAATAATAATAATGAGAGAACTAACAAATTCAAGCGTCTACGAGAAGTAGAGACGTGAGACAGCGTTATCATCACATGACAGAGTTTGAAAGGGACCTCATTATATGTCCCCAGCCTGCCGCAGTGGCCGAGCGCTTCTAGGCGCTTCAGTCCGGAACCGCGCTGCTGCTACGGTCGCAGGTTCGAATCCTGCCTCGAGCATGGATGTGTCTGATGTCCTTAGGTTAGTTAGGTTTAAGTAGTTCTAAGCCTAAGGGACTGATGACCTCAGATGTTAAGTTCCATAATACTTAGAGCCATTTGACCCATTTTTGTATGTCTCCATTTATCCGGCTAGTCGAAGCGAACAGTATCTAAATTTGTAGGTCATTCATATGTGACAGTGGCCCGATGTTGGGCTGCATGACAACCTGAGTGTAGTCATAGTCATCGCCTGACCAGGGCAAGTGGATCCGCCGTTTTGCGCATCAGGCACTTCGTAAACCCTTCGTATCTGCGTCTGTTTGTTGACTAAATATAAAAAAAAACTCCCTGCGTCAAAATGTGTCATTAGGCACTACTGCCCAGAGACCAGCCGCAATAGAGAATTATCTTCTCACATGTAGACTGCAGTTAACACCACAACAAAATGTTCACGTGTGTGTGAAATCTTATCGGACTTAACTGCTAAGGTCATCAGTCCCTAAGCTTACACACTACGTCACCTAAATTATCCTAAGGAAAACACACACACCCATGCCCGAGGGAGAACTCGAACCTCCGCAGGGACCAGTCGAACACAACACAAACGGCGTGCCCAGAACAATGGACAGCTAACGAATGGCGTCGCATTATGTGCAGCGAAGAAAAGCGACTCTACACTATAATTGTTAATTTAAAAAAAAAAAAGATATATCATTAACCGCTCTCGATTGTAGAAAGCGTATCGATACATAGATTATCGGCGGAAGAAATACCGACGTACCGGCCAATAAAAATATCGGCTGCACACTGTGAATATATTGCTGGTTTGGAACTGTATATTTGAGTAGTGATTTATTATTAGATATCCTGTACATCAACAAGCTAGCAGCCTGCTTATACCCATTAGAGCAATAACTGAATGGAAAACGATACACGCTCACTGCATATAAGTGACACAATAAACTGTGTCCGATGGGTCCGTCGTTCGGTTTCGTCACATATTGGATTTGTCCGAAACTCTTCATGTCGACTTCCCAATTGTTTCATTTCTGCCAACGCCAGTGACGTGGTAGTTGTAATGTGAAAATTGAGTGGTGAAGCTAAACGTTGCAGTTCCTGTCAGTACTGCCGAGCGCCGATTACGTCAGCATTTCCCCTCGCACGTCTCCTCTGCCCATCGCAGAGACCAGTCTTGTCGTTCAGATTTTTGTTCGTCATTTTCAGCAACTGTTTTTGAGGAACGGCGATGTGAAGAAATAGCACACTAGTTGCGTTTTTTTTTTTTATTTTTTTTTTATTTTTTTATTTTTTTATTTTTTTTTTTTTTGCGAGTCAAAGAGAAGGATTGGACGTGATGAGAGCTCAACAAGTAGTAAGACTTCTTCACACAGTGAAAGTAAAATTATTTTCTACTACAGTTTCAAAAGAACAACTTCAAATATTCACCGAAAATTGTGAAAAAATACAACATAAATTAGAAATATCGGCAACTCGATATTGCCATTTTGATACCGATGTATCGGAAGAATAATTACCGAAGATATACATCGATATATTTTGACTAAAATCTGTACATCATTGTATCGATATTTTATCAACTGCCCTACTCTACACCACCCCAGATAATCATCGTCAGCGACCTTTCGACAGGGGCACCCTTCCAATGTTTTGGAGAAGCACAGCGATACTACTGGGGCCATGGTGTGGGGAGCTGTCGGGTATGACTACGACTGGTGGTGAGTGACGGAAACCTGATGGCACAACAGTATGTCATGGGCATCCTGTGTCCTCATGTGTTACCTCTCACGCGATTGTATCGTGGTGCCATTTTTCAACAAGACAGTGCTCGTCCACACGTGGCACGAGTCTCTATGAAATGTCTGGCTGATGTTGAAATACTACCGTGGCCAGCAAAATCCCCATGTCTGCCCACGATAGCACACATGTGGGACCAGCCGCGACGTCAACTGCGTCCCAGCGGCCGTATCCACGATATCCAGGACCAGTGATAGCAGTTGTGGGCGAGGATGCCTCAGGAGAGCATGCATCGGCTTTATGACAACCTTCCCAACTGAATCGGTGCATGAATTCAAGCTAGAGTGGGTTCAACGTCGTATTGATAGGTTGGCTTATAGTACCAACTCCTTTACAAATTTGACTCGATTTTGCGTTCACTGAAAGAACATCAAATACCCTTCCAACCCATGAAGTTTCATTTCGTTTTCTCCTCATCTTCTAAGCCTTTCGCATTTTTGTCAGACAGTGCACGTACTTGAAAATCGTCTAAATCCTAAATTATACAATAGTACGACAATAAACTATAAATTTACTGATGTAGGCAGTGTGATGCCATCGAAAAATAAAAGGAGAAGGGGATATGTCAAAACATGAGGAGCAGTGTGGATCGGCATTGCTAAAGAACTTAAAAGCCTAGAAAGGAGGCGTTAATCTTGCTGTGAAGTGAAATGGCTGATGGGTATGATGGCCTTGTAAAAGTTTGGACTCGAAAATCAAAGACATTTTTTGAGATGACTAAATCAGAAACGAACCCTTGTGTTTGTACGCCTTTGATTCGCTTCAGTGCAGCTACTCTCAGAGTTCCATTGCCGTTTGTAATTACCGTATGGCAGAGAAACTTGGTAGATATTCGAAACCGATTTACACTGGGAAAATTTAGCTCCATTTTCGGCCGACACATGTAAATCTGGCACTGTGAATGCAAGAAAGACGTATAGAAATGTTTCCACATGTAATGGATTATGGAAGGGACGCAAAAAGGTATAATCTTGATTTTATTATAAACTACCGCTTACACAATTTGTTCAACACGCGCACTGGAGACATCGGCGAGATGCTGCGTCCGTAAAACGACGTGATCAACAGCTGTTCGCAGCAGTCCCGGTGGAGTCTGAACAATGTGTCCTTGTAAGTGGCCGTCAGATCAGGTAGAGAGCGAACACGTCCCTGGTAAACGCGTTCTTTTAGGTATCCTCAGAGCCGGCCGAAGTGGCCGAGCGGTTCTAGGCGCTACAGTCTGGAACCGCGCGACCGCTACGGTCGCAGGTTCGAATCCTGCCTCGGGCATGGATGTGTGTGATGTCCTTAGGTTAATTAGGTTTAAGTAGTTCTAAGTTCTAGGGGACTGATAACCTCAGAAGTTAGGTCCCATAGTGCTCAGAGCCATTTGAACCATTTTTAGGTATCCTCAGAGCCAAAAGCCACATGGATTTAAGTCAGGTGATCATGGAGACCATGCATCTAGGAAACCTCTGGAGGTAGCACGTTCGTGGAAGGATGCATTAAGTAGATATTTCACTGGGTGAACGACATGAGGTGTTGCTCCAGCTAGCATGTGAACAGTGGTTTCCACACAGCTGGGCTCTTCCATAACTGGAATCATATGCTGCATAAGGAGGTCTCGATAACGTGCAGGCTCACGGTAAATATGACAGGCCCCTTGAGTGTATTCTCTTCAAAGAAATACGGTGAGTACAGTGGCACTTCGAGCACGACATTAGATTTAACAGTACCCGAAATTCGACAGTTGTGTGTAGTCACTACACCCTGTAGTGTAAAATGTGCCTTGTCACTCCTTATACAGTAATATTGTCCGATCACATGTCATCAACGTCGATCCGTCCCAGAATCGAAGAGCAAATGCAGGACGTTACTGCGGACCATGAGGTTTCAGTTGCTGCACAGTCTGCATCTTGTACCAATGTAAAAAAAGACCGCAAAACTTTCCGTACTGTTGGCAATTTTCGTCACAGTGCACGTGCACTAGCATTAGCCGTGATAGTACTACGAGGTCAGTTAAAGCAACAGCAACCTCGTCAATAACTTCTATCGGGAAAGGACGCCTTCCTCTTCCGGGTGCCACGCCAGGCTTACCCATGTTTTCGAATTTTATCATCATCTTCTTTAAAGCATTTAATGACATCAGCCTCTCCTCAGACCTTTCAGTAGGCGACACTCTCTCAATGCAGCGTTGTTCAAATGGCTCTGAGCACTATGGGACTTAACAGCTGAAGTCATCAGTCCCCTAGAACTTAGCACAACTTAAACCTAATCAACCTAAGGACATCATACACATCCGTGCCTGAGGCAGGATTCGAACCTGCGACCGTAGCGGCGCGCGGTTCCAGACTGAAGCGCCTAGAACCGCTCGGCCACACCCGCCGGCCTGCAGCATTGTAATAAAGCAGTTTCACGAACAGTGCAAGATTTGTCTTCTCGAGAACCATGTTACTCACTCAGCTTTGGTTTGTCTAATGAGTGCGAGGATATCATATCATCATACAAGCAGCGTACAGCGCCAGATTTGTATCTGGTAGGCAAAACTGAAATTAATTCTTTTCCAGTGTAAAAATGTTTCGCATTAACTTATCTACCAAGTTTCGCTCTCGTACGATAACTGTATCCCACGCTCGGGCTCCTTGAGTAACTGCACTTTTATAACCACCCAGTACGTATCTGAGATAAAATTTCCCTTTGGTCAAACATGAGGCTGTTCATGAGGCTGTGCTCGGCAACAGCAGAATTACCGAAATTGCGATGTTTAATGTGGCATCAGTATTACATGGAGCCTTCAAAAATCTTTCGCTCTGACTGATAAAAGTAACTACTACAATATTCGCGAGGGAATTCAAAAATTCAAGGAACACTTGGGACCAAAGTCGTTTTTTTACTGAGCGCAGAGTTGGGTAATTTTCTTGGGCCATCTGAAAATGGACTGAATCACATCTCTGCCCAGGACTCAGCTTATATCATTTGTTGCACCTCCAAAGAGATGAAGGGGTGGTATAGGCACTCTTCTGTCAGTTGATTATCTTAATATCCCCTTCACTATAGCTGTTCTTCCGGAACATGTGTCTTGGATATCTGATCTTTGAATCCAGGTGCTCCTTGACAGAAACATTTTTATCTCTAACAGTATGTTCTGGGAGGCGCTCTGCGGCATAGGTTGGCTTCGAGTAAAGAGAGTGGCCTAGTCGACCACCAGATTTTCGTTCATGAAAAATATCTAAAAATGGTGATTTCCCTTATCTATCTGTCTCAGCGCTAAAATCGATATTAGGGGCCTACTACTCATATGGTCAATAAAAAGGAGATCTTCGATCTCATGGGACCAGATCATAAAAGCGTCGACTACATAACGAAAGAAGCAAGATTGACGAAGAGGAATTGGGAGCATATGGAAGTTCCGGGCTTCGTAACGCCTGTATTACATAATTCGGCCCACTAAACTAAGCACCTAACGGCTTACTGAAATCTCCTGAAGATGAGGACGCAGGAAGCCGTCGAAAGCTCGAGACTGTACACAGATCCGACGCGGTAAGAAATCCGTGAAGTATTTATCCAAAAACTCTAATCTTAACGAAGAGGGTCTGTCATCACCCTCACATCCGCAACATCATCACTAAGATAGGACGAAGACAAGAAGATATCACCATGAAAGTTGTGACAGAATAGGCGTGTTGCATCGTTCTCATAAGTCGCTGATGAGTATGAAGCGTTGTGTTCCTTCAAAGACTGCTAATTGTAATAATCATTGTAACGTTGAACTCCCCAGATGGTCAAGAACTTGCCTGAGGAGTAAGCTGTAAGAGTATTTGTTTATTCATATTTTTTATTTTTTGTTATAGATGTAAAGAACTCTTCCCAGATGTTTTGAAACAAGCCGTACCTATTACAGTTTTCATTCGTCATCTTTTTTGTAATTTTTTGTTTTATTTTTATCTCCTACATTTGACGCGGAATAAATACTTAAAAAAACAGATAATTTTCGGTTGAAATATAAATAAAATTTTGTTGCTTTATAAGAATGTAAAAAGATTACAAGACATACACCTTTCTAAATGGAACAATGCATATTACCTTTAAGAAACTAAAAGTAGGGTAAATTAATGTCTCAGTGGTGTTTGTTGGAGGATTCTAGTGCGAGTCGTTCACGAGATATCGTACTCTGAAAAGTTACCACACCGACCCTTATACACTACTCGCCATTAAAATTGCACGAAGGTGACGTGGTACAGACGCGAAAGCAAGACGTTGCTGTGATATGCAAATCATTAGCTTTTCAGAGCATTCACACAAGGCTGGCGCTGGTGGCGACACATACAAAGTGCTCACATGAGGAAAGTTTCCAACCGATTTCTCATACACAAACAGCAGTTGACCGTCGTTGCCTGGTGAAACGTTGATATGATGCCTCGTGTGAGGAGGAGAAATGCGTACCACCACGTTTCCGACTTTGATAAAGGTCGGATTGTAGCCTATCGCGATTGCGGTTTATCGTATCGCGATATTGCTGCTCGCGTTGGTCGAGATCCAATGACTGTTATCAGAATATGGAATCGGTGGGTTCAGGAGGGTAATACGGAACGCCGTCCTGGATCCCAACGGCCTCGTATCGCTAGCAGTCGAGATGACAGGCATCTTATCCGCATGGCTGTGACGGATCGTGCAGCCACGTCTCGATCCCTGAGTCAACAGATGGGGACGTTTGCAAGACAACAACCATCTGCGCGAACAGTTCGACGACGTTTGCAGGAGCATGGCCTATCAGCTCGGAGACCGTGGCTTCGGTTACCCTTGAAGCTGCATCACAGACAGGAGCGTCTGCGATGGTGCACTCAACGACGAACCTGGGTGCACGAATGGCAAAACGTCATTTTTTCGGATGAATCCAGGTTCTGTTTACAGCTTCATGATAGTCGCATCCGTGTTTGGCGGCATAGCGGGGAACGCACATTGGAAGCGTGTATTCGTCATCGCCATACTGGCGTATCACCCGGCGTGATGGTATGGGGTGGCATTGGTTACACGTCTCGGTCACCTCTTGTTCGCATTGACGGAACTTTGAACAGTGGACGTTACATTTCAGATGTGCTAGGACCCATGGCTCTACCCTTCATTCGATCCCTGCGAACCCTACATTTCAGCAGGATAATGCACGAGCGCATGTTGCAGGTCCTGTACGGGCCTTTCTGGATACAGAAAATGTTCGACTGGTGCCCTGGCCGGCACATTCTCCAGATCTCTCAGCAACTGAAAACGTCTGGTCAATGGTGGCCGAGTAACTGGCTCGTCACAAGACGCCAGTCACTACTCTTGATGAACTGTGGTATCGTGTTGAAGCTGCATGGGCAGCAGTACCTGTACACGCCATCGAAGCTCTGTTTGACTCAATGCCCAGGCGTTTCAAGGCCGTTATTACGGCGAGAGGTGGCTGTTCTCAGTACTGAGTTCTCAGGATCTATGCACCCAAATTGCGTGAAAATGTAATCACATGTCGGTTCTAGTATAATATATCTGTCCAATGAATATCCGTTTATCATCTGCATTTCTTCTTGGCGTGGCAATTTTAATGGCCAGTAGTGTACAATACCTGTGGTAGCACACACTAAAGAACATCACAAGTGCATACACTAGTTATCAGCATTCTGACCAGTAACGACACAACTGACCTTCACAAGCTGTGTTCAAAATGACCACCGGTGGCGGTAGTACACGCTTCCTGGCTGATATGGAATGACTGCTGCACACGTGCTAGCATTTCAGCGAATACATCCGAGCAAACTGCAGCAATACGTCGTTGCATAACATCGGGTGTAGTTGGTATGCCCTTGCAGACACTGCCTTTTAGCTTTCCGCACAGAAAAAAAGTCTACAGGCATCAAATCCAGGGAACGTGTCGACCAAGGTACAGATCCTCTGTGTCCAATTCAACAATCTGGAAACAATTTGTGAAGATATGCTATAGTACTTCGTGCACTGGCTGGACAGGCATCATGTTGGTACCACAGGTCCCTCCTAGTCTGCAGAGGAACGTCTTGCAGCATTCGCGGAAAATGTTCTGTTCGGAGGCTGCGAATGCTTGTGCGCCTTCAGTGTTACGTCTAAGAAAAACGGGCCTATGAGCTGATTGTTCACTATCCCACAGCAAAGGTTTACACTCCATGGTCGCTGATGTTCCACCTGACGAAGCCAACGGCGATTGTCAACAGACCAACAGTGCATGTTTCGGCGGTTTACCTGGCCATGATTGGTAAATGTGGCTTCATCACTAAACAAGGTACATGACATATTGGAGTATCCTGTCTTAATGCCCATTTACAGGGTTCTCATAATCGTCTCCGTGGAGCTCTTGATGGAGAGAGATGTGAGAGGCATGGAACCTGATGTGAAGGTCGATGGCAGCATGTCATGACCTCACACAAATGCAGGATGCTTTTCGATCGGTACCCCTGGGATTTGCAGCGGGATGATAGAGGCTAGCACGAGTGGGGTGGTTGTAGGAATCTGGAAATCTATAATAATGAGTACTGGAATACTTGAGTAAATAACTTTTACTTAACTTTGTCCTGTTACTGCACTCCAGGAACATAACTAATAACAAATATCTTTCTTGAATACAAGTGAGTCATTAGCAAACATTAACTGGATTATACAACAAGCAAAATAACGCAATTCTGGTATTACGTGCGTAATACATGCGCGAACTAGAGGCTGCGAACCTAGCGATCTGAAGGCTGTTCTAATCTGACTTCGCTGACTCGGCCGGTGCGATCTGCAAGTCTCTGACCGTGCCATACGGCGGCGCTGCAAGCGCCAGCGAGTCCAGAGAGGTTGCGAGTGCTGGACCGCTATCGATTATCGCAACCTCTAGCGTGGTGTCTAACGTTGACACCACAGAACCTATGCCGACGAAGAATGCGTAGAACACTTGTCTGACACGTGCCACTTCCTCGTGCGAATGCGTGGGAGCTAAAGTGCGCATCAACCGCAACGGCAGCAATAACATTAATTTCCCCCTCTTCTGTCGTCACTTGCTTCCTTCTGTTACGTTTTCTAGATGTTTACCACTTTCACGTAACTGGATGAAGAAGTCGATAAATAACTGCCGGGATGGTTGACATCTATTGGGATACCTTGCCGCACACATCGAACAAGAAAGAACTGCGTTCTTCCTAGACTCTGTACAAAATGACCATGTCGACTTTTTCTGCACTGGTAAATCCCATCGCCCACTCACGACCCACTGCTGCGACTGTCACACACTAAGTGACTAGAAAGCGGCAGTGCGCTCAAGGAACACACAAGCACAATGTAAGCAAACATAACAACACCGTACCTAGCAACTATGCTGGTTGAATGGCACAAATAAATGTCGGTGCGAAAACTTTTCAAAATACGCTATCTTGTAACCGACTCGCACCTCTAACATTGTCATGTACCCTACTTTTAGTTTGTTTATGTCAATAGCGTTGTTCCATTTAAATAATGTTAGCACAAAAAAATTCACTTTCTAAGTATTATTACGATCCGTTTATTAGCCCCTGACGACCAATCCATTCTGTGAAAACAGCACATCAGTAGCACTCTCCATTTGCGCAACATCTGTGGTGCAAGTTTCAGGTGATTCAACCTGCATATGTGTTTCTGTTTCTGTGTAGTCTCAGTGTAGTGTATATTTTTTGTTCGCGTGTTTCCCTCTGAAGGAGACGGTGTTTTGGGGAACCTTCTTTCCCGCATATGCATGTACGTGTCTGGTTCACACTCACGATTTTAAATGCGTGGGAAAAGGTTAAGAAATGCACCATACCGTAGCTGGGATCGATATGCTTCATTCTCAGTCGCTCGCTTATGTCAGGGAGGAAGTCGTACAGTCTATGTCCATTATAACTTACATTCCACTCACCTTGCCGTGTATCAGTACTGTACAAGTATCGCTTAATAAAATTTTTCATACCGAGAAGGCCGAAGAACTGGCCGGAATATTTTATGACAGTAATTGCGGTCAAGGGAATTTCGAGCGGATTTTCAGCTGCCCTTGGGAGTTTTTAATTAAGTGGCTGACATTTCGCAACGAGCCCTCCGAAATTCCACGCTCGGTACAAGTGTCATGCAGCCCGCCCGACTTTGATGTTCACGCAGAAAGGAACGAACAGAACTCCTCCCTCCGTGCTTCCGCGAACCGGGACCGCTGGCGGCAGCGCGCTAGGAGGAATTTAATGCATTTTAACGCGCCAGTAACAAAGCGCCAATTTACTCGGACTAATGAAGGAAAATTAGAAATTAGCCCCAGCCCTGCGCAGGTACTGGGTTGTACTAGCCTCAGAGAAGTCCCGAATACCCGAGCGCTGACTCTACATGCAGCACTCCTCTTTGTTGCAGGCTTGTCGTCCGCGTCGTCCGCAACGTTTCTCCCGAGTGCTGAGCATTACAAAAAAGGGGATAATCAGTATGGCCTACACTAGAGTTACTTCCAACTATGCGCACTACACAGGGTCGGTCCCAATTACACCCACAAAACTATGCAGGTAATCTGAGTTACTGGTATTGGTGTAAGGGACCTATGAGCTGAGTTGGCTCGCTACAAAGTAATTAAATTTAGTTTGGTTGGTTACTCCCACTTACCTTTGTGCCTACACTGCACTACAAATATCTCAACAACAGTGCAACTGTGGCCATTATGTGCTGTGAGTCTTGTTTGGAAACAATCTTGTTCCGTTCACTCACTGTACTTGTTGTTGACATCAGAAACACCAGATTTTAAGAGGGGCGTTCAGTACGTAATGCAACACATTTTTTTCCGAAATCAGGTTGGTTTTATGAGGATTCCAATACAACATACACTACTGGTCATTAAAATTGCTACACCAAGAAGAAATGCAGATGATAAACGGGTATTCATTGGACAAATATATTATACTAGAACTGACGTGTGATTACATTTTCACGAAATTTGGTTGCATACATCCTGAGAAATCAGTAGCCAGAACAACCACCTCTGGCCATAATAAAGGCCTTGATATGCCTGGGCATTGAGTCAAACAGAGCTTGGATGGCGTGCACAGGTACAGCTGCCCATGCAGCTTCGACACGATACCACAGTTCATCAAGAGTAGTGACTGGCGTATTGTGACGAGCCAGTTGCTCGGTTACCATTGACTAGACGTTTTCAATTGGTGAGAGATCTGGAGAATGTGCTGGCCAGGGCAGCAGTCGAACCTTTTCCGTGTCCAGTAAGGCCCGTACGGGACCTGCAACATGCGCTCGTGCATTATCCTGCTGAAATGTAGGGTTTCGCAGGGATCGAATGAAGGGTAGAGCCACGGGTCGTAACACATGTGAAATGTAACGTCCCCTGTTCAAAGTGCCGTCAGTGCGAACAAGATGTGACAGAGACGTGTAACCAGTGGCATCCCATCCATCACGCCGGGTGATACGCCAGTATGGCGATGACGAATACACGCTTCCAATGATGCTGTAAACAGAACCTGGATTCATCTGAAAAAATGACGTTTTGCTATTCGTGCACCCAGGTCCGTCGTTGAGTACACCATCGTAGGCGCTCCTGTCTATGATGCAGCGTCAAGGGTAACCGCAGCCATGGCCTCCGAGCTACTGCAAACGTCGTCGAACTGTTCGTGCAGATGGTTATTGTCTTGCAAACGTCCCCATCTGTTGACTCAGGGATCGAGACGTGGCTGCACGGTCCGTTACAGCCATGCGGATAAGAGGCCTGTCATCTCGACTGCTAGTGATACGAGGCCGTTGGGATCCAGCACGGCGTTCCGTATTACCCTCCTGAACCCACCGATTCCATATTCTGCTAACAGTCATTGGATCTCGACCAACGCGAGCAGCAATGTCGCTATACGATAAACCGCAATCGCGATAGGCTACAATCCGACCTTTATCAAAGTCGGAAACGTGATGCTACACATTTCTCCTCCTTACGCGAGGCGCCATCCACGTACTGCTTCCCGTGGAGCGTATCCTTCATGGGACCAAACAAATGCAAGTCGGAATGTGTGAGGTCGGGTGGATGAGGATTAACAGTGCAGTGATTTGTGAGTTCCTATTGCGTGCACGGACTTGTGTGGGACTTTGCATTGTCACGAGGAAAGAGAAGTTGGTTTGCACTTTTGCGGTGATGAACACATTGCAGGTGTCACAACTGTGTGCGGCCAGTCGGCATGCAGGAAATCGGACAGGCCTGCGCGATCTTGTTGCGATGATGACAAACGCCTCGCCCAACCAACGACTCACCGTGCTTTTGTTCACTGACGTGTCTCCGTGGACATTTCTGCAAGCGCCTATGGATATTTGCGATGCTTCGATTTTCTGCCAAAAGAAACTCGATGACAGCTCTGTGTTTGGAATGCACGTCCGTTACAAACGCCACTAGTCCGCCCCCGGTAGCTGAGTGGTCAGCGCGATATAATGTCAATCCTAAGGGCATGGGTTCGATTCCCGGCTAGGTCGGAGATTTTCTCCGCTCACGGACTGGGTGTTATGTTGTCCTAATCATCATCATTTCATCCTCATCGAAGCGCAAGTCGCCGAAGTTACCTCAAATCGAAAGACTTCCACCCGGCGAACAGTCTACCCGACGGGTGGCCCTAGTCACACGACATTTACAAATGCCACTTTGAAGGCTGTGTATAGCGCCGCCACCTATCGGAACTTTATGAAACTGTAGGAGCTGAACGGCCTCTGTGGCCGAGCGGTTCTAGGTGCTTCAGTCCGGAACCGCGCTGCTGCTACGGTGGCAGGTTCGCATCCTGCCTCGGGCATGGCTGTGTGTGATATCCTTAAGTTAGTTAGGTTTAAGTAGTTCTAAGTCTAGGGGATTCCGTAGAAATGTTGGAACACATGAGGCAATACTGACCCTACGACTTACCTTAGAGGAAAGATTAAGGAAAGGCAAACCTACATTTCTAGCATTTGTAGACTTAGAGAAAGCTTTTGACAATGTTGATTGCAATACTCTCTTTCAAATTCTGAAGGTGGCAGGGGTAAATTACAGGGAGCGAAAGGCTATTTACAATTTGTACAGAAACCAGATGGCAGTTATAAGGGTCGTGGGGTATGAAATTGAAGCAGTGGTTGGGAAGGGAGTGAGACAGGATTGTAGCCTATCCCCGATGTTATTCAATCTGTATATTGAGCAAGCAATAAAGGAAACGAAAGAAAAGTTCGGAGTAGGTATTAAAATCGATGGAGAAGAAATAAAAACGTTAAGGTTCGCCGATGACATTGCAATTCTGTCAGAGACAGCAAAGGACTTGGAAGAGCAGCTGAACGGAATGGACAGTGTCTTGACAGGAGGGTATAAGATGAACATCAACAAAAGCAAAACGAGGATAATGGAATGTAGTCGAATTAAGTCGGGTGATGCTGAGGGAATTGGTTTAGGAAATTAGACACTTAAAGTAGTAAAGGAGTTTTGCTATTTGGGGAGCAAAATAACTGATGATGGTCGAAGTAGAGAGGACATAAAATGTAGACTGGCAATGGCAAGGAAAGCGTTTCTGAAGGAGACAAATTTGTTAACGTCGAGTATAGATTTAAGTGTCAGGTAGTCGTTTCTGAAAGTATTTGTATGGAGTGTAGCCATGTATGGAAGTGAAACATGGACGATAAATAGTTTGGACAAGAAGAGAATAGAAGCTTTCGAAATGTGGTGCTACAGAAGAATGCTGAAGATTAGATGGGTAGATCACATAACTAATGAGGAGGTATTGAATAGAATTGGGGAGAAGAGGAGCTTGTGGCACAACTTGACTGGAAGAAGGGATCGGTTGGTAGGGCATATTCTGAGACATCGAAGGATCACCAATTTAGTATTGGAGGGCAGCGTGGAGGGTAAAAATCGTAGAGGGATACCAAGAGATGAATACACTAAGCAGATTCAGAAGGATGTAGGCCGCAGTAGGTACCGGGAGATGTAGAAGCTTGCGCAGGATAGAGTAGCATGGAGAGCTGCATCAAACCAGTCTCAAGACTGAAGACCACAACAACAACAAGTCTAGGGGACTGATGACCTCAGATGTTAAGTACCATAGTGCTTACAGCCAATGTAGGGGCTGAAGCGGGAATACTCCACGATGTCCTGGAATAAATTACACATTTTTTTCAACTGGAATCGGCCGAGAAAAAAGATGTGTTGCATTAATTATTGAACGACCCTCGTTCTTCGCCTTCAATCTCGCATTGAGCACTGCTTCTTTCTCTCTCGGCTTTGTTCTCCCAGCGGAGTCAGTTGTATGTTAACAGTGATACATAGCGGTATACATTGGTTTACATTCCAAGAGCCGCAAAAATAGCAGATGGAACAGTATTCTGATGTGGATACCGTCGCTGAGGGAACGGCGCAGAACAGCTCCGTTGTACTGCTCTTGCACTGCACTCGTACACATAATACACAGTCTGACGAAAAAAGTGAAGCATCTGAAAAGAGAGGAAGGAACGAAAGGCCACTTAACGTGTTGAGATGGCATGTAACGTTATTGTAGTGATTACAAAACTGAGTGAAACTAACACATAATTTGGCAATATAAGGCCACATATTATGAAACCACAATCGCTCTGGCCTGAACGCAAGCACTGATTCGATTGAAAAGGATGTCGTAAAACTGTTATATCGTCTCCTGAGGCAAACTGGCCCGCAACTGGTCCTATCGCGGACGTTGGCAAAGGGATGGCACTGACGTCCCAGCTAGTCCCACGTGTGTTCTACCGAGGATAGTTCTGCGGACTTTTCTGGCTACAGAAGTACCTCAACATCAGCAGGTAGTCCATAGAGACACTTGCCATGTGTCGACGAGCATTGTCGTGTTGAGAAATGGCACTACGATACTGTGGCGTGAGAGGTGTCACATGGGGAAGCAGGACATCCGTGACGGACCGTTCTGCAGTCAAGAGTTCTACTAGCAGTGACCTGACGTCATACCCGATGGATACCCACATCTTGACGGCAGGGGTAACACCGCTCTGCCTCTCAAAAACGCTGGAGAAATGGTGCTTGTTCCTAGGTTGCTAATACTGTCGTAGTGCAGAACCACTATTCATCGCCGGACGCAGTGCCACACCACGCCATTGCTCCTGCCATGGCACCGCCCCAAACGCAGCCTTCTCTATTGTGGTGTCAGCGGCAGGCTAAGCAAGAGACGGTTGCTCCCTAATCCCGCTTCTGCTATTCTCCGACCAAAGGTGCGGCACGACGCAGAATGTAGCAAGGAGTCCATCACCTGTTCTTCGACGGGACGTGGAGATATGATGGTGTTATTGTTGTACTGGACGAAAATACGCACGACTGTAAAACGGTTTGCTCCGGGATGAGGCCGAGTGGATACTATAAGACATAGAATATTATTTCACTTTATTACAACCTAGATAAGAAGAATTACTTTGTACAATCCGTCTCCACAGGAATGTTATGAGTATTTAGAACTCTCTATGAGCATTAATGTTTCATTTGAGACAGACGAAATACAAGTCTCTCCATCCGAGTACGTTTAACAATAGCGTTCACTTATAGCTCTGCCTAAGACGTTGATTACATAGCTGGCCTGATAGAAGACGATGTTGTCGCCTTAGTCGATGATAGCGGACGAGGCGGAGCGATCCTGTGCTAGGCCGGAGCGATCCTGTGCTCGGCCGTAAGCAGGCGAGCGGATGCGGCGATGTAGCGAAACGTTGTGAGTAGGCTGTTTAGGTTCTTTTATTGGTAACGCCACGTAGCGCTCGGTATGAAAATCACTGGCTGTACTGTGTGCAGTCTGTGGCTGGCTTGCATTGTTGAAATTTGCTATTGTAGTGTTGGGCAGTTGGCTGTTAACAGCGCGTAGCGTTGCGCAGTTGGAGGTGAGCCGCCAGCAGTGGTGGATGTGGGGAGAGAGATGGAGTTTTGAGAGCGGATTATCTGGACGTGTGTGCATCAGAGACAGTAAATTTGTAAGACTGGATATCATGAACTGATATATATATAAAATTAGAAGCTTTCGAAATGTGGTGCTACAGAAGAATGCTGAAGATTAGATGGGTAGATCACATAACTAATGAGGAAGTATTGAATAGGATTGGGGAGAAGAGACGTTTGTGGCACAACTTGACCAGAAGAAGGGATCGGTTGGTAGGACATGTTCTGAGGCATCAAGGGATCACCAATTTAGTATTGGAGGGCAGCGTGGAGGGTAAAAATCGTAGGGGGAGACCAAGAGATGAATACACTAAGCAGATTCTGAAGGATGTAGGTTGCAGTAGGTACTGGGAGATGAAAAAGCTTGCACAGGATACAGTAGCATGGAGAGCTGCATCAAACCAGTCTCAGGACTGAAGACCACAACAACATATATATAATGACTTTTGAACACTATTAAGGTAAATACATTGTTTGTTCTGTATCAAAATCTTTCATTTGCTTAGTATGCCTATCAGTAGTTAGTGCCTTTAGTAGTTTGAAGCTTTTATTTAGCTGGCAGTAGTGGCGCTCGCTGTATTGCAGTAGTTCGAGTAACGAAGATTTTTGTGAGGTAAGTGATTTGTGAAAGGTATAGGTTAATGTTAGTCAGGGCCATTCTTTTGTAGGGATTATTGAAAGTCAGATTGCGTTGCGCTAAAAAATATTGTGTGTCAGTTTAGTGTTGATCAGAATAGGTAAAGAGCGAAATGTCTGAGTACGTTCAGTTGTGCTCAGCTGTTTGAAAATCAAATAATGTAAGAGGTTTATCAGCACAGTAATTCATTAATTTTTCAAAGGGGACGTTTCAACGTTTGTAGCGTTTGTGGGCGTGGCCAAGCCGGTGTCGTTCATCCTTCGATGCACACTGCAGCGAGTATCGTTTCTTGTGTTTACTTTGCACCTCGCTTTTCAGATGACACCACAGTTACAATGTGCTTGATGCGCAATACAGAGACCCTGCCTTGTGGTGATCAGACGTGGTCCACCAGAACACTGACGACGAGCAGGCATACCCTCATGGTAGGATGCAGTCAGGGCTCGGGCCACTGTCACAACTGAATGCTCCACAAATCTTGACATTGCACAGTTCGACCAGCTGGCGAAATGGAGGTTCACGACGAGACCCCTTTCAAACCGTGAAAGGTGGTGATCCTTCACAGTGCTCACTCAACTTCTAATGCTGTTCACGCACGTTCACATACCCTACCAGGCATGCTAGCAACACTAAGCAGCGAACAACAACAGTGCACTCTTGTGACCATTTTACCTGTCACAGAGCTAGCCGGAGTGGCCGAGCGGTTCTAGGCGCTACATCTGGCACGCCGCGACCGCTACGGTCGCAGGTTCGAATCCTGCCTCGGTCATGGATGTGTGTGATGTCCTTAGGTTTAAGTAGTTCCCATAGTGCTCAGAGCCATTTGAACCATTTTTTACCTGTCACAGAGAACTGCAACATTAACATTTACATACCCATCGATTGTGTGTATGTCTGTAAAAGTACACTGACGTCCGACTATGTCGTCTGGGTGCTTCACTACTTTATGAATACTGGCCGGAATGTCATCACAATACGTGCCGAAATATTACCACTCCAGACCACTCATTATGGAGAAAGATCGAGTCCCACAAGACACACAGTCACTACAGGACCACTCACTCAATCACTTTGACTTTAGGAGATCTTTGGATTTCGTTTCTTTTCTAGTTCTGGCACTTTTCGTTTGGCTTTTCAATTCTTCTCTTTTTGCCGGACGGAGTGGCCGAGCGGTTCTAGGCGCTACAGTCTGGAACCGCGCGACCGCTACGGTTGCAGGTTCGAATCCTGCCTCGGGCATGGATGTGTGTGATGTCCTTAGGTTAGTTAGGTTTAAGTAGTTCTAAGTTCTAGGGGACTGATGACCACAGCAGTTAAGTCCTATAGTGCTCAGAGCCATTTCTTCTCTTTTTGGTGCGTCTGCTCAAGGTGTGATTCTTGTTTTGTTACACGCAATTGTTTTTATTCACACAATTGGTCTGGTCACCTCGATGTCGAGAGCCAATGCATCGGGTTGCCCAGATTGGCTATTAATGGGTTTTCTCTGCGCCTCTTCATAAAATTGGCGAGCGGTCCTTTAACACTGGAACGTCAGCCTGCTCCCCTGGTGGGGAAGCATCTGGACAGGTGCAGAGCAAGGCGTAGAGCTTTGTTCTGTACTTTCTGTAGCCTTGTGGATGTTGGTAGCATCGGCCCATACCACAGAAGCGTGGTCTATAGCGGGCCTAATAAGTGCCAGATATAGTATTTATCCACATTGGGTGGATAGCGTTGTTGTCGGGTTTAACACATCCAGCCGCCATGCGCTGTTGCCATTTTTCAGCCTCGTGATGCCAATTGAGGAGCTACTCGACGGAATAGTAGCGGCTTCGGTCAAGAATACCATCATAACGACTGGGAGAACAGTGTTCTGACCCCACGCCCCTCCTATCCGCATCCTCCCCTGAGGATGATACGGCGGTCAGATAGTCCCGGTAGGCCACTCGTGGGCTGACGACGGAGTGCTAAAGCGTGCGTAGGCGACCCAACGCTTTCCCTCTTACTTCGCGGACGTGAGGTCCCCAAGTCATATGCCGACGCGCCGTACAATGTCAAGGAGGTCGTTGAGACCCCTAGATCACACGATACTGCACTTAAACATCGGCTCGATACATAGATGTTGTGTCTAACTATTCCAATACAGGAAGGATATACAGTATAGTCAGAAACGGTCGGAAAAACCTGTAAGGGGGTTACAGGGGCGGTGGGAGGGGAGGGGGGGGGGGGCGGATGGCTATGCTGTTGTTAGGAAAAAAAATTGATTCGTTGTACCGTTTCTGATTTATTTAGCATTGATGTTAGCCAAACAGGTCACTGATTGCTCATGGAAATTCAGCCACTTGCACACGGTAAATTGCGGTAACGGCAGACGTATGTGGGTCCGTGAGTTACCACTTTTTTAAATGCTCATTACCAATTAAAATCTGCCTTGTTTGGAAGTGATCAATTTGAGCTACGTGGCAAAGGCTCCGTATGTTCGGTTAGAGGAAATCAAATTAAGAACACGTTTCGCGACACCGTCTGTGGAAGGCTGCTTCAGTTGGTGTGCGGGAACGACCTGATTGGCTAACTTCACTGCTACATAACTCAGAAACGGCGCAACATATTGAAATTTTTCTTAACAATTACTGCTCAGTACAGCCTCCCCTCCAACATCCTTACAAGCTTTCGAGTCTGTTTCAGGCCACCATGTATACTGTTTTGACACAGTGGCACGGGACTTTTCTGACACAGTAGCTGTTGACAATACCATGTACTTCATGGTTCAAATGGCTCTAAGCAGTATGGCACTTAACATCTGAGGTCATCAGTCCCCTAGACTTAGAACAACGTAAATCTGACTAACCTAAGGAGAGCACACACAGCCATGCCCGAGGCAGGATTCGAACCTGCGACCGTAGTAGCCGCGTGGTTCCGGATTGAAGCGTCTAGGACCGCTCGGCCACAGCGGCCGGCTATGTGCTTTAGTAAAGTCGTTTATGGTGTATTCGATTACAGCTCTCTCCGATGTCTGACCCACGCTTTACTTGAAGAGTAAAGCCTTGGGGACAGACGCCCTGCTGTGGAGGTGTATTTTACATCACAGCGTCAGAAGGAGGGTAAAGCCTCGTCGTTTGGGCGTTGTTGTTTACACTCGGCGTAGTAAACAAACAGCAGAAAGCGAAGCGGGGTATCGAAGCGTCGCCAAAGGAGCGCAAGACGTTAATCTCGGGACGGGCCTTTGAGGACGCAAAGTCGTTTCCGGAAGCCGCCAACTGCGGGATCGGCCGTAATTACGAGGGAGTGGGGTGGGGGCGGCGGGGGTGGGACACGGCCCTTGGCAGGAGCCTCAGCCTCCAATAACGCAGAGGGCCGGTCGAGCCGCCCTTGACTGGGCGCCAAGGCGGTAGCTGCCCGCCGCCTCCTGGCGCTGACGTAAATACCGCCAGGGCTGCGAGCCGCTTGGCACGGCAGGTGCCGGAGTAATAGAAGGGCCGGCGACGCCCTTGCGTGCGTGCTCTGCACCAGCCCTCCCGCCGATATTTATCTGCGTCAATACCATGAACCGATTTTCCAATAGCTGGCCGCGCTCCCCACCATAACAGCAGTAGCGCCGGTGCTCGACACCTCCTCCTGACGCCATCACATCGTAGTTATGTAAATGGAAACCAACGAAAAGAACATCAATCTAATCGTCGGTGGACAACAGTGCGGCGAATGACAGTTTTTCAGAGCACTGTTTAGTAAAGGTACACACAGGTCGTCACTTCTAAAAATCACCTAGTGGACGGGTACAGCAAAACTGCCCCAGAAAATACAGAGGGGCCCAAAAAATGTGTCCACTGTTTAAAAGTCCATAACTTGCAAACTAATTGACGGAGTTGTCTCATTTTTGGTGAAAGTGTAGCTTGAAGTCCAACTTAAATATATCACTGTTGGTGTTCGAAATGGTCACCATTAACATTTACACACAAACAATGCCGCCTAACTGCAGCACGAACTACTGATTGCAACGTCTTCAGTTGAATATTTGCACATGAATGTACGATGGATTCTCGAAGTTCATCCAATTTGCGTGGCTTTTGTCGATAAACGGCATCCTTCAGTATTCCCCACAGGTAAAAGTCCAGAGGAGCTAGGTCTGAGCAACGTGGTGGATACTCCACAGCACCTCTACGGTCTATCCATCTTTCTGGTAGATTTTCGTCGAGATACGCCCTAACACGATTTTGGTAGTGGGCTGGGGCACCATGGTTCAAATGGCTCTGAGCACTATGCGACTTAACTTCTGAGGTCATCAGTCGCCTAGAACTTAGAACTAATTAAACCTAACTAACCTAAGGACATCACACACATCCATGCCCGAGGCAGGATTCGAACCTGCGACCGTAGCGGTCGCTCGGTTCCAAACTGTAGCGCCTAGAACCGCCGAACACTTGAGCGACTCCTCCAGTTTCACGGGCACACTGTCTCACAGACTTCTGTGGTGAGCGAGTGGATTGTTGTAACACACTACGGCAGTTAGCTGGACTTGTTACTGTTACAGGTCGTCCAGATCGTTGTTTGTGTACATCTTTAACACAGCCTTCGGCTTCAAATTAGTCTCGAATGCGACGAATCGTTAAACGTGTCGGTGGCTCTTTTTGATACTCATTTCGCCATTGCCGTTGAACCTCATTAATGTTTTAGTACTTAAAATACCACTTGAAAACTGACTTCCTTTCATCGAATGTAAGCCTTGCGCCAGACATGTTTACTCGAGTAACTAGGTGCAACTAAGAACAAGACTATCTGGCGATTGTCATCTGACAAAACAAAACAACGCAATACTACGCTTGTGTGGCGATTGCTGAAACTACAAACTATTACACTGCCAAAGATGAGACAACTTCGACAATTAGTTTGCTAGTTATTGACTTTTAAACAGTGGATACATTTTTTTAGACCCCTCTATATTTCCCGCATCTTAAGATAGGGAACCTATCTTAAATCATCTGCCTCAGGTACGAATTATGTAAGTCGAGTTGCCTAGCCTAAGGTGCATGCAATGTTTTCTGGGACAGTTTTATGTTGCACACCCCGCGTACACAGCTGTAGTAAATCTGCAGTGTGTCTCAGATATACCCATGTTCTTATCTCAAAAAAGTATGTTGTGTAATATATACATGAATTCTACTTACGAACAGAAACTATGACGGACGTTCAATAAGTAACGCAACACAATTTTTTCTCTGCCAATTTCGGGTGAAAAAATGCGGAATTTGCTGTGGGTCATAGTGAAATATTTCAGTTTCAGCCCCTACAGTTTAATGAAGTTCCGATTGGTGGCGGCCCTATAGGTAGCCTTCAAAATGGCGTCTGCGGTGGAGGTGCTTTTCAAGCAGAGAGCTGTCATTGAGCTCCTTTTGTCGGAAAAACAGAGCTGTGCAGATATTCATAGCCGCTTGCAAACTGTCTAAGGAGATCTGGCAGTGAAAAAAAGCACTGTGAGTCGTAGGATGAGGCCACTCTCATCATCTCAATGAGGTTGCGCAAAGCTGTCCGACTTCCTGCGGTCGCGCGGAGTGGCCGCCCGGTTAGAGGCGCAATGTCACGGGTTGGGCGGCCCCTCCCGCCGGAGGTTCGAGTCCTCCCTCGGGCGTAGGAGTGTGTTTTGTTCTTAGCATAAGCTAGTTTAAGTTAGTGTAAGTAGTTTGTAGGTCTAGCGACCGATGACCTCAGCAGTTTCGTGGTCGCAGCTTCAATGGGGCTGAAGAAGTTATGCTTCGAAATGGTTAATCAAGGAAATCACACAACTGAACAGAGAAAAACTGGTATTGAACCCTGGGGCTTCCAACAGATATCGTGATAACATTTCGGGCCATATAATGGCATGAGACGATAAGTATAGTATCTATTATCCTCATGCTCTTTGCATTAACATTCAGTGGTTCTTTAATTTGAAACCATTTGCATCTAAAAGTTATATATATATATATATATATATATATATATATATATATATATATATATATGTGTGTGTGTGTGTGTGTGTAAGTGGGCTACAACATGCGTTATTGGAATAAAACTTTTATAAGTGTGTAATATTGTAACATTAATTTGGTGTGCTGAAATCGGTGCTAATTGACAATGAAAGTGGGTTAAAAGCCGTGATCTGTCTGGGGATGTTAACCGTGGATTACTGGGCAACTGTTTCATCAGATATTTAGTCTAGGTTTACCAAGCAGACTAACATTAATGATAATCTTTTAATAGTCATACAAAACCGGTAAAATATATATATATATATATATATATATATATATATATATATATAAAGGAGAATTTAAATAAAAAGAAAGAAATCAGTTTATATTTGGAAATTTATTTTAAGGTTGTTCCTTGAAATTTCAGCATATTATACGTGAGTTATAACTGAGCTGGTGCCTTATTTACGATTAAAAAAATGTGAGATTGTAATCTTACGGAACACATAAAATATGGAGCCAAGATTGGGAGACTGCACACAAAACTGCATTCATAAAATAACACACGAAGAACATTGAAACATAAACAAGAAGAAATTAACCACAACCAACTGATTCAGTTTTTACCCAAAGAAATTACGTTCATACCACAATCCTGTCCGTCATGTAATTACCACACACTGGTATACTAAATTCATATTAACTCTTTGTGAAATCTTCGTAAAAAGAATAGCTGAGGGCTACTTTGATGATTACACCACATGCTTCACGTGGTCAACTTGGTTTACACAAAGCGTACAACTCCACAATAATTTTGATAATTAAAATAAATTAGATCGAAAAGCAATTGACAAAAGAAAAACCTTGAACTGGTTACTAACGTCTTACTATTAACCTGATGGGTCAAACAGTTATATAAGCACGTGGTACTGGTCTCGCAAAGTACACCCCACGTGGGTTGAACATAAAGAAAAGTTGCTATATTAAAAAAAAATATTCTCAAGACGAGACGTTATAATCTCACGCACATTCGGATTTAAGATTGATGAACTTAGTTAGAGTTACTGATCAACACGTGGTTCCACTTTACTCACATAGTAGTAACAAAGCAACTACCGGAAAATAATCTGAACTTCACACGATAATTACACTGCGCTGCAATTTAAGAAACATCGGATATTTTAGACCTAAACCCGAAATAAAGGTGATTAAATTTTCAGTTTGGCTGAACTTAAGAAATCCATTGTCCTACGGACTTAACAGACACGCGCTTAGCCGGAGATCTTACCACTTCAGACGCTCGCCACGGCCACAGCAACTGCCCTACTGCCGAGCGTGCTTCCTGAGGGTGGCTCACAAAGACCAACGGAAGTGGCCAGAGGGGCAGCTTCCTATACCAACATGACAACGGACGGACAGGACCATACTAAGGATGGAAACCTCTTTGCTTTTAGGAAGCGTAGCTACCTGTTCCGACGTTGGTCCTACTGTTCTCTAGCAGACAGCCTTGTCTGCTACCCTCAAGCATGCAACTAGAAATACATATGCTCATTCATCCTCTCACACAAAAGGGAAGGGGGATGACAGTATCTTATCATATACAGTATATAAAAGAAAGCGGATGTAGGTTCCTTATGAGACTGTGTGACATGAATTACATATAAGAATTACATATAAACTGTGCTTTAAAGTGTAGTAGTGTGACAGATCGTTTTTGTTTATGTGTAAAAGTAACACGTTCCACTGCTCAGTCTCCTCCCAGATAGTCAGAAACGCCATAGTACATTTAGAAGAGGAATTTATTCCATGAATGGCAACAGATTTAAGAAATTAAACATGAAAGGAATCCAACAGAGACCTTTCAAGTGCTACGAGGCAGTGCAATGTAAGGATCCTAAAACACAATGAACTCTTCGTCTCGTACACATTTCGTTGATTTTTCTTAAATTCACGTTATTTTCGCCAGCACCACGAGCCAAGAGTCTAGTTGCAGATGATCCACGATGTAATGTTCCTGTAACACCTCCATCTCCTGATGAGTCTGCAGTGGCTCGAAAACTAGTTCATGTCACAATTGTTGTTGTTGTTGTTGTTGTGGTCTTCAGTCCTGAGACTGGTTTGATGCAGCTCTCCATGCTACTCTATCCTGTGCAAGCTTCTTCATCTCCCAATACGTACTGCAGCCTACATCCTTCTGAATCTGCTTAGCGTATTCATCTCTTGGTCTCCCTCTACGATTTTTACCCTCCACGCTGCCCTCCAATACTAAATTGGTGATCCCTTGATGCCTCAGAACATGTCCTACCAACCGATCCCATCTTCTAGTCAAGTTGTGCCACAAACTCCTCTTCTCCCCAATTCTATTCAATACCTCCTCATGAGTTATGTGGTCCACCCATCTAATCTTCAGCATTCTTCTGTAGCACCACATTTCGAAAGCTTCTATTCTCTTCTTGTCCGAACTATTTATCGTCCATGTTTCACTTCCATACATGGCTACACTCCATACAAATACTTTCAGAAACGACTTCCTGACACATAAATCTATACTCGACGTTAATAAATTTCTCTTCTTCAGAAACGCTTTCCTTGCCATTGCCAGTCTAGATTTTATATCCTCTCTACTTCGACCATCATCAAATATTTTGCCCCCCAAATAGCAAAACTCCTTTACTACTTTAAGTGTCTCATTTCCTAATCTAATTCCCTCAGCAACACCCGACTTAATTCCACTACATTCCATTATCCTCGTTTTGCTTTTTTTGATCTTCATCTTATATCCTCCTTTCAAGACACTGTCCATTCCATTCAACTGCTCTTCCAGGTCCTTTGCTGTCTCTGACAGAATTACAATGTCATCGGCGAAACTTAACGTTTTTATTTCTTCTCCATGGATCTTAATACCTAATCCGAATTTTTCTTTTGTTTCCTTTACTGCTTGTTCAATATACGGATTGAATAACATCGGGGAGAGGCTACAACCCTGTCTCACTCCCTTCCCAACCACTGCTTCCCTTTCATGCCCCTCGACTCTTATAACTGCAAAAATGGCTCTGAGCACTATGGGACTCAACATCTTAGGTCATAAGTCCCCTAGAACTTAGAACTACTTAAACCTAACTAACCTAAGGACATCACACACACCCATGCCCGAGGCAGGATTCGAACTTGCGACCGTAGCAGTCCCGCGGTTCCGGACTGCAGCGCCAGAACCGCTAGACCACCGCGGCCGGCTCTTATAACTGCCATCTGGTTTCTGTACAAATTGTAAATAGCCTTTCGCTCCATGTATTTTACCCCTGCTACCTTCACCTCTTTCAAATTCTGAAGGTGGCATGCCACAATATGTCGCATCAAATTAAAAAAAAAAAAAGCTGACTGCATATAAATCGGCAATTCTTTTTACTGTTTTTAAATTTTTTATTTTTTACAAGCGACCATTGGGGGGGACTGATCTCTAGTGGATGCCGCTGCGGTGTGTAGAACGAACTGTTACTTTAGCCAACTAAACGCTTCCTATTCCCACACAGAATTACGTTTGATACTCCGCAACACGGTCGGTACAACATTGCTCCTCACCTAAGCTTCGATCGCCATGCGATTAGCAATGATGCGGCCGGCGTGGATGAAAATAAAGTTTTCCTACACTACTGCACGCGTTTTATCAACACAAAGGTAATTAGAAGTTATACTTACATCAGCAAGGGGAGAGAAGTGCAATCAAAGGAACACGGCAACTCACCTGAAAACAAAGAAAAATAGCATTTTAGCAACTAGGCAATACTAACTGAAAAATGAACGTAGAAAGTAACAAATATTGAACGCTTCTAAAGACGTGACATGGAAACTTTAAACACTCCTGGAAATGGAAAAAAGAACACATTGACACCGGTGTGTCAGACCCACCATACTTGCTCCGGACACTGCGAGAGGGCTGTACAAGCAATGATCACACGCACGGCACAGCGGATACACCAGGAACCGCGGTGTTGGCCGTCGAATGGCGCTAGCTGCGCAGCATTTGTGCACCGCCGCCGTCATTGTCAGTCAGTTTGCCGTGGCATACGGAGCTCCATCGCAGTCTTTAACACTGGTAGCATGCCGCGACAGCGTGGACGTGAACCGTATGTGCAGTTGACGGACTTTGAGCGAGGGCGTATAGTGGGCATGCGGGAGGCCGGGTGGACGTACCGCCGAATTGCTCAACACGTGGGGCGTGAGGTCTCCACAGTACATCGATGTTGTCGCCAGTGGTAGGCGGAAGGTGCACGTGCCCGTCGACCTGGGACCGGACCGCAGCGACGCACGGATGCACGCCAAGACCGTAGGATCCTACGCAGTGCCGTAGGGGACCGCACCGCCACTTTCCAGCAAATTAGGGACACTGTTACTCCTGGGGTATCGGCGAGGACCATTCGCAACCGTCTCCATGAAGCTGGGCTACGGTCCCGCACACCGTTAGGCCGTCTTCCGCTCACGCCCCAACATCGTGCAGCCCGCCTCCAGTGGTGTCGCGACAGGCGTGAATGGAGGGACGAATGGAGACGTGTCGTCTTCAGCGATGAGAGTCGCTTCTGCCTTGGTGCCAATGATGGTCGTATGCGTGTTTGGCGCCGTGCAGGTGAGCGCCACAATCAGGACTGCATACGACCGAGGCACACAGGGCCAACACCCGGCATCATGGTGTGGGGAGCGATCTCCTACACTGGCCGTACACCACTGGTGATCGTCGAGGGGACACTAAATAGTGCACGGTACATCCAAACCGTCATCGAACCCATCGTTCTACCATTCCTAGACCGGCAAGGGAACTTGCTGTTCCAACAGGACAATGCACGTCCGCATGTATCCCGTGCCACCCAACGTGCTCTAGAAGGTGTAAGTCAACTACCCTGGCCAGCAAGATCTCCGGATCTGTCCCCCATTGAGCATGTTTGGGACTGGATGAAGCGTCGTCTCACGCGGTCTGCACGTCCAGCACGAACGCTGGTCCAACTGAGGCGCCAGGTGGAAATGGCATGGCAAGCCGTTCCACAGGACTATATCCAGCATCTCTACGATCGTCTCCATGGGAGAATAGCAGCCTGCATTGCTGCGAAAGGTGGATATACACTGTACTAGTGCCGACATTGTGCATGCTCTGTTGCCTGTGTCTATGTGCCTGTGGTTCTGTCAGTGTGATCATGTGATGTATCTGACCCCAGGAATGTGCCAATAAAGTTTCCCCTTCCTGGGACAATGAATTCACGGTGTTCTTATTTCAATTTCCAGGAGTGTATTTTCATAGGATACTGACAAAGAACAGTGAAGTCAATAATTCGAAGTGACGTATTATGAGCAGAGGAAGAACCAGCCAATGTTCAAGTAACCATGATTTCAAAACTACAGTACCTAACAATCGCCGGCCTCGGTGGCCGAGCGGTTCTAG
Source organism: Schistocerca cancellata (assembly GCF_023864275.1). Taxonomy (NCBI): domain Eukaryota; kingdom Metazoa; phylum Arthropoda; class Insecta; order Orthoptera; family Acrididae; genus Schistocerca; species Schistocerca cancellata. The sequence continues at coordinate 187,090,645 of NC_064627.1, read as the reverse complement.
GCGCTACAGTCTGGAATCGCGCGACCGCTAGGGTCGCAGGTTTGAATCCTGCCTCGGGCATGGATGTGTGTGATGTCCTTAGGTTAGTTAGGTTTAAGTAGTTCTGAAGTTCTAGGGGACTGATGACCTCAGATGTTGAGTCCCATAGTGCTCAGACCCATTTGAACCATTTTTTGTACCGGACAATCAGCTGTATAAAGTATATTTATTCGACCGGTTTGAGTTGTTTCAACCACATCAACTGGAGGAATATTTTACTTCCAGTTGATGATGGTTGAAACAACCGAAACCGGTCGAATAAATATAATTTATACAGCTAATTAGGAAATATAAATGCTTTTCTATAAATATGTCACGGCTGTAGCCAGTTACCTAGGTTAATTCTTTATTACAGTACCTGACTTCCCGAAAGAGGGTCCGCTCGTTCGAGTGTCGCATAGGGTTTACTACAAACCGGAGATGTTAAAGTCGTACAGTGAACTGAATTTCAACGTTGCTGTCTTGGGCGTATGCAAGACGGTTTTCTCGAACAATTCAAAAATGGTTCTGAGCACTATGGGACTTAACATCTGAAGTCATCAGTCCCCCTAGAACTTAGAACTATTTAAACCTAACTGACCTAAGGACATTCGAACCTGCGACCGTAGGGGTCGCGCGGTTCCAGACTGAAGCACATAGAACCGCTCGGTCACAGCGGCCGGCTCTCGAACATTTGTCGTACACGTTTGACGTGAGGTGTCTACTGAATATCGATGTTGGTGCTGGTGGTTTTAAGTCCATTCTCACCGGAAGTCATGGAACGGAACAGAATGTCAAACTGTAGAGAGCGGAAGGGGACGTCAAGGGTTCGTGAAGGATTCTCGGGAAGAGAGTTTTGAAGTATACTTCGAAATGTAAATGGAGGCGCAGATAAATTTCCATTACTGTAGTATTCAGTACGAATGCTTACAAAAGCTCTCGATACAAACTTTTATCTGAATAACGCGACACATGTGATCGCATATAAGCAATTATTTCTTTCAGCGTATGTTGTAACCAATAAAATCATTTCTTTTGAGCTATATCAAGTACAACATGTATGTTTAACGTACAGTAATAAAGATTCGTCATCACATTATTTATTTTAAAACACAGAAAGTAACTCAAAACAATGATACAAATAACACTTCTTTTCTTTTATTCTCTCTATTAAATACATGATGTATAACCAAAATGTTCAGAAATTCTCGAAATTCTATAAAGATGTCACACATTACACTTTATTATTCAGTATCTAGTTGTCAGTTTTCTGACTGTAATAATGTTGTCAGTTATATGAATAACATTTTATTTAAAGAAATATAATTACGATACGTACAACGTGGGTATTACTAAAATTTTCTACACAGGTGAAAGTTAGTTGTATCATCCTAGACATACCTCAATTCAAGCTTTTTTTCTCGAATTTTGAAACAACAGTATTCTTCTTCCAAAACTTATTAATTGGAAAATTTACTGAAGATAAAAACTTTCGTGTTCTAGAATATTATTTTGTAAAACTGAACAAGATTTAAATAAGAAATACGACACTTTTATAAACCTAATTAATAGGTTTCTCTAAATGTATATTTTTGTCAAAATTAATGTACTAATTATAAAATTATTGTAATTAAAAAGTTTCTGTTTCGAGTAAATTCTCGCGCGAAATGAGAGATTATAAATGGGCGCTCCAGACCAATTATGAGAGTTTGAGTAGACATGTGAAGATTCTACGCCAGTCAGTCGTTGATGAACTTAACTACTTGAAAAAGATAACACAACCTTCTGCATCTATATCTACATGATAACTCTGCAATTCACAATTAAGTGCCTGGCAGAGGATTCTTGGAATCACCTTCAAGCTACTAACGGCCTTCCCTTCATGGGGGCAACGTCATACAGAATATTTTGAAAGAAATTTTCGTCATTTGACTGTTAATTGTTAATTTATTTTACACAATCATGATTTCGGCTTGGTAACCATTCTCAAGCGCATGTTAAAAAGTTAAAATATCTGACATGTCTGTGACTAACGTTATCATCGTCGAAGAAACATATTTTTGGTCTTTTAGACCAGTTGTCGTATTAGACCAGTCGTAGATCAAACATATTTTAACTTTTCAACATGGGCTTGAGAATGGCTACAAATCTGAAATCATGTCGGTGTAAAATAAATGAAGAATAAACAGTCAAATGGTGGAAATTACTCAGAAAACTATTTCTGCGCCATTCCACTCTCGAACAGCAAGAAAACTAACACTTAAATCTTTCCTTGCGAGCTCTGATTTCTCTCATTTTATAACAATGATCATGTGGGCGGGCACCAGAAAAATATTTTCGCGTTCGGAGGAAAAAGCTAGTGATTGCTGTTTCCTGAGAAGCCCCTGCCCAACGAAAAACGGCATTGTTTTAATTATTACCAACCAAATTCGTGTATCATACCCGTGGCACTCCCTCCCCTACTTCGCGATGATGCAAAACGTGCTGCCCTTCTTTGAAATTTTTCCTCAGTCAATCCTATCTGATACGGATCCCATATCGCGCAGCAACACTCCAGGAGAGGAGCGTTAAACAACAAACAGGATGCAAGAAAGAAAAATAAGTACAACATATTTTGTTTGTGATGATTTGCTCTCAATGATAATTTAACAGAGCATTAATGGGGAATATTTATACCTGAAATGCACTTGCTTTGTTTGATGTTTAACTTTGCTGCGTACGGATTGGAATGGAATATAACAACTCCAATACACCACGAAACTTCCCGAAACTTCCGATTTCGCGAGCTCCAAAACCGTTTCACGAAGTATTCACCATACAGGCTTTTCAATCAGCCTCCAGGGCACGAAATACGTCTGGTATTCCGACCAGCGTTCTTGAAAAGTTCGCCGGAGGCACGAAACTCGATCTTGTCGGACATGCCGCACTGTTGAAGTTTCGAGCGCTGGTGTCCCCATTCGCAGCAATGACCGAGATTTGCTCATTTTCAGTTGTGTATTCACTGCGGTTGTATTGTTCTCGTTACACGCCACTGGTCACAGATTCGCTACTTCTGCTCTTCCGTCTCCCTAGTTCGTTTCTCTCTTGCTGTTCACACTCGTTGTACCGCTACTTGCGGTCCCTGGCCATTCGACCCAGCATCAGCAGGTTTCCTTGGTCGTTCCCTACTTTCTACTCTCAATCACAATAAATTGAGTAAAAGTTTAGTTGCGTCCCAAAGACGCAAATCTCGCGCAACTTGTAGGACAGAAACAGCAGCAGCTGATCCTGAAGCAGTTTTTCTGCACAGCAACAGCAGTTCCAACAACAAACTGCGTTGCTCCATCAGAAAATTCAGCCTGGCCGTCTTTCACTTCTCTGATGACACTCTCCAACCGTCACTGTTCCTTTCTTGAGCTTATCCTGCAAACGATTTCCTTACCGAAGATATTGAACCCCTTTCTAATCCCACCACACTCACATTCGAGGAGATGTGAACGTTGTTTTCAAACTACTATTCGCAACGATTCCATGTGGTCGCATCGCGACACGCATTTCATCACATAAACAACCTGCTGAGTGTTAACGTCATCCTACGCATGGATGGTTATTCTCTAGTCCGGCTATTGTTAGTCTTCGACCAATGGTGCACCCTGTCTTCAGACCACAAGTGGCCCATCGGGCCCATCCGACCGCCGTGTCACCCTCAGTTGAGGATGAGGATAGGAGGGGCGTGTGGCCAGCACACCACTCTCCCGGTCGTTATTATGCTTTTCTGTGACCTGAGCCGCTACTACTCGGTCGAGTAGCTCCTCAATTGGTATCACGAGGCTGAGTGCACCCCGAAAAATGGCAACAGCGCATGGTGGCCCAGATGGTCACCCATCCAAGTGTCGGCCACGCCCGACAGCGCTTAACTTCCGTGATCTGATGGGAACCTGCGGCAAGGCCGTTGGCCCCGAACAATGGTGCGAGATGACAAGGATTGTTCCCGGATGGCAGGCGGAGATGTGAAGGTGTTACGACGTGGTTAGTGCACGAAGCGGTGATCTTCCCTTGTAGTGGTCAGACGCGATCAACTGAACCCTGACGGCGGTTACGCCTGCCCTCACGTTCCCAGCCAGTTCAACATCTGATCGCCGTCGCATTCGAATGGCCCACAAATCTACACTCCTGGAAATGGAAAAAAGAACACATTGACACCGGTGTGTCAGACCCACCATACTTGCTCCGGACACTGCGAGAGGGCTGTACAAGCAATGATCACACGCACGGCACAGCGGACACACCAGGAACCGCGGTGTTGGCCGTCGAATGGCGCTAGCTGCGCAGCATTTGTGCACCGCCGCCGTCAGTGTCAGCCAGTTTGCCGTGGCATACGGAGCTCCATCGCAGTCTTTAACACTGGTAGCATGCCGCGACAGCGTGGACGTGAACCGTATGTGAAGTTGACGGACTTTGAGCGAGGGCGTATAGTGGGCATGCGGGAGGCCGGGTGGACGTACCGCCGAATTGCTCAACACGTGGGGCGTGAGGTCTCCACAGTACATCGATGTTGTCGCCAGTGGTCGGCGGAAGGTGCACGTGCCCGTCGACCTGGGACCGGACCGCAGCGACGCACGGATGCACGCCAAGACCGTAGGATCCTACGCAGTGCCGTAGGGGACCGCACCGCCACTTCCCAGCAAATTAGGGACACTGTTGCTCCTGGGGTATCGGCGAGGACCATTCGCAACCGTCTCCATGAAGCTGGGCTACGGTCCCGCACACCGTTAGGCCGTCTTCCGCTCACGCCCCAACATCGTGCAGCCCGCCTCCAGTGGTGTCGCGACAGGCGTGAATGGAGGGACGAATGGAGACGTGTCGTCTTCAGCGATGAGAGTCGCTTCTGCCTTGGTGCCAATGATGGTCGTATGCGTGTTTGGCGCCGTGCAGGTGAGCGCCACAATCAGGACTGCATACGACCGAGGCACACAGGGCCAACACCCGGCATCATGGTGTGGGGAGCGATCTCCTACACTGGCCGTACACCACTGGTGATCGTCGAGGGGACACTGAATAGTGCACGGTACATCCAAACCGTCATCGAACCCATCGTTCTACCATTCCTAGACCGGCAAGGGAACTTGCTGTTCCAACAGGACAATGCACGTCCGCATGTATCCCGTGCCACCCAACGTGCTCTAGAAGGTGTAAGTCAACTACCCTGGCCAGCAAGATCTCCGGATCTGTCCCCCATTGAGCATGTTTGGGACTGGATGAAGCGTCGTCTCACGCGGTCTGCACGTCCAGCACGAACGCTGGTCCAACTGAGGCGCCAGGTGGAAATGGCATGGCAAGCCGTTGCACAGGACTACATCCAGCATCTCTACGATCGTCTCCATGGGAGAATAGCAGCCTGCATTGCTGCGAAAGGTGGATATACACTGTACTAGTGCCGACATTGTGCATGCTCTGTTGCCTGTGTCTATGTGCCTGTGGTTGTGTCAGTGTGATCATGTGATGTATCTGACCCCAGGAATGTGTCAATAAAGTTTCCCCTTCCTGGGACAATGAATTCACGGTGTTCTTATTTCAATTTCCAGGAGTGTAGATATTCAAAACCAGCGACTCCGTGTCCTTCACAGTGATCACTCGCCATCTGTCTCTATTTACGCTCCTTATATACCCTTCCAAGTCTGATAATAACACTAAACTCGAACATCACTAATACACTCTGGTGACTATTGTACCTGTCCGACGCAACTGTAGGGATTGGCGGAAGAAGTCGGTAACCAACGACAGCATAATTTTGTGTTACTGCATTTTGCATGTCGGTTGTATTCAAACACAACAACATGAATACGATAGAGCAAAAGAATTTATGCAGCAGTCACTTCTTTCTATAGGTACCAATGGAATTACTTGTTACAACCATGATGTGCATTCAAAAATACTCTGTGATGAGCCTAATGATTGCTAAATTGAGGGTTATCACTTTCTCCCGCTGACCTCTTCAACTTGCAAGATCCTCTCGCTGCTATACTGATACTGTTATTACTCAGCTTAGCCGCGAATCCGTAGAGGGTGGTATATCTGACATACAGTATAACTGGTCAGCAATTCCACCCGGAATTTGCGAGTGTAAGTGGGACCTTCCTTGATCCGCCTTGGTGGGTCGTGCATCTACATCTACATCTACATTTATACTCCGCAAGCCACCCAACGGTGTGTGGCGGAGGGCACTTTACGTGCCACTGTCATTACCTCCCTTTCCTGTTCCAGTCGCGTATGGTTCGCGGGAAGAACGACTGTCTGAAAGCCTCTGTGCGCGCTCTAATCTCTCTAATTTTACATTCGTGATCTCCTCGGGAGGTATAAGTAGGGGGAAGCAATATATTCGATACCTCATCCAGAAACGCACCCTCTCGAAACCTGGCGAGCAAGCTACACCGCGAAGCAGAGCGCCTCTCTTGCAGAGTCCGCCACTTGAGTTTGTTAAACATCTCCGTAACGCTATCACGGTTACCAAATAACCCTGTGACGAAACGCGCCGCTCTTCTTTGAATCTTCTCTATCTCCTCCGTCAACCCGATCTGGTACGGATCCCACACTGATGAGCAATACTCAAGTATAGGTCGAACGAGTGTTTTGTAAGCCACCTCCTTTGTTGATGGACTACATTTTCTAAGGACTCTCCCAATGAATCTCAACCTGGTACCCGCCTTACCAACAATTAATTTTATATGATCATTCCACTTCAAATCGTTCCGCACGCATACTCCCAGATATTTTACAGAAGTAACTGCTACCAGTGTTTGTTCCGCTATCATATAATCATACAATAAAGGATCCTTCTTTCTATAGGTACCAATGGAATTACTTGTTACAACCATGATGTGCATTCAAAAATACTCTGTGATGAGTATAGGAGCGTAAATAGAGACAGATGGCGAGTGATCACTGTGAAGGACACGGAGTCGCTGGTTTTGAATATCTACACTCGGATTTCCTCCTACCTGTGCATGGGTGCAGCTCTCGTAAATGTCGTCCCGAGCAGATTCCTCATTGGCGCATTGGATGCCTCTGTCGGTGGAAGCTAATTTTCTGAAATTGCTGTCGATCAACTTTGGGGTATCTATTTACTCGAAATTAACATTCAGAATGCCGTAATATCACTTTTATTCCTATTAGATCAATAATGAAAAACTCTTGTCACAAACTATTCGTAGCCGAGAGCATGGCTACCATCGAACAAGACAGGAAGAGCTCTTAACGCCGACTGCCGACTTTGGCGCGCAGCCTGTATCTCTTACTAGTTTCATCACAGTTCCTGGATTTCCGATCAAGTTCGTACTTACTATGATATGCATTTGTTAACGAACTGGTGTGAATTTTAACGAGGCAAAATTATGATAAATAGTTTTAAACATCCAGAGGCTCCTCCTAGTATTCATGTTGTCATAAATGACTTTAATTATTAAATATAAATAAACAAAATCGGTGAGTTTGGCGCCAAGATGGCGGTACTTCCCGTCTTGTGTATTTCCCAGGCTGACGCTTGTTGCTACTGTCCTGCGCCGAGCCCCACTCCGCTACGCGCGACATATGGTCGCTTCGTCACCTAGCCAGCCAGCGTGGGAAATGCTCTCCGATTCATGGCCGGCTACGGACTAAAGCACTTCCTAACTATCTGAATACATCAATAAGAGACAATAATTTATTAAAACTGTTAAAAATGTCTTCCGCACGTAAGAGGCACCTTACAAACTGCAACTCTAATCATTAGAAAACTTGGCGATAATGTGTCGGTGTACTAACGAGGAGAACACGGAAAGTGCCATTATCCGATTTTCGAGAAACTTCGCTCAATGGATGAGTGAAATGGCCCCTTTAGACTCAGCAAAGAGGTCTTGTGAGAATAGTGTTTTAGAGCAGTCAAGCGCCTGCAGTGTGAATGACAACGAGCTAGCAATTGCGTTTAGTGATGTGGAAGATATGAACGCGTGTTATTACGGAATGCGCGTGTGCAAGCGAGGTTGCGCTTCCTCACTGCGATGGTGTGAGTTGCTTGTGGCATAAGGGGTTTGCAATGCTGTTGCTGTAGTGTACAGGCGCATGCATATTCCATAACCTGCAAAGCTCAGCGGATCAAAAACAAGCGAACACGTCGTGCCTCGGTTTATCTGTACACGCTCGACTTTATCTCAGAAAAAGACGTTCAAAAATTTCAAGGTACTGTAAGTGCCCTTTAACGAGCAAATACCGATGCGTTGGCACAAATACCGATGCGTTGGCACAAAAGCTAGCGATGCATCTTCGCACTTTTGCGCCCTGTTTTCGATACCCGATTATTATTTTTGTTCTTGTTTCTCGTTTATCTACCCATGTCCGTGGAAGATTACTACAAGAATGTTTTCCAATGAAAGAACATAATGCGTATTCGACTACTACCTGCATATTTTGTGAACGAATTAAAAAAATAAAAGAATAGACAAACTATTTGAAATTTTTTAGGTGAAATTTCTGTAGCGTACCTTGATTCATAATAAACTGCAAGCGTCAATTTTGGGAAAAGTGATCCGTTATGCGTGATTTGCAGCGAAATTACTGCCAACGCGTGAAATTCTTAGCAGTGCTAAGGACGTTTCTTTCCCGAGTCAGATTCATACGGAGTAGTGGCAAACCTGCTTCCGCGCTATACTCGTGGAGATCGGAATTCCTAAGTTTCGAACGTTTCTACGGCCCGTATCATACAATATAATGCATCAAATCTTCACGAAGAATAAACATTATGATGACTCTTGATCTTTCACCATAACCGAGCCCATCAACATGAGGTAGCAAATATGAGGTAGCCAAGGAGGTGAAAACGTGGGGCCGGCCGGAGTGGCCGTGCGGTTCTAGGCGCTACAGTCTGGAGCCGAGCGACCGCTAGGGTCGCAGGTTCGAATCCTGCCTCGGGCATGGATGTGTGTGATGTCCTTAGGTTAGTTAGGTTTAATTAGTTCTAAGTTCTAGGCGACTGATGACCTCAGAAGTTAAGTCGCATAGTGCTCAGAGCCATTTGAACCATTTGGAAACGTGGGTTCTACTTTGACGAGACTGCTTGGTAGCTACAACAGGAAAACACAATTAATTAACAGGAGTACAAAATACGAAAGTAATTATTACTTAACTTTGTTTGTAGTCCATGATCTGTTGGCTGACAATTATAGAAGACGCGACTACATTAAGCGCGTGTAGAATGACCTAATTTACAAGTCACAGACCTTGCAGTGACGAATTAATCTCTCGTAATCTTGAAGGTCGAATCCGGTGAATTTGAAGACTAACTTGGAACGGAGCTACAGATACTTGATGACCGCAATGACTGAGCTGCTGACGATGACTAACGTCGGCGCTGACTGACCACTGAGCGCGGCTACGAACTGTAGACTGGCACAGCTGCGCTACTCTCCTGCTAAACATGAAGTGGCCTAGCGGCGCCTCGCGGCGAGCGTAAGTACTGCGACTGGCTGTGTACTCTTTGGCTGTGTACTCTTTGGCTAGCACAGCCGTTCTTCTGTTCCGTTTATCAAGAGAATCGCATCCGGCGGATCGAGCTGTCAGGCGGCGGTGTGGTCGTATGACTGACGACATCACACATAAGAATAAAACATAAAATTTAAGAACTGATATGACAACTGAGTATGACAATACGTGAATTTAAAAAGATTGGAAGCCCTGAAAATGCCACTCACACTCATATTATTATTAAATGTGTGACACTTATTGTGAAACCGAGTAGTAATTTTACAATCAATACAGTACCATAGTATACCTTAACTTGGTAAGAAACATGCGTGTAGTAATCTCCTATTGACAAGAATAGATACACAAAAGAAACAAAATAAAATTTAAAAAAACGGGTTTCGAATACGGGACTCAAAAATGACAGGCCTCATAGTTAGCCAATACGCCACCAGTTGCGCTGAACTTATAGCGAGTTAAAAAGCATCTAAATTAAGCATTGATGGTCGTTCTCTCAGAAACGGTCGAGTATCTACGGATAACCTAAGACGGGTGTTCGCAAATTTTGGTTTCTCTTCCACGCAGCAAAGTTCGTACGAAATCAGGTTATGGCACTTGCCGTATTCTCCTCGTAACTTCCATTGACGTTCAACATGTCTTCCTGGTGCTTGTCTTTTTTGTCAGCTAGTGTAGATGTAGATCGTGTTCCCCATTGGCTTTGAAAGTTAGAAGACGCTGAACTCCAGCTTCCGTCTTGTTTTGGTCAAACGGCATCAGTTTGAAGTGAAGCGGTAGTTAGGAACTGTGCCCACGAGGAAGGGCCTAGGCCACTGACGGCAAATAGGAGCAGTTCACGTCCGTAATTACACGCCGGCTGGCTGGAAATTAGCGTAATGAAACTCATCAGCAGCGAGGAGCTCCCGTTACATTCGCGCGCCCCCTGCTGGCGCGGCAGCATAGCGTGTTTACCGCTGCCGCCGCCTTCGCCTACCTTTGGCCATTTGGCAAAGGCGTGGCGCGCCCGACATAGGGCACTTTATTAACCGAATTAACCTCGCTTCTCATTTTTCATTTCGTCACGTCTCGTGACATTTCCACAGCGCATTTTGCGAGACGCAATTACATTAGCACCGCTGTCTTCGCCATTTGTGATACGCTACCGCGCCTATGGAACAATTGCTGGAAAGATATTGTAAGCTGATATGAAGATGGACATCTCCGAAAGAACAGATACCATCGGTGACCATGCAGCTCTCTTAGAATGAAATTATAATGAAATCAAGACCCTAAGCAGTCGACAGGCGTTGATATACATCAACGGGGACAGTTGAAAATGTGTGCCCCGACTGGGACTAGAACCTGGGATCTCCTGCTTACATGGCAGACGCTCTATCCATCTGAGCCACCGAGGACACAGAGGATAGTGCGACTGCAGTGATTTATCCCTTGCACTCTCCCCGTGAGACCCACATTCTCGCCGGCCGCGGTGGCCTAGCGGTTCTAGGCGCTCAGTCCGGAACCGCGCGACTGCTACGGTCGCAGGTTCGAATCCTGCCTCGGGCATGCATGTGTGTGATGTCCTTAGGTTAGTTAGGTTTAAGTAGTTCTAAGTCTAGGGGACTGATGACCTCAGATGTTAAGTCCCATAGTGCTCAGAGCCATTTGAACCATTTTTGAACCCACATTCCCGACTTAATGTCCACACACTACATTCGTAGTGCCCCTGCCCATTACACTCATTACTCGCGAGAGACTATCTTACCGAGTCCCGTAAGAGTTCGGGCAAAGCGTGTGCATCCAACACAGAAGAAGGTCAATGACCGGTTAGCCTTAACTATAAGAAGATGGTATCTGTTCTTTCGGACAATGCACACGCATTGCCCGAACTCTTATGGGACTCGGTAAGATAGTCTGCCGCGAGTAATGAGTGTAATGGGCACGGGCACTACGTATGCAGTGTGTGGACATTAAGTCGGGAATGTGCGTCTCACTGGGAGAGTGCAAGGGATAAATCTCTGCAGTCGCATTATCCTCTGTGCCCTCGATGGCTCAGATGGATAGTGCGTCTGCCATGTAATCAGGAGATCAAATGGTTCAAATGGAGGCTCTGAGCACTATGGGACTCAACGTCTTAGGTCATAAGTCCCCTAGAACTTAGAACTACTTAAACCTAACTAACCTAAGGACATCACACACACCCATGCCCGAGGCAGGATTCGAACCTGCGACCGTAGCAGTCCCGCGGTTCCGGACTGCAGCGCCAGAACCGCTAGACCACCGCGGCAGGCCAAATGGTTCAAATGGCTCTGAGTACTATGGGACTTAACATCTGAGGTCATCAGTCCCCTAGAACTTAGAACTACTTAAACCTAACTAACCTAAGGACATCACACACATCCATGCCCGAGGCAGGATTCGAACCTGCGACCGTAGCGGTCACGCGGTTCCAGACTGAAGTGTCTAGAACCTCACGGCCACATCGGCCGGCAGCAGGAGATTCAGGGATCTAGTCCCAGTCGGGGCACACATTTTCAACTGTTCCCCGTTGATGTATATCAACGCCTGTCGACAGCTTAGGGTCTTGATTTCATTATCATTTCACTGTACACTGAGGTGACTAAAGTCTTGAGATGCCTCCTATTATCGTGCCGGACTTCCTTTTGCTCACCGCAGTGCAGTAATTCGACGTGGCGTGGACTCAACAAGTCGCTGGAAGGCCCCTGCAGAAATACTGAGCCACGCTGACTCCTCTATAGCCATTCGTAATTGCGAAAGAGTTGCTGGTGCGGGATTTTGTGCTCGAAATGACCTCTTGATTGTGTCCATAAATATTCGAAGGGATTCACGTCGGGCGATTTGAGTGGACAAACTATTCGCTCGAACTGTCCAGAATGTTCTTCGAACCGATCTCGAACAGTTGCGGCCCGGCGACATGGCGCAAGCTCACCCAAAAAAATTCCATCGTTTTTCGTAACATGGCTGAAAATAGTCTCCAAGCAGGCGAACGTCCAGAGGACCCAGTCCATTCCACGTAAAAGCCCGCATCTCGTGGTCGTGCGGTAGCGTTCTCGCTTCCCACGCCCGGGTTCCCGGGTTCGATTCCCGGCGGGGTCAGGGATTTTCTCTGCCTCGTGATGGCTGGGTGTTGTGTGATGTCCTTAGGTTAGTTAGGTTTAAGTAGTTCTAAGTCTAGGGGACTGATGACCTCAGATGTTAAGTCCCATAGTGCTCAGACCCATTTGAACCATTTGAACCATTCCACGTAAAAACAGCCCACACTGTTACGGAGCCACCGCCAGCAAGCAGAGTGTCTTGCTGACAACTTGGGTCCATATTCGTGGGGTCTGCGCCACACTCGAACCCTACCATCAGCTCTTAACAACTGGGATCGAGATTCATCCGATCATGTCACGATTTTCCAGTCGCGTACGGTCCAACCGGCATGGTCAGGAAGGCTATGCTGTTAGAAAAGACACTCGTGTCGGTCGTCTGCTGCTATAGCCCATTAACGCCAGATTTTGCCGCACTGTCCTAAAGGATACGTTCGTCGTACGTTCCACATTGATTTCTGCGGTTATTTGATACGGTGCAGTAACACTGATGCTGTGTGTTAGCACGGTGTGCGGACATTTGCCACGCCGGACATTTGCCACGATTTTACCTGCTCCAAAGGGTTGGGTCTCTTGTCTCTCCCTCCTCCCCCTCCTCCACATCGCTTAATGAGCCTTTCCGCTAGTTTACTTAACATAGAACCAGAATCTCTTTGGATTTTCCGCCACATTTCTAGAGAGAGTTCCGTTGTGGAAACTATTAAATGTATCTCGCATTGAAATCCGCACAAAATTTCGAGCCTCAGTAAAACTTCGCGAATCTTGGGGATTTTGCGTTCGTCTAAAATATACGTGCCTTTTTCGGTGCTCCTGCAGCAGCTTTCTGTCGTGTTTTGTGTACCACGGGGAATCCGTTCCGTCTCTTATTAATTTATTTGGTATGAATCTCTCGAGTGCTGTTGATACTATTTCTTTGACCATAAGCCACATATGGTCTTCACTTACATAGTTTGGAAGGATTGTAGACTGTCTCTTAGAAAGACGTCAACCGAATTTTTAGTTGCTTTTATAAATAGATATATTTCGCGTTTAGTTACGCTGAATTTCTTTGTTACGGAATTGAGCCTCGCTACGATTGTGTTTTCACTATTCCCTGTATCCGTCGTGATGCTCAGGATTATTTGTGGCTAAGAGGCCATGTGTGTTTTCGTAACCATTTACAATTTGAATGGCCTCGCGAACTAATTGTTCAAAATAATTTTAAAAAAGCATTTAGAACAATGACGGAAGTCTACAATAGGGTCTGAAAATGTATTTTTGTCAGCATACGGAAGGTAGATTGAAGTCACTGCAACTATAATTGTATGAGTAGGGTACCTATTTGTGATGAGACTCAAGTTTTCTTTGAACTGTTCAGCAACTGTTTCATCTGAGACCGGGGGTTGGTAAAAGGAGGCAGTTATTAATTTATTCCGGTCGTATAATATAACCTCTACCCATACTAAGTCACAGGAACTATCTGCTTCAATGTCGCTTGTGAGCTGGAACACAAATTACATTATTTTTCCTTAAGTTGTGCTTCTTTTTTCTGTTTTAGTGCAGATTATTACAATTACGGCTTTTCCCTCCGAAACCTAGGAGGATTTCTCTGTGACCCTGTAAATACCAGAGCTAAACGATGTAGAACAACAGCGTACGTTACAAGCATAGCATTCTGTATTACTTCATTTCCTTATTTCTAACATTTTAAAACTGTACGTCGACTTTAGACGACATGTCAATCATAGATGATCTTATCTCTATTTAGTGAACGTATTTTCAGTCATGTTTTGAACATTTCCCGCTGCACTTCACTTCATTAGCTAATGTTTCGCCGCAAGGGATATCGCATTTTAGACAGTAAATTAATATGGCGTATGTCGTTCTTCTTTTCAAACATTCACATACCCATTTCTTCTTTCCTTGTTGTCTTTTGGGCAAGCAGTTGTAGTAATTAAAGTAGGCGCAAATGCAGTGATCAAAAAGAAATGATTAGCGTACATTCGCATTCTCTTTACATCGTTCCTTTCTTGTTGCTCCCTCGGCGATGGACTGTTTCTATCTCAATTAGTAAGCGTGAAAGGAAGCTACCGTACAGACAGAGGGATCTATATTTATACTTGGCAGAACTAATTACATACTGACATAATCGACGGTATTCCTTTCGTTTCCCAAAAGTTATAAATATTTCTATTTCGGAAAGAAGCTCTGTATTTGACCAAGATGTCGAAGAAGGAGGTCCCTTACGTACTGGTTGTATCGAGTAAGACGTGGAGACGGCGGTTTGAAAGCGGACAGAAGTAGTACGAGGAAGGGCGTCTCTTACCTGAGGGATCGCTACCTGGCGAAGGGGCAAGTGTGGCAAATATCCGGCGTGGCAAATATCCGGCGTGGCAAATGTCCGGCGTGGCAAATATCCGGCATTCGTTAGCACTAACACCTCTACGCAAACTCCGTTGCACTATGTTCAAAAAATGGCTCTGACCACTATGGGACTTAACTGCTGTGGTCATCATCAGTCCCCTAGAACTTAGAACTACATAAACCTAACTAACCTAAGGACATCACACACATCCAGGCCCGAGACAGGATTCGAACCTGCGACCATAGCAGTCGCGCGGTTCCAGACTGTAGCGCCTAGAACCGCTCGGCCACTCCGGACGGCACTGCACTCTGTCATGAAGTGAAAACCGTCGCCCACTGCGTTACCAGTGGTAGGAGGTAATGCCTGGAATTTGGTGTTCTCGGCACGCTCTTGACGCTGTGGAACTTGGAATATTAAATTCCGTAACAGAAATGTGGAAGGAGTAAATAGAGGGTCTACACAAGGGCGATGTACTTGAGGAAAATATTATGGAAATGGAAGAGGATGTAGATGAAGATGAAATGGGAGATTTGATACTGCGTGAAGAGTTTGACAGAGCACTAAAAGACCTAACTCGAAACAAGGCCCCGGGAGTAGACAACATTCTATTAGAACTACTGACAGCCTTGGGAGAGCCAGTCCTGACAAAACTCTACCATCTGGTGAGCAAGATGTATGAGACAGGCGAAATACCCTCAGACTTCAAGAAGAATATAATAATTCCAAGCCCAAAGAAAGCAGGTGTTGACAGATGTGAAAATTACCGAACTATCAGTTTAATAAGTCACGGCTGCAAAATACTAACGCGAATTCTTTACAGACGAATGGAAAATGGTAGAAGCCGACCTCGGGTAAGATCAGTTTGGATTCAATAGAAATGTTGGAACACGTGAGGCATTACTGACCCTACGACTTATCTAAGAAGATAGATTAAGGAAAGGCAAACCTACGTTTCTAGCATTTGCAGACTTAGAGAAAGCTTTTGACAATGTTGATTGGAATCTCTCTTTCAAGGGGCAAATTACAGGGAGCGAAAGGCTATTTACAATTTGTACAGTAACCAGATGGCGGTTGTAAGAGTCGAGGGGCATGAAAGGGAAGCAGTGGTTGGGAAGGGATTGAGACAGGGTTGTAACCTCTCCCAGATGTTACTTAATCTGTATATTGAGCAAGCAGTAAAGGAAACAATAGGAAAACTAGGAGTAGGTATTAAAACCCTTGGAGAAGAAATAAAAACTTTGAGGTTCGCCGATGACATTGTAATTCTGTCAGAGACAGCAAAGGACTTGGAAGAGCAGTTGAACGGAATGGACAGTGTCTTGAAAGGAGGATATAAGATGAACATCAACAAAAGCAAAACGAGGATAATGGAATGTAGTCGAATTAAGTCGGGTGATGCTGAGGGAATTAGATTAGGAAATGAGACGCTTAAAGTAGTGAAGGAGTTTTGCTATTTGGGAAGCAAAATGACTGATGATGGTCGAAGTAGAGAGGATATAAAATGTAGACTGGCAATGGCAAGGAAAGCGTTTATGAAGAAGAGAAATTTGTTAACATCGAGTATAGATTTAAGTGTCAGGAAGTCGTTTCTGAAAGAATTTGTATGGAGTGTAGCCATGTATGGAAGTGAAACATGGACGATAAATAGTTTAGACAGGAAGAGAATAGAAGCTTTCGAAATGTGCTACAGAAGAATGCTGAAGATTAGATGGGTAGATCACATAACTAATGAGGAGGTATTGAATAGAATTGGGAGGAAGAGAAATTTGTGACACAACTTGACAAGTAGGTTCAAAAAATGGTTCAAATGGCTCTGAGCACTATGGGACTTAACATCTGTGGTCATCAGTCCCCTAGAACTTAGAACTACGTAAACCTAACTAACCTAAGGACATCACACACATCCATGCCCGAGGCAGGATTTGAACCTGCGACCGTAGCGGTTCGGTTCCAGACTGTAGCGCCTAGAACCGCGAGACCACCGCGGCCGGCGAAATGAATTGACTAGAAGGAGGGATCGGTTTATAGCATATGTTCTGAGGCATCAAGGGATCAATTTAGTACTGGACGGCAGCGTGGAGGGTAAAAATCGTAGAGGGAGACCAAGAGATGAATACACTAAGCAGATTCAGAAGGATGTACGTTGCAGTAGGCACTGGGAGATGAAGAAGCTTGCACAGGATAGAGTAGCGTGAAGAGCTGCGTCTAACCAGTCTCTGGACTGATGACTACAACAACAACAACGATTACCGAAATGGTTTGTCCAATACGTCCAGCTCCAACTACGATTCCGCGTTCAAAGTCTCTTGATTCCCGTCGTGTGGCCATAATCACGTCGGAAACCATCTCATATGAATCACTTGAGTACAAATGACAGGTCCTCCAGTTCACTGCCCGTTTATACCTTGTGTATGTGATGCTATCGCGATATGTATATGTGCATAACACTATCCAACGACTTGTCACCTCGTTGTTACGTTGACGTTGTCGTCGCAGTTCGCTCTTGCCTACGAGCCTCGTTGGTGAACATCGTCGGCGAGTTGAGAGAACAAGTGAAATGGCCTCTCTGGACTCAGAAAAGACGTCTCGTGGGCATAATGTTTGAGTGCAGTCAAGCGCCTACATTGTGAATGGCAACGAGCTAGCAAGTGCATCTAGTGTTGCGGAAGATGTGAATACGAGTGTTACGTTACGGAATGTGCGTGTGCAAGCGGAGTTGCGCCTCCACGCTGCTATGATGTGAGTTGCTTATGACATTAGGGGCTTGCAATGCAGTCGCAGTAGCATGCTGGCGCATGAAGATGCCATAACCTGCAGAATTCAGCTGATCGAGATGTGCTTTGCCCTGCCCAAGCGCAAACGACTCCTGTCACCTACAGCTTTATCTCTCTGCCCTGTACACAACAGATACACCCAACACACTGCGTACACAATGTACAGGACGGTCCATAGAAAAGTGAACTACTAAAGTGTGTAATAATTTCCCTCCGAAAGCTTGTAGAAATGGGAAGTTGTTTTATTGATATGATTAGCTCGGGGAGAATCGAGTACCGCCCGTTGTTGGCAAGCTGATCGTCGTTTCTGCGCATAAGGTCCTTTGTCCGGTATAATGGCGCGCTTAATCGGTTTGTGTTAGTTCCTAGCCTCGTCAGTTGCGGGTTGCAAAGCCTGTGAGTATTTAGTTCGGGCTGCTTGACAATAACGAGCAAATTGGTGATCCGTTCGCCGCTTTCAGCTGGCAGAAACATGCAGGTCACACTTCCAGAGCGGCTTTTTATTCTGAAAACATATTAGAAGACAGACTCATTTGAAACTTCCTGGCAGATTAAAACTGTGTGCCGGACCGAGACTCGAACTCGGGACCTATGCCTTTCGCGGGCAAGTGCTCTACCAACTGAGCTACTGGCAGAAGTAAAGCTGTGAGGACGGGGCGCGAGTCGTGCTTGGGTAGCTCAGTTGGTAGAGCACTTGCCCGCGAAAAGCAAAGGTTCCGAGTCCGAGTCTCGGTCTGCCACACAGTTTTAATCTGCCAGGAAGTTTCATATCAGCGCACACTCCGCAGCAGAGTGAAAATCTCATTCTGGAAGCATCCCCTAGGCTGTGGCTAAGCCATGTCTCCGCAATATCCTTTCTTTCACGAGTGCTAGTTCTGCAAGGTTCGCAGGAGAGCTTCTGTAAAGTTTGGAAGGTAGGAGGCGAGATAATGGCAGAAGTAAAGCTGTGAGGACGGGGCGCGAGTCGTGCTTGGGTAGCTCAGTTGGTAGAGCACTTGCCCGCGAAAGGCAAAGGTCCCGAGTTCGAGTCTCGGTCCGGCACACAGTTTTAATCTGCCAGTAAGTTTCATATCAGCGCACACTCCGCTGCAGAGTGAAAATCTCTTTCTGGTCTACAGACTCATTTGTTACAACTCAACGAGCATTTTGAAGAAATTTCATTGTGCGCGATGTTCTAACAAAGGCAACAATTTAACGATTGTAAGGAAACTAGAGACAACTAGTGTACTAAATAGTGGCAGTGGTAAACACAGATCATCATGGAGTGCAGAGGTTACCGATAACGTTCGAAGACGCTTGGCGAACTTTCAAGAACGCTTGCGTCTACTGAGCCAGGAGTCAGGCATTTCATGACACACGTCATAAAACTGCGAAACGATCGGCACTGTGGCCATACAGAGTGCATATGATACAAGCATTGCAAGAAACAGAACATGAGAAAAACCAGACTCTCTCCGTACTTTGATATACAGATGAGGCATGTTTCCATCTGTCAGGTTATATCGATGCACAGAACACCCCATGTCATCCACGCAACACACGCAACGTCACTGCATGATGAAAAGGTTCGCTTTGAGGCGGCTCGTCACTGTCCGCGCGCCTCCTCCTCCCCCCCCCTCCCCCATCGGAGGTTCGAGTCCTCCCTCGGGAATGGGTGTGTGTGTCGTGTCCTTAGCGTAAGTTAGTTTAAGTAGGGCGTAAGCTTAGAGACCGATGACCTCAGCAGTTTTGTACCACAAGCCCTTACCACAAATTTCCAATTTTTTGAAAAGGTTCGAGCGTTGTACGCAGTGTCAGCTTCCGGAATTGTTGGCCCCGTTTTCTTTGTTACGATCGTAGACACTACACTTTATACAGGCATTTTCAGTACACTTGTGGAACAGGTGGATGACATCGATCTTACAGAAGGTTGTTAACAAGATAGAGCAACGTGTCACACGGCTAACGTGTCCATGCAACTCGTAAACAGCTTCTTTGGTGACAGAATTAAGTTAATAGATTTGTGTCCTCCTTCCGCCGATCACCTGACCTAACCCCCCCCCCCCCACTACCGGATTTTTTTCTTGTGGATCTGCCTTAAAAGCCCTGTGGGTACAAGAACAGACCACGGAGGCCATTATACACGAAATAAGCAACATTGGCGTTGATACACTTACAGAACGTCGCGGAATATGGTGGAACGAGTACAGTTGCATATCGATGCTGGTGGAGGACACTTCCAACGTTTGCTGTGAGGATTTAGTACGTATGTATGTAATCTCCCAAATGTGCATTATCATCTCCGAAAATTGCAACCTTGTCTGATTATTGGCTCAAATGTTATGACTCATTAAAGTAGTTTAGGTTTACGAACAACAAAAACAGCAGAACAAGTAAAATGGCTATGTCGCGCCGCGCGGGATTAGCCGAGCGGTGTAAGGCGCTCCAGTCACGGACTGTGCGGCTGGTCCCGGCGGAGGTTCGAGTCCTCCCTCGGGCATGGGTGTGTGTGTTTGTCCTTAGGATAATTTAGGGTAAGTAGTGTGTAAGCTTAGGAACTGATGACCTTAGCAGGTTAGTCCCATAAGATTTCACAAACATTTGAACATTTTTGGCTATGTCGCCCCCGTGTTCCCAACGCGGAATAAACAAAACTAAGTGAACATAGGAATGCTTTTACTACAGCTGTCACACACCAACTACAATGGATTAGTGATTTACTTATCTGGAGCACTATTTATATCTCTCGCTAATTATCTGCACTGAAACAGCCAGACCACGAACTGCTGGGGGCTAGTGAAAACCACAGCCTATGGAACACTGTAATTGATCTGCAACATCTCAACAGTGTTTCGCATCACATTATTCATACCTATCCTCCAGGTCATGAGTGTTGAACAACGTGTCCTTTTGGACCAGTATCGTCCCCAGACAGATTCGCACGACGAATGTTCTTCCCAGTCTATCGGAGGCCAGTACAACCCTCCATGCTGCACCAGCTTTAATATTTTTTTTGTACTAACTACTGCTTTGAAAACGCAGTTCATTTTTCCAGATGACTTGGTGGGAGACCAACCCTCTTTAATTATACACCGAGGTGATAAAATTCATGGGGTAATATGGCGTAGGACCTCCTTTTGCTCGGCATAGGGCAGCAACTCGATGTGGCGTGGGTTCAACAAGTCGTTGGAAGCCCTCCGCAGAAATATTCGGCCATGCTGTCTCTATAGCCGTCCATAACTGCGAAACTGCTGCCAGCGCAGGATTTTCAGCTTGAACTGACTTCTAGATTACGTCCAACACTGTCTGAGTGGCCAAACCAATCGCTTGAATTGTCCAGAATGTTCTTCAAACCAATCGCGAACAGTTGTGGCCTGATGAAATGCCGCATTGTTATCCATAAAAATTCCATTGATGTTTGGGAATATGAAGTCCATGAATGGCAGCAAATGGTGTCCAAGCAGCCGAAAATAAACATTTCCTGTCAATTACCGGTTAATATGGACCAGAGGACCCAGTCCATACCATGCAAACACAGCCCACACCATTATGGAGCCACTGCCGGCTTGCACAGTGCCTTGTTGACAACTTGGGTCCATGGCTTCTTCGTGTCTGTGCCTTACCCGAACACTACCATCAGCTGTTACCAACAGAAATCGCGATTCACTGACCAGGTCACAGTTTTCCAGTAGTCTAGAGTCCAACTGATATGGTCACGAGCTCAGGAGAGGCGGTGCAGGGGATGTCGTGGTGTTAATAAAGGCACTTGCGTCGGCCGTCTGCTGCCATAGCCCAATAAAGCCATATTTCGCTGCAGTGTAACAGATACGTTCGTCGTACGTTTTACATTGATTTCTGCGTGGTTTCACGACGTGTTACTTGTCTGTTGGCACTCAGAACCCTATGCAAACGTCGCTGCTCTCGGTCGTTAAGTGAAGGCCTTCGGCCGCTATGTTCCCCGTGGCAGGCGAGTAGTAGCGCCTGAAACTTCTACTACATCTACATCTACATACACTACTGGAAATTGAAATAAGAACACCGTGAATTCATTGTCCCAGGAAGGGGAAACTTTATTGACACATTCCTGGGGTCAGATACATCACATGATCACACTGACAGAACCACAGGCACATAGACACAGGCAACAGAGCATGCACAATGTCGGCACTAGTACAGTGTATATCCACCTTTCGCAGCAATGCAGGCTGCTATTCTCCCATGGAGACGATCGTAGAGATGCTGGATGTAGTCCTGTGGAACGGCTTGCCATGCCATTTCCACCTGGCGCCTCAGTTGGACCAGCGTTCGTGCTGGACGTGCAGACCGCGTGAGACGACGCTTCATCCAGTCCCAAACATGCTCAATGGGGGACAGATCCGGAGATCTTGCTGGCCAGGGTAGTTGACTTACACCTTCTAGAGCACGTTGGGTGGCACGGGATACATGCGGACGTGCATTGTCCTGTTGGAACAGCAAGTTCCCTTGCCGGTCTAGGAATGGTAGAACGATGGGTTCGATGACGGTTTGGATGTACCGTGCACTATTCAGTGTCCCCTCGACGATCACCAGCGGTGTACGGCCAGTGTAGGAGATCGCTCCCCACACCATGATGCCGGGTGTTGGCCCTGTGTGCCTCGGTCGTATGCAGTCCTGATTGTGGCGCTCACCTGCACGGCGCCAAACACGCATACGACCATCATTGGCACCAAGGCAGAAGCGACTCTCATCGCTGAAGACGACACGTCTCCATTCGTCCCTCCATTCACGCCTGTCGCGACACCACTGGAGGCGGGCTGCACGATGTTGGGGCGTGAGCGGAAGACGGCCTAACGGTGTGCGGGACCGTAGCCCAGCTTCATGGAGACGGTTGCGAATGGTCCTCGCCTATACTCCAGGAGCAACAGTGTCCCTAATTTGCTGGGAAGTGGCGGTGCGGTCCCCTACGGCACTGCGTAGGATCCTACGGTCTTGGCGTGCATCCGTGCGTCGCTGCGGTCCGGTCCCAGGTCGACGGGCACGTGCACCTTCCGCCGACCACTGGCGACAACATCGATGTACTGTGGAGACCTCACGCCCCACGTGTTGAGCAATTCGGCGGTACGTCCACCCGGCCTCCCGCATGCCCACTATACGCCCTCGCTCAAAGTCCGTCAACTTCACATACGGTTCACGTCCACGCTGTCGCGGCATGCTACCAGTGTTAAAGACTGCGATGGAGCTCCGTGTGCCACGGCAAACTGGCTGACACTGACGGCGGCGGTGCACAAATGCTGCGCAGCTAGCGCCATTCGACGGCCAAAACCGCGGTTCCTGGTGTGTCCGCTGTGCCGTGCGTGTGATCATTGCTTGTACAGCCCTCTCGCAGTGTCCGGAGCAAGTATGGTGGGTCTGACACACCGGTGTCAATGTGTTCTTTTTTCCATTTCCAGGAGTGTATATACTCCGCTAGGCACCAAGCGGTGTGTGGCGGAGGGCACAATTCGCGCCAAAGTCATATTTCCCTCCTTTCCCGCGAGGGAAAACGCTTCAGTACGAGCTCTATAATTTGCCTAATCTCTGAATGGTGATCATTGCGTGATTTGAAAGTTGATGGTAATAATATATGCTCTACATCCCCGGCGAAGATAGGATTTCGGAATTTAGTGAGCAGCCCCTTCCGTTTAGCGCGTCGTCTATCTGCAAGTGTGTCCCACTTCAAACTATCTATGAGATTTGTAACGCTCTCGCGATGGCGAAATGTACCAGTCACGAATCTTGCAGCTCTTCTTTGGACCTTCTCAATCCCTTGAATCACACCCAACTGCTAAGGGTCCCATACAGACCAACAGTACTCTAAGACTGGAGGAACTAACGTACTGTTAAGCAATTTCCTTTGTTGAAGGACTGCATCGCTTCAGGATTCTACCAATAAACCGCAATCTAGAGTTCGCCTTGCCCGTTACTTGTGTAATCTGATCATTACATTTGGTATTCTCTGCACACTCTTGACACTGTGAATCTCGGAATATTGAATTCACTAACGATTTCCGAATTGGAATGTCCTATGCGTCTAGCTCCAACTAGCATTCCGCGTTCAGAGTCTTTTAATTCCCGTCGTGCGGCCATAATCACGTCGGAAACCATTTCACAAGTATCACCTAAGTACAAATGATAGCTCCGACAATGCACTGTCCTTTTATACCCTGTGTACGCGATACTAGTGCCAACTGCATAAGTGCATATCGCTATCCCTTGACTTTTGTCAACTACGTGTGAACGTGTATTCTGTCCAGCCGAAATGTTTGACAGCAGTTTTCCTAACTAGGCGAGTTCGGGAGGGGCCGTGTCGTGTGGCTTCGGAAGATTGGGTGGTCTGACGGTCGTACTACGCGTCACACCGTTCAAAAAAGACATCATTCTTGGTGGCTATTGATGCAGGAAGGCACACGTGCACGAGATGTAGGATTTGGTCGACCGACATGCACCACAAGGAGGAATCACCGACGGTTGTCCGTCAACTGCGAGCGGATGCAAGGGCAACAATAGGAACCATTCAACGGGCTAAACTTTCTTCTACGCAACATCCTAGAAATGGTCGTACCACTGGCAGACAGTTCCAGGTTGCAGGGCTCGCTGCACGTTGACCGTTTCGACGCCTCCCACTCAAACCATGGCGGGGTCGCGGCAGATTCGCCTGGTGTCAGCAACGACGGACATGGGAACCTACAGATTGGCAGCAGGTCATCGCCTTGTAGGTGTCAACCTCCGGTTCGGGGTCTAGAGGCGCAGAGGTGAGCGCCACAAAGAGCGGTTTGTGATCTCCCATCACACATCCCGCGAAGCTAGTGTGAAGGTGCAGGGGCCGATATCTTGTGGTGCCTGTTCACAGTGAGTGTTCCAAATGGGTATCTGTGACAGCTGCACAGTACATAAATGAGGTACTGCAATCGGTAACTCCGCTGTTCATGAACACCGACGCCCGTGTTCTATTTCAACAGGACAGCTCTCGTTCTCATATCACTGCCACCTCCTGGACCTGACGAAGTTGTGGATACTCTGCTGTGGCCGGCGCATCGCCCAGTCTCTCTCCGATCGGGAATATGGGGGTGTCATAGAGCATGTCATCAACACTCCACCTCTACCCACCAATGTGTGGGAACTGCGGGCTCATGTGTAAGCGGCATGGGATGGAGTTTCACTGGACTACATCCGAGACGTGTATAGCTCCATGCTGTGACGTCTGGACGTGTATCCACAACTATGGGGGCCCGACGCCATATTAATATGTACGATGGTCATCCCAAACGTAAGGTCTCGTATTTTTTTGTAAGTACATAGACCTGTTTATTTCTGCAATGGTTTACAACAGTTTACAGCTTGAACATTTAGCTATTTTTCGGCATAATCACCATTTCTGTCGCCGGCTGGAGTGGCCGAGCGGTTCTAGACGCTACAGTCTGGACCCGCGCGACCGCTACGGTCGCAGGTTCGAATCCTGCCTCGGGCATGGATGTGTGTGATGTCCTTAGGTTAGTTAGGTTTAAGTAGTTCTAAGTTCTAGGGGACTGATGACTTCAGAAGTTAAGTCCCGTAGTGCTCAGAGCCATTTGAACCATTTTGAACCATTTCTGTCGATGCATTTTTGTAGATGCTGTGGCAGTTTCTGTATGCTCATGTCATACCAGCTCACCGCCATGCTGTTCAGAAAGTTATGAACCTCTTCTTTCACCTCGTCGTCGGAGCTGAATCGCTTTCCGGCCAAATGTTCTTTTAACCTAGGGAACACGTGATAGTCACTGGGCGCCAAGTCACGACTACAGGGTGGGTGGGTGATTATGTTCCACTGAAACTGTTGCAGGAGAGCAACGGTTTGCTGAGCGATGTGTGGTCGAGCGTTGTCATGGAGAATGTGTATGCCCTTGCTCAATGTTCCTCTTCTGCGGTTCTGAATTGCCCGCTTGAGTTTTCTCAGAGTCTCACAGTACCTGTCAGCGTTATTTGTGGTCCCAGCGATTCAGCTCCGACGACGAGGTGAAAAAGAGGTTCATAACTTTCTGAACAGCATGGCGGCGAGCTGGTATGGCATGGGCATACAAAAACTACCACAGCGTCTACAAAAATGCATCGACAGAGATGGTGATTATGTCGAAAAATAGCTAAATGTTCAAGGTGTAAACTGATGTAAGCTATTGTAGAAATAAACAAGTCTTTGTACTTATAAAAAAATACGAGACCTTACTTTTGGGAGTACCCTCGTACGATGGGCGTTCAATAACTAATGCAACACATTTTTTCGGTCAGTTTGGCCCATTGAACGATGCACTCCGCGAGAAGAGTACGCTGATGATGCGGAGGTTATTGATGCAGCAAGAAGCTGACTTCGATGTCGACCAGTAGAGTGGTACCATGCGGGCATTCCCTGTATGCCGTCGCACTGAACGGAGATCATGTTGAAAAACAGTACTGTGTAGCCAAAAGACTGAGGAATAATATGGTGTATTGAAATCCTGAATGAAATCGACTTGCTTTCAGAAAATAATATGTTGCATACTTATTGAACGACATTTCGTACATTTTGTGGGCGGTGTAGCGTAATGCGTGTTGGTCCTTCATAGTTGAAAGAATTTGCATTTCATATGTGTTGCACCATCGAACTGCCTGCCAATAATGATCGCAATCCGCCTTGTCCTTCGTGTTGCAGCTCTTTTTATGAGGATGAGTGTATATGTGCTCCGTTCCATTACAGAGCCAGGCAAAACCCTGGTACGCAACAGCATTATCGGCAGACAGCTGATGCCGCAAACTGCCGATATCACATAATACTGACTCTCGTACAGACTGATGTTTACTGCCAGTTATTTACAAAATTTTAATTTCCATATGGACGGTGTCCGCCGATGCTCAGAACTGGACAGTGTGTTGTCCGTAGCGTAATGATGAGAGCGGCGAGCAAACATTTTGTGGATTGTTGCCGGCGGTCTCGTTAGCGATATGATTCGCGGCAATGGGGTGGACAGGCCGGTCCGTGTGTACACCGTTAACAGCAGGAGCACGGCCGGCAGCTGCGTGCACGCAGAATGGCGGGCGTTATCTGCGAGTGCGTCGCTGCCCGCACGCCAAATGTCACTTTCGGACGGGCATATTAAGCCCCAACAGCACTAGTGCAACGTGCCACCGATTTGCCGACTGGGGCACACAGTGCTCGTATCGCTATGCGTTCCGAGCCAACAACTGCAACACCTTAGCGTTGGCGTCAGCAGATCACAATCGGGGCCAACGAGACGTACGGGCCTTGCAACGAACTTGTGACGTCACACCAATCGGGTTGCTCGCCACACTTTGCGAATGTTTGGCTCCGCGCAGGGCCCAGGGAAATCAATTTTTAACTGAAAAGGTAACAATAGGTTTCTTTATAAATAAATAAATCTTCTGCTACCAGTCACGATTTTTCTTTACTTTAATTTTCGCACGACGCGTTTCGAGAAATAATTCCCATTTTCAAGTGCGTTTTTTGTATGTATTAAGCCATTTCTTTTGATGTTGTCAGTGTGTGTGTCTCTGCTTCACTTCGTTGACTTTTACTGCAATACATAAGTAACACGCGATTTTTAGTTGGGTATCAATTCTTTTTGTGAAGTTAGGGCGAAATTTAGAAGAATTTGTACTTACGGTTTTCTAATGGTCCATTTGTGCAGAGTCTCACACACACTAAACATCACATACAACTAGTTGTACACTTTTCACATCGAAAATATCTTATACAAACAAAACAGTTACAAAGATCTTCTTACAGGTAGTCCACAGAGATAACATTATAGGTCTTCTACAGATTATGATATGCTTTGGTACAGAGGTTATTTATCTTAACAATTTGGCTCATAAATTACTTATACTGATTTTACAATTGTGCTTATTTCTATGTTTTACTATTTTTATTTAAGTATATTATCGAAACATCTGAAGAAATTCACTTATTCACTTTCAAGTTTTTCATTTAGTATTTTATCTTCATATTTCCTGTAATGTGAATATATCTCCAGTTCTTCAGGCAAATCCATTTTATGTCCTTTATTTAGTCGGTTGAGTACTTTGACATTTTGCTCTAATTTTCCAAATGGGTGTCCTGTATTATGCATGTGTGTTACTATTGCTGATGTAGTGTGTTTGTTGTGTGTGTATGCTCTAATGTGCTCTGTGTACCTGGTGTTGAAATTTCGGCCTGTTTGTCCTAAATCTTCTAAATTTCGCCCACTAGCTTCACAAAAAGAATTGATACCCAACCAAAAAATCGCGTGTTTCTTATGTATTGCAGTAAAAGTCAACGAAATGAAGCAGACACACACACACTGACAACATCAAAATAAATGGTTTAATACACACAAAAAACGCACTTGGAAATGGGAATTATTTCTCGAAAAACGCCGTGCGAAATGTAAAATAAAGGAAAATCGTGACTGGTAGCAGAAGATTTATTTATTTATAAACAAATCTATTGTTTCTACAGTTGCAGGCTTTCAAAAACCATTTATAATGGATCAAATCAGATTGAAAAGGTACCCACTAAAGTCTTAATTTTGTCGTGCGCTATCGAGAACTTGCAAGAATTATTAAACTCTTTTGAAATAGTTGAAGGTAAATACATTGTTTGTTCTCTATTAATATCTTTCATTTGCTAACTATCCCTATCAGTAGTTAGTGCCTTCAGTAGTTTGAATCTTTTATTTAGCTGGCAGTAGTGGCGCTCGCTGTATTGCAGTAGTTCCAGTAACGAAGATTTTTGTGAGGTAAGTGATTTGTGAAAGGTATAGGTTAATGTTAGTCAGGGCCATTCTTTTGTAGGGATTTTTGAAAGTCAGATTGCGTTGCGCTACATAATATTGTGTGTCAGGTTAAGCACAGTCTTGTATAAAGTTGTTCTAAGGGGACGCTTCAGTGTGTGTGTGTGTGTGTGTGTGTGTGTGTGTGTGTGTGTGTGTGTGTGTGTGTGTGTGAGAGAGAGAGAGAGAGAGAGAGAGAGAGAGAGAGATATTAGGTACATGTTTTAAAAACTTGAGAATTTCAGAACAGTATTTTGTAAAAGGTAGTTTCTCATTGAAAGTTTTATAACAAGTATGCAAAAATCGATACTTGTGATTCTTATGGTTTTGGGGCTAGAATTGTATGGTTGAGAGATGCGTTCGGGCACCTAAAATTTTAGAAATTAAGGACTATAAGTCACTGTAATGGTTCTTTTTGGGTTGTGGTAGGAAGGTAGTTCAGCTGTCTACGAATTGTTACTGGTTAGGCCTACCGCACGACCGCTACGGTCGCAGGTTCGAATCCTTCCTCGGGCATGGATGTGTGTGATGTCCTTACGTTAGTTAGGTTTAATTAGTTCTAAGTTCTAGGCGACTGATGACTTCAGAAATTAAGTCCCATAGTGCTCAGAACCATTTGAACCATTTTTGAACCCGCTTATTTAGCCAAAGTCGATCCCGTGCGTAGTTTGCTGGTCACAGAACGGCGTGATACCGTAAGAAAGACGTCGCACGGTAGATAAGAAGAAACAGTGCAACGCTGCAAGATGAGCGGAAGGTGTTGACAAGGACGTCAAATAATATATGGCTCTAAGCACTATGCGACTTAACTTCTGAGGTCATCAGTCGCCTAGAACTTAGAACTAATTAAACCTAACTAACCTAAGGACATCACACACATCCATGCCCGAGGCAGGATTCGAACTTGCGACCGTAGCGGTCGCTCGGTTCCAGATGGTAGCGCCTAGAACCGCACGGCCACTCCGGCCGGCTCAAACAATATAGACTGCCTTTTTGTTCCATACGTTAGTCGGTGAAAATACGTAAATCACTGGTGTCGATGGTCAGTGTATTAGGGAATGACAGAAACAGCGTGCAATCTTGCTAGGTACAGGAACTTAAATGTGCTATCCCAAAAACAGTGGCAGGTTGGTCCGCTAACGTTACATAAGAAATGTTGCATGTTTTCTCGGATTGTACAAGTGCATTCTTGTATTTAAAATGTTAATTAAAAGCAGTTTTTCACTGGTTTACTGTTTTATTTAGTAAGAAGTGCTGTATGTTGTCTCGAGTCCTTGTTTCCTGAGACTAGTATGACCTGCTCCCCCCTAGTTCAGATCCAGGGTACGCCCTTGTTAAGGACCCAGAAACACAAAACAGTGGCTGACAATGGTGCAGCCCTCTTTCTCGGCCTATTTCCAGAGCTGTACCACGCGAAAGGAAGCAAGCCTCTCCGCGTAGCAAAATATTCCGCGCAACTTACACGTTTGCGTGTGGCGACGCTCCGGTGCGGAATTCGACAATCCCGCCCGCCGCCCTCGGAAGCGAAGCGGCGAAAGCCGATTTCGAGGCTGTTTCATATTTATGCAGGAGAGCGGCTTGTATCAGCGTGAAAAGTTGCAAGGAGATTTTTCCGTACGTCTCCGGCAGCAGCGCGCTGTGATTGTCTACCCGGTCGCCGGTTCCGTTATCCCAGTTGAGAGCGCGCCGGCGGCGCACGGACCTCCCTCGGCGGTTGCGCACGGCGCTAATCTGATTACGGCGCCGCGTCGCGTCGTGGAGTGGGAGGGGGGGGGGCGAGGGGGCGCCGGCGCAGCGGATTGGTTTTAATGCGCCAGACACACAAAAGGGGGATCCCCCTGGGCCGCTGCCTTGTTGCTCCAGGCGCACAGCTTCTTAGCTGGCGACTGCGCAAACAGGCGGCCCAGGCCGCGCTAACTCTGTGTCTGCTCGGCTTGCAGTCGCAACAACCAGTCTGCTCTCCTCGTCCTGCCACGCCGCCCGTCTGCAATGCGCTGCAGACGTTCCTATTCTCACGCTCGTCCTGCGTCGCTTGTACAACACAAACCGAAGACGCAACATTCCTTCTGAAACGAAGTTGTTCCCATTCCAAATGCAAAGCAACTCGCAACTAGACGGAAGGCCTGGATCATGTCGTGAAAGAGGAATACAGTTGATGGTAAGCAATGGCTTCAGCAAAATATTTTGCGTTTATAGTCGACACTTTATCAATGGTGTGCCCATAAGAGAAATTAACAACCCAGGATATGTATCAAGATTGCATAGGACACCAAATCTCTTGCGAGAATTTCTCTACACCTTCCGAATCGAAGCTGTTGGGAACAAATGGCTTCAGTCTACACTTCACATTACACATATTTAGAACTGCGCTTTACCAAAAGTATGGCACGGTACATAAATGACGTAGTTCAAAAACTGTTCAAATGTGTGTGTGAAGTCTTATGGGACTTAACTGCTAAGGTCATCAGTCCCTAAGCTTACACACTACTTAACCTAAATTATTCTAAGGACAAACACACACACCCATGCCCGAGGGAGGACTCGAACCTCCGCCGGGACCAGCCGTAAATGACGTAGTAAACGGTAGGATAATCGGTAGCATTGGTAGGGACAGAAACGTAAATGAATGTGTGAGCGAGAAACAGGAAGCCGACGTCTCTCTGTTTGTTTGTTGTTTTGCTTTGCACATAATTAGAGGTCTTTCGGTGTTAGTCCATTTTGTATTTTACAGCCTTACAAAATATAAATTGTATTTTACGACTAATAAAAATTAGTTGATTGCGTAACTACTACCCTTTTATGTAACCAAAGCAATTACTTTTGGTGAAAGTACAGTTTACATGCGCGAACATAAAAAGTCTGTACAATCATTCTTGTTTTTTACTCAATGAAACGTTCTTCATTGTTGTGGCGTAGCAAGAGCCACGCCACTCGGAGGTAGCCGAAAGGCACGCGATGTAATGCAGACGGGCGTGAATTCTGGAACAGGATAACTATTGAATGGTAGCAAGAAAAGTACGTAGTTGCTTTATACTTAACTTTTATTCTCTGATGAATACAGCGTTCTTCTTGAGACATTTATACTATAACTCTCAAAGTAGGTAAGGCTAATGGCGCCTTGCTAGGTCGTAGTCATGTGCTTATCTGAAGGCTATTCTAACTGTCTCTCGGCAAATGAGAGGAAGGCCTCGTACGTCTAGTCGCTAGCAATGTCGTCCGTACAACTGGGGCGAGTGCTAGTCCGTCTTTCTAGACCTGCCATGTGGTGGCGCTAGGTCTGCAAGTACTGATGGCGGCGACACGCGGGTCCGACATGTACTAATGGACCGCGGCCGATTTAAGCTACCACCTAGCAAGTGTGGTGTCTGGCGGTGACACCACATTCCTCCCCCGCAAATCGGCGAACGGTCGTGTTATAAGGCTTCCGCCCGCCGTGGGGAGGGCCCCATGTTGACGTATGCGATGAGGTGGGGAGCCTAACAACAGGCGAGGCTGTGCCACCCGCACCCGGCCATTCGGTCCGAGGGGAGCTAGGAAACGCCTGGAAACCTACTCCAGGGTGCACGTCAACATGCGGCGTATGCGCCCGTAATGAGACAGGGTCGACCTCCATTGCGTCGGGGTATCCGACGCGCGATGACGCCATGTGGTCCGGAGCGGGCAAGAGTTCCATGGCGGAGGACAGCTGGTCACGGGAAGCGATAGGCGGCGCGTGACCCAGGGAGGCGGATGGCGGCTGCATCGAAGCGTCCACTGCGGGCGGCGCCGGCGGCGGCTGCTGCGGCGACGGCGGCTGCGCGACGCCATGAGGCAAAATGGAAGGCATCGTCGGTAACACCTGGGGATGAGGCGAGCCAGTAGATGGGTCCCCAGGGCGCTGACCGGACGGCTCCGTCGCTGAAAGCAGACGGGGAGCGGCAGAACCCAAGCGACGACAGAGGCGCAGCTGATTGAGATGCCGACGCACCTCACCAGAGGCCCCCAAAACCAAATACATCGCGCGGCCGAGGCAGCGAAGAATGCGCCCTGCGAGCCAACGCCGTGAACCGCGATAGTTGCGATAGAATACAACGTCGCCTGGAGCAAAAGCAGGAGTCTGCCGCTGCACAGGAACCTGATGCGGCGGATGCAGCAAAGACATCAAGGTTCGATGAGGACGACCGTGAAGCAACTCAGCCGGCGAGCGACCATCGCGGGGCTGAGAGCGATACGAAGACAAAAAGAGCAACAACGCGTCCTCCCGAGAATGCGACTCTTTCAACTTCAACATCTGTGACTTGAAAGTCCGGACCAATCGTTCAGCGGCACCGTTTGACTGAGGCGAAAACGGCGCGGATGTCAGATGTTGAATACCATTGGCCTTGCAGAATGACTGAAATTCTGCGGACATGAATTGTGGACCATTGTCAGAAACAATAGTCTGCGGAAGACCTTCAATGCAAAAGATAGC
The DNA here is from genome assembly GCF_023864275.1 of Schistocerca cancellata. NCBI lineage: Eukaryota > Metazoa > Arthropoda > Insecta > Orthoptera > Acrididae > Schistocerca > Schistocerca cancellata. The sequence continues at coordinate 187,057,703 of NC_064627.1, read as the reverse complement.
AGACAACGCTTGGATGGTGGCAGAGGACGTCGTGGAAGACATCCGGACAACAAAAGGAAAATTACTGAAGGAATCGACAACAACCAACCATCGAGCATTCCAGAATGGACCAGCAAAATCTATGTGTAAGCGTTGCCAAGGGGAAGCGGCTTTTGGCCATGCAAAGAATTTCCGCGGCGGTGCGGATTGTTGTTCGGCACACGCCATGCAAGAAGAGCACATATTCGTAATCGCAGCATCGATTCCGAACCAAGTACAGTGCTGACGAGCAAGTTGTTTCGTACGCACTATACCCCAATGTCCTTGGTGGAGAAGCTTTAAGACAGATGACTGTAACGAACGTGGGACCACGACCCTAGACTGATCATTATCAGAACGCAACAACAAAACACCACGTCGTACAAAAAGTCTCTCCTTGTGAGCAAAAAATCTGCGAACCAACGGATCCTCGATCCGTGACTTCGACAAGGGCCATTGTGTAGCAACAAAACGCAAAACGGTAGCAAGGACAGGGTCAGCAGCTGTGGCGGTAGCTACACGACGAAAATCAATCGGAAACGAGTCGACCACGTCATCGGTTTCCGCATCAATGAACATGCAAGCAAGTTCGGAAGAATCGAATGCTTTATCCTCAGCAACTGGCAAACGGGACAACGCATCTGCGTTTCCGTGCTTAGCAGTGGACCGATACAAGATATCGTAGCGGTACTGCGAGAGGAAAATAGACCAGCGAATGAATTTCTGCGCGGTACGCGGAGGTACAGGCTTGTTCGGATGAAAAAGCGATGTCAAAGGTTTGTGGTCTGTAATGATGGTAAAGTGACGACCATACAAGAAATCGTGGAACTTCGTAACACCAAACACGAGAGCCACAGCCTCTTTCTCTATCTGGGAATAATTTCTTTGCGCTGACGAGAGCAATTTGGACGCAAAGGCAATAGGGCGATCATGCGAACCATCTTTGTGAGCAAGCACAGCACCGATCCCGAAATCCGAGGCATCTACCATCAACAAAAGGGGTTTCTGGGGATCGAATGGCGTAAGGCAAGTAGTTGAAAGCAACGCCGATTTCAATTGGCGAAAGGCGCGTTCGCATTCCGGCGACCAGACAAACGGAACACCTTTACGGCGTAAGCGATGAAGCGGAGCTGAAATGGAAGAGGCATTGCGCAGAAAGCGATGATAATAATTAACTTTTCCCAACACACTCTGTAGCTGCTTCGAAGTTTGCGGTGCAGGCAAGTCCTGTATGGCACTGAGGTGCTCTGGACTCGGATGGATGCCTTGGGCATTTATGACATGTCCCAGATACGGCAAGTCACGAGCAAAAAACACACATTTGTCCTTCCGCAAGCGAAGACCATTCTGTCGCAAGACCTGAAATAGTGTTCTGAGATTTTGTAAATGTTCTGCTTCTGTCTTTCCTGAGATCACTAGATCGTCCAGATAGTTAGCTGCAGTAGGGACCGACGCACAAATAGTTTGTAAATATTGCTGAAATAATGCAGGGGCGGATGCACACCCGAATGGCAGTCTTTTGAATCTATACAATCCAAGATGCGTTTTAACCACCAATACGCGCTGGGATTCTTCGTCCACCGGTATTTGCAAGTACGCATCTGCTAGGTCCAACGTTGAAAAATATTTTCCCGGGCACAGTTTGTCAAAAAGATCTTCCGGGCGGGGCAAAGGAAAAGTAGCAGTCACTAGTTGTGGATTCACTGTTGCTTTGAAGTCCACGCAAAGTCTCAATTTGCCGGAAGGTTTGTGCAAAATCACTAAGGGTGAGGCCCAGAGAGAAGCCTGCACACGTTCAATGACACCTTGCGATTCTAAATCTTTTAATGTTCTTGCGACCTCATCACGCAATGCGTGGGGAACATTGCGCGCTCTGAAAAATTTCGGTTGCGCGTTGACTTTTAGTTCCAAATGTGCTTCATAGTTCTTAGCGCAACCAAGGCCCGGTGCAAAAATGTCTGCAAATTCCTCACATAGACTAGAAACACTGGCTGAAGGCACAGTCTGGTTCACTGAGAGAACCTGATTCACAATAGACAAGTTAAACAATTGAAATAAATCTAAACCAAACAAGTTCACTGCAGCAGAAGAACGAAGAACGTAAAACGACACAAGTTTTGTTTGTCCCTTGTATGTTGCAAGAAGGCTGCACTGTCCTAACACAGGGATATGCTGTCCTGAATAACTAGTGAGCTGAACTTTTGCGGCACGCAACGGCGGTGCGCCCAGTTGTTTGTACGTGGCGTGATTGAGCAATGAAACTGCAGCTCCGGTATCGAGCTGGAACGGTATCACTTGTCCGGCAAAGTCCAAATCTACAAAAAGTTTATTGTCCTGCTGACGACAAGAGCGACTGTTTTGTGCAACTTGAACAGACACTGGTACAGAATCACTGGCGACGTGACGGGAGTGCCGTCGACGTCGACGCACACTTTTTGTGGGACGAACACAGTCACTGTTAGAAAGAGTAACACTGGGCGGAGTGGCATTAACTACGTGAATGTCCATGGGCGAAGGTTCCCGAGCCTGAGTGTCCGTGGTTCGATTCCGGCGCGAAGCAAAGGGCCTGGAACGGTTGTGATTGTCTGATCTGAGCTTTTTCTGGCAAACACTTTGAACATGTCCTTTCTTGTGACAGTAAAAGCAAATAGCTTGGCGTGACGGGCAATTGTCACGCGAATGTCTAGTAGCACACCGCGGGCATGATTTCACTGCATTTGCGGGCTGGCGAGGCACACCTGGTTTAGAGCGCGGCGTCAGCTGCGTCGAAGTGCGCGAGGGCCGGTTACCGGGCCGCGCAGCGCGTCCAGCGGGCCGGTTAATGTTACACACTGCTGGCGAAGCTTCAAAAGATTCCTGAGCACAGTCAAGTGTGTCTTGCCTATCCAATATGTCTATCACTTGTTGAAGGGAGGGATTAACGAGTTTCAAAATCTGTTCCCTTATGCGAACATCAGAAACGTTCTGTGCTATTGCATCACGCACCATTGTATCGGAATAAGGAAGGCCACAGTCACACTGAAATTCACAATCCCTAGTAAGGCCTTGCAAAGTTGCAACCCACTCCCTATTAGTTTGACCGGCCGTACGTTTCGTACGAAAGAACGTATACCTTTTTGCAACCACATTAACTGTTTCTTTGAAATAGGCATCTAAAGCCGACACAATTTCTTCGTAGGACAGAGTAGCTACGTCGCGTCGGGGAAACAATTTCACTATCACACGGTACGTTTGCACGCCGACACAAGACAATAAGTGAGGCTGCCGCTCGTTACCTTGAATTCTGTAGGCGGCGAGATGAAATCCAAACTGTCGGGACCACTCCGGCCATGTTTCGTCGTCTGCTTTAAACGGACGAAACTGTGGTGCAACTGCGTGTTGTGGCTGCGGGAGCGGAGACGCGGCGGCGGCCGCATCATTTTGCAGCGCACGTTGACCCTGGACGAGCTGTCCCAGGGCATCCAATAACGCCTGCGTCTGCTGATTCTGCAAGCGATAAAATTCGGACAGTACATCTGGAGATTGTGGCGAAGCCATGACAAGCAAATCAAATCAGAGCAAAACAAGTAGGAAGAACACGTTGACTCGTCGCCAAACTGTTGTGGCGTAGCAAGAGCCACGCCACTCGGAGGTAGCCGAAAGGCACGCGATGTAATGCAGACGGGCGTGAATTCTGGAACAGGATAACTATTGAATGGTAGCAAGAAAAGTACGTAGTTGCTTTATACTTAACTTTTATTCTCTGATGAATACAGCGTTCTTCTTGAGACATTTATACTATAACTCTCCAAGTAGGTAAGGCTAATGGCGCCTTGCTAGGTCGTAGTCATGTGCTTATCTGAAGGCTATTCTAACTGTCTCTCGGCAAATGAGAGGAAGGCCTCGTACGTCTAGTCGCTAGCAATGTCGTCCGTACAACTGGGGCGAGTGCTAGTCCGTCTTTCTAGACCTGCCATGTGGTGGCGCTAGGTCTGCAAGTACTGATGGCGGCGACACGCGGGTCCGACATGTACTAATGGACCGCGGCCGATTTAAGCTACCACCTAGCAAGTGTGGTGTCTGGCGGTGACACCACATTCATCATGATCAAAGCCAAGAGTTTCTTGTTATTATTGATACATGCTACAGTCGTTTATAAATAACATAAATATACAGGGGGAGAAACATTGTATTACGAAATTTTAACCCTGGATAGCTGATGCCAGTAGGAAACAAAATAACTAATGTTGCGTAGGTAAAATTATGGAAACTTGGCGCCAGATGCTCCGATAGGTCGCGCGATTGCCCTGTTGCCGGAGCAAGACATATTCGATACATTTGCGTATCACGTTGGGGCACTGACGGAGCGAGGGTCGTTTGTATACTACTGGCCATTAAAATTGCGACACCACGAAGATGACGTGCTACAGACGCGAGATTTAACCGACAGGAAGAAGATGCTGTGATATGCAAATGATTAGCTTTTCAGAGCATTCACACAAGGTTGGCGCCGGTGGCGACACCTACAACGTGCTGACATGAGGAAAGTTTCCAACTGATTTTTCATATAGACCGGCGTTGCCTGGTGAAACGTTCTTGTGATGCCTCGTGTAAAGAGAAATGCGTACCATCACGTATCCCACTCTGATAAAGGTCGGATTGTAGCCTATCGCGATTGCGGTTTATCGTATCGCGACATGGCTGCTCGCGTTTGTCGAGATCCAATGACTGTTAGCAGAATATGGAATCGGTGGGTTCAGGAGCGTAATACGGAACGCCATGCTGGATCCCAACGGCCTCGTATCACTAGCAGTCGAGATGACAGGCATCTTATCCGCATGGCTGTACCGGATCGTCTCGATCCCTTAATCAACAGAAGGGGACGTTTGCAAGACAACAACCATCTGCACGAACAGTTCGAAGACGTTTGCAGCAGCATGGACTACCAGCTCGGAGGCCATGGCTGCGGTTGCCCTTGACGCTGCATCACAGACGGAGAGCCTGCGATGGGGTACTCAACGACGAACCTGGATGCACGAATGGCAAAACGTCACTTTTTTCGGATGAATCCAAGTTCTGTTTACAGCATCATGATGGTCGCATCCGTGTTTAGCGGCATCGCGGTGAACGCACATTGGAAGCGTGTATTTCTCATCGCCATACTGGCGTGTCACCTGGCGTGATGGTATGGGGTGCCATTGATTACACGTCTCGGTCACCTCTTGTTCGCATTGACGGCACTTTGAACAGTGGACGTTACATTTCACATGTGTTACGACCCGTGGCTCTACCCTTCATTCGATCCCTGCGAAACCCTATATTTCAGCAGGATAATGCACGACCGCATGTTGCAGGTACTGTACGGGCCTTTCTGGATACAAAAAATGTTCGACTGCTGCCTGGCCAGTACATTCTCCAGATCTTTCACCAACTGAAAACGTCTGGTCAATGGTGGCCGATCAACTGGCTCGTCACAATACGCCAGTCACTACTCTTGATGAAATGTGGTGTCGTGTTGAAGCTGCATGGGCAGCTGTACCTGTACACGGCATCCAAGCTCTGTTTGACTCAATGCCCAGGCGTATCAAGGCCGTTATTACGGCCAGAGGTGGTTGTTCTGGGTACTGGTTTCTCAGGATCTATGCACCAAAACTGCGTGAAAATGTAATCACATGTCAGTTCTAGTATAATATATTTGTCCAATGAATAACTGTTCATCATCTGCATTTCTTCTTGGTGTAGCAACTTTAATGGCCAGTAGTGTATGTGTGAATCGACAACCATACCGCTGCCCGTCAACCGACGAAAAGCAACTGGGCAATCCCACGGCTAATCGGAGCGCGTGGCGCCACGTTTTCGTAGTTGAAAAATGGTGTGTTGTCGACCAAAACATTACTAATTTTGGTTCCTACTGGCATCAGCTATCCAAGGTTAATATTTTTCTGCACCGTTTATAGGGTGTTGAAAAAAAAATGTAATACTTTGAGAGGTGGTAGCACTCATCGAAACAAGTAAAGTAAGTACATTAACATGCGTCCGGAAATGCATACTTTCAGAGATAAGCACGTGTTTATAGGAAGGGCTGTGCGACGTTTGGTTGCGGATATTAGCATAGTCGTTGCGTTGGCACTGCGTCAAATGTGTATTATGATGTCTTACTCACAGAACTGTACCTACCATTAGGTGGGCTGCAGTCAGTTGTATGGTTCGAGTCGTGTTGTTGGCTACGTTATTTTACGTCGTGTTTGTGTGCCTTATTCTAGAGAAATCCGCCGGCCAGAGTGGCCGGGCGGTTCTAGGCGGTACAGTCTGGAACCGCGCGAGCGCTACGGTCGCAGGTTCGAATCTGCCGCGGGCATGGATGTGTGTGATGTCCTTAGGTTAGTTAGGTTTAAGTAGTTCTAAGTTCTAGGGGACTGATGACCTCAGAATTTAAGCCCCATAGTGCTCAGAGCCATCTGAATCTAGAGAAATCGAATCACTGCTCGTAACTCAATTGTGATTTGTGACACAACAAAGTTGACACACTACGGCCGCACGTCCACAACTTCTCCCTGCTAACAGCTCACTGGTTGAATAAACAACTGTTGTTTGAGGTTGATGGTTCAAGATGCCATTGCAGGTACTGTGCTGACCTCGCTTATACTCTAGGAATAAAATCAGTCTCGGGAGTTTTCGGACAGATGGGGTAAGTGCAGTCGTAGATTTGCCTCGAGGCTAAGAAATACTGTTTCTCGTGCAATTAGCTGTTATGACCGCTTAGTCGAGGTGCCGTAAACGGGAGAAGGACTTCTGCCAGCCTATAGGATTTGTACATTAGGGAGTCGATATGTATCGTTTATTGGCGGCAGTGTCTGCTGCTAGAGGCACTGTAGATGGAGGGGACGACTTGTCGGTAACTAAGTGCAGTGCTATGTGGATTCGTTTCATTAGCGACTAAGAAGCGCCGAAGCTGCGAGATAATTGACAGGCGGCGAAATAAAGGCGAGAAAATCTCCCATCTCCTTAATTACGGAAATTAATAAAAAACGAAGAAATACAGTTGCAGCGAGTCGAGGGAAGGTCGTGCTCTCGGCGGATAAAAGGCAAAGTTATTAAATTTTCCAAAATTCTTATTTAATTATGAATACTGCCACCAAATCCGTCAGAAGGGCGGCCCCGAGCCCTGAGAAATACGTCAGCTGATGCCGCCTTCTGTGCTCTGCTCTGAAAAGACATTTCCCTCTTGCCTGTCTCTGCAAGCGTGTTTTTTATTCCTTCAGAGCCTAAGTTCGGTGATCTTTCTCGTATCGTTACATCTCCTGTCGGAGAAGTATTTACAGTCAACGGCGCAGACTGAAAAGCGATCGCCGATTGGAAAGGAATTCAAATCTAGAACTCGGAAAAAGTTTGAAAAACATAAAAAGAAAAAAAGTACTTGAAATATAGAAATTACACTGTGTCATAAATATTGCACTTTTGAGATGTTCTTCTTGGAAGATAGAGCAATACAAGGGATAGTCATGAAGTCTCACTTACCACCTCGAAAAGAAAATAACGTCATAATTAATGTTCTTGCTTGTTAGCAGTTATACGGGTATGACTGGTAAACATACTGGCTTATTGGCGATTGAGGCCTTCGGGAGGTTGTGATATCAAAGACATGGATACTAACAACATTTGTCAAGTGTAGTATAGTGTAGCGGATAAAGAAGCAGGTTATGAAGTAAGGTTGCCAGTTCGCATTCTGCTTTCTTTAAGTATTGTTTTATTCACCTCCATGTTCTCTAAAATATTCTGCTACTTTATTGTTAATCTAATGGCAGCATGTTTTGAAATATTCTATCTTATGTGTAAACAAGAGCACTATCCACTCATGAGTGAATTTATTCGATTTTTTGAACGTGGCTAAATGAACTGCGAAGCTTCTGTCTACACCACTGGCTGACCCCTCACAAGTCAATACAGAGAGAACTACATGGCTAACATGTGAGCGTTAGAGCAAACGTGCGTTTTGATAGACGCAGGAAAAGAGGATTTCTGTTTACATAATGTAACAACTACCACAATTAACACTGTGTAGCTGAAGCGGTTTCCCACATATTTAAAAAGGTAAAATGCACTAGGCCTGAGTTAATCAGTCCAAAGGAATGCAAAAGCAAAATTTTTTTAATATGCACAACAGATCGCTGTTCAGTCCATCGATGTGCCCACAATCTCTACGACTTTCTTCGCTCGTGTTCGACGATCGCTAGGGCTGATGATGTTATTTTACTCCTGTCCTTTTCCTAAACAGATTTCCTGTTTTGAGCTCCAGATAATACCGACAACTGCCGGTGGAGAGCGCAGGGGTCGCAAATTACGTTGTAGAGCAACTCGTTTCTAAGTGTGCACCAGCCACTTTTGGCGAGCATCACCATGATTAACACATCCGCTTTTTAAGGAGCGTGCTACGCCAACACTGCGCGACCCCCGCCACGGATGTGCGATGTTGGGAAATCAGCGATGCTGATTTCGATTTCATCATCGATGTCTGAACATCGATGGCCAATAATAATCGATCCCAAGACATGGAGGTTTTTAACATCGACTTTAGAAGACGAATTGATAGAAAGGCGCAAAAAGCGACATACCAAAACATTTAATATCATATTTATTAAATCAATAAATGCAGCAACAATGAACATTTCACATTGCATACCGAACGTAAAACAACATTTTTTAAAACAGCTTACCCTTCAGTCTATTGCGTTGTTGACAGACAGTAGTAGAATTTTAGGACATGTTTCTTGCTCGCGTATCATGTCATTTCTGGAAACCCAGAATCTACTCTGTAGGAATTAACATGGATTCCGGAAACAGCGATCGTGTGAGACCCAACACGCTTTATTAGTTCATGAGACTCAGAAAATATTAGATACAGGCTCCCAGGTAGATGCCATTTTCCTTGACTTCCGGAAGGCGTTCGATACAGTTCCACACTGTCGCCTGATAAACAGACCAGCTGTGTGGCTGGATCGAAGAGCTTTTAGCAAACAGAACACAGCATGTTGTTCTCAATGGAGAGACGTCTACAGCCGTTATAGTAACCTCTGGCGTGCCACAGGGGAGTGTTCTGGGACCATTGCTTTTCACAATATGTATAAATGACCTAGTAGATAGTGTCGGAAGTTCCATGCGGCTTTTCGCGGATGATGATGTAGTATACAGAGAAGTTGCAGCATTAGAAAATTGCAGCGAAATGCAGGATGATCTGCAGCGGATAGGTACTTGGTGCAGGGAGTGGCAACTGTCCCTTAACATAGACAAATGTAATGTATTGCGAATACTTAGAAAGAAGGATCCTTTATTGTATGATTATATGATAGCGGAACAAACACTGGTGGCAGTTACTTCTGTAAAATATCTGGGAGTATGCGTACGGAACGATTTGAAGTGGAATGGCCGACCGCGGTGGCCGAGCGGTTCTCGGTTCTGCTGTTCGGAACCGTGCGACTGCTACGGTCGCAGGTTCGAATCCTGCCTCGGGCATGGATGTGTGTGATGCCCTTAGGTTAGTTAGGTTTAAGTAGTTCTAAGTTCTAGGGGACTGATGACCTTCGATGTTAAGTCCCATAGTGCTCAGAGCCATTTGAACCATTTTTTGAAGTGGAATTATCGTATAAAATCAATTGTTGGTAAGGCGGGTGCCAGGTTGAGATTCATTGGGAGAGTCCTTAGAAAATGAAGTACATCAACAAAGGCCGGCCTCGGTGGCCATGCGGTTCTAGGCGCTGTAGTCCGGAACCGCGCGACTGGTACGGTCGTAGGTTCGAATCCAGCCTCGGGCATGGATGTGTGTGATGTCCTTAGATTAGTTAGGTTTAAGTAGTTCTAAGTTCTAGGGGACTGATGACCTCAGATGTTAAGTCCCATAGTGCTCAGAGCCGTTTGAACCATTTTGAACAAAGGAGGTGGCTTACAAAACACTCGTTCGACCTATACTTGAGTATTGCTCATCGGTTTGGGATCCGTAGCAGGTCGGGTTGACAGAGGAGATGGAGAAGATCCAAAGAAGAGCGACGCGTGATAGCGTTACGGAGATGTTTAGCAAAATCAAGTGGCAGACACTGCAAGAGAGGCACTCTGCATCGCGGTGTAGCTTCGTCGCCAGGTTTCGAGAGGGTGCGTTTCTGGATGAGGTATCCAATATATTGCTTCCCCCTACTTATACCTCCCGAGGAGATCACGAATGTAAAATTAGAGAGATTCGGACGCGCACGTAGGCTTTCCGGCACTCGTTCTTCCCGCGAACCATACGCGAGTGGAACAGGAAAGGGAGGTAATGACAGTGGCACGTAAAGTGCCCTCCGCCACACACCGTTGGGTGGCTTGCGGAGTACAAATGTAGATAGTTATCATTCAGCTACGGACGAGAGTGTAATGGATAAATGCCCAAGAAAAGTCAAGTAATGTCTGAAGGGGGTGGGCGCGAGCAGCCGAATCATCTGTCTCTTTTATGGAAAAAATATTTCCGAAATGGTTCTGAACACAGGTTACCGCGAGCTCTCGAGAAATAAAGGAACGACTACAATCGATGGCAGCTCGGTGCTTTAGGAGCGCGGCACAGTAGCAGGAGCGATAATTTGCCTCCGCGGTTGGTAATGATGCGCTGTGGTCCCGCCGACTGGACAGCGCGGCAGAGCCCGCCGCCACCGCAGCCGCCCAGCGTAGCGCGTCCTAATTACGCCGCCGCTCCAGCCTGGAGCCTGGAGCTGGAGAGTCCGCCCTGCCCGCCTGCCTGCCCGGTCCTCATTACGCACAGTGGCTTATTAGGGCCGCCTCCTTACTTATTTAGGTCGCTACTGGCCGCCGTCTCCGAGACGCACACTCTCCTCTGAGTAAACGCGCACGGTCTTCGAAGCCGGCTGTCTTGCCCGTACGCACAGCAACAAGCACGGATCATACTAGCTTCCAATGCGCTTATAGTACTTAGTAAGCTGCCTACAGACGAATACAAAAGTCGGAAAAATTATGGGAACACCACTAGATGTGTATGCTTGACCATACACTGAGGTAACAAAAATGCATGGATAGCGATATGCAAATATACAGATGGTTCAAATGGCTCTGAGCACTATGGGACTTAACATCTGAGGTCATCAGTACCCTAGAACTTAGAACTACTTAAACCTAACTAACCTAAGGACATCACAAACATACATGCCCGAGGCAGGATTCGAACCTGCGACCGTAGCGGTCGCGCGGTTCCAGACTGTAGCGCCTAGAACCGCTCGGCCACTCCGGCCGGCAAATATACAGATGACTATAGCACCACGTGCACAAGGTATAAAAGGACATTGCAATGGCGGAGCTGTCATTTGTATTCCGGTGATTCATGTGAAAATGTTACCGACGTATGAGACACGCCATTTCGGAAATCGTTAGAGACTTCATTATTCCAAGGTCTACAGCGTCAAGAGTGTGCCGAGAATACCAAATTTCAGGCATTCTGCGAATACATAGAAAGAAAGATCCTTTATCATTTAGCTACAATATAGCAGGTCAGCAAATGGAAGCAGTTAATTCCATAAATTATCTGGGAGTACGCATTAGGAGTGATTTAAAATGGAATGATCATATCAAGTTGATCGTCGGTAAAGCAGATGCCAGACTGAGATTCATTGGAAGAATCCTAAGCAAATGCTATCCGAAAACAAAGGAAGTAGGTTACAGTACACTTGTTCGCCCACTGCTTGAATACTGCTCAGTAGTGTGGAAGCCGTACCAGATAGAGTTGATAGAAGAGATAGAGAAGATCCAACGGAGAGCAGCGCGCTTCGTTACAGGATCATTTAGTAATCGCGAAAGCGTTACTGAGATGATAGATAAACTCCAGTGGAAAACTCTGCAGGAGAGACGCCCAGTAGCTCGGTACGGGCTTTTGTTAAAGTTTAGAGAACATACCTTCACCGAAGAGTCAAGCAGTATATTGCTCCCTCCTACTTATATCTCGCGAAGAGACCATGAGGATAAAATCTGAGAGATAAGAGCCCACACAGAGGCATACCGACAATCCTTCTTTCCACGGACAATACAAGACTGGAATAGAAGGGAGAGATGATAGAAGTACTCAAGGTACCCTCCGCCACACACAGTCAGGTGGCTTGCGGAGTATGGATGTAGATGGATGTAGTAGTATATTCGCAGGGAGCTACAGCCTTCACTTAACGACCGAGAGCAGCGGTATTTGCCTAGAACTGTCAGTGATAACAGACAAGCAACACTGTCTGAAATAACCGCAGAAATCAAAGTGGCAGTACGACGAACGTATTCGTCAGGAGAGTGCGGCGAAATGTGGCGTTAATGAGCTATGGCAGCAGACGACCGACGCGAGTGCCTTTGCTGGCACGACATGGCCTGCAGCCGGTAACCATATTGGTTGGACCCCAGACGACTGGAAAACCTTTCTCTGGCCAGATGAGTCCCGATTTCAGTAGGTAAGAGCTGATAGTAGGGTTGGAGTGTGGTGCAGGCCTCACTGAGGCCATGCGCCCAAGTTTTCAACGACAAACTATGCAAAGCTGGAGGTGGCCCCATTTTAGTGTGGGCTGTTTTTACAAGGAATGGGTTGTCTGGTCGAATTGAAGCGATCACTGAAAGGATGACATATATTAGTCTACTTGGAGACCATCCGGTCACGAAAACTGACAACCGCCGGGAGAGCAGTGTGCTGACCACATGCCCCTCCATATCTTCATCCAGTGATGCCTGTGGGCTGATGATGACACGGCGGCCGGTCGGTGCCGTTGGGCGGTCCAAGGCCTGAGAGAGAGAGAGAGAGAGAGAGAGAGAGAGAGAGAGAGAGAGAGAGAGAGAGACTTGGAGACCATTTACAGCCATTCATGGACTTCCTGTTCCCAAAGAGCAATGGAATTTTTATGAATGACATTGTGCCATGTCAACGGGACACAGTTGTTAGCGATTGGTTTGTAAAGTATTCTGGACAATTCGAGCGATTGATTTGGCCTCCCATATCGCCCGACATGAAAAACATGTGACGTAGTCGAGGGTCATTTCCTACACCGGCAACACTATTGCAGTTATGGACGGCTGTAGAGGCTGTGGCTTTTTACAGGGGACATCCAACGACTTGCTGAGTCCATGCCACGTCGAGTTGCTGCACTATGGCGGACAAAAGGAGGTCCGATGCGATTTTGAGACGTATCCCATGAATTTGTCCCCTCAGTGTAAATGCAGATTCCAGCCAAGCGTGTACATTGCGCTATTCTATTTCACCACCATCGGAACCTGTGCATGTCCTCAATACGTTGCAATTGTCAGGCGTGCTCAGAATAGTGTTCTGTTTCGTTGTGGGTGCATTTTGTCGGAACTAAGTGAATTCGAAAGTGTGCAGATTTTTGGTGCTTTGATGTTCAGTGCTTCCATAACCAAGGTAGCCGAAGTGGTTTGCCTTTCAAGAGGAACCGTATCGAAGACTTATACCGCATGCAGGGAAAGCAGAAAAGCGCCATCCGCTAAGTCATACACGGACGGGAGTGTGTGTTGAGGGATCGTGATAGACGGCCATGGAAGAAGTCTCTGCCGGCCGGTGTGGCCGAGCGGTTCTAGGCGCTTCAGTCTGGAACCGCGGGACCGCTACAGCCGCAGGTTCGAATCCTACCTCGAGCATGGATGTGTCTGATGTCTTTAGGTTAGTTAAGTTTATATAGTTCTAAGTTGTATGGGACTGATGACCTCAGATGTTAAGTCCCATAGTGCTCAGAGCCATATGAACCATTTTTTGAAGAAGTCTATGATGAAAAATAAGAGGACGACAGCTCCAAAAGTCACTGCAGAAGTGAATGTTACGCTCGCGAAACATATCGGCATTTAAACCACACGAACGGACCTCGAAAGGAAGAAGTTGTGGGCGAAATGGAATTCCAAAACCGCTCGACAGTTGTGCAGGATAATGTGGTGCAGAAGCCATAAAATCTGAACTATGGAGCAATGGATGAAAGTCATTTGGTTGGATGTGTCTTGTATGTATGTATGTATGTGTTAAACTGGGGAACTAGAAACGACGGAGAGGCTTCGTCCCATCGTACCCCTCAATGGTTCACAACCCAACAACAGGCCACAGCAGTTCACCCACCCCACCGCCGCTCCACGCCGAACCCAGGGTTATTGTGTGGTTCGGCCCCCAGTGGACACCCCTCCCCCCTCCCCCCACCACCCACCACCCGCCCCGGAAACGTCCCATTCCCGACGAGTGTAACCCCAGATGTTTGCGTGGTAGAGTAATTATGGTGTACGCGTACGAGGAAACGGTGTTTGTGCAGCAATTGCGGACACAGTGTAACTGAGGCAGAATATGGGGAACCAGCCCGCATTCGCCGAGGCAGATGGAAAACCACCTTTAAAACCATCCACAGGCTGGCCGGCACACCGGACCTCGACACTAATCCGCCGGGAAGCAGCGTTAGAGCGCGCGGCTAGCCGTGCGGGGCTGGACGGGTCTCGCTTCACACTTTTCCACCTTCTGGCACAGTTTACGACCCAAGAATGAAGTGTGTCGGTTTTAGTGATGATGTGAGCGACCAGTTTGTGAGACCCATGGACCCCGTGATTACTCTGTAAGGTCGTATTACTGCAAAGGATTATGTGACCATTTTAGGTTCCATGTCCATCTCACGGTATAATATTTGTTCCCCAATGGTGATGATGTGTTGCAAGATGACAGGGCCTCTGTTCTCACAGCTCGCATCGTCCAGTACTGGTTTTGTAAGCGTGAGGATGAATTGTAGCATCTCCGCTGTCCACCACAGTCACGAGATCTCAATAGTATTGCGCGTTTGGGGTCTGCTCTAGAGAGTAGGATGCGTGATCGCTCGCCACCTCCATCACCGTTACCTCAGCTCGTTACTATTTTGTAGCACGAATTATAGAAGATTTCTTTGAAAACCTTACGTGAGCCGTGGAAAAAATTGCTGTTTTGAAGAGCACGCCGCAGCGCATAGTGTGATGCAGCCGCCCTCCGTTTCTGGCAGTGGCGCCGCTGTGGCAATCGCAGCTTTGGTGTCCCCCTCTGGTGGGAAAGGGGAAAGGTTGCCTGTTCACGTGCATTTAAGGGGTGCTATCTGCTCGGCAGTTGGTCAGAAACTGTACACCCCCACGTTACAAGGGCCCGACGGACCAGCATATTCTGCGGAAGAAAAAGCGGAACTGATGGCCCTCACACTCGCAGCGTCATTCACACCGAACCTGGATCCCTCAGACCCAGCGTTCACACTTGATACGGACCAGGAGGTCACACGCATCCTGGCCCAACCGGCGCGCTACAACATCCGACAAGCTAGTACAGCAGAAGTCAAATGGGCCATCATGCATACCACCGCTAGGAAGGCCCCTGGTCACGATGGCATTCAGAACCGTGTCCTCCAGGAGTTCACGGACAAAGCTGTAGACTACCTCACACACATCACGAATGCCATACTCAAGCACCAACACTTCCCCGCCTTTTGGAAGACGGCCAAGGTCCTGATGTTCAGGAAGCCGGGGAAAGACCACTCCCTCCCACAAAATTACCGACCCATCAGTCTGCTGAGCGCGCTCAGCAAGATCGTTGAGAAGGTAATATTAAAACGACTCACCAGGCACTGCATCACAAACGACACCCTGAGGCCGGAGCAATTCGGTTTCAGGAATCACCACTCAACAACACAACAACTCCTCCGCGTAGTTGAATACATAACACACGGATACAACACAAACAAGGCAACTGGGGCGGTGTTCCTGGACATCGAAAAGGCTTTCGATCGTCTATGGCACAACGGCCTAATACGCAAACTTAGCGACGCAGGGTTCCCCGACGGGCTCGTACGTCTCATACACTCATACCTCACGGACAGGAGTTTCAACACCGACGTGCAGGGCAAACAATCGACACGACATGGTATACAGGCAGGAGTCCCCCAAGGAAGTATCCTGGGACCCTTACTGTTTAACCTCTACATTAACGACCTCCCAGCTACACATAACACGACGGTAGCAATCTACGCGGATGACACTGCCATCCTTGCGCAAGATTGGAAGCCGTCTAACATTAACTCACGACTACAGACTGCACTCAGAACGGCGGAGCCCTGGCTGGTGAAATGGCGTGTTAGAGTAAACGTCGACAAGTGCGAGGCCGTTCTGTTCACTAGACGACCGAAACAACTGCGCAAACATCAGCACTGCAACCCAATAACACTACACACACGCCCAATACGTTTCCGCGAGAAGGTCAAATACCTCGGTGTCTGGCTGCACAGGAAACTACTCTGGGGGGACCACATTCAACACGTGACCAACAAAGCTAACGCGAGGCTCAAACAACTCTACCCTATGCTTAACAGGCGTAGCACACTGAACAGGAGGGTGTCTAGGTCCATGTACATGACACTTATTAGACCCCTGATGACGTACGCAGCCCCTGTCTGGGGATACGCTGCGCCCACTCGCCTGCGCCGTCTGCAGCTCATACAGAACAAAGTACTCAAAATCATAAGCAACGCTCCGCGCTACACACGCATCGCGGACCTTCACCGGGAATACCGGCTAGATACTATCTTGCAGGTATTCCAAAAACTCTCCACTCGACTGTACAATAACACGAGACACTCGCGCAACCCGTTTATCCTTTCTCTGGGTAACTACGACCACAACCATAGATGGAAGCATAACAGACCAAAGACATTACTGGTTAGAAACTAAACATCTATGGTCCATAGAACGCTAACACGACAGTACTGGCGAGCCCCTGCAACACAGTTACTACTGGAAACCCAGATGTGCGACCAGCCGGAAAACAGGCAACCGCAGGGAAGCCGTACTGTACACAGCACGCAAACCAGCCACACACACCCCCTACAGCGTCCGTGAGCCGATCTATGACCGATCGCCCACTAACCTACAACGACCTTGAACTGTTGCAGGGACGCAGCAACCGCTGCAAGCGCCGCAACAAGCTCCAGCAACGACAAAGGTAACGATGCACGATACCTCGAACTAACATAACCGCACCTTGCATGCTCTGTCGCAGCTAGCAAGCCGCTACTGCCCTTACTACCCGTCCTACTGTCGCAGAGGTTTTTTTCCCTTGGCTCTTGCCTTGGCACTTTTTTTCCTCTGCCCTTACAACCGCTACCCTTCAATCGTTTTCGACCACTTCTATCTCCTGATGGACCATGTTATTGAGTAATCTTACCCAGACGCATGGATAACATCACAGCCCGCATCCTGTGACGCCTGATTCAAAAAACTAACATGTTTACGGAGGTGACAGTATAACTTTTGGTTTGGTCACCACGTTGGTGTGGGCGTGGAGGGGCCCCATCCTTTCGCAAAAAAAAAAAAATCGGCAGTTGGTCAGTCGGAGTGAGACTGCGTCAGCCTCACGTCACCAGTTGCTGGTCTGTCTCTCGTTCGCATTTGTGCGGCCGTTAGTGTCTGTCTGTCGTCGGAGTGCTAGTATGTCTGTCGTTTGGATCAAACTTTAAAGGCAGAAAATGAGAGTCTTTCCACTCCGCCAGTAAGAGAACTCAGCGAGTGGTCGCCCGGTTGGGGCTTAGTTCCTGCATCTGAGTCTGCGCGTTAGGCCGCCAGTCTGCTCGAGTTTGCTCAGGCAATGGTCATTGGCGGTTGGATCGATCGGTTGGTCGGTCGCGCACTGAGACACAAGATGACTTGTCCGTCTTGAGCGTCGGCGCATGTGAGGTCGCCACGTGAGTCCAGTGGGCCGCGTCGTGTAGCGAGGGATAGTGACTTCGCGGTCGACACGAGAGCAACAGGAGTCAAGCCACGACACCAGTCTGGCCGGTGCGAGCTGCGTCGCCGTGGGACGGGAGATCGGCGCGCCTTCCTGCGTCCGTTGAAGCGGCTGGCAGCGGACGGTTCGGGAGAGCGATTTGGGAGTGCTGCGCCAGGTCTTCTCGAGAAATCGCAGTTTATTAGTAGTTAAGTGATTGCTGATATGTTGTTTGATTTACTCTTGTTAAATTCTACTTGTTTTCTTGGTGAGGTCACCAGCCGTTTTGCTTTGGGCTCGTCCCACCATTCTTCCCCGTTTGTCCACCCGCGGGAAGGTGGTTGTTTATAAATCGGGTGGTCCGTTTTTCCCTTGTGGAGTAGGGGCGGGTTAGAGCAACCTGCGGTTCGGGTTGTTCTGTAATCTCGCTATCAATCTACCGTACGTTAGTAGCTGCCTCTGTCATGTTTGTCGGATTTGGTGTGTCAACGAATTTATTGCTTGGAGTGTAACGGCCTAATACCTGAAATATGTTTTGATCTTTGGAATCTTTGATATTATTGCCTATGATCTTGACAGGCGGTATCTGTGTACTGTAGAGCATCTTCACTATTGTTTGGCCAAACTTGTAGAATTTTATATAAGATTGCATTTCATGGGCTTTTATTTAAATGATCATTTTAGTATATAAAGTTGCCACCCTTTGATCGTAAGACTTTTCTTAGAAGTTAAAATCGAGTTGCACCTTCGGTGGCAAGGTTAATATTTTAATTGTTAGTGTTTTGTACCATTTCCATCCCTCCTACGGGGGGTGCATAGTTTGTGTGCTGTGTTAATTGTTAAAACTCTTAGTTTAAAGTTATCTGGTGTGTTGTAGATTTACACCAGTGTAGTCTTTCAGAAGCTGTTGTGAGCGGTCGTAACTACGGCCGTGTCAAAAGGGAGCGGCAAGGTTCTCTGCCTGAAAGCTCATACAGTCAATACTTGTTTCTTTCTGCCTCTGAATAAATTGTAACTTTGATATTTAGAGGGTGCTTTCTGACTATTATTTTAAATCTGTTTCTTTTAAAAAATGCTTTTAGGCACAATTAAAGTGAATAAAATTCCCATTTGTTAAAAGGAATTTGGTTATGATTTCATCAGTTACTCCCTGGCTACTACTTCCATGCTTACATAGTGTGACTAAATGTGTTAATGTTCTTGATGAATCGCTAGTAAATAAAATAAATTCTTAAGAATATTCTTTGAAAATAAATCACGGTTCAATAAGGAACCTGTATTCATTCCGAATCGACTAGAAGCTATTTTGGATGCCAACGATTTTCCTACACTGTGTTACGCATGGTAATATGCTGCGTTTTTTATATTTCCATATTTTTCTCCAAGTCCTGGTAGTATATCGCTATAAAAGTCTACGAGCTGCAGGAAAGGCGGAAAGAGAGAGTCTCCTGCACAAATTGTTACTCTGTTGACTCGTTTGAGGGCTATAAGAAGGACTGTTAACGCATATCAGTAGTAGAGATAATCTCGGTTCGCAGTATCACGGGCTGCTAATTGTCGATAAGCAAATATGAATTAAGGAAAGTTTCATTTAATTTTCAGTCAGAAACCATGCAAGCAAGTAAAAGCACAAAGTTTCACTCACTCAAGTTAGTTGTCGATACCTACATCCACGTTCATTACTTTGCAATTCACACTTAAATATTTGGCAGATTGTAAGGTGCCTATTACGTGAGAAAGACAATCTTACCAGTTTTAATAAATTATTGTCTCTTATTGATGTATTCATGATAGTTAGGAAGTGCTGTAGTCAGTAGCCGACCATGAGTCGGGGAGCATTTCCCAAGCTGGCTGGCTAGGTGACGAAGCGACCATATGTCACACGTAGCGGGGTGGGGCTCGGCGCTAGACTGTAGCAACAAGCGTCAGCCTGGGAAATATACATGACGGGAAGTACCGCCATCTTGGCGCCAGAGTCACAGATTTAGTTTAGTTATATTTAATAATTAAAGTCATTTATGACAACATGAATACTAGGAGGAGCATCTGAATGTTTAAAACTATTTATCATAATTTTGCCTCGTTAAAATTCACACCCGTTCATTAACAAATGCATATCTTAGTAAGTACGAACTTATCGGAAATCCAGGAACTGTGACGAAACTAGTAAGAGATACAGGCTGCGCGCCAAAGTCGGCAGTCGGCGTTAAGAGCTCTTCCTGTCTTGTTCAATGGTAGCCATGCTCTCGGTTACGAGTAGTTTGTGACATGAGTGTTTCATTATTGATCTAATAGGAATAAAAGTGATATTACGGCATTCTGAATGTTAATTTCGAGTAAATAGATACCCCAAAGTTGATCGACAGCAATTTCAGAAAATTAGCTTCCACCGACAGAGGCATCCAATGCGCCAATGAGGAATCTGCTCGGGACGACATTTACGAGAGCTGCACCCATGCACAGGTAGGAGGAAATCCGACAACACGACCCACAAAGGCGGATCAAGGAAGGTCCGACTTGCACTCGCAAATTCCGGGTGGAAATGCTGACCAGTTATACTGTACGTCACATATACCACCCTCTACGGACTCGCAGCTAAGCTGAATAATAACAGTATCAGTTTAGAAGCGAGGGGATCTTGCAAGATGGTTCACAGAATGATCTGCAGATTATTTCACGACCGTTCCATTCTCGAATGCCACGTGGGAAAAATGAATGCTTAACTCTTCCCTTGCGATCTATGATTCCTACTACTACGATGGTCTTTTTTCTGTCTTTGTATGTCATGTATGGCATAGGTCCCTGTACTGTCTCTACGCACATCAGAAATCTGCCCTTACCTTTAACTGGGGTCGAAGTTACATTTTTCTCTCTTCATTTTTTCACGAGTGCAATTTTTCCCGGCCAGATAACAGCTTCAAAATTATCACATCGTGTCAATGGAACTACTGGACACATTGAAATATTTGTTATCCTTCCTTGCCAAAATACGAGCAACTTACTGAGCAACGGATGTTTTGAAAGCAGCGTAGCGCATTACGTTTGTTCTGTATAAGCTGCGCAAAACGGCGCTGTATTGCAGTTTTTGTCAATAGTTAACTAGTAACAAGAGTGATGTGCAGTCTTCACCTCCTACAAACATCACGTTAAATTTTTGAAACTGACTTATGGTATAAATATCGATGTAACTTTAAGCAAGTGCGCCCCGATAGCTGAGTGGACAGTGCACCACCCACACCTTGATACGATACGGGAACGCGCGCACTGTTGTATCAGGTGGTAAATGGGAAATACGTGACTCGCTCCAGGTTGCATACAATTCATACGGCGGACAAGACACTGTGTCCGCAGTGCAGTGTGATAGACACAGAGGAACGTCGCCTGATATGCGGACCTTCCGCGGACGTATGGTGTTTGGTCAAAAAAATGATCGCCTTCCTCCTTCGGGTGGGGCCGCAAGCAATAGAACCACGGATACTACTTCTCCCAGATATGACCTATTATCCCCGAACAAAGACAAACGCAGTGACTTGGATTCGAGGTTTGACTGTGCGTTATCTTTTCCGAGACGGCAGTAAGAATGTACTCGACTTTTGGGCCTTACTACAAGAACATCACTCACAGCTTATGAGACATCCGAGATATCGAACATATTACGCAAATTTTTTAGGGAGTGCCTTGCTTGATCCCCCACCCAGTTGGGGTGTCCCGGGTAGGAGAATGTAATTATTGCCTATAAGTATCAGAACAAGAAAGGACCAGGACAGTGGAGAGGATCCACCACCACACGTGAAGACGTACCCGACAGCAACGGGAGGTATAACGGGATTAGCGAGGCACGCGCCCGAGAAGAGAACCGTGGTCCATTGTTTTGTATGGACAGAAGCAGGATTTTTTTTTCACTATTAAGTAAAAAAAGAGTCCACTTATTTACGTTTCCTAGAAATATTTTATTTTATAAAGGTCATTGTCTCAAAAAAAAAAAGCGGTCAGCGCGCCAGAATGTAAAAAATAAAAATGGTCAGCGCGACGGACTGGAAAAAAAAGTGGTCAGCGCGACGGATTGCCGTCCTACGGGCCCGGGTTCGATTCCCGGCTGGGTCGGGCATTTTCTCTGCTCAGGGACTGGGTGTTGGGTTGTCTTCACCATCATTTGATCCCCATCCGGCAGGCAGGTCACCCAATGTAATAAGACCTGCCCCGCAAGGGGTCTCCCGGCCAATGACGCCAAACGCTCATTTCCATTTTTCATTTACCTCTCAGCATATCAAACACGCTTATCAGTTTTTTTACTATGTTAGGAGTATTTTTTTTTTTTTTTTGAAAAAGGTGAATTTTCGCTTCGAGAAAAGTTCCCTACTTGTCTCAAAAAAAAAAGCGGTCAGCGCGCCAGAGTGTAAAAAATAAAAATGGTCAGCGCGACGGACTGGAAAAAAAAGTGGTCAGCGCGACGGATTGCCATCCTACGGGCCCGGGTTCGATTCCCGGCTGGGTCGGGCATTTTCTCTGCTCAGGGACTGGGTGTTGGGTTGTCTTCACCATCATTTGATCCCCATCCGGCAGGCAGGTCACCCAATGTAATAAGACCTGCCCCGCAAGGGGTCTCCCGGCCAATGACGCCAAACGCTCATTTCCATTTTTCATTTACCTCTCAGCATATCAAACACGCTTATCAGTTTTTTTACTATGTTAGGAGTATTTTTTTTTTTTTTTGAAAAAGGTGAATTTTCGCTTCGAGAAAAGTTCCCTACTTGTCTCAAAAAAAAAAGCGGTCAGCGCGCCAGAGTGTAAAAAATAAAAATGGTCAGCGCGACGGACTGGAAAAAAAAGTGGTCAGCGCGACGGATTGCCATCCTACGGGCCCGGGTTCGATTCCCGGCTGGGTCGGGCATTTTCTCTGCTCAGGGACTGGGTGTTGGGTTGTCTTCACCATCATTTGATCCCCATCCGGCAGGCAGGTCACCCAATGTAATAAGACCTGCCCCGCAAGGGGTCTCCCGGCCAATGACGCCAAACGCTCATTTCCATTTTTCATTTACCTCTCAGCATATCAAACACGCTTATCAGTTTTTTTACTATGTTAGGAGTATTTTTTTTTTTTGAAAAAGGTGAATTTTCGCTTCGAGAAAAGTTCCCTACTTGTCTCAAAAAAAAAAAGCGGTCAGCGCGCCAGAGTGTAAAAAATAAAAATGGTCAGCGCGACGGACTGGAAAAAAAAGTGGTCAGCGCGACAGATTGCCATCCTACGGGCCCGGGTTCGATTCCCGGCTGGGTCGGGCATTTTCTCTGCTCAGGGACTGGGTGTTGGGTTGTCTTCACCATCATTTGATCCCCATCCGGCAGGCAGGTCACCCAATGTAATAAGACCTGCCCCGCAAGGGGTCTCCCGGCCAATGACGCCAAACGCTCATTTCCATTTTTCATTTACCTCTCAGCATATCAAACACGCTTATCAGTTTTTTTACTATGTTAGGAGTATTTTTTTTTTTTTTGAAAAAGGTGAATTTTCGCTTCGAGAAAAGTTCCCTACTTGTCTCAAAAAAAAAAAGCGGTCAGCGCGCCAGAGTGTAAAAAATAAAAATTGTCAGCGCGACGGACTGGAAAAAAAAGTGGTCAGCGCGACGGATTGCCATCCTACGGGCCCGGGTTCGATTCCCGGCTGGGTCGGGCATTTTCTCTGCTCAGGGACTGGGTGTTGGGTTGTCTTCACCATCATTTGATCCCCATCCGGCAGGCAGGTCACCCAATGTAATAAGACCTGCCCCGCAAGGGGTCTCCCGGCCAATGACGCCAAACGCTCATTTCCATTTTTCATTTACCTCTCAGCATATCAAACACGCTTATCAGTTTTTTTACTATGTTAGGAGTATTTTTTTTTTTTTTGAAAAAGGTGAATTTTCGCTTCGAGAAAAGTTCCCTACTTGTCTCAAAAAAAAAAAGCGGTCAGCGCGCCAGAGTGTAAAAAATAAAAATTGTCAGCGCGACGGACTGGAAAAAAAAGTGGTCAGCGCGACGGATTGCCATCCTACGGGCCCGGGTTCGATTCCCGGCTGGGTCGGGCATTTTCTCTGCTCAGGGACTGGGTGTTGGGTTGTCTTCACCATCATTTGATCCCCATCCGGCAGGCAGGTCACCCAATGTAATAAGACCTGCCCCGCAAGGGGTCTCCCGGCCAATGACGCCAAACGCTCATTTCCATTTTTCATTTACCTCTCAGCATATCAAACACGCTTATCAGTTTTTTTACTATGTTAGGAGTATTTTTTTTTTTTGAAAAAGGTGAATTTTCGCTTCGAGAAAAGTTCCCTACTTGTCTCAAAAAAAAAAGCGGTCAGCGCGCCAGAGTGTAAAAAATAAAAATGGTCAGCGCGACGGACTGGAAAAAAAAGTGGTCAGCGCGACGGATTGCCATCCTACGGGCCCGGGTTCGATTCCCGGCTGGGTCGGGCATTTTCTCTGCTCAGGGACTGGGTGTTGGGTTGTCTTCACCATCATTTGATCCCCATCCGGCAGGCAGGTCACCCAATGTAATAAGACCTGCCCCGCAAGGGGTCTCCCGGCCAATGACGCCAAACGCTCATTTCCATTTTTCATTTACCTCTCAGCATATCAAACACGCTTATCAGTTTTTTTACTATGTTAGGAGTATTTTTTTTTTTTGATAAAGGTGAATTTTCGCTTCGAGAAAAGTTCCCTACTTGTCTCAAAAAAAAAAGCGGTCAGCGCGCCAGAGTGTAAAAAATAAAAATGGTCAGCGCGACGGACTGGAAAAAAAAGTGGTCAGCGCGACGGATTGCCATCCTACGGGCCCGGGTTCGATTCCCGGCTGGGTCGGGCATTTTCTCTGCTCAGGGACTGGGTGTTTGGTTGTCTTCACCATCATTTGATCCCCATCCGGCAGGCAGGTCACCCAATGTAATAAGACCTGCCCCGCAAGGGGTCTCCCGGCCAATGACGCCAAACGCTCATTTCCATTTTTCATTTACCTCTCAGCATATCAAACACGCTTATCAGTTTTTTTACTATGTTAGGAGTATTTTTTTTTTTTTGATAAAGGTGAATTTTCGCTTCGAGAAAAGTTCCCTACTTGTCTCAAAAAAAAAAAGCGGTCAGCGCGCCAGAGTGTATTAAATAAAAATGGTCAGCGCGACGGACTGGAAAAAAAAGTGGTCAGCGCGACGGATTGCCATCCTACGAGCCCGGGTTCGATTCCCGGCTGGGTCGGGCATTTTCTCTGCTCAGGGACTGGGTGTTGGGTTGTCTTCACCATCATTTGATCCCCATCCGGCAGGCAGGTCACCCAATGTAATAAGACCTGCCCCGCAAGGGGTCTCCCGGCCAATGACGCCAAACGCTCATTTCCATTTTTCATTTACCTCTCAGCATATCAAACACGCTTATCAGTTTTTTTACTATGTTAGGAGTATTTTTTTTTTTTTGAAAAAGGTGAATTTTCGCTTCGAGAAAAGTTCCCTACTTGTCTCAAAAAAAAAAAGCGGTCAGCGCGCCAGAGTGTATTAAATAAAAATGGTCAGCGCGACGGACTGGAAAAAAAAGTGGTCAGCGCGACGGATTGCCATCCTACGAGCCCGGGTTCGATTCCCGGCTGGGTCGGGCATTTTCTCTGCTCAGGGACTGGGTGTTGGGTTGTCTTCACCATCATTTGATCCCCATCCGGCAGGCAGGTCACCCAATGTAATAAGACCTGCCCCGCAAGGGGTCTCCCGGCCAATGACGCCAAACGCTCATTTCCATTTTTCATTTACCTCTCAGCATATCAAACACGCTTATCAGTTTTTTTACTATGTTAGGAGTATTTTTTTTTTTTGAAAAAGGTGAATTTTCGCTTCGAGAAAAGTTCCCTACTTGTCTCAAAAAAAAAAGCGGTCAGCGCGCCAGAGTGTAAAAAATAAAAATGGTCAGCGCGACGGACTGGAAAAAAAAGTGGTCAGCGCGACAGATTGCCATCCTACGGGCCCGGGTTCGATTCCCGGCTGGGTCGGGCATTTTCTCTGCTCAGGGACTGGGTGTTGGGTTGTCTTCACCATCATTTGATCCCCATCCGGCAGGCAGGTCACCCAATGTAATAAGACCTGCCCCGCAAGGGGTCTCCCGGCCAATGACGCCAAACGCTCATTTCCATTTTTCATTTACCTCTCAGCATATCAAACACGCTTATCAGTTTTTTTACTATGTTAGGAGTATTTTTTTTTTTTTGAAAAAGGTGAATTTTCGCTTCGAGAAAAGTTCCCTACTTGTCTCAAAAAAAAAAAGCGGTCAGCGCGCCAGAGTGTAAAAAATAAAAATGGTCAGCGCGACGGACTGGAAAAAAAAGTGGTCAGCGCGACGGATTGCCATCCTACGGGCCCGGGTTCGATTCCCGGCTGGGTCGGGCATTTTCTCTGCTCAGGGACTGGGTGTTGGGTTGTCTTCACCATCATTTGATCCCCATCCGGCAGGCAGGTCACCCAATGTAATAAGACCTGCCCCGCAAGGGGTCTCCCGGCCAATGACGCCAAACGCTCATTTCCATTTTTCATTTACCTCTCAGCATATCAAACACGCTTATCAGTTTTTTTACTATGTTAGGAGTATTTTTTTTTTTTTGAAAAAGGTGAATTTTCGCTTCGAGAAAAGTTCCCTACTTGTCTCAAAAAAAAAAAGCGGTCAGCGCGCCAGAGTGTAAAAAATAAAAATTGTCAGCGCGACGGACTGGAAAAAAAAGTGGTCAGCGCGACGGATTGCCATCCTACGGGCCCGGGTTCGATTCCCGGCTGGGTCGGGCATTTTCTCTGCTCAGGGACTGGGTGTTGGGTTGTCTTCACCATCATTTGATCCCCATCCGGCAGGCAGGTCACCCAATGTAATAAGACCTGCCCCGCAAGGGGTCTCCCGGCCAATGACGCCAAACGCTCATTTCCATTTTTCATTTACCTCTCAGCATATCAAACACGCTTATCAGTTTTTTTACTATGTTAGGAGTATTTTTTTTTTTTTGAAAAAGGTGAATTTTCGCTTCGAGAAAAGTTCCCTACTTGTCTCAAAAAAAAAAGCGGTCAGCGCGCCAGAGTGTAAAAAATAAAAATGGTCAGCGCGACGGACTGGAAAAAAAAGTGGTCAGCGCGACGGATTGCCATCCTACGGGCCCGGGTTCGATTCCCGGCTGGGTCGGGCATTTTCTCTGCTCAGGGACTGGGTGTTGGGTTGTCTTCACCATCATTTGATCCCCATCCGGCAGGCAGGTCACCCAATGTAATAAGACCTGCCCCGCAAGGGGTCTCCCGGCCAATGACGCCAAACGCTCATTTCCATTTTTCATTTACCTCTCAGCATATCAAACACGCTTATCAGTTTTTTTACTATGTTAGGAGTATTTTTTTTTTTTTTTGATAAAGGTGAATTTTCGCTTCGAGAAAAGTTCCCTACTTGTCTCAAAAAAAAAAGCGGTCAGCGCGCCAGAGTGTAAAAAATAAAAATGGTCAGCGCGACGGACTGGAAAAAAAAGTGGTCAGCGCGACGGATTGCCATCCTACGGGCCCGGGTTCGATTCCCGGCTGGGTCGGGCATTTTCTCTGCTCAGGGACTGGGTGTTGGGTTGTCTTCACCATCATTTGATCCCCATCCGGCAGGCAGGTCACCCAATGTAATAAGACCTGCCCCGCAAGGGGTCTCCCGGCCAATGACGCCAAACGCTCATTTCCATTTTTCATTTACCTCTCAGCATATCAAACACGCTTATCAGTTTTTTTACTATGTTAGGAGTATTTTTTTTTTTTGAAAAAGGTGAATTTTCGCTTCGAGAAAAGTTCCCTACTTGTCTCAAAAAAAAAAAGCGGTCAGCGCGCCAGAGTGTAAAAAATAAAAATGGTCAGCGCGACGGACTGGAAAAAAAAGTGGTCAGCGCGACAGATTGCCATCCTACGGGCCCGGGTTCGATTCCCGGCTGGGTCGGGCATTTTCTGTGCTCAGGGACTGGGTGTTGGGTTGTCTTCACCATCATTTGATCCCCATCCGGCAGGCAGGTCACCCAATGTAATAAGACCTGCCCCGCAAGGGGTCTCCCGGCCAATGACGCCAAACGCTCATTTCCATTTTTCATTTACCTCTCAGCATATCAAACACGCTTATCAGTTTTTTTACTATGTTAGGAGTATTTTTTTTTTTTTGAAAAAGGTGAATTTTCGCTTCGAGAAAAGTTCCCTACTTGTCTCAAAAAAAAAAAGCGGTCAGCGCGCCAGAGTGTATTAAATAAAAATGGTCAGCGCGACGGACTGGAAAAAAAAGTGGTCAGCGCGACGGATTGCCATCCTACGAGCCCGGGTTCGATTCCCGGCTGGGTCGGGCATTTTCTCTGCTCAGGGACTGGGTGTTGGGTTGTCTTCACCATCATTTGATCCCCATCCGGCAGGCAGGTCACCCAATGTAATAAGACCTGCCCCGCAAGGGGTCTCCCGGCCAATGACGCCAAACGCTCATTTCCATTTTTCATTTACCTCTCAGCATATCAAACACGCTTATCAGTTTTTTTACTATGTTAGGAGTATTTTTTTTTTTTGAAAAAGGTGAATTTTCGCTTCGAGAAAAGTTCCCTACTTGTCTCAAAAAAAAAAAGCGGTCAGCGCGCCAGAGTGTATTAAATAAAAATGGTCAGCGCGACGGACTGGAAAAAAAAGTGGTCAGCGCGACGGATTGCCATCCTACGAGCCCGGGTTCGATTCCCGGCTGGGTCGGGCATTTTCTCTGCTCAGGGACTGGGTGTTGGGTTGTCTTCACCATCATTTGATCCCCATCCGGCAGGCAGGTCACCCAATGTAATAAGACCTGCCCCGCAAGGGGTCTCCCGGCCAATGACGCCAAACGCTCATTTCCATTTTTCATTTACCTCTCAGCATATCAAACACGCTTATCAGTTTTTTTACTATGTTAGGAGTATTTTTTTTTTTGAAAAAGGTGAATTTTCGCTTCGAGAAAAGTTCCCTACTTGTCTCAAAAAAAAAAAGCGGTCAGCGCGCCAGAGTGTAGAAAATAAAAATGGTCAGCGCGACGGACTGGAAAAAAAAGTGGTCAGCGCGACGGATTGCCATCCTACGGGCCCGGGTTCGATTCCCGGCTGGGTCGGGCATTTTCTCTGCTCAGGGACTGGGTGTTGGGTTGTCTTCACCATCATTTGATCCCCATCCGGCAGGCAGGTCACCCAATGTAATAAGACCTGCCCCGCAAGGGGTCTCCCGGCCAATGACGCCAAACGCTCATTTCCATTTTTCATTTACCTCTCAGCATATCAAACACGCTTATCAGTCTTTTTACTATGTTAGGAGTATTTTTTTTTTTTGAAAAAGGTGAATTTTCGCTTCGAGAAAAGTTCCCTACTTGTCTCAAAAAAAAAAAAGCGGTCAGCGCGCCAGAGTGTAAAAAATAAAAATGGTCAGCGCGACGGACTGGAAAAAAAAGTGGTCAGCGCGACGGATTGCCATCCTACGGGCCCGGGTTCGATTCCCGGCTGGGTCGGGCATTTTCTCTGCTCAGGGACTGGGTGTTGGGTTGTCTTCACCATCATTTGATCCCCATCCGGCAGGCAGGTCACCCAATGTAATAAGACCTGCCCCGCAAGGGGTCTCCCGGCCAATGACGCCAAACGCTCATTTCCATTTTTCATTTACCTCTCAGCATATCAAACACGCTTATCAGTTTTTTTACTATGTTAGGAGTATTTTTTTTTTTTGAAAAAGGTGAATTTTCGCTTCGAGAAAAGTTCCCTACTTGTCTCAAAAAAAAAAAAAAGCGGTCAGCGCGCCAGAGTGTAAAAAATAAAAATGGTCAGCGCGACGGACTGGAAAAAAAAGTGGTCAGCGCGACGGATTGCCATCCTACGGGCCCGGGTTCGATTCCCGGCTGGGTCGGGCATTTTCTCTGCTCAGGGACTGGGTGTTGGGTTGTCTTCACCATCATTTGATCCCCATCCGGCAGGCAGGTCACCCAATGTAATAAGACCTGCCCCGCAAGGGGTCTCCCGGCCAATGACGCCAAACGCTCATTTCCATTTTTCATTTACCTCTCAGCATATCAAACACGCTTATCAGTTTTTTTACTATGTTAGGAGTATTTTTTTTTTTTTTGAAAAAGGTGAATTTTCGCTTCGAGAAAAGTTCCCTACTTGTCTCAAAAAAAAAAAGCGGTCAGCGCGCCAGAGTGTAAAAAATAAAAATGGTCAGCGCGACGGACTGGAAAAAAAAGTGGTCAGCGCGACGGATTGCCATCCTACGGGCCCGGGTTCGATTCCCGGCTGGGTCGGGCATTTTCTCTGCTCAGGGACTGGGTGTTGGGTTGTCTTCACCATCATTTGATCCCCATCCGGCAGGCAGGTCACCCAATGTAATAAGACCTGCCCCGCAAGGGGTCTCCCGGCCAATGACGCCAAACGCTCATTTCCATTTTTCATTTACCTCTCAGCATATCAAACACGCTTATCAGTTTTTTTACTATGTTAGGAGTATTTTTTTTTTTTTGAAAAAGGTGAATTTTCGCTTCGAGAAAAGTTCCCTACTTGTCTCAAAAAAAAAAAAAAGCGGTCAGCGCGCCAGAGTGTAAAAAATAAAAATGGTCAGCGCGACGGACTGGAAAAAAAAGTGGTCAGCGCGACAGATTGCCATCCTACGGGCCCGGGTTCGATTCCCGGCTGGGTCGGGCATTTTCTCTGCTCAGGGACTGGGTGTTGGGTTGTCTTCACCATCATTTGATCCCCATCCGGCAGGCAGGTCACCCAATGTAATAAGACCTGCCCCGCAAGGGGTCTCCCGGCCAATGACGCCAAACGCTCATTTCCATTTTTCATTTACCTCTCAGCATATCAAACACGCTTATCAGTTTTTTTACTATGTTAGGAGTATTTTTTTTTTTGAAAAAGGTGAATTTTCGCTTCGAGAAAAGTTCCCTACTTGCAGACTGGCGGGCATGCTGGTTCGCGTAGCAGAAGTGGCAACACAGTAGGGATTGACATAGCCAGTGCGGCGCCCACTGGCGTTTTCCTGGCACGGACAGTCCAGCTCGCTAACCGTCAGATGCCAGCTGACTTAACAACGGGGGCCTTACACACTGGCCAGCTTCGACTTTGTTTTAGGATCGGAGCATGGACATCAATTTCCTAAATTAGTTCGACGCAAATCCATACATACAGGGTGGTCAGAAACAGTCTGAAAAGCTTGTAAGGATGCTGCGTGATAGGTTGTGCTGACGAATAATTGTTAAGAAAAACATTCGATACGTTGCGGCGTTTCCGACTTAATCAGCATTGAAGTTAGCCCTTCAGACCGTTGCGCGCTCAAATTCAAGAGGAAAGCCAGATACAATTAATGTCAGTTGTTCTCATAGCGTAGGTGATAGCGCACGAGATCGTTCGGCCTTTTGCACTGGTTCGATCCTTGTTACCGCCTCATGTCAATTTTTTTGTCGTTCTCTTGTTCAGTTTTAGGAAACCAAACAAAGAACACGTTTGGCGTCATCGTCTCGTTTGGAATGCTTGAAGTTTCGTACACAACGGCCTGATTGGGTAACTTATATGCCAATTACCTCGGAATAGAGCAACGCATCGAAGTTTTTTCTTAACAATTATTTCTCAGCAGAACTTACCTTGCAATACATTTACATGCTTTTCAGACTGTTCCTGATCGCCTTGTATATACAACAAAAGGGAAATTGCCTTTGAAGATTAGGCCAATTACGCTTTTTAAAAAACGTTTTTGCTGGTAGATGAATGGCACAACGTAATAGGATTGTAACCAGTTAACTCCCCCTCCACTCTGTTTCCTTAAAGCTCCAAGCGACTGATTTCTTTACAAATAAACTAAGGTCTGAAATATTTGACGTTAAGCTCTTAAAACATTTATGACTGAAGACTGAAACGACCCCTTTGGAAAATTATAAATGACTATGCTGGTAAGCTTCTACGTTATTTGTTTTTTAAACAGCTTAGCAAAACTGAACGTACTCAGACATTACTCCCTTTACTTATTCTGATAAACATTAAACTGACGCACAATAGTTTTAGCGCAACGCAATCTGACTTTCAATAACCCCTACAAAAGAATGGCCCTGACTGACAATAACCTATACCTTACATGAATCACTTACCTCACAAAAATCTTCGTTACTCAAACTACTGCAATACAGCCAGCGGCAATACTGCCATCTAAATAAAAGATTCTAACTACTGAAGGCATAGTTACCAAATGAAAGATTTTGGTAGAGAAAAAAACAATGTATTTACCTTAATAATGTTCAATATATATATATCAGTTCATGACATCCAGTCTTACAAATTTCCTTTTTCTGACGGACACACGTCCAGATCATCCGCTCTCTAAACTCTGTCATCTCTCTCCCCACATCCACCACTGCTGGCTGCTAAGCTCCAACTGCGCAACGCTACGCGCTGCTCACATCCAACTGCCCAACACTACAATAGCAAATATTTCAACACTGCAAACCAGCCACAGACTGCACACAGCACAATCAGTGATTTTCATACAGAGCGCTACGTGGCGTTGCCAACATAAAAACCTTAAAAGCCTACTTATAAGATGAAAAACCCAAATTATGTTGGTTACTTGGTTTTCAGATCTTCTGGATGAGTTAATTTGCGCTACGTTTTGAGCAAAAGCTATTATTTCAGGCATCTCAATGTTTACGACGTCATATCTTGAACTACGTATCTTACAATGATATAATTCTGCAAGTACAATATGTAGTATATGTAAATACATTCTTCTAAGTATACTGCGAATAGAGGTAGTAGCAAAGAAGTAATAAATCAAATTATCGTGACCAATGCTCAAGTTTTAATGCACGAAGAGTGAAAATGTAATAAGCGATAAAATTCTTTCCTTTCATCATTTTAAAGCAGGGTGTCGCGGGGAAAAAGTGTGTAAAACGGTTCAAATAACGTATATAACGTTTGTTTGAAGTCACAAACTGGTACAGTTCTCAAGTACTGAATAATTTCTCATCGTCAGTTACACTGCTTCAAAAAAACAGGCGGGTTCTAATTTTAATGCTTGTAGTGTTGTGTTATATTTTTTATGTAAGATTCTTCTTCTTAAAGAGTAGATTATGACAGCATTTAACAAATTAAATTTGGTCAAAAATTATTTGAAATACACTAAATAATATTTTTATTGTCCATGGAAGTCTTTAGACAGGCAACTTGCAGCTGTGACCGGGTAACCGTTTTAGCCGTTTCGTGATATAGATGGTAAAGTCGTTAGTTCTAACTTCGCTAAAAGCATACTTCTTTTATTTTTAATTAAATTCCACATTTATTACCAAATAAAAATTTTACTTCACAAATACTAGATTACGTATTTTCCGTAAAAATAACATTTTTATTCTTAATTATTAATGATCATATAAAAAAGTAAGATTTGAAACAGACATGCGGAATGCATTTTTATTAAAATAAATAAAAATAAATACAAATTTTTATCTCAACGACCACTTGGCGTGAGGTGCAGTGTTTAAATGAACGCACTTCATATCAAAATATTATTAGATCCTGAAGATGACAGCAGAGTCTGGTGAAACCGATTGTCTTAAATAAAGAAATAAAGAATGCGATCTAGGCTGTTGAATGTTTTTAGTAAAAAAATATTTTACTTTCTGGTTGATGTTTCGTTTCTTGTAACGAACGTTTAATTGATTGTGAATACTTATATTTTCACGTGATGGGAAAAAAAGACGGAAACACGTTATTTTTTTATTAAAAAGTATGATTCATTATTTGTTTAAGTAACGTTTCTATTTGTTAATATACATATAATTTCAATAAAAGTAAAAATTTAGGTAGTTGATGTCTTGATACTGAGTTTCAAGTTCTAAAAAGCATCGAGAAAATCCCCTTGTTAGACTACAGAGGAGACCTACACTACTGGCCATTAAAATTGCTACACCAAGAAGAAATGCAGATGATAACGGGTATTCATTGGACAAATATATTATACTAGAACTGACATGTGATTACATTTTCACGCAATTTCAGTGCATAGTACTGTATGATTAAATGATGATGGCGTCCTCTTGGGTAAAATATTCCGGAGGTAAAATAGTCCCCCATTCGGATCTCCGGGCGGGGACTACTCAAGAGGACGTCGTTATCAGGAGAAAGAAAACTGGCGTTCTACGGATCGGAGCGTGGAATGTCAGATCACTTAATCGGGCAGGTAGGTTAGAAAATTTAAAAAGGGAGATGGATAGGTTAAATTTAGATATCGTGGGAATTAGTGAAGTTCGGTGGCAGGAGGAACAAGACTTTTGGTCAGGTGATTACAGGGTTATAAATACAAAATCAAATAGGGGTAATGCAGGAGTAGGTTTAATAATGAATAAAAAAATAGGAGTGCGGGTTAGCTACTACAAACAGCATAGTGAACGCATTATTGTGGCCAAGATAGACACAAAGCCCATGCCTACTACAGTAGTACAAGTTTATATGCCAACTAGCTCTGCAGATGATGAAGAAATACACTCCTGGAAATTGAAATAAGAACACCGTGAATTCATTGTCCCAGGAAGGGGAAACTTTATTGACACATTCCTGGGGTCAGATACATCACATGATCACACTGACAGAACCACAGGCACATAGACACAGGCAACAGAGCATGCACAATGTCGGCACTAGTACAGTGTATATCCACCTTTCGCAGCAATGCAGGCTGCTATTCTCCCATGGAGACGATCGTAGAGATGCTGGATGTAGTCCTGTGGAACGGCTTGCCATGCCATTTCCACCTGGCGCCTCAGTTGGACCAGCGTTCGTGCTGGACGTGCAGACCGCGTGAGACGACGCTTCATCCAGTCCCAAACATGCTCATTGGGGGACAGATCCGGAGATCTTGCTGGCAGGGTAGTTGACTTACACCTTCTAGAGCACGTTGGGTGGCACGGGATACATGCGGACGTGCATTGTCCTGTTGGAACAGCAAGTTCCCTTGCCGGTCTAGGAATGGTAGAACGATGGGTTCGATGACGGTTTGGATGTACCGTGCACTATTCAGTTTCCCCTCGACGATCACCAGTGGTGTACGGCCAGTGTAGGAGATCGCTCCCCACACCATGATGCCGGGTGTTGGCCCTGTGTGCCTCGGTCGTATGCAGTCCTGATTGTGGCGCTCACCTGCACGGCGCCAAACACGCATACGACCATCATTGGCACCAAGGCAGAAGCGACTCTCATCGCTGAAGACGACACGTCTCCATTCGTCCCTCCATTCACGCCTGTCGCGACACCACTGGAGGCGGGGTGCACGATGTTGGGGCGTGAGCGGAAGACGGCCTAACGGTGTGCGGGACCGTAGCCCAGCTTCATGGAGACGGTTGCGAATAGTCCTCGCCGATACCCCAGGAGCAACAGTGTCCCTAATTTGCTGGGAAGTGGCGGTGCGGTCCCCTACGGCACTGCGTAGGATCCTACGGTCTTGGCGTGCATCCGTGCGTCGCTGCGGTCCGGTCCCAGGTCGACGGGCACGTGCACCTTCCGCCGACCACTGGCGACAACATCGATGTACTGTGGAGACCTCACGCCCCACGTGTTGAGCAATTCGGCGGTACGTCCACCCGGCCTCCCGCATGCCCACTATACGCCCTCGCTCAAAGTCCGTCAACTGCACATACGGTTCACGTCCACGCTGTCGCGGCATGCTACCAGTGTTAAAGACTGCGATGGAGCTCCGTATGCCACGGCAAACTGGCTGACACTGACGGCGGCGGTGCACAAATGCTGCGCAGCTAGCGCCATTCGACGGCCAACACCGCGGTTCCTGGTGTGTCCGCTGTTCCGTGCGTGTGATCATTGCTTGTACAGCCCTCTCGCAGTGTCCGGAGCAAGTATGGTGGGTCTGACACACCGGTGTCAATGTGTTCTTTTTTCCATTTCCAGGAGTGTAGATGAAATGTGTGACGAGATAAAAGAAATTATTCAGGTAGTGAAGGGAGACGAAAATTTAATAGTGATGGGTGACTGGAATTCGTCAGTAGGAAAAGGGAGAGAAGGAAACATAGTAGGTGAATATTGATTGGGAGGAAGGAATGAAAGAGGAAGGCGCCTTGTAGAATTTTGCACAGAGCATAACTTAATCATAGTTAACACTTGGTTCAAGAATCATAAAAGAAGGTTGTATACATGGAAGAAGCCTGGAGATACTGACAGGTTTCAGATAGATTATATAATGGTAAGACAGAGATTTAGGAACCAGGTTTTAAATTGTAAGACATTTCCTGGGGCAGATGTAGATTCTGACCACAATCTATTGGTTATGAACTGCAGATTGAAACTGAAGAAACTGCAAAAAGGTGGGAATTTAAGGAGATGGGACCTGGATAAACTGAAAGAACCAGAGGTTGTAGAGAGTTTCAGGGAGAGCATTAGGGAACAATTGACAGGAATGGGGGAAAGAAATACAGTAGAAGAAGAATGGGTAGCTCTGAGGGATGAAGTGGTGAAAGCAGCAGACGATCAAGTAGGTAAAAAGACGCAGGCTAATAGAAATCCTTGGGTAACAGAAGAAATATTGAATTTAATTGATGAAAGGAGAAAATATAAAAATGCAGTAAATGAAGCAGGCAAAAAGGAATACAAACGTCTCAAAAATGAAATCGAAAGGAAGTGCAAAATGGCTAAGCAGGGATGGCTAGAGGACAAATGTAAGGATGTAGAGGCTTGTCTCACTAGGGGTAAGATAGATACTGCCTACAGGAAAATTAAAGAGACCTTTGGAGAGAAGAGAACCACTTGTATGAATATCAAGAGCTCAGATGGCAACCCAGTTCTAAGCAAAGAAGGGAAAGCAGAAAGGTGGAAGGAGTATATAGAGGGTTTATACAAGGGCGATGTACTTGAGGACAATATTATGGAAATGGAAGAGGATGTAGATGAAGATGAAATGGGAGATAAGATACTGCGTGAAGAGTTTGACAGAGCACTGAAAGACCTGAGTCAAAACAAGGCCCCGGGAGTAGACAACATTCCATTAGAACTACTGATGGCCTCAGGAGAGCCAGTCATGACAAAACTCTACCATCTGGTGAGCACGATGTATGAGACAGGCGAAATACCCTCAGACTTTAAGAAGAATATAATAATTCCAATCCCAAAGAAAGCAGGTGTTGACAGATGTGAAAGTTACCGAACTATCAGTTTAATAAGTCACAGCTGCAAAATACTAATGCGAATTCTTTACAGACGAATGGAAAAACTGGTAGAAGCCGACCTCGGGGAAGATCAGTTTGGATTCCGTAGAAATGTTGGAACACGTGAGGCAATACTGACCTTACGAATTATCTTGGAAGAAAGATTAAGAAAAGGCAAACCTACGTTTCTAGCATTTGTAGACTTAGAGAAAGCTTTTGACAATGTTGACTGGAATACTCTCTTTCAAATTCTGAAGGTGGCAGGGGTAAAATACAGGGAGCGAAAGGCTATTTACAATTTGTACAGAAACCAGATGGCAGTTATAAGAGTCGAGGGACATGAAAGGGAAGCAGTGGTTGGGAAAGGAGTAAGACAGGGTTGTAGCCTCTCCCCGATGTTATTCAATCTGTATATTGAGCAAGCAGTAAAGGAAACAAAAGAAAAATTCGGAGTAGGTATTAAAATTCATGGAGAAGTAGTAAAAACTTTGAGGTTCGCCGATGACATTGTAATTCTGTCAGAGACAGCAAAGGACTTGGAAGAGCAGTTGAACGGAATGGACAGTGTCTTGAAAGGAGGATATAAGATGAACATCAACAAAAGCAAAACGAGGATAATGGAATGTAGTCAAATTAAGTCGGGTGATGCTGAGGGAATTAGATTAGGAAATGAGACACTTAAAGTAGTAAAGGAGTTTTGCTATTTGGGGAGCAAAATCACTGATGATGGTCGAAGTAGAGAGGATATAAAATGTAGACTGGCAATGGCAAGGAAAGCGTTTCTGAAGAAGAGAAATTTGTTAACATCGAGTATAGATTTAAGTGTCAGGAAGTCATTTCTGAAAGTATTTGTATGGAGTGTAGCCATGTATGGAAGTGAAACATGGACGGTAAATAGTTTGGACAAGAAGAGAATAGAAGCTATCGAAATGTGGTGCTACAGAAGAATGCTGGAGATAAGGTGGGTAGATCACATAACTAATGAGGAGGTATTGAATAGGAGTGGGGAGAAGAGAAGTTTGTGGCACAACTTGACTAGAAGAAGGGATCGGTTGGTAGGACATGTTCTGAGGCATCGAGGGATCACAAATTTAGCATTGGAGGCCAGCGTGGAGGGTAAAAACCGTAGAGGGAGACCAAGAGATGAATACACTAAGCAGATTCAGAAGGATGTAGGTTGCAGTAGGTACTGGGAGATGAAGAAGCTTGCACAGGATAGAGTAGCATGGAGAGCTGCATCAAACCAGTCTCAGGACTGATGACCACAACAACAACAGATCCTGAGAAATCAGTGCCCAGATCAACCACATCTGTCCGTAA
This sequence comes from Schistocerca cancellata, assembly GCF_023864275.1. NCBI lineage: Eukaryota > Metazoa > Arthropoda > Insecta > Orthoptera > Acrididae > Schistocerca > Schistocerca cancellata. Next base: position 187,019,455 of record NC_064627.1, on the reverse strand, counting down.
TAACGGCCTTGATAAGCCTGGGCATTGAGTCAAACAGAGCTTAGATGGCGTGTACAGGTACAGCTGCCCATGCAGCTTCAACACGATACCACAGTTCATCAAGAGTAGTGACTGGCGTATGGTGACGAGCCAGTTGCTCGGCCACCACTGACCAGAGGTTTTCAATTGGTGAGAGATGTGGAGAATTTGCTGGCCAGGGCAGCAGTCAAAACTTTTCCGTGTCCAGAAAGGCCCATACAGGACCTGCAACTTGCGGTCGTGCATTATCCTGCTGAAATGTAGGGTTTCGCAGGGATCGAATGAAGGCTAGAGCCACGGGTCGTAACACATGTGAAATGTAACGTCCACTGTTCAAAGTGCCGTCAATGCGAACAAGAGATGACCGAGGCGTGTAACCAATGGCACCCCATACCATCACGCCGGGTGATACACCAGTATGGTGATGACGAATACACGCTTCCAATGTGCGTTCACCGCGATATCTCCAAACACGGATGCGACCACCATGATGCTGTAAACAAAACCTGGATTCATCCGAAAATATGACGTTTTGCCATTCGTGCACCCAGGTTCGTCGTTGAGTACACCATCGCAGGCGCTCCTGTCTGTGATGCAGCGTCAAGGGTAACCGCAGCCACGGTCTCCGAGCTTATAGTCCATGCTGCTGCAAACGTCGTCGAACTGTTCGTGCAGATGGTTGTCGTCTTGCAAACGTCCCCATCTGTTGACTCAGGGATCGAGTCGTGTCTGCACGATCCGTTACAGCCATGCGGATAAGATGCCTGTCATCTCGAATGCTAGTGATACGAGGCCGTTGGGATCCAGCACGGCGTTCCGTATTACCCTCCTGAACCCACCGATTCGATATTCTGCTAACGGTCGTTGAATCTCCACAAACGCGAGCAGCAATGTCGCGATACGATAAACCGCAATCGCGATAGGCTACAATCCGACCTTTATCAAGGTCGGAAACGTGATGATACGCATTTCTCCTCCTTACACTAGGCATCACAACAACACTTGGCTGGGCAGTTTAATAAACAGCAATTAATTGGAGGTCCAAATGGTTTTCGTGGACTCCATCTGAACTTTACCTGTGATGTACAAGCAGTGTTTGGAGGTAGTACCTGGCTGACACTTGCTGTTGTGTGGGACAATCAAGCAGATTATGGTGGCCTTGAAGCATTTCCAGATGCTAACATTTTGGCTTGGAAGACATGGAGTATAGCCGAGACTACAGGACTCTTGGCTAAACAGCCTTATGGTACTCTTGTTGCAAGCATGCCATTTGTTTTGACTACGAGAAGGAAGAAGAAGTTAAATGCTGATGAGTATCTTTTTTTATGGGCGAAAGTTGGCAATGGCAATTGTATAATAAAGATTAACGGTGATTGTATGATTTATTACGCCGGTCAACTGCTGTTTGTGTACGAGAAATCGGTTGGAAACTTTCCTCATGTCAGCACGTTGTAGGTGTCGCCACCGGCTCCAACCTTGTGTGAATGCTCTGAAAAGCTAATCATTTGCATATCACAGCATCTTCTTCCTGTCGGTTAAATTTCGCGTCTTTAGCACGTCATCTTCGTGGTGTAGCAGTTTTAATGGCCAGTAGTGTATATTCAGAAGTGGATGTGAAAATGGTCGATTTTAATGTTGACGATCCATTGAGTACGAGTGATAAGAACGATTATTTTCAGAAAGTAATTCAGTATGATCTCTAAACGGCATACGACTCTTTTCCACTGTCAGGTTAAGAATTTCTGGCTTAAGGAGTGTGCGGCCGCGGGCACTGTGCGCGTGCTGGCGCTCGTCCAGGCAGTTTGGAGACCTCTGGCGGCACAATCCATTACCACCCCTCTCCCTGCCAGTGCCACACCGGCCCGGCACTGACCACTCTCAAAGCGGCTGCGGCGCTTTCATTAGCAGAAGGCGTGTCTCTAGGCCGCCGACCCAATTTATGGCGACCGTGTCAGGGGCCGATCGAAAGACGGGGGGAACCGCTCCCCGACATCTGCTCGTTAATCTGGGGAGACAGTGATTGGTACGGAGGGAGACGGTCTCGGAAACGTTTTTGCTCTTGCAGGGAGTCGATCCGCGGAACCCGCGACACCGAAGGGGCGGTGCTGGCGCGCGGCCACACTTTGATTTATCGCGCCAGAATCTCCGGCGCTAGATCTCCCGGCCTTGGCGACCGTTCAAGCAGCAGGTACTCACCCACATCCACTTCAAAATTGCATCTGCATCTCCGGTGGCTCCTCGTGCTTCGAACGAATGAAAGCGGCTGACGAACTGCTGTCTTTGGTGGCTTGTAGAGTCCTTTCTGATCGCTTTATCCTATCGCGTACACGCTAATACCCTTTGGACCTAATTCTTTCTGGCTGCAAGTATGCCTCTTCCCACTTACATTTCAAACCATTAGCACATGCCACCCTCTCTTTTACCAATCCAACGAGACTACCACAGTGTTAACAACGGTTCGCGTCCTTATCACCGAAGTTAAGTGCTATCAGGCTTGAATGGGTAACCGTCCGGTCAAACGAGCGCTATTGGCAAGCGTGATGCACTCACTCCTTGTGAGGCCAATCGAGGAGCTCAAAAAATGGCTCAAATGGCTCTGAGCACTATGGGACTTATCATCTATGGTCATCAGTCCCCTAGAACTTAGAACTACTTAAACCTAACTAACCTAAGGACATCACACAACACACAGTCATCACGAGGCAGAGAACAATTGAGGAGCTACTTGACTGAAAAATAGCGGCTCCTGTCACGAAAGGTGACAACGACCGGGACAGCACTGTGCTGACAACATTTCCCTCCATATCCTTCGCCTCCTAAAGCCCATATCAGTGATGTTTCGTTCAATGGTTCGCACGCTAACACTTGTTGATGGCCCAGCATTGAAATCTGCAGCCGTTTGCAGAAGGGTTGCACTTGTGTCACGTTGATCGATTCTCTTCAGTCGTCGGTCGTGCGGTAGCGTTCTCGCTTCCCACGCCCGGGTCCCCGGGTTCGATTCCCGGCGGGGTCAGGGATTTTCTCTGCCTCGTGATGGCTGGGTGTTGTGTGCTGTCCTTAGGTTAGTTAGGTTTAAGTAGTTCTAAGTTCTAGGGGACTGATGACCATAGATGTTAAGTCCCATAGTGCTCAGAGCCATCTTCAGTCGTCGTTGCTTCCGTCCTTTTGCCGGCCGCAGCGATGTCGGAGATTTGATGTTTTACCGCATTCCTGATATTCACGGTACACCCGTAAATGGTCATATGGGAAACTCCCCACTTCATCACTACCTCGGAGATGCAGTGTCCCATGGCTCGCGCGCCGATTATAACACCATATTCAAACTCACTTAAATCTTGATAACATGCCATTGTAGCAGCCGCAGCCAGTCTAACAACTGCGCCAGACATTTGTTGTCTTATATAGGAGTTGCCGACCGCATCATCGTGTTCTGCCTGTTTACATATCTCTGTATTTGAATCGGCATGCCTGTACCAGTTTCTTTGGCGCTTCAGCGTATAACATGCACGAGCAGCAGAATTAGCAGCTGCAGCAGCCTGGGAGACCACGGTCGAAACTTCAACAACACCGAAAAGCTAAGTATAAATTAATTCAGCTACGCCTTCTTCACTTCGTCCAAATGCCGTGCGGCGTAGCGGAACGGTTTTGGGCGCCTTGTCACGGTTCCCCGCCCCCCCCCCCCCCCCTCCACCTCAGAGGTTCGAGTCCTCTCTCGGGCATTGCGTGTGTATGTTGTCCTTAGCATACGTCAGTTTAAGTTAGATTAAGTTGTGCGTAAGCTTAGGGACCTATGACATCAGCAATTTGGTCCCATTCGAGCTTACCACGAATTTCCAATTTTTTCGTCGAAATGTAAATACACTTCTGGAAATTGAAATAAGAACACCGTGAATTCATTGTCCCAGGAAGGGGAAACTTTATTGACACATTCCTGGGGTCAAATACATCACATGATCACACTGACAGAACCACAGGCACATAGACACAGGCAACAGAGCATGCACAATGTCGGCACTAGTACAGTGTATATCCACCTTTCGCAGCAATGCAGGCTGCTATTCTCCCATGGAGACGATCGTAGAGATGCTGGATGTAGTCCTGTGGAACGGCTTGCCATGCCATTTCCACCTGGCGCCTCAGTTGGACCAGCGTTCGTGCTGGACGTGCAGACCGCGTGAGACGACGCTTCATCCAGTCCCAAACATGCTCAATGGGGGACAGATCCGGAGATCTTGCTGGCCAGGGTAGTTGACTTACACCTTCTAGAGCACGTTGGGTGGCACGGGATACATGCGGACGTGCATTGTCCTGTTGGAACAGCAAGTTCCCTTGCCTGTATAGGAATGGTAGAACGATGGGTTCGATGACGGTTTGGATGTACCGTGCACTATTCAGTGTCCCCTCGACGATCACCAGTGGTGTACGGCCAGTGTAGGAGATCGCTCGCCACACCATGATGCCGGGTGTTGGCCCTGTGTGCCTCGGTCGTATGCAGTCCTGATTGTGGCGCTCACCTGCACGGCGCCAAACACGCATACGACCATCATTGGCACCAAGGCAGAAGCGACTCTCATCGCTGAAGACGACACGTCTCCATTCGTCCCTCCATTCACGCCTGTCGCGACACCACTGGAGGCGGGCTGCACGATGTTGGGGCGTGAGCGGAAGACGGCCCAACGGTGTGCGGGACCGTAGCCCAGCTTCATGGAGACGGTTGCGAATGGTCCTCGCCGATACCCCAGGAGCAACAGTGTCCCTAATTTGCTGGGAAGTGGCGGTGCGGTCCCCTACGGCACTGCGTAGGATCCTACGGTCTTGGCGTGCATCCGTGCGTCGCTGCGGTCCGGTCCCAGGTCGACGGGCACGTGCACCTTCCGCCGACCACTGGCGACAACATCGATGTACTGTGGAGACCTCACGCCCCACGTGTTGAGCAATTCGGCGGTACGTCCACCCGGCCTCCCGCATGCCCACTATACGCCCTCGCTCAAAGTCCGTCAACTGCACATACGGTTCACGTCCACGCTGTCGCGGCATGCTACCAGTGTTAAAGACTGCGATGGAGCTCCGTATGCCACGGCAAACTGGCTGACACTGATGGCGGTGGTGCACAAATGCTGCGCAGCTAGCGCCATTCGACGGCCAACACCGCGGTTCCTGGTGTGTCCGCTGTGCCGTGCGTGTGATCATTGCTTGTACAGCCCTCTCGCAGTGTCCGGAGCAAGTATGGTGGGTCTGACACACCGGTGTCAATGTGTTCTTTTTTCCATTTCCAGGAGTGTACTTTAGGGTAGAAGACGAGTACTCAAATCTGGTATACACAAATGGTATTAAAGCACGTGGATGTAGTGACGTTAGAAGAAGAGAATACATTTCAAGGTTTCTTCCAGACATGGATCTCCAGCGGTACAGATAACACATACATCACATTGTGCGACTGAAATAGTGTAGAAACTGTAACGTGGTCGAAAGCTGAAGCGCATGTGATAGTACGACTCTTGTGTGCGAAACGTCTAAACTGCACATAGGTTCACAGTGAAATTATGGCAGCCGGCCGGAGTGGCCGAGCGGTTCTAGGCGCTACAGTCCGGAACCGCGCGACCGCTACGGTCGCAGGTTCGGATCCTGCCTCAGGTATGGATGTGTGTGATGTCCTTAGGTTAGTTAGGTTTAAGTAGTTCTAAGTTCTAGGGGACTGATGACCTCAGAAGTTAAGTCCCATAGTGCTCAGAGCCATTTGAACCATTTTTTGAAATTATGGCCGTATATGAACCAAATGTGATGTCGCGTCTAGGTGTAATGAAATCGTGCCGACAATTTGACCAAGTGTACACAGACGTGGATGATACTGATCGGGAAGTCCAAATCCAGCACTATACTGTTTCCATCTTTCGGCAAGCTGTAGGGGGGGAAGAGATTTTGTACAGTATTTCTGCTGTTATTTTATTAGTGGAGCATATTTTCCGTTCTGTCTTGCCTTCACTCAACTTCGCGTGGTTTTTCAGTTCCACTTGTGGACTAAGGCACCGTGTCAGATTTGCTGTCGGCAGTAGGTGTAGTCGGTTTGCTAATGACACCTTCCCTATCTGGAATGTTTTCTGCGGGCACTCAGACCGAAAACTAATCCACGTAGGGCTAACCCGCAAGAACACAACTGAAAAGAAACTTGTATGAAAAAAAGCTTGTAATTTTCTAGAAAATTCGGAAATTGAAGTGTGTAAGAATATAAACGCTTTTAGTAAAATTTTGTTTCGGGGGGATGGTCTCCCTGTCTGCATAATGATTACAGCAATTAGACCTCAGTAATTTCATCACTTGGTATAACCAGTGGTACCCCTCCGTGAAGCCCAGGCAATAACTAGCGGAAAAAAACCACCCATCCTTTCCATACGCGAGATTTCCACATCACTGTACCCCTACGCCCAATTCGCGTAGCTAAAACACGGAAGCACTTTGGGGTAAAGGCAAAGCAGTCATCAACTCGAAGACGGGTTTGAACACCACAGTCCTTTACTAGGCATGGTACTATTCGAGGTGGTACGCTCGTAATACTACCGTATACGGTTAATGAAAGACGTCTTTACATCCACCATGAGCTGCTGTATAAACTTGGCTTAAATGTGTTACTAGTTTCTGTCCATGTGAATCAGTTTCCGGAACTGGAAAAGAAGACATTTTAGCTCCTTGCCTTCTGAGGTGTCCAGCATAATTTCCATGTTGTCTTCAGTCTCCAGTCCGAAGACTGGTTTGATGCTATTCTTCCCGTCATTATACACTGTATAAGCGTCTTCGTCTCTGCATAACTACCGCAGCCTACACCCATTTGAACCTGCTTACTGTACTCCGTACATTTTTAGCCCCATTTTCTTCCGTTACCAAACTTATTATTCCATGATGCTTCAGTCTGTGTCCTATCAACTGATCCCTTCTTTTAGTCAAGTTCCCCCAGAAATTTCTTTTATCCTCAGTTGGGTTCAGTAACTCGTCATTAGTTATTCGATCTACCATCTAACCTTACGCATTCCTCTTTCAAAAGCTTCTATTCTCTTCTTGTATGAGCTGTTTATAACTTACGTTTCACTGTCATACGATGCTCCTGGCAAATGCCTTTAGAAAATTCTTCCAAGTACTTTAATTTATATTAGGTGTTAACATCCTCTTTTCCCGAAACGCCTTTCTTGCAGTAGCAAGTCTGTATTTTATATTCTGCTTCCGCCATAATCAGTTATTTTGCTGCCTAAATAGCAAAGCTCATCCACTATTTCCTTATTTCCTAATCGAAACGTCCGCAACTCGTGGTCGTGCGGTAGCATTCTCGCTTCCCACGCCCGGGTCCCGGGTTCGATTCCCGGCGGGGTCAGGGATTTTCTCTGCCTCGTGATGACTGGTTGTTGTGTGATGTCCTTAGGTTAGTTAGGTTTAAGTAGTTCTAAGTTCTAGGGGACTGATGACCATAGATGTTAAGTCCCATTGTGCTCAGAGCCATTTGAACCATTTTTTGAACCTAATCGAAATCTTTCAGCGTCACTCGACACCATTCCAATATCCTTGTTTTACTTTTGTTGATGTTCACCTTATAATCTCTTTTCGAGGCACTGTCCATTCCTATCAACTGCTCCTCGAAGTCTTTGCCGTCTGTGACAGAACTGCCATGTATTCGACAGATCGCGAAGTTTTTACTTCTTCTCCCTGAAATGTAATTCCCTCTCGAAATTTTTCCTTCGTTTTCTTTTCTGCCTGTTCAATGTACAGACTAAAAAACTTCGGGAGTGGACTACAGCCCTGTCTCACTGACTTCTCAACCACTGCTTCCCCATTCACGTCGTTCGACTCTTACAAATGCCATCTCCTTTCTGAATAAACTGTAGAAACATTTCGTTCCCTGTGCTTTACGCCCCTCTTACACGAGAAATAACATGATATTTTCACAAACAACCAACATTAAATTACGATTTCTGAATGAGAAATCGGCTACATAATCCTTTCATTTGCGCTCCTACTTGCTTTGTGTGGTTGCGATGAAATTCTGTACTTCTGGATACGTGTAGTACACTTTTTGCCAATTTGACGCTTGGTGCATGCAGACTTCATGGTATTGCAATTACGATGGCCAGCAGTGTATCTGAAGAAACTGTCTGTGTAAGGGAGAGGGAAGGTCGAAGCCACGGCAGCGGGAGAATTCTCCTTTTTCACCTAGTGGTCACCATTGACACTAAATTCTGCAGCGTCGTTTCGGCCAAACACTTCTCATTCCGGCACGAAATTACATGAAAGAACTCACTGAATACATTCTGAGAGAAGGGCTTACTAATCTAGCTCAAGCCGAGAGGTATAACATCAAAACAGGTACAAGAAATACCGGCCATTATCATTCGTAGAAATGTAGACACTGATCAGCTTTGCCGTAAGCTCTCTCCACATGTGACATTTTAGTCGAGTTACCTCTCGCGACAATTCTAGTTATGGCACTCTTTTCCGAAATACATCTGCTACAACTGTACAGCAGTCCGTGATGTATATACTCGTAACTGGCAGATTTCAGAGCTCACTGGATTCTAGCGGGTTATGGTACTTCAATTGCTTTGTAAACGCAATTAAACAGGGCGCTGTTGCTACACGGCTTTGCAATATGCAGTCCCATATTAAACCACTTTACCCTTTATATGCTATTCGGGTTCATCATTTCACTGTGTTAACTTCATATACTGGGTTTCGAGTAAGGAAAACTTCGCATTTGTTGTATGGAGCTGTCCAATAAAGAGAAATGGAAATTTCTGACTCGATAAGGCCGGTGGCTGTGCTCTATCTTCGTATTATACTGTACCGCACAACAAATAAATTTCGTTATCTGCCATCCCCCCTGAGGCTGCAGTTTCAGTGAACAAATTGTTACGGATGATCCGCGGCTGGGTCGGAGGTTCCATCCATTAGAACGCTGTTAAAAGTGCGTAAGTGATGATAGTTCGCGGTTGATGGAAATACGATTATCGTGTCTCTCGATAGCCAGCAGAAGCAATATTCGACAAGCAGTCGCTATCAGTCACCGTAGCAAATAAGGAATTTATATTTCTATGTCCGCGTGAAACTCCAAGAGTAATTCACATTCCGGTTCGCCACGAAATTATAACTCGTTGAAAGGTTGTCACAGTATGAGAAGTGGCAGTTTTGTCTGTTACATTTTCCATGATAAACACTTTTCCTGAGTAGGTGTATAAGGAAGACTGACTGGATTCCAAAGTTTATGTCGTCGCTCGAGAGAGAAAGAGAGAGAGAGAGATAGAGAGAGAGAGAGGGAATGAGAGTGTTGGGTGTCGAGCGTTGGCCCAGGTAAATGTGTGTACTGACGTGGAGGCCTGATTTTGGAAGAGAGCTGCTGCAGTTTGAAATATATTAAAGAAGGTAATACTGAGCCGAGGGCACTAGCTTTGCAGAAAGTGGGATGTCGTGTTTAGGGCACATTTTTAGATTTGGTTTGTAACTCAAATTTTTTGACTACTTGGTACTGTTGTTTCAAGTACACAGATTATGCACGGACTCGGTTCAAATGGCTCTGAGTACTATGGGACTTAACATCTGAGGTCATCAGTCCCCTAGAACTTAGAACTACTTAAACCTAACTAACCTAAGGACATCACACACATCCATGCGAACCAGCGGCCGTAGCAGCAGCGCGGTTCCGGACTGAAGCGCCTAGAACCGCTCGGCCACAGCGGCCGGTCTGCACGGACTCCTTTAGCCACGCGTATTGCAGCAACTCGACGTGGCATGGACTCAACAAGTCATTGGAATTCCCCTGCAGAAATACTGAGCCACAGTCTCTATTGCCGTCCATAACTGCGAAAGTGTTGCCGGTAAAGGACCCTCCATTATGTCCCATAAATGTTGGATGGGATTCTTGTGGGGCGATGTGGGTGGCCAAATCATTCCCTGGAATTGTCCAGAACGTTCTTCGGCAACTATGACCCGGTAACACGGCGCACTGTCATCCGTAAAAATTCCATCGTTGTTTGGAAACATGACGTCCATGAATGGCTGCAAATGGTTTCCAAGCAGCCAAACGTAACCATTTGCAGTCAATGATCGATGCAGTTGGACCAGAGGACCAAGACCATTTCTTGTAAATAGAGTCGACGCCATTATGAAACCACCACCAGCTTGCACAGTGACTTGTTGACGATTTGGATCCGTGGCTTCGTGGGGTCTACGCCAAGATCGAACCCTACCATCCGATCTTACCAGCTGAAATCGCGGCTCATCTGACCAGGCACCGGTTTTCTAGTCGTCTAGGATCCAACCGATATGGTCACGAGCTCAGGAGATGCGCTGTATCGTGCTGTTATCAAAGGCACTCGCGTCGTTCGCCTGCTGCCATAGCCCATTAACGCCAAATTTCGCCCCACCGTCCTGACGGATACGTTCATCGTATGTCCCACACTGTCTTCTGAGGTCGTACTCGGCGCAGTGTTGCTTGTCTGTTAGCACTGACAACTCTACGCAAGCGCCGCCGCTCTCTGTCGTTCAGTGAAATCCGTCGGTCACTGCGTTGCCTGAAATTTGGTGTTCTCGGCACATTCTTGACAATGTGGGTCTCGGACTATTGAATTCCCTGACGATTTCCGAAATCGAATGTCTTATGTGTCTGGCTGGAACTGCCATTCCGCGTTCAGAGTCTTAATTCTCGTCGTGCGGCCATAATCACGTATGAAAGCTTTTCTACTTTATGTATTATCTACATCTGCGCATTTGCATACATTTGCATATCGCTGTCCCATGACTTTTAGCGCCTCAGTGTACTGCGAAATTTATGTTCAGTATTGAGACTCACTGCACTTGTCTGTAACAGTGTACATTTGTTCACACTTTCTAATCTGGTTTAATAACGCATTCGAACTTGCATTATAGTTCACAAGATCTGGTTGTTAACTGTGTATTAGGGCGGAATGTAGCACCCTTACGCTTCACATGGCCAGATTTATTGAAGTAATGGCAAAGTAGTGTCATTTTTTCAGCTTTCAGCGGAGGAATGCAATTGCAAGGCACAGCTCAGTTATGCATTGTCACATAGGCAAGCCAAAGCTATTGTTACAGCCAGAATGGAACGTTGTTTTGTGCACCTAGGTAACAGTGATTGTCTATTGAGTTTACAGCGGGACAATAACTGGTTTGAAATACACGTACAATATTAATTCACTTACAATAACACAGATAAGAAGAGGAATTACTTAACTTGTACAATCTATTTCTACAGGAATGTCATGAATATTTCCAACTGATTCTGAACATTAACGTATCCCTGGGTACAGACTAAATACAACTCTCTCACCCAGAGTACATTTAATAGTAACTTTCAGCTGGAGTTGTGCCTAATAAATGGATCACGCAGCTGGCCTACTACAAGACGATGCTGCTGACTAGTCGATAATCGCGGTCTGGGGTGAGCTGCACTGTACTCGGCCGCAAGTAGAAGATCCGTTGAGGCGGCGTAGTGAAACGTTTCTGGGCGTGGCTACGCCGATGTCGCTCATTCGTCAATGCGGCTTGCAACGACTATCTCCTCGTGTGATCGCGTTGCAGGGTGCCGATCTCGCTTTAGCACCTCGCGTTTCGAACACTCAATAGTTGGCATACAATTACATTGCGTACACAATCAGGCTTACTTCTAAGGTTTCACTGACAGGTAAAAGTAAAAACTCTTTCGGAATGTTACGCTAGACAGTCATACAGATAGGAAAGCTACAGTAGAAAATAATTTAATTTTTAATGTATTTTTTAAGTTGAAACAATCTTTATTAACAATCTTTTATAAAGGAAGCCCTTGAGCTATCACCAGAAGCTGTTCAAATATCACATACATGCAGAAATACAAATAAATCTGTCGCAACAGTTACTCAAGCGTTTTCGTTCGTCGGACATTACACGTTATTTTATCAGTATTTCTGTAGAAACACGTTGAGCGGTTTTATTCCAAGGGCAGATATAATCACTTTGAAATGCCTTTGTGAATCCAGCTGCTCCGTTACGCAGATTCGCTTTGAACAGATGAAAAGCTGTAGGTGGAAAAACCTGACGCTAGCGCATAATTACTGCGGCACATAGGAAGCATTAATCGTGCAATTTTCAAAAGTTTATATCCACAGAGACTCGGGACAAGTCGGCAGTTTTTGTATTTCTCCAGGTCGTTACCTCAGCGGACTCGCAGTGACGGAAACGTTTCGTTACTCTTCCACGCACGGAGGTCGTGCCGATTCGGTACTCTTCACATTCCTTCGAATTCTCATTCTCAGAGGACCATATCGGTGGTGACACGAAGAATCCAGCACATTTTGTAACACGTCATGTTTTCTTTCACTGACGCAGTTCGAGTCCGGCCCTTAGAGAGAGTCCGCATTATTCGTAACCGTCCAGTTCCTAATTCAAACACCGTGTACGACCAATAGATAGCATGCATGACTTGTGCGAGGAATTCATGTCTTCGACATCAATTAGCTCTAACTACGTTTCTTACAAGTGTTCAGTTCGACTGTAAAATTTAATTGTGATTTGAACTAAATAGAAGGATTAGTTCCATTTCACAATAAATAGTTGTCTTATTTAAACGAGTTGACATTTAAGATAATGTAGTACATTTTGTCATCGTTTAGTGCAGTCACCATGCAGCCGAAAACAAGAAAACGATCTCTTTTATTTTTCAGAGAAGGAGGTGGCTCCACAGTAAATGATGAAAAAACAGTCATTTGCACAACATGGCATTCAGTAACGAAAATAACGAGTAACGAACACTTTGTAACGGGCATGTGTCTCAACAACAGCAAATAAATAGGGTATAAAATTCAGTCGCCTCTTTTAGAGGCCTAGCAGCCACGGGAAAAGGAACCACCTTTTGTGTAGGCAACCCACTTATCCTACCTGCCACGCGTGGTGCTTGGCTCATCCACAGCTTAGAAGGAAAACACACAGCAATCGCGTTTATACAAGGTGTACATAATGTCCGGGAACACGGTCAATTATTTACTGCACAAGAACTAAACAATAAAATTCAGTTGCTTCTCTTATAGGCCTAGAAGCCATGGGAAACGGAAGCACCTTTTGTGTAGGCAACCCACCTATCCTACCTGCCACGCGTGGTGCTTGGCTCATCTACAGCTTAGAAGGAAACCACACAGGAATCGCGTTTATACAGGGTGTACATAATGTCCGGGAACATTTTCAATTTTTATTGCACAAGAACTAAACATTGTACAGGTGTCATACATATTGCATTTTGAAGAGAAACTCTGAAAGTCTGAAAGTTTTTTTTTTATTTTTTTTTACAAACATTCGAAATGTGAACTATGAGTAACCCGGAAGACGTCAATACGGTAATCGAATTCTTGCCATACACGTCCCAGCACGGCATCGTCGACTGTGGCAGTAGCTTCCCGTATTCTCTCCCGGATCTCTGCTACATCACATTGTAGAGGCGCTACACACACCAGATCTTTAATGTGTCCCCACAGAAAAAAGTCACACGGAGTGAGATCTGGTGATCGGGGAGGCCAGTTCATGAAACAGCTCGCTCCGTACCTGAACTCGCCATGTGTGCGACTATCGCTGACCAACGGCAGATTACCAAACTACGCTGTGGCGGTATACATGAAACAAAAAAAAAAAAAAACTTTCACGGTCGCTCTTCAAACTGACATATGTATGATATCTACATCTACATCCATACTCCGCAAGCCACCTGACGGTGTGTGGCGGAGGGTACCCTGAGTACCTCTATCGGTTCTCCCTTCTGTTCCAGTCTCGTATTGTTCGTGGAAACAAAGATTGTCGGTATGTTTCTGTGTGGGTTCTAATCTCTCTGATTTTATCCTCATGGTCTCTTCGCGAGATATACGTAGGAGGGAGCAATATACTGCTCGACTCTTCGGTGAAGGTATGTTCTCGAAACTTTAACAAAAGCCCGTACCTAGCTACTGAGCGTCTCTCCTGCAGAGTCTTCCACTGGAGTTTATCTATCATCTCCGTAACGCTTTCGCGATTACTAAATGATCCTGTAACGAAGCGCGCTGCTCTCCGTTGGATCTTCTCTATATCTTCTATCAACCCTATCTGGTACGGATCCCACACTGCTGAGCAATATTCAAGCAGTGGGCGAAAAAGCGTACTGTAACCTACTTCCTTTGTTTTCGGATTGCATTTCCTTAGGATTCTTCCAATGAATCTCAGTCTGGCATCTGCTTTACCGACGATCAACTTTGTATGATCATTCCATTTTAAATCACTCCTAATGCGTACTCTCAGATTTATGGAATTAACTGCTTGCAGTTGTTGACCTGCTATTTTGTAGCTAAATGATAAGGGGTCTATCTTTCGATGTATTCGCAGCACATTACACTTGTCTACATTGAGATTCAATTGCCATTCCCTGCAGCATGCGTCAATTCGCTGCAGATCCTCCTGCATTTCAGTACAATTTTCCATTGTTACAACCTCTCGATACACCACAGCATCATCTGCAAAAAGCCTCAGTTAACTTCCGATGTCATCCACAAGGTCATTTATGTATACTGTGAATAGCAACGGTCCTATGACACTCCCCTGCGGCACACCTGAAATCACTCTTACTTCGGAAGACTTCTCTCCATTGAGAATGACATGCTGCGTTCTGTTATCTAGGAACTCTTCAATCCAATCACACAATTGGTCTGATAGTCCATATGCTCTTATTTTGTTCATTAAAAGACTGTGAGGAACTGTATCGAACGCCTTGCGGAAGTCAAGAAACACGGCATCTGCCCGGGAACCCGTGTCTATGGCCCTCTGAGTCTCGTGGACGAATAGCGCGAGCTGGGTTTCACACGACCGTCTTTTTCGAAATCCATGATGATTCCTACAGAGTAGATTTCTAGTCTCCAGAAAAGTCATTATACTCGAACGCAATACGTGTTCCAAAATTCTACAACAGATCGACGTTAGAGATATAGGTCTATAGTTCTGCACATCTGTTCGACGTCCCTTCTTGAAAACGGGGATGACCTGTGCCCTTTTCCAATCCTTTGGAACGCTACGCTCTTCTAGAGACCTACGGTACACCGCTGCAAGAAGGGGGGCAAGTTCCTTCGCGTACTCTGTGTAAAATCGAACAGGTATCCCATCAGGTCCAGCGGCCTTTCCTCTTTTGAGCGATTTTAATTGTTTCTCTATCCCTCTGTCGTCTATTTCGATATCTACCATTTTGTCATCTGTACGACAATCTAGAGAAGGAACTACAGTGCAGTCTTCCTCTGTGAAACAGCTTTGGAAAAAGACATTTAGTATTTCGGCCTGTACTCTGTCATCCTCTGTTTCAGTACCATTTTGGTCACAGAGTGTCTGGACATTTTGGTTTGATCCACCTACTGTTTTGACAAAAGACCAAAATTTCTTAGGATTTTCTGCCAAGTCAGTACATAGAACTTTACTTTCGAATTCATTGAACGCCTTTCGCATAGCCCTCATCACACTACATTTCGCTTCGCGTAATTTTTGTTTGTCTGCAAGGCTTTAGCTATGTTTATGTTTGCTGTGAAGTTCCCTTTGCTTCCGCAGCAGTTTTCTAACTCTGTTGTTGTACCATGGTGGCTCTTTTCCATCTCTTACGATCTTGCTTGGCACATACTCATCTAACGCATGTTGTACGACGGTTTTGAACTTTGTCCACTGATCCTCAACACTATCTGTATTTGAGACAAAACTTTTGTGTTGAGCCGTCAGGTACTCTGTAATCTGCTTTTTGTCCCTTTTTCTAAACAGAAAAATATTCCTAACCTTTTTAATATTCCTATTTACGGCTGAAATCATCGATGCCGTAACCGCTTTATGATCGCTGATTCCCTGTTCTGCGTTAACTGTTTCAAATAGTTCGGGTCTGTTTGTCACCAGAAGGTCTAATATGTTATCGCCACGAGTCGGTTCTCTGTTTAACTGCTCAAGGTAGAATTCAGATAAAGCACTTAAAAAAAATTTCACTGGATTCTTTGTCCCTGCCACCCGTTATGAACGTTTGAGTCTCCCAGTCTATATCCGGCAAATTAAAATCTCCACCCAGAACTATAACATGGTGGGGAAATCTACTCGAAATATTTTCCAAATTATCCTTCACGTGCTCAGCCACAACAGCTGCTGAGCTAGGGGGCCTAATAGAGACATCCAATTACCGTGTCTGAGCCTGCTTTAACCGTGACCTTCACCCAAATCATTTCACATTTCGGATCTCCGTCAATTTCCTTCGATACTATTGCACTTCTTATCTCTATAAACACGCCTCCTCCTTCACTGTCCAGCCTGTCTCTGCGGTATACATTCCAATCTGAGTTTAGGATTTCATTACTGTTTACGTCTGGTTTCAGCCAACTTTCTGTCCCTAGTACTATATGGGCGTTGTGACCGTTTATTAATTAGAGCAGTTCTGCGACCTTTCTATAGACACTCCTGCAGTTTACTATTAGCACATTGATATTGTTATTCCCTGTTGCATTTTGCCTACTCCTACCTTGCCGCGTCTCAGGAGGCGTCTTGTCGGGCCTAGGGAGGTAATTCACTAACCTAAAAAACCCCCATGTGCACCCCACACGTACTCCGCTACCCTTGTAACCGCTTCCGGCGTGTAGTGCACGCCTGACCTATTCAGGAGGACCCTACATTTCTCCACCCGATAGCGGAGGTCCTGAAATTTGCACCCCAGATCTACGCAGAATCGTCTGAGCCTCTGGTTTAAGCCTTCCACTCGGCTCCAAACCAGAGAACCGCGATCGGTTCTGGGAACGATACTGCAAATAGTTAGCTCTGATTCCACCCCGCGAGCGAGGCTTTCCGCCTTCACCAATTCCGCCAACCTCTGAACCCAGACGGCAGGAGTCATTGGTGCCGACATGAGCAACAATTTGCAGTCGGGTGCACCCAGTGCTCTCTATCGCCGCCGGTAGGGCCTCCTCCACATCTCGGATGAGACCCCCCGGCAAGCAGACAGAGTGAACACTGGCCTTCTTCCCCGACCTTTCCGCTATTTCCCTAAGGGGCTCCATCACCCGCCTAACGTTGGAGCTCCCAATAACTAATAAACCCCTCCCCCCGTGTGCCTGCTCGGACCTTGCTGAAGGAGCAGCCACATGTTCACAAACAGGCAGAGCGGGCGATGCCACACGGCCAGCCTCCACATTTACCCTCCGCCTCGTGCGCCGCGAACGCCGCTGAACCCGCCACTCCCCTTGGAGAGAGGGTGGCCCAACCGCGCCCGGTACCCGCGAAGATGTCTCGACAGCTGGGACAGTGGGTGAAGCATGTAACACCTGGGGTGTACCATGCGACGCACTGCCGCTACACTCCGAGGCAGCAGCCTGAAGACGGCTGACCGCGGCCATCAACACGCTCAGCTGTTCGCGAACAGTGGCCAGCTCCTCCTGCGTCCGTACACAGCACACATCCTGTCCATCATAAGGAATCAATTTACTGTAGAGAGTTAATCAACCTTTAACTAGACTGCTAATTCACTAAAGGCGGCTGATTGTTGACTAAACTGTGATTGCTAGCCACTTCTTGTAGAAAACAATGAAAATAGCACTACCTGTCTCTGGACTGTATTCAAAACAAACACTAGAACTACTGGCACTATGGCTGACTAAAGGGACTCTCTGACTTATTCAAAACAAACACGAAATCTATGGAACACTATTACTAGCACTCGACAATTAAAGCTGCCTAAAAGCAAAAACACATGGAAGAAGAAGTGACAAGTAAGAAAAATACAGTTAATACTTAAATTAAGGTATCTGTACAATGTTTGGTTCTTGTGCAATAAATGATTGAAAGTGTTCCCGGACCTTATGTACAACCTGTATTTATCGTACGTAAAGATTTAAGTTTCTGAGCAATGGAATCAAAATGTCCGTTCATTTATGTTATATGTTTTGGTACTGGCAAACTCACTCATCAAACTCTACAAATTCTATAGTGTACTTTCTGTCTACCTAGAATCATGAAATTCGGCAAGAAGCAAGGTTTCACAATACAAGTAAAGTAAAAATATCAGAATCTTGATACTCTTATTTGCCCTTTTTTTTACATGTGTATCGTTTTCATTATACTGGCTCCTATACAACAAACCTCAGCCGTAAAAAAGTAATTTGTTCTGGTTGCCGTCGCATCAGGAACAGCCCAGCATAGAGTCGCTGTGCTGCACTTCCATTGCATTCAATAAGCCCATACACGAAGTGCATACGGCCAACTCTCCATCAGTGAAACATCTACACTGTTAACTTGCAGTTATAACACTACCGGTAAAACTAACTGGACAGGAATTGAGCAGTACTGAATACAAGCTTCAGGCCGGAGAGTAAATGGGCATTATTGTTGTGAGCAGCAAGTACCGTGAGTGAATGGAACACGTTTGTATTCAAACAAGAGACAAAGCGCATACCATCGACATTTCCACTGCTGTGCACATCGAGTGACTGATTGTTGTATGGCGTTGTTGACTTGGAGACCCCGAGTGCCCGGTTCAGCCGCCTAATTTGAAAGGTCTTACTTTCCTTAGTGCACAATGGCACCCTTCCTTCGCGCTATGAGAGAGTTGTGTGTGAAGTGAATCTGTTGAGGATAGGTGACTGTAACGGGTGTGTGTATAGTGTGGTGCGTTGTCTGCACTGTACGATGATGAGAGAAGGGGGAGGGCGAAACCCAGTGCTGGCAATAGTCTACTCCTCTTGCATAACACCTCCGGCCTTAAGGGTCCATTCTCATGTCGTTCTATAAAATAAGCGATATTTACGATTTTTTTGCAAAAAATAATGAAGCAATCAACTTAAATCCTTTTGCACATTATTTTATTGATTCTTGAAAAAACATTTTCAGATTTTTTAAAGAAATTCAATCATCATTAACCCCCACTCCCGTCTGAGGAGTTAAAACTACTCTGTCCAAAATCAGGTGTGTCCATGACTGAAGTCCTGTAATCTGCAAATCTTATCTGAAATCAAAAAAACAAACACTACTCTTGATCTACAGAATATTGTGCACAGAGAATAAGTTTTTTTTAAAAATTTGATAAAACAATGAAATGACGGGCGTTTGAAACAAATATGTAGCTTTGTCATGGGTTTATGACCACGTTTTGCAGTAAATAATGAATACATTAAAATAAAATAAAATACCTATTACCCCTTGCGGACGTGCTCGAGAACTAATTGAGTCATACTTCAAAAGGATAACTTTATTAGTGTGCCCGCAATCCACTCAGTCAACTTGAAATACACTGTATCTCAAGCTCACATCCCTATAGGCATGCGGCTACATAAAATAGTGCCGATGCTAACTGCGTTGCAGGCCAGGTGCCAATGCCTAGCTGTTGATGCACAGGAACTGACCACTTCTTTTTTCCGTCAGAGGTTTCCTGTTGTGGGTCGGATACAACTGTCGGAAAGGAGGTTTCCGCTGTATGCTACATTCTACAAGGAGGAAGAACGAATGGTTAACAATTTAGTAGTTTTTTAACGGTCGCCGCCATTTTCAACAAATTATCAGCTCCTCACAAAATGGCAGCAGCCGAAATTTGTTTTCAGATTTTGGTTCCTCAGCATACTAGCATACTACCATGAATTTTCCCTTCCGTCTGAAATTTCGTAAAGATGGTTTCAACCGTGACTGAATTTTGAACAAATTTCAAATTAAATTGATGGGGAAATTGTGGATATGTCTTCGCGATTGTTCATTACAAAAGGATCTAGAATCTGTCATCCGAGTGCTTGCTTATTAATTCCTGCTCGACTCTTTCTTTGTTTGCGGCCTTATGCGGCTCCCGATGCGTGCGTCACGTCACATAGTGATTCGGTTCAAATGGCTCTGAGCACTATGCGACTTAACTTCTGAGGTCATCAGTCGCCTAGAACTTAGAACTAATTAAACCTAACTAACCTAAGGACATCACACACATCCATGCCCGAGGCAGGATTCGAACCTGCGACCGTAGCGGTCACGCGGTTCCAGACTGAAGCGCCTTTAACCGCACGGCCACACCGGCCGGCAGTGATTCGGGGAAGGCTATTTGTTCTACTGAGTGACTCTTCACCAAGCGAGAAGCTAATCATCACTTAAGAAAATATCAATTTGCGCCATTTCATGGACGTGAAGAAAACGTACTCGGGTAAGTCATAGCCTAACTGCTATGCCTAATGTAACAATCTATACACACTATCTGATGTAACGTTGTTGTTGTGGTCTTCAGTCCAGAGACTGGTTTGATGCAGTTCTCCATGTTACTCTATCCTGTGCAAGCTTCTTCACCTCCCAGTACCTACTGCAAGCTAGATCCTTCTGAATATGTTTAGTGTATTCATCTCTTGGTCTCGCTCTACGATTTTTACCCTCCACGCTGCCCTCCAACACTAAATTGGTGATCCCTTGATGCGTCAGAATATGTCCTACCAAGCGATCCTTTTTTCTAGTCAAGTTGTGCCACAAATTTCTCTTCTCCCCAATTCTTTTCAATAACTCGTCACTAGTTATGTGATCTACCCATTTAATCTTCAGCATTATTAATATATATCATTTTAGACGGAAAACTGCAAATTTTGTAATGCGATAAAAATCCAAAAATGTGAAAAAAAATTCCGGTCTAACTCCCCTTAGTGCTATTTTTTACAACAACCCTCCGCAATGCTCAATGGTCCCTGTCCGACAGTACACAAGGACAGTCTGGTTGTGGTTTAGATGTGGGGATTCCTTGGTATTTCCACTTCACAATCACACCACCAACAGTCGACTTGAGCAGCTGTACAAGGGTTGATGGATTTGTTACTCAGGTGAAGTTCAGCGAGTAGTCCACGTTGGAAATCACTGAGCTCTCCAGACCGAGCCTTTCTGCTTTTACTACTTCTCCACTGACCACACAATATTCCCCGTCATATTGACGGGTCCGTCTCTCGTGAGATCTACGGTCACGAAAGCCTTGACGTAGTAATATGCACATGTACAGAAGGCGGTAGAGTCGTGTAAACAAGTTATAAAAAGGCAGTGCTTTAGCGGAGGTGTCGTTTGAACTCAGGTGGTTCATGCGAAAAGGTTTCCGACGTCATTATGGCGGTACGACGGGAATTAACAGACTTTGAACGCGGAATGGTAGTTTGAGACGCATGGAACATTTGATTTCGGAAATCGTTAAGGATTTCAATAGAGATCCACAGTGTCTAGAACGTGCCAAAAATACCACGTTTCATACATTACTAATCACCACGGCCATTGCAGTAACAGACGGCCTTTACTTACCGATCGAGAGCAGTGGCGCATGCGTAGAGTTGATAGTGCTAACAGACAAGCAACGTTAATGGGCTATGGCACCAGACGACCGACGCGAGTGCCTTTGCTAGCAGTGTAATGTGCTGCGAATACATAGAAAGAAAGATCCTTTATCATTTAGCTACAATACAGCAGGTCAGCAACTGGAAGCAGTTAATTCCATAAATTATCTGGGAGTAGGCGTTAGAAGTGATTTAAAATGGAATGACCATATAATGTTGATCGTCGGTAAAGCAGATGCCAGACCGAGATTCATTGGAAGAATCCTAAGGAAATGCAATCCGAAAACAAAGGAAGTAGGTTACAGTACACTTGTTCACCCACTGCTTGAATACTGCTCACCGGTGTGGGATCCGTACCAGATAGGGTTGATAGAAGAGATAGAGAAGATCCAACGGAGAGCAGCGCACTTCGTTGCAGGATCATTTAGTAATGGCAAAAGCGTTACGAAGATGATAGATAAACTCCAGTGGAAGACTCTGCAAGAGAGACGCTCAGTAGCTCGGTACGGGCTTTTGTTGAAGTTTCGAGAACATACCTTCACCGAGGAGTCAAGCGGTTTGTTGCTCCCTCATACGTATATCTCACGAAGAGACCATGAGGATAAAATCAGAGAGATTAGAGCCCACACAGACGCATACCGACGATCTTTCTTTTCACGAACAATACGAGACTGGGATAGAAGGGAGAACAGATAGAGATACTCAAAGTACCCTCCGCCACACACCATCAGGTGGCTTGCGGAGTATGGATGTAGATGTAGATGTAGATGTAGCAGCACGATATCGTCTGCAGCTCCTCTCCTGGGGTCGCGGGCACATCGGTTGGATCCTAAACGCCTGGAAAACCGCGGCCTGGTCACAGTTTCCCGATTTGAGTTTCTAACAGTTGATGGTAGGTTTCGAGTGTGGCGCAGATCCCCCGAAGCCACGGACCCAAGATGTCAAGGGACTGTGTAAGCTGGTGATGGTTGCACAATGGTGTGGGGTGTGTTTACATGGATCATTGACTGGGAATGGCTATGTACGCCTACTTGGAGACCTTTTGCTGCCACTCATGGATCTCATGCTCCCAACCAACGATTGAATTTTTATGGATGACAATGCGCCATGTTACCGGAGCACATGTGTCATGCAGGTCAATCGAGCGAATGACTTGGCGACTTAGATCGCCTGACATAAATCCCATCGAACATTTATGAGACATAACAGAGAGGTGAAAATTACCGAACTATCAGTTTAATAAGCCACGGCTGCAAAATACTAACACGAATTCTTTACAGACGAATGGAAAAACTGGCAGAAGCCGACCTTGGGGAACATCAGTTTGGATTCCGTAGAAATGTTGCAACATGTGAGGCAATACTGGCCCTACGACTTATCTTAGAAAATAGATTAAGGAAAGGCAAACCTACGTTTCTAGCATTTGTAGACTTAGAGAAAGCTTTTGACAATGTTGACTGGAATACTCTCTTTCAAATTCTAAAGGTGTCAGGGGTAAAATACAGGGAGCGAAAGGCTATTTACAATTTGTACAGAAACCAGATGGCAGTTGTAAGAGTCGAGGGGCACGAAAGGGAAGCAGTGGTTGGGAAGGGAGTGAGACAGGGTTGTAGCCTGTCCCCCAATGTTATTCAATCTGTATGTTGAGCAAGCAGTAAAGGAAACATAAGAAAAGTTTGGAGTAGGAATTAAAATCCATGGAGAAGAAATAAAAACTTTGAGTTTCGCGGATGACATTGTAATTCTGTCAGAGAAAGCAGAGGACCTGGAAGAGCAGCTGAACGGAATGGACAGTGTCTTGAAAGGAGGATATAAGATGAACATCAACAAAAGCAAAACGAGGATAATGGAATGTAGTCGAATTAAGTCAGGTGATGCTGAGGGAATTAGATTAGGAAATGAGACACTTAAAGTAGTAAAGGAGTTTTGCTATTTGGGGGCAAAATAACTCATGATGTTCGAAGTAGAGAGGATATAAAATGTAGACTGGCAATGGCAAGGAAAGCGTTTCTGAAGAAGAGAAATTTGTTAATATCGAGTATATATTTAAGTGTCAGGAAGTCGTTTCTGAAAGTATTTGTATGGAGAGTAGCCATGTATGGAAGTGAATCATGGACGATAAATAGTTTAGACAGGAAGAGAATAGAAGCTTTCGAAATGTGGTGCTACAGAAGAATGCTGAAGATCACATAATTAATGAGGAGGTACTGAATAGAATTGGAGAGAAGAGAATTTTGTGGCACAACTTGACTAGAAGAAGGGATCGGTTGGTAGCGCATATTCTGAGGCATCAAGGGATCACCAATTTGGTATTGGATGGCAGCGTGGAGGGTAAAAAATCGTAGAGGGAGACCAAGAGATGAATACACTAAACAGATTCAGAAGATGTAGGTTGCAGTAGTTACTGGGAGATGAAGAAGCTTGCACAGGAAGAGTAGCATGGAGAGCTGCATCAAACCAGTCTCAGGACTGATGACCACAACAACAACAACAACAACAATAGAGAGGTCAGTTCGTGCACAAAATCATGCACCGGCAACACTTTCGCAATTACGGAAGGCTATAGACACGGCATGGCTCAATATTTCTTCCGGCGACTTGTTGAGTCCATGCGACGTCGAGTTGTTGCACTACGCCGAGCAAAAGCAGGTCCGACACGACTTTCGGAGGTATTCTATGAGTTTTGTCACCACAGTTATATCTTTCGGAGATGCGACTGGTTGTTTGTGACGAAGATGACGGAAGCGTCTACGTTTGAGGCGGCAGGAGAAGTGTGAACTTCTAAAAGCACGTGTACGGCGCCATTAATACCAGCGTGCGACCGCCCTTTACCGCTGCAACCGGCTTTGTGTGTCTCCAATACGCGGGCGCTGACCACCGGCACCTCAGCCGGTATCGGCTCGATATCGGCTGCCACGGACCGACGCGCCCGTAGCCAGTGTGCAGGTGAGCTGAGGTGAGGTGAGGTGAGGTGAGCTGAGCTGAGGTTGGATCGCGGCAGCTCTTTCCCTTCCCAGGAGCAGCCTGCGAGCGCCGTAATTGGAGCTGTCAGTCGCGCATCCTTTCTGGGCGCTTCGCCACAGGGATGCGGTTAACACGGCACGAGTCAACACAAGCTACTCCTGACACCGTGGCCGGTCTCTTCAGCTGGAAGGCGGACACGTTTCCCCTTCACTACTTTCAATTGGAGCTTCACATTTACCTCTCACATGCATTTGAAGTCCTGTAGGAAGACCCTTTCCAATGCCACTGAAATACAAAGTCAGTGTCATAATTCGGTAGCTATAAACGTTAAGAAACAGGGCTACCTACATACGTCAGAAAATTCGCTGCACTGTCTGCTATAGCTTAGAGAAAAGCACAACTTGAAATGGCTGCGAAGTCTTTGGTGACGGAGTTTTTGATTAAAATTCTAAGGATTCGATGATTGCCTCCATCGTCGTCGTAGGGACAAAGCCGAATGGCCGTGAAACAGGAGATGCTCGCACTTTTACGCCCGGAAGACGGCGTCTGATTGGCTAGATTAATGATGACATAACGGAGATGGCACATGCCGATGTGGCGCCCTCTGCCTCCGCGGATTACGTTTGTGCTCGCTTTCAATTATCGCTTGCAGTACCACAACTATTGAGACTCTGTGAGTAGGGGAGCAGTGCGAATTACACTGTGCGATAACTGTTATGCAGACACCGGCTATGCGTCTAGCAATACACGTTAGCGTGCGTTTGACAAAGAAAGTTTACAGAGGAAGACTTCACATAGTTCACAGCCTGATATGTCCGTCATCATCTACATCTACACATAAATGGGTACTCTGAAAATCAAACTTAAGTGGCAGAGGGTTCATCGAGCCACCTTCACAATAATTCCCTATTATTCTACTCTCGAACAACAAGCGAAAAAAATCAACACCCATGTCTTTCCGTGTGAGCTCTGAATTTGCTTATTTTATTATGATGATGGCTTCTGAATATGTATGTCGGTGTCAACAAACTACTTTCGCATATGGAGGAAAAAGTTGGTGATTAAAATTTCGCCGGCCGGAGTGACCGAGCGGTTAAAGGCGCTACAGTCTGGAACCGCACGACCGCTACGGTCGCAGGCTCGAATCCTGCCTCGGGCATGGATGTGTGTGATGTCCTTAGGTTAGTTAGGTTTCAGTAGTTCTAAGTTCTAGGGGACTTATGACCACAGCAGTTGAGTCCCATAGTGCTCAGAGCCATTTGAACCATTTTTTTGATTAAAATTTCGTGAAAAGATCTCGCCGCAATGAGAAACGCCACTTCAAATCCTGTATCATGTCCATGACACTCTCACCTCTATTTCTCGATAATACAAAACGTGCTGTTCTTTGAACTTTCTCGATGTACTCTGTTAATCCTATCTGATAAGGATCCCACACCGCGCATCTCAGTGCACCAAACTACGACAGACAAGAATAGTGTAGGCAGTCTATTTGCTAGATCTGCTGTCTTTTCTTCGTCTTCCCCACAACATTTTCTACGTGTTATTTTCAATTTAAGTTGTTCGTAACTGTAATTCCGAAGTATTTCGTCGAATTCACGGCCTTTAGATTTGACTGATTTATCGTGTAGCAGAACTTTAACGGATTCCTCTTAGCACTCATGTGGATGACCTCACACTTTTTATTATTTAGCGTCAGGTGCCAATTTTAGCACCATACAGATATCTTTTCTAAATTGTTCTGCAATTTGTTTTGATCTTCAGATGACTTTACTAGACGATAAACGACAGTATCATCTGCGAACAACGTAGACTGTTGCTCAAACTGCCTCCTAAATCGTTTATATAGATAAGGAACAGCAGACGGCATATAACAATGCGTTGGGGAACGCCAGAAATCATTTCTGTTTTACTCGATGACTTTCCGTCAGTTATTACGAACTGATACCGCTGTGACAGGAAATCACGAATCAAGCCGCATAACTAGGACGATATTCGAAAAGCACGCAATTTCACTACAAGCCGCTTGCGTGGTATAGTGTCAAAAGCCTTCTGGAAATCTAGAAATACGGAATCAATTTGAAACCCTTTGTCGATAGCACTCAACACTTCCTGTAAATGAAGAGCTAGTTGTGTTTCGCTATCTAGTCAGTCAGATGCTATTTTCTGGGTATCGAAGGGCGAGCTTCGCCAGTTTGACGACAGTCAGGCTTAGTCCCTGCGACGATGATGCAGGCACTAATCGAGAGTTTCGAATTTTATCCGAATTTGATGCCGCAAGTTAATTTTTCTTATCCGAATCTCGATACAGTTATTAGTTCTGCTTTGTAGGAGCTTGAGAAAGTAATTAGGCATGTCGTCCCACGCTAAGACTATTTGTGCTACAGGCGTGTCGCATTTTCGGAAAAGGTTAGATGTTCCAAGTTTTCTGCAGACACAGCTCAGCTACGGAGTGTGTAGCAGGTGCATCACAACGTGCAAGTGAAGTGGAGTGGCCACTGCGAACGTAATCTAAAGTTACAGTACGCAGCAAGGTATGATTGTTGAAGGCAAAACGTCTAAATCGCACACAGATTCACTGCGAAACTCTGGCGCCGTATGGGCTAGAAACAACGTCGCGTCCGGCCGTAATGATATGGTGCCAACTATTTGACCAAGGCCGCACAGACGTCAATGATGCTGATCTCGAAGTCGAGATCTTACACGGTGAGATTTCCACCTTTCTGGCAATCTGAAAGAACATCTGGAGGCGGAAAGAGATGAGGACGCTCATACAGCAGTTCTCAAATCAAACAAATTATTTATAATGTGATTCTTCCGTTTCTCCAGGCGTATTTCTTGCTTGAAGAGTCCACTGGTGTACTGGCGGTCCATAGTGTCCAACGGGCCCGTTGGACACTATGGACCGGCAGTACACCCGTGGACTGTTCGAGCAATTTATTTATATTCCCATTTCAGAGAACTGTTATTTCATATAAGTAAAAGGCTGCTTCAACAGTGAAGAAAAACGAGCAAAAGAAATGGCTCGTCTCGAAGTGGCAGAAACGGGCAACGGTGCGTTCGAACGCAGTGGTGGCCAGCTCTGGCTCCTCCAAGCTCAGCGGCCAGGGCAAAAACGACCCACAGTGATAAATTAGGTGCTGGATCTTGTACTGAGCAGCAAGTAGAAGGAGAAAAAGAAAATTCTCGAATGGCTCCGTGACGAAGGAGAGATTGAACGATTGCTAGAACCTTCCGATCGTTGTTTACGTCGAATTGGTGACTGTATTGCAGAACTAGGGATGAAGGGCAACAGGCAGATTCCGTATTTGTAGGTTTCCGGAAAGCATTTGGCACATTGCCCAACTGTACGCTGTTAACGAAGATACGAGGAGTGGAATAAGTTGACAGATATCTGAGTGGCTCGAAGACTTCTTGCATAATAGAATAGATTATGCTGACGTCAACAACTATTTCAAATGGCTCTGAGCACTATGGGACTTAACATCTGAGGTCATCAGTCCCCTAGAACTTAGAACTACTTAAACCTGACTAACGTAAGGACATCACACACATCCGTGCCCGAGGCAGGTTCCAACGTGCGACCGTAGCGGTCACGCGGTTCCAGACTGAAGCGCCTAGAATCGCGCGGCCACAGCGGCCGGCTTCTGACGTCAACAGCGAATGTTCATCACGGACAAGAGTAACGTCAAGAGTGCCCCAGGGGAGTGCGACAGGAACGCTGATGTTCTCTGTATACATAAATGATTTGGCGGACTGGAGGGGGGGGGGGGCAGCAATTTGCGGTTGTTTGCTAATGATGCTGTGGTAAGGTGCCCAAGTTGAGTGACAGTAGAAAGACACAAGACAACTTTGACAAAATTTCCAGTTGGTGTAATGAATGACAGCTAGCCCTAAATGTGGAAAAATGTAAGTTAATGAGGATGAGTAGGAAGATCAAACCTGTAATGTTCGGGTACAGTATAACTAGTGTCCTGATTGACACCGTCAACTCGTTTAGATAGCTGGGCTTAACGTTGAAGAGCGGTATGAGTTGGAGCTAGCATGTGAGAACTGTGGTAGGAAAGGCGAATCGTCGACTTCGGTTTATTGGAAGAATTTTAGCAAAGAGTGGTTCACCTGTAAAGGAGACCGCATATAGAAAGCTAGTGCGACCTATTCTTGAGTACTGCTCGAGTGTTTGGATTCCGTACTAGCTCAGTTTAAAGAAAGACATCGAAACAATTCATGGCGGGCTGGTAGATTTGTTACCGGTAGGTTCAAACAAACACAAGTGCTGCGGAGATGCTTCGGGAACTCAAATGGGAATGCCTGCAGGGAAGGCGATTTTCTTGTAGAGAAACGCTGTTGAGAAAATTTAGGGAACCGGCATCTGAAGCTGACTGCTGAACGATTCTACTGCTGCCACGAAGATAAGATACGAGAAATTAGGGCTCATACAGAGGCATATACACAACTGGCCATTAAAATTGCTACACCAAGAAGAAATGCAGATGATAAACGGGTATTCATTGGACAAATATATTATACTAGAACTGACATGTGATTACATTTTCACGCAATTTGGGTGCATAGATCCTGAGAAACCAGTACCCAGAAGAACCATCTCTGGCCGTAATAACGGCCTTGATACGACTGGGCATTGAGTCAAACAGCTTGGATGGCGTGTGCAGGTACAGCTGCCCATGCAGCTTCAACACGATACTACAGTTCATCAAGAGTAGTGACTGGCGTATTGTGAAGAGCCAGTTGCTCGGCCACCATTGATCAGACATTTTCAGTTGGTGAGTTCACTGTTAAAAGTGCCGTCAATGCGAACAAGAGGTGACCGAGACGTGTAACCAATGGCACCCCATTCCATCACGCCGGGTGATACGCCAGTATGGCGATGACGAATACACGCTTCCAATGTGCGTTCACCGCGATGTCGCCAAACACGGATGCGACCATCATGGTGCTGTAAACAGAACCTGGATTCATCCGAAAAAATGACGTTTGTGCCATTCGTGCACCCAGGTTCGACGTTGAGTACACCATCGCAGGCGCTCCTGTCTGTCATGCAGCGTCAAGGGTAACCGTAGCCATGGTCTCCGAGCTGATAGTCCAGGCTGCTGCATACGTCGTCGAACTGTTCGTGCAGATGGTTGTTGTCTTGCAAACGTCCCCATCTGTTGACACAGACGTAGCTGCACGGTCCGTTACAGCCATGCAAATAAATGCGTCATCTCGACTGCTAGTGATACGAGGCCGTTGAGATCCAGCACGGCGTTCCGTATTACCCTCCTGAACCCACCGATTCCACGTTCTGCTAACAGTCATTGGATCTCGACCACTGCGAGCAGCAATGTCGCGATAAGATAAACCGCAATCGCAGAAGGCTACAATCCGACCTTTATCAAAGTCGGAAACGTGATCGTACGCATTTCTCCTCCTTATACGTGGCATCACGACAACGTTTCACCAGGCAACGCCGGTCAGCTGCTGTTTGTGTATGAGAAATCGGTTGGAAACTTTCCTCATGTCAGCATGTTGTAGGTGTCGCCACCGGTGCCAATCTTATGTGAATGCTCTGAAAAGCTAATCATTTGCATATCACAGCATCTCTTACCTGTCAAATTTCGCGTCTGTAGCACGTCATCTTCGTAGTGTAGCAATTTTAATGGCCAGTAGTGTAGACAGTCGTTTTTCGATCGCTCAGTTTGGGAGTAGAACAGGAAAGGGAATGACTAGCAGTAGTACAGGGTACCCCTCAACGCAGCGTACGGTAGCTTGCGGAGTATCTGTGTAGATGTAGATGCACAAGTGGGGTAGTGTTACGTATGCGTGATACTTTGTAGTGCAGCATTCAACAGAAGTTACTTGTCCTTCCACAGTAATGAGTGATTTACGTTTTGAGCTCCCCTCGTACTGAGGGTGCGGTGTCTTCGCTGGCGCAAATTGTATATGAAATTATAAACAGCCGTGTCTCGATAAGTGAAGAACTACCGTGAAATAGAGAGGGGTCCGAAAAAATGTATCCACTGTTTAAAATTCCATAACTGGCAAACTAATTGACGGAGTTGTCTCATCTTTGGTAGGGTAATAGTTTGTAGTTCCGGCAATCGCCACACAAGCGTTGTATCGCGTTGTTTTGTTTTGTCATATGACAGTCGCCAGATATCAGTGTTTTGTTCTTAGTTGCACCTAGTTACTCGAGTAAAGATGGCTGGCGCAAGGCTTACATTCGACGAAAGGAAGTCAGTTTTGAAGTGGTATTGTAAGTATGAAAACACTAATGAGGTTCAACGGCAATGGCGAAATGAGTATCAAACAGAGCCACCGACACGTTTAACGATTCGTCGCATTCGAGACAAATTTGAAGCCGAACGCTGTGTTAAAGATGTACACAAACAACGATCTGGACGACCTGTAATGGTAACAAGTCCAGCTAACTCCCGTCTTGTGTTACAACAATTCACTCGCTTACCACAGAAGTCTGTGAGACAGTGTGCCCGTGAAACGGTCGTGAGTCGCTCAAGTGTTCGGCGAATTTTGAGGACAGCAAAGTGGAAGTGCTACATCCCACGATTGCTACACGCAATGAACGAGGACGACCCAGATCGTACAATGGAGTACTGCGAGTGGTTTACGAACATGGTGCACAACGATGAAGAGTTTGCAGAGATGATTGTGTGGTCTGATGAGGCCTCAATGGTACAGTAAATCGCCACAATTGCATCTACTATGCAGCCGAAAATCCGAACGTCCATGTAGACAAAGCCGTGAATTTGCCAGGAGTAAATGTGTGGTGTGGGTTGTCTTACCGGGCTTGATTGAGTTATTCATCTTTGACGGCACATTACCGGTGAGGTGTACCTTCAGAAGCTTCGGACATCCATTTTACCTGCCATCCGAGACTTGTATGGAGACGGAAGAGGTTACTTTCAACAAGGTGGTGCCCCAGACCACTACCAAAATCGTGTTAGGGCGTATCTCGACGAAAATCTACCAGGAAGATGGATAGGCCGTAGAGGTGCTGTGGAGTATCCACCACGTTCCCCAGACATAACGCCTCTGAACTTTTACCTTTGGGGAACACTAAAGGACGTCGTTTATCGACAAAAGCCACGCGCATTGGATGAACTTCGAGAATCCATCGTACATTCATGTGCAAATATCCAACTGAACACGTTGCAGTCAGTAGTTCGTGCTGCAGTTCGGCGGCATCGTTTGTGTGTGGATGTTAATGGTGACTATTTCGAACACCTACAATGATACATTTAAGTTGGACTTTAAGCTACACTTTCACCAAAAATGAGACAACTCCGTCAACTAGTTTGCAAGTTATGGACTTTTAAACAGTAGGTCCATTTTTTGGACTCCTCTGTAGAATTGGAAGAGTTTTATTCCGTGTATTACTTGAAGGAAACGCCTCTGCATTCGAGCAAATCAACTCGCTGAGAATACGTCCTGATAAAAGACTGCCCACCGGGTTGTGAAGCCGGCTCTTTCCAAATACGAGAGAAACGTTTGAGACGTGGCCTAGTGCAGCGAGGCGCTGCAATTAATTGTAGAGTGGGAGACGGCGACTGGTGTGGTGGGGGTGGCCGGTACGTATGCGGGCAGGGCCACACAGGGGAAGGGGAGGGGCAGGTACACGTACACGTACTAGTGTCTGCCCGCACAGAGCGCGCCTCACAGGGCACAGGCGCAACCCAATAGATGGTGAAGGGGGGGGGAGGGGCGCCGAGCTGGGGCAGCGCGCCATGTCGGCACAGACAGCGCCACTCCCAGGCGATTACGGCCCGGCCGGGCGGGCAGCTAACACGCTCACGGACACGATGCGCTCCGCCACAAGGCGTGTCTGGAATCTGAACGAGGCAGGCACTACCGCTGAGGAAAAGTTAGCGTGATGTACAGGACATAAAAGCCCGTCTGAGGCCTGCGATCATTTTTATGTCAATAATTAGCAACCAATGCTGTACAATCGCAATAAAGTCACGAGATGTTCGATTGACTCTTTTATTAGAACATGTTACGCGTTTCGGGATTACACCCATCTGCAGACATCACAAACTTCAACTCCTTCCTAATCAACCAGGCGTACAGCTTTGACAACTCCAAGAAAGTGTCCAATAACATATAACTGCGACACAAGCACTGCTTCAGGACTGCTCGTGTCGCAGTTGTAGTCATATGTTATTGGACACTTTCTTTGAGTTGTCAAGGCTGTAAATGCTCAACCACTTTGAAAGTCAGTAATTGCACAACATATGTTGGAAACGAAACATGTCATCAACAATCTAGAAAACAATTTGGTAGTATTACATAATGAAGCCAATGGTAAGACCCTAAATCTGTTAGAACAACTGGAGATATACCTCCACAAAATCAAAAAACCAGAGTCGATGATAAACGAACAAACAGATTTCGCAAGCCATAGCTATTTCAGTAATTTTAAAGATCTGTTCTAAAGTTATTTCCTGCATGTGTCAACTGTTTAATAATTTTGTCTTTAGCACTATGAAAAATTCATCTTTAACCACGCAATGTACAAAAACATCTGTGAAGTGTTTACAAACATGTGCTTGCGAATGTGCCTCTTGAATGAAGTGATATGCTCGAAAACGACGGAAGGAAATACTGTTACTAAAACATTACAAACCGCTAAAAATGCTTTTCTTGTATTATTTGGCAACTTTACACTATTCATCTTTTCCACTATTTCACATACATTTTCCGCGTCTGACTTACGTAGTTTGTAACCTAACATCAAACCTTTTCGTGACAGGAATATGCATTTCAACTCATTCAAGAGCACAAATAAATCATGTGTTAAGACGATTTGCACCTGAAGATGGACCAACAGGGTCAGAAATGCATCGTGTACTGAATAAAACAAGAAAAATTGTGACAAGGCTATTTTAATTCATACCTCGAGTGGAATGAGACAGAAATCGGTAGATGTCAGTACATGTACAAAAAGAGAAATGATTATAGTTTCAGAAAAATTCATTGATTTATTCATGAGAAAGAGTTTCACAAATTGAGCAAGTATGTAACGCATTCGTCCATTTCTGGCCCTTATGCAAGCAGTTATTCTATTTAGCAGTGATTGGCAGAGTCGTTCAGTGTGCTCCTGAGGGATGTCTGGCCTAATTCTGTCCAATTGGCGCGTTAGATCCTCGAAGTCTCGAGCTGGTTGGAGGGCCCTGCCCACAATGATCGAAACGTTCCCAGTTATGGAGAGATCCAGCGACGTTGGTGGCCAAGGTAGGGTTTGGCAAGCACGAAGACAAACAATAAAAACTTTCTCTGTGTGAGGAATGCCATTATCTTGCTGAAATGTAAGCGCAGAACGGCTTGCCATCAAGGGCAATAAAACGGGGCGTAGAATATCGTCAACATACCGCTGTGCGGTGTGTGTGCCGCGGCTGACAACCAATGATGATGATGATGCTGATGATGTTTGGTTTGTGGGGCGCTCAACTGCGCGGTTATCAGCGCCCGTACAAATTCCCAACCTTTGCTCAGCCCAGTGTCTCCACTTTCATGACTGATGATGATGTGATGAGGCAACACAAACACCCAGTCGTCTCGAGGCAAGTGAAAATCCATGATCGCGAGACCACGAGCTGTGGACGACAGCCAAAGAGGTCTTGTTTTCAAATGAAGAGACACCCCACACTCTCATTCCTGGCTGTCGGGCCGTATGGTGGGTGTGACAGTCAGTCTGGCATCCCACGGCTGTTGGCGGCAGCTCCGGACAAGTGTTCGCTGACCATCGGGTCCGAAGCGGGACTCATCACTGAAGGCAGTTCTACTCCAGTCAATAAGATTCCAGGCTCTGGTGACCAGCGAGGAGGTGTCTGGAGACTCGCCAGACAGCGGTGGGTCACCAAGCTCACTGTCATCTGCCACACGGCCCAAGAACCTGGAGTAATCGCGTGAACGCTACAGTCGCAGGTTCGAATCCTGCCTCGGGCGTGGATGTGTGTGACGTCCTTAGGTTGGTTAGGTTTAAGTTGTTCTAAGTTCTAGGGGACTGATGACCTCAGCAGTTAAGTCCCATAGTGCTCAGAGCTATTTGAACCATTTGAACCAACCTGGAGTAATGGTCCGAGGCACTGTTTCGTTTCATTGCAAAACGTCTTTGGTTGTCATCCGCACCAGCACTGCGGTACGTCGACCGTATTCTACGCCCCGTTTTGTTGCTCTTCATGGCATACCATCCTAGCCTCATACATTTCAGCAAGATAACGGCCTTCCGTACACGGCGACACTTTTTGTTACTTGTTTTCGTGCTCGCCAAAGCCTACCTTGGCCAATTAGATAGCTGGACCTATCCCCAGTTCAGAGCGTTTAGAGTATTATGGGCAAGCTCCTCCAACCAGCTCGGGTTTCTGACAGCCTAACTGCCAGTTCGACGGAATCTGTCACGATATCCTTCAGAAGGACATCCAACATCCTATCAATCAACGCGAAGCTGAATAATTGCTGGCGTAGGGGTCAGAGGTGGAGCAACGCTTTATTGACTTGTTCAATATGTGAATCTCTTTCTTTGAATAAATCATCCAATTTTTCTAAATTTGTACTCATTTGTTAATCTGTACATCACGTCACATCTGCCGACTACCGACCCATTCGAATAATTCGAAGAATATGTGTCATGTTGTATTAGCATGATTTCTGTGATCCGTGCTTGCCCCCATGTGGGCGTGATACACATATTTGTCTAAAAGAGACACCCACTTGAGACTTAAAATCTAGATGTAGAAATTTTGGATTCACGTTACAACTCCTCAATTTCCGTTTACGTACTACTGAAAAATCCCTTTACACAATAAGCACACTCGCATTAAACAGCAGCGTCATTTATTTCACGTTCAGATGCAAACGATTATACACTACTGGCCATTACAATTGCTACACCACGAAGATGACGTGCTACAGACGCGAAATTTAACCGACAGGAAGAAGATGCGGTGGTATGCAAATGATTAGCCTTTCAGAACATTCACACAAGGTTGGCGCCGGTGGCGACACCTACAACGTGCTGACATGAGGAAAGTTTCCAACCGATTTCTCATACACAAACAGCAATTGACCGACGTTGCCTGGTGAAACGTTGTTGTGATGCCTCGTGTAAGGAGGAGAAATGCTTACTATCACGTTTTCGACTTTGATAAAGGTCGGATCGTAGCCTATTGCGATTGCGGTTTATCGTATCGCGACATTGTGCAACGTCCTCTTAGAACAATTGTATATGACTGTGCTTAAACTGACACACAATGTTTTTAGCTCAACGCAATCTGACTATCAAAGATCCCTGCAAAAGAATGGCCCTGAGTAACATTAACCTATACCCTTCACAAATCACTTACCTCACATACATCTTCGTTACTCAAGCTACAGCAAAACAGCGAGCGCCACTACTGCCAGCTAAATAAAAGATTCAAACTACGGAAGGCACTAACTACTGATAGGGATAGTTAGAAAATGAAAGATATAATTGGAGAACAAACAATGTATTTACCTTAATAGTCATAATATATACAGCAGTTCATGACAAATTACAAAACTCCGCCATCTCTCTCCCCACATCCACCACTGCTGGCGGCTCACCTCCAACTGCCAACGCTACGCACTGTTCACATCCAGCTGCCGCTGCCCAACACTACAATGGCAGACAACAATGCAAACTAGCCACAGACTGCACACAGCACAGCCAGTGATTTTCGTACAGAGCGCTACGTAACGTTGCCAATAAGAAAACATAAACAGCCTACTTACAATTGCTGCTCGCGTTGGTCGAGATCCAATATATTAGCAGAATATGGAATCGGTGCGTTCAGGAGGGTAATACAGAAAGCCATGCTGGATCCCAACGGCCTCGTATCACTAGCAGTCGAAATGACAGGCATCTTATCCGCATGGCTGTAACGGATCGTGCAGCCAGATCTCGATCCATGAGTCAACAGATGGGGACGTTTGCAAGACAACAACCATCTGCACGAACAGTTCGACGACGTTTGCAGAGCAGCATGGGCTATCAGATCGGAGACCATGGCTGCGGTTACCCTTGACGCTGCATCACAGACAGGAGCGCCTGCGATGGTGTACTCAACGACGAATCTAGGTGCACGAATGGCAAAACGTCATTATTTCGGATGAATCCAGGTTCTGTTTCCAGCATCATGATGGTCGCATCCGTGTTTGGCGACATCGCGGTGAACGCACATTGGAAGCATGTATTCGTCATCGCATTACTGGCATATCACCAGGCGTGATGGTATGGGGTACCATTGGTTACACGTCTCGGTCACCTCTTGTTCGCATTGACGGCACTTTGAACAGTGGACGACCCATGGCTCTACCCTTCATTCGATCCCTACGAAACCCTCCATTTCAGCAGGATAATGCACGACCGTATGTTGCAGGTCCTGTACGGGCCTTTCTGGATACAGAAAATGTTCGACTGCTGCCCTGGACAGCATATTCTCCAGATCTCTCACCAACTGAAAACGTCTGGTCAATGGTGGCCGAGCAACTGGCTCTTCACAATACGCCAGTCACTACTCTTGATGAAATGTGGTATCGTGTTGAAGCTGCATGGGCAGCTATACCTGTACACGCCATCCAAGCTCTGTTTGACTCAATGCCCAGGCGTATCAAGGCCGTTATTACGGCCAGAGGTGGTTTTTCTGGGTACTGATTTCTCAGGATCTATGCACCCAAATTGCGTTAGAATGTAATCACATGTCAGTATAATATATTTGTCCAATGAATATCCGTTTATCATCTGCATTTCTTCTTGGTGTAGCAATTTTAATGGCCAGTAGTGTATTTTAGAAGAAAAAAAAATCAACACAGTTCCACGATCAGTAGACGTAGATTTCATTACAAAGTTCGTAGCAAGAGCCCAAGGAAAGGGAACTTACGTTTAGGGGTGAGGTGGAAGTATGGTGGTGGGGAAGTGCCAAATGATAAGTCGCTCGTGTGACACTTATTCTTGTACCGGCCCTGGGCTGCAATGTATTTTTAGACTGCTTACTTGCGTCTGCCACAGCCGTCTCCTTCCCTGTGGAAATCAGCCCGGCTCGACGCAACCCCACTACGGGTAGCGGACCTGCATATCGAATCGCTGGTCCATTCCCGGAGCGCCGCCCTCACTAATTCAGAGCGGCCACTTACAAGCCCAGCCCAGTCAAGCCCCGCGGACACTTTGACAGCCGGACATGCAACCTGCATCACGCTCTGCTCTTCCGATTCGGCCTCCCACTCTCCCGCGATCTCTCTTCCCATGAATCTCTCTTCTCTTTCCCCTTATCCTCTCTCCTCTCTTCCACGTCCTCACGTCTCCGCTCGTCTAGCCGCCCCCCCCCCCCCCAAAATCACCCAGCCTTACATACACCTTTACACTGTTTGGGTTATTTCGAAAATCCGCCTTATGCGAACACAACTAATTTTCTTAAATTCACCCAAAAATGTTTAGATACCTATATGTGACCTTCTGTGGGTCAAATTTTATTCCTGTAAGGTATAATACGAAGTTTATAATCATTTACCTGTCGTAGGCTTAAAAATTATAACACAAGCATTTTGTGTGGTTTGTTTCGACTGCCCGACTGAAAATTATGTTGCTAGCGAAACTACGTTATTATAGATGGATTTTTGTGCCCTTTGTTGTCGTTTTTGACAGCATTCCACCTGCAAAGTAGTCATGAAGAGAATTCTTTGTGCATTTCTGAAGTGCTGTTTCTTAGGTAGTGGTTATATATATGTTAGTGTACTTATATATTCCGTACTGTTCCGTATCTCTGGTGGATATTTCTTTCTACTCCTATAGAGTACGCAGTTTCCACACTTATTTATAAAATTTCGCTCACATCTTTACTTTCCGCGTATTTTTCACAAAATGTGATGAAACATGGTTTGAGGAGACACATCTGTCTCCACACTCATTGAGACGTGCTATGCTGCTGCCGCTGTTCACTTGTTCATCATTTGCCTAATGTTAAAAAAAATGGCTCTGAGCACTATGGGACTTAACATCTGAGGTCATCAGGTCCCTAGCACTTAGAACCACTTAAACCTAACTAACCTAAGAACATCACATACATCCATGCCCGAGCCGGGATTCGAACCTGCGACTGTAGCTGTCGCGCGGTTCCAGACTGAAGCGCCTAGAACCGCTCGGCCCTAATGTTTAATGTGGCGCTTATTATGAATGTTTCGTTCGAACTAATATCGTCTGTCTGCTGCACCTCTCGATGTGTATGGAGACAGAAGTGTCTGCTCAAATCACCTTTTGTGGAAAATACGTGTGAAGTGAATTTGTGAGCGAAATTTTATAAGTAACAGTGTGGAAACAGCTTACTCAATAACAGTAAAAGAGATATCCACGAGAATATGAAATAGGAAGTATAGTAACATACATAACCACTGCCTACGAAACAGGATTTCAGAAAAGCACAAAGTATTTTCTTCGGGGCTACTTTGAAAATGACATGCTGTCAAAAACGTCAAAAAGGGCACAAAAGCCGATCCACAATAACGTATTTTTCACTAGCAATGTAATTTCCAGATGAGCAATCAAAACAAGTCAAACAAAATGCTTATGTTATAATTTTTCGGTCTACAATAGATAAATGATTATGAGCTTTATATTATACTTTACAGAAATAAAATTTGAGCCACATAAGATGACACATAAATGTCGAAACATGTCTGGGTGAATAAAAAGAAATAAATGGTGTTTGCGTCAGGCGGATTTTCAAAACAAGCAAAATTTTAAATCACAGACACGGAAAAATATCAAGAGGAGCTTTAAATCTTAACAAGATGTTATACTCTGCTGCTCATCACTACCGCCCCTTTCCCTAAGGCAGGTGCTGAGGGTTAAGAATGCTACCATACCACCAGTTTAATGAGTCATTATTAGGGAATACCAACGTGAATTATTTACAGAAGACTGGGGAAACAGATGGAAGCCGATCTCGGGGAATATTAGTTTGGTTTCCGGAGAAATGCAGGAACACAGGAGGACATAATGACCTTACGACTTATCTTACAAGGACCACACGCCAATCGGATTTTTCTTTTTATATCTATGGTATGTGAAGTTCTAAACTCAAATATCGATTCGCCAAAGCAGTCTGATGCAACACTTTAAAAATTCTCCCGATAATCGACTTCCCATTTTTCTGAGCACCTTTAATGCACAAAATCGATGTCGATTTTTCAGTGGGCCGCATTCCTCTGTGGTAGAATTCCTGATTGTCATGTGGGTGGTCTGAGTTCGACTTCCAGCTGTGGTCAATTTTTAAACAAAGATGCATGTTCTACGAGCATATCCGTGAAGAGTAAAATACATAAAGATGAAAACGAATTTAATTTTCAATCCTTTCTTTTTAAATTTAAACAATCTTTACTAAGGATCCTTTATGAAAGATCGATATCAAATCTGTCGTCTGCAATGTTTTTATTGTTTAACTTCAATTTTTCTACGTTATATTGACTGCTCTGAGAAATGTGATAGTATTGTAATTTTATGAAATAATTCCTACTGCTTCAGTCACGTTTCTATAATATTATTTAGTACGACGCGTTTCCGCAGCATGCTGCCATAATCATCAGATGTATTGAACTGAAGTGCAATTAGGTTCATTTGTGTGTGTGCCAGTGAGGTTACGTGTCCAAATAGAATCCTGTGCAGAAAGACTCATAATTGTATTTTAGCGTGTATGTTGAATGATTTTATAAGTTTTTCGTTGTTCCTTATTCTTCAAACCAACGTGTTTTGACACATGTATGTCTTCTCTCGTGGATCTCGTTACTTATTTCTTACGCTGCATTAATTTAATGTCCAATTTTACAAGGTGATCTGCTGTTACGTATTTTACGCTTCAAACAGTCACGTAACCAGTAACACACATCTCAGTGTTTATGAGGTCATAACTTCTGAATTACACACAACGATATAATTTGGCAGGTATATTTAGTTATACGTGGATGTTGTCTGCAAAATGTGTTGCAAATAAAGTCAGTAGTAAAAAATAATAAATTGAAACGTCATGCTTACAGTTGCCCTGAAACTACGGTTCGCTAGTTGTGGTGAGGTTGGTTGATTGATTTCGGTGATAGGGCCAAAAAGCGAGTTCATCGGTTCTATCGGATTAGGGAAGGAAGCCGGCCGTGCCCTTTCACAGGAACCATCCCGGCATTTGCCTGAAGCGATTTATGGAAATCACGGAAAACCTAAATCAGGATGGCCGGACGCGGGTTTGAACCGTCGTCCTCCCGAATGCGAGTCCAATGTGCTAACCACAGCGCCACCTCTCTCGGTGGCACGTTTTGGTACGCCACACAAATGACGTAGGTAGGACTACCGGTAGTATTGGTGGCATTGGTAGGAAAGGAATCATAAATGAATATGTGAGAGAGAAACTTGGAGCTGACAACTTCTCTTTTTCTTGAGGGGTGGGAGGGGGGTCGTTCGGTTGTTTGCTTTGCGCGTAACTGGAACCGCACATCATTCAGTCTTTCTCTATGTTGTATCCTTACAGAAAGTAAATTGCTTTCTGTAAGTAAAAAAAAAAAAAAAAAAAAAAAAAAAATTAGTCAAAACTCGAACGAGACCAGCTCTCAGCCCAGTTCTACGAGGGTCACTCCAAAAGAAATGCACACTATTTCTTTAAAAATCCATTTTTTATTCTACATGTTTGAAAGTTTTACAGTGTGTAAATTCGTCCTTTAGCTACAATATTTTTATTTCTCCACATAATTTCCATCCCTCTCAACTGCCTTACGCCATTTTTGAACCAGCGCCTGTATACCCGCACGGTAAAATTCTGGACCAACCTGTTGGAGCCACTGTTTGGCAGCGTGCACAAGGGAGTCAACATCTTCAAACCTTGTTCCACGAAGAGAGTCTTTCAGTTTCCCAAAGTGATGATAATCACATGGAGCCAGGTCAGGACTGTAAGGTGGCTGTCCATTCGAGTTTTGTGATCGCTTCCACGGTTTCTTGACTGACATGGGGCCTTGCACTGGCGCGACAGCAAAACATCCTGCTTTTGCCGATGTGGTCCAACACGACTCAGTCGAGCTTGAAGTTTCTTTAGTGCAATCACATATGCATCAGAATTTATGGTGGTTCCAGTTCGCATGATGTCCACAAGCAAGAGTCCTTCGGAATCGAAAAGCGCCGTAGCCATAACTTTTCCAGCAGAAGGTGTGGTTTTGAATTTTTTTCCTTGAGTGAATTTTCGTGATGCCACTCCACTGATTGCCTCGTCGTCTCTGGTGAAAAATGATGGAGCCATGTTTCATCCACTGTACAATTCTTCCAAGAAATTCAACTCCACCATTCTCGTACTGATCCAAAAGTTCTCTACATACCGTTTTTCTTGTTTATTTGTGAGCCATTGTCAACATCCTGGGAGCCAACCTGGCACGAACCTTTTTTAACGCCAACACTTTCAGTATTCTGCAAACACTTCCTTCCCCTGTCGCAACGTAGCGCGAAAATTCGTTCACTGTGGTGCGTCTGTCAGCAGTCAGCAATTCGGTAACTCTGTGCACATTGTCTGGAGTGTGTGCAGTACGAGGCATGCCGCTGCGAGGACAATCCTCAATATTGCCGTGCCCGCTTTCATCACGTAACCAGCTTCGCCACCGACTAACTGTACTGCGATCGACAGCAGCATCTTCATACATCTTTTTCAACCTCTTCTGGATATTTCCCACGGTCTCGTTTTCACAGCACAGGAATTCTATGACAGCACGCTGCTTCTGACGAACGTCAAGTGTAGCAGCCATCCTGAAGACATGGTGTGACGGCGTCACTCTCAGGAAAAGGTTGAACTAAGTTTTAAAACAAGGGGAAAGATCTATCTACATACCGTAAAACTTTCACACATGCAGAATGAAAACTATATTTTTACAAAAATAGTGTGCATTTCTTTTGGAGTGCCCCTCGTACTAAGTTCTTCGGAGGTAGCTGACCGCGGAAGTGGCCGTCATTTTAGCCCAGACTTTCCCTTCAACACGTGGAAGCAGTCTCGCGTATCGTTCGATAGTTACCGTGTACGATGAATGCCGTTCAGCATATCGCAGCTACTGCGAGCGTCACTAATGCCCCGTTACGCGAATTCCCATGCTTGTGCCCAGATTCGCGTTACGAGGAAAATGGTTCACATGGCTCTGAGCACTATGGGACTTAACATCTGAGGTCATCAGTCCCCTAGAACTTAAAACTACTTAAACATAACTAACCTAAGGACATCACACACATCCATGCCCGAGGCAGGATACGAACCTGCGATCGTAGCGGTCGCGCGGTTCCCGACTGAAGCGCCTAGAACCGCTCAGCCACACAGGCCGGCCGCGTTACGACGGCTTCTGCTCCTAATTCGCCTCAGCTCTCGTGGTAAGCCGGTAATATGATCGAGGTAAAATTCCCTCTAAAATTCTCACTCACTCTCTCTTCCTAGGATCCAGTTCTTAATTTATTGCATCTCAAAATTTCGTGTCTTTATCGTTTATATCTCATGGCCTACAGTAGGATACAAGCTCGCCATTTCTGTTAGCACTTACGCTACTATTTGTTTGTAACAGGGCTGCCTATTATGGATTTGTTATACTTGCAATTTAACTCATAAAAAGCCCTTTCATTTCCTGTAGCATTCCCCCGATCGACAACACTAGTGGCCATTAAAATTGCTACACCAAGAAGAAATGCAGATAATAAACGGGTATTCATTGGACAAATATGTTATACTAGAACTGACACGTGATCACATTTTCACGCAATTTGGGTGCATAGATCCTGAGAAATCAGTACCCAGAACAACCACCTCTGGCCGTAACAACGGCCTTGATACGCCTGGGCATTGAGTCAAACAGAGCTTGGATGGCATGTACAGGTGCAGATGCCCATGCAGCTTCAACACGATACCACAGTTCATCAAGAGTAGTGACTGGCGTATTGTGACGAGCCAGTTGCTCGGCCACCATTGACCAGACGTTTTCAATTGGTGAGAGATCTGGAGACTGTGCTGGCCAGAGCAGCAGTCGAACATTTTCTGTATCCAGAAAGGCCCGTACAGGACCTGCAACATACGGTCGTGCATTATCCTGCTAAAATGTAGGGTTTCTCAGGGATCGAATGAAGGGTAGAGCCATGGGTTGTCCACTGTT
This sequence comes from Schistocerca cancellata, assembly GCF_023864275.1. Classification (NCBI taxonomy): domain Eukaryota; kingdom Metazoa; phylum Arthropoda; class Insecta; order Orthoptera; family Acrididae; genus Schistocerca; species Schistocerca cancellata. The sequence continues at coordinate 186,975,977 of NC_064627.1, read as the reverse complement.
CAAAGTGCCATCAATGCGAACAACACGTGACCGAGACGTGTAACCAATGGCACCCCATACCATCACGCCAGGTTATACGCTAGTATCGCGATGACGAATACACGCTTCCAATGTGCGTTCACCGCGATGTCGCCAAACACGGATGCGACCATCATGATGCTGTAAACAGAACCTGGATTCATCCGAAAAAATTAAGTTTTGCCATTCGTGCAACCAGGTTCGTCGTTGAGTACACCATCGCAGCCGCTCCTGTCTGTGATGCAGCGTCAAGGGTAACTGCAGCCGTGGTCTCCGAGCTGACAGCCCATGCTGCTGCAAACGTCGTCGAACTGTTGGTGCAGATGATTGTTGTCTTGCGAACGTCCCCATCTGATGACTCAGGGATCGAGACGTGGCTGCACAATCCGTTACAGCCATGCGGATAAGATGCCTGTCATCTCGAATGCTAGTGATACGAGGCCGTTGGGATACAGTATGTCGTTCCGTATTACCCTCCTGAACCCAACGATTCCATATTCTGCTAACAGTCATTGGATCTCGACCAACGCAAGCAGCAATGTCGCGATAAGATAAACCGCAATCGCAGAAGGCTACAATCCGACCTTTATCAAAGTCGGCAACGTGATGGTACGCATTTCTCCTCCTTACACGAGGCATCACGACAACGTTTCACCAGGCAACGCTGGTCAACAGCAGTTTGTGTATGAGTAATAGGTTGGAAACTTTCCTCGTGTCAGCACGTTGTAGGTGTCGCCACCGGCGCCAACCTTGTGTGAATGCTCTGAAAAGCTAATCATTCGCACATCACAGCATCTTCTTCCTGTCAGTTAAATTTCTGTAGCACGTCATATTCGTGGTGTAGCAATTTTAATGGCCAGTAGTTTAAAATCCTTTCAGCAAGTAGACAACTGCACACCTGCAAGTAGGTGAAGAATACAACTGCCTGCGTTGTACCTGCAGTATATAAGGAGGTAAGTCAAAACCTCTCTGGCTGTTAGAGAAAGGCTGTGATGTCCTTCACGAATTTTTATCCGAGCCGCCGCAGACTCATCGATTGTGACAATCACCGTAACTCTTCGTCCCATTCAAGCAGTAGGCACAAATTCGAGTCGCTACAAGAGGTACTGGCGGAAGTACAGCTGTGAGGACGGATCTTCAGGCCTACCGATGTGGCCGAGCGGTTCTAGGCGCTTCAGTCCGGAACCATGCGGCTGCTACGGTCGCAGGTTCGAATCCTGCTTCGTGCATGGATGTGTGTGATGTCCTTATGTTAGTTAGGCTTACGTAGCTCTAAGTCCATGGGACTGACGACCTCAGATGTTAAGTCCCACAGTGTTTCGAGCCATTTGAACCATTTTTTGAACGGATCTTCTGTCGCGCCTGGATAGCTCATCTGGTATGAACATTGTTCGTGAAAGGCACACAGTTTTAATCTCGCAGAAAAGTTCCGAGGTTCACCGTCACTTCGGTCTACGTCTGCTTCAACTGCAACTGCAGGCTGCGCGGGATTAGCCCAGCGGTCTGGGCGCTGCAGTCATGGACTGTGCGGCTGGTCCCGGCGGAGATACGAGTCCTCCCTCGGGCATGGGTGTGTGTGTTTGTCCTGAGGATAATTTAGGTTAAGTAGTGTGTAAGCTTAGGGATTGAAGACCTTGGCAGTTGCCGGCCGCGGTGGTCTCGCGGTTCTAGGCGCTCAGTCCGGAACCGCGCGACTGCTACGGTCGCAGGTTCGAATCCTGCCTCGGGCCTGGATGTGTGTGATGTCCTTAGGTTAGTTATGTTTAAGTAGTTCTAAGTTCTAGGGGACTGATGACCTCAGATTTTAAGTCCCATAGTGCTCAGAGCCATCTGAACCATTTTTTTAAAACCTTGGCAGTTAAGTCCCATAAGATTTCACCCACATTTGAACATTTTGCAGCTGCAGAAGAGATTGTTGCGATAACGCTCCAATCTCAGCGACAAGACAGCACTGCACCAGCGCGACAGAGGAGCTGCGATAAAGCCCTTCCGCATAATAAATCCCCATAAAACGTCTAATAACCCAACTTGGCTCTCGAAAATTGGTGCTTCCATATGCATAATATCAGCATTAATTTCGTCATCTGATAAAGAATTAGGGAGGGCCTTGTAAGGCGGTAAGTAATGGCAATGGCGGGATTAAAAGTTGGCGGTCGCACGGCGGAGCAGCTGCGACCCCAGGGTGAGTGCGTGTGGACTCCACCCCCTCTCACCCGCCCTCGCAGACGCCCGCCGCCCGCTCACCGCGCACTGACAGCCACGGTTTCCCCGCGAGCGCTACAAAAGCGGTGCCGTGTTCCCCGTCAGCGCGGAACTCCCCCCGCTGTCACGGGAACAATTAATGGGCAACGCGAGTGTCGGCCGGTCCGCAGTGGGATGCGCGCCGAAAAAGGCGCCCGATGCAGGGGGGCGGGGGTTGGCATTTGGCGGAGAGTGGCGAAGAACTTGCAGGGGGGAGGAGTCGGCCGCAGGACCGTGCGTTTCAGCCGACAGCCGCGCACCCCATTAGCGAGGGGGAGAAAGTGCGCGACTGTCACGTTATTCGTGTAGTCGCCGACGCCGGGCGGAAGGGTCTTCGCGCCACGTATCTGATCCACGTCACGTGACTGTCTCCTTACCGGCTGCCCAGTCCTCGGAGTAGTATCCAACCTGCCTCTAGCGAAGGCTTACGGCGATAAAGAAGTTATCGACAGGCGGTGGCAGAAAAGAATAGGGAATCCTGTTGTAACACCTCGGTTCAGTTTACAGTGATAAAAGCTATAGAAAGGATAATTTAAAATTAAGAATAGAATTTTTAGAGGGGAAAACAGAGTTCGGTAATTGCAGATCAAAATTGTAGTATATCAGCTAGTAGTTTAACGTCTAAGTACAGCAAAGCCACGGAAGCTCCGACATGGAGAAGGCAGTGACGTTAAACTCTTGTGATGAAAAACCTATAAAAAGGCCTGATCGTCATTATTGCCTTTTTTCCTTGATTGCTTCGTTAAAGGGCGGGGAACCCGTGTCAGTCAGCGAGAAAATAATTAGATTGGACTTTATCGTGTTAAGATTCACGATGTTGTTGTTGTTGTGGTCTTCAGTCCTGAGACTGGTTTGATGCAACTCTCCATGCTACTCTATCCTGTGCAAGCTTCTTCATCTCTCAGTACTTACTGCATCCTACATCCTTCTGAATCTGCTTAGTGTATTCATCTCTTGCTCCCCCTCTACGATTTTTACCCTCCACGCTGCCCTTCAGTACTAATTTGGTGATCCCTCGATGTATAAGAACATGTCCTACCAACGGATCCCTTCTTCTAGTCAAGTTGTGCCACAAGCTCCTCTTCTCCCCAATTCTATTCAATACCTCCTCATTAGTTATGTGATCTACCCATCTAATCTTCAGCATTCTTCTGTAGCACCACGTTTCTAAAACTTCTATTCTCTTCTTGTCCAAACTATTTATCGTCCATGTTTCACTTCCATACATGGCTATACTCCATACAAATACTTTCAGAAACGGCTTCCTTACACTTACATCTAAACTCGATGTTAACAAATTTCTCTTATTCAGAAATGCTTTCCTTGCCATTGCCAGTCTACATTTTATATCCTCTCTACTTCGACCATCTTCAGTCATTTTGCTCCCCAAATAGCAAAACTCCTTTACTACTTTAGTGTCTCATTTCCTAATCTAATTCCCTCAGCATCACTCGACTTAATTCGACTACATTCCATTATCCTCGTTTTGCTTTTGTTGATGTTCAGATTCACGATAAACTGGTAGAATATTACGGAGATTAAAGTGATGTAGTGTACGATCTCTGACTGTTGGTAGCAACGGAGTATTAAGGGGATTTTAGGACTTTAGTGCTAGATTGGAACTTTACGGACATATAGACGACAGAAACTCAAATTATCTGCTGATACGAGTGAATTCAGAGGTACCGGTAGCAGATATTAACGTGTGGACTTTTGAAAGTATCGTGTGCCGTTAGTTGCGAATCTGGACGTAGAGCGCGTGCATATCGGCATTTGCGGAATATTTACATTCCTCCAGGCTAGGAACCTTTTAAATAGACCATGATCCATCACCATCTTGACCCTTGAATATACAGTGAAAGTGAAATTCGAGAGTGTTGTACTTATTTCACTTACCTAGTACTAATCAGTGAAGGTTTTACGGAACCAAAGCTATTCAGCAGTAAGTCAGCACCATCTAGGGGAAAGCGTAGGCATTAATTAACACGCTAATTGAAGTGAACGTTTACGTGTTTGACGGGCTGCTTTATATCAACTTTTGTGAGTCTTTGACGTCCCCACTCCCTCCGAAAGGTGGCGCAGGCTGTCTTAATCATAAAAGGGGAGAGTTTTAGCCGGGCAAATTACTAAATAAAATCGATATTTACGAGACTCGCAGTAATAGCAAAACACAAGGCCCGCACCTCATCGGAGAGTCGTCGATGTCACGTCGGGAAGTAAAGCCGGAAAACCTACCGACAATACGTATCTACGAGCAGACTTCGACGTGGAGTACCTAAAAAGGGAACCACAAGAGAATTGGGGATGCTTCACTGTGTAAGCACGAGGAGAAATTTGGAAAGTGAATTTAAGTTCACCGTGAAGGAAAGAGAACTTTGAAGGCTGCAGTTCTGTCGGAGACGGCAAAGGACTTGCAAGAGGAGTTGAACGGAATGGACAGTGTCTTGAAAAGACACGTTTACGATACAGGGCGTAACTTAACACTCGATCTGTACCCACGGTTCATCGCAACTATTTTCAATTTGTCATAAACCTAAAAATTACTTTTACCTTTTTATTCGAAAAGCAGGCAATCTGAAATTTCAAACACGTCAAAATATAACTCCTTGTAAAGCTAAAGCGTGCCAATACTTTTAATGGAACTGTACAGTTTTTGTAATTATGACATGCCTTTCTTTCTCACGATAGAATTGGTCACGCAACTTAGAAGTTTTTTTTTTTTTTCTTTATTGTATTTCAATTCCCCATCGGGGCGGGCTGGCAGCAGCATATGCGCTGTTCTTCAGCCAAAAGACATAGAACAAACAATAGAAGACATTTAAAAATAACAAGGGAGAGAATATGGTGAACATAGATATAAAAAAGGGGAACATCATGGAAGGCAATAGACAAAAAACGGGGTGACTGTAAGATGGAGATAAAAAAACTGTTTAAAAGTAGCACACACAAAAAGCCACACACTGCGACAATTAAAAGAACACAAGGCACAGTATGACTGGAGCATAAAAGGTATCGACGGATGGCGTAGCACATAAACATTGACGGCGACTTAGAAAATCCACCAGCTTTCACTTTTATATAAACAGCACCACAGTTAGCAGTCTTTGTTAGGACTGACTCCAGCTACAAGTTGTAAAATATATATACATTAAATATCTGCTGAAATACCAGAGCAAATGTCCCTTATATACAGGGTGGTCCACTGATACTGACCGGGCCAAATATCTGACAAAATAAGCATCAAACGAAAAAACTACTACATTCTTTAAGGAAACAGGAAGTGTTCAGCCACATGTGAAACGTCACCCACGACCAGCAACAGATGATGCCCAAGTAAGTGTTTTAGATGCTGTCGCGGGTAATCCGCACATCAGTAGCAGACAAATTGCGCGAGAATCGGGAATCTCAAAAACGTCGGTGTTGAGAATGCTACATCAACATCGATTGCACCCGTACCGTATTTCTATGCACCAGGAATAGAAATTACGGATCGATAACAGATTTTTTTTTTGCACGCGTTCTATTTAGCGACGAAGCGTCATTCACCAACAGCGGTAACGTAACCGGCATAATATGCACTATTGGGCAACGGAAAATCCACGATGGCTGCGACAAGTGGAACATCAGCTACCTTGGCGGGTTAATGTATGGTGCGGCATTATGGGAGGAAGGATAATTGGCCCCCATTTTATCGATGGCAATCTAAATGGTGCAATGCATGCTGATTTCCTACGTAATGTTCTACCGATGTTACTACAAGATGTTTCACTGCATGACAGAATGGCGATGTACTTTCAACATGATGGATGCCGGCACATAGCTCGCGTGCGGTTGAAGTGGTATTGAATAGCATATTGCATGACAGGTGAATTGGTCGTCGAAGGACCATACCATGGCCCACACGTTCACCGGATCTGAAGTCCCCGGATTTCTTTCTGTGGGGAAAGTTCAAGAATATTTGGTATCGTGATCCACCGACAACGCCCGAGAATATGCGTCAACGCTTTGTTAGTGCATGTGCGAACATTACGGAAGGCGAACTACTCGCTGTTGAGAGGAATGTCGTTACACGTATTGCGAAATGCATTGAGGTTGACGGACATAATTTTGAGCATTTATTGCGTTAATGTGGTTTTTTTAGGTAATCACGCTGTAACAGCATGCGTTCTCAGATTTGATATGTTCACAAAGGTACATGTATCACATTGGAACAACCGAAACCAAATGTTCAAACGTACCTACGTTCTGTATTTTAATTTAAGAAACCTACCTGTTACCAACTGTTTGAGAGCCATATGTTTGTGACTATTACAGCGCCATCTATCACAAAGCGAAAAAAGTGGTCCAACTAAAAGATTCATATTTCTTTACGTACTAAGCGAATATGTAATAAAATGGGGTTCCTATTTAAAAAATCGCAGTTGATATCCGTTTGACCTATGGCAGCGCCATCTAGCAGGCCAACCATAGCGCCATCTCGTTTTCCTCTTCAAGCTAGACTAGTTTCGTTCTTCGTAGTTTTTTCGTTTGACGCTTATTTCGTGAGATATTTGTTTGGCCCGGTCACGATCAATGGACCACCCTGTATATATATATATATATATATATATGCTGAAATACCAGGGAAAATGTCCTTACATATAGGATGTATCGTAATTAATGGATACCGTTGAAGCACACGATGTCTAGTTTACTTGGGCTCTAAAGCCATGAGCACTTCTCCGCCTTCGATACTACGGAACAAATCTCTTCTACCGCGGTCGCTTTGCTTTCAATATTTTGAGAGGTGATACTATGGACCAAAACAAGTAAAAACTGTCCAGTAACATAGGCTCTAAAGTGCATACTTTAAGAGCCATGAGCGCTTGTTCATCTTCGCTACTGTGAAACACATCTCTTCTATTAAACAAGTGCTCATAGCTCTTAAGGTATGCGTTTGAGAACCCACGTGTACTAGGTATTTTTTTCCTGTTTTGTTTCATACTACCCACATCAGCAAGTTGCCTACCATGCAGCCTTAGTAACGACAGTACCAGTACATGTATTCCACTGTCAGGGGTATCAGAACGGTCTTCGCTTATAACCTTCAACTCGGTCGTTTTCCTCAAACTGATACAGTTGCTCTAACAGATCAGTAACTTTCATAGTGAAAGGTCATCTCCATTAGTTTAAAACACTCGTTCAGTAGCCTACACAATTTTTTTAAAAAATTAAAATTTGTTGATGACTCCAATGCATCGCAACAGAAACGCTTCCTACACGTCAGTGTCCACCACATACTCATTTGTACTAGCGAATAGAATATTCAGCTAATTATTTTTGCTCCTTAACTACACTGCTCTAATATGTTCATTGAAGGGACCGGTAGGAGAAAGTGCTAAATTTCGGTTTAGTGAGAATTAGGCTGATCACGCTTCCTGTCGTGGTTTCGACTGCGCTACTTTCTGGCAACAAGTAGTTCCACTTGAACTGTTAGAAATCATTTGTCGGCTTCATATAATGTTTTGCCTTACCTTGTTTATGTTCTTGTTCATGGATGAAAACAGTGTCATGTCACAGAATCGAACAGGCAGCGACGTCGAAATCTTATAATCGAATAAAGAGACGTATGTCCAGCGAAGATATTACTGCCAGCAGTTATCCGTTTTTTGATGACAGTGATGCAGATCCTGATTATGCAACAGGAAATTTATCAGATAGTGGAAACATAAATGTATTTCAGCATTACATTGCCACCAGCCTAATCTCAAAAGGTTGAGACACACCATTTTTTAAAACTTTGAGGAATTCCTTAATGTTAGAACCATATGAATTTAATATAATATACATCGTTACTCGCACGTAAGGTTGTTACATTCACTGTCTCGTTTCACCTTGTAGAATAGCAAATCCTGCAGTAAACGTGTTTGTAGGTTAGCATTGTCTTGGCCCCAACGTCAAAGATTGGGTGTTCGCACTATTTTTATTTTGTTTTATTTCTCTATAAATTTTTTGGTATTTATTTTCACGATCTATGTCCAACGAAAGACAAGTAGGAAGCAGGTGACAATGTCAGTGAAGATCAGTCATCAAATAAATGGGGACTTTTTAAAATATTTCATTACTAAAAAGAGATGAAAGGCAAATGCTACCACCTTACGGCTAGCAAGAAAATACGATATGCCACAACCTTTATTAGTACTGTGACTGCACTTAACAAAGGTTCATATAGTTGCTTCCCGAGTGTTTTTACACATACTGAATTTATGTGTAATGTTTTAATTCTCTAGTATTCTGCTTCTAAATACGAAAGGAAACAAACCCAACGTTCGGAAGCACTTGCCATATCAATTCAGTCACAACGGAACAACCGACATTGTTACTTTTTGAATATTACTGTAATAGATCTTTTCCTTATACAGGGTGTTACAAAACGGTACGGCCAAACTTTCAGGAAACATTCATCAAACACAAATAAAGAAAAGATGTTATGTGGGCATGTGTCCGGAAACGCTTAATTTCCATGTTAGAGCTCATTTTAGTTTCGTCCACCTACGCTCAATGGAGCACGTTATCATGATTCCATACGGGATACTCTACCTGTGTTCCTAGAACATGTGCCTTTACAAGTACGACACAACAAGTGGTTCATGCACGATGGAGCTCCTGCACATTTCAGTCGAAGTGTTCGTACGCTTCTCAACAACAGATTCGGTGACCGATGGATTGGTAGAGGCGGACCAATTCCATAGCCTCCACGCTCTCCTGACCTCAACCCTCTTGACTTTCATTTATGGGCGCATTTGAAAGCTCTTGTCTACGCAACCCCGGTACTAAATATAGAGACTCTTCGTGCTCGTATTGTGGACGGCTGTGATACAATACGCCATTCTCCAGGGCTGCATCAGCGCATCAGAGATTCCATGCGACGGAGGGTGGATACATGTATCCTCGCTAACGGAGGACATTTTGAACATTTCTTGTAACAAAGTGTTTGAAGTCACGCTGGTACGTCCTGTTGCTGTGTGTTTCCGTTCCATGATTAATATGATTTAAAGAGAAGTAATAAAATAAGCTCTAACATGGAAAGTAAGCGTTTCCGGGCACATGTCCACATGACATATTTTCTTTCTTTGTGTGTGAGGAATGTTTCCTGAAAGTTTGGCCGTACCTTTTTGTAACACCCTGTATTTAGCGTCTCTGGTATACTACTATTCTCTGATGTAAGGTAGTAAGTGTCACATATTTGCTCGCAAAACTTTTTTCAGGTGATTTCTGATGAAGTCAGTGTTCACTCCCAATAATGGGGACAATATTAAATGGTTCAAATGGCTCTGAGCACTATGGGACTTAACATATGAGGTCATCAGTCTCCTAGAACTTAGAACTACTTAAACATAACTAACCTAAGGACATCACACACATCCATGCCCGAGGCAGGATTCGAACCTGCGACCGTAGCGGTCGCGCGGTTCCAGACTGAAACGCCTGGCGGCTGGCGGACAATATTACAACTAGATAATTTTCTAGGACTTATTAACATTTTTTACAAATGGCATATAACATAGGTAAAAGAATGGTGTAACAATTTGTAAAAAATATACAAATAAGTCCATTGTCACTTACGATTTACAGATTTAACCAAACACACAACACGCAGTAACTCAGAACTAAGTTCTCGTGGTTTAGCTTTCTATTCCGCCGACCCCCTTAGCTCTACTTGTTTCATACATTCATAAGATCACGTATCTATGAAGCTCTGCCTCCGCCTTTAAAAATTTTAAAACTATTTTGAATTTTGTTCAGAACTGCTGCAAATCAAGCAGCATTACTTAAGGAATGTAGCTCCGAAGTTTACCGAAGTGACTATTCGTTTCGATATTGTAGACGTGTTAAGTATGCCCGACATCAACCCAAATGTTGGCGTGAACATGACATTGCCATACGAGGCACGGGTCTGTTGGAGGTGGTATGCCGTTGTCTTCCTCCGATCTTAGAACTGACTCACCCAGCCATTTATCGGGACGCCTTCAGTTTAATGGTGTTTCCAAGCCACGGTGGAACTTTGCATTGTCCACATCAATAAACATTGCGAGAAGTGAAAGAAGTGATACGTGACAGATCGAGAGAATAAAACCGACCAAGAATCGAACCAGAGACCATTACATCGATAGTCTGTCAGTTTACCACTGATCCTGCAGACCCCACTGTGTATATATATCACTAAATAAAGAGAGGCTTGAACCCTGCCTATAGAGCCTTGACTTCTACTTATTGTTGCCTAAACGTTGACAACAAAAAGGATACCTAACACCATCTCTTGTACCACGTGCATCGAGATCTAATTTTAGCATTGTAGCTAGTTCGCTGATTTTTTAGATTTTATAATGATGCGTGCTGTCTCCTGTTTTTTTATCTACGACGGACTTGCTGGTCGAAAGCGGAAGCATATTTTGAAATGTTTTATGATTGTTGTTGAAAAAAAAAAATGAAAGTTACTCTCCGTTGACTTTTTTTTTTTTTTGGCGTAACTTTACCTATAGGTAGGAGTGTCCAAACGATCAGTGATTTAGTCAAATGAAAACTACTGACATTGTCTTGTCTTGCTATCAACGCATCTTGTGCTTGTCAAAATAAATTCCAGTTTTTTAATGTTAATTTTTTGCTCACTGTTGACGGACTCGGGAGATTTTAGCGACGAGCACGGTACGCGTAATGTATGCCTTTGTGTTTCATCAGCCAAATCTGTTGACACATGCTTATAGCTAAACACAAACAGATTAAGGTACCGTAATTAATTAATGCATTATCGAAATCCGTCATAGCGCATCCAGCAAGCAGTCACGGAGGCAGAAAGAAACAATGATTTCCAGTAGGGCATATAAAAAGTCTTGCAGTGTCGAATAACATACATCATATAGTATTTTTAACTTCACACAGAAATTTTCCACTAGCGTAACTACAACAATCCTCGTATCGAAAAATGTGACATCTTATAGAATCAATACTGACTTTTTAAGAGGTCATCTCTTGGACATGTAATCGAATGTGCCTCTTCATGTAGAGTTTCTCTTCAATTCAGGCGATAGTGCCGCATCTACATACTCATCTCGTCTAAAGGGATGCGTGGCACAATAGACAGAAATTTCATTTCCGAACTATTGTATTTATAACGTTCTTTTTCCCGCCTTCTCAGTAATGCTGGGTTCTTACGGGCCCCACGAAGACGTCAGAGTTGTTGGTGACCTGCGCGTACAAAATAACCTACCAGAAGACAAAATCAGAATGCACACAATTCCAGTAAACGCAACTTCGTTTCATGGACTAATTGATATTCATTTCTTCACAGTGTACAAGCAAATGATTCGTAAAATCTCCGACCCTGCTCGAGATTCTCCCGAAAAGATTAATCTGCAACAACAGAATAGTCTTCTTAAGGTTCAGTCCTTCAAAAACATCAGTTGTGTTCTCCACCTTCCTATAATTCTCAATCATCATGGCTGGATAAGGCCCAAACTGGTTGATGAACCCAGACCCTTTGAAACTTCGACACAGTACTGTTTCAGACACAAACTTCCATAATGAAATCTACAGGTTGGATGCGCAAATACGTGATTCACCAAATGTACTTGTTGTACGCAAGTAATTTGCTTCACACACTTGTTTGAACACAACCACTGCTGTGAAACCATTGTTTCTGAATGAACGACACTGTACGTGTGTGGTGGTGTTCGTATTGATTTCTAAACGTTATGTACTTATTATCATCCTTACTATTTTATTGTTATTATTATTATTGTTATTACTATAATTGTTATTATTATTGTTACTATTAATAATTCTGCACGTGTGATACAATTGTTTCTTTATTCTTCTGTTCAGATCGTTTATGTTTATTCCGTGCTCTATAGGTTTGGTACTTCAAATAAACGAAGACAAAGCGGAATACCAATAGAATATTGCTATAAATTCCGATCAGTCCTATTACATGTCAGGGACATGTCGTCCCCTGTAACAGTTTTACAACTACTACAGTGGAAAAGCTGGAATGAGCGAGGCTCAGACTGGGGACCCTTGATACGACAAAGGAACATTCCACTGGTTTCCCCATGGGAACTCTACACGACAGACGCTTACGGCTATGCTTTTACTGCGCTCCATAGGTCAGGTGTTACTTATTACTTACCAATTACGCACGTTCTCCTGGACGACAGCACGTAGCACTAACTACGAGTATATCGGAATTTTTATTGATACTCTGTCGTTAAACAACCTTTGTCACCGATCCGACTGTCTCAAATCCTTGGTCCGTTTCTGGACAGTCATGTAATTCCCGTAAAGTACAAGTCGGTAGTAGGTGGTCATAGATTTGGCGACCGATAGCGTCCAAGATGTGTTCCATCGGCTTCACATCAGGCGAAGCTGATAAATAAGACATCAACGTGAGTTCAATAACATTCTCATCGAACCACTGTATCACGATTCTGATCTTGTGACGAGGACAGGCACCCCGATAGAAGACCCCATAAATCAGGAAGGTATGCTGGTGGTTCGCAATAATGTTCACATAGTCCACAACTGTAATGGTTTCTTCGGTTACTACCTCAGGTCCTATGTCCGCCATAGCATAATATTGCGCCCACCGACCAACGTACGAGGCACAGTCCATGTTCCAAACAGTCGTTCGCCTTGGTTTACGCTAGCCCCTCTCCTCACGTTCGGTCTGTGGAATCGATTCGTCAGTATTTGATGTGGTTTACGCAATATATCCAGCGGTAATGTTAGGTGACTCACCCTGTATACCAACCACAAAACAGAGCTCAAATCCAGCGGGAGGAAAGTTTCCGTGAGTTTAGGAAATAGCTTTAAATGAATCGGTAGGTGTCTCGCAATGCAAATTCTGTAAAAAGTTACTAAATGCTTAGTCAGGAATCTTGAGTATGTTACGACATGTCTGTAAATTTGACCATCAGTTTCCTCACTCCATAAATATTTTGAAAGAGGACAAGGACTTAGTGGCTGACAAGTGAGTGGAAATTTTAGTTAAGCACTTGATGCCACTTAGCAGTGTATAGGCTTTGCAAATGTAGGACAAACTACGATCTGGAGATTTGCGGCGCAATGCGAAAAAAGCTTAGTGTGAAAGAACAGCTTCCTCTTTTAGACATGTGCTTTTTAGATTAATATAATATGGAAAACGAACTTCTTGTTAGCTAAAATGCATTTGGGGAATTTAAAATGAACTATTCTGGCCACTTTGGAACGAACTCAGCGAACCCACAATACATCCCTGAAAAAAGTAATTAAACTTGGTATGACTATTGTCATATATCGCTGAAAAACACTAAGATTGCAGAAACTAGACTTCCAAAACCTTACCGCGCGACCGCTACGGTTGCAGGTTCGAATCCTGCCTCGGGCATAGATGTGTGTGATGTCCTTAGGTTAGTTAGGTTTAAGTAGTTCTAAGTTCTAGGAGACTGATGACCTCAGATGTTAATGCTCAAAGCCATTTGAACCATTTGAAATAAAACTTTTCTTTAGTTGGCATTGCTGTATAATAGACATCTTCAGGTTCTCAGGTGCAAGGGGACTCGACTTTCAGAGATGGTTCTGCTTACTACGGAAAACATGTGTTGGAGGTGACCTGATGATGGTTCGAATTGAGAATAGCCAGTACTAGTCGAAAGAGGGTAAGGTTGCAGAAAAAACCGTTCGTGTCTGAATAAATAAATAATCCCGAAATACGCCACAAAGGAAAAAAAAGAACAAATAAATTCCACCATTTTCTGGCTCAAAATGAATATACCAGTATATTTCATTGAGCGTCGTCTTGTGTTACTCGAAAAAAAGGAAGAAGACTTTTCATCAACTTTTGGAATCCTGCTCATAACGTTACAGTGAAAGCGTACAGAATAATCTGCTACGTAGCGTAGCACAGAGGGAAGATTCCTTTAGCCTGCTTGGGTTGGACATGTCTTCGATACGGGTAAAGCAGCCTCCTGGTTCTGCTGATAACGGTCGGCACATGCCTGCCGCCGGCCGGTGTGACCGAGCGGTTCTAGGCGGTTCAGTCCGGAACCGCGCGACCGCTACGGTCGCAGGTTCGAATCCTGTCTCGGGCGTGGATGTGTGTGGTGTCCTTAGATTAGTTAGGTTTAAGTAGTTCTAAGTTCTACGGGACTGATGACCTCAGCTGTTAGGTCCCATAGTGCTCAGAGCCATTTGAACCATTTGAACATGCCTGCCCGGCTAACAGGCACGCATGGGTGAGTTCAAAGCGGAATGTGTACACCTTTGGATGATACGTCTCTACTGATCCACGGTCCAACCTCGATTATCCTGTCCACACTGCAGTTGTCATTGACGACGTCGATGGATCAACATGGGAAGACGCAGGGGTCGTCTCCTGCAAACACCACGTTCAACAGTGTGCGCTTAATGGTGTGCTGCGAAATATTTGTGCCTGCACGAGCATTGTACTGTGCCGTTAGGTCTGCCAAGGATGGCCGACTATCTTGCTTTATAGTGCGGGAAAGCTCCCAACCTCCTCGTTTCGTGATGTAGCGTGGACTTCCAACAGCGTGTCGCCTACCAGTGGTTTACCGTCCCCCAACTAATTTCCATAGAATTTTACGACAGTAGGGGCGTGGGCAGCCGACTAGTTTCGCCGTTTCCGAGATGCTCGTTGCCAGATGCAGTTCCATAGCATTCTGCCCTTTTCCCAAAGTCACTCAAGGCACTAGATTTCCCCAGTTGCGGCTCGTATCGTCGCTAGAATGACTGTCCATATCCTCTGCTTATATACTGGGTTGATGCATAAGTTCGTAGCGTTTTTCCGTAAGTAGCACAACTTCACGCTGTCTTTCTGGTCGTTGTTCTTGGATTGTGTCTGCAACACGTCTCAGTTGTTGACAATAAATGTCAGCAGTGATGGCTACACATCGGGGAAGCGATTCGTAGTACACCACACCGTCACTGTTCCACCAAATGCTTAACATTATCTTTGAGGATGCGCGCAGGTCTTTCCGTCGGGAGTTGCTGCTTTGTTTGGGCCCAGCCACTCCTTTCTTTCCCTTACCTTAGCATAAAGACAGTATTTCTCGTCACAAGGTACGATACAGGTCAGGAGTCGTCGCTGTTGTTCACGAGCCAATTGCTTGCGAGCAAGCAACGATGCAGAGATGGCCACGCGCTGATTTTGGGTTAGAGCATGCGGTATCCGTACCATCAGATTTTTCAACTTTCCCCGTTGAATGCAAATGTAGCACAATGGTAGAATGATCACAGTTCATCACATTTGCCTGTTCTCGAGTACGGATGACATGGATTATTGTGGAGTAATGCGTTTAAACGATCTTCTTCGAACTCTGAAGGTCTTCCCCAACTTGGAGAGTCACTAATGTCAAACAATGCTCCTTAAAACGAGTTGCCGTGTTCTGACCAGTGCAATTATCCCCGTTAACGGCACAAACATTTCTGTCTGCCTTCGCTGCTGGCACCCCTCTATCGATCTCGAACAGAAGAAAGTATCTGAAATGTTTCTCCTCTCGGTAGTTCATTTTCTAGCGTCAACAGCTCCACTCACTACCTCCACATAACAGTATGTAAATTCATATGGCAACCGAGAACTACAAATAACAAATGACAATCGATAAATAAACACATAGCAGCCGGAATACCAACATACAAAATACAAACGCAACGAACTTATACACAAACCTAACACTTTCCTCGGAGCGTCACTTGCCCAGTACCCCCGTCACAGTGTTGTGCTTATCATTGTACACAACTAATGTAAATAAAGTGCTGGTTTTATTGTATGTAGAAGAAACGAAAATAAATAGGTGACACTGTATATCGATGAAAAGCTGTAGGGGTCTAAAGCCGGATGGCACTGTTGACGAAACCGCAACGCTTCGACGAGTGTCGTACTCATGATCTTTCGGAATAGTGTCGAAATATCGCGAGAGGAAATCTTGATTTCAAGAAGGCGTCCGATGAAGTTTCACACACACACAACAATAATTATTATTTTTATGCTTAGTGTGCGGGCATAGCTTCCTACAATGACAATGAAAAATCATTAAAACGTATCATCGGATTACGTGAAAGAGGAATCTATAGAAAATCAAAGAAAGAACAAAAATGAATAGAAAAACTTGCACGCAATGGAGATGACAATTCTGAATTCTACTTATAAAGACGGGAGAAACATCATCTTTCTTAATGTGACGGTTCATAAAAGATTAGACTGCCACATGAACAAGCAAAATTCGTACACCTGCCATGTGATAAATGTTAGTATTGCACGACACCTGTCATACAATGAGCCGGAACCACGGCTGTTGGTAATTAACGATGATTGATGAACTTTAGGGTGTTTAACACCGCGGTTACACAATCCAACTAGAGATGATTGTTGTTGAAGCAGTGAAACATTGCGTTAACTAAAAGCAGTTATTAGTAGCACGCCTCTTTCTCTCTCTCGAACACACACACACACACACACACACACACACACACACACACACAGCCCGCATCTCGTGGTCGTGCGGTAGCGTTCTCGCTTCCCACGCCCGGGTTCCCGGCTTCGATTCCCGGCGGGGTCAGGGATTTTCTCTGCCTCGTGATGGCTGGGTGTTGTGTGCTGTCCTTAGGTTAGTTAGGTTTAAGTAGTTCTAAGTTCTAGGGGACTGATGACCATAGCTGTTAAGTCCCATAGTGCTCAGAGCCATTTGAACACACACACACACACACACACACACACACACACACACACACACACAGTGCTGTATAAAGGTCTCCGACAGATTTTTCCGTGCATTACCACCTTTGACTACGAATATGGAGACATACATACACCTTCTGACCAGACGTATCCTTACATCTATTCGTATACATTAATATGCACACGATGGCTTGAATCCAACTGAGACACTTTCAGTGAGGTGCCTGAATGTCTGCGGAGGAATGGCGGGCCATTATTGCTCAAGAGCGAAAAAAAAAATGTAGTGGACTCTAGGATCTGTGGTTTAACGCATCACAAAGGTGACGCATTGGGTTCAGGCCGGAACTCTGTGTAGGCCTGTACAGACCGAGAATGTTACTATCCACAAACCATTGCGTCACAGACGATGCTTTATGACTGGCTGCATTGTAACGCTGAGACAAACGATCATTGTCACCAAACTATTCCAAAGGGTACAGCGTGATTCATCAATCCAAATCACTCCTTTCCAGTCATCCACTACTCACTGCTCTTTACACCACTTCAAGTGTCGGTTAGCACTGACCTAGGAAAGGTGGGCTTATGAGGAGCTGCTCCATTATAGTACCACATTCTTTCCAAGTCCCTGTGCGCAGTCATTGATCTAGCTGGATTGCAGATAGCACTCTGGAGCTGGCGAGTGATTCCTTCTGTTGATGTCATCCGATTGTTCACAGTCATCCTCAGCAGTGCTTGACAGTCCCTATCTACCTGGTCTTGCTGACAGTCCCTGTCTACCTGGTCTTGCTTTAGGTGTAGTTGTCCGATCGCGTTTCCACTTCACAATCACATCACCATCAACCGACCTAGGTACGTTTGGAAGCTTTGTAATGTCAATGATGCCTTTATTACTCAGGTGTCATCCAGTGACTAGTGGACTTTGTATGTCTCTGAGCTCTCTAAATACTCCCCACCTGATTTTATACAGACGGGTCTGCTTCTCGTGGTATCTAGTGGTCAATACCACATTGCATAAAGGTGTCCGGATACTTTTGATCAGATAGTGTACATACTGCTGCTGCATATTATTTGATGTCATCAACTCATCCCATTAGGTTGTCGTCTGGCGCTTCATCTCTTAGAATCTGAGAAGGAGATTTTAACATTCTTTCACCTGTTTACATTTCCTGACCATCTCTATTCAATTTTAATTGCAATCATAAGTGCATCTTCCACTCCTGTCTGTTGCCTGATTCATTTGACTGTTTTCCTGTCTCCTATAAAATCAAATTGCTCTGAGCACAATGGGACTTAACTTCTGAGGTCATCAGTCCCCTAGAACTTAGAACTACTTAAACGTAACTAACCTAAGGACATCACACACACCCATGCCCGAGGCAGGATTCGAACCTGCGACCGTAGTAGTCGCGCAGTTCCAGACTGTAGCGCTTAGAACCGCTCGGCCACATCGGCCGGCTGTCTCTTATAGTAATGGTTTTTTCACTGAACGTCCATGCTCCATTGCTACATGCCATAACTGGAAACAGACATTGGTTTTTAGACACATCGGGATCTTTGTTCTATATACCCAATTTAGAAAAGCACTCCACACCAGTTTTACTTTTCTAATTACCTCGGCCTTTCCACCTAGTCGCTTTATTCAGCTGCCCTAAATAAAGAAGCTCATTTATTGGCATTATAAATTCATTATTCATTTGTACTATATTTTAAAAAATACTGATTATACATTATTTTAGAAGGGGGCCGCGGCTACTCATCACCAGTTTTGTCCACGTGATTGAGATTTGAAGGACTTGGCCACAAGTGAAAGTGAAAGTAGTGCGAGTTCCAGAATGCGATGCGTTTAGAGGGGGGGGGGGGGGGGCGGAATTCGTGCGGGTCGAGCAATGTTTGAGCCATTTATGTTGACGTAGTTTCGAAGCAGCAGTTAGCGCAGCGCAAACAATACAAGACGGTAATACGTCAATCGTGGGCTCGAGTCCATATGTGGAAAAATGTTTTCTTTATTTTCAGTTTTTACATTACTTGTACTACAAATAAATCGAAATAATGCTCAGTATATTGTGTTTATTAATATTTTCATAAAAGGCGTGTAAAGGAAAAGACAGTTTGGGACTGCAGTTTGGTTTCCAGGAAGGGATTTTAAGCGTACACGGGAACTTCGCATATAAAGTTAGTTTCTAGTAATGTTTTACAATCGATGATTTACACATAAAAACAGGGGAACTTCTTGTTCACGTGCAGCTGCGAGGGCCGCTCGAAGGTCAAAATGAGAGCAACGGAAGTCCTGTACGCTTTAACTCCTTCGTAGATAATTATTTGAGGAGTCTTCGTGGACGCTGCTGGTACAATCCATTCTTGGGGTTTTTGCAATTGAAACTTTATATACTACTGCAAAGTACGTTGGTTAAGTCAAGAGGCATTCCTGCAACGATTTTTCGAGTTAAAACTCGCAGTTGTTGACTTTATGAACGAAAAAGACGTGCAAGAACGAAAATTAGAATATCCGGAATCGATTGCATGCCTCGCATTTTAAGTGGACTTCACTGCACACTGCTTACAATAAGACACTGCAAAGTGAGAAAGAACTTCCAGAATGAGATTTTCACTCTGCAGCGGAGTGTGCGCTGATATGAAACTTCCTGGCAGATTAAAACTGTGTGCCCGACCGGTCGGGCACACAGTTTTAATCTGCCAGGAAGTTTCATATCAGCGCACACTCCGCTGCAGAGTGAAAATCTCATTCTGGAAACATCCCCCAGGCTGTGGCTAAGCCATGTCTCCGCAATATCCTTTCTTTCAGGAGTGCTAGTTCTGCAAGTTTCGCAGGAGAGCTTCTGTAAAGTTTGGAAGGTAGGAGACGAGGTACTGGCAGAAGTAAAGCTGTGAGTACCGGACGTGAGTCGTGCTTCGGTAGCTCAGTTGGTAGAGCACTTGCCCGCGAAAGGCAAAGGTCCCGAGTTCGAGTCTCGGTCGGGCACACAGTTTTAATCTGCCAGGAAGTTTCGAGAAAGAACTTATTTCTGATTTGATGAGGATACATTTAAAAAGAAGATCGCGTTATAGAAGGGACAGAATCTGACCAACACATTCAAATTCCCTCAGCTCACTCCTGTTAAAAATAAATAAATAAATAAAAATTAAAACAACGCGCAGTTTGAAGAATTCATTGTGGCCTTGAAAGGATTAACCGAGTGAGGTGGCGCATTGGGTAGCACACTGGACTCGCATTCGGGAGAACGACGGTTCAAACCCGCGTCCGGCCGTCCTAGTTGAGGTTTTCCGTGATTTCCCTAAGTCGCTTCAGCCAAATGCCGGGATGGTTCCTTTGAAAAGGCACGGCCGACTTCCTCCCCTAGTCCAATGACCTCGCTGTTTGGTCCCCTTCCACCAAATCCATCAACCAATCGAAGAATTACTAGGATTGTTCGCTAAAGGTTTTGAGGACACTGCCAGTCTTACATCTGGTTTCGGGCTGTTTTCGAGCCAATTTGCCGTTTTACTTGGAAGTGCCCTTCTGCATGTGCAGATGTAACTGACTGACCTACAAGGTTAGATTTGTCTTAATGATAAATCCTTTCATGTTAAAAATATCCAGGACCTCTACAATCCTTTCCTCAGACAGAGTTTCCTTTACTCAATAACGAGATTGCAAAAGTAGTACAACATTTCAATCAAAACCTTTTTTCGATTATGAGACTAAAGAAGTGACGATTCCATGGCAACGTGGGTGAAACTATCTGCCTCTGTCGTTAAGCCGTTAAGTATCAGGTAAAAATTACACACATCAAAAAAAGTTTTGCATCACCTCGGTTCTGAGAGTTCCGAGATCTGTACAGAAAATTGGAACAGGGATCAACTTAAACATCATTTTCGCTCTTTTTATTCTTCATGAAAACCACACACTGCGTGTTGTACCACCATACAGCGAGACCTTCAGAGGTGGTGGTCCCGATTGCTGTACACACCGGTACCTATAATACCAAGTAGCACGTGCTCTTGCAGTGATGCAAGCCTGTATTCGTCGTGGCATACTACCCACAAGTTCATGAGGGCACTGTTGGTCTAGATTGTCGCACTCCTCAGCAGCGATTCGGTGTAGAACCCTCAGAGTGGTTGGTGACTCACGTCGTCCATAAACAGCCTTTTACAATCTATCCCAACATGTCGATAGGTTTCCTGTCTGGGGAACATGCTGGCCACTCTAGTCGAGCGACGTCGTTGTCCTGAAGGAAGTCATTCACAAGATGTGCACGATGGGGCGCGAATTGTCCATGAAGACGAATGCTTCGCCAATATGCTGCCGATATGGTTGCACTATCGGTCGGAGGATGGTATTCACGTATCGTACGCCAGCAGCGTACGTCAGCCCCACATAATGCCACCCCAAAACACCAGCGAACCTCCACCTTGCTGCGCTCGCTGGACAGTGTGTCTAAGGTGTTCAGCCTGACCGGGTTGCCTCCAAACACGTCACCGACCACTGCCTGGTTGAAGGCATATGCGACACTCATCGGTGAAGAGAACGTGATGCCAATCCTGAGCGGGCTATTCGGCACGTTGTTGGGCCCATCTGTACCGCGCTGCATGGTGTCGTGGTTACAAAGATGGGCCTAGCCATGGAAGTCGGGAATGAAGTTGCGCACAGTTTGAGTCGCAACACCGACGTCCTGTGGCTGCACGAAAAGCATTATTCAACATGGTGGCGTTGCTGTCAGGGTTCCTACGAGGCATAATCCGTATGTAGTGGTTATCCACTGCAGTAGTAGCCCTTGGGTGGCCTGAGCGAGGCGTGTCATCGACAGTTCCTGTCTCTCTGTATCTCCTCCATGTCCGAACAACATCGCTTTGGTTCGCTGCGAGACGCCTGGACACTTCCCTTGTTGAGAACCCTTACTGGCACAAAGTAACAATGCGGAGGCGATCAAACCGCGGTTTTGACCGTCTAGGCATGGTTGAACTACAGACCACACGAGCCGTGTACCTCCTTCCTGGTGGAATGACTGGAACTGGTCGGCTGTCGGAACCCCGCACTCTAATAGGTGCTGCTCATGCATGGTTGTCTACATCTTTGGGCAGGTTTACTGACATCCCTGAACAGTCAAAGGGACTGTGTCTATGATACAATATCCACAGCCAACGTCTGTCTTCAGGAGTTCTGGGAACTGGGGTGATGCAAAACTTCCTTTTTATGTGTGTATATTATATCTTCAGCATGCCAAAAGTAATTTTTTTAATGTGTGTGAAATCTTATGGGACTTAACTGCTAAGGTCATTGTGGTGTCACTGCCAGACACCACACTTGCTAGGTGGTAGCCTTTAAATCGACCGCGGTCCGTTAGTATACGTCGGACCCGCGTGTCGCCACTATCAGTGATTGCAGACCGAGCGCCGCCACACGGCAGGTCTAGTCTAGAGACTCCCTAGCACTCGCCCCAGTTGTACAGCCGACTTTGCTAGCGATGGTTCATTGCCTAAATACGCTCTCAATTGCCGAGACGACAGTTTAGTATAGCCTTCAGCTACGTCATTTGCTACGACCTAGCAAGGCGCCATATTAAGTTACTATGTATCCTGAACAGATAATATTGTGAATCGTGTACCGTGGTGCGAAGTAAGGAACCAGAAAAAGAAATGTCGGGTACGGCCTCTCTGCAATACATTCCCAGAGTGACGGACAGAATCGGCCGTATATTGCGCAAACATGGCGTAAAGACGATTTTCAAACCGACAAGGAAGATCAAAGAGTGTCTTAGATCGGCGAAGGAGAAAAGAGACCCACTTGCAATGTCGGGAATATACCGTATACCATGCACATGCGGAAAAGTTTATGTCGGAATGACTGGACGATCCATTAACACCAGGATCAAAGAGCATGAGCGACATTGCAGGTTGGGGCAGGTGGAGAAATCGGCAGTGGCAGAGCACGCACTGAATGAGACCGACCACGTAATAAAATTCGCTGATACGGAAGTTCTGGCTTTGGAGAAGCACTATCACACGCGCAAGTTCAGAGAAGCTGTAGAAACACAAAAACACGAGAACAGTTTGAACAAGAAAGAGGAAAGCCTTAAGGTAAACGGATCCTGCCTTCCCGTACTGCAGCGAACGACCGTCGCAGGTAGCAAGAGGAGAACCGCTTCGGAAATGACCGCGGAGAAGCCCTCGGACGTTGGCGCGCCAGGTACATATAGTCTGCGGCCGCGAGCTCGGCTCGAGGGTGAAGCTTTGACAATGCCAGCCACTCGTGCTGGCGAAACGTCAGAAAAATCATTAGATGAACGTCGGCCGAAGAACCCGAGACAGAAGCCAATAGGCAGTTTGTCAAAACCTGTTTTGTTTGCGATCTACATTACTGAGAAATGTGAAATACAAAACCAAGTAGTACGCAGAACGACAGCACTGCCATTTAAAAGCGGAGCGTTAGCGGTTTCCCCCTCTTCCCACGCCGGGCGCTGGTGGCCGAGCGGTTCTGGCGCTACAGTCTGGAACCGCGCGATCGCTACGGTCGCAGGTTCGAATCCTGCCTCGGGCATGGATGTGTGTGTTGTCCTTAGGTTAGTTAGGTTTAAGTATTCTAAGTTCTAGGGGACTTATGACCTTAGCAGTTGAGTCCCATAGTGCTCAGAGCCATTTTTTGAACCCTCATCCCACTTCTCACTTCCAGACTGCTTGGTGTGGGGGGGGGGGGGGGAGGGGGGGAATGATAAGCCGTATGACAGTCGTGCCAGTACAAAGCACGTGATCTGAATCTTGGCCGCCCCCCTCCACCCCCTGAGCTAGTACATCGTGTTTTGGTTGAACTTTTAACTCTTTACATGTTGAGTCTTACAATACAATAAAATCTGCAACCGCATGCAGTTAATAATGCACTTATAAAGAAAAACAGCTCCACAACGGATCCGATCTGAAATGTTCGACCTCAGACAGCTAATTTAGGCAGCTGTCAAAATCTGTAATCGTAATTTAGTTCCACTGATTCGTAACATGCTCTTTTGTTTATATGGGCTGGCGGTAATGGTTGAGATGGACGCACCAACGTGAGCCTGAATCGGGCTAAAAGCTTTCTGCCCTACTACAGCACAGCGGAGAAGCTGGCAGTGCACGAACGCGGGTGTTGCTAACGGGGATACCAGCAGTTCGCTACTGAAAGGGAAAACCGGCGCCGGTGAATACGTGAGAGAATAACAGTCGTTGCCGGGCAGTAAAAGAGCGGATCGCTGCGGATCCGCGTGCCTACGATCGGCGCTGTTTACCGTTCTTGGTCTCTGTGTTTACCGGGGGAAACAGGTAGCTCCGACAATGAGAGCGTGCGCCTCTGTTTGCTGTCGAAACAGGCGGGCATTAGCCATATTAGCCGTAATGGCTTCCCGCGCCCACCCGTGCCGCGGTGCCCCCTCCCCCCACCTACCACGACCTGTGCCAACAGCTCCCCCTCCCCTCTCTCCTCACCCCCTTCACACACAGGACGCGCAGGTGCTGCCGCGGCTGCCTAGACACGCCGCGCCGGCGCCCGTGGTGCGTGTCGCTGCGTTCCGTTGCGTTGCGTCGCACGACGCATGCCGTGCAGAATGGTCGCGCAGGAATGCGCTAATGTGCGCCGCGGTCGACGCGATCCACTGCGCTAGCGCCGGCCGCCGGCAGTATGTGCGCGGCTCCGTTCGGAATGCGCCGGCCATTCATCACCGCCACAGTGTCATAAGGGGGCTCGCCGTAGCTGTCCTGCCCTCGCCGGATGCCGTGTAGTGCGGTGCCCAACACGCGTTCCGCTCGCCGTAACTGCCGTACTGTTCGCACTGGTCGTGTATACTCCCCTGCTACGGAGACCCAGACGTCTACACCCTCCACATACGAGCCGGCCGCTGTGGCCTAGGACCGCTCGGCCACTCCGGCCAGCGGTTTTTTTCCATTATTATTGTTATTGTTGTTGTCGTCTTCAGTCCAGAGACTAGTTTGATACAGCTCTCCATGCTACTCTATCCCGTGCAAGCTTCTTCATCTCCCAGTACCTACTGCAGTCTACATCCCTCTGTATCTGCTTAGTGTATTCATCTCTTGGTCTCCCTCTACGATTTTTATCCTCCACGCTGCCCTCCAATACTAATTTGGTGATCCCTCCATGTCTAAGAACATGTCCTACCAACCGATCCCTTCTTCTAGTCAAGTTGTGCCACAAATTTTTCTTCTCCTCAATTTTATTCAGTACCTCCTCATTAGTTATGTGATCTACGCACCTAATCTTCAGCATTCTTCTGTAGCACCACATTTCGAAAACTTCTATTCTCTTCTTGTCTAAACTATTTACCGTCCATGTTTCACTTCCATACATGGCTACATTCCATACAAATACTTTCAGAAACGACTTCCTGACACTTAAATCTATACTCGATATTAACAAATGTCTCTTCTTCAGAAATGCTTTCCTTGCCATTGCCAGTCTACATTTTATATCCTCTCTACTTCGACCATCATCAGTTATTTTGCTCCCCAAACAGCAGAACTCATCTACTACTTTAAGTGTCTCATTTCCTAATCTAATTCCCTCAGCATCACCCGATATAATTCGACTACATTCCATACCCTCGTTTCGCTTTTGTTGATGTTCATATTATATCCTGCTTTCAAGACATTGTGCATTCCATTGCCGGCCGGTGTGGCCGAGCTGTTCTAGGCGCTACAGTCTGGAACCGCGCGACCGCTACGGTCGCAGGTTCGAATCCTGCCTCGGGCATGGATGTGTGTGAATGCCTTAGGTTAGTTAGGTTGTAAGTTCTAGGGGACTGATGACCTCAGAAGTTAAGTCCCATAGTGCTCAGAGCATTTTGAACAATCCACATACGATGGGTGGTTATAAATAAACCATTAACTAAAAAAAGGTATTGTCACGTAATTAATATTTTGTACAAATCTGCTGGCGTTCTTGACCGTTGTCATCGAGCTCGAGCTCTGTATTAAATAAACAAAAAACAAAACAAAATTAAGAACCCGATTAAATATGTGAACAATGAACTACAACGGGTGTCATGGGATGTGCGCCCCGAAAGAATGCAAGGAACAGTAACGAACAAAATGAGATTAAAAATTTTTTTAAAAAAAACGGTTTGCGAGCGGGTCCTGGAGAAGGCGGCGGTTCGAATCCCTGAACCACTTACATTTAATCTATATTTTTTTCATCACTAGTCACATTATTTAATTTACAGGACATTTGAGAGGTAATACACTACGACTTATCTTAGAAGATAGATTAAGGAAAAGCAAACCCACGTTTCTAGCATTTGTAGACTTAGAGAAAGCTTTTGACAACGTTGACTGGAATATTCTCTTTCAAATTCTGGAGGTAGCATGGGTCAAATACAGGGAACGAAAGGCTATTTACAATTTGTACAGAAACCAGATAGCAGTTATAAGAGTCGAGGGGCATGAAAGGGAAGCAGTGGTTGGGAGGGAGTGAGACAGGGTTGTAGCCTAACCCCGATCTTATTCAATCTGTATACTGAGCAAGCAGTAAAGGAAACGAAACAAAAATTGGAAATTTGTGTTATTAATCTAACTCAAACTAACTTACGCTAAGGAGAACACACACAGACACACACACACACGCCCAGGGGAGGACTCGAACCTCCGACGGGGGTAGCCGCACGGACCGTGACACCACGCCCCATTGACCACTCGGCTACCCCGCGCGGCAAGGAAACAAAAGAAAAATTCGGAGTAGGAATTAAAATCCATGGAGAAGAAATAAAAACCTTGGGGTTTGCCGATGGCATTGTAATTCTGTCAGAGACAGCAAAGGACCTGGAAGAGCAGTTGACGGAATGTAAAATGGCTCTGAGCACTATGGGACTTAACTTCTGAGGTCATCAGTCCCCTAGAACTTACAACTACTTAAACCTAACAAAGCTAAGGACATCACACACGTCCATGCCCGAGGCAGGATTTGGACCTGCGACCGTAGCGGTCGCGAGGTTCCAGACTGTAGTGCCTAGAACCGCTCTGTCACAGCGGCCCGCGATGGAATGCACAGTGTCTTGAACGGAGGATATAAGATGAACATCAACAAAAGCAAAACGAGGGTATGGAATGTAGTCGAATTATATCGGGTGATGCTGAGGGAATTAGATTAGGAAATGAGTTTTGCTGTTTGGGGAGAAAAATAACTGATGATGGTCGAAGTAGAGAGGATATAAAATGTAGACTGGAAATGGCAAGGAAAACGTTTCTGAAGAAGAGAAGTTTGTTAACATCGGGTATAGATTTAAGTGCCAGGAAGTCGTTTCTGGAAGTATTTGTATGGAGTGTAGCCATGTATGGAAATGAAACATGGCCGGTAAATAGTTTATACATGAAGAGAATAGAAGCTTTGGAAATGTGGTGCTACAGAAGAATGCTGAAGATTAGGTGCGCAGATCACTTAACTAATGAGGAGGTACTGAATACAATTGGGGAGAAGAGAAATTTGTGGCACAACTTGATTAGAAGAATGTATCGTTTGGTAGGACATGTTCTGAGGCATCAAGGGATCACCAATTTAGTACTGGAGGGAATCGTGGAGGGTGAAAATCGTAGAGGGAGACCAAGAGATGAATACACTAAGCAGATTCAGAAGGATGTAGGTTGCAGCAGGCCCCAGAAGATGATGAAGCTTGCTGAGGATAGTGTAGCATGGAGAGCTGCATCACACCAGTCTCTGGACTGAAGACCACAACAACAACAACAACAACAACAATAATAATAATGAAAAAAATCCACGTACATTTTTATAAAGTTGTAGTGAATATTATATGTTATTTGACTGTGGGAACTACAATACAGGCCATTAAAATTTCTACACCAAGCAGAAATGTAGATGATAAACAGGTATTCATTGGACAAATACATTATACTAGAACTGACATGTGGTTATATTTTCACGCAATTTGGGTGCATAGATCCTGAGAAATCAGTACCCATAACAACCACCTGTGGCCATAATAACGGCCTTGATACGCCTGGGCATTGAGTCAAACAGAGCTTGGATGGCGTGCACAGGTACAGCTGCCCATGCAGCTTCAACACGATACCACAGTTCATCAAGAGTAGTGACTGGCGTGTTGTGACGAGCCAGACGTTTTCAATTGGTGTGAGATCTGGAGTATGTGCTGGCCAGGGCAGCAGTCTAACATTTTCTGTATCCAGAAAGGGCCGTACAGGACCTGCAACATGCGGTCGTGCATTATCCTGTTGAAATGTAGGGTTTCGCAGGGATCGAATGAAGGGTAATGGTTCAAATGGCTCTGAGCACTATGGGACTCAACTGCTGTGGTCATAAGTCCCCTAGAACTTAGAACTACTTAAACCTAACTAACCTAAGGACATCACACACATCCATGCCCGAGGCAGGATTCGAACCTGCGACCGTAGAGGTCGCGCGGTTCCAGACTGTAGCGCCTTTAACCGCGCGGCCACTCCAGCCGGCGAATGAAGGGTAGAGCTGCGGGTCGTAACACATCTGAAATGTCATATCCACTGTTCAAAGTGCCGTCAATGCGAACAAGAGGTGACCGAGACGAGTAACCAATGGTACCCCATACCATCACGCCGGGTGATACGCCAGTATGGCGATGACGAATACACGGATGCGACCATCATGATGCTGTAAACAGAAACTGGATTCATGCCAAAAAATGACGTTTTGCCATTCGTGCACCCAGGTTCGTCGTTGAGTACACCATCGCAGGCGCTCCTGTCTGTAACCGCAGCCACGGTCTCCCAGCTGAAAATCCATGCTGCTGGAAACGTTGTCGATCTGTTCGTGCATATGGTTGTTGTCTTGCAAACGTCCCCATCTGTTGACTCAGGGATCGAGACGTGGCTGCACGATCCGTTACAGCCATGCGAATAAGATGCCTTGCATCTCGACTGCTAGTGATACGAGGCCGTTGGTATCCAGCACGGCGTTCCTTATTACCCTTCTGAACCCACCGTTTCCATATTCTGCTAACAGCCATTGGATCTCGTTCAACTCGAGCAGCAATGTCGCGATACGATAAACCGCAATCGCTATAGGCTACAATCCGACCTTTATCAAAGTCGGAAACGCGATGGTACGCATTTCTCCCCCTTACACGAGGCATCACAACAACGTTTCACCAGGCAACGCCGGTCAACTGCTGTTTGTGTATGAGAAATCGGTTGGAAACTTTTCTCATGTGAGCACGTTGTATGTGTCGCCACCGGCGCCAACCTTGTGTGAATGCTCTGGAAAGTTAATCATTTGCATATCACAGCATCTTCTTCCTGTCGGTTAAATTTCGCGTCTGTAGCACGTCCGCTGCGTCGTGTAGCAATTTTAATGGCCAGTAGTGTACTATTTGTTATTACATTTTCAAGATCAGGGACAGGCTTCGAAAGCGCAAGTCAAACTTCCATAATTAAGGATGCGAATGATGTTATTCACAAGCAGTAACATAGTATCCAGAACGTGGGTTAGAGCACTTGCCCGCGAAAGGCAAAAATCCCGAGTTCGAATTCGGCACACAATTTTAATCCGCCAGGAAGTTTCAGTAATATAGTAAGTCATAATGTGCCAGACCACAAGAGTAATGTACAAAAAATGGCTCTGAGCACTATGGGACTTAACATCTGTGGTCATCAGTCCCCTAGAACTTCGAACTACTTAAACCTAACTAACCGAAGGACATCACACACATCCATGCCCGAGGCAGGATTGGAGCCTGCGACCGTAGCGGTCGCGCGGTTCCGGACTGAGCGCCTAGAACCGCGAGACCACCGCGGCCGGCAGTAATGTACAACTTACTCGTCGGATGTGCTCTCGACATCACACGTTGCAGGATGGTATTTGTCATACCGACACGGAAAACAAGCTGAAACTTCATGTATATAATTCATGCAAATACACGTGTTTTTTTTCATTATATTATCTCTTAAACGTTATACAAATTAAATAATATGACCAGTGATGAAAAAAAATAGATTAATAATTAAGTCTGATCGCGAGTCGAACCTTCGCCTCATACTCGTTCGTTTTATGAAGCACGAAGCTTGACTATCATGAACTTTAACGTCCGACACCTACACACAGATACATAAGGCACCCAACAGATGCGTGAAACATCTCTTGCGATCTTCTCGTAATTGCCAGAGTAGTGAACCTTACTAATTGCATATTTTGTTGCTTTAATGGCCTGATAAAGGCGTATAAAGTTTCAAATAAATCTGTGATCCCAGCGCCGTGACCTCCACTTGTGAGAGGACATGGGTGCCGCACCGCGACGCTAAAAGTGTAGTCGCAGGAGTTTTAATATAATGTTTGATTTCTGATGTAGTTTGTTTGAGCTTCCACCAGTCTGCAGCCTCGCCGCGACCCACTGGCGCATCCCAGCCCACCACAGTAGTGGTTCATATCTCGGCCCACTTCACTGTGCTGGAGAAGGAACCCAACATTTGTACAAGAAAATTCCGGGAAGGGACTGAGATTATCAACAACGAATGTAACCACAGTAGAAGACATGGCTATGGGTTTACAACTTCGTTGTCTCCCGCCTTCAAGATGTAAATACGTCGACACGGTGCTTGAGAAATACAAACAACTAGGAAGCCACATCTGCGGGACGACGTTAATACAACGTGTGGCAGAAAAACGGCTTGTTTTAATTAGTCTCTAATATTGGAATCGAATTGGCAACACTGAATGTTTGTCATTTGATTCAGGTAAGTACGCCGTTTACTGATCTAGAGCGCTGGGGTTTGCATGAGCGTGCTGTGGCTGTTTTTTTACTGTGTTGCTGCTGTTATAGTTGGCGTCACGAACGATGGCGGTCGAGTTTAGGTTTGATCTGCGCATCTACGTCACGCATACTTGGATAGCCAATGAGCGTTCGGTAGTGTTCTGAGCGCTCTGCTCTCAATGCCGTAGCTAACGCGAGCGTTAAACGTGATCTTAGTGAGTTGTTAAGTGAATTTCTATTTCATTTGTTGCGAGTTGTCATCACTGATGGTGGTGGTAAGTGATACATTCTGCATAAGCAAGCGAGAGACATAATTTGCAGGATATACACTTTCTTCAAGTGGAAAGCACGCGCATGCGCATAACGCAACTGTCGCTTGGAATCATCTAAAAATGTCATTCCCGTCCGTGCCTCGACATGCGCGAACCCCATCGTTCGTGGATCGTACTGTAGACGAGAATGCCGTCGTCATGTCAACCTTAGACGGAATGATCATATTCCGTCGGCAGATGCAATCAGGTTGAAAGGTCTCTGTTAGATTCCTTTCATGCTATTTTGCTCGATTTATTGTTCTTTACATCGTACATTTGCACCTCTAAATTTACTGTGGCATTTTTAAATTTAAGTGTATAGTTATGATGTCTTAATATATTGTCATCTCCTTCCCTTCTGGTGTGAAAGAATGAACTTGTGTGAGTATTTGTAGTTGCATGCTCGGTGGTAGCAGAGAAGTTCTGTCTGCTAGAGAACAGTAGGACCAACGTCTGAGCAGGTACATACGATTTCTAAGGCAAAGAGGTTTGTCTCCTTGGTGTGGTTCTGTCCGTCCCTTGTAAGGTTGGTAAAGGAAGGTACCTCTCTCGTTACTTCCTACTGTATCTGTTGGACACCCTCGGGCGGGGCCCACGCTAGTCAGTCTGCGGGCAGTTTCTGAGGTGGTAACATCGTCGGGTAAGCGCGTGTTTGGTGAGTCCGAAGGACAATGAAATTCTTAAGTTTTCAGCCTAACTGGAATATTAATTACTTCTCTTACAGATTTATATCGAAAATGTTTTTTATAATGGTTCAAATGGCTCTGAGCACTATGGGACTTAACTTCTGAGGTCATCAGTCCCCTACAACTTAGAACTACTTAAACCTAACTAACCTAAGGACATCACACACATCCATGCCCGTGGCAGCATTCCAACCTGCGACCGTAGCGGTCGCGCGGTTCCAGACTGTAGCGCCTAGAACCGCTCGGCCACCCCGGCCGGCGTTTTTTATGTTTTAAATCGTGATGCAGTGGGGTTTCAGTGTTGGTTTAGGGGTGTATTGCGGTAGTTGCTTTGTTTCCACCCCAATAAAGAAATTGGAAGCACGTTAAGTCATGAGGCGTAATTCTAATTAAAATCATCGCTCTTTAGTGTGAATGTGCGTGTGATTGTAAGATTTTCTCTCGTTGAAATTCTTCAAATTAATAACTTCTCTTTGTGTTCAACCCACGTTGTGTGTGCTTTGAAGTAACGGTACCACATGCTCGTAAAAATTGTTTAACGAGCCATCAGGTCAATACTATGCCTCTATTAACGCAGTTCGCAAGTTTCTATTGTGACTAATGTGTATGGATTTGATTTCTTCATTTAAATCGTTATGGGATTACATATTTTCTGTAAATGTACTTGCGCACGTGGAACATGTGGTTTAGTAACAAAACTGGCCCTCAGCTACTTGTTTTTGCATAATATATCGCGCATTCGAACGTAATTAATCGCTATCGCGAGCAGTTTTCCTATTTCACGATTTCTTGAAATATTTTTATAGGATTGTGGTTATATTGAACCACGTTATCTTTGTCTTAACTTTCAGTACCAGTCTGTGGTTACCCATTGCGAACACGACTACGCTAGGAGCCGAATTTCTTTGCCTAAATAGAATGGATTGATGATGGTTCAGTTCCTTTTTTGTGTACCCTTGAACTATCTTCGTGTGCTTGTTTGAATGCGATATCCCATCCTGTCGCCTATTCTTTGTTTCCTATCCTTAGAAAATCAAGTTTTATGTTAATTGAATCCCCTCTGAGTAACACTTTTCTTAATTAATTTACAATAGTAAATAAGGCACCAGCTTTGGGACAGACTTAGCATGAGTTATCCGTCTATTAAACACAGATGAATTTTAAAATAAATATAAAAGTTAAAACTTACTTCACTTTTCTTTAATATAATTTTCCCCATCTGTTTACTTATAATAATAAAATGATAAAAAATGAGCCGATAGTGTGTGTGACTATTCCATAGATTTAAAACCTTATAACAGTAGTAATAATTTGACAGTCACCCACGCATATTTTCCACCCTAGGTTCGGAAGGTATTAAAAACATTATGCTCATTATAAGGTTGTGGGTGAAAAACTTTGATGCAACAGAAAGTGCACTGAAGATGAAATCGCCAGGAAGGCCCAGAAGTTGTCGCTCAGGAACGAATAAAGGAAGTGCAAAATGTTATACTCAGCAAGTCAGCAGTCCAAAGAGTTCTGTGAGACAAACTGCGGCAATAGTGGGAATCTCCAATCGTAGTGTGCACAGAATTTTACGCAGTGATTTAAAGTTGCAACCATACAAGGTACAGTCTGTGCAACAGTTAAGTGAAAGTGATTATGGAAAGCGAATGACTGTCGATTCAACTGTTGACTAAAATTAGGGGGAATGAAGGCTTCTTAAATTTGCTGTGGGTGAGCGATGAGGCTCAGTTTCATCTCAGTGGTTGCGATAACAAACAAAACTGCCGTTACTGGTGCGAGGATAATCCACACGAACTCTATCGACGTCCCTTACACAGCCAGCGTGGTGCGCTGTCTCTTCTCTGGCCATGATAGGCCGTTTATTTTTCGAGGAAAAACACGGACAAGCAACCACTGTCGCACCTCAACGGTATGCTGACATGGTTGACACATTCCTCACACCTGAACTTTTAACAGTTTCCCGGGGATCGATGACATCGCTGTTTGGTCTCTTCCCCCCCCCCCCCCCCCAAATCAATCAATCAGCAACCTTCTGCAAATGAGTATTGGTTTCAGCAAGTGGTGCTACGTCTGACTGTGATCAAATTCCAGTGGCAGCAGTGTATGGTAGCCACGTCATTTCAAGGACTGGGGACTTTTTATGGCCTCCCAGATCTCCCTACTTACCGGTCTGTGATTACTTCGATGGGCCACCATAGAAACTGGATGAATTTCGCCCAATGATTCCACTTCTGCAGCATAAACGCGGGAAGACTACCTGTTATAATTCTGACGCTTGTCTTTGACAGAGCACAGCGAACCGTAAACACCAGTAAATTCCAGTGGAGGAGTCAGAACATCGATCGTGTAGGAGAAACTGAAGAGGAACGTGTCGGAACATAACGACCTAGAAGATTTTGCCTTTAATTAATATTTTATTTATGAGTGTTTGCGCATACATGTCTGCAGTCCTAGAACACACTGAAATCCGACCGCCATAGTACTGTGCCACACAGCTACATGAACCAAAACAAATTGGCACAGACCGCTGATAAAGTGGAGCACCGAGCGGTAATTCGTTTTCGGCATTTGAAGGGGAACAATGCAGCAACAATCCATACTGCGCTGGTGAAAAATGGCAACACTACATCATCTAATGACACAGTGAACCGGTGGCACAGACGGTCCCAGTGCTCAAACAAGTGTGATGGCGATGGGCGAAATGGCACGCCTGCTCTGTGAAGAACCGGCAGTCACAAGTCTAGCCCTTGATGTTCCAAGACCGGAGCATAACAGTCGGACCATAGTGCAACTAGTCAAAATCAGTCATGGATTAATTTCAACATCTTGCACAGCACTTTGAACTCGACAAAGGTGACCGCGCGATGGGTTCTGTAAGTGCTCACACCCATTCAAAATATCGGCCGAGCCGAGGCAGCAATGGAAATATTGCAGATGTGTCAGATCAGTCGAGATGACTTGTTCATCCGCTTAATCTCTACGGATGAGTGCTGGGCGGATCGCTATGACCCAGACGCAAAAGAGCAATCCTAACAGTGGAAAAACTTCGATTCGCCACCATTGGGCAAGGTGATGCTAAATGTTTCCTTTAGTACGGCCATGGCCTAATGCGTTACCGATTATGCTCGTGACCTGCATTCTACCACTCTTCGGACTCTACCACAACGAAAACAAGAAGTCTACATCTACATCTACGTGAATACTCTGCTATTCACAATAAAGTGCCTGGCACTGGGTTCAATAAACCATCTTCAAGCTGTCTCCATACCGTTCCACTCTCGAACGGCGCGCGGGAAAAACGAGCACTTAAATTTTTCTGTGCGAGCCCTGATTTCTCTTATTTTATAGTGATGATCATTTCTCCTTATGTAGGTGGGCGCCAACAGAATGATTTCGCAATCGGAGGAGAAAACTGCTGATTGAAATTTCATGAGAAGATCCCGTTGCGCCGGCCGAAGTGGCCGCGCGGTTCTGGTGCTGCAGTCTGGAACCGCGAGACCGCTACGGTCGCAGGTTCGAATCCTGCCTCGGGCATGGATGTGTGTGTGATGTCCTTAGGTTAGTTAGGTTTCACTAGTTCTAAGTTCTAGGGGACTAATGACCTCAGCAGTTGAGTCCCATAGTGCTCAGAGCCATTTGAACTATTTTGAAAGATCCCGTTGCAAATGTCTGTGGCACTATCTCCCCTTCTTCGCGATAATAAAAAACGAGCTGCCCTTCTTTGTACATTTTCGATGTCATTCGTCAGTCCCATCTGATGCGGATCCCACACAGCACAGAAATACTCCAGAATAGGGCGGACAAGCGTGGTGTAAGCAGTCTCTTTAGTAGACCTGTTGCACCTTCTAAGTGTTCTGCCAATGAATCGCAGTCTTTGGTTGGCTCCACACACAACATTATCTATGTGATCGCTGCAATTTAGGTTATTTGTAATTGTAATACCTAAGTATTTAGTTGGATTTAAAGCCTTCAGATTTGTGCGACTTATCGCGTAACCGAAATTTAGCGGATTTCTTTTAGTACTCGTGTGAATAACTTCACACTTTTCTATATTCAGGGTCAATTGCCACTGTTCGCATCATACAGATATCTTATCTACAATATTTTGCAATTCGTTTTGGTCATCTGATGACTTTACAAGACGGTAAATGACAGCACCATCTGCAAACAATCTAAGACGGCTACTGAGATTGCACCTATGTCGTTAATACAGGAACAATAGAGGGCCTATAACACTTCCTTGGGGAACGCCGTATATTACTTCTGTTTTACTCGATGACTTTCCGTCTATTACTACGAACTGTGACCTTTCTGGCAGAAAATCACGAATCAAGTCGCACAACTGAGGCGATATTCCACAGGCACGCAGTTTGGTTAGAAGACGCGTGTGAGGAACGGTGTCGAAATCTAAAAATATGGAATCAATTTGATATCCCCTGTCGATAGCACTCATTACTTCATGAGTGTAAAGAGCTGGTTGTGTTTCGCAAGAACTATATTTTCTGAGTCCGTGCTGACTACGTGTCAATAAATTGTTTCCTTCAGGCGGTTTGGGCGTGACCGTGCAGACATTGCTGACTCCAAGTTAGTTTTAGTTTGTTCAGAGTTACCATTCTGATGTTACTTTGCAGAAATAAGTCAGTATTAGAAACGTCTGCATTCTATGAGAACGTTCTTGCGACCTTTTAGCCTGGACAGTAATTTCTCTCTCGTTATTACCGTCATCATTATGTACTACTCGCATGTAATAGGCGTAATGTAATGGTGAGTCACTAAGGAAGTCTAGTTACATACAAAAGAGAATCTGAAGGCCCTAATGTCGCAGGAAGATATAAATTAATTAGCAAATAAAAATAATTACATCAATTACGAAAAATGCCGAGTGAGGGCAGTATGCAGCTGTTCACTGAAGGAAAAACTTAGATTCAGCAAAGGGGTGATGGGAGAGGAAACGACCCATGTCGGTACAATGCAGACGGCGTTTGCAAACGGGAGAAAACGCCGAGGAGAAGAAAGGGACGCGCATCCAGTGTCGGCTTTTGCATCGCGGCCCGCTTCGCACGTCCTCGACCGCATCAAAAGCGTGGCTTGGAATACATAGTAGGTGGGGACTGGAGCGCTAAACGGCCAGTGGGGACGTGGCGCGGCTGGCTTTACCACGGTAATCAGCTTCCTTCCGCCGTCCCCTCTAGCCGAGATTCCTGCAGCTGAGCACACACGCTCATTTGGCCAAGAAACGCTCTCTGCCATTTTCGAGATTAAGCCAGGGCGTGCAAAATGCTGTTGCGACGGGTATGGAAGGAGGAGGGGCGGCGGGGTCGGTTGTGTAGCTACCAGCACGCTGTACATGGCTGTGTGTGCGGCCGAGGGACAACACAAACGGCCGAGGGGACATGGGTGCTGATCTCACAGGAAAGAGAAGAGGGCGGAGGGCTTGTTGGCCGGAGGGCGTGTGGTGTGGGTGACGCACTTTACAATTACCGCCTGAGTAGCAAGAGGCGGAAAGAGAGCGGGCTGGAAAGAGAACGGGATAGAAAGCGGCTGCCAGCGAAGGTGCGGTAATTTCGAGCGCGCGTTAAGTAACAAAGAAGGTCTCTCCTGTTTGTGTCATTAGCAGCGAACCGCGCCTGCTGTTGAGGTAAAAGGCCCATTAGACTGTGCGCCGCCAGGTTAGCTGGTGGCTGCTGCCTTCGTCAAGGGAGAGGGGTGGTGAGGGGAAGGGGATAGGTGTCAGGAGGGGAGGGAGGAGGGATAAGGAGGGCGGGGAGGGAGAAGCCCCATTACGCCACACCCGGCCGGAAAAAGAAACCGGCTTCCCTACACCTGTAAACAAACTTCGCCAAGCCTTAACAAAAGAGAGTGGCAGGAAGGAGGTAAAAACTTTCTGTGTAGCTCGTTTGATGAGAAGAGATCGAAAAACCGGAAATTTCGATCTAGCCGCGCAGAAAATATAAGCTTGGATGCTAATTTTGGGACTTCATTAGCGAAAGGAGAAAGGACACCCCAGGAGGTTAACGAAGCGGATGGCGTGACGCTAGTGCCTGTCGAGCGCTGTACATCTTTGGTGGCGTGTTGCAGACTTGCCTGTGTCGTTTTTATTGCTGTGAAAGGCAGGGCGCCAGAAGTGATGAACATGGGCGTGAAATTGAGAATTTATGGTAGCTCTTTATCGGTGTGGCAGTGAGGAAAGTGGTAAAAATATGGTCGAAGTACCAAAATATTAAAATACATGAAGACTGCTGGATAAAGTGCTCCTACACAGAATAGATGTCCGCTACCGTTGCTGAGTGGACAGCGCGCCGGCTTGTCATGCCGGAGGGCCTGAGTTCGATTCCCGGCTGGGTTGGAGATTTTCCTCCGCTCAGTGACTGGGTGTTTGTGTCATCTTCATCATCATCATCATCATCATTTCATCCTCATCGACACGCAAGTCGCCGAAGTGGCGTCACCCCAAGAGACTTGTACCAGGCGACCAGTTCTACCCTCTGGGTAGATGAATAGATGAAGAATCACGTGTACGCAAAACTCTTGGCTGATTGGCAAACAGTCAGGGTGGACATGTCTCGTTAGCCAGTCGGTTTGGAATATAATCAATAATACTGTCAAGTATTTGGCTTGTTTTATTATATTGTATATTATACACTCCTGGAAATTGAAATAAGAACACCGTGAATTCATTGTCCCAGGAAGGGGAAACTTTATTGACACATTCCTGGGGTCAGATACATCACATGATCACACTGACAGAACCACAGGCACATAGACACAGGCAACAGAGCATGCACAACGTCGGCTCTAGTACAGTGTATATCCACCTTTCGCAGCAATGCAGGCTGCTATTCTCCCATGGAGACGATCGTAGAGATGCTGGATGTAGTCCTGTGGAACGGCTTGCCATGCCATTTCCACCTGGCGCCTCAGTTGGACCAGCGTTCGTGCTGGACGTGCAGACCGCGTGAGACGACGCTTCATCCAGTCCCAAACATGCTCAATGGGGGACAGATCCGGAGATCTTGCTGGCCAGGGTAGTTGACTTACACCTTCTAGAGCACGTTGGGTGGCACGGGATACATGCGGACGTGCATTGTCCTGTTGGAACAGCAAGTTCCCTTGCCGGTCTAGGAATGGTAGAACGATGGGTTCGATGACGGTTTGGATGTACCGTGCACTATTCAGTGTCCCCTCGACGATCACCAGTGGTGTACGGCCAGTGTAGGAGATCGCTCCCCACACCATGATGCCGGGTGTTGGCCCTGTGTGCCTCGGTCGTATGCAGTCCTGATTGTGGCGCTCACCTGCACGGCGCCAAACACGCATACGACCATCATTGGCACCAAGGCAGAAGCGACTCTCATCGCTGAAGACGACACGTCTCCAGTCGTCCCTCCATTCACGCCTGTCGCGACACCACTGGAGGCGGGCTGCACGATGTTGGGGCGTGAGCGGAAGACGGCATAACGGTGTGCGGGACCGTAGCCCAGCTTCATGGAGACGGTTGCGAATGGTCCTCGCCGATGGAGCTCCGTATGCCACGGCAAACTGGCTGACACTGACGGCGGCGGTGCACAAATGCTGCGCAGCTAGCGCCATTCGACGGCCAACACAGCGGTTCCTGGTGTGTCCGCTGTGCCGTGCGTGTGATCGTTGCTTGTACAGCCCTCTCGCAGTGTCCGGAGCAAGTATGGTGGGTCTGACACACCGGTGTCAATGTGTTCTTTTTTCCATTTCCAGGAGTGTATTTATTATATACATTATATTTTATTTATTATACAGGGTATTCCGAAACTATTCGTTCAAATTAATACAGGAGGTGGCATTTTCATAAAGTTGTAGTGAATTTCATATGTTATTTGACTATTTACTATTTGTTATCAAAGCTTCAAAATGGTTCAAATGGCTCTGAGCACTATGGGACTCAACATCTTAGGTCATAAGTCCCCTAGAACTTAGAACTACTTAAACCTAACTAACCTAAGGACATCACACACACCCATGCCCGAGGCAGGATTTGAACCTGCGACCGTAGCAGTCCCGCGGTTCCGGACTGCAGCGCCAGAACCGCTAGACCACCGCGGCCGGCATCAAAGTTTCAAGAACGAGGGAAACGCTAGGAAAGTCCAAGTCAAATTTCCATAATTAAGGATGCGAATGACGTCATTCACAAGCAGTAACATAGTATCCAGAACGAGGGCTAGAGCACTTGCCCGCGAAAGGCAAAAATCTTGAGTTCTAGTCTCTGTACATAATTTTAATCTGCTAGGAAGTTTCAGTAATATAGTAAGTCATAATGTGCCAGACCACAAGAGTAATGTACAATTACTCGTCGGATGTGCTCTCGACATACTAGGGACGATTTGCACAAAGGCAGTTTACCACGCTAACTGCAGCAGTTGCATTCACAGGAAGTGCTCGAATGCGCGACCATTGGCCTGCATGTGCGCAGTATATCGTCGGACTATTGACTGTCGTGTCCATCCGAAGATACGTTACATGTCTGCAATGGTAGCAGCAACGACGGTAATTCTAGCGACGGGGTCTTCCTCTGTTTCCACATCGGTTTCATACTCCAGCTGCTTCATACTCACCCAGAGAAAGAAATCCACACACGTGAGGACAGGTTTCGTAGGTGGCCAGGCTTATTCATCGATTCCCGAAGGTGTCTCTCAAATGATTCCCCACAGCAAAGCTGAAATGGACTGGCGCCCCATCGTGCTGGAACTACACCCTTTGCGTAATATTCTCTGGTGTTGTGGAACCCGCCGGTTGGGCAAGCGCTGTCGATACTGTCTCAAGCAGCGTGTCTATTTCCGTTCACAGGTCCTCATACCAGATGCATATCAGCCATTTCAGCATACGTAAATCGCGTTACGTTCATTGTTGTCACGAGGCAGAAATGATTGCGATTGACTCAGTGTGTTTCTATCCAGATCACAAAGCCAACCATATGTACACAGAGCAGTTTGGAACGTCTGTACATATTCCCAGTCATCGACACGGTCACAACGCAACACTATTAGCAAAATATTCCCAAAGTAAGCTGACTTCAGAAACCATATTTTCCTTATCAAACTATATATTTTTTGATGTTCTGTACCGC
This sequence comes from Schistocerca cancellata, assembly GCF_023864275.1. Classification (NCBI taxonomy): domain Eukaryota; kingdom Metazoa; phylum Arthropoda; class Insecta; order Orthoptera; family Acrididae; genus Schistocerca; species Schistocerca cancellata. The sequence continues at coordinate 186,935,181 of NC_064627.1, read as the reverse complement.
CTATATTAACCTGAACGAACAGTTTCGGGCCGGCCGGGGTGGACGAGTGGTTCTAGGCGCTACAGTATGGAACCGCGCGACCGCTACTGTCGCAAGTTCGAATCCTGCCTCGGGCATGGGTGTGTGTGATGTCCTTAGGTTAGTTAGGTTTAAGTAGTTCTAAGTTCATAGGAGACTGATGACCTCAGAAGTTAAGTCCCTTAGTGCTCAAAGCCATTTGAACCATTTTTTTGAATAGTTTCGGAACAGCCTGTATTATTCCTTCCGGTACTCTCACTAAATTAGAACTTTTGAAACAACAAGGTTGACAGCGTCCATTGGGAGCACTCAAGAGTCTAGTGATATTTAATTTCGCACGCCAGCGCGCGCGTGCGTATGTTTGTGTGTGAATCTTTTATTTATTATTAAGAAAAGAGTCAACAATAAACAAAGAAATATATTCCGAGGACCGCATGCTGCTATGCACAACAGCCGGCCAGAGTGGCCGAGCAGTTATAAGTGCTTCAGTCTGGAACCGCGCGACCACTATGGTCGCAGGTTCGAATCGTGCCTCGGGCATGGATGTGTGTGATGTCCTTAGGTTAGTTAGGTTTAAGTAGTTCTAAGTTCTAGGGGACTGATGACCTCAGATGTTAAGTCCCATAGTGCTCATAGCCATTTGAACCATTTTTGCTATGCAGAACAAATGAAGAACCATTTTTATTTATTTTGTCCGGACCTTATTATTTACAATATAAGTAAAAATTAGCCATTTAACGAGACACGGAAGATCCTCAAGAGCTGGGCATGTTACTCTCCCGCATATGTGTTAGGTAACACATCAACGTCCTGAATTGTACAGGGTGCCAATTACAGACTGCACACACATTACTCAACATGTAAACGTCACTACAGATGTTCGGGTTTAGGTAATGAGGTGTTGCATATGCCTGCCATCATTGGCGATGATGTGGCGCAGACGATGAGCGAAATTCTGCACGATCCACGGAAGTGTCGGAACATCGACGCTGTCGATCACCTCCTGAATGGCTGTTTTCAGCTCAGCAATGGTTTTGGGGTTATTGCTGTACACGCGATCTTTAATACAGTCCCACAAAAAGGAGTCGCATGTGTTCAGATCCGGAGAATATGGCGGCCAATCGAGGCCCTTGCCAGTGGGGTCAGAGCCAGAATTCAGTCCCCAAAGTACTCCTCCACGACATCAAACACTCTCCTGGTTCGACGAGGCCGACCTCTGTCTTGCAAGGATCACAACTTGTCGACATCAGGGTCACACTGGATAACGGAGACGAACTCATCTTCTAAAAGCTTCATGTACCGTTCGCTAGTTCAAAAAATGGCTCTCAGCACTATGGGACTTAAGATCTGAGGTCATCAGTCCCCTAGAACTAAGAACTGCTTAAACCTAACTAGCCTAAGGACATCACACACATCCATGCCTGAAGCAGGTTTCGAACCTGCGACCGTAGCGATCGCGCGGCTCCAGACTGAAGCGCCTAGAACCGTTCGCTAGTCACCGTGCCATCAAAGAATATAGCAAAGCCACCTGTTGAGGATGAAGAGACTTCTCGATCGCGAAATGCGGTTTCTCAGTCCCCAAATGCACCAGTGTTGCTTATTGACGAACCTATCCAAATGAAAATGGACTTCGTCGCTAAATCAAACCATACTAATTCCCATCATGCCCTGCGGCCAACCGAGCAGTTAGAACGTCCTGGCGCAAACCGTTCAGAAGTTATGGCGATTTTATTTCATATAGTTCAATAATTGGTACCCTGTATCAGCCAACGCTGGGAGACACGAGAAAATTCATCTCATCGCGGAGAGCGAGAATTCGTAGAACAACTTGTGAAGCACTCGTTGGCGAAAGTGATAATAACGAGCAGTATCGTATCATGTCGAGCTTGAACTTAAAACGGAAACAAAAGACCGACATAAACCATTAAACAACGCGCATGTTGTGCAGTTTTGCCGCTCTTCCTCCACACTTTTGTAAGCGATCAGGGACGCCCAGAAGTTATTGTAGGAGGGGAGTTTTTGGTGTGTTACGTGACAGGAAGATAGGTTGCTGTTGGAAACCGCTTTGAAACAATTTAAACAATCATATCAGGTGCATAGCGAGGGTCTCCACTGGGGTAAGTCCCAGAATAAGTACCTCGTCTGCGAAAGACACACTTATTGAGATGCTCACGAAACAAATTTTTGAATCACATACAGGGTGACAATTATTAAACTATATGAAATAAAATCGTCGTAACTTCTGAACGGTTTGTGTTACGACGTTCAAACTGCACGGTTGGCCGCAGGGCATGATGGGAATTGTATGGTTTGGTTTAGCGACAAAGCCCACTCTCATCTGGATGGGTTCGTCAATAAGCAAAATTGGCGCATTTGGGGGACTGAGGATTCGCATTTCGCGATCGAGATGTCTCATCAACCTCAGCGGGTGACTGTGTAGTGTGCAATGTCCAATCACGGAATAATCGGTGCGATATTCCTTGATGACACTGTGACTACCGAAGGTAGTGAAGGTTTTGGAAGATGATTTCATCCCCATTGCCCAAAGTGATCCTCGTTCTGACAATATATGGTTCATGCAAGTCGGAGCTCGACCCCATCGAAGTAGGAGAGTGTTCGATGTCCTGGAGGAGCACTTTGGACACCGCATTCAGTCTCTGGGGTACCCAGACGCCGCTGGTATGGGCCTCGATTGGCCGCCATATTCTCCTGATCTGAAGACGTGCGACTCCTTTTTGTGGGGCTGTATTTAAGACGGAGTGTACAGCAATAACGCGAAAACCGTTGCTGAGCTGAAAACAGCCATTCAGGAGGTCATCGACAGCATCGATGTTCCGACACTTCAGCGGGTCATGCAGAATTTCGATATTCGTCTACGCCACATCATCGCTAATGATGGCAGGCGTATGGAACAGGTCATAACCTAAATGCGAATACCTGTACTGACGTTTATATGTTAAATAAAGTGTGCGCACACCATAGTTTGTGACTAATTTTCGTTTTTTTCATGTTGTTGTTGCTGTGGTCTTGAGTCCTGAGACTGATTTGATGCAGCTCTCCATGCTACTCTATCCTGTGCAAGCTTCTTCATCTCCCAGTACGTACTGCAGCCTACATCCTTCTGAATCTGCTTAGTGTATTCATCTCTTGGTCTCCCCCTACGATTTTTACCCTCAACGCTGCCCTCCAATACTAAATTGGTGATACCTCGATGTCTCAGAACATGTCCTACCAACCGATCCCTTCTCCTAGTCAAGTTGTGCCACAAGCTCCTCTTCTCCCCAATTCTATTCAATATCTCCTCATTAGTTATGTGATCTACCCATCTAATCTTCAGCATTCTTCTGTAGCAGCTCTTTTCGAAAGCTTCTATTCTCTTCTTGTCTAAACTATTTATCGTCCACGTTTCACTTCCATACATGGCTACACTCCATACAAATACTTTCAGAAACGACTTCCTGACAATGCCCAGTCACGGAATAATCGATGCGATATTCCTTGATGGAACGGTGATTACCGAAGGTAGTGGAGGTTTTAGAAGATGATTTCATATCCATTATCCAAAGTGACCCTCATTCTGACAAGATATGGATTATGCAAAACTGAGCTCGACCCCATCGAAGCAGGAGTTCATATAGTTCAATAATTGTCATCCTAATTATTAAGTCCGTGGAGCATAAGGTTACCAAGTTAGCTAGATTACAAGGGGGCAATCAGACCTGTTAATCAGGGATTTTGATGAATTCTAGTTATGTCGTAGACAAACGTGTCCTGTTTACATGGCTAGTGGCTTTCATGCTACGGCCACCTGTGTCCGAGCAAATCGAGGTTGAAGTTTTATGGATACCTCCTGTACCCGTATAACGTTAATCATATTTCGACCAAGCGAGCGTCGCGTAACTGCTTGGGTTCACGGCTACCATTCTTGCGGGACGGGTTCCAATCCTGACTAAGTATTTCGTTATTTTTTCAGTTTTATATTACAAAATAAAATTAAATACAGTATGCAGCTGCGGGAGGGTTCCAGTTAGAGTCGAAAGTACTCACATCTAATCTTAACATCGATTACGCAATTAACACTGACCAGTCGGGCTGCGAGTACCAATCGACGAACAACACATCCCTTGAGAAACAAGGAGCGAAAACCGTCCGTATGCAGAAAAAAGATTTTAAGAAGATTGGTCATCCCTTCACAGCACAGTATAATATTTGTAAGGAGACTCATTTTATTATGCATGGAAGAACCATCCGGGAAATTTGGTAGAATTGTTCAAAAATTGTGACCCGCAAAAAATCAGCGAATTTCGTGAAAGTTCTTTACGAAGAGGTTTCAAAATCTGTCTTCTCCCGTACGCGGGACGAGAAAAACTTCCTTACATTTTACATAGGTGAGGAGGGCAGGAGGTAGGTAACAATTTCGAAGAAAAAAATTTTAAATTGCTAAAGACTAATAGAGAAATAGCTTCGAGAGAAGATCCCATAAAAAGTACGTTCGTCACTTCTGCGTCAATTTTGTGCACCTAAGATCGCAGGAATGATCAAATACGCGTGGTTCGCAGCGACGTTGTTTGAAGAAACAACAATCTTACCGAATTTAAGCGAACTGTGTTTTGCGGTACCGTTTCTGAAAACTCCGTGCGCCTACAAGGCACTAGCTTTCGCTAAATGTGCGTCGTGCTCTACGTATTTGCTGTTCCGATTGCTTCTACGACAAATACCATCAGGAATTCTGCTCTAATACAGCAAGCGATGCAAGCAATAATGAGGAAGACAATTCTGTAATCTGTTTTGTAAGAAACTGAATATACATTTGAAGAAAGTAAATTTCGTGTGACTAGGGCCTCCCGTCGGGTAGACCGTTCGCCGGGTGCAAGTCTTTCGATTTGACGCCACTTCGGCGACTTGCGCGTCGATGGGGATGAAATGATGGATGATTAGGATAACACAAGACCCAGTCCCTGAGCGGAGAAAATCTCAGACCCAACCGGGAATCGAACCCGGGCCCCTAGGACTGACAGTCTGTCGCGCTTACCACTCAGCTATCGGGAGCGGACTTGGCGAAAATATCTGTTTTTGAGTAATTTCGCAAGACTTATACTGTTTAGTGATATTCTGTACGATAAAACTGGAAAACGAAAAGAAAAAGTGACAGGCAGGATTGGAACCCGTACCCCGGCGTGGTAGCCACGACCCTTACTCAATGCGTTACGCTCACTTGCTCGAAACAGGATTGCGTTACGGGTATGGGACACACACCCCTACGACTTTAACCTCGATTTTCTCGGAAACTGGGGCCGCAGGACGAAAACCCGCTAGCCGGGTACTCAGGACAGACCCCTCTGCAACATACCCAAGACTCATCAGTATCCGTGATTAACAAGTCTGATGGTCCCATTTTTAGAGGTCGGTTCCATTCTGTTATAAACCGGTACATCCAAGTCGCGTTAACCACTGAAAAGCTGAATAACTGTTCACTTCATGAGGCTTCCAAACTTTCATGTTGACACCGAATAAAAATGAGGCGGCAGTGTAATGTAAGCCCGACGTGGAATCGGAACTGTAATACTGCAGTACTCGTAGGGGTGCAATGTAGACTAGCCTCCCCGTGGTGCACCCTGGGCAACGTGATTTTTTATCACGGCTAAATAGTCTACAAATCTGGCTGCTGGACCTGTGAGGATTTCCCAGCTTTACAGAATCAGCACAGACATCAACGCGAATACCCGAAACAACGGTTCCTCTCAGAACCCGTTGACCAAGGACATTGGAGATGTCCTTAAAATCCTACAACTCAACGTAGAAGGAATGAGTAGAGCTAAATCTGACTACCTAATTAAAGTCCTGGACAACCATTCAGTGGATGCTGTCTTGCTCCAGGAAACACATTGCGCCGACGAAAAGCAGTTGAAAAATAGATGCAAACTTCCAGGCTATTCCCTTGCTGCAGCAACTTACCACGCTAACTATGGCACTGCCACCTACTTTAAAAACAACACTGACCAGGTCCACGATACAAAAACACACACTGACCAAAGCGCCTACGCCATAAGAACAAAAATTGCTGATATTGAAGTCATCAACCTCTACAAACCCCCAACTCAGTCATGGAATGACTCTGCTATTTCCAACATAAAACATCCTACAGTGATAGTGGGCGATTTCAACAGCCACAGTACCCAGTGGGGATATAACAACACCAATGAGGATGGGGAGGGAGTAATGCAATGGGCGGACATAGAAGACGTCTTCTTGATCCATGATCTAAAGGATAAAGGGACTTTCCACTCGGCTAGATGGAAAAGAGACTACAACCCCGATCTGCGCTTTGTTTCCAGAGACGCCAAAAAGCTACCATTACGCTGCAATAAACAGATCTTGCCTGATTTTCCTCGTAGCCAACACAGGCCCGTCCTGCTACATGTCGGTATACAGATTCCAATAGTGAGACCTACACCTAAACCTCGATAGAATTTTGGCAAAGCCAACTGGGAAGCCTTTACCGCCGAAATGGACCCCAACATCCAATGGGTCCCACCCGCATCGAAGAACTACAACCGCTTTGTGGGATTACTCCTAGCCACTGCCAAAAAACACATTCCCAGAGGCTACAGGAAAACCTATATTCCCGGCTGGAGCCAAGAATGCATAGACCTATATAATGCATATTCGCAAAACAACGATCCTGAAATTGCGGACGAGCTTCTCCAATGCCTGGACTCAGCAAGACGAGAAAAGTGGCACACTCTCATGAAAAATATGGACTTCAAGCACTCCAGCAAGAAAGCCTGGTGCCTTCTTAAAAACCTAGGTGAAAGCTCCATTAAAACCTGTATGGGTGGCAACATACACCCCAAAGAGGTAGTAAACAGAATAGTTAACCTTACGAGAAAAACACCACGCAGCAACAAGGATAAGACTATGAAAGTAAAGAAAGAACTGAGAACCAAGCTCCGGCAATCCACACCCGACAACAATTTCTCAAAAACCTTTACCATCCTAGAGATCACAGAAGCACTGAAAGAAATGAAAATGGGTAAAGCGGCTGGTTTAGATGAGATCTACCCCGAGTTCTTACGGCACCTAGGACCTCGAGCTCTGCTGTGGCTAACTCAGTTTTACAATGACATCCAACGATCGGAAACACTACCACCACTATTTAAACAAACCAAGATCGTCGCCATTCTTAAGCCTGGCAAAGATCGAAAGCTCCCAGAGGACTACAGACCTATAGCTCTTCTAAGTGTATGCTACAAACTATTGGAGAGACTTAGTCTCAACAGAATAAAACCCATTGCTGAGAATTTCATTCCTATTGAACAAGCCGGATTTAGACCAGGTCGGAGCTCCTGTGATCAAGTATTCTCTCTTACCACACATATTGAGAGTGGATTTCAAAGGAAGAAAAAGATAGTCGCCATGTTCATAGATCTATCGTCAGCATATGACACAGTGTGGAGGGAGGCAATGATTCTTAAACTCCAACGCATTATTCCTTGCAAGAAAACGGCTACCCTAATCAACAATATGCTCACAAACAGATTTTTTGAAGTACACCTAGATGAAGAGATAAGCAAGAAATATAGGTTAAATGATGGCCTGCCTCAAGGATCCGTGCTAACTCCATTACTTTTTAATATATATACATCAGACCTACCAGAGACATCTTCTAAGAAGTTTATCTATGCAGACGATATTGCTCTCACATATCAACATCAAGACTTCCACAATTCCGAAAGAATCATTGAGGAAGACCTTATCAAAATGGATGAATATTTCGAAACATGGAGGCTCAGACCTAATACTTCTAAAACCCAAGTCTCCTGTTTCCACCTCAACAACAGACAGGCAAACTATGCACCCCACGTAGGGTTCAGAGGCCAGCTGCTTAACTACAATCCCCTCCCAAAGTATCTGGGAATTATATTGGACCGATCTCTGACGTACAAGGACCACTTATACAAATGCGCAGCAAAAATCAAAACCAGAAATAATGTCCTACACAAACTCACTGGAAGTAGCTGGGCAGCAAGCGCCACAGTTCTCAGAACATCTGCTCTTGCACTAGTATATTCGGTGGCTGAATACTGCGCTCCGGTCTGGCTAAACAGCACTCACACAGCAACGGTGGACACCCAGCTAAACGACACCATGAGGCTCATCTCAGGCACTATTAAACCGACGCCCCACCAATGGCTCCCGGTACTGGCTAACATAGCCCCACCTCATCTAAGGCGAAGATCTGCACTGAAAAGGGAATGGCAAAAGTGCGCTAACAACCGTGACCTACCCTTACACGAAGACTGCAAGAATCCCAGCCACAGGCTCAAGTCCCGTAAGCCATCATGGAGATTAGGGCAACAGCTGATCGAGGACAATTATGATATCGACGAAGCCTGGCGTCGGGAATGGGATATGTCTAACCCTGATCACCTTAACTTAGTCTCGGACCCAACCGTACGGCCCGACGGCTTCGGTCTTCCCAGAAAATCTTGGACAACTTTAAATCGTATCCGAACAGGCTATGGTAGATGTAATTACTGGAAGCACAAATGGGGACAGACTGACTCACCCAACTGCGACTGTGTGAATCCACAAAATCCACATCATATCACAATGGACTGCCCTACGAGGAGATTCCCTGGCACAATGCAGGAGCTGCACCTCCTGGAGGGAGATGCTTCTGGCTGGCTGAGGGACTTGGACATACAACCATGAGTCTGGTCTACTCTTTTCCTTCTGAAAAACCTATTACTAGATACTATTACTATAATTTCTATGTATTTTTGTGTATTACTTCCTTTTTTAGATCTAATAATTGTTTGTTGCCTGTAACATATTGACCATTCATTGTTTTATACGTTGTTTGTGTTATTACTTACTTACCGCTGTATTCTATTAGGCATACGAAATATATATATACTCGTATGTAGTTGTAATTGCAGTGGAAAAACAGTTCCTGTCTGTTTAGTTTGCAGTCTTTAAATACTCCGTTAGTGGTGAATGAAACCAAAGGTCACCATAGAACGCAGTAGATACCGTGAAACTCCCCCCCCCCCCCCCTCCAGATTTAGTGGTAAGAGGGCCCCAGTGTACAGCCCATCAAAAACTGAACACAGGTCAAGCTTGAAAACAGGAAGAAGTTGTACTGAACTATGAAAAAAAAAGTGAACGCTCCAATGACAAGAAGCGCAATACAGATTAGGCTAGAATATCAAAGGTGAGGGCATGGTGTTGGACTGACAGGCGGGCGTTCCATAGTCGAAATTCCCTTACGCCAACTTTTATTTTCCTCGTTCGCTGTATTCATATTTGTGCCTGTGTCGTGTTGTAACGTGCGTTTGCTACAGCGAGGTGTAAGGAAGGGACCTATAATGAAAGTTGATTCCGCACAGCTCCTCTATTACCAGATAAACGGAAGCAGCTTTCGAATGGGAACCGCAAACCTTTGATAACAAGGCGGCAAGTCAACCGAATCCTCCACCGGATAACACGTCTGGTGTGTCATGTGTGGCATTAGTCACACTACGTGTGTCATATGATAAGACTCACGTATCAGAAATGGTTCAAATGGCTCTGAGCACTATGGGACTTAACGTCTGAGGTCATCAGTCCCCTAGAACTTAGAACTACTTAAACCTAACTAACCTAAGGACATCACACACATCCATGCCCGAGGCAGGATTCAAACCTGCGACCGTAGCGGTCGCGCGGTTCCAGACTGAAGCGCCTAGAACCGCTCGGCCACACCGGTCGGTGACTCACTTATCCACACACCTAATTTGTACACCTGGTATGTCAGTGAGATATACCGCCTTGCCCGATTTAAGTTTTCGTATGAATGTGACGGTGACCATTCCCAAGGAAATGATGAAATCATAACAGTTTGTCACATAAGCTGCAACAAATGAACGCAACAGTTTCACTATCACACAGTTTCTTTGTGCTATGTCAAAACACTTATTTTTAACTTTCTTGAAGTTGCGTTCCGTTTTGCAAGTTTTGACTCTGCAGTTTCTTTGTTGTAACGTAGTTCGCACCCGTTTATTTGTTGTTTTCATTTCTGTGAGACTTCCATGTGAGACCTCGCCTGCTACCACATGTACTTGTGAACTTGCATAATATTGCACTTGTCAAGCTTGCACCATTTACTGTTTTGATTTTGATTTTCTTTTTTCGCACAGTTCAGTACACCATCTCCTTGTTTTCATGCTTGATTTGTGTTTTTGACGGGCTACGCGCTGGGCCACCTTACCACTAAATCTGAGAGGGATGCGATGGGGAGTTTCTGTTTTAAGTACGTATGCATACTGGACAGGTTTGTTTGGATTCAGTGCTTTTGCTGTTGTGACGAAGCGCAGGTGGGATCCGCATGTTTAAATGTGTGTGAATTCCTAAGGGACCAGACTGCTGAAGTCATCGGTCCATAAGCTTACACACTAGTTAATCGAACTTAAACCAACTTACGATAAGGATAACACACACACACACACACACACACACACACACACACACACACATGCCAGAGGCAGGACTCGAACCTCCGGCGGGAGGGGCTGCGCAATTCGTGACATGGCGCCTCTAACCGCGCGACCACTCCGCGCGGCAGGTGGGATCCGGACAAGGGCGTGTGACCATTCGTTTATTGCAGGCAATTCATTACAGCCGTGGCGCGTCTGACGGAGATCATTACACAACACAATGTCAAATTTCAATCCAATTAAATTCGGGATTATGCACTGCGTGAGGAGGCTTATTGAAAAATAAATGGCGCCAGTTTTTTCCTTCTATTTGCGGCGCAGCTATAGCTCATTTCAATTAAACGGCGTAACGAGATATTAATTACGCGGTCGCCGCAGGGGACACAGCTGTTCGTCTGGTGTTTAGCACACGAGAACGCAATCACGGTGCTAGCTCATTCGCGGACTACGGGCAAACTACTGAGCCAGCTGAAGTGTTGCTTACATGTTGTAAAACGTGCTATATGGAAGTTCTCATTTACACTTGTCGTGTAATACTGTAGCATGTGCCACCGACATGCAGGGGTGGGTTTCTCTTTGAAGTATTCAGAGGATTTGTTGCGATGTACGTAAATTATTGTAGTCGTTTTCTGTATTCGATGATGAGGTGTTTCTGCTAGGCAACAGCACTGAAAAGAATGCTTTTCGTTCACAACTGTCACATTTAATCACTTTTGAATTTAATAAGTCACTATCAGAACCAAGTTTTTGTTACTACAGTAACACATCGAGTCGTCATTTAGTGTTCAGCAACTGATTTTAAATATCGGGAAAGTTCTGGCCAAGTATGGGATCGGACCAATCTTCAGACCAACCAAGAAGATGAAGGAATATTTCAGAACTTCAAAAGACGCCCGACACCCCCTAGCAACACCTGGGGGATACAAAATTCCATGCATTTGTGGATAAGTATATACTGGAACAACAAAAAGAAGTGTAAACACCCTCTCAGCCGAACACAAAAGAAATTGTCGTTTAGGACACATCGAAAAATCGGCAGTAGCTGAGCACGTTTTTCGAGATGGGAAACACCATAACAATTTTAATAGAAAAGAGGAAGTTTTAAAGTTCGACAAAATATGGATGTCGACGTTGCGCTAGCAGAATGACAATCAATTACTCTTAATAGAGAATGATGACGCCTTCCAAAGATAGGCATACCGTCGGCATCACGTGACGAATGGTGGTGCCCTCTATGCGCTCTATAAATGCGAGAGTACCTGGAACCTCAGTGGAAATCCCTCATTCGCCCTATCCTTTGCTACGCCCATCCTGCCTGGATCTCCGCTCCCCCTACCGTTTACAAATCCCTTCAGATCCTAGAACGCAATGCTCTTCGCCTCGCCTATCGTTATCCGTCTCCCCTCTCCCACGCGGATCCTGTACGACCTTATTCCCTTCCCCCACCTCCTCCTTTTCCTCGAACGGATACGGATCCTCTACACCTCCCGTAAACTCGATCCTCCTCACCCGCTGGTGTCTCCCATCCTCTCCCGCCCCCGTCCGCTGCCGCGCCACCATTCCCACATCCCATCTGCTCTCCATCTCTCCACTATCCATACCCTCTCCCAAGGTGGCTTCCGCCAGCTGCCCCTCCCTGATGATGCGCTCCTCCCCTCCATCTAGCCCTCCTACCAACTTTGGTCCTCCCTCCCTCTTCCTCTGTCTTTTCCTTTTGGCACCCTCACTCCCTTCTCTCCCCCTTCCCTCCCTCCTCCCTTTCTCCCCGCTCCTCCCCCGGGCTTCCCCCACCCCCATACCCACATTCCTCCTCCCATCCCTCTGCCATTGGCATCTTTGCTCTCCCCTCTCCCCCTCCCCTTTCCCCTCTTGGCAGGTCCCTGGACTCGCACACGTTACGTGGACATTCGTGCGCCGAAGATCATCGCCATCCGTTTTTCGTGTGTGCCAGCGTGTTTAAGTGTTCAGTGCTCGCCGTCACACTCCATCATTCACATGTGCCATCGAAATCATCAATGTTTGTGCATCGTGTCAACAGTTTGTAGTGTGGATTCTCGTCGAGTGTGAACGGCTCCGTGTTTTTGTATTCAGCGTCTACTGTTTTTTACCCGCCATTCTGTCAATTATGTGTATTCTTTATGTTTTCTCATTGTCTAGTCTAAGGCTGAAGAGCAGCGTAGACTGCTGCTGCCAGCCTACCTGTTGTTACAGGTATCAAAATTACAATAAAGGAAAAAAAAAGAACCTCAGTGGCAATAGCCGGACGACCTTAGAAGATGTCTCCCGCAGATGGAGACGAAACGCTAGGTGGAAATTTTATACATCGATCACGGCCTCTCAGCCCGGAAGTTTCAACTGAAGATAACACCGGCTGTGAAAGCCTACATTGTATGGTTATCGGTTTTAATTGCTCGGTTTTTCCCATCTCTAGTTATTAGTCTTGTAGCTGTTGGCGATTCAACTAAGATGGCATTTCGTCACGCAAGAAAGTTCGGCGGACTACCACTGTAATGGGCGTAATAGACGTTTTGATGCAAAAAAAAAGCCTAGTGGTTTAAGGGCAGACATCCGGAGCAGCCGTCAGCTTTGGTCGAAAGGAGCAGAGCAAGTGTTTCGGCGCCGGAGCTCACAGCAGCGTAACGCGCGGATGCTCTCGCGCGCCATGCAAGTTTCATGGCGGCCGTCTGCGCTCGCAAATAAATAAACGCCTCTCTCAGCTCCTCTCCTAAAGCGCCGCGTCGGTGACTCCCCGGGTGATAGCGGCGGGGACTCCCCGCACGGTAGCCCACTCTCCCCTCACCCAGCCACCCCTATCCCCCCACCACCGCGCTCGCCACGGACAGCTAGCGTTCTCCATCTGACCCCCTATCCGAGCCCTGTCGCAGGGTATCGTCTTTTTGTTAATTTTTCGGTGCCTCCGTCGCTCGTGTATCTCTCACTTTAAAGGCCTGCGGCACTATTTCACGCAATTCCCAGTGGCGCTGTTATTTTTCCCTGCAATAAGCCTTTGTTTATTTACTTTTTACTTCGCCGAAAACGCCACGACCGCCTCCGTGCCTTTGTTTTCGTTCGGAAAGAGGAAACAGACGATATCCTGTAGTTCTGCTCCTGCCTGCAGCGCCCCACCCCTTACACTGGCTGGCCAAAATAGAACTGGCTCGGAAAACATTTGCAATAAGACTGACGTGGGGCTGATCCTCGTTATTGAACATCACAGAAGATGCTGAAAATGGCCACTGTTGACGTCCATGCGGCATTGTGCTCGATTTATCAAACTGTGAGAAACGCGTGGCAGCTCTGTCCGAGGGAGAACAGCAATAGCTTTTTCGGTATTCTGTTGTAGCTCTTCCGGTGTGTGAGAATTATTTGAGTACGCTTGACCCTTCAATTTGCGCCACAGAGAAAAATTACAGGGGGAGCTATCAGGGGACGGAGGTGAACAGGAAAGTGACCTGACTCTGCTAATTGTCCTCTCCTCACCGAACACCTTGTAAACGTATTGTCATATCGCTGGCTTGGTTGCGGAGTATCTTTCAGGGCAGCCGCGTCTGTCGAGTCGAGTGCGGGACACGGAACTGTTATGTTGTGTTGTGTATAGCTCTGCGTGTGAGAGGCACTGTTAGTATGGAAGTTGAAGTGTTGCTACAAGTGCAATTACAGTAAAGTGATAAAATAAGCAAATGATTCAGAGGAAAGTGCATCAAGAAGTAATTTAAAAATGAGCATGGCTGCTGATAAAGTATTTTTGTATCCTCTCGTTGCGTCTCGTACCGTACAGTATCAATCATCTGCGCCGTGTTCGGTCTCCAAGGATGAACTAATGTGAATCAATAATACTATTTGCACAAAAGAGAGCATTTAAGTGCCAGTGTCTTGTAGCGAGCGTGTGAACATGCGTTCGATCATCGCGTTCCGCATTATCAACAATCAGCCGCGCCGCGACGGTTACGCGCACGCTCGTATAAGTGAGAACTGAAAAATTAACTTTACGAACAGTGTTAAAATATCATTACTAGTGTCAAGGAGGATTGGTACCAAAAGAAATCTGTGTACGCGTGACGAGCACAATAACTTTCGTTCGATTATTCGGCTTTCGCATCATCAACAATCATCCGCGCCGTGTTCGGTACGCGTACGCTCGTCCAAGTGATATCGTGGACAGATAATCATCAAGATTGTTAATTGGCATAAACATTTACGACTTAAAGTGTAAACAGTGCAACCTGCGACTTTCTTTTATCGTCTCAGAATACAGTAGTTCATACCAGACGTAGATCAGTGTTGTGTTTTAACGTTGAGTGGCTCCCCAAAACCCGCTTGCCTATTTCGACAGATAATTTCAGTCAAGCCAGCAGCAGTGTGGAGCAGAACAGTACGACCGCCGCGGGGTTATCAGGTACGTGGTGTGGACAGGGCGCACGGTCGAAACGACAACCAGTATAAAGGTACCCCACCCATTTGTACTCCCGGGCGTGTTACAACCTCTCGCATCAGTGACAAGGTCGCCGAGGCAGTGAGAGCTGTTGGTACGGCTTGCCAGAAATATCCGGATAGCATTAACAGTTTGGTGAAAAATATCGTCATACGATGCGGACAGGAGACACTGTTGATCAAAGACCAGTCTTGAGATTGTGCAACGGCTCTTCAAAGTAGTTATGATGATTTTTGATGCGTAATTGCGCATGTTCTGTGAGTTCACGTACCCCGACAGGTCTAATCAGGCCTCATCTGAAGAAATGAAAGCTAATTATCCAAGAGTCTTGATTTCACTTCACTCAAAAACCACCAGCGGAAGTCAACGTGCGAAAGCTCGTCTGGACGCTTTAGCTCATGCAAAACTGTTAACTTGTAAGGATACAGATGCAGGTCCTTCCTGATAATGTTTCGACAAGACTATCTCCTATTTCCTACTCACACAGATAAACGGCGTTGAGATTTCGTTGGATTTTGTACGCGGCTTTCCTTCATTCCTGAAAGTTAGGCTTTTTAACTAATAAAGAGCCTGTTTCACGCCTTTTTGCCACTAAGTTTTACATTGCAGACTTTGCTGGAGGGCCGGCCGCAGTGGCCGAGCGGTTCTAGACTCTACAGTCTGGAACCGCGCGACCGCTACGGTCGCAGGTTCGAATCCTGCCTCGGGCATGGATGTGTGTGATGTCTTTCGGTTAGTCAGGTTTAAGTAGTTCTAAGTTCTACGGGACTGACGACCGCAGAAGTTAAGTCCCATAATATCCAATATATCTTATTATCTGTATTATTTATTTCTGTCAGGACACGCATACTTCTAGACATTTAATGACTTTCTTTAACATGTGTGCGTAATTTGCACGCTGTGTGCTGGATCTCGAAATATTGAACTCCCTAACGATTTCCGAAATGGAATGTTCCACGCATCTAGCTACAACTATGATCCCGCGTCCATAGTTCAAAATGGTTCAAATGGTTCTGAGCACTATGCGACTTAACTTCTGAGGTCATCAGTCGCCTAGAACTTAGAACTAATTAAACCTAACTAACCTAAGGACATCACACACATCCATGCTCGAGGCAGGATTCGAACCTGCGACCGTAGCAGTCCCGCGGTTCCGGACTGCGCGCCTAGAACCACTAGACCACCGCGGCCGGCCGCGCGTCCATAGTCGTCCCGTCGTGCGGCTATTATCACGTCAGAACCTTTTCACGTGAATCACATGAGTACAAATGATAACTCCGACAATGCACTGCCATTTTATATCGTGTGGATGCGATACTACCGCTATCTGTAGATGTGCGTGTCACTAGACTATGACTTTTGTCACCTCAATGTACACATATCCAACTTTAATGCTAGTATTTTTGCGTGAAACGCTTAACTTTGTAAGTGGGCTACTTCTGTGTTGGCAGCGCTGTGTAGCGCTTTGCATTCGATCTCTGACTGCGCTTTCTTTGTAAGGGACTCTGTGGCTGGTCGGACTCGTTGTGGGAAGTTATTCGCCAGTAGTGTTGGGCAGTTGGAAATTAGTCGCCAGCAATGATGAAAGTACTGTTCGGCAGTTGGAGCTGAACGGCCAGCAGTCATGATGTTAGATGTGAGAAGTTAGCATTGATGGAGGGCAGAGGTGTGAAGTGTTCGCGTAGGCTAACCATCTGTACATGTTCAACCTGGAGATTGAATATTATTCATGATTATATACCTTTGTACTACATGTCAATGACGATTTATGTTTGTGTCTGAAATGGATGTCACATTATTAAGGTAAAAAATACATTATTTGGTTTGCAGCAAAATCTTTCCTTTGCTAACCACATGCCTATTAGTAGTTAGTGGTTTTAGTAGTTAGAATCTTTTATTTAGCTGGCGGTGTTCACGCTCGCTGTATTGCAATAGTTCGCGTAATGGAGATTTTTGTGAGGTAAGTGCTTAATGAAATGTATAGGCTATTGTTCTTTTTAGTGAGGGCCATTCTTTTGAATTAATTATTTGAAGTCAGGTTATCCTTTTTTTGAGCAGTCAGATTGCGTTGCGCTAGAATATTGTGGGTCAGTGTTGGCATGATGCGAATAAGTAAAGAGAAAGTAGATTCACTTGCATTCAATTTCACTCAGCAGTTTAAGTAAAATATTTAATAAATAAGTTTCAACTTAGATTATAATTGTTATTGAATAGATTACAGCAGCACTTTCAATTTTTAAATTTGATCAATAATTAAAAGAAATACTGAGAAATCACATTTTTGTTGCCCCTGTAAGTCGTTACAAAGGCAACCTGCAGCTGGGATTGGATGACCGATTTAGCCATTTAGTAATAGGCAGACAAAAAGGTGCCGTATGAACCCAAGGAGGCCACAGTATAAAATTTGAAATCAAGTTCTAGCACCGGCGGTATAACGTCTAGCAAATATACTTGCATCATCAAATACTACTGTTTCTCCTCTGTACTGAATGCATGCGCGGGAATATAAATTAGTGCCTTCGGATAGCGATCTGGCGAAACGGGCGTCCCTCTCTCCTAGAGGAGACGCATCGCCGAAGGGGTGTCGGGCATCTTAAAGAGGGTAATCTACGGCGTCGACGTCATTAGTTTCAGTCCGCGGGACGTTCACAGAAAATTTCGCGCCGAGATAATCTCAGACGAATGCAAAAACTTTTACGGCCCTTGCCCGCTCACGTAACAGAGTGCCTTCCGTCGTGAAAGATACGCGCCGGCAACGGCGAGAGAGTAACCTCTGGACTATTGCCATAAAAGCCGAGCGCGCGCAGCGACATTTAAAAATGGAGTCTCGGATTCAGGCCGGGAGGGAGGCGAAAGACGAGAAGAGAAAGAACTTAATAATGCGGTTGTCTTGGAAAAATTCCTCATTAAGACGGCTCGCGAGATTACGGTAGCTCTTTGCCGTACAAAAGCTTCCGGCTTAATCACCTGCACTTCTCTGTTCCAGTAAATGCGGCGCAAGTTCCTAGAGAAATCATCAGAGCTATAGCTAATGAACAAGGTCGTGACTTTAATAACAATTATTGCTTGCCATGTAATAAAATTATACTCCATCATAAACGATGTTATTAAAAAGCGTGGAACTGTGTGAATAATGATTAAATAATAAAGTATTACAACAATTACCTTTTCCTCTTGCGTAGAACGACGTATTTCAAGAATTTAATGTCATTGTAGAGTGCCGCGTGAGTTTAAACACGATTAAATACGATGTAGCAAATAACGGCGCCGAAACTGATGCCATGTTTCTTGACTTGAAGATGGTGTTCGATACAGTTCTGCACTGCTACCTAATGAACAAAATACGAGCGTACTGGAATGTTAGACCAGCTTTGTGATATTATTGTAGAGCTCTCACCAAACAGAACAGAGCATGTTATTCGTAGTGAAGAGAAATTTTCAGATGTAAAACGTACTTTGGTCGTATCCTACGAGAGAACCATTACAGGGCGTTAGGGGTTTAAGAGGAAATATTTTGTTCATTAGTACCTTAATATGTACCCACTTCAGTGTGTTGCCGGCCGGTGTGGCCGAGCGGTTCTAGGCGCTACAGTCTGGCACCGAGCGACCGCTACGTCGCAGGTTCGAATCCTGCCTCGGGCACGGATGTCTGTGATGTTCTTAGGTTAGTAGGATTTAAATAGTTCTAAGTTCTAGGGGACTGATGACCTCAGAGGTTAAGTCCCATAGTGCTCAGAGCTATTTGAACCATTCATTATGTTAATGGTTTTTTCTCATTATCTGTCTTCTCACAAGCACGTCACATAATTTGCTACCAGATGTTTTCTGCACACCTAAGTGGACTTTGCCTGTCGGTATAGACTAACCACCTTGCCTCCACACATTCACACTTCAATACGTCACCTGCTGCCCAGGAGAAAAGAAGCATTAATGGCTTCCTCTTGCCCCATGAACTTGTAGGTACCAACCAACCTAAAACCATTCTACTTCTAATAGCTATAATTGTTAGTCTTCAAATGAAGTAAAGAGAGATGTAATGTTGCTCAGTAAGCCGTCCTCAGTCACCCCTAAAACGCTGTTTACAGGGTATTTCGCAATTCCTACTTCAAGCTGCTAGGGGTTGTAGAGATGACTTAGCAGATTAAGTTTTCAGAAGGAGCCCCTGTCCGGAAATGCATCGTTAAGCTTGAAGATCGGATCACTTTCAAATTTTTTGCATCACGGTATGCACACAGCGAAAGAAAGGAAGATTAAGGTTTAACGTCCCACCGACAACGAGGTCATGAGAGATAGAGGGCAAGGATGTAGAAGGAAATCGGCCGTGCCTTTTCAAAGCAACCGTCCCGGTATTTCAAGAGAGCGCTTTTTGGAAATCATGGGAAACCTAAAACTTTATGGCCGGAGGCGGATTTGAACTGATGTCCTCCCAAACGCGAGTCGAGTGTGCTAACAACTGCGCCACCTCGCTCGGTGCACACAGCAGGGACATATTCTCTGAGACTTGTGGTCCAGACGAGCCCATGGCATGGGCAATGTTTCGAGAGCACGTCGTATTGTTCTTTTCTACGGGGCGAAGGACGGCGTCTTCAAAGTCAAGAGTGAGGCGCGTCTGCGGAGCACCACAGTCAACCCTGCCAGCTGTGAACGTACCAGTTTATCGTAGCCTTTGACATAGTTGGACATAATCATAATAGAGACTGACGACGGCATTCTCTTTTCAGTTTGTGTGAGTACCGTGAAGAGAGAGATTTGAGAGCCATCCGATCTTCTGACTCATTTTGTATCCGAATGGTACGTTTTCCGACATGAGAATGTCATGAAAACTTCGTCTACTAAGTTCCCCATACAACCTGTAAAAGGCTGTAAGAAGAACTGTGAAGCACCCTGTATGAGTGACTATGAGGGTAACGTCAGCAGGAAGGCGTGCACAGTATCGACGTATGGTACAGGGACTGACTGTTGACTCTCAGCACAAACATACAGGGCTATTACAAATGATTGAAGCGATTTCATAAACTCACTGTAGCTCCATTCATTGATATATGGTCACGACATACTACAGATACGTAGAAAAACTCAAAGTTTTGTTCGGCTGAAGCCGCACTTCAGGTTTCTGCCGTCAGAGCGCTCGAGAGCGCAGTGAGACAAAATGGCGACAGGAGCCGAGAAAGCGTATGTCGTGCTTGAAATGCACTCACATCAGTCAGTCATAACAGTGCAACGACAGACAGGACGAAGTTCAACAAAGATCCACCAACTGCTAACTCCATTCGGCGATGGCATGCGCAGTTTAAAGCTTCTGGATGCCTCTGTAAGGGGAAATCAACGGGTCGGCCTGCAGTGAGCGAAGAAACGGTTGAACGCGTGCGGGCAAGTTTCACGCGTAGCCCGCGGAAAATTGGCTCATGCCACAACTGGAGACCGACAGCGCCGACTTCATCTTTCAACAGGATGGTGCTCCACCGTACTTCCATCATGATGTTCGGCATTTCTTAAACAGGAGATTGGAAAACCGAAGGATCGGTCGTGGTGGAGATCATGACCAGCAATTCATGTCATGGCCTCCACGCTCTCCCGACTTAACCCCATGCGATTTCTTTCTGTGGGGTTATGTGAAAGATTCAGTGTTTAAACCTCCTCTACCAAGAAACGTGCCAGAACTGCGAGCTCGCATCAACTATGCTTTCGAACTCATTGATGGGGACATGCTGCGCCGAGTGTGGGAGGAACTTGATTATCGGCTTGATGTCTGCCGAATCACTAAAGGGGCACATATCGAACATTTGTGAATGCCTAAAAAAACTTCGAGTTTTTGTATGTGTGTGCAAAGCATTTTGAAAATATCTCAAATAATAAAGTTATTGTAGAGCTGTGAAATCGCTTCAATCATTTGTAATAACCCTGTACAAGTGACGAACAGTAACTAATACAACACATTTTCTCGGAAAGCAGTTTGGTTTTTATTCAGGATTCCAATACATTGTCTTATTCCCCAATCTTTTGGCTACAAAATCCTGTTTTTCGGTATAATACCCGTCCACTGCGATTGTCTTACGTCACTTTACTGGTTGGGCCTGTACCCTCGCATGGTACCGCTCTACTGGTCGACGACGTCTTGCTACATCACTGACCTCCCCATCATCCATGTACTGCTTCCCACGGAGTGCATCCTTCATTGGGCCAAACAGATGGAAGTCGAAAGGTACGAGATCCGGGCAGCAGGGCTTGTGTGAGCCCAGTTGTGCAGGGATGTGCTTGATTGGGCTCAGCCGATCACGTCGAATGAGAGTGTCCACACGTTCCAACACTGCACGAATAACATCTTTGTGTGGCCGGTTGGCACGCCAGAGATCGGACAGGGTTGCGCGACCATGTTGCGAAGGTGACAGACGCCTCGCCAACGGCTCACCGTGCTTTTGTTCACTGCCAGGTCTCCGTAGACATTCCGTAAGCGCCTAGAATGTAACGTAATGCGCGTAAATAGGCGGAAATGTTTAACTACACGGTTGCCGCACGCGTAATGGAAGCAGTCATTCATAAATATCTGGGAGTATGCGTATGGACCGATATGAAGTCGGAAGATCATACAAAACAAATCGTAGGAAAGGCAAATGACAGACATCTTCGCTAAACGACTCTTCAGCAAGTGCAGCCCACCCAAGGAGGTAACTTTGAAAACCCTCGCTCAACCGATACTTCAGTACTGGTGGCCAGCGTGGGATCCTTACCAGGTAGTATTGATAAGGGGAATACAGAAAATCCGAAGAAGAGCAGCATGTTTCGTCACGGGTTCGTTTAATAAGCACGGAAATGCTCAGCCATCTCTAATGGCAGATGATGCAAGAGGTTTCCTCTATGACGATTGGATGTACTGTTCAAGTTCTATTTGTGTACTTTCTTAGAAGAATCCACCACCAACACACTGTTTCCTCCGAAGTACACTCCTGGAAATTGAAATAAGAACACCGTGAATTCATTGTCCCAGGAAGGGGAAACTTTATTGACACATTCCTGGGGTCAGATACATCACATGATCACACTGACAGAACCACAGGCATAGACACAGGCAACAGAGCATGCACAATGTCGGCACTAGTACAGTGTATATCCACCTTTCGCAGCAATGCAGGCTGCTATTCTCCCATGAAGACGATCGTAGAGATGCTGGATGTAGTCCTGTGGAACGGCTTGCCATGCCATTTCCACCTGGCGCCTCAGTTGGACCAGTGTTCGTGCTGGACGTGCAGACCGCGTGAGACGACGCTTCATCCAGTCCCAAACATGCTCAATGGGGGACAGATCCGGAGATCTTGCTGGCCAGGGTAGTTGACTTACACCTTCTAGAGCACGTTGGGTGGCACGGGATACATGCGGACGTGCATTGTCCTGTTGGAACAGCAAGTTCCCTTGCCGGTCTAGGAATGGTAGAACGATGGGTTCGATGACGGTTTGGATGTACCGTGCACTATTCAGTGTCCCCTCGACGATCACCAGTGGTGTACGGCCAGTGTAGGAGATCGCTCCCCACACCATGATGCCGGGTGTTGGCCCTGTGTGCCTCGGTCGTATGCAGTCCTGATTGTGGCACTCACCTGCACGGCGCCAAACACGCATACGACCATCATTGGCACCAAGGCAGAAGCGACTCTCATCGCTGAAGACGACACGTCTCCATTCGTCCCTCCATTCACGCCTGTCGCGACACCACTGGAGGCGGGCTGCACGATGTTGGGGCGTGAGCGGAAGACGGCCTAACGGTGTGCGGGACCGTAGCCCAGCTTCATGGAGACGGTTGCGAATGGTCCTCGCCGATACCCCAGGAGCAACAGTGTCCCTACTTTGCTGGGAAGTGGCGGTGCGGTCCCCTACGGCACTGCGTAGGATCCTACGGTCTTGGCGTGCATCCGTGCGTCGCTGCGGTCCGGTCCCAGGTCGACGGGCACGTGCACCTTCCGCCGACCACTGGCGACAACATCGATGTACTGTGGAGACCTCACGCCCCACGTGTTGAGCAATTCTGCGGTACGTCCACCCGGCCTCCCGCATGCCCACTATACGCCCTCGCTCAAAGTCCGTCAACTGCACATACGGTTCACGTCCACGCTGTCGCGGCATGCTACCAGTGTTAAAGACTGCGATGGAGCTCCGTATGCCACGGCAAACTGGCTGACACTGACGGCGGCGGTGCACAAATGCTGCGCAGCTAGCGCCATTCGACGGCCAACACCGCGGTTCCTGGTGTGTCCGCTGTGCCGTGCGTGTGATCATTGCTTGTACAGCCCTCTCGCAGTGTCCGGAGCAAGTATGGTGGGTCTGACACACCGGTGTCAATGTGTTCTTTTTTCCATTTCCAGGAGTGTAGTTCAATAATTGTCATCCTAATTATCAAGTCCGTGGAGCATAAGGTTACCAAGTTAGCTAGATTACAAGGGGGCAATCAGACCTGTTAATCAGAGATTTTGATGAATTCTAGTTATGTCGTAGACAAACGTGTCCTGTTTACATGGCTAGTGGCTTTCATGCTACGGCCACCTGTGTCCGAGCAAATCAAGGTTGAAGTTTTATGGATACCTCCTGTACCCGTATAACGTTAATCATATTTCGACCAAGCGAGCGTCGCGTAGCTGCTTGGGTTCACGGCTACCATTATTGCGGGACGGCTTCCAATCCTGACTGAGTATTTCGTTATTTTTTTCAGTTTTATATTACAAAATAAAATTAAATACAGCATGCAGCTGCGGGAGGATTCCAGTTACAGTCGAAAGTACTCACATCTAATCTTAACACCGATTACGCAATTAACACTGACCAGTCGGGCTGCCACTACCAATCGACGAACAACAGATCCCTTGAGAAACAAGGAGCGAAAACCGTCCGTATGCAGAAAAAAGATTTTAAGAAGATTGGTCATCCCTTCACAGCACAGTATAATATTTGTAAGGAGAGTCATATTATTGTGCATGGAAGAACCATCCGGGAAATTTGGTAGAATTGTTCAAAAATTGTGACCCGCAAAAAATCAGCGAATTTCGTGAAAGTTCTTTACGAAGAGGTTTCAAAATATGTCTTCTCCTGTACGCGGGAAGAGAAAAACTTCCTTACATTTTACATAGGTGAGGAGGGCAGGAGGTAGGTAAGAATTTCGAAGAAAAAAATTTTAAATTGCTAAAGACTAATAGAGAAATAGCTTCGAGAGAAGATCCCATAAAAAGTACGTTCGTCACTTCTGCGTCAATTTTGTGCACCTAAAATCGCAGGAATGATCAAATACGCGTGGTTCGCAGTGTCCGGAGCAAGTATGGTGGGTCTGACACACCGGTGTCAATGTGTACTTTTTTCCATTTCCAGGAGTGTATATATCGTGAAAAGACCATGAAGGTGAAATTAGATACATTTAGGCTCACTCGAAGGCCTACCGAAAATGGTTCTCCTCGCGACAATTTGATATTTTTTCAGGGAACGGGGAAAGTGGTATAATGCCTACCCAAAATGGTACTTCTTGCGACAACTTGAGATTTTTACAGGAAATGGGGAATGTGAAAGTGATATACAAAATTCCCTCCACGGATCCCCGTAAGGTGGCTTGCGGAGTATAAAAGTAGATGTAGACATATATATGACTCCGAGTAAGCTGTTCTACATTTCCTTGCAGTCGTCTTTTTATGTGCACTCAGCAGTCAGATAACAGAAAAATGTAAATCTTGGAATTTTAGATGCTGATGTTGTAGGACAGTATTTTTTTGCATGTATGGTGTCCCACGAGAAAAGGTCTGTTTTCAGGGATATGACACGAACGATCATTTCAAGCAAAAAACTTTATATTCCAGTAGCTTCCGAGATGGAACACATTTAATGTACATTGTTATTCATTTTCTGTATTATTCAATACAGAAAATGGTCATGTTTACATATGTATAACATTTGTAAACATTACAACATTCGTTTAACAAAGTATCAGTTGAAAAAATTACTTTTTTTGCACACATTCACCACTAAGCATTACTGTACAGGTCACATTACAGATGCTTTACGGTTCACAACAAATGTTCGAATATACCACAGTCACCTTTAGTGCATTTGTGCGCTCTTGGAAGAACATACTATGTTGCTTGTCTGAATGCCTCTACACATTCCCTAACAAGGGCAGCAGCATCCACAATGTGACCAAGCATTTCAAGTCATGTGTTCACATTTTGTTTATACACCCCAGGCTTTATCTAACTCTATAAAAATATCTAATAGCGTAAGGTTTGGCGAATTTGGTGTCTAGTTAATCGCACTATCACGATAAATCCAGCGATGAGTTTAAGTGTCGCTGAGATGTTCCCTCAGATGCCTAGTAAAACACGGAGGGGCTCCGTAATGCTGGAGGTACAGTGCGGTCCGTGTGGCCAAAGGAACGTCTCAAGTTTTCAACATCGGCCTAGAATAAAACATCAAAGAAGTCGGTGGGCAAGCCATACGTGAACTATCTTCCGTGGCGATTTCTGTTGATGTTAATCCATGTGTGTCATCCTGCAGATGTACTTAGTCGGTATGCATACTCCAGATGGCAGATTTTCAGCCTTTTTCGACGATATGCATTTCAAAACTTCACTTCCGCATTTCACTGTGAAAGTATAAGCGAAATGTTGAAACAAATGTGGTCGTAAAAACGCCGAAAATCGGCCATACGGAATATGCAGACCGGCTAAATACATCTACATCTACATACATAATCCGCAATCCACCATACGGTGCGTGGCGGAGGTACCTCGTACCACAACTAACATCATCTCTCCCTGTTCCACTCCCAAACAGAACGAGGGAAAAATGACTGCCTATATGCCTCTGTACGAGGCCCAATCTCTCTTATCTTTGTAGTCTTTCCGCGAAATGTAAGTTGGCGGCAGTAAAATTGTACTGCAGTCGGCCTCAAATGCTGGTTCTCTAAATTTCCTCAGTAGCGATTCACGAAAAGAACGCCTCCTTTCCTCTAGACACTCCCAGCCGAGTTCCTGAAGCATTTCCGTAACACTCGCGTGATGATCAAACCTACCAGTAACAAATCTAGCAGCCCGCCTCTGAATTGCTTCTATGTCCTCCCTCAATCCGACCTGATAGGGATCCCAAACACTCGAGCAGTTCTCAAGAATAGGTCGTATTAGTGTTTTATAAGCGGTCTCCTTTACAGATGAACCGCATCTTCCCAAAATTCTACCAATGAACCGAAGACGACTATCCGCCTTCCCCACAACTGCCATTACATGCTTGTCCTACTTCATATCGCTCTGCAATGTTACGCCCAAATATTTAATCGACGTGACTGTGTCAGGCGCTACACTACTAATGGAGTATTCAAACATTGCAAGATTCTTTTTCCTATTCATCTGCATTAATTTACATTTATCTATATTTAGAGTTAGCTGCCACTCTTTACACCAGTCACAAATCCTGTCCAAGTCATCTTGTATCCTCCTACAGTCACTCAACGACGACACCTTCCCGTACACCACAGCATCATCAGCAAACAGCCGCATATTGCTATCCACCCTATCCAAAACATCATTTATATACACTCCTGGAAACTGAAATAAGAACACCGTGAATTCATTGTCCCAGGAAGGGGAAAATTTATTGACACATTCCTGGGGTCAGATACATCACATAATCACACTGACAGAACCACAGGCACATAGACACAGGCAACAGAACATGCACAATGTCGGCACTAGTACAGTGTGTATCGACCTTTCGCAGCAATGCAGGCTGCTATTCTCCCATGGAGACGATCGTAGAGATGATGGATGTAGTCCTGTGGAACGGCTTGCCATGCCATTTCCACCTGGCGCCTCAGTTGGACCAGCGTTCGTGCTGGACGTGCAGACCGCGTGAGACGACGCTTCATCCAGTCCCAAACATGCTCAATGGGGGACAGATCCGGAGATCTTGCTGGCCAGGGTAGTTGACTTACACCTTCTAGAGCACGTTGGGTGGCACGGGATACATGCGGACGTGCATTGTCCCCTTGTTCCCTTGCCGGTCTAGGAATGGTAGAACGATGGGTTCGATGACGGTTTGGATGTACCGTGCACTATTCAGTGTCCCCTCGACGATCACCAGTGGTGTACGGCCAGTGTAGGAGATCACTCCCCACACCATGATGCCGGGTGTTGGCCCTGTGTGCCTCGGTCGTATGCAGTCCTGATTGTGGCGCTCACCTGCACGGCGCCAAACACGCATACGACCATCATTGGCACCAAGGCACCATCGCTGAAGACGACACGTCTCCATTCGTCCCTCCATTCACGCCTGTCGCGACACCACTGGAGGCGGGCTGCACGATGTTGGGGCGTGAGCGGAAGACGGCCTAACGGTGTGCGGGACCGTAGCCCAGCTTCATGGAGACGGTTGCGAATAGTCCTCGCCGATACCCCAGGAGCAACAGTGTCCCTAATTTGCTGGGAAATGGCGGTGCGGTCCCCTGCGGCACTGCGTAGGATCCTACGGTCTTGGCGTGCATCCGTGCGTCGCTGCGGTCCGGTCCCAGGTCGACGGGCACGTGCACCTTCCGCCGACCACTGGC
Organism: Schistocerca cancellata; assembly: GCF_023864275.1. NCBI lineage: Eukaryota > Metazoa > Arthropoda > Insecta > Orthoptera > Acrididae > Schistocerca > Schistocerca cancellata. The sequence goes on along the minus strand of NC_064627.1, from coordinate 186,907,688 downwards.
GACAACATCGATGTACTGTGGAGACCTCACGCCCCACGTGTTGAGCAATTCGGCGGTACGTCCACCCGGCCTCCCGCATGCCCACTATACGCCCTTGCTCAAAGTCCGTCAACTGCACATACGGTTCACGTCCACGCTGTCGCGGCATGCTACAAGTGTTAAAGACTGCGATGGAGCTCCATATGCCACGGCAAACTGGCTGACACTGACGGCGGCGGTGCACAAATGCTGCGCAGCTAGCGCCATTCGACGGCCAACACCGCGGTTCCTGGTGTGTCCGCTGTGCCGTGCGTGTGATCATTGCTTGTACAGCCCTCTCGCAGTGTCCGGAGCAAGTATGGTTTGTCTGACACACCGGTGTCAATGTGTTCTTTTTTCTATTTCCAGGAGTATAGATAGAAAACAACAGCGGACCTACCACACTTCCCTGGGGCACCCCAGATGATACCCTCACCTCCGATGAACACTCACCATCGAGGACAACGTACTGGGTTCTATTACTTAAGCGAAACGTGTACAGAAAAAAAACTGCGTTTCATTTAGTTTCGAAGACGTAATATATCTCACAGAATTCTGATGCAACTAAAGAAGACGGAAGACGGATAAAATAGCGATTGCTATTACTCTCGCACAAAAGCGAACGAGAAATCTAAATGCAAGTGTCGACAAAATAGAGGCACAAACTTGGGCCCTTGGTGAGCACGTCGAAGCGAAAAGCGACCTCTGGCCTGGAAACTTTCCCGTTGTGTCGACGTAGGTGCTGTAGGGCGTGGGTATCATTCAGTTGTAATCCGGCAGCTGGCAGCGACTAATTCGCGCCGTACACCGCCCCCGCGGTTCGCCCCCTGCCCCCGCCGCACTTCACACTCATGTAACGAGCTTATTGAAAACAGAGGGCCCGACATTGTTATGCTAAACGGATTTGCTGCAGTGAAGTACCACTGATGAATGTGTTTATAAGTTCCAAACGGATGTGATGAGCGTAATCCCGTGCCCAACTTCATTAAAACTAGACAACCGGAGCGCAAGGTGTGGGCCGGCACGTGGAAAATTCTTGCAGCCGGTCTGTTAAGCCCGATCCCCTCTCTCTCCCCCCTCCCCCTTTGCCCCCCCCCCCCCTACCGCTGGAAACAAAGCGGCCGCGATGAGCTGTCGAATGGCCGTCGCGGATTGGATGCAGCGCTCTACCCGACAACAATGGTATTAATTTCCGGCGTGATTGAAATCTCGCATAAACGACAGAGTCGGCCCCGCACCAATTCTCTCTTCCCCTGTCCTCGCACTTGAAGAGGGCCGGCCGTGGTGGGCGTGCGGTTCTGGGCGCTTCAGTCCGAAACCGCGAGACTGCTACGGTCGCAGGTTCGAATCCTGCCTTGGGCATGGTTGTGTGTCCTGTCCTTAGGTTAGTTAGGTTTAAGTAGTTCTAGGTTCTAGGGGACTGGTGACCTCAGAAGTTAAGTCCCATAGTGCTCAGAGCCACGGAGAAGAGGTAAAAGTGGCGCAAAAAGATGAAGGTGTAGTGAGCTTCTGGCGTCCCGACTGGAAGGTGTTGCAATTAATCTACTGGATGTAAAAGAACTCGACTCGAAACGTAAATATATGAGGTAGCGGAATGGAAAAGATAGAGAGGGATGGAAGGGGCCCATCTTCTGCATCTACATCTACATGACTGCTGTATGATTCACACTTACGCGCTTGGCAGAGACGTCCTTAAATAGATTTCAGATTATTTCTCGAACAGCAAGTGGGAAAAATGAACACCTAAATTTTTCCGTGCGATTCCTAATTTCTCTTATGTTATTATAAGGGGCGTTCAATATATATGATGCTGTGACTTACCAAACGAGAAAGCGCTGGTAGATAGACACAATAAAAAATACACAAACACACACACAAGTCAAGGAGACATGTGTAAAGGCAAAAAGGGACTCTTGGCCTTTACATATGTCTGCTTGTGTCTGTATATGTGCGGATGGATATATATATATATATATATATATATATGTGTGTGTTGGTATTTGTGTATTTTTTATTGTGTTTATCTACCAGCGCTTTCTCGTTTGGTAAGTCAGAGATGTTTGTTTTTTAATAGATTTTTTACTATGTGGAATGTTTCTTTCTATTATATATTTTATGATGACCACTTGGCACTTGAAACCGAGTAAGATTGTTACTAATTTCTGAGATCAAGACAATTTCAACAAAAACATTGAGAATATTACATCGTGTGCTCCACAGTGTCTAGTTTCACTAATCAATCCCGCCGAGACAACCTGAGAGATCACAAATACAAGGCTATCTAAAGTCTAATATTTAGTACATCAGAGGATTATGCGCAACGCCAAGAATATATACGTGTGCGTGTAATTCTGTTAGGGAACTGTTCCTAATTGACACAGTCTATAGCCGGCCGGTGTGGCCAAGCGGTTAAAGGCGCTACAGTCTGGAACCGCGTGACCGCTACGGTCGCAGGTTCGAATCCTGCCTCGGGCATGGATGTGTGTGATGTCCTTAGGTTAGTTAGGTTTAAGTAGTTCTCAGTTCTAGGGGGCTGATGACCTTAGAAGTTAAGTCCCATAGTGCTCAGAGCCATTTGAACCATTTTGAACACAGTCTATAAAATACCTGGAAATCGACCATAAATAACGTACCGGTAAGCAAAAAACACAGTTGAGTGTAGCATTAGTATGAAAATTGCATGTGTAGTCCAAAAGAAAATAAGTACTTTAGACTTATGGACCGACTGCTGAAGTCCCAGCAGCATAAGCAGATTGGCGACAGAATTAAAATTGTGTGCACTGCATTTATTGGTTTTGTCAGTTAACGGAGAGAAGACCTACAACGGTCATTGAATAACAATTTCTCCGCTTCCTAAGGTGACTTCACGACTCACAAGGCGCGGTTTCTTCCTCGAAATCAAAAATGGCTCTGAGCACTATGGGACTCAACATCTGAGGTCATCAGTCCCCTAGAACTTAGAACTACTTAAACCTAACTAACCTAAGGACATCACACACATCCATGCCCGAGGCAGGATTCGAACCTGCGACCGCAGCGGTCACGCGGTTCTAGACTGAAGCGCCGAGAACCGCTCGGCCACACCGCTCGGCCACACCGGCCGGCTTCTTCCTCGAAGTCCCTTACCGTTTAGAGCTTTATAATGCGTATAAGTTTGTAACGTAGATGCTTGATACATGAGCCTGCACTGCTCTACGAGCCCTTCACGAACCATTTTTAGAATTACCACATTATGGGGTGACTGATCTGTACATTTGCGTGTATTGTTACCATTCGTGACGAACGTTGCATTACGTCGCCTGGTGGCGCAGAGGCGAAACACGATCATTCCGAGTGCTGAATTCGACGGTGTTCAGCATACATTTATAGTGAAGATGTCAGACAACGAGGTAGCATGTGGTTCCCAGATTTTCCTGAGCTACTCTTTACTCCAGATGAAGAAAAAAAAAAGAAACGTTATTTGATCACGAATTTGTACAAAAGCAGTTGCGGAGCAGGTGGTTTTCCGTTGATGAATATTCTGAAAAACCAATTGTTTATTGTGCAGTACAAAAACTTTGTGAGGATGCCTCAGACAGATTTCGAAAAACATGTAAATTTAATAAGACCAAAGAAGGGTAAGCAAGAAACAGGAAAGCTATAAGAGTTACGGAAAGATTAGCCGTCGCATTTCGTTACTGCGCAACCGGAGATTGATTTACGAGTTTTCAATACCTATTCAAAAATTCTATAGAACGAACTGGATTTATACTTACAGATGATGATGATGATGATGATAATGATCATAATACAGGATGGCGTACGGAAAACACGTCCTGAATACCAGACTGCCGTCAATTGTCATCTCTGGTTTCAAAGTGCTGCTTGCATTAGGTTATTTGTTATTATCTAATTCTTACCTGTTTATCTGCTTGTTGTTATATCCGCTCTTGGCGGGCAACAACTCGTGCGTAATTGGCGAGCAGTCTGTACTCGTGGCCGGTTTTCCGTACCCCACTCTGTACGTGGATGTGAGCGTACAAGATCTTTAGCGTCTGTACTAAAATTTTTTGAATCGAATGTAGCATTAATTCGCGGAATAACAAAAATGCTTTCGTTCTCTCTCTCTCTCTCTCTCACACACACACACACACACACACACACACACACACACACACACACACACACACACAGGGAGGGGTGGGAGGGAGGGAGAGTGAGAGGGAAGGGGGGAAGAGAGAGAGAGAGAGAGAGAGAGAGAGAGAGAGAGAGAGAGAGAAATCTGGTACTTTGTCAGACCTAAAATTTACAGTACAAAAGTGGGAAGAATGAAAATAGTATAGCAGATAGCTGTGGCTGCCTGACTGCTGGAATGAAAACGATGAGCCAACAACACACTAAACTCTCCAGTCTGAAAACTTCACAAAATGTTACAGTCTTTACCACACTCCTCTCGTCATCAGCTAAAATAGGGGGCAATTCTCCAGCTAAACTTGTGTCTGTCTTCCAATCACCACGTAGCGTGCACTCGGTTAATATGTGGCGTGTAGTGACTATCACGCGACAGGCATTACAGTCGGGTAGAGAGGGAGGGAAGTTCTCATGTGTTAGGGGACAGTGCCCCGGTCGGAGGCAGAGAAGACAGATGGGACTCTTGCCTCGTAATTACACATACGCAGACGAAATACCATACATAATACAAACACAGCCAATACAAGATAGTTACATAAATACAACGGAGTACATAGATCTAATGGCACATAATGGGGAAATTCATTTTGATGTCGCAAGAAACAATGTGACTAGTGGAAAAACTTTCACGGTTCACTTCAACTCAGGAATGAGGAAATAGAAAGTGAACTGACTTAACAGTCAAGCGCTAAACGACATAAACAACCTGACAACACTGATAACATACACCACACAGATACACGACACAACATCAATAATGCACACGTAACAAACACACAAAAAATAATATAAAAAAGGCATCTGTAGCAACCCACCCCCATAGGTATACTGCACAAACTACGGAAAAGTAGTAAGCGCTAAACATTTTTGCTTTCATCATGTCGGAGCTGACAGCAAGTAAAAATTTGTGAAGTTTTGAAATTATGTTTAAGCTTTGTTGCAAGACGCTAAGTGCTCTCAATCTCAGACAGTAGACTAATAATTAAGATTAATAATTCACACGTCACAGACTACTCTTCTGTTTCACCCCCACCCCTTTGACAGATACGTGGCTCTTCTCCCCACAGTAGCTGTCGCCTGACGGTAAAGTATACGTGTACCAAGTTTGGTTGAAATCGGTTCAGTGGTTTAGGAGGAGGAGATGTGAAACACGGACAGACACATACACACAAACACACACACACACACACACACACATACACACACACACACACACACACACACATACACACACACACACACACACATTTGCACAGTATTTATGGACTCATTTGACATCAAAATTAAGTTACGGAGAAGTATTTTTAACACAGCAAATTAGGGCACCATATTTTGACGTGATCACAGATTTAGGCAAACACCATTTCATGTCCTTCCAGTTTTGATGACTGACAGCTAGGGAGCATACAGATACAGCACAAATGCATCGATCTCCCGCAACGTCATCTGCTGTCCGGTTGTTTCGGACTGTAATGGTAGATGCAGACGTAAATTGTAGGTATTGATGAATAATAGCGAAAGTGTAACGGGTGACACCCCAACTTGTGCTGCTAGTTCAAAAGGAAGTTTTTGGACGATCTCACGCAAAAGAGGCGCGGACATAAATCAAAGGATTCGTTGTAGATCGGCCGTACGCCGATAAATCTCTCAGCACGCTCGTGAAACCGCCTTCGTAAATCACCTAAGATGTATAACTCGATGCTCCCCGCTGTTACGAGATTTTGCACTTTTTTCCCGCAAAGTTTCATTTTTCTTTCAAGTCTTATTTATCAACAGCTGCAGCTCGCGCACTGACCCCGTTATTCTTGCACTTTCATGTGTCACCTTTTGTTTTGGTGAGCCGCCGGAATGATTTATTAGTCGCCACAGGCAACTGTGTAGCGTTACGGCGAACTAATCTTGTTAAAGTCCTTAAACATTTTTCGGCTTTATTTTCGTTTCTTCTTCGTTGCGCAGAGATCTGGCGTGTGCCTAGTAACTATCGCGACAGACAAAACGAGAGGGATTTTATGCTGTCTTGCAAAACTGTGGTTTATGTTGTGTACATAATAATTCTAAGCCCATTGCTCCGCTTCAAGAGCCACGTCCCCAAATGGCAAGCTTGTGGTGTCTACGAATTTTTTTGTGGGTTGATTGGTGCTGCCTCCAGTGGTTCGTTTCCGAGTAATTACTTTACTCGATATATTAGGTTGGCCTACAGGTTCTGGCGTTTTTTTAAGTGCAGGTGCTCACAAAAATAAACAAGAAATGAACAACAGATCAATCAGTAATGTAATCACCGTTGCTGTTTACAACTTCTTCCCTACGTTCAACAAGCTGTTCAGTGCCTCGACGGTAGGAATCACATGGATTCTACTCGAAGAAATCGTCCAGCCGCGACTTCGCCACGTCGTAATTGAGCGAAACGCCACGCATTGCATTCGAGAGGGATCGGAGCAGATCGAAAATACCGAGGATGCAGCAGATCTTTCCAGCCAAGCGTTTGAACGGCTTCTGCGGCCACGTGAGGGTGTTGTCGTGCTGCAGATGAACGCATGTCGCCAATCAGGTCTTTCTTGCTGGATGGCGTTGCTGAGTCGTTGCATTTGTTGGATATAAAGTTCCCCATTCATCATTTCATTCTCATCAAGCAATTCGTGGTGGATCATCCATATCTTTGAGAACGAAATTTCCGTCTTTGAATGGCTTAAACGAACCTGAGACGGCTAAGACAAAACTCTCGAGCAGCTTCTAAGACTCTGGCAGTTAGACTATATGCAAAAAGCAGAGGTGTCGGAAATGCTCTTTTGTGTATGCTTGACGCCCATTTTCAATGACCTAGAGAGAATAGAGGGCTTACCAGCGTAAAACCTAAACACGCTATTTTGTAGAGCACATATGTCTCTGTCAAACATTTTATTTTTCAATTGAAATTTTCACTTAAAAAAAAAAGACCGGCAGGACTTATAGACCAACCCAATACTAAACAGAAAAGTCTAGGAAACGATCCAGCAATGTTTTCCACCATCATAAATGTACGTGTTCCTGATAACGATAAAGTTCTTAGACAGACTAGAAATACTAAAGAGAAGAATCATGCGGAAAATTTTAGCAAGGGAAGGTGAAACGGCTGCAAGGAATAATATGAAGAAATCGAAAAAGAAAAGGCCATCTTAAGGACTGATAGAGCAAACAGAAGAGCCAAAACAACCTTCAGTGAAACTGAATGCAGGGGCGTCAGCGTTAAGAGTGCAACGGGAATGCCATTATTCGGCAGAAAGGAAAGAGAGGAGATACCACTTTTCACCTTTATGTGTAGAAATTCCGAGACTTCAGACAGACGTTTCGGAAAAAATATCATCTACATAGTCCTGACGACAGTAGGATTTGATAAGTGCGGGAACTATTGAACAATCAGCTTAATGGCGCGTGTATCGAAACAGATGACAAAAATATTATACAGAACTCAAAAGGATATGTTAGATGACGATCAGTTTGGATTTTGAAAAGGTAGGTGGGTCAGAGGGGTAGCTCTGACGTTGCGTTTTATTATGGAAGCAAGATTTTAAAAAGAAATCAAAGATCGTTATAAGATATGAAGATCTAGAAATATCAGTCGGCAACGTAAAATTGTGCAAGATGTTCGAAATTCTGAGACAAATAGAAGTAAGTTTTAGAGCAAGACGGGTAATATGCAACAAAACGTACGCAGTGCTTCGCCCCTATCCTTCAATCAGGAAGTGTCAAGATTGGAATTCAAATTCAGGGTGAAAGGATATCAACGATAACATTGGCTGATAACATTGGTATCATCAGTAAAACTGAAGAACTGCTGGACCTGTTGAATGGGAGGATCAGCCTATTTGAGTATAGAACATGGACCGATAGTAAACCGAAGAAAGATGAAAAGTAATGAAGAGTAGCAGAAACGAGATAATCGATAAACTTAACATCAAAATTAGAGACCACGAAGTAGACACTGTTAAGGAATTCTGCTACCTTGGAAGCAAAATAAGACATGACGAATGAAGCAGTATGGGAAAAGATGTCATTCCAAGCCAAAAGGAGACTAGTAGTATCAAATATTTTCCATAATTTGAGACAGAAATTTCTCGTTTGGTATACAGCACTGCACGACAGTTAATCATCATGGACTGTAGGAAAATCGCGGAATTTGAGATGTAGAAGTACAGAAGAATGCTGAAAATTTAGTGGACTGATGGACTGATAAGACAAGGAATGAGGTGGTTCTCCGAAAAACCGGCGAAGAAAGGACCATATGGAAAACACGGCCAGAGGAAAGGACAGGACGATAGGACACATGTTAAGACGTTAGGGAATAATCCATGGTGCTAGAGGGAGCCATAGACAGTAAAAGCTGTATGGGAAGGCAGAAGTTGGAATGTACCTATACATAAGTGAGGACAGAGGGTGCAACTGCTACTCTGACATGAAGAGGTTGGTGCAGGAAAAGAATTCGTGGTGGGTCGCATCAAACCAGTCACAAGACTAAAGACTAACGGAAGAAACCCTGGAAATTAAGAAGTAACGTCGAAAAATATCAGTTATAGAAAAAATATCAGAAAAAATACAGAAATGGAGAGTTACATTTTTTGACAGTTATACATGTTGAGCGATAATAGGTTTGCAAAACAGGTCTTCTAGTATCTCCGCGAAAACACATTAAAAACAAGCTTGAATCCAGAAATTGGAAAAAAAGCAGAAGATATTTTCAGAAGGAAAGTGTTAAATTTAGGACGATTCCAAGGCGGGAGCAGTATGAGAAGAGCTGTGAATCGCCGACGGTGTGGCCGAGTGGTTCTAGGCGCTTCAGTCTGGAACCGTGCGACCGCTACGGTTGCAGGTTCGAATCCTGCCTCGGGCATGGATGTGTGTGATGTCCTTAGGTTAGTTAGGTTTAAGTAGTTCTAAGTTATAGGGGACTGATGACCTCAGATGTTAAGTCCCGTAGTGCTCAGAGCCATTTTAAGAGTTGTGAATCGGTTTGAAGAAAAGGAAAAGAGATATGGTGATTTCATGAAGAAATATTGAAGTAAAAGAATAGAGCAGATGAGAAGGAATTCAAATTCTCGCATGGGGCAAAACGGAAGAAAAAGAAAGTTTAGTACAGAAAAACTCTCATAAAAGTTTCTCTGGTTTTACGGAATACGACTGGATATTCATCTTATATGCGTAATCTTATATGCGTGATTGCAGTTTTCACTAATCAGCTTACATCTTTCGTGTGATCTTATACGATGTGTTCGTTACTCGTTTCTGTCAGTATCATTATTAACACAGCACTGATCGCTTTTCCCATTTTCTATAATAACGCAAAAATACAAAGCAATGGAAATACCGAGCGAGGTGGTGCAGTGGTCAGCGCACTGGACTCGCATTCTGCAGGACGACGGTTCAAACCCGCTTCCATCCATCCTGATTTAGGTTTTCCGTGATTTCCCTAAATCGCTTCAGGCAAATGACGGGATGGTTCCCTTGAAAGGCCACGGCCAACTTCCTTCCCCATGCTTCCGTAATCCGATGGGGCCGTTGACGTCGCTGTTTCGTCCCGTCCCCCGAAGCAACCAACCAGCAATGTAAATTTTACGAGCAAAAGTTTTTCGTTTTTTAAAAATCTAAAAATGTAGCAATGTTGCTAAGGTTAACTGCTACTTCGGTTTTTTACCCGGTTATTAGTAAAAAATAAAAAAAAACACCTGTTACAACCGCGACCAAACAAATACCGAAAAATATGGTTGTTCAGTACGATAATTCTGTCATCGGTTTTAATCGGACGGTTTTTCACATCATCTACATCTACATTTATACTCCGCAAGTCACCCAACGGTGTGTGGCGGAGGGCACTTTACGTGCCACTGTCATTACTTCCCTTTTCTGTTCCAGTCGCGTATAGTTCGCGGGAGGAACGACTGCCGGAAAGCCTCCGTGCGCGCTCGAATCTCTCTAATTTTACATTCGTGATCTCCTCGGGAGGTATAAGTAGGGGGAAGCAATATATTCGATACCTCATCCAGAAACAAACCCTCTCGAAACCTGGCGAGCAAGCTACACCGCGATGCAGAGCGCCTCTCTTGCAGAGTCTGCCACTTGAGTTTGTTAAACATCTCCGTAACGCTATCACGGTTACCAAATAACCCTGTGACGAAACGCGCCGCTCTTCTTTGGATCTTCTCAATCTCCTCCGTCAACCCGACCTGGTACGGATCCCACACTGATGAGCAATACTCAAGTATAGGTCGAACGAGTGTTTTGTAAGCCACCTCCTTTGTTGATGGACTACATTTTCTAAGGACTCTCCCAATGAATCTCAACCTGGTACCCGCCTTACCAACAATTAATTTTATATGATCATTCCACTTCAAATCGTTCCGCACGCATACTCCCAGATATTTTACAGAAGTAACTGCTACCAGTGTTTGTTCCGCTATCATATAATCATACAATAAAGGATCCTGCTTTCTATGTATTCGCAATACATTACATTTGTCTATGTTAAGGGTCAGTTGCCACTTCCTGCACCAAGTGCCTATCCGCTGCAGATCTTCCTGCATTTCGCTGCAATTTTCTAATGCTGCAACTTCTCTGTATACTACAGCATCATCCGCGAAAAGTCGCATGGAACTTCCGACACTATCTACTACGTCATTTATATATATTGTGAAAAGCAATGGTCCCATAACACTCCCCTGTGCACGCCAGAGGTTACTTTAACGTCTGTAGACGTCTCTCCATTGAGAACAACATGCTATGTTCCGTTTGCTAAAAACTCTTCAATCCAGCCACACAGCTGGTCTGATATTCCGTAGGCTCTTACTTTGTTTATCAGGCGACAAAAAATGGTTCAAATGGCTCTGAGCAGTATGGGATTTAACATCTATGGTCATCAGTCCCCTAGAACTTAGAACTACTTAAACCTAACTAACCTAAGGACAGCACACAACACCCAGCCATCACGAGGCAGTATCAGGCGACAGTGCGGAACTGTATCGAACGCCTTCCGGAAGTCAAGGAAAATAGCATCTACCTGGGAGCCAGTATCTAATATTTTCTGGGTCTCATGAACAAATTTTAGCGAGTTGGGTCTCACACGATCACTGTTTCCGGAATCCATGTTGATTCCTACAGAGTAGATTCTGGGTTTCCAGAAACGACATGATACGCGAGCAAAAAACATATTCTAAAAGTCTACAACAGATCGATGTCAGAGATATAGGCCTACAGTTTTGTGCATCTGCTCGATGAACCTTCTTGAAAACTGGGACTACCTGTGCTCTTTTCCAATCATTTGGAACCTTCCGTTCCTCTAGAGCCCTTAGGAGTCCGCCGGCTCTTTCTAGTGGGTCCGTGGCCACATTTCACCAAATCGCGTAAAATAATGACTAAAATTATTGAATAAAAATGTGAAAATGCAATTTATCATTTTTTTGGTTTGAAAAACATGTGTACTTTTACTTCAGGTTGTATTCCCAAGCAGCCTTTGCGGTTCCTAAGTGAGAACGAATACACAGTTTAGTGCCGGGGAATGCGGCTTCTTTGATCGACTGTCTCGCAACAATTCGGGGGTCGTTTGTGCGTCGGCGCTAGATGCGCTGAAACCTTTTACGCATGCGCGGAGCGAGTTTTGTCGGATTTATTATGAGAAAACGCTGCAAGTACTCCATTGGTTGCAATATCCTGTGGAAGTGGAATAACCAAGAAGCGTTAAGTACAACGAAAGCTATTTAGAAATGGGCTTTATGGAGACAAAGAACGCTAAAGCTCAGTGTGTAATTTGTGCGCGAGTCCTTCCGAACTGTTCAATGGTTCCAGTTAAACTGCACCGTCATTTTGAAGATACTCACCCGGATTTCCAGGCTAAAAACATCGATTTTTTCAAAAGGATGAGTGCTGAACTAGCTGCTTCTCAGCATTGCATCTCATGGAAAAACAATTAACAAAAATTCATTAAAAGCTTCTTTTTTGGTTACTTACCGAGTGGCAAAAACAGGCAAAGCTCATACCATTGCAGAAAATCTCATAAAGCCGTGTGTTCATGATACTGTTTCTTACATGCTAGACGAATTGGGAACATGGCACGTGCATTAAGAAGTTTCAGTTCCCATGGGTTTCGCTCTGAAATTTAAAGTTACTGTGCTCTTGACTGACGAGCGGTCCGCCATGGATTTTTCGACTGAAGAAGGGGTCCGCCAGCTGAAAAGGTTAGGAAGCCCTGCTCTAGAGACTTGCGGTACATCCCTTGTCGACGGCCTGGTACTGGCGAATAAATACGATATAGGAGTGCCTGTGTTAACAAGAAATACGATGCAATGTTCTCAAACGTGACAAGCCTCTCCACCCACCCCTATGCCAGTAAATGAGCCGACGAAAATCGAACAATGTGGCGAGTACTGACTGAGACGAACAGAGCGAGCACAGTGTGTAGGGGACCCGCTCGCCGGCGCCCGGGGCTGCAGTCGGCGGCGGCGCTGTGGCGGAATTATTTGCAGACGGAAGCGCGGGGAGCGACTCGGTTCGGCGCTGGCAATGAAAGCGGCGGCCTGCCCGGCTGTTCGCCGCCCACGCCACGCCACGCCACGTCAATAACGCGGCGCCCGGCAAACATTTGCCTAAGGCGCTGAGCAGTGAGCTGCTGGGCTGGCCCACCACCACCGCCTCCTCTCGGCTTCGAACGCGTCTACTGCAGGCACGACTTCTTTAAAAGAACTCACAGAAACAGTGTGCTCTGCAAAAAAAGACCTACAGAACCACCAACATTACTTCCGTTGTTGTGGTCTTCAGTCCAGAGACTGGTTTGATGCAACTCTCCATGCTACTCTATCCTGTGCAAGCTTCTTCATCTCCCAGTACCTTCTGCAACCTACATCCTTCTGAATCTGCTTAGTGTATTCATCTCTTGGCCTCCCTCTATGATTTTTACCCTCAACGGTGCCCTCCAATACTAAATTGGTGATCCCTTGATGCCTCAGAATATGTCCTACCAACCGATCCCTTCTTCTAGTCAAGTTGTGCCACAAATTTCTCTTCTCCCCAATTCTATTCAATGCCTCCTCATTAGTTATGTGATCTACCCATCTAATCTTCAGCATTCTTCTGTAGCACCACATTTCGAAAGCTTCTATTCTCTTCCTGTCTAAACTATTTATCGTCCATGTTTCACTTCCATACATGGCTACACTCCATACAAATACTTTCAGAAACGACTTCCTGACACTTAAATCTATACTCGATGTTAACAAATTTCTCTTCTTCAGAAGCGCTTTCCTTGCCATTGCCAGTCTACATGTTATATCCTCTCTACTTCGACCATCATCAGTTATTTTGCTCCACAAATAACAAAACTCATTTACTACTTTAAGCGTCTCATTTCCTAATCTAATACCCTCAGATTCACCCGATTTAATTCGATTACATTCCATTATCCTCTGTTTGCTTTTGTTGATGTTCATCTTATATCCTCCTTTCAAGACACTGTCCATTCCATTCAGCTGCTCTTCCTGGTCCTTTGCTGTCTCTGACAGAATTACAATGTCATCGGCGAACCTTAAAGTTTTAATTTCTTCTCCATGGATTTTAATTTCTTCTCCATGGATTTTAATTTCTTCTCCATGGATTTTAATTCCTACTCCAAACTTTTCTTATGTTTCCTTTATTGCTTGCTCAACATACAGATTGAATAACATCGGGGAGAGGCTACAACCCTGTCTCACTCCCTTCCCAACCACATCTTCCCTTTCAAGTCCCTCGACTCTTATAACTGACACCTGGTTTCTGTACAAATTGTAAATAGCCTTTCGCTCCCTCTATTTTACCCCTCCCACCTTCAGAATTTGAAAGAGAGTATTCTAGTCAACATTGTCAAAAGCTTTCTCTAAGTCTACAAATGCTAGAAACGTGGGTTTGCCTTTCTGTTTTCTAAGTCGTAGCGTCAGTATTGCCTCACGTGCTCCAACATTTCTACGGAATCCAAACTGATCTTCCCCGGGGTCGGTTTCTACCAGTTTTTCCATACGTCTGTAAAGAGTTCGTGTTAGTATTTAGCAGCTGTGGCTTATTAAACTGATAGTTCGGCAATTTTCACGTCTGTCAACCCTTGATTTCTTTGCGATTGGAATTATTATATTCTTCTTGAAGTATGGGGGTATTTCACCTGTCTCATACATCTTGCTCACGACATGGTAGAGTTTTGCCAGGGCTGGCTCTCCCAAGGCTATCAGTAGTTCTAATGGAATGTTGTCTACTCCCGGTGCATTGTTTCGACTTAGTTCCGTAAGTACGTTTTTCAAAATTTGCTGCTGTATGAAATAAAATACAGTGGAATAACGAACGTTTAATCCGAAATGAGTGCCGGCCGCTGTGGTCGAGCGGTTCTAGGCCCTTCAGTCCGGAACCGCGCTGCTGCTACGGTCGCAGGTTCGAATCCTGCCTCGGGCATGGATGTGTGTGTCGTCCTTAGGTTAGTTAGGTTTAAGTAGTTCTAAGTCTAGGGGACTGATGACCTCAGATGTTAAGTCCCATAGCGCTCAGAGCCATTTGAACCATTTTTAACCGAAAAGCGTGAATTATACACTGATGAGCTAAAAACATTATGACCGCATGCGTAATAGCTCGTTTTTCTGTTTTTGGTAAGAAGTACATCACTGATCACGTATAAGGCATCCGAAAGTTTTTTGATAGTTCTGTGGAGGGATGCGGGTTGGATGTCTACGCCCAGGTCACGTAATTTGCGAAAATAACGAGCCGCTTGTTGTGCCGTGTGTTCAGACTGCGCGGTCGCCGCATGTAAGACGCGGCCACTGCCTTCTCGAGCGCCGTGTGCCAACGCTCGAGTGGCAGCAACCCGGCATAGGTCAAAATGCTCACAGTGTGGGTGACAGGAGTGATGCAGCAGTCATACCGCTGGAGTTGTCTGAGCCAATCAGGATGCAGCCCCTTGTGATTAAGTCGCGTCGTCGCGGGCCGAAGGGGCGAGTCGAGTGTGCGCCTCCTGGAGTAAGAAGCAAGTCTAGTTTCACTCGCGGTGCTGTTACTCTGATAGTGTTTAAGGGAGAGCAACTTTGGCCATAGACTTGGACGCTGAGTATTGTTTCACCTAGTTTTCAGAATCAATGTTCTAAGTTGTAATTAACTCCGACTTGGTAGTTGATTTGCGTACGCGTTGATAGCGCCGAAATTCAATAAGATTTACATCATGCGATATCAACGTGACTTCACTATAACGTTTCTCAAGCCACTGTAGCACGGTTCTGGCCCCGAGACACGGACAATTGTACTGTTGAAAGACGGCATCACCGCCCGGGGAGATATCAAGCGTGAAGGGATGTAGGTTCAAATGGTTCAAATGGTTCTGAGCACTATGGGACTTAACATCTATGGTCATCAGTCCCCTAGAACTTAGAACTACGTAAACCTAACTAACCTAAGGACAGCACACAACACCCAGCCATCATGAGGTAGAGAAAATCCCTGATCCCGCCAGAAATCGAACCCGGGAACCCGGGCGTGGGAAGCGAGAACGCTACTGTACGACCACGAGATGCGGGCAGTGATGTAGGTGCCAGAATGAGATTTTCACTCTGCAGCGGAGTGTGCTCTGATATGAAACTTCCTTGCAGATTGAAACTGAGTGCCGAGCCGAGACTCGAACTCGGGACCGTTGCCTTTCGCGGGCAAGTGCTCTACCATCTGAGCTACCCAAGCACGACTCACGCCCCGTTCTCACAGCTTTACTTCTGCTAGTACCTCGTCTCTTACCTTCCAAACTTTACACAAGCTCTCCTGCGTGCTTGGATAGCTCAGATGGTAGAGCACTTGCCCACGAAAGGCAAAGGACCAGAGTTCGAGTCTCGGTCCGGCACACAGTTTTAATCTGCCAGGAATTGATGAAGGTGGTTCGCAGCTGTGCAGCGTGTCTTCGATTTCTACCTCAGGTCCCATGCAAGCGCAGGAGAATGTGGCCCACAACACAATACTGCTCTCACCAGCCTGCCTTCGTGGCGCGCTGCACATTTCGAGCCGCCGTTCATTTCGATGACGGCCTTTGTGGAGACGACCATCGACCTAGTGTAGCAGAAATTTGTTTCACTCGAACAGCCGACACCTTTCCATCGATCGACGGTCGAATCCAGATGGTCCCGTGCCCACTGCAACCGTAATTGGTGATGTCGTTGGATTAGCTTGTGGACAGGTAGGGGCGGTCTTCTGCGGATTTCCGTGTTCAACAATGTACGATGAACGCGCGCATCAAGGTTATGCTCTTTCGGCAGAAATTCCACAGATCACCATCTACTCTACTTTACAGAGCCGACAAGCCTACGAACCCTAAGTTCTTGAAGAGTCGTGAACGCCCAACCATTTAGCGTCTAGTGGTAGTTTCACTGTCCTTCGACCTCTTTCCGTAGATGCTCACGACAGTAGCACGTGGACATTCGACCAACTTCGTCGTTTCCGAGATACTCTTCCACAGGCTCTGTGTAATAATAATCTACCTTCTGTCAAAGTCGCTTATCTCAATGGATTTCCCCATTTGCAGACCGTATCTTCGCTAATGTGATCCTCCATCGATGGCTGTTTCGCATACATAATTTTGATACTCCGTCAGGTGCCCGAAACACCACTAGGCGACATCTGGTGTCGCGATCGGCAGGGTCATAATGCTTTGGCTTATCAGTGCGTGTCACGTTTGAATAACAGCGATGAAGGGTTCAAAACTGAAGGATTACATGTTATTTGTATGTGATATATAGGGTGTAACGGGTATAATAGCAGATATTTCTACTGGTGACTAAGGACGATGTGCTGAACAATATTACATCTATATTTACTTCATTTGCAGACTAATTATTATAGCTATTTCAAGCCCTGTGTCTTTAGGTTGGACAGTACCTCCACATAAGGGGAGCACAAACGAGCCAGTAATGCTTATTTTCCACTGGGCAGGAGCTTAGGCGTTGAAGTGAGAATTCAAAACGGTTAGGCTATACTGACCGGCGTAGTCCACTTAGGGGTGAAGTTACGATCGTGCAGTAAACATTAAGCCGTAAAGTTTGTGACGTGTCTGTGGGAAAACTGATCGACACAGTGAAAAACAACCAACACACTGATGTGTATACATATTAAGGTTCCTCATATAAAAATAACTGCACCTCTATGACAAAAAGAAAACACGAACAACAAAGCAATTATCTGAATGGTACGGAAATCGGTAGATGTAATGTACTTTTATAGACAAATAACTGATTGCAATCTCAGAAAAACTGGATGATTTATTGAGGAGAAAGAGCTCCATAAATTAAGTAAATTAGCAGTTGGCCCACCTCTGGCTCTTATGCAAGCAGTTGGTATTGATTGACAGTGGTGTCTGATGTCTTCCTGATGCATATCGTGCGAAATTATGTACAATTGGCGCGTTAGATCGTAAAAATCCCGAGATGGTTGGAGCGCCCTGCGCAAAATGCTCCGAATGATCTGAATTGGGGGAGATCCGGCGACCTTGCCGGTCAAGGTAGGGTTTGGCAAGCACAAAGACAAGCGGTGAGAACTATTGCCGTGTTACGGACGGGCATTATTATGT
This sequence comes from Schistocerca cancellata, assembly GCF_023864275.1. Lineage (NCBI taxonomy): Eukaryota > Metazoa > Arthropoda > Insecta > Orthoptera > Acrididae > Schistocerca > Schistocerca cancellata. Next base: position 186,889,930 of record NC_064627.1, on the reverse strand, counting down.
TGCTCAAATGGAAGACCGGGATGGCTTACCACGAAGGTCAACGAAATGGGGCGTAAAATATCGTTAACGTACCGCTGCGCTGTAAGGGTACCAAAAGGAGTCCTCCCGTGAAAAAAAGTGGCATCCCGGACACTCAATCCTGTCTCGTCGTACGGCGGGCGACAGTCAGCTCTTGAAATCCCAAAAGTAAGGTCTCCTATTTTTTTATAAGTACAGAAGTCTGTGTGGCAGTTGGTCACACTGTTATGAAGAGTGCAGCACGCGCTGTGTGTAAACATGCGCACGCCGCGCTGAGGCGCTCAGTCTTGGCTTGGCAGCCGTTCAGAAAGGAGCTCCCGTGGGATGGTCGGACCGAAATTCACGACGAACAAAGGAGCGGGAGAACGTCAATTTCTGACGAGACAGTGTTGAACGTTGAGCAAAGCATGCGTGAAGATCGGCGGATCATCCTGGATGATCTCTGCACGTTGGTTTCTGAGGTTTCCCGAAGCACCGCTCACAGAATTTTAACGGAAAGATTGGACTACCGGACGGTGTGCGCAAGATGGGTGCCACGCATGCTGACTGACGACCACACGCGGCAACGAGTTGATGCTTCCCGCGCATTTCTTCACCGCCTGGCAGCCGAACAGGACAACTTTCTGGACACAATTGTCAAGGGTGACGAAACTTGGGTATACCACTTTACACCTGAGACAAAGCAACAATCACGCCAGTGGCGGCATCCATCTTCGCCAAAGCCGCGGAAATTGGTTCAAATGGCTCTGAGCACTATGGGACTTAACATCTATGGTCATCAGTCCCCTATAACTTAGAACTACTTAAACCTAACTAACCAAAGAACATCACACACATCCATGCCCGAGGCAGGATTCGAACCTGCGACCGTAGCGGTCGCGAGGTTCCAGACTGTAGCGCCACCCTGGGCGGCGCCGCGGAAATTCAAACAAACATAGTCTCCCGGTAAAGACATGACAACCGTTTTTTGGGATCGCAAAGGGGTATTGCTGGTCGACTTTATGCCCACTGGGACCACAATTAACGCTGACATGTACTGTGAGACTCTGAAAAAACTCGAACGGGCAATTCAGAACCGGAGAAGAGGAATGTTGAGCAAGGGCGTACACGTTCTCTATGACAACGCTCGCCCACATATCGCTCGGCAAACCGTTGCTCTCCTGCAACAGTTTCGGTGGAACATAATCACCCACCCACCCTATAATCCTGACTTGGCGCCCAGTGACTATCACCTGTTCCCTAGGTTAAAAGAACATTTGACCGGAAAATCGATGCAGCTCCGACCGCGAGGTGAAAGAAGAGGTTCATAACTTTCTGAACAGCATGGTGGCGAGCTGGTATGACATGGGCATACAAAAACTGCCACAGAGTCTAGAAAAATGCATCGACAGAACTGGCGATTACGTCGAGAAATAGCCAAATGTTCAAGTTTGTAAACCATTGTAGAAATAAACAGGTCTAAGTACTTATAAAAAAATAGGAGACCTTACTTTTGGGATTAGCCTTGTAGTAAACAATTCACTGAACTTTACTTTTTTTTGCATCTACAATTATGGCCATTAAAATTACTACACCAAGGAGAAATGCAGATGATAAACGGGTATTCATTGGACAAATATATTATATTAGAACTGACATGTGATTACATTTTCACGCAATTTGGGTGCATAGATCCTGAGAAATCAGTACCCAGAACAACCACCTCTGGCCGTAATAACGGCCTTGATACGCCTGGGCATTGAGTCAAACAGAGCTTGGATGGCGTGTACAGGTACGGCTGCCAATGCAGCTTCAACACGATACCACAGTTCAGCAAGAGTAGCGACTGGCGTATTGTGACGAGCCAGTTGCTCGGCCACCATCGACCAGAAGTTTTCAATTGGTGAGAGAACTGGAGAATGTACTGGCCAGGGCAGCAGTCGAACATTTTCTGTATCCAGAAAGACCCGTACAGGACCTGCAACATGCGATCGTGCATTATCCTGCTCAAATGTAGGGTTTCGCAGGGATCGAATGAAGGGTAGAGCCACGACTCCTAACACTTCTGAAATGTAACGTCAATGCGAACAAGAGCTGACTGAGATGTGTAGCCAATGGCACCCCATACCATCACGCCGGATGATACGCCAGTATGGCGATGACGAATACACGCTTACAATGTGCGTTCACCGTGATGTCGCCAAACACGGATGCGACCATCATGATGCTGTAAACAGAACCTGGATTCATCCGAAAAAATGACGTTTTGCCATTGGTGCACCCAGGTTCGTCGTTGAGTACACCATCGCAGGCGCTCCTGTCTGTGATGCAGCGTCAAGGGTAACCGCAGTCATGGTCTCCGAGCTGATAGTCCATGCTGCTGCAAACGTCGGCGAACTGTTCGTGCAGATGGTTGTTGTCTTGCAAACGTCCCCATCTGTTGACTCAGGCATCGAGACGTGGCTGCACGATCCGTTACAGCCATGCGAATAAGATGCCTTGCATCTCGACTGCTAGTGATACGAGGCCGTTGGGATCCAGTACGGCGTTCCTTATTACCCTTCTGAACCCACCGTTTCCATATTGTGCTAACAGTCATTGGATCTCGACCAACGCGAGCAGCATTGTCGCGATACGATAAACAGCAATCGCGGTACGCTACAATCCGACGTTTATCAAAGTCGGAAACGTGATGATACGCATTTCTCCTCCTTACACGATGCATCACAACAACGTTTCACCAGGCAACGCCGGTCAACTGCTGTTTGTGTATGAGAAATCGGTTGGAAACTTTCCTCATGCCTGCACGTTGTAGGTGTCGCCACCGGCGCCAACCTTGTGTGAATGCTCTGAAAAGCTAATCATTTACATATCAGAGCATCTTCTTCCTGTCGGTTAAATTTCGCGTCTGTAGCATGTCATCTTCGAGGTGTGGCAGTTTTAATGGCCAGTAGTGTATATCGTTTTCATTTGACTTCTCCTTGGTGTGCGTGATGACTGGGTGTTGTGTGCTGTCCTTAGGTTAGTTAGGTTTAAGTAGTTCTAAGTTCTAGGGGACTGATGACCATAGATGTTAAGTCCCATAGTGCTCAGAGCCATTTGAACAATTTGAACCCCTTTGTGTGTGTGTGTGTGTGTGTGTGTGTGTGTGTGTGTGGGTGTGGGTGTGGGTGTGGTCGCGCGAGGGCGCGCGCTTTTATTTTGCTTAATTTGAAGGTACGAAGTTTTCATTTTGAAAAGAGCTCTACGGATCTGCAAGGATATACCGGTATCTTTCACACTTTCCCTCCTGCCCAAATGGACAGTTACTTGGGAAAGTAGTGCGTCACCCTAGCCGCGTCCACTTCGCTTTTGTCGCAGGGAGCTCGGGTTGTGGGGAGACGGAAGAGAGAGGCGAGACAGGAGACAGGGCAGAAGGCAGCTGCCGTAATTCTATCGGGCAGCCGGGTCGCCTCCGCGTCCGGCGCCACCTCTGCTCATTGGGGTCAAACGCCGGGGTCCCTGGCCCCCAGCTGCCGGGGCGTCACTCACAAGGAGGGGAACCACTCCTGTCCACGTGCACTCCCTGAACTCGGACGTGGGCTAAGTATTACAAAAGGAGACGCAAAAGTGTCCCCGAAACTTGTACATATACACTGATGGGGGAAAAAAATCGCAACACCAGGAAGGAGTTGTGCTACATAAACGAAAAGTTGGTAGACGTATTTTTACATCTGAAAGATGATGTCTGCTCAAATTTCGCGCCAGTCGCATAAGAGTGGAGCTAGTAACGCCACTATGACGATGCAAATCAGGTTTGATAATAAAAAAAAAACAACGTTGTAACGGGCGTTAGTTACCTTTGGGATTGGACATGCTCAGTCGACGATAGTCAATAACGCCTTTAAGGTAAGAAAGACGACATTGTCAACACCTCAACTGAGTTCGAACGAGGAAGCCCTCACACATCATCCATACAGTCTTGACCTCTCTCCATGCGATTTCCATGCTTTTGGAGCTCCGAAGAAAGACATTCGTGACGACTTCGGTCTTTAGAAGGCGCTGACCGATTGTTAAGAGACTTGTACATCTGTTAGACTAATACGTGGTCGTCGATATGTTTCGGACGAAGAGGTGTGCGCGTGGGTACAATCATGAGTCCGTAGGCAACCGCAATCATTTTTCCATGAAGGCATTGATCATTTTCAAATTTCCTGCGTGCCAGACCAAACTGGAAGTTGGGACCTTTGCCTTACGCTGGCAAGTGCTCTACCGGTACAGCACTTGCCCGCGAAAGGCAAAGGTTCCGAGTTTGATTCTCGGCTTGGCACACAGTTTTAATATGCCAGGAAGTTTCATACCAGCGCGTACTTCCATGCGTAGTGAAAATTTCATACTGTAAACATCCTTCAGGCTATGGCTATGCCATATCTCCGCAATATAATTTTTTTTCCAGGAGTGCTAGTTCTGCTAGTTTCGCAGGAAAGCTTATGTGAAATCTGGGAGGTAGGAGGCGAGGTAGTGTCGGAACTAAAGCTATGAGGACGGGTCGTGGGTCGTGGTTGGGTAGCTCTGTCGGCAGAGCACTTGCCCGCGAAAGGCAAAGGTCTGGAGTTCGAGTCTCGGTTCAAAAATGGTTCAAATGGCTCTAAGCACTATGGGACTTAACATATGAGGTCATCAGTCCCCTAGAACTTAGAACTACTTAAACCTAACTAACCTAAGGACATCACACACATCCATGTCCGAGGCAGGATTCGAACCTGCGACCGTTGTGGTCGCGCGGTTCCAGACTGAAGCGCCTAGAACCGCTCGGCCACACTGGCCGGCTGACATACATAAAGAGACTCTAGATGTTCTTATCTTTGAAGTCACTTTCTACAATGTTATTACATGCTGCTAATGCTAATAGGATAATAGTTTCAATAGATTTATTTTATTTAAAGATATTTTCAACAATTACGATATCTACAAACCAAGTCCACTTGAAAATTCTAACCCGCTAATAATTGTCGGTTTTACGATCGACATACCTTGTTTGAGAGCCACATTCTCCTATTTCTAAAAAACACTGTACCTTTTCGAAAAACGTAAGATTTCAAAAGTTATTCTTCTTTGAAGCTATAGTCTTCTAGGATTCTTAACTATAAGTGCTAGTTTCCATAGTTTCGTAGCCCCAGTTCTTCTGAATCCGAGCATGGATAGTTTCACTAAAGTAGCATGTTAATTTATGAAATGTTGAAATTAAAAATTTCAGGTTTTCCGAAAATTCTTGGCCTTATCGGATGGTCAAATTGCACATTCAAAGTGACGAACCATAAAATAATATTAGTAATTTTTGATATTTTTATATTATACAAAGTTCAGTTAAACAGAACAATTACCTTTTCTAATACATTATTGTGTTCTACAGGGTGGTTATAACTAAGCTTCTGGTGCTTGGCAGGGCCTCCCATGAAAATCGGGTGATCGTAGGACAATGAAAGTTTGGGAAAAAATTTGTAAGAACATGAGGAAGAACAATAACGAATAAACCACTGAAAGGAACACAGACGGAGAAGCTCTCAATGGTACGAAGCTCTCAATGGGACGACCATTTGCGATACAATTTTAACGCTCCTCGCAGCACTTTTCGAAAGATGGACCATGAAATGTTCAGCTGTTGTAATACAGCTCTTGCACTGCTTGAAGCTCGCACATTGACCCAGCATTCTTAGCCATGGCAACAGTAACTTCTTCAACAGTTTGTGGTGCAATTGACAGTCGGCCTCTCTCAGGAGCAGTTCCAAAATCGCTAGCTAATTTGAACTTCCGAATCACGTTCTTCAACCCCCGTGCGGAAATAAGACCTCTGCGTATTCCTTTAACGCGTCGATACTGGCGAGGACCAGCATCACTGTTGCTGTTGAGCTGATAAAAGGGCTTTACGAGTAAAGCCATGCACCACCTTGTCCAGACGCACGTCAACTGTCCGCAGCTGTAATGTATACCGATGCTTGTGTTCCAGCCATAATTCGCCGTACTTGTACATCAGCCTAACGGCAAGTCATGGCACTAACACTACTAACAGCGCAAATCCTGCAACGCAAAGTTTGAACATCGTTCCTATAAAGTTAAGTACCCATATGGTACATTGTTTTCCATCTATACTACCCAAGTAGCGAAAGTTTAATTAGAACCACCCTTTTACATCCCATGGCTTCTAGATCATTAATGAATTTCTTTTTGGAAATTTGTGGTAAGATCTTATGGGACCAAACTACTGAGGTCATCGGTCCCTATGCTTACACACTATTTTTTTTTAAAAAAATCTTTATTACAAACCATAATAATTATACAATATTAACCCACTTCCTTATCTGATTAGTGGGTCATAATAATTATACAACTGGTAATTATGTTGCAGCTAATTACAGTTTTCAAGTGAGCTACAGTTAGTTTTACATACAATGGGCATTTAATATCTAGTACCTAGGACTTATATCTATTTCTTATAACTAGTTCCTATCGCCTACAGCGTCAAATGTGTGCCAGCGAGATATAAACCTACTTTGATAGCCTTGCTTATCGAGCTAAACACGAAGAGCGCGCCCCTGGCATTGGGCAGGCCACGATGTTGATTCGCTGCAGTTCCCTAGCATAATTTTCCTAAACTAAGTCCTACAAACTAACTTATCCTACGTCATAGCCGGTGAATGTCCTTATCGGTAGAATTGATCCCCACTACCCCTAATCCTGCACGTGGCGGATTCCAACTATGATGGAAAGTCGGCCTGTCCACGCACAGGCTGTATGGGAATAGGGCTCTGGACGCAATCAGTGTTGGTTGTCTCAGTTATTCAGTTCATGTCCCTCAAGTATTCTGTTAAAACTTTCCGTGATACCTCGTTGGCCAGTGTACTTAGCAGTTGGAAAGTGTCCTCACGTCTAAGCAGTTGATATGTCTCGTGGTTTGGAAGTCTGTCTCGAAATGTAGTCGCAACATCATTGAAGAGGGGGCGCCCTCTGACACGCCACTGTCACACGCGAGTGTAGCCCTCTTCTTAAATCGACATAAATATGTAGGGGTAGGGTCCATGGTCAGTGAGAAAATGGATCAGTCCTCGTGTTGGCTCAAAGTATTTCATGTCCAAGCGCTCCCTCACATCTGGTATGAACTGGAAAGTTCTACTTAATCTACACACTACTTAATCTAACTTAACTTAACTTACGCTTGTACAACACACACACCCACGCCCAAGGGAGGACTCGAACCGCCGACGGGAGCAGCCGCACGGACTGTGAAAACGCGCCTGATTTTATAATTAGACTTTTGTGAATTTTTCTAAAAACTTCCCTTCGACCGCACGAGCGTCTTATATACCAGACGCGCACAAAATCGGTGGCAGTCTAGTTTCGGCAGTCACTGAGTACAGTTGCTACGTGGGCCCTAGACTTTTATACACCGAGCGAGGTAGCGCAGTGGTTAGCACACTGGACTCGCATGCGGGAAGACAACGGTTCAAGCCGGCGTCCGGCCATCCTGATTTAGGTTTTCCGTGATTTCCCTAAATCGCTCCAAGCAAATGCCGGGATGGTTCCTTTGAAAGGGCACGGCCGACTTCCCTCCCCGTCCTTCGCTAATCTAATGAGACCGATGACCTCGCAGTTTGGTCTCTCCCCCAAACAAACCAACCCAACTAGCATGCAGTGAGGATAGTCACTATTACGACAGTAAATTGCCATCTATACACTTACATGAGGCTAAATGAGATTTTTGTAAGGCGCTGATCTATTGTTAAGAGATTTGTGTATGTTTTAGACTAACACGCAAGCAGATCATTATAACTGTGCTTCAGATACAATAAATTTAAACGAAGTAAAACTTAATCCAGCTGTGTTGTTTCAAGTTAGTTGATAACCATGCAAAGTATTCGTTTAATAAACAGCGAGGTAAGAAGGCAATCTGGAACTCTTACGAGTAGAGTTCTGCTGTACCAAAATTATGTTCGGTGGTTTTGATATAGTACATAAATGGCATAGTGAATGGTAGCATTGGTAGGGATAGAAACATAAACAAATGTGTAAGAGAGGAACCGGGTGCCTATGATTTCTCTTTTTCTTGTATTGTTTGTTTGTTTCGCACATAATTACAACCGAACATCATTCTATATCAGTCCATTGTGTGTTTTCTACCCTTACAGAATATAAATTGAATTTTATAAAGTAATAAAATTAGTTCCTCGCGTAACTTCTGCGCTTTTATGTAACCAATGCAATTACTTTTGATGTAACTACGAAGGCCGGAGTAGCTGTGCGGTTCTAGGCGCTTTAGCCTGGAACCGGGCTACCGCTACGGTCGCAAGTTCGAATCCTGCCTCGGGCATGGATGTGTGTGATGTCCTTAGGGTAGTTAGGTTTAATTAGTTCTAAGTTCTAGGCGACTGATGACCTCAGAAGTTAAGTCACATAGCGCTCAGAGCCATTTTTTGATGTAACTACAGTTGACATGCACAAACATAAAAACTATATAATTATTGTTGTATTTTGTACTCAGTCCCACTTTCTTCAACTTGGTCAAAGGCAAGAGTTTGCTATTATTGTGATAAATGCGAAAGTTGTTTATGAATAACAGACACATATTTTACGCAGTTTCGACGAAGTAATGAAGCGATGTTCTATAGTTCTGTTTTCCTTTTTTTATTTCACTCTTTTTTGAGGAAATTTGATTTCTAGCACTGTATGACAAATTTCTATATTTTATTTGTTTTTAGTTCAACATACCTCTGTGTCACGTAACAAATCAACAATTTTCGAATCAAAACCTAAATTAAACACTGATCATTACAGTTTTGCTTTAATACTGGGTGTTTTTAAGTAGACCCGCCAGGTTAGCCGAGAGCGCTAACGCGGTGCTTCCTGGACTCGGGTAGGCGCGCCGGACCCGGATCGAATCCGCCCGGCGGATTAACGACGAGGGCCGGTGTGCCGGCCAGTCTGGATGTGGTTGTTAGGCAGTTTTCCACATCCCCATAGGTGCATACCGGGCTAGTCCCCACGTCCCGCCTCAGTTACACGGCTCGCAGACATCTGAACACTTTCACACTATTCTATGGATTACACTAGCCGCAGACAGTTGGGGTACACTATTTCGTTCCCGGGGGATACGGGATGACGGCAGGAAAGGCATCCGGCCTCCCCTTCAACTAACATTGCCGCATCCGATTAACCACGCCGACCCAGCGTATTCGCGGGAAACAAGGCACAAGCAAAAGAAAGAAAGAAAGAAAGAACCGGGTGTTTTTAAGTAACAGACAGGAGTATATCTATGTAGAGCGGAAATGTAGCGTAGGCTAGATGCTCTTTATACAGAGTGTTACAAAAAGGTACGGCCAAACTTTCAGGAAACATTCCTCACACACAAAGAAAGAAAATATGTTATGTGGACATGTGTCCGGAAACGCTTACTTTCCATGTTAGAGCTCATTTTATTACTTCTCTTCAAATTACATTAATCATGGAATGGAAACACACAGCAACAGAACGTACCAGCGTGACTTCAAACACTTTGTTACAGGAAATGTTCAAAATGTCCTCCGTTAGCGAGGATACATGCATCCACCCTCCGTCGCATGGAATCCCTGATGCGCTGATGCAGCCCTGGAGAATGGCTTATTGTTTCACAGCCGTCCACAATACGAGCACGAAGAGTCTCTACATTTGGTACCGGGGTTGCGTAGACAAGAGCTTTCAAATGCCCCCATAAATGAAAGTCAAGAGGGTTGAGGTCAGGAGAGCGTGGAGGCCATGGAATTGGTCCGCCTCTACAAATCCATCGGTCACCGAATCTGTTGTTGAGAAGCGTACGAACACTTCGACTGAAATGTGCAGGAGCTCCATTGTGCGTGAACCACATGTTGTGTCGTACTTGTAAAGGCACATGTTCTAGCAGCACAGGTAGAGTATCCCGTATGAAATCATGATAACGTGCTCCATTGAGCGTCGGTGGAAGTACATGGGGCCCACTCAAGGCATCACCTGCCCAAACGTTCACAGAAATTCTGTGTTGATGACGTGATTCCACAATTGCGTGCGGATTCTCGTTAGCCCACACGTGTTGATTGTGAAAATTTACAATTTGATCACGTTGGAATGAAGCCTCATCCGTAAAGAGAACATTTGCACTGAAATGGAGATTTACACATTGCTGGATGAACCATTCGCAGAAGTGTACCCGTGGAGGCCAATCAGCTGCTGATAGTGCCTGCACACGCTGTACACGGTACGGAAACAACTGGTTCTCCTGTAGCACTCTCCATACAGTGACGTCGTCAACGTTACCTTGTACAGCAGCAACTTTTCTGACGCTGACATTAGGGTTATCGTCAACTGCACGAAGAATTGCCTCGTCCATTGCAGGTGTCCTCGTCGTTCTAGGTCTTCCCCAGGTGCGAGTCATAGGCTGGAATGTTCCGTGCTCCCTAAGACGCCGATCAATTGCTTCGAACGTCTTCCTGTCGGGACACCTACGTTCTGGAAATCTGTCTCGATACAAACGTACCGCGCCACGGCTATTGCCCCGTGCAAATCCATACATCAAATGGGCATCTGCCAACCCCGCATTTGTAAACATTGCACTGACTGCAAAACCACGTCCGTGATGAACACCAACCTGTTGATGCTACGTACTAATGTGCTTGATGCTAGTACTGTAGAGCAATGAGTCGCATGTCAACACAAGCACCGAAGTCAACATTACCTTCCTTCAATTGGGCCACCTGGCGGTGAATCGAGGAAGTACAGTACATACTGACGAAACTAAAATGAGCTCTTGCATGGAAATTAAGCGTTTCCGGACACATGTCCACATAACAGGTTTTCTTTATTTGTGTGTGAGGAATGTTTCCTGAAAGTTTGGCCGTACCTTTTTGTAACACCCTGTATATCCTCACTAAGTTTCTAGACGGTTCACTGCTTCCGGTTTCGAGGGTAGTCTGGTGAGATATTGAACGCATAGGTATAGAAAGCTATGGTTAAGGAGTAGCGCCCGATAGGTATGCAACACACCTAACCTACAGATCACGCGGGTATATCTTTAACTCACCATACGTACTAGGAAAACTGCCGCAGTCTATGCTTACTATGGTGGTCTAAGGTAGTTTTACAACTTTACTTATGAGGTATCGAAACAAAGATGTAGGTAATGTTATACTTTGAGTTCGCAAAGAGCATTTATGGACACGAACAAGTTGCGAAGGTGTCGATAGAGATTCCCAAAGTTAAAATAAATAAAAAAAAAACCAAAAACTCTCCCGCGGGTCAGGCAGCCGCCAGCGACTCGTGTGTGTGGGTTTAGGGGCGCGGCGCCGCCGCTGACCGGGAGCTATGTGCGGCTACTGGTGCGCCGGCTGACCGCGCCGTATTTCCCGCGGCTGTCCCGACGGCAGCTAATGGCCGCCATCAGCCGGACCTGCGAGCCGACACGGCCGCACTCATTAACGCCGCCTGCAAACGGATCGCGCCAACCCTGCCCAGCCGTCAGCCCAATGCCTCGCGCCGCCCTTAATGGCACTGCACTCCCACCGCTGTCGTCAATAACGCGCGCCTTCTTTTACGCTGTGTGTGTGGCAAGCCCTGCTGGAGCGTTCATAGTTGGGGCCACAGCGCGTCCTGCTCAGTTATCCGCACTGTTCTTTCATTACGATCACATTGCAAACGTGATGTTTAACATATCACGTAATACTCACCTGATGAACCATTATCGTCGGCGGGGGTGTGAGGTTAGACCAGGAAGTTTTTATTTTATTTATTTTCTTTTAATGGGCCTCCAACCCTTCCTTTAGCCTTTTCCATACACTTCCCTGTTTGTCCAACAGGACAAAAATTATAATTTAACTTAATAACAAACTTAACTTGAAAGAAACGAAGAGACAAGAAAAATAAAATGAAAGCGGTGTCTCCTGCTTTTTCCAAACAGAAAATTTATCGGGCCATCCTTTCACACTTTCTTCTGATTTTCTTTCTTTTTACTGTAATGGTAATTAATAATTTTGGGAAATTTTGGAAAATTAAAGTATCTCCCACTGCATGTGCTTGGTTGAATACAACATCCACAAATGACAAGTACTGTCTGTACACCTCACTAGAGGACACTGCATGGCGAATTAATTATTGCCTACATTGAAAGCGAAGATCTCGTAGCATGAAATAAGACCAGAGGGATCGCACGTATCAAAACAGATGTAAGATACCGGGCGTCGATTCACATGTTCCACTAATTCTTTTGAACACTGTATTACAGGGATAATTAGCGAGGCCACATATTCGTATGGTGTCTCCTAACCCGATAGCTTGTATTGGGTACGTCTAGGTTCCTACATTCCAATTGGTCGAAAAACCACTTTATACCAGGAAGAGTACGAACCCGACAGATACAAGAGAACGTCAGGCTGGCTACCCTGTCAAATGGTTCAAATGGCTCTAAGCACTATGGTTCTTAACATCTGAGGTCATCAGTCCCCTAGACTTAGAACTACTTAAACCTAACTAAACTAAGGACATCACACACATCCATGCCCGAGGCAGGATTCGAACCTGCGACCGTAGCAGTCGCGTGGTTCCGGACTGAAGCGCCTAGAACCGTTCGACCACAGCGGCCGTCTGCTACACTGTCAGCACTGCCGTCTTTCAAGATGTGTTTTACGCCGCGCGGGATTAGCCGAGCGGTCTTGGGCGCTGCGGTCATGGACTGTGCGGCTGGTCCCGGCGGAGGTTCGAGTCCTCCCTCGGACATGGGTGTGTGTGTTTGTCCTTAGGATAATTTAGGTTAAGTAGTCTGTAAGCTTAGAGACTGATGACCTTAGCAGTTAAGTCCCCTAAGATTTCACACACACAAGATGTGATCTACGTTGCCGGTTTCAGAAACGCTCGACTGGACCGCCAAAGACCCGATATTCACCCCGCAGAAAATATCTGGAACTGTCTGGTAGTAGCTGTACGGAATGTAATCATCAATGAGTGCCTACAGCTGAGTACGGCATATGTGAAAAAAGTGGCTTCGTCGCCGAATTGTGGCAATGATCGAAAGCAGAGTTAGTGTTACACGGTATTAGTTTGATGTCTCCTGAGGGTGTCATTTTTAAAAAGTGTGCGTAGATATCCGTCAAATCATCCACTTCACTCTATTACACATAACGACAGGTAGACAGTCATACATTAGCCACTCTTATGTCTGTGAATGACTTGGCATCGAATTAAAAATTGCTTCAATACCATATTTCCGTTTTTTTTCCCTTCGTTGCAAGGCAAATCCGTAACTGTCAAAAGTATGCTTAAAACTCTATGAAGGGCTGTAGTCAAACGTAACTTATAAAATTTCTTCTGCCATTGCAAGAGCAACATTAATGTAATTACTAGTACGACTAAAAACTCTATGAAGCGCTGTAGGTGTATTCTTGCTGCAGTAAAACCTTGAAACATGCATATCCGACGTTGACATCCCTGCCACTATTGACTCCTGTTACATTCATATTGCGTTAGCGCACAGTGCACACAAGTTGACAACGGACATGTCGAAAGCAGTAAACGTGTTCATGAGCTAGGTATGATATTGACCTATCTGACTGCACAAGAGAGGAAGCCTTTGGGTCTAGACGTATGCCACCTCTCTTAAATCTTCAACACTCGCTGTTGGCACCCTTTGCTTAGAGTTGTCAAATGTCTCAGTTATGGCGAGACGTTCCGATCTTTAGGGATGTTACATGACCCGTTCCACGTAAGGCTTACGCGGGACGCCAGAGATTCCGACTTTTCTTGGCACTGATAAAAATTAGAAATATAATGCGTATTCACTTCGAAATCGACCAAGCACTTGAAAGTTCCCAAATGTCCTTCTGCACCTGTCGATAGCGGTAACCAAGAAAATTAAAATACGCAATTCCAGGAGATTGCGGTCAGCCGATGGGCTAAAAAGATACTTCATGACATACTCTGACTGTATGCCGCATCTTATATATTGACATCTTTCCGCTGTTTTTTTCTGAAGTGTTTCAGCTTCTAGCGATTCACGCCCACAGACTGGCAGCGACTTCTTTTATCGTGCCAATTAGAACGGTTGATGACCGTGTAAGTGTTCTACTGGTTTGATTTTATGAACTGAAACTGGAGTAAAACGAGTTGCGATTTTTTATAACTCCTGTATTTGTGTCGTAATCCTGAACAATGCAAGTGGTGTAGTCATGGAAACGCCGTCTGATAAATGAGTCGCCAAAGCTGATGCTGTATGATAGCATTTTATTAACTCTGCCAAAATAATCAGAAATCCAAAACTGTTTGTTAAATAAGCTGTTCTGTGAAATTCTGTTGTGTAGTACAGTGAAATACTACAACGCGTGAAGTCACAATTCGTGACTTCCGATTTCGACACACAAAGTTAACAGAATAAAAAAAAAATATTCCATGAAATTGCTTATCAAATTTTGAAGGAATGAATCGCCAAAAATTTCTACAAAAAATGCGCTGTAAATTTACGCACACAAAGTTAACAGAATAAAAAAAATATTCCATGAAATTGCTTATCAAATTTTGAAGGAATGAATCGCCAAAAATTTCTACAAAAAATGCGCTGTAAATTTACGTCCGCAATCTGCCCAAATAAATTCCAAACCCTGAATACTGCACACGTAAAGGTAACACTGCCCTGTGAAATAAAACTGTCTGCATGTGAAACGACATCTGAATTAAACTTTTCCTAAACTGACTGATATAAATATTGAAAAGTAACACCTAGCTGTAAATAACGTTACTGTTTTGACGGTACTGTAGTTGCCCTAACAAATTTCATGTGACTTACCTGTGGCAACGGAAAATTGGTGTTGCCCGAAGTGATGAACATAAAATACCCAGCGCAACACCAAGCAAGCTAAATAGGGAGAAAAAAAAAACCTTGTGCAATGCATTGAAATGACGTGCAAACATTCTAAACAGATTGCGCTTCACCTTTTAACAAACTGTGTTCGCTGCTGTGCAATCGACGACACACATAATCGGAAAATAAAATTCTTTCGTGAGGAGACGGTAGTGGATTCTGAACTTGCTAAATGATACAAAGTAAATAACCTTTAAAGAACTGTATCGCAAAAACTCATTATGTTACTATTACGGTCGTGTTCACAAAAATGATCTTTTATTAGAAATATTTTCCTACTATAAAATTAGTTACTAAAAAAGATAAATGAGTGGCAAAATTTATAACTTCTGAGTGCAGGTCATGTTAATGGAAAATTTTACTTTTTCTCGTCTGAACAATGAAACCAACGAATCCGAATCAATAAAGAGAAATTCCACTAAAACCTTCCGTTTTTCAGACGCATCACAATTACGCCCAAGCAGGCATTGCAGCAACAACATTACCTCACGACCTTGCCTTGTCCAATTAATCTTTACCAAATCATGATTCACTATTCGTCCTTCTCTGTAACTTTATCTCTGTGCTCTGCAGGCTATTTCCATCTGCTCAGTAGCAGAGCCAAAACCGGACTCCCGCACTAGCTTCACTTAGGAACAGCGTTGCCAATGCCAATATTCCAAGTTCCCCAAAAAGCTGGATGAAATTCCCCAAATTTGGAGAGAAAAATTTCCCGATTCCCCGCATATTTCGCATTAATAGGATGTTTGAGTGTTTTTTGATACTCTCTTGAGTAAATTATTGATTACATTATTTCATGCTCACAATATGCTTTTATTCTTCATAAATTTAAATATTTACAAGAAAAAAATAGTAATTCAAGTAATTCTAAAGGCCACAAAAATATTTTTTATGTGGCGTGATGCTCGTGACATCCAATTAAGTAAGTAGTCGTAAAGTCGCTTCAAGTAGCACACTGTTTTGAAATTTATTAGAAAGTGATATTTGCCTTCGCAATAGTGAACAGCTGAATAAAATTTGTAAAAGACAATAGCCGCGCGGGATTAGCCGAGCGGTCTGGGGCGCTACAGTCATGGACTGTGCGGCTGCTGCCGGCGGAGGTGCGAGTCCTCCCTCGGGCATGGGTGTGTGTGTTTGTCCTTAGGATAATTTAGGTCAAACTGTGTGTAAGCTTAGGGACTGATGACCTTAGCAGTTAAGTCCCATAAGATTTCACACACATTTGAACATGTGAATAGACAATATGTGGTTAGACATTTTGATTCATGATGCAACTGGGTTAAAGATATGTAGCTACTGTAATAGCGTGTTTGGAACCACATTCTCAACATTTCTCGGTGTTATCTATACGAATGATTATGACCAAGTTTTCCATATTTAGCGCAGTGGATGTAGGTTTGCCGATAAGAAAAAATGGCAGACGAACCAGCTTAGTTTCCTATGAAGTGTAGTTTTCAACAACGTTAAAGTCTTCTGCTGAACTTATTTCAATGTAACATTTGATATTTAAGTGCAGTTAGCTGCAATTTAGTAAGACCAGTTGATTTTATGATGTTCATATTCTCCATACGTTCCGTGTAATAAAAGGCGTTAAGGTCGTTTTCAACACATGTGAAAAGCTACTGGTTTTCGTCGCAGACAGTTAACTCAAAACACTTTCGTTGCAACATCGGAAATAAGCAATACGATTTCCTCAGTACACAGTGTAGTGCTAATTAACTATACCGTCTTAGGACAGACGCCAAGTACTTTGAAAATGACACAATGAAAACATAAGCGCCTAAAAAGAAACTTGGGACATTAAGTTAACCCTAAATACCTACTATTCGAACAGTTCCATTGTTCAAATAAGCCGACAAAGGCCCCTACATTTTAAAAGATGCCAGAATATATTATGATCTGGCATGTTGTTGATGAGTGGGGCAGAAAGCTGCAATCGAATCTGATATAGATGATTTAACAATAACATTTTAGCAGCAGAAATTGAATTTAAATATAATCTGACAGAAACAATCTCTTTCGTCAAAACCCTGCATAAATGCATAGCCTGCGTCATCTGCTAGCACACGCCGTTCCTTGGTGTCGTCACAGCAGCCAGCCAATGGCAGTGCAAAATGGTTATTACCAAATCTTATTATTTTTAAGATCCTTGCTATAGTAGAAATTTATGTAACCTACCATTTATCCATTTTTGCACCAAATCATTATTTCCACGGAAAGAAAACAAAACGTAATTAGTCGAGCGTATTAGAATACACGCGATATGAGCTGAAGAGTGGCGAGAGAGGGAAACAAAGCTTTGCTCTACGCCTGCCAACAGCTTTTTCTCGCATGCGCTCAGCCGTTGTTATGTTCAGTCTCGCTTGAGTAATATCTGTATATAAAAGAGTGCTTATCTACCCTGTTTATATGATACTGAATGAAATCTTCTGTATGAAACTCATTCTACGCTTAAAGTCTAGAAAATCATTACAATCAACACCAGCTACAAACCCACCAACCATCAAATTATCGATGCAACAGCTACGATTGTTAATAAACAGCAAAACGTTAAAATCCCAGAATATTCCCCACATGATGGCAATCCCCATAAAATCCGCAATCGAACTGAAATTCCTCACAGCCTGGGAAATTCCCTACAAATTGGCAACTCTGCTTAAGAAGCCTACGACAATACCACTGACAGACAAAGATCACAGCACTTCTAGTCAGAACTTCTGTGGCATAACACTCCGATTACTGAAATCTACTGTTTGGAAAACATCTAGTACAAACATGTGAAATATGACAAATCAAATGAAAACAGAGCTTAGATTGCTTTCCTTGAATACCAAAAATAAGGTAGAAAACTTACAACAGGTAAGTCGGTAATACATAGCGGTCCGTGAACCGGCTCCTCACATCTGGAGCTTCTGTCTGAAGATGCTCGTATAGGCCGAAATCAATTACCGGAATTAACCCTTTGCACTCCTCAATGCAGACACAGGGCGCCTACGTGCGCTCTTATTTAAACGGCCGCCGTCCCGGAAACAAAAAGCGCCACAGGGGATTTCACCAACCTCTTTGTGGAAACAATGAGGCCGCTGATCAACAATTAGGGTATACATTACAACGAAAAGTGCGCTTTCATTCCAATATATTATGTAAGCATTACAATACAAAACTTCCCATTATGTGACATTTTTTAAAACTCTTCAGGATGGACTATTTCCATAGTCATTTTCACTTGAACTGTTTTCAAATGAATCACTGTCATCATCAAAATCACTGCCATGAAAAAATAGTTGTCATCAAAATTTTTCACTTAGACATTTCTCTAAAAGCTCTACAATCCCTTCCTCAGAAAGGACTGTCCGTGTAGGATTATCCATTTCGTGCCTACTAACTTCAGGTTAATAATTACAACCTTTTTCTCAGCCCAACTGCTACAGCTCCACATAGAGTTAACTCAGGCTTCTGGAGATAGAAGTACCACGCAGCACAGATGCTTAGTACAGATACAATCAAGAATCGAGCATGTGAGACCTACAAAAAAAAACAAAAAACAAAAAAAAAAGTGTCGAATGAGGCTCGACATCGGAGTAGAAAACAAAATTCTCAGTGTCGAGCGCCATTCACTGTTGGAACGGAAATGATTAAAAAATAAATCATCTATTGCGAGTAGACTGCTTTCTTGTAAATATTAGTACTTTGATGACTTGTGCTGAACCGTGTACAGAATTTTTTACTAGCAGCCTAAAGTTCATACTTCGGATGAACAGCATAGTACTTTTGACTACAAATGTACCAGTGAACCAACTCTGTTCATAACATATAAGGATATACCAGAGCTATTCGGAAAGTGAGGTCCGATCGGTCGTGAAATGGAAACGACTCTGGAAATGAAAAATATTTTATTTGCAATAGCTATCTACTTCTCTACAGAGTCGCCGCTCCTATTAAGACACCTGTCGTAGCGTTGTACCAACCTTTTTCAACACCCTCGTCACAGAAGGAAGACGCCTGTGGTTTCCGCCGGTTCTCTATACAGGTATGCAGCTCGTTGTCTGTGCCAACATGTTGTCTTCATAGCCAGTGGTTCGTGTGAGCAAAGATGAAAATCAGAGCCACGTCTGGGCTCTATGGTGGTGGGTGATCAAACACTTCCTATCGAAAAAGCTGCAGGAACTCTTCGTTGCCCGTATAGTGTACTGTCAAGAACTGTCATGAAGAAGGAAATGCAGTTATGTTACGCGGGCTGCATGAAATCAGGCGAAATCTCACGGCAGACAGCCATACTTGGCGGGAGACACTGTTTCCTAGGCATCATCTTTACGTGCTCACTGTGCGCTCAGACGTGAAAAGAGAGATGTGACGCGATCGATAGGCATACTAGAGACACTGCCCAACACATCTGTGCAAAGCTTCATCTGATTTTTCACTACGGTTACCGTTTCGCGCCCAATCGGACCTTACTTTCCGAATAGCTCTCGTACTTACCTAATAACTGAAAATTTACGTCTCTTTTTATGTCCGACTTTTAGGTCCTTATCTCGTCGATTTTGTAAGCTATCAGTCCTTAAGCTCCAGTTTTCTGCACATTAGATTTGGCAAAACTACCTCTGCTCCGAAACTGGACTCATTCACACAATTTTTCCACCAGGTATTGCAATTTTCACAAACGTCAACGAAATGGAGGAGTATTTCTGCGCGGTTTCCGATTTCAGGTCTTAACTGATGCGGTTAGAACTCGGGAAAAAAGAACGAAAGGGAGTAAAGTCATATAAGTCTCGGCACACAAGGAAGCGGCGCCGTAAACATGAAAGGTGGCCATAGAAGAACGCAGCGGGCGGCACGCGCCGGCTCGGTGAATCCCCGGACAGTGTGGTGGGCAGCCTCCGTGAATCCTCGGGCAGGGTGGCGGCGGCCGGTGATTCCCCGACACGCGGCGCTGCCGCTGCCCGAGCGGACCGTGAAATTGCTCTCGTAAAGAAACTGCGGCCTGCTCTGCGGCCCAAGGCGCTGGCGCCTGTGTCGGCTGCTGCCGGCTCTACATCCGCGTTTCGCCGTGCAGGACACTGGAAGGGGCGCGGTGGAGGGCACTTGCTACTGTGCTACAGATCTAAAGTGGTGCTATGCTTCGATTTATCGACACAGCCTGAGGAATCCCGTTCTTTTAGTGATATGTATGGGTAAGCAGAAGAAACTAACGATCAAAGTCCGAAAACAATTTATTGGACTGTTCAATTAACCAAAACAAATTCTCAAAGTGTAATACCAACACCAACATCTTCGAATCACAACTGCATACAGGAATAAGATAGAAAACAACTGAAATAATTTCCTACTAGTCTCCGCCAGAGACTTCTCTGATATACCAAGCCTAATCCAGAGATCAGCGAGAAGATCCAAGCCGGGCTGCCGGGGCGGCAGCCATCCACGTCTGCTGGCGGTCGATGAACTGCCGATGTGCGGCCGAGCGCCGGCCTTTATAGCGCTTCGGCGGATGAGTACCTCGGAAATATTTTCCATCACGTGGTTCGACGTGTGAAAATAGTTCCGGGATCTGCAGCGACCTCTTCCTTAAGTTTATGTGGGCCGGTAGTGGCCACTGGTGTCTTTGCTGTGTTGTTGTTGTTGTGGCCGTTCATCAATATTGCCTGTCGGTTGTGTAGTAGAGATGGGCAAAACTGTTCTTTTCAGAGATTGGATCAGAACTGTTCACTCCCTGAAATGAATTAGCTCTTTTTCATGACTCACCACTCATTTACAATAGAAAATAAATGGAAGGCACATTGCCCATTAAACTTGGTTTATTCCAGTACTATACCTGTATTTTGATCTTATTTGATCCTATTTTGAAGTAACACAGATAATGAGTAAGAATTTTGTATTGTTTATTGAAATTTCCACGATATGACAAAGTTTTGGCTTATTGATATATTTTGCACTATCGTGGTTTTTTGGGTGATCGGAAAATGTTGTAACTTGAGATTTACATTAACAATATATTTGGCTATTATGTATTAAAATTTCATTAACCTCATACAAATACATCGCAAGCCATATATTTTTAAAGTGAACGTTTCTTTCCGAAGACGCCTAAAATCGCAAAATCCGTACCAGAATAAGAAAAAAAAATATAAATTTGACTGTAAAACGAAAGTGCTGCATATAGCCTTACGCAGAATAAAACAAGGAAAATATAGGTGTATCACATTTTGCGATACGTTTATCGGTTCGCTCGTAATTAAAGCGTAAATTCGAGTGTCCATAATAAAAATCCTATAGTAAGAGGAGTCGTCAGGAACCTAATCTAATCAGTTTAAACAAAAAAAAAATAAAATAAAAACAATTGATGTATACATAACATAATAATGTAATATACATTGCGATATTACTACGAAGAACAATATCCAGTAGAGACGAACTCCGATGCAGAGGCGCTGAGTCGAGCAGGTCGCTGCGAGCTGTATTACTGCGTGAGCTGAGACCGCAGAGACCAGAGTGACACCTGAGTCGCTTTTCTCAACGCTCTGGCTAAAGTCGAGACGGTGGGGCGAGCGTTGAGCGGTCGCGTTCCGAGGGTGGGGGGGAGCGGTGAACTCACCCGCTCCGAGACAAATCGTCCGTTCCCTTGCGAGCAGGTTGTTGCAAGTAGTTCCTATGTTATCCGCTAGGTGGCTCTCTGTCCTGTTGCTCGCGTCAACTGGCCAGAGGGCAGGACGTGCGACTGCACCGATCGCCGACAGAGTGCGATGCGAAGTTAGGCTAGGCGCAAATTGAGACGCGTATAGCGCGCGTTTTGTAACATCACAGGTTCAAATGAGACCGCGCAAATTGCGACGCACCTGCGCCAGGTCGCGCGGCATTGTGGTTGAGGCACAGTTTCTCGCGCCGCGCGTCGCGCTTGCGCCTCGCTAGCACCGTGGGAAATTTGAGGAGGGGAGCGGAAAAGTAGCCCGGCCATATGCTCACATCGGAACGGCGCATATTAGCAGTGGTAGTATTGCCAATACGATAAATTTTGCCTTACTGTGTACTGAATTTTATTGCCTTTGGGTAGTGTTTCGTTTTTCGCCATTTAAACGCTCCAGCTTTCTTCGTTAGCACATTATACTTTCCTGTTATTTATATCTGCATAGTTTTGTTTTGTTTTTCTTCTGTCAAGAAAAATGTATACTTCAGTAACTGATGAGCCATTGGCCGCTGGAATTCCACCATATGCCTCCGCGGTGTTTTCAGATCGCAAGAAGGGTCAGAGGGTAGTGAATAAGGAAGCAAGGAATATTATAAAATCATGTGATTAAGAATCAAGGCAGGAAAGTAAAGCAAGGTTATATTCTCGCTGCCTAGTAAGCTAGCGTATCTGTACGATCTGTTACAAAAATTTAGAAAGGGATAATCTCCACAGGTGTGATCCCTTTCTTCTTGTGGTAAAGAGCGTCCAAGATCAGAAGTATAGAAGTTTCACTGTGATTACTCTGATATGGATGTAATAATGTAATACGACACACTGTACTACATGCATGTGAACAACATATTTCCACTGCAAGCTGGAAACAGTCGGAAAGCAGTCACAAATAACTATGTTTTAATTGGTTCGCCGTTATGAGAAACAGCATTTCAATTGTTGCATGGACATTATCAGCATTAATAAACTAATTATACAACAACAGGCTACACAAATGAAGAAAATGGTCGGTATTATTACAAAAGTAGGAATATCCTAAAAGAGTGTTATGATTAGATATATTTAATTTGTTGAAATGTGCTGCTGACAAAGGCAGATCTACTTTCATGACAATGTTTTTCGAACTCCATCTCACAAGGCACACATGGCTAGCTTGTGCATTCCTGTCGCGCTCATTATCCTTCGCTGCTGAGAATACACTGACCATTGCGTTGTGCGACAGATCAATTGTTTATTTTTCTCAATAACAACTATTTTATTCGCGATCACGCATTGTCAGTTTGGCAAGCCCTAGGTGAGTAAACAGGAACGCTCGTCATTATTTTAATAATGCTCAGATCAAGAGAAGGAATAAAATCCTTTGGTAAGTTTCCATTCCTGTGGCCCAGTGTAAAAATACGATAGGTTACGGGGATTCCACCAAAATTCCAACAGAATTGCCAATCTGTTTTTGTGTGAGTTGTTAAACTTTTCTCATTCCAAGGAGCATCACCATTTATGAGTAAAGGCCACAGTTCTCTTGGTGACTGGTTTAATTGTACTTCCTTTGTCACAATGTAATTTGCCAAACTCATCTCACAGCAGCTATTGAGACAGAATTCGGAAACGGATTGCCTCAGTAAACAAGTAACTGGCAATCACAGAGCTCAATAGCTTACGAAAAACCTCATAGTATCGGTTTGCAGTAACATAAAAGAAGAAATTTCATGTTTATTTTCATACTAGGAAGCTCTTGTTTCGCTAGCTGTCGATAACTCTTAAAAAATTAGTCACTGGAGTGAAATAAATAAAAAAAGAAGTATAAATAGTGATATATCGCCATAGATAAGAAAGTTCCGTGTGTTTAACAATTGGCAAAACACTCTCCTCCTTGTGTGCTATCATTCGCCAAACTTTCGTTTCGATGTCTCGAGCGGTTTAGGAGATACGAGAGATGCTGCGAGTATTTCATTCTCACGGGCGTGAGATCGGAAGTGAGTGCGCTACATGGGATCCATTTTCTCGAGATCGGAGGCAGATAGAGATCTCCTCCCAAGTCTAAACAAAAATTCAGCATGTTAGCTAAATTTCATACGCAGCAACATACGGTGTAATACGCACCAAACGCAAAATCATAGCGACCCCTAATTTTCGTTGCAAAGTTTTTGAGTTTTGCGTAGTGTCTTACTAAAATGTGTACATCATAATAAGAATGGTCATTAGCGAGGTGATGGGCACTTCGTCACGAAGCTGACATATAACGCTACAAGTAAGGCAGAAATCACATATTTTCAGAGAATAGTTTCTGTAAAATCATTTGAGAAAGATAAGAGGTTGCGCGCGCTTCGGTTCAGTTAGCGCATAGCGTCGCCAGTCGGCGCGTGCGAAGTAAGGTGTACGCGTCGCAATATGCGCTGGACCCGCGTGACCCGTGCGGCACGTGCGTGTCGCGCTGTAGTGTCGTGTCACGTCACACGCGCTATACGCGTCTCAATTTGCGCCTAGCCTAAGCTGCGCCAGACACTGCGCGCGGCAGACGACGCACAGGGACGGCACGGCATATGTGAAACACAAAATCCAATGGGGCACTGCACAATGCAGGCAGCCAAGGTAGAAGCAGGGCAGAGGCGTGCACTGTGCTGTGACCAGCAGAGGCGCTGCTGATATGCTCCGTCTCTCTCTCTCTCTCTCTCTCTCTCTGCCGTGGGAAACGTTTGGAGCTACCGTTCTTTTTTTCTGAATCACTGATTGTTCACTCCTTTGAAAGATTCAACTCTATGCATTAGTTCAAGAGCGGATCCCCCATCTCTATTGTGTAGTGATTCGGTGTGCCTGCGAAGCGGGCAACCCGCGACTGCAGGCTGTCAGTTTGGTTGCTGATACTCTAGGCGCCGCGATGTCTGGTGGAGAAGGCCACAGCATTAGTATGTGACCATGTGTGTGCTTGCGTTGCCATTGGCAACTCTGTTTTTTGCTGTTTCCGATTGAATGTAGATTACAAAATTGTTAAGACTTTCGAGGTCACTTGTTGAAAAGTTGCTTGTTGGCTTCTGTCTCCCGTTCTTCACTCGATGTTGTCTGGCAATTTTTCTGACGTTTCGCCAGCACGAGTAGCTGCCGTTGTCAAAGCTTCACCGTCCATTACTGTTGATGGACTGGAGTCGAGCTCGCGGCCGCAGATTATATGTACACGGCGCGCCAAAGTCCATGGGCTTTTCCTTGGTCATTACCACTGCGGTTCTCACCTTGCTACCTGCAACGGTCGCTCGTCGCAGCACGGGAATCCAGGATTCATTCACCGTGAGGCTTTCTTATTTCTTGTTGAAGCTATTGTCATGTTTATGTATTTCAATAGCTTCCCTGAACAAGCGGGTGTGATAACTCTTCTCTACAGCAAGAACTTCCGTGTCGGCGAATTTTACTATGTGGTCGGTCTCACACTGTGAATGCTTCTACATCTACATCTATATCTACATGGATACTCTGCAAATCACATTCAAGTGCATGGCAGAGGGTTCATCGAACCATCTTCACAATTCTCTATTATTCCAATCTCGTATACCGCGTGGAAAGAATGAACACCTATATCTTTCTGTACAAGCTCTGATTTCCCTTATTTTATCGTGGTGATCGTTCCTCCCTATGTAGGTCGGTGTCAACAAAATATTTTCGCATTCGGAGGAGAAGATTGGTGATTGGAATTTCGTGAGAAGATTCCGTCGTAACGAAAAAGGCCTTTCTTTTAATGATTTCCAGCCCAAATCCTGTATAATTTTTGTGACACTCTCTCCCACATTTCGCGATAATACAAAACGTGCTGCCTTTCTTTGAATTTTTTCGATGTACTCCGTCAGTCCTACCTGGTAAGGATCCCACACCGTGCAGCAGTATTCTAAAACAGGACGGACAAGCGTAGTGTAGGCAGTCTCCTTAGTAGGTCTGTTACATTTTCTAAGTGTCCAGCCAATAAAACGCAGTCTTTGGTTAGCCTTCCCCACAACATTTTCTATGTGGTCCTTTCAATTTAAGTTGCTCGTAATTGTAATACCTAGGTATTTAGTTGAATTTACGGCTTTTGGATTAGACTGATTTATCGTGTAACTGCAGTTTAACGAAGTCCTTTTAGCACTCATGTGGATGACCTCACACTTTTCGTTATTTAGAGTCGATTGCCACTTTTCGCACCATTCAGATATATTTTCCAAATCGTTTTGCAGTTTGTTTCGATCTTCTGATGATTTTATTAGTCGATAAACGAC
Source organism: Schistocerca cancellata (assembly GCF_023864275.1). Lineage (NCBI taxonomy): Eukaryota > Metazoa > Arthropoda > Insecta > Orthoptera > Acrididae > Schistocerca > Schistocerca cancellata. The sequence goes on along the minus strand of NC_064627.1, from coordinate 186,864,138 downwards.
AGCGTCATCTGCAAACAACCAAAGACGGCTGCTCAGATTGTCTCCAAAATCGTTTACATAGATGAGGAACAGCAAAGAGCCTATAACACTACCTTAGGGAACGCCAGAAATCACTTCTGTTTTACTCGATTACTTTCGGTCAATTACTACGAACTGTGACATCTCTGACAGGAAATCAGAAATCCAGTCACATAACTGAGACGATATTCCATAAGCACGCAATTTCACTAGTAGCCGCTTGTGTGGTACAGCTTCCCCAAGGCCGATTTCCCCACCTGCCCCAACTTGCAATGCCCCGTGTGTTCGGTGATCCTGGTGCTGACTGATCGTCCAGTCATTCGAACGCGGACTTTTCCACATGTACATCTTATATTCACGACATTTTTAAGTGGGTCCCTTTTCTCCTTTGCCGAACTGAGACACACTTTGAATTTCTATGTCGGTGTATAAACAGTTTTTTCGCCATGTTTGCACAATATACGGCCTATTCTGTTCGTCATTCTGGGAATGTATGGCATAAAAGCCTTACACGGCATTTCTTTTTCCAACGTGTCACTCCGCCGAGAGTTTGATTCAGCGACATTCCTTATGTTACTGATGGAGTGCCCGTTACACCTCAGAAGCCTTTTTAGGTGTTACATCTCGAGTATGAGGTGTTGCGCTTCACATATTCGTCATGCTCGCGCCGAGAGCATATTAATCATGTCTCTTTTCTGGTTCGGCTGACGATTTGTACAGGCATCGGTCCGTGTGTGTTGGATTTCGATGCACGTTGCGTCGCAGGTTTTCACAATCCCTCGTGAGTAGCACATCTAGAAACTGCATATCAGGTTTTTTCTACCTCCATGGTAAATTTTATATTGCCCTAGAGACTGTTCATGTGCTTTAATAAGTCAGCGAGCTGTTCCTCACCATGGCTCCACACAACGAAGGTATCGTCGACGTATCTATACCACACCTTAGGTTTACAAGGTGCCAAGTCCAGCACCTGTGCTTCGAAATGTTCCACGAAGAATTTGACCACAAGTGGACTACTCACGGTGGCACCTTCCAGCAATATATATTTATTCGAAGTAGTTGTTGTCGTCAGGTGTGGCTTGCAGTCAAAGGATCTGAAGTGAAGCAGCCCCAAATGGTACATCGATATATATATCTCAATAACGGGTTACGGAATTTATCATGACGCATAGCGAATATTTCCCCATAGAGACTTAAAAAATGAAAGTCAAAGTTTTTGGAAGTGTTGATGACGAGTGATGTTTTTAGAACAGCTAGTGATAAGGCTGCGCCTCAAAATGCCGATTAGCTCCATGTAACAGAGGTTTGGGGGCTGTTCGCTTGTGAGGCTTACATTTTTCCTGTTTACATACTGAATTTCCATACGATATTGTCTTGCTTCATTTGTTTTCCGATTCAGTTTTATTTGTCGACTTTCCACCACTACTGCATGTAGTTTACACACGTGACTAGGGGGTAGCTTGTAGCAATGTAGGTAACCCACACCTTTAACATTTCATACTTTTAGTATTTTTCTCCATTAAATGCATCTAGTCTTGACCAGGGTAATTCCTTTCAATGGGGCGAAAACGGGAGAAACTTCCGGGCATTTGGGGTGCAAGGTCTGACGCTAGTGAGACAGTCGGACGAGGTTCTGCAGGGTTTTCCTTCTGGCGAAGCTTCCGCGAACAATGATTGGCAGAACGGCAAACTGCTGCCCTCGACAGCAAAAGGAGAAACCACTGGTGAAAAGGGTGAGCAGTCTGCCTTGTTAGCAAACTTCGGATGGAGTCCTCAGCTGTCCACTTGCCGTTGTGCTGCTGTGTGTGGTCTCCAGACACATTTTCTAAAGCACAATATACAGCCACTCGTAAGTCTGCGAATTTCCATACTTTGCTCTTCCTGTCGGGACGGTGCGAAGCCCAACAAAATTTCCCCAATTCCCGACAAACAAGTCTGGACGTGGGATCGGGGCGACACTCGTCTCCCATCTCCATGTGCGCGAATATAATTGGCGGATACATTTTAACTTTGTGGTGGGAGCTAGGGAATGGACTTACAGGGCCCTGACTGGAAGAGCACTAAGGACCATTGTGGGATTGGCTAGAAAAGATTGTGCGGGGTGCTTTTCCGATATCTGAAGGAAGGCTACCAATCACTGAGAGAGGCATTCATAGTCGTGTTGGGATTCGTATGGGTATTCTGATCCGAACTACTACTTGGTGACACCACTCTGGACTCTGCGCTCGGACTTGGTTTTCTTGGCTTCGGCCCTTTGCCACGACTTCGAAGTTTCGCTTTGAACTTAGGCGCATCCGCGGCGAGTAATCGGGAGGATGATGAGATCCGCTATTCGCAGTCCCATCAGACCGGCTCACCCAAAAGCAGTTAACAGCGGTCGCAGTCCGGCGCACCCCGACCTGTTGGCAACCACCTCCTTCCGACTTTGGGAATCGCGATATACTGAGGGAAAAGGAGTGAATCCCCGGTTTCTGTTTTTTAGTCTTCCTAACTTGATCTACGCGCTTCACGCACTTGTATGCAAGTTTCTCTGCAATCTAATTCTTGCTTCAAAGGGGATTTTTCTCGTAACGACTCATGTTTGTTTCACTATCGAGTTAACTCATTGGAGCTCACCCACCCAGTGATGTTCCTTTCTCTGTCTTCCTTTATACATTGATCTGTAGTATGCTCTATTCAAATTCATAATTTTTTGTGTAATTTTTAAGTTTTGCAATTACGGCTGAAAGCATAATTCGTTTATTAAGTGTCCGGGCACCATTTCAACCGTAATTGTTCAGCTTCATGCTGGTGGTGACCCAAACAGCCATTCAATTTGTTATTATTGTTCTGTTTTAATTACGTAAATTCATTTTCAAATTGCTTTATAACCTTAATGTTTATGTGTCATAAGTAATTTTTGAACACTGAATAAATATTATTTTACCAGATAAAACTCTAACATTTGTCAAACATTAAAGTAAATTATTCAACTGAGATGCCCGTGTCCTCTAACCACTACCAATAGGCAAGGCCCCGGGGGAATTCAGGAGCTTATCAAACAACGTTTTCCGATGAGCGTCGCAATTGAATTTTCAAGCAGCATATTAGTTTCACGGGAGTAATTTATCATTTTATATGATCTGGGTTGTGGATTCATCATCAGTCTAACCGGCGTACCCACGGAGCAGCTGATAAGGAAGAGGTCGTGTTCACAGAACACCCGGCTTCTGGCACGTTCAACAGAAGGGTGTCCTACCAACCTACACACGATTTTCACATCACCCTCCTGATAAAACCGTTCTAAAATTAAAAATTATACTCTGAAAATCGTAGGTTCAGAGGAAAACATGGATTTGGTGAGTTTCATGACATACATGTGTCCAGCTCCACTGATGTTCAAAACCGGCCTGCTTAAAATTTTTTTGGTAGTGAAAGTGTATTATTCATCACAGAGGAAGACAGGTTTTGACCTTTTATTTTTCAAATATTTGGTAAATAAATTTTAATCACGAAAGGGTTAAGCGGTTTAGGGAAACCACGAAAAACCTGAAGTCCAATGTCTCACGATTTTATCAGGATGGCGATTATGGAAACAAGTATAACAAATCAGTACCAAAAAACATTTATTCTCCTGACAATAAAAAACAGGAAATATCTATCGCACACAAGTTTTCAACATAACATTTGAAGATGTTTTCTACATTCTATCAATATTTGTGGAGCATATACGTCCCACTACATACAAACTATGTAAAAACCAGCAGAATTACTGAGGTGTTTAGTAATGTTTCGAAACAATACCTGTGTTGCATATGAAAACACAGTTAGTTACTTCAGACATTCTTGGGATGGAGAAGATGGTGATCTGATCTGATTTTCGTGAAACAGACACACAATAAAGACACGCCACCCTATTTGATCGCTCACAGCCATCTACATATCCACCCTATGGTTCGTAGTATTTTTCTCCCAAGTGACGAAAGTATCTCGTTCCATGCTAGCGCTAGACAGATATGAGATATAGACGTCCCAACGCTCAAAACTGCAGATTACCTGACATAACAGACACTCAAGCTAACATGATGCGCGAGTTGAACAACATCCCAAAGGAGAAACTGAAACATTAAAACCAGCATCTTAGCGTTTCTCTGTCTTTTATTAATCCAGTCTGGAAAGATTTTAAGTTGACGGTCTAGACGCATCTCTAACAGCTAATAAAGGAATATTTTAGAGTTACGTGAAAACCTTAAGAAAACGTACGCTTTGCGCGAAATTCAAAATTACCTTTTACATGTCTACTACAATGTCGATATTTTTGTATTGTTGTAAACCTTCAAAATTTAGTTATAATCGTACGTAATAATGAAAATCCGCTTATGGTTAGAGCAAAGTAATTTTTTTCCTTTATTTAACACCCAGACATAATTCGGAGAAGAAGGTAGCGGGCTCATTTCTGTCTAATAGGAGGTGAAAAATTCAGAATGATAATATACACCGTTTTGAGGTTATTTTATATGTATAACATTATTATCAAGGTATCTACCTTAATATCACATACTGATGATCGTGTATCTGTCTGTCATCTGCTGTATTGCTGAAATTTTACTCCAGTTCGTCATATGCAACTAATCAGGATTTATCAATAGCTAAATCTAAAATGAAACTTTTGATTTATTCTGCTTTTTTAATGTTAGATTACAGTACGGTACTGTTATTATTTTACTTTCTGCTGAAAACTCTTATTCGTTGATTATCCTTTAATTGTCGTTTGCTAGGTTAACGTAATAGCTTTCAGAAATGTTGTGAGGACAGGTTACTTTGTAAAACTGGTGAGTGGGAGAGAGCTGTGTATGTAATTGGATGTAGTCACTTTTTGTTATTTTTGCATGATCGAGCGTCTGTGCAAACTGCACGAGTTAATACGCACTGTGTCACTGCTTATGGGACACTGAATTGTTCTTCGCTTTGTTTTATGTGCTGTGGGTGATAATTTCAAACAGCACAAAGTAAGACAATTACAGGAGAGCTTCTGTAAAGTTTGGAAGGTAGGAGACGAGGTACTGGCGGAAGTAAAGCTGTGAGGACGGGGCGTGAGTCGTGCTTGGGTAGCTCAGATGGTAGAGCACTTGCCCGCGAAAGGCAAAGGTCCCGAGTTCGAGTCTCAGTCCGGCGCACAGTTTTAATCTGCCAGGAAGTTTCAAGATAATTACAGTACTGCAGTCTAACATTAACAGAGCTGAAAAAGTAATAATTTGGTTTTAGGCCTAAAATTTCGGTAAATGCACGTAATAAACTAATGAGAACTCCTGGTCAGTCACAGATGACAAATTGGTGTTAAACATCAACTGTACTGCAAATGACAGGTAGCTACGCGATCGCGTGTGATATTAAGGTATATATTTTGTTAATATTGTCACAAATATAAATACCACACTTCGAAAACTGCATATATTATAATGCAATTTTTTCCTTGTTATTCGGAAAGAAATAAAATGAACCCACTGACTATGATGAAACTTCACCGAATTACGCGTGGGTTTTTAAGAAAAAGAAAAATCAGGTTTTATCAAGACAAAGTATATAATTAGATGTTTGAAAACACACGGAACAAAGAGAGAGTTTCAACCACGATATCAATTTTATAACTTTTTTTACTATGTGGTAATATCTGTAGTTCTGATTTTCTACAGGTTTATACGACTATATTTCGGAGAAACCACAAGTCATTCAGTGCCCTTCAGTTAGATTAACACAGAAAAAAGTTCTCGCGTCAAGGAGTAAATTTTCGTATGACGACTCTTTCCCAACTTCACTGTACAGTGGAATTACTTCAGTATATTTTCTAAGAAGAGGAAAGAAATAATTTTTTGAAGTTCTCTCGTATACGTCTTTCCGATCACAGGAAATTACACGAAGAGCGCTAAATTAGATGTCAGTGAATGGCCAAATATCTCTCAGCTAGCTCAAACCATCAAACTTTTAACAAGATATGGGGCGGCGCACACAGTTCCACCGGACCGTGGTGGAGAAAAGGAAAGAGGGTGGATGGGGTGGGGAGGAGAGAACTGAAGGGAGACAGAAAGAGAGCGATTTGCTAGCTGGGGTGTGGGAGAGAGACAGAGACAGGACACGATGGAGGCTCTCACGAGTCTGACGGCGGGAAAGAGTTTGAAATATCGCCCGGCTCGGGCAGAGCAGTTTAGGAGGCGCATTAGCTGCCTATCCCGTTATCCTCGTAATCCGTGTAAAGCGATGGAATGGTGTAATGCGCGCGCCGAACATGACGGCGGGATTTGGCCCACGTCCTTCCGTTAATTGACAGCCGGCGGCCCCGCTCCGGCAGGCGGCGTCACACAGGCAGAGGCTGTAAGCCCCTCAAAGTCGGCAGCCCAATCAACACTTCTCTTTGGCGGGTTGCCGACTCATTCAGGGGATGGAGACTGCGTGCGTGCAGGACTCACCTGATCGCTGTCGTGTCCCTGCCAGCTGTCGTTACTCTGTAACAAAAGAGGCGACATTGGTCACGGGGACCCAGTTGTCTGTAGAGCTTACAAATAAAAATAGCTACAGTCACTAGCTGCATATCTACATAAAACAATAGGTGTTATTGATAAAAGACATACTGGTGTACACCATACGCTGCACTGGAAGAGTGTTCACAGTCAACTGTCGTTCAAGGGCCCTAACAAAATATTGCAATAACTGAGCTGAGAGTTCGATTTAATGCATTTTTTTAAAAAAAATGTTAATGGCTTTTGGCAGCTAGCTCCAGTACTATTTTTAACAGTAAATCTATAACAGCCTAAACCGTTAAAAACCCAGTTATCTATCACATTCATGTAACCTGGAATTAAGCTAATGATCTAAGAAATTTAAAATAAGGTTTAGGAACAGAAATTATAGCTACTGCTTTATTACATTATAAAGGAAAAAATTTTAAAATCGGCTTTTACTAAATTCTTAATTGTCCTTCTGCTACAAAATCATACAGTTCATACACTTCTATGTCTGTCGTTAAAATCGTCTGAATGTTTGTTGGCAAAGCATTGCCAGAGGACATCAGACACCGAATTAGTTTCGTACTTTCCGTCGCGGCTGAAGAAAATGTGATCGATATCTTTTTCACGGCGGCATTTAGCTGATGAAGCTGTGATCATGTTGCGGCGGTAGAGATGTTGCCATCGTCTCCCTTGATTGAACCGAAATCGCGCCATTGTTACTATAAAGTTTATGCTTCTTTTTAACTGCATAAGACTGTTCTCTTTTTAACTGCATAAGACTGTTGCGGGTTTCCATTCCTTCGGGCCGTGATTATAATCTTTACCACAAGAAGAAGCGTCAGGCACCAGTGTATACAGTTTCCTTGGCTAGTGTACCTACTTCTACATTTCCTTTCTTCCGCTGTGTGCCTTCGCTCAAAACACAATAGTAGTCTTGTTTAGGCGGGAAAGTTCCTGAACTGCTTTTACCTTAACATTTACTGAAGCCACACTTCGACACACGACCTGCTGTGCAGAGGAAAATAAGCACTAATGGAGTGCTCTTGCTACATGTAGGTCTACTTGGTGGTACTAATTAACCTAAAGAAATACTACTACTAATATACATAATTATTAATCTGGAAGTGAAGTAAAAATTGATGTTATGTTGTTCAGTACGCTATCCTGTCACCAGTAAAAATTTTAGCACTTACACGCCTAAAATTCTGTATAATGCGGTATACTGCATTAAATTCGGTGTTCTTAATTTCGTACCATTTTAACAGCGTAAGTGGTGACCGTGAATATGATGAAATAATGATTGTTTCTTTCTGAATGTATTTAGCGTATGTTAAGTTCGTTTCTGCGGTAAGTATGGACTTGAGGCGTAGCGCCGTATACCGATCCTGCCTTGGAGGCGGTTAAGTGGGAGATGTGTGTCACAGCTCGAAAGTGACAGATGGTGACGCGAGACTTGACGCGCACGTAGTTTATGTATCAGCCGATAGGGGACAGTACTGGATAAGGGACTGTGATTTAGTTTCGATTGTGCCCACTAGAGTGCACTAAAGTAATAGAATGTTTTTCATAAACTGTTCCAGTATTTCCATAAAGTGTTATTATGTTTTTTTGTGCATGTAAAATGTTATAAATGTGTTTTAGCAATATGAATGATGCGTGAGTGTGGTTTAAGGTTAATATGAAGATAATTGTTTAACGAGTTATGTTGTGGGATTTAGTGTGGGAACGTTTCGAAGAAGTATGGATGTGGACAAATGGGATTTTTGTAGAATAGATTTGTAAAGTAAATTTATGGTAAAAGGAAAGTTAATTCAGGTATAAATAACAATAGTAAATAACTTTATGCATAAACAAAACTTCAGCATAATAGATAATTACGTCGGTAAAAAGTGCAGTCGTTAGGTTTACTATTTTGCGATTGGTTCTTGATGAAAAGCGCGGACTGGCGCGGGAGAATGTTGTTGTGCTATTGGCTGTTGAGTAAACTGACCAGTGATAAAGCAATATTCTTCGCGCACCTTTCACTGCTGGTAGAGAAGACTTAGAGTATTCTAGAGAGGAGTCGGAGCCTAGCTATGAAACAGTTCGGACGTGTGTAGAAGTAGTTCCGATGGAAATGATAGGTTGCCGGACCTAGCAGTGTTTCATACATCAAAAGTGTTGTAAAGTGACGGCATAATTATTCCGATGGGTGTGTAGAAATTTCGGATTTTTTAAGTGAATTTTGTGACGAGAAAAGACATAAATTCCGCGTGGCGTATTGAGCAGGTCGGTGGCTAAAAACTGTGACTGCATTAGGTACCGACAGACTTAATATTTGTCAAGCATTCTCAATCAAAAACAATCCGTATTTTTGAAGCTATTACGTTTTCGAGAAATGCAACACCATAAACTTGCTACCGTGAGTGAAAGGGATTGTGAGTGACTGTTTTAAGACTAGCACCGGCTTGGCAGTGATACTTGTTCACATAAATTTCAGAATATATTAATTAAGGACAAAATTTCAAACCTTTCATTTCGTGTGAAAACTTTCTCCCGAAACGTAGATTAGTGACTTTAATTGCAGCCTGGTTCACGTCGAAGTACAGTAGGTTTCGCTCGGCTTCCCTACTGATGATCTGCTGAGACAGTGTTCACAGGTAGGTGCAGGTTCGTCGTAAAGGGACGGAAGAAACCGCGCCGCCGCAGACTGATCAAGATGTAATCAGGAAAAAGTCGAAATAACAGCGTAAGTTAAAAATAGTTGTGTAATTTGAAAAATGTACGTATATCTTTACAAAGGAACGCACATAGTAAGAACTAGAACTCAAAATAGCTTTTTTTAATTGGTTGTAAGGTTTATACATCATGAGACATGACGGTTTTGTTTGGAATCTTTGCCATTTTAAGAGTCTTTATATTCGTGAATGCATGAATTGTATGTTACTCTTTGGCTACCGGAGGTAGCGCTAGAGTAGTAGTAGTAGTAGTAGTAGTAGAGAGAGAGAGAGAGAGAGAGAGAGAGAGAGAGAGTCGAGTCGTCGGTGAATTAGGAGCTTTGACTTCGAAAGTGTAGAATACAGAGTGAAGTTTATTTGAGATACTTCCTGGTGTGACTTAGGATAGAGTACAAGTCTGACAAATTTTCGTTGAGAAACGACGTTTTACGAAAAAGGTAGTATGAATAAAGTTTTTATTTGCTGCGTGCACTAACCGCGAAGTATTATAGCGTAAAGATGCCATTTTATTCAACAATATCTACGTTTTGGTATCCAAGACAAATGTGGTTCAGAATTCTGATTATTATTCGTCCTTTCCTCTTCAGTTACAAGTATTGGATAATAAAAGCAAAGAGTAAATTTCGTAATTTATTTTCTGTTTGTCTGAATTAGTGTGGTGCATGGTTTATGGTAATGCAAGGGAAGATCAGAGCTTCATGTTAGTATGAGTCACTTCTGTGTTATTAAAATGATCTTAATATAATTTAAGTTTGAGCTTTTTCATTCATTTTCAAACATTTCACTAGAGTTTATCCTCACAGTTTGATTGTAAATCGAAACTCTACTGCAATGTCACGCCGATTATTGCGTGGGCCATGAGCTGCATATTTTGGAAAGGTGACAAAGCTCTCAGTTAGTCAACCAGCCTAAGGCAATGATAAGGCAGTCAGCTGCATAGTAATTTATTTCAGGATAAGGGAATGAAGCACTTCACAACTGAACAAGAAAGAGAAGACCTGACTTATTCGTTGGAAGTAAGAAACACTCGTAGGGCCTAAACGAGCTTCCTGAGTTGAAATTAGGAACTGTATTCACTTACAAAATTTTCATATAGCTCAGTAGATGTATTTTCTAACGGGACACAGTTTCAATACGCGACATTTAGCCAGTGTTTTGTGATTGTTTGATGAGGAAGCCATTCTGTGTACTTTTGATAGCCATTCTTTATATTCAGTTTCATTTACAGGAAGTCAGATTCAGTTTAGAGTAATTGACACTACACTCTTTGAAAGTAATTTATATAGTTAATATTCGTGTTCAAAAGAAGGGCAGCAAAGGCTATTCTATATCAGTGTACATGTGTAATAAGAATTTAAAAGTCACACAATTTTCAGTCACAAGTATTTTAGACAACAAGCTTTAGACTGATTACTTTCATCCATCACTGATTAGTCTCACGGTTTTATTATTATTTTTATTTAGTCTAATATTTTAAACGAAACACATACACGAATTTCCGAGGATATGTAAGAAAACTTTAGTTTCATTCATACTTGGGGTTTCGAACTCAGTTGGTAAAAACGGAACCCTTACAGGATCACTTCATTGTCCATCTGTCTGTCCGAGTATTAAGACCCCTTTTTCGCAGGAATGGGTAGACGTATTAAGTTGAAAGTTATGTCAAATACCAAGGTCTACGGTTCCTTGGCGGTGTAAAAAATTTAAGCTTCTAAGCCAATGCAGTGAAAGTTACTGTCATTTATGACACATATTTTTATACTCGCAAACTCACTCATCAAAACCTATAGATGGACTATCTACATACATAAATAAATATGTGCAGAACCCTCAGAACGCAAGTCCTTCCCGCAACTGTCCGATTTTCTTTCTATGCTGGAGGAACTATGCCGTCAATGCTCCAATTTTCCCCGAAAATCTCTGCAAAAACGAAGAATAGTCTTTTTTGAAGTTAGAGAGCCACCTCCCCACAAGTGACGAACATTGGAACGGTCAGATCAACAGCCTTCTTCTACATCTACATCTACATCTACATCCATACTCCGCAATCCACCTGACGGTGTGTGGCGGAGGGAACCTTGAGTACCTCTATCGGTTCTCCCTTCTATTCCAGTCTTGTATTGTTCGTGGAAAGAAAGATTGTCGGTATGCCTCTGTGTGGGCTCTAATCTCTCTGATTTTATCCTCATGGTCTCTTCGCGAGACATACGTAGGAGGGAGCAATATACTGCTTGACTCCTCGGTGAAGGTATGTTCTCGAAACTTCAACAAAAGCCCGTACCGAGCTACTGAGCGTCTCTCTTGCAGAGTCTTCCACTGGAGTTTATCTATCATCTCCGCAACGCTTTCGCGATTACTAAATGATCCTGTAACGAAGCGCGCTGCTCTCCGTTGGATCTTCTCTATCTCTTTCTATCAACCCTATCTGGTACGGATCCCACACAGGTGAGCAGTATTCAAGCAGTGGGCGAACAAGTGTACTGTAACCTACTTCCTTTGTTTTCGAACTGCATTTCCTTAGGATTCTTCCAATGAATCTGAGTCAGGCATCTGCTTTACCGACGATTAATTTTATATGGTCATTCCATTTTAAATCACTCCTAATGCCTACTCCCAGATAATTTATGGAATTAACTGCTTCCAGTTGCTGACCTGCTATATTGTAGCTAAATGATAAAGGATCTTTCTTTCTATGTATTCACAGCACATTACACTTGTCTACATTGCGATTCAATTGCCATTGTCTGCACCTTGCGTCAATTCGTTGCAGAGTCTCCTGCATTTCAGTACAATTTTCCGTTGTTACAACCTCTCGATATACTACAGCATCATCCGCAAAAAGCTTCAGTGAACTCCCGATGTTATCCACAAGGTCATTTATACATAGTGTGGATAGCAACGGTCCTACGACACTCCCCTGCGGCACACCTTCTAATCACTCTTACTACGGAAGACTTCTCTCCATTGAGAATGACATGCTGCGTCCTGTTATCTAGGAACTCTTCAATTCAGTCACACAGTTGGTCTGATAGTCCATATGCTCTTACTTTGTTCATTAAACGACCGTGGGGAGCTGTATCAAACGCCTTCCGGAAGTCAAGAAACACGGCATCTACCTGGGAACCCGTGTCTATGGCCCTCTGAGTCTCGTGGACGAATAGCGCGAGCTGGGTTTCACACAATCGTCTTTTTCGAAACCCATGCTGATTGCTACAGAGTAGATTTCTAGTCTCCAGAAAAGTCATTATACTCGAACATAATACGTGTTCCAAAATTCTACAACTGATCGACGTTAGCGATATAGTTCTGCACATCTGTTCGACGTCCCTTCTTGAAAACGGGGATGACCTGTGCCCTTTTCCAATCTTTTGGAACGCTATGCTCTTCTGGAGACCTACGGTACACCGCTGCAAGAAGGGGGGCAAGTTCCTTCGCGTACTCTGTGTAAAATCGAACTGGTATCCCATCAGGTCCAGCGGCCTTTCCTGTTTTGAGCGATTTTAATTGTTTTTCTATCCCTCTGTCATCTATTTCGATATCTACCATTTTGTCATCTGTGCGACAATCTAGAGAAGGAACTACAGTGCAGTCTTCTTCAAGCATATAATCTCCGACAGGTACGTTTTGTCCTCCATACTGCCTCAGCCACTTCAATAAGCATTCTTCAAAGAAAAAAAAGAAACATGTAAACATGATCACCAGACACTTTCTTGTATCAGCTGTGTGTGGAAGTGCAGTGTCACTTATATCGGCCACTCTTCAGGGTCGTATCGGAAACAACTGTCACAGTAAGGAAAATGGGATTATTGGTTAGGGCAAAAGATCTCATAGTACAGATCTCAACCAATACGTAACTTCAAGCGTGGGGGTATAAAGGAATAAAACGTGTTGAGTAACACTCGTAAGACATCCTACGACATTACAAGAAAGCGATGGCGTTTGGCGTGGCACGTCCTAAGTTAGTAACTACGTATCTGAAATGTTCGGTAAATGTTTTCTTGACTTCTGATAAACTTTTAGCCGAACGAAGTGTTTGAAAGGGCACTTCCTTCCCTATCCCTCCGTAATCCGGTGGGACCGATGACCTCGCTGTTTGGTAACCTCCCCAAAATCAACCAACCAACGGCCGAAGGAAATGTTATTACAGAGAGCTGGATGAATTTTTTGCGACTGAAAGAACTACTTAGCACGAAATGTTGATTTTCAACACCCGTCAAACATAAGTTTCCATTCGTGACGCTGTCGGTCCGACTTTCAGTGTCACAACTTAAATGTGAAAGAGAGATTTCCTTTCACGCAAGCGACAGAATAAAACCAAATTATAAAGAGGGGTAATTCCAATTACCTCAGAAAGACGCAATACGCTCGAAGTCTGAGTGCTAATTTAATTACATTCAGACGCAGAAGAAAATTTAGATTAAATTCTTCTTCAAAAAGCAAAGTAACAGGAACAAAATAAAAAGTGTAGCAAAGTAACTTGAAAGGGATAAAATCCAAAGGTGACGGGAGGCCGCCGGGCCTTTTCAGAGACCAGCTTCAAATGGCTGTTATTTAATTATTAATTTTTCAAAAAAACGACGTACGAAGTGCTCTTGAGTCCAGCAAAGCGATGCTATAAGTAAATGACCACAGGGCAGTATACTTATATTACTCTTAAATCTCTTGGCTTCTTTACTGTTGTTCGTTCGTTTGTTTGTGACTGCTCCAAGTAAATATTTGCGCAGAGAGAATAAGCGGGCTGTCCTGAATAATGTGAGCATCTGCAACATTTCGAAAACGGCTGCAAATCATGAAACGAGGTTTCCGACTGGCGATTCATTTTAGAGTTTTTTCAGGCTACCAAACGACACTGGCGCAAGGTCTAATTGCTAATAGAACGATGTACAATTTTAACGACAGACGTCAGCGGGAGTAAAATGATTTAGCAGTTTTTAACGTTTGCAGGTTATCGTCTTGGGATGTATACGGGACATGTGAGGGGCAAGTCGGTGATTACGTTCACGTTTCATACCCAAGACGCTGTATTTACTCGCAGATAGTAGAAGGTGGAGGATATACTGACCGAAGATCAAAAAAATGGTTCAAATGGCTCTGAGCACAATGGGACTTAACTTCTGAGGTCATCAGTCCCCTAGAACTTAGAACTACTTAAACCTAACTAACCTAAGGACATCACACACACCAATGCCCGAGGCAGGATTCGAACCTGCGACCGTAGCGGTCGCGCGGTTCCAGACTGTAGCGCCTAGAACCGCTCGGCCACATCGCCCGGCGACCGAAGATCAGTTTGGGTTCAGGAGGGGACCAGGAACAAGAGAGGCGACTGTGGCACTGAGGCTTCTTATCGAAAAGCAATTACAGGAAAGCAGACCACCTTATGTTGCCTTTCTAAGCCCGGAAAAAGTTTTCATAATATTACCTTGGAAGAGACGATCAGAGTGCTGAAAAAGAAGGTCTAAATTGCAAGAAAATGCTGATGATACTCAGAAGAACGAAGTGACTGCCATTAAGATTTTCCCAAGAAACAAGAAGCAAAAATTAGAATAGGCGTGAGACAAGGATGTGCTCTCTCTTCTCTTGCATTCAATGTTTATATCGAGGAAGCTGCAGACCACATTAGTGAAGAAACTGAGGTGGATATCAAAATTAATGGACAGAAAATAGACATGAGGCGACATACAAATGATGTTGTTGTCGTCATGGAGACGAAAGAGGATGCAGAGAAGGTCCTCAGCACAATCGGAAGGATATTCTGTAATCAATACGGTATGAGAACAAGCAAGAAAAAGACTGAGGTGATGAAGAGGAATATGATCCTTTAAGAATGAGAAGAGAGGAGTTAGAAGTGATAGGGCTGTGTACCGCTTTCGGAAGCAGTATCACGAGGGATGGTAGGAGCCGCAAAAAATTGTGAGTAGAATACAGCAGGCCGTAATCTAATTCCTACTGGAAAACACAAGTCAAGACAAGCTAGAGGCCCTGGAGGTCTGGTGTTACAGAAGTATGTTCGAAATCAGTTGCATAGAGTAAGCTGCCTATGAAATGGTGCTGAGAAGAAACTAAGAAAACTAATCTTTGTGTGTGCATATCCGAACTAAAAAAGACAAACTCGTAAGACACGTTTAAAGATGCAATAACGTCGCTGGGGAAAAAAAAAAAAAAAAAAAGAGGAGCTATTGAGGGAAGGGATCACCAGGGACGACCAAGAATGTCATAAACGCAGCAGGCGGTGACCGATGTAATGTATGCCACGTGTGCGTAATTGAAGATGAAAGCAGGCAAAAGAGTAGAACGGTGAACTGCCGACAACCAACACCAGAGATGAACAAAGAAGAAGAAGACATGGAACAGCACTTAGGCAACAATGCCCTTGTGTTAATCGTATTGTTTGCGTTACTTATTGCGACGAAAGATTTGACAGAGAACTGTAACCATAACTATGGGGGATAATTCAGGTACGGCGCAAGCGCAGTGTTTCCAACGTCGAGGAGGCAGACTCCGAACGACGCATACACCTCGGCCAGTTCCTCAACTCTGGAAGCACCATATGTGATTCAACTTCTGTAGACGAGTTAGGAGTGGTTTTGAAAAGAAGTCTCACAGTTTAGAGTTGCTATCAACCGCCACAAGAAATAAAGCTTTAGCGGACCACATAGTTTTCGTGGCGGAATGTACAAGCTGGGCGGGGAGAAGAGTTTTCACATATAAATTCAAGATTGCAGAATCTCGAATTATCTTATCCATCGAAAACGTTGCTTGCGGCTGGGAAAGCAAGTCAAGAAACTCGGGCCAAAAATGCTGATTTCGCTAGCGCAAGGCTGGGCTATTGAAAGATGAAGGCCCTTGACCTCCATCCAACACTACATATTTACGTTTACCATTGTTTCCCTAAACACCTGAAAGGAAATGCCGGGATCGCTTACAACGTCGTACCTAGTGAAAGTCAAAGGAGGGTAGCTGCCTCTTGGATACATGTATACTAATTAGTAGAACTGAGAGCCAGTCACCTTTCACCAAGAAACTGACATGAGTTGCTTCCTACCTCCCCCAAACTCAGATTCCTGGCACGGTTTTGATGGTTCCTGTGGACAGGAAACGAAAGATTTCCCTCTCTATCCTTTCTCGACTCCGAGTCAGTACTTATACTCCAATGATTTTTTGTCGATGCGACATTTAAACCCTGTTTTCCTTTTCGTTTTCGAAGACATGAAGATCTTACACTTATGACCAATGTCCACCGCGAGACTAAAGGCAGACTGGTGCCGATGTGGGCAAATGACGCGGCAAGCAAAGACTGAGGAGCAGAGACGAACGGGGAATTATTCTAGTGAGGATACGTGGCGCAAACGGGAAAAATCCACTGGTGTTATCGACTTTGACAAAGGGCTGGCAGTTATGGCTTGGCGCCTGGGGAAGAGCGCACCGTAAACGGCGATCCTGGTCAGCTGTTCGCGTGCTATTGTAAAACACGACAGGCAGCAATCTGTAGCAGATCTGGCGACAGAGTACGATACTACTGCAGGCGCAAGTGTTTCGTAGCACTCCCTTCGGGTAGCACTGTTAAACATGGGGCTTTGCCTTAGTTGACCCTAATTGTCGTGGGCAGTAAACATCATTGCGGACCGCTGGCATCCTTTCATGTACGATACCATCCCCGTCGGCAATGCCCTCTCTCAGTGGCGTAAGTGTACTTGCTTCGATGTGCAACAGCCGTTTGAGGAGTATCATAGTGAACTCACATTCATGTCTTTACCGCCAAATTCACACGAATTAAAGTCGCCGGAATACATCTGCAACGCTTTTGAGCGCCAGCTTCTCACACACAAACCACGGGCCCGTAATTTACGGGAATCGGTTGCTCTGTGCAGAGATATCCGGTGTCACACACCTCTGGAAAGGACTAGTCAAATCCATGCTACACAGAATAAAATTCTAACTGATGAAAGCAAGATGAAGCTTCCACTGATGCTGTCGGGTCTTCCAGACCCAGGGCTATGTTGGTGATTATTTTTGTTAGAGAACACTATGACAATACCGCATTTCGCGTAGCTTCTTATCTGTCACTGTTGTGAAATTTGATTGTTGAATGTGGGTTGAATTTAATTATCTGGGACAAAATGTGACGTGCCTGGATCTGCCAGAACCGCTGGTAGCAAGTAGTTAAGTATTGTTTGGGTCTGCAGGGCCCACAGTAGCACAAGTGGTATCTTCTTTGTAACACAAATATGATTTTAGCACATATTCAGTAAGCTGAATCACCCTTTTTTATCAGAAGAAGGCTGAAATGGATGAGAGAGAAGATCTCTTAACTGCTAAATGAAATGCCTTGTGAAGAATCAGGTGAAGAGGTGTAGATTCAGACTCCTAACTATATAATGAGCGCAATACAAATCAGAATAATAATAATGAACTTTTTTGGTAAGGACAGTCACGCTCAATGGATGAAAGACAGTCCTAATCGTCTATCAGGGCTAGGTCACATAATATTTTATCACATATTTCAGGTGTTAGGGGAATTGCCAGAGATAAAAAGACAGAAACAGCAATAAGGCGTTTGTTTTTCTCTGATGAAATAGTGACATGTACTGACCTATGTGTCACTTCTGATAGTTCTACATACTCTTTTTCTCAGTCCTTTATCCACGAGACAGAGTTGAAATGAAAGCCTTTATTGGTCTGATGTATTTGGGTGAAGTACACAAGGCTGCTTAGGGCAAATTTAAAACAACTCTAGGACAGAGATGGTACAGGATTTGAAATGTTCTATTCTGCAATGACTCTATAGAGGTTCAGGTTTCTGGTGTAGTGTCTAAGCTTTGATAATAAGTCAACTAGGTCAGACAGAGAAATATGGGGTAAATCGGCTCCTATACGAAATATCTTTGATTTGTTCACAAAAAAACTGCATGAAGCACTATTCTCTTGGAGAATATGGAACTCTAGATGAAATGCTTGTAAAATTTCGAGGACGATATTGTATTCTAAAGGTTGTGTAATCATATTTCCAAAACATCAAGAAACATAACGACGGATAACTGCTACACAAGCTACGAAATGGCTATGTCACTTCTGAAAGACCATCAGTCAAATATTAAAACAAAAATTTATTCAAATCCAAACTTGTTTGCTTACATTGTATATAAAACTCAAATCAATATCAAGTCTTTTTATATTCCCAGTCATTAAAAAATAGGAGAGAAAAGCAAGTTGGGTCTAAGAGATCCATCATAGTAAAGGCGCCACGAACGAACACAGCTGCAATGCAAAGTTAAAAAATTTATAGGAGCTGCGGACCCATACTACAAGAAGGTAACTGACATGGAGAATGGCTGCTGTATTGCGTCCCAAAGATGGATCAGCACGCTACTGAGTAGGTTGTCATAATGTTTTGGCTTTCCTTACTGCGCTCTGTAATAAAAGTAACGGCGAAAGTTTGGTTGGGCTAGTAAATCAAACAGGGACAGTGCCATATACACTGGAGCGTCAAAGAAACTGGTATAGGTATGCGTATTAAATAAAATATAGAGATATGCAAACAGGCAGAATACGCGCTGTGGTCCGCAATTCCTATATAAGACTAGTGTCTGGCGCAGTTGTAAGATCGGTTACTGCTGCTACAGTGGCCGGTTATCAACATTTAAGTGAGTTTGAATGTGGTGTTACAGTCGGCGCACGAGCGATGGGACACAGGATCTCCGAGGTAGCAATGGAGTGGGGATTTTCCCGTACGACCATTTCACGAGTGTTCCGTGAATATCAGGAATCCGATAAAACATCAAATGTCCGACATCACTGAACGGGATCAACAACGACTTAAGAGAATCGTTCAACGTGACAGAAGTGCAACCCTTCCGCATATTGCTGCAGATTTCAATGCTGGGACGTCAACAAATGTCAGCCTGCAAACCGTTCAACGAAACATCATCGATATGGGCTTTCGGAGCCGAAGGGCCACTTGTGTACGCTCGATGACTGCACGACACGAATCCTTACGCCTCAAATGGGCCCGCCAATACCGACATGAAACTGTTGATGACTGGAAACATGTTGCCTGGTCAGATGAGTCTCGTTTCAGATTGAATCGAGCGGATGGACGTGTACGGGTATAGACACAACCTCAAGAATCCATAGACCCTGCAAGTCAGCAGAGGACTGTTCAAGCTAGTGGAGGCTCTGTAATGGTGTGGGGCGCATACAGTTGGAGTGATATGGGACCCCTGATACGTCTAGATACGACTCTGACAGGTGACATGTACGTAAGCATCCTGTCTGATCACCTGCATCCATTCATGTCCATTGTGCATTCAGACGGACTTGGGCAATTTCAGCAAGACAATGCGACACCCCACACGCCCTGAATTGCTACAGGGTGGTTCCCGGAACAATCGTCTGATTTTAAATACTTCCGCTGGCCACCAAACCCCCAGACTTGCACATTATTGAGCTTATCTGGGATGCCTTGGAACGTGCTGTTCAGAAGAGATCTCTACTCTCTCGTAGTGTTACGGATTTATGAACAGCCCTGCAGGATTCATGGTATCCCTCCAGCACTACTTCAGACAGTGGTCGAGTCCATGCCACGTCGTGTTGTGGCACTTCTGTGTGCTCACGGGGGCCCTGCACGACATTTGGCAGGTGTCTCAGATTTTTTGGCTCTTCAGTGTATATAATCTTTTTGGAGCTTGCAACCGAGCACTAGAAATGAAGCGTTAAAAAAAGTACGGAAATTAAAAACTTGATTATTAAATGGAAGTGGTGATTCTGGATGTGGTCGCCATTCCGCCTCACCCAAGTCGATAGGATTTCCTGCATTTGAGCATGCAAACCCCGCCCTCCACCATTAGTCAGTCAGTGAACTACTGCATGAGACACACACATGGGTTCTGACAGCCAATCATCTCTTTATGTTTAAGATTATGAGTTTATCGAAAGCTGAAGTTTAAAGTCAAACACGATGAAGCTTGAAGAGCGAGATAGTTTTATGCACAGTTCTCTAGCTGTGAATCGTGTAATCGCTGGTCTGTTTTTGGGAAGGATAACGACAGAGCGCGTGCGAGCGCCGAGGTCTCGCGTAGCGGGGGCAGTTGATCTGGGACGTGACTGGCACGCCGCCACTTCAGATTTGGAGGGAGATTTAATGGATTTGCGTGCGGCGTCTGCTAGGAGAGCGACGGCGCCTCAGCTGTGCGGAACACGGGGAGGGAAAGGAAGTTATTGCGCAACACGCCGGTGAGCTGGCTGGAGGAGAAGGGGCGGGGGAGTCTGAGGCTCCAATCGCACCGTAACTGCGCAGTTACGGCTGCCAACTTGCGCCGTAAAGCAGCCTGGAGCGTGACATGAGAATCTAGGCTAGTCTCCACTGCATAGGACGCAGCTGGCTGGTGCCTGAGGCGAGGAAGTCACTGTGTAGAGGAAGACTGCATAACTATCCCGCCGCATGCAGCTCGCTATATTTTACGAGTCGATTCTACGCGAACTCTGCTAAAATTAGATGTTACCCCGCATGTCTGTCAAGGCCATCAGAACGACACGTTTGTTTCCGAACATCACAATTAAACGTTTTTGCACTGAATGAAGTCACTTTCAGTGCAAGCAAGCGAGTCATTTCCAGAATGAGATTTTCACTCTGCAACGGAGTGTGCGCTGATATGAAACTTCCTGGCAGATTAAAACTGTGTGACGGACCGAGACTCGAACTCGAGACTCGGGCAAGTGAAAGGCAAAAGCAAAGGTCCTGAGTTCGAGTCTCGTTCTGGCACACAGTTTTAATCTGCAAGCAAGTTTCATATCAGCGCACACTCCGTTGCAGAGTGAAAATCTCATTCTGGAAACATCCCCCAAGCTGTGGCTAAGCCATGTCTCCGCAATATCCTTTCTTTCAGGAGTGCTAGTTCTGCCAGGTTCGCAGGAGAGCTTCTGTAAATTTTGGAAGGTAGGAGACGAGGTACTGGCAGAAGTAAAGCTGTGAGGATGGGGCGTGAGTCGTGCTTGGGTAGCTCAGTTGGTAGAACACTTGCCCACGAAAGGCAAAGGTCCCGAGTTCGAGTCTCGGTTCGGCACACAGTTTTAATCTGCCAGGAAGTTTCAGTTTCAAGCGAGTCATTTAAAAGTCGCGCCCAGGACGAGCTACTGCTGCCGGTATAGCTGTTGGCAGCCGCGGACAGTCCCCAATCTCAGAGAAAATATCAGTATTTGTAAAAACGTACCACTGTGATATGCACTGAGACGACAAAAGTAATGGGATAGCGATATGCAGCATATACAGATGGCGGCAGAATGTGACTACAGCCGCACGACGGAATATTAACAGGCTTCGAACGCGGAGTGGTACCTGGACCTACACGCACGAGACACTACGTTTCCTAAATTGTTGTTGTTGTTGTAGTCTTCAGTCCTGAGACTGGTTTGATGCAGCTCTCCATGCTACTCTATCCTGTGCAAGCTGCTTCATCTCCCAGTACCTACTGCAACCTACATCCTTCTGAATCTGCTTAGTGTATTGATCTCTTGGTCTCCCTCTACGATTTTTACCCTCCACGCTGCCCTCCAATGCTAAATTTGTGATCCCTCGATGCCTCAGAACATGTCCTAACAACCGATCCCTTCTTCTAGTCAAGTTGTGCCACAAACTTCTCTTCTCCCCAATCCTATTCAATACCTCCTCATTAGTTACGTGATCTACCCACCTTATCTTCAGCATTCTTCTGTAGCACCACATTTCGAAAGCTTCTATTCTCTTCTTGTCCAAACTAGTTATCGTCCATGTCTCACTTCCATACATGGCTACACTCCATACAAATACTTTCAGAAACGACTTCCTGACACCTAAATCTATATTCGATGTTAACAAATTTCTCTTCTTGAGAAACGCTTTCCTTGCCATTGCCAGTCTACATTTTATATCCTCTCTACTTCGACCATCATCGGTTATTTTACTCCCTAAATAGCAAAACTCCTTTACTACTTTAAGTGTCTCATTTCCTAATCTAATTCCCTCAGCATCACCCGACTTAATTTGACTACATTCCATTATCCTCGTTTTGCTTTTGTTGATGTTCATCTTATATCCTCCTTTCAAGACACTGTCCATTCCGTTCAACTGCTCTTCCAAGTCCTTTGCTGTCTCTGACAGAATTACAATGTCATCGGCGAACCTCAAAGTTTTTACTTCTTCTCCATGAATTTTAATACCTACTCCGAATTTTTCTTTTGTTTCCTTTACTGCTTGCTCAATATACAGATTGAATAACATCGGGGAGAGGCTACAACCCTGTCTCACTCCCTTCCCAATCACTGCTTCCCTTTCATGCCCCTCGACTCTTATAACTGCCATCTGGTTTCTGTACAAATTGTAAATAGCCTTTCGCTCCCTGTATTTTACCCCTGCCACCTTCAGAATTTGAAAGAGAGTATTCCAGTCAACATTGTCAAAAGCTTTCTCTAAGTCTACAAATGTTAGAAATGTAGGTTTGCCTTTTCTTAATCTTTCTTCCAAGATAAGTCGTAAGGTCAGTATTGCCTCACGTGTTCCAACATTTCTACGGAATCCAAACTGATCTTCCCCGAGGTCGGCTTCTACCAGTTTTTCCATTCGTCTGTAAAGAATTCGCGTTAGTATTTTGCAGCTGTGACTTATTAAACTGATAGTTCGGTAACTTTCACATCTGTCAACACCTGCTTTCTTTGGGATTGGAATTATTATATTCTTCTTAAAGTCTGAGGGTATTTCGCCTGACTCATACATCGTGCTCACCAGATGGTAGAGTTTTGTCATGACTGGCTCTCCTGAGGCCATCAGTAGTTCTAATGGAATGTTGTCTACTCCCGGGGCCTTGTTTTGACTCAGGTCTTTCAGTGCTCTGTCAAACTCTTCACGCAGTATCTTATCTCCCATTTCATCTTCATCTACATCCTCTTCCATTTCCATAATATTGTCCTCAAGTACGTCGCCCTTGTATAAACCCTCTATATACTCCTTCCACCTTTCTGCTTTCCCTTCTTTGCTTAGAACTGGGTTGCCATCTGAGCTCTTGATGTTCATACAAGTGGTTCTCTTCTCTCCAAAGGTCTCTTTAATTTTCCTGTAGGCAGTATCTATCTTACCCCTAGTGAGACAAGCCTCTACATCCTTACATTTGTCCTCTAGCCATCCCTGCTTAGCCATTTTGCACTTCCTGTCGATTTCATTTTTGAGACGTTTGTATTCCTTTTTGCCTGCTTCATTTACTGCATTTTTATATTTTCTCCTTTCATCAATTAAATTCAATATTTCTTCTGTTACCCAAGGATTTCTATTAGCCCGCGTCTTTTTACCTACTTGATCGTCTGCTGCCTTCACCACTTCATCCCTCAGAGCTACCCATTCTTCTTCTACTGTATTTCTTTCCCCCATTCCTGTCAATTGTTCCCTTATGCTCTCCCTGAAACTCTCTACAACCTCTGGTTCTTTCAGTTTATCCAGGTCCCATCTCCTTAAATTCCCACCTTTTTGCAGTTTCTTCAGTTTCAATCTGCAGTTCATAACCAATGGATTGTGGTCAGAATCTACATCTGCCCCAGGAAATGTCTTACAATTTAAAACCTGGTTCCTAAATCTCTGTCTTACCATTATATAATCTATCTGAAACCTGTCAGTATCTCCAGGCTTCTTCCATGTATACAGCCTCCTTTCATGATTCTTAAACCAAGTGTTAGCTATGATTAAGTTATGCTCTGTGCAAAATTCTACAAGGCGGCTTCCTCTTTCATTCCTTCCCCCCAATCCATATTCATCTACTATGTTTCCTTCTCTCCCTTTTCCTACTGACGAATTCCAGTCACCCATCACTATTAAATTTTCGTCTCCCTTCACTACCTGAATAATTTCTTTTATCTCGTCATACATTTCATCTATTTCTTCATCATCTGCAGAGCTAGTTGGCATATAAACTTGTACTACTGTAGTAGGCATGGGCTTTGTGTCTATCTTGGCCACAATAATGCGTTCACTATGCTGTTTGTAGTAGCTAACCCGCACTCCTATTTTTTTATTCATTATTAAACCTACTCCTGCATTACCCCTATTTGATTTTGTGTTTATAACCCTGTAGTCACCTGACCAGAAGTCTTGTTCCTCCTGCCACCGAACTTCACTAATTCCCACTATATCTAACTTTAACCTATCCATCTCCCTTTTTAAATTTTCTAACCTACCTGCCCGATTAAGTGATCTGACATTCCACGCTCCGATCCGTAGAACGCCAGTTTTCTTTCTCCTGATAACGACGTCCTCTTGAGTAGTCCCCGCCCGGAGATCCGAATGGGGGACTATTTTACCTCCGGAATATTTTACCCAAGAGGACGCCATCATCATTTAATCATACAGTAGAGCTGCATGTCCTCGGGAAAAATTACGGCTGTAGTTTCCCCTTGCTTTCAGCCGTTCGCAGTACCAGCACAGCAAGGCCGTTTTGGTTAATGTTACAAGGCCAGATCAGTCAATCATCCAGACTGTTGCCCCTGCAACTACTGAAAAGGCTGCTGCCCCTCTTCAGGAACCACATGTTTGTCTGGCCTCTCAACAGATACCCCTCCGCTGTGGTTGCACCTACGGTACGGCCATCTGTATCGCTGAGGCACGCAAGCCTCCCCACCAACGGCAAGGTCCATGGTTCATGTTAGGTTCATGTTAGGTTCATTGTTAGGGAATTCAATATTCCGAGATCCACAGTGTCAAGTGCGCACCGAGAACGTCTAATTTCAGGCCCTACCTGTCATCACGGACAAAGCAGTGGCCGACGGCTTTCATGTAACGCCGGCCGGAGTGGCCGTGCAGTTCTAGGCGCTACAGTATGGAGCTGAGCGACCGCTACGGTCGCAGGTTCGAATCCTGCCTCGGGCATGAATGTGTGTGATGTCCTTAGGTTAGTTAGGTTTAAGTAGTTCTAAGTTCTAGCGGGCTGATGACCTCAGAAGTTAAGTTGCATAGTGCTCAGAGCCATTTGAACCATTTTTGAACCCTTCATTTAACGACCCAGAGCGGCGACGCTTGTGTAGAGTTGTCAGTGCTAACAGACAAGCAACACTGCATGAAATAATCGCAGAAATAAATGTGGGACGTACTACGAATGTGTCCTTTAGGACAGTGTGGCGAAATGTGACGTTAATGGCCTATGGCAGCAGACGCCCGACGCAAGTGCCTTTGCACATCGCCTCTCCCGGGCTCGTCACCATATCGGTTGCACTCTAGAAGACTGGAAACCCGTGGCGTGGTCAGATGGGTCACGTTTTCAATTGTAAGAGCTGGTGGTGTGGCTCGAGCCTGACGCAGAGCCCACGAAGAGATTGACCCCTGTTATCAACAAGGCACCTGCAAGCTGGTGGTTGCTCCATAATGGTGTGGACTGTGTTTACATGGAACGGACTGGGTCCTGTGGTCCAACTGAACCTATCATTGACTGGTAACGGTAATGTTCGGTTACTTGGAGACCATGTTCGTAATTGAAATGATAAATCAAGACCCTAAGCTGTTGACAGGCGTTGATATACATCAACGGGGACAGTTGAAAATGTGCCCTGACCGGGACTCGAACCCGGGATCTCTTGCTTACGTGGCAGATGCCCTATCCATCTGAGCCACCGAGGGCACAGAGCATAGTGCGACTGCAGGGATTTATCCCTTGCACGCTCCCCGTGAGACCCACATTCCCAACTTAATGTCCACACACTACATTCGTAGTGCCCCTGACCATTACACTCATTACTCGCGGCAGACAGTCTTGCCGAGTCCCGTAAGAGTTCGGGCAATGCGTGTGCATCCAGCACAGTAGAAGAAGGTCAATGGCCGGTTAGCCTTAACTATGTGAAGATGGTATCTGTTCTTTCGGACATGTCTGAAAGAACAGATACCGTCTTCATATATGTTCGTAATTGGTTCGAAGATCATTCTAGATAACTCTGAGCGAATGATATGGCCGCCCAGATCACCAGACATGAATCCCACCGAACATTTATAGGACATAATCGAGATGTCAGTTCGTGCACAACATCCTGCACCGGCAACACTTCCGCAATTATGGACGGCTGTAGAGGCAGCATGGCTTAATATTTCTTCAGGGCCCTTCCAGCGACTTGCTCAGTTCATGCCAGTTCAGTTGCTGCGCCACGGAGGGCAAAAGGAGGTCGGATACGATATTAAGAAGTATCCAATGACTTTTGTCACTTCAGTATATAAATCAATAACAAAAACAATCTAGTAATAACTGGGGATCGTATTGTGAAATCGATTATCTGGGAGAGTTTATGAAGGTGCACGGAGTTCAGTTCAAAGTTATTACGATATCTATGTTAAGACAGTGGAGTGGTGACCTCGGGGAGGTATCGGACGAACGATCTAGTTTAGTCATATTAAGGCCTCCACAATTAGTGAAACTATTAATTAAATTGTTCGACTTGATACAATTTGGTAAAATATGTGTTACTTAAGTCTGATCTAACGACGCCAATTCAGTGTATACTGAGGTTGCTCATCAATACTGGACTGCTTTCAGCACTAGATGCAAGACTGAATAGAAGTGTGATATAAAACAAAAATGTTCTGTACTATGTATGGTAGAATATCGGTTTATCTAGCTTGACAGTCACGACAGGTTATGGAGCCACGAGAGGGATGCCGCTAGATAGGTGACAAGGAACGATGCAATGCTGCAGTTCCACCGGAAGGTATCGACACAGCTACGAGAAATAAGATAGACTGCCCTATTCTTGCATACGTCGGTCGGAAAGTTAGTGACACTGATGGGCAGCGTATTAAGGAATGACATTTTCGACAGTTGTTGAACTATATGAAAAAAAACGTAAATTATGTACAAACTACGGCGCGCACGCAATTTGTTCAACATGTAAATGTCACTACAGATATTCAGATTTAGGTTATGACATGTTACATATGCCTGCTATTCTTGGCGCAGACGAATAGCGAAATTCTGCATGACGTGCTGAAGTGTCGGAACATCGATTTTGTAGATGATTCCCGAGGTTTCGGATTGGATTGGATTGTTTGGGGGAACAGACCAAACAGCGAGGTCATCGGTCTCATCGAATTAGGGAAGGAAGTCGGCCGTGCCCTTTCAAAGGAACCATCCAAGCATTTGCCTGGAGCGATTTAGGGAAATCACGGAAAACCTAAATCAGGATGGCTGGACGCGGGATTGAACCGAATGCGAGTCCAGTGGTTTCGGGGTTATTGCTGTACGCCTTTTCTTTCATATAGTCCCACAAAAAGGAGCCGCGTGTCTTCAGACCTGGAGAAATGGTCGTCAATCGAGACCCATACCAGTGGCCTCTGGGTACCCCAGAGCTAGAATGCGGTCCCCAAAGTGCTCCTCCAGAACATCACTCTCCGCTTCGACGGGGTCGAGTTCCGCCATGCATGAACCATATCTTGTCGAGATCAGCGCCACTTTGGATAATGGGGATGAAATCATCTTCCAAAACCTTGACGCACCGTTCGGTAGTCACCGTGTCATCAAGGAATATCGCACCGATTATTCCATGACTGGACATTGCACATCTCACAGTAACCTGTTGAGGGTAAGAGACTTCTGGATCGCGAAATGCGGATTCTCAGTCCCCCTAATGCCTCAATGTTGCTTATTGACAAATTCTGTGGACTATAGTGTTGGCGAAACACAATCGATGTTCCATGGCCCTGGGGCTTAATGACTGATGGGTTTGAATTTTGTATGAGAAGAAAAAAATGGTTCAAATGGCTCTGAGCACTATGGGACTTAACATCTATGGTCATCAGTCCCCTAGAACTAACCTAAGGACAGCACACAACACCCAGCCATCACGAGGCAGAGAAAATCCCTGACCCCGCCGGGAATCGAACCCGGGAACCCGGGCGTGGGAAGCGAGAACGCTACCGCACGACCACGAGATGCGGGCTTGTATGAGAAGAGATGCAAGTCTTCAACGACAATTTGACGCAACGTCTCCCGGTTGATTCCCACCTGTTGTGCAGGTGGGGCTGGTTTGCAACAAAGCGCGCGTGTCTTCTCGGTGTTTTCAGGCATTTTCACCCTTTCTGGACGACCTACATTTCCAGCACTGTTATCACGAACACAACCCGTTCTCTCAAATTTGCGAATCAAATTCTTGATTGTTAACACAATTGGGCCGGTTGTCTTCAGCTTGAACTCGGGCACAAACATCGCGTAGTAGACCTTCACAAGCGCTATATGCTGAGGCACGGTGTACCGTTACATTTTCACAACAGCAAGGCGCATGCGCATGCCCATACTAATTCCCATCATGCCCTGCGGCTTACCGTGCAGCTTGGACGTCGTAATGCAAACCGTTCAGAAGTTATGACGATTTTATTTCACATAGTTCAATAGTTGTCACTCTGTAGATGCAGCATGTAATCCTGCTATGTGCTTCTCTCTCTCTCTCTCTCTCTCTCTCTCTCTCTCTCTCTCTCATCCCCCGTCCAAACAGGCCTCGGAAGGCCCAACGTTGCCAACCGACCGCCGTCCATCCTCTGTCCAAAGGCGGTACTAGATGCGGATATGGCGTTCAAGTGGCCAGCATACCGCTCTCTCGGCCCTTGTCAGTTTTCATGACTGGAGATGCTACTTCTCAGTCAAGTAGCTCCTCAATTGGCCTCATAAGGGCTGAGTGCAACCCGCTCGCCAACAGCGCCTGTCAGACTGGGACGTTTACGCATTCACGTGTTAGTCAAGCACGACAGCGCTTAATTTCGGTGATCTGACGGGAACTACGTCACCATAGTGGCAAGGCCGTTGACAACGTTGCTAGGTACTAAGAAGTTTAAATATGGCACATAATAAACAAGGACAGAATAGTACGGTTAGTGTTGGAAGACAATTGATTCCTGGAATAATTTACAAATAAACTATATTTGCTTATGCTGAGTGCTGACTGCCAGTTGCTGAGCCAAGTGTTGGTCCTCTGTAGGTCTTCCTGGATTTAGCTATGATTTGCTAACTGTGCGACATGTCTTCCGTGGAACAGCAGATCATATTTGCTTAACTCTCTATTCTGTCTCTCTACGTCGACCCATAGCGTTTACTTCTTGACTGAAGAACAAGAAGAAGAAGAAGAAGATGATGAGGAAACACAAGAACACTAAAATGATTACGCACAAGAAGAAGAGAAAAAGAAGATGATTAACAAGTAGAACAAAAGCAGAAGTAGATGATGATGAACAAAAAGAAGATGGACATGGAGGAGAAGATGAATAATACGATTATGATGATGCTGGGATGGAACGGTTCTCTTGGATTTCAAATGGTCGTGACTGAGATATGGTTATCACGATTCTGGTTCGATTAATTCAGGCTGGTTTGACAGATACACTGAATTAATTCTTACGTTATAAGAGTACAGTGCGAGAGCACTCATTGGCCTCCCCTTATTTCCACTCAAATAATACATCAGGACACAAGGTATTTGCATAAAACACCTGTATTATATAAAATGGTAGGACATAGTGCGTTCCGCTCAATGCGGAGCTTGCCTGGCTAAAACATACTTAAGCTCGCTGCGCTATCGCGGCAACTACCTGCTGTACTTAAAGAAAGGGACCAGTTGCTAGCCGGCCGCGGTGGTCTAGCGGTTCTGGCGCTGCAGTCCGGAACCGCGGGACTGCTACGGTCGCAGGTTCGAATCCTGCCTCGGGCATGGGTGTGTGTGATGTCCTTAGGTTAGTTAGGTTTAAGTAGTTCTAGGGGACTTATGACCTAAGATGTTGAGTCCCATAGTGCTCAGAGCCATTTGAACCATTTGAACCAGTTGCTCCAGGGAGGCGCACACAACAGTTACAGAGATTCCAGCCAGGGAGCAAATTATACTGGACAACTTGACTTGGACAGTTCCAAAATACACCACTAAACGTCATTAGGAACGGCAAAAATGAATGGCAGATGTAACCACTCTTTTATTTCGGCGGAAAAATAAAAACTACGATTCTGAATAATTAGCATATGTCATGAGAGAAGGTTTTGTTAGTCTTCATAAAATTAATGCTGAAATAATAAGCGTCAAAAAGAGTGAAAATTACTAAGTCTGAAGAACGCAAAACTGTCAGTAGTATATTGTTTTTTAGTATATATACTGATATATATACCGATGCAAGGCATTGTTTCAGCTCTTCTTTCTTCTTGTCCCTTCTCTCTGGTATCTTGCTTCTTGTGTCTTGTATCTGCTGTCTCGTCTGTGCTTGAAAAAAAAAAATACAACAGTTTTGAAATCAAGTGACCTTCCTTCAGGCAGTTTGGGGAAACTTTATCGCAAGCTGTGAACGGCAAAGATTCATGACATCAATAGTTATTTCAGTGTGGTAATAAAGTATACAAAAATGGGTACGAATTTTTTAATCCGATGATGGTTGAGATATTCCTGGCTAGATAAACGGAGGACAGTTTTTTTAAATGTCAGTCACCGTGAGTTGTGTAAATATTGCTGGACCAAAAGTATTCGAAAGACCTTACAACGAAGTGTTTTTCAATTTTTCGGAGTTTCCGCGTGCAATAAATGAAATCTTCGGAATTACAATGAAATCCAGACCATTAGCTGCTTACAGGCGCTGATACATACCAACGGGGACAGTTGAAAATGTGCGCCCCGAGCGGGACTCGAACCCGGGATCTTCTTCTTACATCGCAGATGCTCTATCCGACTGAGCCATTATTTTGTTTTGTTTTTGTTGATCTCATTTTCTTCTATATATCGTTCCCTGAATTCGTTCGAGGCGGACGTCCGATGACACCCATTCAGGTTCGTCGTTGATCCGTTCACTCAGTTTTTTAAATTTTTAATTTTTTATTTTTTTTAATTACAGAGGGTAGCGAACGCTCTGACCGAACACGCTGAGCAACCCATGCATACATTTTTTTTGTTCGTTATTGTTCGTCGCATTAGTTCGGGGGCGGACGTCCAAGACAGCTGTTCAAGTTCATCGATGATCCATTTACCCAGTTTTTTTTATTGCAGAGGGCAGCTAACCCTCCGACCGAAGACGCTGAGCTACTGTGCTGGCTGCTGTTGAGGACGCAGAGGATAACGCGACTGCGTGAACTTATCTCTGACACGTTTCCCGTGATATCCACATTTCCAGCTTACTGTCCACACACTATGTTTGTAGTGCCCCTGCGTCTCGCGGTTCTAAGCACGCAGTCCGGAACCGCGCGACTGCTACGGTCGCAGGTTCGAATCCTGCCTCGGGCATGGATGTGTGTTATGTCCTTAGGTTAGTTAGGTTTAAGTAGTTCTAAGTTCCAGGGGACTGATGACCACAGCTGTTAAGTCCCATTGTGCTCAGAGCCATTTGAACCATTTAGTGCCCCTGCCCACTATACTCATTACTCGCGGCAGTCAATCTAACGATTCACGCAAGAGTTTGGGCAACGTGACTGCATCCGCACTGAAGAAGATCATTGGCCGGTAAGTCTTATCTTTCGGACATGCCCGAAAGAACAGATACAATTGGTGATCTTGCAGCTCTTCGGATTTCATATGTGAGGTGGTCGGCAATTATCAACATAAAACCTTAGTTTACGCAATTTTCGTCGAAACGTGGAAAGACAAGAAATATTCCGTATAGGAAAATGACCTTTCCAGATAAAATATGTAAACTATTAGTGAAAGCATTCAAAGATAGAATTAAATGGTGGCACAGCTTCTGTCCACAGAACTGTTTTGTCTTTATTACATCGTAAAGTCACGCAGACTACGGCGCTTTGTATTCCATCTAGATCTTTATTTGGAGAGAATACTTATAGAAGACGGTACCTTCTCCTTTTTAACTAACGACGTACGACTATAAAAAAACCGGGAAACAATCAGTCGAAAAGATTCGGCATCACAGCTTCACGCATACACGAAGAGAAAGAGACAGTTCACAGAACTCAACAAAGTTAGTATACCGTGACAATAACCGGATGTAAACTCTACTGTAGTTATTGTTAGCACAGTATAATAATCAATACCGGACTGTGTAGATAATATGTGGATAGAGAACAGTGGTCTTCTTTAGAAGACGAAGTAAATATTCCAGAATTCGAATCGAGAACAGCTGCCAACATGAGTAACGTAGAAGTAAATATCTTCGGAGTAGTGGAGCAACTTAAATCACTTAATAAAAGCAAGTCTTCTGGTCCAGACTGTATACCAATTGGGTTCCTTTCGGAGTATGCTGATGCATTAGCTCCATACGTAACAATCATATACAACCGTTCGCTCGACGAAAGATCCGTACCCAAACAGTGGAAAGTTGCACAGGTCACACCAGTATTCAAGAAAGGTAATAGGAGTAATCCACTAAATAACAGGCCCATATCGTTAACGTCGATATGCAGCAGGATTTTAGAACATATATTGTGTTCGAACATTATGAATTACCTCCAAGAAAAAGGTCTATTGACACACAGTCAACATGGGTTAAGAAAACATCGTTCCTGTGAAACACAACTAGCTCTTTACTCACATGGAGTGTTGAGTGCTATTGACAAGAGATTTCAGATCGATTCCTGGATTTCTGGAAGGCTTTTGACACTGTACCACACAAGCGGCTCGTAGTGAAATTGCGTACTTATGGAATATCGTCTCAGTTATGTGACTGGATTTGTGATTTCCTGTCACAGAGGTCACAGTTCGTAGTAATTGACGGAAAGTCATCGAGTAAAACAGAAGTGATTTCAGGCGTTCCCCAAGGTAGTGTTATAGGCCCTTTGCTGTTCCTTATCTATATTAACGATTCTGGAGACAATCTGAGCAGCCGTCTTCGGTTGTTTGCAGATGACGCTGTCGTTTATCGACTAATAAAGTCATCAGAAGACCAAAACAAACTGCAAAAAGATTCAGAAAAGATATCTGAATGGTGCGAAAATTGGCAGTTGACCCTAAGTAACGAAAAGTGTGAGGTTATCCACATGAGTGCTAAAAGGAATCCGATGAACTTCGGTTACACGATAAATCAGTCAAATATAAAGGCCGTAAATTAAACTAAATATCTAGGAATTACAATTACGAACAACTTAAACTGGAAGGAACACACAGAAAGTGTTGTGGGGAAGGCTAACCAAAAACTGCGTTTTACTGGCAGGACACTTAGAAAATGTAACTGATCTATTTAGAAGACTGCCTACACTATGCTTGCCTGTCCTCTTTTAGAATACTGCTTTGCAGTGTGGGCTGACGGAGTACATCGAAAAAGTTCAAAGGGCAGCACGTTTTGTATTGTTGCGAAAGATAGGAGACAGTGTTACTGAAATGATACAAGATCAGGGCTGAATGTCATTAAAAGAAAGGCGTTTTTCGTTACGACGGAATCTTCTCACGAAATTCCAATCGCCAACTTTCTCCTCCGAATACGAAAATATTTTGTTGACACTGAACTACATAGGGAGAAACGATCACCACGATAAAATAAGGGAAATCAGAGCTTGTACGGAAAGATATATGTATTCGTTCTTTCCGCGCACTATACGAGATTGGAATAATAGGGAATTATTAAGGTGGCGCGACGAACCCTCTGCCAGGCACTTAAATGTGATTTGCGGAGTATCCATGTAGATGTAGATGCGTATTCCTTTCATATTGGAGTTTTTCTACTTGTTTTCTTTTTTATCATTTGTCTTGAGTTTGCCTTGTTCCTCCTATTAGGCTACGACTGGGATCTATTATCTGTTTGTGTACACTTCGTAATAAATTTTCCATCTTCAAATAGCGATCTTATGTAGTTTGTAGGCCGTTAGTTTTAGATACGATACTCGTAAATTGGACACTGAAAACCGTCATGACGAGCGCCTGTAGTGTCCCTTTTGCAATATTCACCATTATTGTGGTGAAACATAAATAAAAATGACTGTATGTGACTCAAAATGAATTGCAAACATTGATTTATCATTGATTTAACTGTAAAAATATACAATATATATCGATAAATGCAGAAAAGACATTATTTTTAGTGTATGAGATTATAATGTGCAAGTAATTAAAAGAAGTATTATCATCTCTGTAAGAGTATAAAACACAATGCAATGTTCATTCTTCTGTCTAGTCTGTTTTGTTCTGTTCGTTCTGGTGTTAGCTGGAATAAGGTGCGCAAGCTATTGTGCGGCGCTAGCATTTTGTTTCTGTCGTAACGTAATTGCAAATACTTAATGGTGTAAACTGTGTCCTAGTAAGAATATATTAGTATAAAGTGATCTCCGTGTGTTATTTCAAGAACCTACGCCACATTTATCTTATGAAAAGAATATTTAATGAAAATTATTTAGCATGTTTCCAGCTGCTGCGGAGCGAGTAACAGTAATCTCTGACTGTTAACAATTAGCCACCATTACGCGGTACATTTAAAAATATTTTTTCACAGCACAATGTCTGATAGCCAGAGCGGAAGAAATTAAGTAAAAATATTCAGTGAGATTAATTGAAGCAATCCAGTGAAATAATTTTATTAAAACTTGTCTATTTTCTGTGATAGTAATAATTTCAGAGCTGAGTACTACTACGCTATTGCATTTACAGTAATTTGTAGGGAGCCTGGCGCTCGATAAAAACAGATATAATACGTAATTGGCAACTTACGAAATTCATTATTTTGCTTATTATATCTCTTTTGTATTTTTTTTTTGAAAGCTAAAAGTAAAAACTAACTCCACTAAAAATCAGTAACAGATCACGATAAATCAAAGGATAAACAAATTTACTAGGAGAGTGTTTCCTCAAAATAAATAGTTACATTATTTCTTTTAAGAGATATAATACGCCCTTAATTTTGTCATCAACAACAGTATCGTCAAACGTCATCATCATCTTCATCATCATCATGACCTTCCAGTGCTGGTACCGTCTAGCCAGTCTCTCAACGGCGCAGCTCGCACACAAAGAGTTCCGCCGGCTTTGCGACTAAGGCGCCACCTTAATGAACGGCGCAGCCCTTGGGCCTTGAGCCTCACCCAGGTATTCATGGTGTCACACAGAGCCGCATTTAAGACGCAGCCAGCGAGGCCCCATAAAT
This sequence comes from Schistocerca cancellata, assembly GCF_023864275.1. Lineage (NCBI taxonomy): Eukaryota > Metazoa > Arthropoda > Insecta > Orthoptera > Acrididae > Schistocerca > Schistocerca cancellata. Next base: position 186,828,895 of record NC_064627.1, on the reverse strand, counting down.
AAAACAACCGGGAGCTGCACATCCAGCTGCTGTCTACTTGTATACTATGCTCCGCACCCAGTTTTGCAGCCACTTGCTACCGAACTTCTCAATATACTAATTCGAAAAATATAAATAGAGGCAAAAACAAGCTATTCGTATTACTAAAGCATTACATTGCTTGTCACTGAAACTGCAACAGCAAGACGAATAGCAAATAACCAAATATTACTGAGCTCATGCAGAAAATGAACAAAAATATACAGTCCTGGAAATGGAAAAAAGAACACATTGACACCGGTGTGTCAGACCCACCATACTTGCTCCGGACACTGCGAGAGGGCTGTACAAGCAATGATCACACGCACGGCACAGCGGACACACCAGGAACCGCGGTGTTGGCCGTCGAATGGCGCTAGCTGCGCAGCATTTGTGCACCGCCGCCGTCAGTGTCAGCCAGTTTGCCGTGGCATACGGAGCTCCATCGCAGTCTTTAACACTGGTAGCATGCCGCGACAGCGTGGACGTGAACCGTATGTGCAGTTGACGGACTTTGAGCGAGGGCGTATAGTGGGCATGCGGGAGGCCGGGTGGACGTACCGCCGAATTGCTCAACACGTGGGGCGTGAGGTCTCCACAGTACATCGATGTTGTCGCCAGTGGTCGGCGGAAGGTGCACGTGCCCGTCGACCTGGGACCGGACCGCAGCGACGCACGGATGCACGCCAAGACCATAGGATCCTACGCAGTGCCGTAGGGGACCGCACCGCCACTTCCCAGCAAATTAGGGACACTGTTGCTCCTGGGGTATCGGCGAGGACCATTCGCAACCGTCTCCATGAAGCTGGGCTACGGTCGCGCACACCGTTAGGCCGTCTTCCGCTCACGCCCCAACATCGTGCAGCCCGCCTCCAGTGGTGTCGCGACAGGCGTGAATGGAGGGACGAATGGAGACGTATCGTCTTCAGCGATGAGAGTCGCTTCTGCCTTGGTGCCAATGATGGTCGTATGCGTGTTTGGCGCCGTGCAGGTGAGCGCCACAATCAGGACTGCATACGACCGAGGCACACAGGGCCAACACCCGGCATCATGGTGTGGGGAGCGATCTCCTACACTGGCCGTACACCACTGGTGATCGTCGAGGGGACACTGAATAGTGCACGGTACATCCAAACCGTCATCGAACCCATCGTTCTACCATTCCTAGACCGGCAAGGGGACTTGCTGTTCCAACAGGACAATGCACGTCCGCATGTATCCCGTGCCACCCAACGTGCTCTAGAAGGTGTAAGTCAACTACCCTGGCCAGCAAGATCTCCGGATCTGTCCCCCATTGAGCATGTTTGGGACTGGATGAAGCGTCGTCTCACGCGGTCTGCACGTCCAGCAGGAACGCTGGTCCAACTGAGGCGCCAGGTGGAAATGGCATGGCAAGCCGTTCCACAGGACTACATCCAGCATCTCTACGATGGAGAATAGCAGCCTGCATTGCTGCGAAAGGTGGATATACACTGTACTAGTGCCGACATTGTGCATGCTCTGTTGCCTGTGTCTATGTGCCTGTGGTTCTGTCAGTGTGATCATGTGATGTATCTGACCTCAGGAATGTGTCAATAAAGTTTCCCCTTCCTGGGACAATGAATTCACGGTGTTCTTATTTCAATTTCCAGGAGTGTAGAATTAAAAACATAGGACAAGTAAAGAGGGGCCCTGTCGTCTTGGAACACAGCACTACCATTGGGGGATAAATATTGTACCATGGGATGGAACCGTGGGGTCCACGGCATGCCACATATGGCTGCCCAAATCATCACCAAACCCCCTCAACGTTTCACTCTTGGGACAAAAACTCAGACAGAAGTTGGAGATAGTGTGAAACAAGACCCATTCGACCAAATGACTTTCTTCTGTCGCTCCGTACCCCAGGGGTTCGGCGTCGCGTTTTTCTGTTATGAGCATTTGAATCACTGATGAGTGGTTTCCGAATTCCAAGTTCGTCCTGCTGTTTCCAGCTTATCGAGCTCTGTTCGTGTTGTTTTTGTGCTGACTACATTCGCGAGTGCTATGACATTATGCAGCGACTTTTGGAGCTGTCATCCTTTTGTTTTCGTCACAATGCTCTTCAATGACCGTCCATCATGACCACTCAACACACATTTTCGTCCGCGTTGTGACTTAGCGGATGTTTTCCTACTTTTCCTGCATCCGGTATAAATCTTCGATGCAGTGCCTCTTCAAACACCACATATTTGGGCTACCTTGGTTACAGAAGCACCCACTATATGGACACTAACAATTCAACCAATTTCGATTGCCTTGACTCCGACGTAATGCACTCATAACTAGACAGAACACTGCTCTGACCACAGGTGACACTTGCAACGTACTGGCGACATTGAACAGGTGCCGTCCGTTGTCAAATATAACGGCACAACCTGCATACGTTGCTAGAATCTGCATTAACGTTCAAGTACGCCTTTGTCGTCCAATCCCTGTATAGTATCGTATGAAGAACAAATGAAATTTATAGGTACGTATGCGTTGTACAGGGTGCGAAATTTTGTACGCATCGACACTAACCTGTCTGAGCGTGGAGACTGACTCAGTGTGCATGATACAGTTGTACATCATGCCATGGTGGTTCAACTTTACACCAAAGTTTCTCAGTTATAGTGGCGGCGACTGGTGGCGTGCCAGTCTCTTGGTAAACATTGACCAGACGTTTTCAGTGGTGAGAAATGTGGCCATGTCAATGGTCGAACATCATCTCTCTCAAGTTATGTCAAGACAGCATGGGCAACACAGGCAGTCTTCCATCATTGAAAGATAACATGACAAAGACATCTAAGATAGTGCACATTGCCGGTCTTAATGCGTCAGAGTTGTAACATCTGCCATCTAAGTTACTGGCTATAAGAGCCAGAAGTGACCGTCTTGTGTACCCCATAGTATTACACCAGGTGGTGAGCCTGTATAACAGTCACGTATGTAATGTGGCAACCTTTGTTCTGCTCATAGCCTCTGCACACAGACACGCCCGTTGCAATGTCATAGGCACAACTGTGGCTCGTCCAAAAAGATGACGAGGTGCCAGTCCTGTGTCCAGTGTTGTTGTTTGGTGCACCACTGTTGGCGTGCCTCTCTCTGCTGCTGCATCAATGAAAGCCGTGACAATGATCGCCAAGCTGACAGTCCGTGTTGTTCAAGATGACGTTGCACTGACTGTGTGGATACATTACCTGCTGCAAACAATTTCATTCCTCACTAAGATACCTGATGTGGCTATACGATCCTGTACAGATGTGTGAACACTATGCCTGTCAATAGCATTACATTGCCAGTTCTGGCTAAAAATGCTGGCTCAGCATCCATCAACACTTTTTTCCAGTGTCATATTACAGCTTATGCAATTGTGCATGTCATATTCGAGGTCACCTCATGGGAGGGGAGTGAAAGTGATGGGAGGAGAGAGGAGCACAGGGGAGGGGAACAGAGAGGACAGGAGCAGGGGGGATGGGAGACATTGACCAGTTACATTACACTGCTCTCAGGTGAGAGCCATTCACAATATACAATGCGCTGTTGCTCTCAGGCAATAGGGATTAAGTTTCCCCTTCCAATTTTTTTTATTATTGTAAAGATCCACTTGGTCATCACTCAGACAGTAAGTCTGTCAATAGGGGGACACAAGCAGTTCTGGGTAAAAATGCTGACTCAGCACCCATCAGCACTTTTTTCCAGTGTCATATTACACCTGATGCAATTGTGCATGTCATATTCAAGGTCACTTATGAGGAAAGGAGGGAAGGGAAGGGGAGGGGACAGAATGGCACGGTAGTGGAGGGGGAGGGTACCCAATTATATTAGGATGCTCTCAGGCAGGAGCCAGTCACAAAGCAGCCTGCACTGTTACTCTCAGCCAATCACACTCAAGTTCCCCTGACCCCTTCCTTTTATTATTATAAAGATTCAATGGCTCCTCATTCGAGGTTTGTGCTTAACAGTGAAGTGCCATCTTCTTAATGTCGATTCTCATGTACTCATTTGACAAGACGCTTGTGTAAAGCAAAGAAGACTTTAACAATTGTGTTTCTTTTGAATATCCGTCAGAGAAATGTTTTCTCAGCCTCCTACATCCAGAATGGAAAGACACAATAATGGAGGAGTGTATGACAGTTTATTCAGGTCACCCAGCAAAGTGGTTCAAATGGCTCTGAGCACTATGCGACTTAACTTCTGAGGTCATCAGTCGCCTAGAACTTAGAACTAAATAAACATAAATAACCTAAGGAAATCACGCACATCCATGCCCGAGGCAGGATTCGAACCTGCGACTGTAGCGGTCGCTCGGCTCCAGACTGTAGCGCCCAGAACCGCACGGCCACTCCGGCCGGCGTCACCCAGCAATCAAGAGATGTATGCATAGGAATATTGTTCAAGAAATAATGGCAATGGAGCATATGGTATAAGGATTCATTACCTGATTGGACTACTCCAAGACAATGAATAGTATTTGCTAGAACTGCATCTTCTTTTCGAAGTGAGTGAGTTGTGAAACTCAGACTGTGGCTTCTAGCCACATTCGAAAAGTAAGTCGCTCTCTATCCATTGTTATAAATGTTTTTATTAATATATTGGCTTATTTTATTGTTTTTTTTTTAAACCCTGCAGTGTGATGCACCTCAGAAGAACTACAAGACATTGAATATGCAGCAGCACAGCAGCTGTAGCTGTCACCACCACTCGTCAGTGAAAAAGAATTAGTGGATTATTGAAGATGATGAGTTATTCCACCCAGTGTATAGTTTACACTGGTTTGTGAAAATAAATACAAATCTGTCTTACTCTCCTCAGCCCCATCCAGTAAGTTAAAAAAGACATACAACTACTGTAGTTCTGTGAGTGAGATAACTGTTTGTAAATAATAACAACGATATAACAAAGTAACTGATGGTTTATTTACAATCTCTTGTAGAAGACCACTTATATACAGCAGTAACTCTTTTTGTATTTTTAAATGGTGATTACATACACACATCAAAAAAAGTTTTGCATCACCCAGTTCCAAAAACTACTGAAGATAGACGTTCACTGTGGATATTGTATCACAGACACAGTCCCTTTGACTGTTCAGAGATGTCACTAAACCCGGCCAAAGATGTAGACAACCATGCATGAGCAGCACCTATTAGACGGAGGGGGTCCGACAGCCGATCAGTTCCAGTCATTCCATCAGGAAGGAGGTACATGGCTCTTGTTGTCTGTAGTTCAACCATGCCTAGACAGTCAACGCCGCGGTTCGATCGCGTCCGCATTGTTGCGTTGTGTCAGGAAGGGCTCTCAGCAATGGAAGCGTCCAGGCGTCTCGGAGTGAACCAAAGCGATGTTGTTCGGACGTGGAGGAGATACAGAAAGACAGGAACTGTCGATGACATGCCTCGCTCACGCCGTCCAGGGGCTAGCCGGCCGTATTATAATTTTTAGGAAGTTGTTGTTCTTTAAGGTTTAAAATACGACTCTTTTAGTTACTTGGCCGTATTGCGGATAGCTCTGAGCCCAAGTTTTTGTAGCTTTTCATACTTAAAGGACCACTGTTGTAAGTAAATAAGATCAAACAGCAATCTGCTTTTCGTGAGAAAAGGAGATTGCTTGGCACACAAACTTCCTTCAAACTACACGTCCTGCTACATCAAAATTGGTCAGTGGAGTTCAGCACCATTCTATTGTACAAGAACATAAGCCAATTGCTGTAATTAAGAAATTATGAGAGGTTCTTACTGACTGAATGAAAACTATAGAGAATACATTTCTTTTCATGTATTTTAGTGAACTTTGTGCACTTACAATTCTGTCGATTGATAGACGGCGACGACAATGAAGTTCACCTCCTTTTCCAAAAACAAGATATTTCTATTCTTCACTTCCAGAAAATTTGTATACATAAATGTTTGGCAGCTCTTACACATACTTTACTCGGTTTTATCAATAAAATATCAATTTTCGTTAACTGTAACAATACGTTCTGAGCGACGGCCTAGCAACACGCCCTCTTTCCACAAGATACAGATTAACAGTCCTCATTTTTAAATAAATCAATTGTTTCTCTTTTTAGAGTCCATACTGAAAGATTCACACCTACTATCGTTGCGGGGATTGCGCGCTAAAGAGTTTCTTGCTGTCCATCTGCGCTTTACTTCAAGTACTTTTAGAAACACATTCACATTACTGTATTTAGATACATTACTGAGCTTCTCAGAATAAAATCAGGCACAAATTAGTTTAAAAAAAAAGCTGTGAGGCACACATAACATTAGAGTTCGAGTCCTCCCTCGGGGATGGGTGTGTGTGTTGTCCTTAGCGTAAGTTAGTTTAAGTTAGATTAAGTAGTGTGTAAGCCTAGGGACCGACGACCTCAGCAGTTTGGTCCCATAGAAGCTTACCACGAAAAAGAAAACGTAGGTCATTTACTGGTAACGACGCAGTTCCGAAGATTGTACTCATTTACTTGAGACGCAATACGGTAGGTTGTTGATGTACTGTACTTCTTGCGGAGTCCGCAAGACAGGTGAATAAAGTAATACATTTTACCTCAATGTAAACACGTAACTGTCTAACGAGATAAAAAAAAATACTGCCTGCCAGACGCAAGAGTCGAACCCTGCACTCGACGCGCTAAAGTCGCGCACGTAGGCTCAGAGCCACACCGACGTGAACAGGTCTCGACTTGGGTTGGGGTGATCAGGTGCGAGGGGCCGATAGGCTCAACCGCTGCACGTGCGGTGAGGTACGTCACCTGGAGACGTCACATGGTCAACATCTGTCATCCACTTTCGGGGTATTTCCAGACATTTGGGACGTCATGCGTCCTATTTTAAATTACTTGTCTCACCGTCAGCTACATCGCTTCGGAGGTTTTCAAACGTCGAGGATCACCCTGTATATTGTCCTACATCTTGTTAAATTTTTCTGCGTCGATGGCAAAACGGTCGGCCGGAGTGGCCGTGCGGTTCTAGGCGCTACAGTCTGGAACCGAGCGAGCGCTACGGTCGCAGGTTCGAATCCTGCCTCGGGCATGGATGCGTGTGATGTCCTTAGGTTAGTTAGGTTTAATTAGTTCTAATCTCTAGGCGACTGAAGACCTCAGAAGGTAAGTCGCATAGTGCTCAGAGTTATTTGAACCATCATGGCAAAACGCGTCATGTGGACTCTATCTATAATTTGGTGACAGTGCTTGAAACATATGAAATAACGCACGCTGCTTTTTTAAAAGTGTGAATTGGCAAACTGACCATTCATCAGCATTTATTGTCCCTCTGCATGCTGATTTGTGTATATTATTCCAGCACGCCAGCAGCCGCACGGAGCAGCGAATGAAGCACCGTTACCACAGGGGTTCGGGCAGTGCCCCACGATAGAGAGCAGCCCCCTCCAAATAAAGCTTGATTTACGCTGCCTAAGGTAGGCGTAACTGCCGCTGCGGCGCGCGGAAAGCCCCCACCCCGCAGAAACGGACATCCGATTTATGTGCGGCCTGCTGCCGGCTGCGTATGCCGGTTCCCACGTCGTTTGTATTTTTTATGGCAGCGCCGATTAATGGCTCACCGGTAATATCCGGGCGAGGCGGTCCCCCCGCCGACAGCGCAGACTAATCTTCCGCGGAGACCCAGTGTCGATGAAGCGGTGCCAGGGCAGTATGTACGTCCTCGCCTGTACTTTAAGCGCTTCCAGTTCCCGTATTGCTGAGGTGAGGGGGCTGTAACGTTCCTGGAAGCTCCCGGGGGAGGGGGGGTGGGGAAGGGGCCACGAATGGCGTGCAAGGGGGCCACGGTATACACGGTTATTTATAAATTTATTTGTTAGCTATTTTCTTGTAGTGTGCTATCTAAATGAAAGAGCAGACCGATTGTTGCACATGAATTGGCGTGAATAAAGCGCACATTACTTCAATATAATTCCAAATGAGTTAATAATAAATAAGCATTTTGCTACACCACGAAGATGACGTGCTACAGACGCGAAATTTAACCGACAGGAAGAAGATGCTGCGATATGCAAATGATTAGCTTTTCAGAGCATTCACACAAGGTTGGCGCCGGTGGCGACACCTACAACGTGCTGACATGAGGAAAGTTTCCAACCGATTTCTCATACACAAACAGCAGTTGCCTGGTGAAACGTTGTTGTGATGCCTCGTGTAAGCAGGAGAAATACGTGCCATCACGTTTCCGACTTTGAGAAAGGTCGGATTGTAGCCTATCGCGATTGCGGTTTATCGTATCGCGACACTACTGCTCGCGTTGGTCGAGGTCCGATGACTGTTGGCAGAATATGGAATCGGTGGGTTCAGGGGGGTAATACGGAACGCCGTGCTGGATCCCAACGGCCTCGTATCACTAGAAGTCGAGATGACAGGCATCGTATCCTCGTGGTTGTAACGGATCGTGCAGTCACGTCTAGATCTCTGAGGTAACAGATGGGGACGTTTGCAAGACAACAACCATCTGCACGAACAGTTCGACTACGTTTGCAGCAGCATGGATTTTCAGCTGGGAGACCGTGGCTGCGGTTACAGACAGGAGCGCCTGCGATGGTGTACTCGACGACGAACCTGGGTGCACGAGTGGCAAAACGTCATTTTCGGATGAATCCAGATTCTGTTTACAGCATCATGATGGTCGCATCCGTATTTGGCGACATCGCGGTGAACGCACATTGGAAGCGTGTATTCGTCATCGCCATACTGGCGTATCACGCGGTGTGTTCGTATGGGGTGCCATTGGTTACACGTCTCTGTCACCTCCACTTTGAACAGTGGACGTTACGTTTCAGATGTGTTACGGCCCGTGGTTCTACCCTTCATTCAATCCCTGAGAAACCCTACATTTCAGCAGGATAATGCACGACAGCATGTTGCAGTTCCTGTACGGGCCGTTCTGGATACAGAAAATGTTCTACTGCTGCCCTGGCCAGCACATTCTCCAGATCTCTCACCAACTGAAAACGTCTGGTCAATGGTGACCGAGCAACTGGCTCGTCACAATACGCCAGTCACTACTCTTGATGAACTGTGGTATCGTGTTGAAGCTGCATGGGCAGCTGTACCTGTACACGCCGTCCAAGCTCTGTTTGACTCAATGCCCAGGCCTATGAAGGCCGTTATTACGGCCAGAGGTGGTTGTTCTGGGTACTGATTTCTCAGGACGTATGCACGCAAATTGCGTGAAAATGTAATCACATGTCAGTTCCAGTATAATATATTTGTCCAACGAATACCCGTTTATCATCTGCATTTCTTCTTGGTGTAGCAGTTTTAATGGCCAGTAGTGTATTAAAGGAAGGGGGGGGGGGGAATTTATACAGAATACATTAAAACAAAAAATAGCAATAATAACCAAAAAAATCTGCATACTATCATTTGACCATCTGGCGCACAGATATCTGTCTACCCGGTATCCAGAAGGCACACACTACTACTCTATTGCCCTATGCAGCACTTGTAGATCGCAACTTACGTAATTTATAATTATGGACTACACTGCTACAACACTATACTACACAGCACTACAGTACACAACACCACTATACTTGGCATTAAAATCAAGCTGAATCCTTGATTTGTTTGAATGGTTAGCCCTCGGCGCGCTGAGGTGCAGCTCAGGGTTCACAGCGGCTGTGCTGTTGTACCACTCAAGGTGCAGAGACTGGGGGATGGGTATCAGGGTCTCAGGAAGTCCTTCCTGGTCCTTCCGGAGGCTCGTCTGCTCACTGCTTCCAGAAGGTTGGGTGTTCGGCCATGGCACATCTCGTTATCATGATGTAAGGCCTTTTCTTGGTTGCCTCTCCGCCATGTAGGCTTACAATTTATAAGCTCATATTTTAGCTGTAAGCAAGTTCAGCTTATGCCACAGTTCCTCATTCCTTATTATAATACAGGCTGTTGCATTTCCAAATGCGTTCCTGTCCTGGTCTCTAACGTCTTGTCTAACGGCACCTCCCAGACGATGTGAGCCGGAGTACCGATTGCTCCACATTCACAGGTGTCTGTGCTGTTGTCGTTTTTTAGTAAGTAGCTGAATACGGACCGTGTCCCGACAGGAAGCGTATAGTTCCCTTGGTCGGAAAGAAGTATTTCGTTCTTGTTCTTTCTTTTATGTTAGGAAGGAACTGGTAGGTTCTTCTCCCTGTTTCTGCCCTGTCCCAGATTTCTTGCCATTCTCTATCAATACCTGCTTTTATTAACCTTATTCGACACGGCTCTTGTGCTCAGTACTCCTTTATCTTATCATATTTGCGCTTTTTGAGTCAATATTGTGCACCTTTCTTTCTTACTCTTAGGTTATAATATCTTCAGCTGCTTGAGTCGATGCTGTTCCATACACGGGCCTGTCAGGCTCAGGAGTACTCTCCCCTACGCTCGCCGTAGAGCCTGTGTTATCCTTAACTTTCTGGCTCTATGACCCCAAACGCTCCACCCGAAGCCCACAATAGCGAGTAGAAGTTATACAGGGTGAATGAAAAAGGCCGCACTTGGCGGTCGGCATGCGATTCCTCATCCCAGCACAAGTGTATCTAGCAAAATTTAGTCCAGCCAATAGCTATAATAGAAATGCGATTAAAAACAAGGCGCTGGCAGCGATGTAACTGCGTGCACCGTGGCCAGGAGTTGGTACCACGAACTCCGCTCTGTCCCATTAGCTCAGTCAGACGAAGCAATGTCCTGGGGAACGAATATACGCTGCCGGTTGATGTTGGAGTCGCGTTAGCGCCAAATTTTTTTTTCAGTTCTATCCATTTTACATCTGCACAATGCGGTGTCTTGTGTATTTCTTTATGTTACCATGTGACCTTTACTTGCACACTAGGACGTAACATGAAATTCTTACAGACGTAAATGACCACTTCGTTTCGCCGATGACACAAATAAAGCCAACAGAAAATAACAGTGGTTACAGTAACATCGTCTGTGTCCAGTCAGGTACGAAAAACACAATAGGTAGGCTACACTACACTGCACATTATGCTACGCACAATAATTCTATTCTGTACATTTGGAGTGCAGGCTTATCTTCACAGAGCCGGTATATACACGTATGAGCAACGTTCACTTTAGAGAAAATGTTCAAAGCGACCAGCTTGCATTTGCAAACATTTCGCCACTCATTGGATCATACTTTGCTGGACCCTATGCCACACACCCGCGACTACCATTGCCGAAGCGGCATGCACGCGAGCTATTAGGTCGTGTACATGCATGGATGGAGCACTTTAAACTTGTTCATTTAAGGCTCTCCACAAATAAACATGGAGTGGGTTAAGGTCTGGGGAACGTGGATGACTTAATACTGAACGTCCACTAGCCATCCATTTCCACGGAGACGCTTTATTTAAATAGTGACGCACATTCATTCCAAAGTATGGCGATGTACCATCAAGCTGAAACCACAGCTGTTGCAAAACACCAAATGAAACGTTTTCTAATGTGTCAGGGAAAGCATTGGAAAGAAATGCAATACAGTGGGGCAGTCATCTTGTCTGGCACTAGGTAAGGTCCCAAAAGCACTCCTCCCACGATTTCATCCCATAGGTTTACGCCAAAGCGTGCCTGAAAACCACGTTTCACGAGTGGCACTTGGGTTGTGTTCCAACCAATAATGGCTGTTGTGGAAGTAGAAAATACCTTCACGAGTGAAACTAGATTCGTTAGTCCATATCACGTTGTTTATAAAATATTCATTATCTTTCACTTGGTGCAAAAGCCATTCACAAAACTGTACTCATTGAATTATAATCTTCCAGCTGCTGCTGTTGAGCTAAAGTGTAATGATACGGATGTAGTTCATCATCATGCAACTCTTCTAAAACCAGATATCTAGAACTGTATTGCAATATCACTTGTACCACACTGAAGTGGTTGGTGAACTGTTTTAGGAATCCTGTCCTCTGAGGGGTACGTGTAGTCCTTGGATGACCTCTGTCCACTACTTGTGGATGAAGATTACTGGTTTCCTGAAGGTGTTATTCCAGGCAACGAAAAACATTCTAATCAGAATGGCACCTTTGAGAGCACAGTGAAGCATATGCACGAGCAGCAGCAGCAGCAGTTTGATTATCGGATGCACCAAAAGCAACTTGACGTATTCATCGTTTGTGTACTTCATAGGGAAACCGCCATACACGAACTTGACAGGACCAGTTACGATTGTGCAGTGTTCAGTTAATAAACACATGCATGTCGTTTAATGGATCTCACAGTCGTGTGACAGGCTATTGTCATGTGACAGAATGATGTCCTGCTTATAAACAATGACAACCAGGGAACAGACGTCTAAAACATAAATAAAGAGCCTGACGAGAATTCGAATCACAGCTCCATGGTGCATGTCGTTTTGAGACCCAGCAAACTACTAACTTAGATACGATGCGTCGTACAGTAGTGTGTGATGGTATATGTTCCTCTGTACATTCCGATAGCCGCACAATTTGACAGGGTCGCCAGTTTCTGGATTTCATAGATGTGTTTTCAAAATGCACCCAATTTGATTTTGCTTCATAAATTTTTGTTTTGAATATGGATGAAGACTCCCATGTCTTACTCTAAGTGCGGCCTTTTCTTTCTTTGCACTGTATTGAAAAAAAAAAGCAATCTTATCAACAAGCAACTACGTCTATCTTTTCCTTCGAAGAAAGAAGATGCCGTTGCTGTGGTGTGAATCTCGCCTGATGTCGGTGTTAACGCCAGACACAGTCAACGACCATGAAACCGTGGTCACATGTTCAGCATTGTTTGAAATATTCGGGCGAGCTGGGCGACCTCGGCAGTCGGCGAAATCGCCCGTTATCTGCTGCGGTGTGACCGTATCCTTAACCCATTAATTGGCATTGTTCATTTTTTGGGACGCAAATATTTTGTTTATTTCTACACAGGCGATGGAACTTTGAGTGTCAGTTGGTGAAATACACTCCTGGAAATTGAAATAAGAACACCGTGAATTCATTGTCCCAGGAAGGGGAAACTTTATTGACACATTCCTGGGGTCAGATACATCACATGATCACACTGACAGAACCACAGGCACATAGACACAGGCAACAGAGCATGCACAATGTCGGCACTAGTACAGTGTATATCCACCTTTCGCAGCAACGCAGGCTGCTATTCTTCCATGGAGACGATCGTAGAGATGCTGGATGTAGTCCTGTGGAACGGCTTGCCATGCCATTTCCACCTGGCGCCTCAGTTGGACCAGCGTTCGTGCTGGACGTGCAGACCGCGTGAGACGACGCTTCATCCAGTCCCAAACATGCTCAATGGGGGACAGATCCGAAGATCTTGCTGGCCAGGGTAGTTGACTTACACCTTCTAGAGCATGTTGGGTGGCACGGGATACATGCGGACGTGCATTGTCCTGTTGGAACAGCAAGTTCCCTTGCCGGTCTAGGAATGGTAGAACGATGGGTTCGATGACGGTTTGGATGTACCGTGCACTATTCAGTGTCCCCTCGACGATCACCAGTGGTGTACGGCCAGTGTAGGAGATCGCTCCCCACACCATGATGCCGGGTGTTGGCCCTGTGTGCCTCGGTCGTATGCAGTCCTGATTGTGGCGCTCACCTGCACGGCGCCAAACACGCATACGACCATCATTGGCACCAAGGCAGAAGCGACTCTCATCGCTGAAGACGACACGTCTCCATTCGTCCCTCCATTCACGCCTGTCGCGACACCACTGGAGGCGGGCTGCACGATGTTGGGGCGTGAACGGAAGACGGCCTAACGGTGTGCGGGACCGTAGCCCAGCTTCATGGAGACGGTTGCGAATGGTCCTCGCCGATACCCCAGGAGCAACAGTGTCCCTAATTTGCTGGGAAGTGGCGGTGCGGTCCCCTACGGCACTGCGTAGGATCCTACGGTCTTGGCGTGCATCCGTGCGTCGCTGCGGTCCGGTCCCAGGTCGACGGGCACGTGCACCTTCCGCCGACCACTGGCGACAACATCGATGTACTGTGGAGACCTCACGCCCCACGTGTTGAGCAATTCGGCGGTACATCCACCCGGCCTCCCGCATGCCCACTATACGCCCTCGCTCAAAGTCCGTCAACTGCACATACGGTTCACGTCCACGCTGTCGCGGCATGCTACCAGTGTTAAAGACTGCGATGGAGCTCCGTATGCCACGGCAAACTGGCTGACACTGACGGCGGCGGTGCACAAATGCTGCGCAGCTAGCGCCATTCGACGGCCAACACCGCGGTTCCTGGTGTGTCCGCTGTGCCGTGCGTGTGATCATTGCTTGTACAGCCCTCTCGCAGTGTCCGGAGCAAGTATGGTGGGTCTGACACACCGGTGTCAATGTGTTCTTTTTTCCATTTCCAGGAGTGTAGTTCACGGGTGAACTACGGGATGTTGGTGTCCAACGGGCGCAATATTTCGGCGAGCGACCACGTTGCCATCATCAGGTGGGCTGATGAACTGACAGAGGGGGGGCCGCCGCTGCGCTTGTATCTCCAGCCCCTCTCCCAACGATCAGCCGCTCCAACGGCCTTCAGCGTGCAGCACCCCAAGCCCTACTGCTCTCGTCGACCCACTGTTCTGCCCTAGGTTCGTGACCAGGTGTGCGCGCAGCCGGAACCTCTGCTGTTCCTCCGGCTGCCCCCTGATTCAGGTAGACAATGTCAGGAAATACCCAAAATGGCTCAAATGGCTCTCAGCACTATGGGGCTTAACATCGGAGGTCACCAGTCCCCTAGAACTTAAAAGTACTTAAACCTAACTAACCTAAGGACATCACACACATCAATGCCCGAGGCAGGATTCGAACGTGCGACCGTAGCGGTCGCGCGGTTTCAGACTGAAGTGCCTAGAACCGCTTGGCCACACCGGACGGCGGAAATACCCCAAATGTTGATGACAAGTACTGAACGTATGACGTCACGAGATGACGTACCTCGCTGCACGTGCAGCGGTTGATCCTATCGGTCTGTCGCTCCTGATCGTCCCAACCCAGATCACTTCGGTGTGGCTATGGATCCATGTGCGTGACTTTAGCACTTGGAGCTCGAGCTTCGAATCTTGCATCTGACAAAAATTATTTTTCTGCATTCTGTTAATTAAGTATTCACGTTGAGGTAAGATTTATTATTTTATTTACCGGACTTGCGGTCTCCGCTGGTTCATTACAAATTACAGTACAACAAAAACGTTCCGTATTGCGTCACAAGTAAATGAGTACAAGCTGCGGATTTGTATCACTACCAGTAAATGACCTACGAGTTCTTTGCTAAATAAAATTTGTAAACAAAAGTAGGAGGGACAAAAGAAAAGAAACACAAAATAAAAACAACTTTTGGTTGGTTACAGCCAGGACAATAATGCTGTATCTTCCATTTTTACAACAGATGACATTTACAAAAGGTGTTCAAAAGCAGAGGAGCCTAATGGAGCGAGGTGCAGCATTGCCACCTAATGACGCTCATAGGATCGGCAGTGAGGTATGTCGTCTGGTGAAATCAAATGGCTCAAATGGCTCTGAGCACTATGGGACTTAACATCTATGGTCATCAGTCCCCTAGAACTTAGAACTACTTAAACCTAACTAACCTAAGGACAGCACACAACACCCAGTCATCACGAGGCAGAGAAAATCCCTGACCCCGCCGGGAATCGAACCCGGGAACCCGGGCGCGGGAAGCGAGAACGCTACCGCACGACCATGAGATCGAATGTTCAACACTTCTCATCTACTTTTGGGTTATTTCTCGACATTTGCGGACCACGTTAAATTATCTGACTGAGCGTTATCTAGCCGCTTCGGAGATTTTTTAACTTAAACAGGAATCATCATGTATATACTCGTACATCCCCCTCCCATAAAAAGTAAGCTGTGTGTGCATTTACACTAAGTTCAAACTTTCTATGAAGAAAGTAGGCTGTTTACCGGTAGTATGCCTCTGTATAGCTCATGTTCTACTGAGCAAGATCAACGTCGCAAGGACAATGGTCTTCAGAGCAGGCTGTGTCTGGAACTAGTGTGTCGGGCCCCTGCCTGGGGTGCTGTAGGGCGCACCTCGGCACTCGCTGTGTCCAGCTAGACCGCGCTATCTCGGCGTCCAGAATGCCGGTCGCTCATTAGGCCTGGCCGCCCCACTATTAGCCGGCGTGTCTCCCCCAGCGATAAGGCAGCCCCACCCCCTCCCCCTGCCTCACCTCCTCTTCGTCCTGACGCTTCCGGAGACGCGGCGCCGCGCCGGTCAATTACGCGGAATTTACGGCGAAACGCTGGGCGCGATGCTATCTGGGCCCTCCTGTTATTAACAGGCCGACCGCAGTGTTTGCCCCGCCCTGCCCTTGCAGCCGCCTTCCGGCTTCCAGCGGCGATGGCCCATTCGCTGGAGCCCCGTTGTCCCGTGTAGGGCCGTCACTGCAACTGGCGTCTGTTTGCTCTCCGCGATAGAGTTCTCGGCACGGGGAACTGTAGAGAAACTGCCTGTGTGTTTGTTCTACGAGACCCAAACTCCGCGGCACACGACGCAGTCACTGTATGCATCGGCCGCAATCATTTACACTGATGGGCCGAGACTGGGGTAGACAATCATAAGTAAGCGTCGACTACTGAAGTGGATTCATCAGTTAACGTCGTCCCTGCGTGACTTGTAGGTTAAGTGTGTTGCATACGTATCAGGCGTTACTTGTTAACCATCGCCCTCTTTGCGTATGCGATCAGCATCTTACCAGTCACCTAGAACCCGGAAGCAGCGAACCGTCTACAATCTAAATGGGCTACGTAACCAACGGAACTCTTTTGTTCTACGTAGACATACCCCTGTCTGTTACTTAAAAATAAACAGAATTTGTAGCAAAATTTAAACTGTCGATGCTTAATTCAGGTTTTGTTCGAAAAATGGTGATTTATAATGTGAAACAAACGTATTTTATAGTAAAAATAAATAAAGCGATACGGATTTATCACACAGCGCTAGAAAACGCAGTATCCTAAAAATCCAAAATAAAAAAGTGCAAAACAAAAATACGAGTATATCATTCATCTCTTCAGTTTTTCGATGAACTTAGATAAAAACATGTTTCTGTTATTCATAAGCACTTTTGACGTTTATCATAGTAACAGGAAACTCTTGCCTTTATTATAATGAAGCACATTCGACTAAGTAGAAAATAAGAATAATAATTATATATATTTTTTATGCTTGTGCATGTAAACTGAACTTGCATCAAAAGTAACTGCTTTCGTTACATAAAAGGCCAGAATTTACGTGATCAACTAATTTTTATTATTTATAAAATGCAATTTATATTCTCAAACAGGCAACGGCCTTGCTGCAGTGGATACACCGGTTCCTGTGAGATCACTGAAGTTAAGCACTGTCGGGCGTGGTCGGCACTTGGATGGGTGACCCTCTAGGCCGTCATGCGCTGTTGCCATTTTTCAGGGTTCACTCAGCCTCGTGATGCCAATTGAGGAGCTACTCAACTGAATAGTATCGGCTTCGGTCAAGAATACCATCATAACGACCGGGAGAGCGGTGTGCTGACCCCACGCCCCTCCTATACACATCCTCCACTGAGGATGACACGGCGGTCGGATGGTCCCGGTAGGCCACTCGTGGCCTGAAGACGGAGTGCTTTTTTTATATTCTCAAACAATAAATTCACAACTGACTAAGAATGAATGATGGGCTGTTTCAATTATGTGCAAAACAAAGAACCAAACAAACAAAAAAACAGAGAGAAAGTGTTGCCTTCCAGTTTCTCTTACACATTAATTTATGTTTCGTTCCCTACCAGTACTACCAGTAATCCTAACATTAACTGCGTCATTTATAAACTGTACCAAAACTAGCAAACTGTACTTCCAGTAGAGCACAACTATAGTCAGGGCATTAGGAGCACTGCCCAATGCAACAAAGAATATCACTTGGTGGTGTTTCAGCACGTGACACGGTAAGGAAAGTATGCAAGGAGAATTATAAAACTACCGTAGCCTATCGTAAGTAAGCGCAGACTACGGTAGTAGACTTATTCAATTAAGATCCTACTCTCGTTATCTGTACGTTAGAAGTGTTGCATACGTATGGGGCGTTACATCATTTCGATGGCTTTGTTCGCCGGCCGGAGTGGCCGAGCTGTTCTAGGCGCTACAGTCTGGAACCGCACGACCGCTACGGTCGCAGGTTCGAATCCTGCCTCGGGCATGGATGTGTGTGATTTCCTTAGGTTAGTTAGGTTTAAGTAGTTCTAAGTTCTAGGGACTGATGACCTCAGCAGTTAAGTCCCATAGTGCTCAGAGCCATTTGAACCATTTTTGATGGCTTTGTTCAGGTATGCAGTCAACATGTTGCTAGATTCCTCTCGAAACTGAGTGAGGATATTTATAAGGGCCGTGTAAACTATGGGACATTAGTAAGCGACCAACGTTCTTCAGCATGCATCATTGTTTGGAAATACTGGAATTGTATAATGGAAGGTTCATCGAAAACAACACAGAAGCCACGTTTGAGTACTATGGAACCACATGTATATCATAATGCAGTGGCCTCTCTTCTACGAGATAACCTTCAGAAGTATAGACTCTGCCCTTAATTTATCAAACATGTGGCTCAGGAACGTTTACAGAAACTAGAAAAAAGTTTTAGGTCCACGTCTGAAACAAGTAATGAAACGTCGATTACTACTATGTCTCCGAGCGAGGTGGCGCAGTGGTAGCACACTGGACTCGAATTCGGGAGGGCGACGGTTCAATCCCGCGTCCGGCCATCCTGATTTAGGTTTACCGTGGTTTCCCTAAATCGCTCCAGGCAAATGCTGGGATGGTTCCTTTGAAAGGGCACGGCCGACTTCCTTCCCCATCCTTCCCTTATCCGATGAGACCGATGACCTCGCTGTTTGGTCTCTTCCCTCAAACAACCCAACCCCAACTCCTATGCCGGCGGCCTCAACTGATGCGCAGTCTAGTGTCTCGAACGTCACAACATCTGGTTCATCAGGTAGACCTGCAACAATTTCTGACAGATGTAGACGAAGTCGTCGCTAGAGCTGTTTATGCTTCAGGAGCCTCGTTGTCAACATTAGGGACCCAGTACTGGAAGAAAGCTATTCACTTATTTCGTCCTGGTTACGGGCCACATAAACACTGTGCTATGGGTACCACGTTGCTCAACGCTGCTTATGATCGCGTTCACGCTGTTATCACAGGTAAGATTAAACGTTCAAAATGGTCTCGCTCATGGATGTACAGACGCGTCCGAACACAAAGTGATTAATTTCATTGTCACGACACCAGATCCAATTTTCTTCAAGAGTATTCGTTCTGGCGAGAGCAGAGACACGGCAAAATTAAAGATATGAAACACACAATAGACAGACACTGACCGACATGCGATTCTAATTATGTGCAAAACAAAACAAAACAAAAAAGAAGAGAAACGTCGGCTCCAAGTCTCCCTCTTACACATTCAGTTCTGTTTATTTCCCAGCGATGTGACCAATACTACCGGTAATCCTTCCATTTACTACGTCATTTATGTTATGTACCAAAACTATCAAACGGAAGATCAGGTTAAATAATAAATAAATAAAGTCATTCATTCATCTTCGACAGTAAAACCGTCTCGTAGTATTCCATATTGTTTTTCAGGAAGTGACGTCTTCCTAACAGGTCCTTCACATGTCGCAATCCGCAGCAGTGCAGTGTTTGCCCAGAAGTTTACGCTCAGCTGGCTAAGCCTAGGAGGTGCGAGGAAAGCAGCGAAGCTCTGCAGTATTGCCGATAAATCATACGATCTCTGGAGCTGACAGATTCGATATTGAGTTTGAGTTAGGTGTAATCTTTTTTTTGTAGCGCGGTTGCAGACAGCTCTCAGAAGAAGTGTGGAATAGCGCAGAGACTCGGAAAAAGATAACATTTCCCTCGTGTGATGCCGTGCTGTCAGTTGCGATCCTACTGGAGACGCAGTTTTACAGAGAATTGTTGTCGATGCCTCAAGCACGACTTCATCATCGCTTGAGCATTTTTAAGGTCCAGTAGGAGCATCCTAATTTGTACTTATCGAAAGACAAAATAATAACCATGCTTAGTACTCAGCTTCAGGGACACTGTGAAAATCCCGAACTACTTTCTTGGTAAAGTCCTATTTTTTGTGTAGTTTTCATTAAGTAACCCTAAAGGCAGGACATACGGTTGGAGTTCTGAACCATTGCAGAGTCAAGTCATTTCAGTCAAATACTTGATGAATTGGTAATCGGTCAGATGGAGTCCCAGTTGGGTGTATTTGGCACTTGAGAGGGTATTCCTCGATCCAGCATTTCCCATACAACCAGGAAAACTCAAGAAAAATTTCCTTGAGACATTTGAATCTCATCTTTGTCTATGATAACGATAGAAGCTGAAGAAATGAAAGGGAAAAATATGCTGAAGACGTGAATTGAAGTTTGTGTTACGGAGGGCAGTGGACTAGGACAGTCCATGCAACTGTGTTACATGTAATGCTGTGGTAGTGTAATGGATAGCACACCTGCCGAGTGATTGCCGGCACGGTAGCTCAGCGTGTTAGGTCAGAGGGTTAGCTACCCGCTGTAATAAAAAAAAACTGAGTGACCGGATCAACGAAGAACCTGAACGGGTGTCATCGGACGGCCACCCCGAACAAATTCAACAAACAATATAGAACAAAATGAGATCAAATAAAAAAAAAGTGATGAAGGAGACACGGGTCCAAGTGCTGGCTGTAACACAGATTTTAATTAATTTCTTCACCTTCTATCATTATCACCACCAGAAAACCTAGGTCACAACTGGCGTGGGGGGACTCCTTTTTAATTTAATTCTGTAACGATGTGCCCCTGACAAAAAGTGTGAAATACTGCAGTGCAGTGTCTGATACACAGCGTTGACGATCACCAGCTGCGTTCTATCAAAATGAATTCACAAATTGCCATTACAGCTCTGCATCAGCTGTTGAATGTTTCGGAACAAATGAAAATTTGTGCCGGACTGGGACTCGAATTTCCCGCCTGACGCGAGCGGTCGCCTTAAACACTTCGGCAATCCACTCTTGTAAGTGTGCTCGGATAGCCTAAGTGGTTAAGGTGGCCGCTCGCGATAGGCGGGAAATCCTGATTCAAGTCCCGGTCTGGCAAAAATTTTCGTTTCTTCTGAAATATTCTACAGCTGATGCGGAGCTATAACGGCAATCTGTAATTTTATTCTTAAAAAAATATGAACCCTAGAGTACTTAAAATTGAATTTACACTCCTGGAAATGGAAAAAAGAACACATTGACACCGGTGTGTCAGACCCACCATACTTGCTCCGGACACTGCGAGAGGGCTGTACAAGCAATGATCACACGCACGGCACAGCGGACACACCAGGAACCGCGGTGTTGGCCGTCGAATGGCGCTAGCTGCGCAGCATTTGTGCACCGCCGCCGTCAGTGTCAGCCAGTTTGCCGTGACATACGGAGCTCCATCGCAGTCTTTAACACTGGTAGCATGCCGCGACAGCGTGGACGTGAACCGTATGTGCAGTTGACGGACTTTGAGCGAGGGCGTATAGTGGGCATGCGGGAGGCCGGGTAGACGTACCGCCGAATTGCTCAACACGTGGGGCGTGAGGTCTCCACAGTACATCGATGTTGTCGCCAGTGGTCGGCGGAAGGTGCACGTGCCCGTCGACCTGGGACCGGACCGCAGCGACGCACGGATGCACGCCAAGACCGTAGGATCCTACGCAGTGCCGTAGGGGACCGCACCGCCACTTCCCAGCAAATTAGGGACACTGTTGCTCCTGGGGTATCGGCGAGGACCATTCGCAACCGTCTCCATGAAGCTGGGCTACGGTCCCGCACACCGTTAGGCCGTCTTCCGCTCACGCCCCAACATCGTGCAGCCCGCCTCCAGTGGTGTCGCGACAGGCGTGAATGGAGGGACGAATGCAGACGTGTCGTCTTCAGCGATGAGAGTCGCTTCTGCCTTGGTGTCAATGATGGTCGTATGCGTGTTTGGCGCCGTGCAGGTGAGCGCCACAATCAGGACTGCATACGACCGAGGCACACAGGGCCAACACCCGGCATCATGGTGTGGGGAGCGATCTCCTATACTGGCCGTACACCACTGGTGATCGTCGAGGGGACACTGAATAGTGCACGGTACATCCAAACCGTCATCGAACCCATCGTTCTACCATTCCTAGACCGGCAAGGGAACTTGCTGTTCCAACAGGACAATGCACGTCCGCATGTATCCCGTGCCACCCAACGTGCTCTAGAAGGTGTAAGTCAACTACCCTGGCCAGCAAGATCTCCGGATCTGTCCCCCATTGAGCATGTTTGGGACTGGATGAAGCGTCGTCTCACGCGGTCTGCACGTCCAGCACGAACGCTGGTCCAACTGAGGCGCCAGGTGGAAATGGCATGGCAAGCCGTTCCACAGGACTACATCCAGCATCTCTACGATCGTCTCCATGGGAGAATAGCAGCCTGCATTGCTGCGAAAGGTGGATATACACTGTACTAGTGCCGACATTGTGCATGCTCTGTTGCCTGTGTCTATGTGCCTGTGGTTCTGTCAGTGTGATCATATGATGTATCTGACCCCAGGAATGTGTCAATAAAGTTTCCCCTTCCTGTGACAATGAATTCACGGTGTTCTTATTTCAATTTCCAGGAGTGTATTTATGTGTATACAGAGTGAAGTCCATGACTTACACTATCTGCGCAGTGTACTCCAAGGAGAACGCAACAGTACGTTGTTCCCCACTAGAGATATATGGCTAATAGCATGCGGCTTTGCAGTGTAGTACTCCCATCTCTGCGATATCACAGGTAGCTCGTCTCTATCTTTATTTGTACTGGGTTTGCAGAAAGTGTAAGAAGCCTAGATACTAAAGTTCTATTAGTTCCACCAACATGGCATCTTAATGCGATGTCGTCCCAGCACAGAAGTAGACTTTAGGCCTTGAGTCTGTCGCTTTTGGTAAAGGATTTATGGAATTACAGTGAAACTGCTTAAAGCTTGTATCTCATCTAAATAATGACGTCGCAAATTTATTGGTATGCCAGTTATTTTTACTACAAACATATTTCGTGAGAAAAAACAGCAAACTGACTTCTACAATGCTGCGTAACTACGCTTATGCCTATTAAGGTCGCACGATAACTCATCTGTCAGTTTCATTAGTCAAAATTCAGTGCGTTACCAGCTCCTAATTGAACAATATATATTACTAACATGTCGCAAGACAGAGTAGACCTTCTTAAAATCCTAATACAATCTCCTTTGCTCGCAGCTGATCGAGCTTAACAGCACTCTCCCTAACGCCTTACCTGCATACTTAGGACCGAACTAATTCAAGGGCGGTCGTTCGTACATTGACGATGGCGCACGAATTGATTCGTGACGCCTTACAGTATCCATTGCTTACCTAAAATAGACAGTACAATGGTTTGAACATGACAAACTAGTACAGCGGTGATGGAGAGGTTAAACTTACATGTTTTTTTTTCAGATGGGAGAGAAGTTAAGTATAAATTATATTCATCTTGACAGCATTGAATTGAATATTGATATCAAGACAAAAAAAATCATTCTGAACTGTCAGATCGAGTGTTCGATAACTTATGAAAGCTAGCAAGTCTATCTAGGGAAGCTGTAGGACTTCTTTTGGAAAGCGTACCAACTGTTGATAGTTTTTGTCTCGGTGAGAGCAGGAATTCGAAAACGAAAGGTAATAGAACGAAACCCTGCCAATTTTCATTCTGATTTATATTATCACTATTCTCTAAAACGATAGTTGTAGATACAGACTGATCTGTAGTGTCGAACATAGTCTAGCTTAGGGTGAAACGTGATAATTTCAGGATTATGTACTGAATCTAACGACTGTCATTAGATAGGAAAAAGTTCGGCTACAGGCACAGAAAAATTCGAGAAGTAGTTTCATTAGAAGTTGTTTCGAAGTAGCGAAGATGAACAAGTGCTCATAGTTCTTAAGGTATGCATTTTAGGACACATGTTTACTGGACATTTTTTGCTTGTTTTGGTCCATACTTCCACTCCCCAAAATATGGAAAACGTAGAGCTTGCAGTAGAAGAGATTTGTTTCATAGTATCTAAGATCAAGAACTGCTCAATATATAGATGAGTTTATAGCCTGTATCATGTTTGTATCTTGCCGGTGAATATCTTTTGGAAATGATTCTCGATCTTGAAATCTGTGTAATGAAGTACGTTACTTTAGAGTGTTGTACTCAATGTAACGTCTATAATGCCATATTATGCATGTGAAAAGTGACATCAATCACTGTACTGAACTACACAGAAGAGCCAAAGAAACTGGTACATCTGACTAATTTCCTGTAGGGCTCCTGTGAGCACGCAGAAGCGCCGCACAACGAAGTAGCATGGACTCGACTAACGTCTGAAGTAGTGCTGGAGGGAACTGACACCATGAATCCTGCGAGGCTGTCCATAAACCCATAAGAGTACGAGGGGGTGGAGATCTCTTCTGAATAGCAAGTTGGAAACATCCCAGATATGCTCAGCAGTGTTCATGTCTGGGGAGATTGGTGGGCAGCGGAAGTGTTTAAATTCAGACGAATGTTCCTGGAGCCACTCAGTAGCAGTTCTGGACGTTTGGGGTGTCGCATTGTCCTGCTGGAATTGCCGAAGTTCTTCGGAATTCACAGTGGACATGAATGGATGCAGGCGATCAGACAGGATGCTTACGTACGTGTCACCTGTCAGAGTCGTATCTAGATGTAATCGGGGTGCCATATCACTCCAACTGCACACGCTCCACAACATTACAGAGCCTGCACCAGCTTGAACAGTCCCCTGCTCACATGTAGGGTCCATGGGTTCATAAGGTTTTCTCCATACCCGTACATGTCCATCCGCTCGATACAATTTGAAACGAGACTCGTCCGACCAGGCAACATGTTTCCAGTCACCAACAGTCCAGTGTCGGTGTTGAGGGGCCCAGGCGAGACGTAAAGCTTTGTGCCGTGAAGTCATCAGAGGTACACGAGTGGGCCTTCGGCTCCGAAAGCCCATATCGATGATGTTTCGTGGAATGAGTCGCACGCTGACACTTCTCGACAGCCCAGCAGTGAAATCTGCAGCAATTTACGGAAGGGTTGCACTTCTGTCACGTTGAACGATTCTCTTCAGTTTCAAACTCACTTAAATCTTGATAACCTGCCATTGTAGCAGAAGTAACCGATATAAGAACTGCACCACACACTTCTTGTCTTATACAGCCGTTGCCGACCGCAACGTTGTGTTCTGTCTGTTTACATATCAGTATATTTGAATACGGATGCCTAATCGAGTTTCTTTGGCGATGAACTGTCTCATGTTTGTATCTTGTCGGTGAATATCAATGATGGTGAGCAGCTTGGAAAACAAATCTTCTCTTCCATTCGAATTAAATTACGAAACGATTCTCGATCTTGAAATCTGTGTGATGAAGTACGTTACTTCAGAGTGTTGTACTCAATGTAACATCGATAATACCGTATTATGCATGCGAAAAGTGACATTAGTCACTATACCGAAGTCTATTCAATTTAAAAGTAAAAATGAGACGAAAATGAAACTGAGCTAACGAGTAGCTGCTACTAGTGTGTATCTTAGATGGTTGTACAGCATCGTTAAGTGTTACTCTACCAGCAATTTGCTGTTCAAGCCACTGACGGTGCAGAACCTTCTTCGCGATTTTCTCCGCTCTTCTTCTACAATCGCTAACAAACTTAACGTAGCTATTTTACGTGCGTCAATTTCCGTAAAGAAACTGTGTGGTTTGCGAGACAAATAAAGCCGAAAACTGCCGCTGGAGAGCGCAGATCACGTTAATCAGCTCGTTCCGTGTGCCGATGGCGCTCTCTCTCGTGAGGTCGGATGTCCCGTCCGCGGCCACGTTAACGTTAACTGCCACGTCCCGTGGGAGGAAGGCTTACGTCTGGCTGACGGTAGGGTCTCTAGCGTTTTGGGTCTGCCGGCGATGCAGAAAGCGCGTGACGGATGCTGGAGGTGTCGGCTGCTGGGAGCTGCCGATAAGGGGGGGGGGGGGGGGGCTGGAAGAAATAGCGGCCACCTCGCCCTCCGTGAACGCTTTTCATTTGTTTTCCACGTTGAGCCATCTGCTCCTGAAGGCTGCTGCCTTCCTTCCCGTCGAATGACGGAAAAAATATCACTATGCTTGAATCGTTGCGGGGAAGATGTGCAGCGTGAGATAGCCCCTGGATCAGGGGGTCCCGGTTTCGATTCCTGGCCGGTTTGGAGATCTTTTCTCTGCCTGGGGAATGGGTGTTTGTGCTGTCCTCATCATTTCATCACCATCATCATCATTCGTGACAGTGGCTAGATTGGACTGTGTGAAAATTGGACCGTGTAAAAATTGGGAGTTTCTACGGGTGCTGATTACCGCGCAGTTGAGCGCCCCACAAACCAAACAAACATCTCCTTCCCTTCTGGTGTGAAAGGATGGATGAGTGTGAGTATAGAAGTTCTCTCTGCTGGAGAACATCACTACCAACGTCTGAGCAGGAAGATACGATTCCTAAGGCAAGGAGGTTTGTCTGCTTGGTATGCTTCTGTCCCTCCCTTGTCAATGTTGGTAAAGTAAGCTACCTCTCTGGTCACTTCCTATTGCGTCTGTGGGATACCCTCGGACGGGGCCCACGTTAGTTAGTCTGCAGGCACTTTCTGATGTGGTAACATCAGCGGGTAAACACGTGTTTGGTGAGTTCGAAGCACAATGAAATTCTCGTTTTCAGCCTAACTGAAATATTAATTACTTTTCTTACAGATTTATATCGAAAATGTTTTTTATATTATTTGAAATCGCGATGCATTGCGATTTCAGTGTTGGTTTCTGAGTTGCGGTAGTTGCTTTGTTTCCACTCTAATAAAGGAAGGGGAACTACGGTAAGTCATGAGGCGTAATTCTCATTAAAATCATCGCTCTTTAGTGTGAATGTGCATATAAGTGTGTCTTCGTATGATTGTAATGTTTTCTCTCGTTGAAATTCCTCATATTAATAATTTCTCGTTGTGTTCAACCCATGTGGTGTGTGCTTTGTAGTAACAGTACCACGTGCTCGTAAAATTGTTTAACCAGCCATCAGATCAATACTACGGCGTTATTAACGCAGTTTGGAAGTTTTTCTGTAAGTAATGTGTTTCGATTTGATTTCTTCATTAAAATCGTTGTTGGATTACAGATTTTCTGAAAATGTACTTGTGCACTTGGAACATGTCCCACTCTTTTGCATATTATTTCGCGTATTCAAACTTAATTAATCGCTATCGCGAGCAGTTTTCCTATTTCACAATTTCTAGAAAGATTTTTGTAGAGTATTTTGGTAAGATTGTGGTTATATCGAACCACGTGATCTTCGTGTTAACTTCCAATATTGGGCTGTGGCTATCCATTGGGAACACGACTACGGTAGGAGCGGAAATTCTTTGCCTTGAATAGTTTGGACTGCTTATGGTTCAGTTCCTTTTTCGTGTGCCCTTGAAATATCTGTGTGTACTTGTTTGAACGCGGTATCTCACCCTGTTTCCTACTCTTTCGGTTTCCTATCCTTTGAAAATCACATTTTCTGCTAAGTGAACCCCCTCTGAGTAACACTTTTCTTAATAAATTTACAGCAGTAAATAAGGCACCAGCTTCGAGACAGATTTAGCATGTGTTATCCGTTTCATTGAACATCGATGAATTTTAAAATAAACATAAAAGTTCACTTACTCAATTTTCCTTTAATCTAAGTTTTCCCATAATCTGTTTACTTATAATAATAATAAAATGATAAAAAATGAGCTGATAGTGTTGGTGACTATTGCATAGATTGAAAAATTTATTATTTTATTTTTGAGCTTTTCCTCATTACAGAGGCTTATCTCCAACATAATAATTTACTTGGAAATTACAATAAAAACAATAAGCGTTCTTAAACTATACTCTCAAAATATTTCTCCAGGTGTTTCGATCTTGCGTGTCCTCTTCCTCTGCGCCCATCCTCCTCATTGTGTGCTGTACATTTTGGAGCCAGGTGGTCACAGGCCGTCCTCTTCTTCTTCTCCCCTCCGGTTCCCACTCCAGTATCAATTTTGGTATTCTGGCTTCCTCCATTCGTCGTACATGCCCGTACCACTGCAATTTCTTCCTATCCATTACGTCATATATTCTTTCTTTTATTTCCATTCTCCTATTACTTCGGCGTTCCTTATCTTTTCTTTCCTGGAGATTCTTGCCGATCTTCTCCAAAAGTCCATCTGTAGAGCTTGTAATTTTTTAATGTGCTTCATGTTAATTGTCCAGGTCTCCGTTCCACACAGAACCACACTCTCTAATATGGATTTGTATATTAATTTTTTAGTTCTGCTCATTACATTCCTGCTCCATAAGACTGAGTTAAGCATCCCAATGACCCTCCGGTTCTAATTCTTCGATTTCTAAAATGGATTCCAAATAACAGAAAGTGTTCATATTTTTGATTTTCTTTCCTTCAATGTATAGCTCATCTGAATCACTTGTCAAGTATTCTGTTTTTTGGTAATTAATCTTCAAACCCCAAGTTTTGTATGCTACTGCTAGTTGATTGCACATATAGTTAGCATCCTACCCATCTTGTGCTACGACTACTTGATCATCAGCAAATAATAAATGATGTAGGTAAACTCCATCTCTTATTTCTAATCCCATACTATTACATTTACGAGACCATTTTCTAAGGCTAACATCTATATAGATTTTAAAATATGATAGTGACATGGGACAGCCCTGTAAAAGGCCTTTGCTTGTTCTAAATTTCTGTGAAAGTTTATTACCAACTTTCACTTGGCAAATGTTATCCTTATACATCTGTTGTATTATTTTAATCAAGGAAGGGTTTATGTTTGCCATATGTAGTGTTCTCCAAAGTAATTTTCTTGGAACAGTATCATACGCTTTTTCTAGATCTATGAAAATTAATCCTATATTTTTTGATTTTTCCCTATGTTTCTCCAAAATCTGTCGTAATGTGAAAATATGGTCTACACATGATCTCCCAGCCGTGAATCCACATTGTTCTTCTTGGGTTCTAAAATTTTTTTCCAGTTTGTTTTTAATTACTTTTGCAAAAATTCTCATTAATGTGTTTGTAACACAAATTCCTCGATAGTTGAACAAATTTTGCGATCCCCTTTCTTAAATATTGTATTAATGTAACCTAGCTTCATCTCGTTGGGTATTGCATCTTCATGTATCATTTTGTTGAAGAGCTGTGTTATCAGTTTCACAATTTTGTCACCACCATATTTCAGACACTCCAGATTGATATTGCCTGGTCCCGGTGATTTACCATTCTCTCCTGTTCTCAACACCTGAAGTACTTCACTTTCTAAAATCTGGATCTCATCATCTTCATGTACTTTATCTTCCCCTGTTCCTTCTTCTAGATATTCTTCTCTGTCCTCATTTAATAATTTTTGGAAATACTCTTCCCATTCCTTTTGTGTTATCAGTTGGAGATTAGTTTTGCTTTTTGTGTCCAATCGAAGCCCTTTCAATACTGACCATGCTTCTTTTGCTCTCCCAAACAGTAATAAAAATTTATATATCAGTCACCCACGCATACTTTCCACCCTAGGCTCGGAAGGTGTTTTAAAAACACTAAGCCGGCCGGAGTGGCCGAGCGGCTCTAGGCGCTACAGTCTGGAACCTCGCGGCCGCTACGGTCGCAGGTTCGAATCCTGCCTCGGGCATGGATGTGTGTGATGTCCTTAGGTTAGTTAAGTTTAAGTAGTTCTAAGTTCTAGGGGACTGATGACCTCAGATGTTAAGTCCCATAGTGCTCAGAGCCATTTGAACCATTTTAAAAACACTAGGCTCATTACAAACAGAGCAGAGGATGGACTGCTTGCAATTCGGAAACCCTTAGTATTGGGAAAACAGCGGCGATCCCAGATGCTAACAGAAAACTCCTAGAAGCATACTGATATTGTAGGCATATGTTGCCTAAATGCATGCAGCAGTTACATGTATCCGATTAAGGCCGAGCTCGTTCGCATTACCCAGTTACATATATGACGACAGAGTTTACGCAGCCTGCAAAGTCTGTGAAGACTTACTGCTGCATTTCGGCTGAATCTCTGCGCGTATATGTGGGAGGCGCCTCTATCCTGCCCTCAGCGGCGTAGAACGACTCTGTTAAGCCCCCGGTGCAGGTATTAAGGAAGAAGGGTGGTCACCCAGTACGTTAGGGGGAATTGGGACATAAAAATCGCTTATTTCGGAAAGGGATGCGTTGAAACAGGTCCGACTGTGAACACAGGGTTCGGCGTGGGGTGTGCCCTGCTGCGTCGTTTCGCTCTTATCTTAATTAGCAGGGTTAGAGAGGGGGTGGGGTGGGAGGCGGCTGGTGAAGTGGTGAAGGTTTAAGGGGGGGGAGGCGGAAGGGTTGTTGGAAAAGAAGACGAGCGGAGGTCGAGGGGAGAAGTGGGTCGGTCGCGGCAACGACGAGGCCCTAAGCCGTACAAATACTCCCGGCCGGGTTTCGACAGTAAGCGCTGGAGAGGCACTCGCACACTTTAATACCCTGCGTTATTACAGCGAAAAGCGTCGCTGCCGAAATGAACAGCCTCTGGTTCTGCAAATTTCTGCACGAAATGGACCGTGTCCGGAGTGAGAAGTTTGATGAGTGGGTGAGAAGGCTTTTACTAGACATGGACGATATCGCTAGAAATAAGGTCGCAACATCAAGAAGGAATTGTGCGACATAAACAAAAGTGGTAGTCGCGTTTCTACATCTGAAAGATGATGTCTATCAAAATTTCGCGCCAGTCGCAGAAGAATGGAGCTAGTAGCGCCACTCTGAGAATGCAATTCAGATTTTCTCTAAATGTATGCTGTATCGGTCGTGAGCGTTATTTACCTTTGAGATTGGACGAGGTGAGTTGATGTTAGTAAAGAATGCCTATAACACGAAAAATACCTTATTAACAACGCCTCACGGAGTTTGATCGAGGTCGTGTAATAGGACTATGAGGAGCTGGATGTTCCCTGTGCAGAAAGTCTTGGCAAGAATGTGCCCAGTGCACATGATTTCTGGGAGGGGTAGCCACGGGAAGGTACGGTTGCAAGAAGACCGGACTGCCACGTGGCACTTCCGAGAAGGAAGACCGTGGTGTTCGGCTTATAGCTCCGGCGCATCGTAATGCAACTGAACTAAGAGCGTTGGTACCACAGTGACACAGCAACTGTTGCAAATCGGTTACTTCAAGGCCAGCTCGGAGTCATACGCCCTGTAGCATGTATTCCACTGACACCAAACACCGCCATTTGCGACTTATGTTGGTTGGTTGTTTCGGGGAAGGAGACCAGACAGCGAGGTCATCGGTCTCATCGGATTAGGGAAGGACGGGGAAGGAAGTCGGCCGTGCCCTTTGAAAGGAACCATCCTGGCATTTGCCTGGAGCGATTTAGGGAAATCACGGAAAACCTAAATTAGGATGGCCGGACGCGGGATTGAATCGTCGTCCTCCCGAATGCGAGTCCAGCGACTTATGTGGTATCAAGCGAGAGCTCATTGGGAGAGGGGGGGGGGGGGGAGTAGAGTTCTGTTGTGCTTTATGATGAAAACTGGTTCTGTTTCTGTGCCAGTGATGGCCGCGTCTTGGTTTTCAGGAGACCAACTGAGAACATGTGGCCAACCTCCTTGCGAGCTAACACACTGGACCTGAACCTGGAGTTATGGTCAGGGGTGCGAAATCGTATGACAGCGCCAGCACTGTCTTGGTCATCCCACGCACTCTGACTGCAAATTTATAAGTCAGTCTGGTGATTCGACCTCTTCATCATACCAGTGGTATTTTTCCAGCATGACAACGTTCGCCACATATCGCTTTTGTAATCCAACATGCCCTACAGCGTGCCGATATGTTGCCCTGGCCTGCTCGATCAAAAGCTCAGTCTCCAGTCAGGCACATATGACACATCATCGGACGACAATTCCAGCATCAGCCACAAGCAGCATTAACCGTCCTGTAGCCTCTTCGAAGCCGAATTTAGTTCTGTAGCACTTCACCCACGATACTGATCATCCTATGCACCTATCGAACTTGGACGGCGTGTGTGGTAAAGTCCTCAACATCACCTGTTAATAGGAATCGAATCCACGTTCGCACTAGATCGCCTTGGAGCACACGTCGAACCGGACGACAAGCGTTATGCGGCTAATGAAATGATGCCGACCCGAGCACTGGTAACGACTGTCTTTCATGAGATAATGGAGGATCACAGTACAGTCCCAAGACGTCTCTGATGCGTTCCTACTGGCGCTTTACTTTCAACAGGAATGCTGCAATACATTCGAGTGCGGCGAACTACGCGTAGGGAGCGCTCGTGGTAACTGTGTGTATGTTTATAAACAACATCAGGAGTGACCTTTCGATCTGTACAGAAACAGTCAAAATAGCAACACACCTCTACGACACATCAGGGTGACGCAAATCTTTTATTAATTTGTGCAATTAAAACACAGTTCTCGGGCAAGTGAGGTGATTGGTTACTAAATTTTTAGCAATATACGTTCAATAAGTAATGCAACATGTGGTGTCACCGCCAGACACCACACTTGCTAGGTGGTAACCTTTAAATCGGCCGCGGTCCGTTAGTATACGTCGGACCCGCGTGTCGCCACTATCAGTGATTGCAGACCGAGCGCCGCCACACGGCAGGTCTAGAGAGACTTCCTAGCACTCGCCCCAGTTGTACAGCCGACTTTGCTAGCGATGGTTCACTGCCTACTTACGTTCTCATTTGCCGAGACGATAGTTTAGCATAGCATTCAGCTACGTCATTTGCTACGACCTAGCAAGGCGCCATTATCAGTTACTATTGATATTGTGAATCATGTACCGTCAAGAGCGACGTTCATCATTAATGGATTAAAGTTAAGTATTTCACCAGCTACGTCCGTTTTTCTAAATTCTAATTTCCTTGTCCTGTTCCAGACCTCACGCCAGCCTGCGTGAGCTAAAACGCGTTTCGGCCTCCTCTAGTAACACGGTGTTGGCTCTCCTGCCAACCACAACACAACACACTTTTCTTCTCGGCCAATTTCTGTTGAAAAAATGCTGAATTTATGACGGGTCGTCGTGGAAAATTCCCGCTTCTACATCTACATCTACATTTATACTCCGCAAGCCACCCAACGGTGCGTGGCGGAGGGCACTTTACGTGCCACTGTCATTACCTCCCTTTCCTGTTCCAGTCGCGTATGGTTCGCGGGAAGAACGACTGCCGGAAAGCCTCCTTGCGCTCTCGAATCTCTCTAATTTTACCTCGGGAGGTATAAGTAGGGGGATGCAATATATTGGATACCTCATCTAGAAACGAACCCTCTCGAAACCTGGACAGCAAGCTACACTGCGATGCAGAGAGCCTCTCTTGAAGAGTCTGCCACTTGAGTTTGCTAAACATCCCCGTAACGCTATCACGCTTACCAAATAACCCTGTGACGAAACGCGCCGCTCTTCTTTGGATCTTCTCTATCTCCTCCGTCAACCCGACCCGTACGGATCCCACACTGATGAGCAATACTCAAGTATAGGTCGAATGAGTGTTTTGTAAGCCACCTCCTTTGTTGATGGACTACATTTTCTAAGGACTCTCCCAATGAAACTCAACCTGGTACCCCCCTTACCAACAATTAATTTTATATGATCATTCCACTTCAAATCGTTCCGGACGCATACTCCCAGATATTTTACGGAAGTAACTGCTACCAGTGTTTGTTCCGCTATCATATAACCATACAATAAAGGATCCTTCTTTCTATGCCCCTATAGTTTCATGAAGTCCCGATAGGTGGCGGCGCTATATATGGCTATGAGCACTACGTGCCTTAACTTCTGAGGTCATCAGTCCCCTAGAACTTAAAACTACTTAAACCTAAGTAACCTAAGGACATCACATACAACCATGCCCGAGGCAGGATTCGAACCTGCGACCGTAGCGATCACGCGGTTCCAGACTATAGCGGCGCTATACGTAGTCTTCAAAATGGCCTCTGTAACGGAGGTGCATTCCAACCCAAGAGTTGTCATTGAGTTTATTTTGGTAGTAAACGAGAGAGTAGCAGATGTTGATAGGCGCTTGCAGAATGACTACGGAGATTTCGTAGTGAATAAAAGCACGGTGAGTCGTTGGGCGAGGCGTCTGCCATCATCCCAACAAGGTCGCGCAAACGTGTCCCATCACCGCGGCCGGCCGCCGTGTGCCGGCCGGTCGCACACAGCGGTGACTCTTGCAATGTTGGAACGTGCGGACGCACTCTTTCGAGGTGATCGGCGGATTACAATCAAACACTTGGCTGCTCAACTGGGCGTCTCTGTTGGTAGTGCTGACACACTCGTCCACCAGTTGGGGCACTCACACCTGTGTGCCCGCTGGTTTCCTCGCCGCCTAACAGCAAGCAGTAGGATTTCTTGCGAGCTGCGAGGCTGACAGTCACAATTTTTCATCGAACTTCGTCACAGACGATGAAACAAGGATTCATCACTTATAACTGGAAACACAACGTCAGTCCATGGAGTGGCGCCGTATCACATCTCCTCCGAAGAAAAAGTTGAAAACCGCACCCTCAGCCGACGACGGCCTTCGGGGACTCTGAAGGCGTTAATTCTGTTTGATGTACTCATTCATAGCGAAACTATCAACTGTGAAGTCTGTTGTGCTCTCTCTCTCTCTCTCTCTCTCTCTTCTCAGCGATCACAGTCCCTGTAGACCACGCGCTGCATCAACGATCTGCTTCCACCGCCTTCCATCTCTCGCAGCCTCTCTCCACCCTGCGGAAATTCCTAATGCTGCGACGTTCTTCTCTATGTCATCTTTCCACCTTGTACGAGGTCGGCCCAACGGTCTTGTTGCCTGGAGAGTTCCTTCGAATGCTTTCTTGGTGATTCTGTTGTTTTCCATTCTGGCCACAAGCCCAACCCATTGCAGTCTCCTACTTTTTAATTTCAGGATGACAGTGGGTTGCTTCATTAACTGATAAATTTCATTGTTCTTTCAAATTCTCCATACGCCATTCTCCAACACAGGTCCCCAGATTTTTCTCATTACTTTTCTTTCGAAAACATTCAGTTTTTCTCTTTCATCCTTTGTAAGCGTCCAGCTTTCTGAACGGTACAGTACTATAGGGCAGATAATATTGTTGTATATCTTCATCTTTGTGGTGATTGACCAAGATTTACTTTTGAGTGCGTTGCTTAGTGAGTACAGACATCTTGACCCTGAGGCTATTCTTTCATTTATATCCATTGTTATGATATTTTTACTGTCGAAACGTGATACAAGGTATTTAAACTGTAGAACTTTTCTGAATTTAGAATGTTGGTCAATTTCAATGGAAGGATTTGGGTTTATGGCTCGACCTATTTCCATGTATTCGATTTTCTCTTGGTTAATCAAAAGCCTGATTTTACTGGCACTGTGCCTGAGAGATCTGTACATGTCTTTCGGTTCTTCTTCAGTTTCACTCAGCGTCACTATATCATCCACATAAGCCAGGAGTTTTACTTCACTGCGTTCGAATCGGAGATCATTGTACAGATGTAAATTACTTCCTCGAACCACTTTCTCTAATGCAAGGTTGAAGAGGACACATGAAAGAGCATCTCCCTGTCTTAAGCCTGTTTTAATTGGAAAGGTAGGCGACATGGATCCTCTGAACTTCACTGTTGCCTGGCAGCCATCCATGCACAGTTGTATCATCCTAATGATTTTACTGGGTATACTAAATTCTCGTAATGTGTTGTATAGGCTACTTCTGTGGATGCTGTCGTAGGCTCGCTGGAAGTCAATGAAGAGGCAGTGGATAGTTTGTTAAATTTCCAGTATTTCTCAAAGATCTGTCGTATAGTAAACAAATTATCAGTTGTGGAACGGTTTGTTCGAAATCCAGCCTGGTAATCTTGAATAACGTTTTCTGCGTAAGGTTTAAGTTTTTCCAGAATGGTCATTGACAGGATTTTGTATGTTATGTTCAACAAACTGATTACTGTGTAATTTCCACATCCGATTCTGTTTCCTTTCTTGTGTATCGGACAAATTATTGCATTTTTTCACCTCAGTAAATTCAAGAAGCGACTTCAGCGTGTTCGTCGCCAGAAAAATGCAAACGAGCTTCTCCATGACAACGCAATGTCTCACACCCGAGAGGACCTTGAAAAAACTTCACTGGAGTGCTGTTCCTCATGCACCCTATAGTTCGGATTTCGCACCTTCCGAGTTTCAAGCCTGTATGAAGTATGCACTCCGTAGGAAGCAGTGAGTGGGTGATGGGGTGGTTACTGATGCAGCAATGAACTGACTCCGACGTCGACCAGTAGAGTGGTACCATCAGGTACACAGGCCTTCAAAGTAAGGTGGCCTCAGGCCGTTGCATTAAACGGGTATTCTGTTGGAAAATAGGGTGTAGTAGCCAAGAGAGTGGGGAATAATATGGTGTATTGGAATCCTGAATAAAACCGACCTGCTTTCATCTACATCTACATCTACATGGATACTCTGCAAATCACATTTAAGTGCCTGGCGGAGGGTTCATCGAACAATCTTCACAATTCTCCATTATTCCAATCTCGTATAGCGCGCGGAAAGAATGAACACCTGATTTCCCTTATTTTATCTTTGTGATCGTTCCTCCCTATGTAAGTCGGTGTCAACAAAATATTTTCGCATTCGGAGGAGAAAGCTGGCGATTGGAATTACGTGAGAAGATTCCGTCGCAACGAAAAACGCCTTTCTTTTAATGATGTCCATCCCAAATCCTGTATCATTTCTGTGACACTCTCTCCCATATTTCGCGATAATACAAAACGTGCTGCCTTTCTTTGATCTTTTTCGTTGTACTCAGTCAGTTCTATCTGGTAAGGATACCACACCGCGCAACAGTATTCTAAAAGAGGAGGGATAAGCAGTCTCCTTAGTAGGTCTGTTACATTTTCTAAGTGTCCTGCCAAAGAAAAGCAGTCTTTGGTTAGCCTTCCCCACAACATTTTCTGTGTGTTCCTTCCAATTTAAATTGTTCGTAATTGTAATACATAGGTATTTAGTTGAATTTACGACTTTTATATTAGACGGATTTTTCGTCTGACCGAAGTTTAACGCGTTCCTTTTAGCACTCATGTGGACGACCTTACACTTTTCGTTATTTAAGGTCAACTGCCACTTTTCGCACCATTCCGATATGTCTTCTAAATCGTTTTGCAGTTTATTTTGATCTTCTGATGACTTTATTAGTCGATAAACGACAGCGTCATCTGCAAACAACCGAAGACGGCTGCTCAAATTGTCTCCCAAATCGTTTATGTAGAAAAGGAACAGCAAAGGGCCTATAGCACTACCTTGGGGAACGCCAGAAATCACTTCCGTTTTACTCGATGACTTTCCGTCAATTAGAACGAACTGTGACCTCTCTGACAGGAAATCGCAGATCCAGTCACATTACTGAGACGATATTCCATAAGCACGCAGTTTCACTACGAGCCGCTTGTGTGGTACAGTGTCAAAAGCCTTCCTGAAATCCTTAAATACGGAATCGACCTGAAATCCCTTGTCAATAGCACTGAGCACTTCATGTGAATAAAGAGCTAGTTGTGTTTCACAGGAACGAGGTTTTCTAAACCCATGTTGACTGTGTGTCAAGAGACAGTTTTCTTCGAGGTAATTCATTACGTTCGAACACAATATACGTTCTATAATCCTGCTGCATATCGACGTTAACGGTATGGGCCTGTAATTTGATGGATTACTCCTACAGAAAAAATGTTTAATTACTCGTTGAACGATCCTCATAATAAAAAAGACGATGAGGCTACGTGCTGAAGAAAGAGTCGCAGTTACTTTCTTAATCTACTTTGGAGGACGTTCTGACAGGTAAACATATTGCGTGCTAGGCACTGGTTAAATCGTGGAGTTCCATTGTGTGATATTAAATATGCGGCACCCCCCAACCATTACAACGGGCGTGGCGTGACGAAGTTCCCAGCGTGTTTCCCGTAGCGAACAACCGCCACAACATAGGGGCGCGGTTGCCCGTTTTCGCCGCTGCAGCGACCGCGGTCGTATAAGCCCCCGTATTAATGCCTCGGTATTACAGGAGAGCGCGCCGCAGTCGTTAATTTGGCGGGAGAAAACGGCGCGGCCAGGAGAAGACGTCATATCTACCGCTCCCTAATAAAAGAGCAGCGACGCCGTTATTAATGAGATGTGGCTGCCGAGACGCCGCGCTCGCTCCGAGACAAGCAATAAGATGGCAAGAGGGGTTGGGGTGGGGGTGTAGCGGTAGGGGGATGACGAAGGGGGGTGGAGAGTGGGAGTAGGTGGGAGGGGCTGTTCGCGGCCGCAGACGCTGTTCCCGCGAGGACTGCAGGCAAACCACGACTCTCCAGAGCTTGTTCGCGGTAACGAACTGCCAGTAATGATCTTGGCCCGCTTCAGACAATGCCTCTAATGGTCTTCTGGAGGCCGTTATTCCCCCACCGCTTCGCTGTAGACGGTTTCCGCTACCTAACTTCCACCGTAGTGCCGCGAAATAAATGACCGGCCGGTTCCAACTGGAGTAAATACTGTCAATTTGTCATATTTGTGGAATTTACTCGCGAACTTCATAGCTCGAGAAGCCAAAGAGATGGTTGAAATTTCAAAAAAAAATGGTTCAAATGGCTCTGAGCACTATGGGACTTAACATCTGTGGTCATCAGTCCCCTAGAACTTACAACTACTTAAACCTAACTAACCTAAGGACATCACACACATCCATGCCCGAGGCCGAACCTGCGACCGTAGGAGTCGCGCGGTTCCGGTTGTAATTTGTCCCAGTTCTCGGTGGACGACTCGTTCTTTCACTTATAGAACATGCACCTTATCGACAAATGTAAATACTAATAATGAATTTTGTTTGTTTAATACGTTTCATTCCTTACGTCCAGAGGTGAAGCAGGGTGGTCCGAATCTGGCACATTACAGAGCCCAGTTCTTTTTTAGCCAAATGTCAGGCAGGCTGGCAGTGGATCTAACGGAGTTGCCGTTGGGGACATTGAGAGAAAGGGTTTCCAGTTTATTAAATTTTCTGTATGTGTACGCAATCAATGCGAATAATTTGTGAATGGAACAGTCTGGATCATTTAATACACAGAGAGTTACAAAACGATACTGACGAACTTTGAGGAGTCGTAGAGAGTGTCTTGAGGAACAAATTAGGGATAGGAATCTGTGTCCAGAAACGTCGTCGAACGACGCTACAGAGTGTCGAAGTTGTAGGTGGCGGCGCCTGTCACTAGGCTACCCTGTCAGCAGCAAATGTGACTTTTTATGCTGACAGACTGTAGGCGGAACGTCTCGTAGTGTTGTTTGCTATTCTGTGATTGCACTGATTGTGAAGGTCAATAGGGGTGAAGATGCAACTACCTGGTTTGTACACAGGCCTTGTCTCCTGAATGCAATGCTCTGTTGCCTTGGTGGATAGTTGCATTCATTGGAGACAGGGCTTGTCTACCCAACAGCTAGCTTCGTCTTCTCCACTGGCCATCGTGATAATCAGTAGCGATCACTGAAAAGAAAAACAAAATTGCGAGACATTCCACCTACAGTCCGTCTGCGTATTGTCATCTTTGCTGCCGAAGGGGTGGCCATGCGGCACGCGCTGGCGCCTGTAACTTGGACGCACTGTAATGTCGTTGGAAGACGTTTCTGTTACAGCGCCATCTACCACAAAGCGAAAAAAGTGGTCCTACTAAAACATTCATATTTCTTTACGTACTACACGAATATGTAATTAAAAAAGGGTGTTCCTATTTAATAAAACGCAGTTGATATACGTTTGACCTATGGCAGCGCCATCTAGCGGGCCAACCATAGCGCCATCTGGTTTCCCCCTTGAAGCTAGACAAGTTTCATTCTTTGTAGTTTCTTCGTTTGACGTTTATTTCGTGAGAGATTTGGCCCGGTCACGATCAATGGACCTTAGGGCTCACCGGCCATTTGACCATCTTCTTCTGTGCGGATACACAAACAGTGCCCAAACTCTTATGGGAATCGGCAAAAAGCCGCGAGTAATGAATATAATGGGCAGGGGCACTATGAATATAGTGCGGGACAATAAGTTGAGTATGTGGGTCTCACGGGTGGCGTGCCAGAGATAAGTCCCTGCAGTCGCACTATCCTCTGTGTCCTCGGTGGCTCAGATGGATAGAGCGTCTGGCACGTAAGCAGGAGATCCCGAATTCGAGACCCAGTCTTGGTACACATTTTCAACTGTTCCCATTGTCTTATATCAACGCCTGTATGCAGATAGGGGTATTCATTTCACTGTAACAGTTCAATAATTGTCACCATGTATGTAGGACTGTATGAAAAGAATCAAAGCACTGTGGACTGCACGAAAATGTCTCGCTGTGACAGCACGAATTTGCGGAACTCGCGTAAAATTACCGCCTCTGTGACTTATACATGCTTCTACATCTACATCTACATTTATACTCCTCAAGCCACCCAACGGTGTGTGGCGGAGGGCACTTTACGTACCACTGTCATTACCTCCCTTTTCTGTTCCAGTCGCGTATGGTTCGCGGGATTAACGACTGCCGGAAAGCCTCCGTGCGCGCTCGAATCTCTCTAATTTTACTTTCGTGATCTCCTCGGGAGGTATAAGTAGGGGGAAGCAATATATTCGATACCTCATCCAGAAACGCACCCTCTCGAAACCTGGACAGCAAGCTACACCGCGATGCAGAGCGCCTCTCTTGCAGAGTCTGCCACTTGAGTTTGCTAAACATCCCCGTAACGCTATCACGATTACCAAATAACCCTGTGACGAAACGCGCCGCTCTTCTTTGGATCTTCTCTATCTCCTCTGTCAACCCGATCTGGTACGGATCCCACACTGATGAGAAATACTCAAGTATAGGTCGAAGGAGTGTTTTGTAAGCCACCTCCTTTGTTGATGGACATTTTCCAAGGACTCTCCCAATGAATCTCAACCTGGTACCCGCCTTACCAACAATTAATTTTATATTATCATTCCACTTCAAATCGTTCCGGACGCATACTCCCAGACATTTTACAGAAGTAACTGCTAACAGTGTTTGTTCCGCTATCATATAATCATACAATAAACGATAATTATTTCTATGTATTCGCAATACATTACATTTGTCTATGTTAAGGGTCAGTTGCCATTCCCTGCACCAAGTGCCTATCCACTACAGATCTTCCTGCATTTCGCTACAATTTTCTAATGCTGCAACTTCTCTGTATACTACAGCATCATCCGCGAAAAGCCGCACGGAACTTCCGACAATATCTACTAGATCATTTACGTATACTGTGAAAAGTAATGGTCCCATAACACTCCCCTGTGGCACGCTCGAAGTTACTTTAACGTCTGTAGACGTCTCTCCATTGATAGCAACATGCTGTGTTGTGTTTGCTACAAACTCTTCAATCCAGCCACACAGCTGGTCTGATACTCCGTAGACTCTTACTTTGTTAATCAGGCGTCAGTGCGGAACTGTATCGAACGCCTTTCGGAAGTCAAGGAAAATGGCATCTACCTGGGAGCCCGTATCTAATATTTTCTGGGTCTCATGAACAAATAAAGCGAGTTGGGTATCACACGATCGCTGTTTCCGGAATCCATGTTGATTCCTACAGAGTAGATTCTGGGTTTCCAGAAACAACATGATACGAGAGCAAAAAACATGTTCTAAAGTTCTATAACAGATCGACGTCAGAGATATAGGTCTATAGTTTTGCGCATCTGTTCGACGACCCTTCTTGAAGACTGGGACTACCTGTGCTCTTTTCCAATCATTTGGAACCTTCCGTTCCTTTAGAGACTTGCGGTACACAGGAATCGAAATACTGACGGCTCGAATCTACTGTTAGGTAGGTGCAACACTGCCCCCGGCAGGGCATCAGCCGCCGCTCGCAGCCAGTTTATTTCCCTCTTTAGAAGCCGTGCTTTCCACGGTAACATATCGACGCGGCGGTTAGCTCCGCGTCCGCTGTCGATATAAATTGTGCACCGTGGCTTCGGCGGTCTCGCCGCGGCACGCGGTGGCGCGGTGGGCGCGTATTTCTGCCAGCTACGGTCTGGACCACACGGGGGCTGTCGGTCAGAGGCAGAGGTCGCCCTGGACAGTGCTGGCCGACGCGCGCCGTCAACGTAATAACGCGAGCGTGAATCGCGCCAGAATGAATAGACTCGTCCGCCCGTCTTTTCTGGGCCGGCGCGCGATTAGCATGTAAATGACACCGCTGTATTCGTTTGTCTATTGTCGTTCTTCCCGGCGATCTACTGCACAGGACGCCGGAAACGAGCTTTTTTTTTTCAACCACCGGTTGCTGGCTTCACTCGTTATTACTCTAAGCGCACTCGCAGGGGGGAGGAAACTATGACAGGGCGCAGCATTTTCGCAATGCCGCCACATTTTAAACTGTCAGACATTTCCAGGGGCAAATGTGTGCTCTGACCACCATTTATTGGTTATGAACTGAAGATTAAAACTAAGGAAACTGCAAAAACATAAGAAATTAAAGAGATGGGACTTGGATCAGTTGATAGAACCAGAGGTTTTTGAGAGTTTCAGACGGAACAAGAGGCAACGACTGACTACAACGCACGAATGGAATACAGTAGAAGACGAATGGGTACCTTTGAGAGATGAAGTAGCGTAGGCAGCTGAGGATCAAATGCCGGCCTGTGTGGCCGTGCGGTTCTAGGCGCTTCAGTCTGGAACCGCGTGACCGCTACGGTCGCAGGTGCGAATCCTGCCTCGGGCATGGATGTGTGTGATGTGCTTAGGTTAGTTAGGTTTAAGTAGTTCTCAGCTTCTCAGATCTAGGGGACTGACGACCTCAGCAGTTGAGTCCCATAGTGCTCAGAGCCATTTGAACCAATTTTTGAGGATCAAATAGGCCGTGTAGAAATCCTTGGATGGCACAGGAGATATTAAATTTAACTGATGAAATGAAGAAGCATATAAAGTAGGTGAAAGGGAATACATACGTTTAAAAGACTAGGTTGAAAATGGCTCTGAGCACTATGCGAGTCATCTGAGGTCATCAGTCGCCTAGAACTTAGAACTAATTAAACCTAACTAACCTAAGGACATCACACACATCCATGACCGAGGCAGGATTCGAACTTGTGACCGTAGCGGTCGCTCGGTTCCAGACTGTAGCGCCTACAACCGCACGGCCACTCCGGCCGACAGACTAGGTTGACAGGAAGTGCAAAATGTCTAAGCATCAATGGCTAGAGGACAAATGTGAGGATATAGGAGCGTATGTCGCTATGGGAAAGATTATACCGCCTATAGGAGAATTAAAAACGCCTTTAGAGAAAAGAGATGCAACTGTCTGAATATCAAAAGATCAGATGGAGAACCAATACTAAGCAAAGAAGGGAAAGTCGAAAGGTGGAACGACTATACAAAGGGTGTACATGGGAAATGAACTTGAAGGAAATATTATACAGAGTGTAACGGATATAAATGCAGATATTTGTATTAGTGACCGAGGACGGTGTACTGAGCAACATTACATTAATATTTACGTCATTTGCGGATTAATAATTATATTATGTAAATTGAAGGTGGAGGGAGAAACAAAAGGAAAGGGAAGGCACTGGTGATACGAGCTACGCCTACGCACTGAAGGATGTCGATTCACTGTTCATCGAGGAGATTAAATTGTATGAATGCGTGGTGTCCGTTCTTTAGGACGTGTCCGAAAGACCAGACACCATGCAGTCATATAAATGATATATTTAGTTTGTTGCGCTATGTACTTTTGTTTTTGTGGTAATACCTCTACAATAGCGAGAAGGCTTGTAGCACGTAGTCACAAAAACGTACAAGAGAAACGGTGCGGGAATTAAACATTTCTCACAAGGGAACCTCCCCATCGCGCCCCCCTCAGATTTAGTTATAAGTTGGCACAGTGGATAGGCCTTCAAAAACTGAACACAGATCAATCGAGAAAACAGGAAGAAGTTGTGTGGAACTATGAAAAAAATAAGCAAAATATACAAACTGAGTAGTCCATGCGCAAGATAAGTAACATCAATGATAGCGTGAGCTCAGCAGCGCCGTGGTCCTGTGGTTAGCGTGAGTAGCTGCGGAACGAGAGGTACTTGGTTCAAGTCTTCCCTCGAATGAAAAGTTTACTTTTTTTATTTTCGCAAAGTTATGATCTGTCCGTTCGTTCATTGACGTCTCTGTTAACTGTAATAAGTTTAGTGTCTGTGTTTTGCGACCGCACCGCAAAACCGTGCGATTAGTAGACGAAAGGACGTGCCTCTTCAATGGGAACCGAAAACATTTGATCGCAAGGTCATAGATCAACCGATTCCTCCACAGGAAAACACGTCCGATATATTCTATACGACAATGATGACGGCATGTGCGTCACATGACAGGAATATGTTGTCGACCCACCTAACATGTACACTTGGCGAATGGGTAAAAATATTCTT
This sequence comes from Schistocerca cancellata, assembly GCF_023864275.1. Lineage (NCBI taxonomy): Eukaryota > Metazoa > Arthropoda > Insecta > Orthoptera > Acrididae > Schistocerca > Schistocerca cancellata. The sequence continues at coordinate 186,784,369 of NC_064627.1, read as the reverse complement.
CTACCTTGCCCGATTTAGGTTTTCTTGTGGATGTGATAATCACTTCCAAAAAAGTGATGAAAACATAAGAGTTTGTCACATAAACTGCAACAAATGAATGCAACAGTTTCACAGTCGCACAGTTTTCCCTGTGCTCTGGCAAAACATATGTTTTCAACGTTTTCAAATTTTTTCCGTGTGTAGACCGTCAAATCCTGCATATGTCCAAGCAAATCTGAACATGTCCTAGAATTTTGGAGAGCGAAGTTGATTATGTGTGAGTGACTGAACTGAAAATACCTGAACTGAAAATAAAAATTCAAACTTTTTACTGGAGGGAAGACTTGAACCAAGGACCTCTCGATCCACAGCTGCTCAAGCTAACCACGGGACCACGGCTCTTCTAAGCTCACACCATCCTTGATGTTGCTTATCTTGCGCATGCACTACTCAGTTTGTATATTTTGCTTATTTTTTCATACTTCCACACAACTTGTTCCTGTTTTCTCGATTGATCTGTGTTCAGTTTTTCAAGGCCTATCCACTGTGCCAACTTATAACTAAATCTGAGGGGGGTGTGATGGGGAGGTTCCGGTTCCCTTGTCAGACGAAACTGTAGAGTGGCAACGGCAGGAAAAGCGTTTCTGAAGAGGAGAAATTTGTTAACACTAATGTAGATTTACACGTTAGGAAGTCTCCCCTGAAGGTATTTATCTGGGGTGTAGGTTTGTATGGAAATGAAACGTGAACGATAAGCCGTTTAGACAAGAAGGGAAGAGAAGGTTTTGAAATGTGGTGCTACAAGAAATGCTGAAGCTTAGGCTGGTAGATCAAGTAACTAATGAGGAAGTACTGAAGAGACTTGGGGAGAAAAGGAATTTGTAGCACAACCTCACTAAAAGAAGGGAACTGTTGATATGACACATTCTGAGACATCAAGGGATTACAATTTAGTATAGCACGTAAGTGTGAGGAGTGAAAATTGTATATGGAGACGAATAGATGAATACAGTAAGTAGGTTCAAAAGGATGTGGGTTGAAGTAGTTATTTGGAGACGAAGAGGCTTGCACAGCATAGTGTAGCATGGAGAGCTGCATAAAACCAGTCTTCGGACTGAAGGCAACAACAACAGCATGCCGTGAATATACGAGGGTTGAATCTATATCTATTCGCAGCAACGAATCTTGCGGTATGTGGTGGAGGGTACTTCTGGAACGCACTTATTTCGCGCTTTCCCTGTACCATTCGTGAATGGTACCTCAGAAGAACGACTCGCGACAGACCGCCAAATGAGGTCTAATTTCTCTGGTTTTCTCGCCACGGTCAGTTCACCAGGTACTCGTGGGAGAAGAACTACATAATATTCATCATTTTGATTTGCAGCTCCTTATGTTTACCGTGTTTGCAGTTAATATTGTAGGATGTGAGATCCGCCAGTTACGAAAACACCGTTTTTCCCAACATGTTTCAGCACCACTGTGCCATCATCTGTGGGTTTCCGATTTATTTAATCTGTAATGTGAACATTTTCACTAAAAGATTACAAAAATTATGTGGATCTTTAGTTCAAACAATAATTGGTTTCTTTTTGTTAATACATTTACACTCGGTGTGCATGATTTTTCAGGACCACATGTGTATTATTTATTACAGGTAGCTTGTTATCTGCATGACAGATTAAATAAAACGGAAATCCACTGATGATGGCACAGTGGTGCTGAAACATGTTTGGGAACCTGGAAAAAACGTGTTTTGCATAACTGGCGGACCTCACATCCTACAATTAGTACTACTCAACTACACAGTTATTCGTAAGTACCTCAGGAGGTTCAGAAGACGACTGCGTGACAACTACAAGCTGTACGGAAAACGACACATAAAGCTCCCCAGACACAAAAATTATCCACCCCAGTGGGCGCACACAAACGAATCGTTACGCCTTTACAGATGGCGCAGCGATCGAGCTACGCGCTCAATGGCGCATTTACTGCCTCTGCGTGAGCATAAGATAGTAGCGATCAGAGAGACATTTATGTTTCAAGCGGACATTGCCGAAGGTCATACGGTATGTGAAATTGCTGGATTTACTGGAGCTTCGTGGGGGACTGTTGAACGCATCTACAAGCAGTGCTGCGACACACGTGGCCACGAAACACGACGTCGGAATCGTGGTCGGAAAAGATCCTGGCTCTGAGCACTATGGGACTTAACAGCTATGGTCATCAGTCCCCTTGAACTTAGAACTAGTTAAACCTAACTAACCTAAGGACAGCACACAACACCCAGTCATCACGAGGCAGAGAAAATTCCTGACCCCGCCGGGAGTCGAACCCGGGAACCCGGGCGTGGGAAGCGAGAACGCTACCGCACGACCACGAGCTGCGGACGAAAAGATCCTGAAGGAGGCGGACCGGACACACGTTTCATGCCTTGTGAATCAAAGTCGCTTCCAAACCCGTCATGAGTTGCTATAGGCACTGAATGAAGGTCCACTTCAACCCGCTAGTGAGAGGACGTTGCGACGGAACTGCATGCAATGAGCAGTTCTAGCTTGTCACTTCGTAAGAGGCCACTGCTTCCATCGGCACATACAAATGACAACAGAACAGTTCATCAGGCTGGAAGAATATGTGGCTAGTTTTGTGAACACTCCCTCACCATCGAGTGGTTTGCGAAATCACCTGTCTTGAATCCCATAGAAAATCTGTAGGTTAAGTTGGAACAGCGGGTAGAACAATCTCGTGGAACTGTGCTATCAGATCCTCAGCGAGCGGCTTTACCTGGATGCCACGTACCTGCACAACCTTGTGGACTCACTTCCTAACCGAATCCAGGTGGTTATCAAGTCCAGGAGCGGAGTTACACGGCATTAAATGCTGCCTGTAACGATTTCTCTAGGAGTGGCTAGTTTTTTGACTACTGAGCTAATCAGTGAATAGTGCACCTCTCCAAGTTTTAACTCGCATTACAGGTGTTCTATGTCGGCATCTTTATGAGGGTGATATTAGCGGCTCTGCCAAACCACGTGGCAGTGGAGGTAGGAACACACGATCTTTGACGTATCTCCATGAAAAGAAATCAGATGGAGTTAAGTCAGGTGACTGTGGGAACCACTGAAGAAGTCGTGATGAGCGGCACGCCCAATCCAACGCTAACGTAGTTCAGCACTGAGGTAACCACAAACATGAGAAGGAAAGTATGATGGAGCACCGTCTCGATGCAAAATGAAGTTTCATCAGTGCCTTGCTATAACTGTGGCATAAACCAATACTGCAGCATGACCAGGTAAACGAAACCAGCCACAGTATTCTCCGCAAACGAAAGCGATTCCTAACCTTTTGAAAAGAGCATGGCACAAAAGACGTTACCTTTAAGTGAACAGCGAATGTGGTTCACAATTTCGTGTGGATGTTCTGTGTCCCAAACACACACGTTATAACGATTCGCCTGTCTAGACACATGAAACGTGACTTTGTCACTGAGAACCAATTTTCTCCAGTAGCCGCTGCAATTGACTGCTGAAGTCGGCACGAAGTTCACTGTCCCGAGTGTCGGTGCACGCGACAACTGCAGCCAATACAGTTTTAGGCGCAGACGTTAGCGTAGAATGCGCCACACTGTTGACTGCGGTATTTACAGTTCTTTTCATAGGGATTCTGACGAATGATTCCCACACATGCTGCAACTTCTCTGCTATGGTCCTGGGCAGCACTTTTTCAAATGGCTCTAGGTACTATGGGACTTAGCATCTGAGGTCATCAGTCCCCTAGACTTAGAACTAGTTAAAACCTAACTAACCTAAGGACATCACACAAATCCAGGAGGCAGGATTCGAACCTACGACCGTAGCGGGCGCGCGGTTCCAGAGCACTTTTTCTTTGCATCACATATGCAGCCTGTTGCACAGAATGTGTTGTACCACATACGGATTGCTTGCTTGTACGTTAGAGCTTTTACCTCGTATCTAATACGAAATCGTCGGTGAATCGTCAGAACTGACTGACATTTAGTGAATTCAAGGACACAAAACGCACGCATCGCTACATTATAAAGCATATTTAGACAGCACATATAATGGCTCTACAGTAGACATGCGCTCTAACAAAACTATGTTTCGGTAGTTTTGGTACAGCACATAAATAACGTAGTAAATGTCAGGATTATCGGTACTATTGGCAGCATTGGTAGGGGAAGAAACATAAAAGAATATATGTGTGAGGAACTGGGAGCCGACCACTTCTGTTTATTTAACCCAAGCAGCTACTTTTGCTGAAAATTCTGTTAACATGCAGAAAGATAAAGAAAATCTATGTAATTATTGTTTCATTTTGTACTCAATGGAACGTTCTTGATCATGATAAAAGGCAAGAATTCCCTGTTATTATTGGTAAGTGCGAAAGTTGTTTATGAATTACAGAAACATGGTTCAAAAATGGCTCTGAGCACTATGGGACTTAACTTCCGAGGTCATCAGTCCCCTACAACTTAGAACTACTTAAACCTATCTAACCGAAGGACATTACACACATCCATGCCCGAGGCAGGATTCGAACCTGCGACCGTAGCGGTCGCGCGGTTCCAGTCTGTAGCGCCTAGAACCGCTAGGCCACCCCGGCCGGCACAGAAACATGTTTTACACAAGCTCGACGAAGTATTGAAGCGATGTTTAATATGGTTTTACTTTGCGTTTTTTAAATTGTACCTTTTTTTAGGAAACTGCTTTTTATAGCGTTGCATGATAAATGTGTACAGCTGTTTATCATTTCTGCTACAACATCCCTCTATTTCACGTTAAAATACCACAAATTTCGAATAAAACCTGAAATAAACATTGATAGTTTCAGTTTTGCTATAAATACTGTTTATTTTTAAGTAACAAACAAGGAGATAACTACGCAGAATAAAAATGTTACATAGCCCTTTACGTATCCTCACTCAGTTTCTAGAGTTCCCCACTTCCTGTTATTAGGGAGTCTAGAAAGACAGTCATAGATTACATAAAGGAAGCGTTAGTTTTGAGGTAACGTCTGAGAAGTATGCAAAACACCCAATGTACAGGGTACGCAATTACAATCTTAACTAATCAAGGCTGCGAGGAAAGCTACTGTGATCTAACTTACGTCTGACAGTCTACGTTTGTTTTATAGTTATCTTCTGTAGGTAAGTTCTGACACGTCTGTCCCTTAGTGGTGCGGTCTGAAACTATTACGAATCGAAACTTGCAGTTATGCTGCATCCACTAGTGTGTCATTATTCAGTAAGTCTTGCGGCTTTCGTGCACTTGTCTTCTGAAGCTCCAGAGGTACTTTTGAGTAATTCTGTGTAATATAATAATTTTATGTATGAATTTTTAGTTTTCTGTTCTTTCGACCTGACATTTGTGAGCTATGTGGAAACCTCATGGGTCCGTAAATATACATTGTCTACAACTTCTTGATTCCTTGCAGCATTCTCTTTTTTTCTGTACAAATTGAAAAGTCACCCAGTGTAAAACATGTCTAAAAAGAACCTTGTAACAAATAATTCATCGAAATGACAATGCACTTGTAAATATTGTCACATAGTGCTTTTCTGTATTTATAACAGTCACTAGCAAGTATTTCTGACTCGGTATTGTGTGTCTTGGGCATCGTAATTCAACCTACTGGTGAACATATTATTAATATGGTTCTGAGTTATAAATGACCACGGTGCCTGGATAACTACGTAGTAATTGTGAAGGAATAACGAAAAAGGAGACCGGAGCGTTCGCTTTAATAATTCCACTTTTTGCCACCTCTTACTGAGATTTTAATTTGTAGCAACTCAGCGAAGTAGATAGGATTTAACGAGAAAGAATGTAAACAGCAGATCTGCGATAAAATATATCATAGCCAGTGTGGCAGCGAGAGTGAGTGGTGTGGGGGAAAGGGGGTGGGTTAGGTCGGTGGAAAATTAAAGGAGGGACGGATGATTTGAGTGTAGAGAATAAAGCGGGAAGTGACGAGGCCGTGGGCAGGGCGAGCGAGCGCGAAGAGCGACGAAATGAAACAGCGAGCTACATTCGAAATCGTGGGGGCAGATTTAGTGAAGTTAATAAAAGCGAGTCAGATAGTCGGCGGGAGAAGCCCCTCTTTTTTTTCTTTTTTTACGACGTCAGGCAAATTGCGTTAGTCGCGCCCACAACACGCAGAGATGACCGCCCGCGGAGGCTAATGAGCAATAAAAAATGCATGCGCGAAAAACTTCCATTAAGAGGCATGCGTTATCTGCCCCGGGATTAAAGGTGAGCGAGGCAGGGATTTTTTTTTTTATATTGCGCAGCTCACATTAGTGAAGTTGGCTCGGTTTCTGCGCGAAAGATTCGTTGATGACAGCGGTGTGGTAGGCTCCACGGAAGGCTCGATGGCCATGAGGAAAAGTTCGAATAATTACGAGTTCGATGTACCGAAAGGTTTGAATGACCAAGGTACATATTCGTTCCTGACTGTCTCTTCTGATTTTTGTAAAGCTGACCTAAGAAACTTGATTTCACATGTTTGTATCTGACTCTCTTCGTTCTTATTTATGACAAGGGTCTCCAGCCTATACGTGAAGGAGGTAGGTTTTATACGAGGCGTGTTTTTAAGTAAGTACCTTTTTGAAATAAAAAAAGACATTCTAAGATATCTCAATAATTTTATTCTTTCATGAAATCTTGTACCTTAATCTACCCACTGACGCCATTGCAGTCTGATTCTTCCTTGTTTACGTTGTGTACTGAGTGTTTAAGATGCCTCTGATGACCGTGAGTCCCGCCAACTGTGAAGATTTCTTAGTGCTAAAGGCCTAAAAGCGATCGATATTCATCGTGAGATCTGTGCTGTTTAAGGAGAAAACATTATGAGTGATGGAATGGTAAGAAAGTGGGTGAGGGCATTTAAAGATGGCCATACAAATGTGCACGATGAACAACGGAGTGGGCGTCCTTCGGTCGTTAATGAAAGTTTGGCGCAGGAAGTCGACAATAAGGTGAGAGAAAACAGACGCTTTACGATTTGCTCCTTGCGGGATGACTTTCCTAATGTTTCTCGTAGTGTTTTGTATGGCATTGTGACCGAGCACTTGAATTACCAAAAATTGTGCGCACGTTGGGTACCGAAAATGTTGACGGATGTGCACTAAACCAAACGTTTAGACAGTAGACTGACTTTCCTTGAGCGGTACCCCAACGACGGTGATGATTTCTTAAGCCAAACTGCTACGGTCGATGAAACATGGGTGGCCTACGTCACACCAGAATCAAAGCAATAGTCCTTGGAAGTTGAGCAAGGGCATCGTTTTGCTGCAAGACAATGCCCGTCCGCATGTGGCGAATCAGACCAAAGATCTCATCACATCTTTTCGATGGGAAACTCTAGATCATCCTCCGTACAGCCCCGATCTTGCGTCCAGTGACTACCATCTGTTCCTGCACCTGGCCGTGAGGTTCTAGGCGCTACATTCTGGAGCCGAGCGACGGCTCCGGTCGCAGGTTCGAATCCTGCCTCGGGCATGGATGTGTGTGATGTCCTTAGGTTAGTTAGGTTTAATTAGTTCTAAGTTCTAGGCGACTGATGACGGCAGAAGTTAAGCCGCATAGTGCTCAGAGCTATTTGAACCATTTTGAATCTGCACCTGGGCGGTCAGCGTCTTCAAGACGATGACGAAGTCAAAACAGTGGTGATGCAGTGGTTAACAAGTCATGCGGCAGACTTCTAAGAGGAGGGTATTCAAAAACTGGTACAACGTTATCACAAGTGCCTCAATATTGACGGAAATTATGTAGAAAAGTAGATTAAGGTACAGGCTTTCATGTAAAAATAAAATTATTGAGATATCTTAGCATGTCTTTTTTTAATTTCAAAACGGTACATATTTAAAAAAACGCCTCGTACTTTGTGTGCTTAACTCTTAAAGGGACTTGCTTGTCCCAGATTTGCTTTAGAGCTTGGTGGAAAAATCTGGTCCCTTCTGCTACTCTGTTTAAAACTTCTAGTTGGGAGGAGGAAGAGGAAGACGAGATTAGTGTTTAACGTCCCTTCGACAACCAGGTCGTAAGAGACGGAGCATAAGCTCGGATTAGGGAAGGATGGGAAAGGAAATCGACCGTGCCCTTTCAAAGGAACCATCCGAACATTTGCCTGAAACGATTTAGGAAAATGACGGAAAGCCTAAATGAGGATGGCCGGATTCGAGTTTGAACCGTCGTCCTCCCGAATGAGCGTCCAGTGTGCTAGCCACTGCGCCACTTCAATCGGTTTTTAGTTTGGCACTCCCATCACTTGATACGACACTACCCAGACGATTGAACCTTTTCACACATTCAACCTTCTTTCCTTCTAGTATGATGCTACGAGGTGTGCGTGTCCCACTCATCTTCTCTGACTCCGTCTTGCTCTTACTCACACTAAGAGAAAATCGTGTACAAAGCTGAAAATGATGAAAAAGCACTCATTTTTAAATGAAGCCTCAAAAACAACCTGTAGCATAATGAATATCCTCCTTATTGCCCTCCTTCCTTCGGGATGAGCTTGTTTCTTTGGCGCTGAACACAGTTACACACTGTGAGTTGGCAACTTTTTAAGTTGTCTAACGGTTTCAGTCCCTTTGCAGTGCGACAGCCAGGGTTGATGTTGAGGTGTATCAGCACTCTTATTCTTCCCATGTTCCTTATCATTAAATTATAACACAACATGACTTGTTCCCCATTTTAAGTAACTTTAACCTCGCCTTCTTGTGCAGTCGTGTCCAAATTATATTATTGAATGATTCATTGGGTTGCGAGAGCGCCAATTTAGATACACTCGAAGAAGGTGTGGGTAAACTACGTTCTTGTAAAGTGGCTTGATGACTTCAGGAGTAGAATTATTGTCTTGAAACACGCTCCTGAAACTTCAGCCTTCAGAAATTTACACCATGATTCGAGTTCATGTACGCATAGTGTACTGGTTTGCTGTCATTTGAGGCTTTATGGAAGTACGTGGCTTTCTTAATACCCTTTAAAGATTTCTTTTATTTCTGATGGCCAAGCCATAAATCTTGAAGAAGTGCGTTTATTGTTTTACCAGCCAGTCGATGCCCATATGGCTTGCCATCTGACGCTGTGGTGGTACACATAGTTCGCTTTAATTTTCCGAGGTCAAGCGGCAGACATCTTGTAAACAGCAGGGTAGCCAACATCGAGCGCTGTGTATCGTATGTCGGTAGGTGAAAACCACAGCCTTCTATATGGAGTAGTTTGAGATATACCCACATATAAAGGGAAGCTTGTGCAATATTAGGTAGGTTCTTAGATAGGTAAACAAGTAGGTACGTAGATGGATAGACAGATACATAGATAGACAGATAGTTACATGGACAGTAGTGTACGAGAGCATGCTGAAAAGAAATGTCTGCGAATTTTTTACTCTGTTTTCAGTATGGGTTGAGGTATTACGAGGATCGTTCAATAAGTAATGCCCCACATTTTTTTTCTCAGAACATATTTATTCCTAAGCCTCAGAATTTGGTGACAATATACATCAACATGTCTTGTCCATGCCTGTTCTTCCATGTAGTCTCCATCACTTCCTATGACAGTACGCCAATGTTGTGGCAGAGCAAGTATTCCCTGCTGGTAAAAGCTCTTGTCCTGTAGGCGTAACCATGTTTTCAGTGCACGACTGAATCTCTCGTCATCTTCAAAGTGTGTTCCCCCTAGAGAATCTTTAAGCGGTCCAAAGAAATGGGCGTCCGAGGGTGGCAGGTCTGGACTGTAGGATTGATGAGGCAATGATGTGCAGTCCAATTTGGCTATGTGTTCCCAATTTCTCAGACTTGTGTGTGGGCGTGCATTATCATGTTGGAGGAAGATTTCTACTGGATTCTTTGTTTTATTTGAAAATCTCTAAGAGTTTACACGCAAAAATCGGAGGCATTACTTTTCAGCATGCTCTCGTATTAAAATTAAAAATAAATTACCTCTAATGTTTATACAGATATAAGTTATAGATCATTTTACGCATGAAAAAGTTATCAATATTATAGGACTTGATTTGAGTAATAATAAAAGCTTCACATTTTTGCGTGTAAACTCCTTTTAAAACTGTCGTAATTATACGTCGTGCTTCAGACACGCAGGGGGCAGAAGTCCTGAAAGCAATAAAAAAAGTACTCGTATTTTATTTAAAAATACAGACTGTAATGAGAAGTGGATTCCGTTTTCAGAGAAACCTTGCGTTTATTGATTACGAAAAAGTCTTTGACGAGATACATGAAGCCACATGTCACAGTTGAGCAGTGTGGACTTCGCCTTGACGGGACAGGGATGTGTGTTGCCAGCAGCGAGGAGGAGGTGGAGATACGGGATGTGTGGCCGAGGTGAGGCGCGGCCACCGTAAAGCCGTTTCGCCGCTTCCTTACGCCCTCATCTGCAGGAGTGCCCCCCCACCCCCTCCTTTCCCCGCCCCCTCGTGCCATATTGATGGCCGCCTCGCAGCGGTGCTCGATGTGCGCCTGACTCGGGACTTGTAAAAACAGCCCCCTCTCCCTCTAACCCCTCCCCTGTTTTTACGGCTATATTTTACACCCCGTCGCCGCCACGCCGCAGAATACGGAAGACCACACAAGGGGCAATCAGAGAAGCCCTCACTGGCGTCGTCCTAGCAGATTCTAGGGTTCTTTACTCGACTGGATTTGAAGAACTAAGTGCGACGTTTCCGAACTCGTATATTCTTTGTCTACATCTACCTGTACACTGTTACTGTGCGACTCACTTTCACACAACTTTCACAGTATTTCTCTACCGTCCCACTCTCGAACACTACGTGGGAAAACCTGACCACACAACTGTTTCTGTGCGAGCACCGATTTATCTCATTTTATCACAATTGTCATTACTCGCTACGCTGTGTGGAGTGAACAAAATACCTTAGATCAGAAAAGAAAGTTAGTGATTGTAACTTGGTGAAACGATCTTGCCACATCAAAGAACGACTTTGCTTTAATGATTAATATCCCATTCCGCTTATCACGTCCCTGAGACTGTCCCCCGTATTACGCGATAATACAAAATGAGCTGCCCTCCTTTGAATTTTTCTATGTCGTCCGTTCCATATAGCACAGCACTACTACAGAAGAGAACGCAAAACGTAATGTAAGGCAGTCTTTTCTTCAGTAGATCTGTTGCGTCTTCTACGTGTTCTGCCACTGAAACGCAGTCTTTGGTTCGCTTTTCCCATAACATTTTCTATGTGATCGGTCAAATTTAAATTGATCGTCATTGTAATCATTAGGCAGTTAGTTGGAATGTCAGCTTTTAAATTTGAATGGTTTTTCGTGTAACCGAAATTTAACTGATTCTTTGCGTTACTCATGTGGATGACCTCACACTTCGTATTGTTTAGAATAAATCGCCACTTTTCGCACCATACAGATATCTTGTATAAATCATTTTGCAAATCGGTCTTGACTTCCTGATAACTCATCTGCAAACAATCGAAAAGTGCTGCTCTCATTGTTTGTTAAATCCTTTATATAGATTAGGAACACTCTCAGTTGCCCAACTACAACGATACTCCACAGGCATTCAATTCGATTAGAAGCCGCTTGTGAGGAAAGTTGTCAAAAGCATTCTAGAAATCTAGAAATATGGAATCAATCTGAGATCCCCTGTGCAAAAGACTCATTACATCGTATGAATAAAGAGCTAGTTGTCACTCAAAAAATGGTATTTTTTGAATTAGTTCTAGTTTTTTGTCAATAGGCCGCTTTTTTTTCGAGGTAATTCATAATGTTCGAACGCAGTAGATATTCCAAAATACTACTGCAAATCGATGTCAGTGTATGGGTCTCTAACCACGGCAAGATTACTCTGCGATTCACACGTAAAATGGTTCAAATGGCTCTGAGCACTATGGGACTTAACTGCTGAGGTCATCAGTCCCCTAGAACCTAGAACTACTTAAACCTAACTAACCTAAGGACATCACACACATCCATGCCCGAGGCAGGATTCGAACCTGCGACCGTAGCGGTCGCGCGGTTCCAGACTGTAGCGCCTAGAACCGCTCGGCCACACCGGCCGGCTTCACACGTAAAAGTCTGGCGGAACCACATTCAGAGTATTTCTCTATTGTCCACTGTCGAAGAGTTGAAAATAAAAATGAACACTTAAATATTTCTGCGCAAGCTCTGATTTATCATATTTCATCACGATGGTCATTCCTCCTCATGTACGGTGGAATCAACAAAATACTTTGGCATTAGAAGAAGGAAGTTGACGATTGTAATTTCGTTACAAAATCCCCGCGCACCGAAACATGCCTTTGTTTTAATAACTGCGATGATTTTTTTAATTACTCACGTGGAAGACTTTACACACTTGTTGTTCAGGGACAATTTCCACTATTTGTAAAATAATTATGATTAATTTTGAGTCTGAGCCTTAATTCCAAGAACCACTTGGCAACGACAGACGGATCCTTGATGAGACGGGAAAAGATCGATTCGGATTTAGCTCGTTATTTGTGAAAGCAAACAGCCCGAATAATGGCATAAAAGCAAAAACATTGCGGAGTACAGATGTAAATACATATATCCTATTCTTGTACATAGTTTCCTCCTGTGACGTCGCTATTTTCTGCCTTCAGCCACTCAATCTCCCACTGGAAAACTGCCTAAGCTGCACTTTCGTGAAGACTTTGACGGCTACACAGTATGTTCAGAATAAAAGCGCACATTCAAGCATAGGAAGGCAGCATATTATTTAAAATCTTTGGCTGAAACTGGTTGCCCTGCAACTCTATCCATTTTTGTGATCCTGAAATAACATTCAAACACACTATACGCACAACTGTAATATAGATAGTTTCAATACTCGACGTATGTTTGACTCCAATTGGTCTAACGTTTTACGGTTGTTTCGGAACACTTTTACTTTCAAATAAATACACAAAAATCACAAGCAGTCGAGTCTGACGTATCTTCGCTTACTGTCCCTTCTGCAAAGGATTCATGAATGCGTAACAGCTACCGACAATACGTGGGGCACGTAGCTACATGTTTCTGGAAAACGCAGGACTGTCTTATGTCCCTTCAACAGAGAGTTGAAATTCTACAAAGTTTGAAGATAGGTCTGTATTTTCAGTTGCTCCAAAGAAAATCGGGGCTATAATTTTACAGCCAGAAAACGCAGCAAACTCTAAATTTTTTAATTGTGAAGAGAAACTGGAGGACCTATATGAAAATTTTTTGCGGATTAGCGATTAGTCTGGCTATTCACATGTTCGGAAAGGTGAAACATAGCTTCATCAGTCATAAAATACAGCGTCCGGTTAAGTTCGCCATTCACAGTCTTTGTACGCACCCTTTGTAGCACGTGGTTGTTTGATACGTGGTGGCCGAAGTGCTTAAAGTATGAAGCAATCAAATAACTATGCTGCGAGGTAACAATGACTCGGCAAGTCCACCCTATTGATGCGAGTAAACTTTGAATATAGTACACTACTGGCCATTAAAATTGCTACACCAAGAAGAAATGCAGATGATAAACGGGTATTTATTGGACAAATATGTTATACTAGAACTGACATGTGATTACATTTTCACGCAATTTGGGTGCACAGATCCTGAGAAATCAGAACCCAGAACAACCACCTCTGGCCCTAATAACGGCCTTCATACGCCTGGGCATTGAGTCAAACAGAGCTTGGATGGCGTGTAAAGGTACAGCTGCCCATGCAGCTTCAACACGATACCACAGTTGATCAAGAGTAGTGACTGGCGTATTGTGACGAGCCAGTTGTTCGGCCACCACTGACCAGACGTTTTCAGTTGGTGAGAGATTTGGAGAATGTGCTGGCCAGGGCAGCAGTCGAACATTTTCTGTATCCAGAAAGGGCAGTACAGGACCTGCAACATGCGGTCGTGCATTATCCTGCTGAAATATAGGGTTTCGCAGGGATCGAATGAAGTGTAGAGCCACGGGTCGTAACACATCTGAAATGTAACGTCCACTGCGTCGTCAGTGCGAACAAGAGGTAACCGAGACGTGTAACCAATGGCACCCCATACCATCACGCCGGGTGATACGCCAGTATGGCGATGACGAATACACGCTTCCAATGCGCGTTCATCTCGATGTTACCAAACACGGATGTGACCGTCATGAAGCTGTAAACAGAACCTGGATTCATCCGAAAAAATCACGTTTTGCCATTCGTGCACCCAAGTTCGTCGTTGAGTACACCATCGGAGGCGCTCCTGTCTGTGATGCAGCGTCAAGGGTAACCGCAGCCATGGTGTCCGAGCTGATAGTCCATGCTGCTGCAAACGTCGTCGAACTGTTCGTGCAGACGATTTTTGTCTTGCAAACGTCCCCATGTGTTGACTCAGGGATCGAGACGTGGCTGCACGATCCGTTACAGCCATGCGAATAAGATGGCTGTCATCTCGACTGTTAGTGATACGCGGCCGTTGGGATCCAGCACGGCGTTCAGTATTACCCTCCTGAACCCACCGATTCCATATTCTGCTAACAGTCATTGGATCTCGACCAACGCGAGCAGCAATGTCGCGATACGATAAACCGCAATCGATATAGGCTACAATCAGACCTTTATCAAAGTCGGAAACGTGATGGTACGCATTTCTCCTCCTTACACGAGGCATTACAACAACGTTTCACCAGGCAACTCCGGTCAACTTCTGTTTGTGTATGAGAAATCGGTTGGAAACTTTCCTCATGTCAGCACGTTGCAGGTGTCACCACCGGCGCCAACCTTGTGTGAATGTTCTGAAAAGCTAATCATGTGCATATCATAGCATCTTCTTCCTGTCGGTTAAATTTCGCGTCTGTAGCACGTCACTTTCATGGTACAGCAATTTTAATGGCCAGTAGTGTATTATAAGGTACAGTAGTGCAAAAAAAAAAAAAAAAAAAAGTGGTTCAAATGACTCTCAGCACTATGGGACTCAACTTCTGAGTCATTAGTCCCCTAGAACTTAGAACTAGTTAAACCTAACTAACCTAAGGACATCACACACAACCATGCCCGAGGCAGGATTCGAAGCTGCGACCGTAGCGGTCTCGCGGTTCCAGACTGCAGCGCCTAGAACCGACAGTAGTGCAGCGAACCCTCCTAAGAACCCTAGGTTTGGTATACAACACGAACTGTTCCACTCGCCAGCGTGACAACAGTACTCTGAACTGACTGGACGACAGTAACTAATCTTATCGCAAGGCTGCGCGGCAGTGGCAGCTGGGAACTACAAGTGGTGTGGCTTCGCCCCGTTGGTATTCGCCCGCCCTTTGCGCTGCGCTGGCTTGCAGCATCTTGGCGGTGGTCGACCTCTTGCTCTGAGTTTCGATAGTCGACGACACTGCAGATTATACCACAGATTCTTGTAATGATCTGTCCATTGTTCCTGTCTTATTAAATTAATTAGTGCAACTCTTTCTCAGATCGATTTCTTGTTGCTGTGGTCTTCAGGCCAATGAGTGGACTGATATTGCTCTTCATGCTGCTCTACGCTATGCAACGCTCTTCACCTCCGAATAACAACCGCAACCTACATCTTTTTCAATCTGCTTACCGTTTTCGTCTCTTGGTCTCTTTCTAAAATGTTCCGTCTCCCCCTCCCCCTTTCCCTCTAGCACTAAAGCGGTGATACCTTGACGTCTCAGAATATGTTCTATCAACCTATCCATTCTTCTGCTCAAGTTGTGCTACCAATTTATTTTCTTGCAATTCTCTTTAGTACCTCCTCATTAGTTACGTGATCTACTTATATAATATTCAGCAGTCTTCTGTAGCACGACATTTCAAATGTTTCTATTCCCTTCGCACCCGAATTGAATATCGTATATGTTTCACTTCCCAGAGCTATTTACGCGTCTTAATATTTTGAAAGCGAAGTCTTGCCTACGATAAACATCATGTTCTGTCCCTGCTACAAACTTATCGCAACTGTCTCGATGAACCTTTCACATTGGTGATTTGGGTTTATATTTCATCAGTCTGCATTTCCTCTTGTTTTGTCATTGGAAGATTGCAGAAAATACTTGTGTGCTCTTTGCTGTTCTTAAATTATTTCTTCAGTTTCTAGATGCCAAATTTTAAATAACATGAAACATAATAGTGTAAAAATCCTAGGACCAATAACTAAAGATGGTGTGCATTATCCAAAACCCAATGCAGAAATATATAAAAATATCTCCAAAATAACAGACACAATGCGCATGAGAAGAATCCAATTCATGGGGCATTTAGAAAGAATGGACTCAAAGAGGTTAACGCACAAAATCCATACATTTTTAAAGAACAAAACTACAAGACAGAACTGGTACAAACAGACGGAAAAAGACCTGAGAGAATTAGGGTCTCCAAATCTGCATGACAGAAATGAATCAGAAAAATCACAAACACAGGGGATTTTGAGAAAGAGAAGAGAAAAACCAACCGACATACGTGGTCTACGCAACGAAAGCTAGTTCATTCGTTGCTTATGAAGGAATACTGGGCGAAAAGGAAGGCTAACAAATGTTGATTACGCGTGGTCCTAAGTGTTCCATCCACGAAGAAGTAAGAAACATAATTCCACGAACAGATTACTAAAATGAACTCCGTCGCTTGTCCCTCTTTGTCAGTTACTCAGCAACGGATTCATTTTTACTTACCCTGTTTCTACGTAAATTTAAGGTGGAGGGGGGAGAAAGGAAAGGGAAGGAACTAATGATATCAGCTGCACAGAGACTTTTATGCGGTATGAGCGGCGACGAATGAAAATGCGTGCTGTGTCGGGACGCGAATCCAGGATACCCAGATTATTAGGTAGCTGCGTTAATCACTGCGCCACCCGGACGCAGTATTTGTCGCAAATGCACTGACTACCTCGGCACGCTCTCCGGCCTACTTAAACTCCCACCTAGTGCCAGCTTTTGCATTCAGTGTCCACCGAGGAAAACCAGTTATACGAATGCGCGAGGCGCATGCGGCTCAAAGCAAGTATCACTGCGGCATCTGTCACAGGATCGGTAAAAAAAAGCCCATAAAATTAGTCTATGTAAAATTATGGTCAAATGAATATTTTCAGTCTAAAATTTCCGCCACACGATGATATCCTCTCATGGGTCCATCCCATGTATTTTCCAACGGCTGCTTTTAATGTTTAGAACGTCGAGATTATCTTCGGGGGAATAAAATACGCGGGTATAACTGTACCGTAACGAGTTCCTGCGTGAGACCATTCCGCCGTCTATTACTGCTTCCCTGACAGTACTTACTTCCGTTGAGAAGACAGAAATTTCTTTGAGGTGAGAAAGTTGTAGTGGCCAGTATTTCGGCGGATAACAGCGGCCCGTTTTTATCACAGTACTCTTGCATAACGTTTCGTCTCTGACTTTGATCTTGGGGCCCATTTCCAGCCGTTGCCGAACACCAAGAAGCCGCAGCGTGTACCTCTGGGGACCGCTAGTCCAGATTGCCCCGTTCCCAGTTGGGCATTCGGCGCGGCCACCAGATTACATTTCGGACTGCCCAGCAGTACGTTCCGTTTAACGCGCGACTACTGCCGCGGTCTCACTGCGCCGGCGACTCCGTGCGCGCGAAATCACCTCCCCTCCCAGCAAAAACTAGTGCCGAATTACTTTACATGCAAAATTTGCTGCCTGGCGCACACCACGCTCCGCTGCAATCGCCCTCGTAGCGTTTCTCGCTCTGTTGTCGGCTGCTGCGGGAAGCGTAAAGGCGGAACGTGGAACGACAGACGAACGCGCGCAGTAATGGAGCATGAAGCGCGCAGGGAGAGAGGGAAGAGGCACTACAGGCGAATCGTACAGGGAGAGAACGGCGCGGGCGTGGATTCCGGGGCGTAATCAACTGCAAGCGACGCAGGCAGCTGGCGTACGCGCGCGCGCGCCAATAACTTGTCGCGCCAGCGCTGCGTGGCGAAGGAATCCGCCTATATCAAGAGCTGGTGGCGGGGACAGTCATTTACATTTATAAAGCTGGCGAGGAATGCCGCCGCCTCATTACACTGTGGGTCCACAAGACCACCCTCTCCCTCCCCCAATGAGGACTTCGCCGGATCCGCGTCCTCTTAAGCTTGGTTTACACCTCAGCGAACACGAGCAAACGTGCGGCAGCGAACGAGAATTCCACCTGGTTTAATCGGTAGGCTAGTGCGAGCGAACTGCATTCGGTCGTGCTCGGTTCGCATTCGCTAGTGTTCTGCTGGTTGTCGGTTTATAGCACGGGTGCTCCACCTTTTAGCTTACATGGGCCACATTGGCCGAAGACGTTCTAAACATTAACAGCAACAGTTGGAAAAAGACATGGGATAGACCAATGAGAGAGTAGCATCGTGTGGCGTGAATTTCAAATTGAAAATATTCGTTCGACCATAATTCTATATAAACGAAATTTTTTGCACTTTTTTTCACCGATCATGTTTCAGATGCTCAGTTATTGGGCCCCACTGATACTTGTTTTGGGCCGCATGCGGCCCGCGGGCCGTGGATTGAACACCCCTGGTTTACAGCAAACCGGAAGATGAAGCTAGCCTCGTCTCCGCTTCGGCCCTAGCAAAAAAGAAAGGCTCCGAGCACTATGGGACTTAACTGCTCAGGTCTTCAGTCCCCTAGAACTTAGAACTACTTAAACCTAACTAACCTAAAGACATCACACACACCCATGCCCGAGGCAGGATTCGAACCTGTGACCGTAGCGATCGCGCGGTTCCAGACTGTAGCGCCTAGAACCGCTCGGTCACACAGGCCGGCTCGGCCCTAGCAGTAGAGAAAGCTTTCGTCTGCTATCTTGTTTGATTCTGTTGGTAACGTTAGTCGACAAAGTGAACAGGAGACAATGTAATGTCGGCGGTATTAGAATGTAAACACCACAGGTGCTTGTGGGATCCAAGAGATGCACAGCACAAATGCCGAAGGAAAAGAAATATGACTGGAAGAACGTTGCCGAAGCGCTCAAAGGCCCGTGGGGAACGTGGGGAAGACGATAAATGTATTAGGTGCTTGCATCAGGCAGGAAGGGAAGGAATAAGCGTAAGTTTTTTTCTGTATAAAAAGGAGCAGCACAATAACTTTCCTTGGAAATAAACGAATGCGAAAACTTGTTTATCAGTAAACACCAGATTCTTTAAAGCATCGAACTCCCACCTATAAGAAAGCTTCATACTTCTGATTACTTACCTAATGAGTTAATGTGTTAAATGTTTCATGTTATAGCACGTAAAAGACAAACATTGTAGAAGAGGTTTGAAATCACGTTTAAAATTTGATGGAAGTCGGTAATTGCCCGCATCTCGTGGTCGTGCGGTAGCGTTCTCGCTTCCCACGCCCGGGTTCCCGGGTTCGATTCCCGGCGGGGTCAGGGATTTTCTCTGCCTCGTGATGGCTGGGTGTTGTGTGCTGTCCTTAGGTTAGTTAGGTTTAAGTAGTTCTAAGTTCTAGGGGACTGATGACCATAGATGTTAAGTCCCATAGTGCTCAGAGCCAAGTCGGTAATTTCACTATCAAACACTGGATGATGTGTTGCAGATACAGTTAGTAGTAAAGAAGAAATATGTTTCGCAAAGGTTTGAATTGAGGAGTAAATTTGGTAACAAGCCATAAAGTGCTCTCATCCTCAAAAACTGGACGAATATAGTCTGCGTATTCGTCCGCGGTGAGTTACACTGCCTCGGGCCATACACACAGTTTGCAACTGTAATATTTGTCTTACTGCACGTAAGATTATACTGCTTATTGAAAAGATTACGCCCACATTTTAAATTTTTAAATTCGGCCCCTGTTTATATGAAATACTGAAAATCCGTTTTTTGTTGCCCCTGCAAACCGTTAGATAGGTAAATCCAACTACGTGTGGGTCCCGGGATAGACGCTTATCAAGGCCGATTATGCTGATTCAAATTAATAATATACGAGAGACTTGATCGTACTTGTTGCTTGTAATCGAGGTACCTGAAATTGTATGGCTGATGTATCTTTGTTTTATTAGGGATTTGTGATGGTAAATAAAAATGGTTTACCCAGGATCACATTGCCCGTTCTCTAACAAATTATGGAGTAGATTTCATCAAGTAGCCTTTGTGACAAGTCGTACGTATAGTTCACATTTCGTTAATCGTATTTCACATTATGTTCCCATACGAAGGCGTACTTAAAATTAATGCCTCAGTTTTTTGTGCGAAAACGCGTAAAGCTTTTTAAATAGAAAGGAATGTTATCAACATTCTACACTTTTATTCTTCATGTTTACATATTTATTTCTCAACAACGTCACCCTGGCGACGAAAATCTTTCTCCAAACGAGGGACCAGTTTGTTGACACCGTCACTGTAGAATGTTTGACTTTGTTGACGAAACCACAACCTCACCTCTGCTTGTACCGCTTCAGCACTATCGAAGTGATGTCCTCGAAGGTGTTCTTTAAGTTTTGGAAGCACTCCGTCTTCAGGCCACGAGTGGCCTACCGGAACCATTCGACCGCCGTGTCATCCTCAGTGGAGGATGCGGACAGGAGGGGCGTGGGGTCAGCACACCGCTCTCCCGGTCGTTATGATGGTATTCTTGACCGAAGCAGCTACTATTCAGTCGAGTAGCCCGTCAATTGGCATCACGAGGCTGAGTGCACCCCGAAAAATGGCAACAGCGCATGGCGGCCTGGATGGTCACCCATCCAAGTGCCGACCACGCCCGACAGCGGTTAACTTCGGTGATCTCATGGGAACCGGTGTATCCACTGTTAAGTTTTGGAAACAGATGAAAATCGGATGGGGCAGAATCGGGACTGTATGGAAGATGATCGATGACAGCGAGCCCAAAGTGTCGGAGTGTTGCACATTCGCAGCCCTAGTGTGTTATCTGACATTGTCGTGCTGAAGGAGAGAGCGTTCCATGTGTGGACGAACTCTTCGAATTCGAAACTCGATTACAGCACACAGTTCCTCACGCACCGCCATAGTTAGGTAACACACAGCCATGTTACACGCTATAATTCGGAGCCCTCTAGTGTCAGAGGGCTGCAAATATGTAGGCATGAAGCATAAAGACGTACAAGTTAATAACGCTTGTTTTATTTAAAAAGCTTCAAGAGTTTTCAGATAACGGTAAAAAAATTCTCATGATTTACTTTTCAGCACCCTCTCATACGTACTTTAACAAAGTAGCTGAAGTGCTTCGCAAACGTCAGACATAAGTAATCCTCTGAGATACAGCTACAATGTGATACAGTCACTAACGTAAATGGTTCCATCTGCTAACAACGAGAGTATAAATAGTAGCCTTTCTTCAGCTTATGTTGGTTGCGCGTAATTAGTGTTCTTTTAAATTTCCTGCTGAATTATAATTAGATCCAGTGAAAAGCTTTAACCGACATATGTGCAAAGTTGTGGAATAATCCTAAGGAAAGATGATGCCACAGTGTGTTAAGAGGACTATCTCCATGCATTTCACTCTTACGTACAAACTGGGACACTTAATTCTTCATTTCCTACGCCATTCTGCTTATGACATTAAAAATAGTGTACTCGTCATGCACACGAATCGTTTCTCAATATGAATATCGTGGCTGTAACCACACGCAGCGTTTCACAGGCTGCGCTGGTTGTCTCGCATTCTCTTCCGTTCCGTCTAGCATGAACACTTGTTCACGGATACAAGCGAATGGTAGTTAACTTTGGCGAATTGTCTGCGAATGCTCGTTCGCTTGTGTTAGCTTCCATTCGGTCCTGTGTAAATCAGGCTTTACGAGGCGCTGCTGTGCGTTTATTTCCACGCCGACCGTCACAACCGACGCAGTGGCTTAAATAGTTTGGCAGAAAACTGCTACACTGTTTTTGCGTTAAAAAAAAGAGACTTCTCGTATCACCGTTTTATGTATGCTGACCCACTTTTAGCCTACGCTATGTGAAGAGGAGTCAGTTTTGACATCCATAACCTTTTTAATCAAGTCCATTATAATTATCCGGGCTGTTATGCCGTGGTCGGTTGATGAATTTTGTGTCAATTCCCAACGTTTCGTCCCCGTCTGCGGGAGACATCTTCAAAGGGGTCTGTAGCTCGATGGAAGGTCCAACACACCCACTGGTTCGCTACTGACTGCTAGTGTTGGGAGCTCGCGAATGAGTCGTTCAAATGAAAGCTTCACTCCAGTGAAGTGTGAACTAACCACTCAGTTTCAATGAAATGGTACTTCAAACTCTTCACAGATAACACACACCACACTTTTTTCTAGTTCACTCACTCTCTTCCACTCTCCCTCATCCCATTACATCGGCGCTACGTCACTCATTCTCCCCTCTACTGCCTGTCGACGAATTGCGCGGCGTTTGTGGAAAACGATACGTTTGCGATGGGTTGTGGATGTGAGGGACGAGGGGAAGGCAGCGTCAGCTGCTTCCTGCATTGCTGACATCATTACCCGTGACTATTTGTGCAGTTCAGTTATACTTCGCGTCTATCGGTAGCCTACCGTTGGCAGCGCTTGCGGACAAATGAATATTACAGATACAAATGAAGGGGCTGGCTGTGTGAGCACGCACAGCCAACATGAAAATAAAAGGTTTGTTAATAACACTCAAAGAGGGATTTTACCTGAAATCGTGCTAATGACTACAGGTGACACTTTACGTTTTGAATCTGGAGGGTTATTATTCTCAACAAAAATAAAATCTACAGGAAAACTTCTGAATCATTACTTAACGTAGATATATAGACTTTGTGACAGTGGTAAACATACTCATTCTATTTTGGATTAAATTTTAAGAGGAACATAAAATTGGACTGCATTTCGTTGGTAGCCCTAGTTTTCAGTCCATGAATAGAACAAATAATGTTTCACTTGGCAGATAAAGACTTTTTTGGGCACTTCATGAGAAAATGTCGAGCAAAATTAAATGTAACACCTTTATATGTGACAGGCTTCTCTGTTTATCTTTCGTTTGTCCCCTTCGACCATGCTCTATTTAAGTTAGCTCAGACTCTGTAAGTGTGTATAAACGTTGCGTGCACGTTATTGCATAGTTCGGCCATCTGTTGGTAAAATTATGAAGTATTACGAAGCTTTATTGTACGAGCGAGGCGAAGCGAGCGTAGCCGCGGCGAACTGGGCAACTTCGCCAGGCTTCCGTACTTCATGAATGAACTACTTCATTTGAACGCTTCACGGCAAAGAGTGAAATGAATGAAGTAGTTCACGGGAATGAACGAGTTCGACCCATCTCTACTGACTGCCGCTGAATTCAGAGTCCGCGCGCTCCCGCACCGCGGCGTGACGTCACGTGTTTTGAAAACGTCAGTGCAATTGGCCGCTGTCCGTAGCCGTCGACCGCCGTTGCCATCACCCAGTAGTGGACGGGTGGAAGAGCACAAGGGCAATTGCAGAAGGGGAGAAACGGAACGATCAGCTGTTGCGGAGCATGCTTTCCAGCCAGGGAACGTCCATATTCGTTTCGAGGAGACGCAAGTACTTGCAGCCACAAGCGGGTATTACAAAAGGCTCTACAGGGAGGCAATCGAAATCGCTAAACACCCTAATAATTTCAATCGAAAGGAGGAGGGCGTGAAATTAAACGGTATATGGATGCCGGTGTTAAAGAAGATGTGTACCACCCGTCCACTACTGGGTGATGGCAACGGCGGTCGACGGCAACGGACAGCGGCCAATTGCACTGACGTTTTCAAAACACGTGACGTCACGCTGCGGTGCGGGAGCGCGCGGACTCGGAGTTCAGCGGCAGTCAGTAGCGAACCAGTGGGTGTGTACCTTCCATCGAGCTACAGACCCCCTTGAAGATGTCTCCCCCAGACGGGGACGAAACGTTGGGAATTGACACAAAATTCATCAACCGACCGCGGCATAACAGCCCGGATAATTATAATGGACATGACATTTCCGGCCGTGAAAGTCTACATTTTAGTATCTTTTTAAGCAGTCACTCGAAATAGTTAACTCTTTTCCTTGTCAGTTGGAAGTACCTCCTGAACGCATGGAATGCGGTAAGGTTTCGTGTGTAAGGTCTTAAGTATAGAATGGAACTACCTACTTTTTTTTTAACACCTGTATGTTGCGAAAGCAGCCTGGAAGGTTTCTTTCAGGCTAGCTGTAATTTTCTGCAAAATGATTGCAGCTGCTTCCGGAACTCGAACTGAAGGATTACGGACATTGGACCATCATTTTCTTAGCAGCTTCTTAAGACCCATTTTTGCAGGAAAATTGGGGGTTTGGAGGTATTTATCTGTAATTTTACGAGTCTTCTTTAGTGTACAGATGTAACCTTTGAAGTGTTTCAGGCTGGCTTGGGCTGCGTGGTGGTTTTTTGTACTTCACCTACTGCACCAAAACACTTTAATGGGTTGCCACCTGAGCACCCATTTTATTTACAATGAATGTCGCTTACTGAATATTCGGTCGCCGTTCCAAGTGTTATTAATCAGCGTCCAGCTAGCCTTTGCCCTTAATGCATGTACCTTCTTCCTCCAATTTGGCTCAGACTTCGCCTCCTTGCAGGCTGCAGATGAGCACTCCGTCTTCAGGCCACAAGTGGTCCATAGGGACCATCCGACCGCCGTGTCATCCTCACTTGAGGATGCGGATAGGAGGGGGCGTGTGGTCAGCACACCGCTCTCCCGGTCGTTACGGTGGTTTTCTGTGACAGGAGCCACTACTATTCGGTCGAGTAGCTCCTCAATTGGCATCACGAAGCTGAGTGCACCCTGAAAAACGGCAACAGCGCATGGCGGACCGGATGGTCACCCATCCAAGGGCTGCAGATAAAGCTGCTGAAAATTAACTTCTCATTCTCATCCACTCTACCACATAAATAGGAAGTGAGGTTCAATTCACCTCCTTATATTAACTTCAAAATTATAAGTCAGTACTTGATAAATGAGGACATCTACCAATTCGTATACTGCCTTTCTGTACAGCGACCATAACAGACCTGATATTCTACTTGATAATTAACAATTACAATGCATTTATAATCTTTGACATTTTGCGTTCTTAGATTTCATGGAGCTCTTTCCTCCGCACCGCCCGCTCCATGGATTTCCTGTCTCCACCTCAACAGGTGGAGCCGTCTGAGTGGTACTCACATCTGTACAATCACTGTATCATTAGGTCTGGTATCAGCAACTACGATTTAAAACACATCCCAACAGTTGGTTGCTCACCACTTATCTACTACTCTCAGTCACGAACATCTTTTCTCTGACATATGTATTTAACACAGTGATTCCTCTCATTCAAGGAATGGAATGGGTCACTCATCAACTATACATGGTGTTTCACGTTTCCTATTGCAGCATCCAGAGGATTTGGAGAGGACTAAGTAGATAAAGTTTCGATAAAGAAGCCACATCGGGAATTATTCGTTTTAGATGTACGAGGGTTGTCCACGAGGTAAGTTCCGACCGGTCGCGAAATGGAAACCACTGGGAAAATTCGGTAAAACGTTGCACAGATGTGTTGGGCAGTGTCTCTATGCCCGCCGATCGGATCGCGTCGCTCTTTTCAGTTCTGAGTGAACAAAAAAATGGTTCAAATGGCTCTGAGCACTATGGGACTTAACATCTATGGTCATCAGTCCCCTAGAACTTAGAACTACTTAAACCTAACTGACCTAAGGACAGCACACAACACCCAGTCATAACGAGGCAGAGAAAATCCCTGACCCCGCCGGGAATCGAACCCGGGAACCCGGGGGGGGGGGGGGGGGGGGGGGAAGCGAGAACGCTACCGCACGACCACGAGCTGCGGACTCTGAGTGAACAGTGAGCACCTAAAGATGCGTAGGGAATAGCGTCTCCCGCCAAGTATGAGGGCCTGCTTAGAGATTTCGCCTGTGTCACGCAGCCCACATAACACAACTGTCGAACAGTTCCTTCCTCATACCAATTATCGGCCGCACACTGCAGGGGGCAATAAAGACGCTCCTGCAGCGTTTCCGATGAGAAGTGTTTGATCACCCACAATACAGTCTGTAATTGGTTCCCCCAGAGTCTCATCTCTGCTCACAAGAACCGCTGGCTATGCAGACAGTGTTTTTCCACAGACAACGAGCTGCAGACCAGTGCAGATAACTGGCCGAAAGCACAGGCGGCTGCTTTCTATGACGAGGATATTGGAAAGTTGATGCAACACTACGACAACACTCGAAGTTGGAGCGGCGACTATGTAGAGAAGTAGGTGGAAGGTGTACCGAAATGTTGCAAACGAAACATTTCTGGTTTTCACTGTGGTTTCCATTTCGCGACCGATCGTAACTTACTTTCTGGACAACACTCGTAAAATAAGTTTGAAGATAGTAGCACTTTGAAATCTCCAGCTTCTCGGTACGCACGCTCCTCAGAAGCCGGCAAGGCTTCCGGTACTCGTCGGTAGGTGCTGTCTTGCGTCACGGACATCCTCTTCCCAGTCAAGAGTGCAACGCGGCCGTGGAATACCACAGCCAACCCTCCTCCCTGCGAACGTACCAGTTTCTAGCATCGTTGCTGCAGTCGGACGAAGCTAGTACGTGATGTCATAATTACAACAGAGAGAGACGATTACGCCCTGTTCTCAGTTTGCTTGCGTACCGTGATTCTGAGATCTGAAAGTGACTCGGTCTTCAAACTTATTTTATACCAAAACGGTGCATTTACAGTCACGGGTTCCTTATCGAAACATTACCCACTAAGTCCCCTCTACAAACACTAGAAACCTGTAACAGGAATTGTGAAACTCAATGTGTACATCCTCTCATTCAAAGAACACGCAACGCTTCAGTTCTATTCTCCGGAGAACATCTATAACAATGGTTCTCAACCTGGGGATAATTACCCCCTGAGGGGTAAAATGAAATTTTCTGTGGGGTAAAAACTAAGGATTCGATCCTGTTCCAGCCACGAAACTAAATTATTTTCAAAAGATCATTATGATTATCACAATTTTGTAAGCGCCTAATACTGATTATGTAAAACGTAAACTCTGTCCACAGGCCCTAGTGGATCCAACGGTACCGTCCGGGCGCCGTGTCATCCTCACCCACAGGCGTCACCGGATGCGGATTTGGAGGGCCACGTGGTCAGCACACCGCTCTCCCGGCCGCATTGCGGTTTCCGACAACGAAGTCGCTACTTCACAATCAACTAGCTCCTTACTTTGCCTCACAAGGGGTGAGTGCATCCCGCTTGCCAACAGCATTGTGGCCGAGCGGTTCTAGACGCTTCAGTATGGAACCGCGCGACCGCTACGGTCGCAGGTTCGAATCCTGCCTCGGGCATGGGTGTGTGTGATGTCCTTAGGTTAGTTAGGTTTAAGTAGTTCTAAGTTCTAGGGGACTCATGACCTCAGATGTTAAGTCCCATAGTGCTCAGAGCCATTTGGCCCATTTGAACCAACAGCACTCGACCGACCGGATGGTCACCCATCCAAGTGCTAGCCCAGCCCGACAGCGCTTAACTTCGGGGAGATGACGCAAAAGCCGTTGGCACTGGTTATGTAAGTTACCAAGAATTACTTTTTCTCAATTAGTAGCACTAATGCGGAGGAGGTTACAGGTTCCACACATAGTCCACCCTCTACACACACAGTTGTGCTTTGCCCCGTACATCGCTGATAATGATGATGTTTGGTTTGTGGGGCGCTCTATTATGCGGTTATCAGTGCCCGTACAAATTCCCAACCTTTGCTCAGTCCAATATCGCCACTTTCATCAATGATGATGAAATGATGAGGACAACACAAACACCCAGTCACCTCGAGGTAGGTGAAAATCCTTGACCCTGCCGGGAATCGAACCCGGGACCCCGTGCTCGGGAAGCGAGAAAGCGGCCGCGAGACCATGAGCCGCGGACATATCGCTGATGATAAAAGTGAGACATAAACGAACAAATGCTAGACATCTCAAGAAAATGTCTTCTCCAAACTGTGGACAGTACCTGCAGTAGTCCAGAAATTGCTTCATTTCTGGTTACGAAAAAGATAAATGTATTAATTGACAGCACGACACAGCATTAACTACATAAGGGCTATTATAGTGCTGTACGCAGTGTTATTATTATTATTTTATTATTGTTATTGCTGCTGGTGGCCGTGATCAGATACCAACCATTAACAGCCTGTACTCTACCAATTTCTGGCACTTCAGAAAAAGCAATCAAGTCGTTTACGAACAGTAAGTATAGTGTACACGTTTTCACTTCGTTGGTTTTGAATGAGGTTGTAGTGTGCAAATTGTTCAAATGGTTCTGAGCCCTATGTTAGCACACTGGACTCGCATTCGGGAGGACGGCGGTTCAATCCCGCGTCCGGCTATCCTGATTTAGGTTTTCCGTGATTTCCCTAGATCACTCCAGGCAAATTCTGGGATGGTTCCTTTGAAAGGGCACGGCCGCCTTCCTTCCCCATCCTTCCCTAATCCGAGCTTGTGCTCCGTCTCTAATGACTTCGCTGTCGACGGGACGTTAAACACCGATATCCTCTCCTCCTCCCTCTGAGGACTATGGGACTTAACATCTGAGGTCATCAGTCCCCTACACTCAGAACTACTTAAACCTAACTAACCTAAGGACATCACACACATCCATGCCCGAGGCAGGATTCGAACCTGCGACCGTAGCGGTCGCGCGGTTCCAGACTGTAGCGTCTAGAACCGCTCGGCTACAACGGCCGGCTGCAGTGTGCAGGTCAAGCAAGTGCGGCAATGGGGAGAAGCAGTGTAGGGGAAGTGTGTTTTGTAACAAGTGTGTACCCTCACTCTGGATAGTTAGCTTTCTTATCTGATAAGGAGTTGTGGGTAGCATTTGTAACGCGCCACAGATTCCTTTGTCATTCATTCCAACACTCCCCTTCCCCCCACCCCGCCCCCACTCCCTCCCACACACAAGAACTAAATGCCTCTCATCTTCCATCATTTTGAAAAAAAAAGCGTTGCAAATAAAATCTTACATTCTACAGTTTAGCTAGGTGCTAAAGTTGGTGATAATGTGGGGAAGGGGGGCGGGCGGGAAATAGGCGGCAGAGGCAGAGGGTGGGGGATAACAGCTAATATCTACTTGCACTCAGGGCTAATGGTCTAAGAAAGGTTGGGGTTGGGTTGTTTGGGGAAGGAGAGCAGACAGCGAGGTCATCGGTCTCATTGGATTAAGGAAGGATGGGGAAGGGTGTCGGCCATGCCCTCTCAAAGGAACCATCCCGGCATTTGCCTGGAGCGATTTAGGGAAATCACGGAAAACCTAAATCAGGATGGCCGGACGCGGGATTGAACTGTCGTCCTTCCGAATGCGAAAGGTTGGGAACCAGTGGTCTTAAAGATATTCGCAACACTAATCATCAGTTGACCAAGCCTGCCACGTGAACGGAAGATTGAGCGAACGCGGCACAGTAAAACAACAACATAGTGCTTACGAAACGGGACCGCTGTTATCTTGGAAACACACCGCAGTAGCACCTCCCTGAAGCCATTCGGTGCTCTCTTTCACACAGGGTTCACAGCTTCCTCGTTACGAGCACAGTGAACTCTCTTCTAGCACCAGAATGCCTGCACAATCTCGCCTGCCCCGTCGCGATGAAAATCGCACCCTAAGTGGCTGTCCCCTAGCGACGTGCGGTGCCCTCTGACGCCTGGATACGGTCCTTTCGAGAGTGGTGTGCCCGAGGTGAAACTTCCAGACTGTGTTCCCAAGCGGTCTCTCGAATCCCCTCCGCCCGAAGCACTCGGTTGCGTTCGGTAATCGCGACGCGACCGAAGACCGCGGTACTGCCTGTCGTGGCGTGATCCCCGTGAAATGGACTCTCTGCCCAGCGGCGCAGGTGCTCCGGCAGGCTTAGCTGTCGCCGGAGGACGATCTCCGTCTCGCCTCGCACTTACCGAGTTCCCCTAAGCGGAACCAGCGTCCTTCACTGCCTTAGTGCAGTGCGTTCAAGATAAGAGCTGGCCCGCTCCGGAGGCAACATGCTGAGCCTCTTCTGTTAGACAGCCTAAAAGCTGCACAATGGCCAGCGCCGCCAGCAAAACGGCCGCCGTTGAGTGATCTACACGGCTGAAGACCAAAATGGTTACCCGGGCTTCCAATTGCAGGTTGCATATATAACAGCTTCCACGCACAACAATGATTTGATTTTCCTTATTTAATATAATTGCTGACCGAACTTAAAAACCTAAAATTCTGTCATAAACTTTCATTAAAGATTTAACACAGTAAAACAAGTCCTAAAGTTAGAAATATATATATATATATATATATAATGTGTGTGTGTGAGAGCAGTGCAACTCACGACGCGCAAATTTTTGCACAGACTGTCTTCATCGGTATTTGAGAATGGGAACAGTTTGCGGCTTCCACCAAATTTCATACAAAATTTCAAATCTTTTCGAAACTTGTTATCACTTATAGCCTGAAGCATTACGTGGACAGACCCACGTTATTTCGTGTATATTTAACGTCGCAAAAACTACAAAAAGCAGAAAAATGTGCACTTATCTATTTATGTGCTGTTAATAACTGGAAATCTAAATAACTTACGTAAACTGATTTTAGGAAATTTAATTATTATTTCATAAATGATATTTAAAAGATAAAGCGGCAGTCAGCCTGTGGCTGATTTCGATCGCTCGTAGTTTTTTTTGTTTGTTTTGTTTTAGAATGTAAGTGGCGAACATTCCTGCTCGGATGTCTGTCTCTCTCGCTCTCTCTTATCTGTTAGCTTTCCTACTGATAGGGAGCACTATAGCTACGGTCCTTGAGTATCATTAATTAATCTTTCTTTTGCGTAGACAAATGTAAAGCGTCATGTATTAGCTGTAGAACCATTGGCCATTAAATTAACGTACAGGGTGACAATTATTGAACTACATGAATTAAAATCGTCCTAACTTCTGAACGGTTTGCGTTAGGAGCTTTAAAGTGCACCGTTGGCCGCGAGGCGTAATGGCCCTGAGCACTATGGGACTTAACTTCTGAGGTCATCAGTCCCCTAGAACTTAGAACTACTTAAACCTAACTACCCTAAGGACATCACAAACATCCATGCCCGAGGCAGGATTCGAACCTGCGACCGTAGCGGTCGCCCTGTTCCAGACTGCAGCGCCTAGAACCGCTAGGCCACTCCGGCCGGCGGGCTTAATGGGAATTTTGATGTGAATGCCGTTCGGTTTAGTGACTAAGCCCAGTTTCATTTGGATAGGTTCGTCAATAAGCAAAAGTGGTACATTTGGGGGACTGAGAATCCGCATTTCGCGAAAGTCTCTTCACCCTCAACGGGTGGCTGTGTGGTGTGCAATCTTCAGTCACGGATTAATCGGCGCAATAGTCCTTGATGGCACGGTGAGTACCGAACGGTACGTGAAGGCTTTGGAAGATGATTTCACTCCCATTATCGAAAGTGATCCCGATTTCGACAAGATGTGGTTCATGCAAGATGAAGCTCGACCCCATCGAAGCAGGAGAGTGTTTGATGTTCTTGAGGAGCACTTTGGGGACCGCATTCTGGCTCTGGGGTGCCCAGAGGCCACTGGCATTGGCCTCGATTGGCTGCCATATTCTCTGGATCTGATCACATACGACCCCTTTTTGTAAGGCCATATTTAAGACAGGGTACCAGGAATAACCCCAAAGCCATTGCTGACCTGGAAACAGCCATTCAGGAGGTCATCGACAGCACCTATGTTCCAAGACTTCAGCGGGTCACAAATAATTTCGCTATTCGTCTGCGCCACTTCATTGTCAATGATGGTACGGATATCGAACATAACATAACCTAAATGTGAATGTGTGTAGTGACTGTTACATGTTGAATAAAGTGTGTTCACGCCATAGTTTGTAACTAATTTGCGTTTTTTTCATAGATTTCAATAACTGTCGCCCTGTAAATTAGTTAAGTGTCATGAGCGATCACATTAAAAGTTCTGCTAATGGATATGTGATACATGAAATGTTTTAATGCATAATTGTCACAGCCACGAATAATACGAGCTTAACGCACCGTGGCGTGGAGTATTCTGCCATTTATTCCTTTGCAACTTGCTACAGCGTCCCTGAGATTACCTGCCGATCATCATGAAGCATTCTGCAAACTTGAATGCAAGCGCAAAACCTTAAAAACCTGGCCACAGTCTCCAAGGTATGATTCTGTTTCGCCCGTGAATAATAGATTCCAGTTTCGCAAATCTTGTCTAAATTTTATAGCATTTTTCTAAAAGTCAATTTGGCCACTAGCAAAGCTGCATCTACCATCAACAACGGCGGTCTGTGGCAGTTAATTTTAACAGTTTTATTTACAGTGTTTAATTTCAGTTTCTATTTATAGTCAAGTTATCACTCATTTTAGTAATCTTGCGTGGGCAGACGCGTCAAGCCGCACAAAATAAGAAAAGGAAAACATTTGGTAACAAGAACTTCGCAAACAGCTCTATTTAAACCAATTCTGTAAGGGCACTATCGGTTCGTGGCTTGTAGCCCCATCATAAGGTGCATATAAACACTACACATGGTATACAGCACGGCGAAGAATGTAAAAGGTCAACTTCCTTAGCAGAAACTATAATGTCCGTAGAGGGTATAAGCAGTGTGCCAGTGTGCCAGTGTGCCAGTGTGCCCTTTGGACGTTATGGTTTTGACTATGAAGGGTGGGCTTTCTACATTTCGCCGGCCGTGGTGGCCGAGCGGTTCTAGGCACTTCAGTCCGGAACCGCGCTACTGATACGGTCGCAAGTTCGAATCCTGCCTCGGGCATGGATGTGTGAGCTGTCCTTAGGTTCGTTAGGTTTCAGTAGTTCTAAGTTCTAGGGGACTGATGACCTCAGATGTTAAGTCCTATAGTGCTCAGAGCCATTTGAACCTTCTACATTCTTAGCAATATTGTGTACCATTTTTTAATGTTTATGTACACCTCATGACGTGGTTACAAGCCACGAAACCGGTAGTTTCTTAAATTGGTTTAAATACTGCTATCTGAGGAGTTCTTGCAACAACATGTACTACCAGAGAGTGTAACGCCGGAAATGCATATCCTCCTATTTCCATCTATTGTACTATAATTTTTCCTCCTTGCTTTGTTACCTCAAGATATGACATCTCTGTCTCTTTATATATTGTAATTGTTTTACTGTTTGTATATATATATATATTTATATTTATGTTTGTTTGTTTTGTGAATATTATTTGTATTTATACGCTGGGTCTGGCCTAGGGAAAACTATGCTATCGAACGGATACATCGATAGGTCGTGTGGAGAACCAAAGTGTTGAGGATCTTTGGTAGTGTTAACTCTGCCGCGTGGAGCGCGGGCTGAGCAGAGGGGGTCTGGCTGTAGTAGCGAGTGGAGCAGGTGTGTTGTGTGAAGCTCCCGCGAGTTGCCGCGCTTTCGGGGTTTGGCAGCATGTAATTGCGCTCGACTTGCGATGATAGTTTCTGACATGGTGTCGCGGACGGGAAGCATTAGCTGGCGCACATCAAGAGCCCGTTTCGCCTGGTGACCGTGTCGAGAAGAAGGCGCGCCAACATCCAGCTTCTGCAACAGCGACGGCCGACAATGAGTGACTGTCGCCACCTCCTCGATCGACGGCTTCAATCCTTCAATCAACCAACAAGGAAGACTGGAAGCACGTAAAGTTTTAGAACTGTATGGCAGACCTCAGCTTTTCAAACTGTACCATTTTCGTAACTATAATTACAGCAACTTAGCATGAACCTTTGTTGCTCATTGTCCCAATTGCTTTGCCAAGCAGGGTCCCTTCCTTTTCCGAAATGAGCCCGAGTGTCGTTGAAATTCAAACGCCAGCATTAAAATAATAATATAGCATTTCACTGCTTTAATTTCAACGTTCAGTTAAAGTTTTCATAGCTGGCTACAATATTTAGATTACACAACCACGAATTAAGAGTGCGAGTTTTGTTACCGTGTTTTAGCTTACCTGTGACTGCAGCTCAGCTTGGTACGTACTAAATTTTACTATTGTTAATTGTTCAGAATCATTTAATTCAAGTTCAAAGTTCAATCTCTTCTTTCTAAATTGCGTAGATTCAAGTAGCTTTTGAAATGATTGTTGAGGTAGTCCAAGACTAACCGTATTTTACTGAATTTCGATGTGCTTCAGAAAGAAAGCTCACTATTAACTTCAGTCACTAAATTAACTTTCGATTTTCCGGTTTTATTAATTCTTTTGCTAAATTAAGTCAGGGTGTAGCGAAATTTATTACTTCTGACAAACTTTCAGTTTTCACACTACACGTGTCAACCTTCAGTTGCCACGCTTCTAGTGCTAATTATATGTGTAATAACCTTTCTTTTTCAGTTACTATAGTAATTGTCCTTAGGACTGGCGACCTTAATTTCCCCCAAATCTCAAATACCTAATTACCGCTAGTTAATTGTTAACGTAAAGGCTGCACATTTACTTTCTTTATTAACTTTACCCCTTTTCAAAATTAATTTCCACCAGTTACATTAGCACTTTTCCTTTCATTTAGATGTAACCCTTTCCTCCCTCTTTACCGACAGATTAACTTCGGTGACGATTGTTTTTCCCAAATTTCCATTAGGTACACGCGGTTTAATTTTTCACTGTCATTAAGGTCGATAAGTGAGGGGGAGGTTACAAGAGGCGGATGTCCAGAACACAGAGTCATTTGGAAATTAAAACAGTTCATCCTTGCTAAATTTTCTGCATCAGGCATGCCCTTTAAATTTATTATGTCTTTATTTTTAACTCTAATGGCAACACATTTTGCAGACCATATGTACATATACCATTGCAGTCCCCTACAATGTTACCTGATAGTACGACACATAATTTGGAAGAAAAACTAGCTTTTCAGAAAAATACAATTAGTTCTCAGTATCGGTTGTATTAACGTTTATAGAATTAAATTATAGCCTAAATTAAACGGTTTTAGACAATTCACTATTTACCAAAAAGGACTCACATAAACATTTACCAGTTCTGGTTTAGATTTTTTCATTGTTCTATGGGTGAGTTACCCGAAACCAATAAAACCAACATAATTACCTACTGCGTTTACGTGTTGAACCTAAAAGGTTTTACACAGTTAAAGTCAAATATTTAACACAGTAACTCATCTGTATAGTAATAAGATGATTAAAGCTGTTTACTGCATGGGAGCTCGGTTCTATAAAGAAACGGCGGGGCCAGCGGTGGTGGGAGGTTTATCGTATCCACTAAAGCACCCAAGTACATGTCTGCGTTCTATAGTTTCCTTTAAGAAAAACTGTGCTTGAAGTCAGCTGTACACACAAAATATTTAGTTGCTAAACCAGTTTTGATTGATCGCTCATTTCCAGTAGCACATGAACAATTCTTTGTCCAAGTATGCATCAAAATATGTTGTTAGTCATCATAAATGTCCATTACTTGAAGGAGAAATACATCCATGGTAGAAGCAGGCGACCACTCAAATTTGGCACAACTTTGAAATATAGAAAGGTTCTTTGTTCAGCGTTAAGCATTTCGAAATTTCATCATTAGACTGTACAAGAAAATTAACGATGGCAAATATATACATAAGTGTGCATGTAAGTATTCCAATATACAGAAATTTCAATTAGTACCATACTTACATTACAATCAAACTTTAGTACAAAGCTCACGAAAGTGGCTCCGAGATAATGGGCATATTATTGTAAATGTTAGTTTCTAGCGCAAAGATATTAAATGTTATTGTTGACAGTCAGTTTGTAGGCGATGTATATGTGACATTTTGTGAGTATGTCTTTAAGGTGGCCATATACAAAATAGTATACTGGTTTAAATTAATAATAATAAAGATGTTACTTTTAACGAACACTCTTATAACTGCTCATACAAACAAATTAAGTTCCGTTAGTTACACGTGCTACCACTTTCTTTAAAAATTGGTTTATGGAATAGTAACACAGGAACTTGTGCTCACGACAAAACCACTGAATGACTTTCTAGCAGAAATTGAGGCATCTTTAATCGGGTGTAGAACTAATCGTTAAAAGAGGCGGTAATCAAACCACACAACTACAGAGACAAACAGCTAAAGAAAGTCTACAGTTGTTTATCGAGACGACACAGTACATGACGAACATCTAGACAATTCCAAGATGGATGAGAACAGAAGGGGAGAGGGGAGGGGGGGGGGAATTAGAAGAATACCTACGAGAATGGGTAGAAACTAGTCTGACGGAAACCGCACTAATACCCAACACGAATTCAGCGTACATATTATGAACGTTATATGCAAGAGAGAGTCTGAACCTCACAAGAACAGGGAACTTAAAGAGACTGGATTTTTTGGAATGCAGGATTGGCAAGAGAATACTGGAATCTCGAAGAACAGAAGACGTTTAATATAGAAGACGACCGAGTAAAGGGAGAACCTCGCAACCATCAGAGAAAAAAGAAACATGTTCTTCGAACGCATCCGTAAAAAGGACTAAAGGAGGTTGACACACCAGGAAATGGAGTTTGTTGTGAACAAGACAACCAAAACACGCTGGACCCAAAAGAAGCAAAGGGATAAGGAAGAAATGAAATACAGAGAAATAGAGATTTGCAACAGGACGACTTTCAAAAAAACTCAGGCTGCCGTAGGTTCCCATGACAGCATGAGAACTAGGGCAAAATCTTCATGGAGAGAATAGCAAAGAAGGTTGCAATTTCTGAGAGTGAAATAATATCAAACAAGGACTACGAGTAGAAGAAACGAAGCTGACTGTAATTGACGTGGTCCTCAGATGGCCAAAACGGAAGGAATAATAATAAGAAGAAGTAGAAGAACACAGAAATCTCCTGCAAGGCCTTGTTTTGCACAAGTGGCGTCTTTAGAACCAACAGCACAAATGTCGTGATACTTTCAGCCACAGACTATATTCGTGCGCTTTGTCTTGGGTTAACAGCATGCTAACATACCACGTGTGCTGTGGTTACAACAGCTGTAGCTTATTTGTTTATTTGCACAACTGTTACTAATAAATTTTATGTTTCTGGTGACTGCTCCACGGTGTAATATGTTCTGATAGGCGCCGTAGTTCAATAAATGAAAGTCAGCAACAGGCTATCTGAGGCGTTTTGGTTGATTCCTGGAACGACACCAACACCTGAAGTTTCTCTTAGTATGGGCGAAGGGCCTCCATATTCCAGTTATTGGTTGCTGGTCTACGCCAGATATCGGGGTCGTGATTCTGTAGAGCTTCGGAGAGCAGTTTGACGTTGCGCTCCGGGAAATTAACTGCATTAAACTCGGCCTCCGGTTAATTAGTTGCAGCAAAACCACGGCTGTCCTGGCAAAACGCGGTTGCCACGGGAGAGTCACGCGGAACAGCCTACCCGAAGAAAAACTACACTGCGTCACGGTACGAACACGTGGCTGTTTCCGCACAACAGCGTACACTAGGATATCACTTCTGCTATTTGGGTGGTGAGATATCGTAATTACAAAACGGAGCGCTGTTGTTCCATTAAAATAACGCTGCGATCAGCAATGGAGTGCGTCGAGCGTTGCAGTACAAAGTCACGCAATCGCTACTGTGACATGGACACCATGTACATTTCCTCCTTTGCTTGTTCTTCACTTGAAGCGTTAGGTTTTTACCTGTTACGGTACCCATCTCTTCCTTGCCCTTTCCCGACTTCTTATTTCTACCGGATTATAATTTCTGACATCGTAGTCTTCCACGGTTTATTCTGTCGAGATGTTTATTCAATATTTGCTGTTCACTTCTGTCTTGCTTCTTATTTTAAATTGTTTAGTTCCTTCCTAGTGCCGCTGTTTCTTAATCTGTCTGTTCTGGTTCTGCCTATCACAGCACTAATAAATCTCATTTCAGATGCTTGGATCGTACTTTCTTATCATTCGTAAGTGGCCGACGAGTCACTTTCGTAAAGTAATGTGAAAAAGCCCATTACTTAATAAAACTCCGTGTTATTTTTTGTATCTTGTTCCCAAAAAACCTGTTTATGATTCAAATTGCTCTGAGCACTATGGGACTTAACTTCGCAGGTCATCAGTCCCCTAGAACTTAGAACTACTTAAACCTAACTAACCTAAGTACATCACACACATCCATGCCCGAGGCAGGATTCGAACCTGCGACCGTAGCGGTCGCGCGGACTGTAGCGCCTCGAACCGCTTGGCCACTCCGGCCGGCTGTTTATGGTTTCACCTAAGTTCCAAAGTTCGTTAATTACTTGTCTATGTTTCGTCACTCTCGTGTGCGAGATCACAATCCAGATAACTAAACCGAGCGATGTAAATCAGTGGCTAGCTCACTGGACTTGCATTCGGGACGACGACGGTTCAAACCCGCGTCCGGCCATCCTGATTTAGGTTTTCCGTGATTTCCCTGAATCGCTTCAGGCAAATGCCCGGATGGTTCCTTCGAAAGGGCACGGCTGACTTTCTTCCCATCCTTTCCTAATCTGATGGGACCGATGACCTCGCTGTTTGGTCCCCTAGCCCAAATCAACCAAACTAAAATGGGTGACTTGTTCTATGACTGTATTAACCACCACTTTGTTTGTTCTTATGGGATTCCGACCTTTGAAAGCCAATATTTTAGTTTTCTTTATGGTCTTAGGATATTTTTCTGGGAAGATAAACTCTTTTTGACAGATCATTCTTTTTCTCTATGAACTTGATCCGTTATTGCGGAATCTCTCTGACGTTAGTGGCATTACGTATGAAGATATTACTGGTGGCGCATGAATATTTGTGCTACATCGGGACTCGAACCCGAATTTCCTGCTTGAAACGAGTAGTCGCGTTGATAATTTCGGTTATCCAAGCACGCTTCCAGCACCGACCCATATACTTCCACATGCCATATTACATTCGAGCCCCTCGTTCGTAACTTTACTTGGATTCCCGCCTCGATGGGAAAAATGACCAGCGTAATACAGTTTCTGAATATATTTGTCTCCTTGAAACTCTGTGGCGGGAATCAAAGTAAAGTTGCAAGGCTGGTGTCGCAGACAGAATGATATATGGAAGTTTGAACTTCGTGTAACAAAAGTGATTAAGCGACTGCTTACGACAAGTGGGAAATCTGGGTTCGAGTTCTCGTCCAGCACAAATTTTCGTGTCACCAATGGGTAATATCTTCACACGTGATGCAGCTAATGTCAGAAACAGATTTGTTTTTGGAGAAGGTCTACCTTGAGCGAAACACAAATTTATCTTTCTTTTATTTCCCAGACATGTTCCGCTGAAGTTTCAGTATCATCATTAAGAAGACAGTAAAAGCCCACAGATGATGCTGAAACTTCAGCGAAACACATCTGGGAAATAAAAGAAAAGATAAAATAATGTGTTTCGCCCAAGGCGGACGCTCTCCAAAAACAAATCTATTTGTAAGCAAACACGGACTGAAGAGTTTCAGCTTCAAGACGATAATATCAGAAATATTCTGCAATGGCGAATAAATTTTATAAATGTAGTAAAGCTGCAAAATCGTTACCAGTACCTGTTTCTTCAGTCACTGTTAAAATTGTGATATCGCCTGCATACAAAACACAATTCAGAGTAGTACCTTTGTATTATAATACCTACATTAAACGTTGTTTTCCATTTATGCAGGCAAACAATCCTAATAAATATAGCTCCGGAAAGCATTACTTCCACCCACACGACGAATGGGCAAGTGCAGTCGTGCCAATGTCAGAAAACTCTTAATGGGCTCCGGAAAGGCTCAAAATCATGAAAAGTTCAATTTTTACTTTTTTGCGTTTTCTGAATCTGCAGACTATTACCTTTTAATGGATATATAATTTATTCAATTCCGAAGACTACAACTATTTTTAATTTTTTTTTTTGAAATGTGTTCTACATGGGCGTGACCCACTGTGGCGCTGTTAAACTGCTGTCAAATGGTGTTATTATTAACGTCCGTGTTCATCAGGTACATTTTAGTGATGTGAGATAAAGTATGTGTTGTGACTAACCTATTTTCGGAGACTTAGCAGCACCTGAACTGTTGAAAAAGTGTATTCACGGAAAAACTCAAAACCCCAATGAAAGTGTAAATAGTGTTATATGGTCGAGAATCCCCAAGACTGTATTTGTTGGAATAGAAACACTTCACTTTGGTGTGTATGATGCTGTTGCGACTTTCAATGATGGCAACATTGTAAGGTGCAAGGTATTTAGAAATATGGGAATGAAGATAGGTTCTAACATGGTACGAGCGATGCTTGCTTTAGACAAGGAACGCCTTCGGGCTGCAGACAGGGCTGTAAAGAGTCTAGAAATACAAGCAAGAGTAAACAGGAGGAGGAACAACAGGAAGCTGGAGGAGGAGTTTGCAGAGGATGAAGACAATCCATCCTATGGACCTGGAATGCACTAAAAAGTTAATCCAATCTTTGTCGCTCGATTCCCAAAACTTTTATTGTCTCATACTAATTACATGTTTTCTAAGGATCTTCCAAACATATTTGTTTCAAACTTTCAGGAAATGTTACACAGTACCTTCTGCATAATTTAACACAACCTTTTTCCAAAAAACTGTATATATTTGAATATATAAATGAAAAATTGCAAAAAAATGTTGTGAATTTCCATTACAATTGAAAAAAAATCATCTTTAATAACTGAACTAAAATTTTGCAAAATCCCTGTGTTAAGTTGTAGCCCATATTCCAATAAATAATCTGTAAAAAGTTCAACTTCCTACCTCAAATACTTTGTGAGGAAAGATGTAATTTATAAGCGTTATTTTAACATTGCAAGTATAGGACGTTCCGGAGCCCCTTAATGACTAAGGCTACGTTTCTTTCGAAGCACCATATCAGAGGCGTAAATTACAAAGTCATAAACTGCCCTCATTTGATTTTGTCATCGTGTAGGGTACCTAACTACTGGTGAATAGCGCTTGGACAATAAATGGACGAAAGCAATGTCATATGCAGATGTAGTGAAATGGTGCCAACAAGTTGACGAAGGTCGCACGGATATGGGTGATCCTGATAGAGAAATGCAAAACGTGCACCATGCGATTCCCATAATTTCAGCAAGCAGAAAGAATATCTTCGGGGAAAGAGATTTTCAACGACGATCAAATTCATACAGCAGTTCTGGAATGGCTCCATGACCAACGAGCGGATTTCTGTCGTTGAGGAATCGAGGGACTGCTAGAAAGTTTCGATCGTTGTTTGCAGAGACTTGGTGACGATGTCGAGAAACAGTGTCATGTATCTGTGTCATTTCGAAGTGTAGTGCCGCTTACAATAGAAGCTGTTTGGCCTGCCATAAGACCTTGTAACTTACTTTTTGAAGTCCCTTCGTAGACCGTGTCTGACACATCCATTGGTGGTGAGAATAGCCGCCAGCTCTGTATATCTTCTGTGATTTTTGTGTTTTCGTATAGAGTTCTTAAAGTGTTCATCAAATTAAGGGCATATCATTTTTTCTTAATTACCCTCCACACTTTTTCTCTGTTAATTTTACCAAAACGTTTGCGGTGGGGTTAACAGTGAAAGACAGAAAAAATAAAACCGCTTATGTGACGTGGGGAATCTCAGGTATTCGGTAAGACGGACTAGCAGATCGCCTCGCGAAAGATAACGCCAAAGAAATGAAACTGCAACTTACAAAGCTTGCATCTCTCCAGTTTTCCCCACGTTTCAAGGAAAGAGGCGTATCAGGAATGGGAACAACAATGGAA
Source organism: Schistocerca cancellata (assembly GCF_023864275.1). Taxonomy (NCBI): domain Eukaryota; kingdom Metazoa; phylum Arthropoda; class Insecta; order Orthoptera; family Acrididae; genus Schistocerca; species Schistocerca cancellata. Next base: position 186,742,761 of record NC_064627.1, on the reverse strand, counting down.
AACATAGCGGCAGGAAGAAGCGTTGGGTATGTTTCACCACAGCGCACCATTCCACCAAATCGTAGAATAACCGGAAGAATTTTTCCGGAGACATGTGTCATCAATTATCCGAAGAAGCTTGGAGCACGCGTGTTACCCGATAACGCAGATTTGTATCATATCATAATGATATATAATCTGATCTGCACTAAAATAAACTGAACCTAGGGAAAATGCGATTTCCCAGGTATCAGACACAAACAATTTAAATTGTTCTCGGGTATTCAGCCGCGCATGTGCGACTTAACGCCTGAGGAAAATATAAATAATATATTCGCGGGACAACCTCCGGTCGCGAACATAAAATCCTAATGTTTCAGAAGATTATCGAAATAAGTTATGTAATCCTGCAAGAAGCTGACATAAGCTTCTGATTCTTGAAGTATGGTAATTTATAAATTTATATATGTGCCAAATGCTTTTATACTGTAGATGACACTGTCTCAACTAACCTTAAAAAGAAGCATTGTTGACGATCACATATGACTGTGCTGAAATTTGACAAGTACGTGAGTATCCTTGCGACCTACATTTTGTTGGTTTGTTCTCCATCGTTCTACTTTTAAAAACGTTTCCTTAAAAAATCAAAAAATTTTACTAGCTGGGAATAATTTGATTTTTACTTCTAAATGAACATGTAAAGTCAAAATGTAAACGACAATTTGCAGTTCTGAACGGCTATAACACTTTTAGCGAAAACACAATTAAAATTGTTACGTATTTATGCCAGCAGACAACACTACCATTGCAACTGTCAGTCATTCCTTTACTGTAACTGTTTCTCTCATTCCATGGAAAAATTAACATCTTCAAACTTATCACATCGAAACAAATGACTTGCTGCAAAAAAAGGATGATTTTTTTTTAAATTTATGAGCAGCCTTCAACAAGATAATTATTGTATTGAAATAAATTAAAGAACGTTCGTTATACAGTAAAGTGTACTAGCAACGTAAAGTAACTACCCCCTAAGCTGTCTATCTAGAAATAAAGAAAAAATAGATTACGTAATTCAAAATAACAAAAAAATTTTAAAACAACTCTTACGAATAGTGGTATAGCGGACAGCATATGGAGAGCTGACGAACATGTTAACATGGGAAATACTGCACGCAGTAAAATCGGATTACCAAAACAGAATCTGCAGTTATGCAAATGGGTTATTAAAAAATCTGATACATGTGGTAAAAATTAAATAAGTTCTGGAATTATTTCAGAAATGTAGCACGACGAGTGAAACGTAACGAAGCTAATTGTGTTAAGATAGATTTCACATGGAATGTGCTCAAGTGACTCATCTGCCAAATAATCCGTTTCCGTGCCGTTTCACACTTTCATTAATCTTAGTTGCTCAATACTTTTATTTATCAAACTAACTCTCAGCTTATCCCTGGATACTATGGCGGGGTACTGTATTCTCCGTTCATTTTTCTTTGAAGTATTTTTAACAGATAGCATCATTTAATTATTTGAGATTGGAGCCAATCTTTGGGCTACTACCGACATATCCAGTAGCTGGTCCAAACTTGTTTGAAGTGGGTGTGTTTATTAGCAGCATTGTCGGGACACCACATACATCAATGCAATATCACTTTAAGTATTACTTTTTCGTTTTATGAAATTTTATACAGGGTGTCTCAAATCTTTTGGGTCAAACTGAAACAGGTGACAGTCGGTCCACAACCGATTATATTGAGGTAGGCAACCAGTGGTCGGAAATGCATATTTATTGTGTTAAGGACACACACAGCGTACACCGCCCAACAACAACATAGCTCCTAGTAACTGTTCAAAGTAACGACCACAAGTCTCGATGCATGCTTGGTAACGGCGCATGAAGTTTTACCGCTCTCTCTCAAAGATTACTGTTGACTGTTGCAGCAGGAGACAGGCAGCCTGGTCCTTGCAAGTACGTCTTCATCAGCTTCTACGGGGCTTTCGGCCACCAACGACTTGACTTAATCCCACAGGTGTGAGATCCGGCGATCGCATTGGCAATAGGGCATGACCCCCCCCCATTCCAGTCCAACGACGAGTTTACGTGTTGTTCATTTGCCCGACGACATTAACATCGAGGTGGGCTAGTGCATCGCCGTGCCGAAATCACATGCTTTCGTGGACAACAAGAGGCACAGTCTCCAATACCTGTAGCAGCACCCATCGCAGGAACATCAGGTAACGTGGACCAGTCAAACGTGGAGGCAACAAATGGGGTCCTGTTAGGTGATCTTGAATAATGTTGCCGGTATGTTGACAGAGAATCGTATACAACAGACACCTGGGATCTTTGAGACAGTGCGGCGAAACTGTATGCGTCTTTGCAGTACATGCACTGAGACTGGATGTTGTCGCTTTGAACGATTACTACGAGCTACACTGATTTTGGGCTTTGTACGCTGTGTACGTCCATAACACAATAAATATGCATTTCCAATTATTGGTTTCCTATAGCGTTACAATCAGTTGTGCACTCATGGTCACCTGCTTCAGTTTGATCCGTAAGGTTTGAGGCACTCTGTGTAGTGGCATAAAACTGTGCTAGCGTTCCAGTAACAATAACAACAACAACAACAATAATAATAGCACTAATAATTATTAATTATATAGGCCAAAGAAATGACTGGCTTGGTTCAAATGGCTCTGAGCACTATGGGGCTTAACTTCTGAGGTCATCAGTCCCCTAGAACTTAGAACTACTTAAACCTAACTAACCTAAGGACATCACACACATCCATGCCCGAGGCAGGATTCGAACCTGCGACCGTAGCGATCGCTTATTGTTTTCAAATACAATCTTAATCTCCTTCGAAGTACTCTCCATTAGCATTAATACACTTGTCTAAACGTTCATTCCAGTGTTCGAAGCACCTTTTAAATTCGTCCTCTTTGATACCTGCTAGCACTTTCATGACATTGCGTTTTACGGTTTCCACATCCGCAAAAGGCTACCTCTCAAGTCTCTTTTCATCCTCGGGAATAGGAAGAAGTCCGAGGGTGCTAAATTCGGCGAATAGGCCGCGTGGGTCAAGGTAGTCGTCTTCGTTGAGGCCAAAAACTGGCGAACGCTGAGAGCCGTGTGCGCGGGAGCGTTGTCGTGAGGCAGGAACCACACGCCAGAATCCCACAAAGCCGGACGTTTTCGCGACAAACTTCTGCGAAACCGTTTCATAAACTCCAACTAGAATTTTTGGTTTACTGTCTGGTTTTCAGGGACAAATTCAGAGTTTACGATCCCTTTGATGTCAAAAAAAAACAGATCAACATCGTTTTCACATTCGACTTCACTTGGCGAGCTTTTTTTGGTCGAGGTGAGCCAGGTGACTTCCATTGTGATGACTGTTGTTTACTTTCTGGATCGTACCCATAGCACCATGACTCATCACCTGTGATGATTCTGTTGAAAAAATGTGGATCATCTTTGAACGCGTCCTTAATTTCGACACAGGCTTGACCGCGACGATCCCTTTACTCTCCAGTAAGAAGCTTCGGCACGAATTTTCCTGCCACTCTTCGCATCCCCAAATCGATGGTCGAGATGGGCTGAATTGAGCTCCAGGACAACCCGGACAAGTTCTCGAGTTGGTTGATTGTCCTGCGTCGATCTTCACAGATGAGATCACGGATTTTGTCGATGTTGTCTTCGCTTCGAACAGTTGAAGGTCGACCGGAACGGGGCTGATCTTCAACTACAATTTCTCCCTTTTTAAACCGAGAAAACCATTTTTACACTTGCGTATTACTAAGAGGATGGTCTTTGTAGGCTGTCTGAATCATCGCAACAGTTTCTGCTACGTTCTTGCAGAGCAAGAAACAAAACTTCACTGCCGCACGTTGTTCGTAAGAGCTAGGCATTTCCTCGTGTCACGTCTGCACTGTACGCACACTCAAAGAACTGCCAAAGAAACCACACTTCTCACTGTTGGGTGACGCCGCGTGGCAGAATGACTCAGCAGAGCTCCTACTGCCGGCCGAAGTGGCCGAGCGGTTCTAGGCGCTACAGTCTGGAACTGCGCGACCGCTACGGTCGCAGGTTGGAATCCTGCCTCGGGCATGTTTGTGTGTGGTGTCCTTAGGTTAGTTAGGTTTAAGTAGTTCTAAGACCACAGAAGTCCCATAGTGCTCAGAGCCATTTGAACCATTTTTGAGAGCTCTTACTACAACCCTCTGGCGGCGCAACCTACTACTGCAAGTACACAATGTGCAGCATTACGATTCCAGGTACTTTTGGGTCCCCTCTCGCTATAGCCCTTTATACGGGGTGGTACAATACATGGGGCAGCCACACGACCATGGATGAGCTCACACATAAGCCTAATCCCGAAATGATGATGAAATCTGTGGGGATGTGTATGGCTTGAGGGGTTATCATCATCCCAAATGTGGTTGTCACGATGGTGAAATGCCCATTCCAAAGGGTGGTCTGAAATTGGTCTAGTGTGACATTTGTTTTATCGATATGTATTAATAGACCATCAAAACTCGAACAATAACGAGTAGTCAACCAGCGCCTGAGCAGCGCTGCTTCCTTGCAGATAGCAATAAGCGAGGGTCACGGCGGTGATGACGCTCTGGAGCACTCGTCATTCTTCGTATTTTACTGTCCCCGTTAATACGTATCGATGAGACAGATATCACACTAGACTGGTTTTGGACCGGTCCGTCGAATGGACACGTAAAACTCCGCTTTAAAAATGTTTGTAATGGGAAACAGGCCGGCGCTCTCCGTCGACACTGGCGTCGCATGAAAGACGCGATGAGCAGATTTATTTGGGCTGACTACAGCTACACACTGAATAAACGAAATTGCAAATAACTGGCGAAACACCAGAGAAAATGCGCCTGAAGGCTCTTTGGAGGGACTAGCGGGCCTGTATAGGGAGATAGTGGCCATAGGTGAAGTTGCCCGTGATTGATTGATTAGCTTTGGCAGAAATATGGCGCCAAACGTTTCTTGCGCTTCCTATGTTCGCCGTGCTTTTGAGTTGAATTGAAGTTCAGAGGACTTTTGGAAACTATTAAAAGGTATTTGAATTATTGAGAGACTTGTTATGCGTTGTGCATGCATGTTCGATTTAGTTGTATATCGGTTTCAGTACGTAATTAGCGTTTGCGACCCAAAATACGAGTTGAAATAATGAAGCGTTTTGTGATGAAGTCGGTAGGCCTACACCTTTGAAGTAAACACGTTAGTAATTGTACAGTATTGTTTTTGACATCTGTAATTCGTTCTGCAGACGTTCGTAAACGATGCCAGGTTGTGCTGCATTTGGTTGTCCCAATAGAGGCGAAGGTGTATTTCGCGTGTTAGCATTTCCACGCAATGAAAAAATACAAAAGCAGTGGGCAGTCGCAGTCAACAGGGCTGACATACATCAAACAGGAGCCTTGTGGAAACCAACCAAGTACTCTTATCTATGCGAAGTAAGTCGTTTTTGCTTTTACTACGTGTAAAACAACTTGCAATATACATAGTTAAATTTGAAAACAGACCTGAAAATTGGCTGTGTGAAAATTATTATAACACATTATTCTTATAAACAAAGGCATTTAACGAATGATTTCGTCATATTGTCTTGTGCTTTGGATTCGGTGAGTGAGTACTCCACTACTGGCCATTCAAGAGTCCCGCCTGCAGTTTGGCAGAAAAATGGCCGCCGTATCGTCCGGTTGGCCACTCTCTCCCTATACAGGCTCTCTAGGAGGCACACACTGTGTATTCCATCTGGTGGCAAAATGCTACAGTACAAAGATGCGTATTGCCAGTTTTGCGTAGCCAAAGAATGACAGAGAGCAACAGTGCATGAGGACTGGTAATGGTCTTACAATGGCCACTCGAGGTCAGAACTGAGATGAACATTGCCAGTGATGGGTTAATAACCGACGCGGCAGCAGGCGGCGGAGAAGGAAGTTACTACTGAGGTGGCGTCGGGTCGGATTTCGCAGTAGAGGAGACGGGAGTAGCGTTCGGGTTTGGTATCGAATGTCAGAACCGTGGCGGCGGCGTCTTCATCAGGTAGTGGCGCGCTCCGCGCAGCCCGGCGGGTAATTAAATCAGCCGTGGCACCACTGCCCGGGCGCAGTGGGGTGAGGACTGAAGCGCGGGCGTGGGTGGGGGTGGAGAGGGGGTGGGGTTGGACGGGGTTCAGCTCAGCAGCGCTCAGCCGCTGGAGGATTGCTGGCGCGCGCTTCCGCGTCTCGCGTCATCCATCAGCGATACGTCACCGGCTGCGGGCGGCGGTGCGTGGGTGGCGAGCAGGCAGCCTAGTGATCAGTTCAGAACACAGACAGATAACGACCGCTCATCCAACTCTCTGAAGATCTGAGGGAACCATCTAACAAGGAGACAATACAGCAGAGGGATTTTTGTAATTTTTTTATATTTAAGGCTGTAGATGAATATGAAATGGGAGATACGATACTGCGCGAAGAGTTTGACAGAGCACTCAAAGACCTGATTTGAAACAAGGCCCCGGGAGAAGACAACATTCCAGTGCAACTACTGACGGCCTTGGGAGAGCCAGTCCTGACAAAACTCTACCATCTGGTGAGCAAGATGTATGAGACAGGCGAAATACCCTCAGACTTCAAGAAGAATATAATAATTCCAATCCCAAAGAAAGCAGGTGTTGACAGAAGTGAAAATGACCGAACTATCAGTTTAATAAGCCACAGTTGCAAAATACTAACGCGAATTCTTTACAGACGAATGGAAAAACTGATAGAAGCCGACCTCGGGGAAGATCAGTTTGGATTCCATAGAAATGTTGGAAACATGAGGCAATACTGACCCTACGACTTATCTTAGAAGACAGATTACGAAAAGGCAAACGTACGTTTTTAGTATTTTTAGACTTAGAGAAAGCTTTTGACAATGTTGACTGGAATACTCTCTATCAAATTCTAAAGGTGGCAGGGGTAAAATACAGGGAGCGAAAGGCTATTTACAATTTGTACAGAGTACAGAAACCAGATCGCAGTTATAAGAGTCCAGGGGCATGAAAGGGAAGCAGCGGTTGGGCAAGTAGTGAGATAGGGTTGTAGCCTCTCCCCGATGTTATTTAATCTGTATATTGAGCAAGCAGTACAGGAAACAAAAGAAAAATTCGGAGCAGGTATTAAAATCCGTGGAGAAGAAATAAAAACTATGAGGTTCGCCGATGACATTGTGATTTTGTCAGAGGCAGCAAAGGACTTGGAAGGGCAGTTGAACGGAATGGACAGTGTCTTGAAAGGAGGATATAAGATGAACATCAACAAAAGCAAAACGAGGATAATGGAATGTAGTCGAATTAAGTCGGGTGATGCTGAGGGAATTAGATTAGGAAATGAGACGCTAAAAGTAGTGAAGGAGTTTTGCTATTTGGGGAGCAAAATAACTCATGATGGGTGAAGTAGAGAGGATATAAAATGTAGACTGGCAATGGCAAGGAAAGCGTTTCTGAAGAAGAGAAATTTGTTAACATCGAGTATAGATGTGTCAGGAAGTCGTTTCTGAAAGTATTTGTATGGAGTGTAGCCATGTATGGAAGTGAAACATGGACGATAAATAGTTTGGACAAGAAGACAATAGAAGCTTCCGAAATGTGGTGCTACAGAAGAATGCTGAAGATTAGATGGGTAGATCACATAACTAATGAGGAGGTATTGAATAGAATTGGGGAGAAGAGAAGTTTGTGGCACAACTTGACCAGAAGAAGGGACCGGTTAGTAGTACATGTTATGAGGCATCAAGGGATCACAAATTTAGCATTGGAGGGCAGCGTGGAGGGTAAAAATCGTAGAGGGACACCAAGAGATGAATACACTAAGCAGATTCAGAAGGATGTAGGCTGCAGTAAGTACTGGGAGATGAAGAAGCTTGCACAGGATAGAGTAGCATGGAGAGCTGCATCAAACCAGTCTCAGGACTGAAGACCACAACAACAACAACAACAACAACAACAACAACGGTATGTGAAGTTTAGAACTCAAATATCAATCTCTCGGAAAACATGTCGATGCAACTCTCAAATACTCTCGAGAAAATCGGGTTTCAAATCTTCTGTGCCTATTTAATACCCTACAGTAGGACAGATTTTTCGACTGGAGCGCGACTGTGTGATAGAGTGTTTGCCTGCGACGTGGAGAACCTGGTTCGACTCTTATCCGAAGCAACGAAACTGCATATCTAGCATCGTTCCGCGAAGAGTAAAATACATAAAGATGAAATTATTAATTTGTAATTTTTAAGAAAAATGTAAACTATCTTTACTAAGAATATCTTGTAAAAGATCAGTAACTAAGAGTTTATATTTGCAAAGAAATCTGGACTTTTGCGTGCGATATGTAATCTCTTCTCTGTGTGTGAAAGGCGATGTCCCGACTGACTGAGTCACTAACTGGCTCATCGTCGGCCGGCCTAAACCATTAAGGATAGAAACTTGAATTTTCAGACAGTGTTGATCTTATACTGTAGGCTTCGTTTAAGAAGGGATGTTTCGATATTCGTCCCTAAGGGAGTGAAGTAGGGAATGAAAGGTTTTCTGAAAATATGTCACTACTATGGAAATTCAGAATCTGGACCTAGGAAAGTCGGTATTTGGCTTCTCGTTAGCAAATAAAGAACTATATGTTTAAAATTTTTTTTGATTTAACTCCTCTGGACGTAAAATAGTTGGTGACAGTTGATTTGCAAATAAAACATAATTACACTACTAAGGTATGTTTTACAGCTAGATCTATGAATATCGATATTTGACTTCACGGTTAGAAATTGAAAAATAAATGTTTCAATATTTTCGTAATTCAATCCATATTTCATTATGAAAGCATTTTTAAAGCTAAATCAGTGCAAATTTGAATTTGGTTTCTTGGTTAGAAATAAAAAATAAGTGTTTCACTGTTTTTGAGAATTGAACCATTATGGAGGTGAAATAGGGAATGAAAGTTTCTATGGAAATATTTCATTATGCAAGCATTTTTGAAATAAAATCTACTAAATTTGTATTTGGCTTTTCTGTTAGAAAAAAAAGACCACGCGTTTCACTGTTTTTAGATACTCAACTTTTAAGGGGGTGAAAAAGAGGGTCAAATGTTTTAGGAAAATATTTCATTGTGAAAGCATTTTTAAAGCTGTATCTATGGTAATCGTTATTTGGCTTCTCGGTTAAAAGTGAAGAAATACGTGTTTCACTCTTTTTTTAAGTTTAACTCCTAAGGGGGTGGATAGAGCGACACTGATCTGAATACTCATCATCGCGCAGCCCAGACTGCTACGGATAAAAACTGGAAGTTTGAAGAGGGTGTGGTTCTTATAACGCAGACATCGTTTAAGAGGGGATTGTTCGAAATTCCACTCCTAAGAGGGTGACATAGCGGATGGAATGATTTTTGAGTATATATCGCTACTGAGTCAGGTCTGAAGCTAGAACTACGAAAATTGGTGTTTGGTTTCTCAGTGAGAGATAAAAAATTCGTGTTTTAGCAGTTTTTAAAATTCAACCACTGAGGGGGTAAAATAAGGGATGAAATTTTTTAAGAATATATTTCGTTATACTAAAAAAATGTTAAACGTGAATCCATGAAAAACGATACTTCACTTCTTGACAAGATACAAAGAAATGTTTGTTAGGGAATGAAGTTCCCACAAAAAGTACCACACAAGAACGCAGAAGGCATGATTAACAAAAACCCTGCATTGCAGTAACCGGAATTGTCGTTTGGTCAAAAGTACGTTCGACAAAGACCATGCTTCAATGATCTTATTTAGCGTGAAATGTTTAGAAGGTGTTGCAATTTATTAACGACATAAAAACTGGTAAACAAAAAAAATCTATGCAGACAATACCGTCTACGCGAGCGAAACAGTGATCGCTAAGATAGTTAGAAATAAGAAGATGTCCATTTTTAATAAAAATTACACCTGTGTGTTAATTAGCATATATTTGATGAAGTTTATATTTAACTGGTGTAAGTATTCGAACTGAAGGAAAAAGAATAAAAAATTTAATGATCGGAACGAGACTCGAGCCAGCGACCTATTGATTACCATTCTCGAGCGCTACCGATTTTTTTTTCCATATTTATGTATTTTACGCTTCACCGAAATCCTACTGGAACACGCCCCTTTGTCTAAACATTTGCATCCGCTGGTGATTGCTGATGTTCATTTTTGGAACACAACCTACGACCAGCTTAGAGACAGAAGTGATGACACTTTCTGCAGGACCTGACCATCACTTTGCAGGACAGTGCTCAAGCACGTACAGTGCAAGCTGTTACCGATTTGTTTGACTGATGGGCCTGCTAAGTGCTATACCACCTATTCCACTCCCCTGAGTTAGGCCCTCGTAAGTTCAACTCGATTTCTAAACTGAAGGAAACACTTCACGGCATTCGCTTCATAACTGCTACAAATTTGTCCGGCAATAGATTGCACCGCTCGAATTGTCAACACAACTGGCACTGCTAAGAGTATCCTACGATTTCCACATCGCTGGCAATGGATTATACACAATGTTGGTGACTACTTTGAAGGTCAGTAAAACTTTGAAACCCGCATCTATTCTGTCGTAGCTGTAAATGAATAGTTGCCACTATTAAAGTTCCAACCCTCGTGTATGATACACCAATTGGGGTGGCATTATTAGAACAAAGGCGTTTCTCGCTGCGGCATGACCTTCATTGAAGTTTCCATAATCAACTTTCTCCTCTGAGTGTGAAAATATTATGCCTGCGCCCACCTACGTAGGGAGTAATGATCATCATAATAAAATAAATCAGAGCTCGTGTGGAAAGATTTAAGTGTTCGTTTTTCCACGCGTTGTTCGAGAATGGAACGGTAGGGAAAGAGCTTGAAGGTGGTTCGAAGAAACCTTTACCAGGCACTTAATTGGGATACCATACACTTTTTTTTAACAAATCCTATGCACCCATGCATGAAAGCGCTTCCGATGATAACGAATTTTGCCGACCTATGCCGAAGCGTTGACTCACAGGTAGCATTCCACTGGCGAAGACGTCTGAAACTGCATTTCACTGCTCATGCGGCACACTGACACAGTGATTCCGAGAAGAAAGAAGGTACATAGCAACTTTGGAAAGTAACTTACATCTGTCGCTGCACGCTAAGACACTGCACAACGAGAGTGGCTCATTGTCGAAAGAGAACATGTTACGAGTTTCCTGCAGACACTATTCTGCTGACCTACAGGTAACAGTGTGTGCCGGCCAGAGTGGCCGGGTGGTTCTAGGCGCTACAGTCTGGAACCGCGAGACCGCTACGGTCGCAGGTTCGAATCCTGCCACGGGAATGGATGTGTGTGTTGTCCTTAGGTTAGTTAGGTTTAAGTAGTTCTAAGTTCTAGGGGACTGATGACCTCAGAAGTTGAGTCCCATAGTGCTCAATGCCATTAGAACCATTTTGAACAGTGTGTGGTTGAAATGGCGCGACATATAGAAACGTACCCCAAAATTGATGTACGCGGGAGATTTCAATTCTGGTGCCCAAATGTCTGAAAGGCACACAGATTCTCCGTGAAATTCTGCCGGTATACGGACCACATACAACGTCCAACGTCGGGTCGCCTCGTAGTACACTACTGGCCATTAAGACTCCTACATCACGAAGATGACGTGCTACAGACGCGAAATTTAACCGAAACGAAGAAGATGCTGTGATATGCAAATGATTAGCTTTTCAGAGCATTCACACAAGGTTGGCGCCGGTGGCGACACCTACAACGTGCTGACATGAGGAAAGTTTCCAACCGATTTCTCATACACAAACAGCAGTTGACCGGCGTTGCCTGGTGAAACGTTGTTGTGATGCCTCGTGTAAGGACGAGAAATGCGTACCATCACGTTTCCGACTTTAATAAAGGTCGGATTGTAGCCTATCGCGATTGCGATTTATCGTATCGCGAAATAGCTGCTTGCGTTGGTCGAGATCCAATGACTGTTAGCAGAATATGGAATCGGTGTGTTCAGGAGGGTAATACGGAACGCCGTGCTGGATTCCAACGGCCTCGTATCACTAGCAGTCGAGATGACCGGCATCTTATCCGCATGGCTGTAACGGATCGTGCAGCCACGTCCCGATCCCCGATTCAACAGATGGGGACGTTTGCAAGACAACAACCATCAGCACGAACAGTTCGACGACGTTTGCAGCAGCATGGACTATCAGCTCTGAGACCATGGCTGCGGTTACCCTTGACGCTGCATCACAGACAGGAGCGCCTGCGATGATGTACTCAACGACGAACCTGGGTGCACGAATGGCAGCCGGCGGGTGTGGCCGTGCGGTTAAAGGCGCTTCAGTCTGGAACCGCGTGACCGCTACGGTTGCAGGTTCGAATCCTGCCTCGGGCATGGATGTGTGTGATGTCCTTAGGTTAGTTAGCTTTAAGTAGTTCTAAGTTCTAGGGGACTTGTGACCACAGATGTTGAGTCCCATAGTGCTCAGAGCCATTTGAACAATTTTTTTTGCACGAATGGCAAAACGTCATTTTTTCGGATGAATCCAGGTTCTGTTTACAGCATCATGATGGTCGCATCCGTGTTTGGCGACATCGCGGTGAACGCACATTGGAAGCGTGTATTCGTCATTGCCATACTGGCGTATTACCCGGCGTGATGGTATGGGGTGGCATTGGTTAGACGTCTCGGTCACCTATTGTTCGCACTGACGGCATTTTGAACAGTGGACGTTACATTTCAGATATGTTACGATCCGTGCCTCTACCCTTCATTCGATCCCTTTGAAACTTGACATTTCAGCAGGATAATGCACGACCGCATGTTGGAGGTCCTGTACGAGCCTTTCTGGATACAGAAAATGTTCTACTGCTGCCCTGGCCAGCACATTCTCCAGATCTCTCACCAATTGAAAACGTCTGGTCAATGGTGGCCGAGCAACTGGCTCATCACAATACGCCAGTCACTACTCTTGATGAACTGTGGTATCGTGTTGAAGCTGTATGGGCAGCTGTACCTCTACACGCCATCCAAGCTGTTTGACTCAATCCCCAGGCGTATCAAGGCCGTTATTACGGCCAGAGGTGGTTGTTCTGGGTACTGATTTCTCAGGATCTGTGCACCCAAATTGCGTGAAAATGTAATCACATGTCAGTTCTAGTATAATATATTTGCCCAATGAATACGCTTTTATCATCTGCATTTCTTCTTGGTGTAGCAATTTTAATGTCCAGCAGCGTATATGGGACATAGTCTTGTTCCCGTGCACATTATTCTGCACCAGCAACATTTTTGCATTAATTATGGACGACTATAAAGGCAGCATGGCTCAATAGTTCTGCAAGGGAATTTCGACGACTTGAGGAGTCCATGAGACGTCTAGTTGCTGCACTACGCCTGGCGAGCGAGGACCGACACGGTATTAGGAGGTATCTCATAACTTTTGTCAACTCAATGTAATCCTCGCTCATCCTCAATTGATTTTTAAACGGCTATTTGTCCTTTAAAAGTTAGTTTCGAAGAAAGTCGAGCATCCTCCCTCTTCCTGTCTGCTTCCCATTTTTCACCCATAAAGAACGTTTTCTTCTTTTCGTGCAGATCCTGCCACGATATAGTGCAGCGGTCACAGATAAATCAACAATTTCTGACTTTATTTTAGGATTCAATGCCATGACAGTGTGGTCTCTGTGCATACGGTATCATCTGCTAGCGCGCACTTGGTGGCGCGTCTAATCACGTGCGACTTCTCCTGTTCGCTTTAGCGCGTGCGTTGTTGCGCGCATTAAGGAACGTGCCAACGGGAACGAAAGGCAGTTTTTTGCCGCAACTCCGCTGCTGGCATATCGCTGCTCGCTGGGGCCTTATCCTGTAGCTACTCACATCGCTGAGTGCTTTACTACATTTAAGTCTACGTACCTACTCAGCAAGCAACCCTATGGTGCTTGGCGGAGGGTACCTCGTACTACTAATAGTCATTTCTTATCCTACTCCATTAAAAACAGTTCGAGGGAGAAACGACTTTCGGTACGCCTACGCACGAGCCCCAGTTTCTCATATCTTTGTGCCCCTTATGCGAAATGTGCTTTGTCGGCGGTAGAATCGTTCTGCAGTCAGCTTCAAATGCTGGTTCTCTAAATTTTCCCAACAGTATTCCTCGAAAAGAACGCTGCCTTCCCTTAAGGGATTTCCATTTGACTTCATGAAGCATCTCAGTAATATTTGTGTGCTGATCAAAAATCTTAACAGTAGCCCAAACTCTTTTAAGTCTAAACTGAGGAGTTTCCTCATGGCTCACTCCTTCTATTCTGTCGAAGAGCTCCTGGAAGAGCTAAAAAATTAAGCAAATTCCAGTGTTACATTGTTGATTTTCTTCATTTAAACTTACAACTTGTCACCTGAATATGTTTTTTTATATTTCATTTTATCTGTTTCTAATATCGTGTTATAATTTCATGTATTGACTCGTTCCATGACCATGGAGACTTCTCCTTAATTTGGTCCCACGGAACAATAAATAAATAAATAAATAAAAATAAAAAAATCGAACCTATCGGTAACAAATCCAGCAGTCCGCCTCTGAACTGCTTCGATGTCTTCCTTCAATCTGACTTGGTGGGGATCCCAAGCACTCGAGCAGAACTCAAGAATTGGCTGTATCAATTTTCTGTATGTGGTCTTCTTTACAGGTTAAATTCTTCCGATAAACCGAAGTCGACCATGCGCCTTTTCTGTTACAATCCTTAAATGTTCGTTCCCTTCCACTTCGCTCTGGAGTGTTACGCCCAGATTTTTAACCGAAGTGACTGTGTCAAGCTGCACTACTAATGCTGTATTCGAACATTTCAGGTTTCGTTTTACTACTCATTTGCATTAACTTATAATTTTCTGCATTTACAGCTGGCACCAACTATAAATTTTGCGTAAATAATCCTGTATCCTCCTACACTCACTCAATGCCGACACGTTCCCGTACGCCACAGCATCACCAGGAAATAGCCGCAGGTTACTGCTCACCCTGTCCGTCAGATCATTAACGCATACAGAGAATAATACCGGTCCTATCACACTTCTCTGGGGCACTCCTGTCTCTGATAGACACTCGCCATCTAGGAAATCATACTGGGATCTATTACTGAACAAGTTTTCGAGCCACTCACATTATCTGGGAACTTACTCCGTGTTCTCGTACCTTTGCAAACAGTCTGCACCTTGGCTATGTGTCAAATGGTTTTCGGAAATCTAGGAATATGGAATTTGCCTTTTGCCCTTCATCTATGGTCGCAGGATATCGTAAAAATTACTGGCCAGGAAGATCCCTCTAGCTCATCTACGGCTGTGCGTGAAGATGGAAAGGCCTGAAGTAAAAGCATTACTCGGGAAGCAAAAAGCAATTTCAATATATTTTGGTTAATATGACTCATTTTTTGTGTAAAAGTTCTGTGAGAATAAGATACCTCTACCATCCTTACGGATGGGAATGGGGATGAGAACGGTGTGGGGATACGAAAAATTGTTCTGAAACGAATTGTTAATATTTCTTTCCTACATTTAGGTGACTTGGAAAAGTATGAAAAGCAGTTTGTGTCTTATTTGTGCTATTCAGTGTATCAACTAGGACGCGACAAACACCACAGCAGCAAGCCAATAATTTATCAACGTGTTACGGGACCTAACATCATGCCACGCTGCTGAATACCATAAATTTAACATCCTGTCTGTAGGCGTAAAACAGCAAAGAATCCGACATATATGTGTGTGTGCAATATATGCGACATAAGCGGGTGCGGATGAAGCCACGGGTGAAAAGCTATTAGTATTACATGCGCAGCGCCCCAATGCGCGTCATGTCTGCGGAATTCCCAGAATTACTGTGATTTTTTAGACAGGCGAAAGCATAATAAAGTTTGAAACATATTTACAATTCTCTCCCCGTAGAATTTTTGCATACCTCGGAATTACATTCCATTCGTTGAAATTCCTCTTTTGCTTCACTATGCCTCTCTTGATTCGCGGAACAGGAAGGCAAAAACAGATATTGGCGAGAAGTATTTAGTTCCCAGGTGATTCCTCGAAACTACCTCTAAAAAAATGGTTCAAATGGCTCTGAGCACTATGGGACTTAACTGCTGTGGTCATCAGTCCCCTAGAACTTAGAACTACTTAAACCTAACTAACCTAAGGACATCACACACATCCATGCCCGAGGCAGGATTCGAACCCACGACCGTAGCGGTCACGCGGTTCCAGACTGTAGCGCCTAGAAACGCACGGCCACTCCGGCCGGCGAAACTACCTCTGACAAGACCTTTATGCTGTTACACGAAATGACATCCTAATAAATGCATCTTACAGTCCATTTTTCGACATCACAGACGCTTCATGCATACTGTTTGTGGTTTCCTCTTGTTTATTCTTTCGGTGCTAATCGCAATGGAAAATAAAATATAGTTCTTGGCATTGCATACGGCTTGTTTTCTTCTGTTAGCAAAAACCTGAAGTGGAAAAACTTTCAGGTGAAAAATTTTTACACGGTTTTGTGAGGTCGTTTGCCTTAAAATTTTTCCTTTCCGAGACATGACACCAAAACATTCGTTCGTACTTCATGAATGGGAAACTTATTATCAGTGAGATTATGTAGAAAGGAACTGCGAAGTTTGTATCGTTGTAGACTAATGTCTTCGCAATATACGGAGTGATTCCGTGACGGTGTTACAAGGTCCTCAGCTGACAGACAGATCACCGTCAGCGTAGCATTCCCTCGCTCCACGAGCCACTGTTGAGACGTTTGAAATTTGATTCAGGACATTCGCGCAGTGGCTGCTGATCAGCCAGCTTTACGTACCACTTTTCCTCCCATTGTTGGGAAATACTGGTGGTGAAAATTACTACCACCACGCCTTCCGAGTCACACGCTGCTACACAGGCGTGCTTCAGCAGTCTCGCCTACGAAGGCGACTGCTTCAAAATTATCGAAGCATTCCAGAACGAATTTTTCACTCTGTAGCGGAGTGTGCACTGATTTGAAACTCCCTGTAAGATTAAAACTTTCGCGGGCTTTCTTTCTGGAAACAATCCCCACACTGTGGTTAAACCGCCTCTCTACAACACCCATTCTTCGAGGCGTGCTCGTCCCGTGCAGGAAAACATCTTTGAACTTTACAATTGAGGAAAGGAGATAATGGCGGAAGTACGGCTGTGAGGGCGGGTCGTGACACGTGCTTGTATCAATCGACAGACCCTTTGCCCGCAAAAGGCAAGGGTCCCTGGTTCGAATCCCAGTCCGGCAGACAGTTTTAGTCTTCTAGGAAGTATTTTTCCTCTTTCTGGTGTCTATCCACGAGTCACTGTCATATACAGGTTGTTAAAAGAAACCTGGTCTGGAAAGTATTTCATGCACTTTAAGATAGGCAACTCATTTTCAATCATGTAAGTTGGCTTGCCTATCGTAGGATCATGCAGTATGTTCTGGGCGAGTTTCATTTTGCCTTGCCTGCTGCTACGCTATTGTTACTACACTCCAAATAAATCACATCACAAGCTTCTTCCTACGTTCTGTCGGAATCTGTTTTAGATGTCAACAAACACATAGTTCTTTGGAGCAATGTGAAGATACGTAACAGAGTGAGAAAAAAAAGAAATTTCAAAGCGAACAGGATTAAAATTTTAATTCTTCACTTATCCATGTTTTTTCAGAAACTAATTTACTAACCTTGCTATTATTCTTTACTGATTTATTTACTTTATTAGACTTTGTCGTCCTACAAGTTTGTATACAGATAAAAATGCATACGAATTTTTAACGTACTATGTTTCTAAATATGAATCCAAAGTAGAAAATAATTTCTTCTAGTCCCATACAAATTTCTAAACCCATACAGATAGTTCTAAAAATATGTCATTGTGAATTTTTAATAGCCATGAAAATACTTCTAAGATTTAAAATGAAAAACGTGACGCCCACAATAAATAATAATGGCTTGAACTATCTATAATCAATTATGTATTGCATGCCCCCCCTCCCCCCCACGTATTTCGATTTAAATCTTACAAGCATTTTTATTAAAAATCCACACTCACAAATTTCGGGATTATCTGCATGGGGCTAGGAGAAATTGTTTAATACCGCGATTTTTATTCCAGTTTAGAAATGTAGTATACCAAAGTTTTACTTTTTGTTTAAATAATTATGTTCTACCATTTAGTCTTGTGTATGTGAAATTTTTCAATGAATTTTAAACACGCTGATGACATTATATGAGAAACATTTTAAATTTCACATTTATTTAAGTGTCTTTCCAGATGATAATATCTGAAACTGGGGCGTTACACATACATACCAATAACATATCAGTCTTTTTTATAATTTTCCTAAAAAATAAAATAAAGAAACAAGGAAAATAATTTTACATAGTATTTTATGATTTTTTTAAAATTCAGTACTAGTTTCACACTCGAAGCTTCGCCCTCGTATGTGTGTGTCACATATATTGCATACATCTCCTCCTCCTCCCTATCTCTGATGTCCACAACCCTCTCTGTGCTTCATTACCTCCCCCTCTCTCTGTCCATCGTCCCATCACCCTTCTCTGTGTCTATCGTGTCCTCCTCCTCCTCCTTTCTGACAATCTCCCCCTCCCTTTCTCTCTGTCCATCTTTTCCTTCACTTTCTTTCCGTCTCTCTCCCCCCTACCCCTCTCTTTTTTCACCTCCTCCTGCACCCTCTCACTGTCCAACTCCTCCTCATTCCTCTGTCTCTCTCTGTCCACCTACTCCTCCCACCTCTACCTGTCCGTGTCCTCCTTCCCCCTTTTCTCTGCCCATCTCATCCTGTCCCTACTGATCTCCTCCTCTTCCTACTACTCTTTCTCTGCTCACCTGTGTCCATGCTCGTCTGCACGTATCTGTCTTGAAACATGGTCTGGTATTACCCACACAGCACAGTGGTCGTGGAGGGCAGCCTAGATGTCAGGCATTAGCAACCTTTTTCATCCCCACCCTCACCCCTACCAAACAGACTGACAAGAAAGTGAGTTGATATTACATTGTGATCCAATTCTGTGCATTGTTTAAAATTTCAAGTCATGGCTCATAGATAATTTAATTTACAATCAATTCCAAATTTGCAGCGAACAGACAGACAAACAAGAAAGCGACTTAATAGAAGTGTAGTAAAAAAGCTGTTGAATGCATGTAGGAATCAAACACAGGTCCTCCGTTTTGCAGCCAGTTTCCATGATCTGTCGACCATCACCATTTGCGTTGTAGGTCGAGAACCTTATGGGTAGATGAAAAGCATCCACAGAAGTGTCTTTTTCTCGATTTATCGGACCTCATATGTCGTGATGAAAAATGCTCAGTTTACAACTGTTTATCTACTTTATTAATTTTGAATCAGTTGCGTATCATGAACTTCAGTGCTCATGGGTTTCTAAAACAGGCAGAGGGATAGTGAGCCAAAATATATTAGTCCTTCATTCTGGGTGATACACAAACGACGTGGCAGACTAGAGCTTAATCGTTCGACTATGTCCGAGGACTACTTCTTGTTAGTAAAAAATAAGTTGGAAGCAACTATCTAGCGGCTCCATTGAGTGACTTTCCACCTCCCCGGTACTTCACCCCCACTACCTAAGAAACAATTCACCTGACAGCAGAGACGAATTTCTGTGCTGGGTTGACATCTCTGTGACGTACAAACCAAGAGGATGAGGGACGGAATCGAGAAGCGAACCCAGCACTAGGAGAGCGTTATAGCTACGAGAAGAGAATAAGTAACTAATTAATTTCTGACCGCTAGTCATCTATAACAAAATCTTTTAATATAGCCAGAGAACGAGAACGAACTCTAGCATTAACGTCCTGTAATGAAGAAAGAAGGTAGGAATTAACCGAAAAATTACGTTCTGCACGGCAGTGCTACGCCTGATTACGAGTTAGTGGTTCCTCTTTTAATACATTTATCCACAGCAAGGCTTGCTCTTTGAATAGAGCATTTCCTTTATTTCGGAACAACCGCTGGGAGCTTAATCACTGTGCTAACGATGTTGCGAGACGAAACGCAAATCACCCCTCCCGTCTGACGCGGACAGTCTGCTCCCGGTATTTAAAAATTGTCCGTATTACATCCGAACCGTGCGGCTGCGCTTAAATGTTCCGAACGAAAAATTGTGCGCACGGAAAGAAATTACCTTCATTACTCATCGGATTACAAATCCCCTTCAGCGCCGCCGGGCCTTAATGAAATTTCTGTGGCTCCCCACTCCTCCCGCAGAACTTGCTTAAGTCTCTCTTTAAAATACTCGCAGGATAAACGTGCGAACTGAGAATTTCAGCAACGCAGCGGAAGTATACACGCCGCTCGCGAGAGGCTGTTATTTATTCTTTGTAATTTCATTTCGATAATTAGTAATCAGCGGAGCTTGCCGTTTCAATATCTGACGCTTTGATTACAAGCCCGTAAAATAGTGGGCGCGTCTAACAGACGCCGCGAAACCAGAGTCCTAATCGCATTTCGCGACTGTAATTAAACGCTGCTTTGATGTATCTGGCACACGTTTGTGGCCAGTCAAAAACACATCACGGTGCGATTTGTCGTTTTCCGATCCTAAAAAATAAGTGGCGGGGCACAATTACTTGGTCTCTCGCCTCCCAGTGCGTAAATTGCTCACTAGTCATTTGGGACTGTGACACTCCCCCTCCCCCCCCCCCAACCCCCTCTCACTCTCTGTATCTGTCTCCCCATACACACCTATCTACCCACAACCATCCACCCACTTACACACACACACACACACACACACACACACACACACACTGCCATGTTGCTACTAATGACTGGACGTTGTTGTTGGTGTTGTGCTGCAGTGGTCTTCAGTTGATGACTGGTTTGAGGAAGCTCTCCATACCACCAAATCCTGTATAAACTTGTTTATCCCCGATAGATTATTGCAACCTAGATCCCCCTGAACCTGTCTACTATACACGTACCTTGGTCTCCCTCTACGTATTTTCCTTCGGCACTTTACCTTCAGGCGCTGATCCAGTAAGTGGTTTCGGGGAATAACAATAAAAGTACACCATCCAGTCACATTAATACCTATCACGAGCCTGAATAACCACCTTCTGCAATACGTACAGCTACGAGTGGTGAGGGAAGAGAGTCAGTGAGGTGCTGGAAGGAACAGACAAGGATGTGGAGCCATGTCGATTCCAGTGCAGTTGCCAGCGGCGCTAGGTTTCTCGGTTGAAAATCCATGGCGAGAGCATCCCGATCGAGGTGGTCGCATGGATTCTCGATTGCGTTTGAATCCGCGGTGTCTGGTGGGCAGGGGAGTATGGTAAACTCACGCTGGTGCTCTTCGAACCATGCATGTACTCTGAGCGCTGTGTGACACGTTGTATCGTCCTTCTGGTAGATGCCATCGTGCCATGGAGAAACAAATTGCACGTTGGGGTGGACACGGTCCCCGAGGATAGATGAACATGTGTGTAGATTGCGGGCTTTCATGTAGAATGACGTGACGTGGTGTCCTCAACTTCGTTCCCTCAGACTCAGAGTTGAAATTTTGATAGTTTTGGCCGGTTTCGTTGTCTGGGGGCTGGAAACGTAGTTGCTGTATTACAAGCCAAACACTGCTGAGTCTGCAGTATACAATATGAATATACACATGAATCGTATGGTCGAAGGTTCCTACCACTCGGCAATTGTGAATTTTGAATGTGACATAGAAATTTATAAATGAAAGGGTGCAATTAAATAAAACCTGCAGGTACTGTTTTAATAGCTTTAAATGACGAGTACGAAAACAGAAGTACCTTTAAGAATGACGTTTATTACTGCAAAACACTTATTCGTGTCGATGGTCCAGCAATTAAATAAAATATAAGTTGAGTAACAGGGAAACAATGGAGTCCTACTTCACGTAATTAGTTATGAACAACATAGCTAGCGAGATATTCACTTCTAAACGCATACTACATCTTCACTGCAGAAGCCACGGAAATCTCGGGAGTGCACAAGTCGGCACTACGAAACATTTCAATCTCACCTGATCACGCGATGACGCGCAAACTGCTCCACACTCTCCAAGTCTTTGCCCGTGCCTGTGTGTCGATCGCGCCGTCACGTCCCGGTCTCCTGTGCCACTGTCCGTCGCGCTGCACTGCCCACAACTCCCCTGTCCTCCCTCGAAACGATCCTCCTCCCCCACTTCCATACGAGCGCTGTGATTGGCTAGAGTGCTCTCTTAGAGTGCTCTCTTCATGTCTCCAAGCCAAACGCGCACTCACAAACATATTGAAACACATACGAAATACTGGATTTACATTTACATAACTTGAAATTAAATAAATATTCCTATGGCTGCACCGTAAACACGCTCTAACACACATTATTAAATACACAAACAAATCAAATAAACATATATCAAAGGAAGAGAAACAAAAGGTAGGCCAGTAGCCTAATGTCTCTGTGTTTTCTAAAACACAGTAAATATTTAACCAATTTCTTCATGAGTAGTGTGTATCGGGTATAAACAAAGACATAGACGAATAAATATATTTATAAGCATGTTGCTACCGTTTTTTCGTGTAACTTTGCAGTACTTACGACCTGACGCAGCCGGCCGCGGTGACCGAGCGGTTCTAGGCGATTCAGTCTGGAACCGCGACTGGTACGGTCGCAGGTTCGAATCCTGCCTCGGGCATGGATGTGTGTGATGTCCTTAGGTTAGTTAGGTTTAAGTAGTTCTAAGTTCTAGGGGACTGATGACCTCAGATGTTAAGTCCCATAGTGCTCACAGCCATTTGAACCATTTCTGACCTGACGCAATCAATAGCAATCGGCCACTTTGACCTCCAATAACTCATGTACTATTCAAGTCACATGCCTGTAATTCATACCAATTTAGGTTTACACTATTAGCTTTCTGAAGATATGTCGATCGACAAAATCGGACGAACCGTTTAGATTTTGGAAATTCGTTGCTGGGTTAATTGTATAATTTACAGTCAGGTACTAAACGTTAAACAAATAAAGATGTTGAAAATCTGATAACACCTTCAGAATCGTCCTGCAAATAATGGTGATGTTCATGTTTCTTTTTAAGGTGTCATGATTCCACTGGCTATTATTAATTTCTACATCAACTATGAAATGTCTGCCATTACGGTTTCACAAAATCCGCCATCTTTGACACTCCCAGCATACAAATCTCCTTCAGTGACACAAAGCACAGTCCTCAACGCAGCGTCGGTATGGAATTCCCAGCCACGCAGTCGGCCTGGACCACGCGCTGGGGCTTCCCCTCTTGCCCCGGCTAACGTTCGGCACCACACGACAGCCGACGAACCGCGACCGTACGAGAGGCCTCCGCGCGGCCATGCCAACTCCGAACTTAGAATATTTTCAGGGGGGCCACAACTCGTCCGTTACCTCACAAGATCCACAAGATCTTAGGCACTGGGGCAGGGGACAAGGGTGAGATTCGGCAAAGGGGAGTACAACTGTGGCAAGAACTGTGGGACGCGGATGAAACAGGGCGCAGGACACACGAGTTGATACCAAGCATTAGGGAACGGCTAAAACTGAAGTACTTTGAACCCACCAGAGGACTAAGCCATTTTCTCACTGGACATGGGCCTTACCCGGCATACTTATGTCGGTTCGGGAAAATGGCCACACCTGCGTGTGAATGTGGTGAACCGGAGGGCACTCCCGATCATGTGATTTACGAGTGCCCCCTCTTCAATGATGTTGCTTCTACACTACGTGACCAACTACCCGACCATGACACATACCACCTGATAAGACGAGAAGACACCTTCCAAACACTGAATAGACTTGCCAATGAGGTGTCACAGAAAGTGCTGAGAGAATACATGAGGGAACAAAACTAAATAGCACAGATTACGACAAATACGTGCCCTGCTCCCATACCGCCTGTGCGTGGATAGGCCGACCCTTTAGTCTGGAATGCGCCACGTACGGGATTAGGGGGAGTGGGGAATAAAAATAACTAGGATTTGACAATACACTGGAGATGACTTAGGTTAGAACTAGTTAGTAGACTAGGAACCTAGAATTAGGAACCTGCAGCGATTAACATCCTGGCCTGCCCAGTGTCAGGGGCACGCCCATCGGGATTAGCTCGATGGGCAAGGCAATAAACTAGGTTTGTACATTTCTGACACATCTGTGACGCTGCAGGAAGTAGAACGTAGGTTTAGTTAAAAATCTTAGGAGTTAAAAACAAATAGCTGTATATAGCTGCCCATTGAAATTAGATTATAGCTGTAGCTCACGACTTAATATATTGTAATTAGCTGCTAATTGTAACTAACAGTAGCAAGTAAGACCCACTAATCAAATAAGGTAGTGGGTTGTAATGTATAAATATTAGTGTTGATGCTAAATAAAGATATTTAAAAAAAAAAAGATCCACTGGACCTACCAGAATGATTAGATCACCCGTGGAATGCTAGGAAAACGCGATCGCCGACGACAGATGCACACATGTGTAGATCCACCCACGAGATCACCCATGGAATGCTAGGAAAACTTCCCCCAGACTACAACGCACTCTCTTGCGGCCTGGACCCTTTCGCCGATTGTTTAGTCCCCCTTAAACATCCCAACAACCACCACCACCTTTCGCCGATTGTTACAGGGCGTTTTCTTTCAGACATTTCACGGCGTACACTGCAATGGCCATCTGCCCGATGGAGTACAAATCATGACATATCTGAAAAGGCCACCTGTCGCTAGTCAGTGGACTTACAGTTGCAGCATTGTGAAATCAATCCTTCGTCGGTCCGATTAACAGCAGAAAGTATGGGTGCATGAATCAGACGCCAGCTGCGGACGCCCATACGCAACAACGTTCGCTGAACGATCATTGAGCAAACACAGTTGGCAGCCGCGTGGTTCATATGGGCGGTTAGTTGCTCAATAGTTGCACGTCTAGTCGCCCATACACATCTCTGCAGCTGTTATTCCCTCTGTCATCCATGGCGCCTGGTACACACATCATAGCTGCCTCGGCGCCGGTACTGGACAGTGCCATTTTGCCATGCACGTAATATGAAACTTCCTGGCAGATTAAAACTGTGTGCCCGACCGAGACTCGAATTCGGGACCTTTGCCTTTCGCGGGCAAGTGCTCTACCAACTGAGCAACCGAAGCACGACTCACGCCCGGTACTCACAGCTTTACTTCTGCCAGTATCTCATCTCCTACCTTCCAAACTTTACAGAAGCTCTTCTGCGAACCTTGCAGAACTAGCACTCCTGAAGGAAAGGATACTGTGGAGACATGGCTTAGCCACAGCCTGGGGAATGTTTCCAGGAGTGCTAGTTCTGCAAGGTTCGCAGAAGAGCTTCTGTAAAGTTTGGAAGGTAGGAGACGAGATACTGGCAGAAGTAAAGCTGTGAGTACCGGGCGTGAGACGTGCTTCGGTAGCTCAGATGGTAGAGCACTTGCCCGCGAAAGGCAAAGGTCCCGAGTTCGAGTCTCGGTCGGGCACACAGTTTTAATCTGCCAGGAAGTTTCATGTCAGCGCACACTCCGCTGCAGAGTGAAAATCTCATTCTGGATGCACGTAATACTTTAACGACGGCAGTAGGCGAGCAGCTTACAAGCTTATCAATGTAAGAAATGCTTCCACCCTCTGCCCGAAAGCGACTTTGGACGTCCGACAAATCGCTCTGTTTCTGCGTCACGACAACGACTGCGCTGTTTACCGCGTTCCAGTGACACTCTTTATATTCCCTCCACTGGTGGTGCTTCCACCTTCCGTCTGTGAGTGATTATTGCTGGTTGACAACGAACATAGTCAGTGGTCACGTTAATGTGACTGGACAGTGTAGCGAAATGAAATGATCGTATGGCATTTCTTGGCCAGGATATCCCCTTCGAGGTTCGGCCGCCGTATTGGAAGTCTATTAGTTGACTTGCGCGACAGTGATGATGAGAATGATGATGAAGGACACACAACACCCAGTCCCCTGCCAGGAATCAAACCCGGAACCCCTTGCGCAATAGGCGGTAACGCTACCGTTGTGCTACGGAGGTGGACGATAGTGTAGTAATTTGTTCACATCAATAATTAGACCGCTTTAGTATATGTTTCAGGGAATTGTAATTGAGAGAAATGCAGCATTTGTAAAGCATTCGTCGGAAAATTTAGTGTGTCCTGCAAATAATATAAGAACTAAAGTAGTAACATTCTCTTACAACTCTCAGCCCTTCAAAACTTACGCGATATAAAATAAAAGTGCCCACTCATTAGTGCCATTTTTTCATCCACGACCATCGATATGTAGAATATGGCTATGAGAAAATGTGCTCATTGCCCGTGCATTTTCATATGTTTATTACGTAATTTTAAATGTCTTAATGTGTATTTTTTTGGTATGGGAGTGAAATGAAGGATTGGTGTGAGAGTAGAAGATATAAATGGAGAGCCGTGGAGCAAAGATGAATAAATTGAGTGAACATCGAATGTAAATTATGGTAAAGAAGACTGACTTAATAACGAGATGGAGAAAATGGCGGCGTAAGCAAAGGTAGAATGGAGAGGAAGAGAGAGAGAGAGAGAGAGAGAGAGAGAGAGAGAGAGAGAGAGAGAGAGTAGGGGGCGGGGAAGTGATTTTTTTATGTGTCACGTCTATTCATTTTATACTATAGATAGTCTACTTCATTTTACATAAGCTCACAGTGAGATTTACATACTTTCATCTTCATCCCGAGAGAAATCAGTTTTTGGAAAAATTCGTCGATTCAATCGTGAGTATATCTTCACTGAAAGACAATGAAGTGTATAACAGTATTTAGTAGAAGGTGAACCAGAACTCCGAAGAAACAATTTCAGGGGTTTTTCAGAGATATTTTATCAGTGGTTTAGTATCACCAACCTAAGGTTTCCGGTGGCTCGTTACAGAGTAATTGCATTTGATTTGATTTCTTACGCTCATTTATCTTTGTATCTGTGTTCCACGGAAAATATCTGAATACTACTACATGCAGTATGCACTTTGTTTCTTGTTTGGGAACATTCGTTCCACTTGCTCATTGTATGTGTTGTTGACAACAGTAAATCTCATTTTACTCTTCAACCTCAAGATTTCATTAAATACTGATCGGCTGTGTCTCATTTTTTTCTGGTTGAATTAAATTATTGGTGGACAGTCTGCTGAAATGCACGTCATGTATGGGTCCATCGAATGCAATGGAAAGGTGGCACGAGGACGCTAAGCTGAAGTGTCCTCACGTCAACGGCAACCCATCAAATTACACTACTTTTGCATCTGTCTGAGGGTTGCTGCATTATTCTACACTCCTGGAAATGGAAAAAAGAACACATTGACACCGGTGTGTCAGACCCACCATACTTGCTCCGGACACTGCGAGAGGGCTGTACAAGCAATGATCACACGCACGGCACAGCGGACACACCAGGAACCGCGGTGTTGGCCGTCGAATGGCGCTAGCTGCGCAGCATTTGTGCACCGTCGCCGTCAGTGTCAGCCAGTTTGCCGTGGCATACGGAGCTCCATCGCAGTCTTTAACACTGGTAGCATGCCGCGACAGCGTGGACGTGAACCGTATGTGCAGTTGACGGACTTTGAGCGAGGGCGTATAGTGGGCATGCGGGAGGCCGGGTGGACGTACCGCCGAATTGCTCAACACGTGGGGCGTGAGGTCTCCACAGTGCATCGATGTTGTCGCCAGTGGTCGGCGGAAGGTGCACGTGCCCGTCGACCTGGGACCGGACCGCAGCGACGCACGGACGCACGCCAAGACCGTAGGATCCTACGCAGTGCCGTAGGGGACCGCACCGCCACTTCCCAGCAAATCAGGGACACTGTTGCTCCTGGGGTATCGGCGAGGACCATTCGCAACCGTCTCCATGAAGCTGGGTTACGGTCCCGCACACCGTTAGGCCGTCTTCCGCTCACGCCCCAACATCGTGCAGCCCGCCTCCAGTGGTGTCGCGACAGGCGTGAATGGAGGGACGAATGGAGACGTGTCGTCTTCAGCGATGAGAGTCGCTTCTGCCTTGGTGCCAATGATGGTCGTATGCGTGTTTGGCGCCGTGCAGGTGAGCGCCACAATGAGGACTGCATACGACCGAGGCACACAGGGCCAACACCCAGCATCATGGTGTGGGGAGCGATCTCCTACACTGGCCGTACACCACTGGTGATCGTCGAGGGGACACTGAATAGTGCACGGTACATCCAAACCGTCATCGAACCCATCGTTCTACCATTCCTAGACCGGCAAGGGAACTTGCTGTTCCAACAGGACAATGCACGTCCGCATGTATCCCGTGCCACCCAACGTGCTCTAGAAGGTGTAAGTCAACTACCCTGGCCAGCAAGATCTCCGGATCTGTCCCACATTGAGCATGTTTGGGACTGGATGAAGCGTCGTCTCACGCGGTCTGCACGTCCAGCACGAACGCTGGTCCAACTGAGGCGCCAGGTGGAAATGGCATGGCAAGCCGTTCCACAGGACTACATCCAGCATCTCTACGATCGTCTCCATGGGAGAATAGCAGCCTGCATTGCTGCGAAAGGTGGATATACACTGTACTAGTGCCGACATTGTGCATGCTCTGTTGCCTGTGTCTATGTGCCTGTGGTTCTGTCAGTGTGATCATGTGATGTATCTGACCCCAGGAATGTGTCAATAAAGTTTCCCCTTCCTGGGACAATGAATTCACGGTGTTCTTATTTCAATTTCCAGGAGTGTATTTTGTGTTACAGTTTTTCACTGTTGTGAAGCTATACAGTCCGGTCACGTTATTGTGATCACCGTCTCTGTTCGACGTTAACGTACATTAACTACTAACAGTCGACAGGTGGCAGCACTAGCAGTGGAGGGTATATAAAGTGTGTCGGGGGAATGCTGTTAATCTGTGTAACCCTTGACATCATGTAAAAATGGACCTATTTATCTGACATTCAAAAGGGAATGATTATTGGGTTGGAAGGATTTCACGAACGGCTAAGTTAGTAAACTGTTTGCTTGCTGCCACAGTAAAGGAAATGGTGGATGACAAAACGACACTATCCAAAACCGACGCCGTGGCAACTGTGGCACACCACAAGCCATACGTGACAGGTCTGAACGACTGCTGCAGATGTGTGTACCGGCGAATAAGAGTGCAACTGTTGAGAGGATAAACTGAGGGGCTACGAACAGTGTCTGCTCAATGGCCGTTTTGTGAATGTTGTTGCTGTAGAGGGAATGTTGGACGAGGATGGAAACTGTCAGGATGCGCCGTATTAAAACTCGTCTGAATTTCCGAAGTGATATATTATTTTCAGCTGCAGTCCCCCCATTCCTCTTGGTCTGCATCACCAGGTCCCACAATGCTGAGGTCACCACTTAGCTATCTGCAAAATGGCTTTGCACGGAATGGCTGCCTCAGCGACCCATTCAGTGTGAAACGTCCCCTTTGAACAATTATACATGACTGTGCTTAAACTGACACACAATATTTTTTTAGCGCAACGCAATCTGACTTTCAGTAATCCCTACAAGAGAATGGCCCTGACTAAATTAACCTATACGTTTCACAAATCACTTACGTCACAAAAATCATCGTTACTCGAACTACTGCAATACAGCTAGCGCCACTACTGCCAGCTAAATAAAAGATTCAAACTACGGAAGGCACTAACTACTCATAGGCATAGTTGGCAAATGAAAGATTTTAATAGAGAACAAACAATGTATTTACCTTAATAGTCATAATATATATAGCAGTTCATGACATCCATTCTTACAAATGTACTGTTTCTGATGGACACACCTCCAGATTATCCATTCTCAAAAATCCGCCACCTCACTTCCCCACATCCACCACTGCTGGCGGCTCACCTCCAACTGCGCAACGCTACGCGCTGTTAACAGCCAACTGCCCAACAGTACAATGGCAGACAACAATGCAAACTAGCCACAGACTGCACACGGCACAGCCAGTGATTTTCATACAGAGCGCTACGTGGCGTTACCAACGCACCAGCCTACTTACAAGTGCACTGCTGTGTGTTGGCCTTATACGGCCTTGGTATTGTGATGACGTCAGGTTGCGCTGGCAGTCGACTCAGCAGTCTTTGCCCCTGCTGCCTCAGCGCCGCTCGCTGGGGAGCTGCAGAGCGGCCCGCTGCATGCTTCTTCGCCGCCGTAGACAACAAGCGCCCAAATCTGCGTCCCTCGCCTCAGAATGCCTCTGGTGTGTGTTGGGAGCCAACAAGACTGCCCACAGTAGCAGCTGTGGCGTGGCCCGCCTCTGGCTGGCTGTGACCCCGCGTTGGCCTCAGAGGTTCGAAGCAGTGACCTGTCGTAGACTGAAACGCTGGCGCCCCATCTGCTGCTACGTATCGCCGGCGGTGTGACACGCCCTGCCATCCAGGAGTGCTGTCACACTCGAATGCCTTGTTCGTGAACTGGCGCCTATTTATATGTGGCTGTGCGCCTCTGTTTTGCTAACGCACCGCTCCAAGTCATGTACACCTTGGCTGGGCCAGTGGGCCCCTTCTGCCTGCAACTTGCGCCATGCAAACAGCTGCTTTTACTCTTTTCAGCGACTCTAAGGCCCTGTGGCCTCCATTCTACTTCGCAACCACTGGTAGCGTAACTTACTGTCAACAGGCCTGCGCCTGGCTGTAGATTGTGCGCTCCAAAATATTGCACTGGAGGTAGCATTTTCCTATCTTAAACGGTGGTGCCGCTGCACTGCGTATGCACCTCTGCAGCAGGCGCCTGGTTCATGCATCCATGCTGACTGCTGTTTGTCGGCGACTAAAGCTAGAATCTGCATGCCAGTATCGCAACTGGACGTCCACTGAGTGATGGCAGGTGGCCTTTTCAGATGAATCCATCGGAGTGACGGTAAGGCGTGAAACACCTGACAGCAAACACCCTGCAACAATCGTCGGAAGGGTTCAGGCCTCAGAAGGCAGCTTTATGGTCCGGGGGAATGTTTACATGACGTTCCATGGATGATCTCATCATTCAAGTGGATCAAGACAATTATGGATCCATCCTTGGGGGGTCATGTCCATCCCTACATGCAGTTTGTTTTTCCTCATCTTGACAGCATCTACCAGCAGGACAATGCAACGTGTCACATAGCTCTCAGTTTACTAGCGAGATTCAAAGGGCACGGGGATGAGTTTAGCGTACTTCCAAGGCCACCCAACTCATCGAATTTAAACCCAGTCGAGAATATGTGGGACCACCTGGATTGGGCTGTTCGCATCATGGATCCTCAACCGAGAATTCTAGCGCAGCTTGCGATACCACTGGAGCCGAAATGGCTGCATATTCCTGTTGGTACCTTCCAGAAACTCATTAACTCTCTTCCTTAATGTCTCACAGCAATCGAAGCTGCAAGGCTTTTGAAAGATGATCACATTAATGTGACTAGACGATGTATTGTCCCCAGCAGAGATCACGGGTCTTTTATACAAAAGTACTCAGAAGATATTCGTGAACAATTTCTGAAATTTTTGGCGCTGTTCTGGTTCATCTTGCACATTGAGCCCATTGATTGGTCCAGTCAGCTCACTGACACTGGTGCAAGACGCAAAATAGCCGACCGAAGTTCTCTACCTACCCCCGAAACTCATTTCGACCGTTCCAAGCAATGAAAGTGTTAGCGTTGGACTGGGCTGAAGCAGTGGATTTACCACAAGGCGATTACTCTCCCTGAATGTTTAGAAAATAAATAAATAGAAGAGCATCTGCACATGGTTAGTTGTTATTTGTGAGTTTTTTCCTTTGTGTTTGTATGATAAGTTCTTAGTTTTCGAAATACAGTAGTCTGATTAAAACAAAGGAGCAGTAAATTATAGTCTTACCTTACGTACGGTGAAGAGACAACTAAAGGGATGTGGAACTTACCTGTAAAATAAGAAATGGAATAATTAGCTACGAAACAAAATACAGCCTCAAAATATGTTCTAACATACGCTCATACTAAACTACTACGATCACAGTCTTCGGCAATGTTCAGCATTCTACTTACTACTTCTTTGTCTAAATAAATTTGGCAAATATCAGGTGGCCCCCATCTACATGGTAATAATTACCAGCGTTAATGAATTTTAGATCTCAATGTAAATGTCGTCTGACTAGGGCCTCCCATCGCGTAGACCGTTCGCCGGGTGCAAGTCTTTCTATTTGACGCCACTTCAGCGACTTGCGCGTCTATGGGGATGAAATGATGATGATTAGGTCAACACAACACCCAGTCCCTGAGCGGAGAAAATCTCCGACCCAGCCGGGAATCGAACCCGGGCCCTTAGGATTCACATTCTGTCGCGCTGACCACTCTTTTTTTTTTGGGGGGGGGGGGGGATCTCATTTTGTTCGTTTTCGTTTGTTGCATCTGCTTGTGGCGGACGTCGCAAGACAGCCGTTTCCGTTCGTTGTTGATCCATTAACTCAGTTTTTTTTTATTACAGAGGGCAGATAACCCTCCGACCGAAAACGCTGAGTTACCGTGCCGGCGACCACTCAGCTACCGGGGGTAGACATAAACTTTAGATGTGCAGCATAGTTTGATTGCGAGAATGCAGTATACTTGTGTACAGTAACCCAGCTAACACGGAAGCATCTCCTATCCGATGAGTTTCGGTCTCCTGTCGACATAACAGAGAAGTAACTTACGTGGACCTGCAACTGACAAAAAGAACTGCAAAAGCAACGAACTCTAGCAACTCTGTAGCCATCAAAATTTACACGATATAAAGTTGACGCAAGCATTCTGATTTAACAGCATTTCACACAGCAGCATGACTGTGAACAGATACTTGTAGACTGTGGCCAATTGTGGGTGTAAATGCAACGAATTCTGTTTCTTTCAGTCATTTCCGCCTTCGTTCGTGTAATCAGTCGTTCATTTACTTTTTTCATTAGAGCGGTGGCTGAGTGGGTATTTACCTTTCTGTCTTGGCTAACTCGCTTTCCTTTGGTTTACAGGTCCGATTTGCTGTCAGTAACAAGTTCAGTCCGCCTGTGATGAAATACCTGCTAAGCACGTTCTCTACAGGGGATGAGAAAGCAAGCCATCCACAAAGGACAAAAACTCGAAAGTATCCTGTGCTGAACATAGTTTATAATTCTCTAGAATTCCTTGCCATTTTTTCGAGACTTTTTCGCCGAAATTTAGCTTTAGAGGGGCAGCATTGAATGTCGTGATGCATACCCAAATCAACTTCCGTAAAATAATAACACTGCCTGCCATCGACCAACGTTGCTATTGACCGAATGCTGGACGTAATTCTCCTTTTTAGCAAAGAAGTGCAAGCAAAGGTAATAGAACTGCTCTGCACGTACGGTACTTGCTTAAGGAGTAATCCCAAAAGTAAGGTCTCCTATTTTTATATAAGTACATACACCTGTTTATTTCTACAATAGTTTACATCAGTTTACAGCTTGAACATTTAGCTATTTTTCGACATAATCACCATTTCTGTCGATGCATTTTTATAGGCGCTGTGGCAGTTTTTGTATGCCCATGTCATACCAGCTCGCCACCATGCTGTTCAGAAAGTTATGAATCTCTTGTTTCACCTCGTCGTCGGAGTTGAATCGCTCTCCGGCCAAATGTTCCTTTAAGTTAGGGAACAGGTGATCGTCACTGGGTTCCAAGTCAGGACTATAGGGTAGGTGGGTGATAATGTTCCACTGAAACTGTTGCCGGAGAGCAACGATTTTCCGAGCGATGTGTGGGCGAGAGTTGCCATGGAGAATGTGTACGCCCTTACTCAACATTCCTCTTTTCCGGTTCTGAATTCCCCTTTTGAGTTTTTTTCAGGGTCTCACTGTACCTGTCAGAGATCATCCAGGGTGATCCGCCGATATTCACGCATGCTTTGCACAACCTTCAACACTGTCTCCTCAGAAACTAAACTGACGGTCTCCCGCTCCTTTGTTCATCGTGAATTTCGGTCCGACCAGCTGCAAACTCTCTACACCATTTACGAACATTTTTAACATCCATGCAGGACTCACCATACGCTTCCGTCAATTGGCGACGGATTTCAATCGGCGCAGTGTTCTTTGCGTTCAAAAACCGAATAACTGCGCGCAATTCGCACTTGGCGGTAACATCCAACGGCAGTTCCACTCTCAACGGCTGCCAAGCCAAGACAGCGCCTCAACGCGGCGAGCGCATGTTTACACACAGCGCGGGAAGCACTCTTCGTAACAGTGTGACCAACTGCCACACAAACAGTGTTCTGTACTTATAAAAAAGTAGGAGACTTTACTTGTGGGATTACCCTCGTATAACACAAACTGCATGTTACAAATGATGTATTATAAACAGAGCGTATTAGGTGGACTTATTTAGAGAAATAACAACGCTTGAAATCTGTTTACGATACCTAGAATGCAGAAGATACCAGAACCCAGGTTGTTACCGTGTTATTTAACTTCCGGAAGGTGTTCGATACAGTTGCGTACTATTGCAAAAAGCCATGGGCACGGAATTTAAGACCAGCATTGCGATTGGGTTGAAGAGTTCCTCGCACACAGAACACAGCATTTTGGATATAATAATTTTAGATATTGGGAAGTGTCATTGTAAACTACTAAGTAACTAAACTGCCTACGTTTCGACCGACTTGCTGCGGACCTCTTTAGGATGGTTCACTGCTGTATACTGGTGAATTTCTTCCTTTATATACTGCAACTTTCGGTTGTCTGGTGGTTACCGACGTCACATATCTGAGATGTGATTGGACAATTGGAAAGAGTTGTTATGGAGGCGTTGGCTGAACGGTATGCTGTTGCTTGTGCTACTCTGGTGGCTGATGGGATGCAATTGGCCGGCCGTTGTGGCCGAGCGTTTCTAGGCACTTAAGTCTGGAACCGCGCAGCTGCTACGGTCGCAGGTTCGAATCCTGCCTCGGGCATGGATGTGTGTGATGTCTTTAGGTTAGTTAGGTTTAAGTAGTTCTAAATCTAGGGGACTGATGACCTCAGATGTTAAGTTTCATAGTGCTTAGAGCCATTTGAACCATTTGACCCATTCCATTCCTCGAATGAGAGGTATCACTTTCTTAAATACATATGTCAGAGAAAAGATGTTCGTGACTGAGAGTAGTAGGTAAGTGGTGAGCACCCAACTATTGGGATGTGTTTTATATCGTAGTTGCTGATACCAGAGCTAAAGATCGAAGGACATAAAAGGGAAGCATTGACTGAGCGAGAAGTAAGACACTGCTGTAGCCGATGTCATTGAATCTGTACAGTGAGCAAGCAGTAATGGAAACTAATCACAGATTTGAAGAGGGAACTGAAATTAAAGAAGGAAAAATAAAAAAATTTCGTTGTGTCGATGACACTGTAATTCTGTCAGAGACAGTAAAGGGCCTTTAAGGGCAATTGAACCGAACTGAAACTGCCTTGAAAAGGGGTTATGAAATGAACATCAACAAAAGTAAAACGAGGGTAGTGATTTGTGGTCGAATTAAATTTGATGATGCTGCAGAACTTAAATTATGAAATTAGACACCAAAACTAGTAGATGAGTTTTGCTATTTGTGCAGCAATAGCCGGCCGATGTGGCCGAGCGGTTCTAGGCGCTACAGTCTGGAATCGCGCTACCGCTATGGTCGCAGGTTCGAATCCTGCCTCGGGCATGGATGTTTGTGATGTCCTTAGGATAGTCAGGTTTAAGTAGTTGTAAGTTCTAGGATATTGATGACCATAGTGCTCAGAGCCATTTGAAGGCAATTGTAGTACAAGACTGGTGGAAGGTAGCGTATCGGATGATTGTTTCCTGTGCCACTCTGGTAAGTGATTGGCAAGCAATCTTTCGTTAGTGATTGGGCGGTAAGGGCAGATCGGCAACTTGTACCCAAGCGATAATGTTTTCATACAGCAAGGCGTTAAGGCCGCACGGCAGTTCTCTCGCGACCGCTGTTTATGCTGTTAAACCAAGGCCCAGTGGTGCAGCTGGCTTGGGAATATAGGCGGTCCGCCGGGCTGGAATCGCCAGACCGCAGGTAAATTGTAGCCATCATTCCTGTTCATGTTTAGCTATCTCAATAGCCTCTGCTACTTTCCCACTGCTGCATCCATGGATGCAGACCAAGCACGCTAGTTTCTTGAAAATTTACAGGACGGCCGCATTGCTGATGCTGTTCTGCTACAACTGAATTGTTGTTCTGCCCCATTTGTACGCAATGTTCATGCTCCAAAATTCGAGTGCTAATGGGTTCATAACGGACTTTGGCGATATACATCTCAGTAAATTAGCTTACCATGCCTATTTTAATTCGCCGGCCTGAGTGGCCGAGAGGTTCTAGGCACTACAGTCCGGAGCCACGCGACCGCTACGGTCGCAGGTTCGAATCCTGCCTAGGGCATGGATGTGTGTGATCTCCTTAGGTTAGTTAGGTTTAAGTAGTTCTAAGTTCTAGGGGACTGATGACCTCAGGAGTTAAGCCCCATAGTGCTCAGAGCCATTTTTGAACCTATTTTTATTCTCTGCTTTCGTATGGCATCATATTCTGGGGTAACTCCTCATTGAGTAAAAGAGTGTTCATTGCACAAAAGCGTGTATCCAGAATAATTGCTGGAGCTCATCCAAGATTATCCTGCAGACACATTTAAAGAGCTAGAGATCTTCACTGTAGCCTCACAATATATATATTCACTTATGAAATTTTTTATTAACAACCCGAACGAATTCAAAAGTAATAGCAGTGTACATGGCTACAACACTAGGAGAAAGGATGATCTACTCCTCAGATGTGAAAGTAACTTTAGGCGCACCCCAAGAAAGTGGCACTGGATCATTAGCTTTCAGGATATACGAGGGTTGCCCAGGAAGTAATGCACCGCATTTTTTTCTTCACCAATTCTTTATGAACATAATGAGAATTACATGGAGGGAATAATGGTGTTTTATCTACACACCCTATATTGCCACATAATCTCCATCCCGTTCTATGGCCTTCCTCCAGCGCGAAACAAGGGCGTGTATGCCCTGTCGGTACCAATCCTTGTCCTGGTGACGGAGCCAGTGCTTCAGTGCGTGAATGTCGGCCTCGATAGCTGAGTGGTAGCCGGTACGGTAGCTCAGCGTGTTCGGTCAGAGGGCTAGCTGCCCTCTGTAATAAAAAAAACTGAGTTAATGGATCAACAGTGAACTAAAACGGGTGTCTTTCGACGTCCGCCCAGAGCAGATACAACGAACGAAAACGAACAAAATGAGATTAAAAAAAAGTGGTCAGCGTGACGGATTGCCGTCCTACGGGCCCGAGTTCGATTCCCGGCTGGGTCGGGGATTTTCTCCGCTGAGGGACTGGGTGTTGTGTTGTCTTCATCATCACTTCATCCCCATCCGGCGCGCAGGTCGCCAAATGTGGTGTCGAATGTAACAAGACCTGCACCAAGGCAGCCACACCTGCCCCGTAAGAGGCCTCCCTGCCAATGACGCCAAACGCTCACGTCCATTCCACTCTGGGAATCACCTCCTCGTCGTCTTCCACGAACGGCATCCTTTAATGACCCAAACAAGTGGAAGTCCGAGGGGGCTACGTCAGGACTGTAGGTTGGATGAGAACACTGTCCAACCCCGTTTTGCAATGTACTGAGCAGTCCTCAAGACTTGTGTCGGGCCGAGAGTTATCATCGTGTTTCAGCAAAACATCTCCTGGGTTGCTGTGGCGCCGAAGTCGCCGGAAACGCGTATTGAGTTTTGTTAATGTGTTGATATATTCTTCTGAATTAATGGTATCGCCTCTTGGCATCACACCAATGACAGTCACAGCTTCCCAGTCTCAGAAGACGGTGATCAGGACTTTACTGGCGGAAGCAGTTGCTTTGAATTTTTTCTTCTGTGGGGAGTGGGAACGGTGCCATTCCATCAACTGTCATTTTGTTTCGAGCTCGAAATGGTGAACCCAGGTTTCATCACCTGTCACAGTCCGGGACAAGAAAGCCTCCCCCTTAGCTTCAAAACGTTGCAACAAATCAAGAGAAACGTTTGTTCTGGCCGATTTGTGATCCACCGTTAGATACTTCGAGATCCATCTTGCACTCAGTTTTGAATATCAAAGAGTGCGGATAATTGCATCCACACTTCCTTTGCTGATTGACAAATGCTGTGGCAACTGCTGAGTCGTAATGCGCCTGTCTTTGTGAATGAGAGCGTCAGATCCCTGCAACATGTCAGGTGTGACAGCCGTGGATGGTCTCCCCGACCGCTGCAAGTCGTGGAGCTCCTTTTGATGACGCCATCCTCCGTGCTCAGCGACCAACCGTAGTTCTGTCGACAGCAGGTGCTCCATAGACGTTGTACCAGCGCCTGTGAATATTCCCCACAGTTCCTTTCTCTGCAGTGAGAAACTCAATGACTGCACGTTGATTGTAACGTGAATCACCCACAGACGCCATTTTGAAACTGTCCTGGAGCTACGCTATCTGTCGGAAGTGACGGAAACTTGGCACGGTCGCTCAGGAGGCTTGAAATAACACATAAGTTAACGTTTCGCTTTCGCAGCGTTGATCGACTGAGAAAAAAAAGCGGTGCATTACTTTCTGGGCAACCCTCGTATGTAAGTGACTTAGTAAATAACGTCGGAAGCTCCATGAGGCTTTTCACAGGCAATGCTGTTGTGTACAGAGGAGTCGCAACGCTAGGAAATTGTAACGAAATGCAGGAAGACCTTGTAACGGCGCATCCTCCTCTAGCATTAATTTTTCTCAACAGTAACTGTCGATTCCAATATTATTTATCGAATTTTGGATAGGTCAATATTACCTCAGCTGCTTTTCTGAAAACCTTCATACAATTTTATGCACGGTATATTTCAAGCTAAAATTTATGAAAAGAAATTACTTTACTTTGGATGCTATAATCGATAAGTACTAGTTCTGAATGTACAATTAAATTTTTTTTTGGAAACATTTGAAATTACGAATTATTAGGTATACTTAAAATTTGTATTACTAATGACGCAATCTAGTAATGTTTACTATGTTTATTTCCGGATTAATTTATGAAATAATAATCGAATCTAATAGAAATTAATTTGTCAAGAAAAATTGCAAATCCTTTGAAAAATTGTTATTTGCGCTGAGTGAGGCAGTAGCAAGCATGCCTGTGGTGTGATCGGACGTATTTGTTTTTTGGGCGAGCAATGTAATATGGGCTTTGTTATTGTGAAAAATCAGAAGACTGTACGACGTACTAAAATGTGACAAAATATATTAACGTATCAACATAAATTCTGCAATAATAATCTTCAACTTTATTCAGATCAATTTAACCGTGAGGACCTAAAATGTGAGAATTTCAGCCTCAAGAATCAGACCCCTAGACAAGAAGAACTGGAGCAAACTCTACGTGAAAAGATAAGTTAACTAGAAAGTTTATTGTAATCTTCGCTCCTCTCAAATATTCATAAATGACTAATATGGACAACAGCTGCAAGTAGAAAGGAGAGGGAAGATTACAGCATGTAGACGGTCGACGCTTGCGGCGACAAGCAGTTGAGCGTCAACATAAACAAATTTAAAGTACTGGGCAGAAAATTTCGAAAGACCTGTTATTGTATGATTACCAATCCCCGAACAAGCAGTAACAGCAGCCACATCCATTAAATATCTGGGAGTGTTCATACATTTAAAGTGGAACAAACTTGTTGAAAGACCGCCCGGCTAACCGGACGGTCTAATGCGCTGCTTTCCGAGCGGGAAGGCGTGCCGGTCCCCGGCACGAATCCGCCCGGAGGATTAGTGTCGAGCCCGTCCGGTGTGCCGGCCAGCCTGTCGATGGTTTTTAAGGCGGCTTTCCACGTGCCTCGGCGAATGCGGGCTGGTTCCCCTTATTCCGCCTCAGTTACACTATGTCGGCGATTGCTGCGCAAACACTGTACACCATACCAAATAAACATTTGGGGTTACACTCGTCTGGTATGAGACGTTCCCGAAGGGAGGAGGGAGGGTCCACTGGGGGCCGAACCGCACAATAACCCTGGGTTCGGTGTGGGGCGTCGGTGGGGTGGTTGGACTGCTGTTGCCTGTTGTGGGGTTGTGAACCACTGAGGGCTACGGCAGGACGAAGCCTCTCCGTCGTTTCTAAGTCCCCGGTTTAATACACAATACACACAGCCACTTGAAATTAATCCTACGAGTGTCAGATGTCAGACTGAGATTCACTGGAAGAGTTTTCAGGAAAGCGGTCTGTTGACAAAGAAAGTAGTTTGCAAAACACTCGCTCGACCAGTACTTGAAAATTACTTGTCATTACAGGATCAGTACCAGACAGGACTACCGAGCGAGGTGGCGCAGTGGTTAGACACTGGACTCGAATTTGGGAGGACGACGGTTCAATCCCGCGTCCGGCCATCCTGGTTTAGGTTTTCCGTGATTTCCCTAAATCGATCGAGGCAAATGCCGGGATGGTTCCTTTCAAAGGGCACGGCCGACGTCCTTCCCCGTCCTTCCCTAATCCGATGAGACCGATGACCTCGCTGTCTGGTCTCTTCCCCAACACAACCAACCAACCAGACAGGACTGATAAAGGAAATAGAGAGCGTGAATGCGTCAGGGATGTACTTAGCCAAATCCATTGACAGACGCCACAAGAGAGAGGAGTTATGCTTCGTGTTATGGTTCACTTTTGAAATTCCGAGGACGTATGTTGGTAGAGGAGTCAACCAATATATTGATTCCTCTACACAGGCTACGTGAAGGTAAGATTGAAGAGATTCGAACTCGCATGGAGGATAACCAACAATCGTTCTCCCAGCACACGATTCGCGACTCCAACAGGAAAGGGGGTAACTGAGAGTAGTACACAAAAAGTACTCTTCGCCACACCAAATAAGTCGGTTTGCGGAGCGTAAATGCTGATGTAGACTAGAAATAGGCGACGGCAACTGCATTTGCAGTAGTCGATCTACATCTGAGTCTATCAGTCCCCTAGAACTTAGAACTACTTAAACCTAACCAACCTAAGGACATCAAACACACCCATGCCCGAGGCAGGATTCGAACCCGCGACCGTAGCGGTCGCGCGGTTCCAGACTGAAGCGCCTAGAACCGCCCGGCCACATCGGCCGGCAACTGCGAACACATTTCCTGGTTTTTCATAACGGCTGCATACATGTCCGATGGAACCTTGCATCGTAATTGGGAATAACACAGGTACTACAATATCGTATTGACTTACCGACACCGGGCATCTGACTTTCTAGTAAAATGTCTCTCATTCGTACATAATGGATATGCGAGGACAGGTTCTCAACACACGGTTGACGACATAATGGAAGTCTGGGTTTGGCAGTGAGTCGGGCTCGGAGAACCAAATGGTACATCTACATCTACATTTATACGCCGCAAGCCACCCAACGGTGTGTGGCGGAGGGCACTTTAC
The DNA here is from genome assembly GCF_023864275.1 of Schistocerca cancellata. Lineage (NCBI taxonomy): Eukaryota > Metazoa > Arthropoda > Insecta > Orthoptera > Acrididae > Schistocerca > Schistocerca cancellata. Next base: position 186,701,350 of record NC_064627.1, on the reverse strand, counting down.
GTGCCACTGTCATTACCTACCTTTCCTGTTCCAGTCGCACATGGTTCGTGGGAAGAACGACTGCCGGAAAGCCTCCGTGCGCGCTCGAATCTCTCTAATTTTACATTCGTGATCTCCTCGGGAGGCATAACTAGGGGGAAGCAATATATTCGATAGCTCATGCAAAAACGCACCCTCTCGAAACCTGGACAGCAAGACACACCGCGATGCAGAGCACCTCTCTCGCAGAGTCTGCCACTTGAGTTTGCTAAACATCTCCGTAACGGTATCACGCTTACCAAATAACCCTGTGACGAAACGCGCCGCTCTTCTTTGGATCTTCTCTATCTCCTCCGTCAACCCGACCTAGTACGGATCCCACACCGATGAGCAATACTCAAGTAAAGGTCCAACGAGTGTTTTGAAGGCCACATCCTTTGTTGATGGACCACATTTTCTAAGGACTTTCCCAATGAATCTCAACCTGGCACCCGCCTTACCAACAATTAATTTTGTATGATCATTCCACTTCGACGGCCGGTGTGGCCGTGCGGTTCTAGGCGGTTCAGTATGGAACCGCGGGACCGCTACGGTCGCAGGTTCGAATCCTGCCTCGGGCATGGATGTGTGTGATGTCCTTAGGTTAGTTAGGTTTAAGTAGTTCTGAGTTCTAGGGGACTGATGACCACAGATGTTAAGTCCCATAGTGCTCAGAGCCATTTGAAGCATTTGGAACCATTCCACTTCAAATCGTTCCGTACGCATACTCCCCGATATTTTACAGAAGTAACTGCTACCAGTGTTTGTTCCTCTATCATATAATCATAGAATAAAGGCTCCTTCTTTCTATGTATTCGCAATACATTACATTTGTCTATGTTAAGGGTCAGTTGCCACTCACTGCACCAAGTGCCTATCCGCTGCAGATCTTCCTGCATTTCGCTGCAATTTTCTAATGCTGCAACTTCTCTGTATACTACAGCATCATCCGCGAAAAGCCGTCCTCGAGGCTGCAGTGGCCAGGAATGCACGGGTAGGATCGTACGGACCTCATTACCGAAGTAACGGTGCTCCTTCCTCACAGACGGGCGCAGCTTCTCAAACGGAACACGAGAGTCTTCCACGCTGGACGGGACGTGCGTCTTGTCTGCTCGACTGAATAAACTATCGGGGTTACGACCGCTCGGAGTCGGTATCTAAGGCTCATTACGAAAAGCACGCGTGCCTCAGCACTCTGATAACTACTTGTCGATACGACGACGTGAGTGTGTAGCAGTGAGATGGCCTCGCTGTTTCGGGAGGCGCCCTCGCCCGGAATGTTGACAGGAGCCTAAAGCATGGCACCAGACGCGATGAAGTGGGCCCTCGCAGCCAGTAGCCAGTCGCCCAGCTCCGCACAACTTATCGGGAGGCCGGGCGGCCAACACAAACACAAACAACGCGCGCCCCCCTGGCCCACAAGTTTTGTTTATAAGGGGGGCGCCGCACGCCAAACAGAACTTGCGATTTGCATTTAAATCTCACCTCGGCGCCACCAGACCTGGCCGGCAACTCGGGCCGAAACTCGAATTGCTTTTCAATTACTTGGCCGGCGGGGCCAAGCTTTTCCGGCGCGCGACTCGTAAAAGCCTAATGACTAATTCCGCAAATTCGTTACTCGGCCGCCGCCGGCTGCGAGCATTTCGCGCGTCTAATGAGAAATGCATTAGGCCCAGACCTGAGCGGCGCCTCGGCCGTCCGTCGCCGACGCGACGCGACGCGACGCATTAACGCCGGCCGTAAAATAAATTAACGCCTCGGCCAGGCGGGCATGCGCTCCTCCCCTCAACTACCGACGAGTCGCAGCGGCAGCGCGCGACGGTCAACGCGCATGCGCGCAGACGACCTAGCTGCTTCTGATGTACACCCGCTGTAGTTCGCTCTGGGCATAGCTACATAGGCTTCTGCAGCCGGTGAAAAGCTTATTAAGATTCTTCCGCATCAAGCTATAAAATATACACTACTGGCCATTAAAATTACTACATTACGAAGATGACGTGCTACAGACGCGAAATATAACCCACAGGAAGAAGATGCTGTCATATGCAAATGATTAGCTTTTCAGAACATTCATACAAGGTTGGCGCCGGTGGCGACACCTACAACGTGCTAACATGAGGAAAGCTTCCAACCGATTTCGCATACACAAACAGCAGTTGACCGGCGTTGCCTGGTGAAACGTTGTTGTGATGCCTCGTGTAAGGAGGAGAAATGCGTACCATCACGTTTCAGACTTTGATAAAGGTCGGATTGTAGGCTATCGCGATTGCGGTTTATCGTATCGCGACATTGCTGCTCGTATTGGTCGAGATCCAATGACTGTTAGCCGAATATGGAATCGGTGGGTTCAGGAGGGTAATACGGAACGCCGTGCAGTCTGGAACCGCGTGACCGCTACGGTCGCAGGTTCGAAACCTGCCTCGGGCATGGATGTGTGTGATGCTCTTAGGTTAGTTAGGTTTAAGTAGTTCTAAGTCTAGGGCACTGATGACCTCAGAAGTTAAGAAGCTCCGACCCATTTGAACCTTCTGCCGGGCGTTTTCCTCCTGGAGTGCGAAGAAGTACAGGTACACTAGCACTTCCTATCTACCTGTTTGAGAGACTCTACTTATAGCGAACTAAGGAGTGATCAGACCGCGAGGATAGTAGACACTACAAAGGCCCTTCTAAAGGAGTCAACAACTGATCCTGACACAGCTAAGAGATACATCAAAAAAGTTCTCTTACATCGTAAAATTTATGGAGTACCTAAACTCCACAAAGAGAGTTGTCCAGTGAGGACTATAGTGAATGGAATCAGTTTACCTACCTGTTACGAACATGTTTTATACACTGATGCAGTACAACACTCAGAAGAATTTTAGTTATTGTATTGTATAATCGGGGACCTAGAAACGACGGAGAGGCTCCGTCCCCGCCACAGCCGCAGTGGTCCACAACCCCACGACGACTACCGCAGTCCACTTCACCCTTCCACCGCCCCACACCAAACCCAGGGTTATTGTGCGGTTCGACTCCCGGTGGAACCCCCCAGGGAACGTCTCATACCATACAAGTGTAACCCCTATGTTTGCGAGGTAGAGTTATGGTGGTGTACCCGAACGTGGAAAACTTATTTGCGCAGCAATCGGCGACATAGTGTAGCTGAGGCGGAATAAGGGGAACCAGCCCACATACGCCCTGACAGATGGAAAACCGCCTAAAAACCATCCACAGACTGGCCGGCTCACCGGACCTCGGCACAAGTCCGCTGGTCAGGTCCTGCAGAAAGTGCTATAACTTCCTTCTATAAGCTGGTCGTAGGTTGTGTTTCAAAAATGAAGAGCATAGAGACAGAAGTGATGACACTTTCTGCAGGACCTGGCCATCATTTTGCAGGACAGTGCTCAAGCACGGGCAGTGCAAGCTGTTACAGATTTGTTTGAGTGATGGGGCTGCTAAGTGCTATACCACCTACTGCACTCCCATGACTTAAGCCCTCGTGAGTTCAACTCTGTTTCTAAACTGGAGGAAACACTTCACGGCATTCGCTTCAGAACTGCTACAAATTCGTCGGGCAGTAGACCACGCCGCTGGAAATGTCAACACAACTGGCACTGCTAAGAGTATTCTACGACTTCCAAGCCGCTTGCAACGGGTTGTACACAATACTGGTGACTACTTTGATGGTCAGTAAAACTTTGATACACGTATCTAATTTGTACCAGCTGTAAATAAATAGTTGCCACTATTAAAGTTCAACCTTCGTATAACCCGCTCCCAAAGGGCCAAGGTTTATAGTGTCTCTGGACCTCCTTGAGCTTAATCAATGTGAGTCATTTGTTTCCACCGGCGCATCATTACAGGAGATTAGATATGGGTCCCTTATTTCACATCTGCAACAAAAAGAGCGCCTGTTGAATGGAGAAACACCTACTCGCCTCTTCGGAAGAAATGCAAAGTTGCACCATCAGCGGATGGCCATCGGTTTGTTCATCTGTCAAGAAACTATGTACGTAAAGTTACTGGCAAAGCGCACAACCGTTAATGCTGATTCGTATAGTGCAACAATGACGTTGCTGCGCAACGTCGTAAAGAAGAAGAGAGGTGAAAAATCACGCAAAGACATTGTTCTCCTGCACGACAATGCAGCATCCCACACAGCGCTCAAAACACAACCTCTGAATCAACGTTTTTTTGATGGTAGTGTTGGAAGCGGGCACCATACTGTCCTGATTTTCCACCATGTGCTGTCCTTCTGAAAAAAAATTGCGGAAAGGGGGACGGATATTCCAGCTATGTGGACGTTCACACAGTGATCATCCAATGCCTCTGTGACCAAAGAGCGAATTTCTAATGCGTGTGTGAGGAGGTTAAGAGGTCGAAGTGCTGCTACCCTTATTGCGGCGAAGAAGGAAATCGTCCGCATTTTTCAGTGTTTCGTCCACTCTTACAAACTTAAAAAGGTGGTTGTGGAACTGTCGCAACAGCTCGTCGGCTTTGATGATTCTGCGCACCCCAACCTGATTAATGTGGAGCTTAGAAATTCACATTTCTATTGATTGTGTAATTACATTGCCCTAGGATCCCTCTGGTTGTCAACATGATTAAGGAAACAGCAGAAATGCGCCCGCTGATGACGTCATCAATTGTGATATTGGGTATAATCTCAGGTAAGCTTACGACCCTGCTGTAGTGGCTGTTAGGGGCGTAGGATTCGATTCGGGTCGAGAGATCTGGCGGCATTAACGCGCAGGACTGGTGGAGTACCATCACCGTGTCGCAAGGCTGACCAGCCACGAACCGGAAATTGCTCTGCACTCGCTTCGCAGCCCCGCTGCAATGCGAAAACTTCTCTCACGAAGCTCGGTTTCGTAAGTGACACGAGTTTCATATTCTAAAGGGACGGTTTTCAGGTAGACATTGCACGGAAGTAATTCGAAGAAAATATTCTCTTTTTAATACTCTGCGAAAACTTGTGCTAGCATGTGGCAACGTACTGCCTGAAGGACTTACTTTTGCCGCAACATCAATCATTTTCGGCACCGCGTCATTAATTATTAATGTCACGGGACGTGTCGGTGCATTTGTAACTGCTTATTTTCGTAACAGAAATCAACACATGTGCCTTAAATTAATAAACTACTCCGCAAAAGGAAACGACTAGGCCGGCCGGAGCGGCCGAGCGGTTCTAGGCGCTACAGTTTGGAACCGCGCGGCCGATACGGTCGCAGGTTCGAATCCTGCATTGGGCATGAATGTGTATGATGTCCTTAGGTTAGTTAGGTTTAAGTAGTTCTAAGTTCTAGGGGACTGATGACCTCAGCAGTTAAGTCCCATAGTGCTCAGAGCCATTTGAACCATTTCTTGAAACGACTGGCAAAAATCCTAGAGTGTCACATGAAATATTGAATCTAACTGATGAAAAGAGAAAATACAAAAAAATGCTGATGATAAATCAAGAAAAAGGGAATACGAGCGTCTGGAAATGGAGACTGACAAAGCGAAAAATAGCAAAAACTGAATTGATAAACGAGAAATGTAAAGCTGTAGAAGCACGCATGAATGTGAGAAAGATAGATACTTGGTATAACAAACTTAAAGAAACCTTTGCTAAAAGCAGAATCAGTTGTATGAAGATCTCAGATGGCAAGGCAGTATTAAGCAAAGATTGGAAGGCTGAAAGGTGGACGGAATTTATAGAAGGACTCACAGAGGAAAGAGGAAGTCTATGAAGATCATATGGGAGATGTGATGCTGTGAGATGGATTTGACAGGGCACCAGAAGATCTGAATCGAAATAAGGCCAATGGAATAGATGACATCCCTCCAGAATTATTGATATCCACGCAACAAGTAAGAGCATATAAACTATCAGACCAATTGTGTGATTGGATTTAAGAGTTCTTAGATAACACAACGCAGCATGTCGTTCTCAATGGAGAGAATTCTTCGCAAGTAAGAGTGATTTCAGGTGTGCCGCAGGGGAGTGTCGTAGGATCGTTGCTATTCACAATATATATAAATGACCTTGTGGATAACATTGGAAGTTCACTGAGGCTTTTTGCGAGTGATGCTGTAGTATATCGAGAGGTTGTAACAATGGAAAATTGTACTGAAATGCAGGAGAATCTGCAACGAATTGACGCATGGTGCAGGGAATGGCAATTGAATCTCAATGTAATCAAGTGTAATGTGCTGCGAATACACAGAAAGATAGATCCCTTATCATTTAGCTACAATATAGCAGGTCAGCAACTGGAAGCAGTTAATTCCACAAATTATCTGGGAATAGGCATTAGGAGTGATTTAAAATGGATTGACCATATAAAATTAATCGTCGGTAAAGCAGATGCCAGACTGAGATTCACTGGAAGAATCCTAAGGAAATACAGTCCGAAAACAAAGGAAGTAGGTTACAGTACACTTGTTCACCCACTGCTTGAATACTGCTCACCGGTGTGGGATCCGTACCAGATAGGGTTGATAGAAGAGATAGAGAAGATCCAAAGGAGAGCAGCGCGCTTCGTTACAGGATCATTTAGTAATGGCAAAAGCGTTACGGAGATGATAGATAAACTACAGTGGAAGACTCTGCAAGATAGACGCTCAGTAGCTCGGTACGGGCTTTTGTTGAAGTTTCGAGAATATACCTTCGCCGAGGAGTCAAGCAGTATATTACTCCCTCCTACGTACATCTCACGAAGAGACCATGAGGATAAAATCAGAGAGATTAGAGCCCACACAGAGGCGTACCGACAAACTTTCTTTCCACGAACAATACGAGACTGGGATAGAAGGGAGAATCCTCCGCCACACGCCGTCAGGTGGCTTGCGGAGTATGGATGTAGCTGTAGATGTAGATGTAGAAGAGCCACCACGACAAAACTATTTCCCAGACGTCCAGAAGAATGCAATAATTCCAGTGCCGAAGAAGACAAGTGCTGATATGTGTGGATATTACGGAACCGTCAGTTTAGTACATCATAGAGGCCAAATAATAATACGAATTATTTACAGAAGAATGGAAACACTAGTAGAAGCTGATCCCTGGGAACAGCAGTTCTGGTTCCGATCAAACGTAGGAAAACACTAGGCAATACTGACTTTATAACTTGACGTTAGAAGATAAAATGAGGTTACAAACGTCATGGGATATTTCCTAATACAGTGTTGTACTATCTATTGCAGGCGCAGTGCAACAATTCGACGTGGTATGGCCTCAAAAAGACGTTGCAAGTCTCCTGCAGAAATATTGTGCAATGCTGTCTTTATAGCCGTCCATAAGTGCGAAAGTGTTGCCGATGCAGGACTTTGTGCACGAACTGACCTCTCAATTGCAGGATCGGAACATTATTTAGCTACTGTGAACTGTACTGTAAAAATCTGAAGGGTCCGCCCACTTCCTGAACTACCTACCTATCTAGTGATTGGAACAGTTACTTTGAGTGGAATGTCGTAAACTTACTTTTAAAACCGTTCAGTATTTATACGAATATATACCCAAGCGGATTCTGGTGACACTTAAAAATTTATACAAGACGGGCTAGATTCTAAACTTGCCATTTTTGATATAACTGACTGGGCGAATCTGAAAATCCCTCGTGCTCACAGGGAACTAAATTTGGCCAAAAGTACACAAAACCAACTGTATCTCAACCGACGGATACATTTTCACTTAGTATTTTTGAGGTAGATTACTTTGATACCTACACGGTAAGCATATTTTTGTAGTGTACGCACAGCATATCCATTAAGTTATTAAAGTGAATATGGATGCCGCATTTTTGATTCAACAATCTGAACTATATCTCCATATAATTAAATACAGGATACCCAAGTAGTTATTAAATATAGCTAGAAAAAATGCAAAAAGTTTATTCATTTTCGATAATGTGAGGGTAGAACTGAAAATTAAAAATTTGAAATAGGAAAAAAGTAAGAACGACTGAGAAATACCTGTTGTGCCAATAAAAATAGTCGACTGGTGTTACTAGTTGCGAAAACGGCGATCGCACGCTGTATCAGCGCTGAGGCGGATGACAGAAATCTGGAAATTGACCTACTGTAATATTTATTCTGAGACTGGTTTGATGCAGGCTCTCCATGCTATTCTATCCTGTGCAAGCTTCTTCATCTCCCAGTACTTACTGCAACCTATTACATCCTTCTGAATCTGCTTAGTGTATTCATCTCTTGGTCTCCCACTACGATTTTTGCCCTCCAATGCTAAATTTGTGATCACTTGATGCCTCAGAACATGTCCTACCAACCGATCCCTTCTTCTTTTCAAGTTGTGTCACAAACTCCTCTTCTCCCCAATTCTATTCAATACCTCCTCATTAGTTATGTGATCTACCCATCTAATCTTCAGCATTCTTCTGTAGCACCACATTTCGAAAGCTTCTATTCCCTTCTTGTCCAAACTATTTATCGCCCATATTTCACTTCCATACATGGCTACACTCCATACAAATACTTTCAGAAACGACTTCCTGACACTTAAATCTATACTCGATGTTAACAAATTTGTCTTCTTCACAAAAGCTTTCCTTGCCATTGCCAGTCTGCATTTCATATCCTCTCTACTTCGACCATCATCAGTTATTTTGCTCCCCAAATAGCAAAACTCCTTTCCACCTTAAGTGTCTCATTTCCTAATCTAATTCCCTCAGCATCACCCGACTTAATTCGACTACATTCCGTTATCGCCTTTTTGCTTTTGTTGATGTTCATTTATATCCTCCTTTCAAGACCCTGTCCATTCCGTTCAACTGCTCTTCCAAGTACTTTGCTGTCTCTGACAGAATTACAATGTCATCGGCGAACCTCAAAGTTTTTATTTCTCCTACATGGATTTTAATACCTACTCCGAATTTTTCTTTTGTTTCCTTTACTGCTTGCTCAATATACAGATTGAATAACGTCGGGGATAGGCTACAACGCTGTCTTACTCCCTTCCCAACCACTGCTCCTCTTTCATGTCCCTCGACTCTTATAACTGTCATCTGGTTTCTGTACAAATTGTAAATAGCCTTTCGCTCCCTGTATTTTACCCCTGCCACCATTAGAATATGAAAGAGAGTATTCCAGTCAACATTGTCAAAAGCTTTCTCTAAGTCTACAAATGCTAGAAACGTAGTTTTGCCTTTCCTTAATCTTTCTTCTAAGATAAGTCCTAAGGTAAGTATTGCCTCACGTGTTCCAACATTTCTACGGAATCCAAACTGATCTTCCCCGAGGCCGGCTTCTACCAGTTTTTCCATTCGTCTGTAGAGAATTAGCATTATTATTTTGCAGCTGTGACTTATTAAGCTGATAGTTCGGTAATTTTCAAATCTGTCAACACCTGCTTTCTTTGGGATTGGAATTATTATATTCTTCTTGAAATCTGAGAGTATTTCGTCTGTCTCATACATCTTGCTCACCAGATGGTAGAGTTTTGTCAGGACTGGCTCTCCCTAGGTTATTGGCCTTGGAGAAAAGTAAGATAATCTGAGCATCCAAAAAACAAAAAATCCCCTGAAATTATCCAGTAGCTTTGAAGAAATGTTTTTATGTACGAGCAGCTATTCTTCTCTGCTCCTTAATTAATCACAATTTGAGCTCATGGGAAGGAAAAATGCATTGTGCCCTCTGAAGAGATTAACAGTTTAAAAGATATTACAACTTTTTTTACGTTAAACGTTCGCAATTTCTTTTTCAAGTTCGTTTTGATATTCGAATCTGATCGTTATCTTTTAAAGAACCTTGTCCTTCCTGTGCTGTGATCATACGGTGTTGTTCGGTCACTCCAAAGAACTTGTGATCTGCGTCAATGTTTTATCGCTTTGATAAAATTAATGCTCGAGCAGACGGCAAACACAGAATTTCTTGCCGCCCCCACTGTGTCAGCGTACATTAATCACAATGGGAGCCAGCCTTTATAATTTCGCCTCTAAATGTGTGTCCGACATTTCGCTTAACTTTGACACACTGGGCCATCTGAAGTGTTACTAATTCGCTCCAACTTTCCGCCCGGCATCTTTTTGTGGATTCCACTTACGCCGGCCTGCTACTCGCCCAGTCACGAAAATAAGGAGAAAAAAAAAAAAAAACTTGGCACGCGTCCGTTCCTCGCTCGCACAGAAACCCACAACTCTAGCGCACTTTACTCTCTCCGCAGGAAAACGGTTCGCAAAACAGAGAGGCAAAACTTGGGACGCGTGTGTCGCAGCCTCACAGTGCATGGTGGAGGGCACTTCCTATCAATTGTATATTAGTGGGGTGGGGAAAAAGTGACTGATTACGTGGCTCCATGCGCGCCTTCATATTTCATTTCGTATTCTTATCGTCTCTAAACGAGATACACGTTGAAGGTAGGAGAAGTGTCACAAACTGAACATCGAGTACTGATTCTCTAAATAACAGAAGTAAAATGTCAACGAAGACAAGTCCGTATTAAGAAGTGTGTAAGTCAAGATTGTACTTGTCACTACTATTGCTCACATTGTAGGTCGAAGAGATAATAATAATAATGGCGTGTGACGAGGGCCTCCCGTCGGGTAGACCTCTCGCCTGGTGCAAGTCTTTCGATTTGACGCCACTTCCGCGACTTGCGCGTCGATGGGGATGAAATGATGAGTATGACAAAACACCCAGTTCCTGAGCGGAGAAAATATCCGACCCAGCCGGGAATCGAACCCGGGCCCTCAGGATTGAGAGTCTGTCGCGCTGAACTCTTTTTTTTTTTAATATTTTGTTCATTTTGTTCGTTGCATCTGCTCGGGGCGGACGTCGTAAGACACCCGCTAAGTTCGTCGTTGATCGGTTTACTCAGTTTTTTTATAACAGAAGGCAGCTAACCCTCTGATCGAACACGCAGAGTTACCGTGCCGGCTGACCACTCGGCTACCGGGGGCGGACGGTTGAACAGATGAAAACTGAGGATATGTTTGATGACTATCAGTTTGGCTTTCGGAAAGGTTAAGGACACCAGTGGGGCATAGGAATTGGCGAACTGGAAAAAGCAATCGACCGTATAAAGTGGAGCAATGTACTGGAAATTGTGAGTAAAATAGGAGTAAGCTTTAGTGAAGTTCAAGTAATATACAATGTGCACAAGAGCCAGGGAAGAATAAGAGTAGACGATCAACCACGAAGTACTCAGATTAAAAAGGGGGTAATACAGTGTAGCAGTTTTCTGCCCATAATATTCAGTCACTACAACGAGGAAGTAATAACCGAAATAAATGAAATATTCACAAGTGGCATTCAAAATTCAAGACGACAGGATATCAGTGATAAAATTCGCTGACAACATTGCTATCCTTAATGAAAGTGAAGAAGAATTACACGACCAGTTGAATGGCATGAGTAGTCTAATGAGTACAGAATATGCATTGAGAGCGAACAGAAGAAAGGCGAAAGTAATGAGGAGTAGCAGAAATGAAATTAGTGATAAACTGCCGATCATAAAGCAGACGTAGTTAACGAATTCTGCTACCTTGGAAGCAAAATAATACGTGATGGACGAAGCAGAGAGGACATAAAAAAACAGACTGGCTCAGGCAAAGAGGATAGTCTTGGCCAAGAAAAGTCTACTAATATCAAACGTAGGCATTATTGTGAGGAAGAAATATCTGACAATGTACATTTGAACCACAGCACTGTACAGTACTAAATTACCACAGACTGTGGTAAAACTGGAGAAGAAGAGAATCTGAGTGTCTGAGATGTGGCGTTATAGAAGAATGTTGAAAATTAGGTGGACTGATAAGAAATGAGTCGGTTCTCTGCTGAGTTGGCGAAGAAAGGAACAATGACAACAAAAGGGGACAGGGTGACAGGTATCAGGGAATAACGTTCATGGTACTAGAAGGAGCTGTTGAGGGAATAAACTGTAGGGGAAGACATAGGTTGGAATACATCCAACAAATAACAGAGGATGTATAGTGCAAGTGCTACTCTGAGATGATGATGTTGGCACAAGAGAGAAATTCGTGGTGAGCCGTATCAATCCAGCCAGGGGATTAATGAAGACAAATAAAAAATAAAGAAAAACAGTTGACGCAATGAAGGAAGTGAAAGAAAATTTCGGAAGAACGCAAAACAGAATACCAATGCTAAGGCACGCAGACAGCATGGCCCTTATGGGCAATGAGAGGAAGACTTAGGAGACCTGTGGAACGAAGTGGGCGGCATCACCTAGCAAATGATAAGAGGAGCAGAGGTGAAGGCGATGAAGAATACTAGGAAAGAGAACAGCGACATGCTCAATATCAAAACTGGAGACGCACTAGTGGTAGAATTCTCGTATCTAGCGTAATGGTGCGAGCCAAGGCAAGGCCTGGTTGCCGTAAGCATACGACGCGCCATAACCTGCTAGCACAGCATTACCTCACACCGACTGCAGGTAGAGTTACCGTAACCTGTGACGCTTTGGTGATTTTGTGGCAACAGGTATACGTCACACCAGCGGCGACTACTCAACAATAAGCACATCTACATCTACATCTACATCCATACTCCGCAAGCCACCTGACGGTGAGTGGCGGAGGGTACTTTGGTACATCTATCGGTTCTCCCTTCTATTCCAGTCTCGTATTGTTCGTGGAAAGAAAGATTGTCGGTATGCCTCTTTGTGGGCTCTAATCTCTCTGATTTTATCCTCATGGTCTCTTCGCGAGATATATGTAGGAGGGAGCAATATACTGCTTGATTCCCCGGTGAAGGTATGTTCTCGAAACTTCAACAATAGCCCATACCGAGCTACTGAGCGTCTCTCCTGCCAAGTCTTTCACTGGAGCTTATCTATCATCTCCGTAACGCTTTCGCGATTACTAAAGGATCGTGTAACGAAGCGAGCTGCTCTCCGTCGGATCTTATCTGTCTCTTCTATCAACCCTATCTGGTACGGATCCCACACTGCTGAGCAATATTCACGCAGTGGGCGAACAAGTGTACTGTAACCTACTTCCTTTGTTTTCGGAGTGTATTTCCTTAGGATTCTTCCAATGAATCTCAGTCTGGCATCTGCCTTACCGACGATCATCTTTATATGATCATTCCATTTTAAATCACTCCTAATGCCTACTCCCAGATAATTTATGGAATTAACTGCTTCCAGTTGCTGACCTGCTATATTTTAGCTAAATGGTAAAGGATCTTTCTTTCTATGCTTTCGCAGCACATTACACTTGTCTACATTGAGATTCAATTGCCACTGTCTGCGCCATGCGTCAATTCGTTGCAGATCCTCCTGCATTTCAGTACAATTTTCCATTGTTGCAACCTCTCGATATACCACAGCAGCATCCGCAAAAAGCCTCAGTGAACTTCCGATGTCATCCACAAGGTCATTTATGTATATTGTGAATAGCAACGGTCCTACGACACTTCCCTGTGGCACACCTGAAATCACTCTTACTTCGTAAGACTTCTCTCCACTGAGAATGACATGCTGCGTTCTGTTATCTAGGAACTCTTCAATCCAATAACACAATTGGTCTGATAGTCCATATGCACTTACTTTGTTCATCAAACGACTGTGGGGAACTGTATCGAACGCCTTGCGGATGTCAAGAAACTTGGCATCTACCTGGGAACGCGTGTCTATGGCCCTCTGAGTCTCGTGGACGAATAGCGCGAGCTGGGTTTCACTCGATCGTCTTTTTCGAAGCCCATGCTGATTCCTACAGAGTAGATTTCTAGTCTCCAGAAAAGTCATTATACTCGAACATAATACGTGTTCCGAAATTCTACAACATCCTCGCTGGGCGCGTGATCGAGACTTCGTGTACTCTATTGCTGACGGACACTGTGTGGCCGCTCTCACGCAGACGTCAGCCTGACAGGCTGCGTGCCTGGGTGTCAAACTGCAACACCGACGGGCCGAGGGTCGAAGTGAGCCCTTCCTGTCACCAAGGCACTGGACGTACGCTGACGCCAGATGTCGAAGCAGGGGTTCGCACACCAGAAATCTACGCTTCCGTCACTCGCACCTGCTAGTCAATCGCCTTACTTGCAACATAGCGGGGCCAGACTGCCGCTCCCACCACCTGACACAGCGCAGACACGGCCGCCCTGGGATGCACACGCTGCAAGGTCGCTCCGCTGCAGATCCGCACTGTACGTAGTTTATGCGGGCGTCTTCACATTTATGCACTGGGCTTCATTACCTGTGGGGTGGGTCGACACCCACTACCCTGCGGCTGCCTGACGTGGTCCCGGATCTACTGTAATAAGCTAGAAAGCTCGCTACTCTCTTTTACACTACTGGCCATTAAAACTGCTACACCAAGAAGAAATACAGATGATTAACGCGTATTCATTGGACAAAAATATTATACTATATGTTATACTATTATATTATGTGATACATTTTCAGTCAATTTGGGTGCATAGATCCAGAACAACCACCTCTGGCCGTAATAACGGCCTTGATACGCCTGGGCATTGAGTCAAACAGCTTGGATGTCGTGTAGAGGTACAGCTGCCCATATAGCTTCAACATGATACCAGAGTTCATCAAGAGTAGTGACTGGCGTATTGTGACGAGCCAGCTGCTCGGCCACCATTGGCCAGACGTTTTCAATTGGTGAGAGATCTGGAGACTGTGCTGGCCAGGACAGCAGTCGAACATTATCTGTATCCAGAAATGCGCGTACAGGACCTGCAACATGCGGTCGTGCATTATCCTGCTGAAATGTAGGGTTTCGCAGGGATCGAATGAAGGGTAGAGCCACAGGTCGTAACACATCTGAAATGTAACGTCCACTGTTCAGAGTGCCGTCAGTGAAAACATGAGGTGACCGAGACGTGTAACCAATGGCACCCCATACCATCACGCCGGGTGATACGACAGTATGGCAATGACGAATACACGCTTCCAATGTGCGTTCACAGCGATGTCGCCAAACACGGATGTGACCATCATGATTCTGTAAACAGAACCTGGAATCATCCGAAAAAATGACGTTTTGGCATTCGTGCACCCTGGTAAGTCGTTGAGTACACCATCGCAGGCGCTCCTGTCTGTGATGCAGCGTCAAGGGTTACCGCAGCCATGGTCTCCGAGCTGACAGTCCATGCTGCTGCAAACGTCGTCGAACTGTTCGTGCAGATGGTTGTTGTCTTGCAAACGTCCCCATCTGTTCGCTCAGTGTTCGAGACGTGGATAAGATGCGTGTCATCTCGACTGCTAGTGATACGAGGCCGTTGGGATCCAGCACAGCCTTCCATATTACCCTCCTGAACCCACCGATTCCATATTCTGCTAACAGTCAATTGATCTCGACCAGCGCGAGCAGCAATGTCACGATACGATAAACCGCAATCGCGATAGGCTACAATCCGACCTTTATCAAAGTCGGACGTGATGGTACGCATTTCTCCTCCTTACACGAGGCAAAGCAACTACGTTTCACCAGGCAACGCCGGTCAACTGCTGTTTGTGTATGAGAAATCGGTTGGAAACTTTCCTCATGTCAGCACGTTGTAGGTGTCGCCACCGGCGCCAACTTTGTGTGAATGCTCTGAAAAGCTAATCATTTGCATATCACAGCATCTACTTCCTGTCGGTTAAATTTCGCATCTGTAGCATGTCATCTTCGTAGTGTAGCAATTTTAATGGCCAGTAGGGTACAATCTCGACTTCAATAAAAATGGCAAGGTAATGTTGATCAGAATATAGGGAAAAGATGTGATCTAAATGACAATAGCTTTATCAATCCTTAACATCACAAGACAACAAAAATAACTAAAGAAACGTCACACAAACATTTTTGTTTGACAAACGCTTTCACTAACAGGGGGTCTATGGCGGAGAAAGTGACCATCTGGGGATCGACACACGACACTAACTGGAACACTAATCGCTTTATCTGACTTCATACACGTGAATCCGGGTTATGGCACAAGAACTACGCCACCATCAAACATCTATACTCTATCATTCCAAAAAGAAAAATATGGCTCGAAAGAACAGGGTGCTGAGAAACATATATTGGAACCCTACGCCGTAGCAGCGAATACTTTACCCTCCTGCTGGTCAGGGCGACACAACACAATGCCGAAATCATGGACGTTCGCAATCTGTTACTAATGGCGCGCCCGAAAAATGCAAGTATGCGGTCTCGTATTCGGTTAATTTGGCCGGCTGGGTTGACCGAGCGGTTCTAGGCGCTACAGTCTGGAACCGCACGACGGCTACGGCCGCAGGTTCGAAAGCTGCCTCGGGCATGGATGTGTGTGATGGTTCTAGGGGACTGATGACCACAGCAGTTAAGTCCCATAGTGCTCAGAGCCATTTGAACCATTTTAGCCATTTTCGGTTAATCTGGAAAGCAGGTACTTCCCTATGAGCGTCTGAAACCCCGTTGGATTCCAGTGTGCAGGTGGACCAGTTTCCTGGTCTGCCAAACCAATTTGACCCCGTGCCACGACTATGTGCGACGGAATATGTCAAAAGTTTAGACGGCCGACTCAAGACAAGTAAGTACATCCACGCATCACTCATTATGTGCGTGACATTAGAAGCAGTACCTCTTACAGTTCAGAAGGTGACTGGCACAGGCTCTAAGTGGCACACTAGCAAAGGACACAAGTCTCACTGTTTAGGTAGAGACCTGCAGTTCTTTACTAGCGAAGCGCCAGTACATGAATGATCTCTTCTCTTTCTGTCCGCTTCCTTCTCAGTTCGGTAGCAAAGCACATTTACATCTTAGACTTCCCCCACTTTAGCACAAGCCAATCACGAGCTGGAGTGCAACATTCGGAGAGCGCCTCTTTCTCTGCATACACCGATTTGACCAATCAGAGACTTTAAAGGTAATTCGGAGAAAAGAAAAAAGATTCAGCTTCGCGGCCTCTTTCAGCACTCTATTTCTTTGAACGCAGTTAAAGCTTACATCTATTCCTCCCTTGAGCATGCAAGCAAGAGCATTAATTACTGCCCACCATTTCATCATGATGCATGAAGTCAAATTGCAATAAAGATCATATTCCCTAAGAACATGATGCGGCATAACACTGTATCAGAAGTGAGAGTGCCCTGTAATCTCTCAAGCTGTTGGGAAATAATAAGATTTCAACTGTCTCTGGGAAATAATAGATTCCAATTGCTTCTGGGAAAGAATAAGATTTCAACTGCCTCTGAGTTCCCCGTGACTTATCTTGCTCACCTACCTCCATCAGAGAACACTTGCACCGCTACACTAGGAACCAAGATTACACAGTATGTGGAAGCAAGGAAGATAGCAGACGTAAACTGCTACAGGAGAAGGCGGTTTGTTCAGCATACAAGCTCTACTGGCAACGGATATTGGCGTGGAAATGAGAAACGGGTTTCTAAAAGTTTGCTTCCGGAGCGCAGCGCTGAGTGCAAACGAAAAATGAAGCATCATAAATCCGAAGGAGGGGAAACTGCAGATCTCGATACGATTTCCTAGTGGTGTAAAAGCATGAATACTTAGTTTAAAAGTTCAATAATGTAATCGTGCATTTAACAAAAAGAAAATACGTAGTATGGTGTGACTAACACAGGGTGGGCGAAATTAAACTGTCCCCGAAAATCGTTCATTCACCCTGACGTCCCAAATGCACAGTGCACCTAGATGTACACGTATGAATATGAGTGTGTGTGTGTGTGTGTGTGTGTGTGAAATCTTATGGGACTTAACTGCTAAGGTCATCAGTCCCTAAGCTTACACACTACTTAACCTAAATTATCCTAAGGACAAACACACACACCCATGCCCGAGGGAGGACTCGAATCTCCGTCGGGACCAGTCACACAGCCCATGACTGCAGCGCCTAAGACCGCTCCGCTAATCCCGCGCGGCTACACGTATGAAGCAGCACCCCGAGCGTACGTGTTAGGAGCTGCCGACTGGTTCACGTCGCCCGATTACACGATGCACGCTAGATGGCCCTGGCGCGAATCCATGGTGATACCTAGCGAATCTCGAAGGGGATTGTCAGATTTCTTGTAAAGTCGTTCATTAAAATCAAAAGTTTCTGAAAGCTCAAGGTTCGTATTTATTAAGTAACTGTTTTTATTTTTATCATTACACTACTGGCCATTAAAATTGCTACACCACGAAGATCACGTGATACAGGCGCGAAATTTAACCGACAGGAAGAAGATGCTGTGATATGCAAATGATTAGCTTTTCAGAGCATTCACACAAGGTCGGCGCTGGTGGAGACACCTACAACGTGCTGAATTGAGGAAAGTTTCCAACCGATTTCTCATACAAAAACAGCAGTTGACCTGCGTTGCCTGGTGAAACGTTGTCGTGATGCCTCGTGTAAGGAGGAGAAATGCGTACCTTCACGTTTCCGACTTTGATAAAGGTCGGATTGTAGCCTATCGCGACTGCGGTTTATCGTATCGCGACATTGCTGCTCGCGTTGGTCGAGATCCAATGACTGTTAGCAGAATATGGAATCGGTGGGTTCAGAAGGGTAATACGGAACGCCGTGCTGGATCCCAACGGCCTCGTATCACTAGCAGTGGAGATGACAGGCATCTTATCCGCATGGCTGTAACGGATCGTGCAGCCCCGTCTCGATCCCTGAGTCAACAGATGGGGACGTTTGCAAGACAACAACCATCTGCACGAACAGTTCGACGACGTTTGCAGCAACATGGACTATCGGTTCGGAGACCATGGCTGCGGTTACGCATCGCATCCGTGTTTGGCGACATCGCAGTGAACGCGCATTGGAAGCGTGTATTCATCAACGCCATACTGGCATATCACCCGGCGTGATGGTATGGGGTGCCATTGGTTACACGTCTCGATGACCTCTTGTTCGCATTGACGGCGCTTTGAACAGTGGACCTTACATTTCAGATGTGTCACGACCCGTGGCTCCCCCCTTCTTTCGATCCCTGCGAAACCCTACATTTCAGCAGGATAATGCACGACCGCATGTTGGAGGTCCTGTACGGGCCTTTCTGGATACAGAAAATGTTCGACTGCTGCCCTGGCCAGCACATTCTCCAGCTCTCTCACCAATTGAAAACGTCTGGTCAATGGTGGCCGAGCAACTGGCTCATCACAATACGCCAGTCACTACTCTTGATGAACTGTGGTATCGTGTTGAAGCTGTATGGGCAGCTGTACCTCTACACGCCATCCAAGCTGTTTGACTCAATGCCCAGACGTATCAAGGCCGTTATTACGGCCAGAGGTGGTTGTTCTGGGTACTGATTTCTCAGGATCTATGCACCCAAATTGCGTGAAAATGTAACCACATGTCAGTTCTAGTATAAAATATTTGTCCAATGAATACCCGTTTATCATCTGCATTTATTCTTGGTGTAGCAATTTTAATGGCCAGTAGTGTATTATTTTTCAAATAATTATTGTTCTCTTGTATAGCTGCACGGAAACATCTTATTACTATTCTGAATTATGAGCCGAAATGCTCATTTTATATTATGACACTTCGTAGCACAATAATATCTTTATTTAAATTTACGTTTATACAGTTTTTGCTCTTGGAGTAAGCAATTGCTTTGGAGCTAAAAAACCCAGTTCAGGCCTGGCTGGGAAGAAGCGAGAAGGTTGTGTCATATATTCCATAGTAATGAAGGAACTGACGCCCGAATATACGCAAGTGTTTCGGAACTTAGTGAGAATGGACGTGGCTGTCGATGATACAGGAATTAACTCGCTCAACTGAGACAGCAATGTAGGATGCAGCTTCACATAGTCGGAAGTAGAAATTAAAACGTACGTTTATCCACTTCGTGATACAACTCTCTCGCCGGCTATAGTTAGTTTCTAGTGCCTGTCATACTGAAATAAAGCAAAAGATGCAATACAGTGAAACGTGAACTTTCGTCAGTTACAGCACTACAAATCGAAAATCTCACATATAAAGTTTTATGCATATACACTCTGAAATAAACAATTTCCGATATGCTTGATTAAGATACAACGAGTTGTGATGATCACGCAGACACCATTCCTTACTAAACCGCTCCGTTAGCAACTTAATGGTTATCTCGTCCATCCCGTTTTTAGAATACGAAGCGATCAGTACAAACAATGCTTTTCGTGAACAGCTTGTGTAATAGAAAGCATATTGGCAAGAAATATCGCTTTTATGTAATTACCGCATTTATGAAAATTTAATCACTGAAAAATTTGCAGCCGGCCTGAGTGGCCGAGCGGTTAAAGGCGCTACAGTCTGGAACCACACGACCGCTACGGTCGCAGGTTCGAATCCTGCCTCGGGTATGGATGTGTGTGATGTCCTTAGGTTAGTTAGGTTTAAGTAGTTCTGAGTTCTAGGGTACTTATGACCACATCAGTTGAGTCCCATAGTCCTCAGAGCCATTTGAATCATTTTTTGAAAAATTTGCAAAATCTCCAGTATGTGAACTTGAAGTTAGTAGCTGGCCACAAATGTGAACAACGACAGTAAACGATAAACAATAATAAGAAGAAAGCATACTCAAGAGTTTAGAACAGCTTTCTGTTTCCGAGCTCAGATAATGCGCCTGCTAAATCTTGCAGATTTGCCCGTTCTACCGCAAGAGTGCTGCCGCGCTAGACATGTTCCCTTCGTGGCGGATCGTCGTCTAATAACCCATAGACTTAGCCAGGACGGTAACTCAGCGTGTTCGGTCAGAGAGCTGGCTGTTCTCTAGAATAAAAAAAAAAGACTGAGTGAAGGGATCAAAAACGAACTTCAGCGGATGTCATATAACGTCCGCTACGACCAAATACAATGAATGACACAAAAAAGATGAGGAAAACCGACAGCTTAAAGCGAATACCGGTATTTAGTTCCGAATACCGGATGTTTCCTGGTATTTGTTTGGTCTCGGTTGTGACAAGTGTATTTTTTTTATTTTTAACTGATCACCAGGTAAAAATACGGAAATATCGCTTAACCATAGCAGCTGTGGTAAAATTTTTGGTTTTTAAATAAACTTAAAAAAGTGTAATTTTGATTCGTAAAATTTCCATTTCTTTTAAATTTTGCATTCTTATAGAACAGGGGAAAAAGAGATTTGTGGTATTTTAATAACAATGTTGACAGATACGAGCAAACAAACACGTGGCATAGGAATTTGTATTAGTCGACCACAGTATTATTGTGCCTGGGAGTGTAGGGGATTCGGTCGGCTTATCGTGAGTTTTTATTGTGATGTTTCACGAGGACACGCTGAACCACTTGATAGTATAGTAGAATATGCACAACTGAAGATAAGCTGACGAAGCGTGCTTACTTCCAGGTGCAATAATATTGTGATCGACTAATAATATCTTGGTCGGGTACTACAGCATTCCTGAGACAGTAATTTGCCTATTACCATGTGTCGTGGCCAATTGGATAGTAGGCCTATACATGCAATGTGCGAGACTTGGCCTGTCTCGTCTGTATCGCAGTTTCCCGCTGTTGTCGTCGGACATTAGTTGCATTACAGAATGGTAAAATCCCTAAAAATGGCTCTAAGCACTATGGGTCTTAAGATCTGAGGTCATCAGTCCCCTAGACTTAGAACTACTTAAACCTAACTAACCTAAGGACATTACATACATCCATGCCCGAGGCAGGATTCGAACTTGCGACAGTAGCAGCAGCGCGGTTCCAGTCTGAAGCGCCTAGAACCGCTCCTCCACAACAGCCGGCTACAATCCCTAGTCTGGAAGTATGTTACGCAGTGCGGTATCAGTGAAGTACAAAACCCCATTTGCTTTAAAAGATTAAGAACGGGAGAGCCATAAAAAACTTGCGACATCGTATAAGGAGAAAAAATTCAACAATTCACTCACAGTTTACAATAAAAATGGGTAGTAGCTGTTCTGCTGCCCGTGTCTACATAAAATACCCTTATTTACTAGTAGCCCTGGACAACTGACAAATTAACATGATAAGCAGAGTTCTTCAACCTCACTTTTCACTCTATTGCACTGACTATTTCTAATGCCCAAATAGTGGTATGATTCTCGATTATAACAAGATTTTTGAACAGAGTTTCAAAAAATTGGCGTCAGTAGGAGAATACCAGTGATTGTTAGTAGTCAATAACATATCACTTTTCAAGAAAAGCAGCGAACAGTGGACTGACTGAGTTTTCTTCTATTTGCCTTTTTAGTTTAATATTTTGAATCTACGTATCTAGAAATAGTGGGAGTAAAAAATTTTCAGTTTTTGTTGGATTTCTACGTTTATTACGGGAAATAATAGGAATAAAAAACCGAAAATCGGGTACGATATTACAGAAACCGGTTATGTTGAAAAATGTGACACTCAGGTTAAAAGGTCGTTGTAAAAAACCGGTATAAGCGAGAAACGGTGTTTCAGCGTTAACCGCCATCCCTAATAGCCCCTTAAGATAGGAAACCAAACATACGTCATCCGCTCGCAAAGATGTTTTGCGTTGCCTATCTTAAGGAGCATGAAACATTTTCCTGGCCAGTTTTACTTTGCCCACAAGCCAAATGAAAAGGTCTAGTTGCAGATATTCGGACAACATGTTGAGGGAGATGTTAATCCTGTATGCAGAAGTGCACCCCTTCCGAAAATTGCTGAAAATTTCAATGCTGGGCCATTAACAAATGTCAGTGTGTGAACCACTCAACGAAACATCACCTATACGCTTTCGGAGCCGAAGGCCCACTCGTGTACCCTTGATGACTGCATGACACAAAGTTTTACGCCTCGCCTGGGCTCATCAACACCGACATTTGACTGCTCATGACTGGAAACATGTTGCCTGATCGGACGAGTCTCGTTTCAAACTGTATCGAGCGGATGGACGTTTACGGGTACGGAGAGCACGAATCCACGGACCCTGGATGTCAGCAGGGACTATTCAAGCTGCTAAATACTCGTAATGGTGTGGAGCGTATGCAGTTGGAGTGATATGGGGCCCCTGATACGTCTAGATACGACTCTGACAGGTGACACTTACTTAAGCATTCTGTCTGATCACCTACATCCGTTCATGTACATTGTGTATTCCGATCGACTTGGACAATTCAAGCAGGACAATGCGGCACCCCATCGTCTAGAATTGCTAAGAGCGATTCCGGGAACACTATTCTGAGTTTAAACACATCCGCTGGCTCTCAAACTCCCGAGACTTGAACGTTATTGAGCATATCTGGGATGCCTTGCGAGGTGCTGTTCAGAAGAGTTCTCCAACGCGTGGGCGTACTCTTACGGATTTATGGACAATCGTGCAGCATTCATGGTGGCCCTTTACATAATTAGGCCGATTTACCAGTTTCTAAAAAATGGTTCAAATGGCTCTGAGCACTATGGGACTCAACATCTTAGGTCATCAGTCGCGTAGAACTTAGAACTACTTAAACCTAACTAACCTAAGGACATCACACACACCCATGCCCGAGGCAGGATTCGAACCTGCGACCGTAGCAGTCTTACCAGTTTCTCTGGCTGTTCAGTATATATAGCTTTATCCAGTAATAAAGTCTGTACGTGGAAGTGGACCTTTCCATTTGAAACCAAATTATATCAAATGAGTCACCACTGCCATCAATCAACTATTACAGGCTGGCCGAAGTGGCCTAGCGGTTCTAGGCGCTACAGTCCGGAACCGCGCGACCGCTACAGTCGCAGGTTCGAATCCTGCCTCGGGCATGGATGTGTGTGATATCCTTAGGTTAGTTAGGTTTAAGTAGTTCTAAGTTCTCGGGGACTGATGACTACAGCAGTTAAGTCCCATAGTGCTCAGAGCCATTTGAACCAACTCATACAAACACCTCGGTCTAACAGTTTGTGGAGATGTAAAATGGAACGATCACATAGTTTCAACTCTATGTATAGTAGAACGTGTTTGATTCATTGGCAGAATACTAGGGAAATGCAAACAGCATTCAGGAGACTGCTTACGATATTCTGGTGGACTCATCCTAGAATTTTGTTTGAATGTTTTGGTCTCATACCAAATAGGTTTAGCAGGTTATACTGAACACATTACGAAGAAGAGGAACACGAACGGTCACAGGTTTGTTTAACCATGGGAGATCACCACGGAGATGCTACACAACCTGAACAGGCAGTCGCTATACCGCGAAAGCCTACTTACAAATTTTCAGTAACTGGCGTTCAGTGAGGAATCTCCTTCCCCGGGAGCCTCGAAGACAAGCTTACACTGATTACAGCGCGAACAGAAGCGTTTAAGCAGTCACTGTTGCCACTCTCCGTACGCGCACGAAACGGTAAAATTCGCTAACACGTGGTGCAACTGGATGTACCCTCTGGCAGGAACTTCACAGAGGGTCGCAGATGTAGAAATGTCGGTTGTCAGAGATGGACTGCGGCTCTTATAGACAGCGTGACGCACGTAACTCACTGGTGGCGGCAATTAGCGCGACATGTGAGCGTCGGTGACTGAGGGCTGTCGCGTCGATGGATGAGCAGCATGTGTTTGAGGAGCCGCTGTTGTTTGGAAAGGATCCCCGTGCTAATTTATCGCCGCGTCGCGTTCCAACAAAGAGCGGGATTCGTGTGTGACGATGACGGATGGACGTCAGCAGCTCTGCGGTCGACTCTTTCAGGAAGGGGGTGCCGACGGACCGTGTTGATGTCCAACCAGAGAAGCCGGAATGGGAAGTTTTACACCATGAACACTTTGACCTTACGCTATCAAATTGGTACTCCAGTGTTCCCATGTCTGTGGGAGAGCTGGTTTAAATTTCATCCTCACGCGAGCTTATTTTCCGTATTTTGAGTTCCGATGCTATTCCTACACTACTCGCCATTAAAATTGCTGTTCCAAGAAGATATGCAGATGATAAACGGGTATTCATTGGACAAATACATTATACTAGAACTGACACGGTTCAAATGGCTCTGAGCACTATGGGACTTAACATCTGAGGTCATCAGTCCCCTAGAACTTAGAACTACTTAAACCTAACTAACCTAAGGACATCACACACATCCATGCCCGAGGCAGGATTCGAACCTGCGACCGTAGCGGTGGCGCGGTTCCAGACTGTAGCGTCTAGAACCGCTAGGCCACAACGGCCGGCGAATTGACATGTGATTACATTTTCACGCCACCGGCACCAACTTTGTGTGACTGCTCTGAAAAGCTAATCATTTGCATATCACAGCATCTTCTTCTTGTCGGTTAAATTTCGCGTCTGTAGCACGTCATCTTGCTGGTGTAGCAATTTTAATGGCCAGTAGTGTACGTGTAAATGTAATTATTTCATGTACTCCATATGCGCTGTTGCCACAATAAATCTCGAGTGAATTGGAAACCACTAAAACGATGCACTAATTTTTTTCTGGAAGTATGTGTGTTCGCGTCAAAGGCTACTCCGAAAGGAACTGTGTTCATTTCTCCGCAGGCAACACACTGGTTGCACTTCCCCTTCGCTTCGTAATGACGTCCGACCGTCGCATTTTACCTCGAGCGCTCACTACCCAAGCGGCGAGCGTTCTTGATCGTCTAGCCGCTTTCTGAACAAGCCTCACCTACATGACGGTCGCGACTACGACGAAAAAGTAATGCGCATTCCACACCGTAACAGAATACTCCTAAACTGGCAGCTGATTAAAGTTTGCCACAGAGACTCTCTCGCTACCCTACTTCCTTAATGACTGCAGCATTTTCAAATAAAGTGGACCGCCGAACAGAGACGATTCAAACGCTCGCAAAGTTTGGAACGGCCACGGAGAACTGCGCAACGAGTATTTTGCGAGGCAACGCACGCGAATACTTTGGCCTACCTTCCGCGTCCTCGGAACTGGCAACAAGCAAGGCTGCGGTACTAAGTCAGGCCGGGAAGAGTTAAGGGGTTGTAGCGTGTGGCGTGCAGGAAGCAAGGAAGGCAGACAGGGAGCACAGCACGGAAGGCCCCGGGGCGGAGGAATGCTGTGTCACTGGCTGGGGTAGCACCGTCTAATGGGGCAGCGGGGGCAGAGGCCCGCCCGGCGGTCACGCGAGACCGCGGCGCCTGGCACCGACCGCCCCCGGCCGCCCCCAGCTTGGCCGGGATCCGCTGCAGCCCGCCGCGTAATCCCCCGCGCCACCTTCATCATCTTTATTATCCATAAAATTTGCATTAATGGCGTTATTTTGCCCGAGCTGGACCGCCGGACGCGGGAGGTGTGTGCGTGTGTGCGTGTGTGTCGCCGAACAGGTGAGCGGGCTAAGTTGGGCCGTGCGTCAAACGCGCCGGCTAACGCTGTTATTCCGTGACAGATGCCGGCTCCGCCCGCGACCGTTACGAAGCCGGGGCGGACCACTTCTTGTGCAGTACGCCTGCGGTGGGGGTGCCGATCGTCGCCACTAAATCTGGCCGCACTCCCACTCCGAGGTAAGAATATCTTCCAAGTACACAAGAGACATTTGAGGACCGCAGGGGACAAAGGTGGTAACTCCACGTGAATAAATTTCACTGGAGAGAAATTACGAGGCATATAAGGTCCGATTAAGTGCGAAATGGAAACCACTGTGAAAATCCGATGGAACTTTGCAGTAAGAGCGTATGGACTATCAGACCAATTGTGTGATTGGATTGAAGAGTTCCTAGATAACAGAACGCAGCACGTCATTATCAATGGAGAGAAGTCTTCCGAAGTAAGAGTGATTTCAGGTGTGCCGCAGGGGAGTGTCGTAGGACCGTTGCCATTCACAATATACATAAATGACCTTGTGGATATCATCGGAAGTTCACTGAGGCTTTTTGCGGATGATGCTGTGGTATATCGAGAGGTTGTAACAATGGAAAATTGTACTGAAATGCAGGAGGATCTGCAGCTAATTGACGCATGGTGCAGGGAATGGCAATTGAATCTCAATGTAGACAAGTGTAATCTGATGCGAATACATAGAAAGAAAGATCCCTTAACATTTAGCTACAACATAGCAGGTCAGCAACTGGAAGCAGTTAATTCCATAAATTATCTGGGAGTACGCATTACGAGTGATTTAAAATGGAATGATGATATAAAGTTGATGGTCGGTAAAGCAGATGCCAGACTGAGATTCACTGGAAGAATCCTAAGGAAATGCAATCCGAAAACAAAGGACGTAGGTTACAGTACACTGGTTAACCCACTGCTTAAATACTTTTCACCGGTGTGGGATCCGTACCAGATAGGGTTTATAGAAGAGATAGAGAAGATCCAAAGGAGAACAGCGCGCTTCGTTACAGGATCATTTAGTAATCGCGAAAGCGTTACAGAGATAATAGAAAAACTCCAGTGGAAGACTCTGCAGGAGAGACGCTCAGTAGCTCGGTACGGGCTTTTGCTGAAGTTTCGAGAACATACCTTCACCGAGGAGTCAAGCAGTATATTGCTAAGAGACCATGAGGATAAAATCAGAGAGATTAGAGCCCACACAGAGGCATACCGACAATCTTTCTTTCCACGAACAATACGAGGCTGGAATAGAAGGGAGAACCGATAGAGGTACTCAGGGTACCCTCCGCCACACACCGTCAGGTGGCTTGCCGAGTATGGATATAGATGTAGATGTAATGTGTTGGATAGTGTCTTTAGTGTGACTGTCGATAGCTTCACGTCGCTCTTTTCAGTTCAGAGCGCAGCGTGATCACGTAGAAATGCTGAAACAACAGCGTCTCCCGCCAAGTAAATGGATCCGATGAGAGATTTCCCCTGAAGCTATGCACCCACATAACATAAATGTCATGTGTTTCTTTCTTCAATACAATTTTCAACCGCTTTCTGCAGGGGCAATGAAGACCCTCCTGCAGCGTTTTCGGTGGGAAGTGTTTAATCACCGACAATGCATCACTTAATTGGCTCCCTCCGTTGTTCATCTCTGCTCACATGAACCGCTGGCTACGAAGACAACACGTTGGCACAAACATCGAAAGGCAGGCCAGCCAAGAGCATTGGCGGAAACTACAGGCAGCTGCTTTCTGTGACGAGGGTACTGGGAAGTGTGTACAAAGGTACAACAAATGCCTAAGACGGAGTGGCGATTGTTTAGAGAGGTGGCTGGAAGGTGTGGCTAACTGCTGCGAATTAAATTTTTCATTTCACTGTGGTTTTCATTTCGCGACCGATCGGGCCTTACTTTCCGAACAGCCCTCGTACAAAAAAACGGATCACACAAATGTTCTGTTTCTGAAATATTCTTTTATTTTTATTAAAGCTGCAAGGTATCGACTATGCAGTAGCGGATTGTCCAACTGACGAATGATCCGCAAATTATTCGCTGATTTTTGTTTGTAAATAAATAAATGATAACGAAGGCTGGATTTTTATGTCGCCTTTAGAACGAGTATTTTCGTTCAGAATACATCATTGTGAATCTCACTCATGTTCTGTTACATGCACCGTGGCATTGCAGTGCGTTAATCTGTTATGCGAGTATTCAGAACAAAACTCGTATGACTATATACCCATGTCTTGTTGTATTTTTATTCGTTTCAGACAAAGTTCATGCCGCGCGGGATTAGCCGAGCGGTCTTAGGCGCTGCAGTCATGGACAGTGCGGCTGGTCCCGGCGGAGGTTCGAGTCCTCCCTCAGGCATGGGTGTGTGTGTTTGTCCTTAGGATAATTTAGGTTAAGTAGTGTGTAAGCTTAGGGACTGATGACCTTAGCAGTTAAGTCCCATAAGATTTCATACACACTTGAACAAAGTTCATTGTACCAGATACAGTTATGTCACATAATGCTATAAAAAGAATAGTGAACTGCCTTAATTAAAAAATAAAACACAGTATATTGCGCAATCAACTGTATAAGCGAACAACTGTGCGAGATTACTAGTCCCTTTCAAACTACCTACATTTCAAAAGGCTCAGGGGAAAAAAAACTACAGTGCATATGATAACGAAATTACACCATATGCTAGAACAGCTCAACGCATTTATATTCAGACGTCAGACGTGCCGACTTTTGTCGCCAGAGAACAGCGTGCTCGGATGAAGTGAAAAATGGCGACTCCACAACAATGTGCGCAAGCAGTAGTGTGGTTCGCAGAAACGAAATTGCCGTTTACTGTGCAAAGACATTATAGTACGCTGTATGAATTTGATTCACTAATGAAAAAACAAGTAAGGAATCGTATCCTATGTTTCTGACAACTGGAAGTATTCTCAAACATTGGTGACACACGTCCAAAAAAACTTTGCATCACCTCGGTTCCGAGAGTTCCGTAATCTGTACAGAAAATTGGAATAGAAATCACCATAAACATCATTTCCGCCTTTTTTATTCCTCACTGCATGTCGTACCACCATACAGCGAGACCTTCAGAGGTGAGGTCCAGATCGCTGTACACACCTGTACCTCTAATACATAGTAGCATGTCCTCTTGCATTGATGCATGCCTGTATTCGTCGTGGCGTACTATCCACAAATTCATCTTGGCACTGTTGGTCCAGATTGTCCCACTCCTCAACGGCGTTTCAGCGTAGATCCCTCAGAGCGGTAGGTGGGTCACGTCGTCCATAAACAGCCCTTTTCAATCTATCCCAGGCATGTTCTATAGGGTTCATGCCTGGAGAACATGCTGGCCACTCTAGTCGAGCGATGTCGTTATCCTGAAAGAAGGAAGTCATTCACAAGATGTTCTCGATGGGGGCGCGAATTGTCGTCCATGAAGACGAATGCCTCGCCAATATGCTGCCGATATGGTTGCACTATCGGTCAGAAGATGGCATTCACGTATCGTACTGCCGTTACGGCGCCTTCCATGACCACCAGCGGCGTACGTCGGCCCCACTTAATGCAATCCCAAAACAGCAGGTAACCTCCATCTTGCTGCACTCGCTGGACAGTGTGTCTAAGGCGTTCAGCCTGACTGGGTTGCCTCCAAACACGCTTCCGACGATTGTCTGGTTAAAGGCATATGCGACACTCATCGGTGAAGATAACGTGATGCCAATCCTGAGCGGCCCATTCGGCATGTTGTTGGGCCCATCTGTACCGCGCTGCATGGTGTCGTGGTTGCAAAGATGGGCCTCGCCATGGACGTCGGGAGTGAAGTTGCCCATCGTGCAGCGTACTGCGCACAGTTTGAGTCGTAACACGACGTCCTGTGGCTGCACGAAAAGCATTATTCAAGATGGTGGCGTTGTTGTCTGGGTTTCTCCGAGCCATAATCCGTAGGTAGCGGTCATCCACTGCAATAGTAGCCCATATGCGGCCTGAGCGAGGCATGTCATCGACAGTTTCTGTCTTTCTGTATCCCCTCCAAGTCCGAACAACATCGCTTTGGTTCACTCCGAGACGCCTGGACATTTCCCTTGTTGAGAGCCCTTCCTAGGACAAAGTAACAATGCGGACGCGATCGAACCGCGGCATTGACTGTCTAGGCATGGTTGAACTACAGACACCACCAACCGTGTACCTCCTTGCTGCTGGAATGACTGGAACTGATCGGCTGTCGGACCCCCTCCGTCTAATAGGCGCTGCTCATGCACGGTTGTTTGCGGCTTTTGGCGGGTTTCGTGACATCTCTGAACAGTCAAAGGGATATCCACAGTCAACGTCTATCTTCAGGAGTTCTGGGAACCGGGGTGAAGCAAAACTTTTTCTGATGTGTGTATTTCGGAAAAGACAGTGGAGGACACCACACAAGCGTTTTTCAGAAGCCTAGTGAGTGAGTTCAGCAGCCCTATAGGCAATTTAAAGTTTCCCGAGCGACACTTCGTCGTGTAGTACACCTGTGTCTCGGTTTGTGTGCTTACAAAGTGCAAATTCTGCAACATCTGATGCCGAACGTCAAACCATGCTGACAACACTTTCCTACGGGTATGATGCAGCGTGTTGACATGAATGGCAGCTTCCTGGAAAGATATTTATCCTCAGATGCGGGAAGCTTTCAGGTATCAGAAACTTTTGATCGGCATAACGTTCGGTTTTGGGACTCGTAACACTGCATGCTATCAGTTAACATGTTCATGATAGCCCTAAATTGAACGTCTGGTGTGGGCTAATGCACGACAGGATTTTGCTTTGCAAAAAAACACAGTGAAAAGGTCAGTGTATCTCGACATGCTAGAGTATCTGTACAACATTAGGTACAAGACTTGCAAACCCAACTTCATCTTTCAAATAGATGAACTTCCGTCCCATTGATCAACGGCTGTTCGCATGTTCCTGGTAACTAAATTTCACAATTGCTGGACCGGACGCTGGTAACCCATTGCCTGGCCATTTCATTCCCTCACTTTACCCCGCTGGATTTCCTCTTGTGGGGATCCATGAAAGACGGCATGTATGTGATTAATGGCAAGAAATTGAATACAGACTCGGTATTCTTCGTGCTGCAAATGTTTAACATGAAGAGATGTATTGATGATTATTAAATAAATTCTTTGAGATGGTCTCGCGTATGTTCCAATTTAATTTTTTCGCCTGGGCCTCTGACACGTGAGAGGTTTGAAAGGGATACCCTGTACAACAGTTTGACAGCACTTTTACACAAAAAGTCTCAAATTTTATAATTTCGTTTGTAGTAGCAAACCCTCTGTCGACAATGGGCATCGCATGAAAGACTTCATGAGCAGTATATAATTTGGGCTGATGCTAGCTACACCTCGCAAAAGTGAAATTGGAGATATCTGGCGAAACACTGGAGAAATAGCACCTGACGACTCCTAGGACACCATACATTATAATTCGAGAACAAAAATAATTAGTGTGCAAGCATATACACTGAAGCGCTAAAGAAACTGGTATACGCATGAATTTTCAAATACAGAGATGTGTAAAAAGGCAGAATACGGCGCTGCGGTCGGCAATGCCTATATAAGACAAGTGTCTAGCGCAGTTGTTTCGTCGGTTACAGTTGCTGCAGTAGCAGGTTATCAAGATTTAAGTGAGTTTGAACATGGTGTTATAATCAGTGCACGAGTGATGGGACACAGCATCTCCGAAGTAGCGATGAAGTGGGGATTTTCCCGTACGACCATTCCACGAGTGTACCGTGAATATCAGGAATCCGGAAAACATCAAATTCCCGGCATCGATGCAGCCGGAAAAAGATCCTGCATTAACGGAACCAACGACGACTGAAGAGAATCATTCAACGTGACAGAAGAGCACCCTTTCCGCAAATTGCTGCAGATTTCAATGCTGGGCCATCATCAAGTGTCAGCTTGCGAACCATTCAACGGAACATTATCGATATCGGCCATCGGAGCCGAAGGCCCAGTCGTGTACCCTTGATGACTGCACGCCTCGCCTGGGCCCGTCAACACAGACAGTGGGCTGTTGATGACTGGAAACATGTTGCCTGGTCGGGCGAGTCTCGTTTCAAACTGTATCGAGCGGATGGACGTGTACGGGTATGGAGACAACCTCATGAATCTATGGAGCCTCCATGTCAGCAGGGGACTGTTCAAGCTGGTGGAGTCTCTCTAATGGTGTGGGGCGTGTGCAGTTGGAGTGATATGGGACCCCTGATACGTCTACACACGGCTCTGGCACGTGACACGTAAGTAAGCATCCTGTTTAATCATCTACATCCATTGATGTCCATTGTGCATTCCGACCGTCTTGGACAATTCCTCAGGATACAATGTGACAGCCCACACGTCCAGAGTTGGTACAGAGTGGCTCCAGGAACATTCTTCAGCGTTTAAATACTTCTGCTGGTCACCAAACTACCCAGACATGAACATTATTGAGCACTTCTGCGTGCTCGCGGGGGCCGTATACGCTTTTAGACAGGTGTCCCTGTTTCTTTGGCTCTTCAGTGTATAATAAAACTTATGATAAGCTTTTCAAACTTCAAATTTCCTTTTTACGAAGGTCGATGAAACGGGAAACGCATTTGGCGACGGACCTTTTAGTGGAACTAAGAATATCTACTGTAAGAGGTAAAATAGTCGTTAATTTTTGTAACCTGTACACTGTAATTATTATTGTTCTTGAATGATTTTGCCGGCCGCGGTGGCCGAGCGGTTCTAGGCGCTTCAGTCCGGAACCGCACGACTGCTACGGTCGCGGGTTCGAATCCTGCTTCGGGCATGGATGTGAGTGATGTCCTTAGGTTAGTTAGGTTAAAGTACTTCTGAGTTCTAGGAGATGATGACCTCAGCTGTTAAGTCCCATAGTGCTCAGAGCCACTTGAACCATTTGAATGATTTTGTTTATTACGTTCTGTTAGTGCATGTACTATTTCCGCTTCAATGAGGCAGGAATCTCAAATTGGAAAGGGTATCAGTCCAACAAAAGTCTCGTTTTGTAACTATTTGTGTGATCCGCCCTTATTCCGTTAATAGTACAATTTCTTCACTTGTGAGCGCCGACTTGAAAAACCAGGGGTGAAGTGAAATCTGTTGTTGAATCGCCCAAAACCATGTGTCTCTGACGTTGCGCTCCGTGTTCCAATGACTTCACTGTGCAGAAAATGATATCCATCGTCAGTGAAAAAAAAAAAGGATGCAAAACACGAACAGAATAAAACTGATCAATTATTTCCCGAAAGTGAAATGACAGCAATTGCTAAATATTTTAAGTATAATTTTGTACGTAATTTGGATAAATGTTCCACAGATTTCTACGGATGGATTAAGGGGCCACTATTTTCCAGACTGAGAAGCTGTCTTCAAACTCTAGGACAATGGCTGGCCGCAGGTGGTTCCGGTATTTTACTGGCTCGGCGTACAGGATATTCATCGCTGGCAAATGTGGATAACGAATGGTGGCGACAGTGCGGAAAAATGACAATATCTAGCTGCAGTCGTGCTCTACTTAACCATGTTATTGTGCATTCTGTATCTGTTGTAGTTACCACGAAAATAAATGAGAGGTGTTAGTTTCGGAATGACGCTCGTGTTTTATTCAGGGGGATTACTAGTGAAAAATTGTGTTTTGAAACTCGCTATTTGTCACACGGGAAATATCGTAGCTCGAACGGTTACAACCAAATAAAAGCCATTTTACAATAAGTAAGATATGTATCGCAATCACCCATCAAGGTCATTTATCTGCGTTTCAACACAATCGAAGTTTGAAGGTTAACGAATCTCAACGTCAAAGGACAAGTAACCGAAAGAACAATATGGTGCGAAAAACAATTACGACCAGCTTATTCACAAGAGTCATAAACGAGGTATTATTTGGCAAAAAGGTAAATATCTGCTTGAAACAATATGTGTTAACACACGACAGAATCCTATTTACCAAAACAGAAGTTGCTGTACTATATTCCTCCCTTACTCGTCATCGAACTGCAAATGTGGAGTTTCGACAACGTGATTAAAACAGCGCACCGGAACAGCTCGTGGCAAACATCCGGAAATTGTGATCCCGCTTTTAAAACGTTCACGCCGTAACTGAGAATTGTATTTCTATCTGTGGGGCAGCGCACGCATTCATGTTTTCCTCTATCTGGCGGCACTGCTATTCCTGTTTTTCGCCGTGGGGCAGCGATAGTATTCAATCGCCCTATGCTTCTATTGTAATACATCAAAACGATACATCCGGTTTTAAAAAATCACAGCTATTATGTTATTTGAGATACGTACGTGAACAAAGTACTGCTGGAAAGAGCAAACACTCGAGGTTTACTTGGTTCCTGCTAGGTAGCAGCAGTGTACGCCCACTCCAGTTCTAGCAAAAATTGTGTAGGGACAACAGAAAGCGTTTCCTGTTCTACACTTTGCACAGTACGAGTCAGTAACAACTGTTGTTGATAATTCTTCCGGGTTATATGGCCGTGGTGCATGGAATTCTTCTATTCCTAACGTTTCGTTGAACAAAGCAAATAAGAAACCATGTTGTTGGTATCGTTATGTAGACGACACAATCGTGGTTTGGACACACGGTAAAAAAGCCTTACACGAAATTTGTGATTATCTTAATAGCATAAACCCTAAAATTCAGTTTACCATTGAAGTGGAAAAAGACAAGGCTATTTCGTTTCTCGATGTGTTAGTCATGACACAGACCGATGGCACTCTAAAACATAAAGTGTTTCGGAAGACCACACATACTGATAGATACTTACATAAGAACTCCCACAACAAAAAAGAGGTGTAATCAAAAGTTTTGTGGACAGGGCAAAACGTATTTGTACCCTGGAACATCTGGATACGGAACTGAAACATCTGAAACAGGCCTTCGAAAAGAATGGGTACTCAAACAAAGACATTAATAGAGTTTTAAGTCCTAATTACAGCAGGCCAAAGGACAAGGATGGTACACAGCAATGGAAGAACACGGTGTCTTTACCTTTCATTAGTAAGGTTACAGATCGAATCGGCAAAATTTTGCTGAAACGTAATGTGAAACCGGTATTCAAACCTACCAGAAAAATAGGACAAGTACTTCGTTCTGTTAAAGATAGAAGGCCACCATTATCATCTAGCGGTGTGTATAAAATTCCGTACACTTGTGGCAAGGTCTATATTGGTACTACGAAAAGAAATGTGAATACGAGGGCAAAGGTGCATAAAAGTCTTTACCAACTGGGAAAAATACATAAATCGGCCGTTGCGGAACATGCACTTCAGTCAGGTGACCATGTAGTTAAGTTTTCTGAAACTACAGTTTTAAGTGCTACCACGAACTATTATCCACGACCGTATAGGGAGGCTAATGAAATTTATAAACATGAAGATAATTTTAATAGAAAAGAAGAGGCCTTGAAATTAAGCGAGATATGGACAGTGGCGTTACAGAATCGATAAGTGATTTTTATCTATGACGGACTATTATCGATAGTTACGTTTTATCTTTGACTAGTTTTCTCTCTGCCACTATGTGCAAGCTAGACCACGCCCACTTTCCTCGGATTTAGGCCGCTCTCCGACGTCCGACTCGTCAGTCGGCAGCACTCAGCAGGACCAGCCATACCTCTGAGGATGTCCAACGTAGTATTGGACGAAATGTTAGGAATAGAAGAATTCCATGGACTACAGCCATATAACCCGGAAGAATTATCAACAACAGTACCATCCGGTCGTGAAAGCCTTCATTGTATGATCAGTAACAACTGCTCAGCGTGACTTCAGTACTAGGTGTGGAGTGGATCCTCGTACAGCACAGAGCATTAGACGATGGCATGAACAATTCCGAGAAACAGGTTGTTTGTGTTAAGGCAAATCGCCGCCCGACAGAGACGTCGAACACGTCCGCCATAGCATTACAAGGAGACCGCAGAAATTCGTTCGCCGTGCAACTCGACAGCTCAACATGCCACCGATGTCCATCTGGCATCTGTTGCGTCTTCGTGAAGGTGACAAACAATAACGTTTGGAATTGTATTATTTCGTTCTTGGCAAGATGGAGGATGACAGTTTTCTTCCACGCTTAGTGTTTAGTGTCGAGACAACATGCTATTTAAATGGAAAAGGGAGCCCTAATAATGTGAGAATATGGGGTACGGAATAACCGAATGAAATTGTACAACATGAGAGAGACTTTAGAAAATTTAATGTGTTATGTCCAGTTCCACGAGAAAAGGCCTATGGTCAGTTTTTCTTTGCCTAGAACACTGTTACAGGAAGCACATATCTCGATATGCTTGACAACTTTCTTTTCCCACAGTTGGAGGTTGATTCGAACGACTTCACTTATCAACAGAATGGGTCATCGCCAAACTGGCATCTTGAAGTGCGGGAATTTTTAAATCAAAGAGTTACTGAACGATGGATCGATCGCACTGGACCAAATGATTCAGCCCTACGTTACTGGCCTCCAAGGTCACCGGACCTGACTGTACGTCATGATTTCTTGCGGGGGTTTATAAAAGCCACTGTTTACGTGCCCCCGTTACCAACAACAATAAAAAAACTGAGACATCGCCTAACAAATGGTTCAAATGGCTCAACATCTATGGTCATCAGTCCCCTAGAACTTAGAACTACTTAAACCTAACTAACCTAAGGACATCACACAACACCCAGCCATCACGAGGCAGAGAAAATCCCTGACCCCGCCGGGAATCGAACCCGTGAACCCGGGCGTGAGAAGCGAGAACGCTACCGCACGACCAGGAGATGCGGGCCATCGCCTAACAGAAGCTGTGGAAGCTGTAACTGAAGACACACTCGCTGCAGTGTGGGAACAATTTGAATACCGCATTGACTTGTGCCGTGCATCTCAAGGGGGCACATTGAACACCTATGAAAAGGTATGAAAAAAAAAAACTTTTCGAGTTTTCCGTTATCAAAAACAAAATTCATTGTATATGTTTATTAGTTTCAGAAATGTAGACGTGCCATAACGGATGATTCTTTTTGACACACCCTGTATAATGATGTTATATGTTAAAAGTGGCGTAACCATGTTTTTTTTTAAAAAAAAGCAGATCACATAAAATAATATTACACTAGATTAACTGCAAGTTATGTGATATCTCATTTGCTCATAAAGCTCTCTTGTTGAAGTGCCTTACAAAATTGTGCTCTCAGCTGTTCGTTGCGCCTGGCTGATAGCTAGTACACCATTGTATTGCTACCAGGCATAATTGGTGGAGTACAGCGTGAGCCACCGGTGGTACACGCTGCCTAATGGGAGGCTCTAGCATGAGTGGTAGATGTTGACTTGAACGTGTTCATGTTGGACTGATGCAATATGGATACAAAGAAAACGATGTAGCATATCTACATATCGCCCTCCTTAAATGTTATTTTCATAACAAGTCTACGTAACATCTCACGGTGAGATGTCTTGCATGCATCAGTGACACAGACAGCTTACTACTGGTGGAACCACACCAGTGTGGTGTCTGTGGCGAGGCCAGACTAACTGTGGTTCCTACGAGGGTGAGTCAAATGAAAACCTTAAATAATTTTTTAAATATTATTTACTGTGCAAGTCCTCCAGCGCTAACAAAGTGTATAAATTCCTTTAGAAAAAATTTCTTTTGATAGTCCGCGCAACCACTGATGCACCGCGTGGCGTACCTCTTCATCAGAACGGAACTTCTTTCCTCCCATTGCGTCTTTGAGTGGTCCAAACATATGGAAAGCACTTGGGGCAAGGTCTGGTGAGTATAGAGGATGAAGAAGACTCTACGTTTCCGGTTGCTGGAAGAGATCCCAGGTTTCGCCCCAGTAACGATTCTTGCAAGGAAGCCATCACCTTCTCGTTCAAACCGCCGAAGAAGTTCTTCACAAGCATCAACAAGTCATTCTCTCATGTCAGGAGTCAGCTGCTGTGGCACCCATCTTGCAGACACTTTGTGAAACTGGAGCACATCATGCACACTGTGGTGTGCTGACCCATGACTAATCTGTAAACATGTTGCGATGTCATTCAGTGTCACTCGGCGGTTTTCCTTCACTATGGCTTCAACTGCTGCAATGTTCTGTGGAGTCACAACTCGTTGTGCCTGACCTGGGGGAGGAGCACCTTCCATTGAAGTCACACCATTTTCTAACTTCCTACTCCATTCGTAGACTTGCTGCTGTGACAAACAGGCATCACCGTACTGAACTTTGATTCGTCGACGAATTTCAATAGGTTTCACACGCAAAAACCGAATAACAGAACGCTGTTCTTCCCTGGTGCAAGTCGCAAGTGGGGCGGCCATCTTTATACTGATAATGCGACGGTATGTGTGCATCTGCACTATGCTGCCACCTACAGGCCATTCTGCATGCTGTGTGTAGCACGCTTACCAACGTACAGGATAACGGCGCGAAATTTCGATTTGTTATTACAAATTTAAGGTATTCATTTGCCTCGCCCTCGTATATATGGGCAGCAGCCTTTTCAATAGTTGCATGGACAGCAGTATGGATGACTGATCTGGTCTTTTAACGTTAACTACCGTGACCTTTGCTCAGTTGAAACGACGCCCGTGTTTTACTCAAGGGGATT
The DNA here is from genome assembly GCF_023864275.1 of Schistocerca cancellata. NCBI lineage: Eukaryota > Metazoa > Arthropoda > Insecta > Orthoptera > Acrididae > Schistocerca > Schistocerca cancellata. The sequence goes on along the minus strand of NC_064627.1, from coordinate 186,662,601 downwards.
ACTAGTGAGAGATGGTGTTTTGAAACTCGTTGAGTGCTCACATGGGAAATACTGTAGCTCGAATGGTTTCAACAGAATAAAAACCATTTTACAATAAGTAAGGTATGTGTGCGCTGTCACCCATCAAGGTCAGTTACCTGCGTTTCCACACAATCGAAGTTTGAAAGTTAACGATTCTTAACCTTACAGGACAAGTAACCGAAGAAACAGTAGTGTGTTAAAGACAATTAAGCAAGCGGAAAATACAGCCATTACATTTCCAGAGGGCATACAGGTCAGCTGTGTGGTTTAATGTAATGACGTTCAACTGGGGAAGGTAGTGTACCGATCCAGATCTCGACTTATGAACTGGTTGGTGTAACGATGTCATCAGGAAATTTTGGAAATTTGTGGTAAGGTGCCATGGGACGAAACTACTGAGGTCATCAGTCCTTAGACTTACATACTAATTGTACTAACTGAAACTAAGGACAACACACACACCCATGCCCGAGGGAGGACTCGAACCTCTAATGGGGGAAGCCGTGCGAACGGTGACAAGACGCCTTAGATCGCGCGACGATGTCATCAGGGAAAACAAAACTAGCGATCACCATGCAGAAGCATGTAGTGCTAGATCCTTAATTGGTTAAACAGTTATTCGAATATGAATTTAAATGTTAGGAACACATTTATGAAATTATTTGTGTTGAGTGTACGCCTAGTGTACTGTTCTCCTACCTGTATCTGGCATGGATGTGCTTGGGCCCTTCATCAGTACGTTTGTACCAGCTGCAAGTAAATAACAGTCTTTAAAAAGTCCTCTGAATGTCTTTGGTAATCACTTACATTGCTCCATTTGTGATTAAATACCAGATGGTTATAATTACAGTGCAGCAACTCACAGAGGTCCAGTGTGGGCTTTAAGTATCGCGTGGCAGCAAAACTTGGTAGATATTCTAATGCGTTAATGCGGAACAGATTTACGCTGGAGAAAAGTAGTTCCAACATTGGCCACCAGGTGAAAATCTGGCGCTATGAATGTAAGGAAGACGTATACCATGCGGTTCTAGCCGCTACAGTCTGGAGCCGAGCGACAGCTACGGTCGCAGGTTCGAATCCTGCCTTGGGCATGGATGTGTGTGATGTCCTTAGGTTAGTTAGGTTTAAATAGTTCTAAGTTCTAGGCGACTGATGACCTCAGAAGTTAAGTCGCATAGTGGTCAGAGCCATTTTAACCATTTGAAGACGTGTAGTAATTTTTCTATATGTAACGGATTAGGCATGGGCATGGGCAGAGAAGATCAAACAAATGCGAAAGGCATAATGGCGATTTTATTATTAACCGCCGCTTACAAAGGTTGTTCACCGTGAGTACCTGAGTCGTCGACGAGATGCTATACAACACCAGATACGCACATGGTGGTCAAAATTGGAACAATTTTTTTTTTCCAGTGTGAATCGTTTCCGCATTAACGCATTAGCGTGTCTACCAAGTTTCGCTTCCATACGATAATTACGATCCATACTGGAGCTCTGTGAGTAGCTTACAATCATTCAGTATGAATACACAGTCTGATACTGGCATCGCAACACATTATACCGTGTCTTACTGAAGAGAGATGTATTGCGGCTCTAACAATGAACATGTTGTTTTGATTTATTGCGGATTTCAAGCCATAAAATCGTATAATGGGGAAAGGGGAAAGGGAAAAGAGAGAGAGAGAGAGAGAGAGAGAGAGAGAGAGAGAGAGAGAGATGGCAGAATTACGGGCCGAAGCAGGCCGGCCGGTTAAGGTCAGGGTGAAAGACGACATTGTATAAAACTTGGACGACTCCTGTTTAAGAAAGTAATAGACTGAAGCCAGTGTTAGCGACTTGCTGGAGTTATTTTAATTAATTGGAAAAGTTTCTTTTGTCATAAGGAAGGAGAATTCTCATTTACATTTTTCCCGTTCGCTGCAGAGCCGCCCTCCGGAATTATTGTGGGTAATTCCAGGCTCTGGCTCGTTCGCCGGGAGCCTATTATCTCAAGTCGACGAATCGCTACAATACCGAACATCTAGTAGCACAGCCGAAGCCACAGCGCATTCGACACGCGGGCAGAACGATTACTTAGCGCGCTATCGCTTGCTGTTTACTGACCAATGCGAACAACAATGGGTCGCCTCCGAAGTGTATCGTCCGATCTGAGCCTTTCGTTAGTAGAGTGCACCGGAGTGACAATTTACGAAGCATATCGGATTACGAAAACATATTGTTGTGGTCATCAGTCAGACTGGTTTGATGCGGCTCTCTAAGCTATTTTATCCTTTGCAAGGCTCTTCATCTCTGCATAAATACTGCAACCTACATCCATTTGAACCTGTTTACTGTAATAGGTCTCCATTTGCAACTTTTACCCCCACCCCCACTATCCTTCATAACGAACTGACGATTTATTTACATCCTAGGATATGTCCTGTCAACCGATCCCCGATTATTCTCCAAGTCCATTCAATAATTTCTCCATCTGCCTACCTAATCGGCAACATTATCCTGCTGGAACACCTTTATTCAAGACTAGCACCCCACAGAAGGGACTTAATAACACCTAAATTTATTTCGGATGTTTATAAATTTCTCTTTTAAAGACAAGCTTTTCTTGCTATTGTCAGTGTGGGTTTTACACTGAGGTAACAAAAGTCATTAGACAGCTATATGCACATATACATATGAGGATAGTATCGCATACACAAGTTACACTACTGGCCATTAAAATTGCTACACCACGAAGATGAGGTGCTACAGACACGAAATTTAACCGACAGGAAGAAGATGCTGTGATATGCAAATGATTAGCTTTTCAGAGCATTCACACAAGGCTGGCGCCGGTGGCGACACCTACAACATGCTGACATGAGGAAAGTTTCCAACCGATTTCTCATACACAAACAGCAGTTGACCGACGTTGCCTATGAAAAGTTGTTGCTTTGCCTCGTGTAACGAGGAGAAATGCGTACCACCACGTTTTCGACTTTGATAAAGGTCAGATTGTAGCCTATCGCGATTGCGGATTATCGTGTCGCGATATTGCTTCTCGCATTGGTCGAGATCCAATGACTGTTAGCAGACTATGGAATCGGTGGGTTTAGGAGAGTAATACGGAACGCCGTGCTGTATCACAACGGCCTCGTATCACTAGCAGTCGAGATGACAGGCATTTTATCCGCATGGCTGTAACGGATCGTTGCAGCCACGTCTCGATCCCTGAGTTCGGAGATGGGGAGATGGGGACGTTTGCTAGACAACAACCATCTGCACGAAGAGTTCGACGACGTTTGCAGCAGCATGGACTATCAGCTCGGAGACCATGGCTGCGGTTACCCTTGACGCTGCATCACAGACAGGCGCGCCTGCGGTGGTGTACTCAACGACGAACCTGGGTGCACGAATGGCAAAACGTAATTTTTTCGGACGAATCCAGGTTCTGTTTACAGCATCATGATGGTCGCATCCGTGTTTGGCGACATCGCGGTCAACGGACATTGGAAACGCGTATTCGTCATCGCCATACTGGCTTATCACCTGGCGTGATGGTATGGGGTATTGGTTACACGTCACAGTCACCTCCTGTTCGTATTGACGGCACTTTGAACAGTGGACGTTACATTTCAGATGTGTTACGACCCGTGGCTCTACCCTTCATTCGATCGCTGCGAAACCCTACATTTCACCACGATAATACACGACCGCATGTTGCAGGTCCTGTACGGGCCTTTCTGGATACACAAAATGTTCGACTGCTGCCCTGGCCAGCACATTCTCCAGATCTCTCACCAACTGAAAACGTCTGGTCAATGGTGTCCGAGCAACTGGCTCGTCACAATACACCAGTCACTACTCTTGATGAACTGTGGTATCATGTTGAAGCTGCATGGGCAGCTGTACCTGTACATGCCATCCAAGCTCTGTTTGACTCAACGCCCAGGCGTATCAAGGCCGTTATTACGGCCGGAACCCGCGAAACACGCATTTAATGCAGAGAGCAGCAACAACAGGCCACTACACTTTGTTCACCGTTTGTAGTAGCAGCGCCTGCTGTTTCGCGCCGGCAACCGGAAGCTTAGGAGCCGCCGCGCAAGTCATCCGCGCTAAGCGGTGGGCGTAAAGTTGGTTAGTAGCCGGGCCCACCTCTGCCCAGGCAACAGCTGGTCTAATGCAGCCCGGCCTGCGCGGCCAGTCGTTCGCCTCTAGCTGCGTCGGAGCCTGGCGAGACAATTTGCCGGTTTAAATGCCGCCACTTGCGGCGCGTCTGCTTGGCGTCGTTTGGGCTGGCTTGCTACCGCCCCGCCCCAACCCCTTCCAGCAGCAGTGGAGGCATCTGCAGAGCCGTAATTAACCTGGCCGGCTATTCCGCGCCGCGCCAGAAGCCAACTGGCGGTTGTCTGCCGTAGCAAACGGCGCCCTCCTTAATGCCGCATCTTACTCTTCTGTACAGCTGCCGAGCCCCGCGACGCACCGTTCTTACACTGCGGCTAGAGTTGAAAATTACTGTAAGCTGCCGTAGACTATCATAAGCGTTGATTACGGCAGTTTTCCTAGAAGTTTTGGTCAGTTAATGTCGCACCCGTGTGACATCTAGGTCAGAAGTGTTGCATAACTACCGGGCGTTACCTGTTAACGATCTCTTTCTTTACGTAAGCGATCTGTGTCTTACCAGATAACACTACAAGCCAGAAGCTCTGAAACGTCTAGAACAGTGGTTCCCAACCTTCCTGAGACTACTACCCCTGAGTGCAATCAGATATTGGCTAGTACCCACCTCCCTCCCTCCATCATTAACACTATTAGCGCCTAACTAAACTTTAGAGTGAAAAAGAATTTTCTTCGAAAGCTTTTATTTTTTAAATGATGTAAGATAAATGATATTTAGTCTCCGCAGGTGGCCCAGAAATAATGAGCCAGGGAGACCATTGGCACTGCTTAATTCTAACAACATTTCATTTATATACAGGGTGATTCATTAAGATATGCAAATATTTTAATATTATTCTACAAGTAAAACTAAAGAAAAAAATTCATATAAACAAAGGTCCGAAAATGTCTAGTTAGGAGTTACGGCTAATTTTGCCTGAAATTTAGCAACTTCGCTAATATGAAGCCACTGCAAAACTGCACGAGGTTAAAGTAAAGCACAATTTCCATTTATTTTGTTGTTACTGATCTGGTGAATCTAATAAAACATGCCTCACATTTGTCTCTGCAGTAGTTTTCCAGAACATCCGGAGAAGCAAAGAAGTAATTTCGTAAAATCTTTAATTTATTAACTACTTGGCCCAATTTGTTTTAAATTTCAGACAATTGCACAAAGTTTTCAACGGAAGTTGTAGGGTATTTAATTTTGGAAAAATGGTGCTAATAACGTTAACTGAAAGTGTATGAATGTGTCAGATGATCTCCTTTTATTAATACCATAGCACAAGTGAATTCATGTTATTGTACTTCAGTGTACGCCATACCTTAGATTATGAAATGCCTAACCGTTGAGAGATACGTCGTGTACTGGTATCCGGGCTACGTTGAACAACATCCATAATATCCTCATCATTGTCTTCACGCATCGAGCGCTCGTACTGATTATGAACGCTAGGTAGAGAAACTGTCTCCCGTAACATTCGAAATCCTCCGCTAATGCTTCGTGCATTTGGAATCCTCCGAGTTGGATGACATACACGTTATTCGTTAGCTGCAGCCGTAGCTTTACCATCACAGTTGCCCTAAATAAACACCATGTCGGCGTATTCCTTGTCGTACAAACAACAACAGTTACTATTTGGTTTCACTGTTCTTATTATGTTCTTTCACTGAACAAAACAGAAAACTAACTCGTTTCAAGGTTAGTAAACGACTGAAACAACTCACTAACGGTTGCCAACAACGACGTAAAAATATCTACACATTTAATGATTCAGATGGTTCAAATGGCTCTGAGCACTATGGGACTTAACTTCTAAGGTCATCAGTCCCCTAGAACATAGAACTACTTAAACCTAACTAACCTAAGGACATCACACACATCCATGCCCGAGGCAGGATTCGAACCTGCGATCGTAAGTGAATAGTGAAGCAGTTTCTGTTGCATTGTGGGAACTACGTACCACTCGTAGAAGGCATTTTCATGAGATATTTATGCGTAAATGTATCAGTTTTACTGTCACAGATGGATGGTACGAAATATATTTGCAGTAGGAGGACTACGCGAGGAACAAAGGAAGATATTGTTTATACATCCGTTTCACAAGCTCTAACCTCCACCACGTTGTCTCACGAGTTAATGGTAGTATTTGAAATAAAATGTAATTATTGGTAACTTATGTAATCAGTATCATTGTTTTAGGAAATAGTGATGATAATAATAGTGATATTTTGGAAACAGTTCAGTTTTGAGGCCAAACACTACTGAACCCTTTTTTTTAACCCCTTAGAAAATTCCATTTTGCCCTCAGGGGGTAATTACTCCAAGGTTGGGAACCACTGGTCTAAAAACTGCGTGAGGATACATAAAGGGCGGCGTAACTCACGGAAAAATTTTGTTCTACATTGTTATCTCCCTGTGTTACTTAAAAATTAACAGTATTTATAGCAAAACTGAAATTGTCAACGTTTAATTCAGGTTTTATTCGAAAATTGCTGACGTGTAACGTGAGACAGAGGGACGTTGTAGTAAAAATAAATAAAACAATACACATTTATAGTACGGCACTAGAAAACGCAATTTTCTCAAGACAAGATGAAATAAACAAAAAGACGCAAAAAATAATGAAACATGGCTTCAGTACTTTGTCGAACTTATATACAACATGTCACTGTTACTCATGAACAACTTTCGCATTTATTAATAATAAAAGAAAAATTTTGCCTCCGATCATGGGGACAGAACGTTCGATTGAGTGCTACATAACAACAATAATTATACATATTTTTTATGTTTGTGCAAGTAAATTGTACTTGCATAAAAAGTAATTGCTTCAGTTACATAAAAGGGAGAAAGTTACGCTATCACTTTATTTTTATTACTTGTAAAATGCAATTTATAATCTGTAAGGATATAAAACGGGCAATGGATTAATGCTAAAGCATGTGCGGTTTTAATTATGGGCAAAACAAACAAACAAAACTAAAAAGGAATCGTCGGCTCCTAGTTTCTCACTTACATATGCATTTATGTTTATTTTCCTACCAATGCTATCACTAATGCTGCCATTTACTACGTCACGTATGTATTGTACCAAAACTACTCAACTGTGGTGTTGGTAGAGCGCAACTGTAGTTGTGTCTAAGGAGAACAATAAATCTAGGAGTGTATCTTGTACATGTGGTGTCTCCAAATTCCCAAGTACACTGATGGCCATAAAGTTGCAAGACCAGGAAATATAGCAATAACGAAATTTTACTTACATCTACGTCTACGTCTAGACTTCACAAAAATACTTCCAGAAAAACTTCTTAACGCTTACATCAATGTTCGATGTTTATAAATTTCTCTTCTGCGGAGACGCTTTTCTTTCCATTGCCTGTCTACATTCTATATCCTCTCTACTTCGACTTTGCTACACAAATAGCAAAACGCATCTACATCTTTAAGGGTCTAGTTTCCTAGTCTAATTCCCTCAGCATCACCTGATTTAATTCGGCTACATTCTATTATCCTTGTTTTGCTTTTCACCTTATATCCTCCTTTCAAGACAATGACCATTCAGTTCAACTGTTCTTCCAAATCCTTTGCCGTCTCTGACAGTTTTCAGTTATTGTGTTCAAAACTAACTACCGTCTGAGAAATTTTTTTTGTGTTACAATGAACTTCACGTCTATTTTATAGCTGAAATTTTTACTGCGCAGCCTTCGGCGGACACATTCGTACTTCGCTACAAAAACTTCGTTGTCTTTCGACAGCTTTCTATTGGCTAATCAGCGCTGGCATCACAGCACCAATGGAAGCCGTGAAAAGAAAGGGGCTCAGCGAGGAGCATAGCGGCAGAATTAGAGGCTGTACACTAGGCGGTTGCAGCTGCAGAAACCACGCGAGAAATGTGTTTCATATTTTTTAAATTGATTTCTATTTCTTCTTCACACCTGAAACTGAGCGTGCGGAATTTTTTTCGAAGACAACTAAAAACGGGGAAAAGATGAACGTTGGCTTAGACACGACAAGTGTGACCATTGCTTTGCAAGTACGTGCTGCTGGGGTGCAGTGTACGTTGGACGTGTAACTTGCAGAGGTGATGGATGCTCAAGATTGCCATGAAATAAAATTCACACACACATACACGCACGCTTTTTATCCGCTTGTAAAGACGCGTGCACACACACAAAAAAAGGAAAGGCAAGCGTTAAAGAAAAATCCTCACTGGCCAGCAGCTTCGTCGGAGCCTGCGGAGGATCACCGAAAGACTGAAAAGTGTACCGGCAAATACCCTCTTCATCAGCGCCATTCACGGAACTAAGCCAGCGATGTAAGCCGGCCCAATAGTTGCCGCCGATGCCGCCAGGGCGCGGGCTAGCTTTTCAGGGAAGGCCGTACAGGGAGCATTCAGGCTGGGAGCATTCGGCAGCCGGAACATAGAACAGCATTACGGTGAGAACCCCACTGTGCGCGACGTGCAAATGATCCCCCTGTATCACAAATTGCTTTTGTTCGGTAGCTCGGTTGAAAGCGTAAGGGGGTGGCACGGTATAGATAAAACACAGCTGCCCAGTTTTCCGCATGCCTTTTCTCGTTTTCTCCTTTTTACATCTCCGCTGTGGCGCTGGGGATTTTCCTCGTTACTCGCAACCCGTGCAGGTGCGCTCTCAGCCTTTGACAGTCCGGAATGCGTATGTATTGGCGGGTGGGTGACGCGAGACGCATTTCGCGTGTCAAGCCGCCCCTTGCCACCACCACAAGCGACGTGGCCTGGGGGTTCGAACGCTGCGTGGCAGGTGGCTCGGGTCGTAATAAATCACTCGGAATGTCGGACGGCGGGACAGAATGGCTTTGCGCGCCGAGGTGTGGGTTGCGAATATCGACCCCCTGTCGCTTTAACGACGTCTGCAAACGTTTTGACACCGGCGCTACAGAAGGCTGGCTGGTCCTGTCAAGTGAGACAAACTTAACTGCAGTGTGACCGTTCGTTAAGAGACGAATCTCGTTTTACAGTGTCGTCGGAGGTGATATGCACAGCGGACAAAACGTATATTTTCTACAGCCCCCAGGAGACGTCACGTTTAGTGAGGCGTGTTTAAGCGATGGCTTCTGGGACACGGGGAGACACTCCAACCCCTGTTCGAATTCTACGGGTATTAACGACGAGGATTGCTGCACTGATAAACCTAGGTGTAGTCTTTAGTCGGTTTGGCACATCCGTGTAGGTGAACACCGGGCTGTTAATGACCTGGGTGACAATCTGAGCAGTTCTCTTAGGTTGTTCGCAGATGATGCTGTAATGTATCGTCTAGTAAGGTCATCCGAAGACCAGTATCAGTTGCAAAACGATTTAGAAAAGATTGCTGTATGGTGTGGCAGGTGGCAGTTGACGCTAAATAACGAAAAGTGTGACGTGATCCACATGAGTTCCAAAAGAAATCCGTTGGAATTCTATTACTCGATAAATTCTGAAGGCTGTCAATTCAACTAAGTACCTGGGTGTTAAAATTACGAACAACTTCAGTTGGACAGACCACAAAGATAATAGTGTGGGGAAGGCGAGCCAGAGGTTGCGTTTCATTGGCAGGACACTTAGAAGATGCAACAAGTCCACTAAAGATACAGCTTACACTACACTCGTTCGTCCTCTGTTAGAATATTGCTGCGCGGTGTGGGATCCTTACCAGGTGGGATTGACGGAGGACATCGAAAGGGTGCAAAAAAGGACAGATCGTTTTGTATTTCACGTAATAGGGGACAGAGTGTGGCAGATATGATACGCGAGTATGGTATGGAAGTCATTAAAGCAAAGACGTTTTTCGTCGCGGCGAGATCTATGTACGAAATTTCAGTCAGCAACTTTCTCTTCCGAATGCGAAAATATTTTGTTGAGCCCAACCTACATAGGTAGGAATGATCATCAAAATAAAATAAGAGAAATCAGAGCTCGAACAGAAAGGTTTAGGTATTCGTTTTTCCCGCGCGCTGTTCGGGAGTGGAATGGTATAGAGATAGTATGAGTGTGGTTCGATTAACCCTCTGCCAAGCTCTTAAATGTGAATTGCAGAGTACTCATGTAGATGTAGAAGCTACACCTCACTGACAGAGGGTCTTTGCCACTACACTTTTCAGTCCCTTGGTGATTCTCCGCAGGCTCTGACGAAGCCACCAGCCCCTTGTCATTCTTTCTTTGGTGTGTACACGACTTTACTAGCGGATAAAAATGGTGTGCGTGCGTGAATTTTATTTCACGGGAATCTTAGGCGTTCGTTATCTCTGCAAGCGCGACATCCAATTCTGGCTCTGGCTCACAAACATTTAGAAAAAGCGTTCTCACACTTGCACATAACACCAGTCAAAGACAATTGGGGTACACAAATCACGTCCTAGGGGCCGGAGAGGAGCTGGAGTCGTGTGTCGCCGTCGGCGTCTGGTCACCCAGTACCACTAACAATGCCAAATCAGGAACAACATGCCGACCACGTGCAGAAACTGGATAAGGCCAGGAAGAAGAAAAAGGAGAAGAAGGAGATATCACTCTAATAGCCTGGAACACCGCCCCTCGCCTTGACAGTGAGTTCACGTTTGCGAGGACGAGTCCCCGAGTTTCTTCGGGTTTTGAATGTCCAGATGTAGCCACTTGCGACACTACATTTATTTTGTTAGGGTATTAAGCTATAACTTAAATTAAAAGAAAATCTTTCCCTCCCAGTTTTTCAGAGGGCGTTCAACGTAAAAAATTTTCATGGACCTTAAAATAGTCTGCACAAGGTGTGGCCGGCCGCGGTGGCCCTGCGGCTCTAGGCGCTGCAGGTTCGAATCCTGCCTCGGGCATGGATGTGTGTGATGTCCTTAGGTTAGTTAGGTTTAAACAGTTCTAAGTTCTAGGGGACTGATGACCTCAGAAGTTAAGTCACATAGTGCTCAGAGCCATTTGAACCATTTCAACCCAAGGTGTGTGTAATGTAGATTGGGTTGCCTACGCTAACGTGCATGAAATATTTTATGAACCATTCTTCTGCTGCCCACACAGTTTGTATCCCCGAGACGAGAGAGAGGCAGAAATTACTTTTCATGATTCCCTCTGCACAGGAGTAATTTTAGGCCAAGTCAGTTATAACGAAGCGCCTTACAAACTGCAGTTACTGGTAGGTACCAAAGGGCTGTGACCGTTAGAGAGGATCCTTGGTTTGAATAAGAACACCAGGAACGGAAAAAATGCATTTCTGGGAGGTAGTTGGTGGTGAGGGCTACCAAGATAATGGCTGTAATGTGGCCTGGAAAATATTTCATGCAACTTAAGACAGGCAACCCAACTTATATTATCCACACAAGAAACAGACAATGTAAGTTGGATTGGCTGTCTTAAGGCTCATGAAATATTTTGCAGACTAGTTTTAATTTTCCCACCCTATAGATGGACCAAGGAAGACTTTTGCCGGATTCCAAGGTATAAAAAAAGAGCCGGGCGGTGGTTCAGTGTCAGATGTGTGGATGACATTAAAGGATGCACTGAAGCCCTCCTCTGCACAGTACGAACAGTTCCTCCAGAAAAAGTTTCAGCTATCATCTTCACAAGTGCCGAAACTACCTACTATATAATAAGTGAAGGTATGAAGCACACACATCGTATGTCAAACTGAATAAGTAGTTTCACTTGTCACAGCATGTGTGTGTTCGTAACCTTGGCACATTCTGTGCGTAATTAGCTGCATTAGGTCTTTATAATAACTTCAGTCAGTCATTGACTACAGAATTGGTTTTTCAAGAGGAATAGTGCATATTTTAGTAGATGGTAGTACAGACTAATTCGAATAAAACATTCCATTTAACATGTGTTCAAATGGTTCAAATGGCTCTGAGCACTATGGGACTTAACTGCTGAGGTCATCAGTCCCCTAGAACTTAGAACTACTTAAACCTAACTAACCTAAGGACATCACACACACACATGCCCGAGGCAGGATTCGAACCTGTGACCGTAGCGGTCGCGCGGTTCCAGACTGCAGCGCCTAGAACCTCTCGGCCACTCCGGCCGGCATTTAACATGTGTCCCGTTTTCATTAGTTACATAGGTACAGCTGTTAGAATATAACACTACAAATACTTTCAAAAGATGTCAAGCAATGGCAAATAATTAAGTTCAGATTTGATTTGCATGAGATCCACCTTCGACCTTAATGGACTTCTGAATTCTCTTGGTAATACCATGTGTAGCTCTTCTGAGGTCGTCTTGGCATTCTTTCGTGGGGCCAGCACTATTCATAATATGAAAGATCAGTTTGTCTCTTGTGTTTATTTATGTTTGTATGTACCGTGTCTCGACGAAGGCATGTGGTTCTTGGTCTGCCCACCGATGTGACTGTTACAGACATCTCCGCTGTTCACAGTGACTGCATCAGCAAAACAGTGTTAAAACCTTTACTCGGTGATGCAGTGATGAGCACTCTGGAATCGCATTCGGGAGGACAACGGTTCAGATCTGCTTCCGACCGTGGAGACTTAGTTTTCCGTAATTTTTCTGAATCGCTCCGGGCAAGTGACGGGATGATTCCTTTGAAAGGACACCCGCCGATTTTCTTCCCCATCCTTGAAATATTAGGAGCTTACGCTTCGTCTGTAATGGCCCCGATGACGACATGACATTTAACACTAATCTACCTTCAATATCTTCAACATTTCGTGACCCTGTCAGCAACTGTGTAAATATTAATTTTAATTTTAATAATTAACAGCCTCAGTTGCACCGTTTGCCTAGAATTTACCTAGGCTTCAGTCGGGATAACCCAAACTTCTCCAGAATAACAGTAACCACGTTCTTTCCATAATGGACATCGTCAAGCTAAAACTACAAATCCATAAATTTTCGTCAGACTATAAAACTTATCTGGAACTGCCTCGGCTCCATTTCGCGACCGCGATGCGGCAGCCACGAGTGCTGTACTGGAGTTCCAGTAGTTCTAGCTTGACGATGTCCACTATGGGAAGACGGTAATTACTGTTATTCTGAAGAATGTTGGGTTATCCCGACTGAAACCTAGGTAAATTCTAGGCAAACGGTGCAATTGAGGCTGTTAATTATTAAAATTAAAATTAATCTGCCTTCATTTGTTTCACTCGGCGAGTTGCAATTAGCCAACGAGAGAATTCCGATGGTCTAATTCATATTTTTCTCGAAGGTGCTGAACACGCTGTAAATGGCAAGAATAGACGCCGCGTATGGTAACGTCCGCCATACTCTTTATGAACAACACCATTAAGTATAATTTTGAGCATGTGTTGGAGGACCACGTTCTGCCACATGAATAACGTCTTCCAGTTCATCCACACTCTGGTCATTTGCATATTCGGTTGAGATATGACTACTGGGTGCTGCACCAGTCTCCCACAATTTACTGAAAACACGAGTAAACACTCTTCAACCTGGTGCTCTGTGGTCAGCAAATCGTCTATCGCATTCTCTACAAGTAGTGGCAGCATCAGCAGCGCTTTTATTAAAAAACCAGCACATAAATACCGAGCAGGCATACTCAATATCTCTAAATACACTGTCCACCAACATCAGTCTGACGTCCTGTCACAAGCCTGAATAACCACCTTTCGCAATGCTGACGTGCAAGAAGATAGCCAGTGATGTTCTGGAAGGTACCGACAGCGATATGGAGCAAAGCCGACTCAAATGCCACGGCCAGCCGCGCTACGGTTCTCGGTTGAGGATCCATGCTGCAGACAGCCCGATCGGAGTCGCCCTACAGATTCTCGATTGCGTTTAAATCCGGGGAGTCTGGTGGCAAGGTAGTACGGCAAATTGAACCTGGTGCTCTTCGAACCACTCACGTACAATGTGACCAAAAAATGGTTCAAATGGCTCTGAGCACTATGGGACTTAACATCCATGGTCATCAGTCCCCTAGAACTTAGAACTACTTAAACCTAACTAACCTAAGGACAGCACACAACACCCAGCCATCACGAGGCAGAGAAAATCCCTGACTCCGCCGGGAATCGAACCCGGGAACCCGGGCGTGGGAAGCGACAACGCTACCGCACGACCACGATATGCGGGCTACAATGTGACCAGTGTGACACATTGCGTTACGCACCTGATTGATGCTGAGATACCGAGTAAAAACAAAACGCATGTAAGGATGGATATAGTCCCCTTGGACAGATGCTTACTTATACTGCTCGCGCTATTCGTCCACGAGACTCAGAGGGCCATAGACACGGGTTCACAGGTAGATGCCGTGTTTCTTGACTTCCGCAAGGCGTTCGATACAGTTCCCCACAGTCGTTTAATGAACAAAGTAAGAGCATATGGACTATCAGATCAATTGTGTGATTGGATTGAAGAGTTCCTAGATAACAGGACGCAGCATGTCATTCTCAATGGAGAGAAGTCTTCCGAAGTAAGAGTGATTTCAGGTGTGCCGCAGGGGAGTTGCTATTCACAATATACATAAATGACCTTGTGGATGACATCGGAAGTTCACTGAGGCTTTTTGCAGATGATGCTCTGGTGTATCGAGAGGTTGTAACAATGGAACAATGGAAAATTGTACTGAAATGCAGGAGGATCTGCAACGAATTGACGGATGGTGCAGTGAATGGCAACTGAATCTCAATGTAGACAAGTGTAATGTGCTGCGAATGCATAGAAAGAAAGATCCATTATCATTTAGCTACAAAATAGCAAGTCAGCAACTGGAAGCAGTTAATTCCATAAATCATCTGGGAGTAGGCATTAGGAGTGATTTAAAAAGGAATGATCATATAAAGTTGATGGTCGGTAAAGCAGATGCCAGACTGAGATTCATTGGAATAATCCTAAGGAAATGCAATCCGAAAACAAAGGAAGTAGGTTACAGTACACTTGTTCACCCACTGCTTGAATACTGCTCAGCAATGTGGGATCCGTACCAGATATGGTTGATAGAAGAGACAGAGAAGATCCAACGGAGAGCAGCGCGCTTCGTTACAGGATCATTTAGTAATCGCGAAAGCGTTACGGAGATGATAGATAAACTCCAGTGGAAGCCTCTGCAGGAGAGACGCTCAGTAGCTCGGTTCCGACCTTTGGTTAAAGTTTCGAGAACATACCTTCACCGAAGAGTCAAGCAGTATATTGCTCCCTCCTACGTATATCTCGCGAAGAGACCACGAGGATAAAATGAGAGAGATTAGAGCCCACACAGAAGCATACCGACAATCCTTCTTTCCACGAACAGTACGAGACTGGAATAGGAGGGAGAACCGATAGAGGTACTCAAGTTACCCTCCGCCACACACCGTCAGATGGCTTTCGGAGTATGGATGTAGATGTAGATGAATGTGCTTTCAAGGATGACGAGATCAGCTGGGGAATGCCCTCCGGCCTTGACCCTTTCGTCGACTGTTGCAGGGAGTTCGTTTTCAGACTTTTCGCGCCGTACACACGCCAACGGCCATCTGGTCCGACGGAGCAAAAAATGTGATTGATCCGAAAAGACCATCTGTCGCCACTCGGTGGACGTCCATTTGCTGTACTGGAGTGTGAATTCCAGCGTTCGTTGCCGATTAACAGCAGTCAGCATGGGTACGTTAGCCAGGCGCCTGCTGCGGAGGTTCATACGCAGCAAGGTTCGGTGAATGGTTGTCGAGGAAACACTTGCTGTAGCCCTTGGTTCATCTGTGTGGTCATTTGCTCAACAGTTGCATATCTATTCTCCCATACACACCTCCGCAGCCGTCTTTCACCCCTGTCATCTGTGGGTTGTACCACAGATGCCTCGGTGTCAGTTTTGGACAGCACAATTTTCCCGTGTACTGTATGCAAACTTAGGCGTTCAGGAAATGCTTCCACCTTTGTCCTGAAAGCCAATGATCATGCCCTTTTGGATGTAAGATAAATCGCTTCGTTTCTGCATTACAACAAAGGTTGTGCTGTTTTCCATGTCTCCCCAAACACTCTTTATACACCCTCCATTGCTAGTGCTGCTACCTGCCGTCTGCGAGTGGTTTATTCGACGTCGACTTCGAATATAAGTGGTGGTTACATTAACGTGACTGATCTTTGTATGTGGGGCATGGTTAAACGAAAGAGTAGAATTGCCCAACAAATCACGAATACCAGCACAGTTGAATAAAATCAGTAATATAACCTCAAGCACGAAGTCACAACTAGAAGTTCTTAACTGTGCTGGCATAAGCTGGCGCCAGCACACCAGGCGAGAAGATCGGCAGAGGCCAGAGACAGACTCGCAGGCAACGCGCTACCAACGCCCTCTCGTCCTAAAGTATTTAATCGCCGCCGCGGACCACTAGGCCACTCTGTCGCACCGAGTGAATTCCTGATTCCAGTCTGTCATCAGTCACAGCTAAGTGCAGCCGCGATAGCCGTTAGCTCTGCTGCTCAAAAAAAAAAAAATAATAATAATAATAGTTCAAATGGCTCTGAGCACTATGGGACTTAACATCTATGGTCATCAGTCCCCTAGAACTTAGAACTACTTAAACCTAACTAACCTAAGGACAGCACACAACACCCAGCCATCACGAGGCAGAGAAAATCCCTGACCCCGCCGGGAATCGAACCCGGGAACCCGGGCGTGGGAAGCGAGAACGCTACCGCACGATCACGAGATGCGGGCTTAACTCTGCTGCTAGCTCGGAGACAGGCAGCATATAGCGACCAGACTGGTGTACATAGTGGACTTGCACTTCATCAGCATTGAAGCTAACGTGGACTATTACGGAAGAGCTTGTACCACAACAGGTTCAACAGATTTCTTATTCTTAGGAATAAAGAACTCACTTAATATATGCGTGCAGTTTGTGTCATAGAAAGAGGATACCGACCACCAAACAACATCCTCTCCTTCCTCACTTGGTACAAGTCTACAGAGACAACGAGACGACGAGACGACATAAAATTAACAAAAATAACAGTCGATAAATTCGCCCACAGAGCCGGAGAACCAGCGTACAAAATGAAAACCTATTTTTGTAACCAGCTGTACCTCTGTAACAAAGAAAAACTAGAATGGTTCAAATGGCTCTGAGTACTATGGGACTTAACTTCTGAGGTCATCAGTCCCCTAGAACTTAGAACTACTTAAACCTAACTAACCTAAGGACATCACACACATCCATGCCCGAGGCAGGATTCGAACCTGCGACCGAGCGGTTGCGGCTCCAGACTGTAGCGGCTAGAACCGCTCGGCCGCTCAGGCCGGCGAAAAACTAGACTCATATGGACTGTTTTACTCGTTTAACTGTGATCAAGTGTAATAAGAGATATTTTCTGAAACAAATCCGGCATCACAAAATTTTGTACACAAAATTTAATTAGATTTTTCTTCCTTAAAGGAAAATCAACTTTACTACCAACTGACCTCTGGTTTTTGCGCTTGTGTTGCAATGTTCGTCAGCTGGGGTCGAAGTCATGAATATGCTCGTTTGTGAACCACCATGGTTACTGTAAAAACTTTCTGTGGACGTGCGATCACAGAAAATACGTTACAGAGTCCTTCACTATCGTTGTCTCATTCTTAATCTGGAAGACAGTGGAGCAATAGTTTAAGCAAGAACCTGTTACTGTTCTAGCCGCAGCGTCTGTCATGTGAGGCAAGTCCACGGATAGTTTCAAAAAGAAATTGCACCGGAGACGGGGGAGACTATGGTGAAGGGTTATGAGGAATAGCAGAAGGAGAAAGATGGAGAGAAGATGTGTAAGTGAAGGGAAACACCATTTCGCAGTCCCTTGATGTAGAACAAACGTATATTTCAAGAACAACGGTAATTAAAGACAAGAGAGGCAGATACTCCAGTAATAAACTATTTCTTAATTTTTATACGTTTGTTACTATTGAAAAATCGCACAATAACGGCTAAATATTTACAATTTAAGAATCGTTAGACTTCTACGATTATTTACTTTTTATGCATCATATTACCTCTCTTACGGTATCAAAATATCTGAAAATACCGTCTCGCATCACTGTTTCCCAACGAGTCCTTCAGTAACATTAGTAACTTAAAGCTAGTATTCTACGCATTATTTAGCACACTCAAGTGGGGATGTGAGTTCATTATTAAGTTAACTTGCAAAGCGGCACAAAGGACTACGAAGGTCGCATTTACTTCTAAGCTACAATTTAAGTTTGTTTCAGAGTTCGTCCCCAATTTTCGGAACATCGTAATGAACGTAATTAATTTCTGTGCACCTGCATTAAGTCTAACTCGATGCTAGAAGACTCTATAAATGCACAGGAAGCGTGTGCACCCCAAGAGGTATGAAACATTAGCCGAGAGAACAACAGCGGAAGACACGTAGTGCCGTCGAGAGGGCGTTAGTAACAGAGGGCAGAACGTGTTGCGTAGCGCATCTGCGTCACCGAATTATGTCCGGAAACTATAACATGTGCTGATGGTCGATATTTTTTTGCGATTAGAGAAAATAACAGTTTTGTACAATCTATATCTACATATGAACTCCGCAAGCGGAGGATACCTCGTACCACTACTAGTCATTTCTTCTGCTCTTCACTCGAAAATAGAGCGAGGGAAAAGCGACTGTCTAAAAGGCTCCGTTCGAGCCCTAATTTCTCGCATCTTATTTCATGGTCCTTACGTGAAACGTACGGCAGCAGAATCGTTCTGCAGTCAGCCTCAAATGCTGGTTCTCTCAATTTGCTCAATAACTCCTTGCGGAAAGAGCATCGTATTCCCTCCTGTGGCCCGCATCTCGTGGTCGTGCGGTAGCGTTCTCGCTTCCCACGCCCGGGTTCCCGGGTTCGATTCCCGGCGGGGTCAGGGATTTTCTCTGCCTCGTGATGGATGGGTGTTGTGTGCTGTCCTTAGGTTAGTTAGGTTTAAGTAGTTCTAAGTTCTAGGGGACTGATGACCATAGATGTCGTTAAGTCCCATAGTGCTCAGAGCCATTTGAACCATTCCCTCCTGTGATTCCCATTGTGTTCATGAAGTATCTCAGTAACGTCTGCCTGACGATCGAACCTACAGGTAACAAATCTAGCAGCCCGCCTCTGAATGGCTCCGATGACTTCCTTTAGCATTGAAGACTCGAACAGTACTCAAGAATTGGTCGCGCTTGTGTTCTATATGCCGCCTCCTTTATGGATGAACCATAGTTTCCCAGATTTCTCCCAATAAAAAGGAGTCGAGGACTCGTCTTCACGGCTATCAACCTGATGTGCTCATTCCATTTCATATCACTTTGCAACGTTACGCCTAGATATTTAATCGAATTGGCTGTGTCAAGCAGCACCATACTAATACCGTATTCGAATGTTACAGGACTCGTTTCCCTACTCATCCGCATTAACTCACATTTTTCTACACTCAGATCAAAATGCCATTTATCACGCCAACTAGAAATTTCCTGTAAGTTATCTTACATATTGCTACAGTCGCTCAACGATGACACCTGCCCGTACACCACAGCGTCATCAACGTTAATTGCTGCTCAACCTGTCCATTAGGTCATTTATGTGTATAGATAATGAAACCGGTCCCGTCACACTTCGCTGGGGTGCTCTTGACGAAACCCTTGTCTCTTGATGAACACTCGTCATCAACCACTGAAAGGTCTCTGTTGGATTCCTTTCATGTTAATTTCTAAAATCTGTTGTCATTTACGGCATAAATTCCTCTTCTAAATTTACTGTCGCGTTTCTGACTATCTGGGAGGAGACTGAGTAGTGGAATGTTTTACTTTTACACATAAACAAGAACGATCTGTCACACTACTACACTTTAAAACACAGTTTATATGTAATTCATGTCACACAGTCTCCTACGGAACCTACATCCGCTTTCTTTTATATACTGTATATGGTAAGATACTGTCATCCCCCTTCCCTTCTGTGTAAGAGGATGAATGAGCAAATGTATTTCTAGTTGCATGCTTGAGGGTAGCAGACAAGCCTGTCTGCTAGAGAACAGTAGGACCAACGTCGGAACAGGTAGCTACGCTTTCTAAAAGATGAGAGGTTTCTATCCTTAGTATGGTCCTGTCTGTCCCTTGTCATGTTGGTATAGGAAGCTGCCCCTCTGGCCACTTCTGTTTGTATTTGTGAGCCACCCTCAGGCAGGGACCAGGCAGTCGGTCCGTGGCGAGCGTCTGAAGTGGTAAGATCTCCGACTAAGCGCGTGTCTGGTAAGTCCGTAGGACAATGGATTTCTTAAGTTCAGCCTAACTGAAAATTTAATCACCTTTACTGCAGGTTTAGCTATAAAATATCTAATGTTATCTTAAATTGCAACGCAGTGTATTTCGAGTGTGAAGTTCAGAATATTTTCCAGTAGTTGCTTTGTCACTACTTTGTGAGTGAAGTGGAACCACGTGTTGATCAGTAACTCTAACTAAGATCATCAATCTTAAATGAGAGTGTGCATGAGATTATAACATCTCGTCTTGACAATATTTTTCAATATAGCAACTTTTCTTTATGTTCAACCCACGTGGGGTGTACTTTGTGAGACCACTACCACGTGCATATATAATTGTTTGACCCATCAGGTTAATAGTAACACGTTAGTAACCAGTTCGAGGTTTTTCTTTGTAAATTGCTTTTCGATCTAATTTATTTTAATTATCAAAATTATTGTGGAGTTACACTCTTTGTGTAAACCAACTTGACCACGTGAAGCATGTGGTGTAATCATCAAAGTAGCCCTCAGCTAGTCTTTTTGGGAAGATTTCACAGAGAGTTAGTATGAATTTAGTATACCAGTGTGTGGTAATTACATGACGGACAGGATTGTGCTATGAACGTAACTTCTTTGGGTGAAAATTGAATCGGTTGGTTGTGGTTAATTTCCTCTTGCATATGTTTCAACGTTCTTCGTATGTTATTTTATGAATGCAGTGTTGTGTGCAGTCTCCCAATCTTGGCTCCATATTTGATGTGTTCCGTAAGATTAGAAACTCACATTTTCCACAATCCTAAATAAGGCACCAGCTTAGTTATGACTCACGTTTAATATGCTGAAATTTCAATGATCAATGTTAAAATAAATTTCCAAATATAAACTGATTTATTTCATTTTATTTAAATTCTCTTTATATATATATATATATATATATATATATATATATATATATATATATATATATATCACCGGTTGACGTATGACTATTAAAAGATTATAATTAATGTTAGTCTGGTTGGGAATTTGGTAAGCTAGAGTGGATACCTGGTGAAACAGTTGCGCAGTAATGCATGGTTAACTTCCCCAGACAGCTCTCAGCTTTTAACCCACTTTTATTGTCTATCAGTTCCGCTTACACCACAAAATAAAGCAACAACGTTGTAGCACGTATTCGGTTCCATTACTTAAAAAATCTTCGAGCCACTCGTTGTAAAGATAAGTACAAACCCAGCTTCCAGTCGCAACATGGACCCCAGGAAATTAATAATTCTATTGCTTTTCACTCTTGCTAAGACTGACTGAGACTTAGGAGGAGGAGGAGGAGGAGGAGGAGGAGGAGGAGGAGATTACTGTTTAACGTCCCGTCGACAGCGAGATCACTGGCGACGGAGCACAAGCTCGGATTTGGGAAGGATGGGGAAGGAAACCGGCAAAGCCCTTTCAAAGGAACCGTCCCGGTATTTGCATGAAACGATTTAGGGAAATCTACTGCAGCTGTCAGGAACCATGATCGCCATTAAGGGGTGTGAAGGGGTGTAGCTGGTCTCTAACCAGTGTACGATAATCCTTGGCCGTCACAGTGCCTTGCACGGACTCCCCTGGATCACGGATGCCCACGTGAATGTTTCCCAGAGCGTAACGGAACCGCCGCCAGCTTGTCCCCGTCCCGCAGTACAGGTGTGAAGGAGCTGTTCCCTTGGAAAAAGATGGATTCGCTTCCTCCCTTGGGCATGGTGAAGAAGGTATCGGAATCCATCAGAGCAAGCAACGCTCTACTACTGCACCAACGTCCAGTGCCGCTGGTCACATTCCCATTTGATTCATAGTTCATGACGTGGTGTTAACACTGCCACACGCATGGGTCGACTTGTTGCGGAGGCCCATCTTTAGGATTGTTCGGTGCACTGTGTGTTCAGACACAGCATTAAAGTCTGACGGAAGTTCCGCCACAGTTCACCGCCTGTCCTGTTTTACCAGTCTTCCCAGCCTACGACGTCCGATATCTGTAGTGAGGGGTGGCCTCCCAAGCCCAGACGCCTGGACGTGGTTTCACCTCGGTTTCGCCAGGTCTTGAAGACAGTCACCACAGCACTCCTCTAGCACCCGACAAGTGGTTTAGTTTCCGAAATGCTGTGCCGAGCCTCCGGATCATCCTAATCCTCCCTCGGTCAAACTGAGACACATCGCGCTCGCTTTCCTAAAGCCGTCGGCACACGGACCGTGCACCCGAACGTTGAGCGTTGAGCGTGCCGAGTTTCTGACGTCATAGCGTGGAATAGCACGCGCTGGAGTCTTTCCGAACGCGCAGAGCGATATCTGGCATGTCAGATATCCTGAGCGTGCCTCTGAGCGTTGACCAATGAGATGGCACAACGCCGCCTACGTCACACGCACGCCGTAGTACAGTACAGAGTTGTGAGGCGCCATATTGACATTCATTTCAAGCCTATATGCATATATGCCGTTTCTGAGCACCAGCGAATTGAGAATCACTGGAAAATCCGTTGTTAACTGTGTGATTCGTTCCAATAAAATAATGAGAAACATCATATTCGTGGCAAAAGAATTACTGTAACTTGCGTATTATGAGAGTAGGCTATTTGAAGGCAGCGACACACTGAAGATCCACCCAAAACGCATTGTTCTTGGTACAATTTGTTATAATTAAATTTCAATTAGTAACATAATTGTCTACGATTAACGTTTTCAGTAAGGGGTAATATAATATGAGTAAGTACAAGGACCACGTTCTTGGTTTAGCGTAATGAGTAGCGACTATTTCATTGCAGCCATTTTTGTTACTGTTTTTGTAGAATAAAAAAAAATGAGTTTTTGTTGAGGCAGTGGTTCGCGTCTCAACACTTCCAAATTTTTTTTCCTAACATTCGCGTTTTTATTAGGTTCTGATACTTTATTATTAGTTTAATATAAGTATGTGCTATAGTATTTGATGTTATGTAAATATAAGTTCACCTTTTTTGAGGGGTGACTTTGTTCGATTGGCTTATCTACAGGACAGCTTGCGCTACTTGTATAAATATATTTTGCTCCTTTTTCTTTTACGCTTCGTAATTCACATGTTGCAAAGATTATGCTACTGGGTAGGAACAGTGATCAAGTAAGACTGACCTTGGGGTTTTACTAAAATGTGGGAATCATGAAATAATATTTATCTTATGTGGACAAGTGTTCCAAATTTGTTCAAAAATGGTTCAAATGGCTCTGAGTACTATGGGACTTAACTTATGAGGTCATCAGTCCCCTAGAACTTAGAACTACTTAAACCTAACTAACCTAAGGACATCACACACCTTCATGCCCAAGGCAGGATTCGAACCTGCGACCGTAGCGGTCGCGCGGTTCCAAACTGTAGCGCCTAGAACCGCTCGGCCACCCCGGCTGGCTCCAAATTTGTACCGCATTGTTTATAATGGAACTTTTATAAGCCTATGTCCTTATTGATTGGACATGGTACTTTCCTTTTCGTGAACGATGGAGGAAATGTAGGTTTTTACGCTCGCCCTTTGAGTAAACGGTGTGATTCACGAACTAGAAACATCCCTCAAACTGCCGCTGGAGTGCGTTGCGATCGCGTATACCACGTTGGGGCCCACGTGCCGTATGCATGACTAGCATCGTTCCTGAGCGTTCAGCAGCACGCTGAACTTGGCACGCTCAATGTTAACGTTCGACAGCACGATCCGAGTGCCGACGGCTTAATTCTATACACGGATGAAACGCTCACTGGTATTACACGCACCGTACGTGTGTCCGACTAGCAGTCATTTCTCACCAGGTGCGATGCTATCGCCTGGACGGGTTTATATCAATAGTAGGTCACGGGTCATTATGTTTTGGCTGATGAGTGTATAAAACATCTTCAAGTGAGCATGGCGCGGGAATGACAAATACATGTCATATCTTCCCGCTTCGTGGTGTAAAGTCATGTTGGCTGCGAAAGATTAGCTCTGGCTTAACACCACGAAGCGGCAAGACGTGACGTGTGTGCCTTTTTCATGCCATCCTTACTAGAAGTTGCGCATGTCACTGAAATGCCTCGATTTTTTTATGCACACTGTATAGACCTCGTGTGTGGAGTAAGCATTGTGTGATGTAACTACCACAGACTCGTTTTATGGATCAGAGAATGGCGATACGTATTACCGTAGCTAGCACTCCAGTAAGTGTGTCAACACAGCAGTCTTGGCAAATAAATTGGTTTTGAGAAGAAGACTACAACACAAAATTGCAGATCGCCTCCTGTACTGAGTGATCATGTCATGCACTGATTAAACATGTCGTGCATTTCGCTAGAATTCTTGGAACACAGCGAATTCTGTGTATACAACAGTATCATCCGCGTAAAGCGTCATGGAACTTCTGACGTTATCGACTAGGACATTTATATACACTCATGCTCATAAATTAAGGATAATGCTGATACATGGTGAAACAACCCTCTGGTGGGGGGTTTGCGGGTTTAAATCACCTCGGGGTATAACCATGCGGTGCATTTGACCTGCGGTCGTCGCACGGTGGCGCTGGCAGCAGTCCACATACGAAGAGGTGTGTTGGTGCATGTCAGAGTGCGGTGCAGCGAGTAAGTGTGCAGACGTTTCCAGACCTGTTAATGGTGACTGTGTGTTGAAAATGGCTCAAAGAACACATATTGATGACGTTATAAGGGATAGAATACTAGGGCGACTGGAGGCTGGTCAAACACAGCAATTCGTAGCACGGGCCCTCCATATGCCAACCCGTTGTGTGGCAACGATTCCAGCGAACAGGAAACGTGTGGAGGCGCTACAGTAAGGGACGTCCACAGTGTACAACACCACAAGAAGACCGATATTTCACCATCAGTGCCCGAAGACGGCCACGGAGTAGTGAAGGTAGCCTTGCTTGGGACCTTTCCGCAGCCATTGGAACAGTTGTCTCCGAACACAAAGTCTACAGAAGACTGAACAGACATGGTTTATTCGCATGGAGACCTGCAAGGTGCATTCCACTGGCCCCTGGTCACAGGAGAGCCCGTAAAGCCTGGTGTCAAGAACACAGTACATGGTCATTGGAACAGTGGTCCCACTTTATGTTTACGGACGACTCCAGGTACAGTCTGAACAGTGATTCTCGCTGGGTTTTCACCTGGTGTGAACCAGGAACCAGATACCACCCCCTTAATGTCCTTGAAAGGGACATGTATGGAGCTCGTGGTTTGATCGTGTGGGGTGGGATTATGATTGGTGCAAGTACACCCCTGCATGTCTTTGATAGAGGAACTGTAACAGGTCAGGTGTAACGGGACGTCATTTTGCACCAGTATGTCCGCCTTTTCTGGGGTGCAGTGGGTGCCCCCTTCCTCCTCATGGATGATAACGCACGGCCCCACCGAGCTGCCATCGTGGAGGAGTACCTTGAAACAGAAGATATCAGGCGAATTGAGTGGCCTGCCTGTTCTCCAGACCTAAACCCCACGGAGCACGTCTGGGATGCTCTCGGTCGACGTATAGCTGCACGTCTTCAAACCCCTACGACACTTCAGGAGCTCCGACAGGCACTGGTGCAAGAATGGGAGGCTCACCCCAGCAGCTGCTGGACCACCTGATCCAGAGTATGCCACCCGTTGTGCAGCCTGTGTACGTGTGCATGGTGATCAGATCCTATACTGATGTCGGGGTACATGCGCAGGAAACAGTGGCGTTTTGTAGCACATGTGTTCCGGGACGATTTTCTCAACTTATCACCAAAACCGTGGACTTGAAGATCTGTGTCGTGTGTGTTCCATATGTGCCTATGCTATTAGCGCCAGCTTTGTGTAATGCCACGCTGTGTGGCACCTCATTCTGCAGTTATCCTTAATTTATGAGCATGAGTGTATATTCTGATAGTTAATACTCGTGTGACACTCCTTTGGGGTACGTCCAAAGTTAATTTAATGTCTGAATATTTTTCTCCGTTTAGAATATTAATAATTCCATTTACTTGCTGAAGATATGAGAGTGTATAGGTTAGAGAGGTGTTTAAGGCGAGATGAATTCCCAGTGTTACTGCATGTACACGCTACACTCTACCTTGAAGTTGCAAACGGGGGCCCAGTCGCTGCGATTCGGCGGCAGCGCCTCCCGACGCTGCGGTCGTAACACTCCCCCGGCAGTTTTCCCTGCTTACGACGCTACCTCACTGCCCATATATTTTGCATCAAAGAATAAACCCGTCGCAAAGTGCCCGAGCGGCACGGCTCTGGCCGGATTGCGATTTCAGTGCAAGGGATCTTTTATCCTGAGCCTTTACTTGGCAAACTCCAAACAAAATGGCGCGCTCTCTTTCATGTCAAGAGAAAACGTTGTACTTCTTTGTCTCGGATTTTATAGTGAATGCAGTAACGGAACGCTTAGGTTTGCGAGACGGACGTAAGTGCACTGCATCGGGGTTGTCACAAGCTTGCAATTACAGAGATTAAGCCGCATTTTTCTGGAACAGATCTCAAGCCATCAGCAACAACCACTATTATAATAGCAGCACAGAGTCACTACTGAGCTCTCAGTGGTTAAAAGAGTAGGTCTAGGCCTCCGTGACGTAAGAACTGTAGGAAATGCACCCATAACATATGCTGTTGTGATCTACAGTTCGAAGACTTGTTTGACATAGCTCTCCTCGTTGGTCCGTCCCGTACAAGTCTCTTCGTTTTCGAATAACTGCAGCCTACATCTCTTTGACCCTTCCCACTCTGTTCATCCTTTCCTCTCCCTCTAAAACTTTTATCCATATCACTTCCATACATTACCAAATTGAAACCTCCTTGAAGCATCCATACGTGTCCTTTCAACCGATACCTTCTTTCAGTCATGTTGTGCTACATATTTCTTTTTTCTCCAGTTCGATTCAGTACGTCCTCATTAATTACTCGATCCACCCACCTAATTTTCGGCATTCTTCTGTAGTGCCACATATCTGAAGTTTCTACTCTCTTGCCTGAACCGCTTATTATCCACGTTTCACTTCAAGCAAGTCCGGCCAGAAAAGCCTTCGTCTCTCTTAAATTTGAATGAATTTTATCCATAGTGGATGCTGTCGAACTCCTTGACTGTTCCTTTATAGGCGTAGAAAAAGGTCCGCTACCAGTCATAATAGTCTTAAATTTGTATTATATGTTAGCAAGAAAAGCATTTTTGAGAAGCAGTCTCTAACCGATTATCTTGCGTTTAGTCCTTATGATCTACAAACCGACCAAACCTATATCCGTCTACTTCGGCCATTATCAGCTGTATTGCTGCACAAATAGCGAAACTCATCTACTAGTTTTGGTGTCTAATTTCATAATTTAAGTTCTGCAGCATCACCAAATTTAATTCGAACACATTTCACAAGTCTCGTTTTACTTTTGTTATTGCTCACTTCATAACCCCTTTTGAAGGCAGTTTCCATTCGATACAACAGCCCTTTAAAGCCCTTTACCGTATCTGACAGAATTACAGTATCATCGGCACAACAAATTTTTTTTTAATTTTTCGTCCATGAACTTCAACTCCCTCGTCAAATCTGTGCTTCGTTTCCTTTACTGCTTGCTCACTGTACATATTCAGTGACATCGGAGATAGGCTACAACACTGTCTTACTGCTCACTCAGTCACTGCTTCCCTTTCATGTTCTTCGATTCCTGTAACTCTAGTACGATTTCTGTTCAAGTTATAAATAACCTTTTGTTCACAGCATATAATCTTAGCTACCTTCAGAATTCGAAATAGCGTATTCCAACCAACATTGGCAAAAGATTTGTGTAAAATTACAAATGCTAGAATAGTAAGTTTGTCTTTCTTCAAACCTATGTTCTAAGTGATTTGTATGATCATTGCTGCCTCGCTTGTTCCTACATTTCTATTCTGTAAAAAGTTCGTGTTAGTATTTTGCAACCATGACGTATTAAACTGATAGTTCATTAACATTCACATTTACCAGCACCAGTCCTCTGTGGGACTGGAATTATTACATTCATTTTGAAGTCCGAGGATACTGTATTAGATTTGTCATGGTTGGTTCTGCCCATATCCGTAATTAAGAAATAAAAGAGGGCTTCCAAAATACTCTACCCAACAACATTCTGCAGTCATACACACCGCCAAATAGTGTACCAGTAATGTTAAATCACATTCTCTACAAACTACATTACATAAAAGCTTACGTGAAACAGCTAAATTACTTCTACAGTGAAATAAATTTTTAAGATAAATGACAAAAGAAGCAAATTACAGTCAGCTAATACAATGAGGTGATAAAAGCCGTGGGACAGCGATACGGCCGCGCGGGGTACCAGCGCGGTCTTGAGCGTCTTGTCACGGTCCGGGCGGCTTCCCCCGTCGGAGGTTCGACCCTTCCCTCGGGCATGGGCGTGTGTGTTGTCCTTAGCATAAGTTAATTTAAGTTAGATTAAGTAGCGCGTAAGCTTAGAGACCGAAGACCTCAGCAGTTTGGTCCCATAAGACCTTACCACAAATTTCCAATTTACAGCGATATGCACATATACAGATGGGCGATAGTACTGCGTACACAAGGTCTAAAAGGGCAGTGTACTGGCAGAAATTAGACGATCTGTCATTTGTACTCAGGTGAACATGTGAAAAGGTTTCCAATGTTATGATGGTCGCACGAGGTGAATTAACGAACTTTGAACTCGGAATGGCAGTTGGAGCTAGACAAATAGTACATTACATTTCGGATATTGTTAGTTAATTCAATGTTCCAAGATCAACGGTGTCAAGAGTGTTCCGAGAATCAGACCACGGACAACGCAGTGATCGACGATCTTCACTGAACGACCGAGAGCAGCGGCGTTTGTGTAGAGATGAAAGTGCTAACAGACAAGCAACACTGCGTGAAATAATCGCAGAAATCAATGTGGGACATACAGGAACGTATCACTTAGGATAGTCACGTCCAGGTGCTGCAAGTTGTTGCACTACACCGGGAAAAATGAGGTGTGGGACGATATTAGGAGTTATCCCATGACTTCCGTCAACTCACTGTATGGGGCCTAAGACCAAAGAGAATGCACTAAATGGTTCAAATGGCTCTGAGCACTATGGGACTTAACATCTGAGGTCATCAGTCCCCCAAACTTTGAACTAATTAAACCGAACTAACCTAAGGACATCACACACATCCATGCCCAAGGCAGGATTCCAACCCGCTATCGTAGCAGCAGCGCGGTTCCGGACTGAATCGCCTGGAACCGCTCGGCCACAGCGGCCGGCGAATGCACTAAATGCATCTAAATCTTAACAAGAGCAGCCTTTGGAACAACCCACTTCTTAGATTCTACACCAGTTACGTGAATACCTCTTGTACAAGGTTAACAATGAGATAATTGTAACAAAGCAAGGGGTAAATAAAATACACTTGACACACAGAAGTCTGTGTCAAATCTGTAACGTGGTAGATGGCCTAGAATACAAGTTCGTATATGTAGAAATGCTGAAGAACTGGTTAAAAACTCAAAATGTAATCAGCA
Source organism: Schistocerca cancellata (assembly GCF_023864275.1). Classification (NCBI taxonomy): domain Eukaryota; kingdom Metazoa; phylum Arthropoda; class Insecta; order Orthoptera; family Acrididae; genus Schistocerca; species Schistocerca cancellata. Next base: position 186,632,800 of record NC_064627.1, on the reverse strand, counting down.
AGTCCGTCCAATATGCAGATAAAGGCAATGTTAAAGCCGGAATAAAATTTTTGCCCTAGCATAAAAAAATAATGCAATACTGAATAAAAGCAAATATGATCCTTTTTGGAATTAGAAATGGTAAAGAAACAGTAACTACAGACTACCAGACAAACGTCAGAGAGAAACACAAAAGAATATGACAGTGGTCAAATTACAAAATGAAATTCAAGAATTCTTTCTTTCTTTCTTTCGCTTACGCCATAGTCCCGCAGCGATCGCAGGGTCGGCGTGGTTACAACGGATTCGGCATTGTTAGTTTTAGGGATGGCCAGATGCCCTTCCTGCCGCCACCCCATACCCCCCAGGATGGAATCAGTGTACCCCAACTGTCTGCATCTAGTGTAAATCGTGAAATAGTGCGGACGTGTTTCAAATGTCTGCGTCGCGTGTAACTGAGACGGAATGTGGGGACCAGCCCGGTATTCACCTAGCGGGATGTGGAAAACCGCCTAAAAATCACGTGCAGGCTGGCCGGCACACAGGCCCTCGTCGTTAATCCGCCGGGCGGATTCGATCCGGGGCCGGCGCGCGTACCGGAGTCCAGGAAGCACCGCGTTTGCGCTCTCGGCTACCCTGATGGGTAAATTCAAGAATATTGAACGGTATTAATTCCACAGGAATAAATAAGGTTGAGAGGAATGAAAGGAGTTGGAGTATTTCACAGATAAACACGTTACATAAGAAACAGGAGGTGTACAGCTCGCTCAAAATAACGATTGTCTAGTTGAGTGCTCGGCGAATCCATCCTTTTCTTCTGAAGGGTCGCCCGCCTCAATCAATGGTTGTCTGCCGACCAGCACACTTTGAGAATTCTCATTGCTGTAGGATTAATACAGAACATAGCATCACACTCTTCACGTACAATAGGTGCAACGAAAGTTCTTAATCATCGGGCATGTATGATTATAAACAACGCCATTAAATTTTTGTTGGAAGATGCAAACGTGGAAGCAAAAATCGCATTAAAAACGGTGCTTTAGACGGCTGCAGAAACAAGTAACTATCGGGTATTTCAAAATGAATACTAGTGTTTTAAGGCTTGGTAGCATTTAAGACATAAAGGAATTAATGACATTTAGCTGTTGGTTCAAATGGCTCTGAGCACTATGGGACTTAACATCTATGGTCATCAGTCCCCTAGAACTTAGAACTACTTAAACCTAACTAACCTAAGGACAGCACACAACACCCAGCCATCACGAGGCAGAGAAAATCCCTGACCCCGCCGAGAATCGAACCCGGGAACCCGGGCGTGGGAAGCGAGAACGCTACCGCACGACCACGAGATGCGGGCGGCTGTTTGTGGGCATTAATTTACGTCAATGGGGAAAGTTGAAAATTTGTGCCGGACTGGAATTACATACCTGAGTCTCTTGCTCATTAGGCAGATGCTCTGATTACTAAGCTATCCGGACACAGTGGTCATCACAACTTCACGGACTGCCCTAGCACGCCTCCCGTCTGACTTAAATTCTCAACTTATCCACACGCTACTGACGTAGTGCCCCTGCCTATTATGCTCATTACTCGCGGCGTTTCGCCGATTCCCGTAAGAGTTCGAACGTGTTTGTCTGCATCTGCACTGTAAGGATCACTGGCAGCCTCGCCTTAATTATATATGTCCGAAAGAACAGACACAACATATATTTGTAGCACTTATTACATACAACTTAACATTATAAACAATACATCAGGTTCTGGTAGAATTGGAGCTGTGGGACGAGTGGTGAGTCGTGCTTGGGTAGCTGAGTGGGTAGAGCACTTGCCCGCGAAAGGCAAAGAGTCTCGGTCCAGCACACAGTTTTAATCTTCCAGGAAGTTTCATATCAGCGCACACCCCGCTGCAGAGTAAAACTCTCATTCTGGAATACATCATATGGTAGAGCAACTAAATCAAGTTTTCTTACAAGTGTTCAGTGGCACTACTATTCGTCACACGGCACACATCGAGTCGATAGGTGAGTTCTTTCCAAACATTGAGCAGTGTGACAGAAGTAATTGTCGCAGCAACTGCTTCAATCCTGTTTCTTAACTAGGGCGGATCAGCTAGGAGCAGAGGCACATACACATGATCGTTTATGAACTCCCTTGGTAAAAATCGCATTTCGTTAGATCGGGTGGACGTGGAAGCCATGCCAAACAAGCTCTGTCGTTCAGCTCCTTGCGGACAATCCAGTGATCGTGTACAAAATCGATTAACCAATCGCGTATTAAGTTATGTTAGTAAGGCAACGCACCGTCTTGCTGTCAAATAAAGTTTTATGTTTCACGAACTGAAGAAACAGTCATAGTTCAAGGGCATCAAGATAAGAAACAGCAGTTAGAGTTCTTTCACCGAAAAAGAAACACCCATAAACTTTCCGCAGGGATATGGCAAAAAAACATTTTTGCACATGATATGTTTTTATTTTACATTGTCGGTATCGTAGTAAGCGATACTGTCTGCTACACTATTTTTTACGCCTTCGATCTCATCAATTACAGTAGCACGCGGCTCCATCCAGGTCAGCGTCCCCTCAGTAAATAAGATCCACCACGAGCATCCAAAACGAAACCGGCCCTCAAACTTCCGCAGGCGAAGCTGTGATTACACGCCACTGCAAAGACCTCCACAGAACTATAGCTTTTTCCTGCCCCGTGTCCGTCCAAAGATAGATGTACAAGACGTAACAACTGAACTAAATGATAACGTTGTGACATAATTCGTAAGTTGCAAGTACTTCTATCGATCACTTTCTAAACGCAGCAGCAAATATCGGATTAATTGCTTCAGTTGAAGAAGCAAGAGAATATACAAAAAACGTCATTCCACAAAACTTCAAGCAGCTATAAGTAGCGCCAGTATCTTTCACTGAAATTAATACAATCATAAAAAATATAAAAAACAAAAGCTCGTTTGGGGTTGAAGAGATTTCAAATAGAATTCTAAAAATTTGGTCCATCTTAATAATTAATGTCCTTAGTAATATGCAGTGCCTCAGAGAATTTTTCCATCCAGTTTAAAATACTGAATTTGAACCACGTTGTAAGAAAGGTAACAAGAGAGACAAACAATTATCGTCCTATTTCCTTACTGACACCTCTTTACAAAATATTCCGAAAAGTATTGTACTCAAGAGGTGCTGCACAATTAAGTGGAAATTTCGGAATCCAGAAGGTCGTTCGACGGAGACTGCTACTTATACATTCACTCAACCAATGGTACAAGCCTTAAATTATGATGGATCGCCAGTTGGTATTTTTTGTGACCTTTCCAAGCGATTTGATTGTGTGGATCATTTTACTCTCTTAAAAAGACTTAAGTTTTATGGAAATGATGGCTTTATGCACAGCTGGTTTGAAAGATACTTAACAAACAAAATGCGAATAGTTCAGACATGTCGTCAAGGTAGTAAATATTACTGACTGGGAAAACAAGATCACAAAGGGAATCCCACACGATTCAATTTTGGGTCCAATCCTAATTCTTGTATTTGTGAATGATCTACTGAATATTCAACAAGCAAAATTGATACTTTCTGCAGACGATACTAGTGTTATAATTAATCACATTACAGAGAAAGCAACAGAAAAGTTGGTAAATGATATTTTCAAAACATTTATTAAGTGTTTCTTTAAACCCTAAATTTTGGTAAAACACACTACATTTAGTTCTGTACAGCAAATAGTGTCACATCAACAATTGACGTAGCATATGTGCAGGAGTCAATAAATATGGTAGAATGCTCCAAATTTTTGTGTGTACCTTTTGATGAAAACCTGAACATATTACTGAATTTCTCAAACAATTAAGTTCAGCTAATTTTGCTCTTCGTATATTGCTAATCTTGAAAATAAACGTTTAAACCTCCTGACATATTCCCCATATTTTCACTCTATAATATCTTATGGAATAGTTTTCTGGGGTAACCATCATTTAGAATGTACTGACTTAACAGAAGCGAGCAGTAAGAAAAATACGTGATGTTCGACCACGGGCATATTGTGGGTACCTCTTTAAGCAGCTAGGCGTTTTATAACTGCGCCGTCAGGATACATATATTCGCTAACGAAAGTTGGTGTAAATAATCCATCACAATTTGGGAACAGCCATTTCCATACGTGCAGCACTAGAGGGATGTAAGTGGCTCAAAAAGGAATTCAATATGCAGCAACAAATACACTACGGGCCATTACAATTGCTACACCACGAAGATGACGTGCGACAGACCCGAAATTTAACCGACAGGAAGAAGATGCTGTGATATGCAAATGATTAGCTTTTCAGAGCATTCACACAAGGTTGGCGCCGGTGGCGACACCTACAACATGCTGACATGAGGGAAGTTTCCAAACGATTTCTCATACACAAACAGCAGTTGACAGGCGTTGCCTGGGGAAACGTTGTTGTGATGCCTGGTGTAAGGAGGAGAAATGCGTACCATCACCTTTCTGACTTTGATAAAGGTCGGATTGTAGCCTATCGCGATTGCCGTTTATCGTATCGCGACATTGCTGCTCGCATTGGTCGAGGCCCAATGACTGTTAGGAGAATAAGGAATCGGTCGGTTGAGGAGGGTAATACGGAACGTCGTGCTGGATCCCAACGGCCTCGTATCACTAGCAGTCGAGATGACAAGCATCTTATCCGCATGGCTGTAACGGATCGTGCAGCCACGTCTCGATCCCTGAGTCAACAGATGGGGACGTTTGCAAGACAACAACAATCTGCACGGACAGTTTGACGACGTTTGCAGCAGCCTAGACTATCAGCTCGGATACCATGTCTACAGTTACCCTTGACGCTGCATCACAGACAGGAGCGCCTGTGATGGTGTACTCAATGACGAACCTGGGTGCACGAATGGCAAAACGTCATTTTGTCGGATGAATCCAGGTTCTGTTTACAGCATCACGATGGGCGCATCCGTGTTTGGCGACATCGCAGTGAACGCACATTGGAAGCGAGTATTCTTCATTGCCATACTGGCGTATCACCCGACGTGATGGTATGGGGTGCCATTGGTTACACGTCACGGTCACCTCTTGTTCGCATTGACGGCACTTTGAACACTGAACGTTACATTTCAGATGTGTTAAGACCCGTGACTGTACCCTTCATTCGATCCCTTCGAAACCCTACATTTCAGCAGGATAATGCACGACCGCATGTTGATGGTCCTGTACGGGCCTTTCTGGATACAGCAAATGTTCGACTACTGCCCTGGCCAGTAAATTCTCCAGGTCTCTCACCAATTGAAAACGTCTCGTCATTGGTGGCCGAGCAACGGGCTCGTCACAATACGCCAGTCAGTACTCTTGATGAACTGTGGTATCGTGTTGAAGCTGCATGGGCAGCTGTACCTGTACGCGCCATCCAAGCTCTGTTTGACTAAATGCCCAGGCGTATCAAGGCTGTTATTACGGCCAGAGGCGGTTGTTCTGGGTACTGACTTCTCAGGATCTATGCACCCAAATCACGTGAAAATGTAATCACATGTCCGTTCTAGTATAATATATTTGTCGAATGAATACCCGTTTATCATCTGCATTTCTTCTTGGTGTAGCAATTTTAATGGCCAGTAGTGTATATCTGATCACCTGCCCAAAAACATAAAATGTCTGACAGTAATGAGTTCATCAAGGCCAAAGCTAATCATGTATATCCTGTGAAGCGCTCATTCCGTACCATTTCGAAAAAGGAAGCATTGAGATGATCTGTGGGGAAATCGTTTGTGGCGGCCCGGTAAGGCGCTGGCGCACCAAGAATTGGTGCTAAAGCGGCGCGAATGCGTCGGCACCTGAAAGGTAAAACGAAGCGTCGGACGCACGCGGCGCGGTGTAGGCAGGGCGTGCAATCCATTACTCAGGCGGACAGGTAGCCGCGTTGTAATTAAGCTCCGTTATTGCAGCAGCGGTGGGGCTAGAGGCAGGGTGAGGCACGCTGGTTAATAAACGGCGGCTACGCGCCAGGTAGGTAGGCAGCCCCGCGCCACACAGGTGGTCGCGCGCCTGGCCAAGGCGAGGCTAGGCTCGCTGCGCTACAAATCAGAATTAACGCAAGGCGTGTCTGCGAGCCCGATGAGTTGCTGCGTGGAACTGACCAGCCAACACGAACCGCAGGTGCCGCCGCCACGTCTCAATGACGGCAAACAGCTTTGACCATAGAAATGCATGTCGGAAGTGCCGCCACGAACTTCTACATCTGTAACTACATGGATACTCTGCAAATCACATTTAAATGCCTGGCATTCATCGAACCACATCCACAATTCTCTATTATTCCAATCTCGTATAGCGCGCGGAAAGAACGAACATTTATATCTTTCCGTACAAGCTCTGATTTCACTTTTTTTATCGTGGTGATCGTTTCTCCGTATATAGGTCGGTGTCAATAAAATATTTTCGCATTCGGAGGAGAATGTTGGTGACTGGAATATCGTGAGAAGATTCCGTCGCATCGAAAAATGCCTTTCTTTTAATGATGACCAGCCCAAATCTTGTATCATTTCAATGATACTCTCTCCCATATTTCGCGATAATACAAAATGTGCTGCCCTTCTTTGAACTTTTTGGATGTAATCCGTCAGTCCTATCTTGTAAGGATCCCACACCGCGCAGCAGTATTCTAAAAGAGGACGGACAGACGTAGTGTAGGCAGTCACATTAGTAGATGTTCTAAGACTTGCATAGGAAAGAGAGCGAAAGAAACTGGTACACCTGCCTCGCCCTTCCCAGATTATCGTTGGTGCACGGAATGATTTTTAACGCACCGACGGCTTCAGAGTTCATCTTCTCGAAGTTTTGCTTTTGCAGTACGTTCCTCGTACCTTTGTGGTACGAGGTACCCTCCGCCACGCACCGTATGTTGGACTGCGGAGTATGTATGTAGATGTAAATGTAGAGTATCATGTACGGCCCCCGCAAGCACGCAGAAGTGACGCAATACGACGTGGCATGGACTCGACTGATGTCTGAAGTAGTGCTGGAGGGAACTGACACCATGAATCCTGCAGGGTTGCCCAGAAATTCGTAATAGTACGAGAAGGTGGAACAGCACGTCGCAAGGCATCCCAGATACGTTCAGTAATGTTCATGTCTAGAGAGCCTGGTGGCCAGCGGAAATGTTTAAACTCAGAAGAGCTTCCCTGGAGCCACTATGTAGCAATTGTGGACGTGTGGGGATTCGCATTGTCCTGCTAGAATTACCAACGTCCGTCAGAATGCACAATGGACATGAATGGATGTAGGTGATCAGACAGGACGCTTATGTACGTCCTACCTGCCAGAGTCGTATCTAGACGTATCCCATATAACTCCAACTGCACACGCCCCATACCATTACAGAGCCTCCAGCAGTTTGAACAGTCCCCTGCTGACACGCAGGTCCATGGATTCATGAGGTTGTCTCCATATCCATGCACGTCCATCCGCTCGATACAATCTGAAACGAGACTCGTCCGACAACCACATGTTTCCAGTCATCAACAGTCCAATATCGGTCCTGACGGGCCCAGGCGAGGCATAAAACTTTGTGTCGTGCAGTCATCAATGGTACATGAGTAGGACTTCGGCTGCGAAAGCCCACATCGATGATGTTTCGTTGAATGATTCGCACGCTCACACTTGTTGATGTCACAGCATTGAAATCTGCAGCAATTTGCGGAATGGTTTCACTTCTGTCACGTTGAATGATTCTCTTCAGTCGTCGTTGGTCCCGTTATTGCAGGAGCTTTTTCCGGCCGCAGCGATGTCGAAGATTTGTTGTTTTACTGGATTCCTGATATTCACGGTACACTTGTGAAATGGTCGTACGGAAGAATCCCCACTTCATCGCTTCCTCGGGATTGCTGTGTCCCATAGCTCGTGCGCCGACTATAACACCACGTTCAAACTCACTTAAATCTTGATAACCTGTCATTAGCAGCAGTAATCGATCTAACAACTGCGCCAGGCTCTTGTTGTTTTATGTAGGCGTTGCCGACCACAGCGTCGTATTCTGAAAGTTGATATATCTCTGTATTTGAATACGCATGCCTATATCAGTTTCTTTGACCTTCAATGTACTTTAGAGCCAACGGGATTCTTCATAAAAGAATATAATACACTGCCAAGTAACATTAATGTGACCGCCTGTAAAAGCCTGAATAGCCATGTTTTGCACCACGGACCGCTGCCAGAGGTTCAGGAAGTGAGTTAATGAGTTCTGGAGATAGCGACAAGAATGTAGAGCCACGCTGATTCCAGCGCCGTGGCTAGCTGTGCTAGGTTTCTCGGCTGAGGACGCATGCTGTGAACAGCCCGATCAAGGTAGACCCGCAGATTCTAGACTGGATTTAAATCCGGGGAGATTGGTGGCAAGGGGAGTGCGGTAAATTCGTCACACTGCTAGTCGAATCACGCACGTATACTGCGAGCTGTGAACAAGTTGCATTATCCTGCTGATAGACGCCATCTGTAAAAGAAAAACAAACTGCATGTAGGGGTGGACATGGTCTCCAAGCATAGCTGCATATTTGTTTTTATCCACTGTGCCTTTCAGAATGACGAGATCACCAAGGAAATGACACTAAAACATCCCCCAGACCATAACGTTCTCTGCTCCGGGCTTTATCCCTTTCCGTGAATTGTTGCAAGGCCGTACAAGCCTACGGCCATCTGTCTAATGGAGTATAAAACGTGATTCATCTAAAAAGGTCATCAGTCTCCACTCACTGGATGTCCAGATGCGATTCGGCGTGCAAATTCCAGCCTCGGGTCGCTGATGAACAGCAGTCACCGTAGGAAACCTGGGCCTTTTGCGGAGGCCCATATGCAGCAAAGTTCGGTGAATGGTCGTTGAGGAGACGCTGTTGGAAGCCCACTGGTACACCTGGGCCGTCAGTTACTCAATACTTGCAAGTCTATTCCCCGGACACATCGCAGGCGTCGTTCATCCCTGTCATCTATGATCCGGGGTGCACCACAGTTACCTCAGCGTCGGTTTTGGTTAGTGCCATTTTGCTTTCGAGAGTTTACTCTACAACGGTACCCACCAGGGTAGCCAAGCGCGCTAACGCGCTGCCTCGTGGGCTCGGGTAGGCGCGCCAGCCCCGGATTGAATCCGCCTGGCGGATTAACGACGAGGCCCGGTGTGCCGGCCAGACTGGATGTGGTTTTTAGGCGGTTTTCCACATCGCGCTAGGTGAATACTGTGCTGGTGCCCACGTTCCGCCTCAGTTCCACGGCTCGCAGACATCTGAACACATTTACACTATTCCATGGATTACACTAGACGCAGACAGTTGGGGTACACTAATTCCATCCCGGGGGGTACGGGGTGGAGGCAGGAACAGCACCTGGCCACCTCTTAAATTGACCTTGCCAAATCCGATTAACCATGCCGACCCTGCGTCACTGCGGAAAAAAGACACAAGCAAAAAAAAGAAAAAAGTTTACTTTACCACGGTGGCGCGTGAAAACTTCACAGACTATTCTGAAAGCCAATGACCATGCCCTTTTGGACGTCAAATAAATCGCCCCGCTTCTGAATTACGACAACGACTGCAAGTCTCCCCCCCACCAGACGCGCTTTATATACCTTCACTTCCAGAGCTTCCACCTACCGTCTATGAGTTGTTATTGCGCGTTGGCGTCGAACATAATGTGACTGTACCGTGTATATCTTTATCGCAATACGCCGCCGACCGATCTGGATAACACAGTTTTCACAGGGTCCCTAATGATCTCAACTATTTTGTGGTTCTGACTTTGTGACACTTGGGTGCGCTGGTCAGGAAATGATGCACTTTACTAGACACAAAGCCGAATCTGCAGAGGAGCGTGAGAGATCTACAGGAAATTGCTTCTGCTGCCTCCAGGTTGCGACCGCGCCACATTTTCTGTGGTGTTGCCGCCAGGTGAGGTTCGACCAAGGTGGTAGGACTAAGCGGAAATACCGAAGCGTGTTGACTGGAAAGAAAGCATTGTCTCGATGTTTTCGTTTCTCGGCATAATAACTTCGAAAACAGGTTTATTCTGGATATCTGTAAGTGACAATGTAACATTTTGTAACTGAAAATGAAATTTTGTCACAGTAAACATTATACAGACGTTGTTGGATTATCTAGGTACTAGCTTAGAGCCCGCTGCTTCGTTTGCGTAGACTGTATGATCTGCACAGACTTGTTTTAGTTTTTCTTTAACCGGATTTTTATCTTTTGTACAAATTGCAACATCGTCTAAACTTTTCACGCTAATTAAGGGCGTAGAAACATCGTCTTTGCCGAATGTACATCTGAAAAAAAAAAGTGATTCTGGTAGCTGAAGTCGGAGGTCTTTGTTAATCCTGCCTTTGAGTTCCTGTGGTGGTATTTCCATAGAAAATTTCATCCACTAACACGTATTTCTTTAGAAGTTAAATACCAGTTTCCGTGTTTTTAACTTTAAAAATGTTTTGATGCAAGGAAACATTTTCATAAAAATATTCATCCCCTATTTCAATACATTAAGGGTTGAATTAAAAAAAAACATTGAAATACGCAATTGTTTATTTGTCAACGAGAAGCCATATTCAAATTTTCATTAATTTAAATTTAAAAATTCTTTCATAATGAAATATTTTCACAAATCATTTATTCGTCTGTTTCTTCCCTTTAGGGGTTGAATTTCTAAAAACACTGAAACAGATAAGTTTACCCTAGAAGTCAGATGTTTCACAGAGTCAGCTTTAAAAATGGTGTAGTAGTTCTTTTATAGTCATTTATTTTCAGAAAGGTTTTCACCCACTACTTCAACACCATAGGGGTTAAATTTCCAAAAATGCTGAAACATGGATTTCTTTATTTATGACGGAGAAAACAGATCCCAATTTTCGTATTTCTAGCTTCAAAATTGCCTTAGTAGCGACATATTTTCAAAAAACCTTATATCCTCTATTTCACTGCTGTAAGGGTGGAATTTCGAAAACCCCTTGTTAAACGAGGTTTACAGTACAAGATCAGTACCCTTTCCAAATGTCAAGTTCCTTTCCTTAGTTATTATGACAGTGAGATGATGAGTCAGCCAGTCAGAACATTTCGTTTTATATACATAGATAAAGATTGTTTAGCAAACGAAGAAAACGGACTGTTACAGTATTAAGGACTTGGGGCGTTAGCCATATAGCCATTCTCGGCACACTATGACGCCAGAAATCGTGTCGATTATGGTTATCTATCTCTTCGTATAAGATGTCTACCACCTCTACATTGCCATATGTGTGTAGAGTAGCGGTTTTCTGACATAATACAATCAACATAGCTGCGACATGAAGTCATTCAGGAGGTAAGCGACCATGTTCAAAGATATGTGCAGTCTGTAAAATGCTGAATAGGATGCGGAAGAAAAAGTCACTGCCTGGATTCAGAGTGACTTCATCATTCCAATATAACGCGTTTCGGACACTGCCATCATCAGATGGCTGCACAAAACGAGATACATACCTATAGATAAAGTAAAAATGAAGTACTAAACGAATCTAATCGGCCACACACACGAAAATACATTACAAGTCATTGCAAGACACATGATCTGTAACATCATTTCGCACGTAGACACAAAGGTTACATGCTGGAGTAGTATCGATCATAAGCAGACTGATAAAAGGTCGATGGTTGTCATACTAACAAGGGCAACTCCCCATTAAACCCATGCACATTTAGTGGTAATATGGGCCAGTCAATAACTGTAAACAACTTGCGCACGAAAACAGTAACAAGGTATACTAAAATGTGAAAAAAGAAGAAAACTTGAAACACTGAACGGTACAAGCTCAAGATGTTCAACATCGAGCGAAAGGGAATCAGTGCAGCATCGTGATTATATGGTCACGGCGTTGGTCTGCGAAGCGGGAGGTAAGTGTTCAAAACTCCCCCACGCCTCATACATTTTTGTCACAAAATTATGAGCTATCCGTCCGGTCTGATCGCTGTATTCAGGTTTGAGTCTGTGTCGTGGTGTAACGTTCGTTTGCAACAGCGTGGTGTAAGGAAGGGACCTACAGATGTACGTACCTACACAGTCTCTTGCGTTCCAGTTTGGAAGTTTTGACTCTTGACTCGCTTTGTTGTAATATAGTTCACATCCGATTATTTGTTGTTTTCATTTCTGTGAGAGGTTTACGCGACTCTCATTGGTCATCGAATTAACTTGAGAAGGTGATATATTCTTACCACATGACTCATGTTTTGTAACCAGTGTACAGTATGACAATTGCCAACACTACGGAAGGAGAACAGACAAGTCAGTGAACGGACGCAAAGCTTATAATTTTGTAAAAAGAAAGGAGCACGAGGGAGATCTGAACACGGACCTCCAGCTTTGCAGTCCAACACCGTGACCGCATAACCACAACGCCATGATTCTTAAATACGCTCGATGTTGCACATCTTGAGCTTGGACCATTCACTGTTTCTGTTTTGCTTGTTTTTTCATAATTCAGTTCATCTTCTTCCTGTTTTCATGCTTTATGTGTGTACAGTTTTTGACTGACCATTTTACCACTAAATCTGCAGTCAAGAGTTTCCCCCTTTTGAACACCAGATGGCGTCGATGTGCAGATAATGGTGCTGTATAGTGCCACAGTATAGACTAAGTATAATTTACAAAAGGGCGGAATATAACAATAGATTATTAGTAACAAAAATAGATATGGCACGCGTTTATAATACGGTTTTTAATATTTGTTATATATAATTTCTTATATATATTTCTTATTTGTAATGTCAGGTAGCGCTGCGGCGGTTCCTCTTTTTTTCGTACAAAGTTTTTTACAAAAAATTTTTATTTTATTATAACACGCCAATATGTCGGCACTACATGTACAGCGTATTACTTTCATGAACAAAATTTTTACTATTATGAAGCACCCGCTTTCCGTTCTTAATCGCCGCGCGGGGTAGCCGCGTGGTCTGGGGCGCCTTATCACGGTCCGTGCGGTGCGGCTCCTCCTGTCGGCGGTTCGAGTCCTGTTTCGGGCATGGGTGTGCGTGTTGTCTCTAGTGTAAGTTAGTTTAAGTTAGATTAAGTAGTATGTAGGCTTAGGGACCGCTGCCCTCTTCAGTTTGGTCCCATAAAAGCTTACTACAAATTTCCAAATTTTTCCATTCATAATCTTCGAATTTTTTTTTTTGCATTTATCGCTTATGCATGTCATTACTGATTTGCATTGTCAGATAGCGCTGCAGCGCCATAATGTTCATGTGTATTAACGACATAATTAGTGCGCTAAGTGTTAGTATTTTCTGCCTATTGCTTAACGTAGCCGTGTCGGCACTTGTTGATACTACTTCCTATTCGGACCATATTCAGTACTGTACTGTTCGTATTTTTCTGTATGTCTCTTTTGTCCGTACGCCATATCAATTTTTGTTACTAATCACCTGTTATTATATTTCATCCTTTTTGTAAATTATACGTAGTTTATACTTTGACGCTACATAACGCCACTCTCGCAACATCAACGTCATCTTGGAGCTGAAAATCTGTATCTTAGCATGACATCCATCAACCTTTTATCAGCCTACTTAAGATAGTTACTACTACAACATCTAACTTTTGTATCTTCGTGCAACATAATGTTACGGGACATGTGTCTTTTAATGACTAGTTATATATTTAGAGCCCAATTATCTTCGCTTTGTAAGTAATTTTTACTTTATGTATAGCTATCTATTATTACCTTGTTTTATGAAGCTATCTGATAATGACAATGTCCGAAACGTGTAACAGTCGAATACTGTAGCCAGCTTGAATCCAGTCAATGATTTTCCTCAACGACCTAGTCAGCATTTTGCAGACTGCACATAACTACTGGCCATTAAAATTGCTACACCACGAAGACGACGTCCTACAAACGCGAATTTAACCGACAGGAATAAGATGCTGTGATATGCAAATGATTAGCTTTTCAGAGTATTCACACAAGGTTGGCGCCGGTGGTGAAACCTACAACGTGCTGACATGAGGAAAGTTTCCAACCAATTTCTCATACACAAACAGCAGCTGACCGGCGTTGCCTGGTGAAACGTAGTTGTGATGCCTCGTGTAAGGAGGAGAAATGCGTACCATCACGTTTCCGACTTTGATAAAGGTCGGATTGTAGCCCATCGCGATTGCGGTTTATCGTATCGCGACATTGCTGCTCGCGTTGGTCGAAATCCAATGACTGTTAGCACAATATGGAATCGGTGGGTTCAGGAGGATAATACGGAACGACATGCTGTATCCCAACGGCCTCGTATCACTAGCAGTCGAGATGACAGGCATCTTATCCGCATGGTTGTAACGGATCGTGCAGCCACGTCTCGATCCCTGAGTCAACAGATGGGAACGTTTGCAAGACAACCACCATCTCCACCAAGAGATCGACGACGTTTGCAGCAGCATTGACTATCAGCCCGGAGACCATGCCTGCGGTTACCCTTGACGCTGCATCACAGACAGGAGCGCCTGCGATAGTGTACTCAACGACGAACCTGGGTGCACGAATGGCAAAACGTCATTTTTTTGGGTGAATCCAGGTTCTGTTTACAGCATCATGATTGTTGCATCCGTGTTTGGCGACATCGCGGTGAACGCACATTGCAAGCGTGTTTTCGTCATTGCCATACTACCCTTCATTCGATCCATGCGAAACCCTACATTTCAGCAGGATAATGCATGACCGCATGTTGCCCTGGCCAGCACATTCTCCAGATCTCTCATGAATTGAAAACGTCTGGTCAATGGTGGCCGAGCAACTGGCTCGTCACAATACGGCGGTCGCTACTCTGGATGAACTGTTGTATCGTGTTAAAGCTGCATGGACAGCTGTACCTGTACACGCCATCCAAGATGTGTTTGACTCAATGCCCAGGCGTATCAGGGCTGTTATAACGGCCAGAGGTGGTTGTTCTGGGTACTGATTTCTGAGGATCTATGCACCCAAATAGCGTGAAAATGTAAGCACATGTCAGCTCTAGTATGATATATTTGTCGAATGAATACCCGTTTATCATCTGCATTCCATCTCGGTGTAGCAATTTTAATGGCGAGTAGTGTATAAACAACCAGCTGAAGACGTTGTTCCGTATTCGATCAAACGACCACGTTTAAATTCATTTATTCTGTAATAACCATTCCTGACCGATGGGTATTATCATCGGCAGCCATACATATTAAAATAAAAAATTGTCTTTTTGCCAAAACTATTTTCATATACTTCTACGAATTACTTGAAAGTGATACCATAAGAAATTGGACAAGTTGCGTGTTTCATATCTTCGGAATTTTGAACGAATCATTACAATAATCTCCCTTACCGACAGTCTCGTAGCTAAGTAAAGTTTACCAGAATTTCATAGAAATCTTCAAAGTGTTAGTGAAGTCTAGCGTTTAAATCAGTTGTCACTTCTTACTTTCCATTACGACTTTCGCTCAGGGTTTTGTGATAGACTATTGATTGCCAGGTATTCTTCTTCTTTAATATCGCTGTACGCTGCTTCGATTACTCATCCTCCATTATCGAACATTCTGTGTACAAAAATAACTTAATGCAGGAAGCTGAAAAACGCTACAGATTCTATCAGAAATCTTGATTATTTTTGTGGTAATTTATAGCGGTTTCTGCTTTTTAGGTAAGCGCCTAATTTTTAAAATTAATTATAAACATTGTAAAGATGTCCAGAGTGAAAAATAAACTACAAATAATACAGCTCACCACTGCACGTTTCTACGAAGTTTTGTATTCTTCCAAGGTAAACAGCACTTACCTGAAAAAGAAACAAAACAAAATATAAGTGAAAGTAACTATTATTGTGCGTTTCAGAAACTACGAATATCTTAAGTAAATTTCATAAAAGGCTTCTAGGAAAGACTGACTTCGTTAAACACAAGATACGCATGATTTTAACTGCGAAGGACTTAGATTTAAATAATATTGTATGATTCATCGAGCCAAAAAGTGGGAAGTGTGAGTTGTTAATATGATCAAATAATTTGGCCGCGAAATTAGTACGGATTGAGAAAATTGTAACTGGCACAAAGTGCTTAATGATGATAGATAAACTTAATTATTTGAAAGCTGAGCAAAAAAATATTCACTGAAATTTCCGGGTAGCAATAATTATGGATTCTTTTTTTGACTTACCTTCCAATATTGTGAATTTTACGATTGCTGTGCTGAAACGGCCGAATTTTCATTTCATTACGAGTTGGAAATTCATTTTGATGTTCAAATTGAATCTCTTATTTGTGGCCAACGTTAATTATATTTGTAGTTACGTTATTACGCTGACCTCTTTTGAAGAATTTACGTAGGAATTAGCAGAAAATTAAACTAAATTGCTTTTTCCAGAATTCTGGCAACAAAAAAGTTGCGAATTAAGAAGTAATTAGTATAAATGGAATTTGCGCGAACCAAACTGTAGTCGGAATAACAAATTGCGCAGGGCGGACAAATAAAAGTAAAATATTTCGATAAAATGTGTTGATTAGGGACATGTTTCTCAAACAATATGAAATCATCTGCGAGAGTTCATGCAGCTTGTGAGCAGTTTACCGTTGATCATCCGGCCAGTGTGTTTTAAAATAAAAAAAGTAAAAAAGAAATTTCGTATTTTTATTTCTGTGTTTTATACGACGTTTTCAGACTCGAATAATACTGAATGCAAGGCCTGGTTGATTGACGTTTACGTAAGGTATTGTACAACCGATTTGATTAATGTAAAAGATAATAAACAGGTACAATATAACAATATCAGTAACAGTGGTGTCGTGGCATATCTATAAATACACAAATTATTGTTCAGTTAAAGATATTTGTCATGATGTTTTAACTGTTACGGGGTAGTTCGGCGAAGATTATTCTGACACTATAAATAAAAAGAACAATGAATCTGATACGAACAGGAACGATAGCGATATACATGCTCGATATTTAAGTAGAAATAACTGTACATATGATATCTGTAGCACGAAACGGCAAAAACGAAGGGACCAATACGAGTTACTGATTGCCTATCCAACGTCTTTTAGAGGCAAAAAATTTAATTTCCAGAATTTTATATAATTAATGAGCGAATTTACAGATTTAAAATGCTGTCATAATTTACTCATTACGAGGTATAATTTTATGTTAAAGATTTAACGCAGTAAGACATATAGTAAAGTTAGAAACAGTGCATACGTCCGGAGATAGCGTAACGCATGGCGCACAAATTACCCAGACTATTTTCAAACAGTTAGTGAGAACGGGACCACGCAGCAATTTCCAGAAGACTTTACACGTAATTTCAAATCTTATCGTAAGTTTTTATCTGTGAGATCCCCATCCCTCCGAAGTAGTGAAGGGAAAAATTTTAATGCTTACTACATTTTCGCTCTTAATGCAGCAGAACTACACACCAGGTATGGACCTTTAACTTATTAATTCGTTACTTCTAACTCTATTTGCTACATATTTTGCAGACAGTTATCCACACACACCACTGAATATAATCCGAAATTGTATCAATGTTGACACACAGTTCAGAAGGTATAAAGTCATAAGCAGTGAGATGCGTGAGAAACCACCTTTTTTTTAAAACGAAGGGAAAATTACTCACACTACAATCATCCAGTGAGTAATTCGAGTCTAAAAAAAAGCCACCACAACTGAAGTTTTGCTTCTTGAACCGTAGAGGTTTTACGTGATTAACGTCAAATTTTAACACATTAACTCATTTGTATAGTAATTAGACGTTTGAAGCTGTTTCGTGCATGAGAGTTTTATTCCTTAAAGAATCAGGGTCGGAGGTTTACTAGTACATATTAACATGAAATGGCTATTAAAACAGCTACTAGTGCTGCCTTTTTACCACAACCATGTCTTTAAAAAGCTCTTTATTATATAGGGTGGGTCACGAGGTTTTTCCCCGGTTTTTAGAGGGTATCCTTTAGGTTATTTGGAACAAAAAAGTGAATAAAGTAATGGAATCAGATCCATAATTACGGAACTACAGTAATGGAAAAACTCAGGAAAATGGCAGAAAAAACTTTTATTTTAGGATTTAACTATCAAAAATGCACATAATAATTAATTTAAACAATTGTATTCAGAGTGGTTTTAAAGCAAGTGTTCAGAATTTCCTCCCTGCATTTGAAGGCAAAGATTCGCACGGGAGTGAACCGCGCGAGTAGCATTTTGTAATTTCACATGCTCGTTCCTTATTGACGTTGCGGCATCGAAAATACGTTGTATCAATTCTTCTCGTGTGTCCACCTTAACTTCGTACACGATGTCTTTCATCCACCGCCGCCGCGCGAGATTAGCCGAGCGGTCTAAGGCGCTGCAATCATGGACTGTGCGGCTGGTCCCGGCGGAGGTGCGAGTCCTCCCTCGGGCATGGGTGTGTGTGTTTGTCCTTAGGATAATTTAGGTTAAGTAGTTTGTAAGCTTAGGGACTGATGACCTTAGCAGTTAAGTCCCATAAAATTTCACACACATTTGAATACATCATCCACCGGCGGTAATATGCGGATGTTAAATCTGGGGATCTGGCATGCCACTTGATAGGCCCCCGCGTCCTATCCATCGATGTGGTAATTGGTGATTAAGATAACCTGTTACCACGTGGTGGAAGTGTGCAGGTGCCCCGTCATGTTGGACGTACATGTGGCGTCTTGTTTCCAGAGGAACATCTTCAAGAAGCTGCGGCAAATCTTCTCATCTGTCCATTTAAATTTCCCGGGAGAAAAATCGGCCCCAGTAAATGGCCTCACACAACACCACACCAGACACTGGCACTGAATCTCCGTTGAAATTGAGATACTGCCGTGGCATGGGGATTTTCGTCTGTCGATACATGCATGTTATGCATGTTGTCGATGTCATCTTTTGTAAAGGTTGCCTCATACTGAACATTATGAAGCGATAGAGCTGCCGATTTCCATTTAACCAGTTACAAAAGTGCAAACGGTTGGCACAATCATGTGGCTCTAAATGGTGAACTTTCTGCACATGAGAAGGATACAGTACATTCTCATGAAGAATCCTACGTACCTCAGATTGCGAAACGTTCAGTCGGGTAGCTAGGCGTCTTGTACTTGAACGAGGACTGCAATCTACTGAATTAAGAATGTTTTCCTCTTCTTGAACGTCATGATGTCTTTCGGAGTGAATACGAAAACTGGGAAGAGTACTAATTTCTAGCAATATTCGATATGTTCCACTAAATGTTTTGGCACTCGTAATCCTACAATTAGGATCCCGACGATGATATTCGGCGACAGCAGCTTTCGCATTACCATCACAGAAGCCCAAAATGTACACCATCTCCCCATACACCTGCGATGAAAACTTGTACGGCATCACAAAATGTACTGTACTCAGGAGACAATAACAGTAAACAACGACTGCAGTATCAACAACGTGGTTGTTATGAAAACGCACCATTCACTGCACTTGTCTACCTAAGACTGATCGTGTGTCCTGCGAACACCAGTGTAGCGCTCCACTCACCGTGGCATGTTTCGGAACTCTGTTGTAGCTCCTCAATTATGGATCTGATCGCATTACTGAATTTACATTTTTTGTTCCAGATAACCTAAGGAATAACCTAAAGCAACCGGGGGAAAACTTGTGACTCACCATGTATACTATAAATAAGACGAGTTAGCCGTTGCAAAAACGATTTCCTGTTATCCTCATACGCTGCAGAGGAAAGGAGGATGTGATTGATGGCATCTTCTGCAGCGTTACCGCAGTCACAGAACTAATTTCGTTTAATTCAATTGCGGTGATTCTGAATCGAAAGATTTCCGTGGTTGAATGTCACGCTGCAAATAGTGGTTATTAAACATCTGGTTAGACAAACATCGTAACACCAGGCCTCAGTGGAACAATTGCCTGCTCAATAAACTTGCGCCAATTCGTGGTGGGTTACCAACTACCAGCAAGCCAGGAAACGCATAAATAATCTACCGTTTATTCCTTCCATCACTTACTGTATCGATCAGTGGTATTTCAGGGCCAATAAAGTCTATGAAATGTTTCGTCGGTGAAATTCGTTGGAAATACGAGGGTCACTGCAAAAGAAATGCACACTATTTTTTTTTAAAAATCCATCTTTTATTCTACATGTTTGAAAGTTTTACAGTGTGTAGATACATCCTTTAGGAACAATATTTTCATTTCTCCACATAATTTCCATCCCTCTCAACTGCCTTACGCCGTCTTGGAACCAGCGCCTGTACACTCGCACGGTAAAATTCTGGACCAACCTGTTGGAGCCACTGTATGGCAGCGTGCACAAGGGAGTCATCATCTTCAAACCTTGTTCCACGAAGAGAGTCTTTCAGTTTCCAAAAGAGATGATAGTCACATGGAGCCTGGTCAGGACTGTAAGGCGGGTGTTTCAGTGTTGTCCATTTTAGTTTTGTGATCGCTTCCATGGTTTTTTGACTGACATGTGACCGTGCATTGTCGTGCAACAGTAAAACATCCTGCTTTTGCCGATGTGGTCGAACACGACTCAGTCGAACTTGGAGTTTCTTCAGTGTCATCACTAATGCGTCAGATTTTATGGTGGTTCCACTTGGCACGATGTCCACAAGCAAGTGTCCTTCGGAATCGAAAAACACCGTAGCCATAACTTTTCCAGCAGAAGGTGTGGTTTTGAATTTTTTTTTTTGCTGAATTTGCATGATGCCACTCCATTGATTGCCTCTTCGTCTCTGGTCAAAAATGATGGAGCCATGTTTCATCACCTGTCACAATTCTTCCAAGAAATTCATCTCCACCATTCTCGTACTGTTCCAAAAGTTCGATGCATACCGTTTTTCTTGTTTCTTTATGAGCCACAGTCAACATCCTGGGAACCCACCTGGCACAAACCTTTTTTAACGCCAACACTTCCAGTATTCTGCAAACACTTCCTTCCCCTATCCCAACGTAGCATGACAATTCGTTGACTGTGATGCGTCTGTCAGCAGTCATCAATTCGTTAACTCTCGGCACATTGTCTGGAGTGTGTGCAGTACGAGGCCTGCCGCTCCGAGGACAGTCCTCAGTACTGCCGTGCCCGCTTTCATCACGTAACCTGCTTGCCCAACGACTAACTGTAGTGCGTTCGACAGCAACATCTCCATACACCTTTTTCAACCTCTTGTGGATGTTTCCCACTGTCTCGTTTTCACAGCACAGGAATTCTATGACAGCACGTCAAGTGTAGCAGCCATCTTGAAGACATACTGTGATGGCGGCACTCACGGGAACAGGTTGAACTAAGTTTGAAAACAAGCGGGAAGGATGTATCTACACACTGTAAAACTTTCACACATGCAGAATGAAAACTGTATTTTTACAAACAAAATGTGCATTTCTTTTGGAGTGATCCTCGTACAATGTATTGTATCACCCACTCCCTAGCTAATTAGTGTCTCCCACGAGAGACCCAGTTGTAACACGGCCGAGAAGTCTGTTAGTTTAAATATTTCATATGATGCCGCGGCAGTACACCGGTAAGATATTGTACGAGACAGGACTACTTGTATCCGCCATCTTTCCGCTGGCGTAACTCTCTGTTAGATCTAATGTGCCGTTCATGACAGAATGTACAGCAGCGCGGGAGCTGTTGTACGCGTGGTAGGCAGAGCAGAAATAGATCGCGAAGCGGCGAGATTCATTGGGAGCATCGATCAAGCCTAGCGTGTCCGGCGATATTACAGTACGGCGATCCCACCGGATCCGGGGCATACGTAACGAGATTCGAATCTCGTGCATTACTGGTGTCCTCGAAGGATTTGGAAGCGATGTGGACAGACAGGATGATCAAGTGGGGGATTTGCAGTCGCACCTGCGCACCGCGGCTGCCGCGACGCGAGTATAATTTATGCGCGATCGTTCTTTCTCATGAACCGTAACGGCGATCTCCGCGAAATGTTAGTTGTCCGTGCTTTCTTACTTATCTCTAATCTTCTTCCTTAGCCGTCCATAATTTATTACTTGCACGACCATAATCATCTCGTCCATTATCTGGGTTCATTTCAACAGAGTGCACATAATGTGTCTCCAGGGGATGCTACGTGCAGGGTGACCACAACAGGGTGAAAAGTATCTAAACCGACAAACTCTGGGAGGTTGTAGGGGACATCAAAACAAATATTTTTCCCTAATGTCATTTTTTCCTATGAGGAGTATTTAAACCGGTGGAGGCCGTATTACGATCTTCAGTTGTTAGAGCGTGTATTACGCTCTTCAGTTGTAGGCAACTGCCGGCCGGTGTGGCCTAGGAGCTACAGTCTGGAACCGCGTGACCGCTACGGTCGCAGGTTCGAATCCTGCCTCGGGCATGGATGTGTGTTATGTCCTTAGGTTAGTTAGGTTTAAGTAGTTCTAAGTTCTAGAGGACTGATGAGCTCAGCAGTTAAGTCCCATAGTGCTCAGAGCCATTTGAGCCATTTTGTAGGCAACTGCTGTCCACCAGTGTAGTAGTGCATTGTCTCTGTTTACTAATGGCGCGATACACCTGGAGTGAGTACAGTGATATGGTTGGTGCGCACTACACCGAGTTTATCAACAACAATATCCCAATCGCTGTATCCCGCATCATACGACCTTTGCTGCTGTGTACCAACGTCTGCGTGAGATCGGGTCACTTAGCAAATTTCCTGGACAGGGACGCCGTCGCACAGTAAGACCGCTGCAATTTGAGGAAGCTGTCTTGCAGCATGTGGAGCGGGATCCTTCAATCAGCACTCGTGCAATTTCACGTAACATGGGGACGAATCAGACGAATCTACGAACAGTCCTTCGAGAGCAACTGTTACGTCCTATTCACTTACAGCGTGTCCACAACCTGGAACCAGTTGATTATCCACCCAGAGTACAGTTTTCGCAGTGGTACCTGAAACAGAGTGAAATGCATCCTACATTTTCATCCTCTGTGTTATTTACCGATGAAGCAACGTTCGGGCGTGCTGGAGTCCTCAACAAGCACAATTCGCATGTTTGGAGTGAGGATAACCCACATGCCACAGTTACTACGCTAATCAAGTGCGGTTCTTCGTTAATGTGTGGGTCGGTATTGTTGGGGACTGTTTAATTGGGCCGTATCTGCTACCTAGGCCATTAAATGGCAGGCACTATTACAATTTTCTCGCCAGAGCATTGCCAGAATTGCTATAAGACGTCCCGCTCCCTACAAAACAACGAATGTGGTTCCAACATGACGGGGCGCCGGCACATTTCAGTCGTCGTGTGCGTCGATTCCTGGACCGACGGTTCCCAGAAACGTGGACTGGCAGAGGTGGTCCTGTACCATGGCCTGCTCGATCCCCAGATATGTCCCCTCTGGACTTTTTTGTGTGGGGAGAGATGCGCAACTCTGTTTAAGCAACTGCTGTCGCATCAGAAGAGGATATGGTTGCCCGGATAGTAGCAATAGCAGGAAAAATTCAGGATACTCCTGGGACTTTTGCCCGTGTCAGACAGAACATGATCCGACGGTGTAACCTTTGTTTACGTGTCAATGGAGGCAGTTTTGAAAATCTACTATAATTTAAATTGGGTTGTGTTAATGTGTTGTCTCTTGGTCATAAAGAAATAGAAAAGTGTTTGTTGGTTTAATTAATTTGCCGCCAGAGAAATCTTTCTCTACCGGTTTAAATACTCCTCATAGGAAAAAGTGACATTAGGGAAAAATATTTGTTTTGATATCCTCTACAACCTCCCAGAGTTTGTCGGTTTAAATACTTTTCACCCTGTAGACAGATGTCCCTGTGAGAACCCTGTATCCTTATATGTTGCACTTATTTAGCAGTTTAAATATCTCAATTTCCTCATTCTTTCATTGTAGTGTACTTACGAGGAGAACATGACAAGTACCACAACCCAGTTTTCTTGTAACTTCTTCAGTGGAAGAGGAGTCAAAACAAGCGAACACCTGTCTCGGCTTACTTTTAGATACTCGATCGAATCTGAGAAAATGAATGTCAAAGTTTCCGATGTAATTTAGACGCCTTCTTGGCGCTCGCTGATCTCAGTTGGCATTGTGGCAAAGTGGCTGGTGTCGCGGCCTCTCACCTTTGGCGCCCCGTGTTCGAAACCTGATTATTACTTTTACGTATTTTATTGTATTTATTTATTTTTCAGTTATCTACCCATCGCCGTAGAAGCTTACTACACAAAATACTACTGGGTTTCACAGTGTCATACACTTACTACACATTGTATATGTGTTTGGTATTTTTCAGGAGTTACAATCTGTTTAATTCTCATATCCTTATATTTCAGTCTTACATCAATTCTGATATTTTATTTTTGTTTATTCTTCAGGAAGATCTGTTGCATTTCCTTCGATGATACCGATCGTAGAAATATAGAAACTCTGAACACCACGCGCATCGGGTGAAGGCAGGTTTGCCACGGTGACATTTCTTCGTAAGAATCTCACTAGGTTTAGAAACGTTGCTAACGTTGCTGAAGATTTCATTCGTTGGCAATAGTTTTGTAGTAAACTACCCATAACGGATCACTTTACCGAAAACTGGCGCTTGCAGTTGATCACGAATCAAATTACACTACAGGAATTTTACCGAAAACAATTTCAAATACAGGGTGGCGCACGAAATGTGTTACCAATTCACGACGCACATTAGATATCCTGCTGGGATCTCTATAGCAATACCAGCAGAGCTTGGAAAGCCCGCATCTCGTGGTCGTGCGGTAGCGTTCTCGCTTCCCACGCCCAGGTTCCCGGATTCGATTCCCGGCGGGCTCAGGGATTTTCTCTGCCTCGTGATGGCTGGGTGTTGTGTGCTGTCCTTAGGTTAGTTAGGTTTAATTAGTTCTAAGTTCTAGGCGACTGATGACCTCAGCAGTTGAGTCGCATAGTGCTCAGAGCCATTTGAACCATTTAGAGCTTGGAAAAACAAATGAGTTACGAAATGACGTGTAATTTACGATACTGCCGCTAGGATACTAGTAAGCAGCAATGGCTGACAATGGAAGACTGACGACACAGCAACGCATACTATAATTTATGTTATTTATTTTTTCGCCGGCCGCTGTGGCCGAGCGGTTCTTGGTGCTTCAGTCGGGAACCGCGCTGCTGCAACGGTCGCAGGTTCGAATCCTGCTTCGAGCATGGATGTGTGTGTGTGTGTGATGTCCTTAGGTTAGTTAGGTTTAAGTAGTTCTAAGTCTAGGGGACTGATGACCTTAGATGTTAAGTCCCATAGTGCTCAGAACCATTTTAACGATTTCGTTAAGTCCCATAGTGCTTAGAACCATTTGAACCATTTTGTTAAGTCCCATAGTGCTTAGAGCCATTTAAACCATTTATTTTTTCAAAAATTCATTCACCAGACATACAATTAGTAGACGAATAAGGACGAAGTTATTTCAGTATACATTGGAAAACATTCGTGTAGTACCCTTCTACGGACACGAGTTGATAAATGCAAAACAAAAATAAAAGTAATAATCAGCTTTAGAACGCGGGGCAAAAAAGTGTGAAACCATGACACTAGCCACTGCGCCACCTTTTCGGCTGAACGATTCACCCGTTAAAAGGCACATAAAGTACCTCGAAAAACTTTGACTGTTGTTTTCTCAAAAACTGTGGAGTAAGACACGTGTTCGCTTATTTTGATTCCTGTTCCACGGAATGAAGTTTCTGGGAAATCGGGTTATGGCACTTGCAGTGTTCTCCTCGTTAGCGTCAGAGAATATCGACAGACGCCCAGCGATAGCTGGTAAAAATTTTCCAGCAGTTGAAATAACAAGCAAACCGAATCTTTTCTACCAACAATAATTTTTGAAACAGCATTGCTCTGCGCAATATGCGAACTCTAGCTATTAAAATATTAACACTGTTGATTGTGTGCTATCGAAGAACGCCACATTACCAAAACCATTATTGTATTTGTATACACTGATGGAACAAAGCATTATGATTAGCTGCTTAGTAGAGCTTGGTACACCTTTGTAACGCAATAGGGCAGCGATTATATGTATCATGGATTCGGCAAGTCCTAATTTTCCGAAATGCGTCGTACCAGATGCCTGCGCACAGGTCACTCAATTCCCCTTAATTACGATTTTTTTTTGAGGTCTCACAGCTCTTGCTCAACAGTGTCCCGTCCCAGATGTATTCCATCTGGTTCAGATCACGCTAAGGTAGCCAAGAAACCAGCGTCACTTCACTATCATGCTCCTCGAACCATAGTAGCACGATCTTGGCACTGTGATATGTGCTGGTGTAGCGACAGTGTTTTGGAGTACATCGTTCAGAATATATTGTTGAACATGATCTACGCAACAGATGACAGCTTTTGACCTGGGGAGTTAACCTGCTGGAAGATGCCAATGTCGTTGCTGTCGGGGAAGACATGAAGCGTGAAGTGGGTGCAGGTAATGTTCACGTAGTCCACAGTTTCGATTACTACCACTGGTGCCATGGAAACTTATACAAATGTGGGCCATAGAATAATGCCTCCCTCCCCCCCACCCCTTCCCAACCTACAACCGTTGTGAGTATATGTTTGTTTGTGCCAGCTGCTCACCTGGATGATGGCGTATCCGGGAACGAACATCTTCCAGTGTAATGAGAAACGTGTATCATCCGACCAGGCGACACGTTTCCCTCCATCCCCAGTCCAATCTCGATGATCATGAGTCAACAGTGGCAGTGAACGAAGCTGTCACATGTGAACATTACCTCCATCCCCTTTATACTTCATGGCTTCCCCGATGGCGATGATTTCTTCCAGCAGCATAAACGCCCTTATCACAAGGAGTTATCTACTGCTAAGCGCCACATTCAACAATGCATTGCTGAACGGCGTGCTCCAAAACAATGGTGCCTGCACCAGTGTTTTACTCTGTCGTCAGATATGGCACAGATCGCCGGCTATCTTTTTTTTATAGAGGGAGCAAGCCCGCAGCCCCCATGAGCTATCCTCTACGCTATGAGGACAACTGACACTATTTGTGTCTCGCGGACTGTTCGAATTTGCGGACGCAAAGGCATGATTGGCTACGTTCAATGCCAATTAACTCGGAAGCGACGCAACGTATCGAATATTTTCCTGAACAGTTACTTCTCAGCACAACCAACCCTGCAACAGCCTTATAAGCTTCTCAGACTATTTCCGACCATCCCTGTAAATGTGAAGTTCCAATGCCCAGCCCCTTGCAGAAGTACCTACAACCTTACTGCACCTGAACAACACATATCACTCTTACAGATCGCTTTTGTGTAATCAGTGTTTATTATCTAAGAGATGAATTACCCCAGGAAATTAGTTCATAAGACATTATGGAGTGGAAACATGCAAAAAAGTTATAAGGTTGATTGGTTTGTTTCCAAAGCTAACTTTTATAAGAAAAGCGGTAGTAGCTGAATTTAAACGTTCGAGCAGCTCAGTAATATTTTTCTGCCAGTTTAAGTTTTCATCAAAATGCATACCACAAAATTTGGGGCATTCTACCCTGTTTATTGACTCCTGTTCATGCGCTAAATCAATTGTTGGTATGACTCCATTTGTTGCACAGAACTGAATACGTGTGTTTCCTCAAAATTAAGGGGTAGTCTATTTTCAGAGAACGATTCAATAATTCTTTGAAAAACATCATTGACAATATCTTCCATTGCTTTCTCTTTTAAGGGGTTTTATGGGAACGCTAGCATCGTCTGCAGAAAGTAGCAACACTACTTGATGCATTTTAAGTGGAAGGTCATTAACATATATGGGGTGTCAGGGGTGTAAGCGCAGATACTGTGATCTTAACATGAACCTACTTCAGTGTGTCAATTGTTTTTTCTCTGCGTCTAACAGTCTTCCCACAAACACGTCACGTAATTTACTGCCTGATGTTTTCTGCACGGTCTTGGCTCAAATGGTTCAAATGGCTCTGAGCACTATGGGACTTAACATCTGAGGTCATCAGTCCCCTAGAACTTAGAACTACTTAAACCTAACTAACCTAAGGACATCACAAACACCCATGCCCGAGGCAGGATTCGAAACTGCGACCGTAGCGGTCGCGCAGTTCCAGACTGAAGCGCCTAGAACCGTACACGGACGTGACTACACGACTAAGAAGACTACGCCTGTCACTAAAGACTGACCGTTTTTGCGTCGACGCTTCCACACATCAACACCCAATCTGATTCCAAGAGAAAATTAAGCATTAATGGTTCACTCTTGCCACATGTACTTGGAGATGCTAACCAGCCTAGAAACATACTACATCTAAAAGCTATAATTATTAGTCTGCAAATTGAGTAAATCCTGATGTAATGTTGTTCAGTACACCGTCCTAGTCACCAGTAAAAATATCTGCAATTATACCCCTAGTACCCCGTAGAAAGAATAGGAGTGGACCCAAAATTGAACCCTGTGGGAATCCCTTCGTTACTTCTCTGCATTCACCAAATTTTTTAATTTGTAGATAAAAAAATGTCTCGTATAGGTCGTATGTTCCAATTTGAGAATTTCAGATTTGACTGTTTTCATTTCAACAAAAGGAGGAAAAAAATAACAGGAGAGAGCTAGCGTTTTCCCTGCAAAACTGATGCCTTTGTAGATTCTGGCGCTGCAGGTAACTACCTCCAGAACCGCGTGTGTCTGTGTACGTGGGGGAGGGGATCAGGGAGGAACTTGAAGAAAAATGACGCCAAAGGCTGTGTCCCAGCTGGTGCGCCGCGCGGTCGGGGAGCTGTGTGGGCGTCCAGGAGCTACCGTATGTGTACGTCCGGCCCCCCTTGCGTAGGGACGCATTTATAAACAGCGGCTACCTGCTGGCTCGCGGCCATTAGAGGGCGCCAGGTGCGTGGGCGGACGGGTAAGCCGGCGTGGATTATCGCCTGTCCGCTGGGGAGCCGCACCTCCCGCCTATTGGCCGCACGAGATCCAGTTACCCGAGCCACGCGTGGCGCGTGGCCGCTACATTTTCCGTAGTAAAGTGGAGGGCTGCAGCTGCTGGGAGCAAGAGGGTTTCCACTTCCTGCCTACACTGCATAGCTGACGAAAACAACCACACTGTGTACGTTCTATTTGATGTCTTGTAACTCGCCATTTTTTACGTGGCTAATCATGCTGTAATTTACGTGAACGTAGCGGTAGGATAATTCAGGATGACTTATACAGAATTAATATTTCGTGTGTTGAATGTCTGTTTGTCCTAAATGTGGAAAATGTACGTTAAGGGGGTAGGACGTCAAACGGGACGACTTGGAGCAGGAGAGACACCACAGGACATTTTAATTTCCACTGTCTATACTTTTAAAAATAAATTCATAAAACTTTGTCAGAATGACCAGAAAGGATTCAGGATTTACACTTATGGTGGTGGAAGTTCAAAAATATAAGAAAATATTTTATTTTTTTACATTTGTATTTCACCTTTTTTTCACTTACCATTGGCTGCATTTGTTGCTGTAGGTACTCTTTTCTTCATAAGTAAGAGAGATTCTTCGATGAATTTTGCACAGCATACAAACCATACTTACAGGTGTATGAAACTATAGAATTTTCCAAATCTATTAAAAACTGTGGTAAAAATTGAGATAATTAACTATAAAATTTGAGCTTTTTCTAAACATGAAGTTTAAAATACGAGTATAAAAGCACATTCATTTTTCATAAATTAAATAATTTCCAGTTTTTCATACACCTTTAAGTATTGTTTGTATGCTGTGCAAAATTCATCAAAGAATCTCTCTTACTTATGAAGAAACGTGTACCTATAGCAACAAACGCAGCCAATAGAAGTGAAAAAATGATGAATTTTCACATATAAAAAAAAATATTTTGTTACGTTTTTGAACTTCCACTGCTAAGATTGTGAAACCTGAATCCTTCCTGGTCATGCTGACAAAGTTTTATGAATTTATTCGTAAAAGTATAGACAGTAGAAATTAAAATGTCCTGTGGTGTCTCTCCTGCTCAAAGTCGGCCCGTTTGACGTCCTACCCCCCCTTAATGCAAATGATTAGGGGGGAAAAATCCTGTAATCCATACACATTGTGTGTGTTTTTCCACATCTCCGCTTAAATCACTGGACCGATTTCAACCGAACTTGGTACACATATCCTTTACTGTCAAACAACAATCGCTGTGGGGGTGACAACCACCTAACTAAAGTAGTTCAGGAGGTATGACATCATAAAGAATGAGAAGCCTGAGAAACTGCCGCATCATGGACGACTTATTTTCTGCAAACTGCATTCCACACACATTTTTCAGACGGTATTCACATACGCCGCTGAACGTACGTACAAAATTATATGGTCTTACGGCACATGGATCGGAAGATATGAGGTCATAAACACTGAGATGCATGAAAAAACTGCTGCATCATGCTTCACGTTTCAATTTAGTACTTCTTTGTTTCGAACTCTGTTCACAACATACTTCGCAGACAGTATCCACATATGCTACTGAATGTATTTACACAAATGCGTCATTGTACGAGCATAGTTGAAAATATATGACGCGATAAACTCTGTAATTCGTGAAAAACTGCCGCATTAATACTCGTGAAGTCCTGAACTCAACGAAAAGCCTCGCACCTGGAAACGCTTTTGACCGGTCTCAAACGGTTGTAGGCGAAAACAATAGCCGCCTATAGAGGACGATGAGATTAGTCTTTAACGCCCCGTCGAGAACGAGACCATCAGAGACGGAGCACAAGCTAGGATTAGGGAAGGATGGGGAAGAAAATCGGCCCTGACCTTTCAAAGGAACCCTCCCACCCTTTGCCTGAAAAGATTTAGGGAAATAACGAAAAACCTAAACCAGGATAGCCAGAGGCGGGTTTGAAGCGTCGTCCTCCGGACGGAATACAAGTCCAGTGTGCTAACCACTGTGCTATCCGTCTGTACACCTATGAAGACTCGTTGCCATAGAAACGTTTATACAAAATCGCGCCGTACACTCCGCAAGGCAGCTGCGCCCAGAGTACAGAAACGGTACAGGTTAATATCACACCGACACTGCTGCATAATTTCAAAGGTGTTTTCACGAATACGTGGAAATGAATTTTTTTTCGATGCTTCACTTACATCTACATCGTTATTCTGCAATTCACACTTAAGTGCCTGGCAGAGGGTTCATCGAACAATTTTCGTACTACTTCTCTACCATTCCGCTCTCGAATGGTGTGTGGGAAAAAGGAACACCTAAATCTTTCCGTTCGAGCTCTGATTTATCTTATTTTATTATGATGATCATTTCTATCTACTTAGGTGGGTTTCAAAAAAATATTTTTGAATTAGGAAGAGAAAGTTGGCGATTGAAATTTCGTAAATAGATCTCGCCGCAAAGAAAACCGCCTTTGTTTCAGTGAGTGCTCCCCCCCCCTCCCCCTCCCCCCGCCGCCCACCGCCACAACTCGCGTATCATATCAGAGACACCCTCACCCCTATTGCGCGATAACACGAAACGAGCTGCCCCTCTTTGTACTTTTTCGATGTCCTCCGTCAATCCCACCTGGTAAAGATACCATACCGCGCAGCAATATTCCAGGAGAGGACGGACAAGTGTTATGTAGGTTGTCTATTTAGTGGGTTTGTCGCATCTTCTAAGTGTTCTCCCAAGAAAGAGCAGGCTTTGTTTCGCCTTCCCCACAATGTTATCTATGTGGTCTTTCCAATTTAAGTTGCTCGTAATTATAATTCCTAGGTATTTAGTCGAATTAACAGCCCTTAGATTTGTGCGATTTATCGTATACCCAAAATTTATCGGATTTCTTTTAGTACCCATGTGAATGACCTCTCACTTTTCTTTGTTTAGTGCTGATTGCCACTTTTCGCTCCATACAGAAATTCTCTCTAGATCATTTTGTAATTGGAATTGATCGTCTGATGATTTTACTAGCCGAAAAATTACAGTGTCATCTGCAGACAATCTAAGGGGGCTTCTCAGATCATCACCTAAATCACTTATGTAAATCAGGAACAGCAGAGGGCCTATGACACTACCTTGCGGAACGCCAGATATCACTTCTGTTCTACTCGATGTTTTATCGTCTATCACTACGAACTGTGACCACTCTGAGAGAAATCACAAATTCAGTCATACAACTGAGACAATACTCCATGTGCACGCAATTTGATTAATAGTCGCTTGGGAGGAACGGTATCAAAAGCCTTCTGGAAATCTAGGAATATGGAATCGATCTGAGATGCCTTGTCGACAGTACTCATTACTTCATGCAAATAAAGAGCTAGCTGCGTTGCACAAGAAGTGTTAATAAACAGTTCATTTTTTGTTTTCGTTTCTAATAGAAAATTAGCAAAATGAATAACCGGGCAATGCCAGATTTGTTGGATAGTGCCGAATAAAGTACACTACTGGCCATTAAGATGACGTGCTAAAGACGCGAAATTTAACCGACAGGAATAAGATGCTGTGATATGCAAATGATTAGCTTTTCAGAGCATTCACACAAGGTTGGCGCCGGTGGCGACACATACAACGTGCTGACATGAGGAAAGTTTCCAACCGATTTCTCATACACAAACAGCAGTTGACCAGCGTTGCCTGGTGAAATGTTGTTGTGATGCCTCCTGTAAGAAGCAGAAATGCGTACCATCACCTTTCCGACTTTTAGAAGGGTCGGATTGTAGAAGATCGCGATTTCGGTTTATCGTATCGCGACATTGATGCTCGTGTTGGTCGAGATCCAATGACTGTTAGCAGAATATGGAATTGGTGGGTTCAGGAGGATAATACGGAACGCCGTGCTGGATCCAAACGGCCTCGTATCACTAGCACTCGAGACAACAGGCATCTTATCCGCATGGCTGTAACTGATCGTGCAGCCACGTCTCGATCCCTGAGTCAACAGATGGGGACGTTTGCAAGACAACAACCATCTGCATGAACAGTTCGACGACGTTTGCAGCAGCATGGACTATCAGCTCGGAGACAATGGCTACGGTTACCCCTGACGCTGCATCACAGACAGGAGCGACTGCAATGGTGTACTCAACGACGAACCTGGGTGCATGAAAGGCAAAACGTCATTTTTTTGGATGAATCCAGGTTCTGTTTACAGCATCATGATGGTCGCATCTTTGTTTGGCGACATCGCGGTGAACGCACATTGGAAGCGTGTATTCGTCATCGCCATACTGGCGTATCACCCGGCGTGATGGTCTGCGGTGCCATTGGTTACACGACTCGGTCACCTCTTGTTCGCATTGATGGCACCTTGAACAGTGGACGTTACATTTCAGATGATTTACGACCCGTGGCTCTACCCTTCATTCGATCCCTGCGAAACCCTACATTTCAGCTGGATAATGCACGACGGGCCTTTCTGGATACAGAAAATATTCGACTGTTGCCATGGCCAGCACATTCTCCAGACCTCTCACCAATTGAAAACGTGTCGTCAATGGTGGCCGAGCAACTGGCTCGTCACAATACGACAGTCACTAATCTTGATGAACTGTGGTATCGTGTTGAAGCTGCATGGGCAGCTGTACCTGTACACGCCATCCAAGCTCTGTTTGACGCAATGCCCAGGCCTATCAAGGCCGTTATTGCGGTGAGAGGTGGTTTTCTGGGTACTGCTTTCTCAGGATCTATGCATCCAAATTGCGTGAAAATGTAATCACATGTCAGTTCTAGTATAATATATCTGTCCAATGAATACCCGTTTATCATCTGCATTTCTTCTTGGTGTAGCAATTTTAATGGCCAGTAGTGTATTTGTGGTGTGCTGTTGGACACACTCTCGTCGATTAAATAACCCATCTATGTAATGCGGAATAGACCACCATATGCCTCGTGAGACGCGCTCTCCAGTACAGAGGGAGCCGCAAAGTATTACATTGTCAGCAGAGACCGTTAACAGCAGAATGTGTCGTTCACGAGAGCACAGCGATTTGGATGTCATCTCAGTAACAAATCCATCTAAACGTATAACGCCGCCCCGGTCGACTGTTGTTGACGTGACTATGAAGCATAAACGCAAAGGAACAACCACTGCTAAACCGAGACCAGACAGATCTCATGTACCGACTTACAGGGATCGTCGACCATTTGTTGCAAAAGGTCGCATGAAATCAGCGGAAGCAGTCACTCGTAAGTTCCAAAGTGCTGCCATCGGTCTGGTTAACATAATAACTGTTCGCAAGGGTTTAAAAGGAATTGGGTTCAATGGTCGAGAAACTCCTCATAGGCCGCACATCTCTGCAGTCAACGCTAAGCAACCCTTGAGGTGGACGATCGAAGCTACTTGACAGTAGATGACTGAAAACGAGTCATTTGGGGTGATGAAACACGCTATAGACTGTGGCAGTCCGATGGGAGGGTTTGAGTTTGGTGCTTGTCTGGAGAAAGTTTCCTGCTGTCGTGTGTTGTGCCAACAGGGAAGTACAGAGTAGGTGGTGTTACGGTATTGGAGTGATTTTCGTGGTCATGGCGTTGTACTCTTATCGGTGCTAAGAAGACGCTAAATGCGGAAACATATGAACACATTTTACACCATTGTGTACTCTGACACTAGAGGAACAACATTTCTTCCTCATCCTCCCTACAGGCTCGATTTTGTACCTTCCGACTTCCATGTGTTTGGCCCAATGAAGGATGCGCACCGCGTGAAGCAGTGCATGGATGATTGGGAGGTTACTGAAGCAGCAAGACACTGGCTCCGACGTCGACCAGTAGATTGTTACCACGCCGGCATAATGACCCTTTTAAGAAGGAGGCGTAGTGACGTTGCACTGAGTAGAATGTTGAAAGTTAGGGATTTGTAGCCAAAAGAAGGGGAATAATATGGTGTACTGGAATCCTGAATAACATCTGTGGTGTCACCGCCAGACACCACACTTGCTAGGTGTTAGCCTTTAAATCGGCCGCGGTCCGCTAGTATACGACGGACCCGCGTGTCGCCACTGTCAGTGATTGCAGACCGAGCGCCGCCACACGGCAGGTCTAGAGACACTTCCTAGCACTCGCCCCAGTTGTACAGCCGACTTTGCTAGAGATGGTTCACTGACAAATTACGCTCTCATTTGCCGAGACGATATTTGGCATAGCCTTCAGCTACGTCATTTGCTACGACCTAGCAAGGCGCCATTATCATTTGCTATTTATCTTGTGATGCATGTACCGTCAGACCGATGTTCACCAATGATGGATTAAAGTTAAGTATTCCAGAAGCTACGTACCTTGTTTACTAGACTCAACTCCTATAAATGTTCCAGACCTCACGCCAGCCTGCGTGACCTTAACGCGTGTATTTCGGCTACCAATCACAGTGGCTTGGCTGTCTTGCCAAGTCACAACAACATCAACCCGCTTTCATAACGAAATGTGTTGCAGTACTTATTGAACGGACCTGGTAACTGTTCGACGCCCCTGGGAGACGCAGCTAGCGTGTGTTTATCGATGCGCCCCTGGTGGCTGGCTTAGCACGGACGCCTCTGGGCGCGGAAAGTAATTACGTCGCCCTAGCCGCAAATGACTGGGTCCGCCGGACCCTGCTCGGTAAACAATAGCTTCCCGGGCTCGCCACACATGGCGACGCCACATCGGACGGCCTGCCCCTCCTCCCCTGACGGAATTCGCAAGGCCAGGAGAGCCTTAAGCCAGGGCCGGCCGCGAGGGAACGTGCCGCGAATCGCAGGCAGCTTCGTCGACACTGCGGGGCGATCGCGGCTGTTAGCAAAGGGCTCGTGTATGGAAACGCGAGTAGAAGTACACTGCTGCCCATTCAAATTGAAAAATAATTTACGCGGCACCCAAAAACCGATAAACTGGCATATATCGCATGTTTCGATGCTCAAATGAGTAGCATTTTAGCGCAAAATAGGTAGGAACAGCGTATTCTACGATCTGTACGTAAGGAAAGAGTAGCGAACCAGAGAATGCTTCGTAACTGATAAATATCTATGGGAATTGAATATTGGTCCGAAGATCCTCTTCCTCCCCCTATTTCCATTTCCTCTTCCGCCCTCACTCTCACCTTGACACTTTTTTTATTATTATTATTGCAAATTCAGATTCTGCAGTAGTATTCTAATCGTGGCTATTTATGGTAACAATGTCTCCTCTCTGTATATTACATATATATTTATATAACAAATATCATAATACACTCCTGGAAATGGAAAAAAGAACACATTGACACCGGTGTGTCAGACCCACCATACTTGCTCCGGACACTGCGAGAGGGCTGTACAAGCAATGATCACACGCACGGCACAGCGGACACACCAGGAACCGCGGTGTTGGCCGTCGAATGGCGCTAGCTGCGCAGCATTTGTGCACCGCCGCCGTCAGTGTCAGCCAGTTTGCCGTGGCATACGGAGCTCCATCGCAGTCTTTAACACTGGTAGCATGCCGCGACAGCGTGGACGTGAACCGTATGTGCAGTTGACGGACTTTGAGCGAGGGCGTATAGTGGGCATGCGGGAGGCCGGGTGGATGTACCGCCGAATTGCTCAACACGTGGGGCGTGAGGTCTCCACAGTACATCGATGTTGTCGCCAGTGGTCGGCGGAAGGTGCACGTGCCCGTCGACCTGGGACCGGACCGCAGCGACGCACGGATGCACGCCAAGACCGTAGGATCCCACGCAGTGCCGTAGGGGACCGCACCGCCACTTCCCAGCAAATTAGGGACACTGTTGCCCCTGGGGTATCGGCGAGGACCATTCGCAACCGTCTCCATGAAGCTGGGCTACGGTCCCGCACACCGTTAGGCCGTCTTCCGCTCACGCCCCAACATCGTGCAGCCCGCCTCCAGTGGTGTCGCGACAGGCGTGAATGGAGGGACGAATGGAGACGTGTCGTCTTCAGCGATGAGAGTCGCTTCTGCCTTGGTGCCAATGATGGTCGTATGCGTGTTTGGCGCCGTGCAGGTGAGCGCCACAATCAGGACTGCATACGACCGAGGCACACAGGGCCAACACCCGGCATCATGGTGTGGGGAGCGATCTCCTACACTGGCCGTACACCACTGGTGATCGTCGAGGGGACACTGAATAGTGCACGGTACATCCAAACCGTCATCGAACCCATCGTTCTACCATTCCTAGGCCGGCAAGGGAACTTGCTGTTCCAACAGGACAATGCACGTCCGCATGTATCCCGTGCCACCCAACGTGCTCTAGAAGGTGTAAGTCAATTACCCTGGCCAGCAAGATCTCCGGATCTGTCCCCCATTGAGCATGTTTGGGACTGGATGAAGCGTCGTCTCACGCGGTCTGCACGTCCAGCACGAACGCTGGTCCAACTGAGGCGCCAGGTGGAAATGGCATGGCAAGTCGTTCCACAGGACTACATCCAGCATCTCTACGATCGTCTCCATGGGAGAATAGCAGCCTGCATTGCTGCGAAAGGTGGATATACACTGTACTAGTGCCGACATTGTGCATGCTCTGTTGCCTGTGTCTATGTGCCTGTGGTTCTGTCAGTGTGATCATGTGATGTATCTGACCCCAGGAATGTGTCAATAACGTTTCCCCTTCCTGGAACAATGAATTCACGGTGTTCTTATTTCAATTTCCAGGAGTGTATATATAAAGGGTCGTCCCTTGACAGTGACCGGGCCAAATATCTCACGAAATAAGCATCAAAAGAAAAAACTGCAAAGAACGAAACTTGTCTAGCTTGAAGGGGGAAACCGGATGGCGCTATGGTTGGCCCGCTAGATGGCGCTGCCATAGGTCAAACGGATATCAACTGCGTTTTTTTAAAATAGGAATCCCCATGTTTTATTACATATTCGTTTAGTACGTAAAGAAATAGGAAAGTTTTAGTTTGACCACTTTTTTCGCTTTGTGATAGATGGCGCTGTAATTGTCACAAACACATGGCTCACAATTTTAGACGAACAGTTGGTAACAGGTAGGTGTACATATTATTGATCTCTATGGCAGCCACTGAACATAAAAGTCGCGCTACACCTGCCTAATATTGCTAAAAATGGCTCTGAGCACTATGGTACTTAACATCTATGGTCATCAGTCCCCTAGAACTTAGAACTACTTAAACCTAACTAACCTAAGGACATCACACAACACCCAGTCATCACGAGGCAGAGAAAATCCCTGACCCCGCCGGGAAACGAACCCGGGAACCCGGGCGCGCGAAGCGAGAACGCTACCGCACGACCACGAGCTGCGGACAATATTGCTTAAAAAAAAAAAAAAAATCATCAGCATATCTTTGTGGCAAGAAATGCATCATTTGTAATATCTGATTTCTACGATAGGAAATATGCTAACTTGACATAATAAAAACCCCATCA
The DNA here is from genome assembly GCF_023864275.1 of Schistocerca cancellata. Lineage (NCBI taxonomy): Eukaryota > Metazoa > Arthropoda > Insecta > Orthoptera > Acrididae > Schistocerca > Schistocerca cancellata. The sequence goes on along the minus strand of NC_064627.1, from coordinate 186,594,526 downwards.
AAACTACAGACTAACAATAATAGTTTTGTAATAGAAATCCCACGGGAGCTTGCTGCTCGTACTTGCCCTACAGCTTCTTGTCCCAAGCGTGACACAGACTTCTGCTCCCTCTTGCTCTGGCAGACATAAGTAACCTTGGCATCTCGCTAAATCACAGTGATTATCATCCAGCTGTTAGTAGGAGGTAAGGGTGGATGGGGAGATTACAAATATACGTACCTAAAACTGTCATACACAGACTCAAATAAACACGTATATTAAATAAATCCCTCAGACACACAAGCAGAAAGCTCACTTAATCAATTAATGTGAAAGCACTTAAGTGAGTAGCGAAGAGTGTTAACTGCGTTATTGGACGGGAAGTCGCCAGCTGAAAAAAAAAGTAGGAAATCAGGCACGATAATTATTGTAATACACAAGAAAATGAAAGTAAGCGAAAGAGAGATTCTGTCAAATGATGTTCTTGCTGGAACCAGAACTTTTACCGTTATCTGAGCAGCAGTATGTGTGGCTCCGAGGTTCGGCTGCGGACGTACTTTCCAGCTATCAAACTCCTCCCGAACAAAAGGTACCGACCGGCCGCCGTGTCATCCTCAGCCCACAGGCGTCACTGGATGCGGATATGGAGGGGCATGTGGTCAGCACACCGCTCTCCTGGCCGTATGTCAGTTTTCCAGACCGGAGCCGCTACTTGTGAATCAGGTAGGTCCTCAGTTTGCCTCACAAGGGTTGAGTGCAACCCGCTTGCCAACAGCGCTCGGCAGACCGGATGGTCACCCATCCGAAGTCTTAACTTCGGTGATCTGACAGGAGCCGGTGTTACCACTGCGGCAAGGCCGTTGGATTCCAGCTATCATCTTGACTCTAAATGGCTAAAAATCGTCATCCGGTCACCCAAACAGACTTGGAGGTAGCCTAAATAACGGGATTTGAATTTTTGAATTTCATTTAATTGCTGGCCGAATTTAAAAATTTAAAATGGCTCATAATCTATGTATTAAGAGGCATACTCATACGTTAAAGACCGCACACTTTAAGTCAAGTATTACAGTTAGAAAGAGCTTTTATGCCTTGAGGTGGCGTAACTCTTGGCGCGCTAATTACCCACACAATATTCATCGAGTATCTGGGAAGGAGACCACTTAGTCCCCTTACGAGAAACTTTACTCTTAGTTTGAAACTTTTTCACGCTGACAAAATAATAGAATGGAGAAAGGTTAGCGCTGCAGTAAAACTTCAGAGTCAGGTACGACGTTTTAATTTATTACTTGTTTATGACTCATTCTGTTTGCAACATATTTTGCAGACCATCAATACCACTCAATGTGCCTGCAAAATTATACCACTGTACGACACACAGTTCAGGGCACATGACACCATAATCATTCACATGTTTCAAAACCTCCCTTTTTCCTTAGGGGAACTGTAGAAATGATCTTTAGATGAGTCATTTAACAAAAACATCAGTGAAGTGTTTATAAACATGTATGTGCAAATGTACATCTTGAATTAAGTAAAATGTACTAAAATGACGGAGAAAAGGTTGTTTGCCGATTGTAAAACGTTAAAAATGGTTTTCTAGGATGACGTGGAATATGCATTTCACCTCATTCAGGAGAAGAAATGAAACATGTGTTAAGACAAATTACACCTGACGATGCACCCACAGGGTCCGAAATGCATCGTGTAGTTAATAAAACACGAAAAAGTTCTGACTGAAGGCGTTGTTTAATTCATACCTCCAATGTTTTGAATACAGTCACGTTTTAAGCTGCAAAATATGGATAAAAGTAACGAAAACAATTTATTGAGTTCTTTCCCTTAAATAGATCTGAATCCAGCAACAAGTCTGTTCCGGTACTCTGTAATTTCGCATTTTGTTCACAAAACACAGTGTGGAAAGGTATCGAAAGCCCTCTGGAAGTCACTGAACAAGGGATTAACCTGGGCGCTTTCGTGTATGGTGCTGCACATTTCGTGGACGAACAGAGAGCGGTTTTGCGCAAGATTTCTGTTTAATCGATATTGAGACATCGTTTTTTTTAGACACCCAGCGTGGATATTTTATGAATAAAGACGATCATCCCTGTTCCACTGAGACGTTTGTAAGCGATATCACAATGCAAGGCAGAACGGATAGTTGCTGGGGATCGAATTATACAGCATTACTGCCCGGGCTGTTCGACAGCCAGGTGCAAATTTTTCTGTTGGACGCCATTTCTGCGACCTGCGCGTGCTATGAAGATGGAATGAATGATTAGGAAAACGCAAAAACCCAGTCCCGAGCGAAGAAAATCTACATCTACATTTATACTCCGCAAGCCACCCAACGGTGTGTGGCGGAGGGCACTTTACATGCCACTGTCATTACCTCCCTTTCTTGTTCCAGTCGCGTATGGTTCGCGGGAAGAACGACTGCCGGAAAGCCTCAGTGCGCGCTCGAAGCTCTAATTTTACATTCGTGATCTCCTCGGGAGGTATACGTAGGGGAAAGCAATATATTCGATACCTCATCGCCGGCCGGGGTGGCCGAGCGGTTCTAGGCGCTACAGTCTGGAACCGCGCGACCGCTACGGTCGCAGGTTCGAATCCTGTTTCGGGCATGGATGTGTGTGATGTCCTTAGGTTAGTTAGGTTTACGTAGTTCTAAGTTCTATGGACTGATGACCTCAGTAGTTGAGTCCCATAGTGCTCAAAGCCATTTGAACCTTTTTTTGATACCTCATCCAGAAACGCACCCTCTCGAAACCGGTACAGCAAGCTACACCGCGATGCAGAGCGCCTATCTTGCAGTCTGCCACTTGACTTTGCTAAACATCTCCGTAACGCTGTCACGCATACCAAATAACCCTGTGACGAAACGCGCCGCTCTTCTTTGGATCCTCTCTATCTCCTCTGTCAACTCGACCTGGTACGGATCCGACACCGATGTGCAATACTCAAGTACAGGTCGAACGAGTGTTTTGTAAGCCACCTCCTTTGTTGATGGACTACATTTTCTAAGGTCTCCCCCAATGAATCTCAACCTGGCACCCGCCTTCCCAACAATTAATTTGATATGATCATTCCACTTCAAATCGTTTCGTACGCATACTCACAGATATTTTACAGAAGTAAGTGCTACCACTGTTTGTTCAAAAAATGGTTCAAATGGCTCTGAGCACTATGGGACTTAACTTCTGAGGTCATCAGCCCCCTAGAACTTAGAACTACTTAAACCTAACTAACCTAAGGACATCACACACATCCATGCCCGAGGCAGGATTCAAACCTGCTACCGCAGCGTTCGCGCGGTTCCAGACTGTAGCGCCCAGAACCGCTCGGCCATCCCGGTCGGCACTGTTTGTTCCGCTATCATATAATCATATACTCTGGACTATGCGACTCCAACCACTCCAGCACGAGATGCTGACGGCAGCCCGTGTTAGGATGCTGGTACCGCGGAGGGGGACTGTGCGGGAGGGAGGGGGCGAGTTGGCGCAGATTAGAGGCGGCGGCTCCTGTGATCGGCCGCCCGTGGCGGTGGCCACTTCCGCAAACAATGGCCAGCGCCTGTTTGCAGGCTACACTGCAAGCGCCCCAGGCGCGCAGAGGCAGCAGTCAGCGGCTAACAACACTGGCGGCTTCTCTACACTGAGGTGAGGAAAGTCATACGATAGCGGTGTACATAAAAACAGACGGTGGCAGTACTGTGTAGAAAAGGTATAAAAGGGCAGTGCATTGGTGGAGATGTGTACGTCCGTCTGATCGGGTCATTTCTTTCCCAACGTCCTCCCTATGTCACCATCCATAACACGGATTCCTACACCTTCTACCCATCCGCCGGTGTGCCCCAAGGTTCCGTAATCTCCCCTCTTCTCTACCTTCTGTATACGACGAACATGCCGCCGCCTTCACCCCCTGTCCACCTTCTCCAGTACGCCGATGACACTGCCGTCCTTGCACTCGCCCCCACCCTGCAACGCTCCCAACACCTTCTCCAATCCCATCTTGACCGGTTCACCACCTGGTGTAACCAGTGGTTGCTCAAGGGCAATCCTTCCAAGACCCAGGCGATCACTGTAAGCAAAACCACCCCTTCCTTTCGTCTCCTCGACTTCTATATCACCATTTATGACCGTCCTATCACCCTCAGCCCCACCCTCAAGTACCTTGGCGTCACCTTTGACCGTCGCCTCTCCTGGACCCCCCATCTCCGGACAATCCAAGCCAAGGCATACTCCCGCCTCCGTCTCCTCAAGCTAGGATTCTGGCCGTACATGGGGTCTGGACCCCTCCACCATCCTCCACACCTATAAATCCCTCAACCGCCCTATCCTCTGCTACGCCCACACCGGCTGGATCTCCGCCCCTCCCACCTTTTACAAATCCCTTCAAATCCTAGAACGCCACGCATTCCGCCTCGCCTATCGTATCCACCTCCCCTCCCCCACTCGGATCCTGTATGACCCCATTCCGTTCCCGCGCCGCCTCCTTTTCCTCGAACGGATAGGGATCCTCTACCCCTCCCGTAAACTTTGTCCCTCTCTCCCATCCTCTCCCACCCCCATCCACTGCCACGCCTGTATTCCCACATTCCACCTGCTCTGCATCTCTCCACTCTCCATACCCTAGCCCAAGGTGGCTTCTGCCAACTCCCCCTCCCTGATGATGCCCTCATCCCCTCCATCTACCCCTCCTACCAACTTTGATCCTCCCCTTCCACCCCCTGTGTCTTTTCCCCAGGGCACCCTCTCTCCCTTCTCTCCCTCCTCCCTTCCTCCCTCATTCCTCTTCCCCGGGCTTCCCCTACACCCCCGTACCTTATTACCTCCCCCTCCCATCGCCTCTGCCACTGGCATCTCCACCCTCCCCTCTCCCTCCTCCCCCCCTTTTCCCCTTTGGCAGGTCGACTCGTACTCGTACAGTAAACATTCGCGCGCCGGAGATGATCGCCTAGTGTTTGTGTTCCAGTGTTTCATCGTTTGTGGTCCCTCGTTCGCGTGTGTCATCTCTGTGCGTATCCACGTTTCTGAGCGTTTTTTATTTTGGTCACTGTGCTCGTGAACGGCTCCGTGTGTTTTAATTTTGTACGTCTACATTCGTTTATACACAATGTCTGTTTTTCGATTGTCTCCTTATGTTTCCGTCTATCATACCTGTGGCCGATGAGCGGTGTAGTATGCCGCTCCCGGCCTACCTGTATCAGGTGTGAAAATAACAATAAATAAAAAAAGCGAAGATGTGATTTATACTCAGAAAATTCACGTGAAAACGTTTCCGACGTGATTATAGCCGCACAACGGAAACTAACAGAATTTTAAACACGGAATGATAGTTTGAGCTGGACGCATGGGCCATTGTATTTCGAGTCGTAAGGGATTTCAGTATTACGACAGCTTCAGTGTCACGAGTGTGACGAAAATATCAGATTTCAGACATTACCTCTCAGCACAGACAACGCAGTGACCGACGGCCTTCACTTAACAACCGACAGTAGCAACGTTTGGTTAGAGTTGCTAGCAGACAACACACACTGCCTGAAATAACCGCAGAAATCAATGTGGGACGGTGGGACGTACTACGAACGTATGTATTAAGACAGAGCGGCGAAATTTGGCGTTGATGAGCTATGGCAGCAGATGACGAATTCGAGTGTCTTTTCTAGCAGCACATCGCCTGCAACGCCTCTCATAGGCTCGTGACCATACTGGTGCACCCTAGACGTCTGGAAAACCGTGGCCTAGTCTGATGAGTCCCGATTTTAATTGATAAGAGCTGATGGTAGGTTTCGAGTGCGGGGCAGACCCCACGAGGTCGTGGACGCAAGTTGTCAAGAAGGCCCTGTGCAAATTGGTGGTGGTTCCATAATGGTATGGACTGTGTTCACATGGAATGGACTCGGTTCTCTGGATGTTTGGCTATTTGGAGACCATTTTCAGTCATTCATGGACGTCATATATCCAAACAACGATGGATTTTTTGTGGATGACAATGTACCATGGCACCCGGCCACAGATGTTCGCGACTGGTTTTAAGACGATTTTAGAAAATTCGAGGGAGTAGTTTGGCCTTCCGGATTGTCCAACGTCAGTCCCATCGAATATTTATGGGACATAATCTGTAAGTCAATTCGTGCACGAAGTCGTTCTCTGGCAACACTTTCGCACTTATGCGCGACTATAGAGGCTGCATGGCTCAGTATGTCTGCAGGGGACTTCTAACGAGTCCATGCCACATGGTGTTTTTGCACTTCTACAGGTAAAAAACAATGGCTCTAACCACTATGGGACTTAACAGATGAGGTCATCAGTCCCCTAAACTTAGAACTACGTAAACCTAAGTAACCTAATGACATCACACACAACCATGCCCAAGGCAGGATTCGAAACTGCGACCGTAGCAGCCGCGGAGGTATTCCATGACTTTTGTCACCTTGGTGTAATCTCATTTAAATTGGTTGCCATGTGAGGTCTAGTGTACATTGCGTCCCCATTCCGTGAGTCTCAAAGCGTGTCGTGCCCGAAATATTAAATCTGACAAGAGGAGCACAAAACTTACTGTATCTCAACAGGTTGACACTGATCTACCTAGTAGTACTCGTAGTAAGGTAGATAACTTTGGTACCTAGACGGTTAGCATATTTCAGTACCACACGCAAAGTACATCTTTTTAAGTTCTTAATATGAATGTGGATGCCACCTTTTCGATTCAACTTTCTAAATTTACACCCCCACGTGTTTAACTTCAAGGTATCCAACGAGCTTTGAGAAAAAGATAGAAAATGTTCACAAAAATGATTTATACGTGTTCTCTGCAATGTTAGGCTGAAACTGAAAATTAATAACCTGAAATAGGAAAAAAAATGATTGAGAAATCCTGACGGATGTCAACAAAAATGTCGTACTAATACCCTCCGAACTGCAGAAACAGGGAATGAGCTTTAAAAAAGGAACTAACTGAATACCTAGGAATTACAGTTATGAACGACTTGAACTGGAAACAACACAGGAAATATTGTGGAGGAGAAGAACCAAAGATAGCGTTTTTTTGACAGAATATTTAGAAGATGCGGCAGATCTGCTAAAGAGACTGCCTACATAACGCTTGTTTGTTCTCTTTTTGGAGTGCTGGTGCACCGTGTGGGATTAAGCGAATACAAAGAGAAAGTTCAAAACAGCCAGCAAGTTTCGCATTATAGAAAAATCTTGTAAAGTGCGTCACGGCCGGGTGTAAATCATTGCCGGCCGCTTTGACCGAGCGGTTCTAGGCCCTTTAGTCCGAAACCGCGCTGCTGCTACGGTCGCAGGTTCGATTCCTGCCTCGGGCGTGGATGTGTGTGATCTCCTTACGTTAGTCAGGTTTAAGTAGTCCTAAGTCTAGGGGACTGATGACCTCAGATGTTAAGTCACATAGTGCTCATAGCCATTTGAACCATGTTGTAAATCATTAAAAGAAAGGCGTTTTTCGTTGCGGCAAGACCTTCTCACGAAATTTCGTCACTAACTTTCACCTGTGAATGCTAAAATATTTTCTTGACGCCGACCTACATTCGCAGATATAATCATCATCATAAAATAAGGGAACTCAGAGCTCGCACGGAAAGATAAAGGTGTTTATTTTTCCTGCGCGCTACTCGAGAGCGAAGTAAGAGAATTAGTGTGAAGGTGGTTCGATGAACCCTCTTCCCGGCACTTAATTGTGGTTTACAGAGTAGCGATTTTGATGTAGATGTAGATGGTATCATCTGTAACGTTTTGTTATCTTAAGAGTCTTCTCATCTGCTCATGTTAATGGATTTATTGTATTACTTTAAAGATTTGTATTTCTTCACTTCGACTGGCAAAACTAAAGTGGCATAGAATGATTCTGGAAAGCTAAATTTGTTAGGCTTGTTAGGTAAGGGGTGGGACATGGCAAATATACGACTATACACAGTGTGTCCGAGTTCCATTAGGACTGACTGTGTAAAATTCCAATTTGCAATGCTATCATGTGCCGAGTTTTGGCGTTACGATCCTTGAAGATTCAAAAACAGCTGTGTATAAAGCCAAAGCCGCGAATGAAACAGAGTGTATGAAACACTCGTCAGCAAATGGAAGTGTGATAGTGAGGCAACATCATGTTTTTTTGAGCCTTTCAGCGTTTGTGGGCTAGAATACATCGAATTAGACCAGAAGGCAGGTCTCCCCTTGCTCCTCTATACGACATCCTAGCCCACAAAGCGAATATTGTGCACGAGGTTTTGGCCGTATCTGGCCTTAATCGACTTTTGGTTGTTTCCCAAACTGAAGCTGGTAATGAAAGGACACCGTTAAGACACAATAAAAGACATCCCAGAGAACCGTACTGCGCAACTAAATGCAACGCCGGAAAAAAAAACTACAGTGACTGTTTCGTAGTACTTTTAAAACTGTTTCAGCTGTTTTGATTCGGGGGGGGGGGGGGGGGCGGAAGACTATTTTGAAAAGAGACAGTGGTTTTATGAACATAATTCATGACTGTTATTTTTCATAGAGACTGTCCTAACAGATTGCGACACACTGTGTATAAACGCGAGAGAAATCACAAAGTTTCCCCCGAATTGGTGGTAAAACTTATAGCAGCCTAAGACTGCACCTAGGTAATTCTCTTCTCTCCAGCTTGTCACATAGTGCAGTTTGCTAACGGCAAAGCAGAATTCCTAGTCCTGCGACTGCATGTGTTCCATACATGGCTTTAAGAAGATAGTCCACGAGATCACATTTCTTCGACCCCGAAATTTCCTTTTTTTATCTAATCTGTCGGAAATAAATGGTATTTTCTGTTTTTGACTGATTTATTTGGCATGAAATACAGATGAACACACCTACAGTATAGCATGGCTGTGTTCTTCCGAGTGTACTACAGTAGCCCCGTTGTGTAAAACCGAATGCAGAATCAGCAACTCATCATGAGTTTTCATTTTCAACAGACATATAGCCATGAGATTCCCTTTTGCCTCACGATGAATGCAGGGGTGGGGGAGTTGGGGGGGGGGGCTCATGGCAATTGCGGATGAATGACAGGCACGAATTCTGCTGCCATGCTTGTGAGCTGGGAACCGGAGACGGAATCTGTGCTCCAAGGTGTCAGAGTGGCTTCTTCCTGCAGTTCGTAAGGGCTGACTGAGGAAGCGAGAGAAAGACTGAAGACATTATTTCGGCACGATTCTGTAAAAGTATGAATCCCTCTTCACTGCAGATCAACGGTGAAACCAGAGCCACGCCAAGGAAACGGCTTGATATCCCATGAACAACGTGGCTACTAAGAAAACCCAATATGTGCAGGGTGGTCAGAAACAGTCTGAAAAGCTTATAAAGGTCTAGCAGGGTAAACTGTTCTGACAAAAAACTGTTAAGAAAAATATTCGATACTTTGCGCTGCTTCCGAGTTAATTAGCGTTGAAGTAAGCTAACCAGGCCGTTGCGCGCGCAAATTCAAGCGCCTCGCCGTTGTTCTCATAGTGTTGATGATAGCGCACGAGAGTGTTCATTCTTTTGCTCGGCTTCGATACTTAATACCGTCCCATGTCCAAATTTTGCATCGCTCTTTTTGTTCGCTTTTAGGAAACACATTTGACACCGTCTCTGGGGGCTTCTTGAATTTGCAAGGCGAGCGGCCTGATTGGCTAACTTCAATGCTAAGAAACTTCCTGGCAGACTAAAACTGTGTGCCGGACCGAGACTCGAACTCGGTACCTTTGCATCTCGCGCGCAAGTGCTCTACCATCGGAGCTACCCAAGCACACTCACGACCTGCCCTCACAACATTTTAGTTCCGCCAGTACCTCGTCTCCTACGTTCCAAACTTCCTTCTAGTATCTTCAGTGCTAATTAACTCAGAAAAGGCAAAACGCATCGATTTTTTTCTTAACAATTATTTCTCAGTACAATCTACTTTTCAACACCCATACCTACTTTTCAGGCTGTTTCTGGCCACTCTGTATAGTGACTGCTAAGTTGTAGTACTTTGTCGTCGCGGGTCGCGGTCTGCAACGATTCCGCACTTCAGTCGAGTCGCAGATAATCACTGCCAGAAATTCGAGAAAATTCTGTAATGAATAAAGACCATGCTCCTAGATTTCAGAACGGAGCAAGTGCCTCCTCTTGCCGCTCCCCCTCCACCCCACCCCCATCACCAAATGGTTCAAATGGCTCTGAGCACTATGGGACTTACCTTTAATGTCATCAGTCCCCTAGAACTTAGGACTACTTAAACCTAACTAACCTAAGGACATCACACACATCCATGCCCGTGGCAGGATTCGAACCTGCGACCGTAGCGGTCGCGCGGTTCCAGACTGTAGCGCCTAGAACCACTCTGCCACCCCGGCCGGCCCCTTCACCATGAGGTAGCCTATGCAGTAGACGCTACTGCATGAACAAAGAGCAAGCTTGTCATGGCGTCCAATGATAAAAGGAAATGGCAATTCGTGCTGCCTCTACGGGTACTGCATTATATTCCGTGGCAGCGAACAACTCGAAAAGAAGAAAACGGTCACTGTGGGTGAAAAATTAATGAGCAGAGTGAAGGAGAGAGGAAGCTTGACAGTTGTTTCAAAATAATTTGTTTATGAGGACAAATACTCGTTTCGAAATTAATTGAGGATGAATGAGGATAATTACTGATTCCTACTGAATCTTGTGCAACAGAAATTAACGAAGCAGGAGGCTGTGATGAGAAAAGCAATTACTTCTCCCGCGCAGTTATCGACTACACTAACATGGAAACATCGCCGACTCGACCTCATATTTTAAGGAGAAAAAAGACACACGCAAGATTCGGGCCCAACAATCCACCCCGCGCGAAAATTTGGGCCATAACTTTCTTGTACGAAGTTATGCCCCCCTCCAAGTACAGCTTTTAAAATTTTTGCTCGCACAGGTTTTTTCCACTCGCTCTGCCCCACTTTAGAAGTCTAACATCCGAGCGCAAAGTGACAGCGAAATGACAACCAGGACTCTCCTATTCGTCGGATGTTGAAGGCTAGGTAAGAGAAGGGGAGTCTCGTTTTGATATCCTGCACGTATATGTACGCCTCTAAGTCAAAATGGATAAACCTAAGCAGCCCAAGAATCATTATGATCTGAAGTTAATGATCTTCGATTTACAACCACGTTGAAGAACAGCGTATCGCTTGCAAGTGTACTTTAACAAAACCAACTTTAAAATCCAAAGAAAATGGCTCGCTACAGCGATACTAATGATTAAATAGTGCTCTGCTAGTTCTTTAATTACGCAGCTGATTCGTTTCATTCAGTTACACTGCATTTAAACATTCAGTGCAAAGAAGTCTCTGGCGCCCATTACAGGTTCGAAATCGCGCACTTTGACACAATGAAGAAAGCATGTTACCGAGAGAGGTGGCATAGTGGATAGCACACTGGACTCGGATTCGGGAGGACGACGGTTCAATCCCGCATTCGGCCATCCTGATTTAGGTCTTCCGTGATTTCCCTAAATCGCTCCAGGCAAATGCCCGGATGGTTCCTTTGAAAGGGCACGGCTGACTTCCTTCCCTAATCCGATGAGACCGATGACCTCGCTGTTTGGTCTCTTCCCCCAAAAACCCGACACCAATAAAGCATGTTACGAATGTCAAAACAGTATTTCACAAACCTCTCACTCACTCCACTGTAAAATACTTCGCGCTCCGGCATTAAGGAGGTGCAATGGCGCAGAGTCAGTGACAAACAACCGGTGCACGCGAAAGCTTAAAAGCTGTACTTTCAGAAAGTCATTACTGCGTACTATCAGAATTATGGGAAAGATGTTCGAGGAGGATCGATTCCTGTTGCTGATATCTTGAATGTGTGGTTTTGCCCCCTTATAATATGAGGTCGAGTTGGTGATGTTCCCTTGTAAGACTCCATGACACTGCTGAATTGAACACTGTCAAAAAACTATAGCTTTGCTACGTAAATATCCTCACTACCACTTCGACTTCTCTTCGAGGTCTCAGTGGCAAGTCTTTCTCAGCAGTACTGCGAACGGCAACGTTAAGGTTTTACTTTCTTTTTCATTTTCTCCACTGTTATCTGTCGACTACAGTCTTTTACCGTACAGCATGCTATACGTCCTTTAATGCTGTATCACTGTTGTTCCTGTCATAATGACCTTTACTTCTAACGTCAAATAGGCAGGGCGTCAGTTTATATTGTTCACCACGTGTTCTTTGCACCAAGTTGCCGTATCCTCCCTTCTTTCTCGTGTAAATCACTTTGTCAGCGCGCCGAGTGAGCTGCGAAATGGACAGCTGCAGATGTCTTCCCGGCCTGAAAGGAAACCTGGAGTTAACGCTTCGGCTTCTATTGGCAACATCCTTGTATCACCATGGATGCGATTTCACGCATGTGCCTTGGGTTCCGCAACGTGCAGCAGCGGTGTGGGGTAGCGAGATAAGGCAGACTACGAACTCCTCAGGCTCTTGTGCGCAAAAGGCAACGCGTAAATGTGCACTAAGGTCGGAAGTTCCGCCGTTGTCGCAAGTACTGTCTATCGGCAGCCACCACAGCGCTCCTCTGTCCGCGGCATAAAAAACCGCTTTAAAATCCGTATACACTACAAGAACCACGTTAAAAAATCAGAAATTAACCTATCGTATATGTTACTATAGTACCTTGAAGCATGTCCAAAATCTGCTTCCAATTTTAAATTTTGGCCAGAGTTTATTCGAATCTTTTAGAAACGGGTGGTACACTACGGGCCATTAAAATTGCTGCACCACGAAGATGACGTGCTACAGACGCGAAATTTAAACGACAGGAAGAAGATGCTGTGACATGCAAATGATTAGCTTTTCAGAGCATTCACACAAGGTTGGCGCCGGTGGCGACACCTACAACGTGCTGACATGAGGAAAGTTTCCAACCGATTTCTCATACGCAAACAGCAGCTGACCGGAGTTGCCTGGTGAAACGTTGTTGTGATGCCTCGTGTAAGGAGGACAAATGCGTACCATCACGTTTCCGACTTTGAAAAAAGGTCGGATTGTAGCCTGTCGCGATTGCGGTTTATCGTATCGCGACATTGCTGCTCGTGTTGGTCGAGATCCAATGACTGTTGGCAGAATATGGAATCGGTGGGTTCAGGAGGGTAATATGGAACGCCGTGCTGGATCCCAATCGCCTCGTATCACTAGCAGTCGAGATGACAAGCATCTTATCCGCTTGGCTGTAACGGATCGTGCAGCCACGTCTCCATCTCTGAGTCAACAGATGGGGACGGTTGCAAGACAGCAACCAGCTGCACGAACAGTTCGGCGACGTTTGCAGCAGCATGCACTTTCAGCTCGGAGACCGTGGCTGCGGTTACTCTTGACTCTGCATCACAGACAGGAGCACGTGCGATGGTGTACTCAACGACGAACCTGGGTGCGCGAATGGCAAAACTTCATTTTTTCGGATGAATCCAGGTTCTGTTTACAACATCATGATGATCGCATCCGTGTTTGGCGACATCGTGGTGAACACACATTGGAAGCGTGTTTTCGTCATCGCCATACTGGCGTATCACCCGGCGTGATGGTCTGGGGTGCCATTGGTTACACGTCTCGGTCACCTCTTGTTCACATTGACGGCACTTTGAACACTGGACGTTACATTTCAGATGTGTTACGACCCGTGGCTCTACCCTTCCTTCGATCCCTGCGAAACCCTACATTTCAGCAGGATAATGCACGACTGCATGTTGCAGGTCCTGTACGGGCCTTTCTGGATACGGAAAATGTTCGACTGCTGCCCTGGCCAGCACATTTTCCAGATCTCTCACCAACTGGAAACGTCTGGTCAATGGTGGCCGAGCAACTGGCACGTCACAATACGCCAGTCAATACTCTTCATGAACTGTGGTATCGTGTTGAAGCCGCATGTGCAGCTGTACCTGTACACGCCATCCAAGATCTGTTTGACTCAATGCCCAGGAGTATCAAGACCGTTATTACGGCAAGAGGTGGTTGTTGTGGGTACTGATTTCTCAGGATCTATGCACCCAAATTGTCCAATGAATACCCGTTTATCATCTGCATTTCTTCTTGGTGTAGCTATTTTAATGGCCAGTAGTGTATTTTTCGGTCTGGGAAACAACTTCAAACATATCACGTCGTACCTTAAAAATTGTTGAACTCACTGGGATGCAGGACATGGAAAATGAAACTATCCCAGAAAATATTTCATGCACTTTAAGGTAGGCAGCCTAACTTACATCATATGCTACCAGGGTGGCAGCAAAGGTCAGGTACTACAAGGTAAAGCTGTGGAATGCGATACTATGTGCGGCTGAGACGGTATCGGTAGAAATAAATGGTCCAGAATGACTAGAAAAAGAGTAGAAAAAATACTGAGGAACATACTAGGCCCAAAAAAAAGGTGATGAGAAATGGTGCGAAAACCTAGGGGACTGCAGAGGAGCATGTGGACGGTATTTGGTGGTATCAGAACGAGAAGGGCAAGGTTTGCCGTTAATGTAAAATGACTGCAAAATGGGTAGAATGACGAGAGGACTACGGGAAATAACACACAGGACAACAGGAAAAACCATGTAAGTTGTTGAACTCCGGAAGGATTACTCGGAATTGTGGATCAAGCTGGAAAGAGAGAAAAATTAGAGAATCAAATGCACACAGAGAAATATGTCAGTACACGAAATCTACTCGCAAATTGCGAATGTGGACTACCATGGCCTGCATATTGGTACGACGGCAATGAAAATTTTAGCTGGACCAGGGCTCGAACCCGGATTTCCCGCTTATTGCGAGCGGTCGCCTTACCACTTTTTTTTGGTATTATTGCCCGTTGTAGTTGTAGCGGACATCACATGACATCCATTGAAGTTCGTTGTTGATCCCTAGACTCAGTTTTTATTTTGTTTTTTGTTGTTACAGAGGCTAACCGGTTCTCTGACCGAACAAGCTCAGCTACCGTGCCGGCATACCGTTTGGCTACCCGAGCATGACACACGGTAACATCAAAACTTCCAAATGTCGTCAACCATGTGTCTACAACCTGTACTCGTACATTCATTATATATATTCCCGTTCAGGAGAGACGTTCCATTATACAGCTGATGGTTGCCGACATTCGCAATTGCGAACAAAATGATTCAAATGGCTCCGAGCACTATGGGACTTAACATCTGAGGTCATCAGTCCCCCTAGGACATCACATACACCCATGCTTGAGGCAGGACTCGAACCTGCGACCGTAGCGGTCGCGCGGTTCCAGTCGGAAGCGCCTAGAACCGCTCGGCCACACCGGCCGGAAATTGCGAACACATTTTCAGTTTTTCATAACGGCTGCATGCATGTTCGAAGTAACTTTGCTTCGTAACTGGGAATAACACAGGCTCTACAGTATCGTAAACTGCCAGTTGTCGAAGACAGAAGGGTACAGCAAGAAGATAGTGTCATCAGTGGAGCTGAGAAAAGATGAATATACTTAAGATCTCTGAAGCAAAGCGTGAGAAAAGAAGAGAAAAAATGAAGAGATTCTAGGAGGAGAAGTGGAAAATGCATTTCGTAGAGTAGATACCCTAGGTCCTACAGAGACTGTAACGCATGAAAAATATGGGTGGAGCGGTTACGCGTTATGTAAGGACTTGCATGAAGACGTCCTCTCACAGGACGTGGAAACGCACGTGTTGGAGGAGCTGGTGACGTCACAGCATGGAATTCCACGTTCCAGTACACTGTGAAGCGTGAAATGAGGTATCTGGCATGTCAGATATCGTTCTTATGCCACAAATGGAACTTAGGAGCTGCCATATTCTGTGGAGTTCCCAACATGTAACGGGATGGCTGGGTGTTGTGTGCTGTCCTTAGGTTAGTTAGGTTTAAGTAGTTCTAAGTTCTAGGGGACTGATGACCATAGATGTTAAGTCCCATAGTGCTCAGAGCCATTTGAACCCAACATGTAGTGTCTTTTATTTTTATTTTTTTTTAATACTAGACTGCGTTGTATGAGTAAAAGCTGCTTCAAAGCATCAGCAGATTGAGGGCCTCTCGAAAACACGTCGTTTTAGCTACGCTTTATTATAATAAAATGACACGAAACTTACGTATTGGTAGTTAAAAGATTCCCGTATTAGATGTTAGTGTTATAACTTTTGTGTTAAGAAAAGTGTACCGTTTCAATGCTAAGGCACCATCATGATCTATCAAAAGCCGTGATTTCGGTACAGTTTATCACAGTTAAATATCAAATAATGACATTTGTGGATACAGCCTTAACAAAGTCCTCATCATAAATGGAAACACAGCTGCCATGTAGAAGCCGCAGAGAGTTGATAGTATCGTGAGCTGTTAAAGAGAGAGGTAGTACTTTCGTGTCAAGCCCCATCCAAATTTTTTTTTTCTTTTACTTTGTAAAAGATTCTGGATCTTTCTCATTAATTTAATAGAAATGTGATCATCAATAGTCGTTGTTATTTACTACACATCATATATACACTGCAATTATTTTTGCATACACCAAAGACTGGAGTATTTCCATAGCAGTCAGAAATTTAACGTGACTACTGGTGTACGTCAGAAACTAAACGTGAGTTACAAATTGGATGTTTTGCTATTATGAAACGTCGTGTAAATATATACACTCCTGGAAATTGAAATAAGAACACCGTGAATTCATTGTCCCAGGAAGGGGAAAACTTTATTGACACATTCCTGGGGTCAGATACATCACATGATCACACTGACAGAACCACAGGCACATAGACACAGGCAACAGAGCATGCACAATGTCGGCACTAGTACAGTGTATATCCACCTTTCGCAGCAATGCAGGCTGCTATTCTCCCATGGAGACGATCGTAGAGATGCTGGATGTAGTCCTGTGGAACGGCTTGCCATGCCATTTCCACCTGGCGCCTCAGTTGGACCAGCGTTCGTGCTGGACGTGCAGACCGCGTGAGACGACGCTTCATCCAGTCCCAAACATGCTCAATGGGGGACAGATCCGGAGATCTTGCTGGCCAGGGTAGTTGACTTACACCTTCTAGAGCACGTTGGGAGGCACGGGATACATGCGGACGTGCATTTTCCTGTTGGAACAGCAAGTTCCCTTGCCGGTCTAGGAATGGTAGAACGATGGGTTCGATGACGGTTTGGATGTACCGTGCACTATTCAGTGTCCCCTCGACGATCACCAGTGGTGTACAGCCAGTGTAGGAGATCGCTCCCCACACCATGATGCCGGGTGTTGGCCCTGTGTGCCTCGGTCGTATGCAGTCCTGATTGTGGCGCTCACCTGCACGGCGCCAAACACGCATACGACCATCATTGGCACCAAGGCAGAAGCGACTCTCATCGCTGAAGACGACACGTCTCCATTCGTCCCTCCATTCACGCCTGTCGCGACACCACTGGAGGCGGGCTGCACGATGTTGGGGCGTGAGCGGAAGACGGCCTAACGGTGTGCGGGACCGTAGCCCAGCTTCATGGAGACGGTTGCGAATGGTCCTCGCCGATACCCCAGGAGCAACAGTGTCCCTAATTTGCTGGGAAGTGGCGGTGCGGTCCCCTACGGCACTGCGTAGGATCCTACGGTCTTGGCGTGCATCCGTGCGTCGCTGCGGTCCGGTCCCAGGTCGACGGGCACGTGCACCTTCCGCCGACCACTGGCGACAACATCGATGTACTGTGGAGACCTCACGCCCCACGTGTTGAGTAATTCGGCGGTACGTCCACCCGGCCTCCCGCATGCCCACTATACGCCCTCGCTCAAAGTCCGTCAACTGCACATACGGTTCACGTCCACGCTGTCGCGGCATGCTACCAGTGTTAAAGACTGCGATGGAGCTCCGTATGCCACGGCAAACTGGCTGACACTGACGGCGGCGGTGCACAAATGCTGCGCAGCTAGCGCCATTCGACGGCCAACACCGCGGTTCCTGGTGTGTCCGCTGTGCCGTGCGTGTGATCATTGCTTGTACAGCCCTCTCGCAGTGTCCGGAGCAAGTATGGTGGGTCTGACACACCGATGTCAATGTGTTCTTTTTTCCATTTCCAGGAGTGTATTTACATATCTGTTGGTTTTATGGGCTGTCTCATGTTTGTATCTTGTCAATAAATATCTTTTTCAGTGATAGTGAGCACCCTAGAAGCAGCTTTCATTGAAATGAAATCACGAAACAAGTCGCGATCTTGAAATCTATGCGACGAAGTACGTTACTTCGGAGAACTATCTGAAAGAATTTAAAACCTAAAACGGGATGGAGATTTAACAGAGTTAACCAATAATTTCCACTAGCACATATCTCATTATTGTACAGCATTGTGTAGCGTTCCTCTACCTGCAATCCACTGCTGAAGTAATCTATGAGACCAGAATCGCTTTCGACAGCCGCTAACAGAGTTCATGCAGCTACACCGAAGTTCCTAAGAAACTGGTATAAGCATGTTTACTCAAATGCAGAGATATGTAAACAGGCAGAATACGGCGCTTCGGTCGGCAACGCCTATATAAGACAGGAAGTATCTTCTGGCACAGTTGGTTAGATCGGTTACTGCTGCAGGTTCTCAAGATTTAAGTGAGTCTGAACGTGGTGTTACAGTCGGCGCACGAGCGATGAGACACAGCATCTCCGAGGTAGCAATGAAGTGGAGAATTTCCCGTATGACCATTTCACGAGTGTACGGTGAATATCAGGAATCCGGTAAAACATCAAATCTCCGCATCTACATCTATATCTACATCTACATTTATACTCCGCAAGCCACCCAACGGTGTGTGGCGGAGGGCACTTTACGTGCCACTGTCATTACCTCCCTTTCCTGTTCCAGTCGCGTATGGTTCGCGGGAAAAACATTCGTTATCTCCTCGGGAGGTATAAGTAGGGGGAAGCAATATATTCGATACCTCATCCAGAAACGCACCCTCTCGAAACCTGGCGAGCAAGCTACACCGCGATGCAGAGCGCCTCGCTTGCAGAGTCTGCCACTTGAGTTTGTTAAACATCTCCGTAACGCTATCACGGTTACCAAATAACCCTGCGACGAAACGCGCCGCTCTTCTTTGGATCTTCTCTATGTCCTCCGTCAACCCGATCTGGTACGGATCCTACACTGATGAGCAATACTCAAGTATAGGTCGAACGAGTGTTTTGTAAGCCACCTCCTTTGTTGATGGACTACATTTTCTAAGGACTCTCCCAATGAATCTCAACCTGGTACCCGCCTTACCAACAATTAATTTTATATTATCATTCCACTTCAAATCGTTCCGCACGCATACTCCCAGATATTTTACAGATGTAACTGCTACCAGTGTTTGTTCTGCTATCATATAATCATACAATAAAGGATCCTTCTTTCTATGTATTCGCAATACATTACATTTGTCTATGTTAAGGGTCAGTTGCCACTCCCTGCACCAAGTGCCTATCCGCTGCAGATCTTCCTGCATTTCGCTACAATTTTCTAATGCTGCAACTTCTCTGTATATTACAGCATCATCCGCGAAAAGCCGCATGGAACTTCCGACACTATCTACTAGGTCATTTATATATATTGTGAAAAGCAATGGTCCCATAACACTCCCCTGTGGCACGCCAGAGGTTACTTTAACGTCTGAAGACGTCTTTCCATTGATAACAACATGCTGTGTTCTGTTTGCTTAAAACTCTTCAATCCAGCCACACAGCTGGTCTGATATTCCGTAGGCTCTTACTTTGTTTATCAGGCGACAGTGCGGAACTGTATCGAATGCCTTCCGGAAGTCAAGAAAAATAGCATCTACCTGGGAGCCTGTATCTAATATTTTCTGGGTCTCATGAACAAATAAAGCGAGTTGGGTCTCACACGATCGTTGTTTCCGGAATCCATGTTGATTCCTACATAGTAGATTCTGGGTTTCCAAAAACGACATGATACTCGAGCAAAAAACATGTTCTAAAATTCTACAACAGATCGACGTCAGAGATATAGGTCTATAGTTTTGCGCATCTGCCTGACGATCCTTCTTGAAGACTGGGACTACCTGTGCTCTTTTCCAATCATTTGGAACCTTCCATTCCTCTAGAGACTTGCGGTACACGGCTGTTAGAAGGGGGGCAAGTTCTTTCGCGTACTCTGTGTAGAATCGAATTGGTATCCCGTCAGGTCCAGTGGACTTTCTTCTGTTGAGTGATTCCAGTTGCTTTTCTATTCCTTGGACACTTATTTCGATGTCAGCCATTTTTCCGTTTGTGCGAGGATTTAGAGAAGGAACTGCAGTGCGGTCCTCGTCTGTGAAACAGCTTTGGAAAAGGGTGTTTAGTATTTCAGCTTTACGCGTGTCATCCTCTGTTTCAATGCCTTCATCATCCCGGAGTGCCTGGATATGCTGTTTCGAGCCACTTACTAATTTAACATAAGACCAGAACTTCCTAGGATTTCCTGTCAAGTCGGTACATAGAATTTTACTTTCGAATTCACTGAACGCTTCACGCATAGCCCTCCTTACGCTATCTTTGACATCGTTTAGCTTCTGTTTGTCTGAGAGGTTTTGGCTGCGTTTAAACTTGCAGTGAAGCTCTCTTTGCTTTCGCAGTAGTTTCCTAACTTTGTTGTTGTACCACGGTGGGTTTTTCGCGTCCCTCACAATTTTACTCGGCACGTACCTGTCTAAAACGCATTTTACGATTGCCTTGAACTTTTTCCATAAACACTCAACATTGTCAGTGTCGGAACAAAAATTTTCGTTTTGATCTGTTAGGTAGTCTGAAATCTGCCTTCTATTACTCTTGCTAAACAGATAAACCTTCCTCCCTTTTTTTATATTCCTATTAACTTCCATATTCAGGGATGCTGCAACGGCCTTATGATCACTGATTCCCTGTTCTGCACATACAGAGTCGAAAAGTTCGGGTTTGTTTGTTATCAGTAGGTCCAAGATGTTATCTCCACGAGTCGGTTCTCTGTTTAATTGCTCGAGGTAATTTTCGGTAGTGCACTCAGTATAATGTCACTCGATGCTCTGTCCCTACCACCCTACCACCCGTCCTAAACATCTGAGTGTCCCATTCTATATCTGGTAAATTGAAATCTCCACCTAAGACTATAACATGCTGAGAAAATTGCATCCGGAAAAAGATCCTGGAAGAACGGGACCAACGATGACTGAAGACAATCGTTCAATGTGACAGAAGTGCAATCCCTCCACAAACCGCTACAGGTTTCGGTGCTGGGCCATCAACAAGCGTCAGCATGCGAACCATTCAACGAAACGTCATCGATATGGGCTTTCAGAGCCGAAGGCCCACTCGTATGCCCTTAATGAGTGCACGACAAGAAGCTTTACGCCTCACCTGGACCCATCAATACCGATACTGGACTGTTGATGAATGGAAACATGTTGCCTGCTCGGACGAGTCTCGTTCCAAACTGTATAGAACGTATGGACGTGTACGGGTATGAAGACAACCTTCTGAATCCATGGACCATGCATGTCAGCAGGGGACTGTTCGAACTGGTGGAAGCTCTGTAACGGTATGCGGGGTGTCCAGTTGGAGTGGTATGGGACCCCTGATACATGTAGGTACGACTCTGACAGTTGACACATACTTAAGCATCCTGTCTGATCACCTGCATCCATGCATGTCCATCGTGCATTCCGACGGACTTGGGCAATTCCAGCAGGAAAATGCGACACGCCACACTTCCAGAATTGCTCCAGGAATACTCTTCTGGCCGGACGCTGTGGCCGAGCTGTTCTAGGCGCTTCAGTCCGGAACCACGCTGGTGCTACGGTCGCAGGTTCGAATCCTGTCTCGGGCATGGATGTGTGTGATGTCCTTAGGTTAGTTAGGTTTAAGTAGTTCTAAGTCTAGGGAATGATGACCTCAGTTGTTAAGTCCCATAGTGCTTAGAGCCATTTGAACCATTTTGAACACTCTTCTGAATTTAAACACTTCCGCTGGCCACCAAAATCCCCAGACATGAACATTATTGAGCATATCTGGGATACCTTGCAACGTGCTGTTCAGAAGAGATCTCCACCGATTCATACTCTTACGGATGTATGGACAGCTCTCAAAGATTCATGGTATAAATTTCCTCCAGCACTACTTGAGACATTAGTCGAGTCCATGACACGTCGTGTTGTGGCACTTTTGCGCGCTTGCGGTGGCCCTACACGATATTAGACGAGTGAACCAGATTTTTTGGCTCATCAGTGTATTTGACGCGCGTCCATTATTGTAAAGAATCTGTGTGATTTACACGCCAGATGCAGGTGGACATTGCCGGTGGAGAGCATCGCGGTTACAAATCACTAGGAGCAGCACGTCCCGTTAGATGTAACAGGTGGTTTCAGAGGCGTCAACAGAAACGACAGAGACAATTCCTGGCGAACTACGCGATAGGTGAGGATATTTACACTACTGGCTATTAAAATTTCTACACCAAGAAGAAATGTATATAACAAACTGATATTCATTGGACAAATATATTATACTAGAAGTGACATGTGATTACATTTTCACGCAATTTGGGTGCATAAATCCTGAGAAATCAGTACACAGAACAACCACCTCTGGCCGTAATAACGGTCTTGATACGGCTGGGCATTGAGTCAAACAGATCTTGGATGGCGTGTGCAGGTACAGCTGCCCATGCAGCTTCAACAAGATACCTCAGTTCATGAAGAGTAGTGACTGGCGTATTGTGACGTGCCAGTTGCTCGACCACCATTGACCAGACGTTTTCAATTGGTGAGAGATCTGGAGAATGTGCTGGCCAGGGCAGCTGTCGAACATTTTCTGTATCCATAAAGGCCCGTACAGGACCTGCAACATGCGGTCGTGCTTTATCGTGCTGAAATTTTTGTAGAGTTTCGCAGGGATAGAATGAAGGGTAGAGCCACGGGACGTCACACATCTGAAATGTAACGTCCAGTGTTCAAAGTCCCGTCAGTGCGAACAAGAGGTGAACGAGCGTGTAACCAATGGCACCCCAGACCATCACGCCGGGCGATACGCCAGTATGGCAATGACGAATACATGCTTCCAATGTACGCTCATCGCGATGTCCCCAAACACGGATGAGACCATCATGATGTTGTAAACAGAACCTAGATTCATCCGAAAAAATGACGTTTTGCCATTCGTGCACCCAGGTTCGTCGTTGAGTAACCATCGCAGGCGCTCCTGTCTGTGATGCAGCGTCAAGGGTAACCGCAGCCACGGTCTCCGAGCTGAAAGTGCATGCTGCTGCAAACGTCGTCGAACTGTTCGTGCAGATGGTTGTTGTCTTGCAACAGTCCCCATCTGTTGACTCAGGGATCGAGACGTGGCTGCACGATCCGTTACAGCCAAGCGGATAAGATGCTTGTCATCTCGACTGCTAGTGATACGAGGCCGTTGGGATCCAGCACGGCGTTCCATATTACCCTCCTGAACCCACCGATTCGATATTCTGCTAACAGTCATTGGATCTCGACCAACACGAGCAGCAATGTCGCAATACGATAAACCGCAATCGCGGCAGGCTACAATCCGACCTTTATCAAAGTCGGAAACGTGATGGTACGCATTTCTCCTCCTTACACGAGGCATCACAACAACGTTTCACCAGGCAACGCCGGTCAACTGCTATTTGCGTATGAGAAATCGGTTGGAAACTTTCCTCATGTCAGCACGTTGTAGGTGTCGCCACCGGCGCCAACCTTGTGTGAATGCTCTGAAAAGCTGATCATTTGCATATCACAGCATCTTCTTCCTGTCGTTTAAATTTCGCGCCTGTAGCCCGTCATCTTCGTGGTGTAGCAATTTTAATGGCCAATTGTGTAAAGTCTCGAAAGAAGAGCGGGAGAGAAAAAGATGAAGAATAATGATATTAGCCAGCCGGAGTGGCCCAGCGGGTCTAGGCGCTACAGTCTGTAGCCGCGCGACCGCTCCGGTCGCAGGTTCGAATCCTGCCTCGGGCATGGATGTGTGTGATGTCCGTAGGTTTGTTAGGTTCAAGTATTTCTAAGTTCTAGGGGACTGATAACCTCAGAAGTTAAGTCCCATAGTGCTCAGAGCCGTTTGAACCAATGAAATTCTGGGAGGAGAAGAGGAAAACGTAGTCCATTAAGGGGCTGCGCAAGATCCTATGGAAGCTTTAAAGCAAGAAGAAGAAGAAGATGTGATGATGTTAATGATGGGTGGAGTTGTTGCGCAGATATGAAAGGACTTGAGTAAGACAGAGTGGAGATTGCATCGATACTAGTCCTCGGACTGAAAACCTCAACTAGAAAACTGATGATATGAATGTAGTAAAAAATGGGTGAAGTGTAATTGTGGCGAGAGGGAAGACGTGTCTCGTTTTGGAGGGCCGCTCCGCTGGCAGCAATTTTCCGCCAGTCGCGTCGCAGTGGGTCTCCACTCTGCCCTCGGCAGACGGTGGTTCGTAAAACGTGCTTTATTGGCCAGGGTGGGGGGGCGCAAACAAAGTATCCCGAAAGCAGTCCTCTCCGGTCCGCCAGCGGCGCGAGGGACCACTTAGCCGGATTGCAGCCGCCGCGCCTGCGGACTGCGGAGGGCTGACGCGACAGGTAGAGGTCCAGCTACAGACATACGGGCAGAGGCCGCGCCGGCTGCGACAATGGCGTGGCGCCTTCCGCCCGTCGCCATCACGCTAATGCCTCGTCTCAGCGCCGCTGCCGCCCATTCTTTCGCGCGCTGCGGGCCGCGCATTCGTATCTCCTCACCGACAAAGGGAGCATTCTCCCTCTTTCCTTTGTACTCAGCTCACCGGAGGAGATTGCACCTTCCGTGTGACCCGGTATGACGTCGAGAAAATGTGCAGCTGCGGATCGAAGCAAATGCGCAGACAGCAAGACAGCTTTTGGGCAACCATCAGTTTCGAATACTGGTCTAGTCACTCCCTCGAAGTAATACATTTGCTAGTGTGGTAATTTTCCGCTGTAACCATACAAACATTCGTTTATAAATTAAACACTTATTTGTTGAATACCTGCGAGGTCACGCTGAAACGTACTGCCTCCGAATTTTTTTATTTGGAAAGCTGCATACCACACTGTCAATTACAGGAAATTGCTGAAAAAATTTACCAACTCACCAAGGATTACCAACTAACATCCCTTATTGGTACTCTCCTGCAGAACAGAAGATTCCAGAATGGCTCTGAGCACTATGGGACTTAACATCTGAGGTCACCAGTGCCCTAGACTTAGAACTACTTAAACCTAACTAACCTAAGGACATCACACACATCCATGCCCGAGGCAGGATTCCAACCTGCGGGCGTAGCAGTCGCGCGATTCCGGACTGATGCGCCTAAAACCGCACAGCTGCCGCGTCCGGCAGAAGATTCCAAGCCTCTCTCCATGGTAAGAAGAGCAGAAGGCGCATACAAAAGAATGCCTTACCTCAAGGCAGTGTGTTCACCCCTGTGCTCTTCAATGTTTACACTAACGACCAGCCCATAACGGAAAATTCCAGGCTTTTCATCTATGCTGACGATACTGCAGTGGCTGCTCAAGGAAAGACGTTTGAAGAAGTAGAGGAAAAGTTGACTTCTGCGCTAGAAGTAAGAGTGAGTTCAGGTGTGCCGCAGGGAAGTGTCGTAGGACCGTTGCTATTCACAATATACACTCCTGGAAATGGAAAAAAGAACACATTGACACCGGTGTGTCAGACCCACCATACTTGCTCCGGACACTGCGAGAGGGCTGTACAAGCAATGATCACACGCACGGCACAGCGGACACACCAGGAACCGCGGTGTTGGCCGTCGAATGGCGCTAGCTGCGCAGCATTTGTGCACCGCCGCCGTCAGTGTCAGCCAGTTTGCCGTGGCATACGGAGCTCCATCGCAGTCTTTAACACTGGTAGCACGCCGCGACAGCGTGGACGTGAACCGTATGTGCAGTTGACGGACTTTGAGCGAGGGCGTATAGTGGGCATGCGGGAGGCCGGGTGGACGTACCGCCGAATTGCTCAACACGTGGGGCGTGAGGTCTCCACAGTACATCGATGTTGTCGCCAGTGGTCGGCGGAAGGTGCACGTGCCCGTCGACCTGGGACCGGACCGCAGCGACGCACGGATGCACGCCAAGACCGTAGGATCCTACGCAGTGCCGTAGGGGACCGCACCGCCACTTCCCAGCAAATTAGGGACACCGTTGCTCCTGGGGTATCGGCGAGGACCATTCGCAACCGTCTCCATGAAGCTGGGCTACGGTCCCGCACACCGTTAGGCCGTCTTCCGCTCACGCCCCAACATCGTGCAGCCCGCCTCCAGTGGTGTCGCGACAGGCGTGAATGGAGGGACGAATGGAGACGTGTCGTCTTCAGCGATGAGAGTCGCTTCTGCCTTGGTGCCAATGATGGTCGTATGCGTGTTTGGCGCCGTGCAGGTGAGCGCCACAATCAGGACTGCATACGACCGAGGCACACAGGGCCAACACCCGGCATCATGGTGTGGGGAGCGATCTCCTACACTGGCCGTACACCACTGGTGATCGTCGAGGGGACACTGAATAGTGCACGGTACATCCAAACCGTCATCGAACCCATCGTTCTACCATTCCTAGACCGGCAAGGGAACTTGCTGTTCCAACAGGACAATGCACGTCCGCATGTATCCCGTGCCACCCAACGTGCTCTAGAAGGTGTAAGTCAACTACCCTGGCCAGCAAGATCTCCGGATCTGTCCCCCATTGAGCATGTTTGGGACTGGATGAAGCGTCGTCTCACGCGGTCTGCACGTCCAGCACGAACGCTGGTCCAACTGAGGCGCCAGGTGGAAATGGCATGGCAAGCCGTTCCACAGGACTACATCCAGCATCTCTACGATCGTCTCCATGGGAGAATAGCAGCCTGCATTGCTGCGAAAGGTGGATATACACTGTACTAGTGCCGACATTGTGCATGCTCTGTTGCCTGTGTCTATGTGCCTGTGGTTCTGTCAGTGTGATCATGTGATGTATCTGACCCCAGGAATGTGTTAATAAAGTTTCCCCTTCCTGGGACAATGAATTCACGGTGTTCTTATTTCAATTTCCAGGAGTGTACATAAATGACCTTGTGGATAACATCGGAAGTTCACTGAGGCTTTTTGCGAATGATGCTGTGGTATATCGAGAGGTTGTGACAACGGAAATTTGCACTGAAATGCAGGACGATCTGCAACGAATTAACGCATGGTGCAGGGAATGGCAATTGAATCTCAATGTAGACAAGTGTAATGTGCTGCGAATGTATAGAAAGAAAGATCCTTTATCATTTAGCTACAATATAGCAAGTCAGCAACTGGAAGCAGTTAATTCCATAAATTATCTGGGAGTAGGCATTAGGAGTGATTTAAAATTGAATGATCATATAAAGATGATCGTCGGTAAAGCAGATGCCGGACTGAGATTCATTGGAAGAATCCTAAGGAAATGCAATCCGAAAACAAAGGAAGTGGTTACAGTACACTAGTTCGCCCACTGCTTGAATACTGCTCACCGGTGTGGGATCCTACCAGATAGGCTTGATAGAAGAGATAGAGAAGATCCAGTGGAGAGCAGCGCGCTTCGTTACAGGATCATTTAGTAATCGTGAAAGCGTTACGGAGATGACAGATAAACTCCAGTGGAGAACCTGCACGAGAGACGCACGGTAGCTAGTACGGGCTTTGGTTGAAGTTTCGAGAACATACCTTCACCGAGGAGCCAAGCAGTATATTGCTCCCTCCTACGTATATCTCGCGAAGAGACCATGATGATAAAATCAGAGAGATTAGAGCCCACACAGAGGCATACCGATAATCCTTCTTTCCAAGAACAACACGAGACTGGAATAGAAGGGAGAATCGATAGAGGTACTCAAAGTACCCTCCGCTACACACCGTCAGGTGGCTTGCGGAGTATGGATGTAGATGTAGGTGTAGATGCCTCCTACTACAAAGCCAATCATCTAAAGCCAAATCCGAACAAGACTCAGGTGTGCGCATTTCACTTGAAGAATAGAGAAGCTCGGCGGGAACTGGACGTTACAGGGCAAGGCAAACGACTGGAGCATTGTTCAGCACCAGTATATCTGGGTGTTACCCTTGACCGAACTATGTCCTTCAAGAAACATTGCCATAACACCAAGCTGAAAGTTAGTTCACGGAATAACATCTCGAGCAAGCTCACATCCACCACGTGGGGTGCAAGTCCCCCTGTCCAGAGAATTTCGGCTCTTGCTTTGTGTGTGTCCGCTGCAGAGTATGCTTCACCTGTGTGGAGTGCATCTACTCGCACAAAACAGGTTGATATTGCAATCAATGAGACCGTCCGAATGTTGTCGGGATGTATGAAGCCAACTCCAGTCGATAAAATCTACCCAATTGTTGCAATACCTCCCCCCACTATTAGAAGGGCTGTTACTGCTGACGTAGAGAGGGCTAAGCAAACTTATGATCCCCGACATCCACTGCAAGATCATCAGGCTGCAGTCCGTCGACTGAAGTCGAGAAAAAGCTTCATCGCCAGCACTCAACCACTAGAGGGAACACCAGAGTCTAACCCCATCACCAGGCGGAAGAGCAAACTACCACCTGATGTGCCTGTAAAGGAAATGACTTGCCCTACCCTATTTGAAGATCGGTCAATTGTCTTAGGGTGGGCGTTCCTCATTGAAAGACCAACATGCGAAAACGGGGCATTCTTCCAGCTGATGGAGATACATCCTGCGAGTGCGGAACAACACAAGACCAGACCCACCTGCTACACTACTGGCCATTAAAATTGCTGGACCACGAAGATGACGTGCTACAGACGTGAAATTTAACCGACAGGAAGAAGATGCGGTGATATGCAAATGATTAGCTTTTCAGAGCATTCACACAAGGTTGGCGCCGGTGGCGACACCTACAACGTGCTGACATGAGGAAAGTTTCCAACCGATTTCTCTCAAGAAAGAGAGAGAGAGAGAGAGAGAGAGAGAGAGAGAGAGAGAGAGAGAGAGAGAGAGAGTGAGACAGAGAGAGAGAGAGAGAGAGAGAGAGAGAGAGAGAAATCAATGGCATATATACAACTCTATTTGTTTGTGTTAGTGTGTGTGATTTGAGGCGGAAATAATTTTAACTTAGTCTCATAGAGCTATTATAGTCAAAAGCTCTTAAAGAATTATTTCATATTACAATGTCGGCAGTTGGGTTTGCTCCTTTGTCATAAAATCTGATGTGGGTACATGAGGGCTGCGGTTGTATTCGGTGTCAGTATATCTGACGCGCTGCGCATGAAACCACCTGGATAGCCGTTCGTACTGAAGTGCCAATTCCGGGACAGGAAGGTGCGCCAACCTTAGGTCGGATCCCCCACGAGGGGCGCTGTGCCGGCAACCTAGATGTGGTTTTCAGACAGTTACTCAAACCCCGTAGATGAATACTCGGCTGTTATCCAAGTCCCGCATCATTTACAAGACTCGCAGATATTTAAAAAGCTTTTGCTCACTACAGGCAAAAAGTTTGGCTACACACAACGTAACGGTGTGTTGACAGGCAGGGCATCCGGCTATCCCTTGTAACTAACCTGTTTCTACGGGTTATTACGTTAAGATTAGGGTCGCCACCGACTCTAACCATACAACTAATCAAAGGTTTGGCCGAGTCGGAAAATAAATTAATTTTATCACAGTCCAAAAACTCATAAAAATGTATACGTCGTGATATTGCTCATGGGGGATGCGATGAAATTAATAGTATTGCCTGTGCACTGTTGACGAGAATCAAACATTTAAAATAAAATAGAAAATGCATCAACACTGTGCATAAGATCAGCTCCCACCAACACACCTGAAAATAATACTTAATCTAAAGCATTTGTTTTAAAATAAAACGGGAAACTAATCACTGAACCTGTGCGTAAGGAAACGCGTTGGATGTGCTAACGGGAAAGCTAGCGAGGTGAGTGGCTTAGGTGCAAAAACGTAACCTCGGAACACAGGAGAAAATTGTAGATAAAATCATTTATTCCTAAGACATGGATATGAGGCATGTACACAATTCCTGATAACATTAATTCCTAAAACATTAAAGAAAAGCATCGATACATTCACCGTTATAATATACACCTAAAATCATTGGTGTGAATCATTCATACAACTGCTGTTGCCTGATAACTGATCGCAATAACTCGTGAAACGGTACACGTTTCGCAGTACAGCCGCGTGCCCACGTGGTTTGTGGAGACGCAATTTCTAGGTATCGTGGCCAAGTTGCAACAATATCACAGCACACAATCATGAACAGTTAACATTCTTTAAAACAAACATGAGATCGGACAGTTAGTGATGACGGTAGCCCAACAAACTCTAATGTTCAACCACGTGGTTGGTTCCCCACGGACGAAAGATACGTAAAGCAAGGAAAATTTACGAGAAGGCAAAGCTATTGATGTTTAGGAAAATAAAAGCTTATACAGGCACAGCTGAAGGCAAACAGACATTCATACAGGAGCGAGCGCTCACTTCTTATCGACACCTTTGTGTGGCGATCTTCCGGCGGATCCAAGTCTGCTGTAGAAATTTTCTAAAAGAAAAATCTGCCAAAGTTTTGCATTCCTTGCTGCGACAAGGCAAAGCAATCTTTCGGAGCTGAAAAGCGAGACCAAAAGTTAACAGCTCTCCTCTCGCGAAGTATCGACGGGCCACGCGGTCAGTCTAACTCACCCTTCTTCGACTAGAGCACAGCTGTGGACGCTTCCAGTACCGGCGGCAGACTGCCTCCCTTTTTCGTCTCCAGCCCCTTCCACGCCCTGCGTGGCCCGGAAAACCCAAAGATGCCATTTCTGCCAGCAACCTAACGCAGGTGGATTTCTCACAAGTAGCACAAACCTCTTTGCCTACTTGACCACTACCAGAGTTGACTATTCTGTACAACTGTACGATTATCGCAGACTTTCTGCAGCAGACTACGCCACCGTCTAACAACGTGACACACAACCACGTTCATTCAATCACACCACTATGAGAGTCATGAGAAAAAATAAACAAGGAAAAGAAAGAGAAATACTAGTGAAAATGGGCTACGGGACTAATGAAAGGTGGCTACAGGACCCTTTCACCCTTAAATAGCCAAATCCGTTAAAAACCATGCAGATTCTGTGCCGATGCGGGAGAAAGGGATAGGAAAGGATGTCTGAGGTGCTATGTGTATAAAACTTCTCTACATTCTTTTTAAAAATCTGTACACAGTCCGAGCCTGAACGCTCTGGCAACGTGTTCTGTACTGTTCTCAACAAGACAGTCTGTGGATTCTTCTAGTTCGCTGAGAGAACTGTCAGTGGTATCATGTATGGCGACATGCTGCAGTTTTGTGTGTGTGTGTGTGGGGGGGGGGGAGGAGGAGGGGGGAGAGGTTGTGTTTTTGTACTAGCTACGAAGATCCAGGAGTGTAATACTTCACGCGAAATGACCCTGAAAAGATAATGAGAGAAATGGTAGTAGCTCTTCCGGCGCACCGTACGAAAATGGAACGGGGAAGGGGTCAAATAATAGTGGTAGCAGAAGTACCATACGCCACACTCCGGAAGGTGGCCTGCAGAGAACTGTGGAATTTATAAAATGACTATTTTTTTAATAATATGAAAATTTATTTATGTGTTTGGAGAGAGAGAGAGAGAGAGAGAGAGAGAGAGAGAGAGAGAGAGAGAGACTGATTTTTGATTGAGATTTTTACTTTAAGTCGTAACTGGTATCTGAATTTTGGTTGATGCCTCCTTGAATCATCAGCTTCTGCACCAGTTGGTGACATATTGCAATTTGGAGGAAGTTATTGTTCTTTAAGGTTTAAAATACGACTCTATTAGTTACTTGGCCGTATTGCGGATAGCTTTGAGCCCAAGTTTTCGAAGCTTTTCATACCTAAGGGACCACTGTTGTAAGTAAATAAGATCAAACAGTAATCAGCTTTTCGTGAGAAAAGGAGATTGCTTAGCACACAAACTTCCTTCAAACTACACGTCCTGCTACATCAGAATTGGCCAGTGGAGTTCAGCACCATACTATTACACAAGAGCATAATCCAATTACTGTAATTAGGAAATTATGAGAGATTGTTACTTATTGAATGAAAACTATAGAGAATGGGTTTCTTTTCCTGTATTTTAGTGAACTTTGTACACTTAACAATTCTGTCGATTGATAGACGGCAACGACAATGAAGCTTACCTCCTTTTCCAAAAACAAGATATTTCTATCCTTCACTTCCAGAAAATTTGTATACATAAATACGTTCTGAGCGACGGCCTAGCAACACGTCCTCTTTCCACAAGATACAGATTAACAGTCCTCTTGTTTTTTAAATAAATCAATTGTTTTTTTTTTTTTTTGAGTCCATACTCAAAGATTCTCTAATACTATCGTTGCGGGGACTGCGCAGTAAGGAGTTTCTTGCTGTGCAGCTGCGCTTCACTTCAAGTACTTTTTGAATCACATTTACATTTACTGTACTTACATACATTACTGAGCTTCTCAGAATAAAATCAGACACAAATTAGTTAAAAAAAAAAAGCAGTGAGGCACACATAATATTACAAATTGACAAACTGTGCGTGAAAGTGTTCTCTCAACAACAACCGAACTCTCTCTCTCTCTCTCTTTTTCTTACACACACACACACACACACACACACACACACACACACACACACAGAGAGAGAGAGAGAGAGAGAGAGAGAGAGAGAAATGCTGTACAGCGTCTCACGAAACTCAACCTACCTTTTACGTGGAGGTTTTGAAACAAATACCGTGCTACAAACTAAAATAAAGGCTTAAAACTTGCTTCGAATATTTTGTATCACTTTGCCTGAAGGGCAAGTGTAAACACTTAAACGTTAGGGATACCAGTCTACTTCTAGGGCGTGGAGCGCGAGGTGGAAAGGTGGGAATGAGATGACAAGAAAGGGGGGGGGGGACGAATCTGGCGCTCAGCTATTCGGGTCGTCGTTGCACTTGTACGCACTTCTGGAGTCCGTCGACAAATTCCAAACGCCGCCCTCTCGTTTTCCAAACCGCAAGTTCCGTTTAATAAAACGCCTCGTGTCAGAACCGGCTGCCTTTAATAGGTGTTCACGATTTGAAGACAGTCCCGCGGAGGTGAATCGGGAGCGCATTAAAATGCCGGAAAAGTTTCCGCCGCGCGCTCAACTTTAGACGTAAATTGGTACGATTAAATTAGCAAGTCAGATGGTACCTCTCTGTCGAGTTGCAGCCCTGGCTGGCGGTAGGTCGGTCGCATAATTAGGATGCAAGTCTGGGCGCATCTTCCGGGGCGCTCTGTGGGCAAACAGGCGCCGTGCGCCGAGCAGCTGCAGCCTTCTCAGGGTGGGGCGCACACCACTGGCGCGCGTACGTCTCGCAGCGAATGAAACACGAATCCCAGTACACCGTAAAACGCCCACTCTGTATAGTGCTACGAACACTGCAGTTCGATTAAAATTACTCCATAGTTGACACTTCACGAGTATTAGCTTCTTTGTTCCAATCTGAGCGCTTAACATCACGCCTGAACCGTGCACCGTTGCCGAACTGCCACAATAGTTAGTTCACGTCCAGTTCCATGTCCGGCTTTCTTTCTTGATGTGACTGGATACTGAAAACTGTGTCTGCCACTTTTACTTCATATTTCAGCGCACTTGATAACCAAACCAACAACAAAACACACACACACACACACACACACACACACACACACACACACACAGGGTGGTACGAAAAGGTACGGTCAAACTTTCAGGGCCGGCCGAAGTAGTCGTGCGGTTCTAGGCGCTGCAGTCAGGAACCGCGAGACCGCTACGGTCGCAGGTTCGAATCCTGCCTCTGGCATGGGTGTGTGTGATCTCCTTAGGTTAGTTAGCTTTAACTAGTTCTAAGTTCTAGGGGACTAATGACCTCCGAAGTTGAGTAGCATAGTGCTCAGAGCCATTTAACCATTTTAAGCCAAACTTTCAGGGAACATTCTTCACACACAAATAAAGAAAAGATGTTATGTGGACATGTGTCCGGAAACGCTTAATTTCCATGTTAGAGCTCATTTTAGTTTCGTCAGTATGTACTGTACTTCCTCGATTCACCGCCAGTTGGCCCAATTGAAGGAAGGTAATGTTGACTTCGGTGCTTGTGTTGACATGCGACTCATTGCTCTACAGTACTAGCATCGAGCACATCAGTGCGTAGCATCAACAGGTTAGTGTTCATCACGAACGTGGTTTTGCAGTCAGAGCAATATTTACAAATACGGAGTTGGCAGATGCCCGTTTGACGTATGGATTAGCACGGGGCAATAGCCGTGGCGCAGAACGACGAGGACACCTGCAATGGACGAGGCAATTCTTCCTGCAGTTGACGATAACCCTAATGTCTGCGTCAGAGAAGTTGATGCTGTACAAGGTAACGTTGACCACGTCACTGTATGGAGAGTGCTACGGGAGAACCAGTTGTTTCCCTACCATGTACAGCGTGTGCAGGCACTATCAGCAGCTGATTGGCCTCCACGGGTACACTTCGGCGAATGGTTCATCCAACAATGTGTCAATCCTCATTTCAGTGCAAATGTCCTTTTTACGGATCAGGCTTCATTCCAACGTGATCACATTGTAAATTTTCATAATTAACGTGTGTGTTGACGAGCATCCGCACGCAATTGTGCAATCACGTCATCAACACAGATTTTCTGTGAACGTTTGGGCAGGCATTGTTGGTAATCACTTGATTGGCCCCCATGTTCTTCCACCTACGCTCAATGGAGCACGTTACCATGATTTCATAAGGGATACTCTACCTGTGCTGTTAGAACATGTACCTTTACAAGTACGACACAACATGTGGTTCATGCAAGATGGAGCTCCTGCACTTTTCAGTCGAAGTGCACGTACGCTTCTCAACAACAGATTCGGTGACCGATGGATTGGTAGAGGCGGACCAATTCCATGGCCTCCACGCTCTCCTGACCTCAACCCTCTTGACTTTCATTTATGGGGGCATTTGAAAGCTCTTGTCTACGCAACCCCGGTACCAAATGTAGAGACTCTTCGTGCTCGTATTGTGGACGGCTGTGATACAATACGCCATTCTCCAGGGCTGCATCAGCGCATCAGGGATTCCATGCGACGGAGGGTGGATGCATGTATCCTCGCTAACGGAGGACATTTTGAATATTTTCTGTAACAAAGTGTTTGAAGTCACGCTGGTACGTTCTGTTGCCGCGTGTTGCCATTCCATGATTAATGTGATTTGAAGAGAAGTAATAAAAAGAGCTCTAACATGGAAAGTAAGCGTTTCCGGACACATGTTCACATAACATATTTTCTTTCTTTGTGTGTGAGGAATGTTTCCTGAAAGTTTGGCCGTACCTTTTTGTAACACCCTGTATATAAGCGCGCAACGATGCTAGCGAAATAGGTACGTTTCATACACATCACTAACGAAACACTACTTGCGCCACTAAGCATACAGTTATAATAATCACAGAGATCGGCATACGTTAACCGGCCGATGTGGCCGAGCGATTCTAGGCGCTTCAGTCTGGAACCGCGCGACCGCTACGGTCGCAGGTTCGCATCCGGCCTTGGGCATGGATGTGTGTGGTGTCCTTAGGTTAGTTAGGTTTATGTAGTTCTAAGTTCTAGGGGACTGATGGCCTCAGATGTTAAGTCCCATAGTGCTCAGAGCCATTTATACTATTTTTTTCGGCATACGTTAGATAAGCTTCGCACGACATTGCGTGAAGCCGAATTGTGTAAGGCTGTCAATTAATCGTTTTGACTGGGAATCTAGATTGATAAGTACAACAGCTCTGTGCAGTTGTATTAGCATAGCGTAGTGATTAGCATATAAAACCGTCGCCTAGCATGTCGAAGATTTGAATACCCTCAAACGCAGCAAATATTTTTATTTTTCTAAATCTTGTCAAAAGACTTTCATAATCATATTTCTTCAGCTAATTAGTTTAAACATATTTTTTTATTCCTAATACTTTGCCACGTCACATTCATAATCATATTGACTTTTTTACTTGCTCTTGTTTTTCTGCCTATCATTCTTGTTTCGTTCAGAATCTGCTCTTGTCACCTACAATCTGCAGCCAAGTGCCAAATAAGGGTGCTCATGCGTTGGTAATACGGCATCCGTGTAGCCAGTGTATGCATACTTTCAGGTAGCCAATGTGTGTCAAACTGTTTCACAGTGCATCACAAATCGGAGAATGATGTTACTGTCACACGAAATACTCGAATTTTTATGTAATGATAAAGAGCTTGTCATTTGGAATAATCTACCGAAATGTCAAATACACTCCAAGACAAAAAAGAAAAAAAAAAAATTCGCACTACGAAGGAACTGTCCGAATACGACGGAAATGTGTAGACGTGATGTACATGTCGACAGAAACATATGATTACAATTTCAGAAACATAAGATGATTTATTCAGTAGAAACAGCTTCACAAATTGAGCAAGTCAATAATGAATAAGTCCACCTCTGGCCCTTATGGAAGCTGTTATTCGATTGACATTGACTGAAAGAGATGCTGGGTATCCTCGTGAGGGGTATCTTGGCAAATTCTGCCGAGTTGGCGCGTTTGGTCTAGTAAAACAGAAGTAATATCCGGCACATCCAAGGATGTGTTATAGGCCCTCTGTTGTTCCTAATCTGCATTAACGACTTAGAAGACAATCTGAGTAGTCGTCTTAGAATGTCTGCAGATGATGCTGTCATTTATAATCTTGTAAAGTCATCAGATGACTAACACGAATTGTAGAATGATGTAGATAACATATCTGTATGGTGCGAAAAGTGGCAATTAACCCTGAATAAAGAAAAGTGTGAAGTTATTCACGTGACTGCTAAAAGAAATCCGCTAATTTTCGATTAAGCGATAAGTCACACCAATCTGAAGGCTGTAAATTCAACTAAATACTTAGGGTTTACAATTACAAATAACCTAAACTGGAACGATGACATAGATAATGTTGTGGGTAGAGCAAACCAAAGACTGCGATTCATTGGCAGAAGACTTAGATGGTGCAACAGGTCTACTAAAGAGACTGCTTACGCCGTGGTTGTCCGCCCTATTCTCGGGTATTGCTGTGCTGTGTGGGACTGACAGATGACATCGAAAACGTTCAAAGAAGGTTCAAAATGGTTCTAATGGATCTGAGCACTATGGGACATAAAATCTGAGGTCATCAGTCCCTAGCCGAGCTGTCTAAGGCGCTGCAGTAATGGACTATGTGGCTGGTCCCGGCGGAGGTTCGAGTCCTCCTTCGGGCATGGGTGTGTGTGTTTGTCCTTAGGATAATTTAGGTTAAGTAGTGTGTAAGCTGATGACCTTAGCAGTTAAGCCCCATAAGATTTCACACACATTTGAATCATCAGTCCCCTAGAACTTACAACTACTTAAACCTAACTAACCTAAGTACATCACACACATCCATGCCCGAGGCAGGATTCGAAACTGCGACCGTAGCGCTCGCGCGGTTCCAGACTGAAGCGCCTAGAACCGCTCGACCACAGCGGCAGGCTTCAAAGAAGGGCAGCACGTTTTGTATCATCGCGAAATAGGGGAGATAGTGCCACAGACATGATACGTGAATTGGAGTGGTAATCATTAAAACAAAGGCGTTTTTCGTTGCGGTGGGAACTTCTCACGAAATTTCAATCATCAGTTTTCTCCTCCGATTGCGAAAACATTCGGTTGGCACCCACCCACATAGGGAGAAATGATCATCACGATAAAATAAGAGAAATCAGGGCTCTCACATGAAGATTTAAGTGCTCGTTTTTCCCGCGCGCCGTTAGAGAGTGGAACGGTAGAGAGAGAGCTTGAAGGTGGTTCACTGAACCCTCTGCTAGGCAGTTTATTCTGAATAGCAGAGTAATCACGCAGATGTGGATGCAGACTCCGCTAGTACAGTACTTTGTAAGAGCAGGATCTGGGACAAGAAGAGAAAAACCCGGCGAGCTACGGCGCACCGGCACGGCAGCCGTCTGCGAGATTTCAGCGGCAAGACGTACGGCCGGCCGCGTCAGCGCCTCGCGGAAACATGGAAGCGCGTTGCCGGAGCGGGCGGGGATTTATACTCGCGCTAGGTCCGGGCTGTGCGCTCTGCGAGCCGTCGCCGGCGGGTCGCCGCCTGTTGGACAATCGATGGCGGGCAGCCGCCGTAGCAGGTAGCAGGTGCGCCGCCGGATCTGTGCAAAGCCCCCCATTACCTCCCCTCCTAGCCACTGCCGTGCCTGCGTCCGGCCGCGCTGCGTCTGCGAACTTCCTGATCACGGCCGCATCCTCTGTCAAACCCTGCCGCGAGAAACACAGCTGCAGTAAGACAGCAATTTTTCTCCAGAATGAGATTTTCACTCTGCAGCGGCGTGTGCGCTGATATGAAACACAGTTTTAATCTGCCAGGAAGTTTCATATCAGCGCACACTCCGCTGCAGAGTGAAAATCTCATTCTGGAAACATCCCCCAGGCTGTGGCTAAGCCATGTCTCCGCAGTATCCTTTCTTTCAGGAGTGCTAGTTCTGCAAGGTTCCCAGGAGAACTTCTGTAAAGTTTGGAAGGTAGGAGACGAGATACTGGCAGAAGTAAAGCTGTGAGGACCGGGCGTGAGTCGTGCTTCGGTAGCTCAGATGGTAGAGCACTTACACGCGAAAGGCAAAGGTCCCGAGTTCGAATCTCGGTCGGGCACACAGTTTTAATCTGCCAGGAAGTTTCAGCAATTTTTCTCTTAATTAATTCGCTTTTCAGGAGGTTCTCATTTAGCCAGTTCGACAGTGGAATGTCAATTATGACGACATGGACGTAAGGACAACACAAAACTGAGTTGAGAAATCTCGGACTTAGCCGTGACTCGAACCTGGGCCCTTGACCAGAGAGCAATGCTGTTGTGTAAGCGTGTGGGTGCTATTCTGTCATTCTGCGCAACGGATTAATCTGAGATGTACCCTTTACCCTGTGCCTCCTGCAAGATGCAATTTCCACCCGCCCGCATCTCGTGGTCGTGCGGCAGCGTTCTCGCTTCCCACGCCCGGGTTCCCGGGTTCGATTCCCGGCGCGGTCAGGGATTTTCTCTGCCTCGTGATGGCTGGGTGTTGTGTGCTGTCCTTAGGTTAGTTAGGTTTAAGTAGTTCTAAGTTCTAGGGGACTGATGACCATAGATGTTAAGTCCCATAGTGCTCAGAGCCATTTGAACCATTTGAATTTCCACCCCCACACCACTAGAGAAGTCAGACAGACGCTCCTAACGTTCTAAAGAGAAATGCCTGAAAAACTTTCAACAATAAATATCTTCTGGAGTCGTCCGCTGTAAGGAAATGACACAAAAATTCACAAAATTTCTTACGTAACTAGTGGGGTACTTGGGTACTAGTGTGGTGCTAGTTAGTGTAATAAAAACATGAAACTAACGAAAATTATTATTTATTTTGCTAAAATTCTGAGAAATCACAATGGCACCTTTAGTTATGAACTGAACAAGTTATTTCCGGGTTCTTTCCGGAATGTGAAGTTACCTCTCAAGGATAGGATTCGCTAGTGAAATTTATATACGAAGTTTAAGATTGTTATTGACTTGGCAGAATGGCTGAGTGCCACGCCTACTCAACTTGAATAACTATCCTTTAGAATGTTGCTAGGTACGGTCGAGGCTGTCACGTGTGAAACGCAGTGAAGTGTACTGTTGTGGAGGAAATATGGGGCTCGAAAGAGCTATAGCGCACAATACCGTAAGTTGCGATGACTGCTGTCTGCGACGCTCGCTGCTGACAAATAAGAGAACTCTCGTTCTATCGGGACTGATCTTCGCCAATCAAACTCTCCCTACACCTTGATGAAGTCAAGGACTACTATTCGCCCCTAGTCTAACCATTGGCGTGGTACACCGGTCAGATAACCAGTCCACTGTGATGCCACTCAAAAATTCGCTCGCAGGTCTTTAACTATAGCTCTGTCCATTCACACCGCACAATAAGTGTGGCAGCCAACACAGTGATTAACGCTTAATCGCAAGGACTCAATATAGAGTCGCATCCGATTCGCTCTCGACAGAGGTGCTTTCCCATTGAAGTACTGAGGAGAGACTTGTTCCTCGCTCTTTGAGTACACGTACGAGCGCGCACGCTCTCGTTATGTATTCTCGCTCCAAGAGCGACAACGGAACGGCTCCTCTCCACGCCAGACGCGTAGGGGTATATCTTTCAGTCTCTTCCATTAAGCCTTCAGCTCAAGGCGTCAGGAATATCGTCTGCCACTCAGCATTGCTCTTCTAAAACGGGAGAATGACGTTTCGTTTAAGGCGACCAATGCGGAAATCTGTAACATCGGCGTTTGGCGTTTGCTGTCTCCCTGCGAAAACCTCTGAAACTGCGTGCTATGTTTGTAATGAATGTGTAGGCTGGGCGCTCCCAAACAATGTAGCGGAATTTCCTTTTAAGCCGAACACGGGGTTGTTCTGCCTTTCACTCCGGCAAACGCTGTCTGCTCTATAGGCAGTCACCGTCCGACGTAGATAGGTTAATTCGTCCTCTGAAGGGACCGGCCTCCCGGCGTGCAGTCTGCCTCTGCTGAATTAAAAGCTCCTGTGACCGTCGTGTCTGGAATGTGTGTGTGTGTGTACACCAGCCCCGAGTATTTCAATCTCGGTGCGCATTTGCGATTTACTAGTTATTTGCATATCGTTTACATGAATTCATACAACATTGACTTTATCTTATCGAGTGTGGGTTCGAATGAAGCGTCTTGATGAGCGGAATATAATTGTGAGGGCAGAATATGAAAGCAATGAAGGTCAGGAGACCACGGCGTCTTACAGTTGTTATTGTATAGTCCGCGAGAGGTAGCATAACAAGTAAGGTTCCCATTCGTCCTGCCCCAGTAATTTATCCATTTTGCTTGATGAAGTCAAGGACTCCTATTCGCCCCTAGTCTAACTATTGGCTCCATGGCTTTGGATTCCTTTATTTTGAGAAATACAGCAACCAGCAACTTTTTTATGTATTTTTATCTACGCCAGTACGTGTTTCGGCTTCCACCCATCGTCAATTGGCGTTATCACACCTGAATCTAGAGTAAGTACATCGTTAAAAGAGGAGATTTGCATCATGGAGAAGGTTACTATTGAAATTTATCGACAGCGCTTTCCGACACAAGTCTGACAACATATTACTTCCTCCAACATACATCTCGCGAAATGACCATGACGAGAAAATTAAATCATAGCTAATACAGAGACTTACCGACAATCCTTCTTCCAAGGCGTCATTCGCGAGAGGAACAAGGGGATCACTACCATAGGTACCCACCACCACGCACAGTTGGGTGGATAGCGGAGCGTGATACTCGTATACAGGTAGATCGACAGTAATTTGGATGCTGCAACTGCCCTGTGCCAAATTAGCGATTTTCTTACTTAGTACATTTAACGAGTTGTATATTTGCTATACAGGGTGGTCCATTGATCGTGACCGGGCCAAATATCTCACGAAATAAAAGTCAAACGACAAAAAAACTACAAAGGACGAAACTCGTCTAGCTTGAAGGGGGAAACCAGATGGCGCTATGGTTGGCCCGCTAGTTGGCGCTACCGTAGGTCAAACGGATATCAACTGCGTTTTTTTAAAAATAGGAACCCCCATTTTTTGTTACATATTCGTGTAGTACGTAAAGAAATATGAATGTTTTAGTTGGACCACTTTTTTCGATTTGTGATAGATGGCGCTGTAATAGTCACAAACATATGGCTCACAATTTCAGACGAACAGTTGGTAACAGGTAGGTTTTTTAAATTAAAATACAGATGTAGGTACGTTTGAACATTTTATTTCGGTTGTTCCAATCTGATACATGTACGTTTGTGAACTTCTCATTTCTGAGAACGCATGCTGGTACAGCGTGATTACCTGTAAATACCACATTAATGCAATAAATGCTCAAAATGATGTCCGTCGACCTCAATGCATTTGGCAATACGTATAACGACATTCCTTTCAACAGCGAGTAGTTCACCTTCCGTAATGTTCGCACGTGTATTGACAATGCGCTGACCGCGTGCAAAAAATCTGTCATCGCCCCGTAATTTCTCTTGTGCCCAGTGGTAGAACTGTACACGACATTCAAAGTCGTCGCCATGCAATTCCTGGTGCATAGAAATATGGTACGGGTGCAATCGATGTTGATGTAACATTCTCAACACCGAAGTTTTTGAAATTGCTGAGTCTGGCGCAGTTGGTCTGCTATTGATGTGCGGATTAGCAGCGACAGCAGCGGAAACACCTACTTGAGCATCATTATTTGTTGCAGGTCGTGGTTGACGTTTCACATGTGGCTGAACACTTCCTCTTTCCTTAAATAACGTAACTATCCGGCGATCGGACCGGACACTTGGATGATGTCGTCCAGGACACCGAGCAGCATACATAGCACACGCCCGTTGGGCATTTTGATCACAATAGCTATACATCAACACGATGTCGACCTTTTCCGCAATTGGTAAACGGTCCATTTTAACACGGGTAATGTATCACGAAGCAAATACGTCCGCACTGGCGGAATGTTACGTGATACCACGTACTTATACGTTTGTGACTATTACAGCGCCATCTATCACAAAACGAAAAAAGTGGTCCAGCTGAAAAATTCATATTTCTTTACGTACTACACGAATATGTAATAAAAATGGGGGTTCCTATTTAAAGAAACGCAAATGATATCCGTTTGACCTATGGCAGCTCCTACTAGCGGGCCAACCATAGCGCCATCTGGTTTCCTCCTTCAAGTTAGACGAGTTTCGTTCTTCGTAGTTTTTTCGTTTGATGCTTATTTCGTGAGATATTTGGCCCGGTCACTATCAATGGACCACCCTGTATACTGCTGGTTGCTTGTTGTTATTCCGATTTTCGCGTTTACAGATGTAACACAACCGTTTTTTCACCTGCATCTTGCACAAAGGCAACGCAATATCCGCTATGTTACTGACTGACATCTCTATTTACATCGT
The DNA here is from genome assembly GCF_023864275.1 of Schistocerca cancellata. Taxonomy (NCBI): domain Eukaryota; kingdom Metazoa; phylum Arthropoda; class Insecta; order Orthoptera; family Acrididae; genus Schistocerca; species Schistocerca cancellata. The sequence continues at coordinate 186,551,586 of NC_064627.1, read as the reverse complement.
AAAATTATAACTGTGCTCAAAGTTATATTTTACTTGAAGGTTCTGAAAGTAGTGTCAGTCCGAGTACCTTTTCTCAGGTTTGGGCAGCTTTATGCAACTTACCACTTTTGTTTGAAATGGCTGATGCTCCATCTACTTGGATTATGTTATACTAAACCTAGCAGTTTTATTACCTCTGTGATTTCTAGTTAGTCCTTCACATCGCTTTCCAACTTCATACAAACTCTTAGGCTTCTGATTATCCTTTAATTATGTTGACGTTAAAGAGAGCTTCTGGCGACATTGATATTAGCTGTAAAATGCCACGTCGACACAAATAAATTGACATTTCAAAGTAAACATGTAGTACTGAATTAACACTGTTCGTTTTCAATAGCGATTAATAAGTGAGATGATTTAAATTTACTCAGAGCATTAGATATACGAAAAAGTCTCTATTTTTTAAGACTGTTCGAAAGTTATCCTGAAAGACTATGTGACTTATAACAGCATTAGAGTTGAAATTTTACTCTAAAAAGGTACAGTTGCTATATATTTTCACTTTTCCGATCACTCAGTAACTACAGATGTTAAATGTTACAATGTCTGTTGCGATGCGTAATTTATTTTGTGTACAGTATTTTCAGAAAATGGTTAAAAGTGGTACTACGTTACCCTGACTGATTGTAGTATTTCTGGTTTAAACTTCTATACGACTAAAATCAGAACCTGAAATTGTTTAGCGCGAATGCTCTTCGTGTTCTGTATCGTTATAAAAAATTAGACTATCATGCATATTATAAAAATAATACAATACATTTTATATAAAAGAATTGATATTACACATTTTACTCATAGTTGCAGTGACATTTATTAACAATTAAGGTAGAACAACAGACTTACATGATGTAGAACTACTGTATGTATAGGATTTTTTAAATGGCTGTATTATTGTGCGTTTGTATGAGCAAATTGTGGAAATTCCTTATAACAATTTTGTTGGGTAACGCTGTGTGGTCATTTAGAATGTTCTTGTGCAAGATACGGCTGCAAAAGTGCATGCACCGCATTTATAAGCGCGAAAATCGAAATAACAAGAAGCAGATTAGAAAATAAGTACACGTAATCAGTAATATTTCGCAAATATACAACTCGTGAAGTGTAGTAGCTAAACTAATACGATAAATTTGCACAGGCAATCTGCAGCATCCAAACAGCTGTAGATTTTTTAACGACGTTCTTACTGAAGATTCAAATATGTATTAAGACAACTGAAGATTGGTCAAAGCTCGGAACGTTTATTGGCATAAATAAAAATACATAAAGAAGTGGCTGGTTGCCGTATCTCTTAAAATAAAATAAAATGCTCCGTGTCCAGAAATCCTCTTCGAGGACAGTGAAACGCCGCGGATTTTCGTCTTACATAGCGCGCCTTTCTTTCCTTCCTAAACTAATCACTTGTCTTGACACAATGCTTAGTTAGCTTGAAGTTTTAAAACGTTGGCATTACGATTCATTCGCTCGAAAACCCTAAACTGTATTGGTTTCTGAGTTCGATATAATGTTACGATTCTTTTGGAAACTCGATGCTACCGCGATCTTGTACACAATTACATGTGTTTCTAACTGCAGTGTGTTGTGGTGTTCTACGGTAGTTCAACATTTCCAGTGCTTGCTACAGCGACTTTGATAAACTTCATCTTACTATCACCTATTCTAATATATCTAACTAAAGAGTTTTTTCAGGAATTAAAGCTTTCATGATTTAAATAATGTAGCACTGTAGTTGCCTTTCTTCACGCAAAGCGCGATGTGTTTCGAGAACTGATTCTTATTATCAAGGACAAACATAAACATTGGTATTTCATGTGATATTTGCGTGTGTTTTGTTATGCTTCTCTTGTCCTGAAGAAGTCTTTTTGTGGTCTTACTACTAGCGTAAAGTTGAAAAATACAAATCTTTTGATTTATTATGGAATAATGTTAGAAAACAATATTCGGAATATGGTACTAAGATTTCACGACAGTGTGACTTCATAAAGAATATGGATATAGTCAGAGGTGTTCCATCGATTACGATGACTGAAATTAAAATAAAACTTTCAGGACTGGAGAAAAAGGAGAAAAACTCAAGACCCAAACTTAGGCAAGAAACAGTAAAAACTGTGGCATTGAAAAATACCATATTTTTTAGCTTTCCTTGCACGGGCTTCAAATTGATACTTAATGAAAATAAGTTTCTGGAGCAAATGTACATCACTAGAATCTGCTACTCAAGCATCAGTGAGTCTGTTGCATTATCTACAACGCAATACGCGTGAAACTGGTATTTTTATTTACATCAAAATAGTTTGTGCAACACTGCCGTTAACAATAATAATTTCGTGTGTCTCAGTGACCTGGTGAAAGTCTTTCAAATGTAAGCCGCTTCGGTGACTTGCGTGTTCCTAACCTACCTCAGTTATCCAACCACGAAGTCCGAATGTGTGTCGTTTCTGGCGAATTTCCACACCAATGAATGCTACGTTAAAGGCAGAATGAAAAATCGGCGGTCCGAACTGGATTGGATTCCTTGATTCCGCAACATTTTGGTTTCAAGGTATGGCTTTACCGCCAAACCACAAAGCCCCAAAATATTGCTGGCAACTCTCAGCAGTACTTTGGTAGATTCAGTTAAAATATATTATTGGTAAGCCTATACTGACAGTAATTTTTCCGTGTCCTGAATTCTTATGCGCTGTTTTGAAAATGTCCTGAATTTGGTTAAAAATTAAAAAATTTTGAATGACGGAGGCGACCACAGCGTATCACCGCACAATCGTGACGCTCCAGCTGATTGTTGTTATACGTTACGGGAGCACTGCGGCCCGGTGGCCAATAAAAAGATTTGGAAATGTATGGTAAGATCTTATGGGACCAAACTGCTGAGGTCATCGGTCCCTAAGCTTAAACACTACTTAATCTAACTTAAACTAAGTTACGCTAAGGACAACACACATACCCATGCCCGAGGGGGGACTCGAACCTCCGACGGGAAGCCGCGCGGACCGTGACAAGACGCCTAAGACCGCGCGGCTACCCCGCGCGGCGCGCGACGAATAAGCCGGAGTATTAAAATAATATGGGGCCTGACGAATGTGGGGAGTATAGGCTGTATTCATTTGTAGAATGTGTTTTTTAGAAAAGTGAGCGTACATAGTGCAATAAACTACAGCAATAACGAAAAGAAGACACCACATTTGTCACCGCTTAGGGTGACCGAGGCCCCAAAGCGGTATGAAACATCACATTACAGGGCTGCTTGGTTATCATTCTGTTGTAATCTACCGACATTTAATTGAGATTTACGTTTCTTTTTAGAAGCAAAAAACTGTTAGCACATACTAGAAGAGGAAACCTTTCGCAGAAAAATATCACACAACTATACAATAACGTGGAAATTTGTTCTCTATCCCTTGTGCCAAACCAGTTTATAAATGTGGAAATTAAGAAAAAAAAATGGCATGGGATGGAGGCTCTATATTACTTATCATACCAAGTAAGCCACCGCAAATGTCTTTGAAAAGAAAACTGCCATGCAGGCGTGATAGCGAAATGTCAAAAGCGACAAAATAGTTTTCTGGCACAGCAGAAAGCAATTCGACAACAACAGCCACAAATTTCAGGACCTTCAACACAAACGTATTTTGAATAAGATAATATAAGGATCATATACAAACATAACAAAACTTAACTACATCGTACGTACATGAAAAACAGCATTTACGACGTTACCGCGTATAAAAAGTAGCTTTGGTAGACTATCATTACAACGCATTTTATAAAATTGCAAACCATTAGACTCTGTGCAAAATTAGTATGTGACACAGTAAATGTGTATCATAATAAGGGTACACGGTAATACAAATTTCACAGCAACCAAGTGTTGAAAGGTAAGGTTTTTTTTTTTTTTTTTTAGGTCCAGGTAATTAAGAAAAGATGAAACTGGATTATTTTGGCTGCTGATTTGTTGAGCGCATATTTAGTTTGTTTCTGTAGCTAGCTTCCTTCTTCCTTGCAGATAATTCCTGACCTTCCTTATCTGGTTGGTTGGTTGGTTTGGGGGAAGAGACCAAACAGCGAGGTCATCGGTCTCATCGGATTAGGGAAGGACGGGGAAGGAAATCGGCCGTGCCCTTTCAGAGGAACCATCCCGGCATTTGCCTGCAGCGATTTAGGAAAATCACGGAAAGCCTAAATCAGTATGGCCGGACGGGGGATTGAACCGTCGTCCTCCCGAATGCGATGATGATGATGATGTTTGGTTTGTGGGGCGCTCAACTGCGTGGTTATCAGCGCCCGTACAATTTCCCAACCTTTGCTCAGTCCAATTTCGCCACTTTCGTGGATGATGATGAAATGATGAGGACAACACAAACACCCAGTCATCTCGAGGCAGGTGAAAATCCCTGACCCCGCCGGGAATCGAACCCGGGACCCCGAATGCGAGTCCAGTGTGCTAACCACTGCGCCACCTCGCTCGGTCCTTTCCTTATCTGGTCATTATGCAATGATTAGGAATAATTAATACGATAAGTACAATGATGTTAACTGCAATGTGAGCTGTGTATTATTAAGAAGTTTGGATCATACTTGTACCTTTCACTGGAAGAACCTCATACCACCACCCCATATTAAGAAAGGCGAAAGCAGTATTTTTGGCAACGTACGTCCTAGTAACTAGAACCAGAACAAAACGTCAGATCGTGTGCCGATGATTTTTACACGTGCATTTTCTTCTTATGCGTGAAATACTGAGTTTACGTACTATTTGTTCGTCGGGTAAGATCCAATTAGGTTATGTCATCTACGTTATGGAGTTTCGCACTGTTTACATTTGTTTTACGGTCATAACGCCTCGTTATATTTTACAACCACTTGGACCGCTAAAATGAATGAACTACAGAGGAATTTTATATGGAACTACCAGTTGCCTATAAGTTATTTTCCAAGATTTTAACAAACGGAGTAAATACAATACTGGAAGGTAATTTAGTTGAACATCAAGATAGTTTGAGTGAGGAAAGGTCATGTTTGAAGAAATATTTAATTTGAAAAGAGCCATTAAGCACAGATTATTGCATTCAAAATGTATTCTAATAATGTGTGTCGATTTCAAAAGTGCCTTAGATTCTACTGACAGAGAAACTACTGATAAAGAATCCGCGAATTTGGTGTAAGGACTAAATAAACTAATCTAATTCATTAAACACCTACAAAAACACAGTATCTAAAGAGAAATTTTTGGGAGAAATTCTTAGCCATTCGAAATGAACACTTCTGTACCGCTAGATGACGGCCTAGCCTCTATTCTTTTTTAACTGCGTTCTAGAAGCACCAATGGGATATTAAAACGGTAAACTGAATGAATGTAAGATTTCATCAGTAAGGTTAACAAGAAGAAACAAAAATACTGGAATAAACTGTCCCGCATTTGCATATGACTTTGCTATGCTTTCTGAAAATGTGATAACAGATCTAATAGAAATTAATCTTTTAGAAGAAATATAAAATAGGGTCAGCTTAAGAATTTCTGCCGACGATTTTAACAGACATGGAAAATGAACCGAAATTTCTAAAAACAAGTATTGGCCAAATAGAGAAGATTAAAAAATTTAAATACTTTCGGGAGATAATCCAATAAAATGGCTTAGAAAAAGATGCTGTAGAAGAAAGGATTCATAAAATGTGAAGGGCATGTGGTATAACTAAAGGCCATTACAATTAAAAAAATGCCTGTCTAAAAGTGCGAAAATAAGGCATTACAGTGTAGCAGTGAAGCCAGAACGTCTATATTCGAGATGATATACAGCATTAATCTAAATCTGGATAAATTAGAAATAATAGAAAGGCAAATTATTGTGGAAACACTAGGTGCACGAAAAACTAGCGTTACACCAGTGTTTATTTCTAAGGCCTGAGATATTTCTCCGAAAAATTTCTCTTTAGATACTGTGTCTGTAGATGCTTTACGAATTAGATTAGTTTATTAGTCGTTACACCAAATTCTCGTATTCCTTTTCTGCAGTGTTTCTGTCAGGAGAGTCTAAGGCATTTTTGAAATCGACAAACATTATTACAATATTTTTTGAATTCAATTGAATCTGTGGTGAATTTCAAATTAAATATTTGTTCAGAAGATGATCTGCCTTTACTCAAACCATCTTAATGTTGCACTAAATTACTTTCCAGTATTGTATTTACTCTGTTTGGTAGGATCTTGGAAAATACTCTACATGTAACTGGTAGTGAAGTGTTTTAGCGGTCCAAGCGGTTGTAAATTACGAAGTAACGACGAAATTTATCGAAACATAGAGAAAATACCAGAAGTAATAAGAAAAAGAAGACTGGTATTTTTCTGGGCATTTATATCGAGTGCAAGACAGCAGATATACCAAAAAGATCTTGAAATAATTATAGGATAAAAAGTCAACACTTTGGATGTACGAAGAGGAAAACGATTTAGAAAAAAACTGTATTGATTTTGAAGAAACGACTGACAGGGAAGTGTTTAGGGATAAAGTGTTGAATACGGAAGGATTCCAAGGTAGGAGCGTGAAAAAAAATGGTCTGAAGTGTTCAGAAGACAGTACAAAAGACAGGACAAAAGACGGGACAAAAGACAGGACACAGGTTGGATGCAAGAAAAAAATAAGGATTTAGGTACTTTAATATTAAAGCTGACAAGGAAGTGTTTAGGAAGAAGTACTAAAAATGGAAGGATTCCAAGATAGGTGTGTGGAACAAAAACTGGCCTAAATTGGTCAGAAGACAAACGGAAAAACAGTGAACAGATGAAACGGTACTGAAAGTAAAAGACTGGGAGGATGCTAACTATATGTGGAATCGACTAGCAGTAGCATACAAAACTTGTGGTTTGAAGATTAACTACCAAAAAACAGAATACTTGACTGATGATTCAGATGAGCTGTACATTGAAGGAAAGAAAATCAAAAATATGAACACTTTCTGTTATTTGGGATCCATTTAAGAAACCGAGGGAAAATCAGAGTCAGAAATCAATAAAAGAATTAGTAGTGGACGGAAGGTCATTGGGATGCTTAACTCAGTCTTATGGAGCAGGAATATAATGAGCAGAAGTAAAAAATTAATATACAAATCCATATTAGAGAGTGTGGTTCTGTATGGAACGGAGACCTGGACAATTAACGTGAAGCACATTAAAATATTACAAGCTCTAGAGATGGACTTCTGGAGAAGATCGACAAGACTCTCCAGGAAAGAGAAGATAAGGAACACCCAAATAATAAGGAGAAAGGAGATAAAAGAAAGAAACATGACGTAATGGATAGGAAGAAATTACAGTGGTACGGGTATGTACGACAAATGGAGGAAGCCAGAATACCAAAATTGATACTGGAGTGGGAACCGGAGGGGAGAAGAAGAGGAGGACGACCTATGACCACCTGGCTCCAAAATGTACAGCACACAATGAGGAGAATGGGCGCACAGGAAGAGGACACGCAAAATCGAAACACCTGGAGAAATATTTTGAAAATATGGTTTAAGAACGTTTATTCTTTGAATAGTTATTTTTCGAGTAAATTATTATGTTGAAGATAATCCTATGTAATGAGGAAAAGCTCAAAATAAAAAAAAAAATCGAATAAGGAATTACAATTAGCACGTGGTGCTTCGCTGGAACATAAAAATATATAAAAAATTAAAAATTAAAACTAACTATTTAGTAAATTATGCACAGAAGGATTTGTAAACAAACGTAATTATTCTTACGGCGCGTAAGATTTTAATAGGCGGCAGGCTTTCTCGCCGCTAGGTGCGCTAGTGCCGCTGCAAGTGTGAGATGACAACTTACAAGGGCGGGGGAGGGGGGGGGGAGACCACGACGTTTGGGCCGTGGAAATTACTTCAGACTTCGTACACTCGTAGTACTCATGAGGACAACAAAATGTGTAAGCAGTAGCGCGTACTTCTAAAGCGTTATTGAGAAAATCACAAGATAATTTCTGTCGTCAAGTGTATAGCTGTGCGTGGCCATTTTTACCATGAAACGGTGGCAGCCGAGTGGATAACTGGCATGGTAGCTATGGTAGCTCAGCGTGTTCGGTCAGAGAGCCGGTTGGCCTCTGTAATAAAAAACTGAGTGGAAGGATCAACAAACGAACTTTAACAGACTTCATGTGACGTCCGCAACGACCAAACACAACGATCGAAAAAAATGGTTCAAATGGCTCTGAGCACTATGGGACTTAACATCTGAGGTCATCAGTCCCCTAGAACTTAGAACTACTTAAACGTAACTAACCTAAGGACATCACACACATCCATGCCCGAGGCAGGATTCGAAGCTGCGACCGTAGCGGTCGCGCGGTTCCAGACTGAAGCGCCTTTAACCGCATGGCCACACTGGCCGGCTAAAAACACAACGATCAAAAACGGAAAAAACAAAACAAAAAAAAAAGTGGTTAGCGTTCAAGCTCCGTAATCGCTGGATCGAATCGACGCCGGCACGGTAACTCAACGTGTTCGGTCAGGGGGTTCGCTGCCCTCTTTAATAAAAAAAAAAAAAACTGAGTTAATGGATCGACGACGAACTGAAACGGGTGTCTTGCGGCGTCCACCACGAGCAGATACAACGAACAAAAACGAACAAAATGAGATTTTAAAAAATTAAAAAAGTCCCGTTCGTCAGTTTTTTTATTTCTAACACAGTCACTTTCTTTACTATTTATATTACAATTGATATAATGGGAAAAATACGTGTAATCGGATGGACTTTTATTAAATTTGCTATGTTATTTGGCAGTCTACAAATTTTTATTATCACAAATAATATAATATTAATAATTAACAACTAGTAAACGACCAAATGCATAAAGTGATACTGAAAATATATGCTTGTCCATAACTTAAGAGATCCCTTATACCTGGAAGGAGCCCGAAACTACTTGTTACCTGAAAGTTTTGACCGGCACAGACGGCTTTCGAAAGATGTACAATTAGTCGTCGCCTTCGACATTACGAGTACAAGTTGCAGGATGGTATTTTTCGTAAAAACATGGAAAACATAAAATTAGACGGCACCAGCTGCATTGAATAAATGCTATGTTTCCGCATACGCAAGGTCTTTTGAGGTTTTCCGTGGAAAAACAAAGCTTGTTATCAATTCAAAAACCTTTCTTTCAGCCGATAATTTGCAAGCAAACCATGAACAACGCAGCATTTCCTTAAATATCGACGCTGACAATTGGTCATGCAGTATCGAGTGTATTTTGGCTCTGAGCACTATGGGACTTAACATCTATGGTCATCAGTCCCCTAGAACTTAGAACTACTTAAACCTAACTAACGTAAGGACAGCACACAACACCCAGTCATCACGAAGTGTATTTTAATAGCGTCTTCACGAGAAGCAATTTGTCGTTGTCTTTCGATTAAATACGAACAACTTTGAAGACACGGACAATCATACATTTTCAGTATCATTTTATGCGTTTGGTCGTTTACTAGTCAATAGTTATGAATATTATATTATTTGTGATAATAAAAATTTGTAGACTGCCAAATAACATTGTAAATTTAGTAGACGTTCAGCCGATTACACGTAATTTCCCATTATATCAATTGTAATATAAATAGTAAAGAAAATGACTGTGTTAGAAATAAAAAAAACTGAAGAACGGTACTAGACCCAGCGATCCAGCGATTACGGAGCTTGAACGCTAACCACTTTTTTTTTAAATTAGTCATAACATTCCACAGAAGTACATAATTTTCAACTGACATTTAAAAGTAATAAAACAAATTAAAATTAATTACAGGTTCCTTGGCATTTTAGAAAAAAATCCAAGTCTAAACCAGATAGTGATGTTCGTCACTTGATCGTATTTGTTTTTCAAAGATCAAATTGTCTCTCGTTTCTTCATATTCTGAATCGCAACATCGAAAATGGAGTTCACATGACTGTTCTTCTGAGGAAGTTCGCGTATGTATCATAATAATTATTCATGTGTAGTAGCTTGTGATGCTGGTCGGAAATGTACGTCCAAAAATCTCCTTCGCTCCTTTCTTTACTGGACAGCAGGTAAAATACCGCGTGTCCCTTCAACCAGTTGACGGCATTTTTCTCCCAGGTGGGGTATAGCTCTTCTTCCGGGTATAAAAGGCACGCTGGCGTTATCAAATACGGCGGTTTTCTCTGCATAGTGGCTAATTTTTTTCTGATTGACAACCATATATTATTCGCATTTCCACAGACAAATTGATGTTCATCTGTGTCAATCAGGTTGCAAGTGGTACACAAAGGGGAATCAGCCAGGTGAATGGAATGTAGTCTGGAGTTCGTTGGAAATTTCCTATTCACAAAGTAGTACCACAATGACCGCACTTTTGTTGGTAAATACGGGTGGTGTATGTTCCTCCAGATATCATGCCAAGAGTGACCAACGTATTTTTGTTCTATGATGTTCTTGGTCTGAAAGTTCATTAAGTTTTGGTATATTTTCTTGACTTTGATGACATCTTTCTCGGGTGTTCCCAGTCCAATGTAGCTATATTCTACGAAGAAATGTTTTAGGTGGTAAAGTTCATTTGGGATGTGGTGAACGTCTATTGGGGCGTCCTGGCTGGCCGGCGCTATTTCATTTAACAAGAATGCGGTGACACTGTCGACTGACCGCTTCCACAGTTTATATGTTTTACAGACGTACAATGCTTGTGCTTTATTGTAGACGTCTGTGAGATTCAATCCTCCGTTCTCAATCGATAGAGTCAATGTTTGGTACTTGACTTTGAAGATGTGGCCGCGGCTGACGAAGTGGCCTAGATCAGCCAAAATCCTGTTCGCCACTTCCCTTGGCATTGGCAGGGCTTGCGCCACGTAATTTTATTTAGAGGACAAATAGATGTTGACGAGAGCCACTCTTTGTATCTCATCAAGAGTACGGAGATTGTGCTGACGTATACAGGCACGGATGGTGTTGAGGATTCTTCTGTAATTAACTGCGATGGTCTGCCGAATATTCCTTGTGCTCCACCCCGAAACATGTCATGGTGACAATTTCCTTTATTGGCCCATGAATGGGAACTCCTAATCCGCTTCCAATATTCATTATGCCAGACTTATTTGTATTCAGTTTCGCACCAGATACTTGTTCATATTTGTTTATTATGTCAAGTGCTTTCTCTATCTCGTCGTTGTCTTTGACAATAAATGCAACGTCATCGACATATGCCCTGCAGACAATCCTACGGCCGCGTGTAGTGAATCCTTGTAGGTTGTGGCTCAGGCGAAAAAGCAATGGCTCGATTGCTATTGCAAAGAGTGACATAGACATCGGGCACCCTTGTCGCACCGAACTTTTCATTACAATGGGCCTACTGGACTGACCCTTTACCATAACTGTCGATGTTGACTTCCGCAGAAGATTTGTAATAATGTTGATAAAACCTTGCGGAAAGTTCATGGCACGCATTGTGTGAAAAAGGTAAGCATGATCGACTCTATCGAACGCTTTCTCAAAGTCCAATGATACGATGGCGCATTTTATTTTACAGGCTGCGGCAATGGAAATAATATCTCTGTAGTCGCACAGTGTTTGGTGAATTGATCTGTCTTTTCCTACGCTCGATTGATATGATCCAGTGACTGTGTTCAATACTGATTTTAATCTTTCGTTTATGATGCGGGCAAATATTTTATAGTCCGAATTTAGGAGAGTGATAGGCCTAAAATTTGTTACAGATTTTCCTGCAGGATGTTTCGGGATTAGAACAATGGTTCCTTCTAGGAAGTCGCGTGGGACGCCATTGGCGGGATTCATTAATTCGTTACAGATACACGCTAATTTGGGAATCAACTGCCTTCTGAACATTTGATAAAACTCCGCTGGGACTCCGTCAGGCCCAGGAGACTTATTTTTCGGGCCTCGTGTTATAGCGTCTGCGACTTCTTCTTCGGTAATTTCAGTTAACAAGTTGTTTGCTTCTACCGGGTCGATCCCGCGTGTGAATCCCGTCATGATGTCATTGTCCACCGGGATATCCATTGTCGTTTTGCCTAATAACTCAGCGAAGTCCTTGTGAATTTCGTTCTTGATGTCACTTTGCTGCGTCAGTAACCTGCCGTCGGAAGATCTTAGTTCCGTTATTATTTTCCTGCGTTGCCCTTTCCTCTCATTAATCACATGATATATAGATGTTTGCTCTCCTTTTACAGCATCGTGAAGTCCTGCTCTTACCTGATGACCTTCCAGCTGTTTCCGCTTCAGTCCGAGAAGTTTAGCCTGAATCCGTTTTATTTCCATGTAGTTGCCGATTACGGACGCATCAGATTGATATAGGTCACGAAGGACTTGGAAGTAATATTCTATCGTCCGTTTTTGCCAAACACTTTTCTCGCGGGAGCAATTCATCAGCGATTTTCTTACCGTGGGTTTCACACATTTCATCCACCATGCCAGTGCCGAGGTATATGAAGTGAATTTGTTCTCGCACGCGTTCCATATGTTACTGAATATTTCGTAGTATTCAGGGTCTTTTATATGTTCCACGTTCAACTTCCACAAGCCTCGTCCCCTGTACGTTTCTTGCCGTTTTGAGTTCAAGGTACATATGTATGCAGCGTGATCCGAAAAGATAGTGGGCCATAACTCTGTCTGGAGAACGTGCGTTTACAGGTCGACTGTTACATAGATCCTGTCGATGCGACTAGCGGAATGATTCGTAATATGAGTGAAACACGGCAATGCACCGTTCTTGAGCTCCCAGGTGTCAATTAAGCGGAGTTCTGTAATTACGGCTCTGAGTTCTGCACAGTTATTAAAATGAGGCGTCTCGGCTGCCAGCTCTTCAAGGTAAAAATGGACACGCATAGTTATACATTTGACAACCGAAATTATCTTGCGATCTTCTCAATAACGCCTGAGAAGTACGCGCTACTGGTTACACATTTTGTTGCCCTCGTGGAGTACTACGAGTGTACGAAGTCCGCAGTATATCCGCGTTCCAAACGTCATGGCCTCCCCTTGTTAGACAGCTGTATGTGTCGCGACTGTGTATTATACAGGGTGTTACAAAAAGGTACGGTCAAACTTTCAGGAAACATTCCTCACACACAAATAAAGAAAATATGTTATGTGGACATGTGTCCAGAAACGCTTAGTTACCATGTTAGAGCTCATTTCAGTTTCGTCAGTATGTACTGTACTTCCTCGATTCACCGCCAGTTGGCCCAATTGAAGGAAGCTAATTTTGACTTCGGTGCTTGTGTTGACATGCGACTCATTGCTCTATAGTACTAGCATCGAGCACATCAGTACGTAGCATCAACAGGTTAGTGTTCATCACGAACGTGGTTTTGCAGTCAGTGCAATGTTTACAAATGCGGAGTTGGCAGATGCCCATTTGATGTATGGATTAGAAAGGGGCAATAGCCGTGGCGCGGTACGTTTGTATCGAGACAGATTTCCAGAACGAAGGTGTCCCGACAGGAAGACGTTCGAAGCAATTGATCGGCGTCTTAGGGAGCACGGAACATTCCAGCCTATGACTCGCGCCTGGGGAAGACCTAGAACGACGAGGACACGTGCAATGGACGAGGCAATTCTTCGTGCACTTGACGATAACCCTAATGTCAGCGTCAGAGAAGTTGCTGCTGTACAGGGTAACGTTGACTACGTCACTGTATGGAGAGTGCTACGGGAGAACCAGTTGTTTCCGTACCATGTACAGCGTGTGCAGGCACTATCAGCAGCTGATTGGCCTCCACGGGTACACTTCTGCGAATGGTTCATCCAACAATGTTGTAACGTTGTTACTTTAATTTTGGTATGCTGATGTGTAATATTGTTACTTTAATTTTGGTATACTGAAATCGGAACTAATTGACAATGAAAGTGGGTTAAAAGCCGTGATCTGTCTGGGGACGTTAACCGTGGATTACTGGGCAACTGTTTCATCAGATATTTAGCAGACTAACATTAATGATAATCTTTTAATAGTCATACAAAACCGGTAAAATATATATATATATATATATAAAGGATAATTTAAATAAAAAGAAAGAAATCAGTTTATATTTGGAAATTTATTTTAAGATTGTTCATTGAAATTTCAGCGTATTATACGTGAGTTATAACTGAGCTGGTGCCTTATTTACGATTAAAAAAAATGTGAGATTGTAATTTTACGGAACACATAAAATATGGAGCCAAGATTGGGAGACTGTATACAACACTGCATTCATAAAATCACACACGAAGAACATTGAAACATAAGCAAGAAGAAATTAACCACAACCAACAGATTCAGTTTTTACCCAAAGAAATTACGTTCATACCACAATCCTGTCCGTCATGTAATTACCACACACTGGTATACTAAATTCATATTAACTCTTTGTGAAGTCTTCGCAAAAAGAATAGCTGAGGGCTACTTTGATGATCACACCACATGCTTCACGTGGTCAACTTGGTTTACACAAAGCGTACAACTCCACAATAATTTTGATAATTAAAATACATTAGATCGAAAAGCAATTGACAAAAGAAAAACCTTGAACTGGTTACTAACGTCTTACTATTAACCTGATGGATCAAACAGTTATATAAGCACGTGGTAGTGGTCTCGCAAAGTACACCCCACGTGGGTTGAACATAAAGAAAAGCATAAAGAAAAGTTGCTATATTAAAAAAAAATATTCTCAAGACGAGACGTTATAATCTCACGCACATTCGGATTTAAGATTGATGAACTTAGTTAGAGTTACTGATCAACACGTGGTTCCACTTTCCTCACAAAGTAGTAACAAAGCAACTACCGCAAAATAATCTGAATTTAACACGAGAATTACACTCCGCTGCACTTTAAGATAGCATTAGATATTTTAGAGCTAAACCTGAAATCAAGGTGATTAAATTTTCAGTTAGGCTGAACTTAAGAAATCCATTGTCCTACGGACTTAACAGACACGCGCTTAGCCGGAGATCTTACCACTTCAGACGCTCGCCACGGCCACACTGCAACTGCCTACTGCCCAGCGTGCTTCCTCGGTCTCACAAAGACCAACGGAAGTGGCCAGAGGGGCAGCTTCCTATACCAACATGACAACGGACGGACAGGACCATACTAAGGATAGAAACCTCTTTGCTTTTAGGAAGCGTAGCTACCTGTTCCGACGTTGGTCCTACTGTTCTCTAGCAGACAGCCTTGTCTGCTACCCTCAAGCATGCAACTAGAAATACATATGCTCATTCATCCTCTCACACAAAAGGGAAGGGGGATGACAGTATCTTATCATATACAGTATATAAAAGAAAGCGGATGTAGGTTCCGTATGAGACTGTGTGACATGAATTACATATAAGAATTACATATAAACTGTGCTTTAAAGTGTAGTAGTGTGACAGATCGTTCTTGTTTATGTGTAAAAGTAACACGTTCCACTGCTCAGTCTCCTCCCAGATAGTCAGAAACGCCACAATACATTTAGAAGAGGAATTTATTCCATAAATGGCAACAGATTTAACAAATTAAACATGAAAGGAATCCAACAGAGACGTTTCATAACCCCAACGCTCCGGGAAAAGACTGTGCAGGGAATTTTCTGGCCATGCTAGGACATTCCCAAGCAGGCTTCTCACACCCTACTTAAACCAAAAGTGTAAAAGAAAAGGCAAAAGGACACCAGCTACTTGCTAAAACACAATAATTTCAACACATCTTTAGAATCTATCAATTTCAAACAGAAGAAAAAGAACACAATCTGTGACACCTATTTAAAAGGTAGTGTAGACCTAATTCGGTCAGCAAGTAAAAACAATGGTTCCTGTGTCATTAATATGAAAACAATTTCTGGTTGTTACCCTTATGGAGTTCACCAGTATTTGCTCATTGCAAGAGCCAACTGATCACAGGAAAATTTATGACTGTTTATTAACAAGCAAAATTTATGAAAATAGCAAAGGTGCCACAGCAATTAAAAAAAAACATCAAATAACATCGGTAT
Source organism: Schistocerca cancellata (assembly GCF_023864275.1). Lineage (NCBI taxonomy): Eukaryota > Metazoa > Arthropoda > Insecta > Orthoptera > Acrididae > Schistocerca > Schistocerca cancellata. The sequence goes on along the minus strand of NC_064627.1, from coordinate 186,535,580 downwards.
TAAAAAGCAGAACATAACAATACACAATCTGCAAAAGCAACAAAATGATAAGAAAAAAAACATGTTTTACAAAGTGGTTATCGCAAAAAAATTCTATATCGTATAGAACTAATAATTTGTAGAATTAAAATAACTATGTGGCACTCATTTAATCACTCTACTATATTTCAATTAGCTAGCAAACAATGAGCACTGTGTCATTATACTGAAACTACAATAATTACGTGATTGTTACCCTTAAGGGGTTCCTCACAGTAAATATGCCCCATGCAAAGGCTAATCGATCACAGTTCAATGAGAATAAAAAGCTATCTGACTGATAAACGAAGCAATGCCACAGCAATGAATTTACGTAACAAAATATCACAAATCTAATACATCACACAAAAACAAACATTGATAAATAAAACAGTACAATAGTCAACATCTAAAACAAAAAAAAACACCTATAAATAAAACATCTGCAAAACACAAGATTCAAAGTCTAAAAAAAGATAAATAGAACACCTGCAAAATACAAGAGTCAGTCTAATAAACACCAATAAATCGAACTCCTGCAAAACACACGAGTCAGAGTTTCTCTGACAGAAACACACGTATATGCACTGGACTAAGAACCGTATAATCACTGTTCACTGACACATTCAGTAGTTCCACTGTTCCGAGGCACAATATAAGGGAAAAGGGGGGGGGGGGGGGGTTCGTCGCCGCAGCTGTCAGTAGGGATTTTTGTCCATCTGTTGCGTGCGATCCCGCCGTCTCTGCCCTCTTGTCGAATTCGTGCGGTATCCTCGTTTGACACGCCAGGTTGATATTCTCGGGCAAGGATGACACTTAATGGCTCTTCTTTTGTGCCACCCTTAGCGACCAGAGAACATCGAACCATGATTTACTGTCGCTTGACAGTAGGCATCCATCAGGAAATGTCGATAGGCGTCGTTGACGTCTGCAAGTTTCTCTGGGCAGTACCTGTCAAAAGGCTCCACGCCCCTTGTGTTGTTTCACCGCGGCCGTCTCGTCACGGTCGCGTGCGTGTGGTGCGTTGCCAGCAGATGGATTTCCGCGCGGTGGACCGTTCGCCCATCTCAGGTCATCGCCTCGAGGAAGGGTCGCCCGGGGAGGCCGCCCATTAGCTCCAGGTACAAGGGAAAGTGTTTACCGCGTACCCTCTTTTGTTGTCGGCCGCGCTCCGAAAGTGGCGTGGCTGACAGCGTGTCCTGCTGGGAAACCCCCCAGTTTACAACTAGTCCGGCTGCTCCCGCTGTCTCTTAAGAGTTTTGCCGGTTCGCTTTCACGTTCTCAACTGCATTCACAGAAATTTTTCATCATCCTTATGTGATTACACAATGTCATACATAATACCACTTAGTATTGTCTTTCACAATTTTTAAGAACAAAGTGAGACTTAATTTTTTTTTAATAAAAAAAATTAGATGAATCGACAATATAAAATAAAATTTAAATGACTTGACAATGTAAAAAAAAAAGTGAAATGACTTGACAGTATAAAAAAAATTAAATGAACTGACAATATAGTATTTAAATCCACATCACTAATGTGGTTCACTTACGTTTTAATAAATCAAATGCTATTTATTAATTCACTAAAATGAATAGGATTATGCCTTGTGCAAGTATAGGTCAGGACAGCATAGGGTTCACATATTATTTACACACACATACATGCACACCTGTTGTCTATTCTACAAACTAACTACCCATAAACATGCATTACTCAATATTCTACTTCTATCCACTACTAGTTAAGCCAATAAGCTACTTCAATGCTATTTCAACACCGTGTATATACCACTACAACATTGTTCTAATTCGTCCTCTTCTTGACGCTCGCGGCATACGTCTTGTCACATGATAAATATGGAGAACTTTCCTTAAACATACACATTAAAAAGAACAATGGTTATTTACACGCCAAAACATTTATACCAGTTCGCACACCTGAAAAGAGACTCGCAATTATACATTTATCATACTCATATATTCACACATAAAACAGTAAGAAAATTTCACCTAAAATTACGTTATCACAACAATTAATCACGCAGATGACTCTCAGAAGGTTAAAAATATTTGCATTATACAGGTTATATTACATTTTCTTACCCATTTTGCTGCGATTTCGTTCCTTCCTTACGTTACCTTTCGCTTCCAAATCAGTTATTTCGCCTGTGGTGGTTATTCTGGATTCATTTCTCATGAATGGCAAAACTGTGGTCACCTCTATTCTGTAAAACAGTATCATCTTAACATATTGAACTTACAACAGACACAAAAGATCCGAATCCTCCTGTAGTTTAAATGACAAATGTTTTGCTTTATCCTTATTACCTTAAACCAAGCTTTCCTTCGTTCCCATAATCAAAATTATTTAATCATCCTCTACCTTCAACAGGGAAATTTCCTCAGTACAAATCATATAGGCTGCAGTGCATCCCGCACCAGCGAAAACAGTAAGCTGTAATGCTCACAGCATCAGCAAAATACATAAACGTCGCTTTTCTAGGACAAGTATTAACGCAGAATAATTTTTTTAGACTTTGGCTCAACATCAATCAAGACTACAAAAGGGATCCATATTTCCGGTCCATTCTCCATTTGCTGAAAAGCTGCTCGTATTTGACTACCACAATAATGTTTCAGAGCCACGTAAATTACACAAACCACAATTCTTCTTTCACCTTGAAGGGAATCAATATACTTACGAAATCCACAGACAGCACTTTACGTACTCAGCTATAAAGAACAAAAAAGACATATATCATCAATATTAACATATCATCGCATATTGGAAGCCAACGGTTCAACAATCGTATTATCGCATCCTGTTTTCAAGATTCCAAACTTACTCATTCCTTTCTCAGAGTTCTCCTATCTTAAAATATTCATACAACACGCATACTATAGTAAGAGATCCTCATTTATACTGACAGATATAGAATAGTAATAGATAGATAGTAGCACTGAAAGCACAAAATCGGAAACAAGGCTTACTAACAGCTGGGGACCTGGGTTTGCCAGACCCATAATACCCACAGATCGGATATTCCCCTGAGTTTATGCACTAATTCAGCAACGATCTTGCTTCTCTCAGGAGCGACTCCATTCAATTTACACACAAAAAAAACATAAACAGCATTTTACTCGTTCACAAAGAAACCTTTTATCTTCACGTTTGAATCAAACTAAATCCTAATTGCACAAAAAAAAATTTAAAACACCACTTCAATCCATCACATAGAAACATCTTTATCATTAATTTTTATCAACATATTATTCAAGATGCATTTATCACAAATGTAAACTAATCAATTGTTTCTCTTCACCGTCCTCTCTAGTCCTCACTGCCCTGTCTACTCAATGTACGGTTTTACGTTTGACACATGGTGTAGCCCTTTTGATTTCTTCGATCGAAGAGTTTCCACTTCTATGGCGTTTACATGGGGAATCTTCCTTATCCGATACGGCCCGTTAAAGAGATTAAAAAATTTCTTGCAGACACCTGACCGTTTGTTAGACAGCTTGTGTGATCTGATAAGGACTTTTTGTCCTACATGAAACACTGCTTTTCTCACGTGTTTCTTATACGCCTTGACTCTGGCTTCTGCTGCACGCTTGATGTTGCGTATAGCTAAGTCAACAATTGCGTTCCGGCGTAGTCTCGGCTCTAATGGCCAAGGCACCACCTCTTTGATTTTGCTTGGGGGCTCCTTGTTTTTTAGCACAGTGATTGGCGGAAGCTTTGTTGACGTATTAGGCAACTCATTAATTATGTTCTGAAATCCTTTTAGGTGTATGTCCCACGATCGGTGATCACGACTGCAGTATAACCTACATAATTTTCCTAATTCACGCATAATACGCTCACTGGGGTTCGAGCTGGGGTGAAAGAGAGATATATATATATATATAGGTTTAATTCTTCTTCTTCTAAGCATCCGCTGCCAGTATTGCGATCTAAATTGTGGTCCATTATCCGAGATAACCCTTTTCACGCTCCCAACTTCATGCAGAAACTGCTTTGCAAATGCAGTTGCCACTGCCCTTTCTGTGGCTCGCTTCAACGGAGTCAGACACACAAACTTGGAGGTTAGCTCCACCGCTACGAAAACATATGCAAAACCTGCTTTAGATCGTATTAGTGGCCCAAATAGATCCACGGCCGCGAGGTCACAAAGTTTGCTTGGTATTATCGGGTGCAATGATGCAGCATAAGTCACTGTGGCCGCCTTTGCTCGCTGACAAGGTCCGCACACTCTAAGTACACCACGAATACGCCGTAGCATGTTATTAAAATAGCATGTCTCTTTCAGTTTTTCACAACATTTCTGTGCTCCGAAGTGACCATAACTCAAGTGTATGTACCATATAATTTTGTTTACGAGTTCCTCCGGAATCACCAACACCCATCTGGAGTCGTCCGGGGCTCGTTTCTTGAATAATATTCTATTGCGCACTAAGTAGTACTGGCGTATTCCTACATTCTCCTTGTCCTCCCACTTCGTCTTTATATCTTTCAATACTGCGTCCTTATCCTGTTCGTCCGCTATACTCCCTAAAGAGGTGGTAACAAAATTCTCGAACGCTACATTCTGTAAGTATAGGATGCTAAAATTATTTTCACCCAGTTCCTTTTCTTCTGTGTGAACCAAACCTATAGGAATGCGCGATAGAGCGTCAGCAATTACATTTTTTTGTCCAGGAATGTATTCTACAGTGAAGTTATATTCCTGTAGGTATAGTGCCCAGCGTCCTAGTCTCCCATGCGTGATTTTTGTGCTCATAAGAAATTGGAGTGCACGATGGTCAGTGTACACCTTGGTGGTCCTCCCAAATAAAAAATACCTAAATTTTGAGAATGCCCAAACTATCGCGAGTGCTTCGAGTTCCGTCACAGAATAATTTTTTTCACATCGAGAGAGCACCCTGCTCCCAAACGAGATTGTTTTCCAAGTTGTAATATCATCATTTCCTTCCGTTTGAAACAGTACCGCACCTAATCCTGACAAGGAACTGTCCGTCATTAAACAGAATTCTTGTGTCAGGTCGGGATGCACGAGGATGGGAGCCTCTACCAATGCCTTTTTCAATTTATAAAATTCATCCTGTGCCTCTTGATCCCAGACCCACCATGCGTTCTTCCCTGTTAGTCCACATAGACGGGGTGTACCAAGTACACTAAAATTTATAAATCGCTTATAAAAGTTACACAGGCCTAAGAATGCGCGCAACTGTTTTTTATTTGTCGGCATTGCACACTCCGCTATCGCCGCAATTTTCTCCGGGTCAGGTTGTATTCCATTTGCTGAGACAATATGGCCTAAGAATTTTATGTTCTCTCGTCCGAACTGTGACTTATCTAAGTTGACTGTTACACCTGCCTTCTCAAAAACATCCAGTAGTCTGTTCAGAACGTCATTATGGTCCTCCCACGACTTTTCCGCAATTAATATGTCATCCACGTAAATTGTCACTCGCTGTTTCAAATCATCAGGTAAAATGCTATTTAATCCCCTTATAAAAGCAGCTGATGAGACATTTAGTCCGAACGGGAGGCGCCGGAATTGGAAACAATTTCCGTAACACAGGAACGCAGTGTATAATCTGCAAGATGGGTGTAGCACGATTTGCCAAAAACTCGAACGGAGGTCGACAGATGATAGTACCTTTACCCCGTGGAAGCGTTGTAAGAGTTCCTCAAGGCTCTCAGGCCTGTCCGTTTCCGACATAATAATTGTGTTTATCTGTCTCGAGTCTAGCACCAAACGAACTGAGTTGTCGCGTTTTGGCACGACAAGCAAGGGTGAATTGTACGAGCTTACTGCCCGCTCAATTATTCCTTGTTCTAACATCTTGTTTATTTCCTTCTCCACCTGGGCTTTATACGCCACGGGAATAGGGTATGGTCTAACAGAAAACTTCTGATGGTCACGTACTCTGAATTGGTACGTAAAACCCTTAATAGCCCCCGGAGTCTCAGAAAATACCCGTTCATGATTCCTAAGTAGACAATACAATTTCTCCTTTTCCCTGTCCGTGGTTCTGACACCCGCGATGCTCTTTCTCAGTGCATCAGCAAACGCAACATCTTTCTCCTGCTCACCAGACGGAGAGCACGACTCACTTATATAGTTCACGAGTAGCTCCAGTCTGGGTTGCGACTCGGTTTGAGCTTGAAATTTTAGGCAACTAATTTCTGACTCGGCACGTAATATGCATTCATCAAATACCAAATAAATTGGCTGATCCCCAACTTGAACTGTCATTACTCCTCCACCCATGTCAATTACTGCATGGTGGGCATTCATGAAGTCATTTCCTAAAATCATTGCCACATTCAGCATTGGGAGCACAAAGAAGTTGTACTCAAACTCTCTTCCCTGGCAGGTAAAATTAAGCCGAGTTTGCCTTCGGATTTCTATGCTCTTACCGTAGATTGCGCCCTTCACCTTAATTCCTCGCACTTGAAAAACGGGCCAAGTCCCAGTCCCTTCGCATTTTTGAAATGCTGCCTCGCTCACTATCGAGAAAGGGCTTCCAGTGTCAATGACACACTTAAAACATATTTCGTTTACTGCAACTGTCACGACTGGATTTACTCCCGAAATTTTAGCACTCGTAGTTTCTTGCAACAAATCCTCTCTAATATCTTCCCTCTCTATATACCGTATGCACTCCTTTGCCATGTCGTTCACTGTTTCCGATTGGGCGCCTTCTGCGCTGATCGTTTGTCATTGCCGGTTTTGTTCATTTCCATTTGCTGGATTATGTCTAGGGTTCGGTGGCCGAATTTCAACATCATGAGGTGCTCCGCCTATAGTCCTATTCCCACCGTGTTCACCGTAGTATCGATTCTGGTTGCCGTAACTGTTCCGTTCACGATTCTGTCTACGTCCTCGATCATTTCTGTTGTTCCACCTGTGTTCGCGACTGTCACCCCAGTTTCTATACGGCCGGTCCCGATTATTGTTCCGTTCGCGTCGCGACGACCAGTCACGCCGTTGATTAGTAATACGGCCACGACTGCGGTCGCGCTGCTGTGCCCCGTAATAACTTTGTGCCTGATTAGGCGGGCATTCTCCTGTATTGTATTCCAACTCTTGGAGAAGCGTCTTAAACGTTTCCACGTCCTCTTTGCATCGTCCCGCAAGAATGACGTGGCGCAAGTGCATCGGCAATTTGGTGATGCATATCCTAATTAGTTCCGCAGGCCCGTATGGGTCGTATAGGAATTGATTTGCCTGCAGCATGTGGTCGAATAGGCGTGCAGGGCTGCCGAAACCAGACTGGTTCAAATTTGGCAGCATAATTATGCCATGTTTGACCCTATCTTGTGCCGCTTCCGACCAATAGGCGGACAGAAAGGCTTGTCGAAACTCCCGAGTGGAGTTGCAGTGACGCGCTGCCGACCTCATGCGAATCGCCGGTTCGCCTTCCAAATAGCCACACATATATTCTATCTTATGTGAACTTGCCCAGTTGGGAGGAAGACAGAACTCAAATTGCTCGAGCCATGCTCGTGGATGTATTCCTTTTTGCGAATTTCGGAATATCTCAAACTTTCTTACCGTAAGGAAATGTTTGAAATCAAATCCCCGCATTTCCTCCTGGCGAGGCCCTTGAATGTTTCTGTTTCTCTCATGTCTGCCCCTTAAATTACATTCTTCCCTGTCGTCAAAATCTCCCTCGTGGCCGGAGTCCCACTCTGCACTGTTCGTACGGCTATTTTTAGTGCTATTGGCGAGTTCGGAATCACACGCCATGCGGTTTTCCAGATGCGCCACGCGTTCTTGTAATTCGCCTGTTACAGCTTTGTGTTGTCTGTTCACTTCAAACTGTCCCTTCTGAAATCTAAGAAGCGAACGCACTTCTTTGGTCTCTGCGGCCGCTACCGGTGTAGTATTGTTCTCGCTTTCCGTCAGCTTCATCATGCCTACAGTGTCCGCTAATGCCGCAATCTTATCATCAATTTGTCTCTTGTCCTCCGCCCCAGTCTGCTTCAATTGTTCTATTTGCTGTTCCAACGCGTGGATCGCTAAACTGTTGTCCGCTATTGTGTTGCTAACGGACGTGGGACAATGCGTTTCCGCCTCTTGGACACTCGACAGTACCTGCTGGTGTTCCCTTTGGCATTCTTCCCTCAGCTCGTGGAAATTCCTAAGTAGCCGTTCTTCGCTTTCTTTAGATTCGGTATCGCCCCTACGCTTGCTCTGTTCTAAAGCTTGCAGACGATCATCGATTTGTTCAAATGTACGGCCTAATTCTTTCATAATATCACTTTTTATCTCACTTGCCAGATTGTTTATTCTTTGTGAGATATCATCGGACACTCTCTGCATCGACTTGTCGACTTTATTTGTCTGCTGGATTAGTTTTTTGTCTATTTGTTCGCCTAGCTCCCGGATCGATTTTTCAGATTTCTGCGTCATTTGTTCCCCTAGCTCTCGGATCGATTTTTCAGATTTATGCGTCATTTGTTCGCCTAGCTCGCGGATCGATTTTTCGGATGATTCTTTTTGTTCTCGGAACGATTTTTCTGATGATTCTTTTTGTTCTCGGAACGATTTTTCAAATGATTCTTTATTTTGTTGCAATAAGGCTTTCATGAGTTCTGCCAAATCAATTTGGTTAGTTGAAGGCAAATTAATTTGTGGCTCTGATGTGAGCCCGTTCGTCCTGTCTTGCATTTCGTCTGAACTATTCCCCATTGCATTTTCGGAACCGCCCGTCGCGTTAACATTCGAAATTAAATTATCCCCTTGGTCCATGTTGCTTAGGTTGTCGGACCGCTTACTTTTAGTTTGGTTACGTGTCTGCATTAGTGCAATTTATAACCGGTATGCGACACACTAATCAAAATAAAAGTGTCCCACAAAAATTACGACAGTCACACGAAAGATACCCAACCTAGTACGCACTTTTTCACACGCAAAACAAATTTTTATCTTAGATCGAAACAGTGGAATTTACAAGCGAGAATAAAAAAAACACAGACATATAAAACACACAAGTATAAAAAACAAAACAAGACAAACAACGCAACGCCGATCAACAACGCCGTGAATCTTTTGAAAGTCTGCTGGGAAACAACACAGAACTTGTTTGAGCGCTGTAGGAAAAAAAATTAAGATTATAACACGCTCGCAATCTAACGTTCAGAGATTCCAGAGTCTAGCGGAATCACAGAACAGGGTCGCCATGTGTAATGTTGTTACTTTAATTTTGGTATGCTGATGTGTAATATTGTTACTTTAATTTTGGTATACTGAAATCGGAACTAATTGACAATGAAAGTGGGTTAAAAGCCGTGATCTGTCTGGGGACGTTAACCGTGGATTACTGGGCAACTGTTTCATCAGATATTTAGCAGACTAACATTAATGATAATCTTTTAATAGTCATACAAAACCGGTAATATATATATATATATATATATATAAAGGATAATTTAAATAAAAAGAAAGAAATCAGTTTATATTTGGAAATTTATTTTAAGATTGTTCATTGAAATTTCAGCGTATTATACGTGAGTTATAACTGAGCTGGTGCCTTATTTACGATTAAAAAAAATGTGAGATTGTAATTTTACGGAACACATAAAATATGGAGCCAAGATTGGGAGACTGTATACAACACTGCATTCATAAAATCACACACGAAGAACATTGAAACATAAGCAAGAAGAAATTAACCACAACCAACAGATTCAGTTTTTACCCAAAGAAATTACGTTCATACCACAATCCTGTCCGTCATGTAATTACCACACACTGGTATACTAAATTCATATTAACTCTTTGTGAAGTCTTCGCAAAAAGAATAGCTGAGGGCTACTTTGATGATTACACCACATGCTTCACGTGGTCAACTTGGTTTACACAAAGCGTACAACTCCACAATAATTTTGATAATTAAAATACATTAGATCGAAAAGCAATTGACAAAAGAAAAACCTTGAACTGGTTACTAACGTCTTACTATTAACCTGATGGGTCAAACAGTTATATAAGCACGTGGTAGTGGTCTCGCAAAGTACACCCCACGTGGGTTGAACATAAAGAAAAGCATAAAGAAAAGTTGCTATATTAAAAAAAAATATTCTCAAGACGAGACGTTATAATCTCACGCACATTCGGATTTAAGATTGATGAACTTAGTTAGAGTTACTGATCAACACGTGGTTCCACTTTCCTCACAAAGTAGTAACAAAGCAACTACCGCAAAATAATCTGAATTTAACACGAGAATTACACTCCGCTGCACTTTAAGATAGCATTAGATATTTTAGAGCTAAACCTGAAATCAAGGTGATTAAATTTTCAGTTAGGCTGAACTTAAGAAATCCATTATCCTACGGACTTAACAGACACGCGCTTAGCCGGAGATCTTACCACTTCAGACGCTCGCCACGGCCACACTGCAACTGCCTACTGCCCAGCGTGCTTCCTCGGTCTCACAAAGACCAACGGAAGAGGCCAGAGGGGCAGCTTCCTATACCAACATGACAACGGACGGACAGGACCATACTAAGGATAGAAACCTCTTTGCTTTTAGGAAGCGTAGCTACCTGTTCCGACGTTGGTCCTACTGTTCTCTAGCAGACAGCCTTGTCTGCTACCCTCAAGCATGCAACTAGAAATACATATGCTCATTCATCCTCTCACACAAAAGGGAAGGGGGATGACAGTATCTTATCATATACAGTATATAAAAGAAAGCGGATGTAGGTTCCGTATGAGACTGTGTGACATGAATTACATATAAGAATTACATATAAACTGTGCTTTAAAGTGTAGTAGTGTGACAGATCGTTCTTGTTTATGTGTAAAAGTAACACGTTCCACTGCTCAGTCTCCTCCCAGATAGTCAGAAACGCCACAATACATTTAGAAGAGGAATTTATTCCATAAATGGCAACAGATTTAACAAATTAAACATGAAAGGAATCCAACAGAGACGTTTCAATGTGTCAATCCTCATTTCAGTGCAAATGTTCTCTTCACGGATGAGGCTTCATTCCAACGTGATCAAATTGTAAATTTTCACAATCAACATGTGTAAACTGACGAGAATCCGCACGCAATTGTGCAATCACGTCATCAACACAGATTTTCTGTGAACGTTTGGGCAGTCATTGTTGGTGATGTCTTGATTGGACCCCATGTTCTTCCACCTTCGCTCAATGGAGCACGTTATCATGATTTCATACGGGATATTCTACCTGTGCTGCTAGAATATGTGCCTTTACAAGTACGACACAACATGTGGTTCATGCACGATGGAGCTCCTGCACTTTTCAGTCGAAGTGTTCGTACGCTTCTCAACAACAGATTCAGTGACCGATGGATTGGTAGAGGCGGACCAATTCCATGGCCTCCACGCTCTCCTGACCTCAACCCTCTTGACTTTCATTTATGGGAGCATTTGAAAGCTCTTGTCTACGCAACCCCGGTACCAAATGTAGAGACTCTTTGTGCTCGTATTGTGAACGGCTGTGATACAATACGCCATTCTCCAGGGCTGCACCAGCGCATCAGGGATTCCATGCGACGGAAGGTGGATGCATGTATCCTCGCTAACGGAGGACATTTTGAACATTTCCAGTAACAAAGTGTTTGAAGTCGCGCTGGTACGTTCTGTTGCTGTGTGTTTCCATTCCATGATTAACGTGATTTGAAGAGAAGTAATAAAATGAGCTCTAACATGGAAAGTAAGCGTTTCCGGACACATGTCCACATAACATATTTTCTTTCTTTGTGTGTGAGGAATGTTTCCTGAAAGTTTGGCCGTACATTTTTGTAACACCCTGTAGACTGTGGAGGCGACTGCAGACCGATCGGCAGTGTTGGCGCAGGTTGTACTCCGAAATGTGTAGCGAGCTGCGAGCGGCTCGACAGTTCAGGGAGCGTGCCTCCGCATAGCGTCTTCCGTACCTCAGGCGCCTAGCCAGAGCGGCAGCCCGAAGCGGCGACGGCGGAAGCTCTCTTCTGGCACGTGTATCGGAAGGCCCGTATAAACTAAAGCCCCGCGCCGCTAAAGCCCGCCAGCGCATAATCCCTCAGACTTAGGCCCCGCGCATCGGGTGCAAAGAAGCCGATCTAGAGGCGGCTCGTGCGTCGCGAATTATTCACGGTCTAATTGCCGCGCCGCCATAATCACCTTCCTCAGCTCGGGCTCCAGACCGATTTGTTACTGCGGGTGGGATTAGGTACCAGCTAGCGGTGCGCCAACTGCTACCGTTCAACAGACTTCTGCGCCGGTTCCGTTGGCGGCGCTGCGGTGTGGTAGTGGTATTGGTGCAGCCTCGTATCTAAAGTTGGTCGTTGTGGAGCTTAGACGGCAGTAGTATGGCCAGGTGTGTAGCAAATATGTAGAGGGGTGGGGAGTGGATGGGAGATAACTTGGTCCTTATCGTTGTAGAACAAACTGCCGTGGTGGGTAGGCACTGGGAATGATTTACTGCGGTGTTTCTACTCAGTGGAGCCGAGAGTGCCGGAGGCTGTTATCTCGGAAGCTACTTGGTTGCACCCATGCACCGTGGCGCACAAAGCAAAGCAGATTTTAATATCACTGTATGACCAAAATACACTACTGGCCATTAAAATTGCTACACCACGAAGATGACGTGCCACACACGCGAAATTTAACCGACAGGAAGAAAATGCTGTGATATGCAAATGATTAGCTTTTCAGAGCATTCGCACAAGACTGGCGCCGGTGGTGACACCTACAACGTGCTGACATGAGAAGAGTTTCCAACAGATTTCTCATACGCAAACAGCAGTTGACCGGCGTTGCCTGGTGAAACTTTGTTGTGATGCTTCGTGTAAGGAGGAGAAATGCGTACCGTCACGATTCCGACTTTGATAAAGGTCGGATTGTAGCCTATCGCGATTGCGGTTCATCGTATCGCGACATTGCTGCATGCGTTGGTCGAGATCCAATAACTGTTAGCAGAATATGGAATCAGTGGGCTCAGGACGGTAATACGGAACGCCGTGCTGGATCCCAACGTCCTCGTATCACTAGCACTCGAGATGACAGGCAACTAATCCGTATGACTGTAACGGATCGTGCAGCCACGTCTCGATCCCTGAGTCAACACATGGTGATATTTCCAAGACAACAACCATCTGCACGAACAGTTCGACGACGTTTTCAGCAGCATAGAGTATCAGCTAGGAGACCGTGGCTGCGGTTACCCTTGACGCTGCATCACAGACAGGAGCGCCTGCGATGGTGTACTCAACGGCGAACCTGGGTGCACGAATGGCGAAACGTCATTTTTCCGGATGAATCCAGGTTCTGTTTACAGCATCATGATGGTCGCATCCGTGTTTGGCGACGTTGCGATGAACGCACATTGGAAACGTGTATTCGTCATCGCCATACTGGCGTATCACCCGGCGCGATGGTATTGGGTGCCAATTGTTACGTATCGGTCACCTTATAAAGGCACATTTGCATGCCGAGCGTGAGTTTCCTCGGAAACGCGAAATATTAATTAAATAAATAATCAGTGACAAATAAATAAAGCCTATGGCACACAACTGCAGCGCTGTGTCGCTGATAAAACAAAAGCACAATTACGTTACTCTTATGTTTGATTAAGAAAAGGGAGAGCTCTGGTAGAAGTGGTGCGAGAAGCACGTATTTTATTCTATTGTCTGGCACACCGCCATATTTCATGTTATAGAAGAATACTGCGAGTTGCAACCAGACTAGCCACTCGATTCTGTAAAGAGTTTATATTTATAAAAGTAAGTAGGATTATGAACTGTAGGCTTATTCATTGAATATATCTGATTTAACTAACTGTGTAACTTTTTTTATGTTTAGTAGACAATCACCTCTGTACGACGTATTGGCATGGCTGGCAAATTATTGAAATATTGAGATTTAGATTATGAGTCCGCACCTACCGCAGCAGTCTTTGGAAACGATTTATTTACGAAGTCCGATTATTTCAGTTTTATTTCACGGTCAACTACGAGTAACATTGCCTTTATGAGAAAGCCATTGTCAAGCGTCTGATACCGAATAATTAAACGTCCACGTTCCAGATAAGCAAATATTTATTACAATTACAATCACAATCACCATCATACAGATAGAATAATTAATATTTAAATAATATTTTTTATTTTATTTATTTTATAACCTCTTGTTAGCATTGACGGCAATTTGAACAGTGGACGTTACATTTCAGATGTGCTACGACCCGTGGCTCTACTCTTCATTCGATCCCTGCGAAACCCTACTTTCAGCAGTATAATGCGCGATTGCATGTTGCAGGTCCTGTACGGGCCTTTCTGGATACAGAAAATGTTCCACTGCTGCCCTGGCCAGCACACTCTCCAGGTCTCTCACCAATTGAAAACGTCTGGTCAGGGGTGGCCGGGCAACTAGCTCGTCACAATACGCCAGTCACTACTCTTGATGAACTATGGTACCGTGTTGAAGCTGCATGGGCAGCTGTACCTGTACACGTCATCCAAGCTCTGTTCGACTCAGTGCCTAGGTGTATCAAGGCCGTTATTACGGCCAGAGGTGGTTGTTCTGGGTACTGATTTCTGAGGATCTATGTACCCAAGTTGCGTGAAAATGTAATCACATGTCAGTTCTAGTATAATATATTTGTATAATGAATACCCGTTTATCATCTGCATTTCTTCTTGGTGTAGCAATTTTAATGGCTAGTAGTGTACATGAACAGTTGACTAAAATATAGTGCGAAGCAAATACATACAACCCCCTGCGAATTCCAGTGATGAAATCTTCTCGGGTTATCAGTTGTGTGACGGCGTTGTCTTAAAGGAGCCTTGCTGCGGAACTTCCCTGGAACATTAAAACTCTCTGTCGGACCGGGAGTCGATTCCGGAATCCTGGTTTCAAATGTACATAAAATTTGCAAAACGGCATACACTCGGGCTGTACAGTGAAGAATTCATTATGGAAAGTAACTGAATGCTATTGGGCTGGAACGTAAGTTCGTAGCATTTCTCCATAAGTTTCATAAATACGACAGATACACATAACAGAGACTTAAGTCATCAATAATAGTGCGGCTGGTCCCGGCGGAGGTTCGAGTCCTCCCTCGGGCATGGGTGTGCGTGTTTGTCCTTAGGATAATTTAGGTTAAGTAGTGTGTAAGCTAAGGGACTGATGACCTTAGCAGTTAAGTTCCATAAGATTTCACATACATTTGAACATTTTGAACATAAATAATATGTTATCCTTCATTATTTGCAACTCTTGGCTAACTTTTCGATTCCGCGACTGTAGAAATCGTGTGGTATTGAGGCGAAGAAAACTTCCAGCCACGTTTGGAGCGCATTTTCGACGGGAAGGGAAGTTCCTTGAAGGTTGTCTGCAGAGAGCGGAAAAGGTGAAAATATGTGAGAGCAAGATCAGGCGAATAAGGTGGGTGCGGAATGACTTCCTAACCCAACTCGTGCATAGCGTTTTTGTCAGTCTGGCAGAATGCGGGTGGGCGTTATCGCGGAGTAGTATACCTTCACGCAATCTTCCGGGTCATTGTCCTTGGATTCTGTCTGCAGTACGTCTCAGTTGTTGACAATGACTGTCAGCAGTGACGGTTACACCTCGGGGAAGCAATTCGTAGTACACCACACCGTCGCTCTTCCTCCAGATGCGTAACATTATCTTTTGTGGATTCGCGCAGCTCTTTGTACGTGGTGTGCTGCTTTGTTTGGCCTCAACCACTGCTTCCTTTCCTTATGTCAGCACAAAGAGACCATTTATCGTCACCAGTAACGGTACTGGATAGGAATGGTCGGTGTTGTTCACGAGCCAGTTGATGACGAGCAAGCAGAGACGCACCTAGAGCCAACCTCTAATTTTTTTTTTTTTTTTATTTTGGCTCAGAGCATACAGTACCCATACATCCGATTTCAGAACCTTCCCCACTGCATGCAGATGTGATATGACGGCCGAATGATCACATTTTCCAGGTTCGAGTCCTCGCTCGGGGTGGGAGCGCGCGTGTGTATCTGTATGTATGTATGTGTGTGTGTGTGTGTGTGTGTGTGTGTGTGTGTGTGTGTGTGTTGTCCTTAGAATAAGTTAGTTTAAGTTAGCTTAAATGACCATGTAGGTTAATAATACAGAACAGTGCCAACCATCACGGTATGCTTTGCTATATTCTTGCTATAGGACACAGCAAGTTCGCTCAGCTCCATTTCTGCCAGTTTTCTGGAACAGCCACCATCTAACGCAAGTAAGCCATGAATCATGGTGCTGTTACCGGTAGTGGAGCGTGAAAGAATTCATATTACTCAGTGTTCGGAAGGAGATACGATCCAGACGAGTAGCTGGACTTATCAGACACATCTTACTATCTATCACTTCCCACTTTTTTCTCAAAATTAATTATATACAGTACAATCAGCCATTGAAGTAGGTTTTGCAGTATCTCCATATCCTGCGTCTGGTGCGAGTACATAGTGGCTTACCAACAGCAACAGAGGCATTTGGGTAGCTTAGTACGTCCACACAGACGCCGTCAACATTAACGTACTGTATCTCTCAGAGTCGTTTGCATGAGAGCATTACTCAACCATTAGAGTACCAAATGTTCTGTGCTCGGGAGCTACAAAACTCTCGGGCGTTAGAGTTTTGTGCAGTCTTCTCACTAAGAAATGTAATAAATGCCGTATCTGAATGATTACTATGCTGCGAAGGGTAATTTCCAAGAATGATTGCCTATCGAAGTCGCGGGGTCCAAAAGATACATATCGAAAGTGCGATAGTAAATCGATGACGTGAGTCTCGTGGCGGGGCTTGTGATCAATTATTTTTGATCGTCATTTTTATATGTTTTCTGTTATTCCTTTAGTTCCTCTTCATTACATTCCCGCGCAAATTATTTGTCACTTGATTGGGAAACCCAGACGGTTTCTGTCGATAGTGAGTGTGATATCTGGTGTTCCTGACTTTTTTTCGGCCGATTCTCTGACATAGAAAACTCTTAATTCCATGCATATCCGGCGTAGATAATTGTTTGGCTTTTTGCCGCAAATATGGAGTTCTGCCGGACGATGAATGGAGGGACTGGGTTGACTGTGGTGCTGCAAAGTCTGTAAAACTTCGTAAGAGGAGTGTCGATGCTGAAATACCGGTGCAATTTCATTGCCGACAGTACTGAAACGAACAAGTAACAGGAAAAACAAGTGGTTCGTCTCTTCCAAGTTATCCATTCAGACGAGCGTAATTTTTCTATCGTGCTGGATTCAAGACTACACGTTGCAAGCAACAGCATCAGAAACTGAGTTATCTGCAGATACCGTGTGTGACTATTTTGGGTTTTGCCGAGAAGTCTGTTACGTGGTAGTGACAAATGATAGTGTACCAATGGGATGGAGTGAAAAAAGTTGTAGAAGTAGACGAATCTCATATAGCTAGACGGAAAACCAGAAAGGATGACCTTCAAAAAGTGAAATCGATCATATTTGGGTACTCGGTGGAATAGAAAGAGAGTCCCGGAAGTGTTTCGTTGTGAGAGTATTTTCCCGAGACAAGGTCACTTTAGTGGGTCTCACAAAACACTTCATTCTGCCTGGTACTAAAGTCATTACAGTCGTACAAGACTCTGAAAGCTGAAGGGTTCGACCACGAATTCGTGAACCATTCTGCGAAGTTCGTGTTTTCGGATGACCCCAGTGTCCACACGCAGAATACTGAGCGGTTGTGGATGTCTGTGAAGTCTTCCATAAAAAGAGAAGGGCGTCCAGGACAAAGAAACGAACTGTACTTGTTTCAGTACCTTTACTTCCACAACTTGCGTTTGCAGGGAAAAGTTAGCGCATGCGACACTCTGCCGTCATTCTTGCTTGATATTGACAGAGTTTACCCTGGCTATGGGAGAAAGGGAGTTGTTCCTGTAGTGTATACATCACATGGACTTTCACATGACGATAACACAGACGACGAGTAAAGGAAGTCGACACCTTTGAAATTACAAGTATTTTTGTAACGCTTTTCTTTTATCGTTGCTGTAGTGACCACCTTAAACATACTCATAACGCCCGCCACGAGACTCGCCTGATCGATTTACCATCGCACGTTCGATGTGTATCGTTTGGACCCCGCGACTTCGATAGGCAATCATTCTTGGAAATTACCCTGCGATGTAACACATTAGCTTAGCTTTAAGATTTTTTAAAGTTTCAGTATTCTAGCATTTTGTTTACAGCTTAATGAAGGTTACTTAAAGAGTAGCCCACTTTTCTGCTGGGTATATAAGCTGTGCAGCTGTAAGGATAGTCAGGGGATCGGAGTAGACGAGAGGACTGTCTCAGCTCGAATATATTCCATCTGCTCCAGTGACATTAAGACTGCGTGTAATTCCGCGTCAAAGAAGGTAAATTCGCTTCGTAAACGAATACTGAGGGCACACTCGGGGAAAAGGAGTACCTGTGCTTTAACCTATACGAGAACATTAGAATACAATTTAAATTGTTGGAAAAAATACTGAGTTAACAACATACCTTGGAGCAGTGTTCCATCTGAACCTTCAGAAAACACAGCGTCAGTCGGCTGCAATCCTAGGACGGAGTTACCGTTTGTCCCATACCAACTGCCAGTAATCGTATACTCCGTGTTACGGAATTCAATCCCCGACAATTGGCAGCGCTCTTGCCAACTTTCAAGCGCGAGCTGAAAAGGATGTCGTGATTACTGCGTGACGCCTACGACTGCGGCAACACTGAGGCGTTGCCACAGAAACGCAAACAAAATCGAGTAACGTGGGCGATGCGCGAAGTTGCTGCGCCAGACTCACTTCAACTGTCGGGGAACTACTCTCGTCTTACTAATTATACGTCGTGCTTTGCCGGGATCGCAAAACCTAACGAAAGGCCGTGCACGTTCTAACCTCGATGTGTTCGTCAGTAACGCCTGTCGCAATCGACCGTGGGAAGCTAAGAAGACGGACGCTGTGACCAAGCGGTTCTAGGCGCTTTGTCCGGAACCGCACTGCTACTACGGTCGCAGGTTCGAATCCTGCCTCGGGCATGGATATGTGTGATGCCCTTAGGTTAGTTAGGTTTAAGTAGTTCTAAGTCTAGGGGACTGATGACCTCAGATGTTAAGTCCCATAGTGCTTAGAGCCATTTAAAGCTAAGAAAGCGTATGATGTAACGATATGTTCAACTTCGATCGCGGAAGGTTCACTGCGTATTTAACGCAACAACAAAATTTATCTTCACACATTAAATGCAACTGTCGTACGGCGGTGTTGACTGGAACATCCCAGGGGGTGGATTCAGTTGCGTATAGAGCGCCAACGTAATAGGCGCCGGCGCCTGTGAATGTATATACCGGGTGATCAAAAAGTCAGTATAAATTTGAAAACTGAATAAATCACGGAGTAACGGAGATAGAGAGGTACAAATTGACACACATGCTTGGAATGACATGGGGTTTTATTAGAACCAACAAATACAAAAGTTCAAAAAATGTCCGACAGATGGCGCTTCATCTGATCAGAATAGCAATAATTAGCGTAACAAAGTGACAGAGCAAAGATGATGTTCTTTACAGGAAGTGCTCAATATGTCCACCATCATTTCTCAACAATAGCTGTAGTCAAGGAATAATGTTGTGAACAGCACTGTAAAGCATGTCCGGAGTTATGGTGAGGCATTGGCGTCGGATGTTGTCTTTCAGCATCCCTAGAGATGTCGGTCGATCACAATACACTTGCGACTTCAGGTAACCCCAAAGCCAATAATCGCACGGACTGAGGTCTGGGGACCTGGGAGGCCAAGCATTACGAAAGTGGCGGCTGAGCTCACGATCATCACCAAACGACGCGCGCAAGAGATCTTTCACGCGTCTAGCAATACTTCGTTTTTTTTTTTTTTTGCTTTTTCTTTTTTTTGGGTTCTAATCAAACCCCGTCATTCCGAGCATGTGTGTCAATTTTTACCTCTCTATCTACATTATTCCGTGGCTTATTAAGTTTTCAAATTTATACTGACTTTTTGATCACCCGGTATACACAGGGGGATTCCGTGATGATATTACAGGCTTTCTTGGATGGTGGAGAAGGATAAATGTATCAATTTGAGGTATGGGTTCCTGTACAGGAAACGAACGAATCGAAAATTATAAGCGAAAATCGTTCTTGTGCTCCTGACTCTGGAATACATGTATCGAGACTGTTATGATAGGACTCTTAATACCGTGTCGGACCTCCTTCTGCCCGGCATGGAATAAATTTCGCTTATGATTTCCGACCCGGTCGTTCCCGGATCTGGTCAAAGTGATACATCATCCCTGAAAGTTTGTAATACCAACATGGAATCACCGAGTATAGCAGAATTTGAAGCAGAGACTGTCCACAAAATGGGAATAATTCGTATGTTAGCGGCATAATGACGCATCTGGTTAACAGCTATTCATCAGGTAGCAAGTACTGTCCTCCCACTGTTTGCCCCAAACTCGACATGGAAAAGCACCACAGAATAGCACAGCGCGTGGACGGGCTCCTGTAAAATTCGCTCGCGAATCTCAGACGCCCCCACTGCTAGCGGACGATATGTGAAAATTTACTTCCACGGCAGGACGAACAACGGTTTGGTTTGAAGATCAGAATGTTACCATTTACACTAATGGTCATTAAAATTGCTACACTAAGAAGAAATGCAGATGATAGACGGGTATTCATTGGACAAATATATTATACTAGAACTGACACGTGATTACATTTTCGCGCAATTTGGGTACATAGATCCTCAGAAATCAGTATCAAGAACAACCACCTCTGGCCGTACTAACGGCCTTGATACACCTAGGCATTGAGTCAAACAGAGCTTGGATGGCGTGTACAGGTACAGCTGCCCATGCAGCTTCAGCACGATACCACAGTTCATCAAGAGCAGTGACTGGCGTATTGTGACGAGCCAGTTGCTCGGCCACCATTGACCAGACGATTTCAATTGGTGAGAGATCTGGAGAATGTGCTGCCCAGGGCAGCAGTCGAACATTTTCTGTATCCAGAAAGGCCCGTACAGGACCTGCAACATGCAGTCGTGCATTATCATGCGGAAATGTAGAGTTTCGCAGGGATCGTATGAAGGGTAGAGCCACGGGTCGTAACACATCTGAAATATAACTTTCACTGTTCGAAGTGCCGTCAATGCGAACAAGAGGTGACCGAGACGTGTAACCAATGACACCCTATACCATCATGACGGGTGATACGCCAGTATGGCGATGACGAATACACGCGTCGAATGTGCGTTCATCGCGATGTCGCCAAACACGGATGCGACCATCATGATGCTGTAAACAGAACCTGGATTCATCCGAAAAAATGACGTTTTGCCATTCGTGCACCTAGGTTCGTCGTTGAGTACACCACCGCAGGCGCTCCTGTCTGTGATGCAGCGTCAAGGATAGCTGCAGCAATGGTCTCCGAGCTGATAGTCCATGCTGCTGCATACGCCGTCGAACTGTTCGTGCAGATGGTTGTTGTCTTGGATACGTCCCCATCTGTAGACTCTGGGATCGAGACGTGGCTGCACGATCCGTTACAGCCATGCGGATAATATGCCTGTCATCTCGACTGCTAGTGATACGAGGCCGTTGGGATCCAGCACGGCGTTCCGTATTACCCTCCTGAACCCACCGATTCCATATTCTCATAACAGTCATTGGATCTCGACCAACGCGAGCAGCAATGTCGCGATACGATAAACCGCAATCGCGATAGCCTACAATCAGACCTTTATCAAAGTCGGAAACGTGATGGTACGCATTTCTCCTCCTTACATGAGGCATCACAACAACGTTTCAGCAGGCAACGCCGGTCAACTGCTGCTTGTGTATGAGAAATCGGTTGGAAACTTTCCTCATGTCAGCACGCTGTAGGTGTCGCCACAGGCGCCAACCTTGTTTGAATGCCCTGAAAAGCTAATCATTTGCATATCACAGCATCTTCTTGCTGTCGGTTAAATTTCGCGTCTGAAGCACGTCATCTTCGTGGTGTAGCAATTTTAATGGCCAGTAGTGTATTTACACAACATGAGGGTTTTTGCGCCGCCTCTATTTCGTAGCTAGCAGCAGCCTGTGCGAGGCCCAACAGCAGACGAGTGTTGGTGTAAAATGGGATTTCCGTGGCAGTGTGGGCAGGTAAGCCACGCGTGTGCGCTAGGGCTGTTTGCGCAGGAGGCGTAATCCAATGCGGCCATGGAGCGCCACGGGCGGCCGGCTCCCGGAATGGGCGGCGCGGATTACTGCAGTGTGGCCGCCTGGCGCTGGGGCTCTGCAGCCTCCTCACACAGTGCCAGACCACCTGTTCGACGGACGCAGTTTCCCTCCTCTCTGTTACGCCTTCTACCCAGATTCGACAAGTACGGGCAAGGTAACTGGCGCGGCCTTCGTGGGAAACCACCGCTGCAGCCGTCTAGTGCGGTTCCTGTGGGGTCCTATTCTGTATCGTTCATACCGATCGGTGTAGTAGGTGAGTCTCGGTAGTGACGTCATTTTCGGTTCGAAATATTCTATTCAGTAAGCTTCTGAGACCTGTTACCGAACGGTCTTCCCACCTATTTTACGACAATTGTACCGAGAGGTTTTGGATTTCGGTGTGGACCTGTCGAACGGTGAGCTGTGGTTCATGTACTCCTATAATTTGTTATTTTAAACATATTTAGCGGTTTTAGCGTTGGATTCAGTGATTGTGTTACTACAGAATTACCAGAGGACGCATCGGGTTGGAAAGTGAGTTCATAATAGACTATTTTCCTTTGTTAGAAATATGGTTAGGTTACGTTGTTACTGTGAATGATTTCATCCAAAAAAACGTTTTCGGTCAATATTCTGTCAAAATACGTGTTATTTTTTACGCAAATAAGAGTTTACAGGTCATTAAATATCAAGACATCGGCTCTGCTTACCTATATTACATGAGTGTGAACTGACAAAAATGTTCAAATGTGTGTGAAATCTTATGAGACTGAACTGCCAAGGTCTTCAGTCCCTAAGCTTACACACTACTTAACCTAAATTATCCTAAGGACATACACACACACCCATGCCCGAGGGAGGACTCGAACCTCCGCCGGGACCAGCCGCACAGTCCATGACTGCAGTGCCTGAGACCGCTCGGCTAATCCCGCGCGGCTGTGAACTGACGTTACTAGTGACTTTGTGTACTTTTTCCCACAAATGGTTTAGTTAGTAATTATCGAAACGTGTTTACAACTTTCAAGTAACAATGGAAAGCAATTATGTGAAGCCTGATATTGGAAACCTTCCAAACTATCACGCATTTATGACTTACGCAGCACCGTTTGGCAACGAAGTCAGCCTACGTTCCTCTCCACTACTGTACAAGAACTGAGCTCTGCGTTACTGTTGTTTGGCGTCGCTAAGTGGTTAGTGCGCGTGTATACGATACAAAAGGACAACGGGTTCGAGCACGGAGGGGATACAAAATTTTTTTCCTCTTCATATATGCAACACGGTCTAAGACAATGCTATTCGTGTAAGTGAAGATTTTCCTGCAATATTTGTTATCACTTACATGTAAGAGCGCACTTCCTCAGTAATGATTTCGTGATTTATGTGTGTTTAAAAATCGAAATATGAAATTGCTGTGAGTGAAACAACCGACAGTAACCTTTATATTTTTTCTTGTCAGAAATAATTCACCATTTTTTCCGAATATGTAGTGACAGGAATCTAAGAGCACAACTTAAAATACTGGGAATGTAACTGGCAGCAGTCATCTTCATAATCTTGCTTGTCACAACTATTTATCTGCGATCGAATCCTCAACAACAATAGACAGAGATGAAAGATCTCCGCCGTAATATTTTTAGAATGTAGCACCATATACGAAACATTTTCATTCACGAGATGCATGTTATAAACTTCGACGAACTGCAGGAGCTCTCGAAAATTCGTTTTTTCAATTTTGTTTTTAATACCCAAATCGTTGACGTATCATATAGGGAAGTGGGCTACTTAATCATTTGCATCTCTTGGAGCGAGTTATAACCACATTCTGTGTATCTTCTTATTCGTTGAAACTCTCAGAATCAATTTTTCGGGTGTTTTTATAGATGTATTAGTACAATGGGGTACTACACGCTACTCCTAACTCATTTTCCGAAACGTAAAATCCAAAACACGATGTCAGTGTGAATGAGAATAAGATGACATAATGCGGCATTTACGACAATCTACAGAATACAGTCAAATACGCTATCTTTCCGGTACTTCGAAGAATAGTACGCTTGTGTCGTCTGGTAGTCGCTTTGTGTTCGTGGCGCTGTGCGCGCTGCAGTTCGCACGCTCGGATCTGTGGCCGCTTGCTTTTGATTGGCTTGCGCGACACGAACCGACAACACAGCTTCGGTTCTCTAGACCCGAACGGTATCGCTTCCGAAATGCATATTGAATAAGGCAGGAGCTCTAATTCGAGTACTAGACCGTTCGGTGCTCTTGAGTACCGAAACGATCGGCACAATAGCGGAAAGATACACAATAGGCACCCTGATATTTACATCTGCGAGGAGCGTCCAGTTGGTAAGGTTCCCTATTTTATAAAAATATATTAAACAAAATTTTTCGTCTTAAAACGATTTTATTAACATTGTACAATGCTTCTGTTACTTTCCCTCGAGGGGCGTTCAGTAAGAAATGCAACACATTTTTTTCCTCGGCCAATATCGGTTGAAAACATGCGGAAGTAGTTGTGAGTCATAGTTACCCGTAATCGCAGCAGGATGGCAGCAGACCGTATTATTCGTTTCGGACCTAAGTATGGAAGTGTGATTACGCATGTCAATCACATTGCGATTACGGGCAGCATGGGGTTCACGACAGAGCCTCAGGACGTGCGCTAGCAGCGTATGTCGGGTGTTTCAAGCGTCAAATTCGCGTCTTAATATCTAGGGATGTAATGGGAATATTGCGATGCAATCAACGCCATTGTGTATGTGCTTTGTCATGCTATGGATTGCTGAAGAAAAAATATAGGAGGTCTATTTAAAAAAAAACGTAAGTTTGTGTTAAAAAACACATATGCTTTCGTTTTAGAATGTTTCCAAATATGTACATTCATGGGCCCCAGCCGTACATTGATACCGGTGAAAGTCGTTTTCCAATAGCTGTTATTGTTCCAGAGATATTTTGGGTGGACAAGATAGCTGGGACACCCTGTATATATATTATTAAGGTATTAAGATAAATATATTGTTTGCTCTCTATCAAAATCTTTCATTTGCTAACTATGCCTATCAGTAGTTAGTGCCTTCAGTACTTAGAAACTTTTATTTAGCTGGCACTATTGGCTCTCGCTGTATTGCAGTAATTCGAGTAGCAAAGATTTTTCTGAGGTAAGTGATTGATGAAAGGTATAGATTATTGTTAGTCAGGGCGATTCTTTTGTAGGGATTATTGAAGGTCAGATTGCGCTGCGCCAAAAAATATTGTGTGCCAGTTAAGTGACGTTCAGAATAAGTAAAGAAAGAAATGTCTGAGTACGTTCAGTTTTGCTCAGCTGTTTGAAAATTAAGTAACGTAAGAGTTTTTCCAGCACTGTCATTCATAATTTTTTCACAGGGGGCATTTCAAGTGAACAAAAGCGCGTTACGACGTTGGGTAAGGCGTCTGTCATCATCACAACAGGGCCACGCAAACGTGTCCGATCTTCACGTTGTCGACAGGACGCACACAGCTTTGACTAGTGCAGTGCTGGAACGTGCGGACACTCTCATTCGAGGTGATCGACGCATCACAGTCACACATCTCGCTGTACAGCTGTACGTCTCCGTTGGTACTGCTGACATACTCGTCCACCAGTCGGGGTATTCAAAGGTTTCTCGACACCTAACAGAAGACCATAATGACCAACGAAGGACCATCTCTACGGAATTACTTACCCTTTACGAGGCTAATACGGACAATTTTTGTCCAACATCATGAAACATGGGTTCATCACTTCGAACTAGAAACAGAACAGAAATCCATGGACTGGCACCACACCAATTCTCCTCCAAAGCGATACTTCAAAACCTCAGTCTGCAAATTCATGGCGACGGTTTCCTGGGCCTCTGAAGAGGTTATTCTATTTGACGTGATCCCGCAAGGTGCAACGATCAACTCGGAAGTGTGTTGTGTTACCCTCACGAAATTGAAGAAACGACTTCAGCGTGTTCGTCGCCACAAAAACGCAGACGAACGTCTCCTTCTCCATGACAACAAAAGGCTTCACGCAAGTCTGCGGACCCGAGAGGAGCTGCCAAACTTCACTGGACTGTTCATCCTCATCCACCCTACAGCCCGGGTCTCCTAACTTCCATCTGTTTGGCCCAATGAAGGATGCATTCGGCGGGAAGATGATGCGGAGGTTATTGATGTAGCAAGACGTTGGCTCCAACGCCGACGAATAGAGTACTATGAGGACATACAGGTCCTTCCAGTCAGGTGGCGTAAGACGGCGCATTGAACGGAGATTTTGTTGAAAAATAACATTGTACAATGCTTCTGTTGCTTTCCTTCGAGGGGCGCAGGAGAGCTCCAGTAAAGTTTGGAAGGTAGGAGACAAGGTAGTGGCAGAAGTAAAGCTGTGAGGACGGGGCGTGAGTCGTGCTTGGGTAGCTCAGATGATAGAGCACTTGCCCGCGAAAGGCAAAGGTCCTGAGTTCGAGTCTCGGTCGGGCACATAGTTTTAATCTGCCAGGAAGTTTAATGAAAAATAGTGTTTGTAGCCAAAAGAGTGGGTAAAATATGGTGAATTGGAATCCTGATTAAAACCAACCAGCTTTGAGAAAAAAACAATGTGATTTGTTACTTATTGAACGCATCTCGTACTTAGTCCTCATGTTTTTCCAAGTAATTTTGGTAACATGACGCAAGTTTTTCCAAGCCAGTGTTGTACCGTGTCGTGTCCTGTGCTTGTAACCGGCTGTTCACTGTTGATGTTGTTACCTCTTAGATGATCTTCGGGTTGGGGGAACACCTGAAAATCACATGAGACAATATCTGGTGAGTATGAAGGATGCGGGAACACTTCCCAGTTGAAACTTCCAAGTTCCGCATGGGTCGAGCTCCTTGAAGCCGAGCATTGTAATGAAGGAAGCGAACTTTGCGAGACAACATTCCTGGACGTTATCGTAAAATGGCAGCTCGCAGGTTCCTCAGGAGATTGCAGTACCACTCTGCACTCATTTTGATGTCACGAGGCAGGTAGTCAACGAGTAACACCCATTGACAGTTCCAAAAAATGGTTTCCATAGCTTTACATGCCGAACGGGCGACCTTTGTCTCTTTTGGGGTAATTTCAGCAGGTTTCTAAAATGGTACAAATGGCTCTAAGCACTGTGGTCCTTAACATCTGACGTCATCAGTCCCCTAAACTTAGAACTACTTAAACGTAACTAACATAACAACATCACGCACATCCATGGCCGAGGCCGTATTCGAACCTGCGACCGTTGCAGCAGCGCGGTTGCAGACTGAATCGCCAGAACCGCTCGGGCACAGCGGCCGGCTCAGCAGGTTTCTTCCACACTATGCCCTGACGTTTAGTCTCAGGGATCAAATGATGGACCCAGGTCTCATCATTATTGAAGGCTCATACAGCCTTTCCCGATGGATATGGACAAAGGATATTTATTTTTGCTGCGAAAGAAACGAATGATAGCGCAGTTTGCAAGCGGCCACACTTCGTAGTGGTAACTGCAAACTGCGTGCTAACTGGCAGTATACTGGGATGATACTGCCATATGCATCGTAATGTAGATGTAGACGTAGATGCAAATCGGTGCGAGCGCTGTTAAAACATAGCAGTCGAACTCGCCAGCTCTCACATGCCACGGGCACAGTTTACTTTGCAGAGAAATAAAATAGAGAAGCTTGCTTCCTGGACGATCCTCGTGTACAGGGTGGTCCATTGATCGGCTGAAAACTTTCCTCATGTCAGCACGCTGTAGATGTCGCCTCAGGCGCCAACCTTGTGTGAATGCTCTGAAAATCTAATCATTTGCATATCACATCATCTTCTTCCTGTCGGTTAAATTTCGCGTCTGTTGCACGTCATCTTCGTGGTGTAGCAATTTTTATGGCCAGTAGCTTAGTTTCGGAGAAGCAGTAAAGTGCAATCAGCGGTACGCAGCAACTACCGTTATCTGTGATCGTCGAGGGAGCAGAGACGTAATGGGGAGGAAGGCATCGAGTTCCCCTCAACAAGAAGCGCTCCCCACGAGCGCTTTTACAGAATTTAGATTTCGCCATTTTCCCTTCGGAAAGCAGCAGGCCAGGAGAAGCAATCTCTGGTGGAGGGACGCGCTTGGGCCGCTCCACTTTTAATCTCCCTCCCCCCACCTCCTGCGGGAATGTCACGTGATCGATGGAGCCGCATACAAGCGACACACTTTGCCAAAGAATCTGCTCTCGCAGAAAGTCGACCTTTCTCGCCTACTGCGGGCGCCTCCCTGCGAGCTTTTCGCGAAGCAAACACATCCTGAAGTCGCTCTCCGACCCGCTGTCGTAATATGTAGCCTTCTCCCCTTATACTGTCTAGTGGTAACACTATAATAGCCTCCAACTGCGCCGTCTGCCATGTCTGCAATGGGCAACAGCCTTACAGCTTATTACGTTAAATATGGCTCGGGCAACAACTTCCTCTCGTAGTTGCACGCGTAATTAAGGGCAGGTGCGGAGATTACAAAGCTATGTACGAGGCGTGTTTTTTAAGTAAGTACCGTTTTGAAATTTAAAAAAATGACGTGCTAAGGTATCTCAATAATTTTATTGTTACATGAAAGCCTGTACCTCAATCTACGCTCTGACGCCATTACAGTCTGATTCTTCCTTGTTTACATTGTGTACTGAGTGTTTAAGATGCCTCCGATAATCGTGAGCCCCGCCGACTGTGAAGTACGGGCCGTTATAAGATGGTTCAAATGGCTCTGAGCACTATGGGACTCAACATCTGTGGTCATCAGTCCCCTAGAACTTAGAACTACTTAAACCTAACTAACCTAAGACATCACACATATCCATACCCGAGGCAGGATTCGAACCTGCGACCGTAGCAGTCACGCGGTTCCGGACTGATGTGCCTAGAACCGCACGGCCACAGCGGCCGGCTGTTATAAGATTTATCAGTGCTAAAGGCCTAAAAGCGATCGATATTCATCGTGAGGTCTGTGCAGTTTATGGAGAAAACATTATGAGTGATGGAATGGTAAGAAATTGGATGAGAGCATTTAAAGATGGCCGCACAAATGTGCGTGATGAACAACGGAGTGGGCGTCCTTCGGTCAATAATGAAAGTTTGGTGCAGGAAGTGGAGAATAAGGTGAGAGAAAACAGACGCTTTACGATTTCCTCCTTGCGGGATGACTTTCGTAATGGTTCAAATGGCTCTGAGCACTATGGGACTTAAATCCGGAGGACATCAGTCCCCTGGAACTTAGAACTACTTAAACCAAACTGACCTAAGGACATCACACATATCCATGCCCGAGGCAGGATTCGAACCTGCGTCCGTAGCGGTCGCGCGTTTCAAGACTGTAGCGCCTAGAAACGCTCGGCCACTCCGGCTGGCGACTTTTCTAATGTTTCTCGTAGTGTTTTGTATGGCATTGTGACCGGGCACTTGAATTACCGAAAATTGTGCGCAAGTTGGGTACCGAAAATGTTGACGGATGTGCACAAAACAAAACGTTTAGACAGTGCATTGAGTTTCCTTGAGCGGTACCACAGCGACGGTGATGATTTCTTAAGCCAAATTGTTACAGGCGATGATACATGGGTGGCCTACGTCACACCAGAATCAAAGCAACAGTCCATGGAAGTTGAGCAAGGGCATCGTTTTGCTGCAAGACAATACCCGTCCGCATGTGGCGAATCAGACCAAACATCACATCACATCTTTTCGATGAGAAACTCTAGATCATCCTCCGTACAGCCCCGATCTTGCGCCGAGTGACTACCATATGTTCCTGCACTTGAAAAACACCTGGGCGGTCAGCGTCTTCAAGATGATGAAGTCAAAACAGTGGTGATGCAGTGGTTAACAAATCAGGCGGCAGACTTCTATGAGGAGGATATTCAAAAACTCCGTTTTCAACTGGAGAGAGATCATGAGAATGTGCTCGCCAGGGCAGCAGTCGAACATTTTCTGTATCCAGAAAGGCCCGTACAGGACATGCTACATGCGGTCGTGCATTATCCTGCTGAAATGTAGGGTTTCGCAGGGATCGAATGAAGGATAGAGCCACGGGTCGTAACATATCTGAAATGTAACGTCCACTGTTCAGAGTGCCGTCAATGCGAACAAGAGGTGACCGAGACATGTAACCAATGGCACCCACACCATCACGCCGGGTGATACGCCAGTATGGCGATGACGAATACAGGCTTCCAATGTGCGTTCATCGCGATGTCGCCAAACACGGATGCGACCATCATGATGCTGTAAACAGAAACTGGATTCATCCGAAAAAATGACGTTTTGCCATTCGTCCACCCAGGTTCGTCGTGAGTACAGTATCGCAGGCGCTCCTGTCTGTGATGCAGCGCCAAGGGTAACCGCAGCCATGGTCTCCGAGCTGATAGTCCATGCTGCTGCAAACGACGTCGAACTGTTCGTGCAGATGGTGGTTGTCTTGCAAACGTCCCCATGTGTTGACTCAGGGATCGAGACGTGGGTGGACGATCCGTTACAGCTGTGCGGATAAGTCGCCTGTCATCTCGACTGCAGTGATACGAGGCCGTTGGGATCCAGGACGGCGTTCCGTATTACCCTCCTGAACCCACCGATTCCATATTCTGCTACCAGTCATTGGATCGCGACCAACGCAAGCAGCAATGTCGCGATACGAGAAACCGCAATTGCGATAGGCTACAATCCGACCTTTATCAAAGTCTTTCTACTCCTTATACGAGGCATCACAACAACGTTTCACTAGCCAACGCACGTCAACTGCTGTTTGTGTATGAGCAATCGATTGCAAACTTTCCTCATGTCAGCACGTTGTAAGTGTCGCCACCGGCGCCAACCTTACGTGAATGCTCTGAAAAGCTAATCATTTGCATATCACAGCATCTTCTTCCTGTCGCTTAAATTTCGTGTCTGTAGCACGTCATCTTCGTGATGTAGCAGTTTTAATGGCCAGTAGTGTATAAGAATTATCGCACACTAATAATCTGTATATAACAGACGAAACTGTAGAAATGTCGGCCTTGTAACCTTAGTTTCTGATGACCCCTCGTAGTACTTCATCATATGTAACTACATCATCTACAAAAAGTCTGAGGTTACAATTAATATTCACTGCATGTCATTAATACACAGCATGAATAGCAAGGTTTCCGACACGGGCACGCCTTAATCTACATCTACATCTTTCGATGACTCTCCGTCATGGATAAGACGACATGCCGTGTCCTCCCATTTCTCGTGTATTTTCCAGAGTCCTCGAGCATATACTTTTGAGTGCGGTACGAATTTGGCGAAAAGAGCAATAAGACGGGAAAGTCATAAGAAGAAGGGCCAGATGCCGGCGGCTCCCGTCCGGCCCCCAATATATCAGTGCGATGTATCAGCGGGTGCGGCTCCTGAAAGCATGCGTCTGCCCCGGCCGTAATATATCACGGCCAAGTTTGGAGTGAGGCAATATGGCCGGAAGGGGCCCCGGCTGCCTCACGTGTCCCCGCTGATGGGACAAGTTCTGCCCGAGATAAACACCCGCCATCCGGCCAGCCGGCGAGGCTAAAAAAACTGCCCGTCTCGCTACGCACCTGCAACGGCGTGATTTGTTTACCTGCTGGCAGCCTGTAATTCCTTTTAGAACAGCGAGGGTGGGGCGGAAGTGTAAGGAGGCCATCCGTCCGAATAAGTAAGAAGTAGGGGCTGCTCAAGTTTCGTGTTGCCATTCTGTTGCCCGTCCCTCTCACGCACGCGCACCCTATTCCTCTTCATCTTCTTCTCGCTGCGAGGGAACCAATTTGCGAGAAGATTCGGCTCACTCTCTGTCTTCTACGGTAACGGGAGACTAGGAGCAGTTGCACTTCTTCAGTGCGTTGAAGTGGGTCAGGTGGTCAGAACGACTTGCGTTATAACTCAACGCCATAAAGGCGGCGCGGGACAAACATAGAACTACACTCCTGGAAATGGAAAAAAGAACACATTGACACCGGTGTGTCAGACACACCATACTTGCTCCGGACACTGCGAGAGGGCTGTACAAGCAATGATCACACGCACGGCACAGCGGACACACCAGGAACCGCGGTGTTGGCCGTCGAATGACGCTAGCTGCGCAGCATTTGTGCTCCGCCGCCGTCAGTGTCAGCCAGTTTGCCGTGGCATACGGAGCTCCATCGCGGTCTTTAACACTGGTAGCATGCCGCGACAGCGTGGACGTGAACCGTATGTGCAGTTGACGGACTTTGAGCGAGGGCGTATAGTGGGCATGCGGGAGGCCGGGTGGACGTACCGCCGAATTGCTCAACACGTGGGGCGTGAGGTCTCCACAGTACATCGATGTTGTCGCCAGTGGTCGGCGGAAGGTGCACGTGCCCGTCGACCTGGGACCGGACCGCAGCGATGCACGGATGCACGCCAAGACCGTAGGATCCTACGCAGTGCCGTAGGGGACCGCACCGCCACTTCCCAGCAAATTAGGGACACTGTTGCTCCTGGGGTATCGGCGAGGACCATTCGCAACCGTCTCCATGAAGCTGGGCTACGGTCCCGCACACCGTTAGGCCATCTTCCGCTCACGCCCCGACATCGTGCAGCCCGCCTCCAGTGGTGTCGCGACAGGCGTGAATGGAGGGACGAATGGAGACGTGTCGTCTTCAGCGATGAGAGTCGCTTCTGCCTTGGTGCCAATGATGGTCGTATGCGTGTTTGGCGCCGTGCAGGTGAGCGCCACAATCAGGACTGCATACGACCGAGGCACACAGGACCAACACCCGGCATCATGGTGTGGGGAGCGATCTCCTACACTGGCCGTACACCACTGGTGATCGTCGAGGGGACACTGAATAGTGCACGGTACATCCAAACCGTCATCGAACCCATCGTTCTACCATTCCTAGACCGGCAAGGGAACTTGCTGTTCCAACAGGACAATGCACGTCCGCATGTATCCCGTGCCACCCAACGTGCTCTAGAAGGTGTAAGTCAACTACCCTGGCCAGCAAGATCTCCGGATCTGTCCCCCATTGAGCATGTTTGGGACTGGATGAAGCGTCGTCTCACGCGGTCTGCACGTCCAGCACGAACGCTGGTCCAACTGAGGCGCCAGGTGGAAATGGCATGGCAAGCCGTTCCACAGGACTACATCCAGCATCTCTACGATCGTCTTCATGGGAGAATAGCAGCCTGCATTGCTGCGAAAGGTGGATATACACTGTACTAGTGCCGACATTGTGCATGCTCTGTTGCCTGTGTCTATGTGCCTGTGGTTCTGTCAGTGTGATCATGTGATGTATCTGACCCCAGGAATGTGTCAATAAAGTTTCCCCTTCCTGGGACAATGAATTCACGGTGTTCTTATTTCAATTTCCAAGAGTGTAGCATGAGGCGCACGACATGCATGGATGTGTAAATGACAGGCATTTCAATGCAATCACACCAAGTTGGTAAGATTAAGGCCATCTACTTCTTGTATACAAGGTGGTCCATTGATCATGACCGGGCCAAATATCTCACGAAATAAGGAACAAACGAAAAAACTACAAAGAACGAAACTTGTCTAGCTTGAAGGGGGAAACCAGATGGCGCTATGACTGGCCTGCTAGATGGCGCTGCCATAGGTCAAACGGATATCAACTGCGTTTCTTTAAACACGAAACCCCGTTTTTTTTATTACATATTCGTGTAGTACGTAAAAAAATATGGATGTTTTAGTTGGACCACTTTTTTCGCTTTGTGATAGATGGCGCTGTAACAGTCACAAACGTAGAAGGACGTGGTATCACGTAACATTCCGCCAGTGCGGACGGTATTTGCTTCGAGATACATTACCCGTGTTAAAATGGACCGTTTACCAACTACGAAGAACGTCGATACCGTGTTGATGTATGGCTATTGTAATCAAAATGCCCAACGGCCGTGTGCTATGTATGCTACTCGGTATTCTGGACGACATCATCCAAGTGTCCGCACCGTTCGTCGGATAGTTACGTTATTTAAGGAAACACGAAGTGTTCAGCCACATGTGAAACGTCAGCCACGACCTGCAACAAATGATGATGCCCAAGTAGGTGTTTTAGCTGTTGTGGCGGCTAATCCGCACATCAGTAGCAGACAAATGACGCGATATCGGGACTCTCAAAAACGTCGGTGTTGAGAATGCTAGATCATCATCAATTGCACCGTACCATATTTCTACGCACCAGGAATTGCATGGCGACGACTTTCAACGTCGTGCACAATTCTGCCACTTGGCACATGAGAAATTACGGGACGATGACAGATTTTTTGCACGCGTTATATATTTAGCGACGAAGCGTCATTCACCAACAGCGGTAACGTAAACCGGCATAATATGCACTACTGGGCAACGGAAAATCCGCGATGGCTGCGACAAGTGGAACGTCAGCGACCTTGGCGGGTTAATGAATGGTGCGGCATTATGGGAGGAAGGATAATTGGCCCCCATTTTATGGATGACAATCTAATTGGTGCAGTGTATGCTGATTTCCTACGTAATGTTCTACCGATATTTCTACAAGGTGTTTCACGACAGAATGGCGATGTACTTCCAACATGGTGGATGTCCGGCACATAGGTCGCGTGCGGTTGAAGCGGTATTGCATAGCATATTTCATGACAGGTGGATTGGTCGTCAAAGCACCATGCCATGGCCCGCACGTTCACCGGATCTGACGTCCCCGGATTTCTTTCTGTTGGGAAAGTTGAATGACATTTGCTATCGTGATCCACCGACAACGCTGCCAAATGCGTCAGCGCATCGTCATTGCATGTGCGAACTTTACGGAAGGCAAATTACTCGCTGTTGAGACGAATGTCGTTACACGTATTGCCAAATGCATTGAGGTTGACGGACATCATTTTGAGCATTTACTGAATTTATGTGGTATTTATAGGTAATCACTCTGTAACAGCATGCGTTCTCAGAAATGATAAGTTCACAAAGGTACATGTATAACATTTGAACAACCGAAATAAAATGTTCAAACGAACCTACGTTCTGTATTTTAATTTAAAAAACCTACCTGTTACCAATTGTTCGTCTAAAATTGTGAGCCATATGTTTGTGACTATTACAGCGCCATCTATCACACAGCGAAAAAAGTGGTCCAACTAAATCATTCAAATTTTTTTTACGTACTACACGAATATGTAATAAAAATGGGAGTTCCTATTAAAAAAAAAAAAAAAAACGCAGTTGATATCCGTTTGACCTATGGCAGCGCCATCTAGCGGGCCAACCCTAGCACCATCTGGTTTCCCCCTTCAAGCTAGACAAGTTTCGTTCTTTGTATTTTTTTCGTTTGACGCTTATTTCGAATGATATTTGCCCCGGTCACGATCATCGGACCACCTTGTACAAGAGATGCTGAATACCACATTTGAAAATCATCCTGATATAACATCGCACTTCAAAAAGGTTCAGGACTGGATTTTAATAAAAAAATAGAGAAAAGTTAATATGCTTCACGTTTCCTATGTAGTTTCTACCCCCTTGAATCTAATTCACAGACCCTTCATACAACCGTGTGAAACTGTCTGAAAAATCCTTCTTAGGGAAGATGTTCAATTACCGCGTCGGTTACGTCGTCAAAGCTTTGACCCTTCATAGAAATTTGTACACTTTGTCGCTCTGTGACAGCTTTGTTCTGATAACATCCGCCTCCGCATCTGCGTGGTTCGTCGAACTTAATTACTTACACGACGCTCTTCCGACAACGCGCCTACCGCGGGCGAAGGATATTCGCAAGTTGTTGGTGATGCACACCCCCTTGCTGCACGTTGGAGGCACAATGAGCGAACGTCCAATGGTCGACAGTGTGGAAGACTGTCCATGCACCTTTCCTTCCATCTACATCAAAGCTTTTACTACCACACTGTCAAGCGCAAATTTCCCAACTACCCACGACGACAGCGTATCGCTCTGGCTGCGTCGCCACTTCGCACAAGTTGCCTACGCGAGGACACCGACAACAACCGCCTTATATGTACTACAAAACGCGATGTCTGGTTCCTGACTCACTGTATACTGGCCTACAACCTCCACGCCTCACCAGCAAAGACCTACCCCAATCTCCTACTCGTCCCACACATTTCCCATTTCCCCCCAGCTGAGCACCACGGTATCGCACTGTTTCGAGGTCAGGCGATCGCCTACCTTTCATGTGATCCTCCACATTGCACACTTGGATTTTTGATCCTGTATACTAGAGGCTCAAAGCACTCTCGAACATTCGCCCCGATATCGTCGGACCCTTGCCAGCTATTTGCACAGCGTGATGAACAACCCCCTTTCCCCCCTTTGTTGGGGAGTACCCAACCTCCTAC
This sequence comes from Schistocerca cancellata, assembly GCF_023864275.1. Lineage (NCBI taxonomy): Eukaryota > Metazoa > Arthropoda > Insecta > Orthoptera > Acrididae > Schistocerca > Schistocerca cancellata. Next base: position 186,499,021 of record NC_064627.1, on the reverse strand, counting down.
TTTCTTGACATGTTTACGATCATTCTGGGACGTTGCGGCGCACCATACTTGGATTTTTGGTCCTGTATACTAGAGGCTCAAAGCACTCTCGAACATTTCGCCCAGATATCGTCGGACCCTTGCCAGCTATTTGCACAGCGTAATCAACAACCCCCCCCCCCCCTTTGTTGAGGAGTACCCAACCTCCTATTCTTGACATGTTTACGATCATTCTGGGACGTTGCGGTGCACCATACTTGGACTGCTTATTTTTAATTTTTTTCTGAATTTAAATTTTAGTTCATGTGTTTGTGTCTCGGTGATGTCGCGGGCCTCTCCCCGTACGGCTCACCATCCCTTCCCCACACTAGGAACTGCCTGATACGCTGACCCACTCTCGTCTCGTAGACACAGACTTAAAAAATACAGAAAATTAAAAATTAAATAAAAGAATAGTAACCAAAATAAAAGACACTGTTGTCAGTCATCTTGATCTAATTCCTTTAACGTCACTTCTGTCGTAGCGGGGGAGGGGAGGGGGCAGGGGAGAAGGGGAGGCGGATGTGGCGGCCAGGCCTTGGACTGCTACGACCCTATCCGCTTCGTCGTCCTGCCCTTCCCGTCACGACTCAGTTTTGTGATTAGGTTGGTCATTGCGGTTGACTGCCTGGGTTTACTTCCCGGCACTGACAGGGACTTTTTTTACTTACTGGAACGGGGTGAACTCAGCCTCCGGATGCCAACTGAGGAGGTACCTGACCGAGTAGTGGAGGCTCCACGTCACGAAAACTGACAACAGCCGGAAGAACGCTGTGCTGAGCCCACCGCATGAAACGGCACCATTGGCACAGGATGACACGACGGTCGGTCGGTACTGATATGCCCTGCAGAACCTGTGCACGGGCAGTCGTGCTGATACCAAGTCTCGTCGTCCGTACTGATTGTTTCCCAGTAAGAACTGACCACGTGATGAATTTCGATCGTTGCTTTTGTTCGAGAGTCAAGATGCGCGGGAGAAACTTTGCACACACTTTTATCTTCTTTGCAGCATTCTGGGGAATATCTTGTCCAACTGATTCGTACATGTTGCTCCATTGCGCATTGCGCTTTGTGACACAACGTTTGGCACACTAAGGCCGCTCATCCACTACAGGGCACGTTCGCAACTGACTGGTCGAAAGCACATTTGCAGTCCACCCCGGTATCCCGCGTGGTCAGCGCTGCGGATTGCTAATAAAGGGGGTCAGATTCACTTCCCGGACACGTCAGAGATTTTCTCTGCTCGGAGACGGACTGTTGTTTTTCCCTTTCATTCGTACCGTCATTACTGACAGTCCACTGTTGAGCTGGCTTGATGGGCACGTCCCGAAAGCCACTAAAAATACACATTTGTAGTTTACAGTTATTAATTTAAGCTGCCACCGCAGTTAGTGCGCTACCGTCGCTTGTCCGCCAGAAGTAAAATCAGTCACGAAAATTTTTGGACCGCCAGTGTACTTCCATATCTAATGAATAATATTATCTAACTTTCGTATGTCCTGTCAACAACACGTGACAAAACTTAATGAAAATTTAAACATCTGTTAATTAATATCTTCCGATCAAATCTTCCAATGTTAGCCGCCGATTGGTTTGTATTAATGTTCCTGAGAGGTCTTCAATCGCCTGTCCACTCACTAAAAGCGTACGAACACTTCGACTGAAATGTGCAGGAGCTCCATCGTGCATGAACCACATGTTGTGTCGTACTTGTAAAGGCACATATTCTAGCAGCACAGTAGAATATCCCGCATGAAATCATGATAACGTGCTCCATTGAGCGTAGGTGGAAGAACATGGGGTCCAATCGAGACATCACCAACAATGACTGCCCAAACGTTCACAGAAAATCTGTGTTGATGACGTGATTGCACAATTGCGTGCGGGTTCTCGTCAGCCCACACATGTTGATTGTGAAAATTTACAATTTGATCACGTTGGAATGAAGTCTCACCCGTAAAGAGAACATTTGCACTGAAATGAGGATTGACACATTGTTGGATGAACCATTCGCAGAGGTGTACCCGTGGAGGCCAATCAGCTGCTGATAGTGCCTGCACACGCTGTACATGGTACGGAAACAACTGGTTCTCCCGTAGCACTCTCCACACAGTGACGTGGTCATCGTTACCTTGTAGAGCAGCAACTTCTCTGTCGCTGACATTAGGGTTATCGTCAACTGCGCGAAGAATTGCCTGGTCCATTGCAGGTATCCTCGTCGCTCTAGGTCTTCCCCAGTCGCGAGTCATAGGCTGGAATGTTCCGTGCTCCCTAAGACGCCGATCAATTGCTTCGAACGTCTTCCTCTCGGGAGACCTTCGTTCTGGAAATCTGTCTCGATACAAACGTACCGCGTCACGGCTATTGCCCCGTGCGAATCCATACATCAATTAGACATCTGCCAACTCCGCATTTGTAAACATTGCACTGACTGCAAAACCACGTTCGTGATGAACACTAACCTGTTGATGCTACGTACTGATGTGCTTGATGCTAGTACTGTAGAGCAATAGAGTCGCATGTCAACACAAGAACCGAAGTCAACATTACCTTCCTTCAATTGGGCCAACTGGCGGTGAATCGAAGAAGTACAGTACATACTGACGAAACTAAAATGAGCTCTAACATGGAAATTAAGCGTTTCCGGACACATGTCCACATAACATATTTTCTTTATTTGTGTGTTAGGAATGTTTCCTGAAAGTTTGGCCGTACCTTTTTGTAACACCCTGTATATTAGTTATTTTTCGGAGTTGCGGCTTTTTGCCGTCAGTGTATTTCCTGTTCCTCCTGAAACGCCTTTTGACTAGAGATAGGGGGCTCCTCGAACACATAATTGATAGTGACGTCACGAGACGCGTGCTGGGCAGTGCCTGCAGCAGGTAGCCAGACGGCGGTGTGTGCTGTCCGGGGCAGCCGGTGGCGTGTGCAGATTTAGTAGCGGTCGGCAGCGGAGCTCCCGCAGGGCGGCGCTGGCAGCTGGCACGGTAATTACCTTAGCCCGCTGCGGCTGCGGTCCTCTGTGATTGCCAGGGGACGCCGACTGCGTCTGGGTCTGATGTACCCCCCACTCTCCCCTCACACCAACCCAACGCACGGGTCACGCCGAGGCATTCGGCATGGTCCACGGACGACACAGCGACAACTCCATACCAAACTCCAAAAGTTGAGATAGGGATGGGACGAACTTATCGATACCGCCCATTAGTCGTGACGTAATGGAGTTTCGGTGTGTGACGACATACGTGCGTAAACAGAGACAGACCAGAACAATGACCATATTTAATGCTTCTGTACAACTTTACTCATTAGTACTTCTAGGGACTGTGCAAAAACTACAAGACATCTACGTCTGCATGGATACTCTGCAAATCACATTTAAGTGCCTGGCAGAGGGTTCTTCGAACCACCTTCACAATTGTCTATTATTCCAATCTCGTGTAGCGCGCGGAAAGAATGAACACCTATATCTTTCCGTACGAGCTCTGATTTGCCTTATTTTATCGTGGTGATAGTTCCGCCCTATGTAGGTCGGTGTCAAGAAAATATTTTCGCATTCGGAGGAGAAAGTTGGTGATTGGAATTTCCTAAGAAGATTCCGTCGCAACGAAAATCGCCTTTCTTTTAATGATTTCCAGCCCAAATCCTGTACAATTTCTGTGACACTCTCTCCCATATTTCGCGATAATACAAAACGTGCTGCCTTTCTTTGAACTTTTTCGATGTGCTCCGTCACTCCTACCTGGTAAGGATCCCACACAGCGCAGCAGTATTCTAAAAGAGGACGGACAAGCGTAGTGTGTCCTAAGTAGTGTCTCCTAAGTAGGTCTGTTACATTTTCTATGTGTCCTGCCAATAAAACGCCTTCCCCATAACATTTTCTATGTGTTCTTTCCAATTTCGTTGTTCGTAATCGTAATACCTAGGTATTTAGTTGAATTTACGGCTTTTAGATTAGACTGATTTATCGTGTAACCGAAGTTTAACGAGTTCCTTTTAGCACTCATGTGGATGACCTCACACTTTTCGTTATTTAGGGCCAACTGCCACTTTTCGCACCATTCAGATATCTTTTCTAAATCGTTTGCAGTTTGTTTTGATCTTCTGATGACTTTATTAGTCGATACACGACAGCGTCATCTGCAAACAACCGAAGACGGCTGCTCAGATTGTCACCCAAATCGTTTATATAGATAAGGAACACCAAAGGGCCTGTAACAATACCTTGGGAAACGCCTGAAATCATTTCTGTTTTACTTGATGACTTTCCGTCAATTACTACGAACTGTGACCTCTCTGACAGGAAATCGCAAATCCAGTCACATAACTGAGACGATATTCCATAAGCACGCAATTTTACTACGAGCCGCTTGTGTGGTACAGTGCCAAAAGCCTTCCGGAAATCCAGGAATACGGAATCGATCTGAAATCCCTTGTCAATAGCACTCAGCACTTCATGTGAATAAAGAGCTAGCTGTGTTTCACAGGAACGATATTTCCTAAACCCATGTTGACTGTGTGTCAATACATGCAGTAAAACGACACCTATCAGTGGACAGAACAATTTCGTTTCGATTCGTAGCATGTGTCGGTCCGGAATTGCAGAGCGCCCCGATAGCGGGCAGGGTTGTCAGAAAATGGCAGATAATCGAGCGGCGTGTGCGTTTTGTGTCCTGGAATTCGATACATATGAGTCAGTTATGACAGTTCAGCGACGATTTCCTCCTAAATCACAGGTAAAAGCTTCAGCAGAAAAAACTATCCACGGACGGTGTAACGCATTTCTTCGGAAAACCGGCCAACAGAGATGCTGGAATGTGCGTGTGAAATCGACGACGCGTATCAGAGAACTGCAGATACAGCAGCCAGTTGTGTGGCGCAATCTATGAAACTTGTTACATGCGTTGACCACTCGGGACAACGAGCTTCGCGATGATATGCAGCAGCTACTGGAAGAAAACTGTTGTTGTTGTTGTTGTGGTCTTCAGTTCTGAGACTGGTTTGATGCAGCTCTCCATGCTACGCTATCCTGTGCAAGCTTCTTCATCTCCCAGTACCTACTGCAACCTACATCTCTCTGAATCTGCTTAGTGTATTCATTTCTTGGTCTCCCTCTCCGATTTTTACCCTCCAAGCTGCCCTCCAATACTAAATTGGTGATCCCTTGATGCCCCAGAACATGTCCTACCAACCGATCCCTTCTTCTAGTCAAGTTGTGCCATAAACTTCTCTTCTCCCCAATCCTATTCAATACCTCCTCATTAGTTATGCAATCTACCCATCTAATCTTCAGAATTCTTCTGTAGCACCACATTTCGAAAGCTTCTATTCTCTTCTTGTCGAACTACTTATCGTCCATGTTTCACTTCCATACATGGATACACTCCATACAAATACTTTCAGAAACGACTTCCTGACACTTAAATCTATACTCGATGTTAAAAAATTTCTCTTCTTCAGAAACGCTTTCCTTGCCATTGCCAGTCTACATTTTATATCCTCTCTACTTCGACCATCATCAGTTATTTTGCTCCCCAAATAGCAAAACTCCTTTACTACTTTAAGTGTGTCATTTCTTAATCTAATTCCCTCAGCATGTTGTTGTTGTGGTCTTCAGTCCGGAGACTGGTTTGATGCAGCTCTCCATGCTACTCTATCCTGTGCAAGCTTCTTCATCTCCCAGTATCTACTGCAACCTACATCCTTCTGAATCTGCTTAGTGTATTCATCTCTTGGTCTCCCTCTACGATTTTTACCCTCCACACTGCCCTCCAATGCTAAATTTGTGATCCCTTGATGCCTCAAAACATGTCCTACCAACCGATCCCTTCTTCTAGTCAAGTTGTGCCACAAACTTCTCTTCTCCCCAATCCTATTCAATACCTCCTCATTAGTTACGTGATCTACCCACCTTATCTTCAGCATTCTTCTGTAGCACCACTTTTCAAAAGCTTCTATTCTCTTCTTGTCCAAACTACTTATCGTCCATGTTTCACTTCCATACATGGATACACTCCATACAAATACTTTCAGAAACGACTTCCTGACACTTAAATCTATACTCGATGTTAAAAAATTTCTCTTCTTCAGAAACGCTTTCCTTGCCATTGCCAGTCTACATTTTATATCCTCTCTACTTCGACCATCATCAGTTATTTTGCTCCCCAAATAGCAAAACTCCTTTACTACTTTAAGTGTGTCATTTCTTAATCTAATTCCCTCAGCATGTTGTTGTTGTGGTCTTCAGTCCGGAGACTGGTTTGATGCAGCTCTCCATGCTACTCTATCCTGTGCAAGCTTCTTCATCTCCCAGTATCTACTGCAACCTACATCCTTCTGAATCTGCTTAGTGTATTCATCTCTTGGTCTCCCTCTACGATTTTTACCCTCCACACTGCCCTCCAATGCTAAATTTGTGATCCCTTGATGCCTCAAAACATGTCCTACCAACCGATCCCTTCTTCTAGTCAAGTTGTGCCACAAACTTCTCTTCTCCCCAATCCTATTCAATACCTCCTCATTAGTTACGTGATCTACCCACCTTATCTTCAGCATTCTTCTGTAGCACCACTTTTCAAAAGCTTCTATTCTCTTCTTGTCCAAACTAGTTATCGTCCATGTTTCACTTCCATACATGGCTACACTCCATACAAATACTTTCAGAAACGACTTCCTGACACTTAAATCTATACTCGATGTTAACAAATTCCTCTTCTTGAGAAACGCTTTCCTTGCCATTGCCAGTCTACATTTTATATCCTCTCTACTTCGACCATCATCGGTTATTTTACTCCCTAAATAGCAAAACTCCTTTACTACTTTAAGTGTCTCATTTCCTAATCTAATTCCCTCAGCATCACCCGACTTAATTTGACTACATTCCATTATCCTCGTTTTGCTTTTGTTGATGTTCATCTTATATCCTCCTTTCAAGACACTGTCCATTCCGTTCAACTGCTCTTGCAAGTCCTTTGCTGTCTCTGACAGAATTACAATGTCATCGGCGAACCTCAAAGTTTTTACTTCTTCTCCATGAATTTTAATACCTACTCCGAATTTTTCTTTTGTTTCCTTTACTGCTTGCTCAATATACAGATTGAATAACATCGGGGAGAGGCTACAACCCTGTCTTACTCCTTTCCCAACCACTGCTTCCCTTTCATGCCCCTCGACTCTTATAACTGCCATCTGGTTTCTGTACAAACTGTAAATAGCCTTTCGCTCCCTGTACTATACCCCTGCCACCTTCAGAATTTGAAAGAGAGTATTCCAGTTAACATTGTCAAAAGCTTTCTCTAAGTCTACAAATGCTAGAAACGTAGGTTTGCCTTTTCTTAATCTTTCTTCTAAGATAAGCCGTAAGGTCAGTATTGCCTCACGTGTTCCAACATTTCTACGGAATCCAAACTGATCTTCCCCGAGGTCGGCTTCTACCAGTTTTTCCATTCGTCTGTAAAGAATTCGCGTTAGTATTTTGCAGCTGTGACTTATTAAACTGATAGTTCGGTAATTTTCACATCTGTAAACACCTGCTTTCTTTGGGATTGGAATTATTATATTCTTCTTGAAGTCTGAGGGTATTTCGCCTGTCTCATACATCGTGCTCACCAGATGGTAGAGTTTTGTCATGAATGGCTCTCCCGAGGCCATCAGTAGTTCAAATGGAATGTTGTCTACTCCCGGGGCCTTGTTTCGACTCAGGTCTTTCAGTGCTCTGTCAAACTCTTCACGCAGTATCTTATCTCCCATTTCGTCTTCATCTACATCCTCTTCCATTTCCATAATATTGTCCTCAAGTACATCGCCCTTGTACAAACCCTCTATATACTCCTTCCACCTTTCTGCCTTCCCTTCTTTGCTTAGAACTGGGTTGCCATCTGAGCTCTTGATATTCATACAAGTGGTTCTCTTCTCTCCAAAGGTCTCTTTAATTTTCCTGTAGGCAGTATCTATCTTACCCCTAGTGAGACAAGCCTCTACATCCTTACATTTGTCCTCTAGCCATCCCTGCTTAGCCATTTTGCACTTCCTGTCGATATCATTTTTGAGACGTTTGTATTCCTTTTTGCCTGCTTCATTTACTGCATTTTTATATTTTCTCCTTTCATCAATTAAATTCAATATTTCTTCTGTTACCCAAGGATTTCTATTAGCCCTCGTCTTTTTACCTACTTGATCCTCTGCTGCCTTCACTACTTCATCCCTCAGAGCTACCCATTCTTCTTCTACTGTATTTCTTTCCCCCATTCCTGTCAATTGTTCCCTTATGCTCTCCCTGAAACTCTGTACAACCTCTGGTTCTTTCAGTTTATCCAGGTCCCATGTCCTTAAATTCCCACCTTTTTGCAGTTTCTTCAGTTTCAATCTGCAGTTCATAACCAATAGATTGTGGTCAGAATCCACATCTGCCCCAGGAAATGTCTTACAATTTAAAACCTGGTTCCTAAATCTCTGTCTTACCATTATATAATCTATCTGATACCTTTTAGTATCTGCAGGATTCTTCCAGCTATACAGCCTTCTTTTATGATTCTTGAACCAAGTGTTGGCTATGATTAAGTTATGCTCTGTGCAAAATTCTACAAGGCGGCTTCCTCTTTCATTCCTTCCCCCCAATCCATATTCACCTACTATGTTTCGTTCTCTCCCTTTTCCTACTGACGAATTCCAGTCACCCATGACTATTAAATTTTCGTCTCCCTTCACTACCTGAATAATTTCTTTTATCTCGTCATACATTTCATCTATTTCTTCATCATCTGCAGAGGTAGTTGGCATATAAACTTGTACTACTGTAGTAGGCATGGGCTTTGTGTCTATCTTGGCCACAATAATGCGTTCACTATGCTGTTTGTAGTAGCTAACCCGCACTCCTATTTTTTTATTCATTATTAAACCTACTCCTGCATTACCCCTATTTGATTTTTTATTTATAACCCTGTAATCACCTGACCAAAAGTCTTGTTCCTCCTGCCAGCCTCAGCATCACCCGACTTAATTCGACTACATTCCATTATCCTCGTTTTGCTTGTGTCGATGTTCATCTTACATCCTCCTTTCAAGACACTGTCCATTCCGTTCAACTGCTCTTCCAAGTCTTTTGCTGTCTCTGACAGAATTACAATGTCATCGGCGAACCTCAAAGTTTTTATTTCTTCTCCATGGATTTTAATACCTTCTCCGAATTTTTCTTTTGTTTCCTTCACTGCTTGCTCAATATACAGATTGAATAACATCGGGGATAAGCTACAACCCTGTCTCACTCCCTTCCCAACCACTGCTTCCTTTTCATGCCCCTCGACTCTTATAACTGCCATCTGGTTTCTGTACAATTTGTAAATAGCCTTTCGTTCCCTGTACTATACCCCTGCCATCTTCAGAATTTGAAAGAGAGTATTCCAGTCAACAATAAGTTAATTTTCAGTGACAGATCCAAATTTCATGTGTCTGGAAAGATGAGTGACTATAACGTGCGTGTATGAGGCACTGAACATCCACAGGAAGTGCTTTACCTAAACTTAACGTCTTTTGTGCAATGTCCTATTCCAAAATTTATGCAGCGTTTGTGAACTGTTAACGTGCCGTTTTTGTTAAAGTGTACCGTGAGTGGCAAATCGGTGCTATCTAAAACTGTCGCGAAGGCAACTGTGGTTCACCTTGGATCACAGATGACAGAGGTGAACGACGGCTGCAGAAATGTATGGGGCGAATAGACGTGCAACAATTGAGCAACCGACAGCCCAGATGAACCAAGGCGCTATCGACGACGTATCCTCAACGACTGTTCAGTCACGTCGGTGCGTATGTGGTTCTTGCACCCATGCTGTCTGCTATTCATCGGCGACGAAGGTTGGAATTTATACGCCGATGCCGCAACTGGAAGTTCAATCGGTGGCAACAGGTTGCCTTTTCAGATGAAATACACATTATGCTCAGCCGGTCTGAAAGCAAACACCCTGCAACACTCTTTGGGAGGCTCCAGGTCGGACGAGGGAGCGTTATGGTGATCTCGTCATTCTGGGAAGCAGAATGAATCAACACAAGTATGCATTGTAACACCTCGGTTGAGTTTACAGTGATAAAAGCTGTAGAAAGAATAATTTAAAATTAAGATTAGAATTTTTAGAGGGGAAAATAGTGTAGAATCAGAGTTCGGTAATTGCAGATCAAAAATATAGCATATCAGCAAGTACTTTAACGTCTAAGTACAGCAAAGCCACGGAAGCTCCGTCATGGAGAAGGCAGTGACGTTAAACTCTTGTGATGAAAAACCTATAGAAAAGGCCTGATCGTCATTATTGCCGCCTTTTTTTCCCTTGATTGTTTCGTTAAAGGGCGGGGAACCCGTGTCAATCAGCGAGACAATAATTAGCTTGGACTTTATCGTGCTAAGATTCACGATAAACTGTTAGAATATTACGGAGATTAAAAGTGATGTAGTGTACGATCTCTGACTGTTGGTAGCAACGGAGTATTAAGGGGATTTTAGGACTTTAGTGCTAGATTGGAACTTTACGGACATATAGACGACAGAAACTCAAATTATCTGCTGATACGAGTGAATTCAGAGGTACCGGTATTCAGATATTAACGTGTGGACTTTTGAAAAAGTCGTGTGCCGTTAGTTGCGAATCTGGATGTAGAGCGCGTGCATATCGGCATTTTTTTCTTTATTGTTATTTTGAGTACCGTACACAAGGCGGGCTGTCAGCAGCAGAGTACGCCGCTCTTCAGCCTTGAGTTTTACAATAGTAAGACATAGAGGGGGCACAGAGAATACTAACAAAACGGCTGGCAAAACAATGTAGACACTAAAAAACAAAAAAACATGGAGCCGTTCACGCTGGACGAGAAAACATCACTGACACTAATGGACACGGCGCACAGAACATGGATGACGGCGACGGTACACGTGAACAGTGGCGGCGTAACGGCGAACGAACACTAAACACAAACGAAGGCACACGCACGATACACTGATGGCGATGACCTCCGGCGCGCGAATGTTCACTGTGCGTGTACGAGTCTAGATTCCTCCAGGCTAGGAACCTTTTAAATAGAGCATCATCCATCACCATCTTAATCCTTGAATGTAGAGTGAAGGTGAAATACAAGAGTGTTGTACTTATTTCATTTACCTAGTACTAATCAGTGGAGGTTTTACGGAAGCAAAGCTATTCAGCAGTAAGTCAGCACCATCTATCGGAAAAGCGTAGGCGTTAACTAACTCGCTAACTGAAGTGAACGTTTACGTGTTTTACGCACTGATTAATGTAAACTTTTGTGAGTCTTTGACGTCCCCACTCCCTCCGAAAGGTGGCGCAGGCTGTCTTAATCATAAAAGGGGAGAGTTTTAGCCGGGCAAATTACTAAACAAAAGCGATATTTACAAGACTCGCAGTAATAGCAAAACACAAGGCCCGCACCTCATCGCAGAGTCGTCGATGTCACGTCGGGAAATAAAGCCGGAAAACCTACCGACGATACGTATCTACGAGCAGACGTCGACGTGGAGTACCTAAAAAGGGAACCACAAGAGAGTTGGGGATGCATCAGCATCTATCCTTTGGGAAACACGCCCACCCCGGCATTCAGTTTGTTTTTTTCTCGGCACGATGGCATCTACCAACAGGACAACGCATCATGTGGCGCAGTTCGTAGGGTTTATGTGTGGTTCGGAGATCACAGGACGAGTTTGCCGTACTCCTGTGGTCACCAAACTCTCCGGATTTCAGCCCAATCGAGAATCTGTGAGACAATCTCGATCGGTCTGTTCGCGTCATGGATTCCCAACCGAGAAACCTAGCGCAGTTGGCCAGAGCCACTGGAGTCGGCATGGCTGCACATCTCTGTCGGCACCTTCAGAACATCATTGACACACTTCCTGCTCTTGTCGCAGTAGTTTTCCTTGGAAAAGGAGTTATTCAGGCTTTTGACAGTTGATGAAATTACAATGTAGACGAGCTACACTTTCCTGTAATTCTCGCAATTAACCCTCTCTCCCCTACAACTGATATTACCTACTCGTTCCATGTTATCTCACTTTGCAACGTTACGTATACGTATTTAATCGACAATTTTACTGCTGCCAACTTACATTTCGCGGAAAGACCACAAAGATAAGATAAGAGAGATTGGGGCTCGTACAGAGGCATATAGGCAGTCATTTTTCCCTCGTTCTGTTTGGGAGTGGAACAGGGAGAGAAGATGCTAGTTGTGGTACGAGGTACCCTCCGATACGCACCGTATGGTGGATTGCGGAGTATGTATGTGGATGTAGATGTAGACTTGGCAGGATCAAGCAGCACACCTGTAATACCGTATTCGAACATATTCGATTATTTCTGTAACTCATATCCATTAACTTCAATTTTTTGATATTTCGGTCGAGCTGCCTATCATCACACCAAATAAAAGGTCTGTCCTGTATAATCTCCCACTCACTCATCGACTACACTTTCGCAAACACTACAGAGTCACCAGCCAACTGCTTCTCACCCGCCCGTCACATCATTTATGTACGAAGGTTGGAACTTAAATAGCGGCAACTATTTATTCACAACCGATACAAAAGAGTCACATGTTTGCACCTGTTACTGTCCTTCAAGGTCGTCAAAAGTATTGTGTAGAGCTCGTTGCCAGTGATGTGGTAGGCGTAGTATAGCGTTAGCAAAGCCTGTTCTGTCGATGGTGCGAATGGAGCGGTCTAAAGGTTCAAATGGTTCAAATGGCTCTGAGCACTATGGGACTCAACTGCTGTGGTCATCAGTCCCCTAGAACTTAGAACTAATTAAACCTAACTAACCTAAGGACATCACACACATCCATGCCCGAGGCAGGATTCGAACCTGCGACCGTAGCAGCAGCGCGGCTCCGGACTGGAGCGCCTAGAACCGCACGACCACCGCGGCCGGCTGAGCGGTCTAAAGTTATGGCGATTCTCGTGTACGACTGTGATAGTGTTATCCTAACGCATTACGCTCCTCCACGGCAGAACGTCAATGCACAGTATTACTGTTCGTTTTTGGAGCATCACCTGCGACCAGCTTTGCGAAAGAAGCGGAAACACTTTCTGCGCAACCCACCGATCATTTTGTACGACAATGCGCGGGCGCATACAGCGCAAGCTGTGGCTGTTCTGTTCGGTCGATGGGACTGCGAAGTACTGTACCATCCACCATACTCCCCGGATTTAAGTCCTTGTGTCTTCGATTCGATTTTGAAGATGAAGGAACCACTTTGTGGCATTCGCTTCAGAATTGTTCCAGAGATTCGACAGGTAGTAGACCGTTCCATTCGCGCCATCAATAGAACAGACTCTGCTAACGGTATACTACGCCTTCCACATCGCTGTCAACGGGTTCTACACAACGTTGGTGACTACTTTGAAGGACAGTAACAGGCGCAAACATGTGTCGGTTGTGAATAAATAGTTGCAACTATTTAAGTTCCAACCCTCATATATAGAGAACACGAGAAGTCCTATCGTACTTCCATGGGATACTTCAGACGATATCATTGTCTGTGATAACACTCGTCGTCCGGGACTTGAAAAAAGTCTTCGATCCTCTCACAAATTAGGAAACCTATTCGGTATGCTTCGGACCTTCGTTATGAGTCTGCAGGGTGTGGCACTGAGCCAAACGCTTTCCGAAAATCTAGGGCTATGGAATGTGGCTGTTGCTCATCAACAATCGTTCGGGAGGTATCGTGCAAAAAAGGGGAATTTCTATAAATCCGTGCTGATTTTTGGACAGAAGCTTTTCCCTCTCAAAGCACTTTATTATATTCGAAATTAGAAAATGTTCAAAAATTCTGCAACAAGTCGTCCAGCTATCGACGCATCTGTCAGCCGAGAGCCGACAAAATAAGGCTTTAAGCTGAGACACTCGCTGTAGTATTAGGCCATGTAAATGGCGTAGCGTACCTCTTCATCAGAACGGAACTTCTTTCCTCCCATTGCGTCTTAGAGTGGTCCAAACGTATGGAAATCACTTGGGACAAGGTCTGGTGAGTATGATGGATGAGGAAGACACTCAAAATGCAGGTCTGCGATTCTTGCAACTGTTGTACGGGCAGTGTGAGGTCTTGCATTGTCATCTTGCAAAAGGACACCTACTGATAGCAATCTACGTCGCTTTGATTTGATTGCAGACCGCAGATGATTTTTTAGGAGATGTGTGTACGATGCACTGGTGACAGTGGTCCCTCCAGCCAAGTAATGCTCCAAAACGCCTTTTTCGTCCCAAAAGAGAGTCAGCATAAACTTCCCTGCTGATGGCTGTGTTCGAAATTTCTTTGGTTTTGGTGATGAGAAATGGCGCCATTCCTTGCTCGCTCGCTTAGTTTCCGGTTGGTGGAAGTGAAGCCAGGTTTCGCCCTCAGTAACGATTCTTGCAAGGAAGCCATCACCTTCTCGTTCAAAGCGCCGAAGAAGTTCTTCACAAGCATCAACACGTCGTTCTCTCATTTCAGGAGTCAGCTGCAGTGGCACCCATCTTGCAGACACTTTGTGAAACTGGAACACATCATGCACAATGTGGTGTGCTGACCCGTGACTAATCTGTAAACATGCTGCAATGTCATTCAGTGTCACTCGGCGGTTTTCCTTCACTATGGCTTCAACTGCTGCAATGTTCTGTGGATTCACAACTCGTTGTGCCTGACCTGGACGAGGAGCATCTTCCACTGAAGTCACACCATTTGCGAACTTCATACTCCATTAGTAAGACTTGCTGCTGTTTTCATTTGACTCACCCACGTAATTCATTGTCAGTTCCCTCCCAGAGTATTTCCCTACAATAATGAGAAGCGTTGGAAAAGTGGTAGAAGCCGACTTCAGGGAAGATCATTTTGGGTTTCGCAGAAATGTAAGAACACATAAGGCAATACAAACTCTGTAGCTTACCTTAGAAGAAAGACTGAAGAAAGGCAAACCTGCGTTTATAGCATTTGCAAATTCAGAGAAAACGTTTGACAATACTGACTGGCATAAACTCTTTGAAATTCTGAAGGTAACGGCGATATAACACAGAGAGCGAAAGATTATGTACAACTTGTAACGAAACTAGATTGCTGTTACGAGTCGGAGGACATGAAAGGGAAGCAGTAGCTGAGAGGGGAGTGAGACGGGGTTGTTTGCTCGTGCACGATGTTATTCCAAATGTACACTGAGCAAACAGTAAATGTAACCAAGGAGCAATGTAGAAGAAATAAAAACTTCTAAGTTTGCCGATGACATCGTAAATCCTGCGAGACACAGCAGAGGATTCAGAAGAGCAGCTGAAGGGAATAGATATTGCTAGTCGCGTGAAAGATCTCTTGCGCGCGTCTTTTGGTGATGATCGTGTGCTCAGCCGCCACTTTCGTCATGCTTGGCCTCCAAGGTCCCCAGACCTCAGTACGTGCGATTATTGGCTTTGGGATTACCTGAAGTCACAAGTGTATCGTGATCGACCGACATCTGTAGGGATGCTGAAAGACAACATCCGACGCCAATGCCTCACCATAACTCCGGACATGCTTTACAGTGCTGTTCACAACATTATTCCTTGACTACAGCTATTGTTGAGGAATGATGGTGGACATATTTAGCATTTCCTGTAAAGATCATCATTTTTGTTTTGTCTTAGTTTGCTATGCTAATTATTGCTATTCTGATCAGATGAAGCGCCATCTATCGGACATTTTTTGAAATTTTGTATTTTTTTGGTTCTAATAAAACCCCATGTCATTCCAAGCATGTATGTCAATTTGTACCTCTCTACATACATTATTCCGTGATTTATTCAGTTTTCAAATTTATACTGACTTTTTGATCACCCAGTAGATCAGTTTTGCTATTTTTGCGCCAAAAGACCTGACGATGGCCGAAGTAGAATGACTATACACTGCTAATTAAATGTAAAATTATAAAAATTTTGAAAATTTTCTATAAAATTTTCAAAATTGCATTTAACATGAACAAAATGTGTGTGTGTTTTTTAAGTGTAAGGTTTCGGTAGCTTACCTACCATCGTCAGATCACATATACTGCAGTATTATAAATGCACTCGCAGTGTGCAAGGCAGTTGCTTCGTCCCTAACATTTTTATTTTACATCTTGAGGTAAAATATGCTATGTGCAGGCGCGATACTGTCGCTAGAGAGATAACACACGAGGATGTAGGATGTACGTAATGGACCATTGTGGGGTCACATCTCCATTCACCATTATCAACCGTGACCTGAAATCATACCCGATGGCTTCCCACACCATGACTCCAGAGTAACACCATTGTGCCTTTCATGAACATTGGATGAACGTGGCCTCTCCCCAGATCACCACCACTGTCGCCGACGATCATCTAAGGTAGTGCAGAATCGCATCACTGAACACAATGCGATGCTAGCAGTCTATGCTTCACTGTTACGACAGCACTCAGAACGCAGCCGTTCATGTTGCGCCTACGCATGGGACGATAATTCAATGGTCCAGCTGCTGCTCGACTCCGACCAATAGCGCGGGATGACACAGAATGTTCCAGAGTCTTGTTCTCTGACCGTAATATCAGATGTGAAAGGGCAACGATATGCTTTTGGTGGTCGCTCGTGGTCGAATGCAACGTCGACAATGAGCCTGCCCGCTCTCAAGTAAAATCGACCCACCGACACATCCGAAAGGCCCACAAATCCTGACATCGCACGATTCGATCAGCCGGCCGTATGGAATCTCATACTGAGGCCCCATTCAAACACTTCCAGCTGCTGATAACGCTGTCTCAAACGAGTACGTGCCATTTCCGTGTGCTTCACAGTAATCACTCAATGCCTGACGCTGTTAATCCCTTATATACCCTAGCAGACCTGGTAACAACACTGATGTACGCTGCTGGCCGTTCTAGCTGTCAGAGAGAATTGTAACTCTACACATTTCCATAGACGCAAATGGTGTGAACATGTGTAAAGTTACACTGCCATCCGATCACGTCTTCTGGGGGCTTCTGTCTTGTTTTCGACAGGCACTATTAAATGCAGGCAGGCAGTAGCAAGCGAAAAGTTTTGAAAAAGCGATCTTTTTTTTAACGACAGATCTAAATTTAACTTTTAGGAAGTAGTTTCTGAAATTATTACTTTAGAGTACAACGTTGTGCAGAAGTGAAACATGTGTGATACACGGTTCGGGCAAGGAGAGAATAGTAGTTTTTGAGGTGTGGTGCTGCAGAAGAATATTCATAATTGGATGGGTAGGTCGGATAACTTATTACGTGGTACTGAATCGAACTAGGGAGAAAAGAAATTTATGACCTCACTGGACTAAAAGAAAAGAACCGTTTGTAGGACACATCCTGGGCATCACGAAATTGAACATTTCGAAATGGAAGGAAGAGTGGGCGTGTGGTGGTACGGGGAGGGAGAAGGGAGGGTGTAAATACTGTAGGGAGAGACGAAGGGTTGATTGCAGTAAGTACATTTAAATGCTTGTAGGCTGCATTAGTTATACAGCCATTAAGAGACTTATGAGCTTCCAGCATGCTGGAATAGCTGTGGTTCAGCAACTTCTGTCCCTCAGGACAACGAAAAACCAGTCCAAAATTGCAAATTTTTGTTTTTTATTCACTTGATAACTAGTTTCAGGTCGAGCCCCATTTTCAAATAACCGTAACATAATCAGAAATTGTTTTTCCGAAGATGTGAAACCCATGTCAAAAACGTGCAATAAACGATTACAACGCTGTAACAGTTGGTTGCACATTTTCGACGGAAAAATGTACAGGTAATTCCCGTTTTCAAGAAGGGGCGCACGACAGATGTACGCAGTTGCAGACCTGTATCGCTGACGTCAATCTGTAGTAGAATTGTGGAACTGCTATATGCCCAAGAATTATGACGTTTTTGGAAAACAAAAATCTCTTTTATAAAAATCAACGTGGATATCGCAAACAGAGATTTTCCGAAACTAAGCTTGCTCTATTCCTCCATAAGGTCCATAGCACTGTAGACAACGACGCTCAGGTTGGTGGCTTGTTCCTTGCTTCAGCAAGGTATCAGACACCTTCCCGCACTTCCGTATCGAGAGGGAGGTGAAAAAAACTTGAGTATCGGACTAGATTTGCGACCGGATCCAAGACTTCCTTGCAGGCAGAACTCAAAAAGTCGCTTTTAACGAAGCGAAATCGACAGATGTAAAAGTAATTTCCGGAGTACGCCAAGGAAGTGTGGCAGGATCGTTAGCAGTGTCGCGCCTGACACACTGACGTCGTTTAAATATCTAGGCAAAACGATATGAAATGGAAAGAGCATGTGAGGACTATGCTAGGGTGGGCGAGTAATATAATTCGTTTTATTGGAAAAATTTTTGGAAACTAAGGTTCATCTGTAAAGGTGGCCGCATGTAGAACGCTGGTGCAACCTGTTCTTGAATACTGCTGGATTGTTTGGGATCCGTAGCAGGTCCGGTTAAATGAAGATTTCGATGCAATTCACAAGCGGGCTGCTAGATTTGTTACCGGTATGTTCGGGCAACACAAAAGTGTTACGGAGATACTTCGAGAACTCAAATGGAAATCCCTGGAGGGAAGGCGACACTCTTTCTGAGAAATACTATTGAGGAAATTTAGAGAAACGCCATTTGAAACTGACTGCCGAACGGTTCTACTGTCGCCAACATAGATTGCGCTTAAGGACCACGAAGAAAATATACGAGAAATTAGGGCTCATGCGGAGCATACAGAAAGTCGTTTTTCCCTTGCTCTATCTGCGAGTGGTACAGGAAAGGAAAAGACTAGTAGTGGTACAGGGTACCATCCGCTACGCACCATACCATGACTTGTTGAGTATCGATGTAGATGTAGAGTGCTGTGTGGTGTGGGATCCACATCAGCTGGACATCGAGGAAGTTCAATGAAGGACAACTCGTTTTGTATTATCGCCAAATTGGGGGAGGGTGACACGGACTTGGCACGTGAGTTGGGGTGGCAGTCATTAAAACGGCATTTTTCGTTGCGCCACAAAATTCTCGTGAAATTTCAATCACCAATTTTCTGCTCCGATTGTGAAAATATTCTTTTCACGCCCACCTACATAAGGAGAATTGATCATCATGATAAAATTAGAGAAATTAGAGCTCACACAAAAAGATTTAAGTGCTCTTCTTCCCGTGCGCCATTGGGGAGTGAAACGATAGCAATAGCTTGAGGTGGGTAAATGAATCTTCTGCCAGGCATTTAACGACGAACTGCAGAGTAATCATACAGATGCAAAATTGAGATGCAAAGGAAAAATCTCAAGAAAATATAACTCATCCACGAAGGAAGTGACTTGTTCCGCCGATTCCTGAGTACTGTTTGTCAATAGGGGATCCTTAACAGCTAGGACTGATACAAGAGGTAAATACACTACTGGCCATTAAACTTGCTACACCAAGAAGAAATGCAGATGATAAACGGGTATTCATTGGACAAATATATTATAATAGAACTGACATGTGATTACATTTTCACGCAATTTGGGTGCATAGATCCTGAGAAATCAGTACCCAGAACAACCACGTCTGGCCGTAATAACCGCCTTGATACGCCTAGGCACTGAGTCAAACAGAGCTTGGATGGCGTGTACAGGTACAGCTGCCCATGCAGCTTCAACACACTTCATCAAGAGTAGTCACTGGCGTATTGTGACGAGCCAGTTGCTCGGCCACCATTGCCCAGACGTTTTCACCTGGTGAGAGATCTGGAGAATGTGCTGGCCAGGGCAGCAGTCGAACATTTTCTGTATCCAGAAAGGCCCGTACAGGACCTGCAACATGCGGTCGTGCATTATCCTGCTGAAAAGTAGGGTTTCGCAGGGATCCTATGAAGGGTAGAACCACGGGTCGTAACACATCAGAAATGTAACGTCCACTATTCAAAGTGCCGTCAGTGCGAACAAGAGGTGACCGAGACGTGTAACCAATGACACCCCATAGCATCAGGCCGGGTCATACGCCAGTATGGCGATGAAGAATACTCGCTTCCAATGTGCGTTCACCGCGATGTCGCCAAACACGGATGCGACCATCATGATGCTGTAAACAGAACCTGGATTCATGCGAAAAGTGACGTTTTGCCATTCGTGCACCCAGGTTCGTCGTTGAGTACACCATCTGTGATGCAGCGTCAAGGATAACCACAGCCATGTCTCCGAGCTGATAGTCCATGCTGCTGCAAACGTCGTCGAACTGTTCGTGCAGGTGTTGTCTTGCAAACGTCCCCATCTGTTGACTCACGGATCGAGACGTGGCCTCACGATCCGTTACAGCCATGCGGATAAGATGCCTGTCATCTCGACCATATGAGGCCGTTGGGATCCAGCACGTCGTTCCGTATTACCGTCCTGAACCCATATTCTCCTAACAGTCATTGGATCTCGACCAACGCGAGCAGCAATGTTGCGATACGATAAATCGCGATAGGCTACAATCCGACCTTTATCAAAGTCGGAAACGTGATGGTACGCATTTCTCCTCCTTACACGAGGCATCACAACAACGTTTCACGAGGCAACGCCGGTCAACAGCAGTTTGTGTATGAGAAATCGGTTTGAAACGTTCCTCATGTCAGCACGTTGTAGGTTTTCGCTACAGGCGCCAACCTTGTGTGAATGTTCTGAAAAGCTAATCACTTGCATATCACAGCATCTTCTTCCTTTTGGTTAAATTTCGCGTCTGTAGCACGTCGTCTTCGTGGTGTAGCAATTTTAATGGCCAGTAGTGTAAGATGCAACGAAGAGCGGTGCGTTTCGCCATGGGATCGTTTAGTTGCCGCCAGAGTGTTACAGCGATGGTTTATAAACTACAATCGCAGAAGCAACAAGAGTGATGTTGTGCATCACGGAGAGGTTTACTATTGAAATTTAGAGAGAGCACATTCTGGGAAGAGTCGGAAAACATATTACTATTTCTCACATACATCTCGCGTGGAGTAAACAAGACGAGAAAATTCGAGAAATTAGAGCTAATAGAGAGGCTTACCGACAATCATTCTTCCCACGCGCCACTGGCCAGTGGAACAGGGGAGGGGGATTAATTAGTGGTACCAAAAGTACACTCCGCCAGCCACACAGCGGTAGGTGGCTTGCGGTGTATGATGTAGATGTCGAACAACATGGACAATAAGAACGACAACATGTCCTGAATCAAACGACGCTATCACGACTTGTAAGGGGATCAGCTTTTCTGAACGTAGACTTCGCGCCAGTTACAAGACTGTTGTGACAGGCAGCAACGCGGAAGACCCACTGTGTATCGGCCACCACCTCGTCTCGCTGCTACGGCGGCTTTGCTTTGTCAAACAGCGCCGGAGGCCCCCCACACAAAGCAAGACCCGTGTTTGCCCGGAGCAGTACTCGCTCGAGGGATTCTATTAGCAATATTAATTTAGACATAGGGCCCGACGTCGCCACTCGAAACCGCTCATCAGCGAGCGAGCAACTTGTCTCAACAAGTTTAACCTGCGGCCCGGCCTCCTGATATTCAGCGCCGACTGGCGGCGGTCGCCGCAAGCTTCCCCCTTCCAGACGTCTCCCAATTAACTTAATGGCGGCGCGGTCGGCACAATCCGTCCTGCGTCAAATGCCGCAAAACGTCGACAGCCAACCGGGGCTCCCGAACGGGAACGACTTACGGCGCAGGCCCTAATAGACTGAGAGGCTGAAGGGATGATGAATACGTTCACAGGCGGGAAGCTTCTTCGGTTGGTAAACAGAAAGGGTAGTAAATTATAGGGAACGGAGTTAGGAAAGGAGGTTAAAGCGTCACGTGGCGTTGACAAGGGAGATTTTGGGGATTTTGACAAAGCGGTCGACACTGGCCGGAGTTGCCATTAGACAATTTGACCAAGAGCAGACTGTTATCGATTGGCACATGGGAATGAGTATTCGGAAAATGCGAAGCTCATTACGTGTTTGCATGCTACTGTTGTGAGCATCTACGTCACAGGTCGTGGGGATCCGAAGCTTTCCGTCTCTGGAAAACATAACAGTCGGCGACCTGCGGTCGAACCTTGCCGTGCCACCGCCCAGTGGGACAGGTTTTCAGGACAGCAAAATCTTAAATTTTAATATTGTTTCAAAAAATAAAGTTACACGAGACAATGAAAGTATTACGAAATACAAATCATTGCTGAAATCTAGTTTCGTACTGGAAATTGTCTGCGGCATTGTGCAACAGATGACAGATAAATCGGTGTAGTTGGTCACCTTGGATGTGTGTTTCAAAACAGCAAAACTTGCTACTGGCGATGCTGCCAAGTCAGTTTTTACCACGCGCCTCCGCAACACTTAAAGTGTACCTACGTCAGCTTAAAAGCCCCTTCAGAAGCGACAACCTTTAAAATAAAGAAACAGAGACAAATGTTGGCATATGGTGACCTAAAAGTTTCCAAGACCAGAGGGAAAAGCTACCAGACTTTATTTTGGTGGAGAAGCACGTAATCTGCACTGCACGAACGGTTTGCGTTTCAACAACTTTATGTAGGATTTAGCTGTTACTTTTCGCAGCATTACATGCAAGTGCTTTCAAAACTGTTTGTTTTGAGACATATACTGTGGTCATGGCGTATCGGAAAGCATGCCTTCTCGATATCCGACCATAGCAGTTTTCCTTTATGTACCACCACTCACCACCCACTAAACGGCTATTCACGATATACGCATTTTTGCACCAAACAAAGCATTTCTATTTAACAGTAATATACAGAAGAATGGAAAAGAACATTGAGGATCTGTTAGATGACGATTATTTTGGCTTTAGGAGAGGCAGAGGCATCAGAGAGGCAGTTCTGACGTTGCGGTTGATAATGGAAGCAAGACTGAAGAAACATCGAGGCACGATCATTAGATTTCTCGACCAGGAAAAAGTGTTGAACAACCTAAAATGGTGTAAGATGTTCGAAATTATGAGAAAATTTGGGTTAAGCAATAGAGAAAGACGGGTAATATACAATATGTACATGAACCAGGAGGGAACAATAAGAGTGGAACAACAAGAACGAAATTCTCGGATTAAAAAGGATGTGAAGCTGGGATCTAATCTTCCACCTCTACTGTTCAATCTATACATTGAAGTAGTAATGATGGAAATGAAAGAAATGTTCAAGAGTAAAATTAAAATTCAAGGTGAAAGGATATCAATGACAAGATTCACTGACGGCATTGCTATCCTCAATAAAAGAGAGGAAGAATTACAGGATTTGTTGAATAGAATGAACAATCTAATGAGTATATAATACGGACTGAGAGTAAATAGAAGAAACGAAAGTAATGAGAACTAGTAGAAATTAACACAGTGAGAAACTAATCACAAAAAGAGCATTCCTGGCCAAGAGAAGTATTCTATATCAAAGATAGGTCTTAATTCGAGGTAGAAAATTTCGAGAATGTACGTTTGGAGCGTAGCGTCGTATGGTAGTGGACTTGCACTGTGGTGAAACCGGAATAGAAGAGTTGAAGCGTTTGAGATGTGGTGCTACAGCGCCGGCCGAAGTGGCCGTGCGGTTAAAGGCGCTGCAGTCTGGAACCGCAAGGCCGCTACGGTCGCAGGTTCGAATCCTGCCTCGGGCATGGATGTTTGTGATGTCCTTAGGTTGGTTAGGTTTAACTAGTTCTAAGTTCTAGGGGACTAATGACCTCAGCAGTTGAGTCCCATAGTGCTCAGAGCCATTTTTTTTGTGGTGCTACAGAAGAATGTAGAAAATAGGTGGGTTGATAGGGTGATTAGATTAGATTAGATTAGATTAGATTAATACCAGTTCCATGGATCATGAATACGATATTTCGTAATGATGTGGAATGAGTCAAATTTTCCAATACATGACATAATTAAGTTAATTTAACAACATACTTAAGTTAATATAACAACTTTTTCATTTTTTGTGTTTTTTATTTTTATTTTTTTATTTTTTATTTTTTTAATATATTTTTTTTAAAATTTATATCTAAAAATTCCTCTATGGAGTAGAAGGAGTTGTCATTCAGAAATTCTTTTAATTTCTTCTTAAATACTTGTTGATTATCTGTCAGACTTTTGATACTATTTGGTAAGTGACCAAAGACTTTAGTGCCAGTATAATTCACCCCTTTCTGTGCCAAAGTTAGATTTAATCTTGAATAGTGAAGATCATCCTTTCTCCTAGTATTGTAGTTATGCACACTGCTATTACTTTTGAATTGGGTTTGGTTCTTAATAACAAATTGAGGAATGAGGAATGAGTAGGTTCTGCGCAGAATCGGCGGGAAAAGGAACATATGGAAAACATTGAAAATAAGAAGGGACAGAATGAGTACTGGTCCTCTGACAACGAGAAACATTTATTTATAGTTGACGTAAAATGTTTACGTAATAAAACGAATTGTTATTCTGTGTACAAAAGAGTGCGTAAAAATATTAACTGCCGGCCAGAGTGGCCGAGCGGTTCTAGGCGCTACAGTGTGGAACCGCGCGACCACTACGGTCGCAGGTTCGACTCCTGCCTCGGGCATGGGTGTGTGTGATGTCCTTAGGTTAGTTAGGTTTAAGTAGTTCTAAGTTCTAGGGACTGATGACCTCAGAAGTTAAGTCCCATAGTGCTCAGAGCCATTTGAACCATTTTTGAAAAATATTAATTATCTCAGTGCGATGTATATGGAAAGTAGTGTCGATATTTCGTGGCAATGAATCTATGGTTTGTAGTAAAGATACTGAGAACCATGAAAGCAACAGAAATAGGTTTTCATAATGTTTTTACTCTGGTTTCAATCTTCCTGCGAGAATGATGTGGATGGAGACATACGTATCTTGTAACGTATTTCTGGTAACTATATGCTGTCATTGAGAAACAAGCCACTTATTTCAGTAACATTAGCATCCCTACATGTGTGAAAAATTAGTTGTGCGTTTTTCAGAGATGAATAAGGCGCGGTACAGCGTGATTTGCAATTAGTTTTTGTTGTGTGTCGACAGAAGTGCCGACACAGTGTTATTTTGAAGGGGCCGAATAGGCACGCTATAAGCTCACCCAGAATATCGTGAAGTCTGAAACAGGATGCTCAATGAATGCTAATAAGAAAAGTACGTTGCTTTTGGAATACTTAACTTTAATCCATCCTTTTGGTATACATCGTTTATGGTGAATACAAGTAAGACTCTCTCCAGATATGGTTAACTGCGCCTTGCTAGGTCGTAGCTATGGACTTAGCTGAAGGCTATTCTAACTGTCTCTCGGCAAATGAGAGGAAGGCTTCGTCAGTGTAGTCGCTAGCAAAGTCGTCGTACAACTGGGGCGAGTGCTAGTCCGCCTCTCTAGACCTGCCATGTGGTGGCGCTAGGTCTGCAAGTACTGACAGTGGCGACACGCGGGTCCGACATGTACTAATGGACCGCGGCCGATTTAAGCTACCACCTAGCAAGTGTGGTGTCTGGCGGTGACACCACAGTTTTGTTGGCCGTAGATTATTTTTTAAATTACTCCAATATAACGTAGTATAAAGCCAAAAGTAGATGGTTAACAATTAATTACTTGAATAAACGGACTAAAGTCAAGTTAATTTAATTCATTTTGCAAAGAGTAGTATCGATGTCAAAACAGATTTTTGTGGTTTTCACTTCACGGCTATCTTTCGTTCAAGTGACGAAATTTTTCACAGTTAACAAAGTGCTCAGCTTTGAATTAATATAAGTGTACCACGCGAAAGGTGTTTCTCCACGCGATCCTACAAATCTATAAATTATTGTTCATGCTAAAAGACATTCCTTTATAGCCCTGACATACTTCTAAAAGTAAACGAATAAGGTGCTTCACACGGATCTGCTCATAACTGATTTTACGTCTATACTGACACTCCAAAGTGGTTTA
Organism: Schistocerca cancellata; assembly: GCF_023864275.1. Lineage (NCBI taxonomy): Eukaryota > Metazoa > Arthropoda > Insecta > Orthoptera > Acrididae > Schistocerca > Schistocerca cancellata. The sequence continues at coordinate 186,473,156 of NC_064627.1, read as the reverse complement.
TTTATTGGGCACTTGAATATAAAAAGCCTTTACAGTATTAAAGGTAAAATTACTTGCCTGTGGAATGGAATTATAGTGAATATGTTGTACACAGCCACAAGCGATCTTACGATGTGTTAGTAACAGCACAAGAGTACTCACACCTATTTTTCAGTGCCTCGTGCACATACACGATACACATTCGCGTAAAATACACCACACTGAGTCTACAGCGAATCTACACACCCATATACCAGGTGGCCCACTCCGGCCGTTCTCCGTTGACGATAGTTAATCTTGGATACTCTGAGCAGGACAGTAAAGGGGACTCCACACCAACACAGGGGAGACGCTGCTAAACTTAAGAGCAGCGCTTGCAAGAAACACCTTACAGCTATAACTGGCCCTATAGCTCGTCGCTTGAAAACGGGCTTGCTGTAGGAGGCGTGCCAGGTTCGATCACTGGGCTGTGTAGAAGAACGATTGTCCCTGACCAAAACAATGTGCACAACGGCCAAAGCATATTAGTTGTCTGTTTCATGGCATATCAACATATGACGGCTAATTTATTAACAACATATAATGAACCAATTCATGCTTCACAATTGTCAGTATTACATAAATGCTGTCATACCTCTGATTGCAATGAAGAACAATGGATGTAATTGTTGTTTTTGTGGTCTTCATTCCTGAAGCTGGTTTGATGCAGCTCTCCATGCTACTCTATCCTGTGCAAGCTGCTTCATCTCCCAGTACGTACTACAGCCTACATCCTTCTGAATCTGCTTAGTGTATTCATCTCTTGGTCTCCCTCTACGATTTTTACCCTCCACGCTGCCCTCCAACACTAAATTGGTGATCCTTTGATGCCTCAGAACATGTCCTATCAACCGATCCCTTCTTCTAATCATGTTGTGCCACAAGCTCCTCTTCTCCCCAGTTCTATTCAATACCTCCTCATTAGTTATGTGTTCTACCCATCTAATGTTCAGCATTCTTCTGTAACACCACATTCCGAAAGTTTCTATTCTCTTCTTGTCCAAACTATTTATCGTCCATGTTTCACTTCCATACATGGCTACACTCCATACAAATACTTTCAGAAACGACTTCCTGACACTTAAATCTATACTCGATATTAACAAATTTCTCTTCTTCAGAAACGCTTTCCTTGCCATTGCCAGTCTACATTTTATATCCTCTCTACTGCGACCATCATCAGTTATTTTGCTCCCCAAATAGCAAAACTCCTTCACTACTTTTAGCGTCTCATTTCCTAATCTAATTCCCTCAGCATCACCCGAGATAACTCTACTACATTCCATTATCCTCGTTTTGCTTTTGTTGATGTTCATCTTATATCCTCCTTTCAAGACACTGCCCATTCCGTTAACTGCTCTTCCAAGTCCCTTGCTGTCTCTGACAGAATTACAATGCAATCGGCGAACCTCAAAGTTTTTATTTCTTCTCCATGGATTTTAATACCTACTCCGAATGATGATCGTTTAAACTATGTTATAGACTAACAGATCTTTATAAATGCGTTATTAATAATTCAAATGTTCAAAAGCACGTTCGCTTTGTTGGATGCATTGATGTAAGCACCTTTCGGTATTAGCAAGGACTCTTCTTAACATTTCTGCAGATACTGAAGCGCAAGTACGATGTATTCGTTCTTTTAACACATCTGGATTTTCCGGTTCCGTTTCGTAAACCCTGGCTGTGATATAATACCACAAGAAAAGGTCTAACGGTGTTAAGGCAGGCGATCTCACTAGCCATGGAATGCAACCACCATGACCTATCCACCATTCCGGGTACATATCGCTGGGACTCTCCTCGAACACATGCCACTTCAGTTAGTTGTGAGAAACTGGTTTCAGCAGGATGGTGCACCACCCCATGATTGTAAAGGGAAGCCTCAGAGGTAACTGAAGTGGGATGTCTTCTAGGAGATGCCCAAGATTCAGCTCATTCTGTAGAAAAAGCAAATACAGCCGACCAGTTAGTCTGGGAGCCAAATGTACTGATCCAGTGATGTGGTCTCCTAGAATGCAGCACAATACGTTAACACCTCCGTGCTCCTGTGACGTGGTAGTAACCAGTGAGGATTTACGGGAGCCCAGTAATGTAGACTGTTTCTATTGACAGTGGCGTCACTAGCGAAATAGAATTCATCTCCCCATAAAACTTTCCTGGTGAAATGCCGATTTACGAGTACATTATTTACGAGTTACGAGCCGTCTTCAAGGACGACACCCGATTTTGGAAATCGTTTCCACACAGCTGTTGGTGTAGGTGCAGTTTACAGAGATGCCATTTTCGTTCCTCCAGAACCCTTTGTAGCGAAGACCTCGATATCCCCAGGACCGCTGCAGCTCTTCTTCGTCCTCATTACGATGACATACAGGTATTACTGGGCGAGATCGGATCACTTTCATAATATTAATAACATTAACCATATTATTATTGCCGGCCTGTGTGGCCGAGCGGTTCTAGGCACTTCAGTCTGGAACCGCGCGACCGTTACGGTCGCAGGTTCGAATCCTGCCTCGGGCATGGATGGGTGTGATGTCCTTAGGCTAGTTAGGTTTAAGTAGTCCTAGGGGACTGATGACCTCAGATGTTAAGTCCCATAGTGCTCAGAGGCATTTGAACCATGTTCTACATCTACATCTACATTTATACTCCGCAAGCCACCCAACGGTGTGTGGCGGAGGGCACTCTACGTGCCACTGTCATTACCTCCCTTTCCTGTTCCAGTCGCGTATGGTTCGCGGGAAGAACGACTGTCTGAAAGCCTCAGGGCGCGCTCTAATCTCTCTAATTTTACATTCGTGATCTCCTCGGGAGGTATAAGTAGGGGGAAGCAATATATTCGATACCTCATCCAGAAACGCACCCTCTCGAAACCTGGCGAGCAAGCTACACCGCGATGCAGAGCGCCTCTCTTCCAGAGTCTGCCACTTGAGTTTGTTAAACATCTCCGTAACGCCATCACGGTTACCAAATAACCCTGTCACGAAACGCGCCGCTCTTCTTTGGATCTTCTCTATCTCCTCCGTCAACCCGATCTGGTACGGATTCCACACTGACGCGCAATACTCAAGTATAGGTCGAACGAGTGTTTTGTAAGCCACCTCCTTTGTTGATGGACTACATTTTCTAAGGACTCTCCCAATGAATCTCAACCTGGTACCCACCTTACCAACAATTAATTTTATATGATCATTCCACTTCAAATCGTTCCGCACGCATACTCCCAGATATTTTACAGAAGTAACTGCTACCACTGTTTGTTCCGCTATCATATAATCATACAATAAAGGATCCTTCTTTCTATGTATTCGCAATACATTACATTTGTCTATGTTAAGGGTCAGTTGCCACTCCCTGCACCAGTTGCCTATCCGCTGCAGATCTTCCTGCATTTCGCTACAATTTTCTAATGCTGCAACTTCTCTGTATATTACAGCATCATCCGCGAAAAGCCGCATGCAACTTCCGACACTATCTACTAGGTCATTTATATATATTGTGAAAAGCAATGGTCCCATAACTCTCCCCTGTGGCACGCCAGAGGTTACCTTAACGTTTGTAGACGTCTCTCCATTGAATGCTGTGTTCTGTTTGCTAAAAACTCTTCAATCCAGCCACACAGCTGGTCTGATATTCCGTAGGCTCTTACTTTGTTTATCAGGCGACAGTGTGGAACTGTATCGAACGCCTTCCGGAAGTCAAGCAAAATAGCATCTACCTCGGAGCCTGTATCTAATATTTTCTGGGTCTCATGAACAAATAAAGCGAGTTGGGTCTCACACGATCGCTGTTTCCGGAATCCATGTTGATTCCTACATAATAGATTCTGGGTTTCCAAAAACGACATGATACTCGTGCAAAAAACATGTTCTAAAATTCTACAACAGATCGACGTCAGAGATATAGGTCTATAGTTTTGCGCATCTGCTCGACGACCCTTCTTGAAGACTGGGACTACCTGTTCTCTTTTCCAATCATTTGGAACCTTCCGTTCCTCTAGAGACTCGCGGTACACGGTTGTTAGAAGGGGGGCAAGTTCTTTCGCGTACTCTGTGTAGAATCGAATTGGTATCCCGTCAGGTCCAGTGGACTTTCCCCGGTTGAGTGATTCCAGTTGCTTTTCTGTTCCTTGGACACTTATTTCGATGTCAGCCATTTTTTCGTTTGTGCGAGGATTTAGAGAAGGAACTGCAGTGCGGTCTTCCTCTGTGAAACAGCTTTGGAAAAAGGTGTTTAGTATTTCAACTTTACGCGTGTCATCCTCTGTTTCAATGCCTTCATCATCCCGGAGTGTCTGGATATGCTGTTTCGATCCACTTACTGATTTAACGTAAGACCAGAACTTCCTAGGATTTTCTGTCAAGTCGGTACATAGAATTTTACTTTCGAATTCACTGAACGCTTCACGCATAGCCCTCCTTACGCTAACTTTGACATCGTGTAGCTTCTGTTTGTCTGAGAGGTTTTGGCTGCGTTTAAACTTGCAGTGAAGCTCTATTTGCTTTCGTAGTAGTTTGCTAACTTTGTTGTTGTACCACGGTGGGTTTTTCCCGTCCCTCACAGTTTTACTCGGCACGTACCTGTCTAAAACGCATTTTACGATTGCCCTGAACTTTTTCCATAAACACTCAACATTGTCAGTGTCGGAACAGAAATTTTCGTTTTGATCTGTTAGGTAGTCTGAAATCTGCCTTCTATTACTCTTGCTAAACAGATAAACCTTTCTCCCTTTTTTTACATTCCTATTTACTTCCATATTCAGGGATGCTGCAACGGCCTTATGATCACTGATTCCCTGTTCTGCGCTTACAGAGTCGAAAAGTTCGGGTCTGTTTGTTATCAGTAGGTCCAAGATGTTATCTCCACGAGTCGGTTCTCTGTTTAATTGCTCGAGGTAATTTTCGGATATTGCACTCAGTATAATGTCACTCGATGCTCTGTCCCTACCACCCGTCCTAAACATCTGAGTGTCCCAGTCTATAACTGGTAAATTGAAATCTCCACCTAAGACTATAACATGCTGAGAAAATTTATGTGAAATGTATTCCAAATTTTCTCTCAGTTGTTCTGCCACTAATGCTGCTGAGTCGGGAGGTCGGTAAAAGGAGCCAATTATTAACCTAGCTCGGTTGTTGAGTGTAACCTCCACCCATAATAATTCACAGGAACTATCCACTTCTACTTCACTACAGGATAAACTACTACTAACAAGCGACGAACACTCCACCACCGGTTGCATGCAATCTATCCTTTCTAAACACCGTCTGTACCTTTGTAAAAATTTCGGCAGAATTTATCTCTGGCTTCAGCCAGCTTTCTGTACCTATAACGATTTCAGCTTCGGTGCTTTCTATCAGCGCTTGAAGTTTCGGTACTTTACCAACGCAGCTTCGACAGTTTACAATTACAATACCGATTGCTGCTTGGTCCCCGCATGTCCTGACTTTGCCCCGCACCCGTTGAGGCTGTTGCCCTTTCTGTAACTGCCCAAGGCCATCTAACCGAAAAAACCGCCCAGCCCACGCCACACAACCCCTGCTACCCGTGTAGCCGCTTGTTGCGTGTAGTGGACTCCTGACCTATCCAGCGGAACCCGAAACCCCACCACTCTATGGCGCAAGTCGAGGAATCTGCAGCCCACACGGTCGCAGAACCGTCTCAGCCTCTGATTCAGACCCTCCACTCGGCTCTGTACCAAAGGTCCGCAGTCAGTCCTGTCGACGATGCTGCAGATGGTGAGCTCTGCTTTCATCCCGCTAGCGAGACTGGCAGTCTTCACCAAATCAGATAGCTGCCGGAAGCCAGAGAGGATTTCCTCCGATCCATAGCGACACACATCATTGGTGCCGACATGAGCGACCACCTGCAGATGGGTGCACCCTGTACCCTTCATGGCATCCGGAAGGACCCTTTCCACATCTGGAATGACTCCCCCCGGTATGCACACGGAGTGCACATTGGTTTTCTTCCCCTCTCTTGCTGCCATATCCCTAAGGGGCCCCATTACCCTTCCTCGCCTTGCCGATGCTGTCTGGTAAGGCGTGTAGTTCGACAGTCTCATTGATTGTGGTTCGGATGTTTGTTTCTTTTGGACTACGTTGGTCGTAGTGGGTCCTTCTGCAGCTGGATGTTCTAAACACCAGATTCAAAAGACGCAGTTCTGTCCGCCGGTTCCGCCTTGCCTGGGTTATTCCATTGTTGTGTTGGTTATCAGACGTTAGGTAGATGTTGCAAGTGTGTTGGCCGGCGGTTAAACCGTCACTAGTCTGAGTTGCCATCCGGTTAAGCGAATACAACTCTTTTCTGCCTGTCTAATCGTTTACGAAGTTGAGCGACTTTCCCACGTCGATCCTTGGAGCACTGTCTGAGGCCCACTTCTTTCTTGATTTGGTCAGAATGTGCTGATTATCAATAAGGCCTTCAGCGGTGAATGCAATTCCTCTTAAGACTTTTTAATTACATATTGTCTTAACAGTAAAATTTGATAATTATTCCTTATTGTCAACCTTATACGCAGTTGGTTCTAAATAAAGTGTACGTGCTTTTTTTTGTTAAAAAAAAGAGCAACCAGCGGTAACCGAGTAAGATCCCATCCACACCGAAATCTGCCTTTCCCTAAGTATCAAAGCCATTATTATTATTCTAGGTACAAATAATACTGCAACCTAAATGCAGTGTCACGATAACACTTTCGATTACACTACATTGTACGTTCGCGTTATTTGCATTCCAGCTATCCTTACCGTGCATGGGATGTGCCTCAAAATATTCAATATTGTTCCGTGAAACATCGATTGCGTCGCGAATTGGTCTTCCCACGGCACGTTGAACCTGGAAAGCTCCCAAGGTTCTTAAGCCCATCTCTGTACGTCTAAGAACATACGCAGAAGGTAGGCGTGCTGTGAAAACGTGAATATAGATTTTGGGCCTCAGGTGCATTGCGATGCGTGTTTCTATAGAACAGTATCATATCGGTGTTGCCTTCGCTGGAGTTCTTTGTAGCTGTTGTATGTTGTATGTTAACTGGGGGCCTAGAAACGATGGAGAGGCTCCGTCATCGCCGCAGCCGCAGTGGTCCACAACCCCACGACGACTACCGCAGTCCACTTCACCCCTCCACCGCACCACACCGAACCACTCTTTCAGGGTTATTGTGCGGTTCGGCCCCTTGTGGAACCCCCAGGGAACGTCTCACACCAGACGAGTGTAACCGCTATGTTTGCGCGGGAGAGTAATGGTGGTGTACGCGTACGCGTACGCGGAGAACTTGTTTCCGCAGCAATCGCCGACGTACTGTAGCTGAAGTGGAATAAGGGGAACCAGCCCGCATTCGCCGAGGCAGATGGAAAACCGCCTAAAAACCATCCACAGACTGCCCGGCTCACCGTACCTCGACACAGGTCCTCCGGGCGGATTCGTGCCGGGGACCAGGCGGTCCTTCCTGCTCCGGAAAGCCGTGCGTTAGACCGCTCGGCTAACCGGACGGGCTTTGTAGTTGTTACCTGTATGACTGTAAGACCTGACTCGAACTACAAACAGACGGCCATGCTACCCTATCAGAGCGGAACCAGTAGGAAGACGCACGCGGATGGGGGTTCGATTGTACATGCACTTCCCCTGTGGACAACAGTGACGAGGCAACCCTTTTCGCACTAACATATCCGGGAAACATAAAACTACCGAGTACGGTTTGCGTGTGTCAGTAGGCATACACAAAAAAATCACTACACATTATGGGACATCTGTTAAGGCATCAGAAAATCACTACAGATTATAGGACATTTGTTAAGGCATCAGAAAATCACTACAGATTATAGGACATCTGTTAAGGCATCAGAAAATCACTACAGATTATAGGACATCTGTTAAGGCATCAGAAAATCACTACAGATTATAGGACATCTGTTAAGGCATCAGAAAATCACTACAGATTATAGGACATCTGTTAAGGCATCAGAAAATCACTACAGATTATAGGACATCTGTTAAGGCATCAGAAAATCACTACAGATTATAGGACATCTGTTAAGGCATCAGAAAATCACTACAGATTATAGGACATATGTTAAGGCATCAGAAAATCACTACAGATTAGAGGACATCTGTTAAGGCATCAGAAAATCACTAAAGATTATAGGACATTTGTTAAGGCATCAGAAAATCACTACAGATTATAGGACATCTGTTAAGGCATCAGAAAATCACTACAGATTATAGGACATTTGCTAAGGCATCAGAAAATCACTACAGATTATAGGACATTTTTTAAGGCATCAGAAAATCACTACAGATTATAGGACATCTGTTAAGGCATCAGAAAATCACTACAGATTATAGGACATCTGTTAAGGAATCAGAAAATCACTACAGATTATAGGAATCTGTTAAGGCATCAGAAAATCACTACAGACTAGAGGACATCTGTTAAGGCATCAGAAAATCACTACAGATTAGAGGACATCTGTTAAGGCATCAGAAAATCACTACAGATTATAGGACATTTGTTAAGGCATCAAAAAATCATTACAGATTATAGGACATCTGTTAAGGCATCAGAAAATCACTACAGTATATACGACATCTGTTAAGGCATCATGGTATCGTGGCACTAGAGGGAGCTGTTGAAGGTAAAAAACATGCAGTAAATAATTAAGGACGTAGGTTGCAATTGCTGCTTTGAGATGAAACGGTTGTCACATGAGAGGAATTCGTGGTGGCTCGCGTCAAAGCAGTCAGAATACTGACAACTGGAAAAAGAAAAATGTAAGTCACCCGCTGTCCTATGATATTCCACTTTGTACAGCAGAATCTCCTACGATACTACTATCAGTGCAATATTCAGCTGTGCTAGTCGCTCAAGGTCTCGCACCGCACGCTACTATATGCTCAAGGAACGAGAAAAAGTGAATAGATCTTCGTTATACAGTCTGCGACTGATGTAATTTTGGCTGACATAATTAATGGTCCAAAAATGGTCAAAATGGCTCTGAGCACTACGGGACTTAACATCTGAGGTCATCAGTCCCCTAGAAGTAAGAAGTACACTACTGGATATTAAAATTGCTACACCACGAAGATGACGTACTACAGACGCGAAATTTAACCGACAGGAAGAAGATGCTGCGATATGCAAATGATTAGCTTTTCAGTGCATTCACACAAGGTTGGCGCCGGTGGCGACACCTAAAACTTGCTGACATGAGGAAAGTTTCCAACCGATTTCTCATACACAAAGAGCAGTTGACCGACGTTGCCTGGTGAAACGTTGTTGTGATGCCTCGTGTAAGGAGGAGAAATGCGTACCATCACGTTTCCGACTTTGATAAAGGTCGGGTTGTAGCCTATCGCGATTGCGGTTTATCGTATCGCGACATTGCTGCTCGCGTTAGTAGAGATCCAATAACTGTTAGCAGAATATGGAATCGGTGGGTTCAAGAGGGTAATACGGAACGCCGTGCTGGATTACGACGACCTCCTGTCACTAGCACTCGAGATGACAGGCATCTTATCCGCATGGCTGTAACGGATCGTGCAGCCACGTCTCGATCCCTGAGTCAACAGATGGGGACGTTCGCAAGACAACAACCATCTGCAGGAACAGTTCGACGACGTTTGCAGCAGCTTGGACTATCCGCTCGGAGACCATGGCTGCGGTTACACTTGACGCCGCATCACAGACAGGAGCGCCTGCGATGGTGTACGCAACGACGAACCTGGGAGCACGAATGGCAAAACGTCATTTTTTCGGATGAATCCAGGTTTTTTTTACAGCATCATGATGGTCGCGTCCTTTTTTGGCGACATCGCGGTGAATCCACATTGGAAGCGTGTATTCGTCATCGCCATACTGGCGTATCACCTGGCGTGATGGTCTGGGGTGCCATTGGTTACACGTCTCGGTCACCTCTTGTTCGCATTGACGGCACTTTGAACAGTGGACGTTACATTTCAGATGTGCTACGATCCGTGGCTCTACCCTTCATTCGATCCCTGCGAAACCCTACATTTCAGCAGGATAATGCACGACCGCATGTTGCATGTCCTATACGGGCCTTTCTGGATACAGAAAATGTTCTACTGCTGCCCTGGCCAGCACATTCTCCAGTTCTCTCACCAAATGAAATCGTCTGTTCAATAGTGGGCGAGCAACTGGCTCGTCACAATACGCCAGTCACTACTCTTGATGAACTGTGGTATCGTGTTGAAGCTGCGTGGGCAGCTGTACCTGTACACGCCATACAAGCTCTGTTTGTCTGAATGCCCAGGCGTATCAAGGCCGTTATTACGGCCAGAGGTGGTTGTTGTGGGTACTGATTTCTCAGGATCTATGCACCCAAATTGCGTGAAAATGTATTTGTCCAATGAATACCCGTTTATCATCTGCATTTCTTCTTGGAGTAGCAATTTTAATGGCCAGTAGAGTACTTAAACCTAACTAACCTAAGGACATCACACACATCCATGCCCGAGGCAGGATTCGAACCTGCGACCATAGCGGTGGTGCGGTTCCAGGCTGAGGTGCCCACAACCGCTCGGTCGCACCGGCCGGTCATAATTAATGCTGGAGTTACAAGTGAAAGTGTATCACTCTGTAGAAGTCTCAGTTCTGTTACACTCTCTGGTGCCCCACACCTAGCTCTGGTCTTAAAGATGTATAAATACTAAAAAGATGTATGGGTAAGTGTGATGTGTGGAATAAGATGAAAAACGTAGTAAAACGGTTGACTATTTCGGAAAATAATAGGAGGGGGTGAGGAGGGGGGGGGGGACGCTTGAAATTTCCGCACGGAGCGGCAATACTCGTGGAGTCGGTTCTGTTACTATCACTGTCTCAAAATGGAACGACGTCACGGTTCGCAGCATTTCCTATGATGTACAAGTCTCCTCTTTAACAACAAGGATCAATTCCGAATCAGTTGCACAAAAATTTTCCACGCTGATTTTATTTTCCCTATGCTCCATATGAAAATACAGGTCTACTAACAGCACTCGCAAAAGTAATATCCATGATATCAGAAATTGGTTAGACCGCTAAGGTAATAACACTATCAAAGTATATGTGCAGTTGTTAAGCGTTTTACAATGCCACAACCGCCACTTTCTGGCGTAATAAATTCCGAGCGTACCTGTCGCTGCGATATTGTGCACTATACTCCCGAGCGCGGAGATTTCATGCAGATCACGAACGCGCACCGGAGCACTTCCAGTGGTGCTAAAACACGCCGACCAGAAATAACGCGTTTAAGCGTTTCAATCGTCTCCCGGAGTGCATTACCAGCGGCAGCGGGGAAGTGCCGCCGAAAGACGTTACCTATCCGCCAGTTTGATGCCGCGTCTCGCCCGAAGCTGTATAGGCGGATCGTTACTCGCCGTCCTAAATAAAACCTCCTCGCCTGGGGAAATATTCTGTCCCGTTACCCAGGAGAGCACCTATCATACAGGAATATCATTTCAGTTTGGCAGCCTTTGATTTAGCATTCGCACGGAGCACGCGCCATCTCTGGAGGAGAGGCGCAAGCAGAAAAACAGCTGACAACCGCCACTCATTTCTATCTTTCTGTCTCTCTCTCTCTCTCGCATGATCGTACCTTAATAAGCAGTCGACGATGCTGTACACTATCGAACGGCTTTCAGAAATATCTGACCACGGAGAATACTTTTTCATCTGCATTCTCTATTTGCAAAACGTCGTGAGTGAATAATACAAACTGTTTCCAGAATGAGATTTTCACTCTGCATCGGAGTGTGCGCTGATATGAAACTTCCTGGCAGATTAATACTGTGTGCCGGACCGAGACTCGAACTCGGGACCATTGCCTTTCGCGGGCAAGTGCTCTACCAACTGAGCTACCCAAGCACGACTCACGCCCCCTCCTCACAGCTTTACTTCTGCCACTATCCCGCCTCCTACCTTCCAAACTTTACAGAAGCTCTCCTGCGGACCGAAGTTTGGAAGGTAGGAGGCGAGGTACTGGCAGGAGTAAAGCTGTGAGGACGGGGCGTGAGTCGTGCTTGGGTAGCTCAGTTGGTAGAGTACTTGCCCGCGAAAGGCAATGGTCCCGAGTTCGAGTCTCGGTCCGGCACACAGATTTAATCTGCCAGGAAGTTTCAATTCAAACTGTGTTCCACACGGGTGGTTTTTCCTGCACTCATTCGATGTCATAATAAACCAGCATTAGGAGATTCCATTGTCAAATACAGTTTGCGATACCGTCTTCAGTTAATCAAAAACTGCGATCCTATCTCCTTTTTTCGGCAATGTTAATTTTAATTGCTGTTATAAAGTGCAGGATTTGTGTATATTGAACTAATACTATTAATAATTATTTATTGATTTTAAAAACAACAACTACACATCGATCTTGTCAAAAGCCGAGAAGCGATTCTTCTTAGTGTTGTAGCTCTCTGGGGCACTCTGGGATGCACTCTGTGTGAGGGACCTCTGGGCTCTTATCTCTGTGTTGTAATGAATATTTTAATTATTTTTTAATTAATCGTTTTAGAGTACATGTAGGTTTATGTATTATTTTTTATTTCATAAAAGACGAGTAAACGAACGACTAATGTGGATAGATTTGACAGTGTCTAGCAAGAAAATTAGGATTGTGTCAGTATATTCGCATGGTGAAGGGACATATCAAGATAAGATGGATTGTTTTTATGGGGCACTCAGTGATGTAGTTGTTAGAGTAAAGGACAAGGACAGTGTTCTGCTCATGGGTGATTTTAACGCCAGGATTGGAAATCGAACAGAAGGGTATGAAAAGGTTATGGGTAAATTTGGAGAGGATATGGAGGCCAACAGGAACGGGAAACAACTCTTGGATTTCTGTGCCAGTATGGGCTTAGTAATCACAAACTCCTTTTTTAAACATAAGAACATTCACCGGTATACTTGGGAAGGCAGGGGAACCAGATCTGTCATTGACTATATAATAACAGATCAGGAATTCAGGAAGGCTGTGAGGGACACACGTGTATTCAGGAGATTCTTTGATGACACTGATCATTATTTAATCTGCAGTGAAATTGGGATTGTGAGGCCGAAAGTGCAGTAGTCAGGTCCATATGTAGGAGGATAAGAGTGGAGAAACTTCAGGATAAGGAAATCAGGCACAAGTACATAACAGCGATCTCAGAAAGGTACCAGTTAGTTGAATGTAGTCAATTACAGTCATTGGAAAAGGAATGGACAAGGTACATGGACACAGTACTAGAAGTGGCTAAAGAATGTCTTGGAACAGTAGTGTGTAAAAGTAGGATGAAGCAAACAGCTTGGTGGAATGATACAGTCAAGGCACCTGTAAAAGGAAAAAGAAGGCGTATCAAAAATGGCTACATACCAGAACCCAGGTAGACAGAGAAAGTTATTTTGAAGAAAGAAACAAAGCCAAACAGATAATTGCAGCATCCAAGAAGAAATCGTGGGAAGACTTTGGAAACAGGTTGGAGACTATGGGTCAAGCTGCTGGAAAACCATTCTGGAGTGTAATTAGCAGTCTTCGAAAGGGAGGTAAGAAGGTAATGACAAGTATTTTGGACAGGTCAGGAAAACTGCTGGTGAATCCTGTGGATGCCTTGGGCAGATGGAGGGAATATTTTAAAGAGTTGCTCAATGTAGGTGAAAATGCGATCAGTAATGTTTCAGATTTCGAGGTAGAATGGGATAGGAATGATGATGGAAATAGGATCACATTTGAGGAAGTGGAAAAAATGGTCAATAGATTGCAGTGCAATAAAGCGGCTGGTCGAGCGAGGTGGCGCAGTGGTTAGACACTGGACTCGCATTCGGGAGGACGACGGTTCAATCCCGCGTCCGGCCATCCTCATTTAGGTTTTCCGTGATTTCCCTAAATCGCTCCAGGCACATGCCGGGATGGTTCCTTTCAAAGGGCACGGCCGACTTCCTTCTCCGTCCTTCCCTAATCCGATGAGATCGATGACCTCGCTGTCTGGTCTCCTTCCCCAAAACCAACCAACCAACCAACCAATAAAGCGGCTGGGGTGGATGAAATTAAGTCGGAACTCATCAAATACAGTGGAATGTCAGGTCTTAAATGGCTACACAGGATAATTGAAATGGCCTCGGAGTCGGGACAGGTTCCATCAGACTGGACAAAAGCAGTAATCACATCAATCCTTAAACATGGAAACAGAAAAGATTGTAACAACTACAGAGGTATCTCTTTAATCAGCGTTGTGGGTAAAATCTTCTCAGGTATTGTTGAAAGGAAAGTGCGAGTATTAGTTGAGGACCAATTGGATGAAAATCAGTGTGGGTTTAGGCCTCTTAGAGGTTGTCAGGACCAGATCTTTAGCTTATGGCAAATAATGGAGAAGTGTTATGAGTGGAACAGGGAATTGTATCTATGCTTTATAGGTCTAGAAAAGGCATATGACCGGGTTCCTAGGAGGAAGTTATTGTCTGTTCTACAAGATTATGGAATAGGAGGCAAACTTTTGCAAGCAATTAAAGGTCTTTACATGGATAGTCAGGCAGCAGTTAGAGTTGACAGTAAATTGAGTTCATGGTTCAGAGTAGTTTCAGGGGTAAGACAAGGCTGCAACCTGTCTCCACTGTTGTTCATATTATTTATGGATCATATGTTGAAAACAATAGACTGGCTGGGTGAGATTAAGATATGTGAACACAAAATAAGCAGTCTCGCATATGCGGATGACTTAGTTGTGATGGCAGATTCGATTGAAAGTTTGCAAAGTACGAGGGCTGTTCAGAAAGTAAGCTCCGATTGATCGCGAAATGGGAACCACAGTGAAAATTAGAAATGTTTTATTTTTAACAGTTAGCTACACCATCCAGCTACTTCTCTACGTAGTTGCCGTTCTGACTAAGACATTTGTCGTAGCGTTGTACCAACTTTCCAATACCCTCATCATAAAAGACAGCCGCCAGTGCTTTCTGCCAATTCTCTACGCTGGCCCACAGCTCGTTTTCTGTGCCAAAATGTTGTATTCATAGCCAGCGGTTCATGTGCGCAGAAATGAAACGCAGGGGGAGTCAATTACGGGCTGTATTGTGGGTAGTCAAACATTTCCAATTGAAAACGATGCAGGAGCATCTTCATTGCCCCTTCAGAATGCGGCTGAGAATATTGCCTTGTAGAAGAAAATGCACGACAGTTATGTAATGTTGGCTGTATAGCTTCAGGCGAAATTTCTCACCAGGTCCTCGTACTTGGCGGGAGACACTATTCTCTAGACAACTTTACGCGATCACTGTGAGCTCAGAAATGAGAGGAGTGACGTGATGCTATCTAGGGTCATACTAGAGACACTGCCCAACACATCTGTGCAAAGCTTTATCGGATTATCATAGTCGTTTCCATTTCGCGATCAATCGGAGCTTACTTTCTGAACAGCCCTCGTAATATTTCAGAGCTAGATCAGAAATGTAAGGACTAGGGTATGAAGATTAGCATGCATATTCTCACAGGATGGCAACATAGTGAAAGAGCTGGAAGCGAGGTGTAGCAAAGCTAATGCAGTGAGCGCTCAGCTACGACCTACTCTTTTCTGCAAGAAGGAAGTCACTACCAAGACTAAGTTATCTGTGCACCTTTCAATCTTTCGACCAACTTTGTTGTATGGGAGCGAAAGCTGGGTGGATTCAGGTTACCTTATCAACAAGGTTGAGGTTACGGATATGAAAGTAGCTAGGATGATTGCAGGTACTAGTAGATGGGAACAATGGCAGGAGGGTGTCCACAATGAGGAAATCAAAGAAAAACTGGGAATGAACTCTATAGATGTAGCAGTCAGGGCGAACAGGCTTAGATGGTGGGGTCATGTTACACGCATGGGAGAAGCAAGATTACCCAAGAGACTCATGGATTCAGCAGTAAAGGGTAGGAGGAGTCGGGGCAGACCGAGGAGAAGGTACCTGGATTCGGTTAAGAATGATTTTGAAGTAATAGGTTTAACATCAGAAGAGGCACCAATGTTAGCATTGAATAGGGGATCATGGAGGAACTGTATAAGGGGGGCTATGCTCCAGACTGAACGCTGAAAGGCATAATCAGTCTTAAATGATGATGATGATGATGATGATGATGAAAGACGAGTTCATTTCATAAAGCTACTATTATTAGTTGCTTATTTATCTGCATGTTGTGATGGGTGCAGGAGTTCCGACTCCTGGGGAGGTGGGTGGGTATTTCAGCATGGCTGTGTTGGTAGCACTGCGCTGTAGCGCAAGGCGGGTGACCTTGAACGGGACTTAGCCGCTGCACGAGGCGCCTGGCAGGATCGCGCTCTAGTTTTAACAGAGCGCGATCCGCTGCGAAAGGGTACTTCCGTTGCGGCAACGCCCATCCGGGGTGCGCTGATTGGCTGGCTGTGCGCTTATCTCCAGGCAGTGTGACGTAGCGCGCAGCTCTTATCAGTACTTGCAGCTCAGCAGAGCTTCTGAGGCAACAGCGTGGCTTCATTTATTACGAGGCAACAGCATTTATTATTTTACTCGAGGCAACAGCATGTTAGACACAGCCATGCTTACGAAAATTCTATACTTTTCTAAATTATTCCACAACATATTGGGCACGAAATAACCTGATCCGAACCCGGTAGCATACCGGGTGATCAAAAAGTCAGTATAAATTTGAAAGCTGAATAAATCACGGAATAATGTAGATAGAGAGGTACAAGTTGACACACATGCTTGGAATGACATGGGGTTTTCTTAGAACCAAAAAAATACAAAAGTTCAAAAAAAGTCAGATAGATGGCGCTTCATCTGATCAGAATAGTAATAATTAGCATAACAAAGTAAGACAAAGAAAAGATGATGTTCTTTAAAGAAAATGCTCAATATGTCCACCATCATTCCTCAACAATAGCTGTAGTCGAGGAATAATGTTGTGAACAGCACTGTAAAGCATGTCCGGAGTTATGGTGAGGCATTGGCGTCGGATGTTGTCTTTCAGCATCCCTAGAGATGTCGGTGGATCGCGATACACTTGCGACTTCAGGTAACCCCAAAGACAATGATCGCACGGACTGAGGTCTGGGGACCTGGGAGGCCAAGCATGAGGAAAGTGGCGGCTGAGCGCACGATCATCACCAAACGACGCGCGCAAGAGATCTTTCACGCGTCTAGCAATACTTTTTTTTTGTTCTATTAAAACCCCATGTCACTCCATGCATGTGTGTCAATTTTTACCTCTCTATCTACATTATTCCGTGGTTTATTAAGTTTTCAAATTTATAATGACCTTTTGTTCACCCGGTACATTTGCGACGGGCACTTCGGGCACTACCTCAGCGCCCTGAAACCACCGGCTCGTAAATTTACAGGAATTGCCTGACCTGTGCGTAGACATCTTGTAACATAGAAACTTCCCAGAGACGTTTAGAGAACAAGTTGAAGTGTCCATAGCGGTCCAGCCGAATCCCTCGACAGAGAGAGGGATTAGAGTGAAATGAAATGTGCTGTTCCAGTCACATGTTCCGGTTGCTTGCATACTTACGAGCTCAATGTTAGTTGTCTGAGGACTGAACATCCTTTTATTAAAAAGACGATGCGTATAATTCGCTTGATTATGTATGAAAACTGATTTTATCAAACCATCTGTAACCACAGATAGCTGGTCTAAGCACAGGAATATTGATTGGTCGGCGCAGTTCCCATGGGAAAAGATGGAGTCCTATGAGTTCAAAACACAACAAAGGGACAGTTACAAGACATAAGATACTGGTCGCCTAGGCACAACATCAACTAGACCTTGGAGGAAGCTTAAATAAAGTGTCAGAAGCTCCTAAACACATCGGGAAAATACTGATCGGCGACGGTCGCGTATGCTGTAAAGGCAAGACAAGGAACGAGGGTAGAGGAGGGTAAAGGCTCAAATGGCTCTGAGCACTATGGGACTCAACTGCTGTGGTCATAAGTCCCCTAGAACTTAGAACTACTTAAACCTAACTAACCTAAGGACATCACACACATCCATGCCCGAGGCAGGATTCGAACCTGCTACCGTAGCGGTCGTGCGGTTCCAGGCTGTAGCGCCTTTAACCGCTCGGCCACTCCGGCCGGCAGAGGAGGGTAAAAGGAGAGAGTCTTTGGAAGGGGCACCTACATGTCAAAAAGAGCTTGTAGAAGGCCTGAGACACATTTCAACGACAGGCGCTTCCCTCCCTCGAATCAGCCTCCGAAGAGTAGTGCACTATTAGAGCCAATGAGATGGTGAGGGCCCTTCGACAACACGCCATGTCAGGGGCTGGCGGGGGCGAAGGGGAAAACTGAGTAAAACTCGGAAAGAGGACGCTTCAAGAGGTATATTGCGGTCAGGATTGTAAAGTTGGTGCTTGTGTCAGCAGGGACTGCCGAAGAGAGTAGCCAGGCAGAGCCAGTCATCTGCACCAGTAGCAGCACTGTTGATGCGCGGAGTCGGTTTCAGTTGAATGAGGAAGTGCGAGAACGTACGCGGTTGTGGATCAGAGGCCAACCGCATTCTGCTAAATAGGAACTGAACGTCTAGTCTCCCAGTGGGATAAATGTCTTATCAGCTAATGTGATTACTTTTGGACGATCTCGTTGTGACCGGTGTTCAGCTTTTGTTAGACTGCCCCTCATATTTGTATCGAGACTACGTCTCATTTCAATGTGCTTACGTGAAGATACACTCCTGGAAATGGAAAAAAGAACACATTGACACCGGTGTGTCAGACCCACCATACTTGCTCCTGACACTGCGAGAGGGCTGTACAAGCAATGATCACACGCACGGCACAGCGGACACACCAGGAACCGCGGTGTTGGCCGTCGAATGGCGCTAGCTGCGCAGCATTTGTGCACCGCCGCCGTCAGTGTCAGCCAGTTTGCCATGGCATACGGATCTCCATCGTAGTCTTTAACACTGGTAGCATGCCGCGACAGCGTGGACGTGAACCGTATGTGCAGTTGACGGACTTTGAGCGAGGGCGTATAGTGGGCATGCGGGAGGCCGGGTGGACGTACCGCCGAATTGCTCAACACGTGGGGCGTGAGGTCTCCACAGTACATCGATGTTGTCGCCAGTGGTCGGCGGAAGGTGCACGTGCCCGTCGACCTGGGACCGGACCGCAGCGACGCACGGATGCACGCCAAGACCGTAGGATCCTACGCAGTGCCGTAGGGGACCGCACCGCCACTTCCCAGCAAATTAGGGACACTGTTGCTCCTGGGGTATCGGCGAGGACCATTCGCAACCGTCTCCATGAAGCTGGGCTACGGTCCCGCACACCGTTAGGCCGTCTTCCGCTCACGCCCCAACATCGTGCAGCCCGCCTCCAGTGGTGTCGCGACAGGCGTGAATGGAGAGACGAATGGAGACGTGTCGTCTTCAGCGATGAGAGTCGCTTCTGCCTTGGTGCCAATGACGGTCGTATGCGTGTTTGGCGCCGTGCAGGTGAGCGCCACAATCAGGACTGCATACGACCGAGGCACACAGGGCCAACACCCGGCATCATGGTGTGGGGTGCGATCTCCTACACTGGCCGTACACCACTGGTGATCGTCGAGGGGACACTGAATAGTGCACGGTACATCCAAACCGTCATCGAACCCATCGTTCTACCATTCCTAGACCGGCAAGGGAACTTGCTGTTCCAACAGGACAATGCACGTCCGCATGTATCCCGTGCCACCCAACGTGCTCTAGAAGGTGTAAGTCAACTACCCTGGCAGGCAAGATCTCCGGATCTGTCCCCCATTGAGCATGTTTGGGACTGGATGAAGCGTCGTCTCACGCGGTCTGCACGTCCAGCACGAACGCTGGTCCAACAGAGGCGCCAGGTGGAAATGGCATGGCAAGCCGTTCCACAGGACTACATCCAGCATCTCTACGATCGTCTCCATGGGAGAATAGCAGCCTGCATTGCTGCGAAAGGTGGATATACACTGTACTAGTGCCGACATTGTGCATGCTCTGTTGCCTGTGTCTATGTGCCTGTGGTTCTGTCAGTGTGATCATGTGATGTATCTGACCCCAGGAATGTGTCAATAAAGTTTCCCCTTCCTGGGACAATGAATTCACGGTGTTCTTATTTCAATTTCCAGAAGTGTATCTGCTTTTCTTAGCTACCTGTTACTGGTCTGTAGCCTAACTCTCTTCTCTTGGCTGACCAATTAATTTCAATCATCAATCGAAATCCCTGCTATACATGAAGAAGGATCCGATACCACCACGGTACGGAGATCAGCAGATCGTCAGGTGAGGTCTTGTAATCTGATGGTAGGGAAGACGGTGACATTTCATTTCGATCCCTTCGAGACGAAAAAATGACAAGCTACAATATGGTTGCACCTATCTCCGGAAACCTGGAAAGTACTTGCGAATGTACGCCACTCAGAATCGCTGATACTGGGCGATTATAATAAAGTGCAGCAGATCCAGTGTGGGCTATAATTGTAACACGGCAGCGAAATTTGGTAGATATGCTAATGCGTTAATGCGAACAGATTTACGCTGTAAAACAAATTAGTTGCAGTTGTGGCACCAGATGCAAATTTTGCGCTGTACACTGTATAGCAATGTGACATCCACATTGCCACCTGACAAGCCGTAAGGCGAGTGGACAATAGGACTACTGAGAAGAGAGACCGTGCGCTGTTAGTAAAACTGTTTTATGTGAACAGTTGTAATTACAGAGCCGCTCTGACAGAGTACTGCCGACTGAGGTCTGTGCAGAGGTCTGATGTCATTAAATGGTTTAAAGAAGACGATAATGCTTAATGCAACCTTCCACGAACGTGCTATCTCCAGAGGTTTTACATATGCTTGGCCTGCAAGACATTTTAGCATGAGCAGTAGTTTATAATTTTGTAGGTTCGCGTGGAGAAACACCTTTCGCGTGGTTAACTTCTATTAATTCAGAGCTGAGCACTTTCGTAACTGTGAAAAACGTCGTCACTTGAACGAAAGAGAGCCGTGAGGTGTCGACCACGAGAATCTGTTTTGATATCGATTTTCTTCTTTGTAACATGAATGAAAGTAATTTGACTTTAGTCTTTTTTGTGGGGTCCTGGCCACTCGTCTCTTATAGGGTGGCCGGCCGGAGTGGCCGAGCGGTTCTAGGCGCTACAGTCTGCAACCGCGCAACCGCTACGGTCGCAGATACGAATCCTGCCTCGGGCATGAATGTGTGTGACGTCCTTAGGTTAATTAGGTTTAATTAGTTCTAAGTTCTAGGGGACTGATGACCTCAGCAGTTAAGTCCCATAGTGTTCAGAGCCATTTGAACCATTCTTATAGGGTGCCTATAGGATGCTACGCTATCGGAATGCTGTACAACAATTCGAGCAAATAACATCTATCTATGTGACTTTTGGCTCCGGGGATATATGAAAGAACGTGTTTACCAGGGACACGTCCGTTCTCTAACTGATATGAAGGCCTGTATACGGAAACACATTATAAGATTCCTATTTAAATTACTCGAATACTACGTGGTATAAAGATACAGAGAACGATGAAAGCAATAGAAATAGCTTCTCGTAATCTTTTTACTCTGGTTTGAATCTTCCTGCGAGAATGACGTGGCTGCGAACACATGTATATTATAACGTATTTCTGGTAAATTTACTCTATTACTGAGAACGAAACTACTTATTTCATTAGCATTAGCATCCCTACATGTATGAAAAACTAATTGTGTGTTTTTCGGAGATTAATAACGCGCGGTTCAGTTTCAATTACTATTGTTGGCCGTAGAACGGATGAGCTTGTTGTGGCACCCGGAAGAGGGAAAGCCTCCTATCACGATGGAAATTATTGACGAGGTTTCTGTTGCTCTAACTTACCATTCAGCAGATGCCCCAGGCAATGCTAGCTCTCGTGCACTGTCAGGAGAATTGTCCTGCCCGTGGTCAACAGTATGGAAAATTACGAGGTCTATTTTACACGGTAGCAGTACAAGAATCCACGCAGTGCAGCAACTGAAACCTCAGGATCTGCAGCAACGTTCTAAATCTGATCTTCGGTTTCTGGCACGGATCGAGATTGATGACATGTGTTGGGCAATATTCTATGGAATGACGAGGAGCATTCTACACCACAGGGTGCAGTGAATACATACAACTACCGAATTTGGGGTACTGTGCACAAAAAGGCACTGCACTCGCCGTGTGTGACTGTGTGATGTGGATTCAGAAGCACCTAAATTTTCTGTGCGTTCGTCTTTGAAGAGAATACATCCATAGGACCTCTCAGGTGTACCGTGATGTCTGCACGTTATCGAGGCCTCCTTTTACAGTGTGTGATTCCTGCTGTGGAAGAGCACATTCGTTTTTTAACTGATATGAAGGCCAGGATACGGGATCACATTATACAGATTCCACCAGAACTGCTGTGAGTAACTGTTGATCACGTAGTTTTACGGACGCAGCATGTCGTTGACGTCTCCAGTACTCATACTGAACAATTTGTGAAAGAGGCGCTTAATAATACTATCAACATTATGCCTTTCTCTTTTGTTTGATCTTTCCTGCTCACGTTCCATTCCTAATCGATTACCCAGGGGAAACATCTCATACTTCTTTCTTGCATTCACAGCGCCAAATTTGCACCTGGTGGCCAACATTGGAAATTATTTTTTTTTCCAGTGTTAATCGGATCTTAGTTAACGCATTAAAATATGTACCAAGTTTCACTGCCACACGATAATTACTGCTCACCCTGGACATTTGTGAGAAGCTGCATTTTAATTATAACCACCCGGTATACTGCCATGCAAAGGTGGACCTATACGTTATTAAGTAGGTCGTTGGTTGGTTGGTTGGAGAAGAGACCAGACTACGCGGTCATCAGTACCTCTGACCTGAGATTAACTGTAACCGATAAAATCCCACATTAAAAGAGGGAATTACAACATCCATAAAATTATAAACTATTGACAGGAAAGGAACGAAAAGGACAGAAGACGAGGTGAGGGAAAGAAAGAGACTAATGACAGGGCATGAACGAAGAAACACAGGAGACGCGACATTTTCAGGACATAACACACCTCATGAGGAAAGGAGTGGGAAGGTAGAGGGCCGGGGTGGACCACGAAGCCCAGTTGAAGCCAATCCAGTCGGGGTGAAGGGGGGAGCATGAAAGCCTGCCATTCCCTCCACGCACCAATATGGTGGAAGGACCCTCCCTTAAATAAAGCGATAAAAACCGCCATCACGAATAAAACGTAAAACGAGATCCGCCGCTGAGGCATCGTCAGCCAACACCAGGGGTAGAGATTCTGGAAAGCTAAAAGTCCGTCGTAGAGTGGCTAAGTTGGGGCAGTCCAATAAGATGTGAGCCACAGCCAACATCGATCCACAACGGCAGAGAGGAGGGTCCTCACAAAGGAGGAGATAACCGTGAGTCAAAAAAGTATGGCCGACGCGGAGCCGGCAGAGGACGACAGAGGCATTACGAGAGGCCCGTAAGGAGGACCGCCATGGAGTTGTAGTAACCTTAAATGCCCGGAACTTGTTCGGCGAAGAAACAGTGCTCCATTCTGCATCTCAAAGGCCCAAAACCTGACGACGTAATGTCGAGCGAAGGTCTATATCTGGAATGCCAATAGCGAGCGATGGCCTCGTAGTAGCTAATTTGTCCAGTCGATCGGCAAGTTCACTGCCAGAAATCCCAACATGTCCTGGGGTCGAAATGAAAACCACCGAGCATCCACGTTGAGCGAGGAGAGAAAGGGAGTTCAAAATGGTTCATATGGCTCTGAGCACTATGGGACTTAACATCTGAGGTCATCAGTCCCCTAGAACTTAGAACTACTTAAACCTAACTAACCTAAGGACATCACACACATCCATGCCCGAGGCAGGATTCGAACTTGCGACCGCAGCGGTCGCGCGGTTCCAGACTGAAGCGCCTAGAACCGCACGGCCACACTGGCCGGTAGAAAGGGAGTCCTGCATAGCGATGACCAACGGCTGGCGAGGGAAGCACTGGCCGATATTTAAGTAGGTGGTTACCTTGTTTGGTTCATCAGCGTGTGAACTGCATGGCACCAAGCAACGAACACGGGCCTAGAAAGTTGTAAGCAAAGTGTGTCGCGACAGATAGTCGAACAGGTCACGGCGACTCACAGGGGCGAATGGATAGGGAATAAAAAGCTCTGCACCAGCGTCCCCCCCCCTCCGCCCCTCCCCCGGAACGTCTCCCGACACTCTAGGAGTAAAAACTGAATTTGCATATTTTCTGCAAAGCAGGAAGCATAAAAGGATTAACTGCAGGAAGTAAAGGGATTAATGGCGAATATCCGGGAGAGGAAAAGTTAAGATTCTCGTGCCTTTTATGAGATGTGAAGACGCGATTCGCGCGCGAAACAGAGCAAATATTGGAGCAGGGACGGGCGTCGTAAAATATTTTAGTGTCGGCATTACGGCAGGAGGGGCCGCGACGCCCGAGCGGAGCGTCGGCCCAGGATCGGCTGCAAGACGCGCCCGATCTGCTCGCCGTAATTTTACGACCAGCTCTCCGCAAACGCTGCCGCCGATAGCCGGCACTACCGAGAGAACGCCATTCCCGTAATGCGCGCTCTATCGCTACTGTGTGACGCACGGAGACAATGCGCAGTCCTTTGCTTTTCAAATCCACTGGCGCTAGGGAACACCACCTAGAAAACGAAACAAGTGCCTACGGGATATCATACACAGAAACTAAGAATGCAAGTAGCGTGTGTGGCAGTAAATAGGGCGATTTTGAAACCTCCACCAGCGATACAAACTACACTACTGCCCATTAAAATTGCTACAACACGATGATGACGTGCTACAGACGCGAAATTTAACCGACAGGAAGAATATGCTGTGATATGCAAATGATTAGCTTTTCAGAGCATTGACACAAGGTTGGCGTCAGTGGCGACACCTACAACGTGCTGACACGAGAAAAGTTTCCAACCGATTTCTCATACACAAACAGCAGTTGACCGGCGTTGCGTGGTGAAACGTTGTTGTGATGACTCGTGTAAGCAGCAGAAATGCGTACCACCACGTTTCCGACGTTGATAGAGGTCGTATTGTAGCCTATCGCGATTGCGGTTTATCGTATCGCGACATTGCTGCTCGCGTTGGTCGAGATCCAATGACTGTCAGCAGAATATGGAATCGGTGGGTTCAGGAGGGTAATACGGAACGACGTGCTGGATCCCAACGGCCTCGTATCACTAGCAGTATAGATGACAGGCATCTTATCCGCATGGCTGCAACGGATCCTGCAGCCATGTCTCGATCCCTGAGTCAACAGATGGGGACGGTGCAAGACAACAACCATCTGCACGAACAGTTCGACGACGTTTGCAGCAGCATGGACTATCAGCACGGAGACCACGGCTGCGGTTACCCTTGACGCCGCATCAATGACAGGAGCGCCTGCGATGGTGTACTCAACGATGAACCTGGGTGCACGAATGGCAAAACGTCATTTTTTCGGATGAATTCAGGTTCTGTTTACAGCGTCATTATGGTTGCATCTGTGTTTGGCAACATCGCGGTGAAGGCACATTGGAAGCGTGTATTCGTCATCGCCATACTGGCGTATCACCCGGCTTGATGGTATGGGGTGCCATTGGTTACACGTCTCGGTCACCTCTTGTTCGCACGGACGGCACTTTGAACAGTGGACGTTACATTTCAGATGTGTTACGACAAGTGGCTCTACCCTTCATTCGATCCCTGCGAAACCCTTCATTTCAGCAGGATAATGCACGACGGCATGTTGCAGGTCCTGTACGGGCCTTTCTCAATACAGAAAACGTTCGACTGCTTCCATGGCCAGCACTTTCTGTAGATTTACCACCAATTGAAAACGTCTGGTCAATGGTGGTCGAGCAACTGGCTCGTCACAATACGCCAGTCACTACTCTTGATGAACTATGGTATCGTGTTCAAGCTGCATGGGCAGCTGTACCCGTACACGTCATCCAAACTCTGACTCAATGCCCAGGCATATTAAGGCCGTTATTACGACCAGAGGTGGTTGTTCGGGGTACTGATTTCTCAGGATCTATGCACCCAAATGGCGTGAAAATTTAATCACATGTCAGTTCTGGTATAATATATTTGACCAATGAATACCCGTTTATCATCTGCATTTCTTCTTTGTGTAGGAATGCTTGCAATTTAAAATGCCCATAGTTTGAAAATGACATCACGTAAGTGTCGCTTTTTTCCTTCACTCATACTTCAAATCTTTTACGAAAGTTAGATGTCACATGTTGCAGCACTGTTACTGTAATTCGATTATTTTCCTCCGGAGTTTGATCCTTTAGCTCCTGGATGGTGTGTGGTGGATCACATTAGGAAGAGCTGATATTTCCAATGACCTCGAAGGAAGAAATCACTAGCTGAAAGGTCAGGGGATGTTGGAAGACAGGAAATGTTTCCATTCTTGAAGGTGAGATGCCCAGCAAAGATGTTCTGTAGCCCGTTAATAGAGTGCCATGAGTTATCGAATGTGGCCCCGCCTTATTGGATGAACGTGTTTGCAGTTACAGGAAGATCAGCAAGGCGATGCTCTAGAAAACGGTTCAACATGTGAAAATAACGTTTTCTATTCACAGTAACAGCATTGCTGCTATAGTAGTTAAAAAAAAGGCTCTATGTGATTCCAAGTGATGATACACCGCATCACACTACCTCTTTCTGACTGTGATGTGACGTTTTTTGAACACCTCAGGAGCCTTACGTGAGCAGTATCTACGGGATGTTGGAAGACAGGAAATGTTTCCATTCTTGAAGATGAGATGACCAGGAAAGATGTTCTGTAGCCCGTTAATAAAATGCAATGAGTTATCGAATAGGGGCCCGTGTTGTTGGAAGAACGTGTTTGCAGTTACACGAAGATTTACAGGACCAGCATTGCTCCGATATTCCTTAAAAAAATAAAGCCCTATGTGACTCCAAGTCATGATACACCGCACCACACTACCACTTTCTGACTGTGATGTGACGTTTCATGAAGCACTTCAGGAGTATCACGTGACCAGTAGCTAAAGTTTTGCTCGATAACGAAGCCTGACAAACAAAAATTTATCGCTGATGGTCAGATCGTCGCACAGGCCTCGGTTATCGTTCAAGAGTTCCAGAAAATCCCGGCAAAAGCGTAGTCTCTTTGGGAGGTCGTCCGCATTCAGTTTTTACTCCATGTGAATTTCGTGTGGCTGGTATTGCAGTTCCTTGCGCAATATTCGCTGTAGATTGCTCTCCGGTATGTCATATTGCAGCGCCTGCGTGCGTGCGCAACGCGTGGGACTTCGGGTGAAGGCTTCTTCCACTCTTGCAATACTCTCTGGAGTGCACAGGAGTTCTGAACCTACATCTCTCTTTCGCACCGTATCACCCGTTACCTAAAAGTTCTGTACAGACACTTTGATAGCAGGTGCCGTCGGGACTGGGACATGGCGCACGAAATTGGAATGAGCACGAAATACCCGCAGCACGAACACGTAGGTGTCGTTTTTGTAAAACGCCTTCACGCCAGCAGGACATTATGCATCGGTCCATGGCGTCATCTCGACTGAACGTCGACGTCACGGTCAATGGCAGATTGTTGCTGTTACCAGTCCGCCTCCGTAGCGTAGCGGTAGCGCTTCCGCCTACCACGCAAGGGGCCCGGGTTCGATTCCCGGCAGGGGACTGGGTGTTTCGTGTTCTTCATCATCATTTTCATCATAATTGACCCGCAAAACGCCGAAGTGGCGTCAACTAAAAAGGACTTGCAATTCGGCGGCCGAACTCCCCCGCGTGGGACCTCCCGGCCAACGATGGCATTCGATTATTTTTTGTTGTTGTTGTTACCAGGGTTGCCAAATCGCTTTTTCACTGCCGTACCCATTACAAAGAGTGTGTTTCAGCTAAGCTGTTACTTCCTGAACTGTTCACGATATCGTAATTCTGTTTTCAAAAAAATGGTTCAAATGGCTCTGAGCACTATGGGACTCAACATCTTAGGTCATAAGTCCCCTAGAACTTAGAACTACTTAAACCTAACTAACCTAAGGACATCACACACACCCATGCCCGAGGCAGGATTCGAACCTGCGACCGTAGCAGTCCCGCGGTTCCGGACTGCAGCGCCAGAACCGCTAGACCACCGCGGCCGGCATTCTGTTTTCACTCAAATGAATTGTGAAAATTCCGCACTAAATGACGCACTGTCTCCTTCCACAGCTATTTTAATTACAGAGACATCTATATCAATTTTTCTGTCTCAAGTTAAACTATAGAAATGAAACTTCCTGAGAGACTAAAACGGTATGAAGGACTGGGACTCAAACTCGGGACCACTCTAGGTTATGCATGAGTGCTGCTGTGAAATTTGGAAGGTAGGATATGAAGCACTGGGAGAGGTAAAACTGTCAGGGTGGCTCGTGAGTCGTGCTCGGCGAGCTCAGTAGAGTATTTGCCCGCGAAAGACAAAGGGTTCGAGTCCGGTGTAGCACACAGTTTTTGTCTCGCTGGAAGTTTCATACCAGAGCACACTCCACGCCACAGTAAATGTCCTGTGACTAGGGCCTCCCGTCGGGTAGACTGTTCGCAGGGTATAAGTCTTTCGATTTGACGCCACTTCGGCAACTGTTGCGTCGATGGGGATGAAATGACGATCGTTAGGACAACACAACACTCAGTCCCTGAGCGGAGAAAATCTCCGACCCAGCCGGGAACCGAACCCGGGCCCCCTTGGATTGACGTTCTGTCGCGCTGACCACTCAGCTACCGCGGGCGGACCACGGCACAGTGAAAATTCGATATAAGACTATGTAATGTCTGCTGCTATTATCGTAGTTTTAAAAGAGACGAATTCAACTGCCTGTCACTCTTCAGAATTCGATTAGTAGCTTCACAGTAATTACGTTATTTAGAACTTAAGATTTATCTGTTATGAACTCGAAACCGATTGCTGTCGTATGCGGAAGGAGTGTCTCTCATGAGGTAGTTCCAGATCCTTTGAAATCATCTTATTGGGCGTTCAAGAGTAATGTGGTCCGCTGTTTGCTCTGTTGGACGAGAGTCACGGTGAATACCGTGTACAGTCCCTCACTTACATCTTGCAAGCATAGTCCTGATGCGATTGGCGTGGTTCCGACTTTTCTTGGTAGCTCTATGCCTGTAGACTTATGTTCAGTCTGAAAAGCCACGCCGTGTCCAGCACAGCGCGTCCAGTTAGAGCTCCAGCATTCTTCCAAATATCAACGAGAACCTCACACAAGGTTTCTATACTGGTATGTGCAAGAGGAAATAGTACTTTCTCGTTGGAGAGTATCTACCAACTCATCTATTATATAGCTTACTTCATTGTCATTCTGCTGCCTTTGTCATCTAACACCTGATTGTGTATATTAGACAAGACACCAGTAACTACTCTCCACACCCGGTTCCTTAGATAATCGAGCTCCCATCTGTGAAACAGATTCAGATGTCTGAATATTCTACAAATGAGTTAATGTGTTAAATATTTGACGGTAAACATGTAAACCCTTTATGATTAAAGACGCAAAACCCTTATTACACTTTTTTTTTAAGAAAAGAAACGACGCACCACAAAGGAATTTTCCGAATGGGACGAAAATCGGTAGATGTAATATACATGTACAGACAAACAAATGATTACAGTTCCACAAAATTTGGATGATTCGTTTAACATAACGAGCTTCGCAAATTGAGCAAGTCAATAACGCGTTGGTCCACCTCCGGCACTTATGCAAGCCGCTATTCGTCTTGCCGTTGATTGACAGAGTCCTGATGTCCTGCTGAGCGATATCATGCCAAAAAAATCCCGAGCTGAGTGGATGGTCTTGCCCATTATGCTACAAACGTTCTCAACTGGGGAGAGATACGACGACCTCACTGGGCAAGGTAGGGTTTGACAAGCCGAACTCAAGCCGTAGAAACTCTCGCCGTGTGTGCGAGGGCATTATCTTTTTTAAATGGTCGCCCAGGATGGCTTGCCATGAAGGGCAACACAACACGGCGTAGAATATCGCTGACATAACGTTGTGCTGTAACGGTGCCTCGGATGAGAACCAGAGGGATCTTGCTATGAAATGAAATGACACCCTAGACCATCACTCCTGGTACTCGGGCTGTATGGCGGCCGACAGTCAGCTTGGGATCCCACCGAGGCGTCTTCCACCTGGGAGCTCATTGACTAGAGTGAAATTGTCGTCAGTGATGAGTCTCGCTTCGAAATCAGCCCCAATGACCAGCGAAAGCCTGTCTGGAGACTCCCCAAAGACCGGTAGGATACAAATCTGATTGTCGTCCGCCATATGGCTCGACAACCAGGACGGAAGGTCTGGAGCGCCATTTCATTTCATAGCTGAACCCCTCTGGTTGCCGCGCGATGTAGCTGCGCGGTCTTGGGCGTCTCGTCACGGTCCGCGCGGCTTCCCCCGTCGGAGGTTCGAGTCCTCACTCGGGCATGGGTGTGTGTGTTGTCCTTAGCGTAAGTTAGATTAAGTAGTGCGTAAACTTAGGGACCGATGACCTCAGCAGATTGGTCCCATAAGACCGTACCACAAATTTCCAAATTTTTCCCTTTGGTTGTCATCTGCGGCACGCTTACAGCACAGCGGTACGTCGACGACATTCTACGCCCCGTCTTGTTCCCTTCATGGCAAGCTGTCCTGGGCTTAAATTTCAGCAAGATAACCGCCTGCACACGGCGAGAGTTTCTACTACTTCTTTTCGTGCTCGTCAAACCTCACCTTGGCCAGTAAGGTCATCGGATCTCTCACCATCTGATTACAGTTGCAGCACTATGGGTAGGTCCCTGCAACCAGCGCGGAATTCTGACGATCTAACGCACCAATTGGACAGAAACTGACACGATATCTCTCAGGTAATCTCTCCAACAACTCTATCAATCAACGCCAAGCCGATTAACTGCTTGCGTAAGTGCGAGAGGTGAACCAACGCGCCGGCCGCAGTGGCCGAGCGGTAGGCGCTTCAGACCGGAACCGCGCGACTGCTACGGTCGCAGTTTCGAATCCTGCCTCGGGCATGCCAGTGTGTGATGTCCTTAGGTTAGTTACGTTTAAGTGGTTACAAGTTCTAGGGGACTGACGACCTCAGATGTTAAGTCCCATAGTGCTCAGAGGCATTTGAACCATTTTGAACCAACGCATTACTGACTTGCTCAGGTTGTGAAGCTTTTGAATAAATCATACAATTTTTCTGAAACTGTAATCATTCTTTGTCTGTACTTGTACAATATACGTAACAATTTCTATACCTTTAGATGAATTCCCTCTTGGTACGTCGTTTTCTTCTGTCTTTGTGCGTGTTTTGGCTTCATCAATTTCGGATTATTTACCCACAGACTAATGAAGAAGTCGGAATCAAAACTTCTAACAGTTTTTTAATGCTGTGAATATTTATGTAGTTGTGAGTATTTTGAGAACAATTTTCCGTCTTCAGCCGTTTGTTGTACAAAGATAAACCTGTGTAGGTCTGTTCAGTCGAATATGGTGGATACTGTCTGAAAAATGTGAAGCGAATTGAGTTAGTAGTACAGAAATTATAATTTAATACGTCATACATGATGCTGAAGTTTTTCCAGATAAACAACCAGCATTTAATGAGCGGTGAACAGTTTTCCTTTTCCTACGTTTTGGAACTGCAAGGGAGAAAATTGCAAGGTGCTAAGTACTCTTACTATCGAGCACTAGACGATCGTAGACTCGGTAATTCTCTATTCATTTTAAGAAAAAGTAGTTCATCTCGCAAGTCAATGATTCTTGCGTGATGCTTCCAGAACCACGCGTCGTGCGATGGAGCAATGTTAAAGCAACAGTCAGTGGTATATGTAGGTGCTGTATGCAAATTATGATGTAAACAGATTTGGTGAAGTTACTCCTGAGAAGAACTTTTATTGCGTGAACAGCAAAAATATAGTAGGCGATAAATTTTTTCCTTTAGTTAGCTGGGGGGGGGGGGGGATGACGGCAATAAAAAGCTTCGAATACTTCGAAATTACGGGGGCCACTCCAAAACAAATGCACACTATTTTTTTTAAAAAAATCCATATGTTATTCTACATGTTTAAAAGTGTGTAGATACATCTTTTAGGAACAATATTTTCAATTCTACACATAATTTCCATCCCTCTCAACTGCCTTACGCCACTTGGAACCAGCGCCTGTATACTCGCACGGTAAAATTCTGGACCAACCGGTTGGAGCCACTGTTTGGCAGCGTGCGCAAGGGAGTCATCATCTTCATACCTTGTTCCTCGAAGAGAGTCTTTCAGTTTCCCAAAGAGATGATAGTCACATGGAGTGTGAGGACTGTGAAGCGGGTGTTTCAGTGTTGTCCATCCGAGTTTTGAGATCGCTTCCATGGTTTTTTGACTGAAATGTGGCCGTGCATTGTCGTGCAACAGCGAAACATCGTGCTTTTGCCGATGTGGTCGAACACGACTCAGTCAAATGGTTCAAATGGCTCTGAGCACTATGCGACTTAACTTCTGAGATCATCAGTCGCCTAGAACTTGGAAATAATTAAACCTAACTAACCTAAGGACATCACACACATCCATGCCCGAGGCAGGATTCGAACCTGCGACCGTAGCGGTCGCTCGGCTCCAGACCGTAGCGCCTAGAACCGCACGGCCACTCCGGCCGGCAAAACTGTTATCGATTTTGGATTTTCGTGTTCCAGTAACAGTTTTCCACGTGCCTTTAATTTTGGACATCAATTTTGTTGACATACCTACTTCCAGCGCCCCCCCCCCCCCCCCCCCCCCCCCGCCTCCCCCGTCCCATAGGAGCTCGGCATTCCACATCAGAGTGCACAATCTGTTGCGCTGATGGTACATACATTACTTGCGAAATACCTCTTTGTACAAAGGTTTGTGAGGATTCCTAGTTACTTCTTACTGCGAATCCCAACAAAGGAATGTGTTCATTCCTTACTTTAGTCACATTTGTTTTCCATTACGCCCCAGTTCCAGCAAATGAACTCATGGTATCATATCGAAAGAAAGCAGACGGGACGGATTTTAATGGCTGTGCGGTTTAGCTTGTCATGTTACATAGATCATAAATCAGTTTGTGGCCGTAAAAGTTTTATGGCAAACTACGGGGGGCGGAGATAGCTTATGTAGAGCACAGAAATTGTGGGCCGATTCTGGATAGTAGAAACGCAGCGGAAAAGCGAACTAGCAGGCGAACTGTGCAATAGACCGACTACTTCACTATTAGAGAACGGCTGACAAAGTCAGCCTTCTACGAAGGCGCCAGTTGGCTGGACTTTGCAAGATCGATTAATTTTGACCCGAACGGAAGTATTTTATTATACGAATGAAGGAGAGATTGCGGCGGCAAACGGAGGATTTTACGTAATCGGTTTACTCGCGGACTCAGCGCCGGGTAGACATCGCCGAGGAACTCTGTCTGGGAAATGTAACGAATAACAGACAGTCAGTAAAGTAAACAGACGTTTCTGAGAAAACTTCTGCAGATTTATTATGATAAAAATCAACTTCATTTGCGGTGACTCCCAAGCGCAGTTTAAGCCTGATTAGCATACATTATTCCAAAGTAAACATTCGCCACTACTGTGCTCTCGGACGAAAGTTGGAGTGGCTCAAATAACATTACTGAAAGGGAATTCTCAGCAGTCATCACAACTCAAAGTAAAAAGTCCGGAAAAAAGCAATAGGGGGACACACGGATTTCAGCTTCCAGTTCAAGCAGCGCTTTGGGCTTAATGTTGATGAGGTGTTTCTGTAATAGGAATATTATTGAGTGTGAAGTGTGTTGCACTAAGCGATGACACAATCGCATTTTTGTCACTGAATTTGGTATTACGAGGTGCATTCAAGTTCTAAGGCCTCCGATTTTTTTTCTAATTAACTACTCATCCGAAATCGATGAAACTGGCGTTACTACTCGACGTAATCGCCTTGCAGACGTACACATTTTTCACAACGCTGACGCCATGATTCCATGGCAGCGGCGAAGGCTTCTTTAGGAGTCTGTTTTGACCACTGGAAAATCGCTGAGTCAATAGCAGCACGGCTGGTGAATGTGCGGCCACGAAGAGTGTCTTTCATTGTTGGAAAAAACCAAAAGGCACTAGGAGCCAGGTCAGGTGAGTAGGGAGCATGAGGAATCACTTCAAAGTTGTTATCACGAAGAAACTGTTGCGTAACGTTAGCTCGATGTGCGGGTGCGTTGTCTTGGTGAAACAGCACACGTGCAGCCCTTCCCGGACGTTTTTGTTGCAGTGCAGGAAGGAATTTGTTCTTCAAAACATTTTCGTAGGATGCACCTGTTACCGTAGTGCCCTTTGGAACGCAATGGGTAAGGATTACGCCCTCGCTGTCCCAGAACATGGACACCATCATTTTTTCAGCACTGGCGGTTACCCGAAATTTTTTTGGTGGCGGTGAATCTGTGTGCTTCCATTGAGCTGACTGGCGCTTTGTTTCTGGATTGAAAAATGGCATCCACGTCTCATCCATTGTCACAACCGACGAAAAGAAAGTCCCATTCGTGCTGTCGTTGCGCGTCAACATTGCTTGGCAACATGCGACACGGGCAGCCATGTGGTCGTCCATCAGCATTCGTGGCACCCACCTGGATGACACTTTTCGCATTTTCAGGTCGTCATGCAGGACTGTGTGTACAGAACCCACAGAAATGCCAACTTTGGAGGCGATCTGTTCAACAGTCATTCGGCGATCCCCCAAAACAATTCTCTCCACTTTCTCGATCATGTCGTCAGAGCGGCTTGTGCGAGCCCGAGGTTGTTTCGGTTTGTTGTCACACGATGTTCTGCCTTCATTAAACTGTCGCACCCACGAACGCACTTTCGACACATCCATAACACCATCACCACACGACTCCTTCAACTGTCGATGAATTTCAATTGGTTTCACACCACGCAAATTCAGAAAACGAATGATTGCACGCTGTTCAAGTAAGGAAAACGTCGCCATTTTAAGTACTTAAAACAGTTCTCATTCTCGCCTCTGGCGGTAAAATTCCATCTGCCGTACGGTGCTGCCATCTCTGGGATGTATTGACAATGAACGCGGCCTCATTTTAAAACAATGCGCATGTTTCTATCTCTTTCCAGTCCAGAGAAAAAAAAATCGGAGGCCTTAGAACTTGAATGCACCTCGTATTTCGTGTATTGGATAGCGTTTTCACTGTCCAGTCACATTAACGAGAATACCTGTTGAACACCTGAATAATCACTCTTTGCAGCGCGGACCGCTGTCAGACGTACAGGAGAGACAGTAAATGAGGCTCTGGAAAGGCCATGCCGATTCCCGTCCCGTGGCCTCCAACGCTAGGTTTCTCTGCTGGAGATCCACGGCGCGAACAGGCGGATCGAGTTGATGCTACAGATTCTACACTGGGTTTAAATCCAGGGACTTTTGTGGCAAGGGAGTACGGTAAACTCAGCCTAGTGTTCATCCAACCACGTTCGTGCACTGCGAGCTGTGCTGGCCGGGGTGGCCGAGCGGTTCTAGGCGCTACAGTCTGGAACCGCGTGAAAGCTACGGTCGCAGGTTCGAATCCTGCCTCGGGCATGGATGTGTGTGATGTCCTTAGGTTAGTTAGGTTTAAGTAGTTCTAAGTTCTAGGGGACTGATGACCTTAGAAGTTAAGTCCCATAGTGCTTAGAGCCATTTGAACTGCGAGCTGTGCGACACTTTGCATTGTCCTCCTGGTAAATGCCATCGTGCCGAGGTAAAATACACTGCACGAAGGGGTTGACGTGGTCCCCAAAGATAGATGCACACTCGTATTGATCCATGGTGCTCTCCGGAAAGAGATAACCCAGGGCATGCCACGAAAACATTCCCCAGTCCATAACGCTCCCTACTCTGGCCTGGTTCCTTTCGCTGCTTCTTGAAGGGTGTTTGACATGTGTTCGATGTTGCGCAAAACCTATTCATTTGAAAAGGCCACCTGATCCCGCTCAGTGGACATCAAGTTACGGTTTTGGCTTGCAAATTCGAGCCTTCGTCGCCAATGAAAAGCAGTCAGCATGGGTGCATCAACCTGGCGCCTGCTGCGGAGACCCAAACTCAGCAACGTTCGCTGAGCGGTCTTTCAGGAGACACTGTCCGTAGCCCATTGGTTCATCTGTGGGGTCAGTTGCACGTCCATTTGTTAGTACACATTCCCGCAGCCATCGTTCACCCCTGTCATCTATGACTCATGGTGTACTATATTTACGTCGCTGCCGGTTTTGGATAGTGCCATTTTGCTATGCACATACAGGGTGAAAAGTATTTAAACCGACAAACTTTGGGAGGTTGTAGGGGACATCAAAACAAATATTTTTCCCTAATGTCATTTTTTCCTATGTGCAGTATTTAAACCGGCAGAGGAAGATTTCTCTGGCGACAGATTAAGTAAACGAACAAAAAAGTCCAGAGGTGACATATCTGGTGATCGAGCAGCCCATGTTACAGGACCACCTGTGCCAATCCACGTTCCTGGTAACCGTCGGTCCAGGAATCGACGCACACGACGACTGAAATGTGCCGGCGCCCCATGTTGGAACCACATGCGTTGTCTTGTAGGGAGCGAGGCGTTTTCCAGCAATTCTGGCCATTTAATGGCCTAGGTAGCAGATACGGCCCAGTTAAACAGTCCCCCACAACGCCGACCCACACATTAACGAAGAACCGCAATTGATGAGCGCTAGTAACTGTGGCATGTGGGTTATCGTCACTCCAAACATGCGAATTGTGCATGTTGAAGACTCCATTACTCCCGAACGCTGCTTTATCGGTAAACAACACAGAGGATGGAAACGTAGGAAGCATTTCACACTGTTTCAGGTACTACTGCGAAAACTGTGCTCTGGGTGGATAATCAACTGGCTCCAGGTTGTGGACACGCTGTAAGTGAAACGGGCGTAATAATTGCTCTCGAAGGACTGTTCTTACATTCGTCTGATTCGTCCCCATGTTACGTGCAATTGCACGAGTGCTGATTGCAGGATCCCGTTCCACATGCTGCAAGACAGCTTCCTCAAATTGCAGCGTTCTTACCGTGCGACGGATTCCCTGCCCAGGCAATCTGAAAAATGACCCGGTCTCACGCAGACGTTGGTACACAGCAGCAAAGGTCGTATGATGCGGGATACGGCGATTAGGATATTGGTGTCGATAAAACCGCTGTGCAGCTCGTCCGTTGTGCGCTACGTAGTACGCACCAACCATATCAGTGTACTCAAATGGCTCTGAGCACTACGGGACTTAACATCTATGGTTATCAGTCCCCTAGAACTTATAACTACTTAAACCTAACTAACCTAAGGACAGCACACAACATCCAGCCATCACGAGGCAGAGAAAATCCCTGACCCCGCCGGGAATCGAACCCGGGAACCCGGGAGTGGGAAGCGAGAACGCTACCGCACGACCACGAGATGCGGGCTCAGTGTACTCACTCCAGGTGTATCGCTACATTAGTAAACAGAGACGATGCACTACTGCACTGGTGGACAGCAGTTGCCTAAAACTGAAGAGCGTAATACGCCCTCTAACAACCGAAGAGCGTAATACGGCCTCCACCTGTTTAAATACTCCTCATAGGAAAAAAAAAAAAAAGGCATTAGGGAAAAGCCGGCCGCGGTGGCCGTGCGGTTCTAGGCGCTGCAGTCCGGAACCGTGGGACTACTACGGTCGCAGGTTCGAATCCTGCCTCGGGCATGGATGTGTGTGGTGTCCTTAGGTTAGTTAGGTTTAAGTAGTTCTAAGTTCTAGGGGACTGATGACCTAAGATGTTAAGTCCCATAGTGCTCAGAGCCATTTGAACAAAAAATATTTGTTTTGATGTCCCATACAACCTCCCACAGTTTGTCCGTTTAAATACTTTTCACCCTGTATACTTAAGCCAGAGCTGTACGTGAACACTTTACAAACTTAGCCGTTTCGGAAATGTTTCCAGCCTTGGCCCACAATCCTATGATCATGCCTTGCTGGACGTCAGATAAATCGTTCCTTTTCAGCATTACGACAACGACTGCCCTGTTTCCTAATTCCCCCCCCCCCCCCCCCTGCTCTTCCTATATCTTACAGTGCTACAGTGCTACTGCTGCCACCTGCTGTTTTCACGTTGACGTCAAAGACAGGCAGTGGTCACATTAATGTGACTGTTCATGTATTTATGAAACTGAACGAATGATGATCTATCGTTGTCGTCCTACTCGAGATTATCATCATAGCAACATTGTAAAACTTGTCTGTAATTCTATAAACTACCCGAGTGCAATCACCCGGCTATCACTCATGAGAAAATGTGAACGGGGCCGGCCGGTGTGGCCGAGCGGTTCTAGGCGCTTGAGTTTGGAACCGCGCGACCGCTACGGTCGCAGGTTCGAATCCTGCATCGGGCACGGATGTGTGTGATGTCCTTAGGTTAGTTAGGTGTAAGTAGTTCTAAGTTCTAGGGGACTGATGGCCTCAGAATTTAAGTCCCATAGTGCTCCGAGCCATTTGAACCATTTGTGAATGGGTTTTCCTAACTATGGTGCCTGAAAATGTGAATGCACTACCATATTCCTTACCTTGACCGCACATGAAGCATCTAATTCATCTTATATGACAGGCGCGTTTCGATTTTGTCTTCATAATAACAGTAGAATAGACCAGATGTATGGTAGATTAAGGACGTAGGGGAGTAGAACAGCTCGATTTAAATACAAGTCGACTACAGACATAATTAAATCTAACTTTTTTAAAAACCTGAAAATCCATTTGTAAGGAAGCTTACACGAGCGAGTAAAGTATAAAGGCACTTACATAAACTAATGCAGAAAGTGCCTGGATACACGATAGTTTTTACTGGGCAGTGACACAATGATTAGTCAATCAAGAAAAAACACACGCAAAACATCTACAAAATGAAGAAATGGAACACGTAATTGAGGGAGAAAGAGGGAGATACTCTTTAATGACTGTGCAGGGCAGTAGAGCGTGGCATATCATCTTAGCGGCGGCACGGAAACATCTGGTGGTCTGGATGCGATAGTACATACGAATTGCCACCGTAAATAGAGATAATCTCATTGTTGTAAACTGGCGAGCAACAATATCATTTCCTGTATCTCCGAGTATCCAGCTCTTCCATCGAACTTCTGATGCCTGCAATATTCAGAAAAGGACCATCTGACCTGTTAACCATGGGTCACGATGAGTCTTAGGTGTGCTGCGGAGTATCCGGCTAGCGGCTTTTCTTGCGATGGCACCTTGTTTCCAAGAAAATCCATGTTGAATTTATATGCGTAACTCGTGTACCTGTAATGTTAGTCATGTTTCGAGGAGGCGAGCGCAGCACAGCGGCTAAGTTTCAGGGTTAGCATGCTGTCGGTAGCGGTTCGGAGCCTGCCCGCGTGCTTTTCTTTACATTACTGATTCGTGGGGACGGCAGATCGATCATTATGATCAAATCTTTGTAAGTGAAAGAAAGGCATGCACGTTGTAATGGTACTTGAATTACATAACCATTACGGCACCTCACCTTAACCTCTCGATACCTACAATATTCTACTGTGTTTCTGTAAAATAGTTAACATATTTCTGTGACAACATTCAGATTTGATTTCATTAATGTAGAGGTACTTTGATACATCGATATGTTTATATCGCAATGATATTATTCTTATGTGCATTCTCTCTTTTGTCACTACGATCTTTGACGTACTTGTAACTCTGATTTTTGGGCGTGTAAGCGCTTATTAGAGAGTAAAGTCTAGGTCGTCATGTTGAAAACACACAAATTGAAGTCAGTTCATGAAATGTGAACTTTCACAGTGTGGAAGATATTTTCAAGTATGTTTTATATTGTGAAGTGATGTTGCAACAAAAGTAATAAAAAAGAAGTGTAATTTAAATTCGGAGTGCTGATTACTTTTTTACATCATCATTGTTCTAACTTGAAAAAGTTTAATCTTCAAGAATGGTTTATGAAACACATCTATAAAACTTTTGAATATCGCAGAATAACGCATTGGCCTCTTTGCATCCGAGCTTGGAATCATCACCACCTAGATTTTCGACGACTGAGCCATGAGTTCACAACGAGACCAGCGTGGGAAATACGAAAAGATGAGTGCCTAGTTTATCCATTATTTCATGAAATGACTTTATTATCTGTGCTCAAATGACACCTGCCACGTAATACGAGGGCTGTCCAGAAAGTAAGTTACGATCGGTCGCGAAATGGAAACGACTATGAAAATCTGATAAAGCTTTGCAAAGATGTGTTGGGCAGTGTCTCTAGTATGACTCTAGGTAGAATTACGTCGCTCTATTCATTCCTGAGCTCTTAGTGAGCGCGTAAAGATGTTATAGAAAATAGTGTCTCCCGCCAAGTACGAGGGCCTGGTGAGAATTTTCCCCTGAAGCTATGCAACCAACATTACATAACTGTCGTGCGGTTTCTTCTTCAAGACAATTCTCAGCCTCATTCTGCAGGGGCAGTGAGTATGTTCCTGCATCGTTTCAACTGGAAATGTTTGGTTACCCACAATACAGCCCGTAATTGTCTCCCACTGAGTTTCATCTCTGCTCAAACGAACCGCTGGCTATGAAGACAACATTTTGGCACAGATAACGAGCTTTAGGCCAGCGTAGAGAATTGGCGGAAAGCACTGGCGGCTGCCTTCTATGATGAGGGTACTGGAAAGTTGGTACAACGCTACGACGAAAGTCTGAGTCAGAACGGCGACTACGTAGAGAAGTAGCTGAAAGATGTAGCTAACTGTTACAAATGAAACATTTCTGATTTTCACTGTGATTTTCATTTCGCGATCAATCGTAACTTACTTTCTGGACAGCCCTCGTATTACTTTGTTGTTGCCCGAAAATGCAATATTTAGTAGCGTGAGCAACACTACAATCATAATTAATTTTTGACCTTTGTTGTGGTAGGGTTGTTAGAACCTGCATCGTAAAAATCATCCCACCCAAATGTACTCCACTTCGATATCCCTGTGATGTTTACTTTCACAGGTTCACAATTAAAATTCATAATGATCCCGATTTGCTATAGACTAGTAGAGAAAACGGTAAGAGGGAAGATTCCATAACAATACATTCTGCATCAATTTAGTGTACCTGCTTTCCCAAGAATGATCAAACACGTGTGGTTCTTACGGAAGTTGATCGAAGGAAGTTCAATTTGTTTGAATTTAAATGAACTGTGTTTTCCGGCATAGCTTCTGAAAAATTTATTTGTCTGCAAGGTATTGTACGAATTTGTGTTTCGGTTGCTTCTACGATAAATACCATCCGGAATTCTGTTCTACCACAGAAAGAGATGTCAGGGATAGCGATCAACAGGATTCTGTAACCATTTTGTAACAAACGGAAGACAGTAATGATTGATTTATAACTGATATTACTACGGCGGAAACTACTTTTGAATA
This sequence comes from Schistocerca cancellata, assembly GCF_023864275.1. NCBI lineage: Eukaryota > Metazoa > Arthropoda > Insecta > Orthoptera > Acrididae > Schistocerca > Schistocerca cancellata. The sequence continues at coordinate 186,431,737 of NC_064627.1, read as the reverse complement.
ATTTTGCATGACATATACTATTTAATGATATTCTGCACGATGGAACTGACACAAAGATACACGAGCAGAATCTGAACCGCTGCCGCCAGCATGGTTCCCGTGAACCATAACTACCGGGTTACTTTCGCTTGATCGAAATATGTCTAGCGTTACAGGTACACACTAATGTGGCAGAAGTCATCGGATAGAGATATTCACATATACAAATGGCGGTAATATCCCTTATACAAGGTGTAGAATGGCAGTGCATTGTCGCAGCTGTCATCTGTACTCGGCTGATTCATATGAAATGGTTTGCGACATGATTATGGCCACACGACTGCGATTAACAGACTTTGAACTCAGAGTGGTAGTAGGAACTAGACGCAAAGAACTTTCCATTTCGGAATTCGTTAGGGAATTCAATATTCCGGGATACAGCGCCAAGAGTGAGCCGAGAATACCACATTTCGGACATTATGTCTCAACATGGATAATACAGAGGCCGACAGCCTTCTCGCAAAGACCGGAAGAGCGGCGTTTGCGTAGAACTGTCACTGCTAACAGGCAAGCAACACTGCATGAAATAGCCGCAGAAATCAATTTGGGACGGACGGCGAACGAATCCGTTAGTAGGCCAGCCGCAGTGGCCGAGCGGTTCTAGGCGCTACAGTCTGGAACCGCGCGACCGCTACGGTTCCTTCTCTAGATTGTCGCACAGATGACAAAATGGTAGATATCGAAATAGACGACAGAGGGATAGAGAAACAATTAAAATCGCTCAAAAGAGGAAAGGCCTCTGGACCTGATGGGATACCAGTTCAATTTTACACAGAGTACGCGAAGGAACTTGCCCCCCTTCTTGCAGCGGTGTACCGTAGGTCTCTAGAAGAGCGTAGCGTTCCAAAGGATTGGAAAAGGGCACAGGTCATCCCCGTTTTCAAGAAGGGACGTCGAACAGATGTGCAGAACTATAGACCTATATCTCTAACGTCGATCAGTTGCAGAATTTTGGAACACGTATTGTGTTCGAGTATAATGACTTTTCTGGAGACTAGAAATCTACTCTTTAGGAATCAGCAAGGGTTTCGAAAAAGACGGTCGTGTGAAACCCAGCTCGCGCTATTCGTCCACGAGACTCAGAGGGCCATAGACACGGGTTCACAGGTAGATGCCGTGTTTCTCGACTTCCGCAAGGCGTTCGATACAGTTCCCCACAGTCGTTTAATGAACAAAGTAAGAGCATATGGACTATCAGACCAATTGTGTGATTGGATTGAGGAGTTCCTAGATAACAGGACGCAGCATGTTATTCTCAATGGAGAGAAGTCTTCCGAAGTAAGAGTGATTTCAGGTGTGCCGCAGGGGAGTGTCATAGGACCGTTGCTATTCACAATATACATAAATGACCTGGTGGATGACATCGGAAGTTCACTGAGGCTTTTTGCAGATGATGCTGTGGTGTATCGAGAGGTTGTAACAATGGAAAATTGTACTGAAATGCAGGAGGATCTGCAGCGAATTGACGCATGGTGCAGGGAATGGCAATTGAATCTCAATGTAGACAAGTGTAATGTGCTGCGAATACATAGAAAGAAAGATCCTTTATCATTTAGCTACAATATAGCAGGTCGGCAACTGGAAGCAGTTAATTCCGTGAATTATCTGAGAGTACGCATTAGGAGTGATTTAAAATGGAATGATCATATAATGTTGATCGTCGGTAAAGCAGATGCCAGACTGAGATTCATTGGAAGAATCCTAAGGAAATGCAATCCGAAAACAAAGGAAGTAGGTTACAGTACGCTTGTTCGCCCACTGCTTGAATATTGCTCAGCAGTGTGGGATCCGTACCAGATAGGGTTGATAGAAGATATAGAGAAGATCCAACGGAGAGCAGCGCGCTTCGTTACAGGATCATTTAGTAATCGCGAAAGCGTTACGGAGATGATAGATAAACTCCAGTGGAAGACTCTGCAGGAGAGACGCTCAGTAGCTCGGTACGGGCTTTTATTGAAGTTTCGAGAACATACCTTCACCGAAGAGTCAAGCAGTATATTGCTCCCTCCTACGTATATCTCGCGAAGAGACCATGAGGATAAAATGAGAGAGATTAGAGCCCACACAGAGGCATACCGACAATCCTTCTTTCCACGAACAATACGAGACTGGAATAGAAGGGAGAACCGATAGAGGTACGGAAGGTACCCTCCGCCACACACCGTCAGGTGGCTTGCGGAGTATGGATGTAGATGTAGATGTAGATGTACGGTCGCAGATTAGAATCCTGCCTCGGGCATGGGTGTGTGTGATGTCCTTAGGTTAGTTAGGTTTAAGTAGCTCTAGATTCTAGGGGACTGATGACCTCAGCAGTTAAGTCCCATACTGCTCAGAGCCATTTGAACCAGCCAATCCGTTAGTAACAGTGCGGCGAAACTTGGCGTTAATGAGTTATGGCTGCGGAAGACAGACGCGCGTGCCTTTCCTAACAGCACGACACGCCTGCAGCGCCTCTCCTGCTCTCGTGACGTCATCGGTTGGGCCCTAGAGGACTGGAAAGCCGTGGCTTGGTCACATGAGTCCCGATTTCAGTTGTTAAGAGCTGATGGTAGGGTTCGAGTGTGGCGCAGACCCCACGAAGCCGTCGACCCAAGTTGTCTACAAGGCACTGTGCAAGCTTGTAATGGTTCGAAAATGATGTGGGCTGTATTTACATGGAATGGACTCGGTTCTCACAAGGGAACCTCCCCATCGCACCCCCCCCTCCCGCCCCCTTCAGATTTAGTTATAAGTTGGCACAGTGGATAGGCCTTGAAAAACTGAACACAGATCAATCGAGAAAACAGGAAGAAGTTGTGTGGAACTATGAAAAAAATAAGCAAAATATACAAACTGAGTAGTCCATGCGCAAGATAGGCAACATCATGGAGAGTGTGAGCTAAGGTGCGCCGTGGTCCCGTGGTTAGCGTGAGCAGCTGCGGAACGAGAGGTCCTTGGTTCAAGTCCAGGTCCTTGGTTCAAGTCCTCCTTTGAGTGAAAAGTTTACTTCATTTATTTTCGCAAAGTTATGATCTGTCCGTTCGTTCATTGACGTCTCTGTTCACTGTAATAAGTTTAGTGTCTGTGTTTTGCGACCGCACCGCAAAACCGTGCGATTAGTAGACGAAAGGACGTGCCTCTTCAATGGGAACCGAAAACATTTGATCGACAGGTCATAGGTCAACCGATTCCTCCACAGGTTTTCTTGTGGATGTGCTAATCACTCCCAAAAAAGTGATGAAAGTTTGTCACATAAACTGAAAATAAAAGATTAAACTTTTTGCTCGAGGGAAGACTTGAACTAAGGACCTCGTGTTCCGCAGCTGCTCAGGCTAACCACGGGACCACGGCGCACCTTAGCTCATAATATCCATGATGTTGCCTATCTTGCGCATGGACTACTCAGTTTCTATATTTTGCTTATTTTTTTCATAGTTCCACACAACTTCTTCCTGTTTTCGCGATTGATCTGTGTTCAGTTTTTCAAGGCCTATCCACTGTCCCAACTTATAACTAAATCTGAGGGGGGGTGCGATGGGGAGATTCCCTTGTCAGGTCCAACTGAACCGATCATTGACTGGAAATGGTTATGTTCGGCTATTCGGAGACAATTTGCAGCCATTTATGGACATCGTGTACCCAAACAACGATGTAATGTCATCAGGCCACAATTGTTCGCGACTTATTTGAAGAATACTCTGGACAGTTCGAGCGAATGATTTGGACTTCCAGATCGCCCGACGTGAATAGCATAGAGCATTTATGGGACGTAACCAAGAGGTCAGTTCGCGCACAAAATCCCTCACCGGCAACACTTCCGCAATTATGGACGGTTGTAGAGGCAGGCCCGCCAGGGTGGCCGAGCGGTTCTAGGCGCTCCAGTCTGGAACCGCGCGACCGCTATGGTCGCAGGTTCGAATCCTGCCTCGGGCATGGATGTGTGTGATGTCCTTAGGTTAGTTAGGTTTAAGTAGTTCTAAGTTCTAGGGGACTGATGACCTCAGAAATTAAGTCCCATAGTGCTCAGAACCATTTTTTTTTTTTGTAGAGGCAGCATGGCTCAATATTTCTGTAGGGGACTTCCAACGACTTGTTGAGCCCATGCCACGTCGAGTTGCTGCATTACGCCGGAAAAAGAAGACGTCCGACATGCTATTAGGCGGTATACCATGGCTTTTGTCACCCCAGTGCAACAGGTACGCATAAAACTTCAACTTCGATTTTCTCGGAAAATAGTGGATGTGTCGCATGGAAAGCCACTATCCAGGTACCGAGCACAGATCCTTTCTCAACATACCTACGCCTTGTCGAAATCGGTGATTAATAAGTCTGACGATCCCTTTGTCAGTTACACGGTAGGACCACGTGGTTTGGAGATAGAGAGTACCAGCCACAGAAACACCACTTGACGACAGAAGAACTCGGATTCCAGGAAGGCAGAATACTTACCTTGGTGATTACGAACAGTTCGACGACGTTTGCAGCAGCATGGACTATCATCTCGGAGACCATGGCTTCGGCTACTCTTAACGCTGCATCACAGACACGAGCGCTTGCGATGGTGTACTCAAAGACGAACCCGGGTGCACGAATGGCAAAACGTCATTTTTTCGGATGAATCCAGGCTCTGTTTACAGCATCATGATGGTCGCATCCGTGTTTGGCGACATCGCGGTGTACGCACATTGGAAGCGTGTATTCGTCATTGTCATACTGGCGTATTACCCGGCGTGATGGTATGGGGTACCATTGATTACACGTCTCGGTCACCTATTGTTCGCACTGACGGCACTTTGAACAGTGGACGTTACATTTCAGATGTGTTACGACCCGTGGCTCTACCCTTCATTCGATCCCTGCGAAGTCCTACATTTCAGCAGGATATTGCACGACCGCATGTTGCAGTTCCTGTACGGGCCTTCCTGGATACAGAAAAAGTTCGACTGCTGCCCTGGCCAGCACATTCTCCAGATCTCTCACCAATTGAAAACGTCTGATCAATGGTGGTCGAGCAACTGGCTCGTCACAATACGCCAGTCACTACTGTTGATGAACTGTGGTATCGTGTTGAAGCTGCATGGGCAGCTGTACCTGTACACGCCATCCAAGCTCTGTTTGACGCAATGCCCAGGCGTATCGAGGCCGTTATTACGTCCAGAGGTGGTTGTTCTGGGTACTGATTTCTCTGGATCTATGCACCCAAATTGCATGAAAATGTAATCACATATCAGTTCTAGTATAATATATTTGTCGAATGAATACCAGTTTATCATCTGCAATTCTTCTTGGTGTAGCAATTTTAATGGCCGGTAGTGTATGAAATCGAGTCGTATGCAGAGCGACTGCGGTGTCATTTAAACGCGCTGCTTTCGCAGTTTCCGCTTCCTGATGCTCAGCGTGGTGCGGCGGTGGTGGAAGTGTGCAGCTAGGTGAGGGTGGTATGGCGGGCGAGCCAGAGCCCTTCCGTGTGCCACATTTTTGGTATCCTGTTTCCTCCTACAGTGACTCAATGACGGCACTTTACTGCGCACTACAGCGTCACCAGCAAACAGTTGCAGGTTGCCGCTCACAATTGGCAGACAGAGACCACGACATCACCTCGGGTCCGCGGGCTTCGCTCACGCATGCACTGCGCGACACCCCGGAGACAGTTTCGCGGACGCTGCGAAGCGGGCGCCTTGCGTGATTTATCCGTCGGAAACAGCGGCCGCGCGATAAATACGCAATGCCAATAGCGGCGAGTGGCGGCGCGGCACTCGGCGAATTGCGCATGCGCTATGTATGAGCGGCGGCGGCGGCGCTCATAGAGGCGGAAGCCACACGGCCCCTGTGTATTATCCGCTCTCCGCCGGGACCGCCGCAGCTCTGCCTATAGAACACGAGCACACCGCTAACCGGATCGGATGTCTCGCATCCTGGCAGGCGGCGTATCCGTCCACAACTACGACAGACCACTGTTGACTAGTGTCGCCAGATGTCCCGATTTTCGTGGGATGTCCCTACACAGACAGAGAAAAATCGGAACACCACGATGTTATTAATGTAGTCTAACGAAATTTTGGGAATACATTTGTCTAGGTAACATTTTAAGCGACTAACATTTCAAGATCGCAGGTTAATGTAAGTGCGAAATAAATCATTGCCGTGTGAAATGCTGGTACATTAATAACCAGTGTAACTGCCAGAATTAGGCCATCCCCGGTAACTGAATGGTCAGCCTGCCGCTGGCAGTGCTGCGAGGTGGTTACGCGGCAGAGCGCTCCGAGCGAGGCGCGCACCGTGTGTTTGTGTTTACTTGGGCCGCTGTAAGTGTCGTTTTCCTTCTAGATCACCATGGCGCACAACTATCGGAAGAATACATTACGTTTCAACTTTTGTTCCGACTTCGCCCGACCCACGGCCCTGGAGGTAGAACAATTTATTCGAGATGAAGTTAAAATACCACCAACGGACCTAATTGGTATCCACTTGTCCATAGTTAGCAGTACCGTCTACGTCAAAATGATCAACGATGCGGCGTGCGACAAGGTGCTTCGAGAGGCGAAACGTGAACTGCGCTTCTGTCATTCCGACGGCAACGGCTGACCCGTTACCGTCGATCACACAGGTCTCGGCACACGAACGACAGGGATCTTCGAACTGCCGTTCGAACTACCTGCAGACGTCGTCATCGCGGCGCTCCGTCCCTATGGCAACGTTCTGGAGCATGTTGCCGAACGATGGGAACAATTTCAAACCTATCCCGCTTTTAACGGTGTCAGGCAGGTCCGCATCTACTTGCAGAAGCACGTGCCTTCCTATATACGTCTCGGAGGCTGCCGTGCTATTACACGGTGTTACTCATCAACTGCTCCGTGTTAAGTTGTTCGAAATTCTTTTCGCCCCTAACATTTCCCACAAAACTAACTTCCTTCTGCATAGCCATAAAGCTATCTGTATTCGATACTATTCCAGAATCTTCTGTCGTTAATCTCGGGTTCTGTGAATTTTCTGATTGAGAAAAATTTTGAAATGGTTCCGGACTATTTTCCCGACTTATTACATTGTTTTCCACTTCATTATCCATCATACTGTTTTCCTCTGTTGGCGAGTTCGCCATGTTAACAATTTCGTCATTCTCACTATTCATCATTTTTGCCTTTTTCATCGATCGCGTAATCATTTACAAAACATACAAAACTCGTCACTATATGAAAATTACACACAATGACACTTTATCACCAACAATATCAATCACACGAAATGCTTCCTTCAAACACGATTAACGAACAATAGAAGAATGACAATTACCAATCTACACATGCAAAATAGACTACAATTACTAAACTACAAATTACTACTACAATACTACTGTCTACTATTTTTACAATCAGAAGATTCCAAGGGACGATCCGAAGCAGCGGTCGCCACGTGCATGGGGGCTAAATTAAAATTAAATATGAATGCAAATATTTTTAGTAGCTGTATGTCCGATTACGCAAGTCTCGTAAACGGCTGGCCCTGACAACTAATTGTTACGCTATCTGACTGCATAGAATGACAACAAAGAATGTAAGAAAATTTCTGTTAACACAATTAACTAATTAAGTCCCCAGCAACTATAAAATCTACGAATCCAACAAAGCACAAGTGTAGCTGTTCTGTATGTGGTAGTATGACTCAACGCACATCTGGCACGGTTCTTCTTCAACAAGACAAGAATTTTTAAATATCATTTATACTGACGTGATAAAAGAAAATTAGAAATACTATAATTGTGCAAGAAACCCAGAATTACACTCTAATACAAGAACACAAGCCAGATGCTTTGTTGACTGAACCTGTAATGACACATTATTCAGGACACACAAATAAATAGACAACATAATATTTATTACCTTCATATATATTGACGAAAAGCACTCTGACCATTACAATATCTCCATTGGAATAACATCTGCTATCTCTCCCATCACATAGCTGCATAAAACATCGAACAAACACTCACTACTACCCCATCTCATTCCAACTTCAGCTACAAGCAGTGTCCACCACAACTTCTCGGCAAGAACTGCCTGTCGCTGCGTCTCAATAATCACTGCCAGTGGAGGCGGCGGAACAATACTCTCTGGCGCGATTTTTGGCGCTGTGGCTCAGTGTAGCCACCTTTCAATGTGCCTTTACAAGTACGACACAACATGTGGTTCATGCACGATGAAGCTCCTGCACATTTCAGTCGAAGTGTTCGTACGCTTCTCAACAATAGATTCGGTGACCGATGGATTGGTAGAGGCGGACCAATTCCATGGCCTCCACGCTCTTCTGACCTCAACCCTCTTGACTTTCATTCATGGGGGCATTTGAAAGGTCTTGTCTACGCAACCCCGGTACCAAATGTAGAGACTCTTCGTGCTCGTATTGTGGACGGCTATGATACAATACGCCATTCTCCAGGGTTGCATCAGCGCATCAGGGATTCCATGCGACGGAAGGTGGATGCACGTATCCTCGCTAACGGAGGACATTTTGAACATTTCCTGTAACAATGTGTTTGAAGTCACGCTGGTACGTTCTGTTGCTGTGTGTTTCCATTCCATGATTAATGTGATTTGAAGAGAAGTAATAAAATGAGCTCTAACATGGAAAGTAAGCGTTTCCGGACACATGTCCACATAACATACATTCTTTCTTTGTGTGTGAGGAATGTTTCCTGGCAGTTTGGCCGTATCTTTTTGTAATACCCTGTATAATGTACCAAGTCAGCGTGACGGAATGTCAACCTATGGGCCCGGGTTGGATTCCCGGCTAGGTCGGGGAATTTTCTCCGCCCAGGGACTGAGTGTTGTGCTGACCTCGTCATAATCCTATCATCCTCATCGACTGAAGGCCACCGAAGTGACGTCAAATTGAAAGACCGGCACCCGGCGAACGGTCTGCCCAACGGGGGGCCCTAGCCATACCATAAAATAAATAAAGTGCCAGAATTGCCAGAATGTTGAATGCAAGCATGCATTTTTTTTTGTAAAGGTGCCGGATGTTAGTTTGTGAGATGTAGTTCCATGCCTATTGCACTTGATCAATACAGGGGCAGATTTTACTGTTTGTGCACGACACTGGATCTGTCATCCGATGGTGTCCCACATGTTCTCGACTGGAGGCAGATTTGGTGATCGAGCAGGCCGAGGCAAGGTGTCGACAGTCTTTAAAGCATTCTGGGTTACAACATCTGTAAGTGGTTGAGCGTTATCTTGTTGGGAAACACCCCTGGAATGCAATTTTGGCAGCACGACAGGTCGAATTACCAGACTGACGAACAAATTTGCAGTCAGAGTGCTTGGGATAATCACGAGAGTGCGCCTGTTGTCATACGAAAAATCACCCCAGACCGTAACTCCAGGTCTAGGTCCAGTGTGTATAGTGTATTCTTTGCGTGGTGGAGTAATTATGGTGTACGCGTACGTGGACACAGTGTTCGCGCAGCAATCGCCGTCATATTGTAACTGAGGGGGAATAAGGGAAACCAGCCCGCATTCGCCGAGGTAGATGGAAAAACGCCTTAAAAACTATCCACAGGCTGGCCGGCACACCGGAACTCGACACTAATCCGCGGGGCGGATTCGTGCCAGAGACCGGCACGCCTTTCTGCTCGGGAAGCAGCGCGTTGACCGCGCGGCTAGCCGGGCGGGCCATATGAGGAGTCTTTCAGCAATGTCAAACACGGTCGTTTTGGTGAGGCATAATGTTGCATGGGCGCACTAATCTCCCAATCTTTGAACAAGGTACAGTCAACCGTCAAAGTTATTGTGACAATGTACAGCTCCCCATGTTCGTCTGTTAGTAATGAATTCCGCCCTGGTCTTATTTTTATGTGTGTCAACGAGCGACTCTATTGAGCTGCGCAGGTTGAGGCGTTCTTGGGAAGAGATGATACTTGAGGAACGGAGTGGCCTGGTTGTACTCTCCACTTCAAGTCCTATCGAGCACGTATGAGATGTGTTCAAATGGTTCAAATGGCTCTGAGCACTATGGGACTTAACATCTGAGGTCATCAGTCCCCTAGAACTTAGAACTACTTGAACCTAACTAACCTAAGGACATCACACACATCCATGCCCGAGGCAGGATTCGAACCTGCAACCGTAGCAGTCGCTCGGTTCTGGACTGTAGCGCCTAGAACCGCACGGCCACTCCGGCCGGCCTGAGATGTGTTGGGCAGACGTATTGTAGCATGTCCATATGCACCAACGACCATGCAGTAATTATCAACCGCCCTGGTTGAGGAATGAAACGCCCTACCACAAGAACTCGTTGCCACCTTGTGACCACCATGGGAGCACGTTGCAGAGCTTGCACTGCCGTACGTGCTGATCACACACCTATTAAGATGCGAAAGAATTTTGAAATTCCCGGGGACCATAAAAAATAAGGGTGACTCCAGTGTAATTATTGTCTTTCAATAGAAGTGTCATTTCTGTTGGTCCATTGCGTTCTTCTTTCAGTTACCCTCTCTACTATACTGCACCAGTTGCGACGAAACGCGCTCTTTCGCCCATCGACGGCGGTTCAGCAACATAAATTGTCCACCTACCTCGATACTGCTGCAGATCTGCACACGTAACGCCTGACTGCAGCTACTTAAGAGATCTCAGAAAAGCAGTGTTGAAGAAACTGAGATTTCATAACTACACGTCGGAGGCCGCTATAAGTACAAAAGCTGAAAATAGTCTTGTGAACTCTAAAGAATAAATCGGAAATGGGTTGCTGTTTAAATTTCTAAGTTCAAAGGTCCTTTTAAACTTGCATTAGGATTTTTTTTATTGCTATTAAGCAAGATCATCAGCCCACATGTGTTCAAATCATTAAAGTTCCTGTTCACAGTCCTCGTCACACTCAAACAGCCAGAACTTTTCCTATCCAATTCCGAAATCATTTACGAGAGTAACACAGTCAATAAACTGCTATTTACTTTTGCACTCGGCATTCAGTGGTTGTCTTTAAATAAAGTTTTTGCTCGCTTTAAATACCCAGTAAAAAAAATTTACTTAGTACCGCCACGCTTTTAGTTCAAAGTTTACACACGCGATTTTCTCCGGAACAAAATATCCCTCGACTCTTAAAATTTGACACATAGTTAATGGTTAACACCAGCTACATTTATCACTGTACCGAAACGCGGAAGTCACAATATCACTTCATTTTACACATAATGCGTTCGGACACTTCCAGCATGACCGGCTCCTTCGAAAGCTACTCCACACCTTCCTTCTTCTCTCTGCCTCTACAAGCACCTCCATCTCATGCGTTAGGTGGCAAACCGTCCCACTTCTTATTGGCTGTGCAGAATTACGACCAATCAGAACTGACTTTCAGGGCGCGGCTCGCGCCAAAATCTAGCAAGAACCAACCACTGCTAACAGCTCACTGACGTCATTAAAATAAGCAACTCAAAACTCTCTTGCTAAACAAATAAAATGAAACAAACTTTAAGCTGTACTTTACGTCTGGAATTTAACTATATAGTCGCGAACGTTCTGGCTGCCTCTTACATATTCAAACATGCTTGGACATCCGTCATCCACTAGTAGGGGAACCACTGGTGGATTCGTTCTCACGATACAAAGATAGAACACTGGCAATTTCCTATAGAGAATTACAAACTGAGAATTTAATATTGGCGAATGTCCCACATACACTCACACAAGTACTCTCTTTCACACTCACCCTAACACAAAACATAAATATCTACTTGAAATTTTATATATATATATATATATATATATATATATATATATAGTTTTTAAGTGATGGATAATTACGTTTATTACTAACTTTTTTTTGTAACTTCCAAATTATGACAGTTATTGACTTCAGAGTTTGACAAAATGGCTCTGAGCACTATGGGACTTAACTTCTGAGGTCATCAGTCCCCTAGAACTTAGCACTACTTAAACCTAACTAACCTAAGGACATCACACACATCTATGCCCGAGGCAGGATTCGAACCTGCGACCGTAGCGGTCACGCGGTTCCAGACTGTAGCGCCTAGAACCGCACGGCCACTCCGGCCGGCTCAGATTTTGACAAATTGTTCATTTACACAACAGAAGGTTATGTACCTAATATGAAGTTCCACAGGCTGTTTCTAGATCAGTTATTAATTTTTATAGTTCATACAAGAAAGTTTTAATGGACAAATTGGCGATCGCGCCCTAGCTGCGACGCCTCACAATTATTTCTATGTACGATTCAAGTTTCATCGACTTGTGTTATTCGGCAGCGACAAATCAAGCGAAAGTTACTTTCATCCTTCAAAAAATGGTTCAAATGGCTCTGAGCACTATGGGACTTAACATCTATGGTCATCAGTGCCCTAGAACTTAGAACTACGTAAACCTAACTAACCTAAGAACATCACACACATCCATGCCCGAGGCAGGATTCGAACCTGCGACCGTAGCAGTCGCGCGGTTCCAGACTGAAGCGCCTAGTTGCCGGCCGCGGTGGTCTAGCGGTTCTAGGCGCTCAGTCGGGAACCGCGCGACCGCTACGGTCGCAGGTTCGAATCCTGCCTCGGGCATGGATGTGTGTGATGTCCTTAGGTTAGTTAGGTTTAAGTAGTTCTAAGTTCTAGGGGACTGATGACCACAGATGTTAAATCCCATAGTGCTCAGAGCCATTTTTTTGAAGCGCCTAGAACCGCTCGGCCACTCCGGCCGGCACTTTCATCCTCAATTTATGTACACCAATGTATTCTTTCCTCCTTCCTGTTTACAGTTGCCTGTCTCCTCTACTCTCAGCTTCGTTGCCTCTATTGTCCACTATTCTTCTTTTCGTTCTGCCCGTGTTTCTCTAGCTAACGCACGCACGCAAACGTACAGGCAGGCGGAAGCGCATCCACAGTGAACGTAACGCAACGCGGGCGAAGGCTCTATTGCCGCCGGTTGGAGTAACTGTCTCCTGGAGGAACGGCACAGGCGGCAGCGGCGGACGCGACGTCCCGTGAAAGGACGTCACTTTCGCCCGTCGCGCTGACTGCCCCCGCTAAGCCCCGCAGAATCAACTCCACACGGAGGCAGCCCCGCACACTCCGCGCCACACCGTGTCGCATCGCATCCGAGTTTACTGCCTCCCGACGTTCCTCTACGCGCTACGCGGCCTAGTCTTTGTTTACGATCTCTAGGAGAAAGCACTCTCACTTTCGCTATCGTTGTGTTTCAGAATTGTGTCTGCTACAATTACACTGGGCCCACGGGAAATACGGACCCCGCAACGAACTTGTGACGTCACACTAGTTGCCTTGTCCGACGTTCGCCGCGAACGTTCGGCTACGTCCGGAACCAGGAGGGAAATCAGTATGTCAGTGAAAAGCGGACATATTTGCCTCATGGAGTAGACACTAGTGCGATAAACTTTAGTGAAAGTGAACTTTGTATACCACGAAAAACTTCGTTACTACTTATAAAGTGTCAAAAACTGACAATGACGAACTTTCTTTACAAAAACTTTACGAAAAATATTAATTAAATGTGTCATGACCTACAAAGAAGTGTTATATGGGAGCCGCGCGGCATTAGCCGAGCGGTCTGAGGCGGTGCAGTCATGGACTGTGCGGCTGGTCCCGGCGGAGGTTCGAGTCCTCCCTCTGGCATGGATGTGCGTGTTTGTCCTTAGGATAATTTAGGTTAAGTAGTGTGTAAGCTTAGGGACTGATGACCTTAGCAGTTAAGTCCCATAAGACTTCACACATATTTTTTGTTATATGGGAAACTAATATCTGTGATCACTATCATTTTTAGAACAAATGCTCTTATGATTTTTTTTGTTCTCACTTCTTCTTCTTCTTCTTCTTCTTCTATTTCAGATGATGTATCTTGTGCATGCTGGAGGCCAAACGTGATTGCCGTAAGTGTAATTTGGTAATTTCAAGCAACAGATGAAATTTACCTAATTTTGTCCTCTCTTCTTTTAGTTTTTGCTAACCCCACCAGCCTACGTTTTAAGAAGTCTCTTTGAACATTTTAAATAACGCGCGAGAGGCGCAGACGCTACTCGTATTGCTGTTGGCCATCTTAAGACCGATACCATTATTTCACTATATTTCTGAACTGATTAATAATATTCAGCTCAGACTTGTTTAAAAGAAATAATACTAATAATACTCCTTCAGAGTTGATAGATATTTTGCTTAATTTAAAAAAAAAAAAAATTACGTAAAAACTTCGTGTTTGCGTGTGCTGATAGAATCTGTGGCAAAGACGATGTTTTATCAATACTTAAAGGAAACAAATATTTATCGAGAGAAGTTTGAAATATTACGAGATGGTACATGCAGTTGTTCATGCTAGGACGTAACCCATGGCAGCTGGATATTTTATTAAAGAACTGTATTTGGTATTTAATAAAAAGATAGCGCTGAGAACCTACTAGCCGGAACGTATAGCTCTATCCACCAAAGACAGTTTAATACTGTGTGGTTGTAGTTTGTAAATGTAGGTGAGATGTATATTCTGATAAAGCAGATGTACAATTAATAGAATATTACCACAAAAGAGAACTGCTACTACGTATGTGTATGCTGCTTCAATTCGAAGGAAGTTTTAGAGGTAAAAGCAGCTACCTGCATTTTAATACATTAAAGATCCTCGCAGATTGTTTTCAGTGTATATTTTGAAATTTTCGCGTAACTTATTACGTAAAAAATATTAAACTAGGCCCAGATCCAAAGCTTTACTGTACACAAACAAGGTTTATCAGGTGTTCTTTGTATTTAATCTCAAAAGTTCTGCCTGATTTACTCTTGTTGCAGTTTACTGCTGGTAGAGAAGCCGATTTTTATATTCTTCCTTTTAAATACGTTGGCAGTTTGTTACGATAGCGGGCCTATGTATGGAACAATAGTACCTTATACTTAACGACGAATGTTATAAAAAAACGAAACGACATCAGGTGTGCCCCAAGTAAGCGTACTATGATGTCTCGAAAGTTTTCACGATACATAAAACACTAATCAGTCAGGAGCGGCAGCACTATACGATTTTTCACTAACCACGCAGTTCTTACAGGAAAGTGTCATAAGGAAATGCAGAGCGACTTGGAAAAAATTTCTACTTGGTGTAATAAGCGGCAACTCAGTGTGGACAAACGTCAGAGCAAACCAACGATAAGGATAGCGTGGGCACATTACATACTGTAAGTACATAAATTTATGCGTAAGAAAACCTTTTCTTATGGCGCGCGCGCACACACACACACACACACACACACACACACACACACACACACACACACAAAGAACGATGCATCACGAACAATTATCCGAATGGGGCGTAAATCCACACACACACACACACACACACACACACACACACACACACACACACACACACACAAAAAGAACGACGCATCACGAACAATTATCCGAATGGGGCGTAAATCGGTAGAAGATGTAATGTACACATGCAGACAAACAAATGATTACAATTTCAGAAAAATTGGTTGATTTATTCAAGGAAAGAGCTGCACACGTCGAGCACAACAATATAATGCGTTGGTCCACCTTTGACCCTTATGCAAACAGTTATTGGGCTCGGCATTGATTGACAGAGTTGTTGGATGTCCAGTTGGGATGTTAGATGCCTCGAGATGGTTGGATGGCCCTGTGCACAAATCTCTGCCGTGCGGGGTAGCCGCGCTGTCTAGGGCGTTCTGTCACGGTTCGCGCCCCCCCCCCCCCCCCCCCTCGGCCCCGTCGGAGGTTGGCATGTGTGTGTGTGTGTGTGTGTTGTCCTTGCCGTAAGTTAATCTAAGTTACATTATGTAATGTGTAAGCTTAGGGACCGGTGACCTCAGCGGTTTGGTCCCATAAGATCTTACCACAAAATTCCAAATTTTTCCATAAATCTCTAAACATTCTCAGCTGGGAACAGATCCGGCGACCTTGCTGGCCAGGGTAAGGTTTGGCATGCACGTAGACAAGCAGTAGAAACTCTCTACGGGTGCGGGCTAACATTATATTGCTGAAATGTAAGGCCAGAATGGCTTGTTCTTAAGGGCTCCGGTGACCAGTGAAGACATATCTGGAGCGTCCCCGGGCATCGGTGGGATAGCAACGTGATTGTGGATTGTGGCCCATGATACGGTCTGACAACCAGGATTGATAGTGTGGGTGCAATTTTTTTTTGATAGCAAGACCCCTTTGGTTGCCTTCCATCTCACCCTTACAGCACAGTGTTATGCCGACAATATTCTACACCACATTTTATTGCCTTTCATGGCGAACGACCTACACAACGCCTCTCTAAATGTGTGCTACCAGACATGGTTCAAATGGCTCTGAGCACTATGGAACTTAACATCTTAGGTCATCAGTCCCCTAGAACTTAGAACTACTTAAACCTAAATAACCTAAGGACATCACACACATCCATGCCCGAGGCAGGATTCGAACCTGCGACCGTAGCAGTCCCGCGGTTCCGGACTGCAGCGCCTAGAATCGCACGCCCACCGCGGTCGGCGTGTGCCACCGGAGCCCTTGTGTTGAGTTCGTATGCTGTAACTGTGATAGGTGACGCGAAATTTAATAACCAATTTGGTCTTTGTTTGTATGAAAAGCTGTCGGAAAATTTCTCCGATACTACTGTCAAGTTCGTAACGAGTGCGACCGATCCGCACGGTTGCTGAGAACACAGGTTTTGCTGGCGTGTATAATAGCCAGATAATACGGAATGTACATCTGATTAATAAAGCACATGTATTAAATGTAGTTTACTCCATCGTATCATGTTCTAGTCAGAAAGATCCGATTTCATATTCTGCGGTAAGCCTTGGTAGTAAGTAAAAGCTCACGTCGAAACTGACAATATGTGGAGCCTTGGCACGTACAGCAGTATGCTGAATAAACTGAAATTTTGCGGGAGGTGGGCAGAGCTTGTAATTTAAAACCTGCAACATGATGGAGAATAATAGCGCTACAGAGCAAAACGCTGCTCTCTAGATGGAATAATATGGCCTGCACAGTGCTTTACAGTCCCGAGTGCAACAGCCTGGAAGTCAGAAACTCACACATTGGTATCAAAGGGTCACTGATAAGCAAACCCAACAAAATATTACTCACGCTCTTAAATGAACATAATGATAGCTTTCGAGTGCTGGAGAACTGTCACCAAGTAGTCATGTAACACTCCACTAGAGATCAGAAATGAGCTCCGTATACTCGCTTTACCGGGTTCCACGACCTCCAAAATCGCCGGCTCCCTACTGTCGGAGACTTGATCTACGAGTCTCCGTCAGTGCTCAGTTATAACCGTAAACTCGTCGCTTGAGTCTTGTCGGGTACAAGTGGACTGACTCAATGACCGTAGAAAGGACAGCGAGTTTGCAACTACAACCGAGGAGGCCCGGCACTGTCGTCACCTTAGCAACCGTTGTTCATGACGAATGTTGTATATCAATACAAAGACTGATTGGTCAGCAGTGAATATGGTTCTGTTTTTATACAGATACACAGTCATGCAGCTGACGCTACCGATAACGTTTCGTGTAACCCGCACTGCGACTATATGAGGAACGGTATCCAGACAGGCGACAGCCATGTAATCAACCCCTCTCAGAGCCTTGGCCGACTGGTAGCAGACGGAATTACAATGTAAGAAAATACAAGTGAGGTCTGGCCGTGAGCTACGCGGTATTTTTAGACCAAGATGTACCATGCTAATGCCATACTTACCGAAGTGTCTTCAGACTTTCTTTGTGCAATGAGCGACGTAGACATAGGGCCTTTGGATGTCTCTGTAAGTTTAGTCCTTTTACAGAACTTGATCTTTCGTAAATTGTTCAGAAACATTGCCTCATACAGTGTGCTCATCATCGGAAACAACAACATTAAAAGGAGATATCAAAATAGGATGTGAATGTAACAATTTTCTGGTACATAAACCATTGAAAAGCACTCGAGTAACAACTTTGTGGTATATAATCCAAGGAAAAGAATGACTCGCCACGTTGAACTGCTAAAGCACTTTCATGAACGAAATTTGTACAGTATGTCTAAGATCTCTTCGTATACTTTACTACTGCAACATTTTGACAATGTGCTTCACGTGTCCACAACAGATTGGCCAACAACATTGTCCTATCAAGTGGGGCTGCATAAAACATCATCGGTAGGGGAAGCTGATTCACCATGTATATAGGTGCCATTGTGCACTATCACATCATGCAAAGTTATTATGTTTCAGTCTCCGGAATTTCCAAGCAGTTCTCCAATTTTTTTTTCTCTATGGAATCTTTTTCTATGGTTAGGTGTATGTGTATGTGTGTGTGTGTGTGTGTGTGTGTGTGTGTGTGTGTGTGTGCGTGTATGAATATGTATAATACTACTATGGAGCAGCTTTTTGAGGCAGCAATTTAAGAAAATATGACTCCACATAAGATAGCAACAACATCGCAATCCACGTAAGCGTTATATCTGTACAGTTCAAATAGTATCACTCACCACTGGAAATGCAGAAAACACCCAAGATGAGTTGATATTGGTCCAGGATAAAGTACACTTACCTGAAACAAAAGTAAGTAGAGTTAGTTTTATGTGATGTAAATGTATTTGAAATTATTTGTCTGTATCAGTGCACGATAAGACAATACATGTTTATGTTACATGCACGAGAAATGTACAAACAGATCGAAACAAAACTAAACTGAAAAAACAGTCTATATAATACAATGTAAGCTTTTAGAACTGTAGTTCAATGACGGCACAACGATTTCACTTTAGAGTCTTTACGCTTAATGAAGCCCGCTTGATCTTTAGGGACCTAATAATAAATGTAAGTCTTCACGAGAGTGAATTTAATCCGTAGCGCTTGCAGCGCTGCGGAAAGAAAATTGTCCAGGAGTAATTTGCAGAGTGCAACGCTGGAGAAGTCCTGCCGGAAGAGCCACTCCAGTTCCATGGCTGCCACGTCGTTCCTAATTCGCCTCTTCACCGGGATTCGCTGCTCAAGTCGTCCGCTCCCCCCTTTTTGCCGTCCAATCAGATTACAATACGACGAGCACTGGTCGAGGTGGAGGGGAAGGGGTGAGGGGTAGAAAATCGGTTCTTCCCCTGGCCGGGTGATACCACTCTGTCCCACGTTTGTAGCATTAATTCCGACCCTGGTTTGAAGAAGTCAGTACGAAATTCTCCTGGGCAAACGAGGCGCCGAGAGCTGAAGAGGAAGCTACCCAGCGAGAATGCTCGCTTCCGACTCGGCCGCCATAATCTTAGTCTTCAATTTCCTGCGCATCACGCGAAATTAGAAATTACTACGCGTGCGCAATCGGCTCCCCGCTATTGCTCTCATCGGGGTATCGCCCGTTTGGATGATGAATACTTAATGCACTTTGGCCCGTCTCGTCCGTGCAAGAAGGGCGTGTCTCCCTTCCTCCCGAGACGCTAAGGACCTAATTAAACCGGAACGCCGGAGCAATTAGGCGCAGACGTGAAACATTAATTTCGGGCTATTCGAGGCAATACTCTACAGCAATTACCCGGCACGGCAGTGGCGGACTCTGAAGAGATTCGGTTTTATCACCCGACAAACTGGCATTTTTTTCTGAGCGGGTTACTTTAACACGCAACGTTAACAAAAATTAAGTCATTCTACGAAAATAGGCTGTTAATATCAACCAGCTGGACATCAAACATAGGTCTAGATGCTACGAAGGAGTGCAATTTCTACTCAGCCTATGCACACTGATCAAAAGTATCCAGACATGCATTCGTAAACGTTGATATGAGTTACGTCCACCTTTCGTATTTATTACAGCTTGGACTCTGCTAGGTGTACTTTCAATGAAGTATCCGAGTATCTGGGTAGGAATGGCCGCCCATTCTTTCTCAAGAGCCAAAACCAGGCAAGGAGCTATGGTGGGCGTTGAAGTCTGGAGGGAAGTTGTAAATCATCCCAAAGGTATTCCATTACATTCAGATCGAGGCTGTGTCAGGTTATTCCATTTCAAGTATGTTATTGCGCACAAACCATTGCCTCACACGTGCTGCTTCATCACAGGCTGAACTGTCAACGTGACACAGTCGTCATCTCCGAACTGTTCCTCGTCTGTACATAGCACACAATGCTGTAAAATGTTACTTTTGAATCAATTATGGGATGACAGTGATCAATGTCTTACAAATATTTACTATTGAAAACAGTCTTGATCACAATTCATTTATTAAGGTGACCGGTTTCGACCACTACTGTGGTCATCTTCAGACCAATGAGTAAGAACCTCCTTCTACTGGAGAATCACTACTTGAGTAGTGGAGTAGTGATTCTCCAGCAGAAGGAGGTTCTTACTCATTGGTCTGAAGATGACCACAGTAGTGGTCGAAACCGGTCACCTTAATAAATGAATTGTGATCACTACTTGAGTAGTGGAGTAGTGATTCTCCAGCAGAAGGAGGTTCTTACTCACTGGTCTGAAGATGACCACAGTAGTGGTCGAAACCGGTCACCTTAATAAATGAATTGTGATCACTACTTGAGTAGTGGAGTAGTGGTTCTCCAGCAGAAGGAGGTTCTTACTCATTGGTCTGAAGATGACCACAGTAGTGGTCGAAACCGGTCACGGTAACAAATAAATTGTGATCAAGACTGTTTTCAATAGTAAATAGTTGTAAAATGTACTCATCTCCTTCCGCTTTAAGCCTTTTCTTAAGCGGCAGTAAGGGGACCACCCTCTAACCACGAAAAACACCGCTGTACCATACCATCGCCTTCTCCGCACTTCACTGTTGCCGCCTTACATCGTGGCTGGGAACATTGTCCGGGTTTTCACCAAACCCAAACACCTTCCATGGGATTGCCATGGAATAAACACTGAAGAGCCAAAGAAACTGGTACACCTGCCTAATATCGTGTAGGGCTCTCGCAAGCACGCAGTAGTACCGCAACACGACGTTCATCGACTCGACTAATGACTGAAGTAGTGCTTAAGGGAACTGACAATATAAATCCTGCAGGGCTGTCCATAAATCCGCAAGAGTATGAGGGGGTGGAAATCTCTTCTGAACAGCACCTTACACACAATGTTCATCTCTGGGGAGTTTGGTGGCCAGTGGAAGTGTTTAAATTCGGAATAGTGTTCCGGAAGCCACTCTACAGCAATTCTGCACGCATAGGGTCTCGCATTGTCCTGCTGGAATTGTCCTAGTCCGCCGAACTGCACAATGGAAATGAATGGATGCAGGTGATCAGACAGCATGCGAGGCATAAAGCTTTGTGTCGTGCAGTCTTCAAGGGTACAGAGTGGATATTCGGCTTCGAAAGCGCACCGATGATGTTTCGTTGAATGATTCGGACGCTGACACTTGTTGAAGGCCCATCGTTGAAATCTGCAGCAATCTGAGGAAGGATTGCAGTTCCATCACGTTGAACGATTCTCTTCAGTCGTCGTTGGTCCCGTTCTTGCAGGATCTTTTTCGGGCTACAGTGATGTCGGAGATTTATTGTTTTATCGGATCCCTGATATTCACGGTACACTCGTGAAATGATCGTATGGGAAAATCCCCACTTCATCGCTACCTCGGAGATGCTGTGCCCCATAGGTCGTGCGTCGACTGTAACACCAAGTTCAAACTCAGTTACGTGTTGATAATCTGCTACTGTAGTAGCAGT
Source organism: Schistocerca cancellata (assembly GCF_023864275.1). Lineage (NCBI taxonomy): Eukaryota > Metazoa > Arthropoda > Insecta > Orthoptera > Acrididae > Schistocerca > Schistocerca cancellata. The sequence goes on along the minus strand of NC_064627.1, from coordinate 186,410,084 downwards.
AACCCATCTAACAACTGCGCCAGACACTTGTTGTCTTACAGGTGTTGCCGACCGCAGCGCCGTATTCTGCCCGTTTGCATATCTCTGTATTTAAATACGATTGCCTTTACCAGTTTCTTTGGCACTTCAGCGCAGCATGAGTCATCACCCCAAATAACCCTTTTCTAGTCATCCGCTGTGCACTGGCGTCGCTCTTTACAACACCGTAATTGTCGATGAGGACTGACTACGAAAACATGTGGCTTATGACGCGCTGCACCAACGCTGACCCATTGTTTGCAACTCCATACGCACAGTCATTGTGTTAGCTGGACTACTGGTAGCGCTTTGGACTCACAACGGTTCGAAGGGCTCTGAGCACTATGGGACTTAACATCTGTGGTCATCAATCCCCCTAGAACTTATAACTACTTAAACCGAACTAAACGAAGGACATCACACACATCCATGCCCGGGGCAGGATTCGAACCTGTGACCGTAGCAGTTGCGCGGTTCCGGACTGAAGCGCCTTGAACCGCTGGGCCACTGCGGCCGGCACGGACTCGTGATGTACTCCTTCCTTCCGCTGATTTCATGCGATATAACAGAACCACCCTCCGCAATGCACGATGGTTTCTATAGGTCAGCGTGTGTGGCCTGGCTCTCCTTCGTTTAGCTGCGGTTGTTCCTTTGCGTTTCCACTTGACAGTCACATGACCAATAGTTGACACGGCAGCCTTTGAAGGGTTGAAACGTCTCTGATGGGTTTGCTACTCAGGTGACATTTAATGACAAGTGCAAGTTAGAAGTCAGTCAGCTCTCCTGATCCACCCACTGTGCTGTCGCTGCTTCTCTACTGACAACACAATGATCCCAGCCTCCTTTTGTACAAGCGGGTCTTCCTCTCGTGACATATAGTGCTCAGTTCCGCATTACATAGGAATGTCCGAATACTGTTTGTCAGACAGCACATACAGACATTCTCCCGAATACTATCATTGTGACATGTTTTCAAATGCTATCATTATGACATGTTTTCACGTTTTTTTCAATTACGAGAATACTGGAATTTAAATGTTAAAAAACACTATCTGCAGAGCATATGCCTGGGCCGTAGTCTTGTACGGAGGAGAAACATCAACGACAAATTCAGACAAGAAGAAAGAAGAACCTTATGATATGTGATGATATAGAGGAATGCTGAAAACTAGATAGGTAGATCAGATAATTAATGGAGCAGGCAATGAATCGAACTGGGAAGAAAAGAAATTTGAGGCACAATTTGACTAAAAGATGGGATCAGTTGATACCACATTCAGAAGCACCAAGGGTTAGTCAGTTCAGTAACTGAATTAAGTGAGGGAGACCATGAGCATGGTATGACTACTGTAAGCATGTTGACGCATACATATTTAAGCATATGTGAAGAGATTCGCACAAAATAGATAAGCTTGGAGAATTGCATCAAGACCGCAGCAACAACAACAGCAGCAGCAGCAGCAACAGCAACAACAACAACAACTGAAATACATGTTAACAAATGCACGAACTTCAAACTTCCAGGCAGACAGGCTAACGTTTCAGCTCCGGCTGCGGCTGACATCGTTAGAGGTGAAGCGGAGAACCGTTTCCTACTACGGCTCTGAGGATGTCTACCGTAACCGGAGACGAAACTTTAGGGGAATGTTTTTATATATCTACCACAGCCTGTCAGCCTTGAAGTTCTAAGTGAAGTTGTACGTCCGTCCCCGTAGCTGGGTGGTCAGCGCGACGGAATGTTATGCCAAGGGAGCCGGGTTCGATTCCCGTCTGGATCGGAGATTTTCCCAGCTCAGGGACGGAATATTGTGTTGTCTTCATCATCATCTCATCCCCATCGACACGCAAGACGCCGAAGTGGCATCAACTAAAAAGACTAGCACCATGCGAACGGTCTATCCGACGGGAGGCCCTTGCCACACGACATTTCATTTCATTTTAGTGAAGTTGTATGATAAAATGCGCATAAACTTCCAGATTATCAACGCCCAGTGCAACGATTAGCAGCTGGTGCACAACGTAACATATGTAATGTAATGTAAGTAGAGGATATGTTCTAGTATAATTCTACTACAACATCGGTGATCAGCCACTGGTCCACGGTTGACAGTGAAATCACATGAGGCAGTAATTCAGATTTCGGCCCGAAAAACGAACAACTGAACGGAATCAATTATTAAGGTAACAATTACGAAGTGAACCGTTTTATAATCTGTAAGTACCATGAAAACAGTTATATATATATATATATATATATATATATATATTCCAAATTAAATGCACTGAAGATGCTTTAATATAAAGGATGACACTCCTCTGCAACATAAATAAATATAGATTGCAGCAAGAAAAAAAGCGTTTTAATTTATAAAAGGATGTAATATGTCGATCAAATGCGATCAATATATTCATGAATAAAATGAAATTTTTGCAGGTATTGATGATACATTACACAATAATCGTACGCATTATATATGGAACATGCTTCCACAGGGTCCCTTGAATGCCCCAAACCAACCAACCATGCTCCCACCAGCCTGTGAAGATGCTACGTCCCATGGGAATAGCTGAAGCAGGGCCAGATGCGAGGCAGTGCCTTTATTGTTGAAATGCTGACTGAAATTGGGATGTGTGTGGGGCTGCAGACAGCCGAAGATATCCATAGGCCTCGCAGGACGTGTTTCTGTCACGTCTCTGCTGCTGAAAAATCCGGAATGAAGAGTTGCTTACGGTTCGTTTACTCCCATTCAGCCAACTCTTTACTCCAGGCGCCGGTCGGGTCGGAGGGGAGTCCCCCAGCTGATAAATATTTGCCGGCGGGGCGCGCACTGCAACGTTGGCAGCCTTGCGAGAGAGAGGGCCCGATCTCGCCTTACCCGGTTTTGATTAAGAGCGAGTTTCGGCGAACGGCCGCCGCGCGGCGCGCGCGTCATATTCCGTCGCAAACAAATGACTGCCTGGGCGTCGCGAGCGGCAGAGAAAAGGCCGACAAGCTCCGGAGCGGGAGGGAAATTGAATTTCACTTGTTGGATTGTTATCAGATTTGCATCCGGGCGCAATAACGGTGAAGCGCTCGACTTTTATTGGTTCCGCAAGAGAAGGAGCGGAAACTGCCGTCGCGTCGATCGGACGAAGTTTTCGGCTGCGAGAGGGGAAGGGAGGGGGGGGGAGGGGGAGACTCGTCTAGTAGATCTGCCACTACAAGGTAGTTTCCGTCGACCCGGGATCGGAACAAGTTGCAGGAGGCTGCATCGTCAAAGTTGCCCGCTAAATCACTGTAGTCTAGAAAGGCATCCCGCTTCCCAGAAAGGTCAACGGTAGGGGCTTCTCCACCCATTACCACTGCCATCTTTATCTGGCACACAGATGTTGTCTCCGTACCCGTTTGTTTTCTCATTTTTATTATTAGATCTTGGTCCTCTTCGAGATCCTGTAACTTGCAAGATGTTGGTGCTGTTTAAAATTACTATTTTAGCGCTCACGTTTTTTGGATGTTACCTGATTGCTACGTCTTCTCCTAAACACAAGCGGCCGATTTTTAACATACTGCACTGCAGTAACCACTATATTTTCCCGTGTGCATGTGTTTGTACGTTTCTATTAACCTACTGCTTAAACGTAATTTTTTAAAATTTATTAATAGCGTTTTGGTATCACCCATACCTTCCTGTCTCATACCATAAAAAACAACAATGATTTGAAACAACAATGATCTGTTACATCCACTTAAACTGAACTTAAATAAATACGTAAGTAAACATATTTACTGTTTTCTAATATACAAAATTCTCTTTTCTTGTATTCTTATTTTATCCCTCTTTTATAAAATCGTATATGGGCTTATATACTTTTGTCTCTCCTGGTGCTAAAAGGGGTTCAATGTTTGTAGGCAAAGCATTTCCAGACATCATCAAATGCTGTATTAGTTTCGTCGGTTCTTGATACCTTCTGCGGCAGAAAAGAAAATGTGATTATCGTCTTCCTCACTGCCGCATTCACATAAAGAAAACGTACCCAAGCTGAAGTGATAAAGACGTTGCCATAGTCTCCTGTGATTGAAGCGAAATTTTACCACTGGCGATATAAAGTTTCTGTTGTGTGTGCAGTTTTGGTACCAAATACGTGTTGGGAGAGTAGACACCACTGTCGCATAATGCCTACTTTTAATTTCGTGAGACTGTTGGAGATACCTCTTTATAGCCTGCCTGTATGTTAAGCTTTCGAATGCCGTAATTATGTACTTTGTTTCGATTGCACACCGGAATGCAATCGTCTTTGTTTTCTTTTTGTGGCAGTGTCAGCATGTCTGTTGTGAGATGTACTAGTCAGACGTGGGTTTCTATGTAACTTGTGTGTGTGTGTGTTGTGTGTGTGTGTATGTGTGAATTTTTTATATTAAAAGCATGCAAACGAGAAACATGGAAATAGAATAGCATGCAAAAACTGGAGCTCGAAGAATGGAATTTTAAACATGAAAACTGGTTTCCCAACTTCAGCATTTTATTTATGTAGGACCATCTATCCTATAATTTCATTGGAAATCTGTCATAGCTGCAGTACATATAGTATGGCGACTAGTTTCGAATCCACTGGTTCATTCTCAAAGTCTGACCTGCTGAGATTGCACTGACGGATCATGATCTTAATGACAACAATCTAGAGTTTTAACTGCATGCCTCACACAGTGACAGTAGGTAAATGTCACAATAGTATATGCTCACTATACAAGTCAGTATCACACTCTCTGACTTATATTATGAGCAAGTGTACATTGTAACATTTACTTACTGTCACTGTGTGGGGCATGCAACGTAAATTTCAGATGGTTGTCATTAAGATCAGGAACTATCAGTGCAATCTCAGCAGGTCAGGTTTGAGAATGAACCAATGGATTCGAAACTAGTCGCCAAGAGAGATGTACTGCAATTGTGACAGATTTGTAACAAAGTCTTCAAGAATGGTTTATGTTCTCGTCAAACGAAGTTGTAAACAAATACCACAATAGACATGTTGAGGTGTCCGGTGTTCTGCCAGATACCAGCGCTGTGCGAGCACGATATTTCGATAGTATGATTCGTTATCTTCATCAGGTGATTAAAATAATGAGTCAAGTTGTCGAAATATCGTTTAAGAACGACCCCAGATATCTGGCAGAATTCCCGACACCGCAAGATCCAACAGAACGCCACTAACGCCTGAAGAACTACACTACTGGCCATTAAAATTGCTACACCACGAAGATAGCGTGCCACAGACGCGAAATTTAACCGACAGGAAGAAGATGCTGTGATATGTAAATGATTAGCTTTTCAGAGCATTCGCACAAGGTTGGCGCCGGTGGCGACACCTACAACATCCTGAAATGAGGAAAGTTTCCAACCTATTTCTCATACACAAACAGTAGTTGACCGGCGTTGCCTGGTGAAACGTTGTTATGATGCCTCGTGTAAGGAGGAGAAATGCGTACCATCACGTTTCCGACTTTGATAAAGGTCGGATTGTAGCCTCTCGAGATTGCTGTTTATCGTATCGCGACATTGCTGCTCACTTTGGTCGAGATCCAATGGCTCTTAGCAGAATATGGAATCGGTGGGTTCAGGAGGGTAATACGGAACGCCGTGCTGGATCCCAACGCCCTCGCATCACTAGCAGTCGAGATGACAGGCATCTTATCCGCATGGCTGTAACGGATCGTGCAGCCACGTCTCGATCCCTGAGTCAACAGATGGGGACGTTTGCACGACACCAACCATCTGCACAAACAGTTCGACGACGTTTACAACAGCATTAACTATCAGCTCGGAGACCACGGCTGCGGTTACCCTTGACGCTGCATCACAGAAAGGAGCGCCTGCGAAGGTGTACTCAACGACGAACCTGGGTGCACGAATGGCAAAACGTCATTTTTTCGGATGAATCCAGGTTCTGTTTACAGCATCATGATGGTCGCACCCGTGTTTGGCGGCACCGCGGTGAACGCACATTGGAAGCGTGTATTCGTCATCGTCATACTGGCGTATCACCCGACGTGATGGTATGGGGTGCCATTGATTACACGTCGCCGGTCACCTCTTGTTCGCATTCACTTCACTTTGAACAGTGGACGTTACATTTCAGATGAGTTACGACCCGTGGCTCTACCCTTCATTCGATCCCTGCGAAACCCTACGTTTCAGCAGGATAATGCACGACCGCATGTCGCAGGTCCTGTACGGGCCTTTCTGGATACAGAAAATGTTCGACTGCTGCCCTGCCCAGCACATTCTCCAGATCCATCACCAATTGAAAACGTCTGGTCAATGGTGGCCGAGCAACTGGCCTGTCACAATACGCCAGTCACTACTCTTGATGAACTGTGGTATCGGTTGAAACTGCATGGGCAGCTGTACCTGTACACGCCATCCAAGCTATGTTTGATTCAATGTCCAGGCGTATCAAGGCCGTTATTACTGCCAGAGGTGGCTGTTCTGGGTACTGGTTTGTCAGGACCTATGCAGCTAAGTTGCGTGAAAATGTAATCAAATGTCAGTTCTTGTATAATATATTTGTCCAATGAATACCCGTTTATCATCTGCATTTCTTCTTGGTGTAGCAATTTTAATGGCCAGTAGTGTATAAAACCACAATTGTTATAGCGATCACTGATGACGCTGTGAAGTGAAGGGAAACGCGTATGGTCGAAACAAGGATATCTACAGTCGCAAAAACTCCCGTATTACTTGCAAATAGAAGATAACTCCTTGGTAGACGCAAAGCTGTTAGCAGTTTGCTGCCGCCATGTTGTCTGCAGTCGCAAGCCGGACGTGTACTCTAGTGGCGAGCCGGTGGCGCCATCTGGTGGTGGCTGGATTCCGTGGCCGGAAGAGCCGTGGTGCTGAGGAAGTTGCTGACCGCGGGCTCCGGCTGCGCCACACAGCGCAACTACTGCCAGCAGCCGAACGAGCCCCTCCCCACTACTGCTTCCTCATGCTTCCCTGCACTCTCACTGAAATTACTCGTTACCTGACACCTCACGCACTGGAACTAGGGCCGCAAAAGTAACGTGAATTTTTTTTCTTTTCGATATGTGTCCACTAATGTCACAACGCATACTCGTTACTTTCGTCACTGGACATTACAATGTACTGGGGCGCGAAATAAAAGTGGCCCAGAAAAAACCGGGTGATCAAAAGGACAGTATAAATTTGAAAACTTAATAAACAACGGAATAATATAGATAGAGAGTAAAAATTGACACACATGCTTGGAATGACATGGGGTTTTATTAGAACAAAAAAAAACCAAAGTTCGCAAAATGTCCAACACATGGCGCAGGACAGCAAAACGTCAGTGAGTGCGCATGACAATCGTGTATAAAAGGAGCTGTAATGAGAGAGAGAATCAGATGCTCCAGCAGTCGCAGCATGTTGACGTTATCTGAAAAGGCGCTTTTAGTGAAGCTGTATTATCAGAATGGGGAATGTGCTAGTTCAGCGTTACGATCCTATCGCCACAGGAAGGGGATTCGAACGGGTAAAGGTCCGTTGACAAATGAAGCTGTGGCGAGAATGATTTCGAAGTTCGAATCCACGGGTTGATTATAGACCCCGTAGTGGCCGACCGAGCACAAGGCGTAATGCTGCTGAGACAGTTTAGGAAGAAATGGAGACTGTAGCGGGTTCGTCTATGCACGGGGAAGTTAGCGCTCGTGCAGTCGCACGTCGCACCGGCATTCCATACACTACTGTTTGGTTGGCACTGAGGCGTACCCTCCGATGCTATCCGGACAAAATCCATCGGTCTCATGAACTGTTACCTGGCGATTTAGTGAAGCGGAGGGCATTTGCGGTGTGGGCGTTTCAAAAGATGGCGGAAGATGACGATTGGTTGAGTAACGTGTTGTGGACCGACGAAGCTCATTTCACGCTCCGAGGGTCTGCAACGCCCACAACTGGAGAATTTGGGCTACCGAAAATCCTGTTGTGGAAGTTCCATTGCACGACGAGAAAGTCACGGTATGGGTTGGATTTACCACATCTACCATTATCGGGCCTTTTTTCTTCGAGGAAGTGCGTGATCCTGGTTTTGTAACTGCTACCGTGACGGGCGAGAGCTACGGCGATATGTTACAGAATCGCATCATCCCCAGCCTGGCTGATAAACACCTGCTGGAACGTACGATGCTTATGCAGAATGGCGATCCACCCCATATTACTAGACGCGTGAAAGATCTCTTGCGCGCGCCGTTGGGTGATGATCGTGTGCTCAGCCGCCACTTTCGTCATGCATGGCCTCCCAGGTCCCCAGACCTCAGTCCGTGCGATTATTGGCATTGGGGTTACCTGAAGTCGCAAGTGTGTCGTGGCTGGCTCTGAGCACTATGGGACTTAACTTCTCACACAAATCCATGTCCGAGGCAGGATTCGAACCTGCGACCGTAGCGGTCGCGCACTTCCAGACTGTAGCGCCTAGAACCGCTCGGCCACCACGGCCAGCAAGTGTATCGTGATCGACCGACATCTCTAGGGATGCTCAAAGACAACATCCGACGCTAATGCCTCACTATAACTCCGGACAGAACCTCACTATAACTCTGGACAGAACCGATAGAGGTACTCAGAGTACCCTCCGCCACACACCTTCAGGTGGCTTGCGGAGTATGGATGTAGATGTAGACATGCTTTACAGTGCTGTTCACAACATTATTCCTCGACTACAGCTATTGTTGAGGAATGATGGTGGACATATTGAGCATTCCTGTAAAGAACATCCTCTTTGCTTTGTCTTACTTTGTTATGCTAATTATTGCTATTCTGATCAGATGAAGCGCCATCTGTCGGACATTTTTTGAACTTTTGTTTTTTTTTCTAATAAAACCCTATGTCATGTGTGTCAATTTGTACCTCTCTATCTACATTATTCCGTGATATATTCAGTTTTCAGATTTATCCTTTTTGATCATCCGGTACTTCATACGCTTCAAGACAGGCAACACAACTTATAGTATCCGGCCCGAGTGCATTCAGGTGCACGAAATATTTTGGAGACCAGGTTTATTTAGCTCAACCTGATTAAGTATTCGTGGGATCCGTGGTTCTCAGCTGTATGTTGTAATAATGTGCATCTAGAAACTAGCAGCTTAATACAAAAACATCAACTGACGTTAAGAGCTTGAAAGTGTTATTTTCCTGCTTAGTAGCGAACAAAAATATTTGTACAGAAATTAATATTTTATGGTGCACTAAATTTTAACTGATGTTGGTGAATTCAGCTGTGACCTAAATAAAGTTAGCTGAATGCCTCAGCGGCCGAGGCAGAAGTAGAGTGACCACAGCGGGGTCAGAATAAGTGAGAAGAGGAATATTTACAGAGTTGAGCTCTATCAAAACTACGGTTCGGTAGTTTCGGTAGAGTACCTAAATGAATGGTAAATGGTAGGATTACCGGTAACACTGATAGCATTTGTAGGGAGAGAACCATAAATCAATGTGTAAGAGAGAAACTGCGAGCTGACGATTTCTTTTTGTTTTTTGTTTGTTTGTTTTGCACATAAACAGAAGCGCGCATCATCCAATGTCAGTAAATTGTGTATTTTATAAATAATAAAGACTAGTTGATCGAGTAACTGCAGAGTTTATGTAACCAAAGCAATTACTTTTGGTGCAAGAACAGACACCGTGCATTCGTTTAGTTGAGTCGCCTCTGCGCGCAGTGAATCGACAACCCTCAGTGCGGAGGCACAGCTACGTTCGACCTCCAGCGGGAATCTAAAATTAGCGAACGTGAGGGGCATGGACGGGGAATGTGGGTAGGTGGGAGTGTGGGTCGCTCGGTGAGTGTGCCGAGATAGTCCGCGCATTTGTGATAAACGTTGGGTCCGGGTTCGAGTCTCGGCGCGGCACACATTTTCGCTCCTCGCCGCTGATTCCTCTTAAAGCCCCAATGCAGCTCACATCAATAGTGCCTACCCTGTTCTTTCCCTTCTCCCCCTCTACTTTCAATGTTCGTAATTAACTGTTGAAAAAATTCTATGAATTACTGAAGGAATGTTTGATATATTTTTGTTTTGTCTTTCTTCTTATTTCACCTTTTTGTTTTTTTTTTGAGGAAATAGCGTTTTCTAGCAATACATGATAAACATGTATTCTTTTATTAATTTTCACGGCAGCGTCCTTCTGATTCACGTTACAAATAAACAATTTTCAGATAAAACCCGAATTAACCATTCACAGTTTCAGTTTTGCTATAGGTACTGTTTATTTTTGAGTAACAGACAGGAATATGTCTATGTTGTACAAAAATGTTCCTTAGGTTATGCGGCCCTTTATTTATTCTCACTCAGTGTCTTGACAGTTCACCGCTTGCGGTTTCTAGAGGAAATTGGTAAGACACTGATCGCATAGGTAAGGAAAGCGATGGTTAACAGGTAACGCCCGATAAGTATACAACAGAGTTAACCTACAGATCAAGGGGTTGGGAGGGGGGGGGGGACCTTAACTGACCAAAGCTATTGGAAAACTACCGTAGTCTAAGCTTGTTTATGATGGTCTACCGTAGAGACGGTACTTTTACAACTTTAGGAATGTTTTATTGTTTGTCTTCCAGCACTGACAACTAACGAACGTGGGCGACTCGTACCGATCAGCTACTGCGTAATAAATATTGACACAGGAGTTAACATGCGGTCGTGAATGCGCATTATAGAGACTGTCATCTTCAAAAGCGCTACATATTTGCAGCAATGCGTATGAAATTAAATTGAGGCTGTTGTAATGAAACGTAATGAACAGAGGAATAACGACATTCAAAACATTTGGCAAACATTTGTGAGTGTATCTCGTATTGCAGAGAGCATTTAAATTTAAGTACAATGAATGTTATTATTCAGCAAATCATACGCTCATACAGACAGCAAAACAACACTTCATCAGACAATTTGTCCGCCCCGGTAGCTGAGTGGTCAGCGTGACAGACTGTCAATCCTAAGGGCCCGGGTTCGATTCCCGGCTGGGTCGGAGATTTTCTCCGCTCAGGGACTGGGTGTTGTGTTGTCCTAATAATCATCATTTCACACCCATCGACGCGCAGGTCGCCGAAATGGCGTCAAATCGAAAGACCTGCACCAGGCAAACGGTCTACCCGACGGGAGGCCCTAGCCACACGACATTTCCATTTCCATCAGACAATTACGGTGTCATAACTTTGAGATCTCCGAGGGCGGCAGCAGTCTGAAACAGAGAGGAGTCGACGCGGAGTGTTTCAAATGGTGCCGACTTTTACCGATCAGTATTTCGGAGCCGGTGGCTAACTTATCGCGCCCTTACTATTACTAGACTGTTGGGGGCTCGTAACGTATTAATTTGTTTGGGTTACCGATTGATAATAAAATCGGTACATATGCGGTCAGAGGTGCCGATTATAACGTCATAAGTTTGACATCCACTGGTCTAAAACATATCGTTATCGCTGAGCAACTTGCGTGCTGGTATTTGCTGGAAATGAACGGTGTGAAAGATGAAGTACTGGAATCAGTAGGTAGATATGAGACAAACGGTTATTTTGCGTTTTCAGATTTTATGGCTAAAATTATTTTCCAGTATCATATTGGATTTCATAGTTCTGACGAAAAAGTACTGTAGGTGGTGGCTTTTGTATCACAGATTTGGTGTGAGGAAACAAATGTATCTAGCTGCCGGAGGTTGAAGAGTTATGAAAAATGTTTCGTTTTGGTACTATTTATTAAATTAAAATGACAGAGAATTGCTTGGCGACGTGAATGGTGCATCAACTAAACCTGAATGCACCATGTTGGAATTGTGTGATGTGGTCCCAGGATGTGTCGTAGTTCAGTAAAACGTCAATCATCTACAACAGAAAAAGGCTTAAAATCTTTGACAATCATTGTTAGGACTAATCATTTTTTGGCGTATCCTTTCAGACATCAAACACACGGACTCTTATCACTTTCTCAGCATTTTTCCATTGCCGGCTTGAAAACGAGGCACATGGTACTGTAAATCCATGCGGTAGATGTTGCATCTTCGATAGAAATAAACTATCATATAGAGATCGATCTTAGGTTAGCCATTTCCTTTTTTTTCAAATTTGTTATGTACTTTTCTCGGACTAAGTATGATTGTCGACATGAATCACACTTTGCTTTGTTTCCTGGATCGTCTCTGGATAAAGCTCACAGTAGGTCCTATTTCAGCCAACGAATACCACTACAGAGCGTTTGTTTTCACTTGCATTTATGTTGCAGTAGCTTATTCCTACCAGACAGATGTGATGGTATGTCGCGGTAGGCTAAGCGAATCTCGGCGCTGTGTGTTGCACGCGCCTGCAACTGAGGTGTTGAGCGCCTGCGGTGTAGGCAACCCACCCCACACGTATGTGCGGCATGCCGCGCGAGCACGTCGTGTCGCAGGGGCCCGCGTACAGCGTTCCAGGCGTCAATACTGACACGGCCTCACCCATGCTGTGTAGATCCCGTTTACCTACCGCAGTGAAATCACAACACTATCATGAGTGTACATAACCAATCAGGATTTACCTGGGAAACGGCAGGAAAATAATTTTGTAGATTATGAAGGTAGTGTTCAACGATCTCAAGTAGCAGGAGCTGCTCATTGTTATTGGATTCATGACTCCAATCTAGGATATCACGTGCTGATCTTTACATATCTGTAATGCTACTGTAATATACATCTCTTTGAAGATGGTTGGCCTCCATCTGTGATTCTTACCCCCTCACTTCCGTCTATTACTGCTGCAGATAAAAGATTCAGTTCTGGGAGGGGAGTCATAGACTTACTTTTGCTACTACCTCTACAAAACCAACCACCTCCCTCTTTCAATACAACTTGCCACTAAGCCCAATCTTAACGTGATACAGATGCGAAACTATCTTCTTTACCATGATTTCAAGTATATACGAATTTTCCAATGGAGTAATGTAATTTTTTAAAGGAGTTCGATGACTGGTGAAATGAGAATTCGTGTCACTTTACAGCAATATAAGTGATGAAATTACACCTTTATACGTAGAGCGATGTCTTTCAAAGTTATTGACGTGTCTTGTCCTCAGTTGCTTGTTTAATAATAAAATGTGCTTCAGGGTCTGTCGCAATTTCAATTGCATTAGCATGCTAGTAAGGTGAAGTTGGTTTTTGGAGAAGTAAAAAAAAAAAAAGTCAGCCAAGTGTCAAGAGAAACATAGGTGTTGCTCAAAACTCGCCATTGATGACCCGTCTCTGAAGGAAAAGAGAAGCATTAGAAGTCCAGGGAAGATAAATCGCCACTTCTGTTGAAGGTGTGGGACAATGGTAATACAGTGTACTACTAAAGAAGCAAGTGAGGACACGACATGTTAACAGTAGCTCGTTGTCAGTACAAAAATAAACGAGTAACATCGTCGTTTATGTTGTTGTGAACCAACACAAATTATATTTTCACCAGCTATCGAGAATTTTCAAAAATTACATTATTCCACTGAAAAAATCTGCAGCTACTTTTACAACACGGTAGATAACGAAGATTTGGATGTTAACCACATGGAAATATAGTCTCCTCTTCGTGTGCCAGAGATTTGTTTGCTGTCTCAAATCCTTTATGAGATACGGTGGATAATATGAACAGTTCACCCTCGCTGCGTTTTTGCGCACTCAGATGGAAATGAGTACACTATATCCAATGCATGTTCTCGAGACCGGAAAAAGATACAAATCTTCTCCCAAGTTTAAAGAAAAATTCAATTCATTAACTACATTTCATATACAGAAATGTATGACCTAATACGCACCAAACGTACTTTCTACCTGCTTCTTGCTGTTTCCTCGTCATTTGTTTTTATTTTCTTCATTTCATGTATATTTCCACAAAACTGCAGATATCAAAAACTCCATTGTAATACAAACATAAATCAAATCTCTTCTGACCAGAACCAAATAAGTTTACAGTCCAATTGCTGATCATAACTCTGCGTACTTCCAACTAATGGGCCGGCCGGGGTGGCCGAGCGGTTCTAGGCGCTACAGTGTGGAGCCGCGCGACTGCTACGGTCGCAGGTTCGAATCCTACCTCGGGCATGGATGTGTGTGATGTCCTTAAGTTAGTTAGGTTTAAGTAGTTCTAAGTTCTAGGGGACTGATGACCTCAGAAGTTAAGACCCATAGTGCTCCGAGCCATTTGAACCAACTCATGGCTAACTGATACAGTTGTTGACAATTACAGAGACATGGAAATTTTATCAGAAAGATGTGTATGTAGAGTCGATAGGACCTATAATCGATGTTTCTAACCAAAGAGATACAGTTAATTAGTATTTCATAGACAAAAGTATTTTTCTATAATTTTATATTTTGGAATAAATATGGAAAGAAAAAAGTATGATTATAATTTTACAAATTCGTTACTTCAGTATTTGAACATGACTGGAGCGCATTGAAAATACATAAATAATTATGTTCCCTATGAAATAATTAATCTTATATTAGTTTCATCATTCATTTCTGTACATCCATCATATTATTATTTTGGTTATAATATCAGAATTACAGCAAATGCAGAATCGTTATTCGGATCTCATTGGATCGTGTTGTGATTTATAACGCTGTAACCTCCCAACAGATAAAATACGTATGTATAGCATTCACATTTAGTGTAACCTCCCAACAGTTTATTATTCAGTAACCTCTCAATAATAACGTGACTAACCTCTCAATAAAATTGTGGCTCACTTATAACCTTTCAATAATAGACTGTGAATTTAAACTGGTGAATTTTGGACATCAGCAGTGTTGCTTCATGGTCCTGAAACATCATTCTGAATAAATTGAAAATTCTTTCCTCAATGAAGTCGCCGGATAACGCGTGTAGATCTGCTCCGATAAGAAATTTTTCTGGCGCAGCCCAGTGCAATGCTGGCCGCTAGATTTGTCATGTATAAAAGGAAACAAATGATTTTTCCTTACGTTAATCGGGATGATCAGGGATTGCAGAAATTAGTAAATTCTTTAAATTCAGATGAGTGATTGTCAAAAAGTTAATTTTAGAAAAAAGATAATTATTAAAAGATTTTTTGAAACAGTTACATGGGACTTGATATAACAACAGTACAAATTTAGTTTAACAAACTACATATGCGCGCGGCTGCTTTTACCTTATACTGCATGGCTCAGGCACCGTCATTGCTCCCCACGACAGGCCAACCAACTCCATACACACGACTGCTAGCTACTAAATGGTTCAGATGGTTCTGAGCACTATGGGACTTAACATCTGTGGTCATTAGTCCCCTAGAACTTAGAACTACTTAAACCTAACTAACCTAAGGACACCACACACATCCATGCCCGAGGCAGGATTCGAACCTGCGATCGTAGCAGTCGCGCGGTTCCGGACTGAAGCGCCTAGAACCGCTTGGCCACCGCGGCTGGCTGCTAGCTACTATTGTAAGTGCCACACAGTTCCTACCGCAGCCAACACTGCTCTCTGTTCTGAGATTCTCTTATAGCTTACCTATCGCAGGCAGCGCGTGAGCAATCCATCGAAATTACATCTGCTCGAGTGCGCTAGCAATAAATTCCTTAGTCATGGACCTCTTACAACGCATCGAGTTCTTCGATACTTGACGGAAAAAGATGTGTATGAAGAGTCCTATTACAAACTGCAGTGGGCTGCAGGGGAGTGTCGTAGGACCGCTGCTATTCACAATATACATAAATGACCTTGTGGATAACATCGGAAATTGACTGAGGCTTTTTGCGGATGATGGAAAATTGTACTGAAATGTAGGAGGATCTGCAACGAATTGACGCATGGTGCAGGGAACGGCAATTGAATCTTAATGTAGACAAGTTTAATGTGCTGCGAATACACAGAAAGAAAGATCCTTTATCATTTAGCTACAATATAGCAGGTGAACAACTGGAAGCAGTTAATTCCATAAATTACCTGGGAGTAGTTATTAGGAGTGATTTAAATTGGAATGATCGTATAAAGTTGATCATCGGTAAAGCAGATGACAGACTGATATTCATTGGAAGAATACTAAGGAAATGTAATCCGAAAAAAAGGAAGTAGGTTACAGTACATTTGTTCGCCAACTGCTTGAATATTGCTCACCAGTGTGGGATCCGTACCAGATAGGATTGATAGAAGAGATAGAGAAATCCAACGGAGAGCAGCGCGCTTCGTTACAGGATCATTTAGTAATCGCGAAAGCTTTGCGGAGATGATAGATAAACTCCAGTGGAAGACTCTGCAAGAGAGACGCTCAGTAGCTCGGTACGGGCTTTTGTTGAAGTGTCGAGAACATACCTTCACAGAGGAGTGAAGCAGTACATTGCTCCCTCCTACGTATATCTCGCGAAGAGACCATGAGGATAAAATCAGAGAGATTAGAAGCCACACAGAGGCATACCGATAATCTTTGTTTCCACGAACAATACGAGACTGGAACAGAAGGGAGAACCGATAGAGGTACTCAAAGTACCCTCGGCCACACATCGTCAGGTGGCTTGCGGAGTATGGATGTAGATGTAGATGTAAACTCAGTACACCGCCTACTAGCTGTCTTTATGTTCTCACAGCTGCAGCGAGGGTTCGACGTGACCGCGTGCGGGGTCGCGTCTCGTTAGCGTGGAAACTGCGCGACTGGCCGGGCTGTCGCTTCCGCGGCTCACTCTGCGTTTTTGTTAATGACGGACGACGGCGCCGCCGCCGCCGCCTGATTGAGGACTCGGCCGCGCTGTGATTGCGCCAGCAGCCACGGCCGCCTCGTAATCGAATCGACGTGACGTGGCCGCCCCGTATCCGGGCGACGCGGTTTCCCTGAGCTCGCGGCTTCAGCTGTCTCATTACGTGACGCGCCATTTCACATGCTGATCCGCTGCCCCCAGAAGCGTCCGCGGCGGCTGGCGGTCTACTGTGTTATACGGAGTGCGTGTGCGTTTGTCTGTGGGCGTGCGAGCGTGTGTACAGGGCGGTCCATTGATAGCGACCGGGCCACATATCTCACGAAGTAAGCATCAAACGAAAAGACTACAAACAACGAAACTCGTCTAGCTTGAAGGGGGAAACCAGATGGCGCCATGGTTGGCCCACTGGATGGCTCTGCCATAGGTCAAACGGATGTCAACTGCGTTTTTTTAAACAGGAACCCCCGTTTTTTATTACATATTCGTGTAGTACGTAAAGAAATATGAATGTTTTAGTTGGACCACTTTTTTCGCTTTGTGATAGATGGCGCTGTAATAGTCACAAACATATGGCTCACAATTTTAGACGAACAGTTGGTAACAGGTAGGTGTTTTAAATTAAAATAGAGAACGTAGGTACGTTTGAACATTTTATGTCTGTTGTTCCAATATGATACATCTACCTTTGTGAACTTAACATTTCTGAGAACGCATGCTGTTACAGCGTGATTACCTGTAAATACCACGTTAATGCAATAAATGCTCAAAATGATGTCCGTCAATCTTTTCATATTCTACGACACTTGGTCATTGCATGGAAAGGGAGACCCTACTTGGTAACAATGTCTGAGGACTACGACAACACAGGTGCCCTACAAGTTTGAACTATTGCAAGTTATTATTCAAGTTAGTCATACTTTGTGAAAGAAAATCACACGAGTAAAGCCTCTACATTACTACATCCGTCACTTGACAGTCTTACGATGTTGTAGCTGTGCGGACGACGAAGAATGTAGCCGACGACAGCGCTGAGCTGCCGTTGTTGTTGCTGTTAGAGAACACCGAGTCGTCTCCAGAGCTGCGGGATAACTACGGGACAGGCAGTAGTTAGATCTGCAGCTTCCTCCTTCTGTCCACTCCTACCCTGCTCTCAATACTCGCGGGTTGACGAACCGGGCGCGTCTACACTGGCGCGAGCATAGCACCACACCGCGTCGGCGGGAGCGCCCAACAATCACTTCCGCACTCTTTCGTCACTCAAGCTGCTCTGCTTCTTCTCTGTTCGCAGTGCGACAGAGTCAGTGTTGCCAACTCTAAAAAACCCGAGTCGCTAGATTCAATATCAAAAGTCGCTAAAACTGATTTTACTAGGGGTGTACTGAAAATTTCTTGCTGTGAATGGTGCAGTAAGACAGGGGGGGGGGGGGGGTTATAAAATATTAATAAAAATTGTCTCATACGTAATTGCTATATTGTCTTAATTAAATGACGCATCGCTTGCACCAACATACATATAACATACGCTAACGTTTAATTAAACATGTTATCATAATTGACGCAATACATAAATTGTTGTTTCAATCACAGTAGTCAAATATACTAGAAATATACGACTATATTTGTAACAAAAGAAAGCAAGAGCTCAAATTAGGTTACAAAACATACACGTACCGGTATGTGAGCTATTCATCGTCGCCACTCAGAAGATCGAATAACTCTTCTGTTTCATGCTCTGACAGAACTGTAGTTGATGTAGAGGGTTGAACGTCGCTCGAAAGATGATGTTGCAGTTCGACTGGTTTTGTCGCAAAAGAGTAACTTTTGTTCGTTCCAATAAGCTCCAATACATCTGACAGTATGTCAAAAGATGCACAATCTTTATTTTGTTTCTTCAGCTGGTCTCTCAATATGATCAAAGCATTAATTGTCTTTAACGATAATCTGTTACGTTGTTTAGTTTTTATAATGTTCATAGAACTGAATATCCTTTCCACTTCTGCATTTGAATGCGGTAGGCATATAATAGTCATTGCTAGCTGTCAAATCAAAGAAAAAGGCATTTTTATACTGCAAAACCTCACTCCAAAATCGAACAGTGTTAGTAGTGTTATTCCACTTAATGAAGTTGGTATTATATCATTCTTGCAGCATACCGTCTATGAAATCGCCACTAAAACCCAACTCTTTGGCTACATCCGTTACAGCATTATTCTTATTCACTTTTAGTGTTTCTTCAACATTCAGTATTGACATTTTTTTCAGGATTCTAACGTTACTTGGCAGTCTTTGCTGAATTTCTTCTTCAAATTAACTTTATTTTCTTCAGACAAACATGACTCAGACAATTTCTGTTCAAACATAAAGCCAAGGTTCGAATTTGCGTACATACATTGGCTCGGAACTGGTGTTGTCCACAAATCAACAGTTGGAAAAACTATGTTTTGTCCGAGTGACTGCATGAGAAATACAGGTGTATCTAGTAATTTAGTGGGGTCATTGTCTTCTCCTTCAAAAGCTTTTATTGCTATTTGTACGTCTTTTAAAGCATGTTTAAGGTAAAACATGTAAAGATGATTTGAGTCGTCACAATACATCTTGTACAAAAGATCGGCAGTGTAACAATTGTCTTGAACCATGGCAAGTGAAAAATGTAGCTTTAGTTCTTCCCACTGGTCCAGAATTATTCGTATTGCTGGTTCAATTGAAAGCCAACGTGTTGCACAGACCTTGAAAAATTTTAGTGGCTGTTTTCCCCAATTTGTTGTCTCATAAACCTTTTTATATTCCTTTTGTCTTTTGGGTGAAATGGAGAAACAATTGTAGGTTTCCCGTACAAGAAACTCTATATTTCTATGTATGGTATTCACTGAGGCGTGCGAAACTGCAAGCTGAACAGAGTGACAAATGCAACGGATCAGTACCAAATGCTTCAAACCATATTCTCTCTTGAGTTGTTCGAAAAGCCAATTATTTATTCCAACCATTGCAGAAGCATTATCTGTGCCAATTCCTATCATATTAGCGACTGGAAGTTTGAGATCTTTCAAAGAATTCACAAGAACAGCAGCCAGATTTCTTGCATCTGCAATTTCTACTACAGCGAGTTTGAGAAATGCTGATCTAATGGTTTGGTTGTTTACGCTATAGTACCGTATAACGATACCTAGCATTTTAGTTATTGATACATCTGTGGATTCATCTATTAGTGCACTGTATTTTTGGTTACCTATATCTTCAGCCAATGATTGTGTAAAATATGGAGCCAAAACTTCAGTTATAATATTAGTGCACTTTGTAAGATGTAATTGCATATTTTTAGCGCCCTCATCACCGGAAAACACCTTCTTGCACAGTATTCCTAAATGATCTACAGCTAAAACAGAACAATGTTCAGCAATAAATAAAGAAACGGCGCCTTCCGCTCTGCTTGCTATTCTAACTGTAGTTTTCGGAACAATTTTCACAGGTGAGGTGGTTTGTGTTTTTTTAAATCAATATTTTTTTATGATTAATAGTTTTCTAATTCTTTCTAATATCACACAATTTAGCATAAAACTCTGGTGCACATACTTGACATCTTGCCTTGGGTAAGTCTGATTTCAGCCACCCATTGAATTCAGGTTCTGCTTCCCACGCATCCCGATATTTTTGAGCGTACTGCTTCTTCTTCTGCAGTAAATCCATTATGTAAGCCACCACAACATAAGTTTCACCAATTTATAATCCCTGAAAATACATTAAAACTCAGGCGAACTAGAGGTCATGACACAATCTACTCACTCGATAACTCGATATCAGACCTATTGTTCATTGTTTAAAACGTATTAATGTCTGAGATACCCCCACCGAATTGTTGTTGCTTTACCGCTGTGCATGTGGTAATAATTTGACTGCGAGATAACATTTCGAAAAATTAGAGGTTGCTGGTTAGAAATGTATTTTATTATACTTTTTTGTCAATTCGAAAAATAAAGGGAGTTCAAAAGTTGAAGAATTATAGATCGATACGCTATCGACGATAACAGGCTAGTGGGTAATGAATAATGAATTGTTCTATAGTCAAAGTTTTCTTACTCTGTAGGCAATTCCAACATTCAGGTTTACTAAATGCTGAACAGTGCTACATTATCTGCTAAGAACTTAATTCAACTTAGTAAATCTAGAACAAAGTCAGTGTAATACCCATTCTATAGTTAAAATCTTAGTTTTGTTAATGAAAATACTGGCCCAAAATAGTTTTGATTTGTACTTCAAAAGTCGTCCGTACTCCAAAAGTCGCCAGATAAGTCGCTAAATAATTTTTGTCGCTAAAAAGTTTTTTTTTGTCGCTAAGACGAAGACAAAAGTCATTATTTCTAGCGACAAAGTCGCTAAATTGGCGACACTGGACAGAGTCTCTCCATAAGCAAAGATAAACAACGCCACAGCTACTGCCATTTCGTCGTTGATATCGATACAATTAATAAAGTTCCCTTGGGTATTACACAGCAATTTACAATATTTTCATTATATACAGTCACAAATAAATACACTACTATATCGATTCCTTATTAATTATCGTTTCTGTAATACAGGTTACAACTTCAAAATCAGAAGTACAGTACAAGTTATCAACGGATATGAAAAGGTAAAATTTTTGGATGGTGCAGCAGATAGCCGAGCGGGATTAGCCGAGCCGTCTGAGGCGCTGCAGTCATGGACTGTGAGGCTGGTCCCGGCGGAGGTTCGAGTCCTCCCTCGGGCATGGGTGTGTGTGTTTGTCCTTAGGATAGTTTAGGTTAAGTAGTGTGGAAGCTTAGGGACTGGTGGCCTTAGCAGTTAAGTCTCATAAGATTTCGCACACATTTGAACATTTTTTTTGCAGCACGTAATGTATCCGCATTTTCGGTGTTACGAGTGTTCGCCAGGTACGCTGCGTAACTATCGCTTTGCTACCAGCACGACACACTTTTGCAGTATTTTATTTTATTTTATTTATTTACTTTTTATTTGCGTGTCATCAGTCTTCTGATTGGTAAGATGCATCCTGCCACGGATTCCCCATCGGCTGGAGGATAGAATGATGACAGTGAATATTAGTTAAATGTATTCGCAATTGCAAATATGGTCAACGATCAGCTGTTTTTTTTCTTTTTCTTTTTATGTTGTGTTGTGTGGACTGAACAGATCATCCTTGATGACTTATTCTTCTAGGATGGGATGTAAGATAAAAGGAAAACACTTTATTTTTTACACATTCAGTTAGGCTTGGGCACTCAATGGGTCCTTTAGCCTGCTGTCTTTGGTGATGTCTATCTCCTGTGGAGGGTGAAATGGGTCGAGGCTGTTATGTGTGACTGCTTCCTCGTGTTATGACAGAATGCCTATGGGGGATTAAACGTTATTGACTTCGGTACTCGATACTTGTGCCATCCTGCAGGGTTTACCGTTCCTACCAATTCTAATTGTCGAACTTCGTCCCTAAGGGCATCGATTTTGTCAAAAACTCGTAGAGCCTTGTCATGGACCTTCTCTTGTATAGTGGTCTCGTGGAGTGCGGTGCTGATGTCGACGTTTCCTGTCCACCACGGAGCTCCTGTGACCCATCGATAGCAAATGTTTTGCAGCGCTTGGAGTTTGTTGTAGTTGGAGACGCACGTAGTTCCCCACGAGGTGGAGCCATACAACATTGTGGGTTCCACCGTTGCCTTATACAATTGGAGTTTACTCGTAGGGTTGAGATCCTTACTCTTCAGGAACGGAATCAATGACCTGGCCATCTTCTGGGCTGCCGTCTTCTTGTCGGCAATATGCTGCGTAAAGAGTAATTTTTTGTGAAGGTAGACACCGAGATACTTCACTCCCGGCGACCATGGAATAAATTGGTCAGCTATTTGGAGTCTGTCGTTCAGAACTGGTTTCCTCCGTGTGAACAGAACGGCTGCCGTCTTCGTCGGGTTGATCGTTATCGTATTTTGCAGCGCCCAGCGTTCCATTACAGCAAGTTGCCGTTGCATCCTAGCGATTAGCTGTTCCAAGTATCGTCCAGTTGTCAGATCAGCTGTAGAATGGTATGACAATCAAAATTTGTGCCGGACCTAACAGAGGGCGCTGATTATGTGCGGCAGTCTCTTTTCTTTCATTACGACTTATTCAGCTATTTGTTTTGTAGTTTTTATATTATTCTGTGCACTTTGAAAGCTGTTTATTATTTATGTCATTATCTATAGTATTGGCACTCGAGTGTATATTAATTACTGTCTCTTAACTCTTCCCCTTTTTAACAATCTATCTTCTGTCATATTTAATTTTATCGCTTTTTATTAATGTAATGCTTTTTACACTATATAAGCCCATTACAGATTTTACCGATTGTATCCCCCTTTTTTTACGTTGTTCTATTAATCACTGAAGAATATGTGTATGCCTACAGTAGTGACATCTGGTGAACTTGCAACACACTTTTGAACAGTAGTGCTGCTGGCAAGATGACTCGTGCATATGCTGTTATTTATATATATTTGACGATACTGGCACTGATTTGGTGTTTAACATTTGTCGATGCCTCTATGTCTCCAGTATTTTAGGACACGTTTTATAAAACAGGAATGCCTCTTCATACTTAAAGCGCACAAATGCACATGTATGTCAGTAGTACGTTTCATTATGGTCTATTTTATTGTTTTAAGCTGTAGACAATTTGCTAGTGTATTCCCCCACCTTCTCCTTTTCCTTGAACACATCCGCACACTATATATTGTCCACCGCCTTGATCCCCCTCACCCCCTGGTGTCTCCCTTCCTCTCCACTCCCAACCAGTTGCCGCGCCTTTGCCGTTGTGTCCCTCCCTCTCTCCCTCTCCACACCCTCCATCTCCTTTCCCAACACAACTTCCACTGTCTACCCCTCCCGGATGATGAGCTTCGCCCTGACATCTACCCTTCCTACCAACTCTAACCCCCTCTTCCTGCCTCCTCCTCAGGGCTCCCTCTCCTCCCCCTCCCACCTTCTGAGCGGATTTCCCCTCCTACTCCCCCTCCATCTCTTGTGCCTTCTTTCAGTGTCTCTGCGCTCCCTCCTGCCCTGTCTTCCCTTTTCCTCTCCCGCCCCATGTGTCTCCTGCCTCTTCGTGAACCCACGGTTGCCCCCTCCTCTCTTCATCCCGCCGCTTCCCCAGCTGCCCCATGCTCTCCCCTCCTTTTCCATCCTCTCTGACCTTTCCCTCGGCAGGTCCCACCTGGTAGTTTTATTCTTCGTCATGTGTGCTCCAAGTGGGTTTTAAGTGTGTTGTTTCGGAGTGTTTTTAATACTGTGGCCAACTTTTAACCTGTGCGTGCGCATCCAGTGTCTTCTCTGTGTTTTAAGAATCGCCAACTGTGTTTTTTAACTTTCTGGTGACTTTTTTAACTGTCCCCAATGAACGTCTACATGTCAGTTATTTTTACCTCCATTTTCTCCCCTTACTCTGTTTTATGTTCCCCTTTTTTATCTCCTTATGTATGTATTATTTTATTCTTGTTTTAGTTGTCGTGTCACTCGGCTGAAGAGCGGCGGATTCTGCTGCTGAAAGCCCTCCCCTGCCCATATGGGGCAGGGTAATGAAATCACAATAATAAAAAAAAAGAAAAAGCTAGTGTATTTATGTTTTTTCCCATATTTTGCTGCAAATCTGAAGATGACAATTATAGACCGAAACCGGCAGTCTGGTGACAAAAAAATTTGTTACCATAGACTTAAAGTGAAGGAAATTTATTCTCTATTCGGATCATTATCTTATTCGGGACCATGTCGCAGCTTGTGAAACGTATTCATGACATTACACAGATGCCTTTCGTGGTCAGACACAACAGCGCAACTTGCAGGCCTCGCTAGCGTCCGCATTTATGTTCAAGAATTCATTTCTTACTGTTTCCACATTTTACCCCATGATTTTAAAAGATTTTGTAGTAAATAACTGAGATTTTGTAAGCCTTACTTATCGATTATTACAGATCGCGATGTCTGTGAAAGCCTTTTTCGCATGGAAATCACTGCAGCAGAACAGTATTTTGACAGAATAAAAAAGGGTATTCATCATTTACAGCGTTTTTATGCTGCCATTACCTATTAGAAACGAGGTGGATGCGAGTAGTAAATATCTCTGCTCGACAGCGATACTGTCAGTGGCCTGACCGCTGTACCGACGCAGCGTTCATACTCGTATTAATAGCCCGTAAAACTCTGCAGAGTCTTCAATAAATTGCGTTATAAAGGTCGTTCTTCCAGTTCGTGGCATCATACCCCGTTCCTGCATTTCGCACTCCACATTGCCACACGTCGTGTGCAAACATAGAAACAAACGAAAGTCGTGGGTGCTAACACAATCTTGAACATCCGTTGTCGCGTAAGAGATCGCTACCGTTACGCAATGTAACACACAAATATGTCATATTTTATTGATTTAACGTACAGAAATACATAACACGCCAGCCTAGTTTTAAATAATTAACACTGTTTCCTTCCCCCCCCCCCCCCCCCAATAAATGAAGTTTACCAAAGCACACAAAGGCAAACATACATTCGTAGCATTTGTAAATTTAGAGAAAACTTTTGAGATTGTTGACTAGAATAAATTGTTTCAAATTATGAAGGTAGCTGGAATTAAAATACAGGGAGTGAAAGAGTATCTAAAATTTATTCACAAATCAGACTGCCATTATAAAAGTCGAAGGATATAAAAGAGAAGCAGTGCTTGAGAACGGAGCCAAACACGGTTGTAACCCATCCTCCATGCTATTTAATCTACACAGTGAGCAAGCAATAAAGGAAACCAAGTGGCCGGCCAGATTGGCCGAGCGGTTCTAGGCGCTACAGTCTGGAGCCGCGCGACAGCTACGGTCGTAGGTTCGAATCCTGCCTCGGGCATGGATGTGTGTGTTATGCTTAGGTTAGTTAGGTTTAAGTAGTTCTAAGTTCTAGGGGACTGATGACCTCAGCAGTTAAGTCCCATAGTGCTCAGGACCATTTGAACCATTTTTTGAGACCAAGTAGAAATTTAGGAAGGGAATCAAACATAAGGGAAAAGAAATATAAACTTTGATGTTTTCCGATTGCAAAGGACTTGAAACGGCAGTTGAATGGAACTGAAAGTGTCTTGAAAAGATGTTATAAGATGAAATCAACAAAAATAAACCAAGGACTATGGAATATTGTCGAATGAAATCAGGCGATGCTGAGGTAATTGGATTAATAAATGAGGCACCAAAAGTGTTAGAGGAGTTCTGCTCTTTCGGTGGAAAAACTACTGGTGATGGGCAAAGAAGAGAGGGTATGAAATACCTACCGGTTATGACACGAAAAGCATTTCTGAAAAAGAGGATGTATTATAGACAAACTTAGATAAGGATCGAAGGGAAGACAGACAACCGCTGCTAGTAGGCACTGAAATAAAATAATGGTGAAAGTTGTTCGTTTATGCCGGACCGGGACTCGAACCCCGATGTACAACTTCACATGAGAGGCTACCCTGACACGTTCCCTGACCAGTGCAAATTTCCAACTTATTCTCACACTTCTGAACTAGTGTTCTCGCCCCTTAATCTTCAGTACTCGCAGCATTCGCTGATTCCCGTATGAGTTTCTTGGTATCCATGCATATATACAGAAAGGATTATTTGGGCCGTCGAGCCATACATACACTGATTAGCCAGACCATTATGACCACCTACCTAATAGCCGGTGTGTCCACCTTTGGCACGTATAACAGCGGCGACGCGTATTCGCATGGAAGCAATTAGGACTTGGCCGGCCGGGGTGAACGAGCGGTTCTAGGCGCTACAGCCTGGAACCGCGCGACCACTACGGTCGCAGGTTCGAATCCTGCCTCGGGCATGGATGTGTGTGATATCCTTACGTTAATTAGGTTTAAGTAGTTCTAAGTTGTAGGGAACTGATGACCTTAGAAGTTAAGTGCCGTAGAGCTCAGAGCCATTTGAATGAGGTTTTGGCAGGAAGCTAGAGGATCTGGCACCGCATACGCACACGCAAGCCACGTAACTCCCGTAAATTCTGTGGAAGGGGGGGGGGGGGGGACGATGAGCTCTGACGCCGCGTTGAGTCACATCCCAGATGTGTTCCATCAGGTTCAGATCTGGTGAGCTGAGGGGCGGGCCAGCACATCCACTGTAACTCGCCACTATATTCCTCGAACCACTCAATCACATTCTCGGCCTTGTGACATGGCGCATTACCTTGCTGAAATATGAAACTCCATCGGGAAACATGATCGTCACGAAGGTCAAATGGCTCTGATCACTATGGGACTTAACTTCTGAGATCATCAGTCCCCTAGAACTTAGAGCTACTTAAACCTAAGTAGGCTAAGGACATCACACACATCCATGCCCGAGGCAGGATTCGAACCTGCGACCGTAGCGGTCGCGCGGCTCCAGACTGAAGCGCCTAGAACCGCTCGGCCACGCCGGCCGGCCGTCACGAAGGAGTGTACATGGTCTGCAATTAGTGTACGATAATCCTTGGCCGTCATGGTGCCTTGCACGAGCTCCACTGGAGCTATGGAAACGCACGTGAATGTTGCCCACAGCATAATGGAACCGCCGCCAGCTTGTCTCTGTCCCGCAGTACATGTGTCATAGAGCTGTTCCTCTGAAAGACGACGGATTCTCGCCCTGCCATAGATAGCATGCAGGAGGTATCGGGATTCATAAAACCATTCAACTCTCTGCCACTGCTCCAACGTCCAGTACCCATTTCAGTCGTAGTTGTCGATGTCGTGGTGCTAACACTGACACATGCATGAGTCGTTGGCTGTGGTGGCCCATCGTTAGGTGTGTTTGGTGCACTATGTGGACAGACACACTCATACTCTGCCCAGCATTAAAGTCTGATGTTATTTTGGACACTGTTCGTCACCAGTCCTGTTTCACCAGCCTGCCCAGCCTATGTCGTGCGACATCTGTAATGAGCGGTGGCCACCCAACCCCACGACACCTGGACATGGTTTCACGTTGGTTTCGCCCCGTGTTGAAGACTCTCACCATAACACTGCTCAACACTGAATGCTCGTGCCGAGCTTCCGCGTCATCACAATCTAGTCAAACTAAGATGGATCGCGCGCCTTTACCACTCTACACACGGGCTGCACGCTCACTGGTACTACGTGCACCATGCATGTCTGTGACTAGCATTCTGTCCTCGCCAGATGACACTGCTATCACCTGGACAGGTTTATATCTCTAGTAGGTCAGTGGTCATAGTGCTCTGGCTGATTAATGTGTATAGTCTGTTTTGTTCTTTCGGATGTGCCCGAAAGAACGGACACCATATCAATTTATATAGGTATTTGTCTGCGGGGTAGCCTTGTACGAGAGTGAATCCTGAACGGTAAAAAGTTGTGACAAGAACAAAATAGAAGCTGTGTGAGATTTTCACTCTGCAGCGGAGTGTGCGCTGATATGAAACTTCCTGGACGATTAAAACTGTGTGCCGGACCGAGACTCGAACTTGGGACCTTTGCCTTTCGCGGGCAAGTGCTCTACCAACTGAGCTACCCAAGCACGAGTCGCTCAGTTGGTAGAGCACTTGCCCGCGAAAGGCAAAGGTCCCGAGTTCGAGTCTCGCTCTGGCACACAGTTTTAATCTGCCAGGAAGTTTCATATCAGCGCACACTCCGCTGCAGAGTGAAAATCTCATTCTGGAAACATTCCCCAGGCTGTGGCTAAGCCATGTCTCCGCAATATCCTTTCTTTCAGGAGTGCTAGTTCTGCAAGGTTCGCAGGAGGGCTTCTGTGAATTTTGGAAGGTAGGAGACGAGGTACTGGCAGAAGTACAGCTGTGAGGAAGGGGCGTGAGTCGTGCTTGAGTAGCTCAGTTGGTAGAGCACTTGCCCGCGAAAGGCAAAGGTCCCGAGTTCGAGTCTCGCTCCGGCACACAGCTTTAATCTGCCAGGAAGTTTCAAAATAGAAGCTTTTTAAATGTGTTGATACACAAGGATACTGAAGATTAGATGGGCACACGGAGTAACTAATGAGGAACAATTGAATCGAATTGGGGAAAAAAGAAATTTATTACACGATTCGACTAAAAGAAGTGATTCGTTGACAGGGCACATCCTGCGGCATCAAAGAGTCGTCATTTTGGTAATGGAGGTAAGGGAGAGGGTCATCAAAGAATGAATACGGTAAGTAGGATCGAATGGATACAGGTTGCAATGGTTATGCAGACATTAAGAATTTGGCACAGCAGTCTTCGTACTTAAGACCGTAATAACAACAACAACAACTTTCGAAAAGTCACTCATACTAAATTACAGCACACGATTATGTTTCACAATAAATTTACTGCCTCGTACTTCTTCCCTATGTTGTTTTTGTTGTTGTTGTTGCGGTGATTTTTGGTCCGAATACTGATTTCTTGTAGCTCTCCATGCTACTCCATCATCTGCAAGCCGCTTCATCTCCGAATAACTACTGCAACTCACATCCTTCTGAATCTGCTTACTGTATTCGTCTGTGGGTCTCCTCTTTGCATTATTTACGCCTCTCCTTCCCACACACACACACACACATACTTCCCGCAATAATGAAGTGCCCTATGAACTGATCCCTTCTTTTACTCAAATGATGCCACAAATTTCTTTTCTCCCCAGTTCTAGTCAGGCTCAAATGGCTCTGAGCACTAAAGGAGGTCATCAGCCCCCTAGAACTTAGAACTACTTAAACCTAACTACCCTAAGGACATCACACACATCCATGCCCGAGGCAGGATTCGAACCTGCGGCAGTAGCGGTCGCGCGGTTCCAGACTGTAGCGCCTAGAACCGCCCGGCCAACCTGGCCGGCCAATAATGATGAGGATGAAGGTATTCACATCCAGGTACATTTTCTGAGAACTAGTTTTGCAAGGTATGTAGTTTTAGAAAAGGTTTATGCGATAAGTTAATGCAAAATAATCCATAACTAACACGTTTACATATTCCTTTTTACACTGATTGCGCAAATATATTATTTCAGTAAGCATAGCGTAAAAAGCGGTGTTCGAATTTGCTATCGAATAACAATCTCAAATGCGATTTAGTTTAATATTTGAAATGCAAGTAGGGCGATCATTACTGGCTCTATTAAAATGTATATGCTGCAACTGTCGAATCTCATTATGTGACCGATTTGTAATTACTTTCTCGTATATCATCTCATCCAGCACTTTTACTAGATTGCTTCTGCCAGTTACAACTTTTTTGCAATGTACACAGAATGTCAAATTCTCGTATAATTAAGTGAATATTTATTTTACTTTAATAAAGTAGCACAGAATGTGGAAAAATAGGAAAACTGAAAAATGAAGTGTACATAAATTTGCAGTATGAAAAGATGTTTGCGTTGAATTTTTTTAACGTATGTTGCACATAGACCCTTTCCATACCTGACGGTTTCAAATATCTGTATCTTGGAAATTTTTGAGAACAGGGCATGCATTTCTTTCATGTTTTCCAATAAAAATGCCTGTTCCGTCAGCTCGTAATGAATATCCTTGGCTTCAGGTAACAACCTGTATTTAATGTACGACTTGTGGGTCCGACTTTGTGCAAAACACTCCATTCGTTGTACCAAAACTTGTTCCATCGAGATTCATCATCATCATCATCATCATCATCATCATCATAAGTGGGTTCTTAATTGTTTCTTTTTCTCCTACATGTCTCCAGTTTGCTACAAGTTATTTTTCATAATACGGCATACAACAAAATTTGTTTTGGTTGCTTGGTGCCTGCTTTGCAAATTCGTCAAATATGAAAAACGTAGTTACAAAAGCGTTTTATTATTGTTTGTTTTCATCCCTGCAGAGCGTCGCTAAACTAGTCAGATCTGGGAGTGTTTCAGTCAAACTAATCACTACGTTGTAGCAAATTTCACTGAAGCTCAGTTTTGACTGGCAACTGTTACCGTAAGGTCACAGGTGTGGGCGAATACTAGTCGGCAATAAGGAACGTGACATTCTATGTTATGAAACTCAATCTGTAAAAGTCCTGTGATGTGTAAGAAAGACATGTAGAGTAGGCATCAATAGCATAACGAGAGGTAAATAGCACACCCGGCGAATTTCCGCTTTCTCTCCCCCCCCCCCTTTTTCCCCACTGCAGAGATCTCCCAGTTATTTAATCCTCACTGAAGTTGCCTTGTGTTTTCGGTTATTGAGATCAACACTGCCTTACAATGAAGTAAAACGTACACATTACAGTAATTCCTTTTCGTATTATATAATTTTTACAATTGTTCGAGGTCATGTTGCTTGCAATCATAGCGCGATTTCTTTGTGGCAGTTTCATCAGTGATCAATCCAGGGAAGTAAAAACTGTACAAGACACATAAACCATCCACATCAAACTTTTAAGTTTCGTTGGGTGGCCCCACATAAGGCGAGCTTGGCTCCGTATAGTATCCGAAGCAACAAGTAAGTGACTCCGTACCAGAAGGAGGTACGTCCTATGGACTGTTGCTCAAAACGGTTCAGTCCGATTCTCTTCTTGTTCTTCCATCAGCGTTCGTCATCGTCACCATGATGATGATGATCATCATCAGTGGGCTCTTAACTGTTTCTTTTTCCCCAACATTCTGCTCTGGATGTCAAAATACACTGTCTTAATGAAACACACTCCAATTAGTAGTCCAACGAAATTGCACAGGACATTTCATGTATGCAAGTACTTCCAGATTCTCACGTTGTTACACCGAATAGCCGTAACAACAGACTACAAACACTGGTGCGCAAAACTTAAGGATGAAAATAACTGTCGAATGATATGTCATGCCAAGCAACACAGGTCGATGCAACCCGGAGCATACATAGAAGCAACTGCTACAGTACGAGGTGCATTCAAGTTCTAAGGTCTCCGATTTTTTTTCTCCGGACTGGAAAGAGATAGAAACATGCGCATTGTTTTAAAATCAGGCCGCGTTCATTGTCAATACGTCCCAGATATGGCAGCACCGTACGGCAGATGGAATTTCACCGCCAGAGGCGAGAATGAGAACTGTTTTAAATACTTAAAATGGCGACGTTTTCCTTACTTGAACAGCGTGCAATCATTCGTTTTCTGAATTTGCGTGGTGTGAAACCAATTGAAATTCATCGACAGTTGAAGAAGACATGTGGTGATGGAGTTATGGATGTGTCGAAAGTGCGTTCGTGGGTGCGACAGTTTAATGAAGGCAGAATATCGTGTGACAACAAACCGAAACAACCTCGGGCTCGCACAAGCCGGTCTGACGACATGATCGAGAAAGGGGGGAGAATTGTTTTGGGGGATCGCCGAATGACTGTTGAACAGATCGCCTCCAGAGTTGGCATTCCTGTGGGTTCTGTGCACACAATCCTGCATGACGACCTGAAAATGCGAAAAGTGTCATCCAGGTGGGTGCCACGAATGCTGACGGACGACCACATGGCTGCCCGTGTGGCACATTGCCAAGCAATGTTGACGCGCAACGACAGCACGAATGGGACTTTCTTTTCGTCGGTTGTGACAATGGATGAGACGTAGATGCCATTTTTCAATCCAGAAACAAAGCGCCAGTCAGCTCAATGGAAGCACACAGATTCACCCCCGCCAAAAAAATTTCGGGTAACCGCCAGTGCTGAAAAAATGATGGTGTCCATGTTCTGGGACAGCGAGGGCGTAATCCTTACCCATTGCGTTCCAAAGGGCACTACGGTAACAGGTGCATCCTACGAAAATGTTTTGAAGAACAAATTCCTTCCTGCACTGCAACAAAAACGTCAGGGAAGGGCTGCGCGTGTGCTGTTTCACCAAGACAACGCACCCGCACATCGAGCTAACGTTACGCAACAGTTTCTTCGTGATAACAACTTTGAAGTGATTCCTCATGCTCCCTACTCACCTGACCTGGCTCCTAGTGACTTTAGGCTTTTTCCAACAATGAAAGACACTCTCCGTGGCCGCACATTCACCAGCCGTGCTGCTATTGCCTCAGCGATTTTCCAGTGGCCAAAACAGACTCCTAAAGAAGCCTTCGCCGCTGCCATGGAATCATGGCGGCAGCGTTGTGAAAAATGTGTACGTCTGCAGGGCGATTACGTCGAGAAGTAACGCCAGTTTCATCGATTTCGGGTGAGTAGCTAATTAGAAAAAAAAAAAATCGGAGGCCTTAGAACTTGAATGCACCTCGTATAGTACTGAAGATAACTGAAAGAAATACGCAATGAGACGAATTGAAATGTAACTTTTATTCGAAGGCAGTAATTACACTGAAGTCGCTACTATTCATGATGGTCCCCTGGACATGACAATAGGCGGATATGGTTCTTAGTAGGGTGATCACCACGGACGGCAGTACATGCTCTGGAACGTGCACCATTGCTCAGTTTATTGGCTTTCAGGACGCGCGCATTCAGCAATCTCAATAGCGGAATTTGAATTGTGATGATACGAATGTAAGGACAACACAACACCTAGTCCAAGAGTACAGAAAATCTCCCGACTGGCCGGTAATTGAGAATGGCAGCAATCCGCCGCGCTGACCGCACAGATGCCAAGGCGCTCTGGCCAAAAGGTTGGTAAGACGACGCATATGGGGAAGGAGTACAGCGTCACAATAACTT
The DNA here is from genome assembly GCF_023864275.1 of Schistocerca cancellata. Lineage (NCBI taxonomy): Eukaryota > Metazoa > Arthropoda > Insecta > Orthoptera > Acrididae > Schistocerca > Schistocerca cancellata. Next base: position 186,376,792 of record NC_064627.1, on the reverse strand, counting down.
TCACCACTTGGTGTACTGTGTTTAAATATTTGGAGGTCAGTACACCCATGCAACACCATCCCTCTCCACACCCTAACACCTACACCACCAAAACGATCATGTTCGAGAATGTTCCTGGGTGCATTATGTATTCTCACCTCTCAGGATCATTACTGAGAATGAATCTGCTCTCATCCGCAAAGACTGCACGACCCGCCTTCCCGTTGATCCAGTACCTATTCACTTTGCACCATTGCAAACGGTGTTCCGACGCGCGGGTGTCAACGGAACAAACTATACTGGTCCTCAGAAAAGGGATCGCCCCCATACAGTCGACGTACCACCGTGGAGCGCAAGACAGCGTACCTTGCAGCCCTGTTAAACGTGCTTGCAACTACACTACCGGCCATTAAAATTACTACACCACGAAGACGACGTGCTACAGACGCGAAATTTAACCGACAGGAAGAAGATGCCGTGATATGCAAATAATTAGCTTTTCAGAGCATTCACACAAGGTTGGCGCCGGTGGCGACACCTACAACGTGCTGACATGAGGAAAGTTTCCAACCGATTTCTCATACACAAACAGCAATTAACCTGCGTTACCTGGTGAAACATTGTTGTGATGCCTCGTGTAAGGAGGAGAAATGCGTACCATCACGTTTCCGACTTGAATAAAGGTCGGATTGTAGCCTATCGCGATTGCGGTTTATCGTATCGCGACATTGCTCCTAGCGTTGATCGAGATCCAATGACGGTTAGCAGAATATGGAATCGGTGGGTTCAGAAGGGTAATACGGAACGCCTTGCTGGATCCCAACGGCCTCGTATCACCAGCAGTCGACATGATAAGCATCTTATCCGCATGGCTGTAACGATCGTGCAGCCACGTCTCGATCGCTGAGTCAACAGATGGGGACGTTTGCATACAACAACCATCTCCACGAACAGTTGGACGACGTTTGCAACAGCATGAACTATCAGCTCGGAGACAATGGCTGCGGTTACCCTTGAATCCAGGTTCTGTTTACAGCATCATGATGGTCGCATCCGAGTTTGGCGACATCGCGGTGAACGCACATTGGAAGGGTGTATTCGTCATCGCCGTACTGGCGTATCACCCGGCGTGATGGTATGGGGTGCCATTGGTTACACGTCTCGGCCGCCTCTTGTTCGCATTGACGGCACTCTGAACAGTGGACGTTACATTTCAGATGTGTTACGACCCGTGGCCCTACCCTTCATTCGATCCCTGCGAAACCCTACATTTCAGCAGGATAATGCACGCCCGCATGTTGCAGGTCCTGTATGGGCCTTTCTGGATACAGAAAATGTTCGACTGCTACCCTGGACAGCACTTTATCCAGATCTCTCACCAACTGAAAACGTCTGGTTAATGGTGGCCGAGCAACTGGCTCGTCACAATACGCCAGTCACTACTCTTGATGAACTGTGGTATCGCGTTGAAGCTGCATGGGTAGCTGTACATGTGCACGTCATCCAAGCTCTGTGACTCAATGCCCAGGCGTATCAAGGCCGTTATTATGGCCAGAGGTGGTTGTTCTGGGTACTGATTTCTCAGGATCTATGCACCCAAATTGCGTGAAAATGTAATCACATGTCAGTTCTAGTATAATATATTTGTCCAATGAATGCCCGTTTATCATCTGCATTTCTTGTCGGTGTAGGCATTTTATTGGCCAGTAGTGTACATACGCTGTTTGACGTGGGACCCTTCTTGCTTGTTGCACAGTGTAACGGTTACCTGCTGCTGTAATTGGCCGTGGTCGGCCATCTTCTCTCCTTCGGGCAGCAGCGCCTGTGGTTCGGAACGCTGCCCATACACGTTAAACAATGCTGTAAGCTATACCAGACTCCTGGGCTACATTGATCACACTTAGTCTTCCTTCATGTTTTCGATGATTCTTCCCCGTGTGAAGTCACCCAAAAATTGTCTCCAGGTCAAGACGTAATGCAGAACACCACCTCAGTGGTCCGTAGCTGCATGCTGATTGACACGCACTATTTTTCCCCTTCCTTAAACAGCCTCATGTTGCAGTATTAGTCAGCTGGACCTCGAGCCATGTGGCATCCAGATATCTGTGCACAACTGGAAGAGCTCTGGCAACAAGCTCGTGCACTTTTCATTCATTTCTACGAAGTAGTTCATACGTTACGTTACTTTCTCTAGCTCGTTCATAAGTTCTGCAGAGCAATGTACATTACGTTATTACTGTTTCGTTATTAAAGTACTGGTTACGATTTTTGTGCATTTAATAGAGGGAACATAGGTATGGCTTCAATCTTTTTGCATATTGGGTTGGTGATTACGTTCGTACCGTTTCTCCATAAGTTTAAGAAACACGACAGATACACGTAACAAGGACCTTAGTCATCAATAATATACCCTCCTCCATTATTTACAACAGTCTGGCAACCGTGGGCTAACTTTCCGATTCCGCCACTGCAGAAATCACTTGGTTTTGAGACGAAAAACTAGTCGAGCCATGGCCGGAGCACAATGATAGTTCCTTGGAGGCTGTTCGATAGAGAGCGAGAAAGGTGAAAATCTGTGGGCGTAAGATCAGGTAAATAGGGTGGGTGCAAAATAACTCACCAACCCAACTCTGGTATAGTGTTCCTTGTCAGTCTAGCAGGATCCCCACTCCTGTATATTGTTTCTCGTCAGTCTACAGAATGTCGGAGGACGTTATCGTGGATTACCATCACTTCACGTAGTCTTCCTGGCAGATGTTCTGGAACTGCGCCTGCACGGCGTCTCGTTGTTGACAATAAATGTCAACAGTGATGGTTTCACTTCGGGGAAGCACTTCGTAGTATGCCACACCACCGCTCTTCCAGCAGATGCGTAATATTATCTTTTGTGGACGCCCGTAGGTCTTCTTACAGGGACTTACTGCTTTGTTTTGGCTCAGCCTTTCCTTTTTTCCCTTATGTTAGCACTAAATAAAAATGTCGTGTGACTAGATCCTCCCGTCGGGTAGACCGTTCGTCGGGTGCAAGTCTTTCGAGTTGACGCCACTTCGGCGACTTGCGCGTCGATGGGGATGAAATGATTATGATTAGGACAACGCAACACCCAGTCCCTGAGCGGAGAAAATCTCCGAGCCAGCCGGGAATCGAACCCGGGCCCTTAGGATTGACAGTATGTCGCGCTGACCACCCACGGACATGTTAGCACTAAGAGACAATTTATCGTTATCTGTAACGATACAAGATATGTTATTTGCGAGCCAATTGATGAAGAAAAAAACTCAAATGGCTCTCAGCACTATGGGACTTAACATCCGAGGTCATCAGTCCCCTAGAACTTAGAACTTGAAACATCCCCTCAGAAAAATTAAGAATGACAGTGCTGGTAAACTTGAAACATCCCCTCAGAAAAATTAAGAATGACAGTGCTGGCAAACCTCTTACGTTATCTGATTTTCAAACAGCTGAGCAAAACTAAACGTACTCAGACATTTCTCTCTATACTTATTCTGATCAACAGTAAACTGACACACATTTTTTTATTTTTTTGTTTTTTATTTATTTATTTTTTTTTTCTTTAGAGCAACGGAATCTGACTTTCAATAATCCCTACAAAAGAATGGCCCTGACTAACAATAACCTATACCTTTCATGAATCACTTACCTCACAAAAATCTTCGTTACTCAAACTACTGCAAAACAGCGTGCGCCAATACTGCCAGCTAAATAAAAGATTCTAACTACTGAAGGCATAGTTACCAAATGAAAGATTTCGATAGAGAACAAACAATGTATTTACCTTAATAGTGTTCAAAAGTTATATATATATATAATTTCCTGACATCCAGTCTTACAAATTTCCTTTTTCTGACGCACACACGTCCAGACCGTCCGCTCTCAAAACTCTGCCATCTCTCTCCCCATATCCACCACTTGCTACGCGCTGTTCACACCAAACAGCCCAACACTACAATAGCAAATATTCCAACAATGCCAACCAGCCACAGACTGCACACATCACAGTCAGTGATTTTCATACAGAGCGCAACTAACATAAAAAGATAAACAGCCTACTTACAAATTACTTAAACCTAACTAACCTAAGGACATCACACACATCCATGCCCGAGGCAGGATTCGAACCTGCGACCGTAGCGGTCGCGCGGTTCCAGACTGAAGCGCCTAGAACCGCTCGGTTACACCGGCCGGTCAATTGATGACGAGCACGCAGAGATGCACTTTATGACCACCCGATGATTTTTGTTATTTGGGTTTAGAGCGTCTGGTACACATACGCCCGATTTTTGAACCTTCCTGATTGCTTGCAAATGTCGCATGATGGTGGAATAATCGTAGTTCATCAGATATGCCAATTCTCGAGTACAGTGACGTGGATTATTATGGATTAATGTATTTAAACGATTTTCATGAAACCCCGACGATCTTCGTGTACGTGAAGAGTCACTAATGTAACAACGATCCTCCTTAAAAAGAGATAGTTATTGCCGTTCTCCGTCCAGTGACATTATTCCCATACAGGACGCAAATGAATCTGGCTGCCTCCCTCTGCTGCCCCCCCCCCCCCCCACCCGCCCAGTCCCCCCTTTTGAACGCAAGCTGCACAACATGTCGGTAATCTTCCGATTTCTCTACTTGGTACTCCATTTTCTGTGGCCGAGCGGTTCTGGGCGCTGCAGTTTGGAACCGCGAGACCGCTAGGGTCGCAGGTTCGAATCCTGCCTCGGGCATGGATGTGTGTGATGTCCTTACGTTAGTTAGGTTTAAGTAGTTCTAAGTTCTAGGGGACTGATGACCTCAGATGTTAAGTCCCGTAGTGCTCAGAGCCATTTCTGAACTCCATTTTCTAGCGCCCACAGTTCCACTCACTGTGACGAAATAACAATATGTAAACTCAAACCGTAATAACAGTGAACTACAAATAAAAATGACAATCGATAAAGAAACCCATAGCAACTCGACTACCAACATGCAAAACAAAAACGCTATGAACTTATGCACCGACCTAATAGTTTTATAATTTTGTCAGTAACATCCACTGCAGATGGCGCTTGCGAAATGCGGATGCGACATCCCAGTTTCATAGCATAACCGTATCGTGTGTTCTGCAGACGTTCCGCGCGCACGCCCTCAAACAAACACACACACACACACACACACACACACACACACACACACACACACATACACAGTTGCTGCTGAAACTCCGCAAATGTAGCACACACACTCCTGTCTTTATATAATGGTCATAAGCGATTAATTTTTGTTAAGGAAATTTTACGACCAGTTGCACTGCACATGGCAGAATTAGTTTCCGCAGCGCATCAAAAGGCCGACCAAGCAGAGCGTTCTGGCGGCTACTGCGGGAACAAACGGAGCCGACGCAGCGTTTATAATGTAGCCCCAACTCACAAACGTTCCGCAAGAGACAAAAGGCAGACGCCCCCTTTTGACACGCGTTCGTGAAACCGCGGGCGTTCTTGCAAATGGCGCACTCATACAATATAAATAGCGGTCTCCATGCGCGGGATATTAAACGCAATTCAAATATATTTGTGGTACAATTATTAAAATGCTACACATTGGCATGAAATATCTGGTGCTTGGAAATTGGTCGGCGAATCGTGAAACTACTCGCTGCACCGCAGTTGTGTGGCGCTGTGTGCATTTTATTACTAATTAATACGTTTCGAATTGAACCTTTGACAGTTCCGGATGCAGTTGGAAAAGTAGCATACATTTCACAAATCGCCAGGCAGATGAGCGTTTTACCGGGATTCTGCGCACGCTAACGCTTTATCTTCGACGAAACAAAGGTATTTAATTCGTATTAGCTTAATTAGGAAATCGTACTTAATGCAACCAGAGAGTGGAAATCGTGAATTTTTCAACTACGTAATTACTATTTTGTATTAAACGTTCTTACCTCCCTCTTTTACTAACAACTTTACAATTAGTCCCCACACGCACAAAATGTTAAAAAAAGAAGACTAATGCTGCAGTTAATCTACTCCACAAGAAACAAGACAAGAGTGCCGTAAAAAAATTGTAAGCCACCCGGCCGTGTCTCCGTAATGAACAAGATATTCACATAATCATCATCAGTTACATACAGGAAAACCATAGTGTTATATTCAAAGCAACAAGCTTGTGCTGCGTCTCTAATGGTCTCGTCGTCGACTGTATGTTAAGCCCCAATTTTTCTTCCTTTCTTTTACGGTGATTTAAGTAACAGTGTCTGAGGTTTGGGACTGGTTACGAATAACAGCGACGTCAGGAGTGAGAGCCAAGAATTTTCAGAGAAAATTCTCTGCAAGATAATGGGTTCGAAGATCGTAACTGGGGATGTGCAGATTATTAGCAAGGGAAGCGGGTTAAAAACAAATTCGAAAAACTGCGAGTGGAACCCGCGCGTCGAGGGTTCCGTACAAACCTCATTATGTATACAGGGTGATCCACTGATAGTGACCGGGCCAAATATCTCACGAAATGAGCGTCAAACGAAAAAACTACAAAGAACGAAATTTGTCTACCTTGAAGAGGGAAACCAGATGGCGCTATGGTTGGCCCGCTAGATGGCGCTGCCATAGGTCAGACGGATATCAACTGTGTTTTTTTTTTTAAATAGGAACTCCCATTTTTTATTACATATTCGTGCAGTACGTAAAGAAATATGACTGTTTAAGTTGGAACACTTTTTTCGCTTTGTGATAGATGGCGCTATAATAGTCACAAACGTATAAGTACGTGGTATCACGTAACATTCCGCCAGTGCGGACGGTATTTGCTTCGTGATACGTTACCCGTGTTAAAATTGACCGTTTACCAATTGCGGAAAAGGTCGACATCGTGTTAAGGTATGGCTATTGTGATCAAAATTCCAAACGGGCGTGTGATATGTATGCTGCTCGGTATCCTGGACGACATCATCCAAGTGTCCGGACCGTTCGCCCGATAGTTACCTTATTTAAGGAAGCAGGAAGTGTTCAGCCACATGTGAAACGTCAACCACGACCTGCAACAAATGATGATGCCCAGGTATGTGTTTTAGCTGCTGTCTCGGCTAATCCGCACATCAGTAGCAGACAAATTGCGCGAGAATCGGCAATCTCGGTGTTGAGAATGCTAAATCAACATCGGTTGCACCCGTACCATATTTCTATGCACCAGGAATTTCATGGCGACGACTTTGAACGTCGTGTACAGATCTGTCACTGGGCACAAGAGAAATTGCGGGACAATGACAAATTTTTTGCACGCGTTCTATTTAGCGACGAAGCGTCATTCACCAACAGCGGTTTCGTAAACCGGCATAATATGCACTATTGGGCAACGGAAAATCCACGATGGCTGCGACAAGTGGATCATCAGCGATCATGGGTTAATGTATGGTGCGGCATTATGGGAGGAAGGGTAATTGGCCCCCATTTTATCGATGGCAATCTAAATGGTGCAATGTATGCTGATTTCCTACGTAATGTTCTACCGATGTTACTACAAGATGTTTCACTGCATGACAGAATGGCGATGTACTTCCAACATGATGGATGTCCGGCACATAGCTCGCGTGTGGTTGAAGCGGTATTGAATAGCACATTTCATGACAGGTGGATTGGTCGTCAAAGCACCATACCATGGCCCGCAAATTCACCGGATCTGACGTCCCCGGATTTCTTTCTGTGGGGAAAGTTCAAGGATATTTGCTATTGTGATCCACCGACAACGCCTGACAACATGCGTCAGTGCATTGTCAATGCATGTGCGAACATTACGGAAGGCAAACTACTCGCTGTTGAGAGGAATGTCGTTACACGTATTGCCAAATGCATTGAGGTTGACGGACATCATTTTGAACATTTATTGCATTACTGTGGTATTTACAGGTAATCACGCTGTAACAGCATGCGTTCTCAGAAATAAGTTCACAAAGATATATGTATCACATTGGAACAACCGAAATAAAATGCTTATTTGTATTGTATTTGTGTATTTTAATTTAAAAAACCTACGTGTTACCAACTGTTCGTCTAAAATTGTGAGCCATACGTTTGTTACTATTACAGCGCCGTATATCACAAAGCAAAAAAAGTGGTCCGACTAAAACATTGACATTTCTTTACGTACTACACGAATATGTAATAAAAATGGGGGTTCCTGTTTAAATAAACGCAGTTGATATCCGTTTGACTTATGGCAGCGCCATCTAACGGGCCAACCATAACGCCATCTGGTTTCCCCTTTCAAGCTAGACAAGTTTCGTTTTTTGTAGTTTGACGCTTATTTCGTGAGATATTTGGCCCGGTCACGATCAACGTACCACCCTGTATAGTAACTCGTGTGCCTGCAACGGTCGCTCTGATCTCTGGAACAGCTGATTTTACCTGTGAACTAGCAATCACATACGTCGCTTGGCAACTCAGACATATAAAACAAAACACTGAAGCTGCACAATGTAACCAGACGTCACCAAGACTGCACGTTTCTCATGATTCTACCGTTCTGCTTTCGTGTGTTTTCCATGATTACTGAGTTGGTGAAAACGAATTGTAACGTGGAAACAAAGCATTTCCAGACCCTTGCTCATGTAGGACAATGTCTTCGTTTACTTGTATCCTTCAAATTGTGGCGTACATTTTTGATAGACCCTGAAACTGATCCATGGTGCACCTTAAGGGCCTTGTGGATGCACTACTTAGTTCATGGGGAGTTCCTGGGAAAACTGGAACTAAATGTTTTTTGGATAACAAAACCAAACAGCGGATTCCCAGACTGCTACGCACAGCAAATAGCTCAGATTTTTACTATATACAAGGGTCACTCCAAAGACAAATGCACACCTTTTATTCTACATGTTTGAAAGTTTTACAGTGTGTAGATACTTCCTTTGGGAACAATATTTTCACTTCTCCTCATAATTTCCATCCCTCTCAACTGCCTTACGGCATCTTGGAACCAGCGCCTGTATACCGGCACGGTAAAATTCTGGACCAACCTGTTGGAGCCACTGTTTGGCAGCGTGCACAAGGGAGTCGTCATCTTCAAACCTTGTTCCACGAAGAGAGTCTTTCAGTTTCCCAAAGAGATGGTATTCACATGGAGCCAGGTCAGGACAGTAAGCCGGGTGTTTCAGTGTTTCCATCCGAGTTTTGTGATCGCTTCCATGGTTTTTTGGCTGACATGTGGCCCTGCATTGTCGTGCAGCAGCAAAACATCCTACTTTTGTCGATTTGGTCGAACACGACTCAGTCGAGCTTGAACTTTCTTCACTGTCGTCACATATCCATCAGAATTTATGGTGGTTCCATTTGGCATGATGTCCACAAGCAAGAGTCCTTCGGAATCGAAAAACACCATAGTCATAAGTTTTCCAGTAGAAGGTGTGGTTTCGAATTTTTTTTCTTGGGTGAATTTGCATGATGCCACTCCATTGATTGCCTTTTAGTCTGTGGTGAAAAATGATGGAGCCACGTTTCATCACCTGTCACAATTCTTCCAGTAAATTCATCTCCACCATTCTGGTACTGTTCCAAAAGTTCGCTGCATACCGTTTTTCTTGTTTCATTGTAAGCCACTGTCAACATCCTGGGAACCCACCAGGCACAAACCTTTTTTAACGCCAACGCTTTCCGTATTCTGCAAACACTTCCTTCCCCTATCCCAAGGTTGCGTGACAATTCGTTCACTGTGATGCGTCAGTCAGCAGTCACCAATTCGTTAACTCTCTGCACATTGTCTGGAGTGTGTGCAGTACAAGGCCTGCCGCTGCGAGGACGGTCCTCAATATTGCCGTGCCCGCTTTCACCGCGTAACCTGCTTGCCCACCTACCAACTGTACAGCGATCGACAGCAGCATCTCCATACACATTTTTCAACCTCTTATGGATGTTTCCCAATGTCTCGTTTTCACAGCACAGGAATTCTATGACAACACATTGCTTCTGACGAACGTCAAGTGTAGCAGCCATCTTGAAGACATGCTGTGACGGCGCCAATCATGGGGACAGGTTGAACTAAGTTTGAAAACAAGCGACAAGGATGTATCAACACACTGTAAAGCTTTTACACATGCAGAATTAAAACTGTATTTTTACAAAAATAGTGTGCATTTCTTTTGGAGTGACCCTCGTAGTCGCAAGATCACGATCTCGAACGAAGTGTAATACTTGTCTTATTGCGTTAAGCCTTTCCGTAAGATTATACCTCTTCATGGGTAAATGATGACAGCACTTTAAACTCGGTCAATAATTACATGAAATACTGAAAACACTCATACAGATGATCGACGGCCGCTCGCCACTGTGCAAACGCCGGCCGCGGTGGTCTCGCGGTTCTAGGCGCGCAGTCCGGAACCGCGCGACTGCTACGGTCGCAGGTTAGAATCCTGCCTCGGGCATGGATGTGTGTGACGTCCTTAGGTTAGTTAGGTTTAAGTAGTTCTAAGTTCTAGGGGACTGATGACCACAGATGTTAAGTCCCATAGTGCTCAGAGCCATTTGAACCATTTTGAACTGTGCAAACCCGAAACACCAGCCATGTTACGTGCATATCACTATTGTCTACACTGAGATGAGTTAAGTCACTGGTTACCTCTGAATATCGTGTCCGATCTCCTTTTGTCTGGTGTTTTGCAGCTACTTGACGTGGCATGGACTCAACAAGTCACTAGAAGCTCCCCTGCAGAAATGTTGAGCCAGCCGTCCATAAGTACGGAAGTGTTTGCGGTGTAGGATGTTGTGCACGAACTGATTTCTCGATTATGACTTGTAAATTTTCGATGGCATTCATGTCAGGCGATCTGGCTGGTTATATCACGTGCTCGATACGTCGAGAATGTTCTTCAAACCATACGCGAACAACTGTCTCCCGGTGACAACCGTTGGTTTTTGGGAACATGAAGTCCATGAATGGTTGCAGATGGGCTCCATGCAGCCCAACATAGCCATGTCAAGTTAATGATCGGTTCAGTTGGATCAGAGAATCCAGTCAATCGCATGTAAACACAGCCCTCACGAATATGGAGTGATCACAACTTTCACATTGCCTTGTTGAGAACCTGGCTCCACGGCTTAGTAGGGCCTGTGCCACAATCGAACCCTACCGTCAGCTCTCACAAACTGAAAATCATCTGACCAGGCCACGGTGTCCACGTCGTCTACGGTCCAACCGATACCATCACGATACCAGGACAGGAACTTCAGCAATGTCGTGCTATCAGCAAAGACACTCGCTATGGTGGTCGGCTGCCATAGACCATTAACGCTAAATTTCGCTTAACTGTACTAACAGATACGTTCGTCGACGTACCACACTGATTTCTGCTGTTATTTCACGTATTGTTGATTGTTTGTTAGCAATGACAATGCTACGCAAATGCCTCTGCTCCCGGTCGTTAAATGAAGGCCGTCGGCCGCTGCGTTGTCCGTGGCGATAGGTAACAGCTCTCGTCTCACTCTTGACACTGTGGATCTGGGAATATTTATTTACCTAACGATTTGCGAAATGGAAGGCCCCATCCGTCTAGCTCCTACCACCATTCCGTGTTTGAACCTTGTTAATTTCGACTGTGCGGCCATAATCACGGCAGACCCTTTATCACATGAATCACATGAGTACAAATGACAGCAATGCACTGGCGTTTCATACAACGTGTACGCGATACTATCGCCATCTGTATACACGATGAGCCAAAACATTATGACAACCAGCTTAATACACTCCTGGAAATGGAAAAAAGAACACATTGACACCGGTGTGTCACACCCACCATACTTGCTCCGGACACTGCGAGAGGGCTGTACAAGCAATGACCACACGCACGGCACAGCGGACACACCAGGAACCGCGGTGTTGGCCGTCGAATGGCGCTAGCTGCGCAGCATTTGTGCACCGCCGCCGTCAGTGTCAGCCAGTTTGCCGTGGCATACGGAGCTCCATCGCAGTCTTTAACACTGGTAGCATGCCGCGACAGCGTGGACGTGAACCGTATGTGCAGTTGACGGACTTTGAGCGAGGGCGTATAGTGGGCATGCGGGATGCCGGGTGGACGTACCGCCGAATTGCTCAACACGTGGGGCGTGAGGTCTCCACAGTACATCGATGTTGTCGCCAGTGGTCGGCGGAAGGTGCACGTGCCCGTCGACCTGGGACCGGACCGCAGCGACGCACGGATGCACGCCAAGACCGTAGGATCCTACGCAGTGCCGTAGGGGACCGCACCGCCACTTCCCAGCAAATTAGGGACACTGTTGCTCCTGGGGTATCGGCGAGGACCATTCGCAACCGTCTCCATGAAGCTGGGCTACGGTCCCGCACACCGTTAGGCCGTCTTCCGCTCACGCCCCAACATCGTGCAGCCCGCCTCCAGTGGTGTCGCGACAGGCGTGAATGGAGGGACGAATGGAGACGTGTCGTCTTCAGCGATGAGAGTCGCTTCTGCCTTGGTGCCAATGATGGTCGTATGCGTGTTTGGCGCCGTGCAGGTGAGCGCCACAATCAGGACTGCATACGACCGAGGCACACAGGGCCAACACCCGGCATCATGGTGTGGGGAGCGATCTCCTACACTGGCCGTACACCACTGGTGATCGTCGAGGGGACACTGAATAGTGCACGGTACATCCAAACCGTCATCGAACCCATCGTTCTACCATTCCTAGACCGGCAAGGGAACTTGCTGTTCCAACAGGACAATGCACGTCCGCATGTATCCCGTGCCACCCAACGTGCTCTAGAAGGTGTAAGTCAACTACCCTGGCCAGCAAGATCTCAGGATCTGTCCCCCATTGAGCATGTTTGGGACTGGATGAAGCGTCGTCTCACGCGGTCTGCACGTCCAGCACGAACGCTGGTCCAACTGAGGCGCCAGGTGGAAATGGCATGGCAAGCCGTTCCACAGGACTACATCCAGCATCTCTACGATCGTCTCCATGGGAGAATAGCAGCCTGCATTGCTGCGAAAGGTGGATATACACTGTACTAGTGCCGACATTGTGCATGCTCTGTTGCCTGTGTCTATGTGCCTGTGGTTCTGTCAGTGTGATCATGTGATGTATCTGACCCCAGGAATGTGTCAAAGTTTCCCCTTCCTGGGACAATGAATTCACGGTGTTCTTATTTCAATTTCCAGGAGTGTAGCTTGATTGTCCGTGTTTGGGACGAAATGCATCACTGATTCTGCGTATCAGGGTTCCGCCAGTTTTTTGGTATGTTTGTGGAGGTATGTGGCAGTGGATGTCTACGCACTGGGCATGTAATTCGACTCGCATTCGGGAGGACGACGGTTCAATCTCGCGTCCGGCCATCCTGATTTAGGTTTTTCCGTGATTTCCCTAAATCGCTCCAGGCAAATGCCGGGATGGTTCCTTTCAAAAGGCACGGCCGACTTCCTTCCCTGTCCTTCCCTAATCCGATGTGACCGATGACCTCGCTGTCTGGTCTCCTTCCCAAAAACAACCAACCAACGTTAACGACAATGGGTTGGTTATAAATTGCTGTCAACCTTCAGATCGGAGATGAGAGGGAGAGAATCTCCTTGGTTTGAAGCAAATACGTTTCCTGAAAATAGGTTACAGAATTGCAATAGGAAGAAAAGATTGGTTAGTTTCTATATAGTTTATTCTCACATAGACTTATGTGAGGTGTTGGACCATAAACCCCTTAGTAAGATTCAGTCTATTTATTCTGTCTCTACTTCAAAGCTAATTGCCGGTACATATAAGAAAAAAGTACAAAGCAATCACTTGTTCTTGGCTAGCACTGAAATCTCTCTAAGTAATTGAGACAAAGACTGACAGCCTCTGTTCAACACTATTCCAATGAAACTCTACAAATTCCTACTTGACCTGCAGTTCCTGAGTGTCCACCAGAGTCTATCACAGTCTGCTCGTAGTTCAAGTCTTTACCAGCTGTATCGGCTGCTATGGGCCTACTCGGCCCCGCTGGCGTCTCGCTGCGGAATCTCCAAACCGCCGGCACTGGCTCTGAATCTGTATCTGAATCTCTGCTTCTAGCTATTACGCTGCCTGGCCTTTTATTTTGTTTCTCATGTACTTTGGTGCACACAGGTTAGTTTGTTTCACACGACCCTTTCATTTCTAAGCGATCGCATTGCACAAGAATGCCTATGGTTCCACACGACACTCTCGTTTCTAATTGGTCGGCTTGCGCAAGAATGCCTTCGGTTCCACACGACACTTTAGTTTCTAGCTGCACACAACTTAATTTGGTTCCACACGAGTCTTTTCCGCATGTGACTGACACTCTCTCTTGCTGTATTATCGCCCCGGTGTTTGCATCTTCCATTGCGCAAGTTTGATTCATGCTGCTTCCTCTGGCAGGAAGTCAAACACTAAGTTATTTGATCAACAAGCCATACTTGGCAGCCTCCACCGCTTATGTTGTCCCTACGTCCTGGTGGACTATTTCTTAATGTCGGCTGGCTGTTTGCCAATGGAGCCTGGACTCTTTATTATGGTCACAAAAGCAAGAATAAAAATTAAAATTTTCTACGGTCACAACAACTGTAATGCTCCTGAAACCACTGTACCATGGTTCTGGCTCTGAGACAAGGACAATTATACTGCTGAAAGGTGACCCCACTGTCGGGGAAGAAATCAAGCATGAAGGGATGCAGGTGGTTTGTAGCTGTCAGCGTGTCTTCGATTACTAACAAAAGTGCAAAGTAGCGCAGGAGTATGTTTCCCATAGATAATACTGCTACTGCCAGCCTGCTTCCGTGGCGTACTTCACGTTTCGAGCCGCCATTCAGCTCGATGGCGGCGTTTGTGGAGACGACTATCGACCTAGTGTAGCAGAAATGTATTCAGCCGGAGAGCGGATACGTTTCCATTCATCGACAGTCAAATCCCTTTGGTCCCGTGACCACTGCAATCTTAACTAACGATGTCGTTGGGCCAACACATGAAAACGTAGGGCTGGTCTGCTGTGGAGCTCTACATCAACGAAGTACGATGAACGGAGTCCTCTGAAACAACTGTGCGCTCTTTCGACAGAGATACCACAGATCACCGTCTATACTATTTTAGAGAGCAGACAAGCCTCTGTGAACGATTGTGGACGTACAACAATTTAGCGCATAGCGGTAGTTTCACTGTCCTTCTACCTTTTTCTGCAGATGCTCACGACAGTAGCACGTGATCATTCGACCGGCTTCTCCGTTTTCGAGATTCTCGTTCACAGGCTGTGCGTAATAATAATCTGCACATTGTCAAAGTCGTTTATTTCAATGGATTTCCTCATCTGCAGCCCATATCTTCACTACAATATGCATTAGATGAGTATGTGCCAAGCCAGATCGTAAGAGATGGAAAAGAGCCACCGTGGTACAACAACCGAGTTATAAAACTGCTACGGAAGCAAAGGCAACTTCACAGCAAACATAAACACAGCCAAAGCCATGCAGACAAACAAAAATTAAGCCAAGCGAAATGTAGTGTGAGGAAGGCTATGCGAGAGACGTTCAGTGAATTCGAAAGTAATCTTCTATGTGCTGACCTGGAAGAAAATCCTAAGAAATTTTGGTCTTATGTCAAAGCGGTAGGTGGATCAAAACAAAATGTCCAGACACTCTGTGACCAAAATGGTACTGAAACAGAGGATGACAGACTAAAAGCCGAAATACTAAATGTCTTTTTCCAAAGCTGTTTCACAGAGGAAGACTGCACTGTAGTTCCTTCTGTAGATTGTCTCACAGATGACATGGTAGATATCGAAATAGACGACAGAGGGATAGAAAAACAATTAAAATCGCTCAAAAGAGGAAAGGCCGCTGGACCTGATGGGATACCAGTTCGATTTTACACAGAGTACGCGAAGGAACTTGCCCCCCCTCCTTGCAGCGGTGTACCGTAGGTCTCTAGAAGAGCGTAGCGGTCCAAAGGATTGGAAAAGGGCACAGGTCATTCCCGTTTTCAAGAAGGGACGTCGAACAGATGTGCAGAACTATAGACCTATATCTCTAACGTCGATCACTTGTAGAATTTTGGAACACGTATTATGTTCGAGTATAATGACTTTTCTGGAGACGAAATCTACTCTTTAGGAATCAGCATGGGTTTCGAAAGAGATGATAGTGTGAAGCCCAGCTCGCGCTTTTCGTCCACGAGACTCAGAGGGCCATAGACACAGGTTCTCAGGTAGATGCCGTGCTTCTTGACTTCCGCAAGGCGCTTGATACAGTTCCCCACAGTCGTTTAATGAACAAAGTAAGAGCATATGGACTATCAGACCAATTGTGTGATTGAATTGAAGAGTTCCTAGGTAACAGAACGCAGCATGTCATTCTCAATGGAGAGAAGTCTTCCGAAGTAAGAGTGATTTCAGGTGTGCCGCAGGGGACTGTCGTAGGACCGTTGGTGTTCGCAATATACATAAATGACCTTGTGGATACCATCGGAAGTTCACTGAAGCTTTTGCGGATGATGCTGTGGTAAATCGAGAGGTTGTAACAATGGAAAATTGTAATGAAATGATTGAAATGCAGGAGGATCTGCAACGAATTGACGCATGGTGGAGGGAATGGTACCTGAATCTCAATTTAGACAAATGTAATGTGCTGCGAATACATAGGAAGAAAGATCCTTTATCATTTAGCAACAATGTAGCATGTCAGCAAGTGGAAGCAGTTAATTCCATAAATCATCTGGGAGTAGACATTAGAAGTGATTTAAAATGGAATGACCATATAAAATTAATCGTCGGTAAAGCAGATGCCAGACAGATTCATATGAAGAATCGTAAAGGAATGCAGTCCGAAAACAAAGGAACTAGGTTACAGTACACTTGTTCGCCCACTGCTTGAATCTTGCTCACCAGTGTGGGATCCGTACCAGATAGGGTTGATAGAAGAGATAGATAAGATCAAACGGAGAGCAGCGCGCTTCGTTACAGGATCATTTAGTAATCGCGAAAGCGTTACGGAGATGATAGATAAACTCTAGTGGAAGACTTTCCAGGAGAGACGCTCAGTAGCTCGGTACGGGCTTTTGTTGAAGTTTCGAGAACATACCTTCACCGAGGAGTCAAGCAGTATATTGCTCCCCCCTACGTATATCTCGCGAAGAGACCATGAGGATAAAATCAGAGAGATTAGAGCCCGCACAGAGGCATACCGACAATCTTTCTTTCCACGAACAATACGAGACTGGAACAGAAGGGAGAACCGATAGAGGTACTCAAGGTACCCTCCGCTACACAGCGTCAGGTGGCTTGCGGAGTATGTATGTAAATGTACAGGGTTATTACAAATGATTGAAGCGAGTTCACAGCTCTACAATAACTTTATTATTTGAGATATTTTCACAATGCTTTGCACACACATACAAAAACTCAAAAAGTTTTTTTAGGCATTCACAAATGTTCGATATGTGCCCCTTTAGTGATTCGGCAGACATCATGCCGATAATCAAGTTCCTCCCACACTCGGCGCAGCATGTCCCCATCAATGAGTTCGAAAGCATCGTTGATGCGAGCTCGCAGTTCTGGTACGTTTCTTGGTAGAGGAGGTTTAAACACTGAATCTTTCACATAACCCCACAGAAAGAAATCGCATGGGGTTAAGCCGGGAGAGCGTGGAGGCCATGACATGAATTGCTGATCATGATCTCCACCACGACCGATCCATCGGTTTTCCAATCTCCTGTTTAAGAAATGCCGAACATCATGATGGAAGTGCGGTGGAGCACCATCCTGTGGTACGTTTAGCTCCCTGCTTGCTTTATTCGTCGACTTCCGCGGGCTACGCGTGAAACTTGCCCGCACGCGTTCAACCGTTTCTTCGCTCACTGCAGGACGACCCGTTAATTTCCCCTTACAGAGGCATCCAGAAGCTTGAAACTGCGTATACCATCGCCGAATGGAGTTAGCATTTGGTGGATCTTTGTTGAACTTCGTCCTGAAGTGTCGTTGCACTGTTATGACTGCCTGATGTGAGTGCATTTCAAGCACGACATACGCTTTCTCGGCTCCTGTCGCCATTTTGTCTAACTGCGCTCTCGAGCGCTCTGGCTGCAGAAACCTGAAGTGCGGCTTCTACATCTACATCTACATCTATACTCCGCGAGCCACCTTACGGTGTGTGGCGGAGGGTACTTATTGTACCACTATCTGATCCCCCCTTCCCTGTTCCATTCACGAATTGTGCGTGGGAAGAACGACTGCTTGTAAGTCTCCGTATTTGCTCTAATTTCTCGGATCTTTTCGTTGTGATCATTACGCGAGATATATGTGGGCGGTAGTAATATGTTGCCCATCTCTTCCCGGAATGTGCTCTCTCGTAATTTCGATAATAAACCTCTCCGTATTGCGTAACGCCTTTCTTGAAGTGTCCGCCACTGGAGCTTGTTCAGCATCTCCGTAACGCTCTCGCGCTGACTAAATGTCCCCATGACGAATCGCGCTGCTTTTCGCTGGATCATGTCTATCTCTTCTATTAATCCAACCTGGTAAGGGTCCCATACTGATGAGCAATACTCAAGAATCGGACGAACAAGCGTTTTGTAAGCTACTTCTTTCGTCGATGAGTCACATTTTCTTAGAATTCTTCCTATGAATCTCAACCTGGCGCCTGCTTTTCCCACTATTTGTTTTATGTGATCATTCCACTTCAGATCGCTCCGGATAGTAACTCCTAAGTATTTTACGGTCGTTACCGCTTCCAATGATTTACCACCTATGGCATAATCGTACTGGAATGGATTTCTGCCCCTATGTATGCGCATTATATTACATTTATCTACGTTTAGGGAAAGCTGCCAGCTGTCGCACCATGCATTAATCCTCTGCAGGTCTTCCTGGAGTACGTACGAGTCTTCTGATGTTGCTACTTTCTTGTAGACAACCGTGTCATCTGCAAATAGCCTCACGGAGCTACCGATGTTGTCAACTAAGTCATTTATGTATATTGTAAACAATAAAGGTCCTATCACGCTTCCTTGCGGTACTCCCGAAATTACCTCTACATCTGCAGATTTTGAACCGTTAAGAATGACATGTTGTGTTCTTTCTTCTAGGAAATCCTGAATCCAATCACAAACCTGGTCCGATATTCCGTAAGCTCGTATTTTTTTCACTAAACGTAAGTGCGGAACCGTATCAAATGCCTTCCTGAAGTCCAGGAATACGGCATCAATCTGCTCGCCAGTGTCTACGGCACTGTGAATTTCTTGGGCAAATAGGGCGAGCTGAGTTTCACATGATCTCTGTTTGCGGAATCCATGCTGGTTATGATGAAGGAGATTTGTATTATCTAAGAACGTCATAATACGAGAACACAAAACATGTTCCATTATGAGCTTTTCTACGTATCTGTAGTGTGTCGTGACCATATGTCAATGAATGGAGCTACAGTGAATTTATAAAATCGCTTCAATCATTTGTAATAGCCCTGTAGATGTAGATGTATGGGGTGTCTGCTCTGTTTAAATACTTTTGTTACCGAGTCACGTGCTCGTAGCCGGCCGGAGTGGCCGAGCGGTTCTAGGCGCTACAGTCTGGAACCGTGCGACCGCTGCGATCGCAGGTTCGAAATCTGCCTCGAGCATGGATATTCTGTGATGTCCTTAGGTTAGGTTAGGTTTAAGTAGTTCTAAGTTCTAGGGGACTGATGACCTCAGCAGTCCCATAGTGCTCAGAACCATTTGAACTTGCTCGTAACGTCGCCAGGTGGCACCCAACGTTGTGGTGTGCAGCGGTCTTAATGTTTTGGCTTATCAGTGCATGTGCATGTCGCTATCGCATGACTTGGTCATTTGCACTGGTAAGGAGAGCACAGTTGTGCTCGGGAACGTTGGTAACTGCAGGTCCCGTGTAGACGACAGGCGGCAGGTGTGCGGCTGATGGGGTCGCAAGCGGACCCCTGGGAGGCTTGAGCCGATACCAGAGAACTCCCTGGAGACTATCGGACGCCATTAGCAGTCACAGAGCCGGCGGGCCGGCATTAAGCGATTGTCACCCAGCAGGACGTGCGCTGGCGCTGCCAGTAGATAAAGGGGCCGCCTTATCTGCCGGTGAGATGCCCACCCCAGCTCTCTCACCCTTCCCCTCTCCCCTCCACTGCCAGTGAAGGCCGAACCCTGCCAAGACCCTCCGCCCGCGCGCCGCAATTTCCCAAATACTTGGAGCCCGCCACCAGAGGCACAGACGTAGACGGCGCGCTCGCGACGTCACGCACGGCGGGCCGCGACCTCTTCGCCAGATATTTACGGCCGCCGCCGAGCCGGGGGCAAACTTTTTACTGCCTCTTTACTTTGCTGCGCCGCAGGTCCGCTTTAATAGCGCGACACAAGTTTATAAAGGGCTTGTACCCGAGAAAATACTTCCCTTCGCAATTTCCTGCGGTGCCGTCCGCTTTCGTGCCCTACATACTCGCCGGCTGAACCGCCGAGCTTTAGCGAACAACGACTGCTTCTGGCGCACACGTTCCTGCTCTACTACGAAACATACTTCAGTACGTAGAAGCATAGGATTCCGCAAAGAGGTGGGGGAGGGGTGGGTGGCAGGAGTGGACAATTGTGGCCCGCTCCCAGAAATCTTGAGTAGAGAGTTTTTATTCATTACAGAATTCTCATACACTTCTAGAAACGATTCTGCTAAACCTCTCGTTCAGCCAATTACAGCTTCGTTCTTGTGGCATGACGCTTGTCAAAAGTGACCGACACTTTTATTTGAAAACTACCGTAGCGCCCGCTGCTTCGCTAGCGTAGAGTGTACGGCCTAATTAAGGCCATAGAAGCATGTTCTTCCCCGAATGTGCTGGGTGTCCAATAATGCTTACCCTGATTTGGTGACTGACGGCCGGAGTGGCCGAGCGACTCTAGGCGCTAAAAAAAATGGTTCAAGTGGCTCTGAGCACTATGGGACTTAACATCTGAGGTCATGAGTCCCCTAGAACGTAGAACTACTTAAACCTAACTAACCTAAGAGCATCACACACATCCATGCCCGAGGCAGGATCCGAACCTGCGACCGTAGATGGCGCGGGGTTCCGGACTGAAGCGCCTAGAACCGCACGGCCAACGCGGCCGGCTCTAGGCGCTACAGTCTGGAACCGCGCGATCGCTACGGTCGCAGGTTCGAATCCTGCCTCGGGCATGCATGTGTGTGATGTCCTTAGCTTGATTAGGTTTGAGTAGTTCTGAGTTCTAGAGGACTGATGACCACAACAGTTAAGTCCCATAGTGTTCAGAGCCATTATTTTGAAGATTAAATATTAATTATTTTTATGATGGCAATGTTTGTTTTTGTTACAGATCTTCTAGGGAACCCATGACGTTTCTATACTGCTATGTCTCGTTCAGTACTTTCGCCATAGGAGGCACTGTGTGAGCTATATCCCCCCCCCCCCCTGGCTCCCCTCCCCACTCACCCGCCCCAGGAGAAAGCCCAAAGAGTTGTGTGACTAGCAGAAACCAAGTCACCGATTATTGGCCAGCGAAAGTTTCTGTCCCATTATGGAAATAAAACACTTGATGTCAAGTTAATCAGAACATAAATGGAAAGTTTTTTAACAACGGTATCGGCTCAGAAACGGACAAGCAGTGGCAGACCATCTGTTTCGGAGGAGACTGTGGGTCAAACGGTTCAAATGTCTCTGAGCACTATGGGACTTAACTTCTGAGGTCATCAGTCCCCTAGAACTTAGAACTACTTAAACCTAACTAACCTAAGGACATCACACACATCCATGCCCGAGGCAGGATTCGAACCTGCGACTGTAGCAGTCGCGCGGTTCCAGACTGTAGCGCCTAGAACCACTCGGTCACTCCGGCCGGCCGGAGGAGACTGTGCATGCTGTTCAAACCACATTTACGAAGTCGGCACAGTAATTGATTAGACAAGCTTCGCGGGAGCTTTAAGTCCCAAAGAGTACAATATATAAAGTGGTTCGCAAACGTCTTAAACTGTATGTGTACAAGGTCCAAATTGTGCACGCATTACAACCAGATGATCGACAAAAACATGAACAACCTGCGACGGACATGCTGAACCGTTCGGATGTGGACAATGATTTTAGAAGCTTGTGTGTTTTTACGATGAGGCTACATTTCGTGTTTGTGCTCAGTTAACCATCATATTGTCCAAATCTGGGGATCATAAAATCCTCATGTGGTACGAGAGAACATTCGGGACAGTCCAAAGGTTAATAATTAGTGCAGGATGTTAATATGTAATTGAGTTATTAGACCATTTATCTTCCTTGAAAGCTATGTAAGTGGATTTGTTTATCTAGACATGTTGGTGAATTATGCCGTTCCCCAGCTGCACGTTGTGCAAGACACTATCACCTTGCAGCAAGGTAGCGCTCCCCCTTATTGGGCTCTAGAAGTCCGCCACCTTATTAATGAAATCTTCCCTGGCAGGTGGACTGACACAGTCGGCCGAATTCCACAGCCCAGAGATCATCTGACATTACCCTCTCAGGTTTCTTTCTTTGGGGAGAATGTGAAAGACATTGCGTACAAAAGAGCAGTGCCTGATATTGTCTAGTTACAACAACGCATCAGAGATGCCATTGGCACAATCACACCAGACGTGTTGTAGAATGTCTGGCAAAAGATTGAATATCCGCTTGACATTTTGCAAGTTACCGGGGGTGCGCGCAGTGGTTAGACACTGGACTCGCATTCGGGAGGACGACGGTTCAATCCCCCGTCCGGCCATCCTGATTTAGGTTTTCCGTGATTTCCCTAAATCACTCCAGGCAAATGCCGGGATGGTTCCTTTGAAAGGGCACGGCCGACTTCCTTTCCTAATCCAATGAGAGCGATGACCTCACTGTCTGGTCTCCCTCCCCAAACAACCCAACCAACCCCACCCAGGGGTGCACATGTTGAAGTAATTTAAATGTTGAAAGACATTACCTGTATTGACTGTTTATGTAAGGTTTAAAACTTAATGACTAGAGGCATATGTGGTACAACGCATGTTTCATATACTGTATCCAATAAAAATTTACATTGCTTTGTTACCAGGATAAACATTTACGGATACCCTGTACTTCTGACCAAAACGCGATTCTGGTAGCTGGCGTCGGAGGGTTTTGTTAATCTTGCTTTTTGAGTTGTTATTGTGATACTTCCATAAAAAATTTCATCCGCTAATACATATTTATTTATTTCTAACCGAGGTAATGAAATATTTTCATAAAAATTTCCGTATCCTATTTCTTCCCCTTCAGGGAATTTTTCAAAAACACTGGAACACGTATTTTTCTTAATTTCTAACCGAGAAGTCAAACGACAGTTTTCGTAGATGTAGCTTAACAAATCCCCTAGTAGTTATTCAATAATGATTTATTTTTAAAAAAATTTCCTCCACGATTGCACCCTCTTCGGGGCTGAATTTGCAAAAATACCAAGACACGTATTTTTTATTTCCGACCGAGAAACGAAATATCAATTTTCGTAGTTCTAGCTTCAAAATTAGCTTAATAGTGAACTTTCACCCTCTTAGGTGGGGAATTTCCAAAATACCATTCTTAAACGATGCTCACAGTATAAGTGCAACAGTCATTACAAATTTCAAGTTTATGTCCCGAACGGTTTTGGCCTAGATGGTGCTGAGTCAGTCAGACGGAACATATGGAAGTTTGGCTGTGCTTGTGGTTCGTGTTTGGATAGCCGAAGCACTTAAAGGTGACCGCTCGCGTAAAGCGGGAACTACGTATTCGAGTCCCACACTGCCGTCATTCCACTATGAAGTTGAAGGTTGTCCGTATTCGCAACTGCGGATACACATCCTGTACATTTTAACTGTCTCCCTCCAATCCACAAATCGTCGACGGGCACATCGCAGTCTTTGCTTCAGTACTGTCATCATCTTAATGGTGGGGCGTGCGGTCCGTTCCGTTAAAACAGGAACTCCGAAGTGTTCTCATCTATTCCTCGGGCGTGCAACATTTCTCCGACGAAGTACCAGAGCGACGCCTTTCTCGCAGGCCTTTTGTCTTCCACTCGGCAGGGCCCGAGCCTCGAGCGACATTCGCCCGTGCACCTCGGCGAGCATCTAATGGACACTTGCGCCCAGACGGGACACCGCCGCATCAAACTCGCCAGCTTGGGAGTCGGCAGTCGGCAGTCGGATGCTGCCGCCGGCCGGCCGGCAGGTATTCGGCGGAGCGGAAAACCGGCGAAGAACTTGCGCCGCGGCCCGCCTCCCTGATCCCTTTCTTCCGCCATTTTTGCTTTCATCCTCGCGCGCCTCGCAGCGGACGGCCTGCAGTGCCCAACCGAGCGCGGAAACAATTTAGCTGCTCGTCCCCCCAGTCCCGGCCGGCCTGCAGAGATCTCGAGTGGAGCGCCGGCTTGGCTGGTCATCCACCAGTCCGCCCGCCTATTCCCTAACTGCTGCGGACTTCCAATACGCAGTATCGCTTCCCTCGGCTCTATATAACAAACCGCTGCTCTCGGAGCCCGGTCGGAGGATTCCAGTGCGACAACAGAAACACAATTGTCTTCTTAGTTCTCCTTCCTTTCCTTGCTGGATCAGAAACTCAGAAACGTTGTGGCGTAATCTCGCCGTAAACAAGATACTGATTAATTTTGTTTTACCCAACCATATTTTTTCAATTACTGTGCTATCTTCAGTGCGTTTTATTATTTTTTATTATTTCTGAGAATTATGATAAAGTGATAAAGAGCTACCGTCTCGCAGGGGTTATACACTGAGATGACAAAAGTCATGGGAGAGCGATATGCACAGATACCGATGGCGGTAGTATCGCGTACACGACGTAGAAGAGGGCTGTGCAGTGGCGAAACTGTATCCTTTACACCTCCCCCAAACTTGATCCCCCTCACCCATTTGTCTCTCCCAACCTTTCCCACCCCCGTCCGCTGCTGCGTCTGTACTCCCACATCCCACCTGCTGTACATATCTCCACACTCCATACCTTTGCCCAAGGTGGCTTCCCCAACTCCCCCTCCCTGATGATGCCCTCATCCCCTCCATCTACCCCTCCTACCAACATTGATCCTCCCCTTCCTCCCCCTGTGTTTTTCCTCCAGGGCACCCTCTTTCCTTCTCTCCTTCCTCTCTTCCTCCCTCCCTCTCTCCCCTCCCCCCTCCCTGTGCTTCCACACCCCCTACCTCCTCCGCTCCCTTCACCCCTCCCACAGGCATCCACCTGCTCCCTCTCTCCCTCTTACCCTCACCTGGGCCCCCGACTTTTTCGTGTGAACGATGCATCTTCGTGCGTCGGAGATCGTCGCCAGTGCTCGTGTTTGTCTTCGTGTCGGTGCTTCAGTGTCTCTCCGTCTGTGCTCCTCCGTTCACGTGTGTAATTTCTTTCTTCTCCGTTGTGTACAGTGATGAACGTTTTTATCAGAACAGTGCGCCCGTGAACGGCTTCACTTATTTTACTATGTCTGTCTCCCGTTTGTATCCACCATGTTTGCCGCGCCGGATTAGCCGAGCGGTATACGGCACTGCAGTCATGGGCTGTGCGGCTGGTCCCGGCGGAGGTTCGAGTCCTCCCTCGGGCATGGGTGTGAGAGTTTGTCCTTAGGATAAGTTAGCTTAAGTAGTGTATAAGTCTAGGGACCGATGACCTCAACGATTCGGTCCCATGGGAATTCACACATTTGTACTTACAAGGGAAACGTCCCGGTCCCGTCGCACCCCCCCCCCCCACCCCCCCCGCAGCCCAGTCCCGACAAAACTGAACAGAGGTCAAGCGTGAAAACAGGAAGATGGTGTCCTGAACTGTCAAAAAATAAATAAAGACACAGCGAACGCTCAAAGAACAAAAAGTGTAATAAAGAGCAGCCGATGACAGAAAAGGCGTCGTGGATAAGTGGACACGGTGTTGGACTGCCAATCAGGCGATACGTGTTCTAAACTCCCTCGTGCTATTTATTTATTTCACGACATTATTCGGTCCGGTCATTGAAATGTTAGTTCTCTTTCTGTAGTCTTGGCAGAGGTCATACTACACATTGGTTATGTCATGTGGGAAGAATACATTACCGTCCCATGTAAATGTAGACTGGCAATGGCAAGGAAAGCGTTTCTGAAGAAGAGAAATTTGTTAACATCGAGTATAGATTTAAGTGTCAGGAAGTCATTTCTGAAAGTATTTGTATGGAGTGTGGCGATGTATGGAAGTGAAACATGGACGGTAAATAGTTTGGACAAGAAGAGAATAGAAGCTTTCGAAATGTGGTGCTACAGAAGAATGCTGAAGATTAGATGGGTAGATCACATAACTAATGAGGAAGTATTGAATAGGATTGGGGAGAAGAGAAGTTTGTGGCACAACTTGACCAGAAGAAGGGATCGGTTGGTAGGACATATTCTGAGGCATCAAGGGATCACCAATTTAGTATTGGAGGGCAGCGTGGAGGGTAAAAATTGTAGGGGGAGACCAAGAGATCAATACACTAAGCAGATTCAGAAGGATGAAGGTTGCAGTAGGTACTGGGAGATGAAGAAGCTTGCACAGGATAGAGTAGCATGGAGAGCTGCATCAGACCAGTCTCAGGACTGAAGACCACAACAACAACAACAACAGTGAGAACAGTCGAGATACCACATACACATCTCACAGAAATGAAAACAACAAATGAAGTGTGTGAATTATGTTACAACAAAGGAATTCAAGAGTTCTAAAACGGAACGAAACTTTAGAAACATATTTTGACAGAGCGCGGAGAAAATGTGTGCTTGTAAAACTGTTGCGTTCATTTGTTGCAGCTTATGTGACAAATTATTATGTTTTCATCATTTCCTAGCCGGCCTCGGTGGCCGAGCGGTTCTAGGCGCTACAGTACGGAACAGCGCTGCTGCTGCGTTCACAGGTTCGAATCGTGCCTCGGGCATGGATGTGTGTGATGTCCTTAGGTAAGTTAGCTCTAAGTAGTTCTAAGTCTAGGGGACTGATGACCTCAGATGTTAAGTCCCATAGTGCTCAGAGCCATTTGAACCATTTGCAGCATCATTTCCTTGGGAGTGATTACATTCCAATTCATACGAACACCTATATCGGGCAAGGAGGCATATCTCACTCACCTACCAGCCGTACAAATTAGGTCTGTCGGTAACAGATTCCTGTCATATGACACACTTCTGTCCTTAGCAGGTGATTCATATGAAAAGGTTTCCGACGGCCGCACGGGATTAGCCGAGCGGTCTGAGGCGCTACAGTCATCGACTGGTCCCGGCGGAGGTTCGAGTCCTCCCTCGGGCATGGTTGTGTGTGTTTGTCCTTAGGATAATTTAGGTTAAGTAGTGTGTAAGCTTTAGGGGCTGATAACCTTAGCAGTTAAGTCCCGTAAGATTTCACACATTTTTGTTTCCGACGTGGTTATGGAAGCACGACCGGAATTAACGGACTTTGAATCCTGAATAGTAGCTGGAACTAGACGCATGGGACATAGAATTTCTGCAAACGTTATAGAATTCAGTATTACGACATCCACATTGTCAAGAGTGTGCCGAAAATAACAAAATTCAGGCATTACCTCACACCACAGACGAACGAGGGCAGCGGCGTCCGCGTAGAGTTGTGAGTGCTAACAGACACGCAACACTATGTGAAACAACCGCCGAAATCAATGTGGGACGTACGACGAACGTATCCGTTAAGAAAGTGCGGCGAAATTTGGCGTTAACAGGCTACATTATCAGATGACCGACGCGAGTGTCTTTGCCGACAGCACGAAATTGCCTTCGGCGCCTCTCCTCGGCTCCTGGCCATATCGACCAGTAACCGTGACCTGGCCACATGAGTCCCGATTTCAGTTGGTAAGAGCTGATTGTTGGTTTTGAGTGTGACGCAGGTCCTGCGAAGCCATGAACCCACGCTGTCAAGCTGGTTGTGACTCCATAATGGTGTGGGCGGCGTTTACGTGAAACGGACTGGGTCCGCTGGCCCAACTGAAACGATCTTTGACTGGAAATAGTTATCTTCGGCTACTTGGATACCATCTGCAGCCATTCATGGACTTCATGTTCCCAAACATCGATGGAATTTTTATGAATGACGATGTGTCGTGTCACTGGGCCAAAACTTTTGGAGACTGGTTTCAAGAACATTCTGGCCAATTCGAGCGAATGATTTGCCCACCCAGGTCGTACGACATGAATCCCAACGCACATTTATGGGACATAAGTGAGATGCCAGTTCGTGCACAGAATCCTGCACCGGCAATATTTTCACAGTTATGGACGGCTATAGAGGCAGTATGGTTCAGTATTTCTGTAGGGGACTTACGACGATTTGTTGAGTTCCCGCCACGTCGAACTGCTGCACTATGCCGGACAGAAGAGGATCCGGCACGATATTAGAAGGCGTCCCATTACTTTGGCATCTCAGGGTATTAATTTCGGCTTACAGCTTTTTATATGTACCCAGGACCAATAGTTAAGCATTCATTATTAAGTCACTTGACATAAACAGCAAAAGACACATAACAAACTCTGCTCAGGTGCAGGGTAAAATACTACAATATCATAACATCATACTGAAGACACGGAACGCCACGGAAGCCAACAAGTTTAGTAAACAGTGTATACGAATCACTATCACATATAAGTATGCCAAGGTCGTAATTAAAAACAGATCTAGTGTGGCACAACGTAAAGGAAACAGTGCGAAAGTAATTAGGTGACCATTAAAATTCGGGATTAATTTAAACTTAAAAATTCTTTAAATGTTAAACTACATTTTCCTGTTTTGGAAATTGTTAGTTTCCTATCACCATCACAAACAACTCACATTTTGTCATCAATTGTTATATGGGTTCAGACATTTAACTAAGACACAGAAAGAAGCTGAAAAGTTCATACAAGGAAAAAAATCTAAATACACTCAAGGAAAATAAACACTGCATACGAATTAACTTCATATTCTTTCAGAAAGTAAAAAAAAATCTGACCAATATTAAGTTCACTCCCACACAAACGAACATCACTTAAAATTCTTCCTGAAAGTAGAAGATCTGACACATATTAGAATCACTTCCACAGAAAAGAACGTACTAAATAACGGCCTCAAATTTAACATACAACACCACTTAGGAAACAGTATGATGAAAATTATTATTGCAAACACTAAAGTACCGGTCGATATGATCTTATTACCTTCTCATGAGCAAAACACCATTACTTGCAAGATTGAAAAATAGTACAGACGAAAGTAAAACGAAAAATTAGGAGCAATATAAAAACAAAAGACTGTGATTTAATAAGGCAAATTAAAAAGAAGCTTGTAGAACACAGTGCAGTGAGTATAAAATCAGATAAAAAAAATACATCGGTGAATATGTCAGAAGAAGATTGCAGGAGAACGGTGCTAGATTTTTTTTGAACATTATAATATTAAAAGCATCGACCAAGACCCAACCAACAAATTTAACATACAGCTAAAGAACGCATTAAAAGGATGTAACTATATTCACAGAAAAAAGACATTAGATTCCATAGTAGTGAATTCAACAGCACCATCATTATCTGCCCAACCCAAGATACATAAGGCAGAGTTGAAGTACTAAATGTTGTACGTTTATACTTAGCTGATAATTAGGCCAGGACGTAAGTCTGGAAATAATAAAGCTATACAGCCATTCACATGCACGACATGATACCATCAGCTATTTCTCTTGGTAGATTTACGCCTACCATGCATTCTACAACTTGTACTCTGAAAAAAAAAAACAGTTTTCTTCTTTTCTGTTTCTCGTACATTTCAGACTGAAAATAGGTAACATTATGTCATGGTATTTAACGTGTTACTTATAGTTAGTGATGCAGTAGCTTCGCATCATTAACCATAAGTAATGCACTACATACCACGATATAATGGTAGCGATTTTGAGTCTGAAATGGACTACAAACAGAAAACGTTTTCGCGTTTACAGATTACAAGCTGTAGACTGTAAGAAACACATAAAACTACCAAGACAAATAACTGATATCGTCAAATGAGGTATGTGAACAACTGTTTAATTATCGTACTGCCAAAGTGATGCTACGCCACGAACGATTTCTCCGCCGGCCACAGAACAAAATTCGCCTACACCGAGGTTCTCGCCGTAGAGAAGAGCAACCGCGGCCGATTATTCAGGGATGCCACTGAAATTCACGAACAAGCTGATAATTTCAACAAGAAAGAAGGAAACCTAAAGGTAAACGGATCCTGAATTCCCGTGATTTGCCGAACGACCGCTGCATGTAGCAAGGGGAAAACCACAGCGGAAATGACCAGGGAAAAGCCCTCAGACGCTGGCACGTGAGGTACACATAATCTCCGGCCGCGAGCTCGACTTCAGTCCGTCACCAGCACTGGTGGGGGTGAAGCTTTGGCAGCCCCGTGTGCTGTCGAAATATCAGCAAAATCATCAAACCAACGTTGGTCGAAGATCCCGAGATAGAAGCCAACAGGGAGGACGTTAGATACACTAATGGAAAAAAAATCCCATCACCAAAATATAGGGGGACTGATGACCCCAGAAATTAAGTCCCATAGTGCTCAGAGCCATTTTTGGACCAAAACATAATTAAATGAGTGAACTGAAATTTCGGGAACGCATTTGTCCAGTAATATGTTTAATTGATTAACATTGCAAAATCATAATTTTATGTAAGTGCGAGATAGGCTATTCCAAATGTGAAATGCTGGTACGTTAATAACCGGTGTAAACGCCAGAATGCAAGCATGAAACCGTTCAAGCATTGTACTGGATGTTAGCTTGTGGGGGTTGGAGTTCCACGCCTTTTGCACTTGGTCGATCAATACAGGGAATGTGGCTGACGATGGAGTTGTCGGTCGATGACATTCCGTATGTGCTCGACTGCAGACCGATCTGGTGATCGAGAAGGCTACATTCGGTAGAGCATGTTGGGTTACCGCAGCGATATGTGAGCGAGCGTTGTCCTGTTGGAAATCACGCCCTGGAATGCTGTTCACGAATGACAGCACAACAGATCGAATCAGCAGGCTGTCGTACAAATTTGCAGTCACAGTGTGCTATAAGCACGTGAATGAGGGGGTGAATGCGGCATGTATGTCAAATACGAATCGTTGAAATTGTAGAAGCGTGAGCTAATGTGGGAATCAGATTGTGCAATCAGATGGTTCAAATGGCTCTGAGCACTATGGGACTTAACATCTGAGGTCATCAGTCCCCTAGAACTTAGAACTAATTAAACCTAACTAACCTACGGACATCACACACATCCATGCCCGAGGCAGGATTCGAACCTGCGACCGTAGCGGTCACGCGGTTCCAGACTGTAGCGCCTAGAACCGCACGGTCACTTCGACCGGCTTGCTTTTTGCAATGTATTAGTTTGTATTTTCGTGCAAAGTAATGTCGGAACTGATAGTGGTCAAAAGAGGGTTATATGATTTGAAATAGCAAGCTGACTGGCCGTTACGTAATTCAGCCAATTAGAGAAGAGATCTTTCGCGAGCTTTGGTACTGGGAGAGGATGTCCACGAGGGAGTCTTGAGTACTCCCTGGTCAGCTCTAGTGATACGATGTCGTGTAGCTCAGAGCTCCAACCATTTCTGCGAAAACTCTACAACAGTTATTTTATGAAAAGTTAGGTTCATTTGGAAAAGTTTACGATCAATCGCGCATGACTTTTACGGAAATATCAAGTTTTTCAGTGAGAATTGAGACTTTAGTTTCGAAGGGTAATGAATTCAGCATGATGTAACGTGCAGCCGTAACTGTGAACATTCAGAGTCCTAACCGTAATGAACTGCACGGTGTTTGAGCGAGTATTCAAAACCATTAAATATAGCCTATATTTTAAAAATCTACTGATAAAATGGGCGAATCTTTCAATAACAGCAGTTGTGTTGAATCTTAAGCTCGCTTCTAGAGAGAGAGAGAGAGAGAGAGAGAGAGAGAGAGAGAGAGGGGGGGGGGGGGGGGGAGAAGTTCTTTAGGTGTCAAACGAGTAATGCAAAGTGAGCTTATTTTCGTTCTTTCAGTTCTGAAATTGTGTGACGGGTCGGACTTGATAGCAATATTTGTGTATCCAAAGTGACAATGGAGAACAGATATTATACACAAGGATCATTCGTTGTTTGATAGCAATAGCCAGGTCTAATGAAATGAACTCACTTTAACATATGGAAGGCATTTAAATTAATCAGTGCACTGTGTTGACATGTGTGGTGCAGCTAATTCTTTACATTACTTACTAACAGAAATTGATTCGTGCGCTGTCGGAGACCCTAATCCTGATCTCTCTTATTATTTTTTGCCTTCGTCCCCCCTCCCCCCTTTAAGGACATCACACACATCCATGCCCGAGGCAGGATTCGAACCTGGGACCGTTGCGGTCGCGCGGTTCCAGACTGAAGCGCCTATAACCGCTCGGCCACACCGGCCGGTCCTTCACCCTCATTCCCCCCCCCCCCTCCCCCTCCTGCTACCCTCCGAGATGGTACTCCGTGTCAGTTTGCAGTAGGTTGTTTTATTTCATTTGTAGGCATAACTAAAATAATACTATGTTATTACTGTGTTGTAACCCCAAGTATTAACTACACTGTTAGTAATATAAGCAATTAATTGTAACCACTATTTTGAGTAAAATCTCGTGTTGAGTATATAATAATGTAAAATAAAACTTGTTAACTATCATTCCTCTAAGTACTTTTTAATTTTTATTTTATTTCGTAAATGTGTGTAAACAGAGATAATACGAAATTCTGTACGCCATCACTGTAAAATAAGTGACATATACGTCATTTGAGTCATGTAGTAACTGTCATAAACAATATAAACCGTTCAAAATGTAGATGCAAATGTGGAATTTTTTGATCAGTGCACAAGTCAAACGTTATGTGCCAAACAAAGGTAATATGTCTCTCATTATCCCAGCCTGGTGCAGATTTCTCGTTAAATCTAACAACTGCGTCGCTCTGTTACAGCTAGATGAAAAACTGAAGCAGATGTAACTCCCGTTATGTTTATACAGTCCTTGATAATGGAATTATATATATACATATATATATATATATATATATATATATATATATATATATATATGTGTGTGTGTGTGTGTGTGTGTGTGTGTGTGTGCCTACGTACACTATGTGATCAAAAGTATCCGGACACCTGGCTGAAAATGGCTTACAAGTTCGTAGCGCCCTCCACCGGTAATGCTGCAATTCAGTATGGTGTTGGCCCACCCTTAGCCTTGATGACAGCTTCCACTCTCGCAGGCATACGTTCAATCAGGTGCTCGGAGGTTTCTTGGGGAATGGCAGCCCATTCTTCACGGAGTGCTGCAAAGAGGAGAGGTATCGATGTCCGTCGGTGAGGCTTGGAACAAAGTCGGCGTTCCAAAACATCCCAAAGGTGTTCTATAGGATTCAGATCAGGAGTGAGCAAGCCAGTCCATTACAGGGATGTTATTGTCGTGTAACCACTCCGCCACATGCCGTGCATTATGAGCAGGTACTCGACAGTGACCAAAGATGCAATCGCCATCACCGAATTGCTCTTCAACAGTGGGAAGCAAGAAGGTGCTTAACACATCAATGTAGGCCTGTGTTGTGATAGTGCCACGAAAAACAAGGGGTCCAAGCCCCCTCCATGAAAAACACGCCCACACCATAACAACACTGCCTCCGAATTTTACTTTGGGCACTACACACGCTGGCAACACTGTTTTTCCACTGTTCAATTGTCCAATGTTTACTCTCCTTACACCAAGCGAGGCGTCGTTCAGCATTTACCGGAGTGATGTGTGGCTTATGAACAGCCGCTCTTCCATGAAATCCAAGTTTCGTCTCCTCCCGCCTAACTGTCATAGTACTTGCTGTGTATCCTGATGCAGTTTGGATTTCCTGTGTGATGGTCTGGATAGATGTCTGTCTATTACACATTACGAACCTCTTCAACTGTCGACGGTCTCTGTCAGTTAACAGACGAGGTCGGCCTGCACGCTTTTGTACTGTACGCGCCCCTTCACGTTTCCACTTCGCTATGACATCAGAAACAGTGGACCTAGGGATATTTAGGAGTGTAGAAATCTCGCGTATGGACGTATGACACAAGTGACACCAAATCACCTGACCACGTTCGAAGTTCATGAGTTCCATTCTGCTCTTTCACGATGTCTAATGACTACTGAGGTCGCTGGTATAGAGTATCTGGCAGTAGGTGGCAGCACAATGCACCTATCATGAAAAAAGTATATTTTTGGGGGTGTCCGGATACTTTTGATCACATAATATTTGTTCCACATCTCATCCTAAACCACTGGACCAATATCAATATAACTTGCTGCATATATATCTCTTACTGTCAAGCAACAATCACTATCGGTGTAGGAATCATCTGCCTATGAAAGTTCAGGAGATATGACATCATAAACAATGAGATGCATCAAAAATTGCCTCACCATACATAACTTTTAAATTTATTACTTCTGTGCTACCAACTCTATTTGCAACACATTTTGCAGACACTATCCATATATATCACTGTTTGTACCTACGCAAATACATAGTTGTACAACACACAGTTCACGAGATATGGCGTCATATACACTGAGAAACGTGAATAAATAGCGCATTATGTATGAAGTTTGTGGTTACACTGGTTCCCGTAAGATCATCGAAGTTAAGCGGTGTCGGGCGTGGTCGGCACTTCGATGGGTGACCCTCCGTGCCGCCATGCGCTGTTGCCATTTTTCGGGGTGCACTCAGCCTCGTGATGCCAATTGAAGAGCTACTCGACCGAATAGTAGCGGCTTCGGTCAAGAATACCATCATAACGATCGGGAGAGCGGTGTGCTGACCCCGCGCCCCTCCTAACCGCATCCTTCCCCGAGGATGACACGGCGGTCGGATGGTACCGGTAGGCCACTCGTGGCCTGACGACGGAGTGCTTTATTATGCAAGAAGTTTAGATGCAATCCTACAGTCGAGTCAAAGGAAAGTTTTAAGAAATCCTTGCACCTGGCAGCGCTTATGACATCTTTCTATTGCGAAGTGTAAACGGCTGTAGGCGAAAACAGTCGCCATCTATAGAACTACGAAGAGGCGTTGCCGTAGCGAAGTTTATAGAATCGCGTTGTAGACCCGCAAAGCAGCTGTGTCCAGCGTACAGAAACTGTTCGGAATATTCCACTACAAACACAGTTAATTTTTGGTTTTCGTTTGACAGAAAATGGGTAAAATGAATGACCGGGCATTACCGGGTTTGCAATCAGTGTCATTAGTAACACTAACCCGTTTTTTTACAGCTTTCCTCAGCTGAGGATCATTACACTTCGCTTCGGTGCAGGCCTTATTTCTTAAGAACTCACAAAGGTTGTAAGTAGGCTGTTTATGTGTTTGTATGTTGGCAGGGCTATGTAGCGCTCTGCATTAATAACTCTGACAGCGCTGTGTGCCCTCTGTAAGAGACTCTGTGGCTGGTCGGACTCGCTGTTAGTGGTGAATAGTCAGCAGTGATAGAAGTTGGGAAAATGTTCAAATGTATGTGAAATCTTATGGGACTTTACTGCTAAGGTCATCAGTCCCTAAGCTTACACACTACTTAACCTAAATTATCCTAAGGACGAACACACACACCCATGCCCGAGGGAGGACTCGAACCTCTGCCGGGACCAGCCGCACAGTCCATGACTGCAGCGCCTTAGACCTCTCGGCTAATCATGGAAGTTGGGAGTGAGCAGTCAGCAGTGATGGAGGTTAGAGGTTAATGATTTGCAGTGTTGGAGGTTTGCAGTATTAGCGCGAGGGGACGATCTGAATGTGTATCTGTTATGGAGATTTATTGCTGATAATTATATAATTCTTTTGAACTGGTTGTCACTTGACTTACGTAAATTCTACTAAATTCATTGTTTGCTCAGGTAAAATCTACTAAATACCGGATGATCAAAAAGTCAGTATAAATTTCAAAACTTAATAAACGACGGAATAATGAAGATAGAGAGGTAAAAATTGCACATATGCTTGGAATGACATGAGGTTTTATTAGGAAAAAAAACAAAGTTCACAAAATGTCCGACAGATGGCACTGAACAGCAAAACGTCAGTGACTGCCCATGACAATCGTGTATAAAAGGAGCTGTAATGAGAGAGAGAGAATCCCCTTCCTCCCTCCCCCCTGTCTCCCCAGCCCGTGGCATCTCTGCTCTCCCCTCTCGCTCTCCCACTCCCCTTCCTCCTCCTCCTCTCTTGGCAGGTCACGGACTCGCACACGCATAGTGAACATTCGCGCGCCGGAGATCATCGCCTTCTGTGTCTCGTGTGTGTGACGTCGTTTAGTGTTTTTAGTGTCCGCCATCCCGCTACTACGTTCACTTGTGCCGTCGGATTCATCAGTGTTCTGTGCGCCGTGTCATGTTTTCAGTGTTGTTATCGTCACGTGTGAACGACTCCGTGTTTTTTGTGTCTCTGTGACCTCTCTCTTTTGCCCGTCACTATGTTCATTATCATTCTCTGTTCTTATACTATTGTCAACACTATGGCTGAAGAGCGGCGTAGTGTGCCGCTGCCAGCCCTCCTGATTTGTACAGGTATTAAAATAACAATAAAGTAAAAAAAAAAAGAGAGAGAGAGAATCAGATGCACCAGCAGTCGCAGCATGTTGGCGTTACTTGAAAAGGCGATTTTAGTGAAGCTGTATTATCAGAATGTGGAATGTGCTAGTTCAGCGTTACGATCCTATCGCCATAGGAAGGGGATTCGTACGGGTAAAGGTCTGTTGACAAATGCAGCTGTGGCGAGAATGATTTCGAAGTTCGAAGCCACGGGTTGTTTAGACGATAGACCCCGTAGAGGCCGACCGAGCACAAGGCGTAATGTTGCTGAGACAGTTCAGGAAGAAATGGAGACTGTAGCGGGTTCGTCTATGCACGGGGAAGTCAGCGCTGGTGCAGTCGCACGTCGCACCGGCATTCCATACACTACTGTTTGGTTGGCACGTAGGCGTACCCTCAGATGCTATTCGTACAAAATCCATCGGCCTCATGAACTGTTACCTGGCGATTTAGTGAAGCGGACGGCATTTGCGGTGTGGGCGTTTCACAAGATGGCGGAAGATTACGATTGGTTTAGTAACTTGATGTGGACCGACGAAGCTCATTTCACGCTCCGAGGGTCTGCAACGCCCACAACTGGAGAATTTGGGCTACCGAAAACCCTACAACTGTTGCGGAAGTTCCATTGCACGACGAGAAAGTCACGGTACGGGTTGGATTTATCACATCTACCATTATCGGGCCTTTTTTCTTCGAGGAAATGCGTGATTCTGGTTTTGTAACTGCTACCGCGACGGGCGAGAGGTACGGCGATATGTTACAGAATCGCATCATCCCCAGCCTGGCTGATAAACACCTGCTGGAAAGTACGATGTTTATGCAGAATGGCGGTCCACCCCATATTGCTAGACGCGTGAAAGATCTCTTGCGCGCGTCGTTTGGTGATGATCGCGTGCTCAGCTGCCACTTTCGTCATGCTTGGCCTCACAGGTCCACAGACCTCAGTCCGTGCGATTATTGGCTTTGGGGTTACCTGAAGTCGCAAGTGTATCGCGATCGACACACAACATCTGACGCCAATGCCTCACCATAACTTCGGACATGCTTTACAGTGCTGTTCACAACCTTATTCCTCGACTACAGCTATTGTTGAGGAATGATGATGGATATATTGAGCATTTCCTGTAAAGATCATCATCTTTGCTTTGTCTTACTTTGTTATGCTAATTATTTCTATCTGATCAGATGAAGCGCCATCTGTCGGACATTTTTTGAACGTTTGTATTTTTTTTGTTGTAATAAAACCCCATTTCATTCCAAGCATGTGTGTCAATTTGTACCTCTCTACGTACATTATTCCGTGATTTATTCAGTTTTCAAATTTATACTGACTTTTTGATCACCCGGTACATTGTTTGCTCTGCAACAAGATCTTTTCTTTGCTAACCACGTGCCTATTGGTAGTTAGAGCCTTCAGTAGTTAGAATCTCTAATTTATCTGGCAGTATTGGCGCTTGTATCGCTGTAGTTCGAGTCATGAAGATTTTCTGTGAGGTACGTGACTTATGTATGGGTCATTGTTAGGATTTCTTCTATTTCAGCGCCATTCTTCTGAGTTAATTTTAAAGCAGTCAGATCGCGTTACCGTTGAATGTTGCGAGTAATTAATGAGTAGGAAAAGTTTGAGTTCTGTTAGTCAGCGAAGATTCTGTAGGTCAGATATGAAATGATAAAGACCAGCAAAGTGACAATACGTGCAGTTTCACTTAGCAGTTTTAGATGGTTCAGTTGCATTAAGCAATTTCACTCAGCAGTTTCAGAATAAAATAACGTCGAAGTTTCACCGTCTCAGTTATTTCATCTTATGTAAAAATTTAATTATGAAGTTCCAAGGTGAGTACTGCGTATGTTAGCAGAAGGACGAAAGAGGTCGCGACGCCGCAAACCAAATCGACGGACGCCCCGCAGCCGTTGCCCTCGTCGCAATCAGGAAACGCTTGTTTTTTTATCGCGAAAGCTCGTATCCGACGCCGCCAGACGCACGTATATCGTCACACGCTTATTAACTGCCGTGACAATACCGAGCATATAATTTGCAAATTAGAGCCCGAGCCATTTGTTTTTATCGCGTAATCCGTTTATAACGTTCGTGATCGAAAAACTTTAATTATCTGCCGCGGTAAATATTTGACTTCGCGTTTTAATACCGAGTATTTATTTGCCGGGGAGCGTTATGCGCGACCCGAACTGCCCACTGCTGCATGATGAAATACCCCGGCGCGGATGTTGAAACGTTAAAATGGAAACCGTGTACCCTGACGAACGGTACATACCGGCACTCGTGTTTGGCCAATAAAAATTACCCGCCTAGCAGTAACGACGTTTTCGTATCTGTACTGATGGGCTGCCTCTATTTGTTTTTAATAACACGTCCTCGTAGCGACAACGTATTTACGAGCGAATTCACTGACAACATTTTTCCGCCGCAAAGCGTAAACCGTGCGCTAGAGCTGGCATATACAATATCTCAGGCCTTGCGAAACAGCGCTCCTGCCGCACGCAGAGGGGAGCTGGGAGTAGGGGGTGAAAGTCATGGCTCAAATGGCTCTGAGCACTATGGGACTTAACTTCTGAGGTCATCAGTCCTCTAGAACTTAGAACTACTTAAACCTAACTAACCTAAGGACATCACACACATCCATGCCCGAGGCAGGATTCGAACCTGCGACCGTAGCGGTCGCGCCTTTCCAGACTGTAGCGCCTACAACCGCTCGGCCACCCAGGCCGGCGGTGAAGGTCATGACTGAGAAGTAAAGGAGAAGGCAGAGGAAGGCTACAGCCGGACGCTGCCAGAACAAGACATGCTATGCTAGCAACAGTACTTGTCTTAAGTTAGATTTGATGAGAGCAGTTGTACTCCAAGAAGTGAATGGTGGCGGCGATGGGCCAGAGGGTTCAGCCGAAACACTGCTCAGAGCCCGTAAAGCCTGGTGTCAAGAACACAGTACATGGTCATTGGAGCAGAGGTCCCAGGTTATGTTCACGGACGAGTCCAAGTATAGTCTGAACAGTGATTATTGCCGGGTTTTCATCTGGCGTGAGCCAGGAATCAGATACCAACCCCTTAATGTCCTTGAAAGGGACCTCTACGAAGGTCGTGGTTTGGTGGTGTGGGGTGGGGTTATGATTGGTGCACGTACACTCCTGCATGTCTTTGACAGAGGAACTGTAACAGGTCAGGTGTATCGGGACCTCATTTTGCACCAGTATGTCCACCTTTTCAGGAGTGCAGTGCGTCCCACCTTCCTCCTGATGGATGATAACACACGGCCTCACAGAGCTTCCATCGTGAAGGAGTACCTTCAAACAGAAGATATCAGGCGAATGGAGCGACCTGCCTGTTGTCAAGACCTAAATCACATCGAACATGTCCGGGATGCTCTCGGTCGACGTATCGCTCCACGTCTTCAAATCCCTGCGACACTTCAGGAGCTCCGGCAGGCACTGGTACAAAAATGGCAGGCTATACCGCAGCAGCTTCTCGACCACCTGATCCAGAGTATGCCACCCGTGGTGCTGCCTGTGTACGTGTGCATGGCGATCATATCCCATATTGATGTCGGGGTACATGCGCAGAAAACAGTGGCCTTTTGTAGCACATGTGTTTCGGGACAGTTTTCTCAACTTATCACCAATACCGTGGACTTACAGATCTGTGACGTGTGCGTTCCCTAAGTTCCTACGCTATTAGAGTCAGTTTTGTGTAGTGCCACGTTGTGTGGAACCACATTCTGCAATTATCCTTAATTTATGAACAGGATTGTATAAAGAATAAGGTACAGTAGTTGAGCAGCCCCTCATAATCCTTATGTTTCTACAGTCAATGGTAAACGAGACGAGAAGGTATGGAGAACGATGCCACTGGATAGTGGATGGCTGGAAACGGGTGATACGGAGTCAGGCTATACTCTGTGGCAATCCGATGAAAGGGTTTGGGTTTCAAGAATGCCTGGAGAACGTTGCCTGCCATCATGTGTGCTGCTAACAGTGAAGTACGGAGGAAATTTTAGTGGTTAGGGAGCGAGCCCGTTATTGTACCTAAGAACACGCTAAGTGCGGAAGGATATGAACACATCTTACAGTGTTGTTTACCGTGTACAAGAGGAACAGTTTGGAAACGATAAATGTTCGTATAAGCATAACAATTCACTGTGTCGTAAAGCAGCATACGTGGGACAATGGTTTGTAGACAGTAGCAACCGAAAGGGACTGGTCTGTCAGCAGTCGCGACCTGAACTCGATGGAAGACCTTGAGATGAGTTGGAATTTCTCTGGTTTCGGCTCTTGAGACCGAATACGCTGTCATTCCTCCACTGACATTCAGACGCGCCACAGAAAGTGTCTTCAGCAGAGTTCAAGCCGTCATAAACGTGAAGGGTGGAGACACCCCATATGCCCAATGATAGGTTTCCGGATACTTACCGGCAGATAGTGTAGGTTTGTGGTTGAGTTCAGATTTTCCTTTCACTAGTTGTGTTAGACTGTTAGTGTAGCTAAATGCAAGAAGTTTCTGCTGCTACGGTCGCAGGTTCGAATCTTGCCTCGGGCACGGATGTGTGTGATGTCCTTAGGTTAGTTAGGTTTAAGTAGTTCTATGTCTAGGGGACTGATGACCTCAGATGTTATATCCCATAGTTCGTAGAGCCATTAGAACCATTTTTTTCTACCTAAGCGTCATATATACGACATAATACAAAGAAAAATTGAATAGGCAACTGATTGCGACAAGTTTGGCTTCAGGAGAGGTATACATCGTGGAGGAAACAACCTGAAAACAAGGTCAGGGGACGTCGAATAGAGAAAGATTTTCCATATAAGCACGGGTCGGAACTGCACCATAGTGGAGTGACGGCCCATCACCGATGCGCGCGTAAGGATGTTCGGTAAGCGAAGATGCTTGGATGTTGTCGAGCATACCAGAAATTTCAAGATCGTGCGCCAATTGTTTCTTCGACGCTGTTAACCTTGTAGCGACGTTTCAAGCAGGAATTGCCCACAGTTGTGTCTAAAAATGTGATCTGTGAAGAAAGAGAGTTTAGAATTTAATTTCCATTTTCTTCTCCACTACTGACTTATTTGACTGTTTCTCGTTTACTGCATTTTTTAGAATAGAAATTCATTTATTCAGTCTATAAATTATCAAAAATTAAAATATGTACCAATTAAATTTCGGGATTAATAAAAAGGCGCTTACAATGTCACATGCCGGCTGTCTTACTGCAATGCGGTTGCCGTAGCACAGTTTAACACCTTAACAAATTAACACTCGCACCACCACCAGGGTGTATGTATCACACGATACGTTATCAGAGAAGCAATGGGAATTCATTGCATTTTACTGCCACGTATGTGTCCAACTGGTAAAGGGAAGCCAGATAATCGTTAGAGGAATTACACATTGCCTCTCTACGATGTGCCGTC
The DNA here is from genome assembly GCF_023864275.1 of Schistocerca cancellata. NCBI lineage: Eukaryota > Metazoa > Arthropoda > Insecta > Orthoptera > Acrididae > Schistocerca > Schistocerca cancellata. Next base: position 186,334,843 of record NC_064627.1, on the reverse strand, counting down.
TTCAATTTTCATTGTTAACCCTCTGATCCCTATTGTCGCATCGAAATAGGTCGCGCCTGGAGACAGACAGTCCAATTAACCGTTCTGAAAAGGGGTTTGCCGCCGCTCCTAGCCGGACAATTTGTATCTATGAATTGGACGTACGTACTGGCGTTTTCAATATCATAAACGGTGCCCATATTAAGCACCTCACACTTCAGTTAAAAACTTTGAGAGATGTTCTGTCCACTGATGTGTGTGTGTGTGTATCCTCTCTGTCCTGTAGTTTTTGGGCAGTCATCTTCTGAAACGCTGGATGTATTTATGAATAACCCTGTATGTCCTACGCTCTCCCTCTTGGAAAACGAAATAATGGGAAATATTTCTGCATATTGCTACTTCCGGCTGCGACAGTGATTACAATAATCATACATTAATGTCTTTCTCCCTGAAGTTTAAAATACACACAGACAGAAAGAAAGGAGCAGTGTTCGAGACGGGTAACCGCTCGTTCAATCTCGTTTCAGTCATTACTTTTTCGTTTTTGTTCACTTCAGTTTAAATACCTACATCATTTAAATTCCAAATTCGTCAAATATATGCTATTTAATACGTATATAATTGGTATTTTTGTAAAAAGTGTACGGCTTCTAATTTTTAATTTCATATCACACTCAAAAATCCCGTTTTCTTTACAAATATAAATTCTTAATGACTGATGATTTCTAACAGTTTGTTTAAATGTAAAAAAATTATTAAAAACTACATTACTGTTCATTCTTACGTATTTTACGCTTCATGGAAATGTTCATGGAACACGCACCACTGTTTAAAACTTTGGGACGGCTGGGAATCGAATCCGTGCCACAAACATGAAGACGGACATTCTACATCACAGCCATACGATGTCCCGAGAAAAACTGACCCAGCTTTAGTATTTCAAAGACAGTAGGAAACTTCAAAGTCGATTTGCTCGAGAATTTTTAAGAACTGCATAGAAATGCTTTTGCTCACTGAGTTTTGCATTCTGAACTTCACGTAACATAAACATAAAAAAAATACGAAAATCTGAGTGCCATGTGGTCGCCTTGTTGGTTTAATTCTACAAACTTCTGCGTGTTCTTCGCTCTTATGGACGGAAATCTTATGTTTATGTAAGAAATTTTGCTCGATTTCGCGTCATCTGCCCGTTTATGATCTTATTATCAGGCTGTTCTTCACCCTGCAGTTAAGAGACATGATCATCACAGCTACTGACGCAGCAAAATAATTAAAAAATGCGGAGACTCTATCCTTGTCATATTACCACAGCTAATTTCCTGAGTATGCGTTTGCCTATTCCATTCCTTAGTAGGTAAAAGTTAGTAAGTTCATCCGTGATGTTTCGGGTCTTCATTAATCCAGATAACAGAGAGCTTGTTGTTATATGGAACAAAAAGCTTAGATCTAGCACGAAACTGTTGGTGTTTCAACAATTTCACGCTGTATTAATGTTATTTATTTCACTGATAATTTTATTAATTAATTTGTGCTGTCAATATTAGTATGTTAATTATGATTATGTTGCCTTGGTTACTGAAATTTATTTTCGAAAGCGTTTCTACTTGTTGATTGTGAGGACATGTTATCCACATTGGGGTGCGCAAACACGATTGTGTGGCGCTTGTATGTTATTTTTAGATACATTGCATTGCACGGTCAGTTTCATAAGCAGTTTCAATATGTTATCACTTCATTTTGCTGTATTTCAGACCTGATGGTCCAGTGGAAAATCGCGTGCATGGAAACCGAAAAGTCGTGATGTCGAATCCCTGTCGGACCACAGGCTTTTTAAGCGTGCCTTTAACCTAGCCTTCACATCTCAATGATGTAAGGAGTAACCAGCAAGGACACATGGTTCACGTAAAGCTGTAGGTCCCCTTTCCCCGGCAGGATAAATGGAGTAGATTAGGTATACAAAAGTCGCCGAAGCAGCGTGGAATTGAAAGATTATTTCAGGCCTTTGAGCTACAAGAAATAATAACAATAATTATTACTGTTATTTTTCTTCTTCAAAAAATGGTTCAAATGGCTCTGAGCACTATGGGACTCAACTGCTGAGGTCATTAGTCCCCTAGAACTTAGAACTAGTTAAACCTAACTAACCTAAGGACATCACAAATATCCATGCCCGAGGCAGGATTCGAACCTGCGACCGTAGCGGTCTTGCGGTTCCAGACTGCAGCGCCTTTAACCGCACGGCCACTTCGGCCGGCTTTCTTCTACAAAAATGTTGAAATGTGTGTGAAATCTTATGGGACTTAACTGCTAAGGTCATCACTCCCTAAGCTTACACATTACTTAACCTAAGTTATCCTAAGGACAAACACACACACCCACGCCCGAGGAAGGACTCGAACTTCCGCCGGGACTAGCCACACAGTCCATGACTGCAGCGCCCTAGACCGCTCAGCTAATCCCGCGCGGCTCTTCTTCTTCTTCTTCTTCTTCTTCTTCTTCTTCTTCTTATCCCATTATTACATTGATGAGATTGTCATCACGAGATAGAATGCCCCCTAGTGGCGTTGTGGGCACGTGACGCTATGAAGAAACTGTATGCGCGGGGCATAGACGAACGGAGAATCATTGTTGCTACGATACAGGCCTCAAAGGGGGCAACCCCAGACATAAGCAACGTTGACAAACGGCAGATTTTTACTGCCCGGGGTCTGGGAACGAGAATCACGAAATGGCGAAGCTGGTTGACAGTTTGCGCGCTACTGTACGAGGTGCATTCAAGTTCTAAGGCCTCCGATTTTTTTTCTCCGGACTGGAAAGAGATAGAAACATGCGCATTGTTTTAAAATCAGGCCGCGTTCATTGTCAATACGTCCCAGAGATGGCAGCACCATAAGGCAGATGGAATTTTACCGCCAGTGGCGAGAATGAGAACTGTTTTAAATACTTAAAATGGCGACGTTTTCCTTACTTGAACAGCGTGCAATCATTCGTTTTCTGAATTTGCGTGGCGTGAAACCAATTGAAATTCATCGACAGTTGAAGGAGACATGTGGTGATGGAGTTATGGATGTGTCGAAAGTGCGTTCGTGGGTGCGACAGTTTAATGAAGGCAAACATCGTGTGACAACAAATCGAAACAACCTCGGGCTCGCACAAGCCGGTCTGACGACATGATCGAGAAAGTGGAGAGAATTGTTTTGGGGGATCGCCGAATGACTGTTGAACAGATCGCCTCCAGAGTTGGCATTTCTGTGGGTTCTGTGCACACAATCCTGCCTGACGACTTGAAAATGCGAAAAGTGTCATCCAGGTGGGTGCCACGAATACTGATGGACGACCACATGGCTGCCCGTGTGGCATGTTGCCAAGCAACGTTGACACGCAACGACAGCACGAATGGGACTTTCTTTTCGTCGGTTGTGACAATGGATGAGACGTGAATGCCATTTTTCAATCCAGAATCAAAGTGGCAGTCAGCTCAATGGAAGCACACAGATTCACCGCTACCAAAAAAATTTCGGGTAACCGCCAGTGCTGAAAAAATGATGGTGTCCATGTTCTGGGACAGCGAGGGCGTAATCCTTACCCATTGCGTTCCAAAGGGCACTACGGTAACAGGTGCATCCTACGAAAATGTTTTGAAGAATAAATTCCTTCCTGCACTGCAACAAAAACGTCCGGGAAAGGCTGCGCGTGTGCTGTTTCACCAAGACAACGCACCCGCACATCGAGCTAACGTTACGCAACAGTTTCTTCGTGATAACAACTTTGAAGTGATTCCTCATGCTCCCTACTCACCTGACCTGGCTCCTAGTGACTTTTGGCTTTTTCCAAAAATGAAAGACACTCTCCGTGGCCGCACATTCACCAGCCGTGCTGCTATTGCCTCAGCGATCCTCCAGTGGTCAAAACAGACTCCTAAAGAAGCCTTCGCCGCTGCCATGGAATCATGGCGTCAGCGTTGTGAAAAATGTGTACGTCTGCAGGGCGATTACGTCGAGAAGTAACGCCAGTTTCATCGATTTCGGGTGAGTAGTTAATTAGGAAAAAAAATCGGAGGCCTTAGAACTTGAATGCACCTCGTAGTGAGCATCTACTAGGAACTAGATGCACCACAGTGAAGCTACGAGTAGGCGACAAGTTATTACACGTTCACACTTCGTCACAGAACACTGAGATTGGTGACTTGCCCGCTCCGTAAAGAAGGCAGTGTGGCAGTTTTGACGGCGGCGAACAATGCTGGTACAAGCTCCAATATTTCGGAGCACACCATTCATCGCACAGCAGACGATACCACCAGCTACGGTTGCAGTTGACACGAGATCATCCAGACTCCGCAGTGGATCAATGGGAGCGTTCCACCTGGCCTGATGCCTTAACATTTCTTGTAACACCAGGTCCATGGTCGTTTCCAGAGATGTCTTCAACCAGGCAACAATCACCACGCCACAGTCGGATACCAATCGGGGCGTTATGATGCTATGGGTGATGCTCGTGTAGGTTTCCGTATGATCTGTGGTAGTAATCAATGGCACTGTGACAGCTGCGGACCACTTTCATCCCTTCTCGGTTGATGTCTGCGCCAATGGCAAAGGCATCTTCCAGGAGAATAGATCTCCGTATCATAAGGCCCGAATCGTCCTGCAGTGATTTGAGGAGCATGACAGCGAACTCGCATTGACACCTTGGCCATCAGATTCCCTTGGTCTGTACCCGATGGGTACGTCTGGGACGCTAAATAGCACCAGTTCCGCGCCCACACGCTACTGGTCCATCATTTACGTTATCTACCATGCTCCGCAGAATCATTGCTGCATTGCATTCCAAACGTTCACCAGCACACTTGCTGGTGTCATAATGTTTCGGCTTATCAATGTACGAGGGTTGGAACTTTAATAGTGGCAACTGTTTATTTACCGCTCGTACAAAATAGATACGTGTTTCAAAGTTTCACTGACCTTCAAAGTAGTCACCAGCATTGTGTATAACCCGTTGCCAGCGATGTGGAAATCGTAGGATACTTTTAGCAGTGGCACTTGTTTTGACAGTTCTAGCGGCGGGGTCTATTGCCCGACGAATTTGTAGCAGTTCTAAAGCCAATGCTGTGAAGTGTTCCCTTCAGTTTAAAAATCGAGTTGCCGCGCAGGATTAGCCGAGCGGTTTGAGGCGCTGCAATCATGGGCTGTGCGGCTGGTCCCGGTGGAGGTTCGAGTTCTCCCTCGGGCATGGGTGTGTGTGTTTGTCCTTAGTATGATTTAGGTTAAGTAGTGTGTAAGCTTAGGGACTGATGACCTTAGCAGTTAAGTCCCATAAGATTTCACACACATTTGAACATTTTAAAAATCGAGTTGAACTCAGGAGGGCTTAAGTCAGGGGAGAGCAGTAGGTGAAATACGACTTAGCAGCCCCCTTCAGTCAAACAAATCAGTAGCAGCCTGCACTGTACGTGCTTGATCATTATCCTGCAAAATGATGGTCAGGTCCTGCAGAAAGTGTCATAACTTCTGTCTCTGTGCTGTTCATTTTTGGATCACAAGCTACGACTAGCTTAGAGACAGAAGTGATGACACTTTCTGTAGGACCTGACCATCGTTTTGCAGGACAATGCTCAAGCACGCACAGGACAAGCTGTTACTGATTTGTTTGACTGATGGGGCTGCTAAGTGGTATACCACCTACTGCACTCCCCTGACTTCAGCCCTCGTGAGTTAACTTCGATTTCTAAACCGAAGGAAACATTCACGCCATCCACTTCAGAACTGCTACAAATTCGTAGGGCAATAGACCGCGCAGCTCGAACTGTCAACACAACTGGGACTGCGAAGAGTATACTACGATTTCCTCATCGCTGGCAAAGAGTTATACACAGTGCTGGTGACTACTTTGAAGATCGGTAAAACTTTTTAACACGTATCTACAGGGTGTTTCAAAAATGACCGGTATATTTGAAACGGCAATAAAAACTAAACGAGCAGCGATAGAAATACACCGTTTGTTGCAATATGCTTGGGACAACAGTACATTTTCAGGCGGACAAACTTTCGAAATTACAGTAGTTACAATTTTCAACAACAGATGGCGCTGCAAGTGATGTGAAAGATATAGAAGACAACGCAGTCTGTGGGTGCGCCATTCTGTACGTCGTCTTTCTGCTGTAAGAGTGTGCTGTTCACAACGTGCAAGTGTGCTGTGGACAACATGGTTTATTCCTTAGAACAGAGGATTTTTCTGGTGTTGGAATTCCACCGCCTAGAACACAGTGTTGTTGCAACAAGACGAAGTTTTCAACGGAGGTTTAATGTAACCAAAGGACCGAAAAGCGATACAATAAAGGATCTGTTTGAAAAATTTCAACGGACTGGGAACGTGACGGATGAACGTGCTGGAAAGGCAGGGCGACCGCGTACGGCAACCACAGAGGGCAACGTGCAGCTAGTGCAGCAGGTGATCCAACAGCGGCCCCGGGTTTCCGTTCGCCGTGTTGCAGCTGCAGTCCAAATGACGCCAACGTCCACGTATCGTCTCATGCGCCAGAGTTTACACCTCTATCCATACAAAATTCAAACGCGACAACCCCTCAGCGCCGCTACCATTGCTGCACGAGAGACATTCGCTAACGATATAGTGCACAGGATTGATGACGGCGATATGCATGTGGGCAGCATTTGGTTTACTGACGAAGCTTATTTTTACCTGGACGGCTTCGTCAATAAACAGAACTGGCGCATATGGGGAACCGAAAAGCCCCATGTTGCAGTCCCATCGTCCCTGCATCCTCAAAAAGTACTGGTCTGGGCCCCCATTTCTTCCAAAGGAATCATTGGCCCATTTTTCAGATCCGAAACGATTACTGCATCTCGCTATCTGGACATTCTTCGTGAATTTGTGGCGGTACAAACTGCCTTAGACGACACTGCGAACACCTCGTGGTTTATGCAAGATGGTGCCCGGCCACATCGCACGGCCGACGTCTTTAATTTCCTGAATGAATATTTCGATGATCGTGTGATTGCTTTGGGCTATCCGAAACATACAGGAGGCGGCGTGGATTGGACTCCCTATTCGCCAGACATGAACCCCTGTGACTTCTTTCTGTGGGGACACGTGAAAGACCAGGTGTACCGCCAGAATCCAGAAACAATTGAACAGCTGAAGCAGTACATCTCATCTGCATGTGAAGTCATTCCGCCAGACACGTTGTCAAAGGTTTCGGGTAATTTCATTCAGAGACTACGCCATATTATTGCTACGCATGGTGGATATGTGCAAAATATCGTACTATAGAGTTTCCCAGACCGCAGTGCCATCTGTTGTTGACAATTGTAACTACTGTAATTTCGACAGTTTGTCTGCCTGAAAATGTACTGTTGTCCCAAGCATATTGCAACAAACGGTGTATTTCTATCGTTGCTCGTTTAGTTTGTATTGCCGTTTCAAATATATCGGTCATTTTTGAAACACCCTGTATTTTGCACGAGCTGTAATTAAATAATTGTCACTATTAATGTTCCATCCCTCGTACATGAGGTGGCGACGTCATGGGATAGAGACATGCACATATACAGATGGTGGTAGTATCGCTTACACAACGCATAAAAGTGCACTGCGTTGGCGGAGACATCATTTGTACTCAGGTGATTCATGTCAAAATGTTTCCGACGTGATTACGGCCGCACGACAGGCATTAACAGAATTCTAACGCGGAGCCAGGCGCATGGAACATTCCATTACTGAAATCGTTAGGAACCGTGCCAAAAATATCACATTTCAAAAATTACCTCTCGCCACGGACAACGCCATCGTTGCCGACGGCCTTCACTTAACGACCGAGAGCAGCGTTGTTTGCGTAGAATTGTCAGTGGTAACAGACAAGAAGCACTACGTGAAATAACCGCAGACTTCAATGTGTATCCGTTAGGACAGTACGGGTAAATTTAGCATTAATGCACAATGCAGCAGACGATCGACGCGAGTGGCTTTGCTAACAACAAGACATTGTTGCAGCGCCTCTACTTGGATCGTGACCATATCGGTTGAACCCCAGACGACTGGAAAAACGCGACCTGCTCAGATGAGTACCCGTTTCAGTTGGCTAAAGCTGACGGTAAGGTTTGAACGTGGCGCAGACCCCACGAACCGACGGACCCAAGTTGTCAGCAAGACACTGTGCAGGCTGGTGGTGGCTCTGTAACGGTGTGGGGTGTGTTTACATGATATAGACTGAGTCCTCTGCTCCATGTCAATCGATCACTGACTGGAAATAGTTTTTCATGGACTTCATGTTCCCAAACACTAACGAAATTTTTATGGGTAACAGTGCTCCATGTCATCGGGCCACAATTGTGCCAGATTAGTTTGAAGAGCTTTCGGGACAATTCGAACGAATGATTCGGTCACCCAGATCGCCCGACACGAATTCGACCGAACATTACGGGACATAATCGAGAGGTCGGTTTGTGCACAAAATCCCACACCGTCAACACTTTCGCAATTATGGACGGCTATAGAGGCAGCATGTTTCCAACGATTTGTTTAGTCCACGTCACGTCTAGTTGCTGCGCTACGTTGGGCAAAAGGAGGTCCCGTAACTTTTGTGACCTCGGTGTATATCTTCAGAGACTTCACGCTCAGTGACGCATCAATTTCATTTCAGTGCGTTTAACTCTTTCCGTATATATATTTCTGACAGAGAATAATTACGCAGCACTTGATATTAGGAGCGCCGGGGAAACAAAGTGGAATCTGGTAACCAGCAACGCTCTCTCCATTGGCGCAGGACCTCCGGCATAGGCAGGTGCGCGCAGACACAAAACAGAGGCAAAGCTCTCAGAAGCCGTGCGAAACGCGGCAATTACCAGCCAATTAGCACTGCCGGCGCCGTCTTCAGCTTCCGCTACTGCCGTCTTCGCCACTAATTGACAGGGTTCCGGCTTCGCTGCTGTGGGTCTACGATGCTCGGCGTGACCCCGACCGCGGTGACGGCGAACTTGCTCCCCTCGTACTACGGTGCAATGATGAGCACCGTTACCTCGATGACGACTGAGCATAGCTCTTGGGGCACGTAATGTGATATATATATATTGGCCACGACATCTTGGTAGACGACTGTTGCAGTGTCTGTGTGTTTATGGGTTGCATTTTTTCATATGACTTGTCAAACCAATGCCGGCACGGCATCTCTTGCCGCAGTTGTCACAAGCGTGCCTGGCTGCTGAGGCAGGAGCAGTGGTAGCACTGCGAAGCTTTTTCTGCCTTAATCTGTCTAACAAGCCTTCATCATGCTTCGACATTCCAGATGACATATCATCACGCCACTCTGGTCTCATGCTAGCCCGTGCCTCCCATCTGTTTGTGTCGATTCCAAAGCTCTCCATATCTCGTTTACAGGAGTGCTTGAACCTCAACACAGGACGTCCTACAGGGCTTTTGGCTATAGAGATCTCTCCAAGCATCACCTCACGTGGTATTCTGTCAGGATCCACGTGGTGGACGTGTCCCAGCAAGCGGAGTCGTCTCTGCTTCAAGATAGCTGAAATACTGTTGCAGTTAGTTTTAGATAGCACTGCTTGGTTGGCCAATCGGTCCTACCACGTTACTCCGAGGATGGATCTCAGGCACCGCATGTGGAAAGAAGGCGACGTTCTTGTTTGGCATAGGTAGTCCATGTTTCCGATGCATACAAAAGGATGCTAAGGACGCAAGTTTGATATACAAGAATTTTGGTGGTCAAAGAGAGTTTGTTGTTTTCCCAAACACGTGTAGAGAGTTTGCCAAAAGTTGTCGCAGCTCTTCCAATGCGAGCATCAATTTCCTTGTCAACAGACATGTTTCATTCTATAGTAGATCCAAGATAGCACAAATTATCTACGACTTGCAGAGTAGCGCCATCTAGTGTGATATTCGGCTTTGTGTTAGCACCCTGAACCATAATTACGGAATTACTGCTGTTTACACTGGGTAAAAATGTTGATAAACCGAGCTTTGTCTGGCACGCAAGCTACACAGACCGAGATGTACAAGATACTCATAAATCGTCTTTACAATTTTGACTTCAGTAACTCTAAAGTTTGAGACCTTTGGATAAAAGAGAATCACTTGCATGAATATCAAGAGCTCCAATGGAAACCCAGTTCCAAGCAAAGAAGGGAAAGCAGAAAGGTGGAAGGAGTATATAGAGGGTCTGTACAAGAGCAATGTTCTTGAGGATAATATTATGGAAATGGAAGAGGAGGTAGATGAAGATGAAATGGGACATACGATACTGCGTGACAGAGCACTGAAAGGCCTAAGTTGAAACAAGGCCCCGGGAGTAGACAACATTCCATTACAACCACTGATAGCCTTGGGAGAGCCAGCCCTAACAAAACTCTACCATCTGGTGAGCAAGATGTATGAAACAGGCGAAATACCCTCAGACGTCAAGAAGAATACAATAATTCCAATCCCAAAGAAAGCAGATGTTGACAGATGTGAAAATTACTGAACTATCAGTTTAATAAGCCACGGCTGCAAAACACTAACACGAATTCTTTACAGACGAATAGAAAAACCGGTAGAAGCCGACCTCAGGGTAGATTAGTTTGGATTCCGCAGAAATGTTGGAACACGTGAGGCAATACTGACCCTACGAGCCGGCCGGAGTGACCGAGCGGTTTTGGCGCTACAGTCTGGACCCGCGCGACCGCTACGGTAGCAGGTTCGAATCCTGCCTCGGGCTTGGATGTGTGTGATGTCCTAAGGTTAGTTAGGTTTAAGTACTTCTAAGTTCTAGGGGACTTATGACCTCAGCAATTGAATCCCATAGTGCTCACAGACATTTGAACCATTTTTGACCCTACGACTTATCTTAGAAAATAGGTTAAGGAAAGGCAAACCTACGTTTATAGCATTTGTAGACTTAGAGAAAGCTTTTGACAAAGTTGACTGGAATACACTCTTACAAATTCTGAAGGTGACAGGGGTAAAATACAGGGCTATTTACAATTTGTACAGAAACCAGATGGCAGTTATAAGAATCAAGGGGGCATGAAAGGGAACAGTGGTTGGGAAGGGAGTGAGACAGGGTTGTAGCCTATCCCCGATGTTATTCAATCTGTATATTGAGCAAGCAGTACAGGAAACAAAAGAAAAAAATCGGAGTAGGAATTAAAATCCAGGGAGAAGAAATAAAAACTTTGACGTTCGCCGATGACATTGTAATTCTGTCAGAGACAGCAAAGGACTTGGAAGAGCAGTTGAACGGAATGGACAGTGTCTTGGAAGGAGGATATAAGATGAACATCTACAAAAGCAAAACGAGGATAATGGAATGTAGTCGAATTAAATAGGGTGATGCTGAGGGAATTCGATTAGGATATGAGACACTTAACGTAGTAAAGGAGTTTTGGTATTTGGGGATGGTGGTCAAAGCAGGGAGCATATGAAATGTAGACTGGCAATGCCAAGGAAAGCGTTTCTGAAAAAGAGAAATTTGTTAACATCGAGTATAGATTTATGTTTTAGGAAGTCGTTTCTGAAAATATTTGTGTGGAGTGTAGCCATATATGGAAGTGAAACATGGACGATAAATAGTTTGGACAAGAAGAGAATAGAAGCTTTCGAAATGTGGTGCTACAGAAGAATGCTGAAGATTTTATGGGTAGATCACATAACTAATGAGGAGGTATTGAATAGCATTGGGGAGAAGAGGAGTTTGTGTCACAACTTGAATAGAAAAAGGGATCGGTTGGTAGGACATGTTCTGAGGCATCAAGGGATCACCAATTTAGTGTTGGAGGGCAGCGTGGAGGGTAAAAACCGTAGAGGGAGACCAAGAGATGAATACACTAAGCAGATTGGTTCAAATGGCTCTGAGCACTATGGGACTCAACTGCTGTGGTCATAAGTCCCCTAGAACTTAGAACTACTTAAACCTAACTAACCTAAGGACATCACACACGTCCATGCCCGAGGCAGGATTCGAACCTGCGACCGACTAAGCAGATTCAGAAGGATGTAGGTTGCAGTAGGTACTGGGAGATGAAGTAGTTTGCACAGGATAGAGTAGCATGGAGAGCTGCATCAAACCAGTCTCTGGACTGAAGAGCACAACAACAACAATTTTAAAGCTGTGACAGACAAGAGAGGCGTTCAGTAAGTAATGCAACATTTTTTTCTGAAAGCACGTTATTTTTGTTCGGGATACAAATACACGATATTGTTCCCCACTCTTCTGGCTATAAAATCTAATTTTGAACATAATCTCCCGTCAATGTGGCTGCCTTACGCCACCCAATTGGGGGAGCCTGTTGCCTGCATTCTACTGCTGCAATGGCCGACGTCGGTATCAAAGTCTTGCTGCATTAATAACCTCCTCACCTCGGGCACGTACTGTTTCCCGCGTACTGCATCCTCCATTGGGTCTAACAATCGTAAGTCGGAAGATGCGAGATCCTGACTGTAGGCTGGAGGAGGAAGAACAGTCCAATGTAGCTTTGTGAGCTCCCCTCGGGTGGGGAGGCTTGTGCGTGGCTTTGTGTTGTCATGGAGAAGTTCGTTCGCGGTTTTGTGGTACACCAACGCGTTGAAGTCTTTTCTTCAATTTCCTGAGAGTAGCACAGCGCACTTCACAGCCGATCGTTTCACGACCAGTTGACCCTAAATAACGAAAAGTGTGAGGTCATCATCGTGAGTGCTAAAAGGAACTCATTAAACTTCGGTTATATGATAAATCAGTCTAATCTAATAACCGTAAATTCAACTAAATACCTAGGTATTACAATTACGAACAACTTAAATTGGAAAGAACAGGTACAATATGTTGCGGGGAAGGCTAACCAAAGGGTGCGTTTTATTGTCAGGACACTTAGAAAATGTAACAGGCCTACTAAGGAGACTGCCTACACTACGCTTGTCCGTCCTCTTTCAGAATACTGCTGCGCAGTGAGGGATCCTTACCAGGTAGGACCGACAGAGTACATCGAAAAAGCTCAAAGAAAGGCAGCACGTTTTGTATTATCGCGAAATATGGGAGAGAGTGTCACAGAAATGATACAGGATTTGGGCTGGAAATCATTAAAAGAAAGGCGTTTTTCGTTGCGACGGAATCTTCTCACGAAATTCCAATCACTGACTTTCTCCTCCGAATGCGAAAATATTCGGTCGTCACCGACCTGCATAGGGCAGAATGAAGATAATGTAAGGGAAATCAGAACTCGTACGGAAAGATATAGGTGTTCATTCTTTCCGTGCGCTATGCGAGATTGGAATAATGGAGAATTGTGAAGGTGGTTCGATGAACCCTCTGCCAGGCACTTAAATGTGATTTGCAGAGTATCCATGTAGATGTAGATTTAGACCATGTGGGAGGACATCAAACAGAGTAATCCCGTCAGCGTCCCAGAAGACCGTCGCCATGACTTTACCTGCTGAGGAAGCCGCTTTGAACTTTTTCTTCCGAGGAGAGGTGGTGTGGCGTCACTCCATGGATTGCCGTTTTGTTTCCTGTTCGAAGTGATGAGCCCACTTCGCCACCTGTGACGACAACACACAAATAATCGTCTCTGTCGGCATCGTAACGCGCAAGCAGTTCCGCACAGACGATACTTCACTGCTCTTTATGGTCTTCTGATATGCGGGCACGCACCTCTGAGTATAGCAACTGGTCGACGAGAGTGTCAACACTACCAAGAGAGACGTCCAGTTACGCAACGAGGTGTGTAATTGCGATCCGTCCATCACTTCGAATGAGAGTGTCCGCACGTTCCAACATGACAGATGCGTGCTTCCGGTCGGTATGCGGGAGATCGGACAGGTTTGCGCGATGTTGTTGCGATGATGACAGACGCCTTGCCCAATGGCTCACCGTGATTTTGCTCACTGCCAGGTTTCCGTAGACATTCCGCAAGCATCTATGAATATCGGGGATGCTCTGGTTTTCCGCAAAACGTAACTCATTAATAACTCTCTGTCTGGAAAAAACCACCGTTACAGACGCCATTTTGAAGGCTACGTATAGCGCCGCCACCTTTCGGAGTTTAATGATAACTACAGGGGCTGTACGATGTCCCACACCAGATTCAGCATCTTTCTCAACCGAAATAGGCCGAGAGAAATACGCTACTGCCCATTAAAAATGCTACACCAAGAAGAAATGCAGATGAGAAACGGGTATTCATTGGACAAATATATTATACTAGAACTGACATGTGATTACATATTCAAGGAAATTGGGGTGCATAAATACTGAGAAATCAGTACCCAGAACAACCACCTCTGGCCGTAATAACGGCATTGATACGCCTGGGCATTGATTGAAACAGAGCTTGGATGGCGTGTACAGGTACAGCTGCCCATGAACCTTAAACACGATACCACAGTTCATCAAGAGTAGTGACTGGCGTATTGTGACGAGCCAGTTGCTCGGCCACCATTGACCAGACGTTTTCACTTGGTGAGAGATCTGGTGAATGTGCTGGCCAGGGCAGCAGTCGAACATTTTCTGTATCCAGAAAGTCCCGTACAGGACCTGCAACATGCGGTCGTGCATTATCCTGCTGAAGTGTAGGGTTTCGCAGGGATCGAATGAAGGGTAGAGCCACGGATCGTAACACATTTGAAATGTAATGTCCACTGTTCAAAGTGCCGTCAATGTGAACAAGAGGTTACCGAGGTGTGTAACCAATGGCACCCCATACCATCACGCCAGTATGGCGATGACGAATACACGCTTCCAATGTGCGTTCAACGCGATGTCGCCAAACACGCATGTGACTATCGTGATGCCGTAAACAGAACCTGGATTCATCCGAAAAAATGACGTTTTGCCATTCGTGCACCCAAGGTTCGTCGTCGTGTACACCAGGCGCTCCTTTCCGTGATGCAGCGTCAAGGGTAACCGCAGCCATGGTCTCCGAGCTGATGGTCCATGCTGCTGCAAACGTCGTCGAACTGTTCGTGCAGATGGTTGTTGTCTTGCAAACGTCCCCATCTGATGACTCAGGGATCGAGACGTGGCTGCACGATCTGTTACAGCCACGCGGATAAGATGCCTGCCATCTCGACTGCTAGTGGTACAAGGCCATTGGGATCCAGCACGGCGTTCAGTATTAGCCTCTTGCGTAACTTTGCAAAGCGATATGGAATGCAATGAGCACCCGGGGTGGTAGGAGTGAAGGTGAATGCTCGACTTCGATTTATTGGGAGTATT
This sequence comes from Schistocerca cancellata, assembly GCF_023864275.1. Lineage (NCBI taxonomy): Eukaryota > Metazoa > Arthropoda > Insecta > Orthoptera > Acrididae > Schistocerca > Schistocerca cancellata. The sequence goes on along the minus strand of NC_064627.1, from coordinate 186,319,677 downwards.
TTGGGAAAGTGTAGCTCATCCATAAAGGAGACGCCGTATCGACCGCATTTGCAACACATTATTGAGTACTGTTCAACTGTTTGGGATCCCGATCAGGTCGGATGACGGAAAACGTTGAAGCAGTTCAGAGGCAGGCTGCTAGATTTGTAGGTTCAATCGGCACGCAAGGACTACGAAGCAGCTTCGTGAACTCAAATGGGAATCCTTGGAGGGAAGACAATGCTCTTTCTGCATGGCAGTATTGCGCAAATTTAAAGAACCGGCATTTGAGGCCAGCTGCAGAATATTTCTACTGTTGATAACTTACACTTCGCGTAAGGACCATGGAGATAAGATGCGGGAAATTAGGACTCGTATGGAGACTTCTGAACAGTCGCTTTTCCCTCGCTCTGTTTGCGAGTAGAACAGAAGAGAGTGGTACAAGGTTCCCCCGCCACGCGCTGTACCGTGGTTTTCGGAATATGTATGTAGGTGTAGATTTTGGGTCGTTGACATTTCAACGTGCTCCGAGTGAACCCGGCACCAGACGCCAGAACCTGACCCAGCTCGACCAACGAGGCGTCGGTATCCACGACGGGGTTGAAGACAAATGACAGTCACAAACGATTTCTTTCTCAAGAAGCGATCTGAACAACTAATGAGATCTACTGAACGTCTTTAATTTCATTCGCAGTCCAACTAACAGCACCACTGACTGAAAAGCTTTCCATTTAAAACAAGCCAAATAAAAACATCCACTTACCCAACAGTTTAAACCACTGATTGCCAAACTGTCGTTCGCGAGCTACTAGTAGTTCGCGGGGACATTTTTGTTAGATCGCGGTGTTAAGGTTGACTAACCTACATTGCTCCACTGAGCAGAGACAGCTCTCACAGTAACAAGTGCTTGCTTCTCCCACGCAACTGCCATTGCTAATCAAGAATATTATGTTGTCAGCCTCTTTTCATTGTACATTGTAATGGGTGAGGTTGTCCACGTAGTATGTTTCGTTTATTTACCAGAGGTTAGCTAACGTGGATAGTTTGATTTAACCTTATGACTTTCATTCGGAACGAGAAATCGATTACTTCGTTACCCAAGTAGAGGATAAATTTGTGTGTTGACACATCTGTTGGTAATAAAGGGGTCCCAAAAGTCACTTCAAAACCGTTCATCCAGGGATTGAGAGGATTTTACACTGAATTCTGTCCCAACGAAAGAAGAGGTACGGCAACTAAAATCCAAATTTTGTGCTCTACAGTTAATTTTTTTTAAACAATCAGATAAGAATAAAGTAGCAACTGAGGCGTCATTCCTGGTTTCAAAACTTATTGCACAGAATAAAAAATCGAACGTAGACTGTAAATTAATAAAAATTGTATATTTAGAAGCTACAGATTCATTATTTCAGAGTTTCAAAAATAAGATTTAATTAAACTTTGTTTCATATTTTCTAGAAATGTAAGTTTACAGGCAATGAACAAATGTAAGACTTTTTAAATAGTTCTTACTTCTGTCCTAGTTTCTTTTGGCAGTATGATTTACAGGCGTTGCGGAATCTCAGAACGTTCCTAAGTTTGGCGGTCACTGGTTTAAACATTTTTTCAGCAATAGACTGATTGAGCACACTTACCTGAACATTTGATTCCCTATCAATAATTTCATTAAAAGAAGCATTCAATAACTGATATAGGAAATCAGTCAAGGTTTCAGTGAGATTTCACATCCTGACCGATCTCCATAAACAAACGATATTACTCAAAACCAGACACATAAACTATCGGTAGCTGATCCTCCACTCAGTCAGCATGAACGAAAGGAAGGAAAACGTAAGTATCAGTTACCACCAAGCACACGTACCTGCAGAAACATCGTAAAACGATCGAGAACCAATTCTTCAAGATGTGATACCATAATCTATCAGGAACACATAGCTCACCGAACTCACCGCAAAACCATTAGGAAGTCAGCTTGTCGGTGCCTGGAGCAGAAAATATGCACTAAATTGCAACTGGTAGATAGGGACAGGAAAAAATCTTTTTATTTTATGGTCAAATTCGGTGTTATTTTTGTCACATTCGTGTTTTTTTGCCAAAAGTGATGTTACTTTTTTACCAGTTGCTTTGTCTCATCGACTTTATGCCTGGACGCGAGACACAAGTGCAGTGGCCTACTGTCAGACCATTAGCCCAGCACGCCACGCAGTTCAAAACAAAACGGTCGCCCGCGCACTACTACGTTGATGAAGGATTTGCTTCAGCAGTTTGAGCGGAAAGTTTTTCATCTGCCCTACATCACGGACTTGTCACCGAGTGATTATCATCTTTTTCCCGACTTGAAGGACTCTCTGGCTAGTAAGAACCATGCAATACATTTTCCAAATTCGTTTTTACTTTTTGCAAATATCTTACTTTATGTCAAATTTGGTATTATTTTTTGACAATTTTGATGTACTTTTCTGCCAATGTTCGGGATATTTTTTGCCAAAATTGGTGTTATTCTTTTTAGATATTCAGTGTCATTTTTTGCCATACTTGGCGTCACTGTTTGCTACGTACAGCGTCACTTTTTGCCACGTGCGGTGTCACTTTTTGCCACGTGCGGTGTCACTTTTTGCCACGTGCGGTGTCACTTTTTGCCACATGCGGTGTCACTTTTTGCCACGTGAAGTGTCACTTTTTGCCACGTGCAGTGTCACTTTTTGCCATGTCTGCTGTCTTTTTTACCTAGTTCAGCGTTATTTTTTGTCAAATTAAGTGTTATTTTTTGCCAAATTCGTTGATTATTTTGTCAAATTCAATTTTTCTTGTAAAATTCGGAGGATTTTTGCCGAGTTCTATGCTTCTTTTGCTAATTTCGGTGACATTTTCATCGTCACATCGAACTTCGTTACCCGGGAAATTAACTGACAGTTTAAGATTACACGAACATCAGCATTGAGGAATTAGAAGTCAAAATGCAGTTTTAACATTCAACAACTATCAGAACGGATATTAGTAGACCGCCGTCGTCAGATTTATGACATTTTTGTACGACAAAGTTCACTATACCTCACAAAAATCGCTGATTTCGTGTTATTTCGCTAACAACTGCTAATTCTGCGTTACTTTTCGCGTTATCGTTTTCGCGAAATTTTACTGTCCCTACGGGTAGGATAAGAGCCGCAGTATCCGGTGCTTCCACAGCTTTGCAAGCGAGTTACTGAGTCATCTCACAACTAAGAGAAAAAACTGAAAAAACACTTGCGCTTCAGGAGGATACTGAGTATGTAGTTCCACTGCCCAGTGGGGACCTATCGCATCATCTACCTACACCACTTCCCGCCTCAGTGATGACGGCCGGAGTGGCCGAGCGGTTCTAGGCGCTACAGTCTGGAACCGCCCGACCGCTACGGTGGCAGGTTCGAATCCTGCCTCGGACATGGATGTGTGTGATGTCCTTAGGTTAGTTAGGTTTAAGTAGTTCTAAGTTCTAGGGGACTGATGACCTTAGAAGTTAAGTCCCGTAGTGCTCAGAGCCATTTCAACCATTTATATTAATGTATACTCTGAACTATCAAAACAGACTGCAGTATAACATTTCCAGTGCTGAGTCGGCGGTGTGGGCACGTTTAGAAACCCAGAAAATTAAGAAAAAGTCTCAGGTCGCGAAAAAAGCCGCGTGTAGTAGACGGCGGAATTTTAAAATACTCCAAAGCGAGGACCACGTGGCTCAAAGTTGTGGCAGGTTTTTGCAAGTAGTCCAACAAAATCAGTGAGTACGGCAGCGAGAGCGGTGGAATTGCTACGACAAACAGTCCCAAAGGCATTGGAGGTTACGCCTTTATACCTACAAGGTGCCGCTGCTTCTAGCACTTAAACCGATCGGCAAACCTCAGAACAAATTATCTGTTGTGATTATGCTAGCTCAGGCTGACGTAAACAATGACTGTTTAGAAAAGTCTTTTTTATCCGATGAGCCAGCTTGTCAGCTTTACATGTACTCAGCATAAACGAATCGTCATAACCATTCTGGAAACATCCCCCAGGCTGTGGCTAAGCCATGTTTCTGCAATATCCTTTCTTTCAGGAGTGCTAGTTCTGCAAGGTTCGCAGGAGAGCTTCTGTAAAGTTTGGACGGTAGGAGACGAGGTATTGGCAGAAGTAAAGCTGTGAGGACGGGGCGTGAGTCGTGCTTGGGTAGCTCAGATGGTAGAGCTCTTGCCCGTGAAAGGCAAAGGTTACGAGTTCAAGTCTCGGTCCGGCACACAGTTTTAATCTGCCAGGAAGTTTTAATCGTCATAACGTTAGTACATCGCAGTCAGCTGGTCCTCATGTGCACGAGGAACAGAAAGAGACAGCCTCAGTCTGATTGCACTATTGTACAATTGCATAGTTGGTCTGTTCTTTTTCAGTGACTCTACCGTAAACAGTAATGTTTACCTGGATGTGTTGCAAAAGTGTGCTGTGCCACAGTTGGAACACCTGCAGTCTCACGTAGTATTCCAACAGGATGAAGTACCACCTCACTGGTCTCTAAACTTCAGGCAATTTCTGGATGAATAAAAGTTTCCAAATAGGTGGATTGAACACAGTAGTCGCAATCGGTGGCCGCCATAGTAACCTGACCTTAAGTTCTAGACTTCTTCCTACGCTTTTTTGTAAAGGGTCATGTATGCCGAACCAAGATTACAGAATTGAAGAAAAGACGTTTTTAAATGATGATGATGATGATGATGTCCCATACTCCTCGACAGAGCGTAGGGGACGATGCGGGAGATCCGCACCGCCTTACTAGGCAAGGTCCTAGCGGAAGTCGTTTGTCATTGCCTTCCTCGGACTGTAATGGGGATGAATGATGATGAAGACGACACAACAACAGCCAGTCATCTCGAGGCAGGTGAATCCCTGACCCGGCCGGGAATCGAATCCGGGACCTGGTGGTCGGGAAGCGAGAACGCTACCGTGAGACCACGAGCTGCGGACTCGTTTTTAAATATTTTATGCGAAACCTGATAGTTATTTACTGGTTGACCACCTTAGACTTTGCCCGTTTTCACAAGCCACCTCTTACAGAGAACACAATTTTTAATGAGTGAATGCGTCGAATTTGGATAATAAAGGTATCAGTAATAACATGGTCCAGATGATAACTACTTATGTATTTTGTATTTGGGGTGTAACTGGTGTGGATAGTTATATTTAGGTCATCACAGTTCAGATGTAGCTCATATTTGCATTAAGCCAAGTTATAACAGTAGTTACACCTTAATGCAGAATGTCAGTGTATGAACGTAAGATATATTTGTCTTATCTGTGATATTTTCATTTTCCGGAATGTGAACCTCGTGTCAATTTGTTCTCATTGTAATACACTGTGTTACGCTAACTTATTTATCGTAGGTGCTATAGTAATTTTGACAGATGCTGAGGAAAAAAACTGTGTAATAAGTTCTTCTATAATCTCTGATATATTCAATTTACTTCGCGATTGTGTTAGTAGCACTGACTATACCAGTGTGAGACACAGCATTCCATCACATGACAGTTGTAAATAAATTTGCAATCGCAATTGCTAGCAGTTCATAGAAACCTTTAAAAGCACCTTAATCAGCGTATCAATTTCACTTCATCCTACCTTAATTATTCATCAAATACGATTTTACAAACTAGACAATGAAAATTATTACACCGTAACAATTCTATTGCATGTGAATTCCACTGAAATACTAGTGGAAAGATATGTTTCCTCTTAAAAAATTCTGAAAACGAAGTGAAAATTTATTGTAAAACTGTGATGTGATGGGCACTGAGTCTGAACTGAATGCAGTCAGTGATACTAATAAAATCGCGAAATAAATTCAATATATATTATCTAACACCTTATAAAACATTTTTGGCATTAGATTCACACACAGCGAAATACAGCGAGAACAAATTCTCCACTGTATATAAAATATTCGTTGTCACAGGGACTATGGGTAATGAAGGTACCTACCACAATTAAGAAAAATACGTATTATACACGTGCATTAACATAATGCAGTAAGGTGTAACTACAATTGTGACATCTAACGTAGGCCTAAGGTACATTTAAGTGTGATGACATAAATACTTGATAACTGCTAAGGAACAGGGACACTGTTGGACAAAAACAATCATAGGCAATGGTGAACGACATGAAACAGTACAAAGCAGGATAAGAGTCATAAGTAACATTCATGTATGACACAGGTCAGGCTCGCAAGATACAGGTCGATATCGGACTCTCCGCAATGATTATACCCTCTTCGGGCATTAATGCATATTTTGCACCTGTTATTCATGCTGGCTACGAAACTGCTGAGCAATCTTTAGCTGATATTAACCCACTCCTCTCCCAAGGTGCTTTTCAGATCTTCCACTGTTCGGGGCGGGATGTTCATTGAGAAACATGTCTGCCAAGAGCATCACAGGCATGCTCTATGGGGTTTATATCCGAGGAATTCGCACGCCATTCCATACGTTCAATATCTTCGAACTCCAGCATGTCCGACACATCTGCGGTTCTGTGTGGCAGGACATCGTGTTGATAAACAGAAAGTCGGAACCTGCCGCAGCCCTAAACAGACAGACATTATCCAGAATAATCTCCCTACAAAACCGTTGTGTTGTAACGATTCCTCACTCAAACATATGCATCGGTATTTGACCATTCTGCATAACGCCTGACCACACCATGGCGTGTAAGCCATCCTGATGACGTTCATGAATATCCAAGATGCTACTCCAGCCGGGTGTAAAATGAATGTGCGCAACGGAAAATAATAAACGCTAAAATGAAGATCTGGCCCTGTCTGACTACCCCCTGAAGCAGATCTTAGGACCTTAGGATTTTACAATCTAAAGATAAATAAATGATGAAGGCAAGTAATCCTACTAAATGATAAACGTTGTTCCTGCTTATATATTTATTGTAGATTAAAAAAAAAGCCTTTATATTACAAAGTTTACATTTCCTAATCATTTTCCCAACTCTGGCCCTTATTATGACGGCGTGATCTAATATAAATAACGTGAAATGACTGACACCATCTACGTCCCAAACACTAGAAGACACTGTTTTCAAAGACGATCTACGGTGGTGTGGAACCTCAGTGGAAATACACTAACGTGATCACAGCTGTTTAGCTTTATAGCCCTAATAAGCGCCAGCCGTGGTGGCCGAGCGGTTCTAGGCGCTTCAGTCTGGAACCGTGCGACCGCTGTGGTCGCAGGTTCGAATCTTGCCTCGGGCATGGATGTCAGTGATGTCCTTAGGTTAGTTAGGTTTAAGTAGTTCTAAGTTCTAGGGAACTGATGACCTCAGATGTTAAGTCCCATAGTGCTCAGGGCCATTTTTTGAACCAACCCTAATAAGCCCAAGCAGTTTGCGATATCACCATATGTTCTGCGTCTGGTGTGTCGGCGTGCTGGTTCTCGTACATGTCTGCGTCGATGGAAGAACTCCAGCCGCAAAATAAAAACTCTTTCAAACACTAGGACGGTAGAAGGCGGTCCTCTGACTAATATCCTCTAATACTGTCTTCTCCTCTCTGTGTTCTACAGACCAGAAACGCGAACTCCCAGCCACAAGGACAGAGTTCAGGTAACGTCTCAACGTAAGTATAGGCAGTGGTAGTGCTCTCAATTACTGAACACTGCGTACTCAACGACAATTTCCAACGCGCAGGTGAAGCCCTGAATCGTATAGGTTCGCAACAGTATAGTGGCTAACTGTTCTAACTATAAACTCTCATCAGAGCAAAGACAGCAAGTCCGTCTCTACCAACAAAGCTGAAGACCTCGTCTCTCCACAGCTGCCTTCCCAGCAAGGCTCGGCACCCCACCATCGTAATTTCGAAAACGATTCATATTCCCGAAACTACGGAATATTCTCCCTCTCTACAGATTCTTCTGAACGCCGACCACCCATATTTTAGTCTTTTGTCGTCCAGCGCGGAAAGTTTGCGAGGAAAAACGTATACTCGTACAATGGTATGGTTCTGAGCAAAAATCCTTGGAAATAACCCAGCCTGCGTGGTTTCCGAGGTGCCGCTTCTTCGTTCCTCTCACCTGCGTCCAAGATTTGCGAACTTCGGAAGTATTATCCGGTTATCTTTCCGGCCCTACTACAATAGCGACTGGTCGCGACTCTGTTATGCCCTAGCGCTCAGATGTCTCAACGTCCGTCTTGCTACTTCCTGTGTTTAAGCAGGACCAACACGCCTGTGTGGGGCTTCCACCCAGGGCTTGAGTTCCGCCTGCCGTTTCGTTTCCACTGTCGTTCCAACCTCTACTAGTACGATAATAAAGACACACCGTCACCTTTCATGCAATAAGCGATACGATTATTTACAAAGCGTACTTGACAATGACAGGCTCCTTTATATATTCATATATACGATGTACAACCTATCATATGATACCTAAATGTGTTTGTAGATCACGGCAAAGTATGTGGATGAGTTCTTTTAAGGTGCGAAATTATAGCCACCTTACAAAAATTTTGTGATGTTTAACGTGTTCCTCTCTGTCTTCATACCAACTGGTGGCGACAATCGCCTGCCACAGGGAAGTGCGATTCGTCGAAGAACACCACTCTAGGACACTGTTGCTGACCTCAACGAACATGCCCTCAACACCAACGAACTCTTTCTGGACGATGGCGACTTGGAAGTTGTAACGGAACATATTAAAGGCTTTACTGTACCGAAGTATGCGATACCCTCCAAATTCAACCAGTTTAACGAGTATTTATGATTATAGAAAAGTTATTGTGTATGTTAACAATGATTGCATAACATGTCTGCATAAACAGTCAACCCATTAAATTATACTGAATAACTGACCCACACAAAAGTTTATATCACTTGATCACTGATACAGCAAATGTCATCATGTAAAAACACTGAGTTCATCTAAAATAATTAATATGAAGTACGAAAAATAGTGGCCAACTTAGGTATTTTGGATCTCCTTAAATAAAAATCACCCAGTGAAACCTATTTGTTCACTAGGAGCGGTTTCACTCAGTATTCACGAAATAAATCCTGTTTTAGACGAAAACCAATGTAATTCTTAATAATTCATGTTAATTATTTATTTATGCAAATTAGAGAAGTCAATTGACAAACTTCTAAAAAACGGCCTTTTTGTAACAAAGAATTATTCTGTCAAGTCAACAAATCTGTCTGTCATTTTAATAACATGTTAAATTATGTCACTCGATGCAAATTAATAACTTTTCTGCACAAATTATGATAACAGATGTACATGTGACTTGTAAACTATATCTCTTTTTAGTAGTTCTTTGACAATGTTATAAATACAAGCAGCAAGAACGGTCGGGAGGCAGTCGGAATGTCACTTTGGTAAAGTGTGTTTGTGTCTTATTGTTTGAGGTGGATAAACAATGCAAAGAACATGTAACGGAAATACTACTTTGTGTTGTGTCATGGTCTTTGGTGGACAGTGGAATTAAGATGGCCACCAGAGTAATAAATATTTGAAGTTTACATGTTTGTTGGTTTCGCTCGTTCTTTATCATCAAAAGCACATAAAAAACACGGGACCTCATGTTTTTATCCCTAGACAACCAGATTTAGAGCCAGCATCAACATCGAGACACAGCAGCGATCCAGCAAGCAGCAGTGATTACTACAATGCATTTTAATGGCGCCAACCTAACATCAAGTGCTAACAAGCTCCGTAAATGGGAGTGAAATAGTGCGATTATAGCAATTAGCAATATCTACGACCAGGCGACCATTACAAAGTGGAATGCATTTAACAGATTCCAAGCACGCAAAGTAACCGGATTTAATCGCGGCGAATAGGTTCTGGCAGAGACATATGTACCGGTAATGGTTGAAAGGTCTGCAGCGACCCGACAAAGATTAAGATGTCCGCTCATCTTCACTATTAGGGCTGCACATCGTCGCTCCTGTGGTGTGGTGGTCCGTGTACAACGGCCGGCAAGCTTTCGCATAGCATTTCCACCTTCAGCGGACATTTTCAATCCCGAGATGACACTTTTAGTGTGGTCACAATAATGACACTTTGACCGGCTTCGAGTCGTCCAACTGTTCTTCCAGTATAGTAAGCACTCAAATGATGTTTTAACATTTTTAAATGTTCGGATAATAAGTTGCCGTCTCTTTATCTTAGAATAGATGATGAATGCAGCTAGCCGCTATCTCTGTGTAATGACTTGTCTGTATAGTCGTGTATCTGTTGCCTTTAAGATCCCTTCACCTTCACACATAAATCTATACAGTAAAGTAAGGCCCTCCCCGTTCTTGGCTAATCCGTGATGAGACAGGCGAAAAATTAGACTAATTGAGGATTATTAGTATTATCTCTATTTTCATTCGCTCTCTCTCTTTCTCTCCTTTATCTATGTGCAGTTATTAGTATAATATTTTATTACGTGAAATCAGCCAAATAGGATCTTTGGTGGAGTCCTTCGTCTTGTTAATCAGCGGCTGGCTTGCTGTAAGACATCTTTACATTTATTATTACTGTTAAACACTGCAGTCAGTCGGGAGAATCAATCGTTTGGACAATTTGTTCCTTTTACGAAAGATTGCGAATTCCAGATGTGTACGAAGCCTTTTTGGACGATTTAACACAGACTCAGTGATTGCAGGCTCTCTTCGACACAGCTGAAACTTCCCCACTAATTACAGGGCCAACGTGATCATCAAATGATTCAGAAAAAACTCATTCGTTCGTTCACTCCAGAACAAAAAAGTCACAAACCTTATTTATGGAGGAAATCGTGTATTCAATCCATCTCCATTACATATCCAGATCTCCGATGATTCCACACCTTAATTATTTTCCGTTTACAGTCTCTTTCTCTTCAAACAAACCGCTAGCGGCACAAATGTTAATTGGCTCGCTTTAGCGAGAAGAAAAGCAGAATATGTATCTCTCAGAAACACATCAATCCCTCAACAGATACTCCAGAAGCTGTCCTCGTTACCACTCTTAACAACCATGGAGAATGCATATATGCATCTCTGTTATTTCAAAGAATAAACGCACTAGAAAATACTTTGGCGTCGTCGAGCTGTCGCCGCATATATTACGAGAAGATCAGATCAGATAACTTTTCCAAAGTGAATGAATGTGGATGGTTTGATTGAAAATGATTAATTGGTGCGTGGTAGAGGGTATTTTCTGTGGGGACATTACAATGTCTTGCAGACATATATCCGAACCACGTGGAATGTGGGCCCTAATCAGTTCCTCAACAAGTTCAGTCAAACATTGTACTGCATGAACTGTCGAACGTATACGGAGCGTTCGTGCACAGGCCTCGCTGAAGTTAACACATCTCGCCCTCTACATTTCCTTATTCTATCATTGGTCAATGGTTCCGCAGCAATTGTCGGTTGTTCCGTAGCAACTGGTAGTTGGTCGTTAGAAAGTATCAGTTGTTCCTTTGCAATTGTCAAGCAGTGTAGAGCTGTTCAAAATGGCTCTGAGCACTATGGGACTCAACTGCTGAGGTCATAAGTCCCCTAGAACTTAGAACTACTTAAACCTAACTAACCTAAGGACAACACACACATCCATGCCCGAGGCAGGATTCGAACCTGCGACCGTAGCGGTCGCGCGGTTCCAGACTGCAGCGCCAGAACCGCTCGGCCACCAGCGCCCGGCGTAGAGCTGTTCACATCAGACATATCATAAATAAGTAGATAGTTACCATCTGAACTGTATTACCACTGATACCTTTGTTATCCACATCTGTCACGTATAGTCGTAACAAATTTTGTTCTCTGTAATACGTGGCTTGTGAATATGGGCAAAACTCGGAACTAGACAGCCAATAAATAACTAGCAGCCGGCCGGAGTGGCCGAGCGGTTCTAGGCGCTACAGTCTGGAACCACGCGACCGCTACGGTCACAGGTTCGAATTTTGCCTCTGGCATGGATGTGTGTGATGTCCTTAGGTTAGTTAGGTTTAAGTAGTTCTAAGTTCTAGGGGACTGATGACCTCAGCAGTTAAGTCCCATAGTGCTCAGAGCCAATAACTAGCAGCTTTGGTGTTAAACATTCTGAAATCTCGGTGAGCTGGAAGACACAACGTACTGAAAATATTTACAGGGTTACCGGCCAACAGGACTTGAAGAAATGCATTCAAAGCATTTGAATATGTTGCCGTGGGGTTTCTGGAGCGCAGATGGAGAGAAATCGAATAGCGACTGGACGTTGTACGTTCTTCTACGGGTGCATACATTGACGCGTATAAACGAGAAAACCAAACTTACTAAGTTACCAAGCCATACGTTGGAACCAGTTTTTATTACCTAGTAGAAAGTATTATGCAACGTATTTTGGACAGTACGTGGAACTTACGCCGTCTCATCAGGTTCCTGGTTTACAGGGAAATAATTAAATGGAATTTTAATCACTTGGAACAAACAAATATGTGAATTTATTAGAAGCTGATATGGATTTCAACCGGGAAACAAATACGGCTCGGCCGTATGGCTCGGATGACAGCGACGTTATATTGCTGTACGCCTCTACGACCTTGCCGCGGTCGGAAACAAATTATGTGATATGCAATTAATTTGCATGTGCGTAATCGCTTCAGCCTTTGTATTCACATTCGCTCGTCCAAAGCAAGCGATCATCTCTGATATCATATTTTATGCTGCAATCAAAGCTCTTGCAAAAAACTCGTTGGTAATCTGCTCTAAAGTTTTGTCAACCAACGAAATTAAACACTGAGTTTATGCCTGTGCTCGTATCAACAGTTCCTGAAAGAGAATGTGTGTGCCTGTCACAAGATTAATTAGTTTTGTTTGCGTATCGAAAAGTTTTCATATTTTTGCATTTTTGATGAGCTCATGATGTAGTAACTATGACGTGTTTAACGCCAGGCGTCAGAAATATCGATATATGACAAACATTTCCCCACCCGTTATCAGATGTGACATTTGGGTGTCATTCCTCGGAAAGTGGTTCAACTCGTAGACGTTAAAATGAATTGTAGTTTGCAGATACTGATATTACGAAGTAAGGCTGTTGTTTTAGTCAGTTTCTGGCAAACGTTTCTTTTCACTCTAATTCCATTCCGTACCCACCTAACCCTCAGCATTCTTCTGAAACATCGCATTTCACAAACTTCCATCCTATTTTCTGTCTCCACTGTCTATCGTCCACGTTTCAACTCAATATGAGGCTGCAGTCCAGTCAAATATTTTAAGAAGCGACTTCCTAACGAATTTAAATTTATGTTTCACGTTAAACATTTTTTTTCTTCATAGCTGGGGTTCGAAACAGGATACTTGCCTTTCACAGACAATCCCACAACAGATTCGAACACACTTCAACCACTTGTACGTAAGCGGCTGCAACAACAACAACCACCATCGTAAGTAGAGGCACAGCTACTGTTCGATTGAAGCTTAAAGGGGTTTTCTGGTCTAAAAGATGCAAAAAAATCGATTTTTTAATTGCATATTTCAATACATGGACAGTCAGGCACCAGTTAGAGTTGACGGTAAATTGATTTCATGGTTCAGAGTAGTTTCAGGGGTAAGACAAGGCTGCAACCTGTCTCCACTATTGTTCATATTATTTATGGATCATATGTTGAAAACAATAGACTGGCTGGGTGAGATTAAGATATGTGAACACAAAATAAGCAGTCTTGCATATGCGGATGACTTAGTTGTGATGGCAAATTCGATTGAAAGTTTGCAAAGTAATATTTCAGAGCTAGATCAGAAATGTAAGGACTATGGTATGAAGATTAGCATCTCCAAAATGAAAGTAATGCCAGTGGGAAAGAAATATAAACGGATTGAGTGCCAAATAGGAGGAACAAAGTTAGAACAGGTGGACGGTTTCAAGTACTTAGGATGCATATTCTCACAGGATGGCAACATAGTGAAAGAACTGGAAGCGAGGTGTAGCAAAGCTAATGCAGTGAGCGCTCAGCTACGATCTACTCTCTTCTGCAAGAAGGAAGTCAGTACCAAGACTAAGTTATCTGTGCACCGTTCAATCTTTCGACCAACTTTGTTGTATGGGAGTGAAAGCTGGGTGGATTCAGGTTACCTTATCAACAAGGTTGAGGTTACGGATATGAAAGTAGCTAGGATGATTGCAGGTACTAGTAGATGGGAACAATGGCAGGAGGGTGTCCACAATGAGGAAATCAAAGAAAAACTGGGAATGAACTCTATAGATGTAGCAGCCAGGGCGAACAGGCTTAGATGGTGTGGTCATGTTACACGCATGGGAGAAGCAGGGTTACCCAAGAGACTCATGGGTTCAGCAGTAGAGGGTAGGAGGAGTCGGGGCAGACCAAGGAGAAGGTACCTGGATTTGGTCAAGAATGATTTTGAAGTAATAGGTTTAATATCAGAAGAGGCACCAATGTTAGCACTGAATAGGGGATCATGGAGGAATTTTATAAGGGGGCTATGCTCCAGACTGAACGCTGAAAGGCATAATCAGCCTTAAATGATGATGATGATGATGATGATGATGATTTCAATATCTTATATTATGGACAACATTTGGGCGAAACCGTTTTGCCCGTAAACTATTGCTGTAGTATAAATACACGTTCATCGGACCGGCAGTCCCATGTTTTCGGGCGCCGACAGACGGCGCTCGGAGGCAGTTACAACGGTATTCGAAGACCTGTCAAATCACAACTTACTGGAAAGATGTATTGGCGCGAACACTCAAAACTGCTGCGAGTCGTTAAATTCGCTGATTTGGGCGCTTTCCCCAAAACACATATATTCGGTAAAGAAGTAGTCGAACATGGAAACAATTTGGCTACAGGTATCTTCAACGACGGCTTCATGAGCCTCGCATAGACAACGAATGTCGTGTGCATTGAACTTGGCAACACGGCGTTAGAATTTTGCAGAAGGCACAACGCGGACCCGCCTCGTACGCCCAGAGCACGGCGCGTCTACAGCCAGTTAAAAAGCCAGATCTGCGGCCCGGGAGGAAGCGGTACATGCGAACGAGATTGACGAGATACAGGAAGGCTTACTGTATGTTCCAGGCATCTCAGACTGATGGTAAGTCCCAAAAAACCGACGAAAACCCTTTCCAAAAACTTAAACGTGATCTCCTGAAAGTCCATTTTTTGCTCCGTGTTTGGATTGCCGAAAAACTTCTCCGTCGATTTTAATGCCGCTTAGCTATTTTTGTAGAGAACTGAACTGGCTACGGTAGGAATCTCGAGAAGATTAACGGTCTTTAAAACATCGATTTTTATGTACGTTTCAATGAGCAAACAGAGTCGATTTTTCTTACTTTTTTTTCAAATAACCGTTTTGTGATAAAATGACATTTTTCACTTTTCAGAGGTTCTGACCATAGCTACACTAATATATTTTAGTAATTTTTTGGTCTGGCCTGTTTCAGACCACCCAGTTACCTGAACCAGTTCAACCCGCCTCCCGGTGTACGGCGCGATCTTCGGCGTCATTTTGTTTAATAACCACTTAATATTTCCGGACAAAATTTTTTTAATGTAGGTAAGGGATGGTGAATAAGAGGGCTTCTGTAAAGTCTGGAAGGTATGAGACGAGATACTGGCAGAAGTAAAGCAGTGAGTACCGGTCGTGAGTCGTGCTTCGGTAGCTCACATGGTAGAGCACTTGCCCGCGAAACCCAAAGGTACCGAGTTCGAGTCTCGGTCGGGCACACAGTTTTAATCTGCCAGGAAGTTTCATATCAGCGCACACTCCGCTGCAGAGTGAAAATCTCTTTCTGGATACAAGTATTGTTTGACTTATTTTTTGATTTCACCTATAAAAAGGTAGAACATGAGGTAGAAATCGGACCTCTAGACCAGAAAACCCCTTTAAGACTGGTTGTAATGCTTACCTTTGTCATTCAGATGGCTGAACGATGCCTTGAACATCAAAGATCGATGTTCGAACTACGGTCCAGTACACAGATTTTATCAGTTAGACATCTTCATTTCGGACAGGAGGAGACCCTATATCCCGTAGTTTCCATAAACCACTTCGGAAAAAATGAGAAGATTACGCTGATTTGATACAAAATTCATGGAATACCTCCGAATATCGTTTCAGACCCAGACCCCAACACGACGTTGTATGGGCTCAACAAGTCGCTGGAGGGTTGGGTCGTTTGGGGGAAGAGACCAAACAGCAAGGTCATCGGTCTCATCGGATTAGGGAATGACGGGGAAGGAAGTCAGCCGTGCCCTTTCAAAGGAACCATCCCGGCATTTGCCTGGAGCAATTTAGGGAAATGACGGAAAACCTAAATCAGGATGTCCGGACGCGGGATTGTACCGTCGTCCTCCCGTCTAGGCAAACGCCAGGTTGGTTCCTATAAAAGGACACGGCCGACTTCCTTTCCTAATCCGATGACCTCGTTCTCCGGTCTCCTCCCACATACGACCCATCCAACCCTCACCAGTCTTTGTGACCAAGTCATGAATTAAAATCCGAACCTCTCCATAGTGTGTCATGAAGTGAGGTCACACACGTGTTCCCTTTGTGGTCTTGAGAGGGGTCGGCTATGTACCGGCACTGGCTTTCACCCTCCACCTGTCACCATATCTAACACGAAACTACACTGCATGCACACTCATTAATCACTCACACTTAATTCAAACTTTTACGCCCACAGTCTCATAGTTCTCGAAGAAAGGTACCTGTGGGCGCGAAGGATAGCAAAAACGTTTCCACTTAGGCGGCTGAACCTACCCTTCGAGGCCTCCCAACCATTTGTGTCATACTTTAATTAATTCTTTACTTTACTGAATTGAATTAGAGGAAGACTGGTAGATATGGCACATACTGAGGTAGACAGGAACTGTAAATTTGTTCAAAATGGCTCTCAGCACTATGGGACTCAACATCTGTGGTCATCAGTCCCCTAGAACTTAGAACTACTTAAACCTAACTAACCTAAGGACATCACACACATCCATGCCCGAGGCAGGATTCGAACCTGCGACCGGAGCGGTCACGCGGTTCCAGACTGAAGCGCCTTTAACCGCACGGCCACACCGGCCGGCGTGTGTAAATTTGTTAATGGAGGCAAGTGTAGGGGGTAAAAATTGTAGAAGTAGTCCAGGGGTTGAATTCCGTAAACAGGTTCAAGGGGATGTAGGTGTGTAGTTAACAACAACAAACACAACAAAAACAACAACATCAGCTCCTCCCAAAGAAAGCAGGTGTTAACAGGTGTGAAACTTACCGAACAATCAGTTTCATAAGTCACAGCTGCAAAATACTAACGCGAATTCTTTAAAGACGAATGGAAAAACTGGTAGAATCCGACAACGGGGAGGATCAGTTTGGATTCCGTAGAAATGCTGGAACACACTAGGTAGTACTGACCCTCCGACTTGTCTTACAAGGGAATGGTCAGATTGTCATATCGAAACCTGTGTTGCTTTTTTTACCACTGTGAGTTAACATTGCACGAAGTCTGTATGCATAATTTTAGCTGCTGACATGACCTGGAAGCCTGTAAACAATTTGATGAAGTAAGACATTACTGTCGCATGGTTTCCGCGCTTATAACTGCCTCTTTTACAACCCTGACCTCTCTGGCTACGTTATACCAACGCCATCTAGGGACAAGGTGGCGTTAGCTACGCGCCGCTCTCTTGTCACAGCTATGAGAGAGCTGATTCCCCAGTGAAAGCGATCGTATGATAATTAAATATTTCGTTGACAAATATGACTGATATGTTATCTACAACGTTCTTTCCAAATAGCAATGAAATAGACACAAATAAATATACGGTTTAGAACACGTCCAAATTTTATTTCTTGTAATTACCGCAAAAATGCGAAATATTGATACAATGTTCAAAACATAGGTTTTTTGTGCACCAAGAACATACAAGCAAAGACGACATATGACAGCCCTGCGAATCACAGACGTTGTTAGATGTCCGTAGACAAAACTGGGCTGGTGTTAGGAATGAATCAGGCCTAGTATCAGTATATTTCGAGGAGTGCCACGCATATTTAATCAAATTCTGAAACCGTGGGGAGGAAAATTGATAATGTACTACTGATTGCAGCTTGAGAATATTGTCACGGTGATAGACAGGAAATTGCAGTGATCTGCACACAATAATTTACTCTGTTAGTTTTCTTTAAACGCCTTCCACTGGCGGAAAAATTCTCTGTCTAAAGGTTGAATTACGTTCGTCGTGCCGGATGGAATCTGAAGTATCTCTACTTCTTTGTCAGGGTGCGCTCGAAATACAGCTTTTAATGAATCAGACCTTTTATGACCTAGCCACGAATCTAGAAGAAGAAGAGATTTGTTCCCGCAGATCGGAATAAAAGCATGACGCATGAAAAGTGTAACGTTTTCATTTCCCATTTTTTCACACTTTGATGCGTCTACCGCAAGATTGACAAACTGCCTATTGGCTTCTGTCTCGGGTTCTTCGGCCGACGTTCATCTAATGATTTTTCTGACGTTTCGCCAGCACGAGTGGCTGGCATTGTCAAAGCTTCACCCTCCATTGCCGGTGGCAATGGAGGGTGAAGCTTTGACAATGCCAGCCACTCGTGCTGGCGAAACGTCAGAAAAATCATTAGATGAACGTCGGCCGAAGAACCCGAGACAGAAGCCAATAGGCAGTTTGTCAACAAGTGGCCACGAAAGCCTTAACAATTTTGTACCGCAAGATTGTTTGCGTAGAACATTGTTCTTTTGACACGTGGTCCAAAACGTCCAGTTGCTTCTTGAAGACACACATATAGTTTAGGCAGCAATGAACCATCCAGACTAATTATGGGAATTATAGTGCATGAATGGGTGAATGAAGTCGTGGACTTCGCAATCGCCTCAATATGTTTTTCCCCTTTGAATGGCAGTGTTCTTTTCGCACGCATTTCCTTTTGAAAGCCTGGCTGATCTGCATCGTACACGTACGATTCACTAAAACTAGCGATCTTACTTTTTTGCATTCGTAAGAAAAGCTTCTATCATTTCGATTTGTGTCACTTCATTTTCCGACCTGTTTCTCGATACAAATTTTGTTATTTTTCGTGCCACAATTTTATGTGATCTTTTGAAGCGACTAATCCAACTTTGATAAGCTGTAAATTCTTCAGCTCCTATCGCGTTGGCAATCTCCAACGCCCAATTACGCAAAGTTGTATCGCTGACACTAAATGACTGTTGTTTGGAATCGGTAAACAGCTTAAAAACGTCGCGCATTTATCTCCGTCGCAATTTCCAGTCGACTCTTACGTCGTCCAGCGACTTCCTTTCTCCATCTATACAATTCACGTTCAGAACGGACAAAGCGATACTTATTTTGAACAGTACTGACACGTAGGTGTTTCTTACCACTTTCGTTCAACCAATACGTCACCGCTTTTTCTTTGTCTGATAAGGTAATTGTAGTTGCTGGTGTTACTTTCGGAGATAATTGATGGTAGTACGTGGCGCTATCACTCGAAGAGTCTTCATGAGTGCAACTTTCGTCCGTGTCTTCGTCGTCTGTAGATTCACAGTCTGCAATATCGAGTGTTTCAGTTGCTTCTAGCCACATATCTGCGCCATTTACATGCTCGTCTACAAGTTTAACAACCATGTCGCACAACACATAGTCTTCACGCGTGTTTTCCGTTGAATGCTTCATTTGGCGTCTGTGGTATATCTCCATGGCAAGCAGCAAAACATTTACGGGGTTCGCCATCATTTGTGAGGGGAGATTGAATGGTCACCGTAAAGTGGCTTGCGGAGTATAGATGAACATGTAGAGAACATCTTTCACATCTCTAACCAGTTTCAGGACGGTATGTTTCGAAATACGTACCAGAAATTAAAAGGACGTGCATGCCACAGAAACGAATATTCGTTTCCCCTTCCCACCAAAACCGTGCAGCGATATTCCTCTTTAGTGAACGCCGCGATAAGACGGCCGCACTTGCCGACCATGCACACAACGCTCGCGACTCGCCATTTCCAGGGGTGGCCAGCCGTCACTGCAAGCGCCAAGCAGGAAACACAGCCATGTTCGTGATATTTTTTTTAGGTAACTTCCAGTTCATGTCAGCAGCTACAATTTTGCATACGGACCTTTTTGCACAGATAAATAACAGTGCTAAAAAAAAAAACAATACATGTTTCGGCATGACAAGTCTGACCATTCCCTTGTTAGAAGACAGATTAAGGTAAGGGAAACATACGTTTCTAGCATTTGCGGACTTAGAGAAAGCTTTTAACAGTGTTGACTGGAATACTCTCTTTCAAATATTAAAGGTGGCACGCGTAAAATACAGGGGGCGAATGGCTATTTAAAGTTTCTACAGAAACGAGATGGCAGTTATAAGAGTCGAGGGGCATGAAAGGGAAGCAGTGGTTGGGAAGGGAGTGAGACAGGGTTGTAGCCTCTCCCCGATGTTATTCAATCTGTATATTGAGCAAGCAGCAAAGGAAACAAAAGAAAAATTCGGAGTAGGAACTAAAATCCATGGAGAAGAAATAAAAACTTTGAGGTTCGCCGATGACATTGTAATTCTGTCGGAGGCAGCAAAGGACTTCGCAGTTGAACGGAATGGACAGTGTCTTCAAAGGAGGATATAAGATGAACATCAACAAAAGCAAAACGAGGGTAATGGAATGTAGTCGAATTACATCGGGTGATGCTGAGGGAATTAGATTAGGAAATGAGACACTTAACGTAGTAAAGGAGTTTTGCTATTTTGGGAGCAAAACAAATGATGATGGTCGAAGTAGAGAGGATATAAAATGTAGACTGGCAATGGCAAGTTTCTGAAGAAGTGAAATTTGTTAACATTGAGTATATATTTAAGTGTCAGGAAGTCTTTTCTGGAAGTATTCGTACGGAGTGTAGCCATGTATGGAAGTGAAACATGGACGATAAATAGTTTACACAAGAAGAGAATAGAAGCTTTCGAAATGTGGTGCTACAGAAGAATGCTGAAGATTAGATGGGTAGATCACGTAACTAATGAGGAGGTACAGAACAGAATTGGGGAGAAGAGGAATTTGTGGTACATCTTGACTACAAGAAGGGATCGGTTGGTAGGACATGTTCTGAGGCATCAAGGGATCACCAAATTAGTATTGGAGGGGAGCGTGCAGCAGTAGAGGGAAACCAAGAGATGAATACGCTGAGCAGATTCAGAAGGATGTAAGTTGCAGTAGTTACTCGGAGATGAAGAAGTTTCCACAGGATAGAGTAGCATGGAGAGCTGCATCAAATCAGTCTCTGGACTGAAGACCACAACAACAGGTCACACAAAATACTCTACAAAATATAACAATGAATAGTCGTTTCCAGCTACACTAGAAGACGATACTGCCTGTATTTTTACTTTATTTCTTTATTTTCTCTGCCACATCTGGAGCCCTGACATTTCGGCGGGGATCGAGACAGAAAAACCTCCGTGCGTGCGGAGCGCATTGCACACGCGATTCACCACCGGTGACAGTCGGATGATGAATTATGGGAAAAGGGCAAAGCAAAACTGACGCACGGTGCGGCAGCGCGTCTGCACGCAACTGTTCTTACCCTACCCATGAGTAATTTAATTACGGCAGGCACGAACATGGGTGTGCAAGTTAAAGAAAGCTCATCAAGTGATGTGGAAGCTATCAACTAATTAGGCATCTAATCAAGTTTTGGCGAACACTGCAATAGGAAATAATCATTATACAAAAATATCTAGTACTATTCAGAAATAACTATTCAGTTTTCCCTTGATTTTAGGAAAATTATCAATTACTTCCAAATTTATCTACTTTATTATCAGGTTGGTTGTTTTGTGGGGGTTGAAGGGACCAGACTACAAGCCCAACGGTCCTCCTTATTCTCTCTATGTACGTGAATAAATAAGTAAAATTAATTTCATCAGTAAAACTAATTTCTCTAACAATGGAAACCACAGATAATTAAGTGACAAAACCGACGGAGATGTGCTTGTTAGTAGGTTAGTTTCATGTTGCACGGATCATTTGCGTGATAAATCGTAATGAAGTGGAACGAGTCGTTTCAAATTCACATCGCAAGTTAGTTTGTAAATGTGGATACATACTGAACATTTGTAAGACCTTTAATGATTTTGATTATTATTATTGTTATTATTACTATTAAATATACAGATGTGGGTTAGTAATTCCTAGCCACGATCTTTAACACATCACAGAAACAGAAATTCTTCTACCCCTTACGGGTCCGCCGGCTCTTTCTAGGGGGTCCGCGGCCACCTTTCACCAAATCGTGTAAAATAATGAATAAAATTATTGAATAAAAATGTGAAAATCAAATTCATCACTTTTTTTGTGTCAAAAAATGTGTACTTTTACTTCAGGTCGTATTCCCAAGCAGCCTTTGCGGTTCGTAAGTGAGAACGCATACACAGTTTAGTGGCGGAGAATGCGGCTTCTCTGATCGACTGTTTCGCAACAATACGGGGGTCGTTTGTGCGCCGGCTTACGGCGGTAGATGCGCTGAAACCTTTTACACATGCGGGGAGCGAGCTTTGTCGACCAATCACAGCACTCGCTGGCACGTATGCGGCCCCAGGCATCAGTGCTTTCTCAGTGCACTACCTATTTCATAAGTCGATTTTTGACCTTCAAGTTTTTTTCATTCATCTCTAAACCAAAGTCTATTGAATCTTCGGGGGAGGGGGGGGGGGGCGGGGGGTGTCATTGGGAACAGACTAGGGGTCTACCATGGATTTTCGACTGAAGAAGGGGTCCACCAGCTAAAAAGGTTGGGAAGCCCTGTTCTACAGCATAGAAGGAGCTATCAAGGAGAAACTTTTTAAATTAGTTCTCAAATTTTATTTTGCTGATTGACAGGCATTTAATATCATTGCGTCAGTGATCATAAATTTTAGTTGTAGTATTTTCAAATCTTTCTTGAACTAAAGACAACAGTAATGTGGAATAATGAATATAATTTGCCTTCTGGTATTGTAATTATGTCCGTCACTTTTCCTTTTAAATTTCAGTGGGTTATTTACAACAAATTTAGCGAGGGAATAAATATACTGTGAAGCAGTCGGCAGAATGGCCCAAATCCTCAAACCGACGTCTATAAGATGGTCGCGTGTGAGCATCACATATTTTTCTTACAGCACGTTTTTGGGCAATGAAGATGTTCTTTCTTACAAACGAGTTAATCCAGAACGTTGTTTCGTATGACATTATTGAATGGAACTGTGAAAAATACGTCAACCTACTGATTTGTCTCTCCCCGAGATTTGCAGTGATTGTTAGTTCAAATGTGGCTCAACAAAGTTGTTTTAGGATTTCCAAAATCTGGTTTTTCCTGTTTTATTCTCATCGATATCGTCACCTAAAAATTTGGAAGTGTGTTTCACTTATCAGTGTGTAGTACCACTAGATGTGCAGAACTGATGTTGTCAAAATTTTTGGTTACATTTTTGTGCACAGCGATCTTGTAATCTGTATAAAATCACGGAAAAAACAGTTTCAGCGACTGAGGTCAAATGACTGTTCGACGCATCGTCAACTTCAGCTGATGGTGCTCTCTGAAGATGGCCTAAGCCTAGGTGGAAACAGGTAATTTTAATTAATAATACACCCATCACGATGTAGAATGTTGTATGTCTTGTATCTTTCTAAAATTGAAAGTGAGACCATTCGCAGGAAACCAGTCACTGACACTGTCGACAACATCGTTTAACATTTCTTCTGTTGCTGTGGGTATGGTTGTATTGATTACAACAGCAGTGTCGTTCGCAAAAAATCAATTCTGTTTGTTGTATATTAGACAGAAGGTCCTTACAATAACAGGAAGAATGGAGGACCTAAGATTGAGGCTTCGGATACTCCATACATGATGTCTGCACAGTAAGATGAATTTCCCCTGATTGTATTGGTTGAGTACAGCATTCCGAATTCTTTGGGTTACCTATTGGTTGGCTACACGAGGAATTGCAAAAAACCTCAATTTATCTAGGAGGATATTGTTCTTCACCCAGTTAAATTCGTTAGATAGGTCACAGAAAATATAAGCCTCTGCTATTTTTTTATTTAATGGTTGAAAAATTTGGTGAGTGAACGTGTAATGGCATGGCATTCTCAGTGGAGCAACTCTTCTGAAATCCAAACTGTCCTTTACCGAGGATGTTATTGTTGCTAGGTTGGGATACTATTCTAGAATACATCAACTTAACAAAAATTTTGGATAATGATGTCGGTAATGTAGCAAGTCGGTAGTTATTGACCTCTCTCCTATCATCTTTCTTACAGAGAGGTTTGACAATGGCATATTTTTAATAATGGGTTATTTGTCGTTCTGGAGGAGACAAATTCGGTGGTTCTGACAATAAGTTACGAAGTAGAATGCATTTAAAAATAGTTTTCTGTTCTTACAGTCGATCGGTTGGTGCTACGGAGTGGTAGTTTATGCCATATGGGCTAGGTTTAGTTTTATCTTAAGGCGTCATAAAAAAATTACTCTACTAACGGCTACGAAGGGGTTCGGGCTGAGGGAATGGGAGGGGATCAAACCCCCTCACATTGTAAGTAGGCTGTTTATGTTTTTTATTGGCAACGTTACATAGCACTCTGTATGAAAATCACTGGCTGTGCTGTGTGCAGTATGTGGCTAGTTTGCATTGTTGCCTGCCATTGTTGTCATGAACTGCTATAGCTGGATGTGAACAGCAGATTGCGTTGGGCAGTTGGAGGTGAGCCGCCAGCAGTGGTGGACGTGGGGAGAGAGATGGCGGAGTTTTGATAATCTGTAAGACTGAATGTCAATTATGAATATTAAGGTAAATACATTGTTTGTTCTCTATTAATATCTTTCATTTGCTAACTATCCCTATCAGTAGTTAGTACCTTCAGTGGTTTGAATCTTTTATTTAGCTGGCAGTAGTGGTGCTCGCTGTTTTGCAGTAGCTTGAGTAGCGAAGATTTTTGTGAGGTAAGTGATTTCTGAAAGGTGTAGTTTAATGTTACTCAGGGCCATTCTTTTGCAGGGATTTTTGATAGTCAGATTGCGTTGCGCTAAAATTATTGTGTGCCAGGTTAAGCACAGTCATGTACAATTGTTCTAAGCGGACATTTCATATGTATAATTGTTATAAGGGGACGTTTCATATGTCGACCCTTAGCCTAGGATACCTCACTGGAATCTTCTGATTTTTTTCTTGTAGTTTGTGTATTTAGTGTAGCTTTTGTTTATTGCTAGCGCGTAATTA
This sequence comes from Schistocerca cancellata, assembly GCF_023864275.1. Taxonomy (NCBI): domain Eukaryota; kingdom Metazoa; phylum Arthropoda; class Insecta; order Orthoptera; family Acrididae; genus Schistocerca; species Schistocerca cancellata. The sequence goes on along the minus strand of NC_064627.1, from coordinate 186,294,481 downwards.
TAGAGAGAATTTCCTTGGTAGTTGCAGTCTTTCATTGTTGTAATGTAAAACAGTTGTGGCATGCATGTAGATTTGCAACAAGTATTTCGCAGCTGCGCTTGTAATTAACTAGATATTATTTTCAGTGCTATGTTAATGTGTTCTCTTATTTTTGCTATTCAAATTGTGCTTTTCTGTGTTATCGTGTGAAATATTGTCACAATAATGGCGTGTGAAAAACGTAACACTCGGCTCCAAAGTAAAATGAGAAACGACAGTGAAGACGAAAGCAATGTGTTAGCGCCACTGTGTAATGAGTTAACTAATGTTCAAAGTAGTAATTTGGTAACTGTGCATAGGGAAATGGAGCGGGCGTCAAACAATGGCGTAGACAGTCAAACAGGTAGTGAACAGGGAAGCATTATCGATCGATCGGTCGGCAACAGCTCGCCTCAGGAATCCGAAATGATAGGACACAATTTTGCAAATACTGTAGATTCAGGTTTTGCGTCCTCACCGTTTTCTCAAATGAGTCAAGACACATTTTCTGCTTGTCAAAATGTGAATGTTGCTGGTGCAAATGCACTGCCGAAAAGCGTAGAGGAACAGATTCCAGACACTAATGCATTGTTATTACAATTAATGCAACAAATGGGACAAAATCTTCTAAAGTTAGACACAATGGAACAAAATCTTAAAAAGTTAGACACAATGGAACAACACCAGAAACAAACACAGCAACAGTTACACACAATGGAACAAAATCAGAGACAAACACAGCAAAAGCTTCAAAAGTTAGACACCACACTTGAACAAACACGTGAAGATTTAACTACTGAATTACATAACATTGAATCGAAATGTCAAAAAGTCTGTAATGACGTAAAAACACAAATTTGTGAGCATTTTCAGCCTATTTTTTCGCGGCATGAAAATGCATTACAGAATCACGAAGCAGCCATAAAAGAGCTGCAAACCATTGTTCATGAAAATCATGAGACCTTGTGGGCTAAAATTGACTCAGTTGCATCTACCGATTCGGTTACGCAACTGGCAAAAACTCAGGAAAACTTAAAGAACACAGTAGATTCGATTTCAACACAAATGGACACTCTGAAACTTGGTTCAGAAAAACACACTGAGGAAATGTGTTCACTATCGGAGAAAGTAGCTGAACTTTCGGATCAGGTCACTAACTTATCTACAAAGGTAGATGATGATCTGAATGACACAAGACCCGTAGCCTTCACTGACACAGAAGAGTATGAACAAATAAGAAAATTCAAACAAAATCAGAATCAAATTAATACGCAATACAAAAGAGAAATGCGGGAAGTACAAGATCAGCTGACACAGGTAATACAAGAATTACGTATTTCAGAGGACACTCGCGCTCCAACACGGGAAGAGGAACTTAGAAATACGCAAAAGCCACAAAATAATAACACAGGGCATTTCGGTAATTATGAAAGAAATTGGCAAGGTACACCGAATTTTGAGATGGAACCGCCGAAACGACGTGACAATGACCGACATGCTACTCGCCGACACGATGATTTTGACTATAATCTGTTCATTACTACACGTAAATTCAAAACATTTAAGAATTCTGGCAACGACATTCATCCACAAGCATGGCTCCATCAATTCTCTCATTGTTTTCCTCCCAACTGGTCATTGGAGCACAGGTTAGAATTTATGTGTGGCTACTTGGAGAATGAACCAGCTGTAAGAATGCGATCGGTCATTCACGATTGTCACAGTGAAGGAGAATTTTACCACGCCTTCCTCTCAGCGTATTGGTCTCAAGCTACACAAGACCGCGTAAAACATAGCATCATGATGATGAAACACTTTGAACAATCTGAATTTTCCAGTCTTGTGAAATATTTTGAAGACATGTTGCACAAGAATCAATACCTGTCAAACCCATACAGCCCCTCAGAACTCATCCGCATTTGCTTAATCAAACTGCCTGAAAATTTACGACATATTATTTTAGCAGGACGTTGCAAAGACGACATTGAAGCTTTTCAGGGACTGTTACAAGAACTGGAAATTGACACAGACAGTCGCGGGATGCGAAAACAGGAAAACAATCATTACAGGTCACATCCGTCACAATTCCGTGACGACAGAAACAATAAATGGCCACGACAAACCTATTCTTACAACGTAAATCGTGACCAAAACAGACACCACCCATATGATAACCACTGGCAGAGTAATAGTTACAGGGAAAGATCACCTTTCCGCGGTAATGACTATCACAGAGACAATCAGAGAAACAGACAATATGGGAACCAAAATAACTATTATCAAGGGAGACAGAATAACTTTAGACGCAACGGTCCAGCGCGTAGTTACGATTCAAGGAGAAATTCTCCACCATGTGACCGACAAGAAAGAAACTATGGAAACTACCGACATGACGACAGACGATATGATCGTAACGACAGACCTGAATTGCATCAGAACTGGCGAGATTTAAACAGAGCAGAGCACTCTCGTCACGATGAATTTGTGGAAGTTAGGCCTCCTAATCCCAGTAACGGCGCGCGCCAACAAAGAAACAGACAATGACTCGCACCGCAGGCAGCTGCGTGCGCCGGCTGGCTCCGAGAAAAATGACATTGACGCTAACCTTGAGCAAAATTCCCGTATTCTTTACGGACGAATACCGCATGATAATTGCATTCAAGTTGAAACTCTGCGTACTAGGAAGAGTAAAGGTTTACACCACATTTCTCATGTAAAACCATTTATTGACAGATAATCTGCTTTTTAACTTAGTCTTTGCAATTTTCACTTCACGCTACTTGTACAATTTGTCACACTGAGAAACTGTTAACATGCAACTATGTTTTAAAGCTAACTAACCATCCAGTCAAGAACCAAGAGAAATTATTTAAACAGAAATTACGAATGCATTGTTATTGCGAACAGACAACACAGTGTTATTGTGTGTGTACATTCTTGCTTGTTAGTTGCACGATTACATAAGGACTATAATGCTCACATACTTAGAACGTTTACCGGTACTGCTAATGAGATTTTAATGCAACATTTTGGTTTATTTGAAAATACATTCTGGATTTGAGGTGCTTTCTGTGAAATGCCAGATGACACAGTGGTTAGTTTATGTGACAGCTACACGATTTTATCACGACGCTGCTAATGAGTGACAATTTACAATGTGCTTTTGCGGTGTATCTGTTTTATATCTGCACAGTTTTTCCTGAATTCTTCTATAAAGTGAGACATGTTTTAGTGGTGACTTTTGTGCTATTGCTACAAGGAGACAGCCTTTTCCGTAGGACAACAATACGTTACAGCACAGTACTTTCCTCATCACGGCAATAAGCGTAATAACTAAGTTATCTATACGCAAAGCATTTCACTTTGTTTATCATGAGGTAAGTACATTGACTTCTGCAGAACTTAGCTTTCGGAGGACAATGACTACGACACTTCCCAGAGATTATCTTACAGCAAGACGCACATTTAGCGCTACAGGACACGTATTTAAGTGATTAATTTTGTACTTAAAACATTTATTTTTAAAGATTTTTGAATTACAAAGAAAGTTTTCGTGATACATTTCATTTCATTGCTGTAATCTGTAATACCTGAGGATACAATTACAATAAACCTCAGGGGGGTACACGCCTACTTTGTGTACCATGTGTTTGGCAAGCACAAGGAGCCCTAGCTAATATGGTATTTGCTTATACAATTTAACACATCGGTACCATATTTCTCTAACACATAAATTACACAGCTATCTGATCATTTAACAGAGAAACAAACATCTTTTTACTACGTCAGTGACACATGTTTACGCAATTACAGAGTTGGATTACTTCACACTTAAGAAATTGTACTTTGTCTGTGCTTTGTGCACTGTTCATAATTTTTTTGAAACCATTGTGATACTATGAGAACTTTGAATGATGTATTTGGTAAGAGAGTATGATTTTAAAGTACGTTGGAGGCAGATGACACTTTTGACATGAGCAGAGAATTTTGTTAGGTTTTGAAATTATTGGAGGAAGCTACGACGTTTTTGATATTTGACTGAGGTGATATGATGTTATTTTTACGACGACGATGTGTATTATGCTGTTGAAATATGTTTATGTCAATAAAATTCTTGACCTGTGAAATGTTTTTATATGAGACTGTCACTGTAGCGGAAACTACTGTCGTAAATATTTCCGTAAGAAAGTTAAGTGACCACCTGCACATAATGTGACGTGGGCACCCAGGTGTGTCAGACACCTGGAGAACAAGCCTTTTCAGACGCTCAGGTAGAAAAGAAAGCCATTAGGGTGTGCCAGAGGCACAGGTGGAAGAGAAGGACAAAGAGAGGCCATTAAACTCGCTGTTGACAATTCTTTGTAGAGGGCATCGCTAATGCGACACGCTCGTTACTTGAAAACATATGATTTTTGTAATGCGTTGTGGGCACACAGCTGTGTCAAACACCTGGAGAACAAGCCATTAGGATGTGCCTTTCATCGCTAATGCGACACCCTCGTTACTAAAAAATTTATGATATTTACTGAAATGCCTAACAAAATGACAAGAAATATTTTTACATCTGCACACCTGATTATGACAAGTGTCTTTCTACGAGAGTTGAGAGCCATTAACTTATGAAATGAAATGTCACATGACTACTGAATGATATTTTTATGCTTTGGTTTGTGTAATTGCTTATTTCATTTGATATCTGGTTTCCAGCTGTGTTGCAGCATTGCTTTTATAAAATGAGATGCATTTGCTAATGTGAACTCTTTCTGTCAACAGATCTATTAAATGATAATTTTGTAATCCACATTCTTTAAAAAAGGAGCACTTGGAAAGGAAAGAACAATAAGAAGTAACTAGTAACAGTAACACTTAATTTTCTTTTCAGGTACATGGTAATATTTTTTTTACAATCAGTTGTTATGGTGCACCACTTTAATTACATAGACATTAAGATGTGAATATGCATTTCCCTTGTCTGCATTGTTGTTTCCTGTAATATTTTTTCTGCTTGAGCTATGTCATGTTTAGGTATAAGTTGCTGCTGTTTGTCAGGCATAGTGTTACTGAATTTGACTTTGTGTTACTCTTCTAAGCTAGTTTTTCTTGTTTCCTGCATTGCCTTATATTAGTTGTAATATTGCACTTGCTTTGCTAATTTATGCTGCTAGCTTTGCCAATTTGCATTTTTTGTCATTTCTGTTTGTGTTGATTTGTTGTGATGCTGCATTGCCTCATCCCTTGGTATATATATCTGAGCTCAGTAGATTTAAGTTAGCTTAAGAGGGGGTAGACTATATAAGAAACTGACTATGGAGAATAGGTAAAGAATGCATTGCGAAGAAAGATTTGGGCCCCAATGAGTATTGTACAATCAGAAATAATTATTTTGAAAGAAATATGAATAGAATACAGGAACGAGGTATAGGTAGGATTTTCTTGGAAATAAATGATGAGGTAAGCAATGTGTGAACATATAAATACAGAAAGCATGCTTAGATAGAATTTTTGGTGGAAGCAAAGGTTGAAATAAGACGAACGATCTATGGAATGAAGGGAGATCTCCAAGCAAAATACTGCAGTAAAAGAAACCCTGTCCTTTCCTCTTTGCTGCTTTTTCCCAATATGTAATTGTGTGTTGTCCTTTCCATTTGTGTTATCCCACTATGTGTTTGGGTACCCGTGTGTATTTGTGTTTTTCCTGTCTTTATGTGTTTAGCTGATGAGAGCTATGTTGTAGAATTTTTCTAATACTCTGTTATTTTCTTTGTAAAGATGCTTAGACTTTATTTATTCTGTTTTGTTTTAATGCTCATGTGTTAAGTTGACGTTTCAAAAGTTTTTCTGATCTTTTATGTATGTACTCATGTCATCATTCCTGTAACACTGATGTATATGTTTATTTCTATTCTTTTGTAAAGCCCCTATTACCACAAATATTATCTGTATTGTTATGTTTTTAATGATGTATTTCGTATCTTTGTAATTGTATTCTTACGTCATAAAATTGTAATTGACACCAGTTCATCATATTATTAACTTGTAAGCATTCATTTCACTGCACACTTTTCTGTTGGTCATAGTATATGGACAATATGTGAGAAGTAGGGACTGATAGTGTTTGCACGTGTGTTAATAATTCCGCAAGGGACTGGATAACAGCATTGCTGGTTCTAAGGACAATTCCACAAACTTTGTGAGTGCACAAGTGGTGGTTTATGGACTTGCTATCTATCAGTCTGCAAGACTCTTCGATGGTGATTGTGCACCTGCACAGTCGCAGCAGATGGCTGCTGGCCATCTCTACCAGGACTACAGTGGGTCTACACCTTTGCTGACTCACCAATACCACAATCTCTACCAGGACTACAGTGGGTCTACTCTGTGATGACCTACCTACCAATATTCATCAACTTCGACTGACTCTGCTGTGGGTTTGCTCTGTTGTGGCCCATTACCTGTCAGCATTTCAAGAGTCAGCACTGTCTTTCTGTTAGAAGGACAACACTACTTCTTCAAGACTGCATGGACATCCACTACTTCCGTGTGCATTGCCTTTTATTGCTCAGACTTTGATAAAAGAAACGGCAGTTTTACTGTGGTGAATGATCAGGACTGTCTTTATTGACTGTGAGAAAATTTTAGCTTTTGACCAACATTGTATAAATAAGTGTGTGCATTTGATATCTTTGTTATTGTAATTATGAAAAATTTTTTCAAATCTGTATTGGCCACTGCCCAAAAAAATTTGTAAAATTTTTTGTGGGGAGCATGGGGGCTATGTAAGTAGGCTGTTTATGTTTTTTATTGGCAACGTTACATAGCACTCTGTATGAAAATCACTGGCTGTGCTGTGTGCAGTATGTGGCTAGTTTGCATTGTTGCCTGCCATTGTTGTCATGAACTGCTATAGCTGGATGTGAACAGCAGATTGCGTTGGGCAGTTGGAGGTGAGCCGCCAGCAGTGGTGGACGTGGGGAGAGAGATGGCGGAGTTTTGATAATCTGTAAGACTGAATGTCAATTATGAATATTAAGGTAAATACATTGTTTGTTCTCTATTAATATCTTTCATTTGCTAACTATCCCTATCAGTAGTTAGTACCTTCAGTGGTTTGAATCTTTTATTTAGCTGGCAGTAGTGGTGCTCGCTGTTTTGCAGTAGCTTGAGTAGCGAAGATTTTTGTGAGGTAAGTGATTTCTGAAAGGTGTAGTTTAATGTTACTCAGGGCCATTCTTTTGCAGGGATTTTTGATAGTCAGATTGCGTTGCGCTAAAATTATTGTGTGCCAGGTTAAGCACAGTCATGTACAATTGTTCTAAGCGGACATTTCATATGTATAATTGTTATAAGGGGACGTTTCAACATCTGCCAATATGGCCATTCCTGATATTGTAGTTTAAATTCAAACACGAAAGAGACGCGCCAGCAGATAGCTGGCACTACACGCGTCAGTTCCTCTCAGAGGACAACAACACGATGTTCGCAATGGCTGAGGAGAAGTCGCGACACAAAAAGGGGAAAACGCGGAAAACTGCATAGTAGATTTTGCACGGAAACGACAAAAAATACTGAAAAGACGCACTGCCTAGCTTTACAGCTCGCAAATGTATAGTGGTCCATTGTTTTCGCACGTTAAGCGTATAATCAGCGAAACACAAAAGAGGGCTCCCTTTGTTTGGCGAATTTAATTAAATCCCTAGCGGTGGGGGCAACGTAAGAAGCAGGCAGCACGTCCAACGGCGGAGCGAGTAATGGGCTGTTCGCCTGCTCCGGACACTACCCGCTCTTCTCCCATACCGGCAATTACACTCCCAACAGGGGAGGCCCGGCGTCTCTCCATCCACACCGCGTATAAGCGCAGTCTGACCTGTCACTGGAATACATACGAGGTTAACTGTTGGTCGTTTGGCTCAGCTGATGTCTCATAAAAATTATAATTTCAAAAAATTGCAGTGGGTGTCCCACAGGGTTCAATCACAGGCCCACTACTGTTATTATTTTATGATAAATTTACTTCATTTTATTTGAGTCAGCGGACAATAATTAGTTCTGTTTGCGGATGATGCGTTCATTGTTACGAAGCAGAGCGAAGTAGTATATCGACAAAGGAAATTAGTAAATGATGTTTTTTTTGTGAATGTTACTAACTGGTTTTGCACAGATGGGTTAGCTTTTTACTTTTGGGGAGGGGGGGGTGAGGGAAAGAAACAAAAAAAAAAGCTCATCGAGTTTAGTTTTGTCCTTTTAAAAACAGTACACCGACAAGAAACAGTAAACAGAGAAAAACTATAATTTCACTGGTGGGCAAGTTGATGAAACTGAAACTGGAAAAATCGTACGGTTCACCTGCTAAAACGTTTAGGTTTGACGACTTTCGTTACAAGAATAACTGCAAACATTAGGAACATAGGAGTCAGTAGATTAACATATTTAGCATATTTTCATTCTTGCATGTCTTACGATATAATATTCTGAGGTAACTCCTGAAGTAGGAAAAGATTACTCACTATAGAAAAGAAAGTAAAAAGAATTATTTGTGGGTTTCACACACGTCCATTTTGCAGTCATCTCTTTAACCAACTAGACAGCCTCGCAGTTCACTCATTCACTTACGAAATTCGTTATTAACAATAGTTGAGAGTATAAGAGCAAGAGGGAAATTCACAAGTACAACAGTTGAAGGAAAAAATGATCCGCACTACCATTTAATGCCTGTAGCTTCAACACAGAAAAGAGTAAAATATGTAGCTATAAAATTCTTTGAAAATCTACCTATGGAAATAAAATGTTTGGCAGACAGCACAAGTGTTTTCAAAAGTAGCTTAAAGGTTTTTCTCTGTAACAATCCCTTATATACCACAGAGAAATTTTTGAGAACAAGTAATTAGCCATTGTTACAGAAAAAACTTTTTAATGTCCAACATGTAGCGACACTAATATTTTTTCCTGTTGACAAAAAATGTGTAGCACCTAGAAGACACGATCGGAAGACAATGTAACTTCGAACACGCAAACACCAACGACAGGTATGTAAATGATTCGAGCTGCAGTTCTCTGTGACAAGTAGAACGGCCACCAGAAAGAATCAGTGACGTTCGTATTTACTGCTGAGTGATCACTGTGAAGAACACGAAGATGCGGTGCACTCATGCGAGACAGTACTATCAGCATCTAACAAAGCGTGAAAGAAGACACATTGTGGGCCTCCATTTGGCCCACTGGTCGAATCGTGCAGTATGCAGGTTTGTGGGATATTCGGATGTGACAATGGGTCGGTGACGGACTGCATGGGAACATGAGGGCAGGTCAAGTTTCTGATTGACCAGGTGATTGACGAAACTATGACGGCATTGCGGCACGTCACGGGCATCTTCCATCCTCGTGTGCTACTTATGCGCCCGTATCAAGGTGGCACTTTTCAGCAGGATAATGCTCTACCACACGACACACACATTTATGAACTGTGTTGTTGATGTTCAGGTACTCCTGTGGCCAGTGAACTTATCAGCTCTGCCCACGACAGAACATGTTGGGAGGAGAGGGGGGGGGGGCTGTGGACACCATCATCAGTGCAAGTGTACAGTACATCAAGGACCAGTTACAACAGTTCAAGGCCGGCTTTTCTCAAGAGTGTATACAACGATTTTATGACACCCTTTCCAAACGTGCATTATTCTCGCATCGAGGCCAGAGGAAGGCGTTTCATCATTCTGATAAGTGGACTGATACTCCCAAGCTCTCTGTAAATTTGACTCGGTTTGTAAACACTGAAATAACATCAGATACCCTCTCAGCCTGAAAATTTTCATTTCCTTTCCTTATTCTCTTCTGTGTGCTTCACTTCCTTTGTCAGGCAGTGTAATTCACTTGCTACACTGTGAGAAATGTTTGTGTGTGTTAAAGTTCACTGTCGAATACGTCCAGTATTTTGCTGTACACCGGTACAGTTACTGGGGCGCTCGGAGTGGCCGCGTTGTTTGAGGCGCCATGTCACGGACTGCGCGGCCCTTTCGGCGGGAGGTTCGAGTCCTCCCTCGGGTATGGGTGTGTATGTGTTGTCTTAGCATAAGTTAGTTTAAGTAGTGTGTGAGTCCGGAGACCGATGAAATCAGCAATTTGGTCCCATAGAAATTTACACACATCTGAGCAGTTACCTTCCCTCTGGCATACTATCATTTGCCGAAAAACACATATCGATTTCTTCAACCGTTCACGAAATAAAAAGAATACAAGAAGTGAGCGGAACTCATCAAGTGCTACATATGAATTGTGGAATTAAGGATATAGTTACGTTTTGGGGAACACTGTAATAGGAAATAATTACACTACTGGCCATTAAAATTGCTACACCAAGAAGAAATGCAGATGGTAAACGGGTATTCATTGGACAAGTATATTATACTAGAACTGACAAGTGATTACATTTTCACGCAATTTGTGTGCATAGATCCTGAGAAATCAGTACCCAGAACAACCACCTCTGGACGTAATAACGGCCTTGATACACCTGGGCATTGAGTCAAACGGAGCTTGGATGGCGTGTACAGGTACAGCTGCCCATGCAGCTTCAACACGATACTATAGTTCATCAAGAGCAGTGACTAGCGTATTGCGACGAGTCAGTTGCTCGGCCACCATTGACCAGACGTTTGCAATTGGTGAGAGATCTGAAGAATGTGCTGGACAGGGCAGCAGTCGAACATTTTCTGTATCCAGAATGGCCCGTACAGGAACTGCAACATGCGGTCGTGCATTATCCTGCTCAAATGTAGCATTTCGCAGGGATCGAATGAAGGGTAGAGCCACGGGTCGTAACACATCTGAAATGTAACGTCCACTGTTCAAAGTGCCGTCAATGCGAACAAGAGGTGACCGAGACGTGTAACTAATGGCATCCATACCATCACGCAGGGTAATACGCCAGTATTGCGATAACGAATACACGCTTCCAATGTGCGTTAACCGCGATGTCGCCCAACACGGATGCGACCATCATGATGCTGTAAACAGAACCTGGATTCATCTGAAAAAATGACGTTTTGCCATTCGTGCACCCAGGTTCGTCGTTGAGTACACCGTCGCAGCTGCTCCTGTCTGTGATGCAGCGTTAAGGGTAACCGCAGCCGTGGCCTCCGAGCTGATAGTCAGTGCTGCTGCAAACGTCGTCGAACTGTTCGTGGAGATGGTTGTTGTCTTGCAGACGTCCCTATCTGCTGACTCAGGGATCGAGACGTGGCTGCACAATCCGTTACAGCCATGCGGACAATATACCTGTCATCTCGACTGCTAGTGATACGAGGCCGTTGGGATCCAGCACGGCGTTCCGTATTAGCCTCCTGAACCCACCGATTCCATATTCTGCTAACAGTCATTGGATCTCAACCACCGCGATACGATAAACCGCAATCGCGATAGGATACAACCCGACCTTTATCAAAGTCGGAAACGTGATGGTACGCATTTCTCCTCCTTACACGAGGCATCACAACAACGTTTCGCCAGGCAACGCCGGTCAACTGCTGTTTGTGTATGATAAATCGGCTGGAAACTTTTCTCATGTCAGCACGTTGTAGATGTCGCCACCGGCGCCAACCTTGTAGGAATGCTCTGAAAAGCTAATCATTTGCATATAACAGCATCTTATTCCTGTCGATTAAATTTCGCGAATGTAGCACATCATCTTCGTGGTGTAGCAATTTTAATGGCCAGTAGTGTACGATTTATTTGACCTGTTTTTCTAGCGAACCGAGTACGTAGGATTCCTAGACTCCTCATATTCAATTACAGCATAGACACATAAAAATTATTATAATCATAATAATAATTATTGTTGTTATTAAATATACACTTCCGAGTTAGTAATTGTTATACACCACCTTTTACATGTTAAAATAATAGAAACTCTCCTAGAGCATAGAAGAAATTGTCGGGAAGAAGCTTTTTCACTTTTTTTGAGATTTTACTTGGCTGCCCATCAATTTTATATCATTGGATAAGTGACCGAAAATTTTAGTTGCAGCATTGTGAACCCTTGTTTGTGCTAAAAACAACCTTAATGTGGAGCACTGAATGTTATTTTTCCTTCTAATACTCTAATTATGTACATTACTGCACCTTTTGAACTGAAACGGGTTATTCAAACAAACTACATCAGGGAATAAACGTACTGTGGAGCAGTAGTCAGTATGCCCAACTCTTTCAACAGATATCTACAAGAATATCGTGGGTGTGCACCACGTATTACTCTTGAAGAACTTAAAATACATTGTCGCACTTTCTTTGGGAATGTAAAGTAATCTCTACCATATGCTGAACAGTCACCGACCGAAAGCAGGATTAGAACACTGAACACAACGGCTCACTTGTTCGCACAGGAAACTCATGGTTCAGAACCCTTGTGGTATTTTGTGGCCCAGAACTAGCACAGAAGCAACTCCGACGCCGGAAAGTAAATTTCCGTAACGCAGCGTAAAATTCGCTTTGAAGAGCAGCCATGTTTGTAGTGCGCGTACCCCAGCATAGCAATATTTCAAGTCGGCGCTGCTTGATCTATAATGCAACTGCACGCATCAACCATTTATACACCGTACGGCCGCAGCGTTGCCCGCCGGCTGCCGACTTGAAATTATAGTGGCTCTGCGCGCGGGACTTTGGCAAAGTTGGCCACCCTGCTACGGCAGTGGAGGAGCAACTTGGGAGCTGCTAGTACTCGTATCGTCCGGTAGGGAGCAGGCCAGCTGCGCCAGATAAAGGCTACCCCACCACCCGCCCCCTCCCCCAACACCTCGTTACAGGGTGGCCCGGAAACTTAACAGACTAAACAAATTAATGCTGCATTAAGAATCCGATTAAGCGCACGACGAGTGCATTCTTTTTTATTACAAGTGAAAGGTGCGCTGATGGCAAAAGCAATTTCGCGAGCCTGTACTCCCTCTGCCTGTCTAGGTTCCTCGACAGCGATTAATAATAAATGGAGTACAGCGATCCGCTCTTCTGTTTGAAGCGGAGAGCGGAGGGCAACGTTACGTCCGTCAGTATCTGCCCTTAGTCTTTAAACCGGTGTCTACGACAAGGAGAGAAAATTACTTCGCACTGCTACTTGGAAATGAAGGAGACATCCCTTAACAAGGGAATAACACCGTCTACTTTGAAATAAGGCGCAGGAAAATGTAGCAGGTAAAATTCTAAGGTAGTTCGCTGAATTGGTGAGAAAGCTTCGTAAAAAAGAGGCAGCAACGTGATGTCTGTGGGATTGAGAAGTCCTCTGGGACGCATGTTCCTTCAGGAGTGCCACGTGGGTCAGTCTTGGGCCCACTTGTTTTTACCATATTCAATGATATCGCGTCGGTTCTGTCCTCCTGCAAATATCGTTTCTGTGTCGTCGATCTCCAGCTTTACTCAGGTGGCGTAGATATTGTGATCTTTCAGGTGAATGATTATCTGCCTTCAGTGGTACAATAGGTGCAGAAACTGGGACTTAACCTAAATTCGAAAAAGTCCCAAGTACTTTTAGCACCCCCTCCTACTATTCCAGATGATTTTCGAGCGTCTTACTGAAAAAAATTAAGAATTTAGGTGTAATTTTGGGGGAACAGGTCAACTGGGCAGAGAATACTGTCCCCATATGTAGGAAGACTTCCTCTTGCATTTATACCCTCAGAAAGTTGAGTGTACACATCTCCTCACGAGGTATTTGACCACTGTTCAATTTAATTGAGGGAGAGTTTCTTTGCAGGTTCAGACGTAAGCCCAAGAACACGCTATTTTTAAAACGACAAAATTTTCGGACAACGTGGCATCAGAGTGTGGCTCACGTAACCACATACTATCTCGTTTGCATCTTCTTCTGTTTGTAGCCTTACGCGGTACTAGTCCATTCGGATTTGTTAAAAGGGTAGCTCGGTCATCCAGTTCCCCTCTGTGATCTTGGCTGGCATCCGAAAAATTAACAAAGGGGGAAGATGAACTGCAAAGAGCTCTGGTCCAGGCAGCGGACCGAGCGAAGTGGCGCAGTGGTTAGCACACTGGACTCGCATTCGGGAGGACTACGGTTCGAACCCGCGTCCGGCCACCCTGATTTAGGTTTTCTGTGATTTCCCTAAATCGCTTCAGGCAAACGCCGGAATGGTTCCTTTCAAAGGGCAAGGCCGACTTTCTTCCCCAGACTTCACTAATCCGATGGGACCGATGACATCAGTGTTTGGTCCCCACCCTCAAATCAACCAACCAACCAGGTTGCGGAACACTTATTCTTGGTACGTCTTTCGCCAGCAAGAAAACAGATGCTTTTTGGTACTCAGAGAGCAGGAGCTGAGCTCAGGGAGGAAGTGGAAAGATTCTTGGTGATTCTGGTTGTGTTGGCCGTACGAGGAAACAGACGTGATGTATCCTAGAATGCGACTCAGATGGAGACAGACACACTCTTCAGAGGGTAAGTTCGGCTTGTGTAGTGGAATGATAGGCTCCGATAAGTAATATTCATTATGAGATAACAGTCTCGAGACGCACGTTTTATTCAGTTTAATTTCAGCTATCTGATTATGATCTTTATCCTGAGTTCGTGAATGGGCTACAGCTTAGTTGATCGTGGACATGTGACTACTTTGGAAGAAGTGCTCATGAAATATCGACTGGATAATGTCGGTCTTCCTTTTCGCATGCATGACTTAATCCATTTTGTAACATTAATATGACGATGACTGCAGCAACTGTGTTTCGGAACTGACAAAATGTACAGGCCTTGTGACTTCACTTATCAGAGGTGGTGCCTTCAAACCTTTAAATCCTTTTCCCTTACTGGTTCTGCATCCCCCCCCCTCCCCCACTCCACCCAACACACGAAAGATGTTGCATCGGCAATCCCGTAAGACTCAGAGTTAATCATGGTATTTCTCCTAATTTATGTACCAATCCTCTGTGATCTCGTACAATTTAATTGTTCAACTTCTAGAAGTAATAAATAGTGAAATTTCAACAAATAGCCTATTTTCTGTGGCTAGTGTAGTCTCTACCCTTTCCACTGCTAATTTCAACGATAACAGCACTAGCAATTGAAGGTATCTCACCCATTCAAATCAAACAGACTACCCAAGTAAAGTGAAACGTCCCCTTAGAACTATTAAACATGACTGTGTTTAAACTGACACACAATATTTTTAGCACAACGCAATCTGACTTTCAAAAATCCCTACAAAAGAATGGCCCTGACTAACATTAACCTATACCTTTCACAAATCACTTACCTCACCAAAAATCTTCGTTACTCGAACTACTGCAATACAGCGAGCGCCACTACTGCCAGCTAAATAAAAGATTCAAGCTACTGAAGGCACTAACTACTGATAATCATAGTTAGCAAACGAAAGATTTTGATAGAGAACAAACAATGTATTTACCTTAATAGTGTTGAAAAATCATAATATACATAGCAGTTCATGACATCCAGTCTTACAAATTTCAAAACTCCGCCATTTCTCTCCCCACATCCACCACTGCTGGCGGCTCACCTCCAACTGCTCAACGCTACGCGCTGTGAACAGCCAACACTACAATGGCAGACAACAATGCAAACTAGCCACAGACTGCACACAGCACAGCCAGTGATTTTCATACAGAGCGCTAAGAAAACCTAAACAGCCTACTTACAAAAGTTATAAAAGGCAAAAAAGATGTCAGGATTGTTTCTCTCTCTCTCTCTCTCTCTCTCTCTCTCTCTCTCTACCGTATTTAGCGCCCCGATTCCCCCATATTGTGCAAACCATCGTAAAGAACGTGGCAGAGGTTACTTTCCACTGTACCAGATATGGAATTTTCCGAATTCTTTCTTGCATGGGATGGAGGAACAGTTATAGTGATTATTTCACTTTTCGTTTCGCACTCAATCACGTTACTTTCTTTTCCCGTATCACCATCAAATTTATTTTACAACTTCCTTCTTTCTGTCCCTGTTCCACCCCGTCTCATGGTTTAAAACTTCCTGTAACTTGACACTACTGTGTTACTTCAAGGAGTTGCGAAGATTGCAACTTACTACAAATGTACAAAAATGTGCACGTCACAAAAAACGACCCTTTGACTACAGTATGAAAGAGTCACAGCTCGAATCAGTCAACTCATACAAATACCAGGGAGTAACGTTTTGTGGGAACGTGAAATGTGACGATCGTACGGTCTCAGTCGTAGGAAAAACAGGCGGCGACTTGGGTTTATTGTTAGAATACTTGGCAAATACAATCAGTCTACAAAGAAAGTTGCTTACAAATCTCTCGTGCCACCCAACGGCAAATATTTTAGATAAGGATCCACGCAACGGCTTCGGCGATGTTAGGTACGCTTCCGTCCAAGAGCTGGTCACACACTGTAGTGGACGAAATGAACGGCGGGACCGTAATTCGTCGAACCGCACGCTCCCCTCCCCTCCCTTCTGACCAACCCGTTTTTCTGGGACATGTTCATAAACAGCGCCAGCTGCAGGCAAAAAGCTGCGTTTGTCTCTGACGCGCTCATTTCCTACACAACCAATTTCCCCCGCAAAAAAATAAATTCACTGTTGGAAATTGGAGTTTGGAAGCCAGCTGTGTCCGGTTTCAGGTACATCACCTGGTAGCAACGAAAAAGTAAAGCCTGCACGCCGTGCGGGAAACGGTCTTTGTGCGCAGTCTTGCTACCTGTACCTAGTGGACAATCCTATACACAACTTCACCTTTTACGAGTAAACAAAGAACGTAATGAACTGCTGTTCCAAAAGAAGTATTCCGGTTCTGTAACGTGTATTACCGACAAAATGCACGACTGGAAAAGGTGTGAAAGGAAATTAGCAAATATTTCACAACTACAGGGTGGCGCACGAAATGTGTTACCATTTTGTATTTGAATATAAACTTTATTGTCAATACAATCTGAAAGGAACATACACTACAATGAAGAGCCGTCCATGGAGATTTGTTCTAACTCAGCACATGCTCAATATGTCCACCATTTCGTTTCCTAACTTCCTTCAAACGAACACTGAAGTTAGTGATTACCCTACGGCACATGTCTTCCGCAACTTCACTGCAAGCTTGAAGAATAAGTCTTCTGAGCTCCATTAAATCACGTGGACATTCCGGGAAAATTTTTTTCCTTTAGGTACCCCCAAAGAAAAAAGTCACATGGATTGAGGTCTGGACTATTGGGGGGCCAATTTTGTCCGTCATTGACGCGACCTGGAAACCTGAGCGAAATGATCCGCATGTCGAAATGCTCGTGTAAAAACTCCAACACAGTGTTTGCAGTATGTGGCCTTGCTCCATCTTGCATGAACCACTGCGTGTTGAAGATCAAAGCAGTAAAATGAAGCTGTGCAATGAAGCTATTGCGAAGCATGCTCAAATAACACTCGCTGTTCACAGTTTCTTCAAAGAAAAAGGGTCCAATAAGTCCGTGACTGGAAATTGCTGCCCACGCTGTAATCCTCGGATCATAATGTTGTCGTTCATGAAGCATTTGTGGGTTTTAAGTGGCCCAAAAGCGTACATTTTCTCTGTTAACCACACCGTCTACATAAAAATGCGCCTCGTCTGAAAACCAAACGTTGTTGAGAGTTTCTTCCCTAGCCTCCGCCCACTAAGTAAACAGTAGTCTCTGTTGCTTGTGTTCTTCAGTGAGCTTCTGTGCACAGGTCATCTTGTATGAGTACATATGGAGGTCACTTTTAAGAATGCGTTGAACGGAGCGTCTGGATATTCCCAGTTACACTGCTGTCTTTCTACACGATTTCCCGGGACTTCGCTGTACAGCAACTCGTACCGCTTCAATATTCTCCGGCGAACAAACAGGCTCAGGCCGAGATCGCTTCGCTTCCAATACTCTTCCTTCCTGTATAAATTTATCGTACAGCCTGTGGATGGTCTTCTTGCGAGGGACCCATCGTGAGTTAAAACTGTTGTCGAAAACGCCACTGAGTCACAACAAGGCTTTTCGTTTCATGAAAAAGTAACACACTTGCCGATCGTTGCAGTATCGTCAGTCTTCCGTTGTCAGCCATTGCTGCTTACTAGTCTCCTAGAGGTAGTATCGTGAATTACATGCCATTTCGTAACTCATTTGTTTTTCTAACCTCTGCTGGTACTGCTGTAGAGATCCCAGCGGGATATCTAATGTGCGTCATAAATTGTGAAAGAAACAATTGGTAACACATTTCGTGCGCCACCCTGTACAAGAGTGAAAATGAATTTCATGTATTACGCGCAACTCTCAATAAGGGTACTGATTTTCGTCAATACTGTAATTGTTTCGAGAACGAAATTTTCACCTTGCAGCGAAGCGTGCGCTAATATAAAACTTCGAGGCAGAATAAAACTGTGTACGGAACGAACACCTCCCGCAAGCTGGAGCTAACCTATGTGCCCACAATATCTTTCTTCCAAGAGTGCTAGTCTTGCATGTTTCGCAGGAGAGCTTCTGTGAAGTCTGGAAGATAGGAAATGACATACCGGCGGAATAACAGCTACGAGGAGTGGCCGCTCGGTTTGAGGCGCCATGTCACGGATTGCGCAGCCCCCCTCTCGCTGGAGGTTCGAGTTCTCTCTCGGACATGGATATGTGTGTTGTTCTTGGCATAAGTTAGTTTAAGTAGTGTATGTCTAGGCACCGATGGCCTCAGCAGTTTGGTCCCTTAGGAATTCACACACATTTGAACATTTTTGAGCGGCATAACATCTGTCAAGTGCTGTGTTTGGGTCTCTCAGTCGGTAGGGAACTTGCCTACTAAGAACAAAGCTCCAGATTTCGAGTCTCGGTTCGACACACAGTTTTAATCTTCCAAGCAGTTTCACTGTAATTCTTGTCAGCATGGCCTCTTATACTCTTTGTGACACAAATGACACGAAAGAAACTGCCTATTACGGAATAGTTAACAGGTTAACGGCCGGATGTCACGCGTCCAACAAGCACAATATTTCGTAAAGTGACCATGCTGCTACTACCAGCTACTGTAATGAACAGATCATCAACGTACCTGATGACGGTAAAGTGGTCGCTTGGCGAAATGTTGTGCTCGATGGACAGTGACATCCGGCCGTTTACGAGTGAACTATTTTGACATAATTACGCCAGACGGAGATGCAGAATTAAAAAACTGCCTATTCCCATAGTCGTCACGGTAATCGCCAGATATCTCGTTATTCTCCACACAATACTGCTCTCGGAGAAACAGATTGTAAAATAAGACCAAGTTATTAACGAACAATTTGAAGTGATGTGTTAAGCGTGACTATGGTATGATTAAAAACTATTCACCCGATTCCACAAGACTGTACTTTCTACACTTTCTCACGAAATAAGCGTCAAACGAAAAAACTACAAACAACGAAACTTGTCTAGCTTGAAGGGGGAAACCAGACGGCGCTATGGTTGGACCGCTAGACGGCGCTGCCAGAAGTCAGATGGGTTGAACTGCGTTTTTTAAAATAAGAACACCCTATTTTTTATTACATATTCGTGTAGTACGTAAAGAAATATGAATGTTTAAGTTGGACCATTTTTTTCGCTTTGTGATAGATGGCGCTGAATAGTCACAAACATACGGCTCACAATTTTAGACGAACAGTTGGTAACAGGTAGCTTTTTTAAATTAAAATACAGAACGTAGGTACGTTTGAACATTTTATTTCGGTTGTTCCAATGTGATACATGCACCTTTGTGAACTTATCGTTTCTGAGAACGCATGCTGTTACAGCGTGTTATCTGTAAATACAACATTAATGCAATAAATGTTTCTCTGCCTCGTGATGACTGGGTGTTGTGTGATGTCCTTATGTTAGTTAGGTTTAAGTAGTTCTAAGTTCTAGGGGACTGATGACCATAGATGTTAATTCCCATAGTGCTCAGAGCCATTCTTGCAATAAATGCTCAAAATGATGTCCGTCAACCTCAATGTATTTGGCAATACGTGTAGCGACATTCCTCTCAACAGCGAGTAGTTCGCACATGCATTGACAATGCGCTGACGCATGTTGTCAGGCGTTGTCAGTGGATCACAATAGCAAATTTCCTTCAACTTTCCCCACAGAAAGAAATCCGGGGACGTTAGATCCGGTGAACGTGCGGGCCATGCTACGGTGCTTGGAAGACCAGTCCACCTGTCTTGAAATACGCTATTCGATACCGCTTCAACCGCACGCGAGCTATGTGCCGGACATCCATTATGTTGGACGTACATCGCCATTCTGTCAGGCAGTGAAACATCTTGTAGTAACATCGGTAGAACATTACGTAGGAAATCAACATACATTGCACCACTTAGATTGCCATCGATAAAATGGGGGCCAATTGTCCTTCCTCCCATAATTCCGCACCATACATTAACTCGCCAAGGTCGCTGATGTTCCTCTTGACGCAGCCATCGTGGATTTTCTGTTGCCCAATAGTGCATATTATGCCGGTTTACGTTACCGCTGATGGTGGATGACGCTTCGTTGCTAAATAGAACGCGTGCAAAATATCTGTCATCGTCCCGTAATTTCTCTTGTGCCCAGTGGCAGAACTGTACACGACTTTCAAAGTCGTCGCCATGCAGTTCCTGGTGCACAGAAATATGGTACGGGTGCAATCGATGTTGGTGTAGCATTCTCAACACCGACGTTTTTAAGATTTCCGATTCTCGCGCAATTTGTCTGCTACTGATGTGCGGATTAGCCGCGACAGCAGCTAAAACACATACTTGGGCATCATCATTTGTTGTAGGTCGTATTGACGTCTCACATGTGGCTGAACACTTCCTGTTTCCTTAAATAACGTAACTATCCGGCGAACGGTCCGGACACATGGATGATGTCGTCCAGGATAGCGAGAAGCATACATAGCACACGGCCATTGGGCATTTTGATCACAATAGCCATACATCAACACGATATCGACCTTTTCTGCGATTGGTAAACGGCCCATTTTAACACGGGTAATGTATGACGAAGCAAATACCGTCCGCACTGGCGGAATGTTACATGATACCACGTACTTATACGTTTGTGACTATTACAGCGCCATCTATCACAAAGCGAAAAAAGTGGTCCACCTTAAACATTCATATTTCTTTACGTACTACACGAATATGTAATAAGAAATGAGGATTCCTATTTTAAAAAACGCAGTTGATATCCGTTTCACCTATGCAGCGCCATCTAGCGAGCCAACCATAGCGCCTTCTGGTTTCCCCCTTCAAGCTAGACGAATGTCGTTCTTTGTAGTTTTTTGTTTGATGCGTATTTCGTGAGATATTTGCCCCGGTCACTATCAATGGACCACCTTGTATACATACGAGGGCGTACTGAAAAATACCTCCGGTCTTTTAATGTGAAAACTCTTTAAGCTCTTTAAATAAATCAAACATCGTTAACATTCTACACCTTTATTATTCACGTCTACATATTTATATCTCAACTTAGTCACATTGGCGACGATCGCATTTCTCCCAATGAGAGACCAATTTGTTGATACGTCAGTATATAATGTTCGACTTTGTTGGCGCAGCCACAATCTCACCTCTCTTTCACTATGAAAGTGGAACAGCTGAAAATCGGAGGGAGCCAAGTCGGGACTGTATGGAGGATGATCGATTAGAGCGAATGCAAGGAGTCGGATTGTTACATACTGTATGTCGCAGAGCTCGTATATGATCTCGCATTGTCATGCTGAAGGAGAGGGTGCTCTCAATGTGGACGAATTCTACGAATTCGAAACTCGTCTGTAGCACGCAGTACCTCGCCCATCGATATAGTTGCGTTACACAACGCCACTTTACAATTCGGAGCTCTCTGGCGGCAGAAGGCTGAAAACATGTAGACATAAAGAACGAAGCTGTGGAATGATAATCACTTTTGTTTTATTTAAAAGTCTTATGAGTTTTCACGTTAAAATTTCGGAGGCATTACTTCTCATCACACCCTCATACATACAATACTGGCCATTAAAATTGCTACAGCAAGAAGAAATGCAGATCATAAACGGGTATTCATTGGACAGGTATATTATACTAGAACTGACACGTGATTACATTTTCACGAAATTTGAGTGCATAGATCCTGAGATACCAGTACCCAGAACAACCACCTCTGGCCGTAATAACGGCCTTGATACGCCTGGGCATTGAGTCAAACAGAACTTGGATGGCGTGTACAGGTACAGCTGTCCATGCAGCTTCAACACGATACTACAGTTCATCAAGAGTAGTGACTCGCGTATTGTGACGAACCAGTTGCGCGGCCTCCATTCGCCAGACGTTTTCAGTTGGTGAGAGATCTGGAGAATGTGCTGACCAGGGCAACAGTCGAACATTTTCTGTATCCAGACCCGCAACATGCGCTAGTACATTATCCTGTTGAAATGTAGGGTTTCGCAGGGATCGAATGAGAGGTAGAAATGGTTCAAATGGCTCTGAGCACTATGGGACTTAACATCTGTGGTCATCAGTCCCCTAGAACTTAGAACTACTTAAACCTAACTAAGATAAGGACATCACACACATCCATGCCCGAGGCAGGATTCGAACCTGCGACCGTAGCAGTCGCGCGGTTCCGGACTGCGCGCCTAGAACCGCTAGACCACCGCGGCCGGCTTGAGGGGGAGAGCCACGGGTCGTAACACATCTGAAATGTGCCGTCCACTGTTCCAAGTGCCGTCAGTGCGAACAAAAGGTGACCGAGGCGTGTAACCAATGGCAACCCATACCATCACGCCGGGTGATACGCGAGTACGGCGATGACGAATACACGCTTCCGATGTGCGTTCACCGCCATTTCGCCAAAGACGGATGCGACTATCATGATGCCGGACGGGGTGGCCGAGCAGTTCTAGGCGCTACAGCCCGGAAATGCGCGACCACTACGGTCGCAGGTTCGAATCCTACCTCGGACATGGATGTGTGTGATGTCCTTAGGTTAGTTAGGTTTAAGTAGTTCTAAGTTCTAGGAGACTGATGACCTCAGCAGTTAAGTCCCATAGTGCTATGAGCCATTTGACCATCATGATGCTGTAAACACAACCTGGATTCATCCGAAAAAATGACGTTTTGCCATTCGTGAACCCAGGTTCGACGATGAGTACATCATCGCAGGCGCTCCTGTTTGTGATGCAGCGTCAAGGGTAACCGCAGCAGTGGCCTCCGAACTGATAGTCCATGCTGCTGCAAACGTCAAATGTTTCAAATGGCTCTGAGCACTATGGGACTTAACTTCTAAGGTCATCAGTCCCCTAGAACTTAGAACTACTTAAACCTAACTAACCTAAGGACATCACTCACATCCATGCCCGAGGCGGAATTCGAACCTGCGACCGTAGCGGTCACGCGGTGCCAGACTGTAGCGCCTAGAACCGCACGGCCACCCCGGCCGGCCGCTGCAAACGTCGTCGAACTGTTCGTGCAGATGGTTGTTGTCTTGCAAACGTCCCCATCTGTTGACTCAGGGATCGAGACGTGGCTGCACGATCCGTTGCAGCCATGCGGATAAGATGCCTGTCATCTCTAGTGCTAATGATACGAGGCCGTTGCGAGCCAGCACGGCGTTCCGTGTTACCCTCCTGAACCCATCGATTCCATATTCTGCTAACAGTCATTGGATCTCGACCAACGCGAGCAGCAACGTCGCGATACGAGAAACCGCAATCGCGATAGGCTACAATGCGACCTTTATCAAAGTCGGAAACGTGATGGTACTCATTTCTCCTCCTTACACGAGGCATCACAACAACGTTTCACCAGGCAACGCAGGTCAACTGCTGTTGGTGTATGAGAAATCGGTTGGAAACTTTCCTCATGTCAGCACGCTGTAGGTGTCGCCACCGGCGCCAACCTTGTGTGAATGCTCTGAAAAGCTAATCATTTGCATATCACAGCATCTTATTCCTGTCGGTTAAATTTCGCGTCTGTAGCACGTCGTCTTCGTGGTGTAGCAATTTTAATGGCCAGTAGTGTACCTACTCTAAAGGTTAGTAAGTTTGTGGAGGTGTGTTCTGCCTGTGGATCTAAATGAAAGGCAGTTTGCTTTTTGCCACGAGTGTTTCGCTTCTTTTCTTTGTGAAGCATCTTCAGTGCCAATTTCCAGTGTTGTTATTCCACATTAGACCATGTGTGTGGTCTTGAAGATGTTTTCATGTTCCAGCTGGACAATTTCCGGCGTTTTTTCATCCACATTTATTACCACACATCACTGGCTCTTTTCATTTTGTGCTCTACACATATAGATCACAAAATGAAAAGTGCACGAAATATTTTTTAACATTTTCATAATATTATATTTTAAAGTATTATACTTTCTTATACGATGGTTAGTCAAATGAAAACCATAAATTTGTAATAACAAATCGAAATTTCGCGCCGTTATCCTGTAAGTTGGTAAGAGTGCTACGAACAGGCGTGCAGAATGGCCTGTAGGTGGCAGCATAGTGCAGGTGCACACATACCGTCGTAGTATCAGTATAAAGATGGCCGCCCACTTGCGACTTGCACCAGGGGAGAACAGCGTCCTGTTATTCGGTTTTTGCGTAGTGAAGGTCTGAAACCTATTGAAATTCATCGACGAATGAAGGCTCAGTACGGTGATGCATGTTTATCACAGCAGCAAGTCTACGAATGGAGCAGGAACTTCGTAAATTGTGTGACTTCAGTGGAAGATGCTCCTCGTCCAGGTCAGGCACAACGGATTGTGAATCCACAGAACATTGCAGCAGTTGAAGCCATAGTGAAGGAAAACGGCCGAGTGACACTGAATGACAATGCCACACATGGGTCAACAAGCCACACTGTGCATGATGTGCTCCAGTTATACAATTAGTCCGCCGCTCGTGGTCTCGCGGTAGCGTTCTCGCTTCCCGAGCACGGGGTCCCGGGTTCGATTCCCGGCGGGGTCAGGGATTTTCACCTGCCTCGAGATGACTGGGTGTTTGTGTTGTCCTCATCATTTCATCATCATCCAGGAAAGTGGCGAAATTGGACTGAGCAAAGATTGGATAATTGTACGGGCGCTGATAACCAAGCAGTTGAGCGCCCCACAAACCAAACATCATCATCATCATCCAGTTATACAAAGTGTCTGCAAGAAGGGTGCCACGGCAGCTGACTCCTGAAATGAGAGAACGACGTGTTGATGCTTGTGAGGAACTTCTTCGGCGCTTTGAACGAGAAGGTGACGGCTTCCTTGCAAGAATCGTTACTGGGGACGAAACCTGGGTTCACTTCCACCAATCGGAAACGAAGAGAGTGAGCAAGGAATGGCGCGATTCCTCATCACCAAAACCAAAGAAGTTTGGAACAGAACCATCAGCAGGGAAGGTTATGCTGACTCTCTTTTGGGACGAAAAAGGCGTCTTTTTGGAGCATTACATGCCTAGAGGGACTACTGTCACCAGTGCATCATACACAGATCTCCTAAAAAATCATCTGCGGCCTGCAATCAAATCAAAGCGACGTGGATTGCTGTCAGCAGGTGTCCTTTTGCAACATTGTAACCTCACCGCAAAAATTTTAAATGACAATGATAATGAAAACGTGTGCCAAATGTTGTCTTCCCACAAAGTGAACATTAAAAATGACCCAAGCGTAACCTCGTTGCAAAATTAAAGAATAATAATGGCCCAAATGTAAACTCCCCACAGTAATAAAAGTCAATGATAATAAAAATGTGCAAAAATGTTAAGTCCCCACAAAATTAACGCTAAAATGAACCTGATAAATTTTATAAGGGCAGCTGCGCTGACCTTCGGCCCTGTGCAATAATTAAACCTGAATAGAGAAACCGAAATTCTTACCTCAGTAAAACTGTATCACTATCTGCTCTTGTTTTTCGGCACAGCTCCGTGCAATGCTGGCCCATGTTTAATATTGATTCTTGGAGGGAATGCATGGGAAATATTATTTAACTTGAAATGAATCTTTTTGTTTAAAACAGTTACTTTAAAAAAATTATTATTGGGGCAATTCTTGAACAAATTAATTACAATTAACATATGTTATTAGCTGAGCGCAATGCTGCTTCATTACCTTCGATAACGATATACCTCGTCCTGAATCGTGACCAGAGATGGAGGGAGAGCACGCCGCCGACCCATGTCGACGCCCGCTCAGTACAACCGTCCACTCGCTACAACTACTGCCGACAGAGTGCAACTCGCAACTGCTCTTGCCGACTCGCAACACGCTACCAGTGTCGTCTCGAGCGCGCTACTACTACTACTCTCGAACTGAACTGTCGCGCGGTCAAGCGCAGACTAGCAACGATAAATAACTCTCTGGTCAGAGATTCTGTCATGCCTCGCCATCGATGGTAATGAATACATATGGAGCGTACGCGTTTCAACATGACAATGCAAGGCCCCACACAGCCCGTACAACAGTTGTAACAATCACAGACCTGCACAGAGTGTCTTCCTCATCCACCATACTCACCAAACCTTGCCCCAAGTGATTTCCATATGCCTGGACCACTCGAAGACGCATAGAGAGAAAAGAAGTTTCGTTCTGATGAAGAGATACGCCACGCGGTGCATGAGTGGTTGCGTGGACTACCAAAAGAATTTTTTTCTAAAGGAATTTATGCACTTTGTAAGCGCTGGAGGACTTGCATTTTGCGTGGGGGAGATTGTGTTGAAAAGTGATACAGCTTTGTACCACTTCTGCGCAATAAATAATATTTAAAAAAATATTTAAGGTTTTCATTTGACTCACCCTCGTATTTTTTCGAAATCGTATCATTCTGTGCAGGTGAAGAGCTCGGCCTCTGTGAAGGGAGGCAGAATATAAAGGCAGACAGGAGCTGCGTGGCTAGAGGGCTAGCTGGCGGGACACGGGCGCAGCTTGACTAAGGTCGTCTCTCGTATCGGGAAAACTTTTCTCAGTGCCGCCAGGCGTCTCGTTTACCCCCTGTGTGTAACCGTCAAATATTTTTCGTAAGCCAGCTCTGTATTTACTCAGTCTTTTCCCAGGTCTGAATTCTGACATTACGCTACCCAGGAAAATACACCAGTGTTGCGATGGAACGGTGTGTGTGTGTGTGTGTGTGTGTGTGTGTGTGTGTGTGGTGGGGGTGGGGGGAACGGGGGGGGGGGGAGAAGGCGGGGTCTGGAAGACTAGCTGCACGTTTGTTTACTCGTGTTTACTCGACAATCGAGGAAAGTAATATTGCGTGGCAATTTTCTGAGAAGTGACGCTCTAATTCCCTCAGTCGAACTTTTGTCCCAATTGCTTCAAACGTAACCAACAGATTTTGTAGTTATTGTCACAGAAAAATAAGCTTGGACAAGAAGTGGAAGTACAGAGATAGCTGATGGCTATGGGGTTTTGTTATATAGGCGAACGTAGGGCAGTGGTTCCAAACACCGTGAGAACGAGCGTACTTTGGAAGTTATGTTTCTCAATAATCCTAGCCGCCACTCGGAGTGGCCGAGCGGTTCTAGGCGCTTCAGTCTGGAACCGCGTGACCGCTACGGTCGCAGGTTCGAATCCTGCCTCGGGCATGGAAGTGTGTGATGTCCTTAGGTTAGTTAGGTTTAAGTAGTTCTAAGTTCTAGGGGACTGATGACCTCAGCAGTTAAGTCCCATAGTGCTCAGAGCCATTTGAACCATTTTAATCCGAGCCGAGAGCTATTTAAACCGTGAAATTAACCGGTTATTAAGGATCATGCCCTACCGTCCGCTTTCATTATTGGAAGGTGACTTAAAAAAAGGCACGGAGGAGTCGTTTCGTTAAAAAGTTGTACGCTACAGTACTTTTTGTTCTTGCATACATGAACGTTTGACGGTGTAGAAAATACGTACACGCGTTATCAATGTACTGAAGTTTAGCCTTTATTTCACCGTCTCAGTTACACATTTCTTCATGTGATAAACAGTTTCGAACATTATTTGAATACCTGCTGAGCTACGTAGCTGCGTAGGCAACTCTTCATATCGATGTTGAGCTATACATATGAATACATCAGAATAGCGGGCCGGGGTGGCCGAGCGGTTCTATTCGCTACAGTCTGGAACCGCGTGACCGCTACAGTTGCAGGTTCGATCCTGCCTCGGGCATGGATGTGTGTGAAGTTCTTAGGTTAGTTCTTTACATCAGAATAATAACACATTATTCTGATGTGAAGCACCGTATGAAAGTAACGGGTTTCCTATGCAACTACGTAGATCTACAGATAATCAAACATTGTTCGTGTTGTGTTCTGCCTGCTCGCTGAATATGGAGTGCCCAGGAAACCTGCTTTCTCGGATCGCTGGACAACAATTAAAGCAAATCGTATTAATGAACTTTTATTACAGGAAGATAAGTGGCAATAATAACTCTGAGAATTTACAATGGTGTGTCGCAAGCAATGGGTGACAGACAAAATAAGAAAATCTCTTCAGTATACACAACTGCTAATACAGGTGAAACAAAACAGTTCCTAAGTCGCTTCTGTAGAGCTCTTAGAACGGCTAGTCTTCTACTGGGCCGCAACCGGGCGGAACGTCGTTCATATTCTCTCCGCCTAGAGGCCGTTGCTGTCTAGGGGTCGTCCTAGAGAGGGGTCGGTCAGCGTACTATTGGCTGACGTCTAGACATGGGTTGTTCGCGAACTAACGGTTCACCAAGATGAACGGAACGAGCGAGGAACGAATTCTAAGGAACGGTCTTTCTTAGTTCACTCCGGTCGCGGCTATCTACTTACAGTTCCCGGGAACGGCAACTCGGTCGGTCTCGTTCCAGCCTCGGTCCCGTTCCCTCCTGTCTCGGTCTCGCTCGGCCGAACTCGTCCTTCTTCGTGTGGCCACTCGTCGCAGTTCCACTGCCGACTGCTCATAGTTCAGTATCGATTTGTTGTTTGTTTCGTTCGCTTCGCACGCCCATTCTAGATCTGTTTCAAACCTTTTTTGAACTCTGAACTTCTGGTTCTTTTCGTATTCTATTCAGCGTCCACGCCCGGTAATTAAAATGTATTTTGTAATTACGTAAATTACATAAAAATCGCGTGGTGTGTAATACACACAACTTTTCAGGTAACAAAACGGCATATCAGCTTACTTCACTATTTCGATAAACAGGAGAAGAAATACTTGTAAAAAGGCAAGATTTTTTTGTTATTACACATGCAAAGAACGTCGGCACGGCACACACGAGTGGTTATTTTCCATCTTTTTTTGATCGAAGATAAAAGAGCATGTTCATTGCTATGGAAGGCAGACCGAATTAAAACCGAATGAAGCCCGCGCTTCGTAATCGAGTGTGTGGTGTCACATTTTGTAAAGAGAATATGATAATACAATATTATTTCAGTGGTACAGGGTGGCGCAAGAAAAATCGGCCCCGAGTACTAGAATGCTCATTGTCGCTTACCATTCGTCATCTATTGTTTCGAAGTTGTTTGCATTAGCTTATTTGTTATTTCTTCACTGGCTAATTATTACATGTTTATCTATTCTGCTCTTAGCGGTCAACACATCGTCCGTAACCGGAGAGCAGTCTGTACTCGGGGCCAGTTTTTCGTGCGCCACCTTATATTATTTCACTGCGACCCGCCACATAACGCTACAGTTAGCTAAACGAGATGTTTTGCAGAATAACGAAAATGACAAGTGTGTGAGAATTCTGTTATGAATAAAAACTCCGCACTCCAGGGGAGACGCAAATTCCCCCTCTTGGCGCCTCCCATCTTCAGTCACCTATGCTACTAATTTTCAAATATTCATAAGAACCATATACCATGCACAGTGAATGGTGAACGAGTAAAAGTGAACGGTTCCATAAAAGAGCGAACACTAGTGAACTAGTTCCCAAGGATGAAAGACTTTGCCCATCTCTACTGACGTCTGCTTCACAGCCCTTCCTGAGCATTGAGACAGCGCTTGACTTTTACGCCGGAACGCTGGTCATCATATGAATAAATGTACAACTGCGACGGTGAAATAAATTTAACACAATTGCGGAATCTCTCGTTACGAATATGGTAGCAAGACTTACCGAAATGGTTATAGCAAAATAAAAAACATGATTTTTTTTTCTTAGAAGGTAACATTCTGTATTCTTTTTAAGCTACATTACAGTTTCGAATTTGAAATATCTTGTAACTGTCGTATCGTAGGTGAGAATCTCCGCTTCATTAGATGCTACGAAGTACAGCAAGGAGAGACAGTATATGTGTGGCAAGATAGGTTAGTGTCCGTCTAAAAATCCAAAGAACAGGGGTCCAATTTTGGCTCGTCACAGGCACGATTAATGTGAAAAATGCCGTGTTGCACCGTAGTTAGGGATTGAGGTATAACTGTAAGTCCCTGTTTTACTGGCTAGATAAGTTAGTACAAGAACTACCAATCTGTTACGCACATCCAGAACATCATCAGTTTTGCCACAAAAAGCAGCATTCATGGCCACGGAACATTTACATCTACATCTACATTTATACTCGGCAAGCCACCCAACGGTGTGTGGCGGAGGGCACTTTACATGCCACTGTCATTACCTCCCTTTTCTGTTCCAGTCGCGTATGGTTCGAGGGAACAACGACTGCCGGAAAGCCTCTGTGCGCGCTCGAATCTCTCTAATTTTACATTCGTGATCTCCTCGGGAGGCATAAGTAGGGGGAAGCAATATATTCGATACCTCATCCAGAAACGCACTCTCTCGAAACCTGGACAGCAAGCTACACCGCGATGCAGAGCGCCTCTCTTGCAGAGTCTGCCACTTGAGTTTGCTAGACATCTCCGTAACGCTATCACGCTTACCAAATAACCCTGTGACGAAACGCGCCGCTATTCTTTGGATCTTTTGTATCTCCTCTGTCAACACGACCTGGTACGGATCCCACAATGATGAGTAATACTCAAGTATAGGTCGAACGAGTGTTTTGTAAGCCACCTGCTTTGTTGACGGACTACATTTTCTAAGGACTCTCCCAATGAATCTCAACCTGGCAGCCGCCTTACCAACAATTAATTTTATATGATCATTCCACTTCAAATCTTTCTGTACGCATACTCCCAGATATTTTACAGAAGTAACTGCTACCAGTGTAATCATACAATAAAGGATCCTTCTTTCTATGTATTCGCAATACATTACATTTGTCTATGTCAGGGGTCAGTTGCCTCTCCCTGCACCAAGTGCCTACCCGCTGCAGATCTTCCCGCACTTCGCTGCAATTTTCTAATGCTGTAATTTCTCTGTATACTACAGCATCAACCGCGAAAAGCCGCATGGAACTTCCGACACTATCTACCAGGTCATTTATATATATTGTGAAAAGCAATGGTCCCATAACACTCCCCTGTGGCACGCCAGGGATTACTTTAACGCCTGTAGACGTCTCTCCATTGAGAACAACATGCTGTGTTCTGCTTGCTAAAAACTCCTCAATCCAGCCACACAGCTGGTCTGATATTCCGTAGGCTCTTTCTTTGTTTATCAGGCGACAGTGCGGAACTGTATCGAACGCCTTCCGAAAGTCAAGAAAACATGAAGCAGACTAAACTTACATATCCCCAGCGCACACAAATAATGAACACAAAATATCATTTTCTTCAAGGCAATGAAAGTGTTTAATAAACAGTTCACGGGGATTAAAGAGACAACTAATCGTAAAATTTAAATTCACTGGCGGAAAAGATCGCAACATCAAAAAATAGTAGACTATTGCAAATGTGAACTGCTGGTACATTAATAATCGGTGCAACCGCCAGAATGTTGAATGCAAGCATGCAAATGTGCTTGCATTGTGTTGTATAGGTGTCGGATGTTAGTTTGTGAGGTGGAGCTCCATGCGGTACATGGGCGAGCGTGATCGCGTTCGAAAACACCTTCAGGAATGCTGTTCCTGAATGGCAGCACGACATGTCGAACCACCAGACTGACGAACAATTTTGCAACCAAGGGTTGTGGAATTAACACGAGGCGCACTTGCTGTCATACGAAATCGCACCTCACACCATAATTCCAGGTCCAGGTTGTAACGGAACATATTAAAGGCTTTACTGTACCGAAGTATGTGATACCCTCCAAATTCAACCAGTTTAACGAGTATTTATGATTATAGAAAAGTTATTGTGTATGTTAACAATGATTGCATAACATGTCTCCATAAACAGTCAACCCATTAAATTATACTGAATAACTGACCCACACAAAAGTTAATATCACTGGAGCACTGATACAGCAAATGTCATCATGTAAAAACACTGAGTTCATCTTAAATAATTAATATGAAGTACGAAAAATAGTGGCCAACTTAGGTATTTTGGATCTCCTTAAATAAAAATCACCCAGTGAAACCTATTTGTTCACTAGGAGCGTTTTCACTCAGTATTCACGTAATCAATCCTATTTTAGACGAAAACCAATGTAATTCTTAATAATTCATGTTATTTACCTATTTATGCAAATTAGAGAAGTCAATTGACAAACTTCTAAAAAACGGCCTTTTTGTACCAAAGAATTATTCTGTCAAGTCAACAAATCTGTCTGTCATTTTAATAACATGTTAAATTATGTCACTCGATGCAAATTAATAACTTTTCTGCACAAATTATGATAACAGATGTACATGTGACTTGTAAACTATATCTCTTTTTAGTAGTTCTTTGACAATGTTATAAATACGAGCAGCAAGAAGGGTCGAGAGGCAGTCGGAATGTCACTTTGGTAAAGTGTGTTTGTGTGTTATTGTTTGAGGTGGATAAACACTGCAAAGAACATGTAACGGAAGTACTACTTTGTGTTGCGTCATGGTCTTTGGTGGACAGTGGAATTAAGATGGCCACCAGAGTAATAAATATTTGAAGTTTACATATTTGTTGGTTTCGCTCGTTCTTTATCATCAAAAGCACATAAAAAACACGGGACCTCATGTTTTTAACCCTAGACAACCAGATGTAGAGCCAGCATCAGCATCGAGAGACAGCAGCGATCCAGCAAGTAGCAGCGATTACCACAACACAATGCATTTTAATGGCGCCAACCTAACATCAAGTGCTAACAAGCTCCGTAAATGGGAGGGAAATAGTGCGATTATAGCAAGTAGCAATATCTACGACCAGGCGACCATTACAAGGTCCAGCGTGTCTAGCGCGCAGTCAGCCCTCAACTGGCCACCACCTAACCAACACACGGCCCTCACTGCCACCTCTCATCGGAATACACAACAGACCTCCATTCTTGCCCTCCAATGAGCTCTCACTTGACACCACTGAAGTCGCAATTGGCGGTGGTTTCGTGTCAGTGTAATGCACGCTACAGGGCGTCTGGTTCGGAGCCGTCCTTGATATAACCGATTTGTAACACTTCGTTGTGTCACTGTGGTGCCAAATTCTGCTGAAATTGCTGCGGCACATGCAGTACCACGCGCCAGAGCCATACGCCGAACACGATGATCTCCCCTTTCGTAATGTCACATGGCCATCCGCAACCCGGTTTTCATATGACCTAACATTCTTGTGACCATCGGTGCCAGCACCTATGCGCAGTAGCTGCATTCCTGCCAAGTCTTTCTGCAATGTCGCAGAAGGAACATCCACCTTCTCGTAGCCCTACTACACGACCTCTTTCTAGCTCAGTGAGGTGTTCATTCTGGTGTCTTTGTTGCCTTAAAGGCATCCTTGACTAAAATCAACTCACCGCGTCCAGTCTCAAAGGTAATTAACGCTCACGACCATTACAGTGTGTATTTAAAGCAAACGTCATTTGCGTCCTCATAGTGGTGCTACCAGAGCCTACCAACTTTCGTTTATCTCGCGCTATTCCTTCTTGGCTTTTTTTCGATTTTTTACTGTCAGTGGCTGGCCGCTGTGGCCGAGCGGTTCTAAGCGCTTCAGTCCCGAACCGCGCTCCTGCTACGGTCGCAGTTTCGAATCCTGCCTTGGGCATGGGTGTGCGTGATGTCCTTAGGTTAGTTAGGTTTAAGTAGTTCTAAGTCTAGGGGACTGATGACCTCAAACGTTAAGTCCCAGAGTACATCAAGCCATTTTACTGTCAGTGTATTTAAGTATACCTCTTAAATAATTTATACATAACATTTACGTAATACAGAGTAGGTAACGGCTAATTATTCGGTAATAAACAACTGCTATTCTGCAGTAATCTGCCGTGGGTTAATTATTCGTACGGTCAAATACTATGCCCACAACATGTAATACTAACACAATTTTTCCAATTTTTTCAGCTCAACATCTTATCGCGTGTGTGTGTGGGGGGCTGTGCTGGGGCCATTGAACAGTGACGTGATACAGATGAATAGTGTAAAAGTACTTTTTGCAAGATAATATTACTGCACGCTTGAAGAAATTACCTTTATAAAAAAACGCATTTTTCAGTTAAGATGACATGTCTGATAGCCTGATACAATTTTGTAAATGATGTATGGATGAATATACAACTACCAAACATGTCGTCTTTTATACTACCATGCTCAGTCATGCACTGTGTTGTTCAAACCAAACTTCGTATTGAGAGCAGCTTTATTTACACTGTATATAGTCTAATAACGCCCGAATGCACACGAAAGCAGAACAAGAACACTTGATAAATAAAAGAAAGGAGAATATACCGGGTGATCAAAAAGTCAGTATTAATTTGAAAACTGAATAAATCACGGAATAATGTAGATAGAGAGGTACAATTTGACACACATGCTTGGAATGACAAAAAAAAAAAAAAAAAAAAAAAAAATACAAAAGTTCAAAAAATGTCCGACAGATGGCGCTTCAGAATAGCAATAATCAGTATAACAAAGTAAGACAAAGCAAAGATGATGTTCTCTACAGGAAATGCTCAATATGTCCACCATCATTCCTCAACAATAGCTGTAGTCGAGGAATAATGTTGTGAACAGCACTGTAAAGCATGTCCGGAGTTATGGTGAGGCATTGGCGTGGGATGTTGTCTTTCAGCATCCCTAGAGATGTCGGTCGATCACGATACACTTGCGACTTCATGTAACCCCAAAGCCAAAATCGCACGGCCTGAGGTCTGGGGACCTGGGAGGCCAAGCATGACGAAAGTGGCGGCTGAGCACACGATCATCACCAAACGGCGCGCGCAAGAGATCAAAAAATGGCTCTGAGCACTATGGGACTCAACTGCTGAGGTCATTAGTCCCCTAGAACTTAGAACTAGTTAAACCTAACTAACCTAAGGACATCACAAACATCCATGCCCGAGGCAGGATTCGAACCTGCGACCGTAGCGGTCTTGCGGTTCCAGACTGCAGCGCCTTTAACCGCACGGCCACTTCGGCCGGCCCGCAAGAGATCTTTCACGCGTCTAGCAATATGGGATGGTTCTAATAAAACACCATGTCATTCCGAGCACGTGTGTCAATTTTCACCTCTCTATCTACATTATTCCGTGGTTTATTAAGTTTTCAAATTTATACTGACTTTTGGATCACCAGGTAGTTCAACATCCCGTTGGCTATGAGATCATTAGTGACACAGCACGAGTTCAGACTGAGCAGGAATGGGAAAGGAAGTTGGCCGTGTCCTTTTAGAAGGAAGTGTTCTGGTATTTCCCTTAATCGAATTACGGAAACCCAAATCAGGGTTGCCGGACGGTACATTGAACCACGTGCTTCCCGAATGCGAGTCCAGTGTATTACCACTGATCGGGAAAAGAGCGACTGGAATGCACAATTCAACCTGAAGAGCACTATGCGTGATGTGAAAATAAATTAACTCTTAGATGGAGAAATGTGGTGATCAAAATGTTTCCGTTCGAAAGCCGTACAGTCCAGAATCGGTACGCCAATCAGGCAAAATCGCCATGGTCATCGAAGCAATCATTCCACCGAAGCACCAGGTTGAAGATACCCTTTTGGTACAAACACCGTGTACTGCTGCACGAAGAACTCTATAACGGCCTGCCGCTCATCCTTTCACGACAGGAATCTTCGACCCTTCAAGAACATTTTTTTAAGGCAAAGATGGCGTGATAATAGCATGGGGAGAGTTCAGGACCATAGGGCGGGTGCTCTAGTGTCTCCAACTAGGAATGGCATAACTTGTGCGGCCGCGCGGGGTAGCCGCGCGGTCTTAGGCACCTTGCCACAGTTCGCGCGGCTGCCCCCGTCGGACGTTCGAGTCCTCCCTCGGGCATGGGTGTGTGTGTGTTGTCCTTACCGTAAGTTAGTTTAAGTTAGATTAAGCAATGTGTAAACCTAGGCACCGATGACCTCAGCGCCTTGATCACATAGGAACTTACCACAAATTTCTATTTTTTTTTTTTTTTTTTAATTTGTGCGTTGTGACATACGCGATATGGGGAAGTGCGTTCCAGCACGGAAATTGGCGCACTATACCATAACGGTGGGTTTCGACAGACATGCTGCCACATACACATTCTACATTCTCCGACGGATGGCTATTGATGTTTGTCCTTCGGCAGCCACACAATAATATCAGCGTGTTGGTCCTTTTAGGACGCATTTGGTAATTACGTCGCCGTAGTTCGCGTTTCCATTCTTACCGCACGCACTTCGTAAAGACACGAATGCCAATCTAAACCTTTGTCTACATGTCGGTGCTTATATACCTGCATCGAAGTCGCGCTGCGTTGCATATACGCTGCAGCAACGTCCTCAAAAGGAAGCTTTTCGATGGCCCATTTTATTGGTGATGACTTCGTGGACTTGCAGCTTAGATTCAAGACGGATTACACACTAAGGCATTTGCACGAAATCGTGAACGGGCAATATTATCCTCACACTTCTTGTTTGGCCAAAATACCTGGCAATCGACTACATTTTATTGGCCTTATCTCATTTCTCTTTGTTTAGCGACAAATCGCTGCATATATTACAGTTTTGTTCACTATTGGCAACATTGTTCCTGCATAAATACGTTTCTCTTGCAGGACGAAAATTCTGCTCACTAATTCCCATGTGGGCATACTAATAATATATGATTATTGACATTCGCAACAACCAACTCTTTTTAAGGCTACAGATGAATTTATCTGAGTGTTGAAAATAAATATGCACCGTGCACGCCACAACGAGCTGTACAATACAGTATTTTAAGTGATTATGTAATCCATCTAGTAGCAAAGGTATTTTCTGCGTAAATGCTGTAGGTTCTCTGTCGAGAATTCGAGACCTTACAGAAGACAGTTTCACGAGTAATAATCTCTTTAAATGAACGGAGGACAGGCTGGGAGACCACTCTTCAAAGAGTTGCCATACGACCGTATGGGCACGTGACAGTCAGAACCCAATACTAATCCTGTACTGCATATTCACTCCCTTTTGAAAGACAAAGAATGTTAAAACACAGCTTCAAAAAGAGACGTATCTGGATGCCGGCAATTCTGCACGGCTTTTTTTTGTATAAAAGAGAGACGAAAAGGCTTTTTAAAGAGCGGCTAAAATACTTGACGTTTACAACAGACATAAATCACCCGCGACGCTTTGTATTTTTGCGGCACGTGTCTTTATTGCCTGTAGAAATGACAGCGTTTGCAGTGTGCTGAATCTGATATTTCTTTCCACAAATACTGTGGGAAACGATGGTCGCCTTCTTTTTACAAATGGCCGCGAGATGGCGCTATTGAAATATGACATTGCTACTGTTTCAAAATTTGTCATTTGTTGTTGCCGTGAAAACTATGGCAGCTCTTTCAGACGTAGGAGAAAAGGAGAGATTCCTTCAAAATTCCCACCGGTTTTGTTGTGTCAAATAACGAATTTACTTTTTTTCTAAAAGACGTCAATAAAATACATAAACATACGAGGGTTGGCACTTTAATAGTGGCAACTATTTATTTGCAGCTCGTACAAAACAGATAACGTGTTTCAAAGTTTTACTGACCTTCAAAGTAGTCACTAGCGTTGTGTATAACCCGTTGCCAGCGATGTGGAAGTCGTAGGATACTCTTAGCAGTGCCAGTTGTGTTGATAGTTCGAGCGGCGCGGTCTATTACCTGACGAATTTGTAGCAGTTCTGAAGCGAATGCCCTGAAGTGTTTCCTTCAGTTTAGAAATCGAGTTGAACTCACGAGGGCTTAAGTCAGGGGAGTGCAGTAGGTGGTATAGCACTTAGCAGCCCCATCAGTCAAACAAATCAGTAACAGCTTGCACTGTACGTGCTTGAGTATTGTCCTGCAAAACGATGGTCAGGTCCTACAGAAAGTGTCATCACTTATGTCTGTAAGATGGTCGTAGGTTCTGTTCCAAGAATGAACAGCATAGAGACGGAAGTGATGACACTTTCTGCAGGACCTGACCATCATTTTGCAGGACAATACTCAAGCACGAACAGTGCAAGCTGTTACTGATTTGTTTGACTGGTTGCGCTGCTAAGTGCTATACCACCTACTGCACTCCCCTGACTTAAGCCCTCGTGAGTTCAACTCGATTTCTAAACTGAAGGAAACACTTCAGGGCATTCGCTTCAGAACTGCTACAAATTCGTCGGGCAGTAGACCGCGCCGCTCGAACTGTCGACACAACTGGCACTGCTATGAGTATCCTACGACTTCCACATCGCTGGCAACGGGTTATACACAATGCTGATGACTACTTTGAAGGTCTGTGAAACTCCGAAACACATATCTATTTTGTACGAGCTGTAAATAAATAGTTGACACTATTAAAGTTCCAATACTACAGACACTAATCTGTATAAATATTTTTAATTTGGCGAGGCAGTGGACCTTGTACTGTAGGCATCATATAAGGAGGGATTGTTCGAGATTCCACTCCTAAAGCCGGCCAGTGTGGCCGTGCGGTTCTAGGCGCTTCAGTCTGGAACCGCTACGGTCGCAGGTTCGAATCCTGCCTCGGGCATGCATGTGTGTGATGTCCTTAGGTTAGTTAGGTTTAATTAGTTCTAAGTTCTAGGCGACTGATGACCTCAGCAGTTAAGTCGCATAGTGCTCAGAGCCATTTGAACCATTTTTCCACTCTTAAGGGGGTAAAATAGCAGATGAAAGTATTTTTGGCAATATGTCACTATTAAGACAATTTTGAAGCTAGAAGAACGAAAATTGGTATTTGGTTTCTCGAGCAAAAAAGAAATACGTGTTTCAGCATTTTTGGAAATTTAACCATTGCGGGGATAAAGCAGTGGGTGAAAGATTTTTGTAAATAAATCATTATTAAAAGAACTGCTGAAGCATTTTTAAAGCTTCGTCTATTAAAGTTGGTATTTTACTTCTCGGCTGGATATAAAGAAATGTGTAAGGGGATGAAACTTTTATGGTAATATCCCACAAGAACGGAAAGTGCACGATCAACAAAAACCTTGGATTTCAGCTGCCGAAACCGCTTTTGGTCAGAAGTACATTCGGAAAAGACCATGCTTACATGAGGTTAATTTGAGTTCAAAGTTTAAATGATGTTGCAGTTTGTGAACAACATAAAAATTTGATTGAAGAAAAATAAATAAGCGTTGAGTACGACTAAAAAAAAGTGTTCATAAATCTTAACAATAATGAAGTATATATAGCCTGTAAACTGACACGTTCCATATCATTTCGATAAAAGAATTGTTCAAATGATCTAGGTAACTAATTGGAAACCGAAATGACACGCAGCCATATGGACGTCGGACCAATAGAAATATACTACGCCATTTATAACAGGCGTGCTTCTGGAAGGAATATTTATTAGTAGAAAAAAAAGACCTGTGAGGGCGGGTTGTCAGTCGTCCCCTGGTCGCTCAGTCGGTAAGAGAAGTGACTGCGAATACCCAGGAATTTAGCTTCGCATCCAGGTTCGGCACACAATTTTAATCTGCCAGCACACCGCTACCGAGCGAAATATTCATTCTGGAACACGGCACTGCTACGGCAGGGAACACAATGTTGTTATCGGCGAGTGAGTAGCAAAAGGTGACACGGAGCCGCCTTCAGCACGCGTGCGCCGAACACGCGGATTCCGAGTCTGCGCTGAGTTGGCGCTGAGGCGGCAGCGGTGGCAAAACTGGGGCACTATGCTTTCGGCCGTCTTCAGAGCTCGACTTAGCTACCAGCCTAGTGCGATCACCATGCGTATGCGTAACCCATCCCTAAGAAGTGACTTCTGTTGTTTGTCAAATTTCGTTTCTAGCCGCTGGATAGATTTAAAAACGTTCTGTTTAGCAAAGAGTTTTGTGCTGCATATCGATATAATAGTTACAGTTTATTTCTCTGCAATCCCATACATATACACGTCGTTATTATGGACATCCGATTATCATCGATATTTGTAAAACATGGATGTTGCGAGCTTAAACAAAGATTTTTCGATACCGTTACTGTTGTCTTTGGCACTCCGGATCGTCGACGATGAAGTCAAAATATAAACCTTCGATGTCGTGGAAAAAAGCCGAGGTTATTTTTTACCACTGACAATAAAGTTTTCGTCATTTAAA
Source organism: Schistocerca cancellata (assembly GCF_023864275.1). Taxonomy (NCBI): domain Eukaryota; kingdom Metazoa; phylum Arthropoda; class Insecta; order Orthoptera; family Acrididae; genus Schistocerca; species Schistocerca cancellata. The sequence goes on along the minus strand of NC_064627.1, from coordinate 186,254,135 downwards.
TAAACCTTTTTCTGAACAGGATTCATAACCAAACCAGGGCAACATATTTGTGATTATGATGCGGTTGTCTATAAGAAAGTAGCAACGCCAGAAGACTGTACCGATTTGCAAAATGACCTACATGGGATTAATAAACGTAAATATGGTCCGTAGTAGGCTGTCCAAAAATGGTTCTAACCACTATGGGACTTAACATCTGAGGTCATCAGTCCCCTAGACTTAGAACTACTTAAACCTAACTAACCTAAGGACACCACACACATCCATGCCCGAGGCAGGATTCGAACCTGCGACCGTAGCAGCAGCGCGGTTCCGGAGTGAAGCGCCTAGAACCGCTCGGCCACAGCGGCCGGCTAGTAGGCTGTAACGTGATTTTTATTTAATCGTGCGATTAGCTAATTTCGACTACTTGTCATTGTCCAGCACTTGTAGACTCCCCATGGTAAAGGACTACATTGTCTGCATGTACGAGGTGAATTCAAGTTCTAAGGCTTCCGATTTTTTTTCTAATTAACTACTCACCCGAAATCGATGAAACTGGCGTTACTTCTCGACGTAATCGCCCTGCAGACGTACACATTTTTCACAACGCTGACGCCATGATTCCATGGCAGCGGCGAAGGCTTCTTTAGGAGTCTGTTTGGACCACTGGAAAATCGCTGAGGCAATAGCACCACGGCTGGTGAATGTGCGGCCACGGAGAGTGTCTTTCATTGTTGGAAAAAGCCAAAAGTCACTAGGAGCCAGGTCAGGTGAGTAGGGAGCATGAGGAATCACTTCAAAGTTGTTATCACGAAGAAACTGTTGCGTAACGTTAGCTCGATGTGCGGGTGCGTTGTCTTGGTGAAACAGCACACGCGCAGCCCTTCCCGGACGTTTTTCTTGCAGTGCAGGAAGGAATTTCTTCTTCAAAACATTTTCGTAGGATGCACTTGTTACCGTAGTGCCCTTTGGAACGCAATGGGTAAGGATTACGCCCTCGCTGTCCCAGAACATGGACACCATCATTTTTTCAGCACTGGCGGTTACCCGAAATTTTTTTGGTGGCGGTGACTCTGTGTGCTTCCATTGAGCTGACTGGCGCTTTGTTTCTGGATTGAAAAATGGCATCCACGTCTCATCCATTGTCACAACCGACGAAAAGAAAGTCCCATTCATGCTGTCGTTGCGCGTCAACATTGCTTGGCAACATGTCACACGGGAAGCCATGTGGTCGTCCGTCAGCATTCGTGGCACCCACCTGGATGACACTTTTCGCATTTTCAGATCGTCATGCAGGATTGTGTGCACAGAACCCACAGAAATGCCAACTCTGGAGGCAATCTGTTCAACAGTTATTCGGCGATCCCCCAAAACACCAGGAAAAGCAGATGCCAGATTGGCTCAAATGGTTCAAATGGCTCTGAGCACTATGGGACTCAACATCTTAGATCATAAGTCCCCTAGAACTTAGAACTACTTAAACCTAACTAACCTAAGGACATCACACACACCCATGCCCGAGGCAGGATTCGAACCTGCGACCGTAGCAGTCCCGCGGTTCCGGACTGCAGCGCCAGAAGCGCTAGACCACCGCGGCCGGCGATGCCAGATTGAGACTCATAGGGAGAACCTTAAGGAAATGTAACTCATTCATGACAGAAGAGGAGTATTGTTGATCAGTCCGGGTCCCTTACAAGGTAGGACCAATTGATGAGAGAAGAGATACAAAGAAGAACGGCGCGTTTGGTCACGGGATCGTTTAGTTGGCTCCAGAGTGTTACAGAAATACTCAACAAACGTCTGTGGCAGGAGCTGCAAGAGAGGTGTTATGCATCACACAGACCTTTACTATTGAAATTTTAAGAGAGTGTTTTTCCGGGAGACTCGAACAACATCTTACCTCCTGTCACATACATCTCGCGAAGTGACCACGATGAAAAAATTCGAGAGATCAGAGTTAATACTTTGGGTTAGCTACAACCATCATTCGCGAGTCGAACAGGGAAGAGGGAATCAGTTAGTGGTACCAGCCGTATCCTCCGCCAATACCGTTAGCTGGCTCGCGGAGTATTGATGTAAATGTAGTAGTCGAAATGAGACACGTGACCATGGGATAAGGTGGGGGAAAACTTTTGGGTCTGATACTAGCTGCTGATGGATCCAGTGGCTGCGTTGTCATGAACATCGGAGTCGCGGATATGTAGCTAACGGTAAACATATCAGCTGTGTAAACGGCCTTGGTTAAGTCGATTTTTGAGTAGCACTCCAACGATATTTAGTAAGAAAGCAAAGCAACTACGTGTGATATAGGGGTACAAGTTTCGTTTCCATCGAACACTAAGTGGCCATGCTGTAAAAAGTCTTCCAAAGCGTATCTGACGGTTGATGTAACAGCTACGACTTGTGAAGAGAACAATCCTCACATACGCGAACCTAACGATGTAGTAACTATGGTCAGACAAACGGTAAGATTTCTTTGAAATTTATGGTAGTTGTAACAGCTGTTCGAATGGTCAGTCAAAATTATTCATTCCGAGATGTCTGCGGATGATGCGGTTAGTTATAATAACAAAGATGTCATTCTGGTTAGAAAAAAGTATGCAATATGCTCGTATGAAGCTTCGTTCGAAACTGCCAAGGGACCTATCGGAGTTACACGCGATAAGACCTCAATACCCAAAGAATTTATCAACAACTTTAGAAACTTGGTTGTTAACGATGTCGAGAATTACATTATAGTGCTAGCTACAGGAAAAACCTGTCATTTTTAGAGCAGTGTGATACATTGGTTAGTGACTGTAATTTTACAAGCTGCAAAGCAAACGGGGGGTACGAAACTCGGAGATCGCAGTATTCAAGGGGATACGCGACTCGGATATACGGTAAATAGCTCGGGTAGGCAAACAGGATACATTTTTGTGTTTCGTCCGCAACTAGTCCGCATGGGTTTTTTGAACTAAGTTAGACAGGAATATTGGCTATTGTAGCTATGTGTGGGGTAATGTCTTTCACCGTTCATTCATTTCATGACTCCGTGGTGTCAAGAAGTGTGGGAATCACGTTGATACATAACGGGAAAACAGAAAGTAAATTATGTTTATGGAGCGAACATTATAAAGAAGCACAAGAAAAGAATAAATCTGGAATAGATACAGACCCATCGTCACCATTAAGTTATTATATAAAAGATTGTCTTCTACAGCTTAAACAATATCCATTACAAGTATGGCATGAGGTTATCGGTACTACCTATCCAAAGCTACAAAAATAAAAAAAAACTGAACTTAAATATTTGAGCTGTATAGCCACATTTTTAGCTTCTGAAACACTGAAGGCGAAACTTTTTTCAAACGTTATTTTTACAGCCTGTAGATCAAAACTTGTGGTATTTGCAACGTTAATTATTGCTTTATTTATTAATTAATAAAGTTTTATAGGGTTTATCATTTAAACTGCAGAAATAAGTATTATTCTAAAAGGCTTATTTGAATCAAAACACGACCGGTTTCAGATTTCTCACAAATCCATCTTTAGATCTTTGTAACAGGTTTTCTCGCTGGGGCATCGTTTTGTATTTGTTTTGTTTTACTCCACTGGGATGGACAGGTTTGCTCAGAATTCGCTAAATTTAACGAAAGATTTAGCTATTTTGACCTCTATCAAAACATTCAACGAAAAGGTTTTAAAGTTAGTGAAAGGTGAAATGTGGTGAAAACTTACGTGCTGTCTAATTCTTTGTGACGAAATCGCCCTGTTTTTGTTAAGAATTTTAAAATTAACACGTTTCTGGACGTCCATTATGTGAGCGCTGACCATCATGCTCGAAAACGCTTTAAACCACATGTTTAATGGCAGCATACACGATAAACATTTACAAATCATGGCCAAGTTTCACATTAGCAACATAAACAATATTTTCATAGATGTTAAATGGTGAAGAAAGCAGGAAAACCTGTTAACAGTCACCTGAAGATAGATTTGTGAGAAATACGAAGACGGTCATGGAATAATACAATTAAATATTTTTAAACCATACTTGCAACTGACTGCTGGTTAAGTTATAAACCGTAAAGTATTACAGCCACAGTCCTCGAAATGTCAATTTTGGACAAGATAGCGTTGATTAAGCGGCCGTTTACCTTTTGAGCTGAAGGCGCCCCCGTTCATGGATGGATGGATATGGTGTTATGGGCGCTCAACAGTGTAGTCTTCAGCGCCCGAACGGAAACAACAACGGACGTGTGTCACTAAAATGCAGCAAGTGCAAAAATAGGACTAAAATTAAAGGTGACAGTCTACATAGGCAGTGTGCACGTCAACAGTAGCCAAGTGGAAAGCGGCACATAAAGAGGAGAACTGCAAGAGAACGTAGGGGAAGGGGTTAAAATGAAACAACATAGCACATGTTTGGAACCTGCCTATTACAAGAAGAAAAAGGAGTGGTCAGCCACACGGCAACACACTAAAAATTCCAACCTAAAATTTTAGGCTGAAGCCCAGAAACATGACAGTACCTTAGATTTTTCTTGACACTCGCCTCGTCATCGGCTAAAATCGAGGGCAGATCCCCACTAATATTAACTTCCGCCCTGACAGAACGATATAAATCGCACACAACTAAAATGTGGCGTACAGTGATTCGTACGCCACAAGCATCACACAGCGGCGGTTCTTCTCGCCGTAGTAAGAAGGCATGCGCAAGAGGACAGTGCCCTATGCGAAGACGTGTAAGGGTCACTTCGTCACGCCTAGGTGACCGGCAGGAGGAACACCACGGCTGGATGGTGGGTTTCACCAACCGCAGCTTATTTTCCCTCACCACCAGCCAATCCTCCTCCCACAATTGCATATACTTCCGCCACAGCACAGAAACGACACCTTGCAAAGGAATAGAACATTGTGTCACCTCCGGTAATCTGCAGGCATCCTTGGCAGCTCTATCAGCTTGTTCATTTCCCCGTATGCCCACATGCCCTGGCACCCAGCAAAAGGACACTTGCTTGCCCTGTCGTTGGAGGACGTACAGTTGGTCGAAAATCAGCTGTTCCAACTTCTCCGCTGGGTACAGGTTCTGCAGTGACTGTAATGCGCTCAGTGAGTCAGAGCAAATTAGGAAGTGTTTGCCGTGAGTACACCGTATCTGCTCCAATGCCTTCAGGATCGCGTGCAGTTCTGCGGAAAAAACAGTGTATTCCTGGGGAAGGCGAATCTTGATGACACATTCGGGGAACACTACTGAGCAGCCAAGAAAATCCCCCTGTTGGGATCCATCAGTGTAGACTACTGCAAAATCATGATGCCTATCTAAAATGTAAAAAAACAAAGATTTGAAAGTAAAATCTGATGTACTGTCTTTCTTAAAATTTGCCAAATCTAAAATTCTTGGCCTCTGGAGGAGCCAAGGTGGATATCTGCTCCAACCTCGACGTGAAACATTAAAACCGGCCACACCCATCTCTAAAATGCAATCCTTTGCACGAATGCCATAGGGCCTTGTTGCTCGTTGCCGGTTGCCTTTCCAGTGGAGGCTAAGCAACGGTGTGGTATGCAGGTGTGTATGGTGTGGATAATGTTTGATAGGCCTGGCGCACCATTAGTAGACACTGCCGGAGGTGAAGTGGGGGTTCACCTGCCTCTGCATAGAGGCTCGATATGGGGCTCGTTCTGAACGCCCCAGTGGCCAACCGAATCCCCTCATGGTGCACCACATCGAACAGCTTCAAATAAGTGGGTCTTGCAGACCCATACACCGTGCATCCATAATCAAGCCGGGACCGCACATTGTATGTATAAAACGAAACATGTATTACACGCCACTGATGATGCTTCCCAAAAATAAGAAGCGAAACGCGTATGGCAATAAACAAACTGCGAAAAGCTTTATGTTCCTTCCAACAGTATCCACTAGGTCATTTATACAATACTGGCCATTAAAATTGCTACACCAAGAAGAAATGCAAATGATAAACGGGTATTCATTGGACAAATATGTTATACTAGAACTGCCATGTGATTACATTTTCACGCAATTTGGGTGCATAGATCCTGAGAAATCAGTACCCAGAACAACCACCTCTGGCCGTAATAACGGCCTTGATACGCCTGGGCATTGAGCCAAACAGAGCTTGGATGGCGTGTACAGGTACAGCTGCCCATGCATCTTCAACACGATACCACAGTTCATCATGAGTAGTGATTGGCGTATTGTGACGAGCCAGTTGCTCGGCCACCATTGACCAGACGTTTTCAGTTGGTGAGAGATCTGGAGAATGTGCTGATCAGGGCAGCAGTCGAAAATTTTCTGTTTCCAGAAAGGCCCGTACAGGACCTGCTACATGCGGTCGTGCATTATACTGCTGAAATGTAGGGTTTCGCTGCGATCGAATGAAGGGTAGAGCCACAGGTTGTAACACATCTGAAATGTAACGTCCACTGTTCAAAGTGCCGTCAATGCGAACAAGAGGTGAGCGAGACGTGTAACCAATGGCACCCCATACCATCACGCGGGGTGATAAGCCAGTATGGCGATGACGAATACACGCTTCCAATGTGCGTTCACTGCGATGTCGCCAAACACGGATGCGACCATCATGATGATGTAAACAGAACCTGGATTCATCCGAAAAAATGACGTTTTGGCATTCATGCACCCAGGTTCGTCGTTGAGTACACCATCGCAGACGCTCCTGTCTATGATGCAGCGTCAAGGGTAACCGCAGCCATGGTCTCCGAGCTGATAGTCCATGCTGCTGCAAACGTCCCCATCTGTTGACTCAGGGATCGACGCGTGGCTGTACGATCCGTTACAGCCATGCGGATAAGATGCCTGTCATCTCGACTGGTACTGATACGAGGCCGTTGGGATCCAGCACGGCATTCTGTATTACCGTCCTGAACCCACCGATTCCATATTCTGCTAACAGTCATTGGATCTCGACCAACGCGAGCAGCAATGTCGCGATACGATAAACCGCAATCGCTATAGGCTACAATCCGACCTTTATCAAAGTCGGAAACGTGATGGTATGCATTTCTCCTCCTTCCACGAGGCACCACAACAACGTTTCGCCAGGCAACGCCGGTCAACTGCTGTTTGTGTATGATAAATCGGTTGTAAACTTTCCTCATGTCAGTACGTTGTAGGTGTCGCCACCGGCGCGAACTTTGTGTGAATGCTCTGAAAAGCTAAACATTTGCATATCACAGCATCTTCTTCCTGTCGGTTAAATTTCACGTCCGTAGCACGTCATCTTCGTGGTGTAGCAATTGTAATGGCCAGTACTGTAGCACAAAATCTCTTCGTGCAGTAATATGGGAAACAAAAGTATTGTCAACTGCTGTAAATAAAGATGTGCGAAGTGTCGTGTGATAAGAAATGTAAGGGCGGCCTAAATGTATGACGAGCCTTAACACGAGTGGACACGCAATCTGCGCAGCGAGAGGCGTGGAGCAGGTGGAAGCTGCAGCGACAAAGCGCGCTGCGGACAAAAGGTGTGCTCCCCAGGGCTCCATTCTGACGCCGCGGCAAATCGCTACGCTCTCCACTCCGCCGCCTTCCGTGTAAATATACCGTGGGACCGCTATCTGGGCTCCGTACGAGCGCCCATCCTGCAGAGGACTCACTCGGACGTTTTGCTAGGAAAGGAACTCCTAAACAGGAGTTAGAGTTCCCGTCTACACACGTATTACATTTGTAAGCTCCCTATCCGCTTTTAACAGGTGTGCCGGTATCAAATGAGCTTCTTTTTGTGAAAATGAAACACTAATTTTGAACTGAAAAGTAAAAACATTTTATTCAAAGTACTGACCATTGCTTTCTATACATTTTGACCACCTTTCTGGCAATTTGTGGACACCACGCCATAGAAATGTTCCTCTTTTGAAGCAAACCAATCAGACACCCATTTTCGACTTCTTCGTAGAAATCTAAATGCTCCTCAGCCAATGCGTGTCCCATTCTCGAAAATAAATGGTAGTCGGAAGGGGCCAAGTCTGGTGAATACGGCGGGTGGGGTAGCAGCTCCCAGCTAAGTGTTTTGATTGTATCCTGAACTAGTTTTGCTTTGTGTGCAGGTGCATTGTCGTGTAAAAAAATTACTTTTCCATGTCTTCTGGCCCTTTCTGGTCTTTTTCCATCAATGTATAGTTCAAATTGATCATCTGTAGTCTGTAGCGATTAGTATTCAGAGTTTCACCGGGTTTTAGAAGCTCATGATACACCACACCTTTCTGATCCCACCGAACACAGAGCATTGTCTTCTTGCCGAATCGATCTGGTTTTGCAGTCGATGTTGATGGTTGTCCCGGGTTAACCCTGATTTTTCCCGTTTAGGATTCTTAAAATAAATCCAGTTTTCATCGCCAGTAACAATTCGATGCAATATTGATTTTCTTTCATGTCATTGAAGCAAAATTTGACAAATTGTTTTTCGTTTTTCCATCTGTCTTTCATTTAATTCATGTGGCACCCATTTTCCACACTTTTGGATCTTTCCCATAGCTTTCAAACGGTCAGAAATTGTTTGTTGTGCAACATTTAGCATTGCTGCCATCTTCATCTAATATTGCTTGCAATTCGGCGTCTTCGAACGTTTTTGGTGGTCTTCAACTTTCTTCATTTCTTACATCAGAATCATTATTTCTGAACCGTTGAAACCGTCTTTTGCATGTTGCTTCTGATAAAGTGTGATCACCATATACCTCGGCAAGCATTCGATGCGACTCTGCAGCACTTTTTTTGAAATTAAAACAAAAAAAATATTTCTTTCCGCAAATCATCACTTTCTGGTCCAAAATTCGACATCGTTAATACGATGAAAACATATAATGCTGTTTGGTCCATGACTTGAGGAATACTAAATATATTTGACAGATGCCATACCAACCAAACAAAAAAAATTAAGGATCGTTCACAACAAATGTTCCCTATCGACACATTTGTATCTTAACGCTCATTTCATACCGGTACACCTGGTACTAATATATTTTGTTAATGTTTACGCATCGCAGTCGTTCACGAGTTGGAGGAAGTCACATTGTTGTTAGCAATTACTGTAAAACGAAGGGCAAGAGGAAGATTCCATATTTCTAGTTTGAGGAAAGCGTCTAATATAGAGCCGCACTACAAACTGTTTACAAAGGCCGAGAATATGGAATAGATCCTCAGACAAGTCACCGGCTCGACGTTTTTTTAAGTAAAAGATTCCAGCACGTTGCACTGGATGGCGAGTTTTCATCAGGGACAAGGCTGAGTTGAAGTACAAATAAAAATGCATACTATCATTATAAATGCAAAGGTAAGGCTGAGTTAAGTACAAATAAAAATCCATACTAACATTATAAATACAAATGTAATTCTGTTTGTTACACTCTCATCAACAAATGGAGTAACCGATTTCGATGTAATTTGGTGTGGAAATCGCTTCCACGCTGAGGAAGAACGTAAGCTACTTTAGAAACTGCTTAGTAACTGATATTAATTTATTGCAAGAATATGACGCGAAATTGGGGAAAATAATTACTCCTTGGAAGAGCTTTGTCCTCTTCGACTTTGGGACTTTATATTTGTGAAAATCCATTTATTGGTTGACGTCTTCTACATAAAACAGTTCAACGCAAAGAATGCAATAATATACAATCCTCTACATGTTCAATCCCTACTAATATCATTTTCGACTTTGGAACTTTATATTTGTGACAATCCATTTATTGGTTGATGTCTTCTACATAAAACAGTTCAACGCAAAGAATACAATAATATACAATCCTCTACATGTTCAATCCCTACTAATATCATAAAATTCGAAAGTAGGTCTATCCGCTACGTTTTCACGAGTAAATCTCTGAACCGATTTCGACGAAATCTGGTAGGGAGGTAGTCTGAATCTTGAGGTAAATGACACACTATTTTAGAAAGGAATAAAAAGAAACACTGACCTAGAGACCACAAGCAGGCACACCGCTACATTCTCATTAACTGCGTGGGTGAAGTACGAAATGGAATATCTTTTTTTTTATCACCAGTCACCATCAAATACATTTAAAAAATTGTGACGGAACTAGTTTGTCACACATCACTAAGAGACAATATATATAATCATTTTACGTTGTGCTCTGATAAACTTTCTGAATGGAGAAGCAGGACCTATGAATTCTGGGAATGAGCTCGAGCTTTCCTCAGTCCTGAAATGTGCCGAGATGTGGCATCTGCAAGTCTTTAGCAGTGTGTTGACAATAGAGGAATTCCGAGAGGTTTCTCGACAGAAGTTCCTAGGGGGGGCAGCAATCGTGCAAATAAGTCACTTTCAGTGTCTTTTAACCCATAGCGCTAAAAAAGCGCTTTTCAAAGCCACGCTATCCACGAGAGATGCTGCGAGATTTTAACTAAGCCATTAGGCCGTCTGGAAGACGAAATCAGGAAGCAGGGACACCGCTACATTCTCATTAACTGCGTGGGAAGCAGTTGCATTCACGCACCCAAGTATCTTTCCTCCAACCATAAGGTGTCAGTATTCTGCCAGTGCAGTTTGTTAACAGAGAATACAACAAATTCTGGGTGAGGAAATTCTTTAGGCTTACCTGCTATGCAGGAAGGGAGAGCCAGATTTTCAGTTGACATTGTAACACACATTGCATTTTCCTCCCCCTCAACGGTAAATTTTGAGGAATGTGCAGGACACACACTAATCAGGGTTTCCTTGGTGTGTGGAGGCGTCGATTTCTGGGTGAGCAGACGGCAGTTGATCGCGTATCGTTCGTTGGAGCTCTTCAGTAAGTGGCTGCAACCTGGCACACCTCTAGTGGGTAACTGTTGCATTTAGCATTTGCATTTGTCTTTGCATTGCTTAGCTCACAAACTGCGAGTCGGTTTAATACTTGGGACTGCATTTTATCGTTGTTTCTTTATCATACTGGGATCTAGAGTTGTTGCTATCCAGAATATGCGTATTTTGTGAGTTGTCTAGACTTTGGAAAGTGATTTGCGTATCAATCTGCAGTCTTCCAGAGAGCATTCAGGTACTTTCTGCACACATACAGTTTCCATTAATTTGAATATTATCACTTGGCGTTCCACAGAAACCTAGAAACTGTTAGGACATTACTACACTACTAGGCATTAAAACCGCTACACCAGGAAGATGACGTGCTACGGACGCGAAATTTAACCGACAGGAAGAAGGTGCTGTGATATGCAAATGAGTAGCTTTTCAGAGCATTCACACAAGGCTGGCGCCGGTGGCGACACCTACAACGTGCTGACATGAGGAAAGTTTCCAACCGATTACTCATACACAAACAGCAGTTGACCGGCGCTGCCGGCCGTGGTGGCCGAGCGGTTCCAGGCGCTTCAGTCTGGAACCGCGCGACCGCTACGGTCGCAGGTTCGAATCCTGCCTCGGGCATTGATGTGTGTGCTGTCCTTAGGTTAGTTAGGTTTAAGTAGTTCTAAGTTCTAGGGGAGTGATGACCTCAGCTGTTAAGTCCCATAGTGCTCAGAGCCATTTGAACCATTTTTTTTTACCAGCGTTGCCTGGTGAAACGTTGTTGTGATGCCTCGTGTAAGGAGGAGAAATGCGTACCATCTCGTTTCCGAGTTTGATAAAGGTCGGATTGTAGCCTATCGCGATTGCGGTTTATCCTATCGCGATTGCGGTTTATCCTATCGCGACATTGATGCTCGTATTGGTCGAGATCCAATGACTGTTAGCAGAATATGGAATCGGTGGGTTCAGGAGGGTAATACCGAACGCCGTGCTGGATCCCAACGACCTCGTAACACTAGCAGTCGAAATGACAGGCATCTTATATGCATGGCTCTAACGGATCGTGCAGCCACGTCTCGATCCTGAGTCAACAGATGGGGACGTTTGCAAGACCACAACCATCTACTCGAACAGTTTGACAACGTTACCAGCAGCCTCGACTATCAGCTCGGAGACCATGGCTGCGGTTACCCTTCACGCTGCATCACAGACAGGAGCGCCTGCGATGGTGTACTCAACGACGAACCTGGATGCATGAATGGCAAAACGTCATTTTTCTCGTATGAATCCAGGTTCTGTTTATATCATCATGATGGTCGCATCCGTGTTTGGCGACATCGCAGTGAACGCACATTGGAAGCGTGTATTCGTCATCGCCATACTGGCGTATCATCCGGCGTGTACTCAACGACGAACCTGGGTGCACGAATGGCAAAACGTCTTTTTCTCGTATGAATCCAGGTTCTGTTTACATCATCATGATGGTCGCATCCGTGTTTGGCGACATCGCGGTCAACGCACATTGGAAGCGTGCATTCGTCATCGCCATACGGACGTAACACCCGGCGTGATGGTATGGGGTGCCATTGGTTACACGTCTCGGTCACCTCTTGTTCGCATTGACGGCACTTTGAGCAGTGGATGTTACATTTCAGATGTGTTATGACCTGTGTCTCTACCCTTCATTTGATCCCTGCGAAGCCCGACATTTCAGCAGGATAATGAACGACCGCATGTTGCAGGTCCTGTACGGGCCTTTCTGGATACAGAAAATATTCGACTGCTGCCCTGGCCAGCACATTCTCCATATCTCTCAGCAATTGAAACGACTGGTTAGTGGTGGCCGAGCAACTGGCTCGTCACAATACGCCAGTCACTACTCTTGATGAACTGTGGTATCGTGTTGAAGTTGTATGGGCAGCTGTACGTGTACACGCCATCCAAGCTCTGTCTGACTCAATGCCCAGGCGTATCAAGGCCGCTATTATGGCCAGAGGTGGTTGTTCTGGGTACTGATTTCTCAGGATCTATGCACCCAAATCGCGTGAAAATGTAATCACATGTTAGTTCTAGTATAATATATTGGTCCAATGAATACTCGTTTATTATCTGCATTTCTTCTTGGTGTAGCAATTTTAATGGCCAGTAGTGTATGTAAAAAAAATATCGTCTGTGTATTCTTACTCACTGAACTGCAGTTTCACTGTGACGGAGCTTCCAATGTTATACAGGTGCAATACGAGAGAGAGACTTTTTTCTCTTAATCTTGAAAACTAGCAGGATCTTTTTTAGTTACATGAATTTAAAGAGACTTTAATTTTGTTGATAATGAAATTTCACCTACGCTGGTACACAGCAGTGTGAATAATTATCAACTTAATAGCTGTACGATTGTGTTGGATTTTATCTGAGCACAGAATCGGTTATTTGGTTTTTTGTGTCTAGAGTTCGCGAATGTGGCAGGCGGTTTACACAAACGGCCGATGAACCCTGATAGACTCACAAACGTATGTAAAGTAGCAGAGACTGCCGGAGCTTGCCGAATTATCAAATTTGTTCCATAGTGTACACATTGTTTAATGATTAGCTACTTAACTGCATGACACACAGATGAATGCTCCTGTCCCTGACCCCTCAGCACTCACCACTGACCAACAATGCAGTCATCGTGGGTTGGGGCAACCGGTGGTGGGGACTGGTGGAGGGGGGAGGGGGGAGGGGGGAGGGGGTGAGGTGTACATAATGAGCAGTGCTTACCCCAACAGGCTGACGCATGAGGGCAACTGACGTTATTGCGTGTACAATAGCTTACTTGCTCACCATCACTTTTCGCAAGAAAACAACTGATGATGGAAGTTCAGCCACACATAATTTTCTCACTGTCTGAATGTGGGCTTTGTGTTTTTGAACTATGAGGATTGGTATAGTTAATCACCCTTGCTGGTATACAATGAGAATGTGACGAAGTTCTAGTGATTAGAATCGTGTATGAGGTCTCATACAATAATCAGAGGAGGCATAGTAAGTGCAGTGACGAAATTTCTGATCTAAGCCTGAAAATGGGATAGGGAAAAGTTCTTTTCACGAGATCTTGAAAACAAACAAGTGACATTCATTTGAAAAATACCCTATACAGAAAACCTTTTTTTGGTATGTGTGATTTCTGATAGGTTGTACAAAGCAATTTCCTATGTACATGGAAATATGCTCTGTCCGAAAATGTGATTACAGAGCTCTGGTACAAAGCATCAAAAATGCAACTTGCCTGGAACGTTACAGACTATTGAGATCTCAGGACAGACATACTCACTGGTCTCATTTTCATGTAGGATGCAATAGTTAGTTGGCTTGTACATGGGTGGAGAATATGAAACTGTTATGCTTACGTTGTTAAATAATAACATTTTTTTCATTATAACATCCAGACTGCCTCTCCCTCCCCCCATAAAATACAAAGATTCTTGAGCATCAGCATTACCGTTTCCTGACCAAAGAACTGGCTGATGGCGACCTACTGAGTGGTCTCCATTACCTGGTCGTGAAGTCCAAAGACTTATTAATGGTTCGCCCTAAGAAGACTCTAATGATGGCGAAGGTTGACAGGAGTAACTGTTTCGATAAAAGTCAGGAGGCGTTATGTGAGTTTGGACCAACATTTACTTGTTTCCAGTGGCTACTAACCTTAGCTTACAATGCTAAGCGCCAAGGGTGTCTTCTTTGACACAACAATAATTTTAAATCACGTCGAACTCATTTATGTATAGCATTTATGTAATCTCTAACTCCGCATGTTACATTTTCTTATGTCTGCGAGGACATAGGGGCACCGGATGGACTGTCTTCTGCTGGTTAAAGTTGACTAGATTGGCTGCTGTAGGTAACGATCGAGGCCATTCGACTACTATCGATATTGCTACTCCTGTCAGCCATCGGGCCGAGTGCCTTCTTAGAGTGAACAGTTAGACCATGGTACATCAAGAGGAGATTCGGGATCTGACCCACCTCACTGATCCCATCAAGAATGCCTGCATCAAAGTGACACATGGCTATGAATCACAGCGTGCATCCGCAATAAAGACAGCGAATTCACCTTTATTCTTCAGTGGGAGGACGTAATTAAAGATGTGAAACGACGCTATCGAACAATAAAACTTTTACACCGTTCTGACCGGAGTTCTTATATAACTGAGTTGTTTTTGGTTGTATTACTATGGTTGTGAATTTCACAATTCATCCTAAAATCACTCTTATTATTAACCACAGATACCATTAGGAAAGAAAGGTAGCTGAAAGTACAGTACTATTTCTTCACAACATCTTGAACAAGAGTGCCCTATTTCTGATTCAGTAGGAGTCGATCGATGTCGAGTTTGTGAGAGTCATGCAGAGAGATACCTGTCCGGAGACGGAATGTTTTAACGCTTCTGTGAAACCCAAGGCAATTCAAACTTTCACATTCATTGACTTCGCTAACTCAAAACCGAACTGTCACATTGCAACCTAATCTAGAGGCCGCCCGTAGTGACCGAGCGGTTCTAAGCGCTTCAGCCTGGAACCGCGCGACCGCTACGGTCGCAGGTTCGAATCCTGCCTCGGGCATGGATATGTGTGTGACGTCCATTGGTTAGTTAGGTTTAAGTAGTTCTAAGTTCTAGGGGACTGATGACCTCGGATATTAAGTCCCATAGTGCTCAGAGCCATTTGAACCTAATCTAGACCTTGAGCTAATCTACAGATCAGACTGCTATTTGTTTTCACATTCGTTATTTAGAAAAACGCACAGACAGCCACCTTTATCACCTAAACCTACATATATTCCCAGCAAGTCACGTCTCTAGTTGTGTGGCGGGGGGTACTTCTCCCTTTTCCCGTTCCAGTCGCGACAGGCTTGTGGGAAGAAGATTGCTGGTAAGCCTCCATGTGCATCCTAATTTCTCTGATTTTTTTTTCGTGGTCTTTTCGTAGGAGTAAGCCATTGATTCCTGTAGGAACTTACGGTCTCAGAACTTTAACAATTAGCCACAGTGCGATGCAGAATGCCTCTCTTGCAGCAACTGCTACTGGAGTTGCAGATTATTTCTGTGATGTTTTTGCTCTTACTGTATGAACTTGTAACGAAATGTGCTGCTCTTTTTTGGATCGTCTCTATTTTCTCTGTAATCCCATCTGGTGCGGCTGTAGAGGTTTGATAGACGAATCTACACCTCAGGCTGAGCTACAAATAAGTGTATCACCACAACTAGGTTCTTTGCTTTCATATGCATTGGCTTCAAATCATAACCAGACCGTCACGTTCCATTCTAAACTGCATCCACTGACAACTTCAGGAACTGAGGAAAACGCTAGCTAATCCCCAGAATGCACAGGTCCTGTTTTTCATTCAGAAAGTCTGTGACCATACAACCTCAAATAAGAAATATACAGGGCTATTACAAATGATTGAAGCGATTTCATAAACTCACTGTAGCTCCATTCATTGACATATGGTCACGACATACTACAGATACGTAGAAAAACTCATAAAGTTTTGTTCGGCTGAAGCCGCACTTCAGGTTTCTGCCGTCAGAGCGCTCGAGAGCGCAGTGAGACAAAATGGCGACAGGAGCCGAGAAAGCGTATGTCGTGCTTGAAATGCACTCACATCAGTCAGTCATAACAGTGCAACGACACTTCAGGACGAAGTTCAACAAAGATCCACCAACTGCTAACTCCATTCGGCGATGGTATGCGCAGTTTAAAGCTTCTGGATGCCTCTGTAAGGGGAAATCAACGGGTCGACCTGCAGTGAGCGAAGAAACGGTTGAACGCGTGCGGGCAAGTTTCACGTGTAGCCCGCGGAAGTCGACGAATAAAGCAAGCAAGGAGCTAAACGTACCACAGCCGACGGTTTGGAAAATCTTACGGAAAAGGCTAAGGCAGAAGCCTTACCGTTTACAATTGCTACAAGCCCTGACACCCGATGACAAAGTCAAACGCTTTGAATTTTCGGCGCGGTTGCAACAGCTCATGGAAGAGGATGCGTTCAGTGCGAAACTTGTTTTCAGTGATGAAGCAACAGTTTTTCTTAATGGTGAAGTGAACAGACACAATGTGCGAATCTTGGCGGTAGAGAATCCTCACGCATTCGTGCAGCAAATTCGCAATTCACCAAAGGTAATGTGTTTTGTGCAATCTCACGGTTTAAAGTTTACGGCCCCATTTTCTTCTGCAAAAAAAACGTTACAGGACACGTGTATCTGGACATGCTGGGAAATTGGCTCATGCCACAACTGGAGACCGACGGCGCTGACTTCATCTTTCAACAGGATGGTGCTCCACCGCACTTCCATCATGATGTTCGGCATTTCTTAAACAGGAGATTGGAAAACCGATGGATCGGTCGTGGTCGAGATAATGATCAGCAATTCATGTCATGGCCTCCACGCTCTCTCGACTTAATCCCATGCGACTTCTCTCTGTGGGGTTATGTGAAAGATTCAGTGTTTAAACCTCCTCTACCAAGAAACGTGCCAGAACTGCGAGCTCGCATCAACGATGCTTTCGAACTCATTGATGGGGACATGCTGCGCCGAGTGTGGGAGGAACTTGATTATTGGCTTGATGTCTGCCGAATCACTAAAGGGGCACATATCGAACATTTGTGAATGCCTAAAAAAACTTTTTGAGTTTTTGTATGTGTGTGCAAAGATTTGTGAAAATATCTCAAATAATAAAGTTATTGTAGAGCTGTGAAATCGCTTCAATCATTTGTAATAACCCTGTACACTACTGGCCATTAAAATTGCTACACCAAGAAAAAATGCAGATGATAAACGGGTATTCATTGGACAAATATATTATATTAGAACTGACATGTGATTACATTTTCACGCAATTTGGGTGCATAGATCCTGAGAAATCAGTACCCAGAACAACCACCTCTGGCCGTAAAACGGCCTTGATACACCTGGGTATTGAGTCAAATAGAACTTGAATGATGTGTACAGGTACAGCTGCCCACGCTGCCTCAACACGATACCACAGTTCATCAAGAGTAGTGACTGGCGTATTGTGACCAGACGTTTTCAATTGGTGAGAGATGTGGAGAATGTGCTGGCCAGGGCAGCAGTCGAACATTTTCTGTATACAGAGGCCAGTACAAGACTTGCAACATGCGGTCGTGCATTATCCTGCTGAGATGTAGGGTTCCGCAGGGATCGAATGAAGGGTAGAGCCACGGATCGTAACACATCTGAAATGTAACGTCCACTGTTCAAAGTGCCGTCAATGCGAACAAGAGGTCATCGAGACGTGTAACCAATGGCACCCCATAGCATCACGCCGGGTGATATGCCAGCATGGCGATGACGGATACACGCTTCCAATGTGCGTTCACCGTGATGTCGCCAAACACGGATGCCACCATCATGATGCTGTAAACAGAAACCGGATTTATCCGAAAAAATGATCCAGCACGGCGTTCCGTATTAGCCACCTGAACCCACCGATTCCATATTTTGCTAACAGTCATTGGATCTCGACCAACGCGAGCAGCAATGTCGCGATACGATAAACCGCTATCGCGATACGCTACAATCCGGCCTTTATCAAAGTCGGAAACGTGATGGTACGCATTTCTCCTCCTTACACGAGGCATTGCGACAAAGTTTTACCAGGTAACGCCGGTCAACTGCTGTTTGTGTATGAGAAATCGGTTGGAAACTTTCCTCACGTCAGCACGTTGTAGAATTCGACACCGGCGCCAACCTTGTGTGAATACTCTGAAAAGCTAATCATTTGCTTATCACAGCATCTCCTTCCTGTCGGTTGAATTTCGCGTCTGTAGCATGTCATCTTCGTGGTGCAGCAATTTTATTGGCCAGTGGTGTAGGTTCTTTGCTTTCATATGCATTGGCAACAAATCATAACCAGACCGTCACTTTCCATTCGAAACTGTATCCACTGCCAACTACAAGAACTGAGGGAATTGCTAGCTAATCCCCAGAATTCACAGGTCATGACTTTCAATCAGAAAGTCTGTGAGAATACAACCTCAAATTAGAAATACATACATCCTCGGCTACCACAGGCGACCTAACAGTGCAGTATCCATATTAGAGATGGGGGATCCGCTCTTGAACTAATTCATAGAGTTGAATCTTTCAAAGGAGTGAACAATCAGTGATTCAGAAAAAAGAACGGTAGCTCCAAACGTTTCCCACAGCAGAGAGAGAGAGAGAGAGAGAGAGAGAGAGAGAGAGAGAGAGACGGAGCATATCAGCAACGCCTCTGCTGGTCAGAGCACAGTGCACGCCACACAACACAGCCAGCGCCGGCCTCTGCCCTGCTTCTATCTTGGCTGCCTGCATTGTGCAGTGCCCCATTGGATTTTGTGTTTCACATATGCCGTGCCGTCTCTGTGCATCCTCTGCCGCTTGCAGTGTCTGGCGCAGCTTAACTTCGCATCGCACTCTGTCGGCGATCGTTTCAGTCGCACGTCCTGCCCTCTGGGCAGTTGATGCGAGCAACAGGACAGAGAGCCACCTAGCGGATAACATAGGAACTACTTGCAACAACCTGCTCGCAAGGGAACGGACGATTTGTCTCGGAGCGGGTGAGTTCACCGCTCCCCCCACCTTTGGAACTCGCCCGCTCAACGCTCACCCCACCGTCTCGACTCTAGCCAGAGCGTTGAGCAAAGCGACTCAGGTGTCACTCTGGTCTCTGCAGTCTCTGCTCACGCGGTAATACAGCTCGCGGCTCGACCTGCTCGACTCAGCGCCTCTGCATCGGAGTTCGTCCCTACTGGATATTGTTCTTCGTAGTAATACCGCTATGTATATTACATTATTATGTTATGTATACATCAATTGTTTTTATTTTATTTTTATTTGTTTAAACTGATTAGATTAGGTTCCTGATGACTCCTCTTACTATAGGATTTTTATTATGGACACTCGAATTTACGCTTTAATTACAAGCGAACCGATAAACGTATCGCAAAATGTGTTACACCAATATTTTCCTTGTTTTATTCTGCGTAAGGCTATATGCAGCACTTTCGTTTTACAGTCAAATTTATATTTTTTTTTCTTATTCTGGTACGGATTTTGAGATTTTAGGCGTCTTCGGAAGGAAACGTTCACTTTAAAAATATATGGCTTGCGATGTATTTGTATGAGATTAATGAAATTTTAATACATTATAGCCAAATATATTGTTAATGTAAATCTCAAGTTACAACATTTTCCGATCACCGAAAAAACCACGATAGTGCAAAATAAATCAATAATCAAAAACTTTATCATATCGTGGAAATTTCAATAAACAATACAAAATTCTTACTCATGATCTGTGTTACTTCAAAATAGGATCAAATAAGATCAAAATACAGATATAGTACTGGAATAAACCAAGTTTAAAGGGCAATTTGCCTTCCATTTATTTTCTATTGTAAATGAGTGGTGAGTCATGAAAAAGAGCTAATTTATTTCAGAGAGTGAACAGTTCTGATCCAATCTCTGAAAAGAACAGTTTTGCCCATCTCTAATCCATTTAGTAATGGCTGTCGTGCATGCCATGGCGAAGTAGCAAACAAAAGTGTAGGTTCTATTCTGCGCGACGAAAGCGCCGTTTGTTTCCTCAGCACCACTTTACCTGCAACTCCCCCCCCCCCCCACTCCCTTTGGCAGGCCACTCGCTGGTAGTCGGTGGGCGGTGGGCGGTGGGCGGAGCTTGCTTCCCCCCCTCTGCGCATTCCCCTGAGAACTAGTTCAGGACTTTGTGAAAAAACAATGAGTGGAACTCAGTCCCCTCTTACGGGATGCCCCAACACGGCTCACCTACACGTGATAGATAAACTACTCGCTTTAACGGTAGCAGTTATTTACAGCAGCGCGATAGCCTTTGCAAGCACACGTGCCACGGGGAGCAGAGAACAGAGCGGGCCGTCCACAGGCGAGATGGCCGGCGCCGCCGCGGAACGCGGCCGGCTCGTAAACGAAATGCGCGAGCCGCCCGAAGAGCTACTCGCGCGGACGAGAGTCATTTGTCGTCAGGCCGCAGGCAGGCAGGCGGGGGAATTCCCAGCCGCGCGGCCGGCATACCGCGGGGAAACCCCCTACCGGCAGTTCGGGCAAGGCACCCGGCGGAAGGTGGCAACGCGCGCCCTGCTGACGGCGGCTCTCACGTGCACCTCTTCTCGGGTGATTTTTAGAGGGAGATGGGAAACGGAAGATGCATGCTCGGCATCGTGCATTATCTACTGCGGCGAGAGGAAGGATGTACCTCTCTCAGGAACTGCTGCCACCACATCTACACGCGGATTTAAATTAATTGGCATCCAATGGTCACAGTCCAAAGTAGCGACGAGAACTGGCTCAAAAAATGGCTCCGAGCACTATGCGACTGAACTTCTGAAGTCATCAGTCGCCTAGAACTTAGAACTAATTAAACCTAACTAATCACAGTATGAAGGCTTTCACGACCGGATGAGAAGATAAACCTAACTAACCTAAGGACATCACACACATCCATGCCCGAGGCAGGATTCGAATCTGCGGGATTCGAATCTGCGGCCGTAGCGGCCGCTCGGCTCCGACGAGAAGTGTCTGCAAGCCAAAACTCTCCGAAGCCTCTGTCTTTTAAACTATTTTCTTTTTTTTTTTAAAAAAAAAAGGACTGGCATTCACATCCCGATGAAATCTCAGGTCGCGAGGGACACTTTATAATGGGGAAGTGGTCAGTGGTACACTTTTATTTTCTTGTGTGCAGCACAGTACGTACAATAAATTCACCACCGGATCCAGTAACATTCACGCACAAACATTTATTTTCTTATTTTCATTTGCAGGCCTTAAAGCGTTATTTGCTTATGTAGGAACGTAAAACTAATCACAGATGAATTATTTTAGATGAAGCTATTCCAAAAATTTGTGAAACATATTTATTATTATTTTTTACAGTTTTCACAATTACCTGCACTATCAGTTTTGAATGTAAGCATAATAATAACCAAAATGCTAAACTGTAAATAAACGAAGATAATTTCCGCCTTTTCTATCCATCTAATTAACAAAGGGTAACTTGGTGTATCCAGTTACGTCTGTGTTCAAAATGGTTCAAATGGCTCTGAGCACTATGGGACTTAACATCTGAGATCATCAGTCCCTTAGTACTTAGAACTACTCAAACCTAACTAGCCCGAGGCAGGTTTCGAACCTGCGACCGCTGCAGTTTCGCGGTTCCGGACTGAAACGCCTATAACCGCTCGGCCACCACCGTCGGCGTCTGTGTTCACTTCGGTTTTGGATTCAGTAGTTGTGAGTCGCGTTTGGCTTAAGCTGTTGAGGTTTTGAGGTGTACTTGTCAGAAGCATTTGCGTCATTTCAACTTAATGTATGTTGTGAACAGTTCATCAAAAGAAATTATTGAAAATGGAGAAACCCGCCAGAAAAAAGTTTGCGATAATTCATTTACAACATTAATAATACACATATCAACAAAAACAACTCTCAATTTTTCTCCGTAAAGCATGAGGTATAAGTCAGGACGCACTGTGCCAACGAGAAACATGGAGTAATCTACAAAGAAGAGAATGAGATGAGCAAAAACGAACTATTATAAATTTTGAGTTTCTTTAATTCAAGAAATTTCTAACTGCCGCCATTTTGCGACCAGACGCCTCTCTCTCTCTCTCTCTCTCTCTCTCTCTCTCTCTCTCTCTCTCTCGTTGTGTGCTCTCAGCCACGTGTCACCACACTAGCTCCTCTTATTCTCCCACATTCCTCTCCGCTCCAAGAAAACCACCGCTTGCAGGGGAGGGTTCATAAGTTTCGCCACAGTGACGACCAAGAATTTCTCTCAGCACGGTGAAACGCAGGGGGAGGCTGCCAAAACTTTTCCACTGTCGCCTACAGTATGCCCATTCTGGCTCGAGGGTACTTCACTGTATGTGCTGCGAAGCCCCTCACTGGTTCACACATACATGGCATAGCGCTGATTGACCCTGACTGAGCCGTCACGTATTCATAGCATTGCGACCACCCTGGTCGGACAGCACGTTCTCT
The DNA here is from genome assembly GCF_023864275.1 of Schistocerca cancellata. Taxonomy (NCBI): domain Eukaryota; kingdom Metazoa; phylum Arthropoda; class Insecta; order Orthoptera; family Acrididae; genus Schistocerca; species Schistocerca cancellata. The sequence goes on along the minus strand of NC_064627.1, from coordinate 186,231,343 downwards.
GTTTCAGCGAATGTAAATTCACGAATCTTACACCATAAGCCACTAATTAGGTAATTTTAAAACTGGGGCAACCACAGCTAAAATAGTTATACAGGATTGCTCGACATTTCATATAGTGAATAGTTAAAAAACAGATGTTAAAACTATTAATATAAATCCGAATTAAATGTTCAATGGTCCGCTATAGCTGTATATTTTCAGGCTGATTGCAAACCCACACAACCAGGTTCGCTACTTTTAAGTTGCATCTTCTGGTGAAAATATAAATGCTATGTCATAGGTTACATAATGCAGAACAGCAACAGTTAGTGTGGCTAGCTAAAGTTTTCTGCCCTCCTCAACTGATAAAAACCATCGTCAATTGATAAAAAGACCGTCGTCAATGATGAATATCAGGCCTGTGTCAAGTGGCGAACTGTACACTTTCCAATTAAAATATGCTCTTGTTGGCCTATGCCAATCAACAGAATGCTGCTGAATTGAGGAGGGCTGAGAACTTTACCTAGCCGCTCCCATTGTTACGCTGCGGCACCCTGTAACCTATAACACAGCATTTATATTTGCACCAGGAGATGGAACTGAGAAGTTGCGAAACCAGTTGTGTGGGTCAATAATCGACCTTAACAAATGAAGTTACAACGGACCATTGGACATTTCATTCAGTTTCATTTTGACAGTGTTAAGACTTTTTATTTTTATTTTAGAAAACTCTTCACTGTATAAATTGCAAAGCACTTATGTACGCTAGTTAGGTGTTTCCCTCCAGCGAGGTTAACAACATTAAGCTGCCAATTTTACTTACTATCGTAAAAACTTTACATGTGATGGTACTGTCACAGTCTTCAGGGGTAGATTGTAAAAGCATTTTAAATATTTACGTTTTGTCAATAATTATATGAAATACTGAGAATCATTTTTTTATTGGCCCTGGGATTTGTTAGATAGGCAGCCTGTAAGAAGATGCGAGAGGCCGTTTGACAATTTTAGGTATTCAGTGATACACATACCGCAAACAATTATGTGGTAAAAGAAATATTGTCTTTCTGTTCACACTCCTACTGATCAATACACGCATCTTTCCAGTGCCTTGTTAAGAGCCTTTAATTTTTTAGATGTTTTCGGATGAAAAACCAATCTGCAACTGGTTGATCCAAACTTGTTAGACACCCTTATCATCAAATTCGCTTTTCAGCCAAACCGTAAACTTAGTCATCAAAGAAATGTTATGTTTACCATAACACTCCGCATCAAGTTCGGCCTTCCGTTTTCTTTTGCTGCCCACTTGTGTTACATTTGTGTTCAATTACCGTAAATATACAGGGTGGTCCATTGATCGTGACCGGCCCAAATATCACACGAAATAAGCGTCAAACGAAAAAACTACAAAATTGTCTAGCTTGAAAGGGGAAACCAGATGGCGCTATGGTTGGCTCTATAGACGGCGCTGCCATAGATGAAACGAATATCAACTGCGTTTTTTTTTAAATAGGAACCCCTATTTTTTATTACATATTCGTGTAGTATGTAAAGAAATATGAATGTTTGAGTTGGACCAATTTTTTCGCTTTGTGATAGATGGCGCTGAAATAGTCACAAACACATGGCTCTCAATTTTAGACGAACACTTGGTAACAGGCAGGGTTTTAAATTAAAATACAGAACGTATGTACGTTTGAACATTTTATTTCGGTTGTTCCAATGTGATACATGTACCTTTGTGAACTTACCATTTCTGAGAATGCATGCTGTTACAGCGTGATTACCTGTAAATACGACATTAACGCAATAACTGCTCAAAATGATGTCCGTCAATCTCAATGCATTTGGCAGTACGTGTAACGACATCCCTCTCAACAGCGAGTAGTTGGCCTTCCGTAATGTTCGCACATGCATTGACAATGCGCTGACGCATGTTGTCAGGGGTTGTCGGTTGGATCACGAGAGCAAATATCCTTCAACTTTCCCCACAGAAAGAAATCCGGGGACGTCAGATCCGGTGAACGTGCGGGCCATGGTACGGTGCTTCGAAGACCAATCCACCTGTCATGAAATATGCTATTCAATACCGCTTCAACCGCACGCGAGCTATGTGCCGCACATCCATCATGTTGGAAGTACATCGCCATTCTGCCATACAGTGAAACATCTTGTAGTAACATCGGCAGAATATTACGTAGGAAATCAGCATGCACTGCACCATTTAGCTTGCCATCGATAAAATGCGGGCCAATTATCCTTCCTCCCATAATGCCGTACCATACATTAACCCGACAAGGTCGCTGATGTTCCACTTGTCGCAGCCATCGTGGATTTTCCGTTGCCCAGTAGTGCATATTATGCCGGTTTACGTTACCGCTGTTGGTGAATGACGCTTCGTCGCTAAATAGAACGCGTGCAAAAAATGTGTCATCGTCCCGTAAATTCTCTTGTGCCCAGTAACAGAACTGTACAAGACGTTCAAAGTCGTCGTCATGCAATTCCTGGTGCATAGGAATATGGTACGGGTGCAATCGATGTTGATGTAGTAGTCTCAACACCGACGTTTTTGAGATTCCCCATTCTCGCGCAATTTGTCTGCTACTTATGTGCGGATTAGCCGCGACAGCAGCTAAAACACATACTTGGGCATCATCATTTGTTGCAGGTCGTGGCTGACGTTCCACATGTGGCTGAACACTTCCCGTTTCCTTAAATAACGTAACTATCCGGCGAACGGTCCGGACACTTGGATGATGTCGTCCAGGATACCGAGCAGCATACATAGCACACGCCTGTTGGGCATTTTGATCACAATAGCCATAGATCTACACGATAGCGACCTTTTCCGCAATTGGTAAACGGTCCATTTTAAGACGGGTAATGTATGACGAAGCAAATACCGTCCGCACTGGCGGAATGTTACGTGATACGACGTACTTATACGTTTGTGACTATTACAGCGCCATCTATCACAAAGCGAAAAAAGTGGTCCAGCTGAAAAATTCATATTTCTTTACGTACTACACGAATATGTAATAAAAATGGGGGTTTCTGTTTTAAAAAAGGCAGTTGATATCCGTCTGACCTTTGGCAGCGCCATCTAGCGGGCCAACCATAGCGCCTTCTGGTTCCCTCCTTCATGCTAGACGAGTTTCGTTCTTTGTAGTTTTTTCGTTTGATGCTTATTTCTGAGATATTTGGCCCGGTCACGATCAATGGACCACCCTGTAGAAACTCACGAACTGACGAGTTATTTCAGGCGGAGAGACCGGTGAGGACGTGAATTTTGAGAAGCGAGAGTGAGGGCTGCGTGGTGTTCGTTACAGCGGCGAGGGCGAGGACCTCGATGTGGTTGGAGTAGGAGCTTGGTGTGGGTGTGTTTGGGGGGGGGGGGGAGGCACACACGACGCGGCGGCCAGATGGGCGAATTCCTGGCGCGGCAGGGGCGGATATTGCGCTCCGATGATTCACTCCGCTGACGCACCTCGGCTGGGCGCTGCTCAGCGCTTCTGGCCACAGCCTACCACACTTCGCGTACCACCTGCCGCTGGACGGGCGTACGCCCTTCCCTCACTCATCGCGTCTGCCCCGATTACGGCGACCAGCATATGATGGCGGCTTCTAAGGGAGATGACCGATATCGGACCAAGATTGTATGAGACATTTAGTCGTACATCTACGCGCGTTTTCTTGGAACCGCTGACACGCCTTGCTCAAATGGTTTAAATCATACCTAACTGGAAGAGTGCAGAAAGTTGAAATAAGCAGTTCACATAATATGCAAAAAACTGGTGATTTCTCAAACTGGGGAACAATCGAGAATGGGGTGTCGCAAGATTCGGTCTTGGGTCCTCTGCTGTTCTTAATACATATTAATGACTTGCCATTCTACCGGGTGATCAAAAAGTCAGTATACATTTGAAAACTTAACAAACCACGGAATAATGTAGATGGAGAAGTAAAACAAAAAAAAAGTAATGTAGATAGAGAAGTAAAACAAAAAAAAGTAATGTAGATAGAGAAGTAAAACAAAAAACAAAAAAAAAAACACCCCATATTGCTAGACGCATGAAAGATCTCTTGCGCGCGTTGTTTGGTGATGATCGTGTGCTCAGCCGCCACTTTCGTCATGCTTGGCCTCCCAGGTCCCCAGACCTCAGTCCGTGCGATTATTGGCTTTGGGGTTACCTGAAGCCGCAAGTGTATCGTGGTCGACCGACATCTCTAGGAATGCTGAAAGACAACATCCGACACCAATGCCTCTCCACAATCCCGGACATGCTTTACAGTACTGTTCACAACATTACTCCTCGACTACAGCTATTGTTGAGGAATGGTGGTGGACATATTGCGCATTTCCTGTAAACAACATCATCTTTGCTTTGTCTTACTTTGTTATGCTAATTATTGCTATTCTGATCAGATGAAGCGCCATTTGTCGGACATTTTTTGAACTTTTGTATTTTTTTGGTTCTAATAAAACCGCATGTCATTCCAAGCATGTGTGTCAATTTGTACCTCTCTATCTACATTATTCCGTGATCTATTCAGTTTTCAAATTTATACCGACTTTTTGATCACCCGGTATATTCACGAAGATGCAAAGCTGGTACTTTTTGCCGATGATACAAGTATAGCTATCACACCCAACAGACAAGAATTAACTGGTGAAATTGTAAACGATTTTTTGCAGAACATCATTAAGTGGTTCTCTGCAAATGGGCTCTCATTAAACTTTGACAAAACAGGGTATATACAGTTCCACACAGTAAATGGAATGACACCACTAATAAATATAGACTGCGATCCAGAAATCGGTAGCTAAGGTAGAATATTCAAAATTTCTAGGTGTATGCATCGATAAAGGGTTGAACTGAAAAAAAAAACACACTGAGGATCTGCTGAAACGTTTGAGTTCAGCTACTTATGCTATTAGGGTCATTGCAAATTTTGGCGATATACATCTGAGTAAATTAGCTTACCACGCCTTTTCATTCTCTGCTTTCGTATGGCATCATATTCTGGGGTAATTCATCATTGAGTAAAAGCGTGTAATCAGAATAATTGCTGGAGCTCATCCAAGATCATCCTGCAGACACTTATTTAAAGAACTAGAGATCTTCACTGTAGCCTCACAATATATATATATATATATATATATATATATATATATATATATATATATATTCACTTATGAAATTTGTTATTAACAATTCTGTGTTTCATTGTGTAGTGTGATGATTTATGCTTTATTGCGATTTATTTGGCTCTGAGCAATTTGGGACTTAACTTCTGAGGTCATCAGTCCCCTAGAACGTAGAACTACTTAAACCTAACTAACCTAAGGACATCACACACATCCATGGCCGAGCCAGGATTCGAACCTGCGATCGTAGCGGTCGCGCGGTTCCAGACTGTAGCGCCTAGAACCGCTCGCCCACTCCGGCCGGCGCGATTTATTTGCAATAATGCTAGTTTACGCGAAAGAACGCACGCTGAAATGTATAGATGATTATAGACAAAGAGACTACACTTAATGTCACTACTGAAGGTAATTTGAATGCAAATTTGAGATGTGATGTCCTAAGCTTCAAGTATTCGATAAAGAGTCTCCGATCTTATCATGTAAACAATAAGCCAAGTCGCGAAGTCGGAACCCAGGGAAGACGAAGCCTACAAATTTATAAAAAGTTCATATGAAATCCGTGGACGCATATACATTTTATGGTGACTTATTAGTCTACGCCATTACCGAATTGGTCGAATCGGAGGATATTAATCTATATTGTAACCTTTTTTGATATATGTTGTTTGACCATTTTTTTATAAAATAAAATACAAATGACGTTCTGAACATCAATCAACCTTCACAGAACGACTAAGAACCTCTCTTAAACATTTCTCAGTTTCAGGAATAATTACTGAAATGCTTTGTTCCGAAATGCTCGTAAGTAAGTCGCCGCTTACCAGCTAAAGAGATGTTATTGCCAGGTGTATGGCTGCACTTTCCCGTGCAGAAAATTTCGCTGTGGTCTCGTCATGAAATTAGCAAACAAAAAGTCGACGTCACTTTCTATTTCTCGTGTCTCTGTTATTTTCAAAGGATGTGCTACGGAGGTCATCCCGGGAGGGCGTGAGCTCGAATTTCCACACGACTGGCCCGACTGCCACGCATGTGTTATTGTTTTTAATTAAGTGAGTACGACAGCTTTCTGTGGTTTATCTCATTTTTCGTAACTCCTTTCAACTACCCATCCCTCTTGTCCTTGATAGCACGTGAGGGCGGTGCTCAAATGCTCTGAAACCGGTCGTAATTTTAAATAAATTCTCAGTACAACTGAAGCGTATTCTTACATGCGAAACGACTTTATTATGCAGATACTGTTTCAGTCATAGTCGTCTTGTGTTTTCTTTTTCTGTCAACTTTCATTGCAGTAGACGCAGTACAAACTGCCGAGCAAAGAAACTGATGCATAGCAGATTGCTTGAACAATGAGGCAACCCGTGGATACGAGAAGAGGCATGCGCACGTGCATTCTTTATATCAATTTTTGTGCATGCGCTTTTGTCCACGTGTGTCAGCGATTACGCTTGAGGAAATGGCCGTCACGAGATCGTTCCACAACAAATATCTTTGTCCTTGGGTGTTCCGAGACAGTGTGTTACAAGCCTTAGCTTAGGTTAGGTTCAAATGGCTCTGAGCACTATGTGACTTAACTTCTGAGGTCATCAGTCGCCTAGAACTTAGAACTACTTAAACCTAACTAACCTAAGGACATCACACACATCCATGCCCGAGGCAGGATTCGAACTTGCGACCGTGCTGACACGCTACCGGCTTTGTTGCACTCCAGTACTTCAACAACAAATGATCTAAACCTTCCTGAAAGATCAAAACTGAATGCTGGACCCCGGAGACTCGAGCCTGAAACCTCGCCTTTGGCAGACAAATCTCTGACCGACTGACTTCTACAGGCTACAGCCGTGCATCACTATCCAAACTCACAGTTTTACGAGGTGTTTGAGAAAAGTAATGACATTGACAGCATTGCGAGCTATCAGGCAACGCTGTGTTGTTCTACTTGTACAGACCGAGGTATTTATCCCTCCCTTCCGAGATTCGGCTCTGTACAGCCATCATATGATTTCGAGAGCGTCACTAGTGAAATTGTGTTTTTTTTGTGTGTGTTACGCAAAATGGAACAGCGGAATTTAGAGCAACGTTGTGCCCTCAAGTTTTGTGTTAAACTTGGGGAATCAGCGAATGTGTCCTTCTAACAGATGAAACAGTCCAATGGGGAACATTCCTTACCAAGAGCACAGTTTTTCGCTGACACAAATCATTTTTGGAAGGCCGAGAACATGTTGTAAGTAGGCTGTTTAGGTTCTTATATTGGTAACGCCGCCGCCACGTAGCGCTCTCTGTATGAAAATCACTGGCTGTGCTGTGTGCAGTCTGTGGCTAGTTTGCATTGTTGTCTGCCATTGTAGTGTTGGGCAGCTGGACGTGAACAGCGCGTAGCGTTGCGTAGTTGGAGGTGAGCCACCAGCAGTGGTGGCTGTGGGGAGAGAGATGGCGGAGTTTTGAAATTTGTAAGACTGGATGTCATGAACTGCTATATATATTATGACTATTAAGGTAAATACATTGTTTGTTCTCTATTAAAATCTTTTATTTGGTAACTATCCCTATCAGTAGTTAGTGCCTTCTGTAGTTTGAATCTTTTATTTAGCTGGCAGTAGTGGCGCTCGCTGTATTGCAGTAGTTCGAGTAATGAAGATTTTTGTGAGGTAAGTGATTTGTGAAAGGTATAGGTTAATGTTAGTCAGGACCATTCTTTTGTAGGGATTTTTGAAAGTCAGATTGTGTTGCGCTAAAAATATTGTGTGTCAGTTTAAACACAGTCATGTATAAATTTTTCCAAGGGGACGTTTCAACGTTGAAGATGAACTTCGCCCACTGAAACCTTCAACTTCAAAAACCGACGGAAACGTCAAACATGTGCGTGCTCTTGGTGGTGGTGGTTAGTGTTTAACGTCCCGTCGACAACAAGGTCATTAGAGACGGAGCGCAAGCTCGGGTTAGGGAAGGATTGGGAAGGAAACCGGCCGTGCCCTTTCAAAGGAACCATCCCGGCGTGCGTGCTCTTGTGAAGTCACTCCCAATTTCCTCAAGGATAAACTGTCGTAAGAAAAGGCTCAGGAAAAGGGTGAATCTAATGAGACCGAATAATGCAGACTAATGAAAGGTGCAGCATGGCAACGCTCTATGTTACATGGCCACTCCATCACCGAGTTGTCCTAAAAAGGCATTCCTGGTATTCCACAGCCCCCTGTTCATCTGATATGACTTCTTACGACTTTTTTCTTTTCCAAAAACTGAAAAATGTCTAAGAGGACATCATTTTGGGATTCTGGAGAGCAATAAAAAGAATGTGATCCACACGTTAAAGGCCTTTCAAGTTGATGCCTTTCAGCACTGGTACCAAGACTGGTGATAACGATTGTGCCAGTGTGCAGCCGCCCAGGGGATCTACTTTGAAGGGGACAATACTGTCGTTTGAAAAAAATAAAAACTTTGGTAGGTTAAAAATGAGTCTCAATATTTTTGTCGCACACCTCATACTTCTGTCGGTACTACTTCTCCCGCTTTCCAAGCTTTACTGAGGTTCTACTATGCACGAAGTGAGACTAGCAGTCCTGGAATGAACGCTATCAAGGAGAAATCCCTTGGCGCTGGGTAGGCCATCTCTCTCACCTCTACTTCCATCAGCACCTCTCTTCTAACTTCAAACGAACATAACATTTACATGTACATTAAGGCACAGCTGCTTCCGATCCAGCACACAATATTAATATTGTCAGCTTACATCCATCTGCAGAGTGAAAGATGAATTCTTGAAACATTATTTTCCGACGAATGTAGTAAGTCGATTGTTCTGAGAACAAAATACCGTTAGACAGTCATTACACATGAACAGAAGCAACATCACGGACTAGAATACATCGTATCTTCGGGGGAAAAATGTCATATTATAAGCCATTCTATACCTTGATGTGACAGGAGATACACTATGTGATCAAAAGTATCCGGACACCTGACTGAAAATGACTTACACGTTCGTGCCTCCCTCCATCGGTAATGCTGGAATTCGGTATTGTGTTGGCCAACCCTTAGCCTTGATGACAGCCTCCACTCTCGCAGGTATACGTTCAATCAGATGCTGGAAGGTTTCTTGCGGAATGGCAGCCCATTCTTCACGGAGTGCTGCACTCACGAAAGGTATCGATGTCGGTCGGTGAGGCCTGGCACAAAGCAGGCGTTCCAAAACATCCCAAAGGTGTTATATAGGATCCAGGTTAGGACTCTGTGCAGGCCAGTCTATTACAGGGATATGATTGTCGTGTAAACACTCCGCCACATGCCGTGCACTATGAACAGGTGCTCGATCGTGTTGGAAGATGCAATCGCCATCCCCGAATTGCTCTTCGACAGTGTGAAGGAAGAAGGTGCTTAAAACATCAATGTAGGTCTGTGTTTGATAGTGCCACGAAAACCAACAAAGGGCCCAAGCCCTCTCCACGAAAAAGACGACTACACTATAACACCACCGCCTCCGAATTTTACCGTTGGCACTACACACGCTGGCAGATGAGCATTCACGGAGCATTCGCCAGATCCACACCTTGCGATCGGATCGCCACATTGTGTAACGTGATTCGCCACTCCACACAACGTTTTTCCATTTACGCTCCTTAAACCAAGCGAGACGTCGTTTGGCATTTACCGGCGTGATGTGTGGCTTATGAGCAGCTGCTCGGCCATGAAATCCAAGTTTTCTCACCTTCTGCCTAACTGTCATTGTAGCTGCAGTGGATCCTCATGCAGTTTGGAATTCATGTGTGATGGTCTGCCTATTACACCTTACGACTCTCTTCAACTGTCGGTGGTTTCTGTCAGTTAACAGACGAGGTCGACCTGTACGCTTTTGTGCTGTACGTTTCCCTTCACGTTTCCACTTCACTATCACATCGGAAACAGTGGACCTAGGGATGCTTAGGAGTGTGGAAATCTCGCGTACAGACGTATGACACAAGTGACACCCACTCAACTGACCACGTTCGATGTCCGTGAGTTCCACGGAGCGCCCCATTTTGCTCTCTCCCGATGTCTAATGACTACTGAGTCGCTGATGTGGAGTATCTGGCAGGGGGTGTCCGGATACTTTTGATCACATAGTGTATCTTATGCGTTGACTAATGTTATAGTATACTAAATACGGCCTGATGGCCTCAGTCAACATGTCTGATGAGAAAATCCACGGAATTTTGTAATGGAGCACATAACATAAATTTGACATAGAGGTAACATGAAATTTTAGACTGGCACGAGAAAGGGTGAATTTACATTTCACATTTCAGTATGGGGCGAATGGTGTGATACGAACCATTGTGAACGCCGGACAATTTAACGTTACCGGAATAAATACGACCTTCGTTGTAAAGAAACATACTCTTTTCTGAAACAAGCTCTTTTCTAAATACTGGAGGAACATGCGACTTGAAACTTCTGAGATGTGATAACTTTTAGTGATAGCGTTTTGTGATACAAAACGGACGACAATAATGCTCATTTGGGCAACCAAGAGGAAACAGTAAACCGATTGAAAAGCCTACTATCTAAAATACGACCAGAGGTGATGACACAATGGATTTTATTGGAGTTTTACTTAAAATACACGCCCAGATATCGTGATTTAAGCCGCATGTTGTTTACCTAACTCACTTAACGATGAAACGTCACCCTAGAAAAATTTATAAATGACTGTACTGGTAAACTTCTATGTTATTTGATTTTCAAACAGTTGAGCAAAACTGAACGTACTCAGATAGTTCTCTCTTTACTTATTCTGATCAACTCTAAACTGACACACAATATTTTTAGCGCAACGCAATCTGACTTTCAATAATCCCTACAAAGTCCGCCCCAGTAGCTGAGTGGTCAGCGTGACGGATTGCCGTCCTCCGGGCCCGGGTTCGATTCCCGGCTGGGTCGGGGATTTTCTCCGCTCAGGGACTGGGTGTTGTGTTGTGTTCATCATCATTTCATCCCCATCCGGCGTGCAGGTCGCCCAATGTGGCGCCGAATGTAATAAGACCTGCGCCAAGGCGGCCGGACCTGCCCCGCGAGGGGTCTCCCGGCCAATGACGCCAAACGCTCATTTCCATCCCTACAAAAGAATGGTTGTGACCAACAATAAACTATACCTATCATGAATCCCTTACCTCACAAAAATCTTCGTTACACGAACTACTGCAGTACAGCGAGCGCCAATACTGCCATCTAAATAAAAGATTCTAACTCTTGAAGGCACTAACCACTGATAGGCATAGCTAGCAAATGAAAGATTTTGATAGAGAACGAACAATGTATTTACCTCAATAGTGTTCAAAAGTCATAATATATATATATATGTATATATATATATCAGTTCATGACATCCAGTCTAACAAACTTCGTTTTTCTGACGAACTCAAGTCCAAATCGTCCGCTCTCAAAACTCTCCCATCTCTCTTCGCACATCCACCACTGCTGGCGGCTCACCTCCAACTGCACAACGTTATGCAGTGTTCACATCCAACTGCCCATCACTACAATAGCGAATATTTCAACAATGCCAATCAGCCAAAGACTGCACACAGCACAGTCAGTGATTTTCATACAGAGCGCTACGTGGCGTTACCAACATAAAAAAATAAAAAGGCTACTTACAACGAGAACGCTGGGATGGTTCCATAAGAAAAAAAAGGCTCTCACAACTAGTCAAATGCCCATATAGCTTCATTTCTAGTGACCAAAAAGTCAACGAGGTGTTGAACACCTACATTTCATCATAAAGCTTTATTCTTCGAACGCTACGACACTTATAAAGCTTTGTTCTTCGACCGCTTCCACACAGCAAGCAGTGGGGAGCCCATATCGTATCTGGAATATTAGTTCTCCGCCTTATTGCATTCGCGGGCATTGAGTGGGAGGCTTGACTGTTTGTCGGAGACTGAACTTCTCAAATTTTGCAGCAGTAGTCATTACGAAATGGTACATGGGAGACAGCAACAAATTCCCTCCCTCTTCTCGTAAACAGAGTTTTTGGCATTTTGGGAGTAATATATCTCGTGCGGCATAAATCCTATGCTTCAGCATCTCCTCCTTGTATTTATTAGGCTTACATCTGACATTCTCGCGCTGGCTAAGCAAACAACCCGCGAAAAGCTCAGCTCCTGTTTGAACCTCCACTCAGTCTTCCGTAAATCCTCTTTATTAGCTACCTCGAGTATAGGTCCTATGCTATTTTTCCTCCATGTTTAACTTTAAAATATTAATACCTGGAGCACTCGCTGGTGTGTATATATTTCAGTGATTAGGACGACACAGTAAAAACAAAGACTTGAGTATTTTAATGTAGTAAAAAAGTAAAAAAGTAAAAATTTATGGTACGAAAGAGATAAATAATTTGAACTGCAACCGAGAAGAGGTGAGAACAGTGCTTTTTACAAAATAACAGGAAAATTTATTTATAATTCCTCTTCGTCTCCTTCTTCTTCCTCTTCTTCGTAATTGCCGCTTTGGCATGGGAGACCATATGCGTTCTCTGCATTTTTCCACCAATCATTGCTTTTCCTGACTTCCGTGCTCCATCCTACTTCTTTCAGGCGCACTGCCTCGCTATCCTTGTTGATATCATCCTTCAGTCTTGTCCGTGGTCTTCCTCGCACCCTTCTGCCCTCCATGGATCCTGATAACACTACACGCGGTAGTCTTTCATCTTCCATCCTAATTAGGTGTCTTGTTTTCTCCATCCTTCGGCCAATATCAGCTCGTGAATATAGCTCTGCCAGTTCCTGGTTTTCTATAGTAGGACTCTCGAACTAAGTCCACAGCAGAATGCTCAGAAAACTTCTGATCGCTCGTTGGCTGTTGGAGAACGTGTGACGCCAGATGCGCGCAGCTAGCTTGAAGCCGACTGCCTTCGTTCGTGATTCTGGCTATAATATCCTTCAGCACTGCGACCGGGGGTCCCTCTTGGAGCTGAATATTTTCCTTAACGTCTAACTCTCGAAAACTAAGAGCTTTTGTTCATCTGCTTTGCTTAATGTAAATGTTTCAGAATCCCGATACCGGAAGAATTACGCTCTAGGATGGTCTGATTCTAAAACTTCTCGAAACGACTCTACTGCACAGAACGCCCCAAGAGTCAAAATACGCACTATTTGCCGCTGCGATCCTTGCCGTACTCTTAAGTTCTATTCTATTCTGTTTACTAAAAATGCTTTCCAAAAATTTGGAAGTGTCTACTCTTTGTAAAATGAGTTCTTCAACTGCCAGTGGGGTACCATCGTTGGGTGCCTTGTTTACCACCATGTAGTCAGTTTTCTCCTCATTTGTAACCCAGTTCGCCTTGCACTATGTCTATAAGAACTTTGATAAGCTGCAACTTTTCTTTGCTATCACAAAATGGAAACAAAGAAAAAGGCAGCATGGACATCTTTTAAATTAGTTGTTACCGGTTTCATAGGAAACAAAAGAGATCCAACCTACAAGACGATCGTCGCAGACATGCTCGACAACTTTAAGAAGCTGGGAAAAACATCGTCCGCGTATGCAAGCCGGTTTATTGTGTTATTACCCAGTCTTATTACAGCTGGATTTAATTTTTTATGTCCTCTGTCTTTTCTAAAATTTATTATAATAATATAATCAGTAAGTGTGTAATAAAGACTTCTAACGCCGACCACCCTGTTTCTAGTTGAGAACGTCAGGACTCGTAAGGACAACGAGAACTAGCACATGGAAACATATACAAAGAACTGAAAGCGCCAAGACGGCCTTGTTTTTCAAAGAGAGATAGAATAAATCGTCAAAGAGACAATGGATCTCCGCAAATCTACGTAACCCAGGCTAAGAAAATAACGTGCTAGATAGATACTTCAAAAGAGCATCACTGTTTTACGATAAGCCTGAACTGGAGATATACCTTCAGCGAAGGTGTCAGTGTGGTACAGTAAAACAAATAAGGGACACGAAGGAAACAAGACGTGATACCACAGGAGGGCTAAACAAACCTGACACACGCCTAATATTTCATAAACGATACAGTGTATCGAAACAAGGTTTCTGATAATCTTCGGCATAACTTTAAGCGACAGGAAATTGTTTTCTGAAGGTCTCTGTTTGGACTATAGCTTTGTACGGAAATGAATCGTGGACGATTACCAGCTGAAACAAGAAGAGGGTAGAACCTCTTTAAATGTGGTGCTGCATCAGATGGGAAGATCGACTAACCAATGAAGTGGTACTGAATCGAAGTGGAAAAAATTAATTTATGACAAAACTTGACTAAAAGAGGGGAATCAGTTGACAGGACACATCCTGAGGCATTAAAAAAACGCCAGTTTCGTAATGGACGGAAGAGTTTTGATAAAATTGTGTAGAGGGAAACCAAGGGATGAGCACAGTAAGCAGGTTCAAATGGATTCAGAGTTCAGCAAGTATTCAGAGATGGTCTGGTAATCGAGGGAAGTGTGAGAGGTAACAACTGCATGAAAATAACGTAAAAACTGATGTACTGTTGACCGTCCTCAGTCAGCAACAGAAATATCAGCGCTTATACCCATTACATACTGTATATCATCGTAACAGTAACAGCAATGAACAAACTCAAAGAACTCCATTTCTTGATCTGATATTTCGGGCGTAAACTATTGTTCAACTATCGTGTGAACGGACAGACTGAAGTGCAGCGTTCGCATCCGTTATTTTAAGCACAACAGCCGCGTCACTGCTGCACACGAGCATTCGGATTGATTACATATCTACTTGTAACTTTTTTCCGTGGCGTATCGGTACATAAAAAGTCTATTCGTATTCACAGATCACCAAAATTATCCGCTATTTCCATATCATTCTTTGACGAACAGCTGTTTTGATACATCGAACCGTTTACTACATATTTCTGTTGTCTATGTCACGCAGTAAGTCTTGTGTACCAACACGCGTGGTCGGATTGGCAGAATACAAAGCCCCCTCCTCGGCAGCTGTTAAGATAAGAACATTTCACATACCTTCAGAGACATCGGCACAACATAGCAATACATACACTGCACGATAGGTCATAGACATATGGTTAGAATATAATTTATACTGTAGGTCACCTTCGAAGATCGCTTTACAAGTCAAGGAAAGGACACCAAACGGTATGTGTGATGCGTATTTTGAGGATAGGCGGGTGATATCACCATTGATGCGTAAGCTTCATCACCGATTAGCCTAACGAAAAATAAATAAAATATATAAATATATAAATATCTTTCAGGAGACAATATTTTCGCAAGGATACCTGGGAAATAAGAGTTCGAGGTTGGCTGTCATTGTTATGTCTACAAGCGTGTGAACGTAAAAGAATTTTGTGCAGATAATAGTCTGACACAAATTTGTCAACATTATGAACTACTTCTGCAAACATCGCAGAAAATACAAATTTTTTTGCGTTTGTGGCGCCATTTTGATCCAGCATAAGATAACGATACATACTAAAGCTTCTGCACTAACATTTCACAGGTAGTAATCGTGATGAAACTTGTCACAATTCAAAGTCTTGGTCGGCTCAGAATTAAACATGATGGGTGATGAGTATATCTATGCATGGCTGAGAACTTCCGCTGTTTCGACGCGAGAAATTAGATGCCAGGCTATTAAAATGAAGAATCATACTTGTCGACATCTAGAGTTTCATAAATGATCTAGCAAATAGTCGCTTAAAATATAATGAACCGACGCGGCTCTAGCAATGTTAAGCAATGTTTACACGCCACTGGACGTAAAGCGGGATTATTCTTGCCTGCAGCGGTAGACGAAAGGTTAGTTATTAGTCTGAGTTGTTTTATTTGAGTTTGCGTGGCTAAGCAAACAAGAGCCTGACATCGAGTCCAAATGGTTGACGTATAATACTCAGATAGCCTTAGGATTTTATTTTGTACCTCATATCGCTTTCTCGTCTCTGGCAACGATTTGTATATCTTGAAAATGTCAAATTGTACCGTGATTTAGAATCGACGCGAAATTGGTGGTCCCCTTACGACCGTTTTCGAAGGTCGGAGGAAGCACGGTTATATTCTAGCTAATATTCAGATGACTGCAGCTTTATTTTTTGTTTTTTTTTTTGTATTTACTCCGTGTCTCCGTAGACAAATAAGCTGTGGGTATTTACAGGACACCCAAATCGTGGTCATACCGAATCGATAGAAAACACAGGTCCCAATACAAGAATACGGCACGTACACTTAGAAGCGTCAGCACATTACAACAATATATGCAATATACGAGACATATGTGGTTAGAATACTATTCGTAATGTAGGTCGCCATCGAAGACAGCGTGAGAAAGCACGAGAAAAACATCAAACAGAATGCGTTATGAGTGTGCCGAAGGTAGACAAGTGGTTTATGCACGTAAATTCTCCGACTCAGACTTGCCAACATTACCAATTATTTATGAGAAAATCGGATACGACACAAATTGCTCGCGTGGTGTGATCGCACTTTGTTACAGAATAAGATAACGACAAATATTAAGAAAAAAATTGGTTCAAATGGCTCTGAGTACTATGGGACTTAACATCTATGGTCATCAGTCCCCTAGAACTTAGAATTACTTAAAACCTAACTAACCTAAGGACATCACACAACACCCAGTCATCACAACAAATATTAAGACTCCTGCACTAACAACCATAAGTGGTGAAAGTGATAATGTCTGTCGACAGCTGCAGACGACATGTGAATAATATCTTGGTTGAGAAAAAAATAAAAAGTTAAAATTGGTAGAAAAGGAAGGGAGGAAGATAAGGCTTTGACCTCCCGTGTATGTAATATAGTAGGTCCTTTCTTTTCTACTGCAACACTAGTCATGACACTTTGAACCGCCGGCCGCTGTGGTCGAGCGATTCTAGGCGCTTCAGTCTGGAACCGCGATGCTGCTACGGTCGCAGGTACGCATCCTGCCTCGGGCATGGATGTCCTTAGCTTAGGTTTAAGTAGTTCTATGTTCTAGAGGCTTGATGACCTCAGATGCTAAGTCCCATAGTGCTCACAGCCATTTGAACCATTCGAACACTGAACCGTTTACGAAATGTTAGCATTAACCAGGTTACATGTCACACTTGATTTTTGTAAAAAAGAGAATTTGGTACTGTGACGTTCCAGGGGGCGTTTTTGAAATTTTGACTTTTTAGAACGTTATTTTAACGATGTTATGAGCATTTTAGAAGTGTGAATACAACATTTGTTTTACATCGCTTCAACCGCAACAAACTTTCTATCATACCGCGTCTCAAAATCTGCAATTATGATTTTTTGTCACCGGAGGTACAGGTACTGTGTACAGGTGCGTACCGTCATAGATTACCTACAAAAATTTTATTGAAACTACATTTCTTCGAATATCTTGGTTGACAGAAATGTTAAGACAGCTAATACCAGGTGTACCGGTATGAAATGAGCGTCGAGATACAAATGTGTCGATAGGGAACATTTGTTGTGAACGAGCCTTAAGTTTTTTTTGTTTGGTTGGTATGACATCTGTCAAAGATATTTAGTATACATCAAGTCATGTAACAAACAACATCATCGTGTTAACAATGTCGTATTTTGTACCAGAGAGTGATGATTTGCGGAAAGCATTAATTTTTTGTTTTCATTAAAAAAAATGCTGCAGAGTCGCATCGAATGCTTGTCGAGGTATATGGTGATCATGCTCTATCAGAAGCAACATGCAAAGGTGGTTTCAACGGTTGAGAACGTGGAAGACCACCGGAAAAGTTCGAAGACGCCGAATTGCAAGCAATATTAGATGAAGATGCCAGCAATGCTAAATGTTGCACAACAAACAATTTCTGACCGTTTGAAAGCTATGGGAAAGATCCAAAAGTGTGGAAAATGGGCGCCACATGAATTGAATGAAAGACAGATGGAAAACCGAAAAACTATTTGTCAAATTTTGCTTCAAAGACATGAAAGAAAATCAATTTTACATCAAATTGTTACTGGTGATGAAAAATGGATTTATTTTAAGATCCTAAACCGGAAAAATCATGGGTTAATCCGGGACAATCATCAACATCGACTGTAAAACCAGATCGATTCGGCAAGAAGACAATGCTCTGTGTTTGGTGGTATCAGAAAGGTGTGGTGTATCATGAGCTTCTAAAGCCCGGTGAAACTGTGAATACTAATCGCTACAGACAACATATGATCAATTTGAACTATGCATTGATCGAAAAAAGACCTGAATGAGTCAGAAGACATGGCGAAGTAATTTTTTTACACGATAATGCACCTGCACACAAAGCAAAACTGGTTCAGGAGGCAATCAAAACACTTGGCTGGGAGCTGCTACCCCACCCGCCGTATTCACCAGACCTGGCCCCTTCCGACTATCATTTGTTTTCATCAATGGGACACGCATTGGCTGAGGAACACTTCGATTCCTATGAAGAAGTCGAAAATTGGGTGTTTGATTGGTTTGCTTCAAAAGACGAACATTTCTATTGGCGTGGTGTCCACAAATTGCCAAAAAGATGGTCACAATATATAGAAAGCAACGGTCAGTACTTTGAATAAAATGCTTTTACTTTTCAATTCAAAATTAGTGCTTCATTTCCACAAAAAAAAAAAAAAAAAAAAAAAAAATACGCTCATTTCAGACCGGTACACCTGGTAAAGGAAGAGAGGAAGATAAGAGTTTAACCTCGTGTCTATTCTTAACATAACAATAAAATAGTAGGTCGTTTCATTTGTACTGAAACCAACGTTACGAAACTTTGAACCGTTTGCGCAATACCAGCGTTATTCCAAATTACGTGGTACCTGTTTTGTCGTGACACGTCGGGACGATAACAAACGTAGATCCTCAGCTGGTCTGGAGGCAAGAGCATGTCACATACAAACACAGACGTCACAATGACACAACAACATATACACAGGTGACTGACTGGAATCGTGGCGGTGGGCAGTATTGTTTACCAGGTGCGGCCAGCGGACGAGCAGGTAGACTTTGGCGCGGCCGAAGAAGCGGAACTTGCGCAGGCGGCGGAACTTCTTGTCGTGGAAGGCGGCCATGCCGTAGTGGCGGCGGTGGCGGAAGATGCTGGCCAGGGCGGCGGCGGCGGCGGGGGCGGCGGCCTCGGCGTGCGAGCGGGGCGGAGCGCGCCAAGCGACTGGCGTCGCGACGCCCAGCGCCGCCGCTCTGGGGTGGCGCCACCCCCTCCACCCCCGGCGGCGGCGCGCGCGCGCTGGACCTGCCGGCGACACGCACCGACGTCCCCACGCGGCGCGACGCGACGCTGCCTAATGCGCGCCGCGTTGACCCTGCAGCGCCAGCCCGCCGCTCGCCGCCGGGTCTCGGGAGAGGTCGATTCACACTGGACGTGAACGGAACCGTGAAATGTGATAAGTTTACACTAGCTCGAACGGCAGCTCTGTCGCTCGCCGGTGGATCGTATGAGGAACGTGCCTATTTTAGGTCCATTCATATCGGACGTCAACGAAACGGAACGGAACTAAAGGTGACATGTGGAGTGGTTATTGCTGAAACAATCGGTTTTCATCATCACGGGAAGGTGTCGTCGTTGAGTGACTGTAGGAGGATACAAGGTGACTTGGACAGGATTTGTGATTGGTGTAAAGAATGGCAACCGACTCTAAACATAGATAAATGTAAATTAATGCAGATGAATAGGAAAAAGAATCCTGTAATGTTTGAATACTCCATTAGTAGTGTAGCGCTTGACACAGTCACGTCGAGTAAATATTTGGGCGTAACATTGCAGAGCGATATGAAGCGGGACAAGCATGTAATGGCAGTTGTGGGGAAGGCGGATAGTCGTCTTCGGTTCATTGGTAGAATTTTGGGAAGATGTGGTTCATCTGTAAAGAAGACCGCTTATAAAACACTAATACGACCTATTCTTGAGTACTGCTCGAGCGTTTGGGATCCCTATCATGTCGGATTGAGGGAGGACATGGAAGCAATTCAGGGGCGGGCTGCTAGATTTATTACTGGTAGGTTTGATCATCACGCGAGTGTTACGGAAATGCTACAGGAGCTCGGGTGGAGTCTCTGGAGGAAAGGAGGCGTTCTTTTCGTGAATCGCTACTGAGGAAATTTAGAGAACCAGCATTTGAGGCTGACTGCAGTACAATTTTACTGCCGCCAACTTACATTTCGCGGAAAGACCACAAAGATAAGATAAGAGAGATTAGGGCTCGTACAGAGGCATATAGGCAGTCATTTTTCCCTCGTTCTGTTTGGGAGTGGAACAGGAAGAGAAGATGCTAGTTGTGGTACGAGGTACCCTCCGCCACGCACCGTATGGTGGATTGCGGAGTTTGTATGTAGATGTAGATGTAGATCATCATCATCATCTAAGACTGATTATGCCTTTCAGCATTCAGTCTGGATGTTAAACCTATTACTTCAAAATCATTCTTAACCGAATCCAGGTACCTTCTCCTTGGTCTGCCCCGACTCCTCCTACCCTCTACTGCTGAACCCATGAGTCTCTTGGGTAACCTTGCTTCTCCCATGCGTGTAACATGACCCCACCATCTAAGCCTGTTCGCCGTGGCTGCTACATCTATAGAGTTCATTCCCAGTTTTTCTTTGATTTCCTCATTGTGGACACCCTCCTGCCATTGTTCCCATCTACTAGTACCTGCAATAATCCTAGCTACTTTCATATCCGTAACCTCAACCTTGTTGATAAGGTAACCTGAATCAACCCAGCTTTCGCTCCCATACAACAAAGTTGGTCGAAAGATTGAACGGTGCACAGATAACTTAGTCTTGGTACTGACTTCCTTCTTGCAGAAGAGAGTAGATCGTAGCTGAGCGCTCACTGCATTAGCTTTGCTACACCTCGCTTCCAGTTCTTTCACTATGTTGCCATCCTGTGAGAATATGCATCCTAAGTACTTGAAACCGTCCATCTGTTCTTTGTTCCTCGTATTTGGCACTCAATCCGTTTGTATCTCTTTCCCACTGACATTACTTTCGTTTTGGAGATGCTAATCTTCATACCGTAGTCCTTACATTTCTGATCTAGCTCTGAAATATTACTTTGCAAACTTCTAGTCGAATCTGCCATAACAACTAAGTCATCCGCATATGCGAGACTGCTTATTTTGTGTTCACATATCTTAATCTCACCCAGCCAGTCTATTGTTTTCAGCATATGATCCATAAATAATATGAACAACAACAAAAAAATGGTTCAAATGGCTCTGAGCACTATGCGACTTAACTTCTGAGGTCATCAGTCGCCTAGAACTTAGAACTAATTAAACCTAACTAACCTAAGGACATCACACACACTCATGTCCGAGGCAGGATTCGAACCTGCGACCGTAGCAATCGCTCGGCTCCAGACTGTAGCACCTAGAACCGCACGGCCACTCCGGCCAGCTATGAACAACAGTGGAGACAGGTTGCAGCCTTGTTTTACCCCTGAAACTACTCTGAACCATGAACTCAATTTACCGTCAACTCTAACTGCTGCCTGACTATCTATGTAAAGACCTTTAATTGCTTGCAAAAGTTTGCCTCCTATTCCATAATCTCGTAGAACAGACAATAACTTCCTCCTAGGAACCGGGTCATATGCATTTTCTAGACCTATAAAGCATAGATACAATTCCCTGTTCCACTCGTAACACTTCTCCATTATTTGCCGTATGCTAAAGATCTGGTCCTAAACCCACACTGATTTTCATCCAATTTGTCCTCAACTAATACGCGCACTTTCTTTTCAACAATACCTGAGAAGATTTTACCCACAACGCTGATTAAAGAGATACCTCTGTAGTTGTTACAATCTTTTCTGTTTCCATGTTTAAAGATTCGGTTATACGAATTTTTTTCAACGCCAGCTTAAACGGACTGTCAATAACGCTCAACGTAACCAGTTTCTGAAATAACAGACTTTTGGTTTTTATTCCTAATATTTCCAGTAAAAAACTTGGAAATCGAACAAAGATTGAAAAATATTGACTCCATCAATTTCAGGTTACAAAGACTCAAAATATTAAATAGGCAAATAAAAGAAAACTTAATCCGTCCACTGTGTGCTGTTTCTCTCTAGTATTCTCGTATTGACCCTAATGTTTTTAAACTCTGCTCAAGAATAGTGTTGTAACCACTACTCGAGCATTACGAATAGTCAGTGCTAAAAGCGCAAAAAATGAGATTGAAAACTATTCTTCGTGTTAATTTGTCGTTTCCGAGGTTTACAAGCAGACAAAGGCATGTTAAGTAGACACAAAAGCAGATCAGCTACCTTCTAATTTTATCGTAAACTATGAATGATCTGCAAAGTTTTCTCCTCACCTGATATCACAAGTTCCTCCAGTTTTTAATCTTTCAAAGCAAATGGAGCATTGCACTTCACTGTCACCGCACTTCGTTTCTTATGCCCCGTGTTTGTTTCTCGTTTTTGTCGGCATTGTTATTAAAACAGCACTGATCGCTTTTGTCATTTCCTATAGTAACGAAATAATTCACAGCAATGGAAATTTATGAATAAAAATTATTCATTTTTAAGAAAGTTTATTTAAGAACAGCAATTTTAATTCCGCTGCTATTGGAAACTGATCTTTTACCCGGTTTTTAGTACAAATTTTAAAAAAACAGCTGTTATAACCATAATACTCGTTATTCAGAAATATACCGGTGTCGGCTTTAACTGGTTGGCTTTTCCCATCCCTACGTCAGCTCTGTCGCTTACCGCCAGGGTCACCTTTCAGAACCGTGAGTACTAATTGATGGTATTCCACAGAGCGCAATATTAGGCCCATGTTTTGACATACGAGGAGACTTTTTTAAAAAAAATAAGCACCGTTTTTAAATAAAAATAAAACAAGTAGACTTTTCTTAGCAGTTTAATTTAAAACGAAAAGTTGTACTTAAATCTACTTTTCTACATAATTCCCACCAATCCTAAGGCACTTATCGTACCGTACAATCAACTTTTGAATACCATCCTCGTAGAACTCTGCTGGCTGATTAGGCAACAGTTGCATAAAGCACACTTCTTGATGCCTGAGGAAACTCATCACATCACGTCTAAATCGTAAAGCGTCTGTTGTCTCTTATTTTTGCGTCAACTTTCTGCAGCAAATCGTCAGTTATGACTGAAGATCGTCCTCTTCATTCCTCATCACGCACATTCGTACGGGCATTTTTAAACGCTTTCATCCATTTCCGTATTATCTCAACGTTCATATTGTTTTCTTCGTACACCTCATTGACCTGACGTTGAATTTCAGTTGCTCTGGGGTCTTTAGCACCAAGAAAACGAATCACGGTGCGTATTGTACAGTCGGCGGGATTCTCAACCAGAGTAGTCATTTCAAATACTCACAAAGAAACGGAAACACGCCGAATATTGGTGGCAATTACGTAGAAAAGCAGATTAAAGCACAGTCAATCGAGCAAAATTAAAATTTCTAAGAAAAGTCTACTTGTTTTATTTCAAAAAGGTATTTACTTAAAAAATCACGTCCCACACATAAATGACTTTCCATTGCACGTTAGGGATTCAGAACCACGTTCTATTTGCAGATGACGTCAGCCTACCGATCGGAGGGAATGATGAAGAAGATCCGTTAACGTTATCTCGAAAGAAGTGTGTGAGTGGTTAGCCAGAAACTAACAGTGCACTGGCCAATAGCAAACACTCACCAGTTACAAAGCCTAGCGCAAAATCCCATATACTGTCAAATTGTCAGACATTCTTGCAAAAAGTTAAAGTCTTGCAACTACAGACCTGCATTTTATAATACGAATAGGATTTCAACCATTTTTATTCGCTAGTAAAGACAAATTGCAACCCTCGGCACAGATTGGTGTACATAAAATCACTTACAAGCAGTGTGAAAATGTGTATATTGACCAGTCACGCTGCGTTGTGGCAATACAGCTATGTAAACATGAGAGAAGATAGAGATTACGGAAGAAAGACGCAACCTTTGATCATCAGCTTTTAGCAGAAAACCCCTTCATATGATGCAGAGTGTGAAGTTTTACATTCTGTTAAGGAAAGCAGAAAGAGGACTCTGCAACAAACACATGACACAGAATAGCAGTCTAGTGTTAAACGATCATACTCATTTTCCATTCTCCTCTTTGTTAAATTAAGTTTCTGTTACAAAACTAGATTCGGACTGTAAATTCATCTTACTTCTAATTTATTGTTTAATGTATCTCCATGTAAAAGGTTTGTTAAATCCACACGTTTAATTAATGTAATTATTTCTATGTGACAAAAATGTAATGTTTCTCTATGTAAACATTGAATGTCTTTTTTGCGTTTTCTGTACAGGTAATATCTGTGCATGTCGCACATCATGTTTGTGTCTGAGACATTCAGTTGTTACCTGGGGATGGCCTCAGAGGCCCAAAGCCGGTTCGTGACAAAATAAATATGATTTTACAGAACATTAGGAAGTGTTTTTGTTTGAAATACTATTAACAAATCCTCAGAAAACAGTAGCCATGAATTTAATTTTAGATCAAAATAAAAATTTAGAGCAACCAGTTATGTGTGTGGATAAGAAAAATTTTAGTGCTGTTACTGAGACTAAATTTCTTGGGATTTATATTCAACAAATTGTTAAGTGGAGTTCTTATATCACATCCCTACATCCGGAACTAGCAAAAACAGCTATTCGGGAAGAATCCTTTGCAAGAACACTGGCACTAAAACAGTTGAGGCTACATACTTTTCTCGCTTACATCCACTAGAGAGGTACAGTATCGTTTTCTGGAGAAATGTCCACCAGGCTAAAATTAGCTTCACGAAATAAAAGGCAGTCAATAATATTGAGACGTGCAAGAAGCAGAAAACTATACAAACCTTTTTTTAAAGATCTAAGAATCTTCCCTGTATTTATGTACTGGAAGTAGTTATGCATGTCAAAAAAATTGCAACCCTCGGCTGCTGAAAACACAGTTGTCCGTGATTACAGTACCAAGGCAAACAGTGAAATATGCGATTGTTATTGCAATCCCGCTTTGTGCCGAAAATATGTATTTAATTCAGGAACAAAGCAACGCAACAGATTACCCCCACATTTCTGAACTACATGTCTTTAAGAAACCTGTCAACCAAGCTACTACAGAACACTTCTTATTCAGTCTATTGAGATCTCATGCGTGAAAACATGTAATTCATACTTTTAATTGTAGAAATAAGTTGTAAACATACAGCATAAGCTAAAATTTGTATCTATTCGTTATATGGATCTGAATTGTTATAAGAATATAATTATATAAACATTTATGGAAAAAATGCCACTACCAAAAAATACACTCCTGGAAATTGAAATAAGAACACCGTGAATTCATTGTCCCAGGAAGGGGAAACTTTATTGACACATTCCTGGGGTCAGAT
This sequence comes from Schistocerca cancellata, assembly GCF_023864275.1. Taxonomy (NCBI): domain Eukaryota; kingdom Metazoa; phylum Arthropoda; class Insecta; order Orthoptera; family Acrididae; genus Schistocerca; species Schistocerca cancellata. Next base: position 186,205,862 of record NC_064627.1, on the reverse strand, counting down.
ACATCACATGATCACACTGACAGAACCACAGGCACATAGACACAGGCAACAGAGCATGCACAATGTCGGCACTAGTACAATGTATATCCACCTTTCGCAGCAATGCAGGCTGCTATTCTCCCATGGAGACGATCGTAGAGATGCTGGATGTAGTCCTGTGGAACGGCTTGCCATGCCATTTCCACCTGGCGCCTCAGTTGGACCAGCGTTCGTGCTGGACGTGCAGACCGCGTGAGACGACGCTTCATCCAGTCCCAAACATGCTCAATGGGGGACAGATCCGGAGATCTTGCTGGCCAGGGTAGTTGACTTACACCTTCTAGAGCACGTTGGGTGGCACGGGATACATGCGGACGTGCATTGTCCTGTTGGAACAGCAAGTTCCCTTGCCGGTCTAGGAATGGTAGAACGATGGGTTCGATGACGGTTTGGATGTACCGTGCACTATTCAGTGGTGTACGGCCAGTGTAGGAGATCGCTCCCCACACCATGGTGCCGGGTGTTGGCCCTGTGTGCCTCGGTCGTATGCAGTCCTGATTGTGGCGCTCACCTGCACGGCGCCAAACACGCATACGACCATCATTGGCACCAAGGCAGAAGCGACTCTCATCGCTGAAGACGACACGTCTCCATTCGTCCCTCCATTCACGCCTGTCGCGACACCACTGGAGGCGGGCTGCACGATGTTGGGGCGTGAGCGGAAGACGGCCTAACGGTGTGCGGGACCGTAGCCCAGCTTCATGGAGACGGTTGCGAATGGTCCTCGCCGATACCCCAGGAGCAACAGTGTCCCTAATTTGCTGGGAAGTGGCGGTGCGGTCCCCTACGGCACTGCGTAGGATCCTACGGTCTTGGCGTGCATCCGTGCGTCGCTGCGGTCCGGTCCCAGGTCGACGGGCACGTGCACCTTCCGCCGACCACTGGCGACAACATCGATGTACTGTGGAGACCTCACGCCCCACGTGTTGAGCAATTCGGCGGTACGTCCACCCGGCCTCCCGCATGCCCACTATACGCCCTCGCTCAAAGTCCGTCAACTGCACATACGGTTCACGTCCACGCTGTCGCGGCATGCTACCAGTGTTAAAGACTGCGATGGAGCTCCGTATGCCACGGCAAACTGGCTGACACTGACGGCGGCGGTGCACAAATGCTGCGCAGCTAGCGCTATTCGACGGCCAACACCGCGGTTCCTGGTGTGTCCGCTGTGCTGTGCGTGTGATCATTGCCGGTGTCAATGTGTTCTTTTTTCCATTTCCAGGAGTGTAATTACCGTAGACTAATGAAATTTTGGGAGAACATTTACCAGGGTAACATATTTAAGTGCTTAACATTGCATTAATGTAAGCGCGAGGTAAGCCATAGCAAACGGGAAATGCTGGTACATTAATAACCGGTGTAACCGCAACAGTGCTGAATTCGAGCAAGCATTGTGTTGTACAAGGACCACATGTCAGTTTGTGGGATGGAGTTCCAAGCCTGTTGCACTGGACTGGTCAATACAGGGTTCGTTAATACTGGTTTTGGATGACACTCGAGCTGTCTTCCGATAATGTGTTCCATTGGAGACAGATCTGGTGATCGAGTAGGCTAAGGCAACATGTCGAGCTACAGCAGCAGTATGTGGGCAAGCGATACCCTGTTGGGAAACACCCTCTGGAATGCTATTCGTGAAAGGGAGCACAACAGGTCGAATCATCACATTGATGCACAAATTTGCAGTCACGGTGCGTGGGATAACCACGAAAGTGCTTCTGCTATCAGAAATCGCATCCCAGATCATAACTCCAGGTGTAGGTCCAGTGTGTTTAGCATGCAGACAGGTTGGTTTTAGGCCCTCAAATAGCATCCTTCTAGCCAACACACGGCCAGCACTGCCACCGAGGCAGAACCAGCTTTCACCAGAAAACACGACATACCTCTATCCTGCCCTCCAGTGAGCTCTCGCTTGATAGCACTGAAATCACAAATGGCGGTGATTTGAACTCAGTGGAATACACGCTACACGGCGGCCGGTTCGGAAATGACTTTGAAGTAACTGATTTGTAATGGTTCGTTGCGTCGCTGTGGTACCAACTACTGCTCACATTGCAGCTGCAGGTGCTTCACGAAGCACCAAAGCCATAGGCCGAACATGATGGCCTTCCCTCTCGGTAGTGCCACGTGGCTGTTCGTAGCCCGGTCTTCTTGCGACCGCAAATTCCCGTTGAGCACCGCTGCCAGCAATAATGAACAGTGGATACATTCCCGCAACTTCTTTCTGTAGTATTGCAGAACGAACATCCGCTTCTCGTAGCCCTACTACACGACCTTATTCGAACACAGTGGGATGTTGATAATGGCGTCTTTGTCGCCTTAAAAGCGTTCTTGACTAACATCAAGTCACAATGTCCAATCTCAGTGGTAACTAACAGTCCGTAGGCGAATGGCGCGAAATTTGAGAACACTTCGTCTCCCACACGAAGAAACGCATTTACCAACATTCTTTTATGACGCACAACTCCATTTTGGTGCTACAAATTTTTGCGTCAGTGTACTGAAGAAGAGATTTGTGTGTACAAATAAATAAACAAAAAGAGGTGCGCACCACTTTAGGTCTATTTACAACAGACCTCAACGGAAAGAAACATGACGCCACTGTTTTGTGTTCATACCGGATTGGACGTTAACCGAACGTCACTTCCCTTAGGCCAGTTCAAAATGGTTCAAATGGTTCTGAGCACTATGGGACTGAACATCTATGGTCATCAGTCCCCGGGGTCAGGGATTTTCTCTGCCTCGTGATGACTGGGTGTTGTGTGCTGTCCTTAGGTTAGTTAGGTTTAAGTAGTTCTAAGTTCTAGGGGACTGATGACCATAGATGTTAAGTCCCATAGTGCCCAGAGCCATTTGAACCATTTCATCAGTCCCATAGAACTTAGAACTACTTAAACCTAACTAACCTAAGGACATCACAAACACCCAGTCATCACGAAGCAGAGAAAATCCCTGACCCCGCCGGGAATCGAACCCGGGAACCCGGGGGTGGGCCTTAGGCCAGTATTGAATAGTGAATGCGACGTATTGTGACAGGATCCCTGGTACAAAAACCCATAATTCATCATCATAAGTGAGGAAAATGAATTAAGCAAAATTTGTATCTTACAAAACACTCGTGTGACCCATCCCAGAATTCTGCACAAGTGGGTAGGACCCGTAGCATGCGGGATTAATAGAGGATATTGTACCTGTGCAATGAAGGGCAGCACGAATGATCACAGATTAGATAGTCATTTCTTCATTGGGGCCCACAGTCATAACAAAGTTTTTAAATGATAACGCTTCTACCATCTATATGGTTTTTGTTATTTACACTACCACAATTTCGGGTTTTGAGCCGCTAGAAACTAGGAAAATGAAAATAATAATATGTATAAATGATAAAACGTATGTAATAACATGATCACATGTCTGCGTTGAGCATTATATACGGTATCAGTACATGTCACACATGTCTGCATTACATGTCGTCAAAATAACACAATTTATATCTGTATATATGTAAATGTCATGAAATATGAAAACTAATCGTTCACAGTGTCTGAATTTAAGATTGCACACAGCAGGATTACGATTAATTTATTTCAAAAAGGGTATTTTTTAAACATAAAGTGCGCCTACATAATTCAGTTTTGTGAAATATTAACATAATCAACAGTTTTTATAAGTACATTTTGAACTCCAGGCCGAATAAACTACGTAATTTCCATCATAAACGAGGCGCTAGCAATCATAGATTACCCGTGTAACTGAAACAAACGGTTGTTTATGTCACTCTGACTCGAATAACAATCTCTCAGCTGTCACAGGTGAATCACACTGTCAGTTCTTGTTTATACATGTTTTGCGCACACCACGGCTCTGTGTTTGTTAATATCAATACATCGCCGCTAATAAAAGTGTATCTGTCACGTACAATGTTAAACGCAACTACTACTCGTGCAAATTAGTTCCATATTTTATGACGAGACGTCTAGTTTATATATAAAGCTGTAATAGAGTGGCGAAGGCATGTTATGCATCCGTATGTGACATGTACTAACATTCTAAGTAATGTACTATTCTCTCGTGTCAATCACGTTTGATCACATTATGCCATTTATTTTATCTCGTGTATGTTTTACTGTTTTCAGTTTCCCAGTTGCACTTGATAATTACTCAAAAGCCCAGATCGCGACAGTGAAAACAGTCAAATGGCGGCGTCCGCTCGGAGTGGCCGCGTGGTTTGAGGCGCCATGTCACGGATTGCGCGGCCCCTCCCGTCGGAGGTTCGAGTCCTCCCTCGGGCATAGGCATGTTCAAAATGGTTCAAATGGCTCTGAGCACTATGGGACTCAACTGCGGAGGTCATTAGTCCCCTAGAACTTAGAACTATTTAAACCTAACTAACCTAATGACATCACAAACATCCATGCCCGAGGCAGGATTCGAACCTGCGACCGTCGGTCTTGCGGTTCCAGACTGCAGCGCCTTTAACCGCACGGGCATAGGCATGTGTGTCGTTCTTAGCATCAGTTAGTTTAAGTAGTGTGTAAGTCTAGGGACCGATGACCTCGGCAGTTTGGTCCCCTAACAATTCACACACACATTTTTTAAGTCAAATGGCGGGACTGTTATTTGAGAGAGGTCATAGGTTTGCTTGAAACATAGGAGACCGTCACGGAGATGCTGATGAAGCTGAACCTGCTTTTTTTAATGACAGAAGTGGATTTACTAAGTCTGAATTGCCATTCTGATCTGCAGGCTTTTTTATGAATACTATGTGTTGCACACGCGATTACAAAGAACTGAAGGCGATCAACTTTACTCAAAAGTAGTCATATCGTGAAAATATAAACAAAGTTGCGGGAATTGTCGCGACGAATATGTCGGCAGTAGTGAATGTCTGTTTTCTGTTATTTTTGATCTCCACTGAGTGACGTCACGACGAAAGTTAAGAAAACGAACGTCGAAATATTCAGTTCTGTCTTGCGACAATAATTCGTCGAAGATCAAAATACACGTCCTACGTTCGACAGTCGCACTACCGCGAAAATGTTGATGTACGAGAGGAGTTCAAAAAGCAAATTTCACACTATTATGGCAGGTCAAATAATTTTTTTATCGCTGTATTACACTTCACAGTGACCCCAATAAATGACGCTATTCAACTTAAGTCACCAAACCTCTGCAGAAAACGGCCGGAACATCCTACCAATCGTTTAAATCCTCGACGACAGAAATCCGTTCCTTGGTTACGGAGACATTCGCGAACCGCTGTGCGAGCGTTCTCATCGTTGAAAAAGATCTTTCCACCACATATTCTCTTAGCTTGCTGAAAAGATGGAAGCTCTTGAGTGTATGACTTCCAAATCGCCCACTGAAAACTGGGAAGCAAAGCTTGTGTTGTGCGCGACGTGTGTGATGTTTCATTGTCGCGATGAGGAACAATGCGTTTACTTGATTTTCAGCGCCTCTTCTTCTTTACTTTTTGATGACCATAATCGTACTGTTCCGCGTGCTTCTCCTTTGGAGTATGTTTCCAGTTCCGAAAAAAAGAAAATGAAATGATCATATGGCATTGTTGGCCGGGAGAACCCATGCGGGGATGTTCGGCCGCCGTATTGCAAGTTCTTTTTAGTTGACGCCACTTTTTTTTTAAATCTCATTTTGTTCGTTTTCGTTCGTTGCATCTGCCGGCATTTCGGCGACTTGCGAGTCGATGATGATGAAATGATGATGAAGGACACACAACACCCAGTCATCACGAGGCAGAGAAAATCCTTGACCACGTCGGTAATCGAACCCGGGACCCCGTGCGCGGGAAGCGAGAATGCTATCGCAAGACCACGAGCTGCGGACTTTCCAGTTTTCAGTCCCACGTGTGGTTCAGCTGTTATCCGCACCGCGAAAGAGATGTCTCCGCAGGAAATCCAGAACATGTACTCTCTTCTGACAATTTGCCTCTCTTGTTGCGCAAGGCTCTTAGCGCGGGACGACATGTTAACTTACTTTCCGAAATCCCTAAATATTGGAAGTCAGTGAGCTCGGATTTGGAAAACAGCACTCTCGACAGAGGAAACGCCACAGAAATTTATGCTATACTAAATGCAAATTCTGTTCAAAAAATTCCGAAACATTCGTAATTTCGGAACAACTGTGGTTGGTTGGTTGTTTGGGGAAGGAGACCAGACAGCGAGGTCATCGGTCTCATCGGATTAGAGAAGGATGGGAAAGGAAGTCGGCCGTGCCCTTTCAAAGGAACCAACCCGGCATTTGCCTGGAGCGAGTTAGGGAAATCACAGAAAACCTAAATCAGGATGGCCGGACACGGGATCGGATCAACTGTGTGCTGGAGCGAAATGCGGTTGGCATCCCTGCACACACCTACGTTTAATGTGTAGCTGCCCGTAGTTTCGTTGTCGTATGTCTGTCAGTTAATGTTTAATGCTCTACCGAGTAAAACGTTGTGTCGCACAGTTTGCGAATGTCGAGATGGCATCGAGGAGTAATTAAATTTTGCGAGGAACTGGCGAGTACTTTTACAGAGACACACCAAATGGTGCACGAAGCCTACAGTGACGACTGCTTGAGCCGTGCTCGGTGTTACGAATGGTTCACACCGTTCAAAAATGGCCGAATGGAAGTTAAAGATGACCCTCGTTCAGGACGCCCTTCGACGTCTACCAACGAAGCTTGTGTCAGGAACGTCAACGACATTGTGCGTGCCAATCGAAGACAGACTGTACAAGAGTTTGCAGAAGAATGTAGCATTTTTGATGGATCATGACATGAAAACCTGACACAGAATCTTGGAATGCATCATGTTGCCGCGAAGTTCGTCCGACCCGCGGCTTACGAGGTGCATTCAAGTTCTAAGGCCTCCGATTTTTTTTCTAATTAACTACTCATCCGAAATCGATGAAACTGGCGTTACTTCTCGACGTAATCGCCCTGCAGACGTACACATTTTTCACAACGCTGACGCCATGATTCCATGGCAGCGGCGAAGGCTTCTTTAGGAGTCTGTTTTGACCACTGGAAAATCGCTGAGGCAATAGCAGCACGGCTGGTGAATGTGCGGCCACGGAGAGTGTCTTTCATTGTTGCAAAAAACCAAAAGTCACTAGGAGCCAGGACAGGTGAGTAGGGAGCATGAGCAATCACTTCAAAGTTGTTATCACGAAGAAACTGTTGCGTAACGTTAGCTCGATGTGCGGGTGCGTTGTCATGGTGAAACAGCACACGCGCAGCCCTTCCCGGACGTTTTTGTTGCAGTGCAGGAAGGAATTTGTTCTTCAAAAAATTTTCGTAGGATGCACCTGTTACCGTAGTGCCCTTTGGAACGCAATGGGTAAGGATTACGCCCTCGCTGTCCCAGAACATGGACACCATCATTTCTTCAGCACTGGCGGTTACCCGAAATTATTTTGGTGGCGGTGAATCTGTGTGCTTCCATTGAGCTGACTGGCGCTTTGTTTCTGGATTGAAAAATGGCATCCACGTCTCATCCATTGTCACAACCGACGAAAAGAAAGTCCCATTCACGTTGTCGTTGCGCGTCAACATTGCTCGGCAACATGCCACACGGGCAGCCGTGTGGTCGTCCGTCAGCATTCGTGGCACCCACCTGGATGACACTTTTCGCATTTTCAGGTCGTCATGCAGGATTGTGTGCACAGAATTCACAGAAATGCCAACTCTGGAGGCGATCTGTTCAACAGTCATTCGGCGATCCCCCAAAACAATTCTCTCCATTTTCTCGATCATGTCGTCAGACCGGCTTGTGCGAGCCCGAGGTTGTTTCGGTTTGTTGCCACACGATGTTCTGCCTTCATTAAACTGTCGCACCCACGAACGCACTTTCGACACATCCATAACTCCATCACCACATGTCTCCTTCAACTGTCGATGAATTTCAATTGGTTTCACACCACGCAAATTCAGAAAACGAATGATTGCACGCTGTTGAAGTAAGGAAAACGTCGCCATTTTAAATATTTAAAACAGTTCTCATTCTCGCCGCTGGCGGTAAAATTCCATCTGCCGTACGGTGCTGCCATCTCTGGGACGTATTGACAATGAACGCGACCTCATTTTAAAACAATGCGCATGTTTCTACCTCTTTCCAGCCCGGAGAAAAAAAATCGGAGGCCTTAGAACTTGAATGCACCTCGTATGAGTCAAGGCCAAAAGGCCTTCGTCTCGCAACCTTTGAAGAGCTCTTGGATCGCGCAAATCAGAACGAAATGTTACTTAAGAGTATCATAACTTATGAGGATACGTGGGTCTATGGTTATGACGTTGAGACCAAGGTTCAATCTTCACAATGTGTCGGAAATAGCTCTCCAAGACAAAAAAAAAAAAAAAGCTCGTCAGCTCAGGTCAAATATCAAATCCATGCTAATAGTTTTCTGTGGCTTTGAAAGATTAGTTCATCATGAATTCGTGCCACAGGAACAAACTGTTAATCGATGGTACTATCGGGAAGTGTTGCGATGCCTGCGAGAAAATGTGAAAAGGAAACAGCCTTAAATGTGGCGAGACAATTCATGGCTCTTGCATCACAATAACGCATCCGCACATTCACATCCGCACATTCATTCCTATTGCACAAAAAAACGAAATCACTGGCGGCTGCAGGGTTTTTTTATTTCCTAAGCTGAAAACCCCGGTGAAAGGACGAAGATTTGCAAAGATAGACGAGATAAAAGAAAATTTAAGACGGTGCTACACACGATCCACTGCTTCCGGAAGTGGAAACGGCGTTGACAGCGGTGTATCATCTGTGGTGGAGAGTATTTCGGAGGAGATCATGCACAATAGGTAAAAGTTAAGCGTAGATAAATTTTGTGTACAAAGTTCCGGAATTTTTTAAACAGACCTGGTATGTGCAGGAGCTGCCCGCTTTCCGAGCAACAGCGTGCCGTATGTCGCTGGAACAATGGAGCGTTGATCATCATACGTGAGCATAATATACGTTTCATATTTCTACAAGAAATCAACGTTAGTAAGATACGTCCCGACGTCCTTTGCATTCGAGAATGTCAGAACACAATCTTCAAAGACGACACTACTTGTATATTCTCATATACGAATGTACGTAACACGAGGAAGATACTTCATTCCGACGTCATCTGCAACAAAAAGCAGCGAAATCAACAAATATGCATTTCTGCGACGTTCACGTCATAGCGAAGATCCTTCGGTAGCTAACTGAAGCCCTGAAGATGAAGCTGTGCTTCGGAATGTACAATGGTGAATAAAGTACGCTTTGAAAAAAAAAGTAAAAACAAGTAGACGAGCCTTATTATTATTATTAAGCTTTCCATACATGTGACTGTGTATTGCTAAAATATTGATTATAATTTACCATTATCTTAGTCCGATAGCAAAGACTTCGTGCAATTCCATGTTTGCACAGCTACAATACTGGACACCTGTAAAGCAATCCTTGCAAGTAAGTAAGTAACGTGGAATTAATTTAAATGTGACAATACATTAATCTGCATTAACATTTTCCGTTACAGAATCATGTATCGTATACAACGAAAGTGCTAACAGCGAATGTAGATACTGAAAGACAGGAATGCTACAGTCATAATGAATAACATCCATAGCAGTGAAAGAATTTTAGCATGTCTACAGCATCTCATTACATCTGACAAATGAATGCAAAGGGGACGTGGGGTCTTGAAGAAAGATGTAAACCACGGGGTGAGATGGATGAATAGAAAGCTGTGCTAGTGATTTATGAGATGCTGCATATGCATTTCTCTAAAGCACTTCTGATACAGTGATCAATACAACACATCCAAGTCTAGGGCATGTGTCAGAACCACCGTAACATTTGCCCCGAAGATACCCAGTAGATAAAGTTTTTAGTATCGAACATAGACAGTTGTTCAACACCTGGCTCGTTAACGATGCTTAACGAAAGAAAAATCCACTAATAGCACAGGAATATACTGACAGTGCACACCTAACACAGAGCTCAATCCCTACCGTTCATCTGATGGTGCTATCAGGCTGAATTTATGAATAACCTGTGTGAACTGGAAATATATGCGATCTCCGCTGACAGCACAAGAATTATATATGACATTGCGAACAGGTGCACAACATAGAATATTATATAACGACGGCTAAAAATTAGATCAAACGACCGAAAAAGCGTACAGGAATGGATTAAGAAAAGTCCCACCGGGAGCTGATCAAGGGTTTAGGTTGAGAGGAGCGTCACCCACCACATTTAGCGTGCCACATAAAATATACGGAATGTCTTAATGAAGTAATAGCAACAACAATAATATGTTCTTTAATCCTCGCATCTACACATTTAAGAAGTTACACAACGCGTTTTTTTGTCTGTGTGTGAAACCTAATCTCAGAAACTGCTCTAATGGCCGAGTACACCAACCCCGGTCAAAAATCACGATAACCAAGGTCCCGTGACCATGGTTAAAAGTAAACCGTGTTTAAAATGTTTCTGCATTGCCAACGTTAATCGCCAGTCAGCAAACCGTCATCAGCCAATCGTGCATTTCACCGCGGTAAACTCTGCACAATGGAACGTTCCCTGGCGATGAGAAGTTGTTAGTAAGCATGAAATTACACAGACAATCGCTGGTGACTGACTTCACATGCTCTCTGCCGTGTTTTCCGTCGACAAGCAGAAGTGTTTATATTTACATCGCTACTTGTTACTGATCTCTTAGTTTGCTCCGAGAATAAAAAAAGAACGGCTAATTTCTCGAAGTACGAGGTAGATGTACTTTTTGAAATGATAGGAGCGAACGCATCCGTTCTCGAAAATAAGAAAACTGACGGCTGCAGTTCAAAAGAAAAGCAGCCAATGCGGTCACATGCGGAGGCGCAATTTGATTCTACTCCTGGCATGTTTACTCATAAATTAATAAGCTGGCTTTTAGTTTTAAATTTGAAAGTGTTATTGGCGCACCACTGAAATACGTGACAGGGCTATGTCATTTATGGTTGAAATAGTTTTTTTGTCTTAACTTTAAAATCCAATGCTGTACTACTGTTGACTAAATATTATGTGACTAACGGGAGCTTTCTTATTGAATTGTGAACATAGGTTTTTCAGTTAGCCCTGTGCCGTATTCTTCTTATATACCTATACCACTTTTTTTTAATGAACTGAAATGTAAACAACACCCATATATAGATCTTAGATTTTTATTGCAGTTATAAGTTAAGAGCCCCGGAGTGCAAAATGGACTTACGAATGTAAATAATGTAAGTATTAATTTATGGTTCTACAAACTACAACATTTATTTAATTTCAGGTGTGACAAAAAGATCCTGCGACAGGCTGAAAACCTGTTACGAAAATGCGAAAAGAAGGCTACCAAAAGATCTCGCAGAAGAAAAAGCTGAAGTGTATATAAAACAGGTGGGAGGGAAGCCAATCCAAAAAACGAAGATCCATAATCGGGAAAAACTGCTTGAAATTGTTGGTTTTTCAATGAAACCGTTAAAAAATACGTATGATTCCGATGCACAGTTTAGTATGATAGTGGATGTGGATGTTGTTAACATGGAGTGCAGTGCAGTGCAGTGAGAACACACCACCTGTTTCAGTTGTCCAATTAGCAGAGTGCACATAACCTAGCACTTCCCACACACCCGACGTAATGCAAATTACAGAGACATCAAAGAATGACTGTTTCACAGTCTCCTGATCCCCGCAAAGAAAACACTTGCACACTGAAAAATACGTGGAATTGTCGCATGCCTGCAAAACCAGGGCCATTAGGTTCTGGAACTGTAATGGAAAATGTGTGCAAGATGAGAGAGGAAGTATTGGAGACCCAGTTACATATGGTGAAGGCAGAACATAGGAACGTGCTGAGAATTAAAAATTTAAAGATTCTGGCCCTAAGAGAAAAATTAAAATACTTGAAGAAGAAAAATGCCAATAACATGTGATTTTTTCCTGTGACAGCGAATTTTTATATTTTTTTCTGCTGTGTTGTATTTTGATGTATCAAAGTTGTCTCACAATTCAAATTGTTTCTCTGTGTTTGTCCCATTAGTGGTGACTGCTACTTTTCTAATTGTCTGTCTAGTATCTACTTACAGCTTATTTGACACTGAACTAAGCTTCGTCCAACCACTTAAAATTAGGATTACTTCATAAATAATGCACAGGTTTGCATTATTGCTGTTTACATAAGTCAACAGTTGTAAGCTGCATGTCAGATACAGGCTTGTAGCCGTAATGACAGGTGCCCATTTTCGCTTAAATGACTTAAGTATGAGTTGACTGTTACTGAAAAAAATAGTAATAATCCATTCTTATTACTCTAACTTTGAAATGAAGCACATATGCTGTAACAGTTATCTACACTAGGTCCAATGTAATCAAGTTATTCATTATTTATACCAGAAATATCCTAAGATATAATTTATGAAGAAAAGTGCTCTAAACCATAACTTTGTGTGTGCCTTTTTTCTAGCAATACTCTGCACCTGGTAATGTTTATAATGGAAACCTGTAACTTTTATGACAATAGTGTTCGTAGTGAGGGATTTGCGAGAAATACATTGCTATGATGGGGCACTCCTTCCTGCAAAAGTAAGCATAGGATGTGTGGCTTTCCTAGTAATACTCTGCACCTGCTAATGTTTATGATGGCAACCCGTAACTTCTGTCACAATTGCATGTGTGGTGAGGCATTTTTCAGTGGCACTATGCTATGATGGGGAATTCCCTTCTGCAAAGGTGAGCATTACGTATGTGAAAAAACTGCATCAATATCAGTGACAGAGTGAAGGACGGATTTTTCCTAAGTAATAAAATATGAAACTCCTTACAGGCAACCCACAGCATTACGGTTCCACTTTCAAATCTTCCCAAGTAGCACACTCCTCAACTAATTACAGCTCTTGCACTGATCCCCAAAATATTAGACATTGCTCATAAAATTCCACTGAATTTTGTAGGAATGTGAACTTGTTTTCGGTGGCAATTTGTAAACACCAATTTTTTTTTTTTCAATTTGAACCATTTTTCTGATACTACACTGTTGTACATAATATTGTGCGAAGTGCTGCTACGGGAATGATTGGCTAAAATTAACAATGTAATTCAATTCTTTGCACAGTTTGTTTGCCATTACATCAACATTTTTCTAGAAATCTGTAAACTTATAGCAGCACACACTTATGTTTGAAGCAAATCATATCGTAAACAAAGAGTAGTGATTGATACATAAACAGTTTAACAAATAAACAATCCCAAACTGACATTTTATGTTATTACATAAATGATTATTTATTTTTTGTCTTTGTGCTAAGTATATACTCACAAATTTTTGCTAATCTAGTCAATAAGACTGCATTAATAGTAAGCAGAAGTGCGGTAAAATAATCTCAAATCTGAAAGCTTCTCATAATAAACAATGTGCTCTTTCAATATTGTACAACTGTTTGACATTCACATATTTGTTGTTACATTAGAAAATTTAAGAGACGTTTAGGATCTATAGTGAACATACTACAGAGCTATCCCATCATATTTTCTCTCTCTCGCTCTTACTCACACACTCTCTAAATGTAATAGAGTCATTCGTTCCCAAATTTATGTACATGCAGAGAAACTGAACATATATATAAAAAAAAGAATACTGCATTGCTTTCACAACCAATATGATACAGGAAATACATCTTTAATAACAGTTCGACAATTTAAAAAAAAAAATCCCAGAAAAGCAGCAGCTGGATAATTGTCTGTAGGCAGTACATCCTATCCCTGACACGCTACAACCTCAGTTCAGTGAGTATTTTTATGTTCCCTAGATAACAGAAAGAATAGATTACGTACTGAAATAATCGTAAATTTAAATACAGCGAAATCCCGTAACTATAATCGTAATTTTTTATTCTGAAGAATTTCTGAATTTCTGTTACGTTATTGGAAATATTCATTAATTATAGCATAGCTAACTGCTCTTCCTGGTAATGTGTCATCGCGATACCTCTGCCGTCCAGGGAGCATAGGTTCGTTATCTTCTCATCACGTAACTGATTCAAAAGTAGAGCAATTTCTAGATCTTCTGGTGATTCTTCACTGCTCGTAGTCCTGGCAATTTTATGCAAGGCAGCCGTACTCACAATTATTGACACTGATTTCTGTGGATTACATCTTGTTCCTGCAGATAATATGGGACATCTTCTCTCCCACAAGCCATATTTTCTCCCAACGGTGTTCCTAGTTTTAATATGAGACCTGTTATACCGATGCTCTGCTTCATTTTGTGGATTTGAAAGTGGAGTTAACAAGTACGATCTACGTGCGTAACCACTATCCCCCAATAAGTGACCTTGTGGTATTTATCCGTTTTCAAATTGAACTCTGCGAGCGCAGTTGAGAAATATGGTACTTTCGTGCTCAGAGCCCGGCCATTGAGCGACAATACCTCTTACTGACAAATTGCAATCACTAATGGTTTGACAGTTAAAGAAAAAATATGATTTCCTATAGGGGAAAAGTTGCGCATTTTGCACTCCAGGAGACTGAATTCTTATATAGGTATAATCCAAGGTACTGAGAACACCAGGAAATCGGCCGAGCTGACTAAAACCATACATCACAGAGCGCACTTCTTCTCTTGTAGGAAATTTTATAAAGCGAGAAGACATTGAAGTTATGATGTCTGATAAAAAAATGGTTCAAATGGCTCTGAGCACTATGGGACTTAACATCTATGATCATCAGTCCCCTAGAACTTAGAACTACTTAAACCTAACTAATCTAAGGACATCACACAACACCCAGTCATCACGAGGCAGAGAAAATCCCTGACCCCGCCGGGAATCGAACCCGGGAACCCGGGCGCGGGAACCGAGAACGCTACCGCACGACCACGAGCTGCGGACGATGTCTCATACATCACTGATGGGTTGTTGTGCTGTTGTGCGATGTATATTAGTGTTGTCCGCAATAACAGTGTTGAATGTACGTGTTGCACACGCTCTTAAAGTAATCAAAAATCTTTTCATCGGCGAAATAGGGTTATTCTGATCAGTAGGAAATTCTAAATTACCATCAATTTGGTTTAATAACCACCACACTGTTTCTTTCGAAAGACGAAATCTCTCTTCAAACTTCCTGCCACCATAATCTTCAAAAGGATTTCCCCTTTCCACAATCACTCCAACACGGTTTCGGCCACGATTTAAATGGTCAAGGTATAATAATTCTTCGTCAATCCCATTCATAACATCAAAACGCGCCGCCATCTTAACAGCGTATGCATCTAAAACCGCGGTTATGTCGAGAAAAGAGGAGAAGAGCCACGGTTAAATGCAACCGCGGTCAGTTACCTCATGTAACTTAGATCGATGTTGGTGCACCAGAATTTTGCGTTGAACAGGATTATATATCGACTTAACTGCGGTTAACTGTTAATCGAGATTGGTGCACTCAGCCATAAGGTTTCTGATACAGATTTCACTAACAGATAGAATAATTAGCGAGAATGGTTTGTGTGTGTAATTTATAACTGTAGCGATGACGAGTGAATAATACGCGTACTGTAATCTGTTCCATACTTAACTGATGCGTGGAGTGACATCTCGTGGCAATGATGGGAGCTACGACTGGTCAACTACAGAGGAGGCGACATCTGGCGGAAAAAGCCGTAAACAGCCACAGAAGCTTGACCAGACTCTACGTACATACAGTATCTGAACCTGAATATACACTCCTGGAAATGGAAAAAAGAACACATTGACACCGGTGTGTCAGACCCACCATACTTGCTCCGGACACTGCGAGAGGGCCGTACAAGCAATGATCACACGCACGGCACAGCGGACACACCAGGAACCGCGGTGTTGGCCGTCGAATAGCGCTAGCTGCGCAGCATTTGTGCACCGCCGCCGTCAGTGTCAGCCAGTTTGCCGTGGCATACGGAGCTCCATCGCAGTCTTTAACACTGGTAGCATGCCGCGACAGCGTGGACGTGAACCGTATGTGCAGTTGACGGACTTTGAGCGAGAGCGTATAGTGGGCATGCGGGAGGCCGGGTGGACGTACCGCCGAATTGCTCAACACGTGGGGCGTGAGGTCTCCACAGTACATCGGTGTTGTCGCCAGTGGTCGGCGGAAGGTGCACGTGCCCGTCGACCTGGGACCGGACCGCAGCGACGCACGGATGCACGCCAAGACCGTAGGATCCTACGCAGTGCCGTAGGGGACCGCACCGCCACTTCCCAGCAAATTAGGGACACTGTTGCTCCTGGGGTATCGGCGAGGACCATTCGCAACCGTCTCCATGAAGCTGGGCTACGGTCCCGCACACCGTTAGGCCGTCTTCCGCTCACGCCCCAACATCGTGCAGCCCGCCTCCAGTGGTGTCGCGACAGGCGTGAATGGAGGGACGAATGGAGACGTGTCGTCTTCAGCGATGAGAGTCGCTTCTGCCTTGGTGCCAATGATGGTCGTATGCGTGTTTGGCGCCGTGCAGGAGAGCGCCACAATCAGGACTGCATACGACCGAGGCACACAGGGCCAACACCCGGCATCATGGTGTGGGGAGCGATCTCCTACACTGGCCGTACACCACTGGTGATCGTCGAGGGGACACTGAATAGTGCACGGTACATCCAAACCGTCATCGAACCCATCGTTCTACCATTCCTAGACCGGCAAGGGAACTTGCTGTTCCAACAGGACAATGCACGTCCGCATGTATCCCGTGCCACCCAACGTGCTCTAGAAGGTGTAAGTCAACTACCCTGGCCAGCAAGATCTCCGGATCTGTCCCCCATTGAGCATGTTTGGGACTGGATGAAGCGTCGTCTCACGCGGTCTGCACGTCCAGCACGAACGCTGGTCCAACTGAGGCGCCAGGTGGAAATGGCATGGCAAGCCGTTCCACAGGACTACATCCAGCATCTCTACGATCGTCTCCATGGGAGAATAGCAGCCTAAATTGCTGCGAAAGGTGGATATACACTGTACTAGTGCCGACATTGTGCATGCTCTGTTGCCTGTGTCTATGTGCCTGTGGTTCTGTCAGTGTGATCATGTGATGTATCTGACCCCAGGAATGTTTCAATAAAGTTTCCCCTTCCTGGGACAATGAATTCACGGTGTTCTTATTTCAATTTCCAGGAGTGTATTATTAAGTCGCCCGCCGCGTTTTTCTGTCTGTGTGTGAAAGATAATCTCAGGAACTGCTGTGGGAAATTCAATAAAGTTTCATGATCAGACAGATTGATTCACGGAGAAGATTTGTATGTATAAATTATTATCGCTAAGCCAGACAAATATTCCGGCCACAGATACTTCGCGCTACCTGTGCGAAGCTGGGCCAGGTGGTTTTTAAAAGTAAAATATATAAAATGTTTACGTCAGTACTCAGTAAGTCGCTTTAGCATAACTTTGTATATATCCTAGTTCAGAGAAATACACCATTTGAAATACTCACGTCCGTCGGCAGCAGTGGCCGTAAGAATTGTTAAGTTTTATCAGTGTTCAGTTTCTACTCAGAGAAGAGGTTTCTTTGTCGTTCTTACATCGGAGAATGCGAGTTTTGTGTTAAGATTTCTGCACACTTAGTGCTATGACCCAACAGGGGACATGAAAAAAGGGGTGGGAGGGGTTTGTGCCTCGACGCCGTGAAGAGACCCCACCACTAAAAAAAAAAAAAAAAAACAAAAAAAAAGCGATTCTAGGCGCTTCAGTCCGGAAACGCGCGACTGCTACGGTCGCAGGTTCGAAACCTGCCTCGGGCATGGATGTGTGTGATGTCCTTAGGTTAGTTAGGTTTAAGTAGTTCTAAGTTCTAGGGGACTAATGGCCTCCGATGTTAAGTCCCATAGTACTCAGAGCCATTTGAATCTTTTTTTTTTTTTTGATCTTGTCTATCTAGAGTTTGAACAGAATATCTGAAAACAAGTCACTTCTTGTATATTGAAAGAACAATAATAATATCTCAAGGCGAAAGGACCGAAAAATCAGAATAAACTGAAAGTCTCATGCACTAAGCTTGCTACAATCAAAGTTTGCAAGGGATGTGCAAAAGTTGAAGTCCCAAGAGAATGACCAAAGGTTAAAGTCCCGAAAGGATGCACAAAATTTTCAGTCCATATAACAAAGACAGATGTTACAGAGTCCAACTGCAGGTCAAAGCATCGGAGGCTGCTGTTCTTCAGTGTAGGGTGTAGGTCTGTAGCTGGCAGCTCCTGGAGGTGAAGGTCGACATGTATAGTGGGATCGCCACAGTGGCAGCTCCAGAGAGCGATTTTGATTGTGGGAATCCTTTAGCAATTAGCTCCTAGCCCCGGAAACTCACTAAAGAGAACTTCTCGAACATAGTCCAGGCACCTGCCTAAATACTGCCCAAGCACCAAGATACTGCATGAAGTACATTCGGTCACATGGCCTGTGGAGGAGAAGTGGTCCAGAGGGTCAGTGACCTCTGGTTCAAATGGTTCAAATGGCTCTGAGCACTATGGGACTCAACTTCTGTGGTCATTAGTCCACTAGAACTTAGAACTAGTTAAACCTAACTAACCTAAGGACATCACATACATCCATGCCCGAGGCAGGATTCGAACCTGCGACCGTAGCGATCTCGCGGTTCCAGACTGCAGCGCCTAGAACCGCAGGGCCACTTCGGCCGGCTGACCTCTGGCGGTGCTTGTTTTTGCTACCTGGCGATCGCGCGGATTGCGGCTATTCCTTGTCTGACGTCTAAACAGCTGTTCTCTGCGAGGTCTATAACGTATGTGTGTTCCTGGTTGCTGACTGAGTAGGTGCAAGGACTAGACACAGCAGTCATAATTTGAACTCGCCACGACCAGTATTTGCACTTACTAACGAAGGCCTACAAATGGGTGTGCGGTTGTGTAAGTAGGATAAAAGATGTGTCTCTTCTTTTGGTATTGGAAGAAAAAAAAACAATCTTTCTGTCTTGGAGGGTCTTTGTCTTGCCTTACTCAGCTGCCTGTGGATTCGTGAAAAACTGAATATTTGAAGTTTAAAAACTAACATAAAACCATTTCTTCTCGAATACTCTTTCCTATTTCACAACCAACTTTTTATTAACAAAATTATAGCATATAGAAAATCCAAGTTTCAAGTGTGGTTGCGCAAATAGGACTGAAAAATAACATATTCATTAGTTACAAGCATTAATGTTCGGTCTGCACCAGTGTGCCAGTTAGGGGTTTTGTAAATGACCAGCGTATAACCATCCATTAAAACTAGTCATGTAAAGTGATTTGTTTCACATCATTTCGGCAAAAAATGATGAATGGAATATGTAACCACCTAACTATCCCACGAACTGTGTCTAGCAGGTAGATCCAGGCTGTGAATGAGCGCTTTTCCCTGGTTGGGATGTTCTCTGCAGGACGCCAGGTCAGAAGCCTCACGTAGCCAAATGGAAAATATCCTGTGTTGGTTAGTAAATTACAGAAAACTCTTCCATTTTTAGGTTCTTCGTTTACACACTTCATTACTCTAGTAAACTTGGAATTTGATAAATGTAAAAGTATAAAAGGTTTTAATACGATATTGCTGGAGGGGGGAGTGGATTTTTAATCCCCTAAACCCCTGGGATTTGCGTCCAACTCCATGACAATAATTACAGAATTTAGACTACAAAGTTTATATGAGTCAATGTTCGCACAATTTTTAATTATTGTCTATCAGCTTTCGAATTTCCAATAGCGCTACAAAATAAGAAACAATGTACAAAACTCACGTCAACTTTACACTAAAAAATTAAATGAACACCAAACAACTGTACACTACATAAATTGAAAGTGATACCAGTGTTTTCTCGGCCATTAGCAGCTGGGATGCTGGAACACATCCTCAAACCAGTAAAATCCTCGCGGACAGGTTCGTCGTCGGTTGCTAAACTATCATAACGCATCGCTGACGGTACTGTCGCTTAGCAACGCTACACCGCCCTGCAGCACAGATGTGGCTTCTGTTGCGATCAATCTGCAGTTCGCGCGCAGTCCAAGCTGACATTAGGCACGGTGAATTTTGGGAGCGACTGTAAAGGTAATTCCCATTTACGGTTGCTTCCTTCGGCAAGGATTGAATTACTAGTCTGACAGGTCCATTTGGTGATTTCTTTAAATTACGTCATATCATAATTCGACACTAATTGCTTCCTACAACACACGGCGTAGCTCCATTTAGTTATTTACTAATTTTTTAAACATTTTTCATAATTCTTGACTGATGTGTAAAAAATGTAAAGCACTCTTACGTAAAAAGGAGTGCTGAAAAGTAATGTCTCACAAATTTTTATTCTTTTCTCAGTATATGTTTTGCGATAACTTCTAAGGTCTATTTTCGGTGCACGGTTTTGTCCCGATTGTTTGGACGAAACACGTGACTTCTTTTCAGCACGTCAGTATCTTGTCAGAACTTAATATTTTTCAATTTTAGTATGTGTGTTTATGGGAAATATGTTGAAAATGTCTTAAGCAAAATCATTTTAGCACAGATCCAACAGGAGGGCTTTGGAATATCCTGCCGATCAATGTTCCGGTTGTATGCGGTCAGTCCACCTGGCGCAGCTGTTACAGGCAGCGTCCGATGTCGACACAAAAATCATTTCTTAAAGACTAAAGGGTAAGGAATAAAACTATATCATGAGATTTAGCATTACTGTTTATTTTTATTGACAAAAGAACATTCAAACAGGGCTGTCCTCTTAAAGTACCACTGCGGAATAGTGTTTCACGGGCAGGAGAATAGGTACACTTAAAGTAGCGGAGTTCTGTATGCACCTCGACTTTGCACACGTCTGCTATCTTGTATTAAAGTAGTTCGATTTTATTTGACAGCAGACAAGGCTGTCATGTTTACTACACATTCAAAAATAAGGTTGCTAGTGGCTCATTAGCAAATGGAATGCACCGAGTAGACCAAACATATAACCTGACGCTTGAAGCCATACAACCTCCTGACATGCCGAGGTCACAGTCATACACAGGTTGAATGAGGAGGATATGTACATGCTAATAGGGGTGATAATATAATTGATTCTGAACAAAAATACTTCGTATGTACATAACGTCCTATTCCGAACAGTTACCAAGATAGGACACTAATATATATTTTTATTGAATAACTCTAAAACCACATCCACTACCGTAAACGTGTTGCAGTATAGAATTAAACTACATTAAATTTTCCACAGGAAAGATACTTTTTTTCACTAGGACTAATAGTTTGCGCGAAGAGAGCGTGAGAATACTGAAAATCGCCGGCCGCGGTGGCCGTGCGGTTCTGGCGCTGCAGTCCGGAACCGCGGGACTGCTACGGTCGCAGGTTCGAATCCTGCCTCGGGCATGGGTGTGTGTGATGTCCTTAGGTTAGTTAGGTTTAAGTAGTTCTAAGTTCTAGGGGACTTATGACCTAAGATGTTGAGTGCCATAGTGCTCAGAGCCATTTGAACCATTTGAATACTGAAAATCTCGCGCGACGCGCATGCGCTGTAGCTTATGTTGCTTTTGTTGGCCGATTTGAAGTTGTTTCCCTACTTGACAGACCATAAGGAT
This sequence comes from Schistocerca cancellata, assembly GCF_023864275.1. NCBI lineage: Eukaryota > Metazoa > Arthropoda > Insecta > Orthoptera > Acrididae > Schistocerca > Schistocerca cancellata. Next base: position 186,184,280 of record NC_064627.1, on the reverse strand, counting down.
CCCGTAACAAATTTTCCCTCTCAACTTCCTCTAGACTACTGTGGTACAGTGTACACAATGACAGTTTTTGAATAATAGAGAAAATAAATATCAATGTATATTAATTTTTTAAATCATTCGGGGAATAGGGCATATATCCATACGAGAGTTTTTATTCAGAATCACTAATACTATCCCCTACAAAGCATGTACCTTTCCTACTGAATCGGTTGTGGGTAAGGCTGCTGTCGGCTGCTTCTTACTCTACTAAAAATAAGCACTGAAAAGTCGAAAGCGGTGCAGCCAATAAATACAAATTATGTGACGATGAACTGATATAAACCATACACGGTGGTCCATTAATGATGACCGGGCCAAATATCTCACGAAATAAGCATCAAACGAAAAAACTACAAAGAACGAAACTTGTCTAGCTTGAAGGGGAAAACGAGATGGCGCTATGGTTGGCCCGCTAGATGGCGCTGCCATAGGTCAAACAGATATCAGCTGCATTTTTTAAAATAGAAACCCCCATTTTTTATCAAATATTCGTGTAGCACGTAAAGAAATATGAATGTTTTAGTTGGACCACTTTTTTTTGCTATGTGATAGATGGTGCCGTAATAGTCACAAACATATGGCTCACAATTTTAGACAAACAGGTAGGTTTTTTAAATTAAAATACAGAACGTAGGTACGTTTGAACATTTCATTTCGGTTGTTCCAATGTGATACATGCACCTTTGTGAACTTATCATTTGTGAGAAAGCATGCTGTTACAGCGTGATTACCTGTAAATACCACATTGTTGTTGTTGTTGTGGTCTTCAGTCCTGAGACTGGTTTGATGCAGCTCTCCATGCTAATCTATCCTGTGCAATCTCCTTCAGCTCCCAGTACCTACTACAACCTACATCCTTCTGAATCTGCTTAGTGTATTTATCTCTTGGTCTCCCTCTACGATTTTTACTCTCCACGCAGCCCTCCAATGCTGAATTTGTGATCCCTTGATGGCTCAGGACATGTCCTACCAATCGATCCCTTCTTCTAGTCAAGTCCTGCCACAAACTTCTCTTCTCCCCAATCCTATTCAATACCTCCTCATTAGTTACATTATCTACCCACCTAATTTTCAACATTCTTCTGTAGCACCACATTTAGAAAGATTCTATTCCCTTCTTGTCCAAACTATTTATTGTCCCTGTTTCACTTCCATACATGGCTACACTCCATACAAATACTTTCAGAAACGACTTCCTGACATTTAAATCTATACTCGATGTTAACAGATTTCTCTTCTTCAGAAAATACCACATTAATGCAATGAATTCTCAAAATGATGCCCGTCAACCTCAATGCATTTGGCTATACGTGTAACGACATTCCTCTCAACAGCGAGTAGTTCGCCTTCCGTAATGTTCGCACATGCATTGACAATGCGCTGACGCATGTTGTCAGGCGTTGTCGGTGAATCAAGATAGTAAATATCCTTCAAATTTCCCCACAGAAAGAACGTGCGGGACATCGTATGGTGCTTCGACGACCAATCTACCTTTCATGAAATATGGAATTCAATACCGCTTCAATCGCACGCGAGCTATGTGCCGGACATCCATCATGTTGGAAGTACATCGCCATTCAGTCATGCAGTGAAACACCCTGTAGTAACATCGGTAGAACATTACGTAGGAAATCAGCATACACTGCACCATTTAGCTTGCCATCGATAAAATGGGGGCCAATTATCCTTCCTCCCATAATGCCGCACCATACATTAACCCGCCAAGGTCGCTGATGTTCCACTTGTCGCAACAATCGTGGATTTTCCGTTGCCCAATAGTGCATATTATGCCGGTTTACGTTACCGTTGTTGGTGAATGTCGCTTCGTCGCTAAATAGAACGCATGCAAAAAATCCGTCATCGTCCCGTAATTTCTCTTGTGCCCAGTGGCAGAACTGTACACGACGTTCAAAGTCGTCGCCATGCAATTCCTGGTGCGTAGAAATATGGTACGGGTGCAATCGATGTTGATGTAGCATTCTCAACACCGACGTTTTTGAGGTTCCCGATTCCGCAATTCGTCTCCTACTGATGTACGGATTAGCCGCGACAGCAGCTAAAACACCTAATTGGGCATCATCATTTGTTGCAGGTCGTGGTTGACGTTTCACATTTGGCTGAACTTTTCCTGTTTCCTTAAATAACGTAACTATCCAGCGAACGGTCCGGACACTTGGATGATGTCGTCCAAGATACCGAGCAGCATACATAGAACACGCCCTTTTGGCATTTTGATCACAATAGCCATACATCAACAAGATATCGACCTTTTCCGCAGTTGGTAAACGGTCCATTTTAACACGGGTAATGTATCACGAAGCGAATGCCGTCCGCACTGGCGGAATGTTACGTGATACCATGTACTCATACGTTTGTGACTATTACAGCGCCATCTATCACAAAGCGAAAAAAAAGTGGTCCAACTATAAACATTCATATTTCTTTACGTACTACACGAATATGTAATAAAAAATGGGAGTTCCCATCTAAAAAAAAATGCAGTTGATATCCGTTTGACCTATGGCAGCGCCATCTAGCCGGCCAACCATAGCGCCATCTGGTTTCCTCCTTCAAGCTAGACAAGTTTCGTTCTTTGTAGTTTTTTCGTTTGATGCTTATTTCGTGAGATATTTGACCCGGTCATCATCAGTGGACCACCCTGAATAGTCAAAGCTAACGAGTTCACAGACGCTCAAATATGAACAAATTACGAATTCAGGCCGATATTCGTTAGGTTCAAAATGGTTCAAATGGCTCTGAGAACTATGGGAATTAACTTCTGAGGTCATCAGTCCTCTAGAACTTAGAACTACTTAAACCTAACTAACCTAAGGACATTACACACATCCATGCCCGGGGCAGGATTCGAACCTGTGACCGTAGCGGTCGCGCGGTTCCAGACTGAAGCGCCTAGAACCGCTCGGTTACTCCGGCCGGCCGGTATTCGTTAGGTACGGAGATCGAAACGAAAGAGAGAGTACAGAGCTGTGCGAGTTGAAGAGCGGGAGATAACTGTACGGTATAAAGTACGAGAGGCAGGGAACAGCAATCAGCAGATGCATACAAACTGCCGCTCCCCTCGGTAGGAGCGAGTCGGTCGGGGAAGGTGGGGACGTAGCATTCGCGGCTCCGCTCCAGCGGTGGCTTCCTTTGAGCGTAGCGCGCAAGGACACGCAGCTGCGTAGCGACGCGTGCCGCGGACTGCTAGGTAAGGAAGGAGAACAAGGCGATGAATGCCCCCGCCTGACAAAGCGTCTCCGAGACGCACGAAAATTGCTTCGCGTAGCGACTACACCCGCAGGCGCACCAACTTTGATTACGGCGGGCACTCGTCGTATTAGCGGGGAGGAGCGTTTGAAAGCGGCGCTGATGAGAGACCCCGAGGCGGGCTCTGCTCTCTGCCGACTCGTGGAACACGTGGATCCTGCCTTCCCAGATTACCGAGAGGCGTTTCGGCTGCTAAACAGGACACGATATTTACAGGTGTTGTGACGTTTCCATCAGAAAAGACACGTTCCTTTTCGATTATCTTTATTAAAATCTGCTGCACTGAGCGAACATTCACACGCCGCGGATCATCTAAACGACGCGCACAGGAGAGCTACCATCGTCAGTTTTGCTGAATACAAGCAGCAGTGGCTGGGGTAACAAATGGCCCGTTTGGGAATGTTCGTTGAGAGGAGCGAGCTACTGTTCATAAAGGTACTTCTGTTATGTGTCGACAGAAGTGCCGACACAGTGTTATTTAGAAGGGCCGAATAGGCACGCTATCAGCTCACCCAGAATATCGTGAAGTCTGAAACAGGATGCTCAATGAATGCTAATAAGAAAAGTACGTTGCTTTGGGAATACTTAACTTTAATCCATCCTTTTGGTATACATCGTTTATGGTGAATACAAGTAAGACTCTCTACAGATATGGTTAACTGCGCCTTGCTAGGTCGTAGCTATGGACTTAGCTGAAGGCTATTCTAACTGTCTCTCGGCAAATGAGAGGAAGGCTTCGTACGTCTAGTCGCTAGCAATGTCGTCCGTACAACTGGGGCGAGTGCTAGTCCGCATCTCTAGACCTGCCATGTGGTGGCGCTAGGTCTGCAAGTACTGACAGTGGCGACACGCGGGTCCGACACGTACTAATGGACCGCGGCCGATTTAAGCTACCACCTAGCTAGTGTGGTGTCTGGCGGTGACACCACAACTTCTGCAAGGGCAACAGTAATTACGTTCTACGGACAATGTAGACGAACAATAATTACTGTCAACGTTTACGTCCACATCAAAAGCAGACACGTGACGGCAACATTACCGGCCACTGTTAACCGGCAATCTCTGCGGTAATACATTTCTGGGCCAGAACTGTTTATGCGCGGCCCACGAAACAGATGAAAGCGAGCTACTGGAAGTGATTACATATCTTCTGCTTTTGCATTCCACTATCAGTTTAATAAGCCATGGTTGCAAAATACTAACACGGATTCTTTACAGACGAATGGAAAAACTGGTAGAAGCCGACCTCGGGGAAGATTCCCTAGAAATGTTGGAACACGTGAGACAATACTGACCCTATCTTAGAAAATAGATTAAGGAAAGGCAAACCTACGTTTCTAGCATTTGTAGACTTACAGAAAGCTTTTGACAATGTTGACTGGATACTCTCTTCCAATTCTGAAGGCTATTTACAATTTGTACAGAAACCAGATGGCAGGTATAAGACTCGAGCGGCATGAAAGGAAAGCAGTGGTTGGGAATGGAGTGGGACAGGGATGAGCCTCTCCCCGATGTAATTAAATCTGTATATTGAGCAAGCAATAAAAGAAACAAAAGAAAAATTCGGAGTAGGCATTAAAATCCATGGAGAAGAAATTAAAACTTTGAGGTTCGCCGATGACATTGTAATTCTGTCAGAGACAGCACAGGACCTGAAGAGCAGCTGAACGGAATGGATAGTGTCTTGAAAGGAGGATGTAAGGTGAACATCAACAAAAGCAAAACGAGGATAATGGAATGTAGTCGAATTTAATCGGGTGATGCTGAGGGTATTAGATTAGGAAATGAGACGCTTAAAGTAGCGTGAGTTTTGCTATTTGTGGAGCAAAATAACTGAGGATGGTCGGAGTAGGGGAGATATAAAATGTAGACTGGCAATGGCAAGGAAAGGAAAGCGTTTCTGAAGAAGAGAAATTTGTTAAAATCGAGTATAGATTTAAGTGTCGGGAAGTCATTTCTGAAAGTATTTGTATGGAGTGTAGCCATGTATGGAAGTGAAACGTGGACGATAAATAGTTTAGACAAAAAGAGAATAGAAACTTTCGAAACGTGGTGCAACAGAAGGCTGCTGAAGATTAGATGGGTAGATCACATAACTAATGAAGAGGTGTTGAATAGAATTGGGGAGAAGAGAAATTTGTGGGACAACTTGACTAGAAGAAGGGATCGGTTGGTAAGACATGTTCTGGGGCATCAAGGGATCACCAGTTTAGTATTGGGGGACAGCGTGGAGGGTAAAAATCGTAGAGGGAGACCAAGAAATGAATACACTAAACAGATTTAGAAGGATGTAGGTTGAAGTAGGTACTTGGAGATGAAGAAGCTTGCACAGGATAGAGTAGCATGGAGAGCTGTATCAAACCAGTCTCTGGACTGAACATCACAACAACAACAACACAGTAAAAAGTTAGGTTGTAGGAAATAAATTGATGCTAAATCACAAAAAGGCCCCGTTTGAATAGTTTCTAACACAATTAAACTAAAACTGACATTTTAATTACACAGAATGGGCATATGATTACTGAGTCTCAACAGTTCAAATTTCTATACGTTAAGGTAGATAGTAAATTATTATGGAAGCCCATGCTCAGGATTGTTCAAAAGCTGAATGCTGCTATATTTACCACTACAACAGTATCTGCAATAAGTGAAGATCCAACACGAAAATAGCCTACTTCGCTCATTTTGATTCATTTATGACACACGGCACTATATAATTAGATAAGTCGTACCATTGACAAAGGGCTAAGAAACGGTCAGTTGGAGCAATATGCGAAGCAAGTTGGCGAACCTCCTGTCGACCCCTTACAAGCGTTTGGAAATTCTGACATTGACCTCTCAGTATACTGGGAATTACAAAAAGATGTCGATAAGTTCGAGTGGTTGTAGAGGGCGTCTCGAGGAACAAATCGAGAATAGGAACACGTGTCCGGAAACGTCATCCAATGACACTATAGAATCTCGAAGTTATAGGCGCCGGCGTCTGCCACTAGGCTATCCCTTCAGCAAACGTGACTTTGTACATCAACGGACCATAGAAGACACGTCTCGCAATGTCGTTGCCTATCCAGTGATGGCCACTGATTGCCACGACCGCCAGTGGAGAAGACAGAGCTATCTGGTTCATAAACGGACCTTGTCCCCTGAGCATGCGACGCTCTTTTCCCTCGGTGGATGTCAGTTTCGAACATGCGTTTCCATCAAGCAGTTTATTTTTCTCCAGGAACTATCTAAAAGAGTTTCTCGGTGTACAGTCCAGACATAACGTAGCGTATAGCATAAAACGGTTCTGGTAGGGCCAGCTGAATCAACGTGTGATACAGTCTGTAGACCCATTACTCCCACCTATTTTTTACAGTTTCGCTTAAATTTTAATTATTTGCTTATACAAGCACGTAGTGCAATGCATGCCAATTTGACGTTTTTTGCTTAGCTTCTTTACTGTTTTGCAGTTTTAATGGCTGGCGGTTTTAACGATCATTCCAATTTACGTTGTTCGTAATTGTAATCCCTAGATACATTTGAATTAACAGCCTCTTAATTTGTGTCATTTATCCTCTGAGAACGATTCGTCATTTTTATAGCAATGAAGGGATTAAATTCTTGGTATGATTTTGTGGTAGTTATGTATATTAAAATTAACTTGTCGCTTTCATCGCAAAATACATTTATTATTCTTCATTTATTGTGTGTTTCAAGTCATGCCATTTTCCGTTTCAATCTTCTGAACTAAAACACATTGCCTGACAAAAAAGTGAAGCAACCAGACAGGGTGTAGTAAACTAAATGAAATTTCGCGGTTTGAGAGGATATATGATGTTATTTCAGTTATAAAAATAGAGTTAAATTTGCAAAGAACTTGGTAATATGAGCCCGCTTATCGGTTTGACGTTGTACCCCATCTGGCCGCATGCACTGATTACGTTCGGAAGGTTGCCATAAAGACATCGTATCCTCTCGTGGGGCAAGTAGGCTGTAACTGATGTAGCTGTTGCGTGATACCCCGGATACTGGTGGCCAAGGGAGAACCTCAACATCACGTAGACAAGACAGTCTATAGAGACGCATGTCTACATCTACATGGATATTCTGCAAATCTCATTTAAGTGCCTGGCAGAGGGTTCACCGAACCACCTTCACAATTCTCTATTATTTCAATCTCGTACAGCGCGCGGAATGAATGAACACCTATATCTTTCCGTACGAGCTCTGATTTCCCTTATTTTATTGTGGTGATTGTTCCTTCCTATGTAGGTCGGTGTCAAGAAAATATTTTCGCATTCGGAGGAGAAAGTTGGTGATTGGAATTTCGTGAGAAGATTCCGTCGCAACGAAAAACGCTTTCTTTTAATGATTTCCAGCCCAAATCCTGTATCATTTCTGTGACACTCTCTCCCATATTTCGCGCTAATACAAAACGTGCTGCCTTTCTTTGGACTTGTTCGATGTACTCCGTCAGTCCTATCTGGTAAGGATCCCACACCGAGCAGCAGTATTCTAAAAGAGGACGGACAAGCGTAGTGTAGGCAGTCTCCTTAGTAGGCCTGTTACATCTTCTAAGTGTCCTGCCAATAAAACGCAGTATTTCGTTAGCCTTCCCCACAACATTTCCTATGTGTTCCTTCCAATTTAAGTTGTTCTTAATTGTCATACCTAGGTATTTAGTTGAATTTACGGCTTTTAGATTAAACTGATTTATCGTGTAATCGAAGTATAACGAGTTCCTTTTAGCACTGATGTGGATGACCTCATACTATTCGTTATTTAGGGTCAACTGCCACTTTTCGCACCATTCCATTTTTTTTTTCTAAATCGTTTTGCAGTTTGTTTTGATCTTCTAATGACTTTATTAGTCAATAAACGACAGTGTCATCTGGAAACAACCGAATACGGCTGCTCAGATTGTCTCCCAAATTGTTTATATAGATAGGGAACAGCAGAGGGCCTATAATACTACCTTGGGGAACGCCAGAAATCACTTCTGTTTTACTCGATGACTTTCCGTCAATTTCTACGAACTGACAGGAAATCACAAATCAAGTCACATAACTGAGACGATACTCCATAAGCTGTAAGTAGGCTGTTCAAGTTTTTATGTTGGTAACACCATGTAGCGCTCTATATGAAAATCACTGGCTGTGCTGTGTGCAGTCTGTGGCTGGTTGGCACTGTTGTAAAATTTGCTATTGTAGTGTTGGGCAGTTGGCTGTTAACAGCGCGTAGCGTTGCGCACTTGGAGGTGAGTCGCCAGCAGTGGTGGATGTGGGGAAAGAGATGGCGGAGTTTTGAGAGCGCATGATCTGGACGTGTGTCCATCAGAGACAGCAAATTTGTAAGACTGGATGTCATGAACTGATATACACTCCTGGAAATTGAAATAAGAACACCGTGAATTCATTGTCCCAGGAAGGGGAAACTTTATTGACACATTCCTGGGGTCAGATACATCACATGATCACACTGACAGAACCACAGGCACATAGACAAAGGCAACAGAGCATGCACAATGTCGGCACTAGTACAGTGTATATCCATCTTTCGCAGCAATGCAGGCTGCTATTCTCCCATGGAGACGATCGTAGAGATGCTGGATGTAGTCCTGTGGAACGGCTTGCCATGCCATTTCCACCTGGCGCCTCAGTTGGACCAGCGTTCGTGCTGGACGTGCAGACCGCGTGAGACGACGCTTCATCCAATCCCAAACATGCTCAATGGGGGACAGATCCGGAGATCTTGCTGGCCAGGGTAGTTGACTTACACCTTCTAGAGCACGTTGGGTGGCACGGGATACATGCGGACGTGCATTGTCCTGTTGGAACAGCAAGTTCCCTTGCCGGTCTAGGAATGGTAGAACGATGGGTTCGATGACGGTTTGGATGTACCGTGCACTATTCAGTGTCCCCTCGACGATCACCAGTGGTGTACGGCCAGTGTAGGAGATCGCTCCCCACACCATGATGCCGGGTGTTGGCCCTGTGTGCCTCGGTCGTATGCAGTCCTGATTGTGGCGCTTACCTGCACGGCGCCAAACACGCATACGACCATCATTGGCACCAAGGCAGAAGCGACTCTCATCGCTGAAGACGACACGTATCCATTCGTCCCTCCATTCACGCCTGTCGCGACACCACTGGAGGCGGGCTGCACGATGTTGGGGCGTGAGCGGAAGACGGCCTAACGGTGTGCGGGACCGTAGCCCAGCTTCATGGAGACGGTTGCGAATGGTCCTCGCCGATACCCCAGGAGCAACAGTGTCCCTAATTTGCTGGGAAGTGGCGGTGCGGTCCCCTACGGCACTGCGTAGGATCCTACGGTCTTGGCGTGCATCCGTGCGTCGCTGCGGTCCGGTCCCAGGTCGACGGGCACGTGCACCTTCCGTCGACCACTGGCGACAACATCAATGTACTGTGGAGACTCACGCCCCACGTGTTGAGCAATTCGGCGGTACGTCCACCCGGCCTCCCGCATGCCCACTATACGCCCTCGCTCAAAGTCCGTCAACTGCACATACGGTTCACGTCCACGCTGTCGCGGCATGCTACCAGTGTTAAAGACTGCGATGGAGCTCCGTATGCCACGGCAAACTGGCTGACACTGACGGCGGCGGTGCACAAATGCTGCGCAGCTAGCGCCATTCGACGGCCAACACCACGGTTCCTGGTGTGTCCGCTGTGCCGTGCGTGTGATCATTGCTTGTACAGCCCTCTCGCAGTGTCCGGAGCAAGTATGGTGGGTCTGACACACCGGTGTCAATGTGTTTTTTTTTCCATTTCCAGGAGTGTATATATTATAACTTTTGAACACTATTAAGGTAAACACATTGTTTGTTCTCTATCAAAATCTTTCATTTGCTAACTATGCCTATCAGTAGTTAGTACCTTCAGTAGTTAGAATCTTTTATTTATCTGGCAGTACTGGCGCTCGCTGTTTTGCAGTAGTTCGAATAACTAAGATTTTTGTGAGATAAGTGATTCATGAAATGTATAGGTAATTATTAGTCAGGGCCATTATTTTGTAGGGATTGTTGAAAGTCAGATTGCGTTGCGCTAAAAAAAATGTGTGTCAGTTTAAGCACAGTCATTTATAATTTTTCTAAGGGGACGTTTCATAAAGCACGCAACTTCACTACGAGCCGCTTGTGTGGTACAGTGTCAAAAGCCTTCCGGAAATCCAGAAATACGGAATCGATCTGAAATCCCTTGTCAATAGCACTCAACACTTCATGTGAATAAGGAGCTAGTTGTGTTTGACAGGAACGATGTTTTCTAAACCCATGCTGGCTGTGTGGCAATAGACCGTTTTCTTCGAGGTAATTCGTAATGTTCGAACACAATATATGTTCTAAAATCCTGCTGGACATCGACATTAACTATATGGGCCTGTAATTTAGTGGATTACTCCTACTACCTTTCTTGAATACTGGTGTGACCTGTGCAACTTTCCAGTCTTTGGGTACGGATCTTTCGTCGAGCGAACGGTTGTGAATGATTGTTAAGTATTGAGCTAATGCATCAGCCTACTCGAAAGGAACGTAACTGGTATACGGTCTGGACTAGAAGACTTGCTTTTATTAAGTGATTTAAGTTGCTTCACTGCTCATGTGTGAATGAGCATTGTCCTGTTGAAATATGTCACTACGGAACAGTAGAATGGTAGGTGATACATGAGGATACAAGACGTCCGTGACGTACCATTTGCCGTCAGAAACCCATCAATCACTACCAGCGCTGACCTCAAATCGTACCCGATGGTTCCTCACATCATGACACCATGAGTACTACTACTGTGCCTTTCCAAGAAATTGTAAAAACTGGATCTCTCTACAGGTCACCGCCACACTCGACGCCATTTATGAGCAGTCTCTGCTTCCTGGCCATGTCCCTACTCCAACACAGCCCTTTCTGTTGCGGTGTTGACGGCAGCCTACGCATTGGACGGTAATTCCCTAGTCCTGCTGCTGCTGATCTCCGACCAATGGTGCAGGATGAGAGAATGTTGCAGGGAATCCATCCTTGTTCTCGGATGGCAGGCGCAAATGTGAAGGAGTTACGACGTACTTGATACGCAATACGGCGATCCTTCCTTGGGGTGGTCAGACATGGTCGACCGTAACTTTAACCAGTATGCCTGCCCTCATATTCCCATGCTGTCTACCGTCGGACCACTGTCACATCACAAATCTGGACATTGCACGATTCGCCCATCCGGCCAAAGGCAGACCCACAATGAGGCTCTTTTCAGACTCTGTCACGTGCTGATAACGCTGTCTCAGACGTATACGCGGCATCCCCTTGTTCTTCATTGGGATCAACCAACAATTTACGATGCTCACGCCCCTTTGCATGCTATAATCATTTACATTCCAGCCGATGGTGTGTAGATGCACGAAATTACTCTGACGTTCTGCCACGTCACTGGGAACTTAATTTTTTTGTCGGGCAAAGTACATTAATCTGAGATTGAAAGTATTGATGATGCGTACCGTCATTAAGAAGATTTTCATACTGTTAAGACTGTTTCCGTCGACTATAATCCCCTATCTACCCGGTTCATGTTAAACACTGTTGTTTCAAGACAGCTGGCTACATCTTAAAGTAGATGGTACCTCCTAGGAAAGCACTTCTTCCTATGGCGAAATCTTACCACTGAACGCTGATACTAGGAAAGATTGGAGATTTAGCGTAGATGTCAAGCTGTCCTAGCAGGGCATGGGCTCTTGGAACACCGTCGTCTTGACTTATAACAGACGGACTCAAGAATGCATTTTCGAAACCGACGAAAGATACATAGGGAGGAATCTGTAATGCATAACCAGAACTGGTCATATCTGATGGAAAAGATCTACTGTGTTGCAGCTGCTTCGGAATCCTTTTTGCTCAGTTGACCTGTGGATCTAATTTTACTACAGAGGATAATAATGGAAACTTTGTACACGCAGCTAGATGGCTAACATGTCGGTGATTTTGTATACTGTGGACACAATCTCTTTTAAGCAGACTGAACCGTAAAGCCAGAAAGTGAACATTTGGGCTGAGGGTTTTGTAGTTATTTCACTCACAATTTTATGGGTGTCAACAGAGAGGTCATCGCAGTCAGGGTTATTTCATTGTTTCACACGGTGTTCTTGGTATCACGATTGAGCGGGGAAGTGTAGAAAGATGTCTAGGTAGTACTAGTAAATAAATCAAGCGTAAAAACCGTCTTAATGTCCAACAATAAAAAATAAAGAATGTTAAATATTGAATAAGGAAGCGTCCATCAGCAAAGGGGACATCTGGAACTTCACTGCGTCAATTCTGGGAAAGGAAAATATTACGGAAGAGCTTAAAAATCATCCTTTTCGCTCAGCATGTATCTACAGATTTTTTTTTACGCATCTGTAATTCACAAGTAAGAACGCCGCAAAATTTTATTAGGTTGTCATCCGAAATGGCGTTCTTTACAGTGGTCGCACTTGGGACACTGCGTTTTGTGGACAGCCCTCTAACTCTAGTTATAGTTCATTTTATAACCATCGCTTACTGTCTCGTCTATATTCGATACGTCTCGAAGCTAAACTGCACTTTGTGTTGTTTGAGCATACATAAGCGTCAGGTTTACATGCAGCGTTAAACAAAACGAGACCATGTTAATTTTGCCAGAACGACTTCATATATGAAAGTAAACCTAAAAATTTTGCGCAGAATGGTAAATACGAAATTCTGATGTTTGCCTTTCTTCTGCGTTTCTCGCTTGCATCGGTGAAATACCATCTCATTTGCTTGCAAACATCACGCAATAAAATTAATTCACGTGTACAATTTTATGTTCAGTTTTGTGAAGCCATTCTAGCAAAAATAAAAGCTGTCTCGTTATGTTTGTGCTAAGATGAAAGAAGAGTGCCAACCAAAATGTTTGCTAAAAAAATACAAAATATGTTGTTGGGAATAGAGTTTTGTTCCAAAATTCGCCATTTCTAATCGAAACAATAAACAATGTGAGACCTTTCAATAATGTTATTAAATACTCTAACCCAAGAGTTACAGTTCCGTTAAGTGTATCTGAAAAAATATCAATAAAACGTTAAATGAAATTAATTTTTCAATGTTTTTTTTGCATTCTTCTGGGTCTCTTTGCACGGGACAATGGACGTTCTTTCTCCGTAGTTCGTAATTTACATAACGTAATGCGGTGAGTAAAACATAATCGACTGAAACTGCCTTCCCACGCTGTGAATGGTGCCCGAAGTCACAAATAATTAAAGCACTTCAGACGACCATGCTACTGCACAATCGCCGTTGTTGTTGTTTTTGTTGTTGTTGTTATTATAGCATATGCTTAAATACTGTGACTCATTACTGGATTTATCAAAGGTTGCCTTATCCTCCTGTTTTCCAGGAAGCAATCACCTGTAGCGAAAACAGTAAAGCACAGATACTGACAGACTGACCCGTTACTTCTCTCAAAGCGAGGTCTGTTCCAGAGAAAAACAGCTCGGCAGAACTCTCGTACCTTCTCTCCTTCCACGGATTTATTTACTTTTTATACTGCCGTAACATGGCAACGTATCATCCCTTAAAAGAACACAAACAAACAACTTGGGCGACCCTTAAAACAAGAGGTCTGCAGCTTGAAAATCCGCAACCAGGCAACGGCACTTAAAAAAAAAAATAGCTCGCTCCACTACATCTTGTTGAGAGAAAACAAAATGTATTTCTCTTTTTTTTAAGAAAAGTCATTTTTCTGTCTTCATGTTTTTTGAAACGAATATGTCTCCCTTTGTATGCAGAGTGAGAAAACCCAACCGTCAAAAGTTCAGGTAAATATGGCTTCGTGTGTTTCTGAAATGTGACTTCCGTGAACAGGCGATGTGGGTGCGAAATATTATTCTCTTTATTAGCCGTTTGATGAGTTATCGAATCGTCGCTTTTCTTGTTCTCACAACTTGCTGTCAGAATTTTACACCGGCAAAAATAATAGTGTGTCGAATTAAATGCACTGAAATAAAATGAATGAAATCGAAAGAGAATGAAATCGAAAGAGGATGAAATCAGGAAATGATGTCGATGAAATCCGCTGAGCAATGCCGAACCTACAATTTGCACGGTCGTCCGTTGAAACTGCAACGGCATGGAAGTGGTGTGGTCGGGCATGCGTAAGATCAGTGCAACCGCACAAATCAGGTACGAGTGACGTCATTTACTTCCATACTACTATACAGGGTGAACCATCTAAAGTTTGCACCGCAACTATTGCGGAAATGAATAGTCCTATCGATGTGTGGGTTTCACGGATTGAATCGGTAGTCAGGGGCTCGTATCGTAAGCCGATCAACCGATTGTAACAGTACTTAGAAAGTGTAATTTTCATACAAACATACACTTAAATAAATGGAAAAATGCCTATTGACATTGACAAACTAAAAGTAGGGTAAATTATGTCAGTGATATGTTGTAACAAGCCAGCCGTAGCACGTAAACATTTCGACACGTTTAGTCGGTCACCAAAGAGTGCGTCTTCGGTACTTTGACGTATGAATGCGATCGAGCTCAACGGAAATGTTTGTGATAAGTACATTCTTAACTCCCTTCGTTGCCCCCGTAATATTAATTAAGATGCATTAGATAGTACTGCTGGCCAGGGTGGCCGAGCGGTTCTAGGCGCTACAGTCTGGAACCGCGCGACCGCTACGGTCGCAGGTTCGAATCCTGCCTCGGGCATGGGTGTGTGTGATGTCCTTAGGTTAGTTAGGTTTAAGTAGTTCTAAGTTCTAGGGGACTGATGACCTCAGAAGTTAAGTCCCACAGTGCTCAGAGCCATTTTAGATAGTACTCAACAACACCTGTCAGGTATCTGGCAGATCAGTTACGGAACTGAAACAAACCTATTAAGCAAATGTAGCAGACCAGAGCCCGCCGACTTCTCGTAATAATGGGGACTTATTAGGCCCTCATAATGACGTCGCACAGCAACAACCCTCCTCAGTTCAATATAAATATCCCAACCAGCTACCTTAGAGACGGTCGATCTGTAGGATCGATGACGTCCGTGGTGTTTGCACGTGATTCTCCCATTATGGTACTGTAAAATGTTGTGCAAGATTGTTCGAATACTGTCACACTGGCCAGTCATACTCTCGCTGCCTGGAATAATAACAGTAGTTCTTTAACCACGGCTAACCAACGCCAGAGACCAGAACTCTAGCTGCCAGTGATGAATCGTCCATGGGTCCATCACCACCGCTCCAGTTACGGGCATGAGCTGCTCTGGTACTTCCAACTTCGTACAGACCAGAGGGCCTATCTAACTGGCAGGCCAGGATCAACATACATCACATCAGTCTTCACGTGATTCGACACCGTGTTCCATCTGATGGTTCAATGCGACCAGCGACCCGAGAGAGAGCGAACACTCTCAGGGCTATCACTCACTCACTCACACACACACACACACACACACACACACACACACACGCACACACACACACACACACACACACACACTATGGTCCCACCTTCACAGTGATCTGCGATCTGCCGCAAGGGAGGCATAAGGTAGACGTGCACGCAAACCGCATGAACACGAGTCGTCCGCCGATGCTTTGCCTGACAGCGCGACCGCTGGCAGCCTTGGATCTGCACTGATGACACCAGATACCACTATGGCGCACTGACATAGCCTCCAACTGATGACAGCAGATACCACTACGAACTACGAAGCAACCGCCTGTCGCTGCGGCCGCAGTTACAAGACGTATATTGATAAATAAACGTAGTAATGGTTAATCTTTCTTATTGGCATCTACAGACGCCCAACAGATCCTCAGCCTCCATATCCTGGCAAAATGCGGGGAGTTCCGACCTGGAAGTGAGCGACCATTAGAGTTCATTGGGCCCTGCATCCATGTCACTTATCTTGGGTCAGTAAATGGGGGTTTGTTTGCAGTGAGACTTGTATCCACACGGACAATGCAACGATACCTGGTGCACCACAGATTGTCAGCACCACGCCATTATTGCAACTTCCCTTGACGTGGCAGCACAGAGAGGCACACTGACACTGCTACAACGCACTGTAGTGATAAACTCCTCCCGCACAGGCCATGAAGTCCCAAAGGTACCGACTGGCCGCCATTTCATCCTCAGCCCACAGGCGTCACTGGATGCGGATATGGAGGGGTGTGTGGTCAGCACACCGCTCTCCCGGCCGTATGTGAGTTTCTGAGCGCGGAGCTGCTACTTCTCAATCAAGTAGCTCCTCAGTTTGCCTCACAAAGGCTGAGTGCATCCCGCTTGCCAATAGTGCTCGGCAGACCGGCTGGTCATCCCTCCAAGTGCTAGCCCAGCCCGACAGTGCTTAACTTCGATGATCTGACGGGAACCGGTGTTACCACTGCGGCAAGGCCGTTGGCTCACCATAGTGAACGCATGCAAAAAATTTACTCCCCAGACGGAAATCTGAATAGATTAATAACTCCTCGAACAACTTGCCTTTAACACGTTGGAAAATACAAGTTACTAAAAGAAATTGAAGAAATTTACTATGTCGAAATACTTCACCATCATATAAAAAGTGTTCCAGGTCCAGAACACCAAGACCGTACTGGTATTTCCTGGTAGAACATACTCGCTGTGACAACACCTTCGAAATTAAGTACTAACCAAAGTCATGTGATGCAAGAGTCTCAATTCCCGATGTGAGGCTACATCATTCTTCGAACAAGACAATCCAGTATGCCTACAGTTGACAAAATTAGTTGTGATTACGAATATGTATCGAAATTCGCCGAAGATTACACCAGAATGATCAAGATAATTACGTACAATGTAAATCAAGTTTTTTTATATGCTATTTCAAACCAGTGTGAAAACTGGGAAGTTGTCAGTTATTCAATAAATTTCTGAAAACTTATAGAAATTTTATGATGCAATAACGCAGTCACGTGTATCTTCAAACCCGAGAGGGTCTAGACTTACCAAAGTACTTCAGGAAGCCATAGTGGTCTGGACACTTACCTAGAAAGAAAAAGAAAACTGTTAGAAGTAATTTCCTGACGAATTAACTCTGAAACACAAATAAAGAAATTACTTAAAGGAAATAATCATAACGTGTTGCTTATGCATCTTTAATTACTTAAAAAGCACAACGGCAAAGGCCTTTTTTGTCCGTAAAACAATGCAACCTAATTTTGTTCATATGTACACTAAAGGAGATACCTATATGGAGACGCATTTCCCATCAGTCATGAAACTAAAGTTCTAGCATGGTTTCACGACCGGTATTTGCTTTTGATGATTGTAGTTGTATGGGAACTGGACTTTGTCGGTTCGAAACTGGTAACCGCGGTATTTGTTCTAAATAAATAGAATTTTCAACGGTGTATGGTAGGTGTTTTTTCTTTATTGTAAGAATTAACTTGTATTTTTACACAGCAACGGTCTACCATGTCAGTTTTCTACAAAATAGCAATCCGATATCGATCTGAAAAACCTAGGAGATTAAATATTGAAGTCAGCCTTTGACAGAACTTTGAAAGACTTGCGATCAAATGAAGTGGGGGGGCGACATAACATACATTGGTAACGCTAATTTGGAACACAGAAATGAAAGAAACCATTAAAGAAAAACAAATAACTGATTTGAAGTTTCTACAGACAAAAACGCCAGAAAACTGGGAAACATACAAATTGCAAAGGAATTCTGCGAAAGAAATATTACTCAAAGCACACCAAGAGTCATCGGACTCGTTCATAAGCGTTGTAGAACACGATGTACACGGTAGAGAGCAGTGTGCATACAAGGTCATGAAAGCCCTCAATAAGGCAGAAAAAGACACTGCTTCACTGAACACTATACCCAGTGAACACTGCATAAATCATTATACAGACTTGTGGTGTAAACAGAAGGAAGAAGACGACACTGGAGACAATGGAAAATGAAATAGTAGATCCAAGTACTATCGATTGGAGAGAACACCTCATGAGAATGCCAGGTCTCAGAACTCCTCAGAAGATCCTAAACTACAGGCCGAATGGGAAAAGAGATACTGGAAGACCTCGAAAAAGATGGGAACGATTTTGTTTGTGAGTTCGGAACAGCAGCAGCCCAGTCCTTGAAAGGAAAAAGAAGAAGAAGAATCTTTGGTGGTGGGGGGGGGGGGAGGGGGCTATACTGCTTGGTTCAAATGGCTCTGAGCACTATGGGACTTAACTTCTGAGGTCATCAGTCCCCTAGAACTTAGAACTACTTAAACCTAACTAACCTAAGGACATCACACACATCCATGCCCGAGGCAGGATTCGAACCTACGACCGTAGCGCCTAGAACCGCTCATCCACCCCGGCCGGCCGCTATACAGCTTGTTTACTTATTTATTGGCCTTTGAATATACCCCACAGAGACAACCACATAAATGAATTGGAATTATGTACAACTGATAAAGATAACAAACCAAATTGGAAAATCAAACACTAATGATGATAATATAAAAATGAATGCAGAAACAATTTGATGTAACGTACTCAGATAACACAAAATTATTTAGTTTACCTTGGTTAGTGTATATAATTCTTTTCGCTTCCGTTACCAAGGAGTAAAGTTCTTTATAGGGCGTGATGCAGTTTTATGCAATCCGCAATGTTATGTCTGGCATTCAAAAACTACTCGCAAGATTTTCATATTCTCTCGCTCGCTACGTGTGAACTATAAGTCCTACAGAAAAAAATGATCGTGGCCTTTTCTGTAGGAAATTTAGTGTAGTTAAATTTTATCTTCGGATACGTTTTCGCTGGAGATCACGGTTTTTGAGTGATTCAATGAAAACGTGCAAAACTGATTTTTAAACGCATTCCCATTCCCACACTCAACCCCCATCGATCAGAATTTCTAGTATGCTCTTCATGGCACTCCATCCTACAACTGTACAAAAATTTGCTACTGCGCGAATTATTTCTCACATTCGACCACTTTTGGTCTTTACTGACTGGCTTTGTTATGCCAGCGGCTTAGTCGAGCATTTTTAAATTGTTAAACTGATGTTTGTGTAAATTGTATCTAAAGATTTAGTGAATTTTTAACAACATAAAATAAATAATTCCGTCCTTATATTCGTCAGGCATCCTGACTACGGAACTGCTGTGTTCGTAAGGCTTCCGTTTGGATCGAACTGTCTATTAGTTTCACCGCAACGTTTACAAAAGTCGGTTTTCTTTCATCATTCTCATGGACACGATTAAATTAATAATGTCAAAGAAATTTCCGACTATGCTGGTGGTGTAATAGTCCAATCAATAAAGACAAAAAGGTCGAATATCGGAAATAGTTCGTGCTGTCGGAAATTTTTGTGCAGTGGTAGGAGGGAGTGCCACGAACAGCGTACTAGAAATC
Source organism: Schistocerca cancellata (assembly GCF_023864275.1). Lineage (NCBI taxonomy): Eukaryota > Metazoa > Arthropoda > Insecta > Orthoptera > Acrididae > Schistocerca > Schistocerca cancellata. The sequence continues at coordinate 186,164,609 of NC_064627.1, read as the reverse complement.
CTGACTGGTGATGGATGAGTGTGGGGATGGACATACGGAAACGTATCCCAGTACAAAATTTAACCGTGTGACAATGGTTTCCTCTGATACCATATGACAGTGCTTGGGGGTTCCTAACATCGCCGTCATTATTTAAATTCCTTTGGGAGCTTGTACTTAAGTCTTGCTTGCATGTGAGAATCCTAAAAGGCGCATCCTGTTCCTTCTTGATTCATCGAGCAGTATTCAAAACCTTCGCCTCTCTATATTTGGATCGAAGCTCGCGCTAGACATGGACTAAAATAGCTGAAGAAATTGGCAGATTAAATCTTTCGTCCGGCTCAACAGCATTACAGAAGTAATTACGTTCAAACATGAGCAGTGATCATGCAGAGACGGTTTACCGGTATAGCCTCTATACCTTCCCTTGCTATTGTAGGCAGATTATTGCACAATTAATACTTAGATGTGTAACACATTACAGAAAGTTTCTGACTGCAGAATAATGGCTCGTTTACAGATGGAAACTAGCATAAGCAAACAAGCATTTGCAAACAATTCTGCAGTGTCCACTACGATTCGCTTGTGTCTACAAACAAGCGTTTCCATAGAGGGAACGGAAGAGAACACGTGACACGAACGTAGGCTACGAACGCTGATTGTTGTTTTTTGGCGCTAATAATTAGCACACAGAATTCAGCACTATGTGATTACAGCCACGATACAAAAGTTTTAAACTGTTAGCGACCGTTTTGTTTTTGATGAAGTAAACAGTAATGCGTAGGAAAAAAAATTAAGTGCCTGACTAAGTTATGAAATGCGTGGAGGTAGTGCACTCAACACTGAATTGTAGCAGCAACTATCCTTAGCATTAGCGTAACTTGAAGCTTGCCAGCATTTACACTCTGATTATTAGCTTCTAGAGAGATCTATGTTCGACATTGTCTCGCATTTCAGTAACTGCAGTATTTCAAATCGTTTCTGACGAGCAATCCTCCCCACCGCTGATTCTTTAAAAAATCAAATTCCCTTGTATAAAACAGTTTCATATGTATCATTACTTTACAAATGAGTTAATGTGTTAAATATCTGACGTTAGTGATGTAACACTTTTTTGGTTGCAGACGCAACACTACAACTTTTTTGGCTTTATTAATTTTGGATTATTTACACTTGAGCGCCCGGCAGAGGAGTCATCGAACCACCTTTACAATAGTTCTCTGTTATTCCACTCTCGCACAGCGCGCGGAAAAAACGGTCACCCATATCTTGCCATGCGAGCTTTGCTTTCCCTTATTTCATTATGACAATCATTTCCCCCTATTTAGGTCGGCGTCAACAAAACATTTTCGCTTTCGGAAGAGAAAACTGGTGACTGAAGTTTCGTGAGAAGATCCCGCCGCAATGAAGAACGCATTTGTTTTGCTGACGTCCACCCCAAATCCTTTATTATGTCAGTGACACTCTCTCGCATATTTCGCGATAATACAAAACGTTCTGCTCTTCTTTGAACTTACTGAGGATGAACAAGCGTAGTGTGGGCAGTCGCCTCAGTAGATTTTACATTTTCTATGTGTTCTGCCAATAAAACGCAGTCTTTGGTTCGTCTTCCCGACAACATTTTCTGTGTTCCTTTTAGCACTCATATGCATGAACTCTCACTTTTCATTATTTGGGGGTCAACTGACAATTTTCGTACAATAATGCAGATATCATCTTTAAATCGTTCTGCAACTTATTTTGATCTTCTGGTGCCTTTAGTAGACGATAAACGGCAGCAGCATCTGCAAAGAACCTAAGACAGCTGCTCAGACTGTCTTCGAAGTCGTTTATATACGTAACGAACAGCACAGGACCTATAACACTACCATGGGGAACGACAGAAATCACTTCTGTTTTACTCTATGACTTTCAATCACTTACTGCGAATTGTGATCGCTCTGACAAGAAATCACGAACCCAGTCATATAATTGAGACGATATTCCGTAAGTACACAATTTCACTACTAGCCGTGTGTATGGTATAGTGTTAAAAGCGTTCTGTAAATCTAGAAATACGGAATCAATCTGCAATCCCTAGTCAATGTGGAAAGAGCTAGTTGTGTTTCACAAGGACAATGTTTTCTAAATCTGTGCTGACTAGAATAGTCCGGGTAATACGCGCTTCGTTGTAAGAAAGCATCTCTAGGTTTATAACGTCTCATCTCCTCATCTCCTGAACTATGTAACGTACAATAATATAAATTTGCAGGAACGTTCAGTGATATATGTGGACAATCTCTTTAAAATGTATTGCGAATAGAGTAACTAGCAAAGAAGTAATAAATTAAAACGTAATGTCGGAGGCTGAAGTTTTACTGCGTGAATAGGGGCAATCTATTAAGCGGTAAACATTTTTCCTTTATTATTTAGTGTGGGTGGAGGCAGAGGGCGAAGGGGCGGATCTCATGGAGAAAAAGTTTTGGATCTCATGGAGAAAAAGTTTCGATAAGGTTTGAAACTATGTGTAAAGTCCTTTGGAAGTCACTAAGTGCTCCGATTCTCAAATACTGGACGAATATAGTCTTTATTAAAGCACGTATAGGGTAGATAATGTCAATAAAATACGATCAATAAAATGGGAAATATACACTGGTGACTTGTGAGTGAAAATGTGATGGCAGCTACCTTGAGCGACCTACCAAAGCCTCACTGCTTCCATGCCACGACGCTTTGCCGCTGTTATCCGTGCCAGGGGTGGACATACCGGCTATCACGTAGGTGGTCATAATGTTGTGGCTGGTCAGTGTACATACCACATGTCACACAGGATACTTCATATAATCTGCTGCACTGTTTTTAAGGACTATATAGCGTGATTCCGAGTAAATCTCTTTTATATGTAACAGAAATCTCTAACAAAATGGTAACACATCGGCCATGTAATTACAGCTATCTAGACGTCAGCCACGAGAGTGATCAGAGCTTCCGTATATATTTAATTTTAATAAATATAATATATATACAATGTCCATTCATAATCATCTTGGGGTTAATTACAGATATTTGAAAAAAACACATAAAATTACGAATTCATACGTTTTTACCACATGGTGTGGTTTTTCTGATGTACTGTGTTTCTACAGTGGCTGTTTGGTTCCACAGTTTGACATCTGCAACCACTTACATCTTAAAGTAGATAAATTGTTTAACCCAAAATCACGATTTGAAAATTGTCACTCTCTCTCTCTCTCTCTCGCACACACACACAAAAACACACACACACACACAAAATATGCAAAGACACCTCTGAATGATTCAGAACAACCGCCAGAAACACATTCAGCTGTTCCACCGTCAGCCTCTTGTTTTTACACCTTCAACTGTTCCACTGTCCGCCATGTTTGTTTTTACTGCTGGTAAACAGTGAAACAGTGACAGTGACAGCTCAATATATAGTGTTTGACAGTCATGGTTCAAATGGTTCTGAGCATTATGGGACTTAACATCTGAGGTGATCAGTCCCCTACAACTTAGAACTACTTAAACCTAACTGACTTAAGGACATCAGACACAGCCATGCCCGAGGCAGGATTCGAACCTGCGACCATAGCAGTCGCGCGGTTCCAGACTGAAGCGCCTAGAACCGCTCGGCCACACCGGTCGGCATGACAGTCATGAAGATGAGAAAAACGAAAATGTAAGTGAAACATAATGTAAACAGACACACACACACACACACACACACACACACACACACACACACACACACACACACACACAGAGAGAGAGAGAGAGAGAGAGAGAGAGAGAGATAGAGAGAGAGAGAGAGAGAGAGAGAGAATTAATTAATTTCAGGCATATAAATAACAATTTTCAAATCGTAATTTTGGCTTAAACAATTTATCTACTTTAAGGTGTAACTGGTTGCAGGTGACAAACTCTGGGACAAAACAGTCACTGTAGAAACACAATACATCAAGTAAACCACATCATGTGGTAAAAATGAACGAATTCATAATTTTATGTGTTTGTTCAAATATCTATAATTACGATTTAAAAACTAATAGTTATATGTATACAAGCAGTAAAGAACATTCTTTATCTTTAACAGCCATGAAATAAAAGCTACTGAAGATGTTGAAACTGCAGTGAAACATGTTTTGGTTAAAAAACAAAATTGTGTTTTGCTAAAGGCGGACCCTATCCAAAAACATATGTAATGTCCAGTCATATTAATGCGACAACCTGTCAGAAGCTTGAATAGCCACAATGTGCTTGGCGGACCGTTGCAAGACGTTCTGGGAGAGAGTCAGTGAGGTTCTGGAAGGTGCCGATGAGGATGTGGAGCCGTGCTGACTCCAGTGCCATGGCCAACTGCTCTGGGATTGTCGGCGGAGGATCCAAGGCGCGAACAGTCCGATCGAGGCGGTCCCACAGATTTTCGAATGGAATTAAAACCGGTGAGTTTGATGGCCAGAGGTGTACGGTAAACTCATCCTGGTGCTCTTGGAACCACGCATGTAAATTGCGAGCTGTGTGACACGTTGTATTGTCCTGCTGGTAGATGCCATCGTGTCGAGGAAAAATAAACTGCATATAGGGGTATACATTATCACGAATGATAGGTACATACTTATGTTGATCCACTGTGCCGTCCAAGTGGACGAGACCGTCCAGAGAATTCCCTCTAGCCTGGTCCCTTCCGGCGATTGTTGCAGGCGATAAGCCTACAGACGTTCCACGCCGTACACGCTATCACCCATCAGTCCGATGGAGCATAAAACGTAATTCATCTTTAAAGGGCACCAGTGACCAGTCAGTGGACGTTCATTTGAGTTCGTCGCCGATGAACGGCTGTCAGCATTGGTGCATGAACCAGGCGCCTGGTGCGGAGGCCCATACGTAACGATCTTCACTGTACGTTGGGTGTTTGGGGGAGGAGACCAAACAGCGAGGTCATCGGTCTCACCGGATTAGGGAAGGACGGGGAAGGAAGTCGGCCGTGCCCTTTCAAAGGAACCGTCCCGGCATTTGCCTGGAGCGATTTAGGGAAATCACGGAAAACCTAAATCAGGATGGCCGGACGTGGGATTGAACCGTCGTCCTCACGAATGCGAGTCCAGTGTGCTAACCACTGCGCCACCTCGCTCGGTCTTCTTCACTGTACGGTCGTTGAAGAGCCAGTAGCACGTCTGTTCGCCTGTAACATCGCTGCAGCTGTCGTTCACCCCTGTGGTCTATGACCTGTGGTGCACTCAGTTGCCTCAGCGCTGGTTTTGGATTGTATGCCCTAAGCACAACTGCACACGAACTGTTTACAAACGTAGCCGTTTGGAAAATAATTTCACCCTTGGCTTGAAAGCTGGATGTCAGATAAACCGCTCCGTTTCCGCATTGCGAAGACGACTGCAACATTTCCGCGTCCCTTGGACACACTATACACTTCTTTTCTTTCTTTCTTTCTTTTGCTACCGCCTTGATCCCGCATTGTGCACCGGGTCGGGAGGGTTAAGTACGAATTTGGCATGGTTAATTTTAAGGGGTGGCTGGATGCCCTTCCTGCCGCCACCCCATACCCCCTGGGACAGAGGTAGTGTACCCCAGCTGTCTGCGTTCAGTGTAAATAGTGGGAATGTGTTTCAGATGTCTGCGAGTCGTGTAACTGAGGCGGGGCGTGGGGACCAGCCCGGTATTCACCTAGTAGGATGTGGAAAACCGCCTAAAAACCAGACCCAGGCTGGCCGGCACACCGACCGTCGTAGTTAAGCCGCCGGGCGGATTCTACCCGGGGCCGGCGCGCCTACCCGAGTCCAGGAAGCAGCGCGTTAGCGCCCTTGGCTAGTCTGGCGGGTTGGACACGCTATACACTGCGGTGAGAAAAGTCATGGGATATTTACATATTCAGATGGCGGTAGTATCAGTTAGACAAGGTATAAAAGGGCAGTGCATTGGCAGAGTTGCCGTTTGCACTCAGGTGATTCATACGAATAGGTGCCATTAGTAATTATGGACCCACGACCAGAGTTAACAGACTTTGAAGGCGGAACGATAACAGCTGGAGCCAGACGCGTGGCACATTTCATTTCGGAAATCGTTACGGAATTCAGTATTACGAGATCCACAGTGTACAGAGCGTGCCGAGAATACGAAATTTCAGGAATTACTTGTCACCAGGGGCAACGCAGTGGCCGACGACCTTCACTTAACGACAGAGCAGCGGCGTTTGTGTAGATCTGGCAGTACCGACAGACAAGCAACGCTGCGTGAAATAACCGCAGAAATCATTGTGGAACGGACGACGAACGTATCCGTTAGGACAATGCGGTGAAAGTTGGCATTAATGGGCTATGGTAGCACACGACTGACGCGAGTGCCTTTGCTATCAGCACGACATCACCTAAGGAGCTTCTGATAGATTCGTGACCATAGAGGTTGGACCCTTGACGACTGGAAAACCGTGACCTGGTCAGATGAGTCCTGATTTCAGTTGGTAAGAACTGATGGTACAGTTCGAGTGTAGCGCAGACCCCACGAAGCCATGCACCAGTTTGTCAACAGGGCAGTCTGCAAGCCGCTGGTTGCTCCATCATGGTGTCGCATATGTTTACGTGGAATGGACCGGGTCCTCTGATACATCATTGACTGGCAGTGGTTACGTTCAGCTACTTTGGAGACCATTTTCAACCACTGATAGAGTTCATGTTCCCAAAGAACAATGTGCCATGTCACCTGACCACAACTGTTCATGACTGGTTTGGAGAATATTCTGGACGATTTGAGCGAATGATTTGGTCACCCAAGTAGTCCGACAACAGTGTTAGCGAACATTTATGGGACATAATCGAGAGATTAGTTCGTGCTGGCCGGCCGAAGTGGCCGTGCGGTTAAAGGCGCTGCAGTCTGGAACCGCAAGACCGCTACGGTCGCAGGTTCGAATCCTGCCTCGGGCATGGATGTTTGTGATGTCCTTAGGTTAGTTAGGTTTAACTAGTTCTGACTTCTAGGGGACTAATGACCTCAGCAGTTGAGTCCCATAGTGCTCAGAGCCATTTGAACCATTATTTCGTGCTCAAAATCATGCACCTGCAACACTTTCGCAATTATGAACGGCTATAGAGGCAGCATGGCTCAGCGTTTCTGCGGGACTCTCAACAACTTGTTGAGTCCATGCCAAGTCTAGTTACTGCACTACGCCGGGAAAAGGAGGTCCTACACGATATTAGGAGGTATCCCATTATTTTTGCCACCTCAGCGTATATGCTATCCACTGTAAGTGCCGTCATCTGCCACGTGTGTGTGGTTATTTGCACGTTGACGTCGAATAAGCGGTGGTCGCATTAATAGCACTTGACCAAGTAAATTCGCACCTGTTTACTTTCAAGGAAATGTGTACTTTTCCTTTTTAATGAAACTTGTGCTTACTCCTTCCGTTCTCAGCCTCATGCAAGCATCTAATCAATTTATCTTCCTTCAGACGTCTGTAGTTGGGCCTCTGACTGCTTCGACAGCTCTCTACTACTGATATTTCCTTTTCTTCGGCATTTGAGCTTTATCTCTCTTGCGTGCATGAAGCGGCTAAGATACCCATATTCTTCTTTCAACAACATTGCATACTTCCAGAATGAGATTTTCACTCTGCAGTGGAGTGTGCGCTGATATGAAACTTCCTGGCAGATTAAAACTGTGTGCCGGACCGAGACTCGAACTCGGAACCTTTGCCTTTCGCGGGCAAGAGCCCTACCAACTGAGCTACCCAAGCACGACTCACGCCCCGTCCTCACAGCTTTACTTCTGCCAGTACCTCGTCTCCTAGATTCCAAACTTTACAGAAGCTCTCCTGCGAACCTTGCAGAACTAGCACTCCTTTCTCTCAGGAGCGCTAGTTCTGCAAGGTTCGAAGGAGAGCTTCTGTGAAGTTTGGAATCTAGGAGACGAGGTACTGGCAGAAGTAAAGCTGTGAGGACGGGGCGCGAGTCGTGCTTGGGTAGCTCAGTTGGTAGAGCACTTGCCCGCGAAAGGCAAAGGTCCAGACTTCGAGTCTCAGTCCGGCACACAGTTTTAATCTGCCAGGAAGTTACAACATTACATACTCTTCATAGAACTGCATCATTCACGCAACTCACCTCAACGACAACGAAATTAGACAAGACTGCAGTCGAAAGCTTCCTGTGCTGGTAGCAGCGATGCGGAGACGCCGCAAAATAATTTGATTGGTCGCTAAAATACCGACAACCATCGGAACACGTGCGAACAGTAACGAACAGCGACCGAATACTCCCCCTGTCGGAGGTTCGAGTCCTCCCTCGGGCTTAGGTGTGTGTGTGTGTGTGTGTGTGTGTGTGTGTGTGTGTGTGTGTGTGTGTGAGAGTGTGTGTGTGTTGTCCTTAGCGTAAGTTAGTTTAAGATTAAGTAGTGTGTAAGCCTAGGAACCGATAACCTCAGCCATTTGGTCGCATAGTAACTTACCAAAAAATAAACAAAAAATCAAAAAGACGACCGAACATGAACGAATTATGTTCAAATGCGATCGCCTGTCTTTTAAAAGAGAGAGGGAATTCTCGTTCGGTGTCGGTCGTTCGCTTGTGTTTGCTCCGTCGTAAGCCAGGTTTAGCAAGGTGTCCTCTGAAAATTGCGCCCTCTTCATTAAGAATTTCATGCTTAAATATTTGCGCGGGACCTGTCCTAATGCCACGGTCCCATGCGAAGGGACCGTCGTTCGCATACGCTTCCCTACAACACGCCTCTCAACAGAAGCCCAGCCCACGTACGGTGATGGGAGGTCTTGCGAATATACACCTGAATCCAACTTTATTCGAATTAAAAAGCACAAAATAAATAAAACTCCCGGAGCGTTGTGTTGGGGCGCACCGCACTGGCAAAGAGGAGGAGCTTTTCACGACGGTAAAGCGTGGGGCGATTAGCAGTCTATCGCGCCCCGCTGTGAGATATATTGCGCGAGATGCGCCGTGTTTTGGTTACGTACGGGCAGCACGCGGCGGCGACTGATTTAGGTAAACAAGCGTCCGTAGAACGTGCGGTAATGGCCCAGCGCGACACGGACACAGCGGCAGCACGTCGCGCCGGCTGTAGGTTACGGGGCCATGGTACCTGGTACCTCGTACTGGCTAGCCTGGCCCTCGACAGCTACAACTGGGAAACCGTCCGGAGTGAGGTGACCAATCCATCGCTTACATCAGAGAACATAAAACAAATAAGTTACTCGGAAATACATTCCTGCAGGCAGCTACCGAGTAGAATCTGATCCAGAGCAGAGCTTGTTTCACTAACAGTTTAAGTTTCTGGACCAAGATGAACTCAACCAATCTATCAGCAATACGTTATTGAATGAAAGTAATACAATTGTTATTTTACAACGAAATAATAAGCAACTAGTTGCATAAAGGAAATTTAATTTCTGTACTGGTTTCGGGAACTTAACGCCCGTCTCCAGAGGGTTACAGACTCCGAACGAGTTACGGAGGCCGATGTGCAGTGACCAAATTTCGTCCGAAGTGATGGGAGAGTTCACTCGTTTATTCGGAAGGAGAGTCCAATATTGCTTGCCCGCTTCCGGCAATGCAGCGACGCGCTGCGATGACAGGAACTATTTGGTAAAACAAATTCATTTTTACGTTACTTGTAGCTTCATGTAGATGTACCGATCATATAGTTAATGGCCATTGTGATACTTCCACTTAGGCAAGACACTGCGCGAAATTCCAAAATTTTTGCAATGAACCATATGGGTCTCTATGATTTTAAGTTCGGTGCATATTACATACTATGTTGCTATGTATGAAATTTAGGTAATATATTAAAGTTTTCTTTCGATATGGGCGGAGGTTTCAGTCTGTCACCAATCTCGAGAAAACTGATCTGAGGTAGCACACTCATTTGCGACCGCGTGCGCAAGCTATACTGAAGAGCCAAAGAAACTGATAGACCTGCCTAATATTGTCTGTGGTCTCCGCGAGCCTGCATAAATGCCGCAACAGGACCTGGAATGGACTCGACTAATGCCTGAAGTAGCCCTGCAGGGGTATGACAACATGCAACCTGCGGGGCTGTCCATAAATCAGTAAGAGTACGAGAGGGTGGAGATCTCCTCTGAACAGCACGTTGCAAGGCATCCCAGAGATGCATAATAATGTTCGTGTCTGGGCAGTCTGGTGGCCAGCAGAAGTGTTTAAACTCAGAAGAGCGTTGCTGGGGCCACTTTGAAGCAATTCTGGACGTATGGGGTGTCGAATTGTCCTGCTGCAATTGCTCAAGTCCTTCGCATTGCACAATAGGCATGAATGGATGCAGCTGATCATACAGGATACTTACACATATGTCACCTGTCAGAGTCCTATCCTGACGTATCAGGGGTCCCGTAACACTGCAACTGCACACGCCCCACACCATTACAGAGCCTTTACCAGCTTGAACAGTTCCCTGCTGACATGCAGGGTCCAAGGATTCATGAGGTTTTCTCCATACCCGTACACGTCCATCCGCTCGATATAATTTGAAACGAGACTCTTCCTACCAGGTAACAAGTTTCCAGTCATCAACAGTCAAACGTCTGTATTGATGGGCCCAGGCAAGACGTAAAGCTTTGTGTAGTGCAGTCATCAAGGGTACACGTGTAGGCCTTCGACTCCGAAAGCCCATATCGATGATGTTTCGTTGAATGGTTCGCACGCTGACACTTGTTGATGGCCGAACACTGAAATATGAAGCAATGTTGAACGATTCTCTTCAGTCGTCGTTGGTTTCGTTCTTGCAGGCTTCGATGTTTTACCGGATTCCTGATGTTCACGGTACACTCGTGAAATGGTCGTACGGGAAAATCACACTTCATCGCTACCTCGGAGATGCTGTGTCCCATCGCTCGTGCGACGACTATAACAATACGTTCAAGCTCACTGAAGTCTTGATAAGCTGCGATTGTAGCAGCAGTAATTGATCTAACAATTGCGTCAAACAGCTGTCTTCTATAGGCGTTGCCGACCGCAGCGCGCCGGCCGAAGTGGCCGTGCGGTTCAAGGCGCTGCAGTCTGGAACCGCAAGACCGCTACGGTCGCAGGTTCGAATCCTGCCTCGGGCATGGATGTTTGTGATGTCCTTAGGTTAGTTAGGTTTAACTAGTTCTAAGTTCTAGGGGACTAATGACCTCAGCAGTTGAGTCCCATAGTGCTCAGAGCCATTTGAACCATTTTTTTTTTTTTTGACCGCAGCGCTGTATTCTGCCTCTTTACATATCTCTGTATTTGAATACGCATGCCTATAGCAGTTTCTTTGGCACTTCAGTGTATGAAGCCATGACGAAATTTCCAAAGCGTTTCTCGTATTTCATAAACGGTTTGAGATATCGAAACGAGACTTTGGCAAATGATAGCACCCAAAGAGGAGAGTAATATGCCATGTGATTATGCAAAACTTCATTATCTACCGTGTTATTCCACGAACTACAGACTTTTTACATGAAAAAATGTAAGTAGGGTGACATTGTATAAACTCCGCTGTGTTTTCGTGAAAGAAGCATATTTTAAATATTTAATCAGCAATAGAAATATAGGTTTTACTAAAAATGCGCCACTCTTGACGCTTTTCAGAATGTTACAAAGGGTTAAGAAGCCAAGCGAAAATAAGTCTCTAATTTTGTTGCATTTTCAGCAGAATTCCTATTAGTTACTATCGCAAACAGAAGTGACAATAGATCTTTTTGGATGATCGTCATGTATACGTGGGTGTGGAGGGGCTCCGATTAATATTTATAAAACATATGAGCGTAGGCTTTAGCCTCCAGCACTCGTCATTTCCCATACAGTGCCTGCCCGAAACCTCCATCACTGTCACTCTCCCCACGCTTGCCCTGACGACTGCGCATCCGCTGGCCACGTTATTCTGCGCGCACTTTACCTATCACATTATTTGCGAGTGTCAGCAATAAGATGCATACAGCAAAATGAAATGACCATGTGGTTCATGACGTCACGGTTATTAAAACATTCAATGCCACCAACATTCTCAATATCTCCACAACGAGCACAGCGGTAAGCCATCCACTGCCATGACTAAATTTATTACTGTTAAATAGCGCGAAATTCAAAATTCTACTTATAAAAGCACAAGAACCAGCAAGGACTGCATGGGAATCAATGCCTTTCACCTTCAATTACTTTTTCTCCTTTGCTCCGGTAGTGATTTCAGTGTTACCAGTAGCCTTGTAAGCAGTAGCATGTAAGCGGCGAACATGTCTAGAACTATGCACGTCGTGACTCGTTCAAAGTAGTTGTTTGTGCAGCAGCCCAATCCACAATGGCGGAGCGACCGGAAATGGTCACTCTTATATAGCCTCGCTCGTTATCACAACCACAGCTTCCGACATCAGCGTCGAATCTCCTCTGGTGTCAGCAAAACTAGACCCGTCGACGAGGAAAAAAGGTCCCACATCACCAAAGATATACAGCTCTATGTTGGGCCGTCAAGCAATCGAGCTGCAACTCACAGACATGCACGGGGATACCTCACACAGAGAGCATCCCAGATTGCCCCTGAGAGCTACAACAACAAGAATCTCTTCTCGGCGGCATACTTCTTTTTATCATAAATAAAGAACACTGATTCTCCCCATCCCCCTAACCCCTCTCCCCCCCCCCCCCGAAAAAAAGAAATTATACATTGATCTTGCCTAAAGCCGAGAAGCGATTCTCGGTGTTGTAGCTCTCAGAGCAACTCTGGGATACACTCTATGTGAGGCAGCCCTGTACACCTCTGTGAACCGCGGCTCGACTGTGTGATAGCAGAACTGCATGTCTTTCGTGATGTAGGCTTACAATTTTTTCCTCGTCGGCAGCCTTACGAACGACATGACCACGACATTTTGCTGCATACATCATATTGCCTTCCGAAAAAGTGGCACCAAATGCCCGAAACCGATAAAGAAATTAAATTTGTTTTATGCGACTGCTTGCTTATTATTTAGTTATATACGAGCACAGTTCCTCAGGGTAGATAAAATACTAACATTATTATTTTGACCGATTATTAAAGAAATGTGACATAATTACATTGATCTGTACAGTGGACCAAACTTTAAAATATGGTTTTACACCTTTTGACGATATCTGTCTTGCCTACAATTTTTTTAATGTTTTGTTGACTAATTTAGGAAGACTGATACGTTGCCTTTTGGCTGCTTCTCAGATCATGCACAAAATCCTATTCCCAATACTATTGTTTACTATCGTAATTATGTTCAAATGGTTCATATGGCTCCGAGCACTATGGGACTTAACATCTGTGGTCATCAGACCCCTAGAACTTGGAACTACTTAAACCTAACTAACCTAAGGACACCACACACATCCATGCCCGAGGCAGTATTCGAACCTGTGACTGTAGCGGTCGCGTGGTTCCAGACTCAAGTGCATAGAGCCGCTCGGCCACACCGGCCGGCCGTAATGATGTCTTTAACAAGTCTGCACATTCTATCGTTTCTAAATGCATCTGGTGATGATCTGACGTGTCGAAACCGTTCGTAAAGTAACGGAAAAAATTTAACGGTTTGCATTTAACTGTTTGCATTAACATAAATTTTGGTCTGATCATCCAATTATATTTTAAGGAATCGAAGTATTAAAGAAGCAATATTTGGTCTCCTGCACCGTGATGTGTGTGTTAAAAAGAAGAGTTTTCTGATACGTTGAGAGCCAACGTAGTCCAGCTACACAGTATTAATACAGATTATATCAAGAACTAAGTTATAAGTTGTGCTGTGGATTGTTATTCAGAATTATAGGCATTCCAGTTGTTGTTAACTCCTAGCATACAGAACAGTTCTTCGTATCTACAAGTGGCATTTCATTCAAGAAGATTTATTAATTTATCTCGCAATGGATCTGTTTCTCGCTTGTACTGTCCAAATAGCCGTCTCTCCGAAAAGCAGACAAGTGGCAGATGGTATGATTCTCCTTTTAGCAAACACATTACAGGGCCCTACATGTCAGTGGAAGACCTCCACGCCAGTGGAACCCCCAAATGCACACAAAACAGCAGTAATGTGTGTACGTAGGGCAAAAGAGCACTTCGACAATGCTTCCCACGCAGACCGACATGTTCGTCCCTGAAAGGAAACCACCCGAACTACTGCACAGCCATGCGAGTTGCATACCACGCTATAAAATGGAAGAGTTGTGTTGCAAAAACAGATCCCAGGCAGTGTTCGCATATTCACAGAACCTGCTTGAATGGTTTTGAGTTGCGCGCGTACCCACACACACACACACACACACACACACACACACACACACACACACACACACACGTCATTCATCTTTTCATACAGGGTACCATGCGGTCCTCTAAAGAGTCTGAAAATTCTGAACAGGAAGCTTTTAGGAAATACGCGTTACCTTAATTCACATTCCATGTACTTCTCACAGTACGAGTGTAATGCCATATCGTTGTAAACTTGTCTGTGAAATGCACTTTTATCTTTTGACAGCTACTGTGCTCTTTTACTGAACAATGGAATTCGAAGCAGTTAACTACGAGTGGCAAACGCCACAACAGAGGCGTTGTGGATCGTGGAGAATTTTGGTGGTAATATTCCAAGAGCTTACGTTCCATGAAGTCAGGCATCATATCGCTTCCCTCTACATACCTTTAATTAAACTACCACAACTGAAAATTAAAAGTAATTAGAGTCCGTAGTGAGACTTACTGACGCTCGTTAACCCCGTGCTCCATTCGCAAATGGAAACGGACGAAATAATAGTGCAATAGAAGTACCCTCCGTCATACACAACAAAGTGGGGTGCCGAGTATAGATATACATCAAGATGTGAAGTGTTTCTGTAAAAGCAATGGAAGAATCTAGACGTATTATGAAACTTGATGTACGTATACATGTTTGTACGTTTGTTCCACATCTCCTCCTAAACCGCTGGACTGATTTCAACCACACGTGGTACCCATACCACTTACTGTCTGGTAAGAATCGCTGAGAGCGTGAGAACCATATACATATCGAATGAGTGGGGGGTGAATAACCAGTGTAGCGCACGACGCGCGAATAGCGTTACTTCAGTCACACAGTATTTAAGAATGAGAGCACTTAGTTTCCATAAACGTTACACACAATTTTAAACCTTTACGACACTTTTTCTCGCTGAAAAACTCAATAAAAGGAAAGGAAAAAGTTTATCGCTTACTACAGTTCCACTGTTCCTGCAGTAAAACTGCCGCATGAAGCATGACGGTTTAATTTATTACTTCGCGAAACATTCGCAGACAGTATCCAGATATGTAGCTGAATGTACTTAGAAAAATATATCATTGTACGACACATAGTTTAGGAGATATGACGTAAACACTGAGATACGTAAAAACTGCGGCATCTTATATGTTTTTATTTATTACTTCTTTACTAGTATTTCTATTCGCAATACATTTCGCAGACAATACCCATATTTGCCGCTGGAGTAAATTGAAAAATACATCACTGTACGACACACAGTTCAGGAAGCACAACGTTATAAACATTGAGATGTGTGAAAATGAAAGTGTGGGGCTAGAGGTACAGGTGAAATGTGTATACAGCTACGTGTGAAGTGCCGGGTGATCAAAAAGTCAGTATAAATTTGAAAACTGAATAAATCACGGAATAATGTAGATAGAGAGGTACAAATTGACACACATGCTTGGAATGACATGGGGTTTTATTAGAACCGAAAAAATACAAACGTTCAAAAAATGTCCGACAGATGGCGCTTTATCTGATCAGAATAGCAATAATTAGCATAACAAAGTAAGACAAAGCAAAGATGATATTCTTTACAGGAAATGCTCAATATGTCCACCATCATTCCTCAACAATAGCTGTAGTCGAGGAATAATGCTGTGAACAGCACTGTAAAGCATGTCCGGAGTTATGGTGAGGCATTGGCTTCGGATGTTTTCTTTCAGCATCCCTAGAGTCGTCGGACGATCACGATACACTTGCGCCTTCAGGTAACCCCAAAGCCAATAATCGCACGGACTGAGGTCTGCGGACCTGGGAGGCCAAGCATGACGAAAGTGGCGGCTGAGCACACGATCATCACCAAACGACGCGCGCAAGAGATCTTTCACGCGTCTAGCAATATGGTTTTCTTTTGTTCTAATAAAACCCCGTGTCATTCCAAGCATGTGTGTCAATTTTTACCTCTCTATCTACATTATTCCGTGGTTTATTAAGTTTTCAAATTTGTACTGACTTTTTGATCATCCAGTATATTAAATATATGTGACATGTACGTACAAGGGTAAACCGTTGGATAAAAAGCTTGCAATTTGATATACTCATTAGTTACGATCTAGAAAGACAAACTGTGGAGATACTAATCACGAGACTCGCATTGGGGTGAGGATGATAATGTGGCGATACTTGGGGAGAGGATGAGATGTACAAAGAAAGGGGAGGGGAGGAGATGGACACAGAAGGAAAAGATGGATAGAGAAAGTGGCAGAAGGGGATGGAAAGAGAGAGGGACTGGATGAGATGGACAGAGAGTGAGGGGCAGGGGGAGATGGACAGAGAGGGGACAGATGGATAGAGAAAGTGGCAGAAGGAGATGGAACGAGAGAGGGACTGTATGAGATGGACAGATAGTGAGAGGGAGGGGGAGATGGAATAGAGGGAGTGAAGGAGGAGATGGACACAGAGAGGGCAAGAAGAAGATGAACTAACAGAAGATTAGAATAAATACCCACCTGCACAACGCCATGTTCTCCGCTAGTTTAAAATAAAAGATGCTAAGTCTGTCATGGTTTCACAAAAATCGGTCACCAATACTCAGTCTGCAGTTCCCAATACTCCTTTATCTTCTCCCTATGCTTTCTGTTCCTTTTTCTGTAGTTCCTAATTTCTTCTTTTTTCTACCTCATGAATTTTGTAAAATTAGTACTTCATTCTATAAAACGGTTTCGTTTCTGTTATCTCGAGTTCTTTGGAAGAGACGAGTTCGAAAACTGGTTAAAACATAAGGTCAAGTGGATCAGGAACCATTAATCCTGATTTTGAGGCACTACATTCCAATTTATTTGAAAAATCATTGGGTGCATTTTATATTAAAGAATACAAGTTTTCTGCGAGTTTTACACAAATGCCTTAACTGGAGGAAAATGAATAAGAGCATAAAATGTGTTGTATTTAATGAGTGTTTGAATTCTCAGCCATTAACTGCAGTTAAAGCTGATATGTTTATATCTCGTTTATTGAAACTGAAACCACCAAAGGCACAAACAAACAATATCAAAAGTAATATAATAACCCTTATCATCAAAAGAAAAACTAGGCCAAAATCATCATTATCAAGTACAAAAAGAATATGAAGCAATTAAACCGGTAGAAAAGAAGTAATAAAATCAGACAGTTATCTAATCTAAAGCAGACCACTGGAAGAATTAAATATGTCAAATAACTCCACAGCTTGCCCGTACAGGCTATCTAAATTTGTCCAACAATCTATTAAAACTGTCTTTGCATCGTCGCCTACAATACAATTTCCGTTCCCATCTTCAAATGAAAATCGTCGCCGTGTTGCTTGATGGCTTCAAGAAGGAAGTCAGGAGGGCTCTCAGTAGGATGCCAGTTGTATTCAAAGAACTGTTTTGCGATGAATTCTTATTTCTGTAATCCACCCTAGTGTGGACTTCTTTTTCCAGAAATACATGAAACTGGTTTTCTTAGCCTGTTCTCTTCCATTTGGTAGAGGCGTCCATGCAAAAATAATCTTTAGTTTGAAATTATTGCTAATATTGTTGGCATACTTTGACTGGCTTGATTACTTCTGATTTTCCAACACAGTGATGCTGTGTGGCATCATGCCTTTGTAATAACCCATCTCTAAAGTATCTCTATACTGTTCAGCCTGTAGTTCATTGTTAAGCATTCACATGTATGTAAGTATTCAAGTCTTACCACTTTGATATACTGTTTTACTTCTGTATGTATAGACATACATTTTTGTTGCAGATATGTTTAGTTAAACTACACTCCTGGAAATTGAAATAAGAACACCGTGAATTCATTGTCCCAGGAAGGGGAAACTTTATTGACACATTCCTGGGGTCAGATACATCACATGATCACACTGACAGAACCACAGGCACATAGACACAGGCAACAGAGCATGCACAATGTGGGCACTAGTACAGTGTATATCCACCTTTCGCAGCAATGCAGGCTGCTATTCTCCCATGGAGACGATCGTAGAGATGCTGGATGTAGTCCTGTGGAACGGCTTACCATGCCATTTCCACCTGGCGCCTCAGTTGGACCAGCGTTCGTGCTGGACGTACAGACCGCGTGAGACGACGCTTCATCCAGTCCCAAACATGCTCAATGGGGGACAGATCCGGAGATCTTGCTGGCCAGGGTAGTTGACTTACACCTTCTAGAGCACGTTGGGTGGCACGGAATACATGCGGACGTGCATTGTCCTGTTGGAACAGCAAGTTCCCTTGCCGGTCTAGGAATTGTAGAACGATGGGTTCGATGACGATTTGGATGTACCGTGCACTATTCAGTGTCCCCTCGACGATCACCAGTGGTGTACGGCCAGTGTAGGAGATCGCTCTCCACACCATGATGCCGGGTGTTGGCCCTGTGTGCCTCGGTCGTATGCAGTCCTGATTGTGGCGCTCACCTGCACGGCGCCAAACACGCATACGACCATCATTGGCACCAAGGCAGAAGCGACTCTCATCGCTGAAGACGACACGTCTCCATTTGTCCCTCCATTCACGCCTGTCGCGACACCACTGGAGGCGGGCTGCACGATGTTGGGGCGTGAGCGGAAGACGGCCTAACGGTGTGCGGGACCGTAGCCCAGCTTCATGGAGACGGTTGCGAATGGTCCTTGCCGATACCCCAAGAGCAACAGTGTCCCTAATTTGCTGGGGAGTGGCGGTGCGGTCCCCTACGGCACTGCGTAGGATCCTACGGTCTTGGCGTGCATCCGTGCGTCGCTGCGGTCCGGTCCCAGGTCGACGGGCACGTGCACCTTCCGCCGACCACTGGCGACAACATCGATGTACTGTGGAGACCTCACGCCCCACGTGTTGAGCAATTCGGCGGTACGTCCACCCGGCCTCCCGCATGCCCACTATACGCCCTCGCTCAAAGTCCGTCAACTGCACATACGGTTCACGTCCACGCTGTCGCGGCATGCTACCAGTGTTAAAGACTGCGATGGAGCTCCGTATGCCACGGCAAACTGGCTGACACTGACGGCGGCGGTGCACAAATGCTGCGCAGCTAGCGCCATTCGACGGCCAACACCGCGGTTCCTGGTGTGTCCGCTGTGCCGTGCGTGTGATCATTGCTTGTACAGGCCTCTCGCAGTGTCCGGAGCAAGTATGGTGGGTCTGACACACCGGTGTCAATGTGTTCTTTTTTCCATTTCCAGGAGAGTATGTTGGATAGTGTCTCTAGTATGACTGTCGATCGTATCAAGACACTCTTTTCAGTTGTGAGCGCACTGTGAGCGAGTAAATGTGCCTAGAACAACGCTGTCCCCCGCCAAGTAGGAGGGCACGCTGAGAGACTTATCCTTAATGAATGCAGCCCACCTAACACAACTGTCACGCACTTCCTTCTTCATGGAAATTCTCAGCCGCGCTCTGCAGAGGCAGTGTAGACGCTCCTGCAGCCTTTTCGATGGGAAGTGTTCGATCACCCACAACACAGCCCTAACTGGCTCGTCCTAAGTAACATCTCTGTTCGCATGGAACGCAGGATACGAAGGCAACATTTGGGCGCAGGCTACGCCCTATAGAGCAGCGTAGAGAATTACTGGCAAGCACAGGCGGCTGCCTGTGTTGGAAATTTGGTATAACCCTCTGACAAATTTCTAAGTAGGAGCAGCGACTATATAGAAAATTATCTGGAAAGTGTAGTAACTTCTGCATATAAAATGTTTCTGATTTTCACTGTGGTTTCCATTTAGCGACCGTTTGGAACTTACTTTCTGGACAACCCTCGTATTACAAAATCGTTAGTAAAATCTAGACATTTTACCCCAATTCCATTCGATATCCTTCCTTCTCCATGTATCGACCATACGTTATTTTATTGTTATTATAATTGATTTGCAGGCCTGCTTTCAAATTCTATCTGCTTCGAAGTTAATATTTATTTCTTCCAGAGGTAAATAGTAAACTTTCGTCAGCAAAACATGTTTTGACAAAAAGGAAAAACTTTGGCGATCCTGCTTACTATTACTTGTCGAAAATATAATTCTGATATCTTGCACAGTCTGAGAAACGATAGGTAACTACGTGGCGTAAAGATGCCCTCTACATATCGGTTACTTCACGCCACCAAGGAGTCATGCTCAAACGAAACTATTTTTCCGAAAACATGCAGGAAACTGGAATCTGCGTCTCTGAAGGAGACGCTAAATCTGTGATATTCGCACCCGAATCAGCCCTTGTAAGGCACTTAAATGCAATTTACGGTCTATCTATTACCATCATCTCAAACTAGTGCAGTAGTTACCTAACATCTTTGCGGATGCGAAGTTCTTATCTAGAGCGGAAGTTAAGGGGCACTTCCGCCGGCCTTGGCTCGTTGCCTAGTTACGGAAGCGCAGGGCGTGAAGCGCATCAAGGCCGCGCTGGAGGCTGACTGTGTTGTTTAATACAGATATGGGTTTGCACCGTCACACTGCAGTTACAGTTTTAATTAGAGTTTCCGTGCAGGCTTCTAGATTTTAACTGGCCGCGGGGAGCGCCTCACAAGCCCTGGCCATGCCTTTGGGCCAGGTTTTCTTTAAATGAATAAATTATACTTTTCTTTCTAGTACCGTACTATGCATTACATTGTAACTGGAAACGCTATAGCTTAAGCCTATTACAGAAGCAACATAAAACAATGAGGAACGATTTAACCAGAAATTGTTAAGGGGAGGTTCTCCTCGAGAGGCACGAAAGTGGGTGAAGTTCAATTTTTTTCATACGAGGATTGGTTTTACTAAAATGGGGGTTTTACCACTTTATTACACACCGCGGTGATAAAAGTCATGGGATACCCCCTAACATCGTGGCAGACCACCCTTTGCACGGCGTAATGCAACAACTACACTACTGGCCACTAAAATTGCTACACCTCGAAGATGACGTGATACAGACGCGAAATTTAACCGACAGGAAGAAGATGCTATGATGCGCAAATGTTTAGCTTTTCAGAGCATTCAATCAAAGTTGGCGCCGGTGGCGACACCTACAACTGCTGACATGAGGAATGTTTCCAACCGATTTCTCATACACAAACAGCAGTTGACCGGCGTTGCCTGGTGAAACGTTCTTGTGATGCCTCGTGTAAGGAGGAGAAATGCGTACCATCACGTTTCCGACTTTGATAAAGATCGGAGTGTAGCGTATCCCGATTGCGGTTTATCGTATCGCGACATTGCTGCTCGCCTTGGTCGAGATCTGTTAGCAGAATATGGAATCGGTGGGTTCAGGAGGGTAATACGGAGCGCCGTGCTGGACCCCTACGGTCTCGTATCACTAGCAGTCGAGATGACAGGTATCTTGTCCGCATGGCTGTAACGGATCGTGCAGCCACGTCTCGATCCCTGAGTCAACAGATGGGGACGTTTGCAAGACAACAGCCACCTGCAAGAACAGTTCGACGACGTTTGCAGCAGTATGGACTATCAGCTCGGAGACCATGGCTGCGGTTACCCTTGACGCTGAATCACAGACAGGAGTGCCTGCGATGGTGTACTCAACGACGAACCTGGGTGCACGTGTGGCAAAACGTCATTTTTTCGGATGAATCCAGGTTCTGTTTACAGCATCATGATGGTTGCATACGTGCTTGGCAACATCGAGATGAACGCACTTTGGAAGGGTGTATTCGTCATCGCCATATTCGCGTATCACCCGCGTGTGGTAGCGGGTGCCATTGGTTACACGTCTCGGTCACCTCTTGTTCGCATTGACGGCACTTTGAACAGTGTACGTTACATTTCAGATGTGTTACGACCCGTGTCTCTACCCTTCATTCGATCCCTGCGAATCCCTACATTTCAGCCGGATAATGCACGACCGCATGTTGCAGGTCCTGTAAGGGCCTCTCTGGATACAGAAAATGTTCGACTGTTGCCTTGTCCAGCACATTCTCCAGATCTCTCACCAAATGAAAACGCCTGGTCAATGGTGGCGGAGAAACTGGCTCGTCACAATACGCCAGTCACTACTCTTGATGAACTGTGGTATCATGTTGAAGCTGCATGGGCAGCTGTGCCTGTACACGTCATCCAAGCTCTGTTTGACTCAATGCCCAGGCGTATCAAGGCCGTTATTACGGTCAGAGGTGGTTGTTCTGGGTACTGATTTCTCAGGATCTATGCACCCAAATTGAGTGAAAATCTAATCATATGTCGGTTCTAGTATAATATATTTGTCCAATGAATATCCGTTTATCATCTGCATTTCTTTTTGGTGTAGCAATTTTAATGGCCAGTAGTGTAGACAGGCCTTGGAGTCGTTGGAAATCCCCTGCAGAAACATTAAACTATGCTGCCCTTGTAGCCGTTCATAATTGCAAAGTATTGCCGGGGTAGGATTTTGTGCACGAAATGACCTTTCGAATAGGTCCTGTAAATATTCAGTGGGATTCATGTCGGACGATCTATACATATGCGTATCGCTATCCCATGACTTTTGTCCTCTGAGAGGATATACATTCGTGTTTATCTGAAAGAAAATTAAAAATGGCGGCTGCAGCCCTTGTCAAAGTATGCGCCTCGCGGCAAGTCATGGTTTGCGTGAAGACTCGTGGTTAGTGCCGAAACCATCAGGCTGCAACAATGGAGGGCTGACACATCCCACCCTCCCGGTTGGGAAAGATTTTAAAAATCGTGACCCCCTAGTCCTGATGAGAACTGGCCAGTCTGGAAGTCCTCGAATGTGCTGAGGTCAGGAATGCGTAGATTACGCGTTAACCTGGCAAAATAAGGATACATTGAAGAAAACAAAACCCAGTGTCACTGCGGGGAAGAACAAAGCGTTTGTGCCTCAGTGTCGACTGTGTCCAGCTACCTGTACAGGAGATGAGCTTCAGCAGGCAACGGAAAATTCACTGGAAGTGGCCAAATTTTGGTCAAAGATTACTATGCTTATCCGTCAGCAATTGTATAAACTGTGTTTTATATGTGTTTCTGAAACGAGGATAATAATAATTCCTGAAACCTATGAAAATAGAAAATCCTTAAATTAGAATGAATGTGGGGGCATCAGGTTGGGGTTTTGAAACATTCCTTAAAAAAATGCTGTATGAAAACATGTCAATTTCTTGGCATGCTTATCTAAGTTCAAATGTTAAAAAAAAATTTCGAATAAGAAACAGTTTTAATTATCTTCCATTTAAAAAAAAATCAAATGACTCGGTTAGTCTGTCACTCCACGCTCTGAAACATGTTGTTTGGAGAAAAACGCGTTTGACTAACAAAAAAAAAATTGTTGTTTCAAAACTTACAGCTAATCTACGCTCCCAGGTCCACAGAGGCAACTGTCCTCTTCCTCAAACAAGCTGTGGTTCCTCATTCAGATTTTGTTTTCAGTCCGGGCTCCTTTAACAAACTGAGACATTCCTCGCTCCGCGACGGCCACGTCCTTCTTATCAGAGAACTCCGCGTCGTTTTCTGCTCTTCGTCCCTATGACGATTTCTAACACGTTCGGGGTCTTGAATATACATGCAGCAATATACACTGCTATTTCAACATTTTGCCCCTCAATGAAGATGTTTCGATTTCAGTTTCCAAATGCAAGCATTGAAGCTTTTGTTTTCATTTTGTGTATTAGCAGTGTTACATCTTTTAAGCAAATCTTCGTTTGACAGAAATTCGTATGCTCGTCGAATTAGTTCCAGCACTCCCTTGTCTGGCTGCAACCGACATCCCGCATGTCTTTCTTCAGGGCAAGAAGGATGTGAAAATCACACGTTGCAAGACCCGGGCTCTACGGAGGATGTTGAAGTGTTTCCCAATCAAATTGCTGAAGCGTAGCCTTCATCGGACTGTGGTCCCACGAAGAAAATGGTTCAAATGGCTCTAAGCACAATGGGACTTAACATCTGAGGTACTTAAACCTAACCTAAGGACATCACACACATCCATGCATGAGGCAGGCTTCGAACCTGGGACCGCAGCAGCCGCGTGGTTCCGGACTAAAGCGCCTAGAACCGCTCGGCCACCGCGGCCGGCTGTGGTCCCACGCCCGAGGAACTTGTTACCATGTGACCGTCAGAGTCCATGTAGCGGGCGGGCGAGGAATACAGGCCGCGTCTGCTACACAGCGGTGTGAAGGGTAGTCGAATCGCAGGCGCTAGCCGTACGATAGAATGACAGCCGGACGATCACGATAGTCCAGTCCACCAATAACCGGCGTCGTAACCCAACAACTGCATGCACCTGTGACGTAGCGTTCCCGTACCATAGCGTTAATAGTATCGAAATGTAACAACAATGGGGCCAACCGTCGGGCGGACTGGATGTTATGGCGGATATTCGATTTTCATTTGACTGCCCCTTACAATTCGGGGTTGGTAATTATCTACAAAAATCCTTGTTTTCATCGGTCACGACGAGAAACTCCCCATAAAGCATTGGTTCCGAACCTTTTTTAGACCATTACTTCCGAGTGCAGTCAGATATTAGCTAGTACGTCTCCATCTCCCCCCCCCCCCCCCTCCCCCATCCACCTTACGACACATTACCACCAACTTTAGCACTTGAATAAATTGTAGAACGAAAGACTTTTCTTGGAACACTTTTATTTTTAAAATGACGAAAGATAAACGATATTTAGTGTGTGTGTGTGTGTGTGTGTGTGTGTGTGTGTGTGTGTGTGTTAGAAAGGAATTCGTGGTGCATCACAAGTGCTACCTACAGCTCCTACTCAGACAAGAAAGCTAAGTATCCACAGTGGGGGCACACTTGTTACAAAACATGCTTCATATGCACTACTGATCTCCAAGGTGGTGCTTGCTTGACGTCCACACTGCAATCCAATTTAAAATCAAACAAGTTCAGATGTATGCACTACACTTAATGTTTGTAAATCATTTCTTTGCCGCAGTCCTCACTTCTGACCTAGCAGAAATTGGACGACTTCAGGCTGTTAATGCTTTTCATCTAATCACTTTAATAACAACAATAATAAAACTTGTAAAGCATTATAGACCCCTCATGTAGTTGCTGCTGTGTCGCGGTATCAATTAATTGATTTATCTGTTTCGAAGCGAGTAATGAAGCAATTTCTGGACTACTGCAGGTACTATCTACAGCTTGGAGAAGACATTTTCTTTAGATATTTAGCATTTGTTACGTGTGTGTCTCACTTTTATCGCTAGCGATGCACGGGAGACAGAGCGACAGCACAAAATATGTGTGTAATGGGTGGACTATGTGGGGCACGTGTAACCTCCAACACATTAATGATACTGATAAAAAATAATTACAAATATCATATATAATCAGTTTCAAAGTCTTACAAAATTGTGATAACAGTAATTATATTTTTAAGATAATGTTGTTCCATGACTGAAACAATCAAATCGTTTAGTTTTTACCCCTTAGAAAATTTCATTTTACCCCTCAGGGGGTAATTACTCATAGGTTGGGAACCACTACCTTAAAATCACTGGACACAATATTAGTCAACCCCATAAAGAAGTAGACTGGTCTGCTTGGAGCGCTGTTGGTGGTGCACAGCTTGTACCAGGCGGTCACGTGAGCTTCCAGCGCTGGCGTAAGACACGGTAGTGAATTGATGCGCATACGCCAGTCGGCTTGATGGAACCAGTGGAATAAGATGGGTCAGTGTGGGGACGTCGCAGAATGTCGGAAAGGAGTCGTTACGTTTCGACGTGCCCATGGCCACAGTACGAATGACGTTACCCGATTTGTCGGTGAATCAGCGAGTGTCTACAAGTAACGGTGTACCAACAGCGCGAATGAAGTTGCCCTATTTGTCGATGAATCAGCGAGGACTGTCCAACAAGTCTACAGGGAACGGTGTAGACACTTGTAGCACGGCGTTACGAGCGGTTGTCGTAGAAAGATAGGCAACCCACAGGGACCGGAGACAAATGTTTCGTATTGTCAATGCAAATCGGTTTCTAACACGACAGGAATTACTGCATGCAAGGGGTGTAATTCGTCTGGTACCTCTCAAAAGGACGTTGCCCACAGTAGCAGATATACTACATTTCTTTAGTAGGTCACACTTCACAATGGTGGGTAGTAGCTGGCTGGGGTGTGTAGTTTGGTCCGACAAGTCACGATTTTGCCTCTTTTCAAAAGTTGCGAGGCGTAGAGTTCACCGACTTGCCAATGGAGCGTTTGACCCGCAGTATGTGGCGGGTGTATTTCAGGCAGAAGGTGGTTTTGTGATGTTCTGGGAGCGGATTTCCTACAATGACGTGCTACCACTAGTTCTGGCTGCTGTGGAAAGTGGGTGCGGATATGGAGGAGCATGAGGTCAGCACACCTCTCTCTTTACCGCTGTCAGCTTTCGTGAACAGAGTCACTACTTCTGGGTCAAGTAGCTCCTCAATTGCCCTCACAAGGGCTGCCTGTACACACTTGCCAACAGCCATCGGCAGCCCCGGATGGTCACCCATCCAAGTGATAGCGAAGCCCGACAGCGCTTACCTACGGTTATCTGTGTTACCACCGCGCCAAGACCGTTGGCTTATGGACTCTCTGTCTTGAAGAAATCAAATCCCTGTGCAGGGATTTAGAATTTTGCTCATAAGTCTTCTTCAATTTCCGTAATACCGTTCTGCTGAAAGAACTATATAGTTTTGCTTGTGTAATCGTTCTCGTTGATGACTACTAACATACACTCCTGGAAATTGAAATAAGAACACCGTGAATTCATTGTCCCAGGAAGGGGAAACTTTATTGACACATTCCTGGGGTCAGATACATCACATGATCACACTGACAGAACCACAGGCACATAGACACAGGCAACAGAGCATGCACAATGTGGGCACTAGTACAGTGTATATCCACCTTTCGCAGCAATGCAGGCTGCTATTCTCCCATGGAGACGATCGTAGAGATGCTGGATGTAGTCCTGTGGAACGGCTTGCCATGCCATTTCCACCTGGCGCCTCAGTTGGACCAGCGTTCGTGCTGGACGTGCAGACCGCGTGAGACGACGCTTCATCCAGTCCCAAACATGCTCAATGGGGGACAGATCCGGAGATCTTGCTGGCCAGGGTAGTTGACTTACACCTTCTAGTGCACGTTGGGTGGCACGGGATACATGCGGACGTGCATTGTCCTGTTGGAACAGCAAGTTCCCTTGCCGGTCAAGGAATGGTAGAACGATGGGTTCGATGACGGTTTGGATGTACCGTGCACTATTCAGTGTCCCCTCGACGATCACCAGTGGTGTACGGCCAGTGTAGGAGATCGCTCCCCACACCATGATGCCGGGTGTTGGCCCTGTGTGCCTCGGTCGTATGCAGTCCTGATTGTGGCGCTCACCTGCACGGCGCCAAACACGCATACGACCATCATTGGCACCAAGGCAGAAGCGACTCTCATCGCTGAAGACGACACGTCTCCATTCGTCCCTCCATTCACGCCTGTCGCGACACCACTGGAGGCGGGCTGCACGATGTTGGGGCGTGAGCGGAAGACGGCCTAACGGTGTGCGGGACCGTAGCCCAGCTTCATGGAGACGGTTGCGAATGGTCCTCGCCGATACCCCAGGAGCAACAGTGTCCCTAATTTGCTGGGAAGTGGCGGTGCGGTCCCCTACGCCACTGCGTAGGATCCTACGGTCTTGGCGTGCATCCGTGCGTCGCTGCGGTCCGGTCCCAGGTCGACGGGCACGTGCACCTTCCGCCGACCACTGGCGACAACATCGATGTACTGTGGAGACCTCACGCCCCACGTGTTGAGCAATTCGGCGGTACGTCCACCCGGCCTCCCGCATGCCCACTATACGCCCTCGCTCAAAGTCCGTCAACTGCACATACGGTTCACGTCCACGCTGTCGCGGCATGCTACCAGTGTTAAAGACTGCGATGGAGCTCCGTATGCCACGGCAAACTGGCTGACACTGACGGCGGCGGTGCACAAATGCTGCGCAGCTAGCGCCATTCGACGGCCAACACCGCGGTTCCTGGTGTGTCCGCTGTGCCGTGCGTGTGATCATTGCTTGTACAGGCCTCTCGCAGTGTCCGGAGCAAGTATGGTGGGTCTGACACACCGGTGTCAATGTGTTCTTTTTTACATTTCCAGGAGTGTATTTCAGTTACCCACTTTAATCCCAACTGCACCATTAGCATCTAGGTTTGAATCAGTTTCTTTTATTAGTACGAATTATCTCTGATTACTACCTTATACTGCCTTTTTGGATCTAAAGTGTCTTTTTATTACGGTTTTTCATTGTGATGAAATACAATGAACTAAAACGGTGTAAAGATGTTGAGGAAAAACCTAATTATTGTTAACATATCATTCAAAATCTTTATATTAAGCAAGCTTAAGCTTGTGCTTAAGATCATCCCGGCATTCGCTTTAAACGATTTAGGAAATCATGGAAAAGCGAAATCTCAATGGTCAGACGGGGATTTTAACCGCCGATCTTCCGAACAGTAATCCAGCATCTTACCACAGTGCCATGGCACTCAGTCATTAAAGACGAGGCCGGCCGACGTGGCCGAGCGGTTCTAGGCGCTTCAGTCTGGAACCGCGCGACCACTACGGTTGCAGGTTCGAATCCTGCCTCGGGCATGGATGTGTGTGATGTCCTTAGGTTAGTTAGGTTTAATTAGTTCTATATTCTAGGGGATTGAGACCTCAGCTAATAACTCCCACAGTGTTCAGAGCCATTTGAACTATTAAAGACGAGTTCTTGTACTCCGTCCTGTTACATAATAGTCGAATTTCTCTACTTACCAAATTAACACTTGGCGGTGGCCAGTTGGAGTTCTACTTTTAAATAAAATAAAATGACATTATGCAAATTAAAATTGACAGTGAAGATTTTCAAACTAAGAACTACTGTCTTTCTACTTATCGTATTGGGGGGGTGGGGGGGTGGTCTACTACGGGCTAATGACGTCATTCCAGTGGTTTCAGAGAAGCCTTACGTCAGAGTTACGTCTTGACTTGTGGATCAAATTAACTGTCATGTAAATTTAAGTTATATTGATCACTTATTATACACTCAGTTTAGTGCGTCCACATGATACTGGAAGTTCCTTCACAGATTTCAGGTTCTGATGGCAAGCAAAAAGTATCTACAATACATACGCTGAACTGGGTTCACAAATAGTGGAAGGGCTGGAAACATACGAAACAAAAATCTCTAGAAAAACGCCAAAATAAAAAAATCAAACAAAATGTTAGCATGATATATATCGAACAATCCCGTTTGATTATAAGATTACGAAACTGATGCTGGATTTCGCCTGGACAAGAATTACCGATGTATTAATTAATTAATAGTAATTAAGATTTTGTTTTTAAGCAACTACGTAGTTTTCAGAATCCAGGTATTTGATGTCTTGTTTCGTTTGAAATACATAAATTTCTTCAAAAATCTTTCCAAAGAGGGTCAAAATTAAGCTGAGGACTGCTCTCATAACTCGCACTGCAGGTTAAGTTTACGAAAGCTGTCTCTCACAAAATGTGTTACGTCATTGTAAATAAGAGGTGGCTCTAACTTCCAATGCATGTTAGTAAAGTTGATGATAATTACTAAAAGAAATTCAACCTACGAAAACTTTAACAACGCGAGGAAAGTTGGTACGTTCAAGGAAAAGATATATATGAAAAGAATGGACAATTTCAATCAATTTCATGCAGTCGCCAAAAGTATCTCTTATGTTTTATCAGAACCTACTACGCCGACTTTTAGGTTATAGTTTATAAATCAGTTTTCATCTGAAGCAATCCGTTAGGAATACAGACTGGTGGTAGTCGATCTATGATTTATGAAAACAGCGGCGAGTTCAATAAAACTGTTTTACAGCCTTCAACGTTCGACACATCAGGGTATACGTACGATTCTGTTCGTTCCTTCCACAGCTCAAAACGTTTTTGCATATCGTTTTCCGTGAAGCTGTGCAGCCGCTCCGACGTTTATGCTTTTCAGCAGACCGCACGAACACATCTGCTTAACAGTAAACTGCTCCACCACTGCCGGAGAGGTTTTTGTGGAACTTCTCACTGAATTTGGTAGCATACTAAATTATTCATGTAACCAGTCATTTATCACTGTAACATTTCCCGACAGGTTAAAATGTGTGCAATAAATAAGATATACAAATAACGTCAAATTTTCGTCGAATTTAACTTTTGCTAACATTCTCTAAAAGTTTTAAAAAAGTAGTAGATGGAGAGGCTGCTTAACTACCAGACTACAAAATACATGAAATGTTGCAGTTTCGATTTCTAAACGGTTCCCATTTTCAACGTTACTTACACTCAAAACGAGAATATGTATAATTATCCTCACCCTTAACATTGTGGTCAGTGCGTCTGATTGCCATGCAGCGGCCACCGGTTCGATTCTCGGCTGGGTCGAAGACTATCTCCAATAGCGGAGTGGGTGTTGTGTTATTATTATTATTATTTATTATTATTATTAGTATCATCATCATCGACACGCAATTCGCCCAGAGTGGCGTCAACTAAAAAGACTTGCAAGTCGACCTCCGATCTTCCCCACATGGGGACTCTTGGCCATCAGTGCCACACGATCATTTTTTCATTTTTTATGCTCAATTCATTAAAAAATAAATTACAGGCTACCGTAATGGTTTCCAACCTAGGAGTAAATACCCTCTACGGGTAAACGTAATTTTGTGAGTAGTGTAAGCAAAAGGATTCGGTTGTGTTGTGGCCACGAAACTAATTATTTTTAAAAGAGGTCGTTACTGTTGTCACTATTTCTAAATACTGTAATACTAATTGTTCATGTTATCAGTAATTACATTTGTTTTAAATACTGTCATTAACGCGTGACACAATGTGGTGGAGGATACACCTTATGAAACAAAAGTGCGAATATTTTCTTCCCTATATAGTCCAACCATTACAAACATAATTTGTATAGCAGTAAAACTGAGACGTGTGTATCACATATGCTTAAATACCCCATAAAAATACTTCCTCCGAGTTGCTAGTAGTTCCCGTAATGGACCAGAAATTGTCTAACAGATAAGCGAACTAATTAACAGCACAACAAAGGAGTAACTTGTTGAGCAGAAGAGATGTGTTTCAGTGCAGCGAAGATGAACAAATCCTCGTAGATCTTAATTAATCCATTTTAGAGCCAACATTGATTCAAATGACTCTGAGCACTATGGGACTTAACTTCTGATGTCATCAGTTCCCTAGAACTGAGAACTACTTAAACCTAACTAACCTAAGGACATCACACACACCCATGCCCGAGGCAGGAATCGAACCTGCGACCGTAGCGGTCGCGCGGTTCCAGACTGTAGCGCCTAGAACCGCTCGGGCACCCCGGCCAGCAGAGCCAACATTTACTGAGTACTTATTTTCTTCCTGGCCCATACTACTATCATCTTTGAAAGTTGCCTACCCTACAATTTTTGCAACGACAATGACGGTACATGTGTATTCCACTGTCAGAGGTATCAGTAACATTTTCGCTTATACTGTAGCTTCCGGCTCGGTAGATTCCGGACCAGGGTCCCTTACCTCAAATTGATTCATTTACTCTTCTGCATCATCCTTGAAAGTTTGTAAGATCATCACGGAATTACACTGCGTAATGGCTACTACATTGCTGTAAGGCTTACACATTATTATTATTATTATTATTATTATTATTATTATTTTCGATTATTCCCATTTAAGAGAGCGTTTGAACTTGAATTCTTTTATGATAATTGTTTATGTTTTCTCTGAGCCCAAATTTTCTTCATGTGTTCACTGTGTTGTTTCTTTCGCTCCGCTGTCCATTTGCATCCTGGTCTCTTCTGTGTTGTGGTGTCAAATTTATGTTTTTTGATGATGTTCCTGAATTCAGTTCTATTTTCTGCATCGTTTCCTGTTATGTGTGCTTGTCTGAGGT
Source organism: Schistocerca cancellata (assembly GCF_023864275.1). NCBI lineage: Eukaryota > Metazoa > Arthropoda > Insecta > Orthoptera > Acrididae > Schistocerca > Schistocerca cancellata. The sequence goes on along the minus strand of NC_064627.1, from coordinate 186,132,529 downwards.
CCTCTTCAACTTCTTTTATTCATTTTGTTTTTCCCCTGCCTGAGTTGATTACTTTGATAATTCGCTTTGAAATTCTGTTTTCATTCATCCTGTGGATATGTCCGTAGAACTGCATTCTTCTTTTCCTTATTGTATCCGTAATCTTGTCTGTGTATTTGTATAATTCTGATGTTGGTCTCTTCATCCAGATTCCTTCCTCTTGTATCGGGCCAAAAATTTTCCTGAGAATTTTCCTTTCTTGTTTCTCTATTTCTTTGATTTTAGTTTGCCCACCTATTTGTGTTGTTTCAGATGCATACAGTGCCTCCGGAAGTACGACAGTGTTGTAGTGCCTCAATTTTGCGTTAATGGATATGGACTTTTTGTTATAATAGTTCCACGTGAGTTTATATGCTTTCTGTAGTTTTTTTATTCTTTCCTCATTGGCCTTTAGGTTGACCCCTGATGGCTGGATGATTTCTCCCAGGTACTTAAAACGTGGTACTTGTACGATTTTCCCATGGGTTGTCACAACAGGCAATTTGTCTTACACATTATTATTATTATTATTAGTGACTAAGGTAAGGCACGAGGCAGTGGTAGTCATAAGTCCTGCAGCTTTCTGTCAGCTCAGAAGCAGCATTCAAGTAGTTCACCAACAATAGGCCTAAGTACAGTGCACACATTTTAATTTGGTTGAAATCAACCGAATTAAAATGTGTGGACTGTACTTACGCCAATTGTTGTTGATTTTAAATGGGATGCAGCGAATGGGTGAAGCAAGAGTCGCTTCGAGTAGTAGTAGTGCAGCGGAAGCATTTTCGTAGTGTCTACTGTGGATAATTAACTTTCTTTTCTGAGGAGAGGTTGTAGGTAGCACTCGCAATGGATTGAGAATTGCTACTTCATTCTATGAAACGAGAGTATTGTTAGTCATAAGTGCTATTCGCTGTTGACTCTATAGTTTAATAAAACACCTGAAAAATTAAAATGCCTCATTTCAAGAATGAATATAGTTTAGTTATGCACTCCTATTGATGGTGGAAGGGAGAGGGGTGGGGTTCTGGCTAATATCTGATTGCACTTGCGGATAATGGTTGCAGAGATGTTGAGAATCACTGGGCCACTGATAGGTTCTGTGAGCCTTTAAAGGCTTTTGACAGTCTAGATCACAATATTCATTCTATGCAAATTAGGATACAACCAGTAAATCCTGGTTCTTTAAAAAACGAAATCCTTATGTATAGAACAGCTTCAAACGTCTGCTTACCTTACAGATTAGTTAATGTGTTAAATATTGGAATTTAACCACGTAAGCGAAACAAACTCGACGAAATGTTTGAAATTATGCTTGAAGATTGTTGGAAGTCGCTAAGTGCTCTTAACATCAAACACTGGGTGCGCAGAGTCTCGGTAATTTTTCACGCATCTAAATGTTTATGACGTCATATCTCCTAAACTGTGTGTCATATAATGATATAATTTTCAGATATATTCATTGTTATGTGTGGATACCGTCAGCAAAATCAGTGCGAATAGAGTTACTGGTAGAGAAGTAATAAGTTAAAACCATCAAGTTAGCTTCCATTAGGAAAGTGGGTGCACTCAGCCACTGTTCTGTGATTTATAAACTCGAGAGCGCAGTAATAAGTCGTCCTTTTTTTTAGGTTTTATTACGTAAATCCAGATTTCGGCTAGTGCCTAGCCATTATCAATGCAACATTTTCTAATCTCGATGCATGTAAGTTCCCTGTTGTTCGGGCGTCAGCCACAGTTCTTTGAATACTGCTCATTCAAAGAACAGTGACTGACGTCCGAACAACAGGGACCTACATGCATCGAAATTAGAAAATGTTGCATTGATAATGGCTAGGCACTAGCCGAAATCTGGATTTGAATAATAAAACCTACAAGAAAAGAACAACTGATTGCTGCGCTCTATAATTTAGAAATAATTTAAAACTTTATGACTGAAGCTGACGTTTAACTATATCATCAGCGAAAACGTAGTATGCGATAAACTTTTCTCATTTCCATTTTGTAGGGGGGGGGGGGTATTAGCGAGAAAAAGTTTTTTAGGGGTTTGAAATTATCTGCGAAGTCCGTTGGAAGTTGCCAGTGTTTCCATTCTCAGACACTGTATGAACATTGTCCTGGTAAATGCGCGCCGCGAATTACACTGTTCAAGACAAGCACACAGTTTCTAGCTGTAATACTTGACTTATTGCGTTAAAAGTTTAACAAACTATTATAGGTCTTAATAAATAGATTACAACAGCATTTAAAATTTTTAAATTCGGTCAGTAAGTACCTATCCATATAAATAAAAATCAGTTGCCGCATGTATGAAAGATCGTCACCTGAGGACGGCTTGATTTTTTATTTTTTTTTATTTTTTGCGTTCTTCATTGTGAGGACAAGGTTTGTACGAAAGAAAATTTTTGGACAATCCAACGGAAAAGTTGGGAATTAAAATGAATTGTGAAACATCACCACTTGAGAACGGCTCGACCGATTTGGTTGATTTATTTCATTTTATTTTTTTGTGTTCGTAATTGTACATCATAATGGCTTTTCGATACGAAAAAGAAAATTGAAAAAAAAAAGATGTTGCGTTCGGTTTGGCAGTTCTGCCGTCACATGTTTTTATAGTAAAAAACTTAGCGTTTATATATATATATATATATATATATATATATATATATATATATATATATATATATTGACGAAAGTTGGGATGGGCATAGGCTACATATTTTTGTAATATATACAGTATATACATACATATGTAACATATAAAGGGTAAGCGTAGTTACCATAAACCTCAAAAAGTCCTTGCCAGTTTAGTTCAAATTTTTACACGATACCCTAACATTCGGACTATTACATGTATTAGTATATATTAATATATAAAGGTGAAACGTTGTTATCAAAAATCTCGAAAAGATATTTAAGCATTTACTTAACATTTTTGCAGTACACTATACTGAATGTTCAGACGTAAATGGACATGAAGAGGGGGGCACGAGGAGAGAGACGGAGAGAAGGGGGGGGGAGGCTATGCTCAGATAGGTGAGAGGAGGAAGAGATGTACGGAAAGAGAGGGAGGGTGAGAAGATGGCACACAGATGGAAGGAATTTAGGATGTGTGTTCATTTCCTATACCTATTTAGCACTTGCGAAGCACTGCAAGGTTCGATAGTTGAATGATAATTAACTATTGAAAACCAGATTCCTGTTGCCTCCGGAAGCCGTTAGCCACAAATGGTGCCGGGTTTTGGGATAGCGATTTACTAGTATAGATGACGTAACAAAATGGTTGACATCAGATTTTGCTAACCGCAAACAAAGTACGTCAAAAGGGCAGCTGATTTAAACTGTTACTCATTACTCAGCTATCCTACTAATAACTAATTGCATGTGGTATCCTCCAAGGTTTCTTCTTAGGGCCCTTAATTTTCATTGTTTATAGTGAAGATATTTCATTAGTAACATTTTCAGGGTGCCATGTTTGTTTTGTTTACAGTTTATACAAACGCAGAATTAAATACTGAAGCAAGTATAGTTTTAGAAGCGGCAGTTAACGACATTTTGATGGATATTAATAAATCATTCCTAGCGTATTACTTGTCACTAAACTTTGAATGCTCACACACACGTAGTTTCCTCCCAGCATATGTTTAACATATGGTGACAAGCAGATAGAAGAGGTTCACAGTGTTAAATTCTTCGGATGACAATGTGATAGTGAATTAAATTTAGTGGAGCACAGCCGGCCGCGGTGGTCTAGCGGTTCTAGGCGCTCAGTCCGGAGCCGCGCGACTGCTACGGTCGCAGGTTCGAATCCCGCCTCGGGCATGGATGTGTGTGGTGTCCTTAGGTTAGTTAGGTTTAAGTAGTTCTAAGTTCTAGGGGACTGATGACCACAGACGTTAAGTCCCATAGTGCTCAGAGCCATTTAGTGGAGCACACCATAGTACTTCTGAAACACCTAGCCAATTTATTTCCTTTCTTATTCGAATGTTATCAGACAAAAGTGACGTAAAAAAAAAAGAAGTTGACATATTTCACTTACTTTTATTCCATAATGTCAGACGGCGTAACGTTTTTGGAATACCTCGACAGACCAAACTAAACTTTCCGAAACCAAAAACGTGTGATACGAATTATTTGTGGAGTGAACTGCCTATATGAATTCTATATTCTCCTTAATTTTTTCGCCTGGAGTTACTTTACTCATTTAATGCTTTGGTCATCTCATATAATCCAATTCCCTAACGATCGATTGATTTACTTAGACTACACTCCACTTGCCTTGTATTACTTCTTTAGTTTCAGCTTAGGAAGTCTTTTTAAGACGCCATGCATTCCGTTCAACGTGTCTTCCCATTCCCTAGCCGTTTCTGGTTGAACATGATGTTACTGGCAAACCCAAATGTTTCTATATCGGTTCTCTGAACTTTTAATTTGTTTTCCCAATTTCTCCATTCGTTCCTTTCCTGCTTTGTCGCTGAACAAATTGAATAACCTGGGGGTTAGGCTGAAATCCTGTCTCACTCTCTTCTGAACTACCTCCTTTTCATTTTCTTCGGCGTCTATAAACTACGGAGTCACAAACAGGCGAAACGTGCGTATGAGGGACGTTTCTGAGATTGCATTTCAACCGTAACGTGCCTAGCACAATAGCAGGTAGGCAGTGAAAGTTGGGAACATAAATTCGCCGCCGTGCTGACGCAGTGGAGCGCCGAATCGTGGAAATGTGTGCTGACGCTGAGGTATGGACCGCCGTTGTCCGTCCTAATGGACCAATCACGGCCACGGCGACTTCTGCTCCCCCCTCCCCCTCCCCCTGCCCATCGCGGACCGCATCCGGGGAGCGCCATTGGGGCGAACTTGAGAAATTCCCTCAGAGCCCACCGGGCCATTCATTTTAATGAACGCAATCCGGATATACAGATTTTTTTTATTTCTTCGTTTCTGCGTCGGTGGACAAAGACTGGTTGATCTGTGGATACAAACAGTCGTAAATTTTACTTAAACCTGGAGTTTACACTCCGTAACTTCCAATATTCCGCCAGCATTTGCAGCAGCGCCATGAAGGGTAGAAGTGTTTGTGATCGAACTGCAAATTTGTGCATCTGACAGTTTACAGCGCTCATCCAAAAACAAGCGGAGTTGTTCATAACACGAAAATTCAGTAGAACTCTCGCGTACAGAATTTTCAATTTTTTTTTCTTAGGTTAACTCACAGAATTTTCTTTGATACATGCACGAATGCTATGGCTTTTCAAATAACTCCCTGATGACTGTAATGGTTAACTTTTCTTTTATGTTCGTACTATTGTATAACTGCAGCTAGGTATTTTGTAACACATTACAGCTTCAGTATATAATTTTTCAGTTAAAGTTAAAAACAAAAAAATGGTTCAAATGGCTCTGAGCACTATGGGGCTTAAATTCTGAGGTCATCAGTCCCCTAGAACTTAGAGCTACTTAAACCTAACTAACCTAAGGACATCACACACATCCATGGCCGAGGCAAGATTCGAACCTGCAACCGTAGCGGTCGCGTGGTTCCGGACTGTAGCGCCTAGAATCGCTCGGCCACTCCAGCCGGCTAGTTAAAAACAAAATTACGAATTTAATGGAAGGTATTGTTACGAAGAACTTACGCTATGACAGGGCCTAAATGCATAAATTTTTTGGTGGAACACACATGTGTCACACGTTTGTACTCGGCTGATGCCGTGTAAACAGTTCTGCAGTACGAACAGTGAGTAACAGAAGACAAACGATGAGGCAGTAAGACATCCTAGGATGTCGTGGTTTTAATATTTAAATCTAAAATAATGTCTGCCTTGATCTTGTATGCACCCTTTAACCCACTACAAGTAAGTATCCTTCTACGCGATTCATCACTAAAGTGGACGTCGGGCCGCGACTGGACATATACTTGTAGAAATAGGCAATACAAACAGTCGTACTTTTATAAAATATATTAATTATGCGACCATTTTCGACACTTCGTTAGTGTCATTTTCAGGCTCCTGTACAACCGAAATCACAAAACATATAAGTAATGCGCAAATATTGATGATACTGTAATCAAGAAATAAGATAACTCTCTCGTTTTTTCGGTGTATTACATCTATTTTGTCTTAACAAAGTCTATCGCTATCGACACAACAGCTTCTATTCGTGCATGTAGTACGTATGAAACTACAGATATCAATTCATAGAAGTGTTTTAATGTTTTCAAATAACCGTTTTACTGTACTTGTATGTCTTGTGATTTCTGATGGTCAGTGGGCTGAAGACGACACTAACGTAGTGCCGAAACTGGTCGTGTAATTAATAAATTAAAAAAAAAAAGCACAGCTTGTTGTCAGACCTTATTTCCACAAGTATCCTTCTTTCCAAGCAGATCTTCTTCATTTCCCAAATCCCTCAGCTGATTCAGAACTCGTTATCGCAAAAAATCACTTTGTACATATTATTATTATTATTATTATTATTATTATTATTATTATTATTAGTGTCAGCATCTGGATTATTAGTATCATCTCTAGTACTAACGTTTTTTGTGCTTAGTCGATATTGTTATTCGCAGTGTACTTAGACACGTGAAAATCTGTTTGATTCTATTAACACCATTTTATTACTATTTCTTATTGTACAATTATTGTCATTTCTTATGTAACTATGATGTAAAAATACTGTGTGTGTACAAAATTGGTCTGCTCTAATCCTTTAAGGATAAATAAATAACTGACTAAATAAATAAAATGAAATGAAAACTCTTATGCAATAGTGCCTAGTACATCCTTCCATTTCCCGAAGCGTCGTAAAAGGGAAAAATGAAATGCAAAAATGAAGCAGTGACGTATCTTGCACCCCATAAATTATGCGGATTAATTAGCCAGACCCAAATCCTACGTAACAGCAGGGCAAACAAATGGCAAATTTAAACTGGAGTTTCATTTCCGAGAATGTACGAGTGTCCAACATTAACAATAAATTAGTATTAAAGCACGATTAGTGGCGGGATACGTTAATCTGCTATTTTGATTTGTTACCGGTGTTCAATTTTTGCACATCAGGCACATTTACTGCGGATAATAACCCGGTGGGGCGTCTGTAATTCTTCCGTGACACTCCACGCAGACGCCTAATCTGTGTTTCAATACTCAGGGGCAAGGTAGATTCTGTTTTCGTGTGAATGCTAACTTCACATTACAGAATTGCACTTATTTACACATGGAAGATTCATTTCTTCTACACACTGAATAAATCAATTATAACCAAAAGCTTAAGTTTAGTAAAAGTCTCCATTATTGTGTATAGATACCAATCCACTATCAGAAGTTCATAGGCATGGTGTTAGGAGGAACTCCGCTTGCAGCTGGTAAAATTGTCGTTCGTTTGGGTCGCTTTTTTTCCTTGCCTTGCGCCGAGCTACCCTCCTGTTCACACTGGCAGGACACTGCCACCTGACATTTTCCACATAATAATTTGCACAGTGCCGCGACTGATCTTGTTAGCAGTGACAGTTTTTTATCGCCAATCCGGCCCTTTTTTAAAACTTTCAGCGTCTGCCCATTATGAAATATTTTCTTTTTATATTTTTATGAATGGAGCACGTCTTTACCTGTCGCTCGACATAGGATTGACGACATTCCCTGAATTGAAAATTCTGACTAGGAGCGATGAGTATGCCTATGAGATTTGAACGTTGTAACTATATTTCACACATTCCTTTATTAATTTTAATATCCACAAAATGTTGTGATACTGTACTTTGCTTTTTACCGTGTAGGTTGCACTTGATGATACGGTTTTAAGCCACGAAACCGGTTGTTTGTTAATAAACAACAATTTTACCAGCTGTACGTAGAATCTTCCTAACATCATGCCTTTCAACAGCTGGGGTTGCCCGAAATATAAAACAGTTTGTGATAAATTCATGGGCTTCCACAGCCAGTGTCAATTTGAATGAAATCATGTTGGGTATTATGCTGGATCATTAGCAAACACAAACACAAGTAAATGACGGCGTTTCGACTGTCTTTGCAGTTCTTCTTTTCAGTGCGACTAACAGTCATCCTGAAGAGTACTGCTCCAAGGATGATGTTTCATAATGATGCAACATAATACCCAAAATGATTTATTCACAAATCCACTGTTACAAATTTAGTATATTTATCGGCACAACGTGAACACTCTCTAGTAAGCCACCCCGTACACTATTCCACGGCATTCTTTAACGAAACCACCCGAGCCAACGCTTATTTGTATCCGTGCATAGTGAGGCCTGCGATTGGTGTCTTACGTGAGAGTGATGTTTGAGAATAATAAGTGGCGGGAAGGAACAAGCACACTACGCAGCGCCTTAACCACTGCGTCTAACATCACGACTTCTGCCTGTAGCCCCCTTCGGCGCACAGTAACACGCGATGTGGCCCGGAGAGTTTGGGACGCGGCAGCAGCACTTCCCCAATCCGAGTTTACCAGCAAGGACGCCAGCGCATCATATTGGCAGCCCTGGCTCGCGAGAGTTACGTGGGGAACCCCAATGTTTCTCTCCCCCCCCCCCCCCCTCCTCTCTACACTCGTGCAGTGTCAGAACCGCCTACGGTCCCGTTAACGCGCCGCCAACTTGGTAATTGAGTTGGTTAGAGAGGTGATGTTGGTGGGTAGTGACAGCTAGGTGCCTCAAAGCGTTCGATCATCATTATGGACTAAGCTTCAAGATTCTGTCGCACGGCGTCGTTCTTAGCCTGTAGCCTACAAGACGAAGTCAACCCCATCTCCGACACTATCAGTAACGCTCGCGGTAAACATCTTTACCGTTATTGTAGTATTCGAACACATAGTCGTCTCTATCAAAATATTCTTTCCTTACATGACGATTGTAGGGAACATTATTGTATACACTAAACAGTGCTATGATACCTTAATTAATAGAATTAATGTCAGAATTTTTTAAAATATCCTTTACATCCTTTGCATTTAGGTCGCTTAATTTTTTGGAGAGTTGTATCGCACATGCTGAATAGCACAAATAATGCTGGGAGGGTGGTAAATTCTAGTGAATGGGGAGTTATCACAAAGGGAGTCCCACAAGTTTCAATTTTAGGTCCTCTGCTGTTCCTTATTCATGTGAGTGACCTCCCACTTAAAGTTCAGCAAGTGTTTTTGCAGATGACACAAGTGTTATAATAAATCCCATTCCAGAAAAAGCAGCTGAAGATATTGTTAAGGATGTCTTTCAAAGAATTATTAAGTCGTTCTCAGAAAATGGACTCTCCCTTAATTTTGAAAAAAACTCACTATATCCAGTTCTGTACACCGAATAGAGTCATACCGACAATTGATGTAGCATGTGAACAGGGCTCAGTTAACAGAGTAGATTTCTCCAAATTTTTGAGTGTTCACATTGATGACAACTTGAACTGGAAGAAGCATATTACTGAGCTTCTCAAACAACTAAGTTCAGCTTCTTTCGCTCTTCGTATAATCGCTAGTCTTGGTAATAAACAGATCAGTCTCCCAACGTACTTTGCATATTTCCACTCACTAATGTCTTACGGAATAGTTTTCTGGGGTAACTCACCACTTAGACATAAAGAATTGATTGCACAAAAGAGAGCAGTGAGAATAATTAGTAGTGTTCACCCAAGAACATCACGTAGGCACCGTTTCAAGGAGTTAGGCACTTTAACTGCACCATCAGTTTACATATATTCGCTAATGAAATTCGTTACAAATAATCCATCTCAATTCGCGAAGAACACTGATGTTCATATGTACAACACTAGAGGGAAAAATGACCTTTCCTATTTGTTATTGAAGCTGTCAGTTACTCAAAAAGGAGTACATTATTTAGTAACAAAAGTCTTTAATCATTTGCCCAACAACATAAAATGTCTGGCAGGTAGCGGATCAAGTTTTAAATCTAGCCTAAAATCATTTCTTTTGGACAACTCCTTCTACTCCATGGACGCGTTCCTGTTTCAGAAATGGTAAAAAAAGTACCTCTTCATGTAGTTGCATGTGTAGAACTAAAAATTTCAGTAATATTAATATTAGCACTATTCATGTGTGTATATATATCTTGTAATCTGACTTGTTCCAAATAATATCGATAAAATAATCGGGAAAATGATCTGCGGAACATAACTAAAACTAAAACTAAAAACATGAAATTGTACTGTGTAAAAACATCATTCCTATTACCAATGAATTTTACCTGGACCGTAAATGCTTATAAACATCACACCAACCATTGTAATACCAAGCTCCTACGTAGGGAAAAAGTTTACTTAAATAAGCAAAAATTCACACTTGAGTTGTTTAGAGTTAAAATTTTACATGGAATAGGGCTAAATCAAAGTTTTAGTTTAACTTTAGTTATACATTTATCACACATACAGCAATGACTGCTCACCTCTATATCGGCGTTGTTTGCACAAAAAGAGGCAATTTATTGACCTGTCGTCAAAAGCCTTTAAAAATTAATGGGAATGAAGCAAGAAAGGACTGAGAATTCTCGTTATATATTACATAGTAACGTAATCGACAAGTAATGCAAATTTGCTATGAACCAGCATTACAACACGAAGCAGAAAGAATTTGAAGATTTAGCTGACAACGAAAGAGCAAAGAATTGCATCAATCAACAGACGGGATTTATTGTTCTGTATCGTAAGAAGCACTATGAGATAAATTTGCAGGCATGGAACAGGTTAAAAACTTGATGGTATGAATAGTAAAATTTCTGAAGTCACTCGCATTACTCCACTGTCAGTTGCGACAGTTTTCGGCGGATCTGAATGAAGATTATCAGTACATCATATATTACTGCAAAGTACATTGGTTAAGTCAAGGGGCATGCCTGTATCGATTTTTCGATTTAAAACTCGCTATTGTCGAATTTATGAAAGAAAAGGAAGTGCAGAAACGAAAATTAGAACATCCGTAATGGACTGTGGATCTCGCATTTTGAATGGACTTGACTGCACGCTGCACATGGTAAGAAACTGCAAGGCGAGAAACAATTTCTTTCTGATCTGATAGGGATGCATTTAAAAAGAGAACCGCGTTGTAGAATGGACACATTTTGACAAACACAGTTCAGTTCCCTAAGCTGACTGTCATTAAAGAAAATGTGAGTTTTGACGAATTTATTGTGGTCTTCGAAGAATTGCAAAGAGACTTCCCTAACAGTTTTGAGGGCATTGGCAAAATTATTTTATTTTCGATCTGTTTCCGATACCGTTTGCATTTCAACTGAAAGCGCCTCTGTGCATGTTCAGATGCAACTGAGTGATCTGAAAGGTAATTCCCATTTTAAAGACAATTCTCTCTTTAGGGTTAAAACTATCCAGGACATCCACATTGCCTTCGTCATGTACAGTTTCCACATCTCGATAATGAGGTTGCAAAAATGCTACAGTATTTCTACCAACATGTGTGTGTGAAAGGCGTTTTTAAGACCATGAAACAAAAAAAAAAAAAAAATCACATGGCAACCTGAGTGCAAAATCTTATGAAATTGTTTGTATCTGTCATTATGCAGACAGTTTGTACCAGATACAAATTATATTATTTCTCAGTGCACCAAAAATAATTAAATAATGCAGGAAATTTGTTTCATCTGAGATGAATATTGTTGAGAAATATGAAATATAAAACAAACGTATGCAGTGTGACTGCATTCCCATTCAAATATGGCGTGTTTTTGCCCCTCCTTGTGCTCAGACACCGTGGCGTGAAGGTGGGAGAATGTGTAGTGAGCCTGTGTTCTATGGCACTCATGCGAAAGCATGGCTCACGACCCAAATTCTTGCACACCCCCGCTTTAAGAGAATCACCTAAGGTACTTACTGGAACTGAATAGTTCTCACTCGTTTCCCCGATTGTCATTTCAAGAACTCTGACGTTTCCAACAGCATTCTTTATGTTAACAGTTGTCTTTATGTTATTTTAATCTCATTTACGTCGTCACTTTTCCATATTTGTCTGTGCTTCATTAGCGACAAAATTTAGAAACAACCCCCTCTTTCATAAATCCGCATTCCGTTACTACCCGACATTCTTTTATATTCAGATTTAATCATCACAAGATCACCAATCATCACAGAAACAGTATGCTTTGACCGAATGAGCTGTCAGCCACTACGCCTTAGTTGGTTTCGAGCTCATCTTACTTACCTTCGAGTGCAGACACTTGTTAGAATACAAAGGTTTCATGTGTACTAAGCATTGCACCCAACTAATGATTCTTGAATGCCATAATGAAGCCATTCAGGCTCTTTAAAGCTGTGTTTTTCCTCTTCAGTGTTAAAGTACAAAGGGCATTTGTCTGATGCTGAAATGCAACAAGAGAAATTCTGATATGTTTTAATGAGTTGGTTAGCTGCAATCTGAATCGAATAAACACGAATAAAAATTGGATATGTTGTTCTGTCTCTTCAGTAGGTAAATAATAATCCACGTTAGGAAGAAGGACACTAAAGTTATGTGAAAAGTTTGCACAAGATTGGGCGTTGCTTTGCTTTGCTTACTACTGCGTGACTTTTCAGATGGAAAGAGTTGCTTGATTAATGAACTGCATGAAGTAGGCTAAATAGTTACAAGAAGGAAAAAGTTCATCTTATTGATCATGCGTTGTTCCTGATACCCCCCCCCCCTTTTTTAAAAGAATTCCAAGAGAAATAATTGCAGTAGCAAGCAGGACACCGGAGCTCGCGCGTCGTCATGGTGACGTCACAGTAAGATGTGACTAGTTGATCGCCCCACAGTTCCAGGAAGAGTTCCACAGATCTGCAAGATCACGCTCAAGAATTACGACTAAAACTAGAAATTTCATCTAAGTCCGTTATGCACTGACAGAAGAACAAATGCAGAAAAAGTAAAACTGCTCAGTCTAAAGACAGGTGAGATTATTGAACTGACATTATTGTGCTCTATAATGCACTGACACTAACATGAGACTATATCACGAAACAACACAGTGTTGCATTCAAGCTGCAATGTGATTATTTGGGTTAGTTAAGGTCAAGAAGTCCATAGTCACTATTGTTCAGCAAATATCGGCAATGCGTTAAATGTGAAGTATGAAACAAACTCATATGCAGTGCGTCTGCATTGCCATTCAAACGCGGCGCATTCGCGGTTTCCCCCTCTTCCCTCTCCTTGCGCTCAGGCACCAAGGCGCAATGGCTGGGGAAATGTGCATCGAGGCTGAGCGCCAAATTCATGAGTCAAATTGTTGGTAATCCCTGCTTTAAGAGAATGATCTGACGTGCTTATTGGAATATTACGACAATTATGGAAGTTGCAGGAGAAGTTTTTCACCTCAATTCTACCTGTTCATTAAGTGCATTTCTTGTATGTTGTACTGTTTGGACGAAAATTGAAATTTCTTCAAGATTGTTTGTATTTCATCTTTTTTTGTGCAAATGTAAAATTAGCACATTGTATGAAACTTCCTGGCAGATTAAAACTGTGTGCCCGACCAAGACTCGAATTCGGAACCTTTGCCTTTCGCGGGCAAGTGCTCTACCATCTGAGCTACCGAAGCACGACCCACGCCCGGTACTCACAGGTTTACTTCTGCCAGTATCTCGTCTCCTACCTTCCAAACTTTACAGAAGCTCTTCTGCGAACCTTGCAGAACTGACACTCCTGAAAGAAAGGATATAGCGGAGACATGGCTTAGCCACAGCCTGTTTTAATCTGCCAGGAAGTTTCATATCAGCGCACACTCCGCTGCAGAGTGAAAATCTCATTCTAGCACATTGCTTCTGGTGCACGCTGAGGGAATGTTTACTTACAGTTCGCAACTAATGTTCTAATGTGTGTGAAATCTTATGGGACTTAAATGCTAAGGTCATCAGTCCCTAAGCTTACACACTACTTAACCTAAATTATCCTAAGAACAAACACACACACCCATGCCCGAGAGAGGACTCGAACCTCCGCCGGGACCAGTATCGCAGTTCATGACTTCAGCGCCCCAGACCGCTCGGCTAATCCCGCGCGGCCAGTTCGCAACCTGAGGAAATATAATGTTCCTGGCTACAACTTCCAAAGTTCCGCTTATTTGCAGGTAAACATTAAATCAGAGTAAACACGAATGACTTACTTGTTGCTGACATACTTAAAACGGAACAGTCATGGAATATCACTCTTTACTCTTGTGATGGGCTTCCATTGTAGTTAGTAAGCACACTGGCTCAACATTCAGTCCGTTCACTAGCACGTGCACCATCTGATCAGAAGTATCCGAACTCCCATATAGTTTCACGATTCCTCGTTTACGACAGAATGCTGAGACTGCACACCCTGACAATATCTGCGGGAATGGGTCTCTGCTGAACTTATTTATAAAATTATTATTCGGTAAAACGTGCAAGGTCTACTGCAATTGGCCAGCCATTTTCTTACGCTGCCTATGTTTCAGGGAGCAAAATCAGACGACAGTTACTCTCAAGAGATTGATGAATACACTTGCCTTAGGGACGCCATCGAGAACGTGTTTCCCATTAGGTATCTACAGAGAGAGAGAGATCTCAGGCTTAAAGCAGAGTACAGAGGTTGAGTTGGACTCAGAATTTCCAGCTGCCACTGCAGCTGTCGTCCGCACAAATTGCACCTACGAGTGGTAAGCATGAGCCAGCCATGCAGTCGCCGAGTCGAGGTGGACGCAAAGCTGAAGGTTTAATTGCACGCTTTTAACATTTACACACAGCTAGTTGCACCCATCATGCACTTTGGTTAATTTATTGGAGCTCGTACTTGCTTTTCCGGTATTCTTTCTTCAAATTACTAATCTTTTTCAAGTCTTTGGCAGTATCAGCGTTATGCTTTCATGTGTCAACCCATGTGTCGAGGCTATAGTCCATAATTACAAGCTTTTATCCATTTATTAAAGGTTTCTATGCTTGATTCAGTGGATAAATCATCGTATATGTTGTCATGTCTTAGGGCACAAAACTGATTGAGCTATCACTTGTTTTCATTCAATAAGACCTTATCTGTTGTGCGACACTATTTCTCTTAAATTTGCCTGACTTGATGGCGAGTTTCCATTCCCTCGAAGTCACTGGAGATCGGGCTTATTGCGCCTTGGGGGTATGCTAAGCAGCTCGACTAATACCTCACTGTACCCTTTTCCAAGTGAGAGTATACTTCAGTGTAAGAAGGAATCGGTCGATGGGACCCGTTCAAAGACATTTAGTATTGGAGGCTAAAGTAGGGGTAAAAATTGTAGAGGAAGACCAAAAACCGAATACAATACGGATGTATCTAGCAATAGCTGAAGAGGCTTGCAAATGCCAGAGTATCATGGAGAGTTGCATCATACCAGCCTTCGAACAAAAGACCTCAACAACAACAAGACGTGTCTTACACAAAATTAAAAAAAAACACGTCTGTTTTCGATTATAAATTTTTGTTATACGAGCCCCTTAGTTTCTTTACTCCAAGGTAGCCGCGTGTAAATGCGGCTACATACCTACTTCAAAGATATGTACGACCTGCAACTAACGAGAACATCCTTCGGAACGACAAAAGTTTTTCCCAAAGTGCCGCGTTTTCAAGCACATCGTTACATTTCCATCACTGCTGCAGCAGCCACGCTATTTTTCAAGACATTGCAGAGCCATCGTTTTACTGGTTACGTGCGGTAATACTCTGGTAAAATATATTCGCGACCGCATCCTCTTTGGAACGATCGTTTTCGAACGTCGCCTCATCTCAAGATAAATCAGGTGGGCTATTTCTCGCAAGCAATGCAGCAGAAATCCCTACCTACTAGCGTTCCGGAGCTCCGCTCGTACGTCCCGGGAGGATGCAAGTCATGCACGTACAATATATCCGGACGATGCGAGCTCACGACGCCGCATGGGGGTCTAGTCTGGGGCACCGGAAAGAAATGGGCACTGTCTTGAAGGCGAAGAAGCAACGACGCAGAAAGAGCAGGGCGCCGCTATCGGAATACGCCCATTATCCTTCCGCGAGTGCACGGAAACTTAAGGCTGTTGCTAGCCAACGACAACGAAGCAGAAAAATCGGAAACCTTGCTGTTTCCAATATCGGATCTAAGACGTTCTGTAACTGTTTATACATGCATTAATTTCATAACCCATCTCTGAAAAAACTTTTGTTAATAACAGTGTCTTATTCTTGTGCTTTTTTGGGTGCTGAATTCTAATGTGTAAACGAAAAAACTAGAAAATTCGCTCAGACATAAACCACTGAGCTATAAGGATTCTTTGGATGGAGTACACGTCAACTTAATTGTAATACTGTTGTTGTTAGTGTAAGTAGTTTGAAGGTCATTAATTAAGTTTACGTGACATGAGGCTTGATGGCAGTTGGTGGTAATGATTAGCAGAGGGTAAGGGAAATACACTCTTTAAGAAACATCGCACCACGAAGTACACTACTGGACATTACAATTGCTACACCACGAAGATGACGTGCTACAGACGCGAAATTTAACCGACGGGAAGAAGATGCTGTGATATGCAAATGATTACTATTTCAGAGCATTCACACAAGGTTGGCGCCGGTGGCGAAACCTACAACGTGCTGACATGAGGGGAAAAAATCAAATAGCTCTGAGCACTATGGGACTTAACTTCTGAGGTCATCAGTCCCCTAGAACTTCAACTACTTAAACGTAACTGACCTAAGGACATCACTCACACATCTATGCCCAGGGCAGGATTCGAACCTTCGACCGTAGCGGTCGCGCGGTTCCAGACTGTAGCGCCTAGAACCGCTCGGCCACTTCGGCCGGCCAATTAGGATATCAAGTACCAGTTACAACAGCCGGCTGACATGAGGAAAGTTTCCAACCGATTTCTCATACACAATCAGCAGTTGACCGGCGTCGCCTGGTGGAACGTTGTTGTGATGCCTCGTGTAATGAGGAGAAATGCATACCATCACGTTTCCGACTTTGATAAAGGTCGGATTGTAGCCTATAGCGATTGCGGTTTATCATATCTCGACATTGCTGCTCGCGTTGGTCGAGATCCAATGACTGTTAGCAGAATATGGAATCGGTGGGTTCAGGAGGGTAATAAGGAACGCCGTGCTGGATCCCAACGGCCTCGTATCACTAGCAGTCGAGATGACAGGCATCTTATCCACATGGCTGTAACGGATCGTGCAGCCACGTCTAAATTACTGAGTCAACAGATGGGGACGTTTGCAAGACAACAACCATCTGCACGAACGGTTCGACGACGTTTGCAGCAGCATCGACTATCAGCTCGGGGCCATGGCTGCGGTTACCCTTGACGCTGCATCACAGACAGGAGCGCCTGCGATGGTGTACTCAACGACGAACCTGGGTTCACGAATGGCATATTTCTGGATGAATCCATGTTCTGTTTACAGCATCATGATGGTGGCATCCGTGTTGGGTGACAATGCGGTGAACTCACATTGGAAGCGTGTATTCGTCATCGCCATACTGGTGTATCACCCGGCGTGATGGTATGGGGTGTCATTGGTTACACGTCTCCGTCACCTCTTGTTCACACTGACGGCTCTTTGAACAGTGGACGTTACATTTCAGATGTGTTACGACCCGTGGTTCCACCCTTCATTCGACCCCTGCGAAACCCTACAATTCAGCAGGATAATGGACGGCCGCATGTTGCAGGTCCTGTACGGGCCTTTCTGGATGCAGAAAATGTTCGACTGCTGCCTTGTCCAGCACATTCTCCAGATCTCTCACCAAATGAAAACGCCTGGTCAATGGTGGCGGAGGAACTGGCTCGTCACAATACGCCAGTCACTACTCTTGATGAACTGTGGTATCATGTTGAAGCTGCATGGGCAGCTGTACTTGTACACGTCATCCAAGCTCTGTTTGACTCAATGCCCAGGCGTATCAAGGCCGTTATTACGGTCAGTGGTGGTTGTTCTGGGTACTGATTTCTCAGGATCTATGCACCAAAATTGCGTGAATATGTAATCATATGTCGGTTCTACTATAATATATTTATCCAATGAATATCCGTTTATCATCTGCATTTCTTTTTGGTGTAGCAATTTTAATGGCCAGTAGTGTAGACAGACCTTGGAGTCGTTGGAAATCCCCTGCAGAAACATTAAACTATGCTGCCCTTGTAGCCGTTCATAATTGCAAAGTATTGCCGGGGAAGGATTTTGTGCACGAAATGACCTCTCGATTAGGTCCTGTAAATATTCAGTGGGATTCATGTCGGACGATCTATACATGTGCGTATCGCTATCCCATGACTTTTGTCCTCTTAGAGGATATACATTCGTGTTTATCTGAAAGAAAATTAAAAATGGCGGCAGCAGCCCTTGTCAAAGTATGCGCCTCGCGCCAAGTCATGGTTTGCGTGAAGACTCGTGGTTAGTGCTGAAACCATCAGGCTGCAACAATGGAGGGCTGACACATCCCACCCTCCCGGCTGGGAAAGATTTTAAAAATCGTGACCCCCTAGTCCTGATGAGAACTGGCCAGTCTGGAAGTCCTTGAATGTGCTGAGGTCAGGAATGGGTAGATTACGCGTTAACCTGGCAAAATAAGGATACATTGAAGAAAACAAAACCCAGTTTCTCTGCGGGGAAGAACAAAGCGTTTATGCCTCAGTGTGGACTGTGTCCAGCTACCTGCACAGAAGATGAGCAACGGAAAATTCACTGGAAGTGGCCAAATTTTGGTCAAAGATTACTATGCTGATCCTTCAGCAATTGTATAAACTGTGTTTTATATGTGTTTCTGAAACGAGAATAATAATAATTCCTGAAACCTATGAAAATAGAAAATCCTTAAATTAGAATGAATGTGGGGGCCATTTCTATTCGTATCAGGACCCCAATGGTTGTTATCCTCCGCAGCCTTACAGCATAACGGTAGATCGACGACAATCTACGCCCCGTTTTGTTGCCATTCATGGCCAGCCATCTTGGGAATTTGGAGCATTATGTGCAGGGCCCTCGAACCAGTGGATGATTTTGAAGATTTAACGCGGCAATTGGATAGAATTTAGCATGTCATCCCTCAGGAGGACATCCTAATTTTTATGAAATAGTAATCATTTATTTGTCTTTACATGTAGACATCATATCTACCAATTTCGTCTCATTTGGATAATTACATTACTAACCATTAAAATTGCTACACCAAGAAGAAATGCAGATGATTAACGAGTATTCATTGGACAAATAATACTAGAACTGACTTGTGATTACATTTTCACGCAATTTGGGTGCATACATCCTGAGAAATCAGTACCCAGAACAAACACCTCTGGCCGTAATAACGGCATTGATACGCCTGGGCATTGAGTCAAACAGAACTTGGATGGCGTGTATAGGTACAGCTGCCCATGCAGCTTCAACACGATACCACAGTTCACCAAGAGTAGTGACTGGCGTATTGTGACGAGCCAGTTGCTAGGCCACCATTGACCAGACGTTTCCGTGGTGATAGACCTAGAGAATGTGTTGGCCAGGGCAGCAGTCGAACATTTTCAGTATCCAGAAAGCCCCGTACAGGACCTACAACATGCGGTCGTGCATTATCCTGCTCAAAAGTAGGGTTTCGCAGGGATTGAATGAAGGGTACAGCCACGGGTCGTAATACATCTGAAATGTAACATACACTGTTCAAAGTGCCGTCAATGCGAACAAGAGGTGACCGAGACGTGTAACAAATTGGACCCCTATACCATCACGCCGGATGATTCGCCAGTATGACGACGACGAATACACGCTTCCAATGTGCGTTCACTGCGATGTCGCCAAACACGGATGCGACCATCATGATGCTGTAAACAGAACCTGGATTAATCCGAAAAAATGACATTTTGCCATTCGTGCACCCAGGTTCGTCGTTGAGCACACCTTCGCAGGCGCTCCTGTCTGTGATCCAGCGTCAAGGGTAACCGCAGCCGTGGTCTCCGAGCTGATAGTCCATGCTGCTGCAAACGTCGTCGAGCTGTTCGTGCAGATGGTTGTTGTCTTGCAAACGTCCCCATCTGTTGACTCAGGGGTCGAGACGTGGCTGCACGATCCGTTATAGCCATCCGGATAAGATGCCTGTCATCTCGACTGTTAGTGATACGAGGCGGTTGGGATCCAGAAAAGCGTTCCGTATTACCCTCATAAACCCACTGATTCCATATTCTGCTAACAGTCATTGGATCTCGACCAAAGCGAGCAGCAATTTCGTGATACGATAAACCGCAATCGCGATAGGCTACAATCCGACCTTTATCAAAGTCGGAAACGTGTTGTTACGCATTTCTCCTTCTTGCTCGAGGCATCACAACAATGTTTCACGAGGCAACGCCGGTCAACTGCTGTTTGTGTATGAGAAATCGCTGGAAACTTTCCTCTTGTCAGGACGTCGTAGGTGTCGCCACCGGCACCTACCTTGTTTGAATGCTCTAAAAAGCTAGTCATTTGCATATCACAGCAGCTTCCTGTCCCTTAAATTTCGCGTCTGTAGCACGTCATCTTCGTGGTGTAGCAATTGTAATGCCCAGTAGTGTATTTTCCATGTAGACACATATAGACTATCCTTAAAGACTGGAGTAATTGAAAGTGCATGGAATGTAATACAGGTTAAGAGTGCTGTATAAATTCCTGTTCAAAAATAAAGACTGGATCAATGTTACGGAACGTTTCACAAAAAGCACTCACATTTAAGATATTAATAATGGATGAGCAGCATTATTATACCGAATACAAACATACAAAGAGAATAAATGCGACCTGTTTAAAATCGAACCCTTAGGGGACGCCTTCTACTGCCAAAGGGTATTATTATCGGCACGTTTAACATTCAGGAGCGACTGCTACAGCGTACAATATGCTCTGCGCTGTGTTCCTCCGTCAGCAATATGAAAATAAATCTGCTTTTGTATTCGTTTATTGTCAGAAGTTTCTACTGACAAACAATGCGGAATTTCAAAGGAAGGAAGGAAGGTTAAGCTTTAACGTCCCGTCGACAACGAAGTCATTAGAGTCGCAGAATTTCAAAGGAGTCTACTTGTTCCATTCCGGGACCAATGCAGAGAACAATGCATCTACACAGTACAGGAGATAAAGAAACAGTAACACTGATTAAGAAGGCAGAAAGGCAATCACTAGGGGCGTTTACACCGTCGAGCCTCATTATTACAACCATCACATTACTGTTTCGAGCAGGGTTAGGATTTATCGCTGCTCAAAATTCAAGAGGTTTCTAGAAACAACTTCAACAGTGCTGCTCTCTCTGAACATCAGAGTGAAGCACCTTTGCGAAGAAATATCTAGCAGTGATACGAATCTTAGTTCGACAGACATAATTTTAATAGACTGTCTGTGTAGGAACTCCTCCGAGTGTACAGATGTAGATTCAGGACGGGAGGGGGGAGGGAAGTATCACGAGGGGCCATGACACGCCCAATTTTTTTGGTGTTAACGTTTTTACATATACATAGTATCTATAATTAAAGTAATTTTTCATAATGTGTGGCCACAGTCGTAATATACCTGGGGATCAAAAAGTCAGTATAAATTTGAAAACTGAATAAACCACGGAATAATGTAGATAGAGAGGTAAAAATTGACACATATGCTTGGAATGACATGGGGTTTTATTAGAACAAAAAAAAAAAAACAAAGTTCACAAAATGTCCGACAGATGGCGCTGGACAGTAAAACGTCAGTGACTGCGCATGATAATCGTGTATAAAAGGAGCTGTAATCAGAGAATCAGACCCTCTCCTCCGGGCTTCCCCTCCCCCTTCCTCCCTCCCCCTCTCTCCTTTGCCCATGGCATCTCTGCTCTACCCTCTCCCCTTCCTCCTCCTCCACCTCCACTCTTGGCAGGTCCCCGGACTCGTACACGCTGAGTGAACATTCGCGCGCCGGAGGTCGTCGCCATCAGTGTATCGTGTGTGCCGTCGTGTTTAGTGTTCAGTGTTGTCGTCGTACTCCATCGTTCACCTGTGCCATCGCCATCTTCAGTGTTCGTGCGTCGTGACAACAGTTTGTAGTGAATTATCGTCGAGTGTGAACGGCTCCGTGTTTGTCTTTATGTGTCTCCTTTTTATTAACCACCGTTATGTCGCATTTGTGTCTTCTTTCTGTTTTTTCCTTATGTCCTCTACGGCTGAAGAGCGGCGTACCAAGCTGCTGACAGCCTGCCTGTTTTTGTACAGGTTTTAAAATAACAATAAAGGAAAAAAAAAAAAAAAGAGAATCAGATGCGCCAGCAGTCGCAACATGTTGACGTTACCTGAAAATGCGCTTTTAGTGAAGCTGTATTATCAGAATGGGCAATGTGCTAGCTCAGCTTTACGTTCCTATCGCCATAGGAAGGGGATTCGAACGGGTAAAGGTCCGTTGACAAATGCAGCTGTGGCGAGAATGATTTCGAAGTTCGAAGCCACGGGTTGTTTAGAATCAGATGCGCCAGCAGTCGCAACATGTTGACGTTACCTGAAAATGCGCTTTTAGTGAAGCTGTATTATCAGAATGGGCAATGTGCTAGCTCAGCTTTACGTTCCTATCGCCATAGGAAGGGGATTCGAACGGGTAAAGGTCCGTTGACAAATGCAGCTGTGGCGAGAATGATTTCGAAGTTCGAAGCCACGGGTTGTTTAGACGATAGACGCCGTAGTGGCCGACCGAGCACAAGGCGTAATGCTGCTGAGACAGTTCAGGAAGAAATGGAGACTGTAGCGGGTTCGTCTGTGCACGGGGAAGTCAGCGCTCGTGCAGTCGCACGTCGCACCGGCATTCCATACACTACTGTTTGGTTGGCACTTAGGCGTACCCTCCGATGCTATCCGTACAAAATCCATCGGCATCATGAACTGTTACCTGGCGATTTAGTGAAGCGGACGGCATTTGCGGTATGGGCGTTTCAAAAGATGGCGGAAGATGACGATTTGTTGAGTAACGTGTTGTGGACCGACGAAGCTCATTTCACGCTCCGAGGGTCTGTCAACGCCCACAACTGCAGAATTTGGGCTACCGAAAATCCTAGAACTGTCGTGGAAAATTCATTGCACGACGAGAAAGTCACGGTATAGGTTGGAATTACCACATCTGCCGTTATCGGGCCTTTTTTCTTCTAGAAAATGCGTGATTCTGGTTTTGTAACTGCTACCGTGACGGATGAGAGGTACGCCGATATGTTACAGAATCGCATCATCCCCAGCCTGGCCGATAAACACGTGCTGGAACGTACGATGTTTATGCAGGATGGCGCTCCACCCCATATTGCTAGACGCGAGAAAGATCTCTTGCGCACGTCGTTTGGTGATGACCGTGTGCTCAGCCGCCACTTTCGTCATGCTTGGCCTCCCAGGTACCCAGACCTCAGTCCGTGCGATTATTGGCTTTGGAATTACCTGAAGTCGCAAGTGTATAGTGATCGACCGACATCTCTAGGATTGCTGAAGGACAACATCCGGCGCCAATGCCTCACCATAACTCCAGACATGCTTTACAGGGCTGTTCACAACATTGTTCCTCGACTACAGCTATTGTTGAGGAAAGATGGTGGACATATTCAGCATTTCCTGCAAAGAACATCATCTTTGCTTTGTCTTACTTTGATATGCTAATTATTGCTATTCTGATCAGACGAAGCGCCATCTGTCGGACATTTTTTGAACTTTTGTATTTTTTTGGTTCTAATAAAACCCCATGTCATTCCAAGCATGTGTGTCAATTTGTACCTCTCTATCTACATTATTCTGTGATTTATTCAATTTTCAAATTTATACTGACTTTTTGATCACCCAGTATTTCTTTAAAGTCCGTACCGCCATTAGACTGTTGTTTATTTACAGTGTTACATTTACTCTTACACAATCATGATTTCGGCTTCAAAGTGTCATTATCAAGTGTTTTCTAAAAGCAGGTAAGACAATAACAATGAAATACATAACAAGTGATATAACCATATAAGAATCCATATTTGTAATGCTTACTTACCTAAGCATGGATTCTTATATGGTTATATCACTTCTTATGTATTTCACTGTTATTGTCTAACCTGCTTTCACAAAACACTTGATAATGGCACTTTGAAGCCTACATCATGATTGTGTAGGTGTAAATGTAACACTGTAAATAAAATCAAATAGTTCAAACGGCTCTTAGCACAATAGGACTTAACATCTGAGGGCATCAATCCCCTAGACTTAGAACTACTTAAACCTAACTAACCTAAGGACATCACACACATCCATGACCGAGGCAGGACTCGAACATGCGACCGTAGTTGCAGCGCGGTTCCTGGATGAAGCGCTTAGAACCGCTCGGCCACAGAGGCCGGCCACTGTAAATAAACGACAGTCTAATGGCGGTACTGACTTTAACGAGATATAATTAAAGTGCCTATTTCAAAACGCTGCAAGGAGAGAATCACTCTGCAGAATAACGTCAAATTTGAATGCCATATTATCGCTGGCGGGAGAAACCGCGTAGGAGAAAACATATTTAAGGAAAATGGCGCTGTAAGGGTCAGATGGTCACCACTAAAAGACGGAAGGGCACACGCCTGTTTTTCAATTTGCGTGCGAGGAGCCCAGCATGACTGTCACTATGAAGGACCGCGCGGTGCTGGTAAGCCACTTTTATAAGAACGGAGTCTGTGCCCCAGTAGCCCTGAAAAAGTTCCGAACACTCAAGAGTATGAAAAAATGCATCGGTCCTACGTTTGCAAAGGGTTTGGAGAAAATGGTTGCAAAATTCGAAAGGACAAGTTGTTTTGAGCTGTAATGTGGGAGAGAGAGGAAAGCTGTTGATCTGAAGTATGTCGAAGATGTGCCCACAGCATTGCAGAAGTACGCAAATATGTATTGCACAGGGAACTGCCCAAACGTCGCACATGCCTTCGATCACGGTGCATAAAATACTGCGAAACATTCTGCATTACTATCCATACAAATTCACCCATGTTGAGGAGTTGCTTCCTGCTGATCTGTCAGTAAGACAAAAGTTCGCTCTCGAATTTCTTGCTCTCACGGAACTGAACAAAGAACGGCCATGGAGCATTCTGTTAACAGACGAAGCTCATTTCAATCTCCAAGGACATGTCAATACGCAGGACTGCAGAATATGCGCAACGGAAAATCCTCACGCGCATCAACAGGTACCTCTTGATTCCGCAAAATTGACTGTGTTGTGTAGGTTGATGGCGTCGATTACAGTAGGGCGGTATTTTTTCTAGGAGATGACTCATGCTGTTACCTGTGCTGTCCAGGGAGGAGGAGGGAGGAGATTTGTGTTTAAAGTCCCGTCGAAAACAAGGTCGTTAGATACAGAGCACAAGTTCGGATTAGAAAAGGATGGAGAAGGAAATCAGACGTGCCTTTTCATAGAAACCATCCCTGCATTTAACCTTAAGCGATTTAGGAAAATCACGGAAAACCTGAATCTGGATGACCGGACGCGGGTTTGAACCGTCGCCCTCCGGAATGCGAGTCCAGTGTGCTAACCATTGCCCTCCCCAGCTCGGTCAGCTTATAACGACCCTCGGGGATCATTTCCTGAATGAGTGTTTCACTCTGAAGAGGAGAGAGCGCTGTTTTAAACCCTCTGATAGATTAAAGCTGTACACTGGACTGGGTCTCGAACTAGGAACCTTGCCTTTCGCGGGGGGACTTCCCTTCTATTCACACCTTTAGCCTTGGCCTTGCTGTAGATTATCTAAAACGTGTAACATGTTCAGCAAAAATGCTTGATGCGATGATCTGGTTCTCGTGGTGATTGAAGAAGGCTGCTTACATATTTTATCTGACTATGTGCACTTCCGTTATTCGTAAAGCAGAATCTCCAAAGACATGCATGAGCGTCCGCTCCGCGCTGACAATATGGTGTGGAATTTGGAACAAGTGTGTGATCGGTCCATAATTGGTTCTCTGAACAGAATAGTGGACTGAAAGTTATGGTGACTGCAGAACTTGTGGTGCTTCAAAGCTTCCTAGTACCGAAACTAAGACTGTATGCTTTTACACGTCTGCTGTAGTGCTTTTCCTGCTCATGACTGTTCTTTTACAAAAAATATATAATACTTTTCACAACTCGTGATTAATCAGGTAAAATTTTAAATATTCTGGAGTCTTAGAGGTCCGGGACGCGGTGGATGCCAGAGGACTACAAGAAGGAGACTGGCATCATCGGAGGAAGTGGAATACTGAAAGCGAAAAGCGGCGCCAGCGGTAGCATTTTTGCGAGATGAAATATTTTAAATCTATGGTTTCTGCTTAGAAATACTTTTATTAATATTTATTTATGATTTATACAACAGAAAATGATCATTTAGTGAACGAAACTAGGTACCATTTTTGACAATACCCTGTTGAGACTATTACAGCAGATTTTTTTGGAGAAGGATTATCACCAAATATCGCTCCTGCAAGTTAGGTCAACTGCTCGCGCAGCTAAAAACAATGTGAGAAAGTCTTTGACGCTAAAATTCCCGGATCATACAATTTTTCGTAATGGTATCACTGCTTGGCCCGCACATTCCCCAAGTCTCGATGTAAGCCCCACTCCCCCCTTCCCCCCCCCCCCCCCCGACCCATCATGACTGATTTAAAAACCGGTGGCTCAGTGACAAAACACAATAGCTGCACATGGCTGATGGGACAGTTTGTGCACTTCGTCTTAGTCCACAAATCAACCGTTCTAAAGGGTTCTATATTATATATTTCTGGACAGCATCACAAGCTGCAAAGAACCATCCCAGTTACTAGACTCACTTTCAAAACTTCTTAAAAGTTTGCACTGTTGTAAACGGGCCACAGCTAGAGCGCGTGACACGAGTCCTTTAATGCACTTGAGATTAGTGGACTGAATATTAACCTTTTTGTCGATCTCTGTCGAACAACGATCCTGTTAAAAGTGATGATCGATAATAGGATTTTGAATTTGAGTGGACTCAGGAGTTTGTAGGTATTATTCTAGATTTTTTTAAAGGTGGATAAACTAAACATGACGAGGGGGTCACGAAGAGAATGATAGGGTGACGAGACTTTCACTCTGTTTGCAAGTGGATGACATTTCTTTGTTCACTTATAATTAAATTATGACATATGTATTATGCTCACGACTAGGAACACAAGGGAACAGCTTTGCACCTGCAGAAGCCGCAACATTACGCATCTCATGAACTTAACTCCATCCTATCTTTCATTAATTCAGCACCTACCTCCCATCCTGGATATTCAGATAAACTATTTCGAGGAGATTTATGGCAACTCGGTCTGGCAGTTTTGTCGTCAAAGGCGATTTTTCACATGCGAAGTAAAAATTTCGGTCCTTTGTTAAGAAAAGGACGGTTTTATTTTAATTTAAATTTCAAGAGTTTCACCTTTGGTTTTGTGGTTCCATGGAGAACACTAACAAAACTGCAGCCAGGCCGAGAGGGCAGAACACCAGCGAGCGGCCAGAATGGCTTGAGCAGAGGAACGTGCGCCGTCGTCCGCTCACCCACGCAGACGCCGCCCGCCCCCCCCCCCCCCCAAAAAAAAAAAAGTACTGTGTCTTACTGTTGTAAGAAAATTATGGATGTATGGAAATCTTTTGATCTACAGACATACGGTACCAGCAGGCTTAGAACATCAGTATTGGATGCAAATGGCGCAATAGGATAACATTCACATCACAATACAGTTGTATGAATGAGAGTTGTGGTCCTCTGTCGCGTTCTCCTAACACTAAGGGCCGTCCATGCACCCTCTCACGACCACATGCAATTTCTTTTCGAAATGATGCGTACTGTTTGTGCAGCATATAACTACACGAACGGAAGCAATAAAACTACGAGTATTTCTTATTTTAAGTGAGTTCTGCCAGAACATTATCTGTTAGTGGTTATGTGCATTTGACTTACGCACCAGCACAGAAAGAAGTTTCACGTGGTAAATTTTATGTGATATGCGAATTTATTATTTTGTCCTTGGTTTCCACTAAAAACAAGCTGTTGACAAAGAAATTGGTCATTGCAATGAAAAGAGAAAATTAGGTTCCGACAAAAGCATTCGCATTCGTTCTTCACATCCTGCAGTATGAAACATGAAAATGGAGTCCACTACGTAATTTTTACCAATCATTTCGGAAAATCTGGCTACAGGTATAAGCAGAGAAATCTGATTCATGAGAAAGACATGATGGTATATCGGCTTTAACTTTAATAAACTCACAATCAACCAGAAACGTGATTGCATATTCTTGGATCGTAATACGACCTAATGTGTGGAATGGTGTTTTCTTGCCCGTACAATAGAGTTTCTGCTTTGAACTTGAAATGAATGGTACATACAACTGAAACTGAAATCAACGTAGGCCTTGTGTAGAACGTTCGCCTCTGAAGCCTTCCTCATTCTTCGAAAGTTGTAAGATGCATCTTAAACTAAATTTTCCCGACCGTGACTTCTACTTGTAAACGCTCCGTCACAGAACGTCTGAGCTTTCTACGTTTACGTGAAACCTGCTGAGGCCGTCGAGAGGTGACGTATGTAAAATGTTTTTTCTCACTATAAGTACAGAACGCTAACAGTTGGAACTTAATTTGCAATTTCCTTACGAACTATAATGTACCACTCCCCTTTCATTTGCCTTCACAAAACATGGAAGAGGGTTGTTCAGTTTGCTTCGGCCTGGCCTCAGGCTGTCTCTCTACCGTGTTCTATATCTTTGGTACATCTGGGCTCTGCTGTGACAAACAAGTATCTGAAAATGCTGCGAAAGATCATCATCTGACAGTTCCGGGGTAACCCATAGCCACATTGCGCCACTTTTCTCTCTGGATTGTCTTTTTACATTCCATATTTTACACGGTTTTTATTTTTAGATATTTTTACATTATGAATCTGTTTTAAAGATAAAGAACTTTTGTAAACAGCGGTCACTCTCATCACTTTAGGCCGAAATTTACTTCTATGTAAAACGTAGCATCGAAATTTACTTTTAGTATGTGACACACCTACTTGTGTCAGCGAACTTGACGACCATGTAGCATAGGTAGGTACCATAGAGAAAAATATTTTGTACTTCTTTCCTAAACAATTTTTTAGCTGAGCACAGTGATGTTTTTCGTCGTAGGATGCTCTGATGGTGGTTATTGGTATCTGAAACCGGTAGTAATTAGACAGGAGATTGTTGTCGTGTGTGTGTGTGTGTGTGTGTGTGTGTGTGTGTGTGTGTGTGGTTCGAAGCAGCTCTCCAGCTACTGTACCCTGTGCAACCTCTGCCTTTCCGAGTAACAACTGCAAAACTGTTTACTGTATTCATCTCTTGGTCTCCATCTTCAATTTTTATCACCCCTCTCCCCTTCCCCACTTCTGTCAAGTACTAAACTGATGATCCTCTGATGTCTCAGGAATTGTCCTACCAACTGATCTCCTCTTTTAGTCAAGATGTGCCACAAAATTCTTTTCTCCGCAGTTCTGTTCAGCTGCCCTCTTCCCAAATAACTAAACGAATCTACTACTTTTAGCGCATCATTGCCTAACCTAAAATCTCAGAATCATGTGATTTAATTCGACTACATTCCATTATGAAACTACGTGGCAGAACTAAACTGTGTCCCCGACCGAGACTCGAATTCGGGACCTTTGTCTTTCGCGGTCAAGTGCTCTACCATCTGAGCTACCGAAGCACGACTCACGCCCGGTCCTCACAGCTTTACTTCTGCCAGTATCTCGTCTCCTATCTTTCAAACTTTACAGAAGCTCTCCTGCGAACCTTGCAGAACTAGCACTCCTGAAACAAAGGATACTGCGGAGACATGGCTTAGCCAAAGCCTGGAGGATGTTTCCAGAGCACTTGCCCGCGAAAGGCAAAGGTCCTGAGTTCGAGTCTCGGTCGGGCACACAGTTTTAATCTGCCAGGAAGTTTCATACCAACGCACACTCCGCTGCAGAGTGAAAATTTCATTCTGGATACATTCCATTGTACTTGATTTACTTTGTTAACGTTCACCTTATATCCTATTTTCAAGGAACTGTCCATTCCAGTGAACTGTTCATCCAACTAATTTGCTGTCTTCGACGGAATTACGATGTGGCCGGCAAACCTCAAAATTCTTATTTCTTCTCTCTGGGCTTCAATTCATCCTCCAAATTTTTCTTCGGTTTCTTTTGCTGCTTACTCAGTGCACAGTTTGAATAACATCGACAATAAACTACGAACCTGTCTCACTCTCTTCCAAACCACTGCTTCCTGTTCGTGTCCCTTTCCAGTCAACATTATCAAAAGCTTTCTTTAAGTCTACAAATGCCATAAACGTATGTTTGCCTTCTCTTAACCTACCTTCTAACCTAAGTCGTAGGGTCTGAATAACAGTGTGACTGTAAGCCAAATAATTTCTTTGCCGATTGTGTTAATCGCTGTTGTAACGGACAAAATGTCGTGAATATGGACTATTGTAAAACTTCAGTCTAAGGCCATTTTCGAGTGTACTATCGCTTATTTTTGAAAAATATGTTGTCTACAAATGTCCAGATACTTGAAAACCGTCTAAGTTAGAAAATGTACGATAGAAGAAGAAATAAAGTGAAACCGACATTTGCAGCTGGGACGAACTCGTTTAAAGAACAAAGTAGATCTTTGACACGACAGGTAAATTAGTCATCTAGAAATGCTACACGAAACCAACAACGTATTTCGCCACAAAAACGACGTTAGATGAAACCCCGGCTCCAGTTGTTCCATAACGTGCGGCAAGGCCTACACGTGGTGCTAGGAGATGGCTGGAATCTCACCGCTGGCGGCACTCACTTACGCTATCTTTATCCGCGGACATCACGCTCTATTTCTGCTGGTCAGCCAACTGCCAGACACAGAGATGCTGCAACTGACTGAAATGCGATGTACGGGAGGTCCCAGAGAGGCTGTTGGCAGGAGTAAGCCACTGGGCGTCACTTCTGAAGCAGTACACAGGGTAAGTTTTTCCACAATGTACAAACTCTAGGGATTGATCAATGAGACGATACGGAACAAAAAAGGTCTAATGAACTTATCTCAGTAAATGCATGGATTCCATGCTAGAGACCATTTATTCAATAATACTTTGTTACAGAGACTGCAGTCTAATACGCGCTGCACCATGCAGCCACAGTTACAGTATGCATGGTTTCCTCCTGGAGGGTGGTACTGTTCCTAATACGAGGTGCATTCAAGTTCTAAGGCCTCCGATTTTTTTTCTAATTAACTACTCACCCGAAATCGATGAAACTGGCGTTACTTCTCGACGTAATCGCCCTGCAGACGTACACATTTTTCACAACGCTGACGCCATGATTCCATGGCAGCGGCGAAGGCTTCTTTAGGAGTCTGTTTTGACCACTGGAAAATCGCTGAGGCAATAGCAGCACGGCTGGTGAATGTGCGGCCACGGAGAGTGTCTTTCATTGTTGGAAAAAGCCAAAAGTCACTAGAAGCCAGGTCAGGTGAGTAGGGAGCATGAGGAATCACTTCAAAGTTGTTATCACAAAGAAACTGTTGCGTAACGTTAGCTCGATGTGCGGGTGCGTTGCCTTGGTGAAACAGCACACGCGCAGCCCTTCCCGGACGTTTTCGTTGCAGTGCAGGAAGGAATTTGTTCTTCAAAACATTTTCGTAGGATGCACCTGTTACCGTAGTGCCCTTTGGAACGCAATGGGTAAGGATTACGCCCTCGCTGTCCCAGAACATGGACACCATCATTTTTTCAGCACTGGAGGTTACCCGAAATTTTTTTGGTGGCGGTGAATCTGTGTGCTTCCATTGAGCTGACTGGCGCTTTATTTCTGGATTGAAAAATGGCATCCACGTCTCATCCATTGTCACAACCGACGAAAATAAAGTCCCATTCGTGCTGTCATTGCGCGTCAACATTGCTTGGCAACATGCCACACGGGCAGCCATGTGGTCGTCCGTCAACATTCGTGGCACCCACCTGGACGACACTTTTCGCATTTTCAGGTCGTCATGCATGATGGTGTGCACAGAACCCACAGAAATGCCAACTCTGGAGGCGATCTGTTCAACAGTCATTCGGCGATCCCCCAAAACAATTCTCTCCACTTTCTCGAGCATGTCGTCAGACCGGCTTGTGCGAGCCCGAGGTTGTTTTGGTTTGTTGTCACACGATGTTCTGCCTTCATTAAACTGTCGCACCCACGAACTCACTTTCGACACATCTCCTTCAACTGTCGATGAATTTCAATTGATTTCACACCACGCAAATTCAGAAAACGAATGATTGCACGCTGTTCAAGTAAGGAAAACGTCGCCATTTTAAGTATTTAAAACAGTTCTCATTCTCACCGCTGGCGGTAAAATTCCATCTGCCGTACGGTGCTGCCATCTCTGGGACGTATTGACAATGAACGCGGCCTCATTTTAAAACAATGTGCATGTTTCTATCTCTTTCCAGTCTGGAGAAAAAAATCGGAGGCCTTAGAACTTGAATGCACCTCGTACATCATGCCCTAGCGCCTTCTCCCTCAACAGTAATTGGTAATGTTGTATCCGATTCACTTCTCTCTCTGACTTACCTTGTAGTGGATGTGATACAGCACTGTAGACAATGGTTCCGTATTCGGATCGAGAGCTTGCCGACGAGGAGTTTACTTACGGAAAGGCAACTGGCGGTGGGCAGCAAGGTTGTATCGCGAGACCTATCCCCGCCGACAACAACCACAGCATTCAATGTTTGCAACAGTCTTTTGTTTTATCGGACACGGGGTCGTTTGTGGAAGCAGGATATCATGAAGGACCTAATCGAAATGTTCGGACACCAGACTTGGGGGAAAATAATGTGACTAACACTGTGGAAGGCGACTGCCGTGTCAGTACGAGCAACACCGACTCAAAGGAAGGCCTCGGCGCGTGTTCGTGACGTCACGTCAGCTAGGCACGGCGAACGCCAGGTCTGTTGCAGGCATACTCATAATGGTGTTGTCCCCCCCTCTGACACAGGAAAATGTGAAACTATTGGCGGTAGTTGACCAACACACATTGTTCTGAGAGATTTCTGCAATCAATTAATTGTGCAATTCATTACAGTTCTTAACAAATAGTGTACTCCTGAAATTAAATTTCCACCTGTTTTAAGGAGTGACATACAAAAACAACTTCATGGTCCAGCACCAACAGAATTCGTGCTTCTTTACCTTATTTGTAAATCTGAGGAAGTTACGTTTGTACTAGGTTGCTTTTACAAGAAACTGTGAACATATTGGTGTTCTACTTTAGGTATCTTGGTTGACTATGGAGTGAGGAGCAGTGAATGTTAATGAAATATCTTGCGATTGTACACGTTGGGAAAGGGGGGTGGGGGACAGAAGAAGAGGCAAAAGAGAGATACTTGTTTTATCAAATAACATTTTTTTTTATCTTATAAAGATTCTCCTTTTAGTTGCAAGAAGGGAATATTTATCTTTTCTAATGTGCATGTTTAAAAAAAAGTTTAAGCTCAGCAGTATTTTCGATGTATGAAGCTATTTTGTTTCCTGTTTAGAATTCCTTTCGTTGAAAACGACTGTAATCTAATGACTGGCAACAGTTGGACATTTACACATGTAATTTAGTTCACATTTCCAGTGACGATGTCAAACGAAACTAAATAAATAAATAAAAGAAACGAGTTCATTGTAAGGGGGTTGGGGTAAGTTTCGATAACAAAATGGATCAAGCAAATATAGTTACTTGAATGTAAAATTTCCGAAGCTTGCAATGGCGCAAAGCGTCTTGTCATATTGATCTACGTTTGTTTCGACAGGATTCAGTAATACAGAACTATGATATTCATTTGTAGCTTTACGATAGTAAGAAAATCTTTCATCTAACTGAAACTGCAGAATCCAAAACAATACCAAACATTTTGTCCAAAAATAAGAGATTTATAGTGATAAGCACGCCCAGGCGTTTCTGCATGCAACAGGCCTGGCGTTCGCCGTGCCTAGCTGACGTGACGTCGCCAACAAGCGCCGAGGCCTTCCTTTGAGTCGGTGTTGGTACGAGGCAGTTGGCCCGCCAGTACAGGTAAGCGAGACGTCCGTATGGAACATTCTCGATGACAACTGATACTACCTTTGTCACTTACAGCTTGTGCAGGGCTTACTAGCGACAGGCTTCCCACATCGGGAGCAGTTTTGTCACTGTTTCCTTCACCAGGCTACCACGATTCCGGAATTTGTGTCACCTATCCTATTCACAATGAGGCCACCTTTACGCGGAGAGGTATCTTCAACTTTCACAACATTCATCTGTGGGGTAGTATGCAGGACCACCATAGTGAAAGCGAATCATCAGCATTGGCGCAGCTTCGGTGTGAGCCGGGATAACAGGATGCGGCGGCACGTTTCCTTCCGTCCCTTTGTAACGTACCTGCAACTACCTGTGAGCATTGTCTCAGCAGATCATCAGTAGGGAAGCCGAGCGAAACCTACTGTACTTCGACGTGAACCAGGCTACAATTAAAGTCCCTAATCTACTTTTCGGGAGAAAGTTTTCACACGAAATGAAAGGTTGGAAATTTTGTCCTTAATTAATATACAGGGTGATTCAAAAAGAATACCACAACTTTAAAAATGTGTATTTAATGAAAGAATCATAATATAACCTTCTGTTATACATAATTACAAAGAGTATTTAAAAAGTTTTTTTTTCACTCAAAAACAAGTTCAGAGATGTTCAATATGGCCCCCTCCAGACACTCGAGCAATATCAACCCGATACTCCAACTCGTTCCACACTCTCTGTAGCATATCAGGCGTAACAGTTTGGATAGCTGCTGTTATTTCTCGATTCAAATCATCAATGGTGGCTGGGAGAGGTGGCCGAAACACCATATCCTTAACATACCCCCATAAGAAGAAATCGCAGGGGGTAAGATCAGGGCTTCTTGGAGGCCAGTGATGAAGTGCTCTGTCACGGGCGGCCGATCCATCGCCTCGGGTAGTTGACGTTCAGGTAGTTACGGACAGATAAGTGCCAATGTGGTGGCGCTCCATCCTGCTGAAATATGAATTGTTGTGCTTCTTGTTCGAGCTGAGGGAACAGCCAATTCTCTTAACATCTCCAGATACTGTAGTCCAGTTACAGTAGCACCTTCGAAGAAAAAGGGACCAAAAACTTTATTGACTGAAATGGCACAGAAAACGTTCACCTTAGGCGAGTCACGTTCATACTGAGTTGTTTCCCGCGGATTCTCAGTGCCCCATATACAGACGTTGTGACGGTTGACTTTCCCGTTAGTGTGGAAAGTTGCTTCATCACTAAACACAATCTTTGAAACGACAGATTCATCTGTTTCCATTTGAGCAAGGATAAAATCACAGAAATCGATTCTTTTAATCTTATCAGCTGCAGACAGTGCTTGAACCAATTTCAGACGATAAGGTTTCATAACTAACCTTTTTCGTAGGACTCTCCATACAGTTGATTGTGGAATTTGCAGCTCTCTGCTAGCTCTGCGTGTCGATTTTCCTGGGCTGCGAACAAATGCTTGCTGGATGCGTGCTACATTTTCATCACTCGTTCTCGGCCGTCCAGAACTTTTCCCTTTGCACAAACACCCATTCTCTGTAAACTGTTTATACCAACGTTTAATACACCACCTATCAGGAGGTTTAACACCATACTTCGTTCGAAATGCACGCTGAACAACTGTCGTAGATTCACTTCTGCCGTACTCAATAACACAAAAAGCTTTCTGTTGAGCGGTCGCCATCATAGCATCAACTGACGCTGACGCCTAGTCAACAGCGCCTCAAGCGAACAAATGTACAACTAAATGAAACTTTATATCTCCCTTAATTCGCCGACAGATAGTGCTTAGCTCTGCCTTTTGTCGTTGCAGAGTTTTAAATTCCTAAAGTTGTGGTATTTTTTTTGAATCACCCTGTATTCTGAAATTTATGTGAACAAGTATCACCGCCAAGCCCGTGCTAGTCTTAACACACTCCCTCACAATCCCTTTCACTCACGTTAGCAAGTTTATGGTGTTGCATTTCCCGAAAACGTAATAGCTGCAAAAATACTGATTGTTTTTGATTGAGAATGCTTGACAAATATTAAGTCTGTCGGTATCTAATGCAGTCACAGTTTTTAGCCACCGACTTGCTCAATACGCCACGCGGATTTTATGTCTTTCCTCTTCACAAAATTCACTTAAAAATTCCGAAATTTCTACACACCCATAGGAATAATTATGCCGTCACTTTACTTTTGATGTATGAAACACTGCTAGGTCCGGCAACCTATCATTTCCATCGGAACTACTTCTACACACGTCCGAACTGTTTCATGGCTAGCCTCCGACTCCTCTCTAGAATACTCTAAGTCTTCTCTACCAGCAGAGAAAGGCGCGCGAAGAATATTGCTTTATCATTGGTCAGTTTACTCAACAGCCAATAGCAAAACAACATTCTCCCGCGTCAGTCCGCGCTTTTCATCAATAACCAATCGCAAAATAGTAACCCTAACGACTGCACTTTTTACCGACGTCATTATCTAATATGCTGAAGTCTTGTTTATGCATAAAGTTATTTACTACTGTTATTTATACCTGAATTAACTTCCCCTTTACCATAAACTTACTTTACAAATCTGTTCTACAAAAATCCCCTTTGACCACATGCATACTTCTTCGAAATGTTCCCACACTAAATCCCACTACATAACTCGTTAAACAATTATCTTCATATTAATTTTAAACCACACTCACGCATCATTCATACTGTTAAAACACATTTTTAACATTTTACATACACAAAAAGACATAATAACACTTTATGAATGCTACAGTCGCAGGTTCGAATCCTGCCTCGGGCATGGATGTGTGTGATGTCCTTAGGTTAGCTAGGTTTAAGTAGTTCTAAGTTCTAGGGGACTGATGACCACAGATGTAAAGTCCCATAGTGCTCAGAGCCATTTGAACCAACACTTTATGAAAATACTAGAACAGTTTATGAAAAACATTCTATTACTTTAGTACACTCCAGTGGGCACAATCGAAACTAAATCACAGTCCCCTAACCAATACTGTCCTCTACCGGCTGATACATAAACTACGTGCGCGTCCAGTCTCGCGTCACCATCTGTCACTGCCCAGCTCTGAGACACATCCTCCCACTTAACCGCCTCCAAGGCAGGATCGGTATACGGTGCTACGCCTCAAGGCGACCGTATTTCGGGACCAGTCTTCCTTCCACGTCGCTTAACAGGTCGGAACTATCGGTCTACCTTGCGGGTGACTTTGCTTCGCCTGTTGGAAGAAGTGACATTCATGATTCTAAGGGTTATGTGGCTGCTACATGATGGTGCTCCAGCCCACTTCGCCGTTAACGTCAATCGTGTCTTTCTTGGTCGATAGATCAGACGAGGGTTCCAGTTGCATGGCCTGCTCGTTCACCGGGTCTGAACCGGTTCGATATCTGATTATGGGACCACCTCAGAAGTACTGTGTATGCGGAACCCATTCCAGATTTGGAGGCACTGGACCTGCCTTGACACTGTTCAGCTGCAACTTGGTCGATGTACACATGTGAGACAGAACATGCTACGGCACGTGCACGCATGCGCTGCGGCACTGGAAACCATTTTCAACATATACTGTAACTGTGGCTGCATAGAGATTCCGTGTTAGACGGAAATCTCTGTAATAATGTATGTTTGAATAAATGACCTGTAGAATAGAAACCATGCATTTCCGGACATAAGTTCATTAGACCTTTTTGTTCTGTATCGTGTCAACGAACAGTCTCTAGAGTTTGTACACGTTGGGAAAAAAAGGCCACCCTGTAGATTTACTGAAGCCATTCTGCAGGTAATGCAACTCGAACATACCCGACCACATTCTTCTACCCACTGTTATATACCTTCAGTGAAGACTAGGACCCTGTGCACCAAGCTGATGCCGGCCGAAGTGGCCGTGCGGTTAAAGGCGCTGCAGTCTGGAACCGCAAGACCGCTACGGTCGCAGGTTCGAATCCTGCCTCGGGCATGGATGTTTGTGATGTCCTTAGGTTAGTTAGGTTTAACTAGTTCTAAGTTCTAGGGGACTAATGACCTCAGAAGTTGAGTCCCATAGTGCTCAGAGCCATTTGAACCATTTGAACCAAGCTGATAAGGAAATATACCATCTTCTGAAACGATGACCGCTGTACTGCGTTCCATAGATGGACTAACAAGCTATTAAGCGTATGGTTATAATGTTTTGCGTCATTATTGTATCTCACACAAGCATTTATGCCTAGTTCGAGTCGTTTGGAGGTTTCGCAATTTGTGCCGTATTTAAATCCGTGGTCTAGAGGTAGCGTCTTTGATTAGTAATCAAAACGTCCTCGGTCCAGGGTACTAACCTCACCTCTGTTTAAATTTTTACTGAAAATCGTCAGCATTGGCGACCGAAGACTTCTCGGATAAGAAGACACCACCGTTCTGACAACGATCTTGTCAAAGAGAGCGGAGCAGCGGACAGAGGTTCAGGGCACACTCTGTTCCTTGCGGTGCAAAACTGCACCTAAAAGGCGGAATCAGAAATGATCAATGGCTTGAGGATGCCGAAGACAATGGAAACCACTGCACTGAAGACACGTAAGGTGTATCCACAGGACATGTTGTTTGTAATTGAAAAAGTGTCACGACGGTCTATCAGTTGGCAAAAGATTCCGGACTAGTCCCCATTTGGATCTCTGCGAAGGGACTGCTGAGGGGTAGGTGATCCATAAGAAGAAAACTGAATAGCCGACGAAAGGATAACGGTCTAGGCGTCGGGGCGTGGAATGAAAGAAGTTTGTACGTAGTAGGTAATCTAGAAAATCTGAAAAGGGAAATGCTAAGGCTCACTCTAGATATAGTGGGTGTTAGTGAATTGAAGTGGAAAGAAGACAAGCATTTTTAGTCAGAACAGTATAGGGTAATATCAACAGCAACAGAAAAAGGTATAATGAGAGTAGGATTCGTTATGAACAGTAAGGTAGGGCAGGGAGTAAGTTACGGTGAACACTTCAGTGACAGGGTTGTTCTCATCAGCAAACCGACACCGAGAACAGTACTGAAGATATACATGCCGATGTCGCAAGCAGAAGACATACAAGCAGTATATGAGCATACTGAACAGATTATCTAGTAAGTAATGGTAGATGAAAATCTGATAGTAATGGGAGAACAGAATACGACTGTAGGGGAAGGAGCAGAAGAAAGGATCAGGGATTTTCTCTGCCTCGTGATGACTGGGTGTTGTGTGATGTCCTTAGGTTAGTTAGGTTTAAGTAGTTCTAAGTTCTAGGGAACTGATGACCATTGATGTTAAGTCCCATAGTGCTCAGAGCCATTTGAACCACAACTAAATACCTAGGGACAAAAATTACGAACAATTTAAACTGGGAACGACACAAAAATAATACTATGGAGAAGGCGAACCAAAGACTGCCTTTTATTGGCAAAACACTTAGAAGGTGAAACGAATCTACTAAAGAGACTGCCTACACTATGCTTGCCCTTCCTCTTCTGGAGTAGTACTCAGTGGCGTGGGATATTTACCACATAGGAAAGACGGAGAACACTGAAAAAGTTTAAAGAAGAGCAGCTCGACCGCAACGGTCGCAGGTTCGAATCCTGCCTCGGGCATGGATGTGTGTGATGTCCTTAGCTTAGTTAGGTTTAAGTAGTTCTAAGTTCTAGGGGACTGATGACCTCAGATGTTAAGTCCCATAGTACTCAGAGCCATTTGAACCATTTTTGAAAGGCGTTTCCCTTTGCAGTGAGTTAGGTGTTCACTTTTCCCACGTGCTGTTCGAGAATAGAACTGTTGAAAAACAGTTTGACAGTTACAATGAATCTCACTTCCTCGGAACTTTCATGCATCATTTTAAATGTTCGTTTCAGTATAAGTTTTGGCCTGGCTGAAGTTAATTTGGATACTTAAATTACATTTTCCACATCTGAAAATATTTTTTTTCTGGAAAATAGCTGATTGCCAAAAACCTATTTTTCTGGTAACATTTGTTTTTCATATCGATCCAAGTCGTAACATCGCTCTTTAACGGTGAAAATTAATAATAACAACTGTCAGCTTAAATGAATAAAAAACAACATACAGTAAAGGCAATATTGTTATGCTTCAGTTTTTCATGCAAACAAAATTTCTGACTTCAGTTCTTTAATTTTCTAATTTTGCTATCTATATTTAAATCAGTTTTACAATATAACAGGAAGCTGCCAGTTTTCATACTGTCAAAATTTTGCAAATCTTGGTCGTTAACGTTTAGCCACATAAATCTTCAAGTAAATAATTATTTCCAGAAAACGTTTGGTAAGTTATATCTGGAAACCAGTTTCGATTAAGACAGTTGTGTTAATACTAATTTGGATTCCATCCTGTTCTAGAAGGTACTGGAGGCTGGACTCGTAATACACAACGTAATTTTGGCGCCAAGTGCGTCAGTGTTGAGCCAGAATGGATTCAGCAATCATAGAGGTTGATCCATATGTCTGTGATTACTTACGTTCTTTGTGTTTTGTAGAAATTTTGCACAATGTATCTAGTTAACAAATGGCGTCGTCGAATGTGTGTAAAGAATGTAAAAATAAACTGATGTGGCGATAAAAAACGACTTGTCATTGAAATGCCTTGGACCAATAATTTTTAATGCGTGAACAAAAGAGACACCCTGCACACAGACCGACTTGAAGAGATAAGCACTTTCTCTTACGTAATTATTCAAATACTGTCCGAACTATTAAATAGTGCAAACAATGTATGCATTTAAACAAGAATTTATCGTTATATACGAACAATAAGTAAGGTCGCGCTTCAAAAAGTACACTACTGACCATTAAAATCGCTATACCACGAAGAAACGCAGATGATAAACGAGTATTCATTGGACGAATATATTATACTAGAACTAACATGTCATTACATTTTCACGCAATTTGGGTGCATAGTTCCTGAGAAATCAGTACCCAGAACAACTACCTCTGGCCATAATAACGGCATTGATACGCCTGGGCATTGAGTCAAACAGAGCTTGGATGGCATGTACAGGTAAAGCTGCCCGTACAGCTTCAACACGATACAACAGTTCATCAAGAGTAGTGACTGGCCTATTGTGACGAGCCAGTTGTTCGGCCACCATTGACCAGACGTTTTCACGTAGTGAGAGATCTGGAAAATGTGCTTGCCAGGGCAATAGTCGAACATTTTCTGTAAACAGGACCTGCAACATGCGGTCGTGCATTACATACTGAAATGTAGGGATCCGCAGGGATCGAATGAAGGGTAGAGCCACGGGTCGTACACATCTGAAATGTAACGTCCACTGTTCATAGTGCCGTCAATACGAACAAGAGGTGACCGAGACGTGTAACCAATGGCACCCCATACCATCACGCCGGGTGATACTCCAGTATGGCGATGACGAATACACACTTCCAATGTGCGTTCACCGCGATGTCGCGAAACACGGATGCGACCGTCATGATGCTGTAAAGAAAACGTGGTTTCATCCGAAAAAATGACGTTTTGCCATTCGTGCACCCAGGTTCGTCGTTGAGTACACCATCGTAGGCGTTCCTGTCTGTGATGCAGCGTCAAGGGTAACCGCAGCCACGGTCTCCGAGCTGATAGTCCGTGCTGCTGCAAACGTCGTCGAACTGTTCGTGCAGATGGTTGTCGTTTTGCAAACTTCGCCATCTGTTGACTCACGGATCGAGACGTGGCTGCACGATCCGTTACAGCCATGCGGATAAGATGCCTGTCATCTCGACTGCTAGTGATACGAGGCCGTTGGGATCCAGCACGGCGTTCCGTATTACCCTGCTGAACGCACCCATTCCATATTCTGCTAACAGTCATTGGATCTCGACCAACGCGAGCAGCAATGTCGCAATACGATAAACCGCAATCGCGATAGGTTACAATCCGATCTTTATGAAAGTCGGAAACGTGATGGTACGCATTTCTCCTCCTTGCACGAGGCATCACAACAACGTTTCACGAGGTAACGCCGGTCAACAGCTGTTTCTGTATGAGAAATCGGTTGGAAACTTTTCTCATGTCAGCACGTTGTAGGTGTCGCCACCGGTGCCAACCTAGTGTGACTGCTCTGAAAAGATGATCATTTGCATATCACAGTATCTTCTTCCTGTCGGTTAAATTTCGCGTCTTTAGCACGTCATCCTCGTGGTGTAGCTATTTTAATGGCCGGTAGTGTACTTCTATGAAGCCTCTAACAAAACCTTGAGTGTGAACTCCACAGTAGTGATGAAGATGCCGTATTTATGACCGACTGTAGTTTGAAAACGACATGAAAGCCGATACTGTATTTGTGGGAATTATAAT
The DNA here is from genome assembly GCF_023864275.1 of Schistocerca cancellata. Lineage (NCBI taxonomy): Eukaryota > Metazoa > Arthropoda > Insecta > Orthoptera > Acrididae > Schistocerca > Schistocerca cancellata. The sequence continues at coordinate 186,090,204 of NC_064627.1, read as the reverse complement.
AAATAGTATACTCGATAGCGAAAACGATGTCTATTTAAAAATGAAATAAATAGCTTTTTCTTGCCGCGTGAAGGAGGTTTCTATAATAGTGGAACTGAAAAGGCTGCAGACGCACATGGCGGTATAGCTTAGTACAGTGTAGAATTGTAACTAACCGCTTAGTACGACTGTGCGAACGGCGGTGCAGCGACGTTATTTCAAGGTGGATTAAATGTGACCAAGAGCTGTCGGCGCAAACCGATCCTCGGACAACGCAGAGCGTGGCGTACACCTCTGAATCGCCGGAAGCCGTGCACACACTGGCTGTGGATGCGGTGACAGGCGGCTGTGGATCGTCCGTACCCAGGAGCCCGGCGGTAGCTCAGAGGTGGCAAACTTTATGGCCCGGTATGAAAACAGTGGCCCCATTTGCCAAGCATCCATCAATATTTACACGCGCTCGTGACAATAAAGTCGTGCGGGACGGCGGCGAACGCGCACGGGCTGTCCTTTATTCGGCCGCGAATCAATTAATAACTGGCCGGCGTTGCGACAAAGGCGAGATAGCGCGATAAATCGCTAGCGCCGCGCCGCTTTGCGACGAGTGGCGAACGACCACGCGTCGGCACACCATTGTCTCGAAATCTTCTTTGTCCGCTGCCGGCCGTTTAGGGCCGTGGGCTGGGGTTATCTGCATCCCCCGTCTCCACACGGCGCGTACCGATATGCCATGGGCGGTTCTTAGCACTAATGGTGCTGTGGTGAACGCTTCAGCTTGGGAAGCTGGGTTCGAATCCTGCTGCAGCCATCCTGGCATACGCGTTGCATTAAGCACGTAGGGACTTCAGAAAGTAAGTCGTCCACGAGGTCCCTTGCTAAGAGCATCGCACAACAAGAGTCAGAAGAGACGACACGTTCCGGGTTACCTGCACACATAGTTCTGCTGCGGTACGGATAACAGGTGCTTCACAGCAAGGGTAATGGTGCTGCAACTGGAAAAGTACTCCAAAGGTGAAGTAAACGGGACAGTACACGTCTTGTGGACAAGAGGTCCAGCTAGCTTTCTCACAGATTCACCGTAAAATTTTGGTTGCCTACGGAGCAAATGCAATGTCGCGTCCAGTCGTCGTGAAATGGTGCCAAAAATTTGACTAAGGCCGCACGAACGTGGTTGGTGCTGATCGTTATTTCATTTGAAATACACTGTACCACAAGCTGACGGCTCAATGGTTCAAATGGCTCTGAGCACTATGCGACTTAACTTCTGAGGTCATCAGTCGCCTAGAACTTAGAACTAATTAAACCTAACTAACCTAAGGACATCACACACATCCATGGCCGAGGCAAGATTCGAACCTGCGACCGTAGCGGTCGCGTGGTTCCAGACTGTAGCGCCTAGAATCGCTCGGCCACTCCAGCCGGCAAGCTCACGGAATGGATTGGGGGCACAGTAATAAAAATATCGTTCAGAAATTTGGCTGTGTTACTCTTCGGGCATGTCTGCAAGGAGTAATTGGCTAACTTATTTCTTTTAATTTATTCATTAGGTATTGAAAACCAAAACTTTAACAAAAACTCATGACAAAACTACCTCTTTATTTCAAACGCCCACCAGTTTATTATTCTGTAAGATTTCAAAGAAACTGTGCTATTACCCGTGCGCACTTTCCTAAAGATTAAGAAAATTGTTTGTTTTCTGATTTCGGGTACGATTTGCAGACTGCAGGATTCTGCCATGGGCACATTGGACAGAGTAACTTTAACTCCTTGGATTGGGGGGATTAATGATGGCTAAATTTCTTTTTAAAAAAATCAGAAAATGTTGCACAAGAATCGATAAATAATGTGCAAAAAGATTTACGTTGATTACTTCATTGTGAAAATCGCTTACTACTTTCGCTGACTGAGGAGAACATACGTTTTTGTTTGTTCTATCTTGGAAAGCACTCAGAATAGGTCGTATGTGCATAGAATTTTACCATTCCTCCTGGGACACACTGTAGCACGTCTCCTTGTCGTTCTCGTTCAAAAATCCAAAGCCTGTTTCGAACCCACTGTCAATCATCAAGAGTGCATTCCCGCAGTTAACCGACGCTATCATCAGGGCTGGAATACACGAAAGCTCTTAAATATCCCAACACATAACAAATTACAATAGGCTGAAGTTGGGAGCGTTGGCAAACCACGACCGATACCGTTGTCGAAGATCCGTGCTACGTATTCCCGAGCTGCCATACGAAAGTGTTCCAGTGCGCTATCATGCATGTACCACATACGCATTCTTACACCACAAGAAACGTTATTAAAATAGTCGATTAGTCTGTGTTGCTTGAAACTAAATACGCGCGACCAGTAAGTCGGCCAAGTAGGAAATGTGGCCTTATCAAAATATCACCAACGACACCTATCCAAACGTTGACGGAAAACCTCCGGTGATGTGCTATCTCCATGGTTGCATTGTGGGTTCTCATAAGACCAAGCGCGTATGCTGTGGATGTTTATAAGACCGTCCCGGGAAGATGATGCTTTGTCTGTAAACTACACATGTAAGAGGAACTGTGCACCATTTCCAAAATGTGTATGGATTCATTGGCAGAGGTCACATCAGGTTGAAAGTTAGTTGCGGCCAGGGCTTCCACTCTTATACATGATACGGGGTACAGCTGTCACTCAGGCAATATTCGTCATACGGTGGAGGACGAAGCACATACTGCTGCAGCAATGCTTTTCGTACATACGCCCGGCATTGAGAAGGGTTCTACGCCTACTTGTCACCAACGGCATCTTCCAAATTTAAGGAATATGTAGAGCTTGCCTAAAAACGAAAGTGACTACAGTGGGAGCTCCAGATGGCCAAGCATTTGGAAAAAAATAGCGTTTTTGGCGCTGGTCGGGGGGAGTCATGACACAAATACAGTACATCAGTGTAGTTTCCAGGCAGCGGTTGGCGCAGCAGGAAGAGTAAAGGTCGGTAATTCGAAGGTCATGGGGTCGAGTCTTGATGCAGAACCTTTCTTTCGTTTCATTAATTTGAATTTTTACGTTACTTATTACTCAATATACTGTATTTATTTTTATATTCATAAAAGGCAAAATAGTGCAAGATGCTGGAAATTCTGAGGAAAATTGGGGTAAGCTCTAGGGAGAGACGGGTAATATGCAACATGTACAAGAGCCAAGAGGGAAAATAAGAGTCAACGGCCAAGAGCGAAGTGCTCGGATTAAAAAGAGTATAAGACAGTGATGTAGTCTTTCGCCCCTATTGTTCAATCTGCACATCGAAGAAGCAATGACGGAAATAAAAGAAAGGGTCAGGAGTGCCATTAAAATTCAAGGTGAAAGGATATCAGTGATACGATTCGCTGATGACATTGCTGTGCTGAGTGCAAGTGAAGAAGAATTACATGATTTGCTGAATAGAATTAACAGTCTAGTGAGTACAGAATATGGACTGAGAGTAAATCGAAGAAAGACGAAAGTAATGAGAAGTAGCAGCAACGAGAACAGCGAGAAACTTAACATCAGGATTGATGGTCACGAAGTAGATGAAGTTAAGGAATTCTGATACCTAGACAGCAAAATAACCAATGACGGACGGAGCAAGGAGGACATAAAAAGTAAACTAGAAGTGGCAAAAATGGCTTTCCTGCCCAAGAGAAGTCTACTAGTATCAAACATACGCCTTAATTTGAGGAAGGAATTTCTGGGAAGGTACGTTTAGAGCCCAGAATTGTGAGGTAGTGAAACCAGGAAGAGAAGAGAATCGAAGCAATTGAGATGCGGTGCTGCAGACGAAAAAAATGTTCAAATGTGTGTGAATTCCTAAGGGAGCAAACTGCGAATGTCATTGGTCCCTAGGCTTACACACTACTTGAACTAACTTATGCTAAGAACAACACACACGCCCATGCCCGAGGGAGGACTCGAACCTCCGGCGGGAGGGGCCCTACAGACGAATGTTGAATTGACAAAGTAAGGAAAAAAAAACAAGTGAAGAACAAATTTCTTCTGTTACTTGACTCGTGAGGGAGGGGGTGGACAAACAAATCCACAATTTTGCAACGAGATTTTTTTAAGGTGAAGAAGGACTGCCGTCGTCCAGTATTAAAGTGATTCCCTCCAGATGCATTACGCCGGTGCAGCTCTTGCGTTTTCTACGTTTGACTTCAGGTAAACAGGTTGATCAAAAGTTTCGAAACTGGTTTTACCTCTTCGAGGAAGAAAAAGAAATTGCATCCCCAGAATATTGCATCAAAGTGTATTCCATTGTACATTACCAGTTATCCTCACCATTATTTACCGACATGGTGTGTCACGTGTGTTATGCTGCAAAACTGTGCGACGAGAGACCTTTTACGAATGTAAACCATGTTTGTCCTTCTATAGACACTTTAAAACAATCATGTAATTGTAAAAATGTGGCCGGCCGGAGTGGCCGAGCGGTTCTAGGCGCTTCAGTCAGGAACCGTGAGACCGCTACGGTCGCAGGTTCGAATCCTGCCTCGGGCATCGATGTGTGTGATGTCCTTAGGTTAGTTACGTTTAAGCAGTTCTAGGGGACTGATGACCTCAGATGTTAAGTCCCATAGTGCTCAGAGCCATTTGTAAAAATGTGGCAAGACACAAATCAATTAAAGCCATTAGCTGCCAGTGTGCATTGATTTATACCAAGGGGTAAGCTGAAAATTTGAGCCAGACAGGGGTTCGAGACCGGGTCTCCTGCTTAATAGGCCGATACGCTCACCACTACGGCATCCGGACACTGAGGTCACCACAGCCTCACGGACTACCCTAGCATGCCCTCCGTCAGAACCAAATTCTCAACTTATACCAGACACTACTGATGTAGTGACCCTGCTCACTAGCCTCATTACTTGGGGCATTTCGCTGATTCCCATAAGAGTTCGAACGTGGTGTGCATCTGCACTGAAGGGATCACTGGCCGTTATCGCCTTAATTGCGTATATGGGCGTCTGTTTATTTGGACATGTCCGAAATAACAAACACCAGATATATGCGAGGTGCATTCAAGTTCTAAGGCCTCCGATTTTTTTTCTAATTAACTACTCACCCGAAATCGATGAAACTGGCTTTACTTCTCGACGTAATCGCCCTGCAGGTGGACACATTTTTCACAACGCTGATGCCATGATTCCATGGCAGCGGCGAAGGCTTCTTTAGGAGTCTGTTTTGACTACTGGAAAATCGCTGAGACAAAAGCAGCACGGCTGGTGAATGTGCGGCCACGGAGAGTGTCTTTCATTGTTGGAAAAAGCCAAAAGTCACTAGGAGTAGGGAGCATGAGGAATCACTTCAAAGTTGTTATCACGAAGAAACTGTTGCGTAGTGTTAGCTCGATGTGCAGGTGCGTTGTTTTGGTGAAAGAGCACACGCGCAGCCCTTCCCAGACGTTTTGTTGCAGTGCAGGAAGGAATTTGTTCTTCAAAACATTTTCGTAGGATGCACCTGTTACCGTAGTGCCCTTTGGAACGCAACGGGTAAGGATTACGCCCTCGCTGTCCCAGAACATGGACACCATCATTTTTTCAGCACTGGCGGTTACCCGAAATTTTTTTGGTGGCGGTGAATCTGTGTGCTTCCATTGAGCTGACTGGCGCTTTGTTTCTGAATTGAAAAATGGCATCCACGTCTCATCCATTGTCACAACCGACGAAAAGAAAGTACCATTCATGTTGTCGTTGCGCGTCAACATTGCTTGGCAACGTGCCACACGGGCAGCCATGTGGTCGTCCGTCAGCATTCGTGGCACCCACCTGGATGACACTTTTCGCATTTTCAGGTCGTCATGCAGGATTGTGTGCACAGAACCCACAGAAATGCCGACTCTGGAGGCGATCTGTTCAACAGTCATTCGACGATCCCCCAAAACAATTCTCTCCACTTTCTCGATCATGTCGTCAGACCGGCTTGTGCGAGCCCGAGGTTGTTTTGGTTTGTTGTCACACGATGTTCTGCCTTCATTAAACTGTCGCACCCATGAACGCACGTTCGACACATCCATAACTCCATCACCACATGTCTCCTTCAACTGTCGATGAATTTCAATTGGTTTCACACCATGCAAATTCAGAAAACGAATGATTGCACGCTGTTGAAGTAAGGAAAACGTCGCCATTTTAAGTATTTAAAACAGTTCTCATTCTCGCCGCTGGCGGTAAAATTCCATCTGCCGTACGGTGCTGCCATCTCTGGGGCGTATTGTCAATGAACGCGGCCTCACTTTAAAACAATGCGCATGTTTTTATCTCTTTCCAGTCCGGAGAATAAAAATCGGAGGCCTTAGAACTTGAATGTACCTCGTATATAAAAATGCGGCGTTCGCAACCTGTATAAGATGCAGAGAGAATTACTGCTTCTCTTGCTTTTGCATTGAATATCATCTCATCACGAGTAACTGTTCAGCTGTAAAATAATAAAAGTATATAACTTTATATGCGAGTTGTTGTGCACGCCTTAAAATCCTAGCGTGGAAATTTATTTGAAATACCAAATATTTCACTACCTTTTACGAAAATATTAACAAATACAGTGTATTGAGAATTATGTCGGTTTTCTTGCAGTGTAAGGAACGTAAAAGTTGAAGATGAAAAAAAAGTTTGCACTAACGGACTGAAGACCCCCGACCTCTGGATCACCGTTCTGTATTGTTTTACACGCTGTCTGAAAACTACGTTAACATAAGTGGCGCGTAAGTCGACCGACCCGGGCCAAAAATGCTTTTTTTTATCTAAACGCTTGTCCATTGCAAGCTCCCACCTGTCACTTTCATATCGCTGTCAAGTCCTGCATATATCATATATTTGGACGAAACGGGTGAAGGCGAGTTCACCCATGTGTGACCACTTGTAGTACATGCTCCGTCATTCGTGATGTTGATCCTTTTCTCGGTCTACCTGCGTGTTTGCATGTTGTCTTAAAATAAACCTTTCTCGTGCAGGCATTGAAGGGACCTAGTGAACACTCTGCTGTCTGGCTGTCTTCTCTGAGGATATGGTTCGTGATACAAACAATAATGCTACCTCTGATGCATTGCCATTACCGCATCCATACATGAAGCGGATATCAGTCATTTCTATATTTTAAAATGTGTATGGAGCCACGACAACCGCTTCAAATGCTACACGTGCACACTGTGTTTGCTGTTCATCTAGAACATATCGCCGTGTTTATGCTGCTGCCTCGTTGCTCGCATATCGCCCGCACGAACTGACATTTGAGCTGTATTTGGTTGCTTTAAGGGGGAACGACAGATCGACGATCGAGAAAACTCAAAATTTTGTAGTACGGAATTCGAATGTATAGATTCTGAAGAATTATTCCCCAAAGTATTATGTGCAAACTCCAAAAAGTAAAGATTCTGTGAGCGTTTGAGAAACGGTTCCTCGCTCAAGCTCCCTTCGTTGCGTCCGCGAGGCGTTTAGAGCAGATTCTAATGGTGCAAATGTTTACCATATCTCGAAGGCATAGTAGACTTTCACTTTTCTCACGTTGGCCTCTTGATAGATAGCTGTTCAAAATGAGTCGAAACACTATGTGACTTTGCATCTGAGGTCATCAGTCCCCATAAACTTAGAACTATTTAAAACTAACTAATCTAAGGACATGACACACATCCATGCCCGAGGCAGGATTCGAACCTGCGACAGTAGCGGTCGCGCTGTTCCAAACTGTAGCGCCTAGAACAGCTCGGCCACTTCGGCCGGCTCATTCAGAGGCGAGTGTTTTCATTGTTCGGAGCAAAGTGAAAATCAGTTGTTTGGTATTTTTCCATTTACTGCATTAATGCAGTGAAAAATGCCCTTCAAATCCAAATCCGCGATGAAATGCACCGATTTCGTGGAGACAGAAACGCCAGCAGCGATGCCCTCAGCAGCAAAAGGGCCTTGAGGACGATAATGAGGGCTCACCAGGTCAAAGTAGCAGAAAGCGGCCATCCAATAGCCGGGACGATAGTTGTTTTGGACCAGGCATCGATGATATCCTGTAAGTTTCAAGCTTGGTCCCTTTTTTTATACGATAAATACTTGTCAATCTTCAAACGCTTTTCTCTGAAAACCTTGTTTTTCGCACGGTTGTCGTCGCCCACGCTACAATTTTCATCGTATTGTAATGATTTTTGGTCTCCCTTGAAGCAAACTGACTTATCTTCAGTTCATCGTAGCCGATTTTTCTTCTGTTGATATTAAAAAGAGGGGTCCGAAAATGGAATATTTCAAATCTCTATAATATCACCAAAAATTTGTTTTTGTAAATCTCGACGACGAACTAAAATTACACATGTAAGGATCAGGGTGATGTGTCAATTTTATGTTTCAGATAACCACAACCGGAGTTACAGCGACAACCGTCGATGTACCTAATTTCACAGCTGCCTCGGGAAAATCCCAATTACACAGTGAAGATATTAATATTTTTGAATAAATGCTTCATTCAATGCAGCAAACCCTGCTTGTCAACTACATTCCAGTACGGAGAAAAATAATCCTGGATTTGAGCAATATTTTCCTCCATCACCCTGTCGTTTCCCTTTAAGTTCACTCTTCGCTTCATACCAATGAAAATAACGTACTCAAGTAATCGGCAGCGATGTGCCAGCAGCGAAGCTGTAGCATAAACGTAGCCTTAGACATTAACAGTCTTGTAACACTGACATGAATGCACTCGTGCGTACGGCGTATCGGGGTAACTATTAGCTTCCCGTCCTATGTTTACTAGAATTATTTGCTTTGTTTCACTGTCCTTTACTCCACCCCTTTCGTTTGTACATATAAGGGTCAACACCCGAATAACAGAAATATCGTTATGCTATAGTCAAGTGAACATACAAAACCAACGCGAACAAGAGTAAATCAATCTTCAATAGTAGTTCGAATAAACAGACTGTTGACTGATGACATTCAAACTCGCTTTTACATTGCAGCAGAAAATAAATTTCAAATAAAGCGTGTTGCATTACAAACAGCCCAGAGCTGATCACTGCACACATGTGTACGTGGCGCGTGGACATCACTAACCACACAGTTCCGAGAGAAAATGTCACGTTCATCATGATACCGGCGTGAGTGTGGGGAGTAGCCAACAATTACACAGCACAATTACAATACGAAAAAAATATCGAAGCAATTATCACGTGCAGTATGGAAGTAGGTACGAATACATACATAGGGAAAATAACAAACAACACAGTACATGTGTAAAATTTTCTTTATTTCTTGACGCGTCAGTCGTAAAAGGATTTCGCAACTTCGGCCTCAGGTGTAAGAAATGTTTGTCACTGTCGGGCCACACCGAGAATTTGTCGCGCCCGAAGTTAATAGAAAGTAAGAAATCAAACCAACTCTCGCCATTATCTTCCCTCGACGAAAAACTGATGGTTATTCTCGCGTCTAAATAAGCAACACAGTACAAGCTCTTGATTTTACTGTGTTTACGTTGTTCGGAGACTGCACGGATAACAGAAAACACGGACTATCGAATACAGATGCCTTTTTATAGGAAACTTATTTATCGTATACAGGGTGAAAATTACTTACACCGACAAACTACTGGAAGTTTGAAGGGACACGAAAACAAAAATTTTCTTCTAATGTTATATTTTCCTGTGAGTATTTTTGAACTGGTAGAGGGAACTTTCTCTGGATGAAAATTTATTCCCTGGGACGCTGAAATCAAATGGTTCAAATGGCTCTGAGCACTATGGGACTTAACATCTGAGGTCATCAGTCCCCTAGAACTTAGAATTACGTAAACCTAACTAACCTAAGGACATCACAAACATCCATATCCGAGGCATGACCCCGTCTCACACACACGTTGACACACAGCAGTAAGCGCCGAGTGATGACGGGTACGGCGATTGGGATATTGTTATTGACAAACCAGCTGTGCCGCTCGTCCGTTATGGTTCGCTATGTACAGGGTGGGGCAAATAAAAGTGGCCCGGACGTGTGGACACGATTGATCGTGAATGTATGCATGTAACCATACTCCCTGAGATCTCTGAGTGGCTGTCCACTGAGATAACAATGAATAGCTTGGACATGGATCTGTTCTTCATGTCTGATGAAGCCTAGTTTCACCTGAGTTGTATCAACCTACAGAATCATAGGTTCTGCACAGCGGAGAATCGGCATACTTTAACGTAACGCCACTGCATGATCAGAAGATTGGAGTTTGGTGTGCAGCGTCTGCACGCTGCATTATTGGTCCCATCTTCTTTCACCAGGCGCCGACTTCGGTGCATTACATTGGCAACATTTTGAAACCATTTGTGGCAGCATTAACGGGAGGGAAAGACCTAAAGTTACTTCCAACAGAATGGAGCAACTGCCAATACAGCAGGGCTGGATCTTGGAGCACATTTACACAATATACACGCCTGACACAGTTGTTAGCAGAGGTAAGTCTACTCGCGGCCCTAGCTGGCTACCTAGGTCACCTGATCTGTCAGTGTTCGATTACTCTGTGTGGGGATCCCTCAAGTCAAACTGTATCGCAACAACCCTGATAGTCTTAAAGAACAGCAACTGAACATTTCAGATGGAGTGCAGCAATTCCAGCAGCCCAGCTTCGATCCGCTTTCAGAAACTTTCAGAACAGGGCCCAAAAGTGCCAAAAGACGAATGGTGGACGCTTTCAACATCTGCTATAGTCAGATCTGTCCGGTATTTCCTTTCCTCTGCTGTGTTTCTTTGTATCCTGGGACTCTGTTCTCTGGGCCAGCTTTATCTCCCGCACACTGTAGTAAGCACCAACCATGTCAGTGTACTCACTCCAGTGTATCGCTCCATGTATAAACACGATCAAGATGAAAAATTAAAGCCGGCCGCGGTGGCCGAGCGGTTCTAGGCGCTTCAGTCCGGAACCGCGCGACTGCTACGGTCGCAGGTTCGAATCCTGCCTCGGGCATGGATGTGTGTGATGTCCTTCGGTTGGTTAGGTTTAAGTAGTTCTAAGTCTATTGGACTGATGACCTCAGATGTTAAGTCCCATAGCGCTCAGAATCATTTGAAGCTTTAACTGAACAGTCCTGTTACACGATGTTTCGAACCTGTCAAGGTCACTGGGTAACTTAATAATGGTAAGTGTGGTGTCTCCCTTTACTTGTTGCTTCTTTTTTTCACAAATCAAGACCAACGATACTATCAGGTTTCATCAAATATTGTATTCAACTGTGTATCTTGTAGACAGCTTGGCGAGCTAATTTCGCAATCGATAACAAAAATAAGGAGTGTCGTCATTGTATCTGTTAGACTGTATCCACAATGAAGGTCGACGGACTTAACGATTGAGCAATTCGCTCGATACCAGATTTGTGCATTATTCGTGAGCTACAGCCATCTTTATAAGAGGCAGTCAGGTGCAAACACACCCCTCTCATTTACTTACTGCATGCTTCACGTTGCCGAAGCAACCATTCTAGTCTCTCATTTGCTACTCCTTTGATCCAAGCGTGATTTTTGCACTATTATGCGCTCTTGATGTTCTCAAAATACATTTTTCTTCGACATCCTCTTGGTTTTTTTTTACCTAATATCTAATCTTCAGCTATATTTATCAGAAATGTGTTGTATCTGCCTCAGGAAATACAGCCTCAGAATGTACGATGCACAAACAGTTAAAGTATGATCACACACAGAAATAAGTTTACGTAATTCAGAGTCATGTTGCGTACACGACTTCCCTTCGTTAGGTAACATACGACTGCGGCAGAACGAGGCATCTGGCCAGAAAGTTAAATAGAATGAAAATGCCAAAACTTGAGTACGTAAGTCCCCTGCCAGACGAGATTAACGGCAAAAAGGAGACGATTCACTGATTTGTATTTCACCAGTTAAAGTTATAAGCTTGGGAATGACACACGGTTACGGCGTGTTTCTCAATTTGAATAATCCTCAATCAGTACTGCCAACTCAGAGAACTTTTTCTCCTCTTACCAGATATGATTAAGAATAAATAATAAAACACGACCATACTACGATAAAGGCGACGGAAGTACAAACGTACGTAAAATTCATTAAAGGTAGATCTACTGGTGTCAATATTTGTTCCGTGTTCGGGATTAAACTGTGAAAGGACTTTATATTCCAGTGTAAAGCTGGTGGGTATTTATTGCGAAAATCTGTCGCTCGCCACTCAAAAGGGCGTGATGGCTGACCTCATCAACCGCGACGCCCCGCTAGTAATCATCGTGATATTAAAATTACTTTCATTTGCTAAATTTAGCGATACGTTTCAATTTGCATTATTAAAGGGATATAAGCGATTATTAATTCGCACGATAGGTTTTCAATTTGTAGATCAAGCTAATGCCAACCTACCAAAAAATTAAAAAAAGACCGTAAATGCATGCAGACGTAACTGCGCCTAACCATTTAATTATGAAAGGGAAAAAAGGGAAAAATCAAAAACGGACATTCGAGTTGTTTGCTGACATTTTAAGGCTGTATCACCCTCTACAGGATTAAATGTTGGATCAGTGTATTCTCCTTTTTTATAATGGGAATTAATGGAAGCTTTGGTTAGGAGAAACGAAATACTAGTGGCATTTTTTACCGTATCTCACACTAGATTCTTTAAAGAAGCGACCTCCCACACGTAAAACAGCTCCGCTTTAAGAAAAGCCAGTTTTTCACGCATCTCAACGTTCATAAAGTCATGTATCCTGAACTGTATGTCCTGATTATGAACAAAACGAATTGCAGAATGATTTAGACAACATATCTGTACGGTGCATAAAATGGCGATTAGATGTAAATCATAAAAAGTGTTAAGACAACCACACAACCACTGAAAAGAATCCGCTAACTTTCTGTTACACGATAGATCCCACCAATCTAAAGGCAGTAAACTCAACTAAATACTCAGGGATTACAATTACGAATAATTTAAATGGTAACGATTAGGTAATTAATGTTGTGGGAAAGCAAACCAAAGACTGTGATTTGTCGGCAGAACACTTAGAAAATGTAACAGGTCTACTGAAGAGACTGCTTACACTACTCTTGTCCGTCCTGTTCTGGAGCACTGCTATGCGGTGTGGAGTGCGCATCATACAGGAATGTCGAAATGTATAAAAAAAAATTAAAGAAGGGAGAGACAGCCAGGAATATGATACACGAACAGGGATGGCAGTCCTTAAAACAACGACCTTTTTCGCTGCAGCAGGATCTCCTCATAAAATTTCATTCGCCAATATTCTCCTCAGAGTGTGAATATATTTTCTTGGCGACCACCTACTTACGGAGAAATGGTAATCATAATAAAATAAGAGAAATCAGAGCTCGCACAGAAAGATTTTTTTCCGGCGCTTTTCGATAATGAAACAGTACAGAAGTAGCTTAAAGGTGATTCGATGAGCCTCTTTCAGGCACTTAACTGTGAACTGCAGAGTAATTGTGTTGCTGTCGTGCAGGCCGGCCGGGGTCGCCGAGCGGTTCTAGGCGCTACAGTCTGGAACCGCGCGACCGCTACGATCGCAGGTTCGAATCCTGCCTCGGGCATGGATGTGTGTGATGTCCTTAGGTTAGTTAGGTTTAAGTAGTTCTAAGTTCTAGGGGACTGATGACCTCAGAAGTTAAGTCCCATAGTGCTCAGAGCCATGTTTGTTGATGTAGATGTGGTGTAGATATGGATGTAAAATGAAATAATTTCGCAGGTACATCCAGTGATATATGTAGACACTGTCTGCAAAATGTGTTGCGAACAGAGCTAGTAGTAAAGAATTGATAAATTAAAATTTCATGCCTGATGCTGAAGTTCTACTGCGTGAACCGCGAAAATACAGTAAGTGATGAATTTTTTTCCTTTCATTATCTTATCGGGAATGCTACCAAGGGAGCGTTTAGTAAAGGTTTGAAATTTCGCGTAAGATTTGTTTCACGTAGCTAAGTGCCCTAATAATCGAATACTGCGTGAATATAGTCCGAATAATTTGAGACACATGAGTTAGTGTGTTAACCATGTAATGTAAAATTATACCCCTTAGTTGGTAGATTATGGCAGCATATTAAATTTTTACATTCGGTTGCCAATTACACACCTGGCCATCCAAAATTCAATCCCTGAAGGAAACATACAAATGGGGGGAAATTCTCAGCATCCGTTTTCGGCGACGAGAGATGCACATGGTTGGTTGGTTGGTTGGTTGATATGAGGGAAGGGACCAAACAGTGAGGTCATCGGTCCCGTCGGACTAGGGAAGGATGGGGAAGGAAGTCGGCCGCACCCTTTCAAAGGAACCATCCCGGCATTTTCCTGAAGTGATTTAGGAAAATTACGGAAAATCTAAATCAGGATGGCCAGACGCGGGTTTGAACCATCGTCCTCCCGAATGCGATCCACCGCGCCACCTCGCTCGGTGAAATGCACATAATTATAGCACTTCAGCACAGGTGCACATCATGGACTCCATTAACGCTATCTGCAATCGCTCTATAAAGAGGGAAGGCAATGTGGACGTACTGGAAATGTTCTTTCGTGCGGCTGCTTTGCGTAAGCAGATTCAGTATGCCTCGCAGAAGACGGCGAGCGTCCTTCGAGCAATTTGGTCCTAACGTTAAAAAACGAGTAGACGAATTAACTGGAAAATACAGAAATGTAGTCGTGTCCTGCACGAAATCCTGGAAGTTCACGAAACTGGTGTACGAAGAATTTTTGTATTCTGTAATTCTTCGGAAAGTAGGACAGAATTTTTTTTTTTTGTACATTATCGATTCATGGGGAGGGAAAACCGATTACACTTTATACGGTCATCTATTCACTGATGAAAGGAAAGCGAGCACTTGAACCCTAAAAGTGGTCCCGCCAAAGTGCACTCCTTATTGCCAGCCCTGCGATGTTTATTTCTACCGACAGGTGAAAATCTTCAAAAAAATTATTCCAAATGCTTCCGACTTGATGAAAGAGAATAGAGAGATCGCCTCTGGGGAACATTCGATAAAATTACATTCGCTAATGCTACAATTCAGCGCACCTAATTTTGAAAGCATGATCAGATACACACGGTTGGCATCGAAATTAGCGGATGAAGGAGAAATCTTTTTGAATCGAAAAGAATTGTGTTCCTCGGTATCGCTCATGAAGAAACCGTGCGCCTGTAAGCCGGTTGCTTGCATAAAATACGCATGGTGCTACGAAAATTTGTGCTTCGGTTGTTTCTATTGTAAGTATCACCCACAACATTGCTTTGGCACATTAAGCAACGGGGACGATGAAAAATAAGATTTTATAGTATTGTATGACAGGAAAATATTAATAACTGAATATGTCTTTATAAATTCGCACACCTTACACTGTTTGTTGATATTCTTTGAAATAAAACTGAAAAATTCGGTCAATTTTGGAAAAAAAAGCTGAAGTGTAAGAGCAGGTTTCGAACACAGTACCTCTAGCGCGGTATCCTGAACCTTACCGCTCGACATACATCTAATGTTACGGATGTATAATCCGCGCAATGAACTTCAAAATCGATTTTCTCACAAACCAAGGCCCGTCGTTCAAAAACCGATAGCCGGGTACTGAGGGTAAGTGCCACTACAACATATTTGAAACACCTCAAAATCCGTGATTTACAGTATGGAGGGTCCCCTTGTTACTCAGCGTCCCAGGCGTTTGCACTGGAAATGGTAAGATGAACGCCAGACGTGCACAATCGACAGATGTGTTACGACCCGTGACTCTACCTTTCATTCGATCCTGTGGAACCCTACATTTCAGCAGGATAATTTACGACCGCATGTTGCAGGTCCTGTACGGGCCTATCTGGATACAGAAAATGTTCGACAGCTGCCCTGGCCATCGCATTCTCCAGATCTCTCACCAACTGAAAACGTCTGGTCAATGCTGGCCGCGCAACTGGCTCGTCACGATACGCCAGTCACTACTCTTGATAAACTGTGGTATCGTGTTGAAGCTGCATGGGCAGCTGTACCTGTACACACCATCCAAGCTCTGTTCTACTCAATGCCCTGGCGTATCAAGGCCGTTATTACAGCCAGATATGGTTGTTCTGAGTACTGATTTCTCAGGATCTATGCACCTAAATTGAGTGAAAATGTAATCATAGTATAATATATTTGTCCAATGAATACACGTTTATCAATTGCATTTCTCTTTGTGTAGCAATTTTAATGGCCAGTAGTGTACATCTCTGAAAGTATCAGTAGTCTCTCTGTGTAGACATGCATGGTCAAATTTAACTTAAATGATTTTGAAACGTCCCCTTAGAATAATTTATACATGACTGTACTTAAACTGACACAGAATATTTTTTTAGCGCAACGCAATCTGACTTTAAAAAATCCCTACAAAAGAATGGCCCTGACAAACATTAGCCTATACCTTTCACAAATCAGTTACCTCACCAAAAATCTTCGTTACTCGAACTACTGCAATACAGCGAGCGCCACTACTGCCAGCTAAATAAAAGATTCAAACTACTGAAGGCACTAACTACTGATAGGCATAGTTAGCAAATGAAAGATTTTGATAGAGAACAAACAATGTATTTACCTTAATAGTCATAATATATATAGCAGTTCATGCCATCCAGTCTTACAAATTTCAAAACTCCGCCATCTCTCTCCCCACATCCACCACTGCTGGCGGCTCACCTCCAACTGCGCAACGCTACGCGCTGTTCACATCCAGCTGCCCAACACTACAGTGGCAGACAACAATGCAAACTAGCCACAGACTGCACACAGCACAGCCAGTGATTTTTATACAGAGCGCTACGTAACGTTGCCAATAAGAAAACATAAACAGCCTACTTACAATTTCTAATGCGTCTTATGTGTCCTTGTTCAATAGATATATGTTTTCTATATTGAACATGTGTTTGATGAAAATGTATCGATACTTCTGGGGCATCACGCATTACACTGGGGTGACAAAGGCTATGGCATACCTCCTAATATCGTTTTTGACAAGGTTTTCCCGATATAGCGCAACTACTCGATGTGACATAGACGTAACAAGTCGTTGGAAGTCCCCTGCAGGAATATTGGGCAATATTGTCTCTATAGTCGACCGTAATTGTAGAAATCTGTAAAATTCTGGTAAGATGTTACGGGACCAATGTTCTTAGCTCATCGATCCCTAAGCTTACACACTACTTAAACTAACTTACGCTATGTACAACACACTCAACCATACCCGAGCGAAGTCTCGAACCTCCGACGGGGGGAGCCGCGAGGACCATGACACGGACTACCCCGCGCGGCCGATCGTAATGGCGGAAGTGTTGCCGGTGCAGGATTTTGCACACGCAGTGACCTCTCGATTACGTCGCATAAGCGTTCAATGGGATTCACGTCGGGTGATGTGCGTGGCCAAATCATTCGCTGTAACTGTCCAGAATGTTCTTCAAATCAATCGCGAACGATTGTGGTCTGGTAACATGGCGCATTGTCGTCCATAAAACATGCATCGTTGTTTGGGAACATGAAGTCGTTAAATGGTTGCAAATGGTCTCCGAGTACCCTGGACCAGAGAACACAGTCCATTCCATGTACTCAGTCCACAGCATTATCCAGCCACCACCAGCTCGCACAGTGCTTTGTTGACAAATTGGGTCCATGGCTCCGTGAGGTCTGCGTCACACTCGATCCCTACCGTCAGCTCATACCAACTGAAATCGGTACAAATCTGACCAAACCGCGGTCTAGTGTCCAACAGATAAACTCACGAGCCCAGGACAGGCGCTGCAGGCAATGTCTTGCTGTTAGGAAAAGCACTCGCGTCAGTCGACTGTTGCCATAGCCCATAAACCCCTAATTCTGCTGCACTGTCCTAACGAATACGTTCGTTGTACGTCCCACACTGATTTTTGCGGTTATTTCACGCAGTGTTGCCCGTCTGTTAGCACTGACAACTCTAGCCAAACGCCACTGCACTAGGTCGTTAAGTGAAGACCATCGGCCGTTACGTTGCCCATAATGAAACGTAATACCTGGAATCTGGTATTCTCAGCACACTCTGAACACTATGGATTTCGGAATATTGAATTCTCTAACGATTTACGAAATGGAATATCCCATGCGTCTGCCATTCAGCGTTCAAAGTCTGTTAATTCTCATCGTGCGGTCATAATCACGTCGAAAATCTGAATTCAAATGACAGCTCCGTCACTTCACTACCTTTTAAGCCTTGTGTATGCTATCTCCAACTGTATATGTGCTTATCGTTAACTCGCGACTTTTGTCACCTCAGTTATCTGTTGAGAGGAAAGTATAACGGGAAGTAGAATGGGAGTTCGGAGTACAGTTTGGTTCACGTACGGCGCAAGCGCTGATTTCGACATTGCGTTGGAACCCCTATCGCGCAGACGGGCTCTCACTGCCACCGCCACTGTGTCACGCTGTTAGGACTCCGTAAGGTGGCGGATCGATTTTTTTCGAACGAGGAGAGTTTGGCTCGGTTTCTGAATGTCAGAGAAAATCTTTGTACCGTTTAGCACTTCAGAATGGTCTAGGAATCTGCTCACGTAGCTTTGAACAGACACAGATTAAACACTTGTAAACGTACCGTATTGCATGGACGTAAAGTCAGTAATCACGGCATTCAATAGCACGCTTCGGTGCACAATATCTGCAGTGTACGAATGTGTGGAGAATCACAGGGCTGTATAACTGTTACTGTGCAATTTGAATGTGGTTGCCGAGGGCTACCATATCTGTTTTTGTTGAGAAAATTCGGAGTGGTTTCCGCATTGGATGGAAATATTACTACAACGAATTAAGCGACATTTAGTCTTCTGGCGGCGGAGCAATCGTTAGAAACGCACCGAAAAGTGTGGCACCTGCCTGCTGAAATACGATGATAAACCATTCATAACGTGGCAACAGCACTTGGTAATAGGTCCTCTTGGGGCTAAAGGAACCAGAGGGCCACTGGACCAGTAGGCTGCTCTCTGATGCAAGTCCCTAGGGGTCTCGTTACAGGGGACATATGAAACGTATGCAAACGTATGAGAGGACGGGAAACGGGGTCGTGGCTGCAAGCGAAGAGACTGGAAAATTTGAGATGGTTGAGGAGATGAAGAAAGTAGCATAATTGAAGTGTTACAAGTCTCTCTCTCTCTCTCTCTCTCTAAAACACACACACACACACACACACACACACACACACACACACACACACACACACACACACAGATGGATAGACAGATACACTGTGTTGGGGGTATAAATGCTGATATTTTTATTGGCGACAGGAGAGTGTAATGAACAGCACTACATCGGGCTAATAATTATAGCTATCGGGACTTTCATGTTTTTAGGTCCGTTACTGCCCGCAAGTACATGTGGAAAGAGAAAGCCATGAACGCTTATTTTTCCCTGAGTAGGACGTCAGGTGTTGAATTGTGAACATATGGACGAAAAGCGCTTATTCTATACTGACTGGCACAGTTCACATAATGGTGCATTTGTGACCGTGCCGAAAACATCAGGTAGTAAATTATATGACGTGTTTGCAGGAAGACTGTTAGACGCAATAAAAAAAAACAACGAACACACTGAAGCAGGTTCTTACTAAGGTACCAAGGATCATAGTATCTGCACAGCCTGTATACAGGGTGGTCCATTGATAATGACCGGGCCAAATATCTCACGAAATAAGCGTCAAACGAAAAAAACTACAAAGAACGAAACGCGTCTACCTTGAAGGGGGAAACCAGATGGCGCTATGTTTGGGCGCTAGATGGCACTGCCATAGGTCAATCGGATATCAACTGCGTTTTCTAAAATAGGAACCCCCATATTTTATTACATATTCGTGCAGTACGTAAAGAAATATGAATGTTTTAGTTGGACCACTTTTTTTGCTTTGTGGTAGATGGCGCTGTAATAGTCGCCAACATATGGCTCACAATTTTAGATCAACAGTTGGTAAAAGGTAGGTTTCTTAAATTAAAATACAGAACGTAGATACGTTTGAAGATTTCATTTCGGTTGTTCCAATGTGATACATGTACCTTTGTGAACTTATCATTTCTGAGAACGCATGCTGTTACAGCGTGATTACCTGTAAATACCACATTAATGCAATAAATGCTCAAAATTATGTCCGTCAACCTGAATGCATTTGGCAATACGTGTAACGACATTCCTCTCAACAGCGAGTAGTTCACCTTCCGCAATGTTCGCACATGCATTGACAATGCGCTGACGCATTGGATCACGGTAGCAAATATCCTTCAAGTTTCCCCGCACAAAATAATCCGGGGACGTCAGATCCGGTGAACGTGCGGGCCATGTTATGGTGCTTCGACGACCAATCCACCTGTCATGAAATATGCTATTCAATACCGCTTCAACCGCAAGCGAGCTATGTGCCGGACATCCATCATGTTGGAAGTACAACGCCATTCTGTGATGCAGTGAAACATCTTGTAGTAACATCGGTAGAATATTACGTAGGAAATCAGTATACATTGCACCATTTAGATTGCCATCGATAAAATGGGGGCCAATTATCCTTCCCCCATAATGCCGCACCATACATTAACCAGCCAAGGTCGCTGATGTTCCTCTTGTCGCAGTCATCTTGGATTGTCCGTTACCCAATAGTGCATATTATGCCGGCTTACGTTACCGATCTTGGTGAATGACGTTTCGTCGCTAAATAGAAGGCATGCAGAATATCTGCCATTGTTCCGTAATTTCTCTTTTGCCCAGTGGCAGAACTATACACGACGTTCAAAGTCGTCGCCATGCAATTCCTGGTACATAGAAATATGGTACGGGTGCAGTCGATGTTGATGTAACATTCTCAACACCGACGTTTTTAAGATTCCCGATTCTCGCGCAATTTGTCTGCTACTGATGTTCGGATTAGCCGCGACAGCAGCTAAAACACCTACTTGGGCATCATCATTTGTTGCAGGTTGTGGTTGACGTTTCACATGTGGCTAAACACTTCCTGTTTCCTTAAATTACGTAACTGTCCGGCGAATGGTCCGGACACTTGGTTGATGTCGTCCAGGATACCGAGCAGCATAGATAGCACACGCCCGTTGGACATTTTGATCACAATAGCCATACATCAACACGATAAAGACCTTTTCCGCAATTGCTAAACGGTCCATTTTAACACGGGTAATGTATCACGAAGCAAATACCGTCCGCACGGGCGGAATGTTACGTGATACTACGTACTTACACGTTTGTGACTACTACAGCGCTATCTATCACAAAGCGAAAAAAGTGGTCCAACTAAAACATTCATATTTCTTTACGTTCTACACGAATATGTAATAAAAATGGGGGTTCCTACTTTAAAAAACGCAGTTGATATCCGTTTGACCTATGGTAGCGCCATCTAGCGCCCAACCATAGCGCCATCTGGTTTCCCCCTTCAAGGTAGACGCGTTTCGTTCTTTGTAGTTTTTTTCGTTTGACGCTTATTTCGTGAGATTTTTGGCCCGGTCTCGATCAATGGACCACCCTGTATACAGGGAGAGCCGCGCTGAGTAGCCGCACGGTCTGGGGCGCCTTGCCACAGCTCGAGCGGCTCCCCCTACCGGAGGTTCGAGCCCTCCCTCGGGCATGGGTGTGTGTGTTGTCCTTAGCGTAAGTTAGTTTAAGTAGTGTGTAAGCCTAGGGACCGATGACCTCAGCAGTTTGGTCCCATAGGAACTTAGCACAAATTTCCAAATTTGACAGAGAGGGAGATACAGCACGATTCAAGAATAACTGTGACAGCAATACGTTGGCATACATAATACATACACTGATTCCCCGAAAGATTATGACCACTGTCCAACTCTAGACTGAATTATTCCTGGTGGCGTAACAGACAGAAAACTATATGAACAGATTAGCGGTGAATGGAAAATCATCCTCACGATGATATTAATCGCAAATATGGAAAGCCAATAACATGAGTGAATGAAGCAAAGGGCAGATTGTTATGGCGAAGCACCTGGCAATGAGCTTCTGTTGGACACCGATGCTATTTGGCTGTTCCTCCCTGTGGAAAGAGGTTCGAGGATGGTGTAACTATGTATAGTAAACATGGTGTTGGACTTCCACGCCTCATAACCAACCTCTGAGACCGGAGGGTTGCCCGCTCTGCGAAGCAGACAAGCGGCAGTCTGGAAGATCAGACTGTGGAGCACAATGCTGGTGGAGGCAAAAGTGTTTTGGGACGCACTATTCATGACCTGTTGTTGAACGTTGGTTTCCTTGTCAAACAACCCCCACGTGCTTACATATTGGCCCAGTGACATCGGGTATTACGATTGCCGTGGCGGGGTGGGGGGGGGGGGGGGAGGGGGAGTAGAGGCTGAATCATCAAGAATTGTCCGTGGATCAATGAAAATTTATCATCTGCTTGGAGGAATCACATTTGATGTTGCACCACATCGATGGTCGTGTCAGGATACGCCATTACCCTGGCGAACGCTTTCTCGAAACATGCACCAATCCACGGACACAGGTCGATGGAGGCAGTATTATGCAATGGGGGACGTCACCTGGACTTCCATGGGACCATGGTACCACCAGAGCTGTGGAATACGTGATTACTGGGCGCCGCCTCCATTCCCCTCTTCGTTGATCTCTATTCCGACGGCGATCGCTTCTTCCAGCAGGGTAAATGTCCGTGCCACAAGGCGAGAATCGAGCTACAGTGGTTTGAGAAGCATGGAAATGAACTGATGTCTTGGCCACCGAATTCGTCAGATCGAAATCGATGACACATATCTTGGGCATTGTTGGGTGCCAGTTCCACGACATCACATCACTGGTCCATAATTTACTGGAACTGAGTGTCCTGTACATAGGTATCTCCTGCCACATACCTCTGAAAACGTACCAAGGACTTGTGGAAACGATGCGACAGAGAATCTCCTCTTTATTGCGGTCAAAATGTATGACAACAATCTATAAAACAGATGGTCATAAATTTCTGGCTCAACGATGCATTTTTATATCCAAACTCGCAGAAAACGTGATTTTAAAGTCAAGTCCGCCACACACCGTCAGGTGGCTTGCGGAGTATGGATGTAGATGTAGAAGTTTGCTGTACTGTCTAATTTTCACGAATGTATGGACAGCGGAGAGAGGTAGTGCAATGGTAAGATATTGGTCTTGCATTTCGAAGGACAGAGGTTCGAAGCACGGGCCGCTATTCTGTGGTTTCCCTAAAACACTCCAGGCAAATCCAGAGGTGGTACCTCTAAAACGAACAAGGCTGATTTCCATTCCCATCCATTCCTAATATGAGTTTGTGCTCCAGCTCTAAAGACGTCGTCATAAATCATACACATCCATGCCCGAGGCGGGATTGGAGCCTGTGACCTAGCAGCAGCGCGGTTCCGGACTGAAGCGCCTAGAACCGCTCGGCCACATCGGCCGGCAGTACGAAGTCCGACTGGTTACAACATCAATAGTAACCATAACTCGTTGAATGGAAAACCCTGCACGTATTAGCATTAATTTACAAATGGTGTTAAGAATGGTTTCTGCAGCCAGCGTTATGTGGATACGATATACGCATGTACAGATGGCGGTGGTATCGCCTACAGAAGGTGTGAAAGGGCACTCCACTGGTGGAGATGTCATTTGCACTCAGGTGGTTCATGAGGAAAGGTTTCCGACGTGATTATGACCGCTCGACGGGAGCTGACTTTGAATACGGAATGGTAGCTGGAGCTAGACGCATTTGTAAATCATTTAGTAATTCAATATTCCGAGATCCACAGCGATAAGAGTGCGCCATGAATACCAAATTTCAGCATATCCATTAATCAAACACAACACAATGGGCGACGGCCTTTACTTAACGACCGAGAGCAGCGGCGTTTGCGTAGAGTTGTCAGTGCTAACAGACAAGCAACACTGCGTGAAATAACCGCAGAAACCAATGTGGGGTGTACGACGAATGTACCCATGAGGGTAATGCAGACGACCGTCGCGAGTCCCTTTGCTAACAGCATGACATCGTCTCCAGCGCCTCTCCTGGGTTCGTTACCATATTGGATGGACCCTAGACAACTGGAAAACCTTGGCCTAATAAGATGAGACCAGATTTCAGATGATGAGAGCTGATGGTAGGATAAGAGTGTGGCGCAGACACCATGGACGCAAGTTGTCAATAATCCACTGTGCAAGCTGGTGATGGGTCCTTATTGGAGTGGGTTGTGTTTATATAGAATGGACTGGGTCCTCGAGTCCAACGGAACCGTTCATTTACTGGAAATGTTTATGTTCGGCTACTTCGAGCCCATCTACAGCCATTCATCAACTTCATGTTCCCAAACAACAATGGAATTTTTAGGGTTGACAATGCACCATGTCACCGGCCCGCAGTTGTTAGCAATTAGTTTGACAATTCGAACGAATGATTCTGGCACCCAGATCGCCCGACATGAATCCCATTGAACATTTATGGGATATAATCAAGAGGTCGTTTCGTGCACAAAATCCTGCGCTGGCTACAGTTTTGCAATTATTCACAGCCTAATAATGACCTGCCTCAATAATGGATGCGCCGTAAGTGCTCTTCTGATCCGGCATGCATCATTAGCCTCGAAGATTGCATAATCTCACGTCTGTAATTTTTCCTATTTGTCATACAACATTCTCCCCATTGACA
The DNA here is from genome assembly GCF_023864275.1 of Schistocerca cancellata. NCBI lineage: Eukaryota > Metazoa > Arthropoda > Insecta > Orthoptera > Acrididae > Schistocerca > Schistocerca cancellata. Next base: position 186,065,601 of record NC_064627.1, on the reverse strand, counting down.
GTAGAAATACACTCCTGGAAATGGAAAAAAGAACACATTGACACCGGTGTGTCAGACCCACCATACTTGCTCCGGACACTGCGAGAGGGCTGTACAAGCAATGATCACACGCACGGCACAGCGGACACACCAGGAACCGCGGTGTTGGCCGTCGAATGGCGCTAGCTGCGCAGCATTTGTGCACCGCCGCCGTCAGTGTCAGCCAGTTTGCCGTGGCATACGGAGCTCCATCGCAGTCTTTAACACTGGTAGCATGCCGCGACAGCGTGGACGTGAACCGTATGTGCAGTTGACGGACTTTGAGCGAGGGCGTATAGTGGGCATGCGGGAGGCCGGGTGGACGTACCGCCGAATTGCTCAACACGTGGGGCGTGAGGTCTCCACAGTACATCGATGTTGTCGCCAGTGGTCGGCGGAAGGTGCACGTGCCCGTCGACCTGGGACCGGACCGCAGCGACGCACGGATGCACGCCAAGACCGTAGGATCCTACGCAGTGCCGTAGGGGACCGCACCGCCACTTCCCAGCAAATTAGGGACACTGTTGCTTCTGGGGTATCGGCGAGGACCATTCGCAACCGTCTCCATGAAGCTGGGCTACGGTCCCGCACACCGTTAGGCCGTCTTCCGCTCACGCCCCAACATCGTGCAGCCCGCCTCCAGTGGTGTCGCGACAGGCGTGAATGGAGGGACGAATGGAGACGTGTCGTCTTCAGCGATGAGAGTCGCTTCTGCCTTGGTGCCAATGATGGTCGTATGCGTATTTGGCGCCGTGCAGGTGAGCGCCACAATCAGGACTGCATACGACCGAGGCACACAGGGCCAACACCCGGCATCATGGTGTGGGGAGCGATCTCCTACACTGGCCGTACACCACTGGTGATCGTCGAGGGGACACTGAATAGTGCACGGTACATCCAAACCGTCATCGAACCCATCGTTCTACCATTCCTAGACCGGCAAGGGAACGTGCTGTTCCAACAGGACAATGCACGTCCGCATGTATCCCGTGCCACCCAACGTGCTCTAGAAGGTGTAAGTCAACTACCCTGGCCAGCAAGATCTCCGGATCTGTCCCCCATTGAGCATGTTTGGGACTGGATGAAGCGTCGTCTCACGCGGTCTGCACGTCCAGCACGAACGCTGGTCCAACTGAGGCGCCAGGTGGAAATGGCATGGCAAGCCGTTCCACAGGACTACATCCAGCATCTCTACGATCGTCTCCATGGGAGAATAGCAGCCTGCAGTGCTGCGAAAGGTGGATATACACTGTACTAGTGCCGACATTGTGCATGCTCTGTTGCCTGTGTCTATGTGCCTGTGGTTCTGTCAGTGTGATCATGTGATGTATCTGACCCCAGGAATGTGTCAATATAGTTTCCCCTTCCTGGGACAATGAATTCACGGTGTTTTTATTTCAATTTCCATGAGCCACTTGCTGTGCCTACGATCCTCGATTTAAATTAGAATGAAAAAAACTTCATATCGTTTTCTGGTGTTAAGCACACAAATATACGAAACATATTAAAGATAATACTTTCGCATTTGTTTGCTAGCTTCTTTTCAATCACCATGATTCTAGTTTCGAGCACAGGATCATTTTAAAATGGAAGACTTTGTGGATACTCACATGCATGGAATTTAAACATCTATTCATCTGATGGAGTTACATTTTCATAGAGACATGTGAGTCCCAGCTATATCTTCGAAAAGTATAGAAACTGAAGTAATAATTAACATTTGTGCCAAAACCAAGACTTGAACCCAGGTCTCCCACTTCCAAGGCAGATGAACTAACCATTGCACCACTGTGGCGTTGTGGCTCGAACAGCTGCACGTACGACCCTAGTGCAATGCCCTATTAAGCAGGAGACTTACGTTGAAGTCCGGGCTTGGCACAAAATTTAATTCATTACTTCAGCTTCTATCGTTATCGAATTTAAATTTCCTTAATAATATCGTGTTTCTTCGGTTTACTCTCAGTTCACAACATGTGCACATCAGAATGTTAACTCGATTCAACAGGTGCTGCAATTTGCCCTCGCCTTCACTGAAAACAGTAACGTCATCATCGTATCTTATCAGTAATTTGCTTTCCTTCTGAATTTTTATCCTACTTCTCAATCTTCCTACTACTTCCGTCATTTACTCTTCGATGTACAGATAGTAGGAACGAAAGACTGCATCGCTATCCTACACCCTATTACCGAGCGAGGTGGCGCAGTGGTTAGCACACTGGACTCGCATTCGGGAGGACGACGGTTCAATCCCGTCTCCGGCCATCCTGATTTAGGTTTTCCGTGATTTCCCTAAATCGCTTCAGGCAAATGCCGGGATGGTTCCTTTGAAAGGGCACGGCCGATTTCCTTCCCCATCCTTCCCTCACCCGAGCTTGCGCTCCGTCTCTAATGACCTCGTTGTCGACGGGACGTTAAACACTAATATCCTCCTCCTCCTCCTCCTCCTACACCCTATTGACCCTATTGTAATCAAAACACTTGGTTCTTGGGCTCCCATTCTCAAAAGGCTCTAAGTAACGAACGGTAGACAGTAAGATGAATACACTGTTCAGAAGAACAGAAACTGTACGATCTAGCGTATCAACTTAATAATGGTCTAGTATAATTTACGCATCCACCGAATATGTACAATCAAACTTTTTTCCCTCTCTCTCTCTCTCTCTCTCTCTCTCTCTCTCGTGTGTGTGTGTGTGTGTGTTTGTTTGCGTGTGTATTTACGCCGTTTTGCTCACAGATCTACGAGTACATCCCCAAATAACGCAAACACACACACGTACCGCCGATGAGCTATTCTACTGGACAAACATTTATCTCCGATCGTCGCCTGGAGAACGATGAACAGCCAGCTACGTTAATTGCCGCAGAACGCACGTAACAGAACGCAGAACGTTTCCGTGGGAGCGCTGGAAACAGTTGCCTGCTCCTGTCAATCCATATTACTACACGTATTTCAGTAGCGCACCGGGAACGCAGCGTACTCGTACAATAAAATGCTAATGAGAGAGAAATAGGACATCAGGAACGAAATAACACTCATTAAAGAGGCCGTTAACATGGTAATGATGCGAGAGAAGCGAGTCGCATCCGCGCAGTATGGGACGGGCGCGCTTGTCCGCGACACTACAGGACTAACTACACTACTGGCCATTCAAAATTGCTACTCCAAGAAGAAATGCAGATGATAAACAGGTATTCATTGGACAAATATATTATACTAGAACTGACATGTGAATACATTTTCACGCAATTTGGGTGCATAGATCCAGAGAAATCAGTACCCAGAACAACCACCTCTGGCCGTAATAACGGCCTTGATATGCCTGGGCATTTAGTCAAACAGAGCTTGGATGGTGTGTACAGGTACAGCTGCCCACGCAGCTTCAACGCCGTACCATAGTTCATCAAGTGACTGGCTTATTGTGACGAGCCAGTTGCTCGGCCACCATTGACCAGACGTTTTCAATTGGTGAGAGATCTGGAGAATGTGCTGGCCAGGGCAGCAGTTGAACATTTTCTGTATCCAGAACGGCCCGTACAGGACCTGCAACATGCGGTCGTGCATTATCTTTCTGAAATGTAGGGTTTCGCAGGGATCGAATGAAGGATAGAGCCACGGGTCGTAACACCCAGGTTCGTCGTTGAGTACACCATCGCAGGTGCTCCTGTCTGTGATGAAGCGTCAAGGGTAACCGCAGCCATGGTCACCGAGCTGATAGTCCATGCTGCTGCAAACGTCGTGTACCTGTTCGTGCAGGTGGTTGTTGTCTTGCAAACATCCCCATCTCTTGACTCAGGGATCGAGACGTAGCTGCACGATCCATTACAGCCATGCGGATAAGATGCCTGTCATCTCGTCTGCTAGTGATACAAAGCCGTTGGGATCCAGCACGGCGTTCCGTATTACCCTCCTGAACCCACCGATTCCATATTCTGCTAACAGTCATTGGATCTCGACCAATGCGGACAGCAATGTCGCGATCCCATAAACCGCAATCGCGATAGGCTACAATGTGACCTTTATCAACTGTTTGTGTATGAGAAATCGGTTGGAAACTTTCCTCATGTCAGCACGTTGTAGGTGTCGCAACCGGCGCCAACCTTGTGTGAATGCTCTGTAAAGCTAGTCATTTGCATATCACAGTATCTTCTTCCTGTCGGTTAAATTTCGCGTCTGTAGCACGTCATCTTCGTTGCGTAGCAATTTTAATGGCCAGTAGTGTACGATGTGTGCAACCGGGTGACAGACTTGGGTATCAGGTTTACTCTGTTCAGATAGGTTTAAGATGGAAATAAACATCGCAGTATGTACTAGCCCGGTGCATAAATTCGTTGCGTTTTTATTTTCATGTTAGTATTCCCGTTGCTATGGGTTTATTTATTGATCGTTATTTTTGATTTGTAGTTCACTGTTGCTGTTTGAGTTTACATACTGTCATTTGTCATTTGGAGACAGTGAGTGGAGCTGTCGACTCTAGAAAATGGAGAGTCAAGTGGAAAAATCGGAACATCTCCTTCATATTCTTCTGTTTGAGTGGAGTGACAGCGCCGGAGACAACCAGAAACATTTGCGCCGTGTACGGGGATAATGCGATTGGACAGAGCACGGCAAGAAAGTCGTTTCTCAATTTAAGAACGATAGGTTTGACGTTAGTGACTCTGCACGGTTCAAGAAACCTTCGTGGTTTGATGGAGTCGTTTAAACGCATTAAGATCCACGCCGTTGGACTCGAGAACAGGCAAATGTGATGAACTGTGATCACTTAACCATCGTGTTGCATTTGCATACAATGAGAAAGGTTCAAGAATTGGGCATGTGGGTCCTGCACACTCTAACACAAAATCATAAAATTCAACGGGTGATCATATATGTATCTCTGCTTGCTCGTAATCAATTGGTTCGTAAACGACTCCCAGCATCCCTACTCCGTATCATTACTGGTCACGAAAAATGGTATCTTTCTGTTAACATAAGGAAAGGAATGTTTGAGCCCAAACAAAGCAGTAACTCCCCGTACAAAGATCTACGTGCATCCACAAAAGATAATGTTATGCATCTGGTGCAGCAGTGACAGTGTAGTGTACTACGAATTGCTTCCCCGAGGTGTAACCATCACTGCTGCCATTTATTACCTACAGCTGAGACCTCTTGAAGACGCAGTCCAAGAACAACGACCAGGAAGCCTGCTGGAAGCGATGCAACTCCACGATAACACCCGCCCACATTCCGCTAGAGTTACAAAAAACACAGTACAGCAGTTGGACTGGCAAGTCATTCCGCCCCTCATTATTACCTGATCTTATGCGTTCAGATTTTCAGCTTTTCCTCTCTCTATCGAACAATCTTTAACGAACCTCCTTCGTGCTCCGAACATGACTTCGCCTCAAAATCACGTGATTTCTAACAGTCGCGGAATAGAAAAGTTATCCCTGCGTATACAGGGTGAGTCACCTAACGTTACCGCTGGATATATTTCGTAAACCACATCAAACACTGGCGAATCGATTCCACAGACCGAACGTGAGGAGAGGGGCTAGTGTAATTGGTTACTACAAACCATAAAAAAATGCACGGAAGTATGTTTTTTAACACAAACCTACGTTTTTTTAAATGGAACCCGTTTAGTTTTGTTAGCACATCTGAACATATAAACAAATACGTAATCAGTGCCGTTTGTTGCACTGTAAAATGTTAATTACATCCGGAGATATTGTAACCTAAAGTTGACGCTTGAGTACCACTCCTCCGCTGTTCGATCGTGTGTATCGGAGAGCACCGAATTACGTAGGGATCCAAAGGGAACGGTGATGGACCTTAGGTACAGAAGAGACTGGAACAGCACATTACGTCCACATGCTAACACCTTTTTATTGGTCTTTTTCACTGACGCACATGTACATTACCATGAGGGGTGAGGTACACGTACACACGTGGTTTCCGTTTTCAATTACGGAGTGGAATAGAGTGTGTCCCAACATGTCAGGCCAATAGATGTTCAATGTGGTGGCCATAATTTGCTGCACACAACTGCAATCTCTGGCGTAATGAATGTCGTACACGCCGCAGTACATCTGGTGTAATGTCGCCGCAGGCTGCCACAATACGTTGTTTCATATCCTCTGGGGTTGTAGGCACATCACGGTACACATTCTCCTTTAACGTACCCCACAGAAAGAAGCCCAGAGGTGTAAGATCAGGAGAACGGGCTGGCCAATTTATGCGTCCTCCACGTCCTATGAAACGCGCGTCGAACCTGTACCTCACCCCTCATGGTAATGTACGTGTGCGTCAGTGAAAAATACCAATAAAAAGGTGTTAGCATGTGGACGTAATGTGCTGTTCCAGTCTCTTCTGTACCTAAGGTCCATTAGCGTTCCCTTTGGATCCCTACGTAATTCGGTGCTCTCCGATACACACGATCGACCAGCGGAGGAGTGCTACTCAAGCGTCAACTTTAGGTTACAATATCTCCGGATGTAATTAACATTTTACAATGCAACAAACGGCACTGATTACGTATTTGTTTATATGTTCAGATGTGCTAACAAAACTAACGGGGTTCCATTTAAAAGAACGTAGGTTTGTGTTAAAATGCATACTTCCGTGCATTTTTTTATGGTTGGTATTAACCAGTTACACTAGCCCCTCTCCTCACGTTCTGTCTGTGGAATCGATTCGTCAGTATTTGATGTGGTTTACGAAATATATCCAGCGGTAATGTTAGATGACTCACCCTGTATATTATTGATGACTAAACTTTCTGTTGTGTGTATCTGTTGTGTTTATTAATCTTATGGGAAAACACTGCGAACTTATGCACCAACACAATATTCTTCCGCAGTTGTTGGTATACCATCGGGAGTCGTACAGAACGTAAACCACGCCGGCTTGACGAACACGACCGATTCATTACTGCCAGATTGAGACATTTTTAGCTGTACATGAGAAACAATGGAGCAACACGCACTACGGCAGTGAGGCAGCGAACTCGCAACGAAACGGCGACGAAAGAATTGTGGTCGCTAAACACTGGTGCTACGCAGCGATCTTACAGATGGTACAGAAGCAGGAGCAGTTATAGCAGAACTGGTGCGACGTACTCGCGTTCGCAAACGTAGCAACAGCTGCCGTTAGTCTGCAATAGATGCAAACACTTTGGATGTTGAACTGTTTGCTAAAGAGCTGAAGAAATACCACGAAATACAGAACACATGTCTCAAGTAGAATCACGATTCTATTAACCCTTTCAGTAACAATTTTTCTAAGTGAAAGACATTAATAAGTAGTTATTTTAATTAATTTCATAGTCATAATTAACAACAAGAAACAAATATTTCCCGCCGTTTCGTTTCCAGCGTAGGAAGGGGTGCGACATACAGAGTTTCTCATAGACACCTACGGACTTTCAGAATACGAACGCGCAAAGTTTACGAGTTGTAGATAAATTATCGCTCTTTAAATATTGCCCTTGCTACCTTCAGAATTTCAAAAACTGTACTGCAGTCGACAGTTTCCTCTGGATCTACAAATGGTATAAATTTAGGTTTGTCATTCTTCCGTCCGTCCTTTAAGACAAGTGCATATTACATGGGTGGTTCTTGAAGAGTAATATTGTATGTACTATAATATATAAAATTAATAATCATACACTAAACAGCGAAGACATTATGACCACTGCTCACGGCGACTTTGGATGACACCTGGTGGCGTTGCGATACGTGACGCGACAGCAATGCTATGTAAGCGAAGCAGACACGGAGGGGGGATCACAATAGCGAAGATATGGGCTGCGAATAGGAAAATCAATTGAGATAAGCGACTATGACAAAATGCAGATTATTATTACGCAGAGCTTGTGAACGATTATCTCGAAAACGACGAAGCTGGTCGAATGTTCACGTGCTACTGTTGAGAGTAGTGATGGGGAGCTCGTGAATGAGTCGTTCAAATGAACGCTTCATTCCAGTGAAGTGTGAACTAACCACTCATTTTCAATGAACTGGTACTTCAAACTCTTCACAGATAGCACACTCCACACTTTTTTCTAGTTCACTCACTCTCTTCCCCTCTCCCTCTCCCATTACATCGGCGCGTCTACGGGTAGCCTACCGTTGGGAGCGCTTGCTGACAAATGAATATTGAAGATACAAACGAAGAGGCTGGCTGTTTGTTAGTAACACTGAAAGAGGGATTTTACCTGAAATCGTGTCCAATGACTACAGGTGACAGTTTACGTTTTGAATCTGGAGGGTTATTATTCTCAACAAAAATAAAATCTAAAGGAAAACTTCTGAATAATTACTTAGCGTAGGTATATAGACTTTATGACAGTGGTAAACATACTCATTCTATTTTGGATTAAATTTTAAAAGGAACATAAAATTGGACTGCATTTCGTTGGTAGTCCTAGTTTTCAGTCCATGAATACAACAAATAATGTTTCATTTGGCAGATAAAGACTTTCTTGGGCGCTTCCTGAGAAAATGTCGAGCAAAATTAAATGTAATACTTTCTTTATATGTGACAGGCTTCTCTGTTTATCTTTCCTTTGTCCCCTTCGACCATGCTCTATTTAACTCAAACGCTACAAGAGCGCAAAACGTTGCGTGCACGTTACTGCATAGTTCGGCCATCTGTTGGTAAAATTATGAAGTATTACGAAGCTTTATTGTACGAGCGAGGCGAAGCGAGCGTAGCCGCAGCTGAGCGGCGAACTCGGCAACTTCGCCAGGCTTCCGTACTTCATGAATGAACTACTTCATTTGAACGCTTCACGGCAAAGAGTGAAATGAATGAAGTAGTTCACGGGAATGAACGAGTTCGACCCATCTCTAGTTGAGAGCACCTACGGAAGGAGGTAGGACATTGAAACCACCACAAGGCGCTATATGGTTGGACGTCCACGATTCTTCACAGAACGTGGGGTTCGGAGGCTTGTCTGCTCTGTAAAGTAGGATGTATGGTGGTCTGTGGCATCTCTGCCGAAAGAGCACAGTGCTGGTGTACGCATAAGTGTTTCGGAGCACACCGTTAATTACACAGCGTTGAACATTGAGCTCCGAAGCAAATAACCCCCACGTATTCACACGTTGACGTAATAACATTGTCGATTACGACAGCAGTGGGCACGGGACCATCGGGATTCGACCATCGATCAATGGAAACGTATCGGCTCTTCGGGTGAAACACATTTTTGCTACACTAGATCGACCGTCGTCACCACAAACGCCGTCATCGAGGTGAACGGCAGCTCGAAACGTGCAGCGCACCATGGACGCAGGCTGATGGGAGCAGTATTCTGCCATGAGAGACATTATCCTGTGCTTGGATGCGACTTGTGGTAGCAATAGAAGACACGCTGACAGCTGCGAACCATCTGCATCCGTTCATGCTCGATGTCTTCCCCTGCAGCGATGTCACCTTTCAGCAGTACAATTGTCCGTGTTTCGGAGCCAAAACCGTATTAGAGTGGCTTGAGGAACATTGTAGTGAACTAACGTTGATGTCCCGGCGACCAAATTCGCCTGATATATATCCTACGGAAACCATCTGGGTCGCTGTGGGTTGCCATTACCGCATGCACAAATCAGCGGCCCGTTATTTACGCGGATCACATGACCCGTGAATAGACGTATAATGCCACATACCTCTAGAAATCTACCTACAAACTGTCGGATCCATGATACGCAGAATCAGTAGTGGATTTCGTTCCAAAGACGGACAAACAAGCTATTAAGCAGGTAGTCATAATGTTTTGGTTGATCAGTGTATATTCTTCGTAAAAAACATACAGCAGGTATATTTAAAGCTAAAAACTATCACAGTTACAGTCCGTAGTCGTGATGTTGAAACATGGCGTATGGTTATCCTCACTGTCCGTCAATGCCTGTTCATGCGCAACGCATGAGTCTACCACCACGGGTACTCAAAGCTGACGCCCTGCTGAAGTACAAGTTTTATTGCAACTAACACAGAACATTTTTTCACTTGACCTAAACTTTGGTCTGAAGATGGCGGGATATAATATACGATCTAGACTGCTTTATTTTTTGAACGAAATCTCCGCCTTTTCGAAACAATTTAAAAAACTGGAAAAAAATTCTATATGACTGTAGTCCCCCGCGAAGGAAAGATCATCAAACCGCTTTATACGCAAAAGGAGCATAAACAAATAAAAAATAAACAACCAGTGCTATGCGTTCAGCAAAGTAGAGTTTGGTGGCAATCGAGATAATCTGGAGCCTTGTTTTCTGTGGGACTTGAGGACATTTGTAGTTAAGGCAAGAACTCGAGCACGGCGCGTTGCTGGTCGATACACTCATTGTGGAAATGGGCGCGGTCCGATACGTTCGTAATCCGGGAGCGAATTTAGATCTGCACTAAGCACTAGTTACTGGTGGCAAACGGGAACGGAGCGGTGGTTTTGTTTGCGCAACCGAACTAGGACAGTGTGGTGGTAGCAGTGAGCGCTGGATGGCTCGCCGCACAGCAATTGATAGAGGCGCTGCTTTGCAGCAACGTCTTGCTGTACCTGTTAGGCAAAAATGAACAGCGACCGACGCGGTTTTAACTGTACACACGCCAACAACACCATCGTCTGCCATCAACAGCGACATAAGCACATTTCACGTGTGGAACAAGTCATCGACCTTTCCGTATATACATATACAGGGCTATTACAAATGGTTGAAGCGATTTCATAAATTCACTGTAGCTCCATTCATTGACATATGGTCACCACACACTACAGATACGTAGAAAAGCTCATAAAGTTTTGTTCGGCTGAAGCTGCACTTCAGGTTTCTGCCGCCAGGAGCCGAGAAAGCGTATGTCGTGCTTGAAATGCACTCACATCAGTCAGTCATAACAGTGCAACGACACTTCAGGACGAAGTTCAACAAAGATCCACCAACTGCTAACTCCATTCGGCGATGGTATGCGCAGTTTAAAGCTTCTGGATACCTCTGTAAGGGGAAATCAACGGGTCGGCCTGCAGTGAGAGAAGAAACGGTTGAACGCGTGCGGGCAAGTTTCACGCGTAGCCCGCGGAAGTCGACGAATAAAGCAAGCAGGGAGCTAAACGTACCACAGCCGACGGTTTGGAAAATCTTACGGAAAAGGCTAAAGCAGAAGCCTTACCGTTTACAATTGCTACAAGCCCTGACACCCGATGACAAACTCAAACGCTTTGAATTTTCGGCGCGGTTGCAACAGCTCATGCCCCTTTTTCTTCTGCGAAAAAAACGTTACAGGACACGTGTATCTGCACATGCTGGAAAATTGGCTCATGCCACAACTGGAGACCGACAGCGCCGACTTCATCTTTCAACAGGATGGTGCTCCACCGCACTTCCATCATGATGTTCGGCATTTCTTAAACAGGAGATTGGAAAACCGATGGATCGGTCGTGGTGGAGATCATGATCAGCAATTCATGTCATGGCCTCCACGCTCTCCCGACTAAACCCCATGCGATTTCTTTCTGTGGGGTTATGTGAAAGATTCAGTGTTTAAACCTCCTCTACCAAGAAACGTGCCAGAACTGCGAGCTCGCATCAACGATGCTTTCGAACTCATTGATGGGGACATGCTGCGCCGAGTGTGGGAGGAACTTGATTATCGGCTTGATGTCTGCCGAATCACTAAAGGGGCACATATGGAACATTTGTGAATGCCTAAAAAAACTTTTTGAGTTTTTGTATGTGTGTGCAAAGCATTGTGAAAATATCTCAAATAATAAAGTTATTGTAGAGCTGTGAAATTGCTTCAATCATTTGTAATAACCCTGTACATAAATACTCTAAAATCTGCCTCGCACTTCATGATGATGGAGGTCAGCACGTTGACCAAGAAGATGCTCAACACGGAACAACTGAATGACAAAGACGGGGAAAAGGGGGGCGGGGGGAGCTGGGGAAGCAATTGGAAAAGCGAGAATAATCCGTAAGCAGCAATGTGGTATAGGTCCAGCTATAGGAATGCGACGGAAGGTCACAGGTGGACTGATACTAAAATCAAAATTAAGATCAAGGAATAAGAGAAAACCAAGAGAAGTTACGGAATGAAGAGGCATATTGAAGAAAGAAAACGTGCTGAACAAGTCACCCACAAACCTAAAGGGTCGAAACGAGCCAAATACTAATAATAGTAAACAAATACATACAACAATACATACTCTAGGCTTCAATGTTTTTTGTCTAGGATACGTAGTTAGCCACGCGGAGTGACCGCGTGGTTTGAGGCGCTATGTCACGGATTGCGCAGCCCTTCCCGTCGGAGGTTCGAGTCCTCCCTCGGGCATGGATGTGTGCGTTGTTCTTAGCATAAGTTAGTTTAAGTAGTGTGTAAGTCTTGGGACCGATGACCTCAGCTGTTCGGTCCTTTAGGAACTCACACACATTTGAACATTTTGATACGTTCAAAATGGTTCAAATGGCTCTAAGAACAATGGGATTTAACATCAGAGGTCATCAGTCCCCTAGACTTAGAACTACTTAAACCTAACTAACCTAAGGACATCACACATATCCATGCCCGAGGCAGGATTCGAACCTGCGACCGTAGATTTTGATACGGAGTTCCACTCTTCTCTTTCCTCCGCCTTTTCGTGACATAACCTACACAATATTTTTGCAGGGGAGTAGTCAGACACGACAGATTTCGATAAGAAAAGACTTTTTTTGCCACTGGTATTTGACCCCAGTTAAAATCCACATACTACAGAACAGCTGTGCGGCACGATGTCGGAGTTAATGCAAAAATTATGAAGTACAAATTTTTTGCATGTTTCCGCCCTTGAAACCGCCTTAAATTCTGTAGCTACCGATGGGGTGCTCTTTTGTCACTGGTTACAATGGCTTATGATATGAACGCCGAATCGCAGACTGAAAGCGGTCGTAAGATACTATGGGACTTAACTACTGAGGTCATCAGTCCCCTAGAACTTAGAGCTACTTAAACCTAACTAACCTAAGGACATCACACACACCCATGCCCGAGGCAGGATTCGAACCTGCCACCGTAGTGGTCGCGCAGTTGCAGACTGTAGCGCCTAGAACCGCCCGGCCACTCTGGCCGGCTCACCAACCACAGATTAATAAAAGTATCTAATTTCATACACGAAGTTCTCGTGCGCGCCTTATAATCCACTACCTGAAATTTATTTCCAGTACCAAACGTTCCTTTGACTTTTCTTTACATGCCTTATATGAAAATAAGTAGAATAAATCGAACATTATTTTACTTTACAGCAATGCAACAAACGTAAAGACTGAAGATGACGAAAGGTTCCGTATAAGGACTCCATCCCACGACCCTTAGATTTACCTTCTGTACCCTTTCTGCCGCATCAACCACTGCCTGGGAACTATGCTAACATAAATGCCTCATGTCTCGCCAGACCAGCGCGAGAAATGTTATTTTACCTAAACGCTCGGTAATCTGGAGCTCCCACTACCGTCACTTCCATTTTTTACAAAGCCCCGCATACACCATACATTTGGACGAAATCGGTGGTAAGGAGTAAGTGCGTTCCCCATGTAAGTACAATGAACTGACGAAAGTCATGGGATACTTCCTAGTATCGTGTGGGACCATCTTTTATCCGAAGTAGTGCAGCAACTCCAGTTGGCATGGAATCAACAAATCGTTGAAAGTCCGCTGGAGGAATATTGAGCCATACTGCCTCTACAGCCGTCCATAATTGCGGAAGTGTTGCCAGTTCAGGATTTTGTGCACGAACTGTGGCCAAATCATTCAGTCGAATTGTCCAGAACGTTCTCCAAACCAATCGCGAACAATTGTAGCTCAGTGACACGGCGCATTTACATCCATAAAAATGGCTTCAAATGGTCTCCATGTAGCCGAATATAACCATTTCCAGTCAATGATGGGTTCTATTTGACCAGAGGACCCAGTCCATCCCATGTAATCACAGCCCACACAATTATGGAGCCACCACCAGCTTGCACAGTGCCATGTAGACAACTTAGGTCCATGGCTTTGTGGGGTCTGCACCACAATCTGACCATATCATCAGCTGTTACCGACTGAATTCGGGACTGATCTCAGCAAGCCACGGTTCTCCGTCGTATAGGGTCTAAGCGATATGGTCACGAACCCAGGATAGGCGCTGCAGGCGATGTGCTGTTAGCGAAGACACTCGCGTCGGTGCCCATTAACGTCAAATTTGGCCGCAGCGTCTTAATGGATACGTACACGTACGTCCCACATTGATTTATACGGTTATTTCACGAAGTTTTGCTTGTCTTTAAGCAGTGACAACTCTCTGCAAACATCTCTTTCTTCCAGAATGAGATTTTCACTCTGCAGCGGAGTGTGCGCTGATATGAAACTTCCTGGCAGATTAAAACTGTGTGCCCGACCGAGACTCGAACTCGGGACCTTTGCCTTTCGCGGGCAAGTGCTCTACCAACTGGGCACTTGCCCGCGAAAGGCAAAGGTCCCGAGTTCGAGTCTCGGTCGGGCACACAGTTTTAATCTGCCAGGAAGTTTCATATCAGCGCACACTCCGCTGCAGAGTGAAAATCTCATTCTGGAAACATCCCTCAGGCTGTGGCTAAGCCATGTCTCCGCAATATCCTTTCTTTCAGGAGTGCTAGTTCTGCAAGGTTCGCAGGAGAGCTTCTGTAAAGTTTGGAAGGTAGGAGACGAGGTACTGGCAGAAGTAAAGCTGTCAGTACCGGGCGTGAGTCGTGCTTCGGTAGCTCAGTTGGTAGAGCACTTGCCCGCGAAAGGCAAAGGTCCCGAGTTCGAGTCTCGGTCGGGCACACAGTTTTAATCTGCCAGGAAGTTTCATCTCTTTCTTCGTTCGTGGAGTGAAGACTGTCAGCTAATGCGTTGGCCGTGAAGTAAATGGGTGCTAAGTCGAAAGTTCGCCTCATGCGCAGCAGACAGCACATTTCCCTTGCACAGCCGGAGCGGAGACAGGTTGGCTTTGTGGGCGCTTGCCGACATTGCGCCACACGAATGCCGGTGAAGCAGCAGCCTCGCACTATAGTATGTATCGACTCCGGGGCGCCGTTCACTTGCTCATAACGGTGGTAGAACGGCGCCTCTGTGTGCGAGATAGCGCTTCCTCGCCGCCCCCCCCCCCCCCCTTCTCCACACACGCAGCGCCCTCGTCAAAGCTGTGTGTAACTGACAGGCGAGGGATATTGCGATAAGGCCGTGCGCAGCTTTGACGCTTACACTAGACTCTACCTATACGCGCTGCCGCTGCTGAGGTGTGAAGCGACACAGCCATAGTGTCACTTCAGACACTGCAATATTTGGTGATGCTCTGACGGAAATGCAACGTGTTGCACCACGAACATCGTGACCGAATGCTACCTAACCGACACTCCAGCAGTAGAGGGTGAACGTATAGTCTTTCCCTAATTACAAAAATTTATTTCCAAGTAGCTATGCTACCTAAAGCTATACCGTTTATTGAAAATGGTAGCTTAACTTTTTTTGGGGTACATTCCCACATGTCTATGCAATTTGTTTTTGTTTATTGCAAATGGGAACTTTAATCACCATGCTCTGACCAGTATCTTATAATTTAGCCTGGCCCCAAAAAACCCATACATCTTTCTTTAAAAAAATCCGTTTAAACCACCCAGAAACCAGTAAAACCGAACTATACTTAACGCTAGAGCCCAAAACGAGGGGGGGACGACGACGACGACGACGACGACGACGACGACGGAGTGTCACATCGTTACTAAACCGTCGTAACTTTTACTACTGCATATTTTATTCAAAGGAAGTCGTAATTTATAGTTAATGCACTAATTAATCACAATTATAAGCTTCAGTGATATGTCACATACAAAATAAATATAAAATATTCTGTTTTACGCCCTACACGGACAATACCAGATTGGCGGAAACCATGAATCGATACCACTCGTAAATTTTACGAGGGTTTAGTCATCTCGCGTCAATTACGAGAATTTAATTAACATACAAAATGTTACATAGTTAGCTTCACAAAAATTAAAAGGAGCTCGTATTTACTGTCGCAACAATCTGATTTATTAATACTGTAGTTTAATTTTTCGTGCAATGTAGAAAACGCAACTAAATAGCATTTACTTTGCCAGAAAAAAGGTTTTCACTTTAAGCAGAATCCTAATGACTGCAAAGTTCAGTATTTTCTCGGGTCTTTTCTCTCCTAAATTATTTCTTAATACTCGAGAAACAAGCTTGCTGGTGGACCATATTCTTTCAATGGATGCAGTGCTGGCAGGGGAAGAAATGTCACACTAATAAAGTAATTGTAGAAATGGGTTTGTTGTTGTATGTTGTATGTTAACCGAGGACCCAGAAACGACGGAGAGGCTCCGTCCTCACCGCAGCCGCAGTGGTTCACAACCCAATGACGACTACAGCAGTCCACTACAACCCCCACCGCCTCACACCGGTTCGGCCCCAGATGGAAACCCCCCCCCCCGCCTTCTCAGGGAACGTCTCAACAAAAAAATGGCTCTGAGCACTATGGGACTTAACATCTGACGTCATCAGTCCCCTAGACTTAGAACTACTTAAACCTAACTAACCTAAGGACATCACAAACATCCATGCCCGAGACAGGATCCGAACCTGCGACCGTAGCAGCAGCGCAGTTCCGGACTGAAGCGCCTAGAACCGCTCGGTCACAGCGGCCGGCTGTAATGGGTTAGTGTTATGGATAAATTACTCATAGGAATTTAAATTTAACTACTTAAGCGGGGATACGAAAAAATAAAAATGAAATGATAAAATGAACGGAAACCCAATTTTACCCACAAGGTTCCTTTTTAAGAAAAGAAAAAAATAGAGTTTTCCTCAACCCCGTCTCCGACTGCATCTGACTTCTTATTTCTCTTCTCTGTTACAAATGGCGTAATTTTGGTGTGTTGCTGACACAATGGCGCAATTTTGGTGTGTTGCTGACACAATGGCGTCCATGCAGGAGAAGGCGCAATCTGTTTCGGAGTTTCATGAGACACAGGGTAGCCTATTACAGCTCAGCGGCAGTTATGAACTGCGTACAGTCGAAATCCACCCGATGTGAACAGCATCAAAGGATGGTGAGGTAGTTCCAAGAGACTGACAGTGCTGGTGACGAGGCAAGAAGCGGTAGACTTGGAGTGAGTGACGACATGTTGATACCGTGCGTACAGCATTTCAAAGCAGTCCACAGAAATTGTCGCATCCTGTTTCCAGAGAAACAGTCCCACCTCAGAAGACTGTGGTGGAGATTTTACACAAACGGCTGCATTTGCAGCCTGATGATGGGCCTAACATTCCTCAGGCAGCCTCACGGTGTGTGGCGGAGGGCACTTTTGGCACCACTCACCGATCCCCTCTACCCTGTTCCAATCGCGAATGGCGCGTCGGAAGAATGACTGTCGGAAAGCCTCTTTATTAGCTCTAATTTCTGGAGTTTTCTTGTCGTGGCCATTTGCGAGACGCATGTGGGAAGAAGTAGTACGTTGTCCTAGTCTTCCCGGAAAATATCCTCTCGAAATTTCAGAAGTAAACGTCTATGTGATGCACAACGCCTCTCTTGCAGCCTCTGCCACTGGAGTTTGTTGAGCATCTCTGTAATGCTCTTGCGCTGATCCTATGTCGAAACGCGCCGCTGATCGTTGGATCAAAATGGTTCAAATGGCTCTGAGCACTATGGGACTGAACTTCTATGGTCATCAGTCCCCTAGAACTTAGAACTACTTAAACCTAACTAACCTAAGGACAGCACACAACACCCAGCCATCACGAGGCAGAGAAAATCCCTGACCCCGCCGGGAATCGAGCCCGGGAACCCGCGCGTGGGAAGCGAGAACGCTACCGCACGACCACGAGATGCGGGCATGATCGTTGGATTTCCACTACTTCTTCCAGCAGAACTATGTGGTAAGGATCACAGATCGATGAACAGTACACAAGAATCGGTCGAACAAGAGTGTTGTAAGCCGCTTCTATCGTGGATGAAGTACACTTCCTTCAGATTTTCCTATGAATCTCAGTCTGGCATCTGCTTTTCCTACTATTTGTTTTTTATCGTCATTCCACTTAAGAAAGCTCCGGGTGGATACTCCTAGATATTTTGCGGCAGCTGAACAAAACGGATATCGCGTTGAAAAGAGGTTATAAGATGAACGTTGACAAAAGTAAAATAATTTTCTCTCACAGAGTGAATGGTGTTGGAGATTACAGATGGAGAGAAAGCGTGTTGCTATGGGCGATGTGGAGAAATTTGACGACGTAAGTAACTGCATGACGAACATTTAGTGAAGGCTAGGCTAATGGCCTTACCGCAGTGGTGACATCGATTCCCCTCAGATGACCGAAGTTAGGCGATATTTGGGTTGGATAACACTTGGATGGGTGGCCGTCTGGGTCTGCCGAGCGCTGTTGGCAAACTAAGTGCACTCAGCCTTTGTGACGTCAGGTGAGGAGATATTTAATTGAGAACTAGCGGCTCCGGTCACGAAAACTGACAAAGGCAGGTAGAGCGGTGTGCTGACCACAGGCCACTCCATATTCTCATCCAGTGACGCCTATCGGCCGAGGATGACACGGCGGTCGGACGGCACCGTTGGGCCTTCCGAGCCCTGTTCAGACGGAGTTTAGTTTAGTTTTTGGCTTAATCCTACAGCAGCATGTACGTCGAACGCACTACATACCAATTCTATAGTTCCATACGAGCAAACGATTATGACGTACTAATGACCACTTATCGACAAGGATTGACTGGACTAAGGAAACACAAGATTAGTGTGTAATTGTTCACGCAGAAGGATTCAAACTCACCGAGCAATCGAAAAATTTCACCATTTTCTGTTAATAAACGAATCGTCAAAAATGGTTCAAATGGCTCTGAGCACTATGGGACTTAACTGCTACGGTCATCAGTCCCCTAGAACTTAGAACTACTTAAACCTAACTAACCTACGGACAGCACACAACACCCAGCCATCACGAGGCAGAGAAAATCCCTGACCCCGCCGGGAATCGAACCCGGGAACCCGGGCGTGGGAAGCGAGAACGCTACCGCACGACCACGAGATGCGGGCAAACGAATCGTCAAAGTCGGTTTGTGACACACAGCGAAAAAAATCATGAAAATTCATTGGACACTCGATGCATGAAGTGAATCGTGGCCGGTTAAGGACCGAATTCGGTTCCATTTGAATTTGCGTAAAACGATACTAAAATCATCGCTAGCAAGAATCCCACATTGCTCCTTACAATGGATTTTAATTGTTACCTCTCAAAAATTTCGACTGCCTCGCCTATACGTACAGGAAGTGAACGAACTCGGTGGGGGAGTACTGAGCAATCACCAAGATGAATTTTTCAGTAAAAGCAGGCGTCTCCTACAGCAAGAAGGCAGGATAGACAACGCCTGGTTCTTTCGGGCCAAAAATTATCGACTCCGTTCAGTGGATGAAATCTTGGCTTCGAAAGACTCAAACGCGTGGCCGCATGTCTAGGGACGCGCAATCGACTGTGGCGCCAGAGCGACGCTATAGAGCTGACTTGGAAAAAGTCGCAGTGATAAGCACACTGGACTGCCATCCTGGAAGATGACGGTTCAAATCCGCTTCTAGCCATCCAGATTTTGGTTTTTCAGTGATTTTCCTAATCGAGCCTGTCAACAACAGAATACACGAAGCCAACCAGGCGCAGCATTTTCTCTCCTTCTTTTATGACGAGCCGTTCTTTATCCCGCCAGCGTACGGCAGTGACATGTGAAAAAGCTGCGTACGTTAGTCCCAGTACGTCTGGCAGCTTAACAGTCTTGTTACTTCTCGGGCCAAATCCCCCATTTGTATGACGTGCTCGATGCTGTGAAAATGAATGTCAGCTACCTCTGTGGTATAAAGCGATGGACATAGTGCAAACACACAGCGTTTGGTTTTCCATTTTTGCCTTAAAAATTACATTGTAATGTTTTCTTAAGTTAAACAACTTTTATGAACAGTCTTTAGTAAAACATCGATACTTAAGAATTTTATTTGAAATGGAAACAGGAATTTCGCGTCCAATATATAATTAGCAACAAGAAGATGGGCAATCATCGCGTTTGTGTTTGTTTAGATCAGGTTTATTCTTATGATGAACGGATTATAGCTCTGTGTAGTCACGTGACGTGCACGCTTGCCCTCTACCGACGGGCTATGAGCCTCAACGCTCTGGTCTCAACCACACCTCACAAGCTACGATGTTACCCTCCTGTCACCGGTTTGCGCGTTCCAGATTCCAGCTCGTTTCTTTTTGAGCGCCCCTTATGCGATTGTATACGAAATATTTCTGTGTACAATGGAAGGCAATTCACGGGTACTGTTACCAGTAACTGCCCCACCCACGAGCGAAAACGAACTACTATGACGTCATATGTCCTGAACTACGTGCTGTAGGATGACATGATTTTTCAGTTACATTAAGTTGTAGATGTGGATGCTGTCTGAAAAATGTGCTGCTAACTTAATTAGTAGTAAAGAAGTCATATATGCAAACATCTTGTCTGACGCTGAAGTTTGACGGCGTGAACAACGAAAATGTAGTAAGCGGTAAGCTTTTTTTTTTTTTTGCTTTTCATTATTTTCTGGGAATTGTCAGCGAGAAAACCTTTCGTAATGGTCTGATATTATGTGGAGACTTTGTTTCAAGTCACTCTCATTCGAAAATACCGTGAATTTATCAGTGCGATAAAGAATTAAAAAGGATATTAGTGATTATGGCAATAGGAAGAACTTGATAATGTTCATAAATAGCGATCGATACCTTTGTGCGGTTTGGTTGCGGAAGTGACTACGTATTATGAACGAGAACAGCGTGTAAACAGTGCAGCCTTCTGAAAGGTCAATTTCGAGAACAGTGTTGACAGTAGTAGAACTGTGTTACCTCAATTGTTGTCACATCGTTTATTCTCTCTGTCTCGAACTTTTGTCCTGTTTTGGAACATTTCAGCGTGTCTACGAATGACGAGAGAGAGTGAGAGAGGCGGGGAGCGGGGTAACGACAAATGCCTGGATAACAAACGGACAGAAAATATTTCGCTTTCGGAAGAGTTCCGGCGCTCTATAGCAGTCTGTGGTATCCGTCAGAGGTCGGAATAAGCGGCGATGACGTCAAGCGGGGGAGTCCTCTGTCCACGTAGTGACGTTGTCCCGGGCCGGACGTTTACCGACCTGTGCTCCGCTTCCCGCAGAACAATGGGCTCGTTTCGGCGCGGGCGACAATATAGTGCAACTTTATGGACGCCGTACTGTGGCTTTAATGGGTCCTTTCATGTGACACAACGTTCAGCCACGAAGAGCGAGCTTGCTTTCAGAGAATGCCGCGCCGTAACTGGTATACTGCGTGTGTGACATCGCACGGATATTTTTGGACACAGTCATCGACAGAGCTCCCTAGAGACTAGACGAAGAGCAGCGATGACGGAAATGAATTGTTGTATGCATCTCGTGGGAAGCGTAAATAACATCTGTATTAAAAAGGAGTTTTCCTTATAACATATTTTTTGTTACACTAAAGAGGCACTTGACTACTCTTGACCATTAGACTGAATACCATACGGTGGTTTTTATGACACGTGACGCGTAAAGAAAGTATGTAAGCAGAGCAGACGCGAAAGGGGAATCATTCTAACGACGATATGGCGTAAGTGACTTTGACAAAGGGCATATTATGGTGGGCCAACTCGCTTCAAACCTGGACGGAATAGAAAAGCACTGACGACAAAAAAAAAAAAAAAAAAAAAAAAAAAAAAAAAAAAAAAAAAAAAAAAAATCGCAAAACCAAGAAGGAACAAAGAGACATAAATGAAAGTTGGTGGGCGTGTTTCTACGTCCGAAAGATGATTTGTATTCAAATTTGGCACCAGTCGCACATGAGTGGCGTTATGAGGACGCAAGACATGTTTGCTTTAAATACACGCTGTAACCGTCGTGAGCACTAGTTCACTTTAAGACTGTACGTGGTGAGTTGATGTTAGTCAAGAACGCCTCTAAGGCGACAAAAACGCCAATATCATGACCTCACGAGTTTGAACGAGGTAGTGTAATAGGGCTACGAGATGCTGTCCTTGTGAGACTACAGAAAAACTTGGGGAGGATGTAGCCACTGTATATGATTGCTGGTAGTGGTTGTCACGAGAATGTACTGTCGCAAGAAGACCGGGCTCTGGAGGGTCAGTTGGTACTGCCGAGAGGAAAGACCATCGTGTTCTGCCAATGTCTGTGGAATATCGTACTGCATCTACAGTAGCGATCTGAGCAGCTTGGCACTACAGTGACACAACCAACTGTTACAAATCGCTTACTTCGAGGACAGTTCCGAGCCAGAAGCCCCGTAGTGCGCGTTCCACTTACGCCAAACCACCAACATCTGCGACATCAGTGGTGTCAAGCTCTCGTTCACTGGCGAGGAGAGTGGAGGTCTACTGTTTTTTTTTCTCCTGATGAAATTTGGTTCTGCCTCAGTGCTAGTAATGGCCGTGTGTTTGTTAGGGGCAGGCCAGTTGAGGGCCTGTACCAATCTGTCTGCGTGCTACATTCATTGGACCTATATCTGAAGTTATGGCCTCGAGTGAGATTTCGTACGACAGCAGAAGTAGTCTAGTGGTTATCCGACGCACTCTGACTGCAAATTTGTACGTCAGTCTGGTGACTCGACCTGTTTTGCTGCCATTCATGAATAGCATTCCAAAGGGTGAAACTCCCTGGCAGATTAAAACTGTATGCCAGACCGAGACTCGAACGCGGGACCTGTGCCTTTCGCGGGCAAGTGCTCTACCAACTGAGTTACCCAAGCACGACTCACTCCCCGTTCTCACAGCTTTACTTCTGCCAGTATCTCGTCTCCTATGCTCTCCTGCGAACCTTGCACAACTAGCACTCCTGAACGAAAGGATATTGCGGAGACATGGCTTAGCCACAGCCTGGGGGATGTTTCCAGAATGACATTTTCGCTCTACAGCGGAGTGTGCGCTGATATGAAACTTCCTGGAAGATTAAAACTGTGTGCCGGACCGAGACTCGAACTCGGAACCTTTGCCTTCCTTTCAGGAGTGCTAGTTCCGCAAGGTTCGTAGGAGGGCTTCTGTAAAGTTTGGAAGGTAGGAGACGAGATACTGGCAGAAGTAAAGCTGTGAGGACGGGGCGTGAGTCGTGCTTGGATAGCTCAGTTGGTAGAGTACTTGCCCGCGAAAGGCAAAGGTCCCGAGTTCCAGTCTCGGTCTGGCACACAGTTTTAATCTGCCAGGAAGTTTCATATCAGTGCACAGTCTGCTGCAGAGTGAAAATCTCATTCTGGATTCCAGATGGTGTTTTCCAACAAGATAATGCTCGCCCACATACCGCTGTTGTAAGCCAACATGCTCTACACACTGTCTACATATCGCCTTGGTCTGCTCATCGCCAGGTCTGTCTATAGTCGAACACGTGTGGGACATTATTGGACGGCAACTCCAGTGCCATCCACAAATAGTATTATCCGTCCCTGTATTGACAAACTAAGTGCAACAAGCGTGGAACTCCATACCAAAAACGGACACCCGCCACCTGTACAACACAATACATGCACGTTTGCGTGCTTGCATTCAACATTCTGGCGGTTACACTGGTCATTAATGTACCAGCATTTCACATTTGCCTGTGCGGCTTGTCCCGGCGGAGGTTCGAGTCCTCCCTCGGGCATGGGTGTGTGTTTGTCCTTAGAATAATTTAGGTTAAGTAGTGTGTAAGCTTAGGGACTGATGACCTTAGCAGTTAAGTCCCATAAGATTTCACACACATTCGAACATTTTTTTCACATTTACAATGCATTATACTGTGATCTTGGAATATTGTTCACTTAAGTATACTACCTAGACAAATGTATTCCGGATATTTCATTATTCTAAATTAATAATTTTTTGGTGTTGCGATATCTTTCTGTCAGTGCAGAAATAGGTATGCCTCCCGACTTTAGCAACACGAAATTTTGTGTAGACTGCACTGCTGCGATAGCATTTCAATAACAAGTCGATTTGGTACGCGCCTTGACAGTCGCATGTGAACTGTGAATCGGACGACACACTTTCCAGATATTGCTTGTGTGGCCAGTTTAACATATGACACGATGCTGCCCAGCTATTAGGATACAATGAGATGGGTAGCACTCTAGAAGTTAGCGGTGTAATAACGTATATCAACTTGAACTAGACTACTACCGATATTATCCGAAATCTTTGGCTATAAAATTTCCACTTCGTGTCTCCACTTTAATAAATGGCTCTCCTGCTACCTTAACAGTACAATTAAGGTGTTGAAACATATTTGCGTGCACATATCTGTACGTATATAGTGGACGGTTATTTCCCCACCGTGCGCAGTGCAATAATGCACAATATTGTGCAATAGTGTCGGATTCCGATATCGGCCCACATAGTTTCTATGCAATGACATGCTATAATCGAAGCTGTTCCGTTGCCGATTGGTTCGGCTGTCTGTAGATGCGCAGGCAGCTCGGAATAAGGACACCTGGCATCACCGAGAATATTTTACGTGCAAATGTTCTCGTGAGAAAACAATGTATGACGCATTCGGTACGGTGCACATGTTATGCTTCGGGGCGGTCTGTATGGTAGGAAATGGAGAACACACTTCGTAAGCCGCAATCGCAGTATAAGAAATTTTATTATTCCAAGATATCCGGTTTCAACAGTCTTATGTTGCCATCATACGACCTCATGGAACTTGTCATAAAAGTACCATGTTACATTATTTGAAACTAAAGCACAAAATGCATTCCACAGTGGCAAATCTTGATCAAAAACACATACCTGATAAAATTCGCACAGTTAATAACATCCTCATACCATCCATGCATAGCACAAAATGCACTCCACAATTGCATATCTTGATCAAAAACACATACTTGATAAAATTCGCACAGTTAATAACATCCTCGTACCATCGATGCATATCGTCGTCGGACATGACTCTCCCAAGTTTGCTGCAGTGCCTTGTGTTGCAGGCGGAGTGAGGTATTCTATCGCCTTTGGCATACCCTCGGATTCACTCATCTCGAGATTTCAGAAAGCACCAGTTGAAGAAGATAAAGCGGCCCCTCCTGAGACAAAACATGAGCTTTTTGGACCATCTCCCAGTAGGCACATCGACAGCAACTCTTCTGGTCGCAATAATGACGCAAGCGGCGAATTTGACTACGATTTCGATCCAAAAATGTAAAATATAGAACGAAATATTTCAGTACGGCAATTTAAAATTCTAATGTTAACAGAATCTTCCGTCGATTCTTGGTAGAACAACATTATAATAAATGAAAAGCATCAGTATGCTTTTATTCTACAATATTACTTTTATTGTTAACCGGTTTTCGGCTTACAAGGCCATCTTCAGACATTTACTGAGTATTATCACCAAAGAAGTTACAATGTCTGCAAACAACATTGGAAGAGAAGTACACGTCTAGACTGAAGTAGAAACATAGAGTAACATCTTTGACACTATGGTGATAATGCAATGAAAAAGTAAAAACTGAACAGTACATAAATAACAATGGAGTAGACAGGAAAACCTTTAGCACAAAATAGGAATAGCATGCCTACATAACAGTTCCTATTAATAAACAAAACTAATAAAATGAAATAAAATTAGTACTAGACAAGGCTACATCAGGAGGTATGTATCTCTCCATGTTTCATACCTTCTGATGTAGCTTTGTCTGGTACTAATTTTATTTCATTTTATTAGTTTTGTTTATTAATAGAAACTGTTATGTAGGCATGCTATTCCTATTTTGTGCTAAAGCTTCTCCTGTCTACTCCATTGTTATTTATGTACTGTTCAGTTTTTACTTTTTCATTGCATTACCACCATAGTGTCAAAGATGTTACTCCATGTTTCTACTTCAGTCTAGACGTGTTACTTCTCTTCCAATGTTGTTTGCAAACATTGTAACTTCTTTGGTGATAATACTCGGTAAATGTCTGAAGAAGGCCTTGTAAGCCGAAAACCGGTTAACAATAAAAGTAGTATTGTAGAATAAAAGCAAACTGGTGCTTTTCATTTATTTAATTTCTAATTTCTTATCAGCAATCTCAAAATATTCTATACCCTAAGTTTTACTCCGCCTCTCGTGGTCTCGCGGTAGCGTTCTCGCTTCCCGAGCACGGGGTCCCGGGTTCGATTCCCGGCGGGGTCAGGGATTTTTCCTGCCTCGAGATGACTGGGTGTTGTTGTGTCGTCTTCATCATCATCATCATTCATCCCCATTACGGTCGGAGGAAGGCAACGGCAAACCACCTCCATTAGGACCTTGTCTAGTAAGGCGGTGCGGGTCTCCCGCATCGTTCCCCTACGCTCTGTAAAGAAGCATGGGACTTCATTTCATTTTCATTTCAAGTTTTACTCGAATCCTCAAAATTTATAATTTTTTATCTATAAAACTGGACATTCCATATTGCATTTTGTAATTTCGACTTTCGTATTCGTAATCAAGGTCCACAGAAATCTAAAGAAAATTAAGGACCCCAACAATTTGCAAACACAAGTTTTGTAGGTATTTCTATCCATTTATCCAATATATCCCGGTTTTGAAGCGAGTTGGCCCACTGTATGGCGTCTAGATGTGAGCATGTCGGAAAAGACAAAGCTTGTCGCTGTTCGCTTCTACTGTCGTGAGCATCTTTTTGGTTGACGGAAGGTAGAACCACCAGTAAGCGACAAAGGTTCAAAATGGTTCAAATGGCGCTGAGCACTATGGGACTTAACATCTGAGGTCATCAGTCCCCTAGAACTTAGAACTACTTAAACCTAACTAACCTAAGGACATCACACACATCCATGCCCGACGCAGGATTCGAACCTGCGAGCGTAGCGGTCGCGCGGTTCCAGACTGAAGCGCCTAGAACCGCTAGGCCACTCCGGCTGGCGCGACAAAGGTGTTGGACGTCAACGTCATAGAATGTGCAAATCGGGGACTTGCTTGCTCTGTGAAGCAGGATAGGCATCGAGCTGTGACAGAACCGACAATGCAGTGCAATGTTTCGAAGCACACGGTTCAGCGAACGTTGTTGAACATGCGGGTCCACAGCAGACGACACATACGCACAGCAGTTTAAACGCGGTTCTTGAATGACAGATGTGAACACAGGATTAGCACAGTGCAACAGCGGCCCGCGAAAGGGATTTCTTCCGGCGCGGTGTGGTCTTTGATCTCGGGCAATCAGCGCTATCTCGCCGCCGACAAGGACCGGGGAGTGAAATTCCACTTAAACGAGACCGTTCCGAGCGCTGCAATCCGCAGCCGGAGTAATTGGAGCGCGGCAAACGGGCGGTGCAGTGCGCGAGATATCTATCGCGTCCGGACGATAATGTAAATACCGGCGCAGCCGATAAACGCGGTCGCAGATTGGACGCCGCTGCACCCGAAGGCAGTAATTAGCGAACTTGCGCGGGCCCGGCCTGGCCAGTTCCTCTCCTCCCCCTCCCCCCTCCACCCCCACCCCGCCTCCCCCCCATGGGCCTGTCGTCTGGCCGAGAATTTGTGGCGCTCGTTAAACACACCGCCTGCAGCCTCCACTGTGTGGGGCTGCCGGCTTACTCGCTCGCGTCGGGCCACCCGTCCACGGGTTCCAGCGCTAAATTTGCATACGCTGATGGCGGAACAAGCGTTTTGGGTGGGAGCAGTTCCTGTGGCGGATTTGTGGCCGGAGGAGTTGCAAGACGTGTACGGTAGCAGGGCTCTCTGCAGAGGACGATACGAGTGCCGTAAGTCTCGTGCAGCTACGAGCGCGATGTTTACACAGCTCGTCCACAGCCTAGGGTAGGCGAGTTAGTTGCTACCACTAACACTCTGTGGTGAACGTGTGGGTGCTATTCTGTCATTCTGGGCAACGGATTAATATGAGATGTAACCTTTACCCTGTGGCTCCTGCAAGATGCAATTTCCACCCCCACACTACTACAGAAGTCAGACAGACGCTCCTAACGTTCTAAAGAGAAATGCCTGAAAAACTTTCAATAATAAATATCTTCTGGAGTCGTCCGCTGTAAGGAAATGACACAAAAATTCACAAAATTTCTTACGTAACTAGTGGGGTACTTGGGTACTAGTGTAGTGCTAGTTAGTGTAATAATAAAAACATGAAACTAACGAAAATTATTATTTTTTTTTTGCAAAAATTCTGAGAAATCACAATGGCACCTTTAGTTATGAACTGAACAAGTTATTTCCGGGTTCTTTTCGGAATGTGAAGTTACCTCTTAAGGATAGGATTCGCTAATTAAATTTCTATACAAAGTTTAAGATCGTTATTGACTTGACAGAATGGCTGAGAACCGCGCCTACTCAACTTGAACAATTATCCGTTATAATGTTGCTAGGTACGGTGAAACGTCGCCTTAGAAAAATTAATGAATTACTGTATTGAAAACCTCTACGTTATTTGATTTTCAAACAGCTGAGCAAAACTGAACGTACTCCGACATTTCTCTCTTTACTTATTCTCATCATCACTAAACTGACACACAATACTTTTAGCGCAACGCAATCTGACTTTCAATAATCCCTACAAAAGAATGGCCCTGATTAACAATAACCTATACCTTTCATGAATCACTTACCTCACAAAAATCTGAGTTCCTCGAACTACTGCAATACAGCGAGCGCCACTGCTGCCACCTAAATAAAAGATTCTAACTACTGAAGGCACTAACTACTGATAGGCATAGTTAGCAAATGTCAGATTTTGATAGAGAACAAACAATGTGTTCAAAAGTCATAATATATATATATATCAGTTCATGACATCCAGTCATACAAATTTACTGTCTCTGATAGACACACGTCCAGATCATCCGCTCTCAAAACTCCGCCATCTCTCCCCCCACATCCACCACTGCTGGCAGCTCACCTCAAATGGTTCAAATGGCTCTGAGCACTATGAGACTCAATTGCTGAGGCCATTAGTCCCCTAGAACTTAGAACTAGTTGAACCTAACTAACCTAAGGACATCACAAACATCCATGCCCGAGGCAGGATTCGAACCTGCGACCGTAGCGGTCTTGCGGTTCCAGACTGCAGCGCCTTTAACCGCACGGCCACTTCGGCCGGAGCAGCTCACCTCCAACTGCGCAACGCTACGCGCTGTTCACATCCAACTGCCCAACACTACAATAGCGAATATTTCAACAATGCCAATCAGCCACAGACTGCACATAGCACAGTCAGTGATTTTCATACAGAGCGCTACGTGGCGTTACCACCATAGAAACCTAAACAGCATGACTGGGTGTTGTGTGATGTCCTTAGGTTAGTTAGCTTTAAGTAGTTCTAAGTTCTAGGGGACTGATGACCATAGATGTTAAGTCCCATAGTGCTCAGAGCCATTTGAACCATTTGAAGCCAAACCTAAACAGCCTACTTACAACGGTCGAGGCTGTCGCATGTGAAATGCAGTGAAGTGTACTGTTGTGGAGGAAATATGGGGCTCGCAAGAGCTGTAGCGCACAGTATCGTAAGCTGTGATTACTGCTGTCTGCGACGCTCGCTGCTGGCAAATAAGATAACTCTCGTTCTATCTGGATTGACCTTCGCAAATCAAACTCTCCCTATGCCTTGATGAAGTCAAGGACTACTATTCGCCCCTAGTCTAACCATTGGCGTGGTACACCGGTCAGATAACCAGTCCACTGTGATGCCACTCAAAAATTCGCTCGCAGGCCTTTAACTATAACTCTGTCCATTCACACCGCACAATAAGTGTGTCGGCCAACACAGTGAACAACGCTTAATCGCGAGGACTCACTATAGAGTCGCACTCTGATCCGCTCTCGACAGAGGTGCTCTCCCAGTGAAGTACTGAGGAGAGACTTGTTCCTTGCTCTTTGAGTATACGTACGAGCGCACATGCTCTCGTTATGTGTTCTCGCTCCAAGAGCGACAACGAAACGTCCCCTCTCCACGTCAGACGTGAAGGGGTATATCTTCCGGTCTCTTCCATTACTCCTTCAGCCCAAGGTGTCAGGAATATCGTCTGCCAATCAGCATTGCTCTTCTAAAAAGGGAGAATGACGTTTCGTTTAAGGCGACCAATCCGGAAATCTGTAGCATCGGCGTTTGGCGATTGCTGTCTCCCTGTGAAAACCTCTGAAACTGCGTGCTATGTTTGTAAAGAATGCGTAGGCTGTGCGCTCCCACTCAATGTAGCGGAATTTGCTTTTAAGCCGAACATGGGGTCGTTCTCCCTTTCACTCGGGCTAACGCTGTCTGCTCCACGGGCAGTCGCCGGCCGACGTAGATAGGTTGACTCATCCTCTGAAGGAACCGGCCTACTGGCGTGCAGTTTGCCTCTCCCAAACTAAAAGCTTTTCTGACCGTCGTGTCTTGAATGTGTGTGTGTACGCCAGCCTCGAGTATTTCAACCTCAGTGCGCACTTGCGATTTACTTGTTATTTGCATATTGTTTACATGAATTCATGCAACATTGACTTTATCTTATCGAGTTTGGGTTTGAATGAAGCATCTTGATGTCCGGAATATGATTGTGACAGCGGAATATGTAAGCAATAAAGGTCAGGAGACCACGAAGTCTTACAACACGTCCTCCCCTCTCCCTCTCTTACTGCCCGATTCCTTAAAAACTCGAACGGCCACGTATAAATTATCCATTCCATGCATCTAATTTTTAGTGACGTCATGTCTCTTGAGCTACGTGTCGTACAACGATATAATTTTGCACATACCGTGTGATCATAATTAAAGTGTAACCAATCATCGTGGACCACTACCTGCGGTAAATACCGTATGGCAGCGAAAGTTGCTAGATACGATACTGCGTTAATGCGGAAGCGATACTTGCTTGAAAAAAATTAGTTCCAATTTTGCCCACCAGGTTCAATTCTGGCGCTATAAACCACCTCGCTGACATTTCCATGTCTCATATAGAACAAATTTTGTAAGGGGCAGCTAATAATAAAACAACACTATGACTTTCTCACTTATTTGACCTTTTCTGCCCGCGTCCAGTTCCTAACCCATTAGATATGAAAACATTTCTATACGTCCTTCTTGCATTCACAGTGCCAGGTTTGCACCTGGAGGCCAAGAATGGAACTAATTTTTTTCCCGTGTAAATCGGTTCCCTGTTAACGGATTAGAATGTCTACCAATTATCACTGTCACACGATACTTACAGTCCGCAATGGACCTCTGTACATTCCCCTTTCATTATAACGACACAGTATGTTCAGTGGAATATAAATATACCCTCTGCATAACATGCTGCAAACAGATTCAGTAGTAAAGAAGTAATAAATTACAAAGTCATGCCTGGCGCTAAATTTTTGCTGCGCGAACATCGAAAATGTGGTAGGCAATTTACATTTTCACTTTCTTTCTTTTTTGGAAGGGCGGTGTCAGCGAGAAGAAACTTCGAAAAGGTTTGAAATTAAGTATAAAGTATTTTGGAAGTCGCTAAGTGCTCTCATTCTTAAACACTGAATGAATAACATATGGTAGGTTCGGAGTCGTGAATTACCAAAATGGTTCAAATGGCTCTAAGCATTATGCGACTTAACAACTGAGGTCATCAGTCCCCTGGACTTAGAACTACAGTACTGGCCATTAAAATTGGTACACCAAGAAGAAATGCAGATGATACACGGATATTCATTGGAAAAATATATTATACTAGAACTGTCATGTGATTACATTTTCATGCAATTTGGGTGCATAGATCCTGAGAAATCAGTACCCAAAACAACCACCTCTGGCCATAATAACGGCCTTGATACGCCTGGGCATTGAATCAAACAGAGCTTGGATGGCGTGTACAGGTATAGCTGCCCACGCAGTTTCAACACGATACCACAGTTCTTCAAGAGTAGTGACTGGCATATTGTGACGAGCCAGTTGATCGGCCACCATTGACCAGACGTTTTCAATTGGTGCGGGATCTGGAGAATGTGCTGGCCAGGGCAGCAGCCTAACATTTTTTGTATCCATAAAGGCCCCTACAGGACCTGCACCATGCGGTCGTGCATTATCCTGGTGAAATGTAGGGTTTCGCAGGGATAGAATGAAGGGTAGAGCCACGGGTCGTAACACATCTGAAATGTAACGTCCACTATTCAAAGTGCCATCAATGCGAACAAGAGCTGACCGAGACGTGTAACCAATGGCACCCAATACCATCACGCCAGGTGATACGCCAGTATGGCAATGACGAATACACGCTTGCAATGTGCGTTCACTGCGATGTCGCCAAACACGGATGCGACCATCATGATGCTGTAAACAGAACCTGGATTCATCCGAAAAAATGAGGTATTGCCATTCGTGCAGCCAGATTCGTCGTTGAGTATACCATCGCAGGCGCTCCTGTCTGTGATGCAGCGTCAAGAGTAACGGCAGCCATGGTCTCCGAACTGATAGTCCATGCTGCTGCAAACGTCGTCGAACTGTTCGTGCAGATGGTTGTTGTCTTGCAAACGTTCCCATGTTGACTCAGGGATCGAGACGTGGCTGCACGATCCGTTACAGCCGTGCAGGTAACATGTCTGTCATCTCGACTGCTAGACGAGGCCGTTGGGATCCAGCACGGCGTTTCGTATTACCCTCCTGAACCCACCGATTCCACATTCTGCTAACAGTCATTGGATCTCGACCAACGTGAGCAGTAGTGTTGCGATACGATAAACCGCAATCGCGATAGGCTACAATCCGACCTTTATCAAAGTCGTAAACGTTCAAAATGGCTCTGAGCACTATGCGACTTAACTGCTGAGGTCATCAGTCGCCTAGAACTTAGAACTAATTAAACCTAACTAACCTAAGCACATCACACACATCCATGCCCGAGGCAGGATTCGAACCTGCGACCGGAGAGGTCGCTCGGCTCCAGACAATAGCGCCTAGTACCCCACGGCCACTCCGGCCAGCGTCGGAAACGTGATGGTACGCATTTCTCCTTCTTACACGAGGCATCACAACAACGCTTCACCAGGCAACGCCGGTCAACTGCTGTTTGTGTATGAGAAATCGGTTGGAAAGCTTCCTCATGTCAGCACGTTGTAGGTGCCGCCACCGGCGCCAACCTTGTGTGAATGCTCTGGAAAGCTAATCATTTGCATATCACAGCATCTTCTTCCTGTCGGGTAAATTTGGCGTCTGTAGCACGTCATGTTCGTGGTGTAGCGATTTTAATGGTCTGTAGTGTACTTAAACCTAACTAACCTAAGGACATCACACTTGCGTGCCCGAGGAAGGATTCGAACCTGCGACCGTAGCAGCGGCGGGGTTCGGGACGCAAGTGCCTAGAACCTCTCGGCTACAGCGGCCGGCTTACAACGAACAAAAGCCAACCATATCCAATGCGGTGTTTGGTAACAGCTTGTAATATTATTGGATTTCAACTACTTGGCATATGAGGTTTTTGTCATACAAGAAAAGGACAGCCAAGGAGCTGTAGTTCGTAAAGATGCTAAGCGCGAGAGTAAAGAGACGAAATATTTTTTTTTAATGTTCTCCTGTACCAAGACCCGCGTCTAGCGTTTAAACACTATGACCCACTGGGCGCAGATATTTAAAATCATTGCCGCAGCGCTTGAGAGCAAGAAGCTAAGAAACAGAAGAAAGAACAATCTATCTTTTGTTAATAAATATTCTAGAGACTTCATCATCTTTTGTACTTTTGGTCGCCGACATGTTAAGACGCATTACATAGCATTGCTACAAGTTGCATTTTAATTGTGTGTAAAATCTATGTGAAACAACGAAAAAACATTTCGGTAACTCGGGGTGAGGATACAATATACTTACGCACACGTAAGGACATTTAATTTTAAGAAGGAACGGACTGACAAAGCTGCGATTATTGGACTGCGCCACGTACAAAAGAAATATCAGATGTAAGTCATGTATTTATTGTGTATTTGTCAATGTCTAGAAGTTTAAAGACAATTTGTTCAAAATATATTAATATCTTACGACGCAGTAATTTTCTTCTTATTCTTTTCTTTCACTGACCAAAAATGATGTTCAAATTGTATTTGAGCTTTGTTACAGATTCGCTCTTAATCGCGGTGTCTCGATTGTATTTGGGAGACCACTAATGTTTTCAACTTCCGATCTATTAATCTTTCTCATACGAAATTCCACTAATTTGCTTTCATTTCCATTTTTATATTCAAATAGGTTCCTTAGGTATTTTCATCGAAGATACTGATTGCGTGAAGGCAATCCGGGTCAAAAGGTCGGTAAAGAAAACCCCTTCGCGTAATCAATCCGTATGTCTCCTGAACACGATCGAGAACCGACGCATCGGTGATCAAAAATAATCTCTCTCTTTTTAATTCGTACTAAAAATCGGCCACACAGGATAGCCGTAAGAACGCAATCCGGTGTGAGGGTGCATTTTGCCAGTAAATATTACCAACCAACAGTTACAGCATCACTATTATTATTTACTACTATTTCTTATACAGATTAAGCAAGTTCCTAACGCCAGAAGCTACAGCAATCTTTGCTCACTAACGCTGGAGGTGTCGTATACATGGCATTTCACATCTGACCTTAGCGGTACCTTATACAACCATAGGTCAAACCCCTCCCCCAACATCAACCTCCAACTTAAAACTTCCACGTTACAGTGCCCAAGTGTTATGAGGAAATGACACACTCCGCAACATAGGAGAACTTCCTTTGTCCGAATTATTGCTCATGATGCACATACCCGAGATACGGAGTAATTTTGGTTCAAATGGCTCTGAGCACTATGGGACTCAACATCTTAGGTCATAAGTCCCCTAGAACTTAGAACTATTTAAACCTAACTAACCTAACGACATCACACACACCCATGCCCGAGGCAGGATTCGAACCTGCGACCGTAGCAGTCCCGCGGTTCCGGACTGCAACGCCAGAACCGCACGGCCACCGCGGCCGGCGGAGTAATTTTTAAGTGAAGTCAGAGGACCCTACGGGTCTCACCGGGCGTCGGCCTTGGGTAACAAAAAAATAATGATTTCAGCGAGTAACAAGAACAGTGTTCCTACCTTGTACTGCAAACACAGATAGTGACTTGAATGAAGTGAGATCTGAGGCTTACCTGTAACAGAAGGGAAAAAAACAGACATATTAGTTAACTGCCAATGAACACATGCTCATCTACGAAGTTAAAAAGTTATATTTAAAACAGCGTTGTCCTTCTCTAACATTCAGTTTAGAAACTCAATGGGGAAAACAGGAGCAATTGCAGGTGATTCTAAACCGTTTAGTGGCTGTGCACGAAACCACTGTTCATTAAGACCCTATCAGAGCAGTGTGAACAGTGAATACATTTTGTCGCACATCTTTACGATCAATTTTACACAGTGGAGCAGCACACTGACTATTTAAAAATAAG
Source organism: Schistocerca cancellata (assembly GCF_023864275.1). Taxonomy (NCBI): domain Eukaryota; kingdom Metazoa; phylum Arthropoda; class Insecta; order Orthoptera; family Acrididae; genus Schistocerca; species Schistocerca cancellata. The sequence continues at coordinate 186,030,171 of NC_064627.1, read as the reverse complement.
GTCTCAATGATTGATAATGAATAATTCAAGTGGTATGCAGTCTTGAAGATCGATGCTTGTGAAACGTACACTACTGACCATTAAAATTGCCACACCACGAAGATGACGTGTTACAGACGCGAAGTTTAACCGACAGGAACAAGATGCTGTGATATGCAAATGATCAGCTTTACAGAGTATTCACACAAGATTGGCGCCGGTGGCGACACCTACAACGTGCTGACACGAGGAAAGTTTCCAACCAGTTTCTCATACACAAACAGCAGTTGCCCGGCGTTGCCTGGTGAAACGTTGTTGTGATACCTCGTGTAAGGAGGAGAAATTCGTACCATCACGTTTCCGACTTTGATAAAAGTCGGATTGTAGCCTACCGCGATTGCCGATTACCGTATCGCGACATTGCTCCTCGCGTTGATCGAGATCCAATGACTGTTAGCAGAATATGGAATCGGTGGGTTCAGGAGGGTAATACGGAACGCCGTGCTGGATCCCAACGGTCTCGTATCACTAGCAGTCAGGTGACAGGCATCTTATCCGCATGGCTGTAACGGATCGTGCAGCCACGTCTCGATCCCTGAATCAACAGATGGGGACGTTTGCAAGACAAAAACCAGCTGCACGAACATTTCGACGACGTTTGCAGCAGCATGCACTATCAGCTCGAAGACCATGGTTGCCGTTACCCTTGACGCAGCATCACAGACAGGAGCGCCTGCGATGGTGTACTCAACAACGAACCTGGGTGCACGAATGGCAATACCTCATTTTTTCGGATGAATCCAGGTTCTGTTTACAGCATCATGATGGTCGCATCCGTGTTTGGCGACATCGCGGTGAACACACGCTGGAAGCGTGTATTCGACAACGCCATACTGGTGTATCACCTGGCGTAATGGTATGGGGTGCCATTGGTTACACGTCTCGGTCAGCTCTTGTTCGCATTGACGACACTTTGAACAATGGACGTTACATTTCAGATGTGTTACGACCCATGGCTCTACCCTTCATTCGATCCCTGCGAAACCCTACATTTCACCAGGTTAATGCACGACCGCATGTTGCAGCTCCTGTAGGGGCCTTTATGGATACAGAAAATGTTTGACTGCTGCTCTGGCCAGCACATTCTCCAGATCTCTCACCAATTGAAAACGTCTGGTCAATGGTGGCCGAGCAACTGGCTCGTCACAATACGCCAGTCACTGCTCTTGATGAACTGTGGTATCGTGTTGAAGCTGCATGGGCAGCTGTACCTGTACACGCCATCCAAGCTCTGTTTGATTCAATGCCCAGGCGTATCAAGGCCGTTATTACGGCCACAGATGGTTGTTCTGGGTACTGATTTCTCAGTATCTATGCACCCAAATTGCGTGAAAATGTGATCACATATCAGCTCTAGTATAATATATTTGTCCAATGAATACCCGTGTATCATCTGCATTTCTTCTGGGTTAGTGCATATAACTATCTGATGACTTTTCACCTCAGTGTAATCGTAACAACAATTAAAGAATTTTTTTAAGGTGGGTATAAACCCTCCCTCCGAGACGATGTGCGCTATGGAAATGTGTCTGTGTTGCTAGGATAATCATTATCATAATCGATCAGTGGTAGTGCAAGGAATCCAAAAACCAATGTGAACATTTTTTTTGAGGATGTTATTCGTCGTCGGCCGGTGTGGCCGAGCGGTTCTAGGCGCTTCAGTCTGGAACCGCGCGACCGCTACGGTAGCAGGTTGGAATCCTGCCTCGGGCATGGATGTGTGTGATGTCCTGAGGTTAGTCAGGTTTAAGTAGTTCTAAGTTCAAGGGGACTGATGTCCTCAGATGGTAAGACCCACAGTGCACAGAACTATCTGAACCATTTGTTATTCGTCGAAAGAACGTGGAAGTCAACAGAATAAGCAGTTAAGCGAAAAATAAATGAGTGAAAACGGTCTGGCATAGTCGTTAGTTTCCATTTCTCTTTCTACTTCCTGGCGTAACCCATTTATATACTTACACACAATATGATACTCATGATGATATCGCAACTACGCCACAAGTAATTTCAAAATATGGACACGAAAGCGCGTCATATTTGTTTTCATTGGCGCTATATATCACTTGATGTAATTATCCACTTTAGGAGATGATTAAATGGCGCAGTATAAAGATAACAACACGCTTATGGTCTGAATAAACTTCGTGTTTACAAATGAAACATGCACACAATTAATATACAAACTATGTTTACCGAACAAGTACAATCAGCGCATTTCAGCTCAGAGCGGCCATCATTACTTCCAAACTCTCGTAAAAAGTAATTGTCAGGAATTACGGATCATTTAAAAGAAATGAATGAATGCACCATGCATATGTTGATAGTATGAGGCTACACTTTTTAGATGAATAATTTGCGATTACGATTGCTTGACCGACTTCTGAATAGAATGCACTTGGACCGTAAAAAGACCGTTGGCTGATATCGAATATAATTACATAAATACACTCCCAAACGGTACGAAATTCAGCTATCGTGTAGTGACGATGTTTGTGCAGTGCGTTTCCGTAAACGCGTCTCCACTATAACAAATATTCACCCTCTACCTCATCAGCTACGTGTGAGATCTAATTTAGATAGTTGCCATTTACTAAAAACAACAGGAAAGCAAACAAATTGACCGTTCTTGTAATATCTCTGCTTATTTACCTTGAATGTTACTCTACAAAACAATGGCGATTCAATGGTGAAACTAGTCTTTTATTTGCGAAGTGTATAAAATGATACCTTCACGATCTAGACACAACATTGTAATAAAAGTAGCAAACAGTAACCGTTGTCTGTTACTCAGATTTGGTCGTCTTCTTCTTCTTTCACTACAAGAAAATTAAGGTCCATGCTTAAGTCCATGCTTAAGCCACTATGTTAACTTAACGCTTCTTTCTCCAGCAATCTATCATCTGTTCACGTTTCCGTCTTTTCCCTCGTCTACTGTCCATTCTCTTCCCTGTCTTTCCCGAAATGTTTGGTGTTGTAAACCCGCAAACCTTTTTATTTAGTTTCTATATTTTGTACGGCCGTGAATTTCTAGTTTATTTACTTCAGTTGCTTTTGTGTCTTAACGCACTTTCCTAAGCCGGCTGTGTTTTCCTTTTAATTTTTCGAAATGCCATTAGGTTTTCTTTCCAGTCTGTGATTGATTACTCATTCTCGCGGGTGTTGTGGGACGCAGGGAAGGTTGGACGGTATTGGACATGTTGGCGTTTCCCCAATTATAATATTTTCTGAAACTTGTATTGGAACATTCTTCACACTAAACAATACTATGACACGTTACTTAATAGAATTATAAGACTCAGCATGATAATAGAAATTCGTTGACTTGGTTTTCCGCCCTTTCGTTCTCATCGTTTAAATTTTTGGAGGGTTGTATCTGACATGAAATTGCCGCGTGTAAGAGAAAGTCATCTTTGTTGGGAAAAAGTTTTAACTGGGTCGTAAATGGTTAGAAACTCCTTCGGGTCACTTAGTTTGTCAAAGAATCTGTTACCTAGTTCCTTGTTGATACTTGCTACCCCGGCCGTGGTGGACGAGCGGTTCTAGGCGCTACAGTCTGGAACCGCGCGACCGCTACGGTCGCAGGTTCGAATCCTGCCTCGGGCATGGATGTGTTTGAGGTCCTTAGGTTAGTTAGGTTTAATTAGTTCTAAGTTCTAGGGGACTGATTACCTTAGAAGTTAAGTCCCATAGTGCTCAGAGCCATTTGAACCATTTTTGATACTTGCTGCTCGCTGCAACCTCGTGGATTCAGCTGTCCTCAACCTTCAGTCTTCATGGCTTTTCATAAAATCATAGTGAAAGTCTTCACTCGCTTCAGTTTTTGCCTTACTAAACCGATGATTTATTTTCAGTTGCTCTGCATCTTTCTGCACTAGATTTAAGAACAAAACCTTTACTCAAAGCATAAATTGGCTACCTAAATTTTTAACACGATCGTTCATTAGTGTTTCGTCTTCGCCATTGACTGTTCTCGGAAAAACGATTAACCCTATCAACCAACATACTTCTTGGAACTGAATAGTCCTCACTCTCTCCGCGAAAGTTATTTCAAGAAATCTGACGTTTCTACGGCTTCCTTCGCGTTATTTTAATCCCATTTACTCGTATGTCGCGACTTCTCTATATTTATATATGAAGATGGTATCTTCATATATATATATATATATATATATATAAGATATATAAGGCTTACCGGCCATTTGACCATCTTCTTCTGTGAAGATGCACAAACAGTGCCTCTGTGAAGATGCACGAACAGTGCCCGAACTCTTACGGGAATCGGCAGTAAAGCCGGGAGTAATGAGTATAATGGGCAGGGGCACAAAGAATATAGTGGTTCAAATGGTTCAAATGGCTCTGAGCACTATGGGACTTAACATCAGAGGTCATCAGTCCCCTAGAACTTAGAACTACTTAAACCTAACTAACCTAAGGACATCACTCACATCCATGCCCGAGGCAGGATTCGAACCTGCGACCGTAGCGGTTGCGCGGTCAAAGACTGTAGCGCCTAGATCCGCTCGGCCACTCTGGCCGACTGAATATAGTGCGGGACCATAAGTTGCGAATGTGGATCTCACGGGATGCGTGCCAGAGGTAAGTCCCTGCAGTCGCACTATCCTCTGTGTCCACGGTGGCTCAGAAGGATAGACAGTCTGCCATGTAAGGGAGATCTCGGGTTCTAGTCCCTGTCGGAGCACACATTTTCAACTGTCCTCGTTGACATATATCAACGCCCATATGCAGCTAGGGGTGTTCATTTCATTGTAATTTCTCTATATTAGCCTCTTTTAAAATTGAACATAAATATCTAAGTTCTTATTCAGACACAGCTCGAACATACCATTGTGGCAATTTAAAATTTCGATTGTTATTACTTGAGCTAGACATTATCATACAATATAGACAACAGTATCAGCTGTATCTAAAGATGCAATACAAATATAAGATTACTAAAAACTAACTAGGAGCAAATAACTTGTTTGCACTGCAAAACGCGCTATTGTATGGCTCAAAATCGCGTAAGTCATTTTGTTCGTCCATAGCTCATACTGGAGTGGTGGCGACAACTGTCATATGCGATAGAGGTTAGACCCGACCTTTCCGTAATGTTGATCGGAAGGCTGAGATAACCGCTTGCCGTTAGCCCATTTCGAAATATATCCAAATTTAAGGCTGGTAATAGCAAATATTTGTACTTGAAAAATGAACCCCGGCCTGTGCGTACGGCTTAAATGAGTCGACAAAGTAGTCGCTCCGGCGCACGAAAAATTGTGTTCATTAGCGTGCAAAAAGGCGTGTCCCCTAGCAACTACACGAAAAAGGCGCTGCGAATATCTGCGCGACGCTCGCGTCGAGCCGATAATTTCCAGCGAGGAGCTACTGCACCGTGAAATTTCGTGCAATTTATTTCGTAAATTTTAATCGAGTTTGCAAATTGCGAGGAGTAAAGGAAGGTGTGCGAGTTTAGGAGAGGGCGTGGCTGGAACCGAACAAATTCGGCGGACGAAATCGGCTCTGAAATTCATAACGGAATAAGCGACGGCCGCGTTAATTGGTCTGTTCTGGCGGAAGGCGCGCTCTGATTGGCCGCTAATTGGCTGAGCGCTGGCGTCGTACTGGTAGCCGGCTTCCAGGGGCACACCCTGGCCCCGTTGAGACTATGAACTCGTCTGCCTTGTGGGGCAGCTGTTCTTTGAAACAATTTTCCACACTCGTCCTTGCTAGATACAATTACGTCCTGAAGGCCGTTTACTGGTGTGCCTGCGTCACTGTGTATAGCATACTGTCAAATTCTACTGTGTTACTTTTAAGAAAAATTCGGCATCGCTAATATACATTCCACAGTTTCCTTATTTATTTATTCGTAACATGTTCCATTAGAATAACAGTACATGTACTACATGTTTGTATTGTGTGTATGCGTGTGTGTGGGTCCGGAGAGGTTTGGTATTTAAACCAGGACATTGGCGTAAGGTCTGGTGAACAGTACTTCACACCACCATCTTGCCCTTGCTGGCCAAATACTGACAGTGAAAGTTTTTTCCACCACCAGGATTCGAACCAATTTACCCCCGGGTCGAGAGGCATCATGTAAGCATGCGAAACATGCGTAGGAACCTTTCTTCTTTTACATGGAATATCAGATTACCATTATACAACGCCACCAACCTTTCTTTCCTTTTATCGCGCGCAAGTTCTCTAGCGATTTCTTTTCTTTTACAGCGACTGATCAGTTTTTTTATTAATATACAATTTTATTAGCATAAACCAAAGAGGAACAATAGAGAAACGTATTTGCAGTATAATATACTTTATAAGGAAAGGAAGGAGAGAGAAGAAACAGTCGGGGTACACATCCGTCCAGCCCGAGGGCAGAGATGGGAGGGGTCGAAATTGAGGCCTGCCCGCGCCACTCTCCACTTTCGGATGCATAGGAGGGAAATAAATGAGGTAGTTAGGGTGAGATGGTGGAGACTTTCTTTTATTTATTTACCCCAGTTCATATGACATGGGAGGCGAGGGTAAAGTATCATGGAACTTCCTTGTGCGACGAAAGACACTCTAGCCTTTGTGCCGTCCTCAGAAGGCGGAGACGAAAGAGGCAGATGCAGTGAGAAGAGCGGGAGGAGAAGTCATAGGAGGGAGTGGGGACAACGCCCATGACGCCGTAACTGTGGGTGGCAGTGTGGGGGGGGGGGGGGGAGGGGCGACATGAATACACCACGCAAGTAGCTGCCGAACAGGGCTCGGAAATGGGGCCGTAGCTCCAATACGGCGTGAGCGTCCCGTAACCTGCACCAAAATCCGAGGCTTGATTTGTCGCGTCGCCTTAAATATAACTAAACGTCCAACATTTCGTCCAGAGTAAGGCGTTGGTTTTGGCAGTTGGGATGTATATGTCCTCAGGAAAGATGTCTGTCTTAGGTTCAACCGCGGTCGGAGGTATGCGAAGAAAGAGTCGATCATCTTGCAGCTTGGCTCCCAGGCGTCAAGGGTTGATGGGCATGTGAAGCGGTGTTTGCAAGCAGCATACAATGGTGTGTCAGCTAACTCAATTGCACGTCACTTATGTCGTGTCGCAATTTTGCCATTGATAACCAAGTACCATATTGCTCTAACATATTAATTGTTGGTAAGGCGGGTGCCAGGTTGAGATTCATTGAGAGAGTCCTTAGAAAATGTAGTCCATCAACAAAGGAGGTGGCTTACAAAACACTCGTTCAACTTATACTTGAGTATTGCTCATCAGTGTGGGATCCGTACCAGGTCGGGTTGATAGAGAAGATCCAAAGAGGAGCGGCGCGTTTCGTCACATGGTTATTTGGTAAGCGTGATAGCGTTACGGAAATGTTTAGCAAACTCAAGTGGTAGACTCTGCAAGAGAGGCGTTCTGCATCGCGGTGTAGCTTGTTGTCCAGGTTTCGAGAGGGTGCGTTTCTGGATGACGTATCGATTATAAAGCTTCCCCATACTTATACCTCCCGAGGAGATCACGAATGTGAAATTAGAGAGATTCGAGCGCGCACGGAGGCCTCCCGGCAGTCGTTCTTCCCGCAAACCATACGCGACTGGAACAGGAAAGGGAGGTAATGACAGTGGCACCTAAAGTGCCCTTCGCCACACACCGTTGGGTGCCTTGCGGAGTATAAATGTAGATGTAGATGTAGATATGGGAAGGTAAACTTGGGGGTTACGGCGCCATATGTTTCACCAACGGAGCGCAGGATACTTCTGTTCGACAATTTGCGTGACATTCGACGTAGCGGGGTGAGATAGATGTCCTTGGACGTAGGAGGACGCGTGGTCGGGAATGTGGGATTCACGTAAGTATACGCCACAATAAAGGTCGCAATATAAGACAGTGAGGTGGTATGAATGTGACCAACCAGCACTGGTGGAAGGATGGATGCTGGCCTGACGACGTCCAACAAACTGCCTTCCCAGTCCAGTCCATTGTTCCCGCGTCGTTCACATATATACAGCTTCAGCCTTGTGCTGCACGTTGAGTACACCAAGTCCTCCCTCATGCGAGGGAATGGTAACCATTTCACAGTGGACCTTAAAGACTGTTCCTGCCATCAGATAGTAGCCTGTGCCCGCTTGCAAACGAAGCCTAATCGTGTGCAGTAAGGATAGAGTTTGTGTAAGATGCAAAGTAGCTTCGTGACTGAAGTAGGCCATCTCGCTGAAGAGGGTCAAGACGGCGGACTAGATTATTCTACATCTACATCTACATGGATACTCTGCAAATCACATTTAAGTGCCTGGCAGAGGGTTCATCGAACCACCTTCACAATTCTCTATCATTCCAATCTCGTATAGCGCGCTGAAAGAACGGACACCTATATCTTTCCGTAGAGCTCTGATTTCCCTTATTTTATCGTGGTGATCGTTTCTCCCTATGTAGGTCGGTGTCAACAAAATATTTTCGCATTCGGAGGAGAAAGTTGGTGATTGAAATTTCGTAAGACGTTTCCGTTGCAAAGAAAAACGCCTTTCTTTCAATGATTTCCAGCCCAAATCCTGTATCATTTCTGTGACACTCTCTCCATATTTCACGATAATACAAACCGTGCTGCCCTTCTTTGAACTTTTTCGATGTACTCCGTCAGTCCTACCTGGTAAGGATCCCAAACCGCGCAGCAGTATTCTAAAAGAGGTTGGACAAGCGTCGTGTAGGCAGACTCCTTAGTAGATCTGTTACATTTTCTAAGTGTTCTGCCGATAAAACGCAGTCTTTGGTTAGCCTTACCCACAACATTTTTTATGTGTTCCTTCCAATTTAATTTTTTTGTAATTGTAATACCCGGGTATTTAGTTGAATTTACGGCTTTTAGATTAGACTGATATATCGTGTAACCGAAGTTTAACGAATTCCTTTTAGCGCTCATGTGGATGACCTCACACTTTTCGTTATTTAGGGTCAACTGCCAATATTCGCACCATTCAGATATCTTTTCTAAATCGTTTTCCAATTAGTTTTGATCTTCATCTGCAAACGACCTAAGACGGCTGGTCAGATTGTCCTCCAAATCGTTTATATAGATAAGGAACAGCAAAGGGGCTATAACACTACCTTGGGGATCGCCAGAAATCACTTCTGTTTTACTCGATAACTTTCCGTCAATCACTACGAACTGAGACCTCTCTGACAGGAAATCACAAATCCAGTCACATAACTGAGACGATATTCCATAAGCACGCAATTTCACTACAAGCTGCTTTTGTGGTATTGCGTTAAAGGCCTTCCGGAAATCCTGAAATACGGAATCGATCTGAAATCCCTTGTCAACAGCACTCAGCATGTAATGTCTCCTGCAGCGGTCTCTCCACGATATTTTCAGAAATTTTATAAATTATATAACTCAGTACATACTAGGAATATCTCTTCTTGTCTTACCGATTATCAATGCAAAGTAGATTCAAGCCCAATTATTCCTTGGAGCGTCCATTTACTCCATGGAATAGCTGCTCTGCTATCTATGTTTTCTCTTAGGAAAAGAATGAAGGTGCCGATTAGTCGTGAAAGAAAGAGGACGTATATGCAGGTATTGTTGAGCTAGTCGCCATATTGATGAGATTCTGTATGAGAAGGAATTTAATACATGAACTAAACTAAAGTAAGTGTGTTCGCGTATTATTTAACTGATTATTATTGACAGTGTCTGCTTACTACGCTGTGTTGCACGAGATCAGAGGGGAACGTCTGATTTACACTGGACGAACCTGCCGTTTTGTATGCTCAAGATATCCAGTTACTTCAAATAAATAGGCTAACACGGTCTTACCAGCAGATCTCCAGTCTTCCCCATGTGATCACCGAAAGTTAATAATTATTACAAATGTTTTCAGGAGATCGACTGACAATTTTCGTCACACCGAGACTTCGAAATGGTTTCACTGCCTTACGGAATTTAAGTTAAGCTCAATTTAATCAGGATAGAACAGTATTGAACTGTGTGAATGTGATAAGCCTGCTTTGTGAATGAAAATTCCCTTAGCATTCGCATGTTTTTACTATCCTGATCAGTGAAGCTAAATCAGGCCGGTGTGAGAGATTTTTTTTTAAATTTTTGATCACAAAAAAAATATTAAAAGCACTTCATGTGAATAAAGAGCTAGTTGTGTTTCACAGGAACGATGTTTCCTAAACCCATGTTGACTGTGTGTCAATATCCCGTTTCGTTCGAGGTAATTCATAATGTTCGAACACAATATATGTTCTAAAATCCTCCTGCATATCGCCGTTAACGGTATCCACGAATATTCTTCTACACTATAACCAGGATGATGTGCCTGTAGTTCCAGCAGCTGGTGGGAGTATGTCAGAAGCAACACTAACCTGTAGACACGGAGGGCTACTACTACTACTACAACAACAACAACTACTACTACTACTACTAGCACTACTGTTCGTATAACGTTCACAACAACAGTGCGGAGGGCGCGCCGGGCCGGGTGGCCTCTGACTTCCTCTCCCCTACCCTGGGCGCTGATAACCACGCAGTTGAGCACCCCACAAACCAAACATCATCATCATCATCATCCCCTACCCTCCGCCACGTTCGACCTGAACGCTGCGAGCAGTCACACTAGTGAATGCCACGCCCGAGCGCCGTGCGCTCCATGAGTACGAGCGAGCAAAACGCCCAATTTACTGATTTCCTGGGGAGTATTATACTGCTCATGTCACCAGCATCACACTTGGGTTCTTGTGTGTCTTTCGTGTAACGCATTATTGTAGACCTCGGCGCGAACATTCTGCAAAGCGCGCCGAAAATTAGTGGCCATCGTACGGGATATACCGGGGGTGAAGACAATGCCCAGGTACTTGTGGGAAGGGCGCTAGTTCGGCATCGTCGAGACCGCGTCCTATTGGCAGCGCTGCAGAGTCATTCACGTTCATCGAGCTGCCCGCCGCTGCCCCGTACGTCATGATTGTTTCAGTGGTCTGTTATGTTTCCGTTACCGAGCAAACCAAGAGAAGCAGAACGTCGGCGTAATCTCGACGACAGAACGTGTGCTGTCGTAGCGTTGGCATTGATTTGAGGTTCCCAACGAGGGGCTCCAGTGTGAAGGCATATAGAGGGTCGATAGCGGACAGTTTGTCGGATAGATCGCCGTGTCGGAACTGGACTCGTTAAGCGACTGTTGACTTGTATGTGGAAGCTAGCGCTGTCATAAATGTCACGTATCACGTGGAGGAAGGGTAGTAGGAAGCCCATATGACACATCAGGGAGAACAGGAAACCGTGATGTACTTTGTCATATGCGCTATCGAAGTCGATTGCGACCATAGCTACCCGAAGCCGGCACGTCACAGCCAGTCAAAGGAATAAATTACCTAAAAAAGAGAGAAAAAATTTCGAAAGGTCCAATATTTAAGACGTTTGGGAATATAGGAGATGTTACTGTGGTGTCACCACCAGACACCACACTTGCTAGGTGGTAGCCTGTAAATCGGCCGCGGTCCGTTAGTATACGTCGGACCCGCGTGTCGCCACTATCAGTGATTGCAGACCGAGCGCCGCCACGGCAGGTCTAGTCTAGAGAGACTCGCTAGCACTCGCCCCAGTTGTACAGCCGACTTTACTAGCGATGGTTCACTGTCTACATACGCTCTCATTTGTAGAGACGACAGTTTAGCATAGCCTTCAGCTACGTCATTTGCTACGACCTAGTAAGGCGCCATATTCAGTTACTATAATTACTTCAAGAATGTATTCTGAACAGATAATATTGTGAATCATGTACCGTCAGGAGAGACGTTCATCATTAATGGATTAAAATTAAGTATCAATCTGAATTCTCATTCCTTGTCATGTTCCAGACCTCACGTCAGTATAGTTCTTCCCTCCTCACGCCAGCCTGCGTGAGCTAAAACGCGTGCATTTCGGCCTCTACTCGTAACACGGTGTTGGCTCCTCTGCTAACACAAAAGTTACGACATTTGGGCGTATAGGATCATCCCAAGGTACTGTGACTGATGACAGAAATAGGTGGACCTATTCCTTGCTCCTCACGTTCTCAGCACTAAACCCACTAACGTCTTACGCGTGGGGTTGATGAATGACAGGGTGGCCGGCCGTGGTGGCCGTGCGGTTCTAGGCACTACAGTCTGGAACCGCGGGACCGCTACGGTCGCAGGTTCGAATCCTGCCTCGGGCATGGATGTGTGTGATGTCCTTAGGTTAGTTAGGCTTAAGTAGTTCTAAGTGACTGATGACCACAGATGTTAAGTCCCATAGTGCTCAGAGCCATTTGAACCATTTCAACCAACTACTTTTGTGAGTATTTATTCACCTTCCCATTTAGATGAAACGTTGGCTCATCACTGAACACCACACAATCAAAAAAGTCATCTTCCCGATGTAATACTTCACTTCCAAAGTTGTAACTTACCAATAGTCATCTGGCTTTAGAGCATGTACCAACTGTAACTGGTATGGAAGCATGTATAAACGTTTTAAGACCTTCTACGTTGTCGTATTTGGCAACTAAACTTCAAGACTTACTTTCCGAACAGACTTCTTAGGAGTACAAGGGTAAGATGCTCTGACGCGGCCAATATCTTCTTCGGTCACTTTTGGTCGTCCCGTGCTTTTCCCTTTATACACATTTCGAATTGACTATACCACTGGTGAATGTTTTTTTCCATATGGTGCCCAAATTAAATTTTAAACGGAACGCACGTTGCTTTAAAATTACAGATTTACTCTCAGCAAACTGCAGATTCTAAACTACAGATTCACTCTTAGTAAACTGCAGAACACAAAACGCTTTACGCTTATGACTCGCCATTTTGCGCATTTCATGTATATGGCGCTTCAAGTGGGAAACGAGCAAATCAGTACTCATGCATGTGCTTATCTTACAGTGTTTAAGTTACTCTTTAATTGTAACGATGAACCAAAACTATACAACACTTACAGTTTATACTATTAAAAATTATAACTGGACATTCTTTTCTGGACACCCTGTGTATGTTTGTCCTCATGTTAGTCGATATCGGTTTAAAATTCCCCGCATCACCGGCCCTATAGAGGGTACACAATAATACAGTACATAATATTATATGCTTTTGACTATGTGCTGTGGGATATGGAATGCGTACCCAGTTTTACCTTATATGCCTAGTACTGAAATGTTATTGATTTTTATGTCCTGACAGAATTTTTTGTAGATGTTTTTGGAGATGTCACCTAAAGTTTTTACGTGGTTTCTGGAACGTCCTCATAGTGTTATGGACGAGGCAGCGTTCTGCACAATACCGGTGATGTGTTTTATCGTCAAATATGTTATATATCGGATTGTAGTAGTTTTGGTTCCGTACAGACAGCCCAAACTCTCAGTACCAAAATCATCATCTAAAGAAAATCATATACCTTTATTGTACTAAATTAACCAGTTAAATAAATCTGCTGTCCATAATTGGCTGGTTGGAACGAATGAACGAGAAAAGCGAGTGTAGAGCACCGTCGCTATTACTGAGCGGGGCTGTTACAGCCTGTGCAGTGGAACTTCTTTTTTGCTCTTGTTAGGACTCAGGTTGTGGTACAACTAACGTATTCTACGAAATTATTGGCTACGGTACTAGTTTTTAAAAAGGAAAAAGGATCTACTAATTACTACATCTAGTTAATTAGCATCAATTGATATTGCCTGTACGCTGTAATTAAAAACGCTGAATCGGAAAAAAGCGCTAATCGAGTAAAATACAAAGAAATGAGAGTCGCTTGAAAGCATGCGAGTGTGGTTCAACCTCCGATGTGGTGCTCCACGCAGCGATGCCAACTGTTGAGGCTAATAGGATTTCAGGCCGAGTTAGATAACGGAATTACACGGTCCGAATGTCGCAATTCATTGGGCCGAAGGATGCAGGCTCCGATATGCCACGTAATTGACTGATAATGCCTTAATCTCGCGGGATGAGTTTGTTATAGAACAGTTGTTATATCGAAATGTAATCGAGCTACGTATTAAGCACATACTGTGTGTCTTTCTGTGCATCAAAAACATCTGCTAGCTGTGAAAAGCAGGCGTTGAGTTCATTAAAACGAATAAATAAATAAATAAATAAATTTATTCTAACGCCTTACAGCTGTTTAAGCGTCTGACAAGTTCACTGACATTTTTTCGGCTAATCGTCCTTTCCTTCTTTCGTACATCGGTTTTAAAACGGCTGTCGAATCGAACTTCTCTACTTCCCTTCTCTAAAGCTAAATTCTTTCTTTTTTAATGTTATCCAGCATTGCAAGTATTTTCCTTCCTCTTCCTGTCTTCCCTGTCACCTCTCCTTCAATGACTGTTCGTTACAAGCAGTTTCTTCGCAGTACATGACCCATCCACAGTGCTGCTCGTATTATTATCCTTTCCATTAGTTTTCTCTCCTCCTAAATTCAAAGAGATACTTCATTAGTCATTCTGTCAGTCCATTGATACCTTAGAATTCTTTTTGCACAACTACATTTCAAAAATGTAGAACTATTTTCCTCTTTCTTTTTGATAGTCAATGACTCGCGACAATGTAATGTTAAAGGATGCGGGAAGCAAAACTTGCCTGGAAAGTTATTCATGTATTCTAAGGTAGGCAACCCAACGTACATCATCTATACCCAGGATACATGATGTACGTTGGGTTGCCTATCGTTAAGGTGCATACAAAATGTTCTGCACCAACTTCATTTTAAACAACCAGTACCTTAGTACAAGGACTATTTTTTTCTTCAAGCTCGTGAAATGGCAGCCATGGCGAAAATAAAAAAAAATAAAAAAAATGTTTTACCTGCCACATTTAGCTTCCAGCTACTTCCTCCGACTTAGAGATCTATCGTAGCGCTGTACCAAATTTACAGTGCCCTTGTCGTAGAAGGCAGCCGTCTGTGATTTCCGCCAATTCTCTGCGCCGGTCTGCAGCTCTTTGTCTGTGCTAAAATGCTGTTCATAGCTAGCGGTTCATGTAAGCAAAGAGATGAAAGTCAGAGGCAGCCGAGTCCTGGCTGCATGCTGGAAAATCACACAGTTCCCATCCAAAACACAGCACGAGCGTCTTTGTTGCAGCTGCTGTGTGCTGCCGTGCACTGTCGTAAAGAAAGACTTCGCTGTCACACAAGACATTTACGTTATGAGCGCTGCACGAAATCGAGCGGAATCCCTCACCGTGAAGATGTCGAATGCCAGAGCGTACTTCACACTGGCTAGAGACACTATCGTTCCAGGCATATTTACGTGCTCACTGTGCGCCCAGAAAGGAAATTTGCGATGGGATGCGAACGAAGGGAATTCTAGAGAAATTACGCAATGTATCAGCGTAAAGCCGACCGGAGTGGCCGAGCGGTTAAAGGCGCTACAGTCTGGAACCGCACGACCGCTACGGTCGCAGGTTCGAATCCTGCCTCGGGCATGGATGTGTGTGATGTCCTTAGGTTAGTTAGGTTTAAGTAGTTCTAAGTTCTAGGGGACTTATGACCAAAGCAGTTGAGTCCCATAGTGCTCAGAGCCATTTGAGCCATTTTTATCAGCGTAAAGCGTCATGGGATTTTCACTATTAATTTCTCGACAGATCGCACCTTGAAAGAAAAAATAGCCCTCGCACATTTATTACGAAACACTTGCCGTGTTTTGCGGGCTGCAAGACGCTACGGACTATAATAAGTACTTTAATTTTTAAGCAGTTTTTTAAATAACATTTTTATTATTACATCGCAAAGCGAGAGTAAAAAAATTCCTAGTTTATAAAACCGAACTGACTTTTAAAATCCCTGCAAATCGTCATCTGAACTTTCTTCTTCTTCTTAGTTGTCCTCTTCCTACATAAAATGGTCTTCACTGCCATTAAGAGCGTTACTTATGCCGCATTTCTTGAAAAATGTAAACCATAATGTCTTCTCCCACCCTAGACCAGGACTGGTTTATCCACTGACATGTTTGTTTGGTCGTAAGTCGTTTTATAGCGCCCTTCACCGTGAATTCATGTTGGATTTCATGCATCATCTATTCGTTCCATTCCTCTCTCATATGCGCTTTAAATGGTTTATCTATTCAGACATCAAGAGTTTGCAAAAGCGAACTACTGCTGCCTGTTGAACCCAATGTTGCCAGATAGAGATAATTTCTCGTGGAATCAAACATATGGCCATATTGAAGAGTGGCGGGAATTTATAATAAAACACTGGATACTTTTACATTAATTTCGAGTATAAGACGCAACTGAATTTTGGAGGTAATTTTTCGAAGGAAAAGGTGCGTCTTATATTCCGTAAAATATGGGTGAATCTTTTTCTTAATTCTATTGGAGTTCTTCTTCCTGTCAAAAAATATTCATAATCTGAAAAGCTCTTTTACCCAAGTTTATTTTCGTCACTTTTTCCCCTTCAGATAGTTAGCATTGACTGTCACCAAACTTCTTACAAATCTAAAATATAGGGTGTTTCAAAATGAATATACGGGTTTTAAGGCTTGGTAGCATTTATTACGTTAAACTTATAAATAACGCATCAAATGAAAGAGCAACTCAAACAGATTTGTTTGTACACCCGTGCGTAAAGGGAAGAGTATGGAAAGACCAAGAATGAATGAAAAACATATTGAACGAGAGTGAGTCTGTCACTCTATCTCCAAGAAATCAGCTCGTCTTTGTCGTTCGCAGTTGTTACAAGCTCTAAAGCGTACATATTACGGTTTACGTACCAGATTCACAAGCGAAATTTTGCTGCACGAGATGAAGATTTTCTGGATCGTGTCGTTTTCAGTGGTGAATCGACATTTCACCTAAATGGAAATGTGAACACACGCACTGTGTGCATCTTTGGGTAAGCAAAACCCCACGAGCTGGTACAGTTGCAACAACACTCCTCTCGACTTTTTCGGTGAAGCAACTGTAACACTTGAAAGTTCCTGGCAGATTAAAACTGTGTCCCGGACCGAGACTCGAACTCAGAACCTTTGCCTTTCACTGGCGAGTGCTCTATCAAACATCGATCTATGAATTACAGTTTATTTCTTTGAAAAAGAAAAGTCTTGCTGAAAATAAATAATTATTTAATAACGCGTTTCGTCCTTCTCGGTCATCATCAGATTATCTACAAAGGAAGGGAAAAAAGTAAAATATTAATACAAAAAGGGGCACGTCCTACGACGATTTTTAAACTACTTATTCACTCATTGTAGAGATACATGACAGGACCATGGTCTCCTGACTGTTGGCAGCATAGGAGCCATTACTTTTCATTCAAGCAACACCTCAACTGGAATTAAGAGGTTGGGTGAACCCCATTCCAGTTCTCCCACCAAGGAAAAATGCCTGGAACTACCGGGAATTGAAAGCGGCTCTTTCTCAATGCTACGGAGGTGGACAAACTTAAAAAATTAAAAATAAATAAATAAAAAATAAAAAACCGGACAAGTATGAATAGGATTTGGACTCTGAGGGTTCCATACATATACAATATTGATTATATATATATACTTTTAAACATATAGATAATTCGTCCGACCCAGGAATCAAGAATCTAGACGATTACTGCCTGTTATTGATATCGATACTGGTAAGGCATAGGTCCCAGAAGTTCCAAGACTGGCGAGAATTTTTTAATTTATGTTTTAAGTCTCGTTATTTTGTGTAATTTCGCAATTCCTGTTGCAATTTTTCATTTATTTTATTAGTCTTGGAGTTATATTAATATGGTACGCCAACTGGCAACTGAAGAGACGTTGACTTCATCTCCTCTCATCCCTCCTGATGGAAGTGTCCAGAGAAGAAACCGGTACAACCAGTCACAGGGCTTTTGTTGTTACGCAAATGTCGAAGTGTTCAGTGGAATGCTTCAGAGGATATGATGCTCATCCCAAACAGAGGAAGTGAAATTCTGCATGAGTCACGAGTGTTACTTCCAGACGCTGCACATATCGTAGGCATAACCTATCGAAAAATGTTTGTATGTAGAATGAGCAGTTCGTAAGCGACATACACCGGCGTGGTGCAGTAGTCGGGTGATCTTATCACTACCATCACCAGATGGCAAACGCATCGATTTCACAGCGCAGAGGACTTCACATGCAACGTTACACGTATGTAGGCTAACGATTTGGGTGCCTGGAACTAGTGCGAGGGTATCAGGGTGCGCCTTGGCAGGTCCATGTAGGCGACTGTATGAATGTCATAAAACAACATATAGAACAAAATGTGGCATTCGATTTGTACTGTATGATCTGGATGAATCGGACCAAGATTTATTGCTACGGAGATCCGGTATACACCCTGTGGGTACAAGAAGTACAGTTCCAGGAAACTTTAGTGTTTGTTATTATCATATGAAAGTGTTTCTGGATAAGTATTCTTTCCCACAAAGAAGTTGGTTTGATCCATTTCGGATTCATAAGAAGACAGTGAAGTGTAGCCTCAGAGAAATTGATATAAAATCAGTATTGAAAGTGAATCAGTGCATGGGACTTAACATGAAACCAGGACAAAAGTTATGTTCCAGGTGTGTTACACTGCTAAAAATGAAGAATATTCTGATAATTTACATGACAGTGACGAAGAGTACCAGCCACCTACAACCACAGCGGATGACCAATTAAATACTTCAGTGACTGCTCTTGGTTTGTCTGCTATGAAGACACACAAAGTTGGGAAAAGACACAGGCCCAGCTATGGTAGAAGAAAACTACAATGAGCTCAAATGGAATTAAAACACAAAATAGCTGACACACTAATGGTGGAAGAGGAAGAACTATCTGCTCCAAAGGAACAGAAATCACGCCAGAAATGCTCTGATTTGGACAAAACTGTGCATGATTTGAAAGAAACATGTGCCATATCCACACGCCAGAAAAAAGTACTATTCTTACCCTTGCACCTTCCAGCTGGTCTATTGACTA
The DNA here is from genome assembly GCF_023864275.1 of Schistocerca cancellata. Taxonomy (NCBI): domain Eukaryota; kingdom Metazoa; phylum Arthropoda; class Insecta; order Orthoptera; family Acrididae; genus Schistocerca; species Schistocerca cancellata. Next base: position 186,011,247 of record NC_064627.1, on the reverse strand, counting down.
CACTGCAAAGGAATTCAATGTTTCTACATATATGGTAAAGCAAGCTAGGAAAATAAAAGCAACCCAAGGAGTGCTTCCACAACTTCAGCAGGCTCAGGGTAAGCAACTGAGTTCAGAAATAAAGGTGCTAGTGTCGGAGTTCTATGAAAATAATGACAACAGCCGAATAATGCCTGGAAAAAAAGATTATGTAACGGTGAAAATGGAAAATGAACGTGTACAGATGCAAAAAAGATGTTGGTATGAAACATATCAGAACTATATGTAGAATTCAAGGAAAAGTATCCTAATACCAAAGTAGGTTTATCATCTTTTTTCAGTCTTCGGCCAAAATGGGTTGTGCCTGTAAGTGCAAGGGGCACACACAATGTTTGTCTATGTGAGACCCATCAAAATGCTAAGCTGATGTTTGCTGCTATAAAGGATTCTGGTCTGGATTACAAAGGTGCAATGAAGCTGCTAGTGTGTGACATCAGTTCCTAGCAGTGCATGATACACAGGTGAGAAAAGAGTCCTGGTAAGGCAAATGTTGCAGAACACATGAATAATAAACTGTATAGTGAACTTCTTATGGATGACGATGAACTTGTTTCTTATAAACAATGGACACACATGGATCGCACTAGTCTTGAAACAAAGCAAAGTACGGTGGAAGATTTTGTTGAAATGTGTTGTCAAAAAACGGACAAACTGACCACACACAGCTTCACAGCAACAGCACAATCGGCTTATGTCCAGTTTTGTTAGGATAATTTGAAACAAGATGAAATTATAGTAATACTAGACTTTTCTGAAAATAATGCATTTATAGTTCAAGATGCCATCCAAGGATATCGTTGGGACAACAGTCAAGCAACTCTCCAGCCATTTGCGATTTACTATAGAGGTGAATCAGGTGATGTGTCAGTCATGAACCTGTACGTTTTTAGTGACTGTTTAATTCATGATGCCATTGCAGTTCATGCCCACATTCGCACTGTCATGGCATATGTGAAAAACAAGTTGCCTCACATACATTTTGCTAAATACTTCAGTGATGGGGCAGCTAGTCAGTACAAAAACTGTAAAAATCTCAAAAATATATGCACGCATTACCATGATTTTCAAATTCACGCAGAATGGAATTTTTTCGCAACAAGTCATGGTAAAAATGTATGTGATGATATTGGTGCCACCATTTAAGCGCATGGCATCAGGAGCTAGTCTGCAGTACCCTACAGATGGTCACATTCTAACACCTCTTCAATTATTTACCTGGGTACAGAAAAATTTCTTTCGCATACCGTCATTCTATGTTTCGAAAGATGAGGTGAAATCAGTCGAAGAGTTGCTACAAAGCAGACTAGAACACGCTAAAACTGTTGCTGGCACAAGGTTGGTTCAAATGGCTCTGAGCACTATGCGACTTAACTTCTGAGGTCATCAGTCCCCAAGAACTTAGAACTAATTAAACCTAACTAACCTAAGGACATCACACACATCCATGCCCGAGGCAGGATTCGAACTTGCGACCGTAGCGGTCGCTCGGCTCCAGACTGCAGCGCCTAGAACCGCACGGCTAATCCGGCCGGCCAGGCACAAGGAGCCATCATCACTTCTCTCCAGCGGACTCTGACAATGTGCAGATGAGCAGACTGTCCGGTTATAACTATAGGTTCATGCACAACGTGCGTCTCCACAGTGTGTCTGACTCAGGATTCAGAAGCAAAAGCAGCAACATACTACCAGGTTGCTATGTTATTGCTGTTTATGTTGACAAATGGTACTTAGGATGTATTGCTGAGTGCTGTGAAGCAGAAGGTGATGTATATGTGAATTTCATGGCACCAGCAGGACCAGCAAGATCATTTCGTTGGCCAATTTTGGCAGATAGGTGTTGGATTCCTTTTGAACGTTTTCTTATGACAGTTCCAGTTCCTACCACAGTGTCAGGAAGACAGTACAATTTGCCACTCAATGTACAGAGTACAGTAGCAAAGTGTGGGAGAACTTTTGTTCGAAGCACAATCAACTGGTTTTTAGCAGTTAAGTTGCAGTAAACATTAATGATAGGTTGTGTTAATCTGCCTATATGTTGCTGCTTCGTGATTAAACAGTTGTGGGAGAGGATAAGAAGAGGCAGAACAGTTTACGATATGTTTTTACAAAATTGTGTTGTGGAACAATGGCCACATCACCAAATATATCTGTCAACTTCCATTGTACACAAATGTCTTGCAATAACATGGTCTACTTATGCAGTGTGTGAAATTTGGCTTGGGTACCACTTGTCCCTTTTGTGCTACCACACTTCGAAAATCCATGTTTTTCAGGTAATTTTTCAAATTTTTGTATTTTCGTGTGCATGTAACTCACTTTTTGTGACTGATATGGGCATGATGAGTTCTGTGTTTGTTTATGCCACATTAAGCTTACCACAGAAAAATTTATACCCTTTTTGAGTGAATTATATTTGGCATAGAGGGCACCTACAATATGTACCTTTTAACGTATTGCATTTTTTTAAACACATTTTGGAATTTTTTATTTTCCCTCAGAAATATGTTGTTGGTGTATTGATTCATGGAGCGTGTTCTCTAAATGGATGTTACTGGGTTGTAAAAATTTCACTGGACTTTGTGGAATAGTTCCAAAGTTTTAACACCTCAAGTTGGGTCTGAAGATAGATTGCTAGATGCGGGTTGCAATGTCCGGGTCAAGCCACCTTCTTTCTCAAGTCATAATTCTGGAACTAATTGGCAGGTGAAACTAATACATTGTACACGAGTGTTCCACACATGGTAGAACTAGTGCACTGAATTTCAGTCAAATCTGAGACTATGAGCTGGAGCCCCTGGTTGAACTGACATGGAATCACCCACATGTTAGTAATGGCAAAAAAATATTTTTATTTAATACAATTATAAATTAACAATTTTCAGATTTTTTTCTTGGTTGTGATGTAAAATCTTACTTCTTTCCAAATTTCATGATTCCAAGTCAACGGGACGAAACCTATAGGTTTTGATGAGTGAATTTGTGAGCATCAAAAATGGTCGTACCTTTCGATTGCATTGACTTAAATGCTTAAAGTTTTTGTACCTCCAAGGGACCGTAGATATCAGTATGTGACATACATTTAAACTTGATACCTCTACCCGTTCGTGAGTAAAAGGGGGCTTAAAAATGGTTCAAATGGCTCTGAGCACTATGGGACTTAACTTCTAAGGTCATCAGTCCCCTAGAACTTAGAACTACTTAAACCTAACGAACCTAAGGACATCACACACATCCATGCCCGAGGCAGGATTCGAACCTGCGACCGTAGCGGTCACGCGGTTCCAGACTGTAGCGCCTTTAACCGCTTGGCCACAGCGGCCGGCAAAAGTGGGGCTTAACAGTCGGAGGGACCGGCAGACAGATGGATGGAAAGACAACAAAATCATCCTATAAGGGTTCCGTTATTACCGACTGAGGTATGGAACCATAAAAACAACAAAAAATTGATAGTTAATGTGAGATGCACGAAAAAGTCGTATTCAAGTACATAAATATATGAATTTCCAAATTACTTTATTGTTAGCAATATACTTTCTATTTGCCTTTCGTTGAAATGAGATGCGTTTTTTATCTTTAGAATGATCGCAACACAAGTCACGACTCATATACCGGGTGGTCCATTGATCGTGACCGGGACAAATATCACACGAAATAAGCGTCAAACGAAAAAACTACAAAGAACGAAACTCGTCTAGCTTGAAGGGGGAAACCAGATTGCGCTATAGCTGGTCCGCTAGATGGCGCTGCCATAGGTCAAACTGATATCAACTGCGTTTTTCTAAATAGGAACCCCCATTTTTAATTTGACATTCGTGTTGTACGTAAAGAAAATCAATGTTTTAGTTGGACCACTTTATTCGCTTTGTGATAGATGGCGCTTTAATAGTCACAAACATATCGCTCACAATTTCAGACGAACAGTTGGTAACAGGTAGGATTTTAAAATTAAAATACAGAACGTAGGTACGATTGAACCTTTTATTTCGGTTGTTACAATGTGATACATGTACCTTAGTGAACTTATCATTTCTGAGAACGCATCATGTTACAGCGTTATTACCTGTAAATACCACATTAATGCAGTAAATGCTCAAAATGATGTCCGTCAACCTGAATGCATTTGGCAATACGTGTAACGACATTTCTCGCTAAAGCTAGTAGTTCGCCTTCCGTAATGTTCGTACATGCATTGACAATGCGCTGACACATGTTGTCAGGCGTTGTCGGTGGATCAAGATAGCAAATATCCTTCAACTTCCCCCACAGAAAGAAATCCGGGGACGTCAGATCCGGTGAACGTGCGGGCCACGGTATGGTGCTTCGACGACCAATCCACCTGTCATGAAATATGCTATTCAATACCGCTTCAACCGCACATGAGCTATGTGCTGAACATCTAACATGTTGGAAGTACATCGCCATTCTATCATGCAGTGAAACATCTTGTAGTAACATCGGTAGAACATTACGTAGGAAATCAGCATACATTGCGCCATTTAGATTGCCATCGATAAAATAGGAGCCAATTATCCTTCCTCCCATAATGCCGCACCATACATTAACCCGCCAAGGTCGCTAATGTTCCACTTGTCGCAGCCATCGTGTATTTTCCGTTGCCCAATAGTGCATATTATGCCGGTTTACGTCACCGTTGTTGGTGAATGACGCTTCGTCGCTAAATAGAACGCGTGCAAAAAATCTGTCATCGTCCCGTAATTTCTCTTGTGCCCAGTGACAGAGCTGTACACGACGTTCAAAGTCGTCGCCATGCAATTCCTGGTACATATAAATATGGTACGACTGCAATCGATGTTGATGTAGCGTTCTCAACACTGAAGTTTTTGAGATTCCCGATTCTCGCTCAATTTGTCTGCTACTGATGTGCGGATTAGCCGCAACAGCAGCTAAAACACCTACTTGGACATCATCATTTGTTGCAGGTCGTGGTTGACGTTTCACTTGTGGCTGAACACTTCCTGTTTCCTTAAATAACGTAACTATCCGGCGAACGGTCAACACACTTGGATGATGTCGTCCAAGATACCGAGCACCATACATAGCACACGTCCGTTGGGCATTTTGATCACAATAGCCATACATCAACACGATATTGACCTTTTCCGGAATTGATAAACGGTCCATTTTAACACGGGTAATGTATCACGAAGCAAATACCGTCAGCACTGGCGGAATGTTACGTGATACCACGTACTTACAGTATTACAGCGCCATCTATCACAAAGCGAAAAAAGTGATCCAACTAAAACATTCATATTTCTTTACGTACTACACGAATATGTAATAAAAAATGGGGGTTCCTATTTTAAAGAAACGCAGTTGACAACCGTTTCACCTATGGCAGCGCCATCTAGCGGGTCAACCATAGCGCCATCTGGTTTCCCCCTTCAAGCTAGACGAGTTTCGTTCTTGGTAGTTTTTTCGTTTGTAGCTTATTTCGTGAGATATTTGGCCCAGTCGCTATCAACGGACAACCCTGTATAAACGAAAAAGCTGAACGAGTATCTAAGCGAGAACAATCCTAGCTGGAGACTGTGTGAAAAATTTCATAAAAATGATGTAACAGTTAGAATCTTGTATCAGTCTGGTGAATCGCAGTAGGTGAAATCACTCAGTCGCAGAGGGTAAGCGAAAAAGAATGTAGTTGACGGTGTCCGCAGACACTAATTCCATTCTGTTGTTTCATGTGACAAGAAAAAAAGGCTAACTGAGCGAAGAAACAATAGACTGAACTCAACTGACTGTTAAAACCAGTCGGTCGACCCATCAATATGTGAACATGCATGATGCTACCGCCATCTGGTGAACATGTGGCAAAATCTACTATCACTACTACAAAATCTACTATCCTTACCAGCGTGCAGGCTACTGATGACTTTTTTTTCCTTTTTTGCTGAAGATTTATGGGTTTTTCATTTTACTGGCCCTCGAATCTGTGTTAAAGTGGTAGCGCTCCACGGTTGCGATTAATGAAACTAGAGCGCAGACAAATAGAGTTGCGAATAGAGGAGCATCGCACGGTGCTAATACCCGTTTCCACAGCTCGGCGCATGCGCAGGACGGGGACTCCTCCACGGTCCAGATGACAAAGCGAGCACCTCGCGCTCGTCCCACTGCACAAGGGGCTTTACGCCGAGCCCGTATGTGTGGTGTGCGGCCGGCTTTGTTCGCAGACCGCGCAATCGAGTTAGCGGTACTCCGATACGCCGCCCACGCGCGGGCAGATCGGAGACGGCTGCAGGGAATTGCGTTTGCAGCCAAGTGTGAGCCGGCGCGTCCATCAGGCCAATCACTCACACCGATTAGGCCGGCCGGCCGCTCGCCAGTAGATAAGCCGTGTATTGCGCTGTTTTCAGGGCATTATTTACGAGGTACTCCAGCTTACTGATGGCCGCTCCTCCCACAAGATTTCACACCGTTGTAAAAATGCGCGTGAATTGGCAAATGGTCACGTTACTCATGGGACTCCGCACTTTGAACACATGTTCACTGCACACACACACACACACACACACACACACACACACACACACACACACACACACTACCGAGCGAGGTGGCGCAGTGGTTAGCACACTGGACTCGCATTCGAGAGGACGACGGTTCAATCCCGTCTCCGGCCATCCTGATATGGTTTTCCGTGATTTCCCTAAATCGTTTCAGGCACATGCCGGGATGGTTCCTTTGAAAGGGCACGGCCGATTTCCTTACCCTCAAGGAAGTATTCAAGAAACACGCCACACCACTATACAGGAACTCGAGACACTCGAACAATCCTTTCATCCTCACTCTGGGAAACTACGATCACAACCACAGGTGGAAACACAAACGACCAAAGACACTGCTAGCTAGGGCATAACCACCTATGGTAAACTAACATACGCAAACAGCGACAAACGTCGGTAAGCCCCTGCATGTCAGCAACACTGACTGGCAACTACCAGCTGCTATTAGCGCCGACCAACAGGCCACAGCAGGGACACCGACAAGCTCGCCCACAGACGCACAAACAATCTGCCAACACTCCCTCACACTGTGCCTCCGGTATATGACCAATCGGACACAAGACCGATAACAAACCTAACTGTTGCGGGTTGCAGGACGCTGAACGAGGACTCTGTACCATCACCAAGCGCCAGCCGCCGAGCAGCACAAACGCACAACGCCAAGGTATCGACATGCATGATACCCACTACTAACAAAGCCTATCCTTGCACAACCTATCGCAGGCAGCAAAACAACCGCTACTGCTCTTGCCGCCCGACCTAACTTTCGCAGAGGTTTTTTTTCCTTGGCTCTTGCCTTGGCACTTTTTTTCCTCTGCCCTTCAAACCGCTACCCGTCGTCAGATTTCGACCAATCTATCTCCAGATGAGCGCGTATTAATGGTTAATCCTAACCAGACGTACGCAAACATCGCAGTACTCACATCCTGCGACACCTCACTTTAGTGAATACTAACTCTTATGCAGAGATGGCAGTAGACCTTTTGTGTTGGCCATCATGCCGGTGTGGGCGTGGAGGGGCTCCACCTCTTATAAAAAAAAAATCCTTCCCAATCCTTCCCGAACACGAGCTTGCGCTCCGTCTCTAATGACCTCGTTGTCGACGGGACGTTAAACACTAACCACCACACACACACACACACACACACACACACACACAGAGAGAGAGAGAGAGAGAGAGAGAGAGAGAGAGAGAGGAGACGAAAGAGGGAGTGAAATAAGCACGGTACGCAGAGATGACAATGAGACGGATGGACCGATTACGTAATTATGGAAGTGACGTATGGGAGAGGGAGAGAGAGATGAAAATGACGTATACGATGTGGTTATATGAGTCGAAAATCGGAGAACGACAGAACCAAAACAATGGTGGCGAAAATAAGATACACAATATGATTGTTGTTGTTGTGTTGCTGTTGTGGTCTTCAGTCGTGAGACTTGTTTGATACAGCTCTCCATGCTACTCTGTCCTGTGCACGCTTGTTCATCTCCCAGTACTTACTGCATCCTACATCCTTCTGAATCTGCTTAGTGTATTCATCTCTTGGTCTCCCTCTACGATTTTTACCCTCCACGCTGCCCTCCAATGCTAAATTGGTGATCCCTTGATGCCTCAGAACATGTCCTACCACCGATCCCTTCCTCTAGTCAAGGTGTGCCACAAATTTCTGTTCTCACTAATTCTATTTAATACCTCCTCATTAGTTATGTGATTTACCCATCTAATTTTCAACATTCTTTTGTAGCACCACATTTCGAAAGCTTCTATTCTCTTCTTGTCCAAACTATTTACCGTCCATGTTTCACTTCCATACATGGCTACACTCCATTCAAATACTTCCAGAAACGACTTCCTGACACTTAAATCAATACTCACTGTTAACAAATTTCTCTTCTTCAGAAACGCTTTCCTTGCCATTGCAGGTCTACATTTTATATCCTCTCTACTTCGACCATCATCAGTTATTTTGCTCCCCAAATAGCGAAACTGTTTTCCTACTTTAAGTGTCTCATTTACTAATCTAATTCCCTCAGCATCACCCGCATTAATTCGACTACATTCCATTATCCTCGTTTTGATTTTGTTGATGGTCACCTTATATCCTCCTTTCAAGACACTGTCCATTCCGTTCAACTGCTCTTCCAAGTCCTTTGCTGTCTCTGACAGAATTACAATGTCATCGGCGAACCTCAAAGTTTTCATTTCTTCTCCATGGATTTTAACACTTACTCCGAATTTTTCTTTTGTTTCCTTTACTGCTTGCTCAATATACAGATTGAATAACATCGGGGACAGGCTACAACCCTGTCTCACTCCCTTCTCAACCACTGCTTCCCTTTCATGGCCCTCGACTCTTATAACTGCCATCTGGTTTCTGCCCAAATTGTACATAGCCTTTCGCTCCCTGTATTTTACCCCTTCCACCTTCAGAATTTGAAAGAAAGTATTCCAGTCAACATAGTCAAAAGCTTTCTCTAACTCTACAAATGCTAGTATGATTATGGATGTAAGAATCTCTCTTTCTTTCTCTGTCTCTCTCTCTCAACTCGTGAAACAGTGAAGATTAACACAACTGTAATTTCATTATAAGTGGGTCCACCGCTCTCAGATATACACTGGTGAGCTAATAACTATAATCTCGTGTGGCTCAGCTGCACATCACTTCGGCAAATTGCATGTCCCCTATCTTCACCTGTTCTCTAACCAGGGATAGAGGACCTACAGTTGAATGTTCCTGGCGACAACTCAAGTCTCTGTGATGAGTACATTAAAGACTGAAAACTCCGCAACTTCTCGATTTCCAGCACGTCACTTGACCGCTAGACCACCAGGCTTCACATTAAAGAGTTAACACATTATGACCACTGCCCACCGAGAGTTACGGGCAACTGATGCAGTAAGGGAAGTATACAATTTGGCGACAAAAGTCATGGGATAGCGATACGCACATATGCAGATCGCGCTAGTATCCTGTATACAGGGTATAAAAGTGCAGTGTATTGGCAAGTTGTTATCTTTTAAGGCACTTGTCAAGAAAAACAATATCCCTAGAAGTCCATACTATTATCTATCATAGATCAGATACGGCAGGCAGTACCTTCTGGTAGTAAAATGCACCCAAACAACCAACAGGAACCTTCGAGTGAGTTGTCATTTGTACTCAGGTATTTCATGTGAAAAAATATCTGACGTGATTCTGGACCCAGGACAGGAGTTAACACACTCCGAACGCGGAATGGTAGTTGGAGGTAGACGCATGGGGCATTACCCATTCCGGAAATCGTTAGGGAATTCAGTATTCCGCGATCCACCGTGTAAAGAGTGTGCCGAGAATACCACATTTGAGGAGTCACCTCACACCATGAACAACGCAGTTGCCGACGGCCTTCACTTAACAACCGAGAGCAGCGGCGTTTGCATAGTTGTTAGTGCTAACAGACAAGCAGCACTGCGTGAAACAACCGCAGAAATCGATGCGGCACGTATGACGAACGTATCCGTTAGGACAGTTCGGCGAAATCTGGCACTAATGGGCTATGGAAGCAGACGACCGACGCGAGTGCCTTTGCGAACAGCACATCGCCTGCAGCGCCTCTTCTGGGCTCGTGACCCCATCTACTGGACACTAAGAGGACTGGACAACCGTGATCTGGTCAGATAAGTCCCGATTTCAGTTGATAAGAGCTGATGGTAGGGTTCGAGTATAGCGCAGACCCCACGCAGGCACGGTCCCAAGTTGTCAACAAGGAACTGTGCAAGATGGGCGGTGGCTTCATACTGGTTTGGGCTGTGTTTACATGGAGCAGACTGGGTGCTCTGCATGTTCGGCTACTTGGAGACCGTTTACAGCTATTCGTGGACATCATGTTGTAAGTAGGCTGTTTATGTTTTCTTTATGTAAGTAGGCTGTTTCTGTTTTCTTTATGTAAGTAGGCTGTTTATGTTTTCTTATTGGCAACGTTACGTAGCGCTTTGTATGAAAATCACTGGCTGTGCTGTGTGCAGTCTGTGGCTAGTTTGCATTGTTGTCTGCCACTGTACAGGGGCAGCTGGATGTTAACAGCGCGTAGCGGGGGTTATGTAAGTAGGCTGTTTATGTTTTCTTTATGTAAGTAGGCTGTTTATGTTTTCTTATTGGCAACGTTACGTAGCGCTCTGTATGAAAATCACTGGCTGTGCTGTGTGCAGTCTGTGGCTAGTTTGCATTGTTGTCTGCCATTGTAGAGGGGCAGCTGGATGTTAACAGCGCGTAGCGTTGCACAGTTGGAGGTGAGCCGCCAGCAGTGGTGGATGTGGGGAGAGAGATGGCGAAGTTTTGTAATTTGTCATGAACTGCTACATATACTATGACTATTAAGGTAAATACATTGTTTGTTCTCTATTAAAATCTTTCATTTGATAACTATCCCTATCAGTAGTTAGTGCCTTCAGTAGTTTGAATCTTCTATTTAGCTGGCAGTAGTGGCGATCGCTGTATTGCAGTAGTTCCAGTAACGAAGATTTTTGTGAGGTAAGTGATTTGTGAAAGGTATAGGTTAAAGTTAGTCAGGGCCATTGTTTTGTAGGGATTATTGAAAGTCAGATTGCGTTGCGCTAAAATTATTGTGTGTCACTTTAGTGAATGTTTGAGTACGTTCAGTTTTGCTCAGCTGTTTGAAAAGCAAATAGTGTAAGAGGTTTATCAGCACAGTCGTGTATAAATTGTTCTAAGGGGACGTTTCAATGTTCTCAAACAACTATGGAATTTTTAGAGTGACAATGTGCCATGACACCAGGCCACCATTGTTCGCAATTTGTCTGAAGAACATTCTGGACAGTTTAAGGGAATGGTTTGGCCACCCAGATCGCCCGACATAAATCCAACTGAACATTTATGGACACAACTGAAAGGTCAGTTTGTTCACAAAATCCTGCACCGGCGCCACTTCCGGAATTATGGACGGCTGTGGAGGCAGCGTGGCTCAATATTTCTGCAGGCGGCATCCGACGACTTGCACAAGTATTTCGGAGCACACTTTTCAGCGCAAATTAACACGGAGCTCCACATCAGATGACTCCTGCTTGTTCTACAGTTGAACCAACGACGTCGTCAGTTACGATGACATCATTAAGATTTGTCCTTGGATCAATGGAAACCTGTTGCTTGGTTGAATGAAACACGTTTCTTGTTTCATCTGTTCGATGGTCGTCAGTATCTGCCGCCATCTAGGCGAACTGATTTTGTTCGTTAAGCAATGGCGAATGTAAGCCAGGCTGCGCGTCGCCGAAGACAACTTTCGCATCAAATTGTTCACGTATTGACAGCAACGTAGACTGCTATGCGTAGTCATAATCGGTAAAACTTTGATAGCTTCATCGCAAACATTCTTTAATCAGGTGTTTACAGAAGTGAAAATTACCGAACTATCAGTTTAATAAGTCACAGCTGCAAAATACTAACGCGAATTCTTTACAGACGAATGGAAAAACTGGTAGAAGCTGACCTCGAGGAAGATCAGTTTGGATTCCGTACAAATATGGGAACACGTGAGGCAATACTGACCCTACGACTTATCTTAGAAGGAAGATTAAGGAAAGGCAAACCTACTTTTCTAGAATTTGTAGACCTAGAGAAAACTTCTGACAATGTTGACTGGAATACTCTCTTTCAAATTCTGAAGGTGGCAGGGGTAAAATACAGGGAGCGAAAGGCTATTTACAATTTGTACAGAAACCAGATGGCAGTTATAAGAGTCGAGGGGCATGAAAGGCAAGCAGTGGTTGGGAAGGGAGTGAGACAGGGTTATAGCCTTTCCCCGATGCTATTCAATCTGTATATTGAGCAAGCAGTAAAGGAAACGAAGGAAAAATTTCGGAGTATGTATTAAAATCCACGGAGAAGAAATAAAAACTTTGAGGTTCGCCGATGACATTGTAGTTCTGTCAGAAACAGCAAACGACTTTGAAGGGCAGTTGAATGGAATGGACAGTGTCTTGAAAGGAGGGTATAAGATGAACATCAACAAAAGCAAAACGAGGATAATGGAATGTAGTCGAATTAAGTCGGGTGATGCTGCGGGAATAAATAGTTTAGACAAGAAGAGAATAGAAGCTTTCGAAATGTGGTGCTACAGAAGAATGCTGAAGATTAGATGGGTAGATCACATAACTAATGAGGAAGTATTGAATAGGATTGGGGAGAAAAGAAATTTGTGGCACTCCTTGATTAAAAGAAGGGATTGGTGGCAGGTAGGACATGTTCGGAGGCCTCAAGAGATCACCAATTTAGTACTGGAGGGCAGCGTGGAGGGTAAAAATCGTAGAGGGAGACCAAGAGATGAATACACTAGGCAGATTCTTCTGAATAGAGGCTTCTGGATGTAGGCTGCAGTAGGTACGGGGAGATGAAGAGGCTTGCACAGGATAGAGTAGCATGGAGAGCTGCATCAAACCAGTCTCAGGACTGAAGACCATAACAACAACAACAAACCAGTAATCACGACAACAACAAAATGTCTCTATAAGGCAGTGACGAAATCTGGAAAGTTCGGAATGCCAACTCTTCAATTAGAAGGAAGTACGTTTGCGTATGAAAGACACCTTCCTCTTACAACAATGGCACTCGCAATTTCCATTTCGCTGAGAGTGGTACAGTGGCCTCTAATTCTGGATAGCGTAGGTTCATATTCCCGTCCGGACATCCGTGTTTAGCTTTCCCATGATTTCATTTAACCACCAATGACGAATGCCACTTTCGGCCAAAAGTAAGCTTTCTTTCGCCCGAAGCGATGGTTCGAAAACAGATTATTCAAATGGCTCTGAGCACTATGGGACTTAACTTCTGAGGTCATCAGTCCCCTAGAACTTAGAACTACTTAAACCTAAATAACCTAAGGACATCACACACATCAATGCCCGAGGTAGGATTCGAACCTGCGACCGTAGCGGCCGCGCGGCTCCAGACTATAGCGCCTAGAACCGCTCGGCCATTCCAGCCGGCGTTAGAATACAGAAATTTACGTCGATTTAGCTTCTCTGTACGTGCGTCAACTGGAAGCCACTAATACAGTACCGATGCCGGAAATACAGTTTATGCAAATCGCTCGACCACTGCGTCATCTGACCGCACTAAATTGCAACTTTACGCAAAGCTCGTTAAGGCTGCCGCAGCATGCGTTTAAATAATGAACGACAGTTGGAACCACTTAACGTACTTGCGGATAAAAATGTTGTTTACGTACTTGCGGATTTCACAATGTACCACTGTCGTTTTGAATAAAATACCGCCTAATTTTTGAAGTATACTTCTTTATTCATTTTTTTACTTATATTTCGCATGGGATCATTTGAGCCAAATCAGATTCGTAATGAAATGCGTTAGAACGCAATTCACTGAATGGCGATAAAAATAATATATTGAAAATAGAGAAAACAAGGAAAAAGATTTACAACAGTGTAAAAAATTAATGGAAGGAAATAGCCCAAGACAGGGACAGATGGCGAAAATACGTTGCCGCGGTAATGGACTCTCGAGTCCGGTATGACCAGTGAGTTAGTTAGTAAAAAATAAATAACAAAGCCTGGATGCAACGATCTTGTAACATCACTTTATTATAACGCACAGTCCAGATCGCAATATTACGCCGCTTAACTTTAAAAAACACTTAACTTCTACAATAATGCGGAGGCTATACCGCAGTTACATCGCATAACAAGGCACAGTCTAGATTGCAATAATAGGCCTACAGCATAAACATCGCAAATACTCGCATCTAGTTTCGGTCAAAACTCTTTGTTTGGGATGGTTACGCGATGTACGCCTCCTATTTTTTGATTTTCGCCATGTACATAGCATAACAGCTACAACATTCATGATTAATTTATAACTTTTCAATTCATCTGTGTGCACAGTTTTTTCCAACCGAGTCCGCCTGCTTAGCTGTTTGTTTGCCTACCATGCAGCGGGCCCTGATTCTAGCCGCGCGGGGTGGCCGCACGGTCGTAGGCGCCTTGCCACGGTTCGCGTGGCTCCCCCTATCGGAGGTTCGAGTCCTCCCTCGGGCATATGTGTGTGTGTGTGTGTTTGTTTTGTCCTTAGCATAAGTTAGATTAAGTAGTGTGTAAGCCTAGGGACCGATGACCTCAGCAGTTTGGTCCTATAGGAACTTACCACAAATTTCCAAAATTTCCAGAGTCGATTCCCTCCTGAGTTGGAGATTTTTCTCCGCTCGTGGACTGGGTGTTGTCCTCGATCATCATTTCATCGTCACTGACGCACCAGTTGCCCAGTTTGACGTCACCTGAAAGAAGACTTGCAACCCAGCGGCCGAACTTCCCGGATTGGGTCTCCCGGCCAACAATGCCACACGATAATTTCATTTCTTCCGCCTGAGACAAGAGCACGCATACATGTACGATGAAAACCATGGTCCTCCTTCCCCAGCCGCTGGTGTACAAAAGTTCTGAACGTCTCTGCATCGTCAAAGTGATGTCTTCGATGAGCTTCTTCGGGTGGTCGGAACTGAGGTGCTGCAACACATTGGATGCAGTCGTTTTCCTGCCCTCTTTATTCTGGTCGGTCAACATTGTAACATCTGCTGTACACAAACCTTGGAATATCCCCCTATTCAATAGTGATCATTACACTGATTTTACCGATGGATGACTGGCAAGACAATTCATCTGTCGCTACCCGGCTGTCGTCACGGATGATTTTGGTCGACGCGCTGGCTGGACGTTGTGTGACGCAATTCCTGGCCGGCCGTTCCGCGTTGCATCAGCGGACCACTGTATGTTTGCCCCACAGCTTCTCTTCAGCGACGAACGCACAGTATTATAGGTGCTAACGTCCAGTGTAATATCCACAAATACTTTCTTTAGCCTCTCATGGATGAGACTGGACGTTTCACATTGTAACCTCCCAACAGAAAATAAAAATATTATTATATCATTCACATTCAGCGTAACCTACCAACAGTTTACTTCCGTAACCTTGGAATAATAACGTGACTACACTCTCAATAAAATTGTGGCTTACTTATAATCTTTCAGTAATTGACTGACTGTGATTTTAAACTGGTAAATTTGGACGTCAGCAGTGCTGCGTCATGGCACTGAAAGATCATACTGAATAAATTGAAAAATCTTACCTCAATGAAGTCGCCGGATAAAGCATATATATCTGCTCCTATAAGAATTTTTTTCTGGCACAGCCCTGTGCAATGCTGGCCGATAGATTTGTCATGTATAAAAAGGAACAACTGATTTTTCTTTACAATAATAGGGATGACCATGGATTGGAGAAGTTAGTAAATTCTTTAAATTCAGATGAATGATTGTAAAAAGTTAATTTTTATAGGAAAGATTATTATTAATAGATTTTTTTAAACATTTACATGGGACTTGATACAACAATAGCACATATGCGCGAGGCTGCTTTTACCTTATACTACAACGCTCAGACGCCGCCATTGCTCCCCACGACCGGGCCAGCCAACTCGATACACACGACAGAACGCTACAACCACTATGAGGTGCATTCAAGTTCTAAGGCCTCTGATTTTTTTTCTCCAGACTGGAAAGAGATAGAAACATGCGCATTGTTTTAAAATGAGGCCGCGTTCATTGTCAATACGTCCCAGATATCGCAGCACCGTACGGCAGATGGAATTTTACCGCCAGTGGTGAGAATGAGAACTTTTTTAAATTCTTAAAATGGCGACGTTTTCCTTACTTGAACAGCGTGCAATCATTCGTTTTCTGAATTTGCGTGGTGTGAAACCAATTGAAATTCATCAACAGTTGAAGGAGACATGTGGTGATGGAGTTATGGATGTGTCGAAAGTGCGTTCGTGGTTGCGACAGTTTAATGAAGGCAGAACATCGTGTGACAACAAAACCAAACAACCTCGGGCTCGCACATAGAGATGGGCAAAAATGTTCTTTTCAGAGATTGGATCAGAACTGTTCACTCCCTGAAATGAATTAGCTCTTTTTCATGACTCACCACTCATTTACAATAGAAAATAAATGGAAGGCACATTGCCCTTTAAACTTGGTTTATTCCAGTACTATACCTGTATTTTGATCTTATTTGATCCTATTTTGAAGTAACACAGATAATGAGTAAGAATTTTGTATTGTTTATTGAAATTTCCACGATATGACAAAGTTTTTGATTATTGATTTATTTTGCACTATCGTGGTTTTTTGGGTGATCGGAAAATGTTGTAACTTGAGATTTACATTAACAATATATTTGGCTATAATGTATTAAAATTTCATTAACCTCATACAAATACATCGCAAGCCATATATTTTTAAAGTGAACGTTTCCTTCCGAAGACGCCTAAAATCGCATAATCCGTACCAGAATAAGAAAAAAAATATAAATTTGACTGTAAAACGAAAGTGCTGCATATAGCCTTACGCAGAATAAAACAAGGAAAATATTGGTGTATCACATTTTGCGATACGTTTATAGGTTCGCTCATAATTAAAGTGTAAATTCGAGTGTCCATAATAAAAATCCTATAGTAAGAGGAGTCGTCAGGAACCTAATCTAATCAGTTTAAACAAAGAAAAATAAAATAAAAACAATTGATGTATACATAACATAATAATGTAATATACATAGCGGTATTACTACGAAGAACAATATCCAGTAGAGACGAACTCCGATGCAGATGCAGAGGCGCTGAGTCGAGCAGGTCGAGCCGCGAGCTGTATTACTGCGTGAGCTGAGACCGCAGAGACCAGAGTGACACCTGAGTCGCTTTTCTCAACGCTCTGGCTAGAGTCGAGACGGTGGGGTGAGCGTTGAGCGGGCGAGTTCCGAGGGTGGGGGGGAGCGGTGAACTCACCCGCTACGAGACAAATCGTCCGTTCCCTTGCGAGCAGGTTGTTGCAAGTAGTTCCTATGTTATCCGCTAGGTGGCTCTCTGTCCTGTTGCTCGCATCAACTGCCCAGAGGGCAGGACGTGCGACTGAAACGATCGCCGACAGAGTGCGATGCGAAGTTACGCTGCGCCAGACACTGCAGGCGGCAGACGACGCACAGAGATGGCACGGCATATGTGAAACACAAAATCCAATGGGGCACTGCACAATGCAGGCAGCCAAGGTAGAAGCAGGGCAGAGGCCGGCGCTGGCTGTGTTGTGTGGCGTGCACTGTGCTCTGACCAGCAGAGGCGCTGCTGATATGCTCCGTCTCTCTCTCTCTCTCTCTCTCTCTCTCTCTCTCTCTCTCTCTCTCTGCTGTGGGAAACGTTTGGAGCTACCGTTCTTTTTTTCTGAATCACTGATTGTTCACTCCTTTGAAAGATGCAACTCTATGCGTTAGTTCAAGAGCGGATCCCCCATCTCTACTCGCACAAGCCGGTCTGACGACATGATCGAGAAAGTGGAGAGAATTGTTTTGGGGGAGCGCCGAATAACTGTTGAACCGATCGCCTCCAGAGTTGGCATTTCTGTGGGTTCTGTGCACACAATCCTGCATGACAACCTGAAATTGCAGAAAGTGTCATCCAGGTGGGTGACACGAATGCTGACAGATGACCACATGGCTGCCCGTGTGGCATGTTGCCAAGCAATGTTGACGCGCAACGACAGCACGAATGGGAATTTCTTTTCGTCGGTTGTGACAATGGATGAGACGTGGATGCCATTTTTCAATCCTGAAACAAAGCGCCAGTCAGCTCAATGGAAGCGCACAGATTCACCGCCACCAAAAAAATTTCGAGTAACCGCCAGCGCTGAAAAAATGATGGTGTCCATGTTCTGGGACAGCGAGGGCGTAATCCTTACCCATTGCGTTCCAAAGGACACTACGGTAACAGGTGCATCCTACGAAAATATTTTGAAGAACAAATTTTTTTCCTGCACTGCAACAAAAACGTCCGCGAAGAGCTGCGCGTGTGCTGTTTCACCAAGACAATGCACCCGCACATCGAGCTGACATTACGCAACAGTTTCTTCGTGATAACAACTTTGAAGTGATTCCTCATGCTCCCTACTCACCTGACCTAGCTCCTAGCGACTTTTGGCTTTTTCCAACAATGAAAGACACTCTCCGTGGCCGCACATTCACCAGCCGTGCTGCTATTGCCGCAGCGATTTTCCAGTGGTCAAAACAGACTCCTCAAGAAGCCTTCCCCGCTGCCATGGAATCATGGCGTCAGAGTTGTGAAAAATGTGTACGTCTGCAGGGAGATTACGTCGAGAAGTAACGCCAGTTTCATCGATTTCGGGTGAGTAGTTAATTAGAAAAAAGATCGGAGGCCTTAGAACTTGAATGCACCTCGTACTACAGCTACACAGTTCCTCCTGCTGACAACACTGCTCTCTGGTCTGAGATTCTCTTATAGATTACATATCGCAGGCAGCGCGTGAGCAATCCATCGAAATTACATCTGCTCGAGTGCGCTAGTAACAAATTTCTTAATCATGGACCTCTTACAACATCCTGCAGTAAGGAAGTCAATGACAAAACCCTGTCTTATACTCGTACATAAACAATTTGACGAAAAGTATACGGACACTTATTAAACTCTGACTCTCAGGCAGTATGACTGGCGGCAGTCACGTTGGTACGAGGCTCACTCCAAAAGAAATGCACACTATTTTTGTAAAAATTTAGTTTTCAGTCCGCATGTGTGAAAGTTTTACAGAGTGTAGATACATCCTTCCCGCTTGTTTTCAAATTTAGTTCAACTTGTTCCCGTGAGTGGCGCCGTCACAGGATGTCTTCAAGATGGCTGCTGCACTTGATGTTCGTCAGAAGCAACGTGCTGTCATAGAATTCCTGTGCTGTGAAAACGAGACAGTGGGAAACATCCACAAGAGGTTGAAAAACGTGTATGGAGATGCTGCTGTCGATCGCAGTACAGTTAGTCGGTGGGCAAACAGGTTACATGTTGAAAGCGGGCACGGCAATATTGAGGACTGTCCTCGCAGCGGCAGGCCTCGTACTGCACACACTCCAGACAATATGCAGAGAGTTAACGAATTGGTGACTGCTGACAGACGCATCACAGTGAACGAATTGCCACGCTACGTTGGGATAGGGGAAGGAAGTGTTTGCAGAATACTGAAAGTGTTGGCGTTAAAAAAGGTTTGTGCCAGGTGGGTTCCCAGGATGTTCACAGTGGTTCACAAAGAAAGAAGAAAAACGGTATGCAGCGTACCTTTGGAACACTACGAGAATGGTGGAGATGAATTTCTTGGAAGAATTGTGACAGGTGATGAAACATAGCTCCACCATTTATCACCAGAGACGAAGAGGCAATCAATGGAGTGGCATCATGCAACTTCACCCAAGAAAAGAAAATTCAAAACCACACCTTCTGCTAGAAAAATTATGCCTACGGTGTTTTTCGATTCCGAAGGACTCTTGCTTGTGAACACCATGCCAAGTGGAACCACCATAAATTCTGATGCATATGTGACGATACTGAAGAAACTTCAAGTTCGACTGAGTCCTGTTCGACCACATCAGCAAAAGCAGGATGTTTTGCTGTTGCACGACAATGCACGGCCACACGTCAGTCAAAAAACCATGGACGCGATCACAAAACTCCGATGGACAACACTGAAACATCGACCTTACAGTCCTGACCTCGCTCCATGTGACTATCATGTCTCTGGGAAACTGAAAGACTCTCTTCAAATGGTTCAAATGACTCTGAGCACTATGGGACTTAACATCTATGGTTATCAGTCCCCTAGAACTTAGAACTACTTAAACCTAACTAACCTAAGGACAGCACACAACACCCAGCCATCACGAGGCAGAGAAAATCCCTGACCCCGCCGGGAATCGAACCCGGGAACCCGGGCGTGGGAAGCGAGAACGCTACCGCACGACCACGAGATGCGGGCGAAAGACTCTCTTCGTGGAACAAGGTTTGAAGATGATGATTCCCTTGTGCACGCTGCCAAACAGTGGCTCCAAAAGTCTGGTCCAGAATTTTACCCGGCAGGTATACAGGCGCTGGTTCCAAGATAGCGTAAGCCAGTTGGGAGGGATGGAAATTATGTGGAGATATGAAAATATTGTTCCTAAAGGATATATGTACACACTGTAAACTTTCAAACATGTAGAGTAAAAGATGGATTTTTTAAATAGTGTGCATTTCTTTTGGAGTGACCCTCGTGTCTAGCTCTACCTGGGGCGTCTCCAGACATGGCTACGCTGGTCATCGCTGCTCAGATCGAAGCGGGACTCATCACTGAAGACAATTCAACTTCAGTCAATGAGATTCCAGCCAGAAGGCGTATCTAGAGACGTCGAACACAGTGATGGGATACCAAGCTGATAGTTGCCGGCCGTACAGCCCCACAACCAGGAGTGATGGTCTGGGGTGCCATTTTTTTCATAATAGAACCTTTTTCGTTGTCATTTGCCGCACCTTTACAGCAGAACGGTACGCCGACGACATTCTACGCCCCGTTTTGTTGCCCTTCACTGCAAGCCATCCTGGACTTATATTTCAACAAAATAATATTCGCCCGGACAATGCGGAAATTTATACTGCTTGTTTTCGTGCTTTCCAAACCTTACCGTGGCCAGGAAGGTCGCCGGGTCTTTCCTCAAATGAGAGCATTTTGGGCAGGATCTTCCTACCATCTGATTTTGACTATCTAAGACGCCAATTGCACAGATTTTGGCACGGTTTCACTCCGGAGGACACCCACAACTCTGTCAATGAGTGTCAAGCTTGCGTTAAGGACCAGACGTGGAGCGGAGCGTTACTGACTTGCTGAATTTGTGAAGCTCTCTCGTGAATAAATCAATCCATTTTTTTGCAATTATAATATTTTGTTTGTCTGTCCATGTACAACACACCTGCCGTTTTCCGTCCCATTCAGATAATTCCTTCGTGGTACGCCTCTTTTTGTCTTAAGAATGTCTGCTGCTTGTAAACGGTCTTCTGTCTTTGTATCTCTTTCCCGTCGGGCCCTGTCCCTCATTACATGAAGTCTCCCTGACATTGGTTGCTACTCAGAAAAAACGACATTTCGTCCTTCGCCTTTCCACTTCACAATCGCATCACTAACAGTCGACTTGGGCAGCTTGAGAACTGCTGAAATGTCGCTGACGGATCTGCTATTTAGGTGACATCCTGCAATTGGAACTCGTTCGAGGTCACTGAGCTCTTCTATCAGACCCTTTCTGCTGTCACTGTTTTTCTGCCAGGAAGACGATACTATTCGCCTCCGTCTTTCATCTTGATGACATCTGGTGGTTAATTGAGCATTATATAGTGGTGTGAGGGTACTTTTGATCAGATATCGTACGATAATGGCGGCCATTTTACAGACTTGTACAATGTTGCCACATGTTGATGTTTGTTGTTGTTGTGGTCTTCAGTCCTGAGACTGGTTTGATGAAGCTCTCCATGCTACTCTATCCTGTGCAAGCTTCTTCCTCTCCCAGTACCTACTGCAACCTACATCCTTATGGATCTGCTTAGTGTATTCATCTCTTGGTCTCCCTCTACGACTTTTACCCTCCAAGCTGCCTTCCAATACTAAATTGGTGGAATTTGCACGCCAAAATCGGAATTGGACGTCCACTGAGTGGCGAAAGCTGTCCTTTTCAAATGAATCACGTTTTATGCTCCATCGTTGGCCGTTGGAGTATACGGTGTGAAATCTCTGAAAGCAAATAACCTGCGTTATGTTTTTTCAGGGGAATTTTTTCGTGGTGGGTGAACTCATTATTCTGGAAGGCACAGTGGATCAAGATAAGTATGCATATATCCTTGGGGCCTATTTCCACCCCTATATGCAGTATGTTTTTCCTCGACATGATGGCAAGTACCAGCAGGATAATGCAATATGTCAAACAGCTCGGGGTGTACGTGCGTGGTTCGAAGAGCACCAGGTTGAGTTTACCGTACTCCCCTAGCCACCACATACCCCCGGATTTAAGCCCAATTGAGAATCTGTGAGACCACTTTGATTTGGCTGTTCGCGCCATGGATGCTCGATCGAGAAACCTAGTGTAGTTGTCCACGTCATTGGAGTCGCCTTGCCTCCACATCCCTGTCTGTACCTTCCATAATCTCATTCACTCTCTTCCTGCGCATCCGTGGTGCAAAAGGTAGTTATTCATTTTTTTAACAATTGGTTACTTTAACGTGACTGGACCGTGCACAACTAGTTTTAAAAATATGTACGGTTTCATTTACGTTAAAATTTATTGTAAATACCTTAACATATTATACAGTATGTAAGACGCTTAATATCAACAAACGCTGCAAAAAACATAACCTCATGTCTCATAACAGCGAAGAAATCAGAAGACGTGGGAAACTGCCTAAGGCGGTCTCTGCTGCGTATTCGTTAAAGTGATTCAAGAAACGGTTAGATGATCAAAACACCGACAAGGAAACATCATGTGTTCCTAAGTAGGCTGTTCTCATGGTACAAAACTCTTTCCTACTATATCACCAATGTAATGCTGTAGGAATAAAGGTGCGTTACTTTCTCACAGGCCTCATATTATTCTTTCCTGTCTCAGACATTATGTCTGGTTAAAAATGGAAAGTGACGCGGACCTTGATCAAGCGTGACTTGCTTTTAACTGTACGGTATATGTTACATTGCATTTAAGAACTTTCGGATAATTGAACATGTATCAATAATTACAGATTTCTGTAGTCGTATATATAAGTTTGGATGTAGCTGTATTGCGTTGATGTACTGGTGGATACTGTGTGGTATGACACCTGTAGTTGACAGTATAATTGGTATAATGTCAACTTTATCCTGATGCCATATGTCCTTGACTTCCTCAGCCAGTTGGATGTATTTTTCAATTTTTTCTCGTGTTTTCTTCTGTCTATTTCTTGTATTGGGTATGGATATTTCGATTAGTTGTGTTAATTTCTTCTTTTTATTGGTGAGTATGATGTCAGGTTTGTTATGTGGTGTTGTTTTATCTGTTATCATGGTTCTGTTCCAGTATAATTTGTATTCATCATTCTCCAGTACATTTTGTGGTGCATACATGTATGTGGGAACGTGTTGTTTTATTAGTTTATGTTGTATGGCAAGTTGTTGATGTATTATTTTTGCTACATTGTCATGTCTTCTGGGGTATTCTGTATTTGCTAGTATTGTACATCCGCTTGTGCTGTGATCTACTGTTTCTATTTGTTGTTTGCAAAGTCCGTTGTGGTATTGGGATCTTTAATAATATGCTTGCTGTAATATCTGGTGTTTATTGTTTGATCCTGTATTGCAATCATGAATCCTTCCGTCTCACTGTATATATTGCCTTTTCTTAGCCATGTGTTGGATGCGTCTTGATCGATGTGTGGCTGTGTTAGATGATACGGGTGCTTGCCATGTAGCGTTTTCTTTTTCCAATTTACTTTCTTCGTATCTGTTGATGTTATGTGATCTAAAGGGTTGTAGAAGTGGTTATGAAATTGCAGTGGTGTAGCCGATGTATTTATATGAGTGACTGGTTTGTGTACTTTGCTAGTTTCTGCTCGTTCTATAAAGAATTTTCTTAAATTATCTACCTGTCCATATTATTGTTATTATTATTATTATTATTATTATTATTTTCGCTAAGGTTCGATCGGTCCCGAAATGGAAAATATAGTGAAAAAGAAAAATGTTTTATTTGCAACATTTATCTTCACCTTCCAGCTACTTCTCTACACAGTCAGCGTTCCAGGTGGGGTATCTGTCTTAGCGTTGCACCAATTTTCGAATACCCACGCCATAGAACACAGCCGCCTGTGTTCTAAGCAGTTCTCTTCTCTGGTCTGGTCTGCAGCTCGTGGTCAGTGCCAAAATGCTGTCTTCATAGCCAGCGGCTGACATGAGCAGAGAGATGAAAATTAGACAGACCGAGCTGTGCGGTGGGTGATAAAACACTTCCCATCGAAAAAAAAAAACCTGCGGAAGTGTCTTTCTTGCAACTGCAGAGTGCGGCTGAGCATTTTCATGATGAAGGACTACGCTTGATGGCAATACTGCTCTTTGCTTACTCTGAATTGGCCTTTGTAGACGATTTTCTCGAATCGTCTGATTCACTCGCTGCACAAGATCACTTGTTGACACTCGCTTCATTCCATGAACGCCTGCATCATGAACGTCTGTACGTCCTGTTTCAAAGTCTTTGCATCATTGCCACCCTTCGTTGTGACACATGACAGTTGCGTTATGTGGGGTGCACGAAATCAGGCGAAACGCCTCAGCACGAAGAAATCGGATGACAGCACGCATTACACATTTATCGAGTGACACTATTGTTCTAGCCAACTTTTCGTGCTTAGTGTGCAGACAGAACTTGGAAGGGCTACAAGACACTACAACATCGCATAGAAGAGACACTGTGCAGCAAATCTGCACAAAACGTGGTCGAGTTTTCATTGTGCTTTTAATTTCAGACCGACCTGCCACTGAAAAAAAAATCCATCGTAAAAATGGGAAATAAATAACACATTTAGCAATACTGAGAGGACTGCTGATGAAAGTGTGTGTATCACAATGAAACCTGTGATTTTGCGTTACCTAAATTCATGGCTATGATCTCCCAGTTTTCCTAAACGCAAAATGAAAATGAAGTGTGTATAGTAGCATATGCCCTTCTGTACAATAGGTAAGGAAGTTTCAGCCAACTGCAAATTGTTTTTTCGTCTAGTGTTTACTGAGAGAATGTAGTAGTAACTTTTGAACGATTACCTATGATCTATATTACTAAACCGCTTTAACAGTCACCACACTGCCAGCCCCAGTTACAAGTTACCTATATAGTGGCCTGCAGAGGCAACAAGGAATTTTATTTTCAGAATATCATAATAATTATTGACTGAATTAAAAAATTTTAAATATCGTCCAGCTCTACTCGTTAAGAGCTATAATATCACGTAGAGGTTTAACACAGCAAGTGAAATATTAAAGTTAGAAACTGTCTAAATAAATCAGCGTAACTCATGGCGTGCAAAATACCCAGACAATATTCATCCAGTGTTCGCGCATGAGAGCACTTTGCTACTTCCAATAAATTTTACACAACATTTCAGCCCCTTCCGTAACTTTTACTGGCTGATTCACCCCAAAACAACGAAAGGAAAACCATTAAGATTTACACGCTTAACGTCTAATATTTAACACATCAGTCCAATTAAAAAGCGATCAGCCATATGAAGCTGTTTTATGTATGAGAATTCGATTTTTGTTAAACATGAAATAAATTCTGTTTCCTCTCTTTCTCGTATATTCTGCAGCCAAGGTAATAATGGCGATTATCAGCTCTTATCTAAAGGGAATGTAGAAGAAAAATTTAAAAAATGAGAACGAAGAAGGTAAAATTCACAATATAGCACAACTGAGCCCAGGCATACGACTTAGACCTTACACACTGCGGTATCACGCTGTTGCTTTAATTACTGTTTTTCTAGTGCATGGTAAGGAATTTGTCTCGTCGACATCTCTTAAACGAAGACCCATCAACACGAATGGCTTTGGCGTAGGATACCGGGGCATTTTAAACAACATCACTATTTGATCCATTTAGCGATCTCCACGTCGAAACTCACGCCGTTCCATTTTTTTCCGACTAAAACATTTATTATTAAAAAATTGTGAAACTTAATTTCTGGATAAGCTAGATAGTCCTCAATGGAATGCCTTGAAAGTTTGGGTAGGGGGTGACGTAGTGGTGCCAAAAGAATTCCAAGCCAAATATCGTAAGGTGGTTTGCGGAATATATATGTAGATATAGATTACAATTTAAGGTCCCGTCAAAGACTAGTTTGTTAGACACGGTGCAATAGTTCTATTAGGCCAATAACATGGGACAATGTCGGCGCTGTCCATTTCAAAAGAACTATCCCGACCTTCGGCCTAATCGATTTAGGAAGATCACTGGAAATCTCAATGTGGATGCTCGTATCGGAAATCGAACGCCGCAGCTCCAGAATTCAAATCCATAGTTCTAACCGCTTTACCTCCTCATTCAATTAGAGTTTACTAATGTGCCGTAGTAAAAGCGTACTAACGTGCCTTTCTCCTGTCTCCACAAAATCAACACGTCTCTCGTTCAATCAAGTAGATCAGTGCAATTTAAACTGTTCCCTCCGCAAAATTCACAGTTCTTGCTCTTTACTTTTACTGCTTGATATTGCGCAAGATATTAGCACTTTTCCTTTTGTTGGTGCGGACTTTAACAGCCGAGCTACATATAGCGGGCCTATTGTATCGCAGTCAGTAAGTCGTTAAAGTTTCGCCACTGCACCTTTGTCCACTCCAGAACGACTACATCTTGTTTTTAGCAGCACTGTACAGAGTTCGTGACACTGTTGGCAGAGCGAAGACTATTGTGCAACATTATTTTGAACACTTGGGTGGCACCGAAATAAGTTTCAGTTTGTGGCATTTCCCTTCACAGCGATACTGTTCCTGCTTTCTTGCATACTGACACACAGTTTAAATCGCTTAATTTCTAAGGAGTAGGTGTTACGTGACTTCTAAACAGTCAGGTTGACTAATCACACATCTGTACATGGCATACGGCTAAATTACTACAGTTATTGAAGGAAGAGCATGCTATTAGCAGATAAACAGCAGATACTTTTCTCTGACCAATAGTATAGTTGGCTAGCAGTCTTATGGTGCTTCTGATCCCAGCTCAATGACGCACGAACGACAGAATCGGACGCGGCACAGACATCATCACAGCGCCAGCAACGTATAATACTTTCACAAATAGTCATGTAAACTACGATAGCCATTTCGTGTTAAACTTACTTGTAACCGTAGTATCCTTTCACGCAACGAGTGATCTTTTTCAGCAACAGTGATACAATTCGTCTAGAATACTTCTTTTCTTTGTAGTAAATCCATTATGGGTGAGTAACTGCACTGTGATTTAAATTGGCGATTTATCTGGGTATAAATATGCAACCTTTTCATCCATAATTCCCAAGACATCCTGACACCAACACACCGAAAACGACAAGAATAAGACATATTCATATTCCTGCATGAATTATATCTCTCAGTCTTGTAACATCTATTGTATTAAGGAACTCATGCACTTTTTAATTACACAGTAAATATTTCACTCTCTTATTAATGTAACGACTACGACATGCTATAACGCATTCACTCTTAATTACATAGCAAATAGTTCACACTATTTGTTTATCTTTTGTGTACTATTTTAATCCATAATATTGTGTATTGTCAATGTAGGAACATACTTGCAGCTGGCAAGATTCACATAAATATATTATCTGTACTTGTAAATAATTATTTTGTAATGCAATGCATCTGAGGCAACGATCGTGATGTAGCGCTGTTTTCTAACTATTGTATACATATTCTTTCTGTTTATATCCAGTGTGTACATTCTGTGAATAAGTGTGAAACCAAGTGCACCTGAATATTATATATATTTGTGTGTACGCCCGATAATGTACGTTATGAGAATGGATCTGCTATGGACACCACGATGTCCTGGAATGTGAGTACCCAAAATCGTAACAACATCCTTTTCATAAACGTTTCGTCATCGATTACTTAAGTTTCGTATTTTCGCTACTAAATTTTCGTCCTTTTTGCCAGCCCCATCGCTACAGCGTCTACATACATTTGGTCCACGATATAATGTTCCAGTAACACGTGCACGTGATGATGAGCCTGCAATGGCTTGGAAACACATTAATTGTACAATAAATCACATCTAAATTAAAAAATGTGACTGTTTGCATATTTACACCCAGATAAATTTCATTTTCTTTTTATTTTACTGCCTTTTGGCCTAAAAGCCATCATCCAAGAAGAACTCTTCTATGACCATGCGGTTAGCTTCAGAAAATCTCTTCTTCATCTACATTTACTCCGCAAACTACCATACGGTGCATGGCAGTGGGTATTTTTTTACCACTGTCTTTCCCTTTCGTGTCCTACTCGCAAGTCGAGCGAGAAGAAAAACGACTCTCTACGTGATTCCGTAAGCTACCTGTTTTCTCCAATTTTGCCTTAGCGGTTCTGACGTGAGATGTGTTGGTGGCAGTGGGCGCGTTCTACAGTTGTTGTAAATGGAAGTTCTCTAAATCTATCAACAGTGTTTCGCGAAATGAACATCTTTTTCCTCCAGGGCTTTCTATTTGAATCCACGGAGCATTTCCGCGACACTCGCGTCTTGACTGAAATCGAAGGTAACAAATCTAACACCACGCCACTGAATTGTTTCGTTGCCTTCTTTTAATCAGACTTGGTGGGTATCTCAAACATTCGAGCAGTACTGAAGAATGCATCGCGTAAGTGTTCTGTAAACAATCTCCTTTACAGATGGGATAAACTTTTCTAAAATTCTCTCAATAAACCAAAGTCGCACTTTCAACTTCCCTGCAATCGACCCTAAGTGCTCGTTATATTCCATGTTGCTTTTCAACGTTATGCTTAGAATTTTTTGGTTGACAACGCGGCCTCAAACCAAGAAAAATTTTATTGACTGTGATAACGGCCGCGGATACCTACGTTTACATTATGCTTAGATACTTAATCGACATGGTCGCCAGGAAGCACCACTGCATCAAGGTTGCCAACACAGTCAGTCTCGTAGGCTGTTCCTTCCTCGGGTAGAACAGACGAATTTATCACGAATAAAGATTGGCTGTGAGAGGGAAGCCGCCGAACTCCCCAACGCAGTGCAAGCAGGATTCTACAGGGTGGGCAAATTACACACTGCACACCACAGTTAAAAGGTCACTACTTCGAAAAATGTGCCTACAAAATTCGTCTGTAATGGCGCAAAAGCGTGGTGCCCTGCAACGACACTCTTGGACTCGGCGGAGCTTCGAACAACACAAGGCGATGTCACATGCGGAAAAAAGGCCACAGCTCACAAGTTCAGGTGAGCTGTAAGGTGGGTTAATGATGTCACATTGACACCAAATTTTACCAAAATTCTGCCCAGCACCACGTGGACGTGCCAAACGATGACAATATCGTCACAACACCTCTCACTCATATTTCACTCCTTCTTTTCACGTCTCTGCTATGGAAATCAGAATCGCGACATCCGGAGCGGTTTTCTTATGGGTGGCCGAGGAAAACATTTCAGTCACACCGCCTCACAGAATCGACACGGAGAGGACTCACGTGGTGGCATAAAGGGCTGAAATGATGTAATGTTGATGCTTTAATTTGTTCTGAAAGCGGTGCTGATATTCAAGACAATAAAAGCGGGTTAAAAGCTGTGAGCTGTCTGGAAAAGTTAACCTTGCATTACTGAGCAACTGTTTCATCAGGTATCCAGTCTAGTTTACCAAATTGCCAACCAGACTAACATTAATTATAATCTTTTAGTAGTCATCTTACGATAACTGGTGGTATATATATAAAAAGACAATTTAAATAATAAGAAATAAATCAGATTATATTTGGACATGTATTTTAACATTGGTCATTGTTCCGTTAAAATTTCAGCATAGTAAACTTGATTCATAACTAAACTGGTGTCTTATTTAGGATTGTGAAAATGTGAGTTTGTAATCTTACGGAACACAACAAATATGGAGCCAAGATTGGGAGACTGCATACAACACTGCATTCATAAAATAACACACGAAGAACGTTGAAACATATGCAAGAGGAAATTAACCACAACCAACCGATTCAATTTTCACCCAAAGAAGTTACGTTCGTAGCACAATCCTGTCCGTCATGTAATTACCACACACTGGTATACTAAATTCATACTCTCTCTCTCTCTGGAATCTTCCCGAAAAGAATAGCTGAGGGCTACTTTAATGGTCAACTTGGTTTACACAAAGAGTGTAACTCCACAATAATATTGATAATTAAAATAAATTGCCTCGAAACACACATTACAAAAGAAAAACCTCGAACTGGTTACTATCGTCTTAGTATTAACCTGATGGGTCAAACAACTGTATAATCACGTGGTACTGGTCTCACAAAGTACACCCCACGTGGGTTGAACATAAAGAAAAGTTGCTATATTGAAAAATATTGTCAAGACGATACGTTATAATCTCATGGACATTCACATTTAAGATTGATGATCTTAGTTAGAGTTACGGATCATCCACACTTGGTTCCACTTTACCCACAAAGTAGTGACAAAGCAACTACTGGAAGATATTCTGAACTTCACACTCGAATTACACTGCGTTGCAATTTAAGATAACATCAGATATTTTAGATCTAAAACTGAAATAAAGGTGATTAAATTTTCAGTTAGGCTGAACTTAAGAAATCCATTGTCCTACAGACTTAGCAGAGACGCGCTTAGCTGGAGATCTTACCACTTCAGATGCTTGCCATGGACAGACTGCCTGGGCCCCTACCGAGGGTGCTTAACAGATACAAACGGAAGTGACCAGAGAGGCAGCTTCCTATACCAACATGACATGGGACAGACAGGACCATACTAAGAATAGAAACCTCTCTGCTTTTAGAAAGCGTAGCTACCTGTTCCGACGTTGGTCCTACTGTTCTCTGGCAGACAGGTTTTTCTGCTACCATCAAGCATGCAACTAGAAATACATTTGCTCATTTATCCTCTCACACTGAAGGGAAGGGGGATGACAGTATCTTATCATACACAGTATATAAAAGAAAGCGGATGTAGGTTCCGATGAGACTGTGTGACATGAATTACATATAAACTGTGTTTTAAAGTGTAGTAGTGTGACAGATCGTTCTTGATTATGTGTAAAAGTAACACGTTCCACTGCTCAGTCTCCTCCCAGATATTCAGAAACACCACAGAAATTTAGAAGTGGAATGTATGCCGTAAATGACAACAGTTTTAAAAAATTAACTTGAAAGGAATCCAACAGAGACCTTTCAATGAAACCACGACTTTCCCTACGGCTTTGATTCCCACACATTTCGGGTCGAAAACGATAATTCACAGTGCGATGATCAGCAGGAAGATGTTCTTGACATGCTTTGACTCCGCATTTCACCACAGTTGTGCCCGCATAACCGTGGAAGTGTCACACATGCTTTGACACTACTTACACCCTTCTCAAGGAACATTGTGGGGCTACATCCCCATTGAATGTCATCGCAACCCTTTGGCGTGCAGTGCGACTTGACTTTTTGCTCTCGTGTACTGGTTGCAACCACGAGGAAACTTTCTAAGCCATTCGAAGATATTTGAACGTTTTCTGAAGCAGAGAAGACTACTTATGCTTTATCAACCCTTCCGTTTTCCGTCCTCCCGTGAGATGGTCACCCGTGAGCACAACATTAATACGTGCATAAAGAAAATGACAAAGCGTCCTTCTCAGAGCCTTATTTCGGAAACACTCTCGGTGCCACCCACGCAACTTTACTGGGCACGTTACAATTACATTTGTCAAAAACTTCGATACCAATTCAGCATGGAATCTGCTCTGGTGCTTGAACGTAGGCAAAACGCACTCAGGGGTGTCGAAAGGGTTGCATAACCATCAGACACCAGAGCAGTCACCAGAATGAAAAGGTGTAAAAATTTCTGACTGGTATATTTCCTGTTTGAAGTGCAGCCGAACCCGAGGTAGCATCATAGGGCGCCACGCTTCTGCTCCATTACAGACGAATTTTGTAAGGCCGTTTGAGTCAAATTACAAACTTACGCGTCGCAAGTGGGAGACAATTAAGTAATCAAAAAAATGGTTCAAATGGCGCTGAGAACTATGGAACTTAACTGCTGTGGTCATCAGTCCCCTAGAACTTAGAACTACTTAAACTTAACTAACCTAAGGACATCACACACATCCATGCCCGAGGCAGGATTCGAACCTGCGACCGTAGCGGCCACGCGGCTCCAGACTGTAGCGCCTAGAACCACACGGCCACTTCGGCTGGCGAAAAAGTAATCCTTTAATTTTGTTGCGCAGTACATAAAACTGGCACAGAAAGTACTTTATGCACCTTAAGGTAGGCAACCCAACATACATCACACACAGTGGGGAGAGGGCGGTACTGCAACTTTGGTTGCCTATATGAAGGTGATTAAAATGTTTTCCAGGCCACCTTCAAATGGTTCAAATGGGACTTAACATCTGAGGTCATAAGTCCCCTAGAACTTAGAACTACTTAAACCTAACTAACCTAAGGACATCACACACATCCATGCCCGAGGCAGGATCCGAACCTGCGACTGTAGCAGCAGCGCGGTTCCGGACTGAAGCGCCTAGAACCGCTCGGCCACATCGGCCGGCAGGCCACCTTCATTTTGCCCACGCTGTACATTAGAGATGGGGGATCCGCTCTTGAACTAATTCATAGAGTTCAATCTTTCAAAGGAGTGAACAATCAGTGATTCAGAAAAAAAGAACGGTAGCTCCAAACGTTTCCCACGGCAGAGAGAGAGAGAGAGAGAGAGAGAGAGAGAGAGAGAGAGAGAGACGGAGCATATCAGCAGCGCCTCTGCTGGTCAGAGCACAGTGCACGCCACACAACACAGCCAGCGCCGGCCTCTGCCCTGCTTCTACCTTGACTGCCTGCATTGTGCAGTGCCCCATTGGATTTTGTGTTTCACATATGCCGTGCCGTCTCTGTGCGTTGGCTGCCGCTTGCAGTGTCTGGCGCAGCTTAACTTCGCATCACACTCTGTCGGCGATCTTTTCAGTCACACGTCCTGCCCTCTGGGCAGTTGATGCGAGCAACAGGACAGAGAGCCACCTAGCGGGTAACATAGGAACTACTTGCAACAACCTGCTCGCAAGGGAATGGACGATTTGTCTCGGAGCGGGTGAGTTCACCGCTCCCCCCACCCTCGGAACTCGCCCGCTCAACGCTCACCCCACCGTCTCGACTCTAGCCAGAGCATTGAGCAAAGCGACTCAGGTGTCACTCTGGTCTCTGCGGTCTCAGCTCACGCAGTAATACAGCTCGCGGCTCGACCTGCTCGACTCAGCGCCTCTGCATCGGAGTTCGTCCCTACTGGATATTGTTCTTCGTAGTAATACTGCTATGTATATTACATTATTATGTTATGTGTACATCAATTGTTTTTATTTTATTTTTGTTTGTTTAAACTGATTAGATTAGGTTCCTGATGACTCCTCTTACTATAGGATTTTTATTATGGACACTCGAATTTACGCTTTAATTACGAGCGAACCGATAAACGTATCGCAAAATGTGATACACCAATATTTTCCTTGTTTTGTTCTGCGTAAGGCTATATGCAGCACTTTCGTTTTACAGTCAAATTTATATATTTTTTTTCTTATTCTGGTACGGATTTTGCGATATTAGGCGTCTTCGGAAGGAAGCGTTCACTTTAAAAATATATGGCTTGCGATGTATTTGTATGAGGTTAATGAAATTTTAATACATTATAGCCAAATATATTGTTAATGTAAATCTCAAGTTACAACATTTTCCGATCACCCAGAAAACCACGATAGTGCAAAATAAATCAATAATCAAAAACTTTGTCATATCATGGAAATTTCAATAAACAATACAAAATTCTTACTCATTATGTGTGTTACTTCAAAATAGGATCAAATAAGATCAAAATACAGGTATAGTACTGGAATAAACCAAGTTTAAAGGGCAATGTGCCTACCATTTATTTTCTATTGTAAATGAGTGGTGAGTCATGAAAAAGAGCTAATTCATTTCAGGGAGTGAACAGTTCTGATCCAATCTCTGAAAAGAACAGTTTTGCCCATCTCTACTGCGCTCGCGCGGTTTGACTTTGCTATCTCGACCGCTTTCGATTAACCCATACTTCGGTTCACCAATATTCGATATCGACGTTCTGCTCTATTTCAGTCACTATCACATACGTAATTTTCACTGTTGTCGCGTCGTCCAGTCCCCACTGTTGCCAACATGAGCAGTATTTTATGGAAGTTCCACAGTATTTTCCCCTAGATATACCTCATGTTACGTGACGCTGCTAAGCTTGCGATATCATGCCTCCTCGCGAAAACGGAGCAAGTGCGTGAAAACTTGTATTCTTTTGCCCCGTGTCCCTGCGCCGCCGCCTCCCACGCAAGGAAAGCTCCTCCGCTGGCTGCGGGGGCGACTGCATACTGGGTGAGGTGAGGGCGGCGGCCCGGACCGAATATAAAGCAGGCGAGACCCGGGCGCGCACGTATAAAGCATCGCGTTATTGCTTAAATCGGCCGGAAGATATTAAAACGCATAAAAACGCTCTAGTCTGCAGAACAAATTTCTCGGAGGAAGAAGAAGAAGAAGCGCCCGGCGGCAGTACGTGAGCGGAATGGGCGACAAGTGCGCCGGAAACGAAGCTGGTCGCAGGTGATGGATGCCCGCAGGTACCGCCGTGCTGTCCCGCGGGGTTTCCCCTGTCGCGAAGCGCCAGCGTTCAAATACGGAGCGCTCCCGCCGGGCCGGTTGCGGAGTTTTTATTTTGCTCGCTGCTGTTTACGCTACTGATCTGCGAAAGTTGGTAGGAAAACGAGTCAGACACAAAGAAATTATTCCTTTACGTTGATACTAATAGGAAGCCATGAAAGATAGTACACTAGAAAACATCGGATCAAAAGTACCCGGACAGCCCTACGTAATGCGGAACTGACCGCTACATGTTACGAGAGGTGGCCCATCCAGCAGGCGGGGGAGTACTGCGTTGTCAGCAGGGAAATAGCATAGTGCGTCGGCCAGAAGTCCTCACTGACTTCGATCTTACACTAGTCATTGTATGCTGGAACGTCGCGAATCAAACCGCAATAGCATTTTATTGCAGTAAGCTACCTTGCAGTACGGGCTCGTAGCTTTGGAGTCGTTGGCGATGACAGCCGCTTGTGTATCTCGGCGTGATTCACTCGCACCTGTCGCTAGCACGGCCGTGGGAAGTGCTACTTGTGTCAGTTCCAGAGACAGAATTTTCAAACCCTTAAGAATCTAAATAAACTATACTAAATCTTATCCCATTTCAAAAACACTTTATATTTAGCCTTTTGTTATTAAAAAGAAGCTGGCTGCAAAATCCCACATATCTGGCTGGGATCCTTTCAAAGTTAAAGAAAATTACCAAAAATTCGTTTAATAACAGTTTGTATTGTTGTGTAAATAAATGAGAGAAAATAGAGTGTGTATGCGGCACATACGTAAAGATTAAATATTATCTGTTCAACATTATGTAACTTAGTCATGGGAAAGTATGCAACAAGCTGTTGCAACGAAAGCTGTAATTCGCCTTACTTGCTGATGACGTATGTCCAAGTGTGCTTGTTTTTGTAAGAAGACAGCCAGAATAGTTATTTGTAGAGTAATTCATTTCTAAAGTTATTTCAAGATTAGTTTTCGTTTCATTTCGTTTGGTGTGAGATTTTATTCATATTTGCAACATAAAATGACGTAAATGCGCCTGTGAATGTTAGTTGGAGTGAAACAGTTTAGACGCGAATACGATCTTGAAACGTTGATCTGATTGGCTGTTCATTTGATCAACCAATCAGAGTGAAGTCTTTCCCGCGCTCTATCAAGAAGTATATGCGCTTTGAACAACGGCATTGGGGCAGTCGCAGTCTCGCTGTCGGACGCGCAAGTCCTGTTGAATGTGCCCGAAAAAGTTATACGTAAAATGAAGAAGGAACTGTTATTTCGCGTTCGGTTTATATTACCGTGAAAGCAGATGTATTTACGGACAGAGTGTGAAAATTTGAGCTTTGTGAAGGAATTAGTTGGAGAGATAAACGCGTGTGAACCCTCGGCCTTTGTGAAGAATTCCGCGTGGCATATTTCGTAATCGTTTACGGAATAGTTGGCGAGCAACTTCTTTTAAAGAAATCCACTGAAAAGGACCGAAAGTAAAACTCATATTGTAGCTGAGTATAAATCGTGTAACAATTCCGGTTGAACTGCGGTACATTTCTGGCTTTCTTGCGTGTGTACTAGATGGTACGAGCTGTGAAATTATAGTGGTATTAGCTGATAGTTTTAAATGGAGGCTGATGGCACGTATTTGATTTGGCATCTAAAGCAAATAATGAACTATTTGCCGAATTTTGACATTTTTCTAAGAGATGAAACAATCGTCCTCCACCTGAAAATTGTTGTAAGATATTTACATGACATTTAGCTACACAGTTAATGCGGACTGTGCTAACGTAAGTATTGACGATGTTTTTCTTAAACGCTGCTTTTAATATCGTCAGAACAGTATCTACGTTGCAGAGAAGACGCCGTACTGAGGTAGGTGGAACTTTTGTGGTTGACAGTACGACGAAAGAAGCAGTAAGCAGTTACGCGAATTTCAAACCAGCAAAGCCGCAATGTCACCGGAGTGACAAATCCATAAGTGGCATTTCAGCACTTCTAAAGCTGCCCAACTCGACTGTCGTTGATATGACTAAGAAGTGCCTAGGTAAAGGAAGAATCACAACTCAACCAAAACTAGGCAGAATCCATGTACTGACGGATAGACAACTTTGTGGATTGCAGAGGGTGCTTGTAACAAATCACATGGGGGAAGGTATCATTTGTGAGTTACAAAGTGCTACTAACTGTACAGTTAGCTGAATGACTGTGCATAGGGAGTTAAAAGGAATACCTTACCATTGTCTAGTAGCTCCTCATAAGGCCCACATTTCTGTAGTCAGTACTAAGGGACGTTTGAGATTGTGTGATGAGTGACGCCATTGGACAATGGACGACTGAAAACGAAAGATTTGGAGTGATGAATGACGGTACATCCTGTGGCAATCCGATGGATTGGTTTGTATTTGGTGAACTCCCATATTACTTTACCTGCCGTCATGTGGAGCGCCAACAGTGAGGTACAAAGGAGGTGATGAAACGGTATAGGGGTGTTGTCATGGCTAGGGTGTGGTACCCCTACTGAGCTTAAGAAAACGCTAAATGCTGATGGATATGAACACATTTTGCGGCACTGTGTAAGAGGTATTTGTAGAGGTTCAGTCATAAGGCAGCATCTGTGAGGCAGTCGATTATGGAAAAAACATTCCTAAAATACATTTATCTGCCCAGTTGCGAACCTGAACGCAATGAAACACCTTTGGGATATGTTAAGAAATTTGACTTCGCTCCAGACGCTAGCGTCCATAGTCACTAACTTCTCTGGTTTCTGCTCTTGAGGTCATTCAGACACCTCGTTGGAAGCGTCCTCACCAGAATTCAAGGTGTTGTAAAGGCGAAGGATGGATATATCCTATATTATTGTCTATGAGCACTATGGAACTTAACATCTGAGGTCATCAGTCCCCTAGAACTTAGAACTACTAAAACCTAACTAACCTAAGGACATCACACACATCCATGCCCGAGGCAGGATTCGAACCTGCGACCATAGCGGTCGCGCGGTTCCAGACTAAAGGGCTTAGAACCCCTCGGCCACACAGGCCGTCCCTCCTATATTATTGTCCAGTAATAGTCGTTTGGGTACTTTTGATCAGACAGTCTACAAACAATTGACAATGCAGTCATAGAGACGGTCCACAAGCTACCATTACGAAAAGATGGAGAAGGAAATCGGTCGTACCTTTTCAAAGGGACCATTCCGGCATTTGTCTGGAGCGATTTAGGGAAGCTTACAAAACCTAAATGTTGATGGCTATCTTGAACTGTCGTTCTCGCGAATGCGAGTCCAGTATACCAGTAACTGCGCCACCTCACTCAGTCTACATTAGCAAAACTTTGGTCTCCCACTGCAACAGAGCATATTATCATAATCAGCTTACGGGAGTAAACCGACCGAGGTAGCGTAGTTGTAAGCCACTGAACACATATTGGAGAGGACGATGGTTGATACGTATCAGAAACCTTGTGTTCTGTGACAAGATAAATAAAAGTATGTGTAGAACCATCAAAACTACCGCTACAAAGAAAATAACTGTATTAGTACATCGAAAATTACGGGAAAAACAAGGCTACAGAGTGAAAAATCATGACAGGCTGTACAAATGCGTGGCATTTGTGTGGATACAAGCACAAAATACTTTGTTAGTGTCATGTAATAGGGAACAATAAAAATTCCACCTAAGATAGCACAAAAAGTGCTTAAACAAGTATAGGTACAGAAAAACTAAACAAACGACTTACGGCACCGCTCCTCGCAAGCGACTTCTAGTCAAATATCGTGTCTATGGAGTATCGTCTCAGTTGTGTGACTAGATGCGTGATTTCCTGTCAGAAAGGTAAGTGTCCGTAGTAACCGACGGAAAGCCACGAGTAAAACAGACGTAATATCTGTCGTTCACAAGGAAGTGTAATACGCCCTATGGTGTTCCTGATCTATGTAAACGATTCAGGAAACAATCTGAGCAGCCCTGTTAGACTGTTTGCAAATGATGCTGTTATTTACCGTCTCGTAAAGTCATCAGAAAATTAAAATCAATTGCAAAATGATTTAGATAAGATATTTGTGTGGTGCAAACAGTGGTAATTGACCCTAAATAACGAAAAGTTTCAGATCATGCCTTAAATTTCGGTTACACGATAAATGAAAAATTGTAAAGGCTGTAAATTCAACCAAACACTTAGGGATTACAATAGATTACAATTACAAATTTTTTTTTAAACAGTAGTGCTACTGACAATATTACTCGTCCATATGATGTTATTTATATGTATTTAGCGATGCTGGTGTTGATTCCGCATCTAACATTTGACGATGCCACATAAAGAACATTAGGACTTTGTTTTTATGAAACACATCTGATGATGGTCATTAAAGACCGAAACCAGTAATCTGTTAACAAAAAGTTTGCCGGCCGCGGTGGTCTAGCGGTTCTGGCGCTGCAGTCCGGAACCGCGGGACTGCTACGGTCGCAGGTTTGAATCCTGCCTCGGGCATGGGTGTGTGTGATGTCCTTAGGTTAGTTAGGTTTAAGTAGTTCTAAGTTCTAGGGGACTTATGACCTAAGATGTTGAGTCCCATAGTGCTCAGAGCCATTTTTTTAACAAAAAGTTTGTGGCCATAGACGTAAATTAAAGAAAACTAATTACGAATAACTAAAATTTGAACGATCCCATAGGTATTGTATTGTATGGTAACCGGGGGCCTAGAAACGCCGGAGAGGCGCCGTCCCCGCCGCAGCCGCAGCGGTCCACAATCCCACGACGACTACCGCAGTCCACTTCACTCCTCTGCCCCCCACATCGAACCCAGGGTTACTGTGCGGTTCGGTCCCCGGTGGAACCCCCACGGAACACCAGACGAGTGTAACCCCTATGTTTGCGTGGTAGAGTAATGGTGGTATACGCGTACGTGGAGAACTTGTTTGCGCAGCAGTCGCCGACATAGTGTAACTGAGGCGGAATTAGGGGAACCAGCCCGCATTCGCCGAGGCAGATGGAAAACCACCTAAAAACCATCGACAGACTGGCCGGTGCACTGGACCTCGACACAAATCCGCCGGGCGGATTCGTGCCAGGGACCAGGCGCCCCTTCTCGCCCAGAAAGCCGTGAGTTAGAGCGCATGGCCAACCGGGCGGGCGATCCCATAGGTAATATTGGGCGGAAAGCGAACCAAAGACTATGACTTACTGGCAGAACACAGAAGATGCAACACGTCTACTGAAGAGAGTGCCAGCACTACACTTTTCGCCCTCTTGTGGAGTACTGCTGGGCGGTGTGGGATCCGCAACAGATAGGATTGACGGATAACATCAAAAAAGTTCTACGAAGAGTAGTTCTTTTTGCATTATCGCGAAGTACGGGAGAGAGTGCTACGGATACGATACGCGAATTGGGGTGGCAATCATTAAGACAAAGACGATTTTGTTGTGGCAGAATACTCTCATGAAAATGCAATCACCAACTTTCTCCTCTAATTGTGAAAATATTTTGTCCGCGCCCAATTACACAGGGAGAAATGATCCTCAGAAAATAAGAAAAATCAGAACTCGCACGAGAAGATTTAAAGATTCGTTTTTCCCGAGCGGTCTGTGAGAGCTGAACGGTAGAGAAGTGGCTAAATGGTTCAAATGGCTCTGAGCACTATGGGACTTAACTGCTGTGGTCATCAGTCCCCTAGAACTTAGAACTACTTAAATCTAACTAACCTAGGGACATCACACACATCCATGCACGAGGCAGGATTCAAACCTGCGACCCTAGCGGTCACGCGGCTCCAGACTGAAGCGCCTAGAACCTCACGGCCACAACGGCCGGCAGAAAAGTGGCGTGAAGGAGGCACTTAATTCTGAAATGCAGAGGAATCATGTAGAATGCTAATAAAGAATACTATAAAATCTGTCGCTGCACACTCTCTACTTGATGGACCAGCAGTCTTCTGTGGATGTAGACTGAACTTCTCCATTGACATCAATGATTCCTTCACACATGGCAACGGATGGTTAACTGTTGCTGTTGTACGAGGTGGTTCAGGTGTTCCAAATGTATCCGGCCTCGAAAGCTTTGTCGGCCGTGATGTCATCGCATACAGAAGCTATCATATTACTGAAAATGCTAATAAAGACTTCGGCAAATCTACCTATATGTCACCCTCACCCCTTACTTTATATACACGTAGTATCTTGTATAAGGCGCAGTATGTATCCCATCTTTCTCAGCAAGTACAGAGAGAAAGGAGAGCATTAACATCAAAATTGTTTACACTTTGCACGCTTCCCCATGTATTTCGTGTTAAGTATTTAATGAAATCTGGACAGTCCAGTACAATGCGCTCTTCAATCAGAGGCAAGAGTCTGGCACGCTCGCGTTTCCTCAGTTGCACAAAATCTCTCAGAAAGGAGACATAAAAAATATTTTTTATCTAACACTTGCGTAAGGGATCCAGGACGAGTAAGAAATAGAATTCGCCCAGATATTCGCTGTGAGAGGGAGAACGGTGAGGCTTCGGGCGAGTTCTGGGCGACAAGTAGTATATTTTACTTGCACCCGTCTCCCAATTTTTATCTCGTTCCGTGTATTTTACGGTCTTATCTGACAAATGCGTTTCGTTTCTCGCCTCCTTGCTTACCCCTGTCTCGGGAGTTTCTCACTGCGGCACAGAGAGAGAGAGAGAGAGAGGGGGGCAGGGGGGGGGGCAGACAGAGAATTGCGGTAAAGAAAGATCGAAGTGTGGGAATACGGAGAAGGAAGACGAAGGGAAGTTCTTGAAGAAATGGAAGACAGAATGACGGTGAGGGCGGATACGAACTAAAATAAACGATGCCCATTTCTTCATATCTGTGCTCCTGTATTTTGAAATTCAAATGCGACGACAGAAAGGACGAACGACAGAACAGTACGGCAGGCGGGCGAGTCTTACGGCTCAATGGCGCCCAGTGGAAATATCAGGCGACAAAGTGTGCGCGTGGTAAGTGAGGGTGAGGATGGTAGAGAGAGAGAGAGAGAGAGGGGAGAGAGAGAGAGAGAGAGAGAGGGAATAAAGGATGGAGTACCCTGCAGGCAGCTATTCGCCAACTTCTGCTACTCCTGTTGTGCACAAAACTAAACGTTTTGAATAACAGCGTCGAAATATGTGACGACAAGGGGCTAGCGAAGGGTGGCGAAAAAAGACGACTGCTTCATTCGCTGTTACGTTATGATGTAAATTCCTGAAAAGTGGTCCGTGCCATGTTTCCGGCACAGCAAAGCGTGCGGTATTCGGCCCAAACGGCGGTCGCTGCCGCGAACACCAGCTCCTCAGGCAGCATGGAAAATTTAGTTTCATAAATTGTTTCGCGCGGTTTTTATGCTGCGCCGTGAAGGATTTCTCAAAGACGCCTCCTATATACATACATACAACGTTTTTCTCCTGTGAGGGAGGTAGGGTGGTGGAGAGGGCTGTGAGAATGGTGAAAGCGTGGGGTGCCAACTTTTATAACAATTGCGAGTCGGAAAATATTGCCACTCTGTGACCAGGACAACAAAGCGGCAGTGGCAGCAAGTTTGTGTGTGTGTGTGTGTGTGTGTGTGTGTGTGTGTGTGTGTGTGTGAAGGAGGGAAGGGAGGGGTGGGGTTGGTAAGAGTCGCACAAACAGGGAGGATTTTGCACCCGCGGATTTGGTAACATATGGGGGCAGTGCAAGATGAATACGGAGTTTTTTCACCCATTAGCGAGCGAGCAGGAAATATCGCAACGGGCCCTAGTGACGCCTGGGAACGCACTGCATTCATCACCCCCGAGATTCATACGGCATGCCGCAAGGATACACACGTTGGTGGACTTGAAAAAGAAATAAATACACGAATAAAATACAACGAACGAAAGCTTGGTATACAGTTCCTGGACAAAGTAGTGCAACGTCCTGTGGAAATAACTGTAGGGGAATCAAACTGATGCCTCGAAATATTCGGCAATTTCCCGAAAAATTAAGGAACTCGTTTAAACACAATCATTAGTCTCTGCCCGTTCACTGCACTGGGCAGTGTATACCGGATTGATGGCGCGTTTCTTGACTATTGAGAAAATATTTAAAATAATTCCACACAGGCGCCTAGTGATACTAAATATTCGAACTGGTATTCGATTGTTGATACAGCTTACGGGAATACGATCGTTTGACGTCCTCGACAACCACCGATATTTCTACAGGTGAACACACCGTTATTTTCGAGGCGGGAATGCATAGAGAGAGAACGCTGCGCGTGGAAAACTTGAACCTTCGATCGACTGGACTAATAAAGCCGCATGCAGAAAGATGACCTACACACCGTAAACCACTAGCGCCACACAGAAGCAAAGATGACCATCATCAGACGTCATCAATGACGCAGTACTAACTAACGACAGGTGGACAACCATTGTGAACTATTTCCTCGGTAGGTTGAGCAGGAAGAGAGGAGGATTCCTGCAGAATGTAGTCGGTAGTCGCCCCTATTTGTAAGGCCACTTGCTAGTTTAATCTCAGTAGCTTCCTTACAAACACTATTCCAGTAAGTGGAAATGCACGCCAGAATCTACGTTACATTCCATCACATAACCAGTACGAAGGCAGCTGTCTGCAATCGCAGATTTGCCCGACTGTTGTAAGATTAAAGGACTCTTGTACTCTATACACCTGTCCTCCACGCTGCCAATGGTCTGACCCGATGTATGACACGACATAACTGCAAGAGATCTGAAATCCAAGACAATACTTCACGGTGGTACGAAAATTCACATCACACCTCGTTACCTCGGAACACGACCAGTCCTCTTGTAAATACCACCGAAAATACGATTGATCGACATACAGATGGTCTCAAAAAAAGCTTTTCTAGTACAAAAACGCTTGCTCTTTCTAACGACACGGAAATAAAGAATAAAGAAGGTGATAGTATTTAACAATATGGCATCAAAGTGTGCACAAATTTCATGCAAGATTAGTTCACAGCATCTCCCCAAATTAATAACGTTTCGAATTCTTACAAGTATCTTCTGCCGTTCCGTAGAAGAGATACAAAGTAACTTCTCTGCGGTACTGTTCCTGGATCGGAATAACAAAGTGACTGACAGCTAGTTGTTTATAGGACAGCTACCATAGCAAAAACAAACCAGAACATGAGTTTGGTCACCTCTTCTGTCGTTTTCACTGTAGTTACACCGCTCTGCTAGGTCAGCTTCCGGTTACTACTCAGGGACCAGTAACAGAACTGTTGTGATTTGTATGTATATGCTGCCTTTCTCTTTTCGGTGTCGCTGCCAAAGCTGTCACGCTCAACTTTCAGTCTGATACAACAACTTAATATTTGGAGCCTGAATTAATTTTCGCTGTTGACGAAGAGAAGACAATAGATGCACTTGAGCAGCACAGCGAACATCGACCCGAGACCAACTTAACAGCAGAAACATTAGGCTTTCAGGTTTGAATGTGACTCTCGAATGGAGTGAAAAGAACCTACCTGATGATGGTTAGCGGTTTAGGGCGTTAAATGGCG
This sequence comes from Schistocerca cancellata, assembly GCF_023864275.1. Classification (NCBI taxonomy): domain Eukaryota; kingdom Metazoa; phylum Arthropoda; class Insecta; order Orthoptera; family Acrididae; genus Schistocerca; species Schistocerca cancellata. The sequence goes on along the minus strand of NC_064627.1, from coordinate 185,966,900 downwards.
TTCTCATCAGTGCCCGCAACGTACCTGTCTAGCGCCTTGAACAAAGCTGGTTTTGCACCTACAAAACAGCATTTGCTTTCACCTTCAGAAGTCTGCTGCTGAAAGTCGTCGTCTGCTAGTGGAAGCGTATGGAGAACTACTCTGTCGGAAACAACATGTAGAGACTGGTTCCGACGATTCAAAGGAAACGACTTTGAGGTGAGTGACAAAGGGCGCCCTCGACTGTGTGGTGTACCACGAACAGCTCCAACCGCAACAACAGGTGATTGCCGAATCTACATCTACATCTACATTTATACAAACAACAAAAGGTGATTGCCGAATCTACATCTACATCTACATTTATACTCCGCAAGCCAACCAACGGTGTGTGGCGGAGGGCACTTTACGTGCTACTGTCATTACCTCCCTTCCCTGTTCAAGTCGGGTATGGATCGCGGGAAGAACGACTGCCGGAAAGCCTCCGTGCGCGTTCGAATCTCTCTAATTTTACATTCGTGATATCGTCGAGAGGTATAAGTAGGTGGAAGCAATATATTCGATAACTCATCCAGAAACGCACCCTCTCGAAATCTGGACAGCAAGCTACACCGCGATGCAGAGCGCCTCTCTTGCAGAGTCTGCCACTTGAGTTTGCTAAACATCTCCGTAACACTATCACGCTTACCAAATAACCCTGTGACGAAACGCGCCGCTATTCTTTGGATCTTCTGTATCTCCTCTGTCAACCCGACCTGGTACGGAACCCACACTGATGAGCAATACTCAAGTATAGGTCGAACGAGTGTTTTGTAAGCCACCTCCTTTGTTGATGCACTACATTTTCTAAGGACTCTCCCAATGATTCTCAACCTGGCACCCGCCTTACCAACAATTAATTTTATATCATCATTCCACTTCAAATCATTCCGCATCCATACTCCCAGATATTTTACAGAAGTAACTGCTACTAGTGTTTGTTCCGCTATCATATAATCATACAATAAAGGATCCTTCTTTCTATGTTTTCGCAATACATTACATTTGTCTATGTTAAGGGTCAGCTGCCACTCCCTGCACCAAGTGCCTATCCGCTGCAGATCTTCCTGCATTTCGCTATAATTTTCTAATGCTGCAACTTCTCTGTATACTATAGCATCATCCGCGAAAAGCCGCATGGAACTTCCGACACTATCTACTAGGTCAATGGTCCCATAACACTCCCCAGTGGCACGCCAGAGGTTACTGTAACGTCTGTAGACGTCTCTCCTTTGAGAACAACATGCTGTGTTCTGTTTGCTAAAAAATCTTCAATCCAGCCACACAGCTGGTCTGATATTCCGTAGGCTCTCACTTTGTTTATCAGGCGACAGTGCGGAACTGTATCGAACGCCTACCGGAAGTCAAGGAAAATGGCACCTACCTGGGAGCCTGTATCTAATATTTTCTGGGTCTCATGAACAAACAAATAAAGCGAGTTGGGTCTCACACAATCGCTGTTTCCTGACTCCATGTTGATTCCTACAGGGTAGATTCTGGGTTTCCAGAAATGACATGATACGCGAGCAAAAAACATGTTCTAAAATTCCACAACAGATCGATGTCAGAGATATAGGTCTATAGTTTTGCGCATCTGCTCGACGACCCGTCTTGCACCCTTCATGCACTTATACACAAACGTAGCCAATATGCTCAGACACGTGACAATGTCATTCTGCTTCCTGACAATGCCAAACCGTACGCTACAAACCGAGTGGACGAAACCTTTCAGGGACTTCGATCGGATGTCTTACACCACACGCCAGGTTCAACAGACAACGCCTCTTTCGATAACCGTTTGTTTCGATTCAAGTCGTAAAACCTGTCTGAAAAAACGCTGAACATCTTTTACCAGTCTCGGAAACCGGATCCGTGAATGGATCATCTCAAAGGGAACTGAACGTTTTTATCGCGCAATCATTTTGTTATCCGAAAAGTGGAAGTGTGTGTAGCTGCCGAAGGACACTACTTCCAGTAAACTATCTCATGCCATTCTATTAAAATAAACATGTGCTACGCTTCCAACAAACAGCGAGAATTAAATCAAGTACCCAGTACTGAAGGGCACTCTGTACGCTTAGTTGTTAAAAATTACTGCAAATCACAAAATTGTTGAAAATGTGTAGCGACTGATTTGCCTCGAAGTTTCACCTCCTGCAGCACACGAAGTTACAAACCAACCGAAATGTCTCATATCTCGCTTACATAACTACTACAAGAAGTTTCCCCACCAACGTCAACATAAGAGCTTTCTTCAAAGAATCGTCGACGTTGACGTCCATTCTGTTCCGCTGCGTTGACGTTGTACGAGGTGCATTCAAGTTCTAAGGCCTCCGATTTTTTTCTCCGGACTGGAAAGAGATAGAAACATGCGCATTGTTTTAAAATGAGGCCGCGTTCATTGTCAATAAGTCCCAGAGATGGCAGCACCGTATGGCAGATGGAATTTTACCACCAGCGGCGAGAATGAGAACTGTTTAAATACTTAAAATGGCGACGTTTTACTTACTTGAACAGCGTGCAATCATTCGTTTTCTGAATTTGAGTGGTGTGAAACCAATTTAAATTCATCGACAGTTGAAGGCTGCCCGTGTGACATGTTGCCAAGCAATGTTCACGCGCAACGACAGCACGAATGGGACTTTCTTTTCGTCGGTTGTGACAATGGATGAGACGTGGATGCCATTTTTCAATCCAGAAACAAAGCGCCAGTCAGCTCAATGGAAACACACAGATTCACCACCACCAAAAAAATTTCGGGTAACCGCCAGTGCTGAAAAAATGATGGTGTCCATGTTGTGGGACAGCGAGGGCGTAATCCTTACCCACTGCGTTCCAAAGGGCACTACGGTAACAGGTGTATCCTACGAAAATGGTTTGAAGAACAAATTCCTTCCTGCACTGCAACAAAAACGTCCGGGAAGGGCTGCGCGTGTGCTGTTTCACCAAGACAACGCATCCGCATATCGCGCTAACGTTACGCAACAGTTTCTTCGTGATAACAACTTTGAAGTGATTCCTCATGCTCCCTACTCACTTGTCCTGGCTCCTAGTGACTTTTGGCTTTTTCCAACAATGAAAGACACTCTCCGTGGCCACACATTCACCAGCCGTGCTGCTACTGCCTCAGCGATTTTCCAGTGGTCAAAACAGACTCCTAAAGAAGCCTTCGCCGCTGCCATGGAATCATGGCGTCAGCGTTGTGAAAAATGTGTACGTCTGCAGGGCGATTACGTCGAGAAGGAACGCCAGTTTCATCGATTTCGGGTGAGTAGTTAATTAGAAAAAAAATCGGAGGCCTTAGAACTTGAACGCACCTCGTATGAAAATGCCGCCAATTGAAATATGGGGCCATTCTAAATGACGGGCCCATTTTCAAAACTTCGTATCTATTCAAGTATAAATCCAAAATGAACATTTATATACCAATGAAAAGAGGAAGTTTCAAAGTTTTTTTCCGTAATGTTTGATATCAATTTAATAAATTTAACGATTTGTAATAATTTGTAATTAAATAGTTTTTAATAATTATTTAATATTTAGAAATGTGATAATTGCTATAAATGTTATATGGCTGCACGGCAAACACCGACGCGGCAGCCAAACTCATTCCACACGCGCGACAACGTATCTGCTGTTACCGAGTGCACGGCAGCAGTGATCCGGTTCCGCAGATCGTTCAGAGTGGTCGGTAGAGGCGGGACATAAAGAGCTTCCTTCACTTTACCCCATAAGAAATAGTCGCAGGGCGTGAGATCCGGAGATCTCGGTGGCCAGAAGTGCAGAGCCAGGTCCTCAAGTCCCTGCAACCGATCCAGCGCTGAGGAAGGGAGTCATTCAAAAAGCCTCATACATCATGGTGCTATTGCGGCGCAGCTCCATCCTGTTGGAAAATGAAGTCCTGGGACTCTTCAGTGACTTTAGAGAACAGCCATTGTTCCAACATGTGCAGGTAGGTGATTCCCGTTACAATTCTTTCCGCAAAGAAAAATGATCCATAAACCTTTGTACGGGATACGGCACAGAACCTGTTCATTTCCGGTGAGTCTCTTTCGTGTTTCAGTGGTGAACGTTGATTTTCCAAACCTCATATATGAACATTGTGTCTGTTGACTTTTCCACTAAGGTGGAACGTCGCTTCATCGCTGAAAATTACACGCTATAGAAATGCGTCGTCCTCCATCTTTGCTAGCAAATGACCACATAATGCGATATGCTTCTCTTTGTCATTGGGGTTGAGAGACCGCACAAGTTCTAATCGGTAGGGATTCTACATCAAACGCCGTCTCAGAACTATCCATACAGTCGCTTGGGGTATTCCAAGTTCTCCACTGGCGCTATTGGTAGACTTACTGGTACTGCGCACAAAATCTTCTTGAATCCGTTGGATATCATCCAACATGCGGTCGACCTCTGCTTTTTCCTTTGCACACTCTCTCAGTCTGCGTAAACTGCTTAAACCAATGGCTAATGCTTTTGCGAGTTGGTGGTGGTTGAATACCGAATTTGCTACGAGATGCCCGCTGACTGCAGTTCGCGACTCACTTTTCGCGAACTCAAGATAGCAGAAAACCTTGTGCTCTACAGTCGCCATCTCACTCACAACTGACAGTGAAACGGTATGACGGCCCTATTGCCGCGCGAGCTCTACCAGCCGCTTCTCAAGCCATCACCGACCGCCACAGACCGCCAAAAACTTTGAAATTACCTCTTTTCGTTGGTATACAGCTAGTTCATTTTGGATTTGTACTTGAATACATACGAATTTTTGAAAATGGGTCCGTCATTTAGAAAAACCCTGTACACTGTGGGATGTTTTGACGTACTTTCCGTGACGAGATTTAAGCCGTCGCCACACGGACCGTGCATCCGAAGGTTGAGCGTGCCAAGTTTCTGGCGTCATAGCGTGGAACAGCACGTTCGGGAGTCTTTCCGAACGTGCAGAGCAATATCTGGCATGTCAGATATTCTGAGAGTGCGTCTGAGCGTTGACCAATAAGATGCCACAACGCCACCTACGTCACACGCTCGCCGTCTCCCTTCAGTACAGAGTTGTGAGGCGCCATATTGGCGTTCATTTCAAGCATATATGTATATATGCCGTTTCTGAGCACCAGTAAATTGAAAATCACTGGAAAACCCGTTGTTAACTGTGTGATTCGTTCCAATAAAATAATGAGAAACATCATATTCGTGGCAAAAGAATTATTGTAACTTGCGTATTATGAGAGTAGGCTATTTGAAGGCAGCGACACACTGAAGATCCACCCAAAACGCACTGTTCTTGGTACAATTTCCTATAGGTTAGAAAAATTTCTATTAGTAACGATTAAGGTTTTCAAATGGCTCTGACCACTATGGGACTTAACATCTGTGGTCATCAGGCCCCTAGAATTTAGAACTACTTAAACCTAACTACCCTAAGGACATCACACACATCCATGCCCGAGGCAGGATTCGAACCTGCGACCGTAGCGGTCACGCGGTTGCAGACTGAAACGCCTAGAACCGCACGGCCGCACCGGCCGGCTAAGGTTTTCAGCAAGCTGTAATATAATTTGATTAGATGCGATGGGCGTGCTGTTGCTTTTGCGTAACGAGTAGCGTCATTGTCCTGTAGGGGGTTGTTTGCTGGGGTGGTGGTTCGCTTCTCGACACTACCGAATTTTTATTTCCCTAACATTCGCGTTTTTATTAGGTTCTGATACTCTATTATTAGTTTAATGTAAGTATATACTATAATATTTGATGTTATGTAAATATAAGTTCACCTTCTTTAGAGGGGTGACTTTGTTCGCTTGGCTTAATCTACAGGACAGCTTGCGCAACTTGTATAAAGATATTTTGCTCCTTTTTGTTTTAGGCGTCGTAATTCACATGTTGCAAAGATTCTGCTACTGGATAGGAACAGTGATCATGTAAGACTGACCTTGGGGTTTTACTAAAATGTGGGAATGATGAAATAACGTTTATCTTATGCGGAGAAGTATTCCTAATTTGTACCGCACTGTTCGTAATGGAACTTTTATAAGCCTGTGTCCTTATTGATTGGACATGGTACTTTCCTTTTCGTGGACGATGGAGGAAATGTGCGTTTTAATAGAGCTAAAGTGGGAATTTTACGAACGCCCGTTGAGTAAACAGTGTGTTTTACGAACTAGAAACATCCCTCAACTGCCGCTGGAGTGCGTTGCGATCGCGTATACCACGTTGGGGCTCACGTACCGAATGCAAAAGTCGCATCGTTCCTGAGCGTTCAGCAGCACGTTGAACTTGGCACGCTCGACGTTAACGTTCGACAGCACGGTCCGTGTGCCGACGGCTTTACCCGCCCGTTAAACGGGTGAGCAGATCAGCTCCAAAGCCAGCCTGGAACGGGTTGAATGGGATGGAAGCGCGGACAGGCGGCGTGTTAACTCGACGTTAACGGCGCCCAAGGAGAATCGCTGGATGCCGCTAAGTGTTTCATTAGGAACATTCACGCTGGCGTATCCCAGCACGCCACCAGAGCTCTCATCGCCTGGTACGCCACTAAAACTCATTTCACTTCCCGCCCTTTGCCGTCCTGAATTCCAATCCAGAAAGAATGAATCTGTGCTTACACGACCCTGTGATAGAAGTGCGTAACTGATCATCGTAGCAAAGTCGATTCTAAAACCCAATAAGAAACTTTTTGAACCTAACTACAATTTGTATATCATCCGAAATCTGTTGTTGTATGCATAAGACATACAGTGCGATTCAGCTGCCCCTATCGATGTCGTTTTATGCAACCCACACTTCTTTTTCTTGCCTTCAAAAACCACTCGCGAGATTTTCATATTCTCTCAAACGCTCTGCGCAAACTCTTAGTCCTACAAAAAAAGAAACAGGACCGTTTTGTAGGAAATTTAATGTAGGTAAATGTTTTACTGGGATGCGTTTTCGCTTAAGTCCGTATTTTTCGAGTTATTCAAGAAAAAAGTTCTAATGGCTTTGAGCACTATGGGACTTAACATCTGAGGTCATCAGTCCCCTAGAACTTAGAACTACTTAAACCTAACTAACCTAAGGACATCACACACATCCATGCCCTAGGCAGGACTCGAACCTGCGACCGTAGCGGTCGCGCGGTTCCAGATTGTAGCGCCTAGAACCGCTCGGCCACTCCGGCCGGCAAAAAAGTTCAAAAGTGACCATCAAACGCAATCTCACTACACGCTCAGATCCCGCTGTACAAAAATTTTCGACTGCACGAATTACTTCCGACATTAGATACTTTTTTCTTTTCATTGACTGACCTTATTACGTCACCGGAGTAGTCGAGCACCTACAAAGTGTAAATTTTATGTAACATATTTGTGAATTTTAACAGCATAAAGTAAACAGACCTTCTGACTACGAAATTATTGTGGCTGTAAGTGTTAAGTTTGGCTCGAACTGTCAACCTAATTAGTTTTAGCGTAACGTTTACAAAAGTCGTTTTTCTTTCATTACCCTCACGGACACTTTTAAATTACTAACGTTAACAAAACAGCCGACTATGCTAGAAGCATAATAGCCTAATTAGCAGATACCAAAAAAGGTCGAATGTCTGGATATTTCATGTAGTCGGAAATTTTTGTACAGTGGACAGGAATGAGTGTGGGGGTGGAAGTGCATTTAAAGACCATTTCTGTCCGCTTCTCTTGAATAACTCAAAAACCGTAGTCTCCAGCAAAAACATATCCCAGTACAAAATTTAACTACATTAAATTTCTACAAAAAGGTTCTCTTCATTTTATGTAGGATTAACACTTTGCGCGTAGCGAGGGAGATAATATGAAAATCTCACGCGTGGTTTTAGAGGGCCTGATATAACATTGCGGGTTGCATAAAACGACGTCGTTACGGGCAGCTCAATCACGCGTATATACACAGAAAATGTTGACCGACCAGAATAAAGTGGAAAGGACAACGAATGCATGCAATCCGTTACAGCGCCTCAATTCCGTCCACTTTGATGATGCAGAGACGTTCAAAACTTTTGTACGCCAGTGTCTGAGGATGCAGGACCATGGGTTTTACCGTACAGGTAAATATGCTCTTGTTTCAGGTGAAAGAAAACTGAGATCAAAGTTGGTGTTTAAACTGAAAAGTGACGAATTAGTCGTGAAAGTTGTAACTGTTTTGCTATGCACCTGGTGAAAAAAAGAGTAATAGGAGGTCTGTACCGCGTAACCTTTCCAAACCAAAGAGTTTTGACTGAAACTAGGTATTTTCGGTGTTTATGCTGAAGGCCAGTAATTGTGATCTAGCCTGCACGTTGTTGTCGAAAAATGCTATGCGATGTAACTGCAGTATAGCCTCCGCATTACTGCAGAAGTTAAGTGTCTTTTAAAGTTATGCGACATAATAATGGTATCTGGACTGCATGTTATAATAAAGTGATATTACAAGATCATCGTATTCAGACTTTGTTATTTACAATGTCGTGTGACTAGGGCCTCCCGTCGGGTAGACCGTTCGCTGGGTGCAAGTCTTTCGATTTGACACCACTTCGGCGACTTGCGCGTCAATGGGGATGATTTTGATGATGATTAGGACAAGACAACACCCAATCTCCGACCCAGCCGGGAATCGAATCTGGGCCCTTCGGATTGAAAAATAGTTCAAATGGCTCTAAGCACTGTGGGACTTAACATCTGAGGTCATCAGTCCCCTAGACTTAGAACTACTTAACCCTAACTAACCTAAGGACATCACACGCATCCATGTCCGAAGCAGGATTGGAACCTGCGACCGTAGCAGCAGCGCGGTTCCGGACTGAAGCGCCTAGAACCGTTCGGCCACTCTGGCCTGCCATCCCTTCATACTTTATGTCTTCCTCAACGGCGATGTCATATTTCAGCAGTATAATTGGCCGTGTGTCCCTTACGTTGATGTCTCGGCGACCGAATTCTCCCGATGTAAATCCTACGGAACACATCGAAGTTCTATCGGGCGCTATCACCGGGTACGTAAATCAGCGGCCCGTCATTTACAAGAACTGCATGGCCTGCGCGTAGACATCTAATACCACATACCTCCACAAACCTACCAACAAACTGTCAGATCCCTTATACGCACAATCAGTGATGTACTTAGTTCCAAAGACTGACAAACAGCTACGAAGCAGGTGGTCATAATGTTTTGGCTCTGAGTGTATGACACAGAACAGTAATGCCGATTGCATGCTGATTGCACTGATATAATTCTTCTGCAGTTGTGCTTTACGATTCCTGCAAGAAATCAGTATTCCGAATGTTGAAACCAGTCTAAATTGTCACACTATATTTTTCAGCCATGAACTGAGGATCGGTACAATTACTGGTGATAGTAAAATAACAGGTATCATGGGGGACCGTCTCATTTGGCTTTTGGATATCCTTGGAGCCCTTCAATGTGCCGAGAATCACGTGAGTTTGAGTTTGTCATCCTTCCTGATTCCACATCAGCGTGGGAAGTATTGAGAAATCTGCATAGTGGAAGATCCAACCATCCCGGAGCGTACAGCATCACGAATCTCGTTACACTTCACGAATAGGAACCAGGAAGTTACCAGGTGCTGGTTAAAAGAACACTGTGGCATATTTTTCAATGAAGCAATAGACAAGCTACCCAAAGCAGCCGTCTATGACTGAGCGAGGGGGCACATGGAATCGCCAACTATTGATTTTTCGAACTTTATTAAATCAACGATCACAGAAGTAGGACACAGAATGGCAAGAGACCTCGAAATACAAACTGCAAAGTCTATGTAGAAGTGAACCCGGTACTGTTTCTGTCACGAGAAAAACCGATACTCCAGAAGACTCACGAATACTCTAAGGCGTCTCACATTCAACCACGGCTATTACAGGAAGCAACTACATCAAATTTGTCTGGTCACATCAGCATTATGCAGCAGTAATGAAAAAGAGGTTGTCAATCACATCTTTTCTTGATTGTATGAACAGACCCAACTCTACAAGCCACATCCTGCAGCGTCTACATCTACATCTACATCCATACTCTGCAAGCCACCCGAAGGTGTGCGGCGGAGGGTACCTTGAGTACCTCTATCGGTTCTCCCTTCTATTCCAGTCTCGTATTGTTCGTGGAAAGAAAGATTGTCGGTATGCCTCTGTGTGGGCTCCAATCTCTCTCATTTTATCCTCATGGTCTCTTCGCGAGATATACGCAGGAGGGAGCAATATACTGCTTGACTCCTCGGTGAAGGTATATTCACGAAACTTCAACAAAAGCCCGTACCGAGTTACTGAGCGTCTCTCCTGCAGAGTCTTCCACTGGAGTTTATCTATCATCTCCGTAACGCTTTCGCGATTACTAAATGATCTTGTAATGAAGCGCGCTGCTCTACGTTGGATCTTCCCTATCTCCTCTATCAACCCTATCTGGTACGGATCCCACACTGGTGAGCAGTATCAAGCAGTGGGCGAACAAGTGTTCTGTAACCTACTTCCTTTGTTTTCGGACTGCATTTCCTTACGATTCTTCCAATGGATCTCAGTCTGGCATCTGCTTTACCGACGATCAACTTTATATGATCATTCCATTTTAAATTACTCCTAATGCCTACTCCCAGATAATTTATGGAATTAACTGCTTCCAGTTGCTGACCTGCTATATTGTAGCTAAATGATAAAGGATCTTTCTTCCTATGTATTGGCAGGACATTATACTTGTCTACATTGAGATTCAATTGCCATTCCCTGCACCATGCGCCAATTCGCTGCAGATCCTCCTGCATTTCAGTACAATTTTCCATTGTTACAACCTCTCGATATACCAAAGCATCATCCGCAAAAAGCCTCAGTGCACTTCCGATGTTATCCACAAGGTCATTTATGTATATTGTGAATGGCAACGGTCCTACGACACTCCCCTGCGGCACACCTGAAATCACTATTACTTCGGAAGACTTCTCTCCATTGAGAATGACATGCTGCGTCCTGTTATCTAGGAACTCTTCAATCCAATCACACAATTGGCCTGATAGTCCATATGCTCTTACTTTGTTCATTAAACGATTGTGGGGAACTGTATCGAACGCCTTGCGGTTGCTCTTTGCCGGCATACTACATCACAGTACTGCTATGCTTGAAAGACTTGAAAATATATCGCCTTTTATGTTTTTTACTGGAAGAGGTCAACTTTTAATATGATTTTACTGTACTTTTCTATTTACGATAATGCGTTAAACTTTGTATGTATGGTGACAGCTGTTGAGTCCTGCTCAGTTGCGAAAACAGAATCTCATTTGGCTAATACCAAAATTCTATCACCTAAGAATAATGCGTGAAAGATTAAGTTAAATAAATGTCTTGGAAAGTAACGTTAATGTCTCTTAGCAGATGCTGGAGGACTAAAGAACACGATTTACACATACGATTGTAATCGTGACGCATCATTGAGTTAATGTTACTCTAATATAAATTAGGATACTAAATTCACGTCGGAAATATTACAGATCTGCAAAATCTATCACAGGTTTTCGCATTAACATTAAATTTCTTTATACTGAGGCACACACAGTTTGTCAGTCATCTTGAATTTCGTAAAAAATTCATTTATCTTTTTCGCTGAGATGTCATACATGTTTTGTGGATATGATAGTGAACTAGCAAGTATTCGCATAGTTCCTATCATGTTAATATACATTCAAACAAATTTGTTAAACAGAAAAACTGTTGTAAGTCAATAGTAAGACAACTGAAAATAGAACTATCATTTTGGCATCTTAAATTTTTTTTACTATGCATATTTATACACTTTTTTTTGTAATATAACGCCCATTAAAGTGGTGGGGAGACAGAAATCTTCAAATATGTTCTGTGTAGACACCATGTGGCGCCTGGGAGTGAATTGGTGTTGCTGTAAGTCATGTAGACATAATAATTTTAACTCGTCGACTGACTTTAGTGTCTCATTTCGTAATCTAATTCTGACAGCATCATCTGATTCCATTATCCTTGTATTACTGTTGTTGATTTTCATCTCACGACTTCTTTTCCAAGACATTATTCATTTCCTTCAACTGCTTCATTCCTTTTAATTGCCCTTCCAAGTCCTTTGCCTTCCCCGACAGAATCAAAGTGTCATCGGCAAACCTCAATGTTTCTCAGACATTTATCCATTGTGGCTATGGAACAATGCGATTGTGATCAACAATTGTTTTCAGAGATTACTGCTCTCAGTCGCCGTTTGCAGGATATTGCGTAACGAAGATGCACAGGATATACTTAACACTGTAGCAGACACAATTTCTTCAGCGCTCAACATTGAGTACCTATGTAGACGACCAGGTCACTAACTACAAGATAAGCACCATTTGCACAATTTACAGAGGGTAGACAAACAACGACGAAAGACGAATGCACAAAAGTCAGTAGGATCATGAAACGTAATCGAGCCAAGCAAATATATTCTACCATCATACAAAACATAGACTAGGAAATAAAATTAATAATAGCCCAAAACATATAAGAGACGCAAATAGTTGAGCAGAGTAGTGACCGGTGATCGCATCACATGACGTTACGTTAACCCTGTTCTAAGATAAATAGTTTTATAATAAAAACAATAGCACGTACATTTCACATACAAGGCATATAACAGCCAAAACGAGCACAACTTACAATTTTACGTAGGGATTATAAAAAAATTAAGAACGTTAAAGGCGTCCAAAGTCAACGGCTCGTGGAACCATCCCGAGTTTTTTCTTCTTAAAATCTAAATATTCTAATTTCCTCTTCTGCAATTATATTCATTTTATACGTAAGTATAAAAGGTGTTTTACACAAACCAAATTAAGAAAAAAAGAGAGAAAGTAAAAAGGGTAAGCCTAAACGTGGCAGGGACGGACAAGGCTGTGTACGGTGCTTTTGTATTGGGATGGCCATGCACATTATACCCTTAATAGTAAGAATAAAAATGGTACCATTACAAAAGCCAACTGTTACCAGCTATTTCTGTAAACCTCAATGGTTTCACGTCTTCTCCCTGAACTTTACTCCTCTTCCGAAACATGTCCTTGGTTTCCTTTACTGCCCGGTCAATGTTCAGATTGAATAATATCGGGGAGAGACTACAGCCCTATCTTACTACCCTCCAAACGACCGCTTCCCTTTCACGTCCTTCACCTGTTATATCTGCAGTCTGGTTTTTGTACAAGTTGTGGATAACTTTTCGCTCTCCACATGTAGCCCATGCTACCTTTAAAATTTCAGACCGTATTCTACTAAACGTTGACAGAAGCTTTCCCTTAATCTATAAATGCTGTTTTTCATGACTTCGTACTTACCAACTAGGCTCACGCAACAAGTTCTTGTTTCTATGTTGTTCTTGTTTATCCAGTATTTGGTTCAAATGGCTCTGAGCACTATGGGACTTAACATCTATGGTCATCAGTCCCCTAGAACTTAGAACTACTTAAACCTAACTAACCTAAGGACAACACACAACACCCAGTCATCACGAGGCAGAGAAAATCCCTGACCCCGCCGGGAATCGAACCCGGGAACCCGGGCGTGGGAAGCGAGAACGCTACCTCACGACCACGAGCTGCGGACATACATGTTCAAATGTGTGTGAAATCTTATGGGACTTAACAGCTAAGGTCATCAGTGCCTAAGCTTACACACTACTTAACTTAAATTATCCTAAGTACAAACACCCACACCCATGCCCGAGGGAGGACTCGAACCTCCGCCGGGGCCAGCCGCACAGTCCCTGACTGCAGCGCCCTAGACCGCTCGGCTAATCCCGCGCGGCGTATCCAGTATTTCTTCGCCTTCTCCCCATGTCGTCTTTTTATTTCTTTTGTCCATACTAATCCCTGCTTCTGATTTCTTATGCCTTGAAAATATTCTAAACTTAGTATATTATTCTTGAAAAGGCTTTTTTCTTTGCATTTAAGATTTTTTGTTGTTGCTTCTTTCTAGTTCTTATTTCTGTAATCCACTCTATCGTCGATATTTTCCAGAAATACAGGAATATTTGTGACCCTCGAGGTCTTGGGTTCAATCCTGAAGAAGGGAGGGAATTTTTCCTCGTTCCAGTCGCTCCAGGATGTCCCCAGGTTCATGGAGCTTGTTTTAAAAATTAGTACAGTGGATCTTTCCCAAGTTTTCTCAGCTCCCGCCTACCTGTCATAGTACTTGCAGTGGATCCTGATGCAGTTTGGAATTCCTGTGTGATGGTCTGGATAGATGTATGCCTATTACACATTACGACCCTCTTCAACAGTCGGCAGTCTCTGTCAGTCAACAGACGATGTCGGCCTGTACGCTTTTGTGCTGTGCATGTGCCCTTCACCTTTCCACTTCACTACCACACCTGTGGACCTAGGAATGTCTGGGAGTGTGGAAATCTCGCGTACAGATGTATGGCACAAGTGACACCCAATCACCTGATCACGTTCGTAGTCCGTGAGTTCCGCGGAGTGCCCCCAATCTGCTCTCTCACGGTGTCTAACGATTACTGAGGTCGCTGATATATAGAGTATCTGGCAGTAGGTGGCAGCACAATGCACCTAATTTGAAAAACGTATGTTTTTGGGAGTGCCCGGATACTTCTGATCACATAGTGTACCTAGTATTTTCGCATATCTCCTTGCTACTTCCCGTCCTCCAACCACGTGTGGTTTGTATTGTACCCATTATTTTTCTAATAATCCTTCTATCAAGTATCTCCATGCTGTCCAGCTCATAATGCATTGTTAATCATCCGCATGTATAAAAGCATTCTAGTCTCGTCTTTCTGGATGTGCATTTCTTGTTGTAGGTATTTGTGAAACGATATCTTCTTTCCATTTTATTAACTCATGCATTCCACGATTTTTAATTTCCAAAGTAGTAACAATATTGCCACGATAAACTGGGCAGGGCGCGGCACCTAACTGTGTTAAATGGGTAAATCCGCCTTGAACACCGAGCTGTTTCCGGCTGCGAACCCGTTCCCGACCACACTGTGTTGGTTCCGCTTGGCACAGCCTCGCTAACGAGGAACAGTTCTCACCCCATCCAAAGCTGTCAGCCGCTTGACCGGAGACTCACGGGCAAACAGTGCTGAGCAGGATTACAGTGCTAACGAGTGTACCGACCCTGCCGCCTAAGACTGCACATCGGTTATTGTGGAAACTCCGCGCTCGGCTTTCGGAGGAAGTGTACTCACAGTTGCTCGAAGATTATACTTGCCCTACCAGTAGCCGAAGTTTGGCGCCGCCGGAGTGGTAGCTGGACTGTTTGCTTAATTAACTCTGTTCCGATAGCTATATTTGGTCCGAAATTCATTAGTCGCATTGTTGCCCTGGCAATCAAGCAACTACGGAAAACCCGCGGGGTGATTCATTAGCACCGTGTAGGTTTATAAACGGGCACAAAATAAATCAAAGCGTCCAACTGGAGCCAATTATCGCTTATCGTATTCGCACACCCCTCGCACACGCCACGTGTAGCGAGTTTCAGTTTTGTTGAAAAACTACATTGTACCACTTTGCAGCTTATTTGAAACAGTTTCTCGTCAACGATGGTTCCTATAAACTGGAGACATTCGTTACATACGGAATGCGATCAGGAACGTTCTGCGATATGCGACACGCTATCTGCTGCACTCATTCACCGGGAAGTTTTATTTACGAAAGCATTTCTCATGACTCACGAATATATGACGAGAAGCAGTTAAATAAGAACTGGGAAAAAATGTCATTTTTGCGTGCAGAAAACCAGACGGAACAAAGCCCACTCACACGGATTTATACGGTCACAGATTTTCCAACCACTATCCCAAGGAAAATCGAGGAATTACCGAAACAGTGATATATCGGTCTTAAACAAACTTTAAACGACAGCACTCTGAGGACGAGATCGATAATTTAAGAACTATCTTCTGAAGAAACAAATACACTGGGAAAGAGATAAACAGGACCCTACCTCTTAAAATATCTGAAGCTTCTAGTTAAAATGAACCAACTAAATGAAAGGGTTTTCTTTCATTCGTTGAAACATTCTCAGACTAAATCAGCAGAGTACTCCGAAAACAAGGTACTGACACCACTGTTAGAGCCAACAACAAATGTGCGCAAATATTTGAATACTCTGAAGGACTTAGTCATGCCGGTTGCCAGACCAGAAGTGTATAAAATCTTTGCACATACGTTCCTGTATACAAACAAACTAAAAAACTTGGCACTAACACACGCCGTAAGAAACAGAAGAGCAATTGTCGTCACCCGCTGGAAGCAGAAAACGACCAAATTCGTTTCCCCGATACAATGGTTTTATCAAAATCCAATCATTATTACAGTCAGTTTCACAAGATAGTGTACGTCGTTATCTGTATGAAACAAAAGTCACTATTACAAATATATGTTTATATGAAAATATATGTTATCACTAATTGCAAAGCTACCTTATAGTTAATCCAATCACCGCCATGATCGATTATAATTTGCCCCTTTTTCACAGGATTTTCACGAGATTTTCTGCGTATTTTTTGGTAGCGATCTCCATATCGTCCTGACTTCATATGACAGCTGCTTCAAAGTGTATATCGGCTTTCCTCTAAGCTTCATCTTAATATAAGACCAAACAATTCGATCGGATTTGCATCCGGAGACATTACAGGTCAATCTATCGTGGACACCTCATAGTCTTGTTTCCACGGTGTTTAGAGACAGCTGCGATGTATCATTTTCCTCTTGAAGCACCCAGTCTGCCTCGTTCGAACCCAATGGTAACTTAACGGACCTTGGATGATATACAACGAACGCTCCGACGTAACGCTTCAGGTATTTTGCACTCATTTTAAACTGCAACCAACAAAACAAATCATTCAGCACTCTCACTATTTAAACTGTGCAAAAGCACATTGATGATGATGTTTGGTTTGTGGTGCGCTCAACTGCGCGGTCTTTAGAGCCCGTACAAAGTCCCAATTTTTTAAGAAGTCCAATCTAGCCACTTATCACGGATGATGATGATGAAATAATGACAACACAAACACCCAGTCCGCGGGCCGAGAAAATTCCCAACCCATCCGGGAATCGAAGCCGGGACCATGTGATCGAGAGGCAGCAACGCTAATCACTAGACCACGTGGTGCCGACAAAGCGCATTGAGTACAGATTCGAGACCACTATCAGAGATATCCCTGAGGACGTTACATTTAGAATTATGACGAAATGTCTTCTGGAACTGACTACATTAGGATGCACAGAAAGGCCATAGAAACTGAAAGGCACAAACACAACTTTAACAGAAAACACGAGGCACTGAAATCAGGCAAGTTTTCTGCGATCTTCGGCAGCAGTCTGATGGCGTCACGAACGGGCCGTTTTGTGTGATTATACAGGGCGATTCAAAAAGAATACCACAACTTTAAAAATGTGTATTTAATGAAAGAAACATAATATAACCTTCTGTTATACATCATTACAAAGAGTATTTAAAAAGGTTTTTTTCACTCAAAAACAAGTTCAGAGATGTTCAATATGGCCCCCTCCAGACACTCGAGCAATATCAACCCGGTACTCCAACTCGTTCCACACTCTCTGTAGCATATCAGGCGTAACAGTTTGGATAGCTGCTGTTATTTCTCGTTTCAAATCATCAATGGTGGCTGGGAGAGGTGGCCGAAACACCATATCCTTAACATACCCCCATAAGAAAAAATCGCAGGGGGTAAGATCAGGGCTTCTTGGAGGCCAGTGATGAAGTGCTCTGTCACGGGCTGCCTGGCGGCCGATCCATCGCCTCGGGTAGTTGACGTTCAGGTTTTCGTAGGACTCTCCATACAGTTGATTGTGGAATTTGCAGCTCTCTGCTAGCTCTGCGAGTCGATTTTCCTGGACTGCGAACAAATGCTTGCTGGATGCGTGCTACATTTTCATCACTCGTTCTCGGGCGTCCAGAACTTTTCCCTTTGCACAAACACCCATTCTCTGTAAACTGTTTATACCAACGTTTAATACACCACCTATCAGGAGGTTTAACACCATACTTCGTTCGAAATGCACGCTGAACAACTGTCGTCGATTCACTTCTGCCGTACTCAATAACACAAAAAGCTTTCTGTTGAGCGGTCGCCATCTTAGCATCAACTGACGCTGACGCCTAGTCAACAGCGCCTCAAGCGAACAAATGTACAACTAAATGAAACTTTATAGGTCCCTTAATTCGCCGACAGATAGTGCTTAGCTCTGCCTTTTGTCGTTGCAGAGTTTTAAATTCCTAAAGTTGTGGTATTCTTTTTGAATCACCCTGTATGTATTAACAATGCGGCATGCGTAGATTGTTTGGGACTGTAACTGCTTTCTGAGTCTTTATAGCTCCTGATGGTGTCTCCAGCATTAGAAGACGAAACGTTGGACAGAGAAATATACCTTATCCACGGCCTAACGCATATACAGTTTGTCTCTCCTAAGAGTCGTCAGGCGCATTTTCTCTGGTGTTTCGGCAGATATCTGCAATTTAGTTTTTGCAATGGGTAGCTGGAGTCACCCCAAACAAGTAGTGCTCATCACGTATTGCATGAGACGTCCAATGTCGAAGGAAAGCATCGGTTAGTTACCCGTTACAAACAAAACGTTTCTTTCATCTTGTGAATGTTGTAGTTCTTCCTTATTTCCATGCTTGCTAAGAAAATTGGAGAGGAAGACAGCTTTGTAGTTTTGTTTTCACCCAGATGTTTCAGTACTTTTTGTGCTCCCTTCAGTAGGTGTCATTATTTTCCTTCTGCAAAGTTGTTACATGTTAACCTTTAAAGAAGACTCTTGGGACAAAATATTTGCATTTGTAAAATGGGCGATTATTGTCAAATGTTTTTGCATCGCTTTGCGTACGGTACAGAGATAAGACATGTATCACTGAATTGAGGTATTCCCTGTTGTGTATTTACAATATATCTAAAGTTTCTAGTTTTACTGTACATTCGGAAATAAAGTGGATGAATGCATTTGTTTACGTACCTCACATGAAGCTACTGGATAAATTGGATAAAGAACACGGTACATAGTGATTCACGATCGAAAAAAATGGTTCAAATGGCTCTAAGCACTATGGGACTTAACATCTGAGGTCATCAGTCCCCTAGACCAAGAACTAATTAAACCTAACTAACATAAGGACATCACACATATCCATGCCCGAGGCAGGATTCGAACCTGCGACCGTAGCATCAGCGGGGATCCGGACTGAAGCGCCTAGAACAACTCGTCCACAGCGGACGGCTATTCTCTGTCGAAAAAGCATAATAAACAGAAGAAATAAAATAAGGTTTCGCTGTTTGCAGATGACAAGCTGCAGAGTGCTTAGTAGACGTAAAGTTGCTAGCATAAATATCGAGTATCTCTACGTGAGGTATGTAAACAAATGCATAAATTAACAACAAAGAATGCTTCAACACAGTGACACGTGTATCAACTCTGTACTGTATGTAAAGCAATGTTAAAACCTCTAACAATATGCACCCTTTATACAAATGTAAATTTTTTTACCAGAGGTTTTTTAAAGGTTAACATGTAACAATTTTGCAGAAGAAAAATAAACAAAACCACTGAAGATAGTACAATAAGTGATTAAACATGACTGGGTTAAAAAAAAAAAACTACAAATGCGTCTTGCATAAGGCGGAATACCTCTCCAAAATGATTTTTACAGCGCCATTTTATTGGACCATTCGATAGAGTGGCCCAAGATCAGTGAAGTACGATACTAATTTTGTCTCCATGTATGAACAGGGGCATTGTAAATGTCATGTGAATGGGCCTTCCGTCGGGTAGGCCGTTCGTTGGGTGCAAGTACACTCCTGGAAATTGAAATAAGAACACCGTGAATTCATTGTCCCAGGAAGGGGAAACTTTATTGACACATTCCTGGGGTCAGATACATCACATGATCACACTGACAGAACCACAGGCACATAGACACAGGCAACAGAGCATGCACAATGTCGGCACTAGTACAGTGTATATCCACCTTTCGCAGCAGTGCAGGCTGCTATTCTCCCATGGAGACGATCGTAGAGATGCTGGATGTAGTCCTGTGGAACGGCTTGCCATGCCATTTCCACCTGGCGCCTCAGTTGGACCAGCGTTCGTGCTGGACGTGCAGACCGCGTGAGACGACGCTTCATCCAGTCCCAAACATGCTCAATGGGGGACAGATCCGGAGATCTTGCTGGCCAGGGTAGTTGACTTACAACTTCTAGAGTACGTTGGGTGGCACGGGATACATGCGGACGTGCATTGTCCTGTTGGAACAGCAAGTTCCCTTGCCGGTCTAGGAATGGTAGAACGATGGGTTCGATGACGGTTTGGATGTACCGTGCACTATTCAGTGTCCCCTCGACGATCACCAGTGGTGTACGGCCAGTGTAGGAGATCGCTCCCCACACCATGATGCCGGGTGTTGGCCCTGTGTGCCTCGGTCGTATGCAGTCCTGATTGTGGCGCTCACCTGCACGGCGCCAAACACGCATACGACCATCATTGGCACCAAGGCAGAAGCGACTCTCATCGCTGAAGACGACACGTCTCCATTCGTCCCTCCATTCACGCCTGTCGCGACACCACTGGAGGCGGGCTGCACGATGTTGGGGTGTGAGCGGAAGACGGCCTAACGGTGTGCGGGACCGTAGCCCAGCTTCATGGAGACGGTTGCGAATGGTCCTCGCCGATACCCCAGGAGCAACAGTGTCCCTAATTTGCTGGGAAGTGGCGGTGCGGTCCCCTACGGCACTGCGTAGGATCCTACGGTCTTGGCGTGCATCCGTGCGTCGCTGCGGTCCGGTCCCAGGTCGACGGGCACGTGCACCTTCCGCCGACCACTGGCGACAACATCGATGTACTGTGGAGACCTCACGCCCCACGTGTTGAGCAATTCGGCGGTACGTCCACCCGGCCTCCCGCATGCCCACTATACGCCCTCGCTCAAAGTCCGTCAACTGCACATACGGTTCACGTCCACGCTGTCGCGGCATGCTACCAGTGTTAAAGACTGCGATGGAGCTCTGTATGCCACGGCAAACTGGCTGACACTGACGGCGGCGGTGCACAAATGGTGCGCAGCTAGCGCCATTCGACCGCCAACACCGCGGTTCCTGGTGTGTCCGCTGTGCCGTGCGTGTGATCATTGCTTGTACAGCCCTCTCGCAGTGTCCGGAGCAAGTATGGTGGGTCTGACACACCGGTGTCAATGTGTTCTTTTTTCCATTTCCAGGAGTGTATTTCGATTGACGCCACTTCGACGACTTGTGTGTCGAAGGGGATGAAAGGATGATGATTAGGACAACACAACACGCAGTCCCTGAGAGGAGAAAATCTCCGACCTAGGTGGGAATCGAACCCGGGCCCTTAGGATTGATATTCCATCACGCTGACCACTCAGCTACCGGGGGCGGACAGAAGGGACATTAATACACGAAGAATAACCAGTACTACAGCAGCGACGGCACCGCTCTGGCCCGTGCTGACTTCTACCGTCATGCACCAGCGCTACTGATTCGCTGCTGGAGAGCTATTTATTCATCATGTTTTACTGCCCCTGTAAATACAAATTGATAAAACTAATGTCTCACTACACTAAACAGGGACCGCTCTATCGAATGGGCACGTAAAATTCCACTTTAAAAATAATTTTGTTTCTACTGAGTAACAAATTGCTTTCCGTTGACAATGGATGTCTCACGCGAAACGTGATGAGCAGTATTTGTCTGGGCTGACACAGACGTGTAAGCCTGCATTATGTGATTGAACTGAGTACCTGGTACACGTTCGGTCTCTACCTGTTTTGAAGGCCAGCATACACGAACGCGTTGCCCAGATTCCACCGGAACTGCTGCGAGCAACTGTGGATCACGTCTTTTTACGGATGCAACATCTCATCGACGTCCACGGTGCTCATATTGAACAAACTGTGTAAGCGGCGGTTAATGATAGCATTAACATTATGCCTTTCTCACTTGTTTGACCTTTTGTGCCATGTCCCGTTCCCAATCCATTACATATGGAAACAATTCTATACGTGAAATGATAATTAAATCAAAACCCTACGCTGTCGACAGGCGTTGATATACATCAACGGTGACAGTTAAAAATGTGTGCCCCGACCAGGACTCGAAACTGGGATCTCCTACTTACAGGGCAGACGCTCTATCCATCTGAGCCAATGAGGGCACAGAGGATAGTGCGACTGCAGGGACTTATCCCTTGCACGCTCCCCGTGAGACCCACATTCCCAACTTAATGTCCACACACTATATTCGTAGTGCCCCTGCTCATTACACTCTCTACGCACGGCAGACAGTCTCACCGAGTCCCGTAAGAGTTCAGGCAATACGTGTGCATCAGCACAGAAGAAGGAGGTCAATGGCCGGTTAGCCTTAACTATATGAAGATGGTATCTCTTCTTTCACACTGTGCCCTCGGTGGCTCAGATGGATAGTGTGTCTGCCATGTAAGCGAGAGATCCCGGGTTCGAGTCCCGATCGAGGCACACATTTTCAACTGTCCCCGTTGATGCATATCAACGCCTGTCAACAGCGTTAGGTCTTGATTTAATTATCATTTCATTTTAGAGCGCTGCATGGTCACCGATGGTATCTGTCGTTTCGGACATGTCCGAAAGAACAGATACCATCTTCCGTCTTTCTTGCATTCACAGTGCCAGATTCACACCTGTTGCCCAGAATTGGAACTAATATTTTTCAGCGTAAATCGGTTCTGCATTAACGCATTAGAATATCTAACAAGTTTCGCCGCCACACGATAATTACAGCCCACGCTGGACCTCTGTGAATAGCTGCACTTTAACTATAACCAACAAGTACTTAATTACTCTTAACAGGACAAGTAATAACCTGTTTAAAAAAAGTGTAGACTGATCGCCAGTGAAAATAAGAACCCTAACCAAAAAAATTTTCAAATGTGTGTGAGATCCTATGGGAATTAACTGCTAAGGTCATCAGTCCCTAAGCTTACACACTACGTAACCTAAATTATCCTAAAGACAAACACACACACCCATGCCCGAGGGAGGACTCGAACCTCCGCCGGGACCAGCTACACAGCCCCTTAGCCTCGAATTGCATAATGCGCTGCATAAAAGAAATCATTTGTGAGGGAAAGTGGTTTGTTTTATTTCTCACGATAATAATAGTCACGGTAGCTACACTGACAAAATTAAGTTTAATTTATTTCCATGATTAGATCTCACCAAATCCGTCTGTTCTATGAAATCTCACGATCAACTAGCTAATAACTCGTGTACGGTATCGGCCTCTTCTTACCAGCCAGATGCGCGAACCTAAGCTGCACCCTTGCTCACAGTAACCGGAAAAACGCAGAGACCTTCACACCTGTGCACGAGAATCGGCCTTTATTTCTCTTTCAGTTTTACGAACTGGACGAAATGCATCGTGCATAACAGTGGATCACTTATTCGCCGACCTCAGAAGGTAGTAATAGTCTCGATTCAGCACCTCCGTTCAGGATGATGATGATGATGATGATAATGATGATGATTGGTCTGTGGGGCGCTCAACTGCGCAGTTATCAGCGCTGTTACAAATTCCCAACCTTTGCTCAGTCCAAACTCGCTACTTTCATGAATGATGATGAAATGATGAGACTAACACAAACACCCAGTCATCTCGAAGCAGGTGAAAATCCCTGACCCCGCCGGGAATCGAACCCGGGACCCCGTGCTCGGGAACGCGAGCTGCGGACTCCGTTCGGCAGAATCCTCAACTCCAACAATCGGGAGCCCTGGAGACCGACTTTCTCCACGAGCTCCCGGCAGCTGGCCGCTCGGTTTGTCCACCTGAAATAAAAAATGCCGGGTGGCTAGGTTCTGTCCTCCCGTCGGGGAGACAGTTCGCCTGTCTTTCTAGTTGACGCCACTTCGGCAACTTGCGTGTCGATGGGGATGAAATGATGAAGATAAGGACAACACAACACCCACTCCCTGAGTGAAGAAAATTCCGACCCAGCCAGGAATCGAACCCAGACCTTCTACATCTACATCTACATACATACTCCGCAATCCACCATATGGTGCGTGGCGGAGGGTACCTCGTACCACAACTAGCATCTTCTCTCCCTGTTCCACTCCCAAACAGAACGAGGGAAAAATGACTGCCTATATGCCTCTGTACGAACCCTAATGTCTCTTATCTTATCTTTGTGTTCTTTCCGCGAAATGTAAGTTGGCGGCAGTAAAATTGTACTGCAGTCAGCCTCAAATGCTGGCTCTCTAAATTTCCTCAGTAGCGATTCACGGAAAGAACGCCTCCTTTCCTCTAGAGACTCCCGCCCTAGTTCCTGAAGCATTTCCGTAACACTCGCGTGATGATCAAACCTACCAGTAACAAATCTAGCAGCCCGCCTCTGAACTGTTTCTATGTCCTCCCTCAATCGGACCTGATAGGGATCCCAAATGCACGAGCAGTACTCAAGAATAGGTCGTATTAGTGTTTTATAAGCGGTCTCCTTTACAGATGAACCACATCTTCCCAAAATTCTACCAATGAACCGAAGACGACTATCCACCTTCCCCACAACTGCCATTACATGCTTGTTCCACTTAATATCGCTCTGCAATGTTACGCCCAAATATTTAATCGACGTGACTGTGTCAACCGCTACACTAGTAATGGAGTATTCAAACATTACGGGATTCTTTTTCCTATTCATCTGCATTAATTTACTTTTATCAATATTTAGAGTTAGCTGCCATTCTTTACACCAATCACAAATCCTGTCCAAGTCAGCCGGCCGCGGTGGTCTAGCGTTTCTGGCGCTGCAGTCCGGAACCGCGGGACTGCTACGGTCGCAGGTTCGAATCCTGCCTCGAGCATGGGTGTGTGAGATGTCCTTAGGTTAGTTAGGTTTAAGTAGTTCTAAGTTCTAGGGGACTTATGACCTAAGATGTTGAGTCCCATAGTGCTCTGAGCCATTTGAACCATTTTTTTTGTCCAAGTCATCTTGTATCCTCCTACAGTCACTCAACGACGACACCTTCCCATACACCACAGCATTATCAGCAAACAGCCGCACATTGCTATCCACCCTGTCCAAAAGATCATTTATGTAGACAGAAAACAATAGCGGACCTACCACACTTCCCTGGGGCACTCCAGATGATACCCTCACCTCCGATGAACACTCACCATCGAGGACAACATACTGGGTTCTATTAATTAAGAAGTCTTCGAGCCACCCACAGATTTGGGAACCAATCGCATATGCTCGTACCTTCGTTAGGAGTCTGCAGTGGGGCACCGAGTCAAACGCTTTCCGGAAGTCAGGGATAAGGAATCCGTCTGATACCCTTCATCCATGGTTCGCAAGATATGTGAAAAAAGGGCGAGTTGCGTTTCGCAGGTGCGATGCTTTCTAAAGCCGTGCTGATGCATCGACATTAACTTCTCTGTCTCAAGGAAATTCATTATATTCGAAATGAGAATATGTTCGAGAATCCTGCAACAAACCTTTATGTAAGACATTTCGTCGCGCTGACCAGCGGCGGACTCCACCTCAAATAATGACAAGTGACACCTGTCAAATGGTACAGGCTATCCATGTAACGGGGACAGAGCCAACGGTATTTATATCTCGAAACGAGAGAACAATCCTATGAGACTGATTGCCTTTTGAATCGCAGCACCGAACTAAGAGAAAAATCTACTATACGACGGTTCAGAAGTAGAAGGGATGAATACTATTGCGAATGGAGCGACATTACACAAACGACTGAGGAATTCATGCGACAAAATTGCGAAATAAACAGAAATTACTAAAGAGTCAGCCAGTTACGCCAGCCGCTCTGAGCTGGACTCGTTGAGCGGCTAACAATCCGTGGCGTTTTTAAACGGAGCGGACGCTGGGGAACAGCAGGGAGACTATTAAAGCCCGCTTTAAGCTGGCGCGCATTACGCGCAGGATCACGTGTTGCTTAATCCAGCACTTCCAGACGCCGGCTGCGGGGCGGTCTGAGTTTAAAGCTGACCGCCGGCTAGAAGATCGGTTAGCAGCGGCCGGAAGTTATACCTTGGCGCGAAATTTCATCCTTCACGCTGCTCAAAGTGTACTTCACGACACAGCTACGTCTTACTTTGAGAGATTTTCTGAAATGCAACACCAGATGTAGTTTTCCCCATTTAAAAAATTTTATCCTTCATGTACGTCTGGGATACGTGGATGGCCGTCCGCACCTCTCCGTTCGTTTTTGTAATTTTTTTCATTTTTTCCTCTGCTCCTGGAAAGGAGCGTGCGGGCCCTTGTAGAACTTATACTGTCCAGTCACATTAATCTGAACTGTTACAATCTCTGGACAACGCTAGGAGAGACAGGTGGATAAATACGGTTGAAAATTTAAACTTCAGTCATTCCAGCAGGAAGGTCTGCTCACTGATACGGAAACTAGATTCTGCTTCCATACCATCAAAGAGGACCACGCCCGTCAATGTTAATGCAGTAGCTAACCATCTTGTTGATACTTCTAGAACGCCTAACGGTAAGAAGCTCAGCAGACTAGCAATATCCCGATTCAGGCAAGCCAAGCAGACAACTCAACCTCACGACGTATATTCACGACCTTTCTCCATACAAGAAGTTGAACAAGGTTTACACTCCCTTCAGAATGGAAAAGCAGCAGGATTAGACGGGATTTATCAGCAAAGGACTTGGAAGAGCAGTTGAACGGAATGGACAGTGTCTTGAAAGGAGGGTATAAGATGAACATCAACAAAAGCAAAACGAGGATAAGGGAATTTAGTCGAATTAAGGCCGGTGATGCTGAGGGAATTACATATGGAAATGAGACACTTAAAGTAGTAAAGGTGTTTTGCTATTTGGTAAGCAAAATAACTGATGATAGTCGAAGTAGAGAGAATATAAAATGTAGACTGGCAATGGCAAGGAAAGCGTTTCTGAAGAAGAAAAATTTGTTAAGATCGAGTATAGCTTTAAATGTCAGGAAGTCGTTTCTGAAAGTTTTTGTATGGAGTGTAGCCATGTACGGAAATGAAACGTGGACGATAAATAGTTTAGACAAGAAGAGAATAGAAGCTTTCGAAATGTGGTGCTACAGAAGAATGTTGAAGATTAAATGGGTAGGTCACATAACTAATGAGGAGGTACTGAATAGAATTGGGGAGAAGAGGAGCTTGTGGCACAACTTGACTAGAAGAAGGGATCGGTTGGTAGGACATATTCTGAGACATACAGGGATCACCAATTTAGTATTGGAGGGCAGCGTGGAGGGTAAAAATCGTAGAGGGAGACCAAGAGATGGATACATTAAGCAGATTCAGAAGGATGTAGGCTGCAGTAGGTACTGGGAGATGAAGAAGCTTGCACAGGGTAGAGTAGCATGGAGAGCTGCATCAAATCAGTCTCAGGACTGTTGACCACAACAACAACAACATATCCGGAACTACTAAAGAACTGCGGCCCGGCTACAAAACAATATTTAGCATTGTTTTTTAGTAGCATATTGGAATCAGGGAAGTTACCCGCAATATTCAAGAAGACCAAAATTACTGCTATCTTGAAGTCAGGAAAAGATCCAAACTTATCTCAAACTTATCGACCAACAGCCTTGCCTTCTGTCACGTACAAGCTTTTGGGACGGCTGATATTGAATAGAATAGCACCAGCAATCGAAGAGTTAATCCCAGTTGAACAAGCGGGATTCCGCCCCGGTCGTGGTTGCAGTGATCAAGTCCTTTCACTGACTACTTTTGTGGAAGCTGGTTTTGAGAAGAAGTTGAAGAGCGTCTCTGTCTTCCTTGATCTGACGGCAGCTTACGACATCTTTTGGAAGATCGACTTTAATCGACTAATCCATGTTTACTGAGAAAAAAAAGAGAAGCCGATTTCGTAAATTGAGTAATGGTCTACCACAAGATTGGGTCCTCTCTCCAGCACTTTTCAATTTATACAATCATGATCTGCCTAACACACTCTCCCGCAAATTCATATATGCGGATGGTATCAAACTCACTGTTCAACGCACAAATTTTGCAGAAGCAGAGAATGTCCTCAACCAAGGCCCTTTACTCCTGGATGAATAATTTAAGAAATGGCGTTTGAAACCGAACTCTCACAAAAGTGAGGTATCTACTTCTCACATGGACAACAGGCTCTCAAATTACCAACCAGGAGTCAATTTTAGAGTGGAAGCATTAAGGTTCAATGGCACGCCTACATATCTGGGTATGACTTTGGAAAGGACCCTAACATATAAAGCCCAATTACGTAAATCTGCCGCAAACCTTCTTCAGCGTGTAGCTGGTACATCATGGGGAGCTGACGCCAACACAATGAGAACATCTTCTCTAGCACTCGTCTATTAATCAGCAGAGTACTGCCACACTCACCTTGTGGACATTCAACACCATGCGTATCATATCTGGAACATTACTTCTGTGCGGCTGGTCCCAGCGGAGGTTCGAGTCCTGCCTCGGGCATGGGTGTGTGTGTTTGTCCTTAGGATAATTTAGGTTAAGTAGTGTGTAAGCTTAGGGACTGATGACCTTAGCAGTTAAGTCCCACAAGATTTTACACACATTTGCTTTTTTGGAACATTACTTGCTACTCCAGTCCAATGGCTGCTGGTGTCGTGTAACATACCACGTCCTCACATCAGAAGACAAAAACGTTTTGGTCATCTGTGGTCAAGAATACTGAATAACTCGTCATTCCCAATTCACGAAGATGTGAGACAGCTAGAATCATCCAGGTTGAAGTCCCGTAAAACGGCCATGGAATTGTCAAGAAACCACTCCGACCCCAAAGACAGCTGGAGGAATGAATGGACATCTTCTACTCCACAGGGCATCCTGAAAGTTGTAGATCCAACAGTAAGGCTCAATGGTTTCAGCTTGCCAAGGTACACTTGGAGCAGGCTTAGCCGTTTCAGATGTGGTGTGGGAAGAAGTGCTTCGATTCTTCATAAGTGGGGTTGGGTAGACACACACCATACTGTGGCTGTGCTGACGTTCCACAAACAATGAAGCATACAGCAGTGGACTGCCCCCTCCGTGCTTCCCTGGAAATCTAGTGGATTCGAACCTGGTTACTTCCGAAGTGGTGGACTGGATCAATGGCTTAGATATAAAGATCTAAACCGTATTTTAATGTGTCTATGGTACTGTATTTTATGTGTTATTGTGATTGTTATGTATCATACGCTAAATAATAAATAAAATGTGACCACCTGTGAAAAGGTTCAAGAAGCACCTTCTTGCAGCCCGGACCGCTGCTAGACGTGCAGGAAGAGTGTCAGCGAGAGTTTGGAAGGTACCGACAGGGACATGGAGCCATGTTGACAAAAGTGCCATGACGAGCTGCGCCAGGTTTTTTGGTTGATGATCCATGGCGCGAACAGCCCGATTCAGGTGGTCCCACATATTCCTTGACTTCCGGAAGGCGTTCGATACAGTTCCGCACTGTCACCTGATACAGTAAGAGCCTACACAATATCAGACCAACTGTGTGGCTGGATTGAAGAGTTTTTAGCAAACAGAACACAGCACGTTGTTCTCAATGGAGAGACGTCTACAGACGTTAAAGTAACCTCTGGCGTACCACATGGGAGTGTTATGGGACCATTGCTTTTCACAATATATATAAATGACCTAGTTAGTAGATAGTGGCGGAAGTCCCATGCGGCTTTTCGCGGATGATGCTGTAGTATACAGAGAAGTTGCAGCATTAGAAAATTGCAGCGAAATGCAGGAAGATCTGCAGTGGATAGGCACTTGGTGCAGGGAGTGGCAACTGACCCTTAACATAGACAAATGTAATGTATTGCGAATACATAGAAAGAAGGATCCTTTATTGTATGATTATATGATAGCGGAACAAACACTGGTAGCAGTTACTTCTGTAAAATATCTGGGAGTATGCGTGCGGAACGATTTGAAGAGACATGATCATATAAAATTAATTGTTGGTAAGGAGGGTGCCTGGCGCAGATTCATTGGGAAAATCCTTGAAAAATGCAGTCCATCGACAAAGGAGGTGGCTTACAAAACACTCGTTCGACCTATACTTGAGAATTGCTCATCAGTGTGGGATCCATACCAGGTCGGGTTGACAGAGGAGATAGAGAAGATCCAAAGAAGAACGGTGCGTTTCGTCACAGGGTTATTTTGTAAGCGTGATAGCGTTGCGGAGATGTTTAGTAAACTCAAGTGGCAGACTCTGCAAGAGAGGCGCTCTGGATCGCGGTGTAGCTTGCTCGCCAGGTTTCGAGAGGGTGCGTTTCTGGATGAGGTATCGAATATATTGCTTTCCCCTACTTATACCTCCCGAGGAGATCACGAGTGTAAAATTAGACAGATTCGAGCGCGCAAGGAGGCTTTCCGGCAGTCGTTCTTCCCGCGAACCATACGCGACTGGAAGAGGAAAGGGAGGTAATGACAGTGGCACGTAAAGTGCCCTCCGCCACACACCGTTGGGTGACTTGCGGAGTATAAATGTAGATGTAGATGTAGATTCTCGATCGGGCTCAGATACAGGAGAGTACGGTAAACTCATCCTGCTGCTCTCCGAACCACGCATGTACACTGCGAGCTGTTTGACACGTTGCATTATCTCGCTGCCAAAAATTGAACTGTTTATAGGTGTGGACAGGTGTCCCCAGCTGTAGACACATACTTGGGTTCATCCACTGTGTCTTCCAGAGCGACGATATCACACAAGAATGCCATGAAAAACTACCCAGACCGTAACGCTCCTTCCACTGGTCTGGACCCTTCCGATGATTGTTGCAGGGTAGACGTCTCACACCGATGGGGCATGGAAAGTGATTTAGCCGAAAAGGCCACCGTCACCACTCAGTAGACTCCAGCTATGGTACTGTCATGCCAATTCCAGCTTACTTTGGCGACAAACAGCAGTCAACAGGGAGCTTGAACCAGCCGCCTGCTGCAGAAGTTCAAATGGCTCCGAACACTATGGGACTTAACATCTGAGATCATCAGTCCCCTAGTAACCTAACTAACTTGACTAACCTAAGGTCATCACACACGTCCATGCCCGAGGCAGGATTCGAACCTGCGCGTGGTTCCAGACTGAAGCGCTGCTGCAAAGGCCCTTACACAGCAACGATTTCTGAACGCTCGTTGAGGAGACACCGTTGGTAGCCCCTTGGTTCATCTGGGCGGTCAGTTGCTCAGCATTTGCGCGTCTATTCGCCCGTAAGTATCTCCACAGCCGTCGCTCACTCCTGTTATCTGTGGACAAAGTCACTTTGCAGACTTGCATTTAGATTCAGTGAGCACTCTGCTTTCAACTCCGGCCACAAGTCCAACGTATACACCTTTGTAGTACTATCTCTCCTTTCAATGAACATCACGACAGTCACAGGGCAACTCCACTATTGCAATTATTTCACACTTGCACGATCATCAAAGTCTTTTCCCTCAACCCCTCCGTCAGATGAGAAGTTTTTGTAATAGTAATGTTGCCGCTGTTCGTCAGTTCTTTTG
This sequence comes from Schistocerca cancellata, assembly GCF_023864275.1. Taxonomy (NCBI): domain Eukaryota; kingdom Metazoa; phylum Arthropoda; class Insecta; order Orthoptera; family Acrididae; genus Schistocerca; species Schistocerca cancellata. The sequence goes on along the minus strand of NC_064627.1, from coordinate 185,935,385 downwards.
CGTATAACTTCAATGAATAAACGGAAGTAATTTTGATTCTTGTCTCCTTTAGTAGTCATTGGATTCCTAATATATTATTTTGGAGGATGAAACCACATGAAATATTCCAGGGATATATCAGAGCATCCGGTATTCAATACAAGGACGGGCAGAAGCGTGTGTCGTTGCTAGCGGGGGAGGGCTAATTGAACGTTTCATGCGAGGAAGAATTTTATGTGGTACGTTGGTAAGTCCTGTTTTTTGGTACCTCCCACAGTTAAGAAACTATAAACAGTTGAAGAAAAAGGAGCCTTAATGCGAAACAGAAACATTTCCGAACGTAGAGCGGAAAACTGAACGTATGCAAAGAAAACAAACGTTCACATGCTTGTTTGAAACAAACTTCGCGGAAACGCTGAAAAAGCTGAAATGACTAACGGTGACTACCCCAAGAAAGTTTACATTCAGTTTCAAGAACTAGTATTAACTGAGCAACGCATAAATTTACTACAGGATCCTTCATATCATATCCGTAAGGACGCCGAAGATGATATTAAATTTATTTCTGAGAGCGCAGAGGTTGAAACGTGTATATATCATGAGAGATGGCAGTTTTGTTTGGTATCTTTGCAATTTGAAATGTCTCTGGATGCCTGAAGACATGAATGGTATGTTAAGTCTTTGGATACCAGAGATTATAGTAGTAGTAGACTGAGACAGATTGAGTCGGCTGCAGACAATGTGTGAGTCGTCGGTGCCTGAGGAGGTTTTATGGCGGATGTGTAGAACAGAGAATGAATTTTGTTTGAGGTGCTCCCGGGTGTGACTGATGATGGAGGATGATTCTGAGATGATTTCATAGAGAGACGACACAGTTGGAAAAACGTAACATGAATACAGTTCTTACATTCGTCAGGGCAACCGTAGTGTACAGATTCCATTTTGTTGAACAATATCTACGTTTTGGTATCCAGGGCGAATTGTCGGCCATGTGTTCATAATCTTAATTATTATTCGTCACCCTCCACTTTTAGTTATAAGTCTCGTATAAGAAAAGCTAAAAGTAAATTTGTAACTTAAATGCTGTTTTTCTGAATGAGTTCTAATAGTGTGTGACAATGCCAAGGAATTACCATAGTGTCATATTAATGTGATTCACTCCTGTGTTATTAAAGGGATCCGAATACCACTTCATTTTAAAATAAACTTTTCATTCATTTGCAGATATTTCACTAACTTAATCCCAACAGATAGAATGCAAATCATAATATTACTCCACTGCCACGCCTTGCACTATTGCGCGGACAGTTTTTTTTTTGCATTTTTTGGGAAGATAACGAATTCTCAATTTCACTACGGTCTGTAGTAAATGATAAGGCAGTTATCCGCCCAGTGATTTATTTCAGGTACATGCAGTTCTACATGTCATATCACGGAGCTGAGTTATACGTTGGAGGCAAGAAATAATTTTAGGGACTAACGAATGTTGTGAGATGAAGTTAGGAAAACCGTATTCATTTATCAAATTTTCAGTAGGTGCATTTCTCTCTAACAGGACACAGTTTTCAGTACGCGGCAATTAACCAGTAGGTTGTGATTGTTTGATGAGGAAGCCATTCTGTGTACTATTGATGGCCATTCTTTGTATTCAGTTTCATTTGCAGATGGATTCAGTTGGTTGGTTGACCGGTTCTGAGAGTAAAGGGAATAAACGGCAGGGTTATCAGTCCCTATTCAATTCAGATTAACTGGTACCACACGCATCGAAAGTAATTGACATACTTAATGTTCGTATTCAAACGTTGGCTAGCACAGGCTATGCTAGATCAGAGCATAGGGACGGCTCTGTAATCGGAATTTTGAATACTTGGTTTCGCATTGCTAGCAATACACTGGGACGCTGTATTCACATATAAAAATTAAAATATAGTTCGTACTTCTGCTAAAATGTTCAGAGTATACAGTAAAGGCAATGAGAAACATTCCTACGTAACAGGTCTCGTCACACACAGTTACCAAGTTTCAGTTTATTAGCTTCAGGGTACCTAAAGTCGTCATCCAGCTCTCTTTACAAGAATGGAACGGGAAGAAACGATAGCTAGTAGTGCAACTGAAGTAAGAAAGAAGAAAGAGTTTAGCGTCCCGTCGGCAGTGCGGTCATTAGAGACGGAGCACAAGCTCGGATTACGAAAGGATAGGGAACGGGGTCGGTCGCGCCCTTTCCAAAAGTCTGGATCGGCGGATGGGAATTGAACGGTCGTCCTCGTTAAAGGGAAGTATCGTGTGCCATGTACAGTACTTCACAATGATTTGCAGAGTATGGCTATATATATATATATATATATATATATATATATATATATATATATATATATATATATATATATACATTTCCATGTCAAAGGGTATCAACGATTAGATTCACTGAGCTTGCTATCCTTTGTGAAAGTGAAGAAGAATTATAGGAGGGGTTGAATAGAATGAATAGACTAACAAGTACAAAATGTTGTCTGAGAGTAAACCGGAGGAAAACGACTGTAATGAGGAGTAGCAAAAATGTGATTTGCGACAAAGTTAGTATCGATGTTCGGGACCAAGAGGTAGACGTAGCTGAGAAAGTCTGCTACGGTGGAAGCAAAATAACACAATGAATGAGGCAACGAGGACATAAAAAGTAAACTAGCACAGGTGAATAGAGAAGTATTGGACAAAAGGAGTCTACATGTATCAAACATAGGCCTTAATGGGAGGAAGAAATTTCTGACGATATAAGTTTGGAACACAGCGGTTTATGGTAGAGAATCGTGTGGACTCTGGGAAAACCGGGAAAGAAGAGAATCGAACCGTTTGAGAGGCCGTGTTGTAGAAGGATGTTGAAAATGAGGTGGACTGATAAAATAAGAAATAAGGGGGATCTCCGTATAATCTGCGAGGAATAGAACATGTGGAGCTTACTGACTGGAAGAGAGGACAGGATGATACGACGTTAAGAAATCAGGAAAAACCTCCATGGTTCTAGGTCAATGGTTCCAAACCTTTCTTAGACCATTACCACTGAGTCCGATCAGACATTAACTGGTACCCCCGCCCCCCCCCCCCCCCTCGCTCCCCTGTCCCCCACATTATCATCAACTTTAGCATCTAACTAAACTGTAGGAGACAAATGACTTTCCTTGGAACACTTTTATTTTTAAAACGGTGGAAGATGAGTGTCATTTAGTTTCGGAGTATGTGTGTTTTTTTAGAATGAATCACAAAGGAATTCGTGGTGCATCGCACGTGCCACACACAACTCCTTCTCAGAAAAGAAAGCTAACTATCCACAGTGAGGGTACACACTTCTTACAAAACATACTTCTCCTGCATTACTCCTGTCCATTACAGCACTTGCTTGGCCTGCACACTGCAAGCCAATTTAAAATCAAACGATTTCAGATGTGTGCACTATACTTACTGTTCGTAAATGACTTAATTGCTGCACTCCTTACTTCTGAACTGACTTCAGGCTGTTAGTTCTTTGTGTCTAACCAATCTAATAATAATAATAATAATAATAAAAGAAATAAAAACAATGTAGAGCACTATATTAGCCCTTATATAGTTATTGCTGTCATGCTGTCAATTAACTCATTTATTTGTTTCTAAGCAAGTAATGAAGAAATTTCTGGACTACTGCAGGTACTATCTACAATTTGGAGAAGATATTTTCGTGAGATATTTAGCATTTGTTACTTTTTATCAACAGCGATGTACGGGACAAAGCATAACAGATGTATTCGGGAGGACGACGGTTCAATCCCGCGCCCGGTCATCCTGATTTAGGTTTTTCGTGATTTCCCTAAATCGCTCCAGGCAAATGCCAGGATGGTTCCTTTGAAAGGGCACGGCCGACTTCCTTCCCTAATCCGATGAGACCGATGACCTCGCTGTTTGGTCTCTTCCCCCAAACAACCCAACCCATAATAGATGTGTCTAATGGGTGGACTATGTGAGGAACCTGTAACTTCCAATGCATTAATGCTACTAATCAAGAAAGAATAATTACTGGTATCTTATATAATAAGTATTAGAGTTTTACAAAGTTGTGATAATGATAATGATCTTCTGAAAATAATTTAGTTTCGTGACTGAAACAGAAGTGACTCCTTTAGTTTATATCTCTCAGAAAATTTCACATCACCCCTCGGGGTAATTACCCCCAGGTTGGGAACCGCTGTATTAGGTGATCTTGTAGAGGGTAAAAACTGTAAAGGAAGACAGAGATTGGAATACATACAATAAATAACCGAGGATGTAGTTTGCAAGTACTAATTCAAATGAAGAGGTTTGCACAAGAGAGGGTTTCGTCGCGGGCCGCATCAAACCAATTAGAAGACTGAGGACTCAAAATAATATATGCTGTGAAAGTCTTTAAAAGTTTGTCATCACATTTCTCTTATACAATGTAAACGTGGGATGTCGTCGTGTTCCGGTCGTCAGCATTTACTCCCGATGACGTTGGGAATCATTAAAAGCTCGGGGCTAGCAACGCAATTAATGCGATGTAGCAAACATGGGGATCAAGTCCGCCACGATTAACAACACCAACCTAGGTAGTAGATGTTGCATGCCCCCTTCACGGTCGCCGAAATGCAGTAACAGCGGCCCGCGAAGTAATGACAGTGGACCGCACCCAACGCACGTAACCTTTCTCGGACCGTCCCACTCCGAGGCTCCGCGAAGGGAACGTGACGAGACTAATTGCGTGACCGCAATGACGAAAACGCGCGTCGCGCGACAGCCCAAATAGCGCAGCCGTGTCCATGTGTGACTCTGCCGCGGAGCTAACAAGAAGCAGGGGCGGGCGTGCCGAACACTGCCAATGGACTGTAAGACTGTTCGGTCTCACGGTACAACCGTGAGGTGAAAAACGTGGACCGATAACTAACAGTACAGCCTCTCACTCGTCCGGAAATACAAGGTGGGTATTACTTTTGGAATACCATACAGTTAACAATTACACGACATAGAACTACATCTACAGGGTGTTACAAAAAGGTACGGCCAAACTTTCAGGAAACATTCCTCACACACAAAGAAAGAAAATATGTTATGTGGACATGTGTCCGGAAACGCTTACTTTCCATGTTAGAGCTCATTTTATTACTTCTCTTCAAATCACATTAATCATGGAATGGAAACACACAGCAACAGAACGTACCAGCGTGACTTCAAACACTTTGTTACAGGAAATGTTCAAAATGTCCTCCGTTAGCGAGGATACATGCATCCACCCTCCGTCGCATGGAATCCCTGATGAGCTGATGCAGTCCTGGAGAATGGCGTATTGTATCACAGCCGTCCACAATACGAGCACGAAGAGTCTCTACATTTGGTACCGGGGTTGCGTAGACAAGAGCTTTCAAATGCCCCCATAAATGAAAGTCAAGAGGGTTGAGGTCAGCAGAGCGTGGAGGCCATGGAATTGGTCCGCCTCTACCAATTCATCGGTCACCGAATCTGTTGTTGAGAAGCGTACGAACACTTCGACTGAAATGTGCAGGAGCTCCATCGTGCATGAACCACATGTTGTGTCGTACTTGTAAAGGCACATGTTCTAGCAGCACAGGTAGAGTATCCCGTATGAAATCATGATAACGTGCTCCATTGAGCGGATGAAATCATGATAACGTGCTCCATTGAGCGTAGGTGGAAGAACGTGGGGCCCAATCAACACATCACCTACAATGACTGCCCAAACGTTCACAGAAAATCTGTGTTGATGACGTGATTGCATAACTGCGTGCGGGTTCTCGTCAGCCCACACATGTTGATTGTGAAAATTTACAATTTGATCACGTTGGAATGAAGCCTCATCTGTAAAGAGAACATTTGCACTGAAATGAGGATTGACACATTGTTGGATGAACCACTCGCAGAAGTGTACCCGTGGAGGCCAATCAGCTGCTGATAGTGCCTGCACACGTTGTAAATGGTACGGAAACAACTGGTTCTCCCGTAGCACTCTCCATACAGTGACGTGGTCAACGTTACCTTGTACAGCAGCAACTTCTCTGACGCTGACATTAGGGTTATCGTCAACTGCACGAAGAATTGCCTCGTCCATTGCAGGTGTCCTCGTCGTTCTAGGTCTTCCCCAGTTGCGAGTCATAGGCTCGAATGTGTCGTGCACCCTAAGACGACGATCAATTGCTTCGAACGTCTTCCTGTCGGGACACCTTCGTTCTGGAAACCTGTCTCGATACAAACGTACCGCGCCACGGCTATTGCCCCGTGCTAATCCATACATCAAATGGGCATCTGCCAACCCTGCATTTGTACGTACTGATGTGCTTGATGCTAGTACTGTAGAGCAATGAGTCGCATGTCAACACAAGCACCGAAGTCAACATTACCTTCCTTCAATTGGGCCAACTGGCGGTGAATCAAGGAAGTACAGTACATAGTAACGAAACTAAAATGAGCTCTAGCATGGAAATTAAGCGTTTCCGGACACATGTCCACATAAGATCTTTTCTTTATTTGTGTGTGAGGAATGTTTTCTGAAAGTTTGGCCGTACCTTTTTGTAACACACTCCGCAAGCCGCCTTAAATAGTGTAGCGAAGGGTACTTCTGGTACCCTCTTCCTTGTTCTATTCGTGAATATCGCGTAGGACGAATGGTAGTCGGTGAACTTCCGTACTACCGTATTGCCTCTAAATGTTAACCCCCCCCCATCCTCCCCACCCACCCCGTTTCTGTGAAGAATCGAATTTCCACATATTAAATTATGTTTAACGTTTGTTGCAAGTCGCTAACGGCCCTCATTATCAACCACTGGATGAGTATAGGCTGGTTAATTTGCGCTTTGTTTTAAGGGAAGTAAGTTTTACACATCTCCGTTTATGATGTCGTATCTCCCGAACTACACGTCGTGCAACGACACAATTTTCCACGTACACTCGCTGGTATATATGGATACTGTCTGCAAAATATGTTACGAATACAGGTGGTAGTGAGGAAGTAATAAATTAAAACAACATGCCTAATGCTGAAGTTTTACTGCATGAACAGAGGAAATGCATTAAACGATAAACTTGTTTCCTTTCATCATTTTGTGCTGCTACCAACGAGATATAGTTTGTTAAAAGTTTAAAATTGTGTATAAGTTTGTTGGAAGTCGCTAACAGCTCTCATCTCAAATACTGGACGAATGAAATGTGGGTAATTAGTGTGCCGTCAGTTACACTGCCTGAATACATTACGCAGTTCCTAACTTTAATACTTGACTTATGAGGTATGTTCAAAAAATTCCGGAGCATTCAAAATTTCGCGCCAATGGTGTGTTGGAGCGAAATGAGGTTGGCATCAATGCACCCGCCTGTGTTTAATGTGTAACTGCTGGAAGTTTCATTGCTCTATGTCTGTTAGTTATTTTTCAGTGCTGTATTGAGTAGAACGTTGTGTCGTACAACTTGCGAATTTAGGAATGGCAGAGTTGAAGGAGAAACGCGTCTGCATTAAATTTTGCGTGAATTTCAAGAAAACCTTTACAGAGACACACCGAACGATGCAGAAAGCCTACGGTGAGGAGTGCTTGGGTCGAACTCGGTGTTACAAATGGTTCACACGGTTTAAAAATGGCCGGGCGGAAGTTAAAGATAACCCTCATTCAGGATGCCCTTCGACTTCTACCTACGACGCCCTTGTAAGGAACGTCAACGAAACTGTGAGCGCAAATCGAAGACTGACTACCCGAGAGAGTGGAGAAGAATGTAACATTCCAGCTGGATCGTCTCATGAAATCCTGACACAGCACCTTGGGATGTATCATGTTGCCGGCAAGTTCGTCCCACGGCCCATAAGCCAAGACCACAAAGACCTTCGCTCCGCAATCTGCGAAGAGCTTTTGCATCGCCCCAATGAGTTCGAGATATTGCTTAAGATAATCACAACTGGTGATGAGATGTGAGTCTACGGTTATGATATTCAGACCAAGTTAGCATCTTGACAATCGATCGGGAAAGGTTATCCAAGACCAAAAAACGCTCCTCAGTCCAGATAAAGTCAAATTTCAAAGCCATGTTGACAGTTTTCTTGAATTTCAAGGATTAGTTCATCATGAATTCGACAACATTTTAAATTTTAAAATGCAACCAAAAAAAAAAAAAAAAAAAAGAAAACACTCATTGAAAAACTGATCGTCAAATTATCGTTGCCCCTGGAAATCGTTAGACAGGCAACCTTCAACTGGCACTGGATAAATGGGTGACCGTATTAAGGGGGGATGTAACGGGAAATGTAAACATTTAAAAATCATTACAGCCATATTTATTAATGTACAAATCTAAAATTTAGTAAGTGTATAGCAAAGGAGCTGCGCTTTAACAGAAAAATATAAAATATGCTGATTAATATTTTCCAGAAATTTGAATTTTTAATCTTTTTATTGTCTTTTTATAAAAAGCCATAACTCAAATTCTAATCATACAGTTCATCTGAATATTATATGTAGTGTCTTGAGAAGGTTATAGGACCACTGAACTATTGTTATCAATTTATGGTACAAATTGAATCATTCACAGAGTTTTTAATTTTCCACATCCAAAATTAACTTTTTCTATAATCAGGCATCTAAAAATCAGAATGTAATTGCAGGATCTCGTTTTTTTTAGTTCCAGGGAGAAAGAAACACTTTGCGAACAGTTCTTGAAAATTTCATAACATTAGCATAAAAGGCTTCTAATAACGTAAAAAATGTAGAACAGAGAAAATGAGTTTCAAAGGTTTTCTTCTCATACTTCTACGTGTAATAAGTATCGACAGTTTTGTTATAACGAGTGATTGAGAATAAATAACTACTCTGTGTTCAATAACGTCAGCTACCCTCACATGTCTGTCTATTGCATCATGCTACTGAAGTAGCATACATTATAAAAAATTTACATTATGGAACACATTTAATAATTTCTTCTGATACTTTATGGCCACCAATGAAAAAAAAAGATATTCTGTTCCCTATTTTACCGTGTTAGGGGTCGATTTTGTTTTACTTTCTAAAGTGACCTACCTTCGTCTTCAGGGTTCAAGCTATCTTTATACCAAATTCCATCGAAATCGGTTCAGCGGTTTAGTCGTGAGAAGGTAACAGACAAACACACTTTCGCATTTATAATACAGTAGGGACTGTCATTATTGTAGTGAGTGACATGGCCCCCACGCCACATTTTGTTCCCGTATCTTGTTGTTTGAGATTTATACCTAGCAGCAAGTGGCCGTAACTGCTTTGCTTTGGTTGACCCTTTGTTTATCTGCCTATTTCTTCTCTGGTGCTCTGGTGAGGAAGTACTGACAATGAACGTCTGTACTGGGAATGACGTAAGCGTTGTACTTCAAACCAGACCTCTTGCGATATCTTACACAACCACAGTTCAAAATACGCCACCTCAAACTGCCACTTTACTGTGTTCGCATAATACTGTATAAGCGAATGAAATATTATATAATAAAAAGCAGCTTCTCTTGTTAAAATTATTTTCGTGCTCTTAAAAGAAATAATGAACTTTGAAGAAATTTTTTAAACTTCAACCCAAGACCTGTGTGGCTTTGCACAGTCTTATTTCTACACTATCATGAGTCTTTCAGTCAGTAAGAACAGCGTTCCTACCTTGTACTGCAAACACTGATAGTAGCTAGGATGAAAAGCGCGATGAGGGGCTTACCTGTAACAACAGATAAAAACAGACGTATTAGTTAACAGTCAATAAATCCATATTCGTCTAAGAGGTTAAAAAATTAAAACATCGTTGTCCATACCTAGTATTCAACTTAGAATGGGGAAAGAGGGAGGTGTCATTATACACTTGAAAATACGGATGAGTCTAAACTGCTTAGTGGCAGTGGACGAAACAACTATTAATAATAATTATTAATAATAATAATTATTAATAACAATTATATTTTTGTTTATTATAGTACGACTACACATTGATCTTGTCAAAGACCGAGAAGCGATTCTTCTTGGTGTTTTAGGTCCCTGGGGCACTCTGGGATGCTCTCTGGGTTGCTCTGGGATACTCTATATTACATTTATTTATTTTTATTTTATTTGATTGGTTCACCTTTACACTAACCATCCTTATCTATCCCGTGAGATTTTTTTTAAAGTTAATAAATACTTATAATTAAAAAACTTATCTTTACGATCTATTTATTAATTATTTATTGATCTGCATGTTACGTTGGGTGCGGGAGTTCCGACTCCTGGGGAGGTGGGTGGGTATTCATGCATGGCTGTGTTGGCAGCACTGCTACAGCTTACGCAAAAAAAATAATAAAAATAAAAAATCTCTCTCCCTCTCTCTAATACACACACACATTCACAAAACAGTTGTTAACACTTAGAAAAACAAATGAATCTCTGTATTAAAAAGATGGCAGTTACAGTGATGTCTTACGTAAACAGTGAACTGAAAGTGAACTGTAAGACGTCCACCTGGTTTCCAGATGAGAAAAAGCAGTTAGCTTAGATGCAGTGGATTAGAAGTTACCTGTAAGTACCTTTCCATTTCGTAAAAAAACGTTAGGGAACTGTTTTCAAATCCTTAACCTAAATGTGAAACCATAACCTATGTGTAAAAAGGACAAATCATGTAATATTTCAGGACACCCACTGAAGATGCCTTGTAAAAAAGGCGAAACGCGTCTAGGTGCATAAATAAAAATTTCAATGTGCAGCACGCAAAAGGCATTTCTTTGAAACAACTGCAATTTATACACAGCTGTTGCGAAAATGGCCACTACAAGAAACGTGTTTAAATTTTTGTTTATCCACCTGTTTTACGTATAGACGGATGGATCCAAAGGCACGGACCACGTAGTAGACTACTGCTGGAAATCTCGCTGCCGGCATCAGGTGCGGCAGTTGAACGCAGCCGGCTCTTGGCTCGTCGCACCGGCGGCACGCTTCTCAACGAGCGCGTGGCTTATCACCGTCGAGCGACAAAGAGGGCGGGGAAGCCCCTACAGCGTTGCGGCCGCACCGTCTACGCCGACTTGTGCGACCGCACACCGTACGCTCCTGTAGCAGGCCTCGACGGGCGATTAAAATACTCCAAACTTCCGCCTTGTACCAGTGAACAAGTATTGGGCGGTTATAATACCAGCGCAACTAGTCACAGAGGTCCGGTCTGGATTATAATTATCGTAGGGCAGCGAAACATGGTAGATATTCTAATTCCTTAGTGCGGAACCGATTTATGCTGGAAAAAAAATAGTTACAATTTTCGCCACCAGCTACAAACCTGGCGCTGTGAATGGAAGAAAGATGTATAGAAATGTCTTACATATGTAATGCATTACGCACGGAGCGTGGGCAGAAAACTTCAGACATGGCATAATGCTAATTTTATTATTAACAAACATTTACACAATTTGTCCAGTACTGGACCGGAGACAGCGACGAGATACTGTAAAGCGCCGGATTGGCACATGATGGCCAAAATTGGAACTAACTGTCTCCAAATGTTCAAATGTGTGTGAATTAAAAAAAATGGCTCTGAGCACTATGAGACTTAACTGCTAAGGTCATCAGTCCCCTAGAACTGCCCGAGGCAGGATTCGAACGTGCGACCGTAGCGGTCGCCCGGTTCCAAACTGTAGCGCCTAGAACCGCTCAGCCACCCAGGCCGGCGCTGTGTGATTAAGTGTTCATCTACAGCTTGGCACTTGGTAGCAGAAATATTTGTATCAGTGTTGTGTCAATACACTGTAGAACGGTAGTCTAATTATTGTGTTATCCCTGGTTATAACACGAAGAGGTATGAAAAAAAAATGGTTCAAATGGCTCTGAGCACTATGGGACTTAACTGCTGTGGTCATCAGTCCCCTAGAACTTAGAACTACTTAAACCTAACGAACCTAAGGACATCAGACACATCCATGCCCGAGGCAGGATTCGAACCTGCGACCGTAGCGTCGCGCGGTTCCAGACTGTAGCGCCTAGAACCGCTCGGCCACAGAGTTATGAAATGCTACCATCATGTGAGGTTGGTGGTAGGGAATGCGAATGGTGGACGTTGGTTCATTGGGAGAATTTCAGAAAAGTGTGATTCATCTGAAAAGGAGACGGTATACAAGACGCGGGCACGACCTGTTCTTGAATACCGCTCGAGTGTTTGGAATACCCACCAGGTCGGATTAAAGGAAGACATCGAGATCTCTCACTGGCAGGTTCCAATAACACGCCAGGCCGCCCGGTGTGACCGAGCGGTTCTAGGCGCTTCAGTCTGGAACCACGCGACCGCTACTGTTGCAGGTTCGAATCCTGCCTCGGGCATGGCTGTGTGTGATGTCCTTAGGTTAGTTAGGTTTAAGCAGTTCTAAGTTCTAGGGGACTGATGACCGCAGACGTTAAGTCCAATAGTGCTCAGAGACAGTAACACGCCAGTGTTACGGACATGTTTCGGGAACTTAAATGAGAAACCCTGTAGGGAAGGCGACGTTCTTTTCGAGGAAGAATACTGAGTAAATTTAGAGAACCGGCGTTTGAAGATGACTGCTGTACGATTCAAATGTCACCAACACACATTTCGCGAAAATAAGATACGAGAAATTAGCGCTCATACGCAGGCATACAGAGAGTCGTTTTTCCCACACTCTGTTTGCGGGAGGAACAGGAAAGGAAGCGTCTAGTAGTGCTACCGGCAACCCTCCGACAAGCACAATACTGTGGCTTGCGGAGTATCTAGGTATACGTAGAAGCAGGTTTTCTGGAGCAGCGTAATATGGGGAAAACTTCATACTCCGAGCATTAGCTCTAACATGGAGAAGGGCACCGCGGGCACAGAAACCAGAGACAGGCCCTCGGCAGAACGGCAGCTGGTTCACTTCGGATCCCGCCCTGCCTGTACTAAATTATGCATCTCGCCGGCGACTTGTATCGGGTTTAGGGCGGGGCGGAGTGGTGCGGAGGGTGTCTGCTTTCCGCCCTGCGGATTACAGAGAGCGGTCGGGGGCGCGAGCCGCTCTTAAACCGGAAACCTCCGCTAAGGCCGCCACTACTTTCCCTGCGCCCGAGCTCCTAAACCCTAAACGGAAAACGGAAACGACTCTCGCTGCGTCTGCCCGAAGCTGCTCTTAGAATATTGCGTTTTACAGTTGAAACACAAGTCAGCAGCTGAAACCTGAAATACTTCGTGCAGATGTAACAGCGGATGAACTGTGCAGTGTCTTGCAGAAACCTCTTCAAGCACCTACGAATTCTTACACTTACGCGCTAGTAGATATTTGCCCTGATCAGGCGAGGATCCAGGAGGGCGGGAGAGCGTGTCACTTTTTGTTACTACCTCTGTCTCTCCTCCCATTTACCTTCTCGTCCACTTTTAATATGCTTCAACTCTTTATGATTTTAATTGTAACAACAATAAAATGTATTAAATGTCTTAATGTGTTTGTATGTTATTGCCGATCTCAGGAACTACAGTGCAGGTTTTGATATGGTATTCACTAATAGACAGAGTGATTCACGAGGAAGACTTCCGCTTATACCTTATTGTTTAAAATAAGTATGTAATATATGTATTGTTGTGTGTTCCATGTTCATTAGCCGGCGGTTCTAGGCGGTACAGTCCAGAACCGCGCGACCGCTGCGGTCGGAGGTTCGAATCCTGCCTCGTGCATGGATGTGTGTGATGTCCTTAGGTTAGTTAGGTTTAATTAGTTCTAAGTTCTAGGCGACTGATGACGTTAGAAGTTAAGTCGCATAGTGCTCAGAGCCATTTCAGCCATGCTTACAGCCATTTGAACCATGTTTATTTGGCATTTGGAGTGACATCTCGTGGCAATGAAGGGAACTGTGAGCTCATCAACTACACAGGAGGCGACGCTTGGAGGTAGGGGAGGGGAGGGGAGGGGAGAGCAGTAAACAGCCGACGCCGACGCCGACGCGACTCCAGCAAACAGCGAAACTTTACCGGAATTTATCATATTATATATTAAGTCTCTGTATGTCCATATTTTCAGAGATGATTTCGGGACTCGGCTGTTCACTACAGAATGTCAAATAAAACACCTTTCACCCGTGTAATTTCCAAACTGTTATTTTATTGGGCTACCAGTTTCGGCAACATATTAAGCCATCTTCAGGCCGGAACCGAGGTTGGATCAAGTGACCTGAAGCTGGCGTGACATATCGACGAAACTGCCAGCCCAATAAAATATTTTGAAAATTCGACAGTTGCAAGGTGTTCGATTTGATATTCTATTAGATATTGAAGTGCCCTACCGCGTATTTCTGTCTGTGCGTGAAGGCTAATTTCCAATACTACTGTAAGGATTTTAATATGGTTTTCACTAATAAACAGGTTGATCCAAGAGGAAGAATTGTGTATATCACTACATATTATACAAGGGTAGTCTGAAAAGTTTGCAGAATCACCACCAGATGTCAGTGAAAACGTGACGAGGTTCCCGTGTAGTCATAGGTCATCCCTCCTTGGTAAACACGTGATGTTTCGTTGTTCTGGGTGGAGGTCTGTGGGGTGGACGTGTCTCTGCTGTTGTTTTCCATGTAGTGATATGTGAAGATAGGAAATAAGATTCGAGCAGTGATCAAGTATTTTCTAAGGAAAGGTATTAACGGAAAGGAAATACATGTCGATTTTCAGAGCACACTGGGGGCTCCTATCCTTCTTATTCAGCTGTCGCCAAACGGACAAACGAGTTTAAATTCGGTTGAGGCAGCTTAGATGATGATCCACGTAGAGGCCGGCCATGATGTGACTCTGCCCCAGAAATTATTGCAACAGTGTATGAAACGGTCACGGAGGATCGCCAGCAGAACGTACGAGAAGTTTCTGAAGTTGTAGGGATATCACGTGAACGGGCAGATCAGGCTCTGAAAGTGCATTTGGATATGAAAAAAATATCTGCCTGATGGGCGCCGCAACTCTTAACACGGGGTCAAAAGTAAATAACAATGAAAATGCCTGAACAATAACTGACCAATTTTCAGAGTAACTAATAATATTTTTTTGCTCCATTTCGTGACCGCCTCAGAGAGAAAACAACAGTCAAGGCAATATAAATATGTTGCTTCATCACCACCAAAGAAAGCAAACGAATTCTTGGCACGTCCAACTTATTTGCCTCCTACAAGCTCAAAATATTCCTCACTGGGTGGAGATGGTCTTCAAAAGAAGAACTGACAGCCGAAATTGGTAGGTATTTTACAGATCTGGAGGAATCTGATTTTCGAGTTGGGATCAAGGCATTGGGACATCGCCGGACCAAGTGCATTAGTGTACAGGGAGATTAGATTTAAAAATAGAATTGTTTCTTTCTGTTCCATTCTAAGAACTTTTCAAAACTAGCATCGTAAACACGTCGTCCGGCCGTAGCTAATTAGTTCCTCCCGTGTGAAAGCGGGGCGGGTCGCTTGTATAACATGTTTTAATATCATAATAATAATAATTTGTTTACGTCACCTTGATTTAGTGTACGTGTCTTGTGACAGCGAGAGCGAGAGCACCAGCAGCAGCACAGTACTGTTTGTAAAAAGCGTTTATTTTGCATTTTGTTTACGACCTTCCACTAAGGAAGGGATTCTATTTGTGTTTATCTGCTCTGCATAGTAACTAACAGTTCTTGATAAAACTTTACGTAGTTTTCGTGTTAGATTTCTTAGTGTTTTCTTGATCGTTTAAAACAGAAAGCGCCCTAAAACCGTCATTTGTTTGTTTCGCGGCCGTTAGCCACTAGTCACTTGAATCAGCAGTTGTCTTGTGACAGCGAGAGCGAGAGCACCAGCAGCAGCACAGTACTGTTTGTATAAAGCGTTTATTTTGCATTTTGTTTACGACCTTCCACGAAGGAAGGGATTCTATTTGTGTTTATCTGCTCTGCATAGTAACTAACAGTTCTTGATAAAACTTTACGTAGTTTTCGTGTTAGATTTCTTAGTGTTTTCTTGATCGTTTAGAACAGAAAGCGCCCTAAAACCGTCATTTGTTTGTTTCGCGGCCGTCAGCCACTAGTCACTTGAATCAGCAGTTGTCTTGTGACAGCGAGAGCGAGAGCACCAGCAGCAGCACAGTACTGTTTGTATAAAGCGTTTTTGTACTTATTTGCTGCGCTTAGCTTTTAAATAGTTTTTCTGGGAAAACCTAGCGTAGTTTTCGCGTCTCGTATTTCAGTGAGTGTTTCTTGATTATCAGAGTAGCTCATCAGAAGATTATCTTGGGAATTTGTCACCGTATAGGGTAGGGTAAACATAGTCATGTGTAGGGACTGTGGTTGTTGTGAGCGGACGCAAGGAGAATTGGCCACTCTTCGGGGGCAGGTGGAGGCTTTGTCTGTTAGGCTCATCGAGCTCGAGGCGCAGGCGTCGGCTCGTAGTGGCGTTGGGGCAACTGTGGTGAGACCTATGCCTACTTCGGTGGCCTTGGAATCACATGGAACCCCTGATGTCGCTGCGTCTTCCGGCAGTGAGCATCTTACCGGTCAGCCATCACTCCAGGGTGAATGGCGGACAGTGGTGGGCTCTCGCGTGCCTGGCCGAAAGGCGAAGGTGGGATCTGGCCGCGTGGCAGCTGCCTTACCCCTTTCCAACAGGTACGAGGTGCTTCCTAGTGGTGATGACATCGTTTCCGAGCCACCACAGGATGCCTCGCCTGTTGGGCCAGTGGCCGATTCTCCGGCAAGGTCCCGACAGTCACAGAGGGCGGGCCTATTAGTTATAGGGAGCTCCAACGTTAGGCGGGTTATGGAGCCCCTCAGGAAAATAGCGGGTAGGTCGGGGAAGAATGCCAGTGTGCACTCGGTGTGCTTGCCGGGGGGTCTCGTCCGTAATGTGGAGGAGGCCCTTCCGGCAGCTATTGAACGCACTGGGTGTGACCGGCTGCAGATAGTAGCACATGTCGGAACGAATGACGCCTGCCGCTTGGGTTCTGAGGCCATCCTTGGTTCCTTCCGGCGGCTGGCTGATTTGGTGAAGACAACCAGCATCGCACGCGGAGTGCAAGCTGAGCTTAATTCTGCAGCATAGTGCCCAGAGTCGATCGCGGTCCTCTGGTTTGGAGCCGTGTGGAGGGTCTAAACCAGAGGCTCAGACGACTCTGCGACTATAATGGTTGCAAATTCATCGACCTCCGTTATTGGGTGGAGAACTGTAGGGCCCCCCTAGACAGGTCAGGCGTGCACTACACACCGGAAGCAGCTACTAGGGTAGCAGAGTACGTGTGGCGTGCACACGGGGGTTTTTTAGGTTAGAGGGACCCCCGCTTGGGCGAAACGATAAAATACCTGACGGCTTACCAGAGAGGACATTATCATCGTTGATAAAGAAAGTCCGTCCTCAGAGACCAAAAACAGGAAAAGTTAACGTAATATTGGTAAACTGCAGGAGTATCCAGGGCAAGGTTCCTGAATTAGTATCTCTTATTGAAGGAAATAGTGCGCATATAGTATTAGGAACGGAAAGTTGGTTAAAACCGGAAGTGAACAGTAACGAAATCCTAGACACAGAATGGAATATATACCGCAAGGATAGGATAAACGCCAATGGTGGAGGAGTATTTATAGCAGTAAAGAATTCAATAATATCCAGTGAAGTTATTAGCGAATGCGAATGTGAAATAATCTGGGTTAAGCTAAGTATCAAAGGTGGGTCAGATATGATAGTCGGATGCTTCTATAGACCACCTGCATCAGCAACCGTAGTAGTTGAGCGCCTCAGAGAGAACCTGCAGAACGTCGTGAAGAAGTTTCGTGATCATACTATTGTAATAGGGGGAGACTTCAATCTACCAGGTATAGAATGGGATAGTCACACAATCAGAACTGGAGCCAGGGACAGAGACTCTTGTGACATTATCCTGACTGCCTTGTCCGAGAATTACTTCGAGCAGATAGTTAGAGAACCAACTCGTGAAGCTAACGTTTTAGACCTCATAGCAACAAATAGACCGAAACTTTTCGACTCCGTGAATGTAGAAGAGGGTATCAGTGATCATAAGTCAGTGGTTGCATCAATGACTACAAGTGTAATAAGAAATGCCAAGAAAGGAAGGAAAATATATTTGCTTAACAAGAGTGATAGGGCACAAATCGCAGAATATCTGAGTGACCACCATCAAACGTTCATTTCTGAGGAAGAGGATGTGGAACAAAAATGGAAAAAATTCAGAAACATCGTCCAGTACGCCTTAGATAAGTTCGTACCGACTAAGGTCCAAAGCGAGGGGAAAGATCCACCGTGGTATAACAATCATGTACGAAAGGTACTACGGAAACAAAGAAAGCTTCATCATAGGTTTAAGAGTAGTCGAATCATAGCTGATAAGGAAAAGCTGAACGAAGCGAAAAAGAGCGTAAAGAGAGCAATGAGAGAAGCATTCAACGAATTCGAACATAAAACATTGGCAAACAATCTAAACAAGAACCCTAAAAAGTTTTGGTCATATGTAAAATCGGTAAGCGGATCTAAATCCCCTATTCAGTCACTCGTTGACCACGATGGCACCGAAACAGAGGACGACCGAAGAAAGGCAGAAATACTGAATTCAGTGTTCCGAAACTGTTTCACTGCGGAAAATCGTAACACGGTCCCTGACTTCAGCCGTCGCACGGACGCCAAAATGGAAAATATTGAAATAAACGATATCGGAATTGAAAAACAACTGCTATCACTTAGTAGCGGAAAAGCATCCGGACCAGACGAGATACCCTTAAGATTCTACAGTGATTATGCTAAAGAACTTGCCCCCTTTCTATCAGCAATTTATCGTAGATCGCTGGAAGAACGTAAAGTACCTAGCGACTGGAAGAAAGCGCAGGTCGTTCCCATTTTCAAGAAGGGTCATAAATCAGATGCGAATAATTATAGGCCTATTTCGCTTACGTCAATCTGTTGTAGAATAATGGAACATGTTTTGTGTTCTCGTATTATGACGTTCTTAGATAATACAAATCTCCTTCATCATAACCAACATGGATTCCGCAAACAGAGATCATGTGAAACTCAGCTCGCCCTATTTGCCCAAGAAATTCACAGTGCCGTAGACACTGGCGAGCAGATTGATGCCGTATTCCTGGACTTCAGGAAGGCATTTGATACGGTTCCGCACTTACGTTTAATGAAAAAAATACGAGCTTACGGAATATCGGACCAGGTTTGTGATTGGATTCAGGATTTCCTAGAAGAAAGAACTCAACATGTCATTCTTAACGGTTCAAAATCTGCAGATGTAGAGGTAATTTCGGGAGTACCGCAAGGAAGCGTGATAGGACCTTTATTGTTTACAATATACATAAATGACTTAGTTGACAACATCGGTAGCTCCGTGAGGCTATTTGCAGATGACACGGTTGTCTACAAGAAAGTAGCAACATCAGAAGACTCGTACGTACTCCAGGAAGACCTGCAGAGGATTAATGCATGGTGCGACAGCTGGCAGCTTTCCCTAAACGTAGATAAATGTAATATAATGCGCATACATAGGGGCAGAAATCCATTCCAGTACGATTATGCCATAGGTGGTAAATCATTGGAAGCGGTAACGACCGTAAAATACTTAGGAGTTACTATCCGGAGCGATCTGAAGTGGAATGATCACATAAAACAAATAGTGGGAAAAGCAGGCGCCAGGTTGAGATTCATAGGAAGAATTCTAAGAAAATGTGACTCATCGACGAAAGAAGTAGCTTACAAAACGCTTGTTCGTCCGATTCTTGAGTATTGCTCATCAGTATGGGACCCTTACCAGGTTGGATTAATAGAAGAGATAGACATGATCCAGCGAAAAGCAGCGCGATTCGTCATGGGGACATTTAGTCAGCGCGAGAGCGTTACGGAGATGCTGAACAAGCTCCAGTGGCGGACACTTCAAGAAAGGCGTTACGCAATACGGAGAGGTTTATTATCGAAATTACGAGAGAGCACATTCCGGGAAGAGATGGGCAACATATTACTACCGCCCACATATATCTCGCGTAATGATCACAACGAAAAGATCCGAGAAATTAGAGCAAATACGGAGACTTACAAGCAGTCGTTCTTCCCACGCACAATTCGTGAATGGAACAGGGAAGGGGGGATCAGATAGTGGTACAATAAGTACCCTCCGCCACACACCGTAAGGTGGCTCGCGGAGTATAGATGTAGATGTAGATGTAGATGTAAGAAAATGTATTTTCTTGGCAATGTAGGATCTTTCCCTTTTTGTCTACCTTACCCAACTTCACGTGATTTGCCGGTTCTACCAATGGACTGACGAACGAGTCCGATGTCTGTTGTCAGCAGGCACGGTCAGCCTGTGAACGGACTCCTTGACCTCACTTGAAGGTTCTCCGCAACCCGTCAGACCATAAGCCCAGCCACATGTGCAACTGTAAGCTGTCCTACATTAAACGTAGCACGTAGCAACTAAGTTGTTTCCATTTTCGAGACTCATAGTTTTCGTGTTGCTTTATTCTCCTGAACTTAGCTGTAAAATTTGGAAACTGACATACTGTAAAACTTCTTTAAGTCGACAACTTTTTTTTGTGGTTCTCTTAAAGCGTGATCAGGATAAAATGTACCCAATCGTTTACGTAGTAAAATGCGTGGAAATTCACATCTGCAGAGACACTTTTACACGCGTTTGTTTACAATCGCATTCTGATATTTCTTTTCCACCTCAGATAGTAAGTACATCAGTTTCTGGTTGGGAAATTCAAAAGCAAGTGATTTGTGCCTAGCAATATTGACTGTACAGGAATTGCGTCATTTTCACTATCACTGTTTTGATTGTCACTAGGCTGAGGATCTGCGGCCATTCCCGCAACGGGATCTTCCCAATTATCAACATTATTGAAGCTTCCAGTGTCTTCATTCACTGTAGAAATGTCCAATCCAGTATTGGCAGCATCGCACAGGCGACAGAATGTTTACTGATTCATCGCCACCTTCTTCTTCACCAGCGTCCACATTTTCTGAAGACTGAAAACCAGAATTAATGACGCATTTTCTAATTGTTTCACTTGATTCCACGTACTTTAAATCCAGCTGACGGCATCACATACGGTCACAGACTTAGCTAGTTCCTTTTTCGCAACCAGGGAACGCCGAAGTCTCTTTCGGTAATGTAATTTAAAAGACCGGATCACTCCTTAGCCAAAAGGCTGAACACAAGACGTTGTGTTGGAGCAAAAAATTGTCGTTTCACATTTGATAACTTTTCGCTGCAATGATATGGAACATTATCTACGAAAAGTAAGATTGTACGTTTCTGAATGCTCATTTTTGAATTTAAATCAATCAGCCACAAATGAAAAATGTCACTTGTCATCTATGCATTTTTATTTGCATATCAAGAGACCCTAACCAATGAAATATCATGGACGATTTGCTTATGTATCACTAATGGTTCTCCTTTTTCAACGCAGAGGTTAGCACAAAAACCGATCGTTAATCTTTGTTTCACCATTCTGGCGCCATTGCACTGATCACCTTTCACAATTAGTGTTTTGTCTGGAATAGCTTTAAAGAACAGGCCAGTTTCATCCGTGTTGTAAATGTCACTATTACAATAGCCATTTGTAAATTCCCTACGTCTCGACTTCCACTCGGATGCAACATCTTGATTAAGACAAAATCGGTTCAATCAGCCGTTGCTTGCATTGAAATTAGGAATTTGAAGACAAGAAGCAAATTTAAGAGCTCTTTCTTGTAGCATCGGTCCACTATAAGGCAATCCTTTGGCACGTGCTCTATTAAACCACTCTAAAACACCATTATTAACTCCTTCGAATGGTTGCCACCGTTTTTTCGTTGACGTTCTGTTGGAGTTTTCTTCCCATTCCCTAACATGCCATCCGAGATTCTGAATTGCATTCTGTATTTGACTTTTCCCCCAAATAAATTCACTTGTTAACTGACTCTTAAAATTTTCCTCTTTCAGTCACTCTTACAGCAGGAATTCTCTGTTCTAGTGAAAGAATAACAAGTTTGCTTTTATTTGAAGTAGCCATGACTGTTCACTACAGAGGAACAATCAGAACAATTGGCTGTTCTAAGTGCAAATGACGATGATATTTTAGAGGTTATCGTGTTACATTGTCGACGAGAGAACTTACAGCAGTACAATATTGTAATTCCCTCATCTGTGATTGATTGGAGTAGTCTTAAAAGGCGGACATCGTGCGTTAAAGAGCGGTCGTTGGACGGCAAAAGGGGTAGTCGTCTTAAACGGGGTCAAGACGCATTGGTCTTATGGAAGTTTATTTCTGTTCCTTAAAAATATGATCGTCTATTGAGACGGTCGGCTTAATGGGGTGGTTTTCTCAAGTGGTTTCACTGTATATATAAAAATATAAACACTTCTAGTAAAAAGGTATTATTTTTTCAGGGACGGTTCATAACCCCCTTGAATTTTCCCGCCCCCTTCCCCCCCCCCCCCCCGACCTTCCCCTGGATCCGCACCTTTCTCTGGAAAATGTGGTTAATACCAGGAGTGAAATTAGGCTAAACTGTGTGTTTCACAGCCATGATATCAGAAGCAGAAATAATATTCAAGTAGACTATGCATTGCTGTCGAGGATTCGGGATGGAGTTTTATACTCTGCTGCAGAAATGTATAACACATTGCCAGTAGACATCAAGCAAGCCCTCTTGGTGATATCTGAAAGGAGTAAAGGAGCAAGCCATGGGCTGACACCGAGTTCCACTCTCTTCCTTCTCTCCGCATCATCATCATCATCATATCCACAGCAACATCAAAAAACGGCACTAAACCATAAATACAGTGATTAGTCATCTACACAAAACACTTTAACCCCTTCACTGCCACTGGGACGTCTGTGTCCCAGGATAGGTAATCAGAAAACCAATGGAAATTTGCTGCTTTTTATTGCTATGTGTCAATGTGACCATGCTAACGGCTTCCAAAATTATTATAATTACAGTCCTTCAACTTACACTGTGTCCGCCCCAGTAGCTGAGTGGTCAGCGTGACGGATTGCCGTCCTCCGGGCCCGGGTTCGATTCCCGGCTGGGTCGGAGATTTTCTCCGCTCAGGGACTGGGTGTTGTGTTGTGTTCATCATCATTTCATCCCCATCCGGCGTGCAGGTCGCCCAATGTGGCGCCGAATGTAATAAGACCTGCGCCGAGGCGGCCGGACCTGCCCCGCGAGGGGCCTCCCGGCCAATGACGCCAAACGCTCATCATCAACTTACACTGTTAACCTTTTGTTTGCTGGAAGTAACGCCATAAGCAATTTCATTGATTGATTTTCTTATTCCACTTGCACAGCAATTGATTGCACTGGGGAAGAAAGACACGATTGTGATTATAAAGGAAGCTGCTGGACGTCCAATTGTTACATCCAAGAAAAAAGTGTGCAGGAAGTGTTAAGAAAGAACCTAGAGCATACATCCTACGTGCAGATTAAAACTGAGTGCCGGACCGAGACTCGAAATCGGGACCTTTGCCTTTCGCGGGCAAGTGCTCTACCAACTGAGCTACCCAAGCACGACTCACGCCCGTCCTCACAGCTTTACTTCTGCCAGTATCTCGTTTCCTACTTTCCAAACTTTACAGAAGCTCTCCTGCGAACCCTGCAGAACTAGCACTTCTGAAAGAAAGGATATTGCGGAGACACGGCTTAGCCACAGCCTGGGCGATGTTTCTCAGTTGGTAGAGCACTTGCCCGCGAAAGGCAAAGGTCCCGAGTTCGAGTCTCGGTCCGGCATACAGCTTTAATCTGCCATGAAGTTTCATATCAGCGTACACTCCGCTGCAGGGTGAAAATCTCATTCTGGAAACATCCCCAGGCTGTGGCCAAGCCATGTCTCTACAATGCCCTTTCTTTCAGGAGTGCTAGTGTAAGTAGGCTGTTTAGATTTTTATATGGGTAATGCCACGTAGCGCTCTATATGAAAATCACTGGCTGTGCTGTGTGCAGTATGTGGCTAGTTTGCATTGTTGTCTGCCATTGTTGTCATGAACTGCTACAGCTGGATGTGAACAGCGCGTAGCGTTGGGCAGTTGGAGGTGAGCCGCCAGCAGTGGTGGATGTGAGGACAGAGATGGCGGAGTTTGAAATTTGTAAAAATTGATGTCATGAGCTGCTGTATATATTATGACTATTGATGACTATTAAGGTAAATACAGTGTTTGTTCTCTATTAATATCTTTCATTTGCTAACTATCCCTATCAGTAGTTAGTGCCTTCAGTAGTTTGTATCTTTTATTTAGCTGGCAGTAGTGGCACTCGCTGTATTGCAGTAGTTCGAGCAACGAAGATTTTTGTGAGGTAAGTGATTTGTGAAAGGTATAGTTTAATGTTTGTCAGGGCCATTCTTTTGCAGGGATTTTTTGATAGTCAGATCGCGTTGCGCTAAAATTATTGTGTGCCAGGTTAAGCACAGTCTTGTACAATTGTTCTAAGTGGACGTTTCATATGTATAATTTTTAAAAGGGGACGTTTCATATGTCGACCCTTAGCCTAGGATACCTCACTGGAATCTTCTGATTTTTTCTTGTAGTTTGCGTATTTAGTGTAGCTTTTGTTTATTGCTAGCGCGTAATTGTAGAGAGAATCTCCTTTGTAGTTGCAGTCTTTCATTGTTGTAATGTAAAACAGTTGTGGCATGCATGTAGATTTGCAACAAGTATTTCGCAGCTGCGCTTGTAATTAACTACATATTATTTTCAGTGCTATGTTAATGTGTTCTCTTATTTTTGCTATTCAAATTGTGCTTTTCTGTGTTATCGTGTGAAATATTGTCACAATAATGGCGTGTGAAAAACGTAACACTCGGCTCCAAAGTAAACTGAGAAACGACAGTGAAGACGAAAGCAATGTGTTAGCGCCACTGTGTAATGAGTTAACTAATGTTCAAAGTAGTAATTTGGTAACTGTGCATAGGGAAATGGAGCGGGCGTCAAACAATGGCGTAGACAGTCAAACAGGTAGTGAACAGGGAAGCATTATCGATCGATCGGTCGGCAACAGCTCGCCTCAGGAATCCGAAATGATAGGACACAATTTTGCAAATACTGTAGATTCAGGTTTTGCGTCCTCACCGTTTTCTCAAATGAGTCAAGACACATTTTCTGCTTGTCAAAATGTGAATGTTGCCGGTGAAAATCCACTGCCAAAAAGCATAGAGAAACAGATTCCAGACACTAATACATTATTATTGCAATTAATGCAACAAATGGGACAAAATCTTCAAAAGTTAGACACAATGGAACAAAATCTTCAAAAGTTAGACACAATGGAACAACACCAGAGACAAACACAGCAAAAGTTAGACACAATGGAACAAAATCTTCGGAAGTTAGACACCACACTTGAACAAACACGTGAAGATTTAACTACTGAGTTACATAACATTGAATCGAAATGTCAAAAAGTCTGTAATGACGTAAAAACACAAATTTGTGAGCATTTTCAGCCTATTTTTTCGCGGCATGAAAATGCATTACAGAATCACGAAGCAGCCATAAAAGAGCTGCAAACCATTGTTCATGAAAATCATGAGACCTTGTGGGCTAAAATTGACTCAGTTGCATCTACCGATTCGGTTACGCAACTGGCAAAAACTCAGGACAACTTAAAGAACACAGTAGATTCGATTTCAACACAAATGGACACTCTGAAACTTGGTTCAGAAAAACACACTGAGGAAATGCGTTCACTATCGGAGAAAGTAGCTGAACTTTCGGATCAGGTCACTAACTTATCTACAAAGGTAGATGATGATCTGAATGACACAAGACCCGTAGCCTTCACTGACACAGAAGAGTATGAACAAATTAGAAAATTCAAACAAAATCAAAATCAAATCAACACACAGTACAAAAGAGAAATGCGGGAAGTACAAGATCAGCTGACACAGGTAATACAAGAATTACGTATTTCAGAGGACACTCGCGCTCCAACACGGGAAGAGGAACTTAGAAATACGCAAAAGCCACAAAATAATAACACAGGGCATTTCGGTAATTATGAAAGGAATTGGCAAGGTGCACCGAATTTTGAGATGGAACCGCCGACACGACGTAACAATGAGCGATATGTGACTCGCCGACATGATGACTTTGACTATAAGCTGTTCATTACTACACGTAAATTCAAAACATTCAAGAATTCTGCCAACGACATTCATCCACAAGCGTGGCTCCATCAATTCTCTCATTGTTTTCCTCCCAACTGGTCATTAGAACACAGATTAGAATTTATGTGTGGCTATTTGGAGAATGAACCAGCTGTGAGAATGCGATCGGTCATTCACGATTGTCACAGTGAAGGAGATTTTTATCATGCCTTCCTCTCAGCATATTGGTCTCAAGCCACACAGGACCGAGTAAAACACAGCATCATGATGATGAAACACTTTGAACAATCTGAATTTTCCAGTCTTGTGAAATATTTTGAAGACATGTTGCACAAGAATCAATACCTGTCAAACCCATACAGCCCCTCAGAACTCATCCGCATTTGCTTAATCAAACTGCCTGAACATTTGAGACATATTATTTTAGCAGGACGTTGCAAAGACGACATTGAAGCTTTTCAGGGACTGTTACAAGAACTGGAAATTGACACAGACAGTCGCGGGATGCGAAAACAGGAAAACAATCATTACAGGTCACATCCGTCACAATTCCGTGACGACAGAAACAATAAATGGCCACGACAAACCTATTCTTACAACGTAAATCGTGACCAAAACAGACACCACCCATATGATAACCACTGGCAGAGTAATAGTTACAGGGAAAGATCACCTTTCCGCGGTAATGACTATCACAGAGACAATCAGAGAAACAGACAATATGGGAACCAAAATAACTATTATCAAGGGAGACAGAATAACTTTAGACGCAACGGTCCAGCGCGTAGTTACGATTCAAGGAGAAATTCTCCACCATGTGACCGACAAGAAAGAAACTATGGAAACTACCGACATGACGACAGACGATATGATCGTAACGACAGACCTGAATTGCATCAGAACTGGCGAGATTTAAACAGAGCAGAGCACTCTCGTCACGATGAATTTGTAGAAGTTAGGTCTCCAAATCCCAATAACGACGCGCGCCAACAAAGAGACAATAGGCGATGACTCACACCACTGGCAGCCACAAGACGTACTTATGAAACTGATGACGCAGCTGCCGTAGCTAGTAATTACGTAAAAATGGAAGACATTAGGGACATCTTACTCCAGGAACACGACGTAACACGTAACACCATTGCATATCCTGTGATTCACATTACTGTAAATGACGTAAAATTTACGGCAGTACTTGACTCTGGCAGTCCCATTTCAGTAATTAGCGAAACAGCTTTTAGCAAATGCAACAAAGCGAACGATTGCCCCACACTTCCGTTACGTAAGATTAAATTACAAGGTGCAATCTTTGGAAAAAGTGTAGATGTACGCCAACAAACCAACTTAGAATTCTTTTGTCAAAGCCATAGCTTCTCTATGAACTTCCTTATTGTTCCATTATTGTCGACGGAAATTATACTGGGAGTAGACTTTTTGAATGAATATAAAGCAATCTTAAGCTTTCACGATGCTGAAATAAGTTTAGAGAAAGAAGGTAAGTCAATAGCTTTGAAATTTGAAGACTGGCTCTCAAACCATGATGAGGAAATTAATCGGCTTTACCTTCTGTTAGATAACAGTTCGGAATTTTCTACGGAACTAGACACTAACAATCACTCTGCAAGTACTGACAGGGATGACATCGACGGCATATTTGAAATTAATGAGTTAATTCAGAATAAAATTCAAACAATTGAGAATTGTAATGACACTGATAGGCAGGACCTTTTTGAGATTGTACAAGCAAATTCCACAGTTTTTACTCACAAAACAGGAACAATCAAGGGATTTCAATACCAATTTCGTGTTCGTGAGCATACTAAATTTTGTGTTAGACCATACGTAATTCCAGCACATTATAGGGACCGTGTTAGAACAGAAATACAATCTATGCTTGACGAGGGCATTATTGAACCTGCAGTAAGCTCATACAACAATCCATTACATGTTGTTGAGAAGAAAAATGGATCGATCAGGCTTGTTTTAGATTCGAGACAAATCAATACTATCATTATTCCTGAAACAGACAGGCCGCAGACGATGGAAGAACTTCTTCAAAATTTTAATGGTGTAAAAGTGTTATCTTCCATTGATCTCAGATCCAGCTTTTATCAGATCGAACTTCATCCAGAATGTAGAAAATACACAGCTTTCCTTTGTTTCGGCGTTTGTTATCAGTTTCGGAAACTTCCTTTTGGTTTGAACATTTCTTCGGCAGCATTCATTCGTGGGTTAAATTCCATATTACCTGAGTTCTTAAAACGTCACATAACCTTATATGTGGACGATATTCTAATAGCAGAAGCTTCATGGGAACAACATAACCGCATACTCAACAGTTTGTTACGTATTTTTGCAGAATCTGGAATTACAGTTAACTTGGAAAAGTCTGAATTCGGTAGGACAAAGGTGAAGTTTTTGGGACATATCATTTCTTCTGAAGGCATTCAGCCGGATCCTGAAAAGTTAGAAGCAATCAGAGCCATTCCAGTTCCATCCACAAAAAGACAAGTCCGCAGTTTTCTAGGTCTCGTAAATTTTTACCGTCGTTTTCTGAATATGCAAATTCTAGTTACACCAAAACTTTGTTCTCTCACTGGAAAAAATACTATTTGGAACTGGGACGAACAAGCACAGTTGGAATTCAATTCTTTGAAAGAAGCGTTACTTCACGCGCCAATACTAGCTCATCCAGATCTGTCACAAGATTTCTGCCTTAGCACGGATTCTTCTAAAGTCGGTCTTGGTGCCCACTTATTTCAAGAAGCCATAGAAAATGACACTACTGTTCAGAAAACCATTGCTTTTGCTAGCCGAGTGCTAACAAAATCTGAAAAAAATTATTCCGTTACTGAATTAGAAGCTTTAGCTATCGTTTGGGCATTTAACAAATTCCGTTTCTTTCTTTCTGGTAAGCACGTGAAAGTATACAGTGATCATCGTGCATTACAATTTCTTATGTCTTCAAAATTAAATCATGATAGGTTAAAACGTTGGGCATTGTTTCTGCAAGAATTCCGCTTCACAATAGTCTACATTCCCGGCAAGGAGAACATTGTTGCGGACGCGCTGTCACGCGCACCGGCTGGGCTTGAGAAAAGTAACACAGAAGGCAACCTCGAGAAAAATTTCAGTATTCTTTACATTCAGAAAGTCGCCTTTGAAAACTTCATCACCACATCTTTAAAGGACATTGCTCATGAACAAGATAAAGATCCGATTTGGAAAGATATCAAAAGTAAATGGCATGAAAAGACACACAGTCAGATTCGGCATTATTACCTGGTTAGAAACAACATACTCTTCAAACGTTGCACTGTTGATGACAAGCTATGGGTACTTTGCATTCCAGACGATTTTGTTAATAAGCTCATTTGGTACATTCATTTCAGCTACGCACATTTTGGTCCACGAAAATGTTATCATATTCTTCGAACGACTTGTTATTTTAACAATATGGAAAAGCGAATTCGAAGAGTCTTGTCTATTTGTACACTTTGTCAAAAGGCGAAACCATCTACTATCTCACATCGTGCTCCGTTATTTCCTATTATTCCTTCTAAATTAAAAGAATTTGCTGCTGTTGATCTCTTGGGACCCCTTGTCAGAACATCGAATGGATTTGCGTACGTTCTAGTCGCTGTTGAACTTACTTCAAAATTTGTTTCTTTCACTCCGTTACGTAAAGCCACTGGACGGTCTGTATCCAACGCCTTTGTTAAAAATTTCTTACGTGAAGTTGGACACGTTAGTAAAGTCATTTCAGATAACGGACCGCAATTCAGATCTGCTGTTTGGTCACGCATGCTTCGGAATCATAAAATCAAACCTGTTTTTATTTCATTGTATTCACCACATTGTAACCCGTCTGAACGGATTATGAAAGAAATCAATAAGCTTTGCAGACTTTATTGTCACAGAAAGCATCAGCATTGGGACAGATATTTACACTTATTTCAAAATGTGCTGAATGAAATGCCTCATGATTCCACTGCTTTACCACCTACTCTTGTACTGAAGAATGTAGAACCTCCGAACAGAATCAGAGAGCTTGTACCTTTCCCGAATACACGTAAACTTCGACACAAAGACATAATTGATTTGGCTCTTAAAAATATAAAATCTGCAGCAGACAAAAGGAGAAAACTACACGGTAAAGCAAATGCAAAGAAATTATATATTGGTCAGAAAGTTCTCATTAAAGCTCATTCATTGTCACATAAGAAGAAACACTTGAGTCACAAATTCTTTCTAGTTTACAATGGACCTTACAGAATCCGACGTATACCACATGATAATTGCGTTGAAGTTGAAACTCTGCGTACTAGGAAGAGTAAAGGTTTACACCACATTTCTCATGTAAAACCATTTATTGACAGATAATCTGCTTTTTAACTTAGTCTTTGCAATTTTCACTTCATGCTACTTGTACAATTTGTCACACTGAGAAACTGTTAACATGCAACTATGTTTTAAAGCTAACTAACCATCCAGTCAAGAACCAAGAGAACTTATTTAAACAGAAACTACGAATGCATTGTTATTGTGAACAGGCGACACAGTCTTATTGTGTGTGTGCATTCTTGCTTGTTAGTTGCACGATTACGTAACGAATAAGGCTTACATACTTAGAACATATACCAGCACTGCTAATGAAATTTTCATGCAACATTTTGGTTTGCTTGAGAGTGGATTCTGGATTTGAGGTGCTTTCTGTGAAATGCCAGATGACACAGTGGTTAGTTTATGTTGACAGCTACACGATTATATCACGATGTTACTAATGAGTGACAATTTACAATGTGCTTTTGCGGTGTATCTGTTTTATATCTGCACAGTTTTTCTGAATTCTTCTATAAAGTGAGACATGTTTTAGTGGTGACTTTTGTACTATTGCTACAATGAGACAGCCTTTTCTGTAGCACAACAATACGTTACAGCACAGTTCTTTCTTCATCACGGCAATAAGCGTAATAAGTATGATATCTATACGCAAAGCATTCCACTTTTGTGTATCATGAGGTAAGTACATTGACTTCTGCAGAACTTAGCTTTCGGAGGACAATGACTATGACACTTCCCAGAGATTATCTTACAGCAAGACGCACATTTAGCGCTACAGGACACGTATTTGAGTGATTAATTTTGTACTTAAAACATTTATTTTTAAAGATTTTTGAATTACAAAGAAAGTTTTTCGCAATACATTTCATTCCATTGCTGTAATCTGTAATACCTGAGGATACAATTACAATAAACCTCAGGGGGGTACACGCCTACTTTGTGTACCATGTGTTTGGCAAGCACAAGGAGCCCTAGCTAATATGGTATTTGCTTATACAATTTAACACATCGGTACCATATTTCTCTAACACATAAATTACACAGCTATCTGATCATTTAACAGAGAAACAAACATTTTTTTTCTACGTCAGTGACACATGTTTACGCAATTACAGAGTTGGATTACTTCACACTTAAGAAATTGTACTTTGTCTGTACCTTTTGCACTGTTCATATTTTTTTGGTACCATTGTGATACTATGAGAGCTTTGAATGATGTATTTTGGTATGAGATCATAATTTTTAAAGTACGTTTGAGGTAGATGACACTACCGAAATGAGCAGAGAATTTTCTTTAGGTTTTGAAATCATTGGAGGAAGCTATGACGTTTTTGACATTTGACTGAGGTGTTATGATGTTATTTTTACGACGACGATGTGTATTATGCTGTTGAGGTATGTTTATGTCAATAAAATTCTTGACCTGTGAAATGTTTTTATATGAGACTGTCACTGTAGTGGAAACTGCTGTCGTAAATATTTCCATAAGAATGTTAAGTGACCACCTGCATGTGCGTCGTGGGCACACAGCTGTGTCAGACACCTGAAGAACAAGCCATTAGTTTGAGTGCCTCGTTAGAAGCACAGGTAGAAAAAAAAACAGAAAGGGAAGGCCATTGTACGCGCTACTGAAAGCATACTGTGGAGCTCGTAATTTATGATATTTATTGAAATGCCTAATGAAACGATGCGAAACATTTCACAGCTATTGTCTTGCTAGTTGAGAAAAATGCCATATGGCTTGCTTTATGTATTTATTTACATATTTTGTTTAATATCAAGTTTCTAGCTGCACTGCAGCATTGGTTAAAATAAAATTTAATATATGTACTAATATAAATATTTTATGCCTACAGATCCAGTAAATAATTTTATGATCTATCCAAAAAATGAGGGAGCACAAAAAGACATTTCCCTTCACAGGAATTGCATAAATTATTTTTTATGATTTGGTAACTTATCTACTAGCGTAAGTTTTTGTGATGCATCACTCTAATGTTAAGATGTGACATAGGTATTAGACATGGCCATTTTAGTGTAATATTTTTTCTGCTTGCGCTATGTCATGTTTAGGTATAAGTTGCTGCTGTTTGCCAGGCATAGTGTTATTGAATTTGACTTTTGCTAATTTCTTAATGCTGCTTGCTTTGCAAATCTGCGTTTTTTTTTCATTGCTGTTTATATTAACTGTGTTTTGTGATGCTGCATTGCCTCGTCCCTTGGTATATATCTGAGCTCAGTAGATTTAAGTTAGCTTAAGAGGGGGTAGACTATATAAGAAACTGACTATGGAGAATAGGTAAAGTATGCATTGCAAGGTTACATGAAAAAGATTTGGGCCCAAATGAGTGTTGTACAATCAGAAATAATCATTTTGAAAGAAATATGAATAGAATACAGGAAGGAGGTATAGGTAGGATTTTCTTGGAAATAAATGATGAGGTAAGCAATGTGTGAACATATAAATACAGAAAGCATGCTTAGATAGGATTTTTTTTGGTGGAAACAAATGTTGAAATAAGACGAAAGATCTATCGAATGAAGTTGTGGGGTGGACTGCAGTACCAAATGCTACACTGAAAACAAACCCTGTCCTTTCCTTTTGTGTTATCCCACTATGTGTTTGGGTACCTGTGTGTATTTGTGTTTTTCCTGTCTTTATGTGTTTAGCTGATGAAAGCTATGCTGTAGAATTTTTCTAATACTCTGTTATTTTCTTTGTAAAGATGCTTAGACATTATTTATTCTGTGTTGTTTTCATGCTCATGTGTGAAGTTGAATTTTTAAAAGTGATTCTGATCTTTTATTTTTGTACTCATGTCACAATTCTTGTAACACTGATGTATATGTTTATTTCTATTCTTTTGTAAAGCCTGTACTACAAATGTTATCTGTATTGTTATGTTTTTAATGATGTATTTTGTACCTTTGTAATTGTATTCTTATGTTATAAAATTGTAATTGACACCAGTTCATCATATTATTAACTTGTAAGCATTCATTTTACTGCACACTTTTCTGTTGGTCATACTATATGGACACTATGTGAGAAGTTGGGACTGTTAGTGTTTGCACGTGTGTTACTAATTCAGCAAGGGACTGGATAACAGCATTGCTGGTTCTAAGGACAATTCCAAAAACTTTGTGAGTGCACAAGTGGTGGTTATAGACTTGCTCTATTATCCGCAAGACTCTTCAATGGTGATTGTGCACCTGCACAGTCGCAACAGATGGCTGCTGGCCATCTCTACAAGGACTACAGTGGGTCTGCACCTCTGGTGGCCCACCAATACCACAATCTCTACCAGGACTACAGTGGGTCTACTCTGTGATGACCTACCTACCAATATTCTTCGAAACATCGACTGACTCTGCTGTGGGTTTGCTCTGTTGTGGCCCATTACCTGTCAGCATGTCAAGAGTCAGCACTGTCTTACCGTTGGAAGGACAATACTACTTCTTCAAGACTGCATGGAAATCCACTACTTCCGTGTGCATTGTATTTTACTGCTCAGACTTTGAGCAAACAAACTGCAGGTTTACTCTTATGATGAATGATCAGGACTGTCTTTATTGACTGTGAAAAAAATTTTAGCTGTTGACCAACATTGTATCAATAAGTGTGTGCATTTGATATCTTTGTTATTGTAATTATGAAAAATTTTATCAAATCTTTATTGGCCACTGCCCAAAAATATTTTGTAAAATTTTTTGTGGGGAGCATGGGGGCTATGTAAGTAGGCTGTTTAGATTTTTATATGGGTAATGCCACGTAGCGCTCTATATGAAAATCACTGGCTGTGCTGTGTGCAGTATGTGGCTAGTTTGCATTGTTGTCTGCCATTGTTGTCATGAACTGCTACAGCTGGATGTGAACAGCGCGTAGCGTTGGGCAGTTGGAGGTGAGCCGCCAGCAGTGGTGGATGTGAGGACAGAGATGGCGGAGTTTGAAATTTGTAAAAATTGATGTCATGAGCTGCTGTATATATTATGACTATTGATGACTATTAAGGTAAATACAGTGTTTGTTCTCTATTAATATCTTTCATTTGCTAACTATCCCTATCAGTAGTTAGTGCCTTCAGTAGTTTGTATCTTTTATTTAGCTGGCAGTAGTGGCACTCGCTGTATTGCAGTAGTTCGAGCAACGAAGATTTTTGTGAGGTAAGTGATTTGTGAAAGGTATAGTTTAATGTTTGTCAGGGCCATTCTTTTGCAGGGATTTTTTGATAGTCAGATCGCGTTGCGCTAAAATTATTGTGTGCCAGGTTAAGCACAGTCTTGTACAATTGTTCTAAGTGGACGTTTCATATGTATAATTTTTAAAAGGGGACGTTTCACTAGTTCTGCAGGGTTCGCAGGAGAGCTTCTGTAAAGTGTGGAAGGTAGGAGACGAGATACTGGCAGAAGTAAAGTTGTGACGACGGGGCGTGAGTCGTGCTTGGGTAGTTCAGTTGGTAGAGCACTTGCCCGCGAAAGGCAAAGGTCCCGAGTTCGAGTCTCGGTCCGGCACACAGTTTTAATCTGACAGGAAGTTTCATATCAGCGTACACTCCGCTGCAGGGTGGAAATCTCATTCTGGAACCCTACGTGCAGTCTCTCAAATTGCTTCGTGCGAAAAGTGTTTCACCCCTTATCAAAAGTAGGAGGATCGATGTGACTGTCACAGAGACATTCGAATTTGCATGTAATGATAAATACCTTGTCATTTGGAATAAAATACCAACGTTTCCAATATTTGTAGTAAAGACAATTGTTCAAATGTGTGTGAAATCTTATGGGACTTAACTGCTAAGGTCATCAGTCCCTAAGCTTACACACTACTTAATCTAAATTATCCTAAGGACAAACATACACACCCATGCCCGAGGGAGGACTCGAACCTCCGCCGGGACCAGCCGCACAGTCAATGACTGCAGCGCCTTAGACCGCTCAGCTAATTCCGCGCGGCATTTGTACTCATAAATACGAAACAAGTGGTTTTCTGAAAATATATATCACAAATGATAATATAGGATCGAACAAGTAGGTCTCACGACAAAATACCAATGAGACACGTACAGTGTTATTCGTAAGTACCTCCCGGGATTCATAAAACGACTACGTGCAGACTAGAAACAGTGACGCATCAGTTGACAGACCTTTTCTGTAAACTTACACTAGTAATACGCGCAGTGGTGCTGCTGCACTAAGGGGCAGGCCCGACAGAACATGTATGTAAGTCATACAGCCCCTATTGTCACATCGATATGCGTAGTAGATATATGTAGTTCGCGCTAGCGGATAGGCAACCCATTGAACAGATCTGCAAAGTGATTAGCTATTGCGTTTTCCCAGACAATTTGTGTCAGTTGAGTGCAAGCACGTATTGACGTTTGGCGCGTTACAAATAGTGCCGATATTCAGCACCTTTAATGAGACTCACGCTGTATCCACTGATATGTG
This sequence comes from Schistocerca cancellata, assembly GCF_023864275.1. NCBI lineage: Eukaryota > Metazoa > Arthropoda > Insecta > Orthoptera > Acrididae > Schistocerca > Schistocerca cancellata. The sequence continues at coordinate 185,899,535 of NC_064627.1, read as the reverse complement.
TCTGTTTTCTGTCTGTCGTGTACTACTTCTGCAGTCCCCTTCTGAAATCTCAGAAGTACTTAATGAATAACCCTTTATTTTCACATTTACCCAAGTTCAAAGCGGACCACAGGAATTTTTTTTTTCATGTTGTTAGTTCTGACTGCTACGTTAACAAATAGTTCTGCCATCAGACATTTCGAGCTGTAAATGTGTCATGCATTTTTATACCATCGTACAGTGTTATACAGGGTTATTACAAATGATTGAAGCGATTTCACAGCTCTACAATAACTTTATTATTTGAGATATTTTCACAATGCTTTGCACACACATACAAAAACTCAAAAAGTTTTTTTTTAGGCATTCACAAATGTTCGATATGTGCCCCTTTAGTGATTCGGCAGACATCAAGCCGATAATCAAGTTCCTCCCACACTCGGCGCAGCATGTCCCCATCAATGAGTTCGAAAGCATCGTTGATGCGAGCTCGCAGTTCTGGCACGTTTCTTGGTAGGGGAGGTTTAAACACTGAATCTTTCACATAACCCCACAGAAAGAAATCGCATGGGGTTAAGTCGGGAGAGCGTGGAGGCCATGGCATGAATTGCTGATCATGATCTCCACCACGACCGATCCATCGGTTTTCCAATCTCCTGTTTAAGAACTGCCGAACATCATGATGGAAGTGCGGTGGAGCACCATCCTGTTGAAAGATGAAGTCGGTGCTGTCGGTCTCCAGTTGTGGCATGAGCCAATTTTCCAGCATGTCCAGATACACGTGTTCAACCGTTTGTTCGCTCACTGCAGGCCGACCCGTTGATTTCCCCTTACAGAGGCATCCAGAAGCTTTAAACTGCGCATACAATCGCTGAATGGAGTTAGCAGTTGGTGGATCTTTGTTGAACTTCGTCCTGAAGTGTCGTTGCACTGTTATGACTGACTGATGTGAGTGCATTTCAAGCACGACATACGCTTTCTCGGCTCCTGCCGCCATTTTGTCTCACTGCGCTCTCGAGCGCTCTGGCGGCAGAAACCTGAAGTGCGGCTTCAGCCGAACAAAACTTTATGAGTTTTTCTACGTATCTGTAGTATGTCGTGACCATATGTCAATGAATGGAGCTACAGTGAATTTATGAAATCGCTTCAATCATTTGTAATAGCCCTGTATTTAACTTGCTGTTGATCATACTGTATTCGATTTAAAAATGTGGAAAAATAACACTTACCCAAAAATTTCGTAGCCTATTATTCTATACCCAAATTATCAGACGTCCTCACTTTAAGCTGTTTATACATAACGAAAGAAAAAAGATTAAAAAATTATATGAATTGATTTTGTTTCCATGTAAATAACACTACACTTGATTTAAAGAAACTTCAGTAATAACCATAAAATCTATACAAACTTCTTACTCAAATGACATAACAAATTAAATTTGTAGTATTATTTACATATAGCCATGGAAATATCTCAAATGGTTTCATGTTTCAATATGGAAACAATTTAAATCATTTGTTGAGTCCAATACCCACTAAGCAAGCTATAAAACTTCTTACCTCAGCTACTGTGACGTTTTTCCATTTTTTTTTTTTTTTTGTATGAGCTGGACAACGTAGTAGCACGTTAAGACACAATTTGCTTAGCTGAGCGATTTCTTACGAGTACAATTATTTGAAGTAACGCTTTAGTGAAAAATAATCCGAAATATTCAACTGCAGAAGATCCCACTGGTGGTACCTCAAAGTGAATGTGGTACCGGTTGTAGTGTTTGGGTGCAATCACTCCAGTGTACTGTGTATTTTCCACTCCATCCTCACTTTCAGTCGATATACCAGCAAAACATCACTGCCTCTTTCTGAACCTCTGCTACTTTCTCTAAAATACGGTAGCCTGTATCCCTACTATTTTTCGAATAACACGAGAAGTACTGCTGGAAACGTTTTTCAAAAATAAATTTGCAAAGACGAATGGAATAAAGACACTGAAAACTTTATCTAGAAGAATAATAGCAAGGAAACAATGTTAAAAAACAATTGTGCACAAAACCACCTTCCCGACGGATGAAATAACAAAACATAAACAATTATTACGTTGTACAACGTTAATAAAAGAATAACGCAGTATCTGAGTTATCCATCATCGATATTTCACACCAACGACGCTTAAGTTGCTAACTATCGATGTTCACGTATATTGAAATGTTGAGCATCAGTACTGAGCACGCTAGCTACGTCTAGCGGCGAATTTCAGAAACTAAGCGAGAGTAAACTGAGTACTGACGAATCGGCACTCTGGCAGTACTGGTGTCAGTTCGGAGAACGGTAGATCGTTACTTTTACTTTCAAAAAGCCGAATGAACCATTCCTTAACGTCTTTCACTCCGAAAAAAGAAACTGGTAGTGAAATGGTCGCAGTCACTTGGGTGGCTACCTGTGCGGGAGCGACACGTATTCATCGTGCGTCGTCATCTCAGTCTTCTCGGGAGCAAGCGACGGCTTGCGTTATCCGCGCAGGTCTTCCCGGCGACCCAGTCTCGCTTCGTCTATAGCGGGCCAACTGGAGCCCCGTTTAACCTCCACGTGCTGCGCTTCACGTAATGGGGCGGCGGTGAAGACGCGGAGGGCGAGAAGTTGGCTGCGCAGTCACAAGAAGGTGGTGAGACACGCCTCGTTACGGCATCAGGGCACGGACGGGCGGGGCGCCGGCGCGCGCACGTGCGCGCCTGATTGCAGCCGGCGGACAATGGCCGCAAATGACGCAGGCTTAGCCCAAAACTGCCATCTCTGGCCGAGCGCGCGCGGAGAAAAGCGACCGAGTACCCCTGCAACCAACTTGCTCGTTTCTCGATTTCAGGTCCGACGCGTACTAGCTGTGATGCCCACAGGTTTGTGCTGTTCACACCAGTCCATTAATCTAAGGCAGGGCTTCACAACATACGTGCTCGCGGAGCAAGCTGTGAGCAGCAAGGCGCGAGCATGGAGCAGCGCGAGCACGCTACCCCCACTACCCCGGACCAGAGCGGAGAGTGGGGAGAGTCATTTGGGGTACATAACAGCTGCCGCCAGTCAATGTAAATCCGCGGCTACCTGCAGGGATACTACTCACGAATTATTACTGCGACAAATGAAACAAATAAAGGAGAATGTACACGTGCCACATAATTTTATTAGCTTAGTGTACGCCTCTACCATCTGTAGACACTGAAACTAAAGAATTCCACGACAATCCTATATTTTCAACACTTTCTTCAACACTACTTAAAAAATATCACCTCCGGTTGTAGTGTTCTTCATGGCTACTACATCGAGGAGCTCCTCCCTCACCTGACGATCTCTATTAACACCTCTAATAAATATGCCAAGCTGCGCTGTTCCAATGATATCAACACTTTCGTCCAGAGCTAGAGAATACGCCATAAAATCTTTACAGATATTTGAAAGCTGGCTCTGGACGTCGTCTGCCATGTCCTGTATGCGACGCATAATGGTCATGTTAGATAATGGCACAATCCGAAACTGTTCAACTTGAGATGGGCACAAATGTTCCGCTGCAACTACCAAACATTATTTTATTACATCGCTATCAGTGAAGGGGCGCAGGGATTTTGCTAAAAGCAAAGCTATTTTGTAACTCACTCTGAGAGCTACCTCAGTTGATTTTTCTTCGTCGTCCAGATCTTCTTCGGATAGCTTCCTTTTAAGATTAATAACTTCCTGTGCACGATCTGGTCCATCACATTTACCACGTCCGTAGTCTTTCGCGTAGTACGACATATAATGTCGCTGAAAATTAAATTTCGTAAAAGAATTCAGCGTTTTGTGACATACTAAACATTTTGCAACACCATCTTTTTCTGTAAACAGATAAAATTCCTCCCAATGGGGGTTGAACTGCGAAAGCATGGTTGGGGTTACACAACGGCGACACGACATGATTCTTAAGCAGCGAAGTGACTGTTAGAGCTGATCGTAGTACTTTAAACGTTACACAGTCGGCGCGAATTCAATAGGCACGCAGCGGCCCTATTCAAACGTGCGCGCGCATTTCCCCTCCCTCCCTACTCCGCGACCTTGCACCTGCTCGCGAGCACGTGCCTGAGCAGACGCGAGTACTCGCGCTCAAAACCGGCCAGTTGTTAAGCCCTGGTCTACGGGCTGACGAGGGGACCGCACGTACTTGCCCTCACCGATATGATTCATATAGATAGGGTTTTAGATCAAGCCTAGGAATTCAACATATGTAAAAATGAAGGCTCAACTGTCAACTGTTTTCCAGAAAATCAAGTTTGAAAGTTTTAGGCATGCATACCTCTATAAGGGTGTTTCAGCAAGAACGTGCAAAAATCTAACAGGACATAGAGAATGCTCCACTGAACAATTTGGGCTAGGCAACCAGATGTCGGAGAAGCCAGGTTGAGGAGATATGGAAGTAAACTTGTCTACCGCTTTGTCTAGCATTACTGTTTTCCAGCTTATTTACAACTAATATGCTTACAAATTTACTCATACTGTACTATTTATTTATGTAGAATCTTGTACCGTAGGAATCAGCGGAGATTATGTTGTTTTGTGGCCGGTATCTTCTTTCTACAACACAACTGCACACGTAGATTAACAGGCCTTTATTTACATGAACAGGAAGTTACTTACCTTCAATACACTCCAAGTATTGTGGTATAACTCTTCTGTAATAGTCCTCTTTCAGACAGACTAAATACTGGCGTAACCTGTGCTGAACTATGCTGCTCCGCGTATGGACTGACGAACGCCAATGAGTGAATATGGGTCAGTGAGATAGTGACTGAGGCGCTCCGGTCAGCGGCGGCGGCCTAACGACACGGTGTCGAGAGGGCGTTGGCGGCATCTTGCTTACGAGTGTGTCTTTGGCCTCTCTCCTGGTAGGAGAGTTTGCTGCAGCACCTACTATCGATCTTCGCGCTACATCGTTGCCGACCAGTGTTTACGCCTGCACAATTTACATGTAGCACTCTGTCTTCAGGCCACGAGTGACCTACCGGGACCATCCGACCGCCGTGTCATCCTCAAAGGAGGATGCGGATAGGAGGGACGTGGGGTCACCATACTGCTCTCCCGGTCGTTATGATGGAATTCTTGACCGAAGCCGCTACTATTCGGTCGGGTAGCTCCTCAATTGGCATCACGAGGCCGAGTGCACCCCTGAAAAATGGCAACAGCGCATGGCGGCCTGGATGGTCACCCATCCAAGTGCCGGCCACGCCCACAGTGCTTAACTTCGGTGATCTCACGGGAACCGGTGTATCCACTGGGGCAAGGCCGTTGCCCACACTATTTACATGTACATTCTTTGTTTTGTACAACGAGAAAAGGAGGACGTGCCTGATTGCTTGGAAGTCATGAAGCAGGGTTTTGTTTACTTTACTTGCCCATAAGATGGCTCTGTTGTATCGTATACACACTGTCCCCTTGTCTGTTCTTGAGGGGATGCGGATGCCTCACTTCAGTGTGGATGTCCACAACCACCTCACTGCTGTATTTCCTGGTCGCTGGATTGGAAGGGAATGTCCTATTCCATGGCCTGAGAGGTCACCTGACCTGATTCCGATTGATTATTTTCTATGGCGATATCTGAAGTCACTTGTGTATGCGGTCGCAGGGGATATGAAGATGGTATTAGTTGCCAAAATTGTAGCTGCCTGTGAGGTGACTAGAAAGACACCAGGGATATAAGCCAGGGTGCGTCAGGATCTTGTTCAAATATTCAAATGTGTGTGAAACCCAATGGGACTTAACCGCTAAGGTCATCAGTCCCTAAGCTTACACACTTCTTAACCTAAATTATCCTAAGGACAAACACACACACCCATGCCCGAGGGAGGACTCGAACCTCCGCCGGGACCAGCCGCACAGTCTATGACTGCACCGCCCTACACCGCTCGGCTAATCCCGCGCGGCCAGGATATTGTTCGCCGAAGTCATGCTTGCATTGATGTTGATGGCCGTCAGTGTCAGCACATTTTGTAAAATACAGTATAAATGGTACGTTCATTGTATCAATTGTGGTATTTGCAGTAAACTGTAACTAAAGTAAATAAAAATGATTTTATTCCTATAATTTTATTAAGCTGGCTTCTCCGACCCCAGGATCCCTACCTCAAATTGTTGATTGGAGCATTCTGTATGTCCTGTTACATTTTTGTAAGCTCTTACAGAAACCGCCTGTATATTAAAGGCAATGTCCTGACTGGCTGACTGACTGAATCATCACTGCCCAGCCCAAACCGCAAAGGATACAAACTTGAAATTTGGAGAAGGCGTGGATCTTACACTGTGGGCATCGTTTAAGAAGAGATTGTCCGAAATTGCACCCCTAAAGAAAGTGAAATAGTGGACGAAAAGCTTTTTGAAAGTATGTCGCTATTTCGGGCATTTTGAAGCTTGAACTACGAAAACTGGCGTTTGGTTTCTCAGTCAGAAAATAAAAAAATACGCATTTCAGCATTTTTGGAAATCCAACGGGGTAACAAATCTAGCAGCCCGTCTCTGAATTACTTCGATGTCTTCCTTTAATCAGACCTGATACAGATCGCCAACACTCGTGCAGTACTCAACAACAGCTCGCACTAGCGTCCCATATTGGATCTCCTTTACAGATGAACCACACTTTTCTAAAATTATTCCAATAAACCGAAGTCGACCATTTGCCCTCCCTGCTACAATGCATACATCTTCGTTTCATTTCATGTCGCTTTGCAACGCTACGCTGAGATATTTAAACGACGTGGCCGTGTCATACAGTCTGCTACTAATGCTATATTCGAACGTTACGCCTTTGTTTTTCCTGCTCATCTGCATTAACTTACGTTTCTTCTACTTTTAGAACTAGCCGCCATTCATCAGATCAACTATAAATTAAAATTACACTGTATGTTTGTCGCAACCTCTTCCGTTGCTGCTCTCCCTCACATTAATTTTTCTGGTGTCTTGAGCGTCTGTCTTGCAAACTTACCTTCGTGCTTCCTTAAGGTACTGTTTACAATCACTCTGTGAATTTTAGAGACAGTTCTGAGGCACTGCGAGTCGTGTTGCAATAAACGCGTGTTTAGCACTCCCGAAACAAGCTGTTGCAAACAACTTAACTCGACTCTGAGATTTTGCGGGCTCCCCTGTCGCCCAAGTTTAGCCGGAAGCTTGAGTTAATTGGCCCTCTTGAACGCCGTAATGACACTTAATTGCACCGTTCCCTTAGTCCGCTCCTAAGAGTCTTCCGTAAAGACGCACCGCTCATTGGCGAACCACCTCCCGATTATCACTAGGCGCGCCACGACATAGCGCAGTCTTTTCCACTAGGTGTTTGTGCGACATACAAGCTGTTTCAACAAAGATAACCTTTTAGTGACGGTGCAGAAGGTCAAATGAATCTGTATGAAATGGAGAGTGCTGGTACGGAAACGACAGAGTCGGAAGCTGTTAAGCCAAACGTGTTATAGGATGTCTCTACCGGTGCGATACGAGATACTAAGTATCGTTATTTGTATGATGTAACGAACTGATTCATTATCTAAAAAGATGGTACTGATACACCGTTCTGAAGTGGTAAATAGCGCAATGATTTTCTCACTCACCATTCCAGAGCAGCTCTAACTTTCTTTTTTTTTTTAAAAAAATGGTGTTATAACTCAAATTTTGTGCCTGGTTCGATGCCGCCAGTCATGAATTCCTCTCGTTATCTCAAAGCGGCACATGCAACCTATGACCTTAACTATTTGTTGGATGTATTCCAACTTCCGTCTTCATCTACAGTTTTCACCCTCTGCAGCTCCCCCTAGTACCATGGAAACTATTCCCTGATGTCTGAATACGCGTCCTATTACCCTGTCCCTTTTTCTTGTCAGAATTTTCCGTATGTTCACTTCTGTACTGATTCTACTGGCAACCTCCACATTCCACAGTCCATCTAATTTTGAGCATCATTCTATAACACCGCGTCTCAAACTCTTTGATACCCTTCTTCTGCCGTTTTTGCCCACAGTCCATTGTGTACTGCCCCACAAAGCTGTCTTCCAAACGAAAATTCTTAGAAACTTCTTCCTCAAATTAAGACATACGTTTGCTACTATTGAAACGTATTTATTTAAATGAGTGTGTCTGTACTTAAACTGCAGAATGACTGCAGAATAACTTCTACGTTATTTGATTCTGAAACAGCTGAGTAAAACTGAACGTACTGAGCCTACTTTCTCTTTACTTTTTCTTATGTCAACACTGACCCACAATACTCTAGCGCAACGCAAGCTGACTGCTCAAAAAAATTACAACCTGACTTCAAATAATTAATTCAAAAGAATGGCCCTGACTAAAAATAAATCTTAACAATAACCTATACATTTCATTAAGCACTTACCTCACGAAAATCTTCATTACGCGAACTATTGCAATACAGCGAGCGTCAAAACTACCAGTTAAATAAAAGATTCTAACTACTAAAGCCACTAACTACTAATAGGCATGTGGTTAGCAAAGGAGAGATTTGGTTGCAAACCAAATAATGTATTTTTTAAATTTAATAATGTGAAATCCAGTCCAAACACGAATAAATTGGTACAAATGCCTCTGAGCACTATGGGACTTAATATCTGAGGTCATCATTCCCCTAGAACTTAGGTTTAAGTACTCGTAGTTCTAACCAACCTAAGGACATCAGACACATCCATGCACGAGGCAGTATTCGAACCTACGACCGTAGCGGTCACGCGGTTCCAGACTGAAGCGCCTAGAACCTCTCGGCCACACCGGTCGGCTCAAACACGAATATAAATCGTCATTGAAATCCAGTACAAAGATATATAATCATGAATAATTTTCAGTTTCCAAGTCGGATACTTCCAGATCGTTAGCCTACGCTAACACCTCAGACCTCTACCCTCCATCAATGCTAACTTCTCACATTTAACATCTATCACTGCTGGCTGTTCACCTCCATTTTATATTATCCTGCTCATTCCATCCAACATGTTCTGTAGTTTTCTTCCCGCTGAGGATATCAGTATCAGCAGCGAATCTTGTCGTTGATATCCTTTCACCGTGAATTTGAATCCCACTTTTGAATCTTTCTCTCATTTCTGTCTTTGCATCTTCGATATACAGAGTGATCGTTACGGTCGAACGACTGTATCCCTCTCTCACATCTTTTGTAATCCGGCCACTTAGCTCTTAATCTTCCATTTTTATTGTTCTTTCTTGGATCTTGTATATACTGCATACACTGAACAGCCAAAACATTATGACTATTTACCTAATAGCCACTCTTGTCAAGGATAACAGTGGTGACGAGTCGTGGTATGGAAGCAATGAGGCATTGGTAGGTCGCTGGAGGGAGTTCGCAACACATCTGCACAGACACATGAGTCACCTAGTACATTATCTTGTTGAAAAATGCTATTACTGTAGGAAACCATGATCGTCATTGAGGGGTGTATGTGGTCTGCAACCAGTGTACGATACTCCTTGGCCATCATGGTGCTTTGCACGAGCTCCGCTGGACCCAAAGACGCCCACATGAATGTTATCCAGAGCATAATAGAGCCGCCACCTGCTTGTGTCTGTCCCGCAGTGCAGATGTCAAGGAGTTGTTCTCTTGGAAGACCACAGATTCACGTCCTCCCATCAGCATGATGAAGGTTTTGGGACTCATTAGGCCATGCAATGCTGTGCCAGCATCCAGTGCCCATGGTCATGTGGCCATTTCAGTCTTAGTTGTCGATGTTGTAATGTTAACATTGGCACACACATGGGTCATCGGCTGCAGAGGCCCATCGTTAGGAGCATTGGGTTCACTGGATGTTCAGACAAACTTGCACTCGGCCCAGCAGTAAGGTCTGATGTTGTATTGTATTGTACTGTATGTTAACTGGGAGCCTAGAAACGACGGAGAGCTAAGTCCCCACTACAGCCGCATTGGTCCACAAACCCATGACGACTACCACAGTCCACTTCACCCCTCTGTCGCCCCTCGCCGAACCACTCTTTCAGGTTTATTGTGCGGTTTGTCCCGCAGTGGAGCTCCCCAGGGAACGTCTCACACCAGACGAGTGTAACCCCTATGTTTGCGTGGTAGAGTAATGGTGGTGTACGCGTACATGGAGAACTTGTTCGTGCAGCAATCGCCGACATGTGTAGCTGAGGCGCATAAAGGGGAACCAGCCCGCATTCGCCCAGGCAGATGGAAAACTGCCTAAAAACCATCCACAGACTGGCTGACTCACTGGACCTCGACACAAGTCCGCCATGCGGATTCGTGGCGACGATCAGGTGCTCCTTCCCAATCTGGAAAGCCATGCGTTAGACTGCACAGCTAACCTGGCGGGCCCAAGGTATGATGTTAGTTCCGCCATAGTTCGCCGCCTATCCCGTTTTACCTGTCTGCCCAGTCTATGACGACGACATCTGTAATGAGTAATGGCTGCACAACTGCATGACGTCTTGACATGGTTTCACCGTGGTTTCGCCACAAGTTGACATGACAGCACTCCTCAGACACGCGACAAGTCGTGCAGTTTCCGAAATGCTTGTGCCGAGCCTCCAGGCCATCCCAATATGCCGCCGGTCAAACTCAGAGAGATCGCTCGCCTTCCCCATTCTACACACGGACACCACTCTCACTGATACTAAATGCATCATGCGTATGTCTGAGTAGCAGTAGTTCCTCGCCAGGTAACTCTGCAATCACCTGGACGGGTTTATATCGACAGTAGGTCGGTGGTCATAATATTCTGACTGATCTGTATATTATCGTCTTTCTCTGTAGCTTAATCCTCTTTTTCTCAGAGTTCCGAACATCTTGTATCATTTTACGTTATCGAACGCTTTTTCCGTGTCGATAGTTCCTGTGAACGTATATTGATTTTCCTTATGTCTTGCTGCCATTATAAATCGCAGAGTTATGCATCTGGCGCCATTACCATTTCTAAATCCAAACCTATCATCATATAACAGATTCATAATTTTCTTTTCAGTCAGTCGTTAAGAAGATCGGGCGAGAATTCTCGCACTTACCAGCTCGTGCTATCTTCTGGATTGCGTGGATGACACTTTCCGAAAGTCTGACGTGAGGTTTCCAAATTCATACCTTTTACACAACAATTTGAATAGTCACTTGCTTTCCAAAATGGTTCAAATGGCTCTGAGCACTATGGGACTTAACATCTCAGGTCATCAGTCCCCTAGAACTTAGAACTACTTAAACCTAACTAACCCAAGGACATCACACACACATCCATTCCCGAGGCAGGATTCGAACCTGCGACCGCAGCGGTGGCGCGGTTCCAGACCGTAGCGCCTAGAACCACTCGGCCACTCAAGCCGCCACTTGGGTTCCACTTCCCCCAATTATTTTTTTTTTTAGAAATTCTGAAACGTATGTTCTCTATATCTTCTGGCTTATTTGCTCTACTAAACTCTGGCTCGATTACTGGGTCTTCTACGTGTTAAATATGGACTTCCTTTTCTTCTTCAACTCGTCATCACGTAGAGGCCTTCAATGTTCTTTCTCTACTATCAGCACTCTCCTCTTGGCTTAACAGTGCTGTTCCCAATGCATGCTTAATACTGACATCCTTGCTTTTAATTTCGCACTGCGGACTTTCGTTTTTGACCGCGAAATGTGTGTGAATCAACGCCCTCGGGAAAGAGGTGGTTTCATTGACGTCCTTAATGCCTCCATCAGAAGCCCTTCCGTGTTGATTTTGAACGGCAGTGCGTCTCAAATTTTTTCGTCGGCTACCGATAAGAAAATCGCACGATTTCAACGCTGGATATCGCTGTTTTGGCTTCCATTACAGGGACATCAAAAGATGGTGTGAAACCTAGGCAGAAGGAACTGTGACGACCATCCCACCATGTGAAACATCCACGGTGGAGTTCCCATTAATACTGACGCCCTTGCTTTTAATTTCGCGCTGCGAACTGTCGTTTTAGACCGCGAAATGTGCGTGAATCAACTCCCCAGGTAAACTGGTGGTTTCATTGAGCCCTTTATGTCAACACCTGAAGCCTTTTCGTGTTAATTTTGAACGGCGGTGTGTCTGAAATGTTCTCCTTGGCCACCGCTAATAAAATCGCGCGATTTCAACGTTGGGTGTTGTGGTTCTGACTTACACCACACAGACATCAAAAGAAGGGGTGAAATGTAAATGAATGGGGCTGTGACGACCTTCTCGTCGTGTGATACATCCAGGACAGCGATGGGGCAGAATTGTGTTGAAATTTGGTGCCAAAGTTACATCATTAACTCATGTTGCAGCTCACATGAACTTCCGAACTCTGGATTTTTTTTTTCTTTCTCTTTTTATCGACACCTTTCCTTGTGCTGAAGCGTCGCCGAACCCGAAGATGACATCATAGGACGCCATGTTTTGCAGTCTTACAGATGATGAAGTCCCATACTCCTCGACAGAGTGTAGGGGAACGATGCAGGAGACCTGCACCGCCGTACTAGGCAAGGTCCTAGTGGAGGTGGTTTGCTATTGCCTTCCTCCGACCGGGAATGAATGGTGATGATGAAGACGACACAAAAACACCCAGTCATCTCGAGGCAGGTGAAAATCACTTACCCCTCCGGGAACCGAACCCGGGACACCCTGCTCGGGAAGCGAGAACGCTACCGCGAGACAGCCTTACAGAGGAAGGTTTATATTTGCGTTCCTCCTCCTGTAATTTGAATGACATCGACTTACTCAACTTTACTATTTTTTCCACGTTCCATCACCTTTTCGGTCTGCATTATCATTTCTTTGCTCTTCTTATCTTCAACGAATTAAATGACGTTAAACGCTGTAACCTCCCAACAGATAAATAATATAAATAATATTCACATTTAGTTTAACCTCCCTACAGATAAATTATATAATAACCTCCCAACAGTAAAAAATATAATTATATAATTCACATTCAGTGTAACTGAGCAACAGATAAATTCCGTAACCTACCAATAATACTGTGGTGTCACCGCCAGACACCACACTTGCTAGGTGGTAGCTTTTAAATCGGCCGCGGTCCGCTAGTATACGACGGACCCGCGTATCGCCACTGTCAGTGATGGCAGACCGAGCGCCGCCACACGGCAGGTCTAGTGAGATGTACTGGCACTCGGCCCAGTTGTACAGCCGACGTTGCTAGCCATGGTTCACTGAGAATTACGCTCTCATTTGCCGAGACGATAGTTAGCATAGCCTTCAGCTACATTTGCTACGACCTAGCAAGGCGCCGTATTCAAGTGATATTGAGATTCTATTAATGTATCATCAAGAGCGATGTTCTACAAATGTGGATTAAAGTAAAGTATTCCAGAAGCTACGTACTTTTCTTTATAGCATTCATTACGTATCCTGTTTCAGACCTCACGCCAGCCTGCGTGAGTTTAAGCACGTGCCTTTCGGCTTCCTCTCATTGTGTCTAGGCTGTCTTGTCTAGATACAACAAATACAAATGACTAATCTCTCAATAAAATTATGCCTCACTTATAACCTTTCAATAATTGACTGTGAATTTAAACTGGTGAATTTTGGACGTCAGCAGCGCTGCGTCATGGCCCTGAAAGATCATTCTGAATAAATTGAAAATTCTTACCTCAATCAGGTCGGCGGATAACGCGTATATATCAGCTCCTATAAGACATTTTTCTGGCACAGCCCTGTGCAATGCTGGCCGATAGATTTGTCGTGTATAAAAAGAAACAACTGATTTTTCTTTACATTAATCGGGATGACCATGGATTGGAGAAATTAGTAAGTTTTTTAAATTGAGATGAATGTTTATCAAAAGTTAATTTTTTATAATAAAGATTATTATTATGAGATTTTTTTAAAAACATTTACATGGGGCATGACATAACAATAACACATACGCGTGAAGCTGCTTTTAGCTTGTATTATATCGCTCAGGCTCCGCCATCGCTCCCCACGACCGGCCCAGCCAAAACTATACACACGACTGATAGCTAGCTACTACTGCAACTGCTACACAGTTCCTACTGCATACAACATTGCTCTCTGGTCTGAGATTCTCTTACAGCTTACATATCGCAGGCAGCGCGTGAGCAATCTATCGAAATTACATCTGCTCGAGTGCGCTAGCAACAGATTCCTTAATCATGGACCTCTTACAACGCAAATTACTGCGGCTGCCACGGAAGTAGTTTTCCAGGAGCTGATTCCTTGCTTGCATTACAGTGAAGCAACATGCACTACTCTGGACTGGAACGTGGCAGTACCTACTCACATTACTTAATTAGGTCCGGTTACGGGCCAGCCCTACAGTCTGCTTTGTCGAGAGGTAGATAGTTAGTAGGCCCGGTAGGTTCTCGGAACGCGGTCAGGAGATAGTCGTCGGCCCGCGCGACCTATAGAGGGATGCTCGGCATGCCCGGACGGCAGCGCTGAATGAAACATCGCCGGCTTGGCCTCTGCCGCGCTGCTCCCGTATGCGGTCCACGACTCCACCCCCACCTCCACCTCCACCAGCCGCGCCCTGCCCTGACAACAGGTGTCCGCACCAGGTGCGGCCACCCCGCGACGTGCCCCGCCCACGCGATTACCGCGGAAGACGTGAGGCTGCGCCAGCCGCTGCCCTTGCAGGCCGCAGCAGAGACGTCGGTTCGCGACATACCGATACTCTTCTTCTCGGGTGTGCAGCCGGATCATAACGTCATCTTGACACAATATTTCCGCTGTCCAACTGGCCGCCATCTTCAGATGAGAGCGCTGCTACACGATCTCGCCGGAAATAACTTCTCAGCGCAAGCGGCGGCCCCTATATACGCCGCAGAAGACCCACAACGAGTGCGCGAGAAGGTGCCGTAGTTGGCCTCTATCGCAAGGATTTCCTCTGGAAGAATCCTTGCAATTAACTGGTGAGAAACTGGACGAGGAAACAACCAAGCTTTGTCGCCATGTGCTTACGTCGACGTACTTTTTATTCAATGCCAAATATTTTGAACAGACTGACAGAGTGGCTATGGGGAATCCATTGTCCCCAATAGTCGCCAATCTTTTTACGGAGGATTTTGAGGACATGGCGCTGAAGACGGCGTCTTTAAAACCAACTCGTTTCTGGAGGTACGTTGACGATACGTTTATGGTGTGGCGTCATGGGAGAGAAGCTCTTGACCGCCTCCTTGTTACTATGGAGGTGGAAACTGATGGAAAGGTTCCGTTCCTGGATGTTCCGGTGTACAGAAAGGATGCTGGGACACTGGGACACAGTGTTTATCGAAAGCCTACGCAAACGGACCGTTTCCTGCATGCTTCTAGCTGTCATCCATCGTTCCAGCGTACGGGGGTCCTGCGGACGTTGGCGAGAAGAGCTTATACCATTTCAGACGGAAAAAGCTTGGCACAAGAAGTTCACGATCTCGAGATTGTGTTGAAGCAGAATGGCTATACAGATAAACAGATCCGTCGTGATTTCCAATTTGGACCTTCGCCTGAACCACCAGAAGATACCTACAAATCGGTGGCTTTTCTACCTTTTGTCGGGAGCATTTCCTCGAAGATAGGAAGAATTCTAAAAAGATATCATATCAAAAGTATTTTTCGTCCGCCAGCCAAGACTAGAGCGCTTCTTAGCTCTGTTAAGGATGAATTGGGTTTGAGGAAGCCCGGTGTGTACAAGACCCCTTCCCAATGTGGGAAAGCTTATATTGGTCAGACAATCCGGACCATTCAGGACCGATGTGTTGAGCACCAGCGGCACACACGGTTGCTTCAGCCTGAGAAATCTGCAGTGGCGGAGCACTGTCTCACCGAGGGACATAGAATGCTGTATGACGAGACACAAATGGTTGCCCCTGCATCTCGCTATTGGGACTGTTTCAAAAGAATCCGTAGAGATTCGTTTATCTGATAATCTTATTAATAGAGACACGGGTTACCTTTTAAGTAAGACATGGAACCCAGTGATACCAGACATTAAAAAACAACGGTCTGTGTTTCGATCGTCGGAATAATTTTTAATTTTTGATAGCGGTATCTCGATTTCGCCTGTTTCCACCACGGGCTGCGCGGTAGAGCGCAGTTACTGCACCTTCTCGCGCACGCGTTGTGGGCCTTTTGCGGCCTATATAGGGGCCGCCGCTTGCTCTGAGAAGTCGTGCCCGCAGTATTCGCTGCTCGACTCGCTGCGACACATTGCTACTGTCACCGCGCACGTCACGCTATGGCTGTACAGCAGTTTGCCGCCGCATTGGAAGTTCTCCTCCACGCGTTGGGGTTCACCGGCCGCCGCCCACGTCCGCCACGGCGCAGGCGAACGCAGCAGCTTCGGATGGGCCTCCAGTGCTACAATTGCCAGCAACTGGGGCATGCCGCGCGGGAGTGCACGAACGCCGTCGCGTGCTTAAAGTGCGCGGCGGCTCACGACACTCGCCGCTGTACGAAGCCTCGAGGTTCGGCCAGCGGGTGCGTGAACTGTGGCGGGTCGCACGCCGCAAATTCGCGTAGCTGCGGCTACCTTCGGGAGTTTCGCCGTCTGTCCGCCGCACCACGTCCTGCGGCGGCGTCCACGACCACGTCGGCCGCCCCGCCCCCCCGCTCCGGCGTGGGGTGCGAGCCGCGCCGTCTTGAAGCCGCCACCGACCACGCTATGGCCGGCTTCCAAGCCACCTTTGCGGCCGAACGGGCCGCGCTGAAAGAAGAGCTCACGGCCGTCCATCGCCAGCTCCAGCAGCTGCGCGATGAGCTGCGAGCCGTCAAGAAGACGTCGGCGGTTTCCGCCGCCGCCCCCCCCCGTGCCCCGGCCGGCGGGGGTCGATGCGGCCACGCAGGCACCTGCCGACCCGTCCCCTGCCGCGACGCAAGTGGTTGCGCCTATGGACACCGAAGATGTGCCGCCGCAGCCGTCCCACTCAGTTCCGACGCCTGCCGGCCACCGTGCTGTGACAATGACCGACTCATCCCCTGTGGAGCAGCCGCTCCTCAAGAGGTTGCAGCGCCCCAAGAAGACGTCGGCGGTTCCCGCCGACGCCCCGCCCGTGCGTCGGCCGGTGGGGGTTGATGCGGCCGCACAGTCGACCGCCGCTCCGTCCCCTGCCGCGCCGCCAGTGGTTGCGCCTATGGACACCGACGATGTGCCGCCTCCGTCGTCCAACTCAGTTCCGCCGTCTGCAGGTCAGCGTGCTGTGGCAACAACCGACTCCTCCACGGTAGAGCAGTCCATTATCCAGAGGTTGCGGCAACCCCGCTTTCCAACTGAACGCGAGTTGCAGCCTTTCCTTCAGGGACTAGTGACATCGCTCCAGGACGGGTCTTACCCCTTCTTTGACCACCCGTACCCCTACTCTCTGACCCGTGTTCGGCCTCCCCTCCCCCATCACCCTAATCGCTTTACCCAGTATCAGCTCAGGTGGCTCAATTTCTTGACCAAGAAGGAGTTACTCCTCATTGACAAACATCCCATCTTCTCGAACAGTGAATGGCAACTATTGGCCGAATTCTCGGAAATCCATGTGACGGGCCGTCTCCCCGCCAAGTATCGCCAGTACTACGGATAGCCCTGCAGTGCGAGGTCATCATCATCATCCGTCAGCGTGAGTCATTCTCCCCTCCGGCCAGCCATTTCGGCCGTTCGTTTTCCGCCTCTCTAACTATTCCTCTGCCTATTCTTTCGTCTATCGCAAAAAAAAAAAAAAAAAAAAAAAAAAAACCCAGCACAAGTCACGTAGCAGAAACACCCGCCATGTTCTCCCTTAGCATCACCCCGCCATTTCCGAAGGAGAAGCGCGTACGCGCTAGAACTTCGTTTCCTGAAGAGGGTCCATCCCTCAGCAATGTGCGAAGTGAAGCTCTGAGAAGTCGGTTCCGGCGAGATGGTGTACCAGCACTCTCACCTGAAGATGGCGGCCAGTTGGACCGCTGAAATATTGTGTCAAGATGACGTTATGATCCGGCTGCACACCCGAGAAGAATATTATCAATTATTACGCCGGGAAAGCCTTCGCAATCACATACCGGTACTGCCGGGTTATCAGTCGACACACAGCTTTGTTACAACGCGACACACACCGACGAGCCAAAACGTTATTAGCGCATGCATAATAGCGTTGTTACATGCTAACATCGTACAAAGCAGCAAGCCGTTAAAATTTTTCAAAGTCCCAGAGCGAATTTATCTCGCTTCATTACGCCATTGTCGACACGAGGCTGGCGCGGAGAGTAACTTTTCACCACCGAGAGTGGGTCAGGAGAAAACACAACACCGGCGCTTCTGGCGAGCCAGGTAGCGGACCTCACAAGGGAAACTCCCCATGACACCCCCCTCAGATTTGGTAGTAAGATGGCTCAGTGCATAGCCCGTCAAAAACTGAATAAACATCAAGCATGAAAACTGGAAGAAGGTGTACCGAATCGTGGAAAAAGAAGCAAAATAGAAACAGTGAACAGTCCAAGCTCAAGATGTGCAGCATCAAGCTTACTTGCATAGCCAATGCGTCGTGGTTGAGTGCTCAAGCTGGCACGGTAAATGGCTCTTAGGACTATGGGACTTAACAGCTGAGGTCATCAGTCGCCTAGAACTTAGAACTACTTAAACCTAACTAACCTAAGGACATCACACATATCCATGCCCGAGGCAGGATTCGAACCTGCGACCGTAGCGGTCGCGCGGTTCCGAACTGTAGCGCCCAGAACTGCTCGGCCACCTTGGCCGACGCCGGCACGGTACCTCAGCGTGTTCGGTCAAAGGGTTAGCTGCCTTCTGTAATAATAAAAAAAAATCTGAGTGAACGGATCAACGATGAATTTGAACAGGTGTCACGGGACGTCCGCTCAGAACAAATGTAACGAACAGTAACGAACAAAATACGACCAGAAAAAAAGTGTTCATGGTGTTGGACTACAAAGGGGGAGATCCGTGTTTAAATTTCGCTCGTGTCCAATTTTCTTCCCCCTCAAAAAATGATGAACTGTGTGTCCGGTTATTGACGTTCCGTATACAGATTTGTGTCTGTGTCGTGTTGTAACGTCCTTCTGCAACAGCGAGATGTAAGAACGGGGCCCCCAGATGTACTTACCTCCTATTTGTTCTACGCAAGTGCCACTTGTTACGATTCTTGCGTTCCGTTTGATGACTTTTGACTTTTGATTTCCTTTGTTGTAACAGAGTGCACACCCGCTCAGTTACTGTTTTCATTTCTGTGAAAGAGTGATGGGGCATCTCGCCTGCACTCACTACTCATTACATTTACTTGCGACGGAAATACATTCTTAGCACATGACATACTATATAACCAATGCGTAGTAAGACAACTGCCAACACTACAGAAGGAGAAAAGACACGTCAACGACCGGATGGAAAGTACGTAATTTTGTGAAAAAAATTTTGGTGCACGAGCAAGATTTCGATACGGATTCCCCCCCCCCCCCCCCCTTCGTACTCCAACACGGTGACCACTTAAACACGACGCCGTGGCTACTTAAGTACTCGTATGCTCGGTGCTGCACAGCTTCAGCTTGGACCGTTCGCTGTTTCCATTTCGCTTCTTTTTTTCACAATTCAGTACACTTTCTTCCCGTTTTCATGCTTGACCTGTGTTCAGTTTTTGACGGCTATTCACTGGGCCATCTTACGACTAAATCTGAGAGGGGCTCGATGGGAAGATTCCCTTGTCAACAGAAACGGATTGGGGCAGAGCAGCTGGAGAGGATCACGTCACCTTCGTTACACTTTGCGCCCTAAAACCATAATAAAAAAACCTTTGTTAAGTGATAAAAGAAACGCTAATGCTAATCCAGTAACGCATGCCAAGAGCTTTTACGAACCTGTCCTCTACTACAGCGAACTCGGTAAGCAAGCACGGCAGAGTGACAACTGTTGTGATACCTTCGTAATAGCGAAGACCTATGCGATCATGACAAGTGACGTCAAGAAAAAGTTAGCCGCTACTTCGCTCCATGAATCCCGCACCCCCACCATTTTAGCTCGTAAGGCAGTCTGTCAGACGGATCGACAGCGTACTTAAGGTTCGTACTCGATAACGTCTGGCGCAATCTGTTGTAGATTTCTTGCACGCTACTGAGCAACAACAGCCGCTACGGGGAGCCATTGCTACCTCGGCATAATCACCAGTCGCAGAGTTCAACGCTACAGTCTGCCGCTGATGCACATGAGTGGACCCGGGTGTCTTCCCTATTGTCCCGGATCAGGACACTAGCGTTCCTCATACTTGGGTGGACTGACCACGGCCTACCTGAACGGCAGGCAAAGATCGCCGCGCTGCACCGCAACCATCATCGCGGTTTGACACGTGAAGACCGACAGTGACTTGAAGGGGAAACATTACCTCCCAAATCGGTGTGTGCTAAGTCCCACACACGCGCAGCCTTCACTCATAAGAGAACCCTCCATACTGTAAATCACGGATTTTGATGCGCTTCAAATATGTTGTATAGGCACTTACCCTGAGTACCTACTTATCCGGTTTTTTGGCGACGGGCTTTGATTTTTGAGAAAATCAATTTTGAAGTTCATTGCGTGCTTTGTATACCCGTAACGTTACATAAATTCCGAGCAAGTCAGCGTAGCGCAACGGTAAGGGTTCACGGCTACCGCGCTGGAAGTACCGTGTTCGAATCCTGCTCGTGTACCTTTTATTCAAAATCGACCGAATTATTCAATTTTATTTCAAAGAATGTCAACAGACAGTGTAAGGCGTGCGAAATTATAAAGATATATCCAGTTATTAATTTTTCTGAATCTCGTAACGCTGTCGACAAGCGTTGACATACATCAAAAGGGACAGTTGAAAATGTGTGCCCCGACCGGGACTCGAACCAGGAATCTCCTGCTTACATGGCAAACGCTCTATCCAGCTGAGCCACCGAGGGCACAGAGGATAGTGCGTCTGCAGGGACTTATCCCTTGCACGCTCCCCGTGAGACCCACATTCGGACATGTCCAAAAGAACAGATTGGTTCAAATGGCTCTGAGCACTATGGGACGTAACATCTATGGACATCAGTCCCCTAGAACGTAGAACTACTTAAACCTAATTAACCTAAGGACATCACACAACACCAGTCATCACGAGGCAGAGAAAATCCCTGACCCCGCCGGGAATCGAACCCGGGAACCCGGGCGTGGGAAGCGAGAACGCAACCGCACGACCACGAGCTGCGGACGGAAAAAACAGATACCGTCTTCATATATGACAGAGATTTGTCCCTACTTACATCCTTCAAACAGCAGCCTCTTGCAGCGTGTTGGTCCACCTTAAGAACGTAATATAGAAGCGATTTTGCGTGTCGTGCACTCGACAAGTCCTTGGTAGGTTTCCGGAGGTATGCAGCACCAAATGTCTGCCCACTCCGGTAAATTTTGAACCTGCGTCCCAGATGTTTTCCATTGTGTTTATACCAGGCGTGTCTGACGGCTAAGACATCAATGTCACATGATAATCAGGTTACTGTGGCACCATTCTAGCCTTGTGGCACACACAGTTGTGCTGCTGGAAATATTATCACCGTCGGTAAAGAACCAATGCAGGTGGTCCGTTATAGTTTTCACGTAGTTCAAATGGTCCAAATGGCTCGAAGCACTATGCGACTTAACCTCGGAGGTCATCAGTCCCCTAGACTTACAGCTACCTTAACCTGACTATCGTAAGGTTCAAAAATCAAATAGCTCTGAGCACTATGGGACTTAACATCTTAGGTCATCAGTCCCCCAGAAATTAGAACTACTTAAACCTAACTAACCTAAGGACATCACACACATCCATGCCCGAGGCAGGATTCGAACCTGCGACCGTAGCAGTCCCGCGGTTCCGGATTGCAGCGCCTAGAACCGCACGGCCAACCGCGGCTGGCAACTAACCTAAAGACATCATACACATCCATGCCGAAGTCAGGATTCGAACCTGCGACCGTACCAACACCGTGGTTCCGGACTGAAGCGCCTAGAACAGCTCGGCCACAGTGGCCGGCCTTTCATGTAGTGACTGCCGTGAAACCTTTATTTGCTACCGCAGGTGCGATAGAAGCGCAAGTGAATGTCCCAAACAAAATAATGCTCCCACTAGCCTATTTACATAGTGCGGTGCATATAGAGGACTATTACGTGTCTGTATATTTGTTACTGAATGAAAGGAAGTCGATGACATGCTCGATTTGTTTACCAATGTACCTTTGTCGCTGATCCCAATAATACAGGAAGCTGTCATTTATATAAGGATCAGTCAAATGAAAACGAGACAGATGGAAAAATGTAAATGAACTGTTTATTATTTCAAAAGCAAACGCCATAACTATTAACACATTTATCAAAATGTGAGACAAAACGGGCAATGCCTTAATGGTAAAATAGTTGCGATTGCTTTGGGTTCGGCCCAAACGTTGCCAAGTTCTTTTCGATTAGGTTGCTGAAGTTTCGCTGGGAAAGCCTTACAAATTCTCCTTACAGTTCATATCTCACCCAACGCAATTTCTACATTTTTGGAGCCATGAAGGAAGACATTCGTGGCCGTCAATTTGCTTCGGACGAATATGTGCACGCCTGGATGCAAACATGGTTCTGTGGGCAACCGCAGACGTTTTTCCGTGAAGGCATTAACCCTCTTGTCGGACAGTGGAATTAATTCATTAACAGTTACAACAATTAATTTTGAGATAATATAGTGTTTACTTAATCTTTTCAAAATGGTTCAAATGGCTCAATGGGACTTAACATCTGAGGTCATCAGTCCCCTAGACTTAGAACTACTTAAACCTAGCTAACCTAAGGACATCACACACATCTATGCACGAGGCAGGATTCGAACCTCCGACCATAACAGCAGCGCGGTTCCGAACTGAAGCGCCTAGAAACGCTTCGCCACAGCGGCCGGCTTTATCTTTTCCATCTCTCTCTCTTTTTCTTTTGAGTGTTCCTTAGAGTTCTTTCTCTCTCTCTCTCTCTGCCCATGGGGTCATTTAAAGGCATCTAAAAGAATCGAAAACGCGCAGACGTTACACAAGGTGTAAACAATGTACGAGTATATTACGTAGTTGAAATGGAGGCAAGTGTATCTGAAAGAGTGCGTTATTCACTGCAGAGAAGGGCTGGAAGATTTTTCAGGATGCGTGGTAACGACATGCAGCACTGTCTATAGTGTCCACTTCTAGGTTAACAGACAGACTGGTTTGCGCCCATATCATCATAGGAACTTTTCATCTAGTGAATTTACAATTAAATCAATAAAATGAAATGAATACCCTTATTTGCATACAAGCGTTGATATACGTCAACGGGGACAGTGAAAATGTGTGTCCCCACCGGGACTCGAACCCGGGATCTCCTGCTTACACACATATATATAGCTAAGGCTCACCGGCCATTTGATCATCTTGTGTGCGGATGCACACACATTGCCCGAACTCTTACGGGAATCGGTACAGCAGGGAGTAATGCGTGTAATGTGCAGGGCACTACGAATATAGTGCGGAACAATAAGTTGGGAATGTAGGTCTCATGGGAGGCGTGCCACTCCTTGCAGTCGCACTATTCTCTGTGTCCTCGGTGGCTCAGATCGCCGGCACGGTAGCTCAGCGTGTTCGGTCAGAGGGCTGGTTGGCCTCTGTAATAAAAAAAACTTGAACGGATGTCATGTGACGTCCGCAACGACCAAACACAACGAACAAATGCAAAAAAAAGGTGGATAGAGCGTCTGCCATGTAAGCAGGAGATCCTGGGTTCGAGTCCTAGTCGGGGCACACATTTTCAACTGTTCCCGTTGACGTATATCAACGCTTGTACGCAGCTAAGGGTATTCATTTCATTGTATTGATTTAATTGTAAATTCATTCTAACGAGCTGCACAGTCACCGCTGGTATCTGTTCTTTCGGACATGTCCGACGACTTTCCTGGATTTGTTTAGCAATGCGCCTCCCGCGTCGATTGGGGAACTACAAAAAACTGCCATTTATAGTGTTTGAAATCTGTCGCTCTCCGTCGGAATATTGTGTGTGTGTTTTTCAAGATTCTTCCTTCTCCCATATCAATCTTATTTTTAGTTTTGTATTTGAGGAGCATCTCCGCACTGCAGCAAAGTACGATTTCCTTCAGGCGTTCTCCAAAAGACATGTATCTGCAGTTAATATTCGACACCACAGCGTACTGCTTCCATATATAGCTAGCTAGACAGAGCTATGCCAACGTGGTGGATACGCACTCTGAAACAGAACAGAGGGACACAAATTACCACATAGATATCGAGGTTTGGGTTTTCTGTCCTTTCTCTGAAGCAATTCTAACAAAAAAATAAATTATTCCTTGAACAAGGCGGATGGCCATTACTACCCCCTATACTCGTTCAACTGCGGAACTTGCAACGCTGACATTATCGCACCTTCCTTCGCTTGGTATCTGGAACGAAGCGCCGGCTGGCCTTGCTATCTGCGGCACGTCAGACGCCCACATAAAAGAAGGGAGGGACCTGACCTCGCATCCGACTCGGCTAGCGTACGGTATGACCTGCGCGTGCCACCATTGTTCTTTTACGTCGTCTCCCCAAGTACCCATAAATTTATTGCCCGTAGGTATTTTATTTTCTGACGACCGTCATAAATTTTCTTTTACTGCGATTGTATCGGCTCAGCCTAGCACTCCATGTCACACACGTACATCTGCCGATAGTCTTATCAGAGCGTTGACCCATGTATGAGGAAGCTCTGTGATGTTTGGAATGTAGTAGAGGAGTTACTGGCGGATGTTAAGGTGGGAGGGCAGATCGTGCGTTGTCCTTGGGAAGTTCAGTCGGAAGAGGACTGGTCACGAAAACTAAGATTAAGAGTTCACATCTACATCTACGTCTACATACATACTCTGCATGATGCAAGGTACCTCTTGCCACTGCTGGTCGTTTCCCTTTCCTTTTCAAAAATGTTCAAATGTGTGTAAATCCCTAAGGGACCGAACTGCTTAGGTTGGGTTGGGTTGTTTGGGGGGGAAGAGACCAAACAGCGAGGTCATCGGTCTCATCGGATTAGGGAAGGACGGGGAAGGAAGTCGGCCGTGCCCTTTCAAAGGAACCATCCCGGCATTTGCCTGGAGCGATTTAGGTAAATCACGGAAAACCTAAATCAGGATGGCCGGACGCGGGATGGAACCGTCGTCCTTCCGAATGCGAGTCCAGTGTCGAACTGCTTAGGTCATCGGTCCCTAGACTTACACACAACTTAAACTAACTTATGCTAAGAACAACACACATACCCATGCCCGAGGTAGGACTCGAATCTCCGGCGGGAGGGGCCGCGCAGTCCGTGACATGACGCCTCAAACCGCGCGGCCACTCCGCGCGGCTTTCCTGTTCCAATCGCAAGTAAATCAAGGGAAAAATGCTGTCTATACCCCTATGTACGAGCTCTAATTTCCTTTATCTTTGCTATCCTTACGCGAAATGTAAGCTAGTGACAGCGGATTCGTTCTGAAGTCAACTTCTGAATTTTCTCAATAGTTCTTCGTGGAAAGAGCGGATTCCCATTGTAGTTCCAGAAGCATCTCCGCAAAGCTTGCGTGTTGATCCAACCTACCGGTAACAAATGTAACAGTACGCCTCTGAATTGCTTCGATGTTCTCCTTGAATTGGAGCTGGCGGGGAACGGAGACATCCGAGCAGTACTCAAGAAAGGGTTGCGCTATTGTTCTGTACGCGTACTCCTTTATATGTGAGCTACACTTTCCAAGGATTCTCCCAATAAAGCCAAGTCAGCATTCGACTTCCTTACTATCGTCCTTACGTGCTCGTTCCATTTCATATCCATTTGCAACGTGACGCCTAGGTACAGCGTGCTTGTATCTACAGTCGCTCAACTTCGATAATTTCCCTTATAGCGTTTCCGTCAAATCGTGTCCGTCTAGCGAGCGACCAAAAAGTTTCCGTTTGAGCGCATTGTTGCAGCGTACATTCAAAGCAAGTAAAGTGATTTACGTTCAAATAACAGACATCATTGTTTATACCGTGAACTTTTGTGTCTCTCTGATGTGTCACTTGACCCCTTTTGAATTTGAAAACTACGAGTTGCTTCCAAAATGGTGTAATAAGTACTGGTACCTGTGTATCAAAACATCCGAGGTACAGTGAACTACTTCTACTGGACCCATAACCCGCCGAGTGCGTATGAAGGAACTATCGCAGACAAGTGGTGGTGTGGTAGAGAACGGGACAGCAATAACGGCAGGTCTACGTCGTAACCGATCACAAACGATGGTATTAACAGGTTATCCCAGTACGGCCAATAATTCGAGGAATATAGACGTTCAAAGTCAATAGTTTCTCACCACAGCATCGAAAAAGAAATACTTGTATAACCATATGATCAACGAGAGCAAATTAAGGCGATCCACGCGCTGCCAGAGTAAAATCTCTTAAAATAAAAACGGAGTGAAAAATGTAGTGCTGTGGACAACGTCACTTATTGCGACACTGACAATGCAAAATAAAGAAGACATGTTAAGTACAAAATTATTTATCAGTCCCTAGAGAATCTGGTCAGCAATTTATATATACAAAAGCCAATGTCCTGACTGACTGACTCATCATCGTCCAGCCCAAACCGCTAAGTGTAGAACTTGAAATTTGGAGAGAGTGTATGCCTTATACACTAGCGTCGTTTAGGAAGGGATTTTTCGAAACGCTTTTTGATAGTACGTCGCTATTAACGCAATTTTGAAGCTATAACTACGAAAATTGGTATTTGGTTTCTCAGTCATAAATACAAAAATTCACGTTTCAGCATTTTGGAAATTCAACCCTTCAAGGAGTAAAATAGTGGGTGAAAATTTCGAGAAAATTAAGGTTTATTATGAATCACTAAAGCATTTTTAAAGCTACATCTATGAAAATTGGTATTCGACTTCTCGGTTAGAAATAAGAAAAAAAATTTTCATTGTTTTTTAAATTTAACCCTCTAAGGGAATGATGTAGGGGATGAAAAGATCCATGAAATTATTTCATAATGAAAGCATTATTAAAGCTAAATCGGTGAAAATTTGTATTTGTTTCCCTGACAGAAATAAAAAAAATGCGTGTTTCACTGTTTTTGGTCGTTCGACCTCCTAAGGGGGAGAAGTAAGACAAGAAAATTTTTAAGAAATTATACTGAAAAACTTGTAAAGCCGAATGTATGAAAACTAAGTATTCACTTATCGGTTAGACATAAAAAAATGTGTATTTGGAGATCAAAGTTTCTATGGAAACATCACCACAAGAACGCAAAAGGAATGATTAACGAAAACTTTGGAGGCCAACTACCAGAATCGCTTCTTGGTCAGAAGTACATTTGTACAAGACCGTGCTTCTATGGCCTTCATTAGTCTGGAAATTTTAGAAAGTGTTGCAATTTCTAAACATAAAAAAATTCGATTAAAGGAAAACCAAACAATTCTGAGCAGACAATATAGTCTACATGCGCCAGGCAGTGGGCAATAAGCTATTGTTATCTAAAAATAAAATTTTCTTGTCCTCCTGCATCTTCACGAAGTAGTGACGTCTTGGAAAGTACTTGTAGCTATAATTCCTCGTACCTTCCCTGCCTATCCCTCCTCCTTTTTTATCCTATTTATTGTGCGAAAAGAATAATTAGCAATCCTGCAACCC
This sequence comes from Schistocerca cancellata, assembly GCF_023864275.1. Lineage (NCBI taxonomy): Eukaryota > Metazoa > Arthropoda > Insecta > Orthoptera > Acrididae > Schistocerca > Schistocerca cancellata. Next base: position 185,871,951 of record NC_064627.1, on the reverse strand, counting down.
TCCCAAGCAGGCTTTTCAGTAAAATCTTTGCTTCCTTTTTCGCCGCTTCTTGCATAAATTTAACGACCTTAAAAAGTCATACATGTCCAATGATGAAGGAAGTTCCCTGCCATATACTGTTCTAAGTCTACAGTGCCCAGCTGTGTAGTGTGCAGACAGCAACGAGACCGCTGTCTCGCCAGCAAACTGAGGCGGTCACCCCTTCAGAACAAAGGGGTTGAATCGCCCAGCGCAAGGGTGGGAGAATGCGTTTCTGCCCCGGTGCCACGTTATTCTGCGTGAGTTATAAGTGAATGGAATTTGTTTCCGATAAACTCCACCCTTCTTCGAAATACACTAAAGCGCCAAAGAAACTGGTATAGGAATGCTTATTCAATGTAAACAGGCAGAATATGGCGCTGCACTCGGCAACGCCTATGTAACTCAACAATTGTATGGCGCAGTTGTTAGATCTGCTGCTACAATGGCAGGTTATCAAGATTTAAATGAGTCTGAAAGTCGTGTTATAGTAGGCGCACGAGCGATGGGACACAGCATCTCCGAGGTAGCGATGAAGTGGGGATTTTCCCGTACGACCATTTTCACGATTGTACCGTGAATAATCAGGAATTCGGTAAAACATAAGATCTCCGACATCGCCGCGGCCAGAAAAAGATCCTGTAAGAACGGGGCTGCCCGCATCTCGTGGTCGTGCGGTAGCGTTCTCGCTTCCCACGCCCGGGTTCCCGGGTTCGATTCCCGGCGGGGTCAGGGATTTTCTCTGCCTCGTGATGGCTGGGTGTTGTGTGCTGTCCTTAAGTTAGTTAGGTTAAAGTAGTTCTAAGTTCTAGGGGACTGATGACCACAGATGTTAAGTCCCATAGTGCTCAGAGCCATTTGAACCATTTGAAGAATGCGGCCAACCATGACAGAAAGGAACTGTTCATGGAAGTGCAACCCTTCCCAAAATTGCTGCAGATTACAATGCTGGGTCATCAACAATTGTCAGCGTGCGAACCATTCAACGAACCATCATCCATATAGGCTTTCGGAGCCGAAGGCCCACTCGTGTACCCTTGATAACTGCACGACAGAGAGGTTTACGCTCCGTCTGGGCCCGTCAACACCGACATTTGACTGTTGATGACTGGAATCATGTTGCCTGGTCGGACGAGTCTCGTTTGAAATTGTATCGAGCGGATGGACGTGTACGGGTACAAAGACAACCTCATGAATCCATGGGCCCTGCATGTTAGTAGGGGACTGTTCAAGCTGGTGGAGGCTCTGTAATGATATGGGGCGTGTGCAGTTGGAGTGATATGGGACCCCTCATACGTCCAGATACGGATGTGGCAGGTGACACGTACGTAAGCATCCTGTCTGATCACCTATGTCCATTGTGCATTCCGACGGACTTGGGGAATTCCAGCAGGTCAATGCGGCACCCCACACGTCCAGATTTGCTACAGAGTGGCTCCAGCAACAGTCTTCTGAGTTTGAACACTTCCTTCGGTTATCAACCTCCTTAGATACGAACATTATTGAGCATATCTGGGATGCCTTGCAACGTTGTGTTCAGAAGAGATCTCCACCTCCTTGGGGATTTGTGACAGCCCTGCAGGATTCATGGTGTCAGTTCCCTCCAGCACTACTTCAGACATTAGTCGAGTCCTTGATAAGTCGTGTTGCGGCACTTCTGCGTGCTCGCGGGGGCATTTAACATATTAGGCAGGTGTACCAGTTTGTTTGGCTCTTCAGTGTATTGTCCGTATTACATAGTCTGACTTGGCTGGGACTCAGTGCTTGTTACAACTCTCTTGGGACTTCATGGCTCGTGTGAGAGAGGCTGCGCCACTGAGAACAAGTAGTTAGCGCCTTGATTCTCACCAGTAGCATAACCGTTTTGTGTCTCAGCAAGATGCCAGTGCGCCATTACGGTCATCGACCTAACTTCGTTTCCTGTCTGAGGTTGGTAACGTAACAACGATTTAAATATAAGGTAGATATGTCGCAAATGTTTATAAAAGATCATAATAATAGTCATTCATGAAAGGGAGCGTCTCGTCGATGTAGCTGTTCGCAACTGTCTGTCGATACGTCATTCAGTTGTAAATGCCTCTGCGCATTCCTCCAGTCACAGTTTCCATTTTAGACGTTCAGACAGACCCAAAATCTTTATTTTCTTTCTAACATTTTTGCCTTCAAAGAGGTTTCATAAATTCGTCATGTCAAATTATCCGTTCAATTTCATTTTTTCTTTTCCGAATGGTCATAATCAATGACTTTTTCCCTTTATTTCTTTTGATACCCGATCATTACATTTTATTTCGATGCTACGTTTCAGTTACTTATCGCCATGTCCCCATTTCTATTCGTCCTTATTTCTCCCTTTCGCATTTTGCGAGAATCCTTACCACCTCAATAACAGATTAAAACAATCCAAATAAATGTTTTAACACACTGTTTCATCATTTATACATCAAGGTGGTTGTTCGCTAATAAATTATTTTTATCTCCGAAGGCTTTTTTGGTCATTACGGTTCCTATCTTACAAGTAATATACGTCACGAATCTGTTTCCATCACTCGTTGCACTACCCACTAAGCAGCATTCGTTAAGTAGCGTTAGAGATGTGTTTCCTGTCTTAATGTTCCATCTCATATGCTTCTCCATCTTTTCTGTCATCGTCTTAGGCAGAAAGTAGACAGAAGAAAGGAAGCGAATCATGGGACTCGGCGCAAGGGAAGAGTTTACAACAAAGCTTCTGAAGCCAGTTATCGTGCAAATTGGAACAATAGATTTTGAAACTGCTGCATGCTAATCAATAAAGCGAAGTTACTTTAGTATTCATATTTTTGAGATAACGTCTAGACAGATGTTAAAAAGGATGTGAGCTGTTATGATTCATTAACGAATGTGCTTCACTATAAGAAAAGTTTAATTGCTACAGAGGAGTCATACCAAGAAATTAAGGCAACGTAATAAAATTTTATAGATTTTGAGAGCGACTGACAACATGATTAACAAACATATCTCGTCGCACTGTATTTACATAAATATAACTCTATTAGGTTTTGGAAGTTAATGGCTATGATACTGTGGTTAAAAATATATAATACATACATAATGCACAAAGAATGAGTATACGAGGTCTGTTCAAAAAATTCCGGAACATTCGTAATTTCGCGCCAACGGGGTGTCGTATTAGCTCCATAACTGAAACTCATGTTATAAATAATTCGTGATACATACACACAGCAGTTCACCAAATAATCTTTGTGAGAAAAAATATTTATTTCAAATACACTGGGTAACTATTGCAACATATTGGAAGAGGCGCAACTTTAATTTCTCTTCGTTGTAATTTATAACTACGAGAAGGACGCTTAAAACAAAGTGCTTAAGTTCTCATATATGTCAAAAAAAATCAACACTTATCGATAACAAAATGCGGAAAGAAACTCGGTGAAAGTATTATAACACTGTTGTCTACTGTAGTAATTGTATGTAAGACACACAGATTTTTAGTACAGGACAAATAAGGCGTCATAAGAGCATTCAGTAAATTTGTTACGAACTGCAAAGGAAAGCAAAAGGAATGGTAGTATTGGAACTTGATACAGATTGGATACAGTTAAAATGGGAAAACGGCATAAGGTGGAAAGAAACACAATGAGCCCTGGGTCCAGAATAGATACAAGTCATGTTTAAAAAGTACTTGGATCGGGTCGTAACTGGGTAGGTGAACCGCTAGTGTCTCTTACAGGCGAAATGCAGGCGTATCACTTCCTATATTACCGACAGCTCAGCCTCGATAAATAGTTAATTGTGATTAACAAAAATTTTACGTTAGCGAAACGTTAAATGAATACATGGAAAAGGACTTCACAGAGCAGGAATTCGGAATTCAGTGGTTTTTTTTAAAGGCACAGTGCTGCACCAGCAGTTCGTTAGAAATTAATTGAGAGAGCAAATCCTTGTACACTATTTTTAATGAGATGTGGACGCATTGTGTAGAATTAAATGATTTTTTTTCTCGTGGCCTCAAACTGCGTTGTCTTCAAGACAAGAGTTTCATTACAAAGAAAATGTGGATAAACGCGCTTCTGAGCTTCATTAGTCTTTAATGAAGGGAGGTAACCATTGTAAATTACTCTTTAATGAGAACCTTAAGCTTTGCTCAAACACAAAAGATTTTTGTTTTCGTTTTGTGGTCTGTTATTCATTAGTTTTCCCGAGTCATTGTAGATACTTTGCTATAACGCGTATGTGAAATAATCTATCGTATGCTGACTGATAGAAAGCATGGGAGTGTTATTACAGATTTACTGGACACTTCGTAAATACGTGACACTGTTTCGATAGCAGGAAACAAAATTTCAGAGGCTCTTATCGAGTGCTGTTCGGTAAAGTCCGATATGAAAAGAAACCGGTATCCCAGCACTCAAATATGGATCCAGTGGACTTTTGACGACTCAGGCGTCCCGAAAGACGGCAACAGCGCCACATTACATCCAATGGCTGTCGCAGAGGCTTTCGGGATTATTTACAACAAAATTTTTTTTTAGCCTTTTTAGTTTCCTCCCCACGTAAACTAGCGGTTCTTTTTTTAGAAATCTCATCGAGTGGGGCAAAGGGAATTCCAAATATAAATGTTTGGTAGGGGGTTACCGATACTAGAATTTAGTTTACTCAAAAAAGAAAATTCCGAAAGCGTGATCGGAAAGAGAGCACTGGAACTGAATGAACTGATGGCAGTAGATTTTGCACAGTTCGCGTATGGGGGATGAAAGAGCGAGTAACACAAGTGGAAGATGGTCTTGATACAAATGTAGTTGCTGAAGGCATCAACCAAGCTCTTGCGTGTTCAGTTCCGCAAGAGTTACTTTATCCTTATCAGTCCAGACTGTGTAACCTTTCAGGTCAAATGACAATGGTGTCATATTACAAGGGCTACCAATGCCCTTCTGTTACACAGCGGTAAGAATTTTCATTTTATTTGAAGATGAGGCAGAATTCCCACAAAGTAGAATGGAGGAGCCGGCCGGTGTGGCCGAGCGGTTCTAGGCGCTACACTCTGGAACCGCGCGACCGCTACGGTCGCAGGTTCGAATCCTGCCTCGGGCATGGATGTGTTTGATGTCCTTAGGTTGGTTAGATTTAACTAGTTCTAAGTCTAGGGAACTGATAACCTCAGATGTTAAGTTCCATCGTGCTTAGAGCCATTTGAACCATTTTTTTTAGAATGGAGGACGAATGTGAATGAGTTTTAACTTCACTGAACACTTTCTGTTCTGAAGTACGGCATTTTATCGTGTGGAGATGACAGCACTGCATTTGGAATAGTTTTAAGTGAGGGGAAGTTTCCGTACTTTTAAAAATCTAAGCGCTAGACAACGTAGCTTTCTGTTAGAAATTTCATATGAAGACTTAACTTCTGTGTGGTACTGAGCTGCTTATTCCGAATAATTTTGCGAGAGAAGTTAGTGTGGGACTGAAATTTTTACGAAGCGTTTTATGTTGTGAACTCTACCGTTTTCGTCATTTGCCTTGATACAAGAAGTAAAAAGTATAGAAAATGAACTTTGTGTTTCATTTAGTGGGATATATGTGAAGCACTGCGTGCATTGGCTGCCAGCTTGCGTTGCTACCTCAATGGTTTTTAGCAGCAAAAGAACTTTTTCGTTAGTAAATATTTTATTTGAAACTGTGAACTACAGTGACTTCTAGTTTAATCAACAATACCCATTCAACGTACTTATATTTATTTTATGCTGCGGTTAAGAAGCTTTGCAAATGAACTTGGTAAACGCTAGTTTAAAGGCGCACCTGTTTTCCACCGTTTCGCAATCTGCTCCTAAGTATTGTGAGCTCATGTTCGGCGCCCGGGGTCTCAAATGAATTTATATATCGGATGTTTAAAAGTTCGCAGCCATGATTGCTACATTACGTAAAGTAATTTTTATTTCCTTGCACAATCGCGTTTTATAGTGTTACTGGTTTCAACGATTTCGAAGGACCGTCGGCACATACAGAAATAAAAATTATAACTACTACACAATATATAACAAACATATTCATTGTTACAAAATAATAATATACCAAATATCTCATACTAATGGGTAGTGCATCAGTCGTAAGACTCGTTGAGAACCATTTACTATTACTACATAAAAAGTTTATTAGCGGCATCCGGCGGTATACTTTACGTAATGTACTTCTACTTAGCTCTTTTTAACAACTACCACATGGTGGTACTCAAGGTTCCTTTATCTCATTGAATATACACTCCTGGAAATTGAAATAAGAACACCGTGAATTCATTGTCCCAGGAAGGGGAAACTTTATTGACACATTCCTGGGGTCAGATACATCACATGATCACACTGACAGAACCACAGGCACATAGACACAGGCAACAGAGCATGCACAATGTCGGCACTAGTACAGTGTATATCCACCTTTCGCAGCAATGCAGGCTGCTATTCTCCCATGGAGACGATCGTAGAGATGCTGGATGTAGTCCTGTGGAACGGCTTGCCATGCCATTTCCACCTGGCGCCTCAGTTGGACCAGCGTTCGTGCTGGACGTGCAGACCGCGTGAGACGACGCTTCATCCAGTCCCAAACATGCTCAATGGGGGACAGATCCGGAGATCTTGCTGGCCAGGGTAGTTGACTTACACCTTCTAGAGCACGTTGGGTGGCACGGGATACATGCGGACGTGCATTGTCCTGTTGGAACAGCAAGTTCCCTTGCCGGTCTAGGAATGGTAGAAAGATGGGTTCGATGACGGTTTGGATGTACCGTGCACTATTCAGTGTCCCCTCGACGATCACCAGTGGTGTACGGCCAGTGTAGGAGATCGCTCCCCACACCATGATGCCGGGTGTTGGCCCTGTGTGCCTCGGTCGTGTGCACTCCTGATTGTGGCGCTCACCTGCACGGCGCCAAACACGCATACGACCATCATTGGCACCAAGGCAGAAGCGACTCTCATCGCTGAAGACGACACGTCTCCATTCGCCCCTCCATTCACGCCTGTCGCGACACCACTGGAGGCGGGCTGCACGATGTTGGGGCGTGAGCGGAAGACGGCCTAACGGTGTGCGGGACCGTAGCCCAGCTTCATGGAGACGGTTGCGAATGGTCCTCGCCGATACCCCAGGAGCAACAGTGTCCCTAATTTGCTGGGAAGTGGCGTTGCGGTCCCCTACGGCACTGCGTAGGATCCTACGGTCTTGGCGTGCATCCGTGCGTCGCTGCGGTCCGGTCCCAGGTCGACGGGCACGTACACCTTCCGCTGACCACTGGCGACAACATCGATGTACTGTGGAGACCTCACGCCCCACGTGTTGAGCAATTCGGCGGTACGTCCACCCGGCCTCCCGCATGCCCACTATACGCCCTCGCTTAAAGTCCGTCAACTGCACATACGGTTCACGTCCACGCTGTCGCGGCATGCTACCAGTGTTAAAGACTGCGATGGAGCTCCGTATGCCACGGCAAACTGGCTGACACTGACGGCGGCGGTGCACAAATGCTGCGCAGCTAGCGCCATTCAACGGCCAACACCGCGGTTCCTGGTGTGTCCGCTGTGCCGTGCGTGTGATCATTGCTTGTACAGCCCTCTCGCAGTGTCCGGAGCAAGTATGGTGGGTCTGACACACCGGTGTCAATGTGTTCTTTTTTCCATTTCCAGGAGTGTATTTTATATGTCATATGTAAAACTGTATAGAAGTTTTAATATTTAGCTTTGGATATGAATATGTCAGTTTGTACTGTAGAAAACGATAGAAAAAAAAGAGTACGTCAGGAAATTAAAGTCGTTCTTACATACTGTTCTGGCAGTCTAAGTATGGCTATCACAGGACAGAATACCACACACCTCGCGAAGTTTTTGTTTCCAGACGTTTGCTTATAGTACTTGTTTCGCTGGGTTTGTAATACCACTTCCTGATAGTGATGTATTATGTCAATTTATATTTTTCGTTACATTAGTGCCTCTTCTTTCTCATTTTTCACGAATACTGACCGATTGGCTGGTGAAGGTTTCCTTGGGTTAGCTGTCATTCGTCGCAGAAATACGCAGTTAGCTGAATTATCGTTATGCCTATATGCTGCCTGCAGTTAGACAACTAAACTGTAGTTGTCCCACACTTAACAGTAATACGACCAGACGTATCCCAACGACCATGTTTCATGAAGTGTATGGTGTCCTAGTGATCCTTATGAATTAGGGACACGGATGTTGCCCTACAGATTTACACATCATAAAAGGTCTAGATTCTGGGAGTTCTGATCACAACCAAACCAACGATATTATGCACAAAAGCATATGCAAGCAGAACACACTTTGTACAGGAAACTGTTTAGAACAGGAACTGTTACTTCTTTACTGCAATGGTTTGATCCCTTCTATAATGTGGCTGCGAAATATTTGACTTATTCTGATATACACGATACAATTTTAAGTTGTTTGAAAATATGTTACGGTAGCACTAAGATTTCGTGGGATTAATTGTCTTTTAAGTCTGTGTTAATATTTCAGTATTTATGTACAATTTGGCAATGTTTATAAGACAAGTTATTAAACTTACATAGTCTGACGGTCAGTATGGAACCGCTCTTACTTGGTATGTACGTGAAGTGGCCATGTAATTTGTTACACATTCCTGGTAGGTTGCATTGTGCGTAACATTAAAGCCAGATGCGACGTTTGTATGATTCAATTTAATGTCTGCGTTAAACGTCTTTTTCATCAATTAATGCTGGTTTTACGAACGACGTAGTTTTAAAAATAATAATGTCAGGATAAAGCCTATATTGTGATATAAATTAGTTGGTTTAAAGCCCTAAGTTGCGGCATTATCTCGAAGAGTGTTGTCTCCAACCAGCCACACAGTCTTTCACTATCTTTTGCGAGAGAAAACACTTCTTAATTGTCACTCTAAGGTGGAGAGGATGGGTCATTGGTCGTCCTTCATTGCTCAGTAGGTACAGCATTTATCCTTGAAAGCCAAAGGTTTCGGTTTCGAGTCCCGTTTTCGGACACAGTTTTACTCTATGAGTAAGTTTTAACTGAAATTGCTTAAATGCACTATAATAACAAAAACAAATGTTCTTGTAAATATGAAATAAATACTGATAGAAAAAAAAGGATGGGTGTCAAACTAGAGATTCAGATGTCTGGCGTTGCATCCTCAGAAGTTTCTAGAAGTTATCTCATTTATCGCTTTTTTCACCTGTGGCAATAAACTGTGTTAACGAAACCCGCCTACGGGAAATCCGGTTAAGAGTCCGCGTTAAGCACTCTATAACTGTGTAAGTAGGCTGTTTAGAGTCTTATATTGGTAACGCCGCCGCCACGTAGCGCTCTGTATGAAAATCACTGGCTGTGCTGTGTGCAGTCTGTGGCTGGTTTGCATTGTTGTTGGCCATTGTAGTGTTGGGCAGCTGGATGTGAACAGCACGTAGCGTTGCGCAGTTGGAGGTGAGCCGCCAGCAGTGTGGTGGATGTGGGGAGAGAAATGGCAGAGTTTTGAAATTTGCAAGACTGGATGTCATGAACTGCTATGTATATTATGACTTTTGAACACTAGTAAGGTAAACACATTGTTTGTTCTCTATCAAAATCTTTCATTTGCTAACTATGCCTATTAGTAGTTAGTGCCTTCAGTAGTTTGAATCTTTTATTTAGCTGGCAGTAGTGGCGCTCGCTGTATTGCGGTAGTTCCAGTAAAGAAGATTTTTGGTGAGGTAAGTGATTTGTGAAAGGTATAGGTTAATGTACTCAGGGCCATTCTTTTGTAGGGATTTTTGAAAGTCAGATTGCGTTGCGCTAAAAATATTGTGTGTCAGTTTAAACACAGTCATGTATAATTGTTCTAAGGGGACGTTTCAACTGGCTTGGGAAGTCATTTCATAGGTCGGAGGCCATAGCACCTCCGACAGGACCATATCTAGTAAGGCACAGTAATGTTAAAATCATACTTTTGGTTGAGGGCAACATACAACAACAAGATCTTTTTCTGGTCTTATGCTTGTTGTTGTGGTCTTCAGACCAGAGACTGGTTTGATGTAGCTCTCTATGCTACTCTATCCTGTGCAAGCTTCATCATTTCCCAGTAGTTACTGCAACCTACATCCTTCTGAATCTGCTTAGCGTCTTCATCTCTTGGTCTCCCTCTACGATTTTTACCCTCCACGCTGCCCTCCAATACTAAATTGGTGTCTTATCAACCGATCCCTTCCTCTAGTCGAGTTGTGCCACAAATTTCTCTTCTCCCTAATTCTACTCAATACCTCCTCATTAGTTACGTGATCTACCCATCTAACTTCAGCATTCTTCTGTAGCACCACATTTCGAAAGCTTCTATTCTCTTCTTGTCCAAACTATTTATCGTCCAGGGAATTATTTTAGTTTTGTTCAACAGATAATAAAGTAAAATAATAAGCATCGGTTCTTCTATAGGGTTTTAATCTAAAGACTGATTCGATGTAGCTGTTCACGCTACTGCAATCTGAGAGAGCCTGTTCGTCTCTGCGTGGCTACTGGAACACACATACGTCTGAAGGCTTACTGCAGTCAAAACTTGATCTCCTCCTAGCCCTCTCCCTCCTCCCACACTTACTTCGATTACTAAATTGGCGATATATCGACGCCTCATGATTTTTGTCCTGGTAACCCATCTCTCCTTTAAGTCAAGATGTAGCACAAATTACTTTCTCTATCCAGTGTCTCCTGGTGAGATATTCGATTTACAAATCTAAAATTCAGCGTTCCTCTTGTCTGAGCTGCTTATTGTTCATGTTGCACTTCGGTACAAGGCAACACACCATGCAAATAACGTCAGAAAAACTTCTGAACGTTCAAATTTATATTTGATATTAACAAATTTCTCTTCTCCAGAAACGTTTTTCTTGTTCTTGACAGTATGAATTTTATATCCTTTCAACTTACACCATAGTCAGTTGTCTTGCTGCAAAAATAGCAAAACTCTTCTACCTTATTTTGTGTCTCATATCCTAATCTAATTTCCTCAGCATCCCTGATTTAATTCGACCACTTTCCACAACCGTTGTTCTACTTTTGTTGACGTTCATCCGATAATCTCTGTTAAAGACGCTATCCGTTCAGTTCTACTGCTCTTCCAACTCCTTGGCCGTCTCTGACAGAAATACAATATCGTCGGCAAAATTTAAAGGTTTTGAAACATCCTGGGAGATTAAAACCGTGTGCAAGACTGAGACTCGAACTCGGGACCTTTGTCTTCCGCAGGCAAGTGCTCTACCGACTGTTCTGCCCAAGCACGACTCACGACTTGCCCTCACAGCTTTACTTCCGGCTGTACCTCTTTCTATTGGACGCCACTTTGGCGACTCACGCGTCCCTAACGTACCCCAGTTATCAAACCTGGGAAAGAGGACCTGTAGTTTACTGTAAGCTCCTCACATCTTTGAGAGATGAAGGTTAGGTCAAAAGAAAGACTGAAAACTCCGAGGTCCGACCAACATTCTACCGCGCGACTTCTCTATTTCCAGACAAGCGCTTTACTGCAGGAACAGTGTGAAAGCTTGTAACGGTGATGCAGTGTAGGCTGTGCTGAGAAATAATTGTTAAGAAAATATTCTATGCATTGCTCCGTTTTAGAGTTAATTCGCATTGAAGCTGGCCAATCAGACCGCTGTGCGAAAATTCAAGCAGCCCGCCAGAGAGGCTGTCACCGAACGTGTTCTTCGTTTGGCTTCCTAAAACCGAACAAGACAGCGATACAAAAACTGGACATGGGACAGTAGTAAGGATCGAACCCGAGCCTAAGGCTGAGCAGTATCCTGCGCTATCACCTACGCGCGCAGCAGGCTGGTTGGCTAACTTCAATCCTAGTTAATTCGGAAACGGCACGGCGTATGAAATTTTTTCTCTGTACATTTCTCAACTCAACCTACCCTGCCACAGCCTTACAAGCTTTTCAGACTGTTTCTGACAGCCCTGTATATAGAGTTCATCTACAGATTTTCATGAGTGACATTGCGAGTATCAAAATACGTGTCATAAATGGCCGCATATTTTGTTGACATTGACTTGGCAGCTTAAATTTGTATCACCGCAAAGGAACCGTGGACCTTAGTTCCTGGCATAAATTTCAACTTTATACCTTTACCGGTTCCTGAAAAAAAAAGGGGTGGTAACTGTCATACAGGCAGACAGATAGATGGACAACGTAGTGTTTCTATAGTGGTGACGTTTCTACCGACTGAGGTACGGAACCACCTAAAAAAAAAAGAAAAGGTTCAAATGGCCCTGAGTACTATGGGACTTAACTTCTGAGGTCATCAGTCCCCTAGCACGTAGAACTACTTAAACCAAACTAAGGACAACATACACATCCATGCCCGAGGCAGGATTCGAACCTGCGACCGTAGCGGTCGCGCGGTTCCAGACTGAAACGCCTAGAACCTCTCGACCACTTCGGCCGGCCCACCTAAAAAGAAAAAGCAGAAACCAAGAAAGAAATGTGCTGTGTAGTGCGGAAGCATAAAGGCGACTGCACTGGAATTTCATGTAAATGTTCGCATAGTTTGCACGGCATAGTTTACCACGATCGTTTACGTAGCTTGAGGCAGACGTCGGGCAGCAGCCCTGTAGACTTAATTATTGCACATTCCTGAGGGGCCTTGCCCGCAAGGAGGCAAGAAGGACTAACTTTACTGCGACCAGCAGCATAGCTCATGTCCTTCGCCGAGGACAATAAACCGAGCCAGCAAGACAGACATAGGTCGCTCCATACACGGGCCGTGGAGCTGCCCGTGTAATTAAAAACTTTCCGCAGCCCTCCATCTCTGACTCGGTGCTCTCTTTTCTCTCTCTCTCTGTCTGTCTTACACACATACACACACACACACACACGCTGTAATGCGTCTTCCAGACACCGCTAGCCTACCCGCCGTCTTGTTAGTCTTCTGAATCCTTGAGGAATATGTCTCTGTGGCGCAGGGACCGAATGTCAGCTCCCACACTCGTAAAATGTGGAGGGCGTCCTTACTTCGCACGGCGCAATATGCCGCAGAGAGAGAGAGAGAGAGAGAGAGAGAGAGAGAGAGGCCGTCCCGCAATGAAAGTTGTAACTGTGGTGTGAGCAGCCGCACAGGCGCAGACGCGGGCGTACGCTGCAGATTTACGAGCCAGCTAGGTGCGCCGACGACGTGTTCCGTCTCTAGCTGTCGCCGCTCGAGACGTATTCCTGCGCCAGTGTGACACCAGTCGCGGCGGAAACTTCATTCCGCGAAATGGGACATCCAAAGAAGAAAAGTTATGCAGCGTCTAGACGGCTGCCGACGGAAGACACGACCCGGAAACTGCGAAATTGCAGACGTAAATGAGTATAAAGGAACAGGACCCTCGGTTCTCGTTGCTTGCTATGCATGACTGCAGAGCAGAGTTTGTGACCTAGTGTCACAAAGAATAGTTCTGTTGGAATGCACGGTACGTGGCGATATGAATTACACTACTGGCCATCAAAATTGCTACACCAAGAAGAAATGTAGATGATAAACGGGTAATCATTGGACAGATATATTATACTAGAACTGACATTTGATTACATTTTCACGCAATTTGGGTGCATAGATCCTGAGAAATCAGTACCCAGAACAACCACCTCTGGCCGTAATAACGGCCTTGGTACGCCTGGGCATTGAGTCAAACAGAGCTTGGATGGCGTGGACAGGTACAGCTGCCCATGCAGCTTCAACACGATACCACAGTTCATCAAGAGTAGTGACTGGCGTATTGTGACGAGCTAGTTGCTCGGCCACCATTGACCAGACGTTTTCAATTGGTGTGAAATCTGGAGAATGTGCTGGCCAGGGCAGTAGTCGAACATTTTCTGTATGCGGTCGTGCATTATCCTGCTGAAATGTAGCGTTTCGCAGGGATCGAATGATGGGTAGAGCCACGGGTCGAACACACCTGAAGTGTAACGTCCACTGTTCAAAGTGCCGTCAGTGCGAACAAGAGGTGACCGAGACGTGTAACCAATAGCACCCCATGCCATCACGCTGGGTGATACGCCAGTATGGCGATGACGAATACACGCTTCCAAGGTGCGTTCACCTCGATGTCGCCAAACACGGATGCGACCATCATGATGCTGTAAACAGAACCTGGATTCATCCGAAACAATTACGTTTTTCCATTCGTGCGCCGAGGTTCGACGTTGAGTACACCATCGCGGGTGCTCCTGTCTGTGATGCAGCGTCAAGGGTAACCGCAGCCATGGTCTCGGAGCTGATAGGCCATGCTGCTGCAAACGTCGTCGAACTGTTCGTGCAGATGGTTGTTGTCTTGCAAACGTCCCCATCTGTTGACTCAGGGATGGAGACGTGGCTGCACGATCCGTTACAGCATGCGGATAAGATGCCTGTCATCGCGACTGCTAGTGATACGAGGCCGTTGGGATCCAGCACCGCGTTCCGTATTATCCTCCTGAATCCACCAATTTCATATGCTGCTAACAGTCATTGGATCTCGACCAACGCGAGCAGCAATGTCGCGATACGATAACCCGCAATCGCGATTGGCTACAATCGGACCTTTATCAAAGTCGGAAACGTAATGTTACGCATTTCTCCTCCTTACACGAGGCATCACAACAACGTTTCACTAGGCTGGTCAACTGCTCTTTGTGTATGACAAATCGGTTGTAATCTCTCCTCATGTCAGCACGTTCTAAGTGTCGCCACCGGCGCCAACCCTGTGTCCATGCTATGAAAAGCTAATCATTAGCATATCACAGCATCATCTTCCTGTCGGTTAAATCTCGCGTCTGTAGCACGTCATCTTCGTGGTGTAGGAATTTTAATGGCCAGTAGTGTAGTAAAATATTACTGGACGTCCAGACGTGAGAACTGCACTAACCATTATGAACACCTGCTACACGCCTACGTAAGAGGGGTCGCTAAAGCATGCCTGTACGAAGGCGTTCGACTTGGAGGTGAACCGGTTCGAATCCTGCTGCTGGATGAAATTTTCGCTACCAATATTTGGCCGGCAAGGAGGGGAGAGATGGTGGTGTGTAGTTCGTGATCATCAACCTTTACATCAATGCCCTATATTAAGTTCCGCACATCTCCGCAGTATCTCATAAAGTAAGTGCTTGCGACTCTGTTGATGGCGATCCGTACATCGGATATGGACGTTAATTCGGCGGTCCCCTTGGTGCTATTCTGCAGGAGCAGATTATGCACCGGCACGAGGTTTCATCCTCTCCCTTTTACACTTCACCATTATACAACACGAACATAACGCTACACTTGTAAGACGTGTATATTCCTATTGTCTATTGTCAAGCCACAATTTATGAATGACATTTATATTTTATTAATAGCATTAAGTACGAATAATTAATATTTGTCATTTTGGAAAGCAGGGAATGTCAGCACCAAAGTATTGTTGGCGGGAAAGACAACGCATTGATACATTTTGTAATGGTAGCAGGGATTGTCTGCACCAGAAAGCATTGTTGTCGGGAGAGACCGCGCTTTAGCGTTCATAGGAAGTCAGTAGTAAGCGAGATGCGAAGCCAGTCGGTAGCAGGTCTGAACCGAGAGGTTGAGAGGAGCGGTGTGCCTGCCAGACACCAGCTATGATTTACAAGAGATTATAGACGAATGTACAGAGACATCAGCTAACTATTATCATAAGCGCAATTAATATCATTGAATTATTATTTTTCTTTTTTTTCTTTTTTTGAGAAACTCAAGATTACTGAAGCTATGTTTGCGCAATGCTAGTTGTAAGATTATTGCAAAAGGTAAGTCCTATTTGAACGTTTGTAAAATCATGTCGTTACCAGCAGTAAATATTTGAAGAATCGTTTTCAGAATATAATTAATTTTTGCCAACAATACTGCATTACTGATTATAATCCATCGCAAAAACCATCAACGTAAAACTTTGCAAAATTTTATTGTTGCCAAGAATAAGTTTAACTACGAATTACGTAACTTCAGTCAAATTAATTAAACAATAACGTCAGCTTTGCTATTAAAGAACAACGTCAGCTTTGGTAATAAATACAGCCACTTATTACGACAGCCCACCAGCAGCTAACAGAGTATAGTAAAACGGAGTAAGTATATTCATGTCGCAGTTCGATGTAGCAGTCAGATGGCGATCCAGTAACAGTAAAAAAGGTAAGGAACAGTTTCGGGTTATTGCAGGTAACGACTGAGGACCACCGAAATAATCAGCAAATCACTTTTAATAAGCAGCATTTAAATTTGTATGCGAAGATTGCACTTATTATTTTTGAGAAAGAGAATTAATTTCAAAGGGAAGATTTCATTTGTTATTATTAAGCAAGAGATAGAAATCCTAAGGGAAGGTTTCATGGGTTATTGTGGAAGGGAAGGTTGCGTAACAAAAGAGATACAGAGGAGACGGGAAGGTTTCACACTGTAAAGGCATCCACTACACTCTACAGATACACATACGACACAATTGTCCTGTTTGGTATACTGAGGTGACAAAAATCATGGGATACCGCATAACATCGTGTCGGACCTCCTTCTGCCTTTTTCCTAGTGCACCAACTCGGCATAGAATGGACTCAGCAAGTGGTTGAATGTCCCCTGGAGAAATATTGAGCCATACCGTCTCTGTAACCATGCATGATTGCGAAATTGTTGCCAGGACAGGATATTGTGCACGAACTGACCTCTCGATTATTTACCACAAATGTTCTATAGGTGGCCAAATCATTCGCTCGAATTGTCGAGTATGTTCTTCAGATCAACAGCGAACAATTTTGGCCCGGTGACATGGCGCATTGCTATCCATAAAAAATCTATTGTTGTTTAGGAACATAAGGTCAAAGAACGGCTGCAAATGGTAGCCGAACATAACCATTTCCAGTCAGTGATCGGTTCAGTTGGACTGGAGGACCAAATCCATTCCACGCAAACAAAAATGGCTCTGAGCACTATGGGACTTAACTTCTAAGGTCATCAGTCCTCTACAACTTAGAACTACTTAAACCTAACTAACCTAAGGATGTCACACACATCCATGCCCGAGGCACGATTCGAACCTGCGACTGTAGCGGTCGCGCGGTTCCAGACTGTAGCGCCTAGAACCGCTCGGCCACACCAGCCGGCCCACGTAAACACAGCCCACACAATTATGGAGTCATAACCAGCTTGTAAAATGCCCTGTTGACAACTTGGATCCATGGCTTCGTGGGGTCCGCACCACATTCGAACCCCACCATCAGCTCTTACTAATTGAAATCAGGACTCATCTGAGCAGACCACGGTTTTGCAGTCGTCTAGGGCCCAACCGATATGGTCACGAGCGCAGGAGAGGCGCAGGAGGCGATGTCGTGCTGTTGTCAAAGACACTCGCGTCGGTCATCTGCTGTTACATCCCGTTGTTGTTGTTGTCTTCAGTCCTGAGACTGGTTTGATGCAGCTCTCCATGCTACTCTATCCTGTGCAAGCTTCTTCATCTCCCAGTACCTACTGCAACCTACATCCTTCTGAATCTGCTTAGTGTAGTCATCTCTTGGTCTCCCCCTACGATTTTTACCCTCCACGCTGCCTTCCAATACTAAATTGGTGATCCCTTGATGCCTCAGAACATGTCCTACCAACCGATCCCTTCTTCTGGTCAAGTTGTGCCACAAACTTCTCTTCTCCCCAATCCTATTCAATACTTCCTCATTAGTTATATGATCTACCCATCTGATCTTCAGCGTTCTTCTGTAGCACCACATTTCAAAAGCTTCTATTCTCTTCTTGTCCAAACTATTTACCGTCCATGTTTCACTTCCATACATGGCTACACTCCATACAAATACTTTCAGAAATGACTTCCTGACACTTAAATCTATACTCGATGTTAACAAATTTCTCTTCTTCAGAAACGCTTTCCTTGCCATTGCCAGTCTACATTTTATATCCTCTCTACTTCGACCATCATCAGTTATTTTGCTCCCCAAATAGCAAAACTCCTTTACTACTACTGTAATTCAGTACATCCCATTAACAACAAATTTCGCCGCACTGTCCTAACGGATACGTTCGTCGTACGTCCCACATCGATCCTCGTGGTTCACGCTGTTTGATTGTCTGTTATCGCTGACAACTCTACGTAATCGCTGCCGCTCTCTGTCGTTAAATGCAGGCCATCGGTCACTGCATTGCCCGTGGTGAAAGGTAATGCCTATAATTTGGTATTCTCGGTACACTCTAGACACTGTTGATGACGGATTATTGAATTCCCTAACGATCTCCAAAATGGAATATCGCTTGCGTCTGGCTGCAGCTGAGATTCCACCTTCCAAGTGTGATAATTCATGTCGTGCGGCCATAATCACGTAGGAAACCTTTTCACATGAATCACCTGAGTCCAAATGACAGCTCCGCCAATGCACTGCCCTTGTATACCTTTTCTGAGCGTTCCTACCACCATCCGTATGCGTGATATTGCTATCGCATGACTTTTGTCACCTCGCTGTAATTCAGTACAACCGAAGCAGTTGGACATAGCTCTCAATGGCACCTGGAGAATCTTAGCAGGTTGGCTGAAATCCACTCCAGTCACCACTTTGTACGAACAGCACCACGTCCGGTTCGCAGAGAAATAGCTGTGAATGAGGCTCTTGGGAATGATGAGGAGTGCCTGCGTGTTGCTATTCTAAGCCACTGACATCGCCATTTACAGCTGAAGCGAGCACGGAATCATGGAGATTGGACCTTGGAAATGTGTCACCTGGTTGGATGAATCGCGATATCTTGATCACTACGCCGACAGTCACTTCTGGATTCGCCGTCATCCAGGTGAACGACTACTCCGAATGTGGTTTGAGGAATGGAATGGTTTAAGGAGCATGATACGAACTAAGGTTGATGTCATTGCCACGAAAGTAGACGATTTGAAAGCGATGGAACACATCTGAGATGATATCGGACACTGGCTACGAGCCCACAAAACACCAGCCCGTAATTAACGGAAATTGCATGATCTGGGCACAGGCATCTGATGTCAAATACCTCCTGAAGCCGATCAACGACTTCTCGAATCCATGCCATGCAGAACTGCAGATGTATTGCGTTCGAAATATGGACCAATACGCTGTTAAACAGGTGATAAGAAATGTAAATGTCGTATGGAATTGTTGGCTGGGATAACCCATGGGTGGCTTACGATGTCTTTGATCTGCCGACACCAAATCGCAGGCTACTCAGGGAGTTACTACAGTTCGGACTTGACTCCATCTGATTTTTACCTCTTCGGTCATCTGAAGGCTACCTGTGCGGTAAAACTTTAGACAGTGAGAAAGACTTTATTTCCTGTGTCAAGCGATGGCGTAAAAGTCTGTGCCAGAATTTTACCAAAGTGCATTTTTTACCTCATGGAAATAACGCTGGGCCAGATGCGTCACAGCCGATGCAGGCTACATTGAGTAGGCTCAATGTATAGCCAAATGCTCCAAATACTCTTTCGCTTTCCTCCTGAAAATCAGGCATGGGTGGCCGAGCGGTTCTAGGCGCTACTGTCTGGAACCGCGCGACCGCTACGGTTGCAGGTTCGAATCCTGCCTCGGGCATGGATGTGTGTGATGTCCTTAGGTTAGTTAGGTTTAAGTAGTTTTAAGTTGTAGGCGACTGATGACCTCAGAAGTTAAGTCCCATAGTGCTCAGAGCCATTTGAACCATTTGAACCTCCTAAAAAAAATAAAATTAGAGACGGCTGTGCAAAACTTTTTGAACGCCCTTTGCAAATCACTCTTCGTCTTATGGAGCACATTTGCAAATGTATACATTGTCACGTAATTTGCATGTTACACCTTACACCGAGAAAAAGCAACTTCGCTGTAGGGTATCTGATGGCGAGAGTCCGTTATTTTCGCCATGTCATAACACTACAATAGCTACATCGTGAATTTAGCGTCTCATTTGAGATGTAATGAGAGTGAAGACAAGTGCAGACGCGCACATTCACCGCTCATTCGCACTCATCCACGATGGGAATAAAAATACCTGTGAACAGTCGCAGGATTTGTTGGGAGGAAATTGGTGAATCTGAAACCGAGGAGACGTGACGTTGGTCGTCGTATGACGCGACAGCGTTCGTGTTAGGAACGTCTGCTCAGTTACAACATCGATCGTCGGTGACAGAGTACCCATGAAAAGCGGTGGGCGTTAAATTAAGTTTACTTTAGACTTAGTGCGTCGCTGGGGGAGGAAACGTGAATGGAGCTGTGCGTCGAAAGCCCAAATCAACCGCAAACATCAAGTGATCCAGTTTCAAGAGAAGGGAGAAAATAAACACTTGAAAGAGGTACATACAAAACAAGCACTTCCCATTACAGCAAAAGACAAATACTATCAACGACGCTTATTCGTTATTCAGACAGTGCTTCCATATGCCGTGTAGTGTTTCTGAACCAGTTAGCTGTGAATAGACCTGTGTAAAACAGCCCAAAATCTAGCTGGTACATTGCCTCCCCATCAAAAGAGCTTGCTAGCTTGACAGTCGCCGATCGGCTGGTGGGATGGGAGAGTTTTGGAACTGAACTTCTACAAAATGGGCCATCACGTGGCGATTTTGTTTAGAAAATTTGTGTTCCAGCAGTTGGGTTTCTTGGTATAATATCTGTGTCAAAATCTTACTAATGGGTAAAATTGGGCTGCCAGTTTCAAAATTGGAAGAAGTCACGTTTCAATAACTTGCTCCAGAGATTCAAATAAACAAAAAATATTGAGACTTCGAGAAGCTCAGTAGTTTTACCACAGCGTCGCGTAATTTTAACAGAATGGAACGAAAGTTCACGTCAATTTAATTTCAACCAGAACAACTTGAACGAGGACTTGTTCTGTATCAGCAAAGTCTAACAAAGCCGTAGGCAAAGTAATGGGAGAAGGGACAAAGACATACAAAGAGAGGCCGTAGGGCGAAGAATAAAGATTCGAAGTATTGGTCAGAGAGATAAGGATGGAAATAAGAGGAGAGAGAGAGAGAGAGAGAGAGAGAGAGAGAGAGAGAGAGAGACAAAGGCTCGCTCAGGAAATTGCGACGCCCGTTAATAACGCTACTGAAATTGAATAACGGGCTCTATTTACTGGAGAGAAGAAGTTGTGTTTAAACTCGCTAACATTGAGCAGGATATAGATGAAAGATGAGCTGTAGTGGAAGTCCATAATATACTGAAGACGTTGGCTGTAGGAGACAGCATCTACTGCGGCAAATTAACTACAACGGAAGCTGGCGTCATTGGTAATTATGTCTCTAGCTAGAAGCTTCATGGAGTAGTTTGCGTGAACCGGAATGGACTCCTACATATGTAACATATGACAATATTCAACTTTAAACTTGGATTGGAAGCCCTTTCATCAAGAAAATTAAAATATAATTGTGACTGAACCTACATGTGCTCTCTATACTGAATTGCGATTTTAATATTTGGAGGGGGAGGGGGGAGCAGATAGTAAACATTTTAAACAAGGTTCCTAGGGCTAAAAACATCAATTAGTGTTTCTACAATACTGTGACGATGCTATTGTCGTTCTTGTGACAATGAAACACCAAACTTCAGTGGACACCTTCATTGACAACTAGCTGACAAATCCGTCTTTGGCCGAGTATTTATTTTCCAATTTTCTATTAGAAACGAAACAGATTATGTACTCCCGCAGTAGACTCGGTGTGAAATGACCCCGGACATATACTGTATGCTGAGCGTAGCTGTCTCGGGTGTCTATAACGCGATTTTGTGAACGTCTCTATGGCAACGCCTCTTCATAGCTCTATAGACGGCTTTGTTTTCGCCTATAGCCGTTTGTGCTTCGCAGTTGAAAGTTCTTAAAATCGCTGCCAGATGCCAGGGATTTCCTTAAGCTGACTCAACTGTAGGAGTGTCTTAGTAGTAAAGAACAAATGTATTAAAACCGTCATGTATGATGCGGTACTTTTTGACGCCATTTACTGATTTCATTCCCATTTCATTTGATTTCGGTTCATTTAATCCATTCCATTTTCGTCGCCGGCCGAAGTGGCCGAGCGGTTCTAGGCGCTACAGCCTGGAACCGCGCGACCGCTACGGTCGCAGGTTCGAATCCTGCCTCGGGCATGGATGTGTGTGATGTCCTTAGGTTAGTTAGGTTTAAGTAGTTCTAAGTTCTAGGGGACTGATGATCACAGCAGTTAAGTCTCATAGTGCTCAGAGCAATTTGACGCATCTCATTGTTTCTTTCCCCTTAATAGTGATAGGTACGTGGTTCTTAACCCCACAGCGATTGTATCCTGACAGTAAGGCAAGTAAGACAAGTTAGTTTGAAACAGGTCCAGTAGTTTAGGAGTAGAGGTGGATCACACATACATACATACATACATACAAAAATAAACACGTTTGTATAATATGTTTGGATTATAGTCACATTAAATTATATGTGCGTCTTCACTGATATGAGAACCCAAAACAGCCTGCAATAAAATATTCAAAATTATGACCAGCAGGTCTGTCATAGATTACGCAACGTCGAACCTAGTTTTGTCTTATTCTATGTAAGAGTGCATGTTCCCCTCTTAAGTGTGTCAAACGCTGTAAAAGATGAATTCAGTAAACTGATCTACCGTTCTACCGTGATTGAGTTCACGATGGCTTTAGGTACTCACTTGGGGAAAAGGCGAGAGGACTGAGTGTAGGGAAGGGTACAGGCAAAGGGATTGTGGATCAAGATGTTGAAATATGCTGTAGGGAATCGCTAAACTATTGGTTTCGATTAACAGGTTAAAGCGTTCAATTTACTACAGGCTAACAGGTTTCAGAAACCTATCAGCTATTTAACAGGTTCTACGTAGACTGTAAAGTATGGCGTAACCATAGAAGCAGTTCGTCCTACTTCTACGTATACGTGATTTCTCTGCAATTCACACTTAAATATTTGGCAGAGGCAAATTGAGACTAATTCTCAATCGTTCTACTCTCGAAATGCATATGGGAAAAATGAGGATCTAAATCTTTCGGTGTAAAGTCTGATTTTTCTTATTTTGTAGCCGTGGTCATCTCTCTCTATGTACGGGGGGGGGGGGGGGGGGGGAGTAAACAAAATATTTTGCCATTCCCGGGAGAAAGTCGGTTATTGTGATTTCGCGAAAAGATGTCGCAGCAATGAAAAATGCTTTTGTCTTAATAACCGCCTGCCAAACTCGAGCCAACCTATGTGACCGAGCGGTTCTAGGCGCTTCAGTCCGGAACCGCGCTGCTGCTACGGCCGCAGGTTCGAATCCTGCCTCGGGCATGGATGTGTGAGATGATGTCCTTAGGTTAGTTAGGTTTAAGTAGTTCTAGGGGACTGATGACCTCAGAAGTTAGGTCCCATAGTGCTTAGAGCCATTTGAACCATTTTGACGAATCTCGCTTGTCATATCCGTGAGACTCTCGTATTTCACGATAATACAAAACGACCGCCCCCCGAAATTTTCGACGTCCTCCGTCAATCCTATCCGGCCAGGATCCCGCACAGCGCAGCAGTACTCTAGAAAAGGGCTACGAAACGTGGATTTATCCAATCTTCTAAGTTATTTGCCAATAAAATGAAGTCTTTGACTCGCATTTCGACAAAATTTTGTGTTTTATGCTTCTAATTTAAGTAGTTCGTAAGTGTAATCTTTATGTATTTAACTGAATCGATAACCTTTAAGTTTGAGTGATTTACTGTCTAATCCACATTTGACTGAATATTTTAGCTCTCCTGTGGACGACCACTTTTTATTGTTCATAGTCAATTGACATTTTTTGCTCCATTCAGATATTTTGCTAAATCACTGTGCAGTTCGTTTTGATGACTTTACTAGGCTGCAGACGATAGGACAATATGAAAAACAATCTTAGAGGCCTGATCAGATTGTCTCCTAAATCCTTTATATAGACTAAGAACAGCAGAGATTGTTCAAAACGTCCGTGGGGATTCCCGGGTATTTCCTCAGTTTCACTAGATGGCTGCTGATATCAACGGTCCCTTTAATAGCAGAATACGAGTATGTAGAAGCGTGGGACAACATTTTAGATTCATCGAACAAATTTGTGATTATTTGTGCTCAGAAACAGCTATTTCTCAACTTCCCGATTTTTAATGTTCTGTATAGCGACCGGAAACGGTACGGATGAACCGACCAACGTAATTGCTTCTGCACTCACAAGTGATGAAGATCACAGGAACATTGAGGCCGGGTCTGTCGCAGAATCGTCTTTTAGGTGGTCAGAAAATAGGTCTTATTCCCAGTCTTCCCAGCGCCGTGCCTATTTTGCTAGATAAAGCACCGTTGGAAGGAAGGAGCACAATAGGTGGCCAGTCTCATGATTATTCAATATTTTCACGTTCCTTTTATTGGAGAGCGCTAACTTTATTCATATCTCGCGCCCTGTAACCATTCTTTCGGAACACGAAATTTGGATGATTGGTTTCGCAATCCAAGTGATCGTCGTCAAAAGCAGTCGTAGTTCAGTGTATCAGTGTTTTTAAAATGACTTTTTTCTGGAATGGATTTTAGAAACCCTGCGCGATGAAATCAGTGTGCTTCGGTTTATAGTGGCCGAGCTGCCCATCTATCTTCCTTTATAACAAAAGATCTAAACAATAGCTATGTTCCACCTCTCTCTGTCTCGACACTGAACTCGATGTTTGGCTTCGTGCTGCTCATTTGCTGCAGGATCTGCTCAAGAGCTCCGACGCCAAGCAGCCAGACCATAAACGTGTCATCATCATATTGATAAAACGAAGATGTGCAAAATGGAGCCAAATTTAAGTACGTTCATGAAAATGTTCCAGTTTATGGCACGTTAGTGCTACCGACTGAGAGCGGCATAATCAGAAGAACTGCGGCACGAAGCAGGTAGAAGAAAGTCTAAATTCTCATACAAGAGGTTCTTTCGAGGACTGACAAACTTCACCTTGCCTCCTTCAGTGACGTGGTTCTACACGGTATAGCCCCGCGGCACCAAAGACCACTGTTCACGGCCAAAGCGTCTGCTTCTAACAAGGGAACCTCCCCATCGCACCCCCCTCATATTTAGTTATAAGTTGGCACAGTGGATAGGCCTTGAAAAACTGAACACAGATCAGTCGAGAAAACAGGAAGAAGTTGTGTGGAACTATGAAAAAAATAAGCAAAATATACAAACTCAGTAGTCCATGCTCAAGATAGGCAACATCAAGGTTTATGTGAGCTCAGGAGCGCCGTGGTCCCGTGGTTAGCGTGAGCAGCTGCGGTACGAGCAACCGATTTCTCCAGAGGAGAACACGTCTGATATATTCTATACGACACTGGTGACGGAATGGCGTCACATGACATGAATATGTTGTCGACCCACCTAACTTGTACACTTGGCGAATGGGTAAAAAGATTCTTCTACCTTGTCCGATTTAGGTTTTCTTGTGGATGTGATAATCACTCCCAAAAAAGTGACGAAAACGTAAGAGTTTGTCACATAAACTGCAACAAATGAATGCAACAGTTTCACAGTCGCACAGTTTTCCCTGTGCTCTGTCAAAACATATATTTTTTAGGTTTTCAAAGGACCTCTCGTTTCGCAACTGCTCACGCTAACCACGGGACCACGGCGCTCCTGGGCTCATATGGTCCTTGATGTTGCCCATCTTGCGTATGGATTACTCAGTTTGTATATTTTGCTTATTTTTTTCATAGTTCCACACAACTTCTTCCTGTTTTCTCGAGTGATCTGTGTTCAGTTTTTCAAGGCCTATCCACTGTGCCAACTTATAACTAAATCTGAGGGGGGTGCGATGGGGTGGTTCCCTTGTAAGCTAACAACGTTAGTCGTTAGACGTAAGAGAGTTGTTGCTTGTTCCTTCTACAGAACAATATGACTTCTAAAGATCGTATCTCTCCTTGAGTTCAGTTGTGGAAGGCTGTAAGAAGAAAATCTAAATAAACAGTCACATGATACAAGAATTTCATAAGAGAGTGGATCCACCCCTGAACACGCAGTTTTGCTAATAGTGTAAGATGCGATAGCAGAGGAAATTTGCTTCGTGTCGCACAAGCGGTGTGGCGTCCCTTCCGGCAGAGCTGCATGTTGGTTCATCTCCTTTCTGCTTTGAAGACGGCTCGCGGATGCGGCGTTGAATAAGCAGCGAGTTGCTGAAGGTGTTTATAACGCCAGCTACCGACAACTTCCGCCAGAGCGGCAGAAGCCGCCTGCGTAATTTCCGCTACGTTAGTCCCCTTCACCGCCGCCAGGTGGCCCGCGCTACAAGCTACCGGGCGATTCGCGCGTTTGAACGTGGGAGTGGGAGTTTAGCCGACCGAACCTGCTGCCTCTTTTATCGAAGAAACATGGACACGAGTGTTCAAATCAACTAATTTCGTTACGTAAGTGTGGGAAGGTTAGAACACCACAGAGGTTTACTGGGCGAGGTCGCACTTCATTGCCTTCCTACGACGTTTGAACTGATGTATAGAGAAACCCACAGTTGAAACACTCCTCCCATATCTTTCTTGGAGAATCTGTGGTGTCGGACACGAAAGATTTTTCGAAATTATGACATTTTCTGAAAATTGCATGGGTGCTGGATTCACAATAATATACAGCAAGATAGGTTTATACAAATGGATATACGTACGTACATATATACAGGGTGTACATAAAGTCCGCCAACACTTTCTGTTATTTATTGCACAAGAACTAAACATTGTACAGATCTCATACATGTTGCATTTTTAAGAGAAACCCTGAATATTTTTTTATATATAACAAACATTCGACATGCGAAGCATGAGTAACCCAGCAGATGTCAATACGGTAATCTAATTCTTGCCATACCAGTCCCAGCATGGCATTTTCGACTGTGGCAGTCGCTTCCTGTATTCTCTCCCGGAGTTCTGCTACATCACGTGGTACAGCCGGTACATACAACAGATCTTTAATGTGTCCCCACAGAAAAAGTCACACGGAGTGAGATCTGGTGATCGGGGAGGCCAGTTCATAAAACAGCTCGCTCCGCACCTGAACTCGCCATGTTTGCGACTAGCGCTGACTATCGGCAAATTACCAAACTACGCTGTGGCGGTATACATGAAAAAAAGCTATCAGGGTTTCTCTTAACAATGGCATATGTATGACATCTGTACAGTGTTTGGTTATTCTGCAATAAATAATTGAAAGTGTTCCCGGACTTTATGTTCTCCCTGTGTGAGTGTGTGTGTGTGTGTGTGTGTGTGTGTTTTCCACATCTCCTCCTAAACCACTGGACAGATTTCATCGAAACTTTGTACACATATCACTGTCAGCAAAGAATCGCTGTGGGCCTAAGAACCAGCTACCAATCAAAAGGGTGGAGGTGTGTTAAAAAAGCAGTGTAGCGCACGACGCGTGAATACACATTCTTTAGTCAAGCACTATTTGAGTACGATATCATTTATTGACTTGCAACAAACTTTACACACAACGTCAAACCTTTACGAAACTTTTTTCTCTGACGACCCCCATAAAATGACAAAAGGAAAAAAACAAAGTTTATCGCTGACTATTATACATTTTCGCTGTTCATGCAGTGAAACTGCTGCATGAAGCATGACGCTTTAGTTAATTACTTCTTTACTACTAACGGGTATCTGCAATACGTTTTGCAAACAGTGTTTACATATACCACTGAATGTAGCAGAAAAATTATATCATTTTATGACACATTTCAGGAGATATGGGACTGATGACCCTGTAGTTTGTTCCCTTTATTCCTCAAAACAACCAATCAGGAGATACGACGTCAAATACTGATGCGAGAAAAACCATATTTTTCTATTTTTGATGGCATACTTATTGATTTTGCCCTGTTTTCATGGTCAGACCCTGCAGAAGCTGTTTACTTCGATTCTTACAGACCGATCCGACAATTTTCATGCCTCACCCTCACAGACTCTCTCATACTACTGGATACATCTGTTAATTTTGTAAGTCACTTGGCCGCGCGGGATTGGCCGCCGAGTGGTCTCAGGCGCTGCAGTCATGGACTGTGCGGCTGGTCCCGGCGGAGGTTTGAGTCCTCCCTCGGGAATGGGTGTGTGTGTTTGTCCTTAGGGTAATTTAGGTTAAGTAGTGTGTAAGCTTAGGGACTGATGACCTTAGCAGTTAAGTCCATAAGATTTCACACATATTTGAACATTTTTTGTAAGTCACTTGTATGGTTTTGCCGTACTCAATTAATGTATGTTCTATTGATGCATTACAGCTTTAACAGCCATCCTAATGTTATATAATTTTGTCTAGTGTGTTATTTAGTCTTCATTAATTGTTACAGTAGCATCTGAACATGATATTTACGTCCTGAAATCAGGATAATTTACGTGCCTGTTTCGAAATAAGGGAACTTTTAGATAACAACTGCAGCGGATTTTATACACCGTGAACAATGCAAGTAACACATATAGATGTCCCACTAGGAATATACACTGGTCTCCAAAATTAAAGCAAGAAACCGAAATTTTGCAACGTCGCGATTATTTTGCACAAAATAGTAGGATAAGGTGGCAGTAAAGTAGAAACAACATAAAGAGTACAGTATGTAACCAACTGCAACCTGCATAACGGTAGACGAAAATATTATTCGTCTTTTTGAAACATCCCCTTAGAAGAACTATAAATGACAGTTCTGGTAAACCTCTTACGTTATTTGATTTTCTAACAGATGAGCAAAACTGAACGTACTCAGACATTTCTCGCTTTGCTTATTCTGATCATCACTAAACTGACACACAATATTTTTAGCGCAACGCAATCTGACTTTCAATAATCCTTACATAATAATGAATGGCCCTGACTAACAATAACCTATACCTTTCATGAATCACTTACCTCACAAAAATCTTCGTTACTGGAACTACTGCAATACAGCGAGCGCCAATACAGCCAGCTAAATAAAAGATTCTAACTACTGAAGGCACTAACTACTGATAGGCATACTTTAAAAAAGGCTCTGAGCACTATGGGACTGCTGAGGTCATTAGTCCCCTAGAACTTAGAAAAAGTTAAACCTAACTAACCTAAGAACATCACAAACATCCATGCCCGAGGCAGGATTCGAACCTGCGACCGTAGCGGTCTTGCGGTTCCAGACTGCAGCGCCTTTAACCGCACGGCCACTTCGGCCGGCCTATAGGCATACTTAGCAAATGAAAGATTTTGATAGAGAACAAACGATGTATTTACCTTAATAGTGTTCAAAAGTCATAATATATATATCAGTTCATGACATCCAGTCTTACAAATTTACTCTCTCTGATGGACACACGTCCAGATTGTAATGGTTCTTTATTTAAGTGACCATTACGGCAGTCCAACCCCAGTTCTCGATACCAGTAATATCGTACTACTTTTCTGCGAAGTAAAAGACATATTTTTGTGCCAATATTCACATTTGATTTTATTAATGTATAGCTACTCCGATGTATCGATATATTACAGTGATATGGTTCTTGTGTGTATTCATTTCTGTGAGACTGTCATAATCTTTGACTTATTTGTAACCGTTTTGGCGCGAATGCTCCCAGAGCAGTCTCTGTTTCACTTTGCAGAAGTCAAGTTGTTATTTCGCTTTGTAAAAGAAGAGTTAGGTCTTGTGTTTGGTTAAAGTGGAAATTAAATATATGAAGATAGATACAAAACTGTTTTCTTGATGATGTGACAATTAAGAAGTAGTATGTGTGAATTTAAAAGAAGTTTAATAAAAATGTGGATCGTGAACACCAGGTCAAAAATTATTTCTACCATACCATTGTTCTAATCTGTGACTGTTTGATCATTAAGAATTCCCTTAAAAACGCATTTCAGGTCTTCAAATACTACTAAAATACAGATCTGGACCTTCTAGCAGTCAAAGTGGAATCACCCTAGAATCAACAAGATGAGCCATAACAACTTCGACGAAATCTACGTGGGAATCCATTCAAGATAAGTGCCAAATTAATGACTTTTTTACAGTGACCTCATTATTTCCATTCTGACGATACCATCCACAGTCAATAACTTTGTTGTTGCCCAATGTGGTGTCTGGCGGTGACACCACACCCAATAAAGCGAACATATGCTGCGTGAGCAACATTATTAATCTGATATCTAACCTGATAGTGGTGGTATTGTTAGAAGATTATCCGCTCTCAAAACTCCGACATCTCCCTCCCCACATCCACCACTGCTGGCGGCTCACCTCCAACTGCGCAACGCTACGCGCTGTTCACATCCAACTGCCCAACACTACAATAGCAAATATTTAAACAATGCAAACCAGCCACAGACTGCACACAGCACAGTCAGTGATTTTCATACAGAGCGCTACGTGGCGTTACCAACACAAAAACCTAAACAGCCTACTTACATATTTTTAACTTTACGGATTTACACACATATTCCGACAACTGGTTAATACGCTCAGTATGGGGTGCAGCAATACAGTCCTGAAAAGTACGGGTTATGCTGTGAATGATGTCATAAATCTCATTTTGAGCCAATAACGCCCCTTCTTCCTGCGGCGCTGCTGGCAATTCTTGGAGAGTAATTGGTGTATTCTGACGTCATGCAACCCGTATCTCTAGTGTGTCCCAGATGTACTCTATGGGATTAACATCGGGAGCGAGAGCAAGCAACACCATGCGTGCAATACCTTCCGTTCCCAGGAAAACATCAACAACGCGTGCTCTACGAGGTCGAACATTATCGTCCAGCAATACGAAGTCAAGGCCCACAGCACCTAGCAACAACCGCACATGAGGTCCCAAGACATCTTCACGATACCTGACAGCAGTTAAGCCTTGCCGATTCACCCATACAATTTCATGAAGAGGCGTTCGAGTGATCAACATAATCCCTGTCCACACCATTAGTAATCATCCTCGATATCGGTATCTTTCCAGAATAGTTGGGTCCCGAAATCGTGTTCCACGTTCACTCCACAACCAGATCCGTCGAGAATCACTGTCCAGACGAAATCGAAACACATCTGCGAAAAGAACATTGGCGCTCTGTTCGATCGTCCAGGCTGACGGCTCCACTCTAGACGTTCCCTTCTGTGAAGGCGCCTTAGAGGTATACACATGCAGCAGGTCTCCGACAGCAAAGGCCATCTGCTGAAGCCTTATGTACAGCGTTTGCCTGGAACAACACGTCCAGTGGGTGCTGCGAAGTCAGAGGCCTAAGACTGTACCGTCGTGCCCTCACAGCCGAACAACTGTTCCCTCTTTCTGATGTTACACGTAGTCGGCCCCGCCCTGATATCCGGGATACAATTTCGGTCTCTATACACTGTCCCCACATCCGAAAAACAACAGAACGAATCACATTAAGCCATCGAGCCCCATCAGTTTGCGATTGTCCTGCTTTATTTCTTCCCATGGCCCTCCACAGCAGACAGTGTGTAGGCGTCTTTGCCATACTGCGCCGTCTGTGACTGTACACAGCGATTGTGGATGTGGGACTACCGGGCAAACACTATCCCGTTTAATAGGTGCCTTGAGGTCAGCGTTGGCGTGGTTGTCCGTTGACCATAATACCGTCTTCCGGCAGGAAACGATCGTACGGGCGTCTGTTGACAGTTTGTATCGTGAATTACACAGGGGAGGGGGAAATAGAGGTTTGTCGCTTTAATTTTGGACACAAGTGTATTATAACAAGTAACTGAGGACGCTGAGATGAACATTTGGCACAGAACAGGGACCCATCGCGGGCCGCATTAAGTGGAAATTCCTGTTACAAACTTCTAGGACTTGTCGAGGGGAGTGAGTACGTAACATTTCGAATAGGAACCCAACTTCGGAAACGAACTGTTTCCGTTCTATGACGGTTTCAATTCAGCTCTTTAACTCACCCACTTCTGCTTAGGAATTGAATTAGACATGACGCAGTAAATTATTAATAACGTTTCGATAGGAAACATCCATTTATTACTTAAGGACACCTGTTTTTACAAACGGTTAAACAATTCGTGTTTACATTATTCCAAAACAAAAACGAATCCAGCGTATTAAACGTACAGAACAATACTAATACAATAGCGGCTCGATGTTGCGACCACCAAGGCTGATGCAGACATTGTAGCTACGAAGTAAGTTCTGGTACACTCTCTCCATCCCACCCGGTGTCTCTTCAATTTCTAGTGCAGCGGCCAGAACTCGTACCAGCAGATCTTCCTCTGTCTCTACAGCAGTCTTCTAAGTTACTCTTTCCATATTACCCCACAAGAAGTAGTAGAAGTCATCCTTCGATCATGTTGCATTTCAGAACATGCAACTCCGAGACTTTTCTTTTCACACAGCGTTCGTGGACGCGTTACAGCGGACACGATTTCCCATCCAAAATGTCACGTAGAGGAAGGTGTAAGTAGATGAATGACGAACACTAACTTCACTTAACGAAGATTTATTCAGCACTTGCACATACAAGAGAGCGGAGCGAACTGCCTCCGGCCACAACACATACGGTGTATACAGGGTGGTCCATTGATAGTGACCGGGCCAAATATCTCACGAAATAAGCATCAAACGAAAAAACTACAACGAACGAAACTCGTCTAGCTTGAAAGGGGAAACCAGATGGCGCTATGGTTGGCCCGCTAGATGGCGCTTCCATAGGTCAAACGGATATCAACTACGTTTTTTTAAAAAAGAACCACCATTTTTTATTACATATTCGTGTAGTACGTAAAGAAATTTGAATGTTTTAGTTGGACCACGTTTTTCGCTTTGTGATAGATGGCGCTGTAATAGTCACAAACATATGGCTCACAATTTTAGACGAACAGTTGGCAACAGGTAGGTTTTTTTTAAATTAAAATACAGAACATAGGTACGTTGGAACATTTTATTACGGTTGTTCCAATGTGATACATGTACCTTTGTGAACTTATCATTTCTGCGAACGCATGCTGTGACAGTGTGATTGCCGACCGGAGTGGCCGAGCGGTTCTAGGCGCTACAGTCTGGAACCGCGCGACCGCTACGATGGCAGGTTCGAATCCTATCTCGGTCATGCATGTGTGTGATGTCCTTAGGTTGGTTAAGTTTAAGTAGTTCTAAGTTCTATGGGACTGATGACCTCAGAAGTTAAGTCCCATAGTGCTCAGAGCCATTTGAACCATTTGAACAGTGTGATTACCTGTAAATACCACATTAATGCAATAAATTCTCAAAATGATGTCCACCAACCTCAATGCGTTTGGCAATACGTGTAACGACATTCCTCTCAACAGCGAGTAGTTCGCCTTCCGTAATGTTCACACATGCATTGACAATGCACTGACGCATGTTGTCAGGCGTTGTCGGTGGATCATGGTAGCAAATATCCTTCAACTTTCCCCACAGAAAGAAATCCGGGGACGTCAGATCCGGTGAACGTGCGGGCCATGGTACGGTGCTTCGAAGACCAATCCACCTATCATGAAATACGCTATTCAATACCGCTTCAACCGCACGCGAGCTATGTGCCGCACATCCATCGTGTTGGAAGTACATCGCCATTCTGTCATACAGTGAAACATCTTGTAGTAACATCGGTAGAACATAGCGTAGGAAATCAGCATACACTGCACCATTTAGAATGCCATCGATAAAATAGGAGCCGATTATCCTTCCTCCCACAATGCCGCACCATACATTAACTCGCCAAGGTCGCTGATGTTCCACTTGTCGCAGCAACCGTGGATTTTCCGTTGCCCAATAGTGCATATTATGCCGGTTAACGTTACCGCTGTTGGTGAATGACGCTTCGTCGGTAAATAGAACGCGTGCAAAAAATGTGTCATCGTCCCGCAATTTCTCTTGTGCCCAGTGGCAGAACTGTACACGACGTTCAAAGTCGTCACCATGCAATTCCTGGTGCATAGAAATATGGTACGGGTGAAATCGATGTTGATAGCATTCTAACACCGACGTTTTTGAGATTCCCCATTTTCGCGCAGTTTGTCTGCTACTGATGTGCGGATTAGCCGGGACAGCAGCTAAAACATCTACTAGGGCATCATCATTTGTTGCAGGTCGTGGTTGACGTTTCACATTTGGCTGAACTTTTCCTGTTTCCTTAAATAACGTAACTATCCAGCGAACGGTCCGGACACTTGAATGACGTCGTCCAGGATACCAATCAGCATACATAGCACACGCTCCGTTGGGCATTTTGATCACAGTAGCCATACATCAACACGATATCGACCTTTTCCGCAATTGGTAAAAGGGTCCACATTAACACGGGTAATGTAACACGAAGCAATTACCGACCGCACTGGCGGAATTTTACGTGATACCACGTACTTATACGTTTGTGACTATTACAGCGCCATCTATCGCAAAGCGGAAAAAGTGGTCCAACTAAAACATTCATATTTCTTTACGCACTACACGAATATGTAACAAAAACTGTGGGTTCCAATTTAAAAAAACGCAGTTGATATCCGTTTGACCTATGGCAGCGCCATCTAGCGGGCCAACCATAGCGCCATCTGGTTTCCCCCTTCAAGCTAGACAAGTTTCGTTCTTTGTAGTTTTTTTGTTTGACGCTTACTTCGTGAGATATTTGGCCTGGTCACGATCAATGGACGACTCTGTGTATACAGTGAAAGGTGGCTACACTGAGTCACAGCGCCAGAGATTGCGCCAGAGAGTATTATTTAGCCGCTTCCACAGGCGGTAGTTGTTCAGAAGCGGTGGTAGGCAGTTCTTGTCGTGAAATCGTAGTGGAGAGTGCTTGTCGATAAGCGGTGGTAGAGAGTGCTTGTGGAGATGTTGCGGTAGCGTGTCGTTGTTGAGAAGTTCACATGGAGAGTGCTTGTTAAGATGTTGTCATACTGTTTTGATGGGCTAGACACCAGATGTTGTTGGATTAGCGACGCTGTAATGTGCTTTTCGTCAATATATATATGAAGGTAACAAATTCCTTTTTTTATTATTTCAATGTCTTAAACAATAATGCCTCTTGGTCACAGGTTCAGTCAACAAAGCATCTGGCTCGTGTTCTTGTATTAGACTGTATTTCTGGTTTCTATGTGCAATTACAGTATTTCAGTTTTATTTAATTAATTCAGTGTAAATGGTATTTAAAATATCTTGTCTTATTGGGGAAGAACCGTGCCAGATGTGTACGTTGAATCACACTTCCACACACAGAACAGTTACAAAAAAAATGGTTCAAATGGCTCTGAGCACTATGGGACTCAACATCTTAGGTCATAAGTCCCCTAGAACTTAGAACTACTTAAACCTAACTAACCTAAGGACATCACACACACCCATGCCCGAGGCAGGATTCGAACCTGCGACCGTAGCAGTCCCGCGGTTCCGGACTGCAGCGCCAGAACCGCTAGACCACCGCGGCCGGCAGAAGAGTTACATTTGTGTTTTGTTGTTAGTAGGTTTTATAGTTGCTGGGGACTTAATTAATTAATTGTGTTAACGGAAGTTTTGTTTCATTCCTTGTGGTTATTCTAAGCAGTCAGATTGCGTACTAATACCAGACAGGGCCAACCGGTTACGAGACTGTGTAACCGGACAGACAGTAAAATTATTTGCATAATTTCAAAATTTAATTAAGCCCCCATGCAACAGCTACAGAAGATTCCGGTACAATGATTCTTGTCATTTGTGGATACTTCTAGAATGTACGCGAACTGAATATAGAAATTAAAATCTTACGGTTCAGGTGGGTGTTGAACTCACGACCCTCCATGCAACGATCCAGTATCACAACCCATACACTATTTTTTTTTTAATCTCATTTTGTTCGCTTTTGTTCGTTGCATCTGCTCGGGGCGGACATCGTAGGACAACCGTTTAAGTTCGTTTTTGTTCGAGTAACTCAGTTTTTTTATTACAGAGGGCACGTAACCCTCTGACCGAACACGCTGAGCTTCCATGCCGAGCGAGGTGGCGCAGTGGTTAGCGCACTGGACTCGCATTCGGGAGGACGACGGTTCAATCCCGTCTCCGGCCATCCTGATTTAGGTTTTCCGTGATTTCCCTACATCGCTTCAGGCAAATGCCGGGATGGTTCCTTTGAAAGGGCACGGCCGATTTCCTTCCCCATCCTTCCCTCACCCGAGCTTGCGCTCCGTCTCTAATGACCTCGTTGTCGACGGGACGTTAAACACTAATCTCCTCCTCCTCCATGCCGGCCTACTACGGCGAGTGCGCTATTGGACTTCTTCTGCGACAATGTTTTGTAGTCAGTCCCACCTGCAAGTCCTAGAAGCTTGTAACGTAAATCTCCGAACAACCTGTAAACAGGTGACCCACATTGCGAAATGCCTTCATTCATTTGTTTTTTCAAAAATATGCCTTCATATGATTGAGAAAATGAAAACAGTTAATATAGTTCCTACATAATGTAGGTTATTTACCGATATATTCTGCCTATTAGAGAAAGAGAAAACAACTGCGATATTTTCATGTTTGTCTCTAGTGGCTGGAAAAGGACTATTCGCGAAGTACGGGATGCTAATATAACGCCACGGCCACAGCGGCGCAGATTCGGGATGAGAAAAGTTGTGCCGGCAAACGACTCATCTCGCGGGCCTCAGAGTGCGTGCAAAGGCGCTTGTCGCGCCGTTTAAACGAAACGTGATTTACGCGCCGTAAAACCGCGGCCCTTAAGGGACATTTCATATTCATAGCCTGAGCTTGCTTCACGGTGTTAAACTGTAACCGTCATCGCGCGCCGAAATTGAGCCGGCGTCGCGAGACAGAGGATTCCCTGGCCTCACATAGGCTGCTGCTAAAGCCAGCCCCCGAAAGGCCCGGGGAATTCGCTGCCCTAAAACAGAAGGGCGTTGCCCAACTGTGCGACGACCTGGTCGCAGAAAATGACACAATCTTCCAGAAAGTTCGCGTCATCTTTGTCATAACCGTATGTAAACTCGCGGTACATCAAAGGTTAGGTTGCACGATTCTGGAGCTCATTTCCGCCTCATTTTCAATCAGAAATAGTGCGAGCTATCACAAGAAGTGTCGCACAGACCAGAACATCTAAATGGTTGTTCGTAAGTACCGCCATGGTTTCAGAAGACGAAGCACAGTGGGACCAAATCCCCAAAACGTGGCCGACACCCCAAGAAGACAATTAATTCAGATAAAACGAATCACACAGATGTTTTTGCTGTCGCTGATTACGAATTTGGAGTTAAAAATTGCCTAAACAAGATGGCGGATCCAATATAACAACGAGACACATGAAAACCCGTCACAATTTATTAATAACAGCGTATGCAGAGGATTTGGAGGTCAATAATTATAACAATTAATACAGTGCCCACATGATTTGTTTATTAAACCAAAGAAACAGAATATTCGTGGAAAATGTACTGGAGGATAAGACTTATTCGATACCACAACAATATAATGAAACAAACTTCAAAGTCACTGACTAAATTCAACTAATAAACGTTTTAGCATAATCAACGATAGAAGTAATTCATATGATAGCAATAAGAATAAGAGTAGCTATTCAAGACAATCGGTCTTGATATTTAATACGTTATCTGATTGATATTGAAGACGTTGTACTGCAGCATACAATATAATGTGATTGCTTTCATACCTATTAATACGAATCAGTATCGCTCTTGAAGTCCTCGAAATCAGAATCCACATCGTAATCTTCTGTGGTCGGTCGTGGTGTGCTTGGAACTGCAGGGGACAGTAATAACTCTTATCGTCTCCTTCGACGAACATTTCATATGTTTTTGCGGCAGTTTCCTAATACTGGAAATATATGAATCGGAAGTTACCAGAAGCCGCTCGAAAAGGACGTTCATTGTTTTTAATCATGACCACTTCTTAGAAAAGTCTTCGCGATATACAGGGTGTTACAAAAAGGTACGGCCAAACTTTCAGGAAACATTCCTCACACACAAATAAAGAAAAGATGTTATGTGGACATGTGTCCGGAAACGCTTAATTTCCATGTTAGAGCTCATTTTAGTTTCTTCTACCTACGCTCAATGGAGCACGTTATCATTATTTCATACGGGATACTCTACCTGTGCTGCTAGAACATGTGCCTCGACAAGTACGACACAACATGTGGTTCTTGCACGATGGAGCTCCTGCACATTTCAGTCGAAGTGTTCGTACGCTTCTCAACAACAGATTCGGTGACCGATGGATTGGTAGAGGTGGATCAATTCCATGGCCTCCACGCTCTCTTGACCTCAACCCTCTTGACTTTCATTTATAGGGGCATTTGAAAGCTCTTGTCTACGCAACCCCGGTACCAAATGTGGAGACTCTTCGTGCTCGTATTGTGGACGGCTGTGATACAATACGCCATTCTCCAGGGCTGCATCAGCGATTCCATGCAACGGAGGGTGGATGCATGTATCCTCGCTAACGGAGGACATTTTGAACATTTCGTGTAACAAAGTGTTTGAAGTCACGCAGGTACGTTCTGTTGCTGTGTGTTTCCATTCCATGATTAATGTGATTTGAAGAGAAGTAATAAAATGAGCTCTAACATGGAATGTAAGCGTTTCCGGACACATGTCCACATAACATATTTTCTTTCTTCGTGTGTGAGGAATGTTTCCTGAAAGTTTGGCCGTACCTTTTTGTAACACCCTGTATTTTAATATATTCGTTCCTCGCGCTTCTTCGGATAACTGACCGAATGGTAGCAACACGTGCGCTATTATTTGTGGACTGTGCATCAATTCACGTGAAACCGTTCTAACAAATCAATGTCCAATAATGTTATGAGAGCAGATGTTTTCAAATTTAAAAAAAAAACGTCAAGCTGTATTTCCATCGTTGGAACGTTCGTAGCCAGGTTTCAGAACATCGACAATAAGTCCCATTTTTGAGGTGAACACTTTTTTAATGATTTTCTTGCACATTTCTACCATTCATTTTTTTCGGCATTGTGTGCTCGCCATTTTTTAATCCCATGTTTGTACGACAAATGCAAAACACCCTTTGAAAAAAACTGATCCAACCGCGTAATAATGGTAGCCCAAATCCCAGATTCAGTTCGTTGACTACTTTTTGTAAAACATCATTGATGTTATTGAAATCTTCATTACCAAGTCAATATAAATAACATCCTTGCGAAGGATTTGTGGATGCGATTGCGTTGCATACTTTGCCATCGAGTGAATTTCACGTATTCTTCATCCGAATACATTTCATTAGCATTAGCAACAAATGAAGTACAGACAAATAGTCAAACATCGTAAGCATGTTGCACGGGAAAGATACACATATCAAAAAAAGTTTTACATCACCTCGGTTCCGAGAGTTCTGGAACCTGTATAGAAAATCGGAAAAGAGATCAACATAAACATCATTTAGGCTCAAATGGCTCTGAGCACTATGCGACTTAACTTCTGTGGCCATCAGTCGCCTAGAACTTAGAACTAATTAAACCTAACTAACCTAAGGACATCACACACATCCATGCCCGAGGCAGGATTCGAACCTGCGACCGTAGCAAACATCATTTAGGTCCTTTGGTTGCATGTTGTACCACCATACAGCGAGACCTTCAGAGGTGGTGGTCCAGATAGCTGTACACACCTGTATTCGTTGTGACATACTATCCACAAGTTCATCAAGCCACTGTTGGTCTAGATTGTCCCACTCGGCATAGATTCCCAGAATGATTGGTGGTTCATGTCGTCCATAAACAGCCCTTTTCATTTTCAATCTATCCCGTGCATGTTCGGTAGGGTTCATGTCTGGAGAACATGTTGGCCACTGTAGTCGAGCGATATCATCATCCTGAAGGAAGTCATTCACAAAATGTGCACGATGGGAGCGCGAATTGTCGTCCATGAAGACGAATGCCTCGCCAATATGCTGCCGATATGGTTGCACTATGACCACCAGCGGCCTACGTCGGCTCCACATAATGCCACCCCAAAACAGCAGGGAACATTCACCTTGCTGCGCTTCCTGGACAGTGTGTCTACGGCGTTCAGCGTGACCGGGTGGCCTCCAAACACGTCTCCGACGATTGTCTGGTTGAAGACACATGCAACACGCGTCGGTGAAGAGGTGATGCCAATCCTGCGCAGTCCATTCGGCATGTTGTTGGGCCCATCTATACCACACTGCATGGAGTCGTGGTTGCAATGATAGACATCGCCATAGACGTCGAGAGTGAAGTTGCGCATAGGGCAGCCTATTGCGCACAGTTAGAGTCGTAACACGACGTCTTGTGGCTGCACAAAAAGCATTATTCAACATGGTGGCGTTGCTGTCACGGTTCCTCCGAACCACAATCCGTAGGTATCGGTCATCCATTGCAGTAGTAGCCGTTGGCCGTCCTGGACGAGGCATGTCATCGACAGTTCCTGTCTCTCTGTATCTTCTCCATGTCCTAACAACATCGCTTTGGTTAACTCTTAGGCGCCTGGACACTTCCCTTGTTGAGAGCACTTCTCGGCACAAAGTAACAATGCGGACGCGATCGAACCGCGGTATTGACTGTCTAGGCATGGCTGAACAACAGACAACACCAGCCGTGTACCTCCTTCCTGGTGGAATGACTGGGACTGATCTGCTGTCGGACCCCCTCCGTCTAACAGGCGTTGCTCATGCATGGTTGTTTACATCTTTGGGCGGGTTTAGTGACACCTCTGAACAGTCAAAGCGACTGTGTCTGTGATACAATATCCACAGTCAAAGTCTATTTTCAGGAGTTGTGGGAACTGGGGTGACGCAAAACTCTTTTTTGATGTGTGTAGTTCCGAAGCCTGTCACGCTGCGAGCTACATTGACCGCGGCACGGCACCAAGTTGTGATACAATATGTGGGGTGTACGAGCCCGAGGAAACATTCGTTATACAAAAGAGCAGGCACATTTATCCAAATGATTCTTATCAGTTCCATCAGATCATTGATCAATCTACCGTCTGCGAGTTGTAATTCCGCGGTATTTTGCGGTATATGCTACTTTTGCTCCCACTGAAAATGCAAGTTCGGCAAATCACGGTCGTTTTGTACAAGCATCGAAAAAGATATAATATAAAGAGGAAAACTTTGAGATTTAGGCTGCATTAGTATATTAATACGTTCTACATACCTCTAGCAATCTTTTCCATCTTGTAGAATTGTATTTATTCACTTCACTATGTCAATATCCACTCACTAACCGAGCGTAACTTTGCCTAGTTGTCACAGAGATGCGTGTGGTCTCGACAAAGGTCGAGAGACATTAAAGCAGAGAGATTCGAGTTCACACGGAGGCCTACCAGGAGTCTATCTTCCCGCGAACCATTCCCGACTCGGACATGGAAAAGGGAAAAGGAAGGGGAGGTTTAGTACCAGTGGTACGCAAAGTATTCACCGCGACACACCACAGGTGAATTGTTGCAGAATGTTAATGAAAACAGCATTATCGACTGAAAGAGTGCTTTATTGCTTGAAGAAAACACGAAGGAGACCGATGACTTCGGAATCTAAATAAATCGAAGTATTGGCAGTGTTGCTCACATTTTAGTTTATCTGTATGGAAAAACGGTTTCGGATTTACAGCCACAATCAGATCGTAAAAAGCAGGAACACACAGGACGCATAGCCGTGAAATGTACTGATTAACAAAGTGCGTGGTAATGAAATAACGGTTGAAGTACAAATGTTGGCCCTGGTGGAGGTGCAAATTCTGTTGCAAGACAGAACAAGTTCAAACTATACGCAGTGGCGTCGGAGATGTTGGCTACAACAGTTTCTGCAGCTCATTAACCTAAGGCTGGGATGAAAACTTCGGTCTTCTAATTGGAGGAGGGAATTTAATTCCCACCGTTCTATTTCATTACGGCGAAAAAATAATGAATACAGCAGTAAAATAATGAGATTTTTTTAGCCTGCAGAGGATCAGTGTAAGAGAAACACGGATTATATAGGAACGTGATTGAAGGTTTGCTGTACCTTTCTTGGAAGTATATTCTTTCATATATATAGCTACCAGTGTCAACACAAATGTTTAATTTTTAATAGCCATTTCGAATTGTCACAAACACGGCACTCATCAGGAAGTATAGAACATTTCTAGATTGCCTTTACCTTCTTTTTAGCTCATCATATTTTTCCCGAGGACATGCAGCTTTACTGTATGATTGAATGATGATGGCGTCCTCTTGGGTAAAATATTCCGGAGGTAAAATAGTCCCCCATTCGGATCTCCGGGCGGGGACTACTCAAGAGGATGTCGTTATCAGGAGAAAGAAAACTGGCGTTCTACGGATCGGAGCGTGGAATGTCAGATCCCTTAATCGGGCAGGTAGGTTAGAAAATTTAAAAAGGGAAATGGAAAGGTTAAAGTTAGATATAGTGGGAATTAGTGAAGTTCGGTGGCAGGAGGAACAAGACTTCTGATCAGGTGACTACATGGTTATAAACACAAAATCAAATAGGGGTAATGCAGGAGTAGGTTTAATACTGAATAGGAAAATAGGAATGCGGGTAAGTTACTACAAACAGCATAGCGAACGCATTATTGTGGCCAAGATAGATACGAAGCCCACACCTACTACAGTAGTACAAGTTTATATGCCAACTAGCTCTGCAGATGACGAAGAAATTGAAGAAATGTATGATGAAATAAAAGAAATTATTCAGATAGTGAAGGGAGTTAATAGTCATGGATGACTGGAATTCGAGTGTAGGAAAAGGGAGAGAAGGAAACGTAGTAGGTGAATATGGACTGGGGCTAAGAAATGAAAGAGGAAGCCGCCTCGTAGAATTTTGCACAGAGCACAACTTAATCATAGCTAACACTTGGTTTAAGAATCATGAAAGAAGGTTGTATACATGGAAGAACCCTGGAGATACTAAAAGGTATCAGTTAGATTATATAATGGTAAGACAGAGATTTAGGAACCAGGTTTTAAATTGTAAGACATTTCCAGGGGCAGATGTGGACTCTGACCACAATCTATTGGTTATGACCTGTAGATTAAAACTGAAGAAACTGCAAAAAGGTGGGAATTTAAGGAGATGGGACCTGGATAAACTGAAAGAACCAGAGGTTGTACAGAGTTTCAGGGAGAGCATAAGGGAACAATTGACAGGAATGGGGGAAAGAAATACAGTAGAAGAAGAATGGGTAGCTTTGAGGGATGAAGTAGTGAAGGCAGCAGAGGATCAAGTAGGTAAAAAGACGAGGGCTAGTATAAATCCTTGGGTAACAGAAGAAATATTGAATGTAATTGACGAAAGGAGAAAATATAAAAATGCAGTAAATGAAGCAGGCAAAAAGGAATACAAACGTCTCAAAAATGAGATCGACAGGAAGTGCAAAATGGCTAAGCAGGGATGGCTAGAGTACAAATGTAAGGATGTAGAGGCTTATCTCACTAGGGGTAAGATAGATACTGCCTACAGGAAAATTAAAGAGGCCTTTGGTGACAAGAGAACCACTTGTATGAACATCAAGAGCTCAGATGGAAACCCAGTTCTAAGCAAAGAAGGGAAAGCAGAAAGGTGGAAGGAGTATATAGAGGGTCTATACAAGGGCGATGTACTTGAGGACAATATTATGGAAATGGAAGAGGATGTAGATGAAGATGAAATCGGAGATACGATACTGAGTGAAGAGTCTGACAGAGCACTGAAAGACCTGAGTCGAAACAAGGCCCCCGGAATAGACAACATTCCATTGGAACTACTGACGGCCTTGGGAGAGCCAGTCCTGACTAAACTCTACCATCTGGTGAGCAAGATGTATGAAACAGGCGAAATACCCTCAGACTTCAAGAAGAATATAATAATTCCAATCCCAAAGAAAGCAGGTGTTGATAGATGATACCGAACAATCAGTTTAATAAGCCACAGCTGCAAAATACTAACACGAATTCTTTACAGACTAATGGAAAAACTAGTAGAAGCCGACCTCGGGGAAGATCAGTTTGGATTCCGTAGAAATACTGCAACACGTGAGGCAATACTGACCTTACGACTTAACTTAGAAGAAAGATTAAGGAAAGGCAAATGTACGTTTCTAGCATTTGTAGACTAAGAGAAAGCTTTTGACAATGTTGACTGGAATACTCTCTTTCAAATTCTGAAGGTGGCAGGGGTAAAATACAGGGAGCGAAAGGCTATTTACAATTTGTACAGAAACCAGATGGCAGTTATAAGAGTCGAGGGACATGAAAGGGAAGCAGTGGTTGGGAAGGGAGTGAGACAGGGTTGTAGCCTCTCCCCGATGTTATTCATTTTGTATATTGAGCAAGCAGTAAAGGAAACAAAAGAAACATTTGGAGTAGGTATTACAATCCATGGAGAAGAAATAAAAACTTTGAGGTTCGCCGATGACATTGACATTCAGTCAGAGACAGCAAAGGACTTGGAAGAGCAGTTGAATGGAATGGACAGTGTCTTGAAGGGAGGATATAAGATGAACATCAAGAAAAGCAAAGCGAGGATAATGGAATGTAGTCAAATGGTTCAAATGGTTCAAATAGCTCTGAGCACTATGGGACTTAACATCTATGGACATCAGTCCCCTAGAACTTAGAACTACTT
This sequence comes from Schistocerca cancellata, assembly GCF_023864275.1. Taxonomy (NCBI): domain Eukaryota; kingdom Metazoa; phylum Arthropoda; class Insecta; order Orthoptera; family Acrididae; genus Schistocerca; species Schistocerca cancellata. The sequence goes on along the minus strand of NC_064627.1, from coordinate 185,827,447 downwards.
AAACCTAACTAACCTAAGGACAGCACACAACACCCAGTCATCACGAGGCAGAGAAAATCCCTGACCCCGCCTGGAATCGAACCCGGGAACCCGGGCGTGGGAAGCGAGAACGCCACCGCACGACCACGAGATGCGGGCTGGAATGTAGTCGAATTAAGTCGGGTAATGCTGAGAGAATTACATTAGGAAATGAGACACTTAAAGTAGTAAAGGAGTTTTGCTATTTGGGGAGCAAAATAACTGATGATGGTCGAAGTAGAGAGGATATAAAATGTAGACTGGCAATGGCAAGGAAAGCGTTTCTGAAGAAGAGAAATTTGTCAACATCGAGTATAGATTTAAGTGTTAGGAAGTCGTTTCTGAAAGTATTTGTATGGAGTGTAGCCATGTATGGAAGTGAAACACGGACGGTAAATAGTTTGGACAAGAAGAGAATAGAAGCTTTCGAAATGTGGTGCTACAGAAGAATGCTGAAGATTAGATGGGTAGATCACATAACTAATGAGGAGGTACTGAATAGGATTGGGGAGAAGAGGAGTTTGTGGCACAACTTGACCAGAAGAAGGGATCGGTTGGTAGGACATGTTCTGAGGCATCAAGGGATCACCAATTTAGTATTGGAGGGCAGCGTGGAGGGTAAAAATCGTAGAGTGAGACCAAGAGATGAATACACTAAACAGATTCAGAAGGATGTAGGTTTCAGTAGGTACTGGGAGATGAAGCAGCTTGCACAGGATAGAGTAGCATGGAGAGCTGCATCAAACCAGTCTCAGGACTGAAGACCACAACAACAACAACATATTCACTGCAGACGTTTTTCCAGTTATTTATTATAAATCGTTGCTTTGCATGCTGTCAATTTTTTGGGTGACACTAGAAAACTTGCAAGACCAAAATGGATGGCTGAAGTCAAAGAGGCGGTAGTGAGTGTGAAGAGGTTGATTATAGTTCTGTCTGTGAGTTGAAGATGGTGGCGGTGATAGTGGTGGCGATGGTGATAGGGTGGCGATGGTGGTGATTATGGTTGTAGTAGTTGTGGTAACGATATAAACTAAGTTTGAGACTGTCCATTCTCAAAGGCAGCGAACGTGTTTCTTGCTTGGGGGTACTGGCAGACATTTGTCTGTGTATCTCTATTACTTTGTAGCGTCCTTGGATGAGATTTCGGAACATGGATTCACGTCCGATACACAGGGTGAAGCGATATTCACGAACTCGGGCTTTGCAGCGCGACTCCTCGCATGCCAGAGGAAAAAAAAAAAAAAAAAAAAAAAAAAAAAAATGTCACACAAAATTTCGTCCGGCGAGTACATCCGGCGGCAAAAAAACGTTAAAGAGTGGCAATCTGGCAAATCTGTAACCACATGTACAGTAACTACCTCTATCAACATACACCTCTTGTCCTGTACAGTTGGTGTAACGGACAGTGTTTTGGATTAGCTTGCAGGAGGGCGTTCAAATATATGTTTTTTATTTGATAAATGTAGTCCAGGTGGTACCATATCTTGCATCTTAATCGTCAACAGCGATTGCAGCGGGTCGTCTGGAAATATTTGCACTTACATACTACAATCGTAGAAATGGAAGATTGGTGAGCTTTGAAAGAAGCCCTTTCCACGTTGTGGGCTCGAATTTATTCGCACCACTTCATCTACTAGATGCAAAACCTGTTTTCTTTGTACCTTCCTCTAATGGTCACATAGATTAGTACCAACTATTATTCTTACCTCATTCAGGTCCATTACATTTAGTTAGGGCCTTACGTTATCTGTAGGACTAGCAACATGCTTTGCAAATAATGTCCAAACTCGGTTACTATTTCTATGTGTTATCACCATTAATTGTTTCAACTGTCTATTTCTGATTTGTCCAACCACGTATCTGTTGTGTTCAGCATTACAAAATGTTGTAAATTTATGATACATGTGACATAAGAAACGGTATATATTACAGTATGAAATGTCAGAATGAAACTAGCAAATAAAAAAAATGCGCCCCAACCTAGGCTCTGTCCACTGCACCAACTGCACAGCACAAGTAGAAGGTGCTGTAGAGGTAGTTAGCATTCATGTGGTACAGTGTTGCCAGATTGCCACTCTTTAACGTTATTTTTCTGCCGGATGTACTCGCCGGACGAAATTTTGTGAGAGACATTTTTTATCGCCAGCATGTTAGAAGTCGCGCTGCGAAGCCCCAGTGCGCGAATTTTGTTTCACCTTGTATATCAACAAGGTGTGACGACCAACGATCCTTTATTTCAGAGCGGATGTACAACGAGCCCGATCTCTTACTGGAAGGGGGGACTGCGGATATACAGTTCATACGTAGGTTTCAGTCACTTCGTCAGTAGTGAATAACAGGCTTCGAATGTGAGTCGGAAAGGAAGCGTGCTCAGATGGCCGGGGCGATCATGGCAACCGCTTACGTAAAGTGGGAAATCCGGATTCGAGCATTCACCCGTTACCGGTGAAACATTTCAGTTTCCAAAAGCGGTTAACGTCATTAAAACCTTCGAACTTTTGTGATCGTTTGCATGTGACCTTACCGTCCTGTGTTGACGCCAGAGGGGAGGTATACACTGTGTTGATGCGACTGGACATCCTGTATTGTGACATGTGCGTTTCATTCGGTCTGAATTTATTACCATATACCTGTCAGATCACTTGCGAATAAAATGACCTTGCCCCTTAAGAAGTTACATTTTTTTCCGACGAAGTATACTGGATCCAAGTGGCTGCTTTTTTTGCGGGAGAGGGGGTATTCATTTCAGTTCTGTTCATCTCCTCATGATGTCTCTAGTACTGCAGTTGGCACAACATCGTGTTGCTCGGCTTCACATTTTGCTAGCTCGTTCCGTCACATTTCCCGAATGCTCTGACAGTGATCTCTTCATCTCATCGCCAGTCAACTAATTTTCTTAACGGCAAGCTTCCACTGTCTCGTAGCAATGGTGGCTACTTTAATGTACCCATGTCATTTCCCGCTACTGTTGAGTAACAACAACTAATAATAATAACGTCGTGTGACTAGGGCCTCCCGTCGCGTAGACCGTTCGCCGGGTGCAAGTCTATCGATGTGACGCACTTCGGCGACTTGCGCGTCGATGGGGATGAAATGATGATGATTAGGAGAACACGACACCCAGTCCCTGAGTGAAGAAAATCTTCGACCCAGCCGGCCCTTAGGACTGACATACTGTCGCGCTGACCACTCAGCTACCGGGGACGGAGAATAAAAACTGTAGGATTTTGTTAATAATGAATGAAACGGTCACGGTGGTTTGGCGCCTATTTCCCGCCGGGACGCAGTCAACGTTGGTTCTCTCGCCTATAGCCAGTTCCACCACTCCAAGGCAGCTAGCCTGTTGTCACTGACTGGAGGAACATTTGACTCTCTTAAGCATAACCATGCCGCTAGAAACCGCTCCTGCTTGAGTTATTTAATAACGTCTGGTTCACAGCGCGTAAGTTATTTCTTTTAAACTTGAGAGTCCACAGTTAGTATCGGTGGTATGCAACATTTTCGTGGACAACCGTATCGGAAAGGTACGATATAACTGAATGCAATTCTGGTTGAGAAAAGCTGGTGAAAGGCACGGACACACATACGCATGGTTGTATTAAGCTCTCTGATAAAACTGCAGATGATAAGGTACCTCAGAGAATCAATTGGCTGTTTGGTAGAATAACGACTTATCTTACAAAATAGATTAAGGAAAGGCAAAACTACGTTTCTAGCATTTGAAGACTTAGAGAAAGCTTTTGAAAATGTTGACTGGAGTACTCTCTTTCAAATTCTGAAGATGGTAGGGGTAAAATACAGGGGGCGAAAGGCTATTTACAATTTGTACAGAAACCAGATGGCAGTTATAAGAGTCGAGGGGCATGAAAGGGAAGTAGTGGTTGGGAAGGGAGTGAGACAGGGTTGTAGCCTATCCCCAATGTTATGCAATCTGTATATTGAGCAAGCAGTAAAGGAAACAAAAGAAAAATTCGGAGTAGGAATTAAAATCCATGGAGAAGAAATAAAAACTTTGAGGTTCGCCGATGACATTGTAATTCTGTCAGAGACAGCAAAGGACTTGGAAGAGCAGTTGAACGGAATGGATGGTGTCTTGAAAGGAGGATATAAGATGAACATCAACAAAATCAAAACGAGGATGATGGAATGTAGTCGAATTAAGTCGGGTGATGCTGAGATAAATTAGATTAGGAAATGAGACGCTTAAAGTAGTAAATGAGTTTTGCTATTTGGGGAGCAAAATAACTGATGATGTTCGAAGTAGAGAGTATATAAAATGTAGACTGGCAATGGCAAGGAAAGCGTTTCTGAAGAAGAGAAATTTGTTAACATCGAGTATAGATTTAAGTGTCAGTAAGTCGTTTCTGAAAGTATTTGTATGGAGTGTAGCCATGTATGGAAGTGAAACGTGGACGATAAATAGTTTAGACAAGAAGAGAATAGAAGCTTTCGAAATGTGATGCTATAGAAGAATGCTGAAGATAAGATGGGTAGATCACATATCTAATGAGGAGGTATTGAATAGAATTGGGGAGAAGAGGAGTTTGTGGCACAACTTGACTAGAAGAAGGGATCGGTTGGTAGGACATGTTCTGAGGCATCAAGGGATCACCAATTTAGTATTGGAGGGCAGCTTGGAGGGTAAACGTCGAAGAGGAAGACCAAGAGATGAATACACTAAACAGATTCAGAAGGATGTAGGATGCAGTAGGTATTAGGAGATGAAGACGCTTGCACGGGATAGAGTATCATGGAGAGCTGCATCAAACCTGTCTCTGGACTGAAGATCACAACAACAACAACAACAACGACGACGACGACAGGTGTATTTGACATGCAACTATGTAAATTCCGAATAATTTACAAATCGTTATGAGAATTAATTATCTTTATCATTTGTTTGTTGTGAGGATAAAACGCAATAAAAAGGTTTATTATACTGATTCTTTCCTAGCTGATAATTGTAATCTCATCCACTGTATTGAGAACTTCTTTGATTCGTATTAGAACTTGATACCTTGAAACGAAGTCCGATTTGATTTGTTCCGGTCGGAGGAAGGCAGTCTTACATTGGTATAATGCGTCCTTTCAGACTAATCAGATAAGGAAACAGTAACTTTATTTGCATGGCGATACAAATATAGGAAAATATACACTTTTTGAGAATATGATTTCACGCAGACATGTTTATATGCCATTTTGTAGTCAATTCGGTTTTGGCGGTTGCAAATGGCCGGTTACTTGACGTTATCTTTTTCGAAGAATATTAGTGGGTTCGTTGGCAAATTTTTGTACTGAAACGTATTGTAGAGGGTCGACTTGTTTACATTAAGAAAAAGGGTGGCCCAAAAATTACACACATGGACTAGTTATTTTCGTATCGAACGACATGTGTCTTGTAGAAGAGGAATTGTTAACTTGTCTGTGTCTAGTTCACGTCAACTGCCATATTAAACACTGTTGTATTTTTAAGGACGAGGATACGGAGACAGGAGAGAAGGATGATTCGGCGCAAGTTATTGATGTTAGTATGGGAAAATATCAATTTGAAATACATGCATTACATTTTCCATCTTTTTCGCGTTACGAACTTGACAATGAAATGCTTTTTTAGGAACATGTATTTAAATATAATTATTAACAAGATTAAGACGTACGTTTACGGTAAACATTCACCAATTGAGAGGATAACTGACGATAAAGATGTGAATAAGAACTTCTTTGAAGGAAAAGGTCGACAGAAACCTAAAATCGCTTTTAGCAATAAGATAGGGCGGTTTCCATTGCAAAGTTTTGGTTCTGTAGCTTATCGTGGTGTACAAGTCCGAGGGGTGTTTTTAAGTAAGAACCATTGCCAAACAAAAATAAATCAAGACCTTCCTTAGCAGTTTTAGTTTTACATGAAAGCCTGCACTTCAGTGTACTTTTTATATAATTCCCACCATTATTGCGGCACTTATCGTATCGTAGAACAAGATTTTGAATGCCGTCCTCGTAGAAATCTGCTAATTCATGATATAAGCATTACAACACGGTCGTTTTGACATCTTCATCTTCGTCATGCCGCTGACCACCCAAATGCCTCTTCAAATACAGGAACACTTGGTCGTCACTGGACGCTAGACCAGTGTTGTACAGAGGGTGAACAAGTTGTTCCCAGCCAAATGATCCGACCATCTCTTAGTTTCGACCGGCAGTATGTTGACGGGTATCGTGATGAAGCAAACCCATCCCTTTACTCGGCATGCCACGCTTCTTTAATTGCACAGTGCAGTTTCTTTACTGTATCACGATAAATCGTAGAAATTAAAAAATCCACAAGCAACACACCCTTCCTGTTCTAAATAACACTAAGCACGATTTTCCGGGCTGAAAATGTTTGCTTGAACTTCACTTTCTTGGGTCATTCCATGGATCGCTGCTTTGGTTCAAATGGCTCTGAGCACTATGGGACTTAACATCTGAGGTCATCAGTCCCCTAGAAAAAATGTACAATTGTGTGTGAAATCTTATGGGACTTAACTGCTAATGTCATCAGTCCCTAAGCTTACACACTACTTAACCTAAATTATCATAAGGACACACACACACACACACACACACACACACACACACACACACACACACACACACACACATGCCCGAGGATGGACTCGAACCTCCGCCGGAACCAGCCGCACAGTCCATGACTGCAGCGCCTTAGACCGCTCGGCTAATCCAGCGCGGCAGTCCCCTAGAACTTAGAACTACTTAAACCTGACTAACCTAAGGACACCACAATCAACCATGCCCGAGGCAGGATTCGAACCTGCGACCGTAGCGGTCGCGCGGTTCCAAACTGTAGCGCCTAGAACCGCTCGGTCACTCGGGCCGGCGGTGCGTTGTTACTGATACCTGTTAGATAATAAAAGGAATGCTGGAAATTTATAAAGTCATACACTTTGTTTCCTACCCTGCGAAAATATTCTGTTGACGTGTGAGCAGATTGGCGATCATCGTTCTCCTACAAAACTGGAAACAGTAGCGAGCTTAACGTTACAATTATGGAGTACGAAAAGGAAAAGCTGCTTTTTAATGAAATCCTCATCCAAGTAGCATACTGTAAATCATAGTTATGACAGTAGCCATTCATATTTGTTCATCGCTGTTTTACTACTACTACTACTACTACTACTACTACTACTACTACCTCTGTTGCTAAGAGGGTTCAAACTGTGTATGGTCTAAGGTTATTACTCACCAAAACACACCACTACCCTACGTAAGGAGAACTGCAGCTTACCTAAAACAGAAAGAGAGTTGACTTAACTCTAGAACAGCACAAGGGGAAAATGTTGCATTGTTACTAAAACATCATAAATTTTACTACTCCATATTTCATTGAAAGGAAATCACAATTTACAGTTTACACTCTAATTACAATTACAAGGGTCACTCCAAAAGAAATGCACACTATTTTTTTAATCCATCTTTTATTCTGCATTTTTGAAAGTTTTACAGTGTGTAGATACATTCTTTAGGAACAAAATTTTCATTTCTCCACATAATTTCTATCCCTCTCAACTGCCTTAATCCGTCTTGGAACCAGCGCCTGTATACCCGCACGGTACAATTCTGGACCAACCTGTTGGAGCCACTGTTTGGCAGTGTGCACAAGGGAGTCATCATCTTCAAACCTTGTTCCACGAAGACAGTCTTTCAGTTTCCCAAAGAGATGAGAGTCACATGGAGCCAGGTCAGGACTGTAAGGCGGGTGTTTCACTGTTGTCCATCCGAGTTTTGTGATCGCTTCCATGGTTTTTTGACTGACATGTGGCCGTGCATTGTCGTGCAACAGCAAAACATCCTGCTTTTGCCCATGTGGTAGAACACGACTCAGTCGAGCTTGAAGTTTCTTCAGTGACGTCACATATGCATCAGAATTTATGGTGGTCCCACTTGGCATGATGTCCACAAGCAAGAGTCCTTCGGAATCGAAAAACACCGTAGCCATAACTTTTCTAGCAGAAGGTGTGGTTTTGAATTTTTTTTTTCTTGGGTGAATTTGCATGATGCCACTCCATTTATTGCCTCTTCGTCTCTGGTGAAAAATGATGGAGCCATGTTTCATCACCTGTCACAATTCTTCCAAGAAATTCATCTCCACCATTCTCGTATTGTTCCAAAAGTTCGCTGCATACCGTTTTTCTTGTTTCTTTGTGAGCCACTGTCAACATCCTGGTAACCCAACTGGCACAAACCTTTTTTACCGCCAACACCTTCTGTATTCTGCAAACACTTCCTCCCCATATCCCAACGTAGCATGACAATTCGTTCACTGTGATGCGTCTGTCAGCAGTCACCAATTCGTTAACTCTCTGCACATTGTCTGGAGTGTGTGCAGTACGAGGCCTGCCACTGCGAGGACAATCCTCAATATTGCCGTGCCCGCTTTCATCACGTAACCTGCTTGCCCACCGGCTAACTGTACTGCGATCGACAGCAGCATCTCCATACACCTTTTTGAAGCTCTTGTGGATGTTTCCCATTTCACACATGCAGAATGAAAACTATATTTTTACAAAAATAGTGTGCATTTCTTTTGGAGTGACCCTCGTATAAGGCGTCCAGCAGTATTTCACATACAAAATAAGTACAAAATGTTCTGTTTTACAGCCTATTCTGGCAATACCAGACTAGCGGGAACCGCGAATTGGTCCCAATTGCAATTGTCAATTTTACGAGGGTTTAGTAATCTAGAATTCGATGAACATCAGTCTATAGTCTGACAAATTATTACATTTGCGGGACACAGATAACAAAAAGTGTGAACACGTTAAGTTTTTGTCTGTCATCAGATTGCTTTGAAAGTGCCACGAGACTGCTTCGAATTCCTCCTACATTTCTCACGGCGGTCACATTTTTTGGCCAGCTACAATCAAATTAATACACGTTGTGTATCGCTGTGGTGACGTAAATTATCATATAGCCTTGTGATTTTACAGCTTTGGATTACTGACCGTCGTTTGGCAATGACACATTAATCCTACTTGCAACTGCTAAACAAATAGTTAACATATCTGAAGAGATCTCGCTGCTAAAAAAAAAAAAAAAAAAACTAGTTAAACCTAACGAACCTAAGGACATCACACACATCCATGCCCGAGGCAGGATTCGAACCTGCGACCGTAGCGGTCTCGCGGTTCCAGACAGCAGCGCCAGAACCGCTGCTACATCTCAACAGCCAGACATGTCTGTGTGGCAAGATGGATTTCCTTAATGTACTTCATAAAAAAAAAATTCTTGAGTTGTTCAACTTGACCGACGAGTTAATCTGCAAAATGTTTAGCTGTGCAACACAGTTAAGTCAGCTAAACAGTCGTGGGTTAAGCTACCGGGCCACGGTTAATGTATAAAAGTATTTAGGAGCGTTTCGTCCCCATCTGCGAGAAATATCTTCAGGACATTTCATATATAGGTCACGGCCGCTCGAGCCACAAGTGTCAACTGAAATATACACCGGACATGAAAACCTTCACTGTACCCGTTTCACTAACCGAACAGTTGTACGGGAGCATTTTTATCCTTGGTGGTGATGTAAGCTGTGCCGTTAAGAAGGAATTAGAGTACAACCTCTCTGTTCGGGTCTACATTCCGAATGTGTTTCGTTTTATTATTTGTTTTTCTTGTTTTATTATACAGGGCCGTATAATCTGTAAAATTAAGAAAATGTCGAATTTACGCTCTGCTATTATGCACTGGTATTAAAAATTAGTTAGCACTCTGTTTTTACTTTTTTTTCGAAAATTATTGATACTAAATACACTTCTGCTCTAATTACCAGCCGGATTTTATGAATGTAAGCAGGCATGCGAGGAATACAATCGTTTCCTCTGGGAAACCATTTACTGTTGCTGCATTTCTGAAAGCCATTACGAGTTATCGCAGGCTTGAACAATCGCATCTGACGGGCGCGAGGGTGACCGGACGAGTTTTGGCGGGAAATGCCGCCGGTATGCCCTCTAGCGGCGAACACACGAACTTCGTGGAGGGAAGTTTGCTATTGATCGACGCTGCTCCGTCGGCGAATGTGAGGGTTGCAGCTGGTGCTGCCACCTGACGAGAAAAGCCAGAACAACGTAGCCTGTGCTACTTCATTCCGTCCCTAACCCCCTCTTTCAACTCATCATTCGTCTTCCACTTATACCCATTAAGCAGTCTCTAGGTTCACTGAATTCAGTAGAGAAGCCAACAGAAACATCCCCCCCCCCCCCCCCCAAAAAAAAGGGTGTGTCAGTCTCTACTTTGAAAAGAGCGCTGTGGTTACTGTAATAAGGTGACGCAGTAAACGAGAGGAAAGTATTGGACTACCGATGTATGAGTTCCTGTAGACGCAACCCGAGTGCTGTCAGACAACGTAACTGAGTACGAACCATGAAGGAAATCTGTGTGTGTATTGCTAAATCAGTGTTGTAATTGTAACGACGCCAGCTAGATTCGAAATCACTGACTGACCCACTTACTTAATTAGTGAAAACAATGAGGCCACAAAATCACACTGGAAATGTTTCTAGTATCCTTTTCTTCTTTTTCCTTTGCCTTTTTCCCCCTATTTCGCTGTGGGATCGGAATTTTATACAGGGTGACTCAGTTGCCCCTACAGATATCCATTCATGCAACCCGCAATGTTAAATCTGGCCTTCAGAAAACACGGGCAACATTTTCATATTCTCTCGCCCACTATGGCGAACTGTCAGTCCTAGAGAAAAAAATGAGCAAGACCTTTTTAAAGGAAAATTAATATATTTAAATTTTGTACTGGGACACATTTACGCTGGAGGTGACAGCTGTCGAGTTTTTCAAGAGAGACGTAAAAAACTGACCTTCAAACGCCTCCTTCCTACCACTGTACAAAAATTTCCAAGTACACGAACTATTCCCGATATTCGACCTTTTTTGGTCTGTATTAACTGAGCTATTACGGCACTACCGTATTCGGCTATTTCGTTAACATTATTAATTTAAACGGCCCGTGAGAGTAAAGGAAAACTTATGTAAACGTAACGCTAAACCTACTTACTTTGACATTTCGATCAAAACTTAAACCTTACAAGAGTAGCACTTTCGTAATCGGAAGCCCTGACGAATACGATGTACACTACTGGCCATTAAAATTGCTACACCACGAAGATGACGTGCTACAGACGCGAAATTTAACCGACAGGAAGAAGATGCTGTGATATGCAAATGATTAGCTTTTCAGAGCATTCACACAGGGTTGGAGCCGGTGGCGACACCTACAACGTGCTGACACGAGGAAAGTTCCCAACCGATTTCTCATACACAAACAGCAGTTGACCGGCGTTGCCTGGTGAAAAGTTGTTGTGATGCCTCGTGTAAGGAGGAGAAATGTGTACCATCACGTTTCCGACTTTGATAAAGGTCGGATTGTAGCCTGCCTTGCTGGATCCCAACGGTCTAGTATCACTAGCAGTCGAGAAGACAGGCATCTTATCCGCATGGCTGTAACGGATCGTGCAGTCACGTCTCGATCCCTGAGTCAACAGGACAACCATCTGCACGAACAGTTCGACGACGTTTGAGGCAGCAGGGACTATTAGTTTGGAGACTATGGCTGCGGTTACACTTGACGCTGCATCACACGAGCGCCTGCGATTGTGTACTCAACGACGAACCTGGGTGCACGAATGGCAAAACGTCATTTTTTCGGATGAATCCAGGTTCTGCTTACAGGACCATGATGGTCGCATCCGTGTTTGGCGTCATCGCGGTGAACGCACATTGGAAGCGTGTATTCGTCATCCCCATACTGGCGTATCACCCGGCGTGATGGTATGGGGTGCCATTGGTTACACGTCTCGGTCACCTCTTGTTCGCATTGACGGCACTTTGAACACTGGACGTTACATTTCAGATGTGTTACGACCCGTGGTTCTACCCTTCATTCGATCCCTGAGAAACCCTACATTTCAGCAGGATAATGCACAACAGCATGTTGCAGGTCCTGTACGGGCCTTTCAACATACAGAAAATGTTCGACTGCTGCCCTGGCCAGCACATTCTCCAGATCTCTCACCAACTGAAAACGTCTGGTCAATGGTGGCCGAACAACTGGCTCGTCACAATACGCCAGTCACTACTCTTGATGAACTGTGGTATCGTGTTGAAGCTGCATGGGCAGCTTTACCTGTACACGCCATCCAAGCTCTGCTAGACTCAATGCCCAGGCGTATCAAGGCCGTTATTACGGCCAGAGGTGGTTGTTCTGGGTACTGATTTTTCAGGATCTATGCACCCAAATTGCGTGAAAATGTAATCACGCGTTTCAGTTCTAGTATAATATATTTGTCCAATGAATACCCGATTATCATCTACATTTCGTCTTGGTGTAGCAATTTTAATGGCCAGTAGTGTAATTGCGTACTTTGTGCTGTTAAATTCACGAAACTGTTAGGTGAAATTTACACAAACATCAATTTTACAATTTTTAGGTGCTCGACTATGCTGGTAGCGTAATACGGCCACTCAATGAAGACAGAAGTAGGTCAATGTGAGATATAACTCGCTCAGTCACAAATTTTTGTTCAGTGTTAGGGTGGAGAGTCAATAGAAATCCTGACCGGTGGGGGCTGAGAGTGGGAGTGGGGGTGGGGGTGCGTTTGAAGGTCACTTTTGTACTTTTTTTAATAATACGGAAACTGCGGTCTGAAGTGAAAGCATACCGCAGTGCACAATTTAATTGACTTGAATTTTCCACAAGAAAGGTCTAATAATATGCACGTAGCGAGCGAGAGATTACGAAAATCTCGCGCGTGGTTTACGAATGCCAGATATAACATTGTGGAGTGCATAAAACGAAATCGGTAGGTGCAGCTGAATTAGCGTGTACCTCAGTTTTGGCATTTGGTGGCCGGATGCCTCTCCTGGTGCCAGCACACCCTCCAGGACGGTATTTGTGTAGCCCATCTGTCTGTGTCTAGTGAAGATCTCATGTTTAAGTGAATCAATAAAATCAAAAACTCCACATATCCATAGTTTTTGCAAAACGAGATAATGGTGGATTATTTAACTTTGACGGTAGCGACATTGATTGTGACAGAAATACCTCATGTCGACCTAATGGTGTCCATGTTATGAGAGGGTAAATTTCCAAATGTCCAGTGACATGAGTGGGAATATAATTCTGTTTGACCTTTTTTTGGTTTCCTTGGTAGTTTACTTTGTTTTCTCAGCTGTTGTATCTGACTGACAAACAGCTGACAGTCAGTAACATATATAAACATTATATGATTGTAGTGCAACTAATGTAATATTCAGTTTTCATTAGATTGTTTCATTGTTTAACTATTATTTCTGCACTGTTAAAGTATTTAGAACATGAGTGATGCAGAACCACCATGAAAGACAAGAAATGAAGTTCACAGCAATCGTAAATGAAAAACAGAAAACTCATGGTTTACGGTGCAGCACATTTTGTACACTCTTTTGCAAATGATACATTAATAAATCATAATAAAACGTCATTAGTTGCGATTCATTTGATGTAGAAACCCTTATATCCCCACTTTTAAGCAGAAACCCCTCATGTCCAACAGTTTTACACATGAAGCTTCCTAGCAGATTAAAACTGTGTGCCGGACCAAGACTCGAACTCGGGACCTGTGCCTTTCGCGGGCTGGTTCCCCTTATTCCGCTTCAGCTATACGATGTCGGCAATTGCTGCACAAACAAGTTCTGCACGTACGCGTACGGCACCATTACCCTACCACGGAAACATAGGGGTTACACTCGTCTGGTGTGAGACGTTCCCTGGGGGGTCCACAGGGGGGCCGAAACGCACAATAACCCTGGGTTCGGTGTGGGGCGGTGGAGGGGTGAAGTGGACTGCGGTAGTCGTCGTTGGGTTGTGGACCACTGCGGCTGCGGCGGGGACGGAGTCTCTCCGTCGTTTCTAGGTCCGCGGTTAACATACAACACAATAAAACACAATACACTCTTATTGCCCAAGCTTTCGGCTGCAGGGCTGAACTCAAATGCTACCACGGTGAGGGCACGGATTGTCCGCTTTCAAGGTAGTGTAACAAATACGACAAATAAATCAACATGATTGGACGTTGAGTTCATTAGTAAATTTCGCACACACAACTGACTCCCACGGAGACAATAAAATATTAACTCGCTTTCTTGTCGGTCTGTTCGGCAGGGGTGCGGATGAGGTTTAAAAGTTGGTTAACACCTGTCATGTTGGCTGCCCTGCCGGATCGGCGTCCTGCGCGACTAGTATTGGAATGCATTCAAGGCAGGCGGTCTGTGAGCGAAGATGTGGGAAGAGGGAAGAGGGGATGAGCAGAGAGAGGGGGAGGAGAGGAATAAGGGTGTTTGTTTTAACTTGACACAATTAAATATCACAAAAACGAAGTATCGCACGAAGAAAATGTTCGAGGGGAAAAGTTAATATTAATAATGGGGATATCTGTCTTTAGTACAAATCCTGTGTGGGTGGGGTCAATTTTGTGTTTTCAAATGGAAACCTCTCATTTTTAATGCGTATTCGGATTCCACGCCGAATAATACATATGTTTTATTCAAACAATTGTTTCCCATTCGTGGCAGATGGCACTGTAATCGACAAATATAAAGTGTGTCTGTTCGTGCAATTAAGACCCGTGGCATTGCTTTCGACATTTCACTTGTCATATAAATGCAGACCTTTGTTTCTAACGGTTGATATTGATGTTCAAATGTTACTACAGTGTTGCAAATGTAATTTCACGGTGCAGATAGTATGGGTAGACACTGAAATTTCATTTAAATAAGTTACTTTTATGATAACAGTTTTCTCTTCCCTATAGTGTTGATTTTGGTAAGTACCCAAACCATCAGAATGTTTCATTTCGGTGGCCGCCCTTGAATCCCTACATCACGATGACTGATTTCGGTGTCTATTTGCATCCAACTGCCCTAACCTCGCTCTGGCCGTGGCACGGCTACGACGGAATACAAACGACAACTAGTACACGAAGGTAAAATGTCCATGATGGTGACGGCGCACCAGCCTTGGATACTCTCCGAAATCAGGCATCCCAACTGTGAGAGGCACGGGAACTCACCGAAATTAAACACTCCAATAGTGAGAGGCAAGGGCAACAGAAAACTTTAAATCCACCTCGTCGTTCCTGGATCACGCTACACGTAGTTTAGGATAAGACACTGAAGCGGCTAAACATATTGTACTGTGCAATTAAATTTGGGGCACTAAAGTAAATTTTGAACATAAATATCAACTGTTAGAACCTCGTAAGTGAAATCTAGAATCTAATGTGTCGATTCTTAATTGAGAAAATAAAAACACAGGGATTTCTGATATTTGTCAATTTCTGAGCCACCTACCACGAATGGAAAACAATCGTATGAGAGAACCGTACGAATTTTTTGACGTAGAATCAGAATATTCAATACAAATGAGGGGTTCCCATTTGAAAACACAAAGTTGACCCGTTCCATTCAGAAGGGATGGTTAGGATGTGGCCAGTTGTAGCTAAATAATTCTAAGTTTTCACCTAGACGCATCGGTTTCGAGGTACCGGGTGACCAAAAAGTCAGTATAAATTTGAAAACTGAATAAATTACGGAATAATGTAGATAGACCGGTACAAATTGACACACATGCTTGGAATGACATGGGGTTTTATTAGAACCAAAAAAATACAAACGTCCAAATATGTCCGACAGATGGCGCTTCATCTGATCAGAATAGCAATAATTAGCATAACAAAGTAAGACAAAACAAAGATGATGTTCTTTACAGGAAATGCTCAGAATGTCCAACATCATTCCTCAACAATAGCTGTAGTCGAGGAATAATGTTATGAACAGCACTGTAAAGCATGTCCGGAGTTATGGTGAGGCATTGGCGTCGGATGTTGCCTTTCAGCATTCCTAGAGATGTCGGTCGATCACGATGCACTTGCGACTTCAGGTAACCTCAAAGCCAATAATCGCACGGACTGAGGTCTGGGAACCTGGGAGGTCAAGCACGACGAAAGTGGCGGCTGAGCACACGATCATCACCAAACGACGCGCGCAAGAGATCTTCCACGTGTCTAGCAATACTTTTTTTTTATTCTAATAAACCCCCATGTCATTCGAAGCATGTGTGTCAATTTTTACCTCTCTATCCACATTATTACGTGGTTTATTAAGTTTTCAAATTTATACTGACTTTTTGATCACCCGGTATGTAACTGTCTCAAGTTAAACTAGTCACCCTCTATGTGAAATACTAGTTTGTACATAAATAATTATTTAAATAAAAATATAATCTCGTGAAAATGTTTAAAATCCATTGAGAAATTTCAGACATGCAAGACTAAACAGCAGAAAATGACGATTTAAATAAAAATAAATTTTTAGTATTACAGATATTTAAAACGGACAAAAAAGTATAAAATAATTTCCCCCCTAGCCCCATACAGATTCCTGACACAAAAGAGATAAAACTGAAAATTTATGCTTGTGTGTTTTTAATAACTATTACAATAATTGTTAAGTTTCATATGAAAAACATGGGGTACATGCAATACATCACTGATGTAGGAATAGCTCGCCTCCTAACTGTTATTTATCATATGGGCCCCTTGTTTTTCGGTATAAATCTTGCAGGTATTGCGACAGGTGTTAAAAATTCACAAGCACAAATTTTCAGGTCTATCTATATGGGGTAAGGGATCTGCAAGGGGCTAGGAGAAATTATTTTACACGTTTTAGTCCGATTCAAAACTGTGTTATATTGAAAATTTATTTTTATGTAAATAATTTTCGTTTCCCGTCCCAGGCTGAAGCAGCCGCTCGCGAAAACGGCAGTGTTGCCAGATGTCGTGGCAGTTGACTAGACGGAGTCCGCGCAGGTGTGGTTGGGATGGAAAAAAGGGGGGGGGAAAAGGGGGTGATTACAGGGCCGTCCAGTGCGGCTTCCAATTAGCGCGCGACCTGACAACGCCCACGCGTGGGCAGACCGCCTGTGTGCGTAGATTAGGACGCGCACGCTCGATAACGTCACACGGACTGGCATCGTGCCGTCACCAGATGACAAGAACGCTCTTCTGCGAGACGTGTATATGTAAAATTAAACGAATTAAAAACGCTAAAATGAAATGAAAAGATCAGCGTCAATGAAATAGTCACACAGATAAAAAAATTAGTCACCGCCAGGAGATATCGCACTAACACGGTCTAACACCGCTTCTAGCTGTGGTAATGGCGTCAGTTCGGTGAGGAAGAGTGTCGACAAGTTTGTTCAGATGGTTCCATCCCCAACAGCTACGAACCTATAGGTATGTTGACTGCAACGTCTCACGTGATGTTCTAAATAATCGCAGAAATATTCTGAGGGATTAAAATCGCCGACCGGGGTGGCCGAGCGGTTCTAGGCGCTACAGTCTGGGACCGCGCGATCGCTACGGTCGCAGGCTCGACTCCTGCCTCGGGCATGGATGTGTGTGATCTCCTTAGGTCAGTTAGGTTTAAGCAGTTCTAAGTTCTAGGGGACTGATGACCTCAGAAGCTAAGTCCCATAGTTCTCAGAGCCATTTGAGCCATTTTTTTGATTAAAATCTGAGGATCTAGCAAGTCAGTCGAGGTGTGGGGCCTCCCTGTTCGCCAGATCCAAAAGCTGTGCTTGCAGCCTTGTAAACATATCTGCAATCACCTTGGAAGACTTACTGTCTACAGCACTGTAGAAAATTATGCAAAAGGAGGCAAGATTCAAAGACTGTCATTTTTGATATCAGGAAAGCTGTGAAATTCCTTTTGATTATTAACGAAAACAACCAGCAAAAATAATACTGATAAATATTCCTGAAAGTGGAGATACAGGATAAAACCTTCAAAAACGCTTGTAAGCTTCTTATGTAATTTGTCTACTGAGGGTGTTTCCGTGAGACCGTGCAAAAATGTTCATGTATTAGGTCTACATCTTTGCTTCCGCCGTTTTGCAATAAACGGAAGGACCGGCAAGTGGGGTTCGGATGGTTGGTCACACGTGTAATACAATAAGCTTAGGTATCTGTAAACATAATGCCATAAAAATATTAGTAGATTTGTGATTGCATCATAAGGTTATTCTCGATTAAGTACGTCAACTTACGTACCCATTTCTCCCCATTTGCGGGAAGTTTTAATATTCTTCTTTAACATGAAGAAATCTGCGGCTGTGGCTCTTAAAATGCTGGGTAACATCAATGGTGAGGGAACTATTAGTGGAAGAACGTGCAGAGAATGTTTCCAACGCCTCAAGAACAATGATTTTGATGTCGAAGACCGGCATGACGTTGGAAGACAGAACGTTTTCGTAGCTATTGAAACACACGAAGACAGTCACAGGAGATCATTATCGAAAGCAGCTGATGCGTTCGAGCCCAGCACTGAAACACAAACGGCCACAATACAGCGATATACAAGTAAAGGTAATTTTGGAGCAGGTCAGTGCTCGACTCCATGTCGCAAAACCCGTCAAAATATCCCTCCCGCCGTATTCTCGATACGTTGCTCTCTCTGACTACCACCTTTTTGATCAGTGGCAGACATTCTGGCAGATCAGCACTTCTGATCATATGAACAATTGCAAAATTGAATCGATTCATGGATCCCCACAAAAGACGCCCAGTTCTTCCAGCACGGGATTCGTATGCTATCCGAAAGATGTGAGGATGTACTGGCCATTGATGGGAAATACTAAGAATCATAATGTTTTTGTAAGTTTTTCAGAATAAAGCTCCGACCTTCGGGTAAGAACAGCGGAAGCAAAGTTGTAGACCTACTAAATAAAGAGCACAGTAAGTGTAGACTTGTACAACAAATGTCAGTTGTACACAAGCTGAAAACAGCAATGCTAGACAAAGCGGTAGAGAAGTTTACTTCCATATCCCCTTAAACTGGCTTCTCCGATCCCAGGTTCCTTTCCTCAAACTGTCCAGTGAAGCATCCTCTATGTCATGTTAAATTTTTGCACGCTCTTACGAAAACAACTTGTGTATGAATTACTGACTATTCATTTTTCAAAAACTTTCTCCTCTTGTAATGTGAGCTTCATATATTGTAGTCACCTGGTGAGCAAACCTGACTGTTGATTGGCCCTGTGTTGCGCACGAGAACAGCATCGTGACACAAAACTTTAATCCTAGGAAATGCTGAATTTGGAATAATGAAAAAGAATCTAATCAAATCCCGGAAGAAGATAATTGTGTACCCTGAAAACTGTTTAACTGACACTCAATACTGAAGTACTTTATGAAAGTTATGTAACATGAATTCAAAAAATGGGTCAAATGGCTCTGAGCACTATGGGACTTAACATCTGAGGTCATCAGTCCCCTAGACTTAGAACTACTTAAACCTAGCTAACCTAAGGACATCACACACATCCATGCCCGAGGCAGGATTCGAACCTGCGACCGTAGCGGTCGCGCGGTTCCGGACTGAAGCGCCTAGAACCGCTCGGCCACCACGTCCGGCTGTAACATGAAGTGCAACGTATGGCTTGAGACAGCCACAAAATAAAGTACTGCTCAACATGGTAGAAAACAACTGTTTAAGATAACCTACACTGTTCACTGGCCGGCCGGAGTGGCCGAGCGGTTAAAGGCGCTACAGTCTGGAATCGCACGACCGCTACGGTCGCAGGTTCGAATCCTGCCTCGGGCATGGATGTGTGTGATGTCCTTAGGTTAGTTAGGTTTAAGTAGTTCTAAGTTCTAGGGGACTTATGACCACAGCAGTTGAGTCCCATAGTGCTCAGAGCCATTTGAACCATTTTGAACTGTTCACTGTAAATTAATCTGCTTGCTTACCACAATACCTGGAAATTCTAAGTACTGTTTGCTCACAAGAATGCGAAGTGAGATCTGCCCTGAAGTGAAAGTGACTTAACTCATCCTCAGCATACCGTATTTGTGTCTGGTGTACTGACGATCTCTAAAGCAAATTAAAATCAGCAAGTGCACAGCTAAAGAAAAATAATCTAGTCTAAATTTTTCATTGTTTGGCAGAAACAATCTTTGTCTGCTCAACGGTACTGCCTTGTAAGCATGAGGTCACGGGTTCGAATCCCAGTCTGGCACACATTTACACTCAATGCCGCTGATTCCGCGTAAGGTCCCGATGCGGCTGACATCAATAATCCCTTCCCTTCCCTTTCACCACCGAGCGAGGTGGCGCAGTGGTTAGCGCACTGGACTCGCATTCGGGAGGATGACGGTTCAATCCCGTCTCCGGCCATCCTGATTTAGATTTTCCGTGATTTCCCTAAATCGCTTCAGGCAACTGCCGGGATGGTTCCTTTGAAAGGGCACGGCCGATTTCCTTCCCCATCCTTCCCTCACCCGAGCTTGCGCTCCGTCTCTAATGACCTCGCTGTCGACGGGACGTTAAACACTTATCTCCTCCTCCTCCTCCTCCTCCTCCTCCCTTTCACTCTCCTCCACCTTTAGTTTACACATAATGTATCATAGCTGCGGATTACGCATTCATGTAACTCATTCGCCTCGATGAGCAACGAATCCACAACCTGCAGTGTAGATGTATGATTATGTCTGACCTCCCGTGGGTATGTCCAAGTAGCGAGCTTGCAGGACACTGATAGGGGCTGTGGATATGCGGCGCTAGGTGGAAGTGTGAATCGGTCGTGAAGCATGGCAGACAGTCGGCGTAAACACTGTGTCCGGGTGGTGCTGTGGCTAACGCAGCCGCCTAGTATGCAGGAGAGCCCGGGTTCGAATCCTATTCTGCAAGTCATGATAGAAGAGATCGCTCTGTTAAAAAAGAAGTTACGGATACCAGTGACTTGTGTGCTGGCCCCTATTTCGGAAGTACAAGAGATGGGGGATTTCTCCTACACGTCAGACAAAGGGCCTGACGATGGCGTAGGATAGCAGTGAAACTGGTTGCAAAACTAAAATAAAACTGGAGATTTAGCCGGCTGAAGGGGTTGCGATTTGACAGTTTACAATTATTTATGCGGTCTAGACTGTTTTTATTATACGGGGGTTCGAACTTTAATAGTGGCAACTACACTCCTGGAAATGGAAAAAAGAACACATTGACACCGGTGTGTCAGACCCACCATACTTGCTCCGGACACTGCGAGAGGGCTGTACAAGCAATGATCACACGCACGGCACAGCGAACACACCAGGAACCGCGGTGTTGGCCGTTGAATGGCGCTAGCTGCGCAGCATTTGTGCACCGCCGCCGTCAGTGTCAGCCAGTTTGCCGTGGCATACGGAGCTCCATCGCAGTCTTTAACACTGGTAGCATGCCGCGACAGCGTGGACGCGAACCGTATGTGCAGTTGACGGACTTTGAGCGAGGGCGTATAGTGGGCATGCGGGAGGCCGGGTGGACGTACCGCCGAATTGCTCAACACGTGGGGCGTGAGGTCTCCACAGTACATCGATGTTGTCGCCAGTGGTCGGCGGAAGGTGCACGTGCCCGTCGACTTGGGACCGGACCGCAGCGACGCACGGATGCACGCCAAGACCGTAGGATCCTACGCAGTGCCGTAGGGGACCGCACCGCCACTTCCCAGCAAATTAGGGACACTGTTGCTCCTGGGGTATCGGCGAGGACCATTCGCAACCGTCTCCATGAAGCTGAGCTACGGTCCCGCACACCGTTAGGCCGTCTTCCGCTCACGCCCCAACATCGTGCAACCCGCCTCCAGTGGTGTCGCGACAGGCGTCAATGGAGGGACGAATGGAGACGTGTCGTCTTCAGCGATGAGAGTCGCTTCTGCCTTGGTGCCAATGATGGTCGTATGCGTGTTTGGCGCCGTGCAGGTGAGCGCCACAATCAGGACTGCATACGACCGAGGCACACAGGGCCAACACCCGGCATCATGGTGTGGGGAGCGATCTCCTACACTGGCCGTACACCACTGGTGATCGTCGAGGGGACACTGAATAGTGCACGGTACATCCAAACCGTCATCGAACCCATCGTTCTACCATTCCTAGACCGGCAAGGGAACTTGCTGTTCCAACAGGACAATGCACGTCCGCATGTATCCCGTGCCACCCAACGTGCTCTAGAAGGTGTAAGTCAACTACCCTGGCCAGCAAGATCTCCGGATCTGTCCCCCATTGAGCATGTTTGGGACTGGATGAAGCGTCGTCTCACGCGGTCTGCACGTCCAGCACGAACGCTGGTCCAACTGAGGCGCCAGGTGGAAATGGCATGGCAAGCCGTTCCACAGGACTACATCCAGCATCTCTACGATCGTCTCCATGGGAGAATAGCAGCCTGCATTGCTGCGAAAGGTGGATATATACTGTACTAGTGCCGACATTGTGCATGCTCTGTTGCCTGTGTCTATGTGCCTGTGGTTCTGTCAGTGTGATCATGTGATGTATCTGACCCCAGGAATGTGTCAATAAAGTTTCCCCTTCCTGGGACAATGAATTCACGGTGTTCTTATTTCAATTTCCAGGAGTGTATTTATTTACAGTTCATACAAAATAGATACGTGTTTCAAAGTTTTACTGACCTTCAAAGTAGTCACCAGCATTGTGTATAACCCGTTGCCAGCGATGTGGTTGTCCTAGGATACTCTTAGCAGTGCCAGTTGTGTTGACAGTTCGAGAGGCGCGGTCTGTCACCCGACGAATTTGTAGCAGTTCTGAAGCGAATGCCGTGAAGTGTTTCCTTCAGTTTGGAAATCGAATTGAATTCACGAGGGCTTAAGTCAGGGAAGTGCAGTAGGTGATATAGCACTTAGCAGCCCCATCAGTCAAACAAATCAGTAACAGCTTGCACTGTACGTGCTTGAGCATTATCCTGCAAAATAATGGCCAGGTCCTGCAGAAAGTGTCATCACTTCTGTCTCAGCTGGTCGTAGGTTGTGTTCCAAAAACGAACAGCATAGAGACAGAAGTGATGACATTTTCTGCAGGATCTGACCATCTCTTTGCAGGACAATGCTCAAGCACGTACAGTGCAAGGTGTTACTGATTTGTTTGACTGATGGGGCTGCTGAGTGCTATATCAACTACTGCACTTCCCTGACTTAAGCCCTCGTGAATTCAATTCGATTTCCAAACTGAAGGAAACACTTCACGGCATTCGTTTCAGAACTGCTACAAATTCGTCGGGTGACAGACCCATTTGCCGAGCGGTCTAAGGCGCTTCAGTAGGGGACTGTGCGGCTGGTCCCGGCGGAGTTTGAGGCCTCCCTTGGGCATGGGTGTGTGTTTGTCCTTAGTATAATTTAGGTTAGGTAGTGTGTCAGCTTCGGGACTGATGATGTTAGCAGTTAAGTCCCATAAGATTTCACACACATTTGAACATTTGGGCAATAGACCGCGCCGCTCGAACTGTCAACACAACTGGCGCTGCTAAGAGTATCCTACGACTTCCACATCGCTGGCAACGAGTTGTACACAATGCTGGTGGCTAGTTTAAAGGTCTGTAAAACTTTGAAAGACGTATCTATTTTGTACAAGCTATAAATAAATAGTGGTCACTGTAACCCAATGCTGGTGACTACTTTGAAGGTCAGTAAAACTTTGAAAGACGTATCTATTTTGTACGCTCTGAAAATAAATAGTTGCCACTATTAATGTTCCAATCCTCGCATGTTAATAGTTTTTGCGACCACTAACTTTTCCACCAACTGCGTTTCAAAAAATGTGAATGAAAATGTGTTCGGAAAATTAAAGGTGATTTAGACATACCTTCTTTAAGGTCTGGTTCTTCAGCCGGCAAGCCGGCATAGTGCACAAACCATTTCTGAAGAAAGTCTTGTCTAATGAGAACTATAACAGAATAAACAAATGCAACATTGCAGTACCTGCATTGTTAAGAAGAACAGTAAAATGTTTCTTCGGACATGTGTACGATACTGAAGTGCCTGTGTTGTTAAGAAGAACGAATCAATATGCCTTCGGACTTGCATGCGTGTGCGAAGGAAATCTGCATCGTTCTCCGTAACACAGGTACTGCAGTATCGTATTTATCCCCGATAGCTGTCCGACACTGCCGATCAAAATGTCCTCCCCTTTACAGGAATTACATAATGCGTGTACTAGTAAAGGTTGTGACGCAGAAACGACGACGTATGGAAATAAGGTTGTGGCACGGATAGCCAAAACTGTTAAGGCGACCGCTCGCGTAAAACGGCAAATGTGGGTTCGGGTTTCAGTCCAGCACAAATTTTCATTGTCATCATTCCCGTCGGCCGCTGTGGCCGAGCGGTTCCAGGCGCTTCAGTACGGAACCGCGCTGCTGCTACGGTCGCAGGTTCGAATCCTACCTCGGGCATGGATGTGTGTGATGTCCTTAGGTTAGTTAGGTTTAAGTAGTTCTAAGTCTCTGATGTCCTCAGATGTTAAGGCTCATAGTGCTCAGAGCCATTTGAACCATTTGAATCATCATTCCCTTATGCAGATTTTTTTTTTATAAAACTGCTGAAGAGACCACGGTTCGCCTCACTTACTGACGCTCTGACTCAATCACTCACTCGAATGACAAAAAATGACAAATGCATGTGAAATCTCATGGGACACTACTAAGGTCATCAGTCCCTAAGCTTCAACACTACTTAACCTAAATTATCGTAAGGACAAACGCAACACACACCCATGCCCGAGGGAGGACTCGAACCTCCGCCGGGATCTGCCGCACAGTCCATGACTGAAGCGCCTAAGACCGCTCGGCTAATCCCTCGCGGCACTCCCTCGAATTACTCGCGGAGATCACACGCGAACATTGGCGTTGCAGTCTTCCGCCCCAACAGAAAACGTCACGTTCTGACTGCCGTTAACTTCCATTCATACTCTCCTATTCCAGGCTTGCGATAAATTCCGTCGCATCGTTAGAATATGGCATCGACAAACACCAGAGTGGAGACCGCTCGCCTTGGGTCGACAATATGGTCTGGCACTCACATGCGAGCTGTTAGACACATCGATAAGATCGATCTATAGCTTTCAGGTTTTTGCATGATGCAAGAGAGTTGGGTTTCTCCGTCGCGATATCCTAAATGCACCCAGAAAAAGAAGATGAAACACGGCAATACGCGACGGACAGAAGGGATGAATCATTCTGAGGCTTCACGGCTTGACTTGTGTCGCCTGACTATTGCCGAGGACGAGGCGAGAGCTACAATGCAGCGTCGTTGCGTTTCATCATTCGCCGCCTGGCGTGGAAGCGCGGTGAAAGCGCGGAAGTGGTTGGCAACAAAACAGCGGCGGACGAGTAGCTCTGTGGTGTAGCGAGAGCTGCGGCTAAACAGCGGAACAAAGAGGTGCGCGTTTTGTGCGCAGTTCCAGCAGGTGCGGAGCGAGCAATTTTTCTGACACATACGCCTCAAAGCTAGCGTACGGCAGCACTGTCTTTCCTTCTCGACTCTTTTAGTACTTGCAGTTTGGAAAATACACAGCAGCAAAAAAGTTAGTACACCCGGAAAGACGACGTCCATTATGATCCGATGATGGCATATGCCACATGGGGGATATTAGATGTACTGAGAATGGTTTCAACGTCGTCCGCCAACAGAAAACGTGGCGTAGTTACCAAAGCGCGCTATCTGTGTCTACCCTTTAACAAGACTCAGGGTGGTGCAAGGTGTGAGGCAATCACCGAAACGCACTCGTGATTCCTACAACCAAATGAGCGAGTTTGAAAGGGGTCAAACCGTGGCCTTCAGAATGGCAGGATGGTTCTTTCGAAGTACTGCCACACAAGTTGGACGTGTTGCGTCGGTTGTGCAGCGATTCTGGCATCAGTGGTCACGTGAGCATTTCCACATCCGTAGACGAGTTTCTGGACGTCCATGCAGCACCAGAGTTGGCGTACGGCGTTAGGAAATACACAGTAACCATTTTGTAAAAATGTTTTATAATGACTTTCAGCCTGAGATCAGACAGGTTCATAACTTTTTTCTTTGAGTCATCAGGCTTCTGACTGGTCTGATGCGGCCCAACACGAATTCCCGCTTTACCTCGGAGTAGGAGCCGCGCGGGATTAGCCGAGTGGTCTAAGGCGCTATAGTCATGGAGGTTAGAGTCCTCCCTCGGGCATGGGCATGTGTGTTGGTCCTTAGGCTAATTTAGGTCAAGTAGTGTGTAAGCTTAGGGACTGATGACCTTAGCAGTTAAGTTCCCTAAGATTTCACACATTTGAACTCTGAGTAGGACTTGCACCCTCCATCTACAACACACAATATAATTCCGATTTTCAGTCTATCGTTGTTAAGTTTGTCATCAAGCTACTACTGTTCGTGGCTCTTCCACATATTTTAAGACCGCTCTGTTCACATGTCAGACAGAACATGCCAATATTGATACATGGTTCCACACGTGGACTAAGAAACGATTAACACGTCATGACTCATACGGCACGGTGTATAGTTACGCTATGTATGTATCTGAAAATGTCAGTCGAAACCAGCCAATAGAACAGCAAATTTTGCAGCCGACAATGGACAGTGTTTTCTTTTTCAGGACCGTCCATAAAGTGTGTCACCCGATTTCTTAACGAACGACACTTCTTGCTTACGATTCCGTGTGGTGAAACATAAATGTGTCAGAATATATCGCAGTACTATACCCACTAATAAACTGCTTAATGCGAAGGTCACGTCTGTCATGAAGAAAATTGGTACGTGAATGTTCAATTCACACCGCTTAGCTTTCGTCCACCGGAACTTCTTGCGGACGTCACATCCGTTAAAGCAAATTATCGCCTAATGTTTGAGTATTAGCGCCTGCTGCGTGTAATTAGTTCAGATGCGTGAAAATTGACTTCATTCATATTCAGCTACACAGTTTGGCAACGTCGCTCCAGCGCTTCTAAATTCGTAAAACCAGTCGTAAAACGCAACTACGCACCGTGAGGACTGTTGCGAATACGTTTCCGAAAATCAGGACTCCGTGAACATCAGACAGAAATATAAACAACATTAAGTCTTTCCTAAAAGCATTTGTATGTGGTGTAGCTTTACATGGACTTGAAAAGTGGACGATTAACAGTTCAAACAAGAAGCGAACAGGAGTTTTTGAATTTGGCGCTGCAATAGAATTCTGAAGTTCAGATCGGTATATCAGGTAAATGATCAAGATATAATGAATCGAACGAGGGTGCAATTTATGGTACATCTTGACTAAAATAAAGGATCGGTTGATTGGAGACAGCTTGAGGCATCGAAGAATTGGCAGTTTGGTAGTGGAGGGACGAGCGAGCGTGGATTGGTTAAGGACGGGGACGGGGGCATAAACTTCATAGAGGCAAACCAAGTCTTCTCTGCACCAAGTTTAAATGAATGGAGGTTGCACTAGTTATGAAGAGATCAAGACACGTGTACGGGATATATCTGCGGGCAGAACTGCTCCAAAACTTTCTTCAGACTCAAGACTACAGCAGTCATCTGTTGACCTGAACACAGGTCAGTAGGTATAGTCAAGGCGACAACTAGACAAAGCCATTCTACGGAGCTGATAGCTACTCAGCAGACTTATGAGAAGTGATAATTTTTTTAATGTTTACAAAAACATATTGTCAGAGACTGTGTAATCACAGCTGACTAAAACAAAGTTTTTGTGCCATAGGCGTTTCGCCATTATTAATGCAAGGGTTCTTCAGTGACCTGGAATACGTACATCCTTTTGTTTATACTATTAATTTACAGTTAAGACGTTGAACACTCAGGTTATAAAAAGTTCTAGCACTTTTTGCTGTTCTATGATGTACTAATAATTTAAACTTCTACTTACAGATTTCGTTGATAATGATTACATGGGTGCTTTTTCCTCTGTTATACCTGTTCTTCCTCAGCTTACTGCAATTTGAAATTTTGATTCCACAACACTCGCTTTGATATTATCTTGGACGGTATTGGCAACTGTCGAATGTTATTGCCAACTACAGTGTGTCTGTTGATATGCATTTGTTTTAATATAGCTCCATACACAATTTCTTTTATCTTATCATTTCTCTTATTAACTTCAGTAGAGTCTGTAGCGATGGACCGGGCGCTGTGGCAGAGCGGTTCTAGGCGCTTCAGTCCGCAACCGCGATGCTGCTACGGTCGCAGGTTCGAATCCTACCTCGGGCATGGATGTGTGTGATGTCCTTAGGTTAGGTAGGCTTGAGTAGTTCTACGTCTAGGGGACTGATGACCTCAGATGTTAAGTCCCATAGTGCTCAGAGGCATTTGAAACATTTTGCTGTATCGATGTGTGTCTGGTACACGGCATCTATTCCTTCTGCTTGTAGGACTTTTAAAGACAGAGCGTATCTCAGAACTTACTGGAGATGCAATAACACCATCCTTTTCAATCGCTTGCTGCCTACACAATGATGAACGCATCAAACAGCTGACTGACGCAACATGAGCTTGACCGTTTCCTATTCCAACTACGCAAGTGCCAAGAGGCTAAAAGGATTTATTTAATTTTAGTAGCCAGTCGGATGTTAATTTGTGTGTAGCTCTCGTATACGCAAAAGTTTATCACCTCAGCGCAGCCACGCGAAATAGATGAGAGCAAAGACATCTACAGGTTGTCCCAAAAGGTACCTTTAAAATTTCAATGTATTATAGCACCCAAACTAATTCAGATATTCACCCCAGGTTTGGCTTACGTGACAAACAATCACAAAGTTTTGTTTGTGTGTCTTTCAGGTTGTCACGAGTGAAGCATAACGACAACTATACAAGAAAAGGCTCAGTGTGTGGGATGGTTTATTCAGACCAAATAGAACACGTAAGTTCAAAGGAACTTCCAAATACGATTTAGCAAGCACCCACATTCACTGACGCCGATACGCCGGTGCTATAGGAATTTTACGCCGATAGGAAGCGTTGATGTGAAGGATAGTACTTCAAAAATGGCTGTGAGCACTATGGGACTTAACATCTATGGTCATCAGTCCCCTAGACCTTAGAACTACTTAAACCTAAGAAACCTAAGGACATCACACAACACCCAGTCATCACGAGGCAGAGAAAATCCCTGACCCCGCCGGGAATCGAACCCGGGAACCCGGGCGTGGGAAGCGAGAACGCTACCGCACGACCACGAGCTGCGGACGAAGGATAGTACTGGATGAACTGAAACAAGTTATGGTTCAAATGGCTCTGAGCACTATGGGACTTAACATGTGAGGTCATCAGTCCCCTAGAGCTTAGAACTACTTGAACCTAACTAACCTAAGGACATGACACACATCCATGCCCGAGGCAGGATTCGAAACTGCGACCGTAGCGGTAGCGCGGTTCCGGACTGAAGCGTCTAGAACCGCTCGGACACAGCGGCCGGCGCAAATTATGGAAATTTGTGGTAACGTTCTATGGGAACCAAACTTCTGAGGTCACCGGAACCTAGGCTGACACACTACTTAATCTAACTTAAACTAACTTACGCTAAGGCCAACACACACACACACACACGCCCATACCGGATGGAGGACTCGTACCTCCGACAGGGGAGCCGCGCGAACCGTGGCAAGACCCCTCAGAGCGTGCGGCTATCCCACGGCTCCGGACCAGTATCTGTCATAATGATCTGAGGTTTCAGTAGATACATGTCATGATATCCTCTGGTTCTGATAACCGGCAATTGAGAAATCGGCCGTTACTTATATTACTGGTAGCTGTGCTCTATCTATGATGTCTCTGTGACGTTATCTTTCAGCTGAATAACCCAAGACAGCGTGTTTCCCGTGTATTCACGGCCCAAGTCGATAAGTCGTATTCACATTGTTCCTCTGGCCAGCATGTTCTCCACATATCTCACCAAATGAAATCATCTGGTCCTGGCTTGTCGAGGTAATGCCACGCCACCACTCAACAGCCACTATCTTCATCCACAGCTACATGATCACTTTGCGGTTCACAATCAAGTGCCTGGCAGAGAGAGGGAAACATTGACGACTGGCACAGAGGTGAAACAGCGCGGATGACGTGAATGTATATCACATCCCATCCAGTTTCAGTTCCACTCAGTGGCAACCCGGATTAAAGTAGTTTTTCCTATAGGAGATGGCGCCCTGGTTACTCGCAAAGCACTTACACATTTAATCTCGTATGCTTCCTAGAACATTGGATACGTACAACAAGCGAAATTTCGTTACTTTGCTTTTTGGCGTTCTGTGTAGTGTCGGTTCTACACTACTGACCATTAAAATTGCTACACCAATAAAAAAAAACGCAGATGATAAACGGGTATTCATTGGACAAATATATTATACTAGAACTGACATGTGAATACATTTTCACTCCATTTGGGTGCATAGATCCGGAGAAATCAGTACCCAGAACAACCACCTCTGGCCGTAATAACTCCCTTGATACGCCTCGCCATTGAGTCAAACAAAGCTTGGATGGCGTGTACAGGTACAGCTGCCCATGCAGTTTCAACACGATACCACAGTTCACCAATAGTAGTGACTGGCGTATTGTCATGAGCCAGTTGCTCGGCCACCATTGACCAGACGTTTTCAGTTGGTGAGAGATCTGGAGAATGTGCTGGCCAGGGCAGCAGCCGAACATTTTCTGTATCCAGAAAGGCCCGAACAGGACCTGCAACATTCGGTCGTGCATTATCCTGCTGAAATGCAAGGTTTTGCAGGGATCGAATGAAGGGTAGAGCCACGGGTTGTAACACATCTGAAATGTAACGTCCACTGTTCGAAGTGCCGTCAATGCGAACAAGAGGAGACCGAGACCTGTAACCAATGGCAGCCCATACCGTCACGCCCTGTGATACGCCAATATGGCGATGAAGAATACACGCTTCCAATGTGCGTTCACCGTGATGTCGCCAAACACGGATGCGACCATCATGATGTTGTAAACAAACCTGGATTCATCCGAAAAAATGATGTTTTGCCATTCGTGCACCCAGGTTCGTCGTTGAGTACACCATCGCAGGCGCTCCTGCCTGTGATGCAGTGTCAAGGGTAACGCAGCTATGATCTCCGAGCTGATAGTCCATGCTGCTGCAAACGTCGTCTAACTGTTCGTGCAGATGGTTGTCGTCTTGCAAATGTTACCATCAGCTGAGTCAGGTATCGAGGCGTGGCTGCACGATCCGTTACAGCCATGCGGATAAGCTGCCTGTCATCTCGACTGCTAATGATACGAGGCCGTTGGGATCCAGCACGGCGTTCCCTATTACCCTCCTGAACCCACCTATTCCATATTCTGCGAACAGTCATTGGATCTCGACCAACACGAGCAGCAATGTCGCGATACGATAAACTGCAATCGCGATAGGCTACAATCCGACCTTTATCAAAGTCGGAAACGTGATGGTACGCATTTTTCCTCCTTACACGAGGCATCACAACAACGTTTCACCAGGCAACGCCGGTCAACTGCTGTTTGTGTATGAGAAATCGGTAGGAAACTTTCCTCATGTCAGACGTTGTAGGTGTCGCCACCGGCGCCAACCTTGTGTGAATGCTCTGAAAAGCTAATCATTTGCCTATCACAGCAGCTTCTTCCTGTCGGTTAAATTTCGCGTCTGTAGCACGTCATCTTTGTGGTGTAGCAATTTTAATGGCCAGTAGTGTAGTTTTGTCCTCCATAACAAGAATCGGTACACCATCTTTTTGCTGAAATCCTATTAGCTTTAAAGTCGTCCTGCTCGGAAGAAGCCTCTGTACCGTTAGTAGAGCTGGCAGGGAGACTAAAGCACGACATATACTGATAAGCCAGTTCATCATGACCACCGACCTACTATGGATATAAACCCGACCAGGCGGTAGCTGCGTCAGCTGGCGAGGAATGGCTACTAGTCAGACAGACGCACGGTGCATGTTGCACAGGGCTTCACAACATACGTACTCGCGGAGCAAGCTGTGAGCGGCAAGGCGCGAGCACGGAGCAGCGCGAGCACGCTACCCCCACTACCGGACCAGAGCGGAGAGTGGGGAGAGTCACGTGGGGCACACAACAGCTGCCGCCAGTCAATGTAAATCCGTGGCCACCTGCAGGGATATCACTCACGAATTATTACTGCGACAAATGAAACAAATAAAGGAGAATGTACACATGCCACATAATTTTATTAGCTTTGTGTATGCCTCTACATTCGGATTAATTTGTGAACTGTTACACAATAAAAGGCGTCACTGAAGTGTGGGATTCTCGGTTATCTTGTACTTTTTGCCCTTTACAATTGCGTCTATGTTCGGAGTAATTGTTCTTGTGCATTTTAGGCGCAGCGTGCAGTTTAAATTTCGATCAGACAATGCGTTTCTCAGGCGCGTCTTTTTACATTTCATTGCAGAGAACAGTTGTTCGCAAACATACGTGGAACCGAATATTGATATTATTGTAGCCGCCAGTTTGTGCAAACGAGGAAATCTATGCTGAGGGAAGTGTCTGTAGAATTCCAAAATGTTTTTCTTGTTCTGAAATTTGTCTCTGTATTCTCCGTCGCACTGCAGGTCAATATTTTCTAGTTGCAGCTCAGGACGAAACTCTTAAATATTCGCTGAATATGGAGAGAACTGATCAAAATCACTGTCTAGTGCTGTCAGATCTTGAAAGCGCTGATCAACTAAACTATGTGAATAACGTTCACAGTCTTTGTGAACATCTTGCATGGGTGATAATTTAGGAAAATGAGCTAGTTTTCCTGTTTCCAGCTGACTCACCCAAAGTGTCAATTTCATTTTAAAAGCTCGTATTCGATCTATGAAATAAGTAATTAGCAGATCTTTACCCTTTGGCGAAACCAAGGTAAAACCACATCCAAACGTCGTGAGTTTGTGTGGCCACTGATCGTTACACATGTCGGACGTCATAAGCTAGACAGACTAGTAGAACAGGACAGGTGGCGGAGCTAACATCAGACTTTAATGCTGGGTTGATTAAAAGTGTGGCTGAACACACTGTGCACCGAACACATTTAACGAAGGGTCTCCGGAGCCGACGACCCATGCCTGTGCCAATGTTAACAACATAACATCGGGACTGGAGGTTGGCGCAATGGCAGGGCTGGCTCAAATGGCTCTGAGCACTATGGGACTTAACTTCTGAGGTCATCAGTCCCCTAGAACTTAGAACTACTTAAACCTAACTGACCTAAGGACATCACACACATCCATGCCCGAGGCAGGATTCGAACCTGCGACCGTAGCGGTCGCTCGGCTCCAGACTGTAGCGCCTAGAACCGCACGGCCACTACGGCCACCAATGGCAGAGCGTTCCATAGATTGATGAATCCCGATAACTACTTCACCATGCCGATGGGAGAGCGGGAAACCGTCATCTTCCAGTGGAAAGTGTGACAAGTGTAATGTGCTGCGAATACATAGAAAGAAAGATTCTTTATCATTTAGCTACAATATAGAAGGTCAGCAACTGGAAGCAGTTAATTTCATAAATTATCTGGGAGTAGGCATTAGGAGTGACCATACAAAATTAATCGCCGGTAAAGCAGATGCCAGACAGACTCATTGGAAGAATCGTAAGAAAATGCAGTCCGAAAACAAAAGAGGTAGGTTACAGTACACGTGTTCGCCCACTGCTTGAATACTGCTCACCAGTGTGGGATCCGTACGAGATGGGGTTGATAGAAGACAGAGAGAAATTCCAACGGAGAGCAGCGCCCTTCGTTACAAGATCGTTTAGTAAGGGCGAAAGCGTTACAGAGATGATAGATAGACTCCAGTGGAAGACTCTGCAAGAGAGACACTCAGTAGCTCGGTACGGACTTTTGTTGAAGTTTCGAGAACATACCTTCATCGATGAGTCAAGCAGTATATTGGTTCCTCCTACGTATATCTCGCGAAGACACTATGAGGATAAAATCAGAGAGATTGGAGCCCACACAGAGGCACACCGACAATCTTTCTTTCCACGAACAACACGAGACTGGAATAGAAGGGAGAACCGATAGACGTACTCAAGGTACCCTCCGTCACGCACCGTCAGGTGGCTTGCGAAGTATAGATGTAGATGTAGGATCAGCTCCTTCACACCCGCATAGCGAGGTGGAGACAAGCTGGTGGCGACTCGATTGTGCTCTGGGGAACGTTACGTGAGAATCTACGGGTCCCGTGGAGTGACCGCCAGGGAGGATCGTACATTGGGTGCAGACCACGTGCAGCTTTTATGACGGTCATGTTTACCGACGGTAGTGACATTTTTAATCAAGGTAATGCGCCATGTCGCTGGTCCAGGAGTTTGCTGGAGAGGTTCGGGGAACACAGTGGCGAGTTCCAATTGATGTGCTGGCGCCCCAACTCGCCATATCTGAACCCGATCCAACGCATCTGGGAAGCGACTGAACGTGGCGTCATAGCTCATCGGCCCCCTCCCCGGAATTTAAGAAAAAATGGTTAAAATGGCTCTGAGCACTATGGGACTCAACTGCTGAGGTTATTAGTCACCTAGAACTTAGAACTAGTTAAACCTAACTAACCTAAGGACATCACACACATCTATGCCCGAGGCAGGATTCGAACCTGCGACCGTAGCGGTCTCGCGGTTCCAGACTGCAGCGCCAGAACCGCGCGGCCACTTCGGCCGGCTCCGGAATTTACGGAATTAGGTGCAAAAGTGGCTCTGAGCACTATGGGACTTAACATCTACGGTCATCAGTCCCCTAGAACTTAGAACTACTTAAACCTAACTAACCTAAGGACAGCACACAACGGCCAGTCATCACGAGGCAGAGAAAATCCCTGACCCCGCCGGGAATCGAACCCGGGAACCCGGGCGTGGGAAGGATTAGGTGCAGATGAGATGTCAAATGCCCCTAGCGACCTACCAAGGCCTTGTTGGTTCCATTCCACGACACGTGGCATCTTTCATCCATGTGTAAGGTGAACATATCAGGTATTAGGCAGGTGGTCATAATGTTCTAGCTCATTCGTGTACTTATAGCACCTCCTGCTCTCAAGATATTGCTGCATGTCACGACTGTGTCATCAATCGTTGCGCCACATGATGCTTGTAAATGCTGCTCAGCAAATATTTAAAGAAGAAACAGTTTTACTTTCTAAATATAAGTTCGGCTGGACTCCTCAAAGCGTGTGGTCTTGTTGCCGCTGCCAACTTCAGCATCTATGAATCACCAGCGGTAGCTATAAAGACGGAAAAAACATATCTAGTCTCACTTAATGAGACAGCAAATGAAACCTGGAGAGAGCAAAGGAAGACATTATTATTTTATTAACGGCGAGTGAATACGGTAGTTACTATTTTAGACCACCGTGATGGCCTTCTTCTTCTTCCTTTTTTTGTTTCTTGGGACTACCCTGACACGGATGACGTTAAACATTTTTGTTTTGAATTAAATGCAAAACGATATTCCAATCTCGTATATTAACATCTCTTTCGACTTCAAGCAAGCGCTGACGACCATAAATCGTAGGACCCTTATACAAAGTGTAACGGGTCTAAGTACATATATTTATATTGGTTACTGGGGAAGGTGTACTGAAGAACATTCACTCACTATTTACATCATATGAAGATTAATAATTACAGCCATTACAAGTCATATGTTTCAAGTCAGTTAGTACCTACAAGTACATGTGGCAAAAGCAAGCTATTAACGCACATTTTCCCTCTGAAGCTGGTCAGGTATTTCAGTGTGAATGCGTAGACATAAAACGATGAGCCGCGCAGGGTAGCCGCGCGGTCTGAGGCCTCTTGTCACGGTCCGCGAGGCTGCCCCCGTCGGAGGTTCGAGTCCACCTTCGGGAACCGAGCGAGGTGGCGCAGTGGTTAGCACACTGGACTCGCATTCGGGAGAACGACGATTCAATCCCGCGTCCGGCCATCCTGATTTAGGTTTTCCGTGATTTCCTTAAATCGCTCCAGGCAAATGCCGGGATGGTTCCTCTGAAATGGCACGGCCGACTTCCTTCCCTAATCCGATGAGACCGATGACCTCGCTGTTTGGTCTCTTCCCCCAAACAATCCAATCCAATCCTGGGGTGTGTGTTGTCCGTAGCATAAGTTAGTTTAAGTTAGATTAAATAGTGTGTAAGCTTAGGGATAGATGACCTAAGCAATTTGGTCCCATAACAGCTTACAACAAATTTACAACGATCAATTTATACTGACAGATGTGATCTGGTTCAGCTATGGCCATGCAGAAAACATCGAGTTGTAGAGTTTGTGACGTGTTTGTGGAAATACTGCTCGATAGAGATAAAAAACAACCAACACAATGATGCGTGTATATCTTAAGATACCAAATATAAAAATATCTCCTCTTATACTCGTTACACCCTGCGAAATGAGGGAGAAAAACAGTTGGAATTTCGTCATTTGTGCGGCAACGGTATCAAAAATGGTTCAAATGGCTCTGAGCACTATGGGACTTAACTTCTGAGGTCATCAGTTCCCTAGAACTTAGAACTGCTTAAACCTAACTAACCTAAGGACATCATACACACCCATGCCCAAGGCAGGATTCGAGCATGCGACCGTAGCGGTCGCGCGGTTCCAGACTGTAGCGCCTAGACCCGCTCGGCCACTCCAGCCGGCGTCTCCGACATTTCCTGATAGTTTAAGATATCGTAATCCCGTTTTTACTCCAATTATTTGTAAGGATGCCCTTAGTAAAAGACGCATAGCCACTTTTTACAGCTATATTAATTACATATTTATCTACGTCTACACTCCGTAAGCCACTTTATGACGTGGGCGGAGGATACATTTTGTACCAGTCTCACTACCCCTTTTCCGGTTTCAGTCGCGTACGGTTCGCGGGAAGAACGATTACCGGTAAGCCTCTGTGTGGGTTTGAATCTTTCTAATTTTACCTTCATCGTCTTCTCGTGAGATATACAGTACTTACGAGGAAGTAGTATATTAGCTGATTCTTCAAGGAACGTTGCCTCTCGGAATTTTAACAGCAAACCACATCGTGCAGCTGAACGCCTTTCTTGCAGTGTCTGCCTATGGAGTTGGCTGAGGATCTCCGTGACGCTTTCCCGCTTATTGAAGGAAACTGTAGCCAACGGCCTTGCCGCAGTGGTAACACCGGTTCACGTCAAATTACCGAGGCTAAGCGCTGTTGGGCTTGGTTAGCACTTGGATGGGTGATGGTGCTGTCTGCCGACAGCTGTTGGCAACTGAGATTCCCTCAGCCCTTTTGAGCCGAACTGAGGAGCTACTTGATGGAGAAATAGCGGCTCCAGTCACGAAAACCGACAGCGGCCGGGAGAGCTGTGTACTGATCATACATATCCCTCCATATCCGCATCCAGTGACACCAATAGACTGAGGATGACACGGCGGTCGGTCGGTCCCATAGGGTCTTCAGAGATCTGTTAGAACGGAGCTGAAACATAACCTGTAGCGATATGAGCTGCTCTTCTTTGTATCTTCTCTATTTCCTCTATCAAACCTATCTGGTACGGATCCCAGACTCACGTATTCCATTACAGAAATGTCAGTATCAACTCCAGTCTGTATTTTGTATTTCCCGCCGCTGCCACTGGCCCAACCAGGTCAAGCATTACTTCGAAATCATAGGTACTGTTAATGAACTCCTTATTATCTTCATCTCTTCCACCACGCTCACACATGCATTACACAGAAAGATATTAATTATCCAATAAGCGAGCTTCCTTCTACGATTTCGTCTTGTTCTCAAAATATACCTGCTATGTCGACAGTTTCTGCCAATGAAGCGGAAGTATTGTTAACTGGAACTGGAACAATATGCGTGGTTGTGTCTGAGACTGAATGCAGTCACGCATGCGCGCAGGTCGAGAACGAAGGTGGCACCTACAATCACGCCACTTCTTGCGTGTGAAGTACACATACGTGCGCGGCGACTTGGCGCAAGGCGCGCAGGTGCAAACGCACTTTTACGCGAATCGGTCACCCATTTACGTGCCGTATCGTATTCTGCGTAAGAAAACTTCATCACCATATTAAAATTGCGGATCAACCTGAGCCTTCGATACGGCCTGTCGCATTTGGACAGTGATACAGTACTGCTGTGGTGGAGAGGAAGAGATTAATATTTAATGTCCCTTGAGCCGGCCGGAGTGGCCGAGCGGTTCTAGGCGCTACAGTCTGGAACCGCGCGACCGCTACGGTCACAGGTTCGAATCCTGCCTCGGGCATGGAAGTGTGTGATGTCTTTAGGTTAGTTAGGTTTAAGTAGTTCTAATTTCTAGGGGACTGATGATCTCAGAAGTTAAGTCTCATAGTACTCAGAGCCATTTGAACCATTTTAATGTCCCTTGGAGAACGTCATTTGAGACGGAGCACAAGCTTGGATTAGGGAAGGTGGGGGGGGGGGGGATAATTCGGCCTCGCCCTTTCAAAGGAACCATCCTAACATTTTCCTGAAGCGATTTAGGGAAATTACGGAAAACCTGAGTTCGGATGGCCGAACGTTGGTTTCAACGGACGTCGTCCCGAATGCGAGTCCAGCGTGCTAACCACTACGACACCTCGCTCGGTGGGCGACGTCTTCAATCAGGCAGTGATTAAACATTACCTTTGGTTGTCCTAATAAAACGATCGAATTCAATGATTGCAATTTACCTGAAGTCGGTTTTATTAATGAATACATTTTCCTTTCTAATATAAAATCCTTGCCTGGCGCCCTACCAGCTTTGAGAGAACGAGGCTCAGTTTATGTGTTATAGTCATGTCAGCCTATTACTAAATCTTTGCTTTATTTCGAACCGCGTTTCGTTGATTGCCATGATTTTGGCTACGAACGTGTATTGGTATCACTATCGGGCTTACTGCACTGCTATAGGTTACTTTTTTTTGTACTGGTATAGGTGTTTTCAGTTGAGTTATGTAGGGTGAAAAGTATTTAAACCGACAAACTCTGGGAGGTTGTAGGGGACATCAAAACAAATATTTTTCCCTAACGTCATTTTTTCCTATGAGGATTATTTACACCGGTGGAGGCCGCATTACGCTCTTCAGTTGTAGGCAACTGCTGTCCACCAGTGTAGTAGTGCATTGTATCTGTTTACTAATGGAGCGATACACCTGGAGTGAGTACACTGATATGGTTGGTGCGTACTACGTAGCGCACCACAACGGACGAGCTGCACAGCGGGTTTATCAACAGCAATATCCTAATCGCCGTATCCCGCATCATACGACCTTTACTGCTGTGTACCAACGTCTGCGTGAGACCGGGTCATGTAGCAGATTACGTGGACAGGGACGCCGTCGCACAGTAAGAACGCTGCAATTTGAGGAAGCTGTCTTGCAGCATGTGGAGCGGGATCCTTCAATCAGCACTCGTGCAATTTCACGTAACATGGAGACGAATCAGACGAATGTAAGAACAATCCTTCGAGAGCAGTTGTTACGTCCATTTCACTTACAGCGTGCTCACAGCCTGGAACCAGTTGATTATCCATCCAGAGCCCAGTTTCTTAGTGGTACCTGGGTGGTACCTGGAACAGTGTGAAATGCATCCTACATTTCCATCCTCTGTGTTGTTTACCGATGAAGCAACGTTCGGGCGTGATGGAGTCTTCAACATTCACAATTCGCATGTTTGGAGTGGGGATAACCCACACGCCACAGTTACTAGCGCTAATCAAATACGGTTCTTCGTTAATGTGTGGGTCGGTGTTGCTGGGGACTGTTTAATTGGGCCGTGTCTGCTACCTAGGCCATTAAATGTCAGGCATTACTACAATTTTCTCGTCAGAGCATTGCCAGAATTTCTGGAAGACGTCCCGCTCCCTACAAGACAACGCATGTGGTTCCAACATGACGGAGCGCCGGCACATTTCATCCGTCGTGTGCGTCGATTCCTGGACCGCCAGTACCCAGAAACGTGGATCGGCAGAGGTGGTCCTGTATCATTGCCTGCTTGATCCCCAGATATGTCCCTTCTGGATTTCTTTGTGTGGGGAGAGATGCGCAACCCTGTATCTGCAACTCCTGTTGCATCAGAAGAGGATCTGGTTGCCCGGATAGTAGCAGCAGCAGGAACAATTCAGGATACTCCTGGGGTTTTTGCCCATGTCAGACAGAACGTGATCCGACGGTGTAACCTTTGTTTACGTGTCAATGGAGACATTTGTGAAAATCTACTGTAACTGAAACTGAGTTGTGTTAATCTGTTGTCTCTTGGTCATAAAAAATGGAAAAGTGTTCGTTGGTTTAATTGATTTGCCACCAGAGAAATCTTCCTCCACTGGTTTAAATACTCCTCATAGGAAAAAATGACATTAGGGAAAAATATTTGTTTTGATGTCCCCTACAACCTCTCAGAGTTTGTCGGTTTAAATACTTTTCACCCTGTATACGAGGATACGGAGCAGTCAAATGAAAACGAGACGGACGGAAAGAAAGCAAGTGGTTGTTTCTTATTTCAAACCTAATCACCGAAACTGTTAATAAATTTACGCCACTATGAGACGAGACGTCATTGCCTAGAAGGAAAATTGTTGGCGGGTGCCTACGGAATCATAATTGTACGGAGGCGAGCACCTCTTCGTCTGAAGCAAAGCGAAAGCCACGAATGTCTTTCTTCAGGACTTCAATAATATTGAAATAGCATCGGGAGATATCGGGATTGTATGGAGGATGTGTAAGGACTTTCCAGCGATACGACTGCAGCGTAGTCGAAGCAAACTTGGCATCATTTTTTAGCCCGCCCACATGTTGCCAATGTTGTTTCAGGTGAGATTACGCTGCAGAAGTATAACTGGGAAGCCTTACACATCCCACATACAGCACCGATCTCTCCCCATGCGATTTTCATATTATTGGGGCCCTGAAGAAATGTTTCAGAAGAAGATGTCCACGCCTGCCTACAAATACCAGTCCACTGGCAACCGCAAACGTTATTCGATGTAGACACTGACCGTCTTATTTCACGGTGGGGCAAATGTATTAACAGTATGGCGATTACTTTTAAATTAACGAACAATTTATTTTTTTTCTTCAATTTGTATCGTTTTTGCCGGCCGGGGTGGCCGAGCGGTTCTAGGCGCTACAGTCTGGAACCGCGCGACCGCTACGTCCGCAGGTTCGAATCCTGCCTCGGGCATGGATGTGTGTGATGTCCTTACGTTAGTTAGGTTTAAGTAGTTCTAAGTTCTAGGGGACTGATGACCTTAGAAGTTAAGTTCCATAGTGCTTAGAGCCATTTTTTGTATCGTTTTTATTTGACCGTCCCTTATACGTCAAGTGATTCTAAAGGATCTTCCACTCCATTAAGCTGCCTGGTATAGCAACCGCATTTCGAATATCTGAGTTAGTCTTGGTTGCAGTTTATTATTTTATTAAGAACGCGTGTCGTGTTCGTGGGGCGTTTTCAGATTATCTTAAAATTACTCTCCTACCACAACTGAAAAGCCGTAAAACGGCTTGTGCTACATTGAAGCACGAGCTATTCCATTTCTCGCCTGTGGCCCGCTTCGCGGTGCTGCCGTGAAGTTTCAGAGACATCTCTGTGTGTACTTATTTGTAAGTGTCGTCCTCTCACTGTATCATTCTGGCCTGCTGGTATGACTTTACTAAGGCCTCTGTTGGTTTATCTGATTTGACTCGTGCCTCAATCTAGCACAGAGCCGTCTTATGGCTTTTAGACTGTCGTAAAAGGAAAATTTTAAGATAATCTGAAGATGACCCACGAAGGCCAAAGGTGGTGTTAATAAAAGGATACATTGCAAACAAGACTGTTTTTAATACAAATAATCAAGTGATGGTTTTGATATCACGTTTGTTTAGTTGTCTGAAGTTTTCCATATGTGTATTGGTGTCGCATTTTGCCTTTTCGTATTAATAGTGGTTATGGGCTTTCTACATCGGTATCGGCGTTTTAAGTTGAGGTTTATCGCCAGGTTGTGTTTTCGATGCCGTGTTTAGTTACATCTTCCGATTTTTGGCTACCTGTATTGGTATAGCTTTTCGGTTTTTGTAGTGCTGTCACTTTTCAAATTTTTGAATTGGTATCGGTGTTTTAACTTGAGCTATATAGGGAAGTGATGTTTCCGATACCAGTTACAGTAGGTTCGTGCTAATTTTGTGTTTTTTGCGTCTTTGAAATCAGCAGTTGCTTCCCGCTTCTTTCGTTTTGTACATCTTGCTATTATCAAGATATTGCTGTTGTTATTTGTTGTTATTTTAGTTTGTCCTCGCCCAAGAAGCTCAACTTCCCGCCATAGTTCCGCAAGCTCCAGTATTTATTATTATGGATTTCTACGATTCCGTATTCGATGTTTGTACGAGGGGAGTTCAGTAAGTAATGCAACACGTTTTTTTTTCTGAAAGCAATTTCGTTTACACCATATTATTCCCCACTCTTCTGGCTACAAAACTATTTTCCAACATAATCTCCGTTCAGTGCGACAGCCTTACGCCACCAGGGACTGTATACACGCATGGTATCACTCTACTGGCTGATGTCGGAGCCAACGTCTTTTTACATCAATTAGCTCCGCCTCATCCATATACTGCTTCTTGCGCAGAGCATCCTTCATTGGCCCAAACTCGTTTGCTCTTTATGGTCTCCTGTTAGGCGGAGAGGAACCCAGCATGCACACTCCTTCGACTACCCCAATTGGTGGACGAGAGTGTCAGCACTACCAACGGAGACTTCCAGTTGTGCAACGAGATGTTTGATTGCGACTCGTCGATCACCTCGAATGAGAGTGTCCACATGTTTCAACATTGCAAGAGTCACAGCTGTGTACGACCGGCCGGCCGCACAGATTTGGGCGACCTTGTTGCGATGATTACAGACGCCTCGCCCAACGACTCACCATGCTTTTGTTCTCTGCCACGTCTCTGTAGGCATTCTGCAAGCGCCTACTAACGTCTGTGCTGGTCTGTTTATCCACCAAAAGGCATTCGATGTCTGCTCCCCGCCATTTTGAACGCTCTCCGTATAGCGCCGCCACCTATCGGAACTCCATCAAATTATAAGATGACAGACGCCTCGCCCAACGACTCACCGTGCTTTTGTTCTCTGCCACGTCTCTGTAGGCATTCTGCAAGCGCCTACTAACGTCTGTGCTGGTCTGTTTATCCACCAAAAGGCATTCGATGTCTGCTCTCCGCCATTTTGAACGCTCTCCGTATAGCGCCGCCACCTATCGGAACTCCATCAAATTATAAGATGACAGACGCCTCGCCCAACGACTCACCGTGCTTTTGTTCTCTGCCACGTCTCTGTAGGCATTCTGCAAGCGCCTACTAACGTCTGTGCTGGTCTGTTTATCCACCAAAAGGCATTCGATGTCTGCTCTCCGCCATTTTGAACGCTCTCCGTATAGCGCCGCCACCTATCGGAACTCCATCAAATTATAAGATGACAGACGCCTCGCCCAACGACTAACCGTGCTTTTGTTCTCTGCCACGTCTCTGTAGGCATTCTGCAAGCGGCTACTAACGTCTGCGATGATCTGTTTATCCACCAAATGGCATTTGTTTATCCACCAAAAGGCATTCGATGACTGCTCTCCGCCATTTTGAACGCCCTGCGTATAGCGCCGCCACCTATCGGGACTCCATCGAACTACAGGGATGGAGGGGGGAATATTCCACGATGTCCCACAACAAATTCCACATTTTTTTTCAGCAGAAATCGGCAGAGAGAGAGAGAGAGAGAGATAAAAAAGTGTTGCAGTATTTACTGAAAGCCCCTCGTATTTGGGCGCCATTTGAACGGGTAATACCATTGGTCGCCACTTTGAAGTCATGTTTGTGCTGAAATTTCCAGTAACAGTATGTTTTTTATGTACAGTATTACGGCGCTGGGAAATGTCCAACCACGACGACTGAAGTACGAGCACGCCCTCGAGGTGAGGCCACTACAGTACACGCGGCAGTCAGCTGTTTGCGGCACGTCGCCGGGTGACGCCGCTGGTGTGGAGCTTCCGGAAGCTGCTCCGCCAACCACAGCGGCCAGCATCCGCCCGGAAGCCCCTCTCTCCTCTGTCCAGACGCCACGCGTGTTACCTGCCGGCTAACGGATGCCAGCTGGCCGTCCCGTTTCCGATTCACACGTTACTGGGCCTCTGTGCATACACTTCCCGGAACCCGTCTAACAGGGTGACCAATTTGTCTTGACCACACCAAACAACTTTTTGTCCAAAGGCAAACCCAAAAAAAGATATCAAGCAAATGCTCTATATATATCACAGAGACGTTAACTAACATAACTGCCTTTCATGTGAATTTGTTCGTTAAGACGATATAAACAGCACTACATAATTTTTTTAAATAGCATTCTACATTTTTTTGTTCGGTAGTGCACTACATCCCCCTCCCCTCCCCCGCCGATCCCCTTCGAGACCTGTTCAAAATCGTATCACAGCGTACCATTCACTAAATATGAGGTAATAAAAAACAGGTTACAGATTTGGAAATGTCTTGGTCGAAAATTAACTTCTGCACCGTCATGTGTTTGGATCATTGTCATCAGAACGTAGCTATGGCGAGAACGAGATATACAGGGTGGTCCATTGATCGTGACCGGGCCAAATATCTAACGAAATAAGCGTCAAACGAAAAAACTGCAAAGAAGGAGACTTGTCTAGCTTGAAGGGAGAAACCAGATGGCGTTATGGTTGGCCCGCTAGATGGCGCTGCGATAAGTCAAACGGATATCAACTGCGTTTTTTTTAAATAGGAACCCCCATTTTTTATTACATATTCGTGTAGAATGTAAAGAAATATGAATGTTTTAGTTGGACCACTTTTTTCGCTTTGTGATAGATGGCGCTGGATTATTCACAAACATATGCCTCACAATTTTAGACGAACAGTTGGTAGCAGGTAGGTTCCTTAAACTAAAATACAGAACGTAGGTACGTTTGAACATTTTATTTCGGTTGTTCCAATGTGACACATGTACCATTGTGAACTTATCATTTCTGATAACGCGTGCTGTTACAGCGTGATTACCTGTAAATACCAGCCGGTCGGAGTGGCCGAGCGGTTCT
This sequence comes from Schistocerca cancellata, assembly GCF_023864275.1. NCBI lineage: Eukaryota > Metazoa > Arthropoda > Insecta > Orthoptera > Acrididae > Schistocerca > Schistocerca cancellata. Next base: position 185,782,513 of record NC_064627.1, on the reverse strand, counting down.
AGGCGCTACAGTCTGGAACCGCGCAACCGCTACGGTCGCAGGTTCGAATCCTGCCTCGGGCATGGCTGTGTGTGATGTCCTTAGGTTAGTTAAGTTTAAGTAGTTCTAAGTTCTAGGGGACTGATGACCTCAGAAGTTAAGTCCCATAGTGCTCAGAGCCAATTTGAACCTGTGAATACCACATTAATGCAATAAAGGCTCAAAATGATGTCCGTCAACCTCAGTGGATTTGGCAATACGTGTAACGACATTCCTCTCAACAGCGAGTAGTTCGCCTTCCGTCATGTTCGCACATACATTTATAATGCGCTCACGCATGTTGTCAGGCGTTGAGAGTGGATCACGATAGCAAATATCCTTCAACTTTCCCCACAGAAAGAAATCGGGGGACGTCAGATCCGGTGAACATGCGGGCCATGGTATGCTGCTTCGACGACCAATTCACCTGTCAGGAAATATGCTATTCAATACCGCTTCAACCGCACGCGAGCTATGTGCCGGACATCCATCATGTAGGATGCAGTGAAACATCTTGTAGTTACATCGGTAGAACATTATGTAGGAAATCAGCATACATTGCACCATTTAGATTGCCATCGATAAAATGGGAGCCAATTATCCTTCCTCCCATAATACCACACCATACATTAGCCCGCCAAGGTCGCTGAAGTTGCACTTGTCGCAGCCATCGTGGATTTTCCGTTGCCCAACAGTGCTTGTTATGCCGGTTTACGTTACCACTGCTGGTGAATGACGCTTCTTCACTAAATAGAACGCGTGCAAAAAATCTGTCATCGTCCCGTAATTTCCCTTGTACCCTAGTGGCAGAACTGTACACGACGTTTAAAGTCGTCGCCATGCAATTCCTGGTTCATAGAAATATGGTACGGGTGCAGTCGATGTTGATGTAGCATTCTCAACACCGACGTTTTTGAGATTCCCGATTCTCGCGCAATTTGTCTGCTACTGATGTGCGGATTAGCCGCAACAGCAGCTAAAACACCTACTTGGGCATCATCATTTGTTGCAGGTCGTGGTTGACGTTTCACATGTGGCCGAACACTTCCTGTTTCCTTAAATAACGTTACCATCAGGCGAACGGTTCGGACACTTGGACGATGTCGTCCAGGATACCGAGCAGCATACATAGCACACGTCCGTTGGGACCGACCTTTCCCGCAATTGGTAAACGGTCCATTTTAACATGGGTAATGTATCATGAAGCAAATACCGTCCGCACTGGCGCAATGTTACGTGATGCCACGTACTTATACGTTTCTGACTATTACAGCGCCATCTATCACAAACCGGAAAAAGTGGTCCAACTAAACCATTCATATTTCTTTAAGTACTACACGAATATTTAATAAAAAATAGGGGTTCCTATTTAAAAAGACGCTGTTGATATCCGTTTGACCTACGGCAGCGCCATCTTGCGGGCCAACCATAGCGCCATCTGGTTTCCCCTTCAAGCTAGACGAGTTCCGTTCTTTGTATTTTTTTAGTTTGATGCTTATTTCGTGAGATATTTGGTCCAGTCACTGTCAATGGACCACCCTGTACAATATAGGAATTGCCAACTAAAATTTTTTTCACGTATAATTTTCTACTCAACTATATACAAAGCAAATCTCACGAAAGTTAGCACACAAGATACTGAAAATAAGACTTCATACCTACAGAGTCTAGTACCAAACAAATGAACATGTCGTCCATAAGGGACGGCATTAAGAGGGCTGCGACTGTTGATGAATACAAATAAAACAATTTCTGCGTCAGTCACTTGTTTATTTTTCCGCTACACACTTCGACGTTCACACTATCATCTTCAGGTAGAGAACTGTTCATTTACTTGGCTGGTGCTGGTAAAGAGTACAGACGTCTTTTCACAACTCTGTTCAGATGTGTGTGAATTCCTATGGGACCAAACTGCTAAGGTCATCGGTCCCTAGACTTACACACAACTTAAACTAACTTATGCTAAGAACAACACACACACCCATGCCCGAGGGAGGACTCGAACCTCCGGCGGGAAGGGGCCGCGCAATCCGTGACATGGCGCCTCTAACCACGCAGCCACTCCGCGCGGCTCACAACTCTGAAAAAGACTCAAAATAACTATACTACCCTTGGTCTGCGACTGTGAAAGGACGGCTGTTCTCTTCACCAACACCGGCCATGTAAATAAATAATTCTTCACCAGAAGACGATGGTATGAACCATGTAACCGCTTAGTGGCAAAATAAACACGTGACTGACGCAAAAACTGCTTTATTTGTGTATGTCAAACAGTATACCGTGTACACCGATAACGTACCGATAAGGGAAACAGTCTATCTTATAAAAAGCGGTGCAAATTCATTTGGAATATTTTATTACTGTGGCATTTTAATCTATTACAGCTGGCTTCCCTGCAGTTGAAACTTAATGTTGAAGTTAATCGATATGTTATTTTAATTTTTTCACAGTGATCGCATTCTTTGTTATTCAGTTTATTCTCCATATGACTGTTAACGCCATCTGACGTCTGTAATGTTTTCTTCACTGGTACGTTATCGTTGGACAGATAATTCGGTAGTTGACTCCGCAGATATGAGAGTATTCTTTTAGGTGGCTTATGTGCTCATTTTCGTGGCCTTCGCTTTGTATTTTATTGTGAACAGAAAATATCTGTATTATAGACAAAAATTTAGTTAGCAGTTTTTATATTGTGTATCTTGTTCTCGCCACAACAGTGTTCTGCTGGTAATGTATCAAAACGCGTAATGGTGAATAAATTACTTTTAGACCAAGGTATTTCAAAACTTGCATCCCTTGCCAAATCTGAATCGTCGTTCGCCTCAAATATGGAAGAATTTCTCAATCAAGTGATGATTACTAAAAACGTAACACAAAAGAGGGTTTGTAAGAACAGCACTGTTCGGAAAAAAGAAAGGTAAGAGTCAAACGTCCAGCGGCATTGCTCAAGAACGTGACGAACGGGCTAGAAGCGTTCATCGGCCGCAGTAAAACCTAAAGATGGCGTTGAGAGGAAGAACTGTGTTGAGATGTTGACCGGTTGTTATTTAATAATTGTATACTTAAAAGATAAGCCAAAGGAGCAAGAGTAAGTTTTTCTAGCGCGAACAGAACTGAATTTAGTGATTAGAATCTACGTAAAATAATGACCTATAGGAGACTGTAGCAAAAGTTGAAACATGAAAGGTCCGTTCAATTAAATGGTAACTTCTTCGAAACGATAAATTATCAGCGTGGATTGCAAAAGAATGAGACAGTATGAGTGCAGAAGCCATAGTAAGGAACATTCGTTGTTGGGAACGAATGAACTAATTTAATATAACCAGTGCTGTTATTTATAGCATATGTGCAATTACCGAGTCGATGGTCATTCATCTACTGCAGACACGTCTTGACACGATTAATAAGTGCCAAAGATAGTCGTAGATCTCCTAAGAGCTCTTCTGTCTAAACAGAAACATGCACACAGAGACAGTGAAATACGTTTGTCGGAGTAACAAGTGCAAAATTCTTTTGCCTGTACCGACATTTTCACTCTCCGCAAAATGAGAACCATTTTCAGGAGAAAGTGAATGAAAAACAAAAATAGAAAAAAAAATTGACGATTATTTCAGGAAAGTGAACAGGAAGCAAGTGGTAAGAAATATGGTTTGGTGTAAATGTAATTTTATAAATAAGTCGTCAATTTCCGGCGAGTAACGTCTAGGTAATGTAGTGTGCTTGCATGCTCTGTAAGTACAGCAAATAGCAGTTTCCGGTAAAACATGTGTATTTTGGATTGTCTTTTTTTTATTATCTGTGCAGTTTTGGGCCTGCATCAACCCGGATAACCAGGATCATGCTGCAGCTTCCTTTTTTAGTTGCACCAGATTCTGGCACACTACAGTTTCTGCCTTTTTTTCTTCTAGAATAATGTGCTAAGGACAGACACATAGTTACTCTCTAAACTCATGCAAATGCGCGAAGCCAGTATTGCGGGCAGCTTAATTCCATTTTTGTTGTCAATTGAACACTTGTTGGAATGCATTTATAAATCATTTGAAAGTTAAAATTATCTTCAGTTACTTAGAATTTCTGACGTAGTCAGATATTGTATAAATGACAATTTCGTCATTTGGCCTCGTTCTTCCTTTCAGAAATTTTGGCATCACAACAATTTACTAGCGATTGTGCAGTCGGTGTAATAATTTCATCATTACCTTACCACAACGCTACCACTATTCCATGAAAAGACACTGTGAGTATAACGTAAACAGATGACATGTCATTATTAACGTATGATAATTACATTGCATAACGCAGAACACACCAAGAATAAAGTGATGAATAAAATTTTGACAATGAAACAATTGAAACCAGTAGAATTTTACTAGCACCAATTTTCATCAAGACACACACCACCACAGCCATACAACACCGAAAACACAAATGACAACACAGCAAAAAACACCACCACCTCCACCACCACCACCAGTACCAACAACAGCAACAACAACAACAACAACAGCAACATTTATAACGCAAGAATACTTGAAGCGTTACGAGACACGGTAACTGCCTTCCTTCATGGTTACCGCCAGGAAACACACACAAGAAAATTCAGATCACAGTAACTGCGGCGGTTCGATTTATGTGTAGACAAGGTGAAAATGGCATTAAAATGCAAAGCTATTCAGTGACAGAGAGAGGTAGCGTAGTGGTTAGAGCACTGGACTCGCATTCTGGAGGACGACGGTTAAACCCGTGTCCTACCATCCAGATATAGGATTTCTGTGATTTCCCTAAATCGCTCCAGGCAAATTCCAGGATGGTTCCCCTGAAAGAGCACAGCCGATTTCCTTCCCCATCCTTTACACAATCCGAACTTGTGTTCCGTCTCTACTGAAGTTGTTGTCGACGGACGTTAAACCGAATCATCCCACCTTGGTATCCAGTGTTCATTTATAGTGGCGGCTTAACATACAGGCAAAACACGACACAACTGAATCGCTCAATTTGGGACCGACGACGCAATATTAGTGACGAAGAAAGAAGCGGAGGCCATCATCAATCACGGACGAAATCCTCCAAAAGAATGAAACAAACATCGGAATCGGCAAGGTTAAAGTAATAGTAAAAATGTAAACGTCGTGTGACTAGGGCCTCCCGTCAGGTAGACCGTTCGCCTGGTGAAAGTCTTGAACTAATTCCAAAATATGAGAAACTGTTCAATGTGAACTGATTTTAGATGGGCCGCATTATCGGAAGTTCAATGCGCTCAAGTTGCTCACACGTTTGAGTGGTCGCAAACGATATTACTGTTCCATCATCTCTCCAGCATGCATGTTTCCCGTTCCGATACTTCGGCTGTCAATCGCACATCCATCTTAAAGGTAAGTCGGTGAGCCGATTGAAGCACATGACACAATACTGTGTGTCCGCAACTCGTGGTCGTGCGGTAGCGTTCTCGCTTCCCACGCCCGGGTTCCCGGGTTCGATTCCCGGCGGGGTCAGGGATTTTCTCTGCCTCGTGATGACTGGGTGTTGTGTGCTGTCCTTAGGTTAGTTAGGTTTAAGTAGTTCTAAGTTCTAGGGGACTGATGACCATAGATGTTGAGTCCCATAGTGCTCAGAGCCATTTGATTTTTGACACAATACTGTGCAGTAAAGTTCGCGTGAGCCTGATCTAGAGCAGTCGGCAAGACGAGGGTCAGTGACAGATAAAACTTTATCCGCCTAACAAGGAAACCACGCGGCAATCGGACCTTTGTAATTTTTTATGTTTGTGGTACGTGAAGTTCAGGACTCAAATATCAACTGACCAGTGCATGGCGGTGCGACTCTCTAAAACCGAGCGTCGTTTATATCGTAAAGTAAGTTCGATTTTTTTTTCAATCGGCAGTATATCACTGTGCAAGAATGATCGCCTGCCACGAAAGGGTCACGAGTTTGATTCCTGGCCGATGTAAATTTTTAAACGAAGGTGCGTGTTCTACGAGTAATTCTAAGAAGTAGGAAAAAATTTGTAGGATTAAAAAAATAGTTCTTTACTAACAATCTTTTATAAAATATTGGTAATTCAGAATTTATATTTCCAATGAAAACTGAATTTTTGTGTACAATATGTAATTAGAAACGATACGACGTGCATTTTTCATCAAATTACTGTCACATATGTGTTAGTTAGCATATATTTGATGAATTTTATATTAAACAGACGTAGGTATTTGCAACAAAAAGACAGTGACCGAATCGAGACTGGAACCAGTGATTACCAGTCTCGGGCGCTACTAATTTTTTTCATCTTTATGTATTTCAATTAAATGCTCGCAGAACATGCACCATTGGCTAAGAACTTGCACTATCCAGGAATCGAACCCATCCTCCTTCTTGTCATGTGACAGACGAGCATTCTACAAGAGAGCCACAATGACTGTAGAAAAATCATGTTTATTTCGCGGAATTAAAGACGGTCAGAAAAAATCGAAGTGGACTTCTCGAGAATCTTTGAGAATTGCATCGCACTGCTTTGGACATTGATATTTGGATTCTGAACTTTAGGCGCTGTACAATAAATAAAAAATTACAAAAATCCGGTTACCGTATCTTCTCCTTGTAAGAATGCGGCATACGAAGTGTTGAGTGAGCAAATCCACAGTGGTTACGAATTATGTGGTGGACTATTAAAACGAATAACATACGCTGTGAGAAAAGTCGTGGGACACTTTCTAAAACAGCCCGGACCTCCTTCTGCCCGGCGTAGTGCAACAACTCGACGTGGCATCGCCTCAACATATAGTTAGTAGTCCTCTGCAGAAATACTGACCCATGCTGCCTCCATATCCTTCCGTAATTGCGAAAATATTGCCGGTGCAGGACGTTGTGTACGAACTGACCTTCCGATTATATCCCATAAATGTTCGCTGGGATTCATGCCGGACAGTCTGAGTGGCCGAATCACTCGCCCGAATTGTTCAGGACGTTCTTCAAACAAATCGCGAACAATTCTGGCACGGTGACTTGGCGTATTGTAGTCTATAAGAATTTCTACATCTACATCCATACTCCGCAAGCCACCCGACGGTGCGTGACGGAGGATACTTTGAGCTCCTCTATCGGTTCTCCCTTCTATTCCAGTCTCTTATTGTTCGTGGAAAGAAGGATTGTCGGTATGTCTCTTGTGTGGGCTCTAATCTCTCTAATTTTATTCTCATGGTCTCTTCGCGAGATATACGTAGGAGGGAGTAATACATTGCTTGACTCCTCGGTGAAGGTACGTTCTCGAAACTTCAACAAAAGCCCGTACCGAGCTACTGAGCGTCTCTCTTGGAGAGTCTTCCACTGGAGTTTATCAATCATCTCTGTAATGCTTTCGCGATTACTAAATGATCCTGTAACGAAGCGCGCTGCTCTCCGTTGGATTTCTCTATCTCTTCGATCAACCCTATCTGGTACGTATTCCACACTGCTGAGAAATATTCAAGCAGTGGGCGAACAAGTATACTGTAACCTACTTCCTTTGTTTTCGGATTGCATTTCCTTAGGATTCTTCCAATGAATCTCAGTCTGGCATCTGCTTTACCGACGATAAATTTTATATGATCATTCCATTTTAAATCACTCCTAATGCCTACTCGCAGATAATTTATGGAATTAACTGCTTCCAGTTACTGACCTGCTATTTTGTAGCTAAATGATAAAGGATCTTTGTTTCTATGTATTCGCAGCACATTACACTTGTCTACATTGAGATTAAATTGCCATTCCCTGCACCATGCGTCAATTCGCTGCAGATCCTCCTGCATTTCAGTACAATTTTCCTTTGCTACTCCTTCAAACAGCTATTTTATCACAGCGAAGAATATGGGATGTTTGCTTGTTGACTCAGTACTTGAGTTTTGACGCATAAAAATGAAACTTCAGGTTACGGTAATAAAACGAAGGTAAAAGATTACCCCTGGTCTCATTTCATAGATTGTGTCTTGGCCAGGGGGATATCCCAAATGGGAATACATGGTAGGTGACTTTCAGTTCTGGTATTCGCCTGATAACCAGAGGAAACATTCCGAAAACTTTGGTCGGCACTGGTGGAATCAGACTACTTTGATTTACTTATGGGATGATGTTATCGACTGTTGCAGGCAAAACTAAAAATTTGTCGTGTGTGTGTGTGTGTGTGTGTGTGTGTGTGTATGCGCTATTTATATAGGGTGGGCAAAATAAAACTGCCTCAGAGAACATTTCACGCACCTTAAAATAGGCAGACAAACTCACCTCATTTACACCCAGGGCCGATATGTAAGCTGAGATGCTTATCTTAAGGTGCATGATACGTTTTCTGGGGCAGTTTCCTTTTACCCACCCATAGCTGCCAAGCAGGCATGAATTCCAGATCTGCTTGTACAGTAGAGGAGAGGCAGTCGTAAGAAAAATTCAAACATAAAGCATATAATTCAAATATTTATTTTTTATTGGTTGTTCAGTTCCAATTAAACCATTTTTTTTTATAAAGACATAACAAAGTTCTTGAAGCGAGTCGTGGAGAAAATAAAAAGTTTCTGACACAGATAAATGTTTCAGTTTGTCTCTTATACCATAAGCAGATGCAATTTCCAAATCACAGTACAACACGATCGACATAATGTTACGAATATTACAGTTTAACGTCCCGTTCCGAGCGAAGCCATTAAGCTCAGTTTGGGGAAAGAAATCTGCCGCATACGTTTAACGTTCCATTCTGGCATTCGCCATAACTGATTTGCGGAAAACCGCAATCTGGATGGTCGGACGGGGAACTGAAACGATGTCCTCCCGAATTCGAATCAAGAATTTTATGATTCTAGCATTTCTCTAAAGAGATCGATCGCCAGACCTTTGGACAGCTATTCTGACACTCACGTGACACCGAGCCACACTTCACTACAGTACCCGATCAGTAATGGTACGCTTGAGTACGTTAAGAGGACGAATAAAAACCAAAGTAGCTACTTTTTCCTCTGCGATACGAACGAAGAGATGTGACAAGCTTTGGAATAGTGTATTACAACAAGGCAAGTTTTGAAGCAACAGTTACAGAGAGAGAAGGTTGTAGTGAAGAGACTTTTTACAGCAGCGGTGTTTTCACAAGGACAGTCTGAGAGCACCAGAAGAAGCGACCATTACCCATACTCAGTTCGTGACGTCTTACCTTCCTCTTCACACGTGGCGACGGCGTACGTCTGTTGCGCTGTAAGACATTAACACACGTTAGACAACACGTCACACTCACATACAAAAATACAAAAAAAAATTGAGAATACTTTTCTGTATTCGACTTACGTGGGACAGAGCGTTACATATTATGACACGTGAGTGACAACTATCTGTTGGTTCTGCAACGCTGTATGCCTCAAGAATGCTTCATTAAAAAGGAATTCATGAACCACTCTCGTGATCCTTAGGTAGCACTGCTTTTCTTGAAAGAATTTGAAGTTTCAAGGAGTAGCAGCATCATTACGGACATCCGTTCTTACGAAAATTCTTACGAAGATATTTTTTAAATATTCGTTTTATAAATTCAAACACTGATCTCTGGCAGCAGTATAATATTTATTTACGTTTCTGACGTGTTTAATCTTTTATATTAAATGCAGCTTCAGTGGATTTTTTCTGGCGTAACGCAGTTCGGCATTTACTTATTACTTTACCTATGTTAGATTTCAAACACGTCACATCAAAATTTTTACATGAATAAAATAGCGCAGCTACTCTTATGCCTTGCCAGAATCCGCGTTTCTACACACATGGTCATAACTTAGAGTAGGTAACATTTTATGAATGTAAAAACTATCATGTGAAGTTTTTCGAATGTATAAGTAACAGTAAAAACAAAGCTGTATTATTCCGGAAAAAAATTCACTGAATATGAATGTAATATAGAACGCGTAGACGGCCGTTGTGGCCGAGCGGTTCTAGGCTCTTCAGCCCGGAACCTCACTGCTGCTACGGTCGCAGGTTCGAATCCTGCCTCGAGCATGGAAGTGTGTGATGTCGTTAGGTTGGTTAGGTTTAAGTAGTTCTAAGTTCTAGGGGACTGATGACGTCAGATGTTACGTCCCATAGTGCACAGAGACATTTTAATCATTTGAATAGAAGGCGTAAAACGTCTTCGATGTACAGCAAGAAAGCGGCGTTCGTATTTACAGGGCTAATATTTGTATACTTGCTGCGAAAAATAACCAAACCAATAACCTTTCTTTTCTCATTTTGATTTTCTGCAAAGTCGGCCCTTTAGTCAATTTAGTTTGTTGTTCGAAGATGACTCTATTTAATGGTTCGGCCAACTGTACGTCTGCACCATATTACACAAATATAGAGGGCTTTATTGCCGAAATTATACTGGCTGTTGTCGCTGTAGTAATCTACTGTCCAAAGACCGGTTTTACGCAACTTTCGGCGCAAGTCTGTCTTGTGAAAGAGTCTTTACCTCTGCATACTTACTGCACCTTACATTCATTTCAGCCTGCTTAGTGTATTCAAGCTTTGCTCTTCGTCTAAAGCTTTTGCCCAAACACTTGCACCCATTAGCAAATGAATTATTCCTATTCCTTGCTGCCTCGAGATGCGTCCTATCAACGGATCCATTCACTTATTCATGTGCGATCAATACTCTTCCTTCCCATTTCGATTAGTACCTTGGGGCCAGCCATTGCTTTACTCCTACTCATTACGCTTGTGTTGAACGAGGCAACAACAGCAGAGTGATGACTTATTTGGGATAAGCCGACTACGTCAGCAAATTTAAGTGTTGTCCGCAGATCGTCTCATCCACATATAAACTCTGCGAGCATGGTGTATGGCGGAGAGCACCTTGTACCACTACTAGTCATTCCAATTCTTGTTCCGCTCGAGGGAAAAATTAACTATCTACACACATCAAAAAAAGTTCTGCATCACCACGGTTTCCAGAACTCCTTGAAAATAGACCTTGATTCTGGATATTGTATCACAGACTGAGGTGATAAAATTTTATTTTTTATTTTGATGTGTGTGTATACGGATACTAAAACACAAAAGACCAGCACTGAAGGACGAGCGGTTGTAATTACGTGCAAAAACAAACAAAAAAAACCACAAAGGGAAGTCTTCGGCTCCTTGTTTCTCTTTCATACATTCATTTATGTTTCATTCCCTACCAATACTACCATAATGCTACCATTTACTACGTCATTTATGTACTTTACCAAAACTATCGAACCGTAGTTTTGGTAGAGCGCAACTCAATGTATAACGTCGCATCCACAACGACATCGTTACGTCATAAAGTCGAAACGGGAAGGATAGGGAAAGAAAAAGGCCGCGTCGATTTCAAAGTAACGAGACATACCCTGCTGCTTCAAACTCCGGATCCAGCAACAGAAAAGTTGGACAGTCGGGCACACTGTTATAAAACTGATTGCGGAGAGGAAGTCCTTTCATTCTTATTCTCTTTTGTTTCCTGCATATTTCCGCTATTTCTAGGGTTCCGTATCTCAATCGGTAAAAAAGGGAACCTCATAGGATCACTTTGTCGCCAGACTGTCAGTCTGTTTGTCTGTCTGACTGTTTTTCTTTGGAATGGGTGAACATACCAAGCTATCAAGCTGAAATGCATGTCGCATACTATGATCCAAGGTCTCTTGGCGGAGTGAAAATGAAGCTTCCAAAATAATTCGAGAATTCGAGTCAGTATTTTTCAGTCATGACTTACTGCGCATGAAAAGAACAGCATTGTATGGCGAGTCTACTCGTAAGTTCCCAATGATTGTTTTTATTCAAAACAGAGTCTGTCATCAGATTATTGTTTCCCAGCAGAAAGAAGCTTTCATAATATGCTGTTGGCTCTGAGCACTATGGGACTTAACATCTGAGGTCATCAGTCCCCTAGAACTTAGAACTACTTAAACCTAACTAACCTAAGGACATCACACACATCCAAGCCCAAGGCAGGATTCGAACCTGCGACCGTAGCAGTCACGCAGTTCCGGACTGAAGCGCCTAGAACCGCTCGGCCACCGCGGCCGTAATATGCTGTTGATGAAGCTAATATTTAAGACTGGTGGGGGGTAAAAGTACATGTGGGGCAAGAGTACGCATCAAGTTTCCAGGTCCCTAAAGCAGAAGTTCACCATTCTCCCACCAGGTAGCGAATACGTCTTCATATCATGATTCTATTCTGGAACCTCGTGGCAGTCGGGCGCTTGCACTTGAAGAAAATGCGGTAAGTCACTTTTGTGATTTTCCAGTGTAAAATACAGGGTGTTTATAAATGAATACCGGGGTTTTACGCTTTATAATATTTATTACATTAAACTTACAGTTATAAATGATGTATCAAATGAAAGAGCAACTCAAACAGTTGTGTTTGGCACCAGTGCGCATACGCAGCGCGCAATGATTGGTTGAACTTCACTACCCAAGCGCTGGAAAGGCCGCAAGGGGCCCAATGACAGGGCTTACTTTGCATGGCCTCCACGTTCACTCGACCTAACGCCATGCGATTTTTTCCTTTGGGGCTATAGACTTGATGTTGCCGTGTGACAAATGGTGCTCACATTGAACATTTATAAGGTTTTTGGTAAAACTGTTTGAGTTGCTCTTTCATTTGACATATCATTTATAACTGTAAGTTTGAATAAATAAATATTAAAAAGCGTTAAAACCCCGACACTCATTTATAAACACCCTGTTTGTTCAGTTTTGACTGAGAGTTAGGTGAACCTTAGTGTATAAGGGGCGACCAGAAAGTTTACGTCCGAACGGCGTACAGTCCGAAATCGCAATGAGCATTGAGGTAATCATCTCAATGACGAACCAGGTTGAAGATACTCTTGTGGCAAACCGAAAAACCGTGTCCTGCTGCTTGAAGTACTCCGTAACTTCCTGCTGCACATAATAAAATGGTTCAAACGGCTCTGAGCACTATTCGACTTAACTTCTGAGGTCATCAGTCGCCTAGAACTTAGAATTAATTAAACCTAACTAACCTAAGGACATCACACACTTCGATGCCCGAGGCAGGATTCGTACCTGCGACCGTCGCGGTCGCTCGGTTCCAGACTGTAGCGCCTAGAACCGCGCGGGTCAATCCGGCCGGCTGCACATAAAAGCCCGCCAGTAATTGTTTACACCTGATGGCCTCTTTTAAAGGACCGAAGCCGTGATAATTCTGTGGAGCGAAAGCGTGATATTCACGTGGGCAGACATCAGAGCTCTTGGGCGGATGCTGGAGAGTCTACCACTCAAATGGTCATAACTACTGCGTTACGACATGTGCGATATGGTGACGCATGTTATCATAAAGAAGCGACACCCCTTGGCGCACCGTTGCGCAACAGACATGCTACACACTTCCCTCATTCTCCGATGGATGCTACCGGTGTTCGTTCTTCGACACCCAAGAAAAGAATAACAGTGCGTTTGTCCTGTTTGGACGCGTTTAGTAATAATGTCGCCATGGTTCACGTTTCCGCATTTACCGCACGCAGACATGTCAGTGCTTATATACCCGCATTGGTGTCCCGATAGGTTGCACATACGCTGCAGCATCGTCGTCGAACTAATATTTTTGATCGCCCCTTGTATTTAAATATTAGATAAATTCGGTACCGGAACTGGCGGCTATAAGCTTCCTATGTCCTCATGAATCTGCACGACTATAGTTGGCCGGCCGCGGTGGCCGTGCGGTTCTGGCGCTGCAGTCCGGAACCGCGAGGCTGCTACGGTCGCAGGTTCGAATCCTGCCTCGGGCATGGGTGTGTGTGATGTCCTTAGGTTAGTTAGGTTTAAGTAGTTCTAAGTTCTAGGGGACTTATGACCTAAGATGTTGAGTCCCATAGTGCTCAGAGCCATTTGAACCATTTTTTTTTACTATAGCTGTACGTGTTACCTGTAGACTGCCGAAAAGAGCGAAATTGGAGTAAAAGTAAGCAGGTCCAATGGGGCAGAAGTTCGGAGGGCGTACTTTTACTCCATCAAAAAATTATATGCCAACCTTTATCCCACACCTGTACTTTGATTTATATAGTTCCTTCTAACGACCCCAAAATTTTTTGTTGGTGTTCATTTACCTTAGATGCCTCATTATTCACCTTAGAGGATTCAAATTAATTTCTCTTTTCTGTAGTTTTTCTTTCGTTGGGTAGGGTATAGAAAACATACATCCCTCTCAAACACACTCGCAATATAATCATGTCTTCCATAGTGGAATTTCGTTTTTCCGGAAACCGACTGGTGTATCTACTCCACAGCCATTAACAGTGCCATTCTGCCGTCGAGCCCATGGCCTTTCTGGAAACGGGAGCTCAATACATCAAGCATCCGAAGCTAACGGCTTTTCAAAGGCTGCCTTAAAAGTGGCAAAGGTAGTGAGCGCTTCGGATGATTCACAAAAACTTCATTGGAGGAAGAACAGGCAACGGAGATAAACATTTTTTTTAACATTTACTCTCAGACCAGCATGATGATGATGATGATGGTTGGTTTGTGGGGCGCTCAACTGCGTGGTTATCAGCGCCCGTACAATTACCCAATCTTTGCTCAGTCCAATTTCGCCACTTTCCTGGATGATGATGAAATGATGAGGACAACACAAACACCCAGTCATCTCGAGGCAGGTGAAAATCCCTGACCCCGCCGGGAATCGAACCCGGGACCCCGTGCTCGGGAAGCGAGAACGCTACCGCGAGACCACGAGCGGCGGACAAGCCAGCATGATTTTACTTTTTGAATTCACCGAAAAATAAACAGTTCGTAATTCGTTTATGTATGGATTTATTTGTAATTCTTTTTACTTTCTTCAGTTGGAGATAAAAGCACACACAGCATAGGATAAAAGTATGCAAAATTAGTTTAGTATAAGGCTCGTCTAATAATAATTGTATGATTTTTACCCACTGTCACCAAGATGTCAAACTGGGCCTTGCATGTGTAACTGTTACAATGTTGCTGCAAGTTCTTTTAACTATTTAGCAGAACCAAAAATACGTACTTTCACCCGTATCTACTCTGTTTTGCAGTGATCAACAGCTGTACTCTTTTCCTTTCAGAGGTAAAACGTCACGATTGTTCTGTCTTAGTAGGAAATACCGACGCTTAAAGCTGTAAAACTGCATTTAGTTTCCACAGGCGAAATTCGTTTCCACGGCGATAATGCACTTGTTGCAGCGAGATAACGAAATCCTGAAGTTGCAGGACCGGGAGTCGTGACTTCCAGAACGGCCGCTAGATGTCACGTAGCGCGCTATTGCACACGAACTTCAGATCGAAGCTCTGCGGTAAGCGTTTTTCGCCGAGGCTTCGTGTATCACGCGAAACAAATCTCTCCAACTCTCTTGACCCTCTTATTGGCAACCCTATTCTCTGTTTCTACTACGACACAGGGAGTTACCGACTGCTGTCAACTATAGCTATCCAAGATGGATATGGGACTATTCACAGTATTAGGTAAATGAATGAAATAAATTCATTTAAACTTAAGACTAGTATATCAACAACTGAAAATCCACAGGAGGTAGGTGAGATTGTTACCATAGCATCAGTCTGATAAGTCATGGCTGCAAAATACTAACACGAATTATTTACAGAAGAATGGAAAGATTGGGAGAAGCCGACCTCGTGGAGCACCTGCTTGAGCTCCGGAGAAATGTAGGAACACGCTGCAACTTACCTTGGAAGACAAACCAAAGGGGGCAACCTGACATTTATAGCGTTTGTAGATTTACTGAAAGCTCTTGTAAATGTGTTTGATATTCGGAAGGTAGCAGGGATCAAATAAGGGAAGAGATCGGTTAACAGTAACTTTTACAGAATCCAGCTTGCAGTTACATCGACATCTAAACTCTACAAGCCACTTTACTGTGTGTGGCGGAGGGCACCTCGCGTAACAGAAACGTATACGATTCGAAGGACGTGAAAGAGAAGCAGTGGTTGAGAAGCCAGTGTGATAATACTGTAGCCTATCCTCTATGCTTTCC
This sequence comes from Schistocerca cancellata, assembly GCF_023864275.1. Classification (NCBI taxonomy): domain Eukaryota; kingdom Metazoa; phylum Arthropoda; class Insecta; order Orthoptera; family Acrididae; genus Schistocerca; species Schistocerca cancellata. The sequence goes on along the minus strand of NC_064627.1, from coordinate 185,766,524 downwards.
ACGTATTAGCAAGGGAGAAATGTCGATGTGTATGCCTCCGTACGCAACATAATCTCTCGTATCTCCTTACGTGATCCCTACGCAAGATATACGATGGTGTCAGTAGAGTAATCGCAGTGTTCCTAGAATACTCGCACTGTAAATTTTCGCTACAAGTATCCAGTATAGCAACATTGCCTTTATGCCAAAAATTGTCATTTAAGTTTCCAGAGCATCTATACGGACCTGTTACACACTAGCAGCGCGTATCTGAACTAATTCCTGAGTAGGCAAGGCAACTGATAGTTATATAGCCTACTCGCCATGGACTGGAAACTCTCAAGAATTGGTTACAATGGCGTATTATATGTCATTTTCTCTATAGAGGCACCGCGCTTTACCAGAACCCTTCCAATAAATCTGAGTCTTCCGTTTGAATTCCCAGTATTGCAGGAATCAGAATATCCTCCTACATAAACTGAGGTTTCGACAAATGTATGGTACTGTCAACCCATGGATAATGTGACATCTAACAAAAGAACGCAGACAGTTGTACGTCATAATTCAACTAATGTAAACAGGGGAGATTCTGCTGACTGGGGAAAAATTACTTACAGACCCCACAGCACTCAAACTCACCTCTGCTACTACACTCCTGGAAATTGAAATAAGAACACCGTGAATTCATTGTCCCAGGAAGGGGAAACTTTATTGACACATTCCTGGGGTCAGATACATCACATGATCACACTGACAGAACCACAGGCACATAGACACAGGCAACAGAGCATGCACAATGTCGGCACTAGTACAGTGTATATCCACCTTTCGCAGCAATGCAGGCTGCTATTCTCCCATGGAGACGATCGTAGAGATGCTGGATGTAGTCCTGTGGAACGGCTTGCCATGCCATTTCCACCTGGCGCCTCAGTTGGACCAGCGTTCGTGCTGGACGTGCAGACCGCGTGAGACGACGCTTCATCCAGTCCCAAACATGCTCAATGGGGGACAGATCCGGAGATCTTGCTGGCCAGGGTAGTTGACTTACACCTTCTAGAGCACGTTGGGTGGCACGGGATACATGCGGACGTGCATTGTCCTGTTGGAACAGCAAGTTCCCTTGCCGGTCTAGGAATGGTAGAACGATGGGTTCGATGACGGTTTGGATGTACCGTGCACTATTCAGTGTCCCCTCGACGATCACCAGTGGTGTACGGCCAGTGTAGGAGATCGCTCCCCACACCGTGATGCCGGGTGTTGGCCCTCTGTGCCTCGGTCGTATGCAGTCCTGATTGTGGCGCTCACGTGCACGGCGCCAAACACGCATACGACCATCATTGGCACCAAGGCAGAAGCGACTCTCATCGCTGAAGACGACACGTCTCCATTCGTCCCTCCATTCACGCCTGTCGCGACACCACTGGAGGCGGGCTGCACGATGTTGGGGCGTGAGCGGAAGACGGCCTAACGGTGTGCGGGACCGTAGCCCAGCTTCATGGAGACGATTGCGAATGGTCCTCGCCGATACCCCAGGAGCAACAGTGTCCCTAATTTGCTGGGAAGTGGCGGTGCGGTCCCCTACGGCACTGCGTAGGATCCTACGGTCTTGGCGTGCATCCGTGCGTCGCTGCGGTCCGGTCCCAGGTCGACGGGCACGTGCACCTTCCGCCGACCACTGGCGACAACATCGATGTACTGTGGAGACCTCACGCCCCACGTGTTGAGCAATTCGGCGGTACGTCCACCCGGCCTCCCGCATGCCCACTATACGCCCTCGCTCAAAGTCCGTCAACTGCACATACGGTTCACGTCCACGCTGTCGCGGCATGCTGCCAGTGTTAAAGACTGCGATGGAGCTCCGTATGCCACGGCAAACTGGCTGACACTGACGGCGGCGGTGCACAAATGCTGCGCAGCTAGCGCCATTCGACGGCCAACACCGCGGTTCCTGGTGTGTCCGCTGTGCCGTGCGTGTGATCATTGCTTGTACAGCCCTCTCGCAGTGTCCGGAGCAAGTATGGTGGGTCTGACACACCGGTGTCAATGTGTTCTTTTTTCCTTTTCCAGGAGTGTATTTCTTATAGATGTAAATGACCTTCCGTCTAACATACAACAACCAGAATTAGTTCTTTTTGCAGATGATACTAGTATTATATTTAACCCAAACGTACATACATCAATAAAAGATATGATAAATAATGTTCTTATAAGTATAATTGAATGGTTTTGACAAACGGTTCCACTATAAATTTCAAAACGACACAACCTATCTATTTCTGCAGATCGAGATGAACTACACAAGCTCAGGAAATAATACATAGGGTGTAAACCTAAATACTTTAGCTGTCGATATTGAGCCGGTAGGTGTGACCGAGCGTTTCTAGGCGCTTCAGTCTAGAACCACACGTCCGCTACGGTAGCAGGTTCGAATCCTGCCTCGGGCATGGATGTGTGTGATGTCCTTACGATAGTTACGTTTAAGTAGTTCTACGTTCTCGGGGACTTATGACCTAAGATGTTGAGTCCCATAGTGCTCAGAGCCATTTGAACCATTTTCCATTTGCCGATATTGATGAGAACTTTGAACTAGAAAAGAATACATTTCTCAAGTCCTAAAAATCAGTTCAGCAATATTCGAACTTCGTATCTGTCTAGAGAGAGCCAAGTCAGTAAGCGAACACATCTTGAGTATTTTCAGTCCATAAGATCGTATGGAATAATGTTCTGCTGTAACTCAGCTTCAAAAAAGTAAGTTTCATTGCTGAAAAACATGCTCTGAGGGTAATGCATCGTGCTCACCGACTACCGTTTTGTAGACATCTGTTTAAGGAGTTACGCATTCTGACTACAGCTCCACATTATCTTTATTCCCTCATGAAATTTGCTATAGATAACCCACTACAGTTCAAAACAAACATTGATGGAGATATTTACAACACCAGCAGAAATAAATTATCATTCCTTCACAATGATGTTGACTTTAGCACAAAGAGGGATGCACAATGCTGCAACCAAAATTTTTGATCACTTATTCAATTATACAAAATGTCTGATAGACAGCAAAATTAAATCTGAGAACAAAGTGAATAAATATCTCTTTGCGAGGACCAGTTAGTAAGTCACACCTTGCAAATCGTCAGCATACAGCCATATTTATATATGAATTTGCCATGAGAACGTAAAATGACTTATGTGTATATCACCGTCTAGTACTACCTTAAAATTGGTATACTAATGATGTGCTCCACATATTGACCAATGATTTTGTAATCGGATACTATCGGCTTTTTCAGCACTGTATAAACAAATGAAAAATTTACACGCCCCTGTAGGCATACAATATCACAGACATGCAGATGAGTCGGTCGGAGTGGCCGTGCGGTTCTAGGCGCTACAGTCTGGAACCGCGCGACCGATACGGTCGCAGGTTCGAATCCTGCCGCGGGAATGCATGTGTGTGATGTCCTTAGGTTAGTTAGGTTTTAGTAGTTTTAAGTTCTAGGGGAGTGATGACCTCAGAAGTTGAGTCCCATAGTGTTCAGAGCCATTTGAACCATTTTGAACCATGCACATGGCAGTGTTACAGTTGTCACGACTTACGCATTGGAAGGCGTGGCTGACAGGCATAATCCAAAAGCCATACCTGAAGGTAAAGTTATAAATTCTCGCACTTTCCGGAGTCTTCACTGACTTTCCTGAAGATTGCCGCTACATGTGGGTTAAATACAGTGGACAGCACATCGGATGAACGATTAGTCACTTCCCCCTCCCCAACCGCAAGCGTCTCGTTAACACTGTCACATGCGACACATCTTCCGAAAGACGAAAACCGAATTTCGGAAACCGTTCTTCGCTGTCGCGTCTGTATGTTAAGGTCTGATTCGGATTTGCTAGCCCAGTTAAATACGGCGTCTGGAGCGCAGCTGATCCAGTTTCTGATTCACTTAACACAATAGTTACTTCTCTTAATTTAAATATTACAAGTAGACAGTCCATGCTGAGACTAATATTTCTGCTTCTGCTTCGACTTTACTGCACATCAAGTCCATGTTAACCGAATATTCAGAAAACTAGACGTAACTTGACAATCCAAGCACGTTTCAAAACCGGTTGCGTTTATGTGGGAGCGAAAATCGATTGCGGAATTGGAAAACCGGCAACTAGAAGCGGATTTCCAGGATCGATTTTGAAGTGTTTACCTGATCACCCGGAAGCGGTAATGGAAAATCGGTTTACGAAATTCGGTTTTGGGAGCCCATTGTAAACGGGGTTGTTTGAAACGTCGCCTCTAGCATCCGTAATGGCTTCAATTCAGCGAGACAAGGTACAGAGTCTACAAGTAGATATGCAGCATCCAGCTGAAGTCACTCACTGATGATTCGAGCTACGAGACAGTGGGCATACTGATTGCTAAGTTTCACCCTCTGATACAAATAGTACCAGATATTCTCGGCGGGATTAAGACGGGGCAGTTCAGTGGTCCAGTAGATGTGCGGTAGCGTGCCCGAATTTATCAAGCCGCGATCGTAAGCGTGTAGCCCTGTGAACATGTCTGTGTCATGTTGGAAGACTGGAGTGATCATAGCGTACCCATCATGCAGATATAAAAGAAACGGCAACACCTGGTCACCGAGAATGTTGAAATAAATATTATAGTCCACATTCACGCCAACCTGAATGAGTGACTCCTAGCCATGGAACGAAAGCAGAGCCACAAATATTGCGAAATCACTTCTGACGCAAACTACGTCCTCAACACACTGCGGGTTAGACGCCTAGTCACTTCGTCTATGCACTTAACACCTTCCGTCTTTAGAAATCGCGATCCGTCGTGCGGTACTATTGTCCTATTGATCACTTTCGGTCTTTTTTGGCCCACTGGAGACGTACAGCATTATTTACCACAGCGAGCCATGGCCTTTCGCGAGATAGCACATTCCAGATGCCCACTGGGTCCTCTTAATTTCGCAATGTTCAATCTTCCTCCTAGTTTTGAAATCGGTTGTCACTGACAACGTATGACACACGTCTCCGTTCCCTGTCGGTTAGGATCTTTCATAACCACTATTCTTATGCCGTTTTACATGGCTGCAAGTCATTCAGCATTCATTCTAGACAAACAATTGTCTGTTATCCATGTTGTGAATATTTTTCTTAAAAATTGAAATTCTATGTGTACAGACGGTACAGATCAAATCTGCTGTTATTTAATAGAAAGAATCAACTGAAAATGCTTTGGGCAAGAGGAAGAAAAAAACTGTGATTGCTCCAGGCAGAACCTATCCAACTATAAATTAATTTCCTTGTAGACAGTTTGGATGGTCCAGGTACACCAGTATACCGGGCAACTTCATTCTTCGTGCGGACTTGGGAACGTGCAAACACAATACTTCCTTTCTGCTTCTCTGCCACGCATGAACTTCGACCGATATTACTGCACTAAATCCATTCAACTGACTGGCACACATACACCATTTAATTGTCACGATTTACATCAGCTGAGGAGGATCAATTGCTCACCTATTGATCCACCACGTATCAGAAGACCGTTCCTGAGCTCAAAATATCGGAACAAAGAGATAAAGGGCCAACATCAAGCACTACGCTACTATCAACCCGTCCAAAACACTTAATTATAGGCGAAATTTTATTTAAAAAATGGATCTAAGCACTATGGGACTTGACATCTGAGGTCATCAGTCCTCTAGAGGTAGAACTACTTAAACCTAACGAACCTAAGGACATCACACTGATCCATGCCCGAAGCAGGATTCGAACCTGCGACCGTAGCAGCAGGGCGGTTCCAGACAGAAATTTTATGAATTCAGTGCAGCCAACTGAGGCGAAAATGAAATCGTGCTGGAAACACGAATGTCCAAACGCCCTTACCCAAGTGACAGATCTACACTCCAGGTTCTGGGTCCGATTCCCGGCGGGGTCAGGGATTTTCACCTTACTCGAGATGACTGGGTGTTTGTTATGTCCTCATCATTTCATCGTCATTCATGCAAGTGGAAGATTGCACTGAGAAAAGGTTGGGAATTTGTACGAGCGCTGATAACAGCGCAGTTGAGCGCCCCACAATCCTATCATCGTCATCAGATCTACACTCGAATTCTCATACGGACTGTTGGCACTCTCAACTGACTTCACATGGGCATGGGGCTGTCAAAACATCTTTTGAGCAAATGTAATTACATAGACACTGGTAAGTGCGAGTTGTGAAATTCACATCGTGAAGCACGTTGTCAACTGTCCGTTAGTGGAAGTGTCCAGAGAGTGCCCCCAGGAGGACATTACGAAATACAGGGTACAGTGAGAATGCTGCAATATATGCTGAGTTCTGGACGAAAGCAAACGATTTTTTTAAGGTTTCCCTTTATCTCATTTTAATATTTACATATACACAAACATTTTTATATAATATGTACATTATATGTTTCTCCATATGACACGGTCGGATGTCAATGTAGCTTTGAACAGGATATACAGCTTCGTCTGGTATGTAAATGGTTACAGTTGCCACCAGAGTACAATAGTGTTTTTAACGGGGTCGATAGGGTATACAGGGTGTTACAAAAAGGTACGGTCAAACTTTCAGAAAACATTCCTCACACACAAATAAAGAAAAGGTGTTATGTGGACATGTGTCCGGAAACGCTTAATTTCCATGTTGGAGCTCATTTTAGTTTCTTCCACCTACGCTCAATGGAGCACGTTATCATGATTTCATACGGGATACTCTACCTGTGCTGCTAGAACACGTGCCTTTACATGTACGACACAACATGTGGTTCATGCACGATGGAGCTCCTGCACATTTCAGTCGAAGTGTTCGTACGCTTCTCAACAACAGATTCGGTGACCGATGGATTGGTAGAGGCGGACTAATTCCATGGCCTCCACGCTCTCCTGACCTCAACCCTCTTGACTTTCGTTTATGGGGGCATTTGAAAGCTCTTGTCTACGCAACCCCTGTACCAAATGTAGAGACTCTTCGTGCTCGTATTGTGGACGGCTGTGATACAATACGCCATTCTCCAGGGGTGCATCAGCGCATCAGGGATTCCATGCGTCGGAGGGTGGATACATGTATCTTCGCTAACGGAGGACATTTTGAACATTTCCTGTAACAAAGTGTTTGAAGTCACGCTGGTACGTTCTGTTGCTGTGTGTTTCCATTCCATGATTAATGTGATTTGAAGAGAAGTAATAAAATGAGCTCTAACATGGAAAGTAAGCGTTTCCGGACACATGTCCACATAACATATTTTATTTCTTTGTGTGTGAGGAATGTTTCCTGAAAGTTTGGCCGTACCTTTTTGTAACACCCTGCATAAAGAGCGAGGACGAAGTCACATGTTGAGTGACCTTTCACCGAGAAGGACAGGAAGACTCCGCGTACTCGTGTGTGACAGCTTTATCAGCACTTGACATATTTTGAGAGGGCCCCACTGTGGTCCTCCATTTGGCCGGCTGGTCATATACTTAATATTCAGATTTGTGGGTACAACTGTCGCGCAATGTTGGACTGCATACTCGACATGAAGGTTCCGGAAGACCACGTCTTAACATCACAAGGGAAGATCGTTGTACTGTGGGTCAAGCACATCGCAATCTCTTCACATCTGCCCCTGCCACCTGAGAACAAGTAATGCACTTCCTGCAACATTACAACGAAAATCGAGTCCAAAGTTGCAAATTTTTATTTTCTTTTTATTTGCTCAATGACTGGTTTCGGGGCGAGATCAATTTTCAAATCATCCTACAGGAGAGAAAACTGAATTTACACTCAAGTATAATACAGGTATTAACATATTTAAGCATATGCCAAAAATACCGAAAATATAGTTTCAAAACAAAAATGGTGTTTCTGAAGGTGTAAAAATAATGTCAAAAATGTGCAGCTAACAGTTACAGCGCATGCAGATAATTAACTGGCAGTCTACTCCTTCCACTGCAGTAAGGAAACACCGGGAAGGGGCGCCCTGTCGGTATCAGGAAACCTTTTTTATTTATTAAAATATTCTCCAGCCATCAAGGACACAAAAATTAATACAATAACCTTACTAGTCAACAATAAAATTAATACTTTTAAAACCTTTACCAATAACAAATACTCAAAATAACTGAACAATAAAACACAGCAGCGCCACATACGGGGCGTCTTACAAAATTGTATGCGATTTTGATACGTAGAAATCATTAAATGTGAACAAAAACATTTGTAGTAAGAGAAACCTAAATAATAGGAGATTAATAATGTTTATTAGTTTCGACCCTTTACAAGGGAGATAAAACTTTACTATAACAAACATTACAATTAAGTGACGATAAAACAACTTTTTCTACTTATTTTCGGCTATAATGGCTACGTTTGTGAACCGTGACTGTGTGGGATAATTATTTATTTTTAATTTCTGCTACAACTCACATTTCTATTTTTTGTTTTGTTTTATGTTTAATCTAACATAGTTCAACGCGTTTCGAACATGTTCTGTGCATCTTCAGGCTTTTACACATACATACATTACAGAGAAATGTTACTTAAAAATATATTGCCTTAACCTAGATTTAGTTCTAGGTTAATCTAGAAGAAGACAATTTATTTTAAGTAACATTTGTATGTATGTATGTATGTATAAACGCCTGAAGATGAACAGAACACGTCCGAAACACGTTGTATTTGTTAGATTAAACATAAACGAAACAATAAAAAGTGACCGGTTGCAGAAATTACAAATAATTAACTGTTTCTAACATGTCGCGGGTAAAAACAGACATTAAACCACAAATTTGTCTTTCACAGTCCACCAAAATTGTACTTCCCATGCTGAGGAAGGCATAGCATAACCACACTCATGTGTGTTTAGGGTGGGAGTGTGATTGTAGGGGAGGGGGTGGAGGAGGGGGACTTACACGTTTATTGTATTAATTGTTGTGTTCTTGATGGTTGGAGAACATTTTAATAAATTAAAAAAAGTTTCATATATCCTGATAGGGCTCTCTGTATGCGCTGTAACTGTTCGTTGCGCATTTTTGACATGGTTTCCACATTCGGAAATACCATTTGTGACTGTGTTACGTAAGTCTTGAAACGATTTGTCCTGTATTTTTGGCATATGCTTAAAAATTTGGTAATACCTATATTATACATGAATGTAAATTTGGTTTTCTGAACTGTAGGATGATTTAAAAATGCGTCCCGGCCCGAAAATAGTCAACGAGTGAGTCAAAAAAGTAAAATTTACAACTTTGGACTCGTTTTTCATTGTACTGGCAACACTAACGGCTGCATTTGGCCTGATGCTGTGACCCGGGAAGCATGAATGCTTTTGAATGGCGTCACATTGTGTTCGGCGATGAATCACCATTCTGCACGATCCCGGACGACCGTACCTGGCGAGTACGGCGGCGAGATGGGGAGTGGTCGCATTCTTCAAATATTTCGGAGAGGCATTTCGGTGTTGCTTTTCGTCTAATGTTATGGGGAGCCAGTGGATACAACTTCGGATAACGGCTGATAGTGATAGAGGGCACAACGGTATGTCGCAGGCCTCCGCCGTCCTCCTGTGTTACCTCTCATGCGACATAATGGAGGTGACATTTTTCAACAGGATAATGCTCGCCCATCCATCATACGTGTCTCTACGAACAGTATGCGAAAGTCGAGGTACTCTTGTGGCTAGCAAGAGCGGCAGATCCCATTCCAGTAGAATGTATGATGGACCAGCTCGGCGACAATTCCGTCCCACTGCCAGAACTAAGGATATCCAGCACCATTTACAACAGTTGCGGGACAGTTTGACTCAGGGGAGGACACGATTGCTTTACGCAACCCTTTCCAACCGAATCACTGCAGGCCATCTGGGGAGCAAAGTCATTCTGGTTAGTTAGGGGGCCCATACTACAAAGATTTTGTAAATTTGACACTATAATACAGGGCATCCCAACCTTTTCAGCTGGTGGACCCCTTCTTCAGTCGAAAATCCATGGCGGACCCCTAGTCAGTCAAGACCACAATAACTTTAAATTTCAGAGCGAAACCCATGGGAACTAAAAGCTTTTTAATGCAAGTTCAATGTTCCCAGTTACCACCTCCCCCCCCCCCCCCCCTCCTCCCTAAAGTATCAATAGTCTTTGTTTTAGAGATGAATGAAAACAACTTTCAAAGATTGACTTATGAAATAGGTAGTGCACTGACAAAGCAAGTTTAACATTTAATGATGCCTGGGGCCGCATACGTGCCAGCGAGCGCTGTGATTGGTCAACAAAGCTCGCTCCGCGCATGAACGACCTCCGTATTGTTGCTAAACAGTCGATCAGAGAAGCCGTATTTTCCGACACTAAAATGTGTATGCGGTCTCACTTAGGAACCGCAAAGGCTGCTTGGGAATACGACCTGAAGTAAAAGTACACGTGTTTTTCACACGAAAAAAAAAATTGTGATAAATTTGATTTTCGCATTTTCATTCAATAATTTTACTCATTATTTTACACTATTTGGTGAAGGGTGGCCGCGGACCCCCTAGAAAGAGCGGGCGGACCCCTAAGGGGTCCGCGGTCCACACGTTGGGAAGCCCTGCTATAATGTAATCACCGAAATAACATCACGTATCCTCTCACCTCATGAAGACCCATGTTGTTTGCTCCTTCTCTTAGGGGTGCTTCACTTTTTTTGTCAGACAGTGCGTTGACATATATATCGCGCTAGTTCTACACTATGTACAGCACTCTGGAGTGACCAATATGCTCTCGCGAGTGTGTTATTAATACTTCCCTGGTGACCTTACTACCCTCAAAATGAGAACAAAAGAGGATTTCCACAGTATTTTTTATGAAAGTTTGTCTCTAAGCTTCACTTCTGCATTTTCAGACGTCCTCTGGCGAAACACAAAAAATTAGCTGTTCGCTTTCAGCTCCCTCTGGCTTATGTTATCTGCACTCTTCCGAACCGTCCGTCTCCATACTGTGGCATATATTCCTTCGCTTTACGAATGCCGTTTCATCTCTAGAGCTCCTACTTAGTGGCTGCTATGCGAGCAGACGCATAAATCCTCCCTGAAGCGGCCGCTCGACCTAGGGCCGGCGTTATCGCGAGGGAACACGCTGCGCAACGACTGCGAGCGTAGTCGACACGCTGGTCGATATCACTCGGCGTGCGACCCCGCTGCGAGAAAGTCGATACTGACAAAAGAAACAGTTTGCTGCGAAAGGCCTCTTTCCGTGGCGCCGACGCACTTGCTATTGTTTCCGTCGGGGCGGAACCAGCCTTCCCCGCTTATTTCACCGCGCGTAACTGCTTAAAACCTGCTAATGTAGGAAAAGCTGAACTAAGAGCTTTCCCATATTTATTGCTGTTCTCTATTAAACTGTGTATCCAGATTGCTGAACCGCAACCTATTTCACCAAAATGTGATCCATGATCATAACAAAACATGTCGTGAGTTAAATTGCCACTCTTAACATTCTTCTGAAGTCGATAACTGGACATAGATATAAATGCTGATCTCTATAAAGCGACAACTGTATATGCTACCTTACATTGGAGTTCATCAGCGACTAGGTGCTACATCAGATCCAGATTGTACAAAATGATTCATGTGGATAGTAAGAGCAACTGTGTTCAACAGATATGACGATACACTATGATAGGCGTACATCAAAAAGCTAGGGAACCAGATAAAGCAGAGAGTGCCGCTGGTTCATGAAAAAAAAAGACAACATTCGTTGTTAAAGGTGCCACTTCAGAGAAGTAGGTACAACAGTCCTACAAACGGAATACCGTTTCAAAGTATCGAGATCATCAACTGACCGAATATTAAAAAGTTTTCAAATATTTTAAATTTTTTCCTCATACAGAAATGAAATTTTATTTAATTGACTCAAACGTTAGAGGAGTTAAAATGACCCGAGGTGGTGCCCTGGGTCACCCTTTCAAGCGGTTAAATAAATTAGAAAATCCTCAGTGCTACCCTAAAGACGTAGAGCCGCAACAGACTGGTAGGGAGTTCCAATAAGACACGAAAAAAAGAACAAACTCATATTTTGTCATAAATTAATAGCCCATACCAACTGTTTCCAGCACATAGTTCCTAGATAACAGAACGCAGCATGTAATTCTCAATGGAGAGAAGTCTTCCGAAGTAAGAGTGATTTCAGGTGTGCCGCAGGGGAGTGTCATAGGACCGTTGCTATTCACAGTATACATAAATGACCTTGTGGATGACATCGGAAGTTCACTGAGGCTTTTTGCAGATGATGCTGTGGTGTATCGAGAGGTTGTAACAATAGAAAATTGTACTGAAATGCAGGAGCATCTGCAGCGAATTGACGCATGGTGCAGGGAATGGCAATTTAATCTCAATGTAGACAGGTGTAATGTTCTGCGAATACATAGAAAGATAGATTCCTTATCATTTATCTACAAAATAGCAGGTCAGCAACTGGAAGCAGTTAATTCCATAAATTATCTGGGAGTAGGCGTTAGGAGTGATTTAAAATGGAATGATCATATAAAGTTGATCGTAGGTAAAGCAGATGCCAGACAGATTCATTGGAAGAATCCTAAGGAAATGCAATCCGAAAACAAAGGAAGTAGGTTACAGTACGCTTGTTCGCCCCTGCTTGAATACTGCTCAGCAGTGTGGGAGCCGTACCAGATTGGGTTGATAGAAGAGATAGAGAAGATCCAACGGAGAACAGCGCGCTTCGTTACAGGACCATTTAGTAATCGCGAAAGCGTTACGGAGATGATAGATAAACTCCATTGGAAAACTCTGCAGGAGAGACGCTCAGTAGCTCGGTACGGGCTTTTGTTAAAGTTTAGAGAACATACCTTCACCGAAGAGTCAAGCAGTATATTGCTCCCTCCTACGTATATCTTGCGAAGAGACCATGAGGATAAAATCAGAGAGATTAGACCGCACAAAGAGGCATACCGACAATCTTTCTTTCCACGAGCAATACGAAACTGGAATAAAAGTGAGAACCGATAGAGGTACTCAAGGTACCCTCCGCCACACACCGTCAGGTGGCTTGCGGAGTATGGATGTAGATGTAGATGGTTAACAAGGAACACCAGTAAACCATTTGTAATAATAGCAGAGAGATAAGAATGTCGGTCGCAGGTTAGAATCCTGCCTCGGGCATGGATGTGTGTGATGTCCTTAGGTTAGTTAGGTTTAAGTAGTTCTAAGTTCTAGGGGACTGATGACCACAGATGTTAAGTCCCATAGTGCTCAGAGCCATTTGAACCATTTGATAAGAATGTACACAGAATCTGGGCTACAGGTGCTGGCGAAATAAGTTTGAGATTTCACGACAGATGGCTCTGGGTACACTCGTTACCGGTCAGTATCGATTACTTTTTTTTTCTAACTGATACTGCACTCAAACGTCTATTGGTATGGCAGGGCAGAATGTGTGTTCCGTTTAGGAAGCTGCTTTCCACTGCCCCTAGCTGGACACATCCTTAAGACAGCTATTACAAGTAAAAGGTGTGTAAAATAAATCTGGTCTGGAAAACGTTTCGTGTGCCTTACGATAGGCAACGCGATTTAAATCACCCGCAACAGAGGCGGATGGTGTGTGCTGAGCCGTTTAGTACATCATGTATATTAAAATTTTAGGCCAGTGATGATGCTTTTCCAATGAAAAGCGAAACGCATGAGGCAGACAGACATATCGTAGTTTTCAGCTAAACAAGCGAAAACACTAAAATCCAACAAAGATTTCGCATTGATGTTGCCGTACGATAAAGTTTGAAACCTAATGAACAGTAACACACAGTACGAATGCCACATTGGTTATGATTAGTTAAGTCTGGGAACATTTCAAAAGTACGGACGAAAGGCGAATGTTCAAAGAAGATCAGCGTAATTCGTCACTTAGAAGACGAAAAAAGTTTGCAGTGGGCTCTGAGTCGTCAAATAGCTATCCTCAGGATTTTTAGGTAAGTTTAAATCTGCTTCATTCCTCTGGTATAATCCGACTCAACTCTAACGTCACCTCTAAGATAATCGTTACCGGCACCATATTTACCTTTAACCTTCCGGCAATTCCTCTTCCTCCCTACAGCAAGATATCTCGGAACAGTGAGCCACTCCCTCCCTCCTCCCCGCAAGCTAGCCGTCATCGCCACCGAAAGTCCTCCTAGTTAAAATGCAGTCGAAGTATAACTTGTTTACAAGGTTTACTTTTTTTTCTTTTGAGCCATTATTCATTATTCTGGTTCAAATTCGAATGGCTCTGAGCACTATGGGACTTAACATCTGAGGTCATCAGTCCACTAGACTTAGAAGTCAAAGTTTCGAGAACATACCTTCACCGAAGAGTCAAGCAATATATTGCTTCCTCTTACGTATATCTCGCGAAGAGACCATGAGGATAAAATCAGAGAGATCAGAGCCCACACAGAGGCATACCGACAATCCTTCTTTCCACGAACACTACGAGACTGGAATAGAAGGGAGAACCGATAGAGGTACTGAAGGTACCCTCCGCCACACACCGTCAGGTGTCTTGCGGAGTATGGATGTAGATGTAGATGTAGATGTAGAAGTACTTAAACTTAACCATCCTAAGGACATCACACACACCCATGCCCGGGGCAGGATTCGAACCTCCGACCGTAGCAGCAGCGCGGTTCCGGACTGAAGCGCCTAGAACCACTCGGCCATAGCGGCCGGCATTATTCGGGCGACTGGTTTGTTGTGGCCCATCAGGAATTACTATTCCGTGCCAAACTTTTCATGAGAGAGTAGCAGTTGCATCCTACGTCCTCAATTACTCAATTACAGAGTCATTTTCCGATTTTCTTAACAAAATGTAGACCTTCACATTGTACATCATATGCGTGGCTTCATGTTTAGCAGAAAGCAGTAAGATGACCCCACTGGAAGTACGGGAAATCAACAAACACAAGAAGCATAGTACTGAATGTTCAGATTTAGTTTTCTATTCGCCCTTAGTTAAATTAAGTTTTGGTTGCAACTTCTAGATTCAGACTGTAAATACATGTTATTTCTCACGAGCTGTTTAATGTATTTCCACATAAAAAGCTTGTCTGCCCATTTTCTAGTTAATGTAATTATTTGTATGTGACAAAAGATCTGATATTTACCTAAGAAAACGTTCTGTTATTTTTTTGTCCTTTCCATACAAATAATATTTGTGTAAGTCGCATATCACTTTTATCTGTGCTTACGACATTCATTTGTCACCTGAAGATGGGCTAAGAAGCCGAAAGTCGTTTCGCTAATAAATAAATACAATTTTGGAGAAAATTAGGAAGCGTTTCCATACTTAATATTAATATAAATTTATGTTTACCTATTTAAAAAAGTCTTTCACTAACAAATTATGTCGTCAGTTACAGAGAAAAATACCCTATTTGAAGCATCCTGTGTGCAGTTGCTTACACATTACCAGGTCTAGTTTGACAGGGATAGGATAAACAGTTAGCCGCGGCCTTATGGTAGGAACCCTCCCGGCATTTTCCTGAAGTAATGTAAGGAAACCACAGGAAACGGAAACTAGGATGTGAGAAGTGGAACGCCAATAAGATCCGCTGATACACAGACATTTCTAGAAAGAAAAAAAAATCCACTACCAAGTAACTGGCACCAAGACGGAAAGTGCAGGCGATATTTATGCAAGTGAAGTCCCTGCCGGCGGAACATTCCACGAAAACGAAGATCCGTTGAAACGATTGGGAGCAGCGACAGAAATGAAATCGCCTGGCGGGGAATATTGTCCGATGTCGTTTCGGCGGCCAGCGAGTCAATAGCGCTGATAATTTATTCACGCAGCTCATCAACAGGGCGAATGGAGCTTTTACACACCTTACTGCTCGCTCCAAATTCAGGGAGTGGACGCCAATATGAGCCATCAAAATTGTATGGGGTGATAGTCTCGCCGCAACTGGCGTAAAGTTTCCGCTTTGTGCTACTGTCCTGCAATTTGTGGCCACCACCATAGGAACGCACAAGTCGCTTCTGTGCGATGAGGTGCAGAAACTCACAATGCGATTCATGACGACGATTCGACTTCAATAACCTCGTCGTAGACGGAACGTGAAACCCTAATCTCTCATCACATCCCTGATAACGTACCACCACTCAGATTTGTGTGCTAATAATCTCGTTGCATTTGACTAAAATTTGAATGGCTTAACCTGAGTCATCCCTAGATGAGATCACCACCACGGCCATTTGTCATTTCTGAGTGCAGCCCTCTTACATTCTGCTGCACGCATAACACTCTTCACATGTATGCAAAAAATTACGTATTCCTCCTTTTTACCCATCTTACATTAAGGCGTTTCTGACTACGAAGAATCCAGTAAAATTAAAAAATCCTTAATTCACGTGCTGTTAATTCTAAGGAAAAAAAGACGCAGCAGGAAGGAATTATGAGAAAGGCACGGAAATCGGTAGGTGGATGTACATGAACAGACTGACAAATGATGACTGTTTCAAATTGGATGGTTTATCCAAGAGAAATATCTTCACAAATATATTACGTCAATAACACGTTAGTCCACCGCTGACCGCTATGCAAGCAGTTATTCAACAGAGTTGTCAGATGGATCTCCTGAGAGATATCGTGCCAAATTTTACACTACGTGATCAAAAGTGTCCGGACACCCCCAAAAACATATATTTTCACATTAGGTGCATTGTGCTACCACCTTCTGCCAGGTACTCCATATTAGCGACCTCAGTAGTCATTAGACATCGTGAGAGCTCAGAATGGGGCACTTTACAGAACACACGGACTTTGAACGTGATTAGGTGATTGGGTGTCACTTGTGTCATATGTCTGTATGCGAGATTTCCACACGTCTAAACATCCCTAGATCCACTGTTTCCGATGTGATAGTGAAGTGGAAACCTGAAGGAATACGTACAGCACAAAATCGTACAGGCCGACCTCATCTGTTGACTAACAGAGACCGCCGACATTTGAAGAAGGTCGTAATGTGTAATAGGCAGACATCTATCGAGACCATCAGACAGGAATTCCAAACTGTATCAGGATCCACTGCAAGTACGATGGCAGTTAGGCGGGAGGTGAGAAAAATTGGATGTCATGGTCGAGCGGCTGCTCATAAGCCACACATCACGCCGGTAAATGCCAGACGACGCCTCGCTTGGTGTAAGGAGTGTAAACATTGGACGATCGGGTTGGGTTGGGTTGATATGGGTGGAGGAGACCAAACTGTGAGGTCATCGGTCTCGAGGTATTAGGGGATGGGGAAGGAAGTCGGCCGCCCCTTTTAAAGGAACCATCCCGGCATTTGTCTGAAGCGATTTAGGGAAATCACGGAAAACTTAAATCAGGATGACCGGACCCCGGATCAAACCGTCGTCCTCCCGAATGCGAGTCCAGTGTGCTAACCAGTGCGCCACCTTGCCTGGTCATTGGACGATTGAACAGTGGAAAAACGTTGTGTGAGTGACGAATCACGGTACACAATGTGGCGATACGATGGCAGGGTGTGGGTACAGCGAATGCCCAGTGAACGTCATCTGCCAGAGTGCGTAGTGCCAACAGTAAAATTCGGGGGGCGGCAGTGTTATGGTGTGGTCGTGTTTTTCATGGAGGGGGCTTGCACCACTTGTGTTTTGCGTGGCACTATCACAGCACAAGCCTACATTGATGTTTTAAGCACCTTATTGCTTCCCGCTGTTGAAGAGCTATTCGGGGATGGCGATTGCATCTTTCAACACGATCGAGCACCTGTTCATAATGCACGGCCTGTGGCAGAGTGGTTACACTACAGTAACAACCCTGTAATGGACTGGCCTGCACAGAGTCCTGATCAGAATCCTATAGAACACCTTTGGGATGTTTCGGAACGCCGAATTCGTGCCAGGCCACACCGACCGACATCGATACCACTCCTCAGCGCAGCCCTCCGTGAAGAATGGACTGCCATTTCCCAAGAAACCTTCCACAACCTAATTGAACGTATGCCTGCGAGAGTGATATTGAATTCCAGCATTACCGTTGCAGGGTGCCACGAACTTGTAAGTCATTTTCAGCCTGGGGTCCGGATACTTTTGATCACACAGTGTACGTTCAACAGGCACGTTAGACTTCAAAATCTCCAGCTGGTTGGAAGGCTCTGTCCATAGCGCCCCAAACGTTCTCAACTGGGGAGAGATTCGCCGACTTTTCTGGCCAAGGTATGGATTGATAAGCGACCAAGAGAAGCAGTATAAACTCTTGCCACGTGCGGGCGGGGATAATCCTGCTCACACCTAAGCCCACGATCACTTGTCATTAGGGCATAAAAACGGGGCGTAGAATACCGTCGACGTACCGCTATGCCGTAAAGGTGTCGCAGAAGACGGCCAAAGGGTTCCTGATATGGAATGAAATGGCACACCAGACCCATCACACGTGGTTGTCGGGCCGTATTAAAGGGCGACCTTCAGGTTGGTATCCCACCGCTGTCCAAGGCATCTCCAGACACGTCTTTGGCCTGGAACCTCATGGACTACAGCAGCATTGTCTTCATTAATGAGTCTCGCTTCGAACTGAACCCGGATGACCAGCGAAGATGTGTCTGGAGGTGCCCCAGACGGTGGTGGGACACGGACCTGTCTTTCGGCCGCCATACGACACGACAAGAAGAAGTGGTGGTCTGGGATGCCACTTCTGTTCCTAACAACACCCCTTTGACTGTCGTCCGCAGCACCCTCACAGAATAGCGCTATGGCTACGATATTCGACGCCCCGTTTTGTTGCCCTTCGTGCAAGAACGCAGCGTTGGGCGGTTTTATGTACCCTAGGTAACTAAATATAAAGTTTAGTATTTCTTACCTTAATATACACTACTGGCCATTAAAATTGCTACATCAAGAAGAAATGCACATGAGAAACGGGTATTCATCGGACAAATATATTACACTAGAACTGACTTGTGATTACATTTTCACGCAATTTGGGTGCATAGATCCTGAGAAATCAGTATACAGAACAACCATCTCTGGCCGTACTAACGGCCTTGATATGCCTGGGCATTAAGTCAAACAGAGCTTAGATGGCGTGTACAGGTACAGCTGCCCAGGCAGCTTCAACACGATACCACAGTTCATCAAGAGTAGTGACTGGCGTATTGTGACGAGCCAGTTGCTCGGCCACCATTGACCAGACGTTTTCAATTGGTGACACATCTGGAGAATGTGGTGGTCAGGGCAGCAGTGGAACATTTTCTGCATCCAGAAAGGCCCGTACAGGACCTGTAACATGCGGTCGTACATTATCCTGCTGAAATGTAGGGTTTCGCAGGGATCGAATGAAGGTAGAGCCACGGGTCGTAACACATCTGAAATGGAACGTTCACTGTTCAAAGTGCCGTCAATGAGAACAAGAGGTGACCGAGACGTGTAACCAATGGCACCCCATACCATCATTCCGGCTGATACGCCAGTATGGCGATGACGAATACACGCTTTCAATGTGTGTTCACCGCAATGTCGCCAAACACGGATGCGACCGTCATGATGCTGTAAACAGAACCTGGAGTCATCCGAAAAAATGACTTTTTGCCATTCATGCACCAAGGTTCGTCGTTGAGTACACCATCGCAGGCGCTCCTGTCTGTGATGCAGCGTCAAGGGTAACGGCACGCATAGTCTCCGAGCTGATAGTCCACGCTGCTGCAAACGTCGTCGCACTGTTCGTGCAGATTGTTGTTCTCTTGCAAACGTCCCTATCTGTTGACTCAGGGATCGAGACGTGGCTGCACGATCCGTTACAGCCATGCGGATAAGATGCCTGTCATCTCTACTGCTAGTGATACGAGGCCGTTGAGATCGAGCACGGCGTTCCATATTACCCTCCTGAACCCACCGATTCTATATTCTGCTAACAGTAATTGGATCTCGACCAAAGCGAGCAGTAATGTCGCGATACGATAAACCGCAATCGCGATAGACTACAATCCGACCTTTATCAAAGACGGAACCGTGATGATACGAATTTTCCTCCTTACACGAGGCATCACAACAACGTTTCACCAGGCAACGCCGGCCAACTGCTCTGTGTGTATGAGAAATCGGTTGCAATGTTTCCTCATGTCAGCACGTTGTAGGTGTCGCCACCGGCGCCAACCTTGTGTGAATGCTCTGAAAAGCTAATCATTTGCAAATCGCAGCATCTTGTTCCTGTCGGTTAAATTTCGCGTTTGTAGAACGTCATCTTCGTGGTGCAGCAATTTTAATGACTAGTAGTGTATAAAATTATCATGTCACAGTGTTAGTTGCCATACTTCTCCAAAACGGCTCGCTCGATTCTGATAAAATTTTGCACGTATATTCGGTAAGTCTTAGAATCGGGAGTAATCCATTTTTCATACCCATAAGTGATAAGGATGGTCCACCCCAATTTTTTTTCTTTGTTGTGGACAGATCTTTTTATTTTTAATTTTTATGATGTGGCATTAAAAATTCACACAGCCCTTAAATTTTCACCCTTCTACCAACAACCCCCTATTTTTTAATAACGACTTTAGTAATTTAATAATTGTCAACGCCGGTCGATAACTGATCAATCCTCACTTGATCAGTTATCCCCGCTAGGTGTCTACCAGTGATAGTACTTCGCTATTCGATAGATAGGTAATTGAAGAAAACGTATCAAAAGCAACGACTCGAATATCCCTCTTTGAATCGACGTAACTAGACCGAGAAGTTTAACTAGGTAGCACGCGTCATTCGCCAAACCGACATTTAGGCCTAGCGCACACGCACCGATTTTTATCGTATGGAAATATATCGTACGATCAAATTCTCTTAGTGGAACAAAGAAGTTCCTATGATATCCTTTGTTCCTCTAAAAGAATTTAACGTACAATATTTTTACGTACGATAAAAATCGATGCGTGTGCGCTTGGACTTATTCGTAAATCTGGCGAACACGGTTCGACACGAAATTGCCGCTATGTTTGTATGCTCATGGACGACCCGTGTATCGGCTGCAATTGTTAAATCCGCGCGATCTACCGTAGAAACGCTAGAACTAATAGTGGCCGTCGTACAATCAAAGAATAAATACATTAAGGGATTGATTATGTTTTTAAGTAATATTTTCGTAATTTATGATGTGATTATACATATAATTTCAAAGAATAAATTTCAATAAATTTAATAAATAAATGTTTGGTGTTTTGTTACTTTTATATTCTTTCATCGTTCACAGCGCTCCCTGCCTCTTCCACTCATATACCAAATCACATACTTACAATAAGTTAGTTATTTTTTTCTACCAAAATATTCACTAGAGAAAATTTATATGGCAAAACTACGTTTGCGGGTCAGTCATAACATATAAAGGTTTTCAGAGGCGGAACAAAGTTCTCCGGGTATA
The DNA here is from genome assembly GCF_023864275.1 of Schistocerca cancellata. NCBI lineage: Eukaryota > Metazoa > Arthropoda > Insecta > Orthoptera > Acrididae > Schistocerca > Schistocerca cancellata. The sequence continues at coordinate 185,745,164 of NC_064627.1, read as the reverse complement.
GCTAGTAACTGTATAAGATTTGACTATCCAGTTGTTTTATTTAATAAATTTATGAGATTCAAAAACGAAAAGAGTCACAGTAATAAGATACTCAACGTGATGTATTAACAGCGCTATTATAATAATTTACAACAAAAAATGTCTGTATTTTACTTTTAGAAGTGATATATGGTGACTACTAGCAATTCATATACGGGCTGAGAAAAATAAAACTAATGCGGAAAATATTTCATGCACCGTAAGATTTGGGTTGCCAGGTCTCCCGTACTGTGACATTGTGTTTCAGTGCCCAGTCTCACGTATTTAAGAAGACATCTCTCGTATTTCATTCTAATATGATATTTTGTGCTTGAAGTGCAACGTTCAATCCAACTATTTACTTTGGATTACCGAAATATTCTGAGCGACAGATCGCACTATACTTCGGCATCACAGCTTTGTTCCGAAGTAGTAATGAACCTACTAAGCAGCGCATTAGCATCACTAACAGCAATAACCATGAATCTGGAAATGACTTAATTCTTCAGGACTACTTTAATTTTTTTCTTACATTGGTAATATTTTTCTCAAGAGTTTGAATGAAATAGAAGACTCCCATCTAAATATTATCGAAATCTACATTGCCATAAAGGAACTTCTTGATAAAATACGCCAGAGATTTTTATTTTTTTTTTATTTTTGGAAGTGCGATACACAAAGTTTTGAATTTGTTAGATACAAATGTTAAAAGATCGACAGAAAACGATTTCAGTGGTTTCTGTTGGACATTACATCCATGCCCACACAAGCCTTTCAATATTTCAAAGAATGTGCAGATTAATTATCGTCTTCGTCTTTCCCTAACCAAAGGAATTAATTTCAGAGAGCTGCAAGAATTTTAAAATATTTTGAATTATATGTGTATGAAGATGAACTCAACGAGCGGTTCTGTAGTGCCACGGAAATATTAAACAGAAAAGTCAATCTTGCTGGTAATTTTCGTGAGAATGGGTATCTGTGTTTTGTGATTCTAAGTGCAAAGGAATCACTGTGAACTATTTGAAAAAAAGTGGCCATACAAAAATAGTGTTTTCAATTGTGAATAGTATGTGGACTGATGTCAGAAATAGAAGTGCTGTTGAACAAATTAAAGCTGAAATGCAAATAACAGTAAGGAATTTCAATTATTCCGTTAAGAATTTTTCTGATATGTTGGTATGATAAGTTTCTTCCGAATGCAAATAAGATTGTAAATATCTGTAACCATGTTTGTGCATTCAAGTGTATTAATTATTTCAAGAGTGCGTGAATAACAAACCCAGTGGACTCATCAAACCTAAAAATTGAAATGCTGTAGAAAACGTCGATAGTGTGCTGTCACATCCTACAATGTTAACGTGTTAGCGATTTTCAGAATCTCCCTTATTTGCAGTTAGAGAACCTGGCAACCCTACTTAAGATAGGCAACCCACGACACGACGATGTAAGTTGGTTTGCGTATCTTAAGATGCCTGAAATATTTTCCGAGCCAATCTTAGTTTGTCCACCCTATATTTACTGCGCAATCCACTTTGTGATGCGGCCCCCAGGCAGTCTGCGCATAAATGCACCCCTCCCCCCCTTCCCCTTTGCTGCCTGAAATGCTAGTCTGTTTCATCTGAATGACTCTTACAGTTACTGGCGACCGTTGTTGTACATCACGATGGCAGAGTCCGTCCATTAAGGAGATATTTTCGGAAGTTTTAAAAGTCTTTGTCGGAGCAGCTGCGCTGCCTTTGCTACGATTCTTTTGCATGGGCAGAGGTAGAAAGCTCTAAGAGGAAGCAGCGGATAGAAGCGGGCGAAACACCAGGCACACAGAGTTCCATCTCTTTCCGAAGGCCGGGAAGTGCCACCATCGATCTTTGGCGGCATTCCTCACCTTGTTCCCTTCTACAGCTTCTAGAAAGTCGTAACTAGGTCCCGAGAAGGGTTTTCTAAATGCTACTGAAGGTTATGTAGGTACAACATCGGAGAAAATTTATGTTACATTATTGATACAATCAGCAAATGTGTCTTGTCGCCCTCCGAAGTGACCGAACAGTTCTAGGCACTACAGTCTGGAACCGCGCGACTGTTACGGTCGCAGGTTCGAATCCTGCCTCGGGCATGGATGTGTGTGATGTCCTTAGGTTAGTTAGGTTTAAGTAGTTGTAAGTTCTAGGGGATTGATGACCTCAGATGTTAAGTCCCATAGTGCTCAAAAATGGTTCAAATGACTCTGAGCACTATGGGACTTAACAGCTGAGGTCATCAGTCCCCTAGAACGTAAGACTAATTAAACCTAACTAACCTAAGGACATCACACACATCCATGCCCGAGGCAGGATTTGAACCTGCGACCGTAGCGGTCGTGCGGTTCCAGACTGTAGCCCCTAGAACCGCTCGGCCGCTCCGACCGGCGGAAAATGTATGCACTGAGGCCCACTAACGTGTGAATCGGAAAAGGGACGACCAGCGAACATAGAAAAATAAATGGTTCAAATGGCTCTGAGCACTATGGAACTTAACTTCTGAGGTCATCAGTCCCCTAGAACTTAGAACTACTTAAACATAACTAACCTAAGTACATCACACACATCCATGCCCGAGGCAGGATGCGAACCTGTGACCGTAGCAGTCGCGCTGTTCCAGACTGAAGCGCGTAGAACCGCTCGGCCTCCCCGGCCGGGCCATAGTGCTCAGAGCCATTTGAGATGGCTGTAAATGCTTTTGCTAATTATCATAAATACTCCATTAACTAAGATTCACAGCAATCTACGGACCTAAAACCACACAGTATTCTGGTTTAATATATTTTTGTTTGCTCTTGTAATCAAAGCGAAGGTAAAAGTAAAGAATAAATATATTAAAGAAATATTATACTCTATTATTTCTTCTTCTTTTTCTTCTTCATTTCGTATCCGCGTGGTCAGTGGTGTTTACGCCGACCACACTCGACACTGCTACCGTGCCACCGCATTCAAACAGTTGGAGGTCAGTACGCTTATGCAACATTATGCCTGCCCACACTGTAACACCTGAGCCAGCTAAACGATCATATTCGACAATGGTCCCACCTCTCGCCATATTAGGGTACGTCCAGTATTATCGAAAGTGATCGTTTTGGTGTCCCAGGAAATATGATGTGGCAGGTGTAACATTGAATGGGCACTGACAAGCAGACCCTTGAGAGGGTCCACTCATCGGTCAACATTATTGTGAGACTGCACTCCTTGCTCATGAGCGCATTGTCTCAGGGGCGCGTTCGGCCCTGACTCCATTTTTATGAATGACAGTGCGATACCGCATCGAACGAGCAGGTGGAGGAACTCTTGAAAGGAAGGAATATTCGGAAAATGGACTGGCCTGGTCGTCGTCCCCCCCCGCCCTTCTACTTAACGACTTAAATCCCACCGAACACGTCTGCTTTGCGTTGGGGAGCACGTCCACACGCACCAGCGATCTTCTAGCAACTGTGAAAGACGTATACATTGCCGGCGATGGGCGAGGCATGACAGAATCTCTGACCAGAGAGTAGTTTATCGTTTGTTGTCTGCGCTTGACTGCGCGAGTCGACAGTAGTAGTAGCGAATGAGTAGTAGTCTGGTGGAGTCGGTATGTGTCGGCTGTGTGCTCTGCTCGCGACTCTGGTCAGGATTCTGCAGGATGAGTATTGTTGTAGAAGGTAAAGAAGCAGCCTTGCGCTTATTTAATAATGTATGTTAATTGTAATTTAATTTGTTCCAAAAAATGCCCTAATAATAATTTTTATAATATAAAGCAACTCTTATAAAGAAAAGTATTGATTTCAATTTAAAGAATATTTCAAATGCATGATCATTCCTTCCAATAATTAAAAAAAAATATACGCCAGCATTGTACGAAGCTGTGTCGAAAAATTTCAACTTAAGAGCAGATATAATTGCAGTTTTATTGAGGTAAGAATTTTTGCTTTTTTTATTCAGAATACAGGGCCGAAGGTCAGCGCTGCTGTCCTCATAAAATTTATCAGGTTACAGAACTTTTTTTATTATTTTTGGTGTTCAGGAATTTTTCTGTTCCGAACTTGACATTAAATGAGAAAAGAATTTTGTGGGAATATTAAGTGTGAGTGCATTCTTTGCACAGAGACTATAAATCGGAGCCAATTTTGTTCAGAGGTTACATTAAAATCAATTTTGTTCAGAGGTTACAATATTTAAAAATTCATTTAATTATAAATTATTATATTTTGTGGGAAGGTTATTCTTGGCTCACATATTTTCATTGACATTTTTCTTTGCGGGGAGGTTACAACTGTCAACCCTGTTAGTGGAGCAATGGAAAGCCCTAGAACAAGAACTCCTTTCCAACCTTGTGGCCAGCATGGAAGGACGTTCAGAACTTAGGCTGCTGCCTCTGGTGATCACACACCCTATTATGAATCATGTAGCGCCTTTTGTAATGTCCAGGGGGTCACTATAAACTGTAGTGATTTCAGTGCAATTATTGTCTTTGAATAGAAGTGCCTTTTCCATTCGCCTCATAAAGTATTTATTTCAATTACGTTCTGTACTATACTGCAGCGATTCTTTCTATGCATGGTCCGAGTTCGATGGAACTATGTTACTTGCCACCGACACATCATGAGAAAGCTACTTTCTCTCGTAAGTTCTGCACGCGAGAGTAAATTCATAGTGTTCGAAGGTTTCAAATGACGGTAACCTCATTTGGCCATCGAAATGTATCAAAGGTGACATGTGAAAATTTGTGCCGGACCGGTATTTGGACTCGTAATCCCTGCTTTTGCTCAAACGGTGGCCTTAACTGTGTCGGCCATACGACCACGCCACCACTCCGACCCAGATCCGCTGCCTGTTATTCACTGCTGATGTAGCGACAGTTTCCCATCAACACATTACCCGTAGTCCTTGACTCCCGCGAGAGATTGGACGTGGTGTATATGCGCACTGAAAAAAAGGATTGTTCGTCGTCGTCACCTTTGTGTGTTGTTATTACACTCTTCATTAGAATCATCAAAATTATGAAAAATTCAAAATGACAGAGGAGTGTAGCAAAGAGATTGTATAGCATAAAAATTATAATGATGAAGAGCCCTAGAGAAAGTATTTAGATCCACAAACTCAAAAGTGGAAAAGAAGATATCTAATTTTCTGAAGTTTACTCATGACTTTGCGATTTTGGCTACTGGTGCATACAACTGAGAAGCAAATGAACATAATGGGGCAAGCCTGCTAGACGGCTTGCGCGTTAGTTATACACTCATGTTCAGAAAAAACAGAACACCTTGAACGACTAGAGATAGGACGTCTATATTTACAGGATATGTACATTAGCATATTCTGTAAAAATGACTAACATTTGGACCATGTCGGTCGGCAGGTTCAAGCTCAACATCAATATCACGGCGCAACACCACCCACCGATAAAATGTGCCTGCAACTCTCGTTTTCACTTTAAACCGAAAGTCATGGATCTGTTTGGCTTGAGAAGACGTACAGGATACCTTGCAGACGTATGCGCTAAGCGTAACGTCAAATCAGGGAGTTTTAAAGAGGGCGCGTTGTTGACACAAGAGGAAGTGATGCATCAGTCAGGGAAAATGCTGCTCGTGTAGGAAGAAGTGTTTCAGCAGTGAAACGGGTGTATGCAGAATGGTTCACGGAAGGTCGTAGAAAACGACGATATGGGGCAGGTTGAATCCGTTCAGACTCCGCCCCCCCCCCCCCCCCCCAAGAAGGTCGACACCTCATCCGAATGGCACTGCAGGACAGATCTGCGTGCTCCTCGGCTCTGGCGCAACAGAGGACCATTGTAACACATCGTACACTATCAGGGGTGCAAGTACGAAGCCGTTTATTACGGCGTGGGTTACGTTCGCGTCGTCCGCTTCTCCGCCTACTCTTGACGAATGTCCAGAACCTTGTTAGACGTCAATGTTGTACGGTACGACGTCACAGGGGACAGAATTGGTATCGGATAGTGTTTTCGGACGAATCTAGGTACTGTTTGTTTGAAAATGTTGGCCGCACTTTGGTTCGCCGCAGACAGGCGGAGCGACATCGCAGTGACTGCATTCGCACAAGACATACAGCGCAAACTCAAGGCCTTGTGGTGTGGCTGCTATTGGGTACAACCACAAATCACAGCTGGTTCATGTACAGGGCACCAGTGTGATCTACGTGAATGGCATCCTGCGATCCATAGCTATACCCTGTCTGCTCAACATCCCAGATGCCATTTTTCAGTAAGACAATGCACGACCACATGTTGCAGCACGATACGTGCCTTCTTGATATCACAGGATGTCAGCCTTTTGCCCTGGCCCGCCAGATCACCAGACTTGTTACTAATCGAAAATGTATGGGATATGGTGAAACTAGAGGTGCACCGTTGTGACCCAATGCCAACCACCAAAGACGAAATTTGGAACCAGGTGAATACAGCAGGATGGCTCTACAAGAGGACGCCTTATACGTGTCGATGCCTTCACGGATGGAACAGGTTTCACGGCCCATTGCTGACCCTGGGCCTATTAGGCAACAGGACACACTCTGAACCGAGGTGAATGAAATGCTAATCATTTCTGCAGAACATACTAATGCACATATCCTGTGAATATGAGCATCTTATCTATAGTCGTTGAAGGTGTTCTGTTTTCTCTGAACATGAGTGTAATAAGACTGAAACAATGTAATAGATACGGAAGGTTCACGATATGTGAGTTTCATAACTCACACAAAATAACGTCCATCGGCGTGGAAATGCAGTCTCGACCTGAGGTCTTGGAGATTCTATTCCGTTGTCCGGGTTGGATGGGCGCCTCAGCTGACCATTGTCCGTCGTCCCGCATTTTAAGAGCTCTCGTTGCTATCTCTGTACTACATAGCACTGCAGTCTTCTCGTACCGCAGGAGCAGGAGAGGTTTCTATGATTACGCATGTGTGGTAAAATACTATGAGACAAATTATTTGTCGGATGTGGCAAACGAGAATGTAAACGAAGGAAAATTAGGGGAAAAAATCATGAAGTTCAAATGGTTCAAATGGCTCTGAGCACTATGGGACTTAACATCTGTGGTCATCAGTCCCCTAGAACTTAGAACTACTTAAACCTAACTAACCTAAGGACATCACACACATCCACGCCCGAGGCAGGATTCGAACCTGCGACCGTAGTAGTCGCGTGGTTCCGGACTGAGCGCCTGAACCGCTAGACCACCGCGGCCGGCAAAATCATGAAGTCTCAAACCTTTGCACAGTGGTCGGAGGGAGTGTCATGAACAAAATTCTAATAATTCCTACTGGTGGAGAGTAAACGTGGGGCTAATATACATCAAATAACAGTTTCCGCATTTCGGGGAGCATGAAAAATCGCAATTATTAAATTGAGCCGTGGTAAAAATTGCTGTTTTGAAGAGCGCGCCGCAGCGAGTAGTGTGAAGCAGTCGCCCTCCGTTTCTGGCGGTGGCGCCGCTGTGGCAGTCGCAGCTTTGGTGTCTCATTCTGGTGGGAAAGGGGAAAGGTTGCCTGTTCACGTGCATTTAAGGGGCGCTATGAGCTCGTCAGTCGGCGAGTCTGGGTCAGTCTCTCGTCCCCAGATTGCTAGTCTGTCTCTCGTACGCATTTGTTAGGCAGTTTATGTCTGTCGTTCGGATCAACCTTTAAAGCCGGCAGAATGAGAGTCTTTCCACTCCGCCAGTAAGAGAACGCAGCGAGTGGTCGCCCGGTCGGGGCTTAGTTCCTGCATCTGAGTCTGCGCTTTAGGCCGCCAGTCTGCTCGAATTTGCTCAGGTTGGATCGATCGGTTGGTCGGTCGCGCACTGAGACACAAGATGACTTGTCCGTCTTGAGCGTCGGCGCATGTGAGGTCGCCACGTGAGTCCAGTGGGCGGCGGCGTATAGCGAGGGGTAGTGGCTTCGCTGTCGACACGAGAGCAGCAGGAGTCAACCCACGACGTCAGTCTGGCCGGTGCGAGCTGCGACGCCGTGAGACGGGAGATCGGCGCGCCTTCCTGCGTCCGTTGAAGCGGCTGGCAGCGGACGGTTCGGGGGAGCGATTTGGGGGTGCTGCGCCAGGTTTTCTCGAGAAATCGCAGTTTATTAGAAGTTAAGTTATGGGCGATATGTTGTTTGATTTACTCTTGTTAAATTCTACTTGTTTTCTTGGTGAAGTCACCAGCCGTTTTGCTTTGGGGTCGTCACACCATTCTTCTCCGTTTGCCCACCCGCGGGAAGGTGGATGTTTATAAATTGGGTGGTCTGTTTTTTCCCTTATGTAGTAGCGGCGGGTTAGAGCAACCAGCGGTTCGGGTTGTTCGGTAATCACCCTATGAATCTACCGTACGTTAGTAGCTGCCTCTGTCATGTTTGTGGGATTTGGTGAGTTAACTAATTTATTGCTTGGAGTGTAACGGCCTAATACCTGAAATGTGCTTTGATCTTTGGAAACTTTGATATTACTGCCTATGATCTTGAGAGGCGGTATCTGTGTACTGTAGAACATCTTAACTATTGTTTGGCCAAACTTGTAGAATTTTATATAAGATTGCATTTCATGGGCTTTTATTTAAATGATCATTTTAGTATATAAAGTTGCCACCCTCTGATCGTAAGACTTTTCTTAGAAGTTAAAATCACGTTGCACCTTCGGTGGCAAGGTTAATATTTTAATTGTTAGTGTTTTGTACCATTTCCATCCTTCCTGCGGGGGGGGGGGGAGGGGGGGTGCATAGTTTATGTGCTTGTGTAAATTGTTAAAACTCTTAGTTTAAAGTTATCTGGTGTGTTGCAGATTTGCACCAGTGTAGCTCATACAGTCAAAACCTGTTTCTTTCTCCCTCTGAATAAATTGTAACTCTGATATTTAGAGCGTGCTTTCTGATTATAATTTTAAATCTGTTTCTTTTAAAAAAAGCTTTTAAGCACTACTAAAGTGAATAAAATTCCCATTTGTTAAAAGGAATTTGGTTATGATTTCATCAGTTACTCCCTGGCAACTACTTCCATGCTTACATAGTGTGATTAAATGTGTTAATGTTCTTCATGAATCGCTAGTAAATAAAATAAATTCTTAAGAATATTCTTTGAAAATAAATCACGGTTCATAAATATAGTGTTTTAGTGGTATAAAATTAATGTTTAGCGGTAAATGAAGTGGATTGAAAGCAAGTATTAAATTCTTGTCTCACGTCTAAGTGCAGGGATGAATTTGTTCTGGTGGGGGGGGGGGGGGGAGAGGGCAGAGGGTGGATGTGCCGGGGATGGAGGTTAGAAGAGCGACAGAAGGTAGTTCGCTGGATTGGGGTCATTCTCTTCCCTCCTTCATAGATCTTAAATGAAGAGCAAACAGGCCATTCACCACTTTACCTACCCCACTACGTCGCAAGAGGAAACTGCGTGGTGTTTCACAAAGTTATACCGAATCTCCGCAGCGTGCCTTATGAATCGACGGCGAGACAGTGCGCAGACGTACAAGGTGAGTGTGTCAATTTTCTACGAAGTGCATTAACCCTACATGGAAGATACACGTTAGTTATTAACATAAGAAACTCATACCGACAGATTATATCTACATCTCTCTACACTGTTCTACACTGCTACAATGGAAACTGGTTCTTAGTCATCCTGCACGGCAGCTGTAGCATTCTTCCGGTAAAGCCAAATTCCCCCATTCATGAGGCGCGGTGCGGAAGGTCGGTATAACTTTATGGACAGCCCTGTCGCTGCTTCCTCTGAACTAGTGCGACATACAGTGTGTAAACTTTAAGTTGACAAACCAAAATAACTCGAAAAATAAGCTTCACACGAAAAAATGTGTAGAATCCGAAGTTGATTATTTTGGGGGGGGGGGACATCTGCTGGTGCTAAAATTAGCCCGCCACCCCAGCCCCCTGGGGTTGGGACGGGAGGAAACTTTAAAATTTCAAATGGGAACCCCCATTTTTTATTGCAGAATCAGATTCTACATAAAACTACGTACATTTTGTCTTAAACATTTCTTTTGAGTCTTGCTAGTTGGCGCCGTAAGTCAAGAAAATCCATGTTCTCATTTTTGCGTGGAAATTGGTTACGGATAAATACAAAATACTTATTTAGTTCGTAAATTTTGATTCGCTTAAACTAAAACTCCCCCTCTCTTCCAATAGGGTGTGGTTTGAGAGAGAAGAATTAGACTTTTACAAATGTTGACCCGAATATTAATTTAATATTAATATTTGGGTCAAAATTTTTAAAACTCTAATATCTAGTTTGACCCATTCTTAAAATACTGGCCGAGGGTTTTAGATTCCCATCAGGTCGAATTAACGGAATACATCTAAGCAATTCAGAGGCGTGCTGCTAGATTCGGTACCGGTAGGTTTCTATCAATACGCGAGTACAAGGAATTCGTACAGAGTGACGTAAGAAAATGCCTAAAATAACTAAGGATGTTCGGATCGTATAAACTTCCGCTTTGAAGTAGACTCAGTATCAAATTCTTTGCTGATACTCTCAGCGCTAACTATTGCCTGAGGAAATGGGTGGTGAGTTTCTACAGAGAAACTTCGTGAACGGTGGGGATAAGCTTGCACTTTGCCTATGTCTTGCAGGACGAAGTAATTTTTCCTGTTTTCCAATGAATCATAAATTAATTCTCTGTGAGAGATTCTACTACGAAAGACCTTTTCTACAAAAATATTGCACTACGTTAATGACTTACATACATGTAGGGGGAAAAAGTGCAATGGGGCCTAATTCAATTGCCTAACCTTTGCGGACGACGGAACGATAGTGAGACAGAAGAGGACACAAAGAAACAACCTGACAGTCTATGCAAGGGGGGCAATGAGGATCAGTAACGGTAGGACGAAGACGCTGAATACGATAGGCGGTTGGAAAATACCAGAAGGCAGCTTGTAAAACGTGGACAAATTTAAATATCTGCGAGAATATAGAACATGAAAAAAAGAGTAATGAAGGAATAATAGAGAGGAAGGAGATGATATCAGCCTTCTGCATGCCAGACATACACAATAAAAAATGTGTCTACAGACGCAGATATCAGACACTACAGGGCAACAGTGGGGAGTGTGGTGCTATATGCGGCTTGGATGATAACACGTGGAAGACATTGTGCACAACAATTAGAGAAAGAAGAGAGAAAAATAATGAGGGAAACACGTTCTTAACAGAGGTGGTGAGAGATGGATGTGAAGATTTAAGGAGGAAATTTACAAGAAAATGGTTCAAATGGCTCTGAGAACTATGGGACTTAACTTCTGAGGTCATCAGTCTCCTAGAACTTAGACCTATTTAAACCTAACTAACCTAAGGACATCACACGCAACAATTCCCGAGGCAGGATTCGCACCTGCGACCGTAACAGTCGCGCGATTCCAGACTGTAGCGCCTAGAACCGCTCGGCCACTCCGGCCGGCAGGAAATTTACAGGAGCCCGACAATACCAGGATAAATCAGACTGAAAAAAACAAGATTTTCCGGAAATGTGATCAGGATGAATACGGAGAGAATGACAAAAGGAGTATGGAAAACAAAAGGGATTGGTTGGAGTTAGGGAAAAATTAGAGGGACGGAAAATTGGAGACTCAAGATCGCACCGATTAATATGCTAGACATCAACGACAGAGAAGGGTACATGAAAGCTATAGTCAGCACTCGAGCAGACAAGAGAAGAGGATACTGAAGATCCCGTAAGAAGAGCAGGACAGATTAAAAGAAATGACGATGAGATTCTGGGACAAGAAGAAAAAGTAGTTCACATTTCTATGTTTGTGAATCTACGTACTCTTAAACGAAAGAATGCGAAAAAGCAGGATTAATGTTCAGACAAACGTTATACGTAATGAAGTAAAAATGGTTAAATGTGGTAATATGTTCAATGAACATATTCTTTGCACAGAGTAGCTATGTTACTGTACGCCCCTGGTAGCTGAGTGGTCAGCGTGACGGAATGACATACCTAACGGCCGGGGTTCGATTCCCGGTTGGGTTGGTGATTTTCTCCGCTCAGGGAGTGGGTGTTGTATTGCGCTTATCATCATCATTTCATCCCCATCGACACGCAAGTCGCCGTAGTGGCGTCAAATCGAAAGACTTGCACCAGGCGAACGGTCTACTCGATGGGAGGCCCTAGCCACACGTCAACACCACCGCCTATGTTACTAATTGGTTAAAACGGTTACCCAGTCCCAGTCGCAGATGGCCTATCGAACGGCTTCTTGCAGCAACAAAAATTTGAGTTACAGTGTTTCATACAATTACTGACCGAATGTAGAAGTTTAATTATCGAATCTTTGAAATGTATAAACTTACGTTAAAAGGATAACACAGTAAGTCAAATTTTATAGTTAGAAGTGTGTACATGCCTCGAGATAGCGTCTTTCATGGCGTGCATATTCTTCCAACATTTGATAATGAGAGCACTCAGTGACTTCACTCTAATGTATAATTTCAAACATTTTCGTAACGTTTTCTCACTGACAACCGCTACAAAACAATGAAAGCGTAAACGTTTATCGCTTAGGACATTTTCAACATTCCTGAAGTAAATATACAGAATCAGACAAGACGTTTTAATTTATTACTTACTAGCCTGCTCCTTGCGGCGGCTTAACCGTGTATGCGTTCGACACACTCCACCTCCTCCTCCTTTCTGCGTCCACCTCTTCCTCCCTATGTCTGTCCACCTCATCTTCCCACCTCTGTCTGTCTATGTCCTTCTCCTCACTCTCTCTGTCCCTTCATCTCCTACTTAACCTCCCTCTGCCAATTTCCTTCACCCCCTCTCTCTGACATATCTCCCCCTACCTCTGACCACATCCTCCTCCCATGCGCTCTCTCTCTCTCTCTTTCTCTTTCTATCATCACCTTTCTTGTTCCTTTCCCACCTCACCACTACTTCTCCACCCCTTCCACCTGCCCCAAACATCTCCCCATTTCTCTCTGTCCATTTCCTCCTGCAATTGCTTGGTCCATCCCTTCCTCACTGTTTTCATCCCTCATCTACCCATCTCAAACCGCCCTCAGCCATGTTCATCGGCACAAGTAGCCCCTGCAATACTGTTCATTAAAGCAGGGCAGTACTACATCTGTAACACACTTTTCATACTGAGAAGCCTACATAATGGGGCCCAGAAAACCATTTCTTGCCCCTGACATGTAGGCTTCCCTGCAATACAGGATGGTTTGGCGGAACTGTACTATTCCCACACAACATGTATGTAATTTGGTGAAGCCTATATGCCAGGACTAAAGAAAAAAAACACCTTTCTGCCCATATATCCACTATTATTGGAGGTTATAAATCCTACAGTGATAATACTCATCAGGAGTGTTGTTTCTGTGGCAAATACGGTTGAAATCGATCCAGATGTTGGGAAGGAGATCTGTGATATATACACACATGTATACTCCACTTTATATGTATTTATATGAATTATGAATAGACCTAGTAGCAAATATATAACAGATTTGCTACTAACTGTATTCATAATTCATTTTGCATACAGTGCCCACATATACCACTGAATGTAGCTGTAAAATTATATCACTGTACGACGCCTAGGTCAGGAGATACGTCGTCACAAACACTAACATATGTGAAAAACTAACTTTTTCAAAAAAAGTGACCGAAAATTCCCCAGGCTACAATCATCCCTTGTTTGATAATTAGAGCACTCAACAACTTCTACATCTACATCTACATACATACTCCGCAATCCACCACACGGAGCGTGGCGGAGGGTACCTCGTACCACAACTAGCATCTTCTCTCCCTGTTCCACTCTCAAACAGAACGAGGGAAAAATGACTGCCTATATGCTTCTGTACGAGCCCTAATCTCTCTTATTTTTGTGGTCTTTCCGCGAAATGTAAGTTGGAGGCAGTAAAATTGTACTGCAGTCAGCCTCAAATGCTGGTTCTCTAAATTTTCTCAGTAGCGATTCACGAAAAGAACGCCATCTTTCCTCTAGAGACTCCCACCCGAGTTCCTGAGGCATTTCCGTAACACTCGCGTGATGTTCAAACCTACCAGTAACAAGTCTAGCAGTCCGCCTCTGAACTGCTTCTATGTCCTCCCTCAATCCGACCTGACAGGGATCCCAAACGCTGGAGCAGTACTCAAGAATAGCTCGTATTAGTGTTTTATAATCGGTCTCCTTTACGGATGAACCACATCTTCCCAAAATTCCAGCAATGAACCGAAGACGACTATCCGCCTTCCCCACAACTGCCATTACATGCTTGTCCCACTTCATATCGCTCTGCAATGCTACGCCCAAATATTTAATCGACGTGACTGTGTCAAGTGCTACACTACTAATGGAGTATTCAAACATTACGGGATTCTTTTTCCTATTCATCTGCATTAATTTTCATTTATCTATATTTAGAGTTAGCTGCCATTCTTTACACCAATCACGCATCCAGTCCAAGTCATCTTGTATCCAACGATAGTCACTCAACAAACCTGAGCCATAATTTGAAACAATTTTAAAACTATTGCTCACTTTACATAATCAGACGTTTAATAGTATTTTACACATGTGAGTTCGATTCTTTAAAGAATAGGGGATGGTGGTTTCTGGTTCTTCTATAAGCTATGTCACGGCGCACTCACGTCTGCCTTCCACAGTCCTGCCGAGAGCATTTTGCTCGGCAGCGGACCGTTGACTAAAACCCACTTTTGCCTGAGTGTAACTGGGGGACCTGTGAGTGCAGATGCGCCGGGTGCAAAAGTTTCAGGTGCAGCCTCGTCAACGTGACGTCTGGTAATCCTTTGGGTAGCCTCCCCGGCTCGTCAGCGGATGTAAATATAGGCAGCTGCTATTAATGTTTGGCGACAGTCACAAAGCGAGCGCCTGCGCGCTTCCGCGGAGCGGACAGGATCAAAGGCCGCCGACGCCGGCCATGATTATTTTTCGACACACCGCCGCGCGGATTACTCGCTCGGCGAAGCCAGAGGAACGGAAACACACACGCGCTGCCTTTTTAGAAACTTTTTTCCCCAGAGTAGTTGTGTTAAATACATTGCTGAAAACTGCCACCGCGGACGAGTCTGTGTGCACGAATTACAGCAAGCAATTCGTTTCTCCACTGCTACAGAGCACGAAATGCGTAGTAAGTACGTATGTCAAGTAAAATACATCCATCGATAGTTTGTAGTACATACTTGCTAATGTTCTAAACGCAACACAGGCCTTGTAGGATATACACGGTGAATGACATAAAATTTGCACCGCTGATATTGGGAAAATGAAGTGTGATATTGCTGTACTGTTTTCACAGAATGGATTGGTAAGATGGGGCTCGCATTGTTAGCCTATAAACAGATTGTAATAATAATTGGTAGAGCACTTGCGCGCGAAAGGCAAAGGTCCCGACTGTGAGTCTCGGTCCGGCACACAGTTTTAATCTGACAGGAAGTTTCATATCAGCGCAGACTCCGCTGCAGAGTGAAAATATCATTCTGGAAACATCCCCCAGGCTGTGGCTAAGCCATGTCTCGGCAATATCCTTTCTTTCAGGAGTGTTAGTTCTGCAAGTTTCGCAGGAGAGCTTCTGTAAAGTGTGGAAGTTAGGAGACGAGGTACTGGCAGAAGTAAAGCTGTGAGGACAGGGCTTAAATCGTGCTTGGGTAGCTCAGATGGTAGAGCACTTGCCCGCGAAAGGCAAAGGTCCCGAGTTCGAGTCTCGGTCCGCCACACAGTTTTAATCTACCAGGAAGTTTCATATCAGTGCACACTCCGCTGCAGAGTGAAAATCTCTTTCGAGATTGTAATAATACTTAGAACGTGTTTTACATGTAACAACGCCTATTGACATTAAAACACAAAAAATAGTGTAAATTTAGAATGTCACTGAGTTTTTTTGCCGGATTCTAGTGCTAGTCTTTCTCAGAGACATCGCATTTTGAAAAGTTTCTGCACTGATACTTGTTTGATTTGTTTGCGCCGTCCATCCTGCCTAGGTGCTACACTATGTGATCAAAAGTATCCGGACACCCCCAGAAACATACATTTTTCATATTAGGTGCATTGTACTGCCGCCTACTCTCTGGTATTCCATGTCAGCGACCTCAGTAGTCATTAGACATCGTGAGCGAGCAGAATGGGGCGCTCCGCGGAACTTACAGACTTCCAATGTGGTCAGGTGATTAGGTGTCACTTGTGTCATACGTCTGTACGTGAGATTTCCACACTCCTAAACATCCCTAGGTCCACTGTGTCATATGTGATAGTGAAGTGGAAACGAGAAGGGACACGTACAGCATAAAAGCGTACAGGCTGACCTCATCTGTTGACTGGCAGAGGCCACCGGCAGTTGAAGAAGATCGTAATGTGTAATAGGTAAACATCTGTCTAGACCATCACACAGGAATTCCATACTGCACCACGATCTACTGTAAGTACTATGACAGTTAGACGGGAGGTGAGAAAGTTTGGATTTCACGGTCGAGCGGCTGCTCATAAGCCACACATCACGCCAGTAAATGCCAAACGACACCTCGCTTGGTGTAAGGAGCGTAAAAATTGGACGATTGAACAGTGGTGGAGTGACGAATCACGGTTCACAACGTGGCGATCCGATGGCAGGGTGTGAGTATGGCGAATGCCCAGTGAACGTCAGTCATCTGTCAGCGTGTGTAGTGCCAACAGTAAAATTCGGAGGCGGTGGTGTTATGGTGTGGTTGTGTTTTCCATAGAGGGGGCGTCCATCCCTTGTTGTTTTGTGTGACACTATCACAGCACAAGCCTACATTGACGTTTTAGGCACCTTCTTACTTCCCAATGTTGAAGAGCAATTCGGGGTGCGATCGCATCTTTCAACACGATCGAGCACCTGTTCGTAATGCACGGCCTGTGGCGGTGTGGTTACACGACAATAGCATCTCTGTAATGGACTGGCCTGCACAGAGTCCTGACCTGAATCCTATAGAACACCTTTGGGATGTTTTGGAACGCCGACTTCGTGCCAGGCCTCACCGACCGACATCGATACCTCTTCTCAGTGCAGCACTCCGTGAAGAATGGGATGCTATTCCGCAAGTAACCTTCCAGCACCTGATTGAACGTATGCCTGCGAGAGTGGAAGCTGTCATCAAGGCTACAGATGGGCCAACACCATACTGAATTTAAGCATTACCGATAGAGGGCGCCACTACTTCGTAAGTCATTTTCAGCCAGGTGTCCGGATACTTTTGATCATATAGTGTAGGTACGAAGCTGTCGTGTTTGCTGACAGAGTACTTCTGCATTCCTTGAGTGCACTGCGGATTGCTAGTCAATTAGCGTGTATCAAAAATGGTTCAAATGGCTCTGAGCACTATGGGACTCAACATGTATGGTCATCAGTCCCCTAGAACATAGAACTACTTAAACCTAACTAACCTAAGGACATCACACAACACCCAGTCATCACGAGGCAGAGAAAATCCCAGACCCAGCCGGGAATCGAACCCGCGTACCCGGTAGCGTGTATCAGTCCAATAAGTAGGCCTTGAGTGTACAACGGGATTTACCAGTGCAGATACGGTGTATGACGAGTGGAGAAAGACATGTGTGACATGTGTTTGAAATCTTATGGGATTTAATTGCTAAGGTCATCAGTCCCTAGTGGAGAAAGAAGACAGTTCGTTCCTGTACGGTGTATGCAGCAAGGTATCCCAACAAACGTCAACCATCTCGGCAATTATTTATCAGCCTCTTCCACCACTTACTTGGAAGTGGTAGCGTACACATAGACAACGTAACAGAAGGAAACAAGTGACGACAGAAGAAGGGGAAATTAATGTTATCGCTGCTGTTGCAGCTGATCCGTACGTTACCTCCCTCGCAACCGCATGAGGAAGTGGCATGAGACAGGCAAACGTTCTATACATTAACCATCGACTTAGGTTCCACCCCTATGACATTACGAGAAGTGTGTTAACTTCCGTACATGGGAAACTCAAGATATAGCATGTATTTTGTTTAGTGATGAAGCCACATTTACCAATCATAGCCAAGTAAACCGCCAAGACATGCACTATTGGTCTGCAGACAATCCCGTTGGCTTCGTCAGTGTCCATGGAGTGTACACGCGTGGTCTGGGGCAGTGAACCATCAGCTCATAGGCCCGGTTCTCACTGGCGGAACACTGAACGTGCACAAATATCGTAGCCCCGTAACAGACCATCTTCCACGGACGCCGGAAGACGTTCCTCTGCAGGCTAGGCTGGAATTGCGGTACCAAGACGATGGCCGACCAGCCCACAAGCACGAAACACTACAGCATGTTTTCACGAATTGTTTCCAAATTGTTGGACTGGACAGGGAGGACCTGTTTGGCCGGCCCGTTCCCTGGATAGGACACCTACATACTTTTCTTCGTGGGGAAAGGTGAAAGACCCTGTCTACATGGACATATCAACTACAGCAGCGATATGCAACGAAGTATTACTGCGGCCTGTTCGGACATCTTTTTTAGAAATGCTAGCACGTATGCGGCCGTCGTTCTATACCCATCGGAAGCGTATATTGCCGCTGCCGGTGGTCATTTTGAACGCAACCTGTGATGATCATTTGTCTAGTTATTGGTCAGTATCTACATAACTAGCGTATCCACTTGTACTGCTCTTTAGTGTGCGGTACGAGAGGTATTGTGTCCGCTTCTATAGCGGAGTGGTCAACGCGGGAGAATGCCATGCGAAGAGCTCGGGTCCGATTCCCGGCTGAGTGGAACAAGTCTATGTAATCAGATCATCCTTATCGACACGCATGTCGCCGAAGAAGAACTACACTACTGGCCATTAATATTGCTACACCAAGAAGAAATGCAGATGATAAACGGGTATTCATTGGACAAATATATTATACTAGAACTGACGTGTGATTTCATGTTCACGCAATTTGGGTGCATAGATCCTGAGAAATCAGTAACCAGAACAACCACCTCTGACCGTAATAACGGTCTTGATAGGCCTGGGCATTGAGTCAAACAGAGCTTGGATGACGTGTACAGGTACAGCTGCCCATGCAGCTTCAACACGATACCACAGTTCACCAAGATTAGTGATTGGCGTACTGTGACGAGCCAGCTGCTCGGCCATCATTGACCAGGCGTTTTCATTTGGTGAGACATCTGGAGAATGTGCTAGCCAGGGCAGCAGTCGAATCTATTCTGCATTCAGAAAGGCCCGTACAGGACCTGCAACATGCGGTCGTGCATTATCCTCCTGAAATGTAGGGTTCGCAGGGATCGAATGAAGGGTAGAGCCACGGGTCGTAACACATCTGAAATGTAACGTCCACTGTTCAAAGTGCCGTCAATGCGAACAAGAGGTGACCGAGACATGTAACCAATGACACCCCATACCATCAGGCCGGCTGATAAGCCAGTATGGCGATAACGAATACACGCTTCCAATGTGCGTTCCCGTGATGTCGCTAAGCACGGATACGACCATCATGATGCTGTGTACAGAATCTGTATTCATCCGAAAAAATGACGTTTTGCCATTCGTGCACCCAGGTTCGTCGTTGAGTACACATCGCAGGCGCTCCTGTCTGTGATGCAGCGTCAAGGGTAACGGCACGCATAGTCTCCGAGCTGACAGTCCATGCTGCTGCAAACGTCGTCGAACTGTTCGTGCGGATGGTTGTTGTCTTCCAAACGTCCCCATCTGTTGACTAAGAGATCGAGACGTGGCTGCACGATTCGTTACAGCCATGCGGATAAGATGCCTGTCATTTCGACTGCTAGTGATACTTGGCCGTTGGGATACAGCACGGCATTCCGTATTACCCTCCTGAACCCACCGATTCCATATGTGGGTAACAGTCATTGGTTCTCAACCAACGCGAGCAGCGATGTCGCGATACGATAAACCGCAATCGCGATAGGCTACAATCCGACCTTTATCAAAGTCGGAAACGTGATGGTACGCATTTTTCCTCCTTACACGAGGCATCACAACAACGTTTCACCAGGCAACGCCGGTCAACTGCTGTTTGTGTACTATAAATCGGTTGGAAACTCTCCTCCTGTCAGCACGTCGTAGGTGTCGCCACCGGCGCCAGCCTTGTGTGAATGCTCTGAAAAGCTAATCATTTGGATATCACAGCATCTTTTTCCTGTCGGTTAAATTTCGCGTCTGTAGCACGTCATCTTCGTGGTGTAGCAATTTTAATGGCCAGTAGTGTAGAAAGACTTGTGCTAGGCGACCTGTTTACCCGATGGGGGCCCGCGTCACATGGCATTTCATTTGACAGGTATTGTAAAAGTGTGGGGACTTTTCAAAATACAATATCACGTAAACGACTAGCACTAGAATATTGCAACAATGAGATTCTAATTTACCTTAATTTTAGTTTGTTAATGTCAGTAGTTATGGTTCCATTTAAGAAGTGTATGTTTGCACAAAAAAATATACTTTCTACGTATTATTACAAACAGATGATTGGCTAACAGTACGAGCCCCTAGCTACAAATCCTTTCTGCGAAAACCGCACGTCAACAGCACTTTCTATTTCCGCAATATTTGAGATTCAAGTTTTAGGTTATTCGCCCTGCATAAATGCAGTAATAGTGTGGTGTTGTGTACATAGTTCCGCGTAGTCAGCGCGTACACAACTTTCCCACTAGAGCGCGCTCCGCTAAGCACAACAGCGCGGGCGCACCGCTCGTCTGTCTCCGCACTACAAGATGGCGCTGCCATAGAAACAGACCAAATTCTGCTTCCGCCGATCCGCGTATTAATATGTAACGCAGCCAATTAGATTGCTGCTAATGTAGAACCTTTTCTCCTCGCGAATCACACTCGCGCAGTGATACATGAACGCACGAGGTATTATAACGAGTGTACAGACTGCCGATTAGTCAGTCTGCATTTATCTGCACCTGCCTGTACCAGTCTGCATTAGCCTATAGTCAAGTTTCAGTCTGCGTCTAATAAGATTACCATATTCCTGTACATAGCCATGAAGATAAATGTATAGACACTTGTCAAGTATCAGAGATATGTGAGAATAAGATTAACGTACCAAGACCAAAGTAACTTCAGATTGTCAATTGTACATAGCATCCAGAACCAAGTTAAGTTATTTCTATGATTGTTATTATTTTAATAAATGTATGTGAAAATTAATCAAGTTCTGCTTAAAGTTGGCCACCGTCAATCTGCTACTCTAAGCGTGCAAGTGGCATTTCTATCGTCTGACCTAACGGCAGAATATAAACACCCCACGATAAGACCACGAGACATATTACTGACACTCGCCTACTTCGCTAGAGCGACAAGTCAAATTATCTAATGGTGTGTGTGCCGAAGGTATTACGCACACCACATGTGGTTAGCAGGTAAATATTTTACTGACTTCTCTTCATATGGTTTTTAAGACATGTATGCAGCTGTAGATAATTCTTTATAAGACACCAATGCAAGCAACTTTCAGCATATCAACATTGTTAAAAAAATGGTTGAAATTGCTCTGAGCACTATGGGACTTAACATCTGAGTTCATCAGTCCCCTAGAACTACACATCCATGCCCGAAGCAGGATTCGAATCTGCGACCGTATCGGTCGCGCTGTTTCAGACTGTAGCGCCTAGAACCGCTCGGCCACACCGGCCGGCTCAACATTGTTAAGGAAGGCGCTTAACATGTCTTCAATCGCAACGTCAGAGACTCGACATCATTGTTTACTTCCTTAGCCAAATATGCAACATTTATCTTATTACTAACACCTTTTGATGCCCATTTCCACCCAAGGACATGTGCAGGATCTTTATTGGAGTCATACGTACCCATATCACACTCACATTCGTACGGCTTCACCATTAGCCAGAATCTAAATTCCGAGACAGAAGTGCTATTCCACGGATTACCATGGAACTTTCAACAAATAGCACTAAAGGGCATCAATCACTATGTTTTGCTTGAAATAACTAAGTTCCCATTGAGTGTCATTTGCCATTGTTTACAGCCGAGGTCTTCATTTATGAATAAGAAGCCGGTGCGTAAAACACTCCACCAAAAAAGAGAAGAAACGACGCACCACGAAGGAATTATGCGTACGGGACGTAAATCGGTACTTGTATTTACATGTACAGACAAATGATTTCTATTGCAGAAAAACTGGATGATTTGTTCAAGAGAAAGAGCTTTACAAACAGCGAATCAATAACGCGTTGACCCACCTCTGGCCCTTTTGCAAATAGTTACTCGGCACTAATTGAGAAGTTTGTTTTACTTGTTCCTGAGGGATACGGTACCAATTTACACTCCTGGAAATGGAAAAAAGAACACATTGACACCGGTGTGTCAGACCCACCATACTTGCTCCGGACACTGCGAGAGGGCTGTACAAGCAATGATCACACGCACGGCACAGCGGACACACCAGGAACCGCGGTGTTGGCCGTCGAATGGCGCTAGCTGCGCAGCATTTGTGCACCGTCGCCGTCAGTGTCAGCCAGTTTGCCGTGGCATACGGAGCTCCATCGCAGTCTTTAACACTGGTAGCATGCCGCGACAGCGTGGACGTGAACCGTATGTGCAGTTGACGGACTTTGAGCGAGGGCGTATAGTGGGCACGCGGGAGGCCGGGTGGACGTACCGCCGAATTGCTCAACACGTGGGGCGTGAGGTCTCCAGAGTACATCGATGTTGTCGCCAGTGGTCGGCGGAAGGTGCACGTGCCCGTCGACCTGGGACCGGACCGCAGCGATGCACGGATGCACGCCAAGACCGTAGGATCCTACGCAGTGCCGTAGGGGACCGCACCGCCACTTCCCAGCAAATTAGGGACACTGTTGCTCCTGGGGTATCAGCGAGGACCATTCGCAACCGTCTCCATGAAGCTGGGCTACGGTCCCGCACACCGTTAGGCCGTCTTCCGTTCACGCCCCAACATCGTGCAGCCCGCCTCCAGTGGTGTCGCGACAGGCGTGAATGGAGGGACGAATGGAGACGTGTCGTCTTCAGCGATGAGAGTCGCTTCTGCCTTGGTGCCAATGATGGTCGTATGCGTGTTTGGCGCCGTGCAGGCGAGCGCCACAATCAGGACTGCATACGACCGAGGCACACAGGGCCAACATCCGGCATCATGGTGTGGGGAGCGATCTCCTACACTGGCCGTACACCACTGGTGATCGTCGAGGGGACACTAAATAGTGCACGGTACATCCAAACCGTCATCGAACCCATCGTTCTACCATTCCTAGACCGGCAAGGGAACTTGCTGTTCCAACAGGACAATGCACGTCCGCATGTATCCCGTGCCACCCAACGTGCTCTAGAAGGTGTAAGTCAACTACCCTGGCCAGCAAGATCTCCGGATCTGTCCCCCATTGAGCATGTTTGGGACTGGATGAAGCGTCGTCTCTCGCGGTCTGCACGTCCAGCACGAACGCTGGTCCAACTGAGGCGCCAGGTGGAAATGGCATGGCAAGCCGTTCCACAGGACTACATCCAGCATCTCTACGATCGTCTCCATGGGAGAATAGCTGCCTGCATTGCTGCGAAAGGTGGATATACACTGTACTAGTGCCGACATTGTGCATGCTCTGTTGCCTGTGTCTATGTGCCTGTGGTTCTGTCAGTGTGATCATGTGATGTATCTGACCCCAGGAATGTGTCAATAAAGTTTCCCCTTCCTGGGACAATGAATTCACGGTGTTCTTATTTCAATTTCCAGGAGTGTATGTCCGATTGGCGCGTTGGATCGTCAAAATTCAGAGATGGTTGGAGGGCTCTGCCATAATGCTTCAAACGTTCACGTAGAATATCGTCGACATACCGCTGTGCTGTCCGCGGCCCGTGCTCTTGCGGTAGCGTTCTCGCTTCCCGGGTTCGATTCCCGGCGGGGTCAGGGATTTTCTCTGCCTCGAGCTGA
The DNA here is from genome assembly GCF_023864275.1 of Schistocerca cancellata. Taxonomy (NCBI): domain Eukaryota; kingdom Metazoa; phylum Arthropoda; class Insecta; order Orthoptera; family Acrididae; genus Schistocerca; species Schistocerca cancellata. The sequence continues at coordinate 185,721,286 of NC_064627.1, read as the reverse complement.
CTGGGTGTTGTGTGTCTTTGATCATCATTTCATCCTCATTCATTCGCAAGTCGCCGTAGTGGCCCCGCGAGGGGTCTCCCGGCCACCAACGCCATACGCTCATTATTCATTATTACCGCTGTGCTGCCATAGATGACAACCAAAGGGATCCTGCTATGAAATGAGATGGCACCTCACACCATCACTGCTGATTGTCTTACCGTATTGTCGAACGCTCAGTTTAGTGTACCACCACGGTCCGGGACGCCTCCAAACACGTCCTCACCGGTCATCGGAGCTCAGTTCGGATTGGGACTCGTCACAGAAGAGAATTGTACTCCAGTCAATGAGATTCCAAGCCGAATGTACCCGATACAACTGCAAACTGGCTCACTGGTGTACACAGGTCACTGGTAGTCGCCGCTAGGGGTGCCATGAACTCAGCCCCCTTTCTGTGAACCGTCGATTAATGGATCTAGTGGTCACTGAAGCACCGGTTGCACGTCGGAGCGATGATAGTGATGAATCCGGGGCAATGAGTGCTCTCTGACCTCTTGTTTTGTCGTCTCTCTAGTACGACAGCTTCCTTCTTGACGCTGTGTTCGGCTATGGTCCACCTCTTCCTGCCAGCATCGTCGAATAGTGCAATCGCTGCAATTCAAATGTCGAACGATTCGCCGATTACTCTTACCGGCTTCTTTGAGCCCAACTACACGTCCTCTCTCAAACGCTGACATCTGCGTAAATTGTTTACGCGTCTGTCTGCGAGGCATAGTAGCTGCCCAACGGAGTTCACGGAATGAATTTCGCAGAGACTTTATGCCCTGGTATCTACATGTTCCCTATTTACCACCCTTGCCAGCTGCGTGATGCCATAGCGCTGCAGTGTCACACATAGATACATCGGCCGCCAGTTTTTGCATTTCCCATCGAAACCTGCATGAATATACACTCATACTCATGAATGAAGATAATTGTAGAATGTGGTGTCACACAACGTGGCACTACACAAAACTGGCGCTAATAGCATAGGCACATAGAGAACACACACGACATAGATCTGTAAGTCCACGGTATTGGTGATAAGTTGAGAAAACCGTTCCGAAACGCATGTGCTACAAAACGCCGCTGTTTCCTGCACATGTACCCCGACATCAGTACGGGAAATGATCACCGTGCACACGTACACAGGCCGCACAACGGTTTGGCATACTCTGGATCAGGTGGTGGGGCAGCTGCTGGGGTAGAGCCTCCCATTGTCGCACCAGTGCCTGTCAGAGCTCCTGAAGTATCCTAAGGGTTTGCAGATGTACAGCGACACGTCGACCTAGAGCATCCCAGACGTGCTCGATGGGGTTGAGGTCTGGAGAACAGGCAGGCCACTCCATTCGTATGATATCTTCTGTTTCAAGGTACTCCTCCACGATGGCAGCTCGGTGGGGCCGTGTGTTATCATCCATCAGGAGGAAGGTAGGACCCACTGCACCCCTGCGCCGGCCAGGGTGGTCGAGCAGATCTAGGCGCTACAGTCTGGAACCGAGCGACCGCTACGGTGGCAGGTTCGAATCGTGCCTCGGGCATGGATGTGTGTGATGTCCTTAGGCTAGTTAGGTTTAAGCAGTTATAAGTTCTATGTGACTGATGAGCTCAAAAGTTTTAAGTTCCGTAGTGCTCAGAGCCATTTTGCAACCCTAAAAAGGCGGACATACTGGTGCAAAATTACGTCCCGATACACCTGACCTGTTACAGTTTCTCTGTGAATGACATGCAGGGGTGTACGTGCACCAATCATAATCCCACCCCACACCATCGGATCACGACCTCCATACAGGTCCCTTTCAAGGACCTTAAGTGGTTGGTATCTGGTTCCTGGTTCACGACAGATGAAAACCCGGCGAGAATCACTGTTCAGACTATACCTGGACTCGTCCGTGAACATAACCTGGGACCACTGTTCCAATGACCATGTACTGTGTTGTTGACACCAGGCTTTACGAGCTCTCCTGTGACCAGGGGTCAGTGGAATGCAACTTGCAGGTCCGCGGGCGAATAAACCATGTCTGTTCAGTCGTCTGTAGACTGTGTGTCTGGAGACAACTGTCCCAGTGGCTGCGGTAAGGTCCCGAGCAAGGCTACCTGTAGTACACCGTGGCCGTCTTCGGGCACTGATGGTGAGATATCGGTCTTCTTGTGGTGTTGTACACTGTGGACGTCCCGTACTGTAACGCCTGAACACGTTTCCTGTCTGCTGTAATCGTTGCCATAATCTTGAGATCACACTTTGTGGCACACGGAGGGCCCGTGCCACGACCTGCTGTGTTTGATCAGCCTCCAGTCGCCCTAGTATTCTACCCCTCATAACGTCATCATTATGTGTTCCTTGAGCCATTTTCAAAACACAGTCACCATTAGCACGTCTGAAAACGTCTGAACACTTACTCTCTGCGCCGCACTCTGACATGCACCAACACACCTCTGCGTATGTGGACCGCTGCCAGCACCACCGTGCGACGACCGCAGATCAAATGCACCGCGTACCCCGCAAACCGCCCACCAGAGCGTTGTTTCACCATGCATCAGCATTATCCTTAATTTATGAGCATGAGTGTAAATTTGTGACCAATTTGCATAACTCTCTCGCGGTGCTTCGTCTTTTTGTCTTAATGTGTAGTTTCCTTAGGTACAGAACGTAGATACCGCTGTTCCTACATACTTTGCTGACTGCAGTGAAGTGGTAATCATTTACATGTCCAAGCATGTAGCGCACTTCAGACTAATCTGTCTGCTGTTGGCATGTAGCAGCGTACATGTGTTACCGCGAGGCAGCACGGGGCATGGGAACTAGGCACCTGGCAGGTAGCGATACGCGGGCGCAGGTAGCACAGGAAGTGCCGTGCTCCGCCAGCGTGTAATTACGGCACCGGCGAAGGACGCCATTGTAGCGGGAGCCCGTCCTCATCTGGACGAGCGTGTCTCGGTTGTCGAGCCCGCGGCGCCTCTGTCGTACCACCCAGGCCGGCGACGCTGAGGAGAAAGGGCAGTGGATGCTCCTCTGGGACTTCCTACGCAGTGCCTGCCCACCACAACTCACCAGACAAGCGTATATAACCTGACACTGCGAAGATACGACGGGGTTGAATAAGTAATGCAACACATTTCCTCTCTGCCAGTTTCAGTTGCAAAAATGTGGAAATTTTTGTAGGACATCGTGAAATACTCCTGTTTCAGCCCCTATAGTTCCATGAAGTTCCGATACGTGACGACTCTATACGTTGTATTCAAAACGCCGTCTGTAACGGAGCTACAGTCGCAGGTTCGAATCCTACCTCGGGCATGGATGTGTGTGATGTCCTTACGTTAGTTAGGTTTAAGTAGTTCTGAGTTCTAGGGGACTGATGACCTCAAAGTCCCATAGTGCTCAGAGCCATTTTTGTTCGATGCGGTCGCGAATTTTCATCTGTAAAAATGAAGTCAGTGCGGAATGCCACCAGAAAGCGGAAGGGGTACAGCGTTACGATAACGTTGCGGATGAGTGTAATGTAATGCAACATTATACCTCCCCCACCATAACACCTGTTGTGTGCATAGTTCCGTGTAGTGAGCGCGTACACAACTTTCCCACTAGAGCGCACCCTGCTAAGCACAACAGCGCACGCGCAGCGCTCGTCCGTCTCCTCACTACGAGATGGCGCTGCCTTAGAGACAGACCAAATTCTGCTTCCGCCGATCCACGTATTAATATGTAACGCAGCCAATGAGATCGCTGCTAACGTAGAACCTTTTCTCCTCGTGGATCACACTCGCGCAGTGATACATGAACGCATGAGGTATTAGAACGAATGTACAGACCTCCGATTAGTCAGTCTGCATTTGTCTGCACCAGTCTGTATTAGTCTGTACGAGTCTTCATTTGTCTGCATTAGTCTGTACCAGTCTGCATTTGTCTGCATTAGTCTGTACCAGTCTGCATTTGTCTGTACCAGTCTATAGTAAAGTTTCAGTCTGCAACTAATAAGATTATCATATTCCTGTACATAGCCATGAAGAGAAATGTGTAGACACTTAATGTATAGACACTTTGTCAAGTATCAGAGATAGGTGAGAATAAGATTAATGTACCAAGACCAAAGGAACTTTAGATTGTCAATTGTAAACAGCATCCAGAATCAAGTTAAGTAAGGTTTATGATTGTTATTATTTTAATAAATGTATGTGAAAATTAATCAAGTTCTGTTTAAAGTTGGTCACCGTCAATCTGCTACTCTAAGCGTGCAAGTGGCATTTCTATCGTCTGACCTAACAGCAGAAGATAAACAGGCCACGATAAGACCACGAGACATATTGCTGACACTCGCCTACTTCGTTAGAGCGACAAGTCAAATAATCTGATGGTGTGTGTACCGAAGGTCTTACAGTACGCACACCACAACACCTGGACCACCAAAATGATCATTTTCGACAATGTTCCTGGGTGGATTACGCATTCCACAGATTTTAAGTCCGCATATACCCGACACTAGTTTTCAACATACGCGTCAAGATTTTAAAAACAATGGAGGTAATATTTTACCAGTCGTTCAGTTCATCCACAACAGAAATCAGCCCATTGGTCACGGAGCCATTGAGAACCATTGCGTGTGCGTCCTCACCGTCTGAAAACCCGCGACTGCTATGAAGCAGCTCCTCGACTGCCTGGATATTGTCTGTGGTCAATGTCGATGGTCTTCCTTCCCGATCAACATCGCCCACGTTTACGCGGCCTTGGTCAAATTGTTAGCGCCAGGTCACTATTGCTGGATACAACTTTGTATTTGGTCCATATTTCACCAGAATTTCACGGTGAAAGTGTGTGAAGTTTGGACATTTTGCCCGCAATAGTCGTACTGCCCCGCGTATTTCAACTTTGGAGCACGTTTCCAGTTGCCGTACCATTTCACGCGCACCGTAGTGCAGCAGAACTAGGTCTGTATCAAACTCTGGACATGTTTTTTGTCACTGCGACATTTTGTTGCTCAACGATCTAGTAAGACGACGTGTGTAACTTACTTTTTGAAGTACCCTCGTAGTACGAGTAGCCATGGAGTAATTGCTGAAGGAAAAAGTGTCATGCACTCCGTCCGCTCTGTCGAACGTAATTCCAGGTGTAACCTTTTTATTGTTTCACTTTGCGCACGATTTCATTTTCTTTTTAGTTTTCCAGTGGCCAAACTCATAATGCTTACTAAATTCATATACAGTAGTGATGGAGGAGAAACTAAAACATAAATGTAGTAAAGTCTAGTTATTATCATCACTATCATCATCATCGTAATAATTATCATGAGCATCATCACTATAGGCCAGCAGCTGTGACCCAGCAGTTCTAGGCGCTTCAGTCCGGAACCGCGCTGCTGCTACAGTCGCAGGTTAGAATCCTGCCTCGGGCATGGATGTGTGTGATTTCCTTAGGTTAGTTAGGTTTAAATAGTTGTAAGTCTAGGGGACTGATAACCTCAGATGTTAAATCCCATAGTGCTCAGAGCCATTTGAACCATTTTTGTAACGGAGATACTCCAAGCAGAAAGGTATCATTTAGTTTCTTTTGGCCGGCCACTGTGGCCGAGCGGTTCTAGGCGCTTCAGTCCAGAACCGTGCTGTCGCTACGGTCACAGGTTCGTATCCTGCCTCGGGCATGGACGTCTATGATGTCCTTAGGTTAGTTAGATTTAAGTAGTTCTAAGTCTAGGGGACTGATGACCTCATTTTAAGTCCCATAGTGCTTAGAGCCATTTGACCCATTTAGTTCCTTTTAGCGGGAAACCAAAACATCGTACATGTTCATAGGCGGCTGCAAAGTGTCTACGACGGCCTGGTACTGAACAAAAGCACGGTGAGTCGTTGGAACGTGCAGATATTCTCATTCGAGGTGATCGTCTGATGACAATCCAACACCTCGCTGCTCAACTGGACGTCTCCGTTGGTTGTGCTGACTCACTCGCCCACCAGTTGGGGTATTCAAAAGGTGGGTGCTATCTGGGTTCCTCACCGCTTAACAGAATACCATAAACAGCAACGGAGGGACATCTGTTCGGAGCTCCTAGCGCGTTACGATATCGATCGTGACAATTTTTTGTCGAACATCGTCACAGGTGAAGACATATGGGTTCATCACTTCGATCCGAAAACAAAACGGCAATCCATGGAGTGACTCCACACCACTTCCAGAAGGAAAAGTTAAAAGCTGCAACCTCAGTCATGGCGACGTCCTTCTGGTACCCTGAAGGGGTTATTCTGTTTGATGCTTTCCCCAACGGTGGTACGATAAAGTCTGATGTCTACTGTGCTACCGCCAGGAAATTGAAGAAACGACTTCAGCATGTTTGTCGCCGCAAAAATGCAAAAGAATTTCTCCATGACAACGCAAGGCCTCACCCAAGTCTGCGCACCCGAGAGCAGCTCACAAAACTTCACTGGACTGTTCTTTCTCATCCACCCTACAGCTCAAATCTCGCACCTTCCGACATCCATCTCTTTGGCCCATCGAAGGATACACTCCGCGGGAAGAGAACGTGAATGATGGGTATGTTACTGACGCAGCGAAATATGGGCTGCGATGTCGACAAGCAGTGTGGCCTCATGCGGGCATAGAGGCCTTCCCAGTAAGGCGGCGTAATGTCGTCGCATTGAACGAAGTTTGTGTTGATAAATAGGGTTTTGTAGGCAAAAGAGGTGGGAGTAATATGGTGTACTGCCCGGTTGGCCTTGCGGTCTAACGCACGGCTTTCCGGACGGGAAGGTGCTCCTGGTCCCCGGCACGAATCCGCCCGGCGGATTTGTGTCGAGGTCCGGTGAACCGTCCAGTCTGTGCATGGTTTGGCCGGCCGGTGTGGCCGAGCGGTTCTAGGTGCTTCAGTGTGGAACCGCGCGACCGCTACGGTCGCAGGTTCGAATCCCGCCTCGGGCATGGATGTGTGTGATGTCCTTAGGTTAGTTAGGTTTAAGTAGTTCTAAGTTCTAGGGGCCTGATGACCTCAGATATTAAGTCCCATAGTGCTCAGAGCCATTTGAACCATTTTTTTGTGCATGGTTTTTAGGCGGTCTTCCATCTGCCTCGGCGAATGCGGGCTGGTTCCCCTTATTCTGCCTCAGCTACACTATGTCGACGATTGCCGAGCAAACAAGTTCTCCAGTGCGCGTACACCACCATTACTCTATCACACAAACATAGGGGTTACAGTCATCTGGTGTGAGACGTTCCCTGGGGGGGTCGACCGGTTGCCGAACCGCACAATGACCCTGGGTTCGGTGTGGGGCGGTGGAGGGATGAAGTGGACTGCGGTAGTCGTCGTGGGGTTGTGGACCACTGCGGCTGCGGCGGGGACGGAGCCTCTCCGTCATTTCTAGGTCCCCGTTTAACATACAATACAATACAATAAAACAAAATATGGTGTACTGGAATCCTGAATGTAAACCACCGGCTTTTAGAAAAAAAGTGTTGCATTAGTCATTAAACGCTCCTAATGGTGTAAGGGTACAATCAAAGCTTACATTCGAAGGCCGTACAGGCTGGAATCGGTATTTCAGTCAGGAAAACTGCTATGATCAGGCGTGATCATCACATGGGGACAAAAGAGGACTGGCGCGAGAGCGGCTGTTCAAGTTTCTCCCACGTGAGTCGGCGTCGCTTCTATGTTACGACATTAGGCCTCCCAGATCGACCAGTGTCTTGTATCGAATCGCGACCAGCACATAACTTGGCGCATCATTCCACAACAGTGTTTTAAGGCTGACCAGCTACCCTAAACACGTTCTTTATTCTCCGATGGGTGTCTCCTGGGGTTTGTTGTTCGGCAGCTAAGAGAAAAATAACTGCATGTTGCTCCTATTTGGACGCATTTGGTAATACCGTCGCCATAGTTGACGTTTCCGCAATTACCGCACACATGTCAAAGACACCAATGCCACACTAATCATTTCCTTAAAAAATGTTCAAATGTGTGTGAAATCTTATGGGACTTAGTTGCTAAGGTCATCAGTCCCTAAGCTTACACACTACTTAACCTAAATTATCCTAAGGACAAACTCACACACACCCATGCCCGAGGGAGGACTCGAAACTCCGCCGGGACCTGCCGCACAGTCCACGACTACAGCGCCCCTGACCGCTCGGCTAATCCCGCGCGGCAATCCTTTCCTTAAATGTCGGTACTTATACAGGGTGAGTCACCTAACGTTACCGCTGGATATATTTCGTAAACCACATCAAATACTGACCAATCTATTCCACAGACCGAACGTGAGGAGAGGGGATAGTGTAATTGGTTAATACAAACCATAAAAAAATGCACGGAAGTATGTTTTTTAACACAAACCTACGTTTTTTTAAATGGAGCCCCGTTAGTTTTGCTAGCACATCTGAACATATAAACAAGTACGTAATCAGTGTCATTTATTGCATTGTAAAATGTTAATTACATCCGGAGATATTGTAACCTTAAGTTGACGCTTGAGTATCACTCCTCCGCTGTTCGATCGTGTGTATCTGCTAGCACCGAATTACGATAGGATCCAAAGGGAACGGTGATGGACCTTAGGTACAGATGAGACTGGAACAGCACATTACGTCCACATGCTAACACCTTTTTATTGGTCTTTTTCACTGACGCACATGTACATTACCATGAGGGGTGAAGTACACGTACACACGTGGTTTCCGTTTTCAATTACGGAGTGGAATAGAGTGTGTCCCGACATGTCAGGCCAATAGATGTTCAATGTGGTCGCCATTATTTCCTGCACACAATTGCTATCTCTGGCGTAATGAATGTCGTACACGCCGCAGTACATCTGGTGCAATGTCGCCGCAGGCTGCCACAATACGTTGTTTCATATCCTCTGGGGTTGTAGGCACCTCACGGTACACATTCTCCTTTAACGTACCCCACAGAAAGAAGTCCAGAGGTGTAAGATCAGGAGAACGGACTGGCCAATTTATGCGTCCTCCACGACCTATGAAACGCCCGTCGAACATCCTGTCAAGGGTCAGCCTAGTGTTAACTACGGAATGTGCAGGTGGACCATCATGCTGATACCACATACGTCGACGCGTTTCCAGTGGGACATTTTCGAGCAACGTTGGCAGATCATTCTGTAGAAACGCGATGCATGTTGCAGCTCTTTGGGCATGTCCCTGCAGATGCTGCTCGCCGACCGTGGCCCGTGTTTGTTACAACACGCAACTGAACGTCGGGGGTTTCAAGCGTGAACTTTAGGTTACAATATCTCCGGATGTAATTAACATTTTACAATGCAACAAACGGCACTGATTACGTATTTGTTTATATGTTCAGATGTGCTAACAAAACTAACTGGATTCCATTAAAAAAACGTAGGTTTGTGTTAAAAAACATACTTCCGTGCATTTGTTTATGGTTTGTATTAACCAGTTACACTATCCCCTCTCCTCACGTTCGATCTGTGGAATCGATTCGTCAGTGTTTGATGTAGTTTACGAAATATATCCAGCGGTAACGTTAGGTGACTCACCCTGTCTACCGGCATCGGATACGGGCTGCACTGCATATATGCTGCAGCATCACCCTCAAACGGAGACTTTATAATCGCCGTTTAGAGTAACTACAGGTAGCATTTCTGTGGCACACTCTCTCCTACTTCTTGATAACATGAGGGAGAGCCAGATCAAAACCTGACATCCGCCACAACAGGACCATTGAATGATCCCATACAAAAGTAATCAGCACACGCGTTAAGATATTTATTGTCCTGGGAGACGAGACGATCAACTCCTGTTTCGTAGAGTGCAGTCGGCCGCTGACGGATCCACAACAACATCCACTCTCACACTTGCTCGTCCCACAGAGACCGACGTTCACGCACGTCTTTCTTTAGGTCGCCAAAGACATGAAAATCACACAGTGATAGATCCAGGCTGAAGAGAGGATGTTGCGATGTTTCCCACCCGAATCGCTGAAGCGTAGCTTCATCCGACTGGCAGCGTGGGGGCGAATTTGTCGGACAACAGGATGATTCTATCAGACAGCATTCCTGGGAGTTTTTACTTTATGAGTTGCTTAGACCATGTGGTTGGGAAACATTGCAACATCCTCCGTACAACCCGGATCTTTCACTGAAAAAAAAAAATGTGTGTGTAATCTTATGGGACTTAACTGCTAAGGTCATCAGTCCCTAAGCTTACACACCCATTCCCGAGGGAAGACTCGAACCTCCGCCGGGGATCTTTCACTGTGTGATTCTCACATCTTCGGCGAACTGAAGTAAGACGTGCGTGGACGTCGGTTTCAGGGGGCGACGAGGAAGTGTAAGAGTGGGTGCGCTTGTGGATCCTTCGGCGACTGAGCGCGCTCTACGAAACAGGAATTTATCGTTTCGCCTCCCAGTGGGGTCAATGTCTTAACGTGTGTGATGATTACTTTTGTAATCACTGTGGCGGGTGTTCGACTGTACCTCACACAAAACGAGCTGCCCTTCTTAGAATTTTTTCGTTGACCAGTGTCAATCCTATGTGGTATGGATCCTACAGCGCTCAGCAATATTCCGCAAGCGGACAGACAACTCTAGAGTGGTAGTTTCCTTAATACACTCTTGGAAACTGAAATAAGAACACCGTGAATTCATTGTCCCAGGAAGGGGAAACTTTATTGACACATTCCTGGGGTCAGATACATCACATGATCACACTGACAGAACCACAGGCACATAGACACAGGCAACAGAGCATGCACAATGTCGGCACTAGTACAGTGTATATCCACCTTTCGCAGCAATGCAGGCTGCTATTCTCCCATGGAGACGATCGTAGAGATGCTGGATGTAGTCCTGTGGAACGGCTTGCCATGCCATTTCCACCTGGCGCCTCAGTTGGACCAGCGTTCGTGCTGGACGTGCAGACCGCGTGAGACGACGCTTCATCCAGTTCCAAACATGCTCAATGGGGGACAGATCCGGAGATCTTGCTGGCCAGGGTAGTTGACTTACACCTTCTAGAGCACGTTGGGTGGCACGGGATACATGCGGACGTGCATTGTCCTGTTGGAACAGCAAGTTCCCTTGCCGGTCTAGGAATGGTAGAACGATGGGTTCGATGACGGTTTGGATGTACCGTGCACTATTCAGTGTCCCCTCGACGATCACCAGTGGTGTACGGCCAGTGTAGGAGATCGCTCCCCACACCATGATGCCGGGTGTTGGCCCTGTGTGCCTCGGTCGTATGCAGTCCTGATTGTGCCGCTCACCTGCACGGCGCCAAACACGCATACGACCATCATTGGCACCAAGGCAGAAGCGACTCTCATCGCTGAAGACGACACGTCTCCATTCGTCCCTCCATTCACGCCTGTCGCGACACCACTGGAGGCGGGCTGCACGATTTTGGGGCGTGAGCGGAAGACGGCCTAACGGTGTGCGGGACCGTAGCCCAGCTTCATGGAGACGGTTGCGAATGGTCCTCGCCGATACCCCAGGAGCAACAGTGTCCCTAATTTGCTGGGAAGTGGCGGTGCGGTCCCCTACGGCACTGCGTAGGATCCTACGGTCTTGGCGTGCATCCGTGCGTCGCTGCGGTCCGGTCCCAGGTCGACGGGCACGTGCACCTTCCGCCGACCACTGGCGACAACATCGATGTACTGTGGAGACCTCACGCCCCACGTGTTGAGCAATTCGGCGGTACGTCCACCCGGCCTCCCGCATGCCCACTATACGCCCTCGCTCAAAGTCCGTCAACTGCACATACGGTTCACGTCCACGCTGTCGCGGCATGCTACCAGTGTTAAAGACTGCGATGGAGCTCCGTATGCCACGGCAAACTGGCTGACACTGACGGCGGCGGTGCACAAATGCTGCGCAGCTAGCGCCATTCGACGGCCAACACCGCGGTTCCTGGTGTGTCCGCTGTGCCGTGCGTGTGATCATTGCTTGTACAGCCCTCTCGCAGTGTCCGGAGCAAGTATGGTGGGTCTGACACACCGGTGTCAATGTGTTCTTTTTTCCATTTCCAGGAGTGTAGATTCGTTGCATCTTCAAAGTGTCGCCTTTCCCACAACATTTTCTATGTGATGTTTTCAGTTTAAGTAGTTCGTTATTGCAATCCTTATGTATTGAAGAAGTGATAGAAATTAGCAGCACGACCACTCTTGTGGACTGACACGCAGGATTCCTATTTACACAGCGTGGATTCAGCACTTGCAACATTGAAGTCACAGTGACCACAGACAAGACCTATTGGTCATGGAAGACATGACGTTTCTGGGGCGACATGAATATTCGGATGACGACGGCGGGAACGTTCACACACCTCCGCCAGAGTGTGCTGGGGCGGTCGACGGCAGCTCACAGAATGACTGACAACCTCTGCGCACGCGCCGAAGCCCTTGGTGTAGCTATCGTTCCCGCTACCGGTCAGGAAATCTCCGCTTTTGGCCACCGAATTTCGTGCCTTCACACCTACGCCTTTCCTACGTAGGCTCGCATCAATAGGATGCTTCAGTAATAGCTCAACAGTGTGACAGTCGCACCTGAAGATAGTCGGTCACTGGCCCCGACGAGATACTGTGGGAATTTCCCAACATACGATGTCTCTTCCGAGAACTACTTCTGAAACTGGGACTTATTTACGTACAGGGTGATAATGTGATGATGTTACAAATTTTCAAAGATGATGGAGAAGGGTAAACCTATCAGTTTGAGGTAAGGGGCCCTCGTACAGAAACGATCGAATGGACAATCATAAGCAAAACTCATTCTGATACCTGTGACAATTGAATACATGTATCGATACTCTTGTACATAAGATCTTAGGGTAGACAATCCTGACAAGCACTTAGGTGTAAAGGTTGAAATAATTAATTAATCCAATGCAGGTGGCGTACTGTGTACCGACACGAGTAATCCTGGCGTACAATGTCTGTACTGCAGTGGGCTGCTGTCTGTGTTTACAAGCTTATGCCCTACCGTCGATTAGCCCTAACCAAAAAGAGTCGTACGCAGAAACTGACATTCCTGTATAGGGAAGCAAATGAAAGCAAAGAGAAGCGGAAAGGTTGTACAGGACCAAATATGCGTTCAGTAGACATGCAGCGCACACCATGCTTCAGAGACTGCTCAAACGAGAGAGTGGCAAAGGGCAACTACTACCACAGTAAAACGACCGAGGCAGACGACGAACTGCACGGACTTAGAAGACGCACTGCTTGCTCGAGAGGATGGGGCGCCTGCAATCAGCACTCCATCAATTGCACGTGAAATGAATGTTTCGCACAATGCTATGTGACGAGTATTGGGGGAAGTGGAGCTACACGCTTACCATTCACAGACAGTACATGCTTTGACTACTGTCGACTTCGTATCTCGAATCGTGTTCAGCCAATGGTTTTTTCAGCGCCTTGCAGTCGATCCTCACTTTCCTGTGTATGTACTTTACACGGATGAAGCTTGTTTCACCAGAGACAGAATGCTGAATAGTCTCGGTTGTCATGTTTGGACCGATGAGAATCCCCACGCTGAAGATGTGAAGGGCCATCAACACGGTTAATCTTTCGACAATGATTACGTACCAGGCCCGTTTCTCCTTCCTCACCGCTTAAAGGCACCAGTGTACACAGTGTTTATCAGGGAGATGCTACCCAGGTTCCTGGAACGTATCGTACTTGTTATTTGTCAACGGAGGTGGTCCCCAACATCGTGGAGCCCCACCTCAACTTGGAGTGAATATAGGTGAAGACCTGGATCAGACATTGCACGAAAAGTGGACAGGCTGAGGAGGTACTGTTTCCTGGCCAACACTTTCCCCTGGTCTTACCCCACTTGATTTCTTCTTGTGGGGCAATATAAAAAGTCCTATGTACGCGACGACTGTTGAGACTGGCAAGAATCATCGCTGTCTACGACACTGTTCAAACGAGGCTGGTGTATTGGGGGATGTTGTACGACAGAACTTTGTGCGAAGGTGTCATGCCTGCATTAATGCTGCTGGATGCCATTTTGAACAACTGCTGTAAATGTAGCGACTTGTGAAACTAGTACAGGTAAATGGAACTAATTATTACTGCATTGTATACTTAAGGCGTTCTGTCTCTGACGCCAAGATACGTGCGCCATTACTAGTCCATCAAGAGGGGAAATTACCAGGGGATGTTGTGGATTCTGTTCGTCATGATCAGGATTCGGAAGTTGGGGCCCTTTGACTGAGCGCTGGGGAAAGCTAAGGTCGAACTTGAACAGACTTTCGCTTATTCTTTTCGACTCTGTCGTTTCCCTTACCTCAACCATATGCATAGACGCGCCGAAACACTATGACCAATGTCCACCACGACACTGGATGCCGCCTGGTGGCATTGAGAGAACGTGTCGTGGTAACAAAAGTATGTAAGCGGAGCAGACACGGACGAGGTATCACCCTAGCGAAGATACTGGCTGCAAGTGAAGCTAGTCGAATGTGCACGTGCTACTGACGTGAGCATCTACGGAAAGAGATAGAAGGGCAGTGAAACTACCACTAGGTGCTACATGGTTGGGCGTCCACGACTCTTCACAGAACGTGGGGTTAGGAGGCCTGTCTGTTCTGTAAAGTAGGATAGATGGTGATCTGTGGCATCTCTGGTGCACGCACAAGTGTTTCGGAGTACACCGTTCATCGTACGTTGTTGAACATTGAGCTCCGCAACAGACCACCCCTACGTGTTGATGTTGACCCAATGACGACGTCGATTACGATTGCACTGGGCACTGGACCATCAAGATTGGACAAGGGATCAATGGAAACGTGTCGCCTCTTCGGTGAATCTCGTTTCTTGTTACAGAAAATCTACTGCCGTGTCCGGAAACGTCATCCAAGCGAGCGACTCCTCGAAATATACACTGGGTCAGGGACGTAGGCTCGTGCGTGCAGTGCTAAGCTATGGGGAAGAGTCACCTGGGATTCCTTGGGATCTGCGGCAGTAATCTAAGACCAGAATCGTATTACTTTGTTTTGAGGAGCATGACACTGAGTCTTAGCCATCAAATTTGCCGGATCTGACCGTCGATCAGTGGAAACGTGTCGGCTCTTCGGGTGAATCGCATTTTTGCTACAGTAGGTCCATGGTCGTCTTCACAAACGCCGTTATAAAGGTGAACGACGGCTCGAAACGTGCTGCTCGCCATGGACGCAGGCTGGTGGCAGCAGTATTATGCTGTGGGAGACATTATACTGCGATTTCATGGGACTTGTGGTAGTAATCGCATACGCACTGACAGTTACGAACCACCTGCATCTCTTCATGCTTGATGTCTTCCCAAACAGCGACGACATCTTTCAGCAGTAATATTTTCCGTGTCTTGGAGCCAGAACCGTGCTACGGTGGCTTGAAGAGCATTATAGCAAACTCACGTTGATGTCTCGGCGACCAAATTCGCCTGATGTAAATTCTATGGAAAACATCTGGGACGCCGTCAGGCACCATCACCGCGTACGAATATCAGCGGTCCATTATTTAAACGAATTATATTACCTGTACATAGACATCTAATGCCACATATCTCCAAAAACTTGCCAACAACCTGTCGGATCAATGAAACACAGAATCAGGCGATGTATTTCGTTCCAAAGGCGGACAGACATGCAATTAAGCAGGTGTTCAAAATGTTTTGGTTCATCAATGTACATTTATCACTCTCCATCATCCCAGAGTTTCTGTCATCATGACGGAATCACCCTGTATATTGCTCGATCTGAATTATAAAGTACCGTCGTAGTTCCTAAACTTCCCATATGTATCTATATAAACCTTTAATAAATTTGGAATAAAAGTTATCAGCAATGGCGGACGAGTACTTCGGGCATAAGATGTCAACCTCGTTCTGCCAATGGCCTTGTCAAAGAGGGCGGATAAACGGCCAGAGATTCAGGACATCCACTTGCCTTTGTAGTGGGCAACTGCGGAAGAATGATCAACGCCCAACGGCATGAGGGTACAGAAGCCAATGGAAACCTCGATTAAAGGCGTACAATGTGTACCCGCAGGACTGGGGTCCCGTGACTGAAGATGACTGAAGTGTTAAGATGATGTCTCCATTGGCAAAAGATTCGGGATTACTATTCAGATTTCGGGGAGGGGGCTGCAATGGAGGTGACCATGAGGTAAAGATGGAATAATGAGCGAAAGGGTAATATTTTACGAGTCGGAGCGTGGAAAGTCAGAAGTTTGAACGTGGTAAGGAAGCTAGAAAATCTGGAAAGGAAAATGCTAAAGCTCAATCTACATACAGTGGCAACTAGTGTAGTGAAATGGAAACAAGGTAAAGATTTCTGGTCAGATGAATACAGAGTAATATCAACAAAAGCAGAAAATGGTAAAACGGGAGAATTATTCGTTATGAATAGTAGGGTAAGGCAGACAGAGAGTTATTGTAAAATGTTCAGTGATAGGGTTGCTCTGATCAGATTCGACAGCTGACCAATGCCGACATTGATGGTTCAGGTGTACATTCCAATATCGCCAGCAGAAATGAAGAGATTGAGTAAGTGTATGACGATACTGAACGGGTAATTCTGTACGTAAACAGAGATGAAAATCTAATAGTCATGGGAGATTGGAATGCGGTTGTGGGGGAAGGAGCAGAAGAAAGGGCTATGGGAGAATATGGGCTTGATAGTAGGAATGAGAGAGGCGAAAGAATCATTGAGTTCTGCAATAAATTTCAGTCAGTATTAGAGAATACTCAGTTCAAGTATCACAAGTGGAGGAGGTATACTTGGAAAAGGCTTGCTACATTGCCGATTTAGTACATCTGCGCATCTGAATCCTATCCACGAAGAGTCATCACACCACCAATTGAATTCCAAGTGATGTTACCCTACCTACAGCTATTAAAGGAAGCAGACTTCGCTACTGACATACAGTTGGTTGGTTGGTTGTTTTGGGGAAGGAGACCAGACAGCGTGGTCATCGGTCTCATCGGATTAGGGAAGGATGGGGAAGGAAGTCGGCCGTGCCCTTTCAGAGGAACCATCCCGGCATTTGCCTGGAGTGATTTAGGGAAATCACGGAAAACCTAAATCAGGATGGCCGGACGCGGGATTGAACCGTCGTCCTCCTGAATGCGAGTCCAGTGTCTACTGACATACAGTCATCTCCTGACAAAGTACATGGTAATTATCTTCGAAAGCTGTAGTTTTGACTCTGGTCTGACGCGGTCTGAACGCCGTGAAATTTTATACATTACAAATTATAGGAAACATAAACGACAGCGATTACTTTTTTTGGTATCAATAACAGCAGCCTCGTGTCTTCAAGTGCGTGTTTGCTGGTCATCAGTTAAAACGTCAGCAGCGCGTGACCAAATTTAGTTGCTCGGCCACACGCACCTGCCCCCACAATTTCAGGCAGCTCAACGCAACACACAATTATTCTCTGGCAAACAATGGAGTAATTGCTATAAATGCATATTCTTGTAAAATTTCGAGATTATGTTCTCAAATGATTAATCGTGCTGTTCAGATAGTGTCAGACAATTTCAACCTGATGTTATTGGCTTTTGCCGCAGAAGCCCAACTAGCTTGTTATCCAAATGGCGTTCGTAGGCAGAAACGTGAGGGCTTGAGACGATTACACAGAGCAACTATCCAATATTTTATTTCAGAAGGCGTTATAAATGAAATACCTGTATATATACCTTTATAACGATGATCCCGATGGGGCTCGTGTTTGATGCTTGTTTCCCTGCCAGCCAGACGTACTTCTTTGTAAATCCTGACACTGAAATGGGGCTCATATGGATGACCTGCAGTGCTCCTTGCCTTATATTTGTTGGCCACTATTCGTACAAGCTTACCCTCGAGACACATTCCTTGTACCGTTTCGGTTCTTACGTAATACATAACTATAGAAGTACAGTTTTTTACGGTCTTGGTCACTTCCGACCACTTATGTAGGAATTAATCTGGAAAACGTCACAAATGCTTTTATTTTCCTTTGCCGGATTGCACTATACAGGGTTGAATGCCCTCAGATTCACTGTTTATGTTACTACCCGGTTACTGTTGTTTCTTTTGTTATTGTGGTTTTCAGTCCGAAGACTGATTTGATCCAGTTCTCCACGCTAGTCTATCCTGTGCAACTTTCTTCATCTCTGTGCTGAATCTGATTACTGTATTAAAGTCCAGGTCTCCTTAGACAGTTTTTATCTCGCCCTACCTCCCTCTTGCCCCTCTCTGACACGCACTTATGCACTTCCCTCGCTTACCAGACTGCCGATTCTCTGATTTCTAAGGATGTCTCCTACCAACCTGAGCCTTACTTTAGTCAAATTGTACCATAAAACTCTTTTAATCCTCTAGTCAACTCCGTTCCTCTTATTAGCTGTTTAACCTGCCCATCTAATCTTCAACATTCTTCTCCAGCAATACGTTTTCAGATCTTGTACTCGTATTCTCTTTTTGTCCTAACTGTTTATCGTCTACGTTTCACTGTCACTTAATGCTACAGACATGACAATTTCTAACTGGAATTCGATATCAATATATCTAACTGTATCATAAAAGCATTACTTTTTACTGCCAGCCCGCATTTTATAACGTCTTTACTTCAAATGGTTCAAATGGCTCTGAGCACTATGGGACTCAACTGCTGTGGTCATCAGTCCCTTAGAACTTAGAACTACTTAAACCTAACTAACCTAAGGACATCACACACAGCCATGCCCGAGGCAGGATTCGAACCTGCGACCGTAGCAGTCGCACGGTTCCGGACTGCGCGCCTAGAACCGCGAGACCACCGTGGTCGGCCCGTCTTTACTTCTCCCATTGACAGTTATTTTCCTGCCATAATTGAACACTTGTATACTGATTTTTGTGTCTCATTTCCTTATCTAAATCCCTCCGCATTACCTGATGTAACTCAACTACACTCCATTACAGCTGTTTGAACTTCGCTGATCTTCACCCTTTAACCTTTTTTCAAGACACTACGGATTTATTTTAACCGATTTTTCAAGTTCTTTGCCATCTCTGCCAGAACGACAAAGTCATCGAAAACCCTGAAGGCTTTGATAGTAACTGCATACGTTTCCCAAATTTCTTCTTAAGTTCCTTTACTAGACCAGCTTCGAAGTTTTTCGGTTTGTATGAAAAAATCAGTTTCAAGCCGACAGGCTAACATCTTGCCAGCC
Source organism: Schistocerca cancellata (assembly GCF_023864275.1). Classification (NCBI taxonomy): domain Eukaryota; kingdom Metazoa; phylum Arthropoda; class Insecta; order Orthoptera; family Acrididae; genus Schistocerca; species Schistocerca cancellata. Next base: position 185,702,146 of record NC_064627.1, on the reverse strand, counting down.
TAAAAACATTACTAGACGGCATATACACTGAAATAAATTTTTATATTCAAAAGAAGTCAACGATAAAATATATAGTTTATCATGCGAACTTTATTTCGATGTCATAAATAGTATCTGCGTGATTTCTGATTCCCTCCTGTTAAATTTCCTTCCTTTTTCTTACTAGGGCCTCGCTACTAGAAGCTCACGTGTTGTATCTGTTTTGTAAATTATCGTGAAATAATATTTAGTTTTATTTTAAATTTGTTCCTATTTATTACTGCTGAGTCTATTACTGTTCATAACTAATGATTCAACATTTTATACTTTTTTCAGCCTTTTAAATACAGTCCGTTGGATGTGGTCGGTTTGATAACGTTGTCGTTTATGGATTTTCTTGTTTGTAAGTCGAGTCTTCAATCCACGTCGACAGTGAAGACCGATCATCATTATTCTCACCATGCAAAAAACCATTCCTTTGCATTAAAATATAGCAATACCACGGTTTTCTATCACCAAGATTGTCGCTTAGTATCGACGATTTCTCAGCCTGATGCAACATAATAAGAAAGGTATCACATGATGATACAACTAATAGCACAGCAGGAGAATTTATACAGCTCATCACACCTCAAGTCTACATTTATAAATGTTGTTGCCATTCCCTTGTTCTGTCCGCTGTTTCTTTCTACGGAAGCGTAGCAATTACATTGTTTTCAATATCCAGTGGAACATTTCCAGTCACATATACTTACATTAGGACACACGTCACGAGTTTTTCACAAGATGCGTCACTCATACAAGGATTTGCAATACTTGACGTAGCAACTTCAAGTAGAAATGCCGTTAGATTCTGGCTAATAACTTTTCGTGTAAATTGCTGCAAACATATTATGTTCTCATGAATTACATATATTTAAAAAACCTTTCATAAACTCAGATCTATAAGTTAAATGATAGGATTATTTAGCATTATAAAAGTCTAACAGTTATTTGGCGATAAAATGACTGAATCATAATGAACAGTTCAGATATTCCACAAATACTGAGAACGTCTTTGTAATAAGAATTGTATCATTACCTTATTATTTCCAGGCAGAGATAATTGATTAGAAAAGGCTGTAACCATTCTACTTTCTGACTTACATGTAACAGCATAAATGTCGCTTCTGTCTCCTTCAGAACTGGTAGCAGTAACAACGGATGCTACACTACTGGCCATTAAAATTGCTACACCAAGAAGAAACGCAGATGATAAACGGGTATTCATTGGACAAATATATTATACTAGAACTGACATGTGATTACATTTTCACCCGATTTGGGTGCATAGATCCTGAGAAATCAGTACCCAGAACAATCACCTCTGGCCGTAATAACGGCCTTGATACGCCTGGGCATTGAGTCAAACAGAGCTTGGATGGCGTGTACAGGTACAGCTGCCCACGCAGCTTCAACACGATACCGCAGTTCATCAAGAGTAGTGACTGGCGTATTGTGACGAGCCAGTTGCTCGGCCACATTTGACCAGACGTTTTCAATTGGTGAGAGATCTGGAGAATGTGCTGGCCAGGGCAGCAGTCGAACATTTTCTGTATCCAGAAAGGCCTGTACAGGACCTGCAACATTCGGTCGTGCATTATCCTGCTGAAATGTAGGGTTTCGCAGGTATCGAATGAAGGGTAGAGCTTCGGGTCGTAACACATCTCAAATGTAACGTCCACTGTTAGAAGTGCCGTCAATGCGAACAAGAGGTGACCGAGACGTGTAACCAATGGAACCTCACACCATCACGTCGGTTGATACGCCAGTATGGCGATGACGAACACACGCTTCCAAAGTGCGTTTACCGCGATGACGCCAAACACGGATGCGACAATCATGATGCTGTAAACAGAACCTGGATTCTTCCGAAAAAATGACGTTTTGCCATTCGTGCACCCAGGTTCGTCGTTGAGTACACCATCGCAAGCGCTCCTGTCTGTGATGCAGCGTCAAGGGTAACCGCAGCCATGGTCTCCGAGCTGATAGTCCGTGCTGCTGTAAACGTCGCCGAACTGTTCGTGCAGATGGTTGTTGTCTTGCAAACGTCCCTATCTGTTGACTCAGTGATCGAGACGTGGTTGCACGATCCGTTACAGCCATGCGGGTAAGATGCCTGTCATCTCGACTGCTAGTGATACGAGGCCGTTGGGATCCAGCACGGCGTTCCCTATAACCCTCCTGAACCCACTGATTCCATATTCTGCTAACAGTCATAGGATCTCGGCCAACCGCAATCGTGATAGGCTACAATCCGACTTTTATCAAAGTCGGAAACGAGATGGTACGCATTTCTCTTCCTTACACGAGGCATCACAACAACGTTTCACCAGGCAACGCCGGTCAACTGCTATTTGTGTATGAGAAATCGGTTGGAAACTTTCCTCATGTCAGCACGTTGTAGGTGTCCCAACCGGCGGCAAGCTTGTGTGAATGCTCTGAAAAGCTAATCATTTGTGTATCACAGCAACTTCTTCCTGCTGTTTAAATTTCGCTTCTGTAGCACGTCATCTTCGTGGTGTAGCAATTTTAATGGCCAGGAGTGTATTTCATTATATGATCACGTTATGAACGATGCACTTCTATGACAATGCAGCTCATGTATTTTATGATGTTCTTCCTTCGGTGCCTCATCACTTGGATTTTTTTTACAGGGGCTTCTTTACCATGAAATACTCCGGATTAACAATACGTCCATCCTCCATATTAACGTGCAATATGAGAGCTGGGCAGTAACGACAATATCATTCTTCCACATGAAAAAGGAATAGAAAAGGGAATGTATATTTTTCAAAAATGACACAATCGTTATCTACTTCTTCAAAACCGACACAACAGAGAACGTTAGACAGTAATTCTTTTAGACAGTAATATCATCAATACATCATCGCAAATAATACAATTCATACTACAGTCAGAAGCATCGTATTTACTTGGGGAGCTAACAATGGTTAAATTAGAAAAATATCACGTAAGTGGAATTTTTCAGTTCATTCACTACAATTGACGTAACTCGAAATTCTCTGAAATGATTCTTGAAAATGGACAATCCGTACTACACTCCTGGAAATGGAAAAAAGAACACATTGACACCGGTGTGTCAGACCCACCATACTTGCTCCGGACACTGCGAGAGGGCTGTACAAGCAATGATCACACGCACGGCACAGCGGACACACCAGGAACCGCGGTGTTGGCCGTCGAATGGCGCTAGCTGCGCAGCATTTGTGCACCGCCGCCGTCAGTGTCAGCCAGTTTGCCGAGGCATACGGAGCTCCATCGCAGTCTTTAACACTGGTAGCATGCCGCGACAGCGTGGACGTGAACCGTATGTGCAGTTGACGGACTTTGAGCGAGGGCGTATAGTGGGCATGCGGGAGGCCGGGTGGACGTACCGCCGAATTGCTCAACACGTGGGGCGTGAGGTCTCCACAGTACATCGATGTTGTCGCCAGTGGTCGGCGGAAGGTGCACGTGCCGTCGACCTGGGACCGGACCGCAGCGACGCACGGATGCACGCCAAGGCCGTAGGATCCTACGCAGTGCCGTAGGGGACCGCACCGCCACTTCCCAGCAAATTAGGGACACTGTTGCTCCTGGGGTATCGGCGAGGACCATTCGCAACCGTCTCCATGAAGCTGGGCTACGGTCCCGCACACCGTTAGGCCGTCTTCCGCTCACGCCCCAACATCGTGCAGCCCGCCTCCAGTGGTGTCTCGACAGGCGTGAATGGAGGGACGAATGGAGACGTGTCGTCTTCAGCGATGAGAGTCGCTTCTGCCTTGGTGCCAATGATGGTCGTATGCGTGTTTGGCGCCGTGCAGGTGAGCGCCACAATCAGGACTGCATACGACCGAGGCACACAGGGCCAACACCCGGCATCATGGTGTGGGGAGCGATCTCCTACACTGGCCGTACACCACTGGTGATCGTCGAGGGGACACTGAATAGTGCACGGTACATCCAAACCGTCATCAAACCCATCGTTCTACCATTCCTAGACCGGCAAGGGAACTTGCTGTTCCAACAGGACAATGCACGTCCGCATGTATCCCGTGCCACCCAACGTGCTCTAGAAGGTGTAAGTCAACTACCCTGGCCAGCAAGATCTCCGGATCTGTCCCCCATTGAGCATGTTTGGGACTGGATGAAGCGTCGTCGCACGCGGTCTGCACGTCCAGCACGAACGCTGGTCCAACTGAGGCGCCAGGTGGAAATGGCATGGCAAGCCGTTCCACAGGACTACATCCAGCATCTCTACGATCGTCTCCATGGGAGAATAGCAGCCTGCATTGCTGCGAAAGGTGGATATACACTGTACTAGTGCCGAAATTGTGCATGCTCTGTTGCCTGTGTCTATGTGCCTGTGGTTCTGTCAGTGTGATCATGTGATGTATCTGACCCCAGGAATGTGTCAATAAAGTTTCCCCTTCCTGGGACAATGAATTCACGGTGTTCTTATTTCAATTTCCAGGAGTGTATTTAACTGTTTTCTGCGCTTATCGTGATCAACTTAAATGACACAAACAGAAATAACTCGAAATTCTCTGAAATGATTCTTGAAAATGGACAATCCGTACTATTTAACTGTTTTCTGCGCTTATCGTGATCAACTTAAATGACACAAACAGAAATATCACATAGTTTTTTGTGACTTCACTCCAAAAGATTTACACAACTCTAAATAACATTGTTTTGAAGTTGTTAACGACGTTCCGTTCATTATGGAATTCAATATACAACTAATAATGCAACGCTCTTTTTATTAATGGGGACGTTCCCACTCGAAACAGTTAAAGTGACACATCCTTCCAAGAACGGTCAAATTATGAAATTACAGATACACCCTTTTGATGAGTGATCAGGTATCGTTCCTGCAACTCTGTCAAATTAAACGCACAAAAATGAAGACTTCTTAGTTATGTCACTTTTGAAGCAAGGGTGCGATATTTACTGATAGGCGTTTTGCAACTGCAAACTGAAACTCAACCAGAGATTTTCACTCTAGTCGTGAGAATCCACAAAAGAAACACTGATCTGCGGCCAAGTAAGTTACAGGATTGAATACTGATAGATTAATAGTTACACGAAAACGTCGTAGAGTTACACGAAATCAGTCGCACATGTTAGTGAATAATAAATTGCACAACTCGAGTCTGTAGAAATAAAGTGAATTGAGCATGTGCCGAGGGGCAAGCGACTCTCTGATCATCCATATTTACGCAGGCCATTTGGCACAAACTGCAGAAACACGAAATTTAGTGTCTGTGATTGAAGCTTGCTGTGGTGAGGGATTACAACATTGATTTTTCATACGGGCCACGTGGCCGCTTTTCGAGTCCAAATAATGCAGGAAGCGTTTTCATATATGATGATGGGATTATAAGAGCCCATACGCGTCCAGTCGTTAGCCTGTAATTGCTGCTGTATGTAATTTCCGTCTGAATGTTTACAGGATGAATTAACTGACGTAGGACAGTGATTGCATGCGGAACAGGAGATGATTAGTAATTGATAACATCACTACTAATCGGTGATCGAATGGTAGAAACATAAAGGCGATGGGGGGGTTGAAGGGTGAGAGGGTTGTAGGAAGAGAGGAAGGGAGACATTAAACTAATGTGTTATTGAATATACATTTGCATCTATATCTATACTCAGCGTACCACCAAATGGTGTGGTGTACATCTTCTCCCCTTTCCTGTTCCATTTACTAACTGCGTCGAAAAGACAATAGCTGCTAAGCCTCCGTGTGGGTTAGAATTTCTCTAACTTTACCTTGATAGTATTATCGCGAGATACATGCAGGAGGAAGTAATATACTGGTTGACAATTCTACCGAAGTACGCTCTTGGGATATTAACAGCAAATCACTCCGTGATGCACATTGCCTCTTTCGTAGTGTTTGCTAGATGAGATTGATGAGCATCTACGTGGAGATTTCGCACTTACAAACGAAACTGTGACGAAAAGCGCTGCCCTTCTCTGGATCTTCTTTACTTAATCTATTAGTCCTATCTGGTAAGGGTTATAAACTGACGAGCAATTTTCAAGTAGCTGTCGAAAGTGGTTTTTGTAAGGTACTTGCTTTATGGGTGAACTACAGTTTCTAAAGGCTCTTCCAATGAAACTCAGTCTAGCATCCTGGTTATCCGTGATTAATTTTATCTACTTGTTCCACTTTAAAGCGTACCGTACCACTGCCTGTTCACTCTGGGGCGAGTAGAACTGAAGTTGTGTACGAGTAAGGAACTGGTTACGGCTCTTTCCGCGATAAATTTTATAGCGGTCGCAAAAATGCGAAGTAAATCTGCAGCTACTCGAGAGACAATACGCTCGCTCTGATTATACTTTCGAGACAGTCGTTGGTGATGAACGCCAGTAAGGTAACTTAGCCGATGAAACCAAAGACGTCCAATGCGTTATTAACAGATATTACGTCTAGGGTTACCACTACTATACCGAATAGCATACGAATATGTTTGTTAATAATAAGCCGTCTTTTTCGGGCTTAGTCCAATAACACTCGGAGCTACAACTCCATTCCCGACGATGCAATAAAGTTTTCTGGTCGTTAAATCTTGCTGACAAGGGAACCTCCCCATCGCACCCCCCCCCCCCACAGATTTAGTTATAAGTTGGCACAGTGGATAGGCATTGAAAAACTGAACACACATCAATCGAGAAAACAGGAAGAAGTTGTGTGGAACTATGAAAAAAATAAGCAAAATATACAGACTTTGTAGTCCATGCGCAAGATATGCAACATCAAGAATAATATAAGCAGAGGAGCACCGTGGTCCCGTGAGCAGCTGCGGAATGAGAGGTCCTTGGTTCCAGTCTTTCCTCGAGTGTAAATTTTACTTTCTTTATTTTCGCAAAGTTATGATCTGTCGTTCGTTCAGTGACGTCTCTGTTCACTGTAATAAGTTTAGTGTGTGTGTTTTGCGCAAAACCGTGCGATTAGTAGACGAAAGGACGTGCCTCTCCAATGGGAACGGTTCCCGGGTTCGATTCCCGGCGGGGTCGGGATTTTCTCTGCCTCGTGATGGCTGGGTGTTGTGTGCTGTCCTTAGGTTAGTTAGGTTTAAGTAGTTCTAAGTTCTAGGGGACTGATGACCATAGCTGTTAAGTCCCATAGTGCTCAGAGCCATTTGACCCATTTTTTTTCCAATGGGAACCGAAAACATTAGATCGAAAGGTCATAGGTCAACCGATTCCTCAACAGGAAAACACGTCTCTTATCTTCTATACGACACTGGTGACGGCATGTGTGTCACATGACAGGAATATGTTGTCGACCCATCTAACTTGTACACTTGGCGAATGGGTAAAAAGATTCTTCTACCTTGCCCGATTTAGGTTTTCTCGTGGATGTGATAATCACTCCTAAAAAAGTGATGAAAACATAAGAGTTTGTCACATAAACTGCAACAAATGAATGCAACAGTTTCACAGTCGCACAGTTTTCTCTGTGCTCTGTCAAAACATGTTTTTAACGTTTACATATTTTTCCGTGTGTAGACTGTCAAATCCTGCATATGTCCAAGCAAATCTGAACATGTCCTGGAATTTTAGAGAGCGTAGTTGATTATGTGTGAGTGATTGAACTTTGATAATTGTCTGAAAATAAAAAAAAATAAACTTTTCACTCGAGGGAAGACTTGAACCAAGAACCTTTCGTTCCGCAGTTGCTCACGCTAACCACGGGACCACGGTGCTCCTCTGCCTATACTATCCTTGATGTTGCCGATCTTGCGCATGGACTACTCAGTTTGTATATTTTGCTTATTTTTTTCATAGTTCCACACAACTTCTTCCTGTTTTCTCGATTGATGTGTGTTCAGCTTTTCAAGGCCTATCCACTGTGCCAACTTATAACTAAATCTGAGGGGGGTGCGATGGGGAGGTTCCCTTGTGAGTAGAAATGGAAGAAAACTTGTGGCAATACTGACAGTACGACTTACATTAGAAGGCATGCTGAAGAAAGCCAGATTTATATTTATAGCATTTTCTGAAAGATTTTCACAATACTGACTGCATTACAGTCTTCGATACACTGAATGTAACAGGGGCAACATAAAGGGAGCGAAAGTTTATTTACAACTTGTACAGAAAACAGACTGCAGTTATAAAAGTTGAAGAGCATGAAAGGGAAGCATTAACTGGGAATGAAGTAAGACATCGTTATAACGTTACCTGGTGTTATTTAATATGAGCCGGTCGCGGTGGTCTAGCGGTTCTGGCGCTGCAGTCCAGAACCGCGCGACTGCTACGGTCGCAGGTTCGAATCCTGCCTCGGGCATGGGTGTGTGTGATGTCCTTAGGTTAGTTAGGTTTAAGTAGTTCTAAGTTCTAGGGGACTTATGACCTAAGATGTTGAGTCCCATAGTGCTCCGAGCCATTTGAACCAAGCCATTTAATATGAAAACTAAGCAAGCAATACAGGAAACCAAGGAGAAATACCTATACGGAATTACACTGAAGAGCCAAAGGGACTGGTACACCTGCCTAATAACGTGTAGGGCCTCCGCGAGCAGGCAGGAGTGCCGCAACACGACGTGATATGGACTAGACTATTGTCTGAAGCAGTGCTGGAGGAACTGACACCATGAATCCTGAAGGGCTGTCCATAAATTGGTAAGAGTACGAGGGTGTGGAGATCTCTTTCGAACAGCACATTGCAAGGCATCCCAGATATGCTCAATAATGTTCATGTCTGGGGTGTTTGGTGGTCAGCGGAAGTGTTTAAACAGAGAAGAGTGTTCCCAGAGCCACTCTGTAGCTATTTAGGACGTGTGAGGTGTCGCATTGTCCTGTTGGAATTACCCGTCCGTCGAAATGCACAATGGACATGAATGGATGCAGGTGATCAGACAGGGTGCTTACGTACGTGTCATCTGTCAGAGTCGTATCTAGACTTGGCAAGGGTCCCATATCACTCCAGCTGCACATGCCCCACACCATTACAGAGCTCCCATCAGTTTGAACAGTCCTCTGCTGACATGCAGGGTCCATGGATTCATGAGGTAGTCAATCTCCATACCCGTACACACCCATCCGCTCGATACAATTTGAAACGAGACTCGTCCGACCAAGCAACACGTTTCCAGCCATCAATGTCCAATGTCGGAGTTGACGGGCCCAGGCGAGGCGTAAAGCTTTGTATCGTGCAGTCATCAAGGGCACACGAGTGGGCCTTCGGCTCTGAAAGCCCATATCGATGATGTTTCGTTGAATGGTTCGCACCTTGACACCTGTTGATGGCGCAACATTGAAATCTGCAGCAATTTGCGGTGTCGAGTTCAACGATTCCCTTCAGTCGTCGTTGGACCGGTTCCTGCAGGATCTTCTTCCGGCCGCAGCGATGTCGGAGGTTTGATGTTTATCGGATTCCTGATACCCACGTTAAACTCGTGATACGGTCGTACGGGAAAATCCCCACTTCATCGCTACCTCGGAGGTGCTGTGTCCCGTAGCTCGTGCGCCGGCTATGAGATCACGTTCAAACTCAATTAAATCTTGATAACCTGTCATTGTAGCAATAGTAATCGACCTAACAACTGCGCCAGACACTTATTGTCTTATGTAGGCGTTTCCAACCGCAGCGCCGTATTCTACCTGTTGACATATCTGTGTATTTGAATACGCATGCTTATACCAGCTTCTTTGGCGCTTTAGTGCAAAATTCACGGAGAAGTAATAAAAACTTTGTTTTTTCGATCACATTTTGGTTCTGTCAGAGACGCCAAAGGACGTGAAAGAGCAGTTGAACAGAATGGATAGTGTTTTGAAAAAGAGGTTATAAAATGAACATCAACAAAACTCGAACGAATTAAATAACGCGATGCTGAGAGAATTAGAGTAGGAAATGTGACACAGGAAGTATTAGAACGGTTTTGCTATTTCGGTAACAAAATAATTGATGATAGCAGAAGTACAGAGAATCAAGACCAGACTGGACCAACATTATGTTGGTAGACTGAGTAATTAATGAGCAACTACTAATTCGTATTAGAGGAAAAAGAAATTTATGGCACAACTTGAGTAAAATAAGGGAGAGGTTTATAGGACACATCCTAAGGCATCAAGAAATTGGCAATGGAGAAACCGTAGAGAGTGAGCAAAGGAAGAAAATAATAAGCACGTTTAGGTGGATATAGGATGCAGTAGTCATTCGGTGACGAAGAGGCTTGCGCAGATGATGGTGTGAAGAGCTGCATCAAACCAGTCCTTGGATTGAAGACGACAACAGCGGCGACGGCGACTGCTGCTGCTGCTGCTACTACTACTACTACTACTACTACTACTACAGGTGGAAAACTAAAAGTTTGCTCAAATGTGGAATTTTTTCGCCGATGCGAAAGACGAACATTTCGTGGCAAAAGAAGACGTTAAACTGAAGCATCTCAAAATTTTGTGTCGAAAGACGGCATATTACTAAAAAAATATTCCTACCTAAAACTTCGGTGGTTGTTCCTTGAGTGTTTTTCACGAAACTGAAGGTTCTTTTTGATCGAAGGCGGTAACTGCTCGATACGACTACGTTTCTTGATTAGTCGTAACAAGAGTTTCTTTAACAGTTTTCTGCAGTATTTCGTTTACATCCATACCACGCCCCGTAAATTAACATAAAGAGGTTGGAAGAAGGTACTATGTAATGAATTATTACGTTTATGGAAGGATCAGGAAATCTGTGGTTTTTCTTTTCAACAGCTGCTGGAGTCTTAAAGATGTAGTAGGGCACTCTTCAATTTTCCATGGGATGCATATTCTACCAAATGTTGTCTTCAGTTCGGAGAATGGTTTATGTATCTCTCCATGCTAGTCTGTCCCACCTAAGTCTCTTCATAACTACTGCAAACTACACCTATTCCAACCTTCCCACTGTATTCATTCCTGGCTCTCTGTCTACAATTTTTATCTCTCCTCTTCCCTTCCATTACCCCACTGACTCTTCCTTTATGCTTCTTAGGATGTATCCTATCAACAGACCCCTTATTTTAATCAGGTTGTAGCACTATTTTCCGAACAATTCGTTTCCTCCTTATTCTTTATTCGATCTAGCATCTTTACATCTTCAGTATTTGTCTACAGCGCTACATTTCAAAAGCTTATGTCCTCTTCTTGTCTGATCTAGTTATTATCTACTTTTCACTTTGAGCAAGGTTACACTTCACACAAATATCTTCAGAAAATACTTACAACATTTGAACTTATGCTCGAAGTTAACAAATTTCTCTTTTTATTAAGTGCTTTTTTTACTCTTACGAGTCTGAGTTTTATATCTACTCTATTTCTGCCATTATCAGTTATTTTTCTGCTCATCTACCACTTTTAGTACCTTATTTCCTTATCTAATTCGTTCAGCATTGCCTAATTTAATTCGACTACATTCCATTACTGTTGTTTCACTTTTGCTGATGTTCACCTTGGACTGTCTTTTCAAGACACTATCTACGAGGGTTGCCCAGAAAGTAATGCACTGCATTGTTTTTCTCCAACAATCCTTTATTGAACATAATGAGAATTCTAGAATGAAATTTTCACTCTACAGCGGAGTGTGCGCTGATATGAAACTTCCTGGCAGATTAAAACTATGAGCCGGACCGAGACTCGAACTTGGGACCTTTGCCTTTCGCGGGCAAGTGCTCTACCAACTGAGCTACCCAAGCACGACTCACGCCCCGTCCTCACAGCTTGCCCGCGAAAGGCAAAGGTCCCGAGTTCGAGTCTCGGTCCGGCACGCAGTTTTAATCTGCCAGGCAGTTTCATAATGAGAATTGATCACACGAAAGAACGTTCTTTTTTCTACACACCCCATTTTTCCACGTAATCACCATCTCATTCCATGGCCTTCCTCCAGCGTGAAAAATGGCGTGTATGCCCTGTCGGTACCAATCCTTGTCCTGGTGGTGGAGCCAGTGCTTCACTGTGTGAATCACCTCCCCATTGTCTTCCAAATGTCTTCCATGAATGGCGTCCATTTATGGCCCAAACAACTGAAATTCCGAGGTGGCTTTGTCAGGTGTGACAGCCGTGAGTGGTCTCCCCGACAGCTGCAAATTGTGGAGCTTCGCCGAACCGCCTTCTGATGACCTCACCCTAGGTGCCCGGTGACTAACTGCACGTCTATCTACAGCAGATGGTCGATAGACTTTGCACAAGCATTAGAGAATATTGCCCACGGTCTCTCTGTCTGCAGTGAGAAATTCAATGACGACACGTTGCTTCTAACGTACATCACCTACAGAGCCATTTTGAGACTGTCCTGCAGCTACGCTGTCTGTCGGAATTGACGGAAAGTTGGCGCGCTTACTCAGGAGACTTCAAACAACAAATACGTAACGTTTCGCGTTCTAACATTGTTTTGGGCTGAGAAAAAAAAAGCGGTGCATTACTTTCTGGACAACCCTCGTATCACTTAATTGCGTTTTCGAATTTTTCTTTGGTTTCTAGTATTGCTTACACACTCGCGTCAACAAAATGAAATAAAAAAAACATTTACACACAGTCATTTCAAACTAAATCGACCATTAAGGCATTTGTTAGTCGTCTTCATCCTTAGCCTGCTTACGAGGCACAGTACTTTAGGTCTCCATTAAGATTTTTAATTTATCTGTTACCCCCTTACGATTTATAGACTATCCGTGCTGGTCTTCTTTGCAGAAATGCAATATTTTCTTATAGTAAAATCTGTTACAGATTCTTCTCACTTTATCAGTATTCCAACCTAAGTCAAAATAATTATTTCTTTGGCACATGAATTGCAGCTATTGTACAATTCCAGCACAATAGCTCGATCACAAGAACGTACTTCTAATAGTTGGCTTGAAAAGTTTCCGTCCTCCTCACACTGTTAATATCTCGACATCCAGTGCCTTTGTTACGACAAACATTTGAGCGTATATCTTGTCTCTAGTTGTGTCTTCACATACTTACATCCACACGCTGATATGGGGCGCCGGTTTCGAACCTCAATCGAAATTGGGAATTTGTTGTAAGTTGCTATGGGACCAATCTGCTGAGGTCATCGGTCCCTACGCTTACACACTACTTAATCTAACTTAAACTGTGTAAGACATTGTGGTCTCCTGACCTTCATTGCTTACATATTCCGCCCTCACAATTATATTCCGCACATCAAGACACTTCATTCGAACCCAAACTCGATAAGATAAAGTCAATGTTGTATGAATTCATGCAAATGATACGCAAATAACAAGTGCGCACCGAGATTGAAATACTCGAGGCTGGCGTACACACATACATTCCAGACACAACGGTCACAGGAGCTTTTAGTTCAGGAGACGCAAACCGCACGCTGGGTCGCCAGTCCCTTCAGAGGACGAGTCAACCTCGACTGCCTATGGAGCGGACAGCGTTTGCCCGAGTGAAAGGAAGAACGACCCCTTGTTCGGCTTAAAAGCAAATTCCGCTAAATTGCGTGGGAGCCCCAGCCTACGCGTTCTTTACAACATAGCACACAGTTTCATAGATTTTCACAGGGAGACAGCAAACGCCAAACGCCGATGCTACAGATTTCCGGATTGGTCGCCTTAAACGAAACGTCATTCTCCCATTTTAGAAGAGCAATGCTTATTGGCAGACGATATTCCTGACGCCTTGAGCTGAAGGAGTAATGGAAGAGACCGAAACATATACCCCTTCATGTCTACCATGGAGAGAAGCCGTTCCGTTAACGCTCTTGGAGTGAGGAACAAGTCTCTCCTCAGTACTTCACTGGGAGAGCACCTCTGTCGAGAGCAAATCGAAGTGCGACTCTCTATATTGACTCCTTGCGATTAAGCGTTGTTCACTGTGTTGGCTGCCACACTTATTGTGTGGTGTGAACGGACAGAGTTACAGTTAAACGCCTGCGAGCGAATTTTTGTGTGGCATCGTGGTGGACTGGTTATCTGACCGGTGTACCACGCCAATGGTTAGACTAGGGGCGAATAGGAGTCCTTGACTTCATCAAGGCGTAGGGAGAGTTTGATTGGCGAAGGTCAATCCAGATAGAACGAGAGTTATCTTATTTGTCAGCAGCGAGCGGCGCAGACAGCAGTCATCACAGCTTACGGTATTGTGCACTACAGCTCTTGCGAGCGCCATATTTCCTCCCAGTACACTTCACTGCATTTCACACGCGACAGCCTCGACTGCGCCTAGCAACATTCTAATGGACACTTATTCAATTTGAGTAGGTGTCGCTCTCAGCCATTCTGCCAAGTGAATAACAATCTTAAACTTTGTATAGAAATTTCATTAGCGAATCCTATCCTTAAGAGGTAACTTAACATTCCGAAAAGAACATGGAAATAACTTGTTCAGTTCATAACTAAAAGTGCCATTGTGATTTCTCAGAATTTTTGCTAAATAAATAATAATTTTCGTTAGTTTCACGTTTTTCTTACACTAACTAGCACTACTCCAGTACCCAAGTATCCCACTAGTTACGTAAGAAATTTTGTGAATTTTGTGCCATTTCCTTACAGCGGACGACTCCAGAAGATATTTATTGCTGAAAGTTTTTCAGGCATTTCTCTTTAGAACGTTAGGAGCGTCTGTCTGACTTCTGTAGTAGTGTGGGGGTGGAAATTGCATCTTGCAGGAGCCACAGGGTAAAGGGTACATCTCAGATTAATCCGTTGCGCAGAACGACAGAATAGCACCCACACGCTCACAACTAACCTACGCTAAAGACAACACACACACACACACGCACACACACACACACACACACATGCCCGAGGGAGAACTCGAACCTACGACAGGGGCATTCGCGCAAACCGTGGCAAGGCGCCCAATACCGCGCGGGGCATCTCAGTCGAGCTTATTGGTTTAGCCTGACTTGTATTCCGTGGCTTAGTTTATAAGTGTTCCAGCTTGTGGAGCTCAGCACGAGAGTGTGCAGTACAGATGCAGAGAACAGTGCTTTGCAAGAAGAGTGAGGTGGATGACGTAATGAAAAACGCCAAGTCGTTGAGGAAAGGCCAGGCGCGTCGTGAAGCGGCCCAGCAGTGGCGCCATTCCGTTTGTTTACGTCTGCAGCCGGTGGGCTGTTTGTCTGCTGTCAGCAGGAGTGCAGCGCGAGATGCGCTGTGTGGATAACAGGCGTGGGAGGGGGAGGCCATTAATCTTGCAATTCATAGCAGTCGACACTCCAAAGTGGGGGTTTCCGTTTCTGTTGTGAGCAGATCTTTCTGGCCTTTCCGTTCTTTCGAGAATGCATTTAAAAAAATGCAGGAACTCTGATACGTGTTACAAACCGGACACAATGGGAAGGACCAGGCCCCTTTGCTTTTTTCTTTTATCACTCGTTTATTACATCAGAGAAATACACGTTTTAAGACAAAATTTAACTACATGAAATATTGCTCCCAGTAAAGGTTAACATAAGCGGTGACAAAACTTAGTTGTCTTAAGGGTTTCTTCTGGCAACAAATTTTAAGGGGGTAACGTATCGTTTGTATCAGTTTAGCTCAAACACGTAGCTAGTGATTTAATCACGACACAGACACTTCAACAATTTCGGTAACAAATAAATAGCGTGAATTTGTACTCACAGTAACCAACTAATCAACAGCCTTGCCATTGAATAAGTAGTAGGCCATTTGGAACGAATTAGCAACACCCCACAACTGTCTTGCTCCCCATTAAATAAACAAATTTACAGTAATTAAATGAATAACAAATCAAACACACTAAGAAATAGTCTACCTCTGTAACGAGATACATGACAAAGGGGAATGGCCTGAGGACTTCGCTGCAACAGTTACGATACCAATAGAGATAAAGAGAAACACTAAAAAATGTGAAGAGCACCGGACCATCAGTCTAATTTCTCATGCAGCTAAAGTCTTGCTGAGAGTGTTGAACAGGAGGTTATATGGCAAGCTAGATAGAGGGATTGCAGAGGAGCAGTTCGGATTTAGAAGAGGAAAAGGAACAAGAGATGCTATTGGCCTGCTAAGAACTATAGGAGAAAGATATATGGAAAAGGGTAGAGAAATCTTTGCTGATTTTATAGATTTAGAAAAGGCTTTTGACAGAGTTCAGTGGAACAAGCTGATGGATATCTTGAAGAGGAAAGGAGTAGATTGGAAAGAGAGACGACTGATACAGAATCTGTATTTACACCAGAAAGTAAGGATAAGGATTGGGAATGAAATGTCAGAAGGAAGCATCATTGGACGAGGTGTTAGACAAGGTTGTTGCCTTTCCCCACTGCTGTTTAACGTATACCTTCAAGAGATTATTGCGAAAAGTTTAGATAGGAAAAGAGGAATATGTATAGGTGGAAAGAGAATAGAATGTGTAAGATTTGCAGATGACATGGTATTAGTGGCAGAAAGTGAGCGGACAGTGAATAACATGCTCAAAGATCTCAATGAAACTTGTGTGTAATATGGGATGCAAATAAACACAGCAAAAACAAAGATTATGGTCATCAGTACAAGACGCAGACTGTGCAATATTAAAATAGGATAATCTACCATTAGCCAAGTAAGTCAATTTAAATATCTCGGAAGCTCAATAACTGAAGACTTGAGATGTCACCAGGAGGTGAAAACCCGTATTGCTATAGCGAAGAAGGCATTCAACAGAAAGAGACTCTTATGTGGCAAATTAGATAAAGGACTAAGGAAAAGGCTTGGCAAATGTTTTGTCTGGAGTGTGGCACTACATGGGGCAGAAACATGGACACTGAGACGAGGGGATGAAAAAAGGTTAGAAGCATTTGAGATGTGGATGTGGAGGAGAATGGAGAGAATAAGCTGGATGGAAAGAGTGAGTAATGAAAGAGTATTGGAAAGGGTTGGTGAGAGAAGATGTCTGCCGAAGGTTGTAAGAGAAAGGAAAAAGAACTGGTTGGGACATTCATTGAGAAGGGAGTGCTTGCTAGTAGATGCCTTGGAAGGATTGGTTTGTGGGAGAAGACTGAGAGGAAGAAGGAGATACAAGGTGATAGACGACATAAAGGGAAGAGGAAATTATGCAGACCTGAAGAGGATGGCAGAACACCGGACAGCCTGGAGAACTACCATGTGAAAACCTGCCTTTAGGCAGAACATTGATGATGATGATGATGATGATGATGATGATGATGATGATGAAGCTCCACTCAAACTCTTCAGTGGAAGCCAAGCCAAAATGAAGATTCTATTAACTGACTAGCACTGAAGTCACACTAAAGCTCATCTCTGTGTTCCCAGACACACATGGGGCATACTTATACAAGACAAGATTTTGAAGGGAGCACATCAGTAAAACCGGTAGTGGAGCTAACTCGTGCCACTGAAAATTAAGGTACTAGACCGGGCCCAAGCTGGTATACAATGAGGTTGCCTTAGTGCTATACTGCGCTCCAAAATATTAATTCAAATGGCCAATTCAAAATTAAGTACACATAAACCAGCATTAATTAACGAGGAGTGACACAAGGTCGCTCGAAGGGATGACAACACTTAATTGAAAAGACAAATGCCGGAAGCGGCAGTAATATCAAACACCTTCTCCGAATTTTAACCAGGAGTCACTTCCCGCTATACAAGTAAACATTTAACCAAGCACAAGGAAGGAACCCCAAAGAGAAAATTCAAATAAAACCCCCTAAAGATTATGAAGGACAGGGAACCCCAATTATTTAAATTTAAAAGAATTAGCTCTCCCCAAAGGCAGTGTAAACGCGAAGGCCACACTTAAGAGGCCACCAAAATTTGTTACAAAGGGTCTTATACATTTGCTCCTTTTCTTTAAAGAAACACAAGGCTGCTTAACTTCTGCTGGACGTCCGGTATGGCTCGTGTAGGATACACCAGGCAGCAACCCAAGTTAGGCGGTCGCAAGCCACAGCGAGCAAAATCAGGAGAGCAGACAGGCAGGCAGCCAACACATATCCTCCATGCTGAACCGGCAGACCGCGTACAACCGACTCCACATATACGTGGTTGCTTCCACCTCGTACCTCGCGGCGTCTCAGCAGGTAGCTCGAGCAAACGTCAACTGCCACTCGCCCCGCGAATGCGGGAAACAACAAGGCAAGCAAAGATAAGAAACATCGAAGGGTCGATAATGGACATCCAAGAGACTGGCGCACCAGTAACGAGCACCACGGCTCAAACTTCTTGTAGGAACTACATAAAATGTAATCGGAATTGCGAATATGGACAACCATCAGCTGTAAAAAGGAACTTTGCTTCGTAATCAGAATAACACATGCGCTGCAATATCTTATTCATCTGCTGATACCGGGCAAGTGAGTTTCATGTACATCGTCTCACCTGTGCGGGAATATACATAATGGATGTACGAGTATTGGTCGTAGACGTGTGGTTGACGACGGTTGGGTGTTTGGGTCTGGCCGTGAGTCTTGCACGGAAGTCAAATGGGGGCGCCGGCACCGTAGCTCAGCGTGTTCGGTCACAGAGCCGGCTGCTCTCTGTAATAAAAAAACTGAGTGAAAGGATCAACACCGAACATCCACAGATGTCATGTGACGTCCGCTACGACCAAACACAACGAACAAAATGAAAAGAAAAGGTAAGGCGACCGTTCGTGATAAGCGGGAAATCCGGGTTCGAGTCCCGGTCCGGCAAAAATATTCACAGTCGTCTTTCCATTCTACAGGTGACGATTGTGCTTATTCGCAATTGCGAATGTATTTCATAAAGGCTGTAGTCTTTGCAGTACCTGTGCCTTTGGACAAGCATGCATGTCCAAAGGAACTCTTCATCGTAATAAGAATAACACAGGCACTGCAATATCGTATTTCTTGTAGGAACAGTGCTTCCGTTCCGTTTATTTGACGTAGAAGAAGCACTAGTTACATGTTTGATACGTATCTGGAGTTTATCGCAGAACGCGAAATTCTGGATGGTTGTGCTTGTGCAAAGAGTAAACTCCATAAAACACGTATGAGAAAAATTATACCGGTATTTCAGTTCCGAGTTACCGCTATTTTTTCGGCATTTGTTTCGTCCCACTTATAACAGTATTTTTTAAAAAAATTTTACTAGTACCCGGGTAAAAAATCGGTATACCAAAATGTCATAGCAGTGACGCTACATTCTTTTGCTTTTACATAAAACTTTTTGAAAATGAGAAATGTTCATCTGTAAAATTTGCATTGCTTTGAAATACTGTATTATTGCAGAAAATCAGAAAAGCGAAGAGCGCTGTTTTAATAAGAACGCCGCCAATTAAAAACGAGCAACAAACATATGACATAAGAATCGGTACAGCTCTGCTGAGACAACAGTGATTGCGGCTTCTGAAGGATTGGTATCATTTTTGAATTGTATTGTTTCTAATGAAAGGAGTCGTCGCTAAGATCTACACATTACAGAACGAGTTTTTAAGTATAGATGGGAGACTAATTAATGGACAATGAACTGATTTATCACTCAAATTTTCAGTATTGTCAAGCAATCGCTTCTCGTAAATGTTGTAGTTTGACTGCTATCTAAACTGACAATTTGAATTTTTTGAAAGAGCATTTTTAGTTTTCTCATAAAGGAAATTATTTGTATTCCTATTTTTGTTAAAAAATAATAACACAAATTTGACTGCAAAACAGGTTTCCCATTCGAAATAATAAAAAAAAGAGGTTGCAAATTTTACACAAAAGTATATTATTTGTGTGCCATTTCTGTGAAGCAATAGAAGAGAAATTAAATTAAGGCAACAGTAATAAATAAAAAACTTAACTATTCATTCAGTGTTCATAATAAAAACAGGAAGTGGCTGATCTGCTGCCTGTGTCTATACAGTACGCTTTTATCTGTTTGTAGCCCTTGAAGCGGACAAGAAAACACGAAAAGCAGTCTCCTACTTCAGATTTTACCCTTAAGCACTGACTATTCATAATGGTCGAAGAGATGTATTATTCCGGATTACATGTTTTTTAACAGAGTTTCAAAAAATTAGAATCCATAGAGAATACTGGTGATTTTTTGTAGTATTCAGCCCTTCATTATTTTTCGAGAACAGCAGCGAGTGGAATATGGTCTAAGTTGTCTTTTATTTGCCTATTCTAAGACTCCTCTAAGGAGTCTTAGAATTTTCGAACTTTGTGCGATAACTACGTTTATGACTAGAAACAATAGGGTAAAAAACCGAAAATCGGTTATTTCAGAACCCGGATATTATAAGCGGTTTTAACAGTCGGGTTAGACTGAGGACGAAAAAAAGCTGATATAACCAATAACCGGTTGTCTCAGCGATAACAGCCATTTCTACTGTGAAATACTGCAAGTCTGTGAATAAATCCAAAGGCCGCCCTTTTGTTAAGTAAATTCTGAGTCAAGCACGAAACATAATCCACGCAGAGTGTAGTCAGTGCACATGTTGTAGGCATGTAGTCTGAGTACGACATTGGCTTATCATCACTGAACTGTCGCGCGGAGTGGCCGCGTGGTTTGAGATGCCATGTCATGGATTGCGCGGCCCCTCCCGCCGGAGGTTCGAGTCCTCCCTGGGGCATGGGTATGTGTGTGTTGTTCTTAGCGTAAGTTAGTTTAAGTAGTGTGTAAGTCTAGGGACCGATGACCTCAGCAGTTTCGTCCCTTAGGAATTCGCCTACCGGTGTGGCCTAGCGGTTCTAGGCGCTTCAGTCTGGAACCGCGCGACCGCTGGTTCGATTCCTTCCTCGGGCATGGATGTGTGTGTTGCCCTTAGGTTAGTTAGGTTTAAGTAGTTCTAAGTTCTACGGGACTGACGACCTCAGATGTTAAGTCCCATAGTGCTCAGAGCCATTTGAACCATTTTTTTAGGAATTCACACACACATTTTTTTGTCACTGAACTGGCAGCTCCTTCCCCCTGCAAAGACTATGGGATCACACCTTCACGTTGTCAAGGAGATAGATAGTGCCCTCTAACGTGCATAATAGCATGTGACAGTGAAGTTTTTACGAGTTGCAGCGAGCATTTTCAGCGGAGAGCGAGTTACTGTTTTGCATCAGCTTAATACTTCGTAGCTGCGCATTTAAATACACTCACGCTCTCGGTAACACATAATAGTGTTAAAGCCTTCAGTGATAACTTTTCCCTGACATACTGATTTCTCGCCTGCCCCGGACGTAGCCGAGCGTTCGCAGTGTATGTCGGACAAGGTAACTAGTGTGACTGTTACAAATTCGTTGAGGAGTCTCTTATTTTCCATGGCACCTGCGCCCAAAGATGTGAGGCAGCGATGAAGGGTGTGTCTCCGGCCTGTTACACTGCGCTTACTGCCTGCTGCACATACAGTACTTAATAAGAAGTATCCGAACACCCCTATGTAACGCGGAATTGTCTACCAGATGTCACGACAGGCGGACTTGTCAGTATAAAAGTAGGCGGGGAGTACTGTGTTGTGAGTAGAGAAAAAGTAACAGCAGAACTGAGTGACTTTGAATGTGGATTACACGTAGGATTTTATCTCAGTAAGAAATCCATCAGGGGCATTTCAAACGTTCTAAACGTTCCACGTGAACTTTTGTTGATACGACTGCGACGTGGAAACGCGGAGGAACCAGCAATAAAGACTGGAAGATCTCATGTGCTGATGGAAACTGCGGGCGGAAGTTGTAAAGAATTGCATGAATCGTGAGATGCAGCAGTCCGGTTAGCACAATGAATGTGTGTAGAGAATTAAAAAGGATAGGGCACAATGGTCGAGGGAAGGGTTTGGGTTTGGTGAATGCTAGGAGAATATTACCTGGCATCACGTATAGTGTTGTTGTGTAAATGGGTCAGCGTAGTCAGCGCGTACACAACTTTCCCACTAGAGCGCGCCCTGCTAAGCACAACAGCGCAGGCGCAGCGCTCGTCCATCTCCGAACTACGAGATGGCGCTGCCATAGAGACGGACCAAATTCTGCTTCCGCCAATCCACGTATTAATATGTAACGCAGCCAATGAGATTGCTGCTAACGTAGAACCTTTTCTCCTCGCGGATCACACTCGCGCAGTGATACATGAATGTGCGAGGTATTATAACGAGTGTACAGACCTCCGATTAGTCAGTCTACATTTGTCTGCACCAGTCTGAACCAGTCTGCACGAGTTCTACATTTGTCTGTACCAGTCTATAGTCAAGTTTCAGTCTGCGCCTAATAAGAGTACCATATTCCTGTACATAGCCATGAAGATAAATGTACAGACACTTTTGTCAAGTATCAGGGATATATGTGAGAATAAGATTAACGTACCAATACCAAAGGAACTTCAGATTGTCAATTGTAAATAGCCTCCAGAACCAAGTGAAGTAATTTTTATGCTTGTTATTATTTTAATAAATGTGTGTGAAAATTAATCAAGTTCTGTTTAAAGTTGGTCACCGTCAACCTGCTACTCTAAGCGTGCAAGTGGCATTTCTATCGTCTGACCTAACGGCAGAAGATAAACACACCACAATGAGACATATTGCTGACACTCGCCTACTTCGTTAGAGCGACAAGTCAAATAATCTGATGGTGTGTGTACTGAAGGTCTTACAGTATGCACACCACAAGTGTCAACAGTGAAGGAACAGTTCGGAGACACTGAATGTTTGTATCAGCTTGACTGTGCACTCTCTCACTTATCAGCATCTTTGACGCAGTGGATTGTCAACAAAAACATTCCTTAAATGGTACGAGCTGCTCATAATCCTGATCTGAACCGAATGGAATACCTGTGAGATGATTTAGAACTTCGACTCCGCTTCAGGCCTCAGCTGCAAAGTAACTACCTTCTCTGGTTCCGGGTCTTGAAGAGGAATGGCCGGCCATTCCTCCTCAGGTATCCAGACATCTCACTGAATGTGTTCCCAGCGGTGTTCGAGGCACCATACGGGCGAATGGTGCACACAACCCATATTGTCTATATATTTGTGATTAGATACTGTATATAGCGCCACCGGTTGCCAAAGCGATTAAATACACTCCTGGAAATTGAAATAAGAACACCGTGAATTCATTGTCCCAGGAAGGGGAAACTTTATTGACACATTCCTGGGGTCAGATACATCACATGATCACACTGACAGAACCACAGGCACATAGACACAGGCAACAGAGCATGCACAATGTCGGCACTAGTACAGTGTATATCCACCTTTCGCAGCAATGCAGGCTGCTATTCTCCCATGGAGACGATCCTAGAGATGCTGGATGTAGTCCTGTGGAACGGCTTGCCATGCCATTTCCACCTGGCGCCTCAGTTGGACCAGCGTTCGTGCTGGACGTGCAGACCGCGTGAGACGACGCTTCATCCAGTCCCAAACATGCTCAATGGGGGACAGATCTGGAGATCTTGCTGGCCAGGGTAGTTGACTTACACCTTCTAGAGCACGTTGGGTGGCACGGGATACATGCGGACGTGCATTGTCCTGTTGGAACAGCAAGTTCCCTTGCCGGTCTAGGAATGGTAGAACGATGGGTTCGATGACGGTTTGGATGTACCGTGCACTATTCAGTGTCCCCTCGACGATCACCAGTGGTGTACGGCCAGTGTAGGAGATCGCTCCCCACACCATGATGCCGGGTGTTGGCCCTGTGTGCCTCGGTCGTATG
Source organism: Schistocerca cancellata (assembly GCF_023864275.1). NCBI lineage: Eukaryota > Metazoa > Arthropoda > Insecta > Orthoptera > Acrididae > Schistocerca > Schistocerca cancellata. Next base: position 185,678,583 of record NC_064627.1, on the reverse strand, counting down.
CAGTGCTGATTGTGGCGCTCACCTGCACGGCGCCAAACACGCATACGACCATCATTGGCACCAAGGCAGAAGCGACTCTCATCGCTGAAGACGACACGTCTCCATTCGTCCCTCCATTCACGCCTGTCGCGACACCACTGGAGGCGGGCTGCACGATGTTGGGGCGTGAGCGGAAGACGGCCTAACGGTGTGCGGGACCGTAGCCCAGCTTTATGGAGACGGTTGCGAATGGTCCTCGCCGATACCCCAGGAGCAACAGTGTCCCTAATTTGCTGGGAAGTGGCGGTGCGGTCCCCTACGGCACTGCGTAGGATCCTACGGTCTTGGTGTGCATCCGTGCGTCGCTGCGGTCCGGTCCCAGGTCGACGGGCACGTGCACCTTCCGCCGACCACTGACGACAACATCGATGTACTGTGGAGACCTCACGCCCCACGTGTTGAGCAATTCGGCGGTACGTCCACCCGGCCTCCCGCATGCCCACTATACGCCCTCGCTCAAAGTCCGTCAACTGCACATACGGTTCACGTCCACGCTGTCGCGGCATGCTACCAGTGTTAAAGACTGCGATGGAGCTCCGTATGCCACGGCAAACTGGCTGACACTGACGGCGGCGGTGCACAAATGCTGCGCAGCTAGCGCCATTCGACGGCCAACACCGCGGTTCCTGGTGTGTCCGCTGTGCCGTGCGTGTGATCATTGCTTGTACAGCCCTCTCGCAGTGTCCGGAGCAAGTATGGTGGGTCTGACACACCGGTGTCAATGTGTTCTTTTTTCCATTTCCAGGAGTGTACGTGGTCTCGCGGTAGCGTTCTCGCTTCCCGAGCACGGGGTCCCGGGTTCGATTCCCGGCGGGGTCAGGGATTTTCACCTGCCTCGAGATGACTGGGTGTTTGTGTTGTCCTCATCATTTCATCATCATCCGGGAAAGTGGCGAAATTGGACTGAGCAAAGATTGGATAATTGTACGGGCGCTGATAACCACGCCGTTGAGCGCCCCACAAACCAAACATCATCATCATCACATCCAGGAGTGTAGTCCTGCTATCTGAACCACTGGCTAGACAACTACTTAACTGAAGCACACTCATGTCCGCACGTTAAGGAATATCGACGTAAAAAAAAAAAAAAAAGTTTCCAGTACGGCACAGATCGGATTAACGTGCCGTATTACAACACACAAACGGGTGACACACATACCACTCCAGTACGAGTCTCCTCAGAGTCATTTAAGCTAGGGATGCTGCACATACATCGTATGTTTTCGTTACTGACTAACGAGTAATCTACGACATTCGGAATACTGTTTCGGTACTCCCTAAAACATTTCCCGAACGCAGTTCGTGGCTGAAATGAATAGGGTCAGTAGTTTTCGTGTTAATTTCTTCCTTCACAACTAATGTTGTCAGAAAGTCTGCAGCTGTGTCAATACTGATTTAACTAATATTGTACTGCACTAGTTACGTTACTTCGTATATAGCACGACGCTTTCAGGAATTTATGCCCGCATCTCGTGGTCGTGCGGTAGCGATCTCGCTTCCCACGCCCGGGTTGCCGGGTTCGATTCCCGGCGGGGTCAGGGATTTTCTCTGCCTCGTGATGGCTGGGTGTTGTGTGCTGTCCTTAGGTTAGTTAGGTTTAAGTAGTTCTAAGTTCTAGGGGACTGATGACCATAGCTGTTAAGTCCCATAGTGCTCAGAGCCAGCCAGGAATTTATTTCCATTTTCAAGTGCTGTGGGAATTTACGCTAGTAACTTGTGTAATGTTTTGCAACAACACATACCCAAATATAACACCAAAGCTGACAAAAATCAACACTAAATGGCAAAAATTAACGTCGAATTTGGTAAAAAATAACATCGAAAATGGAAAGAAAACAGAACCAAAATCGATCATAAAACAGACACTTTTTTCCTGTCCCAAGCAATGGGCAGTTTACGAGTTACGCTTTACTTGGTTATTTCATAGTGGTTCTTAGCTGAATGCCATGAGAAAGATCATGGTGATTAAGGCTCTGGAGTGGCATTCAGGAGGAGTGGGGTTCGAATTCCTGATCTACATTTTCAGCGGTTTCTCAGTATCGCTTAAATCGGAGGCGGCGCTGGTTAATCTTGAAACCGTCCCCGTTGATTTCCGTCCCTCATCCTCCACCAACCCAGTCTTTTTCTCCGTCTCTGTCCGCTGAGTGGTTAGAGCGGCGGAATGCCACGCCAAGGGGCCCGGGTTCGATTCCCGGCTGGCGCAGGATGTTTTCTCCGCTCAGGTACTGGCTGTTGTGTTGTCCTCATCATCATGTCATCCTCATCTCCGACGCGCAAGTCGCCCAACGTGGCGTCGAATGGGGGACTCCCGGCCCACAATGCCGTACGCTCATTTCTATTGCTCCGTCTCTAATGATTTCGTTACCGACGGACGTTTGACTCTATCTTCCATACTGAAGCTTGTAATACACTGCGTTCAGTATTAGTCTCCACCAACGATATTTTGGAAACGAATGTCGTCGTCAGCTAATTGTGTTGTTGTTGTGGTCTTCAGTCCTGAGGCTGGTTTGATGCAGCTCTCCATGCTACTCTATCCTGTGCAAGCTTCTTCATCTCCCAGTACCTACTGCATCCTACATCCTTCTGAATCTGCTTAGTGTACTCATCCATTGGTCTCCCTCTATGATTTGTACCTCCACGCTGCCCTCCAATACTAAATTGGTGATCCCTTGATGCCTCAGAACACGTCCTACCAACCGATCCCTTCTTCTAGTCAAGTTGTGCCACAAACTCCTCTTCTCCCCAATTCTATTCAATACCTCCTCATTAGTTACGTGATCTACCCATCTAATCTTCAGCATTCTTCTGTAGCACCACATTTCGAAAGCTTCTATTCTCTTCTTGTCCAAACTATTTATCGTCCATGTTTCACTTCCATACATGGCTCCACTCCATACAAATACTTTCAGAAACGACTTCCTGAGATTTAAATCTATACTCGATGTTAACAAATTTTTCTTCTTCAGAAACGCTTTGCTTGCCATTGCCAGTCTGCATTTTATATCTTCTCTACTTCGACCATCATCAGTTATTTTGCTCCCCAAATAGCTAAACTCCTTTACTACATTAAGTGTCTCATTTCCTAACCTAATTCCCTCGGCAGCACCCGACTTAATTCGACTACATTCCATTATCCTCGTTTTGCTTTTGTTGATGGTCAACTAATTAATACCGTATTATATTTTGATCAGATTAATTCTTCACCGAGTAGCCATAGGAGATGTATTAATCACCTCACGTACCCAATTTACGAAATGATAATGAGCGTGATTGGCAGAAACTTGTAAAGAAGTAAATACGATGTTAATTACGTAACATGTAACGAGCGCCCACAATTTTACCACATTTCTGGTTGTCAAAATAGTCTCACATATTCAGCGTGTCCACCAGGGCAAAAGATTCCATTAATCAGCTTAGCACACAGTACAAAAGCCGCTCATGTGTTTAGTATTTGTTCCCGTGCCACAATATGTTTATAAATGCAACAGCTGTCGGTTTACATCTCAGTTATTAATGTCTGTAAATAGGTTCCGCAGGGGGTTTGAAACAAAATTATTTCATTAGGCACCACCTTCTCATACATTTGAAAACAACTGCTCGCTACCATGGCTCAAATGGGTAATAATCTCAAATTTTCAATCTTTTCTTCCGTAGTAAGGTTTCAAAAGCAACACATATGTAGGAACTATTAGTACTTACTACAAGGTGTACTTTCGATATCGCCATATGTGACGACTGACGCTACACCGCTTAAGCTGTGCTTCACAAACGCTGCTATCGATTTTCCTGTAGTATGACACGAACCATTCCTCATCCGTGGCTGTTGCGTGCGCGACATTTCATGGAGTGCCCAAGCGAGAATAAATTTAGCTGCATCTCGTTTCCATTTGCATGCAAAGTTCTCCTCTTCCCAAAAATTTCCTTCTTTTTCAACGGATTTTTCATCTTGAGAAATGTTTATTGTTGTGCAGCTTTCTTAAAACAAAATTTTAACTGTTCTTCAGCAAGAGATACCTTTGTAAATTTACATAAAATAGCTGAAAAGGTATCTGTGTGGTCTACTTTGTTAACAGAAAATGCTCTTCGCAATGAAGTAGAATACCTACAATGCTTATGGTATTGAAGAACGGTCCCGGATCGATTTCATAGTATTTATCCCTGCGAATGCATCTGGGCGCATTTGTCTCCTATTCTGTACAGAGGGTCGCATAAGAATCGAAAGCTTTTTTTGGGAAGGGAGGAGCAACCCTCTGGCTGGTTTGATGCGGTTTTCAAGGCTTCTTCTCCTCTACGATGCTGTTCGTCTCAGATTAATACTTGGACTCAGTGTCTTTAATTTTTTTTGGGATATAAATTTAAAGTTTCTTTCCGTTCTTTTGGGTTTTACGACGCTAATAGTACTAGAACTCGAAACTGTTAACATGCAAGTGCATTCATTCGCTCAGGTAATTTTCTGCTCTAAATTGCTACAATATCTATCAAAGTCATTGCGAAATTATTCTCTACCGAAAACGAAAAAGAAATGGGTCACTTATGTTTAGTCTTTTATTCAAAATTGGGCCGTATATGGTTTCAAACGAAACAGTTTCATCTTCAGACTGTGTTACACGTTACATTAGATGTATTTTACAGTTAGTCGTTCAGATAGACGCTGTTCCCTGCTGTTGTCAAAATTTTTGTGTGAGATTTGACCTACACCAGTAGCGATTATTGGCCTAATGAGGTTGTGTGCTAAAATTTGTGAAGATCTCAAATTTATAAAACTCTTCAGTGTAGTCATTTCTTGATCTTGACTAACATGCTCTGAAAGACCGTCACGCCACTTCATCTCATATCCGTTCATAGCAGTAAAATAGCATAAAGCAGCGCACCCTCTAAAGTTTCTACTCACCAACACACACCACTACGCTATGTCGAAGAGCGTCGACTTACCTGAAACATGAAAGAAAAAACAGAAGGTTACTTATGTAAAACGCTCATTTCGAATCTTATAAGAAATTACATATACAGAGTACAGATAATAAAGGTCTTACAGAGATCAGTGTAGAATGGCTGTAAAATCCGTGCTAAGGACCAAAATGGAAGTATTGAGTAAGAAGCAAAAATAGCTTCCTAAAAGCAAAAATTTGCATTTATTTCCAACGTTTCCGCGTTAATTGTGGTATAATATTATTCTGTAAAGACTTATCAAAGTTTGATTGATCATTCAGTTTTTACCAGTACGAAGACATTATTTTCTCCGTAAACATAAGAATAGCATCCTCTTCCTGACCCGTGTACGACACATGTCGCCTACGTTTTTCACACAGACTTCTGTTTCCCGTTAGATACGAAATTTGCTTCACATTATCTTCTAGTTCATAAGACTAATTAAAGATGTTCAGCTTTTGATCGAAGGCAATGATTTTGCATTGAGATCCGCACTGGCATCTAACTAACACTCAACAAAAAGAATGATAGGCGTTGTTGTTGTTGTGGTCTTCAGAGACTGGTTTGATGCAGCTCTCCATGCTACTGTATCCTGTGCAAGCTTCTTCATCTCCCAGTATCTACTTCAACCTACATCCTTCTGAATATGTTTAGTGTATTCATCTCTTGGCCTCCCTCTACAACTTTTACCCTCCACGCTGCCCTCCAATACTAAATTGGTGATCACTTGATGCCTCAGAACATGTCCTACCAACCGATCCATTCTTCTTGTCAAGTTGTGCCACAAACTCCTATTCTCCCCAATCCTATTCAATACTTCCTCATTAGTTACGTGATCTACCCATCTAATCTTCAGCATTCTTCTGTAGCACCACATTTCGAAAGCTTCTATTCTCTTCTTGTCCAAACTATTTAGCGTCCAGGTTTCACTTCCGTACATGGCTACACTCCATACAAATACTTTCAGAAATGACTTCCTGACACTTAAATCTATGCTCGATCTTAACAAATTGCTATTCTTCAGAAACACTTTCCTTGCCATTGCCAGTCTACATTTTATATCCTCTCTACTTCAACCATCATCAGTTATTTTGCTCCCCAAATAGGAAAACTCATCCACTAATTTAAGCGTCTCATTTCCTAATCTAATTCCCTCAGCATCACTCGATTTAATTCGACTACATTCCATTATCCTCATATTTCTTTTGTTGATGTTCATCTTGTATCCTCCTTTCAAGACACTGTCCATTCCGTTCAGCTGCTCTTCCAAGTCTTTTGCTGTCTCTGACAGAATTACAATGTCATCGCCGAACTCCAAAGTTTTTATTTCTTCTCCATGGATTTTAATTCCTACTCCGAATTTTTCTCTTGTTTCCTTTACTGCTTGTTCAATATACGGATTGAATAACATCGGGGATAGGTTACAATCCTGTCTCACACTCTTCCCAACCACTGCTTCCCTTTCATGCCCCTTACTCTTATAACAGCCATCTGGTTTTTGTACAAATTGAAAACAGCATTTCCCTCCCTGTATTTTACCCCTGCCACCTTCAGAATTTGAAAGGCGTTGTCGTTGACTAATAATCTGGTTTTTGCGACTTTGAACTAAGAATAAATAAACAACCGTGGTATCAAAAGCCGAAGGAATACTATTTTATCCTATAAATAGAGAACAACCTAGGCATATGAAGCTATAGGGGTATTTAAACCTACCTCAACAGATGGTTGTTTTTGCACGATTTTTCTTCATCTCTAAGCTTTGCCTTGAGTTGAGAAATATTCCTCCAGCTCTTTTATGGCGTTTCTTTACTACATCCATTAAGAAAGTGGTATTACACAGCACTAAATAAGCAATGTACACTACTGGCCATTAAAATTGCTACACCACGAAGATGACGTGCTACAGACGCGAAATTTAACCGACAGGTAGAAGATGCTGTGATATGCAAATGATTAGCTTTTCAGAGCATTCACGAAGGGCTGGAGCCGGTGGCAACACGTCCAACGTGCTGCCATGAGGAAAGTTTCCACCCGATTTCTCATACACAAACAGCAGTTGACCAGCGTTGCCTGGTGAAACGTTGTTGTGATGCTTCGTGTAAGGAGGAGAAATGCGTACCATCACGTTTCCGACAATGATAAAGGTCGAATTGTAGCCTATCGCGATTGCGGTTTATCGTATCGCGACATTGCTGCTCGCGTTGGTCGAGATCCAATGACTGTTAGCAGAATATGGAATCGGTGGGTTCAGGAGGGTAATACGGAACGCCGTGTTGGATACCAACGGCCTCGTATCACTAGCAGTCGAGATGACAGGCATCTTATCCGCATGGCTATAACGGATCGTGCAGCAACGTCACGATCCCTGAGTCAACAGCTGGGGACGTTTGCAAGACAACAATTATCTGCACGACCAGTTCACGACGTTTGCAGCAGCATGGACTATCAGCTCGGAGACCATGGCTGCGGTGACCCTTGACGCTTCATCACAGACAGGAGCGCCTGCGATGGTGTACTCAACGACGAACCTGCGTGCACGAATGGCAATACGTCACTTTTTCGGATGAATCCAGGTTCTGTTTACAGCATCATGATGGTCGCATCCGTGTTTGGCGACATCGCGGTGAACGCACATTGGAAGCGTGTATTCGTCATCGCCATACAGACGTATCACCCGGCGTGATGGTATGGGGTGCCATTGGTTTCACGTTTTGGTCACCTCTTGTTCTCATTGACGGCACTTTGAACAGTGGACGTTACATTTCAGATGTGTTACGACCTGTGGCTCTACCCTTCATTCGATCCCTGCGAAACCCTACATTTCAGCAGGATAATGCACGACCGCATGTTGCAGGTCCTGTACGGGCCCTTCTGGATACAGAAAATGTTCCACTGCTGCTCTGGCCAGCACATTCTCCAGATCTCTCACCAATTAAAAACGTCTGGTTAGTGGTGGCCGAGCAACTGGCTCATCACAATACGCCAGTCACTACTCTCGATGAACTGTGGTATCGTGTTGAAGCTGCCTGGGCAGCTGTACCTGTACAAGCCATCCAAGCTCTGTTTGACTCAATGCCCAGGCGTATCAAGGCCGTTATTACGGCCAGAGGTGGTTGTTCTGGGAACTGATTTCTCAGCATCTATGCACCCAAATTGCGTGAAAATGTAATCACCGTTCTGTTCTAGTATAACATATGAATACCCGTTTATCATCTGCATTTCTTCTTGGTGTAGCAGTTTAATGGCCAGTAGTGTATGTTCTTACTTCAGTGTATCAGTTGTTTTTTTCTCTATGTCTAATAGTTTTCCCGCTAACATGTCACATAATTTACTACCTAATGTTTTTTGCATTTTGGTAAATGCACCACTAAGTGGACCACGTCTGTCAGTATAGACTAACCGAAAATAAGATGAACTGTCTTGCTCTTGCCACATGTACTTGGAAGTAGTAATCAACCTAAGAACATACTACACCAAACAGCTATAGTTATTAGTCTACAAATGAAGCAGCTACTGATGTAATGTTAGTCACTACACAGTCCTCAGTCACCAATAAAAACATCTGTATTGATACTCCCGTATATATAGCGTTTTTTCAGATGGAGTGTATTTTTCTGTATCTTACGAACTAATAAGTGAATGGAACAATTATTTAAATAGGAATACGTAAGAAATATTACAAGCTCTGCAGAGTTATGAACAATTGTTATTTAGTTATTTTCCACCGAGCTAATGCAAAGAACTTATAATGTTTTTCAATAGAACCAGCGGGAGAAAGTTTCGGAGTGTTCGAAATTATGTGTAAGTTTGTTAGATGTCGTTAAGACCTGTCGTTCTGAACTACTGGATGAAAATAATCTGGATAATTTCTGCGCCCTGAGTTACGATGCCTCAGAAGATATACGAGGGATATTCAGAAAGTATTCGACTTTTATTTATCAGTCTTGATTCAGATACAATTGTGTGACACTTGTCACATTTAAAGTAGTCCCATTCAGTATCTGTAGACCTTTCCCAACGCGGCTGCCACAGCTGAAATCATCGGTGGAAACCTCTTTTGGTATGGCACGCGTCTGGTACGTCGAATTCCGCATAATGTCTTCCCTTTTCTGAAATTTCGGAGTCTTTCTCAATTTAGGGAAAATCCAGAAGTCAGTCGGTGCTAGATCATGGCAACAGCGAGGCTGGGAACTACTGCCGTTGTGTTTGGCCAAAAAAGTGTGAATTAGTTATTGGTGACGATGAGCGGGTGAGTTATCATAGCGAAGATGCCAACTTCCCACAAGTAGGGCAGTTTGTGTCTGATTCCTTCACAAAGGCGACGTAGAACCTCTTGGTAGTACTCCTTATTGACATTAGTACCTTCTTGAGTGTACTCGTGATGTACCACGCCATTGGAGTCAAAACAAGAGGGTCAGCATGACTTTCACACTGGTGCAGAGCCGCCTCGCTTTTTTGGGTCTGAGGGATGATAGATGCCTCCATTGCAGTAACTGCAAATTTGTTTCTGGGCCGTGCCCGTACACTCAGGACTCATCGCCAGTGTTCAGTCTGTTAAGAAAGTTGGCATTACTGTTCACAGCATCCAGCATGTCCTGTGCGATATCCGAACGAAGTTGCTTGCGTTCAGTTGTTTGGAACTTTGGTGGCAATTACGCTGAGATATTCCCGAAGTCCAAATGTTCCGTTAAAATGGAATTATGGATCAACAACCAATTTTAAGCTAGTCTGCAAGTTCTCTGATAGTGATATGTTTATCCTGCATCAGCAGGGTCCTTGCGTGATCAATAACAACCTCATTTGCGGATGCTGATAGCCCACCTGAACGTGCTTCTCTCTTCACTGACGGGCGGCCATCTTTGAATCAGTTGTACCACTCCTTTATCTTTGTATTACCCACTGCTTCGTCCCTAAACATTTGTCGAATATTGCAGATTGTTTCAACTTGAGAATCGCCAAGCTTAAAACAAAATTTGCTGCAATAACGTTGTTCCACTTTTTCTGTCATTTTGCTCACAACATAAAATCCGACGACTACCCCTTAAAGGTGTTCGCTTGTAAAAGCCAGCGACTGGTTATTTTCGAAGTCGTGAAGGAAAGTCAGGTATGAGCACTACGTATGGCTACAGTAACAGAGAGCACAGGCGCCCCGATACCGTTGTTGGTTTCAACTATAAGAAACAAGTTCGGATACTTCTTGAACGGCCCTCATACGCAGTTACTAACTTTAATACTTGACTTATTGTGTTACGTCTTTAGCGTAAGACTACAGCTCTTAATGAGTAGATTATGATAGCATTTTAGATTTTTAAATTCGGTTAATAATTATAAGAAACTAGCTGACCTGGCGAACTCTGTTCCGCCTTAAAGCCAATAACTAATAAGATTTTGGATGTTAAGTTCAATTTTTTATTAGGAAATACAAATAAGAAATTAATTATTTTAATGATTCTCTATTCTTTATGTTTTTTGATGCATAGCTCCCACTCTTCAATTAAGTGCCTTGTGATACACGACATTTTTCGTTTTATCATCAGGTGCAAGGACAAACAACGCACATGGTCTTCCGACCCTTGAACATGACACATATAATTGACCATGTGGAAAACATGGATATTCCAGATTTAAACCACAAACTTTCAAGGATTGGCCTTGTGATTTGCTAATGGTCATGGCGAAAGCAAGACGGATCGGAAATTGAAGTCTTTTAAACTCAAACGGCATATCGGCTGGGATCATCGGAATGAGAACTTCCTCACCTTCGAATTTTCCTTTGAGTATCGTCGCGTAAATAACATTGTTCATCAATTTACTTACCACCAAACGCGTACCGTTGCACAGTTTTGGTTGGTTTATGTTTCGAAGCATGATTACTACGGAGCCATCTTTTAGGCGTAAATTGTGCGGTGGTAAGCCAGGCACATCCAAGGAGTTTAAAAATTAAATTGAATAGTTGGTGGCTTCATCTTCATTTGTAACACAGTCAATAGATTTGAATGAATGCATTTTACCAGTGATCTCATTCTGAATTATGTGGTTCAAATGGCTCTGAGCACTATGGGACTTAACAGCTGTGGTCATCAGTCCCCTAGAACGTAGAACTACTTAAACCTAACTAACCTAAGGACATCACACACATCCATGCCCGAGGCAGGACTCGAACCTGCGACCGTAGCAGTTGCGCGGTTCCGGACTGAGCGCCTTAACCGCGAGACCACAGCGGCCGGCTGAATTATGTGGTTTAGGTCATGTACATCTTTATTCTTAGCCGCTAAAATTGCTCGCTCACTCAACCATTCATTACTTTTGTAGTTAGTAATGATGTTTGGGAATACTTTATTGATAAGTTCGTCTTTCGAGGAGACAAAGTTACAGAAACTATGAGGAAATGAACTCAATCCGCTCGATTCTTCGACAGGTACTCGACCATTAATGCGAGTTGCCCCTACGTCAGGGGTAGGTATGCACTCAGGGGCAAACCTATTGTTCTGCTTGGATTGACAGGTACTTAATCTATTGTTCTGTTCAGTGGTTTTCTATGTCACTGCACTTAACCTATTGTTCCTCCACAACTTCCTCCTCCCCCAAACCTCCCTACCCCCTCGCTGCTAGAAGTACACTTTCAGGTCTGAGTTATTGGAATAGTACCTGTCAATACAATCAATTTTATTGACTACTTAATTAAGTTAATCAAGTAATTAACCTCTGCCCCTCTAGTAAACATTCCCTCCCCTCCCACACTCTCCTCCCACCTGGAAAATGGCGAGAAAAAGACTCAGAAAAGCAACTTTCTAGAACACGTAAAATGTATTATTTGGAATGTGGTCGAAAATAGTGCAGAAGATCGCTGGAGGTGACGCTGCCAACTATAAATGACTACTGCACGTTGTGTGGTCATATCATGAAGTTAAAGACAGCTTCAACGCCGTCGTGGACTGTCCTGTTAGAATCTGGGTGCAACATAGCCGACTGGAGAGCGAGAGAAAAATAGTCGAAGAATACAGTGGAATATACATCTTACACTCAGTGTTGTATTTCGCCTTCCCGTTCCAATTCTCGATTAAATGCGTCATTCATTTCACAATTTGGCGCTGGCATTCCTAACCTGACTAATAAACTTCCGCACATGAGGTAATACATGTCTTCGATCAAGAGTAAAGCCCGATTATGTATCTCCTCATTCATTTCAAGATCTTGATTTCTGGAACTGACACGAATTTGATGTAAAATATCTTCTGACATATTATCCTTGTATTTGTGCCACAGGTCAGATTGGTTCGAAGGAAAGCATGTTGAAACGATGATAGCAAATAATGTGCGTATCTGACTTGGAGATGCAGAGATAATGGCTTCACCGATTGTCGTATCCCAATGGGTATCGTTACTTCATGTCAGATGCGTTTTTGGTATACCACGTTTATAGCGGTCGAACGGAATAAAAGATATCCTATGACCGTCTCCTGGTTCTAAGCTACGTCTCCACCAATTTTCAGCCAAATCGGTCCAGCCGTTCTTGAGTTATAAATAGTGTAACTAACACGACTTTCTTTTATACACAGGGTAGTCCATTGATCGTGACCGGGCCAAATATCTCACGAAATAAGCGTCAAACGAAAAAACTACAAAGAACGAAACTTATCTAGCTTGAAGGGGGAAACCAGATGGCGCTATGGTTGGCCCGCTAGATGGCGCTTCCATAGGTCAAATGGATATCAACTGCGTTTTTTAAAAATAGGTGCCCCCATTTTTTATTACATATTCGTGTAGTACGTAAAGAAACATGAATATTTTAGGTGGACCACTTTTTTCGCTTTGTGATAGATTGCGCTGTGATAGTAAAAAAAAATATGTCTCACAATTTTAGACGAACAGTTGGTGACAGATAGGTTTTTTAAATTATTCGGTTGTTCCAATGTGATATATGTACCTTTGTGAACTTTTCATTTCTGAAAACGCATGCTGTTACATGGTGGTTACCAGTATATACCACATTAATGCAATAAATGCTCAAAATGATGTCCGTCAACCTCAATGCATTTGGCAATACATGTAACGACATTCCTTTCAACAGCGAGTAGTTCGCCTTCCGTTATGTTCGCACATGCATTGACAATACGCTGACGCATGTTGTCAGGCGTTGTCGGTGGATCACGATAGCAAATATCCTTCAACTTTCCCCACAGAAAAACATCCGGGGACGTCAGATCCGGTAAACCTGCGGGCCATGGTATGGTGCTTCTACGACGAATCCACCTGTCATGAAATATGCTATTCAATACCGGTTCAACCGCACGCGAGCTATGTGCCGGACATCCATCATGTTGGAAGTACAGCGCCATTCTGTCATGCTGTGAAACATGTTGTAGTTACATCGGTAGAACATTATGTAGGAAATCAGCATACATTGCACCACTTAGACTGGCATCGATAAAATGGGTGCCAATTATCCTTCCTCCCATAATTCCACTGCATAAATTAACCCGCCAAGGTCGCTGATGTTCCACTTGTCGCAGCCACCATGGATTTTCCGTTGCTCAGTAGTGCATATTATGGCGGTTTACGTTACCGCTGTTGGTGAATGACGCTTCGTCGCTAAATAGAACGCGTCCAAAAATCTGTCATCGTCCCATAATTTCTCTTGTGCCCAGTGGCAGAACTGTACACGACGTTCAAAGTTGTCGCCATGCAATCCCTGGTGCACAGAATTTATGGTACGGGTGCAATCGATGTTGATGTAGCATTCTCAACACCGACGTTTTTGAGATTCCGGATTCTCGCGCAATTTGTCTGCTACTGATGTGCGGATTAACCGCGACAGCAGCTAAAACACCTACTTGGGCATAATCATTTGTTGCAGGTCGTCGCTGACGTTTCCCATGTGGCTGAACACTTCCTTTTGATTTGATTTGATTTTTTATTGGTCCAGTTTTATCATATAGCACAAATTGTACAATTGATATTGGACAGGTCAAAGATAAGTTACAATAATACATAGTATTAGTAATTAAAATTAGGTACCTACTACAATTAATTTTTTTACTTATTCAGAAACTCTCTGACAGGATAGAAACAGTGCTTTATTAGAAATGCCTTTAGTTTAGCTTTAAACATTGGATGAGTAGTATTTTTTATTTCCTCTGGTATCTTATTGTGTAGTATTACACCAATGGTAATTATGCTCCTCTGATAGGTGGTTGTTGCGATATTATTGATGTATATTTGATTCCCTTCTGGTACTACAGTTGTGTACACTTTTGTTCTGTAGCAGTTTGCCTGTTTTCAGGAGGTAGTCCCTAGTGAACAAGATAGTTTCATGAATGAATAAACTTGGACCATTTAGAACCCCAAGCTCAGTAAAATGGGATTTACAGGACTCCATCTTTTTAAGGCCACAAATTATTCTTAAAGCTCTTTTTTGCATTCTAAAAACCTTCACAGTGTGAGTTGAGTATCCCCAGAAAATGATCCCATATCGGATTAGTGAGTGGAACTGAGCATAATATGCCTGCTGTACTGTTGTTTTGCTTGTTGTAGCCTTTAAAATTCTTAGGCCATAGCACACAGATGATAGATTTCTACAAAAGTTATTTATATGTGTGTCCCACTTTAAGTCTTGCTGAACCCAAAGACCCAAGAATTTTGTGAAACATTTTCCAGGGGATCATTTTTTAATTGGGCTTGAATAGCCATTTGATTAGTTGGAGGAATTAAATGAAAATAGAAAGACACAGTTTTTTCAGTATTTATAATGAGTTTGTTTTTTCCTTAAATAACGTAACTATCCGGCGAACAGTACGGTCACTTGGATGATGTCGTCCAGGATACCGAGCAGCATGCACACGCCTGTTGGGCATTTTGATCACAACAGCCATACATCAACACGATATCGATATTTTCCGCAATTGGTAAACGGTCCATTCTAACACGGGTAATGTATCACGAAAGAAATACCGTCCGCACTGGCGGAATGTTACGTGATACCACATCCTTATACGTTTGTGACTATTACAGCGCCATCTATGACAAAGCGAAAAAAGTGGTCCAACTAAAACATTCATATTTCTTTACGTACTACACGAATATGTAATAAGAAATGGGGGTTTCTATTTTTGAAAAACGCAGTTAATAGCCGTTTGACGTATGGCAGCGCCATCTAGCGGGTCAACCATAGCGCCATCTGTTTGCCCCTTCAAGCTAGACAAGTTTCGATCTTTGTAGTTTTTTCGTTTGACGCTTATTTCCTGAGATATTTGGCCCGGTCACGGTCAATGGACCAACCTATATATAGCGCGAATAAAGGTTCAAATGGTTCAAATGGCTCTGAGCACTATGGGACTCAACTGCTGTAGTCATAAGTCCTCTAGAACTTAGAACTACTTAAACCTAACTAACCTAAAGACATCACACACATCCATGCCCGAGGCAGGATTCGAACCTGCGACTGTAGCGGTCGTGCGGTTCCAGACATGCCTTTAACCACTCGGCCACTCCGGTCGGCACGCGAATAAAGTTCCTGTTGCCCCTGCAAGGAGTTATATAGGCAACATGTGAAAGGCTTGTGGTGGCCGTGTAACGGTTCCAGCCGTTTAGTAATGCAGTAGATGAGCGGCTACCTGCTTTGCGCCAGTGATGAAGAGCGCAGCGTCGCCGAACAGCGGAGAGGGCGAGAAGACGACGCGCCTCGCGTAGCCCGGCACGGGGCAGCCGCGCGAAAGGCGCGAAGGGAAGAGCAGCAGCAGACCCGCCGGCGGCCGGGCGGCGTAGCAGGGCGCCTGCTGGGGGCGCGCCATGGCGCCGTCGCTCGCCGTCCACGCGGTACGCCGACTGCCGCCACGCTACACGCTACACGCTACGGCCGGCTGGCCCGGTGAGCCGCAGACACGCAACTCGCCCGCACGGAGCGTTGCCCGACCGACAAACACGGCAGCGGGCTCAGCCGCAGCGCCGGCCTAGCTGTTGCGTGTGCGCTATCGACGTCTCGCTACCCGCCAGCCAATACAGTCACGGATATTGGAAGGTCAAGTGTAACGGTTCCGCTGTCGGAAGCCGCTTAAGGCCACCGCCTCCCCGGCGGTGGACGCCCGGTGTCATCATTCTTGGAAGCGGGAAACGTATTGCGTCCACTTCCTTGCTTTCCATCAGTTGACATAACACGCAATGTTACATCAGTAGCTTTCTCATATAACATCATCCATCTGCTCTCCAAACGAAAATCAGCGAACAATATCAACATGCAGACACAGAAAAGCCACTGATATCATATATTGACTTTGATCAATGTCTCATGTCTCAAGCCGGCCGTGGTGGCCGAGCAGTTCTAGGCGCTACAGCCTGGAACCGCGCGACCGTTACGGTCGCAGGTTCGCATCCTGCCTCGGGCATGGATGTGTGTGATGTCCTTAGGTTAGTTAGGTTTAAGTAGTTCTAAGTTCTAGGGGACTGATGACCTCAGAAGTTAAGTCCCATAGTGCTCAGAGCCATTTGAACCATTTTTTTGTAAAAAGGAGACAAAGACGAAAGGCCGTAAATGAATGAAATTGACTGAATGGTTAAGTCGAATTGCAGCAACCTTTCCCAATGCGAACAATATTCTCCTTCTTTGTGGACCTCTCCCTTCGGAAGGGAGAGTAGATTTCCCCACCATGTTATAGTTCTGGGTGGAGATTTTAATTTGCCGGATATAGACTGGGAGATTCAGACGTTCATAACGGGTGGCAGGGACAAAGAATCCAGTGAAATTTTTTTAAGTGCTTTATCTGAAAACTACCTTGAGCAGTTAAACAGAGAATCGACTCGTGGCGATAACATATTAGACCTTCTGGTGACAAACAGACCCGAACTATTTGAGAAAGTCAACGCAGAACAGGGAATCAGCGATCATAAAGCGGTTACGGCATCGATGATTTCAGCCGTAAATAGGAATATTAAAAAGGGTAGGAAGATTTTTCTGTTTAGAAAAAGTGACAAAAAGCAGATTTCAGAGTACCTGTTGGCTCAACTCAAAAGTTTTGTCTCAAGTACAGATAGTGTTGAGGATCAGTGGACAAAGTTCAAAACCGTCGTACATAATGCGTTAGATGAGTATGTGCCAAGCAAGATCGTAAGAGATGGAAAAGAGCCACGGTGGTACAACAACCGAGTTAGAAAACTGCTGCGGAAGCAAAGGGAACTTCACAGCAAACATAAACATAGCCAAAGCCTTGCAGACAAACAGAAATTACGCGAAGCGAAATGTAGTGTGAGGAGGGCTATGCGAGAGGCGTTCAATGAATTCGAAAGTAAAGTTCTATGTACTGACTTGGCAGAAAATCCTAAGAAATTTTGGTCTTATGTCAAAGCGGTAGGTGGATCAAAACAAAATGTCCAGACACTCTGTGACCAAAATGGTACTGAAACAGAGGATGACAGACTAAAGGCCGAAATACTAAATGTCTTTTTCCAAAGTTGTTTCACAGAGGAAGATTGCACTGTAGTTCCTTCTCTAGATTGTCGCACAGATGACAATATGGTAGATATCGAAATAGACGACAGAGGGATAGAGAAACAATTAAAATCGCTCAAAAGAGGAAAGGCCTCTGGACCTGATGGGATACCAGTTCAATTTTACACAGAGTACGCGAAGGAACTTGCCCCCCTTCTTGCAGCGGTGTACCGTAGGTCTCTAGAAGAGCGTAGCGTTCCAAAGGATTGGAAAAGGGCACAGGTCATCCCCGTTTTCAAGAAGGGACGTCGAACAGATGTGCAGAACTATAGACCTATATCTCTAACGTCGATCAGTTGTAGAATTTTGGAACACGTATTGTGTTCGAGTATAATGACTTTTCTGGAGACTAGAAATCTACTCTGTAGGAATCAGCATGGGTTTCGAAAAAGACGGTCATGTGAAACCCAGCTCGCGCTATTCGTCCACGAGACTCAGAGGGCCATAGACACGGGTTCACAGGTAGATGCCGTGTTTCTTGACTTCCGCAAGGCGTTCGATACAGTTCCCCACAGTCGTTTAATGAACAAAGTAAGAGCATATGGACTATCAGACCAATTGTGTGATTGGATTGAGGAGTTCCTAGATAACAGGACGCAGCATGTCATTCTCAATGGAGAGAAGTCTTCCGAAGTAAGAGTGATTTCAGGTGTGCCGCAGGGGAGTGTCATAGGACCGTTGCTAGTCACAATATACATAAATGACCTGGTGGATGACATCGGAAGTTCACTGAGGCTTTTTGCAGATGATGCTGTGGTGTATCGAGAGGTTGTAACAATGGAAAATTGTACTGAAATGCAGGAGGATCTGCAGCGAATTGACGCATGGTGCAGGGAATGGCAATTGAATCTCAATGTAGAAAAGTGTAATGTGCTGCGAATACACAGAAAGATAGATCCTTTATCATTTAGCTACAAAATAGCAGGTCAGCAACTGGAAGCAGTTAATACCATAAATTATCTGGGAGTAGGCATTAGGAGTGATTTAAAATGGAATGATCATATAATGTTGATTGTCGGTAAAGCAGATGCCAGACTGAGATTCATTGGAAGAATCCTAAGGAAATGCAATCCGAAAACAAAGGAAGTAGGTTACAGTACGCTTGTTCGCCCACTGCTTGAATACTGCTCAGCAGTGTGGGATCCGTACCAGATAGGGTTGGTAGAAAATATAGAGAAGATCCAACGGAGAGCAGCGCGCTTCGTTACAGGATCATTTAGTAATCGCGAAAGCGTTACGGAGATGATAGATAAACTCCAGTGGAAGACTCTGCAGGAGAGACGCTCAGTAGCTCGGTACGGGCTTTTGTCAAAGTTTCGAGAACATACCTTCACGGAAGAGTCAAGCAGTATATTGCTCCCTCCTACGTATATCTCGCGAAGAGACCATGAGGATAAAATCAGAGAGATTAGAGCCCACACAGAGGCATACCGACAATCCTTCTTTCCACGAACAATACGAGACTGGAATAAAAGAGAGAACCGATAGAGGTACTCAAGGTACCCTCCGCCACACACCGTCAGGTGGCTTGCGGAGTTTGGATGTAGATGTAGAATTCTGTACAGTTTTCCTTCCTTTTCGCCTCGAAACGAAGAGCCAAAAGCACAGTACTGAGGCATTATTCTATTCAAAACTTCGAAGGTACATAACACTTCCTACTCTTCGCACTTAGCGCTTGGGCCCACAATGGCTGCTAATGTCACGTAATGCGGTTTCAGCCAATCCTGAACTGCGGACGGCGGCAAACGCACGGGAAAAGGATGGCCCTACTTTCGTTTGTACAGAGCGTAAGTCGTGACAGGGCGGCCCGTGAGCTTAAGTAGGCGAATCAGGCCCGCGGATCACCAAACGTTGCCCGTGCCTGCTGTAAAGCCTGCTTCACACCGGAGCGAACGAAGACAAGCGCTGGCCGTGGTGGCCGAGCGGTTCTAGGCGCTTCAGTCTGGAACCGCGCGACCGGTACGGTCGCAGGTTCGAATCCTGCCTCGGGCATGGATGTGTATGATGTCCTTAGGTTGGTTAGGTTTTTAGCAGTTCTAAGTTCTAGGGACTGATGACCTCAGAAGTTAAGTCCCATAGTGCTCACAGCCGTTTGAACCATTTGAAGACAAGCGAACGAACACCAGGGAATGGAAATATGCTCTGGTTCAAATCGAAGGTGAGTGTGAGCGCACTGCATTCGCTGGTGTTCGGTTGGGATTCGCTGGTGTTCGCACTTGTTCCGCTGACCATCGGTCTTCTAGTGAACCATCAAAGGAATGCATTTGGACGATTTCGGTTCACATTCGCTACTGTTCTCTCGTGTTCCGCTGACTGTCGGTATTTTAGCGAACCATCAAAAAAGTTCACGTGCTCTCCGCTTCGGGGCTAGCGGTACAGAAAGCTATATTACCTGCTATACTGTCTCTTTTTGAAGTTGTGGTCATGAGTTGCGGGAGCGATGGACAGGGCAGAAGTGAATGTAATGTTGCTGATAGAAGTGTATACAGTGTGGTTTATTTTAAACTTTCGCTGCATAGGTCAGTGTCGATGAAAATTTAGCGTACGGTTAACCAACTTTATAGGAATCATGTTCAGACTGGGCGCTGCAAGATCTGTCTTGTTAGTGGTGTTAATGTCGTGATTTGCCGTTAGTTGCCGATATTGATACGGTGATGTAGGTTTGAAACAGAAGCATCAGTATGCATTACTCTTACAGACAGTGAACATGGGTCTGGACAAGGTGAGGATGTTTAGTCAAAACAACAATAGTGCTGCTGGTCTTCGCGACTATCGACGCATTAAAGCAATACTGAGAGGTACGTTTTCGGCATCGATGGTGAAGAACTTGGTTCGGGAATTCGAGTTAACCGGTGATGTGACAGTCACTCCTGCGCCAGGCCGAAGGGCAATTTCGACAAAATTTGTTGATGAAGTTACTGTTGCCATGACTGAGAATGCTGGACGCAATGTGCAATCTTCAAGCAGTGCATGAGCTGTGTCACGACAGCTGAACATTCCGTATCCAAACGTTCGCAAAGTGTTGCAAAACAGTTGTCAAATGGCATGTATAGTGATGTTCCAGGCTGTCGTGAATGCATATGGTCGTCACACTGACCTACATTTGAGACTTGGAACGTAAACATGGTACTCCATTAACAAATGTTAGTCTGTCATGTGGAAATTGACATGCTGTCTTTTTTTTTTTTTTTTTTTTTTTAAGGTTTGTTCATCGTTACTCTTCCGCATGTCCTTACACTTGTTTCCACAAACTTTCAAACTTTCATTATTCCACGACCACTTGTTATCGTGGGAACCCTCTCAAGCAACGAAAGTTTAATTATAACCACTCAACAGATACACATGTTTCAGGGATCAAACAGATCCACAGCCAAATACCGAAGGAAAAAATGTATGAGTGGTAGAAAATCGCCGATGCACTCAAAAGATCTAACTGGGACTTGAGAAAGGACGACAAATTCATTAGATCCTCGCACCAAGAGGGAACGGAGAGAATAAGCACAAGCTTTGAAATTCTTTTTATTTAAACTGAAAAGCACAACAAATTTCCTTGAAAGTAAACAGGAGCGAACGTGTATCAGTTATGCTCATTGAAATAAAAAATATACGAAAGACTTGATCTTTGCCATTGCTTACCTGTATAGTAGTTGTAAGTAAATTGCTGATGTAGCACTGTTACGTTACAGATTTTTGATGACAAAATTGGTTTACCCCAGACCACGGGTATCTGCTCTCCCGGAAGCTATATTGCAGATTTTATCCAGCAACCTATGTGTATGTTCCAGGACGAATGGTCAGTATTCAGGGATATGCCAGGAACCAGCATTCGAAGCAAAAATGTCCAGTAAATATGGGCTCTAAAGTTAGTACCTTAAGAGCGACGAGTACTTATCTTCGCTACTGCGAAATACGTCTCTACTACACAAGTGCTCATAGCTCTTAAGGCATTCGTTTTAGAGCCCTTGTTTATTAGACCTTCTTGCTTCGAATGGTTCTAATGGCTCTGAGTACTATGGGACTTAAATTCTAAGGTTATCATTCCCCTAGAACTTAGAACTACTTAAACCTAACTAACCTAAGGACATCACACACATCCATGCCCGAGGCAGGATTCGAACCTGCGACCGCAGCGGTCGCGCGGCTCCAGACTGTAGCGCCTAGAACCGCTCGGTCACCCCGGCCGCCTCTTGCTTCGAATGATCGTTTCTGTCATATCCCTGAATGCTGACCGTTAATCCTGGGACACCCTGTATGTCAGATTTTATTGATGATATTTTATTGATATTACCTTCTTAATACAAACTTCAATGAAATCCTTGAAGTTCTTCATATATGTTAACTGCAGACATCAGAAACTGTCTGACATACAGCAGCTAGCGAAATGCAAAAGAATCCCTTTCGTAAATGCCTCCAATTGCTAATAAGTGTGTAAACGCAAACATTTCTTCGGGTTATGTTGTTGCACTGTAGCTAGTGTCCTGTTTTTAAATTTCCTGCTTAGTTGTAATGAAAAGCCAGCGAAGAACGTCGACCGACATATATTCAAGTTTTGGAATAATCCTACGGAAAGCTGGAACCGCAATTGAGTTAAGTGGACTACTTCCACGCACTTCACGAGTTACGTACAAATCCAGGCCCATAAATTCTTCATTTCCTACGCCATGTAAAATAATCCTCTTTGAGTATCAAAGTTTCGCATCGTGTCTCTAACTATGTAGTGCTGTATCCTGTGTGCTGCTTATTAGTGCCAATAACAGAAAAACGAAGAGTTCACGGGCTATGTTCGTTATTTGGGGTAATTACACCCTGAGCGGTAAAATAAAATTTTCTGAGGGGTAAAAACGGAAGGAGTTTGACTGTGTATGTCACGAAACTAAATTATTTTTACGGGGGTCGTTTTTAAAGTAAGAACAGATCTGTAACGGAGTAAAGGAAACTTTATTTATGAACGTAAATCGTATCACGAACTACAATGTGCACATTATTTCACTTTTCAACATAGTTACCATGAACATTTAAACATTTGTCTAGTCGTGGCAACAGCGTTTGCATCACAGCGTCAAAGAGCTCTGCCGTCTGACCGTTAAACCAGTAAGTAACAGTTTCTTTCAACATGTCATCATTTTCGAAGCGCTTTCCGCCAAGAAATTCATTCAGTTTTCGGAACAGATGAAAGACTGATGATGCTACGTCAGGGTTGTATGGTGGATGATCCAGTAATTCCTAATGAAACTTGTTCAGTTGCGTCTTTGTTCTCGTTGCAACGTGAAGCCGACCATTCTCGTTAAGCAGAACTACACCGCTAGAGAGCAATCCCTGTCCGCTACTTTGAATAGCGTGCCTAACCTTTAACGATGTTTCACAGTACCTGAGCATTTATTGTCATTTCTCTTGGCAGAAAGTCTAACAGAAGAATGCCTTTCCAGTCCCAAAAAATCGTGGCCACGATTTTCCCTGTTGAAGGTTCTTGTTTGAATTTTCGTGGATTCGTCGAGGAGTCTGAACGATGCTACTCGCTGGATTGGCGTTTATTCACTGTAACGTAGTGCGCAATCCACGTTTCATCAGCGGTCACAATGTGACTCGAGAACTCGTCACCTTCCCTGTGATAGCGATCCAAAACCGACAAGGAATGTGCCATTCGCTTTGTTTTGTGTTGTTCTGTCAATTTTCGGCATCCACCTCGCATACTTCTTTTTGTAGTGAAGTTTGTCAGTAACAACAAGAAAAACTACTGATCTTGAAACTTTTGGAAATTTCTGTTGCAGCTCGTCAATAGTGAAGCGCCTGTTTTGGCAAACTGCCTCATCAACATTTTGCGTCAAGTTCCCATTCATGAGTGTAGGCCGCCCAGATCGTTCTTCATCACGAACATTTCTCCTTTCTTCATTAAGGGGCTCCGGAAAGGCTCAAAATCATGAAAAGTTCAATTTTTACTTTTTTGCGTTTTCTGAATCTGCAGACTATTACCTTTTAATAGATATATAATTTATTCAATTCCGAAGACTACAACTATTTTTAAATTTCTTTTTTAAATGTGTTCTACATGGGCGTGACCCACTGTGGCGCTGTTAAACTGCTGTCAAATGGTGTTATTATTAACGTCCGTGTTCATCAGGTACATTTTAGTGATGTGAGATAAAGTATGTGTTGTGGCTAACCTATTTTCAGAGACTTAGCAGCACCTGAACTGTTGAAAAAGTGTATTCACGGAAAAACTCAAAACCCCAATGAAAGTGTAAATAGTGTTATATGGTCGAGAATTCCCAAGACTGTATTTGTTGGAATAGAAACACTTCACTTTGGTGTGTATGATGCTGTTGCGACTTTCAGTGATGGCAGCATTGTAAGGTGCAAGGTATTTAGAAATATGGGAATGAAGATAGGTTCTAACATGGTACGAGCGATGCTTGCTTTAGACAAGGAACGCCTTCGGGCTGCAGACAGGGCTGTAAAGAGTCTAGAAATACAAGCAAGAGTAAGCAGGAGGAGGAACAAGAGGAAGCTGGAGGAGGAGTTTGCAGAGGATGAAGATAATCCATCCTATTGACCTGGAATGCACTAAAACGTTAATCCAATCTTTGTCGCTCGATTCCCAAAACTTTTATTTTCTCATACTAATTACATGTTTTCTAAGGATCTTCCAAACATATTTGTTTCAAACTTTCAGTAAATGTTACACAGTACATTCTGCATAAGTTAACACAGCCTTTTTCCAAAAAACTACATATTTTTGAATATATAAATAAAAAATTGCAAAAAAATGTTGTGAATTTTCATTACAATTGAAAAAAATCATCTTTAATAACTGAACTAAAATTTTATAAAATCCCTGTGTTAAGTTGTAGCCCATATTCCAATAAATAATCTGTAAAAAGTTCAACTTCCTACCTCAAATACTTTGTGAGGAAAGATGTAATTTATAAGCGTTATTTTAACATTGCAAGTATAGGGCGTTCCGGAGCCCCTTAAACGGTCTACACCATTTACGCACATTTCCATCATTCATTTCACCTGCACCATAAATTTCAAAGAACTGCCGATAAATTTCAGCAGGACGAAATTGTTTTGCATTTTAAAATCGCATAGCCGAGAGCACTTGATAATCGGCAGGATTCATGACTGACATGGCGACAAACGATGGAGTATTACCGTACGACCAACACCGACAGAGACGCGAAACGTAATGGCGGCTTAGTGACGGAATGGCCAAGAGAGGCCGGCCGTGAACGGACGCTACGTGACACGATGTACTTCCCGTCCTTACTTTAAAAATGACCCTCGTAAAAGATCATTATTATTACAATTGTAATTCTGTGAAACTAATATTGATTATGTAAGTTACGAATAATTAATTTTTTCGAATACTATCTCTCAGTCATCAGGCAAGGAACGACTTACTGCTCACATGATTCGTTTTGGAATTTATCCATTATCAGATACCCGGGAGCGTTACTGCACGTTGTAGATATGGCGTTTCAAGTTGTATGCGAAACAAAGACTCGCAGACCAGGCGCTTCATATACGCACTAAAGTCATTCCTAGACTGGTGTCTCATTTTTACCATTGCGACCCAGTCAGCCTGAATGGAAAGCTACGGACTGTTTTAATTTCAAGTTTGACATCGGATAACAAACGACAAAAGAACCACTTTTTCGTGTGATATAATTACAGACTAACAATTTTCGGATTTCTTCCTTTATTTGTACTTTGTAACCATACTTCTTGCCAAATTTTGTCACTGTAGATCAACGGGAAGCTTTTGACAAGTGAGTATGCAAGTATTAAAATACAAGGGTGAGTCAAATGAAAACCTTAAATATTTTTTTTAAATATTATTTATTGTGCAGAAGTGGTACAAAGCTGTATCACTTTTCAACATAATCTCCCCCACGCTCAATGCAAGTTCTCCAGCGTTTGAAAAGTGCATAAATTCCTTAGATAAAAATTCTTTTGGTAGTCCGCACAACCACTAGTGCACCGCGTGGCATACTTCTTCATCAGAACGGAACTTCTTTCCTCTCATTGCGTCTTTGAGTGTTCCAAGCATATGGAAATCACTTGAGGCAAGGTCTGGTGAGTGTGGTGGATGAGCAAGACACTAAAAATGCAGGTCTGTGATTGTTGCAACTGTTGTACGGGCAGTGTGGGGCCTTGCATTGTCATGTTGCAAAAGGACACCTGCTGACAGCAATCCACGTCGCTTTGATTTGATTCCAGGCCGCAGATAATTTTTTAGGAGATCTGTGTATGATTCACCGGTGACAGTGGTCCCTCTAGGCTTGTAATGCTCCAAAATGACGCCTTTTTCGTCCCAGAAGAGAGTCAGCATAACCTTGACTGCTGATGATTCTGTTCGAAACTTCTTTGGTTTTGGTGATGAGGAATGGCGCCATTCCTTGCTCGCTCTCTTCGTTCCCGGTTGGTGGAAGTGAACCCAGGTTTCGTCCCCAGTAACGATTCTTGAAAGGAAGCCATCACCTTCTCGTTCAAAGCGCCGAAGAAGTTCTTCACAAGCATCAACACGTCGTTCTCTCATTTCAAGAGTCGGCTGCTGTGGCACCCATCTTGCAGACACTTTGTGAAACTGGAGCACATCATGCACAATGTGGTGTGCTAACCCATGACGAATCTTTAAACACGCTGCAATGTCACTCAGTGTCACTCGGCGGTTTTCCTTCACTATGGCTTCAACTGCTGCAATGTTCTGTGGAGTCACAACACGATGTTCCTGACCTGGACGAGGAGCATCTTCCACTGAAGTCACACCATTTGCGAACTTCCTACTCCATTCGTAGACTTGCTGCTGTGACAAACATGTATCACCGTACTGAACCTTCCTTCGTCGATGAATTTAAATAGGTTTCACACCTTCACTACGCAAAAACCGAATAACAGAACGCTGTTCTTCCCTGGTGCAAGTCGCAGGTCGGGCCGCCATCTTGATACTGATACTGCGACGGTATGTGTGCACCTGCACTATGTTGCCACCTAGAGGCCATTCTGCACGCTCTTTGTAGCACGCTTACCAACTTACAGGATAACGGCGCGAAATTTCGATTTGTTATTACAAATTTAACCTTTTTCATTTGCCTCACCCTCGTAAGTGACAAAAATGGCAGTATCTTTTGATTCCACTGATTTAGAAGCTTACATTTATTACACCGCCAATAGACCATAGTCCTCAATCTGAGAAAAAATTCAACTTTATAAGTGTATTTGTTCCTGAGAAGCAAGGGTTTTTGTATGCCGGACAGACAAAAATAGACAACAAAGCGATTCTATATGGGTTCCGTTTTACTGATTCAGGCACTAAACTTAAAAGGTCCCAGTTAGTTTACAATCCACTGCTCTAGTGTAAGCGCTTGTTCACAGATTCAAGCGAATGGTAGTGAACAGTGGCGAACCGTCTGCGAACATGGGCAGTTGGGCGACACTGCGTGCCTGTGACGGGTGGGCTGCAGATAGCCCAGCGACCCTGGCCTTCCCGCAGCAAACGGTGCGTCTTGGGCTGCGAAACTATAACGGAGGCCGAAGCTCCCAGAATAGCACGTCGCCGGCCCAACGTTTTAAGCGCTCCAGTACGGCGCTGCGCGTTAAGCGGGGGATCGGGTTGTGCCAACTTTGGTGCTGCGCCCGTAAACTTTTCTCACGAACTCTGCGTTCCCTTCCGAAATTAAGCAGTCCGGCCGAGACGAAACGAGTCCGCGCGGCAGAAAGAGGCGTGAAGGGTAAAACCGCGAACTGCGGTGTTCGGGGAAGCGCATACTTCCTTTTTTTCCCATACGCTGATGGGAAGAAACATTATGACCGCTGCCCGGCACAAACCGAGACAGAATGCTCCGTGGTGGAGTTGCGGGCGGATGAAGAGGCATCGAGTGTATACAGAGTGGTCCATTGATCGTGACCGGGCCAAATATCTCACGAAATAAGCGTCAAACGAAAAAACTACAAAGAACGAAACTCCTCTAGCTTGAAGGGACAAACCACGTGGCGCTACGGTTGGCCCGCTAGATAGTGCTGCCATAGGTCAAACGGATATCAACTACGTTTTTTTAAAAAAGAACCCCCATTTTTTATTACATATTCGTGTAGTACGTAAAGAAATATGAATGTTTTAGTTAGACCACTTTTTTCGCTCCGTGATAGATGTCGCTGTAATAGTCAAATGGTTCAAATGGCTCTGAGCACTATGGGACTTAACTTCTAAGGTCATCAGTCCCCTAGAACTTAGAACTACTTAAACCTAACTAACCTAAGGACATCACACACATCCATGCCCGAGGCAGGATTCGAACCTGCGACCGTAGTGATCACGCGGTTCCAGACTATAGCGCCTTTAACCGCTTGACCACCCCGGCCGGCGCTGTAATAGTCACAAACGTGTAAGTACGTGGTATCACGTAACATTCCGCCAGTGCGGACGGTATTGGCTTCGTGATACAATACCCGCGTTAAAATGGACCGTGTACCAAATGCGGAAAAGGTCGCTATCGTGTTGATGTATGGCTATTGTGATCAAAATGCCCAACGGGCGTGTGCTATGTACGCTGCTCGATATCCTGGACGACATCATCCAAGTGTCCGGACCGTTCGCCGGATAGTTACGTTGTTTAAGGAAACAGGAAGTGTTTAGCCACATGTGAAACGTCAACCACGACCTGCAACAAATAATGATGCCCGAGTAGGTGTTTTAGTTACTGTCGCGGCTAATCCGTACGTCAGTAGCAGACAAATTGCGCGAGAATCGGGAATCTCAAATACGTCGGTGTTGAGAATGCTACAACAACATCGATTTCACGCGTACCATATTTCTATGCACCAGGAATTGCATGGCGACGACTTTGAACGTCGTGTACAGTTCTGCCACTGGGCACAAGAGAATTTACGGGACGATGCCAAATTTTTTGCACGCGTTCTATTTAGCGACGAAGCGTCATTCGCCAACAGCGGTAACGTAAACCGGTATAATATGCACTATTGGGCACCGGAAAATCCACGATGGCTGCGACAAGTGGAACATCAGCGACCTTGGCGGGTTAATGTATGGTGCGGCATTTTGGGAGGAATGATAATTGGCCCCCATTTTATAGATGGCAATCTAAATGGTGCAGTGTATGCTGATTTCCTACGTAACGTTCTACCGATGTTACTACAAGATGTTTCACTCCATGACAGAATGGTGATGTACTTCCAACATGATGGATGTGCGGAACATAGCTCGCGTGCTGTTGAAGCGGTATTGAACAGCATATTTCATGACAGGTGGATTGGTCGTCGAAGCACCATACCATGGCCCGCACGTTCACCGGATCTGTCGAACCCGGATTTCTTTCTGTGGGGGAAGTTGAAGGATATTTGCTATCGTGATCCACCGACAACGCCTGACAACATGCGCCAGCGCATTGTCAATGCATGTGCGGACATTACGGAAGGCGAATCAATCGCTGTAGAGAGGAATGTCGTTACACGTATTGCCAAATGCATTGAGGATGGCGGACATCATTTTGAGCATTTATTGCATTAATGTGGTATTTACAGGTAATCACGCTGTAATAGCATGCGTTCTCAGAAATGATAAGTTCACAAAGGTAATGTATCACGTTAGAACAACTGAAATAAAATGTTCAAACGTACCTACGTTCTGTATTTTAATTTAAAAATCCTCCCTATTACCAACTGTTTGTCTAAAATTGTGTGCCATATGTTTGTCGCTATTACAGCGCCATCTATCACAAAGCGAAAAAGTGGTCCAACTAAAACATTCATATTTTTTTATGTACTACACAAATATGTAATAAAAAATGGGGGTTCCTATTTTAAAAAACGCAGTTGATATCCGTTTGACCTATGGCAGGCCATCTAGCAGGCCAACCATAGCGCCATATGGTTTCCCCTTTCAAGCTAGACGAGTTTCGTTCTTTGTAGTTTTTTCGTTTGACGCTTATTTCGTGAGATATTTGGCCCGGTCACGATCAATGGATCACCCTGTATACACTGAGGTGCAAAACTCATAGGTTAGTTCCGAAAATAGTGTATACCTCTTTTAGCCCGGCACAGTCCAGCAACTCGACGTGGCATGGACCCAATACAATGTCCCTTCAGAAATACTGAGCCATGCTGCCTCTATACCCGTCCAGAATTTCAAAAGAGTTGCCGGTGCAGGATTTTGTGCACGAACTGACCTCTCGATTATGTCCCATAAACGTTCGATGGGATTCATGTCAGGCGATCTGGGTGGTCTCATCATTCGCTCGAATTGTCCTGAATGTTCTTCAAAGCAATCGTGAACTATTGTGACCCGACGACATGCCGCATTGTCACCTATAAACATTCCATGTTTGTTTGGGAATATGAAGTCCATAAATGGCTGCAAATTGTCTCTAAGTAACCGAAAATAATCATTTCCTGTCAATGATCGGTTCAGTTGGATCAGAGGAGCAAGTCCACTTCATGTAAACACAGCCAACGCCAATATGGAGCCACTGCCAGCTTCCACTGTGCCTTTTTACACTACTGGCCATTGCAATTGCTACACCAAGAAGAAATGCAGTTGATAAACGGGTATTCATTGGGCAAATATATTATACTTGAACTGACATGTGATTACATTTTCAAGCAATTTGGGTGCATAGATCCTGGCAAATCAGTACCCAGAACAACCACCTCTGGCCGTAATAACGGCCTTGATATGCCTGGTCATTGAGTCAAACAGAGCTTGGATGGCGTGTACAGGTGCAACTGCCCATGCAGATTCAGCACGATACCACAGTTCATTAAGAGTAGCGACTGACGTATTGTGACGAGCCAGTTGCTCGGCCACAATGGACCAGTCGTTCTCAATTGGTGAGAGATCGGGAGAATGTGCTGGTCAGGGCAGCAGTCGAACATTTTCTGTATCCAGAAAGGCCAGTACAGGAACTGCAATATGCGATCGTGCATTATCCTGCTGAATTGTAGGGTTTCCCAGGGATCGAATGAAGGGTAGAGCCACGGGTCGTAACACATCTCAAATGTAACGTCCACTGTTCAAAGTGCCGTCAATGCGAACAAAAGGTGAGCGAGACGTGTAACCAATGGCACCCCATACCATCACGCTGGTTGATACGTCAGTATGGCGATGACGAATACACGCTTCCAATGTGCGTTCACCGCGATGTTGCCAAACACGGATGCGACCATCATGATGCTGTAAACAGAACCTGGATTCATCCTAAAAAATGACTTTTTGCCATTCGTGCACCCAGGTTCGTCGTTGAGTACACCATCGCAGGCGCTCCTGTCTGTGATGCAGCGTCAAGGGTAACCGCAGCCACGGTCTCCGAGCTGATAGTCCATGCTGCTGCAAACGTCGTCGAATTGTTCGTGCAGATGGTTGTTGTCTTGCAAACGTCCCCGTCTGTTGACTCAGGGATCGAGACGTGGCTGCACGATCCGTTACAGCCATGCGGATAAGATGCCTATCATCTCGACTGCTAGTGATACGAGGCCGTTGGGATCCAGCACGGCGTTCCGTATTACCCTCCTGAACCCAGCGATTCCATATTCTGCTAACAGTCATTGGATCTCGGCTAACGCGAGCAGCAATGTCGCGATACGATAAACCGCTATCACGATAGACTGCATTCCGACCTTTATCAAAGTCGGAAACTTGATGGTACGCATTTCTCCTCCTTACACGAAGCGACACAACATAACAACGTTTCACCAGGCAACGCCGGTCAACTGCTGTCTGTGTATGAGAAATCGGTTGGAAACTTTCCTCCTGTCAGCACGTTGTAGGTGTCGAGACCGGTGCTAATATTGTGTGAATGCTCTGAAAAGCTAATCATTTGCATATCACAGCATCTTCTTCCTGTCGGTTAAATTTCGCGTCTGTAGCACGTCATCTTCGTGGTGTAGCAATTTTAATGGCCAGTAGTTTAGCAACCTAGGTCCATGGCTTCGTGGGGTCTAAGCCACGCTCTGACCCTACCATCAGCACTCACCTGCTTAAATTGGGACTCATTTGAACAGGTCCCATCTTCTAGTCTTCTAGATTCCAACCGATGTGGTCACGTGTCCAGGAGAAACGCTGCAGGCGGCGCCGTGCTGCTAACAAAGGCACTCGCGTAGGTCGTCTGCTGCCACAGGCCATAAACGCCACATTTCGCCGCGCTGCCCTAACGCGATCCATATTGATTCATGCGGTTATTACACGGAGTATTGCTTGTCTGTCTTGACACTGTGGATGTCGCAGCATTGAATTTCCTAACGATTTCCGAGATGGAGTCTCCCGTGCGTCTAGCTCCAGCTACCATTCCGTGTTCAAATCGCCGTTGTGGGGCCATACTCACGTTGGACAGCTTTTCACACGAATCACTAGAGTACAAACGAGAGCTCCTCCAATGCACTGCCGTTTTATACCTTTGCACGCGATAATACTGCCATCTACATACATATGTATATCGATATCCCACGACTTGTGTTGCCTCACTGTACATGGATGAACCAAACCGCTGTCCAACGCGTGAGTGAATGCCGACTACTGGGATTGTGTTTACGTGACGCGACAAGGAAAGTTTATAAGCGAAGCAGAGACGAACGACGAGTCATTCTAGCAACTATGGGCCGCAAATGGCGATAAGATCATATGTCTGACTTTGTATCACGCCGTTGCAAACAGCCTTCGTCCTGCGACAACTAACGACCACTCCGCGGCAGCTATTCGCACCGTAGTTGTAAGAACATTACGCCAGTGACTATCCAGCATTACCGGTCATGAATGTTAATTGTTTTATCATGACTGCATTGTATGTGACGATGCTATTTACACGATGTTGCAGTGCCTTTGTTATTAAGAACGACGAGGCAATGTTCCTTCGGGCATACAAGCATCGATCCGCCTATACCAGGTACCGACTTTCAATTAAAATGTTCTCCACTGTACGGGAATTACATAACGCGTGTACGAGTACAGGTTGAGACGCAGGAACGACAACATGTGGAATGTGGGTCTGATAGTGAGTGATGCATGGATAGCCAAAGCAGTTAAGGGGGCAGGGATGTATGTAAAATAAGTTAAAAATGTTAAAAGGGTTTTGCCCCCAGATAGCTCTGCAGCATATTTCAAAAATTGTCTCCAATTTTCAGAGATAATTCGAGCTACAAATGATGTAAAAGCCACCTTGTTTCAACCAACGTCCAGTGCGACGCTGCCTTTTCAATATGACTCCGTCTCTGTTTGCCATATTTTACTATTTCCTGCCATCACAGAAGACATCTATACAGTGTATGAGGCCGTGAGGCCATTTACAATGCGATTAATAACTGTTTATTAAAGAAATGCACAAATGGTGAACCATAGAACCCTAACGCAAATTTTAATAACGACACCCAAAGAAAATATTTTACTCATTTACTGTTCTTAAGATTTCTGGTGTTCAACGATGGAAACACTGGAAGAATCGTCAGCCGATGAGGCCGAGCGGTTATAGGCACTTCAGTCTGCGACCACGCTACCGCTACGGTCGCAGGTTCGAATCCCGCCTAAGGCATGGATGTGTGTGTATCCTTAGGTTATTTAGGTTTAAGTAGTTCTAAGTTCTAGGAGACTGATGATCTCAGATGTTAAGTCCCATAGTGCTCAGAGGCATTTGAACCATTTTGAACTGGAAGAAAATAATGTTCAAATGTGTGTGGAATCTTATGGGACTTAACTGCTGAGGTCATCAGTCCCTAAGCTTACACACTACTTAACATAAATTATCCTAAGGACAAACACACACACCCATGCCCGAGGGAGGACTCGAACCTCCGCCGGGTCCTGCCGCACAGAAACTGGAAGAATCAAGAGCCTTTGATGCACATTGCTTCACTGAGCCTAGTGAACACGATTGATGATGTGCGTAATGCTAGTTCTGAAAGTGTCAGTGAAGGATATTGCCAAAAGGGCAGGCCAGAAGGATTAGACTAGAATAAAAGAGCTACAAGAAAACCAAAAGGACCAAACGTATGGTTATGGCCAAGGTTAACGTACTTGTTTCTGGCATTCCGTAATTGCTAATAAAATCTTTTTCTCTGCATTCCCCACAACTTACATTTTTCAGTGTATAAAGAACATTTGCTGCTGAAGCATTGAAGCATTGTAGACAAGAAGATGAAGTTTCTTACAGACTTTGTAAATACTGTAACCTAACTTCCTGCAGAACAAAATTTTTAAAAGTGCGTTACTATCAAATTTATTAAAATCTGCAAAAAGAATTACTATGTATAATACACATCAGCTTAAAAAACTATTGCGAGAGTTCTAGAGCTGATATTAAAAAAAATTGGTTCACAGATTTCTTTATTTAAGTAGTAAGAATAACCTCCCATTTTATGAAAATGATGAAGTTGAAGAGCGCCTGATACAATGTTCCTGGTGTGACAGTATGTGCTCTGAAAGTAGCCAGTAATGTCCTGATTAAATTATTTAACAAAGAAACTGAAAAAAAATTGACCAATAACATAATGGTAACATGTGCAAAATTTGGTTCAATTATCTCTCATACAGTAAAAATTACGTTACCTTATATGTACCAGTGTATTTCCTCATACTTTCCCCCTAAAGCGACCGTTCGCGTAAAGCGGGAAACTCGAGTTGGAGTCCCAGTCCGGCACAAATTTTCACAGTCGTCATTGTCTTATACAGCAGACGGTTGTTTGCATTCACGAACCCAAATACATTTCATGCAATTTGTAGCTATATATTTTACTTGCTTATTTTGTTAATTTCACGAAGACATGTATGTTTACTAACCTTCCAGACTATGTATATTACGACATTCCTTGTAATGGTTGATAGCCTAATATTACGTGCATCTTTTCAGATATGCACATTTTGTCTTTTTAGATCAGTCTGAAGATGATCGTAATGATTGAAACCGGTAATTCAATAAACAAATATTTCCTGTCAGGAACTTTTGTGGTGTTCAGAGACTTTTGTGGTATTCACAAAGTAGAATATGGCTTTCGGCTATGAAATAAACGAGTGCGTTCTATTGTCCAGCCGACCGCTGTGGCCGAGCGGCTCGAGGCGCTTCAGTCCGGAACCACGCTGCTGCTACGGTCGCAGGTTCGAATCCTGCCTCGGGCATGGATGTGTGTGATGTCCTTAGGTTGGTTAGGTTTAAGTAGTTCTAAATCTTGTAGTCTGATGACCTCAGGCTGTTAAGTCCCATAGTGCTTAGAGCCATATGAACCATCTGTTGTCCACTGGCCCGTTAAACCGTTATCTTCTTCCATTCCCCGTTGCTCCTTTCCATGGATTGTAAGTCAGCCAACAACCATGAATCCAATTCGTTTCCTGCATGCTTTCTAACTTCCGATTTTCATCTGTGTTGTATATTAGTTTGTACATAATGTTACTTTAAGTGTCAGTCACATTACCTAGTTTCTCAAGAACGCCAAGATTACCGCCAAGAGCTTCTGATAAAATTTTCTTAATGTACAACTTGTTTCGTTCTGTCCGTCAATGAACCATCATCACGTCCAGAAAAGAATTTACAACATCAGATTAGTTGATATTGGCATCAGACAAGAAAAACCCATAAATTACCCATTGTTGTCACATAGTACGAGTAATACAAATTAAGTCGTCAATCATGAACCGTGACAGGGCAGTGCATTTATTTATTCTATATAAACAGTTAGCATTAACGCTGGGACCGAGGTACGTGGAATATCTTTCTGCACGGACAGAAACCGTTTGTTAAATAAAGAACATTTTATCAGAACCTATTGATGGCAATCATGGCGTTCTTCAAATATCACGAGCTATGGAGTAGCTCCTTCTGAAAATGAATAACGTAGTTTTATTCATAACACAGTAAGTTCTCTATCAAGTGTAAGTCCCAGTTTAAACGAAACGACTCCGTCGCATACAAGGAATGCGGATAGCACCTATCTGTATTACGTTTGCTCTGAATGTATTTCAGTCGTACAAAAGACAAATTAACACCATTCTCTGTGTCAGTCGCTTTTATTTTTTTCCATGACTCGTTTCCAGAACAACACCAGGTTATTATCCTGAAAAGTGAATGAAGACCTAACGAGTATGACAGCACGGCTGTGGTTACGCCCGAGAAAGGCAAGGCATGTAGTAACAACTGACAGTCGGGTATCCTCGAAGATGGGATGTCGTCACACCCTACACGTGCCCTTCATACTACAACCAACAAATGTTGACGGTCACTATTGTTTCACAGTACTATTCGGACGGTATCATTTTTACAACATTTACTTATGTTACGTTACGTGTAATATATATGAAGTTTCATCTAAACAAACCATTGGCTACTTTAATTTTTATAAGGCATATTTTCGTCCTATCTTAGTACTGTCTTTGTTTTCAGTTTGTGTGTCACGTTCAGTGATAGGAATATGAGTAAGTAGGACATGAGGTGTGCTTTTTTGCTAGGCTGCTTTGGAAGTATGATGACGGAAAAAAAAGATCGCAGTAACAAAAAATAATCAAAGTCGAGTAGTTAAATTTCAGGGTTACATTTATCTAGGTAACACATTTAAGTGATTAACATTGCATGATCACAGGTTAATGTAAACGCAAGATAAACAATTGCAAATGTAAAATGCTGTTACATTAATTACTGATGTAACCACCAGAATTCTGAATGCAAGCACGTGAACGTGAATGCATTGTATTGTACAGGTGCCGGATGTCAGTTTGTGGAAGGGAACTATATGCCTGTTGCACTTTGTCGGTCAGTAAAGGGACGGTTAATGCTGTTTGTGGATGACGCTGGAGTTGTCGTCCAATGATGTCCCATACGTGCTCGGTTGAAGACAGATCTGGTGACCGACCAGGCCGAGGCAACATGTCCAAACTCTGTAGAGCATGTTGGTTTGCGTCAGCGACATGTGGGCGAGCGTTATCCTGTTGGAAAACACCCACTGGAACACTGTTCATGAATAGCAGCACGACAGGTCGAATCACCAGGCTGACTTACAAATTTTCAGTGAGCGTGCGTGGAATAACAACGACAGTGCTCTTACTGTCATATGAAATCGCACCCCAGACCGTACCTCTACGTGTCGGTCCAGTCTGTCCAGCCCGCAGAGAGGTTGGCTGCACGCCCTCGACTGGCCTCCTCCTAACCAATAACCGGGTGTCACTGGCATCCTTGACTTCGGAAGGCGTTCGATACAGTTCCGCACTGTCGCCTGATAAACAAATTAGGAGCCTACGGAATATCAGACCAGCTGTGTGGCTG
Organism: Schistocerca cancellata; assembly: GCF_023864275.1. Lineage (NCBI taxonomy): Eukaryota > Metazoa > Arthropoda > Insecta > Orthoptera > Acrididae > Schistocerca > Schistocerca cancellata. Next base: position 185,641,884 of record NC_064627.1, on the reverse strand, counting down.
GATTGAAGAGTTTTTAGCAAACAGAACACAGCATGTTGTTATCAATGGAGAGACGTCTACAGATGTTAAGGTAACCTCTGGCGTGCCACAGGGGAGTGTTATGGGACCATTGCTTTTCACAATATATATAAATGACCTAGATGATAGTGTCGGAAGTTCCATGCGGCTTTTCGCGGATGATGCTGTAGTATACAGAGAAGTTGCAGCATTAGAAAATTGTAGCGAAATGCAGGAAGATCTGCAGCGGATAGGCACTTGGTGCAGGGAGTGACAACTGACCCTTAACATAGATAAATGTAATGTATTGCGAATACATAGAAAGAAGGATCCTTTATTGGCCTGCTCATTCCCAGGCCTCAGTCCCCTAGACTTTTGGTTATGGGGACACCTGAAGTAACTGGAGTACCACACGCCAATCAGCGGTGTGCGGAGACTACAGCGTCGTCTCTTCAATGCGTGCCAGCAGGTAAAACAAAAACCGGGTATTCTTCAATGGTTGCGTCATTCTTTACGCCGGAGGGGAGAGGGCTGCATTATCATGAATGGTCACCACGCTGAACACCTCCTGTAAACGCGTGTTTATCGCAGGATGTAAGCATTTCGAGACCCTTGTTTATTAGACTTATTTTGCTTATTTTAATGAGTACTACCACCTCTAAAAGCATTCGACACATTTTTTGAACACCCTGTATATATTTATCCTCGCTTTAGCTGTCCAATAGAAGTAAAAGATAAAGCCTTCCGTCTATTTTTCATTCATTTGCAACGATCTTTTAGTATGTTATATTACTTGATCTATTTCGTCCAAAGTATATGTATTTCAAAAAATGGTTCAAATGGCTCTGAGCACTATGCGACTCAACTGCTGAGGTCATTAGTCCCCTAGAACTTAGAACTAGTTAAACCTAACTAACCTAAGGACATCACAAACATCCATGCCCGAGGCAGGATTCGAACCTGCGACCGTAGCGGTCTTGCGGTTCCAGACTGCAGCGCCTTTAACCGCACGGTCACTTCGGCCGGCCTATATGTATTTATTATTTTCGATTATTCCCTTTTGAGAGAGCGGTTGAACTTGAGTAGTTATGATTTCTTCTTCTTTCTTCGTTCTTCCCAAATTCTCTTCATACGTTCAATGTGTTCTCTCTTGCGTTCTTCCGACCATCTTTTTCCCGTTCTGTTCTCTGTATGTTCGTGTTTACGTGCGTGTCTCTTTATGGTTTTTCTAAACTGTTCTCTATTGTTTATGTTGTCTTGTGTGATCTTCAATTCTTTAATGTCTTCTTCTGCTTTACTGATCCACTTTGTCTTGTTTTTGCTCTTGTTTACTATTTCAAAAATTTTTCTTGTTAGCCTGCTTTTATTCATCTTGCTTGTATATCCATAAAATTTCATCCTCTTTTTAATGGTGTCTGTTATTGTTTATATGTCTTTGTAAATCTCTATAGTTGGCCTCTTCATCCAAATTACTTCCCGAAACACTGGTCCATATATTTCCCTCGGAATTTTTCTTTCCTGCTTTTCAATCTCGGTGACTTTCGTATGACCATGAATCACTGTAGTTTCTGCAGCATAAAGTGCTTCTGACAGATCTACTGTGTTGTAGTGCCTTAGTTTCGCATTGACAGAAATAGATTTCTATTATACTGATTCCAAGTGATCTGATATGCTTTTTGTAATCTGGAGATTCTATCTTTCTTGGCTATTGAATTCAGTCCTGATGGTTGGATTATCCCTCCCAGATATCTGAAGTGGGCAACTTGTGCAACTTTCCAAAATGGTTCAAATGGCACTAACCACTATGGGACCTAACATCTGAGGTCTTCAGTCCCCTCGACTTAGAACTACTTAAACCTAAGTAATCTACAGACATCACACACATCCATGCCCGAGACAGGAGTCGAACCTGCGACCGTAGCAGCAGCGCGATTCCGGACTGAAGCGTCTAGAATCGCTCGGTCACAGCGGCGGGCAACCACTTTCCAGTACTGAGGCCGGCCGTTGTGGCCGAGCGGTTCTAGGCGCTTCAGTCCGGAAGCGCGCTGCTGCTACGGTCGCAGGTTCGAATCCTGCCTCGGGCATGGATGTGTGTGATGTCCTCAGATGTTAAGTCCCATAGTGCTTAGAGCCATTTGAACCACATTTGAACCCGTATTCAGTAGTAATGGGGAGATTATCTACATGTTTGTTTTCCATATACTGTGTTTTCTCGTAGGAGATTCGTAGCCAAGTTTTCTGTGAATTTGGCTTCCTCTCTATTGTTCGTTAGAATGGCAATATCGTCCGCGAAAGCCAGACACTTCACCCTAATTCTCCGCTCTATTTTATCCCAAGCTTAATTCCTTTTATTTACTTTTCCCACGTCCTCACAAATTTTTCCAGAACCATGTTAAACAGAAGGGGGGACATTCCATCTTCTTGGCGAACACCAATATGGATACGAAATGCTTCTGATCTTTCTCCCATGAATTTAACTTTGTAGGTTGTATCTGTTAATGTCTGTTGAATACCTGTCCGTGTTTTTCTGTTAATCCTGAACTCCTCTAAAGTGTGAAATAATGTTTGTCTACCTATTGAATCGTAAGACCTTTTACAATTGACAAAAGTTACCACAGTATTTTTACATCTTCTCATTTGCAAAATTGTTTTTAAGTTCCATATCTGTTCAACGCAAGATCGACCTTTGAGAAAACCTGCCTGATACTCCCCTATTAACTGGTCCGCTTGTTCTTCTAGTCTGTTTAACAGGGCCTTTGAAAGAATTTTGTATGTTACAGGGAGCAGTGAAATTCCCCTGTAATTATTTGGATCGGTTTTTGCTCCTCTTTCGTGGAGAGAGTGAGGGGCTAGTGTAATTGTTTAATACAAACCATACAAAAATGCACGGAAGTATGTTTTTTAACACAAACCTACGTTTTTTTAAATGGAACCACATTAGTTTTGCTAGCACATCTGAAAATATAAACAAATACGTAATCAGTGCAGTTTGTTGGATTGTAAAATGTTAATTACATCCGGAGATATTGTAACCTAAAGTTCACGCTTGAAACCTCCGACGTTCAGTTGCGTGTTGTTGCAAACACGGGCCACGATCGGCGAGCAGCATCTGCAGGGACATGCCCAAACAGCTGCAACATACATCGCATTTCTACAGAATGATCTGCCAACGTTGCTCGAAGATGTCCCACTGGAAACGCGTCGACGTATGTGGTATCAGCATGATGGTGCACCTGCACATTCCGCAATTAACACTAGGCTGACCCTTGACAGGATGTTCGACGGGCGTTTCATAGGACGTGGAGGACGCATAAATTGGCCAGTCCGTTCTCCTGATCTTACACCTCTGGACTTCTTTCTGTGGGGTACGTTAAAGGAGAATGTGTACCACGATGTCCCTACAACCCCAGAGGATATGAAACAACGTATTGTGGCAGCCTGCTTCGACATTACACCAGATGTACTGCGGCGTGTACGACATTCATTACGCCAGAGATTGCAATTGTGTGCAGCAAATGATGGCCACCACATTGAACATCTATTGGCCTGACATGTCGGGACACACTCTATTCCACTCCGTAATTGAAAACGGAAACCACGTGGTAATGTACATGTGCGTCAGTGAAAAAGACCAATAAAAAGGTGTTAGCATGTGGACGTGATGTGCTGTTCCAGTCTCTTCTGTACCTTAGGTCCATCACCGTTCCCTTTGGATCCCTACGTAATTCGGAGCTCTCCGATACACACGATCGAACAGCGGAGGAGTGGTACTCAAGCGTCAACTTTAGGTTACAATATCTCCGGATGTAATTAACATTTTACAATGCAACAAACGGCACTGATTACGTATTTGTTTATATGTTCAGATGTGCTAACAAAACTAACGGGGTTCCATTTTAAAAAACGTAGGTTTGTGTTAAAAAACATACTTCGGTGCATTTTTTTTGGTTGGTATTAACCAATTACACTTGCCCTTCTCCTCACGTTCGGTCTGTGGAATCGATTCGTCAGTATTTGATGTGGTTTACGAAATATATCCAGCGGTAACGTTAGGTGACTCGCCATGTATATACACTCCTGGAAATTGAAATAAGAACACCGTGAATTCATTGTCCCAGGAAGGGGAAACTTTATTGACACATTCCTGGGGTCAGATACATCACATGATCACACTGACAGAACCACAGGCACATAGACACAGGCAACAGAGCATGCGCAATGTCGGCACTAGTACAGTGTATATCCACCTTTCGCAGCAATGCAGGCTCCTATTCTCCCATGGAGACGATCGTAGAGATGCTGGAAGTAGTCCTGTGGAACGGCTTGCCATACCATTTCCACCTGGCGCCTCAGTTGGACCAGCGTTCGTGCTGGACGTGCAGACCGCGTGAGACGACGCTTTATCCAGTCCCAAACATGCTCAATGGGGGACAGATCCGGAGCTCTTGCTGGCCAGGGTAGTTGACTTACACCTTCTAGAGCACGTTGGGTGGCACGGGATACATGCGGACGTGCATTGTCCTGTTGGAAGAGCAAGTTCCCTTGCCGGTCTAGGAATGGTAGAACGATGGGTTCGATGATGGTTTGGATGTACCGTGCACTATTCAGTGTCCCGTCGACGATCACCAGTGGTGTACGGCCAGTGTAGGAGATCGCTCCCCACACCATGATGCCGGGTGTTGGCCCTGTGTGCCTCGGTCGTATGCAGTCCTGATTGTGGCGCTCACCTGCACGGCGCCAAACACGCATACGACCATCATTGGCACCAAGGCAGAAGCGACTCTCATCGCTGAAGACGACACGTCTCCATTCGTCCCTCCATTCACGCCTGTCGCGACACCACTGGAGGCGGGCTGCACGATGTTGGGGCGTGAGCGGAAGACGGCCTAACGGTGTGCGGGACCGTAGCCCAGCTTCATGGAGACGGTTGCGAATGGTCCTCGCCGATACCCCAGGAGCAACAGTGTCCCTAATTTGCTGGGAAGTGGCGGTGCGGTCCCCTACGGCACTGCGTACGATCCTACGGTCTTGGCGTGCATCCGTGCGTCGCTGCGGTCCGGTCCCAGGTCTACGGGCGCGTGCACCTTCCGCCGACCACTGGCGACAACATCGATGTACTGTGGAGACCTCACGCCCCACGTGTTGAGCAATTCGGCGGTACGTCCACCCGGCCTCCCGCATGCCCACTATACGCCCTCGCTCAAAGTCCGTCAACTGCACATACGGTTCACGTCCACGCTGTCGCGGCATGCTACCAGTGTTAAAGATTGCGATGGAGCTCCGTATGCCACGGCAAACTGGCTGACACTGACGGCGGCGGTGCACAAATGCTGCGCAGCTAGCGCCATTCGACGGCCAACACCGCAGTTCCTGGTGTGTCCGCTGTGCCGTGCGTGTGATCATTGCTTGTACAGCCCTCTCGCAGTGTCCGGAGCAAGTATGGTGGGTCTGACACACCGGTGTCAATGTGTTCTTTTTTCCATTTCCAGGAGTGTATAACCTGCAAAAGTTAACATAACATATGCGGTGCAAATGAATGAAAGAAGACTGAAGATATGGGTGTAACGTATCGTCCATATCGAGGTCGTTATCAACGTAAAATGGAAGAGAGTGTGTGAGAGTGCGAGAGCATGTTGCCAGAGGTACCACAGTCGTGCACACAAAGTGGAACGTCACTTGGCATGAGGCGGACTGTAGCGATAAATGGGGCTGGCCCCGCACACGAGTCAGTTGAAGAAACGGGAAAAGGTAGTGTATGCCAATCAGCGACCAGTTATGGTGCATCGCGGCGGTGGTCTTCATCACCACATGGCCCAAAGGTGGAATACGGATGACTTCACACGGGGGAGGAATCTTTGGGGAACTGGGGGAAGGATGAAATGTGACGAGTATAACCAAGCCCCTAACAGCATTGCTCCACGTGCATGGAAAGGAGGTAGTGATGGATTACAATTAACTGCTCCAGCCGATGGCAGCTACATTGTGCAGCAAAGAAGATGGGATCCACGTTAAACTGCGGCCGCAATTGCAACCGCATTTAAAGGAACTGCAACGCAAGCACTTTCACTCTCCACAGTGGCACGGCGATTGCTTGGGGATGGTTTCTTGTCTGGACGACCAGCACTTCGTGTTTTGTTGACACCCACACGTCGGCAGCAGCTTTTGCGGTGGTGCCAAGATGGTAGGGAATCGGCCAACAAGACGTGGGGTCGCATGTTCTTCTCGTACGAGAGCATGTTCAGTGTGTGTAATGATTCTGGACTTCCTGTCATCTGGCGGGAAGTAAGAACACGTAATGCACCCAGGAACATTGTCGAACATGATCATTTTGGTGGTCCAAGTGTTATGGTGGGGGAGGTATAATGTTGCATGGGTGAAATGATCTCCAAAAGTTTGAAGACAGTACACTCGTCCGCCAAACTTATCGCGACGCTGTACCCCTTCCCCTTCCTGGTGGCATTCCACCCTGACTTCATTTTTATGGATGAAAATTCGCGACCGCTTGGAGCATCGCAGGTGAAGGAGTTCTTGGAACGAGAGAATATTCGACGAATGGACTGACCTGCCAGTCCACCACCATCACCCCCTGCCACCACCCCTCAACCCCCCCCCCTCCCCAGCCCCCGGATCTAATTACCATCGAACACGTGTGGGAGTGTCCACACGCACCAGCAACCATCCAGTAATTGTCAGCCGCGCTGGTAGAGGAATGGAACACGAGAGCTCCCTAACAACATTGTGGCTAGAATGGAAGAACCAATAATCTAAACGTAAACATTCCCAGGAAGATGGTTCAGTAGAAATGGTCATGTACCTTGGCCAGCGAAGTCTCCGGATCGTACAACTTCAGATTTTTTTCATGTGGAGATGGCGAAAAGACGAAGTGTACAAGGACAAATATGCGGAAGAGACGATCTAATCGTACGGATTGCTGCCCGCATAAAAGAACCCCTACACGACCTCTGAAGAGTAAACAGTCGTACGTGAAACAAAATTTTTCGTAGCATTTGTGAATGAATTTAAGTTTAGAAATAGCAATGTAAATTTTATGAAATATTTAGGTGTCGAATACCATTGCTATTGGGGGGAGGGGGTGGCAGTCAGTTGCCAGGTGAAGTGAAATGATCGATTCCAGTTTTTGCCGTTGTAGCTTTGTGAGTGTTGGTATCGTCAGCTGTGGTTAAGGGAAGTATCCGAATCCAATTTTTGATGTCTTGGATGTCGATTTTGGGGTATTAATAGTTGCGGTTGAGCTATATAGGTCAAGGGACGTGTCTGATTCCTATTTTTGTAGTAGTGGGTGTTTTTTTGAGGTGTCGACAGTTGCGGTTGAGCTACATAGGTCAAGGAAAGTGACCGATCGTTGCAAATTTTGTAGGTGCACCGGAATGTGATAATTTTGCTTTTTCGTTCTTTGTCGTCGTTTCGTGTGGTTTAGTATAGTGGTGTGTATTTTTTAATGTTTATATTTTGCTTGTCCCCACCCTACAACCCCCAATTTCCTGCGGTTGTCCCGTTAGTTTGATTATATTTTTGGAGGGAGATGTTATTGTATTTATATGTATTTTCGCGTTTGTTGCTATGTTTATGTACTGATGTCAAAGGCACCACATTAGGGACGCTGAGAATGGTCATTTCTACCTTATTCATGACGTCATGTGCCAGAGCAGACGGGTGGAATCGGACGCTTCTGTAATCCCCAGTAACAGCTATGGATATCACTTTGTGCAACCCACAACGTTATATCTCTCTTTTAAAAACCACGCGCGACATTTTCATATGCTCGCGCTCGCCACGCGCTAGCTATTAGTCCTACAGGAAAAAGGTGTACAGGATCTTTTTGTAGGACATTTCCTGTAGTTAAATTTTGTACTAGTGAGTTGTTCATGACTCTCTCTTATATCACTGTACAGAAAATTTCCACTACACGGACTATTCCTCATATTCGACCTTTTTTGATCTCTATTAATTGAGCTATTACACCACCAGCATAGTCTGCTATTTCATTAATATCATTAATTTCAACGTGTCCATAGAGTACTGAAAGAAAAACGATTTTTGTAAATGCTACGCTAAACTCAATTACATTGACAATACGAACCAAACGTACCCCTTGAGAGCACAACAGTTAGTAATCCGAAGGCCATACGAATATGACGATGTAATTGTTTATTTTATGCTGTTAAAATTCACAGAATTGTTACGCAAAATGTACACAAACGTAAATTTTACAATTTTTAAGTGCTCGACTAAGCCAGTAGCTTGTCATGAAAACCAAAAAGGTTGAATGTGGGAAATAATTCGAGCAGTCGCAAATTTTTATACAGTAGTTAGCGGGAGTGCCGTGAAAAGAATACTAGACATCCTGACCAGTGGGGGGGGGGGGGGGGGGGGTAGTATAATTTTGCAGGTTGCATAAAACAATATCGGTAGGGGCAGCTGCCCTGTATATACCCATATGATGTCCTCAACAGGAAAGACGATATTCAACGGACAGCCTTCTATTCGTCCCATCAGTTAGTTAAAGAAACCACTTATTTCGTTTTACATACGTTAATCGCCAAAGGCAATGTGATGCATTAAACACGAGAACTGAGGAATTCTTTTTTTGTAGAAGAAAAATGTATACACAATTATATGAAATTATCAGTTTATGCGAAAAAAATACAAAAGCTTACAGACTACCAGTTTAAATTACTGTTGACAGTATAATTCTACTAGTGGATAAAGGAAAAAAGGAACAAAAGCGAAGCAGTAACAGGTCGTGACAGGCCGTCACCGCCTCAGCGCCAGTACACCTGTTGCCGCTTCGCTACGGCAGTAACTAATCGATGCGACTTACCCGTCCGCCGGTGCCGGATCCAGACGGGCACTCCGATATCGAGAAAGTGTCGACCACGGAGTCGAAGCGCACCAGCTTCTTGGGGATGGGTTTCTTGCGGGGACAGAGCGAGCACATGTTCGCGCCGGTGGTAGCAGCACTGATCGTCGGTGGCATGACTCACAACACGGCTCACGGCACTCGTCGTCTGCGCGCACACACTATAGCACTAGCAGCGGCGGTGGACCACGGCACACGCGCCGCACTTGTGTTGCACCGCCCGCTGTGCCGCAGTACGTACGGTAAAATAATAGCGCACGCGGCCGCGGAGGCGGCGGCGAGGCAGTGCGGCCGCCCGCCCACAGATGTCACTGGCTGCGCCCCGTCCGCCACCTACCGGACAATGCCGGAACTACTTACGCCGGAGCTCTCGAGCAATAGGTCATCTACAAACGACTGTGGGTAACGAAGTTAAATACCTAATTATTGTTTCGCAAGCACCTCTGAGCTACGGATTTCAAACACTGGATATTTACATTATTTATTCATGTGATATGAACGCTTAAGCAATCATGTCATTCAATCCAATTTACCACTAAAATCAGTTATTTGTCTTTATCGGAATTTTGTGTTTATTATGTAGATAAAATTTACATCTTTCACACCCAATATGTTTCACCTATTCATTTTGGGCGCGATCAGTGCTCTATAATTTAAATGAAATTATTTAATTGTACTGGGTGGTTACAATCAAACTGACGGTGTTCCGAGTGCCGCAGTGCTGCATACATCGCAGGACGCTGAAACATCGTAAGTATGTTCCTTAATCGGTACACCGAGCGGGGTGGCGCAGTGGTTAGACACTGGACTCGCATTCGGGAGGACGACGGTTCAATCCCGCGTCCGGCCATCCTGATTTAGATTTTCCGTGATTTCCCTAAATCACTCCAGGCAAATGCCGGGATGGTTCCTCTGAAAGAGCACGGCCGACTTCCTTCCCAATCCTTCCCCAATCCGATGAGACCGATGACCATGCTGTCTGGTTTCCTTCCCCAAAACCAACCCATCTTAATCGGTACGCTCGCGGAGTATGCTGAAAAAAGAATAGTTCGACTTTCTGCTACTAGTTCAAAAAATAGCGCTGTAAGCAGTCAGAATGTGAAATGTTTCCTGTTTTGACGTCAGCATGCTGTACATCATTTGGCGAAGCATGTTGATGACTTTTGTGAAGTGACAGTAGGCGTAAAGGATTAAGAAGGCTGAAGTTTTTCCATATGAAACGCAATGCCAGTGCTGCACTATGGGAATATCGCCGACAGACACATATACGAAGATGCTACATTTCAATAAGTAAGCTAAAAACTATGATTAAGAAATTTGGAGAAACAGGTTAATTAGATGGTACAACAGGGAGAATGAGGCGGCCCATTACCATAGCAGTTGATGAAGCTGACGACACATCCTCAAATTCTAAAACCAGTGCTGGAGTTGTGTCATGGTAATTGTCTCTTCCCTGGTCAAAAGCATATAAGCGCGCATTTTACACTGGTATCCCTACAAGATTCAGAATGTGCACCAGATGAAGCTACAAAGTAGGCTACGATGCCGTGACTTCGCCCTTCATTTTTGGCACTCATGGAAATTGATGACATGTAGACGAGGAATAGTTTTTGGAAGGTCGAGGCACATTTTACTGTGCACGCTTCCGTAAATACTCAGAACCGTCGTTATATGGGGCACTATTCCGCCACATGTTGGGCTGGAAGATCCTCTGCACTCAGCTTACGTAACCATGAGGTGTGGTTTCACGAACTCGTTCATTCTCGGTTCGTTTTTCTTCGAAGAGATGGCACTTCGCGGGTCTGTTAGGTATACAATGACATCTGCATGTTATAACGACCTCTTGCAAGGTAAAAGATTTGTTTCGAGGAGCCTTCGGTAATGACAGCATCATCTCCAGGTAATTTCAAGATATGTAGCCTTCCAGATCCTACTACCTACATCCATCTGGGTTCCGTTCGTGGGGATACCTAAATGTTCGTGTCTATCAGGAGTCTTCCTGATTCGAAGCATAGCATACGACCATATATCGGTCTGATTACACCGGATATGCTGCGAGAAACTGTCGACCTTGCCGTAGTTACGGATCCAGCATGTTGCTGAGTCAGGAATCTCTACTGAACACATGTTGCAGAACGTGACCATATCATAATAAACGTGTCAGAACCACGCTCACCACGCATTTTATCGTTCCTCCCCTTAGCCTGCAGTCACACCACATTCTGACTGCTTACAGCGCCATATTTCACCTGATACCAGAAAGTGGAGATAATATTTTTTTTCACCATACTCCACAAACGTACCGATTAATAAAAATACCTACGATGTTTCACCGTCCTGCGATCTATACAGCCCGCACTGCACCACTCGGAACAAAATAAGTTTAATAATAAGCCTCCGACACATATTTTGTTAGGAGGTCTGAACTGACCCACATTTACTTTCATTTTTTATTCCTTTCATGTATCCACTGGGTCTTCTGTAGGCACTAAATGCACGCAGAGCAGGTTTGCAATAATTGTTAGTTGATCACAAAAACAATGCACTACGCATAACCTTGTACATTGCACATGGATTTGTCACTTGCTGTAGGGCTGACTGAGGGATCATGGCAGCTGTAGAGGGTGAGAATGGGTCAGATTGTTAGGTGCTAGCGTGAGCATGGAAGGAAAATATGTAGTGCGAGCACTCCATGTGTTAACTATATTTTTAATCACTCCTTTTTTATTTGCGTTTTTCAATAAATATTTTGTTTTATTGTATTAGTTTTTGAAACGTTTTTATTTATGGTGAGCCATGATTTAATGAGAAAATGAGGCGCGGCTAAAAAAAAAGAAAGAAAAAGGAAAAAAACGGGACTAATGCTGTCCCAGAGTAAGTACGCATGCGCCAAAGGTGAACGACCAATAGCTGTGAAACGCGAAGCTTTTTCAGTCGATTGAGGCATCTCTAGTGTCTGTAGACATATCAGTGTGAGCTTGGCCTTCGTTTGTCTAAAAACCGTTATTTTATTTTGCCGGAAGAATGATAAGTGTAATAATAGAGCAAAGGATTGTTGTGGAGTGTCACATGAAACTTGGAAACCCTGCTACTGAAGCCTATTTTGTACTAAAATAGCGTACGGCGAAGACTATTTATCTCATCCGCGAGTTTTTGAGTGGTTCAAGTGTTTCCTAGATGACCAAGAAGATTCTGCAGAGGAATTACGCACGGGATGCACTTCAACATTAAAAACGGATGAAAATTTCGAAAAACTATGTAATCTGATTCAACCTGACAACCGGTTGAGTGTTCTGTCGGTTGCTGAAACGGTACGAATTGATAAAGAACGCGTCAAACAAATTTTACATAGCTAGTCTAACATAAGAAAGGATGTACGAAACTGGTGCTGATCAAATACGCTAGCGAAAATGTTCGTACTGACCCTTTGAATACCATTGAAAATAATCACAATTCCATGGAAAGAGTAATAATATATGACGAATCGCTTACGATCCAGGAACTAAGCGCTAATCCATGCATTGGAAGGGTCCGACTTCACCGAATGATCAGATCAAGTTTGTATGAATGGAATTGTGCATTTTCACTGGGTCCTGACTGTCAGACTATTAATCAACATTATGCGTTGGAGTTCTTGCTCAACTACGCGGGAAAATGCGAAAAAAATAGACCCCAACTGCGAAAGGGCAAGTCACGGGTTCTGCATCAAGATAACACACCGACTCATATCGCATTGTCTGTTAAGAGGTTTCAAGCGAATTACAGCATCGCAGTGTTAGATCACGGTGCGCTGAAGCAGTGAAAGGAAAAGCGTCACGCGTCATCGAGTAACTCACAAAGGAAGACTTCCAACACAGTTTCTATCAATGGAAAATTCCTATTTAGCGTTATGGGGACAGAGGAGGGGAGTATACTGGGGGTAACAAGAACAAAATATGTACGTTTCTGAAATCAAATGTTTTATAGCAACAGCCGCGCGGGGCAGACGTGCGGTCTGAGGCGCCTTGCCACGGCCGGCCGCGGTGGTCTCGCGGTTCTAGGCGCTCAGTCCGGAGCCGCGCGACTGCTACGGTCGCAGGTTCGAATCCTGCCTCGGGCGTGGATGTGTGTGATGTCCTTAGGTTAGTTAGGTTTAAGTAGTTCTAAGTTCTAGGGGACTGATGACCACAGATGTTAAGTCCCATAGTGCTCAGAGCCATTTGAACCATTTTTAGCCTTGCCACGCTTCGAGCCGCTGCCCCGTCGGAGGTTCGAGTCCTCCCTTGGGCACGGGTGTGTGTCTTGTCCTTAGAGTAAGTTCATTTAAGTTAGATTAAGTAGTGTGTAAGTCTAGGGACAGATGGCCACAGTAGTTTGGTCCCATAGAACTTACCACAAATATAGCAATACCTTTATTTTATAGTCACGCTTCATATTGACGTTTTTGTTGTTGCTTTTGTGTCATTCAGCAAATTTTCATTTTTATTTATAGCCCATGTATGAAATACTCTTCCATTTATTTTGTAATAACGGTATAAGACAGCCATCCCTGTTTCTATGTCAGTGTGGTGGTGACTTTCTTCTATCAGACTCCATGTGGAGTGAATACAGTCACACTTCATATACCAATGTATGTTCTTTGCACTTGATATTAAAATTTGTCGAATTCATCCCAATACATTTAGAGTTGCAGCTATTACAATTAAATTCATATATTCTTCAACTATTGCATTTATCTTTTTATTGTTGTGTTATTGAACTTGACGTATATATTAATTCGACGTCTACTCAAGCTGTAACTGGTACTGTGTCCGAGTTGGTTGTGATATCTTACGGTGTGCCATTTTGTGTTATTTTTAGGATACAACAACATTCCGGAAGACGGAATTTTTCTTCTCTACCTGATAAACATAACTGCAGTTCCAAAACTGAGGAAGAGTGGCTGCAGGTGTTAACTACAAATTAAGAATAGTATAGGTTTCACTCTCATACTGTGGTGTTCACATGTCTCGATGTGTACGAATTAAACTAAAATTAGTTCCAGACGGAAGCAATATGTACATGAAAATATAATATGCCTTCTCTGTAACTCACGAAATTTACAGAACGTTTGTCAATACGATTATAAGTAGGAATTCTACAGCGAGTTTTCAAAGAATGAACAGCCCTAGGTACCACCTTCTACATGGGATATTTGAAACCCATTATTTTCAGACTCTGCTGCGTCCTCCGCAGCAACGAATATTTACCGAACAATACAGAAGGTATTTAAGAATGAACTGCTAGTATACTGCACGTTTTTCTTTGAAAAAAGAAAAAGAAAATGTGAGTAAGCACGCTGCCTAACAGACTGTTGAGGTTAAAGAGAGAGGTCCGCGATTCCTGGGTGCATGATGCAAAATCCATATTATTCAGTATGCATACGAACAGCATTCGTAAATCCATCTGTTATAGTTTTTGTAGTTCATACACGGTCCAGTCGCATTAATGTGACGACCGCCTGTATTCGGCGTCAACGTGCAACAACCACCCACAGATGGAAGGTGGCAGCATTAGCAGTGGAGGGTATAAAAAGTGTGTCTGGGGGACGCGGAAAACACTGCAGTCGTTGTCGTAATGCAGAAACGGAGAGATTTATCTGACTTCGAATAGAGCATGATCATTGGCTTTCGGGCCAAGCGAGGAAGCGTTTCAGAAAGGACTGAGTTTTTAAGTTATTCACGTGCCGCCATGGTTAAAGTATACCAGTAGTAATGGTACTCAACCTGCTCCCTACCCCCAAAACTAGCGGGCATGCCAGCTTTCATGGTGGGCGGCAGGCGGTAGGGGTTTCGACAAATATTTTCATTAGGTTTTCATGAAATTTTGACACCAACCTCACAGATCACCATTACTCTGGAACCGGTGGAAAGTTATAAAATTTTACTACTAACGGACATACAAAAATGGGTGGTAGGTACAAAATGTTGACTAGCACTGAAGTACACATCTATAGCAAAATGGCGCTATCCAAAACCGGCAACTAGGCAACTGTGGTTACAGTGTGAATGACGGATGTGGAGATATATGTAGACGAATAGACGTATAACCGTTCACCAACTGACCACGCATAAGGACGAAAGGGCTACCAATATTGCCTCCTCAACGACCATTCAGTGAACGTTGCAGCGTATGGGCCTCCGCAGGAGGCGCCTAGTTCATACACCCTTGCCGACTACTGTTCATCGTCACAGAGGCTGGAATTTGCACACCAATATGGCAACTGGACGTCAACTGAATGGCGACGGGTGATCTTATCATATGAACCACGTTTTACGCCAAACCGGACAGATTGCCGTTGGCGTGTAAGGCGTGAAATATCTCAAAACAGACATCCAGCAACAATTGTCGGTAGGGCACAGACCGGAGGGCATTCCCTGTGTGATCTAGCCATTCTGGAAGGCACTATGGATCAACGCAAGTACGTATCTATCCTCCGAGACTATGTCCGCCTCTACACGTATTCCCTGGGCTCGGTGTCATCTACCAGCCCGTTGTAATAGAACCCAGTACGTTGTCCTCGATGGTGAGGGTTCATCGGAGGTGAGGGTATCATCTGGAGTGCCCCAGGGTAGTGTGGTAGGTCCGCTGTTGTTTTCTGTCTACATAAATGATCTTTTGGATAGGGTGGATAGCAATGTGCGGCTGTTTCCTGATGATGCTGTGGTGTACGGGAAGGTGTCGTCGGCCGGCTGCGGTGGCCGTGCGGTTCTGGCGCTGCAGTCCGGAACCGCGGGACTGCTACGGTCGCAGGTTCGAATCTTGCCTCGGGCATGGGTGTGTGTGATGTCCTTAGGTTAGTTAGGTTTAAGTAGTTCTAAGTTCTAGGGGACTTATGACCTAAGATGTTGAGTCCCATAGTGCTCAGAGCCATTTGAGCCATTTTGAAGGTGTCGTCGTTGAGTGACTGTAGGAGGATACAAGATGACTTGGACAGGATTTGTGATTGGTGTAAACAATAGCCGGCCGGTGTGGCCGTGCGGTTAAAGGCGCTTCAGTCTGGAACCGCGTGACCGCTACGGTCGCAGGTTCGAATCCTGCCTCGGGCATGGATGTGTGTGATGTCCTTAGGTTAGTTAGGTTTAATTAGTTCTAAGTTCTAGGCGACTGATGACCTCAGAAGTTAAGTCGCATAGTACTCAGAGCCATTTGAACCATTTGTAAACAATGGCAGCTAACTCTAAATATAGATAAATGTAAATTGATGCAGATGAATAGGAAATAGAATCCTGTAATGTTTGAATACTCCATTAGTAGTGTAGCACTTGACATAGTCACGTCGATTAAATATTTGGGCGTAACATTGCAGAGCGATATGGCAGTTGTGGGGACGGCGGATAGTCGTCTTCGATTCATTGGTAGGATTTTGGGAAGATGTGGTTCATCCGTAAAGGATACCGCTTATAACACATTAATACGACCTATTCTTGAGTACTGCTCGAGCGTTTGGGATCCCTATCAGGTCGGATTGAGGGAGGACATAGAAGCAATTCAGAGGCGGGCTGCTAGAGTTGTTACTGGTAGGTTTGATCATCGCGCGAGTGTTACGGAAATGCTTCAGGAACTCGGGTGGGAGTCTCTAGAGGAAAGGAGGCGTTCTTTTCGTGAATCGCTACTGAGAAAATTTAGAGAACCAGAATTTGAGGCCGACTGAAGTACAATTTTACTGCCACCAACTTACATTTCGCAGAAAGACCACAGAGATAAGATAAGAGAGATTGGGGCTCGTACAGAGGCATATACGCAATCATTTTTCCCTCGTTCTGTTTCGGAGAGGAACAGGGAGAGAAGATGCTAGTTGTGGTACGAGGTACACTCCGCCACGCACCGTATAGTGGATTGCGGAGTATGTATGTAGATATAGATGTAGATGTAGATGTAGAACGCAACGTGTCACACAGCTCGCAGAGCACATGTGTCATTCGAAGAGCACCAGAAACAAAATATCGTACTCCCCTGGCCACCAGACTCCCAGGATAAAAACCCCATCGGGAATCTGTGGGACCATCTCGATCAGGCTCTACGCCCCTTGGATCGTCGATCGCGAAACCTAGCACAGCTGGTCACGCCACTGGAGTCGACATGGCACCACACCCATTTTGGTACCTTCCAGAACTCACTGACTCTCTTCCTACACGTGTCGCAGCCGCCCACGCTGCAAAAGGGGCTTTTGAGAGGAAGCCACATTTCAAAAATACGCCGATGATCCGAAACACTGCGTACAGCAAGATCTAAAACCACGCCTGTTGGGGTAGGGAGCACATGAAATGGCAAGGTACGTATATAAGCTGAGCAGAGGGGAATGGAGATCCACTCTAGTGACTATACAGCCCACAAACGGGGAACTGGACTTACGTAAACGATTTTGATAGAGGGCACTTTTCTATGGTCAGGAGCTTGAGAAGGAGAATGTCAGAAATGGTGAAGCAGGTCGGCTGTTCGATGCTGCTGTAGTGAGCATCTACTGAAAGTGGTCGAAGGACGGAGAAACCACCAGCAGGCGGCAATGTGATAGATGTCGACGCGTCATTATAGAACGTGGTGGTCGGAGACTTGGCCCTCCTGTAAAGCCGAATAGGCGGTGAAGTGTGGCAGATATGACGTCAGAGTACAGTGTTGGTGCAGGCACAAATGTTTCGCAGTATGCCTTTCAGGGGACACTATTGACCATAGGGCTCAGCAGCAGACGAATCGTAAGTGTGTCTCTGTTGACCCAGCGACATCATCAATCACGACTGCACTGGGGGAGCGATCGTCGGGACTGGACCGTGGATCAATGAAAACGTGTCGCTTGTTTGGGTGAAGCCCGTGTCTTGTTATGGCAGATCGATGGTAGTGTGTGGATACGTCACCCAGGCGAACAACTCCTCTATATGCACTACTTCACGGACGCAGGCGAGAGGGGGCAGTATTATGCTGAGGAAGACATCCACTGGGCTTAGAGCTGAGAGAGAACCTGTCGTAGTACTCCCAGACAACTACCCGGACAACTGTGCGGGCCGCTTGGATCCCTTCATGGATTCCGTCTTCGGCGAAGAAATTTTACAGCAGAATAACCGCGTCACAAGATTATGGTCGTACTACAGTTGTACGAGGAGCATGATAGTGACTTCGACATAAAATTCGCGTCGTAAGAAGGAGATGGAACGCATCTGAGACGGTACCGGAAGTCTACTGCGCGGCCAAAATCAGAGGCCCTTAATCTGTGGGGACTTCATGACCTGTGCGTAGACGCAGGTTACTGCATGCCTCCAGAAAACTATCAAGGACTTGTCGGATCCATGATACGCAGAATCGCTGGTATATTACGTTCCAAAAGTGTACGAGCAAGCTGGTTAGCAGCTGGTCACTAAGTTTCGTCTTATCTGCAAATGAGGGGCGTTCAATAATGAATGTACCATTTGTTTTCTCGGCAGATTTCAGCGAAAAATGTGGAGTTTGTTGTGGAACATAGTGGAATATTCCCGCTTCAGCCCCTGTAATTTCATGAAGTTTCGAAAGCTAGCGCCGCTCTACATAGCCTTAAAAATGGCGTCTGTAACGGACGAGTGATCCAAGCAGAGAGCCGTTATTGAGTTCCTTTTGGCAGAAAACTAGGAAGCACTCCGTCTTCAGGCCACAAGTGGACCAGCCAACTACCGTATCATCCTCAGCTGAGGATGCGGAAGAGGGTGTGTGTGGTCAGCACACCGCTCTCCCGGTCGTTATGACGGTTGTCTTTGACCGAAGCTGCTACTATTCGGTCGAGTAGCTCCTCAGTTGGCATCACGAGGCTGAGTGCACCCCGAAAAATGGCAACAGCGCATGGCGGCCCTGACGGTCACCCATCCAAGTGCCGGCCACGCCCGACAACGCTTAACTTCGGTGATCTCACGGGAACCGGTGGAGCCACTGCGGCAAGGCCGTTGCACCAGAAAGCCAGAGCATCGCAGTTATTCATTGGTGCCTGCATAATGTCTACGGAGACCTGGCAGTGAAAAAAATCACGGTGAGTTAAGCGAGGCGTTTGTCATCATCGCAAATAAGGTCGCGCAAACCAGTCCTACCTACCGCGTACCAGCCGGCCGCACACTGCTGTTCAAATTGGTTCAAATGGCTCTGGGCACTATGGGACTTAACATCTGAGGTCATGAGCCCCTTAGAACTTAGAACTACTTAAACCTAACTAACCTAAGGACATCATCGACATCCATGCCCGACGCAGGATTCGAACCTGCGACTGTAGAAGTCCCGCGGTTCCGGACTGCAGCGCCTAGAACCGCACGGCCATCGCGGCCGGCTACACACTGCTGTGACTTATACAATATTGGAACGTGGGACACTCTCATTCGAAGTGGTCGACGGAACATAATCGGATACCTCGCTGTGTAGGTAGACGCTCGGTTTGTTGGTAGTGGTGACACACTCGTCCACCAGTTGGGGTACTAAAAGCTGTGTGCCCGATGGGTTCCTAGCCAGCTAACAGAAGACCGTGAAGAGCAATGAAAGAAAATTTGTGCGGAGTTGCTTGCGCGTTACGAAGCTTCTCGGGACAATTGTTTGTTGAACATCGTTACATGGGTTCATC
Organism: Schistocerca cancellata; assembly: GCF_023864275.1. Classification (NCBI taxonomy): domain Eukaryota; kingdom Metazoa; phylum Arthropoda; class Insecta; order Orthoptera; family Acrididae; genus Schistocerca; species Schistocerca cancellata. Next base: position 185,622,421 of record NC_064627.1, on the reverse strand, counting down.
AGTTCCAAGCGGAAACAAAACGGCAATTTGTGGAGTGGCGCCTCACCAGCTCTCTTCCGAAGAAAGAAGGGTTTATTCTAATTTGAACAGTTCTCGGGTATCCGACTTGGTAGCGTCGTAATTTCTCCGCAATATTTCGGCAGACGTACACGCTGCCATCTTCAGATGGTTCCTGACGAATGCTGTGCTGTTGCTTATCTATATTAATGTTCCACCGAAGCACCACAGGGCTTTGCCCGTCTGACTTCTAATATGGCTGTATGATATTTAGAGGAATAGCTTTTGCAGTTTATCTAAATCACGTTTGCATGTCTGCCTGTTTTGTGTGTAACTGTCATGCCCTGAATTCTCTGGATAATGTTGATATTGGACGCTTGTCTGTAGCATCAGGATAATGGGATACTAACTCATTTATTAGTTGGTGGGTCGAAGTAGGTGCCTTTTAATAGAGTTTTTCTGATTTTCTTTTAATATAGGTATAGATGGATGGTTCCTCTAAGAGGTCCTTAATGCGTGTGTTTTTGTGTGTAGTGGTCTGCGTCGACGAGACGCGGATGATTCTGTTTTGGACTCCCTGAATTTTTTGCAGATGTTCGTCTGCTTTCATGGACCAAACTTCCGATCCATATGAAATACGTTGCAAGATAACTGCCCTGTATAATCTAAGTTTCATTTCTTTGCTGAGTCCTCCACCTTTTAACAGTGGGTACAGTTGGATGAAAGCAGTGTAGCCTCTACCTCTGGATCTGTTTCTCGGCGCCCTATATATACTAGTCGTTACCCCCTCCACCGTTCCTCTCCTGGTGTCTTCGGTGCGGCCGGCGCGGCGGCTACTGGAGGTGGTGGGGGAAGCGGCGCCTGGGTCTGAACTGGGGTCTGCAGTCTCCCTGCTGCCGCCGTCGGGGCGGTCCTCGATCTCTGGGACGCATCTTTCTCTCCAGGCTGAGTGCAGGGTTCCAAGGCTGACTAGGTTGAAGGTCGCTGTCTTTATTAATTAGATCGTCCTGTAGTCGGATTTCGATGGCCTCTTTAGTAACGCAGTCCCAGAAGTAGGAGGTTTGACAGAGTATTTTTGTTTTTTCATAGTCCATAGTATGGCGTCTTTATACAATGGTCAGCCACGGCTGATTTAGTGGCCTGGCGTAATTCGGTATGGCGCTTGTGTTCGCTGCACCTCTCTTCTACAGTGCGGAATGTCTCCCCAATGTATGATTTTCCGCACTGACAGGGAATTTGATAAACGCCTGGTTTTCGTAGGCCTAGGTCATCTTTCAGTGAACCTAGTAGAGTCAAGGTTTTTGCAGGGGGTCGGAATACACATTTCACATTGTGTTTCCCCAGGATTCTACCGATTTTTGTTGAGGTGTTTCAGACAAACGGAATTCACGCCAATGACTTTGTTCTTCTGTTTCTTCTTCTTGTTCTATTGGCGCAGTCTGTCTGAGTACGTGTCTTATTTGTTTCTGGTTTATCAATCTCCCTGTCAGTGAGGAAAATCATACATTGGGGAGACAGTCCGCACTGTAGAAGAGAGGTGCCACGAACACAAGCGCCATACCGAATTACGACAGGCCACTACATCAGTCGTAGTTGATCATTGTATAAAGAATGGCCATACTATGAACTATGAAAAAACAAAAATACTCTGTCAGTCCTCCTACTTCTGGGACTGCTTTACTAAAAGGCCATCGAAATCCGACTACAGGACGATGTAATTAATAAAGACAGCGACCTTCAACTTAGTCAGGCTTGGAACCCTGCACTCAGCCTGGAGAGAAAGATGCGTCCCAGAGATCGAGGACCGCCCCGACGGCGGCAGCAGGGAGACTGCAGACCCCAGTTCAGACCCAGGCGCCGCTTCCCCCACCACCTCCAGTAGCCGCCGCGCCGGCCGCACCGAAGACACCAGGAGAGGAACGGTGGAGGGCGTAACGACTAGTATATATAGGGTGCCGAGAAACAGATCCAGAGGTAGAGGCTACACTGCTTTCATCCAACTGTACCCACTGTTAAAAGGTGGAGGACTCAGCAAAGAAATGAAACTTAGATTATACAGGGCAGTTATCTTGCAACGTATTTCATATGGATCGGAAGTTTGGTCCATGAAAGCAGACGAACATCTGCAAAAAATTCAGGGAGTCCAAAACAGAATCATCCGCGTCATCGTCGACGCAGACCACTACACACAAAAAAACACGCATTAAGGACCTCTTAGAGGAACCATCCATCTATACCTATATTAAAATAAAATCAGAAAAACTCTATTAAAAGGCACCTACTTCGACCCACCAACTAATAAATCAGTTAGGATCCCATTATCCTGATGCTACAGACAAGCGTCCAATATCAACATTATCCAGAGAATTCAGGGCATGACAGTTACAGACAAAACAGGCAGACATGCAAACGTGATTTAGATAAACTGCAAAAGGTATTCCTCTAAATATCATACAGCTATATTAGAAGTCAGACGGGCAAAGCCCTGTGGTGCTTCGGTGGAACATTAATATAGATAAGCAACAGCACAGCATTCGTCAGGAACCATCTGAAGATGGCAGCGTGTACGTCTGCCGAAATATTGCGGAGAAATTACGACGCTACCAAGTCGGATACGCCAGAACTGTTCAGATTGGAAATACGCCGGGAAAACTTCAGATCGCAAAACGGTTTATTCTGTTCGATGACCTCCCTCGATCAACTCTGAAGTTTACTGCCCTACTATTAGGAAACTTAAGAAACGATTCCGCCGTGTTCGTCGCCACAAAAAAACGAACGAGTTTGTCCTTCTCCACGTAACGCAATACCTCATACAAATCTGCGCAACCACGAGGAGCTCACAAAACGTCATTCGACTGTTCTTCCCTCATCCACCCTACACCAAGGACCTCGCGCTTTCCGACTTCCACCTGTGTGGTCTAATAAAGCGTGCACTCCGAGAGTCCGCAGCTCGTGGTCGTGTGGTAGCGTTCTCGCTTCCCATGCCCGGGTTCCCGGGTTCGATTCCCGGCGGTGTCAGGGATTTTCTCTGCCTCGTGAAGACTGGGAGTTGTGTGATGTCCTTAGGTTAGTTAGGTTTAAGTAGTTCTAAGTTCTAGGGGACTGATGACCATAGCCGTTAAGTCCCATAGTGGTCAGAGCCATTTGAACCATTTTTTTGCACTCCGAGGGAAGCAGATCGTGGATGATGGGGAGGTTACTGATGCACCAAGACGTTGGCTCCGACGTCATGGTACCGTACGGGCATATAGGTCCTCCCAGTAAGATGGCGTAAGGCCGTCGCACTGAATGGAGATTATGTTGAAAAGTGGGGTTTTGCAGTCATAATAGTGGGGAATATCTGTATTGGAATCCTTAGTAAAATCCACCAGCTTTCTGAAAAAAAAGAATGTGTTGAGTTACTTATTGAACACCCTTAGTCTATTAACGGTTACGGAGAATTACGTCAGATGAAGCCATAAAATGCCATAAGCTATTGCTGTCAAGCACGGAGTGGCCACCAGCGAGTAATTTTAAGGCGCTAAGAAATTCATTCGTCAGACATTAACAGCTCCTGTGCTGAAAAATTGCTCCGTCTGATAAATTATTTTGCAGCTCGGAGTGTGCGATCTGATACGAATGGAACCAATGTCTGTGATAGTTTATTCTCTGAACGATCCACCATAAACTGTTTCTAAGGACTGCTATATTACTGCTTCAGATATTGCAGCATCTCTTGCTGTCCACATATGCGACGAGGCAGGCGCAATTTACCTGCATGCATCTTTGATCATAGGAAATAAACTGAAGAAGGGGACCAAAAAGAAACTGAGTCACGTGTAAAGACAAAGTGCAACAAGAACAAATAGAAAATGTTGTGGGGAAGGCTAACCAAAGACTGCGTTTTTTTGGCAGAGGACACTTCGAAAATGTAACAGATCTACTAAGCAGACTGCCTACACTACGCTTGTCCGTCCTCTTTTAGAATACTGCTGCGTGGTGTGGGATCCTTACGAGATAGGACTGACGGAGTACATCGCAAAAGTTCAGAGAGAGGCAGCACGTTTTGTATCATCGCGAATTATGGGAGAGAGTGTCACAGAAATGATAGAGGATTTGGGCTGGACATCATTAAAAGAAAGGCGTTTATCGTTGCGACGGAATCTTCTCACGAAATTCCAGTCACCAACTTTCTCCTCCGAATGCGAAAATAGTTTCTTGACACCGACCTACATAGGGAGAAACAATCACAACGATAAAATAAGGGAAATCAGAGCTCGTACGGAAAGATATAAGTGTTCATTTTTTCCGCACGCTATACGAGATTGGAGTAATAGAGAATTGTGAAGCGGGTTCAATGAACCCTCCGCTAGGCACTTAAATATGATTTGCAGAGTATCCATGTAGATGTAGATGTAAAATGATTTATGTTTTGAACTCTACAGATTAAATACTTCCCTATTGTATTTAATCAAAATAGTCATTTTTAGAAGCATTCTCGCTGGCGAAATTATTTGAACTATTTTTATATTTACTTCTGTAGTCCTACCAGACTCATTTGTTAGTAGATTATTTTGTGTAGCTGGGCTATTGTCTATTTCATGCGTAGGTCAAATGTTGAATATAACAAATCGAACTAACTGCGTGAAAAGTCTGCATGAATTGAGTTGGTACGAACAAACCGGTGTAATTATCAACACCGTTCATTTAAGTTAATTGTCAGAGCTACGCATTTTCCCAGTGAGTGGAAAACATACATAATATAGGCACGAGCGTGAAGGATGCTACATAGGACGAAATTTTTTGGCTATCCATTTAAAATCTCGATGACAGACTCACGAGGAACCTGAAACACGCTGCACAGGATTTTAGGGCTATCTGGCGACTGTAATGGTGACAAAAGGCTGCTTACGATAATGAGCGTATACCGCACTGCCGGCCTCAATATTGAAAACTGACATGTGAAACATCCAAAATTCGCAGTATAAATGTTGACAGCAACCGGTCGATCGTAAGGTAGCCAAGATCCCGCATACCACCCAGCCGGCAGCCACTTCGATTTCTTCGGCATGAAATTTTGAAGATGGTGATATACCAGGAATTCACTGATTTGGTAACTCCAGCCGACCCATCTATAGTCAGTAGTAATCTCATTTACAAAATGCAGTGTATCAATTACGCTCGCAAAACTGTTAAAATACACGAAAATTCTGCAGGCGTATGTGTGTTTTCAGTGCAGTTTAGCAACGAAGATTCAGTAAAACCGAAAGTTAAGGACTGCTATTGTTCCTAAATTGTGAGCTACAGTCTCCAAAATCTTAAGCTGGGAACTCACTTGCCTCATACCAGCCATCAAAGCGGTACGATTCACTTCTCTAAACCAGTAATAACAACGATTATGAAGATTTCCAAGTAACATAATGTGTAAAATATTTGAAACTATTTTACGGAATCAATTGTATGTGCTTGTGGAGTGTTTGTCTTGTAACTTGCCGTTCATTATGGAAATTTTTTCGTGTTTATTTCCATTCCACATTTATTATCTACCTGGAAGGTTACTTAATAACCTTTTTTTCTTTTTTTATTGTATAAGCAAACAGTTTTATATTTGTAATTACTAATCGCGTTATGTAAGAATCCATAGTAAATTAAAACTTGATGCAATAATGCGAAATGTCTAGTCTTATGAAGCTACAAGCATTCGATGTAATTTGTCGGATAGGCCGATCCGCTGAGACAGGCACCAAGTTGAAATGCGTTTTGACTAGTTAGTCATCGTCCAGTGGCCCTAGAGTGAGGTTGTGTTTACCGTGTCTGTCGTGCGTCATGGATTTAGAACAACATTAAATTCTGTTTCTAGTTGCAAGACAGTGCGGAAGAAACTCATGAAATGTTGAAACTGGTGTGTGACGATAACGCTGCAACTCTAAAGACAGCTTACTAGTAGCATAGGCGATTTAAAAGCGTAACTAAGTAGGTAAAGGACAAGCACCGTTCAGGACATCCAGTATCCTCAGATCAGAAGAAAACGTGCAAAAGGTGACAAAAATTGTTCGTTGAAACAGGCGAATAACCGTTTGTGAGCTTACCGGTGAACTTAGCATCTCGTATGAGTCCATGCAAAGCGTTATTACCTGTAATTTGCAAATGAGAAAATTGAGTGTAAAATTAGTTCCCAGATTTTTGAGCGATGAACAGAAGGAAAATCGTGTGTCGCTCAGCACGAAGTTGAAGGATCGTCTTAATTCAGATCAGGACTTCGTGTCGACTACTGTACGTGGATGGTTCAAATGGCTCTGAACACTATGGGACTTAACATCTGTGGTCATCAGTCCCCTAGAACTTAGAACTACTTAAACCTAACTAACCTAAGGACATCACACTACACCCAGTCATCACGAGGCAGAGAAAATCCCTGGCCCCGCCGGGAATCGAACCCGGGAACCCGGGCGCGTTGTACGTGGAGATGAACGTGATTACGGTTAGCGCAATGAGACGAAAATTGAGAGTTCCCAATGGAAAACCATTGAATTTCCTCGCCCTAAAAGGCACGTCAGTCAAAATAGGATATCAAAGTCATGCTCATTGTTTTTTCGGTGCTGAGGGCACAGTGCGATCCTAGTTTGTTCCAAGGGGAACAACTGTAAACGCTGAATTTTACTTGGATGTGCTGCAACGTTTGCGAAACGATGTACGATAAAAGAGACCAGAAAAATTGGTCCAATGGCTTTCTGCTTCATCACGACAACACGGCATGCCACACCTCACTTTCGATTCGCAAATTTTTCGTCGGAAAAAATGTTTCTGTCAGTCCAAATCCGCCGCACCACATTTATAACCCCGCGTCTTCTGGCTGCTCCCAAAAATTAAAACCGTGCTTGAAGGAACAAGTTCTGAAACAGTTCCTGGGACTGAGAGGGCCAAAACAGAGCAGCAGAACGACCTTCCAAAAAAATCCTTCCACAAATGTTTCCTGTCATGGATTCAACGTTGGGATAAGTGCATTGCTAGCCACGGACATTACTTTGAAGCTTATTACTTTTTTCTCATAAAAAAATTCATCGTATTTTTTGATCACATTTCATATATGAATAATATATACGCATATCAAGGACTCTGTTTTTAATAACACATCTGTATTAATTCGTAATCTCTAGAAATAAGCCGGCCGGTGTGGCCGAGCGGTTCTAGGCGCTTCAGTCTGGAACCGCGCGACCGCTACGGTCGCAGGTTGGAATCCTGCCTCGGGCATGGATGTGTGTGATGTCCTTAGGTTAGTTAGGTTTAAGTAGTTCTAAGTTCTAGGGGACTGATGACCTCAGATGTTAAGTCCCATAGTGCTCAGAGCCATTTGAGCCATCTAGAAATAAAAACAATATTTTCTTTTATACATATTAGGATCATTCACAAATTTTGTACTTAACTATGCCCAGAAATCTTCAACGTCGAATTTTACTGGTGTTTTTGAAAAGTGCATTGTACTGCTTTAGGAAACTGATGTGCCAACTACGAAGAAAATCGAATAGAGCGACTCATTAAGCGTTAACCTTATTAGCTATTTAACCACTGAACGACCACAGATATCTTAACTGTGTAAGAAATATGTTAGCTACTCTCCGCCTGCGCTTTAAATCTGTTGATTCTGACTTTTTCTCACAAGTACTGTTTGTGGTTCGTTTGCAAGTATTTATCATCAAGCAAACTTTGCCAAGTGAATACACCGTCCACAAATGTTGAGAGGAGCTGACTAAATTAGTGCATAGTTAACGGGGCCCGGATGCCGTCCAGGTACACGAAACGAGATTAATGCGGCTCCTCGTGTAATGGCGGTGTTACACAGTTTTCAGGGTCTAAGTAACCGGACGTCATTAAAAGCGAGACGCGCTGGTGGGCGTTGCGTAGTAGTTGGCGCATGCGCACTAGAAGCACACCTTGTCAGCATCCGGCCAGAGCGTAGCTGTAGAAGGTCAAAGGGCTTGGTTACGGTCAACGCGGTTGTCACCTCGCAACGACTTCAGGTGCGTACCCGGAGAAGTGTTTTGCGACAATTGCTGTTTGTATTCTGTACCAGTGATCTTCCAGACAACATTAATAGTAACCTCAGACCACTCGCAGATGATGCAATTATATGTAGTGAAGTACTCTCTGAAAAACTTTGCACAAATATTCAGTCGGATTGTAATATTTCTGGTTTAGTCAGCCATCATATTAGGCTGCAAGAAACTGTTCCCAGAGCAGTGGAGATGCAAGAAGTATATATAGATGACGAAATGTGGTGTGAGGTACCTGTGACAGATGTTAGATTCGGTACCATTCCCGTGAGAAAGACCGCCTGCATAATGCTACTGGTCTGTGATTGGCTCCAGTCCGGAGCCGCGCTGCTGCTACGGTCGCAGGTTCGAATCCTGCCTCGGGCATGGATGTGTGTGATGTCCTTAGGTTAGTTAGGTTTAATTAGTTCTAAGTTCTAGGGGACTGATGACCACAGCAGTTGAGTCCCATAGTGCTCAGAGCCATTTGAACCATTTTTGTGATTGGCTGCTGTGTTCGGAGCAAGGGCGCCAAAACGTTAAAGTATTGTTATTATTATTAGTTAAACTACTCATTGGAATGATTTCACTTTTCAATATAAATATCTCTCAATATCTGACAATCAGTCATTTTAGAATTATCAAAAACAAATCAAAAACAAAAGGCTGACGAAACTGCAGACGAAGCACTTCGGAAGCGTTAGGGTCACGCCTTTTCTGGTATTGCGCGCGAAGTGTTTCGGGCTGTTCGTCACTCTGGATTAGTCAGTCGAGAAGAACAGACGTGTTGTCTGTCGCAGGATGTGTTTCCAATTTTAATATAAGTTCCTGTTCGTCACTCTGGATTAGGCAGTCGAGATGTACAGCCATGTTGTCTGTGGCAGGATGTGTTTGCCAGTATTCAGTATTAAAATATTCGCTCCGGTAGTCATGAGGCATAGACACGTGCCACAAATACTGTTAAGATACATTTTCGTAAACATTGTGTTTGAGCATGTTCTTTGCTGTATCAGAAGGTCTTGCATTAAGATCATGTAGTCTTCTCGTGCGGCTATATTAAAATACGCGAGTGGCATCCCAAAGAAATGGTACATTATTTCAGAACAGAACCTCGCTAAAAGTCAGTTTCAGCCTCAAGATACAGAACCTACGACCTCCGTGCTGTTTTCTGCGCTGGGGACATCGACTTGAAGACAGCAGGTTACTGAACTATAACAGAACCGTCGTATTCCACACAGTGCAGGGGAAACAACTAGGCGCCTCACGTGTACTGCATGCACAGAACAAATGTGCTCAGTGACACGTCATCTTCAGCAATGCGGAGGAGGTAAAGGAGAATGATCGTTATTAACACCAACAATCAATTCATTCCGCCTTTCTTGCCGTAGGATGTTGATAAAATTTCAAAGCTGTGCAAAGGCGGACAACTTGCTTTAAATGTTCATAAACGTAAAACTCTGCCCTTTGCAAAACGAAAAGCCGTAGTAGCCTACGACAACAGTACCAGTGCGCCACGAAGGGAAATGGAAAGCTGACACAAATATCTGGGTGTAACATTTTGAAGGGCTATGGAATGGAACGGTAACACAGGGTCAGCCATAAGTAAAGCACGTCGCGGAATTCGCCTCACTGGGAGAGTACTAGAGAAATTAGTCAGTCTACACAGTAAACTGCTTACAAAACAGTCGTGTCATCCATCGCAGAATACTGCTGAAGTGTGTGGGACCCGTACCACATAGGCTAACGCCTACAAAGGAGATAGCGTGTAGAGCACTTGGGCGATCTGTTGTTGAGTACTGCTCCAATGTTTATGATGCCCACAAGGTCAGGATTATGGAAGAAATCGAAGGAAATACTGCTATGCTTTGTTCATCATTAGAAAAAACTAGATGTAAACAAACACAAACGTGATGATTGGTCAGAAGCCGTAACACACGTTTGCTGGTGTTGTTACGCTCTTGGAAGTAGTCCTAATTATGTAATTATGTATTTCGTATTTTATTACTGTCTTACGGTAAATGAATCTTTAAGACATTCTAATGTATTCACCCATTAACGTTTTTCTTAGTCATACTTTAGCTATGTAGTTTTTATTTCAAAAATCGTGTAGAGTCGCAGTATTTGTACTGGTGTACTCCAATTGTCGCGCTGTTAAATACGAAGTGTGGAAATGGCTGACAATGCTACCTGCTCCGTAGTGAAACAAGCACGTGGAACCCTGTTAGAAAGTGGCAAAAGACAGGTTGTTGTTAATATTTTCCTGTAGTCTACGGAAATAAACCACTTTGAAGTTTTCGGTGAACAGTATTTGCTGAGGGTAAGGGATAGTTGAACATGGGATGCGTAGCTGTATCAGTAGTGTTGTAGACAGGTATTCGAGTACTAATTCATTGACCGAGTGTACAAACCTGGATTAAGGATCATGCTGATACATGGTGAAACAACGCTCTGGTGGGCGGTTTGCGGGTTTAAATCACATCGGGTGTGACCATGCGGTGCATTTGACCTGCGGTCGTCGCACGGTGGCGCTGGCAGCAGTCCACATACGCAGCGGTGTGTTGGTGCATGTCAGAGTACGTTGCACACGTTTTCAGACGTGCTAATGGTGACTGTGTTGAAAATGTCTCAAAGAACACATATTGATGACGTTATGAGCGGTAGAATACTAGGGCGACTTGGAGGCTGGTCAAACACAGCAGGTCGTAGCATGGGCCTCCGTGTGCCACAAAGTCTGATCTCGAGATTATTTCAGCGATTCTTGCAGGTAGGAAACGTGTTCAGGCGTTACAGTACCGGACGTCCACAGTGTACAACACCACAAGAAGACCGATATCTCACCATCAGTGCCCGCAGACGGCCACGGTGTACTGCAGGTAGCCTTGCTCGGGACCTTACCGCAGCCACTGGAACAGCTGTCTCCAGACACACAGTCTACAGACGACTGAACAGACATGGTTTATTCGCCCGGAGACCTGCAAGGTGCACTCCACTGACCCCTGGTCACAGGAGAGCCCGTAAAGCCTGGCGTCAAGAACACAGTACATGGTCATTGGAACAGTGGTCACAGGTTATGTTCAGGGCCGAGTCGAGGTACAGTCTGAACAGTGATTCTCGCCAGCTTTTCATCTGGCGTGAACCAGGAACCAGATACCAACCACTTAATGTCCTTGAAAGAGACCTGTATGGAGGTCGTGGTTTGATGGTGTGGGGTGGCATTATGACTGGTGCACTTACACCATGCATGTATTTGACAGAGGGACTGTAACAGGTCAGGTGTACCGGGACGTCATTCTGCACCAGTATGTCCGCCTTTTCAGGGCTGCAGTGGGTCCCACCTTCCTCCTGATGGATGATAACGCCCCACCGAGCTCCCATCGTGGAGGAGCACCCTAAAAACAGAACATACCAGGTGAATGGAGTGGCCTGCCTGTTCTCCAGACCTAAACCCCAACGAGAACGTCTGGGATGCTCTCGGTCGACGCATCGCTGCACGTCTTCAAACCCCTACTATACTTCAGGAGCTCCGACAGGCACTGGTGCTCGACCACCTGGTCCGGAGTATGCCAACCCGTTGTGCGGCCTGTGTACGTGTGCATGGTGATCATGTCCCATACTGATGCTGCAGCACAAGCGCAGGAAACAGTAGCGTTTTGTAGCACATGTGTTTCGAGACGGTTTTCTCAACTTATCACCAATGCCGTGGACTTACAGATCTGTGTCGTGTGTGTTCCCTATGTGCCTATGCTATTAGCGCCAGTTTGGTGTAGTGCCACGTTGTGTGGCACGAGAGTCTGCAGTTATCCTTAATTTATGAGCAAGAGTGTAGATACAGGTTGCAGTAATTATACGAGGATAAAGTGTAGCGCAGGATATAGTAGCGAGGGGAGCTGCATCAAACCAGTCTTCGGACTGAAGACCTCAGTAGCACCAAGATCAAAGTACTCAGCTGGGGATATAGTACCATCTGTGCAATTTCGACTCTAATGGTTTAGGGCACCACTTACACACTCAGAGAAAATCCGCCGCGAACTGAGGCAGAAGACTCACAGCCCAGTGTATTCACACTGGTGCTGCCCTCGGTAGCAACGGCGACTACTGAGGCTGAGCAGCGTTAAGCCTCAGCTTTTCGCAAGTCGCGCAGCTCAATAGGGTTGCCGAGAAGTACGCTGCGCAGCGGAAGCGAGATTAGCTCTCTTGTTTCCCTTTTTACGGCTGCGGTGGCCCGGCTCCTGAGGAGATGTTCATTACCATCGAGCAAGTATGGAGATGACACGTCAGGCTGCACCATCTGTAACGTAATACTGGACCGCGCTATATTCACTGATTGAATTCATGTCCGTTCTCTGGAAGTGACTTACGAGGAGGACACACATGTCTCAGTTTATTCTTACATACTTGACCGTTTCTGAGAAAAGTTTTCAAGGTACTTCATGTGCGTTTTAGCGAATATACAGTTCAGCCAAAGTGATGGCACAGTAGCTAGCGCCGCGGCTTCACACTTTTGTGGCTTGTGTTCGGATCCCGATTATTGTTTTTATTTGTTTTTTATTTTTTCATATATCTAGCGATGTCCGTAAAAAGATTACTACACGAATGTTTTCCAATGTATATTGAAACAACATAGTCCTTATTCGTCCACTAGTTGTAAGCCTGATGAAAGAAAAAAAAAGGAAAAAAAAGCATTGAGAGATTGAGAAAAGTATTTGAAATTGTTTTCGGCGGAATTCCTAAAATTCCTGTGGTGTGTTTTGATTTATAACTAGATGCGAACGTTAGCTCTTCGGGGCATGAAATTTATTTTCCAGCAAGATGGTGCGACATCACATTAGCACTGTGAAGTCGTCTCGTGTCTCCGTAGCAATGTGCCGACTTAGACTGGACGTGGTGGAAAAATATCCTGATCGCCAAGATCGAGTGATTTAACCACAGTAAGTTTCTGTGTATGGGGTTACATTAAAGACCGAATGTTTGTTACTCCACTTCCGGGAAACGTCGACTAGCTGCGAAAATTGATAACACAAGCAGTTGCCATCATACATCAAGATTTGCTTCGTAGGATTTGGTAGGATGATGATGTTTGGATTGTGGGCCGCTCAACTGGGCGGCCATCAACGCCCGCACAATGTCCTAATCGGCACACAGTCCAATTGTAGCCACGTTCACGAATGATGGTGATGAAATGATGATGATGAAATGATAGGGAAAACACAGACACACAGTCCCCAGGCAGAGAAAATCTCCCACCCAGCCGGGAATCGAACCTGGACCCCGTGATCTACGAGTTGCATTCAAGTTCTAAGGCCTCCGATTTTTTTTATCCGGACTGGAAAGAGATAGAAACATGCGCATTGTTTTAAAATGAGGCCGCGTTCATTGTCAATGCGTCCCAGAGATGGCAGCACCGTACGGCAGATGGAATTTTACCGCCAGCGGCGAAAATGAGAACTGTTTTAAATACTCAAAATGGCGACGTTTTCCTTACTTGAACAGCGTGGAATCATTCGTTTTCTGAATTTGCGTGGTGTGAAACCAATTGAAATTCATCGACAGTTGAAGGAGACATGTGGTGATGAAGTTATGGATGTGTCGAAAGTGCGTTCGTGGGTGCGACAGTTTAATGAAGGTAGAACATCGTGTGACAACAAACCGAAACAACCTCGGGCTCGCACAAGCTGGTCTGACGACATGATCGAGAAAGTGGAGAGAATTGTTTTGGGGGATCGCCGAATGACTGTTGAACAGATCGCCTCCAGAGTTGGCATTTCTGTGGGTTCTGTGCACACAATCCTGCATGACGACCTGAAAATGCGAAAAGTGTCATCCAGGTGGGTGCCACGAATGCTGACGGACGACCACATAGCTGCCCGTGTGGCATGTTGACAAGCAATGTTGACGTGCAACGACAGCATGAATGGGACTTTCTTTTCGTCGGTTGTGACAATGGATGAGACGTGGATGCCATTTTTCAATCCAGAAACAAAACGCCAGTCAGCTCAATGGAAGCACACAGATTCACCGCCACCAAAAAACTTTCGGGTAACCGCCAGTGCTGAAAAAATGATGGTGTCCATGTTCTGGGACAGCGAGGGCGTAATCCTTACCCATTACATTCCAAAGGGCACTACGGTAACAGGTGCATCCTACGAAAATGTTTTGAAGAACAAATTCCTTCCTGCACTGCAACAAAAACGTCCGGGAAGGGCTGCGCGTGTGTTGTTTCACCAAGACAACGCACCCGCACATCGAGCTAACGTTACGCAACAGTTTCTTCGTGATAACAACTTTGAAGTGGTTCCTCATGCTCCCTACTCATCTGACCTGGCTCCTAGTGACTTTTGGCTTTTTCCAACAATGAAAGACACTCTCCGTGGCCGCACATTCACCAGCCGTGCTGCTATTGCCTCAGCGATTTTCCAGTGGTCAAAGCAGACACCTAAAGAAGCCTTCGCCGCTGCCATGGAATCATGGCGTCAGCGTTGTGAAAAATGTGTACGTCTACAGGGCGATTACGTCGAGCAGTAACGCCAGTTTCATCGATTTCGGGTGAGTAGTTAATTAGAAAAAAAAATCGGAGGCCTTAGAACTTGAATGCACCTCGTAGAGGCAGCAACGCTAATCACTAGACTACGAGCTGCGGACGATTTGACAGGAAACTGATTCCAGATGGGACGTTACAGAAGGCAGCCACAGTGAACGTTAGTAAATAAAACGTGAAGATATACTGCATTCAGTGCTGGATCAAGCATTTCTGAAAGTCATATATCTTTTTCACGACTAAAGGCTACATTTGTGTAAGTAATTTATAAACACTCCGTATTGATTCCTGCTACGTGTATCTCTAGAGAAAACAACGGAAGTGTAATCAGACAGATTCGACCTCACACGAAGATTTACCAACAATGCTTCCGGTGAACCATTCGCAACGGAGCATGAAAGGGTGGAAGAGACTGTGGTGTACAAGATATCCTTCACCATGCAGTGTAAGGTGGGTCGCTGAGTACAGATTTAGATGTAGAAGCATGTAGCTGCACGTTATCTTTTTCAGAGTACCTGAATAGCAATGTGACTTAAATGGACTATTTGTCACGACTCAGGACTTAAAAACAAACTTACAGCAAAGTAAATATATTTTTTTTAGTACGCTACATATCCCGTCAACGTTTGTGTAATATAGGTACTAGCCAAGAATAAATGATTTCAGCTTGTACTTACAATTTGTTTTGCTGTCTATTAGAAACTTCATATTATTGAACAAATGCACAAAGATTTCACGCACAGGAATACTGAAGTATATTCTGGGTCACAAAAACACGAAATTCTCCATAATCACAAGTATCATAAAATTATATTGCTGAAGGGTTCGCCGCACTCTTCCACACGTCACAGGTGAGCCATACAAATGACAAAGGAGGGATCCACCTCAATATTTCAGAAGCAAACTAGCACCTAGACGGTGGTAATACATACTTTCTTCTACACGAGGAAGTTAGTTAGTAAAATCTCTTCGTAACACCTAAGTTCTTCTGCAGGCATCGTCTGCAAAGTCATTCTAACCAAAGGCTCAAGCTAACAATTTTATTGTGGTTTTATTTACACAACTGATTTCGACCTAGTTACGATGCATCTCGTCCGAACCTATACATTTTAATATGTGAGCGTTATGTCCTCAACATGTCTGTGTCTACATCTACATCTACAATGACAATTTGCAAATAACTGTGAAGTACATGGCAAAGGCAAAGCGACATGAGTGGAGTGAGTTCGTAAGGTAGAGTGTAGGGAACGCAAATGGTCGATTTCAGTTTAGTGGGAGAATTCTAGAAAATGTAGAACACTGGTACGACCCATTCTTGAATACCGCTGGACTGTTTAGGATCCTCAATAGGTCGGATTAAAGTAAGACATCGAAGCAATTCTGAGACGTGTCGGGAGATATGTTACCTTTTGGTTCAGTCAACAGGAGAGTACTACGGAAATGCTACGTGCGCCCAACTGGGGATCCCCGGAGAGAGGACGACGTTATTTTAGCGAAACACTATTGAGAAAATGCAGAGAATGGGGATGTGCAGCTGACTGCAGAACGACTGTACTGCAACCAACGTACATTTCGTTTAAGGACCGCGAAGACAACCTAACAGCAGTAAGGGCTCGACGGTAGCGTATAGATTCGGATTTGCTTTGCTCCGTCCGCAGCTCGTGGTCGTGCGGTAGCGTTCTCGCTTCCCGCGCCCGGGTTCCCGGGTTCGATTCCCGGCGGGGTCAGGGATTTTCTCTGCCTTATGATGACTGGGTGTTGGGTGGTGTCCTTAGGTTAGTTAGGTTTAAGAAGTTCTAAGTTCTAGGGGACTGATGAGCGTAGATGTTAAGTCCGATAGTGCTCAGAGCCTTTTTTTTTTTTTTTTTTTTTTTTTTTTTTTTTTTTTTTTTTTTTTTTTTGTTGCTATGGCACAAGGCACTCTCCGCCATGTAACGTATGATCGCTTTCGGAGAATGTACGTCTATGTATATTAGTGGATAAAATGAGAGCAAGAATCATGTATAAATCTCTACATCCTCAACAGCTTGGAGCGAAAGTTTTTAGCTACGTAAAAGGATCAGTGAACCGAATTTGACTGTCAGGATTTTATTTTATTTTTATTTACTTTTTTTGCTTTTTTGGTTTCAACAACGCGAGTGAAAAAGTGACAAATGGCAAGTATATTGGAAACGCTGCAACTTGTCAGAGGAAAGCTGTTCGTACTTTAGATGAGAAACGATGAAAAATATTTCCTCTCGAAAGTCGGCAGAAAAAAAAGCGCTCGCACAGTCCCAAGCAGTATTTCTTAGCGGAACAGCAGAAATATTCTTAATATAACTTCAAGAATCCTACAACACTGGCAGAGCGCAGTCGGCCGGGAATCTCGCGACTTACGGTGGATGCTGGCTCCGCATGTTGTGTGCATAACAACGTATCGTAGGGCGCATCTACCTTAGTGGATTCACAAATGTTTAAATTTCCATGAAACAGTGGCAGTTTTTTCTAAGCAGCTCCTCCGTTCTACCTCGCGATTCTTCGAACAGTTTGGTTCAATGAAATTAAGTCGCGTCATGCTTCTCTTCAGACTTCTGCACTGTTCGTCATTTCGATTCCAGTACTGAGTACTTCTGTAGGTGGTGTTTTCCTGGATTGCTGGAGATTGTCGAAAGACCGTGTCACGTCCAGTTATAAAATGATAGTTTCCCGCCCATTTTAGGAGGAGTGGAGTTAGTGTACAAAAATCTTGAGGTTGCAATTGGTGCATAAATACTGCAAGCAGATATCGACAAAAAGGGGGAATCCAAAGTTTTAGTTGTTACTGCACCGCCTTGGTTATTTCCTTGTAACTGTTCATGATTTTCGCTCTCCGTCGCTAGGTATTTACTCCCATAATAACGGGTAAAAAAGAAGCCGTCATCTCTATTGAAATTGTACTCATTCTTCGACATTTCGACTGCTTCAACGACTTTCCTTTCATAAATATTACTAGCACT
This sequence comes from Schistocerca cancellata, assembly GCF_023864275.1. Taxonomy (NCBI): domain Eukaryota; kingdom Metazoa; phylum Arthropoda; class Insecta; order Orthoptera; family Acrididae; genus Schistocerca; species Schistocerca cancellata. The sequence continues at coordinate 185,604,905 of NC_064627.1, read as the reverse complement.
CGTCTATTATTAAAATACATAACCCGGTCACATTCTTGTTTCTAGTTCGCTACCTCTGGTTTATCTTTTAAATGTGTGTGGCGTTCTGACTCTTTAACGCACTTTTTTTTTTGTTTTCTACTGTCCTTCCAGATTTCCAGCCGAGATACAGAGTGTCCCAGGAGGAATGATCAGTATTCAGAGATATGACAGGAACGATAATACGATCCAAAAGCGTCTAGTAAACATGGGCTGTAAAACACGTATCTTAAGAACTGTGAGTAGTTATTCACCTTCGATACTGTTAAAGAAATCTTTTCTACTGCAGTATCTTCGATTTCCGTATTTTGAAAGGTAGTAACATGATCCAAGCCCGCCCGGTTGGCCGTGCGGTGTAATGCACGGCTTTCCGGGCGGAAAGGAGCGCCGGTCCCCGGCACGAATCCGCCCGGCGAATTTGCGTCGATGTTCGGTGAGCCGGCCAGTCTGTGGATGGTTTTTAGGCGGTTTTCCATCTGCATCGGCAAATGCGGGCTGGTTCCCTTTATTCCGCCTCGGCTACACTATGTCGGCGATTGCTGCGCAAACAAGTTCTCCACGTACGCGTACACCACCATCACTCCACCACGCAAACATAGGGGTTACACTCGTCTGGTGTGAGGCGTTCCCTGGGGGTCCACCGGGGACCGAACCGCACAATAACCCTGGGTTCGGTGTGGAGTGGCGGAGGGGTGAAGTGGACTGCGGTAGTCGTCGTGGGATTGCGGACCACTGCGGCTGCGGCGGGGACGGAGCCCCTCCGTCGTTTCTAGGTCCCTGGTTAACGTAACATAACATAATCCAAAATAAGAAAATAATGTCCAAGTAAATAAGGCTTCTAAAATTCATACCTTAAGAGCTACGACCACATTTTCATGTTCGCTACTGTGAAACAAGACCCCCGGAGTAGACAACATTCCATTGGAACTACTGACTGCCTTGGGAGAGCCAGTCCTGACAAACTCTACCATCTGGTGAGCAAGATGTATGAAACAGGCGAAATACTCTCAGACTTCAAGAAGAATATAATAATTCCAATCCCAAAGAAAGCAGATGTTGACAGATGTGAAAATTACCGAACAATCAGTTTAATAAGCCACAGCTGCAAAATACTAACACGAATTCTTTACAGACGAATGGAAAAACTAGTAGAAGCCGACCTCGGGGAAGATCAGTTTGGATTCCGTAGAAATACTGGAACACGTGAGGCAATACTGACCTTACGACTTACCTTAGAAGAAAGATTAAGGAAAGGCAAATGTACGTTTCTAGCATTTGTAGACTTAGAGAAAGCTTTTGACAATGTTGACTGGAATACTCTCTTTCAAATTCCGAAGGTGGCAGGGGTAAAATACAGGGAGCGAAAGGCTATTTACAATTTGTTCAGAGTACAGAAACCAGATGGCAGTTATAAGAGTCGAGGGGCATGAAAGGGAAGCAGCGGTTGGGCAACTAGTGAGATAGGGTTGTAGCCTCTCCCCGATGTTATTCAATCTGTATATTGAGCAAGCAGTAAAGGAAACAAAAGAAAAATTCGGAGTAGGCATTAAAATCCATGGAGAAGAAATAAAAACTTTGAGGTTCGCCGATGACATTGTAATTCTGTCAGAGACAGCAAAGGACTTGGAAGAGCAGTTGAACGGAATGGACAGTGTCTTGAAAGGAGGGTATAAGATGAACATCAACGAAAGCAAAACGAGGATAATGGAATATAGTCGTATTAAGTCGGGTGATGCTGAGGGAATTAGCTTAGGAAATGAGATGTTTAAAGTAGTAAAGGAGTTTTGCTATTTGGGGAGCAAAATAACTGATGATGGTCGAAGTAGAGAGGATATAAAATGTAGACTGGCAATGACAAGGAAAGCGTTTCTGAAGAAGAGAAATTTGTTACCATCGAGTATAGATTTAAGTGTCAGGAAGTCATTTCTGAAAGTATTTGTATGGAGTGTAGCCATGTATGGAAGTGAAACATGGACGGTAAATAGTTTGGACAAGAAGAGAATAGAAGCTTTCTAAATGTGGTGCTACAGAAGAATGCTGAAGATTAGATGGGTAGATCACATAACTAATGAGGAAGTGTTGAATAGGATTGGGGAGAAGAGAAGTTTGTGGCACAACGTGACCAGAAGAAGGTATCGGTTGGTAGGACATGTTCTGAGGCATCAAGGGATCACCAATTTAGTATTGGAGGGCAGCGTGGAGGGTAAAAATCGTAGGGGGAGACCAAGAGATGAATACACTAAGCAGATTCAGACGGATGTAGGTTGCAGTAGGTACTGGGAGATGAAGAATCTTGCACAGGATAGAGTAGCATGGAGAGCTGCATCAAACCAGTCTCGGGACTGAAGACCACAACAACAACAACAACAACAACACTGTGAAACACATGTCTTCTACTAATGGATCATAGCTCTGAAGGTATGCATTTTAGGGCCCCTGTTAGTCCACCTTTTTGCTTCGAATGGTCATTCCTGTCATATCACTGAGTACTGAACGTTTCTCCTGGAACAGCGTGTATACTTTGCCAAAAGCAGACGTCACTTTATATGCACCCGCAGTGTGCTGGTGTCAGGTATGTCCACTGTAGATCGGATGAAGTATTGTCTCTCTGTTCACCAAAAAAAGTAGTCTTTAGACAACTGTTCCGAAAGATTCTGCCTCCTGACACAAGCGGTTATCTTACAGAAAGTGCAGGAGACCGTTCTGTAAGTAGGCTGTTTATGTTTTCTTATTGGCAACGTTACGTAGCGCTCTGTATGAAAATCACTGGCTGTGCTGTGTGCAGTCTGTGGCTAGTTTGCATTGTTGTCTGCCATTGTATTGTTGGGCAGCTGGATGTGAACAGCGCATAGCGTTGCGCAGTTGGAGGTGTGCCGCCAGCAGTGGTGGATGTGAGGGGAGAGATGGCGGCTTACCTCCAACTGCGCAACGCTACGCGCTATTCACATCCTGCTGCCCAACAATACAATGGCAGACAACAATGCAAACTAGCCACAGACTGCACACAGCACAGCCAGTGATTTTCATAACAGAGCGCTAAGAAAACCTAAACAGCCTACTTACAGTTCTCATCGTTTGTATTATTATTAGCATTTCGTTTGATGGCCCTAGATATGGCAAGGTCGGCATAGCCGTTGGCCATCAGTATTTCCCTAAGAAAATCCAGCTCAGATTGTCAGAGCATCTTCCTTCCGGGCTGGGTGGCAGTGCGAAAGCCGGCCGTGGTGGCCAAGCGGTTAAAGGCGCTACAGTCTGAAACCGCGCGACCGCTACGGTCGCAGATTCGAATCCTGCCTCGGGCATGGATGTGTGTGATGTCCTTAGGTTAGTTAGGTTTAAGTAGTTCTAAGTTCTAGGGGACTGATGACCACAGATGTTAAGTCCCATAGTGCTCAGAGCCATTTTTTTGGCAGTGCGAATGCGAAAAGGCGTCTAGATACCTGTTTGTTAGGTAGGTAACTAAAATAAAATGATCTATACTATCACGAATCAAATTATGCGCATGAAGAAACAGTTAAGGAAGGATGTAGCGTCTATTGACTCCGAGGGACAGAAAGATTCTCGCCATAGTATTTTATATAATCGGGCTTTGAAAAAGTTGAAATATAAACCGAAAGACGTCTCGCGTGGTTTTGTCACTTCTGTGTGTCAGTTACGACACGCCGGAGATATACTCGTAAGCGTGCATTTGTGACAGTTACAGTGTACAAATATAAATGGACACAGTACTGTCGAGGGAAAAAAGCTATGGGCACTCTTGGGTCACACAAGAACATGACGAGCTATTTCCGGTTAGAATATTTCACTCAGCAAAGAAGCTTGCTCTGTTGTGAAACTGCGTTGCAGATTAAATCTGTGCGACGGACCCAGAACTTTACTTTTCGCAGGCAATGAGCTTATCATCTGAGCTATCCAGGCATTAAGCAAGGCCCAACCTCACAGCTCTTCATGGCGTATTTCTCTTATTTCCAAAAATTCACAGGAACACTTCTGCATATCTTACGCTTGCTAGTCTTCTTGCCTCCATATAGCTAGAAAAGGGGAACATCAGCTGTGCAATAGTTTATTCTCATTCCACCGTTCTCCCACTCAGCAGTGTTCATTGTTTTAATTTATTTGCTACCGACTTCGAAGCAACTATAGCTTCATCTCCAGGGGACAACGGTATATAGGGAGTGCCCCAGCGAAGTATGACAGGATCGTTCTTCTTATCTATAAAAACGCTTATTCCGTGATGAGGTTCCAAACTTTCAGCGAAGACGGATCTGGGTAGATGTATCAATTTGAGGTAAGGGATGATCTGGGAACGCCGAGTCGAAAGTGGAATACATTTACCGGTACTGTTGCTGATAATACTGTAGGGAAGGCAACGTTCAGAGCAAAACAAGAAAAAGTCTAGTAAACATGGGCTTTAAAATGTTTACCTTAACTTCTTCTGCTTATTTACCAGACACTTTTCTCTTGTTCTGCTCCATACTACCACCTCTGAAAGTTGCCCGCTCCACAATCTTAGCAACAATAATACCGGGTCATATATTCCACTATCAGAGGTATCCGTACGATTTTGGTTTATCTCTTTCAACTCGATCGTCCCCGGACCAAGATCTCTCACCTCATATTGATACAGATACCATTCATCATCATCCACGGAAATTTGTAACATCTTCACGGAATCACCCTGTACGTAAATGACTTGGCGGCCACGGTGAGCTGGAATCTGCGTCTGATGGCTGATACGACGTGGCAGTGTATGAGAAAGTGACGTCGTTAAGTGATTGTAAGAGCGTACAGGTTGACTTGGACAGAATTTCCATTTGAAGTGGTGAATGGCAGCTTGCTCTAAACGGGGAAAAATGTAAGTTAACTCAGATGAGTACGAAAAACAAGCCTATAATGTTCGAATACAGCATTAGTGGCGAAATATCTGGAAAAGATTTGTCTAGGTAACATATTTAAGTGATGAACACTGCAAGATCACTGGTTAATGCAAGTTTGAGATAAGCCTTTGCAAAAGTGAAATGCTGATACATTAATAAACGATATAACCGCCAAAATGTTGGATGATGCATGTAAACGTGAATGCATTTTACTGTTTAGGTACGAGGTGTCAATATGTGGGATGGATTTCATGCCTGTTGCACTTGGTCGGTCATTACAGGGACGGTTAAAGCTGTTTTGTGGATGATGCTGGAAAAGTTTTGTCCAATGATGTCCCATATGTGCTCGACTGGAGACAGATCTGGTGATCGAGCATGTCAAGGCAACATGTCGACTCTCTGTCTACATCTACATATATACTCCGCTAGCCACCAAGCGGTGTGTGGCGGAGGGCACAATTAGCGCCAAAAGCATATTTCCCACCCTCTGTTCCACTCGCGGATCGCGGGAGGGAAAATCGACTGTCTGAACGCCTCAGTAAGAGCTCTTATTTCCCTTATCTTTGAATGGTGATCATTACGCGATTTGAAAGTTGGTGGTAATAATATATGCTCTAAATCCTCAGTGAAGACCGGATTTCGGAATTTAGTGAGGAGACCCTTCCGTTTAGCGCTCCTTCTATCTGGCAAGTGTGTCCCACTTCAAACTTTCTATGAGATTTGTAACGCTTTCGAGATGACTAAATGTACCATTCACGAATCTTGCCGCTCTTCTTTGGATCTTCTCAGTCTCTTGAATCAGACCCAAGTGGTAAGAGTCCCATACAGACGAACAATACTCTAAGACTGGATGAACTAACGTATTGTAAGCTATTTCCTCTGTTGAAGTCTGCTTAGCTTAAGGATTCTACCAATAAACCGCAATCTAGAGTTCACCTTACCCGTTGCTTGTGTAATCTGATCATTCCATTTGAGATCATTTCGAATAGTCACACCCAGATACTTGACGGACGTTAGCGCTTCCAAAGACTGGGCATTTATTTTGTACTCGTACATTAATGGGGATTTTCGTCTTGTTATAATCAGTAGGTTACACTTACTAATATTGAGAGATAACTGCCAGTCATGACACCACGCATTTATTTTCTGCAAATCCTCACTGATTCGCTCACAACTTTCGTGTGATACTACTTTCCTGCAGACTGCAGCATCATCGGCAAACAGCGTCAGGCCGCTGTCAATACAAACAACCAGATCGTTTATGTAATTCGTAAAAAGTAGAGGACCTATTACGCTGCCCTGGAGCACACCTGAAGTTACTCTTGATTCTGTTGAAGTCACTCCGTTCAGGACGACATACTGCTGCCTGTCTGTCAGAACACTTTCTATCCAACCGCATATGTCATCGGATAGACCGCAAGCGCGCACTTGTAGCAAGCAACAGTGCACAACTGAGTTGAACGCCTTTCGAAAGTCGAGAAATATGGCTTCAACCTGGGAGCCGGTATCTAGAGAGCCTGTTGTATATAATGCACAAAGAGGGCCAGCGGTGTCTCGCATGACCGCTGTTTCGTAAAACCGTGCAGGTTTCTGAAAAAAAAAGTTCAAATGGCTCTGAGCACTATGGGACTTAACTGCTGCGGTCATCAGTCCCCTAGAACTTAGAACTACTTAAACCTAACTAACCTAAGGACATCACACACATCCATGCCCGAGGCAAGATTCGAACCTGCGACCGTAGCGGTCGCGTGGTTCCAGGGTGTAGCGCCTAGAACCGCTCGGCCATCCCGGCCGGCCTGGTTTCTGCAGATGAGCTTCTCAGAGACTAGAAAGGTCATTATGTCAGAATACAAAGTATGTTCCATGATCCTACAACAAATCGATGTCAGTGAAATTGGCCGGTAATCTTGTGCATCCGATTTTCTACCCGTTTATAGAGCACATTGGGTTACATCAGCGGTATGTGAGCGAGCGTTATCCAGTTGGAAAACCCCCCGGAATGCTGTTCATGAATGGCAGCATAACAGATCGAATCACCAGACTGACGAAATGTTTTTCAGTCAGGATGTGCGGGATAACCACGAGAATGTTCCTGCTGTCATATGAAATCGCACCAGAGACCGTAGGGCCAGGTGTAGCACGAGTGTGACTAGCACGCAGACAGGTGAGGTGGGTGCACGCTGTCGACTGGTCTCCTCCTAACCAACACACAGCCCTCATTGACACCGATGGAGAAGTAGCTTTCATCAGAAAACACGACAGATCTCAACACTGCCCTGCAATGCGCTCTCGTGTGCCATCGCTGAAGTAGCAAAGGACTGTAGTTTGTGGTCAGTTGAATGCACGCTACAGTGCGTATGGTTCGGAGCTGTCCTTGTACGGATTTGTAACAGTTTGTTGTCTCACTGTGGAGATAAATGCTGCTCAGATTTCTGCTGCAGATGCAGTACGACGCGCCACAGTCATACGCCAAACTCAATGGTCTTCCATCTCGGTAGTGCCACGAAGCCGTCCGGAGTCTGGTCTTCTTGTGACTGTACGTTCTCGTGACCACCGCTGCAGCAGCCATGTACAGTGGCTACATTCCTGGCAAGCCTTTCTGCAATATCCAAGTAGTAACATCCAGCTTTTCTTACCCCAATTGCACGATCCCATTCAAACTCAGTAAGGTTTTGATATTGGTGTCTTTTTCGCCTTAAAGGTAGCCTTGGCTAATATCAACTCACCGCGGCCAGTCTCAAAGGTAATTAACGCTGATGACCGGTGTTGTTGTTGTGGTCTTCAGTCCTGAGACTGGTTTCATGTAGCTCTCCATGCTACTCTATCCTGTGCAAGCTTCTTCATCTCCCAGTACCTACTGCAGCCTACATCCTTCTGAATCTGCTTAGTGTAATCATCTCTTGGTCTCCCTCTACGATTTTTACCCTCCACGCTGCCCTCCAGTACTAAATTGGTGATCCCTTGATGCCTCAGAACATGTTCTACCAACCGATGCCTTCTTCTGGTCAAATTGTGCCACAAACTCCTCTTCTCCCCAATTCTATTCAATACCTCTTCATTAGTTATGTGATCTACCCATCTAATCTTCATCATTCCACCGTTACAGTGTGTATTTAAAGCATACTTGATTTGCATCCTCATAGTGGCGCTACTAGCGCTATTTACTTATTTATATTTATTTATTTAGCGTATGGCGCTACACACATGGTTTACACTTATTACATTATGAAATTATATGATAAAATATACTATAACATACATAAGTGAAGGATACATATTCAGATAAAATATAATACACGAACACAATAAAAAGTAACATCAGAGCAGATATTTTGCGTTACACAAGTCTTCAAATTCTGACGTCCAAATTGGCCATCCATTCGAGGCAGGGCGGTGTGGCGTTGAAGAAGTCAGCCCGTCTACCCTGGTAGGCTTTTAATTCACAGTCCTGGGCGATGTGCTGTTTTGTTTGATTAGGTGCCCCACAGTCACAGCTAGGGCTGGGAAGCTTTCCCCACTTGTGTAGATTGCGTGCACATAGTCCACGTCCTGTTCGGATTCTGTTTAGGGTTTTCCATAGCTGTCGTGGAAGTTCAAAGCCCTTAGGTTTCTCTGATGGACAGGTAAGTTCACGGTGGTCAGGGGAGGCACTATCAATCCATTTAGTATCCATGCTGAAGTTGGCAGCTGACAGTTGTTGGGCCAGTCTTAAAGGGGGATTTCTGGAGCGGAGTCGTGTTCTTTCCAAAGTTGGGACATCTTCATGGTTAGGAAGTAGGGGGTTACTCATTGTTTTTGTGTATTCCTTCATCAGAGCTTCCTGTCTTCACAGGGAGGGTGGAGCTATATGACTAAGTGTTGGAAGCCAATATCGTGGGGTAGACTTTATACATCCAGTTATGGTTCTCATAGCAGCGTTGAGCTGGGTGCCCACCTTGTTTACATGCTTGCTGGTTAACCACACTGGTGCACAGTACTCGGCTGCAGAGTACACTAAGGCGAGTGGAGAGGTTCGCAGTGTGTTTGCTGCTGCTCCCCAGTTAGTGCTGCACAGCCTCTGAATGAGGCTGTTCCGTGAGCTTATTTTATTGGATACAGTTTCCCGGTGTCTTTTGAAGGATAGTGTCCTATCTAGAGTGACCGCCAGGTATTTTGGATATGGCTGATATCGCAGCTCACTGTTATTCATATGAACCTTCAGCTCATATCTCGCCATTCTGTTGTTCAAATGAAAACAGTTGACTTCAGTCTTGGTGGGATTTGGTATTAGCCTCCATTTGGTGAAATACTCATGCATTTTGTTTAAGTCAGTTGTGAGGATGTTTTCAGTGTCTTCAAACTGCTTGCTTTGGATAGCTAGGGCCATATCATCAGCATAGCTGAACTTCCTTGAGATGGTTTCAGGCAGGTCAGAGATGTAAAGATTAAAGAGCATTGGTGCTAAAACTGATCCTTGAGGCAGTCCATTGTTCAGTTTCCTCTGTTTGCTTATGTCATTACCCTGTATCACCTGGAAGTATCTATCCGAAAGCATGTTGTTGATAAGTCTCAGTGTCATACGGCAGGGGATTACTTTTATCAGTTTGTGTAGAAGTCCTTTCTTCCATACAGTGTCTTAGGCAGCTGTTAGGTCTATGAAAGCTACCACAGTATTTTTTTTATTTTTGAAAACCTGCTTCAATATATGTCGTTAGACTTAGAACCTGGTTTGTGCAGCTCCTATTGGGTATGAAACCTGCCTGCTCTGGTGGGATGGCTTCTAGAGCAGGCAGGTTTCAGACCCAATAGGAGCTGCACAGACCAGGTACTAAGTCTACTAGCGCTATTCTTATACGACTGGCACGAAATTTAAATATACATCAGTTCTCAGGTGTAAAAACGCGCCTACAATTTTCGTTTGTGTCGCACAACTCCTTCATAGTACTGCGATTCTTTTTCCGTGCGTGTTTAAAGGAGATCTCGAACAGAACACTTGTCCTGTCTAGTCTTTAGTACATCTCGAGCGTTTTGGACACGCGGCAGGTCGAACTGAACGACGATATCGAAGCAGTTCAGAGGCGTGTTGCTACGCTAGATCTTTTTATTGCCGTCCCGATCGACAAGACCGTTATGTATCGAGGAAGGGATCTCTAACTAACCTCCCCATGGGACGTGGTGTTAACAAAAACGGCGCAGGCAGCGGGTGGAATAAACAGGTAACACCTGGACTCGGCGCTGCGGACACCGCGCTCCCCCCCGTCCCTACATCACTGACACAATCACGCGACTGGTCCATCTGTTGGGCCATCAGCGGAGGGACATCTTCACTTGAAAACAACCATCAGGAGACCATTCTAACTGCTGTGACAAGACGACGCAACGACTCCACTGATGAAAATTTCATAGTGAAATTCCTTCAGAAAGTCTACATTCCCATAAAACAGCATTTTCCTACGCAAGGACTTGACGAATTAACTTTATGGATGAATAACATTTTGGCACTGTAGGTAGCAATCTTTTACACTAGTACAGCTGTAGAGAATAAAAATACGCTACTGGCCATTAAAATTGCTACACCACGAAGATGACGTGTTACAGACGCGAAATTTAACCGACAGGAAGAAAATGCTGTGATATGCAAATGATTAGCTTTTCAGAGCATTCTCACAAGTTTGGCGCCGGTGGCGACACCTACAACGTGCTGACATCAGGAAAGTTTCCAACCGATTTCTCATACACAAACAGCAGTTGACCGGCGTTGCCTGGTGAAACGTTGATGTGATGCCTCGTTTAAGGAGGAGAAATGCGTACCATCACGTTTACGATTTTGATAAAGGTCGGATTGTAGCCATAGCGATTGTGGTTTGTCGTATCGCGACATTGCTGCTCGCGTTGGTCGAGATCCAATGACTGTTAGCAGAATATGGAATCGGTGGGTTCAGGAGGGTAATACGGAACGCCGTGCTGGATCCCAACGGCCTAGTATCACTAACAGTCGAGATGACAGGCATCTTATCAGCATGGCTATAACGGATCGTGCAGCCACGTCTCGATACCTGAGTCAACAGATGTGGACGTTTGCAAGACAACAACCATCTGCAACAGCGTTTGCAACAGCATGGACTATCAGCTCGGAGACCATGCCTGCGGTTACCCTTGATGCTGCATCACAGACAGGAGCGCCTGCGATGGTGTACTCAACGACGAACCTCGGTGCACGAATGGCAAAACGTCGTTTTTTCGGATGAATTCAGGTTCTGTTTACAGCATCATGATGGTCGCATCCGTGTTTGGCGACATCGCGGTGAACACACGCTGGAAGCGTGTATTCGACATCGCCATACTGGCGGATCACCTGGCGTGATGGTATGGGGTGCCATTGGTTACACGTGTCGGTCACCTCTTGTTCGCATTGACAGCACTTTGAACAGTGGACGTTACATTTCAGATTTGTTATGACCCGTGACTCTACTCTTCATTCGAACCGTGCGAAACCCTACATTTCAGCAAGATAATGCACGACCGCAAGTTGCAGGTACTGTACGGGCTTTTCTGGATACAGAAAATGTTCAACTGCTGCTCTGGCCAGCACATTCTCCAGATCTCTCACCAAATGAAAACGTCTGGTCAATGGTGGCCGAGTAACTGGCTCGTCACAATACGCCAGTCACTACTCTTGATGAACTGTGGTATCGTGTTAAAGCTGCACGGGCAGCTGTACCTGTACACGCCATCCAAGCTCTGTTTGACTCAATGCCCAGGCGTATCAAGGCCGTTATTACGGTAAGAGGTGGTTGTTCTGGGTACTAATTTCTCAGGATCTATGCACCCAAACTGCGTGAAAATGTAATCACGTCTCAGTTCTAGTACAATATATTTGTCCAATGAACACCCGTATATCATTTGCATTTCTTCTTGGTGTAGCAATTTTAATGGCCGGTAGTGTATTTTTTAATTTACAAGGTATTTTCCGAAATCCTTACCAGGTAAACAAAAGGAGACACAGATCATAAGAATCGACAATTAACAACCAAGCCGAGGACATGCGGTTCCCTCGATAATATTCTTACATCATAATTTAAACGTCTTCGTCTAATACCATTCTGGCAGCTCAGGTGCCATTCGGTACCACGCAGAAAATTTGTGGGAATAACTTGAAGGTTGAAATTACACGTTAGTTCCGTATTCCCGTTTAAGGAACAGAAACAATCAAAAGTAATGAGAAAGACAGAATCAGACAGCCTACTCGATAACATTGTTTACTTTCGCGCTTTACCGAGGAAAATAGCTTTAGCTGTATAGAGCGAGATTAGGCAATGGCGGCCAGAAACACCTGCTAGAAATATAAGGGAACGCTAGCGGCTATAGCATTGCTGGGGGCCCGTTGGTAGCAGTTACAGAACGACGAGATGGCTTTGGTCACGCAAAGCAGCCCGAAGCTAATGCTGCAGCGAGAGGGAGGAAACCTGCACCCCATGGTAGACTTTTATCATCCGATAAGAGGCCTCGGAATGAAGCTCAGGAGCTGTTAGTTTACGGGGAGACAAGGACTTTGAAATATGAAACATAAGCAGCTACATTTACACTATCTAATTCGCAGACAGCACTACACGTACTGCAGTACAACCGTAGACAACGCCAGAATAGCCAACTAATATTCGAGATAAGGCAGCAGGTGGATATTCTTCAACACAACAGCTTTGAAATTAAATGGACACTGCGACTTTCGAGGCAACAAACTGGCTGACAAACTAGCAATGGACACGATCATTAAGGGCAGTCATGAGTATACTGTCCCGATGTTGACTATGTTGTGGCGTTGAAAGCATCACTAAGAAACCAGTGAGGCAATGACTGAAGAGGTTCTAACGGTTCTGGTGTACAATCCTATGGCGTGCTAAAATGGCGTGCTAAAATGTAATTCCTCCGAATTTTTTTGTGAAAACTCTTAAAGCTTTTTAAGTAAAACAGCCATTATTAACATTATACATCTTTGTGCTTCATGTCGACAGATTTGTAGCGCTCTGGCGTGCGCCTCGTCTCCATGGACGCCGTGCGGTGGGCCTCGGGAGCTCACGTGAAACTAAGTAGACCTATATATATGACGCGCTGCAAGTCAACATGGCGGGGAACATTGCGCATGTCTAACTGAGTCCATGACTGTCAAAGATAAGATAAAACACACTACCCCGACTTACAGTATTAGAATCGTTGTGAAAGGCTGATATATTCTAATACCGGTAGTGTAAGTCGGGGTAGTGTGTTCGAACTTATATAAATCCATGCGTAGTTTGTTACATTTTAGTCATAAACTGGTGCAGAGGCTTTATGTTTAAGATTTTCGACGTTTGTATAAGTTATTTGTTTTAAGATATAACTGCGCTGGTCTTTTATCTTTGACAGTCATGGTCCCACTTAGATTGCGCAATCTTCACCGCCATGTTGATCTGCAGCGCGTTATCTAGTCCTACTTAGTTTCACGTGAGCTCCCGAGGCCCACCGCACGCGTCCATGGAGACGAGGCGCACGCCAGAGCTTAAGTCTTGGTGTTGACTTAGTACTTATGTACCGCATTTTTAATATGTGACTACGCCTATTCAGGCTGTTTTAGTTTTATTTCCAGACCATGGCATCTTAGACAAATTATAGATTCAGGTATATCTTCTGAAGAAGGCTCAATTATGTGGGCTGAAACCTTGGTAAAGGTTGGTTTCATTACCGCAATCGAGGCTGATAGTTTCTTATATATCAGCATTGACCGTCTCTGCATTGACTGAGCAAATGGAACAGGCACGGAACTCCATCCCACAAACTGACATACGGCACCTGTAACACGCAATGCATGCACATTTGCATGTTTGAATTGAACATTGCGGTGGTTATACCGGTTATTAACGTAAAAGCACTCCACATTTGCAATGACTTATCTTGTGGAAAAATTGGAAATTTGTGGCAAGATCTAAGGGGCCAAACTGCTGAGGTCATCGGTCCCTAGGCTTACACACTACTTAATCTAATCTAAACTAACCCACACTAAGGGCAACACACACACACACACACACACACACACACACACACACACACACACACGCCCGAGGGAGGACTCGAAACTCCGACGGGTGAGGCCGCGCGAACCGTGACACGGCGCCCTAGACCGCACGGTTGCCTCGCTCGGCACTTATCTTGTGCTGACAGTAACCTGTGATGTTGCAACGTTACTCTCTTAAATATGTTACCTAGACAAATATATTCCCGAAATTTCATTGCTCTATATTAATTATTTTTTGTGTTGCAATTTTTTTAGTCAGCGTATGTCTGACGTTGTATCTAAAGTCGTGTCTGTTGTCTCTTGATCTAATTCAGGGCTTAACAACTGGACGTGCAAGGTCGCGGAGTAGGGAGGGAGGGGAGGGAGGGGAAATGCGCGCGCACGTTTGAATGTGATCTCGCGTTCTTAGCAGATTTAACTAGCCATCTGAATGCTTTGAACATTTTACTACAAGGTAAAGATCTGCTAATTACTCATTTCATAGATCGAATACGAGCTTATAAAATGAAATTGACACTTTGGGTGAGTCAGCTGGAAACAGGAAACCTAGCTCATTTTCCTAAATTATCATCCATGCAAGATGTTCACAAAGACTGTGAACGTTATTCACATAGTTTAGCTGATCAGCGCTTTCAAGATCTGACAGCACTAGACAGTGATTTTGATCTGTTCTCTCCATATTCAGCGAATATTTAAGAGATTCGTCCTGAGCTGCAACTAGAAATTATTGACCTGCAGTGTGACGGAGAATACAGAGACAAATTTCATAACAAGAAGTACATTTTGGAATTCTACAGACTCTTCCCTCAGCATAGATTTCCTCGTTTGCACAAACTGGCGGCTACAATAATATCAATGTTCGGTTCCACGAATGTGTGTGAACAACTGTTCTCTGCAATGAAATGTAACAAGACGCGCCTTTTTTTGTAACAGTTCACAAATTAATGTGAATGTAGAGGCATACACTAAGCTAATAAAATTATGTGGCACGTGTACATTCTCCTTTATTTGTTTCATTTGTCGCAGTTATAATTCGTGAGTGATATCCCTGCAGGTGGCCGCGGATTTACATTGACTGGCGGCAGCTGTTGTGTGCCCCACGTGACTTTCCCCACTCTCCGCTCTGGTCCGGTAGTGGGGGTAGCGTGCTCGCTCTGCTCCGTGCTCGCGCCTTGCTGCTCACAGCTTGCTCCGCGAGCACGTATGTTGTGAAGCCCTGATCTAATTGAACTGGCTAAAATGGCTCTGAGCACTATGGGACTTAACATCTATGGTCATCAGCCCCCTAGAACTTAGAACTACTTAAACCTAACTAACCTAAGGACAGCACACAACACCCAGTCATCACGAGGCAGAGAAAATCCCTGACTCCGCCGGGAATCGAACCCGGGAACCCGAGCGTGGGAAGCGAGAATGCTACCGCACGACCACGAGCTGCGGACTCTAATTGAACTGTCTGAGTGCTAAGACGTGATTCAACAGGGACTGCAGATCGGACGCCGGCGAGGCCTACGGACAGTAGAGGATTGCGACCGGCTGGGATTGGAGCAGAGTTAACTGCCGCGGCTGAGAGCCTCATTAGCAACTGCCAGTGCGGGCGCGGCGAGGTACGCCGGTCGCAGCCAATCGACGCTCAGAGGGGCCTCGGCGCGCATAATTAAAACTGCGTGCCTCGCAAACTGCTGCCCCACCCGCTCCTACTAACCTCTCGTGGCAGTACTTGCTTCGGGTTCTCTCACTGAGTACTGGATATAGGAATGGTCAAAAGGCTGGGAACGACGACGCAAACACCACTGTTCAGCTGTTAAAACCCCTAGCATCGGAGCTTTACAGTTTAATACCGACAACACAGGCTGCAGAGGAGTGGCACTACAGAGGTTGAGGAATGTACTAGGGGCGTTCAATAAGAAAGCAGGTGTCGACAGATGTGAAAATTACCGTACAATCAGTTTAATAAGCCACGGCTGCAAAATACTAACACGAATTCTTTACAGACGAATGGAAAAACTGGTAGGAGGCGACGTCGGGGAAGATCAGTTTGGATTCCGTAGAAATGTTGGAACACGTGAGGCAATACTGACCCTACGACTTATCTTAGAAGCTAGATTAAGGAATGGCAAACCTACGTTTCTAGCATTTGTAGACGTAGAGAAAGCTTTTGACAATGATGACTGGAATACTCTCTTTCAAATTCTGAAGGTGGCAGGGATAAAAGGCTATTTACAATTTGTACAGAAACCAGATGGCAGTTATAAGAGTCGAGGGGCATGAAAGGGAAACAGCGGTTAGGAAGGGAGTGAGTCAGGGTTGTAGCCTCTCCCCAATGTTATTGAATCTGTATTCTGAGAAAGCAGTAAAGGAAACAAAAGAAAAATTCGGAGAAGGAATTAAAATCCATGAAGAAAAACCAAAACTTTGATGTTCGCCGATGACATTGTAATTCTGTCAGAGACAGCAAAGGACTTGGCGGAGCAGTTGAACGGAATGGACAGTGTCTTGAAAGGAGGATATAAGATAAACATCAAAACGAGGATAATGGAATGTAGTCGAATTAAATCGGGTGATGCTGAGGGAATTACATTAGGAAACGAGACACTTAAAGTAATAAATGAGTTTTGCTATTTGGGGAGCAAAGTAACTGATGATGGTCGAAGGAGAGAGGATATAAAATGTAGACTGGCAATGGCAAGGAAAGGAAAGCGTTTCTGAAGAAGAGAAATTTGTTACCATCGAGTATAGATTTAAGTTTTAGGAAGTCGTTTCTGAAAGTATTTGTATGGAGTGTAGCCATGTATGGAAGTGAAACATGGACGATAAATAGTTTGGATAAGAAGAGAACAGAAGGTTTCGAAATGTGATGCTACAGAAGAGTGCTGAAGATTAGATAGGTAGATCACAAAACTAATGATGAGTTATTGAATAGAATTGGGGAGACGAGGAGTTTGTGGCACAACTTGACTAGAAGAAGGGATCGGTTGGTAGGACATGTTCTGAGGCATCAAGGGATCCCCAATTTAGTATTGGAGGGCAACGTGGAGGGTAAAAATCGTAGAGGGAGACCAAGAGATGAATACAGTAATCAGATTCAGAATGATGTAGGTTGCAGTAGGTACTGGGAGATGAAGAAGCTTGCACGGGATAGAGTAGCATGGAGAGCTGCATCAAACCAGTCGCTGGACTCAAGACAACAACAACAACAACCGACAACACAGGCTACAGAGGAGTGGCACTACAGAGGTTGAGGAATGTACTAGGGGCGTTCAATAAGTAATGCAACACATATTTTTTTGTGGTGTCACCGCCAGACACCACACTTGCTAGGTGGCAGCTTTTAAATCGGCCGCGGTCCGCTAGTATACGACGGACCCGCGTGTCGCCACTGTCAGTAATTGCAGACCGAGCGCCACCACACGGTAGGTCTAGTGAGACGTACTAGCACTCGCCCAGTTGTACAGCCGACTTTGCCATGAACGGTTCACTGACAATTACGCTCTCATTTGCCGAGACGATAGTTAGCATAGCCTTCAGCTACACTTGCTACGACCTAGCAAGGCGCCATTACCAGTATAGATATTGAGAGTCTATTAATGTATCATCAAGAGCGATGTTCTACAAATGTGGATTAAAGTTAAGTATTCCAGAAGCTACGTACTTTTCTTTATAGCATTCATTACGTATCCTGTTTCAGACCTCACGCCAGCCCGCGTGAGTTTAAGCGCGTGCCTTTCGGCTTCCTCTCATTGTGTCTAGGCTGTCTTGTCTAGACACAACATTTTTCTGAAATGAGGTTGGTTTTACTACAAATTCCAAATGACTATATTGTCCACTACTCCTCTGGCTAGAAAACCCTATTTTTCAACAAAGTCTCGTTTCAATCCATCGGTCTTACGGCACCTTACTGGGAGGGCCAGTATGCTCGCATTGTATCACTATACTGGTCGACGTTGGAACCAATGTCTTGCTGCTTTAATAACCTCCCCATAACTTACGTACTGCTTCGTGAGGAGCGCAGTGTTGACCGAGCCAAAAAGAAGGAGGTCGGAAGGTACGTGGTACTGGTTATACAGTGGATGAGGTAGAACAATGCAGTGAAGTTTTGTGAGCTGCTCTCGCGTGCGCAGACCTGTCCGAGGCGTTGCGTTGTCATGGAGAAGGAGAAAAATGGTTCAAATGGCTCTGAGCACTATGAGACTTAACATCTGAGGTCATCAGTCCCCCAGAACTTACAACTACTTAACCCATATTAACCTAAGGACATCACACACACCCATTCCCGAGGCAGGATTCGAACCTGCGACTGTAGCGGTCGCGCGGTTCCAGACTGTAGCGCCTAGAACCGCTCGGCCACCCTGGCCGGCGGAGAAGGAGAATTTCGCTTCCATTTTTTGGCGACGAACATACCTCAGCCGTTTCTTGAATTTCCTAAGGGTAGCACTGTACACTTCAGAGATGATCATTGCTCCACGGGGAAAGACACGAAACAGAATAACCCCTTCAGAGTCCCAAAAGAAAGTCGTCGTTACTTCACCGGCTGAGGGTGCGATTTTGAACTTTTTCTTGGGAGCAGAGGTGGCGTGGCGCCATTCCATGTACTGACGTTTTGTTTTCGGTTCGAAGTGATGAACCGATGTTTTATAACCTGGGACGATGTTCGACAAAGAAGTGTCACAATCAGCCACGCAGATGGTCCTCCGTTGTACTGTATGGTCCGCTGTTAGGTGGCAAGGAACGCAGCTGGCACACACCTTTGAGAACCCCAAATGGTGGACAAGTGTGGCAGCAGTACAAATAGAGACGACCGGATGAACAAAGGGAACGTCGTATGAGAGTGTCCGCACGTTCCAACACTACAGGAGTCACAACTGTGTGTGGCTGGCCAGCACGTGGGAGATTAGACAGTTTTGTGCGATCCAACTAATCACCGTTCTATTGTTCACTGCCAGGTTTCCGTAGACACTCTGCAAACGCCTATGAATATCTGTTACTCTCTTGTTTCCCACAAAAGGAACTCAACGACAGCTCTCTGTTTGGATCGCACCCCCCTTACAGACCCCATTTTGAACGTTACGTATAGCGCCGCCACCAACAGGAACCTCATGAAACTATACGGTCTGAAGCAGAAATATTCCACGATACTCCACAACAAATTCCGCATTTTTTCAACCGGAACTGGCTGAAAAATGTGTTTCATTATTATTGAACGGCTGTCGTATTGGTGCAAAAGACGGTTAAGTTCAAAATAGGAATTCATGTCCAGAAACGTACCGTTTTCCTGCTACACGAACAGTACCACAACACCGTTTCAAATGTCCCACATTTTCGGCGCCACTGACTAAGTTGTTACGTACGTCATTCACCGATCACCTGATACACTATGCCTACTACAGGCTTCTTGGTGCCATTCAAATGGTTCAAATGGCTCTGAGCACTGTGGGACTTAACATCTGAGGTCATCAGTCCCCTAGAACTTAGAACTACTCGGAAAGGCTTAAACCTAACTAACCTAAGGACATCACACACATCCATGCCTGAGGCAGGATTCGGACCTGCGTCCGTAGCGGTCGCACGGCTCCAGACTGAAGCGCCTAGAACCGCTCGGCCACTCTGGCCGGCGAGCGAGCCCGACGTGAACTGTGTAAATAGTTGTGTGACACACCCCATAATCTTTATGACTACCTCGGTGGTCGGGGAATAACGTGTCCATCATTCTTCGGAGTGTTGATTAATGTTGGGAGCGTCGGCCTATGGGTTATTCGTTGCGTCGGATGCCGCTGAAACTTGTGTTGGCGTCTGGTGTGGTCTGCCTTGTGAGTCAGCTGTTCGTGGTGTAGTCGTGGGAGTCTGTGTGGTTTCTGTGGTGAGTGGGTTTGTTGTGAGGGTCGTTGTGTTGGTGTCAGAATTGTGTAAGTGCGTATTGGTGTCCTGTTGTCTGTGTACTTGCGGTGTGGTCGTAGTATTTCCACTTTCTGCTGTCAGGTGAAAATATGCCGCTGTAAGCAGTCAGAATGTGGTGTGACTGCAGGCAAAGGGGAAAAAGGTTCAAATAGCTCTACGCACTATTGGACTTAACATCTGAGGTCATCAGCCCCCTAGACTTAGAACTACTTAAACCTAACTAACCTAAGGGAGTCACACATATCCATGCCCGAGGCAGGATTCGAACCTGCGATCGTAGCAGCAGCGCGGTTCCAGATTGACGCGCCTAGAATCGCTCAGCCACAGCGGCCGGCTTCGACGCCATTCAGTTGAGTTTGTGATCTGCCCAGGTAGGTTCATACCTGATATCGTGTTTGTGGTCTTTGTTTATACTGTGCTATTATACCATAGCAATCATTCACTACAGAACAGCAGGTAACCTTAAACACATATTATTTTTCGTGTGTTCCTGATTGACGTGATGAATCCAGTACGCTGGCATAATACGAGGGTAATCCCAAAAGTAAGGTCTCCTATTTTTTTTATAAGCACACAGACCTGTTTATTTCTACAATGGTTTACATCAGTTTACAGCTTGAGCATTTAGCTGTTTTTCGACATAATCACCATTTCTGTCGATGCATTTTTCTAGACGCTGTGGCAGTTTTTGTAGCCCATGTCATACCAGGTCGCCACCATCCTGTTCAGAAAGTTATGAACCTCTTCTTTCACCTCTTTTAACCTAGGGAACAGGTGATAGTCACTGGGCGCCAAGTAAGGACTATAGGATGGGTGGGTGATTATGTTCCACTGAAACTGCTGCATGAGAGCAACAGTTTGCCGAGCGAAGTATGGGCGAGCGTTGTCATGGAGAATGTGTACGCCCTTGCTCAACATTCCTTTTCGCTGGTTCTGAATAGCCCGTTTGAGTTTTTTCAGAGTCTCACAGTACCTGTCAGCGTTAACTGTGGTCCCAGCGATTCAGACACCGTACACTCACCACCTGCAGGGTCGAATGTGCTGCTCCATGGCGGTGCCTGACACCCGAGTTTGAAGAGGCTGTTCTCAATGGAGTGGAAGAGGACGCGGGGATGAGTACCAGGAACGTAGCAGGTAGACTGAATGTGAATCACCAAAGTGTCTGCCGTGTTCTTCCCGAGCAGCAGCTACACCAGTACCATTCCTAGAAGGTACAAGCAACGCAGCCACGGCATTTTCCGTCACGAATCCACTTCGTAGGTGGTTCCTACACCGTGATGTGGACATACCCGACTTCCCACGGCGGGTCCTTTTCACAGATGAAGCCAGGTTCTTAAGAGAAAGTGTTCTCATTTTTCACAGCAGCCATGCGTGGCTGGTGCTGGTGCTGGTGCTGGTGCTGGGCGCCCCCCCCCCCCCTCCCGGCCCCCAAGAGCTTCAGGAACGTCGGGATTTGGGCAATTGCTTGGATGGGCGTGTACTGGGCCATACCGTTTTCCACCACATATCACGAATGCCGCGCACTTGTGAATCCTTGACGGCGTACTGCATGGACTTTTGGAAGACGTGCCACTGCATATCCACCAAAACATTTCGCTCCAGCACGATGGGCGCACCACTTTGTTTCTCCCGTGCGGTCCAAGATGATCCGGACAAATGGTTTGCTCGAAAGCGGGTAAATCCTGGTGCACCGACTCTTTGGCCTGCACGTTCTCACGACTTGAACCCGCTAGACTACTACCTGTGAGATCACAGGAAATGTTTGATTTACGACATCCCTGTGGTATCCGAAGAACGCCTACTGGCTTGGCTTGCAGCTGCAGCGCCTGCTGGAGAGCT
Organism: Schistocerca cancellata; assembly: GCF_023864275.1. Classification (NCBI taxonomy): domain Eukaryota; kingdom Metazoa; phylum Arthropoda; class Insecta; order Orthoptera; family Acrididae; genus Schistocerca; species Schistocerca cancellata. The sequence continues at coordinate 185,583,248 of NC_064627.1, read as the reverse complement.
AGGAACTGGCGATTGTGTGTATCGGAACACGGTACGGAGGTACCGTATCTGTGCTGACTTCGGTAGTCAGCACATCGAGCCCTGCTTGTAAATGGACCCAGACGACAAGCAGCAAGAGTCACGAGAGCTATGTGTGTTGTATTTTGCGCGTAGATGGAAAACAGTACCTCTCCGGACATGAATTCCTATGCTACGCTTAACCGTCTTGATCCCCACTACATGTCCTCACACTCTGTAAAGCTAATTTAATTACACCCTGTATATTATTAAACGGCAAACACAATGCACAGAGCACCGTACACGGCGCCAGTTGCAGGTTGCCTATCTAACGCCTTCCAGGGGCAAGACATTTCATTTTCAATATTACATTTAATTAATGACAGAATTTAAAAATTTGAAATGCTGTCACAGTCTGCTCATTCAGAAGTACAATCTTACCTTGAAAGTTCAACAAACAATTAAAACTGCTTACATGTCTTGAGACAGTGCAACTCACGACGCGCAAATTGCTCAGATTATATTCATTCAGACTTTCAGAGTGAAGGCATTTAGGCGACTTTTAACGAACCGTCAACAAAATTTAAAGCCTTTTCTGAAGTTTTTCATTATTCTATGGGTGAATAATACGAAACAATAAAACCAATTTTACTAGCGTTGCTTAAAGTCTAATTTTTAACACATTAAAACTAATCAGTCTCTTGAAGAAATTTTATACATGGGCCTTAGATTCTTAAGGGCACTGAGGAGGGGAGTCACTGTTACTTCTTAAAATATTCCAGTACAGCCATCCACACTCTGACACTGTTAGGTGTGATTACTGAGCGGGACGCTCAGTGTTGTTAAATGTAACTCATCATCGTACACACATCACGTTGGTTTATACATAAACGCGAAATTGTCTCAGGCAATTTCTCATGAGATCTTAAATTATTCTGAAAAAATACAGTGATGCGTACGGAGCGATTTCCAGTAGAGCGCCCACATAAAACTAATTGCAAGGTACGGTAGACTAGACTTAGAATTACTGGAAGGATTCTTAAGAAGTTTAGTCCACCCACAAGGCAGAGAGCTTACAAAACCCTCTTTCGACCAATACTTAAATAATGGTCATTGGTATGGTATCTGTACCAGATAGGACTGGTAGAGCAGATGGAGCACGTTTCGTTCCAGATTCATTTACCAAGAAGGAAGGTCTCACGGAGGTACTCAACCAACTCCAGTGGCGGACACTGAAACACAGGTGATCTACATCTCAAGGTCGTTTACTGTCGGAGCTCCGAGAGCATACTTTACTAGAAGAGTCTACCAACACATTGCTTCCACCAGCGTATGTCTTGGAGGAAGGCCATGAAGATAAAATTAGAGGGTTTAGAGACCATGTAAAGGTTTATCAATATCATTCTCATCGCAAACCATTTGTGATTGGTGAAGGAAAAGTAGGAAGTGACACTGGTACCCGAAGTACCCCCCGCCACACACTGTAGGTTGACTAACAGGAGTGTAGATATATATGTAGAAGTAGATGTTCAATATTGGCATTAGACAACGCGATCCTATAGCACTGACACTTTGAGTTAACGAGCATTTCGCTCTCATTTAAGTATATGGTCAAAACAGTCAGCCTTCATAAATTGTGAAACAAACCCTGTCGTCCAGAAACAAGTGCCACAAAGAGCGCAGATTCGCCAGGAGATGGGGAAACTCACAGGCGTCTATTGTGCTGAATGAGGCCTAAGTGCTGTAGTGTACGAGTGAGACAGACGAGAAACCATGTCACAGGGAAGCCCCGTAGAAGCTGTTTGTGGCCAGGGAGACGTAGCAGTGTTAAATATGGCGGACCTAAGACCGGCCATAAAGGGAAACATTTACGGAAACTAATTAATTCTGTAGTAATTCAAGGAATGAAGCCATAGTAATTTTAATCTGCCATCCCTCATAAAGTTTCATTGTGATCCCAATAAAACTTGAATATTGATCATATCTGTAACCGTTTAGGATTTACTGTTAAAGTGAAATTAACAAGTTTTGTAACAATGACCTGAATGATAAAATCTCAACGCTTTGGTCGATCTTAACGATCGACATTTCGTATAGAAGTGCATCATTAAAATGACAAAAGTTGTAAACATCAAATCTGTAACTTTATTTGTTTAAAAGATATAGTAAATTTAAATTATCAGTATTTTCAGTTAAGCATCAGATCATCATTTCCTCCACAGAAAACACATTGAACAATGACAGCATCACACCTTATTGAATCGTTAGGTAATAGGATATTTATTGTGAAGTTTAGTGCATAATAGTTACTTTTGTTCTTTATTTATTTATCAGAAAGCACATTGGTGCAAGGCTACTGGCCGTGACATTCAAAACTAAGAAGGATTCAAATGGTTTAAATGGCTCTGAGCACTATGGGACTTAACATCTGAGGTCATCAGTTTCCTAGACTTAGAACTACTTAAAACTAACCTAAAGACATCACACACATCCATGCCCGAGGCAGGATTCGATCCTGCGATCGTAGCAGCATCGCGGTTCTGGACTGAAGCACCTAGAACCGCTCGGCCACATCGGCCGGCACTAAGAAGGAAATTGTATTGGTTTTATGTAAAAGAATTTAACGTTTATTATGTAATGGATATTATTGTTACTTTATTTAGAAAGTGAAAGTGGTCAATCTTTGATTATTTAAATATGTTAAAATGTAAAACAAAGTAGAATAAGCTGTAGCCAATCAGATGGACGGCTTCAGCAAAGTAAACTGCACTAGCCATCTGAGCAAGAATGTTCGTCGCGCGGGAAATGCTGCCGGGGACGGGCAGAGGGACAGTGCTGGTGGAGACGCGAAAGTGGACGGTCGGTCTTTAGGTAGCTAGGAAGTGAAACGACTTAGAAAATTTCGCGTTGTGTGGTATCGCGGGACTTAATCTCTGAGCGGTGAGCAGCCGCGCGCCTGGTGTAGTAATGTGTAGTTAACGATGTGGAGTATTGGACTTGTAATTCGTGTTGAGATTGTGAATGATCGAAATGTGCCAAAGGGATATGGGCTCGAATGTAATAGTAATTCTAGATAACACAACTTTCGCTATTAGTTTGGTTTCTGAATAAACATTATTCTAACCAAATAGCAATTGTGTGGCCTACATCATTTGTGAATCGTTAATTTAGCTTCCGATATTATTATTACTGTTGTTATATGTTATATTAACGTTGTACGTTTCAGACAATTTGGCAAACTTGCCATTAGCCAGACAATTTAACCAAAGGGTCACAAGTGTCTAATTTAGGGCGTGTAATGCGACACATGCGGGCTGGCCGCTGTGGCGAGCGGTTCTAGGCGCTTCAGTCCGGAACCGCGCTGCTGCTACGGTCGCAGGTTCGAATCCTGCCTCGGGCATGGATGTGTGTGATGTCCTTAGGTCAGTTAGGTTTGAGTAGTTCTAACTCTAGGGGACTGATGACATCAGATGTTAAGTCCCGTAGTGCTTAGAGCCATCTGAATTTTTTTGATTCATGCGGTTCAAATCCTAGACGAGTTTGAGCCAAGACATTTCGACGACGAGGAACCGCATGTGAGCCCGAACATCTCTGGGATGTTAGCTCCCAATGCATCGATTTGTAATGGATCTGACCCGATATTTATTCTACTATATCGCCAGATATAAGTGTCTAAATACTACACACAATTGCACAATTGTAAGTTGTATCTGTATCTCTTAAATCAAAAGGAATGAATATTATTGTAGTGACGTAGTAGCGATTTCAATGACATTCACTTCCGCCGCGACCTACGGAGGGCGTTCCAGTGGGGACAACGATCCATCTTTAGATGATACAAGAAGTGTACTCGAAATTGCGAAGATGAACCACCATCGGCTGTATATTGGAATGACGAGAGCGAAAATTTGTGCCGGACTGGTACTCCAGACCGGAATTCCCGCTTTAGGCGAACGGGTCACCTTAATCGCTTCGGTTATCAGTGCACGAATAACGTCTAGACCCAAACGTTCAAATGTCGTCCATCTGTCACAACCTGCACTCGTACGTAACACACATTCTCACTCAAGGAGGACATATTTCATGTGAGCTGAGGGACTGGTATTGTTATTCTGAATAACACAGACGCGGCTATTTCGTATCTTTAGAAGGCATGAGGTAAACAGGCTTCTCCTCAAACAATAAGTGAACCAGTTAGTGTAGATACCAGGATTTACTTTCACAGTTTATCCCTCCATATGCCACTTCATGCAGGGAACAACGCAGTTACCATATTCAGATCAAGAAACGTATCGCGGCATGAACATTCCAATTCTTCTTACAATTCCAAGAACCTCTACGGGGTCGGAACACGGAGTTAGTACGTTCTCTCGTACTTGGGCAAGTCGAATAAAATATTTCTTATTTGACGAAAGTTCCGTGTCTTCCGATCGGACTTGCTGCGAGGCAAGTTAGTTCCGAGTGACTGCCCGGGTTCGCACAGTATACGGGCACGCCGTTGTTTGTTACGCGGGGAATAAAAGAGGGCGGCACACTGGTTCGGAGTCTGTGGCGTATTTATCGCTGGCAAGCGGCCAAGGCGGAGGGACCGTGATCGACGAGTATCTGGCCGCAGGGGGAGGCGGGGGTGGAGGCGGTGGCGGCGGAACTTCGCAGGCCACTCCTCACACCACTGCCGCCATTGTGCGGCGGAGCGGGGGCGGAGGCCGAGGTGCGAGCCGCCGCCTTCTCAGGTCTCAGGGGTCACGAGCGGGTCTCGCCCTTTGCGGAGGACGACAACGCAATACAGGACACCGAAAGAAGAAAGCTTGAAAGAGTACAGTACCGCCCGACATTGAAAATAGGTACAATATTCTTCGTTATTCTTGTCAGAACAACATATTTTTTGTAATAATAACTCAATTTTACTTAAAACACCGACGTTGGATACCAGTGTAGGAAAGAAGGACAATTTATTTATTTAATTGATCACATGTGCACTCGCACAAAATAAATACCTGTATCCAGTTTGGTGAGATTTGCGAAATGAATGTGATAGTGAATGTGCAATATATGATCATCTTTGAGACGGTCCTTTGGTCACCTTTGGTGGAACCAAAGAGATGAAATTTACCGGAGCTTTGAGCGCCTGAAATGTGGCTGACCAATACGGTAGCAAGGTGCTTCCCCCACCTCGACGGAGGTGCGAGAGGACCTGAAGAACGGCCATGTTTCAGCACTCTGGCGCTGGATCTTGTGTTGGTAAGACTTGTCTTAGGTGTGCTCCGTAAAGACAAAAGAGTGGAGAGATGGTATGCATGTGAAATACTTAAGAGTAGTTTGGAATAATTACTTCTCTATTTCAGGAACTTTTGGGGGGAGAATTAAATGACAGGCAGGTAATATTAAGGGGATCGTAGTAATCTTCGGAAGTGACCAACGGTCACAGTGAAACCATGTGTAGCAATAAGTTGAAATACTTGCGAGTGCTAGTACTAAGTTGGAATACTTGCGAGTGCAAAAGTTAAGCTGAATTACTGGTGTGTGTATTATAAGTTGGAAATATTTAAGAAATGGCGTGTGCAGGACTTGAAATTAGAGACGAGTACTTCCACGTGGTGAGTACAGTGTGAGTCTCAATCTGTGTATGAGACAAAGGATAAAGAGAAGTACTCGTCCATGGTATCAGTTGAGGACTCGCGTGGGTGACGAATATGTTCTTAATATTACTTTGCGTGTTACATTTCCTTGTGACGCTAGAATCAAACTCTAATACTCTGAGAGAGAAGCAAGGTGAGTCAGCCGTCTATCCAGCAACGCCACTTGGCTTGCATTGCACAGGAAGACGTGCATATATTCTCCACAGTTCGTAGTAGGAAAGAAAAGTTACCAAGTGGGGCAGTGTCATGTGAAACTGGGATGAATACTAATTGAAGTGGGAAAGCTGAAAGTGATGTGATTATAACGTTGTGATTATTGTTTGTGTTGTATTGTATGTTGCAAGTGTGATGTATTTCATGTAATTTAAGTATGTAAGGTTTGCATGGGAGAGTAGCAAGATAGGTTCAGAGGCAGTGGGTTATACATGTTCCTTTTTGTACCGATCGGTCTGGAGGAAATTTTCGTGATGATGGGTGTGAGAGTCGAAGTGTGAGATATAGCAAAAGATCCACCATCCTATCCAGAAAGTGCAGTGTAGCGTTAGATCATTACGAGACCATAAGATAATCACCAATGTAAAGACATGCCCAATGGGCGAAGTCTCTCATGTGTAATTGTAGTATAAAATGTAATGGTGTGTTTAAGTTATCTGTGAATCATAATAGAATTTATCTGAATAAAAAAGATAGTGAAAAGAAAAAGATTGGTGGCCTTGTTCTTCGAATAGTGTGTAATCATGATATCCAGAATTTATAACGTGTGCGCCATTCATATTCAGTGCGATGGTCACGTGTTGATCAAAGCCGTTGGGTGAGGAAGAAAATGTGGTATTGCCAGTGCGTAGTGAACAATCAGAGTTGTGTAAATTTTTAATAGTCAGATGTGCGTTGTCCGTTTCCGTTGCGTAATATTCAAACAGGAGAATAATTTGTAGCTTAATTGTGGGTACTAGAGCTCACAATCAGTCAATGAGATTTTGCGATAAATAAGAATAAATCCACTCGCTTGGCAGACCACTCATCTTGCAGGCCTGACTGCTTGATGCCACAGTATTAGCAAGGCAAAAATTTCTAGGCTGAGAGGCCCTGGTCCATTTTTTACCCTATTCACTGACGTTTCGTCCCGGTCTGAGGGAGACATCTTCAGAAATTGTTGCTGCCGACTAATCTCTGAAGACGTCACCCACCGATGGGAACGAAACATAGGTGGATAATTTTAGACATCGACCAGATGACGCGAATGAGTCGCCTGGGGTGTTAATAGCGATTACCAAAAGTGGTAATGTTGCACAGTGTGTGCTTCTAGAAGCGTAACCTAACGTCAACAGGGGGACTAGCTGGCCAGTGTGGCCATGCGGTTCTAGGCGCTTCAGTCTGGAACCGCGCGGCCCCTACGATCGCAGGTTCGAATCCTGTCTCGAGCATGGCTGTGTGTGATGTCCTTAGGTTAGTTAGGGTTAAGTAGTTCTAAGTTCTAGGGGACTGATGACCTCAGATGTTAAGTCCCATAGCGCTCAGAGCCATTTGAACCAGGGGCACTAGGAAACAGGAGCCTATGTGACTGTTGTAGAAGAAACTTCTGGAAGTGACAGCGGTCAAGAGACGGCCTGTAATCACGTGGGAGGCGCGTCATGCGAGCCTTTATATGCAGAAACGCCGGCACTGCTGGGGATTCCAAACCTGCTGGACCTGCGTTGCTCTGCCCCGGGACGGGACTCAGTTTCTCGTGGCACTTAGCTGCACAGGGTTCATGCAGGATTGCACAACAGAGTCATTGCGTCAGTGTCTCGTAGGTTCGATAGTATTTTCCTGTCCTGTTTTGTTGTTAAGTCTCAGTCATTTATCAGAGTTCCTCGTTATTTTAACATCGAATTCCCTTATCGGCTTGTAAATAAAACGCTTTCTGATGCTGCATGATTGCTATTTAATTTCCCAGGAGCGTTTCGCCTATTATGAGAAAGATTTCTTCGTTAAACTACACTGCAGAGCCAAAGAAACTGGAAAATGCATCAGTATTCAGATTCAGAAATATGTAAAGAGGCAGAATACGACGCTGCGTTCACCAGTGGCTACGTATATAAGGTAACAATGGTCTGGCGCAGTTGTTAGTCCGGTTACTGCTGCTACAATGGCAGGTTATCAAGATTTAAGTGAGTTTGAACGTGGTGTTATAGTCGGTGCGCAAGCGATGGGACACAGCATCTCCGAGGTAGGATGAAGTCGGGATTTTACCGTACAACCATTTCACGAGTGTACCTTGAATACCAGGAATCCGGTAAAACAAAAAATCTCCGACATCGCTGCGGCCGGAAAGACATCCTGCAAGAACGGGGCCAACGACGACTGAAGAGAATCGTTCAGAGTGACAGAAGTGCAATCCTTCCGCAAATTGCTGCAGATTTCATTGTTGCGCCATCAACAAGTGTCGGGGTGTGAACCATTCAACGAAACATCATCGATATGGGCTTTCGGAGCCGAAGGCCCACTCGTGTACCCTTGATGACTCCACGGTACAAATCTTTACGCCTCGCCTGGGTCCGTCAACACTGACATTGGACTGTTGATGACTGGCAACATGTTACGTGATCGGGCGAGGCTCGTTTCAAATTGCATGGAGCGGATGAACGTGTACGGGTATGGAGACAACCTCATGAATCCATGGACCCTGCCGGCCGGTGTGGCCGTGCGGTTCTAAGCGCTTCAGTTTGGAACCGCGTGACCGCTACGGTCGCAGGTTCGAATCCTGCCTCGGGCATGGATGTGTGTGATGTCCTTAGGTTAGTTAGGTTTAAGTAGTTCTAAGTTCTAGGGGACTGATGACCTCAGTAGTTAAGTCCCATAGTGCTCAGAGCCATTTGAACCATTTGAATCCATGGACCCTGCATGTCAGCAGGAGACTGTTGAAGCTGGTGAAGGCTCTATAATGGTGTGGGGCGCGTGCAATTGGAGTGATATGGGACCCCTGACAAGTCTAGATACGTGGTGACACGTACGTAAGCATCTTGTCTGATCACCTGCATCCATTCATGCCGGCTGTGCATTCAGACGAGCTTAGGCTTTTCCAGCAAGACAATGCGACACCCCACACGTCCAATATTGCTACAGAATGGCTCCAGGAACTCTCTACTGAATTTAAACACTTCCACTGGCCACCAAAGTCCCAAGACATGAACATTATTGAGCATATGTAGGATGCTTTGGAACGTGCTGTTGAGAAGAGATCTCCACCCCCTCGTACTCTTACGGATTTATAGACAGCACTGCAGGATTCTTGGTGTCAATTCCCTCCAACACTACTCAGACATTAGTCGTGTCCACGCCACGCCGGCACTTCTGGGAGCTCGCGGGAGCCCTACAAGACATAGGCAGGTCTACCAGTTTCTTTGGATCTTCAGTGTATATACAATATTGCTGCACGAAATCATTTTGTTTAAGATAAGGAATTACAAAATAAGGTACCGGTGGTAATTTAACCCATGGCAGTCACTAAAGCGCAGGTACTGAACCTCCCTTTCACCGTTCGGTTCTGGGCTAAGCAAGGTCATCTTGTCCTGATGTTCCGTCTAGAGTAAGCACACCTCCAATGAACGGTGATATTTCTTGCCTTCCTTCGATGTCCAACATCAGTCGACCTTCAAGGCCGATTCAATGTAGATCGCAACGGAACGGAACGGCAAGCATCGTCACCGTCTATGTGTTTTCATGTAGACAGAACGCCATTACAAGGTCACTTTGCGTAGTCCAGTATCGACCGGCGAGCGTAAGGTTATTAGGCACCACCTGTGATACAAAAAGTAGGAATATGTCACAAGAATTAAGAAACTAACAATTTTAATGTCTGACTGCATTTCCTAATTTTGAGAGTACTGACCGCGCGATCTGCTTTACTTGTTATAAACATTCAGCAGCCTAAACCACATAAAATATTTCTTTACCTAAGACAACCGGTTTCGACAGGATTTGCTGTTGTCTTCATGTCTTAAGAAACCTTTTGTTGTAAAACGTATGCATTTCCAACAAAAAGGTTTAAGACCTGAAGATGACAGGAAAGTCTGCCGAAACAGGCTGTCTTAGATAAAGAAATACACTCCTGGAAATGGAAAAAAGAACACATTGACACCGATGTGTCAGACCCACCACTCTTGCTCCGGACAATGCGAGAGGGCTGTACAAGCAATGATCACACGCACGGCACAGCGGACACACCAGGAACCGCGGTGTTGGCCGTCGAATGGCGCTAGCTGCGCAGCATTTGTGCACCGCCGCCGTCAGTGTCAGCCAGTTTGCCGTGGCATACGGAGCTCCATCGCAGTCTTTAACACTGGTAGCATGCCGCGACAGCGTGGACGTGAACCGTATGTGCAGTTGACGGACTTTGAGCGAGGGCGTATAGTGGGCATGCGGGAGGCCGGGTGGACGTACCGCCGAATTGCTCAACACGTGGGGCGTGAGGTCTCCACAGTACATCGATGTTGTCGCCAGTGGTCGGCGGAAGGTGCACGTGCCCGTCGACCTGGGACCGGACCGCAGCGACGCACGGATGCACGCCAAGACCGTAGGATCCTACGCAGTGCCGTAGGGGACCGCACCGCCACTTCCCAGCAAATTAGGGACACTGTTGCTCCTGGAGTATCGGCGAGGATCATTCGCAACCGTCTCCATGAAGCTGGGCTACGGTCCCGCACACCGTTAGGCCGTCTTCCGCTCACGCCCCAACATCGTGCAGCCCGCCTCCAGTGGTGTCGCGACAGGCGTGAATGGAGGGACGAATGGAGACGTGTCGTCTTCAGCGATGAGAGTCGCTTCTGCCTTGGTGCCAATGATGGTCGTATGCGTGTTTGGCGCCGTGCAGGTGAGCGCCACAATCAGGACTGCATACGACCGAGGCACACAGGGCCAACACCCGGCATCATGGTGTGGGGAGCGATCTCCTACACTGGCCGTACACCACTGGTGATCGTCGAGGGGACACTGAATAGTGCACGGTACATCCAAACCGTCATCTAACCCATCGTTCTACCATTCCTAGACCGGCAAGGGAACTTGCTGTTCCAACAGGACAATGCACGTCCGCATGTATCCCGTGCCACCCAACGTGCTCTAGAAGGTGTAAGTCAGCTACCCTGGCCAGCAAGATCTCCGGATCTGTCCCCCATTGAGCATGTTTGGGACTGGATGAAGCGTCGTCTCACGCGGTCTGCACGTCCAGCACGAACGCTGGTCCAACTGAGGCGCCAGGTGGAAATGGCATGGCAAGCCGTTCCACAGGACTACATCCAGCATCTCTACGATCGTCTCCATGGGAGAATAGCAGCCTGCATTGCTGCGAAAGGTGGATATACACTGTACTAGCCGACATTGTGCATGCTCTGTTGCCTGTGTCTATGTGCCTGTGGTTCTGCCAGTGTGATCATGTGATGTATCTGACCCCAGGAATGTGTCAATAAAGTTTCCCCTTCCTGGGACAATGAATTCACGGTGTTCTTATTTCAATTTCCAGGAGTGTATTTTATGCTGTATAGGCTGTTGCATGTTTCTTTAACATTTTAATGTTTCTAATAGCCAAAGAAAGGTTCGTTACGGAGCTAAGAATGCACAGTTTCACGGCTATATATACTAATAAAATTGTCTCGGCCTTCCAGCCGTGTCTAGTTATTAAATGTACACAGGGTTTCGGCCGGGTTCCCCTCGGCCACTGTCAAGTGTGGCTGGCGTGTAGTCGATGCTGCCATCCTTTCATAGCCGCGCCGCTTACTGTGACGTCACTGGTGCTCATTACAGCGCTATGTGTGACAATGTGCTGGTTGCGAACCTACCGCTCTCGCTTCATCCTTCCGGAGGTAGGATCCTAAGTTGTGCTTAGCTTCATGTCCTTAGCTTAGCTTCAGATGTTCTTATTGAGGGCCTTTACAGTAATTTTTAGCCCGATCACTTCTTTCATAACGCTTTCCAATAATACATATTCTCGGTAAAATATATTATAGTTAACTGCTGACAAAGGAAGCAACAGGGGAAGTGTCGTCCAAAGATTTCAAAATATCGACATTTACTTTCTAGCGTAAACTAATATGGCAAATATTAAAGACTGTTTACATGTGGTTTCTATCCTAAGTATTATATAACGCCAAAAACGAATTTTTCTTCTTTAATGTAACCGAAATTTTCATTCTTAAATAAAATTTATTTAACGGAAAATTGCTTCCATTTGATGTTCTTACTAATCCTCAGTGTGGGGTATTTACGTGTCTAATTATTGCAAAATGCAAATCTTTTTCGTTTTCAAGTAACTAGCACCTTGTGGAACAACACTGAATGGAAAAAAATGTCAGAGTGGTTATGTAAGATACGCGACGTGTCACGAGAGAAAAGAAAAATAATGAAATACATACCAAGAAGATACAAAAGTACAAAAATCAATATTATACCATCGACCTCTACAAACCTAGTCCGAAAGCAATCGTATAGTGCTTGTGGAGGGTACCTCGTACAACTAGTAGCTATTTCCTTTCCTGTTCCACTCGGCAATAGAGCGAGGGAAAAGCGACTGTCTGTGTGATTCCGTACGAGGTCTGACTTCTCTTATCTTGTCTCCGCTGTCTTTACGTGAAATGGACGTTGGTAGTAGTAGAATCATTCTGCAGTCAGCTTCAAATGAGGCCTCTCTAAATTTTCTCAATACAGTTTCGCAACAAGGAAGTCGCCCTCCCTCTACGGATTCCGACTTGAGATCACGAAGCATCTCGCATATCGGTCGAAGCTACTGGTAACAACTCTGGGGGCTCGCCTATGAATTGCTTCGATTTCTTCCTTTAATCCGAACTGGCGGGGATCCAAAACACTCCAGCAGTACTAAAGATGGGTTTCACTAGTATTCTCCTTTAGAGATGAGCTAAATGTTCCTAACATGAGTGAGAACAGAAAACAATGTGAAGGGGAAAGTTATAAAGGAACTTGGAGTCAGTGCAAGTGCATCTGGAACGCCAGCAGACGTGGTCAACATGCTGTTGACAGAAGCAGAAGACATTGATGACCTGGCGGTTTAGCGCCCCAAACCACTAATCAACATCATTAGCACAAGCACCATTCACGGTGTGCTCGTTTCTGTTTCATTACACTTCCATATGTTTATGACCTAGGACGATGGTCAGCCTCCAGGAAGTTACTACAGCCGACCTACTGCCGATAACTTCAAACCTCAGCCATTTCCCTGGTTCAGATGGTTCCTAGTGACATCAAAATCGCCGTCCTTTCCATTAATTCAGCATGGAGAAGATGCATTAACCCCGGTCCAGCAGAGTAGGCCAGGATCGACATAGCGGTGGACGACTACACCTTTCCCTCCCACCCGACAACAACATCAAAATTACCTTCGCGAGAAACCTTGACATTAACGTTCCATTCCCTCCTCCCCTGTCACATTCGGCTGACGGCCGGAGTGAATGCCGCCATTTGTAATGCATTGTGAAATGTTTTGACGGCCATCCGACAATTGTCGATAGATCGAGATGGGTATCTGTTGGAGCACTGCACACCGCCCAACCACGGGCAAGCTAGGGTTTGGATATCTGACAGCGATACACCGATATTTTTCCAACCGATGTATCGGTAACATTGTTTGCGATATATTCGGATATTATTATTATTATTACTATTATTATTATCGACATCGACCCACCAGTTTAGCCGAGAGCACTAACGCGCTGCTTCCCGGACTCGGGTAGGCGCGCCGGCCCCGGATCGAATCCACCCGGCGGGTTAACGACGAGGGCCGATGTGCCGGCCAGCCTGGATGTGAGTTTTAGGCGGTTTTCCACATTCTGCTAGGTGAATACCGGGCTGGTCCCCATGTTCCGCCTCAGTTACATTACTCGCAGACATCTGAACACATTCGCACTATTCCATGGATTACACTCGTCGCAGACAGTAGGGGGTACACTAATTCCGTCCCGGGGGTACGGGGTGGCGGCAGTAAGGGCATCCAGACACCCCTTAATCATTAACATGCCAAATCCGATTAACGATGGCTGACCCTGTGTAACTGCGCGACAAGGCTCAAGCGATAGATAGAATTATTATTGTTATTATTATTATTATCATTTTTACTATCATTATCGTCGAACTCATAATACAGAAAACACTGCTTTCTTTTTAGTATTCTAATATTTATCACAGAGCAACGCTATCTACAGCTTTACTTCTTTGAAGTTCTTAGGGAAATTCTGACTGTTGTCAGTTGTGTATTTCCGTGACCTGTTCTCACTCGAAAGTAAGGTTGGCAGAAATATTGGAAATGTGGACGGTAACAAAAAGAGAATGACTTTAGACACTGAAGACACTTCTTCAAATTATCACTACCTGCATGGTTAGGAGCTAACTCGTGTGAAACCTGGAGGGGGACATCTAAATCTAGTCCGTATCAGGCAGCTAGGGATTATTTATCTGTTGCTGGGATTTCAGTTCCGGCAGGAAGACTATTTTCAAAAGTTGGTAACGTGCTTCCTACTCAAACGAGTAGATTAAAAGCGGAAGATGCCAAAAAATTAATTTTTTAAGTTGTTTAGAAAATATGTTTCGGAACTACGATTTTTTTCATTTTTACTATCGGTATTTTGAGTGATTTTGTCCTGTCTGTTTTTTGACACGCTGTAGTATAACTTTTTCATTTTGTCGAAAGATTTTTCTGTTTATACTTAGGATAACACAGGGTGAATAATAATAAAACCCACCAACAACAGGGACTGATTCCGGACTGTAAATGGAAGAAAACGGGTCCTTTTTTTTTGTAATTAGCAGAATGGTCCAGTATTCATGTCGGAAATAAGCCGAGATGGTGTTTGTGTGCGGCCTGAAACTACCCATGAACAAACAAACGCTCAAAAATGAATGTTGTTTGATGTGGTTGGTGTCTGTGAGGGTACTTGTTTTGGTACAGCAGTGCTGACTCTCGACCATCTCCATCGGTAGGTCGCGAGAAACGCGCCAGAACTCTCGCGGCCTACCGACCTCGTCCGCGCAGTGGGGCCTGCTGTTTCTCTTCAGCCCAAGTAACGTAGATTTATGACTGGTTACTACGGTGCTACAGTTTTATACTTGACATGGCCAAACTTTGGCATGCAATAGTTTACTGTCACTGGCTTCTCAAGAAGGCCAAACTATTTTGGCTGAAACCTGGGTAAAGACTGGTTTCTATTTGCAACTGGGGCTGTCGTGTTACATGTTCATAATTTGATATTTTAGCAAAACCGGTGCGCATTCTGATGGTTCTTTTATTTGCGTCCAGCGTCAAACCCTGCGTGAGATGAGCGTGCGGAGGTAAGAGTATTTGGGTGGGCAGTGTCCAGTTGATGCAGTTGGAGCAGTCGTTAACTCAGTGTACTCCCATTCTGAACGAAGACGGTTAAAATCCGCGTCCGGGCAGATCTATATTCTCCGTGATTTTCCTAAACCGCTCCACGTGAATGCCGGGATGTTTCCTTAGAGAAGGGGCGGTCGATTTCCTACCCAGCCCTCGAAACGATCCGAGCTTGTGCCCCGTATCTAATGGACTGCGATGACGACGGGGCGTTAAACCCTGAATTTCCTTCCTTCCTCTCCAGCTGACGCCTGGTTGTGTTCCCGCCACGCCGACAGCTGACTCAATGCGGAAGCAGCGGCCGCCCGCGGTCGATACGAGCCGCACCCGGGACTGGACCGCTGGGCGGGCGCCTCTCCGCTGGCCGCTCCAGCCACAGCCACAGGGACTGCCCCAACCCTTCTGGTCTCGGCGCCTCTCACCGCACGTCTGGGGCCATCTGACGTGACGAACACGCCGGAGAAAGAAATTAATCACTCAATCGACATATCACGCTCTTACCGTGATGTTTCATAACGGCTTCAGTCTGGCGAGCACGACATTCCACGAGTATATCCTGGTCTGCCGTGTCCAGCGGAAACCACTACTTCATTACAAAACCCAACAATGAAAATATTTCGGAGAAAAATACACTACTGGCCATTAAAATTGCTACACCACGAAGATGACTTGCCACAGACGCGAAATTTAACCGACAGGAAGAAGATGCTGTGATATGCAAATGATTAGCTTTTCAGAGAATTCACACAAGGTTGGCGCCGGTGGCGACATCTGCAACGTGCTGACATGAAAGATTCCAACCGATTTCTCATACACAAACAGCACTTGACCGGTGTTGCCTGGTGAAACGTTGTTGTGGTGCCTCGTGTAAGGAGGAGAAATGCGTACCATCAGGTTCCCGACTTTGATAAAGTTCGGATTGTAGCCTATCGCGATTGCGTTTTATCGTATCGCGACATTGCCGCTCGCGTTGGTCGAGATCCAGTGACTGTTAGCAGAATATGGAATCGGTGGGTTCACGAGGGTAATACGGAACGCCGTGCTGGATCCCAACGGCCTCGTATCACTAGCAGTCGAGATGACAGCCATCTTATCCGCATGGCTGTAACGGATCGTGCAGCCACGTCTCGATCCCTGACTCAACAGATGGGGACGTTTGCAACACAACAACCATCTGCACCAACAGTTCGACGAAGTTTGCAGCAGCATGGACTATCAGCTCGGAGACAACGGATGTGGTTACCCTTGACGCTGCATCACAGACAGCAGGGCCTGCGATGGTGTACTCAACGACTAACCTGGATGCACGAATGGCAAAACGTCATTTTTTCGGATGAATCCAGATTCTGTTTACAGCATCATGATGGTCGCATCCGTGTTTGGCGACATCGCGGTGAACGCACATTGGAAGCGTGTATTCGTCATCGCCATACTGGCGTATCACCCGGCGTGATGGTATGGGGTGCCATTGGTTACACGTCTCGGTCAACTCTTGTTCGCAGTGACGTCAGTCTGAACAGTGGACGTTGCATTTCAGATGTGTTACGACTCGTGGCTCTACCCTTTATTCGATCCCTGCGAAACCCTACATTTCAGCAGGATAATGCACGACCGCATGTTGCAGGTCCTGTACGGGCCTTTCTGGATACAGAAAATGTTCGACAGCTCCCCTGGCCAGCACATCGTCCAGATCTCTCACCAATTGAAATCGTCTGGTCAATGGTGGACGAGCAACTGGCTCGTCACAATATGCCAGTCACTACTCTTGATGAACTGTGGTATCGTGTTGAAGCTGCATGGGCAGCTGTACCTGTACACGCCATCCAAGCTCTGTTTGACTCAATGGCCAGGCGTATCAAGGCCGTTATTACGGCCAGAGGTGGTTGTTCTGGGTACTGATTTCTCAGAATCTATGCACCCAAACTGCGTGAAAATGTAATCACATGTCAGTTCTAGTATAATTGTCCAATGAATACTCGTTTATCATCTGCATTTCTTCTTGGTTTTGCAATTTTAATGGCCAGTAGTGTAGATTATTCTCATGTATTGCCACCTACTGAATTCAAAAATAACCATAAAAATGACCGATACTTCTAGGTATGGAAATATACTGTCCAGTCACATTAATGTGACCTCTAGTCAAAAGCCTGAGTAACTACCTTCTGAAGCGCAGACTGCTGGAAGACTTGCAGGACGAGTGTGAGTGAGGTTCTGGAAGGTACTGTAAGGGATGTGGAGCCATGTCGACTCCAGTGCGTTGGCAGACAGCGCTAGGTATCACGGATGATGTTCCATGGTGAAAAATTCCGGTCAATGTGGGCTCACATTCTCTCGACTGAGTTTAAATGCAGGGTGTTCGGTGGCCATGGTAATTCGGTAATTTCAGCATGGTGCTCTTTCGAACCACGGACGTCCACTGCAAGCATTGTGACAAGTGCCATTGGCCGGCTGGTAGATTAAATCAAGGACATCAATCTTTCTTTCCACGAATTATACGAGACTGGAATAGAAGGGAGAACCGATAGGGGTACTCAAGGTACACTCAGCCACACACCGACAGGTGGCTTGCGGAGTATGGATGCAGATGTAGATGTAGATTATGTGATCTTTACAAGGTAGAACTGATAGGGGACAGAGAGAAGATCCAACGAAGAGCGGCGAGTTTCGTCATGGGATTGTTTAGTCGGTGAAAGAGAGTCACGGAGATGCTCAACAAATCCGATGACAAACGTGACAAGAGAGGTGTTGTGCATCACCGAGATTTTTACTATTAAGCGTTTACGGGAAGTGTCGGACAAGCATATTACTTCATCCCACAAACACCTCGCGAAATGACCACGACGACAAAATTCACGAAATTTCAGCCAATATAGAAGCTTACCAACAATAATTATTCCCACGCGCCATTCGCAAGTGGAACACAGAAGGAGGTATCAGTTGGTGGTAACGGAAGTGTCGTCTGCCATATCGTTAGGCGACTTCCTGAGTATGATATACACTCCTGGAAATGGAAAAAAGAACACATTGACACCGGTGTGTCACACCCACCAGACTTGCTCCGGACACTGCGAGAGGGCTGTACAAGCAATGATCACACGCACGGCACAGCGGACACACCAGGAACCGCGGTGTTGGCCGTCGAATGGCGCTAGCTGCGCAGCATTTGTGCACCGCCGCCGTCAGTGTCAGCCAGTTTGCCGTGGCATACGGAGCTCCATCGCAGTCTTTAACACTGGTAGCATGCCGCGACAGCGTGGACGTGAACCGTATGTGCAGTTGACGGACTTTGAGCGAGGGCGTATAGTGGGCATGCGGGAGGCCGGGTGGACGTACCGCCGAATTGCTCAACACGTGGGGCGTGAGGTCTCCACAGTACATCGATGTTGTCGCCAGTGGTCGGCGGAAGGTGCACGTGCCCGTCGACCTGGGACCGGACCGCAGCGACGCACGGATGCACGCCAAGACCGTAGGATCCTACGCAGTGCCGTAGGGGACCGCACCGCCACTTCCCAGCAAATTAGGGACACTGTTGCTCCTGGGGTATCGGCGAGGACCATTCGCAACCGTCTCCATGAAGCTGGGCTACGCTCCCGCACACCGTTAGGCCGTCTTCCGCTCACGCCCCAACATCGTGCAGCCCGCCTACAGTGGTGTCGCGACAGGCGTGAATGGAGGGACGAATGGAGACGTGTCGTCTTCAGCGATGAGAGTCGCTTCTGCCTTGGTGCCAATGATGGTCGTATGCGTGTTTGGCGCCGTGCAGGTGAGCGCCACAATCAGGACTGCATACGACCGAGACACACAGGGCCAACACCCGGCATCATGGTGTGTGGAACGATCTCCTACACTGGCCGTACACCACTGGTGATCGTCGAGGGGACACTGAATAGTGCACGGTACATCCAAACCGTCATCGAACCCATCGTTCTACCATTCCTAGACCGGCAAGGGAACTTGCTGTTCCAACAGGACAATGCACGTCCGCATGTATCCCGTGCCACCCAACGTGCTCTAGAAGGTGTAAGTCAACTACCCTGGCCAGCAAGATCTCCGGATCTGTCCCCCATTGAGCATGTTTGGGACTGGATGAAGCGTCGTCTCACGCGGTCTGCACGTCCAGCACGAACGCTGGTCCAACTGAGGCGCCAGGTGGAAATGGCATGGCAAGCCGTTCCACAGGACTACATCCAGCATCTCTACGATCGTCTCCATGGGAGAATAGCAGCCTGCATTGCTGCGAAAGGTGGATATACACTGTACTAGTGCCGACATTGTGCATGCTCTGTTGCCTGTGTCTATGTGCCTGTGGTTCTGTCAGTGTGATCATGTGATGTATCTGACCCCAGGAATGTGTCAATAAAGTTTCCCCTTCCTGGGACAATGAATTCACGGTGTTCTTATTTCAATTTCCAGGATTGTAGATGTCATCAATACCAAATTGTTCGCTGACTATGGTGTTGTTTTCAAAAAATCGCTCAAATGGCTCTGAGCACTATCGGACTTAACGTCTGTGGTCATCAGTCCCCCAGAACTTAGAACTACTTAAACCTAACTAACCTAAGGACATCACACACATCCATGCCCGAGGCAGGATTCGAACCTGCGACCGTAGCGGTCACGCGGTTCCAGACTGAGGCGCCTAGAACCGCACGGCCACACCGGCCGGCAGTTGTTTTCAGTAAAGTATTCTTGCTGCCAGGGGATTAGGGTATTATGTAATTCTGAACGATATTCTCGTAACGGCACAATGAAAATCGGCCTTAATGCCCTTAATGGGCAGCGACGCTACTCCAAGATCAGAGACTACAGTTCTCTTCAGTTTGTTGTCTTATGGATGTGCTTTATCTTAAGCCGTCAGCAGAGAGACGCATGCGTGCGAAAGCCGTCTTTATTGGCGAAGCACGCTGACGACACAAAGGGACTGCGGATAAGCGGAGACGGCTATAGCCCGGCCCGAAATGAAAATGGTAGCCGATAAGCCCTTAAGGCGGCTCGGGAAGCGCCCGGAGCGCGCTATGGGCGCCCCTCGAGGCCCTTCCAGGGCAGCCGGCATCAGCGAGGCCATTAATTTGTCCGGCGGCGTGTTTCCGTAACAAGTGCCTCATGAATATTCTCGCAGCTTCGGAAGCGCGGCTCTGTGCCCCTGCGCCGGCTTCTTCAGCTGCGAGGGTTTTAAGTAATAAAAAGGGTGGAGTGGGGAGGCAGCGGAGATTAACATTTCGCGATGATTCAGGATAAATCTCGCAGTGCCATCGGCTAGCAGTCCGCCCCGAAGACTATCGAAATCGTCGTGTCTGTTTAACTTGAGAAGAAATGCGCCTTTCTCCCAATCAAAACAAACACTTGTCGCTGCTCAGAAATAACGAGAAAAATCAAATGGAATTTGTGTACCCAGACAGATTATTAACACTGCTAACGATCTGCGATTGTTTGTTTATTCCGTGAAGATGGGAATACCAGACAGGGGGCCGTCCACAACTACAAATATACTCCGCAAGCACAGTGGAGTATTACATCGGAGTGCCAATATTTGTTAATGTCTGCGTTCGGTCAGTCGTTGTGACTCGAGAGGAAGGTAGCTGCCTGTAAGTTCCCTTGGCTATATGTCGCGCCGTCATACGAGGGTGAGTCAAATGAAAACCTTAAATATTTTTTTAGGTATTATTTATTGTGCAGAAGTGGTACAAAGCTGTATCACTTTTCAACATAATCTCCCCCATGCACAATGTAAGTCCTCCAGCGCTTACAAAGTGCATAAATTCCTTTAGAAAGAAATTCTTTTGGTAGTCCGCGCAACCACTCATGCACCGCGTGGCATACCGCTTCATCAGAGTGGAACGTCTTTCATCCCATTGCGTCTTTGAGTGGTCCAAACATATGGAAATCACTTGAGGCAAGGTCTGGTGAGGATGGTGGATGAGGAAGCCACTCAAAATGCAGGTCTGTGATTGTTGCAACTGTTGTACGGGAAGTATGGGGCCTTGCATTGTCATGTTGCAAAAGGACACCTGCTGACAGCAATCCATGTCGCTTTGATTTGATTGCAGGACGCAGATGATTTTTTAGGAGATCTGTGTATGATGCACTGGTGACAGTGGTCCCTCTAGGTTTGTAATGCTCCAAAATGACGCCATTTTCGTCCCAAAGAGAGTCAGCATAACCTTCGATGCTGATAGTTCTGTTCGAAACTTCTTTGGTTTTGATGATGAGGAATGGCGCCATTTCTTGCTCGCTCTCTTCGTTTCCGGTTGGTGGAAGTGAACCCAGGTTTCGTCCACAGTAACGATTCTTGCAAGGAAGCCATCACCTTCTCGTTCAACAAGTTCCTCACAAGCATCAACACGTCGTTCTCTCATTTCAGGAGTCAGTTGCCGTGGCACCCATCTTGCAGACACTTTGTGAAACTGAAGCACATCATGCACAATGTGGTGTGCTGACCCATGACTAATCTGTAAACATGCTGCAGTGTCATTCAGTATCACTCGGCAGTTTTCCTTCACTATGGCTTCAACTGCTGCAATGTTTTGTGGTCACAACTCGTTGAGCCTGACCTGTACGAGGAGCATCTTCCACTGAAGTCACACCATTTGCGAACTTCCTACTCCATTGGTAGACTTGCTGCTGTGACAAACATGCATCACCGTACTGAACCTTCATTCGTTGATGAATTTCAATAGGTCCCCCCCCCCCCCCCCCCCGCCCCCACCCACTTACTACGAAAAAACCGAATAACAGAACGCTGCTCTTCCCTGGTGCAAGTCGCAAGTGGGGCGGCCATCTTTATACTGATACTGCGACGGTATGTGTGCATCTGCACTATGCTGCCACCTACAGGCGATTCTGCACGCTGTTTGGAGCACGCTTACCAACTTAGAGGATAACGGCGCGAAATTTCGATTTGTTATTACAAATTTAAGTTTTTCATTTGACTCACCCTCGTACATCTTCATCGAGTACAAGTTCTCTAGATTTACACACACAGTGTTTCGTGAGAGAACCTCCAAGTCTCTTCAAAAGAGATCCACATAGGTTGCCTAAGTATCTGTGTTACACTTTCGTATGCGCCGTGCTAACTTGTTACGGTGTTAGCAGCATATTTCTGAATTCGTTCTGTTGGTACTGCACACGCTGGCAGATGACGTTCACCGGGCATTTGCCATACGCACACCCTGCCATCGGATCGCCACATTGTGTACCGTGATTCGTCACTGCACACAACGTTTTTCCACTGTTTAATCGTCCCATGTTTACGATCCTTACACCAGGCGAGGCGTCGTTTGGCATTTACAGGCGTGATGTGTGGCTTATGAGTAGACGCTCGACTATAAAATCCGAGTTTTCTCACCTCCCGCCTAACTGTCATAGTACTTGCAGTGGATCCTGATGCAGTTAAGAATTCCTGTGTGATGGTCTGGATAGATGTCTGCCTAGTACACATTACGACTTTCTTCAACTGTCGGCGGTCTCCGTCAATCAACAGACGACGTCGGCCTGTACGCTTTTGTAAACCTCAGAAAATTTCGTTTTATCCTGCAGAGGATTATTATCTCCAGATTTGGAACCACTGCCTTAGATCATAGGTACATGGCAACAGTTAAAAAAATAATTCACTCTTAGTAACCGTTTTGTCGTTAAACCACAACATTTTCCCCCTTACAGTTTAAAAGAGCACACATCAATGGACACGGGTGACCATCTAACATACAGTACTTATTTTTGAAAATAATTTTCGGAGGAAGCATTTAGTTCGATTTCTGGCTATGTTTCATGCCTACTACCGACTTTAAACATGTATTTCCGCCAATGTATAAAGGATGGACTGAAATTAACACAAAGTATAATTGCACGAATGGGGTATCTATTTGAAATGAGACACAAGTCGTCTTTGACCTGTTAGCAACCGAATGATCCGAGTCGGAAGGCCAGCAAAAGGAGTCAATTATTAAGGGGGTAGGACGTCAAACGGGCCGACTTCGAGAAGGAGAGGCACCACAGGACATTTTAATTTGCACTGTCTATACTTTTACAAATAGATTCATAAAACTTTGTCAGCATGACCAGGAAGGATTCAGGATTCACACTCATAGCAGTGGAAGTTCAAAAACACGAAAAAATAATATTTTTTAAATGTGAAATTTCATGATTTTTTTCACTTACTGTTGGCTGCATTTGTTACTATAGGTACACCTTTCTTCATAAGTATGACAGATTCTTCGATGAATTTTGCACAGCTTACAAACCATACTTACAGGTGTATGAAACTCTAGAATTTATTTAATCTATGGAAAAATGAATGGGCTGTTACGTTTCAAACTTCGTGTTTAGAGAAAACTCGAATTTTATAGTTAATTATCTCAATTTTTACCACAGTTTTTAACATATTTGGGATATTCTAGAGTTTCATACACCTGTAAGTAGGGTTTGTATGCCGTGCAAAATTCATCGAAGAACCTCTCTTACTTATGAAGAAAAGTGTACCAACAGCAACAAATGCAGCAAATACCAAGTGAAAAAATGATAACATTTCACATGTAAAAAAAAATTTTTGTTATGTTCTTGAACTTCCTCTGCTATGAGTGTGAACTCTGAATCCTTCCTGGTCATACTGACAAAGTTTTATGAATTTACTTGCAAAAGTATAGACAGTGGAAATAAAAATGTCCTGTGGTGCTTCTCCTGCTCCAAGTCGGTCCGTTTCACGTCCTACCCCCCCCCCCCCCCCCTTAATTTATTCAGGTTTTCAAGTATAACACTACCCATAACAAGTCACCGCGAACGTTTCCATATTTATGAGCTGCAAAAACGTGTCTAGATCCGCGAATACCAAACGCAACTTCAATATTAGCTTCGTTCCCTTAAGCACTTGACTAATGCGCATGTCAATTTATGAAATCTCGTAAGGAACTACACGAAAACGTTGTTGTGGAAAACAGCCAACGGATTTGTCCTACAGGTTCAGAGTTTTCGAGGCTTGTAGCCCCCTTTCTGAAGCCGACGTCGGTAGGGGGCTGCCTGCTTGCTGGTTGGAGCTGTAAATGGTGAGAGAACATTCACCTGCTTTGACGACACCGTAAATGTCAGAGAGTGCGCCGGCCGGCCGACCTTTAACAGGCGCCGTTTATCTTCACAGCCCCTCTGGGACTCTTGTCAACGCTACACAGTTTCTTACAAGCGTTAGTGCTTGCCCGGCACATTTCTTGGACGATCGGCGCTACTGGAGACCGTTAGCAAGAAACTGAAATATTGTTTTAAACACTTCAGAGCTGATACGAACAACTATGATAATTCATTTGTTGCAATATAAAATAATGCATGGTATTTTAGCCAGAGAAGCAGAAACTCTTCAAAATTGTAATGAAATGCTGAAATATATTATGTGATCAAAACCATCCGGGGACCCCCAAAACCATACGTTTTCCATATTAAGTGCATTGTGCTGCTACATACTGCCAGGTGCTCCACATCAGCGAGCTCAGTAGTCGTTGGACATCGTGAGAGAACAGAATGGGGCGCTTCGCGGAACTCACGGACTTCGAAAGTGGTGAGGTGATCTGGTGTCACTTGTGTCGTAAGTCTGTATGCGGGATTTCCACACTCCTAAACATCCCTAGATCCACTGTTTCCGATGTGATAGTGAGGTGGAAACGTGAAGGCACACGTACAGCACAAAAACGTACAGGCCGACCTCGTCTGTTGACTGACGGAGACCGCCGACAGTTGAAGAATAGGCAGACATCTGTCCAGACCATCTTACAGGAATTTCAAACTGCATCAGGATCCACTGCAAGTACTATGACAGTTATGCGGGAGGTGGGAAAACTTGGATTTCATGGTCGAGCGGCTGCTCACAAGCCACACGTCACGATGGTAAATGCCAAACGACGCCTCGCTTGGTGTAAAGAGCGTAAACATTGGGCAATTGAACAGCGGGAAAACGTTGTGTGGAGTGACGAGTCACGGTACACAATGTGGCGATCCGACGGCAGGGTGTGAGTAGGGTGTATGCCCGGTGGACGTCGTCTGCCAGCGCTTGTAGTGCCAACAGTAAAACTCGGAGGCGGTGGTGTTATGGTGTGGTCGTGTTTTTCATGGAGAGGGCTTGTACACCCTTGTTGTTTAGCGTGGCATTATTACAGCACAGGCCTACAATGATGTTTTAAGCACCTTCTTGCTTCCCACTTTTGAAGAGCAATTCGGGGATGGCGATTACATCTTTCGCCGGCCGATTTGGCCGAGCGGTTCTAGGCGCTTCACTCTGGAACCGCGCTGCTGCTACGGTCACACGTTCGAATCCTGCCTCTGGCATGGAAATGTGTGATGTCCTTAGTTTAGTTAGGTTTAAGTAGTTCTAAGTTCTAGGTGACTGATGATCTCCGATGTTAAGTCCCATAGTGCTCAGTGCCATTTGAACCATTTTGATTGCATCTTTCAATACAATCGAGCACCTGTTCATAATGCACGGCTTATGGCAGAGTGATTACACGACAATAACATCCCTCTAATGGACTGACCTGCGCGGAATTCTGACCTGAACCCTACAGAACACCTTTGGGATGTTTTGGAGCGCCGACGTCGTGCCAGGTCTCACCGACCGACATCGATACCTCTCCTCAGTGCAGCACTCCGTGAAGAATGGGCTGCCATTACCCAAGAAACCTTCCAGCACGTGATTGAACGTATGCCTGCGAGAGTGGAAGCTGTCATCAAGGCTAAGGGTGGGCCAACACCATACTGAATTCCAGCATTACCGATGGAGGGCGCCACGAACTTGTAAGTCATTCTCAGCCAGGTGTCCGGATACTTTTGATCACATAGTGTATATTCTGCTTCACTATTTACTGCAGTGTGCCAACTCTGTAGTAACTTTTCGTCTCTGCGGCAGTAGGATTCACGTGGATTTGAGGCGAAAAACTCGTAGAGTCACGTTCGGAGCGCATTTTCATCCAGAAAGGAACTTCCTTGAAAACTGCTCGTTAGATAGCGGAAAGGTGAAAACCTGAGGGCGGAAGGTCGTTCAAATTTGTATATAGTGTTTTTTGTCAATATAGTGTTTTTTGTCAATACATTAACAAAAAAACTATATAAAAGTAAAATGTTAAGCTCTATAGGGTCTTCTCGGCCTATAGAAAAATTTAAGCCTTTTGACTCAAAAGTTAAATTCAAAAATTTACTAAGAGACAGTTAATTTCTCGTCAAGCCATTCATTCCAGCCACTAATTAAGAGACTAATGATTATGCTACCTTTGCACGGTCAAAATACCGCTGCTCTTTAAAAATCCGCTCAGTGAGCAGGCCAGACCTCCAAGTATCTTCAAGAGGACATGTTTTTGACAAACAGGCGGAAATCAATTTTGCTAGTTCCTCATAATAAGTTTACAAGGTAAAAATTTTATACAAATAAATATACTAATTCTATCATTATTACAAAAATTTTAAAATTAGATTAATAATCTTAATAAAAAAAACCTAAAATATTTATAAAATCAAAATAAAAAATAATGAACTAAAACGTAGTCTTGAAGATAGCTGGTTTAAAGCTTACTGTTATATTTTTATAAAACAAATTATAGGTTATTAACTTCAAAGCTTATCCCTTAAAGAATAAATAAGTTAATATTAATACTTTAAAAAATTAAATAAAAACAATTAACTTCAAAAAATTAAATTTTTTCTTAAGAAACTATATATCTTAGGAAACGATTAACATCTCATTTCTATAAATAATTTAATAATAATTATGATACATTAACTATAAATTATTAATAAATCAACCCAAATCGAGAGAAGTAAAATAAGTACTAAAATTTTGATAAACCCTGATACAAAAGGTACAATAAATAAAATTTACTTTAAAAAATTTAAAATAATATTTCATAAAACACTTACACTACCAATAAACTATAATTTAAAAAATCAATTCTATAAAATATACTAAGACAAAATTCTACAAAATTATTTATATTAAATAATTAAATAAACAAAAAATAAATATAATAAGATAAATAATCAAGACATCCTGATCTGCACAGAAAAATGTTCAGAGTAAGGGATACGTTATCGTTGAGTAGCATCACTTCATGCAGTCCTCCTGATCGTTGTTCTTGGACTGCGTCTGGATCACGTCTCAGTTGTTGACAATGAGTTTCAGCAGTGACGGTTACACCTCGGGGAAGCAATTCGTAGTACATCACACCGTCGCTGTTACACCAGATGCACAACATTATCTTTCTGTGGATGCGGGCAGGTTTTTGTACGTAGAGTTCCTGCTCTTTTTGGTCTCACCCATTCCTTTTTTTCCCTTGCATTAGTATAAAAATACTATTTCTCGTCACCAGGAAATTTAGAAGACAGGAATGGTTCCTATTCTTCATGAGCCACTGATGATGAGCAAGCAGCGACGCACAAATCGCCACTCTCTGATTTTTGTGATTTTGACTAAGAGGATGCGATAATCACAGACTCGATTTCTGAACCTTCCCCTCTGCATGCAACTGTCACACGATCACAGTTCATCACATTTGTCAGTTTTCGAGTACACTGACATGGATTTATTTGGATCAATGCATTTAAACGATCTTCATAAAATCCCCAAGTGTTCCTGAACTTGGTGAGTCACTAACGTCAAAACGGTCCTCCTTAAAACGAAAAAAACATTTTCTTACAGTGCTCTGCCTGATGGCATTAGTCTCACATACGGTTCAAATGTTGATGGCTGCCTTCGTTGCTGTCAACCCTCTACTGAACCAAAACAGAAGAATATGTCGGGAACGTTCCGATTTCTCCACTTGGCACCCCATTTTCCCACGTCGACAGTCCCATTTACTATTTCCAACAAAATGACAATATGCAAAGTCGAACAGCAATACTGAACTACGAATAAAGTGACAATCGTTAAATATACCGAAAACAAACTAAATACCAACATGCACAACAAATCATCATGAACTCAGGCTCCAACCTAATATCTTACAACCTCTTAAGACACTATCCATTCTGTACAGCCGATCCTCCAAGTGCTTTGCCGTCTTCAACAAAATTACAATATTATCGGCAAACCTCGACGTTTTTATTCCTTCTCCCTGAAATTGAATTCCTTTCTCTAATTTATTCTTCACATAAAGCAATCAGAACAGCGTATACGTTGTGGCTAGTGTATACAATTGCTGAAGGCGAGAAAAAACTATTTACGAGTGGCTGGAAAGCAAATAACATCTTCTGTAGTGAGGACATGACATAAGGAATTTCCAGAATGAATGTTTCACTCTGTGGCCGAGTTACGCTGTTCTGATTGCGGGCAGAAAAAAAGGTTATGTGGCGGACAGGGACTCGAATCCAGAGCTTACCGACTGAACTGTGTATGAACGAGCCACCACTCGTCCTCACAGCTTCAACTCCGTCAGCACCGCTCTCGTAGCTGCGAAAGGACAGAGGAAATCACCCGATACCTTTCGGTGCCAACACTCCCACAAGATAAGATATCGCTGAGCCAAAGCCGAGGGAACTGTTTCAGAACGAATCCTTCACACTGCAATTGCGTTAGCCCTGTTACGAAAGTATCTGAAGGATAACAGCTGTATGCTGGACCAGGTCTCAAATCCTGTAGCTGTTAGGGATTTGGAGTATCAAATGGACAGAGGGAGGAGGGGCCCTATAGTTATATATGAAAATGGTATCTGTTCTTTCGGACATATCCGAAAAAACAGATACCACCATCATATATATATATATATATATATATATATATATATATATATATATATATATATATATATATATATATATATATATATATGTATATATATATATGGCTCACCGGCCATTTGACCATCTTCTTCTGCGCGGATGCACAAACAGTGCCCAACTCTTACGGGAATCGGCAAAAAGCCCCGAGTAATGAGTATAACGGGCAGGGGCCCTATGAATATAGTGCAGGACGTTAAGTTGGGAATGTGGGTCTTACGGGAGGCGTGTCAGAGATACGTCCCTGCAGTCGCTCTATCCTCTGTGTCCTCGGTGGCTCAGACGGATAGAGCGTCTGCCATGTAAGCAGGAGATCCCAGGCTCGAGTCCCGGTTGAGGCACACATTTTCAACTGTCTCCGTTGACGTATATCAACGCCTGTATGCAGCTAGGGGTATTCATTTCATTGTAAGCCCTTTTACTTGTTGAAGTACGCACAGCGGTGACAGTTGTGTCTCCTACAAGGTACGGGACTCAGCCTACACAGAAGAGAGCCGGGCTGCCTACTCACGCAGGCGCAATATGCTTGAAGTTACACTCCAGTGAGAGCACACACAAGGAGGACTACATTACGCATTCGCCCGACGTCAAATAAATGATTCCTAAATGAACATCCATTCGCTGGGCGGGAATATAATCAGATACATTTCACCACTTAGCAGGGCAATACCTCAAGACAGTCGTCGGATAGATAATATGAGGATCGCGTCTCTGCGAGTGTCTCAGCATTTGTCTACGGACACTGATTCAAATGGTTCAAATGGCTCTGAGCACTATGGGACTTAAGATCTGTGACCATCAGTCCCCGAGAACTTAGAACTACTTAAACCTAACTAACCTAAGGACATCACACACATCCGTGCCCGAGGCAGGATTCGAACCTGCGACCGTAGCGGTCACGCGGTTCCAGACTGAAGCGCCTAGAACCGCACGGCCACACCGGCCGGCTCTACGGACATTGCGAAGAAGATCCAAACTGGACATTTTACAAGCGATGTTAGTCGACCTTCACTGTATTTAGGACCAGGCCAATGGCTAAAGACCAATCGGTGAAAGTGAACATTGAACTACACTGCAACACACAACCTTCATACTCTAGTAAAATACTGTACAACTTCTAGAAGAAAATCATTGCAGATTGTTATTAATTGCATTGTTATGTATTGTTGCCATGCTGTTGCCTAACCCTATTCGACCCTGTGACGAATCTGTATAGTTGCTGCGTGCAAACAAGCCACTTCATAATAGCAACGAATCAGTTGGTCGGGATTCTCTTCGCTATCCGCTGATTCGATAGAAGAGGAAATAAGTATTGGCTTAGATCACAGATCGGCTACTCAAGCCTGATATAGCTTTGAAATATTTGCCACCAAGCAAGGCAGAAAGCATAGGCAATATACCTTCAGAATTTCTAAAATTGTAGGGGGAAGAGGGGGAAGTGACAAACAATTACTGAAGTTAATGTGAAAAATCTATGAGACTGAAGAAACACCATAGAACTTTCCGGTGTTTATAAAATTCACACAATCTCTAAGGTAGCAAAGACAGACGGATGTGATAAATATCGCATAATCAGCTTAACAGTTCATGCATCTAAGTCTCTGACAGCACTAATAAATAGAAAAATGGAAAAGAAAGTAACGCATGAGGAGGATATGAGAGGCAGACAAGCGCAGGTAAAAAGAGCAATCCTCGCTAAGAGAAGTACCAAATTTACTGAAAAACAGATTTCCCAGAATGGGCAGTACTGTATGAAAGTGAATCACTGATGGTAAAAAAAAAAGACGGACAACAAAGTAATGGAAGCGTTTGAGAAGTGGTGCTGAAAAAGGATGAAGAAAATTAATGAAGAGTTCAAGGACGTCCAGAGAGTCGGGGAAAGGCGATGAAAAAACTCCATGGAGGGAAGAAAAATTGGCTAGCAACACGGACAAGGTCCACCACGTGCTTCAAGCGCGAGCCAAGATTGTTATTTTAAATGACAGCAGACCTTCATCCCAGCTCAGCACTGGCACAACACGAGATCTCAAGGCAGCTTCTGGGTGACAAATTACCTGTCACCATGATTACTATATAAGAATAATAAACATAAGGTTGAAGACGAAAACTGAACAAATTGGGGAACTGTTACATAACGAACAGTTTCGCTTTAGCAAACGTAAAGCATCAGACAGACACTACTAACATTGTGTTTGATAGTGGAGACATGACGTAAGAACATTCGAGACACCTTCATAGCATCTGTTGAGCTATAAAAAGCGTTCGACATGCTAACATAGTGTAATATGTTTGAAATTTTCAGCGAAATAGGTATAAGCTGTTGGAAAAGAGTGGTAAAGACAGAACAATACGCACAAGAACCCAAAGGGAATACAGAACGGGAAACCAAGAGAGAAGTGCTTGCATTAAAAAGGACATAAAGAAGGGATGAGTTTTTTCTACCCTACTGTTTCAACTTCTATACCGAAGAAGTCCTTGTCGGAAGTAAAAGAATGTTTCAGTAGTGAGATTAAAATTCACACTTAAAGATCAACAATAGGATTCGTTTTAACACTGATATACTTCGTGAAAGTGAGGAAGAATTACAGGACCTGTGGAATGTAGTGAACAGTCTAGCGAGTATAGAACAACGTATGAGAGTAAATTGAAGAAAGACGAAAGTAGGGAAGAGTAACAGAAATGAGATCAGCGACAAAATTAACATTAAACAGGGGGGAACTCATAGCAGACAAAACGAAGCAATTCTGCTATCTTGGGGGCCGGTCCCAGGGGCCGAGCGGTTCTAGGCGCCTCAGTCTGGATCCGCGCGACCGCTACGGTCGCAGGTTCGAATCCTGCCTCGGGCATGGATGTGTATGATGTCCTTAGGTTAGTTAGGTTTAAGTAGTTCTAAGTTCTATGGGACTGATGACCTCAGAAGTTAAGTCCCATAGTGCTCAGAGCCATTTTTGCTATCTTGGAAGCAAATTAACGTTTAACGG
The DNA here is from genome assembly GCF_023864275.1 of Schistocerca cancellata. NCBI lineage: Eukaryota > Metazoa > Arthropoda > Insecta > Orthoptera > Acrididae > Schistocerca > Schistocerca cancellata. Next base: position 185,551,539 of record NC_064627.1, on the reverse strand, counting down.
ACGAAGTCAGAAGGATGTAACAAGCAGACTAACACAGGTAAAGAGGACATTCCTTGCTAGAAAAAAGCCTACTAGCATGATACATGCAGTCTCACATGAGGAAGAAATTTACAGTTTTGTACGTCTGGAACACACCACTGTATGCAACTGGAACATGGACTGTGGGAAGACCAAAAAGAAGAGAATCAAAGCGACTTAGATGTGGCTGTGCACAAGGAGGCTGACAAGTTACCGAGAAAGTTAAGAACTGAAGAGCTTCCTCATAGAACGGGTGAGAGTACCAATATGTGCAAAACACTGTCTACGTTTGCATCTACGACCACGAGCGTACGGTGCATGGCGGGGGGAACCCTGTACCAGTAATAGTGATTTCCTTTCCTGTTTCACTCGCAAACAGGTCGAGCGGAAGCGACTGTCTATCCGTACGAGCCCTGTTTCTTCGTATCTTATTTTCATAATCCTTATGCGCATTGTAGGTTGGAGGCAATCGGATCATTCTGCAGTCAGCTTCGAATGTCAGTTCTCAAAGTATTATCAGTGAAGATCCTTGAAAATAACGTCGCCTTCCTTCGAGGCATTCCCATTTGAGTTCCCTAAGCATCTCCGTAATACTTACGTGCTGTCAGAAACTACCAATAACAAACCTAGCGGCCCGCCTCTGAATTGCTTCATTTTATTTTTTTAACCCGACCTGGTACGGATCCAAAACACTTGAGCTGTACTTCAGAACAGGTAGCACTAGCGTTCTATACGCTGGTCTCTTTCACAGACGAACCACACTTCCCTAAAATTCTCCAAATAGATCAAAGTCGACCATTCGGCTTCCTTACTACAACTGTTAAATGTTTATTATATTTCACATCGTTTTACAACGTTAACATTAGGTATTTAATCGATACGACATTAGCGAGCAGCACACGACTAATGCTGTATTCGAACATTATGGGTTTGTTTCTCCTGCTCAGCATTAAATAACATTTTTCGACATTTAGAGCCAGGTGCTACTCATCACATCAATTAGAAAGTTTGTCTATGTCACCCTCTATCGTCCTACAGTCACTCAACGAGGACACCTTCCCGTAGACCAAAGGAACATCAGCAAACAGCCGTACATTGCTGCTCATCCTGTCCGCCAGATCATTTACGAGTACATAGAAAATAACAGCGGTTGTATCGCACTTGCCTGGGGCCCTCCTAACTGTAACTTAATGTCTAATGAACACTCGCCGCCGAGGACAACACTTAACAAGTCTTCGAGCCACTGAAATATCTGGGAACCTACACTACTGGCCATTAAAATTCCTACACCAAGAAGAAATGCAGATGATGAACGTGTATTCACTGGACAAATATATTATACTAGAACTGACATGTGATTACATTTTCACGAAATTTCGGTGCACAGACCCTGAGAAATCAGTACGCAGAACAACCACCTATGGCCGTAATAACGGCCTTGATACGCCTGGGCATTAAATCAAACAGAGTTTGGATGGCGTGTACAGGTACAGTTGCCCATGCAGCTTCAACACGATACCACAGTTCTTCAAGAGTAGTGACTGGCGTATTGTGACGAGCCAGTTGCTCGGCCACCATTGACCAGACGTTTTCAATTGGTGAGATCTCTGAAGAATGTGCTGGCCAGGGCAGCAGTCGAACATTTTCTGTATCCAGAAAGGCCCGTACACGACCTGCAACATGCGGTCGTGCATTATCCTGCTGAAATGTAGTGTTTCGCAGGGATCGAATGAAGGGTAGAGTCACGGGTCTACCACATCTGAAATGTAACGTCCACTGTTCAAAGTGCCGTCAATGCGAAGAAGAGGAGACCCAGACGTGTAACCAATGGCACCCCATACCATCACGCCGGGTGATACGCCAGTATGGCGATCACGAATACACGCTTCCAGTGTGCGTTCTCCGCGATGTCGCCAAACACGGATGTGACCATCATGATGCTGTACACAGAACCGGGATACATCCGAAAAAATGACGTTTTCCCATTCGTGCACCGAGATTCGTCGTTGAGTACACCATCGCAGGCGCTCCTGTCTGTGATGCAGTGTCATAGCTGATAGTCCATGCTGCTGCAAACATCGTCGAACTGTTCGTGCAGATGGTTGTTGTCTTGCAAACGTCCCCATCTGTTGACTCAGGGATAGAGATGTGGCTGCATGATCCGTTACAGCCATGCGGATAAGATGCCTGTCAACTCGACTGCTAGTGATACGACGCCGTTGGGATCCAGCACGGCGTTCCGTATTACCCTCCTGAACCCACCGATTCCAAATTCTGCTAACAGTCGTTGGATCTCGACCAACGCGAGCAGCAATGTCGCGATACGATAAACCGAAATCGCAATAGGCCACAATACGACCTTTATCAAAGTCGAAAACGTGATGGTACACATTTCTCCTCCTTACACGAGGCATCACAACATCGTTTCACCAGGCAACGCCGGTCAACTGCTGTTTGTGTATGACAAATCGGTTGGAAACTTTCCTCACGTCAGCACGTTGTAGGTGTCGCCACTGGCGCCAACCTTGTGTGAATTCTCTGAAAAGCTAATCATTTGCATATTCACAGCATCTTCTTCCTGTCGGTTAAATTTCGCGTCTGTAGCACGTCATCTTCGTGGTATAGCAATTTTAATGGCCATTAGTGTATTTAATATGCTCCCTTTGTTAACAGTCTGCAGTTGGGTACCGTGTCAAATGCTTTTCGGAAATCTTGAAACGTGGAATTTGCCTGTTAAGATTCATTCATAGTTCGCAGTATATAGTGTGAAAAAAGGGAAAGCCGAGTTATACGCGAGCGATGTTATGTAAAAATCGTGTTGATTCGTAGACGTAAGCTTCTCCGTCTCAAGGAAATTTGTAATATTCGAACTGAGAATATGTTCAAGAACTCTGCAGCAAACTAATGTTAAGGATATTGGTCTGTAATTTTGCGGGTCCGTCCTTTTACTCTTCTTATATACAGGAGTCACCTGCGCTTTTTTCCAGTCGCTTTGGACATTGTTCAGGGCGAGAGATTCGCGATAAATGTTAGCTAAATACGGAACCAAAGCCCTCTCTGTGAAACCTAATTGGAATTCCATCCGAACCTGTCTTTTTTTGTATCCAAGGTTCTCGGGTGTCCAGCCGGATCCGATCGTCGAAGGTCCATGATATTTCGGCGAATAACCGTTCCGCCATCATCAGCAGCACCTGATGATGGCGGAACGGTTATTCGCCGAAATATCGTGGAAATCCGATTATCGCATCCGGCTGGAAAGCCGAGAACCTTGGATACAGCACATTCGCCGGGAAAGCCTCAGATTACATACTGTCTTTTTTGTTTCCAACCCTTTCAGTTGTCACACTACGCCAGGAATGTCTGTTACTATGTCCCCCATATGGTAGTCTGTGCGATGGTCAAGCGATGGTCTCCCGCGCGAACGATTTCTTAAACGCGAAATCTAAAACTTCGGTTTTCTTTCTGCGATCTTCTATTGCCACACCTGACTAGTTAACGAGTGACTGGGCAGAAGCCTTAGACTCGCGTTGCGATTTTACGTATGACCAGAATTTTCTCGGGTGCTTGACCAGATATTTTGCCGAGATATGACGGTGGTAGTAGTTGTATTCTCGGCGTATCAGTCTTTTTACAGACGCACGTATCTCTGTTAACTTAAGCCTGCTGTCATTTGCGCAACCTGGGTTGACTCTGGAGTGCAACAACCTCCGGAAGTAAAAGGATAATAGAGCATGGTTAAAACATCAACGAATACCTTCCACAGTGCTAGATGAAGCCGTGAAGGGCGAAAACTGTAGTGATGAAGAGGCTGGCACAGCAGAGGAAGTCGTGGCGAAACACATCAAACCTGTCAGAAGACTGACGCTCTCCCCCTCCAACCGCAGTCACAAGTGACCCACTTGGAGAAATGTTGCGCGATCAAAGGGTGTCACACAGTGAGTGAGTCTCCGCTCAGTCCCCTGATATACACACGTAGCGACCCTTATAGGTCTGTCGCAGCAATAAATCCCTCTGGAGCGCCGCATCCAAGTTGATAGCCCCATCCCCCACCCCCGTCCCCCGTCCCTCTTGCGGTGGACCGACCCCGAGTTATCTGGATCGCTGCCCGTTACTGGCGGTGACGTACGACTTGAGTCGGTTTACTCCGCGTCTGATTCGTCCTCGCCCACGCGGAAAGAGGACGCGAATTTGCTGGATCTATTCCAGTGGCCAGGCAGCATTCGAGGTTCGACGGCGCACGTATTTCACAACCGGGTACCCGTATTACGGAGGGATCAAGCGAAAGCGTATGCCTATTTGCCGAATCTGATGGTCCATGAGCAGAAATATCTCTGCTACTAAGTGAATGCTGTAGCTCTGACAGGTGATTCGCAGGCGGGGTAGCTGAACACAGAATCGTTAAGTGACGTTTACATGGGCCATAATCTCGCCAAAATATTCCGATAACGTTGTCCGGCAACTTTGCTGCCACACGAATTGCAGAATCATGTGTTCTTTATCTTTATCGGCAACTATTACCAGAAACGTTTGCGGCAATACATTTCCGGGGCACCAGTTTTCAAAAGAACCCCCAATATTGACACAAAATGGACCAACGCGAGCTACTGGAATGAGTGCGGCTCTATTGCTTTAGCTGACACACGAGGAATCACGTTAGAAAGTACAGATGTATCGAGCTGTGCGGATGCGATCTGTTTTAAGTAAGCGGAATGCTTTACAAAATGTAACCAGTGAAATGATGTTGGATACACACCTGTTCCGAAATTTTACCGGAATGTTGAAACATGATTTCGAAACTTTGTAATCCCACCCATTCGCATATTAAAATTATGTGAAATACTGTCATTGTAGCTACAAGCCTCACAGACCCAGCGGCTGGAGGGATCTCTCGTATCCCGTATACCAATGATACCAACCTGTTTACCCATGCCTTTTGATAAAGTTCAACTTCCAATCAAGATTTAGTTCCCAATAACAACAAACCTTTCTCAAGGTCAGAGAGGGGAGGAAGTAGACACAAAGAGTGGGGAGGCGGAGATGTACAGAGAGAGGGGGATAGGTAGTACATGGACAGAGGGGGGAGGGGAGGGAGGCGTATGAGGACAAAGAGAGGAAGGTGGGAGAGATGGGCAGAAAGGGTGGAGGGGGAAGTATTTACGACGTATATTAAATTTCTACACAAATTTAGCGATTGCGAAGCATTGCTCGGTTAGCTAGTAATTGATATAGACGACACATAGAGTTGAAGTTTGTCACAGCCGTCATATCTGCTCTGCGCATTTTATTACCGTTTCCATCTTGCGATGTAGAAAGCCGCATTTGTAAACGAATGGAAATTAATATTGTCAGCCAATGAAGAATTTTGTTAGTCAACAGAGAACATAGATGTTTCACTGCGATTCTGAATTGTTTTGTGGTGTTGAACCAACATGGAGTCGGGAGAAAATATAATACATGAAGAACTACGACAAGTCACAAACGTCTCGTCGACGACAAGTTCATTAGAGACGGACCACAATTCCGATTGTGAAAATGCCATGCCCTATAAAAAAAAAAGAAACCATTCCAAATTTCGACACAAGCTATCACTAAAAACCTACGAGGGTCATCAGTCGCCTAGAACTTAGAACTACTTAAACCTAACTAACCTAAGGACATCACACACATCCATGCCCGAGGCAGGATTCGAACCTGCGACCGTAGCGGTCGCGCCGTTCCAGTCTGTAGCGCCTACAACCGCTCGGTCACTACGGCCGGCTTACGAGGGTAATCCCAAAAGTAAGGTCTCCTATTTTTTTTTGTAAGTACATACACCTGTATATTTCTACAATGGTTTACATCAGATTACAGCTTGAACATTTAGTTATTTTTTACATAATCACCATTTCTGTCGATGCATTTTTGTAGACGCTGTGGCAGTTTTTGTATGACCATGTCATACCAGCTTGCCGCCATGCTGTTGAGAAAGTTATGAACCTCTTCTTTCACCTCGTCGTCGGAGCTGAATCGCTTTCCGGCCAGATGTTCTTTTAACCTAGAGAACAGGTGATAGTCAGGACAATAGGGTGGATGGGTGGGTGATTATATTCCACTGAAACTGTTGCAGGAGAACAACGCTCTGCCGAGCGATGTGTGGGCGAGTGGTGTCATGGAGAATGTGTACGCCCTTGCTCAACATTCCTCTTCTCCGGCTCTGAATTGCTCGTTTGAGTTTTTTTCAGAGTCTCACAGTACGTGTCAGCGTTAATTGTGGTCCCAGCGATTGAGCTTCAACGACGAGGTGAAAGAAGAGGTTCATAACTTTCTGAACAGCGAGATGGTATGACATGGGCATACAAAAACTGCCACAGCGTCTAGGAAAATGCATCGAAGGAATGGTGATTATGTCGAAAAATAGCTAAATGTTCAAGCTGTAAACTGATGTAAACCATTGTAGAATTAAACAGTTCTATGTACTTATAAAAAATAGGAGACCTTACTTTTGGGATTACCCTCGCACATCGGGACGGCCGGCTAATTTTGCAAACGATGCCTTGTTTCCGATGAATTCGGGGGCGCGGTCAGCACAGTCTAGTGTTTGAGCGATCGGAGGTAAAAGGAAGAGCGTTACACGTCCACTATCTCCACTGTGGAGCCTGCGGAAAAAAATGAAGACACTTATGTGTTGCAACCAGAGATACGCGGAAGTGTTCCGAACGCGATGGAGATTACGGGGCGCGGAACGAGGTCTCTGGCGCTACTTTCCGCCCTCTGATAACGCCGGGTATGTATTATGCGCGGTGGCGGGGGCGAGCTATCGCGGCGACCGCGTTAAATTGGCCGGAGCGAGCGGAGCAGGTCGCAGTCTGCAATCTCCGGTCACCGCGTGACGTCACCGGTATCGACCGCCCGCCGCCAACTGTGGAACCGCTCCGCCGCCGTGCACCCGCCTCTGCTGTTTAGCTCTGCTGGCCCGCTGGGAGACCCGCACCAGGTTTCTTGTTGCGGTACGCGGATTACGTAGTAGTAATGATGACCGAAACTTGCTGGCAGATTAAATCTGTGTGCCGGACCGAGACTCGAACTCGGGACCTTTGCCTTCATCGGGCAAGTGCTCTAACATCTGAGCTACCCAAGCACGAGTCACACCCGTCGGAAGGCGAAGGTCCCGAGTTCGAGTCTCTGTCGGGCACACAGCTTTAATCTGCCAAGAAATTTCACATCACCGCCCACTCCGCTGCAGAGTGAAAATCTCATTCTGGAAACATCCCCCAGGCTGTGGCTAAGCCTTGTCTACATCTACATCTACATGATTACTTTGCAATTCACATTTAAGTGCTTGGCAGAGGGTTCATCGAACTACGATCATACTATCTCTCTACCATTCCACCCCCGAACAACGCGCGGGAAAAACGAGCACCTAAACCTTTCGTTCGAGCTCTGATTTCTCTTAATTTATTTTGAAGATCATTCCTACCTATGTATGTTGGGCTCAACAAAATATTTTCGCATTCGGAAGAGAAAGTTGCTGACTGAAATTTAGTAAATAGATCTCGCCGCGACGAAAAACGTCTTTGCTTTAATGACTTCCATCCCAACTCGCGTATCATATCTGCCACACTCTCTCCCCTATTACGTGATAATACAAAACGAGCTGCCCTTTTTTGCACCCTTTCGATGTTCTCCGTCAATCCCACCTGGTAAGGATCCCACACCGCGCAGCAATATTCTAACATCGGACGAACGAGTGTAGTGTAAGCTGTCTCTTTAGTGGACTTGTTGTATCTTCTAAGTGTCCTGCCAATGAAACGCAACCTTTGGCTCGCCTTCCCCACAATATTATCTATGTGGTCTTTCTAACTGAAGTTGTTCGTAATTTTAACACCCAGGTACTTAGCTGAATTGACAGCCTTGAGAATTGTACTATTTATCGAGTAATCCAATTCCAATGGATTTCTTTTGGAACTCAAGTGGATCACCTCACACTTTTCGTTATTTAGCGTCAACTGCCACCTGCCACACCATACAGCAATCTTTTCTAAATCGCTTTGCAACTGATACTGGTCTTCGGATGACCTTACCAGACGGTAATTTACAGCATCATCAGCGAACAACCTAAGAGAACTCCTCAGATTGTCACCCATGTCATTTATACAGATCAGGAACAGCAGAGGTCACAGGACGCTTCCCTGGGGAGCACCTGATATCACTCGATGATTTGCCGTCTATTACTACGAACTGCGACCTTCCTGACAGGGAATCACGAATCCAGTCGCACAACTGAGACAATACCCCATAGGCCCGCAGCTTGATTAGAAGTCGCCTGTGAGGAACGGTGTCAAAAGCTTTCCGGAAATCTAGAAATACGGAATCAACTTGAGATCCCCTGTCGATAGCGGCCATTACTTCGTGCGAATAAAGAGCTAGCTGCGTTGCACAAGAACGATGTTTTCTGAAACCATGCTGATTGTCCCCGCATTATCTTTTCTTTCAAGAGTGATAGATCTGCAAAGATCGCAAGAGACCTTCTGTAATGTTTGGAAGGTAGGAGACGAGATACTGGCAGAAGTGAAGCTGTGAGGAAGGGCGCGAGTCGTGCTTGGTTAGCTCAGATGGTAGAGCACTTGCCCGCAAAGGCAAAGGTCCCGAGTTCGAGTCTCGGTCCGGCACACAGTCTTAATCTGCCAGGAAGTTTCATGTCAGCGCACACTCCGCTGCAGAGTGAAAATCTCATTCCGGGAACATCCCCAAGGCTGTGGCTAAGCCATGTCTCCGCAATATCCTTTCTTTGAGGAGTGCTAGTTCTGCAAGGTTCGCAGGAGAGCTTCTGTAAATCTGGAAGGTAGGAGACGAGGTACTGGCAGAAGTGTAGCTGTGAGGACGGGGCATGTGTAGTGCTTGGGTAGCTCAGATGGTAGAGCACTTGCCCGCGAAAGGCAAAGGTCCCGAGTTCGAGTCTCGCTCGGGCACACAGTTTTAATCTGCCAGGAAGTTTCATATCAGCGCACACTGTGCTGCAGAGTGAAAATCCCATCCAGTAATGATGACCAGTCGAAACCGTATTATATCGCAGACTGCTATGGAATTGACAGTCTTCAAGAAAGAGGAGAGGTGAATCTCACGCTGGAGGCATGGAAAGCATTCGGCCAATATCACGGGACTTGCAGCAGCCACCTGATGTTGCTAGCATTTATCCTGACACCAATGACGGGCGTTCAGTCTCGGCCAATCTCTGTTGAAAGAAACTTTTTGTGGTAGATCGTGGTCTATTCCCGTTTCAGTGCCTATATTTTCATGAAATTTCGGTAGGTGGCGGAGCCATACGTAGCCTTCAAAATGACGTATTTAACGGAGGTGTGTTCCAAATACAACGCTGTCACTGAATTTCTTTCGATGGAAAACAAAAGCTTCGTAGATATTCATAGGCACTTGCAGAATGTCTGTGGAGAACTGGCAGTGAACAAAAGCACCGGCGTTGGGCGATTTATCTGTCATCATTCGCAACAAGGTCGTACAAACTTGTCCGATCTCCCGCTTCGGCACACAGCCGCCAATCATGCAGTGTTGGAACTTGCGGACACTCTCATTCGACGTCCTCTTCGTTCATCCTGTCGTCTCTATTCGTACTGTTGACACACTTACCCACCATTTGGGGTTCACAAAGGTGTGTGCCAGTTGTGCTCCTGGCCACTTAACAGTAGACCATAAAGAGCAACGGAGGAACATCTGTGCGGCTGATCGTGACGACTGTTTGTCTAACGTCGTCACAGGCAATGAAACATGTGTTCATCCCTTCGAACTTGAAACGAAATGGCAATCCAAGGAGTGACGCCACACCACCATTAATCCGAAGAAAAAGTTCAAAGCTGTAACCTCAGCCAGTAACGTCATGGCTATGTTCTTCTGGGACTGTGAAGTTGTTATTCTGTTCGATGTCTTCCCACATGGTGCAACGATCAACTCCAAAGTGTATCGAGCTATCCCCAGGAAACTAAAGAAACGACTTCAGCGTGTTCGTCGATATATACATGAAAACGAACTTCTCCTTCCCCACGACGGTGCAAGATCTGACGTATGTCTGCGCACCCGACAGCAGCTCACAAAACTTAATTGGACTGTTCTTCCACATGCACCCAACTGCTCGCATCTGCCAGCTTCCGACTTACATGTGATTCGCCCAATGGAAACGCCGTGTGGCTAGGGCCTCCCGTCGGGTAGACCGTTTGCCTGGTGCAAGTCTTTCGAGTTGACGCCACTTCGGCGACTTGTGTGTCGATGGGAATGAAATGATGATACGGAGCGGACCCAGCCAAGAATAGAACCCGGGCTGTTAGGTATGACATTCCGTCGCGCTGACCACTTAGCTACCAGGGGCGGACATTCGCCCAATGAAAGATGCAATTTGCGGGAAGCAGTACGTGGATATTGGGGAGATAACTGATGCAGCAAGACGCTGACTCTGTAGTCGATCAGTAGAGTGGTACCATACGAGCACACAAGCTCACCCAGTATAATGGCGTAAGGCTATCACGTTGAACAAATATAATGTTGAAAAATAAGATTTGTAACCAAAAGGGTTAGGAATAATGTGGTGTATTGTAATCCTGAAGAAGACCAACGTGCTTTCAGAAAAAAAATTGTGCATTACTTACTGAACGCCTCTCATATAACTGTATTCCAAAGGCACGCTCTCATAGGAAGCCAGTACGAAGGCATGCCTCACTTTTATACTATCTTACATGCACTATCTCTTTGTTATGGGCATTACTGAGTAGAATTCATCTCAACACGAATTTCAGATGTTTAAGATGCAATAGCGACCACAGATTTTGGCTGTTTTTTCTATTAATTCCATTTTTATTTTGTGTATTACGACTTTTTGGCCTTGTAAGAAATTTCCATCAAAATGTTCAAGGCATTAAACGCATATCTCTTGGGATACTGCCATCTTATTTCATGTGCGGGCATGATTGGCCGGGATTCTACATCTACATCTACATCCATACTCCGCAAGCCACCTGGCGGTGTGTAGCGGAGGGTACCTTGAGTACATCTATCGGTTCTCCCTTCTATTCCAGTCTCGTATTGTTCGTGGAAAGAAAGAATGTCGGTATGCCTGTGTGTGGGCTACTGCTTGACTCCTCGGCTAAGGTATGTTCTCGAAACTTCAACAAAAGCCCGTACCGAGCTACTGAGCGTCTCTCTTGCAGAGTCTTCCACTGGAGTTTGTCTATCATCTCCTTAACGCTTTCGCGATTACTAAATGATCCTGTAACGAAGCGCGCTGCTCTCTGTTGGATCTTCTCTATGTCTTCTATCAATCCTATCTGGTACGGATCCCACACCGGTGAGCAGTATTCAAGCAGTGGGCGAACAAGTGTACTGTAACCTACTTCCTTTGTTTTCGGATTGCATTTCCTTAGGATTCTTCCAATGAATCTCAGTCTGGCATCTGCTTTACCGACGATTAATTTTACATGGTCATTCCATTTTAAATCACTCCTAATGACTACTCCCAGATAATTTATGGAATTAACTGTTTCCAGTTGCTGACCTGCTATATTGTACCTAAATGATAAAGGATCTTTCTTTCTATGTATTCACAGCACATTACACTTGTCTACATTGAGATTCAATTGCCATTCCCTACACCATGCGTCAATTCGTTGCAGATCCTCCTGCATTTCAGTACAATTTGCCATTGTTACATGCTCTCGATATACTACAGCATCTCCCGCAAAAGCCTCAGTGAACTTCCGATGTTATCCACAAGGTCATTTATACAGGGCTATTACAAATGATTGAAGCGATTTCATAAATTCACTGTAGCTCCATTCATTGACATATGGTCACGACACACTACAGATACGTAGAAAAACTCATAAAGTTTTGTTCGGCTGAAGCCGCACTTCAGGTTTCTGCCGCCAGAGCGCTCGAGAGCGCAATGAGACAAAATGGCGACAGGAGCCGAGAAAGCGTATGTCGTGCTTGAAATGCACTCACATCAGTCAGTCATAACAGTGCAACGACACTTCAGGACGAAGTTCAACGAAGATCCACCAACTGCTAACTCAATTCGGCGATGGTATGCGCAGTTTAAAGCTTCTGGATGCCTCTGTAAGGGGAAATCAACGGGTCGGCCTGCAGTGAGCGAAGAAACGGTTGAACGCGTGCGGGCAAGTTTCACGCGTAGTCCGCGGAAGTCGACGAGTAAAGCAAGCAATGAACTAAACGTACCACAGCCGACGGTTTGGAAAATCTTACGGAAGCCTTACCGTTTACAACTGCTACAAGCCCTGACACCTGATGACAAAGTCAAACGCTTTGAATTTTCGGCGCGGTTGCAACAGCTCATGGAAGAGGATGCGTTCAGTGCGAATCTTGTTTTCAGTGATGAAGCAACATTTTTTCTTAATGGTGAAGTGAACAGACACAATGTGCGAATCTTGGCGGTAGAGAATCCTCACGCATTCGTGCAGCAAATTCGCAATTCACCAAAAGTTAACGCGTTTTGTGCAATCTCACGGTTTAAAGTTTACGGCCCCTTTTTCTTCTGCGAAAAAAACGTTACAGGACACGTGTATCTGGACATGCTGGAAAATTGGCTCATGCCACAACTGGAGACCGACAGCGCCGACTTCATCTTTCAACAGGATGGTGCTCCACCGCACTTCCATCATGATGTTCGGCATTTCATAAACAGGAGATTGGAAAACAGATGGATCGGTCGTGGTGGAGATTATGATCAGCAATTCATGTCATGGCCTCCACGCTCTCCCGACTTAACCCCATGCGATTTCTTTCTGTGGGGTTATGTGAAAGATTCAGTGTTTAAACCTCCTCCACCAAGAAACGTGCCAGAACTGCGAGCTCGCATCAACGATGTTTTCGAACTCATTGATGGGGACATGTTGCGCCGAGTGTGGGAGGAACTTGATTATCGGCTTGATGTCTGCCGAATCACTAAAGAGGCACATATCGAACATTTGTGAATGCCTAAAAAAACTTTTTGAGTTTTTGTATGTGTGTGCAAAGCATTGTGAAAATATCTCAAATAATAAAGTTATTGTAGAGCTGTAAAATCGCTTCAATCATTTGTAATAACCCTGTATATATATATTGTGAATAGCAACGGTCATAGGACACTCCCCTGCGGCACACCTGAAATCACTTTTATTTTGGAAGACTTCTCTCCATTGAGAATGACATGCTGCGATCTGTAGCCATGAAATCCGGTTCAGTACAAACTGTAGCATATTGCTAGTGTGGGGGGAGCAAACACGTCAAATACTTTTGTGACCAGTGTGACATTTCTAGCTCTGGAGACATAAGGGCAGGTCCCAAGATATATTCCATAGTTTGGATGGGACTGCAACAGCTGGTGCGTGAGCGGCATGCAACAGATGGTAGGTTAAGTATCAATTCCGCGAGAAATTGTATCAGTTTAGTAGGAGGATAACCTAATCGGCTGCCACCATAAGAGCCAGTGCGCCAAATCTCTTAGACTCCCTTATTAATATCTGATGAAGTATAATTCTGATTTAAGTGTCTATGACGCTGAATCACTCTCAAGAGCAAGATATCATTCAGTTATTTCAGAGCACATTTTTATAAAATTTTTACTGAGAATGTAAGATGTTGTGTCTCCTGACCATCATTGCTTACATATTCCGCCCTCACAATCATATTCCGCACATCAAGACGCTTCATTTGAACCCAAACTCGATAAGATAAAGTCAATGTTGTATGAATTCATGTAAACGATATGCAAATAACAAGTGCACACCGGGGTTGAGATACTCGAGGCTGGCGTACACACACACACATTCAAGACATGACGGCCACAAGAGCCTTTAGTTCGGGAAAGGTGGACCGCACGCCTAGTGGCCGGTCCCTTCAGAGGACGATCCAGCCTATCTATGTCGGATGGCGACCGCCTGTGGAGCGGACAGCGTTTGTCCAAGTGAAAGGGGAGAACGACCCGTGTTCGGCTTAAAAGCAAATTCCGCTACATTGTGTGGGAGCGCCCAGCCTATGCATTCTTTACAAACATAGCACATAGTTTCAGAGGTTTTCACATGGAGACAGCAAACGCCAAACGCCGATGTTACAGATTTCCGGATTGGTCACCTTAAACGAAACGTCATTCTCCCGTTTTAGAAGAGCAATGCTGATTGGCAGACGATATTCCTGACGCCTTGATCTGAAGGAGTAATGGAAGAGACCGAAAGATATACCCCTTCACGTCTGGTGTGGAGAGGGGCTGTTCTGTTGTCGCTCTTGGAGCGAGAACACGTAACAAGAGCGTGTGCGCTCGTATGTGTACACACAGAGCGAGGAACAAGTCTCTCCTCAGTACTTCACTGGGAGAGCACCTCTGTCGAGAGCGAATCGGAGTGCGACTCTATAGTGAGTCCTCGCGATTAAGCGTTGTTCATTGTGCGGTGTGAACGGACAGAGTTATAGTTAAACGCCGGCGAGCGAATTTTTGAGTGGCCTTGCGGTGGACTGGTTATCTGACTGGTGTACCACGCCAATAGTTAGACTAGGAGTCCTTGACGTCATCAAGGCATAGGGAGAGTTTGATTGGCAAAGGTCAATCCAGATAGAACGAGAGTTATCTTATTTGTCAGCAGCGAGCGACGCAGACAGCAGTCATCGCAGCTTACAGTATTGTGCGCTACAGCTCTTGCGAGCCCCGTATTTCCTCCACAACAATACACTTCACTGCATTTCACACACGACAGGCTCAAGCGTACCTAGCAACATTCTAACAGAAAATTATTCAAGTTGAGTAGGTGCGACTCTCAGCCATTCTGCCAAGTCAATAACAATCTTAAACTTTGTATAGAAATTTCATTAGCGAATCCTGTCCTTAAGAGGTAACTTCACATTCCGAAAGAACCTGGAAATAACTTGTTCAGTTCATAACTAAAAGTGCCATTGTGATTTCTCAGATTTTTGCAAAATAAATAATAATTTTCGTTAGTTTCATGTTTTCTTACACTAACTAGCACTACTCCAGTACCCAAGTATCCCACTAGTTACGTAAGAAATTTTGTGGATTTTTGTGTCATTTCCTTACAGAGGACGACTCCAGAAGATATTTATTGCTGAAAGTTTTTCAGGCATTTCTCTTTAGAACGTTAGGACCGTATGTCTGACTTCTGTAGTAGTGTGGAGGTGGAAATTGCATCTTGCAGGAGCCACAGGGTAAAGAACTCATCTCAGATTAATCCGTTGTGCAGAATGACAGAATAGCACCCACACGCTCACAAGATTAGAAAACGACATTCAGACGAACTACTTTGTGAATCTTCGGCTCGTATGAAAGATCGAATATGAGGTTTGGCGAATATTTTTAATACCGCAAAGTAAGTTCAGTTTTCGGTCGGATCGTGTGGCTACGTAATACAACACTCGCTTGCCACATGTGTGGCACTGGTTCGAATCCCTGCCAACGGATATTTTCTAAACAAAGGTGCATCTCCTACGAACATTTTCATGAAGTGTGAAATACAAAAATGAAAAAATTTAAGTTCTAATGATTTTTTTATATTTAACCAAGCTTTATTAACAATTTTTTGTAAAAGATCTGTAATTAAGTGTTCATATTTGCCATAAAACTGGAGCTTTGTTTCAAAGCTTAATTAGAAATAAGATGATGTCCAGTTTTCCTGAAAATAGCAGCTGGGTATATGGTAATTAGCACGTATGAGGAATATTATAACCAAACGACATAGGTATTCCAACTCGACAGAAAAGTATTGACAGAAACGGAACTCGAACCAGTGATCGAATAATTACCAGGCGTGAGCGCTACCACTTTCTTCCACCTTTTTGCATTTTACGTGTTGCAGAAATGCTCATAAGGATGCATCTTAATTTAAAAATAGATATTGCACAGGAATCGAAGCCAGGCCGACCACATGGGAGACAAGCATTCTACCAAACAGCCACGCGACCCATCGACAAAATATTCGAAGTCGGTCTGATCGAGAATTTTTTGAAAGTTGCATCGAATGCTTAGGGTGATTGATAATAGTGTTTCTAACCATAAATATAAAAAAAAAATCACAAAATTCGGATTGCTGTGTGGTCTCCTTGTTAGTTTTAATGAGAGACAGAATCAGGTTAATTAATTCGCTGCGGGTGAATATTTCCTCCCAGGTAACAGTTCCAAACTTATTATTTCATATTTTGAAAACTACGAGACGCACTGAAATGTTGTTTTATTTCTTCTGTTACCAATATAACTCACTCGGCCAACGGATCTTTCTAAAGTTTCGTATCGCATTGCGTTAGTCGTGTACAAGATTTGGCAAACGGAGTTTTGTGCAGTTTTGTCAATATACAGCTCATTATGAGTATGCAGTAGAGATTCTACCCACTACATAAAAACCTGAAACTTACGTACGGTATGGATTTTTATAGTGTCTGTAAGGAAATCAAAAAACTGTACGCAATTTTCACCCCTGGAAAAGTTTAGAATAGTTTAGTACTTGATGAGTGACACTGTGAGAGCTGATGATGCCAATTCAGTTCCGATTCCTGTATCGTTGTCTGAAGCAGCGAAGCCCGCTTGCTATCAGATGCCAAATAATTAAAAAAAAAAAAAAACAAAAAAAACAATAGGGTTCAAATTCAGGCAGCGTGTGGTCATGCGTGACAGCTTGTTGTAGGAGTCACTGTTTGATTTGTGGTTACTTTTCTTTGATTTCTGTTGTGTGAAGCTGAACAATGTCACGAAACATGTTCTTCAAATTTTACGAGTGTAAAAGCTCGACTTCGCTCTCTCGGACATGGGACTTCCGTGGGAGGTCAGCCGAGAGAAATGTTTTGCGAGTTACGTGTCTACTTCGAGAAAGAAAAATATAGCGGGAGCCCGTTTCTTTCGGTTGAAAAGGTGCTCGAAACAAATTCTGCAGCTTTCCATACAAACAAAAAGATTTTTGCGAAGACTGCCAAGGATAAGTTCGAGAAAGGGGAGGAAGCTGAAAACTTCTTGGTGCTGGAAACTCTGAGAGACTAACGCTCTATAGACAAACGGATTCCATTGTCATACTTACGATTATTATCACAGAAAGGAACATCCGACACTCGCCACATTATTGGCAGCGGCCCAACTCTGAACTTTCACGTGCTCATTTCTGTGGCGGTAAGCTGTTGGTGGAGATCCAGATGTGTGTCTGGCCAGGAAAGGTAGTAATATATCAACTGTAAATCTGACGATATGTTGCTCGAAATGCACGTCAGCTGCCAACCGCTTACCCCTTCAAGTGCGAGCCGAACATCGAGTGTTACATTTAACTCAAATTATCTCATGTCTGATCTCTGACGGAGTTCAGGTGCCATACTGAACCCTACAAAACTATACTAAAGGAATGGAAAGTTTCATACAAAATATGGTAGATCACCAGGGATACCGTAGAGCCGTAACAACACGTGAAATGAAGACAGAAACCTAGTGTTTTCTGGTATAATACACTCCTGGAAATTGAAATAAGAACACCGTGAATTCATTGTCCCAGGAAGGGGAAACTTTATTGACACATTCCTGGGGTCAGATACATCACATGATCACACTGACAGAACCACAGGCACATAGACACAGGCAACAGAGCATGCACAATGTCGGCACTAGTACAGTGTATACCCACCTTTCGCAGCAATGCAGGCTGCTATTCTCCCATGGAGACGATCGTAGAGATGCTGGATGTAGTCCTGTGGAACGGCTTGCCATGCCATTTCCACCTGGCGCCTCAGTTGGACCAGCGTTCGTGCTGGACGTGCAGACCTCGTGAGACGACGCTTCATCCAGTCCCAAACATGCTCAATGGGGGACAAATCCGGAGATCTTGCTGGCCAGGGTAGTTGACTTCTAGAGCACGTTGGGTGGCACGGGATACATGCGGACGTGCCTTGTCCTGTTGGAACAGCAAGTTCCCTTGCCGGTCTAGGAATGGTAAAACGATGGGTTCGATGACGGTTTGGATGTACCGTGCACTATTCAGTGTCCCCTCGACGATCACCAGTGGTGTACGGCCAGTGTAGGAGATCGCTCCCCACACCACGTTGCCGGGTGTTGGCCCTGTGTGCCTCGGTCGTATGCAGTCCTGATTGTGGCGCTCACCTGCACGGCGCCAAACACGCATACGACCATCATTGGCACCAAGGCAGAAGCGACTCTCATCGCTGAAGACGACACGTCTCCATTCGTCCCTCCATTCACGCCTGTCGCGACACCACTGGAGGCGGGCTGCACGATGTTGGGGCGTGAGCGGAAGACGGCCTAACGGTGTGCGGGACCGTAGCCCAGCTTCATGGAGACGGTTGCGAATGGTCCTCGCCGATACCCCAGGAGCAACAGTGTCCCTAATTTGCTGGGAAGTGGCGGTGCGGTCCCCTACGGCACTGCGTAGGATCCTACGGTCTTGGCGTGCATCCGTGCGTCGCTGCGGTCCGGTCCCAGGTCGACGGGCACGTGCACCTTCCGCCGACCACTGGCGACAACATCGATGTACTGTGGAGACCTCACGCCCCACGTGTTGAGCAATTCGGCGGTACGTCCACCCGGCCTCCCGCATGCCCACTATACGCCCTCGCTCAAAGTCCGTCAACTGCACATACGGTTCACGTCCACGCTATCGCGGCATGCTACCAGTGTTAAAGACTTCGATGGAGCTCCGTATGCCACGGCAAACTGGCTGACACTGACGGCGGCGGTGCACAAATGCTGCGCAGCTAGCGCCATTCGACGGCCAACACCGCGGTTCCTGGTGTGTCCGCTGTGCCGTGCGTGTGATCATTGCTTGTACAGCCCTCTCGCAGTGTCCGGAGCAAGTATGGTGGGTCTGACACACCGGTGTCAATGTGTTCTTTTTTCCATTTCCAGGAGTGTATATCAAATACGCGAGTAATAGCTTAAAACGGTAAATGTAAAAGAAGCTAAATAACAACATATGTTATTATGAATTACATTCAGAAAGAGTCGAAAAACAGAAAAATAGAAAACATCGTGTTTTCTGGTAGCTGTAGAATATATGGTACTTATGACGCTACCAACATGAATAACTAATAGCGCCATGAGAGGTATATCAAATGGTTCAAATGGCTCTGAGCACTATGGGACTTAACTTCTGAGGTCATCAGTCCCCTAAAACTTGGATCTATTTAAACCTAACTAACCTAAGGACATCACACACATCCATGCCCGAGGCAGGATTCGTACCTGCGACCGTAGCGGTCTCGCGGTTCCAGACTGTAGTGCCTAGAACCGCTCGGCCACTCCGGCCGGCGGTATATCAAGAACTGTATAACAAGCTTATTTCTAAATTACTATCCTAGGCTTTATTTTGAGCATATCACAAGTGCACAACATTTAAAGCCTTAACAATGTGACATCTATCTTTAGCTCTACACGTAAACTGACATAAAAAATTGAACGCGTAACGATCACTTCTATGTACATATAAATATATAACCTCCACAAGATGTTACATATTATAACAGTTTTCAGAAAGAACTGAATATCGGACAGCAAGTGCAGGAACACGTTAGGATAAAGCAAAACCAAGCAACTATCGCAGAATTTCTCATGAAATTTTAAGAATATTTAATTTGGTAATGGAGAGACTAATTCACGACTAAAGAAACCAGATTTCAATGAATTTACGTAGAAGTATGCAGAGACTTGATAGGATTTAATTGCATAGAGAGCAACATCAAAAGAGTGTTCGGAATGAAGACTGAAGTATTACAGAGTCATTCCATCACGCGTACCTCATTCCTCTCCCCCTCCTCCTCCCCTTCCCATCTCTCCACACAAAGCCACCTCAAGTTATAAGGAATTACATGGCTTAGTTTCGACGGTTACTGGTAAATGATTCGTCAGACGAGTTGCAACGAATGGCTTCCAGCCCTGTGTGTGAATAGTAAAGGTGCGCTTGACGTTTTCTTTTCAGACAGGGTAGCAAATTGACACTGAAAAGGGAGCTTCTCCCCTGTAGTTTGTTCCGATGAGACGACACCTGCAGATTAAACAGAACGCGGCGCTGCTATCTCCCCGCTCTCCATCTTCATTAGCGCCGGCTGCTGGGGCTTCCGGAAAGCACAGTGCGAGGCCTGGGGCGCTGTGACGTCAGCAGCGCAGCTCGCGAAAGGAAAGCCGAGTCGAATGCGCCGCGAGTGAACGCAGGTACGTACAACAGCCTAGCGTCCTCATACTGGTGCGGTGAGGTCCCGTCATGCACAATCCATGTGTGTCCCGTTATCCACAAACCATGTGTGCACTTTGCAAATCACTACCAAGTGAATGGCAGAGGGTAATTTTTATTCTGTCATATGCTATGCACTGCGCAAAAGAATTAAAAGATTACTTTTTTGAAAAACCGTCGTTCTCTTCTACTGAGACGCAGAAGTTTGAAATTTGGGTCAACGCTGCCTGGCACCTTTTTCGGCGATGGTGCAAAAGCGTGGTGTGTCGCTTTAGGCATCAAGATGTAGACACATGCGAAATGAAAGGCTAGATCTCGGAAGTTCATGGGCGGTGAAAGGTGCGTTAATGATTTTAAACTGGCTCCAAATTTCTGCCTAACGCCACCGTGGATGTGTCATTTGGTGGACAAGTCGTCATCCCCTCCTCTCCCTTACCCACATCTCCTCCTTTCTCTTGGCGCCTCTACGATGGAGATCAGAACCACAAAACCCCAGCGTTGCAATCACGCGATTCCCCTATCGATTACTGAAGAAAAAGTTTCAGACACACCGCTCAGAATCGGCACGAAGGCAATAAGGGACGTCAATGAAACCATCCTTTCCCTTGGGGCATCATTTACATGAAATTGGTGGTTGAAAACCAACATCTGCAGTGAGATTAGCAACAATAGAACGACGTTCTTGACAACCTCTGACACTGCTGACATCCTCCGGACGGTTCAACGGTTCTCTAAGGACACTTTGGGGGTGCAGCCCCGCTGAACGTGATGTGATTGCTTCGGAATACAGCGCAACTGCAATGTTTGCTCCGATACACAGGGTGGAACGGCAAGGGGCCATTCAAAACCATTCGACGCAATCTGAACGAGGTCTGGAGAAGCAAAGTCTGTCTATGCTTTTTAGCTCTCCTGTTTTACACCTTCATGTGCCGTGATCATATGGGGTGCAGCAATGACACTTGCATTAACAAAAATGCAAAGGGTCCCCTAAGAACCCGCAGTTCGGCAACACCGCCGATATAAACTGGTCACCTTAGTTGAGCACTTTATAAATGTACCTGTATTTAGACAAAACTTAACCGATTCTTAGGCGTTTCTCGGCAGGAAACCCCATCGACACCTCTTAGCTTCAGCATGCCCATAAGCAGGCACTAGTACAGCAGTGTAGCGCCACTTAGCTAAGGGTGTCGAAAGGGTTGTTTGCGCGCAGGTGCCAAGAGGTCACCCAAGTGTTGTCTGTGTACAGACCGATTTTTAAATTACTTAACTAAGATACGCGGGTGGCACTGAGAGTGCACGTGTAATGTTGTGCACCACCCTTCCTCACCCCTTACGAGTACTCCACACGAGGATGTGAATCTGGAGAGCTGAAAAAGCATTAACACCTTTTGCTGCTTCGGTTCATGTTCATGTTTCGTCAGATGGTTTTGATCTCCAAAGAGGTCAGATCAAGTTCAATAGGGTTACTGCTGCATCGTGTCCTTGGAGAAGGCGTGAATCGATCGATGGGGCTTGACAGTGTCGATCGTTGTTAAGAACGTCGTTCTGTTGCACAATGGAGCGTAAATTATCGTTTTCGACTGCGGAAATGAACGCCACAAGAGGAGTGGTTTCATTGACACCCTCCTGAGGCCATTTCTTGTCGATTCCGAGCGCCGGTGTGTCAAACATTTTCCTCTGCAACCCATAAGAGAATCGCCTGATTTCACCGCTGGGATTCGCGATTCTGACCTCCACTGCAGTGGCGTCAAGAAAAGGGATGAGATGCGGGTAATGAGGGTGTGACGACCTTCCCAATAAATGACACGAGCACGGTCGTGTAGTGCGGAATTGTGCCGAAATTTGGTGCCATTGGAACATCATCAACGCACATAATACCTCACATGAAGTTCCGAGCTGTGGGTGACATGTGGTGAGGGGCGGGGGGGTGGGGGAGACAAAGGGGAGGGAGCGGGGTTGTGGCGACCTTCTCATCCCGTGACACGTCTATGGTGGCATTGGGCAGAGTCGTGCTGATATTTGCTCCCAATGTGACATCATTAACTCATCTCGCACGATCGTCTGAGTTCTGGCCTTTTCTTCGTCATGTGTTGACAGTAGAGATGGGGGATCCGCTCTTGAAGTAATTCATAGAGTTCAATCTTTCAAAGGAGTGAACAATCAGTGATTCAGAAAAAAAGAACGGTAGCTCCAAACGTTTCCCACGGCAGAGAGAGAGAGAGAGAGAGAGAGAGAGAGAGACGGAGCATATCAGCAGCGCCTCTGCTGGTCAGAGCACAGTGCACGCCACACAACACAGCCAGCGCCGGCCTCTGCCCTGCTTCTACCTTGGCTGCCTGCATTGTGCAGTGCCCCATTGGATTTTGTGTTTGACATATGCCGTGCCGTCTCTGTGCGTCGTCTGCCGTGTGCACTGTGCAGTGCCTGGCGCAGCTTAACTTCGCACTGCACTCTGTCGGCGATCGTTTCAGTCGCACGTCCTGCCCTCTGGGCAATTGATGCGAGCAACAGGACAGAGAGCCACCTAGCGGATAACATAGGAACTACTTGCAAAAACCTGCTCGCAAGGGAACGGACGATTTGTCTCGGAGCGGGTGAGTTCACCGCTCCTCTCCACCCTCAGAACTCGCCCGCTCAAAGCTCACCCCACCGTCTCGACTCTAGCCAGAGCGTCGAGCAAAGCAACTCAGGTGTCACTCTGGTCTCTGCGGTCTCAGCTCACGCAATAATACAGCTCGCGGCTCGACCTGCTCGACTCAGCGCCTCTGCATCGGAGTTCGTCCCCACTGGATATTGTTCTTCGTAGTAATACCTCTATGTATATTACATTATTATGTTATGTATACATCAATTGTTTTTATTTTATTTTTATTTGTTTAAACTGATTAGATTAGGTTCCTGATGACTCCTCTTACTATAGGATTTTTATTATGGACATTCGAATTTACGCTTTAATTACGAGCGAACCGATAAACGTATCGCAAAATGTGATACACCAATATTTTCCTTGTTTTATTCTGCATAAGGCTATATGCAGCACTTTCGTTTTACAGTCAAATTTATATTTTTTTTCTTATTCTGGTACGGATTTTGCGATTTTAGGCGTCTTCGAAAGGAAACGTTCACTTTAAAAATATATGGCTTGCGATGTATTTGTATGAGGTTAATGAAATTTTAATACATTATACCCAAATATATTGTTAATGTAAATCTCAAGTTACAACATTTTCCGATCACCCAAAAAACCACGATAGTGAAAAATAAATCAATAATCAAAAACTTTGTCATATCGTGGAAATTTCAATAAACAATACAAAATTCTTACTCATTATCTGTGTTACTTCAAAATAGGATCAAATAAGATCAAAATACAGGTATAGTACTGGAATAAACCAAGTTTAAAGGGCAATGTGCCTTCCATTTATTTTCTATTGTAAATGAGTGGTGAGTCATGAAAAAGAGCTAATTCATTTCAGGGAGTGAACAGTTCTGATCCGATCTCTGAAAAGAACAGTTTTGCCCATCTCTAGTTGACAGACTGATGTTTGAAGAGCCGCAGATGCTGAAATTGCAAGCGCCACACTTTTTCACGGTGGCAGTTGAACGTTACAGGCCCCTTTGAGCCAAATTGCAAACTTCTGCGTTGCGATGGGGGAAAATGGCGGCGTTTGAAAGAAAAGGGACCCTTTAATTATTTTGAGCAATTAATTTACATAATACTTATGTGCTTTATAAATATATTATGTAATATTTTTATTGTGTTTCTGTAGATTCAAATTTATCCTCCTGTTGTTGCTATGGTGGTGGTCTTGTGTCTGAAGATTCGTCTGGTGCAGCTCTCCAGGCTGGTCTACCCTGTGTAGTTCTCTTCATTTTTGCAAAACTACTGCAACCTACATACATTCAGCCATATGAACCAGCTTGCTGTATTCAAAATATGGTCTACAACCCCAAAATATTCCGCCTCCCCGTATCCCCGCCCCAATTTACCTCCAATACGAAACTGAAGATTCCTTGAAGCCTTAGGATATATCCCATTACTGGTCATGTTGCACTATAATTTTTTTAAAAAAATTTCGATTGTTTAAGCGATCTAACCACTTTTTTTTTAGAGACCGCAAGTCCGCGACGTCTGGAAGCTAGTGTTCCCTCCAGCAAAAGAGTTTGAATGGGAAAGTGCCAGGCGGGACGGGTCCGCAAGCGAATCCAAGCGACATAAGATTAAGACCGATTTTTGATAATATCAGGCTTCGTTTGGTCAGGAATACCTTCTTCGCTTAGTTGCATCGTCCACTACATGTTACTTTGCTATTCATCAACGAATCTTATCACTTATATCATTTCACCCTCAATTTTAATCGCACACCTGAATGTTCCTTTCATTTGTGTTGTTCCTTGTTAAATGTACAAAGTCAGCAGCAGGATCGAAATCTACATCCCCGCTCAAAACATTTTTGACACGGAAGCATCGTTCTTGCTTTAAAAAATGTCTCTTAGCACTATGGGTCTTAACATCTGAGGTCATCAGTCCCCTAGAACTTAGAACTACTTAAACCTGACTAACCTAAGGACATCACACACATCCATGCCCGAGGCAGGGTTCGAACCTGGGACCGTAGCGGTCGCGCGGTTCCAGGCTAAAGCGCCTAGAAACACACGGCCACACTGGCCGGCTCGTTCTTGGTCTTGCATTGTTATTGTTTTTGTTAAGGTAATATAGATAAATTTAAATATTAACTGTTGCACAAATAACTTAATAGAAAGCTGCACCGATCATAATGGATGCATTACTCAACCTGCTGCGCTCGGAAAGCCTGGAACTTTCAACGGAATTCGTTAGGAATTCTTTGTGGGTGACAACATTAGAAGATCTGTGGTCAGCAAAACTCTCTTCTAGTGCTCAGCGAACCACCAAGAGCAGACAGTTCAGATCTACTCTCGCAGTTTATATAGCGTTCGGTTCCATACACTACTTCTCGAAAGGAAAAGCTCAAGTTAGTACACTCAGACGGAGCAATGTGACGGAGCCGGAATGTGAATGCTACACCTTTCCGAATGCGGAATCAGTGTCTTAACCAACGTGCCACCCATCGCATTGCGTGCTCACTCTCCCCTTTCAGTGAGCACCCCGCAGTGATGCCAACCGTCGCGTGCTACATCAGGGGAGACACGACTTGCGTGCCGCCGTACCCTCTCTGCCCTTCACTGGCTGCTCGCTGCCCACCCCTGCATGTACCTGCTGACGTCACAACTGAGCGTGTTGACGGGCACAACGACGGAGAAAATGTTTCTCTCGCTTACAGCTGTTATTCGTTCGTGGTGACTGGCACCATGTTTACGTGGGATTGCCTATTCTGGATTTCGTAAACCGATTTCCGAATATTACTTATGGTCGGTCTAGTACAACACCATATGATTCCAGTTGCCGGATTTTATCTTCCACAACAATATTCGGTGCCACGTAAGCGCTATACCGTTTCTGAAATGTACACTGTGCAACACAATTAAAGGATCCCTTTTTCGAAACGCAGTAATTGTCTCCCATTGCGACGCATAAGTTAAAATTTGGCCCACAGGTGTCTAGACAATCCTCTGCAGCAATGAGAAAGCGTGGCGCCCTGCGACATCACCTTCTCGCTAGAGATGGGCAGTTGGCGATCTAACGGGGCCAAAGGAACGGTTGGTTCACCAAGATGAACGGAACGAGCAAACAACGAATTCTAAGGAACGGTCTATCATAGTTCACTTCGGTCGCGGCTTTCTACTTATAGTTCCCGGGAACGGGAAACAGTCGGTCTCGTTTCCGAACGGTAACTCGGTCGGTCTCGTTCCAGCCTCGGTCCCGTTCTCGTCTGTCTCGTTCTCGGTCCCGCTTGGCCGGACTCGTCCTTCTTCCCGTGGCCATTCGCGCAGTTCCACTGCCGACTGCTCATAGTTAGTACAGCATCGAGTTGTTGTTCGTTTCGTACGCTTCGCACGTCCATTCTAGATCTGTTTCAAACCTTTTTTGAACTCTGAACTTCTGGTTCTTTCTGTATTCTATTCAGAGTCCACGACCGGTAATTATAACGTATTTTATAATTACGTAAACTAATAAAAATCACATGGTATGTAATTTTCTTTTCAGGCAACAAAACGGCGTATTAGCTTGCTTCACTATTTAGATAAACAGGAGAAGAAATACTTGTAAAAAGGCAAGATTTTTTGTTATTACACATGCAAAGCACGTCGGCAAGGCACACACGAGTGGCCGTTTTCCGTCTTTTTTTGATCCAAGGTAAAAGAGCATGTTCATTGTTATGGAAGGCAGACCGACTTACAGCCGAATGAAGCCCGCGCTTCGTAATCGATTGTATGGTGTCACATTTTGTAAAGAGAATATGATAACTCTTACAATAGTATTTCAATTGTACAGGGTGGCGCACGAAAAATCGACCCCGAGTACTAGACTGCTCATTGTCGCTTACCAATCGTCATTTATTGTTTCGAAGTTGTTTTCATTAGCTTACTTGTTATTTATTCACTGCCTTATTATTACATGTTTATCTATTCTGCCCGTAGCGGTCAACAAAAAATGGCTCTGAGCACTATGGGACTTAACATCTGAGGTCATCAGTCCCCTAGAACTTAGAACTACTTAAACCCAACTAACCTAAGGACATCACACACATCCATGCCCGAGGCAGTATTCGAACCTGCGACCGTAGCTGTCATGCGGTTCCAGACTGAAGCGCCTAGAACCGATCGGTCACACCGGCTGGCGTAGCGGTCAACAAATCGTGCGTAATTGGCGAACAGTCTGTACGCGGCGCCGGTTTTTCGTGCGCCACCTTATATTATTTCACTGCGATCAGCCACATAACGCTACAGTTGGCTAAACGACGTGTTTTGCAGAATCACGAAATTGCTGCGTGGGATTAGCCGTGCGGTCTAAGGCGCTGCAGTCATGGTCTGTGCGGCTGGACCCGGAGGAGGTTCGAGTCCTCCCTCGGGCATGGGTGTGTGTGTTTGTCCTTAGGATAATTTAGGTTAAGTAGTGTGTAAGCTTAGGGACTGATGACCTTAGCAGTTAAGTCCCATCAGATTTCACACACATTTGAACATTTTTTTTACAAGTGTGTGAGACTTACTCCAGGGTGGGAGGTGCCTTTCATCATCAGTCACCTATGCTACTAATTTTCAATTTTTCAGAAGAACCATATACCAAGCACAATGAACGGTGAACGAGTAAAAATGAACTGTTCCCAAAAAAGAGCGATCACCAGTGAACTAGTTCCCAATGATGAACGACTTTGTCCATCTCTACTTTTGGCTCGACAATGCTTCAAACAGCAAGTTATCGATACATGCGAAAAAGAAGGCCGCAACTCAAAAGTTCATGTGGCGTATTAGGTAGGTTAATGACATCACATTGGCACCAAAATTCTGCCCAACGCCACCGTGGAATCTCACACGATGGGAAAGTTGTCACAACCAGTCTTATACACTTGTCACCCCTGCTCTTGGGTCTCTACGACGGAAGTCAGAACCGCGACCCACAGAGTGGAAATCATGCAGTTTTCTTATGAGTGGCTGAGAACAGCATTTCGTACAAACCCCTGGTAAAAATCGGCAGGAAAAGGAATCACCAGTGACTCATGAACTAGGTCAATGAATCCACATTTCGCGGTCGAAAACGACAGTTCGCAGTGTGATGGGCAATAGGAAGACGTTCTTGACAACCTTTTATACTGGTGACACGCTCGAAAGTTTCAACCCTTCTGTAAGGCCATTGTCGGCCTGCATCTCCACTAAACGTGATCCCACCCTTTTGGAGTGCTGCACATCCGCAATTTCTGCTCTCGTGTACAGGCTGGAACCACCAGGGACAGTTGAAAACCATTCGACGAAATCTGAATGCGATGCGAAGTAGTTTTTTCACCACTCCTGTTCCGTTTCCCCCTGTGGCGTGATCACGGTGGGATGAGACATTGAAACATGTGTGACTAAAACGGCAAAGGCTCCCTCTAAGACGCCCCCCCCCACCCCCAGCTCGGCAAAACTCTGGATGGCATCCACCTCCCCCCCCCCCTCCTTTATTGAGTGTTTTAAAAATAAACGTGTATCAGAGAGAGTCTGGTACTCCAAAGAGCTTGCAGGCAGGCAACTAGAATTGCAGGGGTGTCAAGCCCCTGCCTACCTACAGGTGGTCTCGGTAGCTCTGGGCAGAACTGTAGTGAAATTTGGTACCAAGGTGCCATCATAAACCCACCTTGCACGTCATATTAACTTCGGAGCTGTGGCCTTTTTTTCGCTTGTTTGGACGCGTTCCTGTTTGAAGCGTCGTACAGTCCGAGGGTGAAGTAGCAGGGCGTCGCGATTTTGCGCTGTTACAGAGGAAGGTTTTATGCACCTTTGGGCCAAATTTCAAACTTACTTGTTGCAACGGTCAACCGTTAATTTTGTTGCGCAGTATAGAGGGTGGTCCATTGATCGCGACAGGCCCAAATATCTCATGAAATAAGCATCAAACGAAAAAACTACAAAAAACGAAGCTCGTCTAGCTTGAAGGGGGAAACCAGATGGCGCTATGGTTGGCCCGCTAGATGGCGCTGCCATAGGTCAAACGGATATCAACTGCGTTCTTTTTAAATAGGAACCCCCATTTTTTATTACATATTCGTGTAGTACGCAAAGAAATATGAATGATTTAGTTGGACCACTTTTTTCGCTTTGTCATAGATGGCGCTGTAACAGCCACAAACGTATAAGTACGTGGTATCACGTAACATTCCGCCAGTGCGGACGGTATTTGCTTCGTGATACATTACCCGTGTTAAAATAGACCGTTTACCAATTGCGGAAAAGGTCGATATCGTGTTGATGTATGGTTATTGTGATCCAAATGCCCAACGGGCGTGTCTTATGTATGCTGCTCGGTATCCTGGACGACATCATCCAAGTGTCCTGACCGCTCGCCGGATACCACGTACTTATACGTTTGTGGCTGTTACAGCGCCATCTATGACAAAGCGAAAAAAGTGGTCCAACTAAATCATTCATATTTCTTTACGTACTACACGAATATGTAATAAAAATGGGGGTTCCTATTTAAAAAGAACGCAGTTGATATCCGTTTGACCTATGGCAGCGCCATCTAGCGGGCCAACCATAGCGCCATCTGGTTTCCCCCTTCAAGCTAGACGAGTTTCGTTTTTTGTAGTTTTTTCGTTTGATGCTTATTTCATGAGATATTTAGCCCGGTCACTATAAATGGACCACCCGGTATATTGGTTGTAAGATTACTATCGGATAACGACTTTTAGAGCAACGAATGAGAAGAAGAAGTAATGGACGGACCAAGAAGTTGTCTGAAGCTGCCTTCTTGCTGGTTTTATCGGGGGAAAGACCCGCTATTCTATTATTACACGTGTGCCGAACAGTCCATCCATTAAATATCTGGAAGTATGTGAACGGAGCGATTTAAAGTGAAATGATCCCACAAAAATAATGGCAGAGAAGGCAGATGTAGAATGAGATTCATTAGAACAATGCTCAGGAGTTGTAGTCCACCCACGAAAGGATAGCTCATAAAACACCTGTTCCACTGGTATGTCAGTGTTGCTCGTCAATATGGGACCCTTGCCATGCGGGGGAGAGAGAGGAAAACGGGAAGATCCAAAGAGAAGTGTGTTTCCTCACAGCTTCCTTTGGCAACTTCGAAAGCAGCAAGGAGATGCTCATCGAACTACACTGCCACACGGTGCTAGATAGGCGTTATGCATCAAGTAATCAAAAAAATGGCTCTGAGCACTATGGGACTTAACTTCTGTGGTCATCAGTCCCCTAGAACATAGAACTACTTAAACCTAACTAACCTAAGGACATCACACACATCCATGCCCGAGGCAGGATTCGAACCTACGACCGTAGCGGTCGCGCGGTTTCGGACTGTAGCGCCTATAACCGCTCGGCCACTCCGGCCGGCACCAAGTAATCGTTCATTGTTAAGTGTCCTAGAGGTTAGAATCCTAGAAGAGTCAATCTATATCTTACTTCCTCCTATACATATCTCACGAAAAGGCGATGAAGGCAAAATTAGAGAGACCACAGCTCACATGGAAGTATCGTTATTTCCGTGTACCATTCATGACTGCAAGAGGAGTCGTGGAAGTGACACTGGTGTACAAATTACAGTCCACCTCAAACCGTAGGAACGCTTGAAGAAGGTAGACGTAGATTCGAAACGAGGACAGCTAGTTTCCAGAGACAACGTCTGTAGATCAACTGACGATCGGAAAATCGATATTCCACACGCTAGCGAACGTATAAAGTAGTCGGCCAGAATCAGCGTCTGGCATCTGGTTATCGCCGTGTGGAATTTGTGTTTCCCCGAGCGTCGCATATTACGGTTGTAATGGAAACGAGGTTGATTCGGTGATTCTAGACTTCTGCAAAACTAATGATTCAGTATAGCATCGATACATTAACGTATATCTAAGCAGGTAAGATGTGTGATTCGAATTTGCTGACCGGCAGAACGTGGTAGATTATCCTGGATGATCATCTGCTGTGGTTATGGTCTCCAGTTCGAAGGTTGTCTGAAGCAGCTGTGGACGGTCCTATCCTGTGCAAGCTTCTTCATCTCAACGTAACTACCGCGACGTGACGATATGTAGTTCAGACAAGCTTTTGAAATGTGCTTCTATAAAGGAATGCTGAAGATTCGATGAATAAATCTATAACACGTAACCAATGAGGAATACTGGATCGAAGTGGGGAAAAATACATTTATTTCACAACTTGACTAAAAGAAGGAATCGGTTGACAGGAGATATCCTGATGCATGAAGGTATAGGCAATTTAGTAGTGGAACGAAATATAGAGGATAAAAGCTATAGAGGGAGAGTGGCTTGCATACAAAGAGCAGCTTCAAAATGGACACTTTCTCCTCCAAGATGGCAGGAAAGCCTCAGAAAACTCTCTCTCACCTATAAATAGTAAGAGCAGATACAATACACCGCCGGAGTACGACACGACTCGCACTACTAAGAAACTATGCTGGTATGGAAAAACTTCAAGATCAGCTACATAAAGTAACGTATCATACTAACTACCCGGTGAAAATGAGTCAAAGAGCAGCATCATGTTGTCAGACGTCTCCGAGTCGAGCACTGAAAGTTGAACGTCACATGGCTTGAAAATTTATGAAGCAACAGTCACGATCGCAAAATATCGTTTGTCTAAAATGACCGGTTTAGGCACATACAGTGGGCTATCTTCAGACTGATTGCTCCATTTTCTGGATCTGGCGACGTACTTGACAATACTCAGCTGGTCAGCACGTCGCCAGCTCTAGCAAATGGCGCAATCAATCTGAAGACGGCCATTTTATATAAATGATATTTGGCGATGGTGATTGTTTCTTCATAAGCAATCATCACAAGCAAGATTGCTGACATACCCAACCATGTTGTTTAGAATCACGTAGCTTCAGATCAGCATGACTATAGCGTCAAATGGGGCTGACCCCGCAACACCAGACAGATGCAGCAACGGGGAAAGACGGTGTGTGTCAATAAGCAAGCAGTTACCGTGCAATCTGGTAGTAGTGTTCATTAGAAAATGGCCCGGAGACAGGAACTGGATAACTTCACGCGGGGAAGAATCATTGGGAAACTAGGAGAATGACGAAGTGTGATGGGCGCGATCCAGGAGTTTGGTATTGCTCACAGCACTGTTTCACTTGCATGGGTAGCGTTCCGAACCATAGGCATTGCTGCCCGAAGGAGGTGGTGGTGGTGGTCGACCACGGTCAATTACAGCACCTCAAACGGCGGGTGCAGTTGCAACCACATGTAACAAGAGTGCAAGCCATGCGGTCTCATCCTCCACAGTGTCACCGTTTTCCGATGTTGCCAGGAGGATATGGTCTGGACCCAGAAGGAGTCGGATCGCCTGCTCTTATCGGATGAGTGTGGTCCAGCCTCATATAGCAAGCGGTGGGAACACGTAATGTACCTAGGAACACAGTCGAAAACATCTTTTTGGTGGTACGATCCTTTGTTAATATTTCAGTGGTCCAGGGGAACCGAACACTATAAAATAGACAAGAACTGTAAAGTATGTGGCCGACTTAGGGTAAGTTCGGGCAGTATAAGACAGCGGATTGTACCGGACATGTGCTGTTCCTAGACTCTAGCACCTGTGCAATGTGAACTATGGCGGAAAAAGACCTCTAGTTCCTAGTTCAGGGACTTCATACTAATGTGTATAAATTGTATCTACTTCGGTTTAATATTTACGTCCGTTTATGGTAGAACTGATATTTTTGTTGCAAAAATCGCTTTTTATAGGTTACAATTTCATGTCCAATACACCCCTCCAAAAATTTAAATGAGAAAAATTCAAATGTTGGAGAAAATATAAAAAAAGATCTACGAACATATATTAGTATGACATTCAAGTTTATAATTCTATTAAGTAACGAGTCATAGTCATGTGTAGTGAGAATAATGTTTCAGTAAAACTGTCAGAAATAAATTGTAATTTCTGATGTTCAAACAAAGCAACAGAGCATTTCAAAGTGACAACACATCTGATTCTAGTGAATTTTTCGGTGCATAAACTTAGCTTTGAATTTGTTTGTTTGGTTTGCTAGTAAAATATTTTTAGTGTATATAATTTTCTGTAGTGCAGGCTGTAGTCCAAGTAATAACAATGAGAATGTTAAACCATCACAGCAGTATATTCTAGTTGTATCGGGCAAAGTAATTTCGTGTTAGTTTGATCTTAAGAAGCACGTATGGAGAAGCTAGGACATAACTGGGAGGAAAATAGTATAAAGGAAGCCGTAGAGAAAGTCAGACGTCTTTGAATGACAGTTAGGGAAGCAAGTGACAAACAGTTTAAAGCAGCTCATAAGATGAGAGACTTAAAACTTTATGGGAAATCAAGAGGTGGCCTTGAAATCTGTCTTAGGGAATAACAGTTTATTGCTGAAAACACTCACGAAACAGTACTCTACAGTCGGTGAAATCATTTAAGAAGACTGAACTCAATGCCACATTCGTGACAGTTCGGCCCATATAGTTGCGCTAAGAGTTAAACTAATGTTTTGACGCAAGATTATTCTATTCAAAATTTTAACTTAAGAAACTTACTGTCAATTTTTGCAAATTTGAGTCTATTTTCTCTCGACATGCAAACTTATTACTAACATGTGTAACATCTACTTTTTGTAGTTCAATGTTTATTAGCATATACGGTCTAATTAAAACTGTTTTCTAATAAAAACAACTGTCTTACACGTTACGATTTGGTGTCCGTTACAACCCTCCAAAATAATTATACAACCGAAATGTGAAGAACAGAAAAAATATTAAAACTTCAACGTAGGTATTATCTTATGACGAAATTTTGTAATTTCATTACGTAACGTATCATAATACTGTTTAGTATGAAGGACGTTCCAATACAAACTTCAACAAAAAATTATGATTTGAGAAAAGCTTAACGTGTCCGACACTACCTGATTTTAAAGTAGATGTAATAAAACTAACGTGATGTTAAAGGAAAATGTGAATGCGCAGTGAGTAAAATTACGCGGGCCAGTGAATGGCGGCGGCCTTGTCACGGAGAATTAAAACAACAGCTGACGAGTCACGTGACACATAGAGTGGGGCGCAGCTAGCCCCGGCGTGAAACTAGGTGGGTCGACGCCACACACGTGTGCAGCACGCAGCAGGCGCAGGCACAGGCTCACGCACTCTGACGCGCACTCACGCACCTGTCGCAGGCGCCGGACGGACGCAATGCGACGCTACAGGACGGGTCGGGGCGACTCCCCCGCGCGCGCCCACGCACTGGACTGCTCCGCGTCGGGCCGGCCCAGATGGTGCCGACAGCAGCGCCGCCGCGCCGGAGCGCGGACACCGCACCAACTACGCCACCGCGCGCAACACTATGCATCTGCCGCTAGGCCCCCGCGGCGACTGACGACAGTGGGTTATGGAGCGAGCGTATCGGTCCACACACCAGCGACAAAGGCAGAGTAGCGATCTGTGTCGCGCAAGCAGTGTGTGATCTGGTCCATTACTCCGCTGCGTTTGGTTCAACCTCTGCAGACGTACGGTAGTTTGTGACCGTGGTCCTGGCTTTCGATCGTGAGATATTTGAGAAAGAACCGCTATCTACTGGGTCAAAAGAGCTGGACTAGCGATGTAAATAACTGTTTGTCCGGAAGTAAAATACGTGACCCATTTAAAAATTTCTACACACTGTAAAGTGGAATTGAAGAAAATACACTACTGGCCATTAAAATTGCTTCACCACGAAGATGACGTGCTACAGACGCGAAATTTAACCAGTCGTTCGACAAATATGGATGTGAATACTTCCCCATCAACCCTACAGTTCTAATGTCACCCCAACAAACTTTTTCCCAAACTGAAAGAACAACTCCATAGAAAACGTTTCGATACGATTGACGAAGCGTCCAGTGAGTCGATCCGAGTAATCAGACAGCTCGTCAGTAAATATGCCCTATCCGGAATACAGAAGTTGCCAAAACGTTGGGAAGCTGTCATAAGCAAGAATGTAGATTATATTGAAGGCCTGGTATTTCGTAAAATAAATTATTTTCGTACACTCACATTCCAAGCTGCCTGTGGTACCATTAGCAGAACATCGGGCCATAGAGTACAAAAAGAAACCAACATGAAATTCTATGTAGTGGCGGTTCATGTGTTATCATACGGAAGCAAAAACTGGGTTACCATAAAAAAAATCTGTCAGCAGATATGAGGGTTCTTAAGAAAGGTGAAGGACTGCACAAGAAGAGATATGATTAGAAACGAAGGTGACAGAATTAAATATTTTCAGCATGAATGAAAAACTTCAAAAATATCGCGAACATTCTAGACAGCTTCTAATGAGAATACCAGGGCACAGAATTCCTCAGAAAATCCTGTACTACAAGCGGAATGGGAAAAAGAGATATTGGATGACCCAGAAAAAGACAGGAATGATTTTGTTTGTGAGTCCGGAACAGGCAGCTCCATGCCTGCCGGCCGGGGTGGCCGAGCGGTTCTAGGCGCTGCAGTCTAGAACCGTGCGACCGCTATAGTTGCAGGTTCGAATCCTGCCTCGGCCTCACAGCTTTACTTCTGCCAGTATCTCGTCTCTTACCTTCCAAACTTTACAGAAGCTCTCCTGCGAACCATGCAGAACTAGCTCCCCTGCAAGAAAGTAAAGTTTGGAAGGTAGGAGACGAGATACTGGCAGAAGTAAAGCTGTGAGCATCGGGCGTGAGTCGTGCTTCGGTAGCTCAGATGGTAGAGCACTTGCCCGCGAAAGGTAGAGCTCCCGAGTTCGAGTCTCGGTCGGGCACACAGTTTTAATCTGCCAGGAAGTTTCATATCAGTGCACACTCCGCTGCAGAGTGAAAATCTCATTCTGTATTGTATCCTTGCTTTGCTTCAGCTGACGTAACACGCAATGTTACATCAGTAGCTTTCTCATCTACCCTTATCCATCTGCTCTCCAAACGGAAATCAGCAAACAATATCAACATGCAGACACAGAAAAGCCACTGATATCATATATTGACTTTGATCAATGTCTCATGTCTCAAACCGGCCGGGGTGGCCGAGCAGTTCTAAGCGCTACAGCCTGGAACCGCGCGACCGTTACGGTCGCAGGTTCGAATCCTGCCTCGGGCATGGATGTGTGTGATGTCCTTAGGTTAGTTAGGTTTAAGTAGTTCTAAAATCTAGGGGGCTGATGACCTCAGATGTTAAGTCCCATAGTGCTCAGAGCCATTTGAACGCCTAATCCTTAAAGGAAGATGATGACGGTGAAATTACACTACTGGCCATTAAAATTGCTACACCAAGAAGAAATGCAGATGATAAACGGGTATTCATTGGACAAATGTATTATACTGGAACTGACGTGTGATTACATTTTCACGCAATTTGGGTGCATAGATCCCGAGAGATCAGTAACCAGAAAAACCACCTGTGGCAGTAATAACGGCCTTAATACGCCTGGGCATTGAGTCAAACAGAGCTTGGATGGCGTGTACAGGTACAGCTGCCCATGCGGCTTCAACACGTTACCACAGTTCATCAAGAGTAGTGACTGGCGTATTATGACGAGCCAGTTGCTAGGCCACCATTGACCAGATGTTTTCAATTGGTGAGAGATACGGAGAATGTGCTGGCCAGGGCAGCAGTCGAATATTTTCTGTATCCAGAAAGGCACGTTCAATACCTGAAACATGCGGTCTTGCATTATCCTGCTGAAATGTAGGGATCGAATGAAGGGTACAGCCACGGGTCGTAACACATCTGAAATGCAACGCCCACTGTTAAAAGTGCCGTCAATGCGAACAAGAGGTGATCGAGACGTGTAACGAGTGGCACCCCATACTATCACGCCGGGTGATACTCCAGTATACGAATACACGCTTCCAATGTGCGTTCACCACGATGTCGCCAAATACGAATGCGACCATCATGATGCTGTAAACAGAACCTGGATTCATCCGAAAAAAATGACGTCTTGCCATTCGTGCACCCAGGATCGTCGTTGAGTACACAATCGCAGGAGCTCCTGTCTCTGATGCAGCGTCAAGGGTAACCGCAGCCATGGTCTATGAGCTGATATTCCATGCTGCAAACGTCGTCGAACTGTTCGTGCAGATGGTTGTTATCTTTCAAACGTCCTCATCTGTTGACTCAGGGATCGAGACGTGGCTGCACGATCCGTTACAGCTATGCGGATAAGATGCCTGTCATCTCGAATGCTAGTGATACGAGGCCGTTGGGATCCAGCACGGCGTTCCGTATTACCCTCCTGAACCCACCGATTCCATATTCTGCTAACAGTCATTGGATCTCAACCAACGCGAGCAACAATGTCGCGATACGATAAACCGCAATCGCGATAGGCTACAACCCGACCTTTATCAAAGTCCGAAACGTGATGGTACGCATTTCTCCTCCTTACACGAGGCATCACAAGAACGTTTCACCAGGCAACGCCGGTCAACTACTGTTTGTGTATGAGAAATCGGTTGGAAACTTTCCTCATGTCAGCACGTTGTTGGCGTCGCCACTGGCGCCAACCTTGTGTGAATGCTCTGAAAAGCTAATCATTTGCATACCACAGCATCTTCTTTCTGTCGGTTAAATTTCGCGACTGTAGCACGTCATCTTCGTGGTGTAGCAATTTTAATGTCCAGTAGTGTAATATTAGTGTAGACTGCAGAGTAATCACGTAGTTCTCGGTGTAGATGCAGATGGGTTAAAGAAAAGCAATTGTTGTTGCATTTAGGACAGCTGAAGACAACAAGTAGATGGACAGCGAAACGAATAAACACCGCATTAAAAGCGATCTGGGAACTTTCCGAAAATTAAGTATGGGGTTCACTACTAAACAGCAGAGGAAAATTTTCACTGAATGTTCTGAGTTAGGCCACTGTGAAATGACATTCTGTCCTCCTCTGCAGCTGAGTGGTCAGCGCAGCTGACTGCCATGCAGGAGGCACAGGTTCGATTCTCGGTATTGCCAGAGATTTTTCCAAGTTGAGAGGACTGGTACGGCGTGTATTCAGCTTCGTGAGGCCCACTGATGTGCTACTCGATCGATTATTAGCGGTTCCAGAGTCAAGAAATCCGACAACGGGTGAAAGATTGGTGTGCTGATCCCATCACTCAGATTACGTGACTTGAAACTGCAGCGCTGTCGCCATGAGAAACAGGAAACAACGCTGAGAATGAGAGGGAAGCGTTTGCAGACAACGTTGGCGATACGAAATATTCTCTACTCTTGGTGAACATCAACGACAACACTTCGGCCATTCTTTTAACAGCCTATTCCATAAGCAATGTTACCAGACAACCGAGCGGGGTGGCGCAGTGGTTAGACACTGGACTCGCATTCGGGAGGACGACGGTTCAATCCCGCGTCCGGCCATCCTGATTTAGGTTTTCCGTGATTTCCCTAAATCACTCCAGGCAAATGCCGGGATGGTTCCTCTGAAAGGGCACGGCCGACTTCCTTCCCAATCCTTCCCTAATCCGATGAGACAGATGACCACGCTGTCTGGTCTCCTTCCCCAAACCAACCAACCAACCAGACAACACTGCAGCGCTATCGGATATTGCAGTCACACGGCAGCAATGTTGAATGGAACACCACTGCGGCCACCCGTTTCCGATAAATGTGGCCAGCGTAAACGGTTTTACAATAGGATGCTTCCATCTTGTCTGTGCTATGCCACAATCGTATAGCTTGCGTTGCGGGTTGCAGCTCTGTTAGGAGATCGGGCTTTCGTTTCAGAAACTGTTACATCAACTTTCCTTCAAAAATACAATATTTGCGTTGCGGGGTTGCATCTCTGATAGGAGACAAGGCTTTCGTTGTTGAAACTCTGACCTCCAACTAACTATCTCAAGTAAGCGTAGATTGCCGTAGTGCAGTAGCTTTGGTCAGTTAAGGTCGTACCCGCGTTACTTGTACGTTAGGTGTGTTGCATAATTATCAGGCGTTAGCACATAACCATCGATATCTTTACATATGAGATCAGCGTCTTACTGGATTCCCCCAAGGTCCGGAGTGATGATATATATACAGTGTCGGGTAACCTACGGAACATTTTCGTTCTATGCAGTTTTCCTCCTGTCTGTTATTTAAAAGTAAACAGAATTTATAGCAAAATTGACACTGTGAATGTTTAATTTAGGTTTTATACCAAAACTGTTGATTTCTAACGTGAGACAATGGGATGTTGTAGTGCAAATAAAGAAAACAATACAGATTTATCATACAGCTCTACAAAACACGATTTCCTCAAAAATAAGGTAAAATTAAAAAAAATAAAAAACAAAAATATATCAAACGCCGCTTCAATACTTCATCGAACTTATATACATGTTTCTGTTATTCGTAAACAACTTTCGCATTTATTAATAATAACAGAAAACTATAGCCTTTGATCATGATGAAGAACGTTCTATTGAGTACAAAATGAAAACAATATTATCTACATATGTTTTATGTTTGCGCGTGTAAAATGTACTTGCATCAAAAGTAATTGGTTTGGTTACATACAAGCGCAGAAGTTAATCGATCAACTAATTTTTATTACTTATTAAATGCAATTCATATTCTGGAAGGCTGTAAAATACACAAGGGACTAACACTGAATTATGTGCAGTTCTAATTATGTGCAAAACAAACAACCAAGCCGGCCGCGGTGGTCGTGCAGTTCTAGGCGCTCCAGTCCGGAGCCGCGCTGCTGCTACGGTCGCAGGTTCGAACCCTGCCTCGGGCATGGGTGTGTGTGATGTTCTTAGGTTAGTTAGGTTTAAGTAGTTCTAAGCTCTAGGGGACTGATGACCACAGCAGTTGAGTCCCATAGTGCTCAGAGCCATTTGAACCAAACAACCAAACAAACAAAAAATAAAAAAAACAAGACGTCGGCTCCCAGCTTCTCTCTTACACATTTATTTCTGTTTCTTTCCCTAGCAGTGATACCAGTACTACTGGTAATCCTCTCATTTACTGCGTCATTTATGTACTGTACCGAAATTACCGATGCGTAGGCTACTTTTGGTAAAGCGAAACTGTATTCTTAAACAATACTGCATTTGCGTTATGAGGTTGTAGCTCTTCTACGAGGTGGGATTTCGTTTCTGAAACTGTGATCCCCACCTTCCTTCAACAACAAAGCTTAGAGGGGACTGAAATACGTAACGCTTTTCTTTTCCCCCTCTCATTTTCCGCCAGTGGTTGATGGTGTTGATGAGTCAGCGTCAAGGACAATGACTCATTTTCATGAGCTCTGAGTCGGAGGTATGACGGTAAAGATAATGAATAATGCAAAAAATGAATGATGAATGTAATTACGTGTTGCGTGTGGGCTATATCTCATTCTTTTATGCGAAGTGGGAGAGACAAATAACTTAATTCATCGGCATAATGTAGTGACTATGGTGACACTCAAGATGGATGGTCCTATTTGAAGACATAACGTATATGAGGCCCGAATGTTCCCGGTAGATGGTGGATATGGAACTGGTGTTGACATGATATCTGAACAGTATATTCAAAAACTGTAAGACTTCGACTTTCCGAAGTCTAGATTTGATCTTCGATATCGTACAGAGACGCAAAGGACGACCACGAGTATTTGACGTATGGACGTCAATTCGACTCTCCAGGAACGTACGGGGCGATCGATTGTGTACTGCGAGTCAGATCGCAGCTACTTTGAGTGTGGGGTGTCAGTAAACCAATTATAGAAGGACTGCAGGGAGACAAATGCACTACATGGAATTCAGCAACCAATGACCTTCTCGTGTCCCTACGCTGACAACTCGACACTGTGGTCAAGCTGTGGCGTGAGGCCGTGAACACTCTCGAGCAGTGGCATCATGTAGCGTGGTACGAGGGATCCAAGTTTCGGGTGAACTGAACTGATGGACGCACGACAGCGTGGCTTGAGCCCCATTTGG
Organism: Schistocerca cancellata; assembly: GCF_023864275.1. NCBI lineage: Eukaryota > Metazoa > Arthropoda > Insecta > Orthoptera > Acrididae > Schistocerca > Schistocerca cancellata. The sequence continues at coordinate 185,510,822 of NC_064627.1, read as the reverse complement.
CTGCGGATCCACTGTACTAAAAAGTTTGTCTCCAAGCAGGGAGTGGCTCAGTTATGCTCTGGCATGTCTAGCACGAATTTCGGATGTGTGCCCGAATCACGTTTTCTATCACATTTCGCCAAACAGACTCGTTCCCATTCTCAGGTGGTTTTTTATGACTGCCGCTCCGCTCTGGTCGGCGTCTATATTCACTAAAGCGCCAAACAAACTGATATAGGCATGCGTATTCAATTACAGAAATACGTTAACAGATAGAAGAGGGCGCTGCGGTCGGCAACGCCTACATAAGACAACAACTGTCTGGCGCAGTTGTTAGAACGGTTACTGCTGCTACAATGGTAGTTATCAAGATTTAAGTTTGATCGTGGCATTATAGTCGGTGCACGAGAGATGGAACACAGCATCTCCGGGGTAGCGATGAAATAGGGATTTTCCCGTACGACCATTTCACGAGTGTACTGTGAATATCAGGAATCCGGTAAAACGTCAAATCTCCGGCACGGCTGCGGCCGTAGGAAGATCCTGCAAGAACGGGACCAACGACGACTGAAGAGAATCGTTCAACGTGACAAAAGTACAACCCTTCCGCAAATTGCCGCAGATTTCAATGCTGGGACGTCAACAAGTGTCAGCGCAGCACGCGCACCATTCAACGAAACATCATCGATATGGACTTTCGGAGCCACGCGTGTATCCTTGATGACTCGTTTCAAATTGTATCGAGCGGATGGACGTGTACGGGTATGGAGACAGACTCATGAATCCATGGACCCTGCATGTCAGCAGGAAATTATTCAAGCTGCTGGAGGAGGCTCTTTAATGGTGTGAGGCGTGTACAGTTGGAGTGATATGGGACCCTTGGTACGTCTAAATACGACTCTGACAAGCGACACGTACGTAAGCATCGTGTCTGATCACCTGCATCCATTCACGTCCACTGTGCATTCTGACGGACTTGGGCAATTCAAGCAGGACAATGCGGCGTTCCACATGTCCAGAATTTGTACAGAGTGGCTCCGGGGACAACACTCTTCTGAGATTAAACACTTCCGCTGGGCAACAAAACTCCCCAGACATGAACATTATTGAGCATATCTGGGATGCCTTGCAACACGCTGTTCAAAAGAGATCTCCGTACCCTCATACTCTTATGGATTTATGGAAAGCCCTGCAGGGTTCATTGTGTCAGTTCCCTCCAGCACTACTTCAGATATTGGTCGAGTCCATGCCACAGAGTGCTGCAGCACTTCTATGGGCTCGCGGGGGGCCTACGCGATATTATGCAGGTGTACCAGTTTCTTTGGCTCTTCGGTTTATGTCGGTCGTCACTCCCGCCATCATTCCACTACCGTCGTGGTGGGTGGTGGCAGTAGGAGCGGTGACGACGACGAACTGTGAGATGCGGTCCCACCCTCAACGCTATAGCCCTCGGAGTTCAGGATATGGGAACACTTCGCTTTTTCTCAGCCCATTGATGTGTTGCACACCGCAGTCACAGGTCGCTATGAGAAATTTCGCAGAACTTACGACGTGACCTGGACAGACACCCGACTATTCTGCCACTTAAAAATACGACGAGAAAATAGCAGATCGTACATGAACTGGGCTGTGTTCACACTCTCGCATCTGGGCTCCACTGACTGGCTGTCGGAACTAACGACAGGAGCTCGTAAAGTGGACAATATGGCAGACCATCTGCACCCCTTTCTGACATTATAGTGGGCTGATGGATACGTTGTGCTGCAACAGGAAAATGCAGCTCGCCACCGCTCTTTGGCTGAACACTCCACTGAATTCAGGACCACAGCTTGGCCCCCAACATCACTCCATCTTCATCCAATGGAGCTTCTTTGAGATACTGTCAATACCTGTGTATGCTCAATGAAACCAGCAATGAGGACAAATTGCGGACAGCACTGCAAGTCGATTGCTTCAATATTTTTCCAATACGATGTTAACACCTCATAGAATCCATGGTTCGACGTGTTTCTACAACGTGGAGAGCTCAAAGAGGAGCGACTCACAGTTAACATAACGTCCAGAGCTTTACCATGGCTTTTGGTCACTCATTGTTTCCTTGCAGTTGATTATGAACTTGTCTACCGGTTTACAGTTAACATCCCGTCGACTGCATGTTAAAATATTCAACTCTTCTTGATTCAAAGCTCTATAAATTGAATTTCTCGGTAAATCGAACTAGTCATGAAATCCCTTCAAAACCCTCTATGATACAAAAAATCCTACGTGTTTCATGGACACACGATAAATAGAAACGACTGACACGACAGATCATCTCGCAAACCTTCTATAATTCGAAGTTAACGACTATGTAACATTCTGTAATTCCAAACGTATCGTCAATTGTTTCTGAATCTGTTTCGTCATACAACTCTGCACAACAATGTGTGACTTAATACAGTGCATAATCAGCTGTAAAAAAAAAGAGACTTCAATGAAGTACAAGTGTTTTACTTCCCCGGAAAAGAAGCGGGTTATTGAACCCGCCCTTCGAATGTGGAGTGAAATAAAAAGATGATGTAGCGAAAAGTTTTGGTGTTCCATGCAGTCGAAAATCGAGTAGCAGAACGATAAGACTACTAAATATGTATATAAGGCAGCAGAAACACCGTGATCAGATCCCAGGTCTTGAAAAATGCTTATTGAAATGGCTTGTCAGCGTGAGGACTAAACGTTATCTATCGGGGGTTATATGCTTGAAAAACCGCTAAATTATTTGCTTATAATCTGGTCACTGAAGCGCTCATCGCTAATGCGTGGGTGAATCACTAACAGTAAAAAAGACATAAGATGATTTGTGGAGAAAATGCAAGAGCTGATGACACTGTTTATTCATCTTGGAAACACAATGAAACTCAGTTTTTCAGAAATTTGTGTGTGGCTTTCGTTTGAATTGTTACAATAAATAAAAATAATTAACTAAGTAAAAAACAACTTTCTTTTAAGTTATGGTTGATAACTTATCCTTCCTTTGGGAAAGAGATACGAATGTTACAGAAGCTACAGTACCACCTTTTAACTGACGCTCTTATTTCGTCTTTCTACTAATTCCACTTCGATCAAACTTTCGTTAAATTTAACTCCCAGGTATTAACCAAACATAAGGTAATCGCTCTCAAACAGAATTAGTGAGGCTTGTCTACATATTTCATGCGCATTACGGTTGCAGTACATAACAGGCACCAGACACCAAAAGCAATTGATCTGAAGAGAGAAACTTGTAAGTAGTCATGGCAGCCGAGCAGCAAGATTAAGATGGGGACGGGAATCCCTTGAGATAAAGACGCGGGGAAATAAATTGCCTGTCAGATTCTGTCCACGTAGCTGTTTCTTTTGTTTCCGGATCGATAGGGTTTTCCATTAGCTTCAAACTTGCGTTAACTCCCGATAAAGGCCATTAATCACACGGCATGCGAAGTTAATGGCTATCAGAGAAGAACAAAGCGTCCTCTGTACCCTGGCTCAATGAACCCTGAAATAAACACGGAGGAGGCGGGCACAGCTTGTTCAGGCGGCGGGTCAAGTTTCAGATATGGGTTGTCAATTCTACGAAAGCAGTTAGCTGACCCCCACATACGCCGAGCGAAATGGAAAGTGTTGCATAACGCACACGCCATGACCGAACACTGCATCTGCACCTACATCTGAATCTACAAGAAAAAAATTTGTCGTAAGTTCTTATGGGACTAAACTGCTGAGGTCATCGGTTCCTAAGCTTACACACTACGTAATCTAACTTAAACTAACTTACGCTAAGGACAACACACACACCCATGACCGAGGGAGGAACTCGAACCTCCGACGGGGAGAGCCACGCGGACCGTTACAAGGCGCCTCCGATCGCGCGGCTACCCTGCGCAGCCGAATCTACAAGAGTCTTCCAGTAAATGATGCCTCAATTTTTCAAAACATGGTTCAAATGGCTCTGAGCACTACGGGACTTAACATCTATGGTCATCAGTCCCTTAGAAGTTAGAACTACTTAAACCTAACTAACCTAAGGACATCACACAACACCCAGTCATCACGAGGCAGAGAAAATCCCTGACCCCGCCGGGAATCGAACCCGGGAACCCGGGCGTGGGAAGCGAGAACGCTACCGCACGACCACGAGCTGCGGACGCATCAGTTTTTCTCAGAATATTTTTATTCTTAACACAATAAGATTTGCTGACAACATGAGTCAAAGTTTCTTTTACATACAGGGTGCTCCATTTATAGTGACCGGGAAAATATCTCACGAAATAAGCATCAAACGAAAAAACTACAAAGAACGAAACTCGTCTAGCTTGAAGGGGGAAACCCGATGGCGCTATGGTTGGCCCGCTAGATGGCGCTGCCATAGGTCAAACGGATATCAACTGCGTTTTTTCAAATTGGAACCCCCATTTTCATTACATATTCATGTAGTACGTAAAGAAATATGAATGTTTTAGTTGGACCACTTTTTTCGCTTTGTCATAGATGGCACTGTAATAGTCACAAACGTATAAGTACGCGGTATCACGTAACATTCCGCCAGTGTGGACGGTATTTGCTTCGTGATACATTACCCATGTTAAAATGGACCGTTTACTGATTGCAGAAAAGGTCGATATCGTGTTGATGTACGGCGATTGCGATCAAAATGACCAACGGGCGTGTACTATGCATGCTGCCCGGCCTCCTGGACCACATCATCCAAGTGTACGGTCCGTTCGCCGGATCATTATGTCATTTAAGGAAACAGGAAATGTTCAGCCACGTGTGAAACGTCTACCACGACCTGCAACAAATGATGATGACCAAGTAGTGTTTTAGCTGCTGTCGCGGCTAATCCGCACATTAGTATCTTACAAACTGCGCGAGAATCGGGAATCTTATAAACTTAGGTGTTGAGAATGCTACATCAACATAGATTGCACCCGTTCCATATTTCTATGCACCAGGAATTGCATGGGGACAATTTTGAACGTCGTGTACAGTTCTGCCACTGTGCACAAGAGAAATTACGGGACGATGACAGAGTTTTTGCGCGCGTTCTATTTAGCGACGAAGCATCATTCACCAACAGCGGTAACGCAAACCGGCATAATATACACTATTGGGCAGCGGAAAATCCACGATGGCTGGGAGAAGTGGAACATCAGCGACCTTGGCGGGTTAATGTATGGTGCGGAATTATTGGAGGAAGGATAATTGACCCCCATTTTATCGATGGCAATCTAAATGGTGCAATGTATGCTGATTTCCTACGTAATGTTCTACCGCTGTTACTACAAGATGCTTCACTGCATGACAGAATGGCGATGTATTTCCTACATGATGGATGTCCGGCACATAGCTCGCGTGCGGTTGAAGCTGTATTGAATAGCATATTTCACGACAGGTGGATTGGTCATCGAAGCACCATAGCATGGCCCGCAAGTTCACCGGATCTGACGTTCCCGGATTTCTTTCTGTGGTGAAAGTTGAAGGATATTTGCTCTCGTGATCCACCGACAACGCCTGACAACATGCGTCAGCGCATTGTCAATGCATGTGCGAACATTACGGAAGGCCAACTACTCGCTGTTGAGAGGAATGTCGTTACACGTATTGCCAAATGCATTGAGGTTGACGGACATCATTTTGAGCATTTATTGCATTAATGTGGTACTTACAGGTAATCATGCTGTAACGGCATGCGTTCTCAGAAATGATAAGTTCACAAACGTTCCATGTATCACATTGGAACAACGGAAATAAAATCTTCAAACGTACATACGTTCTGTATCTTAATTTAAAAAACCTACCTGTTACCAACTGTTCGTCTATAATTGTGAGCCATATGTTTGTGACTATTACAGCACCATCTATCACAATGCGAAAAAAGTGGTCCAACTAAAACATTCATATTTCTTTACGTACTACACGAATAGGTAATAAAAATGGGCGTTCCTATGTAAAAAAAACCGCAGTTGATATCCGTTTGACCTATGGTAGCGCCATCTAGCAGGCCAACGATAGCGCCATCTGGTTTCCCCCTTCAAGCTAGACAAGTTTCGTTCTTTGCAGTTTTTTCGTTTGACGCTTGTTTCGTTAGATATTTGGCCCGGTCACGATCAATGGACCACCCTGTATACTGTTTTTCTACACAGTGTTCATTACGTTCTATGGCCTTACGCCAGCGGTTCCTTATAGAACGTACTGTCTATGGTAAAACCTCTTATCCTGTTCATAGCCATATTTTCACAGCATCAACTACGGTCTCATAATCTTCATAGTGTGTCAAGCGTAGAGAATCCTTAAACGGCGCAAACAGACGAAATTCTGAGGACGCCAGGTCTAGGCTGTGAGGTGGACAAGGCAATGATGTCCAACCTAATTTGGCGACGTGTTCCTGGGTTCTGAGGCTTGAGAGTGGGCGTGCATTGTCCTGTTCGAGCAAGTTTTCGTTTGGATTTTTCCTAGAGCGAGAACGCCAGAAGCGGTTCGTTAGTCTGTTCGGAGTCTTCACATGTGCCTCCGAATTAATGGTTAACTCTTCCGGAAACAAATCCACGAGACTGACACCGTCAACATCCGAAAAGACTGTCATCATTACTTCACCACAAGACGAAACTGCCTTGAATTTCTACTTCCTTGGCAACTGCGGGAGGGCACTCCAGGTGCACTCTACGTGTAATGACCCATGAAACAAAGGACTCTCCATTGGCTTCTGACTGCTTCAGCACTTCAGATGGAATGGCTTTCCTTGGGATCTTGTAGTTTGTTGTTAGCATTCGTGAAACACCGCTCGAGCACACGTTTTGCGTATCCAAGAGACTGAAATCGTTTCACGCGGACATCCAATGCTCACCGATAGCTGTAGAGCGCATTGTCAAATTAGTCACGATCCGAGCTGCACGAATAGTGGCACGTGCGTGATTCGCTATATCGGGTGCAGTGACTGTGGAAGGACGTCCCTAACGTGACGCATAATGGAGCTTAGTTTTGCGCTTCCTGACACTTTAGCTCTCTGTAGTCATATCCCAACACTACTCATTACAACTGCGTCATTACTGCACAGTGCACACGAACGTTTATGGATGCTCACGGCGGTTTCTTTTTCCCAACCAGGAACACAATTACAGCACGTTGCTTGTAGTAGTGTCTTGCGTAGACACAAATCTGATAGTCCTCTACGGCTCTACCACCAACAGAAACTGTTCAAAACTTCACACTATGCAGAAAAAACATCAAATTTGAAGCACCTAATGGGCGGTTCAAAATGGTTCAAATGGCTCTGAGCACTATGGGACTCAACTGCTGTGGTCATAAGTCCCCTAGAACTTAGAACTACTTAAACCTAACTAACCTAAGGACAGCACACAACACCCAGCCATCACGAGGCAGAGAAAATCCCTGACCCCGCCGGGAATCGAACCCGGGAACCCGGGCATGGGAAGCGAGAACGCTACCGCACAAAAAATGGTTCAAATGGCTCTGAGCACTATGCGACTTAACTTCTGAGGTCATCAGTCGCCTAGAACTTAGAACTAATTAAACCTAACTAACCTAAGGACATCACACACATCCATGCCCGAGGCAGGATTCGAACCTGCGACCGTAGCGGTCACGCGGTTCCAGACTGAAGCGCCTTTAACCGCACGGCCACGCCGGCCGGCATGGGCGGTTTCCTATGGATTGCTATAAATGATTCATTCGTTTTCAATACGCTGGTAAGCCCTTACGTGTCTTCCACACGCTCCTGATCTCTCTCCATGCGCTTTCAACGTTTCTGGTGCTCTGAAGAAATATATTCATGGCCGGCGATGCAACCTGGAGACATTCATGGTTCCGTAGGCAACCGCAAACATTTTTGCATGAATGCATTGACTGTCTTGTTTCACAGAAGGATAAATTTATTAACACTTTGCCGTCCGCACGTGTCGTGCAAATTTATTCGCTTGGCGCAGTCAGCGCTAATTCGGATTACTTGTCTTGTCGCCGGCCGTTTGTCACCTTTCCGTTGATGACAAGCTTCAAACACATTGACTTTTTCGTGCTTTAATTTTTCCGGAAATCCTCTGTTCTGCTGTATCGTTCCACAAACTCTAATTTCCTTTTCAAGTAACTTCTCTGCAAGTTCTACACTGTTATAATAACTACCCATGTAGAGGTGATGCTACTTTCCATAAGAAGGTGTCAGTAGTTCCATCGCTGTTTTTGCTGAAGGTTGTCCAGCGCCGGAATATATCTTGAACGAGGAAATTATCCCGTACTCGAATCACACAGCATCCGAACGAGTATCTCATATTTCGTAATTTTCGACGTATTGTAAACTTTAAAATTTAACTGTCCACTCCACGGTATCATTACTTCGTCAATTGAGATGTTTTGACTTAGATTAAACGTTTCTTTAAACTTTTTGGGAAAATAATCGATTACGAATCGCACTTTGAAAAGCCGGTCGGCATTATCCGGTCTATTGCTGTTGTCGGAAAAATGTAAAAATGATGATATTTGTCTGAATCGGTTGCGGAACATCGTTCTGCGAAATATCGGTGTGTCTATCAACGGAATCGTTGACTAGTAATAATCGATCCTTGCTTTTTTACAATTCCCACAAGGATAGCAACCCAAACTATTTTCTAAGTTCGAGTCCCGTAACGTCGACAAATTTGGCATTTTTCTGACCGAGTTCCCTTTTATTGCAATTTTGACTGTAATACTTGTTGGTTTCGTTGGTAATACATTTAAATAGATCGTTCCCAATACATAATTCTACGATATCACGACGCTCTGTGTATCTTTGGGAAATATGTGTGGACCTGGCGATCCTTCAAGTTTATTATTTGTCCTTAGTAAATCATTGTCTGTCTTCTTCGTCTGATTCATCTGAATCAGTTGGCAACCGTAGCGTTCGCCGAATTCTTCTTGGACGTATTTCACTAGCTTCCGACGATTCTGCTTCAGTTTCATTTTTTTGATATCCAATGTCTTCTTCCCAATCGGCCAAGTCGTCCGGAACGTCAGACATGGCGACCGCGCCTTCATCGTAAATAATCGTATCGTCTCTTTCGTCTGCCATGATGAAAGTGCACATACACTTATAAAAATCAAAAACTTGTTGACGTGTTTAACTTATTGTTACCTAAACAAGACACCAACAGAATGATAAAGATACTAATGTGCTGTCACCGGCCACTGCGTGATACTATGCTCACGACACCACTGTGGTGTCGCCGGTCAGCAAAGTGTTAACAGTTACGGCTATTACTCTTGAAACAATAAACAGTTTACTTACTTTTTTCGTGTGTCTCATTTTCATTTTACTGGCCTTGTAGATGTAGATGACGCAGTCATCGTCTCCGAACTGTTCTTTTGGTTCGTGGGTTGCTTGATTTAGGGGAGGGGACCAAACGAAGTCAAGTGTCCCATTGGATTACGGAAGGAGGGCGTAGAAAATCGGCAGTGCCCTTTTAAAGAAACCATCCCGGCATTTACCGGAAGCGATTCAGGGGAAATCACGGAAAATCTAAATCAGTATGGTCGGACACGAGTTTGAACCGTCATTCTCCCCAATGGAAGTCCAGTGTGTTAACCACTGCGCTATCTTGCTCGTTACTGTTGCTTTGCTGCATGACGCTTCATATCCCTTTGCGTTCAGCATTTTCTTAATCGCAAAAGGGCGACCCACGAATAAGATCGCCACACAGTAACACCACTGTCTCTATACTTCACAAATGACAGGATACCTTATAGCATGTAACGTTCTCCAGGTATTTACCAAACCCATGCCCTTCCCCAGGGTATAGTGTGATTCATAATTCAGAATCACTCCTCTGCTTTTATCAATTGTTCAGTGGCGTCGCTGTGCATACTGCGATAACGTTGGATGCTGAATTACATGGTGTGTTTCGCATTCGGGACGAGGAAATTTTTATTAAAATTTTTCGTAATTTCAGTAAAACCATTTCAACTCATTTTCGCGGTGACTTCTTAATCAGGACCAGAGCCAATTCATTACTTTGTCTTCTCGAATCAAAGCTTGTGGTCCCTACCTTAATGATCTGCTTTGTCAGCATCTTTCCTTTTTTTTCGCTCTCCCTTCTATTAATAGGAAGTTCCTTTGATTGAAATTCCCCGCCGAAAGATGTCTTTTGGGAATAATTAGGCGCTACAGGAAGAATACGTCTTCAGATTACAAATCAGAGAATTCTATTCGTTTCCAAGGCAAAAATTTAAGTACACAGCTACGACTTTCATTATTCTGACAATTTTGCTTTTTAGGTGTAAACACTCTGAAAAATTATTGTTTTGACAGGGGAAAAATAGTGAAATGGGTCAACTACCAAAGCTAGCTCTCTTTTAGGTCATAAACTGAGAAACGGGAAGTGCTACAGTAACAGTCCAAATCGCGAAAGGAAAGGAGAGTTTTAAAGTCTGAGGAAACGTTTCCGTTACAGAATGTATACAGGCTACAGCGATGAATTATTCAGGCAGTTGACGAGAGGAGCAGTTTTAAGGTTGGACTTGTATTCGGAAGACGGCTAGCGTGAATTTCAAATGCGATCTTCTCTGTGTCTGTGTCAGCTGCATAATGTTGCTCGAACGGAACGGCTCACGCAAATCGCAACTGACACAAACAGGGCTGAAGGAAATTCGTAGAATGCCACAGACAGATATTGCCGGTTTCGTATCTTCTGTACCCATTTAAGGAACCTCGGCGTAAAGTTTCAGTAACTAGGGGGGACGCTAAACGTGTTTAGTAGACCTGTGAATTTTCAGAAACCAAGTGGCAAACTAATAACTACGCAGACAAGGACAATAACGCAAGGATAAACCTGAACTACCACACATTATACATTCGTTAGCTGCCGTTCAAGAAATGACACATTAACTTTCGTATATCATCAAATATTACGATGGATAGAATCTTTCCGCACAAAAAATGCGAACATTGCTGGGATGGCTTATTCCGGAGGCCTCACAGTTTTGCCTGGAGCTAACATGTGTAGTATGAGCAACTGCAGCATTAACTTTAATTTCGTGCGCTCTGCTCATTGCTGACTTGCTTCTTACGCTCTGCTAACTATTACAGAGCTCTTTCTGTTACAATTTTATGTACATTCGCTGAATTGTCTTACTTGTTGGACATCGTCTGACAGGCTAAATTCGTGCCTTCAACTCCATGTTCTCATTGCTATAGTTCTGCATTCTCTGTAAAGAAGCAGCGTATTCTTAGTATTAAGAAAACAGTCTTCATTGCGTTTTGCATTTATTTAGTGCCGACTGGTTTCAACCCATCGCAGGGGCCGTTTTGCATTTATTTAGTGCCGACCGGTTTCAGCCCATCGCAGGGGCCGTTTTGCATTTATTTAGTGTTGACCGGTTTCAGCCCATCGAAGGGCCCGTTTTGCATTTATTTAGTGCCGACCGGTTTCAGCTCATCAAAGGGGCCGTTTTGCATTTATTTAGTGCCGACCGGTTTCAGCCCACCGCAGGGGCCGTTTTGTATTTATTTAGTACTGACCAGTTTCAGCTCATCAAAGGGGCCGTTTTGCATTTATTTAGTGACGACCGGTTTCAGCCCATCGCATGGGCCGTTTTGCATTTATTTAGTGCCAATCGGTTTCAGCCCATCGAAGGGGCCATCTTCAGGGCGAACATATGGTCGACTGCTGGTAGCGTCACGTCTACCGAGGTGTGGCAGGATACTGTCAATTGTGTTGCTTTGCGCAAGAAATTTAATTTTTTCAAATTAAACTTCAGTCGACTATCGTGAGTAGTCGACTATCGTGAGTAGCACAGACAGGTTGAAAACTATTTCCTCTGTGTCTCCTTTACACCGGTATTGTGATGCTATAACACTGTTTCCTCCTCATCAGACGTGACATATTCCCTTATTTGAGGATGAAATCACGAACTTCTGCATACGGAAGCCATCGATTTCATGTAAATCCCTAGTCATAAACATTACACAAGGGGAGCTCAATTAGTAAAGCAATACTTTTCTCCCCAGTCAATTTCTGTTGAAAAAAACGCAGATTTTGTTATGGGACATTGTGGATTATTTCCACTTAGGTCCCTGTAGTTTCGTGAAGTTCCAATAGGTGGAGGCGCTAGATGTCGTCTTCAAAATGGCATCTGTACCGGAGATGCGTTCCAAGTAGAAAGCTGTCAATGTGTTTCTTTTGGCGGAAAAAAGTACATCGCAGATACTGATACACCCCTGCAGAATGTATACGGAGACGTGTCTGTGAACAAATGCACGATAAGATGTAGGGAGAGGCGTCTGTCATCACTGCAACAAGATCGCGCAAACCTTTCCGATCTCCGGCAAGCCGGATGGTCGCACACATCTGTGGCTCTAGCAACACTGGAACGTGCGGACACTCTCATGTGCGAAGAGTCCCTCGCTACCTCTCATTCTAGGTGATAAGCGGACCACACTCAAAGATCTCGCTGCTCAACTAGACGTCTCTGTTGGCAGTTCTGACACACTCGTCCACCAGTTGCACTCAAAGGTGTGTGCCCGCTGGATTTATAGCTGGCTAATAGAAGACCATAAAGAGCAACGAAGAGCCATCTGTGCGGAATTGCTTGTGCCCTAAGAGGCTGACCGTGACAATGTTTTGTCGAACATCGTCACAGAAACGTGGGTTCATCACTTCGAACTGTAAATAAAACGGCAATCCATTGTATGGTGCCACACGAACTGTCCTGCGTTTAAAGCCGCAGTTCTGACACACTCGTCCACCAGTTGCACTCAAAGGTGTGTGCCCGCTGGATTTATAGCTGGCTAATAGAAGACCATAAAGAGCAACGAAGAGCCATCTGTGCGGAATTGCTTGTGCCCTAAGAGGCTGACCGTGACAATGTTTTGTCGAACTGTAAATAAAACGGCAATCCATTGTATGGTGCCACACGAACTGTCCTGCGTTTAAAGCCGCACCCTCAGACGATAAAGCCATGCCGACGGTCTAATGTACTCTGAAGGGGTTATTCTGTCTGATGTCGTCCCTCTCGGTGCAACAATCTATTCTGAAGTGATGCATGCTACTCACAGGAAACTGAAGAAACGACATCAGCGTGTTCGTCGCCACAAAAATGCAAACGAACTTCTCTTTCTCCATGTCAACGCAAGGCCACAAACAAGCCTCCACACCGAAGAGCAGCTCACAAAACTTCATTGTTCTGTTCTTCCTCATCCACCCTGCAGCACGTATCTCGCACCTAACGGCTTCCACCTGCTCGGCCCAATGTAGGATGCATTCCACAGGAAGCGGAACGTGGATGATGGGAAGGTTACTGATGCAGCAAGTTGTTGGCTCCATCGTCAACCATGAGGGTAAACAGCCCGGCCAGTAAGGTGGCGTAAGGTCGTCGCACTGAACAGAGATTATGTTGAAAAATAGGGTTCTATAGCCAAAAGAATGGGGAATATTATGGTTTATTGGAATCTTGAAGGAAACATACCTGCTTTCAGAAAGAAATGTGTTGCATTACTTATTGAACGCCGCTCGTAATTTCTTTGACACCACTAATCGAATTCTGAAGAATGGAACACTTTTGAACTCCTCTGTTTTACAACTATGAAACTAGCAGCAGAAATTACTACAGTTCTATTTGTAAAAGGAAGATTGATACCGACATCTCTGTAATTCGTATAGATATGAAAGAAAGTAAAGTCGTTCAGCATGAATTACTGAGAGATGCCGAAGAGCTGATTCAGCCGCCTAATTGGGAAGGTTCTTCGTATCGGTTGCTCCAGCAGACACTTTTCCTCGGCAAAGTTTGAGAGCTGTGTTTGTAATTGTCCTCTCTTCATGAGACACTGAAGAGAGGTTTGGAATTTAATAAAGGTCACTGGCGCAAAGACTACTGATCGGGGAATTTACGCTACCACTTTTCCTGTCCCTTCTGCCGTAAAAGGAAAGGGAAAATTTTCAACATCGCGTGTTGTCCCCGGACGGTCGCCCACTCAAATATTGACTGCGCCTAATGGTAATCTGGTGGGAACCGTTGTATCCACCTAGGCACGGGCGTTGAACATAGATATGAAAAGAAACTACAAGACTCTTTCTTCTTCTTCTTTCATTTCCGTGCATATCAGTGTCTTCATAGGTTAGGTATGTTAAACCGGATTCGGTGGCCGAATGTCCTACCCCTCTCTGGGACTGAAGTTTTGAACCCCATCCGTCAGCGTCTGTTTCTATTCCTTGTGCAATTGTAAGAATGTTATAGAAATGTTTGCGAATCACGTAATTAATGTGAGGCATGGGTACCAGCCTGGTATTCATCTAGTCGGATGTGTGAAACCTCTAGAAACCACGTACATGTTGTCCGGCACACCAGTCCTCGTCGTTAACCCACCGGGAGGATTCGATACAGGGCCGGTTCGTCTCCCCGAATCCCGGAAAGCAGCATGTCAACAAGCGGGCCTATCCGGGTGGGATTATTTCTTGAATGATTGAAGCTATTGTAAATCTTTTTCATTCAAATAAATTGTGAAAAGGTCATCACATGCCATAATAAGGCACGGTCAAACATGTTTGACCGTACCTTATTCTGGCATTTATTAGTTTATTTTTTTGTTCTGAAGAAGGCTAGATTACTCTAGCTGAAACCTGGGTAAAGACCACTAACATTTCGCAACTGAGGTGGATTTTTGACACATTAATTTATCACAGTTGCTGAAAGGGCTGCAACAAGTTAAAAATTCTTAGTGTCCGTAAGTCTCTCTCTTCGACTATCGAACAGGACCTTTTCTTGGATACACTATCTACCCGAGTTCTAAGGAAACTATCACGTTGCTCGAGCCGTTGCTTGGTCGCTGAGTGCAATTTAACATGGAGGAAACGAGCGATAGATAGGTTGGAAAACTTGTAGCTGTTAACAGAGAACATGTGCGTAGCATGGATGGAAGGAAGACGTTAGTGTCATTAGAGACGGTCTAACATGACAGCAGCATCTATCGTAGCGTTCACATTTGCGTAAGTTTGGACGTCCCCTCCGAAGAAAGTGAACTGTGGGTAGTTGGAGGTGTTCAGTGGGCCGTGCTGATGCTGGTCCGTGGTGAGCCACAGGTCATTAATTTTCCAGGTTCTGCGTCGAGAGATAAGCGCTTTGGTCACGATGGCAGCGGGCCAAGAATCTCCGGTACCTAGGCGGATGCTAATACCTAGGAGGAAACTAACCTTGCTTTGGTATCTGGCTCCTGTAACGAAAAATCCATTTTAGTTTAATTAAGTAATACACCTGCAACGGAAGGGAATCAGGTATGAGGAGAAGTATATCTTCATTGACTTACAGATCTGCTGCACTAACAAAATACAGTACAATGAACCTAAAGTGGATTTTTCGTGTATAGTTTTCGATTTTCCAAAGCTGTATGTCGGTCGCTTTTTTTCCAAAGAGACTGGTTTATTCCCGTTCCAAAATGTCTGATCTGTCCTCCTTACACCCCAGTTCCCATCAACCCTTACTTAAATCATGTGGTTTAATGGATGTACTTTTGTTTTTTCACTTGTATCTACAATTTTTTTTAATTTTCCTTAAAAAGCGTTTGCTCCTGTTGTTTTTACATATGTTCAGATACTGTTTTTGTTTAAATTTGACAATCGGCTTCTAAAGCAAGTTTCCAACGCCAACTGCTCCGACATGTGACATGTCAGACAATTAATGTGTATTTTGTATATTGTACGTATTATGCCCTTACTGGAAAGTATGACTTTCAGAATCACTGGAATTTTAAAAATTATAATGAAGTAGACAACCAACCACCAGTAAAAACATTGTATTGTTATTTCACATCAAAGAAAATTAAGAACAGACCAAAACTGATAAGATTCCATTGAAAAACGTATGAATAATGTAATTGCTGGTAGCTTTTGTCCTCATTCATAGTCCTCGTCTTCCGTGTATGTCGTGAGCTACTTGAAAAAGTGTCTTATAGAACTCACTATATCCTGCATGAACATGTGCTACTTTTTGCAGCTGCTTCACTTTTTTTATCATTATTGAAACACGACCAGTAAAGTATATTTTCTCATGAGGTGGACTGGAAGGGGTAGTGTAGAGTTTAAATAAATACGTGTGCTTGTCTAGACCTTCGTATACTCCTAAGCAACAGCCTCTTTCATCTGATTTATATTCAGTAGTATGCTTCATCTTACACAACTGTAAAGTAATTTTATTTTCCCTAGGAATACCACTTCCTGTTGACTGATACGATAGACATACTTTTTTATAGTTATCTACTTCGATGCAGAGACATCAGGACACTTTGCTCTTTATCATAACCACACGGTATTATTCCACTGTACACATCCTGTCACTCTTCCTGATGAGTCATTTAATAGCCTCGAAGTCATTGCGACGGTGCAGAAAGGAAAGTCCGCGTACTGGGAAATATTCGGTTGCAGTTTTCAGTATATCGTTACCAACCATGTTAAGCAGACACGAACGCATGTATCATTTCTGTTTTGTCCAGGACATGCGCTACTGAACAATACTAGATGCTGCACATCATGCTCTTTAATTTTTTTTTAATATAGCCCAACAAAAAGTTGCAAATTTCATCAAGAGTTCTCTTGGCAATTCCTTATGGTAAACATACGGTGTGCGGTTCTGGGCGCTACAGTCTGGAGCCGAGCGACAGCTACGGTCGCAGGTTCGAATCCAACCTCGGGCATGGATGTGTGTGATGTCCTTAGGTTAGTTAGGTTTAATTAGTTCTAAGTTCTAGGTGACTGATGACCTCAGAAGTTAAGTCGCATAGTGCTCAGAGCCATTTAAACATACGATGTCGCGTGGCAGACATTCCCTGCTTGACAGAAAGGGAACACTCGTGCCATATTTAATTTTTACAGACAATCAACAGCCAGCGAAACGATGTTCCAGGGAGAATGTGTGTGAGCCTTCTGCACAGGGCACTGAGTTACAATTCGGCTACCGGCTGAAAAAAAAGAAGGAAATTCCAAATTTTGTTATATTTATCCTTGCTGCATCTTGTAGTTCATTTATAAGACAAACGCGGAAACGATCCTCGTTAATAAATAGGAGAACTGCCAATCGCGTAAAATGCTGCAAATGTTTGGATGCAGCAATAGGTTGCTGTCACATGTCTGTAAATACGCAGCTCCCGCACGTTCCGCCCTGAGCCGGCTGGAGTGGCCGAGCGGTTAAAGGCGCTACAGTCTGGAACCGCACGACCGCTACGGTCGTAGGTTCGAATCCTGCCTCGGGCATGGATGTGTGTGATGTCCTTAGGTTAGTTAGGTTTAAGTAGTTCTAAGTTCTAGGTGACTGACGACCACAGCAGTTGAGTCCCATAGTCCTCAGAGCCATTTGCACCATTTTGTTCCGTCCTGAGTATTTTGCTGTATCAGTACGTTTGTGAGAGTTACTGGAGCAGGTACGTTTTGCTGAATCCAACACAAAACCTTACAGATCTTGTAATTAAATAGTCCCTGAGACATTTAAGTCTCATCTTTATCTACAGATCGTAGATAAAGATGAAACTTAAATGTCTCAGGGAAAACTATATCATGAGATCTACAAGACCACTTGAGGCACAGGACTTCCCCATTACGTCCGACACTGGGGTGCTATTCCAATGCTGGAGGGACTCGGCCAGAGTGACAATTTAGGGGGAAAATAATCTGAAGATATAAAGTTTCATAGCCGGCCGCTATGGCCGAGCGGTTCTAGGCGCTTCAGTCTGGAACCGCGCGACCGCTACGGTCGCAGGTTCGAATCCTGCCTCGGGCATGGATGTGTGTGATGTCCATAGGTTAGTTAGGTTTACGTAGTTCTAAGTTCCAGGGGACTGCTGACCTCAGATGTTAAGTCCCATAGTACTCAGAGCCATTTGAACAATTTTTGAACACCATTCCATGCGTCGCTGGGATTCCTCTGTTTGTATGTTATCTCCCTTTTAAAGACGTGGGTGCCTTGACACTAAAGGAATTGTATTAGGTATCTCGAAAAATGCGGGGTAGCTTACTAGTGGCGACCGTGACAGGACAATACTCCAGACGAACAAAGATTACTAGAAGGTGAAGCTCACTGACTAGCTAAGCCAAAGGCAAGGGTCGAAGTCCCCATGCTCTTACTTTTACCAAGATGTTTTTATCTTCTTGCTTGGCAGCCATGTGCTTCTGCTGCTGCTGAGTGGGTTATGTCACCCTAAGCTAAATATGTACAGGCGGCATGATGTGCTTGAAGTTCTCTCGGAATGACGATGCGATAAAGTGCCTGGTGGTCTCGTAAACCTGGCAGCCCTTCAAAACAGAGGGGAGAAGCAGGTTCACGACCGGCGCTGTTGGCAGTCGTTACGAGCAACAGCTGCGTAGCCATTACTTAATGGCCAGCCGGCAGCGACATCTGATGTGTCGAGAGAGACGTAGGGGAAGCAGCCTGGTGGGTAGATAGCGTTCGCGTCTGTGGGGGGAATTAGGAGAATTCGTGGTATGTTTTTGCTACCACTATAACAAATGGAAGTCGGCTCGTACATCGACAAAAGCAATTGTAGTGTGCATTGCCCATCATCTGTATATCTGCCAAAAAGATCACTGTGCAAGCACAACATGCGCTGATCAGTCAGAACATTATGACCACCTACCTTGGGATGCCAATGGACTTGGACAGTACGTGCAGCAGTGTTGACCATAGTGCTGCGGTGGTGTAATAGCATTTCTGCCTAGAAAGCACGGACACCCGGGTTCGAGTACTGGGCGTAGCATAAATTGTAATTTATTTCTTCAGCTTTAATCCTTATCGCAAAACAAAACGGCGCTCACGAAAAGAAAGCAGGTGTTTATTGTCAAGTATTATGCGAAGCACAGTTCGTTGAAAACGTATGCAGAACTATTTGTGCAAGAATAACATGATTCTTACGCCAAACAGTTAATGTTAAGTGGTATGTCGAGAAACTGTTTAATAAATTCGTGG
Organism: Schistocerca cancellata; assembly: GCF_023864275.1. Lineage (NCBI taxonomy): Eukaryota > Metazoa > Arthropoda > Insecta > Orthoptera > Acrididae > Schistocerca > Schistocerca cancellata. Next base: position 185,491,901 of record NC_064627.1, on the reverse strand, counting down.
ATAAACTTACAGAAGATGAACGAATATAGGGATATTTTGAGAAAGAGTGGTCAACAGCACACACCGCCTTGACACTTGTCAAGGAGAGCATGAGGTGTTTGTTGAGGAGTGGACAGTCAGCAGAGGCAGTGAAATCTCCTGGACACTCTGATCGCCTGACCTCTCTGCTCTCTCTCTCTCTTTTTTTTTTACTTTTGACGTTTTTTACTGGATCATTTATCTACTTCGTAAACAATAACGGTCCAATCACAGTTTCTTGCAGTACTACGGAAATTGCATTAAAATATGTCGGTTTCGACAGTGCGACGCGTTGAGTTCCATCTTCGAGGAATTCTTGAATCCAGTCGCAAATCTGTCCCGATACTCGATAAACTCGTGTTACTTTCCACTTAACGGCAATGCGGGACGATGTCAAATGTCTTCCTGAGGTCAAGGAACACGGCATCAACCTGAGCGAAGTTGTCTACAGCTCAGTGGATCTCATGGAGTGAACTGATCAAGCTGACTTTGTCAAGTTCTCTGAGGAATCCACGTTGATTTTTATAGAGGAGATTTTAGTTCTCTATAAACGTCTTATTTGTTAAGAATAAAACTTGTTCCATAATTCTACAACAGATTGACGTCAACGATATAGGTCCACAATTAAGTGCATCTGTTCTACGACCCTTCTCGTAAACGGGAATAATCTGCGATTTTTTCCTTCCTCCGGGCATGTATCTGAGTCCGAAAGGATATAGCATGGTACGTCTGAAAATACACATTCACTGTAATATCGTCTCGAGCTTACCGAATATCTTAATGTCATCTGTACACTGATCAGAGCCAGAACATTGTGAACACGGACTTCCTATCGATATAAACCCGTCCAGGCGATAGCAGCGTTAATTGGCGAGGAATGACTACTAGTCAAACAAACGTACGATACATGTATTATCAGTGAACGTGCTGTCCGCTTGTAGAATGGGGAAGACGTGCGATCTATCTGAGTTTGACCGAGGGTAGATCGTGATGGCCCGGGGACTCTGCACGAGCATTTCGGAAACTGCATGACTTGTCGGGTGTTCGAGGAGTGCTGTGGTGCCTTCAACGCGTGCCGAAACCAAGGTGGAAACACGTCCAGACGTCGTGAAGTTGGACGTCGACCCCTAACTGCAGATGTCGAACGTCGTAGTCTGGGCAGACTGGTAAAACAGGAAAGGCGGCGAACAGTGGCGGAACTTCAAATGGTTCAAATGGCTCTGAGCACTATGGGACTTAACTTCTGAGGTCATCAGTCCCCTAGAACTCGGAACTACTTAAACCTAACTAACCTAAGGACACCGCACACATCCACGCCCGAGGCAGGATTCGAACCTGCGACCGTAGCGGTCGCGCGGTTCCGGACTGTAGCGCCTAGAACCGCTCGGCCACTCCGGCCGGCCAGTGGCGGAACTAACATCAGACTTTAATGCTGGGTACAATACAAGTGTGTCTGAACACACAGTGCAGCGAATACTCCTAACTATGAGCCTCCGCAGCCGACAGTCCATGCATGTGCCAATGTCAACACCCGACGTCGGCAACTTCGTCTGAAATGGGCACGTGACCATCTTCACTGGACGTTGGCACAGTGGAAGAGCGTTGCATTACCTGATGAATTTCGATTCCCTCTACATCATGGCGATGGGAGGGCGCGAATCCATCGTCTTCCAAGGGAACATCTCCTTGACATCTATACTGAGAGACGGAGACGAACTGGCGGTGGCCCCATTATGCTCTGGGGAACATCACTTGGGCATCCATGGGTTCTCTGCCTCGTGATGACTGGGTGTTGTGTGCTGTCCTTACGTTAGTTAGGTTTATGTAGTTCTAAGTTCTAGGGTACTGATGACCATAGTTGTTAAGTCCCATAGTGCTCAGAGCCATTTGAACCATTTTTTTCATCCATGGGTCCACTGGAGCTCGTGCAAGGAACCATGACGGTTAAGGGGTATCGTACACTGGTTGTAGCCCACGTACACCCATTCATGACGGTCATGTTTCCATAAGGCAGTGACATTTTTCAACAAGATAATGCACCGTGCGACGAGACCAGGTATGTGATGGAGCTGTTCGAGGAACACAGTGGCGAGTTACAGTTCATGTGCTGGCCTCCCGAACACATCTGGGATGTGATTGAGCGTGGCGTTAGAGCTCATATACAGTAATTAGGTGACTTGTGTGTGCAGGTGTGGTGCCAGCTTCCTCCAGCGATCTACCAAGGCTTCACTGCTTCCACGCCACGATGCGTCGCCGCTGTTATCTGGCTATTAGGTAGGTGGTCATAATGTTCTGACTGATCAGCGCATGTTGTGCTTGCATAGTGATCTTTTTGCAAGATATACAGATGACGGGCAATGCACACTACAATTGCTTTTGTCGATGTACGAGCCGATTTCCATTTGTTATAGTGGTAGCAAAAACATACCACGAATTCTCCTAATTCCCCCTACGGACGCGAACGCTATCTACCCACCAGGCTGCTTCCCCTACCTCTCTCGACACATCAGATGTCGCTGCCGGCTGGCCATTAAGTAATGGCTACGCAGCTGTTGTTCGTAACGACTGCCAACAGCGCCGGTCGTGAACCTGCTTCTCCCCTCTGTTTTGAAGGGCTGCCAGGTTTACGAGACCACCAGACACTGTATCGCATCGCCATTCCGTGAGAACTTCAAGCACATCATGCCGCCTGTACATATTTAGCTTAGGGTGACATAACCCACTCAGCAGCAGCAGAAGCACATGGCTGCCAAGCAAGGGGACTGTTTGATAAAAGTAAGAGCATGGGGACTTCGACCCTTGCCTTTGGCTTAGCTAGTCAGTGAGCTTCACCTTCTAGTAATCTTTGTTCGTCTGGAGTATTGTCCTGTCACGGTCGCCACTAGTAAGCTACCCCGCATTTTTCGAGATACCTAATACAATTCCTTTAGTGTCAAGGCACCCACGTCTTTAAAAGGGAGATAACATACAAACAGAGGAATCCCAGCGACGCATGGAATGGTGTTCAAAAATTGTTCAAATGACTCTGAGTACTATGGGACTTAACATCTGAGGTCAGCAGTCCCCTGGAACTTAGAACTACGTAAACCTAACTAACCTACGGACATCACACACATCCATGCCCGAGGCAGGATTCGAACCTGCGACCGTAGCGGTCTCTCGGTTCCAGACTGAAGCGCCTAGAGCCGCTCGGTCATAGCGGCCGGCTATGAAACGGTGTGCCTGCTTCGTGTTACGTGCTTGTAATTAACTGCTACACAAAATTAATACGAGGTAGTGGCTTGGGTTCTACGAAATAAAAGGCGATTTCCATTGATTTAGTACCTACAAACAGTAGAACCGAACTAAAAACGAGGGGTAGTTAAACAACAACGTAACACTCGTCACAACGGGATCATGGAAATATACCATTCAAAAGTAATCGTCACACGCGTTAAGACAGTTAATCCGCCGGGAGACGTGTGTCGTTCTTCAGGTCGCCAAAGATGTGAAAATCACACGTTGAAACATTCGGGCTGTACGGGGGAAGTTTCACTGATTCCCAATCAAATCGCGTTATTGTGCAATAGGTGGCCGAGCAGTTCTAGGCGCTTCAGACCGAAACCGCGCGACCGCTACGGTCGCAGGTTCGAATCCTGCCTCGGGCATGGATGTGTGTGATGTCCTTAAGTTAGTTAGGTTTAAGTAGTTCTAAGTTCTAGGGGACTGATGCCCTCAGGTGTTAAGTCCCATAGTGCTCAGAACTACACTCCTGGAAATTGAAATAAGAACACCGTGAATTCATTGTCCCAGGAAGGGGAAACTTTATTGACACATTCCTGGGGTCAGATACATCACATGATCACACTGACAGAACCACAGGCACATAGACACAGGCAACAGAGCATGCACAATGTCGGCACTAGTACAGTGTATATCCACCTTTCGCAGCAATGCAGGCTGCTATTCTCCCATGGAGACGATCGTAGAGATGCTGAATGTAGTCCTGTGGAACGGCTTGCCATGCCATTTCCACCTGGCGCCTCAGTTGGACCAGCGTTCGTGCTGGACGTGCAGACCGCGTGAGACGACGCTTCATCCAGTCCCAAACATGCTCAATGGGGGACAGATCCGGAGATCTTGCTGGCCAGGGTAGTTGACTTACACCTTCTAGAGCACGTTGGGTGGCACGGGATACATGCGGACGTGCATTGTCCTGTTGGAACAGCAAGTTCCCTTGCCGGTCTAGGAATGGTAGAACGATGGGTTCGATGACGGTTTGGATGTACCGTGCACTATTCAGTGTCCCCTCGACGATCACCAGTGGTGTACGGCCAGTGTAGGAGATCGCTCCCCACACCATGATGCCGGGTGTTGGCCCTGTGTGCCTCGGTCGTATGCAGTCCTGATTGTGGCGCTCACCTGCACGGCGCCAAACACGCATACGACCATCATTGGCACCGAGGCAGAAGCGACTCTCATCGCTGAAGACGACACGTCTCCATTCGTCCCTCCATTCACGCCTGTCGCGACACCACTGGAGGCGGGCTGCACGATGTTGGGGCGTGAGCGGAAGACGGCCTAACGGTGTGCGGGACCGTAGCCCAGCTTCATGGAGACGGTTGCGAATGATCCTCGCCGATACCCCAGGAGCAACAGTGTCCCTAATTTGCTGGGAAGTGGCGGAGCGTTCCCCTACGGCACTGCGTAGGATCCTACGGTCTTGGCGTGCATCCGTGCGTCGCTGCGGTCCGGTCCCAGGTCGACGGGCACGTGCACCTTCCGCCGACCACTGGCGACAACATCGATGTACTGTGGAGACCTCACGCCCCACGTGTTGAGCAATTCGGCGGTACGTCCACCCGGCCTCCCGCATGCCCACTATACGCCCTCGCTCAAAGTCCGTCAACTGCACATACGGTTCACGTCCACGCTGTCGCGGCATGCTACCAGTGTTAAAGACTGCGATGGAGCTCCGTATGCCACGGCAAACTTGCTGACACTGACGGCGGCGGTGCACAAATGCTGCGCAGCTAGCGCCATTCGACGGCCAACACCGCGGTTCCTGGTGTGTCTGCTGTGCCGTGCGTGTGATCATTGCTTGTACAGCCCTCTCGCAGTGTCCGGAGCAAGTATGGTGGGTCTGACACACCGGTGTCAATGTGTTCTTTTTTCCATTTCCAGGAGTGTATTTGAACCGTTTATTGCGCAATAAGATTATTCTGTTCGACACTGTGCAACCACAACCAGTGCGCAGCGCTATGAAGTCACTTTACAGGAACTTCGTAGCGCCATAAAATCGGAACGCCCAGGAATAATGTCGGACGGAATCATACTATTGCACAATAATGCCCGCCCCCACACGACGAACCGGACGAAACCTTCGTTTCAGCGACTTGGCTGGGAACCACTACAACATCCTCCGCACAGCTCGGATCTTTCACCGTGTCATTGTCCATCTTTGGCGACCTGAGGAAAGACATGCGCGGACATCGGTTTCAGGTGGACGAGGAAGTGCAAGAGAGTGGGTGGTCGTAGATCCGTCAAAGGCTGACAGCGTTCTAGGAAACAGGAAATAAAGACCTCGTCCCCCAGTGGAACGCATGTGGTGATTAATTGGTTCCGTTGTCGGTTTCCATTTGACTGCCCCGTACATGTCCTTCTCATTCACTTTGTTGTTGTTGTTGTTGTGGTCTTCAGACCGCAGATGGGTTTGGAAAATTTTGGAAATTTGTGGTAAGTTATTATGGGATCAAACTGCTGAGGTCATCAGCCCCTAATCTTACACACTACTTAATGTAACTTAAACTAACTTACGCTAAGGACGACACATACACCGATGCCCGAGGGAGGACTCGAACCTCCGACAGGGGGGAGCCGGCAGATGGGTTTGTTGAAGCTCTCCACATTACATTATCCTGTGCCAGTCTCTTCTTCTCTGAATAAATACTTCAACCCACATACAAGTGAATGTTCCTACAGGATTCATCGCTGGGTTTCATACTTACATAAATGAAAAATGTAATCATCAAAACGCTTAAAAGCCACTGAAAAATTTCAAAGACATAAAGCGAAAAAGCAGAAAATGAGAAAATATTTATTTAAATAAAAATAAATTTTTGACGTAAAAAGTTCTTAAATCGGACTAAAAAATGTAACGTAAATTAAAGCACCAAACAGATTCCCAATCACATACAGACAGTTCTGAAAATTTGTGCTTGGGAACTTTCAGAAGCTACGATAATACTTGTAAGATCTTTAACGAAAAACGCTGGATGCATGCAATAGATACTAGTTAGTAAATGACTATTCATCCATTAATTATACCCCCACGTTTTCCGTTATAAATCTTACTAGTATTGTCGTCTATAAGTTCCCAAGCACAAATTTTCAGGACCATTTGTACGTAGTTAGGTGTCCGTATTGGGCTAGGAGATATTATTTTATACTTAGAAATCTGATTTAAAGACGTGTTACATTAAAAATCTTTACATTTACTGTCCGTTTTGCACAGGTAGTTTAGCCATTTCATCAGATATACTTCAGGTTTTTTCCAACATCTTTTTACACCTAATCTTTGTTTTGAACCCAAGAACCTCAGGGCTGCCATCTAGTGCTCTACCACCTTGACCACCGCAGCCACAGGGCGATAACAGATACCCAGATTTAATCTGGAAGTAAAAAGCCGTAGGAAAATGTACTAAAGAGGATAACACGAAAGATAAAAAAGACCATTTCTGAAATCCTTGTAAATGGAGCAGCCTCAACAAGACCAACCGTTGATGATGATCATGGTGCGAGCGGTGATAGTGCAGTTAGGTGCATCTATCAGTGCGTTCACGTTACTTGCTGTAAACTCTCTGTATAGCAACGATTGATTAAGAACACACAGCCTAATGGGGAAAAGCGGATAGGATGGAAATCAACGCTAGTAAAAGTGTTAGTGAACTGTCGTTACTGCCTCTGTTGGTTTAACTTGACCCAAATAGTTTTACTGCTGCGCAGAACACGTTGTTATACGCTATGGAACGTCTTACGTTGGGGACTATTGTGTCCGCAAGTCGTAAAACCAGCGCAGAAGATCTAACGCCAGGTTTTTTTGTTTGTGTATTCTCGAATAAAAAGTTTGATGACAGCCATGGCTTTCGGATTGCTTCTAGCTAGCGCCCGTTTTACAACTGTAGCGGCGAGTCTTCCTTTTTCGTAAAAAAAGTTGCTGGTGTTGCCCAGGCAGTGTGTCCCACTTTCAAGTGGAGCTCTTGGTAAGAATGTGCTGTATGTCAAGTGCTCACTTATTATGTACCCACATGTTTAGTTTGACGTTGATACTACGTCAGAATATTTTATGATTTGAAGATGGCATAGTGAAGTGTAAAAGTTTGTGTTATCAAGGCGGACCTACAAAATAAAGTGCCAAAAATATGATCACGGACTCATTTTCAGACTTTACGTCGTCAATTTATTCACCTCCTTTCTTTCACGTTCCCATAAAAGTGGTGAGACAACATTTAGTATAACGGATCAGCACGAGGGTGTGCATTCGGACGTGCGAAAATCATGAGAGATTGTCGACAACTGCAACTTCCACTATAATTCAGTGTGATGTAAGTGTTCGTTGTTGGAAAGAAAAATTTTTACTCCGCGAACAGGACGGACTTTTATTGTATGGTGTTATTAGTCTTATATCTGCCATACATGAATGCTATGCTAATTACAAATTATAATATGAAGATTATAATGCTACTGCATTATGGGTATTCACTGTCAGGAAGATTCCTCATTCCCGCCGATTGTTATTGCGGCATTCAGCCTGCTCTGTCGTTATAGCGTACTTCAGGAGGCCTTTCTTTTCTTTCCTCAAACAGGTACGTTTCCAGTTACTGATAATCACGTCGTCCGCCGTCAGAAAATAACAGTGTTATTTACATGCAATCTAGAGCACTTTCTACCTTTAACTCCTATAAATTCGTAAGTGCACAATGAAGCTGCACTTAATTCGGCAATTTTTTTATATATTTGTTCATGAAAAATTTCACTGCGCGATGTGAGCTTAACAAACGATTAGATGGCCATGTTTTCCTGGTTTGGCAAACGATTAGACTGCCTCGCTTGGTGTAAGCAGCGTAAACATCAGGGTATGGGTGTGGGTATGGCGAATGCTCGCTGAACGTCATCTCCCAGCGTGTGTAGCGCCAACAGTAAAATTCGGCGGCAGTGGTGTCATAGTGTGATCGTGTTTTTGATGGAGGGGGCTTGCACCCCTTCTTGTTTTTGCGTGGCACTATCACATCACAGGCCTGCATTGGTGTTTTAAGCACCTTCTTGCTTCTCACTGTTGAAGAGCAATTCGGGGATGGCGATTGCATCTTTCAACACGATCGAGCACCTGTTCATAGTGCATGGTCTGTGGCGGAGTAGTTACACAACAGTAACATCCTTGTAATGAGATAATCTGCACCGAGTCCTGACCTGAATCCTACAGAACACCTTTGGGATGTTTAGGAACGCCGACTTCGTGCCAGGCCTCACTGACCGACATCGATACCTCTCCTCTGTGCAGCACTCCGTGAACAATGAGCTGCCAATCCACAAGAAACCTTCCAGCACCTGACTGATCTTATGCCTGCGAGAGTGGACGCTGTCATCAAGGCTAAGGATGCGCCAACACCATATTGAATTCCAGCATTACCGATGGAGGGCGCCACGAACTTGTACGTCATTTTCAGCCAGGTGTCCGTGCACTTTTGATCACATAGTGTACGCTCGTCCGGCTGTGCGGGTTTCCAGGTGCTGTTGACTTGACCGCTCGGGATTAGCCGAGCTGTCTGGGGCGCTACAGTCATGGACTGTGTGGCTAGTCCCGGCGGAGGTTCGAGTCCTCCCTCGGGCATGGGTGTGTGTGTTTGTCCTTAGGATAATTTAGGTTAAGTAGACAGCAAAGGACCTGGAAGTGCAGTTGAACGGAATGGACAGTGTCTTGAAAAGAGGATATAAGATGAACATCAACAAAAGCAAAACGAGGATAATGGAATGTAGTCGAATTAAGTCGGGTGATGCTGAGGGAATTAGATTAGGAAATGAGACACTTAAAGTAGTAAAGGAGTTTTGCTATTTGGGGAGCAAAATAACTGATGATGGCCGAAGTAGAGAGGATATAAAATGTAGACTGGCAATGGCAAGGAAAGCGTTTCTGAAGAAGAGAATTTGTTAACATCGAGTATAGATTTAAGTGTCAGGAAGTCATTTCTGAAAGTATTTGTATGGAGTGTAGCCATGTATGGAAGTGAAACATGGACGGTAAATAGTTTGGACAAGAAGAGAATAGAGGCTTTCGAAATGTGGTGCTACAGAAGAATGCTGAAGATTAGATGGGTAGATCACATAACTGATGAGGAAGTATTGAATAGGATTGGGGAGAAGAGAAGTTTGTGGCACAACTTGACCAGAAGAAGGGATCGGTTAGTAGGACATGTTCTGAGGCATCAAGGGATCACCAATTTAGTATTGGAGGGCAGCGTGGAGGGTAAAAATCGTAGGGGGAGACCAAGAGATGAATACACTAAGCAGATTCAGAAGGATGTAGGTTGCAGTAGGTACTGGGAGATGAAGAAGCTTTCACAGGATAGAGTAGCATGGAGAGCTGCATCAAACCAGTCTCAGGACTGAAGACCACAACAACAGTGTGTACGCTTAGGGACTGATGACCTTAGCTGTTAAGCCCCATAAGATTTCACGCACATTTGAACATTTTTTTGCTGCAGACTTGTTTATGCGCGCCATTTTTGTTTGAGCACGTCTGTTGCATCGAAAGAGTTACAAAATTAGCTGAAATGTAAGAGTTTCACAACTGAATCCGTCAGCAGCTCCAGTTTTTCCTCACTGAAGCTGTCCACTCCCTTCTTTCACGCTAGGTCGGTGTATCAATGTCAGTGGCAATTATTTACAGTTGTATTGTCCAGCAGGAACTGTATTGATAGTATTGTTATTAACATTTCTTTACATGTAACTACAGTCTCCTTGTCATTTGGGGACAACTTATAGATAACTTTCTGGTCTCTGTACTTTACCTTCAGAGTTTTCAAAAGAGTGTGTTCTCTTCAATATCGCCAAAAACTCTCTCTAAATCTACGAATCCTACAAACCTAAGTTTGCTCTCATTTGCCATTATAGTTGAGCTATTTAAAATCACGATTTCGCGGTCACAGCGGGTGCTTCGGACGACTGTATGCATCTGCGTAAGTCCTTCCGCTGTTTAGGCGAACTGTACAGTAATTACCGCGATTTAATTAGTTATAGCTACGCGTGTGGTTAGTTCGACATACTGCAATGTTGACACTGTTCAATGCATGCAAATGTGGCGTCCAAACTGATTATCCTACAAACTGATTGTTATTTGACGCACAGTGGCGCACAATTTAGAAGGCAGACTACGGATTAAAGTCTCGTCGACGACGATGTCATTACAGACGTAGCACGTGCTGGTACTGGTGAAGGATAGGAAAGGAAAACGGCTGCCTTCTATTCAAACAAACATATCAGTATTTTCTCTTAACGATGAGGGAAAATAAGGAAAACATAAATCTAGATTGCCTACTGGGGGTTTAAAACGCTGTACGACTCAATACTAGTCAAATGTCTTACCACCGAAACACATTGTTCGGCTTTATATTGGAGGTACAAATTTTAAAGTACAAGGAATCATCAAAATAGCGATTCGACTTGTGAGTGTAGCATTAAAAATAATGTGCTGCTTTGTGGCACTAATATGATGAGCAGAACTGTTCTTATACATGGTGGGCAAAATAGAAGGGGCGATCAAAAACTTTGCATCTGAAGGGGTTTTTGGAGTGTATGTGGAACGTAGCGCGACTGCGATGCTGGTATATAAGCACCAACATGGAGGTAAGGGATTATTGTGAAATTGTTGTCTTTTCGACATCAGTGCAGTAAAAGCGGAAACCTGAACTATGGCTACATTATTGCTAAATGCTTCTAAACAGGACCATCTACATCTACATGGTTACTCTGCAATTCACACTTAAGTGCCTGGCAGAGGGTTCATCGAACCATTTTCATACTACTTCTCTATCATTCCAATCTCGAATGGCGCGTGGGAAAAAGGAACACCTAAATCTTTCCGTTCGAGCTCTGATTTCTCTTATTTTATAATGATGATCATTTCTCCCTACGTAGGTGGGTGTCAACAAAATATTTTCCCATTCGGAAGAGAAAGTTGGTGATTGAAATGTCGTAAATAGATCTCGCCGCAAAGAAAACCGCCTTTGTTGCAGTGACTGCCACCCCAATTCGCGTATCGTATCAGATCAGTGACACTCACACCCGTATTGCGCGGTAACACGAAACGAGCTGCCCTTCTTTGCACTTTTTCGATGTCCTTCGTCAATCCTACCTGGTAAGGCGCCCACACCACGCAGCAATATCCAGCAGAGGACGGTCAAGTGTAATGTAGGCTGTCTCTTTAGTGGGTTTGTCGCATCCTCTAAGTGTTCTGCCAACAAAGCGCAGTCTTTGTTTCGCCTTCCCACAATATAATCTATGTGGTCTTTCCAATTTAAGTTGCTCGTAATTGTAATTCCTAGGTATTTAGTCGAATTGACAGCCCTTAGATTTGTGCGACTTATTGTATACCCAAATTTTATCGGATTTATTTTAGTACCCATCTGGATGACCTTGTACTTTTCTTTGTTTAGAGCCAATTGCCACTTTTCACACCATACAGAAATTCTCTCTGGATCATTTTGTAATTGGAATTGATCGCCTGATGATTTTACTAGACGGTAAATTATAGCGTCATCTGCAAACAATCTAAGGGAAAAAATGGTTCAAATGGCTCTGAGCACTATGGGACTTAACATCTGTGGTCATCAGTCCCCTAGAACTTAGAACTACTTAAACCTAACTAACCTAAGGACATCACACACATCCATGCCCGAGGCAGGATTCGAACCTGCGACCGTAGACAATCTAAGGGAGTTGCTCAGATTATCGCCTAGATCATTTATGTAAATCAGGAACAGCAGAGGGCCTATGGCACTACCTTGCGGAACGCCATATATCACTTCTGTTGTACTCGATTATTTATCGTCTATCACTACGAACTGTGACCTGTCTGAGAGGAAATCACGAAATCCAGTCACACAACTGAGACTATACTCCTTATGCACGCAATTTGATTAATACTCGCTTGTGAGGAACGGTATCAAAAGTCTTCTGCAAATCTAGGAATAAGGAATCGATCTGAGACCCCTTGTCCACAGCACTCATTACTTCATGGGAATAAAGAGCTATCTGCGTTGCACAATAACGATATTTTCTGAATCCGTGTTGGTTATGTATCAATAAGTCATTTTCTTCAAGGTGATTCATAATGTTCGAGTACAGTGTATGCTCCAAAATCCTACTGCAAATTGAGGTCAGTGATAAGGGTCTGTAATTCAATGGGTTACTCCTATTTCCTTTCTTGAATATTGGTGTGACCTGTGCTACTTTCCAGTCTTTAGGAACAGACCTTTCGTCAAGTGAGCGGTTGTATATGATTGCTAAGAAATGCGCTATTGTCTGCATACTCTGAGAGGAACCTGATTCGTATACCATCTGTACTGGAAGACTTGCCTTTCTTAAGTGATCTGAGTTGTTTCGCAACACCTACGATATCTACTTTTATGTCACTCATGCTAACAGCTGTTCTGCTTTCGAATTCTGGAATATTTACTTCGTCTTCTTTCGTGAAGGAATTATGGAAAACTGTATTTAGTAACTCCGGTTTAGTGGCACTATCATCTGTAACATTTCCATCGCTATCGCGCAGTGACGGTATTGACTATTTTTTGCCACTGGTATACTTTATATACGACCAGAATCTCTTTGGATTTACTACCATATTTTGAGACAAAGGTTCATTGTGGAAACTATTAAAAGCATCTCGCATTGACGTCCGCACTAAATTTCGAGCTGCTGTTATTATTTTCTTGGCTGCCGAAGGACAAACACCGACAGATATCCATCGGAGAATAAAGAATGTGTATGGGGCAGCACGTCTGTCGAAAACCACCATTGAAGAACAGGGTCCCAAAGGGTGCTGCTGCTTCATTATAATGCATGTCTTCACAACGCAAATTTCGTAACACAGACGTTACGCCAACTCAAGTGAGACACACTCGAGCTCGCCCTCTGTAGTCCCGATCTCTTCCCACGCGATTATCATGCCTTCGATCCCTCAAAACAGGTCTTTAAGTATCAATGATTCCTGTCGGATATGGACGCCCAGCCGTTGTCCGAAAGAACAGACACCACGCATTCACGTAACTGATTGACCTATCTGGGCAATGGAGCCACTTCCTTCAGTGCGGATGCTCAAATACAGGTACGTCCGACCTCTTGTGGGAATCTCAGAGAGCACACATTGAGGGAATGGACAGGGACTGGAGATAGGTGGCGCTCTGTGGGAGTGTGGGTGGGCCGTGAGGCATGCCTAGGTAGTCCACGCAGTTGCGATAACGCTCTGTTCTGGATGGCGCAATGGCTAACGCACCTGCCTAGCAAGCAGCAGATCTCTGGTTCGAATCCCGGCCCGCTACACATTTTCATTCGTCGCCGCTGATTTCGCGTAATGTCTCGATGAAACTGACAGCAGTGATGCCCCCCTTTCCTTTCTCCTCCTGTCTAACTTCAGTTTTCATAAAACGTGTATGTTTAGCCTGGCGTGACCTGGGATGATTGCGCAACACTAACGGCAGTTTTGCCTGATTGGGATACCGATTGTGGACTGTACGACCTTTGAACTGACACATTTTGATCGCCCCACATAAAGCAAGCCGAGAAAATATTTCACGCAACTTAATATAGGGAAGCCAACTTAACCTGCGCCCGGAATGGATGATTTAAGTTGCGTTGACTAATAAAGATGCATGGAATGTTTTCTGGTCCAGTAATACTTTTTCTATCATGTAGTAAACAGACGAAAATGAAAAAAAAGAATGGTTCGAATGGCTCTGAGCACTATGGGACTTAACATCTGAGGTCATCAGTCCCCTATAACTTAGAACTACTTAAACCTAACTAACCTAAGGACGTTACACACATCCATGGCCGGGGCAGGATTCGAACGTGCGACCGTAACTGTCGCGTGGTTCCAGACTGAAGCGCCTAGAACCGCTCGGCCACAACGGCCGGCGACGAAAATGGAATGGATTAAATGCACCGAAATCAAATGAAATGGGAATGAAATCAGTAAATGGCCAACGACACGAAGATATTAGTCAAACACTTCAGGCATACTGAAACTGCAATTTATTAAAAATTTCATTAACATCTCGAAAACATAAAGGTATTCAGGTAATTTTTTGTTTGTTGGCAAGTAGACGTCTACAGTCTTGCCCGCTAGAGGAGTCGAAAAATGAAATGGTGGAGACAACTGATCAAGTGTAATATCGTGCGGTAATTCGTTTTCAGCATTTAATGGGGGAAAAACGCCGCGGTAATCCAGGACCCATTATGTGGGACAGATTGGTTGTTTTGGGGAAGCAGACCAGACAGCGAGGTCATCGGTCTCAACGGATTAGGGAAGGACGGGGAAGGAAGTCGGCCGTGCCCTTTGAAAGTAACCATCCCGGCATTCGCCTGGAGCGATTTAGGGAAATCACGGAAAACCTAAATCAGGATGGCCGGACGCGGGATTGAACCGTCGTCCTCCCGAATGCGAGTCCAGTGTCTAACCACTGCGCCACTTCGCTCGGTATGTGGGACAGAGGTGACGTGAAGCAGACGCTTCTATTGTGATCAAATAAGATGATGATTAGTGTTTTAGGGCGCACAACAACGAGGATAGCAGCGCCCAGTGATCAACTAAGACTGAATGAGGAAGGGCGGGTTGGTAAGCCATATCTTTGTGAATAACTTCGGATCACAAGAGAGTCGAAGGCTCTGCTGACTCCAGACCGGCGTATCGCAACCGAGGTGACAGTAGAGAAAGTGAAAATCGGGCATGGATATGTTCAGAATATCTTGGACGACATTTTGAACACAAGAACCGTCGGTGCCAGCTGGGTTCCCCGACTGCTCACGCCCATTCAAAAATCTAGCGGAACTGAAGCAGCAGTGGAAATTCTGATGATGTATCATTCGAGTCCATACGATTTCTTTAGGCAGGTAATCACCATGAACGAATAATGAGTGTAGTACTAAGATACTGCGACCAGGGAGTAAAGCAAATGGTGGAACATGGTGATTCACCCCCTCCAAGAAAGGCGAAGATCTAGCGACAATCAGGAATGGTGGCGTTCAGTTTTTTTTTTTTTTGGGGGGGGGGGACTTCCATAGTATGATACTAAAAGATTATCCTGATAACAGTATTTTTACACCACGACAATGTCCCAGCCAATTTCTTCACAGCACAAAGTAAAAAATCTGCTTTTTGGGCTATGAAATTTTGACCTAAAGACTCCTCCTTTATTCAAATGGCTCAAATGGCTCTGAGCACTATGGGACTTCCCTCCTTTATTCCCCTGGCTTGACACCGAGAGACTTCTTCCATTTTGCTCACATGAAGAAACCATTGCGTTAGAGGTACTTCCAGAACGAGGTGGTTTCTGGGGTGAATAGTTTCCAGAACAGCATAATCTCAAACTTTTTATCACCAAAGAACATACAGAGTGGTAATATGAACAGAATATTCCAGCGCCTTTTCGTAGCTTAAATTTCCATGTAATAATTACAGCTTTATGAGTATCGCACAGTTGTAATGACAGACTGGAACTACGACCACTTTTGAGTACCTATGGCAGTACTGCATGTAAATCACTGGTGACGAGGTAAGTTGAGAATGACTGTTTGCGTTAGGCCAATAGGCGTTCTCAGAAAGTGTAAGGGTTGAGGCTGTAAATTTCCTACTGGTCTATCATCTCAGTGCTACTGTAGCGCCCGATGAAGTCCCTACTCGCAGCCTAATCAGAGTCCACAAACTTATAGCGTTGTGTGGTGTCTGAGACGAATCACGAAATGTATTACTCCACCAGCTCCTTCCAAAACGTTTTTTGGCTGGCCCGGTTTATTTCTATACACCACTCCAAATATACTCCAATGCTAAATAACGGCCCCCGGCTCGCTTTGAACCACAAGGCAGGAATGAAATAGTCACTTCTTGTATACCAAGATGGGCCACAGCGTACCAAAAAGCACGAGAGCCCGCTGCGTGGGCCTTGGCTCGGAGCACTATGGGACTTAACAGCTATGGTCATCAGTCCCCTAGAACTTAGAACTACTTAAACCTAACTAACCTAAGGACATCACACAACACCCAGTCATCACGAGGCAGAGAAAATCTCTGACACCGCTGGGAATCGAACCCGGGAAACCAGGTGCGTGGGCCTTCTCGGAAGTACTAGGTTCAAGACGACATTTCATTTAGCGTCGTGGGGAGACATTTTTCGGTTGGAACGACCTTCTTCACTTCAGCACAACTGTGGTGTCAGCACTGGTTTCCCGTTCGTTATTGTTCGTGAAATAAAGGAAGTCTGCAGGTCCAGTGTCTGTTTGCAGTTTAACGATCTATCATCAGTAACTTTTAAAAAGAAGATAAGGATAAGCATTCTCAGTAGCTACGCTGAGGAGCAAAAGCAACAGGTTCACCTGCCTAATATCGTGTAGGGCCCCCGCGAACACGTAGAAGTGGCGTGGACTCGACTGATATCTGAAGCAGTGCTGGAGGAAATTGACACCATAAATCCTGCACAGGGCTGTCCATAAATCCTTAAGAGTACGAGGGGGTAGAGATCTCTTCTGAACAGAACATTCCAAGGCAACCCAGGTATGCTCAATAATGTTCGTGCAGTGACCAGCGGAAGAGTTAAAAGTCACAAGAGCGTTCCTGGAGCCATTCTGTAGCAGTTTAGGACGTGAGGGGTGTCGCACTGTCCTGCCGGAATTGACCAAGTCGGTCGAAATGCACACTGGACATGAATGGACGCAGGTGATCAGACAGGATGCCTACGTACGTGTCACCTGTCAGAGTTGTACCTAGGCGTATCAGGGGTCCCATATCACTCCAATTGCACAGGCCTCACACCATTACAGAGCCTGCAACAGCTTGAACAGTCCCCCGCTGGCATGCAGGGTCCATGGATTCGTTTGTTTGTCTCCATACCAGTAAGCGTCCGTCAGCTCTATACAATGTGAAACGAGACTCGTCCGACCAGGCAACACATTTCGAGTCATCAACATTCTAATGTCGGTGTTGACGGACCCAGGCGAGGCGTGAAGCATTGTTGCGTGCATTCATCGAGGGTACACTAGTGGGCCTTCGGCTCCGAAACGCATATCGATGATGATTCGTTGAATGGTTCGCACGCTGGCACTTGTTGAAGCCCAGCATTGAAATATGCAACAATTCGAGGAAGGGCTGCACTTCTGTCACACTGAACGATTCTCTTGAGTCGTAGTTGGCACCGTTCTATGCAGGATCTTTTTCCGGCCGCAGCCATGTCGGAGATCTGATGTCTCACGTATTACTGACATTCAAGGCACACTCGTGGAATGGTCGTACGACAAAATCCCCACTTCACCGTTGCCTCGGAGATACTGTGTCCCCTCGCTCGTGCGCCGACTATAACACCACATTCAAACTTACTTAAATCTTGATAACCTGTGATTGTAGCAGCAGTAACCAATCTAACAACTGCGCAAGACACTTGTTGTCTCATTAGGCGTTGCCGACCGCAGCGCCTCATTCTACCTGTTTACATACTCGTATCTCTGAACTTGAATACGCATGCCTATACCAGTTTCTTTGACGCTTCAGTATATTATGCAATATACTAGTCACATAAGCTACTGCAAATCTGCTAAGAAACAACATTACGTTTTACACTGTTCTCATGACTACTGTCTAAAGGACTAGGTCGATATCGTGGTATTTCACGATAACCGGACTTTTTTGGTGAACATAATCGATTCGCTCAGAGTGCATTTGATTTCCAGAGGAACATTTCCTTAGTAGCCATAAAAACGACGCAATAAAAATGGGACTGATAACTAAGTGAGAGACGACAGTCCGTTTGAAATCTCCGTGAAAGGGGACGGATGTTTGATGGAAGGGCAGGGAACGGAGATTAAAAGCCAAATCACCGGCGTATCACTCTCGGTAGCTGTAAAAAAATGACGGCCAGGGGGAATAAATCTCACGGCGAAAAGCAGGAAGGTTGCCAAGCGCACAGCGGAGCAAGGGAGCCGGAAGCCGTAGATAGCGGCGTGTGGCGAATCCATTAGCCGACCCGCCGCGAATGAGCAAAAACAGAAAGAGTAAACGCCGGCACCCTACTCGGTGGAGGTCACAGGCTTCCGTCCTCTCCACTCTGAGAGCTTTAACTTATAGAAGTGTGCAGGAGACCCAGAAAGATATTGCCTCACCTAAAAATTATTAAAGGGTGTTGCAAAGATATGGTTTCACCAAGACTGAACATAAAATTTTGGCCTTAGTTCCGTTTGCAAGAGGAAAATTGCAGTTTCGACGTCGATAACATTTGATCAAAAGTAACCTAACATCCCTGTGTAATATGGAACTGAGTAACAGATATCATGAGAGGCGGATTCGCCAGTAAAAAATGAGGTAGGGTGTATTGTGTAGTCAGCCGAGAACTGGTAGCAGCGGAATGGGTCAGTGAGAAGAGTCGGTGAACTCGAACGTGAATTTGTCGTTGGATATCACCCAAGTAACAAATCCTTCGAGAACATTTGGATACTTCTAAAGCTGTCAAAGTCGAATGTTAGTGATGTGATTGTGAAGCGAAAACACCACGACCAGGCAAGTTCTGAGAGGTGCCGTCGTACCCTGCGGAGGGTAGTTTACTGTTAGTAGAGAGTAAAGAAAAAGGGATACAATGGTTTATCAGCTTCTCATAAGACAACCATTCTGTATTCAATGATAAGCGACACTTGAGGCGGTGTAAACAACGACGCCACGGGATAATGGATGATTGGAGACGAGTGATTGGAAGTGATGGATGACGTCATACCACGTGAAAATGTGACGGAAGGTTTTGAGTCAGACGAATGCCCGGAGCATGGTACCTACCATAATGTGTCGTGCGAACAGTAAAGAGGTGGTGGTGTTTGATATGGGAGTGTTTTCCTAAGTTGGGGTTTGATCCCTTAACTGCATTTACCAAAACGCTGAATGAGGAAGGATATGAACACATTTTAAAGCATTGTGTATTGCTTGCAGTAGAGGAATAGTTTGGAGACGATGTATCAGCATAACAATGCACCCTTTCATAAAGAAACGTATGTGAGTCGATGATGAAGTGAACAACAAAATTCCTGAAATGGATTGGCTAGACTTCATCCCAATGGAATACCTTTGGGTTGAGTTAGAATATCAACGTCGCTCCAACACCATTACATTCTCACGTTTCTTCTCTTGATCAAGAGAGGGCTGCCATTCCCACACAGACATTCAGACACGTCACTGGATGTTTCGAAAGCAGAGTTAAAGCTGTTTTAAAGGCCAAGGGTGGACACAGTCATTGTTACTGTCCAGTAATATGGTGCGGGTAGTCTACTTGTGATCAGGTAGCGTGTGTGGGAAGGCTGCTTCCATTTCCTTTATTTGAACAATCTGTATGGCGCAGGTATTGGCCCAAAACACTAATTTCTGGCCAGCTCCGCGAAGAACGACGACAGTGGCACGCTGCAGGTAGCTGAATATAGTCCAAGTTCGTCGTATTGCTCATGACAAATCCAGCCAACTACCAACCGTAAAGCTCCCAGCATAAAAAAATGGTTCAAATGGCTCTAAGCACTATGGGACTTAACATCTGAGGTCATCAGTGCCCTAGAACTACTTAAACCTAACCAACCTAAGGACAACACACACATCCATGCCCGAGGCAGGATTCGAACCTGCGATCGTAGCTGCAGCGCGGTTCCGGACTGAAGCGCCTAGAACCGCTCGGCCACAGCGGCCGCCGTCGAGAGTCACTAATGCCAATAAGAGCCTCCTTAAAACGAGAAAACCATTTTCTTGCCGTGCTGTCTCCAATGGCATTACTCCTATACCCGGCGCAAATGTTTCTGGCTGTCTCTGCTGCTGTCACACCTTTATCAAAGAGAAGAGTACATCGGAAATGTTCCGTTTTGTCCACTTGGAACTCCATTTTCTAGAACTCACAGCTCCACTCACTATCACCAGACGACAAATTGCCAATATGTAAACTCAAGTAGCAACAGTAAAGTACAAATAAAAATGACAATCGATAAATAAACCCATAGGAACCGTAATACCAACACGTAAAACAAAAACGTTACGAACTTATGCACCAACCTAATAGTTCTGTAAAGTACTGTAGGCGAGGTGAGGTATAGTTAGGTCGCCGATGCCTTCTTGAAAACTGACTAGCTCTTTCGACGGAATGTTAAATTGTACAAAGTTCACGCCGTGCTACTACCTACTACTCCAAAGACTAATTATCGTGTCCACTTCCTCATTCTGCAAAACAGAAAATAACGTTACGAGTTTTCGTTAAGTTCGTTCCCAAGTTTTACGCACGAGGTTCTCCGCTGGTGGTTCCACTTATAAACTGAATTACGCCCGCCTAAAGAATCGTGCCGAGTTTCGGAGTAACTGTTGCGCCCATGTTCTTTGGAACACTAAATCGCACAGCCGCGGAAAGGCAAAAGGAAGGACGGGGTAACTTGTTGATGAGCAGTGTAATTCGTCCCGACCAGCCTGTAAGTTACCGAGAGGAAGTTTCCGTGTCAGACGAGTTTTGCCCGGGGCTGCGTCGTGCTCACAGCCGGTTCCACAGCGAAACTTTTTGCCTGCGCATCTGTCGGTGGCAGCTGGGGGTGAGTGGGGAGGGTGAGATACCTGTCTCTCCAACATCGCAAAGAATACGTCTGCAGCCGGCATCGCGGGGCGCTTTCGCTCGTTTGATGTACCGCAGATGTCAGTCATCAGGGAACTTGAAGATGGAACTGTCGTTGCTCTATCGGTCGCAATGCTTTTCGATCGGCCTGTGGAAAAAGTAACACAGCAGTGGTTTCCCAAGAAGATGTTTACAATAGAAATGGAATTCTAGAGCACGTAGACATCAACGATCGCAAAATTTACAGGGTAAGTCAAAAGTATATGTCACTTGTATTTAACGAATAATGGAAGAATACGGAATCATACATCTACACTCTGCGAACACTGTTAAGTGCATGGAAGAGGGTAAGTCGTACTGCAACAGTTATTAGAGCTTTTTCCATTCACGTATGGAGCGCGGGGAGAATTTTTAAGTGCCTCTGTGCTACTGCAATTCATCTAAACTTGTCCTCACGATCCCTATGGGAGCAATACGTTGAGGTTTCTAGTATATTCCTAGAGTCATCATTTAAAGCCGGTTCCTGAAACTTTGTTTGTACACTTTTTCGAGAGAGTTTCCGTCCATGATTGCAGTGCTTTAGACGTTCGGCTAATCCCGCGCGGCCCGTCTTCAAGAGTCTTCTAGTCCAGAGATTTCATTTCAGTGACAATCTCTCGTGGGTTAAACAAATCCGCCCTTCTCTGTACACTTTCAATATTTCCTGTCAGCCCCACATACTTGTGCAATATTCTAGGACTGAAATCATTATGTCTTACTTACTTATTTATTTATTGTTTATTTAGCCTGAGCAGATTAGAGCCTTAAAGCCCCATCTCACATCGCACCAATAACAACATATATCAAAAAACATTAAAAAACGTTCCCAATTTCTGTGTGTACTTCTGATTCAGTTACGGACATCTGAGAAACAACAGGCTTACAATAGAGAGCTCCGTAGACAAAGGAGGAGTGGTGGCGGGGGGGGGGGGGGAGAAAGAGAAGTGGTGGGGAAGGTGAGGCTGACAACTGAACGGCAGACAAGTATGAGGGGCGTACAAAAAAGACCAAAGTTTTGAAATGGCGCTTCAGTCGGAAGAGGAAGCGCGCTGCAGCTACTGAACACAGGTAGCGGCAGGTTTAGACGACAAACTATCCTCAGCCTTATTTCTGTTACTGAATTCCCCTGATAACTGGAAGGGGTGAACCATCTAGAAACTGAGTGAGTATGTGTAAACGGCTAGGTAATCTACGTAAGATTTTTCTTCTACATAGTTATCCTCCTGCTTGTTACTTCAAAATAAACACTAATTACAGAAACACTGAAATTTTCAGTGTTTAATTCAGGATTTATACGATAATTGTTGATCCGTAACGTGAACCCGAGGGATGTTGTTACAAAAATATATAGTGCTAGAACACACAATTTCATCAACAAAAAGGTAAAATGAAAAGAAAAGACGCTAAACAATAAATCAAACATGGCTTCAATACTTCATCGAACTTACATATTTGTGTTATTCATAAACAACATTATGACAAACATTCTGTTGAGTACAAAATAACAACAATTATATATGAAAAAAAGTTTAGCATCACCCCAGTTCCCAGAACTCCTGAACATAGACATTGACTGTGGATATTGTGTCACAGACACAGTCCCTTTGACTGTTCAGAGATGTCACTAAACCCGACAGCCGATCAGTTCCAGTCATTCCACCAGGAAGGAGGTACACGGCTCGTGTTGTCTGTAGTTCAACCATGCGTAGACAGTCAATACCGCGGTTCGATCGCCTCCGCATTGCTACTTTGTGCCAGGAAGGGTTCTCAACAAGGGAAGTGTCCAGGCGTCTCGGAGTGAACCAAAGCGATGGTGTTCGAACATGGAGGAGATACAGAGAGACAGGAACTGTCGATGACATGCCTCGCTCAGGCCGCCCAAGGGCTACTACTGCAGAGGATGACCGCTACCTACGGATTATGGCTCGAAGGAACCCTGACAGCAACGCGACCATTTGGACTAATGCTTTTCGTGCAGCCACAGGACGTCATGTTACGACTCAATCTGTGCGCAATAAGCTGCATGATGCGCAACTTCACTCCCGACGTCCATGGCGAGGTCCAACTTTGCAACCACAACACCATGCAGCGCAGTACAGGTGGGTCCAACAACATGCCGAATGGACCGCTCAGGATTGGCATCAGATTCTCTTCACCGATGAGTGTCGCATATGCCTTTAACAAGACAATCGTCGGAGACGTGTTTGGAGGCAACCCGGTCAGGCTGAACGCCTTAGACACACTGTCCAGCTTGTGCAGGAAAGTGGAGGTTCGGTGCTGTTTTGGGGTGGCATTATGTGGGGCCGACGTACGCCGCTGGTGGTCATGGAAGGCGCCGTAACGGTTGTACGATACTTGAATGCCATCCTCCGACTGATAGTGCAACCATATCGGCAGCATGTTGGCGAGGTATTCGTCTTCCTCGACGACAATTCGCGCCCCCATCGTGCACATCCTGTGTATGACTTCCTGCAGGAGAACGACATCGCTCGACTAGAGTTGCCAGCATATTCTCCAGAAATGAACCCTATCGTACATGCCTGGGATAGTTTGAAAAGGGCTGTTTATTGACGACGTGACCCACCAATCACTCTGAGGGACCTACGCCCAATCGCTGTTGAGGAGTGGGACAATCTGCACCAACAGTGCCTTGATGAACACTTGTGGATAGTATGCCACGACGAATACAGGCATGGACGTGCTACTGGGAAATTAGAGGTACCGGTGTGCACAGCAATCTGGTCCACCACCTGAAGGTCTCGCTGTATTGTGGTACAACATGCAATGTGTGGTTTTCATGAGCAATAAAAAGGGTGGAAATGATGTTTATGTTGATCTCTATCCCAGTTTTCTGTACAGGTTCTGGAACTCTTAGAACCGAGGTGATGCAAAACTTTTTTTGATGTATGTGTATTATGTCTGGGCGTGGACACTATGCTTGCATCAAAAGTAATTGCTTTGGTTACACAAAAGCGAGAAAGTTACGCTATCAATTGATTTTTATCATTTATAGAGCGAAATTAACATTGTTTAAGGGTGCAAAATACGCAACTAAAACAAACACTGAATATAATGGTTCTGACCACTGCGGAACTTAACATCTAAGGTCATCAATCCCCTAGAACTTAGAACTACTTAAACCTAACTAACCTAAAGACATCACATACATGCATGCCCGAGGCAGGATTCGAACCTGCGACCGTAGCGGTCGCGCTGTTCCAGACTGAAGCGCCTAGAACCGCGCGGCCACGGCCGGCAGACACTGAATAATGTGCGGCTCCATTTATGGACAAAAGAAACAAAAGAACAAAGAGAAGTCGTCGATTCCCAAGCTTTCTCTTAAACATTAATTTATGTTTCTTTCCTTACCAATGCTACTAATACTACCGGCAAGCTTACCATTAAATACGCGATTAATGTAGTGCACCGAACCACCGTACGGTAGCCTTGTTGATAGCGCACCTAAGTGGTTACGTTATAACTACAAAGGTATTATCTGTCAAGATTTTCCTCCAGGTGGTCAGAAAATGAACTAGGAAGTCTACCAGCTAATTTTACAGTGTTTGAGGGATTCTATGCGCAGGAAAAGAAATTAAAAAAAATTAATTCGCTTTATATTGCAAAACATGAGAACCCCGCTGTGCTCCATCCACCATATTCTTCGGACGTAGCCCCAACAGATTTGTACCTGGTTTACAAACTTAACACCACTGTCAAAAAACATCGTTTTCAAACACCAGAGTATATTCAGCGTAATGCGGTTAAGGGACTTCCGCGGCATCCCAGAAAGCGTGCCTTAGGAGGCTTTCTAAAAATGGAATAAACGTTGCGAACGCTGTATTACCAGTGGAGGGGACTAATTTGAGGATGACGACGCATACGATGTAGTGAATTGAGCAATACAAATGTTGTAAGCATTTTTTTTCTGAACAGTCCTCGTATATGGAGGAGATACAACGATCAGCCAGAACATTATGACAGCCTACCTAATGGTCGATATGTCCATCTTCAGCATGGATATCAGCGGCCATGGTGTGGAAGCAATGAGGCATTGGTAGGTCCCTGGAGGGAGTTGACACCACATCTGCACACATACATATCACCTAATTCACGTAAATTCTGGGGAGGAGGCCGACAATCTCCGACGTCATGGTCAGTCACATCCCAGATGTGTTAGATGGGGTTCAGATCTGGAGAGATGGGAGGCCGCCACATCAACTGGAAGTGGCCACTGTGTTCCTCGAACCATTCCATCCAACTCCTGGCATTGTGACACTATAATTTTAATTAATATTGTGTTTATACTGGTTGCTGGTGAGGAGGAAAGTTAGTTATTACTATTTTATTAATGATCTCATTCATAAGCAGCCATATCACAGTCTTCACAGTCGCTCAAGAAAGTTATAATTAAGCTTTACTTGTTTAATCAGAATCGGACGATGACTCTCCTTGTCCGCAGTCTCGATGCTTCGAAGCGATCAGCAATCCTGTGTAAATAAAATGTTTTGGTTTTATTGCGTTGCGTAGTCAGTCGGGAAACCTCAGATCAAGCGTAAAGTTTGCTTTGATAGAGTTTAGTTATCCGATGAAATAATGGAGCTCTTGGATCTAATAATTGCAGGTTCGTTTCCAATTTATCGGAAGTTCCCTTCTGATTACCAACGAAACGACACCTCCGTGCAAATTTCCAATTAGAGAATACATATATAATGAAATTCCTTACACACCTTTGATGTAAATGCTCAGTATATATTTTCTTGAGTAGCATACAATATATTTTCAATCTCTTTCTTCCAGTCATCTCGATAGCAAAATTAAAATTATTCAATGCGGCTATTCGGCACGGAGAAGATCCTAGAAGTCCTCTCAACACACCAGAGAGAATATAACAAGGAGTAATTATGTGCTCATGGAATAGTAATAGTACTGTACTACTTTGCGCATCGATTCTGCGAGTATATAGATGGTCAAGCTGGAAACGTAATTCACTCATAGAATTGTGCAGGGATAATTAGTAGAATATAAAGAGATATTACAACACAATGCATTATCTTGCTGGAAAAAGCCACTGCCGTTGGGAAACATGACCGACATGAAGAGGTGTACGTGATCTGCAACCAGTGTACGATACTCCTTGGCCGTCATGTTGCCTTGCACGAGCTCCCCTTGATCCACGGATGCCCACGTGAATGTTGCCCAGAGCATACTGGAGCCGCCGCCAGCTTGTTCCATCCCGCAGCACAAGGAGCTGTTCCCCTGGAAGACGACGGATTCGTGCCCTCCCATGGCCACGATGAAGAAGGTATCGGGTTCATCAGAAAATGCAAGGCTCTGCCACTGCGACACCGTCCAGTTCCGATGGTTACGTGCCCATTTCAGCCGTAGTTGCCGTTGTCATAGTGTTAACATTGGCACTTGCATGGGTCGTCGGCTGCAAAGGTCCGCCGTTAACAGTGTTCGGTGGATTCTGCGTTCACACACACTTCTAGTCTGCCCAGGATTAAAGTCTGATCTTAGTTACGCCACAGTTCACCACCTGTCCTGTTTCACTAGTCTGCCCAGCCTACGACGTCTGACATCTGTAATGAAGTGTGGCCGCTCAACCCTGAGATTTAAACAGACGCAAAATCCCCAAGACTGGCGATCCTTTACAGAAGCTCGAAACATAGCGCGGAGTTCAATGCGAGACGCCTATAACAGTTTCCATAACGAAACTTTGTCTCGAAACCTGCCAGAAAATCCAAAGAGATTCTGGCCGTATGTGAAGTACGTTAGCGGCAAGAAACAATCAATGCCTTCTCTGCGCGATAGCAATGGTTTTACTATCGAAGACAGTGCTGCCAAAGCAGAGTTACTAAACACAGCCTTCCGAAATGCCTTCACAAAAGACGACGAAGTAAATATTCCAGAATTCGAATCGAGAACAGATGCCAACATGAGTAATGTACAAGTAAATATCCTCGGTGTAGTGAAGAAACTCAAAACACTTAATAAAAGCAAGTCTTTTGGTCCAGACTGTATACCAATTAGGTTCCTTTCGGAATGTGCTGATGGATTAGCTCCATACTTAATCATATACAACCGTTCGCTCGACGAAAGATCCGTACCCAAAGACTGGAAAGTTACACAGGTCACACCAATATCCAAAAAAGGTAGTAGGAGTAATCTACTAAATTACAGGCCCATATATTGTGTTCGAACATAATGAATCACCTCGAAGAAAACGGTCTATTGACACACAGTCAACATGGGTTTAGAAAACATCGTTCCTGTGAAACACAACTAGCTCTTTATTCACATGAAGAGCTGAGTGCTATTGACAAGGGATTTCGAGATCGATTCCGTATTCCTGGATTTCCGGAAGGCTTTTGACACTGTACCACACAAGGGGCTCGTAGTGAAATTGCGTGCTTATGGAAAATCGTCTCAGTTATGTGACTGGGTATGTCATTTCCTGCCAAAGAGGTCACAATTGGTATTAACTGACAGAAAGTCATCGAGTAAAACAAAAGTGATTTCTGGCGTTCCCCAAGGTAGTGCTATAAGCCCTTTGCTGTTCCTTATCTAAATAAACGATTTGGGAGACAATCTGAGGAGCCGTCTTCGGTTGTTTGCAGATGACGCTGTCGTTTATCGACTAATAAAGTTATCAGAAGATGAAAACAAACTGCAAAACGATTTAGAAGAAATATCTGCATGGTGCGAAAAGTGACAGTTGTCCTTAAATAACGAAAAGTGTGAGATCATCCACATGAGTGCTAAAAGGAACACGTTAAACTTCGGTTACACGATAAATCAGTCTAATCTAACAGCCGTAAATTCAACTAAATACCTAGGTATTACAATTACGAACAAATTAAATTGGAAGGAACACAAAGAAAATGTTGTGGGGAAGGCTAACCAAAGACTGCGTTTTATTGGCAGGACACTTAGAAAATGTAACAGACCTACTAAAGAGACTGCCTACACTACGCTTGTCCGTCCTCTTTTAGAATGCTGCTGCGCGGTATGGGATCCTTACCAGGTAGGACTGACGGAGTACATCGAGAAAGTTCAAAGAAAGGCAGCACGTTTTGTATCATCGCGAAATATGGGAGAGAGTGTCACAGAGATGATACAGGATCTGGGTTGGACATCATTAAAAGAAAGGCGTTTTTCGTTGCGATGGAATCTTCTCACGAAATTCCAATCACCAACTTTCTCCTCCGAATACGAAAATATTTTGTTGACACCGACCTACATAGGGCGGAACGATCATCATATAAAATAAGGTAAATCAGAACTCGTACGGAAAGATATAGGTGTTCATTCTTTCCGAGCGCTATACGAGATTGGAATAATAGAGAATTGTGAAGGTGGTTCGACGAACCCTCTGCAGGCACTTAAGTGTGATTTGCAGAGTATCCATGTAGATGTAGATGTAGATGTAGAAGACGTCTGGACGTGGTTTCACCTTGGCTTCGGCACGTGCTGATGACACTTACAGCGGCACTTCTCGAACACTCGACAAGTCATGCGGTTTCCGAAATGCCCGTGCTGAGCCTCCGAGCCATCACAATTTGCCCTCGGTCAAAAATGGTTCAAATGGCTCTGAGCACTATGGGACTTAACATCTGAGGTCATCAGTCTCGCCCTCGGTCAAATACACATAGGTCGTGGCCTTCCCCATTCTCAATGGTACTACATGCACCGCGCGAGTGACTAGCAGTCATTCCAGGTCAGGTGACGCTGAATCGCCTGGACGGGTTTATATCGATAGTAGGTCGGTGGTCAGTGTAGCTATTATGATAGGTGAACCATTAGCTGTCTTTTTTCTTCGAAGTATATACAGGGTGTTAATAAAGGTACGGCCAAACTTTCAGGAAACATTCCTCACACACAAAGAAAGAAAATATGTTATGTGGACATGTGTCCGGAAACGCTTACTTTCCATGTTAGAGCTCATTTTATTACTTATCTTCAAATCACATTAATCGTGGAATGGAAACACATAGCAACAGAACGTACCAGCGTGACTTCAAACACTTTGTTACAGGAAATGTTCAAAATGTCCTCCGTTAGCGAGGATACATGCATCCACCCTTCATCGCATGGAATCCCTGATGCGCTGATGCAGCCCTGGAGAATGGCGTATTGTATCACAGCCGTCCACAATACGAGCACGAAGAGTCTCTACATTTGGTACCGGGGTTGCGTAGACAAGAGCTTTCAAGTGCCCCCATAAATGAAAGTCAAGAGGGTTGAGGTCAGGAGAGCGTGGAGGCCATGGAATTGGTCCGCCTCTACCAATCCATCGGTCACCGAATCTGTTGTTGAGAAGCGTACGAACACTTCTACTGAAATTTGCAGGATCTCCATCGTGCATGAACCACATGTTGTGTCGTACTTGTAAAGGCACATGTTCTAGCAGCACATGTTGAGTATCCCGTATGAAAGCATGATAACGTGCTCCATTGAGCGTAGGTGGAAGAACATGGGGCCCAATCAAGACATCACCAACAATGCCTGCCCAAACGTTCACAGAAAATCTGTGTTGATGACGTGAGTGCACAATTGCGTGCGGATTCTCGTCAGCCCACACATATTGATTGCGAAAATTTACAATTTGCTCACGTTGGAATGAAGCCTCAGCCGTAAAGAGAACATTTGCACTGAAATGAGGATTGACACATTGTTGGATGAACCATTCGCAGAAGTGTACCCGTGGAGGCCAATCAGCTGCTGACAGTGCCTGCACACGCTGTGCATGGTACGGAAACAACTGGTTCTCCCGTAGCACTCTCCATACAGTGACGTGGTCAGCGTCACCTTTTACAGCATCAACTTCTCTGCTGCTGACATTAGGGTTATCGTCATCTGCACGAAGAATTGCCTCGTCCATTGCAGATGTCCTCGTCGTTCTAGGTCTTCCCCAGTCGCGAGTCATAGGCTGGAATGTTCCGTGCTCCCTAAGACGCCGATCAATTGCTTCGAACGTCTTCCTGTCGGGACACCTTCTTTCTGGAAATCTGTCTCCATACAAACGTACCGCGCCACGGCTATTGCCCCGTGCTAATCCATACATCAAATGGGCGTCTGCCAATCCCGCATTTGTAAACATTGCACTGACTGCAAAACCACGTTCGTGATAAACAATAACCTGTTGATACTAGTACTGTAGAGCAATGAGTCGCATGTCAACACAAGCACCGAAGTCAACATTACCTTCCTTCAATTGGGCCAACTGGCGGTGGATCGAGGAAGTACAGTACATACTGACGCAACCAAAATGAGCACTAACATGGAAATTAAGCATTTCCGAACACATGTCCACATATCATCTTTTCTTTATTTGTGTGTGAGGAATGTTTCCTGAAAGTTTGGCCGTACCTTTTTGTAACAACCCGTATATGACACTGTCACGCCATAAGTACGGTGTCTTAGCACCGGTCACCCTCGCTGGGTAGCATCAGAGAAGTGAGGCGTCAGAGCTAACATGGTCTGGAAATGCTGGCTTCCAGCCAAAGCGGGCGCAACTAGGTCGGCCGCCGCCACGATAACACGTGCCGGGCTCGTCTCCCTCCGCCAAGGGAAGGCAAGATGAGCCGAGGGAAGGGAAGCGCAGGCTCACAATCTGATGTCAGCCCAGGAATCCGCCCTTCCGCTCAAGTTGGGCACCGCGTCTGGAGGAGACGCCCAGCCGCGCCTGCAGCTGGAACGCCTGGAGCGCGTAGAAGCAGCTCAACTATTCCAAAATCTCGGGACCACTTCCCGCAGGAGACTAGATTTGACTTGCGCTGCTTGAATACTAAGTGATGTTGCGGCAGTCAGATTAAATATCAAACCTAACTACTAGTATTAAATGTTGACTGGACTACACTCTTTGAAATTTTGAAGGCAGCAGTAATAAAACCCAGCGATACGAAAGGTTATTTAACACTCCTGAGGGGAGTACGACGTCAAACGGGTCGACTTGGAGCAGGAGAGGCACCACAGGACATTTTAATTTTCACTGTCTATACTTTTACAGGTAAATTCATAAAACTTTGTCACCATGACCGGGAAGGATTCAGGATTCACACTCGTAGCAGCGGAAGTTCAAAAACATAACAAAATAATTTTTTTACATGTGAAATTTCATCATTTTTTCACTTGTTATTGGCTGCATTTGTTGCTATAGGTACACTTTTCTTCATAAGTAAGAGAGACTGTTGGATGAATTTTGCACAGCATACAATCTATTTAATTTATCGAAAAATGAATGAGCTGTTACGTTTTAAACTTTATGTTTAGAAAACAATCAAATTTTGTAGTTAATTATCTCAATTTTTATCACAGTTTTTAATAGATTTGTAAAAATCCAGAGTTTCATACACCTGTAAGTATGGTTTGTATGCTGTGCAAAATTCATCAAAGAATCTCTCTTACTTGTGAAGAAAAATGTACCTATAGCAAAAAAGTGCAGCCAACAGTAAGTGAAAAAATGATGAAATTTCATATCTAAAAAAATTTATTTTGTTATGTTTTTCCTCTTCCACTGCTATAAGTGTGAATCCTGAATCCTTACTGGTCGTGCTGACAAAGTTTTATGAATTTATTTGTAAAAGTATAGACAGTGGAAATTAAAACGTCCTGTGGTGCCTCTCTTGCTCCAAGTCGGCCTGTTTGACGTCTTACCCCCCTTAAATAAATCAGACAGCAATGACAAGACTCGAAAGAAATAAAAAGAAAATCTCCTATGTTATTCACTCTGTACACTGAACGAGCAGTAAAAGAAATCAACGACAAATTAGGCATGGGAATTAAGGATTAGTGAGAACAAATAAAAACCTTGAGGAAGAGGAAAGCATTTTTTCGCCGTCAGCCTTAAATATATTTAAATTTACTCTTTTCACCTATCATCACTGGAAGAATGGACAAATAGAAAAAATATATACGAATTACACAAAGATGAAAAAATCGAAATTATGAGAACTGTTCTTCAGACCAAGAGATACCATCATAGACAGTACTAAAAAAAAAAATATACATATTTTGGATCAAAAATTAATTTTTGTCATAGAAAACATGATGACGTACTTCGAGGGACGTGAAAGCGAAATGGTGGTTGAGAATGGAGTGAGACAGGGTTGTAGCCTATTCCGATGTTGGGCAATCTGCACAATGAGCAAAGAAAAATTTGCAGTAGGGAGAGGAAATAAAAACTTTGAGATCTGGCGACGGCATTGTAGTTCTGTCAGAGACAGTAAAGGATTATGAAGAGCAGTTAAACGGATTGGACGGTGTCTTGAAAGGAGGATATAAAATGAACATCAAGAAAAGCAAACCAAGAATAATGGAATGTAGTCGAATTAAATCAGATGATTCTGAGGGAAGTAGAACAGGAAACGAGAAATTTTAAGTACTAGATGAGTTTTGTTATTAATAATGGATGAAGCAGCGTGGATATAAAATACAGACTTTCAATCGCAAGAAAAGTTTTCTGAAGAAGAGTAATTTTTTTAACGCTGAATATAGATTTAAGTGTTGTGAAGTCTTTTCACGGAGTGTAACCATGCAGGGAAGTGAAATATGGATGAAAACAGTTTAGTCAAGAAGAGAATAGAAGCTTTAGAAATCTGGTTCTGTAGAAGAATGCCGAAGAATGAATGGGTAGATCATGTAACTAATGAGGAAGTACTGAACAGAATTGGGGCGAAAAGTAATTTGTGACATAACCTAACTAGCAGAAGGGATCGGATGGTAAGACACATTCTGAGGCATCAAGAGATCATCAATGTAATACTGGAAGGAAGTGTGTGTGTGTGTGTGTGTGACGGGGGGGGGGGGGGGAGAGGGGTGTAGAGAATCGTAGAGGGAGACCAAGAGATACATACAGTAAGCAGATTACGAAAGATGTAGGTTGCAGTAGTTATTCGTTTTCTGAAAAGGCTTACAGAGGATAGAATAGCGGGCTCAAGAACACAACAGTAACGACTATGGTATGTGAAAGAAACATAACTTAGCAATGCCACAAAACACACGGCAAGGTTGCATATGCACTACTGACAATCAAACAGGTGAATGACATTTCAGGCCTTTGAAACCACACATCACTAAAGAGTTTACTATTAACAGTAAAAGTATAAGAATATCTGTAATATAGTCGTTGGAGAAATCAAAGTGAACATTTGTTGACAAGACTCGTTCAGTGTTGGGACTATGTGTATAACATGAACAGACAACATTCTGTGGGTGTAGCTTAAGGAAAATAAGGCACATACCACTCTACCTCGCAAAAGATGACCAACACGTAAAATGTATATGATGATTTCTTGTAAGAGACATATAATGATATAATAAGAACTCTGTATAAGAGACATTTGTAAATTGTAATTACGAAGATTGAGCTCGCAATCCAATAAAGGTAATGTCATGATTACATATTTTACGCTCATATTTTACTAATAAAATGCAAGTCAACAAACAAAATAGTGTCACTGAATTTTTTTGTCACGTTACATATTACGTCCATGCAATTGCCTGCAAAAAGGTACAGTTCATTTTCTCTATAGTACTAAGATTTTTCACGTAATAAATGATAGAATACAAAATTCTCGCATGATATTTTTGAGGGTGTTGCAGGTGGCATAAAACCCATAGGTGGGGGCAGGTAAATCACCGTCTATGTGACTAGGTGAAATGGTTTCACGTTAGAAATCGAATAAATGTTTAAGGGTAAATCTATCAAAAACATACATCCCTTTACCATTTAAGTTACCTGTTCTTGTGGTCGCTGATAGGATCTCCTTCGTGAGAGAGAGACTGCAGTAACACAGCAACAAAAATCATTTGCATAAGCCGTTTCAGCTAAAGAAATTCAGTTACGACTGCATTAGCTTCATCAAGTGTACGACAATGCAGCTCGCCACTACCTGAAAGCAATGCCGTAAGGGACGTACGGATCCCGCGTCGTAGCACTGGCCTGCTTACCTGCTTATCTCACAGTACCTGGAATTGGGTGACTGGGTGACCGCTTCTGCAGGTTCGTAATATAGATGAGATCTTTTTTTGTGGTTGTTTGTGAGATTCTCTCTCTATGTGCCTCCCCTTCCTACAATTCTGCGAAAACTGCTATGGCACATAGCAATAATAACTACAGATATTCTCGTAGAAGTATGGGACGAGTCTGATTATCGTCTGGATGTTTACCGTGTGTCCATTCGAGGACACATTGAACATTTGGGAAAAGTAAACGAAAATTTCAATTCTAACAGTAGTGCAGATGGACGGATGTTTTGAATATAGTCCTATGCGTAAGGTAGAATTTACTGCATGTATCTATCTTCGTTCATAAAGAAGATATAGTGTCGTCAAATGGGACGAGTCTTTGTGTAACATTCTACACACTGACACGACCGCCACGCAAATGTCACTTCTACTACGCTCGATTACTACCCTCTTTCATTGGTTTACCCCTGTCCATATTCAGCAGTCACACTTGCACTGTTCATTCCATTTTTCGCTTTTACTGAGCATAGTAATACCATTAGTGAATCATATTGATATCTTTTGAATCTGAATTTTATGCAAACTCCTGATTTTTCTTTTATTTCCGTCACTGCTTCTTCGATTTATTGACAAACAGTAGGGGCAAAAAACTGCATCCCCGTTTACACCCTTTTTTAACGCAAGTACTTCCTTCTTGTACTTATATTCTTGTTGTTCCCTCTTGGTTCTTGTATGTTAGCAGTCTTTCGCTATCGCATGCTCGTATTTTCAAAGGAATTTCAAACATCTTGCACCATTCTACACATTCGTACGCGTTTTATAGGCCGGAAAATCCTATTAACATATTTTTAACCCACTTGGTATACTACGCTAGATATGTTACATATTTGAGACATTTATTTTTTTGTTATTCTTCATAATGTGAACACCATAAATTTTCAAAAGTGCCCCACAAGGAAATCTCAGGCGATGACATTCTTCAGACGCTGCTTGGATGTGTTCTGAGTGGTCGAGAAGGTATCTTGAGCGAACCTGATGAGGACTTTATTCCACAACAAGATGCGTCAGAATCGAAAAATATCCTTGAAGAGAATTCAGAAGAAACAAACATCTCCAGAGAAAATTCTGGTGGGAATCCGATGAAGAAGATGAGTTTATTGGAAAGTCACGACGAAAAGGAATAAGTTCAGTGTACCCAGTGCTTTACTATTGTCAGTTTAACGTCATCAAAAGATTCTCTCGGCCAAGGCACAAGGTGATCTTGCAACCACAATGTCCGAAGTTTTCCACATGTTTTTTAATGACCAAATTTTATATACCGTATGCACCTTCACCAGTGCCTAAATGTCACGTTTTGTTTGGCAGTACAATAAAAATGTTGCTCTGAGCAGAATGAGGTTTTGGACAGATATAAATTCTGTGAATATGAGAGCGTATCTTGGTGTGCTACTGATCGCCGACACTCTTCGCTGCCGAAATGAATTAGTTTCTTAAATTTGAACAACAGACAAAAACATTAGTCATTCAGTTTTTACTGCTGCCATGATACGGAATCGATTTGCGCGTATTCTTGAGTTCATGAGGTTTGATGACAGAGAAAAACTTCAAGGATTCTTATTTAATTTAAATATACTTTTAAACATCCAAAGAACCTAATGTGAGTAACCTCCTACACTACTACGTTGAGAAATTAACAAAAAATCATGAGATCCCCTGAAGACCCCAGCTTGGTAAACAACGTTGTTGGTATGTTAACCTTAGAATCACCAAGCAGGGACAAAAATCGTCTATACATTTTTCTTTCGTTAAAAGTCGTAACATATACCCCTCTATGTTAATGAGACTTTTTCTATTTTTGTTTCAAGCTATAAAAAAGTAGTATATTGTAAATTTATATGGTTGGAATTTTCAAAAATTAGAAATAATAAAAAAATTCTAAGCTCAAGGGCCTATTTTGCCCTGGTTTGGTACTACCTGTGACCATAATTCAAATTGCCAATAAATTTCATTTGGCAACTTTAGCATGCAGGAACTGCAGCAATTCATTTAGAAAACTGCTTTTCCTTGAAGTATATTTATGGCTTCTTCTTTATTACCATTATGTACTTCCAGGTGAGGAGTTTGTCACCATCTGTTTAAGAGCAATTCAGATTCAACATTTTGTGTGCAGACAGTATTCTCTCAAATTGAAGAATTTCTTTAAAGTTATGAATGTACCGTAACCTGTTTGTTTACATGTTTTTAACTCTGTTTTTGAAACGTTTCGCCAAGTTCAAATGTGTATTACCCAGTCATTAGATCAAAGAGTGAAACGAAATTTTGGACAGCCTGTATATTCAGGTACAGACTTTTATTATCAAATTTTTGTGTGCCTTTGCTTGTTATACCTTTTCCAAAATAAAAAACAAAGACGGAAAACGAAATCGCAACACCAAGAAGGAGTTGTGCGATATAAACGAAAGTTGATAGGCGTGTTTCTATATCTGAAAGATGATGTCTAAAAAAAATTTCTCACCAGTCGCATAAGTTCAAATGGCTCTGAGCACTATGGGACTTAACATCTGAGCTCATCAGTCCCCTAGAACTTAGAACTACTTAAATCTAACTAACCTAAGGACAGCACACACATCCATGCCCCAGGCAGGATTCGAACCTGCGATCGTAGCAGCAGCGCGGTTCCAGACTGAAGCGCCTAGAATCGCTCGGCCACACCGGCCGGCACCAGTCGCATAAGCATAGCGCTAGTAGCGTCCCTGTGATGACGCAAATCAGGTTTGCTTTAAATACACGCTGTACCGGTCATGAGCGTGAGTTACCTTTGAGACTGGACGTGGTGAGTTGATGTTAGCCAAGAATGTCTTCAAGATGGCAAAGACGACATTACAAGACCCTCACTGAGTTGGAACCAAGTCGTGTATCAGGACTACGAGAACTGGGTGTTCTTTCTACGATATTGCAGAAAGACTTGGCAGGAACGTAGCAACTGTGCATGACTGCTGGCAGCAGTAGTCACGAGAATGTACAGTCGCGAGAAGACTGGGCCCAGACAGTCACTTGTCACCACCGAGAGGGAAGACCATCGTGTTCGGCATAAGGCTCTAGCACATCGCACTGCATCTGCAGCAACAGTCTGAGCAGCGACACATCGAATGGTTATAAATTGGTCACTTCCAGAAGAACTCTAAGCCAGATGCTCTGTAGCCTGCATTCCACTGGCTCCAAATCACCACCATTAAGGACGTCATTGGTGCAAAACGAGAGGTCATTGGAGGGAAGGGCGGAGGCCTGTTGTGTTTACTGATGAAAGCTGGTTGTGCGTCGATGCGAGTGATGGCCGAATGCTGGTTAGGAGGAGGTCAGCTGAAGGCCTAGAACCAACCAGACTGCATGCTAGACACTCTGGACCGACATCTGGAGTTATGGTCTGGGGTTACTGATGAAAGCTGGTTGTGCATCGATGCGAGTGATGGCCGAATGCTGGTTAGGAGGAGGTCAGCTGAAGGCCTAGAACCAACCAGACTGCATGCTAGACACTCTGGACCGACATCTGGAGTTATGGTCTGGGGTTCGATTTCGAATGACAGTGGGCGCACTGTCGTGGTTATCTCATGCATCCCGATCACAAATTTGTTCATCGATACGATATTTCGACCTGTGATGATGCCATTCACGAACAGCATTCAATGTGGTGTTTTCCAATAGCATAATGCTCGCCCAAATACCACTGTTGTAACCCAAGGTGTACTACAGTGTGTCGACAAGTTGCCTTGGCCTACTCGATCACTAGGTCTGGGTCCAGTAGAGTACATATGGGATATCATGGGACAACTCCAGTGTCATACACAAACGACATTAACCATACCTGTGTTGACAGACTAAATGCAAAAGGAATGGAACACCTCGCACCTGTTCAATACAAAGCATGCACGTTAGAATGCTTGCATTCAACAGTCTGTCGGTTACGGCAGTTATCAATTTACCAGCATTTCAAATTTGCCATGGCTTATCTTGCGCTTACATAAACCGGTGGTCTTGCTAAGTTAATCACTTAAATATATTACCTACACAAACGCCTTACCGTACTTTAATTACTCTATGGTGTTGTGACTTTTTTTGCATCCGTGTGTAATATTAACATCTACATATCTGTACATCCTGTACGTTCCAAGCATTACGGCGTTACGTTTTTAATTACACTGAAGCGCCAAAGATACTGTTGTAGGCATGCGTATTCAAGTACAGAGATATGTTAAGAGGCAGAATACGGCACTGTAGTCGGCAACCCGTGTATAAGACAACAAGTTTCTGGCGCAGTTGTCACATCGGTTGTTGCTCCTACAATGGCGGGTTATCAATACTTAAGTGAATTTGAACGTGGTGCTATAGTCGGCGTACGACCGATGGGACACACCATCTCCGAGGTAGCGATGACATGGGCATTTTCCCGCACGACCATTTCGCGAGTGTACCGTGAATATCAGGAATCCATTATATCATCAGATCTCCGACATCGTTGCGGTCGGAAAATGACCCTGCAAAATCGCAACCAACGACGACTGAAGAGAATCGTTCAACGTGACAGAAGTGCAACCCTTCCTTAAATTGCTGCAGATGTCTATGCTTGACCATCAGCAAGTGTCAGAGTGAGAACCATTCAACGCAGCATCATCGATATGGGCTTTCGGAGCAGAAGGCTCACTTCTGTACCTGTTGATGACTACACGACACAAAGCTTTACGCCTCGCCTGGGCCCGTCAACACTGATGCTGGACTGTTGATGATTGGAAACACGTTGCCTAGTCAGACGATATCGTTTCAAACTGTATAGAGCGGATGGACGTGTACGGTTATAGAGACAACCTCGTGAATCCATGGACCCTGCATGTCAGCAGGAGACTACTCGAGCTGGTGGAGGCTCTGTAATGGTGTGGGGCGTGGGCAGGTGAAGTGATTTGGGGCCCCTGATACGTCTAGATGCAAATCTGACAGGTAACACGTACGTAAGCATCCTGTCTGATCACCTGCATCCATTCGTAACCATTGTGCATGCCGACGGACTTGGGCAATTCCAGCAAGACAATGCGGTAGACCACACGTCCAGAAGTGCTACAGACTGGCTCTAGAAACACTCTTCTTAGTTTAATCACTTCCGCTGGCCACCAAACTCCCCATACATTAACCTTACTGCGCATATCTTGGACGCTTTGCAACGTGCTGTTCAGAAGAGTTCTCCATCACGTCGTGCTCTTACGAATTTATGGACAGCCCAGCAGGATTCATGGTGTCAATTCCCTCCAGCAGTACTTCAGACACAGTCGAGGCCTTGCCACCTCATGTTGCGGCACTTCTGCGTGCTCGCGTGGACCCTATACTATATTAGCAAGTGCGCCAGTTTTTTTGGCTCTTTAGTGTGTGATGTCACTGAGAACTATTAAACTGATCTCACACTGGAAATGCAAGCACATAAAATAAATACGTACTAGGAGATTTATAGCCTTACGCAACATGGACAAAGTTTTTCCTTGGTTGGTGCTCCATGTAATACTCTACTGACCATTAAAATCGCTACAGACGCAAAATTTAACCGAGAGGAAGAAGATGCTGTGATATGCAAATGATTAGCTACAACGTACTGACATGAGGAAAGTTTCCAACCGATTTCTCATACACAAACAGCAGTTGACCGGCGTTGCTTGGTGTAACGTTGTTGTTCTGCCTCGTGTGAGGAAGAGAAATGCGTACCATCACGTTTCCGACTTTGATAAAGGTCGGATTGTAGCCTACCGCGATTGCGGTTTATCGTATCGCAACGTTGCTGGTCGCCTTGGTCGAGATCCAATGACTGTTATCAGAATATGGAATCGATGGGTTCAGGAGGGTAATGCGGAACGAAGTGCTGGATCCCAACGGCCTCGTATCACTAGCAGTCGAGATGAAAGGCATCTTATCCGCATAGCCGCACGTCTCGATCCCTGAGTCAACAGATGGGGGCGTTTGCAACACAACAACCATCTGCACGAACAGTTCGACGACGTTTGCAGCAGCATGGACTATCAGCTTGGAGACCATGGCTGCAGTTACCTTGACGCTGCATCACAGACAGGAGCGCCTGCGATAGTGTACTCAACGACGAACGTAAGTGCACGAATGGCAAAACGTCATTTTTTCGGATCTGTTTACAGCATCATGATGGTCGCATCCGTGTTTGGCGACATCGCGGTGAACGCACATTGGAAGCGTGTGTTCGTCATCACCATACTGGCGTATCACCCGGCCTGATGGTATGGGGTGCCATTGGTTACACGTCTCGGTCACCTCTTGCTCGCATTGACGGCACTTTGAACAGTGGACGTTACATTTCAGATGTGTTACGACCCGTGCCTCTACCTTTCATTCGATCCTTGTGTAACCCTACATTTCAGGAGGATAATGCCCGACCGCCTGTTGCAGGTCCTGTACGGGCCTTTCTGGATACAGAAAATGTTCGACTGCTGCCCTGGCCAGCACATTCTCCAGATCTCTCACCAACTGAAAACGTCTGGTCAATGGCGGCCGAGCAACTGGCTCGTCACAATACGCCAGTGACTACTCTTGACGAACTGTGGTATCGTGTTGAAGCTGTATGGGCAGCTGTACCTGTACACGCCATCCAAGCTCTGTCTGACTCAATGCCCAGGCGTATCGAGGCCGTTATTACGGCCAGAGGTGGTTTTTCTGTTTACTGATTTCTCAAGATCCATGCACCCAAATTGCGTGAAAATGTAATCACATGTCAGTTCTAGTATAATATATTTGTCCAATGAATAGCAGTATATCATCTGCATTTCTTGTTGGAGTAGCAATTTTAATGGCCATTAGTGTATGAAAAAGCTTGGTCCTCATCTGTTTAGGGGTTAAGATCTCTTAAGTTTTTCTTCAGTTACTCAGCGCATCGTCTGAACTGCGTCTTTGGTACCTTTACCTATCCTAAAACCAAACTTGTCCTCCATCTAACTCCTTTAGTAGTGACGCAGTTTTGTTGAAACTCTGTACTGTCGCCCTGCAGTGTATAGCAGCTCCATAAGCTGGCGAGCAACTGGCGGTGTCGCTATCGCTTGCACTGGCGACCAGTGGCGGCTGCAGCTGCGGCGCCCGGGCCGCCGCGGGAACCACTGCAGCTGCGGCTGACCTTGGGGGCTCACCGCTGCTGCTCCCTGCGGCACACACCTCAGCTGGGCGCCCCTGCAGCGCTGCAACCCGGCGCAACATCCGCGCTCGTTATCCGAAAATCCCCGAGTTATTACAGTAGTCTTGGTTACACCGAAGCAGACTAACACTACCAGACGAGCATTCTCTCTGGTATATGATGCTGGGGTAAACGTCAGAATTTTTTTGCTGTCAGACAGCACTCGCAGAACTGTTTACACTAGGGGCGAATTTGCGCTGATGTACACTGCGCAGCAGAATTAAGAGATCACTCTTTCGAAAACCCATAATTCCCACCCATTGCAGTGCATAAGTTTTAAATTTGGCTCAAATGTGCGTACTGCCGCTGCAGTAATGCAAAAGCGTCGTCACCCTCGGAGTCGACAGCTCTTCAAACAATAATGTGTTGACACTTGCGTAAAAAAGGCCACAGCTCAATGTTCATGTGACGTGTGACGTGCGTTAATGATGTCACATTGGCATCAAATTTGACCAGAATTTTGCCCAAATCCACCGTGGATGTGTCCCACGATCGGGAGACCACAACCCCTCTTACCACACACCGTCTTTTGACACCTCTCCAATGGAGGTCAGAACCGTTGAAATCACGTAGTTTTCTCATGAAGGAAAACATTCAAGACACACTGCTGTTGAGCATCATCACGTAAAGGCCGCAAGAACTGGCATGAAGGGAGACAATGAAACCACCATTTTACCAGGAGTATAGATTCTCACGCGACAGTTCGCAGTGCGATGAGTGACAGCAAGACGTTCCAAGAACATCATGAGGCTCCACCTGTTTGGAGCAGAACGGTGCAACAAATTTTGCACTCGTATACAGGCTGTAGCCACTAACGACTATTCAAAAATCATTCGATGAAATTTGAACTTAGTCCAAAGCAGCTAATGGTACCCACGTTTTTTCAAATTTCTTATTTTGTGTCTTTCTGTGGTATGGTCACAGGGGCGGGGAAGGGAAGAGGTGCAACATTGACACATGCGTGAATAAAACGGCACATGGTCCTCCTAAGCAACCCATCCCCCAGTTTGGTAAAACCTTGGTGGGACACGTCCACCTATGTTGTTATTTTCTTGGTATTTTATTGTTTTATAGACAGGATGGACCTGTATTATTGGTTTTCAAATGGTGTATTGAAATGTTCATTGAAATTAAACTCGTCTTGTGTGTGTGTGTGTGTGGTTTGTGAGGTAATATGTTGGTAAAGAGTTGTGGTAGATGCCTTGTTGCGTGCTCTTAAGTCCGTTGAAAGTCGTCGTCTTTATTTGGAGGTTCGTTCGCCAATTTCCCCAGCGTGTCTCCGATTCCACATCGATGTAGTGTAGCTCAAACTTTCTGTAGTAATTAGAATGACTAGAAAGGGGACTTAACATCTGAGGTCATCAGTCCCCTAGACTTAGAACTACTGAAACCTAAGTAACCTAAGGACATCACACACATTCATGCCCGAGGCAGGATTCGAACCTGCGACTGTGGCAGTAGCGCGGTTCCGGACTGAAGCGCCTAGAACCGCTCGGTTACAAAGGCCGGCAATTATAAGTTCCTTTCGTCTTTATCAGAGGAAGAACAAAATCACCCATTATGATTGCATTCAACAACAGAGATAATAAAAATCAGAGATAATGCAATGATAATATTCGATTTTCTTACGTAGGGAGTAATGTCTTTGGTTCTCACAAACAGCACAGTATCTGACTCGGTTATTTCCGTAATAAAATGTGATATTAAACACCTTTACAGAGAATTTTAAAAATGTATTTCTGCAGACAGAGCCCGTGACGACGTGCTAGGCGACTGCAGAGCAACAACTTCTTTGACACTCTCCGATTCCGGATAGAGCAGCAGTGACCGTCTGCCCCTGCGGTTCAGAGTGATGCAGGGTTAATCCCTGGATATCGTAAGCCACAATACTGTAATTTGTTGAGATTTAACCCTCATCCCACGCCGAGGAGAAAGCGACGACACCTTCTAGGCCTGCATGCTATCGTCCTTCATGACAGTGCACGACGCCACACTGCTACTGCTTACGCGGCTGTGGGAGATATTGGAACATCCGTCGTGTTCACCTGATATGACTCCTTGCAGTCACGATCTTTTCGCCAAAATGGAGGAACATCTTCGTGGCACACGAGAAGACATCATCCAAACCATAGGGCGGTCCTCGCGAGACATCGACAGAGATGGACGCGTTGAGATGTGGGACGACTATATTGGGGGCTTGTAATACAGTGAATGTCTGTAAGTGCAGTTTGGTATCAATTTCAGCAGTGTTGGCACAGCTTTTTACCCAGTCCGTATATTAAGCTTTGATCAGTGTAATTAACTTTTATTGTACGTTACATACGAA
This sequence comes from Schistocerca cancellata, assembly GCF_023864275.1. NCBI lineage: Eukaryota > Metazoa > Arthropoda > Insecta > Orthoptera > Acrididae > Schistocerca > Schistocerca cancellata. Next base: position 185,448,466 of record NC_064627.1, on the reverse strand, counting down.
TGTTCTACGGAAGTAAAATATGAGTACATATTGATGCATTGGGGACGCGAAGTTCGTCAGCGTTGTGGACCGCACGTGCCTTTCAACTGACGCTGCATTTCATCGTGTTCGGTTCACAGTCGCAGGTGCTAGCTCGTACTCCTCTGGCTGACAGTCTCAGCATACTATCAAAGTAAGTTCGCCTGCTCTCCGCTGTGGCAGCATAGACAGTATTCATTGTTCTTTTATTACTGAACATGAGCGCCGTAGGTGATGGAGTAGCCAGAAGAGAATATTACGTTACTATTATTTTGGCGGAAATAAGAATTTTACTTATTACAGCGCCAATTCGATAATGTGGAGAGCAGTCAGAACATTATGACCTCCATCCTACTATCGATATAAACCTGTCCAGGTGATAGCAGCGTCACCTGGCGAAGAAAGACTTCGAGATATGTCGAGAGCATCAAAATATCCACGGGTGTGCTGCCGGTCTATAGTGTCCAACGGGCACAATACTTCGGCGAACATACATGTCGCCATCATCAGCTGAACTGACGGACTGAGCTCCTGTGAACGTGCCGGCACGGAGATCCGTACGCTGTGGCTGCTCAGAGGGAACTGGGTTCGGTCGCGGCGGCGGCCGATTTAAATACCCTCCACCCGCGGCGCGCTCCCTCCGCCGTCCGCGCCCCGCGCCACGGTCGCGCGGTGGAACAGATTGCGACGGCGTCTGAGATGACGTCGGTGTGATGGTTCTGTCCGCCGTGGTCGTCACAACTATACGTTTGCTCGGTTTACTCTTGATTAACCCAATCGCTGGTTCCCAAGCCTTGCTAAGATTATAGCCACATTTACGCGTTTATGAGGTCGTCATTGGTACGAATTTCGATGGCCTCTCTAACAACGCTGTCCCAGTATCTCGACGTCTGTACCAGAATCCTCGTGCGGTCATACTGCATGGCGTGATTTTCCGACAAACAATGTTCAGCGACCGCCGACTTGCTCGGATACATCAGTCGAGTGTGCCTCTGGTGTTCACGGCATCGATCCTCGACGGTACGCATCGTCTGACCAATATACGACTTGCCACATTGACACGGAATCTGGTACACGCCGGCCTTCCTCAAACCGAGGTCATCTTTGGCGCTCTCCACCAGTGCACGAGTTTTATTTGGAGGACAAAACACAGTTCCGACCTGGTGTTTCTTCAGAATGTGGGCGATTTTCCCCGAGAGTGCGCCTGTGTATGGAATAAATGCAGTGCCTGCCTCCTCCCTTGTGACTTCCTCCATCTCAACAGGTTGTGCTGCAGTGGTTGGGCGGAGAGCACGTTGAATCTGCCACTCTGAGTACTCATTTTTTCGAAATACAGTTCTCAGGTGTTCCAAATCCTGGGGTAGACTCTCTGCGTCAGAGATAGTGCGCGCCCTATGTACTAGAGTTTTAAGTACCCCGTTCCTCTGTGAAGGGTGGTGGCAGCTGTCTGCGTGCAAATACAGATCAGTGTGCGTTGTCTTCCGATACACCCCATGACCTAGGGTGCCGTCAGCCCTTCTCTTGACCAAGACGTCAAGGAAAGTTAATTTACCCTCCGTTTCTGTCTCCATAGTGAATTTGATGTTGGGGTGTATGGAGTTTAGATGTGTAAGGAAGTCAAGCAGTTTATCCATACCATGTGGCCAGATGACGAACGTGTCGTCCACGTAACGGAAAAAGCAAGTAGGTTTCCATACGGATGACGACAGGAATTCCTCCTCGAAGTTCTCCATGTACAAATTCGCTACCACTGGTGAGAGTGGGCTACCCATGGCGACTCCCTCCGTTTGTTCGTAGTATTCTCCATTAAAAAGAAAATTCGTGGAAGTTAAGACATGCCTAAAAAGTTCAGTGGTCTTCTCGTCAAACTTCTGACTAATCAATTCTAATGACTCTCGAAGGGGTACCCCTACGCCCCATTGTGAGCAACATCAGGGCACCTACATAATTGTTGGCCAAATACCTGACGGGAATATTAAGTCCTTATGTGGGTAAATGCCCTCATCACATCCGTAATTCCGTGGATTTTGTTAAACGCCTTGATAGCTTCAGGTTGGATGAGTCAGATATCATGGTGAGTTTTGACGTCGTTTCCTTGTTTACGAGGGTAGCCCACTCTCACCAGTGGTAGCGAATTTGTACATGGAGAACTTCGAGGAGGAATTCCTGTCGTCATCCGTATGGAAACCTACTTGCTTTTTCCGTTACGTGGACGACACGTTCGTCATCTGGCCACATGGTATGGATAAACTGCTTGACTTCCTTACACATCTAAACTCCATACACCCCAACATCAAATTCACTATGGAGACAGAAACGGAGGGTAAATTAACTTTCCTTGACGTCTTGGTCAAGAGAAGGGCTGACGGCACCCTAGGTCATGGGGTGTATCGGAAGACAACGCACACTGATCTGTATTTGCACGCAGACAGCTGCCACCACCCTTCACAGAGGAACGGGGTACTTAAAACTCTAGTACATAGGGCGCGCACTATCTCTGACGCAGAGAGTCTACCCCAGGAATTGGAACACCTGAGAACTGTATTTCGAAAAAATGAGTACTCAGAGTGGCAGATTCAACGTGCTCTCCGCCCAACCACTGCAGCACAACCTGTTGAGATGGAGGAAGTCACAAGGGAGGAGGCAGGCACTGCATTTATTCCATACACAGGCGCACTCTCGGGGAAAATCGCCCACATTCTGAAGAAACACCAGGTCGGAACTGTGTTTTGTCCTCCAAATAAAACTCGTGCACTGGTGGGGAGCGCCAAAGATGACCTCGGTTTGAGGAAGGCCGGCGTGTACCAGATTCCGTGCAATGTGGCAAGTCGTATATTGGTCAGACGATGCGTACCGTCGAGGATCGATGCCGTGAACACCAGAGGCACACTCGACTGATGTATCCGAGCAAGTCGGCGGTCGCTGAACATTGTTTGTCGGAAAATCACGCCATGCAGTATGACCGCACGAGGATTCTGGTACAGACGTCGAGATACTGGGACAGCGTTGTTAGAGAGGCCATCGAAATTCGCACCAATGACGACCGCATAAACCGTGACTGTGGCTATAATCTTAGCAAGGCTTGGGAACCAGCGATTGGGTTAATCAAGAGTAAACCGAGCAAACGTATAGTTGTGACGACCACGGCGGACAGAACCATCACACCGACGACATCTCATACGCCGTCGCAATCTGTTCCACCGCGCGACTGTGGCGCGGGACGCGGACGGCGGAGGGAGCGCGCCGGGGGCGGAGGGTATTTAAATCGGCCGCAGCCGCGACCGAACCCAGTTCCCTCTGAGCAGCCATAGCGTACGGATCTCCGTGCCGGCACGTTCACAGGAGCTCAGTCCGTCAGTTCACCTGATGATGGCGACATGTATGATCGCCGAAATATTGTGCCCGTTGGACACTACAGACCGGCAGCACACCCGTGGATATTTTGATTATCAAATACGCCGGGAGAAACTCAAGAATCACTTGTGGAGAGCAGTCAGAACATTATGACCTCCATCCTACTATCGATATAAACCTGTCCAGGTGATAGCAGCGTCACCTGGCGAAGAAAGACTTCTGGTTAGACACACGCACGATGCACGTAGTATCAGTGATCGTGCTGTCCGTGTGTAGAATGGGGAAGCCAAGCGATCACACCTCGTCACAGCTGTCTTGGAAGTCGTAAGCTGGGCAGACTTGTAAAACAGGACAGGTGGCGAACTATGGTGGAACTAACATCAGACTTTAGTGTAAAAGTGTGTCTGAACACACAGTGCACCAAAAACTCATAACGACCGGCCTCCACAGCCGAAGACCCATGCATGTGCAAATGTTAACACCACGAAATCGGCAGCTATGGCTGAAGTGGGCACTGGACGTTGGCGCAGTGACAGAGCGTTGCATGGTTTGATGAATCCCGGCAACTTCTTCATCACGTCGATGAGAGGGCACGGATCCGTCGTCTTCCAGGTGAACAGCTCCTTGGCACCTGTTACGTGGGGCCGAGACAAGTTGGCGGCAAATTCATTATTCTCTGGGGAGTATTCACGTGGGCGTCCATGGGCCCAATGGAGCTCGTGCAAAGCACCATGTCGGCCAAGGAGTATCGTACACTGGTAGCAGACCACGTACTCACCTTCATGACGATCACGTTTCGCGACGGAAACGGCATTTGTCAACGAGATAATGCGCCATGTCTCATGATCAGGAGTGTTATAGAGCGGTTCGAGGAACACAGTGGCTATTCCAATTGATATTCTGGCCCTGCAGCTCGCCAGATCATAGCCCCAGCTTGAATGTGGCGTCAGAGTTCATGGACGCCTCCCCGGAATTTACGGGAATTAGATGATTTGTGTGCGCAGATGTGGTGCCAACTCCCGCCTGCAACCTGTAAAGCCCTCATTGCTTCCACACCACGACGCGTCCGCGCTGTTATCCATGCCAAATGTGGGCATACCGGCTATTAGGTAGGTGGTCATAATGTTCTGGCCGATCCGTGTACATTACATTAAAGTTTCATTCCATTCGGAACTAAGGTTTATCATCAACATCAGCGTAAGATATCACGACCACGAGCTCGAATGTTCTCCTGTATTCGCTGTGGAATGGAAACAGTCCTGACTGAGCGATTCTAGGCGCTTCAGTCTGGAACCGCGCGACCGCTAAGGTCGCAGGTTGGAATCCTGCCTCGGGCATGGATGTGTGTGATATCCGTAGGTTAATTAGGTTTCAGTAGTTCTAAGTTCTAGGGGACTGATGACCTCAGATGTTAAGCTTATAGTGCTCAGAGCCATTTGAACCATTTTGGAAACAGTCACCCTAAGAATTACATCTTGTGGAATTATTTGCTACGAGAGAAACATGTGCTGTGTCGGTTGCTGACGATTACTGGTTGTAGGGTAGTATGAATGTTTACGTCTTCCCACCGCAGCTAAGACATGCTGTATGGATCTCAGATCCGACGAACGGTCCGGACAATCAAGGATCCATCTGAATTCTTCCAGGCTTTCGTGGTGTTAACTGCAGTTTAAGGTTTTGCATTATACTGTCGGGTTATACCTTTAGCAAAGTGGGCATGAGGGATATGACAACCGGATACACCATTCGTATCACATACCTGCAATCACTTACCAAGTAAGTCCTGTTACCATACCCCAGCATGATTTAAGTAACTGGAGAGAGATATATTTCGAGAATCGCTGCTCCCTGTAACCTTCCACCAGATCGTTTATGGGGGTAATGTGTGACCATTGTAAACAGAAGCGCGACTCATCGCTGAACTTCGCAGATCGCCACTCAATGAGCTGGCTCTGGCTGTATACCCTGAAAGTCTCTGCTGTCTGTATTATGGTGACAACGGTAAACGACGCATGTCAAATCGAGATGAAAACTCAGCTGCCCGAATCTGTCCCAGACGGTTCATAGTACCTCTCTGCCTTTAACATCTGCGCGGATTTTAGCTGCTGACATTCGTTCATTCATCAGAAATTGTCGATCTTCTCGTTTTATAGTTCTTCTATTCTTTTTGCCACACTATTGTCCCAAGTCGCATTCGTCACCGCTCCTTCAGCAGCCTACAGGCAACTGGTGTATGATCCTCTTTTACCATTCAAGTCAATAAACCGACCTTTCTTACAGTCCGAAAAAATGGGGACAAGTTTTACAAGCACGTCCTGGAGGCATGCTATATTCCGATTTGCAACTGAGAAGTTCCAATAACATTATACTCCAACCAATATCCAGCATGTATTCACGCCGTTCTTCATCTGCAACAATGGCTTTTTCTCCAGACTGAAAGCAAGCTCGAATACGGATGAAATTTCAAATAATACATGGAAAAAAAGGGTAATAACCATAGCACGTCCTTTCTTCTCGTTAAAAATTATTAGCTCAATAAATGTCCTTGAAAGTTAACGAATAGTAATATGTATCTCTTATGCTGATTAATATAAATTTATAAATATGCAGATCATCTGATTATTCTCGTGACTTGCATTCAAGGTGTCTGTAATTTCTGTGCAAATGAATACGGTGCCCATAAATTACAGACGGTCGGCAAAAGTTATGATAACACCAAAAATACAACGCCTTACCGTGCCTACTATGGTGTAGGAAACACGTTCAGCCAGCGGCTGTGGCCGAGCCGTTCTAGGCGCTTCAGTCCGGAACCGTGCTGCTGTTACGGTCTCAGGTTCGAATCCTGCCGCGGGCACTGATGTGTGTGATGTTCTTAGGTTAGTTAGGTTTAAGTAGTTTTACGTCTTGGGGACTGATGATCTCAGATGTGAAGTCCCATTGTAAGAGGTCCATGATTAAAGAATTTGTTGCTAGCGCACTCGAGCAGCTGTAATTTCGATGGATTGCTCACGCGCTGCCTGCGATATGTAAGCTACATATAAGAGAATCTCAGACTAGAGAGCAGTGTTGTCAGCAGTAGGAACTGTGTGTCAGTTGGAGTAAGTAGTTGCAAGCAGTCTGGTGTATCGAGTTGGCTGAGCCGGTCGTGGGGAGCGATGGCGGTGTCTGAGCGTTGTAGTATAAGGTAAAAGCAGCCTCGCGCATATGTGCTATTGTTGTATCAAGTCCCATGAAAAATGTTTAAAAACTCTGTTAATAATAATCTTTCTTACAAAAAATTAAGTTTTGATAATCATTCATCTCAATTTAAAGAACTAACTAATTTCTCCAATCCATGGTCATCCCGATTATTGTAAAGAAAAATCAGTTGTTTCTTTTTATAGATGAGAAATCTATCGGCCAGCATTGCACTTGGCTGTGCCAGAAAAATTTCTTATAGGAGCAGATATATATGTGTTCTCCGGCGACCATATTGAGGTAAGAATTTTCAATTTATTCAGAATGAATATTCAGGGCCGGCCGCAGTGGTCTAGCGGTTCTGGCGCTGCAGTCCGGAACCGCGGGACTGCTACGGTCGCAGGTTCAAATTCTGCCTCGGGCATGGGTGTGTGTGATGTCCTTAGGTTAGTTAGGTTTAAGTAGTTCTAAGTTCTAGGGGACTTATGACCTAAGATGTTGAGTCCCATAGTGCTCAGAGCCATTTGAACCATTTTTTTTTTGAATATTCAGGGCCGTGACGCAGCACTGCTGACGTCTAAAATTTACCAGCTTAAATTCACAGTCAATTATTGAAAGGTTATAAGTGAGCCACAATTTTATTGGGAGATTAGTCACATTTTATTGTTCAAGGGTTACGGAATTTATCTGTTGGGCAGTTACACTAAATGTGAATGATATATTTATTATATTTTATTGTGGGGAGGTTACACCATAGTGCTTACAACCATTTGAAAAGCGTTCACATTCAAACCAACTTCTGTGGACTCACAATGGATAAACACAGAATAGTTTACAAGGAATCATTTTTCCTGCACGATATTCAGGTAAAGACGATGGAGGTTAATAGCTATCACGCACTCTTCTCTCCTAGGTAAACCACAAACGGTCAACAACATTGAGATATGATGACTTTAGTGACCAAGGGAGATGCAACAATTCATTCTAGTGCTCACAAAACCAGCCCAGGACGATGTGAACAGGGGTCTTGTCGTCTTGGAACACAGGATCACCATCGGGGAACAAACATTGTACCAAGGGATGGGTGTTATAAGCCAAAATGGTCACATAATCCTTGGCAGTAATGTGAACTTGTAGACTAACCACAGGGTCCTTGGAGCGCCACGATACGGCTGCCAACATGATCACCGAAAAATGGTTCAAATGGCTCTGAGCACTATGGGAATTAACATCTGAGGTCATCAGTCCCATAGAACTTATAAATACTTAAACCTAACTAAGCTAAAGACATCACACACATCCATACCCATGGCAGGATTCGAACCTGCGACCGTAGCGGTCGCGCGGTTCTAGACTGAAGCGCCTAGAACCGCTAGGCCGCATCCGCCGGTCGTCATCACCGAAACTCCGCTTTGTTTCACTCTTGGGACATGAGAGTGGCCAGAATTTGGAAACGATGTTAAACGAGACTCATCCGACAACACTAATTACTTCCACTGCAGCACAGCCCTGTTTTTTTGGCTTCGATACACCGTTTTCCTGTTACGGGCGTCGCTGATGAATGGTTTTGGAATTCCAGATCGCCTTCCAGTTCCCTGCTTATGGAGCTCCCTTTGCGTTATTTTAGTGCCTAGAGCGTTCGCGAGTGCAACTTTCGATTCTGCAGTGAGTTTTGCAGCAGTCGTCCTCTTATTCGTCATAATTCTCTTCACGGTCACTCAACAGACATACATTCGTCCCCGTTGTGACATACCGAACGATATTTTCCTTCTTTGCCTACATGTCATATACATCTTCGATAAAGTGCCTCTTGAAACACCGAACACTTCAGCTACTTTGGTTACGGAAGCGTCCGCCATACGTGCACCAACAATTAGCCAACGTTCGAATTCTGTTAGGCCTCACCTAATGAACTCTCAACATCGCAGACTACGGTTCTGACCACGACTGACAGTCGCGACGTATAGAGGACATTTCACAGGTGCCGTTTGTGGTCAAATGCAACAGCGCAACCTGGAGGCTCGGCTAGCATCTGTATCTATGTTTCAGAACACATTTCTCCCGGTGTTTCAGTATTTTTGTCCAGCATCTGTATATTTATAACTTAAAGGTACACTACTGGCCATTAAAATTGCTACACCAATAAGAAATGCAGATGATAAACGGGTTTTCATTGGACAAATATGTTATACTAGAACTGACATGTGATTACATTTTCACTCAATTTGAGTACATAGATCATCAGAAATCAGTACCCAGAACCACAACCTCTCGCCGTAATAACGGCCTTGATACGCCTAGGCATTGAGTCAAACAGTGAATGAATGGCGTGTACAGGCACAGCTGCCCATGCAGCTTCAACACGATACCACAGTTCATGAAGAGTAGTCACTGGCGTATTGTGACGAGCCAGTTGCTCGGCCACCATTGATCAGACGTTTTGAATTGGTGAGAGTTCTGGAGAATGTGCTGGCCAGGGCAGCAATCGAACATTTTCTGTATCCAGAAAGGCCTGTACAGGACCTGCAACATGCGGTCGTGCATTATCCTGCTGAAATGTAGGGTTTCGTAGGGATCGAATGGAGGGTAGAGCCACGGGTCGTAACACATCTGAAATGTAACGTCCACTGTTCAAAGTGCCGTCAATGCGAGCAAGAGGTGACCGAGACGTGTAACCAATGGCACCCCATACCATCACGCCAGGTGATACGCCAGTATGGCGATGGCGAATACACGCTTCCAATGTGCGTTCACCGCGATGTCACCAAACACGGATGCGACCATCATGATGCTGTAAACAGAACCTGGATTCATCCGAAAAAATGACGTTTTGCCATTCGTGCACCTACGTTCGTCGTTGAGTACACCATCGCAGGCGCTCCTGTCCGTGATGCAGCGTCAAGGGTAACCGCAGCCATGGTCTCCGAGCTGATAGTCCATGCTTCTGCAAACGTCGTCGAACTGTTCGTGCAGATGGTTGCTGTCATGCAAACGTCCCCTTTTGTTGACTCAGGGACCGGGACGTGGCTGCACGATTCGTTATAGCCATGCGGATAAGATGCCTGTCATCTCGACTGCTAGTGATACGAGGCTGTTGGGATCCAGCATGGCGTTCCGTATTACCCTCCTGAACCCACCGATCCCATATTCTGCTAACAGTCATTGGATCTCGACCAACGCGAGCAGCAGTGTCGCGATACGATAAACCGCAATCGTGATAGGCTATAATCTCACCTTTATCAAAGTCGGAATCGTGATGGTACGCATTTCTCCTCCTTGCACGAGGCATCACAACAACGTTTCACCAGGCAACGCCGGTCAACTGCTGATTGTGTATGCAAAATCGGTTAGAAACTTTCCTCGTGTCAGCACTTTGTAGGTGTCGCCAGCAGCGCCCATCTTGTGTGAATGCTCGGAAAAGCTAATCATTTGCATATCACTGTATCTTCTTCCGTTTGGTTAAATTTCGCGCCTGTAGCACGTCATCTTCGTTGTGTATCAATTTTAAAGGCCAGTAGTATATAATAACTTTGAGAGTGTACTAAATAACAACAAATGATTTTCGACGACTGACTAGATAACTCAGAAACATTTTTCTGTTTTCCGGGTTCCGCATATTTGACGACAAATGTTGGATTCAGCATCATAAAGCTCGATGTGCAGATTTCATCGGGTTTTCCTTCCACAGATGTAAACACTGACTCTTGAATTACGTTAAAGATAGTGATGAAATCACATTGCGATGTGGAACACGATGGCGCCCACGAGTGGGCGTATTACAGGTGCCACGAGTGGGGATGGGTGGGGGGGAGGGCAGTCTGCGCAAATAAATCACGAAGAATGAGGGTCTGGTGAACAGGAGTGTTAGTAGAAGAGTTGCGCTAATGTGTTTGTAACGACCTGCCGAACTTCAGGGTGTGGGGGCGTGATCGATGGCGGCCGCAGAACCCGAGAGCGAATATTACAGAAAGTCGCTCTGTGCCAAAGGCACTGTAGATTGTGAGTACATTTTTCATTGTAGCTGGTACGCTGACTCCATCAGCGAGATATGAGGTCCTTGTTATACACTGAAGAGCCAAAGAAACTGGTACACATACCTACTACTATCTACATCGACATCCATGCTCCGCAAGCCACCTGACTGTGTGTGGTGGAGGGTACCTTGACTACTTCTATCGGTTCTCCTTCTATTCCAGTCTCGTATTGTTCGTAGAAAGAAAGGCTTGTCGGTATTCCTCTGTGTGGGCTACAATCTCTCTGGTTTTATCCTCGTGGTCTCTTCGCGAGATATACGTAGCAGGGAGAAATATACTGCTTGACTCCTCGGTGAAGGTATGTTCACGAAAACTTCAACAAAAGCCCGTACCGACCTACTGAGCGTCTCTTTTGCAGGGTCTTCCACTGGAGTTTATCTATCATCTCCGCAACGCTTTCGCGATTACTAAATGATCCTGTAACGAAGGGTACTGCTGTCCGTTGGAATTTCTCTCTCGTCTATCAACCCTGTCAGGTACGGATCCCACACTGGTTTGCAGTAATCAAGCAGTGGGCGAACAAGTGTACTGTAACCTACTTCCTTTGTTTTCGGATTGCATTTCCTTAGGATTCTTCCAATGAATCTCAGTCTGGCACCTGCTTTACCAACGATCAACTTTATATGACCATTCCAATTTAAATCACTCCTAATGCGTACTCCCAGATAATTTATGGAATCAACTGCTTCCAGTTGCTGACCTGCTATTTTGTAGCTAAATGATAAAGGATCTTTCTTTCTATGTATTCGCAGCACATTACACTTGTCTACATTGAGATTCAATTGCCATTCCCTGCACCATGCGTCAATTCGTTGCAGATCCTCCTGCATTTCAGTACAATTTTCCATTGTTACAACCTCTCAATATACTACAGCGTCATCCGCAAAAAGCCTCAGTGAACTTCCGATGTTATCCACAAGGTCATTTACGTATATTGTGAATCGTAACGGTCCTACGACACTCCTCTGCGGCACACCTGAAATCACTCTACTTCGGAAGACGTCTCTCCATTGAGAATGAAATGCTGCGTTCTGTTATCTAGGAGCGCTTCAATTCAATCACACAAATGGTCTGATAGTCCACATGCTTTTACTTTATTCATTAAACGAATGTGGACAACTGTATCAAACGCCTTGCAGAAGTCAAGAAACACAGCATCTACCTGTGAAACCGTGTCTATGCCCCTCTGAGTCTTGTGGACGAATAGTGCGAGCTGGGTTTCACACGATCGTCTTTTTCGAAACCCTTGCTGATTCTTACAGAGTAGATTTCTAGTCTCCAGAAAATTCATTATACTCCAACATAATACGTATTCCTAAATTCTACAACTGATCGGCTTTACGTCCCTTCTTGAAAACGGGGATGACCTGTGTGCTTTTCCAATCTTTTGGAACGCTACGCTCTTCTAGAGACTTACGGTACACCGTTGAAAGAAGGGGCGCAAAGACCTTCACGTACTCTGTGTAAAATCGAACTGGTATCCCATCAGGTCCAACGGTCTTTCCTCTTTTGAGAGATTTTAATTGTTTTTCTATCCCTCTGTCATCCATTTCTACCATTTTGTCATCTGTGTGACTATCGTGTAGGACTTCACGAGCACGCAGAAGTGCCGCAGCACGACGTGGCATGGACTCGACTAATGTCTGAATAGTGCTGGAGGGAACTGACTCCATGAATCCTGCACGGCTGTCCATAAATCCATAAGATTACGAGGGGGTGATCTCTCCTGAACAGCACGTTGCAAGGCATCCCAGAAATGCTTAATATTGGTTATGTGTAGGGAGTATGGTGGCCAGTGGAAGTGTTTAAACTCAGAAGAGTGTTGCTGGAGCCACTCTTTAGCTGTTCTGGACGTGTGTGGTGTCGCATTGTCCTGTTGGAATTTCCCAAGTCTGAATCCATAATGAACATGAATGGATGCAGATGATCAGACACGATGCTTACGTACGTGTCACCTGTCAGCGTCGTATCTAGATGTACCAGGGGTCCCATATCATTCCAACTACACGCTCGATATAATTTGAAACATGACTCGTCCGATCAGGCAACATATTTGCAGTCATCTCCAGTCCAATGTCGGTGTTGACGGGCCCAGGCGAGCCATAAAGCTTGGTGTCGTGCAGTGATCAAGGGCACACGAGTGGACCTCCGGCTCCGAAAGTCCATATAGATGATGTTTCGTTGAATGGTTCGCATTGGTTGATGGCCCAGCATTGAACTCTGCAGCAGTTTGCGGAAGGGTTGCACTTCTCTCACCTTGAACGATTCTCTTCTGCCGTTGTTGCTCCCTTTCTTGCAGGATCTTTTTACGGCTGCAGCGATGTCGGAGATTTGATGTTTTACCGGATTCCTGATATTCATGGTACACTCGTGAAATGGTCGGATGGGAAAATCCCCACATCATCGCTGCCTCGGAGATGCTCTGTCCCATCGCTAGTGTGCCGACGATAACACCACTTAAATTTTGGTAACCTGCCGTTGTAGCAGCAGTAAAAGACCTGACGACTGCGCCAGACACTTGTCTTATAAGGCGTTACCGGCCGCAGCACCGTATTCGGCCTGTTTACATATCTCTGTATTTGAATACGCATGCCTAAACCAGTTTCTTTGGCGCTTTAGTGTATGTTGTGAATCATTCAGCTTTCATGGCGCGGGGTGTTTGGAAAGGAAGATTAAGGTTAACCTCTTAACGATGACGAGCATAAGCTCTGTTCGGGAAGGATGGGGAAGGGTTGAGCGGAAATCGGCCTTGTCCTTTTCAAGGGAACGATTCCGTCATTTGTCTTAAGCGACTTACGGAAAAGAGAGGGAGACCTAAATCTGGAATGGTGGTCGGGCATTGGAGTCTACCTAATGCGTGTCCATTGTATGCTACACCAATGGTTATAGAAGCTCTTGAAAAAACTTTTATTTGAGTTATGTAATACATGTCATCATATATAAGGAATGACTTAATTAAGAATGTGTTATAACCAATAGAAGCATTTATTTTGATACACTGTAAAGCACAACGCATCTTTAACGTATAATAATAGAGGTTCGTCATCACATCCCGTATTGTAAAACAAATGAGATAATAAAAAACAGGGGGGAGTAGTGATTTTGCAGCATATGTTCACTAATGTTCAGCGATGTCTAGCTGACTTTGTTTGTATCTCATGACAATGCCATTCTTGCTTTTTGTATTAGGATCTGTTTTAAACACATCTGAAGATAGTCATCACTGAGCGAAATCGATAATCAGAAAATAAAAATTTTGTAGTGTTCATAGAGGGGAATAAAAGGAAAAGATTAAGCATTTCCTGGATTAGCTACATCGCTTCTTGCGAAACTAGTTGAAATCTTATTCCGGCGTAATATTTGCTGTATATTGACAATAAGGTAGCTTTTGAATCTTTTAAGTATGGTGGTTGTTGTTTTGCGGATATTGACTTTTAATGAAGGCATGATACTTTTAATTTTTAAATCATTTTCGTTATCAACAACAGGGCCCGATGATGCGTCAGGAATCTTGTTATATGAAATAATAATAAATTAAAAACTTATTAGGCGATCTAGGCGACATAATGATCGCGGATTCGTTCCAGGAATTTATTTCACTGATTAATAAAATAAAAATTCAGACCCATTTCATATTCAAAGCAACTGCCAGACAACGCGGTGAACTATCCCCAGGTTGCTTAACTGTGTGCTTGAAAAAAAGATAAGAAAATGGAGGAAGACAATGGCAGAATCTAAATCAAAAGTGGATTACAACTATGCTGGAGAAGAGATAAACACGAAATTGGCTGTTTACCAATATTTTAGTAGTTCCAATAGGCGACGTAGAGATAGCTTGAAAATAGTTGAGCAGCAGGACCACGAATGTTGTTTGAAGAAGCTGACGTAAAGTGAAAGAAAAAGGCTGAACCATTAGGCCATCATGCCAACGTCACAAGAATTGATATGAATTCGAATTAATAAAACCTGCTTGTAATTTAAAAAAAAATATTAATCTAGATATGCGAAAAAACTCATTAGAAGATGGAAATTCCGCCAGAATCCACATATATTAGAGAAAATTTTAGCATCAATAAAGAAAATGAATAAATTAAGAAAAAGAAAAGAATAATTGTGGGGTGATACTAGGAATTAGAACAATACCAACAGCATTAACCCTCCCTACCTCCCCCCCCCCTTGCTTCTGATTGCTTAAAGAATGGATCATTAATGTATGAAACAGCTTCAAACGACTGAATAATTAACAAATGAGTGACTGTTGTAGGCATCCGACGTTAAGAGTGTAAAGCTTATAGAGCTGAAGATGTAAAATCCTAATTATGTTGGTTTTATTAATTTCGCATTATTCATCAGCAGCCTAAAGAAGCAGTCAAAACGAAAATTGGTACGCAAAATAACTCCGTTTATAGAAGCACAAGGAATAAGTTTTGAAAAATAAATATATGCTTAGCGTATTTCACGTAAAGGTTCTGATATTAGCAGTACAAAAAAGGGAAGTTCGGGAAAGTAGTAAGGACTTTTTTAATTTCGTTATTTTATGTGTGGGGAGGGATGTGTCTGCAAGAAGAAATTACGCAAATAAAATAACACATAAAAGTCACTAAAAGTAGCTCTCACTCTCAAATAGAGGGTGAATACAGTCTGGGTAATTTACGCGCCGTTAGTTACTCTGCCTCAAGAAGTATAGAGCACTCTTCATTTTAATACTTGAGTTATTGTGATGTATCTTTAATGTAAGGTTGCACACTCACGAGCCAAAACATTACGACGACCTGCTTAATAGCTTGATTATCCATCTTTGCAACGAAATACGTCACTGATTCTGCGTATCAGCGATCCAACAGTTTGCTGCTAGGTTTGTGGAAGTAGATATCTACGCATAGGTCATGTATTTCACGTAAATAACGGGCCGCTGATTTGTGTACGCGGTGATGCCGTCCTACAGCGACCCATTGGGTTCCACAAGGTTTCCACGACCAGAATTTGGCCACCGAGACATCAACGCGAGTTCACTATAATGCTTCTCAAACCACTACAGCACGGTTCTGGCTCCGAGACACGGACAATTATACTGCTGAAAGATGACATGCCCGTCGGGGAAGACATCAAGTATGAAGAGATTCAGGTGGTTCGCAGCTGTCAACGTGTCTTCGATTAGTACCACTGGTTCCATGCAAGCGCAGAAGAATGTCTCCCATAGCATAATGCTGCTCTTACCAGCCTGCGTCCGTGGCACGCTGCACGTTTCGAGCCGCAGTTCACCTCGATAACGGCTTTCGCGGAGACGACCATCGACCCAGTGAAGCAAAAACGAAGAGCCGACACGTTTCAATTGGTCGACGGGCCAATCCCGGTGGGTGGGTGCCCACTGTAGTCGTAATTGACGATGTCAACACGTAGGGGTGGACTGTGCGGAGCTCCATGTTCGACAACGTACGACAGACGGTGTGCCCCGAAACACTTGAGCGTGGAGCAGCGTCGTGCTTTTTCGGCAGAGATGCCACAGATGACCATCTATCCTACTTTACAGACCAGACAAGCCTTCGAACTCCACGTTCTGTGAGGAGGACTCGTGGACGTCCAACTACTTTGCGCCCGGCGGAAATTTCACTGTCCTACCTCTTTTCGTACACTACTGGCCATTAAAATTGCTACACCACCAAGACGACGTGCTATACACGCGAAATTTAACCGACAGGGAGAAGATGCTGTGATATGCAAATGATAAGCTTTTCCGAGCATTCACACAAGATTGGCGCCGGTGGCGACACCTGCATGAGGAAAGTTTCCAACCAATTTCTCATACACAAACAGCAGTTGACCGGCGTTGCCTGGTGAAACGTTGTTGTGATGCCTCGTGTAAGGAGGAGAAATGTGTACCATCACGTTTCCGACTTTGATAAAGGTCGGATTGTAGCCTACCGCGATTGCGGTTTATCGTATCACGACATTGCTGCTCGCGTTGTTCGAGATCCAATGACTGTTAGCAGAATATGGAATCGGTGAGCTCAGGAGGGTAATACGGAACGCTGTGCTGGATCCAAACGGCCTCGTATCACTTGCAGTCAAGATGACAGGCATCTTATCCGAATGGCTGTAACGGATCGTGCAGCCACGTCTCGATCCCTGAGTTAACTGATGGGAACGTCTGCAAGACAACAACCATCTGCACGAACAGTTCGACGACGTTTGCAGCAGATTGGACTATCAGCTCGGAGACCATGGCTGCGGTTACCCTTGACGCTGCACCACGGACAGGAGCGCCTGCGATGGTGTACCCAACGACGAAGGTAGGTGCACGAATGGCTAAACGTCATTTTTTCGGATGAATCATTATGGTCGCATCCGTGTTTGGCGACATCGCGGTGAACGCACAGTGTAAGCGTGAATTCGTCATCGCCATACTGGCGTATCACCCGGCGTGATGGTACGGGGTGCCATCGGTTACACGTCTCGGTCACACCTCGACGCATTGACGGCACTTTGAACAGTGGACGTTACATTTCAGATGTGATTCGACCCGTGGCTCTACCCTTCATTCGATCCCTGCGAAACCCTACATCTCAGAATGATAATGCACGACCCCATGTTGCAGGTCTGTACGGGCCTTTCTGGATACAGAAAATGTTCGACTGCTGCCTTGGCCAGCACATTCTCCAAATCTAGCACCATTGAAAACGTCTGGTCAATGGTGGCCGAGCAATTAGCTCGTCACAACACGCCAGTCACTACTCTTGATGAACTGTGGTATCGTGTTAAAGCTGCATGGGCAGCTGTACCTGTACACGCCATCCAAGCTCTGTTTGACTCAATGCCCAGGCGTATCGAGGCCGTTATTATGGCCAGAGGTGGTTGTTCTGTGTACTGATTTCTCAGGATCTATGCACCCAATTTACGTGAAAATGTAATCACATGTCAGTTCGAGTATAATATTTTTGTCCAATGAATACCCGTTTATCATCTGCATTTCTTCTTGGCGTAGCAATTTTAATGTCCTGTAGTGTAGATGCTCACGAGAGTAGCACGCGAGAATTCTACCAGTTTCACCGTTAAAGAGGCTCTGTGTAATAATAATCTGCCCTTTGTCAAAGTCGCTTTCTCAATGGATTTCTCCATCTGCAGCCTATATCTTCGCCAGGGTGTTCCCCCGTCCGCGTCTCCTCCGCTTGCATACTTTTGTTACCGCGTCACGTGCTTGTGACGTCACCAGGCACCATCCGACGTCGTGGTGGGCAGTGTCCACAATGTTGTGTCTTATCAGTACATCTCTTAATGAGTACATTGTGACAGCATTATATATCTTCCAAATTCCGTCAATTTTAGCACTCCGTCGTCAGGCTACGAGTGGCCTCCCGGGACCATCCGACCGCCGTGTCATCCTCAGAGGAGGATACGGATAGGAGGGGCGTGGGGTCAGCACACCACTCTCCCGGTCGTTATGATGGTATTCTTGACCGAAGCCGCTACTATTCGGTCGAGAAGCTCCTCAAATGGTATCACAAGGCAGAGTGCACCCCGAAAAATAGCAACAGCGCATTGTGTCCCGGATGGTCACCCATCCAAGTGGCGACCACGCCAGACAGCGCTCAGCTTCGCTGATCTCACGGGAACCGGTGTATCCAAGGCCGTTGCCCCAAATTCCGTTAATTATTATATAAAATACTCAAAATCAAATTTTTGTTACCTCTGAAAGCGGTTAGATAGGTAACCGGTGATCGTTTATTAATATAGGTAAGAAACATCTAAATTAAGACGTAACACAGAAGCATACAATTATGTATAAAAATTAGAGATTCAATAATGAAACCGAAACTAATGTTCTATGAACGTAGCTAATGAATGAGTACTAGCAGATTGACAAGAAAAGTTATATAGAAATGTGTAAAGTTAAAATGCAAGCTCAGTCGCTTAGCAACATGCATAAAGACGTACGAAGAACTACCATAAAAAAGAAGAGATTGAACAAGATATAGAAACAATACTAATAGATGGAAAGTTGAAATAGCTCCACAAAGGCAGGAAAGTAAATGGAGAGTAGAGGAACGTGAGGAAGTATGTGAGAAAGCATAACGCTTACTTAGTACGCTTTTGATTTGTTAATCGTAATTTTCCAGTCCGCACGCAATCTGTTTCCTGCGGTGTTTACAGACGAGCATCTTTCATCAACGGGCGCTGGCCAGCTGTCGCACCTCTGGCAAATTCTCTGGCTCCCCTAGAGTATCGGAACTTCTTAAATAAAGGAGCCGCGTGGTCGCCGGGAAGCGATGAATAATTCAGAGAAAGCCGGTAGGTACCTGGCGACGCGGCGGTCGATAACTCGCCAGCTAATCACAAGAGGGCGAGGGCGAGCACTCACTCACTGCTCTGCGCATTGCCTAGCGTTTCGTTCGGAGGACGCTGTGGAAACGCAGTGGCGCTGGACGCATCCAGATCCTGTGGGTGTAGTCAGAATAACGGGAGATCGGCGGGCTTGGATACCCTGGAGTGGTGGTTTCCCTCTGTGATGCCTCATCATTGTTAAGCTCCCCAGGAAATACACAGGGTGAAAAGTATTTAACCGACAAACTCTGGGAGGTTGTAGGGGACATCAAAACAAATAATTTTCCCTGATGTCATTTTTTCCTATGAGGAGTATTTAAACCGGTAGAGGAAGATTTCTCTGGCTGCCCCCCCCCCCCCCAACTTCTATAAGTCCCTCCAAATCCTTGAGCGTCATGCACTCCGCCTCGCCTTCCGTATACGCCTCCCGTCCCCCACGCGGATCCTCTATGATCTCATTCCTTTCCCCCATCTGCTCCTATTCCTCGAACATATCCGAATCCTCTACACCTCCCTCTGTCTTGAACCCCCTCACCCCCTGGTTGCTCCTCTCCTCTCCCATCCCCGCCCCCTGCCACGTCTTCACCGTTGTGTCCCCCCTACCCTCCATCTCTACACCCTACATCTACTTTCCCAAGGTGGCTTCCATCAGCTCCCCCTCCCGGATGATGCCCTCTCTCCCTCCATTTATCCTTACTATCAACTCTGATCCTCAACCCCCCCTCCTTTCCTCCGTCCTTTCCCTGGGCTCCCTCTTCCTCCCCCCTTCCATCCTGTGTTTTCTCCCCGCCTATCATCTCCTTTCTCTCCCCCTCCCCCCGAGTCCTTTTGTACTCCCCTCCTCTGCCTTCCCCAATCCCTGGCCCATCTGCTCAGCACCGCCCACCCCTCTTATGGATCCTCCTCTTCCATTGGCTCATTTCCCCCCTCCCCCTTCACTTTTCCTCTCCTTCCCCCTCCCCTTTTTCCCGTCATCTGACCAGTTTCCCCCACCTGCTCTCGGGTGTGGTATGTCGTATTTGCGCCAACTTCTAGCGCAGTGTTTAAGTGAGTGTTCGGTGTTGTGCGTCCTTCCACAGTGTTGCGAACAGAAATCATGCTGTCGCTGGGTGTGCTTTTTATATCTCTTGCGAACAGAACCGAGACTGTCGCCGTGTTTTTTTAATTGTCTGTCTATTGTTTTTCTGCTTCCTGTGTGTTTTATTAGCTTCATCGACCCTGTGTTTTATGTTTTACGCTCCAGAATTTTCTGCCATTTTTACCTTTAAGTCACCGATTTTATCGCCAACTGTTATTATTTTTTATTATCTTCATCTTTTTAAAACAAATTCTGTAGGCTGAAGAGCGGCGTAATAAGCTGCTGCCAGCCCGCCCCCTTTAGGAGGAATCGAAACCCAATAAAGGAAAAAAAAGGAAAAAGGGATTTCTCTGGAGACAAATTAAACCAAGCGAAAGTGCAGAGGAGACATATCTGGGGATCGAGCAGGCCGTGGTACAGGCCCACCTCTGCCAATCCACATTTCTGGGAACCGTCGGTCTAGGAATCGACGCACACGACGACTGAAATGTGCCGGCGCCCCGTCATGTCGGAACCTTGTTCTAGCGAGTAAATTGTAGTAGTGCCTGCCATTTAGTGGCCTAGGTAGCAGATACGGCACAATTAAACAGACCCCAACAACAGCGACCCACACATGTACGAAGAACCGTTGCTATTCACAATATACATAAATGACCTGGTGGATGACATCGGAAGTTCACTGAGGCTTTTTGCAGATGATGCTGTGGTGTATCGAGAGGTTGTAACAATGGAAAATTGTACTGAAATGCAGGAGGCTCTGCAGCGAATTGACGCATGGTGCAGGGAATGGCAATTGAATCTCAATGTAGACAAGTGTAATGTGCTGCGAATACACAGAAAGAAAGATCCTTTATCATTTAGCTACAAAATAGCAGGTCAGCAACTGGAAGCAGTTAATACCAAAAAATTATCTGGGAGTACGCATTAGGAGTGATTTAAAATGGAATGATCATATAATGTTGATCGTCGGTAAAGCAGATGCCAGACTGAGATTCACTGGAAGAATCCTAAGGAAATGCAATCCGAAAACAAAGGAAGTAGGTTACAGTACACTTGTTCGCCCACTGCTTGAATACTGCTCAGCAGTGTGGGATCCGTACCAGATAGGGCTGATAGAAGAGATAGAGAAGATCCAACCGAGAGCAGCGCGCTTCCTTACAGGATCATTTAGTAATCCCGAAAGCGTTAGGGAGATTATAGGTAAACTCCAGGGGAAGACTCTGCAGGAGAGACGCTCAGTAGCTCGGTACGGGCTTTTGTCAAAGTTTCGAGAACATACCTTCACCGAAGAGTCAAGCAGTATATTGCTCCCTCCTACGTATATCTCGCGAAGAGACCATGAGGATAAAATCAGAGAGATTAGAGTCCACACAGAGGCATACCGACAATCCTTCTTTCCACGAACAATACGAGACTGGAATAGAAGGGAGGACCGATAGAGGTACTGAAGGTACCCTCCGCCACACACCGTCAGGTGGCTTGCGGAGTATGGATGTAGATGTAGATGTAGATGTAGAACCGCACTTGATGAGCGCTAATAACTGTGACATGTGGGTTATCCTCACTCCAAACACGCGAATTGTGCATGTTGAAGACTCCATCACGCCCGAACATTGCTTCATCGGTAAACAACACAGAGGATGGAAATGTAGGATGAATTTTAGAGTGTCCTTGGTACCACTGCGAAAACTGTGCTCTGGGTGGATAATCAACTTTTTCCAGGTTGTGGACCCGCTGTAAGTGAAATGGACGTAAGACTTGCTCTCGAAGGACTGTTCTTTGCACGAGTGCTGATTGAAGGATGCCGCTCCACATGCTGCAAGAGAGCTTCGTCAAATTGCAGCGTTCTTACCGTACGACGGCGCCCCTGTCCAGGTAATCTGCTAAATGACTCGGTCTCACGCAGACGTTGATACACAGCACCAAAGGTCGCATGATGCGGGATACGGCGATTAGGATATTGTTGTTGATAAACCCGCTGTGCAGCTCGTCCGTTGTGGTGCGCTACGTAGTACGCACCAGCGATATCAGTGTATTCACTCCAGGTGTATCGCTCCATTAGTAAACAGAGACAATGCACTACTGCACTGGTGGACAGCAGTTGGCGACAACCGAAAAGCGTAATACCCCCTCTAACAACTGAAGATCTTAATACGGCCTCTAACAACTGAAGAGCGGAATACGGCCTCCACCGGTTTAAATAATCCTCATAGGAAAAAATGACATTAGGGAAAAATATTTGTTTTGATGTCCCCTACAACCTCCCAGAGTTTGTCGGTTTAAATAC
This sequence comes from Schistocerca cancellata, assembly GCF_023864275.1. Classification (NCBI taxonomy): domain Eukaryota; kingdom Metazoa; phylum Arthropoda; class Insecta; order Orthoptera; family Acrididae; genus Schistocerca; species Schistocerca cancellata. The sequence continues at coordinate 185,426,199 of NC_064627.1, read as the reverse complement.
TTTTCACCCTGTATGAAGCCTTGTTTACACCAGAGCGAACACAGACGACGACCTTTGTAACGTATATGTAACCAATATGTAACGTAATAATCAACCTATCATTGAACGGAACCTAACCTGCATAACACTGTGTACGTGGTGTATGAGTGTCAGTTTCACTGTCATTTAAGCTCTCAACAGATCGCTACATAAAAAACTTAAAACTAACATTTGGATAAGCTATCTGACTGCGTATTTGAATATGAAAAACTACAGGAACAAATGAACCTGTACCAATGAATACCTAAGCTATCTGACTGCGTTCTTGAATGAGAATTTACAAGTGATACAGAATCTGACTTGCGCAACGGAATTTACAGGATTAGAGTACATGATATGTTTTGGTGTGTCAGTGTCTCTGTTTTGACCCTACGTTTTGGACTCACTTCTTTAGATGATTGCATTTTTCCCTGTGGTTTAAAGCAATTCGCAGCAGCATGCAGCTGCAGCGGCTACAGCTTATTGTTACTAAGAATGAATGTCATAAAAACGAGTTTCTTTGGTTCCTGTTAACTACTAAATAACTAGTGAGAAGGTATTTCATAAATTAAGTCTCTTTAAAACTTCAGAATTATCACAAAGCATAGCGAATAACAGACAATGACAATTACTATTACATAGGTATCAATAATGGCTGAGAGCCACCTTAACAAATTATTTCAATTAAAAAATTACATTAAGATTTAATAACCACAGCATTTATATATTAATAAGAAGTGGAGAGTAATTGTTATTATTTTGAGGATAAGGAGGCTTCTTTAACTGACAAGCAAAACTATCACGAGCCTAACCCTGCAATTGCTTCTGAGCTATGCTTGCCAATTTTACCTTGAATTCCATCTTCAATCGTAGTTAAGCCGTCGAAATCTCTCCTGATTATATACAGGGTGTTTCAAAAATGACCGGTATATTTGAAACGGCAATAAAAACTAAACGAACAGCGATAGAAATGCACCGTTTGTTGCAATATGCTTGGGACAACAGTACATTTTCAGGCAGACAAACTTTCGAAATTACAGTAGTTACAATTTTCAACAACAGATGGCGCTGCGGTCTGGGAAACTCTATAGTACGATATTTTCCACATATCCACCATGCGTAGCAATAATATGGCGTAGTCTCTGAATGAAATTACCCGAAACCTTTGACAACGTGTCTGGCGGAATGGCTTCACATGCAGATGAGATGTACTGCTTCAGCTGTTCAATTGTTTCTGGATTCTGGCGGTACACCTGGTCTTTCAAGTCTCCCCACAGAAAGAAGTCACAGGGGTTCATGTCTGACGAATAGGGAGGCCAATCCACGCCGCCTCCTGTATGTTTCGGATAGCCCAAAGCAATCACACGATCATCGAAATATTCATTCAGGAAATTAAAGACGTCGGCCGTGCGATGTGGCCGGGCACCATCTTGCATAAACCACGAGGTGTTCGCAGTGTCGTCTAAGGCAGTTTGTACCGCCACAAATTCACGAAGAATGTCCAGATAGCGTGATGCAGTAATCGTTTCGGATCTGAAAAATTTGCCAATGATTCCTTTGGAAGAAATGGCGGCCCAGACCAGTACTTTTTGAGGATGCAGGGACGATGGGACTGCAGCATGGGGCTTTTCGATTCCCCATATGCGCCAGTTCTGTTTATTGACGAAGCCGTCCAGGTAAAAATAAGCTTCGTCAGTAAACCAAATGCTGCCCACATGCATATCGCCGTCATCAATCCTGTGCACTATATCGTTAGCGAATGTCTCTCGTGCAGCAATGGTAGCGGCGCTGAGGGGTTGCCGCATTTGAATTTTGTATGGATAGAGGTGTAAACTCTGGCGCATGAGACGATACGTGGACGTTGGCGTCATTTGGACCGCAGCTGCAACACGGCGAACGGAAACCCGAGGCCGCTGTCGGATCACCTGCTGCACTAGCTGCGCGTTGCCCTCTGTGGTTGCCGTACGCGGTCGCCCTACCTTTCCAGCACGTTCATCCGTCACGTTCCCAGTCCGTTGAAATTTTTCAAACAGATCCTTTATTGTATCGCTTTTCGATCCTTTGGTTACATTAAACCTCCATTGAAAACTTCGTCTTGTTGCAACAACACTGTGTTCTAGGCGGTGGAATTCCAACACCAGAAAAATCCTCTGTTCTAAGGAATAAACCATGTTATCTACGGCACATTTGCACGTTGTGAACAGCACACGCTTACAACAGAAAGACGACGTACAGAATGGCGCACCCACAGACTGCGCTGTCTTCTATATCTTTCACATCACTTGCAGCGCCATCTGTTGTTGAAAATTGTAACTACTGTAATTTCGAAAGTTTGTCCGCCTGAAAATGTACTGTTGTCCCAAGCATATTGCAACAAACGGTGTATTTCTATCGCTGCTCGTTTAGTTTTTATTGCCGTTTCAAATATACCGGTCATTTTTGAAACACCCTGTAGATGCAATCAAGCCTTGAGGGTGATAAGGTCTGCCATCACCGACGTGAGGGCAGCGTGACACGTCTTCCGTCTCTGAACTCTCGACCGACACTACTACCTCCTCTCTCGCAGACAGACCTCGTCTCACAACAATTCTTAGAATCGCGATCCCATATTTCGTCCCCAGATTGTTACTATCAATATCTGAGTGCTTACACAATGCAAAGAATAGTGTTGACTATATTGTTTTCAATGTAATGGAGAATTCTGACACACTCCTTACACCAACACCGAAATAGGATTCTCTCTAAATGGTAGACTAGAGCGAACGAACGGCCTTCGGCTGCTTTCGGCTGGTGTTCGCCAGTTTTCATTCGCGTGCCGCTGGTTGTCAGTCTTCTAGCGAACCATCAAATGAAGTTATCGCTCTCTGCGCTTTGGCGCTTGCAGTACCAAAAACTTTCGTCTAATAACTTGTCTAATCGTTCACATATGTTGCGAGGCGATGGAATGGTCTGAAGAGAATATAACTTCGCTGGTAGAAGAATATACGTAGATACCATAGGTGCTTGTGGACTCCAAGAGATCCACAGCGCAAGTACCAAAGAAAATGAAATACGTTGGAGCAAAATTGCCGATGCACTCGAAAGTTCAACTGGTGACGCGAGGAAGACGTAATATCATTACATGCTTGCATCAGATCAGAACAGAGTGAATAAACACAAGTTATTAAAAAGAAAGAGCGCAATACGTGTTCCTGGAAGAAGCAAGTGCGAATATGGATCCATAGTGCACATTAAAGTTAAAAATATAAGATAGATCTGAACATTCTCGTTGCTAACGTTCGCGATAGCTGTAATTAGATGGATGAAGAATAACAGTTATATAATCCACACATATTATACAAAATGGATGTGTCTATGAGTGTGTGCATGTTCCAAATCTCCTCCTAAACCACTGGACCGATTTCAGCCAAAAATGTTGAACATATCCCTTACTATTAGCCAACAATTTCTGTTGAGGTAAGAACAACCTACCTATCACAATTCAGGAGAAATGACGTCATAAAGGCCGGCCGCGGTGGTCTAGCGGTTCTGGCGCTGCAGTCCGGAACCGCGGGACTACTACGGTCGCAGGTTCGAATCCTGCCTCGGGCATGGGTGTGTGTGATGTCCTTAGGTTAGTCAGCTTTAAGTAGTTCTAAGTTCTAGGGGACTTATGACCTAAGATGTTGAGTCCCATAGTGCTCAGAGCCATTGGAACCATTTTTTTGACGTCATAAACAACGAGATGCGTGAAAAACTGCCGCATGATGCATGACTTTTAATTTTTTTACTACTTTGCTACTAACTCTATTAGCAGCGTGTTTCGCACGCAGTATCCACATATGACGCTGAATGTACTTGCACAAATATATCATTGTACGATACATAGCCCCACATATACGATGTCATAAGCACAGGAATATGTGCAAAAATTCCGCATAGTGCTTGAAATTTTAACTAATTTATTGTTTACTACTAAGACACTCCTACAGTAGGGTGAAGATAAGGAAATTCCAGACAACTGGCAGCGTTTTTGACAGCTTTAAATTGCCAAGTGCAAACTGCTGTAGGCGAAAACTGTAACTGTCTACAGAGCTATGAAGAGGCGTTGCCATAAAGATGTTTACAAAATCGCGTTGCAGACAAGTCATGCATCTGTGCCGAGCGTACTATAAATATTTTTTTGAGATCAAGTTGTGAATTCAATAAACGTTTCAGGGAATTTTTAATTTGCATACTACACAACTGGCCATTAAAATTGCTACACCACGAAGATGACGAGCTACAGACGCGAAATTTAACCGACAGGAAGAAGATGCTGTGATATGCAAATGACTAGCTTTTCAGTGCATTCACACAAGTTGGTGCCAGTGGCGACACCTACAACGTGCTGACATGAAGAAAGTTTTCAACCGATTTCTCATACACAAACAGCAGTTGACCGGCGTTGCCTGGTGAAACGTTATCGTGATGCCTCGTGTTAAAAGGAGAAATGCGTACCATCACGTTTCCGACTTTGATAGAGGTCGAACTGTAGCCTATCGCGATTGCGGTTTATCGTATCGCGACATTTCTGCTCGCATTGGTCGAGATCCAATGACTGTTCGCAGAATATAGAATCGGTGGGTTCAAGAGAGTAATAAGGAACGCCGTGCTGGATCCCAATGGCCTCGTATCATTAGCAGTCAAGATGACAGGCAGCTTATCCGCATGGCTGTAACTGATCGTGCAGCCACGTATCGATCCCTGAGTCAACAGATGGAGACGTTTGCAACACAACAACCATCTTCACGAACAGTTCGACGACGTTTGCAGCAGCATGGACTATCAGCTCGGAGACCATGGCTGCGGTTACCCTTGACACTGCATCACAGACAGAAGCGCCTGCGATGGTGCACTCAACGACGAACGTAGGTGCACGAATGGCAAAACGTCATTTTTTCGGATGAATCCAGATTCTGTTTACAGCATCAAGATGGTCGCATCCGTTTTTGGCGACATCGCGGTAAACGCACATTGGAAGCGTGTATTCGTCATCGCCATACTGGCGTATCACCGGCGTGATAGTATGGGGTGCTGTCGGTTACACGTCTCGGTCACCTCTTGTTAGCACTGACGGCACTTTGAACAGTGGACGTTACATTTCAGATGTGTTACTACCCGCGGCTCTACCCTCCATTCGATCACTGCGAAACCCTACATTTCAGCAGGATAATGCACGATCGCATGTTGCAGGTCCTGCACAGGCCTGTCTGGATACAGAAAATGTTCGACTGCTGCCCTGGCCAGCACACTCTCCAGATCTCTCACCAACTGAAAACGTCTGATCAATGGTGGCCGAGCAACTGGCTCGTCACAATACGCCAGTCACTATTCTTGATGAACTGTGGTATCGTGTTGAAGCTGTATTGGCAACTGTACCTGTACACGCCATCCAAGCTCTGTTTGACACAATGCCCAAGCGTATGAAGGTCGTTATTACGGGCAGAGGTGGTTGTTCTGGGTACTGATTTCTCAGGATCTATGCACCCAAATTGCATGAAAATGTAATCACAATGTCAGTTCTAGTATTATATATTTGTCCAATGAAAACCCGTTTATCATCTGCATTTCTTCTTGCTTTAGGTATTTTAATGGCCAGTACTGTATGATTCTTGATTTGGATACTGTACTTATAAATGGTTCAAATGGCTCTGAGCACTATGGGACTTAACAGCTGTGGTCATCAGTCCCCTAGAACTTAGAACTACTTAAACCTAACTAACCTAACGACATCACACACATCCATGCCCGAGGCAGGATTCGAACCTGCGACCGTAGCAGTCGCGCGGTTCCGGACTGCGCGCCTAGAACCGCGAGACCACCGCGGCCGGCACTGTACTTATACACTTGTATATTATGCTTCTTTCTTTGTACGAATGTCCCGTAATTGCAAAAGCGTTTTCACGAATACATGGAACTGAAATTTTTTCTATATTATACAGCGAAAACCGTTCATTTTTGTCAAATAGAAAAATGGAAAAATGAATACCCGGACAATGTCGGGTTTGTAAGCTAATGATAAATGATAATGGTTTACCTGGAATCACGTTAATCTTCCCTCAAACTTTGTAGTAGATTTTATCAAACAGCCTGTGTGACATGTTTTATTAACATCATCTTCCTAATACGTACTTCATCAGAATCCTCTCAAGTGCTTAGCATATGTCTCTGCAGACAGCACCAACTGGGATATAGCTGTAAACACTACAGTAATGTAAATGGCTCCACTTGGTAATAATTAGAGTGTAAATGCTAGCCTTTCCTCAGGTTACGTTGGCCGCCCCTAATTAGCGTTCTCCTGTTAAGTATCCTCATCAATACTAATGAGAACCCAGTGAAAACCTGGAAAGCTTCAAACGACGTTTGTCCAAACTTCTGAAATAACGCTAAGGAAAGATGGATTTGCACTTCAGTAGTAAGTGCACTGCCTAGACGCAATTCACACTGTAATATCCACGACACTATGTTCTAGCCGCAAGATGTTAAAATGAACTAAGTGTACAAACTTCAAGAAATATTGCGACACTACGTATAGAAAAGACTGTATCGTCTAAAAATGACAATAATTATTTCATTATTTCTATAGAAACTTAATTTCTGTGTGAATTAAAACTATTATCAGTGAACTACATTCATAGACAACGATAATTATAATATTTTTTTGTTATCTGTGATAATTGTGGTTCAGTTGTTCTTCCTGTGCTAACCGAGGAACTGTTCGGACGTGAGACGTGTGAGGTCTGTAAAGAGAAAACCTGTAACTATATACTGTTAATTATTATTTGAAAAAAGAGCCGCTATTGTCTAGACGTGGATTTGTATTTATTTTAACTGTAATCCAATCTAATCAATGTTTTTAAGAGTTAATTTTCAGCTCCGCAATTAGGAGCGCAACCATTAGCGCTAGTAATTTACAGCGGAGTTTACTAGTAGCTGGTATAAAAAATATTAAACATTTTCATTGAGAATAATTTTAAATGCTAAAGAATAGAGAACAAAAGGCTTACAGACTTTTATATAAATATATTAACTTGATATAAAAAGAATCGAGAATAACAATAGACAAATTGACTATCGTCTGTCTGCCGCCATCTTAGCAAAAATATCTCCGCGGCATCGAGAATTTTAACAAACATAAATGTTGTTAGATATAAATGAATGGAAGTAAATGAGCACCGGTGGTCCCGAATCTACTTTAAAAGACAGCATTCAACTCAGGTTGAATCTTTAAAAATAGTACTCACAGCACGTTACGTAATATCAATTTCTTATTTGCTGATGTATGAAGCCTAATTATTTCGGACGATTTACATGAAATATTTTAATGGAAGACATACGTCAGTGTTGTGCGCGGGTAGTATTTTGTGACTAAATGTTCCCTTTGCTAGATAAAAGTGCTTCCATCGTAAGCAACAGTTGTGTAAAATCTGATAAATGATATGCAATTTAGTGCCACTCACACGACTTTACAGACAACATTTCTACACAACTTCAAGGAGAGATTTCTTTATCAGAGTGACAAATATTAGCCGGGATAATCATTTTTGAGATAAAACGAATTGTTACGCTGACAATAGGTAACTGGATTTATATATATATATATATTTTGATCTATCTAAAATATCATTTATAAGTAATTAAAGTCACGAAATACTATAAACTGGTTCCGCCACAACGCTTACGAACAATTCTTCCTTTTGATGCGACAGTTTGTTTATTTCGTCGAAAACAGTGCGCTCGCCGTACAAAACAATCCTCTCTGAATATCAAGGTCTTGCGTCATGGCTGTATTCTGCTGCATCTTGTTTGCCGATTAATAGTCAAAAACAGTAACACGGCGTTCATAGGCTATGGTATTCATGTAGTATTCCATTCCGTTCCTTCCAGTGTACACGCTTGCTCACAGATATAGGTGAATGATAGTAGACGCTGGCGAATCGTCTGCGAATGCTCGTTCACTTGTGTTCGCTTCCATTCGGTCCACTGTAAATTCAGGCTTCAGTCACCCTATTAGAAACGCCCATTGCTAGCACTGGAGCGCTATAGACACAGTACCAGTGGTTACAGGCAGTCACGTGACCATCCACCGCTGGCTTAAGTCATGGCAGTGAAGCGATGTGAATGGGCCGGATGGTTGTATGGAATCAGCGCGGTAATGTGTGGCGATGTGACAGAATGACAGACGGAAGCTAATGTATTTGCACGTGAAACTGCCATATTTATTGATGGACTGACGAGGACTATCCAAGCTGTCGACAAGGAATGGTATAAGGCGTAAGAGGAGTGGTCGTTAAAGACCTCAGCTGACACGAACAGGAGACGAGTGCCATGAACTGCCGATAAGGATCGGTTTCAAAGCCGAAAGGAATTTCCATTGTCAGTGAAAACAGGCTGATCTAAGATGAGCAGTCATCTGGACATCTGGTGTGGGGTACTTCGCAAAAGGCCAAAGGTCCCAGCGGCACACAAAGCTTGCATCTTATATCTGCCAAAGGACACAGAAAATAAACCTTAGCTCATTGAAGGTGTGTAATGTGGTACCATGAGTCACGACGTTCTCTCTTCAAATGATGCAAGGCATCGAATGCAATGACAGCCTAACGAGGTACTTAACCCGCATTGTGTGAAGGTTGTAGTTCAGTCTGGAGGTGTTTCTGACATGTTTTGGGGTTGTTTTCCGTACCATGACTTGGCCTATTAATTTAGTTTACCAGAAGCAGGCTGTTTACTCCTATATTCTGAGGGGCCAAATTTCCAATCCCGGTAGCTGAGTGGTCAGCGCTACAGAATGTCAATCCTAAGAGCCCGGGTTCGATTCCCGGCTGGGTCGGAGATTTTCTCCGTCCAGGGACTGGGTGTTCTGTTGTCCTGATCATCTTCATTTCATCCCCATCGACGCGCAAGTCACCGACGTGGCGTCAAATCGAAAGACTTGCACCCGGCGAACGGTCTACACGACGGGAAGCCCTAGTTACACGACATTTACATTTTTAGGGGCCCAATGTTGCCCTTCCTTCTATAACTTCGTAGTGAGTATACTGTGGACACTCCTGTCTTCCGAGGTGACAAAAGCCATGTTCATTGGGCGACAAGCATAGTTCCTGGTTTGACGAATATTCAGACATCCCATCACTAAACTGTCCGATCTTCGACTCACATAAAGTGTCTGGAACTATTTGGAACGTTGGATAAAACGTAGCAATCAACATTATCGAGAATTTGCTAGCTTTGCGGCAGCAACAGCCAAGATCTCGGCACGCGAGCAGTTCTCTGGCTCACGTTTCATAGAGCTCTTGATTGCGTGCACAGTTCCCCCACCGCCACCGCTACGGAATGTGAGGAAGGGGAAATGCGGAAACTGCGAATGTGCCACATTCAGATGGCAATGCAGTTGCATTGCATACGGTTTGGTTTCACATTTCATATTTCTCGCCGGCCGGAGTGGCCGTGCGGTTCTGGGCGCTACGGCCTGGAACCAGGCGACCACTACGGTCGCAGGTTCGAATCCAGCCTCGGGCATGGATGTGTGTGATGTCCTTAGGTTAGTTAGGTTTAATTAGTTCTAAGTTCTAGGCGGCTGATGACCTCAGCAGTTAAGTCGCATAGTGCTCAGAGCCATTTGAACCATTTGAACCCTTATTTCTCAGGGACACAGGCCACAAACAAAACCAATTTTCAATATTATGTTTCTGGCACACTGAAGACATAATATAGTTCTACCCGGTACAAACCGTCGGCATATGAACAGATGCAGGCAATTTCACATATTTTTCGCACTCAGGTGGACACGTATTTGTGACTTATTTGTTTCATCATGAAGAAAGCTTTCCAGACACTACTGATCGAAATATTTTATCACATTTGCAATCTCATTATGGAGACGTGGCAACTCTTTCCAAGAAAAACGACGTAGACAGGTTTAACATAAGAGAATTTGTGTTTTAAACGGGAAGTACACTGCAGGTCAGTTCGTTCAATCTGCAAAAGCGAAGGCATGCTTTCAACTGAAACGGATCACAACTCGGAAACAGATCTAAGGCTCGCAGTGTCCTCAAAACGGTTGGAAAGCTACCCTTGTAATTCTTTCAATACCACAGTGAATTACTCAAACCCCCTGTTTTCGTTAACGACAATGAGATTAGGGAACTGGACTATGTGGTGAGTCAGAATTTGTCCGTGCTCCGATGCGCTCTTCTTTTTAAATGCATTCTCATCAAATCATATGTTACATACCGGCAAATTTAGCACGAAGTGCTTCTTAGTGAGCTTATCAGTGAATATCGTCATTGATCGTTGTAATTTTTTGCTCTTTCATTGTCACCTAAATCTTCCAATTTTTCTACATCTACATCTACATCTACATCCATACTCCGCAAGCCACCTGACGGTGTGTGGCGGAGGGTACCTTCAGTACCTCTATCGGTTCTCCCTTCTATTCCAGTCTCGTATTGTTCGTGGAAAGAAGGATTGTCGGTATGCCTCTGTGTGGGCTCTAATCTCTCTGATTTTATCCTCATGGTCTCTTCGCGAGATATACGTAGGAGGGAGCAATATACTGCTTGACTCTTCGGCGAAGGTATGTTCTCGAAACTTTGACAAAAGCCCGTACCGAGCTACTGAGCGTCTCTCCTGCAGAGTCTTCCACTGGAGTTTATCTATCATCTCCGTAACGCTTTCGCGATTACTAAATGATCCTGTAACGAAGCGCGCTGCTCTCCGTTGGATCTTCTCTATGTCTTGTATCAACCCTATCTGGTACGGATCCCACACTGCTGAGCAGTATTCAAGCAGTGGGCGAACAAGCGTACTGTAACCTACTTCCTTTGTTTTCGGATTGCATTTCCTTAGGATTCTTCCAATGAATCTCAGTCTGGCATCTGCTTTACCGACGATCAACTTTATATGATCATTCCATTTTAAATCACTCCTAATGCGTACTCCCAGATAATTTATGGTATTAACTGCTTCCAGTTGCTGACCTGCTATTTTGTAGCTAAATGATAAAGGATCTATCTTTCTGTGTATTCGCAGCACATTACACTTGTCTACATTGAGATTCAGTTGCCATTCCCTGCACCATGCGTCAATTCGCTGCAGATCCTCCTGCATTTCAGTACAATTTTCCATTGTTACAACCTCTCGATACACCACAGCATCATCTTCAAAAAGCCTCAGTGAACTTCCGATGTCATCCACCAGGTCATTTATGTATATTGTGAATAGCAACGGTCCTATGACACTCCCCTGCGGCACACCTGAAATTACTCTTACTTCGGAAGACTTCTCTCCATTGAGAATAACATGCTGCGTCCTGTTATCTAGGAACTCCTCAATCCAATCACACAATTGGTCTGATAGTCCATATGCTCTTACTTTGTTCAATAAACGACTGTGGGGAACTGTATCGAACGCCTTGCGGAAGTCAAGAAACACGGCATCTACCTGGGAACCCGTGTCTATGGCCCTCTGAGTCTCGTGGACGAATAGCGCGAGCTGGGTATCACATGACCGTCTTTTTCGAAACCCATGCTGATTCCTACAGAGTAGATTTCTAGTCTCCAGAAAAGTCATTATACTCGAACACAATACGTGTTCCAAAATTCTACATTCGCTGCATGATATGTCATTTTATAGCAAATTTGCAGTACCCGTCAATTATGCTACTCCATAGTAGATCCTGAGAATTCTCATTCCTTTCTTCTGTCAGTCTCATTAATTTTTAAAGGCTTGCGATGGTAGATCGCTAGACTGCCTCTTTTTGTGCAAGCAGCCGATAGACCAGTGAGCGTCCTTTTTTACCATGAACAAACAGCGTAGGCTAAGCACAGCTGACACCACGTTTCTGCCGAACTGAAGAAAGTTGTGCTGACCAAAATATGCCAAACTGTAAAACTAAATGAAATGCCGCGCTGTATCGGATACTTCCGAGAAGGATCAAGCGAAGCCGAGTCAGACCAGACCTTGATCTGCACTGAACAGAGGCAGCACATGCTCATGTGCAATTTGGCAGACTGTGGCCGGCACTAGTAAATGACATCTAATCAATAATGACTGTCTTTAGCTTGACATAAAATGTGAACTCTGTCGACAGGCCCTGGCGGGCCCAGCGGCACCGACTGACCGCCATGTCATCCTCCGCAAGTGGCCTCATTGGATGTGGTACGGAGGGGCGTAGGGTGAGACGCCAATTGCGTCATTGGATGCAGTGTGGAGTGGCGGGCGTGAGGTGGGCCACCAATGGCCTCATAGGATGCGGTATGGAGGGGTGTGGAGTGAGCTGCCAATGGCGTCACTGGATGTGGTATGGAGGGGTGTGGGTAAGCACACTGCTCTCCCGGCCATTGTCAGTTTTCGTGACTGAAGCAGCTAGTACTCGGTCAAGTAGATCCTCAGTTGGCATCACGAGGCTGAGCGCTTGCCGATCCAGTCCTCTCACAGAGGAAAAAGTCCTCCTCCACATGGCAATCGTAGCGCTGACCGCTCAGCTATGGAGGTGGAACCTTAGCTTGATGCCTCACACTTAAAGAAACTTAGTACTCTGTTCCTCACTGAACTGAAGCACTTTAAAGGCTTGAGTCGATGTGTCACTGTATAGCCGGCCGGTGTGGCCGAGCGGTTCTAGGCGCTTCAGTGTGGAACTGCGCGACCGTTACGGTCGCAGATTCGAATCCTGCCTCGGGCATGGCTGTGTGTGATGTCCTTAGGTTAGTTAGGTTTCAGTAGTTGTAAGTCTATGGGACTGATGACCTCAGATGTTAAGTCCCATAGTGCTCAGAGACATTGGAACCATTTTTGTCACTGTATAAGGATTACATATCCTGTGGGTGCCTAATATTTTTCTATCTGGTTTGCTTGTAGTGGGTACTGATCTTACATATCATTACTTTCGTAAACCTGTTGTTTTACTCTACATGTCCGCTCTGATAGCTGATTTTGCCTAATTTGGACTCACCACACTTTACACAGCAAGCACAGAGCAAGAGTAAGTTCTTTATTTTTGTCGAACTGCAATATATGGCACGGTCAAAGAATTCTGAACCAGGATCACCTGATATCAATTCTCCACGTTATCCCGGTAGAACATCCGCTACAGCACCTTCTGCGTTTGTGATTCAGGGACTCGCAGTCTCGGCCAGAGATAGATGCCACATCCCCTGTTAATTGAGTGTCAAGTTGGCTGCACTGACATAGCATGTCTGCAAGTGGCGTAGTGATAATTCCAATGAGAGTTATCACAAGTCTGCCACATGTGGTGGTCAAGTTTGTCAATCTCCTACCTCAACATGATTTAGCCGGTTAGAATCTGCAGTATGTTGACCGTTGATGGCTGGTACAGGTTTTGGAACTGATCTAAGTACGTTGGAGTAGTCGCTCCGACCACTTATACAGGAGAACATGGCATGTGTTCGATGGTTAATAATAATAATAAAAAATTTAAAGAAATTAAAAAATTATAAAACAGTTCTTATGGTCACCAATCAAATAGCTTTACTGGTTTTATTGTAAATGCTTCTAACAGTGACGCCATTGGCAGTTAACTCCATGCCCCACCATACCGCATCCAATGACGCCATTGGTGGCCCACCCCACGCCCACCACTCCACACTGCATCCAATGATGCAATTGGCGGCTCACCCCATACTGCTACGTACCACATCCAATGACACCATTGGCGGAGGATGACATGGCGGTCAGTCGGTGCCACTGGGCCCGCTAGAACTGTCGACAGAGTTCACGTTTTATGTCAAGCTAAAGACACTCAATAATAGTGGTTAATAATATAATTAAAGACTCATGCTTTACCCGAGCCAGATTCTACGAGAAACTTGTTCTAAGGTGTTTCTTTAGAAGGATTTCTCTTGCAATTGTTCATAAGACAGTACATTTTTGCAAACAGTATATTGCACAGTCAACAGCTTTAACACTGCCTGGTATGTTCCCTTGTGCTCCCTGATCAGCTAAAAAAATTAAAAAAATTATAAAACAGTTCTTATGGTCACCAGTCACATAGCTTTAGTGGTTTTGTTGTAAATGCTTCTAACAGTTCTGCTACTGAACTAGAGCGGTTTTAATTCCCTAATGTTTTAAGATTTGAAAGTTTATGGTTGCTCACATAACGATTGTTACTCTACTTTAGTTACATTATGGAGCTGCAGCTAATCATTCATGCCAGTGCACGGAGGCGAAGACTAAACTGGCTTCCTAACTACTACGATGATTTTGTTTTTATCTGATAAATTCAAGAGTATGCAAGAACTCAAATAAATATCTTTTATGTCATGCTTCCTGATTTCAAGTTTTCCAAGAGAGCTTGATCAAACTGGTTCAGTTTGTGTAAATGTTTAAAATTTGCGATTTTGCTGTTTTTGGGTTGGTGCACAGTTTCGCAGTGTTTCATCATAGGTTCAACAAAGACAGAGAATATAGATAACACTGACTTGAGTCATCAACAACATCTTCTTCTTCATTATTTACAACAATCTGCTAACAGCGGAGTAATTTTTCGATTCCACGAGTGTAGGAATCGCGTGGTTTTAAGTAGAAGGACGTCGAGCCAAGTTCGTAGCGCATTTTCGTCCAGAAGTTCCTCGAAGGTTGTTCGACAGAGAACGGAAAAGATGAAAATCTGAGACAGCAAGATCAGGTGAATAAGATGGGTGCGCAATGACCTCCCAACCCAATGGCTGAATAGTGAGTTTTGTCACCCGTGATCTACGGGTAGCGTCTTTATTAGTAATCAAAATGTTCTCGGCCCCGGGATAGAACCCCGCAACCTCCTAAATTTTGATTAAAAATCATCAGCAGTGACGGCCGAAGACGTCTGGTGTAAGAAGTCACCCTCATTCTGTCAACGGCCTGGTCAAAGAAGGCAGAGGAGGGGACGGAGGTCCAGGGCACACTCTCGTCTTTGGGGTGAGAAACTGCCCCTGAGGCGGAAGAGTAAGTAACGATCAATGGCATGATGATGCAGAAGGCGTTGCTTGGTGAAACGTTGTTGTGACGCCTCGTGTAAGGAGGAGAAATGCGTCCCATCACGTTTCAGACTTTGATAAAGGTCGGATTGTAGCCTATCGCGATTGCGGTTTACCGTATCGCGAGATTGCTGCTCGCGTTGGTCGAGATCAAATGACTGTTAGCAGCATATGGAACCGGTGGGTTCAGGAGGGTTATGTGGAACGCCGTGCTGGATCCCAACGGCCTCGTATCACTAGCAATCCAATGACAGGCATCTTATCCGCATGGCTGTAACTGATCGTGCAGCCACGTCTCGATCCCCGAGTCAACAGATGGGGACGTCTGCAAGACAACAACCATCTGTACGTATAGTTCGACGACGTTTGCAGTAGCATGGAGCTCGGAGACCATGGCTGCGGTTACCCTTGCATCACAGACAGCAGCGCCTGCGATGGTGTACTCAACGACGAACCGGGGTGCACGAATGGCAAAACGTCATTTTCTCGGATGAATCCAGGTTCTATTTACAGCATCATGATGGTCGTACCCGTGTTTGGCGATATCAGGGTGAACGCACATTGGAAGCGTGTATTCGTCATCGCCATACTGGCGTATCATCCGGCCTGACAGTATAGAGTGCCTTTGGTTACACGCCTCGGTCACCTCTTGTTCGCATTGACGGCACTTTGAACAGTGGACGTTACATTTCAGATGTGTGACGACCCGTGGCTCTATCCTTCATTCGATCCCTGCGAAACCCTACATTTCAGCAGGATAATGCACGACCGCATGATGCAGGTCCCGTACGGGCCTCTCTGGATACAGAAAATGTTCGACTGCTGCCCTGGCCAGCACATTCTCCAGATTGAAAACGTCTGGGCAATGGTGGCCGAGCAACTGGCTCGTCACAATAATCAGTCACTACTCTTGATGAACTGTGGTATCGCGTTCAAGCTGCATGGGCACCTGTATCTGTACACGCCATCCAAGCTCTGTTTTACTCAGTGCCCAGGCGTGTCAAGGCGGTTATTACGGCCAGAGGTGGTTGTTCTGGGTACTGATTTCTCAGGATCTATGAACCCAAATTGCGTGAAAATGTAATCACATGTCAGTTCTAGTATAATATATTTGTCCAATGAATATCCGTTTATCATCTGCATTTCTTCATGGTGTAGCAATTTAGCGGCCAGTTGTGTACTTTCGAAGTTTCGTAAATAACAATGTCAGTAAATGTTTGCAAATTTCATTTAAATTGAAGTTTTTTTTCATGGCCTGGTATTATTTTTTACCCAAAAAATTCCTCACTAACAGTTTCAGCACAAATACATTTATCTGGGATATCCGAAGGAAGTGGCTCTTGCATCCACGTAACGAAATATGAACTGCTGTTCTCCCCAGCTGTCTCTGGCGGAATAGTAATAAAATCTGTTTCTATTCTTTGTAAAACTTAACAGGAATCTTATATTCAAGCTGCCTGAAATTTACATGTATTAGTGGTTCTTTCACGTCGTTGGTTACGCCGGTTCTGCAAGATACACGCACGAGATGTACGCACACCAGTCGACCTTGCAGCTTGTAACAAGACCAGACTGCACTGAGTCATGAGATCTTTATTGTTTTGTGTCGGTCAACGTATTCTGAGGCGAGCCCACAAGGAAGCGCAAGGTTTATTTTCTGGGCGGATGTGAGTTTCTTCAGCTGATGGACGCAGGGAAATAAACGGTGCTGCCCCTAAGCGACGACTGTTTGACGCGTCAGGATGCAACAGCTGTTTCTCTGGCCGTCTCACACACACTTTGGCTCTCTTGTTGGCTATTTATCCTCCTGGTGAAGGCATACTTCACTACATTAATAGTCTTTTATTAAAAGATATTTATTTATGAAGCTAAGCTGTACTATTCTATCACATGTTGTGATTACAAACTAGCACTTTTCCGCTGGAGAGAATTTTTCGAGTTCCATTGATCGAAAGGTCATAACCACATCAATGGGCGTGACAATTATCTATTTCAATGTTTCCTCGTCCCAAGCTTTCCTCAACAAACGGACTAAGTGAGGCGTTTGCAGTAGTTAAGACATCATGTGGTTTCCTTCTTAAAGTAAATAGTACTAGACTTACATTACAGTAGATCGATGCAAACTGTCCCACATTTTTACAGGTGATGATATACGTTAAAATTAGAAACAGATGTGCTGTAAACAAATACTTGTTGATATATAGGCCATTTTACTTTAGTAATTGGTTGGTAGTCAATGATGTAGAGTGTATTTCAGCTGACATTCATTGCTCGCCTTTTATTGATTATGTTTCTCTTAGTTCATTACGTTAAACTTGGCGGCAGCTAAATTAAACAGTCTGGTTCGTGCCACCTTTCACCAGTGTGCTATGATCTTACAGAAACAAACATAAACCAAATTCACAAAAAAATACATTAAAGTAAAAAGTAGTATTCACTCAGTGACGAAACATTAAGTCCATATGGTGCGGTTTTTCCCACAGAATGTATCTATAACTTTGGAGTTGATACCGAGCGGGGTGGCGCAGTGGTTAGACACTGGACTCGCATTCGGGAGGACGACGGTTCAATCCCGCGTCCGGCCATCCTGATTTAGGTTTTCCGTGATTTCCCTAAATCACTTCAGGCAAATGCCGGGATGGTTCCTCTGAAAGGGCACGGCCGACTTCCTTCCCAATCCTTCGCTAATCCGATGAGACCGATGACCACGCTGTCTGGTCTCCTTCCCCAAACCAACCAACCTTTGGAGTTGATAACCCTGAAAGTTGGTTACTATATTCTTCTCAATTCTTCTACCTAACCCTGAAAGTTGTTACTATATTCTTCTCAATTCTTCTACCTAACCACACCTTCAGAGTCCGCAGCTCGTGGTCGTGCGGTAGCGTTATCGCTCCCAGCGCCCGGGTTCCCGGGTTCGATTCCCGGCGGGTCAGGGATTTTCTCTGCCTCGTGATGACTGGGAGTTGTGTGATGTCCTTAGGTTAGCTAGGTTTATGTAGTTCTAAGTTCTAGGGGACTGATGGCCATAGATGTTAAGTCCCATAGTGCTCAGAGCCATTTTTGAACATCTTCGGAATGCATGAAATATTAGCATAAAACGGTCAAATATTAATGACAAGGAAGTATACAAATGTCACTCTCTATGCCAGAATCTCTTACAAACGCGAATGAGGGTATATGGATGCGAATCTACGAGGATTCACTGAAAAGTAATGCCTCTACCTTCGCAATTCTTCAACAGTTGGCAGCATTGGTATGCGGCAGGTACTGTCTTGTTCCGTAGCCTCTTTTCTACAGCTCCAGTCGGCGGGAAGCCTTAGCATTGAACGGTTGCGTTCTTACAGTGTAAAGTATGGAACCCTAGGCTGACGGTCGGCCAATTCGACTTAAGCAACGTGCAGTCATTGAATTCTTGACAGCAGACGGTGTCACGCCAAAGTAGATTGGTAAGAGAGTGAAAGCAGTTTTTCGTGATTGTGTTGATGTGAGTACTGTACGTCTGCACTCTCGTAACGCGAGAGGAGTTCCTGGAAAAATTTCAAGTCTGTACGTTTTCATTTCAGGAGTCAGCATCCGGGGTATCCGTCGTGCATAGATCTTTCGATAGACAAGCAAAGCAATAATGCGACCCACACGTTCTTGTGAAATGCCGATTGTGCTTGCAGTTTCTCTGTGAGTGAAACGACGATCGTCCTGAATCAATCTGCCAACATTTTGCTTGTGAAACTCGGTGGTTGCTGTCACAGGATGTACAACTCTTTGTTTGTCACGCAGGTCAGATATTTCCGCCTCAACGTCTTTAAACTTACTCGCACAGTACTCACATCAACACAATCACCATAAACTGCTTTGATCCTCTGATGAATCTCCCTTGGGGGACACCTTCTGCTGTCAAGAATTCGATGACTACGCGTTGCTTAAATCGCATTGACCGACCGTCTGCGCAGAGATCGATGCTTTAAGCTGTAACAACACTACCGTTCAACGCTAATACTTCCCGCCAACTGGAGCTGTTGAGAAGAGGCTAAGGAACAAGCCAGTTCCTGCCGTATACCAATGGTGCCAACTGTTGAAGAGTTACGAAGGTGGAGGCATTCCTTTTCAGTAAACCCTTGTACTTCTTTTGGTTCCTTTTTGTCTCTAACGACACAAACAGGTTGAACACACACAACATATAACAATATTATTTTTTGTGTTAGGCTCTCCTGAAGGCTTTTACTGACAAAGCATCATTAGTTGACAATTTTTGACATGTTTTTAACAAATCTTCAATGCTCCAAAAGCTACATTAGAAATACAGGATGTCCCATGTAACTCTGGCACCTCATATTCTTTTGAAACTAAGAAAAATGTGAAAAATGTAATTGGCGTGGAGTGCACCTATTCCAAGGGCTGACACAGTGAGCAGGAATGCGCAATCTATAAACGCAAACAAATCTCATTTTCAACACAAAATTACGTTTTCTTACATAGCACAGGTATGGTTTTTCTCCAGAAATGAAAACTAGAGGTACTATTACTGGCGGTATACTTGTTTTCACTGTTCTCAACCTCATACCTTCTCAAATACGTAGACTTTAAAGGAAGGCAACGGCGCCACCGTTTATGCCTTAATGCGCAGAGCAAGGTTTGCGTACAGCAGGTTCAGGAAACTGCAAGCAGCCCGCATTACGCTATTACAGCATTAGGGCAGAAACTGTGGCATCGATTCCGTTATTTAAAGTCTACGTTTTCCAGAAGGTACACGGTTTAGAGCAGTGAAACCGAGTCTGCCATCACTAATTGTACCTTTAGATTTCATTTCGGCAGGAAAAAAATACGCTTTCCGTTTTACAATACCTAACATTGTGTTGAAAGTGATGTTTACATTTTTGGATTGTGCTTTCCTGCCCATTGTGTGAACCCCTGGCCTATGTGCATCCCTGGCCAATTGAGTTTTTCACATTTTGTTTCTGAAATATATGAGGTGGCAAAGTTAGGTGGGACACCCTGTATAACCCTGCACGTGGCAGAAACATAGCGATTTTGGATTCGCCTTCCAGTTCTTACTTTTCATAGTTCACTTGGTAAGAGTTCCGACGGTGTGATGAGGACATTTCTGTACCGTGTGTTATTTCCATTCTTGCCTCTTACGACGTGGTGCTGCGAGGATTGTAGCACATTTAAAGTCAGCGGGGATGACATCACATCAGAGCATGCGCAGTCAAACACAGACCACTGTGTCCCTTCTCTGATTGGATAATAGCGTAGCTGAAATCATTTCAGTACTCGACACTTTGGTTTCTAGTTATCGCGAAAAGAGCGCTGCAAAACATGTTTCCGTCCTTTTTGTTTGCCTACCAGCTTGCATTCGAAGAGAAATGAGGTTATTTTAGTGCAATTTCCGGATCGAATTCTAAGGGAAATGGCATAATTTTACTGCGATATTTACAGTCTGCACAAGAACACCGACCGCCACTGCAGTGTGCTGAACAACGTCAGCTGTAGTTGAGCGCTGAAAGGAAGCTAAGCGTGGGTAGATTTTCACAGTCCAAGTCTTTAAAGAGTGCATCGCCACGCGAACTTACGATCAGCATGACGTAGCGCATCTTCACGTAGTAAAGTGGTCATGCATCACCAGTTTACATGACGACGTAATGGTTGGAGGTGGACTGACGCAATTTGTCGGGGAACTATACGATTACTTACCGTGTCAGGCTGCGACATTTCCGAGATGTATTCAGCGCAGGGCGGGAACGAGTGGCGGAACTGTTCTTACCTTGGTAGATCACCTGGTGTGGTAACTTTTGTGGTAGATGGCTGAAGTAGCTTACCTGCAATTGAGACAAATTGCAATTTCTCATCGAGGCAATACAATAGTATATCTGATTAACATTCACATTAATGAGTCATAATTTGATGCACCTTTATTCTACATGTCTAGTTAACAACAGTGCAGGAAGAAAATTTAGAATTTCCTTATGAACAAGCCAACAGCAACATAACAAGATAGTATTAGAGGAGATTCAGCTGCGAAAATACTGAATTGCTGCTTAATTCATCTATTACAATTGATTCATCATACCTGCTTATATAATTTGTAGGTCGTCGTGCAGAAGCCATACACTACAAAACAAAATTTGTAAAGTGCAAGTGCAGTACAGGAAAGTGGGGTAAAGTTGGGTATCTTAATTCATATAAATTATTTTCAGTGACCAGCAGTTTGCGAATTAAGGTTAGTCAGTTCTGTTACACAATCTGACTCAAAAATCATATTTCGTAGGACAAATAGACAAATTCTCAGAGCTGTTTTTATGGACCAAAACAAGAAAAAAAGTATAGGTAACATGGGCTCTAAAATGCGTAACTTCAGGGGTAAGCGCATTTCTTCATCATCGATAGTGCCAAACAGATCTCTTCTAATGCAAGCTCTTTGCTTTCCATTTTGAAGGAGTGGTAGTACGGACCAAAACAAGTGAAAGATGTCCAGCAAACAATGACTCTAACGTGGATACCTTTGGAGCTAAGAGTACTTCTGCCATAGATGAAATGTGTTTCACCGTATCGAAGATGAGGAATTGCTCATAGATCTTAAGATGTGCATTTTAGAGCACATATTTACTAGAATTTTTTCTTGTTTTTCCATGATACCTCCTATAAAGGTCTGTCCTACGGAACGTGACTTTAGAATCACTTACATGACACTAGTCCGGTATTAGCTTAAGATAAACCATCTCACCATAAAAAATAATGACCTCGTAAGCTGCAAAATATTCGTTTTTGTCCTGCCTATGAAGCGAAATCAGGACCCAAATAAATAAATGTGAAAAACTTGAAAACATGAAAAAAAGTTCCAGTCTATTACAAACGTATATGACAACCTATAGACATTCTGAAATACGGTGCCAAGGGATCCATATACCTATGTTAAGTACCTAACTAGTTTTTAACAGAGAATTTCACATTTTCGAAATGTTACACTAATATAAGCAAAGCTCTCAATAACTGGTCGAAATAAAGAACAAAACCATGCTTTATTAAGAACAGAAATCGCAGACGAAGTACTTGCCTATAGTTGGGAGAGTTTAACAAATGTCTATTTAATTTAAATCGAAGACGTTTATTTTTTCGCTGAATATGTACAGCCTCGGCGGTAGATTTTCAAGAAACGAAAATAAGAGTGAAGAGACTACTTTCTCTCTCTCTCTCTCTCTCTCTGTCTCCTTTTTTCTTTTTCTTTTACTCTACAGCAATGTGAAAATGTGTTAGCCTAGATGGGAATGATTATTCTTTAGCTCCCCTAATAGATAAAACACTTTATACAATGTAAGCTTCCACACCTGGGTAATCTTCCGGCGGTGTACAGTTGTGGCCCATTAAATTTTTTCGTTCCTGGCGTTTCGTCCAGAGCTGCTTTCAACATATTCAAAGGTGCTCGTGAATCCGCTCAGTCTTGCCGATGAAGGTGTCGAACGTCAGACGTCAACATGAATACCGTTGAAAGATAGCAAGTAGAGGTTTACACGTTACCGGCAGAGAGAATACTTCCTAAGATAAAACTGAGCTATCTAAGCATCATGTGTCAAAGATAGCACTTATCTATCAGTTCTGTACAGCTACTGTCCATGTATCACTAAGTTTCATGGTTTATTCCTCTCCATTTAAATTTCGATATGTTTATAGATTTCGATGGATTCTCTATATAAGCCGGCTGCGGTGGCCGAGCGGTTCTAGGCGCTTCAGTCCGGAACCGCGCGACTGCTACGGCCGCAGGTTCGAATCCTGCCTCGGGTATGGATGTGTGTGATGTCCTTAGGTTAGTTAGGTTTACTTAGTTCTAAGTCTAAAGGACTAATGACCTCAGATGTTAAGTCCCATTGTGCTCAGAGCAATTTGAACCATTATTCTCTATATACGCATTATTAATAGGGATAATGGTTCACAGTACATAAAATTTTTGTTTCGGAAATATTCACTTCGTAGTTTACTGAGTAAAGAGAATGCCTACTGCAGATGATTATTATACCTTCCCTTTCGCAAAAACTTTTGTGACCCTTCAGACTTCTCTTCTTACTTCCAATTTAGACCCTACACAAAAAATTATATATACACCATGTGATCAAAAGTATCCGGACACCTGGCTCAAAATGACTTACAAGTTCGAGGTGACCTCTTTCGGTAATTCTGGAATTCAATATGATGTTGGCCCGCCCTTACCCTTGATGACAGCTTCCAGTCTCGCAGGCATACTTTTAATCAGGTGTTGGAAGGTTTCTTGGGGAATGGCGGCCCATTCTTCAGGGAGTGCTGCACTGAGAAAGGTATCAATGTCGGTCGGTGAAGGCTGGCACGAAGTCGGCGTTCCAAAACATCCCAAATGTGTTCTATAGGATTCAGGTCAGGACTCTATGCAGACCAGTCCATTACAGGGAGGTTACTGTCGAGTAACCAATTCGCCATAGGGCGTGCATTATGAACAGGTACTCGATCGTGTTGAAATATGCAATCGTCATCCACGAATTTCTCTTCAAATGGTTCAAATGGCTCTGAGCACTATGGGACTTAACTTATGAGGTCATTAGTCCCCTAGAACTCAGAACTCCTTAAAACTAACTAACCTAAGGACATCACACACATCCATGCCCGAGGCAGGATTCGAACCTGCGACCGTGGCGGTCACGCGGTTCCAGACTGTTGCAAGTAGGTGCTTAAAACATCAATGTAGGCCTGTGCTGTGACAGTTCCACGCAAAACAACAAGGGGTGCAAGCCCCCTCCATGAAAAACACGACCACACCATAACACCACCGCCTCCGAATTTTACTGTTGGCGCTACACACGCTGGCAGATGACATTCACCGGGCATTCGCCATACCCACACCCTGCCATCAGATCGCCTCACCGTGATTCATCACTGCACACAACGTTTTACCACTGTTCAATCGTCCAATGTTTACGCTCCTTACGCCAATCAAGGTGACGTTTGGCATTTGCCAGCGTGATGTGTGGCTTATGAGCAGCCGCTCGACCATGAAATCCAAGTTTTCTCACCTCCCGCCTAACTGTCATAGTACTTGCAGTGGATCCTGATACAGTTTGGAATTCCTGTGTAATGGTCGGGATAGATTTCTGCCTATTACACATTATGACCCTCTTCAACTGTCGGCGGTCTCTGTCAATCAACACACGTGGTCGGCCTGTACGCTCTTGTGCTGTACGTGTCCCTTCACGTTTCGACTTCACTATGACATCGGGAACCGTGGACGTAGGTATGTTTAGGAGTATGGAAATCTCGCGTACAGACGTATGACCCAAGTGACACCCAATCACCTGACCACGTTCGAAGTCCGTGAGTTCCGCGGAGCGCCCCATTCTGCTCTCACGATGTCTAATGACTACCGAGGTCGCTGATATGGAGTACCTGGCAGTAGGTGGCAGTACAATGCACATAATATGAACAACGTATGTTTTTGGGGACGTCCGGATACTTTTGATCACATAGCGTATCTCGAATGCTGACAGATCTCTTACAGATAGGAGGATTGAAGTTTATTTTGGTCTAAAAATCAGTCTGGTATTACGTATCTGTAAAATGTTACTGGCCTTATCAGTTATTTCTTTAATATGAGGTGGGGGACCTGTACTCCTCCATCGTTGTTTCTCATTCTTGTTCACAGGCCTGCTCTATTTACTTTTTATCTGTACAGCAATACGGCGTGTAGATGTTCTGGTGTGCAAATTCTTTAGCTCTGTCAAGAACATTTTTAATGACACTGATCTTTTGATGTGGATGATAAGCGTACTTGTGAAAATATGTGTCTGTATGTGTGATTTAGCGAAAACAATATTCCGTTGTCATTTTTCATTTCAATGGAAAACTAGATTTTTGACTTCTTTAACTTGATTCGTGAGAAGCTGAAATTAAGTTCTTCAAGTTCCTGCATGAAACGATGTGTCAACACACACAGCATTAAATACAGACATATGGACTCCTTTCCATCCGTTTCACCCACCAAATTCCAATCTCTCCTACCATCATAGTTTCCATCACCCCACGCACTCTCTCCCTCTCCCTCTCCCCTCTCTCTCTCTCTCTCTCTCTCTCTCTCTCTCTCTCTCACACACACACACACACACACACACACATAGCAGGTTTATAAGGTTGGCAGTATTTACAGCCTACAGGGAAAACAAATGAATAAGGAAAAACACAGTGCTGAGTGTAAAACAGATGAAACCACACTAGTATTTCTATGAAAACAACTTCCGTAAATTTTACCGTAAGTGAAATGTGAATTCCTAAGAACCGCAAAGGGTGAGGATGCAACCAAGGTTCTTTTCGACCTTCGCCTCCGTTAACAACGAGATAAAATCCTCTCGACTACAGAACATATCACAAAAAGAGGAATAAATATCGTAAAAAAATTGTACGACAAATTTATAATGAAAAACCGTTTTTAATCAATAGCAAACTGTAGAAACGCATTATACATACTAAATTCGCAGAATGACCAAGGATGATGCTATGTAATAAAGGTGAAATGCGTCTGTTGTAAAAGCATCATAAATCGCAGTACCCTTAAGACGGAAAAAACAATCAATATTTGTTGTTAATACCAAAGTTTTTGGTGGCTTTCACGTATAATTTTGTTGAATTCTTATTATTTGCGCCACATTACCGAAACGAAATGTTACATGTTATATCCATATGTGAACCCCAAGCACTATGTGCCTGGCTTGCTAGAACATGCAGAGTGCAGATGCAACTTGCGTCACAGGCTGAGAGCTCAGCCGCGCGCAGCCTTCCAGAATTCATGATATCGACAGCTCGAGGTGATGCGAGTGCGGCGGGACAATCGCCTATCGACTTTAAAGGATCTGTGCAGAGACGCAGTGCGTCCGGCCGCAGGTTCTCCGCGGCTTCAGTGACGGCAGTGCGATACACCCCAGCCCCTTGGGGGTGGGGCGGGAGGCAACTTTAAAATTTGAAAAGGGAAGCCCCATTTTTCATTGCAGAATCAGATTCTACATAAAAACTACGTACATTTTGTCTTAAACATTTGATTGACGGTTGGTAGTTGGCACTGTAATCCAAGAAAATCCATGTTCTCATTTTTGCGTGGAAAATGGTTACGGATAAATAAAAAATACTTATCTAGTTCGTAAATTTTGATTCGTTAAAACTATAACCCTCCCTCTCTCCCCACCGGCTGCGGTTTGAGAGAGATCAATCATAGTTTTACAAATTTTGACCCAAAAAAACTTATCCGAATCTATGGAAAAAATTAATATTTGGGTCAACATTTATAAAACTCTATTTCCTCTTTCTCAAATTCCACCCTATGGGGAAACAGGGAGAGTTTTAGTTTCAGCGAATCAAAATTTTCGAAGTAAATAAGTATTTCTTATTTATGTGTAACCATTTTCCACGCAAAAATGAGAACATGGATTTTCTTGAATTACAGCGCCAACTACCAAGAATCAAAACAAATGTTTAAGACAAAATGTACGTAGTTTTTTATGTAGAATCTGATTCTGCAATAAAAATGGGGATTCCCATTTGAAATTTTAAAGTTGGCTCCCGCCCCACCCCCAGGGAGCTGGGGTGGCGGGCTAATTTTAGCACCAGCAGATGTCGTCCCCCCCCCCCCCCCCCGAATATAATCAACTTTGGATTCTACACATTTTTTCGTGTGAAGCCTATTTTTCGAGTTATTCTGGTTTGTCAACCTAAAATTTACACCCCGTATATGGAGAAGTTTAAGCAGAATTCGTATGGAAGACTCTACAGCTCCTAGAAAATCTACCAGTCACCTTGACGAATAATGTGAGCTTACAGCGAAATATACTGACACAGTAAATTCAAGACATTAACATACAGGTGCATTTAAGACATAAAGGCACAAATAATTTTCTTTCTTTTATTTGTCAGTCTGGTTTAATAATTCCGTTTGAAGGACCTCGATGTATACCAAATGTTCTGTAAACGCAACGAGTAGTGCCGTCTGCTAGTAAAGTACCCTGTGAGGTTAGTTGAGTACAGGGTTAATATTTCGGTTTGTGCAAAGCGGTAACTTCGTATCGCATTGCTTGTGTGATACATTTTCTCAAAAGCGAAAACAAAACGTACAGGTAAATATTTTGTTAAAATGTTGAAGGTAACTGCAGTGGAGAAGCCGAGGATTTCATTTGTTGTTAAAAGGATGGAGTAATAGCAGTCTCTGTTTAACAGCCAGCGATTGAGGAAACATGGATACGATGCTCGCAGAGAAAGCACGTGGCTTAATACATATTAGTGGGAACCTATTGAGACGTTGGAAGAAGAGATCTATCACATCACATTATACAGTATGACATCGAACTCCAATGGAAAGAGGGAGAAAATGAGCAAATGCCTACGGCATCTAAATTCAGGAAGTTTCACTTCAACAGTTCATCTAAGTTCAAGAATAATTTGCAAATGGCAGATTCTCAATGACTTATTTCATTACTTTTTTTACGCTGAGACATTAAAAGTCGGTTTAAACAAACCGTTTTCATGTCAATTTTTTACGATGCATAAGATAACGATAGTCATTCACTGGGATGGAAAAGAAAGTTCTTATAGAAGTCACTTCACGAAAATCTTTTTGATAACATTTAAGAAGTCATTGTTATCAAACAGTGGGCTGTACCAGATGAATAGTGTTATTTATATTAATTCCAATATTCTTTAATACATTATTAGTAATGCAGTGATTACTTATTACACTATACCATTTACGGTTACATAATTCAGTGCTACAGGATATTACATCATTAGCAATACCTATGTCAACCTTCAATTATTTCAGTATTTTCCTTCTTTCTAATTTCAAAGTTTGCATTTGTGGACGTGACAGTAAAATACTGTTACCTCGTGTCTTAAAAACTTTTGTTGGAATGTGGCGTTGGACGGTCCAATATCCTCGCAGTGATTTTTCCAAAGTAGAATTTTAATTAAATAGCAAATTTCGTCGGCCGCCATAAAACACTCTAGCATCACTCCAAAAGCAATGTGCCCTAAGTAGAGAGCTGCAACTAATCATAGCATATAAACCTTATATTTTGCGTGTTTATTCCCTTCGAATGTCTTTTAGTAGCAGTGCCCCACCCGCTAGACAATAAATAAATAAATAAATACATAACTACGCGAAACCTTTGTGTACCATTATTCAGCATTCCTGAATGGTGACACAAATCAAACGCGAAAAAGAATTTTTTAACATTTCAAACAGAATCCAACTGATTTCATACCAGAAGCGAAATAACTATGAGAGCAATGCCGAAAATGAGCTCTAACACAGATTTCTGCCTTTTTGCTGCAAGTGTGTTAGCAATAACGTTATCCATACACGCAGTTATACTGCCCACTTCGGACACATATCCAGATTCGAGTCACAGACCAGAACACAATTTCGGTTTACTGCAGACGTTCCGTGTATCGTATAACCCACTAGAGAGCAGGAAAAGGTTGGTTCAAAGGGCTCTGAGCACTTTGCGACTTAACTTCTGAGGTCATCAGTCGCCTAGAACTTAGAACTAATTAAACCTAAGGACATCACACACATCCATGACCGAGGCAGGATTAGAACCTGCGACCGTAGCGGTCGCTCGGTTCCAGACTGTAGCGCCCAGAACCGCACGGCCACTCCGGCCGGCCGCAGGAAAAGGTCATCCCATTTGGAGCTCAAGCGTGGAAGCACTGATATTGCCTTCAATAGATCATCTTCAAGCATACACGTTGTTAATTCCGTTTTAGGTTAAAGAAAAAATTACGATACTAGCTGTCGGCTTTGACCGGTGGTGTATCTAACATACGACAAACGTAAACAACATGGCGACTAAATCTTCGTTTCATTAAGTGCTGTCACAAAAGCCAAAGCCGCGACATCACTGGTCAAAGCTGACGGAGAGTGTGGCAAATTCCTCTAGACCCCCAATTCATGCTAAATACTTGTGTAACTTACCTCATCGCCTTCCTCAGCGAAGATTTTATTCGTCCTTGATGACATCGGTTTTCTGGGATAGCGGCCGCGGTCTGTGACAGATAGCTTCAGATGTCGCGGGTATACGTTAAGCTGATTCTCCAACGAAAAACTTGCTCCGCTACCCGAAACTGCTAACTGCTATAGGCAACCGCCCAATAGTTGCATGATGTTTCAGCTCGACCGTTGCGCGGTTACGAACAAATACAGGGATCGAGTCGTGACGTCATGTGACCATTGTCAATGACCGCCCAACATGGCGTCACAGCCGTATTTACGCGAGCCCTCTAGGCTGTATTATAAGGGCCTCAACCCGCCGCCCTCTAACCAACACAAGACCATCACTGTCACATAGATTTCATCGGAAAACGCAACAGACCTCCACGTTGCCCTAGAACGAGCTCTCGCTTGACACCCCTGAAATCGGATATGGTGGTGGTTTGGGGTCAATGGAATGCACTCTACAGAGCGTCTGGCTCGGAGCTGTAACTGAAGTAACTGATTCCCCCTCCCCCCCCCCCCCAAAAAAAAAAGTTCAAATGTGTGTGAAATCTTATGGAATTTAACTGCTAAGGTCATCAGTCCCAAAGCTTACACACTACTTAACCTAAAATATCCAAAGGACAAACACACACACACCCATGTCCGAGGTAGGACTCGAACCTCCGCCGGGACCAACTGCAGCTCAGATTGCTACTGCAGAGGCAGTACGATGCGTCAGAGCCGTACATCGAATACGATGGTCCTCCCACTAGATCAGGCTCATCCAAGAATTGCGTCCGGCCGGCGCGCCCGTGTTCAGTGTCACACTCTCTGTCAGCTTTGACCAGTGTAGTTCAGCGCCCCGCCCTCGACCGTGTGTCGCTAGTGTCGCCACAGGAGAGAGAGAGAGACCGCACAGACTGCTCTGCGCTGGACTGTCCCGCGGTCAGATCTAACGTAAACAAAATATTCTATTTTAGAAATAATTTTATGTAAGGGATATAGAGTCTCATTCTTACTGTTAGTAGAGTTACAAGTAAGTATTTGTTGTTATACTTCGTGCTGCAATTTTTTGTATCCCTTTTCAGAGTTTAGAAATCGGATCCTTAGTTTGATGTTTTGTACGTAAATATTTTAACTGACAAAGTTTGAAAACTTATTAAAATAGAATTAAGGTTATAAAGCTCTTTTATTGTTACAGTCAACATTGTTAAAGGAGACAATTAATATTTTACACGTTTTTCTTTTTCGAGGTAACGATTTTGTCGAAGCTTGATACAGTATTCCGTGAGACTGCTAACCTCAAAGAATTGGTCAAATTTTTATCGCCAAGGAATGAACGGTTCTTAGTTTTAGGAAGTTACACTTAAGAAAGCGGTCCTTCAGGCGGATATGGCACTGTAGGTCAATCAGTTCTAGTTGAAGCACTTGTGAGACGTCCTCTGCCCGAAAGGAAAACGGGCGAACAAATACAGGGTTATTACAAATGATTGAAGCGATTTCACAGCTCTACAATAACTATATTATTTGAGATATTTTCACAATGCTTTGCACACACGTACAAAAACTCAAAAAGATTTTTTAGGCATACACAAATGTTCTCTATGTGCCCCTTTAGTGATTCGGCAGACATCAAGCCGATAATCAAGTTCCTCCCACACTCTGCGCAGCATGTCCCCATCAATGAGTTCGAAAGCATCGTTGATGCGAGCTCGCAGTTCTGGCACGTTTCTTGGTAGAGGAGGTTTAAACACTGAATCTTTCACATAACCCCACAGAAAGAAATCGCATGTGGTTAGGTCGGGAGAGCGTGGAGGCCATGACATGAATTGCTGATCATGATCTCCACCACGACCGATCCATCGGTTTTCCAATCTCCTGTTTAAGAAATGCCGAACATCATGATGGAAGTGCGGTGGAGCACCATCCTGTTGAAAGATGCAGTCGGCGCTGTCGGTCTCCAGTTGTGGCATGAGCTAATTTTCCAGCATGTCCAGATACACGTGTCCTGTAACGTTTTTTTCGCAGAAGAAAAAGAGGCCGTAAACTTTAAACCGTGAGATTGCACAAAACACGTTAACTTTTGGTGAATTGCGAATTTTCTGCACGAATGCGTGAGGATTCTCTACCGCCCAGATTCGCACATTGTGTCTGTTCACTTCACCATTAAGAAAAAATGTTGCTTCATCACTGAAAACAAGTTTCGCACTGAACGCATCCTCTTCCATGAGCTGTCGCAACCGCACCGAAAATTCAAAGCGTTTGACTTTGTCATCGGGTGTCAGGGCTTGTAGCAATTGTAAACGGTAAGGCTTCTGCTTTAGCCTTTTCCGTCAGATTTTCCAAACCGTCGGCTGTGGTACGTTTACCTCCCTGCTTGCGGGCTACGCGTGAAACTTGCCCGCACGCGTTCAACCATTTCTTAGCTCACTGCAGGCCGACCCGGTGATTTCCCCTTACAGAGGCATCCAGAAGCTTTAAACTGCGCATACCATCGCCGAATGGAGTTAGCAGTTGGTGGATCTTTGTTGAACTTCGTCCTGAAGTGTCGTTGCACTGTTATGACTGACTGATGTGAGTGCATTTCAAGCACGACATACGCTTTCTCGGCTCCTGTCGCCATTTTGTCTCACTGCGCTCTCGAGCGCTCTGGCGGCAGAAACCTGAAGTGCGGCTTCAGCCGAACAAAACTTTATGAGTTTTTCTACGTATCTGTAGTGTGTCGTGACCATATGTCAATGAATGGAGCTACAGTGAATTTATGAAATCGCTTCAATCATTTGTAATAGTCCTTTATATCTGTCGGCTGGCGTTCGAGCGGGCCGCACCGCTCGGCCACTGCAGAAACATACGAATTCTCCCGGGGCGCTGGCTGCGGGCGATCGCGGGCGCTAGCGCCCCAGGGGCACAGTTTGGACGAGCCTGCACTAGATAGCGCCACGTGGCCATCCGGAGCCCGGTCTTCTTGCGACCGTACATTCTCGTGGCCACCGCTGGCAGCAATCATGTACTGTGGTTACATTCCTACCAAATCTTTCTACAACTTCGCAGAATGAACAGCTTCTCGTAGCCCTATTACACGACCTCGTTTAAACTCAGTGACGTGCTGCTAATGGCATGTTTGCGGCCTTGAATGTATTCTTCACTAACGTCAACCCACCACGTCCAATCTCATAGCTAACTACCTAAATTTCAGTCGAATGTAAACGAAGTGTTTGGTTTTCAGTGTATTTGCCTATTTGCCGTGGTAAGGTAAGATAGGGAATTACATTTTTTACGTTAAGTCGTTCCAGGCTAAATACACACTGCTTCAAGAAGAATATAATAATTCCAGTCCCAAAGAAAGCAGGTGTTGACAGATATGAAAATTACCGAACTATCAGTTTAATAAACCACGGCTGCAAAATACTAACACGAATTCTTTACAGACGAATGGAAAAACTGGTAGAAGCCGACCTCGGATTAGATCGGTTTGGATTCCGTAGAAATGTTGCAACACATGAGGCAATACTGACCCTAGACTTATCTTAGAAAATAGATTAAGGAAAGACAAACCTACGTTTCTAGCATTTGTAGACTTAGAGAAGGCTTTTGACAACGTTGACTGCAATACTCTCTTTCAAATTCTGAAGGTGGCAGGGGTAAAATACAGGGAGCGAAAGGCTATTTACAATTTGTACAGAAACCACATAGCGGTTATAAGAGTCGAGGGGCGTGAAAGGGAAGCAGTGGTTGGGAAGGGAGTGAGACAGGGTTATAGCCTATCCCCGATGTTATTCAATCTGAACAATGAGCAAGCAGTAAAGGAAACAAAAGAAAAATTCGGACTAGGAATTAAAATCCATGGAGAAGAAATAAAAACTTTGAGGTTCGCCGATGACATTGTAATTCTGTCAGAGGCAGCAAAGGACCTGGAAGACCAGCTGAACGGAATGGACAGTGTCTTGAAAGGAGGATATAAGATGAACACCAACAAAAGCAAAACGAGGATAATGGAATGTGGTCGAATTATATCGGGTGATCCCGCGGGAATTATATTAGGAAATAAGACGGTTAAAGTAGTAAATGAGTTTTGCTATTGGGGAGCAAAATAACTGATGATGGTCGAAGTAGAGAGGATATAAAATGTAGACTGGCAATGGCAAGGAAAGCGCTTCTGAAGAAGAGAAGTGTGTTAACATCCAGTATAGGTTTAAGTGTCAGAAAGTCGTTTCTGAAAGTATTTATAAGAAGTGTAGTGTTGTATGGAAGTTAAACGTGGACGATAAATAGTTTAGACAAGAAAAGAATAGAAGCTTTCGAGATGTGGTCCTACAGAAGAATGCTGATGATTAGATGGGTAGATCACATAACTAATGAGGAGGCAATGAACAGAATTGGAAAGAAGAGAAATTTGTGGCACAACTTGAATAGAAGAAGGGATCGGTTGCTAGGGCATATTTTGAGGCATCAAGGGATCACCAATTTATCATTGGAGGGCAGCGTTGAGGGTAAAAATCGTAAAGGGAGACCAAGAGATGAATACACTAGGTACTGGGAGATGAAGAAGCTTGCACAGGAAAGAGTAGCATGGAGAGCTGCATCAGACTAGTCTCTGGACTGAAGACCACAACAACAACAACAACAATTCGTTCCAAAGAAAGTTATAATGACCAACAAAAATAGTAACAGCAAATAGAAATTGGCATTAATATAATTATTATAATAATAATGAATATAATATAAATAATAGTGCCGGCCGGTGTGGCCGTGCGGTTCTAGGCGCGTCAGTCTGGAACCGCGTGACCGCTACGGTCGCAGGTTCGAATCCTTCCTTGGGCATGGATGTGTGTGATGTCCTTAGGTTAGTTAGGCTTAAGTAGTTCTAAGTTCTAGGGGCCTGATGACCTGAGAAGTTAAGTCCCATAGTGCTCAGAGCCATTTGAACCATAAACAATAATAATAGCATTAATAATAAC
This sequence comes from Schistocerca cancellata, assembly GCF_023864275.1. Taxonomy (NCBI): domain Eukaryota; kingdom Metazoa; phylum Arthropoda; class Insecta; order Orthoptera; family Acrididae; genus Schistocerca; species Schistocerca cancellata. The sequence continues at coordinate 185,392,264 of NC_064627.1, read as the reverse complement.
AATAATATTGATTAGTTTAACACAGTTGCAACTGCGTTTAGCATCATGAGAAACTGAAGGGATAATGAAGGAGGAGCAAACTGAAATGACAGTGACAGTATTTTAAGATCTTGAACATGGCTGGATGCAGGAACCGTGGAATGGAACCTTCGTGAGAATGAAGTGAAATACAGTCAACCAGATGTAGTGTGTATTTAAAGCAAACTTGAGTTGCATCCTCATAGGGCTGCTAGTAGCGGCACTCGTTGCGACTGATGTGAAATTTGAATGCGTATCACATTTTCCTATGTATGAACACTCCTACTACTAGTTTTTGTTTATGTCGCACAACTTCTTTATGGCGCTACAGTTTGTTTTCCACCAGTGTAATTCGTTTTGTGGCAGTGAGTTATTTTTCACTTTATATACACACACACACACACACACACACACACACACACACACAGACATCCCTTGCGCCTTTGTCCCGCATTGTGCGTGCGGTGGACATGGTTAAATCGGATTTGGCATGTTAATTTGAAGGGGTGGCCTTATGCCCTTCCTGCAGCCACCCAATACCCCCCCGGGACGGAATCAGAGTACCCCATCTCTCTGCGTCTAGTGTAAATCATGGAGAAGTTTGGATGTGTTTCAAATGTCTGTGAGTCGTGTAACTGAGGCGGGACGTGGGGACCAGTCCGGTATTCACCTACAGGGATGTGGAAAACCGCCTAAAAATCACATCCAGGCTGGCCGGCACACCGGCACATCCGATGGGCGGTTTCGACCCGGGCCGGCCCGCCTACCCGAGACCAGGAAGCATTAGCGCTCTCGGCTAACCTGGCGGGTGTGTGTATATATATATATATATATATATATATATATATATATATATTTCTGAAAGTAGCAGGGGTAAATTATTAATGAACAAAAAAAAATATACGGCAGCTGGAAAAGCATATAGAGAAAATATGCCAAATGCAATAAAAATGGGCAATTATACATTTGAGAGAGTTGAACATTTCAAGTATCTGGGCTCGACAGTTACACATCTAAATGCTACCTCCTTTGAAATTAAGCAGAGATTAATGCTGGCCAACAGAGTCTATTTTGCCCTAACAAGACTTCTACCCTCAAGGCTCCTGACTCGTACCACGAAATTAACTATGTATAAATCACTTATACGACCAGTGCTTACATATGCCTCTGAAGCCTGGATATTAACAACTAAAGATATTTAAACACTGGATGCATTTGAAAGATAGGTCCTTAGACGAATTATCGGCCCAATCTGTGAAAGAGGAAGATGGAGGAGGAGATACTGAAAGGTCTCTGTTGGATTCCTTTCACGTTTAATTTCTTAAATCTGTTGCCATTTATGGAATAAATTCCTCTTCTAAATGTACTGTGGCGTTTCTGACTATCTGGGAGGAGACTGAGCAGTGGAACGTGTTACTTTTACACATAAACAAGAACGATCTGTCACACTACTACACTTTAAAGCACAGTTTATATGTAATTCTTATATGTAATTCATGTCACACAGTCTCATACGGAACCTACATCCGCTTTCTTTTATATACTGTATATGATAAGATACTGTCATCCCCCTTCCCTTTTGTGTGAGAGGATGAATGAGCATATGTATTTCTAGTTGCATGCTTGAGGGTAGCAGACAAGGCTGTCTGCTAGAGAACAGTAGGACCAACGTCGGAACAGGTAGCTACGCTTCCTAAAAGCAAAGAGGTTTCTATCCTTAGTATGGTCCTGTCCGTCCGTTGTCATGTTGGTATAGGAAGCTGCCCCTCTGGCCACTTCCGTTGATCTTTGTGAGCCACCCCCAGGAAGCATGCTCGGCAGTAGGGCAGTGGCAGTGTGGCCGTGGCGAGCGTCTGAAGTGGTAAGATCTCCGGCTAAGCGCGTGTCTGTTAAGTCCGTAGGACAATGGATTTCTTAAGTTCAGCCTAACTGAAAATTTAATCACCTTGATTTCAGGTTTAACTCTAAAATATCTAATGCTATCTTAAAGTGCAGCGGAGTGTAATTCTCGTGTTAAATTCAGATTATTTTGCGGTAGTTGCTTTGTTACTACTTTGTGAGTAAAGTGGAACCACGTGTTGATCAGTAACTCTAACTAAGTTCATCAATCTTAAATGCGAATGCTTGTGTGATTATAACGTCTCGTCTTGACTATATTTTCAATATAGCAACTTTTCTTTATGTTCAGCCCACGTGGGGTGTACTTTGCGAGACCACTACCACGTGCTCATATAACTGTTTGACCCATCAGGTTAATAGTAAGACGTTAGTAACCAGTTCAAGGTTTTTCTTTTGTCAATTGCTTTTCGATCTAATTTATTTTAATTATCAAAATTATTGTGGAGTTGTACGCTTTGTGTAAACCAAGTTGACCACGTGAAGCATGTGGTGTAATCATCAAAGTAGCCCTCAGCTATTCTTTTTGCGAAGATTTCACAAAGAGTTAATATGAATTTAGTATACCAGTGTGTGGTAATTACATGACGGACAGGATTGTGGTATGAACGTAATTTCTTTGGGTAAAAACTGAATCTGTTGGTTGTGGTTAATTTCTTCTTGCTTATGTTTCAATGTTCTTCGTGTGTTATTTTATGAATGCAGTGTTGTATCCAGTCTCCCAATCTTGGGTCCATATTTTATGTGTTCCGTAAAATTACAATCTCACAATTTTTTTTAATCGTAAATAAGGCACCAGCTCAGTTAGAACTCACGTATAATACGCTGAAATTTCAATGAACAATCTTAAAATAAATTTCCAAATATAAACTGATTTCTTTCTTTTTATTTAAATTATCCTTTATATATATATATATATTACCGGTTTTGTATGACTATTAAAAGATTATCATTAATGTTAGTCTGGTTGGTAAACCAAGACTAAATATCTGATGAAACAGTTGCCCAGTAATCCACGGTTAACGTCCCCAGACAGATCACGGCTTTTAACCCAGCTTTTATTGTCTATTAGCACCGATCTCAGCATACCAAATTAAAGTAACAACGTTACAATACAACCATGAGTTGTATACAATATACAAAGACCAACCCATCAGAAAGATAGTGAAATCATCCAGACTGAGGTGGGCGGGACATGTGGCTGGCATGAATGATACAGAAGTACCAAAAATAATATTACAAGGGAAACCAAAAGGGTAGAGAGGACATGGTCGACCAAGAGCCAGATGGGAAGATGGAGTAATCGAAGATCTTAGGAGGTTGGGCTATAGAAACTGGAGAGCATTGGCAAAGGACCGAGAGAGATGGAAGGAAATTGTAGAAGATGCCAAGGCTCATCATGAGCTGTAGAGCCAAGAAAGAAGAAGAAGCAGGGGTAAAATACAGGGAGTGAAGGGCTATTTACAACTTGTATAGAAACCAGACGGCAGTTACAAGAGTTGAGGGGCACGAAAAGGAAGCAGTGGCTGCCACGGGAGGTTGTGACCATTGTTATTTCATATGTATACTGAGCAAGCGTTAAAAGAAACAAAGGAAAAATTTGGATTAGCAATTATAGTTCAGGGATAAGAAATAAAAACCTCGTTATTCTGTCAGAAACAGCAAAGGACTTAGAAGAGCACTTGAACGGAATGGGCAGTGTCTCGAAAGTAGGACATATGATGAACATCAACAAAACCGAAAGAAGGATAATGGTGCTGTCGAATTAAAGCATGTGGTGCCAAGCAATCAGATTAAGAAACGTGACAATTAAAGTAGTAGACGAGTTTTGTTGTTTGGGCAACGAAATAACTGTTGATGACCGAAGTAGAGAGAATATAAAATGTGCTATGATCGTAGGTTCGAATCCTCCTCGGGCATGGATGTGTGTGTTGTCCTTAGGTTAGTTGCGTTTAAGTAGTTCCAATTCTAGGGGACTGATGACCTTAGATGTTAAGTCTCATAGTGCTTAGAGCCATTTTTTTATATAAAATGTAGACTGGCAATAGAACGAAAAGATTTTCTGAAGTAGAAAAAATTGTTATCATCGAATATAGATTTACGTGTTAGAAAGTCTCTTCTGAAGGTATTTGACTCTAGTGTAGCCGTGTGTGGGAGTGACAGATGGACGATGAACAGTTTAGATAAAAAGAGAGTAGAAGCTTTCTAAATGTGCTGGTGGAGAGGGAAGCTGAAGATCAGATGGGTAGTTCACGTAACTAATGAAGAATAGAATTCCGGAGACAAGAGATTTGCGGCACAGCTTGACCAAAAGAAAGGATCGGGTGACAGAACAATTTCTGAGAAATCAAGAGATCACCAATTTAGTATTGGTGGGGAGTGGGGGGGGGGGGGAACTGTAGAGGGAGACCACAAGATGAATAGAGTAAGCAGATTTAGAAGGCTGTAGTAGATATTTGGGGTGAAGAGGCCTCCACAGGATAGAGCAGCGTGGAGAGCTGCATCAGACCGGTCTTCGGACTGAAGACTTCCACCACAGCAATGATAACTATCGTAGGTGTATCCACTAATTCTTCTGAAGAAGACGTTTTTAAAAATATCTAAAGGAAGGTCAAGGGGTTCGAGTAAACCTTTCATTTCTGCAAGTAGTTGACTGTATTTCACTTCATTCTCACGAAGATTCCATTCTAAGTTTACTGCATCCAGTCATGTTCAAGATTTTAAAATATTGTCACTGTCATTTTAGTTCGCTCCTATTTCATTATCCCTTCAGTTTCTCATGATACTAAACATCGTTGTAACTGTGTTATACCAATTAATATTATTGTTATTATTAATGCCATTATTATTATTATTATTATTATTATTATTATTATTATTATTATTATTAATGCGAATTTCTGTTTGCTGCTATTATTTTTGTTGGTGATTATAATGGAGGCTTTCTTTGGAACAACGACTTAACGGAAAAAATAATTCCTACATATTACCTTACCATGGCAAATATACTTAAAACTCAGTACTTCGTTTACAACTGACTGAAATTTAGTCCATGTACGAGAATGAATAAGGAACTGTGTAAAATGTTTGACGCCCTGTATCTTGATCTCAGTATATCGCAAATAAGTCGTAGTCCCAGGTAACGCTCAATTGTTCTCATAAAAATTTCTCAGATGTACATAACTGAACCAGAACTTTGCATAAAAATTGATAACGTTTTTGTAATTTTTTTTGTACTTGTTGTAACAAAGAGCCTTAATGCCTCAATATTTTCAGGGAAACTAAACAAAAGATAGATATGCATTTATAGGTGTTAGATTACTTACTAAATAAGACGTCCAATAACATTTCTATCGTGAAGAGTGCACAATATTGGAAAGTACGAAGAATGCCTGGTCGGCTGCACTGCAAGAGAGGGACATTTGGTCCTAATCTTACCATTATAAAACAACAATAAAGCAACAAATAAAATGAAAGATAAAACCATAAGCAGAGAAACCTTGAAACAGAAGTCTTTAGAATCCCATCTCTGGGAGGAAGAAAAGCACAAAGCTGTAGCAACGTGTTGTGTTGGTATAAAGGTTGAAAAGAACCTTGCAATGCAGAAACTGGATGTTAAATCAGTAATAGTTATTTACGTGACCCACAGGATGCCACACAAGGAAGAAAGTCTTGCAAGTAGGCAGTACCCCACTCTTTCATCATCATCACCATCATCATCATCATCATCATCATCATCATTTTCATCTTCTTCTTCTTCTTCTTCTTCTTCTTCTTCACTTTAAGCATTTGTACTTTTTTTACAGTACCCGATGCTCCTTGGTCTGCCTTGACCTCTTCTCTCAAGTGGCTTAAATCTCGTTGGGTGAGGTTATCGTTCTTCGCTCATTCTTTAGATATGTTCACTTCCGTTTCTTCTATTTTCTCGTATTTTAGTTAAATATATTCAGTTCTTTCCTAACTGCCGAATTTCGAAATCTGTCGGCTCTTGTGCATCTCTTTACTGCTCTCAGGAACCTCATCTCCGTTGCTTGTATGTGAGATGCTTAACGTTTGCTTATAACCCATGATTAATTTCAGAAAACATGCATTGTAAATGCCATTATATTACAAAATTTCACTCTTGTTTCTTTCCTCGTTTTACTTTTTAAACTGCTGTTTATTGTTCCACATATATTCCTAAACTTTTCTAATTTCTTCTCTATGTCTTCGTAATACTTACACGTGACATCATTACCTAAATACTTAAAATATTTGACTGTTGTTGTGCTGCTGATAAGAATTTTCGTCCGTACAGGATATTTCCCTTTGAAAGCCAATGATTTTGTCTTCTTTTCTGAAATCGTGAAATGGTACTCTTCACCAACCTTACCTAATTACTGCATTTCCCTTTGTAGGTAACTATTTTCCGCCAGTAGTGTGGCGTCGTCTGCATATAAGCTGCACCATTCCCTTACTCCTTTTTTTGTAGTTATAGGCTGTCCTACAATACCATCTATACCTAAAATTACAGTCGTATGATTGTACAGATCTTTTAAAACGTTGGGGATACTCTGAATGCACACTTTCGGTTTCATCCATTCGCTTACCAATGAACGTCCGAGTGCTTCTAACAGTCCGCTTTATAATTCCTGTTTGACATTAGAGTAAAACAAAAGAAAACGTTATTTAGCTGTATGTTTTCTGAGAAATGTAAACACACTAAATTCAATTGCAGAACATCACTGAAGGGGTTATTGGTTCTTGTTTGCAAGCTCATAAAGCTCTATAACGCATTGAAAAGCGTCACGACGGAGGACATTTCCATTTCTAGAATCTGGCGCAGGACTGTTTCATTATACGGACACGATCCCGTGCTCTTATTTCGAATGACCTTTCGCCGCGGGCAGAGTTCTCTGACCGAGTGAGAGGCGATGCTTGAGGTGCGCGCTCCTAGACCGCTAATCAATAGCTGCAGCTAGTTCGCCCTCCCAGCGCCGTGGCAGCACCTGACGGCACTGACCTGTGCGACATCTAGCCGTCGCTTCTCACACTCGCTTCTGTTGCCTCGTTTCCGAGAGTCCGCTGTTTGAAAAACACAACACATTCCTTTGTTTACGATGAGCAGCCTGACTGACTGACCGACTGACTGTTAGAAGATCAGAATTGATAAAATCAGAAACCTCTTATGCCCAGTACAATTTTTTCAGGAGAAGCAAAATTATCAGAAGGGGCAATAATTGAAAATTCTTAAGAAAAACTCACAGTTTTTACTAAACGGTATGTCATTCTAGACCCAAAAGGTTGCACATTCCTGTTATAGAAACCGAATTATTAATATGTGTAACTATTGGACATGAGGAGTTTCTTCTCAAAAGTGTGGAAATGACGGTTTCTACATCAAATGAACTGCAACAAATGGCGTTTTAGTGCGATTTATTAATGTAACGATAACAAAATAGTTTACAATATGTACCGCCTTGTAAACCATGAGCTATGGCCAACACGTCTCTCCGTGTTTGTATATTTTCTGTTTTTCAATCTTGCTTCCTTTATATCACATTTACGTTTGCTGTGAACTACTTTTCTTCTCTTTCTTGGTTGTTCTACATCAGTCATATTATGAGTGCTTTAACAGTACAGAAGTAATAGTTAAAAATGTAATAATGAAAAGAAAACTGTGTATAATATTGGTTGCACTACAGTAGTATAATGTTTATATATATATATATTATTGACTGTCAACTCTTGTCAGTCAGGTACAACCACCTTAGAAAACAAAGTAAATACCACGAAAACTAACGAACGATCAAAGAGAGTGATATTTCCACTCATTAACTGCAGAAATGCCTGATGTGACTATACATGAGGCGTTTCTGAACAAAATAGTAAAATTTACCCTCTGATAAAGTGGAAACTCTTCGGTGGACATAAGTTATTTCTATCAAAATCAATGCAGCTACCTTCAAAGATACATAGTCCGTCATTATCTCATTTCGCGAAAAATGGGATTCCTGATTTTATCGATTCATTTGCGGATGTATCTGTTATTATGGATCACGGTAATAGAAGAAAATAACGCAGCAATTCAGAAATTCGTTATTGCTTGAATACCAGTTGTTATATAAAGTGGTAAATTGTACCGGTGATAGCAGTTATCTCGTATTACAGGAGTTTCTTTTATACAAATGAATTTGTTTTTACTCTTTTCCTTCTCTTTAGAGAAACAGTCGAGATACACGGTTTCCGCAAATCTTTCGTTTCACTCTACATCTGTGAATGGTCTTGAGTGAAAAGTGTACTGGAATAATTTTTCTCCTTGGCACTCTGTTTGTGGAATATATGAGGGAAGGAAGGAACCTACTATGAATTACAGTACCGATTTGTTTTCTGCTTTTGCCGTGCGGTCTCTGCGCGACGTATGTTGGAGGAAGTAAGGTATCTTTAGTACAGAAGACCACATTTTGAAAAATGTTCTGACCTGGTTTCTCTCAAACAGATGAACTAGAATCAACCTGTAATACAAACTGTGAGAATTACTTTATTTTGCTCCATCACGTCATAAAATTCACAAAGTAGGATCTCATATTTTAGCGTTTGAAGAACATTATTAAAATAAAATTTCGATCAAGCTCTACATCTTTATAATGATTGTTTTATGGTGTAAACATATACTGACAATACCACACACAGTTCTCTTAGCAACATTTAATATTTCATAGTTCCTCTTTTTTTATTCCCTCGCAGAACCTTCACCTTTACGCTCCCTCTTCAACACCCAACAATAGTTGCCATCATTCTTCCAGAAATAGTCCGCCAGCATACTTTTATTCCATTTTCTCTGGTACCGAGTGTTTCCAAATGTTTTGACCATCTCAGATTTGAATAACGCGCTGTAAAAACAAGATATGGAAACGGTGGCGCCGTCTATTAGTAGTGTGAAGTGTCGAGTTTCATCCCATACACATAACAGTAACCATGTACAGGACGCAGAAACATCATGCTTTCGCGGTGGAGTGCTATTTTCGTTACGGCGATTCAGTCGTGTGCGTGCAACGTGCCTTTTATAAGCGTTTCAAGGTTCAGCCGAGATACACTGAACTGGTTAAGAAGGTTTCGTGTAACTGCCAGTGCATCGAATCGAAAGTCACGTGGCCCTCGGAAAACCATCCGAACTCCCGAGAACATCGAACGTGCGCATAGCAATTTGCACGCAAAGCCCTCGTTCGTTACCAAAACGTTACAATAAGACGTCGCAACACGCCACCCACCCAACAAGAGGTTGCAAGTTCTCTGTGAAGCGTTTGGTAACCGTATGATTTCGAAAGGGGCTTCTGTCGAACCGCCGCTTCGCTCGCCTTATATAACGGTGCCAGACCGTTACCTGTTTGAGTACTCCGACTAGTAGACAAGCTAGCAACGGTTAAAAGATCGAATTCATGACGAAATTTCCCGAATTTTTCCTGCAGCTACGAAGCATGTGTTCAAAAACTGGCTGAAACGACTCGAGTATTGTGTAGCTGCGAATGGTCGTCATTTGTCCGATTTAGTTCTCCTTAAGTAAACCTGAATAAATGTTGTACCTCGTGTAAAATGTTCAACTTCCTTTCATGATTAGTTTTTGTGCTATTCATATCTGAAATCATCAAACCATTGTGAAACACCCTGTACCTCTTCGCCATCTGCTTCATATTCTAAGGGAGACTCACTCTTTGTTCGTCACTATAATGTTCCAAATTTTCAGATTTGCCCCAGATTTTTGACAGTGTTCTTGTAATTTCGATGTTTTTTTTAGTCCATAGAAAGATTTTATTAACAGAGCTGAGGACAGTAAATGAATATTCATTGTACTCTCAAATTCGTGACCCTTCATCAATTTGTTACCATGAAGACCACCACAAATACCAGCTCTCAATGTTTTTCGGCAGATAATAGCAGATTTCAAATGAAAGTACTTCGAGAAGGATGCATCTTGTTTAAGACGTGTTACAAAATATACGTCGTAGTGGAGAAAATATTTCATTTGCGTCCCGGGTGTGTTAAGTCCCAGGCAAATCCTTTTCACTTCGAGGCTTTTACTTTGGCTGGGTACCCCACCCACATAAAAAGCAGAGCAAATTCGTGTACCCAGCTTGCTGTCCTATACAGTTACAAGTAAAACCAGTAAATATCGTTTTCCTAATGAAACATATGTAAACAATAAAACTAAATCGAGATTAGTTTTGAAACAGCATTAAAAAGTTGATCAAAGACATACATACTATATTTTCATTCATCTGATATGGTACACTCTGGTGTTACATTTTATGTTTTTTAGCGGCTCGCAAGTTTGCAAGTTTACGTGCAATGCACGCTTCTTGCGCAGCAGTTTATTATTATTATTATTATTATGTGCGATTAGACCCTGTTAGATCACGCAACGTTTCTTGAGTCTTTTTCCTTTTATTACACACTGCTCTCATTTTTTGTGCATGGGCTCTCTTCCTTTCCTCTGTCCATTTTATTCCTGTTTTCTTCGGAGCTTCGTTCACTGACTTAACTTCCCATCTGTCAACTTTCTGCTTAAATACCTTTCTGTCCAAAATATCTGAATAATTTATCTGAGCTATTTGTAGGTCCTTTTGGACCTCTTGCATCCAGGGTATAGTTGTAAGTCCTTCTATGTATTTAAGAATTTTGTGCGTGAGTCTTGTTTTGGGAAACCTAGAGACGTGCCCATAAAATTTTAATCGCTTTTTCTAATGTTTGCTGCAAGGTTGGACAATTTATCAGCTGTTTGAAGAGATTGTAGTCTATAGCCCTCTTCTGTTTTCTTTGGTCCTAGTATCTTTCTGATGATTTTACGTTCTTCGTTTAATAAGTTTTCTAGGTCACCTTTTATGTGGACTGTTAGGGTTTCTCTGGCATGCAGGACTTCAGGTTTTAATAACGTATTATAGTGCCTAATTTCAGTGTTTTTGGACAAGCATATTTTATTGTACACCTTGCAGGTTCTTCATAAGGCTCTCTTTAGATTTTGGAGGCGAAAGTTTTGTGCTATTTTCTCTCGGCCCGTAGGTTCAAGGACTTCACATAATTATTTAAAATATGGCACTCTATTGATATGACCGTATTTTGTAGTCACGTTTTGGGAGTCAGTTTTTGTGGCGATGAACTCTGCCTTTCGGAAAGATATTTACAGATTAACTTTCTCCGTGCATTCTTTAAGGGTTTCAACCTGTTTGATTGTTGTTCTCTCATTATCCGCTAGTAACGCTAAGTCGTTAGCAAAAGCTAAACATGAAATTCTTATGTTTCCAGCAGTTTTTATTCTTCAATTCCTTTTCCCATTCGCGGAAGACCTTGTACAGCACATGGTTGAGTAAGAGAGGAGACAGACCATCACCTTGTCATGCATATGGTGCAATGTGTTAGTGCGTAATGGTAAACTACCTTTAAACAGAGGGATGGAGAGAGTAACTATTCCTACGAAACGATATTCCAAGACAACGATTTTAGAATGAAGTATGTATTCAAAAAGGTCCAAGTAAAATTTCTCACATTACATTGCTCTGAACAATATTATGCGTAACAAAGTGAACAACGAACTGAAAAGGTACAATGTCAACCGAGAATTTCTCTAAAAACCAAACAGCTTAATCAGTTATCATCTTAATGCATGACTTATGGAAGTGGGGTGGTCTTTCTCTCAGCCCTGACCACGTTAACTGACAATAATTATGCCGATAAAATAGTTGCGCTGTACTGCAGTCTTACCGCAGGACTACTTTTCTTTAAAAATAATAAAGTTATTCAAAATTTATGTTCTCTTTGCCATCCAATATACACATAATAGCGTCGTACTCATCCTCGCTGTCCTTTACAATAAATCTTTCTTCATCTGACAGATACGATAGCAAGTCAACACAGCACTGCTGAATACATCCATCACCTACCACACATCAAGAATGTATCAGACTGTGCAAAGGCAAAAACTGTGCCACAACAACACCAAAAACTGTTTAATAGTAACGTAACTTGCTTTCTCTGTGACATGCACATCAGTAACTTACAAAAATCAAAATACATGCCCACCTTACAATATTACAAAATGCATAAAACGGTCACCCGGACCATTTGCAGGAAGCCTACCTAACGGCTTCCAAGGGACTAGAAAAATTTATTTTCAAATTTAAAAATTTAAAATTGTGTCATAATCTATTCATTAAGAAGAGCAATCTTACGTTCAAGGCTCAAAGCATTAAAATCAGGAACTTTGTATGTGTCTTGTGGCAGTGCAACTCATGCGAGCAAATTACCCAGAATAAGTTCCTCCAGTATTTGAGAATGGGAACAGTTAGCGGTTCCCAACTAATATTAAACATAATTTCAAGCATTTTCTCGCTGACACACCCCACAAAATATAGATCACGATTTAGTACTATATTTCATTTTCGCTTCATGCTGTAAAACTACACCATCAGCATGGCGTTTTAATGTATTAAATTTTTTACTATTAATTTTTTCGCAATACTTTTTGCAGACAGTATTATTATATATACGACTGAATGAATTGCAAAATTATATTACTGACCGACGCATAGTCCAAGAGGAAAGACATAATACACATTAAGATGCCTGGAAAACAAGCTTATCTAAAAACCGGAGCGCAAATTACCAGACTGTACTCATCCCGTGTTTGAACATGACAGCACTTTGCGACTCCAAGCAAACTTCAAACATAATTTGAAACCTTTTCTAAACTTTTGACATTTTCATTACTGCATAGCTAAATAATCTAAAATTAATAAAAACCAACCCAATTAGGATTTTGCATCTTGAACCATAATGGTTCTCCATGCTTAACGTAAAATACTTAATATATTTACTCATTTGTAAAGTAATCACACATCTGAAGCTATTTTATACACGGAATCGTAGGTTGGATGGGTGAGAGGTTCATTGCTCTGTCAGAAATGACAATAATTCCGATCAAATATTTTCATTTCCCAATTGCAACTTCCGTCTATCATACCATTCTCAAGCGACAGCTCTCTACGAAGTGCAACAATGCATAATCGTGACTGACTTTCGACTGCGCAATGAAGTGAGAAAAATTCATTTCGTTTACTTTCGCGATTTATATTATATTTATTTACACACATGTTGAAAATCACCTGCTAATCTTTGCAACAGTCGCGTGCCATCTGCAAGAGTCTGTGAGTGTACGGGATCCTCGCAGGTCGTATTATTTACTATTTTTAAGATTCCGTACCTTAACTGGTAAAAATGGAATCCTGATCGGATCACTTTCTTGTCTGTGTGTGTCTGCCTGCCTGTGCGATTCTTAAAACTCGTTTTTCTCTAGAACGAGTAGCCGTATCGTGTTGAGATTTATGGCACATAATAATATCTACGTTCGCTTGACGGTGTAAAAAATTGAAGGTTCTAAGTCAATGCAATCAAAAGATATGGTCATTCATGTCACATATTTTGATACTTGCAAACTTACTCGTCAAAACTAATAAGATACTACCCGTTGACGCAGAATAATGAAAACGTAGAATATGTTCACTCGAATTATTCGCGCCCCTTTCCCGGTATGTCTGAAGTTTCACCGCAAAGGAGCTTAGATATGAGTTGTGTGATACGGGATTTTTCTAGATCAATGTGTAATCTGAACTTGTGTTTGAAGAAGGAACAATTCCAATAATAAATAACACATTCTATGATTCGCCATTAATTGTTACAGTTCTTTTCACAATATGCTATCGAAGGAATGGGTATGATTAGCTGAATGGAGAAAAGGAATTTTGAAGTAGTAGTATCTTCGTGGCAGTGTTACACCTCTCTCTGCATTTCGTAACAAAGAATTTCTGTTGATGGTTTCTCCCTGACAATAATGGCCTCGTCTGCAAAACGTCTCATAAGATTGCAGACTTTATCCGCCAGGTCATTTACATGCAGGGCGTTCTGTTTACATTGACCATCCGAAATAACTTTTTGTCCAAAATCAAGCAATTGGTATTTAGCTACCAGGGAACAATAACCAGTATGATTTCTCGTAATTTTGTTTTTTACGAAGATATGAGCAAGAGTGCGTTTTTTTTAAATAGCGCCCCCCGCCTATTATTTTTATTCGACAATGCACTTTCTCTTTTTCAAAGCTGTTCGAAATGTATCCCCAGACATCATTTACGTAAACATGATGTTATTAAAAACGCAACAGAAAGTTGACTCTGAATCGCCTGTGTGGGACCAGAAAGTAACTCGTTCACTTGCATAGTTGACAGTAAACAAATGGAAACACAAGCAAAATTGTACACTGGGTAAAGTCGGAGTTTCATTTCTTGCTGTTTTTTGAAGTTGAAGGTCTCCCTGAGCGAGGCTCATCTTCAGAGAGTTATCGCCCTTACAAAAATGATTTTGCACCAGCGAAAAACTTGTGCTCTTGATAAGGAATGTTACACATCACAGGCCTGTTTGAACTTTTCAAAGCTCTCACTCGCTGAGTCCCCAAGTTTCGTGTTAAACTGGTTGGCATAATGTTTCTCTAAAATCTGTCTGTTTCATTTTCGTAACGTGCGACAACATCATAGCTTCACTGGTGGTGCTCTCAAAAATCACGCGGTGGCTGCACGGAGCTGAAACTCGGACTGAGCATCTGGAAGGGATGAACACCTCGGTCTACACAAATAGAACAACACATAGTTGCGAGATCTTTCACAGTGTTGTCAGTCTCATTACCTTCACACGCCTCGTACGTCAACGTAGAGAGCATAGAAATGTACTGATCTATGAAGAATTTAAGTAAGCAGTACAGTAATTTCAGAAACTTTTTCTTATTGACAATAAGGATATACGTAGTACAGGATTATACCACAGGGTGAGCATAAAGTCTCTTGCTGATCACAAAAATTTATTTCTAAGGAATTGTGCCTGATACAGCTGTTTGTTGCAAATGGTAGCTCAACTCGCGAAGTTTTTATGGATACCTTCTGGATTAGCTCTAACAGCATCTGATTTCTTTCCTTACTCTCTCTCTCTCTCTCTCTCTCTCTCTCTCTCTCTCTCTCTCTCGCTCTTTCTCTGTATGTCTGTCTGCCTGCCTGCCGGCCTGTTGGTCTCTTGTTACAGGTAGCTTAATTTAGGTGTGATACTGTCACTATAGCGTCTTGGATGAAACATTTCCAGACAGATGGGCCGGCAGAGATGGTCGAACATCTTAGCCACCATGTTCACAAGACATAACGCATCTAGAGTTCCTTTGTGGAGTGACGTTAACGATAAAGTATTCAGTTCACCAGCTCCTGATGTACCTACTCTTACAGCACGAATAGGAGATGCTGTAGAGATGGTGATGGACGTAATGTTGGCAAAGACGTGGGGAAAAATTAAGTATCACGTAAACATTGTATGGTCAACAAACAGAGTATATGTGGAAGTGTTGAAACTTACGAAATAAGGATTACGGTATTGTAACTGAATGAACATGACGCAAGTGTTACTTTTTACTTGGGAACTGTATTACTTTTAAATTCCGATACAGTGTCCCTCATGTATGCTGACGTAGAATAGTATTAGGTACCCTACATTTCAATATGAACATGCCTGTGTAAATCAGTTTCTATGTGGGTAATGCCAATTAATTTAAACTGCATCTGACTAACTGTGAATGATACTGAATATAAGGAATGGTTATCAATAACACTCAAAATGGCTTTCTCTTCAAACAGTCACAAACAATGGCTGACTGTGCTGTAGTAGAAAAATTGCATCTACTGTATTTATATGAAATTTTGCAATGAATACTGTTTCTAATTTTCTCTCAAAAGGTTCATTTAAGCCCTATAGTTGTTACTTACCTCACAACGGATAAATAAGCTCAAAACTGTCTGTGCACTGGAATAATGTGAACTACTGAAATGCATGACCTGATATAAATCACTGCATAGCAGACTGAGTTATCTTTTTTTTTTTTAAGTTTCTTAAATTTAACTTTTATCGCCTTTCCGCAAATGTGATTTATAGTCCACGCAGTAGTGCAGGGCGTGACAGTACAGGTTTTACCGAATCTGCATTTCATCTCATTGTAGGGTTAAGGTTCATGAAATGATTGTAAATGAGTAGGAATGTATTCTGCAGTTGTAATTTGTGATTGTTCTGGAGTATTAATTTATTGTGTTAACCGGTTTTCGGATTACAAGGCCATCATCAGATGTTTACTGGCTACTGTCGCCAAAGAAGTTACAATGTTTGTAAACGACACTGGAGAAGGAGCCGAACTGCTCAGGTCATCGTCCCCAGACTTGCGCCGGCCGCGGTGGCCGTGCGGTTCTAGGCGCTCCAGTCCGGAGCCGCGCTGCTGCTACGGTCGCAGGTTCGAATTCTGCCTCGGGCATGGGTGTGTGTGATGTCCTTAGGTTAGTTAGGTTTAAGTAGTTCTAAGTTCTAGGGGACTGATGACCACAGCAGTTGAGTCCCATAGTGCTCAGAGCCATTTGAACCACTTTGAACCCAGACTTGCACACTACTTAAACTGACTCATGCTAAGAACAACACACAAACACACACATGCCCGAGGGAGGACTCGAACCTCCGGCAGGACGGGCGGCGCACATCTACTTTGAAGCACAAACGCATGGCAAATGAAGTCTTTGACAGTGTGGTGGTAATACAATGTAAAAAGTAAGAAGCTGACCTATAAATAAATGTAAAGGGAGTAAACTGGGAAACACTGACACAAAACTGGAATAGCCTGCCTAATAACAGTTTATATCAATAAATAAAACCAATAAGATAAAATTAATACTTCACAAGGCTACTTCAAAAGGTATAAAACGTGGAGAGTGTTACACAAACCAATTAAAATAAAGAATTATGAATTGTGATTACAGAACATATGAAGAACTTGAGCAATATCGATAAGATACACAGAAATGAATAAATGCAGGAAAATGGTGGAATGTAAGGGAACATACAGTAAATACAATTTCTGAGAGTGTGGTGGTACAGTGATTTTAGAAAGTAAGAAGCATACAAATAGAAAGGAAGCAAACAGGAAAAACATTAACATTATACTCAGAAATTGCGCCCATATAACAGTTTGCATTAAATAAATCAACCAAGTGAAATAAAAACAGTACTTCACGAGACAACTTCAAGAGGTACTAAACGTGGAAAGTAATGTAAGTACCAATTAGAAGAAAGGCTTAAAACTTCTAACTACATACTATATGGTTTACACAGGAAAATGGGGAATACGAACGAACAGACAGTGTGGGAAGTAACGAAAAACTCAGAGGATTATATGAAGTTAAGTAGAGGGGAAGTATTAAGCTATGTTTGGTCATGTAAGATTAGATCTGGACTGTGAGCTAGATATTTGTTGATGTCCAAGGATTCCAGTTGATTAAATTTTTGGCCTTTGTTTGCCAAGTGAAGGACATGGAACTCTGGCTAGTAGTCGTGGCATTAATACTGTAGAACAAAAGAAAATCAGCGCTTTTCATTTGTTATACCGACGGAAGACTCAGTTAACATGATATTCTGCAATTGTATTGAATACATTTAACGAGACAGAAAATAACCTGGAACTGGTATGAACAATAACTATTTCTTAGCATTTTCATATATCATAAAATTTACTTGTACACGCAAAATTTTCTAATTGCCTTTTTAAATGAAATACTTTTAACTAACAGTGATGAGAGAAAACTAATTAGGATACTGAATATATGAGAATTCACCCTGGATACGAAAATGTTGATACTATTACACACAATGAAATCGTTACACTACAATAACTGCTTGGGTAGAGCATACAGCAAAATAAACTCAGTGCAAATTGCCTTTTTCCAATTTAGCCGTCTCTCTGTACAATCATCCCAAATCATCCTTTATGCTTAATCCTAAAATGCACATCAGGGAGCATCTCAAAATTCATTCCCTGTGCGGCACGTCCGCCATCCAAGCTCCTCACTCTGACATGACACAACAGTCTCTCTCTCTCTCTCTCTCTCTCTCTAAATGGTTCAAATGGCTCTAAACACTATGGGACTTAACATCTGAGGTCATCAGTCCCCTAGACTTCGAACTACTTAAACCTAACTAACCTAAGGAAATCACACATATCCATGCCAGCGGCAGGATTCGAACCTGGGACCGTAGCAGCTGCGCGGTACCGGACTGAAGCGCCTAGAACCACTCGGCCACAACGGCCGGCTCTCTCTCTCTTTCCCTCAATTCAATAATACTTCAACCATTGGCAGCCAGTGCATACATGTCACTTATGTGATCGTACATGCAAAGACGCTTATAGTGGTAAACATTCCAAATAAAATGTCAAATGTACCAAAGAAACGGTCATTTCACATGATATGTACACCTTCCACAATCATTTCTCTTAGTATATACACTATGTGATCAAAAGTATCCGAACACCCCCAAAACCGTATGTTTTTCAGATTAGGTGCATTGTGCTGCCACCTGCTGCCAGGTACTCCATATCAGCGACCTCAGTAGTCATTAGACATCGTGAGAGAGCAGAATGGAGCGCTCCGCGGAACTCTCGGGCTTCGAACGTGGTCAGGTGATTGGGTGTCACTTGTGTCATACGTCTGAACCCGAGATTTCCACATTCCTAAACATCCCTAGGTCCACTGTTTTCGATGTCATAGTGAAGTAGTAACGTGAAGGGACACGTACTGCAGAAAAGCGTACAGGCCGACCTCGTCTGTTGACTGACAGAGATCTCCGACAATTGAAGAGAGTCGCAATGTGTAATAGGCAGACATCTCTCGAGACCATCACACAGGAATTCCAAACTGCATCAGGATCCACTGCAACTTTCACAGTTAGGCGGGAGGTGAGAAAACGTGGATTTCATGGTCGAGCGGCTGCTCGTAAGCCACACACCACGCCAGTAAATGTCCCGAACGACGCCTCGCTCGGTGTAGGGAGAGCAAACATTGGACGATTGAACAGTGGAAAAACGTTGTGTGGAGTGAAAAATTACGGTACACAATGTGGGGATCCGATGGCTTGCACACTTGTTGTTTTGGTGGTACTATCACAGCACAGGCCTACACTGATGTTTTAAACACCTTCTTTTTTTCCACTGTAGAAGAGCAATTCGGGAATAGTGACTGCATCTTTCAACACGATCAAGCAGTTGTTCATAATCCACGGCCTGTGGCAAAGTGATTACACGACAATAACGTCCCGATAATGGACTGGCCTCCACAAAGTCCTGACCAACGTCCTATAGAACACCTTTCGGATGTTTAGGAACGCCGACTTCGTGCCATGCCTCACCGACCGACATCGGTACCTCTCCTCACTGAAGTGCTCCACGAAGAAAGGGCTGCCATTCCCCAAGAAACTTTCCAGCACCTGGTTAAACGTACGCCTTCGAGAGCAGAAGCTGTCATCAAGGCCAAGGTTGGGCCAACACCATACTGAATTCCAGAATTACCGATGGAGGCAGCCACGAACTTGTCAGTCATTTACAGGCAGGTGTCCTGATACTTTTGATCACATAGTGTATTCCTTTCATTGTATCTCAAAATTGTGAGTTAAGCTATTATTTGCAGCAAATCACATAGCTGTTTCTAGCTTGGTTCCTTACAAATATTTTTTTGTGGTTAGCGAAAGACTTTATACACATGCTACACTTTTAAGCGATATATTGTGTACAATAAAGGTAGTAGTTGATTAAAAAATACAACATTATCACTTTTACTGTGATTGAAGGGCAGGTGCGATGTTACTCAGGCTGAGGGTTCAAATGTCTCTGAGCACTATGGGACTTAACTTCTGAGGTCATCAGTCCCCTAGAACTTAGAACTACTTAAACCTAACTAACCTAAGGACATCACACACATCCATGCCCGAGACAGGATTCGAACCTGCGACCATAGCGACTCAGGTTGAGGACCTCTGCAGTCTAGCGACATCATGACAAGAACCAACATGAATCTTCCTGGCAGATTAAAACTGTGTACCGGACCGAGACTCGAACTCGGGTACTGGCGGAAGTAAAGCTGTGAGGACGGGCCGTGAGTCGTGCTTGGGTAGCTCAGTTGGTTGAGCACTCACCCGCGAAAGGCAAAGGCCCCGAGTTTGAGTCTCGATCCGGCACACAGTTTTAATGTGTCACAAAGTTCCTTAACAGCGCACACCCCTTCATTCTGAAGAACCAACCTACTCAACGCGTGTTATATCGTCTAGTTTGTGACGCTTCGGGGAATAAGTTCCTACAGGATGCAAGGCAATCACAGTAGGTCTCCAATCTGCCAAAGTTACCGTTCTCGCTTCTGTTGTACCGAATCCACAGGTGAGCACACAACAGCTTGAACAGGCGAATGACATTTCTAAAACAGGTGTACACCACATTTAACGTTACCAGTTCCATTCTTGTCATATTCACTTACAGTAAGAATTGCTTCGAAAATGGTTTCCAGAGTCGTCTACAGTTCTGTCGGCTGGCACAGCAGAAAATTCACGGCAACCAGAATTTCTTCTCCAGCGTTTTTTTCACCTTCTCAAATCAAGGACAGGTATATACGAAGAACTTGCATAAATGGTCTAGGGACAACTCAGTATGTCATAAGGGATCCCTCACACGCTGGATATTAAATACCTTACTGCGCAATACAGAGTTTCTGTGACAATGCTGACAGTCTGCGCCAATCGCTACCTGGAAACTGCGATAGCATAAACGGGTCATGACAAGAACTACTAGCACCAAAAACGCTCGGCCATCTGGAATTCCCACTTATGTCACTTTCATTTCTAGCCAAGCCCTGCATGCATGTACCATAAAATTGAACGAAATCTGACGAGTAGGCGCGATACCCTTGCTCTTGATCTTTACAAAGGTTCTTTTCTCATCACGAAAGATTTCCTTAATTTTGCTATGCGCCCGTTTAAATTTCCACAAATCATGCAACGCGCCACGGCTTTTCATTTTCCCTGTAGCTATTCCCGCAATGCCTTTTACACTTTTTGTCTATCATTTATTATTCGCCTAGATTACATTTTACCACCTTTCATTTGCAACATTTATACTTATATGTAGAGTGCACAAAAAAAAGGTCGGCCGTTGTGGATGAGCGATTCTAGGCACTTCAGTCCGAATCCGCGCTGTTGCTACTGTCGCAGGTTCGAATGCTGCCTCGGGCATGGATGTGTGTGATGTCCTTAGGTTAGTTAGGTTTAAGTAGCTCTAATTCTAGGGGACTGATGACCTCAGATGTTAAGTCCCATAGGGCTCAGAGCCATTTAGCCATTTGAACCATTAAAGAAAGTGTGTCGAATGCTTTGAGAAGTGATAGAGCTCATCGAAACAAGAAAAGTAGATACAGTGAACATGGGCCCTGAAACGTGTACTTTCAGAGATAAACACGTGTTTATAGCAAGGGCTGCCCGACTTTAGGTTGCGGACAGTGTCACAGGCGTACTTCATGAACAATTAGTGTACCCATATCATCTACAGCGCATTCAGGCCGTACGGCCTCAAGATCATCTTGGCAAACGGCGGCTCTGCCAATGGCTGGTGCAAAAGTGTGCCCCAGATCCACTGTTCACATCCAACATTTTATTTAACTATGAAGCAGGGTTCACGGCAGATCATGTTGTAAATTTCCATAACCAGCATGCATGGGCAAATGTAAACCCCCCAAGGCAGTTCAGGAAGGCGGGCATCAACACCGCTTCTCAGTCAACATATGGGCAAGCGTACTTTGCGTTAGATTCATAGGACCATACGTGCTACCATTGAGGGGTAATTGGGGCGCATTATCTGGACTGTGTGATTGACGCATTGCCCACCTTGCTGGAGGCTGTGCCCTTGCACCAACGAATACAATTGTGGTTCATAAATGACGGCATACCAGTTCAATTTCGGCACAATGTGTGCGAACATCTGACGCAGACATTTGAGGACCGCTGGATTCGTCCGGGGGAGGGGGGGACGGAGAGGAGGGGGGGGAGTAAAACTTGGCCCGCTCGTTCCCCAGACCTCAGTACCTTAGATTTTTGGTTATGGGGACACTTGAAGGAATTGGTCTACGCTCTGCCAGTCAACGATGTGCGGACACTACAGTGTCGCGTCTTCAATGCGAGCCAACTGGTACAACAGAAACAGAGTATTCTTCGAAGGGTGCGTCATTCCGTACGCCGGACGACAGAGGGATGCATTGTCCTGAATGGAGGCCCGGTTGAACACCTCCCGTAAACACGTATTTATCGTAGAAAGTATGCATCTCCGGCCCCATGTTTATTCTACTGTTTTTTCTTGTTTCGATAAGTTCCACCACCTCTCAAAGTAGCTGACACCTTTTTTGAAGACCCTGAACATTCTCCTTTCACCAGTTACATTTAATATCTCATATGTTATCCAAGGATTGTCACTGCGACTTGTCCTTTTGTTCAATTGCTCCTCTGCTGCCTTCAGTTTTTCATTCAAAAAGCAATTCGCTCACCGTCTATGGTGTTTACTTCTCCTAATTCAGTCGGATGTTACCTAATACGCTCTTTGGAACTACCAACAACCTCTGGTTTTTCAAACGTATCCTGATACCGTCTTCTTAATTCCCTAACTTTCCGCAGTTTTTTTCCACTTTGTTCAAAATGTTCAAATGTGTGTGGATTCCTAAGAGACCAAACTGTTGAGGTCATCGGTCCCTAGACTTACACACTACTTAAACTAACTCATGCTAAGAACAACACATGCCCGAGAGAGGACTCGAACCTCCGGCGGGAGGGGTAGCGCATCTTCCACTTTAATCTGCGTTTCATAACCAATAAATGATGATGATCGGGGTTCACATTTACTGCTGGATATGTTTGTAGTTAAAATCTGATTTTGAAGTCTTGAGCTTACCACTGCATAATTTATCTGAAAACTTCAATTGCGTCCATTCTCTTACTATACTACATTTGCTCGTGGTTCTTAAACCATGTGTTAACGACGATTAAATTGTGCTCTGTGCTAAATTCTATCTTTTCCTAAGTTTATTTATTTTCTTCCTTTTTCTACTATCGAATTTCTGTCACTCATTCAGAATTAAATTTTTTGTCTCCCTTTTTTACTGAGTAATTTATTTCGCTTCATCATACATTTTTACATCTTTTCATAATCTGCGAAACTGCTAGGCATAAATATAGTTGAACTACTATTGTCGGTTGTGGCTTTTTGCTCATAGTATCTTGGCTGTGATGATCCGTTCACTATACAATTCGTGCAAGCTATTAACAGTGAAGCATATTGCACCCTAAACTATTCGCGATTACGTGAAAGCTCTGCTTTGTTAATGACGTATACGTTGAACACGGCAATAATGATGAGAAGCCAGCTCACCGTAACAGGCAATTCCTGCCTAATGCCTGAAGGAAAGATGAAGATGAAGCCAGTTCAGCGTCAGTGCTTTCGTGAGAAGTTTGATTGACAGCATAGCCACAGATTTAACAACTTGTCCTACAGTAGTAGCAAACGAAGCTGCTATTCTCAGCTCCTACGTAAGTCTTACAAAATTTTCAGGTCATCACCCTTCTGTGCAATAGTGTGAAATGTAATTACAAAATTTTTCGCGATGTTGCTTTGTGTTTTATAGCCACCGAACATGTCGCTTAGTTCTCCGGTTGTCCGCAGTGAGCGCTATTGATCTTGGGCGTGGTGCTGCCATCTCTTGTGCAAGAAGCATACTCGCCGGTTGAATGAAACCTGTCCCTCTCTTTTCTGTGTTCTCCGCGGCAATCTAACATTTCTTCTTTTAGTATATCAGTTAGTTATGTGATTTGACGCAAATATTGTACTGAATCATTGCAGACATGAGGTAGCATGTAACAAGCTCTACGAAGTGAGTGAATATGGAGCAAGTTATGAACAAAGGAATTTCGGGCGACAGAGTACTAAAGTAGCGAAGACGATTTCAGGTACCAGCAGTTACTGTTTTCACAGCAGTCTGATTTGTAGAGACAATATAACGCTACAGCTACATAAATTTAAATCAGGGAACCATTTGCTAGAACAATAAGTAAGGAAATAAATAAACTGCAAATGCAATGTAACAAGCGTGTTAATAGTGTGTGGCTGCTGTTAAAATTTCATTTGTACATGAATGGGAAACATGTCTGTATTTATACCGCTATTCCATAAGGCATTTACGGTATTTAGCGGAGGGTAGACAATCAACATGTTCCATTTTTCTCTGCTTCTTACACGATTTGTGAACTGCACACTAAAGAGTTCTAATCTGTAACGACTTTGTTTTAACCTTAATTCCTTCAGCTTTACTGCGAAGATCAGCTATTGTTTATATCAGAATTAAAAATATGCCTCTTGATGGTTTGTTTTTCTGTTCTTTAGCGTATACCGCGTTTAGTTACTGGGCTCCGCTGTCCTCTAGTTTTGGCAATCTAATTGTTATTTTACTTTGCGTCCGTATGCTCTTCCTGTTGATGCAGTCTCTGTTAACGTACTGTAGGAAAGTCGTGTATACCATTTGTTTGTGAACTTTGTAAACTTTGATCCTGAGTTATCGTATTTCAGTTGTACGTGTAACATATTTTATGAGGCAGAAAATGGGGACCAGCACAGCATTTGCCTAAACGAGCGTGGGAAACCGCCTAAAAACTACACAGAGGATGGCCGAGGGTCGTCAAATCCCCTTACGGATTCGATCCCGGCCTTGCTCACCATCCTATCTCGCACCCCTCGAGATGCTCGTTACGCTATACCAGCAAGTCACTAAAACGTTTGCTCTCAGAATTTGGAGAGAAATACTTATGTTCATGTGACACATCCGATGGCCGTTTTGATATAGCCCTATCTAAAAAAAAACTGTTTTCCCTTTTTATTTATATTATATTTATAATAGCCTGGTGCATGAGTTCGTAGTGTTTCTGTTGCGCAAGGTGGTACTCCGCTTGCTATGGGTTTATTTATCGACTGTCATTTTTTATTTCTATTTTTCGGTTTTTATATGAGTTTACATATTGTCATATGGAGATAGTGAGTGGAGTTGTCGACGCTAGAAAATGGAGTGGCAAGAGGAGAAATCAGAACATTTCGGACGTATTGTTGTGTTTGACTTCAAGAGAGGGGTGACAGACTCGTAGGCAGCCAGGAACAGTTGCGCCGTGTATGGGGATAATGCCATTGGACAGAGCAGGGCAGGAAAATGGTTTTCTTGTTTTACGGAGGATCCTTTTTGACATTGCTGACTCTCCAAGTTCAGAAAGAGCTTCGGGTTTTGATGAACATCGTTTATACGCACTATTCCACAATGATTCACGTCAGTATACATGATAACTGGAAAATGTGATGAACTGTGATCATTGCACCAATGTGTAATATTTGCATGCAATAGGAAGGTTCAAAAATCGAGTGTATGGATACAAGCCAAAACCACAAACAGCGTTTTATAGAACTACTAAACAGTGCTACAGTGATTTCGCACAGTTGGTTTCCGCCGCCGTAACACAACCTCGTCCACGTCCATAGCTGAGTGGTCAGCGTAGATGCCTGCGATGAGGACGACCCAGGTTCGACCCCCGGTACTCTCAGGGATTTTTTAATTGGTTAGGGGACTAGTGTTGGGCCCACTCAACCTCATAATGCCAACTGAGAAGCTACTCGACCAAGTAGCAGCAGCCTCGCGGTTTGGAAATTCTGTAAAACGGTCGTGATAGCGGTGTCCTTACCACATGCGTCTCCATACCACAGTCGCATGACACCGCAAGGCGAAGGATGACACGGCGTCCAGAAGACATCCCTTGGGCCTTTACAGGTTGATGCGGAGCTCAATTTGCTTTGAAAATGCGAATGTCTTGAGAATTATACATACGGAAATGCCGTGGTGGTAGTGGAGGTGGTGGTTGTTTGTCCTCGTTAAATCATTTGTATGTGAGCACCTTGCAGAGATCTGTGGCTTTTATGCCTTTTCCCAGCCGTTTTCACTGTTAGCTTACACTTGACAATGTAGTTTTTAAGAACGGGCTGCAAATCACACAAAAGAATTTACTTTTTTGTAGATTCGCTCTCATTGATCTACATCTACATCTACATCTACATTTATACTCCGCAAGCCACCCAACGGTGTGTGGCGGAGGGCACTTTATGTGCCACTGTCATTACCTACCTTTCCTGTTCCAGTCGCGTATGGTTCGCGGGAAGAACGACTGTCTGAAAGTCTCTGTGCGCGCTCTAATCTCTCTAATTTTACATTCGTGATCTCCTCGGGAGGTATAAGTAGGGGGAAGCAATATATTCGATACCTCATCCAGAAACGCACCCTCTCGAAACCTGGCGAGCAAGCTACACCGCGATGCAGAGCGCCTCCCTTGCAGAGTCTGCCACTTGAGTTTGTTAAACATCTCCGTAACGCTATCACGGGTACCAAATAACCCTGCGACGAAACGCGCCGCTCTTCTTTGGATCTTCTCTATCTCCTCCGTCAACCCGATCTGGTACGGATCCCACACTGATGAGCAATACTCAAGTATAGGTCGAACCAGTATTTTGTAAGCCACCTCCTTTGTTGATGGACTACATTTTCTAAGGACTCTCCCAATGAATCTCAACCTGGCACCCGCCTTACCAACAATTAATTTTATGTGATCATTCCACTTCAAATCGTTCCGCACGCATACTCCCAGATATTTTACAGAAGTAACTGCTACCAGTGTTTGTTCCGCTATCACATAATCATACAATAATGGATCCTTCTTTCTATGTATTCGCAATACATTACATTTGTCTATGTTAAGGGTCAGTTGCCACTCCCTGCACCAAGTGCCTATCCCCTGCAGATCTTCCTGCATTTCGCTACAATTTTCTAATGCTGCAACTTCTCTGTATACTACAGCATCATCCGCGAAAAGCCGCATGGAACTTCCAAGACACTAACTACTAGTTCATTTATATATATTGTGAAAAGCAATGGTCCCATAACACTCCCCTGTGGCACGCCAGAGGTTACTTTAATGTCTGTAGACATCTCTCCGTTGATAACAACATGCTGTGTTCTGTTTGCTAGAAACTCTTCAATCCAGCCACACAGCTGGTCTGATATTCCGTAGGCTCTTACTTTGTTTATCAGGCGACAGTGCGGAACTGTATCGAACGCCTTCCGGAAGTCAAGAAAAATAGCATCTACCTGGGAGCCTGTATCTAATATTTTCTGGGTCTCATGAACAAATAAAGCGAGTTGGGTCTCACACGATCGCTGTTTCCGGAATCCATGTTGATTCCTACATAGTAGATTCTGGGTTTCCAAAAACGACATGATACTCGAGCAAAAAACATGTTCTAAAATTCTACAACAGATCGACGTCAGAGATATAGGTCTATAGTTTTGCGCATCTGCTCGACGACCCTTCTTGAAGACTGGGACTACCTGTGCTCTTTTCCAATCATTTGGAACCTTCCGTTCCTCTAGAGACTTGCGGTACACGGTTGTTAGAAGGGGGGCAAGTTCTTTCGCGTACTCTGTGTAGAATCGAATTGGTATCCCGTCAGGTCCAGTGGACTTTCCTCTGTTGAGTGATTCCAGTTGCTTTTCTATTCCTTGGACACTTATTTCGATGTCAGCCATTTTTTCGTTTGTGCGAGGATTTAGAGAAGGAACTGCAGTGCGGTCTTCCTCTGTGAAACAGCTTTGGAAAAAGGTGTTTAGTATTTCAGCTTTACGCTTGTCATCCTCTGTTTCAATGCCATCATCATCCCGGAGTGTCTGGACATGCTGTTTCGATCCACTTACTGATTTAACGTAAGACCAGAATTTCCTAGGATTTTCTGTCAAGTCGGTACATAGAATTTTACTATGTACCGACTTGACACAAAATCTACCGATCATTATGAAATGAAATGGTCGTTTGGCGTGACTTGCAGGGAGGCCCCTTACGGGGCAGGTCCGGCCGCCTTGGTGCAGGTCTTACTACATTCTGTTGTGACTTGGCAAGACAGCCAAGCCACTATGATTGGTAGCCGAAAGGCACGCGTCTAAGCTCACGCAGTCTGGCGTGAGGTCTGGGACAGTTATAGGAGTTTACAGTAGGAAGAAAAGTACGTAGCTTCGGGAATACTTAACTTTAATCCATAATTGGTGAACATCGGTCTGACGGTACATGTTTTACAGCATCAATAGTAACTGGTAATGGCGCCTTGCTAGGTCGTAGCAAATGACGTAGCTGAAGGCTATGCTAACTATCGTCTCGGCAAATGAGAGCGTAATTTGTCAGTGAATCATCTCTAGCAAAGTCGGCTGTACAACTGGGCCGAGTGCTAGGAAGACGCTCTAGACCTGCCGTGTGGCGGCGCTCGGTCTGCAATCACTGATAGTGGCGACACGCGGGTCCGACGTATACCAGCGGACCGCTGCCGATTTAAAGGCTACCACCTAGCAAGTGTGGTGTCTGGCGGTGACACCACACATTCGACGCCACATTGGGCGACCGGCGCGCCGGATGGGAATGAAATGATGACGAAGACAACCAACACCTAGTTCCTGAGCGGAGAAAATCCCCGACCCAGCCGGGAATCGAACCCGAGCCCGTAGTGCAGCAGTCCGTCACGCTGACCACTTTCTTTTTTTTAATCTCATTTTGTTCTGTATTGTTCGTTGACTTTGTTCGTGGCGGACGTCCTATGACACTTGTTCTGGTTGTTCGTTGATCCATTCACTCAGTTTTTTATTGTAGAGGATAGCTAAACCCTCTGAGCGAACACGCTGAGCTACCGTGCGGGCGTCCACTCAGTTATCGGGGCGGACACCGGTCATTATAAACAGTAGACACACAGTATACTACATACATGTCATAAGAAATTCTTTTCCCACTTCACATCTCGCATTGTCGGTGAGATCCCTCTTGCAGCAGCCAGGGAGCCTGTAGTTGTATAAAATGCGATGTTTTCGACTTCTCTTATAAAATTAATCTTCACAACTTGCTCGTTCGTCTTCAAATTAAACCAATATCGAACTGTATTCGAGGGCCCGACGCAAATCACATCGCTTGCCAAATTGGACGCCGAGTCGCTGCCAACTAGTTAGTAGCGCGATGAACACGATTTACCGATGAGTCACTCTGCAGTCGCGTCGTCTGCGGAGCCCTATTTAACTACACAGGAAGTTATTTCCAATCGGCCAGCTACCAAACCGCGTTGCCAACGATTTTCATCTGATTCGCTCCGCGCGCCGAGGGCCGAGTTATACATTATTACGGAACGCCAATTAATTGTTGTTGAATGCTGTACTACACTTCAGAGTGACATAGAGACGTGACACCATTTTTCAACATGCTCAGCATGTCCCTGTATACAATGATCGAACTTTCTGCCACCGGCCGGGGTGGTCGAGCGGTTCTAGGCGCTACAGTCTGGAACCGCGCGACGGCTACGGTCGCAGGTTCGAATCCTGCCTCGGGCATGGATGTGTGTGATGTCCTTAGATTAGTTACGTTTAAGTAGTTCTATGTTCTAGGGGACTGATGACCTCAGAAGTTAAGTCCCAGTGCTCAGAGGCATTTGAAGCATTTCCGAACTTTCTGCCAATCGTTCAATTCCTCGACGATAGAAATCCGGTCCATGCCCCTCTCAAGAAACTGTGTGTTTACGTTTATCATCGCTGGAAAATCTCTTTTCCATCAGAAATCCTTACAGCTTGCCGAAAGAAAAGACGGATGTTGGATGATGCGAGATTTGGACTTCCCGATGAGTATTGCTCAAGTTTGTGCCGCCTTGGTCAAGTTGTTGGCACCATTTGTTTACGGATGGACGCGACATTGCGTTTGGTCCTATTATCGCCAAAATTTTACGATGAATCTGTGTGTGCGATTTAGACGTTTTGCTTACAAGAGTCGTATAGTTCTGTATAGTTCAATTCTTGAGTGCGTTAACAGTTGCCGTACCATTTCACTCGCACACTGTGATGTACTATTTTCCCTGCCGCAGTGGAACTCTGCTCGCGAACATCTAGAAGATCTTTCTGACAATGCGCCATTCTTCTTGCACAATGCTCCTAACTTTCGACGGCATGTGTAGCTTACATTCTGAAGTTGCTACTTATATAGATTAAAAATGTTAGGGAATCATTTCTGACCGTTTTTGTCTGGACAGACTGGCTGATTTGGGGGAAGGGAAGCAAACAGCGAATTCATTGGTCTCATCAGATTAGTGAAGAATGGGGAAGGAAGTCGTCCATGGCCCCATTCTGGCATTTCCCTGAAGCGATTTAAGAAAATCGCGGGAAACCTAAATCAGGATGGCTAGATGCTGGTTTGAACCGTCGTCGTCCCAAACGCCAGTCATGTGTGCTAAGCACTGCACCACCTCGCTAGGTGTTTATCTGGAGAGTAGCCTTATACAGAAGTGAAATATGAGAGATAAACAATTCAGACAAGAAGAGAATAGAAGCCTCTGAAATGCAGAGCTACAGAAGAGTGTTGAAGGTTGCATAGACTGACTGAATAACTAATGAATAAGTGCTAAATGGAATTTGGAAAAAGGATTTTGTGATGAAAGTTGACCAAAAGAAGGGAATGATTGATAGGATACACACTGAAACGTCAAGGAAACGTTCAATAGGTATCGCAGGGAAGTGGGCTGATAATTGTTGAAAGTCCGCCCCAATAGCTGAGTGGTCAGGGCGATGGACTGTCATGCAACGAGGCCTGGGTTCGATTCCTGGCTGGGTCGGAGATTTTCTCCGTTCAGGGACTGGGTGTTGTGTTGTCTCTGTCGTCATCACCTCATCCCCATCGACACACAAGTCGCCGAAGTGGCGTCAACTCAAAAGCTCAAAAGACTTGCACCAAGCGATAGGTCTACACACCATTTCCATTTTCCATTGTTGAGAGAGGCCAAGGCTTGATTACAGTAACTAGGTTCAAATAAATGCAGTTTTCAGTGACTGAGCAGAGATGAAGAGAAACTTCCTGGCAGATTAAAACTGTGTGCCCGACCGAGACTCGAACTCGAAACCTTTGCCTTTCGCTGGCAAGTGCTCTACCAAATGAGCTACCGAAGAACGACTCACGCCCGGTACTCACAGCTTTACTTCTGCCAGTACCTCGTCTCCTACCTTCCAAACTTTAGAGAAGCTCTCCTGCGAACCTTGCAGAACTAGCACTCCTGAAAGAAATGATATTGCGGAGACATGGCTTAGCCACAGCCTGGGGGATGTTTCCAGAATGAGATTTTCACTCTGCAGCGGAGTGTGCGCCGATATGAAACTTCCTGGCAGATTAAAACTGTGTGCCCGACCGAGACTCGAACTCGGGACCTTTGCCTTTCGCGGGCAAGTGCTCTACCACTGCCCGCTGCGGAGTGAAAATCTCATTCTAGAGATGAGGAGACTTGCAGAGCATAGATTAGAGTAGAGAG
Source organism: Schistocerca cancellata (assembly GCF_023864275.1). Taxonomy (NCBI): domain Eukaryota; kingdom Metazoa; phylum Arthropoda; class Insecta; order Orthoptera; family Acrididae; genus Schistocerca; species Schistocerca cancellata. The sequence goes on along the minus strand of NC_064627.1, from coordinate 185,361,006 downwards.
CTGCGTCAAACTAGTCTTTGTACTGAAGGCCATAGCAACAACGTGAGCTATAGTACGATTAAAATTACTTGATAGTTGGCATCTGTCACTTGCTACCACGGTGTTGCCGCATTGGCTGCCACTGCAGTGTTGCCACGTCGGATGCCGGCTACCGCTAGGTAACAGATGACTCACAAACATGATGGGCCACTTCGCTAATGCTATTCATATGTAATCCCGAGCAATGTCTGGAGTGGCTGCTGCGAGCTATGTCGGAAATGCGAGATGCTCTGTGGACACCTGATTTATGTGATCAGCGACAAAACCGGGAAGACGACCGGTTTTGTAGCCCTGAATTTAAACTCATGATCTAAGCTAATCACAACCTCTTTGTGTTCAATGTATCTGAAAAAACGACGGTCAGAAATCTGTTGCAGGACTAAAATCACGTCCGCTTTGTTCATGGCAATTAAAATTAACCTCTAAGAGATAACTTGGAACAGAAAAATTTCAAACTGTAATTTCTCGCTCTCATTGGTTACCTGAAACTATCCTCGCAGTGGCCGGACGAGCTGCCGCATTACCAACCGATGAGCAGTTCTCGCTGGCACTTGGTTACAGATTAAAGGCGACATAGGAAAATTCCAAACAAAAGAAGAATGGCAGTAATAAAAATAAGAGCAAACAATAAAAGTCGATACTGGTGTTGAAAACAACGCAGAGAAGTCTTAGAAATAAAAGAATTCTTTAAACCAATTAATTGGATGAAGATAATATTTGAATTCTTATGATTAGATTTATAAATATAAAGGGTTTCGGAATATTTGACAGAATTCGAAATTACGACCTTCTACTCGTAGGGTTTATAGGCCACCCGTTCGCTATGCCACAACACTGGAGAAATTAGCTGTGGTGACTCGGTCGCAAAGATAAATTGCAGCCTTCAGATATTCGGAATCATTTAATATCCTGCGTAGCGCTTCTAATTTAAGCCCGTCTGTGTGATTACAAATGTACACGTGACGTTGAATCGCGCCATGCGCGGAAATGTCCAGTAGTGTTTGGTTAGTGCTGCGTATGAAAAGTGTGTATTTCATTAGCATCGCTGCGTGTGTGCGCGCGCGCGCGCGCGCGCGTGTGTGTGTGTGTGTGTGTGTGTGTGTGTGTGTGTGTGTGTGTGTGTATTTTTGGCATACTTACCATGTGTCATGAAATACGAAACAAAAGCGCCACACCCATGAGTCGGGATCCAACACATCAAGTAAGAAAGCCGAACAAGGTATGGGAATTGAACTGACCAATTGCTGTGGCGATCGTTTCGGGTGTGACGTTGAACGCTCTGGTTGGGGGAAACGAGCTCCAAGGCGTGAACTGTCAACTACCACGTAATTTTAATCGGACTATAGGGAAGTATCGTATTCAATGTAATATCAAACAGATGAATACATAAACGCAGAGTGTTATGTATGGAGATGTATAACGTCATAACGTAGCAGACTTCGTAATTACACTGTTTCACTAACATTTTGTGAACGCTGTCGCGAAAGCTGTACATTTAGTGTTGGCTACCTTCGACGTCAGTATCCACTCGTCAGCCTTTGATCTCCTCGTCGACGGCTGCATGACGGATGAGCGCTTTTCCGCCCTGGACGTTTATTTTCTCGCGCTCTTTCCATCGTGATTATACGGCACACCGTAGACTTCTGCTCTGTCTCTTAATTAACTGCGCTTCACGCACTCGCAGCATAAGCGGGAAAGAGCGCTCCACACTTTGTTCTGTTCTCAGTGATGTCAGACGTTTTCTTAATTACCAGTTCGGCGTTTTCCTCATCCCTCTTGCGCTTTTATCGACTTGTTTAGCGTTGTAGCTTCCTGCAATCGTTTCGCAATTGTAATACAAATATTTGACTACGTGCGACTAAATTCTGACGTAGAAGTCTCGTCGATGAAGAGATGTGCAATATGAAACAACTGAAGAGGTAGGCGGAAGAATGTACTAACATTCAATTAATCTGACCACGCTATGTGTCGTGGTTTCATCTACAGTACATGTTGGCAATAAGTAGTTCCATTTGAACAGTCAAATACACTTTTTTATCTTACAATATTCAAGTTCTTGATGATTTATTCTTTTTGTTGGGCCACAGCCACGCAGAATTTTTGAAGTGATATACCATCATTTGACTCTATACAATATCTTTATATGACGATCTAGAATTCGGCCTTAGGCTATTTTGAAGTGTCGTAACGTCGAAAAATGTTTTACTTTCAGTCAAGTTGGACTTTTTTTAGACGCCTGTGATAATTCGAAGTGCCGTAGGACCGAAATCTAGATCGTGATATAAATATTCTCTATACATCCATATGATGGTAATATTTCGTAAATTTATTATCTTGTTGTTGTGTCTAGACAAGACAGTCTAGACACAGGGTGAGGTTACCGAAAGGCACGCGTACACACACGCCGACTGGCGTGAAGTCTGGAACAGGATACTTTAGAAGGCACTAAAGAAAAGTACGTATAGTCTGTTTACTTAACTTTAATGCATCCTTGTGGTACATCGCTATTGACGATACAAGTGAGACTATCTCCAGATACGGTTAATGGCGCCTTGCTAGGTCGTAGCCATGGACTTAGCTGAAGGCTATTCTAACGGTCTCTCGGCAAATGAGTGAAAGGCTTCGTCAGTGTAGTCGCTAGCAAAGTCGTCGTACAACTGGGGCGAGTGCTAGTCCGCCTCTCTAGACCTGCCATGTGATGGCGCTAGGTCTGCAAGTACTGACAGTGGCGACACGCGGGTCCGACATGTACTAATGGACCGCGGCCGATTTAAAGCTACCACCTAGCAAGTGTGGTGACTGGCGATGACACCACACTTGTCTTTGTATTAAAATAGTGACATGCCACAGTGTCAAAAGTGTCAACATGGTAGTGACGTCGAAATATTGTAACGGAGTAAAGAGATGGATGTTTGGCGAGGATGTTAATGACAACAGTGATACACTTTCGATGACAGTAATGCAGGTCCTGATTCCGCACCAGGGAACACATCACACGTGGCTTAGAATATACAGCCGCCATCCTAACCGCAAACGGTTTAGACATAGCATTTGTTAAAAATTTGGGAAATTCTTTAACTTTAACAATATGCAAGTGAAATGAAATATATATCAATGAACGTCTGTAAGGCTGTTAAAGTTATTGATTAGTTTCAACTTTTAACACTAGTGAAACCTATAATATGATTGTTTGTGGATCAGCTTTGTTTTTGTGTATCCACCCTTCTAACTGATGATCTGCGAGACTTCGGCCGTTCACTTCCATTATAAAATAAAACGCCTGCAGATGTCCATTTGATGTTGTTTTATTATTTTGCAACCAGTTTCGGCGACTCAATACACTATCTTCAAGCCTGTATGCATAAGCAATAATTATAGCATAATCAGGCTTATGATATTATTACCGTTTATGCACACAGGCTTGAAGATAGTGTACTGAGTCACCAAAACTGGTTGCAGTATAATAAAACAACATCAAATGGACATCTGCAGGCGTTTTATTTTATTACGTGGTATTGTTTTGTTCGTAGCGCTAAACATTGTGGGTTACTTCCTCTACAACTGAGTCTATATATTTTTAGGAACGAACACAATATACATCCACTGAAATAGGCGAAGGAAGCGGGTGACAAGGTAAATAAAGGTCAAACATCAAATGAATACAGTTTTTTTAAATGTTTCATTAGAAACATATGGTAGAGAGAGAATTTCTATAACCTTCGAGTCAGCAAGAAAGTCACATCCCACCAACCAAAGAGGTAGTGCGTAATAGCTATATACCGTCTATACGTCATTACTACTTTGAAAGCTTTCACGTGAATAATAAAGAAAATGAAAACCCAAAATTACTTTATTAGTGTTTTGACTACACTTGATAAAGACTCATATAGTTTCTTGTTTTACACATACTTAATTCCATTTTATGTATGAGAGACAGCTTGACATGTTGAATTGTAGTATGCGTCAGAAGTTCTGATTACCTAATAGCCTGTTTTCGAATGCGTAAGAAAGCTACCACGGAAAGTGCGGAAGCCTTGATGTTTCAATTTAGCCACTACAGAAAACCTGACACTGTTAGTCTGTTAGTATTACCTGATGGTGACATGACAGCCGAAAGCTGGTTAGTAACAAAATAACAAATATTATAGATCGTTACACCAGTGTTGTGTGTGGTTTCTTCCATAATTACTGTTTTTTTTTTCTATGTTATGTTTGCGTCCCTAATATATTAGTCTCTCACATAGGACAGTAAAAGTCACATATTTGGTCTCTAAACTTTTCCAGGGATTTTTTAATGAACACAGTGCCAATCCGTAACAGTAGCTATAACGCTAGAAGTAAATGATGTTGTTGTTGTGGTCTTCAGTCCTGAGACTGGTTTGATGCAGCTCTCGATGCTACTCTATCCTGTGCAAGCTGCTTCATTTCCCACTACCTACTGCAACCTACATCCTTCTGAATCTGCTTTGTGTGTTCATCTCTTGGTCTCCCTCTACGAATTTTACCCTCCACGCTGCCCTCCAATACTAAATTGGTGATCCCTTGATGCCTCAGAACATGTCCTATCAACCGATCCCTTCTTCTAGTCAAGTTGTGCCACAAACTCCTTTTCTCCCCAATTCTGAAGAAGTAAATAATTTCCTAGAACTTATTAATGTTTTGTTCATATGCTAGACTACATAGCTAAAAAAATTTGTAGCATAACAACCTGTAGAAAAATTTACAAATAACTCAGTTCAGATTTATGATTTACAGACTTAATGAAACATATAACATACGGTCGCTCAAAAAAAAAAGGCTGAGGGTGTTAGCACTTTCTTCCGCCTACTCCTTAAACTGTCATTTAGTTTTATTAAGCAGTCAGATTGCATGATTGTACCGAATGTGCCTGTCCTGTGCTGTGTACTCCAAAAGTTACGGGACACAGCTTTCAACAAGTGCGCCGGGCTGCCCACGATTCAGGCGCAGCATGAAGTTAGACTCCAGAGAGGGAGCACATGACAAGGGCTATGTTACAGATTTGCTTTACGTCACACAAACAGTTCCCTAGTAGTCAAACGCTCCACTCAGCAGTTGGATAGTTAGACAGTACCACAAATCAGTATCTGAGGACTAACCAACAATCATCGCCAAGAAGAGACCAAACTCGACAACATAAAAGTGATGTTAGTCATCGTTCAATGGATGTCGGTATTTAAAGACCAATCAATGTAAGTGAAAACAGATCTTTATTGCCACACACAGTCTTCATACTCAGATTAAGTATTCTAAAACTTGTACAATTAAGTGGCTGTAAATTGTTGCTAATGTAAGCAAGGGACCTCATAGTACCAGCTACTCCAGATGTAGCGAGTTCTCTTCATGCGACATTTATATGTTTCGACGCGAAGTGCATCTATCGAATACAACAATTTCTCATGTTCAGCACACGAAATCATTCCCCTGAACCATATAGAGTTTTACCTTTATGAGAGGACTAGAGAACGTGAGACTCCTAGATGACAGAGGAATTGATAGAGAGTGTGTGTGTGTGTGTGTGTGTGTGTGTGTGTGTGTGTGTGCGTGTGTGTGTGTGTGTGTGGTGGGGGGATGGGGGGTAACAATGCAAGATCAGAAATGCACAACTCAGTTTTCAAATGTTCCTTTACCAAGGGATATACTGTCCCAATTTATTTCCAATGACATTGAGTAATAGGTGAAGATCACTAAACTTAAAGAACTCTCCGGAGCCCAACTGAATCCGGGTGCGATTCTACAAGGAATTTGCAGGTCATTTAGTACCTAATTCAACCATAACACTCGTATGCCGTAGATCTCTGTCCCAGTGGCTCGAATAAAGCACACCGTCCAACCTGTTTGATGTCCATCTATTGTACAATGCTAGACCATATTTTGGTCACAAATACAATGAGTTATCTCGAACTGAATGACCGCCCTAAATGCCAACCAGTATGGATACAGAAAAACATCGATAATGTGAAACGCGACTTGCATGTTGCTCACATGACATCCTGAACGGCGTGGATCTATGCAGTTTGGTGAATGAAGTATTTCTTGACTTCCGAAAAGCATTTGACTCGGTAGCGCATGTACGCTTATTAGCAAAAATACAATCATATGGGGTATCGAACAAGATTTGTGGCTAAACTGAAGAATTATTGGTAGCATGTTATCTTGAAGCAGTAACCTTCCACCTGAGAGTCCATGAAGACGAGCTCCTGTGTATCCTGTGTGTCACATTACTGTACGAAGTAGGATGACAATTACAAATCACTAATTTTAACTTTTTTAATTCTTTAATTGTAGGTCGTATATGGTTTCCAACAATTCTTTTAAATTTTTTTTTTAAATTCTGTCAATATTAATGTAGCCACATGAAGAACAATATTTAAATTTTTCTGAAACGATAGGATTTCTCCTGCACTGTGTGTCATACAATGATATAATTTTGGAGGCAAAGTCAGTAGTGCATCTTGGTAATGACAGCAAAATGCGTCGCAAGTACAATTAGTAGCAAAGAAGCAATGAAATAAAACGTCATGCTTGATGCTAAATTTTTACTGCATGAACAGAGTAATGTAGCAAGTGGCAAACTTTTTTCATTTCTGTGTTTCATGTTGGGCTGGTCAACGAAGAAAAATATGCGAAATAGTTTGAAATTAAGTGTAAAGTTTGTTGGAAGTCCCCACTCTTTCCAGTCTATGTAAGCTCAGACCAGATGTGTTTGAAGTTCAAAGAAATAGTATCGACGGCATTTGAGAGAATCTTACCATATGAATTAGTAAAAGATGGTACCGATCCCCCTTGGCACACAAAACAGGCCAGAACACTACTGCAGAAGCAATGAAGAAAGCATGCCAAATTTAACAGAACGCAAAATCTCCAAGATTGGTGAAATTTTACAGAAGCTCGAAAGTTAGTGCGAACTTCAATGCGAGACGGTTTAACAGTTTCCACAACTAAACTATGTCTCGAAATCTACCAGAAAATCCGACGAGGTTTATTATATATTTTACAATAGTATATAGTATTATACTCTATACATTATTAAACAGTCTTCAAAACACTATTTGCTAAAGCGAGACACAAACACATAGAACATCTTTCTAGTTTTAACAGCCATAATCTCTGATATCACTTCTTCATAATTAATATTTTATGTCGCCTCATGTTCGATAGGTAACATACCATGATTATTTAGACTCTTTTGTTCATTATTGGTTGTAAGTAATTTTTTATTAATTTTAATTTACTACATCTCCTCTCACATGAAGCAACTGATACGCAAATCGTCACAATTAACTTTAGAGCGAGCATACTGCTTGGGAAAGAGCCTTTAAAATCCCATTCCACCATAAATCTCAAAATTTCAAGACATGCCTCATCAGAAAATGTAACATTTGCCTCTTTTAAATGTCTTCTCTCCGCCTTGGAATCTCACAGAGGATTTCTCCTCATACTTTATCATAAAAACTAATGAATTGTGGAACAGCTATTTCATCTCCCCATCGTTTGCCAAAAGCAAAGTATTTGGTTACAGAAAGTCGAAAAGTGAGGCGACATCTTGAATTAACTTTGATCTGATTCAGAGTTCAATACTGAATCGGTCAAGATACTCCAACATATCCTTTTGATGCCCTGCTTTCAGTGTGAGTCCTGTGTCGGTGGCCAATTCACCAGCTTTTCGTTTTTCTTAGATGAGTTCTTTCTATTGGAATATCGTATACCTCCGATTTTTTTCACAGCAAGACGTATTGCCTCTTCTATAACATGACCTCGGTTTTGTTCAGTATAAAGACGGAGTGCCTCTATTTTTATAACTAACGGATCAAAACTCAACTCCATATTTTGCAATGCAACCTGACTACAATTTACTTCACTCAGTACATTATTGCAAAAGTAAAGATAGCAAAAAAATGTGAAATTCCATACATCATGCATACGATTTTGTGCATTACGTCTGGTGACCAAATTTTGTTGTTGAACACACAATTCGTCAATTGCAGCGAGAACCCTCTCAAAATTTTCTGACAGCGCTTTCACTGCAGCGTAATGAGCTGACAACGTGTTGTTGACAGTGCTGTGATTTGTGTAATGAGAACATCCCACTGGCCAATGGAAGAAGAAAAATGTGTAAAAATAGTCTCTGCATGTTTAGAAATGTTATACAAGATATATTTTGTGCAAAGGAATGTTGGTCACATTAATTGAATGACCATTACGTCCAAAAAACGGCGTTATTGTTTTTTCTTTAACACTAGCTGCTCGTAACAGGTGCAGTGTCATAACCTTCGGAATGGCACATCATACAGTCTAAACTGTCGTTTTTAAGTTTCTTAAGAATTTCATCACTTAGATCAGCGGCTTTTTTTTCCTTTTAGTGGAGAAATATCCAAGGATTACTTATTTTACTTCCACTTTCCTATTATCAGATCTTCCGATTGGTTGGTTGTTTTGGGGAAGGAGACCAGACAGCGTGGTCATCGGTCTCATCGGATTAGGGAAGGATGGGGAAGGATGTCGGCCGTGCCCTTTCAGAGGAACCATCCCGGCATTTGCCTGGAGTGATTTAGGGAAATCACGGAAAACTTAAATCAGGATGGCCGGACGCGGGATTGAACCGTCGTCCTCCGAAATTCAGATCTTCCGAAACGTATTACTTCAGACACCTGATCAGTATGTCAAATATCAGCTGTGCTATCAAACATAATAGCAAAACATTTAGACTATTTAATTTCGTTGACAAACTTAGATTTTACGTGGTTTGCTAAAATACCTATAAATTCATTCTGTACTTCTGGCGACAAGTATCACCCTTTTTTAGATTTACCATGTTCCAACTTCAAGATGTGTTCTTTAAACATTACATTATACTTTGACAGTCTTTTCACTTGCCTTTATTTGTAGAACCTTGTCCTTCATCAATGTCCACGAAATGCTCGTTTTGTTTCGCCGGAAAAAAATGTTATATATCTAATAAACAAGATGAAAAATGCTTCCGCTTCAGATTTTCAGTATCCATTAATTGTAAGGCTGCGTCATGTACTGTTTCATACAATTCTCGTTTCATTTCAAACGTTTTTCAGTTTTCAATATTTTTCTAGGTGTTCATTTGTCGTTTCGTGGTCGGCCACTTTAGATTTCAGTCTACTGGTCACAGTAAACATACGATAGCAAAAGCAGTAGATGTTATTAGTTGCTGGAGAGTAAACCATCCAAGACCGCACAATTTTTTCTCCAGCTGGTATCACCTTATAAAACCATCCCTTTGAAAGATCCCGTGCACAGCCTTTTGATTTTGATCCGTGCCTAGATACAGCGCCAAATGACTCTTCTCTGTTTTGGAAATGTTCGACTTTCATGATCGCAATGCCCAGTGAGACACATCTCTGAAGTCCTCCAGTTATGTATATTATTACAGTCTTGATATTAATTATCAGGTTCCAGGCGCTACAGTCTGGAACCGCGCGACCGCTACGGTCGCAGGTTCGAATCCTGCCTCGGGCATGGATGTGCGTGATGTCCTTAGGTTACTTAGGTTTAAGTAGTTCTAAGTTCTAGGGTACTGATGACCTCAGATGTTGAGTCCCATAGTGCTCAGAGCCATTTGAACCATTTTGTGCACGTTGCACCGTGTTAGCCTCTTAGTGGTGTAGATATGCTGGAAATTTGAAATCCTTGTTGTTAACAAGCTCTGACAAAGGGTCACTAGTATAGGAAATGTAGCACGGCAAGATAGGACGCCTTAATGTGAGCAAGGAGAGGTGGTACTGACCTGGTGAAGGGCGGCGTCACGAAGAACGATGCCGTCTCCGCTGTGGAGGCGGTCGGTGGGGGTGGGCCGCGGCACGCCGTCAAGAGAGGACAGCTCCTTGAGCTGCGGGGGCGACGGCGGGGGCGGCAGCTGGTCCTCCGCTCCGTAACGCGTCTTCTGCAACACGCAGGCAGGGCATGTCCGTTACTGCCGGCCGCGAGGGCACAGCGCACAGTAGCCACACTAAATTTCGTACGGCGAAAGAAGAACACTCACAGCTGGTAGCGCCGTTGACAATCTTCTAACGCGAAGTGGAAAAGACTAAGGACGATACCGAAATCGCTTACGAGAGCTGTAGTAGTGTTGTCAAGTTGCTATTCAAGGCACGTACAACATCGCGCGAGGTGACTGGTCGTGTAGAAACTAGACCACAGCGGGACTCACTCGGAACCCCTGGAGTGTGAAGTCGCAAGCTCAGTCTTCAGTAAGACTCGTTTGAAAGTGTTGTGTTAACAGTTATGATAGAAAAAATGTTAGCTGATAATGACTCACCTTGTGCATCAAGAGGGTGACAGAAATTAGTATCCTGGGAAGAGGGGTGCAGAGATCAAACTTCTACGGGATGTGTGTATCATACTTCACAAAATGGACACCGTCGACACTCAATTAATGTTCAAAACAAACCATTAACTTGCACCAGGAACACCGAATGAAAAACTGCGCACACAAGTATCGCACCATAAAGATCAAAGGCGAACTACTTGGGAGTTAAAAATCGTGCAGGACTTTCAGCCAGGTCTCCAGTTTTAAAGAATTTATATAGAATCATAAAACTTACTAGCAGATTAAAACTGTGTGCCGGACCGAAACTCGGACTAGGGAAGGTAGGAGACGAGGTACTGGCAGAATTGAAGCTTTGAGTCGTGCTTAGCTAGCTCAGTTGGATGCCGCCACGGTAGCTCAGCGTGTTCGGTCAGAGGGTTAGCTGCCATCTGTAATAAAAAAACTGAGTCAATGGCTCAAGGCTCAACACTGAACTTGGACTGGTGTCACGGGACATCCGCACCGAACAAATGCAACGAACAATATCGAACAAAATGAGATAAAAAATTGCTAGAGCACTTGCCCGCGAAAGGCAAAGAAAGGTCCCGAGTTCAAGTCTCGGTCCGGCACACAGTTTTAATCTGCCAAGAAGTTTCATATCAGAGCACACTCCGCTGTACAGTGAAAATCTCATTCTATATAGAATCTTATTGGTGTAACAGGGTGATGAGAACTGACTGAATTTGATGGCATGCACCCGAATGCGAAACAATGTGTCGTGGAGCCTAACGTGAAACTGACTATCCTTTAAGGCGTCGCTGCAAATAGTACGATAATATGTTCTATGGGCAGGGAAAAACAAATATTCGGAGGCTGAATTTTTCCAATGGTTCCAGATAGTATAAACTGCAATGTAACACATTTTTCTGGAGGGATAGTTTGCAGAATGAGATTTTCACTCTGCAGTGGAGTGTGCGCTGATATGAAACTTGCTGGCAGATTAAAACTATGTGCCGGACCGAGACTCGAAGTCGGGACCCCTGCCTTTCGCGAGCAAGTGCTCTGCAAGGTACGCAGGAGAGCTTCTGTGAAGTTTGGAAAGTAGAAGACGAGGTACTGGTGGAATTAAAGCTGTGAGGACGGGTCGTGAGTCGTGCTTGGGTAGCTCGGTAGAGCACTTGCCCGCCAAAGGCAAAGGTCTCGAGTTCGAGTCTCTGTCCGGCACACAGTTTTAATCTGCCAGGAAGTTTCAGGGATAGTTTGCTCTAAAGTAGAATGATTCTTACACGCAAACCAAAACCAAGCAAAAGCAAGATATTTTTGTCAGTTATAGGCCAAAAGAAGTGCTCATACCAAAGTTGTATAGTTCTCTTACGCCTATTTTCCCACTTTTGCTAACTGTGACGTAAATATCCCCTACCGCTCTTGCAAGATCACACACAAGAGGAAGGACCGGAAGGGGCAAAGCACCTACAACTTCTCGCAGCACAATAAATAACTTTCTAATCAATTTACCATCCAGATTAACAGTCGGCATAACTGTATACGAAAGCGTTAAGGTATTGATGTTAATTGATCGCGATACAACTCTCTTGGCACCTCCAATTTCCTGGGTTCCTTTGACATGCATTCCGTCTTCAAATCCCAGCTGGTCGGAGTTAAAAACAAATTACTTATTGATCGGTGGGAGAAATTCGTTTATCTCAACTACAGATTTTCGGTCCGATTCCGCAGTCTGCTGCGCATCGTCAAGTTCTATGAAGTTTCGGGATTGCAGCCGGATCATGTTGACTTCTTGCCACAACATTTCGGCTGGCAACCGTCCAGCCATCTTCGAGTGAGTGTCTGGCTCTGGCGAGTTCTAGTCCACGGTGTCGGCTTTATAGCAAATATTGGAGCGGAAACTCATGCGCATTGGCGACTGTCACAGGAGCGTCCTCTATCGCAATAAACAGATATTTCGTCTGACATTTCCTTCTCACTCTGCAAAATTCCTTTCATTCCTTTTTGACGAAATGTCCACTTTGGCAACTGTCGTTGTAAATACAGTGCAATGTTTGCTTTGTTTATCGTTGTAATTGCACTGCTCTGTATCAACACCACTGACAATGTAGCACTGCTGTGAGTTACTCGTCGACTAAGCAGTTCAACTACGCTCCGTAACCTCACGCTGTGCTCACCACTAGATATCTCCAGTCCCGCCCCTATTGCCATTAGCAGCCATTATTGCGGTTATATGGTAGACAATATGTGGGGCGTCAAATGCCGTAAGTATCACTGGCCCTTTGCGACCTCGCACTGTGTGAATTGGCACTGTTGCGATTCAGACCCGCAACACTTTCCCATGTCCCAGGGATGTGTTGCACGTCTAACGTGATAAAATATACACTACTGGCCATTAAAATTGCTACACCAAGAAGAAATGCAGATGATAAACGGGTATTCATTGGACAAATATATTATACTAGAACTGACATGTGATTACATTTTCACGCAATTTGGGTGCATAGATCCTGAGAAATGAGTACCCAGAACAACCACCTCTAGCCGTAATAACGGCCTTGATACGCCTGGGCAGTTCATCAAGAGTAGTGACTGGCGTATTGTGACGAGCCAGTTGCTCGGCCACTATTGACCGGACGTTTTCAATTGGTGAGAGACCTGGAGAATGTGCTGGCCAGGGCAGCAGTCTAACATTTTCTGTATCAAGAAGGGCCCGTACAAGATCTGCAACATGCGGTCCTGCATTATCCTGGTGAAATGTAGCGTTTCGCAGGGATCGAATGAAGGGTAGAGCCACGGGTCGTAACACATCTGAAATGTAACGTCCACTGTTCGAAGTGCCGTCAGTGCTAACAAGAGGTGATCGAGACGTGTAACCAATGGCAACCCATACCATCACGCCGGGTGATACACCAGTATGGCGATGACGAATACACGCTTCCAATGTGCGTTCACAGCGATGTCGCCAAACACGGATGTGACCATCATGATGCTGTAAACAGAACCTGGATTCATCGGAAAAAATGACGTTTTGCCATTCGTGAACCCAGGTTAGTCGTTGAGTACACCATCGCAGGGGCTCCTGTCTGTGATGCAGCGTCAATGGTAACCGCAGCCGTGGTGTCCGAGCTGATAGTCCATGCTGCTACAAACTTCGTCGAACTGTTCGTGCAGATGGTTGTTGTCTTCCAAACGCCCCCATTTGTTGGCTCAGGGATCGAGACGTGGCTGCACGATCCGTTTCATCCATGCGGATAAGATGCCTGTCATCTCGACTGCTAGTGATACGAGGCCGTTGGGATCCAGCACGGCGTTCCGTATTACCCTCCTGAACCCACCGATTTCATATAGTGCTACCAGTCATTGCATCTCGACCAACGCGAGCAGCAATGTCGCGATACAATAAACCGCAATCGCGATAGGCTACAATCCGACCTTTATCTAAGTCGGAAACGTGATGGTACGCATTTCTCCTCCTTACACGAGGCATCACAACAACGTTTCACCAGCCAGCGCCGGTCAAATGCTGTTTGTGTATGAGAAATCAGTTGGAAACTTTCCTCATGTCAGCACGTTGTAGGTGTCGCCACCGGCGCCAACCTTGTGTGAATGCTCTGAAAAGCTACTCATTTGCATGTGACAGCATCTTCTTCCTGTCGGTTAAATTTCGCGTCTGTAGCACGTCATCTTCGTGGTGTAGCAATTTTAATGGCCAGTAGTGTATGAATCAAGTCGAAACAGGGTTCTCTGAGTGGACACGTTCGCTATTAAGTTTGGCTGAATGTGGCTCGTAGTCGACAGTGTTATCGTCTTCGTCTGCCGTGCTTGTACTTTATATTTTCCATTTTGTGGATTACGGAAACTACTTTGAAACTAATTTAGTATCTCAAAATGAACAACTGCTAGTGGGATATCACACATACTGAATATCCCTTTGAGACCCTCTGGCTGCAATTTTGTACATTAACTTTTACTATCTCGTCACTGCAACACAGGTATTTTTTCTCAATGGAAACCTGAGGTACACATTTCTGTATGTTCAGATTTTCCATCATATGCACGTGCTACCAGCTGTTGGAAATCACTATTGTAATATCTACATGTCAATACAGCAATACACAACATTTCACAGAAGGTAGTGACAACCATAATACATGGATGTGGTTGGTTTCTATATTCCGCTGTATAATTAAATATTGGTATTTTGAATGATAATTATTGAATGCTCATGTATTCACTACAAAAGAGACTTTTATACTAGTCATTAATTAGTCATTAAGTCCAGAAAATGATGCCAAGTGTACAAAGTACGTTTTGAAAACCAGTACATACATTTTGTGTAAATCTTGCAACTAGAATCATTAAAAAATCACCTAAGAGCATTACCAAAGAAAAGTTTTCCTTCCTCTAGAAAAACTTCAGGTCTGAAAGGGATATAGAAACCATGACAAACATGCATTGAAATGTTTGTCACAAAAGTTAGGCGTTTTAATAGCAGAAATAGAAAAAAATCACTCTCTGAAAGGTCAGTTTCGGCGGGAACTCAAGAAATTAGAGGAAAGTAGAAAGTGGTTCTAAAAATGTTCACGGTTGGCATGTGAACCTCTCATGTTTTCCGTATTTGTTAATCAGTTAAGAGGAAGCCGTAGCAGTGATGTAGAAGCACATCAAGTACGATAAAATGAAATTAATAATTGTTATGAATTTCAAATAACATTTACTATTGTTATAAATAACAGAAAGAAGAATAGGAACAAGAAATTTTTTTTTTACAAATAAATTCATCCGTCAAGGCACTGAACCTTCAGACGATACAAAGTAATGTCCACATTCATTTTGGATTTCCTGTTCTTCGTTCGGAGATCTCCTCGGTTTAGTCTGTAGCCCTAGAAGTTGCGATTCTTGTAGTTGTAATAGTCACGCTCCATGTATGGAGTTCACGGCAGAATCTTCCTTTTCTTAAGTGCCAGATGGAGTGTAATTTGTTTCTGAACGGCATCCTAAAAATGATGCAAATAGATACTTTCATGAATCGCCGTTTCCACTCTCCGGGGGTGTAGTGATACAGCTTTCATAAAATCCGAAATTTCGCGGCCCACATCCCAAAAACATTTTTGATAATGTTGCTTGAAAGACTTAGTTGGTAACTCAATATTCTATCAGCACGTGACAGTGATTGGTAGTTCTAGCAAGGATATGGTTTCATAAAATTTCGTACTACAGGAAACACGTATGGGACAGGATTTTCTCTCCCAAGCAGTGACGGAGCTGAGGCAAACCCAGTGTTACACTATCTTTTTTATTTATTTATTTTTTGATCGAGTGTTATATATTTAAAGACTCCGTCGCCAGAAATTCGTCCTCAACAGCCCACATCTAATCATATGAAACTGTAATTAGCATCAGCTACAGCAAACACAACAACGCTGAAGAATCCCTGATAATTAGAAACGAAGTTCCACTGTGTTCTGGAGTCACAATCAAATGGTTCAAATGGCTCTGAGCAATATGGGACTTAACTTCTAAGGTCATCAGTCCCCTAGAACTTAGAACTACTTAAACCTAACTAACGTAAGGACATCACACACATCCATGCCCGAGGCAGGATTCGAACCAGCGGACGTAGCGGTCGCGCGGTTCCAGACTGTAGCGCCTAGAACCGCTCGGCCACTCCGGCCGGCGAGTCACAATCTGTATTTTTTAATCAGAAGTAAAAGTGACACAGACAGACCTGCATAGGCTAGTTCCTGAGACGTTTCGAGCAACACTGGCCCCGTAGTGTAGACAACACTCTGCATTGCGGGGCTACTGTTGAACAGATGCGAGACATTGAACCGTCGCAGCCCCGCAGGCGGGCAACATCGTTCCGGTGTGGACTAGGCTTTAAATGCCCCGAACAGGTGCGTGAAGTCCCCAAGTTTCTCTCTCCCCCTACACTCTGTTACCTACACTCTTACACAAGTCATTGGTCGCCCCTGACGAAAGAGAGGAGGCAAAAAGTATCTACTCGGAATGTATCGTTCGAGGCATAGTGGAACTTTCCCAGACGTACTGCTACTCATACTACAGATGCACTGTGTTTCATAATGCAGATGTATGCGATTTATTTTTGTTTTCGGTCAACTTCTCTAATTTCATCTAGCTGTTAATCAATTACATTTTCTCTTAGTCTTTTCATTCTCTTCCTTTGTGATGCCAGACGTGTTTCTCGCTCCCCTTCTCTTTCATTTAACGTGTTTTTTGTTGCCTTCTTTCCAATCACTGTCGGCAAGATCCCCTCCTCTTTTACGTTTAGAGATCTTGTTAAGTGTTAAAATTCCTTAACACACTAAAGTTCCAGTTAATGCACTAGTCATTACCTCAAGCAGTTATGCAAAGATGACAGAATCATCTGTGATTGTTAGTAACTCATGTTTATTCCATCATTTTGTGGTATTTAAGTTTGTGATTCCAAATTCTCAGATCTTTTGTTCGAAGATGCTGTAAAAGAAGTAGGGATAAGCCATCGGCTTTTCTGACACCCACATTTTTTAAAAATCGGGATACCGAGCGATAAATTTTACTTTTGAGGTTTTCATTAAGAACGTAGACATATGATAGTTTCGTTTCTTAATTGGCCGGCCGAAGTGGCCGAGCGGTTCTAGGCGCTTCAGTCTGGATCCGCTCGACCGCTACGGTCGCAGGTTCGAATCCTGCCACGGGCATGGATGTGTGTGATGTCCTTAGGTTTAAGTGGTTCTACGTTCTAGGGGACTGATGACCTCAGATGTTAAGCCCCATAGTGCTCAGTGCCGAGCCTTTCTTAACCGTAATTTGTGATAGAAATATACACTCCTGGAAATGGAAAAAAGAACACATTGACACCGGTGTGTCAGACCCACCATACTTGCTCCGGACACTGCGAGAGGGCTGTACAAGCAATGATCACACGCACGGCACAGCGGACACACCAGGAACCGCGGTGTTGGCCGTCGAATGGCGCTAGCTGCGCAGCATTTGTGCACCGCCGCCGTCAGTGTCAGCCAGTTTGCCGTGGCACACGGAGCGCCATCGCAGTCTTTAACACTGGTAGCATGCCGCGACAGCGTGGACGTGAACCGTATGTGCAGTTGACGGACTTTGAGCGAGGACGTATAGTGGGCATGCGGGAGGCCGGGTGGACGTACCGCCGAATTGCTCAACACGTGGGGCGTGAGGTCTCCACAGTACATCGATGTTGTCGCCAGTGGTCGGCGGAAGGTGCACGTGCCCGTCGACCTGGGACCGGACCGCAGCGACGCACGGATGCACGCCAAGACCGTAGGATCCTACGCAGTGCCGTAGGGGACCGCACCGCCACTTCCCAGCAAATTAGGGACACTGTTGCTCCTGGGGTATCGGCGAGGACCATTCGCAACCGTCTCCATGAAGCTGGGCTACGGTCCCGCACACCGTTAGGCCGTCTTCCGCTCACGCCCCAATATCGTGCAGCCCGCCTCCAGTGGTGTCGCGACAGGCGTGAATGGAGGGACGAATGGAGACGTGTCGTCTTCAGCGATGAGAGTCGCTTCTGCCTTGGTGCCAATGATGGTCGTATGCGTGTTTGGCGCCGTGCAGGTGAGCGCCACAATCAGGACTGCATACGACCGAGACACACAGGGCCAACACCCGGCATCATGGTGTGGGGAGCGATCTCCTACACTGGCCGTACACCACTGGTGATCGTCGAGGGGACACTGAATACTGCACGGTACATCCAAACCGTCATCGAACCCATCGTTCTACCATTCCTAGACCGGCAAGGGAACTTGCTGTTCCAACAGGACAATGCACGTCCGCATGTATCCCGTGCCACCCAACGTGCTCTAGAAGGTGTAAGTCAACTACCATGGCCAGCATGATCTCCGGATCTGTCCCCCATTGAGCATGTTTGGGACTGGATGAAGCGTCGTCTCACGCGGTCTGCACGTCCAGCACGAACGCTGGTCCAACTGAGGCGCCAGGTGGAAATGGCATGGCAAGCCGTTCCACAGGACTACATCCAGCATCTCTACGATCGTCTCCATGGGCGAATAGCAGCCTGCATTGCTGCGAAAGGTGGAAATACACTGTACTAGTGCCGACATTGTGCATGCTCTGTTGCCTGTGTCTATGTGCCTGTGGTTCTGTCAGTGTGATCATGTGATGTATCTGACCCCAGGAATGTATCAATAAAGTTTCCCCTTCCTGGGACAATGAATTCACGGTGTTCTTATTTCAATTTCCAGGAGTGTATTTATAGTTTCGGAGTAATTTTTTGTAAATAAGTCTAGCTGTGGTCCAGAACTATTACATTAATTCCTATTATTATACAGGATTAATTGCTGCAAAAGCAATTAACACTACCATTTTTCTGTATAACTGTTACTTTCTGTCAAGCCTCTCTGTTCAGAGTAACCTACTTGCTCACAGAGCGATGCACCATTATTTCCCTGATACTGCCTTTACAAAAACGTCATGGTTTCCATCTGCCAGGTGATTTCGCTTTAAAAATTTTCTTTGCTCATTGATGATCTGGAATCCTTAACAAATGTTCGTACCAGTTTAATGATTTTCTTTCAGTCCTATCACCGACTCATTTAACCTCATTCTAACTTTTAGTTCACCATTGGGTTATTCTCGATTCTTGATATTCTGACACTCCTTCATAAATAATCTATTTCCACAGCTATTGGTGCTCGTTAAATCCATTGCTCTGATCCACAGAGCACCCACTAGCCTATTCAGTCTTTTCTTATCGTCGTTGGAAAATTTTCTTTTCCCACCCAAAAAAAAAAAAAATGCTTCATACACCCTATTACTTCCCTGTGTTGTTTTATCTGTGTTTTACTTCTGTACACTAAACACGCTGTTCTCAATATATGCTTCTAGATATTTTAATTTTTCTGTCGGTCTCATAATTACTCCATTAGCGGTGCGTATTTCAAACCTAGGATCACTATTGATTACCAGATATTCGGTTTTTGTTCGAATCATCTTTTGTCCCTATTTACCATACTCTAGATAGAAATGTCGTATCATGATCTCAAGATCATATTCAACAAATACGTAAGGGGCGATCAAAAAGCGACGAGGACTAGAGGGTTAGTGCTACAGTGCCTTCCACATCAGTCGCCGTAACTTCTGCGTTGCGACATTTGCAATAGTAGGACGTGCGTTATCGTGAAGCAGCACCTCTTGTCGCACCTTCCCACAACGGTTGCTTTCGGTAGACATGCTGCCCCATACGCGTTCTTCACTCTCCGATGGATGTCTACTGGGGTCTGTCATCCGACAGCCAACAAAAGAACAACAGCACGTTGTTTTTGTTTGGGCGCAATTGGTAATAACGTCGCCATAGTTCACGTTCCCACATTTACCGCATGCACGTCAAAAAGACAGGAATGCTACACTAATCGCTTGTCTAGATGTCGCTGCTTATACAGGGTGTTACAAAAAGGTTCGGCCAAACTTTCACGAAACATTCCTCTCACACAAATAAAGAAAATATGTTATGTGGACATGTGTCCGGAAACGCTTAATTTCCGTGTTAGAGCTCATTTTAGTTTCGTCCACCTACGCTCAATCGAGCACGTTATCATGATTTCATACGGGATACTCTACTTGTGCTGTTAGAACATGTGCCTTTACAAGTACGACACACATTTCAGTCAAAGTGTTCGTACGCTGCTCAACAACAGATTCGGTGACCGATGGATTGGTAGAGGCGGACCCATTCCATGGCCTCCACGCTCTCCTGACCTCAACCCTCTTGACTTTCATGTATGGGGGCATTTGAAAGCTCTTGTCTACGCAACCCCGGTACCAAATGTAGAGGCTCTTCGTGCTCGTATTGTGGGCGGCTGTGATACAATACGCCATTCTCCAGGGCTGCATCAGCGCATCAGGGATTCCATGCGACGGAGGGTGGATGCATGTAACCTCGCTAACTGAGGACATTTTGAACATTTCCTGTAACAAACTGTTTGAAGTCACGCTGGTACGTTCTGTTGCTGTGTGTTTCCATTCCATGATTAATGTGATTTGAAGAGAAGTAATAAAATGAGCTCTAACATGGAAAGTAAGCGTTTCCGGACACATGTCCACATAACATATTTTCTTTCTTTGTGTGTGAGGAATGTTTCCTGAAAGTTTGGCCGTACCTTTTTGTAACACCCTGTATACACGCATCGAAGTCGCGCTAGGTTGCTTATACGATGCGGCAAGGTTCGAAAAAGGGAAACTTTTTGATCGCCCCTTATATTTTATCAAAATAAAAGAAATAGTAACGCACCACGCTTCCGATTAAATTTTTTCAGTTAGTACAACTAATTGTTTTATTTAATAGCTATTTCAAAGGACGCACTCGAGTGCAATTCTTCTTATTAATTAAAATCAGTAATATGAGTTTGTGACACAACGTAGGACTTAAAGAAGTGCTGATTAAAGTAGCTTAGGAGTGTGAGAGTGTCCTGAACGGAAAAGTTCCCCTTTTTCATCAAAGGCCTCTCTAGCCTGATTATCGCCACAAAAGACGTGACCCCCGGCGAAGGCTCGTGTGCGCGGTCACAGGGGCGCATTTGTCCTCCCTTATCCGATGAGAGAGCCCCGCTGCCAGCTTTCGTCACGCGAACTTCCCGCAGGCCACAAGGCCTCAGCACGCTAAGACCTCGTTACTTTCTTATATGGGATCACACCAGAGCAGCAAAGGCCAGCACTGAACTGCGCCACTCCCGAGTGGGTGCACTCCGTCGCCTTAACTGAAAATGTTTCCGTTCATTCGGGTAACAAGCATTCCGCATTCCATGAGTTATGACAAATACCTCTGCATCTACATGGATACTCTGCAAATCACATTCAAGTGCCTGGCAGAGGGTTCATCGAAAAAACAAAGAGTTGGTCGGTATAGGGATCATGTTGGTTGGGGTCAGCAACAGTAGTTCAGAGCGATGTTCTTCCACGATTCGCGCTTCATTGTGGCAACTAATTCTGCAACCAGTTATTGGGGAGAGAGAGGAGATGCGTAACGTATGGCGAAAGCTCATGGTGTGGGCAGGGATTATGCACAATGGCCGAACACAGCTGAACACCTATATTTTTCCGTACGAGCTCTGATTTCCCTTATTTTATCGTGGTGATCGTTCGCTCCCTATGTAGGTCGGTGTCAACAAAATATTTTCGCATTCGGAGGAGAAAGTCGGTGATTGGAATTTCGTGAGAAGATTTCGTCGCAACGAAAAACGCCTTTCTTTTAATGATATCCACTCCAAATCCTGTATCATTTCTGTGACTCTCTCTCCCATATTTCGCGATAATACAAAACGTGCTGCCTTTCTTTGAACTTTTACGATGTACTCCGTCAGTCCTGTCTGGTAAGGATCCCACACCGCGCAGCAGTATTCTAAAAGAGGACGGACAAGCACAGTGTAGGCAGTCTCCTTAGTAGCTCTGTTACATTTTCTAAGTGTCCTGCCAGTAAAACGCAGTCTTTGGTTAGCCTTCTCCACAACATTTTCTATGTGTCACTTTCAATTTAAGTTGTTCGCAATTGTAATACCTAGGTATTTAGTAGAATTTACGGCTTTTAGATTAGACTAATTTATCGTGTAACCGAAGTGTAACGAGTTCCTTTTGGCATTCATGTGGATGACCTCACACTTTTCGTTATTTAGGGTCAACTGCCACTTTTCGCATCATTCAGATATTTTTCTAAATCGTTTTGCAGTTTGTTTTGATCTTCTGATGACTTTATTAGTCGATAAATAGCAGCGTCATCTGCAAACAACGGAAGACGGCTGCTCAGATTGTCTCCGAAATCGTTTATATAGATAAGGAACAGCAGAGGGCCTATAACACTACGTTGGGGAACGCCGGAAATCACTTCTGTTTTACTCGATGACTTTTCGTCAGTTACTACGAACTGTGACCTCTCTGACAGGAAACCACAATTCCAGTCACATAACTGAGACGATATTCCATAAGCACACAATTTCACTACGAGCCGCTTGTGTGGTACAGTGTCAAAAGCCTTTATGAAATCCAGAAATACGGAAGCGATCTGAAATTCCTTGTCAGTAGCACTCAACACTTCATGTGAATGAGGAGCTAGCTGTGTTTCACAGGAACGATGTTTTCTAAACCAATGTTGACTGCCGGTCAATAGACCGTTTTCTTCGAGGTAATTCATAATGTTCGAACACTATATATGTTCCAAAATCCTGTAGCACATCGACGTTAACGATATGGGCCTGTAATCTAATGTATTACATACAAAATGGCAGGACAAATGAACAGAACGTTCAAGCTGACTTCTGTAGTAGAATGACACACGAGATAAATACGAGGATTGTGGACCAATGGCGCTCTCGTCTGTGGAATAAATTAGCACGTGGACCCTTCATGTAACGCCATATCGACTTGTAGTAAAACACAGGGTGTTTCAAAAATATTCGTCCGGCTTTGCACGATTTTATCTAGTTCACCAATTAATTAATAAAAACCACAGGTGAATCTCCACTTAAGCATCGAAACTGACAGTTTACAATGATAGGCGACGCGAAACACAGTACATACGTAACAGAGGGGGAGTGGTACATGAATAACGAAAAATGGTACAGATTTTAGCACTTGGGTAAGCAAGGTAACAGACAGAAATTACATTGATGTCTGACACAGGTCAGACTCCCAAAAACTATGTCGACATC
This sequence comes from Schistocerca cancellata, assembly GCF_023864275.1. Lineage (NCBI taxonomy): Eukaryota > Metazoa > Arthropoda > Insecta > Orthoptera > Acrididae > Schistocerca > Schistocerca cancellata. The sequence goes on along the minus strand of NC_064627.1, from coordinate 185,337,966 downwards.
GGACTGTCAGTAAGGAATATGCCCTTCTCGGGTATTAAAGCACATTTCGCATCTGTTATTCATGCTGACTACCAAACGGTTGAGTAGTCGTTGGGGATTGTTGTCCCAGTCCGCTCTCAAGGCGTTTTTCAGTTCGCTTACTGTTCGGGGAGGAGATGTTCATTCAGAAACACGTCTGCCAAGAGCATCCCAGGCATTCTGTGTAGGATTTAGGCCCAGGACGTACGCAGGCCATTCAATACGTTCAACATCTTCACTTTCCAGTGTGTCAGACCCCTCAGCTGTCCCGTGCAGACGGACACCGTCATCCGTAAACTGAAATTCCGAACCTACCACACCCCTCAACAAAAGACATGATCCAGAATAATCTCCCTGCGATACCGCAGTGCTGTAACGGAGCCTTGCGCAAAGATATTCAGCTGTGTTCAGCCATTGTGCATAATCCCTGCCCACACAATACGCTTTTGCCACACGCTACGCATTCCCTCTCTCTCCACAATACCTGGTGGCTAGAATCAGTTGCCACAATGAAACGGGAATCGTCGAAGAGCATAATCCAACCAACATGCTCCCTACACCAACAACTCTTTCTTGACGATAGCGTGTTTGTAGTGGGATGCATTTTGCAGGCTTCTGAGCATACCAATCAGCATCATTGGATCGCCGCAAAATGGTTCTGGCAGAGACATTTGTACAAATGAAATAACAATTTTATAGACTTTACTGGTCTCATGCAAACATGATTTTACGTACACACACTGAAGTCGGTAGTAAAAACTTATACTAAGGCTGGGAATCGAACCCTGCTCTCCTGCTTACTAGGCAGGTGCACTAGCCACGAAGCCATCTTGGCACAGCTGTTCGCACAAATGCACGGATTATCCTGGCTATTCTAGAATAGCACCTGAGCTTCGAAAGCAAATGAGGGATCCAGCCCGAAATCCAAGTGCAAGTGCACTATTGGCCATTAAAATTGCTACACCACGAAGATGACGTGCTACAGACGCGTAATTTAACCGAAAGGAAAAAGATGCTGTGACATGCAAATGATTAGCTTTTTAGAGAATTTACACAAGGTTGGCGCCGGTGGCGACACCTACAACGTGCTGACATGAGGAAAGTTTCCAACCGATTTATCATACACAAACAACAGTTGACCGGCGTTGCCTGGTGAAACGTTGTTGTGATGACTCGTGTAAGGAGGAGAAATGCGTACCATCACGTTTCCGACTTCAATAAAGGTCGGATTGTAGCCTATCGCGATTGCGGTTTATTGTATCGCGACATTGCTGCTCGCGTTGGTCGAGATGCAATGACTGGTAGCACTATATGAAATCGGTGGGTTCAGGAGGGTAATACGGAACGCCGTGCTGGATCCCAACGGCCTCGTATCACTAGCAGTCGAGATGACAGGCATCTTATCCGCATGGATGAAACGGATCGTGCAGCCACGTCTCGATCTCTGAGCCAACAAATGGGGACGTTTGGAAGACAACAACCATCTGCACGAACAGTTCGACGAAGTTTGTAGCAGCATGGACTATCAGCTCGGATACCACGGCTGCGGTTACCCTTGACGCTGCATCACAGACAGGAGCCCCTGCGATGGTGTTCTCAACGACGAACCTGGGTGCACGAATGGCAAAATGTCATTTTTCCGGATGAATCCAGGTTCTGTTTACAGCATGATGATGGTCGCATATGTGTTTGGCGACATCACGGTGAACACACATTGGAAGCGTGTAATCGTCATCGCCATACTAAAAATGATTCGAATGGCTCTGAGCACTATGGGACTTAACTTCTGAGGTCATCAGTCCCATAGAACTTGAACTACTTAAACCTTACTAACCTAAGGACATCACACACGCATGCCCAAGGCAGGATTCGAATCTGCGAATGCAGCGGTCGCGCAGTTCCAGACTGTAGCACCTAGAACCGCTCGGCCACCCCGGCAGGCATCACGATACTGGCATATCGCCCGAAGTGATGGTATAAGGTGCCACTGGTTACATTTCAGATGTGTTACGACCCGTGGCTCTACACTTTATTCGATCCCTGCGAAACCCTATATTTCAGCAGGATAATGCACGACCGCATGTTGCAGGTCCTGTACGGGCCTTTCTGGATACAGAAAATGTTCGACTGCTGCCATGGCCAGCACATTTTCCAGATCTCTCACCAACTGAAAACGTCTGGTCAATGGTGGACGAGCAACTGGCTCGTCACAATACGCCAGTCACTACTCTTGATGAACTGTGGTATCGTGTTGAAGCTGCACGGGCAGCTGTACCTATACACGCCATCCAAGCTCTGTTTGGCTCAATGCCCAGGCGTATCAAGGCCGTTATTACGGCCAGAGGTGGTTGTTCTGGGTACTGAGTTCTCAGGATCTACGCACCCAAACTGCGTGAAAATGTAATCACATGTCAGTTCTAGTATAATATATTTGTCCAAAGAATACCCGTTTATCATCTGCATTTCTTCTTGGTGTAGCAATTTTAATGGCCAGTAGTGTACTATTACAAATGAAATGGCACAATTTCAGAGGATTTACTGATCTCATGCAGGTATGATTTTATGTATACAGGCTGAAGTGGCGAGTGATAATTTGTATCAAGGCCAGGAATCTAACCTGGGTATCATGCTTAAAGTAAACTGGAGCGGCAGTGACAGTTTGGATTGAGGCAGGGGGCATGTCAGGGTAATCCGCGCAGTTGGGCGAACCACTGTGCAAGGTGACTTAAGTGGCTAGCGCACCTGCCTTGTCAGCAGGAGGTCAAAGTGCGATTACCAGCCTTGGTACAAATTTTCACTCGCCATTTCAGCCTATATACAAAGAGACATGTGTAGTGGTAGCAGTTGCAATGTCTCCAACCATTTGCTAAGGCGTGAGACGTCTGTTCCATTTCGCCACGAAGGCTACATATTTACCCTCTTGCGGTGTGATGGTACTTCTGTGACCGCCGGTGTGCTTTCGCATAACCTTTACTAATCACGAGATGACTTTCTGGACACACCCATTTCTGTGGCCACAGTACTGACGTTTTGACTGGCTTCGAGCCCAACAGCTGCTCGCCCCCTATCGCAAGCGGTCAAATGATGTAGACATGTTGCTACACCACAGGAACATCGGGAACGATCAAAAAGTTTCCGTTTGAGGGGATTGCTGCAACGTAGCGTAACTCCGATGCGAGTATAAAAGCAATGACATGTAGAAAAGAAATTAATGTGACATTTGTGTCCCTCCAAACTGCGTGAATGCGACAAATGTGGAAACGTCAACTTCGAAGATGTTACTAGCAAATGCATCCAGACAGGACCAACGTGCCGTTATTGTTTTCTCGGCTGCCGAACGACAAACACCGGTAGATGTCCGTGGGAGAATAAAGAATGTACACACATTAACAAAAAAAAAAAAAAAAAGTGGCCGTGCGGTTCTAGGCGCTACAGTCTGGAGTCGAGCGACCGCTCCGGTCGCAGGTTCGAATCCTGCCTCGGGCAGTGATGTGTGTGATGTCCTTAGGTTAGTTAGGTTTAAGTAGGTCTAAGTTCTAGGCGACTGATGACCTCAGAAGTTAAGTCGCATAGTGCTCAGAGCCATATGAACCAGTTTTTTCTTTTTAAAATGTTCTGCATCACTCCGTTTTCCAGAACTCGTGGAGATAAACGTTGACTGTGAATATCGTATCACACACGCAGTCCCTTTGACTGTTCAGAGATGTCACTAAACCCGCCCAAAGATGTAAACAACCAAGGGCCTATAATTCTCAAAAAATGTTCAAATGTGTGTGAAATCTTATGGGACTTAACTGCTAAGGTCATCAGTCCCTAAGCTTACACACTACTTAACCTAAATTATCCTAAGGACAAACACACACACACATGCCCGAGGGAGGACTCGAGCCTCCTCCGGGACCAGCCGCACATTCCATGACTGCAGCGCCTCAGACCACTCGGCTAATCCCGCGCGGCAGCCTATAATTCTGTCCTCGAGAATCCCACAGACCACGGTTTTTGGTGTGCAGCTTGCCGCAGCCAACATGGATTTTCAGTTGCCCAATAATGCATGTTATGCAAATTAACATTTCCATGGTTTGTGAATGAAACCTCGTCAGAAAATAAATTCAAATTAATAAATGTGTCATCCCTCTGAATCTGACGTTGAGCCCATATTCAGAATTCAGTGCGACGCATAAATCCGTACCAGTTAATTCTTGGTGGAGACTGATATGGTAAGAATGACATTTATGGCGATGCAGAACACGAACAACAATACTCTGCCTTTTGCAAGATTTCCTTGAGATTTGACGCGAACTAACGCAAGGATCTCGAACCCACAGAGGCAAGAGTACCAATTTCCGTTTCCTCGTTAGCAACTTTCCTTTGCCGGATATGTTTCCATTGCGTTAAAGATCCAGTTGTTCTCAATTTATCACACACATATTTAAATGTACGACGTGTAGGGTGAGCACATTGAGGATATCTTTCGGCATATAAGTCTCTAGCTCTCACTCAAATTCGTTGTCAGTCTCCGTAAATGAGAAGCATATCGACTTGTTCTTCGAAGGAATACATCATTCACATTCGCTTGATTCGACGATACTACTCTTCCCGTTCCTATTAGTGTTGTATTGCGAAACCGTCGATTGGTGTTTACATGTCAATGGCACATTAGATGGTTACGTCGTATTCGGCGAATATTTAGTATTTGCACGATATACGAGAAAGGATTGTCAGAGCATGTGCTTCGGTAAGTGCCGATGTGATAAGGAATACCACTCAATCCATGATGAGAAGATTGCAGTACTTCATTGATACCAAGGGTCTTCACTTCGAACACCTTTTGTAAATGGATGTTTATGCTATTTTTTGACCTTCTTTGACCTTACTGTTGCACATCACTGGATTCGTCTCAATAGCCGCTATCAGAAAGTAAGTACCAAACTATACCATCCCATTAAAAAGAAACACAGCTGACCTTCATATCTCTGAAGCGACCCCACCCAGCAACAAAATAACCAATGTCATATTATGGCCCCCGTTGTCCCATGCAACTTTTGTCCCACAAACTTTTCAGCTCCTATCATACTTTCGGACTTATTCTTGGTGGCAATAGGAAGTGACTCACCCTGTATACATACGAGGTGCATTCAAGTTCTAAGGCCTCCGATTTTTTTTCTCTGGACTGGAAAGAGATAGAAACATGCGCATTGTTTTAAAATGAGGCCGCGTTCATTGTCAATACGTCCCAGAGATGGCAGCACCGTACGGCAGATGGAATTTTACCGCCAGCGGCGAGAATGAGAACTGTTTTAAATACTTAAAATGGCGACGTTTTCCTTACTTGAACAGCATGCCATCATTCGTTTTCTGAATTTTCGTGGAGTGAAATCAATTGAAATTCATCGACAGTTGAAGGAGACATGTGGTGATGGAGTTATGGACGTGTCGAAAGTGCGTTTGTGGGTGCGACAGTTTAATGAAGGCAGAACATCGTGTGACAACAAACCGAAACAACCTTGGGCTCGCACAAGCCGGTCTGACGACATGATCGAGAAAGTGGAGAGAATTGTTTTGGGGGATCGCCGAATGACTGTTGAACTGATCGCCGCCAGAGTTGGAATTTCTGTGGGTTCTGTGCACACAATCCTGCATGACGACCTGAAAATGCGAAAAGTGTCATCCAGGTGGGTGCCACGAATGCTGATGGACGACCACATGGCTGCCCGTGTGGCATGTTGCCAAGCAATGTTGAGGCGCAACGACAGCATGAATGGGACTATCTTTTCGTCGGTTGTGACAATGGATGAGACGTGGATGCATTTTCCAATCCAGAAACAAAGCGCCAGTTAGCTCAATGGAAGCACACAGATTCACCGCCACCAAAAAAATTTCGGGTAACCGCCAGTGCTGAAAAAATGATGGTGTCCATGTTCTGGGACAGCGAGGGCGTTATCCTTACCCATTGCGTTCCAAAGGGCACTACGGTAACAAGTGCATCCTACGAAAATGCTTTGAAGAACAAATTCCTTCCTGCACTGCAACAAAAACGTCCGGGAACGGCTGCGCGTGTGCTGTTTCACCAAGACAACGCACCCGCACATCGAGCTAACGTTACGCAACAGTTTCTTCGTGATAACAACTTTGAAGTGATTCCTCATGCTCCCTACTCACCTGACCTGGCTCCTACTGTTTTGGCTTTTTGCAACAATGAAAGACACTCTCCGTGGCCGCACATTCACCAGCCGTGATGCTATTGCCTCAGCGATTTTCCAGTGGTCAAAACAGGCTCCTAAAGAAGCCTTCGCCGCTGCCATGGAATCATGGCGTCAGCGTTGTGAAAAATGTGTACGTCTGCAGAGCGATTACGTCGTGAAGTAACGCCAGTTTCATCGATTTCGGGTGAGTAGTTAATTAGAAAAAAATCGGAGGCCTTAGAACTTGAATGCACCTCGTAGTGACAGTGAGAGGGAGATACTGAGAAGGAAGGCTCAACTACTAAAAGAGAATGGAAAAAATGGTTTGGAACTTTCTGTGGTAAAACAAATGCGAATATGTTCACATGAAGGCGGAATCAACACTGAGGCAACTAGTTGTCCACTTTTCTGTCCGAGTCTTTTAAAGAGGAACATTTCGTCCTTTTTGTGCTCCAAGAGAAGAATTTTTCCGTTCCTAAAACGTATGACCGTATACGAATCAAATCTATGGCCCCTTAATCGCAGCCACCATCGACAGGTACACTGATTGTACGACGTGGATGTAGACGTGGTAGAGCCCCAATAATCGTTCCGGGCGTGGCGACTCCGCGGTATGTGGACGCGGTGGAAGCAAGCCGCCATGCTATCAGACTGCGGCGTCGCCGGCTACTGCAAATTAGCCTAGTGGGCCAGGCGGTAGCGCCCATTTACCGGCTAAAAGCCGGGATCAACAACGGACTCGATGCTGAGTGACGTCATTAACTCGGCCGCCGGATCAATGTGGAGTCTTCTCTGATTAGATCTAGCTGCTAATTACCTTTGCGCGGCGCCCCCTGCCTTTCGGAAATGTCATCAACCGGCGAGGCGCTACGACACTGCCAATATCCGTCTGCTTGGAATACGGACGTCGATAAAACCTGGACGCTAGATCTCCGGCGCAGCGTGTCGTCACTGATTACGCTCCTAAACGGCTTAAGCAACGTCACCGTCACATGCTACTTATTTTGGGTACGCCTAATTATCCATTTCATCAACACCATTTCCTGTCATATTTGGAAGTTTAGTTTTCCTTCTGTCCGAATATGAGACACATGTACATCCTGGGGGTCTGACGGTCTAAAACTCTCTCTCTCTCTCTCTCACACACACACACACACACACACACACACACACATTGAACTGTGGCAGTTCTGGTCGGTATATTATGCAAACAACTGTTACGCTATTCTAAGCTCGAACGAATTTGAGTATATTTCGTTCACCTTCATTGTGTACTTTTATTTACCTCTGTAAACTGCAGTAAGTAACGAATGGAATATTTGGCATTATTCTCTACAATCTTAGATTCTACAAGACCATATTTACGATGCCACCAACAATTTCCAAAGAAATGGTGTTATTGTGAGGTTTCTTGGCGAATTAACAATTCATTTTATCTTCTTCATTTTCGTCTTCTTGTCACGCATTAGGCCTTGCTCGGCCTGTTGCCTCTACCCGTAGTGCTTTCATCTTTTTGACGTCCTCCAATGCATCTTTTATCTTGCGCAATATACTCCCAACAATGTGTTGACAATCTTGACTTCACCGTTCGCAACGCAGGGTATATCCATTTTTGCCTATTCTCTTCAAGCTTTCCGTTTATGTCAAATATTTTCAGTTTCTTCCTAATAACTGAATTTCTTTTACGAGGGCATGCTGAAAAGTAACGTCTTGAAGACGTATACGAGAACTCTTCAAGCTTTCTAAATAAAAGAAGCGTTATTAACGTTCTACAACTTCATTTTGAAACTTCGTTATTTAAATGTGTCTGTGTGTACTTACATTGCTGAATTACTGAGAAGATGAAACTTCTACGTTCTTTAATTCTGAAACAGGTGAGTGAAACTGAACGTACTGAGCCTACTTTCCGTTTACTTTTTTTTATCGTGTCAACACTGACCCACAATATTCTAGCACAACGCAATATGACTGCTCAAAAAAATTGCAAGCTGACTTCAAATAATTAATTCAAAAGAACGGCCCTGACTAAAAAGAAATCTGAACAATAACCTATACATTTCATTAAGCACTTACCTCACAAAAATCTTCATTACGCGAATTACTGCAATACAGCGAGCGTCAATACTGCCAGCTAAATAAAAGATCCTAACTACTAAAGCCACTAACTACCTATAGGCGTATGGTTAGCAATGGAAAGATTTTGTTGCAAACCAAATAATGTATTTTTCACCTTAATAATGTAACAGATACATAATCATGAATAATTTTCAATTTCCATATCGGATACTTCCAGATCATTAGCCTACTCTAATACTTCAGACCTCTACCCTCCATCAATGCTAACTTCTCACATCTGACATCACCGAGCGAGGTGGCGCAGTGGTTAGCACACTGGACTCGCATTCGGGAGGACGACGGTTCAATCCCGCGTCCGGCCATCCTGATTTAGCTTTTCCGTGATTTCCCTAAATCACTCCAGGCAAATGCCGGGATGGTTCCTTTGAAAGGGCATGGCCGACATCCTTCCCCAATGCGATGAGACCGATGACCTCGCTGTTTGGTCTCTTCCCCCAAACAACCCAATAAAATGCTTCAGTTCCCCAACCCCACATCTGACATCCATCTCTGCTGGCTGTTCACCTCCAACTGCCCAACGGTACTTCTATCACTGCTGGCGACTAACTTCCAACTGCCCAACACTTCTGGCGATAAACTTCCAACGAGTCCAACCAGCCACAGATTTTCTTACAAAGAAAACGCAGTCAGAGATCCAATGCAAAGCGCTACACAGCGCTGTCAACACAGAACCAGCTCACATACAATTTTTTATGTCTGCATATTTATTTTTCAACATAGTCATCCTGTCAACGAACACATTTCTCCAAACGAGACACCAGTTTGTTGATACCGCCACTGTAGAATGTTTAACTTTGTTGATGTAGGCACCATACACTGACGAAAAAAAAATGCAGCACTAAGAAGGAATTGTGCGACGTAAACGAAAGTCGGTAGGCGTGTTTCTACATCTTAAAGATGATGTCTATTCCCATTTCACGCCAGTCGCATACGAATGGGCGCTAGTAGCGTCGTGATGAGGATGTAGATCAGGTTTACTTTAAATACACGCTGTAATGATCGTCCTTTAGTTACCTTTGAGACTGGACGTGGTAAGGTGATGTTAGTCAAGAATGCCTTTAACGCGACAAAAACGCCATTACCATCACCACAGTGAGTTTGAACGAGGTTGTGTAATAGTGCTACGAGGAGCTGGATGTTCTTTCAGCGATGCTGCGGGAAGGCTTGGCAGGAATGTAGCCACTGCACATTTTTGCTGTAAGTGGTGGTCATGAGAGCGTACGGTCGCAAGAAACGCATCAGTTGGATCCTAGAAGCATGAAAAACCGTGGCCTGATCACGTGAGTCCCGATTTCATCTCGTAACAGTAGATAGTAGGGTTCGAGTTTGGCGAAGACCCCACGAAGCCATGGACCCTAACTGTCAACAAGGCACTGTGAATGTTGGTATTTGAACGCTCTTTTTTCAATTAGCGTATTAACGTTGACTTAGTCTTGTGTAATCATGCCTCTGCTTTACATAAAACGATTCCAACTATAGTTCAATTCTTTTATCTTGGCATGCCAGCCCCGACGCGGGAGATTGCTGCGTTGCCAGTAGTACGCGCCAAGAGAAGCAGCGCCATAGTATAGTTCGCAAACTTACGTTAAGGGGGGAGCGCGGGCCCGCATCTCGTGGTCGTGCGGTAGCGTTCTCGCTTCCCACGCCCGAGTTCCCGGGTTCGATTCCCGGCGGGGTCAGGTATTTTCTCTGCCTCGTGATGGCTGGATGTTGTGTGCTGTCCTTAGGTTAGTTAGGTTTAAGTAGTTCTAAGTTCTAGGGGACGTATGACCACAGCAGTTGAGTCCCATAGTGCTCAGAGCCATTTGAACCATTTTTGGGGAGCGCGCAGTTTATGAAGTAAAGCCACCACGGCCGCATTAACCCTTTCGCTGCTACAGGGACGTGCTCCCCGCATTCCGCGTTGTGTGCGATTTTGTCATCACTGCACTGCTCGCCTGTGCAAACACATGGTGTTTCAACTGCTTTGACACACTTTATCATTCGATCTCACAAAAACTATTTGGCCAAAAAATTTGATTTTTACACATCTTGTTGACTGATACCTTCCCTCCATAAATGACTTAATTTTGTTTCGATGTTCAACGCAGTTATTGTGCAGCATTAGATGTAGTAAACAATTGCACAAAATTTTGAAGAGTTTGCAGATGTAAAAGTCCATAGCGTATACTTTCCGTATGGTCGATTTTAGTTGCCACTAGAAAGTTCAAAAAATTACATTCAAACGAATAAAATTCGTAAAGTAAGACACTTCGATATTGTTTTAAAATAAAGAAAATATTAAGCACCGAAGAAGGTTTGAACTCAGAACATTTTACTGAGCAGCCATACACTTCAACCATTACACTGTCGCAGCTTGTCATTCAATAGATCTCCTGGAGGACTTTAAAAGGTCACGCAAAATACCGACAAGCACTGTTGTTATGACTGTGAGTTACTCATGTTTCGTCGAAGTACAACAGGAAATAAACAATTACCGCTGTTCTTTATTGCGAAAAAGCGGTTAATGAGAATGATACAAACACCTTTCCTTGCTATCACCTAAATTAGAGGGCTTATTGCTTGTTTGGTTCAATTAATTAATAGATTATTAAGGAATTGGTGTAAAGAATGCTTTTTCCAAACTTTCTATAAAAGAAAGTCTGCTATCAAGACATTGCTTTTGTTCAGTTACTTTATTTATGGCTGAACTTTTCTAAAACGGAAGATACTTGTCTGTGCTCTGCACTGCAGTTTTGTGACGTCAGATGTGCAGAACGAACCTAAACTCGGCCGCCGTCGTAAATGACGCGCACTTTAGTACTACCACAGTGCCACCTGGTGGGCGTAAGAAGCAGGTGTTTACTCTGCATCTCAGTCTGTAGACAACTGCTGTATGAGCTTGAACACTTGTATTTGGCGCACTACTCATTATTTTTGTATATATTGTTTATTTTAATTCTGACATGCCAATATCCAGTGATTTGAATGCTCTTTTCATGTGTATTTGTGATGTGACACGATACATACCACAGATGGAGGGGATTAGTAGAGATCGTAGAGCGTAAGGTATTCTGTATTTCCGATAGTACAGACAATTAATTTTGTACACTCTTATACTTGACTCATAAAACTATTAGCCCGTCAAGCTGATTCAACCCATTTCAGACAAGTACTTGAAGCAGTGTTAAGCTTGTAACTTGTATGTGTAGTCAGTTAATATCGTCTCCATTCTAGACATTATTTGAGCAGATTACTGTTCCCTTTAGATGTGTGTTTGTGTGGTAGTTCTGGTAGCACACGACGCGTTCCTGTTTCCTGGCTTTCAGAGCAGAGGTGTGTTTCCTTTCTGCAGCGGCGACATTTCCGTAGCCTCACGACGTGTATGTTGGCCCACAATGAGACGCCTCTACCAGTCGCCTCATGTTGGTTCAATTAAGTAAATTTGATAGTTTGATACGTGCCGCGGCGGAATGCCGCCAATTAATTCCGGAACTCTTGATCTATTCAGTATTGTGAATTCAGCAAGCATATAAGATTTAAAGCTTGTTCTGCAAGTCCAAAGTTCCCTCTCACTACATTTGCTCCTTAACTACTTGTTTAAACCTTGCACTCTTATAGCTAGTCCTGGAGCATGTTAAGTTTTAAAGCCCTTTACTTATCAGTATGAACTGTCGAGTTTTTCCTTTTTGATACACAGTCATTATCCAACACCACTCGCTGTGAAACTTGTCTGCTTGTTGCCTGTTGGCTATGATAGCCATCTGCTGTAATTTACCACCTTTTCTTGTATTTTGAGGGCTACATATTTATTTAAGGATATTTTTTAATGATTCTGCTGGCGTGTACCAGCTGGGAGTCACATTTAAATTGAGTGCCTTCCCAGCGTTTCTTCTATTTTGAGGTACTGTGTATTTTATTGCTTAAAGCATTTTATTAGGGGTATAAATTGTTAAGGGCTATCCAGGGGCCACAATCACGGCGATGACTTGTTAACCTTACTGTACTTTGGGTGGGTGTTGTCTGTTTGTTTATCCATGCTTGGGAATTGCTAGTGCTTTTAGTGGCAGTGTTTGTAATTCATTTTACTAGTAAAACTCAATTTATTGATCTAGTTTGCAGCTACTTGGTGTGACTTCTTACTTTATTTGGGACTTATGTATACTCCCGGTTTTAAGAACTGTTCCTAATAGTATAAACGGTTACAGTACTTTTTTAATGAATTTATCGTGATCAAGTTCTTTAAATCATTGTTAGTGTATTATTTGTTTTTGGCAATTTTTTAATTTGTAAATATAATAATTGTTACTAAGCAATAAAGTGTATTCAAGGAAAGCCGGCCATTGTGGCCGAGCGGTTCTAGGCGCTTCAGTCCGGAACCGCGCTACTGCTACGGTCGCAGGTTCGAATCCTGCCTCGGGCATGGATGTGTGTGGTGTCCTTAGATTAGTTAGGTTTAAGTAGTTCCGACAGGTTTCAGATAGGTTATATAATGGTAAAACAGAGATTTAGGAACCAGGTTTTAAATTGTAATACATTTCCAGAGCAGGTGCGGACTGTGAGCACAATCTATTGGTTATGAACTGTAGATTAGAACTAAAAAAACTGCAAAAAGGAGGGAATTTAAGGAGATGGGACCTGGATAAACTGAAAGAACTAGAGAATGTAGAGAGTTTCAGAGAGAGCATTAGGGAACGATTGACTAGAATGGGGAAAAGAAACAGAGTAGAAGAAGAATGGGTAGCTTTGAGGGATGAAGTAGTGAAGGCAGCAGAGGATCAAGTAGGTAAAAAGACGAGGGCTAATAGAAATCCTTGGGTATCAGAAGAGATATTGAATTTAACTGATTAAAGGAGAAAATACAAAAATGCAATAAATGAAGCAGGCAAAAAGGAATACAAAACCTTTGGAGAAAACAGAACCACTGGTATGAATATCAAGAACTCAGATGGAAACCCAGTTATACGCAAAGAAGGAAAAGCGGAAAGGTGGAAGAAGTATATAGAGGGTCTATACAATGGCGATGTTCTGGAGGACAATATTATGGAAATGGATGAGGATGTAGATGCAGATGAAATGGAAGATATGGTACTGCGAGAAGAGTTTGACAGAGCACTAAAAGACATAAGTCGAAACAAGGCCCCGGGAGTAGACAACATTCCATTAGAACTACTGATAGCCTTGGAAGAGCCAGCCCTGACAAAACTTTACCATCTGGTGAGCAATATGTATGAGACAGGCGAAACACCCCCAGACTTCAAGAAGAATATAATAATTCCAATCCCAAAGAAAGCAGGTGTTGACAGATGTGAAAATTACCGAACTATCAGTTTAATAAGTCACAGCTGCAAAATAGTAACACGAATTCTTTACAGACGAATGGAAAAACTGGTAGAAGCCGACCTCGGGGAAGATCAGTTTGGATTCCGTAGAAATGTTGGAACACGTGAGGCAATACTGACCCTACGACTTATCTTAGAAGAAAGATTAAGGAAAGGCAATCCTACATTTCTAGCATTTGTAAACTTAGAGAAAGCTTTTGACAATGTTGACTGGAATACTCTCTTTCAAATTCTAAAGGTGGCAGGGGTAAAATACAGGGAGCGAAAGGCTATTTGCAATTTGTACAGAAAGCAGATGGCAGTTATAAGAGTCGAGGGACATGAAAGTGAAGCAGTGGTTGGGAAGGGAGTGAGACAGGGTTGTAGCCTCTCCCCAATGCTATTCAACTGTATATTGAGCATGCAGTAATGAAACAAAAGAAAAGTTGGGAGTAGATATTAAAATCCATGGAGAAGAAACAAAAATTTTGAGGTTCGCCGATGACATTTTAATTCTGTCAGAGACAGCAAAGGACTTGGAAGAGCAGTTGAACGGAATGAACAGTGTCTTGAAAGGAGGATATAAGATGAACAACAACAAAAGCAAAACGAGGATAATGAAATGTAGTCGAATTAAGTCGGGCGATGCTGAGGGAATCAGATTAGGAAATGAGAGACTTAAAGTAGTAAAGGAGTTTTGCTATTTGGGGAGCAAAATAACTGATGATGGTCGAAGTAGAGAGGATATAAAAGGTAGACTGGCAATGGCTAAGACAGCGTTTCTGAAGAAGAGAAATTTGTTAACATCGAGTATAGATTTAAGTGTCAGGAAGTCGTTCCTGAAAGTATAATAGAGTGTAGCCATGTATGGAAGTGAAACATGGACGATAAATAGTTTGGACAAGAAAGAGTAGAAGCTTTCGAAATGTGGTGCTAGAGAAGAAAGCTGAATATTAGATGGGTAGATCACATAACTAATGAGGAGGTATTGAATAGAACTGGGGAGGAGAGAAATTTGTGGCACAACTTGACTACAAGAAGGGATCGGTTAGTAGGACATATTCTGAGGTATAAAGGGATCACCAATTTAGTACTGGAGGGCAGCACAGAGGGTAAAAATCGTGGAGGGAGACCAAGAGATGTATGTATACATTGAACAGATTCAGAAGGATGTTGGTTGCAGTAGGTACAGGGAGATGAAGAAGCTTGCACAGGATAGAGTAGCATGGAGAGCTGCATCAAACCAGTCTCTGGACTGAGGACCACAACAAGAACAAAAACAACAAGTCTAGGGGACTGATGACCTCAGATGTTAAGTCCCATAGTTCTTAGAGCCATTTTAACCATTTTTATTCAATGAAATGACAAATAGGGACATATGTAGCTACACCTTCAATGTGTTTTTGCTTAAAGTTATTAGAACCGTTGTTGTGAGGTATCAAACTTGAATCGAAAATTAGTCGTCCTGTGCAGCAGCTGATGCAATGGTGTGAAGAACGAGCCGCGTGTAGGACAAAACAGAGGCGTGCAGGAGGGGGTTGGCGCGTGTCACGTGGGGTAATTGTACTGCGCGTGAATGGGGGTCGTGTCGGCTGGACGGCCTGGTACAATGGGACGACCCTATTGTCCCGAACCCAGGGCAGACAGCAATCGGCGGGTTGCCACGTGTGCCGCCCTGGCCACGCGTTGATAACGGTTGACACCGGCTCAGGTCTCACGAAACAAGGCGTAGCGCTGCACTGTGCCGTGCTGTCAGTGACGTCGTTGTTTGCTTTCTGACGTCTGTCGTCTCAAGGCGAGGGACTGCACGGAACGGGACCGTCTGAATGTCAGCCTTTCAACAGCGAACTGATTTCTGTAAAAGTTGTTGGAGTGTTTCTAGAAAATACAAAGTGAGACGCGTAAGTGCCCATTTACGCGTTCCTGAAAGCGAACAACAAAGCGCGAGCTTGAGTAAAAGGGAAAAGTCCCGTGTGGTTAGTCGCGCACGAGAGACTGCAAGCACAGAGGGCAAGTTAACCTGGCGTCGATTGCTAAAAGGAAAACAAACAACGTCTGCATTTTCTACGGCCGCTGCATTATATGCCATGGCATTGAACAACTCGTAAAAAAAGAAAAAAAACTGTCATTATTGGTAGAAAAGTCGGACTATGTGAGTAGGACTAGCACTCAGAGAGTTCCACACATTAGGTGTATAGATAATAATAATAATTCCGTGTGGCTCCGTTGAATGGTACAAATCTATCTTTGTTTTTTTCTTTCTTTCGCTTACGCCATAGTCCTGCAGCGGTCGCAGGGTCGGCGTGGTTACAACCGATCTGGCAATGTTAGTTTTAGGGAAGGCCGGATGCCCTCCCTGCCGCCACCCCCTACCCCCCCAGGACGGAACCAGTGTACCTCAACTGTCTGCGTCGAGTGTAAATCGTGAAATGGTGCGGACGTGTTTCAAATGTCTGCAACGCGTGTAACTGAGCGGAACGTGGGGAGCAGCCCGGTATTCACCCAGCGGGATGTGGAAAACCGCCTAAAAACCACATCCAGGCTGGCCGACATACCATTCTCCGTCGTTCATCCGCCTGGCGGATTCGATCTGGTGCCGGCGCGCCTACCAGAGTCCAGGAAGCAGCGCCTTAGCGCTCTCCGCTACCCTGGCGGGTCTGTACAAGTCTATCCATTAGACGCCATTTCTGCGACTTGTGTGTCCCTAACCTACCCCACTTATCTAACCTGAGGAAGGGGACCTACAGTTAGGCATGGAATCCCAATCACGTATTGTTTCTGGAGACTCCTGCCACCACTGGGAGCTGACGGATAGGTTGAAACCTCTCGGTCTCGAGGCTCGCACTTGACTATATATATATATATATATATATATATATATATATATATATATATATATATATACAGGGCTACTACCAATGATTGAAGCGATTTCATAAATTCACTGTAGCTCCATTCATTGACATATGGTCACGACACACTACAGATACGTAGAAAAACTCATAAAGTTTTGTTCGGCTGAAGCCGCACTTCAGGTTTCTGCCGTCAGAGCGCTCGAGAGCGCAGTGAGACAAAATGGCGACAGGAGCCGAGAAAGCGTATGTCGTGCTTGAAACGCACTCACATCAGTCAGTCATAACAGTGCAACGACACTTCAGGACAAAGTTCAACAAAGATCCACCAACTGCTAACTCCATTCGGTGATGATATGCGCAGTTTAAAGCTTCTGGATGCCTCTGTAAGGGGAAATCAACGGGTCGGTCTGCAGTGAGCGAAGAAACGGTTGAACGCGTGCGGGCAAGATTCACGCGTAGCCCGCGGGAAATTGGCTCATGCCACAACTGGAGACCCTCAGCGCCGACTTCATCTTTCAACAGGATGGTGCTCCACCGCACTTCCATCATGATGTTCGGCATTTCTTAAACAGGAGATTGGAAAACCGATGGATCGGTCTTGGTGGAGATCATGATCAGCAATTCATGTCATGGCCTGCACGCTCTCCCGACTTAACCCCATGCGATTTCTTTCTGTGGGGTTATGTGAAAGATTCAGTGTTTAAACCTCCTCTACCAAGAAACGTGCCAGAACTGCGAGCTCGCATCAACGATGCTTCGAACTCATTGATGGGGACATGCTGCGCCGAGTGTGGGAGGAACTTGATAATCAGCTTGATGTCTGCCGAATCACTAAAGGGGCACATAACGAACATTTGTGAATGCCTAAAAAAACTTTTTGAGTTTTTGTATGTGTGTGCAAAGCATTGTGAAAATATCTCAAATCATAAAGTTATTGTAGAGCTGTGAAATCGCTTCAATCATTTGTAATAACCCAGTATATATATACAACACCAATGGACTGTAGGCCCTAATGTCTGAAATAAATTTCAGCTTGTTACTTTCCTGACAAAATGAAGTCGTGACAGTCGGAGAGACAAATGGATAACAAACACAAAAAATTATTTTTTACGTGATGATTACAAATTAACAATTTTCGGAGCTTTTACTTTACTTTTACTGTGAAATCATGTTTGTTGTCAAATTTCGTTATTCTGCCAACAGGAGGTACTCTGTAGGTTTTGACGACTGATTTTGCCAATATCGAAATATGAGACGACCGTAACTTCCCATTGCACTGACTTAGAAGCTTAAATTTTTAACACCGCCAAGCGAAAGTACCTCAAAGCATGAGGCATAAGTTTTATTAACTCAGCTGAAGTAATCCTTATTTCTGAAATAAACCGCGTTCAGCTGTGTATGAACTTTTACAGGAATAAGGTTGGGTCCGTGATGTCACATCAGATCTTCAGATGTGCATCTACAAGATAGGAAGCGTACAATTAGCCTTGTGGTAAAATACAGGTAGTTATCCTAATCATTTATGCTCTATAACAACCAATATGAAATACTTACACGTCAGAAAAACATTTAAGAGCTGGTAAGGGATGGAGGAGGACTCAATCTGTTCAAAATAAAATACTGCTACCGGCAACAAGCAGGGCGTCGTGGTTCAAACTGTCCAGTTGAAAAAGTGACAAGTTAAAGTCGCGTTTACAGACAGTCAAACGAGCAAAATACACTCCTGGAAATTGAAATAAGAACACCGTGAATTCATTGTCCCAGGAAGAGGAAACTTTATTGACACATTCCTGGGGTCATATACATCACATGATCACACTGACAGAACCACAGGCACATAGACACAGGCAACAGAGCATGCACAATGTCGGCACTAGTACAGTGTATATCCACCTTTCGCAGCAATGCAGGCTGCTATTCTCCCATGGAGACGATCGTAGAGATGCTGGATGTAGTCCTGTGGAACGGCTTGCCATGCCATTTCCACCTGGCGCCTCAGTTGGACCAGCGTTCGTGCTGGACGTGCAGACCGCGTGAGACGACGCTTCATCCAGTCCCAAACATGCTCAATGGGTCACAGATCCGGAGATCTTGCTGGCCAGGGTAATTGACTTACACCTTCTACAGCACGTTGGGTGGCACGGGATACATGCGGACGTGCATTGTCCTGTTGGAACAGCAAGTTCCCTTGCCGGTCTAGGAATCGTAGAACGATGGGTTCGATGACGGTTTGGATGTACCGTGCACTATTCAGTGTCCCCTCGACGATCACCAGTGGTGTACGGCCAGTGTAGGAGATCGCTCCCCACACCATGATGCCGCGTGTTGGCCCTGTGTGTCTCGGTCGTATGCAGTCCTGATTGTGGCGCTCACCTGCACGGCGCCAAACACGCATACGACCATCATTGGCACCAAGGCAGAAGCGACTCTCATCGCTGAAGACGACACGTCTCCATTCGTCCCTCCATTCACGCCTGTCGCGACACCACTGGAGGCGGGCTGCACGATGTTGGGGCGTGAGCGGAAGACGGCCTAACGGTGTGCGGGACCGTAGCCCAGCTTCATGGAGACGGTTGCGAATGGTCCTCGCCGATACCCCAGGAGCAACAGTGTCCCTAATTTGCTGGGAAGTGGCGGTGCGGTCCCCTACGGCACTGCGTAGGATCCTACGGTCTTGGCGTGCATCCGTGCGTCGCTGCGGTCCGGTCCCAGGTCGACGGGCACGTGCACCTTCCGCCGACCACTGGCGACAACATCGATGTACTGTGGAGACCTCACGCCCCACGTGTTGAGCAATTCGGCGGTACGTCCACCCGGCCTCCCGCATGCCCACTATACGCCCTCGCTCAAAGTCCGTCAACTGCACATACGGTTCACGTCCACGCTGTCGCGGCATGCTACCAGTGTTAAAGACTGCGATGGAGCTCCGTATGCCACGGCAAACTGGCTGACACTGACGGCGGCGGTGCGCAAATGCTGCGCAGCTAGCGCCATTCGACGGCCAACACCGCGGTTCCTGGTGTGTCCGCTGTGCCGTGCGTGTGATCATTGCTTGTACAGCCCTCTCGCAGTGTCCGGAGCAAGTATGGTGGGTCTGACACACCGGTGTCAATGTGTTCTTTTTTCCATTTCCAGGAGTGTATGAAAACAAGAAAAGGAGAAAATCCACAGCTGCAACACTGAAAGCACACGGTTAAGGTAATTCACTTCATACCAGAAAGCGGTGGACAACAGCTGTCCAACCGCTTCGCTATACAGCGCCACACTGCTGGTCCATGTGCTTATGTGTATGGCGGAGGGCACTAGCGCAACTGTACACATTGCGGGGAAAGTTACAAATATTTTCGTCAGCATTTAAGTATCATGGGAATGGCTGAGGCCCCCGTCACACAGCACAAACATATAAACTATAAAATACTTCCGCATAAAAATCGTCAAACCCAAATAGACCAGACGTAAGAGCATATAACAAGCCCAAGAATAATAACCAAGCAGCTGAACAACAATTACACTATGTTCTCGAAAGGCAGTCAGATTTCGACAGCATATTGTAATGTCCTAACTCCACACAACACTTGAGTGTGTGCTGAGGGTATAGCTTTACACTCCGCATAATTTCAATCTCTTCCAGAATGTTGAAGGTCTATCCGTTTACTTCTGTGTGCCAAACTTTTAAATTATTAGCTACACCTGTTATGGAGTGGCCAAAATCAGGTCAGTAGCATAAAAAATCGTTAAAACCAAATAGACCAGACGTAAGAGCACATAACAAGTCCAAGAACAATAACGAAGCATCTGAACAACTATTACACTATGTTCTCGAAAGGCAGTCAGATTTCGACAGCATATTGTAATGTCTTAACTCCACACAACTGTTAAGTGTGCGCTGAGGGTATAGCTTTACACTCGGAATAATTTCAATCTCTTCCAGAATGTTGAAGGTCTATCCGTTTACTTCTATGTGTCAAACTTCTAAATTACTAGCTACACCTGTTATGGAGTGTCCAGAATCACGTCAGTAGCTACTTAAAATGGACTTCAACGTCCTAAGACTTTGGTGTTCACGGAACCTAATACCAAATCTTCTGCCAGTCTGCCCCACAAACATGGCAGGACAACTGTCGTAACTGATGCATTGTAAACCAGCAGAGTCGTACTTTTCACATGGTACCTTAAATTTATGTACAAGTCTCTGGCCAAGATTCTGTCCGATTGAGAACGCTGGCTTTATCTTTTTTGTCCTTAACTTTTTCCTTGCTTACTGTGAAACGTGTCGACATATGGTATCCGATGGTAAGCAGTAAACTAGTCTTCCCCCTCATACAACCTCCGCAGTGTGATTTCATAACAATTTTACATCTGTAAGTAAGCTGTTTAGTTTTTTATGTTGGTGATTCCATGTAGCGCTCTGTATTAAAATCGCTGACTGCGCTGTGTGCAGTCTGTGGCTGGTTGGACTCATTGTTGGAATATTCGCTAGTGTAGTTTTGGGTAGTTGGATGTGAACAGCGCGTAGCTTTGTGCAGTTGGAGGTGAGCCGCCAGCAGTGGTGGAAATGGGGAGAGAGATGCAAGAGTTTTGAGATTTTAATACGAGCGGACGATCTGGACGTGTGTCCGTTAGAAAAAGGAAATTTGTCAAATTAGATGTCAAGTATTTATATATATATTATGACTCTTGAACACTATTAAGGTAAATACATTGTTTGTTCTCTATCACAATCTTTCATTTGCTAACTATATGCCTATCAGTAGTTAGTGCTTTCAGTAGTTAGAATCTTTTATTTAGCTGGCAGTATTGGCGCTCGCTGTATTGCAGAAGTTCGAGTAACGAAGATTTTTGTGAGGTAAGTGATTCATGAAGGGTGTAGGTTATTGTTAGTCAGGACTATTATTTTGTATGGATTATTAAAAGTCAGATTGCGTTGCGCTAAAAATATTGTGTGTCAGTTTAGTGATGATCAGAATAAGTAAAGAGAAAACTGTCTGAGTACCTTCAGTTTTACTCAACTGTTTCAGTGTCAAATAACGTAGAAGTTTACTAGCACAGTCATTCTTTACATTCAGAGGGGGAGTTTCACATCTACTAATTCCTAGCGAAATCTTTTTTTAGGCAGTGTACTATTATTAATATCCATTATATCCTTACAATCGTATCCATTGACATGTGGAATGTGCAGAATGCAGTGAAATACCTGATCACGTGCCCCGTATGCGAGGGTACACTGTGAAGGCGAAACAACATCGATCTAAAAGCTGCCATATTGTACGCAAAGAGGTGATTACAACTGAGGTATATAACTTCTGCGTCATTGTAGCATTTCTAAATAAAAGTCATACTCAATCCTTGTATCCTGTAAGGAAATTTTTAGATCTAATTAAGGTAGCCATGCTGCCTTACTGCGTTCTACGGTAAACTGCATCTTTTCATGTATAGCATTCAGTTCATGAAGGAAAGTTCATGCACAGCTGAAAGCGTTTTATTTCAGCCATTACACCAGCACAACATTATAGCTAACATAGCTGCATAGACTACCCTAGTCCAGTGAACTCCATAACACAAACTTCAGTTCACATCTTCAGCTTATTTTCCCCCTGCTTAGATCATCGCTATTGTTGAGACTCTCCCGTATTGGAATAGCATCCCAGTGTTGGATGTAATGAGGACATCTTGCCTGTACCTCAGATGTAGGTGGTCTACAGAACTGATATAATTAAATTTTCCTCGGGTCATTTGAATCTCATCTGTATCTATGATAATGATGTCATCTGTCCCGCCGACCGCTGTGCCTGGCGGTTCTAGACGCTTCAGTCTGGAACCGCGCGACCTCTACGGTCGCAGGTTCGAATCCTGCCTCGGCCATGGATGTGTGTGATGTCCTTAGGTTAGTTAGGTTTAAGTAGTTCTAAGTTCTAGAGGACTGATGACCTCAGATGTTAAGTCCGATAGTTCTCAGAGCCATTTGAACAATTTTCATCTGTCCGTTACGCCCCTGTGTTTGAGACAGCAGATGTCATACGTGTCTCATTCAATGGCTCTTCGCAACAAACTATCTGTCTCTGGGCTCTACCGCACACTTCAGCTGTCCTATTTAAAGTCACAAACTATCTTATGAGGAGACGGGAGGACTTGTGTAAAAGTGTGAGAATGAACAGCAATATTTTCTTCGAAAAGATTTAATTATTTCAAGGTGAATATTTTTGAAATTTTTCGAAGCTAGGACATACACATAATGACATTTTGCAGTGACTACATGTGATACTAGTTCACAATTCTTCTTTCCGTGTGCTGCGTTATATGCATCAGCACCCTGCGCTCTTTACTGGAAATTGCATCGCTATCACTGATACGGATATCATCAGGAACTATACTAACCCTGTTTTTTGTGCAATGGTGGGTCATCATGTTTTCACTTCAGACAAATGTGACGGTTTTGATCTCTGATCAGGCGATAGAACTACGATTGACTTATTGTCTTGCATTTTTTTACTGCGCACGCGTACATCTACACCCACCTACCCATATCCCCCTCCCCTCGCCCCCCTTCCCCTCCTCCCCCCCCCACACACACACAGATTTTTGTACGAAAGACCAACAAGCGATGACGTAACTTATCTTTCCTTGTCTTAGGATAAAACTTTCGCAATGAGCCTCGCTGTGTCCACTGCATCAAAACCGGATTCGCACAAAGACGTCATTAGTCGGTAAGGAGTGAAGAAATGCCGAAGGCGACAAATCGATCGATGAGACGTCATGCACCCTACCTGACAAAAGGGACCGGACAACCGTAAGGAATGAGGAATCGAGCACTAGATGTCGCGATGGACAGACCTACCAGTATAAAAAAAAAGGGAGTTCAAAAATGGTTCAAATGGCTCTGAGCACTATGGGACTCAACATCTGTGGTCATAAGTCCCCTAGAACTTAGAACTACTTAAACCTAACTAACCTAAGGACATCACAAACATCCATGCCCGAGGCAGGATTCGAACCTGCGACCGTAGCAGTCGCGCGGTTCCTGACTGAGCGCCTAGAACCGCTAGACCACCGCGGCCGGCAAAAAGGGGAGTGTTGTGTTGTCAGTAGAGAAGCAGTAAAAGCAGAATGGCCCGGTGAGGAGAGCTCAGTGAATGCGAATCTGGTTTGATCATTGGATGTCATCTGAGTGAAAAATCCATCTCAGTTCAACTCTTCTAAAACTGTGTAAATCGACTGTTGTCGATGTGCCTGTGGAGTGGAAATGCGAAATAACAACCGCAGCGAAATCAAGACAAGGTAGATCGTGTGCTGACGGATAGAGATCAACGAGATCGCAAGAAACGAGCAGTAGGAATCACTCGTGAGTTCCGAGGTGCTACCAGAAATCCAGCAAGCACAATAACTGGCGCAGGGAGTTACAAAGAATGGGATAGAATAGTCGATCAGATTGTCATAAACCACACATTATGTAGCCAGTGCTACACTACGTGATAAAAAGTATCCGGACACCTCCCAAAACATACGTTTTTCATATTAGGTGTATTGTGCTGCCTCCTACTACTAGCAACTCCGTATCAGCGACCTCAGTAGTCATTAGACATCGTGAGAGAGCAGAATGGGGCGCTCCGCGGAACTCACGGACTTCGAACGAGGTCACGTGATTTGCTGTCGCTTGTGTCATACGTCTGTACGCGAGATTTCCAGACTCCTAAAGATACCTAGGTCCACTGTTTCCGATGTGATAGTGAGGTGGAAACGTGAAGGGACACTGACAACATAAATGCCTACAGGCTGACCTCGTCTGTTGACTGGCAGAGACCGCCGACAGTTGGACAGGGTCGTTATGTGTAATAGCAGATGTCTATCTAGATCATTACATGGGAATTCCAAACTGCATCAGGATCCACTGCAAGTACTGTGACAGATAGGCGGGAGGTGAGAAAGCTCGGATTTTATGGTCGAGTGTCTGCTCATAAGCCACACATCACGCCAGAAAAGCCGGCCAGTGTGGCCGTGCGGTTCTAGGCGCTTCAGTCTGGAACCGCGTGACCGCTAAGGTCACAGGTTCGAATCCTGCCTCGGGCATGGATGTGTGTGATGTCCTTAGGTTAGTTAGGTTTAAGTAGTTCTAAGTTATAGGGGACTGATGACCATAGATGTTAAGTCCCACAGTGCTCAGAGCCATTTGAACCATTTGAACGCCAGTAAATGCCAAATGACGCCTCGGTTGGTGTAAGGATCGTAAACATTGGACGATTGAACACTGGAAAAACGTTGTGTGGAGTGACGAATCACGGTACACAATG
This sequence comes from Schistocerca cancellata, assembly GCF_023864275.1. Lineage (NCBI taxonomy): Eukaryota > Metazoa > Arthropoda > Insecta > Orthoptera > Acrididae > Schistocerca > Schistocerca cancellata. Next base: position 185,313,190 of record NC_064627.1, on the reverse strand, counting down.
TGGCGATACGACGGCAGGGTCTGGGTATGGCGAATGCCTGGTGAACGGCATCTGCCAGCTTGTGTAGTGCCAACAGTAAAATTGGAAGGTGGTGGTGTTATGATGTAGTAGTGTTTTTCTTGGAGGGGGCTTGCACCCCTTGCTGTTTTGTGTGGCACTGTCACAGCACAGGCCTACAATGATGTTTGAAACACCTTCTTGCTTCCCACGGTTGAAGAGCAATTCGGGAATGACGATTGCAATTTTCAACACGATCGAGCACCTGTTCATAATGCACGACCTGTGGCGGAGTGGTTAGACGACAATGACATCCCTGTAATGGACTGGCCTGCACAGAGACCTGACCTGAACCATATAGAACACCTTTGGGATGTTTTGGAACGCCGACTTCGTGCCAGGTCTCACCGACCGACGTCGATACCTCTCCTCAGTACAGCACTCCGTGAAGAATGGGCTGCCATTCCCCAAGAATTCTTCCAGCACCTGATTGAACGTATGCCTGCGAGAGAGGAAGCTGGCTAAGGTTGAACCAACACCGTATTGTATTCCAGCATTGCCGATGGAGGGCGCCACGAACTTGTAAGTCATTTTCAGTTAGGTGTCCGGATACTTTTGATCCCATAGTGTATGTCGCTGCCTTCAAAGATATATCATTCGCCATTATCTCATTTTGCACAATATGTGGACATAAGGGGTTTCTGATTTTAACAGCTTATTTCGCCCATTCTCTTTGACGCCTATGCGATGTGGATCAGAACCGCGACGACCAGCGTAGAAATAACGCGCTTTTCTTCACATACACCTCTGCTCAGAATCGACCCAAAAGGCCTTCCTGGGTAACAAAGGGAGTCAATGAATAAAATACCTGAGGTGATGTAAAGAGTGACGCCACTGGACAGTAAACGATAGAAAACTAATGACTTCGAATGATCAATCACGCTATATCCTGCGGCAATCCAATGGAAGGATTTGGGTTTTGCGAATGCCTGGGGAATGATACCTACGATCATGTGCACTGCCAAAAGTGAAGTACGAAAGAGGTACTATTACGGTATGGAAGGGTTTTTCGTGGTTATGGTGTGATTTCCTTATTGTGCTTCAGAGTACGTCAAATGAAGAAGGATTTGAAAACATTTTACTGCATTGTGTAGTACTTGCAGTTCAGGAGCAGTTCGGAGACGATGAGTGTATCAACACGGCAAAGTATACTGCTATAAAAAACAATCTGTCAAGCAATGTTTTGTAGACTGTAACATTCCTAAACAGGACTGACCCACATGAACCCAATGGAACACCTTCCTTTGGGATGAAATAGAACTTTGACTTCGCTACAGGCCACAGCGTCCATGTTCACTACCGCCTCTGGTTTCGGCTCTTGAGGAAGAATGGGCTACCATCCCTCCACAGACATTTAGACATGTCATTGGAAATGTCCCAGCAGCGCTCAAGCCGCTATAAAGGTGAAGTGTGGACGCACCCTATAGTAACAACCACTCATAGGTATGCGGATACTTTTGATCATATGGTGTATGTAACCAAGAGAGATTGCATTATGAAATTATGATACACCTTTCTTTCGTCTGTATTGTTTATCACGACGTGTCATGGTCACTGAACGGCAAACCTTACATGTAATGATAAATAAATAAAGAAAGAAATAAAAAAAATGTGCGTTTTGGACTGCCGTTTAAGTTTGTCAAGTGTTCCGCACGCCAAGTTCGTTCTTGTGGAGTCTTTAACTACTGACGTAAATTTAAATTAATTGCGACAGGCGTGTGTGCGAGTGTGTGTGTGTGTGTGTGTGTGTGTGTGTGTGAGAGAGAGAGAGAGAGAGAGAGAGAGAGAGAGAGAGATTTTGTTCTAATGTTATTGAACTGTTATTTGTTAGCAGTTACTCTAGCAGTGTTAGACTCCGTCTGTTGGTACGTCAGCAGGAGCATGCAAGTAATATCGACTTGCAGTTTATGACTCAAAATTGCTAACCGATCGAGCCGTTGGTCAAATCGACTGCTGTGGCATGTTCGTGCAGAGGTTTCACTTGTCCCACTTGTTTCACGGATCACAGTGGTTACTCTGATAGAAGCCATCTTCGATCGGATAAAGCTTTAATGAGATTTCATCCAGGTCAGCTCACGTAACACGCACAAAGCTGCGGTAGGGTCGGGTCAGCTTAGGCCCACCTCGCAGCTCAAAAGGACAAGCCTCTGTCGTGGTATTCTGTTTGCGAACATACTTAATAACAGTATCGCTAAGCCGCATGTAAATCAGTTTTTACTGTAGTGTTTATGCCCCAAGACACTGAAACTGAGCGAATCCAAGTATCTACATGGAAAAAATACAAACAGTTGCTATCGAAAATTGGAAATGTTGCCCCGAATCTCTTAATTCTTTTCTTTACTTGATGGCAGTCACACTAAAATCAGCGATAAAAGCTAGTATGAAATTTCTTATTTTCTACAACTGTAGATTTTGAACGGTCATTGTCACGAGTAGAAATTAGCTGTGTAAACAATCGTAACGTCGGGCGTGACTACTTACCTCGAATTAGTTTATTGTATGGTCAAATCTTCCTGAGATGTAAAATTTAAGATTATGAAGTGTGAGTTACTGAGCCATTCTGTAATTCATATAGAAGGAGTACTTCGCAAATAATGATTTCTTGGCACATTTATCTTTCTCTTTGACGAGTACTGTAACTTGTGAACTACAGGTAAGTATGGTCTTATTTGTTCTTTTTTTTATGAAGCACTTATTACTGCCATTGATAATATAACAGCAACTTGTGTTTGATGACAAAATGTTAGAGCAACCCTTGAATACAGTAAGCAGGTTGACATGGATCGAGGTAGCCATTCTTATGCAGAGTTAAGGAGGCTTGCATAGGATGTACTTGCATTGTGGGCTGCATAAGAATGGTTTACGGACTGAAGACAGCAACAACAACAACAACAACGACGACGACGACGACGACGACGACGACGACGACATTTCTCTAGCCAATAAAAATTGACCGCAAGTTATGTGCAAAGTTTTTTTTTTTTTTACATTAGTTGGTACAACCATGTCCTAAAACATTAATTGATCCTTCCGGAACACCGTACATCATAATGACATTCTTACAACAGTGGCAACGTAACAGGTATAGAGCACAAGGTGTGCTCAGCACCCAGCTGTTCCACTTGTGTGCCTGAGATTTTGGGAATGAGTCTATTCGTCCGAATTTTAGAGTAACACGTAAAGGAAGCACTCAGCAAAACTTTCATCTGCCAAAATAGTGGAGCCAAATTACGTTCCGAGGCAAAATCGTGTGAAGTTTCTCTCTCTTTTGACGTGCTTAAATGCCCACGTTAACAGATTTCTTTGATGTGGGACGTATAAAAAGTTTCGTGTTAGTAACTCACAAATTTCTTAAGTGTCTAAAAATAATTTCTGCTACTTTTCTTTGATCTGAAACAAGGAGCTCTAATGGATCTTGGAAATGATTATGACAGAAGTTAATGTGTAATATTACTGTTTGGTGGCGATTTTAATGCGACTTCTTCTCCACATCGCTGCTATGTTTTGCACATGAGAGATACCTCTTAACAACACACTTGCTTTTAGTATTAGGCAGGCCATATAATTTACCGCACTATGCTCACGGCCGGCCGGAGTGAGTTCAAATGGCTCTGAGCACTATGGGACTTAACATCTATGGTCATCAGTCCCCTAGAACTTAGAACTACTTAAACCTAACTAACCTAAGGACAGCACACAACACCCAGCCATCACGAGGCAGAGAAAATCCCTGACCCCGCCGGGAATCAAGCCGGCCGGAGTGGCCGTGCGGTTCTGGGCGCTACAGTCTGGAGCCGAGCGACCGCTACGGTCGCAGGTTCGAATCCTGCCTCGGGCATGGATGTGTGTGATGTCCTTAGGTTAGTTAGGTTTAAGTAGTTCTAAATTCTAGGCGACTGATGACCTCAGAAGTTAAGTCGCATAGTGCTCAGAGCCATTTGAACCATTTGAACTATGCTCACGTCCGGGACAAACGTAGTTCCAATCCTGTTCCGGTTATCTACTCTAAGGTTTTTCGTGGATTCCCTAAACTGACTGGGGCAAACTATGGGATACTTTCTATGAAAATGAATCAGTAGATTTCTTATCCCATCTGTGCCGTATCTGAGCTTGTGCTCCACCTCTGATCATCTCGAAGTCGACGGCACTTTACACCCGAAACTTTGTCCTCTGCCTCCACTAATGCACATCGTAGTTTCTTGATGTACCTTCGGAAATATTGTTTCCAGTAATTTCCATTTCAAATGTTAGTATGAGTGTTAGTTTCGTTAGTCACTAGAATGTATATAGGATGTTTCATTGTTATATCCAATCCCGTAGTGAAGGAATTCCTTGGGACAAAACATTTTGCGCACAATATCTTTTGAGGAAGCCACATGCCCTTAAAAAAAACTTTACAATTCCATGGGTCTTGCGATAAAGGAAATTTCCAGGCTATGAATTTTAACGATATTAAATCGGCATTAGCGGATAAACGATGTGAATATCGGTTTACGAACGCATTCTACAGAGAAGCTCCCTGGTGTAAAACAGATCTGAATGTCTGATGACTTTATAAATGAGTTAACGTATTAAATATTTGCTGTTAACCATATAAAACATTGCTGAAGAATATGTCCCGTTATAGCAAAAAAGGTAAGAATGTAGAATCAGAGGACGTAAAAAAAAAGACCTTGAGAAATTTTCATGGTAGATAATAGTGCGTAAGAGAGTGAATGAGATCTTTTGCTGCTTGACATTCATGAATTGTGAGAAAGACGGAAACTAACATTCATTCACAGGGCCACTGAGATTACCGCAAAGAAGAGAACTGAACTGTGATATTCGCTAATAAGCACTATGTCGCCCCAAACGGAACACAATATCTACATGCTTGCCAACAAAAATGGATGACTTCTACATCTGGCCGGCGTCCAAGAGCCATTTGCCAGGTTCCGATACAGTATTGTACCCTCACGTGGAGGGCCTTCTCCCAGCCCAAATTGTCCACACAGATATTCACACAAAACTTAGCAACAATGGCGTCGGAATAAAATGGGCACCGCAGGCGGGATATAAGGCGTGACACACATTCTATATAGTCGAAGCATTGTTGGCGAAGGGACCCGCTTCGTAAATAAGCCGCTCTATGTGATCGATGACCCCTGCTCTATAAATAGCGGATATCTGCGTGTGGACAGTGTCCAGAAGAACAAAGCCAACTTCAGTAACTGGCAGCAGCGGAGGTTTTGCGGCCAACACCTCGGAAAGCTTCGTGTGCAATGAGAAATCGCTCACGCCATACGATAACCTGTAATGTTGTATGCTTGGTGCTCCACAGCTTGTATCTGTTAAAGAAGCATTGCTGAACACAATCAACTTTTATGGAATAACTGCCAGACGACCGTTTTTCGGGCATGGAGTCCATCGTCCGTGCACCTAATGCAGAAGACACTGTGCACATCCACATCAATAAACAGACAATTACCAAGGATTAAACTTCAACTGTGTCTTAAACGAACAGATTCGGATTAGAATTTATTATTATTTTTTTAATTTTTTATTTTTAAAGTAATACTTCTTTCAAATTCTGAAGGTGGCAGGGGTAAAATACAGGAAACGAAACGCTATTTACAGTTTGTACAGAAACCAGATGGCAGTTATAAAAGCCGAGGGGAATGAAAGGGGAGTAGTGGTTGGGAATGGAGTGAGACAGGGCTGTAGCCTCTCCCCGATGTTATTCAATCTGTATATTGAGCAAGCAGTGAAGGAAATAAAAGAAAAATCCGGAGTAGGTATTAAAATCCATGGAGAAGAAATAAAAGCTTTGAGGTTCGCCGATGACATTTTAATTCTGTCAGAGACAGCAAAGGACTTGGAAGAGCAGCTGAACGGAATGAACAGTGTCTTGAAAGGAGGATATAAGATGAACATCAACAAAAGCAAAACGAGGATAATGAAATGTAGTCAAATCAAATCGGGTGATGCTGAGGAAATTGTATTAGGAAATGAGACAAAGTAGTAAAGGAGTTTTGCTACTTGGGGAGCAAAGTAACTGATGATGGTCGAAGTAGAGAGGATATAAAATGTAGACTGGCAATAGCAAGGAAAGCGTTTCTTAAGAAGAGAAATGTGATAACATCTAGTATAGAGTTAAGTGTCAGGAAGTCGTTTCTGAAAGTATTCGTAAGGAGTGTAGCCATGCATGGAAGTGAAACATGGACGATAAATAGTTTGCACAAGAAGAGAATAGAAGCTTTCGAGATGTGGTGCTACAGAAGAATGCTGAAGATTAGATGGGTAGATCACATAACTAATGAGGAGGTATTGAATAGAATTGGGGATAAGAGGAGTTTGTGGCACAACTTGATTAGAAGGAGGGATCGGTTGGTAGGACATGTTCTAAGGCATCAAGGGGTCACCAATTTAGTATTGGAGGGCAGCGTGGAGGGTAAAAATCGTAGAGGGAGACCAAGAGATGAATACACTAAGCAGATTCAGAAGGTTGCAGTAGGTGCTGGGAGATGAAGAAGCTTGCACAGGATAGAGTAGAATGGGGAGCTGCATCAAACCAGTCTCAGGACTGAAAACAACAACATCAACAACAACAACAACATTTTTAAATTTGACAGGCTGGTTTAACCTTAGATCCAGACACGAGTTGACGACCGCGTTATGCGGTAGACACAGATTTTGTTGCATTATGTCTATGATACTACCCTCATTGTAGGAAGTCAGGAGAAATTTAGTCATCTGTTCTCCACCGTGAAAACTATTGGTTTAAGTTCTGGTTTAAAGATAAACACGAAATACACAAATTAATGGTTATTAGCGGCTAAGAATTAGATGAAATACAACCTACAGGTTGCTTAAAGGATCTGGAAGTAGTGAATGGGTGCGTATATCTAGAATCTCTGATCAGTGATACAGGAACGTGTTATAAAAAAAAATAAAACGTCGCAATGGTAAAACTCGTTAAGGTTAGGCAACAACTAAGGTGCCCTTGGTGGAACCATTGGTGCTTGTTGTGTTCTTGTACGGCTGCGAGACTCGGACCGCGAAAGCTACTGACAAGAGCAGAAATGTTGTCTCTGAAACGCAGTATAGCCGGAAGATGCTCCACGTAGATTGCAGGGACAGGAAGAAGAACGAATGCTCCCATTATACGAGAATTCAGCAACACAAGAAGTTCATCTTCTCCTGTCAGCCAACGGTGCTTCCAGTTTAGTAGACATTTATTGAGATGAGAAGGGTATAATTTGAGAAATACCATCTCGCAAGGCAAAATAAAAGGCAGACGACACGAGGAAGACTAGCAAGTAGATGGCTGGATCAAGCGAAGAATGTTGCCAACTTCCATCTTCACATTAAACATTGAAGAACCAAAGAAAGTATTACACCTGCCATAATCGTGTATGGCCTATGCGAGCGCGCAGAAGTGCCGGAACACTACATGGCATGGATTCGACTAATGTCTGAAGTAGTGCAGGAGGGAAATGACAACATGAATACTGGAGGGCTGTCCATAAATCCGTAAGACTAAGAGGTGGAGGAGATCTCTTCTGAACAGCACGTTGCAAGGCATCCCAGATATGCTCAACAATGTTCTTATTTGGGGCGTTTGGTTGTCAGCGTAAGTATTTAATCTCATAAGAGTGTCCTGGAGCCACTCTTTAGCAATTCTGGACGCTTTTGGGTGTCACATTGTCATGCTGGAATTTCCCAAGGCCGTCGGTATGCACAATGGATATGAATGGATGCAGGTGATCAGACAGGATGCTTACGTACGCTTACGTTTTTGTCGTGCAGTCATCAACGGTACACAAGTGGGCCTTTGGCTCCGAAAGCCCACATCGATGATGTTTCGTTGAATGGTTTGCACGCTGACACTTTTTGATGGCCCATCATTGATATCTGCAGCAATTTACTGAAGGTTTGCACTTCTGTCACTTTTGAACGATTCTCTTCAGTTGTCGTTGGATCTTGTTCCGGCCGCAGCTATGTCAGAGATTTGATGTTTCACGGGATTCCTGATAGTCATGGTACACTCGTGAAATGGTCGATCGAGAAAATCCCCACTTCATCGCTACCTCGGGATGGTGTGTCCCATCGCTCGTGCGTGAACTATAACATCACTTTCAAACTCACTTAAATGTTGATAACCTGCCTTTGTAGCACCAGTAACCGATCTAACAACTGCGTCAGACACTTGGCGTCTTATACAGGTGTTGCCGATTGCAGCGCCACATTCTGCCTATTTACTTATCTTTGCATTTAAATATGCATGCCTCTACCAGTTTCTTAGGCCCTTCGGTGTATTTTGTTACGATCATCCCCTGACTTAATGGCCCGGCGAAAGTCTTGAAATTGGACACCACTTCGGCGACTTGCTTGTACCTGAACTACCCCATTTATGAATTGGGGAAATGAGACGTACAGTTTAAAGTGCAATTCGAACTACGTTTTGTTTCTGGTGACTCCACTAATCGCTGATACATGAAGCTTGGATTGGAACGCAGACGGAAATGTCATTTCTCCAACTGGGGTTCGATCCAGAGACCTCTCGGTTTAAAGTGCTTGAGATCGCCTCCAGATTACATAAAAGAAAGACATCGAAGAAATTCGTAGGCATACTGCAACAGTAGTTACCGGCAGATTCGACCAATATCGTTACACTCTAGGCGCAGCTCTACACATGATAACAGCGTACGACGCAAATAGACGCATCCGGAAGGAGGGAAGATAAGGCAGTGTGAATCGGACGGTGGGAGTGAAGGAGGCAACAACGGACGATCTGAAAGTACTTGCAACGTGTTGGTAAAATTAACCTTCAGGACAGAATGTTCATGCTGCAAGAAAGGCACTAGTATTGCAACGAAAATAATGAAACATAAGTGATGTTAGTGTTCGATGACGTGTCTAATATCGCTAATCAGGGATCAGGTTTTGAAATTGATACTGGCTTCGTATATTAACATTTGGTGGTGAGAAAACAAAGAGAACAAAAACAATGTATAACTCTGAACGACAATTTGTGGGCGTCTTTAATTTAATCATTTTCCCACAAAACGTCACCTTGAAAGGGGCGACGCACTCAACCAAGACTCGCGCAATTTGGCACATAAAACAGAGGCAATTGTCGCCATGCCATACTCCGGAAACCACCTCTTCAACCGTAGAAGATGAATAACGACACACCTTTCAACACAAGGATTTAGGATTTATTGCTGAAGAATAAATACTGCATATCGCAGATTATCTCACTAACATTTTCTTCTGCAGTGAAATTAGATCTTTAAAAAAATTTGTTCCACGAATAAAACGTAAAAAAAAACACATTTATACGGCACAAAATTAATAGGCAGTTCTTATAGTACACAGTAAATATTCGAAGGTGATGTAATTGATTAACTATATACGAATCGCAGTCATAGTATAACAGTATAACTTGGACAGAATTTCTTATTGTGAAATAAGTGTAAATATATGAAGATGGTAAGTGTTCTCTCGGACATGTCTTCTGTGCGGATGCAAAAACAGTGCCGGAACTCTTACGGGCATCGGCAGTAAAGCCGTGAGTAATGAGTATAATGGGCAGGGGCACTGTGAGTATAGTGCGGGACAATAAGTTGCGAATGTGGGTCTCACGGGAGGCGTGCCAAAGGTAAGTCCCTGCAGTCGCACTATCCACTGTGTCCTCTGTGGCTCAGATGGGTAGAGCGTCTGCCATGTAAGCATGAGATCCCGGGTTCGAGTCCCGGTCGAGGCACACATTATCAACTGTTCCCGTTGACTTATATCAACGCCTGTATGCAGCTACGGGTATTCATTTCATTGTAATTTCATTCTAACGAGCTGCATGGTCGCCGATGGTATCTGTTCTTTGAGACATGTCCGAAAGAGCAGATACCATCTTCATACATAAACATGAAGAAGATGGTCAAATGGCCGGTGAGTCTTATATTAGATATAGCTGGGGCACATTTTCAATTGTCCCCATTGACTTACATCAATGCCTGTATGCAGCTAGGGGTATTCATTTCATTGTAATTATCATTCTGGTTTCGGCTCTTGAGGAGGAATGGGCTGCCATTCCTCCGTCGACTAAAAATGTCCATAGCAGAGCTCAAGTCGTCATAAATGAGAGGTGGTGACACGCTCAAAATTAATGTCCACTAACAGTTGTCCAGGTACTTTTGATCAGATGCTGTATCAGGTTGGTTGTGTACGGTCAATAAAACTAATAAAACGATGATGATGATTTAGTTTGTGGGGCACTCAACAGTGCGGTTATCAGCTCCCTTATAAATCCCAACCTTTGCTCAGTCTAGTTTCGTCGCATTCATGAATGATGAGGACAACACAAACACCCAGTCATCTCGAGGCAGGTGAAAATTCCTGACCCCGCCGGGAATCAAACCCGGGACCCCGTGCTCGGGAAGCGAGAATGCGACCGCCAGACCACGAGCTGCGGACGAAATAAAACGAAGAAAGCTACATGGACTGTTAGACTGAGACATATACCGATAAGCGTAGGTTAGATTAGTGCAATGGGTTGGTGCCAAATAGCACATCGAATTGTATAGACTCTTTACGTTTACTCATAGTGGAATCGCTTCCTACATGTGTATGGAATTACAAAATGTAAGTTGTATTTAAAATTACGTACATTAGGTCACAGGAAGACCATTTTAACTTCAACGTCTGTCCCAAGAGTTCAAAAAAATGGTTCAAATAGCTCTGAGCACTATGGGACTTAACTGCTGTGGTCATCAGTCCCCTAGAAATTAGAACTACTTAAACCTAACTAACCTAAGGACATCACACACATCCATGCCCGAGGCAGGATTCGAACCTGCGACCGTAGCGTGTCCCAAGAGTCCAACAAAGCTAGATTCCGCAAACTATGCTACGCTGGAACCACCACTTCTAGTGTTGATCATCGATCACACTGCGGTCGCTAGCTATTTCACTGGCACTTCCGTTGTGACGCAAGTCGGGAAAAAACTCATCACCGCTGGCAAGGACAGACCACGCCCCACTCTTCCGGTGGTCCGTGTCCACTGCGAACTGCACGTGAGCAGCTGTTTACTTTTATGCTCTATCCGAAACGCTGTTACAAACATAACAGTTATTTTCACGGCACTGCTCAATAATGTCGTCTTCACGATTACCTATGTATCGACAGTTTTCGCGATAATTTCACTTTCTTGCCTGTGTGTGTGTGTGTGTGTGTGTGTGTGTGTGTGGCGGGATTACGAGGGGTGGGCAAGGCGTTGTCTTGAATCAAGACACACTTCTTTACCCTCAAAGAAGTGAGTCATTCAGGGGCGATTTGTGCACACTACTTTGTCCTTAGATACATCGTTTGGTGAAATATTTCCACCTAGTCTAAGTCGTCTTCCGCTCCAGCCTCTGCTTCATCTACATCTACATCTACATCTATATGATTACTCTGCAATTCACATTTAAGTGATTGGCAGAGGGTTCATCGAACCACAATCATACTTTCTCCCTACCATTCCACCCCCGAACAGCCCGCGGGAAAAACGAACACCTAAACCTTTCTGTTCGAGCTCTGATTTCTCTTATTTTATTTTGATGATCATTCCTACCTATGTAGGTTGGGCTGAACAAAGTATTTTCGCATTCGGAAGAGAAAGTTGGTGACTGAAATTTTGTAAATAGATCTCGCCGCGATGAAAAACGTCTTTGCCTTAATGACTTCCATCCCAACTCGCGTATCATATCTACCACACTCTCTCCCCTATTACGTGATAATACAAAACGAGCTGCCCTTTTTTGCACCCTTTCGATGTCCTCCGTCAATGCCACCTGGTTAGGATCCCACACCGCGCAGCAATATTCTAACAGAGGACGAACGAGTGTAGTGTAAGCTGTCTCTTTAGTGGACTTGTTGCGTCTTCTAAGTGTCCTGCCAATGAAACGCAACCTTTGGCTCGCCTTCCCCACAATATTATCTATGGGGTTTTTCCAATTGAAGTTGTTCGTAATTTTAACACCCAGGTACTTAGTTGAATTGACAGCCTTCAGAATTTATCGAGTAATCGAATTCCAACGGATTTTTTTTGGAACTCATGTGGATCACCTCACACTTTTCGTTATTTAGCGTCAACTGCCACCTGCCACGCCATACAGCAATATTTTCTACATCGCTTCGAAACTGATACTGGTCTTCGGATGAGCTTACTAGACGGTAAATTACAGCATCATCTGCGAACAACCTAAGAGAACTGCTCAGATTGTCACCCAGGTCATTTATATAGATCAGGAACAGCAGAGGTCCCAGGACGCTTCCCTGGGCAACACCTGATATCACTTCGGCTTTACTCGATGATTTGCCGTCTATTACTACGAACTGCGACCTTCCTGACAGGAAATCACGAATCCAGTCGCACAACTGAGACGATACCCCATTGGTCCGCAGCTTGATTAGAAGTCGCTTGTGAGGAACGTTGTCAAAAGCTTTCCGGAAATCTAAAAATACGGAATCAACTTGAGATCCCCTGTCGACAGCGGCCATTACTTCGTGCGAATGAAGAGCGTTGCACAAGAACCACGTTTTCTGAAACCATGATGATTACGTATCAATAGATCGTTCCCTTCGAGGTGATTCATAATGTTTGAATACAGTATATGCTCCAAAACCCTACTGCAAACCGACGTGCTGTTTTGATTGGGTTTGCCGGTCTTGGTTTTTGTTAGTCCTGAATCGTTTTTGCTGGATTTCTCACAGCTATCGTCGAGGTATTCTATATTTATGTCACGATTTTGGGTTGATGTGAGGGTAACAGAGACACGAAGGTGATGTAGCTTACCGATTACGCAGACGTATTTTCCAGTATCTTCTTCACATATTTCTCCCGACGTTTAGTTATGAAAATCCGTCATTCTAGATCACCTTGGACCTCCGACCGACCATCGCAGGTAGCGATTCTGGAGTGATTGTAGGAAACTGATATCAGTTTTGTACGTTGTTCCCCGAGCTGTGCAGACATACAGGATTGTCGGTTGGACTGCGCATTAATAAAGCTTAATCTATGAATTTATATCCTAGCTGGTTAAAAATGGTATAAGCAGCCCGATGATTTTGTATGTTATCTGCTTCCATACCACTGTGTTAATTATGAACCGTAGCTTAATGGTTTATTCTAGTGGGTATTTAAGTATAATATTTTGTAATTAGTGGCTATTGGATTTCTTGACCTAGTACTTGGAGTGGTTTTTCTTCTTTTGTGAAATGCAGTGCTTCAGTTTTTGTCGGTCTTAACGTTATTGGATTGTCCTCTGCCCATATATCCACGACGTTAATCAATACCTTAATTCCTGTAGGTACGGCAATAATCTGATCCCACAAAACAATATTTTCAATTAAAATACTTAAGGAATTTAAACAAAGAAATATTCCCCCTTTAAACATCCCGACGTAACACGTCTACCACGCTACTGGGCGGCAGCTCCGACCCCACAAAACTTCGGCCCGTAATGTGTGGGAATTACAGTTTAATAATAAAGAAAAAGAAAAAGAACCAACGCCGACCGCGATGGAATCATCCGAATGTGTATTAAATCGGTAGATATGATGGATATGAGCAGAAAAAGAAAATATAACACTTTAAAAAACACTGTGATTAATTCAGGAGAAAGAGCTTTATAGATTGAGGAAGTCAATAACGCGTTGGTTTATCTGTGGTCCTGATGTAAGCAGTCATTCGGCATGACATTGATTGACGGGGTTGGTGGATGTCTGCCTGAGGGCCTCAAAAATGACTCAAATGCCTCTGAGCACTATGGGGCTTAACATCGGAGGTCATCAGTCCCCTAGAACTTAGAACTACTTAAACCTAACTAACCTAAGGACATCACACAAATCCATGCCCGAGGCAGAATTCGAACCTGCGACAGTAGCGGTCGCGCGGTTCCAGACTGAAGCGCCTAGAACCGCTCGGCTACGCCGGCCGGTCCGCCTGAGGGGTATCGTGTCAGATTCTATCCATCTGCCTCGAGATGACTGGGTGTTTGTGTTGTCCTCATCATTTCATCTTCATTCATTAAAGAGGCGAGACTGGACTGAGAAAAAGTTGGGAATTTGTACGGGCGCTTATAACTGCGCAGTTGAGCGCCCCACAAACCAAACATCATGATCATCGTCTATCCAACTGGAGCATTAGATCGTTAAATTCCCAAGCTGCTTGGAGGGTCCTGCCCATAACGCCCCAAACGTTCCCAATTGAGGACAAATCCAACGGCCTTGCTGCCCAAGGTAGAGTTTGGCAAGCACAAAGAAAAGTAGTAAAAACTCTCGCCGTGTGCAAGAGGAGGGGGACGGCATTATCTTGCTGAAATATAAGTCCAGGATGGTTCTCCATAAAGGACAACAAAACAGGACGGAGAATATCATCGACGCACCGCTGTGCTGCAAGGGTGCTGCGGACGACAACCAAAAAGGTCCAGCTATGAAAGGAAATGACATCCTAGAATATCATTCCTGGCTGTCGGGTGTTTGCCGGGTGACAGTCGGGTTGGTATCCAACCGCTCTCGAGACACGTCTTCGTCCTGGAATGTCAATGACTGGAGTAGAATTGCCTTCAATGATGAGTCCCTCTTCGAAGTGAGGCCCGATGACCAGTCAAGATGGGTCGTTTCCGGACATTTCTACATGTCACCCCTTCTCATCGTCACCCTACCCCTGGCGGTAGTACAATTATCTTATTCTCACAGACTTTTTTATACAAATAATCAGCTAGTATATGTAAAATACGGTTGAAATTGCTCTAGGCGGTCTACGGTTATGTTTTTATGTCACGTCTTTTCATCCAAAACTCCCAATCGTTGGGGTTCTAGTGCTATCTTACTGTCACGGAAAAATCTTTCCAGGTAGCAAGTGATGCATGTGCCAGTTTTATTAGAAATTTCTTCAGACGTTACAGGGCTACCGTAATATGTCACTTTCCTGCAACCCCTTCCCTTCTTACTCCAAGTAGAGACGCGAAACGTCAGCGTGACTGTCACCAGTAAGTTTAGCGACCCGAAAACTAAGGACTCGATATTAAAATCGGTTGTCATCGAATATTTTTTTACATGTAGTGTCTTCTCATCCCCACCCCCATTGCTAGGGGTGGTTCGAGAATAGTGTATATTATCGTCACAGTATTTTTAAACAAATAATTATACAAATAATGAGTCACGTACATACAAAGTTTGACTGAAATTATTCCAGAATTTCCTGAAGTAAGCTTCTAAGTCACCCTCTCTTCATCCTCAACGCTGTGGGCGTATGTGATTCTTACCTCCCGCAGAAACCATGACGGACGAGCGAACAACTGTTCATCAACGTTTAATCGCAATCGGATGAATGGTATAGATACGCGAACAAAACAAACAACAAACTTTTCATTTTTAAATATTAATGCTTCGCTCGCGTAGAGAGTATGACCCGCAAGGATTTGTTTTATTTTCCATCCATGGAATTTTTATATTGTTCACAATCTGCACAACCTTCTAACCTTTTCACGCCAATTTAGTCGATAGAAGAGTGGTCTCTTCCGAATGTACTTCTGACCAGAAAGCGATTCTAGTAACCGGAGTCCCAAGTTTTTGTTCATCATACCTTCTGCGTTCTTGTGGTGACATTTCCATAGAAACTTTCATCCCGTAACATATATTTCTTTCTATCTAACCGAGAAGTGAAATACCAGTTTTTGTAGATTTAACTTTACAACTTTTTAATATAAATAAATATTTTCTTGTAAACTTTCATCCCGTCTTTCACGTCCTTAGAGTTCGTATTTCCAAAATAACAAACTTTTTTTTTAATTTATAGCAGAGAAGTCCATAACAAATTTATACTTTTAGTGAATTTTATCCCTAGTGGATGCTGTTGAACTCCGTGACTATTCATTTATAAGGTGTAGAAAAATTTCCGCTACCACTCTCAATAAGAGGTTACTTATTTGTCACACGACCGGTTTCGGGCTTGTGCCAATTGGTTCAAATGGCTCTAAGCACTATGGGACTTAACATCTCAGATCAGTTCCCTAGAACTTATAACTACTTAAACCTAACTAATCTAAGGACATCACACACATCCATGCCCGAGGCAGGATTGGAACCTCTTTATTTATCTCCAGCAGTATAAGCCCGGAATACGATATGGGGTGTATTTAGATGAAAGTCGCCATGTTTATCGAAAGATTCAAATACTGAATGCCGGCCGCGGTGGTCTAGCGGTTCTAGGCGCTCAGTCCGGAACCGCGCGACTGCTACGGTCGCAGGTTCGAATCCTGCCTCGGGCATGGATGTGTGTGATGTCCTTAGGTTAGTTAGGTTTAAGTAGTTCTAAGTTCTAGGGGACTGACGACTTCAGAAGTTAAGTCTCATAGTGCTCAGAGCCATTTGAACCAAATACTGAATGTGTACAATTACGCGCTGCACAGCGTTACCCAAATCTCGCTTAGAAATTTGAAATAGCCTGAACCTCTCTGAAGCACGATGTGTCGTGGCTCGCGCTTTGCCCTAATTTAAGCGGCGAATGCTTCTCTTTCCGCCTTGCGGGTCACGCGTTATTTCGGGCAAATCTGCGTAAATCGGAGGTTCGGCGCGGCACGGTCCTTCAGCCAGCCCCCACCTCACGTAGCGGCGGCCAGCGCAGCGCAGCGTGAAGCGGTCCGCCGCGGCTCGCTTCGGCACGGGCGAGCGGAAAGCCCGATTTTGCGCGCTTTTACAACAAACTTAGCGCCTCGCTGGGTTCCCCCGCCTACGTCGCCCGTCGTAAACTACGTATGTGTACGTGACAGCGACCCTTTGTAGTGTTTAATGCAGTGCGCCCGCTGTGGCGTAATGGCCTTGCACCGGCACGGACTTCGAGCACAACTGCAGCAGCAACGACAGACGAGTAAATCTCTAAATAAAAAAGGCAATGTCCAGACTGACTAACTCACTCACTGACTCATCATCGCGCAGCGCAAATAGCTAAGATTAGGAACCTTAAACTTGGAGAGATTGTTGTTCTTGTATTGTAGGCTATTAGGGCTATTTTGAAGCAAGAACCACGAAAACTGGTAACTAATTTCTCAGTCAAATGTCTGTTCAGCATTGTCGGAAATTCAACCACTAAAAAGGTAAAATAGTGGGTGAATTTTTTTTTTTTTTTTTTGTAAATACGTCATTATTAAAGCAACTACTACAGAATTTTTAAATCCACGTCTACAAAAATTGGTATTTCACTTTGTAAGACGTGTATATTCCTATTGTCTATTGTCAAACCACAATTTATGAAAGATGTTTATATTTTATTAATAGGATTAAGCAGGAATAATTAATATTTGTCATGTTGGAAATAATTGTGGTAGCAGAGAATGTCTCAACCAAAGTATTGTTGTCAAGAGAGACCGCACATTGATATAATTTTAAAAAGAGCGGGAGAGACCGCGTATGGCTACGTTTTAAGAAGAGAGCGGGAAAGACCGCGCATTGATACATTTTGTAATGGTAGCAGGGATTGTCTGCACCAGAAAGAATTGTTGTCGGGAGAGACAGCACTTTAGCGTTCGTAGGAAGTCAGTAGTAAGCGAGATGTGAAGCGAGTTGGTAGCAGGTCTGAAGCGAGAGGTTGAGAGGAGCAGTGTGCCTGCCAGCCACCAGCTATGATTTACAAGAGATTATAAACGGATGTACAGAGACATCAACTAACTATTATCATAAGAGGAACTAATTTTATTTAATTATTTTCTTTGCGAAACTCGAGACTACTGAAGGTATGTTTGCGCAATGGTAGTTAT
Source organism: Schistocerca cancellata (assembly GCF_023864275.1). Taxonomy (NCBI): domain Eukaryota; kingdom Metazoa; phylum Arthropoda; class Insecta; order Orthoptera; family Acrididae; genus Schistocerca; species Schistocerca cancellata. The sequence continues at coordinate 185,295,352 of NC_064627.1, read as the reverse complement.
AAAATTATTGTAAAAAGTAAGTCCCATTTGAACGTTTGTAAAATCATTTCATTACCAGCAGTAAATATCTGAAGAAACGTTTTCAGAATATGATTAATTTTTTCCAGCAATGTTGCATTACTGATTATGATTCATCCCAAAAACCATCAACGTAAAACTTTGCAAAAATTTTATTGTTGTCACGAAAAGGTGTAATTATGAATTACGTAACTTCAGTCAAATTAATTAAAGAATAACGTCAGCTTTGCTATTAAAGAATAATGTCAGCTTTGGTAATAAATACAGCCACTTATTATCACAGCCCACCAGCAGCTAATAGAGAATAGTAAAACAGAGTAAGTATATTCATGTCGCAGTTCGATGTAGCAGTCAGATGGTGATCCAGTAACAGTAAAAAAGGTAGGGAACAGTTTTGGGCTGTTGCAGATAACGACTGAGGGCCACGACGACGACACATTCTATGTTTCGTCGAAATAATCAGAAAATCACTTTTAATAAGCAGCAATTAAATTTGTATGCGAAGATTGAGAAAGAGAATAAATTTCAAAGGGAAGATTTCATTTGTTATTATTAAGCAAGAGATAGAAATCCTAAGAGAAGGTTTGATAGGTCATTGTAGAAGGAAAAGTTGAGTAACAAAGGAGATATAGAGGAAACGGGAAAGTTTCAACTTCTCGGTTAGATATTTTTTTTAAAGAATGCTTTTCTCAGGGTTTTTGGAAATTCAACCATCTAAGGGTGTGAATTAAGGGATGAAAAGTTTTACGACATTATTTGACTATGAAAATACTGTCCAAGCTAAATCTATACGATGTAGAAAAATTTCCGCTACCAGTCACAATGAAAGGTTGTTTAGTGGTAGTGCGGACAAAAATGAGAAAAAGTGTCCAATAAACGTGGGCTCTAAAGTGAGTACCTTCGCAGCTATGAACCCTTGCTCAGTGGAGGAGATGTGTTTCACATTAGCGAAGATGAACGAATGGTCATAGCTCCTCAGGTATGCAATTTAGATCCCACGTTTATTGGACACTTTTTCTCGTTTTTGTCCGCACTACCACCACTGAAAGTTACCAGCCCTACACTCTTCACAACACAAGAACCGGTACATGTATTCAACTGGCAGAGGTATCAGAACGGTTTTCGTTTATAACTTTCGACTCGTTCGTTTTCGGTACAGGAATCCTTACTTCAGATTAATACATTTATCGTTCTCCATCATCCTAGTAAGTCTGTAACATCATCACGGGATCACCCCGTGTATACGTACATTTATAGACGCCCGCGCCTATAACTTTGATGCTCTGTAGTCTCGTTGGATGACGTTTCCGGACATGGGTTCCTATTCAAAATACGATTTACTCACTCCCCTCTACAAGTCCTAGAAGTCTGTAACGGGAATTTCCGACAACCCTGTATGAAAAGAATTCCATTTTTGGCACGGGTGGGGCGAGACATGAGCCATTTATGTTAGTGTACTTTCGAGGCAGCAGTTAGCGCAGCGGAAAGAGTAGAGAACTGTAATCAGAGGGTCGTACACTCGAGTCCCAATGCAAAACCTTTTTTTCTTTTTTTCATTAATATTCAATCTTTACTTTAATTACACAACAAACAAACCGAAATTGATGTTACCCAGTCAGGCCTCTGAGTGTGCAAATTCAAGCAGCCCGCCAGATACAGTTACCGTCAGTTGTCATAGCTTAGATGATAGCGCATGAGACTGCTCCACATTTGGCTCGGGTTCAGTACTTATTACTATCCCAAGCCAAATTTTTGTGTAACTTCCTAATTCGGTTTTAGGAAACCAAACGAAGCACACGTTTGTGACACCGTCTCTGGATGGCTGCCTGGATCCGCGCACACAATGGCCTGCTTGGGTAACTTCAATGTTAATTAACTCTGAAGTGGCGCAACGTATCGAATTTTTTCTGAACTATTATTTCTCATCACAACCTACCCTGCAACGTCCTTAGAAGCTTCCCGGAGTGTTTCTGACCTCCATGCAAATGTTTGCATATGTATAAACATTTGTATGTGTGTATGAATGTATGTATGTGTATAAATTTTTTTGAAGACTGCTGCTCTATTCGGATAACGTCCAAAACTGCAATTACACACACTTCCGACAGGTTACCGAGTCTGTGATGACAGTACAAGAAACCAGGACAAGAGGATGAGGTCTGTTCTCTAAATAGTCATTAATTATTAAAATAAATTTATACTAGCCTTCGAGAAAATTACAGAAATGAGGGATGAGCTATACGATTATAAAAGCTCGCTATTGGCCCATAAACGCATGTAGCCATAACAAAAGAATACGCAAATAGCGCACATTTTGCTTGCAGCAACGTAGCTGACGTTGCTCTGTGCCCAGTATTTGTTTAACGGAGCACATATGTTTTCTCACGGTGCATGTGCAATAAACAAGTACTCAACAATTTAGTTTGCACTGCACGATCTTTGCACGTTTTTTGTCTGAAGCGTTGATTATAGCATCGAACTTTGCCCACAAATCACTCTTCCTCTTATGAAGCAGATTTGCACTTTCGTACATTGCACCACTTATTTTCGTCTTACACGTTTTATACACTCACATAACACAGTTGTGTTAAAGGCAGTTGTATCCCCACAGTGGATCATTTTCTCCCCTGTTAGTGTTACCTTGTAATAGCAACATAGCGCACTGAACTTCCGTACAGAGTCACTACTAACCTTACACTCCTGTAACACGGGACACGTCGACGAACACGAAACAAATGCAGCGCCACCGTTCTCAGATTCGTCATACTCGTGGAAATCAATCGGAAAGGAAGGAAGCCAATAAACGCTAGACGGACAAACATATGGAAACAGCACAAATACAACACATTACTACGACGAATTCGGTGCAGGAAAACGGTTGGCAAACAAAACAGGTTCCAGTCGTCTCGAAATGGATAAATACAGGCTCGGTATGACTTACAAGGAAATCTTAAACTGAAACTTCCTGGCAGATTAAAACTGTGTGCCGGACAGAGACTCGAACTCGGGACATTTCTCATCTAAGAAACTATAATCTTTCAGTTTCCATAACCATTCATGTGGTTGTATTATCAGAAGCTGCTTTGCATTTGTGAAAGACATGTTAACTCCGTCTTTCGTTTCTTCATTTAAAACACCACCAGTGATTCCACTTTCATCCAGCTTAATATAACATATTCAAGCGTTGTTCGCCTTCACATTCCTCTCGCATCGCTTGCTGTGGCACTGATGTTTCTGGCCTTTTGTTCCAGACGTAACAGTATGACAATAGCCTACAGCTAAATAAAATGCTGGCCGATGGCATTGCATGTTGACGTGGTTAGGAAAGTATACACTGATATGCCAAAACATTATGACCACCTGGATAACAGTTTCTTCGTCCGTCTTTGGAGCAAAATACATCACTGATTCTGTGGAGGTATGTGGCATTATAGGTCTGCACACAGGTCATGTACACTACTGGCCATTAAAATTGCGACACCACAGAGATGACGTGCTACAGACGCGAAATTTAACCGAGAGAAAGAAGATGCTGTGATATGAAATGATTAGCTTTTCAGAGCATTCACATAAGGTTGGCGCCGGTGGCGACACCTACAACGTGCTGACATGCGGAACGTTTCCAACCGTTTCTCATACACAAACAGCAGTTGACAGGCTTTGCCTGGTGAAACGTTGTTGTGATGCCTCATGTAAGGAGGATAAATGCGTACCATCACGTTTCCGACTTTGATAAAGGTCGGATTGTAGCCTATCGCGATTGTGGTTTATCGTATCGCGGCATTGCTGCTCGCGTTGGTCGAGATCCAATGACTGTTAGCAGAATATGGAATCGGTGGGTTCAGGAGGGTAATACGGAACGCCGTGCTGGATCCCAACGGCCTCGTATCACTAGCAGTCGAGATGAGGGGCATCTTTTCCGCATGGCTGTAACGGATGGTGCAGCCACGTCTCGATCCCTGAGTCAACAGATGGGGACGTTTGCAAGACAACAACCATCTGCACGAATAGATCGACGACGTTTGCAGCAGCATGGACTATCAGTTAGGAGGCCGTGGCTCCGGTTACCCTTGATGCTGCATCACAGACAGGAGCGCCTGCGATGGTGTACTCAACGACGAAGCTAGGTGCACGAATGGCAAAACGTCATTTTTTTCGGATGAATCCAGGTTCTGTTTACAGCATCATCATGGTCGCATCCATGTTTGACGACATCGCGGTGAACGCACATTGGAAGCGTGTATTCGTCATCGTCATACTGCATACTGGCGTATCATCGGCGTGATGGTATGGGGTGCCATTGGTTACACGTCTCGGTCACCTCTTGTTCGCATTGACGGCACTTTGAACAGTGGACGTTACATTTCAGATGTGTTACGACCCGTGGCTCTACCCTTCATTCGATCCCTGCGAAACCCTACATTTCAGCAGGATAATTCACGACCGCATGTTGCAGGTCCTGTACGGGCCCTTCTGGATACAGAAAATGTTCGACAGCTGCCCTGGGCAGCACATTCTCCAGATCTCTCACCAATTGAAAACGTCTGGTCAATGGTGGCCGAGCAACTGGCTCCTCATAATACGCCAGTCACTACTCTTGATGAACTGTGGTATCATGTTGAAGCTTCATGGGCAGCTGTCCCTTAACACGCCACCCAAGCTCTGTTTGACTCAATTGCCAGGCGTATCAAGGCCGTTATTACGGCCAGAGGTGGTTGTTCTGGGTACTGATTTCTCAGGATCTATGCACCCAAAGTGCGTGAAAATGTAATCACATATCAGTTTTAGTATAATATATTTGTCCAATGAATACACGTTTATCATCTGCATTTCTTCTTAGTGTAGCAATTTTAATGGCGAGTACTGCATGTAAACTAGCGGAATACGGCGCTGCCGTCGGCAGCGCCTATATAAGACAAGTGTCTCGCGCAGATGTTAGATCGGTTACTGCTGCTACAGTGACAGGTTATCAAGATTTAAGTGAGTTTGAACGTGGTTTTATAGTGGCGCACGATGTAGCAATGAAGTGGGGATTTTCCTGTACCACCATTTCACGAGTGTACCATGAATATCAGGAATCCGGTGAAATATCAAATCTCTGACATCGCTCCGGCCGGAAAAAGATCCTGCAAGAACGTAAACAACGACGACTGAAGAGAAACGTGCAACATAACCGAAGTGGAATCCTACCGCAATTTTCTGCAGATTTCAATGCTGTGCCATCAAAAAGTATCAGCGTCGGAATCATTTAACGAAACATCATCGATATGGAATTTCAGAGCCGAAGACCCACTCGCCCACTCGTGTATCCTTGATGACTGCACGACACAAAGCTTTACGCATCGCCTGGACACGTCAACACCGACATTGGACTGTTGAAGACTGGAAACATACTTCCTGGTTGGACTAGTCTCGTTTCTAATTCTACGAGAGGATGGACGTGTACGAGTATGTACACAACCTCATGAACCATTGACGCTACATGTCAGCAGGGGACTGTTCAAGCTGGTGGAGGTTCTGTAATGGTGTGGCGAGTGCGCAGTTGGAGTGATATGGGCCCCCTGATACGTCTAGATACGACTGTGACAGGTGACATGTATGTAAGCCTCCTGCCTGATCACTCGCATCCATTCATGTCCATTGTGCACTCCGACGAACTTGGACAATTCCAGCAGGACAATGCGACACCCCACACGTCCAGAATTGCTACAGAGTGGCTCCAGGAACACTCGTCTGAGCTTAAACACTTCCACTGGCCACCAGACTCCCCAGACATGAACATTATTGAGGATATTTAGGACGCTTTGTAACGAGCTGTTCAGAGAAGATCTCCACCATCTCGTACTCTTACGGATTTATGGACACACCTGCGGGATTCGTGGTGTCAGTTCCCTCCAGCAGTGCTTCAGACATTAGTCGAGTCCATGCCACGTCATGCTGCGGCACTTTTGCGAGCACGCGGGGGCCCTACACGATATGAGGCAGGTTTACCAGTTTTTTTGGTTCTTCAGTGTATGTTCAAGCATGTGGTTCTCTCATTGTTTCCACCCATTTTCCAACGCTATAGTGCTGACGTAAACGTAGCGTCTTGATTTCTAATGCATGCCACCCTCGACATAAAATTCATACTCACTCCGTTTTTTATATCTAGCCCTCATCCCTTGTTACCTCACTGTCTTGGATACGTCCAAAACAGTCGTGTTTAAAGCAGCCTTCTGGATGCTGAAAGCTTTACAATAGAGCACTGTAATAATGAGACCAAAGATGTTATCAACTACTTCTCAAGGTATCACGAAAGACACACCAGAGTCAAGATGGCTGGTATGAAACGACCTTTCAGCGATGGAATTCTCCGTTCCAGAACGATCCCTCACACCGATACTTCCGTCTCTGCTACACGCGTCAACGTCAGCGTTTAACGGCGACAGATCTGGTCTGGAGAAAAACGGCTACACCGACGAACAAACGGACGCCAGTGACAGGCAAGTGTTTATAAAGTAGGTCGCTTTTACACAGCGCCCTGTTGTACAACGAGCGTGAACAATGTATGGAACGTTTCCAGAAATCTAAAAGTAGAATTGTTGCCGTTCTCGCATCTAACTCAGGAGCCAAAATCCTCGTGTAGCTCTCTCTCTCTCTCTCTCTCTCTCTCTCTCTCTGTGTGTGTGTGTGTGTGTGTGTGTGTGTGTGTGTGTGTGTGTGTGCGCGCGCGCGCGCGCGTGAAAGACTGCATTCATTTGGAAATAGGTAGCTCCTGTCCAGAACTTGCGAAATGTGAAATGTAAAGGTAGTCCATATAAATTAGTTACGATGAGATGCGCATGTTGATGAAATCTGATATACTGTATAAACACTAATTACGAGGTGAATGCTTTCCTATCTCTGTTTAGTTGTTTTAGTCTATTTTGCTTACAGTTAGTATGTCAAGCTTCCTTAGCTAAAATATTGTACCTATCGGGACACTCAAATAATCCTGAATTATTTTGTGATTTCTCTGTGTACATGATTTTATATTTGTAGCGAGCTGCTGGCAGTATGGATCAGTAAATTCAAACCAAACGTAAAAAAATAATTATGTGAATGATATAATACCTGAATTTAAATTTGACAGAATCGTCATGTCTGGTCAACTAAATATTTGTATATGCGACTAAGTTATTTATTAATTACTTGCTAATGAATGCACTCGCCAGAGTTTTAACAGTTTTTAGCTAATGGCCATATCTGCGATAAATAGATAAAAATAGAAATAAAGGCGTCGAAGCCTGAGGAAAAAGCACAATAATTGTCACCTATCTGTTATATTCTTTAACCCATCAAGAAGGAAAAGTAGAACACAGATGCAATCCCCTTTCACATTCAATAAATGCAAGAGTATTGAGAAAAATCCCTGAAGCTGATTTACTCTACATAGAAGCTGGTCGTACGGAATATTTACATGCTGTTTGCTCCCATATAGGAATCACGTGCCCGAAACTCGAGCTGTGAATGCGAGTACAGCACCTATGGTAATAAAACGAAGGAAAGAAGGAAGATTAGATTTTAACGCCTCGTCGACAGTGCAGTCATTAGAGATGGAGCACAAGGTCGCCTTACGAAAGAATGGGGAAGGAAATCGGCCGTGTCCTCTTAAAAGGAACCATCCCAGCATTTTCCTGGAACTGTTGAGGAAAATCACGGAAATCTCAAATCATTATGGCTAGACTGGAATTTTTTGAACCAACGTCCTCCCGAACCCGACTCCAGTATACTAACCACTGTGGCACTCGATTGACAATAATAAAACGTTTCGCATTACCCTATATGAAATCAGTGAGTCTACCAGTTTATTTTATTCTTTGCCTCACGCTGACAATTGTGGAATTTAAGAACAAAAAAAAGAATTCCATACGGTTGCTGTAGAATGAAATATAGGCAGTGGTTCTGATAGAACTAACCACCCGCATGTGTATCCGATTAGAAACAGACAGAAAACAAACTAAAACAACTATCTCGTGACTGAAAACAAACCTTTTCCAAGTATATTTCGTAACAGCCAACAATGAAGAGATTCAAATAAAAAAGGTCAAGGAAATGGAACAAATTTTAATTTTTCCATCTTTACGTTTTCAGTGTGTCCCGCAGTTTTAGCGTTTAGACAAAACTGTGCCAGCAAAGTAGAGTCATCTTTAGATGTGTAGAATATCTGAAATTTGAAAACTGTTAAGAAGTAGAACTGAAATATAGAAGAAGGTGGGGAACTTAGGACAATGCAGTGCTCCCAGTAATACTGACTGAAATAAAGAAAGAAATATTTGGAAAGAACATACGCACTCGGAAGGTAACTGCGGAAAAAACTTGGGTAACAGAAAAATTCTCAAGTGATCGACGAAAGGACGTAGTCCAAAAACGTTCAGGAAAGATATGAATGCAGCAATATAAATCATTTAGGAATGAAATAATTAAGAAGCGCAGGGAAGCCAAGGCGAAATGGCTACAGGATAAATGTGAAGAAATCGAGAAGGAAATGATCTTCTGAAGTCAGACTATAGGAAAGTAAAAACAACATACGGTAAAATTAAAAGCAAGGGTGGTAACATTAAGAGTGCTACAGGAATTCCACTGTTGAACGCAGACGAGAGAGCGGGTAAGTAGAAATAGTACGTTGAAAGGCTCCGCGAGGGTAAGAATTGTCAGATGAAGTGATGGAAGAAAAATCTGAAGTTGATATGAAAGAGATAGGGGATCCAGAATGAGGGTCAGAATTTAAAAGATCTTTCGAAGACGTGAGATCAAATAAAGGTGGGGAGATAGGTAATACTGCATCCGAATTTCGAAAATCATCGGAGCAAGTGACACCTGAAAGACTATTGGTTGGTATGTAGAATGTATCAGACTGTCGACATATCATCAGATTTTCGGAGAAATATCATCCATAATTCCCAAGACAGCAAGGGCAGATAAGTGCGAGAACTATCGCACAATCAGCGCAAGACTGAAGAAAATTCAAGACCCGGGATTGAGTTTGACAATGTAAAATGATGCGAAATGTTCGAAATGTTGAGAAAAACATGAGTAATGTCTAGAGAAAGACGGGTAATATACCATGCGATAAACGAACTCAGAAGGAACAGTAAGACCGGAAAATTAAGAACGAGGTAGTTGATTAGAAATGCTAGAAGACACGAATGCAGCGTTTCGCTCCTACCGTTCAATCTATATATCGAAAAAACAATGATGGAAATAAAAGAAGGGTTCGAAAATGTGATTAAAATTTCGGGTAAAAGGATGTTAGTGATAAGATTTGCTGATGACGTTACTATCAATAGTGAAAGTCGAGAAGTATTACAGGATTTTCTGAATCGAATGAACAGTCTAAAAAATACAGAATATGGAGTGAGAATAAATCGAAGATGACGAAAGTAATGAGAAGTAACAGAAATGAGAACAGCGAGAAACTTAACATCAGATTTGGTGATCACGAAGTAGACGAAATTAAGGAATTCTGCGGCCTAAGCAGCATAATTACTCATAACGGATGGAGCAAGGAGGACATAAAAACAGACTAGCACTGGGAAAATGGGCATTCCATGCGAAGAGAACTCTACTAGTAGCAACCAAGACCTTAATTTGAGGAAGAAAATTCTAAGAATCTATGTTTGCTATTTATTTCATTTCTCACTGATTATATTGCTGTATTCCTGTCTTTTGCCGTACATTTTTGTGCTTCCTCCTCTCGTCGAACAACTTAAGTACACTCCTGGAAATGGAAAAAAGAACACATGGACACCGGTGTGTCAGACCCACCATACTTGCTCCGGACACTGCGAGAGGACTGTACAAGCAATGATCACACGCACGGCACAGCGGACACACCAGGAACCGCGGTGTTGGCCGTCGAATGGCGCTAGCTGCGCAGCATTTGTGCACCGCCGCCGTCAGTGTCAGCCAGTTTGCCGTGGCATACGGAGCTCCATCGCAGTCTTTAACACTGGTAGCATGCCGCGACAGCGTGGACGTGAACCGTATGTGCTGTTGACGGACTTTGAGCTAGGGCGTATAGTGGGCATGCGGGAGGCCGGGTGGACGTACCGCCGAATTGCTCAACACGTGGGGCGTGAGGTCTCCACAGTACATCGATGTTGTCGCCAGTGGTCGGTGGAAGGTGCACGTGCCCGTCGACCTGGGACCGGACCGCAGCGACGCACGGATGCACGCCAAGACCGTAGGATCCTACGCAGTGCCGTAGGGGACCGCACCGCCACTTCCCAGCAAATTAGGGACACTGTTGCTCCTGGGGTATCGGCGAGGACCATTTGCAACCGTCTCCATGAAGCTGGGCTACGGTCCCGCACACCGTTAGGCCGTCTTCCGCTCACGCCCCAACATCGTGTAGCCCGCCTCCAGTGGTGTCGCGACAGGCGTGAATGGAGGGACGAATGGAGACGTGTCGTCTTCAGCGATGAGAGTCGCTTCTGCCTTGGTGCCAATGATGGTCGTATGCGTGTCTGGCGCCGTGCAGGTGAGCGCCACAATCAGGACTGCATACGACCGAGGCACACAGGGCCAACACCCGGCATCATGGTGTGGGGAGCGATCTCCTACACTGGCCGTACACCACTGGTGATCGTCGAGGGGACACTGAATAGTGCACGGTACATCCAAACCGTCATCGAACCCATCGTTCTACCATTCCTAGACCGGCAAGGGAACTTGCTGTTCCAACAGGACAATGCACGTCCGCAAGTATCCCGTGCCACCCAACGTGCTCTAGAAGGTATAAGTCAACTACACTGGCCAGCAAGATTTCCGGATCTGTCCCCCATTGAGCATGTTTGGGACTGGATGAAGCGTCGTCTCACGCGGTCTGCACGTCCAGCACGAACGCTGGTCCAACTGAGGCGCCAGGTGGAAATGGCATGGCAAGCCGTTCCACAGGACTACATCCAGCATCTCTACGATCGTGTCCATGGGAGAATAGCAGCCTGCATTGCTGCGAAAGGTGGATATACACTGTACTAGTGCCGACATTGTGCTTGCTCTGTTGCCTGTGTCTATGTGCCTGTGGTTCTGTCAGTGTGATCATGTGATGTATCTGACCCCAGGAATGTGTCAATAAAGTTTCCCCTTCCTGGGACAATGAATTCACGGTGTTCTTATTTCAATTTCCAGGAGTGTATATATCGAAAAAACAATGATGGAAATAAAAGAAGGGTTCGAAAATGTGATTAAAATTTCGGGGAAAAGGATGTTAGTGATAAGATTTGCTGATGACGTTACTATCAATAGTGGAAGTCGAGAAGGATTACAGGATTTTCTGAATGAAATGAACAGTCTAAAAAATACAGAATATGGAGTGAGAATAAATCGAAGATGACGAAAGTAATGAGAAGTAACAGAAATGAGAACAGCGAGAAACTTAACATCAGATTTGGTGATCACGAAGTAGACGAAATTAAGGAATTCTGCGGCCTAAGCAGCATAATTACTCATAACGGACGGAGCAAGGAGGACATAAAAACAGACTAGCACTGGGAAAATGGGCATTCCATGCGAAGAGAACTCTACTAGTAGCAACCAAGACCTTAATTTGAGGAAGAAAATTCTAAGAATCTATGTTTGCTATTTATTTCATTTCTCACTGATTATATTGCTGTATTCCTGTCTTTTGCCGTACATTTTTGTGCTTCCTCCTCTCGTCGAACAACGTAAGTATTTCATCACTCACGCAAGGTTTCTCCCCAGTTACCTCTCCTTCAGGTATACTATGATTACAGCTACTTGTTATTTAACGATGTCAGCTGCGACACTATTGCAGACTTCGACAATAGAGGGAGGATTGCCAGCATGAGTTGCACGAATTCTTTCTCGCCGCCGCCGATGACAGTTAAGTGGGGTGCCAGCAGCCTCCGATAACAAATTGCGCCTTGAACAGTGAGACGCAGTTCTCTGGCGAACTACATATGGCGGTCAGATTCCATAAGACATTAAACTGTGACTGGAAGAACAACAGGTCTGGTTCAATAAAATATGTAAGGCAAAAACCTCTCGTGGGCTAGTAAATATCCCGTACGATTTTAATTCCGTGTCTAGACAACACAGAAGTCAAAGGTTTCAAATGCCGCTAGTATATGGGCGAGCGGTCCGTTGGGCTTGGAAAGTAGGGCTGTGTTTGAACACGACTGGAACTGTTCGAACAGACAACGTCTCTACGAGTCTCGGGTTCTGTTCGGTCTGTTGGTCGGCTTGCGACTAGAGACTTTTATTTGTACAATCACAACGACCTGTCCTAAACTCTTTAACGCACTATGGAATAACTGTGAAAAACGGACTGAAATATCTTCTAGTGTTCAGATCATGGTAAGAACGCCAACTAATAAGCAATAAATAAAAGATACAACCATTTTCAAGGTTTCGTTCGACCCGCGATCTAGTGAGATGTGACGGTACTACGTCCAGGAGAGCCGCCGTGCCGCAGTAATTCGCTCTCGCGATAAAAATTACAATGCCTCATTTCGTTATATATCGTTTGTTCGGCATTTAATTGTTGATTATTCGTCTTGATTGTTTCATCTGAACGTTACCCTCTTGTTTTTAAACTGATTTCTGTTATCTGATATGTGAGCAGGGATTGTTCTGTTGATTTGCAACCTGATTGGTACATCATTAGTGCCTCTCTCAAACAAATAAAATATTATGCTGGATTCAGTCAAGTAATATTTTATCGAGTACAACATTTTAGTCTTTCTCCGTTATCTTCACTTAAAAAAAATGACATAAATTTTTATATATCCGTACATACTAGTGCTGTATCAGAATTCGTATTGTCAGATTGTTCAACGACAATGCCAAACTTAAGCAGAGCTATAGCATATTTTTGTGGCTAGTTCGAAGTTTGAGTATCCCCTGCACTCACACCGCCCGAGTCACGTGTTTGTTCGAAAAAGCTCGATACTGTATCGAACGCTGCTGCGTATCGGGAATTCTCGAACCCGTTAGAACGCGAATATTATTTCTCCCAGCCTCGCTGGAAACACAGTTTAAAGATGGAGACATTGACGGACATGTGGTCGGTAATGGAAAGCGAATTATAATTTGTGTTTATAGAATACACAGCTTTCCGAAATTCTTTCACAAAAGAAGACGAAGTAAATATTCCAGAATTCGAATCGAGAACAGCTGCCAACATGAGTAACGTAGAAGTAAATAGTAGTGAAGCAACTCAAATCACTTACTAAAAGCCAGTCTTCTGGTCCAGACTGTATACCAATTACGTTCCTTTCGGAGTATGCTGATGCATTAGCTCCATACTTAACAATCATATACAACCGTTCTCTCGACGAAAGATCCGTTCCCAAAGACTGGAAAGTTGCACAGGTCACACCAATATTCAAGAAAGGTAGTAGGAGTAATCCACTAAATTAGAGGCCCATATCGTAACGTCCATATGCAGCAGGATTTTAGAACATATATCGTGTTCGAAAATTATGAATTACCTCGAAGGAAACGGTCTATTGACACACAGTCAACATGGGTTTAGAAAACACAACTAGCTCTTTATTCACATGAAGTGCTGAGTGCTACTGATAAGGGGTTTCAGATCGATTCCGTATTCCTGGATTTCCAGAAGGCTTTTGACACTGTACCACAAAAGCGGCTCGTAGTAAAATTGCGTGCTTATGGAATATCGTCTCAGTTATGTGACTGGATTTGCGATTTCCTGGTAGAGAGATAACAGTTCGTAGTAATAGACGGAAAGTCATCGAGTAAAACAGAAATGATTTCAGGCGTTCCCGAAGATAGTGTTATAGGCTCTTTGTTGTTCCTTATCTATATAAACGATTTGGGAGACAATCTGAGCAACCGTCATCGGTTGTTTGCAGATGACGCTGTCGTTTATCGACTAATAAAGTCATCAGAAGATCAAAATAAACTGCAAAAAGATTTAGAAAAAATATCTGAATGGTGCGAAAAGTGACAGTTGACCCTAAAAAACGAAAAGTGTGAGGTCATCCACATGAGTACTAAAAGGAACTCGTTATACTTCGGTTACACGATAAATCAGTCTAATCTAAAAGCCGTAAATTCAACTAAATACCCAGGTACTACAATTACGAACAATTTAAATTGGAAACAACACATAGAAAATGTTGTGGGAAGGCTAACCAAACGCTGCGTTTTATTGGCAGGACACTTAGAAAATGTAACAGATCTACTAAGGAGACTGCCTACACTACGCTTGTTCGTCCTCTTTTAGAATACTGCTGCGCGCTATGAGATCCTTACCAGGTAGGACTGACGGAGTACATTGAAAAAGTTCAAAGATAGGCAGCACGTTCTGTATTATCGCGAAATATGGGAGAGAGCGACACAGAAATGATACGGGATTTGGGCTGGATATCATTAGAAGAAAGGCGTTTTTCGTTGCGACGGAATCTTCTCACGAAATTCCAATCGCAAACTTTCTCCTCCGAATGCAAAAATATTTTGTTGACACCGATCTGCATAGAGAAAAACGATCACCACGATAAAATATGGGAAATCAGAGCTCATACGGAAAGATATAGGTGTTCATTCTTTACGCCCGGGTTCCCGGGTTCGATTCCCGGCGGGGTCAGGGATTTTCTCTGCCTCGTGATGACTGGGTGTTGTGTGCTGTCCTTAGGTTAGTTAGGTTTAAGTAGTTCTAAGTTCTAGGGGACTGATGACCATAGATGTTAAGTCCCATAGTGCTCAGAGCCATTTTTTGTATGTGGAAGGAAGTAATACGTTGTTCGACTCTTTCCGGAATGTGCTTTCTCTAAATGTCAACAATAAACATTTCCGTGATGCACAACGCTTCTCTTGTAGCGTCTCTGTTATGCTCTCGCCCCAGCTAAACGATCCCGTGACGTAACACGCCACTTTTCGTTGGATCTTCTCTATCCCATCCCTCAGTTCTACCTGGTAAGGGTCCCAGATTAATGAACAATCCTCAAATGCTTGTAAGCCACTTACTTTGTGCATGAGCGACATTTTCTTAAGATTCTTCCTGTGGATCTCAGTATGGCAACTGATTTAGTTACTGTTTGTTCTGTATGGTCATTCCACTTAAGGTCGCACCGGATGGGTACTCTTAGATATCTTACGATCGATACTGTTTACAGCAATTTGTCATCGTAGTGTAGTTGTATGGTACTGGATATCTTTTCCTGTGTACGCGCAATATGCTACATTTATTTACGTTCAGGGCCAACTGCCAGAACGTGCACCATTCATCAATCATCTGCAGGTCATTCTACATATCGATACTGGCGTTTCTACTTTCTTATAGACAGTTACATCATCTCCGAACACTCTTAAAGAGCAAAGTGCTTCCGACGATTTCTACTATACCATCTAAATACTCGTAAACAGTAACGGTCGTACACACTTCCTTGGGGTACTCCGAATATTACCTTTACATCTGTTGATTTTCTTCCGTGAAGAGCTACGTTCTGAAATTTATCTGTAAAGAAGTCCAGTCCTAAATCTGGTGCTATACTCGGTATGCTTGTATTTCTATATAGGTATCACTAAACGGCAATGCGGGGTAGTGTTAAATGCCTTCCTGAAGTGAAGGTAGACAGTGTCAATGTTAGCGCCGGTGTCTACAGCGCTAGGTTCAAAATGGTTCAAATGGCTCTGAGCACTATAGGACTTAACATCATCAGTCCCCTAGAACTTAGAACTAATTAAACCTAACTAACCTAAGGACATCACACACATCCATTCCCGAGACAGAATTCGAACCTGCGACCGTAGCCGCAGCACGTTGTCGGACTGAAGCGCCTAGAACCTCTCGGCCACAACGGCCGGCACAGGGCTACGAATTCAACGGAGGAACAGAACGAGCTGTGTTCCGTAAGATTTCAGTTTGTGGAATCCTTGTTGATTTTTAGACAAGATTTTCGTTCTCCAAAAACGTCATAATAAATGTACGGATAGTGTTATGGAACGGCGTCCAGTAAAAGCGACTACTCAAAACGACTACGGATGACAGTGGGCGACTAGCGACCGATCCGCCTGAAATGGGATGAATCGCTTGCAGCAACCCGTCGGTAGTACACACTGTGCTTCAACCTAAATCGTCATGGATGTAGACCATGAAAAACAGATCAGTGTAGTCTGCGAAGAACCACCATTGTGGAACTTTAAAGAGAGTCGGCCTCATTCTTGCGTTATGCAACGAAACTTACATGTGAAAGTTGTAGAGGAAGTGAGTGGAAATTTTGGAAATTTGTGGTAAGGTTCTATGGGATCCAACTGCTGAGGTCATCGGCCCTTGGCTTACACACGAATTAAACTAACTTACGCTAAGGACAACACATACACCCATGCCCGAGGGAAGATTCGAACCTCCGACTGTGGCCCCGCGCGGACAGTGACAAGGCACCTCAGACCTCACGGCTACCCCGCGCGGCGGAAGTGAATGTCGGCAGTGGGAAATACGTAGTCCCTTTTTTAGTGTATTAATAATGAAATACATAACACACACATAGTCAAGTATTCGTTTCGTGTTCAGAGATATACGCTACAAATTTGACTCTGACCGCATAAGCAGCACTGAAGCTTCTGATTTCATATAGCAAAGCAAAGCTGACTGGAGCTTCACTCTTTTCACTTTGCTCTTTCCGTGGTGTAGTACCTTGTTTACCGCTTTATTGATTACAGTGTGATGCAACAACCATACACATTTAACAGTTATATCAGCGAAATAATTGTTGACCTCGTTAAATGTTTGAAGCATCTCCTAGCTGCTGGTTGTGATACCGTAAGTATACTCACTAACTTCCCGTGCCGTTGAAAGTTGCGTGCCAATTACTGTTTACATTGTTCCATGCCGGCCGGTGTGGCCGAGCGGTTCTAGGCGCTTCAGGCTGGAACCGCGCGACCGCTACGGTCGCAGGTTCGAATCCTGCCTCGGGCATGGATGTGTGTGATGTCCTTAGGTTAGTTAGGTTTAAGTAGTTCTAAGTCCTAGGGGACTGATGACCTCAGACGTAGAGTCCCATAGTGCTTAAAGTGATATGAACCATTTGAAAAGTGTCAGGTGGGTCCTGTTTCGTCACATATCGGATTTGTCCGGAACACTTCATGTCGAGTTCCCCGTTTTTTCACGTCTGCAAACACCAGCGACCTAGCAGTTGTTGTGTCAAAATTGCGTGGTGAAATCAAATGTTGTAGTTTCTGTTGGTAGCACCGAGCGCTGATTACGTCAGCATTTCCCCCTCACACGTCTCCATCCATCGCGAAGACCAGACTTGTCATTTACATTTTTGTTCATCATTTCCGGCAACTGTTTTTGAAGAATGCCGATGTGGAGAAATAGCACACTAGTTGCGTTAAAATCATTCTATATCAGTGTTTAAAACAATCATTACTGTCTCTCGTCATATTGTATTTTGGTATCGACGTATCGATGTAACGATGGAAGGAAACTGGCTGGCCGGCCTTAAAAATGTATCGACGTATCGATATATTGACGGAATATGTACTGACAAACCGGCCGATAAAAATGCCTATTTCTTCACATCGGAAATCTTGTCAATCCATTCACATCGTCACCCCATGTGCAATCGGGCTACTTAATTTTGCCGCCTATACTTGCTTCACACAGTCAAAAAGAAAGACTGGACGTGATGAAAGATCAAAAAATAGTAAGACTCCTTCACACAGTGAGAGTAAAATTATGTTCTACTACAATTTTAAAAGAGCGAAAAAAATACAAAATACGAGGGTGAGTCAAATGAAAACCTTAAATTTGTAATACCAAATAGATATTTCGCGCCGTTATCCTGTAAGTTGGTAAGAGTGCTACAAACACCGTGCAGAATGGCCTGTAGGTGGCAGCATAGTACAGATGCATACACACCGTCGCAGTATAAGTATAAAAAAGCCTGCCCCACTTGCGACTTGCATCAGGGAAGAACAGCGTTCTGTTATTCGGTTTTTGCGTAGTGAAGGTGTGAAACCTATTGTAATTCATCAACGAATGAAGGCTCAGTACGGTGATGCATGTTTGTCACAGCAGCAAGTCTACGAACGGAGTAGGAAGTTCGCAAATGGTGTGACTTCAGTGGAAGATGCTCCTCGTCGAGGTCAGGCAAAACGAGTTGTGACTCCACAGAACATTGCAGCAGTTCAAGCCATAGTGGAGGAAAACCGCCGAGTGACACTGAATTACATTGCAGCATGTTTACAGATAAGTCATGGGTCAGCACACCACATTGTGTATGGTGTGCTCCAGTTTGACAAAGTGTCGGCAAGATGGGTGCCACGGCAGCTGACTCCTGAAATGAGAGAACTACGTGTTGATACTCGTGAAGAACGTCTTCGGCGCTTTGAACGAGAAGGTGATGGCTTCCTTGCAAGAATCGTTACTGGGAACGAAACCTGGGTTGACTTCCACCAACCGGAAACGAAGGGAGCGAGCAAGGAATGGCGCCATTCTTGGTCACCAAAACCAAAGGAATTTCGAACAGAACCATCAGCCGGAATAGTTTTGCTGACTCTCTTTTGGGACGAAAGAGGCGTCATTTTGTAGCATTACACGCCTAGAGGGACCATGTCACCAGTGCATCATACACAGATCTCCTAAAAAATCATCTGCGTCCTGCAATCAAATCAAAGCGACGTGGATTGCTGTCAGCGGGTGTCCTTTTGCAACATGACAATGCAAGGCCCCACACTGCCCGTACAACAGTTGCAACAATCACAGGCCTGCATTTTGAGTGTCTTCCTCATCCATTATACTCACCAGACCTTGCCCCAAGTGATTTCCCTATGTTTGGACCACTCAAAGACGCAATGTGAGGAAAGAAGTTCCGTTCTGATGAAGACGTACGGCACGGGGTACACGAGTGGTTGCGCGGACTACCAGAAGAATTTGTTTCTAAAGGAATTTATGCACTTTGTAAGCGCTGGCGGACTTGCATTGAGCGTGGGGGGGGGGGGGGATTAAGTTGAAAAGTGATACAGCTTTGTACCACTTCTGCACAATAAATAATATTTAAAAAATATTTAAGGTTTTCATTTAATTCACGCTCGTAATATAGAAATACCTGCACTCGTCACGGTCATTTCGACGTCGATATATCCGGGGAAGTGTTCCCGATGTGTATCGATAATTGTTGGGAAAATATCGATATATTGAAGGCCGGCCGGTGTGGCCGTGCGATTCTAGGCGCTTCAGTCTGGAACCGCATGACCGCTACGGTCGCAGGTTCGAATCCTGCCTCGGGCATGGATGTGCGTGATGTCCTTAGGTTAGTTAGTGCTCAGAGCCATTTGAACCATATATCGATATTTTGCCAGCCATACTGCGACTACAGGGAGCAGCAGACTGCTAACACGGGCTTTAAGCGTTTTGACCGCTGCAGCCGCTGACAGTCACATGGGGTGCCGGAAGTTGGCGATAACGGATTGCGTGTGCACGCCCGCCTTGCCCGGCCACCACCTGGCGGCGTTATAATTAGGCGTTGCTGGTGGCGCGGCTGCCAGATCGTAACGGCCGGGCTTGTAGAAGAGACGCGCACGCGGTCGGCGGCGGCTGTGACCAGCCGCTGCCTTGGCGACCGAACATCAAAGGGGCCGCCTCAAAGAGCGACCTAGGCAGCGGCTCCATCTGACGTAAAGCAAGCAGCAGCACAGACGCGCCGGGCTCGCAATGAAATCAGATCCCGTGAGCGAGAAAGAGGATACGGTCAACACGACAGGAGTAAGAATTTCAGTCATTTCGCGATCTTACTTCCTCAGGAATGCTCTCTTTCAGATTCTGAAGGTGGCAGGGGTAAAATACAGGGAGCAAAAGGCTGTTTACAATTTGCACAGAAACCAGATGGCAGTTATAAGAGTCAAGGGGCATGAAAGGGAAGCAGTGGTTTGGAAGATAGTGAGACTAGGTTGTAGCCTGTCCCCGATGTTATTCAATTTGTATATTGAGCAAGCAGTAAAGGAAACTAAAGAAAAATTCGGAGTAGAAATTAAAATCCATGGAGAAGAAATTAAAACTTCGAGGTTCGCTGATAACATTGTAATTCTGTCAGAGACAGCAAAGGACCTGGAAGAACAGGTAATCGGAATGGACAGTGTCTTGAAAGGAGGATATAAGATGAACATCAACAAAAGTAAAACGACGATAATGGAATGTAGTCGAATTAAATCGGGTGATGCTGAGGGAATTAGATTAGGAAATGAACGATTAAAGTAGCAAACGAGTTTTGCTATTTCTGGAGCAAAATAACTGATGATGGTCGAAGTAGAGAGGATATAAAATGTAGACTAGCAATGGCAAGAAAAGCGTTTCTGAGGAAGAGAAATTTGTTAACCTCGAACATAGATTTAAGTGCCAGGAAGTCGTTTATGAAAGTATTTGTACGGAGTGTAGCCATGCATGGAAGTGAAACGTGGACGATAAATTGTTTAGACAAGAAGAGAATAGAAGCTTTCGAAATGTGGTGCTACAGAAGA
This sequence comes from Schistocerca cancellata, assembly GCF_023864275.1. NCBI lineage: Eukaryota > Metazoa > Arthropoda > Insecta > Orthoptera > Acrididae > Schistocerca > Schistocerca cancellata. Next base: position 185,274,865 of record NC_064627.1, on the reverse strand, counting down.
ATGCTGAAGATTAGATGGGTAGATCACATAACTAATGAGGAGGTATTGAATCGAATTGGAGAGAAGAGAAATTTGTGGCACAACTCGACTAGAAGAAAGGATCGGTTGGTAGGGCATATTCTGAGGGATCACCAATTTAGTATTGGAGGGCAGCGTGGAGGGTAAAAATCGTAGAGGGAGACCAAGAGATGAATACACTAAACAGATTCAGAAGGGTGTAGGTTGTAGTAGGTACTGGGAGATGAAGAAGCTTGCACAGGATAGAGTAGCATGGAGAGCTGCATCAAACCAGTCTCTGGACTGAAGACCACAACAGCACCGGTAGCTTCTGACGTCGGTCATGTTTGGTTTGTTGTAGTGCTACTGTTTAGAGCGAGAGCACGCCGAGGCTGTTAATTCCCTTGCACAACACTTTCTTGCTGCTGTTTTACGTTCAAAACGGCAGGCTGTGTTCCGGTCGAGATATCGGCGGTTGTTGACAACGTCACCCATTTCCGTGAGTTATTTTAACAAGACTGATGCGATTGTCTGTAGTATCGCCAAGAACAATATGGAGTGCTGGGTCGCTCGGCACAATTTAAAGTTATCTGATGTTCAAAAATGGTTCAAATGGCTCTGAGCACTATGGGACTTAACAGCTATGGTCATCAGTCCCCTAGAACTTAGAACTACTTAAACCTAACTAACCTAAGGACAACACCCAACACCTAGTCATCACGAGGCAGAGAAAATCCCTGACCCCGCCGGGAATCGAACCCGGGACCCCGTGCTCGGGAAACAAGAACGCTACCGCGAGACCACGAGCTGCGGACTCATCTGATGTCCCTAAAAATTGTTTTGTATAGACAGAGCAAACCTACATCTGTCTCTGCAGCAAGTTCCTAAGTAAAACTTCTACTTTTCGCGTAAAGAATTATAAAATACTGTTTTGGGACTAGCACGTACTCTCCACTACGCACCATTTCTAATCCGATTTTCAGGAAACTATATGGTAGAAAGAAATTGAGGTTTTTTTGCATCTGATAGTCTGGTATCACAGCTTGATGATGAGTTGGTTTTCCTATCGCAATTGCCCATAGTTATTGCGATACCTCAAAACATGTAAAACACAGTGCATAGTTTGAAAAGTGTGCAGTAAAGAATGTAGTCACTTGCCAGTTTATGTTTGATAGACTTCAGGTCATACAATGTTGCTTATTAGACGTAATTAACACATCAAAATTGTTTTTAACGCTGGAAGTAGAGCCATGTCTGTTTCCAGTCTCAAGCAAATATGTGACATACACTCATGTTCAGAAAAAAAGCAGAACACCTTGAAGGGGTAGAGATACGAAGTTCATAGTCACAGGACATGTACATTAATTAGTATGTTCTGCACAAATGATTGGCATTTCAGTCACCTCGGTTGAGCAGGTGTTCTGTTGCCTATTAGGCACAGGGTCCGCCAAGAGCACTGATAACTTGTCCCATGCGAACTGGCATCCGACGTTTGTAAGGCGCGAATGGTGTCCTGTGTTACAACCATCCATACTGCATTCACCTGGTTCCATAGTTCATCTGTCGTGGTTGGCACTTGGTCACAATGTCCAACATGTTTTCGATTGGCGACAATTCTGTCGGGCTAGGGCATGCATGAAACACAACACTTGGGAAGCTATGTAACGTCCCCTTAGAACAATTTATACACGACTGTGCTTAACCTGACACACAATGTTTTTAGCGCAACGCAATCTGACTATCAAAGATCCCTGCAAAAGAATGGCCCTGAGTAACATTAAACTATACCTTTCACAAGTAACTTACCTCACAAAAATCTTCATTACTCGAACTACTGCAATACAGCGAGCGCCACTACTGCCAGCTAAATAAATGATTCAAACTACGGAAGTCACTAACTACTGATAGGGATACTTAGCAAATGAAAGATTTTAATAGAGAACAAACACTGTATTTACCTTAATATCATCAAAAGTCATAATATATGTAATTTCAGAACTCCGCCATTTCCTTCCACACATCCACCACTGCTGGCGGCTCACCTCTCACTGCGCAACGCTACGCGCTGATTAGATTAGATTAGATTAATACTAGTTCCATGGATCATGAATACGATATTTCGTAATGATGTGGAACGAGTCGAATTTTCCAATACATGACATAATTAGGTTAATTTAACAACATACTTAAGTTAATATAACAACTTTATTTTTTTGTGTGTTTTTTATTTTTATTTATTTATTTTTTTATTTTTTATTATTTTTTTAATAATTTTTTTTCTTAATTTATATCTAAAAATTCCTCTATGGAGTAGAAGGAGTTGTCATTCAGAAATTCTTTTAATTTCTTCTTAAATACTTGTTGGTTATCTGTCAGACTTTTGATACTATTTGGTAAGTGACCAAAGACTTTAGTGCCAGTATAATTCACCCCTTTCTGTGCCAAAGTTAGATTTAATCTTGAATAGTGAAGATCGTCCTTTCTCCTGTTCACATCCAGCTGCCGCTGCCTAACACTACAATGGCAGACAACAATGCAAACTAGCCACAGACCGCACACAGCACAGCCAGTGATTTTCATATAGAGCGCTACGTAACGTTGCCAATAAGAAAATATAAACAGCCTACTTACAGCTATACACAGCGGCCGGATTGTCATATCATGAAGCTTGAAGAAATGCACATGAGCAGAGAAAACATTTTAAATAGGCTTTTTATGAGCGCCACCCACTATATAGAGTTTCATGTTGACTGGACAGACTTAAATACTAAAACAGATTCGTTATTACTGATCTAAATGGTGGTGGTGGTTAGTGTTTAACGTCCCGTCGACAACGAGGTCATTAGAGACCGAGCGCAAGCTCGGGTTAGGGAAGGATTGGGAAGGAAATCAGCCGTGCCCTTTCCGAGTTACCATCCCGGCATTTGCCTGAAACGATTTAGGGAAATCACGGAAAACCTAAATCAGGATGGCTTGAGACGGGATTGAACCGTCGTCCTCCCGAATGCTAATCCAGTGTGCTGACCACTGTGCCACCTCGCTCGGTCACTGATCTAAATGAGCTCCGAAGGACTGTCATGCCTCCCAAGCGATGTACAGCGGTAATACACTCCTGGAAATTGAAATAAGAACACCGTGAATTCATTGTCCCAGGAAGGGGAAACTTTATTGACACATTTCTGGGGTCAGATACATCACATGATCACACTGACAGAACCACAGGCACATAGACACAGGAAACAGAGCATGCACAATGTCGGCACTAGTACAGTGTATATCCACCTTTAGCAGCAATGCAGGCTGCTATTCTCCCATGGACACGATCGTAGAGATGCTGGATGTAGTCCTGTGGAACGGCTTGCCATGCCATTTCCACCTGGCGCCTCAGTTGGACCAGCGTTCGTGCTGGACGTGCAGACCGCGTCAGACGACGCTTCATCCAGTCCCAAACATGCTCAATGGGGGACAGATCTGGAGATCTTGCTGGCCAGGGTAGTTGACTTACACCTTCTAGAGCACGTTGGGTGGCACGGGATACATGCGGACGTGCATTGTCCTGTTGGAACAGCAAGTTCCCTTGCCGGTCTAGGAATGGTAGAACGATGGGTTCGATGACGGTTTGGATGTACCGTGCACTATTCAGTGTCCCCTCGACGATCACCAGTGGTGTACGGCCAGTGTAGGAGATCGCTCCCCACACCATGATGCCGGGTGCTGGCCCTGTGTGCCTCGGTCGTATGCAGTCCTGACTGTGGCGCTCACCTGCACGGCGCCAAACACGCATACGACCATCATTGGCACCAAGGCAGAAGCGACTCTCATCGCTGAAGATGACACGTCTCCATTCGTTCCTCCATTCACGCCTGTCGCGACACCACTGGAGGCGGGCTGCACGATGTTGGGGCGTGAGCGGAAGACGGCCTAACGGTGTGCGGGACCGTAGCCCAGCTTCATGGAGACGGTTGCGAATGGTCCTCGCCGATACCCCAGGAGCAACAGTGTCCCTAATTTGCTGGGAAGTGGCGGTGCGGTCCCCTACGGCACTGCGTAGGATCCTACGGTCTTGGCGTGCATCCGTGCGTCGCTGCGGTCCGGTCCCAGGTCGACGGGCACGTGCACCTTCCGCCGACCACTGGTGGCAACATCGATGTACTGTGGAGACCTCACGCCCCACGTGTTGAGCAATTCGGCGGTACGTCCACCCGGCCTCCCGCATGCCCACTATACGCCCTCGCTCAAAGTCCGTCAACTGCACATACGGTTCACGTCCACGCTGTCGCGGCATGCTACCAGTGTTAAAGACTGCGATGGAGCTCCGTATGCCACGGCAAACTGGCTGACACTGACGGCGGCGGTGCACAAATGCTGCGCAGCTAGCGCCATTCGACGGCCAACACCGCGGTTCCTGGTGTGTCCGCTGTGCCGTGCGTGTGATCATTGCTAGCAAGCCCTCTCGCAGTGTCCGGAGCAAGTATGGTGGGTGTGACACACCGGTGTCAATGTGTTCTTTTTTCCATTTCCAGGAGTGTATAAGAGGAATGCTCCTATTGGTCGAAAAAAGCCGTGACGTGAAGAACGAAAGAATCCAGGGGGGGAACCAGTTCGGCTATGAGTAAGACAAGACGGAAATTTCTGTTGACTCTTTGAAATGGCGTCAAGTGCAGGATGGAGCGCATAACGCTCTGTACGACGCAGAGAAGAAATTTGGGTGAACACTGCATTCACAGCGGCTGACGTACGGCTAGAAATTAGCTTTAACATAGTTCTGCTCCAACTGTGGAGAAACAAACCAGGCAATTAGTTAATTGTTCTCGCGAGAACTGACAGGGCAATATAATATGCACACTGCTCCAACCATGCGCGTGTATATCGCCACATTCTAAGACTAGGAGATGAGTACATGTTCTCTCGCATAACGAGAAACATAGGGAAAATTTCTGCTGCAAAATTCAGAAAAGGTGTAATTAGTTTTACAGGAATTTGAACGGAAAAGAGCGGCCTAGCAGACGACAGCTCGGCACAGCTTAAGGTAAATACCACGTGCAGAGTTGAGTGTCAGTCTATAAAACTTTGAACCGGAATCGGACCATTTTCGTAGTAGTGACCAACATCATAACTTAACTGTAGGAACAGTTTCGTAAAGAAACTTCTAGTTAAACTTTAATACTGTCGTGTTTGGGAAAATTTAACGTTCTGAGAGGTAATATTTAATATTGTTGTGTTTAGGGTTATTTCACTTTTTGATGTTGACGAAATGTGTTATCCTGACAACTGTTCTTTTGTTGTCACGTTGAAAACTCTGTAAAAGCGTGGATTTTTGTGCTAATATTGCGACATTAAACATGTCATTTGAACTTACACAGTTGTCTCCAATCCCAGAATAAGTAAATCTAAAATATTGCACCTTACAAGGTGTACAAAATAAAAATATTTTTCGGTATAATGAGTTCTGAGGAGCGGAAATTTAAGAAGACTATGCCAGCAAAGAATAATGTGAATGAGGAAGATATGTTTGAAAAGATGGATGTAAAGTGGTAATTAGTGCGTACAGGGCCAACAGTAGTCATCATTGTTGCTTCAGTAGATATGTCACTGACTGTCTTTTCAAACTTGAGATGTTATTCAGTTCTCTAATAAAATGAGGGAGGTTGTTCCAGAGTAGGGTTCCTGCTACTGTACAGGATTTCGAGAAAGTGGCTGAATGAAGGATGTTACTCTGGTGGATACAGGTGTTTCTGCCGCGTTGTTCAGCCAAGAGTGTTGAGGTGGAGGAGAGATACAGGTATGAGCGACGGTGTACGTTGTGAATGCAGTAGAGGAGACAGAGGGTGTAGAAATTTCTCGCTTGTCGCACACAGCCAGGATTGTGGAATATGATCAAAGCGTCGAACGTCACCGATATATCGAACACAAGCGTTCATAACCTGTTGCAGGCACCATGAGGTTTCATGAGAAAGACCGTATACGATAACTTCTCTGTAATCAATAGTGGGATGTGCAACATTTCTCCAGATGGACATTGCTAATTCTTTCATGAGACTGGGCTTACAAAATTCTACCAAGTTAATCGAAATAGCTGTAATTATTACAGACATACTGAAGAACCATCGTCCAGCGAGAATATCCGTACTACTGTAGAAGTTTTCCGTGATATAATGTATCACTCGGGTAAACTGATGTGTTACCAAAAATCTACCTAACCGACGAATATGACAGCGACATCTTAAAATATTTTTATTACGTTAGTAATTTATGATGGCATACACTTTGGAAATTTTTGTCACTGTTTGTGCCTGCACGCGGTTACGATTGGACGACGCACGTCTCATAGTAGGACGGTGGTTGCAGCTCCACCAAGACTTGCGGTAGCTGTTGGCCATCCAGTTATCCAGAGATGCGGTGCCCTGGCTGGGAGATGTGGGGTGCACCATGGGAAAGGGCACGCCGTGATAAAAAGGATGACGTCATCATGGATAAGAGAAGACTCGCCGTATCTGTATAATATGTACCTATTCTGTGGTTGTATCTGTAACTGTCAGTGTGGTATATGGACTTAAGATTACTGTGATGTTCCCTATAAAGCCATATTAATATCAAGAGTCACTGTATTTGAGACTACGTAAATACGTCACGTTAATGTGAGGAACATTGCACTTATTTTCGAAAGTATATACTCTGCTGTACTCTTGGCTTCGAGCAATTTCTGAAGAATCTGGAGACCGGAGTCCAGACTGGCGGTGGTGAAGAAGTAACAAGGTCAGAGAATTAAGATTCCAAAGATATAGCTCACGAACTAGTCATCTACATGCAACAAGAAACCGCACTTCACTAAAGTGTTCTTGAAACTTCAAAAAACACTTCTCGTTTGACTGATTGCCATTTACCGAATATTTTCAAGTGAACTGGCAGAGATAAAGGTCTCGTTTTTTCAATTTTTGCACATGTACACATTTAATCATAGTCTTTTCACTCTGCTACGCCTCGTCTCATTCTATCAAAGGGCAGCTCATTGTGCACGAACCGCAACGCGACCACGGCGTCTCGAAAGTGAGTCTATTCCTGGAGGCGGTGCCAAGGCAAGCCCTGGCTTTGCCAGTAGAGGAGAGCACAGCAGAGCCGAAAATAATGCGAAAGCCGGCCGCAACTCGAAGGCCTAAGCTAAGCCAAAGTCAAGGGCTCCGACCGCACACGTGAACGCCTCCGGCAATGTCTGCACTCGCAGAGGAGTGCAGCACAGTTATTTTACTTGTAGCTGTGTTTTGCCGATAGTACAGACGTAGACTGGGTCTAAAACAGGAGATGGAAGACTTTGGTAAACAAGGACCTGACAGGAGCCAAACGTACACGCAAGATCTGGCGGTGGAGCCCATCGGACAATGAGTATGCAAGGTGATAATCTTCCGAAGCAAGTTGTTGAAGACTTTTTATAGTTTAAACACCTGAGCGTATAGACAAGAACCTCTCAGCACAATTATTGCCTGATGAAGTGTGTCGTCAACAATCAATCACAGTTCGAAAACAACAGTAACATTCACAGGCATAATTCAAGAAGGAAAGATGACATATTGACTTACATTCTTCATCGCTTAATCCAAGTGTGACACTGGAAGAAGTGAGGTATGAAACCATAAAAATCGTTTCGTTGCCCACTTAATAAAATTAACTTCAAACACAATTTTATGGCGAGCCCGTGGAGGAGAACATTAACACAGAAGTTTTAGGCCCAGCAGGTGTCGGAGAAGAATTCGAGATTAAAGTTGGGATCCACCCGGGATTTTCTCTGAGTCGATCGCGAATCAGTCTGGTCATGGACTATGTCACAGAACACCCACAGAAAGCAACTCAATGGACGCTTCTATAAGCTGACGGCCCATTCTAGTAGCACAGTCTCTACCAAAAATTCAGGACGACCTTCATGTTCAGTATACGTCGCTAGAACGTAGAGAACTGGACAGTAAGTAGTACCAAAACAGAAAATATGTATTGTGTTTTCAAGTACGGCCACCAGTTTTAAACCGATGCTGCATCTAGACAATGTCCTTACAACACCATACGATCAGTTCAAATACCTCAGATTCATAACAACATACACAGCTTCCACGGATAAAGACAAGAAAACGAATAATAACTTTGTGGTTTAAATCGAAGTTAGTAACAGAAGTCATCCGCGATGCGAAAATGCCTAGCGAAGCCAAAGGAAATATATGAAAACTAGCGACAAAACCAGCCCTAACGTACCGTTCAGATTGTTGGGCCATGCGCAGATCAGACGAGAAGGGTGCTATAGTAGTCTGGAGGAGTGATCCTAAAAGACGGAGTAAAAGACTACTACATCCGATGATTGTTTAAGGTAGCAAATATAGCGGAAATGCTTCAGCACAATTGACAACGCTGGTAAGGACAAGCCATGCATCGCTAACCTAACCATATGACAAGAAGTATGTGACATAAAAGAACCGAAACGAGGTCTGGACGCCAACCTAATAAATAGAGTAGGTCGCTACAATACGACTTGAAAACGAGAAAACGATGAGAATGAATCCTGAAACGAGGCAGATAAGTTCAGAATAGCGTAACAAGACTGGAAGGGCCGACTTGAAGACCCATGGGAAATACGGTGCGGGAGAAGAAGAAGAGATAGATGGGGTGTTCGTTTTAACTTGAGACAACAAAATATCTAGGTGAAAAGTTAATTTTAGTAAAGGGGACATGTGTCTCTGCTACAGGCATCTCGCCTGCGTGGTAAGAATCAACTCTGTATTTTTCAGGTGGAAACCTCACATTTTATTACATATTCGGATTTTACGCCAAAAAACGCGTATGATTTACTCTAACCATTGTTTTCGATACGTGGTAGATGGCGCTGTAACGGACGGATATCAAGCTTGCCTGTATTTGCAGTTAAGAACCGACGCATTTGTTTCTACATTTCATTTTTGTCGTAAATGTAAACCTTTGTGCTCTAATGGCTATAGCGATGTTCGAAATTTACTTTAGTGTTGCAAATGTGATGATGCAGTACAATTGGTTAGCCGTTTCAATGTCCCTGGAAAGAATAGTTTTCTTTTCCCATCGGGATGTTCGGTATCGGTGAGTCACATTGCCTCTCACCATTAGGTGCCTCATTTCGGCGAATCCACTTGCATCCCAGGCGTTAGTCATTTCGGGGTGTATCCATCACAGCTGCTCCGGTCACTATCACTTCGTGGACATTTTACCTTATATTACAATGCTTGTGGCCTGTATTCAGCCTGTAAGCGCGCAGCGGCCAGAACGAGAGTTAAGGCTAATGGGTGGAAACAAACACCGAAGTCAGTCACCCTTGTGGCGAGATTCAAGGGCATCCACCGAAATCAAGCATTCCGATAGTTTGGGAACTATCCACAATCAGCCTTGCGGGGAACGGAGAGCTACATAACCATGCAAGTACTTATTTACCAGAAATGGTGACGTCTAGCCACATTATCTGTACTGTACAATCACATTTTCACCACTCAAGTAACGTCAGAACATCAGTATCAACAGTTAGAACACAAGGGTTTACATTTACGTCGTAAATGAAATGTAGAATCAAATGCATCGGGTTTTAATTGCAAATACAAGCTCATTTGATATTTTTCGATTCCAGCGCCATCTACTACGAATGGGAATCAATGGTTTGAGTAAACCACGCGTATTTTTTGGTGTAGAATCCGAATAAGCAATAAAAAGGAGGTTTCCCATTTTTAAATACAAATTTGACCCCGCCCATGAAGCAGGAGTGCTTAGGAAATGGCCAATTGTATCACGACAGATGTTCCCTTTACTAATAACAATTTTTACTCTACAACATGTTTTTCGTGCGATTCTCCGTTATGTCCGCAGCTCGTGGTCGTGCGGTAGCGTTCTCGCTTCACGCGCCCGGGTTCCCGGGTTCGATTCCCGGCGGGGACAGGGATTTTTCTCTGCCTCGTGATGACTGGGTGTTGTGTGATGTCCTTAGTTTAGTTAGGTTTAAGTAGTTCTAAGTTCTAGGGGACTGATGACCATAGATGTTAAGTCCCATAGTGCTCAGAGCCATTTTAACCATTTTTTTTATCCTCCGTTTTCGGGATATTTAATTGACTCAAGTTAATACGAACACCCTGTTTAAGGCGACTCCCTTAAGAAGCAACCTCCCCTACCCTTTCCTTCGTAAACGGTTCCAAATACACTCCTGGAAATTGAAATAAGAACACCGTGATTTCATTGTCCCAGGAAGGGGAAACTTTATTGACACATTCCTGGGGTCAGATACATCACATGATCACACTGACAGAACCACAGGCACATAGACACAGGCAACAGAGCATGCACAATGTCGGCACTAGTACAGTGTATATCCACCTTCCGCAGCATTGCAGGCTGCTATTCTCCCATGGAGACGATCGTAGAGATGCTGGATGTAGTCCTGTGGAACGGCTTGCCATGCCATTTCCACCTGGCGCCTCAGTTGGACCAGCGTTCGTGCTGGACGTGCAGACCGCGTGAGACGACACTTCATGCAGTCCCAAACATGCTCAATGGGGGACAGATCTGGAGATCTTGTTGGCCAGGGTAGTTGACTTACACCTTCTAGAGCACGTTGGGTGGCACGGGATACATGCGGACGTGCATTGTCCTGTTGGAACAGCAAGTTCCCTTGCCGGTCTAGGAATGGTAGAACGATGGGTTCGATGACGGTTTGGATGTACCGTGCACTATTCAGTGTCCCCTCGACGATCACCAGTGGTGTACGGCCAGTGTAGGAGATCGCTCCCCACACCATGATGCCGGGTGTTGGCCCTGTGTGCCTCGGTCGTATGCAGTCCTGATTGTGGCGCTCACCTGCACGGCGCCAAACACGCATACGACCATCATTGGCACCAAGGCAGAAGCGACTCTCATCGCTGAAGACGACACGTCTCCATTCGTCCCTCCATTCACGCCTGTCGCGACACCACTGGAGGCGGGCTGCACGATGTTGGGGCGTGAGCGGAAGACGGCCTAACGGTGTGCGGGACCGAAGCCCAGCTTCATGGAGACGGTTGCGAATGGTCCTCGCCGATACCCCAGGAGCAACGGTGTCCCTAATTTGCTGGGAAGTGGCGGTGCGGTCCCCTACGGCACTGCGCAGGATCCTACGGTCTTGGCGTGCATCCGTGCGTCGCTGCGGTCCGGTCCCAGGTCGACGGGCACGTGCACCTTCCGCCGACCACTGGCGACAACATCGATGTACTGTGGAGACCTCACGCCCCACGTGTTGAGCAATTCGGCGGTACGTCCACCCGGCCTCCCGCATGCCCACTATACGCCCTCGCTCAAAGTCCGTCAACTGCACATACGGTTCACGTCCACGCTGTCGCGGCATGCTACCAGTGTTAAAGACTGCGATGGAGCTCCGTATGCCACGGCAAACTGGCTGACACTGACGGCGGCGGTGCACAAATGCTGCGCAGCTAGCGCCATTTGACGGCCAACACCGCGGTTCCTGGTGTGTCCGCTGTGCCGTGCGTGTGATCATTGCTTGTACAGCCCTCTCGCAGTGTCCGGAGCAAGTATGGTGGGTCTGACACACCGGTGTCAATGTGTTCTTTTTTCCATTTCCAGGAGTGTATAACAAGATTTTCGGCAACCGATAATATGCAGAAGGCCACTTAATTCCATTACATGGTTAGTTCTCTTAAATCTTGTATCAAAAGAGATACTACTGTAGGTATTTTTTAATAGAACGATCTACTTCTTTTAACGGTATTCGAAACCACTTTAAAAGTCGATTACAATAATATGACGCTTGTTGATGTTGGAGTTGAAACTTTTCACGGAAGTATTCAACAAATATGCTGAAACTGAAAGGCAAGCGGCCGGAATCTGATACTGCGGGGTAAAAACCGCCGAGTTGGCGTATCATGCTAGGATCTGTTGTTATATCCAGCAAAAAGATAGATGGTTGGCCCTAGGAATGGCGGTGGAGCTAAGGAATCGCAGGGAGAGACAAGTAAAAATAATTTAAAATAACTAAAACTAGTGTGATATCGACATTCTTCAGGGACTCTAGAAAGATTTATTATTTTACTGTATGCAATAACAAAACGTGGGGCACACAAGGCACTGGGAACCGACGACAATCTCTGCTCGCAGCGGAAGACTTAATGCAAGAACCTGCCTCTCGAAAATTTCATTTTTTGAATGAAACTGAAGTCTTACCACGATCAGTTCGGAATATCCAACGGCGACAAGTGTTCATGCCCTGGACGTTATAGAACTTTGGACCACATGTTACCGGAATGGAGCGCCTCTGGTAGGCAGAGAAATATAGTACTGAAAATTGTAATAATGGAAGACGGAAACCGGCCAGCTATCAAGAATGAATTGGTACAATTGTTTTAAAAAAATACTTCTATAAATTCTGTGATTCAACAGACTCTCCAAATCCACGATTTTCAGTGAGGAGTAACAAAAATGTACCAATTTTAGAGAAGTAACATTTGTAAAAGAAATTATACAATATTTGAAATATTTTTTGTAGCTACTAATGAAATAAACGAAGAAATTTAGTATTACACTGTGTAATAGAACGTGTAAATAATAGCAATTGTAATAGTACTTGTAGTAGTAGCAATGATGATGATGATGATGATGATGATGATGATGATGATAATAATAATAATAATAATAAACATACATTCAGCAACAGAAAGATTCACATTAAGCAGAAAGGAAGGAGGAAGGGGATTTATCGACATAAAAAACCTACATTATGGACAGGTAGACAATTTACGAAAATTCTTTCTAGAACGAGCAGAAACTAGCAAAATATACAAAGCAATCACTCATATAAATACATCGGCTACACCACTGCAATTTCATAACCACTTCTACAACCCTCTAGATCACATAACATCAACAGATACGAAGAAAGTAAATTGGAAGAAGAAAACACAACATGGCAAGCACCCGTATCATCTAACACAGCCACACATCGATCAAGACGCATCCAACACATGGCTATGAAAAGGCAATATATACAGTGAGACGGAAGGATTCATGATTGCAATACAGGATCAAACAATAAACACCAGATATTACAGCAAGCATATTATTAAAGATCCCAATACCACAACAGATAAATGCAGACTTTGCAAACAACAAATAGAAACAGTAGATCACATCACAAGCGGATGTACAATACTAGCAAATACAGAATACCCCAGAAGACATGACAATGTAGCAAAAATAATACACCAACAGCTTGCCTTACAACATAAACTTATAAAACAACACGTTCCCACATACAAGTATGCACCACAAAATGTACTGGAGAATGATGAATACAAATTATACTGGAACAGAACCATTATAATAGATAAAACAGCACCACATAACAAACCTGACATCATACTCACCAATAAAAAGAAGAAATTAACACAACTAATCGAAATATCCATACCCAATACAACAAATAAACAAAAGAAAACAGGAGAAAAAATTGAAAAATACATCCAACTGGCTGAGGAAGTCAAGGACATGTGGCATCAGGATAAAGTTGACATTATACCAATTATACTATCAACAACAGGAGTCATACCACACAATATCCACCAGTACATCAATGCAATACAGCTACATCCAAACTTATATATACAACTACAGAAATCCGTAATTATTGATACATGTTCAATCACCCGAAAGTTCCTAAATGCAATATAACATATACCGTACAGTTAAAAGGAAGTCACGCTTGATCAAGGTCCGCGTCACTTTCCATTTTTAACCAGACGTAAGGTCTGAGAAAGGAAAGAAGATAATAATAATAATAATAATAATAATAACAATAATATGTCTGTCATATACAGAGTATGATATGTATAACTGCAGATATTTCCGTTGGTGACTGAGGACTCTGTACTGAACAATATTACATCAATATTTATGTCACTTGCGAACTTAGGACTATAGCCACGTAGATGTAAATGTACAAGTTGTATGTTTTTAGGTTGCTTAGTACCTCCAAGTGCATGTGACAAGAGCATGCTGTTAACTCTTATTCGCCCTTAGGCAGTGGGTCAGGTGTTGATGTGTGGACACAAGGATGTAGAACGATTAGTCTGTACTGACAGGCATAGTCATTTAGTGACGCAGTTACGACTGCGCAGTAAACATTAGGTCCTGAAGATTATGATGCGCGTGTGGCTATACTGTTCGACACAGAGAGAACAACCAACACACTGATATCTGTACATACTAATGTAACACATATAAGGATAACTGCAGTTATGCCCATTATAGCATGTACAACGGTTTGGAATTTGAAAACTGTGTTAAGAAATGTGGCGCACGATTCCAGCTGGGTTTTTTACTGAGACAGTGGTTCAATACAAAGGTTTCCATTGTTCGGACCACAACTCAGAAGCTGCTCCAGTTATTGGTGTATGACACAAGAAAAAGGGATCAAGATCAAATTATTTACCAGGGGTAAATGAGAATAATTGAGATACTACAGTTGTGAGAGATGGCAGGGAGATGAGAGCTGAGGTGGAGCTGTTTTCGCCGGCCAGTGTGGCCTAGCGGTTCTAGGCGCTTCAGTCTGGAACCGCGCGACCGCTACGGTCGCAGGTTCGAATACTACCTCGGGCATGGATGTGTGTGATGTCCTTAGGTTAGTTAGGTTTAAGTAGTTCTAAGTTATCAGGGACTGATGACCTCAGATGTTAAGTCCCATAGTGCTCATAGCCATTTGAACCATTTGAACTGTTTTCCGATTGGGAAAATACACGCTTATCTCCATTCCCTCTAAACTAGTTCTGAATTAACTGATGCAGGGGTGTGGTGATCACGCATGAGTGCAGTTAGTCCCATCAAAAACAGTGTTACAACTTGTTACAAATCTCCTTGTTTCTTGAAATGTTAGGTATTTGTCTGTTTGTTGTCTATTGTTTGTTGTTACGTTCTGTTTTATGTCTTAATCTGTTCCTTTGTCGGCTGGTCCCGGCAGAGGTTCGAGTCCTCCCTGGGGCATCGGTGTGTGTGTTTGTCCTTAGGATAATTTAGGTTAAGTAGTGTGTAAGCTTAGGGACTGATGACTTTAGCAGTTAGGTCCCAAAAGATTTCACACACTTTTGTTTTTGTTCCTTTGTTTACATTTTGAACTTTTCCTATATATTGACAATTCATTGTCATTTTCAGCATTTAGTTTTCATTCACTCTTGTGATAAAGATCTCTCGATTTATTCCTGTACTCCTTGATCTGTTCAGTTATGTCCGTAAGTCCTGGTTCTGTCTGAACATGACAAATGATTTCTTAAACTTTTTACTAGAACTTTCTGTGCTACAATGCAGCCAGCATGTTGATACAAAGATGCACATTCTGATGCTACAGAGTACATCATATTTGGCAAAAAATTAAAAATAACACATAGTGCTAACAAACAAAAACACAATTCTCTCCGATAATTCAGAAAAATGAAGGTAAGCACATACTTAACCCCTCTCCTTCTATCCACAGCCGCTCTGCATCTACCTGGTGTTTCATCAAACTTTACCAGCAGAAGCCCTCCGCCACACACCGTTGGGTGGCTTGCGGAGTATAAATGTAGATGTAGGTGTAGATATAATTCCCAAGCGATTGGGCTTCTTGTAGCCAATGGTTAAAGTAGGAAACTGTTGTGTCTTCGCCAATGGAAGCCATCGGAGCTGGTGCGCTGAGACAGTTTCTAACTGGCGCCTAGGGCGGTGCTTTGAAGTTCACTGCCAACCATAAGTGCGGCCCAATCAGCAACCTCGGCGCAGCTACCAGTGAGATGGATTTCCGCGTCGTAATAAGCGGCGACCGGAAGGTAACAACGGGTGGTTCGTATTCGGCGTTGGTGTACATCAGGTCTAGTTCAGATTTAAAAAAAAATGGTTCAAATGGCTCTGAGCACTATGGGACTCAACATCTATGGTCATCAGTCCCCTAGAACTTAGAACTACTTAAACCTAACTAACCTAAGGACACCACACAACACCCAGCCATCACGAGGCAGAGAAAATCCCTGACCCCGCCGGGAATCGAACCCGGGAACCCGGGCGCGGGAAGCGAGAGCGCTACCGCACGACCACGAGCTGCGGGCTAGTTCAGAGTTCAAGGGTTGCGGCTGGTGGCTACGGTTCACAGTGGAGAATAGGTAGCGAGACTTAATCTACAAGTGGAGTCGTCTACAGCCTTCTCTTAGAAGCAAGTCTTAACTACAGTGATCGATGACAGGCCACTGCTAGTTGTATCAGTCCACAAGCACTTCAACCAGCTGATGTAAAACTCATGTTTCACAGCGCAATGACGTGTATATTTGTGTTTCACTAATATGTTTGGTAGATCACATAACTAGTGAGGAGGTATTGAACAGAATTGGGGAGAAGAGGAGCTTGTGGCACAACTTGACCAGAAGAAGGGATCGGTTGGAAGGACATGTCCTGAGACATCGATGGATCACTAATTTAGTATTGTAGGGCCGCGTGGAGGGTAAAAATCGTAGAGGCAGACCAAGAGATGAATACACTAAGCAGATTCAGAAGGATGTAGGCTGCAATAGGTACTGGGAGATGAAGAAGCTTGCACAGGATAGAGTAGCATGGAGAGCTGCATCAAACCAGTCTCAGGACTGAAGACCACAACAACAACAACAACAACAACAACAACATGTTTGCATTGTCACAGTTCGTTTGCCCACCTCGGAGCACCTAAGCCTAATACGACGCGTGTGAGCCGTTCTAACCAGACGATCTTTACGCACCAGGAACAATAAAGTTTATGTACATGCGAAACTTATTGCATTTGAAAGTAAAAAAGTAAGTCATTGACTTAAAATAGATGATTAGGTCTGATTTGCCTCTTTAGTGATACGCACCACGGTAACGTCCGTACTGCCCTCCAGAGCAAACTCTTGCACCTGTGAGGAACGTGCCACTGACGGAATGTTAATATTCTAGAACAGAATATGCTGAGACTTGTTTGGAAGGCAAAGCACATTTTAACGTTTGTCATTTTATTTACTGTATTTACGTCACTTCCATGTATGTGAATTCCCCTCTGATGTTGTTAACAGAGGGTTGAAATAACGGGAAAAGCGAGTGCTAATTGTTTCCAAAGGGATTTCGGGGGACGTGTTACACGCAAACGCAGTCGGCAGTGAATCCGAATATTGGATCTAAAGCAGCCTCCCCGCCGAGTTAGCGAGCCCAGTTTGCGCGCTTTATCGAGCGAACGAAAATATCATTCTAGGCATTATGGGTCCAACAGCCACCGCTCCGGGACACTGGGTGGTTGCAAGCTGCTTGAAATTCGTTGTCGCGCTAACTGGCCTGGCGGCCGACAAACAATTTCTCAGGAGCTCTTATTGCTACTCGATGTCGCGCCTACATTTTTATGTGTCTACAGAAGCTGCACAGCGTTACGGAGAAATATGCCAGCAACACAAGTATGATACTGCAAACACGTATTTCAGTGAGTGTATTATTATTTTTATAATAATAATTATTATTGTCATTCAAATTTGTCCAACATAAGACCATCTGAAACAGATAATTTATAACATAATATTCTTTCCCCTTTTTCTCGATTCCCAGTACCTCTTCTCTTCATTATTGCTTTCTTCCTCTTCTTTGTTCTTTTCACGCCCATCCTCTCTTTTTTTGTTTTCTTCAGGAAACCGTCGACATTTTATACCTTGTCCCGGAATTCACGTCTGTTTTCCATGTCTCTGTCTGTCATTTCCAATTATTGAACATCTTTCTGAACTTTCAAAAATTACGAAATTTGATTTTTTAAATTTTTTGTTAAAGAAGTTAAATGATTTTTTGTTAAAGAAGTTAAATAATTTTTTGTCAACTTCTTGTAGTTGATTGATTTTAAGTGACAATGAAATGCAGTGCTCTGCCTTCTCATTGTATAGTGTATATTCTTAGTTTTCTTATGCACCTCATAATTGCTCCTAAGATTCCAAATTCAATTTTCATACTTTGGGCCCAACATTTTTAGAATTATTCTTCTCTCTTTCTTCTCCAAATTGTTTAATTGTTTGGCTGTGTTCAGGGTGAGGTATTCTGAGGCGTAAAGACACCAGGTCACAATTACCAAATTGTAATGCCTGACTTCTGTATTAACAGATAAAAATTATAGATTGTGTGTATTTTTTGTTATGTGGAATACCATTTTCATTTTTCTGGCTCTATTTATGTTTGCTGCTATGTCCAGAGCATTTGGATTGGTTATTGCTACCAAGTATTTTAATTCTGAAACATTCTTTATTTTTCCGTAGTTTGATTCTCTATATTTTGGTGCACCTGTATCGTTGGTTATGTATACGATATTCGCAAACGAAAATTTTGTAATCCAATTTACCCTGTGAATGCTAGGATCCCATTGCATCTTACATGTTCTCTGCTAAAGCTGGTAAATCCTCGGTAAAACCGAAGCAGTCAATTTGAAGATGCTCTCTCTTTCTTCCAAGTTTCACCATACTTATTTCTTCCTCTTCTGCTCTCTTACCCACCTCCGCTAGGACCTTGCCTAGTCAGCGGTGCGGGTCTCCCACATCGTCCCCTAAGCTCCTCGGAATTTGGGACATCATCATCATCATCATCATCATCATCATCATCATCATCATCATCATCATCTGCTCTCTTTCTCCAACCTCGTACTATGCAGTTGAATAATAATGGAGACAGTCCATCATCCTGCCTGAAATATGTTTTAATTTAGAAAGGTTTTGATATTTCACCTAAATAATCAACTTTGGAAACTGCATTTGTCAAGTTTAATTTATGCGTTGTAAGACGTCGTGGTCTCCTGACCCTCATTGCTTACATATTCCGCCCTCACAATCATGTTCCGCATATCAAGGCGCTCCGTTCCAACCCAAACTCGATTAGATAAAGTCAATGTTGTATGAATTCATGTAAACGATATGCAAATAACAAGTAAGTGCACCATGGTTGAAATACTCAAGGCTGGCGTACTCACACACATTCAAGACACGACGGTCGCAGGGGCTTGCTTTTAATTCGGGAGGCGCAAACCACACGTCAGGGGGCTGGTCCCTTCAGAGGACGATTCAGCCTATCTATGTCGGCCAGTGACCGCCCATAGAGCAGACAGCGTTGGCCCGAGGGAAAGGTGGAACGACCCCGTGTTTGGCTTAAAAGCAAATTCCGCTACATTGTGTGGGAGAGGCCAGCCTACACATTCTTTACACGTAGCATGCAGTCTTAGAGATTTTCACAGGGAGACAGCAAACGCCAATGCTACTGATTTCCAGATTGGTCGCCTTAAACAAAACGTAATTCTCCCGTTGTAGAAGAGAAAAGCTGATTGGTAGACGATATTCCTGATGCCTTGAGTTGAAGGAGTAATGGAAGAGACCGAAAGATATACCCCTTCATGTCTGGCATGGAGAGGGGCCGTTCCGTTGTCGCTCTTGGAGCGAGAACACGTAACGAGAGTGTGCGTGCTCGCATGTGTACTCAAAGAGCGAGGAACTAGTCTCTCCTCAGTACTTCACTGGGAGAGCACCTCTGTCGAGAGCAAATCGAAGTGCAACTCTATATTGAGTCCTTGCGATTAAGTGTTGTTCACTGTGTTGGTCGATACACTTATTGTACAGTGTGAATGGACAAAGTTATAGTTAAACGCCTGCAAGCGAATTTTTGAGTGGCATTGTGGCGGATTGCTTATCTGACCGGTGTACCACGCCAATAGTTAGAATAGGGGCGAATAGGAGTACTTGACTTCATCAAGGCGTAGAGAGACATTGATTGGCAAAGGTCAATCCAAATAGAACGAGAGTTATCTTATTTTTCAGCAGCGAGTGGTGCAGACAGCAGTCATCGCAGCTTACGGTATTGTGCGCTACAGCTATTGCGAGCCCCATATTTCCTCCACAACAGTACACTTCACTGCATTTCACACGCGACAGCCTCGACCGTACCCAGCAACATTCTAACGGATAATTATTCAAGTTGAGTAGGGGCGGCTGTCAGCCATTGTGCCAAGTCAATAACAATCTTAAACTTTGTATAGAAATTTCATTAGCGAATCCTATCCTTGAGAGGTAACTTCACATTCCGAAAAGAACCAGGATATAACTTGTTCAATTCATAACTAAAAGTGCCATTGTGATTTCTCAGAATTTTTGCAAAATAAATAATAATTTTCGTTCGTTTAATGTTTTTCTTACACTAACTAGCACTACTCCAGTACCCAAGTATCCCACTAGTTACGTAAGAAATTTTGTGAATTTTTGTGTTATTTCCTTACAGCGGACGACTCCAGAAGATATTTATTGCTACTTTAGAACGTTAGGAGCGTCTGTCAGACTATTGTAGTAGTGTGGGGGTGGAAATTGCATCTTGCAGGAGCCACAGGGTAAGGGTACATCTCAGATTAATCCGTTGCGCAGAATAACAGAATAGATCAATCCTACGCTCACAGCGTTTATTATAGGTTTCGTTCAGTGAAAACCATAAACTCTTTTAATCGTAACATGTTCGGGACTATGCTTGAACATAGATGCAGATGCTAGCCTAGTCTGCAGAGTGCTCTGTTGTATTCGGCCCTGAATGGCACCTATTCAGTGCCCTAAATACGTTACAGATGTCAGTCGCGGTTCGAACAGCGTTCTGTATAACTGCGATTGCATTATGTCGGAGCTAAATGAATTCGTACGTGAGCAAACTGTTGGTGCTCGTATGGTGGTTGGTTTTGCAACTAAGGTAGTCGAAATGTTTGTTGTTTTAAGAGGCACCATATCGAAGATTCATATCGCATACAGGGAAACCGGAGGAACCTCATCCGCTAAGTTACAACGCAGACGAAAGTGTTTGTTGAGTGATCATGGCAGACCGTCACTGATGTTGACTGTGATGAAAAATAAGAGGACTACAGATGCAAAAATCACTGCAGGACTGAATTTCGCACTCGTGAACCCTATCAGCACTACTGCACCAAAGCAATATGAAGCAAGTAACTACAGGGCGAGCTGGAATTGTGGAACCACTCCTTACAAGGGAACCTCCCCATCGCACCCCCCTCAGATTTAGTTATAAGTTGGCACAGTGGATACGCCTTGAAAAACTGAACACAGATCAATCGAGAAAACAGGAAGAAGTTATGTAGAACTATGAAAAAAAAATAAGCAAAATATATAAACTGAGTAGTCCATGCGCAAGATAGGCAACATCAAGCATAATGTGAGCTCAAGAGCGCCGTGGTCCCGTAGTTAGCGTGAGCAGCTGCGGAACGAGAGGTCCATGGTTCAGGTCTTCCCTTGAGTGGAAAGTTTACTTTCTTTATTTTCGCAAAGTTATGACCCGTCCGTTCGTTCATTGACGTCTCTGTTCACTGTAATAAGTTTAGTGTCCGTGTTTTGCGACCGCACCGTAAAACCGTGCGATTAGTAGAAGGTAATGGGATCCGAAAACATTTGATTGCAAGGTCATAGGTCAACCGATTCCTCCACAGGAAAACACGTCTGTTACCTTCTATACGACACTGATGACGGCATGTGCGTCACATGATAGGAATATGTTGTCGACCCACCTAACTTGTACACTTGGCGAATGGGTAAAAAGATTCTTCTACCTTGCCCGATTTAGGTTTTCTTGTGGATGTGATAATCACTCCCAAAAAAATGATGAAAACATAAGAGTTTGTCACATAAACTGAAAATAAGAAATTAAACTTTTCACTTTTTTTATCTCATTTTGTTCGCTATTGATCGTCGCATCTGCTCTGGGCGGACGTCGTAAGACACCCTTTTAAGTTCGTTGTTGTTCGATTAACACAGTTTTTTTATTACAGAGGGCAGCTACTCCTCTGACCAAGCACGCTGAGATACCGTGCCGGCTGTTCACTCGAGGGAAAACTTGAACCAAGGCCCTCTCGTTCCGCAGGTGCTCACGCTACCCACGGGACCACGGCGCTCCGGAGCTCACACTATCCTTGATGTTGCATATCTTGCACATGGTCTACTCAATTTGTATATTTTGCTTATTTTTTCATAGTTCCACACAACTTCTTCCTGTTTTCTCGATTGATCTGTGTTCAGTTTTTCAAGGCCTATCCACTGTGCCAACTTATAACTAAATCTTAAGGGGGTGCGATGGGGAGGTTCCCTTGTTAGTGATGCAACGGTAAAACGTGGTGCCGATGCCATAAAATCTTGACAATGGAGCAATAGGAGAAAGTCATTTGGTGCGGATCAGTCTTCTTTCGCACTGTTTCCAACTTCTAGCTGAGTTTACGTCCCAAGAGTGAAATATGAAACGGTTTCGGTGATGGAGTGGGCTGCCATATCGTTGTATTCCACGGGCCCCACGATTATTCTGCAAGGTCGCGTTACTGCCACTTATGGGACCATTTTTGCTGATCAGGTCCATCCGAAGGTACAATGTTTGTTCCTCAATGATAATGCTATGTGCCAAAACGACAGGACCCACGTTCACACAGCTCGCATCGTCTAGGAGTTGTTTTGTAAGTTCAAAGATGAAGAGTCTAATATCACCTGGCCACCACAGTCAAAATGGTTCAAATGGCTCAAAGCACTATGAGATTCAACATCTGAGGTCATCAGTCCCCTAGACTTAGAACTATTTAAACCTAACGAACCGAAGGACATCACACACATCCATGCCCGAGGCAGGATTCGAACCTGCGACCGTAGCAGCCGCTTGGTTCCGGACTGAAGCAGGCACAGTCACCTGGTCTCAGTGTTGCTGAGCTTTTGTGGTATACCGGGTGATCAAAAAGTCAGTATAAATTTGAAAACTAAATAAATCACGGAATAATGTAGATAGAGAGGTACAAATTGACACACATGCTTGGAATGACATGGGGTTTTATTAGAACCAAAAAAAAAAATACAAAAGTTCAAAAATGTCCGGCAGATGGCACTTCATCTGATCAGAATAGCAGTAATTAGCATAACAAAGTAAGACAAAGAAAAGATGATGTTCTTTACAGGAAATGCTCAATATGTCCACCACCATTCCTCAACAATAGCTGTAATCGAGGAATAATGTTGTGAACAGCACTGTAAAGCATGTCCGGAGTTACGGTGAGGCATTCGCGTCGGATGTTGTCTTTCAGCATCCCTAGAGATGTCGGTCGATCACGATACACTTGCGACTTCGGGTAATCCCAAAGCCAATAATCGCACGGACTGAGGTCTGGGAACCTGGGAGGCCAAGCATGACGAAAGTGGCGGCTGCGCACACGATCATCACCAAAAGACGCGTGGAAGAGATCTTTCACGCGTCTAGCAATATGGGGTGGAGCGCCATCCTGCATAAACATCGTACGTTCCAGCAGGTGTTTATGAGCCAGGCTGGGGACGATTCGATTGTGCAACATATCGGCGTACCTCTTACCCGTCACGGTAGCAGTTACTGACGTTTTGCTGTCCAGCGCCATCTGTCGGACAGTTTGCAAATTTTTTTTGTTCTAATAAAACCCCATGTCATTCTAAGCATGTGTGTCAATTTTTAGTTCTCTATCTACATTATTCCGTGGTTTATTAAGTTTTCAAATTTATACTGACTTTTTGATCACCCGGTACTTCGGAGAGAAAGGAGTTCATCGCTATCCACCTTCATTATCTTCACGTGATTTTGTCACTACTTGGCAGTGAGAATGGTTTGTGATCCCCTTGCAAACAATACAGGACATATATTTATCCAGAATTCGATACGCTGCGCCGTTTCCAAGTTATTTACCACTGAAGTTAGCCAGTCCAGTAGTCGAGCACACAAATTCAAGCAGACTGCCAGAGACAGTGTCGCCAAACTTGTGCTTCGTTCGCCTTCCTGAAACCAAACAAACGTAGCTTCTGCTCACTTAGCTTCAACGTATCACTTCCAAAAGAGGCACATTTTCACTGGTGAACACCATTTGGACATGTGTTAACTCGTGGGCCCAAACATGTTATGCACTTTAGTGCCTGCAAGTGCCAGAATTTGAGCGTGTGATGACGTTGTTGGCTAACTTCAGTGCTAAATAACCTTTGAAACGACGCAACATATCTAATTTTTTAACAATTATTTCCCAGTAAAATCTCCCCTGTAACATTCTTACAAGATTTTCAGACTGTTGCTGAAAAACGTGTGTAAAGAAGACCGCGTGTTTCTATTGTGATGAGACGACAGGTACTTAATCTTTCATGCGACGTACTGGGATGTATGTGCGCTGAGGAGCCGGTGAAGCAGATATAGCACATGGTACTGACGTAACTTGTCTGGCTTGGTTCAAATGGCTCTGAGAACTATGGGACTTAACTCTGGCTCTGAGCACTATTCGACTTAACTTCTGAGGTCATCAGTCGTCTAGAACTTAGAACTAATGAAACCTAACTAACCTAAGGACATCACACACATCCATGTCCGAGGCAGGATTCGAACCTGCGACCGTAGCGGTCGCGCGGTTCCAGACTGTAGCGCCTAGAACCGCTCGGCCACTTCGGCCGGCCGTAACTTGTCTGGGCGCAATCACCCTAACTGGGTGGGGAAAATACTGACATGGGCAAATAAATGGATGTTGCAGATGTAACCCAAACAAGCATTCATGGTTAGCTCTAACTGTCCAATGTTCTCACTACTCGTGCCGTATTGAATTGAATCAGAATACAGTAGGTTAGATAGAACGAGTGATTACACCAGCTGACGCTTCCCACGTTATGGAATGTGTTCCGAAACTTTTTGAGGGTATAGAGGCAAGCTGAAGTCCTTCTGCACGTGGTGAAAGTAATTTCTGTCCAGCTGAAATGTGCGAAGAATCTTACTTCAAAGCTGTCCATTGTTTTGGGATATGCTACAGCAATACCACATACTCCTGTTTTCCACAGATGAAGAAGAGATTGTGGGATCGACGTTTGACTCAAATGGGGAACCCACCGGCGCTGTGACACAACTCGACAAACAGATGGCAGTGTTTTTTGTAGAGGTCAAGATCGTTACAGTATCGTAAGTCTTTCGTGGTTGACGGTCAGTGTAAATAAATCCTACTTCTGTTAATATGTATGCTATAAATGTGTGCTTTCTGACGTCGTAAAATATCTTTAGACATCGTAAAGAAGTTATGGCTCGGAGCACTATGGGACTTAACATCTATGGTTATCAGTCAAAAAGAAGTTGGCAGCTACGCTAGGATTTCAGGACGGCCAAATAAATTTTAGGGTACCTTTGATCTCGACCAAAACGTTGTCTCGGAACTCCAGTGATGGAACAAGTTCAGCGTGGAAAGAGGTTTCTAAACCCTAAGAAAGACAAACTTATTTACGACTGTCATATACGTTTCTCAAAACTAATTACAATTATAGCATCGAAACTGGTAACAAGTGGTGTGTTCCAGTGAAAACACTCTGAAATTTAGGATTTACTTCAGTGTGAGCAACAAATATTTCCATAGCACCGTCATAGGCTGCCACTTGCGTGATGTAGCATTACAAAAAAGTGTTAATTCAGGATGTAGCTTGTACTATCTGTGAGATTGTGGCAAGTATCAGAGCTGGCAAAATTTTGTAGAGAGACGGTGAATAGTTACACGTTCAGAGACCGTGAATAGTTACAATTAAAAGAAAAACAGCCCTCGGTCACCATTTTTAACAAAACGGACCTTTTGCAACCTTCACCACGCAAGTAACGAGCAGCCCTTAGTGGCTCGCCATCACAGTTTTCTTTATCTTAAATATCTTTGTGATTACTGCCCTTTTGGCATATTTATTATTTTATAAATGACATAAGTACTGCCAGTCTCTCACGATGATTCCGTACTTATACCCTGTTATACGTTTTTAGTCATAATTCTGTGACCATGTTATAGAATATAGACTATTTCTTTGATTTAAATTCTGAGGAAGACACACCTAGCAGTGTTGAAACCAGCTTAATTTGTTAAAAATAGTGACCGAGGGCTGTTTTTCTTTTAATTGTATCAGAGCTGGGTTTCAATGAAGCGTCATGTGAAGTGTAGTATGTCGTTATAGTGATATGCCATTGAATTAAGTAGCGCTGTTATCTCCCAGAGCTGTCCACAGGGGGCCTGCCGGAGTGGCCGACCGGTTCTAGGCGCTACAGTCTGGAACCGCGCGGCCGCTACAGTCGCAGGTTCGAATTCTGCCTCGGGCATGGATGTGTGTGATGTCCTTAAGTTAGTTAGGTTTAAGTAGTTATACGTCTAGGGGACTGATGACCTCAGATGTTAAGTCCCATAGTGCTCAGAGCCATTTGAACCATTTGTCCACAGAGCTCGGACAAAACATGATGATAACTTTGTGAAGAGACATCTATATTATTGGTCTGTCAGTGCTCAATTAGCATGAATGAAGCTTATGTGAGACATGGCAAGAGAAAAACGAAGTCAAGAAAAACAGTGGGATACGTGGAGACTCCTGAAAACGGCGCTAATTTAGTGGATCACTTTGAAAAGAAACAAAATCCTGATTAAAACGTGGTTTGCCCGCCTTTCATGTGAATTACAGCTTACGTCTAACACAGAATGGACAAACTCAAGCATAGTGACACGAATCCATCTC
Organism: Schistocerca cancellata; assembly: GCF_023864275.1. NCBI lineage: Eukaryota > Metazoa > Arthropoda > Insecta > Orthoptera > Acrididae > Schistocerca > Schistocerca cancellata. Next base: position 185,248,310 of record NC_064627.1, on the reverse strand, counting down.
TTCTGATGACAGGTCGACAAACACTTGGACAACAAAACAATATCTTCATTAGTGCGCTGTTGATCTTGCTGTTACAGAATTTACTGGTTGTGTCCGACATGGGATGGACAAAGTCATGCAAAACACTCGGAGCGACGTGTTTGTGCGTCCATTCGACCTGCAAAAAGATCATTAAATCACATGAATGCTGCGAAAAGGGCACAACGTTACTGGTTCGTGGATCCTCCGTTTGCATTAATTCAGCTTGTGTCTGATTTGTGACGAATACGTTTCTGCTAAACAGAGAGATACGTATCCACTCCCCCCCAGCAAAAACGGCTCTAATTCAGACGAACACTCCTAAAAGAGACAAAGTACTTGTTAGAGGGTTGTTGGTCCTCCTTTTGCATTATTTACGTCATCAGAAGATTAAAACTAATTGAAAAATGATTTATGTAAGGTACCTGTATGGCGTGAAAATAAACAGTTTAAAGTCTCCCAAATGAGTACTAAAAGATCCCGTGATATTTAGGTTGTACGACAAATCACACACATTTAAAGGCTGTAAAATCAACTAAATACCGAGGGATTACAGTTACCAACAACTTATGTCATAACCACCAAATAAAACATGCTGTGGGGAAGGCGAACTAAGGTCTGAATTTTATTGGAAGGTCACTTAGAAGATGTCACAAATGTACTAAAGAGACAGTCTACACTACACTTGTCTGTTATGGATTAATGATGCGCGGTAAGCGAAACTTACTAAAAAGTTTAAAGAAAGGCAACTGGGTTTGTATTATCACCAAATAAAGGGAAAGAGTGTTAAGAAATGAAAAGTGAGTTGGGGGGGGGGGGGGGGCGGCTCTGAGCACTATGCGACTTAACTTCTGAGGTCATCAGTCGCCTAGAACTTAGAACTACTTAAACCTAACTAACCTAAGGACATCGCACACATCCATGCCCGAAGCAGGATTCGAACCTGCGACCGTAGTGGTCGCACGGTTCGAGACAGTAGCGCCTGAGCCGCTCGGCCACTCCGGCCGGCTACCATGTAAATGTGGATGTAGATAGAGTGAACAAAGTCATGCACACGTCAGAGGCATAGATATCCATCCCCACTGCAAAAGTTTGCAAATTCATATGGTGTCATTAGGGGAGATGTTTACGGCACAGGTCTTTCACCATAGAGCACTGTTTGCTGCACTGGATGACGATGTACCGATAGAACCCAACCGTGTAACACATCCAGGCAGACCAAAAAGTGGGCTAAGACCACAGTTCGATGTCGCACCCCATAGCATTGCTGAAGCCCAGCTGGACGGACATATTCAACGTGATGTGTTTCTGCTGGTTTTCTCTAATTGTCAACACGTCAACTAATCTGGCATAATGTGAATGTCGAATTTTCTGTCCAGCTGGTGTTCTCCCAATGCTGTGCCCAGTTCGGGACATTAAGTGGATTTTTGTGGTATTATATATAGTAGTACTCTTCTTGTTTTGTTCTCAGCCTGTAGATTCGTCGGCAGCATTCTTCATTCTCCATTTTTCTTATCTTCCGCAAGTGAACTTGGTTGTCCGCCTGATGTAGTAAAGTCTTGGTCGTCTTCGCGCATTCTTCCCAGCCATTTTTCTTTCTACATATTTCACAATATTGGACGATGTCTGTATAGGTGTCCAATCCATTGTTCCCTCTGCTCCTTTTCTCTTCCGTGCTATTAAAGATTTCTTCATGCATTGAAATCCTGTGATCTTTGCCGTTCTGTCCATGTCTCCGAGCGATATAGGGCAACGCTTCTAACAAAATTTCGGCCTTCTACGGATTTTTTATGATATTATATTGTTTTGAAAATACCTTGTCCATGACTTCTATTGCCTTTTAGAGTCTTTTTATGTTTTCTCCATGTATAGTTATTCTTTTACCTATGTTTCCTTTCATTCCCAACTTGATAATCAATGTATATGTCAAGGAGTAATTCGGAAAGTCTGCATCTCTCTGAAACAACTACACTACTGGCTATTAGAATTGCTACACCACGAAGATGACGTGCTACACACGCGAAATTTAACCGACAGGAAGAAGATGCTCTGATTTGCAAATGATTAGCTTTTCAGAGCATTCACACAAGGTTGGCGCCGGTGGCGACACGTATAACGTGCTGCTGACATGAGGAAAGTTTCCAACCGATTTTGCATACACAATCAGCAGTTGACCGGCGTTGCCTGGTGAAACGTTGTTGGGATGCATCTTGTAACGAGGAGAAATGCGTACCATCACTTTCCGACTTTGATAAAGGTCGGATTGTAGCCTATCGCGATTGCGGTTTATCATATCGCGACATTGCTACTCGCGTTGGTCGAGATCCAAAGTTTGTTAGCAGCATATGGAATCGGTGGGTTCAGGAGGGTAATACGGAACGCCGTGCTGGATCTCAACGGCCTCGTATCACTAGAAGTCGAGATGACAGGCATCTTATCCGCATGGCTGTAACGGATCGTGCAGCCACGTCTCGATCCCTGAGTCAACAGATGGGGACGTTTGCAAGACAACAACGATATACACGAACAGTTTGACGACGTTTGCAGCAGCATGGACTATCAGCTCGGAGACCATGGCTGCGGTTTCCCTTGACGCTGCATCACAGACAGTCTCAGCTCGGAGACCATGGCTGCGGTTACCCTTGACGCTGCATCACAGACAGGAGCGCCTCCGATGGTGTACTCAACGACGAACCTGGGTGCACGAATGGCAAAACGTCATTTTTTTGGATGAATCCAGGTTCTGTTTACAGCATCATGATGGTCACATCCGTGTTTGGTGACATCGCGGTGAACGCACATTGGAAGCGTGTATTGGTCATCGCCATACTGGCGTATCACCCGGCCTGATGGTATTGGGTGCCATTGGTTACACGTCTCGGTCACCTCTTGTTCGCTTTGACGGCACTTTGAACAGTGGACGTTACATTTCAGATGTGTTACGACCCGTGGCTCTACCCTTCATTCTATCCCTGGGAAACCCTACATTTCGCCGGCTTTGTGGCCGAGCGGTTCTAGGCGCTTCAGTCTGGAACCACGCGACCGCTACGGTCGCAGGTTCGAATCGTGCCTCGGGCATGGATGTGTGTGATGTCATTAGGTTAGTTAGGTTTAAGTAGTTCTAAGTTCTAGGGGACTGATGAACTCAGATGTTAAGTTCCATAGTGCTCAGAGCCAAACCCTACATTTCCGCAGGATAATGTACGACCGCATGTTGCAGGTCCTGTACGGGCCTTTCTGGATACAGAAAATGTTCGACTGATGCCTTGGCCAGTACTGACTTACTGACAGTACTCGTCTTATGAACGGTGCCCACTTATCGGAAGCTACAATACTTACCCATGAAATGGAATTACCAGTAAGGATACCAGTAAGGATACATCGCAGGCGCTCCTGTCTGTGATGCAGCGTCAAGGGTAACCGCAGCCATGGTCTCGGAGCTGATATTCCATGCTGCTGCAAACGTCGTCGAACTATTCGTGCAGATGGTTGTTGTCTTGCAAATATCCCCATCTGTTGATTCAGGGATCGAGACGTGGCTGCACGTACCGTTACAGCCATGCGGATAAGATGCCTGTCATCTCGACTGCTAGTGGTACGAGGCCGTTGGGATCCAGCACGGCGTTCCGTATTACCTTCCTGAATGCACCGATTCCATATTCTGCTAACAGTCATTGGATCTCGACCAACGCGAGTAGCAATGTCGCGATACGATAAACTGCAATCGCGATAGACTACAATCCGACCTTTATCAAAGTCGGAAAGTGATAGTACGCATTTATCCTCCTTACACGAGGCATCACAACAACGTTTCACCAGGCTGCGCCGGTCAACTGCTGTTTGTGTATGAGAAATCGGTTGGAAACTTTCCTCCAGTCAGCACGTTGTAGGTGTCGCCACCGGCGCCAGCCTTGTGTGAATGCTCTGAAAAGCTAATCATTTGCATATCACAGCATCGTCTTCCTGTTGGTTAAATTTCGCGTCTGTAGCACGTCATCTTCGTGGTGTAGCAATTTTAATGACCAGTAGTGTATGAAGCGCAGGCAGCTGCTAGCAAAATCAATAGTCGCCTATATAACTGTGACAATACTGTTGCGTTACCATGGAGACGTATACAAAATCTTGTTATGTGACTGCTTGACGTAGACGCGCGAAGCAGCCACTGGAACCGCCGGGTTACGTCTTTTACCGACTCACTCTACATGGTACGCTTCAACAGGAAGGGCCCTTTGTCCACTGTTATTACACAAGTATTCGTACTAAATGTACAATCCGTGTATACACTGCTGGCCATTTGAATTCCAAGGAAGGTTTGTCATCATCAGTACCCTGAACTTTATGCGTATCTGTTTGTAACAATATGTTGCCTCGCTACTCCATCAGGAACGATGAACGGCCTCTGCAACACTCAGCAAAAAGATTGCATGCACAGAAAAGCGACTACCAACTTAAGTCCACACTCCGTTTTACAAAAAATCGTACTCAGAATGAAAGAGTTTTTTTCAGGACGGTGATATAGCTAGGCGGCGCCTCTGAAGGGTGAATTTCTGCGATGAACAACACGGGATAGGCTCCTGTAGGAGCGGACTAAACGAGAAAATCAGAAAAAATATGTCATCACAATCCAATGGCGAAACCCGGCCGCTACAGCCTGTTGACCTCTCCGGAGAAGGGATGGCTGTTATCGCTCAAACAATCGGTTTTCGGTTACACAAATTTTCTTCCACGCCAGTTTAACCTGAGTGTTAAAGCCGGTCAAGATGACCGTTTTCTGAAATAACCGATGTTCGGTTTGGTATTCCTATTATTTTCTGGAATAGACATAGAAATCGAAGAAAGAGTGAAAAAAATTTGACTCTCTCAATCTCAACATAAATATAATCAAAAGTTAAATTAAATTGGCTAATAAAAGAAAACTTAGTCCAACCACCATTCGCTTCTACATTTCGAAAAGTGATAATCGGATGAATATTACAAAAAGCATCAGTATTATTCTACTGATTCTAACTTTTTGAACCTCTGCTCCAAAATCATGTTGTAATAAGGGGTCGTACCACCATTTGGACATTACAAATAGACAGTGTTAAAAGCTGAAAACTGAGGTTGAAATTTTTCATGTGTGGTGTGCGTACTGTAAGACCTTCGGTACACACACCATCAGATTATTTGACTTGTCGCTCTAACGGAGTAGGCAAGTGTCAGCAATATGTCTCGTGGTCTTATCGTGGCGTGTTTATCTTCTGCTGTTAGGTCAGACGATAGAAATGCCACTTGCATGCTTAGAGTAGCAGATTGACAGTGACAAACTTTAAACAGAACTTGATTAATTTTCACACATATTTATTAAAATAATAACAATCATGAACCTTGCTTAACTTGATTCTGGATGCTGTTTACAATTGACAATCTGAAGTTCCTTTGGTATTGGTACGTTAATCTTATTCTCACATATCTCTGATACTTGACAAAGTGTCTATACATTTCTCTTCATGGCTATGTACAGGAATATGATAATCTTATTAGGCACAGACTGGAACCTGACTATAGACTGGTACAGACAAATGCAGACTAATGCAGACTGGTACAGACAAATGCAGACTGACTAATCGGAGGTCTGTACACTCGTTATAATACCTCGGGCGTTCAGGTATCACTGCGCGAGTGTGATCCGCAAGGAGAAAAGGTTCTACGTTAGCAGCAATCTCATTGCGTTACATATTAATACGCGGATCGGCGGAAGCAGAATTTGGTCCGTCTCTAAGATAGCGCCATCTCATAGTGCGGAGACGGACGAGCGCTGCGCCTGCGCTGTTGTGCTTAGCGGGGCGCGCTCTATTGGGAAAGTTGTGTACGTGCTGACTACGCGGAACTATGTAACATCATGTCACTCCGTTCGTTTTCAAGAGCTACAAGGAGATAAAGCCATATTATGTAGAAACATGCAGCACATTAGCTACTTTCTATTTTTATTGCTTATTTAATCAGTTAAAGCAACTGAAGTATTGTGTTTCATTGCTAGGTCACTTCGTAAAAGAGGATTTGTGGCATTCTGGAACACAACGGATGTCCAGCTTCGACAGTGGGGTTGATATTTCGGTTGTTTTTCTCGGTTATTAGTAAAAAGCAAAAAAACCCCTGCCATAACCTAAATCAAACAAATACCGAAAAATACAGGTTATTCAGAAATAAAATACGGGTATCGATTTGAAACGGTCGGTTTTTCTCATACCTACTCCGGAATGTCTGTGTGTCTGTTAGGGCGGGGGGGGGGGGGGGGGCGGCTGGTTGGTGCCGTTGGAGAAGTACTAGCCAGTAAGGTCTTAAAAATAACGCCTGAAATCAGAAGAACGTGCGATTCCTCTGCCACCTTGGGACCATGTCACCACTCCAACAAATCTGTATTTGCACGTGTAGCCAAGGTATGAAGTACCTCTTGTTCTGATTTCTCAGTGTTTCCCTTTACTCTTAAGTGATCGATTATAAATGACAGTACTTAACGACTTCTCCTTCGTTAATGTTTCACACAAAAGAATGAAATAAATGCCGAAATTTATGAACACATGCTCTCTTTCCCACAGTAGACAAAATCCAGTAAGCGAATTTACTATCATCTTTCGGGTTATTAAACGTTGTAGGCTAAAATTTGCGAAACCCTAAAGTTTACAAGCTTGAGAAAAAGCTTTAGTTTGTGTATTTCCTAACTATGAGTAACATCCTCCGAAAGATCCTTAAATCACAGTCTCTCACATTCTTTCGTCAGTTTCAATACGATAAAATGACATCAAAACAGTGTATACTCTATAGTCTCTACTCACCGAAACACGCCACAATGCAACGTACAAAGAGCGTCGACTTACCTGAAACATAAAACAAACAATGTATCAGTAATTTAAAACGTATTTAACAAAGAATTAAATATCCAGAACAGGTAAGAAAGATCATACAGAGACAAAAACTGTGTTGCAATTGTCTCATGGGATAAAGCGAGTCAACTGACACTTATCGGAAGCTACAATAATTACCCATGAAATGGAATTACCAGTAAGGATACAATATAAAGAAATTTTATTTCTTGTGTGTACATGGCATAGAAGGAAGAATACAGTATGAAATTTATGGTAACTCGGGGATGCACAGGGTTTGAAATTCCGTACTCGGAAGATAGTGCTTTATACACGTCCTAAAAGCCTAGTGCATATGACGCTAATTTTGACTAGTCAAGGGCGCCCATATGACAGGAGGGGTCTAGACCTAGGGATGTAGAGTATTTTCAACATCTTTGAAGACGACTGGCGACTTTTGATTAGCCATATAGAAGTTCAACTTACGACCCTGTTAAAAACTTGCGTAATAACAACTTTTAAACAATTATCTTAAAAGAGAAGAACCTGACTACACTATAGTTTTTCCTTTCCCTGACAGCTAGGGGAGGAGGGGTACATCCCCCCCTCCACTTTGCCCGCAGGTATGAGTGCTCATGTAACTGGTAACAGTAAACTTGCTGTTTCAGTCGATCTCACGGCATGTCTGGCGGGACAAACAAAGTCACTTCCAATGAAATATGGAACTTACATTACAGAGGATAAACATTTAGCTCATCGACTATAAAAAGCACTGAAATCTTTCAGTGCTTCAGTGTGTCATTTGCTATAGAACACCAAAAAACACCTAATTCAAAAGTGGCCTCTATTGCGAAGGGCGTTAGAACACGAAATGAATTTTCTTTACGGCTTTTAGGGGCTCCACGACTTGTGTATTCACATTGCGTATAGGTATCGATTATTGGGGTTGACGCATTGGGAGCGCTGCGTCTGATAGTTTAGAAAGAGAAGTAGTGAGGCAGACGTCACAATCAGTGGTGCTGGAAAAAATCAGCAGTTGAGCGCATCGCTCTCGCCACGGGAAAACCCTCATCAATACCTATAATTTCAATAATTAGTGAGAAATTATATTTCCATCAACAGCGGCTGTGAGAGAGAACAGCTTAAATAGTAAGTGACAGCTAGTAGCGTAACGGTAAGCGTCGCGCACTGTAGCTAACACGTCGCGAGTTCTATTACATTGCGGCTGGAAAAAAGCGCAGGTGACGCCTGTATATAAGAAGGGTAGAAGGACGGATCCTCAAAATTACAGACCAATATCCTTAACATCGGTTTCTCGAACATATTCTCAATTCGAATATAATGAATTTCCTTGAGACAGAGAAGTTGCTGTCCATGCATCATCACGGCTTTAGAAAGCATCGCTCCTGCGAAACGCAACTCGCCCTTTTTTCACATGATCTCTTTCGAACCATGGACGAAGGGTATCAGACGGATGCCATATTCATTGACTTCCGAAAAGCGTTTGACTCGGTGCCCCACTGCAGACTCCTAACAAAGGTATGAGCATATGGGATTGGTTCCCAAATGTGTGAATGGCTCGAAGACTTCTTAAGTCATAGAACCCAGTACGTTGTCCTCGACTGTGAGTGTTCATCGGAGGTGAGGGTATCATCTGGAGTGCCCCTGGGAAATGTGGTAGGCCCGCTGTTGTTTTCTATCTACGTAAATGATCTTTTGGGTAGGGAGGAGAGGAATGTGCGGCTGTTTGCTGATGATGCTGTGGTGAATGGGAAGGTGTCGTCGTTGAGTGACTGTAGGAGGATACAAGATGACTTGGACAGGATTTATGATTGGTGTAAAGAATGGCAGCTAACTCTAAATATAGATAAATGTAAATTAATGCAGATGAATAGGAAAAGAATCCCGTAATGTTTGAATACTCCATTAGTAGTGTAGCGCTTGACACAGTCAGCTCGATTAAGTATTTGGGCAGAGTGATATGAAGTGGGACAAGCATGTAATGGTAGTTGTGGGGAAGGCGGGTTGTCGTCTTCGGTTCATTGGTAGAATTTTGGAAAGATGTGGTTCATCTGTAAAGGAGATCGTTTATAAAACACTAATACGACCTATTCTTGAGTACTGTTCGAGCGTTTGGGATCCCTATCAGGTCGGATTGAGGGAGGACATAGAAGCAATTCAGAGGCGGGCTGCTAGATTTGTTACTGGTAGGTTTGATCATCACGCGAGTGTTACGGAAATGCTTCAGGAACTCGGGTGGGAGTCTCTGGAGGAAAGGAGGCGTTCTTTTCGTGAATCGCTACTGAGGAAATTTAGAGAACCAGCATTCGAAGCGGACTGCAGTACAATTTTACTGCCGTCAACTTGTATTTCGCGGAAAGACCACAAAGATAAGATAAGAGAGATCAGGGCTCGTACAGAGGCATATAGGCTGTCATTTTTCCCTCGTTCTGTTTGGGTGTGGAACAGGGAGAGAAGATGCCAGTTGTGGTACGAGGTACCCTCCGCCACGCACCGTATGGTTGATTGCGGAGTGTGTATGTAGATGTAGTATACGAATAAATGTTACGACAGTGTTTGCATCTATAGCGACATTCGTTATTGGATTGCAATGTGTCTTGAATTGCACTATGGATATGCATGTGCAATCAGACAAGAAGTAATTTATCTCGAAGAGTTGATAATTTACCACTTATTTTTCTTAAGTATATGTGCTTCATACTTAAACGGTATACACATTTCAATAGTGTATGCAGTATTTTGCTATCATTAATATGGATATGGATGCCACCATTTCCATTTAAAATTACAAAGGCGATCAAACAAGTTCTGTTCGAACGCTGTACAATCCAGAATCGGTACGCCAATAACGCTAAATTGTCGTGAGCAACGAGACAATCGTCCCATCGACACGCCAGGTTGAAAAGAACCCTTTGGTAAAACAACGTGTCCTGCAGTGTGAAGAAGTCCGTAACTTCTGCTGCACATCCTCGTCCAACACGTATTGTCGACCCTCGAAGGCCTTTTCTAAGGTACTGAAGTCGTGATAAACTCACAGGGAGAGATTAGGACTATAGGGCAGGTGAAATGATAATGAAATCAAGGCCCTAAGCTGTCGACAGGCTTTGATATACATCAACGGGGACAGTTGAAGATGTGTGCCCCGACCGGGACTCGAACCCGGGATCTCCTGCTTACATGGCAGAAGCTCTATCCATCTTTTCTTTTATCTCGTTTTGTTCTATACTGTTCGCTGAATTTGTTCGTGATGGACGTCCGATGACACCCGTTCAGGTTGTTCGTTGATCCGTTCACTCAGTTTTTTATTACAGAGGGTAGCTACACCCTCTGACCGAACAAGTTGAGATACCGTATACATCTGAGCCACCGAGGGTACAGAGGATATTGCGGCTGCAGGGATTTATCCCTTGCACGCTCCCCGTGAGACCCACATTCCCAACTTAACGTCCACACACTACATTGGTTCAAATGGCTCTGAGCACTATGCGACTTAACTTCTGAGGTCATCAGTCGCTTAGAACTTAGAACTAATTAAACATAACTAACCTAAGGACATCACACACATCCATTCGATTGGAACCTGCGTCCGTAGCGGTCGCTCTGCTCTTGACTGTAGCGCCTAGAACCGCACGGCCACTCCAGCCGGCCACAGTACATTTGTAGTGCCCCTGCCTATTACACTCATTGCTCGCAGCAGACAATCCTACCGAGTCTCGTAAGAGTTCGGGCAACGTGTGTGGATCCAGCACAGAAGAAGAAGGTCAATGACCGGTTAGCCTTAACTATATATGAAGATGGTATCTGTTCTTTCGGACATGTCCGAATCTTCTATACTTTCTTCATATATAGGGCAGGTGGTCGAGTGACTTCCACTCGAGATGGCATAACTTCTGCATTGCTACATTTGCGATATGGGGAGGTGCGCTATCATGAAATAGCATCATCCCTTCTCTTAGTATTCCATACTGGTAGTTATCGACAGACATGCTTCCCCATAGATATTCTTCAGTCTCCAATGGATGTTTTCTGGCGTTTGCTCTTTGGCAACCAAGAAAAGAGTAACGACACGATGATCCTGTTTGGACGAATTTGGAAACAACTTCGCCACAGTTCACATTTCCGCATTTACCACACACACGTCGGAAAGGCACGATCTCCACAATTACCTTTTTTACATGTAGCTGCTTATACGAGGTGCATTCAAGTTCTAAGGCCTCCGATTTTTTTTCTAATTAACTACTCACCCGAAATCGATGAAACTGGCGTTACTTCTCGACGTAATCGCCCTGCAGACGTACACATTTTTCACAACGCTGACGCCATGATTCCATGGCAGCGGCGAAGGCTACTTTAGGAGTCTGTTTTGACCACTGGAAAATCGCTGAGGCAATAGCAGCACGGTTGGTGAATGTGCGGCCACGGAGAGTGTCTTTCATTGTTGGAAAAAGCCAAAACAGTAGGAGCCAGCTCAGGTGAGTAGGGAGCATAAGGAATCACTTCAAAGTTGTTATCACGAAGAAACTGTTGCGTAACGTTAGCTCGATGTGCGGGTGCGTTGTTTTGGTGAAACAGCACACGCGCAGCCCTTCCCGGACGTTTTTGTTGCAGTGCAGGAAGGAATTTGCTCTTCAAAACATTTTCGTAGGATGCACCTGTTAACGTAGTGCCCTTTGGAATGCAATGGGTAAGGATTACGCCCTCGCTGTCCCAGAACATGGACACCATCATTTTTTCAGCACTGGTGGTTACCCGAAATTTTTTTGGTGGCGGTGAATCTGTGTGCTTCCATTGAACTGACTGGCGCTTTGTTTCTGGATTGAAAAATGGCATCCACGTCTCATCCATTGTCACAACCGACGAAAAGAAAGTTCCATTCATGCTGTCGTTGTGCGTCAACATTGCTTGGCAACATGCCACATGGGCAACCATGTGGTCGTCCGTCAGCATTCGTGGCACCCACCTGGATGACACTTTTCGCATTTTCAGGTCGTCATGCAGGATTGTGTGCACAGAAATGCCAGCTCTGGAGGCGATCTGTTCAACAGTCATTCGGCGATCCCCCAAAACAATTCTCTCCACTTTCTCGATCATGTCGTCAGACCGGCTTGTGTGAGCCCAAGGTTGTTTCGTTTTGTTGTCACACGATGTTCTGCCTTCATTAAACTGTCGCACCCACGAACGCACTTTTGACACATCCATAACTCCATCACCACATATCTCCTTCAACTGTTGATGAATTTCAATTGGTTTCACACCACGCAAATTCAGAAAACGAATGATTGCGTGCTGTTCAAGTAAGGAAAACGTCGCCATTTTAAGTATTTGAAACAGTTCTCATTCTCGCCGCTGGCGGTAAAATTCCATCTGCCGTACGGTGCTGCCATCTCTGGGACGTATTGACAATGAATACGGCCTCATTTTAAAACAATGCGCGTGTTTCTATCTCTTTCCAGTCCGGAGATAAAAATCGGAGGCCTTAGAACTTGAATGCACCTCGTATATCCGCATTGGAGTCACGCTACATTGCATATATGCTGCAGCAGCGCCCTCAAATGGAAACATTTTGATCGCCTCTTCTACATCATCAAATAATCACATGAGTTGTCAAATATAAGCAGAAAATATCCACAAAAATTATTAAATGTTAGGCTGACACTGACATTAACAATTTGAAATACAGAAACTGAGAAGCATAGAGAAAATCCTGTTGGATATCAGCAAAAATAACGGACAAAAAAAAAACGCCGCTTTAGTATAACTCGTAATGGGGAAACAGGGAATAAACTTTAAAAACCACTTTTTCAGCCTTGATGAGATCTGTAACAATTACTTTCCTTACGAAACTTTTAATCAGGCCAAGTTAATGGATTTATTGCATAAGTTTCATGCTTTCTATTTTTAGTCTCGACTAAATCGAAATTTGTTAACATCCTGTATAGATTTAAGTATCAGAAAGTCCTTTCTGAAAGTATTTGTATGGAGCGTAGCCATTTATGGAAATGAAACGTGGACGATAAATAGTTCAGACAAAGAAGAGAATAGAAGCTTTCAAAATTTGGTGCTGCAAAAGAATGCTGAAGATCAGATGGGTAGATTACATAACTAATGAGGAGTTATTGAATAGAATTGGGGAGAAGAGAAATTTGTGGCAAAACTTGACTAGAAGAAGATTCCAAAATGGCTCTGAGCGCTATGGGACTTAATATCTGTGGTCATCAGTCCCCTGGAACTTAGAACTACTTAAACCTAACTAACCTAAGGACATCACGCACATCCATGCCCGGCCGCAGCTCGTGGTCGTGCGGTAGCGTTCTCGCTTCCCGCGCCCGGGTTCCCGGGTTCGATTCCCGGCGGGGTCAGGGATTTTCTCTGCCTCGTAATGACTGGGCGTTATGTGATGTCCTTAGGTTAGTTAGGTTTAAGTAGTTCTAAGTTCTAGGGGACTGATGACCATAGATGTTAAGTCCCATAGTGCTCGGAGCCATTTGAACCATTTGAACATCCATGCCCGATGCAGGATTCGAACCTGCGACCGTAGCGGTCGCGCGGTTCCAGAATGAAGCGCCTAACCGCTCGGCCACACAAGCCGGCTCTTGCCTTCCATACCACCATGGAAACGTCCAGAGCTTTCGTCACATTTGTGTTCATTTACCTTATTGACACAATCGTGGCAGTGTTTTCTGAGACATTCATAGTCCAGCATTTTTGCTGTATCTACACTCCTGGAAATTGAAATAAGAACACCGTGAATTCATTGTCCCAGGAAGGGGAAACTTTATTGACACATTCCTGGGGTCAGATACATCACATGATCACACTGACAGAACCACAGGCACATAGACACAGGTAACAGAGCATGCACAATGTCGGCACTAGTACAGTGTATATCCACCTTTCGCAGCAATGCAGGCTGCTATTCTCCCATGGAGACGATCGTAGAGATGCTGGATGTAGTCCTGTGGAACGGCTTGCCATGCCATTTCCACCTGGCGCCTCAGTTGGACCAGCGTTCGTGCTGGACGTGCAGACCGCGTGAGACGACGCTTCATCCAATCCCAAACATGCTCAATGGGGGACAGATCCGGAGATCTTGCTGGCCAGGGTAGTTGACTTACACCTTCTAGAGCACGTTGGGTGGCACGGGATACATGCGGACGTGCATTGTCCTGTTGGAACAGCAAGTTCCCTTGCCGGTCTAGGAATGGTAGAACGATGGGTTCGATGACGGTTTGGATGTACCGTGCACTATTCAGTGTCCCCTCGACGATCACCAGTGATGTACGGCCAGTGTAGGAGATCTCTCCCCACACCATGATGCCGGGTGTTGGCTCTGTGTGTCTCGGTCGTATGCAGTCCTGATTGTGGCGCTCACCTGCACGGCGCCAAACACGCATACGACCATCATTGGCACCAAGGCAGAAGCGACTCTCATCGCTGAAGACGACACGTCTCCATTCGTCCCTCCATTCACGCCTGTCGCGACATCACTGGAGGCGGGCTGCACGATGTTGGGGCGTGAGCGGAAGACGGCCTAACGGTGTGCCGGACCGTAGCCCAGCTTCATGGAGACGGTTGCGAATGGTCCTCGCCGATACCCCAGGAGCAACAGTGTCCCTAATTTGCTGGGAAGTGGCGGTGCGGTCCCCTACGGCACTGCGTAGGATCCTACGGTCTTGGCGTGCATCCGTGCGTCGCTGCGGTCCGGTGCCAGGTCGACGGGCACGTGCACCTTCCGCCGACCACTGGCGACAACATTGATGTACTGTGGAGACCTCACGCCCCACGTGTTGAGCAATTCGGCGGTACGTCCACCCGGCCTCCCGCATGCCCACTATACGCCCTCGCTCAAAGTCCGTCAACTGCACATACGGTTCACGTCCACGCTGTCGCGGCATGCTACCAGTGTTAAAGACTGCGATGGAGCTCCGTATGCCACGGCAAACTGGCTGACACTGACGGCGGCGGTGCACAAATGCTGCGCAGCTAGCGCCATTCGACGGCCAACACCGCGGTTCCTGGTGTGTCCGCTGTGCCGTGCGTGTGATCATTGCTTGTACAGCCCTCTCGCAGTGTCCGGAGCAAGTATGGTGGGTCTGACACACCGGTGTCAATGTGTTCTTTTTTCCATTTCCAGGAGTGTAGATAGGTAACAGCAACAACTCCATCCCGAGATGTATGGCCTCTCTTCAGCCAGTAACCGTCCAAACACTATGGGACTTAACAACTAATTCCATCAGTCCCCTAGAACTTAGAACTACTTAAACCTAACTAACCTAAGGACATCACACACATCCATGCCCGAGGCAGGATTCGAACCTGAGACTGTAGCGGTCACGCGGTTCCAGACTGAAGCGCCTAGAACCGCACGGATCGGTTAGTAGGACATATTCTGAGGCATCAAGGGATCACAAATTTAGTATTGGAGGGCAGTGCTCAGGGTAAAAATCATAGAGAGGGAGAGCAAGAGATGAATGCACTAAACAGATTCAGAAAGATGTAGGATGCAGTAGATACGGGGAGATGAAGAAGCTTGCACAGGATAAAGTAGCATGGAGAGCTGCATCAAACCAGTCTCTGGACTGAAGGCCACAACAACAATAAATCGATGCCTGTATTTGGGGCTGTTTTGCACCCAATATAGAATGAGAAGTTTGCAATCCCTGAAGAGGACATCTTTTCGACGTTGAAATTTCACAACTTTTCCTTTCTATTTTACTGCAGAAAACGGCAGTGTCTGTTTTCAACATACGAGATTAGGTCCCAAGATTAAGCAGAAATATACAAATCTAAAGAGAACTGTAGCAGCTCTGGCCTGCAGAACCGAACGTTTACTCAGGAAGTCACCACGGTAAACTGCTATTGTGATTCCGTTGGGCAACCTGCAGTTCGAGAAGGGGTACGTGGACGTGTCAGAGAGAAGACTGATGGGACTATTTTGGCAATGTTTTGTAAAGTTCCGTATCCATCATGACTGCAGTATAGCGCCGATATCACCGCCCGTCTAGGATACAGCATGATTTCCTGTGAACAGCGTGATAACAAAAGAATTCCAAGAAATGTAGTAACTCACGAAAGCCACACTATTTCTCGTCGAGCTCAGCCGTATTACAGCTACAGCTCAATATAGTCGCTGATAGAAATGACCGAGAATTCTGTAATGAATAAAAAGACTGTACCCAGATTCCATGAGAAGGAAAGTGTGCAGTTTTCGGCATCGCCAATCGCTAAGGGCGCGTTTGTTTACTCCACGCTTGAACCTGCGGGTGAATAGAGTGTAGTGAGTGAAAAGTGATTCGAGCGACCGGCATCACCACGAAAGCAAGGAACGGATGGGGTTGACGTGTCACTGCAGTGGGTAATACGCTTAGGTTCGAGGTGTGGCGCCGTGGTGCGCCCCACAATTGGATTCCCTTCACGAGCACGACAGAGTGAGTCAACGTCTCCCATATCCGAGCCAGTTTACCGACAATGAACCGCACAGCACCCTTTCCACTAAGGCACAATGTTTCACATACCAAGCGTTATCACAGCAATCGGAGGCCTGCAGGAAATTAGGGACACTGTACTATCATACGGAGTTTCACTCATGCTGGAAGTGGCGTATTTTTCGTTAGCACGCACAGTAGAGCCTCGTCTATCCGGTCCTCTTTAATCTGGCTCTACAGTTCAAACGGATACCTACCTTTTTTGTGTAGTAAGTGAACAGTACTCGGGAATTGTATAAAAGAGACTTCGGTACCATCCGTTGACTTTCGCCAATGACGTCATAAAAAAGCCTCAAAATGCAACACGAACGTGATTCCAAAATGGCGGCCAGTGACATTACCCGCTCCCATACGGCTGAAATGTAAGCATTGGGCATATTCTCAGCAATAAATATTGAAGCTAATGGGACAACAGCAGAAAATTGTGGGTCTTGACCGGATATAAACTAAAATAAAAATTGTAAAATCAAGATAATAAAAAATTATACAAAAAGAAACAACTAGAGGAACGCCATACAGTGGTTGGTTTCAAAGACACAAAAAAAGCACGAACCACCTTCTCTGGTATCAAAAAATTACTTGACCTAGAAAGCTCAAGTTAAAAGAACAAAATGGATTCAAAAAGCATGACCGCTGCAGCGCTCTGGATGGTGACTGGTTAACAATATGTACTAGCAGACAAAGTGAAATGTAGATGCAGCCATAGTAGGGACTAATTTCGTCACCTGACAAGGTGCAGTCACATCCCAGTTGAAAACAGAGCACTTTCATACTTCGCAGAACAGACACGGAAAGTGGTCGCCCAAAATGTAATTCACAGGCAGCGACGAAGGCTGGCTGTAGTCGGAAGTTACATAATGACAAAAAAAAAAAAAAAAAAAAATGCTCGGTTTCGTTCGTCCTCGTGGGTAATTTTGGGATATGCAGAGTCATTTGTAAGTACCCCTGTGGTTTTGGAAGACTACTACATGAAAGTGCAAGGCACACAGAAGTCAGACACATGTCATTGGACAGAACATCTCCCCAAGTTTTTTACTCATGTTAGAGGTGTTCACAATATGGGCACTGTTCATAAGACGAGTACTGTCAGTACGTCAGTATCCCACTGACGGTGTGCATAAATGTGCTGTTAGGCAGCAATTCCTGCGATATTATGAACAATACAAAGAAAAAATAACTTTGCGGAAACTCCACAACTTTTATCACACAGCAATCAAACTCTGAGAGCAACTGTTCTGCCAATGGGATTTGATGGTGAGAAATTCCAGGATGTATTTTCAAAATCAACATACTAGATTAGATTTTTTTAAAAAAAACCCTGAGGGTTCCATTTATACTTAATCATGTATGAAGATAATTTATCCACCCCGGGAAACGAGAATGTTGACGCATATTGCTGTTATCGATATCGATGCTGGCAAGATATGCAAGATGCTGGATCCGTCAAGTACCCACTGGGATTGCAGACAACGGCGCTAGCTCACCTGTCTCCCCACCTCAGGGCTACATGCGGTGGTTTCTAGATTGCATGGGGACCATATGGGTTCTAGAGTTTTAGCATGCTGTCTCATGTAGTAGTGGTCTCTGCCGCATAAACGTAAGTAATGTTAACGTAGTTCGCAGACGTACAATTCCGCAACTGGGGTTGGGTTCCCTGAAGAATGTAACTTTCTTAATCCCGAGTTATCACAGTGAGTAAAATTTAGAAGTGCCAGTAAGCCATTTGCGAGAATGGTAGTGTAGATGGTCAACAAATCTAGTATCATGGTTTAAGCGTTTTGGGTGTTTTTCCTTTTTTACTGTATTTAATTTCACCACCATCATTCATCATTTTCTTGTGCCTTTGTCCCGCGCCGGCGCAGGGCCAGCGTGGTTATTAATGGGTTTGGCATGGCTAAAATAATGGGTGGCTTATACAATCATCATTCATAGTTTTCTTGTGCCTTTGTCCCTTATCGGCGCACGGGTAGCTTCGTTATTAACGGGTTTGGTACGGTTAAAATAAGGGGTGGCTGGATGCGCTTTTGTCTCTATCCCATAATCTACAACCTACCCCGCCGTTACTACCGCCCCCCAACATCGCCCTCACCCCCTGAACGGAATACGTGTACCCCAACTGACTGTGTGTAACGTTATACACGTGACACTGAATGTTTGCGAATCGCGTAACTGAGGCATGGACTGGGAATCAACATAGCAGTCACTTAGTGGGGTGTGGCAAACCGCCTAAAAATCACATCTAGTCTGTCAAGCACAACGACACTCGTAGTTTAACCGCCAGGCGGATTTGATCACGAATCAAATCATCTCCTCGTCCCGGAAGCGACGCTTTAACAGCACTACTACCAGGGAGGATATTTAATTACAATAATTATGGAAAGTGCTGAATTTACATTACTAAGGTTGAAGCGAAGGTTTAGTTACAGTTGTATAAAACTTGCTGTAAATCTGTGGAAATACGATTAGGTTTAGATTCCATGTGACGGGTGTCGCGATTATAAGCAATAATAATTAAATAAAACACGTTAACAGGCGGTAAGGATATCATATAAACTTTCTAAATCCACTCTGAAACCTAGACATGAAGACAAAGTTCACATGACAATCACCACCGTGCACGTGACAGTTCAGTCGAAAGTATCTTCTATTGTCGGCAACAACAACAATTAAGGAGCAAATGATCTGGTAAGTGAGTGCAGAAATTCCGAGATCTTAAAAAGGCCCCCCGCTAGTTGTACGTTCTTCTATGTCACACAATATCTTACTGGTGTGCACAGCTGGTCAGACACTTTATCCTTACCACGTGGAATGCCCGACTAGGCAATTCCACATGACAAAGGGAGTAAAAATATGCAAAAATAAGCCGATACTCCTGTCTGATGGTGAACATAATAAAAGTTGCTTCTAAGGGGATAACACGTTGAACTGAGCTTGTTGTCCCGTCGATCTATGTATTGACTCCGCTGTAAGTGGACAGGTGTAAAACAGAGGTAGTACTTGGCTTTGTGTGTAGAAACAAAAGTGGAAGCGGCCAAAATCGATCAGCAGGTAAGTGAAGTTTATGATGAAAACACTGTAAACTATGATATGGCTCGTAAATGGGTTACGCTATTTAGCGATGGCTGTGCTTATGTTGTTGGTGAAATGAGAAGAGTGTGGACCTTATGACGTCACAGACGATTAGGGCAAGTGGCTGGCTTCGGTTAATTGCTGGCGAAATGCAATGATTTCACAAAACACCCACGCGACTCGTCATAGGATATTGCTCGACCGTGTGGACCAGAATTAACAGAGGATCTTGATAGCCTGGACAAAGAAGGACAACACAAGTGGTCACAGGTTTGTTTGGGCCATGGGAGAGTGTTACGGAAATGCTACAAGAAGTTAACTGGCAAACGCTTTAAGGTTATCTAAAACTACGAGTATTCCGATGAAGGTCAAAGATTCAAGAGTCAAGTATAAGTAACGAATCTCCACTATGTGATCAAAAACATACGTTTTTCATATTAGGTGCACTGTGCTGCCACCTACTGCCAGGTACTCCATATCAGCGACCTCAGTAGTCATTAGACATCGTGGGAGAACAGAATGGGGAGCTCCGCGGGACTCACGGACTTCTAACGTGGTCAGGCGATTGGGTGTCACTTGTGTCATACATGTTTACGCGATATTTCCACACTCCTATACATTCCTAGGTCCACTGTTTCCGATGTGATAGCGAATTGGAAACGTGAAGGGACACGTAAAGCACAAAAGCGTACAGGCCGACCTCGTCTGCTGACTGATAGAGACCGTCGACAGTTGAAGAGGGTCGTAATGTATAATAGGCAGACATCTGTCCAGACCATCACACAGGAGTTCCAAACTGCATCAGGATCCACTGCAAGTACTATGACAGTTAGGTGGGAGGTGAGGAAACTTGGAATTCATGGTCGAGCGGCTGCTCGTAAGCCTCACATCACGCCGATAAATGCTGAACGACGCCTCGCTTGGTGTAAGGAGCGTAAACATTGGACGACCGAACAGTGGAAAAACTTTGTGTTTAGTGACGAATCACGTTACACCATGTGGCGATCCGATGGCAGGGTGTGGGTATGGCGAATGCCCGGTGGACGTCGTCTTCCAGCGTTCGTATTGACAACAATAAGATTCGGAGGCGGTGGTGTTATGGTGTGGTCGTGTTTTTCAAAATGGTTAAAATGGCTCTGAGCACTATGGGACTTAACATCTATGGTCATCAGTCCCCTAGGACTTAGAACTACTTAAACCTAACTAACCTAAGGACATCACACACCACCCAGTCATCACGAGGCAGAGAAAATCCCTGATCCCGCCGGGAATCGAACCCGGGAACCCGGGCGCGGGAAGCGAGAACGCTACCGCACGACCACGAGCTGCGGACTCGTGTTTCTCGTGGAAGCGGCTTGCATCCCTTGTTGTTTTGCGTGGCACTATTACAGCACAGGACTACATTGATGTTTGAAACACCTTCTTGCTTCCCAATGTTGAAGAGCAATTTGGGGAAGGCGATTGCATCTTTCAACAAGATCGAGCACCTGTTCGTAATACGCGGCCTGTCGCGGAGTGGTTACACGACAATAACATCTCTGTAATGGACTGGTCTGTACAGAGTCCTGGCCTGAATCCTATAAAACACCTTTGGGATGTTTTGCAACGCCGACCGACATCGATACCTCTCCTCAGTGTAGCACTCCGTGAAGAATGAGCTGCCATTCCCCAAGAAACCTTCCAGCACCTGATGTAACGTACGCCTGCCAGAGTGGAAGCTGTCATCAAGGCTAAGGGTGGGCCAACACCCTGTTGCCTTCCAACATTACCGATGGAGGGCGCCTCGAACTGGTAAGCCATTTTCAGCCAGGTGTCCGAATTCTTTTGATCACACAGTGTAGAAATATGCTACAAATTATCAGGTACCGCCAAGATGGATTAGACAAGTATTACAGTGAGCACAATGCCGTTCGAGCAATTATTCTTCTCGCGATACATATGTGAATGGAACTATAAAAAGCCCTAATAACTTGTACAATGGGAGTACCCTCTGCCACGTGCTCCACGGGGGTTTGCAGAGTCCAGATGTAGATTGCTGATTCCATAGTTCAAGACGCTGTACGATTTCGTCTATATTAACGACAAGTGCATTTTAAAATTTGCGGAATCACATTGTCTCTTTGTCAAATAGTCCATGTTTGTGCTGCCTTAGTAGGATGATGGTCGCATCTATATATAGAGGACTGGCTTTCGCATCCGATGTGTGTTAATTTACGAGTTAGTTCGGCCATTTTGCGAGAAATTAGGCGACTGGATTCCAAATGAATGACCGCACTAATTGTGGCCGGGTTCCCACGTACTGGCCGAGTAAATTCCGGGGGCGCTAAGCGTGCCTGCGATAATTGCCTTCTATGACGCTATAAATCTCCCATAGGAAATTCACGTATCGATACGGCTACATCATAAGCCAAAATTAGTCATACTACTGCATGCAAACTCGGGTACATACGAAATCTGTTGGACGCGAACTAACAGCACGACGCACCTATAATTATGAACATTTTGTGTGAATAGGTTTCTGCCGCTAAGAATCTCATATTTTCCGAACAAAGTCTTTCTGAAACATAGATTAATACTGCATGCATAACAATAATTGCTTTTACGTGCTTCAATGGTCAAGGTTGTGCGAATATATAGGAAATTTGGTAAGATATGTGTTTACAGCAACTGGAAACAAAGCAAACAATACTTGGCCAGAAAAAAAAACGCGTAAATTTTGAAATAAAGCAAGTTAAAGTTGAACTGTTCAACAAATAGCGAGAGATGCTATTACCGTACAGTGAATCGCCTGTAGCTAAGTTTTCATTTAACACGAAACCTTGGGTTCAAAATGGCTCTGAGCACTATGGGACTTAACTTCTGAGATCATCAGTCCTCTAGAACTTAAAACTACTTAAACCTAACTAACCTAGGGACATCACACACATCCATGCCCGAGGCAGGATTCGAACCTGCGACCGTAGCAGTCGCGTGGTTCCAGACTGTAGCGCCTAGAACCGCTGGGCCACCTCAGCCGGCACGAAACCTTGGGGAGTGGATCTTTTGATTTTCTTCAGTACATAAAGGTCAGTGCCTGGGCATCAATTTCCAAAAGCAGCGCGACGAAGTTCTCAATGAAACTCGATAAAATCAGCTTTGAAGATTAGGTGTCTGAGTATCGTTACACAGCATTTCTAAGTAGCTAACTCATCAGTTATGATATCGTCCGCCCCTGGTAGCTCAGTGGTGTGTTAGCATGTTGTCCGGCACGGTAACTCAGCGTGTTCGGTCAGAGAGCAGGTTGGCCTCTGTAATAACAAAATGAGTTGAATGATCAACAAACGAACTTGAACGGATGTCATGAAACGTCCGCAATGACCAAACACAACTAAAACAAAAAAAAAAAAAAAAAAAAAGTGGTCAGCGCGACGGAATGTCATCCGTAACGGCCCGGGTTCGATTCCCGGCTGGGTCGGAGATTTTCTCCTCTCACGGACTGGTTGTTAAGTTGTCCTCATCATCATCATTTCATCCCCATCGACACGTAAGTACCCGAAGTGGCGTCACCTCGAAAGGCTTGCACCAGGCGAATGGTCTACCCAACGGGAGACCCTTGACACAGCGCATTTCATAGTTAAGATTTCAATTCATTGGTGGTTGTGTGCGTAACGTAGTAGGTTCGTATTCGTGAAGTCGCTGGTTGAAACCTCGCTAGTAGTACATTGTTAATTTAATTTAAATTCCATGTTTATTAACTAATGCAAATCTTAATTAACAAATACTGAATCAACTTTTTTATAAAAAGTAACATCTTATTTTAGTTTCTGGTCGACTGAAAATAAATTAAAATTTGAGAGACATGTCATATACCTTTTGTTAAATGAAAGAAATATAATTATAGGCTATGAACGTCAATAATACTGTCCATTGACTCGGCAGGATAACCGCATGTGTTAGCATGTTGCTTCCGAGATTCAGGGAGGGGGTAGTCGCACAGACCATGAATCTAATCTGCGGTTTGATGACGAGGGCAGGAATTCTGGCCAGCAGAGGATGCGGCTTTTAGGGGGTTTTCAGCATCCGACTATGTGAGCACCAGGCTGGAAGTCACGTACCACCTCATTTACACAGTTCGTAAACATCTTTAAAACCTCGTACACTTTCAAATGGGGTAACACTAGATGGGGGACTTGCACTCCGTCCTGAGGTGGAGGAAGTGGCGACAGGAGGAAGATATCCGACTACCCTCTACCAATAACATAGCCGAACTCAAATATAACAGGGGGACGCTGTGAAGGCACGGGACGAGGCTAGGAAAAAGAAGAAAGGAATATTATTGTTCATTAGACGAGAATGCCGTTATTCTACACAGTGCCGTTTGTTAAATACAGCCGAACAATCAGGTGAAACAGAAAATAAGGAAAAGAAAATAATTAGGTAAACATTGGGATCAAAATATGACAAATAGAAAAGGAAACTAAGAACTAATAAAGAAGTTTATGAAAGAACAGAACGAATATTAGACACATGAGTAACTGAATTGTCTGGGAGGGGGGTCGGGGGATGAGGGGGGAAATTGCAAAAAACCGGAGGATGAAACAGGAAAAAGAGGAAAGTTCAGATCAAAAGTAAAATGTTTCAAGAGCTTCCAAGAGTAAACAAATAAAAAGGTATAATATGGACAGAAGAATGAAACTAAGAATGAAAAAAAAAATTATTGGAAACAAAGGAGGAAAGAGCAAGATATAGTTTATTTCATGTTGTCCTTAGTAGGCCACCCAACAAGAAAATACTGTTCAGTCTCCAGAAATATAAAAGTATTTTGTCTTCTATTTAATGTTTCGAACTTTTGTACTAAATGTTAATTTGTTGTGCTTATTCACATTTTCACACGAATGCCGATCAAACACAAAAACATATTTTTTTTATTAAAATATGTGATTTAATACTTGTTAAGGAACTTTTTCATTTTTTAATAAACATGGAATTTAAATAATGTACAAAAATGAGCTGATAATGAGATTCAAACAAGCGACTTAACAGATACAAACTTCTTAAACTACGCTCACAGCTACCGACAAACACTAGAAGTTAGAAGTGCTTCGTATTTAACAGCGCCTGGAAATCTTTTGATATTCAAATGCAACTTATAAAAAAAGGGATCTACGCCGTAATGTGTTAGGAAACTGATGTCTTGCATTGGCCTCCAAATGCTTTAAATATGAAGAAAATCAGTAATAGCAAGTCCCTAAAGTCCTCTTGTTGGACATAATTTGTTAATTCAGTACTCAATCTTTACTTTATTCTTGGAGAACAGAAAACACTTCACGTTAGTAACCACATTCAAATCGCCTGTAGCAGTTTTCTATTAGTTTCTAGTCGATAATTGTAACCATACAGTATTTCCAAGATAAATAATCTCCTTGCCGCTGACTTAGAGATATTTTGTCGAACTTCCTTGTTTTTACAACGATCTCACAAATTAGTTATTTTATTTTTTTACACTACTTAAAAATCTGATACTCGGCTATTATGATGGTGGTCCTCTGTTTTCTGAGGATTTCTCTACCACAGTCTCTATGACTGTGTCTTCTTGCCAGTCTACTTAATCCTTTCATTTTTCACCTTTACTATTGTGTCAGTTTCTTTTAATACACAGCACATTTTTAAGTACTTTTTTCTGAGATAGCCAACATGTCTGTGAAACTGTGGGACATTGGTTGGCACTGTGCACTATTCACTACATTGCTTCATTTATTTTCAAGAGGTTTCATTAATTTCCTACTTACACTAACAAATGTATAGTTTACACTAACCACACAATGATATTTCTCTCGCTCCTTCCGCGAGCGGGAAGGTAATGGGAATGACTAGCAGTAGTAAAAAGTGCCCTCCCCCACGCTCTGTACTGTAACTGAGTGTGTATGTAGATCTAGAGGTTCATA
Source organism: Schistocerca cancellata (assembly GCF_023864275.1). Lineage (NCBI taxonomy): Eukaryota > Metazoa > Arthropoda > Insecta > Orthoptera > Acrididae > Schistocerca > Schistocerca cancellata. The sequence goes on along the minus strand of NC_064627.1, from coordinate 185,222,951 downwards.
TGACTTTGGTACAAACGTGGTAGCTCAAAACTATTAGTTCAAGTCTACTTCCTAACGTAGCACTATCCTTTGTGACTGAGGCTTCGTGCGCGTACTCATGTCGAACAAACTTGGTACATGTATCATTTACTGACTGGAAAGAACCACTGTGGAGACAATAACCCCCACATATCAAAGGAATGGAATTGGCGGAGAAAAAGCAGTATTGCGAAAATACCCACACATTCCAGAATGAGAATTTCACTCTGCAGCGGAGTGTGCGCTGATATGAATCTTCCTGGCAGATTAAAACTGTGTGCCCGACCGAGACTCGAACTCGGGACCTTTGCCTTTCGCGGGCAAGCGCTCTACCATCTGAGCTACCGAAGCACGACTCACGCCCGGTACTCACAGCTTTACTTCTGCCAGTACCTCGCCTCCTACCTTCCAAACTTTACAGAATCTCTCCTGCGAACCATGCACAACTAGCACTCCTGAAAGAAAGGATATTGCGGAGACATGGCTTAGCCACAGCCTGGGGGATGTTTCCAGAATGAGAATTTCACTCTGCATCGGAGTGTGCGCTGTGGCTAAGCCATGTCTCCGCAATATCCTTTCTTTCAGGAGGGCTAGTTCTGCATGGTTCGCAGGAGAGATTCTGTAAAGTTTGGAAGGTAGGAGGCGAGGTACTGGCAGAAGTAAAGCTGTGAGTACCGGGCGTGAGTCGTGCTTGGGTAGCTCAGATGGTAGAGCACCTGCACGCGAAAGGCAAAGGTCCCGAGTTCGAGTCTCGGTCGGGCACACAGTTTTAATCTGCCAGGAAGTTTCACCCACACATTAGTATCCCGTACTTGAGAAAGACAGCACTTAGAGACTTGCAACAAAGTTTGCGCATAATGTCGAACATTTACGAAAATTTTCCTCCCTGATGACCGCCACAAATGATGGAAGGAAAAAGGTAATCGCTTACTACATTTTCGCTGCTCATACACTAAAACTACCACATGAAGCATGACGTTTTATTTTATTACTTTTTTATTACTATCTGTAATCTTGACATATTGTGCGAACAGTATTCACATATATGATTAATGTGCCAGAAAGATTCAATCATAGTACGACACTTGGTTCAGGAGATACTACGTTGTAAACACTGGAAGCTGGAAAAACTACCGCATCATGCAAAACGTTTAAATTTTTTACTTCGTTGCCACTAAATCTACCAGAACACCTTTCGCAGGCAGGAGGAACACATACCACTGGATGTACCTGCAAATTTATATCATTCTACAGCACAGCGTTCAGGAGACTCGACGCAGTAAGCATTATGTCGCGTAAAAAGGAAGCTGCAGGCCGAAATTTGCTATACATACAGATGAAATATGGGTACAAATACGCGTGAAATAAGTTAAATATGTGTGAAACATATCTGACATCTGCGTATGCGAGCAAAGCCACGGGTAAGAAGCTCATCCTAAACTCGTGAAGCAATTTCAGTCACATTTGGTATACATCTCAGTTACAAACTGGGAAGAAATACGTTGGGGGTGAGAACCACCAGCTTCCTATTGGGATGAGCGTGTTAACGTGGATAGAGAAGGAAGGATGAGATGTACAAACAGCGAGGGGGAAGCAGGAGACAGCCACAGATAGGGGAGAGGAAATGGATGGAGAAATAAAAGAGGGGGAGATGGACTGAATCAGGGGAGAGGGACAAAAAAAAGAGTAGGGGAGGAGTAGGTGGAAAAAGAGGGGAGTTGGCGGAGATGGACAGGGACAGTGGGGTAGAGGTGGATAAAGAGAGAGGAATGGGTAGGGAGAGAGGGGGAGAGGAAGGAGACAGAGAGGCGAAGGAGCAGATGGACGCTGAGAGGAGGGAGGAGAAGATGAACAGAGTGAGAGGAGGAAGGAGGAGATGAACTACTAGAAGACTGGAATAAATTAATACCTGGGCAAGGCCGGGTTTTACAGCTAGTTTATATGCAGTCAGAATTTAAAACAAAGTGAAGAAAAGTGAAACAAAGTGAAGAAAAGTGAAACAAAGTGAAGAAAAGTGAAACAAAGTGAAAAATCGTTATATTTAGTGAGGGCTAACTTGCAAAATCGTCGTGGAATGAAAAGTGCGTAAAGTTACGAAAAGTACAATGACACCTCCTGTAACACGTACAAAATACTGGGAAGTGAATTTTCCGGTATGTTTATGCTATGAGGTGTATTGGGAAGGGAAGAAAAGCAGCCCATGTAGTCTGTGCTACAATTGATCTCCCATTGTCACTTGTCAAATTTGAAAGGTTATATAAACGTTTGCATAACGCCTTAACAGAAATCAGTGAAGAGGTTATGCACAGGGCAGCAAAAGAAACTGTAGATGTTTGTGAATATACTGATATTGTTGCTGCATTGGACGGTTACTGGCAGAAGAGAGGCCATACATCTCGGTATGGAGTTGTTGCTGTTACCTATGTAGATACAGCAAAAATGATGGACTATGAATGTCTCAGAAAACACTGCCACGGTTGTGCCAATAAGGTGGTATGGAGAGCAAAAGGACTGTCTCTATTTCGAATAGGTCAATTGCTAGAAGTGATGTGTGATACACTCAGCATCTAGATGATGGTACTCTGAAGGCCTCAATAGTGTTGTGGCTGCTAAAACATACGGTAGAGCTGAAATCTTTTAAAAATGGAATGTATAGGACGTGTGCAGAAGACAGTGGGGGCAACATGTGGGAAATCTGCAAGGACATGACCGGAAAAAAATGACATTCTGATAGGAAAGCAACTGATGGAGAAGGCAGACTTCCAAATCAGAAATAGAAAACCTTACAGAATATTATCGTGTAGCCATAAGGAAAAACAGTGAGAATGTCAATGAAATGGGAAAAGCAATTTGGGTAACTCCTTTTCACAAAATATCCAGTGATGAACATCCACAACATGGCCTCTGTACGGAAGGAAATACTTTATTAAGCAAGTAGAATATGTCTGGAGAAAATAGACAAAAGCACACACATAGATATTTTCATATTCTGAACGCCTCGGATAACGTTTTCATGGCGAATCACAGAACCCAAAGGAAAGTTCCAGTTGTTGCATTTGGGACTGCTTACCAAAAACTTTCTTTTTTCTTTTGGTATGTCAGCTTTTATAACTGGTATGATGGTATGATGGATGCTGTATGTTTTAATGATGCAGTAACAAGCGAGTTAAAAACTATGAGTAGGCTAGGCATCAAAACCGGGGACTACATAAAAAATGGGCCTCTACGAATGGAAAAGCGACAGGTCGCTTAAGCTGAAAAAGCTGATGAAAGCCTGACAAAGGAGACCAAAATAACAAAGAAAACAAATAAAACTGAAAAAGATGAAAAGGTCACTCAGAAAAAACAAGATTATGGTGCTGGAATGTTTTCACATGTTGCTAACCGAAAAGAAAATGACATGGAAATATTTAGTTTCTATTTCCGATAGCGAAAGTTCTTGCATACATAGACATCATTAAATTAAAAAAAAAGTTTTGCGTGAATGGTAATACAGTGATTGCCCACACAGTAAACCAGATTATTCGACAGTGTATAACATATTTTAAGCTGGAGCATGTCAGGCGTTCTTAAATTATTAAAAGAGAAAATTCACTTACAAAAAGATTTTTTAAACAAACAAAACAAGAAATTAGTAATATTCCTGTTTCATTCTCTTAACAAGTTAATAATTGGAAAAATACAATTTACTTATCTTAGAAGAAAGATTAACGAAAGGCAGACTTACGTTTCTAGCATTTGTAGACTTAGAGAAAGCTTTTGACAATGTTGACTGGAATACTCTCCTTCAATTTCTGAAGGTGGCAGGGGTAAAATACAGGGAGCGAGAGGCTATTTACAATTTGTACAGAAACCAGATGGCAGTTGTAAGAGTCGAGGGACATGAAAGGGAAGCAGTGGTTGGGAAGGGGGTGAGACAGGGTTGTTCCCTCTCCCCAATGTTATTCAATCTGTATATTAAGCAAGCAGTAAAGGAAACAAAAGAAAAGTTCGGAGTAGGTATTAAAATCCATGGAGAAGAAATAAAAACTTTGAGGTTCGCCGATGACATTGTAATTCAGTCAGAGACAGCAAAGGATCTGGAAGTGCAGCTGAACGGAATGTACAGTGTCTTGAAAGGAGGATATAAGATGAACATCAACAAAAGCAAAACGAGGATCATGGAATGTAGTCGAATAAAATTGGGTGATGCTGAGGGATTTAGATTAGGAAATGAGTAAATGAGTTCTGCTATTTGGGGAGCAAAATAACGAATGATAGTCGAAGCAGAGAGGATATAAAATGTAGACTGGCAATCGCGAGGAAAGAGTTTCTGAAGAAGAGAAATTTGTTAACATCGAGTATAGATTTAAGTGTCAGGAAGTCATTCTGAAAGTATTTGTACGGAGTGTAGCCATGTATGGAAGTGAAACATGGACGATAAATAGTTTAGACACGAAGAGAATAGAAGCTTTCGAAATGTGGTGCTACAGAAGAATGCTGAAGATTATATGGGTAGATCACATAGCAAATGAGGAGGTATTGAATAGAATTGGGGAGAAGAGGAGTTTGTGGCACAACTTGACCAGAAGAAGGGATCGGTTGGTAGGAAATGTTCTGAGGCATCAAGGGACCACCAATTTAGTACTGGAGGGCAGCGTGGAGGGTAAATATCGCAGACGGAGACCAAGAGATGAATACACTAAGCACTAAATTGATGTTTCAAAGTACTGCATTGAAAAGGTGTTTGAATGTTGTGCAGGTGTGGTTAAATTTAACGGAACTAAACTTCTAACTGTTGTTATTTATAGATCCCCAGACTCCGATTTCACAACAGTTTTGCTAAAGCTGGAGGAGGTTCTTAGTTCACTTTATAGGAAATAGAAAAAGTTAGTTATATGTGGTGACTTCAATATTAATTGTATAAGTGATTGTGCAAGGAAGAGGGTGCTGGTAGACCTCCTTAATTCATATAATCTTATGCAAACCGTATTCTTTCCAACGAGAGTGCAAGAGGACAGAAGAAAAACCATAGACAACATTTTTGTTCATTCCTCATTACTAGGAGGGCATTCTGTTAGCAAAAAGGTGAATGGCCTTTCAGATCATGATGCACAAATTTTAACTCTAAAAGATTTTTGTGCTCCAACACGTGTTAAATATAGTCATCAGCTGTTTAGGAAAGCTGATCCAGTTGCTGTAGAGACCTTTGTACACCTTATCAAGGAACAAGAGTGGCAAGATGTTTATAACGCTGATACAGTAGACGATAAATATAATGCTTTTCTCAAGACTTTTCTCGTGCTCTTTGAAAGTTGCTTTCCGTTAGAACGTTCAAAACAGGGTACTAGCACAAACAGGCAGCCGGGTTGGCTGACTAGAGGGATAAGAATATCTTGTAGAACAAAGTGGCAATTATATCAAAACGTTAGAAACAGTCAAAATCTAAATGCAGCAGCCCATTACAAACAGTATTGTAAGGTGATTAAAAATGTTATTAGGAAGGCAAAAAGTATGTGGTATGCAGATAGAATAGCTAAGTCTCAGGATAAAATTAAAACCATGTGGTCAGTCGTAAAGGAAGTGGCTGGTCTGCAGAGACAGTTCGAGGATATAGAATCAGTGCGTAGTGGGAATGTCCGTGTTAATGATAAGTCGGAAATATGTACAGTATTTAATAATCACTTTCTGAACATAGCAGGTGAACCAAATAGAAACCTAGTCCCAACAGGGAATCATATAGCGCTCTTAGAAAAAAAGTGTTCCGAGACTGTTACCCGAAATGCTCCTCCATGAGACGTACAAGAGCGAGATTGAGTTAATAATTAAATCACTAAAGACCAAGAACTCTCATGGATATGACGGGGTATCTAGCAGAATACTGAAGTATTGTTCTATGTATCTTAGCCCAGTACGTAGCCATATCTATAATAACTTTTCGTTTAGGAGTGGTCGGTTTCCTGACCTATTAAAGTACTCTGTAGTGAAGCCACTTTAAAAAGGGAGACATTGATAATGTTGACAATTTTAGATCTGTTTCTATGCCATCGGTGTTTGCTAAAGTTATCGAGAAGGTTGTATATACAAGGTTACTGGAACATTTAAATTCACATAATTTGCTGTCAAATGTTCAGCTTGGTCTTAGAAATGGTTTAACAACTGAAAATGCTATATTCTCTTTTCTCTGTGAGGTTTTGGACGGATTAAATAAAAGGTTGCGAACGCTAGGTGTTTTCTTTGATTTAACGAAGGGTTTTGACTGTGTTGACCACAAAATATTACAGCACAAGTTGGACCATTATGGAGTAAGGGGAGTAGCTTACAATTGGTTCGCCTCTTACTTTAAGAACAGAAAGCAGAAGGTAATTCTCCGCAATATTGAGAGTGGTAGTGATGTTCAGTCCCAATGGGGCACTGTTAAGTGGGGCGTTCCCCAAGGGTCGGTGCTGGGGCCACTGCTGTTTCCTATTTATATAAATGATATGCCTTCTAGTATTACAGGTGATTCAAAAATATTTCTGTTTGCTGATGACACCAGCTTGATAGTGAAGGATCTTGTGTGTAATATTGAAACAGTATCAAATAATGTAGTTCATGAAATAAGTTCGTGGCTTGTGGAAAATAATTTGATGCTAAATCACAGTAAGACTCAGTTTTTACAGTTTCTCACTCACAATTCAACAAGAACCGATATTTTGATCAGACAGTATGGGCATATCATAAGCGAGACGGAATAGTTCAAGTTCCTAGGCGTTCGGATAGATAGTAAGCTGTTGTGGAAAGCCCATGTCCAGGATCTTGTTCAGAAACTAAATGCTGCTTTATTTACCATTAGAACAGTATCTGAAATAAGTGACACTTCAACACGAAAAGTAGTCTACTTCACATATTTTCATACGCTTATGTCGTATTGTATTATTTTTTGGGGTAATTCTTCTGATTCAAAAAGGGTATTTTTGTCTCAAAAACGGGCTGTTAGAGCTATATGTGGTGTAAGTTCGAGAACCTCTTGTCGACCCCTATTCAATAGTCTGGGAATTCTGACATTGCCGTCACAGTATATATTTTCTTTAATGTCATTTGTTGTTAGCAATATTAGCCCATTCCCAAGCGTTAGCAGCTTTCATTCAGTTAATACTAGGCAGAAATCCAATCAGCATGTGGAATGCACTCCCTTGACTGTTGTGCAGAAAGGAGTGCAGTATTCTGCTGCATCCATTTTCAATAAGCTACCACAAGAACTCAAAAATCTTAGCAGTAGCCCAAACTCTTTTAAGTCTAAACTGAAGAGTTTCCTCATGGCTCACTCCTTCTACTCTGTCGAGGAGCTCCTGGAAGAGCTAAAAAATTAAGCAAATTCCAGTGTTACATTGTTGATTTTCTTTATTTAAACTTACGACTTGTCACCTGAATATGTTTTTTTTATATTTCATTTTATCTGTTTCTAATATCGTGTTATAATTTTATGTATTGACTCGTTCCATGACCATGGAGACTTCTCCTTAATTTGGTCCCACAGAACAATAAGTGAATAAATAAATAAATAAATAGATTCAGAAGGATGTAGGCTGCAGTAGATACTGGGAGATGAAGAAGCTTGCACAGGATAGAGCAGCATGGAGAGCTGCATCAAACCAGTCCCACGACTGAGGATCACAACAACAACAATTTTTTTTACACTTTATTTTGAATATTGTGGAAGTACATTGTACCTAAATTAAAAATTACTAACAATTCAGTATGTGAGATGATAATCAATTTACACCTCATTATGAATTCCACAGTAGTTAAATTTTTGTCACATGGAGTTTCACATCATTACCTATTAAAGCTTTTGTGTGATAATTTTTCAAAATACTTTTTTAAAAGTTCAGACTAATACGTCCAGGCCCCCTTTCACATCTAGTACGAAATGTTTCAGTCTGTGACCGGCTGTCAATGAGAGACCTCCAGCTGCAATATGAGAATAAACTCTATTACGCAAGCTCACTGTTCGGAGAGCAGTGGGAGGAATTTCGTTACTGAACAGATCTACGCGTCCGTGGTGCTAATGCAATCACAGGAAGACAACGCATAGACAGGTAAGCAATTACAGGATCACAAGAGCTCATTACAAGGGAATGTTGTAATCAAATTCTGCCGACACGGACAATACCAGAGACGGTATAAGTTAACCTAGCGCAGAGTACTCACGCTTCAAGAGATGAGATCGGGAAATTGCTGCAAATCAGTAGTAACATAATTAGCGACTCAAAAACTGTACCAAAAATATTTTTGTGCTGAGTTGTGTCTATTACTGACTAGCTGTACGTGAAATATGGGACAGTCTCATTTTTTGCGTCCATTTTACTCCAATAATGCGGAAACTACAGAAAAGAGACTTTCCTTATCAAAGATACCGAGTGTCTGACATAAAATAAATATAATTATTGGTAATTCGGAATCAGGATAGTCACTTGAACAAATGACGAAAATTAAAAACCGAATTGGATTTTTAGTTCAGTGTTTTTTTTCTGATTCATCAAACTACTTTATCAAACCGGTATAACGCTAAGCCACATGAAGTGCACTAAACCCATCAATTAACAACGGAAGTTTTTTTCTGTATATTTTTTTGGCTCATCATCCTTCCCACTATTTTGATATCGCCTCCTGAGCTAACATCTTCATCTCCTAGTAACTCGTACATCAAACTTTCTCAATTGTTTGCTGGACGTAACCCAATCTCTGTCTTCCTCTACAATCTTTGCCGTCGACATTTGTCTCAAGTGCAAGAGAAAAAATGCCTAAACGTCTGAACACATGTTGTAAGAAACTGGCCCTTCATGTCCTTCAATTTCTCGAGCTAGGAAAGGCACATATGATTGCAAATTGGTGCAAGATGTTTGAAATCCTCCGAAAAATTGGTTAACGTTCAAGAGAAAAGTGTATAATGTACAATACGTGTAAGTACCCTGAGGGAGAAATTGGAAAATAGATTATGTGAAGTTCTTGCATTAAAAATTGGCGTAAGGCAGCGATGTAGTCTTTCTACTTTAATGGTCTTCCTGATAATCGAAGAAGCAATGAATAAATTAAAAGAATGATTAGGAAGTATAATTAATGTTCAGGTCGAAATAATATAAATAATATTGATATTCTCATTCAGAGTGAAGGACACTGACAGGACACGTTAAATAGAATGATCAATATGCAGAGTGCAGAATAAGGACTGATATTCATGTGCGATACAGTCTCGTGAAATCGGGTGAATCTTTCCGAAACACCCTAATATTTCTGTAACTCTAAGGAACCTGGAAACCTTGGGAAACGTCCTTCAAATTTCGTAGTTCCACAAATTTTATTTCTTCTCATAATTCATAACTTGAATCATGCGCTGTTGATGGGGTCAGGGAAAGCTAGAGATCCGGCGTAAAAGTCGAAAACTAAGTCCATGTTACGAACACCAAAGTGAGTCCTGACAATAGTTTCTGATGAAATTTTCTAGAGCAGTTTAGGTGTGAAAAGTCAAGCTCTGGTTTACATACAACGAGGTTGAACCTAAGACTCATTTCTTGTGTACCGTAAGTGCTTCTACATTCCAGCAGAAAAGAAAGGTATCTGGCGTGTAGCTGCGTAAACAGAATTTTCTGCTCTGACACGACGACGCTAACAGCTAGCTTTCTCGAACAGTGAAAATCCTAACTTCATTCACAGTTCGCATTCTGATAACGTTCACTCATTACTCCCTATCGCAAAGCGGATGATAGTGATCAGAACGCTATCTAGCTACTGGCAATAAGCTCAAGTACCTATCGTATATAAGTAGGGTAAAATGCACTTACAGATCACTAGCCTTAACATCAGTTTCCTAACTTAGAACATAGTAATTTTCATGGAGAGTGAAAAGCCTGAGTTCATAAATTAAGACGAGTATAGAAAATGTTGTTCGTGGAGAACTTAACTCGTCCCTTATTCGTACGATATCATGCGAATCATGGATGAAGGGCAACAGGCAGACTCCATGTTTTTAGATCTCTGGAAAGTGTTTGACACAGATTTCCAATGCAGTGTCGCGTCCTGGAACAATTTCCCTACACCAGTTTTTTTTTCTATTAGCTTAGGTGTTATCTACGTGGGGCAAACAGGACGTTGACGACAATATGGGTTCAGTTTGTTTGTCAAACTTTATAGCGGAGATGAGAGAGAGGAGCTCTCCTTTATTGAGATGTGTGTTCTGTTACAAGTTGTGGTAATTCTCGTGGAGCTGGCATAAGAGGCCGGCCGCAGTGGCCGAGCGGTTCTAGGCGCTACAGTCTGGAACCGTGCGACCGCTACGGTCGCAGGTTCGAGTCCTGGCTCCGGCATGGATGTGTGTGATGTCCTTAGGTTAGTTACGTTTAAGTAGTTCTAAGTTCTAGGGGACTGATGACCTCAGAAGTTAAGTCCCATAGTGCTCAGAGCCATTTGAACCATTTTTTGGCATGAGTGATCTGCTGAAAAAGCAAAATATTATATTTAGTCAGTTAGTTTATTTTTTAGGCAACATTTATTTATTGTGATGTCAGACCAAAATCCCTTAACGGAATGTCAGATACTTTCAGTAATCACTAAGGAAGGATCTTTATTAGAGATAAATCCCTACACTGCCACTCGGTTTGCTAACTACTGGCCACTTCGCCTAAATCATAAGTTATCAACACTTTGAAAAAATTTGCCATCAAACGAAGGCCACTTGCCCTGTAGTAAAAGTACCGATCAGTAACTTGTTCCTGCTATTCACTGAAATTCCTATAATTTAGTTCTTTGAGACAGGGACTGGCAGTCTCTGGTCAAGTCTGTCCAATGAATACTGAAAATTTGAAAATTGCTACTTACAAGGAAACCTCCCCATCGCACCTCTCTCAGATTTACTTATAAGTTGGCGCAGTGGATAGGCCTTGAAAAACTGAACACAGGTCAATCGAGAAAATAGGAAGAAGTTGTGTGGAACTATGAAAAAAATTAGTAAAACATACAAACTGAGTAGTCCATGCGAAAATAGGCAACATAAAGGTCAATGAGAGTCAAGGAGCGCTGAGGTCCCGTGGTTAGCGAGAACAGCTACGGAACGAAAGGTCCTAGGTTCAAGTCTTCCCTCGAGTGAGAATTTTAATTTTTTATTTTCAGTTTATGTGACAAACTCTTATGATTTCATCACTTTTTTGGGAGTGATTACCACATCCGCAAGAAAACCTAAATCGGGCAAGGTAGAAGAATCTTTTTACCCATTCGCTAACTGTACAAGTTAGATGGGTCGACAACATACTCCTGTCATGTGACGCACATGCCGTCACCAGTGTCGTATAGAATATATCAGACGTGTTTTCCTGTGGAGGAATCGGTTGACCTATGACCTTGCGATCAAATGTTTTCGGTTCCCATTGGAGAGGCACGTCCTTTCGTCTACTAATCTCACGGTTTTGCGGTGCGGTCGCAAAACACAGACACTAAACTTATTGCAGTGAACAGAGACGTCAATGAACGAACGGACAGATCATAACTTTGGTAAAATAAAGAAAGTAGAATTTTCAGTCGAGGGAAGACTTGAACCAAGGACCTCTCGTTCTGCAGCTGCTCACCCTAACCACGGTACCACGATGCTCCTGAGCTAACGTTATCCTTGATGTTACCTATCTTGCGCATGGACTACTCAGTTTGTATATTTTACTAAGTTTTTTCATAGTTCCACACAACTTCTTCCTGTTTTCTCGATTGATCTGTGTTCGGTTTTTCAAGGCCTATCCACTGTGCCAACTTATAACTAAATTTGAGGGGGGTGCGATCTACATCTACATCTACATCTACATCCATACTCCGCAAGCCACCTGACGGTGTGTGGCGGAGGGTACCTTCAGTACCTCTATCGGTTCTCCCTTCTATTCCAGTCTCGTATTGTTCGTGGAAAGAAGGATTGTCGGTATGCCTCTGTGTGGGCTCTAATCTCTCTGATTTTATCCTCATGGTCTCTTCGCGAGATATACGTAGGAGGGAGCAATATACTGCTTGACTCTTCGGTGAAGGTATGTTCTCGAAACTTTGACAAAAGCCCTTACCGAGCTAATGAGCGTCTCTCCTGCAGAGTCTTCCACTGGAGTTTATCTATCATCTCCGTAACGCTTTCGCGATTACTAAATGATCCTGTAACGAAGCGCGCTGCTCTCCGTTGGATCTTCTCTCTTGTATCAACCCTATCTGGTACGGATCCCACACTGCTGAGCAGTATTCAAGCAGTGGGCGAACAAGCGTACTGTAACCTACTTCCTTTGTTTTCGGATTGCATTTCCTTAGGATTCTTCCAATGAATCTCAGTCTGGCATCTGCTTTACCGACAATCAACATTATATGATCATTCCATTTTAAATCACTCCTAATGCGTACTCCCAGATAATTTATGGTATTAACTGCTTCCAGTTGCTGACCTTGTTAGCTTGCAGTTGCCGTGTGTCTGTCACAGTCTACCACCATCTTCTTATAGCTGGCGTGTTTATTACTTCATAAGGTGATGCCGAGGTGCGTCGCTGCACTCCAGCTGCTCAAATTACTCGCTGAATCTCTACTCTCCTTTAATCTGCCCCCTCTGAGCTTTTATGCTGATGCATACGGCCCTCTGCGACACCTAGGGAATATTCCCGTGGAAACTTCCTCCACATGTGATCGTCTCAATGTTTCACTATCACTGTAGCTTCCACCATCACGTACATCAGAATCTTACCACTGACCCTGATTGCCTTGGCAAACCATCAACAATAATCCTAATTGACGTGTTTGGTCAGCGGTGGAGGAGCAAACAGTTGCCCTGGGACTCGTCATCTCATACTGTTCATCACCCATCTGTTCCATCCACTTACAAGCCTGAGTCTGCTTCTAGTTATGATCTAACAAGCAATTAAAATTATTAATGTTTTCCTGATATGACATGAAATTAAAATTATTAACATTTTGTACGGTAATAACAGCAGATAGTTACCGAAGGTCCAAGCACACAGAACACGTTCTCCGATGTTTTAGTGATTCGAAGCCTTTGTAAGTGATAAAGCACAGTACATTGCCCTGGATAACGATTGTTCTTCGGAGAAAAAATTACCGTCAGGAGAGCCCAAGCGAGTGTGATACGACGGCTCTTGTTTTGAATATATGTAACCGATCTGATGGATAGGATAACCACCAGTCTGCGACTGTTTGCTCACGACACTGTAATGCACAAGAAAGTGTCGCGGTTGAGTGGCTGCAGGAGGTTACAGGATGACAGATAGAATCTGTATTTAGTGTTATGCATAGCATCCTGCTGTACATGTAAAAAAATGTAACTCAATGCAGATGAGTAAGGAAAACAATCCTATAACGTTGAAAAACAGTATTAGTAATGTATTGCTTCATACAGTCACACAATTAAATTTCTCGTCTTAACGTTGCAAAGTGACACGAAACGAAACGAGCATAATACGTCAGTTTCGGGGAAGACGAATGACAACTTCACTTTATCTGGAGATATGGTGGAAAGTGCACCTCATCTATAAATAAATCTGCGTATAGCACAGATGGTGTGACCCATTCTTGAGCAATGCTACAGTTCGCGAAATGAGGGCGCTTTTACCTGCTGAGTAGGCTAGTGGCCTTTGTATTGGGCAGATTAGAAAAGTCAGTGTCATTAAAACTGACTACTGGTTTCGGGTTTTCAGCCATCATCAGATTTGGCAATGAGAAAATATAATCAAAAAGCGTACACGTTTGTGCAGATGTACACTCTCCCGGTGTACAGTATTGATGAGAAGCTCCCAGGCTTCCAGTTGGGCGGCAGTGTCAAAATACCGGCAGTGCTAAAATACTGCGGTATTTTAACACTGCCACCTGGATGGAAACATGGGAGCTTCTCATCAAAACACAGGATATCCCAGAAATGTCGTGACAAGCTTCGACTGGTTGTATAGGATGTCTTGAGGAACAAATCGAAGATAAGAACACGTGTCTGGAAATTTCATTGAACGACCCCACAGAGCATCGAAGTTATAGGCTTTGGCGCCTGTCTTTAAGCTACCCCTTCCACAGCAAACGTGACTCAGTACGCCGATGGGTCGAAAGCGGAACGTCTTGCAGTGTTATCATAGCATGTCTTGCAGTGTTGTTCGTTATTCAGTGATCTTGTCTGATTGACACTATCGCCAGTGGAGAAGACGGAACTAGCTTCTATGACTGTGAAGATCTGTTGCCTCATTGGATGATGGTTTTGGACACCGGTTTCCATATGTTGTTTATTTTTCTTCTGTATACCGAATAATAATGGAGAATTTAGAGGTTTCAAGAATAAAAATAAACTGCAGATGGAAACTCGTATCCAAACAGTCATCCACCAAGGCAACAGAACATCACGTTGATACACTGAAGGCCCAAAGAAATTCGTGCATCTTCCAAATATCATGTAGGACCCACGCGAGCACACAGAAGTGCCACAACAAGACGTGGCATGGACTCCATTAATGTTTCAAGTAGTGCTGGTGGGAATTGAAAGCATGAATCCTGCAGGGCTGTCCATAAATCCGTAAGTGTATGATCTCTTCTGAACAGCACGTCGCAAGGCATCCCAGATATGCTCATTAATGTTCAGGTCTGGGGGTCTGGTGACAGGCAGAAGTGTTTAAATTTAGAAGAGCATTCCTGGAACCACTCTGTGGAAATTTTGGACGCGTGGGGTGTCGCATTTTCCTGCTGGAGTTTCCCAAGTCCGTCGGAATGGATGCAGGTGATCAGACAGGATGCTTACGTACTTTTCACCTGTCACAGTCGTATCTAGACGTATCCCATGTCACTCCAACTGCCCACGCCCCACACCATTACAGAGCCTCCACCAGTTTGAACAGTCCCCTGCTGATATGCAGGGTCCATTGATTCACGAGGTCGTCTCCATACCTGTACACGTCCATCCGCTCGATACAATTTGAAACGAGACTCGTCCGACCAGGCAATATGTTCCCAGTCACCCACAGTCCAATGTCGGAATGGACTGGCCCAGGCAAGGCGTAAAGCTTTGTTTAGTGCAGTCATTAAGGGTACACGAGTGGGCCTTCGGCTCCGAAAGCCCATATCGATTATATTTCGTTGAAATGTTCTCACGCTGACACTTCTTGATGGCCCAGCACCGAAATCTGCAGAAATTTCCGGAAGGGTTGCACTTCTCTCACGTTGCACGATTCTCTTCAGTCGTCGTTGGTCCCGTTCTTGCAGGATCTTTTTCCGGCTACAGTGATGTGGCAGATTTGATGTTTTACCGGGTTCCTGATATTCACGGTACACTCCGAAAATGGTCGCACGGGAAAATCTGCAATTTATTGCTCCTTAGGAGATGTCGTGTCCCATCGCTCGTGCGCCGACTATAACACCACGTTCAGACTCACTTAAATCTTGATAATCTGCCATTGTAGCAGCAGTAACCGATCTTACAACTGCGCCAGACACTTGTCTTATATAGGCGTTGCCGATCGCAGCGCCGTATTTTCCCTGATTACATATCTTTGTATTTGAATACGCAAGTCTATACCAGTTTCTTTGAGGCTTCAGTGCAGGAGATAAGGCGCACCCACACAGCGGTTCGTTCCGTCTCCTCAACTGGCGATCATGGCAATGAGTCGCGATCACTGAATAACAAACAACGTTGCGAGACATTCAGCCTACGGTTCGTCAACGTGCAAACCTACGTTTACCGCCAAAGGGCGCAGAACCGCCTAGTGGCAGGCGCCAGCACCTGTAACTTGACTCTCCGTAGCATCGTTGGATGAAGTTTCCGGACATGAACTCCTATACTTGATTTATTCAAGACACCCTGTACATGCCCTCAAATTTTGTCATAATATTTCTGAGACGCCATGTACGTCGCTGTTTACATTTTCTAATTTTCAGATCTGATGATGGCTGAACAGCCGATACCGGCTGGTTTAGAGGTGTGCTGCTAGATTTGTTACCGATTCGTGCGATGAGAACGCGAGTAACGTGGAAACGCTACGTGAACTCAAATGGGAATTCCTCGAGTAAAGAAAACGTTCTTTTCATGAAAGCTATTGAGAAAGTTTAGAGAACTAGTATTTGCGAGAAACCGCGGAACGATTCTATCAGCACAAACATAAATTTCGTCTAAGTACTGCGAAGACAAAATAAGAGGAATTGGTTCTTTTACTGAAGAATGTAGGCCGTCGTTTTCCCTCGCGGGAAGAATTAAGGGAATGACTCGCAATGATGTGAGGTACCCTTCGCCATGCACCGTATGGTGACTTTTGAGATATATATGTAGATTTATGTTTTCATTGTGATCGGTAATAAAAAAAAGCATAATTTTTTGTAAGCTTTCTCGTACCCAGTGTTTCTTTAGCTGAACACTATAAATTTATAGTTTGAAAATATATTTTTTTGATATACAGTTTCGTTTAGTATACTAAGTTACAGAGAAACATTGTCTATTGGTTAACATAGGGGCAGCGAAAATCTGGAAATCTGAATTTGGGTCTTCCTCTGGGTTATATTCGTATTAACCACGATATTATCGTTGCACTGGAATTCAACATACTTGCGTGTAACTTTACTGATAACATTGTCTGTCACAGTATTTACACTGACTACGACCTCATTACCTTAATTCATTCCATATCAGTGAATTTAGTTCAATTTGTGTGTGATACTTTAATCTCAAAATATCTGAATTTGTTACGGGGCATGATATTATTGTTTCTCCAATGCCTCACTACAGGATCAAGACAAAACGCGAACTTCATTTTTCAAGGAGTGGGACATGGATTAAGATTTAACTTGCAGTGACTATGAGTTCCTCACTGCGACACATATGCTCGGGTAGGAAAGGGATGAAGAACGAAATAGGGGTTTTTCGGAGGAAAAAAATGCCGGCATTAGGCTTTGTGAATGGAGGGAACATCGGAAAACCTAATTCTGCATCACTTAATGATGATTTAAAAGCCTGTCCCCCTATAATGTGAGACCCATTTGTTAACCACCACACAATCTCACTCGCAATTTTCTTCCAGTGAAATGAACTTATTTAATAGAGCAGATTCTGAGGAGTTGTGCATAACTTCCGCGAAGGTAATAAATCGGAAACTTGCATTACGCGAGGGAAACTGCTAACAGGAAAAGTTGGGAGTGAGGAGCAAGGGATTCAGCATCTCAGACGCAAGTGAATAATTTCAACGGTTTGTACTGCTTATGGCTGTAACTGTCGCCGAAAAAAAAACCAGATCATTCTAACACAAACTATACTATATGAAGAAACAAGCTACTTATAATCTAAGTAGTTATCGTCGGCTAATTAATACAATTAAAAGCTTTCAGACATGTGAGATAGAAGTTTTGTACGTAACGAACCTTTTACATTTCTTTGCACTGGAGGAATCGTGGTCAGAGAAAGTACGTGAGGAACACATTAAGATTTACCTTCTCTGTGAACAACGTCCAAATTCTTCGTTTGCTAATTACGTGTTCCGTGGATTTTTATTGAATTGTGGCAGTATAAAGACTACCTACACAGGATTTGTTTGTGGTTATGTCTACGTGATACGCAGTTACTGGTTGCTGAATAGCACACTGGCTTAGAATTGATGAAAGCAAACATATTAATCTTTAATACTACTCATGTAACATGTGATTCGCTAGCATTAAATTTTGTGGGTACATATTCCACCAGTTGTAATTAAAAAATTGTATACAGAAAAAGAACTTGTCCAGAAATTATAAATGTACATTATTTTAAAAATTTGCTTGTTTACTTGTTAAGTATTTCATGTAATTGGGCAATTCATCGATGAAATTTTGCTTGCATACTGAACTTCTTTTCAGTCTCTCACAGCTTTAGTAATGAGTTTTAAATGTAATTTTTTCCTCTATTCCTGTAACTGTTGACATTACTATTGTTCTCAAATTATGATGGATTAGTTATAACGAATTTCACAAGTGAATATCAATATTGTGAAGGAGCGATTAAAATGCCTATTTCTCTAAAGAGGAGTCTACACAACAATTCCTGAGGAACAAAACATTTCGTTCTTACATTTAGCTTTTGTGCAATCAGTATTTCTTTCTGAGTAGTAAATTATAACAGAAAATTATTCCATGGAGCTACGTTAATACCCCGTTTTGTCTCTTTCCAAACTATGAATTAACGAGAAGGATAAAAGTTGCTGAAGTTTGTTGTTTGAGCAGTTTCGCAAGACGTATTTACTGAATCATGTTCATGTGCTTTATTGGTTGTTGATGCTATACTATTTGTAGGTGGTAACTGTATACACTGTGTTTCTTTCCAAAATTATGGGAGAGAGAGTTTTCAGAGATTCATTAAAAACTGCTGATATTGGCTGAGCCGATTAATCGTAAGTTTATTTCAATTCAAGTTTTCATATCCATGCACTTACAAAAACTTTGAACATCCTATCGTATTTACTGCCTCATGCCCATGTAATAAAATAATTATCGGTGTTGTTCTATTTGTAGTACAGAGTTGCATATATCATGGAAGAGATAATTTTGAGAGGATCACTTAATACAATAATTCTGTGTAAGACATTGTAACCAATTTCTTCGATTGCTCTAACCGCGTGACTTACCACGCGTATATCTTCTACGACTACTACACGTAGAAGTGCAAACATAACAATATTTCTCATTGCTCAATACAAAATGTAAACAGTAGTATGTTTTCTACGCAACACGTGAACGTCAGAATTTAAAAGTGCTGCAGATGGATCGTATTGACAGCTTTATATAGCCATTCTTCTTCTTCTTGTTCTTCTTCTAATATTACTTCTTGGCTTCTAACGGACTCTAAATTACCCTCAAGTGTTGCGTCCAAATGCTTCTATCTTGTACTGCTTCCTGAGAATTATTTACACTCATCCTGTCACGTATTATTTTTATTTTACTTACCCACGAATTACTGGGCCTCTTACCAAAATGACTTCTCCATGAATATTCTTGAAACCACTTCATCCTCTTTCATTGGTACCAGATGGTCTGCCCACTGAAGTTGTGAAAACATGTGGATTTCTGCGTTGTGTCTTCCCTTCCGCCCGCATCTCGTGGTCGTGCGGTAGCGTTCTCGCTTCACACGCCCGGGTTCCCGGGTTCGATTCCCGGCGGGGTCAGGGATTTTCTCTGCCTCGTGACGGCTGGGTGTTGTGTGCTGTCCTTAGGTTAGTTCGGTTTAAGTAGTTCTAAGTTCTAGGGGACTTATGACCATAGCAGTTGAGTCCCATAGTGCTCAGAGCCATTTGAACCATTTTTATCTTCCCTTCCAGCTTTGAAACTCTTGGTCACTGTATGGACCAAATATTTTCCTATAACTCTGTTTACAAATATTTGTAACGGGTGTTCTTCCACTTTTAACTGAACTCTATGTGCGTGCTCTATAGGTTAGGACCGGACTGATAACTGCGTTATATAGCTTCATTTTAGTTTTCCTTGTCTGTAGTTTACACCACAGAAATTTTTGTGAGTAGCAGTAGGATCTCTTTGCACTTTGCGGTCTCATTTTCACTTGAACTTCTCTCTAAATTTGTTTGTCTATCACTGCTCTCAGAAACTGGAACAGTTCAACGTGTTGCAATTTATGTTTGCTGATTATCAGATGAAATTGGTTGTCTTGTTCATCTCTACATCTTTGACCAATCACTTATTTTATTTCCTAATCGTTTACTTTTAGGCCAAGTTTGGATGTTTCCTATAGGAGCTCCTCAAATATCTGTCTAATCACTGTTTCACTTTTTCTAATGAGCACTCTATGATCTACATATGCTAAGATCTTAACTTTATTTCCTTCGAGAGCCTCACCAAATACTAGTTTGAGTCTCCCGGCAACACTCTCAAAGGCTACATTAGAGAGAAGAGGGGACAGAGCATCCCCCTGTTTTAGTCCATTTTTATTTTTAAAATGGTCAGATTTTATTAAGTTTATTAACATCCTGCATGTATTACCATCCATGCACGTTTTACAAATTTAACAATTAAGTTTAGATGGAAATCTAAGTCTATCATCACATTCCACAGGCTATGCCTGTGATGGCGTCATACGCTTTCATAAAATCTATGAACAAGTAATGAATTTTTTTATTACATCTCCAAACTTTTAATTTATTGTTTTGATTACAAATATACTGTAACTATGGATCTAAAAGACGTTTTGATAATCCCCAATTATATTTTCTGTACATGGTTACAAGAGGTTTAGCAATAAACAAGATAAAATCTTACAGACTGAGTTAACTAGTGATATTTCACTATAATTTCTGAAGTCTTCCCTGTCGCCTTTTATATGTATCGAGACTGTTAATGATTCTATCTGTTCTGCTGGTATGGTCTCAGTTTTCCAGATTACTCTTTTCAGGTGACACAAACACCTATGTGGTGCCACTCCTCCATAGCTTAGATTCTCCTTGCCACTCTCAGTTACCTTGTCAGATTTTGGATGTTTGATACATCCCAGCAACTCTTCATGTCTCGGTTTTGGAATCTGATAATTATTATTGATTCCAGATCAGAATAGTATAGTAGATTGTCCCATTTATTTAAGCATGCATAGATAAATTAGACGCATTCATCTGATATACTGAATAATACACTTTTAAAATAAGCAAATAATTTTAAAATACCAAAAAGAAGTAACAGTAAAATATTGATAGGTACACCTCCTAACTGGTCATATAGAAACGAAGGAAACTCTTGCTGAAACAAGGTCTTTGGTCCAAAATTTATTTATGGATTTACAATTACACAAATTTACTACTGAAAATTTGTACTGAACTGTGAAAAAACGAGTCTGTTTGTACATTGTACCTACATTACTTGTAGAGGCTACACAGATATGAACTGCAGTTTATTAACTTGCCTGTAATGAGGTCATTAATAACAGATTTTCTTTCATATTTGCTGTAACAGACCTGAATATGGCTAAAGCCGAAACCTTTTGAATGTGTCTATATTGTTAACTGAAAATCTAATCAGGGAACATTTCTACTGTTCATTTACTTTTATTTTAATTTACTACCGTTTGGTGTACGTGGCATGCAGCTAGCATGATATTATTGTCGTAGTACATTTGACGATTACAACAAATTCATGTTAGTAACTACAGAGAACTAGTATTTGGTAACATATCACACAACACATAATGGTAACCGCCAACAAATACGATTCCTTTGATAATTTAGAAAACAAAATTAAAGTGTAAATACCCCAATTTGATGTACACTAATACTGTCATTATTTTGTAGTTACACAATAGCTTTCAAAAGGTAAAGATTAAGCAGTGTATACAGTGTATAGATTTTGTACTGTTGTCTGGCTACTCACGGATGGGGGGGGGGGGGGGGGGGGAGGGTACAGAATGCTCTCCGTATACGCACTCAACTGTATGTGCGGTTAAAAATTCTTAGCAAAGTCTATGACTATTTTATTATGTTTTGCATTTTCTGATGCGTCAAAATTAGTGAAAAGCTGGTGTATTATTTGTCTTAATCTCTTGCTGATGACCAAGCCGATCACACGAAAAGAATGCGGAACATCAGATTTTGATGCTGATTAGCAATTGCAAGTTGTGCAGTCTCTAATGCCTATACTGTTATGGTAATACTGCATTTCAGAGAAGACTGAAGAACGGTTAACGCGACGTTAATAAACTGGGTATCGAAGAATGTCCTATCATAAGACGTAAACAGAATAGAAATATGGTACGCCTTCAATTGATTATTAACTATTATTCGCCTTTCTACTCATTTAACGATATTGAAACCTTTATACCATACATGAATCAACAATTCTGCGGAGAATAAATTATAACGACATTGCTAGCGCTCTGTTTCGTTTATGTTGTGCGGTCAGTGATTCCTTGCAGTCTGCACAGCAAAGATAAGGAACAATCTCTCAGCTCAACAAATATAGACAAATGGAAATTAATCCACTTTGGTCCGGAGACGAAGAATGATACGGTGCAATAACGTCACTTTAGAAGCAATGACTAAATTCGACTGTCATGCATTAGGTCAGGCAGTAAATTCACTGAACGTAAAACAGAAAGAATACTTGTGCCACGTCATGAAGGAGATGTAATACAGAATTAGAAGGAAAAAACTCGAACCCAGTGAAGGTGCTAAGGTTCGATGCAGAATCAGGAATAAAAATTTTAAAAAAATATTTAGACGCCCCACCCAAAGAGAAAAGCGTTAATTACGACTTCAGACAAGGATATATCAAAACTGACGTGCCTGGAATGCTCAAGTGAGTGGAGGAAGTGTAGATAACGGACTGGCTCCATCATGAATACGTAAGATTATTGATACAAAGCAAGTAATTAACCAAAAAGAAGAAAAATGTGCTATGAATGAGATGAAAATAAAACTTTAGTGAAAGAAAAACATCCTCTATTACTGAGTCACACCTACAATGGAGCGAGAGTGTCAGATTAATATCGAAGAAAACGAAATGAAGGAAATGTCTCATTTAATACCCTGTAACCGTTGCATACTTCTGTTAATGCGCTATGGTGCACTACCCAACTGTTCGCCAAACTGTGAATGAGATAGCGTCGAAGTAAATTAATAAATGAATTTTTCAACAGCCACTCCGAGACACGGTTTATTGTCATCTTATTTAGATTTAATTTATCTTACTGGTTTCAAGTTATAAGTGCCGTCTTCTAGCAATGATAATACATAGACATTAAGAGTGCACTGTCACTTTACATATTTTGGTGTTATGTGCTCTTACAAACAACTTCTGCGTAATGTACGTCTTGATGTTTTCATGGTGTAATAATTCAGCCATTAAATTTCGGGACGGCAACCGCATAAACTTTATCTCCTCTTTTTTAATATATCGGCCGTATATTCCGAAATTTAATGGATGAACTTGTGCATAATTTTATACTCCCGTTATCTTCTGTGTGCCGGAAATTCTCGTGAAACTTAAACAATTGCCATGAAACAGTCATGTTGACGGTTTCTTGACTATCACTGTTTAATAAATAAGTTTTTCAGTAACCACTCAAACCAAGTATCAGGAAGTAATCTATGAAACTATTCATTAGTATTTAGGTGTCTTACGACAAACACTATCCGGCACTGAACTTGCGTCCTCCTCCACCCCCACCCCCAAAAAAGGAAAAAAAAAGACGTGTACGCTTACTTGGCTCACAGGTCACAAGGAAACTCATTCAGCCAGTTGACGTATGAACCAGTCAACATTCCATCCCCTTACAGCACAGTAACTTGGGGGAAAGCTCAGGAACAATATGCCTTTCGTAGCGTGTTACATGGCAAAATATGCCGCGGTTAAACAAAGTTAATATTGTTACGCTGCATTTCTAGGGATGATGAAATATGACATCTCTCTTCAACAGTGACGTCAGAAAATGGAATGGAATTTTCTACTGCGTCGCCGTATGTGTTTTCCAATACATGTTGGTTGCGATGGCATTTTCCTAGCTGCGCTACACCGAGGCTCTTACTTAGGTGTTCACGTCCGACACATACTGTTTTAATCTGCCAGGAAGATTCATACTCGATAGCAGAGTGAAAATTTATCCATAATAAATCAATCTATTGCTGCAAACACAATAAATAACAATGTAATTATCAGCATAGCTCGCCAGATGGACACCAAACAAATACTGCTAAAAAAAATCCTCGCCTGGCTCAAATTTCATCGACGGAGAGGGCAGCACAGCTGCAGATTAAATGCATTTGCCAGAAAAGCTAACTGCGAGCGGCGAGACTGCAGCATAAACCTACAATAATAATCGGACGTAAAGGGGTGTAGCCGACAGAGCGGGGTATGCGTTCTGCAGGAAGGCTAGTCAAATGAGAAATACATACCGCAATGTTTACTTCCGTATAAGTGCACCACGGACAGAGAACAGAGGATGTAACTAACTGGTTTCGTGGAAACGCCCTTACGGCTGCCCGTTCAGTAGCGAGGGAAACCTTTATCGTAACAGCCCCGGAAATGGCGTACTCTGCCAACATGCAATAGGGCACCTGAGGCAACAGCCGATCACAGCCGAAAGCACTCGATTCGTTACGAATGGCCGCTTGGTAGTCATCTAGTCAATGGGGCTCTATGGCGCGAAGTGAAAAGTCACCTTTAAGCCACCATCTGCTGTTCTCAGGGGTCGTCGACCAAAATGGCCGACATTTACGGCCTAAATATCATCTAAATATCAATGACCTAGTCCTCCCTCACAGCAGGAATGGTTCTCATTAGTTTCTATGTCTTTGTACTTGGACTAACTATGGCAGAATGTACAGTGTGTGTACAGAAAAGGGTGATATCTAAACTTGGTTTATTTAACATCACTTGCAGTTTTCTTTAAATTTAGAGTAATGTGTAAAAAATAATATGCAGCTTTCTGCAGTACATTTCACGACTCGTTGAAGAACATGGGTTTAGTCGTCGACGGCTACCGCGGAAAAAAATCTTCGTCACTACAGATATGTCCCTCTTGAAAGCACACCATTTATCCTAGCGCATAAAAAATAAACCAAAAGTTTCAAATCTGAAAAGATCGTTCCACAAAGGCTAGTATCAGCAGGTCCAAAACACAGACGAGAGAATTCCTCGTTACCCACAACTGTTATCATTACTAAACTTAGTTCCATCGCACTGCATCTACACAATGAACAATGTAATCAGTGGAACATACACTAAAGCTACTCGCATACTCTGGAAACCCCTTCGAAGTGATGACAGAATGTACCGGGTGGTTGCAACTCGCAGAGGTTCAGTGTTTGATGTAATTATTGTCTGGCAGCAAAAATTGATACATATACTAATGAATGATCACGGAATCGAATTAAGCTGAAATAAAAGAACAACAGTTCCAATTTTGAATACCAGGTCTGGTGCCCTGAATGCAAGAAGGACGTATAGAAAGGTTTCCCTTTGTAATGGATTAGGAACGGGACTGAAGTACAAAAAGTCAAACAAGTGACAACTGCCACTTACACAATTTAACCAATATGAGCGCCAGAAACGTCGACGTGACGCTGTAAGGCGCCAGATTTGCACCTGTTAGCCAAAATTGGAACCAATTTTTTTCCTTCTTAAATCGGTTGCGCGTTAATGCATTAGCATATATATCAAGTTTCGCAGCCATAATATAACAACGGCCCACCCTAGACCTTCGTAATAAGCTGCATTTTAATTGTAACCACGCAGCACTTAGCACGGAATAACATGCTAGGATTTCTTCCCGTTGCAGCCCCACAATACGTGTAAGGAACGACTGGTTAAATACCTCTGTGAGTGCCACAATCAGACTGATTTTCTCTTCGTACTCCCTGCGTGAGTTATATGTAGGTGGCTGAAGAACTTCAGTAGATTCTTCACTTAATACTGGTTCCTGATCTTCTGTAAGTAGGCTTCCGTGGGACAATTTGCACTTACCTTCAAGAAACCGGTTTTTCAACGTTTCCATGTCATTCTCCCATGAGTCAAACAACTCTTTGACCATTCTTGCTGCCCTCAGTATGCGATCAATATCCCTTAGTCTTGTTCGGTGTGCGTTCCGCAGACTTGAGGAGTATTCTAAGATAGGACTCACAAATGATTTGGAAACAGTCTTCTATATAGACAGCCGGAACTTTCTAGAGTAGTTGACTAATTTTAATCATGAATCATTGATATTCTAGTCATAGGATACTAGGGTTTTGCCGTTTGGTGGAGAACATACGAGGGTGATTTGAAAAGTTCTCGGAACGGAATAGAAAAAAAAGTACTTACGTCACTGAAATTTTCTTTATTTTTCAATGTAGTCTCCTTGTAGATAAATGCACTTGGTCCAACGATGTTACGGTGCCTTGATCCCATCTCGAAAATGAGCTTCCTCCAGCCCTGCAAAATAGTTGTCAACTCCGGCTATCAAATCTTCGTTTGAAGTGCATCTTCGTCCACCAAGAAAATATTTCAGTTTTGGGAAGAGATGGAAGTTAGACGGAGCCGTATCAGGTGAATAAGGCGGGTGTGGCAACAATTGATACCTTAGTTCGTGTAATTTTGCCATGGCGACGGTACATGTGTGCGGTCGCGCATTGTCTTGATGGAAGATGACTTTCTTCCTTGCTAAACCTGGTGTTTTTTGGCGTATCTTTTGTCGCAATTTGTCCAGGAGGTTAGCATAGTATTCTCTAGTAATTGTTTGTCCAGTGGAGAGATAATCTACAAACAGAATCCCCTTCGCATCCCAGACCACTGATGCCATGACCTTTCCCCGCAAGTTGTCTTAGCTTTGGTGGCGGAGAATCAGCATGTTTCCACTACTCTAACTGTTGTTTTGTCGCTAGGATATAGTAGTTCACCCAAGTTTCATCTGTGGTCACAGACCTGCGCAAAAAATCTTGTTCGTTTCTCCTAAAACGGGTCAAACATTGTTGCGATATGTGCATTCTCATGCGTTTTTGATCAAGCGTCAAGAGTCGCAGCACCTATCTTGCAGATAAGTTTTTCATTTATATTTCTTCAGTTAAAATGTGACATACCCTTTCAGATGACATCTGGCAAGCGTGAGCAATTTCACGCACTTTCAATCGGCGATCCTCCATGATCATTTTGTGCACTTTTGCAATGATTTGGAGTAGTGACACATCTTGGCCGACCACTGCGCGGATCATCATTTAAGCTCTCCCGACCAAATTTAAATTCATTTGTCCACTTGGAAACAGCTGAATACGAAGGAGTAGACTCACCCGGTGTATTCTGGAAATCGGCATGAATGTCCTTAGATATCATACCTTTCTTTACAAAGTAATTAAAATTCAAATTGCTCTGATAACTATGGGACTTAACATCCGAAGTTAAGTCCCATAGTGCTCAGAGCCATTTGAACCATTTGAACTAAAAATCTGAGGTCATCAGTCCCCTAGAATTTAGAACTGCTTAAACCTAACTAACCCAAGGAGATCACACACATACATGCCCGAGGCAGATTCGAACCCGCGACCGTAGCGGTCGCGCGGTTCCAGACTGAAGCGCCTAGAACCGCTCGGCCACACCGGCCGGCCACAAAGTAATTAATCACTGCTCGAATATCGATTTTTTCCGTCTTCGCAAATCACTACGAGGGAACAACAATAGAGCCACGTCACCGCCACAGCCCTCTTCTTAGAGCACTGACATGGAACGCGTTTACGGGTAACAGTCCATTGAATATCAAAATTGGTTCAAATGGCTCTGAGCATTATGGGACTCAACTGCTGTGGTCATAAGTCCCCTAGAACTTAGAACTACTTAAACCTAACTAACCTAAGGACATCACACACATCCATGCCCGAGGCAGGATTCGAACCTGCGACTGTAGCGGTCGTGCGGTTCTAGACTGTAGCGCCTTTAACCGCTCGGCCACTCCGGCCGGGCAATGAGTATCACGTAAACAACTCGTTGCGCTAGCGCTGGCCTCTCTTGATGACCCTCGCAATTTTACGAAACGACATTTCAGTGCCTCTATTGTTATGAATTACGATGCAAAGTTCCTTTGGACATGCATGTGTGTCCGAATGAACAGGCACTGTGACGACTACAGCCGTTATGAAGTACAACAAACGCATTCGCAGTTGCGAATATGGACAACCAACGGCTTTATAATGGAATGACGACAATGAAAATCTTGACTGGACCGGGACTCGAACCCGGAATCCCTGCTTAATGCGAGGGGCAACTGGAAGTAAAATGTCTCGTCGGTACGGGAATGTACACAATGGATGTACGAGTACAGGTTGTAGACACATGGTTAACGGCATATGTAAGTTTGGGTCTGGTCTGACTCGGATAGGCAAATGGGAAAATGGTAGTCAGGTCACGCAGAAAGTGTTATCACTTCTGTCTCTAAGCTGGTCGTAAGTTGTGTTCCAAAAATGAACAGAACAGTGACAGAAGTGATGACACTTTCTGCGGGACCTGACTATCATTTTGCAGGACAATGCTCAAGCACGTACAGTGCAAGCTGTTGCTGGTTTGTTTGACTGATGGGTCCTGCTAAGTGCTATACCACCTACTGCACTCCCCTGACTTAAGCCCTAGTTGGTTCAATTCGATTTCTAAACTGAAGGAGATACTTTACGGCTTTCGCTTCAGAACTGGTACAAATTCGTCCGGCAATAGACCGCACCGCTCCAACTGTAAGCACAACTGGCACTGCTAAGAGTATCCTACGACTTCCACATTGCCGGCAACGGGTTATACACAACGCTGGTGAGTACTCTGAAGGTCAGTAAACCTTTGAAACACGTATCTATTTTGAACGAGCTGTAAATAAATAGTTGCCACTGTTAAAGTTCCGACCCTCGTATAAACGGTGCAGAGACCAACGAGGAACCATTCTATTGATCTGTGGCAAATCTGACGACGTAGTACAGTGCTTGCGCACGTACAAGTGTTTTGGAGTACACGCTTTAGCCACATTGTTCAACACAGCAATAAGCAGAAGACGAACTCCATGCGTTCCCATGATGATCCCTTGGTACAATAAATCACTGGTATTTCTATTTCTTCAAAGTATTGCCATTTTCGAAGATAGTCTACTGACAATAGCTAATACATATCTGCTGCTGGTAATTGATCAGTTATTACAGTTAGATGAAATAATGTTTTAGCTTGAATCTTTAGTTTTTTCTTAAGAATACTGTCAGTAAGTGTGACTTTCTGTGTCGATATCAATAACATAATTTAATAACAGGTGAATAAGACAGCCAACCTGTTACAATAATTGGTGGTTTTCAGTTACCCTTAACCATTCTTCCAACGGATTTAAACCCGTCTTCTTCAGAAGCACAAAAAACCAAATTCACAATACCAAACAGATTGTATCTTGTCCTTCTGAAGAAGACGGGCCTAAATCTGTTAAAATGATGCTTAAGGTTATTGAAAGTTACCATTTATTGCAATTGTTTGGCTGTGTTACTCAGCTGCTGTTCTGTAACCGTTGCAGAAGTGCAGCCACGTTCAAAATATAAATTAAGATATATAACAGAATTCCATGTCGTTTGTCACAGTGAATCAACCTTCGGAGCTCAGCATCATGCTCTAAAAATTACCATGTGCAATTCTGTACAGGTCACTTGAAAATGAGTCTGGAGTGGAACGGATACTAGTTAACCAAAATTAAGAAATATTTCATGACTGTCTGTAACTGTAATTCATTTATACAGCCTTCTTTACAACATGGTCGCGATAAAGCAATACTACCGACAGGCACAGTATTAATTTGTTAAAGTTTATTTCGAATGAATATGGGAACGTCGTAAACGCCGACTGTTATGGATAGATCCTAAACAATGCTCAGTGGCTCGAAAAAAATTTGAGATATCTGAGAGACACGAAGATACGATGCCACTATAGACGACACAGGAAATGCGACGCTGGAAACGGACATATCCTTCCGCCAGATACACGAGTACCGTTGGATTCCATCTCACGTAAAGTATTTCTGGCATTTTCGCGGGCATTGTAGTGATTTTCTCGCCGATATTCCACGTCAGATGTTCCACTATTCGGAAATTCGCATAATACATCAGTCCTTTTGGAATATTCCATAGAAAAAGGTAGTATGAACTGGTCTGAGAAAAGATAAATTACACTACTGTCCATTAAAATTGCTACACCAAGAAGAAATGTAGATGATAAACGGGTATTCATTGGACTAATATACAGGGTTATTACAAATGATTGAAGCGATTTCACAGCTCTACAATAACTTTATTATTTGAGATATTTTCACAATGCTTTGCACACACATACGAAAACTCAAAAAGCTTTTTAAGGCATTCACAAATGTTCGATATGTGCTTCTTTAGTGATTCGGCAGACATCAAGCCGATAATCAAGTTCCTCCCACACTCGGCGCAGCGCGTCCCCATCAATGAGTTCGAAAGCATCGTTGATGCGAGCTCGCAGTTCTGGCACATTTCTTGGTAGAGGAGGTTTAAACACTGAATCTTTCACATAACCCCACAGAAAGAAATCGCATGGGGTTAAGTCGGGAGAGCGTGGAGGCCATGACATGAATTGCTGATCATGATCTCCATCACGACCGATCCATCGGTTTTCCAATCTCCTGTTTAAGAAATGCCGAACATCATGATGGAAGTGAGGTGGAGCACCATCCTGTTGAAAGATGAAGTCGGCGCTGACGGTCTCCAGTTGTGGCATGAGACAATTTTCCAGCATGTCCAGATACACGTGTCCTGTAACGTTTTTTTCGCAGAAGAAAAAGGGGCTGTAAACTTTAAACCGTGAGATTGCACAAAACACGTTAACTTTTAGTGACCTGCGAATTTGCTGCACGAATGCGTGAGGATTCTCTACCACCCAGATTCGCACTTTGTGTCTGTTCACTTCACCATTAAGAAAAAATGTTGCTTCATCACTGAAAACAAGTTTCGCACTGAACGCATCCTCTTCCATGAGCTGTTGCAACCGCGCCGAAAATTCAAAGTGTTTGACTTTGTCATCGCGTGTCAGGGCTTGTAGCAATTGTAAACGGTAAGGCTTCTGCTTTAGCCTTTTCCGTAAGATTTACCAAACCGTCGGCTGTGGTACGTTTAGCTCCCTGCTTGCTTTATTCGTCGACTTCCGCGGGCTTGCCCGCACGCGTTCAACCGTTTCTTCGCTCACTGCAGGCCGACCCGTTGATTTCCCCTTACAGAGGCATCCAGAAGCTTTAAACTGCGCATACCATCGCCGAATGGAGTTAGCAATTGGTGGATCTTTGTTGAACTTCGTCCTGAAGTGTCGTTGCACTGTTATGACTGACTGATGTGAGTGCATTTCAAGCACGACATACGCTTTCTCGGCTCCTGTCGCCATTTTGTCTCACTGCGCTCTCGAGCGCTCTGGCGGCAGAAACCCGAAGCGCGGCTTCAGCCGAACAAAACTTTATGAGTTTTTCTACGTATCTGTAGTGTGTCGTGACCATATGTCAATGAATGGAGCTACAGTGAATTTATGAAATCGCTTCAATCATTTGTAATAGCCCTGTATTATACTACAACTGACATGTTATTACATTTTCATTCAATTTGGTTGCACAGATCCTGAGAAATCAGTACCCAGAACAACCACCTCTGGCCGTAAGAACGGCCTTGATACGCCTGGGCATTGAGTCAAACAGAGCTTGGATGCCGTGTACATGTACAGCTGCCCATGCAGCTTCAACTCGATACCACAGTTCATCAAGAGTAGTGACTGGCGTATTGTAACGAGCCAGTTGCTCGGCCACCATTGACAAGACATTCTCAGTTGGTGAGAGATCTGGAGAATGTGCTGGCCAGAGCAGCAGTCGAACATTTTTTGTATCCAGAAAGGCCAGTGCAGGACCTGAAACATGCGGTCGTGCATTATCCTGCTGAAATGTAGGGTTTCGCAGGGTTTGAATGAAGGGTAGAGCCACGGGTCGTAACACATCTGAAATGTAACGTCCACTGTTGAAAGTGCCGTCAATGCGAACAAGAGGTGACCGAGATGTGTAACCAATGGCACCACATACCATCACACCGGGTGATACGCCAGTATGGCGATGACGAATACACGATTCCAATGTGCGTTCACCGCGATATCGCCAAACACGGATGCGACCATCATGATGCTGTAAACAGAAACTAGATTCATCCGAAAAAATAACGTTTTGCCATTCGTGCACCCAAGTTCGTCGTTGAGTACTCCATCGCAGGCGCTCCTGTCTGTGATGCAGCGTCAAGGGTAACCGCAGCCATGTTCTCGTAGCCGATAGTTCATACTGCTGCAAAGGTCGTCGAACTGTTCGTGCAGATGGTTGTTGCCTTGCAAACGTCCCCATCTGTTGACTCAGGGATTGAGACGTGGCTGCACGATCCGTTACAGCCATGCGGATAAGATGCTTGTCATCTCGACTGCTAGTGATAGGCCGTTGGAATCCAGCACGGCGTTCCTTATTACCCTCCTGAACCCACCGATTCCGTATTCTGCTAACAGTCATTGGATCTCGACCAACGCGAGTAGCAATGTCGCGATACGAAAAACCGCAATCGCGATAGGCTACAATCCGACCTTTATCAAAGTCGGAAACGTGATGGTACGCATTTCTCCTCCTTACACGAGGCATCACAACAACGTTTCACCAGGCAACGCCGGTCAACTGCTGTTTGTGTATGAGAAATCGGTTGGAAAGTTTCCTCATGTCAGCTCGTTGTAGGTGTCGCCACCGGCGCCAACCTTGTGTGAATGCTATGAAAAGCTAATCATTTGCATATCACAGCATCTTCTTCCTGTCCGTTAAATTTCGCGTCTGTAGCACGTCATCTTCGTGATGTAGCAATTTTAATGGCCAGTAGTGTAACAACACCAGGAAATTTCCCCTTTGAGTTCATGATCGCCAATAAACGTGAATACCACTCACGAATTAGGTCTTAGGCTTCCTACAAGGCAGTACCAAAAGCGATCTATGATCGTGGGACACGCGATCAGCATTTCGCCGATTCTTCTTGTCGATATTGCAAGTAAATGAATCATGGTGACGCTGCTGCTTCTTTATTCGAACAACTCCTCATTTGGTCTTCGTGAAGCTGACTAGACCCCGTAACAGACTTCCCCACTTGAGAAAACTCCATAGATGTGTATGAGGTCTGACCAGGTCTTCCAGCACCAAAGACAGCGATCTAACATTTGGCTATGGGGGCGAATCACTTGATTAGCAGATTCACCAAAAATCTGTAGAATGAGAAACGTCAGTTTTCTGTTTAATGTCAGTCAGCTACATGGATAGTTTTGTTCCATAAATCCCTCAGTTAGCCCGAGGTTTTTGGAAAATTTTCCTTGGTTAAGAGGCAAATTCCAGAAGCAGTAGTCACGTCCTAAATTCCTCTGTGATACGTGGTAAAAAGAGTACAGTTCTGCAACAGCCATCTTTCTCTAATGACGACAGAAAGTATTTTTAAAACACCGTCGGCAGCATCGCCTACGATCGGTCGTGATTCACGTCCAGGTCGAACAGGTCATCGAATGTACATTACATTCTCATAAACGAACAAACAGGGTGTGCAAAATAAAACTGAGAACTGATTCAGAATACACTACTGGCCATTAAAATTGCTGCACCAAGAAGAAATGTAGATGATAAATAGGCATTCATTGGACAAATATATTATACTAGAACTGACATGTGATTACATTTTCACGCAATTTGGGTGCATAGATCCCGAGAAATCAGTATCCAGAACAACCACCACTGACTGTATTAACGGCCTTGATGCACCTGGGCATTGGGTCAAACAGAGCTTGGATGGCGCGTACAGGTACAGCTGCCCACGCAGCTTCAACATGATACCACACTCCATGTGGTGACTGGCGTATTGTGATGAGCCAGTTGCACGGCCACCATCGAGAAGACGTTTTCAATTGGTGAGAAATTTGGAGAATGTGCAGGCCAGGGCAGCAGTCGAACATTTTCTGTATCCAGAAAGGCCCGTACAGGACCTGCAACATGCAGGTTCATTATCCTGCTGAAATGTTTCGCAGGGATCGAATGAAGGGTAGAGCCACGGGTCGTAACAAAATGGTTCAAATGGCTCTGAGCACTGCTGAGGTCATCAGTCCCCTAGAACTTAGAACTACTTAAACCTAACTAACCTAAGAACATCACACACATCCATGCCCGAGGCAGGATTCGAACCTGCGACCGTAGCGGTCACGCGGTTCCAAACGCCTAGAGCAGCTCGTCCACTACGGCCGGCGGGTCGTAACACATCTGAAATGTAACGTCCACGGTTCAAACTGCCATCAGTGCGAACAAGAGGTGACCGAGACGTCTAATCAATGGCACCCCATACCATCACGCCGGATGATACGCCAGTATGGCGTTGACGAATACACGCTTCGTATGTGCGTGCACCGCGATGTCGCCAAACACGGATGCGAGCAGCGTGATGCTGTAAACAGAACCTGGATTCATCCGAAAAAATGGCGTTTAGCCATTCGTGCGCCCAGGTTCGTCGTTGAGCACAGCATCGCAGGCGCTCCTGTCTGTGATGCAGCGTCAAGGGATCGAGACGTGGGTGCACGATCCGTCACAGCCATGCGGATAAGATGCCTGCTAGTGATACGAGGCCGTTGGGATCCAGCACGGCGTTCCGTGTTACCCTCCTGAACCCACCGATTCCATACTCTGCTGACAGTAATTGTATCTCGACCAACGGGAGCAGCAATGTCGAGATACGATAAACCGCAATCGCGATAGGCTACAATCCGACCTTTATCAAAGTTGCAGACGTGATGGTACGCATTTCTTCTCCTTATACAAGGCATCACACAACGTTTCACCAGGCAACGCCGGTCAACTGCTGTTTGTGTATGAGAAATCGGTTGGAAACTTTCCTCATATCAGCACGTTGTAGGTGTCGCCACCGGCGCCAACATTGTTTGAATGCTCTGAAAAGTTAATCATTTCATATCACAGCATCTTCTTCCTGTCGGTTAAATTTCGCGTCTGTAGCACGTCATCTTCGTGGTGTATCAATTTAAATGGCCAGTAGTGTATTTTAATGGTGACTCAAGAGAGTGTATTGAACAGCATTACATAATTACTTACTTCATTTGCTGACTAATAATTATAGCTATTAGGAACAGTATGTTATTAGGTTGATTAGTACCTCCAAGTATATGTATGGCAAGAGCAAGTCATTAATGCTTATATTCCCCTGGACTCTAGTCAGGTTTTGAAGAGTGTC
This sequence comes from Schistocerca cancellata, assembly GCF_023864275.1. NCBI lineage: Eukaryota > Metazoa > Arthropoda > Insecta > Orthoptera > Acrididae > Schistocerca > Schistocerca cancellata. The sequence goes on along the minus strand of NC_064627.1, from coordinate 185,188,203 downwards.
TGCATGGAAGCAAAACGGTTGTCTACACTGACTAGCATGGTCCACATTATAGTACAGTTACTACCATGAAGCAAACATCAGGTAGTAAATTATGTGACATATTTGTGGGAAGACTGTCAAATGCAGAGACAAAACAACTAACACACTAACGTGCGTAGATATTAGGGTAGTAGTGATCACAATATCTGCACTTGGAAGCCGTAGTGTCATCTACTGGGGGCCCTATGTTTGACACTATGCACTGAACGGTGTGCTTGGAAACATGGAAACACTACTGCGTGTACAACCAATGTACTTTCTTGTCAGATCTGCGTATCCTCCTTTACACAGCGGGCAAGCCTGTGATGTCAAGATACTGTGCGAGGCGTGCACGCCCAACAACTTGTCGGCTACTTGTTGGTTTCACAGTCCTTCAACCAGTTTCCATAGACGCTCACGACAGTAGCACGTGGCGGCAGACCAGTTCGGTAATTTTCAAGGTGCTGGTTTCCATGTACCGAATCATATCAACTGAGCTCTTGTCAGAGTCACTCATTTCTGTTAATTTCCCCATTTGTCCGCGTACTGTAGATTAATTCCCATCAGTATCTGCTCCGCTTATACAGCGTGAGGCAGATAAGACAGGCCACCACAAATATAAATAAATATATCTAGGTGAGGCTTTCTCGACGTTACAGCCGACAATATGGGAGATTTCCTGACGTTCGTAACTAATTTTTATCGATTAATGTCGCCGATTTACAACAACGAATTTTCACGTATTTTTTTTCTTTTATAATGAAAGAATAGACTTTTTCAGTATCATTTGAAACAAGATTCTAAGAGAAGTTCAACGGCGTAACATGGAAGGGACCTGATTGAATAGTATCAAGAGAACAGCGCCGCAAAGCACTGTCCCGCAGACAGGAGAAGAGGTTCCACGTGCGTCTGTCTTAACTGTACCTACCAAAAATAAGCCAGTACGCAACTCCGGTACGATTCGTGTGTTTATTATCACCACTGTCATTCCAAGTCCTCAAAATGTTCACCTTGAGCATTGCTACATATTATAAATTGATCCTGTGGGAACAATACCGCACGTTGAATTTTATCTGAAGTTAACGGTAGCATAGGCTCGGTGGTTATTTGGCATTTCACGTCTTCGGGAGTCGTCGGTGTTTCCTAATAAACGCCTTAATTGAATTTGCGCCGTAGATAAATGCTAAGTGTGGTGAGTGTGCAGACCATTTTGCGTTTCCTGAACGACCGTTCCAATGTTCTCAAAATGTTCTCATAAGAAGGTCTGTTACTACATGTGCTGTCGTGTTGGTACGACATCGATTGTCTTATGTCCAGTAGGATGTTGCCTAGTAACTACAGCAGCAGTATATACGAGGGCTGGAACTTAAATAGTGGCAACTATTTACTCACAACCGACACAAAACAGTTACGTGTTCGCACCTGTTACCGTCCTTCAAAGTAGTCACCAGCGTTGTGTAGAACCCGTTGCCAGCGATGTCGAAGGCGTAGTATACCGTTAGCAGAGCCTGTTCTGTTGATGGTGCAAATGGCGCGGTCTAAAGTTATGGTGAGTCTCGTGTACGACTGTGATGATGTTACCCTAACACATTACGTTCTACAACGGCAGACCGTCAGTGCACAGTGTTACTGTTCTTTTTTGGAGCATCACCTGCGACCAGCTTTGCGAAAGAAGCGGCGACATCTTTTGCGCAACCCACCCATCATTTTGCACGACAGTGCGCGGTCGCATACAGCGCAAGCTGTGGCTGCTCTGTTCGGTCGATGGGACTGGGAAGTACTGTACCATCTACCATGCTCCTCGTACTTAAGTCCTTGGGAATTCGATCTGATCCTGAAAATGAAGGAACCACTTCGTGGCATTCGCTTCAGAACTGTTCCAGAGACTCGACAGGCAGTAGACCACTCCATTCGCACCATCAACAGAACAGGCTCTGCTAACGGCATACTACGCCTTCCACATCGCTGACAACGGGTTCTACACAACGCTGATGACTACTTTGAAGGACAGTAACGAGAGCAAACATGTAACTCTTTTGTATCGGTTGTGAATAAATAGTTGCCCGTATTTAAGTTCTAACCCTCGTATAAGGAACTCGAGATACCTGAGTGTAGTTAAATTCGCAACAATAACGCAGGGACCAATGATGCGGATGTTGAAAAACATGCACCAAACATTGACAGAACAACAGCGTTTTTTCTCCATTTGTTTGAATCACCACAGATTTCCAACTGACGATTAGAGCATATTGGGAGTATTGACATGCTCATGGTTTGCAAACGATGCTTCCACCTGAAACAAAATTTTACATAGATATGCCGGATGCCGGATCACATTGCACTTTCGTAGATAGCATTCGGAGTACTGTAATAAATTTTGGAAGTCATTGAGTGAAGCTCTGGATGCAGCGAAATATGAAAAGGATGAAATGCGACGGAATATTGAGTTCGAAGAACATTTGTTTGGTTAATCCCTCTTGTACTTCCAATATACCTTTTAGTGACTTTTGCATTGTGGGTTAGTGCAGATATGATGTTAGTTACATTTATTTCATCACTTGCTCTTCAGAATTCCAGTTTCTACAACATTTTTTATAATGTTTGCAAAGACAGGTTGTCAGTGCTCGCCATGATCTGGATACTGCGGGCCTGGGTGGCCGAGCGGTTCTAGGCGCTTCAGTCTGGAACCGTGCGACCGCTACGGTCGCAGGTTAAAAATACTGCCTCGGGAATGGATGTGTGGGATGTTCTTAAGTTAGTTAGTTTTAAGTAGTTCTAAGTTCTAGGGGACTGATGACCTCAGAAGTTAAGTCCCATACTGCTCAGAGCCATTTGAACCATTTTTTGATCTCTTCAGCATACAACCGCACTGCTGTTGTAATGGTTTATTGACATTCGCCATAACCGACGCTCACCTTTTTGACTGTCGTTTGCCTTGTGTACATCTCCATAGCTTTACGAGTAAGTTTTCTGATTGCTACAACAGCAGAAGCCAAGCCGATGGGCTTCAAGCGCACAGTTAAACACTAGAACCATACAGGAGTTACGTGTTTGCTTATGTTTGGTATAACAGGGCAGAAACTACTACTCTTGACGGCGGGACACTGGTTTGGACCGCTGTTATATCGATACTAAATGATCAAACTCCCATATATGTTATGTCGTTAAAGTTAGGGCACAAAAATTCCGTTAGGGGGAAATAGAGTCGATGTCGTAATTCGGCGACTACAAACGCTAAAAACTACTTGCTAACGTCAGGAAATTCACCGTATTGTCAGCTATAACATGGCGAAAACTGCGTCTCGTTATAATTATTCATTCTGGATATATCAGGTGGTTATATTTTAAGTGCTGCTGCTCAGGGTGATCCAGTGTGGGCTGTGATTATCGAATGGCAGCGAAACCTGGTAGATATGCTAATGCCTTTACACGGAACCGATTTACGCTGGAAGAGAAAGTATTTCCAATTTTGGCCACCAGATGCTAATCTGGCGCTGTACCGCATCTCATCGAAGTCTCCGGTACTAATATTGAACGAACGATGCAAGCAGCGGTTAATAACAAACCCTATATTATGCCTTTCTCACTTGTTTGTTCTTTTCCGCCGAGTCCCGTTCCTAATCCATTACATATGGAAACATTTCTATATATCTTTCTTGCATTCACAGCGCCAGATTTGCACCTTGTTGCCAAATTTGGAACTAATTTTTTTCCAGCCTGAATGGGTTCCGCATTAATACATTACAAAATCTACCTAGTTTCGCTGCCCTAAGATAATTACAGCCTGCAGTGGACCTCTGTGAGCAGCTTCATTTTAATTATAACCATCTGCAATTTGGGGTGGCCTGTCTCAGCTGCCCCACTCTGTATACTCTTTCCTCTACCAAATCAGGTGCTTGCAACGACACCTGGTAGCGCTATATCTCGGAGTGGGCAGTGGCCACAGTGTGTCACTTCATCGCTATTTGTAGACTGGAAATCAATAACGGGCTATGTGCCAAAAGACAAATTCCGAGTTAATCGTTTTTCTTTTATGACAAAAATATTCTAATGAAAAAGCCTCAACAATATTTTTTAGTTATCAACAGTAAGAGTCAAAAGGCTATAGCAACATTTTTTGGAATTCCCTTCCTTTTATCAAAGAAAATTAAATTATTATAAAAAACGTATAACGAACTAAATGCCAATGGTAAGACCTTTCTTGAAAATCTCGTAGGTGCTCCAGTCTTACAGTTCGTTAAACACTGTGCTCATCTTGACAACACTAGGTGCAATTTTTTTCACTTCAATCCAACTACATTTGGAAATATTTATTTTTGTTGTGTTAATATGTGTATTCGGTGGTTTCTAAAATAAAACAGTCCTCAGGCTGAAGAATAGTAATCACAAATCGATTGTTAGGTGTCGCATTCTCTATAAGTCTGACGAGGTCTTTAGATACTTAACACTCTGACGTTCTTCCAGCCTCTTGCGTTTTTCAACGTGGGCAAAATCTCTGTCACTCGCTGCAAACAATTACAAAGCTTTATGGCACTAAGCCAGCTTTAGCCTCATCAGTGGGCCGGCATGTGTCGCTCATGTTATCTTTCGCACTACTAAAATGATACACTACTGGCCATTAAAATTGCTACACCACGAAGGTATGTTACAGACGCGAAATTTAACCGACAGGAAGAAAATGCTGTGATATGCAAATGATTAGATTTTCAGAGCATTCACACATGGTTGGCGCCGGTGGCGGCACCTACAGCGTGCTGACACGAGGAAAGTTTCCAACCGATTTCTTATACACAAACGGCAGTTGACCGGAGTTACCTGGTGAGACGTTGTTGTGATGCCTCGTGTAACGAGGAGAAATGCTTACCGTAACGTTTCCGACTTTGATAAAGGTCGGATTGTAGCCTATCGCGATTGCGGTTTATCGTATAGTGACATTGCTGCTCGCATTGGTCGAGATCCAGTGACTGTTAGCAGAATATGGAATCGGTGGGTTCAGGAGGGTAATACGGAACGCCGTGCTGGAACCCAACGGCCTCGTATCACTAGAAGTCGAGATGACAGGCATCTTATCCGCATGGCTGTAACGGATAGTGCAGCCACCTCCCGATCCCTGAGTCAACAGATGGGGACGTTTGCAAGACAACAACCATCTGCACGAACAGTTCGATGACGTTTTCAGCAGCGTGAACATCAGCTCGGAGACCATGGCTGCGGTTACCCTTGACACTGCATCACAGACAGGAGCACCTGCGATGGTGTACTCAACGACGAACCTGGGTGCACGAATGTCAAAACGTCATTTTTTCAGATGAATCCAGGTTCTGTTTACAGCATCACGGTGGTCGCATCCGTGTTTGGCGACATCGCGGTGAACGCACATTGGAAGCGTGTATTCGTCATCGCCATACTGGCGTATCACCCGGCGTTATGGTATGAGGTGCCATTGGTTACACGTCTCGGTCACCTCTTGTCGCATTGACGGCACTTTGGACATTTCAGATGTGTTACGACCCGTGGCTCTACCCTTCATTTGATCCCTGCGAAACCCTACATTTCAGCAGGATAATGCACGACCGCAAGTTGCAGGTCCTGTACGGGCCTTTCTGGATACAGAAAATTTTCGACTGCTGCCCTGGCCAGCACATTCTCCCGATCTCTCACCAATTGAAAACGTCTGGTCAATGGCGGCCGAGCAACTGGCTCGTCACAATACGCCAGTCACTGCTCTTGATGAACGGTGGTATCGTGTTGAAGCTGCATGGGCAGCTGCACCTGTACACGACATCCAAGCTCTGTTTCACTCAATGCCCAGGCGTATCAAGGCCGTTATTACGGCCAGAGGTGGTTGTTCTGGGTACTGATTTCTCAGTATCTATGCACCCAAATTGTGTTAAAATGTAATTACATGTCAGTTCTAGTATAATATATTTGTCGAATGAAGACCCGTTTATTATCTGCATTTCTTCTTGGTGTAGCTATTTTAGTGGCCAATAGTGTAGTAAAGGTTTGGCCGCTTTTCAGGTTGTTGCCAACGGCACTCTGCTTGGTTTTTCACGTCTAATAAAAAAAAAAATCTTTCCGTTGAGCTCGTTATTGATTTTCACTCTACATTTGTTCTTCTAAGAGTGTCCTTTTCGCTACAGCTTGTATTCCTGCATATAAGGTACGTGGACAATTGTGAGCTCCATTAGAGAATAGTTACATGCTCAGAGACGGCGATGCCAATAGCATGCAGCAGGCACCATTTCCAGCAAGTGCAGGGAGTACTTACTTTCTGTGGCCAGCAGCAGCCGCAAGAGAAGGCGGAGGCGCCCGGGGAACCTTCCTGTGGTCCGGATCTCCGCATCCGACGCCTCTTCCTCACCTTGCTGGGCACGGCGTACATGTAGTTGGAGAAGCGCCGGCGCGAGTGCCGCACTATCGATACCCAGTCGATCATGATGTCGATGAGTCTCGCAACACTGCCAAACCACTTCCACTGCAGCACAACCACCTGCCGTCGACAACGGCCAGTATCGACGTAGTTAAGAGACGGTCGTTTTCGAGATAACCACTGGCCTCGCTTACATAGCGAACAGCATTTCAGAAGTTGTCATCTGTCGCGACTGAACTGTGTGGGATCCGAGTGTTTTGTTCACCAACGTGTTTGTAGTTCACACATTTTGGACAGTTTTACTCCACCACGAACCTCCATTTAGTTCTTGCCCGATACGGAGCCGCCTATGGAACGACAAAGTAATGGTAAGAATCCATAAATAAGAGACACGTACGTCTTACACTCTTTACAATTTTGAAGGTTTTTCTGGGTTATCTACAACTTGTACAGAAACCTGACAGCAGTAATAAGAGTTCAAGGATATAAAAAGGGAAACAGTGGTTGGGAAGGGAGTAATACAGGGCTGTAGCTTTTCCCCGATGTTATTTAGTCTGTATTTTGAGCAAGTAGTGAAGGAATCCAAGGAAAAATTTGTGAAGGAAATTGAAGTTCATGGAGAAGAAACAAAACTTTGAAGTTCGACGATGACATCGTTGATGGTCCGGAGACACAAAGATTAACATTAACAAAAGTAAGAAAAGTGTATTGAATGTAGTAGGATGAAATCAGGCAATGCTGAGGGAATTAAATTCGGAAATGACAGAGAATAGATTACTGGAGCTTTTATATGTGGACAGCAAAGTAACAGACGACGGGCTAAGTAGAGAGGATACGAAATGTAGACTCTCAATAACAAGAAAAGTATTACTGAAAAAGTGGAATTTACTGAAGTCAAATAAAAATCAGAAACTCTTTTCTGAAAATATTTGTCTGTAATGTAGCCTTGTATGTTAGTGAAACTCGAACGATAGGCAGCTCACACAACAAGAGAACAGAAGCTTTTGAAATGTGTTGCTAAGAAAAATTATTGAAGATCAGAGGGCAATATCAGACAGCGAACGACGAGATTATGAATCGAAATGGAGAAAAAAAGAAATTATGGTATAATTCGACTAAAATAAGGAATCTGCTTACAAGACACAGTCTGAAGTATCCAAGTATTGTCAATTTGGTAATGAAGGGAAGTGTATGTGGGAGTAGGGGTGGGGGAGGGCGGAGGTGGTGGGAGGGGTAAAAAGAGGTATGGGTGGAGGGTGTGTAGGGATGTAAAAATTGTGGAGGGCGAGCTAGGCTTGAATACAATAGGCAGGTTAAAGTGGACGTTGGCTGTAGTTATTCGGAGATGAGGCTTGCACAGGAAAGAGTAGTGTGGAGAGCTGCAACAAACTGGTTATCGTTCTGATAACCACAACAACAACAATGCTCAATCTCTCCTGCACTCGACTGTAGAAGAGCACCTGCAACCATGTAATTACACTATATTATTGCTTTCCCTATGGTGACAAAATTCTCTCGTAATTATAAACGTATCTTGATAGCAAGACGAAGATGACAACCATCTTCGGATAGCTCCTAATGTCTTTGGTACGATGAAGAAAATTGTGAGGCGACCTAGTAAGGATGCATTGCCAACGGTATAGTGTGAAGATACTGGTTATGTCCCTCAATGTGTCTATATTCCGACGTAATTGTCGTAAAGAAGTGTGACTGTAACTTAAAAGTTTACTTGACAGCACTATAGTGAAGCTATACTCACAGTATATAAAACTTTTCTTTAAAAGAAAAAGGGGTTACATTACCGGTTTCCACGAACTACGTCGTCATTTTCAAATGTAAATCATCAGTTGGAGTATATACAGTTGAAAATGTGACAATACAATGTGCTTTATGGTACCTGTTGCACAAGGAGTTTTGATCTGAAGATGGTTGCTCAACAAGTCAAACTAGGTTTTCAGCTGCTTCTTTACATTTCCATCAAGGCAACTAAATTTATAACGAACTATTATGAATCAAGTATCTCCTCAGCTGCGTCAGGTATAACAAATACATTCGCCCTGTTACATTAATTAATCGTCACAAGCGAAAATTTTCCGGCTGCAGCGACTCCCTACTGAGGACTAATTATGTTACTGTGTGTAATTACTTGATAACGACAAAGAATTCTGATTGCGCAATCAGAATTGATTGGCAGAATTTATACTAACTAAAATTTGCGTTCGATGTAACACCTAACGAGGCAGCTATTGATACGAAAAGCTGGTGATATGGAAAATTGGATGTGTCGTAACCAGGGGCTTGTTTCGGGATATCATAACAGCAACGGAATTATATTGCTGAACTGACAGGTGCTTCACAATTCATGTACAAAACATAAACTCTCAGTATCGAAGTGTTACCGAGAGAAAATTTGTGACACATTATCTGCGTTGCACGTAGAGATAAACAATGGGCGTATTTTTAAAAGGATGAAATTTTATGTATGGACTGTTATTACATGTATTTATTCATCACGGTTGCGACTTCGGCGAATTATGCCGGTTTCTCGTGACACATGTAACAACACAAATTACATAAAAGCCAGTTCAAGTTGAGCAACACATTCTTTTCTCAAAATATTTCATAATAACAAAATTGTTTTAGAAACAATTATAGCTATTCCTAATTTACTACATTGTGCATTAGAGCATCGTTCTATTTAAGAGAAGACTGTCCTCGAGTCAAGCATGTTTCCCTATATATAATGAGACAGGAGTCCTCTTCATTCATAAAAAATAGTAACTCTATATATACTGCTCTCGGTTTAGTAAAGTGCTACTTTCTCCTGTGTTGGACACCAGAATTGTGTCCTCCCGAAAGAAACGGCGCATTGATCACTTTGTAGTGAGGTAGGAAGCGCTACAATTTTTGAGAAAACAAATCTGTTTATTTGTAAACTGTTTTAAGAAACGAATTGATTTCTAAATTTGAATTGGTCTCTAAGCAATTTATGTTGCTACAGTTGTGACTTCAAAATGGCATACCAGGCTGAAATCGCGACTACTTTGGATAAATACATTTAATAACAGTCCATCACCCGCGTCCGTAATCGACGTTACTAAGAAGCGTTTGTGATGTGACGCTCGAATTTCAGCTAAGCCGGTTAGAATCATGATGATTGAAAATTTTCACTCCCATTATTTATCCGGAGAGGGGAGGAGAGGTGGATTCGTCACGCTCCTGATCACGACCCTTTGCGCAAATGTCCTGGATTAAATTTCCTACCACTGTGCAGTGTCTTGTACACTGCAGGGGTGTGACACTGTTGACGGTGATGGTGATTAAGCTCGGCAATCATCTTAGTGCTATTCGAGAGGGGCAGGCTGCGTGCTACAATTGGGATTCATTCTCTCCCTTCCCTTCATCCAAAACAACACAAACCCAACACTACACCGTACAAACACTCATCACACTCAACCTCACGACACAGGTACACACTTGATACTCCGTAAGATGTCGGAGGAATACAACTGCAGTCCGCCTCCGTTAGGATCTTAACCACGAACTGGAGAACCCACCAAGTGTTATCAGAGTGTAGTGCTGGCGGTAAACAGCTCAAATCTGGCAGACAGTCAGCGCATGTCAGGATAACTAACCCATTAACAACGAAGAGATTAAATAGCGTAAAAAGAAGAATTGTAAAAATAGCTTCAAGATCTAGCACACACATCTCTAACAAGGAGACATCCGAAACAGCTAAAACATTGAATCTTTAAAATATCGACTCATCGGCTTGCTCGTAAAAGTAACGGAACAGATTAACTGACACTATACTAATGACAGCATACTTACAGATGGAATTATAGTACCCAGTTCTTCAAATTTCAACACAGCTGTACTGGACTCGCATTCGGGAGGACGACGGTTCGATCCCTCGTCCGGCCACCCTGATTTCGGTTTTCCGTGATTTCCCTAAATCGCTCCAGGCAAATGCCGGGATGGTTCCTTTGAAAGGGCACGGCCGACTTCCTTCCCTGTCCTTCCCTAATCCGATGAGACCGATGACCTCGCTGTCTGGTATCCTTTCCCAAACAACCCAACCCAACGACACAGTTACCCGCCGCATACAACAGCCCAATGCGTAAAGAAAACAGTCGAAGACTACAATGAAGTAGAACTCTGAACACGAGCAGCCAGAAACATCAACCCTTACAAGGACGCCGGACAAGAAAAACTTTGAAAATACGAAGGAAACCGACTGTCCCCAATATAACAACAGGTGAGGGGTTACAGTGTTTTCCCTCGCATGTTAGAAATATTGTATCTCCTTAAAACCAAAATCAAAATAAAAAATCAATAGACAGTACAGTCAAAATACTGCTTTCTTCCCTTCTGCAAATGAGTGGAATGCAAACAAAAAGTGGATTCTTATATTGGAAATACCAATCATACACTGGTGAGATACATTTAAGGACAGTGGTGATGGCATTAGGTATCGCTGCCAAGTAACACTGCTGGATGAAACGTGCACAGTACATGGAACGAACTGCTACAGTATAGTATCGAAAGTACTTTTAAAAAATACGCAATGAAACGAACAGAAAGAACACTTTTATTCAAAGACAATAATTACACTGATATCACCGGGATTCATGATGGTTCCCTGGACATTACAAACGACAACACATGTTCCCTAATAAAGTAAGTCATCACCACATACGCCAATGCATGCTATACAATGTGCTCTAATGCTGGCTGCAACATTGGTCAAGATTGGTAAGGAGTTCTTGTGGTACCGTGTTCCATTCCTCCACCTCAGCGACTGACAACTGGTGCATGGTCGTTGGTGCTTGGACTTGATGCAGTAATCTCCCAAACGCGCCCCACATGTGACAGATGGGATTTACGTAGGTGAAACTGACAGGTCAGTCCATTCACCGAACATCCTATCGTTTCAAGAGCGCCCCCACCGACGCTGTCATCCATAAAAATGAAATCAGGAGTGAATGTACCACCGAATAAAAAAAAATTAAAAAATCGCTCATGGCGTATCAGTACATTGTCACTATAAAGTGGACCGTTGGATGTATCGTGTTCAAAGATCTGGGGGTCAGTACTCCCATGCACCATTATGCCCAGCCATACAATAACACGTGGTCCACTAGGACTATCACTTCCGACTATGTTCCTGAATGCATTACGTGTTGCCACCTCTTGCCATATGCAGGCAGGTCCACCAGCACTGACAAACATGATGGTTTTGGTGGACGACATGTTAAAGTGGGGGGGGGGGGTAATGTTGTTGTGTGGGATTACTCCAAATCTTTGAAAACGGTATGCTTTACAGACGAATGGAAAAACTGGTAGAGGCCGACATCGGTGAAGATCAGTTTGGATTCCGTAGAAATATTGGAACACGTGAGGCAATACTGACCCTACGGCTTAGGCGGCAATCGGCCAGGCATAACAGGCCTAATGATTAATCACTGAGTGTGGTTTACGTTAACGATGTTCTTTTGAAGTTACTAACCATTACAGGTTCGAGCCCTCACTCGGGCATGGGTGTGTGAGTTGTCCTTAGCATAAGTTAGGTTCAAATGGTTCAAATGGCTCTGAGCACTATGGGACATAACATCTGAGGTCATCAGTCCCCTAGACTTAGAATTACTTAAACCTAACTAACCTAAGGACATCACACACATCCATGCCTAGGAGCGCTCGGCCACCACGGTCGGTGGTTGTAGCCTATCCCCGATGTTATTCAATTTGTGTATTGAGCAAGCAGTAAAGGAAACAAAAGAAAAATTCGGAGTAGGAATTAAAATCCATGGAGAAGAAATAAAAACTTTGAGGTTCGCCGATGACATTATAATTCTATCAGAGACTGCATAGGACCAGGGAGAGCAGTTGAACGGTATGGACAGTGTCTTGAAAGGAGGGTATAAGATGAACATCAGCAAAAGCAAAACGAGGATAATGGAATGTAGTCGAACTAAGTCGGCTGAGGGAATTAGATTAGGAAATGAGACACTTTAAGTAGTAAATGAGTTTTGCTATATGGGGAACAAAATAACTGATGATGGTCGAAGTATAGAGGATATAAAATGTTGACTGGCAATATCAAGGAAAGCGTTTCTGAAGTAGAGAAATTTGTTAACATCGAGTATAGATTTAAGTGTCAGGAAGTCGTTTCTGAAAGAATTTGTATCGAGTGTAGCCATGTATGGAAGTGAAACGTGGACGATAAATAGTTTAAACAAGAAGAGAATCGAAGCTTTCGAAATGTGGTGCTACAGAAGAATGCTGAAGATTAGATGGGTAGATCACATAACTAATGAGGAGGTATTGAATAGAATTGGGAAGAAGAGGAGTTTGTGGCACAACTTGGCTAGAAGAAGGGCTCGGTTGGTAGGACATGTTCTGAGGCATCAAGGGATCACAATTTAGTATTGGAGGGCAGCGTGGAGGGTAAAAATCGCAGAGGGAGACCAAGAGATGAATACACCAAGCAGATTCAAAAGGGTGTAGGTTGTGGTACGTCTGGGAGATGAAGAAGCTTGCACAGGATAGAGTAGCATGGAGAGTTGCATCAAACCAGTTTCAGGACTCAAGGCCACAACAACAACAACAATATGCGCATCTTCTACTTCATTGTGACGTTGTACTCCTCCTCTATGTACGTCATTTTAGAGGCGCATTCAGCCCTATTTTTATCGATGACAATACGCAACCGCATCGACTACCGCAGGTGGGGCAGCTCTTGGGACAATGGGATACTTGGCGAATGATCTGGTCTGCCCGTTCTCCGGACTTGAATCCCATCGAGCACGTGTGGTATGCGTTGGGGATACATATTCCATCACGTACACATGCAAATGCACTAATGGACATCAAGCATTTGTCAACCGCGCTAGTGGCGAAATCTAACGGCCTTCCAGAAGGACCATGTGACCGACATGAGCACGTTACAGACCATGCACTGCCGTCCTTGGTGATAACACACGGTTAAGAACCATATCGCGCCTTGTGTGATGTCCAGGAGATCACCAAAAACCGCAGTGTCTTGAGTGTAATTATTGTCTTTTAATGCAACTGTCACTCCTGTTCATCTCATTGAGTATTTCTTCCGCTTGACTTCTGGTCTTCCCTGTAGCAGTTCTTTCTATGTATTGACCAAGTTTCATCGAGCACTGTTACTTGGCAGTGAGACATCATGCGAATGTTATTTTCATCCTTAAGTTTTGCATAGGATTGTAGATTAGTAAATGTTATGGAGTTCCAGCCAAATGGCCGAAGATTTGCCCGTGAGAAATAGCGGTAGAACAGGCAGTGTGATCGATAAACGGTTATAATTCATAGACAGTTCTACCAGAGGGTTTTAGAACGTTTGATAAACGCAAGCAAGACGCTGAGTGATCACGAACATGTGGTGTACAGTGTCGCGAGTGGTACTAATGAATATTTGAGTGAGTCTATTTCTCGCGTGCGCCCGCCCCGATAGCTGGGTGGTCAGCGCGGCAGTCTGTCACGCCAAGGGGCCCGGGTTAGATTCCCGGCTGGGTCGGAGATTTTCTCCGGTCAGTGTTGTGTTGTCCTCATTATCATTTCATCATCTTCAGCGGGAGGTAACGGGAAACCACCACTGGAATCACTTCTCCAGACGCTCATGAGGTGGACCTCTCTTACGAGGCTTCCCCCATGACAAGAACTGCCTTAAGGCAAGACACAAAGTTAGTTATATCTCGCGTGCGGAAGCAAAGGGATTTGAGGAACTAAAACTGTAGAGGAAATTCAGATGGACGTGGCTAGGTTGCGGTAGTTACGTAGCGATGAAGTGGCTTACACAGGGCCGGCCGTGGTGGCCGAGCGGTTCTGGGCGCTCAGTCCGTAACCGCGCGACTGCTACGGTCGCAGGTTCGAATCCTGCCTCGGGCATGGATGTGTGTGATATCCTTGGGTTAGTTAGGTTTAAGTAGTTCCAAGTCTAGGGGACTGATGACCTCAGATATTAAGTATCACAGTGCTCACTCAGAGCAATTTGAACAATTTCTTTGACTTACATAGGATAGACTAGCGTGGAGTCTTCGGACTGGAGACTCCAACAACAACAACTAAAAGAAATATACGTAGAACGAAAGCGAATACATGAAATTATGAGATGGGTCTGTGACACATGTTGTCAATTACTAAGGTGAAAGTGGAGGAGGAGATTAGGAGGAGATTAGTGTTTAACGTCCCGTCGACAACGAGGTCATTAGAGACGGAGCACAAGCTCGGGTGAAGGAAGGATGGGGAAGGAAATCGGCCGTGCCCTTTCAAAGGAACCATCCCGGCATTTGCCTGAAGCGATTTAGGAAAATCACGGAAAACCTAAATCAGGATGGCCGGAGACGGGATTGAACCGTCGTCCTCCCGAATGCGAGTCCAGTGTGCTAACCACTGCGCCACCTCGCTCGGTAAAGGTGAAAGTGGCTCAACTGGTTACAGTTCATTACCTTCTTTGTAGAAATGACAGTGATTAAAGGCACTCTTCACTATTCAGATGTGAAAGAATAATAACCACTTTAGGAAATGGCAGAATAGACTAATTCGAATAGCCGGCCGAAGTGGCCGTGCGGTTCTAGGCGCTGCAGTCTGGAACCGCGAGACCGCTACGGTCGCAGGTTCGAATCCTGCCTCGGGTGTGGATGTGTGTGACGTCCTTAGGTTAGTTAGGTTTAACTAGTTCTAAGTTCTAGGGGACTAATGACCTCAGAAGTTGAGTCCCATAGTGCTCAGAGCCATTTGAACCATTTAATTCGAATAAAACATTCTGTATAGTACGTGTTAAATTTTTATTTTTTACAGATATATATCTGGTTACAGAGATGAAAGTTTTCAAGTGATGCGTCGGTACTCCAGTTGCAATGAAATTATTTATCGACTTTCATTTTCGTTTTGAAGTTCAATTTGTGAAGTTTTGCCTGAATATTTCACTAATTGCGACTAATTTGTTTCCCTAGTCTACTTCTAAAATCGCCGCATCATCTCACAGGGTTACGTTATCAAAAGTTTTTAGGGAAATAGCTTGCAGTATCATTGGAAATGGTTGCTTTGACTAAGAGATTGGGTATATTCTTCCATCATGTGTATGTAGTTTCCTGTACGTTCTAACATTCGTTGGAAGATGCATCGGGAGAAATTGTGTCATTTCTTGATCACCATGGTCCCAGAACTTTATCCATTAAGATTTTTGCCTATGGAGATGGTTCAGCAGTGAAACCTGCAAAGAAATAATAAACAGAAGGAACGAATTGAACTTTCGGGTTATGAACGGTGCTGCCCCACTAAAAAGAAATGCTAAAAAGACTTCAGAAGAACTTCATTTAGTGTTGTAAAGATGGAACGTGTGAAAATAAACTGTGAACTTCATCATCTGAATTTTCTAACACTTTCAGGGGGTATTTGTTTGGGTTCCTTTATGACAGTTGTATCTTTGTAACCAACATAAGCTGTTACATTGAATGTTTTATTCGAATCAGTGTACCCTACCACCTCCGGCTTGTGATTATATACAAAGACTTAGAACTAGCCAGTTTACATGAAACGAATGACTGAAACAAACCGATTCCAGCGAATCTAACTCGACGTTGTCAGCAATACGGTTGATTGATTTGGTTTTCGAAAGGAAGGAAGATTAAAATCTCGTCAACGACGGAGCCCTCGGGGACCGAGTAAACGTTCGTTTTCTGGAAGTAAATCGATCGTATCCTTTCCATTTTCCGTAAGTGAATTAGGGAAACGAAAGAAAACAGGAATCTTGATAGTGATACGAATCGCCGACCTCCTGAAATAGTGTCTAAAATTTTCTGAAGTCATGGCCATTTTGGTCATCGTAGACTGTTCGATTTATTGGGACACGTTTAACTTTTATCTCAGCGTACATTTTGCGTTACTAGCCATTCTCGGTCCATTTTCAAAAGCATACAAGGTAAAACCTCGGTAATTCGAGATAAATCGGGACCGAGTAGGGCTCAAATTTGGGAAAACTTAATTACACGTAGAGTGACAATTTCAGTGATCTTTTATTTAAAAGTATTGTCAGAGCTTGAAGTTCATTGTATTATCATAGTATAGTTATTTCATTTTTTAAAGCATTACTCAGAGTTCGTTTCAGAAATAGTGTTCTAATAGAAACTCAAACATTTACTGTAAACATATACGTTTTATATGAATTATCGTACAAGTGTTACTAATTTAAATATTTTATTTTCGTAAAAAAAGAATCAATAGTGTTCTGTGTTTAGTAAGGTTTGTGGAGACCGTCTGATCTTAGCAGCAGAGTCTCGGCATCTTCACAGAAGCATAACGTCAGCTGGTCAGCTGGTTTTACAATCCATGATTTCTGATGTTCCTTTACCAAACGAACAAGACGCTTTGGTCGAATACCACTGCTCTAGTTTCGTTCTGTAACGTCGCCAGGCACCTACTGTTATTCTGCTGCTATCTTTTTATAATTTCCCCACCATCCAGTCTTTCGAGTGCTAAAACTTTCGTCTCAAATATCCACCTCGGATTAAACGGAGTCTCTGACGTCCGGGCGTCGAGTTACCGAGGTTTTATTGAGTACACATTTGCATGTGTGGCATCATAATCAAAACTAATTCGTGTTACATAGGTCGATGAATATGTTCTCAAAACAAAAAATGGTTCAAATGGTTCTGAGCACTATGGGACTTAACATCTTAGGTCATCAGTCCCCTAGAACTTAGAACTACTTAAACCTAACTAACCTAAGGACATCACACACATCCATGCCCGAGGCAGGATTCGAACCTGCGACCGTAGCAGTCGCACGGTTCCGGACTGAGCGCCTAGAACCGCGAGACCACCGCGGCCGGCAATATGTTCTCACAAAAGTCAGATTTACTTGTATATAAAGACGATAACAACCAGAACGACAATGAACACCGATTGCGCTGCGCGTCGTATGACTGTACTTGCCTTATACCTTTGGTTCTGGAACCGCGGGACTGCTACGGTCGCAGGTTCGAATCCTACCTCGGGCATGGGTGTGTGTGATGTCCTTAGGTAAGTTAGGTTTAAGTAGTTCTAAGTTCTAGGGGACTTATGACCTAAGATGTTGAGTCCCATAGTGCTCAGAGCCATTTCAACCATTTGAACCTTTGGTTCTAAGCATTTTGTGTGTTGATTTTCTTAACCAGTGAATCACCTCGTTCGCCATTTTTTCAGACTTTTTCAGACGTCTAGAGACGTCAGACGAATTTTCTGTGCTATTTCGGTAGATATCTGCAATTTTGTTTCCGCACAGTGTAGCTTGAGTCAAGGCAAAACAATTACTGCTCATCAAGTGTTTCACGGGACTCCCAGTGCCAGCAGAAAAGTGTCGGTCGGTTTCCCATTACGAGCAAGATGATTTTTAAAGCGGATTTTCATTTGCCCGTTCGACAGAGTAGTGGCAGATTAGTCTGTTGCGATATTTGTTTTATCTGTATGTATTAATTAGAACAGTACGCAGCAGTTCCTGAGCAATGAGACAGCGCTCGTGTGGGCAGTGATGTCGCTGCTGGCTTACTGCTATTCGTCGCCTTTTACCGTGCTGTTAACACAGATCGATAAAACGAATATCTCATTAGTCTTTTGTGGGACCTCCCTGTCTAACGGGCACGTAGAATTCAGCTTGAAAAATATATTTGCGCGTGACGAGATCGACACTCCCAGTCGGCACTGGGCATCGCCTGAGGTACTTGATGCGCAGAATTGTTTTTGGCTGACTCCAGCTACACGGTGCAAAAACGAAATTGCAAAAATCTGCCGAAGCACCAGAGAAAATGCGCCTGACCATCCATAGGAGAGACACCCTCTAGATGAAATATATTACCTCGTTAAGTGGTCTCGTGGTAGCGTTCTCGCTTCCCGAGCACGGGGTCCATGGTTCGATTCCCGGCGGGGTCAGTGATTTTCACCTGTCTCGAACTGATGGGTGTTGTTGTGTTGTCTTCATCATCATCATTCATCCCCATTACGGTCGGAGGAAGGCAATGGCAAACCACCTCCTCCAGGACCTTGCCTGGTATGGCGGTGCGGGTCTCCCGCATCGTTCCCATCTGTACACTGACGAGCGAAAACATTATGACCACCTACCTAAAAGCGTGTTGGTCCACTTCTGGGACACAGTTTAGCAGTGGTTCTGCGTGCCGTGGATTCGACAAGTATTTGGTAAGTTTCGAGGGGTTTGTGGCCCCAGATGCCTACGCACACTTACCGTAATTTGTGGGCATGGAACTGGCGCCCGATAGCGTCCCAGCTGGGCTCCATCAGATTCATATAAGACCCATTTTATGGCCAAGATATCAGCATGAGTTCCCTATCACGCTCCTCAAACAATTGCAGCACCATTCTGGTCCTGTGAAACGGAAAGTTTTCCTGCTGGAAGATGCCATCACTGGTGAGGAAGACATCAAGCAGAAGGTGTTACAGGTAGTCCCTATTAATATTCACGTAGTCCACAGCTGTCATGGTGCCTTCGATCACTACCGTAGGTTCCATGGAAGCCGATGTGAATGTCCCCTGTAACGTATTTCTGCTCCCACCAGCCTGCATCCGTGGCGTGCTGCACGTCTCCAGCAGCCGTTCGCTTGGATGACGGCATTTATGGTCAGGACCGTCGACCTGGCTCAACAATAAACTGGATTTACCCGACCAGGCGACACGATTCCGTTGATCCCTGGTCCAATCTCGATGATCCCATGCTCACTGTAATCATCTCTGACGATGATGTTGGGTCAACATGGGAAAAGGTAGCAGCCCTCTGCTGAAGAACGCCTCTTTCAACACTTTGCGCTGAACGCTGTGCTTCAAAACACCTGTGCTTACGCCAACACCGTACTCTGTCGTCAGATCAGCCACAGATTGGGGCTTGCCCTTCTCTCCTCCTCTAGAGAGCGTGTAAGACTCCGATCCCTGTGTTCTGTGATGAGGTATGGGCGTCCAACTTCTTGTGGGTTCAGTATTCGTCAACCACTTTCCATTGACGCTCACGACAGTAGCACGCGGACATCACACCAGCTCCGCCGCTTCAGAGATGCTCGCTCCCAGGCACTGGGTCACAACAGTCAGGCTCTTCTCAGAGTCGCTCAAGACCGCGGATTACCGCATTTGCACAGCTTATCGTCGCTAGAATGAGTCCCCATTCATCTCTCTCCGCTCATATACTCCTCTTACCGCGTCACGTGCTCTCAGCGCACCATCAGGCACCTTTCAACCTTTGGGTGGGCAGTGGTCATAATGTTTTCGTTCATCAGAGTATTGGATTGTTCGATGTCATCGCCTGTTTGCGATGGAAGGCCATTTTAAACACTACCTCTGACAGCCACATATTTATTCTCCCTCCTCGACAACTTCCGATGTTTCCACCCTCAACCTCGGCTGGATATCTTGGTTTAGATGCGTACTTTCATTTACTTCAGCCAGTGGTCGGCTGTGATTTCTAATGTCAACTTGCTTCGGTAAGTTAGATACCGCAGTCTCACTATATGATCTCATTGTACAAGTTCTCCTATTTATCTTGATCACTAAAAATAACTTAGTGTTCTTTCTTTCTTTCTTTTGCTGGTGCCTTGTCTCCCAGTTTCGCAGGGTCGGCAGGGTTAGGAATGGATTTGGCAAGGTTAGTTATAAGGGGTGGCCGGATGCCCTTACTGCCGCACCCTATACCCCCTGGGACAGAATTAGTGTACCCCAGCTGTCTGCGTCTAGTGTAATCCATGGAATTGTGCGAACGTGTTCAGGTGCCTGCGAGTCGTGTAACTGAGGCGGAACGTGGGGACCAGCTCGGTATTCACCTAGCGGGATGTGGAAAACCGCCTAAAAACCACATACAGGCTGGCCGACACTCCGGCCGACGTCGGTAATCCGGCGGGCGGATTCTATCCGGAGCCGGCGCGCCTACCCAAGTCCAGGAAGCAGCGCATTAGCGCTCTCGGCTAACCTGGCGCGTTACTAAAAATAACTTAGTGTCTTTAGGTGAAATAAAAATGGGTCGAGCACATGTTGCTCAGCTGCCAGGAGGTATTAACCAGAATGAGTGCCTTACTTGTGGCTTTCTTCGTTACGAAGATGGAAACTCTCGTACGACCGCCGCGGGTTTCTAATCTGCGCCAGACGGCGTGGACCTCGATTACCACTAGAAGTCTCTGCAGCCGTCGCGCCGTAAGCCGTGGCTGCGAGCGTTCCTGGCCCGCGTATAATGTGAGGGCGCTACTGTGGACACACGTGGTCCCAGCGGACAATAGCGACGTACCTTATCGTGTATTGAAGGGCCTGCCTCTCGATCAGCGAGACTGTCTGATATTCGCATGAATCTCTCCGAATCTCGCTTACAGACATTGTGTTTACTTTGCTTATTTCCGTGTATCGTGAGGTTTTCACTTGTGACCCTGTTGCTTCTTGCGTGTTGTTGTTCTTGGTGTCGTTCTAGGTCGTTTGTCGTCGTGCGTGGCCATCCTATCCCGTTCGTCCTTCTTGTTTGTTTGCAGGCCACTCCCGTTCGGTCCCGCCGCGCTTTCGTTCACGGCCACCCCGAGACCCTTACGGTCGCGGTTACAACAGGAACAGCAGAACGTCTTTTATAAATACTATCCTATATTTTTTATTCCGTAGTTCGCTTCCTCTCCTCAAGACCTGTTCAAAAACGTGTAACACCACCATTTACGTGAATGTGACGTAAGAAAAAAAAATTACGTTAAACATCGTGTAGTAGTACATAGTACATGCACCAGACGTAAAATAATTCATCCACTTGACAATTAAAGGTAAGCAAATGGAAACACAAACGAAATGCACACCGGTTCAAATGTCTTCATCTGAAGCTTTCTGCGAGAACCCTGTACATTACTGAAGCGAAAGTAGGAAAGCTATTAATCTTTGGAGAACGTAAGTTAGCAGACTAATAACTGCAATAGTGTTATCACATTTACATTACATCTAGTACAGCTAACGTACGTTCTACATAGGTAAGTAGCATTTCTTCCTTCTATTCGTTGTTGTACGTAGTACAGACACAGACTTACAACCGAAGACAGTTGACCTAATGACCGACGTGTATTTTCGTTGTTTATCCATTCACTTACTATCAACTGTCAGCTGAGTGAGTTTCGTTATCCCAGGCACTTGTTATAGTACAGGGAAGTCGAAGTCAGTTTTATTTACGCATTTAATAACGTATTTTAAAAACGGATTACAAATAGCCTGGACCGCAAAAACATATCTTTCGATAGTAACCGATTTCGGTCAGTGTTTAACCATCCTCAGACCATCATACCATGATGATAGGCGCTGGCGGTAAATGGAGCGGATGTTGCAAATCCACGAACGTCGTGCAGGAATTGCGTTGCGTGCATATGAGCCACATTCGATGTGCAGCGCTGCATGTGAATGACCCGTACAAAATGGTTCAAATGGCTCTGAGCACTATGGGACTTAACATCTTAGGTCATCAGTCCCCTAGAACTTAGAACTATTTAAACCTGACTAACCTAAGGACATCACACTCATCCATGCCCGAGGCAGGATTCGAACTTGCGACCGTCGCGGTCGCGTGGTGCAGACTGAAGCGCCTAGAACCACTCGGCCACAACGGCCGGCGAACGACCCGTACCTCACGTGCAGGAGTTGCGCCGTATGTACGAGGTTTGGAACTTCAATAGTGGCCACGAAGTGGTTCCTTCATCTTCGGAATCAAACCAAAGTCACAAGGACTTAAGTCCGGGTAGTATGGCGGATGGTACAGTACTTCCCAGTCCCATCGACGGAACAGAACCGCCACAGCTTGCGCTGTATGCGCCCGCGAATTAGTCGTGCAAAATGATGGGTGGGTTGCGCAAAAAGTGTCCCCGCTTCTTTCGCAAATCTGCTCGCAGGTGATGCCGTGGAGGAACCTATTGCGTTAGGATAACACCATCGCAGTCGTACACGATAATCAGTATAACTTTCACCATACTGGGGCTCTGACGCACTTTCGTAATTCGCGGCGACCCATAATGACGCCATTCGTTGGACTGGCGTTTCAGTTTTGGTTTCCTGGCATTCGCTTCACAACTATTCCAGAGATTCGGCTGGCAGTAGACCGCTCCATTCGCACCATCAACAGAACAGGCTCTGTTAACGGTATACTACGCCTTCCACATCGCTCGCAACGGGTTCAACACAACGCTGGTGACTACTTTGAAGGACAGTAACGGGTACAAACATGTAACTCTTTTGTATCGGTTGTGAATAAACAGTTGCCAGTGTTTAAGTTCCAACCATCTATAAGAGCAGTATCCGACGTGCAGAAATTATGGCGCCCGTAACACTGCTGTCACAAAGATTGACGTTCGTGCAGTTACGACACCCGTTCCATTTACCGCCACCGCCTACCAAAATGATAGATACTTACCGAAGCTGATAATGATCGAAATAAACTCTTTGTGATCGAGACTCATTGTAATCCATTTTTACCCGCCAGGTTAACCGAGAGCGCTAATGCGCTGCTTCCTGGACTCGGGTAGGCGCGCCAGCCCCGGATCGAATCCGCCTGCCCGCTTGAAGACGGAGGCCGGGGTGCCGGTCAGCCTGGATGTGGTTTTTAGGCGGTTTTCCACATCCCACTAGGTGAACACTGGGCTGGTCCCCACGTCCCGCCTCAGTTCCATGGCTCGCAAACATCTGAACACATTCGCACTATTCCATGGATTCCACTAGACACAGACAGTTTGGGTACACTAATTCCGTCCTGGAGGGTATAGGGTGGCGGCAGGAAGGGCATCCGGCAACCCCTTCAATTAGCCGTGCCGAAGCCGATTAACCATGCCAACCCTGCGTCGTTGCGGGTAAAAGGCACAAGCAAAAGAAAGAAAAGAAGTCATTGTAATCCATTTTTGAAGCACTCTTAGCCAGACCGTTGTTTGTCCACGAGAAATGTTTCTCAAAAATTACTAATAATGTAGTGTTTACATAATGCTTCACTGTGATGTTTTTGTACACGTCTTGAGGAGAAGAAGTGAAATACAGAATAAAATTATAGGCTGCTATGTAAAAGAAACTTTCTGTTTTTCATGTCTTAGTAACAAACAAAGATATAAGAAAAACATTAATGCCGGTTAATGTCACATGGTAGCTAGATAACATCTGCTTCATACATGTTTTTTTTGCCCCAGCACAAAATGTTATTTGGGACCGTCAAGATGAATGGGGCACCCTTTACAATCAGTTCTTCCAGCGACACACTGGGTTATGCATCTAACTGAATGAGCTACAAAATGAAAAGTGTGTCAGACGACTGGTTGAATAAGCAAAATTACTCGTGTGAACCACGGAAACCAGCTGAGACTGAAGATGGTCTTATGTCAAAGCGATAGGTGGATCAAAACAAAATGTCCAGACACTCTGTGACCAAAATGGTACTGAAACAGAGGACGACAGACTAAAGGCCGAAATACTAATGTCTTTTTCCAAAGCTGTTCCACAGATGAAGACTGCACTGTAGTTCCTTCTCTAGAGTGTCAAACAATGACAAAATGGTAGATATCGAAATAGACGACAGAGGGATAGAGAAACAATTAAAATAGCTCAAAAGAGGAAAGGCCGCTGGACCTGATGGGATACCAGTTCGATTTTACACAGAGTACGCGAAGACCGTAGGTCTCTAGAAGAGCTTAGCGTTCCAAAGGACTGGAAAGGGCACAGGTCAACCCCGTTTTCAAGAAGGGACGTCGAACAGACGGTTGTAGAACTTTGGAACACGTATTATGTTCGAGTATAATGACTTTTCTGGAGACTAGAAATCTACTCTGTAGGGATCAGCATGGGTTTCGAAAAAGACGATCGTGTGAAACCCAGCTCGCGCTATTCGTCCACGAGACTCAGAGCGCCATAGACACGGGTTCACAGGTAGATGCCGTGTTTCTTGACATCCACAAGGCGTTCGATACAGTTGCCCACAGTCGTTTAATGAACAAAGTAAGAGCATATGGACGATCAGACCAATTGTGTGATTGGATTGAAGAGTTCCTAGATAAAAGAACGCAGCATGTCATTCTGAATGGAGAGAAGTCTTCTGAAGTAAGATTGATTTCAGGTGTGCCGCAGGGGAGTGTCGTAGGACCGTTGCTATTCACAATATACATAAATGACCTTGTGGATAATATGGGAAGTTCACCGAGGCTTTTTGCTGATGATGCTGTGGTATACCGAGAGGTTGACGCATGGTGCAGGGAATGGCAATTGAATCTCAATGTGGGCAAGTGTAATGTGCTGCGAATACATCGAAACAAAGATCCCATATCATTCAGCTACAATACAGCAGGTCAGCAACTGGAAGTAGTTAATTCCATAAATTATCTGGGAGTACGCATTAGGAGTGATTTAAAATGGAATGATCATATGAAGTTTACCGTCGGTAAAGCAGATGCCAGACAGATTCATCGGAGGAATCCTAAGGAAATGCAACCCGAAAACAAAGGAAGTACGTTAAAGTACGCTTGTTCGCCCACTGCTTGAATACTGCTCAGCAGTGTGGGATCGGTACCAGATAGGGTTGATAGAAGAGATAGAGAAGATCCAACGGAGAGCAACGCGCTTCGTTACAGGCTCATTTAGTAATCGCGAAAGCGTTACGGAGATGATATGATAAACTCCAATGGAAGACCCTGCAGGAGAGACGCTCAGTAGCTCGGTACGGGCTTTTGTTGAAGTTTCGAGAACATACCTTCACCGAGGAGTCAAGCAGTATATTGCTCCCTCCTACGTGTATCTCGCGAAGAGACCATGAGGATAAAATCAGAGAGATTAGAGCCTACACAGAGGCATACCGACAATCTTTCTTTCCACGAACAATACGAGACTTTAAGAGAAGGGAGAACCGATAGAGGTACTCAAGGTACCCTCCGCCACACACCGTCAGGTGGCTTGCAGAGTATGGATGTAGATGTAGATGTAGAACATAGGATGTGCCGAGGGGGTTGAATAAATAAAGTGACTATCACAGACGATGGAGAAAGAGAGAGGGAAGCAGGAGATTGACAACGGGTGGCAATAGGAGGAGATGGACATAGTGATGGAGGAAGAGGGACAGAAATGGGGAGGAGCAGATGGACGAAGGGTGGAGGAGGAGGGGTGGTGGTGGAGGAGGAGGAGGAGGAGGAGGAGGAGGAGGAGGAGGAGATGGTTAGAGAGAGGGGGAGGAGGACATGGACAGGAAGAAGGAATATGGACAGAGAGAGGGGGTGAGGAGTAGATTAAAACACATATCCATTTTCCAGACATATTTAGCAATTATGATGAGTTGCTGGATTTGCTAGAGTGAGCCACAGCAATGCGTGGCTGGGTACAGCTCGTCTACAATAAAAACGTTTGGAGAAACAAACGTTCATTACCTTCAGGATGATCCTCGTAATAAATGACGTAGTAACTTGAATATCTAATTTGAGTTTTGTGTTTGTGCCTGCCAGGAATATTCGAAACGTGAGATGAAAAGCCTGTACACACTACCTGAATGGAACTCGAGGGATATACGCCCGCACAGAAGCGGCCCTGCGTTTTCAGAGAGGCTTGCAGTAGAGCAGGCTTTGTGATGACAGCAGCGTTGACAGTAGGTGACCACGCCGCACACGGGGGCCTAACGCAAACAAGTGGTTCCCGCGGCGAGCGCCCTGTTGCGTGCAGTGTGAGCCAGCGGCCGTTGAGTCGCCGGAACACCGCTGCCGTGACTAGGGACGTTCCAACATGGCCGATACCAGTAGGTACAGATGCTCTTGTTTCTAAAAGGATATTATAGTTAAATGTTCCGTCTACAACGGTCCAGACTATATACCAATTAGGTTCCCTTCGGAGTGTGCTGATGTATTAGCTCCACACTTAACAATCATATACGACCGTTTGCTCGACGAACGATCCGTACCAAAAGACTGGAAAGTTGCACAGGTCACACCAATATTCAAGAAAGGTATTAGGTGTAAGACACTAATTTACAGGCCAATATCGTTAACGTCGATATGCAGCAGGATTTTAGAACATATATTTTGTTCGAACATAATGAATTACCTCGAAGACACAGAGTCAACACGGGTTTCAAAAACATCGTTCCTGTGAAACACAACTAGCTCTTTATTCACATGAAGTGCTGAGTGCTATTGACAAGGGATTTCGAGATCGATTCCGTATTCCTGGATTTCCGGAAGGCTTTTGACACTGTACCACACAAGCGGCTCGTAGTGAAATTGCGTGCTTATGGAAAATCGTCTCAGTTATGTGACTGGATATGTGATTTCCTGTCAGAGAGGTCACAGTTGGTACTAACTGACAGAAAGTAATCGAGTAAAACGAAAGTGATTTCTGGCGTTCCCCAAGGTAGTGCTATAAGCCCTTTGCTGTCCCTTACCTAAATAAACGATTCGGGAGACAATCTGAGGTGCCGTCTTCGGTTGTTTGCAGATGACGCTGTCGTTTATCGACTAACGAAGTTATCAGAAGGTGAAAACAAACTGCAAAACGATTTAGAAGAAATATCTGAATGGTGCGAAAAGTGACAGTTGTCCTTAAATAACGAAAAGTGTGAGATCATCCACATGAGTGCTAAAAGGAACACGTTAAACTTCGGTTGCACGATAAATCAGTCTAATCTAACAGCCGTAAATTCAACTAAATACCTAGGTATTACAATTACGAACAATTTAAATTGGAAGGAACACAAAGAAAATGTTGTGGGGAAGGCTAACCAAAGACTGCGTTTTATTGCCAGGACACTTAGCAAATGTAACAGACCTACTAAGGAGACTGCCTACACTACGCTTGTCCATCCTATTTCAGAATACTGCAGCGCGGTGTGGGATCCTTACCACATAGGACTGACGGAGTACATCGAAAAAGTTCAAAGAAAGGCAGCACGTTTTGTGTTATCGTGAAATATGGGTGAGAGTGTCACAGAAATGATACAGGATTTGGGATGGACATCATTAAAAGAAAGGCGTTTTTCGTTGCGATGGAACCTTCTCACGAAATTCCAATCACCAACTTTCTCCTGCGAATGCCAACATATTTTGTTGACATCGACTTACATAGGGAGGAACGATCACCAAGATAAAATAAGGGAAATCAGAGCTCGTACGGAAAGATACAGGTGTTCATTCTTCCCGCGCGCTATACGAGATTGGAATAATAGAGAATTGTGAAGGTGGTTCGATGATCGCTCTGCTAGGCACTTAAATGTGATTTGCAGAGTATCCATGTAGATGTAGATGTAGATTAAAGACGGAGCGCAAGCCCGGATTAAGGAAAAAAGTGGAAGAAAATCGGCCGTGTCCTTTCAAAGGAACCATCTTAGCATTTGCATTAAGCTATTTACGGAAATCGCGGAAAATCTAAATCAGGATGGCCGCATGGGTATTTGAACCGTCGTACTCCCGAATGAGATCTCGTTTCAGCACCTCCGACACCGATACGAAGTATTCATTAGATTCATAGTATCGTAAGAAACATCAGCGTAACGGTATAAGGAGTATCGAATACTGCCCGGGAAAAATAATAACCTTCCACTATTTGTTTAATGAGAAATATTGCTGGTAGAATACAGTAAACAGAACTGCAGCGGTGAAAACTGCATACCGCGTGCATATATGGCATTTGATTACATATGTACACAACACAGTGGGAAAGTAGCTTGAGTATCGATATTACACTGAAGTATATTCCTAATGTCACAGGAAAATTTCAATTTCTTTCTTGTGTTTTAACTATTTTTCATTTGAAATTTGCTGTTCTGAATGAATGCTATTGTCTCGAAGGGAAAGAGGTAATAAAGTAATGTAGTAATGACACGTTTGTGCAGCTTAAAATTTATATCAAGCCCGAAACTTTGTGTTCTTGTAATATTTATCCTTCACTACATACGTTTCTGCCTGATTTTGTAAATAACTTCTTTTGGCGAAAATTGTACACTGTAGTATATGGGTTGCGCACTTCGAACAGAAAAATAACTGATGCCAGACAAAGTAGAGAAGATATAAAATGAAGATTGACAACAGCAAGAACAGCTGTTCTTAAAATGAGAAATTCGTCACCATCTAACTGAAGATTAAGTGTTATGATGTCTTTTCTGAAGGTGTTTCTCTGGAGTATAGCCGTATGCGAAAGTGAAAATGGACGACAAACAGTTCAGACCAGAAGAGTATGGAAGCTTTTGAAATGTAGTGCTACAGAAAGACACTGATGATAATATTGAGTGCATCGAGTAAGTAACGGGGATGTACTGAATCGAATCGGGGATGCAGGAAATTTATGGCACAACTTGGCTAAATGACGGGATCGGTTGACATATTCAGGCACCAAGAAATTGTCAGTTTGGCAGTTGAGGGAAGAGCGGAAGATAGGAACTGTAGAGGGAGACCAAAGCTCGAATTCTGCTACGAGGTTCAGATGGACGTAGACTGCAGCAGTTGTGCAGAGATTACGAGGATTGATTAGGATAGACTAGCATGGAGAGTCCCATCCAACTAGGCTTCAGAGTGAAGGAAGAACAACATGCAAACGTAGTTCAATTTCCCTATTTCCTCTTGTGTTCTAAATAGGACATGTATTAAATAATACTCAAAAATACGTGGTACTTTCAGTATAAATATTTTTGTTCCGATACTATCGAGATTTCGATTCAATCTTACGTACTCACGTCTGCACCAAATACCATATCGACTCTTGTATTCGCACGTCACTATACCTACAGAACCGCAATTCCTGTCATCCCAAAGGATGGTGAAGGCTGACTGTTCCGTAAAACGTATCAAATCGATACGAAATATCGTATCGAATCTAGAACCGATACGTCCCTCGACCTACAAGACCACGATTCCTCTCTTCCCAAAGGGTCCTCAGGCTTACTATTTCGTAAAACGTATCTGATCGAGATTCATAAAGCGTGATGCACGGAGAGTTCGGAACGCTTACAGCCAATAACTTTAGAAAACGTGTTTCCGGTCAGTCATAATTTACAGGATTATTGTATTAGTGAAAGAGATCCAAGAATCTATGAAAGTAGGATCAAATTTGGGGGTGAAGGTGAAGGATATCAATGATAAGATTCGCTGAAGACATTGCCAACCTCTATGAAAATGAAGACGAACAGTACCTGTTGAATGCAATGAACAGTACAAAGAGTAAATGAAAGAAAGACGAAAATAGTGAAGAGTAACAGAGAGAAGAGGGTGACAAACTTAGCATTAAAATTGGAGACCACATAGTAGACAACGTGAAGGAATTCTTTTGCCTTTGAAGTAAAATAATACATGAAGGACTAATCAAGGAGCAGAATAGCTCCGACAAAGCGAATACTCCTCGTGAAAAATCAATAGGTATCAAACATAGCTCTTTATTTGCTAAATATGTGTCAGAGAGTATATATGTCTGGAGCACCATGATTGTGTGGAAGTAACTCACTGACTGGGAAGACGAAAGGAAAAGAGAATCGAAGCGTTTCTGGCATGGTGTTACAGAAGGATACTCAAAGTTAAGGGAATTACTTAGACAAGAAATTAGATGGTCGCAGAATCGGTGAACAAAGGCGTACATGGGAATCGTAACTAGAAGAAGGGACAGAATGATAGGGCATGTTTCAAGACATCGGGAAATAAATTACATGATACTGGAGGGAGTCATAAAAGATAAAATATTGTGAGAGAAGACATACTGAAATATGTACAACAAAACTGCTTGTAAGATGTAAATGCTACTCCGAGATCAAGAGACTGGTGTTGTAGAGGAGAACCTAGACTTAAGAAAATACGCCTTTCGAAACCACATAGAATTAAGGGGTGATTTTTTTGTTGGTGGACTGTTATTTTAAATTAATTTCTGTGTTAAATGAGAAAATCGAAAGTTGGTATTAGATGTTTCTGGGAAATTACGGTGTGAACTGGAGGCAGAAAGGTGTAATTTTTGATACGTGGGCTAATCAGTAACAGATAATTCTAATTATGATATATTTGTGCCCTACTATCTGCAATGGAGCACTGGAAATCGTTTGCACTGGAAGCAGATTTATTTGTATGATTCCAGGAATACAGTACAGCCCTGTTTTCCTCAAAATATCAAATTACTGTTTCCGAGATACTCGTTGTACACAAAGTTAGTTGGTGTTTTGAGGTAAATAGAGACGACAAATAGCGCATGAATGGTAGTTTCACGAAGACTGATATGATGTAGTATTGTTATTTTTTTCCCAATCATTGCTTTAAATTTTGGGATATTGGGTGTTGATGAAAAGTACTGATGTCTTGGAATAAACGAAATTTTAACGATGAAGATGCACAAAGAACCGTTAATTTCAATGGCCGATTTTAGTGCCTGTGTGTTCACGTACTGTAATTTATTATATTGAGAAGAATGATTGCATACATGTTGAACCATATCTCCTCTGACAAACTTTCAGAGGTTGTTCAGGAATACCTTCTGCGTTTTTCGATATAAGCGACCCACGGTCCCTGGCAGCTCATTGCAGTGTTGCATTTCCTTTGGTTTCTTGCCCCAATTAGCTCTGAGAACAGTCCACAACAGTGCAAAATGTCGATGATACGTGCGGTGTGTGTCGCTTCCACTCACTCACGGGACCTGCTGTTGGCGACATTAATGCCCTCCTTACCTCGATACACTGTAATATGCTTCCAGTACTACTAGGTTCTGTCTAGGGTTTTGTTTTCCGGCAGTGTTAGTCGTGTGTCAACAGTGATACACAGGCAGCAGTACTATGGGCAGACTTTGATGAAGAGCTGGCCAATAACCATTCGCGTATGGGTCCACTTAGAGCAATGGAAGATAGCTGCATCGACGCTTTGCTTCGCTGTGACAGAAATCACATACGAGTACTTTTGTTCCGGTAAACGGGCGGCTACGAGAAACTAGATCCTTCCCTGTCAGAATGGAGAATACTGACTGTCTGAGATATGGTACAACAGCCAATATGGAAAAGGATGTGTCTCGCGCGATTGCCGACAATCCAGCCTCTACAACAGAGTAAATCACAACTACATTATTGCTCTGTAAGGTGCCGCCGGGGAACACGGGTTCCTTGTACCAAAATACTCAGAAGGTGTCCTGAACAACCTCTGAAAGTTTGTCGGTGCTCTGGTTCACTGTGTACACACACACACACACACACACACACACACACACACACACAAAATAGGAGGAATGATAAATGGCGTTTATTACAGTGGCAAGATGTATGCATCTTTCGTGAAAACTATCTGCTCAAGCTGTGAATAAGACTTAAGAGATTGTAACTGAAGAAATACAGTACTGAAGATTTGGAATGAAAGATGGTGCCTTCAACTCGAGGGAATAACAAATTCCAGCAGCCGTATGTCGACTGAGAATACCAACAGTCTCATACACATCGAACCTCAAATTTTAAAGTTAATCACTGTCTGAAAGATACAATTTTACTGTCATGTTTTGTTGAGCAGCGCAATGTGTAAAGACCAATTCTGTTACTGCCGTGCAGTAGACTAAATATGTACGATGAGAATCAGGAGGAATCAAATTCTGCACGTAAAGCTTTCCCCAACTTTAAGGTTGGTGCAAACACCGCTTTACTAGGTACATTCCCTTCTATTTGAGGTGGCACGCCCGTATCTTCATCCCAGTTGTGAACTGAGTAAGCCAACGAATTACAGGAACCCTACGGATTAAGGTGAACTGTGAATATTGATACAACTTCGCTCTTACGTTAAAGAATCATTTCCGTAGGTAACGGAAGTGACAAGCGAGAAAAAAATCAAAGGATTAATCGCGAATCGAACCGAGTATCTTTCGAATTGTTCCGTGAGACCCACTTATACATATTGTAAACGGCAGCAAATAAAACGAGACAGTTGGAAAAAAGATAAGTAAACTGTTTGTTGTTTCAAAAGTGATCGCCATAACCGTTAATACACATATCCCACTGTGTGACAAAACGGTCAATGACTTAATGGAAATACGTTTTCGGTTCATGCGAAACCACGATTAAACCCAGGCGCGCACCTCATCGTCGGAACCAAAAGTGACGGACACGAAATCTTTCTTCAGGACTCTAACAAATGTGGAAATTGCATGGGAAGAGACTAGGATTGCATGGAGAATGTGTAAGTGATTTCCAGCGAAATTTCTGCCACGTATTTCAAACAACTTGCCAATAAAATGCCCTCCCACTTGTTGCCAAGTATGTTTCGACTACGCTGCACAAGTGTTGATGGGAAGCTCTCTCACATCCTCCACACAGTCCCCATCTCTCTGTGCGATTTCCACATTTTTGGAGCCCTGGAGGAAAACATTCTTGGCCGTCGATTTGCTTCGGACGAAGAGACGCACGCCTGGGCTTCAGTTGTGAAGTGGTCGTGTGACTGGGGCCTCCCGTCGGGTAGACCGTTCGCCGGGTGCAAGTCTTTCGATTTGACGCCAATTCGGCGAGACTTACGCGTCGATGGAGATAAAGTGATGATGATTAGGACAACACAGCACCCAGTCCCTGAGCGGTGAATATCTCCGACCCAGCCGGGGATCGAACCCGGGCCCTCAGGATTGATATTCTGTCGCGCTGACCACTCAGCTACCGGCGGCGGACAGGGCTTCCGTTGAAAACCGCAAACATTTATCCGTGAAGACACTGACCGTCACGTCTTACAGTGGGATGCATGTATTAATAACTATGGCGATTTCTTTTCAAATAATAAACGGTTTACTTTTTTCCGTCTACCTCGTTTTCATTTGACTGTCCTTTATGTGTGTGACGATTTAATTACTGTCATTCTGGAGAGGTGAATCTTATTTCTGCAATGTAACAAGAGTGTCCGTGCGGCTGTTTGGAAACAAAACTACTAAATGTCACATCATGGTGAATGATTTCGTACTGCTGTGTGTATTCTATTTGTTGAGATTCTGCAGAGAACTTGGTACGTATGACACTACTGCGCATCGACAACATTTAGCACTAAGGAAAAATTCGGAGACGAGTGACTTTTACTTTACGAATCTGCATTCCTCGTACTACCGGGTAATCAGAAAGTCAGTATAAATTTGAAAACTGAATAAATTATGGAATAATGTAGATAGAGAGGTACAAATTGACACACATGCTTGGAATGACATGGGGTTGATATTCTTTATAGTAAATGCTCAATATGTCCACCATCATTCCTCAACAATAGCTGTAGTCGAGGAATAATGTTGTGAACAGCACTGTAAAGCATGTCCGGAGTTATGGTGAGGCACTGGCGTCGGATGTTGTGTTTCAGCATCCCTAGAGATGTCGGTCGATCACGATACACTTGCGACTTAAGGTAACCCCAAAGCCAATAATCGCACGGACTGAGGTCTGGGGACCTGGGAGGCCAAGCATGACGAAAGTGGCGGCTGAACTCACGATCACCACCAAATGACGCGCGTAAGAGATCTTTCACGCGTCTAGCAATATGGGATGGTTCTAATAAAACCCCATGTCATTTCGAGCATGTGTGTCAATTTTTACCTCTCTATCTACATTATTCCGTTGTTTATTAATTTTTCAAAATTAAACTGACTTTTTGATCACCCGGTACTTTCTCACTGCCGGTGAACCGCAGTTGACGTCTCAAAACTGTTTACACGATTGAACGTTAACTGACACGCGAACAATTAGAATACTAGTCACATCCGCTCCCACCGAATCACTTTGCGATAGTCCTACAGTAGGAGTGCTGCAGAAATTACCCTTCTCGTACTGACAGCTGCGCCATAACAAGGAACACAGTACACATCGAGAAAATGATCGATCGGTCGAAGAAGTTCGCCTCGTGACAGCGTCGCGCTTCGGCGCACAAGACGGGCGCCGGCCACTTGTAGCACGCCAGCGCAGGCACGCGCGTTCGCACACACGCAGAAACGGACACAGACACGCACCGGCTCGCACGCACGCCGTCGGGCACGTGTGCTGCGCACAGCGGGCACGGCACTGCGCGGCCACGAGCTAGCTGACGCCCGGCTGGCGTCGGCTAATTCCGCGGCTGGACTAGCGGGCCTGCTACGCCGCGCCTCCCCTCCCTGCGGCGGGCGCGCCCCTGCGCATGCGCTAGCCCGTCTGCTGTTTGTCATCAGCTGCGCGCCGGCCGACGCCCCGGCCGAGCGGCGCGTCCTGGCGACGCCAGCGTCTCTAGCCTGGCCGGCGCCGCCTCTTTGTCACGGGAGCGCAGACGCCCGGGCGCAGGTGGGGCGCTCAGTAGCGCGTCCGAAACTGTCATAACGCCACATTTACAAATGTAGCCGACAGTTTTATTGATACTTACGAGCATGCTAATGCCACTGCCAGGACATCTGTTACGGCGTAAAGTCAAGTGCCAGCACGCCAGTCGGTTAAAGAGAGAGCAGAGAGGGCTGTGAAGAAGACGTCAACCAATTGCAAGCTGATCGACCCCTCTCCAGGACGACAACCCGAAAGCAGAGGCCTCTATGCGAAGAGGACATAGGCGGAGCGCCCGATTGGTCGCGCCCCAGTCAAAGAGAAGCGTCATGACTAGCGAACTGAATAGAAGCGTCAAAGCCGATTAGTCGCTTGCTTCATTCTATGTAGCTCAATCTTGGAACTATTAAACTGGAGGAACTTGTTTATTTCGGATGTCGTCCTTTGCTTGCGACTCATCTAAACCAAGAAGAAAAGCAGATGATAAACGGGTATTCATTAGACAGCTGACATGTGATTACACTTTCACGCAATTTGGGTGCATAGATCCTGAGAAATCAGTACCCAGAACAACCACTTCTGACCGTAATAACGGTCTTGATAAGCCTGGGCTTTGAGTCAAACAGAGCTTGCATGGCGTGTACAGGTACAGCAGCCCATGCAGTTTCAGCACGATACCACAGTTCATCAAGAGTAGTGATTGGCGTATTGTGACGAGCTCGGACACCATTGACCAGACGTATTCAATTGGTGAGAGACCTGGACAATGTGCTGGCCTGGGCAGCAGTCGAACATTTTCTGTATCCAGAAAGGACCGTACAGGACCTGAAACATGCGGTCGTGCGTTATCCTGCTGAAATGTAGGGTTTCTCAGTGATCGAATGAAGGGTAGAACCACGGGTCGTAACACATCTGAAATGTAACGTCCACTGTTCAAAGTGCCGTCAATGCGAACAAGAGGTGACCGAGACGTGTAACAGATGGCACCCCATACCATCACGCCGGGTAATACGCCAGTATGGTGATGACAAATACACGCTTCCAATGTGCGTTCACCGAGATGTCGCCAAACACGGATGCGACCATCATGATACTGTAAACAGAACCTGGATTCATCCGAAAAAATGACGTTTTGCCATTCGTGTACCCAAGTTCGTCGTTGAGTACACCATCGCAGGCGTTCCTGTCCATTCTGCTGCAAACGTCGTCGAACTGTTCGTGTCTTGCAAACGTCCCCATCTGATGACTCAGGGATCGAGACGTGGCTGCACGATCCGGTACAGCCATGCGGATAAGATGCCTGTCATCTCGACTGCTAGTGATACGAGGTCGTTGGCATCCAGCACGGCGTTCCGTATTACCCTTCTGAACCCACCGATTCCATATTCTGCTAACAGTCATTGGATCTCGACCAACGCGAGCAGCAATGTTGCGATACGATAAACCGGAATCGTTATAGGTTACAATCCGACCTTTATCAAAGTCGGAAACGTGATGGTACGCATTTCTCCTCCTTACACGAGGCATCACAACAACGTTTCACCAGGCAACGCCGGTCAACTGCGGTTTTTGCATGAGAAATCGGTTGGAAACTTTCCTCATGTCAGCACGTTGTAGGTGTCGCCACCGACGCCTATCTTGTGTGAATGCTCTGAAAAGCTAATTATTTGCATATCACAGCATCTCCATCTTCGTGATGTAGCAATTTTAATGACTAGTAGAGTATGTAAATCACAAAGCTAAGTATTGTTATTTACTTTTCGTAATAAAGCTCATTAATACGATTTGTTTCAACTGTTGTCTTGCGATCCGAGAAAGCAGGTTTGTTAGACACCCCACATTTGACTACTAGGCAGGATTCAACAACATCAATTACCTAAAGCTGTACGACTCATATCTATAAAAAGAAAAACAAAATCACGAAAACAAACCCTGGAAAATAGGACAGAATGCTCCAAATTTGTGGCTGTAGGATGAAAATTCAACTGGAAGAGTCCGCCGCTCGTGGTCTCGCGGTAGCGTTCTCGCTTCCCGAGCACGGGGTCCCGGGTTCGATTCCCGGCGGGGTCAGGGATTTTCACCTGCCTCGAGATGACTGGGTGTTTGTGTTGTCCTCATCATTTCATCATCATCCAGGAAAGTGGCGAAATTGGACTGAGCAAAGATTGGATAATTGTACGGGCGCTGATAACCACGCAGTTGAGCGCCCCACAAACAAAATATCATCACCATCAACTGGAAGAAGCATATTAGTGAGCTGCTCAAACAATTAATTTCAGCTACTTTTGCTCTTCGTATAATTGCTAGTCCTGGAAACAAAGGAATCTACCTCCTGCCAAAATTTTGCATATTTTCACTCAATAATGTCTTATGGAATAGTTTTCTGGGGTAGCTCACCTCCTCTTGAAGGAGTTAGAAAAGAAAATACTGTTTTTAAGTGTGGTTGCATGAGCAGCACTAAAAATATGTTCATTAATGCTGACACTAATCTTGTATACATGCCCATTAAACTGACTCGTTTCACATTTTTTCCATAAAGGTATAGTTGAAATGATTTATGTAACATGGGCCGGCCACTGTGGCCGAGCGGTTCTAGGAGCTTCAGTGCGGAACCGCGCGACTGTTAACGGTCGCAGGTTTGAATCCTGCCTCGGACATGGATGTGCGTGATGTCCTTAGGTTAGTTCGGTTTAAGTAGTTCTAAGTTCTAGGGGACTGATGACATCAGATGTTTAGTCCCATAGTGCTCAGAGCCATTTGAACAATTTTTTATGGAACATGTAGCTTATTAACTAACTTACCAGCCGCTGTTAGGTAACTAACTTTTTGACGTCAATCACTTAGTCGCTGGTAGCTGAGTGCATCGACATAGGACGTAATTCTCTATTGGTCAGTGACACCTATGCATCCATACAGTGGACAAAAAAAAGAGAATGGTTCAAATGGCTCTGAGCACTATGGGACTTAACATCTGAGGTCATCAGTCCCCTAGACTTAGAACTACTTGAACCTAACTAACCTAAGGACAGCACACACATCCATGGCCGAGGCAGGATTCAAACCTGCGACCGTAGAGGTCGCGCGGTTCCAGACTGAAGCGCCTAGAGCCGCTCGGCCACTCCGGCCGGCCAGAAAACTTCAATTTCTCCCTCAGGCGGTAATTAGTCCCAGGTTTTGGAACACTGCTCTAGCTCAACCTTTACCTGAAAAATACGTGATACGTTCCGTGACGATGTCGCACGTTGGAGACTCAAATTCCTCAAACTGCTTTTGCTGAACACAGCCAACGCATATACCAACTTCGGATTGGGACTGATAAATCCATAACAGCATTTCATGAGGATATTCCTCGAACAAACAAGGAAAATACTCAGGGGAGCCACAAGAAGCATCACACAGAACATCATCTAAATGTTTCGACTCCCCAGATTTAAGGCCGCCTATAAATTTCGATTCAGAATGCAAAATTGACAACTATATCTGTATCGATCACATTGTAATAAACTATATAGGGTAGGAGACAACAGGCTAAAGCAATTGTCAGCAATTTTGTCAATAATTAATCCAACGCTCTGCTAAGAATCCTATAGCATTCAAATACTCCCACAAAAATTGGTCACAAGTTTGGAGAAATATCTAGACAAAGATTTCACCCACAAATATTAGAGCTATGTGGCTACGCGACCACACCGAAACATACCCAACTGTTGCTAACAAATTGTAATATTGTTTCAATACTTGCATCACCATGCGACTAATAATTAAAAATACATAGATGTCATTTTTACTAAAAGATATGTTTCAGCATTTGGTAACTGACATTTCCAGCTTTAGATGAATTCGTATATTAAATAGAAGTAAAACAGAATTGGTACTACCCAGGCTTGTATCAACGACTTTTCGACTATACACATTCACACTACGTGGTTCTTTCCTGCTACCGGCGACTACGATAATGAAATCGAAATGTTTGGAGCGCCTTCGGAACTTCAGTTTCCAAAGGCAAATTTTTCTTGTGTTTTTATGTTTTAAGAATTCGTCGAATTGATTCAGGAAACTGGTGTCACCTTCAAATTCTGATAGTATGACTAAAGGAGAATAGTCCATTATGTCGCATTGTTAATAATGTGCCCGTCTTTTACAAGTACCAGCCGGAGTGGCCGAGGGGTTGTAAGCGCTACAGCCTGGAACCGCGCGACCGCTACGGTCGCAGGTTCGAATCCTGCCTCGGGCATGGATGTGTGTGATGTCCTTAGGTTAGTTAGGTTTAAGCAGTTCTAAGTTCTAGGGGACTGATGACCTCAGAAGTTAAGTCCCATAGTGCTCAGAGCCATTTTGCTACAAATGACGGAAATAAAGCAAGCTCCCGGTTACCCGGTTTGCGGATTATCCGTGCAATTTTTTTAAAAGAAGGATAACTAAGTCTAAAGTAAGCCGCAATATCTCGAAATTGAAACATTCTCGGTTATACGAGGTGCATTCAAGTTCTAAGGCCTCCGATTTTTTTCTAATTAACTACTCACCCGACATCGATGAAACTGGCGTTACTTCTCGACGTAATCGCCCTGCAGACGTACACATTTTTCACAACGCTGACGCTATGATTCCATGGCAGCGGCGAAGGCTTCTTTAAGAGTCTGTTTTGACCACTGGAAAATCGCTGAGGCAATAGCAGCACGGCTGGTGAATGTGCGGCCACGGAGAGTGTCTTTCATTGTTGGAAAAAGCCAAAAGTCACTAGGAACCAGGTCAGGTAAGTAGGGAACATGAGGAATCACTTCAAAGTTGTTATCACGAAGAAACTGTTGCGTAACGTTAGCTCGATGTGCGGGTGCGTTGTCTTGGTGAAACAGCACACGCGCAGCCCTTCCCGGACGTTTTTGTTGCAGTGCAGGAAGGAATTTGTTCTTCAAAACATTTTCGTAGGATGCACCTGTTACCGTAGTGCCCTTTGGAACGCAATGGGTAAGGATTACGCCCTCGCTGTCCCAGAACATGGACACCATCATTTTTTCAGCACTGGTGGTTACCCGAAATTTTTTTGGTGGCGGTGAATCTGTGTGCTTCCAATGAGCTGATTGGCGCTTTGTTTCTGGATTGAAAAATGGCATCCACGTCTTCTCCATTGTCACAACCGACGAAAAGAAAGTCCCATTCGTGCTGTCGTTGCGCGTCAACATTGCTTGGCAACATGCCACACGGACAGCCGTGTGGTCGTCCATCAGCATTCGTGGCACCCACCTGGATGACACTTTACGCATTTTCAGGTCGTCATGCAGGATTGTGTGCACAGAACCCACAGAAATGCCAGCTCTGTAGGCGATCTGCTCAACAGTCATTCGGCGATCCCCCAAAACAATTCTCTCCATTTTCTCGATCATGTCGACAGACTGGCTTGTGCGAGCCCGAGGTTGTTTCGGTTTGTTGTCACACGATGTTCTGCCTTCATTAAACTGTCGCATCCACGAACGCACTTTCGACACATCCATAACTCCATCACCACATGTCTCCTTTATGTCGATGAATTTCAATTGGTTTCACACCACGCAAATTCAGAAAACGAATGATTGGACGTTGTTCAAGTAAGGAAAACGTCGCCATTTTAAATATTTAAAACAGTTCTCATTCTCGCCGCTGGCGGTACAGTTCCATCTGCCGTACGGTGCTGCCATCTAGGGGAGGTATTGACAATGTACGCGGCCTCATTTTAAAACAATGCGCATGTTTCTATCTCTTTCCAGTCCGGAGAAAAAAAATCGGAGGCCTTAGAACTTGAATGCACCTCGTAAGAATCAATTGAATGAGAAGGAGGCAGATGTAAAAATGTAAGTAACTCTTTATTATTTCAAAAGCCATTGCCAAATCTGTTAATATATTTATTCCACTGTGAGACATGATGGTCATTGCCTTAATGGAGAAATGTTTGCAGTTGCCTACGGAACAATGTTTGTACTCATGCATGCAATTTTTCGTGGAAGCAAATCAACCGCCACGAATATGGTGGAAATGGAGCGTTTCATCTCATGTCCAAAGGGGCACGATCGTTAGCTTTCGGGCGAAGGTTGGAAGTACTTCCGAAACGGCTAAGTTTGTAAGATGGTTGGTTGGTTGTTTGGGGAAGGAGACCAGACAGCGTGGTCATCGGTCTCATCGAATTAGGGAAGGATGGGGAAGGAAGTCGGCCGCTTATCGTTTCAAATTTTATCGAGCGGATGGATGTGTAGGGGTAGGGAGAGAATCTGATTAATCAATGAACCCTGCATATCAGCAGGGGACTGTTGAAGCTGGTGGAGGCTCTGCATTGGTGTGGGGCATGTGCTGTTGGAGTGATATCGGACCCCTGATACGTCTACATACGGCTCTGACAGGTGACACATACGTAAGCGTCCTGTCTAATCATCTGCCTCTACTCATGTCCACTGCCCATTCTGACGAACCTGGGCAATTCCAGCAGGACAGTGC
Organism: Schistocerca cancellata; assembly: GCF_023864275.1. Taxonomy (NCBI): domain Eukaryota; kingdom Metazoa; phylum Arthropoda; class Insecta; order Orthoptera; family Acrididae; genus Schistocerca; species Schistocerca cancellata. The sequence continues at coordinate 185,147,152 of NC_064627.1, read as the reverse complement.
GACACGTCAAGAATTGCTACAGAGTGGCTTCAGGAACACTCTTCTGAGCTTAAACACTTCCGCTGTCCACCAAACTGCCAAGATATGAACATTATGGAGCATATCTGGGATGCCTTGCAACGTGCTGTTCCGAAGAGATCTCCACTCCCTCGTACTCTTATGGATTTAAGGATAGCCCTGCAGGCTTCATGGTGTCATTTCCCTCCAGCACTACTTCAGACATTAGTCGATTCCATGCCACGTCTTGTTGCGGCACTTTTGCGTGCTCGCGGGGTCTCTACACGACATTAGGCAGGTGTACCAGTTTCTTTGGTTCTTCAGTGTATAATTGTCATATTTTCAGGCAACTTCCCATAGTTGCATGTAGTCCTTTGCGCCAGCCCAGTTACAAGCAGATGTATGTTGTGTTCATAGTTCCGCGTAGTCAGCACGTACACAATTTTCCCACTAGAGCGCGCCCCGCTAAGCACAACAGCACAGGCGCAGCGCTCGTCCATCTCCGCACTACCAGATGGCGCTGTCTTAGAGACGGACCATATCTGCGTATTAATATGTAATGCAGCCAATGAGATTGCTGCTAACGTAGAACCTTTTCTCCTCGCAGATCACACTCGCGCAATGATACCTCAACGTGCAAGGTATTATAACGAGTGTACAGACCTCCGATTAGTCAGTCTGCATCAGTCTGCAGTTGTCTGCATTAGTCTGTAGTCAAGTTTCAGTCTGCGCCTAATAAGATTAGCATATTCCTGTACATAGCCATGAAGATAAATGTGTAGACACTTTGTCAAGTATCAGAGATGCGTGAGAATAAGATTAACGTACCAAGACCAAAGGAACTTCAGATTGTCAATTATAAATAGCATCCAGAATCAAGTTAAGTAATTTTATGCTTGTTATTATTTTAATAAATGTGTGTGAAAATTAATCAAGTTCTGTTTAAAGTTGGTCACCGTCAATCTGCTACTCTAAGCGTGCAAGTGGCATTTCTATCGTCTGACCTAAAGGCAGATGATTAACACGCCACGATAAGACCACGAGACATATTGCTGACACTCAGCTACTTCGCTAGAGCGACAAGTCAAATAATCTGATGGTGTGTGTACCGAAGGTCTTACAGTACGCACACCACAATGTACTAGTGCTTTTCTCACACAAGCCACATTCGTTTATAATCTGTATTCCTGTCCTGCCATTTTTGTGTTACGCGCGAATTTGTAATACACCCCGAACATCATATAGCCAACACGTATTCGGGGTGGATACCCGTTCGCCCGTGCCAAACGATACTCTCTCTGTCATAGTCGAGGCAAAGACAACGCAATGACGTTTCTGCTTGACTCACAGGTTAGTTCCTCCCCATTCACACGACGAGTGGGCGGATGGATACTTAGATAACTTCTTGGTGCACCATCAGCAACAAAAGCCGCAGTCGTCTCCGGCGTGTCTCCGATCAATTGGCGCGATGCTTGAGAAGTGAAAGCGAAAGAAGCCGCGCCCTGTCCTGTCCTCGACACGGCGTAAGTTTTGCAGTCGCCGTGCTGGTGGTGGCGCCAGAGGCGGGCGGTAAGCGAGCAACGAGGTCAGGGCCGCAGCAGCGGCTCTCCAGCGGCCTATCACCGCGGCGCCGGCTAATAATAAAGCGTCTCGAGAGCCATTTGCAGCCAGACGTGCCCACGACGCCCCTCTGCCGCGCTCACCGGAATTAAACGGCGCAGGAGAGGTCAGTGCGAGCGCTGCCGATCACTCGGGTTCGTAAACACCTTGCACCGACCACCTCTAACTCGGAGTGGGCCGTTCCCCTCACTGTCGCTGACATTATTGTCAGTAGTAGACGGTATTTGTTCAGACAGTGTGCTGAAGAAAACTAAATGTCAATGTGGGTCCCGCCCTAGTACAAGGTCTTTCGATTATTTCGCACTCCGGCTACGTGTGTTAGTATCGCTGGTGCTTTGTACGAAACGTAGTGCTTTGTTCGAAACGTAGTGTATTGCGAGACAAACGTAACTGAGACCTCCGTATGACGAGAGAAAGCTTCTCATCAGACAGTGATGCCTTCCTGGGAGCATGTGAGCTTTCTTGCTTAGTTAGTACTAAGACACTTATATTACACTATTGTCTCAAACCGCAGCTTATAGGGACGCAGACCTGTAGGGAGAAGGTGTTGCCATGGCTGGAGGTAGCTTAACTAGCAGATACTAGAACGTAGCGACGTGTGGTGCTTATAGCAGGTCCTTGATAAGAAGAACAGCTCATCACGAAGGAAGATGTCTTACAAGCTGACTCAGAGATTGGGGACGATCTGTAGAATGGGCACAAGACCTTCTCCGTTTCTTCTTCATCAGTCTTGTGGCTGATTTGATGTCGACTTCGTGTCATGTGTCAACCTCCTCATCTCAGGGTAACACTTCCACCCTACTTCACTTATTTGTCGGATGTAATGCAATCTCCGTATTCCCTTACAGTTTTTAACATACGGGGTGTTACAAAAAGGTATGGCCAAACTTTCAGGAAACATTCCTCACACACAAAGAAAGTAAATGTTATGTGGACATGTGTCCGGAAACGCTTACTTTCCATGTTATAGCTCATTTTATTACTTCTCTTCAAATAACTTTAATCATGGAATGGAAACACACAGCAACAGAACGTACCAGCCTGACTTCAAACACTTTGTTACAGGAAATGTTCAAAATGTCCTCCGTTAGCGAGGATACATGCATCCACCCTCAGTCGCATGGAATCCCTGATGCGCTGATGCAGCCCTGGATAATAGCGTATTGTATCACAGCCGTCCACAATACGAGCACGAAGAGTCTCTACATTTGGTACCGCGTTTGCGTAGACAAGAGCTTTCAAATGCCCCCAGAAATGAAAGTCAAGAGGGTTGAGGTCAGGAGAGCGTGGAGGCCATGGACTTGGTCCGCATCTACCAATCCGTCGGTCACCGAATCTGTTGTTGAGAAGCGTACGGATACTTCGACTGAAATGTGCAGGAGCTCCATCGTGCATGAACCACATGTTGTGTCGTACTTGTAAAGGCACATGTTCTAGCAGCACAGGTAGAGTATCCCGTATGAAATCATGATAACGTGCTCCATTGAGCCTAGGTGGAAGAACATGGGGCCCAATCAAGACATCACCAACAATGCCTGCCCCAAACGTTCACAGAAAATCTGTGTTGATGACGTGATTGCACAATTGCGTGCGGATTCTCGTCAGCCTACACATGTTGACTGTGAAAATTTACAATTTGATCACGTTGGAATGAAGCCTCATCCGTAAAGAGAACATTTGCACTGAAATGAGGATTGACAAATCGTTGGATGAACCATTCGCAGAAGTGTACCCGTGGAGGCCAATCAGCAGTTGATAGTGCCTGCACACGCTGTACATGATACGGAAACAACTGGTTCTCCCGTAGCACTCTCCATACAGTGACGTGGTCAACGTTACCTTGTACAGCAGCAACTTCTCTGACGCTGACATTAGGGTTATCGTCAACTGCACGAAGAATTGCCTCGTCCATTGCAGGTGTTCTCGTCGTTCTAGGTCTTCCCCAGTCGCGAGTCATAGGCTGGAATGTTCCGTGCTCCCTAAGACGCCGATCAATTGCTTCGAACGTCTTCCTGTCGGGACACCTTCGTTCTGGAAATCTGTCTCGATACAAACGTACCACACCACGGCTATTGCCCCGTGCTAATCAATACATCAAATGGGCATCCGCCAACTCAACGTTTGTAAACATTGCACTGACTGCAAAACCAAGTTCGTGATGAACACTAACCTGTTGATGCTACGTACTGATGTGCTCGATGCTAGTACTGTAGAGCAATGAGTCGCATGTCAACACAAGCACCGAAGTCAATATTACCTTCCTTCAATTGGGCCAACTGGCGGTGAATCGCAGAAGTACAGTACATACTGACGAAACTAAAATGAGCTCTAACATGGAAATCATCCATTTTGAAAAGTAGGGCAAAATGTCAAAGTAGTCCACCAGCAAAATAAAGGCCATCCAATGGGTCTGTCAGAAGAACTGAGATATATCCACATTATAGAAAATATGAAGATAAAATACTAAACGAGAAACCTGAACGTGAATCAGTAAACTTCTTCAGATGCTTCGACAGTATACTTTCGTAAAAATAGTAACACTTCGAAACAACGACCATTGCAAATAGATATAAGTAAATTTTGATGTAGCTTGTTAAGATAAACGTCCTTTGTACAAAAATATATCATTTTCTGTGGAAAACTTATAGCATTATCTCTGTTGACTACATCTAAAAACATCTTTCTAATTGTTTTTTTATGTATGTTTCTTATTCCCGATGTACACTCTGCACATAAATTGATGTGTTATGTTTAATATGTGTGAGACTTCGAGTCTCTGTACAAACCGACTATAAGAAAACTTTAAATACACGGTCTTCCAAATTACGCCACTAATTATATATAAAGATTGCTAATCAACTAAAAATTGCACGTTTTATTACATTGCGGTAAAGTCGAGATAGCAATGGAGACCCTGATACATCACAAATATTTAAAAAAAAATATCATAGTACACTGAGAAAAATGCTCTTGAATATGGGAAACATTTCCTGAAACGCGAGCCGTAAAATATAAATAAAAGAAAATTGTGACTGGTTGGATAAAAGCTATTCATAAACAGATCAATTGTTTTCACAGTCACAGACTTACACAAACGATATCTAATGTACCAAATCAGATTATTCCTGTGCAGTTAACTTCGAGTTTTGATAAAAAAAAATGACGGGCCCAAGGTCACCCAAAATTATAGGAAGAAGTACGAACAGTTCAGTGTCGTATAGTAGATTTTATAGAACGCTAAGTCAATCCCTCGGCCCTTACATTCCGGATCCAGCCGTGATCTCCACACAGGATATAATCTTAATATTTTCCATTTTCGTGTAATTGCGTTAGTTATTATCAGAATTGCATTTCTGTGAAGTTCACCGTGATTCTTTGCAATAAAACTACCGCAGTGGATCCCAATTTTTCATTTATTAATGACAGTTATCCACATACCTATCAGAAAATACACGAACAGTTCAGTGTCGTGAAGTAGATTTTATAGAACGCTAAGTCAATCCCTCGGCCCTTACATTCCGGATACAGCCGTGATCTCCACAAGGATATAATCTTAATATTTTCCATTTTCGCGTAATTGCGTTAGTTATTATCAGAATTGAATTTTTGTGAAGTTCACCGTGATTCTTTGCAATAAAACTACCGCAGTGGATCCCAATTTTTCATTTATTAATGACAGTTATCCACATACCTATCAGAAAATACACTTCGTCAATTTTCAGCACAATAGCGTCACCGATTGCGAGGAGCATTATCACGAGAACTGCAATGGAATATGTATGAGCTGTAAATGGTTGCTCAGGAGGGTAAGTAAACGACTAACTGACCTCACCTTGCTTATCTCTGTGATATGGTTTTATCCGGTCTGCGTCTACTTCTAATGAGCAATGTTAGTGGCAAAGCGTGAGAGGGATGTTACAAACGTACTTAGTTTCAGGAGTTCCGATGATGAACAAATATGAAGAATAAAATAGTTGTCACCCAACAGGACATGGAGATTGTAAATTGTAGGAGATACCAGCAATGAATGCATTTCTTTCTCAGTCTTCGTATGTAAAAATGTAAGTAACTGTTTGCCATTTCAAAAGCCATTGCCAAATCTGTTAATATATTTATTCCACTGTGAGACATGATAGTCATTGCCTTCATGGAGAAATGTTTGCAGTTGCCTACGGAACAATGACTGTGCTCAAGCGTGCAGTTCTCCGTCGAAGCAAATCAACCGCCACGAATGTGGCGGAAATAGAGCGATTCATCTCATGTCCAAAGGGGCACGATCGTTAGCTTTCGGGCGAAGGTTGGAAGCACTTCAGAAACGGCTAAGTTTGTAAGACGAGCACGTACCGTAATGGAGAAAGTGTACTGTGTATGGCAAAATGACGCTACCCAAAACTGGTGCCGGAGTAATTTGGAACAGCACAGGACGTAGATGACAGGGGTGAACAACGGCTGCAGAGATGTGTACAGGCGAATAGACGTGCAACTGTTGACCAACTGACGGTCCTGATGAGCCCAAGGAATAGAATAGTGTCTCTTCAATGACTGTTCATCGAACGTTGCTGCGTATGGGCCTCCATAACAGGCGCCTCGTTCATGCATCCATGCTGACTGGTGTTCATCGCCGACGAAGACCGGAATTTGCACGGCAAATGGACGTCCACCGCGTGGGGACAGATCACCTTGCTAGATGAATCACATTTCATGTTCCGTTGGACAGATGGCCATCTGAGATCAAACGCCGTGTAACAATCTTCGGAAGCGTCCAGGCCGGAGGAAGGAGCGTTACGGTCTGGGGAATGTTTTCGTGGCATTCCCTGCGTAATCTCGTCATTCTGGAAGGCTCAATGGGTCAACAGAAGAATGTATCTGTCCTTGGGGGCCATGTCCCACTCCCCTACAATCAATTTTTTTTCTCAATAGGATGGTATCTACCAGAAGGACAGTACAACGTGTCATACAACTCGGAGTGTAGGTCGTGGTTGGAAGAGAACCAGTATTGGTTTATCGAACTCTTCTGGCCACCATACTCTCTGGTTTAAAGTCCAATCGAGGCGCTGCAGTCGTAGACTGTGCGGCTGGTCCCGGCGGAGGTTCGAATCCTCCCTCTGGCATTGGTGTGTGTGTTTGTCCGTAGGACAATTTAGTTTAAGTAGTGTGTAAGCTTAGGGACTGATGACCTTAGCAGTTAGCTCCCATAAGATCTCACACACATTTGAACATTTTCCAGTCGAGGAACTGTGGGACCGCCTCTATCGGGATTTTCCCGCCATGGGCCCTCAGCCGAGAAACCACGGCAATGGAGTCGGCATCCGTTACGGTACTTTCCAGAACCTTATTAGCGCTCTTCTTTCTCGTCTCGCAGCAGTCCACGGTGCAAAAGGTGGTAATTTAGGCTGTTGACACGTGATCACATTAATGTGAGTGGACAGTGTAGTTACATTATAAAAGTGGTACTGAAGTAATTATTTGATTCGTAAGGTCTTCGGATTCCTGGCTATAAGTTTACTATCGGAAACCACGCTGCATACATCAGCACAATAGCACAGTACAGCAGGGTGATTTATTTCAGGTGCAAATGCAGACGATTACGTTTCGGGTACTGTTGCAAAGCAGAGCAGGTCTATTGCTCAGTTAACATTCTTATCTTCAGCGCCACAAGAAGCTGTCTTTTTTTGTGCGTTTCAGAGCAACGAACATACACACATCAACAAAAGTTTTGCACCACCTCTTTATTTCAAAATTCATGGAACAGAAAACAAATATTGGCTCTGGGATATGCATATACGTTCATTTGCAGTACGTCCAGGTTATCAAATAAAATTAAAAAAAAAAAAATTTTCTAACGACAAAATTGTCTGTTTCCCGTGGCGGGAGGGGCGGGTGATTCACAGCACTCCTGAGTAGCATCAGCTTGTTGTGGCACTCCCAAGGAGTTAGCCTTCGTTCTTAACGGTGCGAATCTTTATCATCACTGTGGTGCGCCTATTGTCATTCGGTCTTCATAGTGCAAGTTCATGGTTTGTTTTAAACGTTTCTTGAATGACGACGATGTTTGTTTTGTTAAGTGTAATACCTACGTCCCGTAGAAGGTACTGCAGTTCTGAAACTCATTTTCTGTCGTCCTCCTGATGCACATGCTGAGCCATCACGAGCTAATACCTCTGTTGTCATAATTGTGAACACAACATTTTGAAATGTGCCTTACTAAAAACTGAACTTGTGACCTCGCACACAAATAGTTCCTTGTGAGGGTGTGCGCTCGCACCTGCTGTAGCTTCGCTACTGCTGCTGCACCGGTGATCCGTAACACCGGGAATCCCTCGGCGTGTACCCGTAAGGGAAGGACAGAGGTGGGCAACGCCCGTCCTAGCGGTTATCGATTGCGGCTAATTGCGCCATCGTGAGCCCCGCCCTGCGGGGCCCATTCCCTAGCCGTGTCCGCCGGCGTGCCATCCGATGCGACGCTCGCCGGCCCAAAGTGGCCGGAGATGGACAACCGCGTCCCGGTTATTGCTTCGCCAGCGGCCGCCAGGCGGCTGCTCCGACAGCGGACAAGTGCACGCCAGTCCGCACACCCAGCTCTCGTCAACACAGGGATTGAAGTTTGATACAATGGTCTGCATTAACCCTTCGGAAGGCACGCTCGCGGCTGCCGGTCACAAGTTATGGTTTCCTAGATGTAACCCAGACAGCGTTCATGCTTGTGTTAGCTAGCCAGTTCCATACTGAGGAATAGAGCGTCGGGCGCAAGCGAGGGAATACTACATTATCTACATCTACATCCATACTCCGCAAGCCACCTGACGGTGTGTGGCGGAGGGTACCTTGAGTACCTCTATCGGTTCTCCCTTCTATTCCAGTCTCGTATTGTTCGTGGAAAGATGGATTGTCGGTATGCCTCTGTGTGGGCTCTAATCTCTCTGATTTTATGCTGATGGTCTCCTCGCGAGATATACGTAGGAGGGAGCAATATACTGTTTGACTCCTCGGCAAAGGTATGTTCTCGGAACTTCAACAAAAGCCCGTACCGAGCTACTGAGCGTCTCTCCTGCAGAGTCTTCCACTGGAGTTTATCTATCATCTCCGTAACGCTTTCGCGATTACGAAATGATCCTGTAACGAAGGGCGCTACTCTCCGTTGGATCTTCTCTATCTCTTCTATCAATCCTATCTGGTACGGATCCCACACTGGTGAGCAATATTCAAACAGTGGGCAAACAAGTGTACTGTAAACTACTTCCTTTGTTTTCGGACTGCGTTTACTTAAGATTCTTCCAATGAATCTCACTCTGGCATCTGCTTTACCGACGATTAACTTTAAACGATCATTCCATTTTAAATCGCTCCTAATGCCTACTCCCAGATAATTTATGGAATTAACTACTTCCAGGTGCTGACCTGCTATATTGTAGTTAAATGATATGGGATCTTTCTTTCTATGTAGTCGCAGCACATTACACTTCTCTTCATTGAGATTCAATTGCTATTCCCTGCTCCATGCGTCAATTCGTTGCAGATCCTCCTGCAGTTCAGTGCAATTTTCGATTGTTACAACCTCTCGATATATTACAGCATCATCCGCAAAAAACATCAGTGAACTTCCGATGTTATGCACAAGGTCATTTATATATACAAGGTGCATTCAAGTTCTAAGGTCTCCGATTTTTTTTCTCCGGACTGGAAAGAGATAGAAACTTGTGCATTGTTTTATAATGAGGGCGCGTTCATTGTCAATACGTCCCAGAGATGGCAGCACCGTACAGCAGATGGAATTTTACCGCCAGCGGCGAGAATGAGAACTGTTTTGAATACTTAAAATGGCGACGTTTTCCTTACTTGAACAGCGTGCAATCATTCGTTTTCTTAATTTGCGTGGTGTGAAACCAATTGAAATTCATCGACAGTTGAAGGAGACATGTGGTGATGGAGTTATGGATGTGTCGAAAGTGCGTTCGTGGGTGCGACAGTTTAATGAAGGCAGAACATTGTGTGACAACAAACCGAAACAACCTCGGGCTCGCACAAGCCGGTCTGACGACATGATCGAGCAAGTGGAGAGAATTAGTTTGGGGGATCGCCGAATGACTGTTGAACAGATCGCCTCCAGAGTTGGCATTTTTGTGGGTTCTGTGCACACAATCCTGCATGACGACCTTAAAATGCGAAAAGTGTCATCCAGGTGGGTGCCACGAATGCTGACGGACGACCACATCGCTGCTCGTGTCGCATGTTGCCAAGCAATGTTGACGCGCAACAACAGCATGAATGGGACTTTCTTTTCGTCGGTTGTGACAATGGATGAGACGTGGATGCCATTTTTAAATCCAGAAACAAAGCGCCAGTCAGCTCAATGGAAGCACACAGATTCACCGCCACCAAAAAATTTCGGATAACCGCCAGTGCTGAAGAAATGATGGTGTCCATGTTCTGGGACAGCGAGGGCGTAATCCTTACCCATTGCGTTCCAAAGGGCACTACGGTAACAGGTGCATCCTACAAAAATGTTTTGAAGAACAAATTCCTTCCTGCACTGCCACAAAACGTCCGGGAAGGGCTGCGCGTGTGCTGTTTCACCAAGACAACGCACCCGCACATCGAGCTAACGTTACGCAACAGTTTCCTCGTGATAACAACTTTGAAGTGATTCCTCTCGCTCCCTACTCACCTGACCTGGCTCCTACTGTTTTGGCTTTTTCCAACAATGAAAGACACTCTCCGTGGCCGCACATTCACCAGTCGTGCTGCTACTGCCTCAGCGATTTTCCAGTGGTCAGAACAGACTCCTAAAGTAGCCTTCGCCGCTGCCATGGAATCATGGCGTCAGCGGTGTGAGAAATGTGTACTTCTGCAGGGCGATTACGTCAAGAAGTAACGCCAGTTTCATCGATTTCGGGTGAGTAGTTAATTAGAAAAAAAATCGGAGGCCTTGGAACTTGAATGCACCTCGTATAATGAATAGTAACGGTCCTACGACACTCCCCTGCAGCACACCTGAAATCACTCTCATTTCGGAAGACTGAGAATGAAGTGCTGCGTTCTGTTATCTAGGAACTCTTCAATCCAATCGCACAATTGGTCTGATAGTCCATATGCTCTTACTTTGTTCATTAAACGACTGTGGGAGACTGTATCAAACGCCCTGCGAAAGTCAAGAAACACGGCATCTACCTGGGAACCTGTGTCTATGGCCCTCTGAGAGTCGTGGACGAATAGCGCGAGCTGGATTTCACACGACCGTCTTTTTCGAAACCCATGCTGATTCCTACAGAGTAGATTTCTAGTCTCCAGAAAAGTCATTATACTCGAACATAATACGTGTTCCAAAATTCTACAACTGATCGACGTTAGAGATATAGGTCTACAGTTCTGCACATCTGTTCGACGTCCCTTCTTGAAAGCGGGGATGACCTGTGCCCTTTTCTAATCCTTTGGAACGCTACGCTCTTCGAGAGACCTACGGTACACCGATGCAAGAAGGGGGTGAAGTTCCTTCGCGTATTCTGTGTAAAATCGAACTGGTATACCATCAGGTCCAGCGGCCTTTCCTCTTTTGAGCGATTTTAATTGTTTCTATATCCCTCTGTCGTCTATTTCAATATCTACCGTTTAGTCATCTGTGCGACAATCTAGAGAAGGAACTACAGTGCAGTATTCCTCTGTGAAACTCCTTTGGAAAAAGACATTTAGTATTTCGGCAAGGTTCCTGTGGATGTGGTATGCCGTTGCCTTTCCCCAAGCTGTTATGAGTGTCTCTAATTTTAAATTCATGGTCTTCATGCGAGGTAGATGTAGGAGGAAGCACTACACTGACTGACTCTCCTAGGAATGTACGCTCTGAATTTTAAAAGTAAACCACACTGTCATGCAGAATGCCTCTCTTGTAGCGTCTGCCGTTGTAGTTGGCTGAGTATTCCCGTGACGCATTCGCGCTTACTAAATGAATATGTAACGAAACCCGCTGTTCTTCTGTGGATCTTCTCTATTTCTTCTATCAGTTTTGCCTGGTACGGATCCCAGATTGATAAGCAATACCCGGCTACGAAGGTTACCCAGAAAGGAATGCAGCGCATTTTTATAGTGATGAACAGGATGGAGATTATGTGTAAAAATGGGGTGTGTTATAAAACACCATTCTTTCGTGTGTGGAACAAAGGATTATTGAAGAAAAAAATGCGGTGCATTACTTTCTGGGCAACCCTCGTGTAAGTTGAACGAAGGCTTTGTGAGTTATTTCCGATGTAATCTGCTGATATCGTGTCAGTTGTGCGACTGGATTCGTGATTTCCTGTCAGAAAGGTCAGAGTTCGTCATAATTGACGGAAAGTCATCGAATAAAACAGAAGTAACATCTGGCGTTCCTCAAGGAAATACTGAAGACCCCCCTGGTGTTCCTGATCTACATAAACGATCTAGGAGACAATCTGAGCAGCCCTCTCAGATTGTTTGTACATGATGCTGTCATTTACGGTCTTATAAAGTCGTCAGATGATCAAAACAAATTGTAAAACAATTTAGACAAGATATTTATATGGTACTAAAAGTGACAACGAAGTGTAAATAATGAAAAGTGTGAAATCATCCAGATGAGCACTAGGAGAAATCCGCTAAATTTTGATTATACGACAAATCACACAAATCTTAAGGCTGTAAATACAACTAAATACATAGGGCTTAAAATTAAGAATTACTGGATTTAGAACGACCACATAGATAATGTTATGGGAAAGTCAAACCAAAGACAGCGATTTATTGACAACGCACTTAGAATATGCAACAGGGCTAGGGACCGCTTGCACTAAGCTAATGTAAATGAATATGTAACTCAACCCGCTGTTCTTCTTTGGATCTTCTCTACTTCTTCTATCAGTCTTGTCTGGTACGGATCCCATATTGATTAGCAATATCCAGGTACGAAGGTTACCCAGAAAGGAATGTAGCGCATTTTTTTTCTCAGCCGAAAACAATGCTACGAATGCTAAACGTTACGTATGTATTATTTGAAGTCCCCTGAGTGAGCGCGCCAAGTTTCCGTCACTTCCGACAGAGTCCGCCGCTCGTGGTCTCGCGGTAGCGTTCTCGCTTCCCGAGCACGGGGTCCCGGGTTCGACTCCCGGCGGGGTCGGGGATTTTCACCTGCCTCGAGATGACTGGGTGTTTGTGTTGTCCTCATCATTTCATCATCATCCAGGAAAGTGGCGAAATTGGACTGAGCAAAGATTGGGTAATTGTATGGGCGCTGATAACCACGCAGTTGAGCGCCCCACAAACCAAACATCATCATCACTTCCGACAGATACCTTGGATCACGTTTCAACAGTAAAAATATCATAACGATGTATATAAATGAAAGAATAGCCTCAGGGTCAAGACGTCTGTACTCACTAAGCAACCCAGCCGGCCGATGTGGCCGAGCGTTTCTAGGCGCTACAGTCTGGAACCGCGTGACCGCTACGGTCGCAGGTTCGAATCCTGCCTCGGGCATGGATGTGTGTGATCTCCTTAGGTTAGTTACGTTTAAGTAGTTCTAAGTTCTAGGGGACTGATGACCATAGCAGTTAAGTTCCATAGTGCTCAGAGCCATTTGAACCATTAAGCAACCCACTCAAAAGTAAAGCTTTGTCAATCACCACAAAGGTGAAGATATACAACACTATTATCTGCCCCATAGTACTGCACGGTTCAGAAAGCTGGACGCTTACAAAAAATGAAAGAGAAAAACTGAATGTTTTCGAAAGAAAGTAATGAGAAAAATCTGGGGACCTGTGTTGGAGAATGGAGCATGGAGAATTCGAAAGAACAATGAAATTTATCAGTTAATGAAGCAACCCACTATCATCTAGAAATTAAAAGTTAGGAGACTGCAATGGGCTGGATATGTGGCCAGGATGGAAAACAACAGAATCACCAAGAAAGCATTTGAAGGAACTCTCCAGGCAACAAGACCACTGGGCCGATCTCGTAAAAGGTGGAAAGATGACATAGAGAAGGACATCGCAGCATTAGGAATTTCCGCAGAGTGGAGAGAGGCTGCGAGAGATAGTAGGCGATGGAAGCAGATCGTTGATGCAGCGCGTGGTCTACAGGGCCTGTGACCGCTGAGAACAGAGAGAGAGAGAGAGAGAGAGAGAGAGAGAGAGAGAGAGAGAGAGTCTGTAGGCGATGTACGTTACAAGCAACGAACCGTCGTTGAATTTCTTACTACAGAGAAAGAAACTGTGGGGAATGTTCGTCAACGCTTGTGCAGAGTCTATGGAGAATCTCCCATCGACAGAAGTACAGTTAGTCGCTGGGCGTGGAGGGCGAGGTCATCAGAAGGCGGTTCGACGGAGCTCCACGATTTGCAGCGTTCGGTGAGACCATGCACGTCTGTCATACCCGACATGTTGCAGCGAGCTGAGGAATTCCATTCGTTTCGGCCATTAAAGGGTGCCAATCGTGGGAGACAGTTTGAGGACGAAGCACTGGCTCCACCGCCAGGATAAGGATTGGTACCGGCAGGGAATACACGCCCTTGTTTCGCGTCGGAGGAAGGCCATAGAACAGGATGGGGATTATGTGGAAAAATGGGGTGCGTGTAATTCTCACTATGTTGAACAAAGAAGTATTGAAGAAAAAAATGCGGTGCATTACTTTCTGGGGAACCCTGGTATAAGTTGACGAAGGCTTTGTAAGTCACGTCATTTGTGGGGGCGACATCTGCCCCTGAGGATTCTTTCAGTGAATGTCAGTCAGTCTGACACCTGCCTTTCTGCGATTAGTTTTATGCGCACGTTTCTCTTTAAATCAATCCGTACACCTACTTCTATAAATTTAACAGGTGTAAATGCTTCCAGTGATAACTCTGCTGTCGTGTAATCCTACAATAAAGAGTCTTGCTGTCTACAAGTAATTGTGCACAATAAGTTACAACGCCGATGCTCTCCAGGTCTTCCTGTATTTCACTACATTTTTCTAGCGTTGCGACTTCTTTGTGTACAACAGCATTAGCGCTGAAAAGCCTCATGCAATTTCCGGTGTTATTCCGTATGTCATTTGTGTACAGGGTGAGCTTTTTTATAATGAGACGACGAAATATCGCACGAACTACGCAGTCCTTTCTGCTGGTACGAATGTTGACCTCCTGGGCCATCCCCAGGTGATTGTGCTAAAGCGAATTTTAAAATCTTAAATAAGAACATAATTTGTGTTGTAGATTCCCATTTTATGGGAAAGAATACCTAACTTTTGTATGTAAAGTTTTGTCATTGCGCGACAGATGGCGCTGTAATCGACCAATAACATAACTGAGTTCCAAAACGGTAGTATTTCGATAAAAACACACTGTATCCAAAAACGAAAACCAGACATGTTCAGTAATTACGAAAAAAGCTTTTTTGTGTTGTATCCTCTCCCCTGTCACCAACTGTGTGCCTATTTGTAAGAGTTATTTCCCAATAACTGCTCAAAAATGTCGCCGCCCACTTCGATTCACTTACTTGTCCGCACGTGGAATGATACGAGACAACAAAGAAGTATTTCCGATGTAATCTGCTGACATCGTCTCAGTTGTGCGACTGGATTCGTGATTTCCTGTCAGGAAGGTCAGAGTTCGTCATAATTCACGGAAACTCATCGAGTAAAACAGAAGTAACGTCTGGCGTTCCCCAAGGAAGTATTGAAGACCCCCTTCCTTGTGTTCCTGATCTACATAAACGATCTAGGAGACAATCTGAGCAGCCCTCTCGGATTGTTTGCACATGATGCTGCCATTTACCGTCTTATAAAGTCGTCAGACGATCAAAACAAATTGTAAAACAATTCAGACAAGATATTTATGTGGTACTGAAAGTGACAACTGAGTGTAAATAATGGAAAATGTGAAATCACCCAAATGAGCACTAGAAGAAATCCGCTAAATTTTGATTACACGACAAATCACACAAATCTAAAGGCTGTAAGTTCAACTTAGTACTTAGGGATTACAATTAACACTCTGCCGTCCGGCGACTCCATAGTGTTGTCGTGGGCGACATAGCGGTCAACGGCCGGCGACGCCACAGTGGTGTCGTCTGCATAGTATCGCTCACCGGCGACAGCACTTTAGTATCTTTTGCATTCTGCTGGTGATTTGTTTAGGTAAGACTACGTTACACACGTCAACAAGTTTTTTGTTTTTATAAGTACTTGTGCTCTTTCATCATGGCAGGCGAAAGAGACGATACGATTATTTACTAAGAATGCCCGGACGTCTTGTCTGACGTTCCAGACGAATTGGCCGATTGGGAAGAAGTCACTGGAAAAAAAAAAGTAAAGCAGAATCGTCGGAAGATAGTGAAATACGTCCAAAAATAATTCGGCGAACGCTACTGTTGCCAACTGATTCGGATGAATCAGACGAAGAAGACAGTGCACAGTGGTCAGACTGATTTACCGAGGACCAATAATAAATTTGTAGGATCTCCGGGTCCAAACATATTTCCCAAAGAGAGACAGAACGTCGAGGATATCGTACAATTATATATTGGGAACGATCTATTTGAATATAATAGCAACGAAACCGACAAGTACCACAGTCAAAATCGCAATAGAAGGAAACTGGATGAAAAAAGGGCATATTTGTCGACGTTACGGAAACCGAAGTTAGAAAATAGTTTGGGCTTGCTATCCCTATGGGAACTGGAAAACAAGAGCAAGAATTCATGGTTGTTGTTCAACGAATCGGTTGATAGACACACCGATATTCCGCAAAACGTTGTCCCGCAACCGATTCAGACAAATATTATCATTTTTACATTTTTCCGACAACAACACTAAACTGGATAACGCCGACCGGTTTTTCAAAGTGCAATTCGTAACTGATAACCTTTCCAAAAGGTTAAATAACAAATATTTGAAGCAAACAAATTTTGTTTTTATTTACGTATGTATGTCTTCAAAATTTCATGAAAGTAGGGGAACAGAGCTGAGAACTTACGAGAACTAACGATGAGATTTGTAAAACTTGACAATTCGTAATCTCCCGATAATGTTGAGAACGGCCGGCGACAAGCCAAGTAATCCGAATTAGCGCTGCTGGCGCCAAGCGGATCAATTTGTACGATACGTGCGGACGGCAAAGTGTTAAGAATAACTGAATTTAGAACGACCACATAGATAATGTGGGAAAATCAAACAAAAGACAGCGATTTTTTGACAATACACTTAGGAAACGCAACAGGGTTACTAAAGAGACTGCTTACACTACGCTAGTCTAGTCCGCCGTCTTCTGGAGTACTGCTGTGCCGAGTGGCATCCACGTAAGATAGGATCGACGAAGGACATCTAACAAGTTTAAAGAAGAGCCGGTCGTTTTGTATTGTCATGAAACAGGGGAGAGTTTGTCACGCGAACGATACGCGATCAGGGGTGGCAGTCATTAAAACGAAGGTGTTTTCCGTTGAGGCAGGATCTTCTCATGTAATTTCGATCACCAACTTTTACCTCAGAGTGTGAAAAAATTTGTTGACGACCACATACGTAGGGAGGAATGATCATCACAATAAAAGAAATCAGAGCTCGCACGGAAAACTTTAAGTATTCCTTTTTCCCCTGCGCTGTTCGAGAGTGGAACGGTAGAGCAGTAGCTGGAACGTGCTTCGATGAACTTTCTGCCAGGCACTTAATTGTGAATTGCAGAGGAATCACGTAGATGTAGACACACATGGGTGATATGCTGAATCATGTTATCGCGCATTGTTGGCCCTTCATTATGAACTCCACTCTTCAAGTAACCCCACAAAGAAACATCAGGTGAAATAAGACCCGGTGATCTTGGCAGGTCAAGACACTGGACCGCCTATTCCGATCCTGCGAATATTGTGCACGCGATCTGATACTTCCTGTACTGCTACAGAATAATGTGCTGGACAACCATCATACTGCTGAAACCACATTGCTTGTCTCAATATCAAACGCAGTGGCAAATCTCGGCTAAACTGTTGTCAGCAAGAGCTGCACAAGTATAGTGGGTTGTTACATCTATCACGAATAACGAAAGCTTGTTTGAGTGTTTATCCAAGCATTACTCGCCTCTGAAATCGAGACCATTTACTTTTTAGCGCAACGTCAAAGATCTTTGTAAAAGGTACTTGATGAATAGATGATCATATTTCCTTTTCAAAAATATGATAGTGTAATACCGGCCTAAGGATCATTTTAGGTTTTGTGTTAACAATTATGACAGGAAAAATATTAACTACTAATGACTCACCATGTGCGTGAGGAGTGTCCGGGAGTTGAAGACGTCAACCTTCTATTGGATGTATGTATTACATTTCACAAAATGGACATCTTCGACATTGAAGAAATATGCAGAACAAACCTATGTGGGTAGATTAACTTAGCTGAGGATTTTTTTCTCTTCAAAACGTCTCTTTGTTTCTCGTATCCAATGAAAACTCCAGTCAAATCATGCCAACTAAACACTTCCCCTTATTGTCCGTCCTTTTAAATAAGTTTCTGAATGTGATTTTCCAAAAATGTTGGTCTTTTATTAACATTTACGTTTATATGTTCCACCAACTGGTCCAATGCTTGAGGCAGAAGAAGATACGCATGTATATAGGGAGGATAGAAGGTACCTGGTGACTCTCATGAAATTTTTCGTCCGAAAGACTTTGAGAAAGAAACAGGAGGATATTCAGAAGGAGAGAAAGAATGAAATTGTAGTGAAACAGAGTCGCAACAGGTAATTATGGAAAAAGGCAAACTACAACAGTGTTTCCGATAAAATAGCAGAGAAAGTGCAAGCACTGTTCAAAGAAAAAGACAACACAACATGATCCCCATTATTACATAGCAGATGGACAGAATACGTGTGTAAGTGAATCATAATTTTCAAATAACAGTGATAGATATCAGTTGGGCAGCTCATAAGAGAAATCAGGGCTCGCACAGAAAAATTTAAGTGCTCGTTTTTCCCGCACGCCGTTCAAGAGTGGAACGGTAAAGAGCTAGCTTGAAGGTGATTCATTGAACCCTCTGCAAGGCACTTTATTGTGAAAAGCGGAGTAATCACGTGTATGGAGATGTAGATATGTTGGGTGCTGGTGGATTTATGGTGAACCTGTTTATAGCGAATACTGATTTATTCTAAGACCAACAGACGATGCAAAGGGAAGTTGGCTGGTGAATATTAACAACAGAGCCGTTCACACTGCCTCAAGTCATTGCCCTGGGTCCCACTACAGAAATAAATATGTAATTTCTGGATGCATGAAAATAAGCCGTAAAATACTCGAAAATGGAAATAAATATTCATAAGCAATTGGCCACAGTTATCTGTATTTTCATTCAAGAGACAGAAAACTTTTTTGGACTGTAATCCCGAGGCTTCTCTCATACACATAAAGAATATTAGGGAGCCTCAAGAATCGTCCGGACCAGTCCTTTTAACAAAGAAAGAATCTTCAATTAAAGTAAAATCACTTTTCCAGTCACAGATTTATACTGCTTAAGTAGCTACGAGTTCGCTGATCGTAGTCACAGGCTTGTAAAACAGTTAATTAAGAAGTCAATGAAATTAATGATGCAATTTATACATTAAAATCAATTTTCCCTGCCACCTGAAACCATCGACGGCTCGGATGATCGAGGAAACTTTTTCATGTACCCCTACCAATTAATTCAGAGAATTCATTTGCTTGTAGGGAAACAGCGACAAGCAGTACATCTCATGTCCATCCGACAAACTTACGGTTCCAAATCAAATCAAACGCCATGATCTATAGTACGTCTTGCTTTTGATCAGACTAACACTTCTGACAACGTTCGCGAAATTGCTGCTCGCGTTGATCGAGATCCAATGACTGTTAGCAGTATATGGAATCGGCGGATTCAGGAGGGTAATACGGAACGCCGTGCTGGATACCAACGGCCTCCTATCACTACCAGTCGAGAAGACAGGCATCATATCCGCATGGCTGTAACGGATCGTGCAGCCACGTCACGATCCCTGAGTCAACAGATGGGGACGTTTGCAAGACAACAACCATCTGCACGAACAGTTCGACGACGTTTGCAGTAGCATGGACTATCAGCTCGGAGACCATAGCTGCGGTTACCATTGACGCTGCATCACAGACAGGAACGCCTGCGATGGTGTACGCAACGACGAACCTGGGTGCACGAATGGCAAACCGTCATTTTTTCGGATGAATCCAGGTTCTGTTTACAGCATCATGATGGTCGCGTCTGTGTTTGGCGACATCGCCGTGAACGCACATTGCAAGCGTGTATTCGTCATCGCCATACTGGCGTATCACCCGGCGTGATGGTATGGGGTGCCATTGGTTACACGTCTCTGTCACCTCTTGTTCGCATTGACGGCACTTTGAACAGTGGACGCTACATTTCAGATGTGTTACGACCCGTAGCTCTACCCTTCATTCGATCCCTGCGAAACCCTACAGGTCCTGTACGGGCCTTTCTGGATACAGAAAATGTTCGACTGCTGCCCTGGCCAGCACATTCTCCAGATCTCTCACCAACTGAAAACCTCTGGTCAATGGTGGCCGATCAGCTGGCTCGTCACAATACGCCAGTCACTATTCTTGATGAACTGTGGTATCGTGTTGAAGCTGCATGGGCAGCTGTACCTGTACTCGCCATCCAAGCTCTGTTTGACTCAATGCGGCAAGATTCGTGACTTGTACATTAGCCAACGCGAAAGCGTTACAAATCTCATAGAAAGTTTGAAGTGGGACACACTTGCAGATAGACGACGCGCTAAACGGAACGGGCTGCTTACCATTATCCAAAATCCTATCTTCGCCGAGGATGTGGAGCATATATTATTACCACTAACTTTCAAACCACGCAATGGTCACCAATCAAAGGTAAGGGATATCAGAGCTCGTCTGAGGCGTTAAGACAGTGGTTTTTGCTTCGTGCGGTCCGCGAGTGGAACAGAAGGGGGGAAATATGACTCTGGCGCGAATAGTGCCCTCCGCCACACACCGCTTGGTGGCTAGCGGAGTAGATACGTAGATTTAGATTACAGCGGGAAGCTCGAGGGTTGATAAGCCTACTTAAGAACTCGAATTTATCAAATTAATTTGTCTGGGCATTTCGCGAAAATTGTAGCTTAATTCTTCTTGGAACTTGCGCTCCAGGAATTTTAACTGTAGAACACTTTAATGAAGAAATCCGCTCTTGTAGCGCCGGCTGAAGGTTAAAGTAAGACAATATGACCGCTATATGTCCGACATCCCTGGCAGAGTGGTAATAATGATAAATAAATAAAAAAGAATGAAAGTTATTTACAGTTGATGTGTGTAACTGTAACTGAAGTGCAATACACATTGTTCTTCCACTGTGCACGTTCGTTCACTGTATCAAGTGGAGATACAACCGCCGGCCGGTGTGGCCGTGCGGTTCTAGGCGCTTCAGTCTGGAACCGCGTGACCGCTCCGGTCGCAGGTTCGAATCCTGCCTCGGCATAGATGTGTGTGATGTCCTTAGGTTAGTTAGGTTTAAGTAGTCCAAGGGGACTTATGACAACAGATGTTAAGTCCTATAGTGCTCAGAGCCATTTGATTTGAGACACAGCCCTCCGACCACTGTGGTCAGGAGACGACGTACTGCTTCGCAGACAAAACGTGTTGCAGCAATGGCCTCGCCGGTCGTATGGGAGCTTTCAGGCACGCACCACTGCATACAAAGCCCGGTTCGTTCCCCAATAGGTTGCTATCTAAATCGCTGTAAACTTGTCCCGTCCAAAACACGTTTAGCTTACATTCTCCTCGGAGAACTATTTCCTCTCTTAAATTTACGGGGGCACACGGTTTATTTAGTGTTTGGATGCTGTTCAATAGTAGGAGCGGAATTTATATCTCGCAGTGTAGGCTTACGCGCTGCCTGTGGGAGCAAAACAGGTACGTTTCGTATTTTGACTCAAAACGCCGGCGATTCTTGTCTCAGTGGTGAAGCCTTTTCTTTGGTAGAACTGTCATTCGACAGGTGTCAGTCAGACGTTGTCCACTTTCTTCCCCGCAGTTCCTCCTTCTTTATGTGCTTGTAGTTCCGTCTAATTGTTATGTCACCTAGCATTTCAAATCTCATTTTATTACCTACCTCTCTCAAGCGCAGTTTTTCCCTAGTTGACTCTCCATGTGTAATGTAATAAAATAAAAATTATTTGTGACTCTTTTTATTTCCTATCAGTGTAATGTAATAGAAGAATATGAGCCGTGACTTATATAAAAAAGAAACACACATTAATGCAATGGCTCAGCATAAAAGAGAATAACTAATGTATAAATATTATTAACAGTGTAATATGTTGTTTAATTTAGCCCGACGTGTATAATCACTCAGTAAACTAGCTCAGTTCTCAGGGTAGTTACGTAATCGTCGATAATTAATGGTCTTTTTCTTATTTACCCAACACTACAGATATTATTCCAGGCTCGTGAGAAGTCGTGTGCTTATTGCACCAGAGAATATTTGCAAAGTCTGTTCGTTGTACACTACTGCAATACGTAACTTAATGTCGTGGTTTCGTCTCGGTTCACCAATATAAGATAACAAGAGTAGCATCTACAAATGAAATTCTATAATGGAAATGGAATCCTGTGACCAGACCTTTTCTACCTGGGATGTTTTCTCGTTATATAAAGAAAACCTGGAAGTAAAACTGTTAAATTATAAGTAGCTGCCTCCGGTCTCGTGGAATCTGAAATAAGGTTAATTGTCCTAACCGACGGCACGCCTCGTAGATGAGCTAAAAGGAAAATGTTAAATATTTTTCTAAGATGGCGCCAGGTTTCAGACTACCAATTGTCTGACCACATACACAAATTCTTTTGACAAAATAACCATTATATTTTTCGGTTCTTAAGTACAACTTGCATTATCAGCTGGTACAGCAAGATGAGCTTTACACAAGAGCGTCCTCTTAGGTCCGAATCCAAGCAAATAAAATAAGTGAAAGACAAAGGAAAGATAGTTCATGCACATAAGCGCAGGAGTCCATGGAATAACATGTCTATTGCAGTTCTACTTCTTCTTCTTTAGCCGGGCTGAGTGGCCGTGCGGTTCTAGGCGCTACAGTCTGGAGCCGAGCGACCGCTACGGTCGCAGGTTCGAATCCTGTCTCGGGCATTGATGTGTGTGATGTCCTTAGGTAAATTAGGTTTAATTGGTTCAAATGGCTCTGAGCACTATGGGACTTAACTGCTACGGTCATCAGTCCCCTAGAACTTAGAACTACTTAAACCGAACTAACCTAAGGACAGCAGACAACACTCAGCCATCACGAGGCAGAGAAAATCCCTGACCCCGCCGGGAATCGAACCCGGGAACCCGGGCGTGGGAAGCGAGAACGCTACCGCACGACCACGAGATGCGGGCATTAGGTTTAATTAGTTCTAAGTTCTAGGCGACTGATGACCTCAGAAGTTAAGTCGCATAGTGCTCAGAGCCATTTGAACCATTTCTTCTTCTTTGGTGTACTTGTCGATTATTTACAAAATTTATCGTAATATTTAGTTTACATTTTTTTAAACCCAAGTCCATCCAGGAGAAACAGTACTCGTGGCAGCCGTATTTATACCAGTAAGTCGCCTCACTATTATCTTTTCCACTAGTTTTCTTTTCTCTCCTATTCTTAGAAGTACTTCGTCGTTCGTTCTTCGGTCAATGAAGTCCACTTTTCGCATTTTTCTCCTCAACCACTTCTCAAAAATATCCAGATAGTTTTCGTTTTTCTTGTTGCCTGTCCACGATTCACTGCTGTACGCGGAGGTGACAAAATTCATGGAATACTTCCCAATATCGTGTCGGACTTTTTTTCGCCTGGCGTAGTGCAGCAACTAGACGTGACATGAACTTAACAAGTCGCTGGCAGTCCCCTGCAGAAATATTGAGCCATGCTGCCTCTGTAGTCGTCCATAATTGCCGAAGTGCTGCCGGTGCAAGATTTTCTGCGTGAACTGACCTCTCGATTCGACCGGCGTGGCTAAATCATTCGTTCGATTTTTCCAGAATGATCTTCAAACCAGTCGCGAACAGTTGTTGACCAATGACATGACATAGTTGATTCGGAACATGAGGTCCACAAATGTCTACAATTGGTCTTCAAGTAACCAAACGTAGTCATTTCCAGTCAATGATCAGTTCAATTGGTACAGAGGACCCAAAAAATGGTTTAAATGGTTCTGAGCACTATGGGACTTAACTTCTGAGGTCATCTGTCCCCTAGAACTTAGAACTACTTAAACCTAACTTACCTAAGGACATCACACACATCCATGCCCGAGACAGGATTCGAACCTGCGACCGTAGCGGTCAAGCGGTTCCAGACTGTAGCGCCTAGAACCGCTCTGGCACCCCGGCCGTCCCAGAGGGCCCAGTCCATACCATGTAAACACAGACCACACCATTATGGAGCCACTACCAGCTTACACAGTGTCTTGTTGACAACATGGTCCTTGGCTTCGTGGGGGGGCTACACCAAACCCAGGCCCTACAATGAGCTGTTATCAACTGAAATCGGAAATAATTTGACGAGGCTATGGTTTTCCGGTCGTCTCGGGTCCAACCGATATGGTCACGAGCCCAGAAGAGACTGTCAGCAAAGGCACTCGCGTCCATCATCTGCTCCCATAGCCCATTAACGCCAAATTCCGTCCCACAGTCGTAACGGGCACGTTCGTCGTACGTCCCACATTGATTTCTACGACTATTTCACCAAGAGTTGCTTGTCTGTTATGGGCTGAAAACTCCACGCAAACGTGAAGGCCGTCGGCCACTCCGTTATACATGATGAGAGGTAAAGCCTGAAAGCTGATTCTCTCAGCACAATCTTGACACTGCGGATCTCGGCATGTTGAATTTCTTAACTATTTCCTAAATGGAATCTCCCATTTGCCTTGTTACAACTACCATTCCGCGTTAAAAGTATGTTAATTTCCGTTGTGCGGCCCTAATCACGTCGAAAACCGTTTCACATGAATTATCTGAGTAAAAATGACAGCTTTTCCAATGCACTGCCCATTTATACATTTTGAACACGATACTACCGCCACCTGTATATGTGCATATCGCTATCCCAAGTGTTTTATCAGCTAAGTGTATATGAATATAATCCAGGGAAAATACTTAACTAATCTCTTTCTTACTTCTCTCTGGATTCTTTCCGCCGTCGACAAACCAATCACCTTTCCAAAAGTTATTTTCCCGATAGATAGGCTGCCTCTATATCCTCCAGCTTCCTGTTTCCGCCATCAAACTTGATAACTACATTACTTAATCAGAATTTTCCGGACCTCTATTAGTGGACATTAATATGGCCTTTATGCTACTTCAACTCTGCTGCGGACACTTTCAGCCAGGTGTCCGTATGTCTGTCTAGGAATTCTAGCCAATTCTTCCTCAAGAGCCGAATCTAGAGGATATACTGTGTCGGGGTCTTGAGCGAACTCTAGCTCATCCTAAAGCTGTTCCACTGGCTTCATATCAGGACTCGGGGCAGGCTAGTTCATTTAATGAATGTTATTGTCCACAAACAATTGCATCACAATTTCTGCTTTATGAAAAGCTGCATTGTCATGCAGAATCATCGCCTCCGAACTGTTTCTCTACTGTACGCAGTACACAATGCTCTAAAAAATGTTTATACCCTTACGCATTTAGCGTTTTTTCAAGCGCGATAAGAGAACCGCAACCTAACCATAATCAACATCCCCGTGCCGCAACACCGCCTTCTCCGTACTTGACTATTGGCACTACACGTGATGGTAGGTAACGCCCTCCAGGCGTTCACGAAACCCTAAACCTTCCATCGGAATGCCACAGGCTGTAGCATGATGCATCACGACAAGTGACACGTTTCCAGTCATCCACTGTGCAATGTCGTCGCCCTTTACACCACCTCAAGCGTCCAAACGCTTAACGTAAGAGACCAAGATCTTTCTTTCCAATACTTTTTGACTGTCATTCCTGTTTTCTGATTCTTATCACTTTGACTTTACCTACATTTCTGTCGGCCGCGGTGGCCGAGCGGTTCTAGGCGCTTCAGTCCGGAATCACGCGGCTGCTATGGTCGCAGGTTCGAATCCTGCCTCGGGCATGGATGTGTGTGATGTCCTTAGGTTAGTTAGCTTTAAGTAGTTGTAAGTCTAGAGGACTGATGACCTCAGATGTTAAGTCCCATAGTGCTCAGAGCCATTTGAACCTACGTTCCTCCTGATTACAAATTCTTTCACGATCCTTTCCTTCATAAACGGTAGTTCCTTCCCCAATCCTGGCAACACTGCTTGATCATCTGCACACTCGATTTCCTTCGTCTTTGCTCCTGCCACTGATATGCCTCGTGCATTAACTAATGCTTTATCTGTTAGCTTCTCAACATATTCCAAATCTTTGGTTCCAAGTGCACCCTCCTCTAACTCCTTTCCTAGTACGCGTCTCACCCTCATACTTTTGGCTAGAGTAAACTTGAGTCGGAAAACTGGTATGTTTCAGCTCACTCCTCTATTCTATCGTGTCAAGATACTTCACGTAAGTACTGTAGTCTACATCCAGTTACACTTATTTTCCGTAGTTAAGCCTTGCTCTCCGTTTACAATATTTGCCTCACCAATACTTCCTTCCATTACTAAACTGACGATTCTTTTCTACTCAATTCGATTCAGTGCCTCCTCATGAGTTGCCCGAGCTACCCATTTGATCTTCAGCATTATCCTGTAGCAATGCATTTCAAAAGCTTCTAATCTTTTCTTGTCTGAAATCTTTATCATCCATGTTTAATTTCACATAAGATACACTCGAAAACAGTACTTTCAGAAAAAATCCTAATACTCAAATTTATGTTAGATGTTGGAAAACATTCTTTTTTCAGAGATGCTTTTCTTGCTACTGCCAGTCTGTCTAGACACTATGCATTCCGTTCAACTGCTCTTCCAAGTCCTTTGTCTCATTTCGTAGGATTAGTTATGTCATAGGCAAACCACAAAGCTGTAAATTCTTATCCCTAAACTTTAATTATTTTTCAAAATTTCAGCTCGTTTTTGTTCATATCTTGCTGAATGTACACATTTAGCAACATTGTCTCGTGTAAGGATCCTTTACCATTAAAGCCATTCCACAGCACACTGCACTATTTTCGAATGTATGACGCTCACGCTTACCCAAAACTGGTCGCCGTAAACCTATCTCTGTGAGGCTGGCGTTTGTTTCGCCAACAAATAATGACTTGATGGTAGTGCGATGAGGTGGCTAGCGCAGTGCAGTGAATTCGTGCGTGGCTGCTGCGCGAAATTTGGTTCATTGCTGTATCCGACGATTACAATCGAGCGAAACGGATTTCGCTGAGCGACGGAAATGCGTGGCGAATTGAATATGAGTCAATAACGGGTATGAGCGCAGTCCCTGTAAAACAGTGGAATAGGTATCGGCTCCCCCCCTCCCCCCAACCTCCTATATGAGACACTACGTTACACATAGTGAACAGAAATCGCAGTTCCTGCCATGTCCCACTTCGAAAAACTAAGTCACATCTGGAAACAGACCTAGTTAAGCGCGTTGTTTTCGTTATTTAAATGGAGCTCAGCTGTTTTGTTTTATAAAATGTAATTTTCAAACAAATCTGATAACCTGGTTTTATCCATTTGAAATGCATTGTAAAAATATACGACTGTGAAAATATTAGGTTTGTTTACAAACAACTTTTCCGCTACTATTCACGATTATCTTTTATTTATGTTTTACACGACACGCTTTGGGCATTTATCCACATTTTCAAGAGCGTTTTTCTGTGTGTACTAAGTTTTTGATGTGTAACGTTTTGAACTGTTCTGTTGCCTTTACTGCAGCACATAAGTACGGCAATTTATAGTTGATTATCGACCTTTATACGTAGTTAGTGGCTAAGTTTGGAGGAACTTGTACTTACAAATCGATAATCAACTAATAACTGCGCGTTTTAAACATTGTAATTAAAGGCAACAGAACAATGCAGACCCTCACACATAAGAAAGATTACGAAAAAGTGGCACACCTTATTATGCAAATTAGCTTTCGTTCTAACGTAATCTGCCCATACACACACACACTCCGTCTTCAGGCCACGAGTGGCCTACCGGGACCATCCGACCGCCGTGTCATCCTCGGTGGGGGGTGCGGATAGGAGGGGCGTGGGGTCAGCACACCTCTCTCCCGATCGTATTCTTGACCGGAGCCGCTACTATTCGGTCGAGTAGCTCCGCAATTGGCATCACGAGGCTGAGTGCACCCCGAAAAATGGCAACAGCGCATGGCGGCCTGGATGGTCACCCGTCCAAGTGCCGATCACTCCCGACAGCGCTTAACTTCGGTGATCTCACGGGAACCGGTGTATCCACTGCGGCAAGGCCGTTGCCTTTTAACATAATCAAGTGGAACAATATTACACCGCGATATTTCCAAATGAGGAGCAATTGTAAAATATATACGATGTTCCGCGACGTTTAATAAAACGTAAACTATGAAAAACGGCAAGTAATGTTAGTGTCTTTCGTAATCACAAACAGTTGTGTTTAAATATGGAGGAATAAGTCGAAACGAAAGAGAGATCTTATAACAGTAAGTAGACGAAGCATTTCCATGCTTGGAAATTGAATGAGCATTATTCGTAGGAACTGAAACAAGTCATCATATTAGAATGGTTAAAATTACGATCAATGAGAATTATATAAGCAATACGTATTAGCGGCAAAATATGCATTCCTCCACCTATTGCCTACTCATTTCTAGCCTTTTGGAAACATAATTTATATTTACTTCGCTGCTGACTAAGCTAAAATAAACTCTCATTAATAAAATGACTGTTGAGATCACTTGTCTGTTTATAACATTGTGTTCCACCCTTCATAGTAACAGAGTTTGCACTGAAACAGGTTAGACAGATATTGGTAGTAAAGTAGCGATTTATTTATTGTGTTTGATTTCTGAGTTGATGTTTGCTGCTTCTCCTCCATGTCGTTTTTCAAAATGAGTTATCAGCTTTTTCATAACTATCTGCACCGTGTTGCTATTTCTATAAAACGTACGTGGATCGCTCTTTAAACAGTTTAGTATTTTAGTTCTAAGCGATACTAGAAAAAGTTTTCTTTAAAAGGCACTGGCAGTATCTGATACAATACTGAACTATAAAAAGCTGGTAACAAATAAATCAGGCACCAAAAATTACACAAAAAGTAAGTACGTATAAAGCGAGAAACAAGTTGTCTGACAGCCGTTCGAGCTGTATGTATCACATTTTTGTTAACACTACCACGAAGTATGCCGGGTG
Organism: Schistocerca cancellata; assembly: GCF_023864275.1. Lineage (NCBI taxonomy): Eukaryota > Metazoa > Arthropoda > Insecta > Orthoptera > Acrididae > Schistocerca > Schistocerca cancellata. Next base: position 185,118,246 of record NC_064627.1, on the reverse strand, counting down.
TGTCTCCCAAGTACCGTCAGGCGCACTTTCTCTGGTGTTTCGGCAGATATTTGCAGTTACGTGTAGCTGGAGTCAGCCCAAACGTAACTGCTCTTCATATCCTTCATACGACGGCCAGTATCAACAGAAACCGTCGATTTGATTCTCATTACAAAGGAAATTATTTTTAAATCGCCAGTTTATGTGCCCATTTCGTAGGGCGGTCCCAAATTAGTTTAGTGTGATGTTTGTTTTACCGTTATATATCGACAGCGATAGCAAAACTAAGAATAACCAGTACTTCAGTAGCGACTCAGTAACACTGCTGCTGGTTGTTCTTCGAGGTTTACTGTCCCTGTTAATACATATCGATAAGAAAAATACCGCACTACACTAATTTTGGACTGCTCTACCGAATGGACACGTGAAATTTAGCTTTAAAAATAATTATGTTTGTAACTGGGTACAAACCGACGCTTTCTGTCGAGGCTTGGCCTCGCATGAAAGACGTGATGAGCCCCACAATACAGGTAATCTCGTTAAGCGCTATAGTTACGTTCCGCGGAATCGTCACGCGGAGCTAATTCGTGTGAATCAAGAGTCATTTTATACACACTGAAGAGCCAAAAAAACAGGTGCACCTGGATAATATCTTATAGGACCCTCGCGAGCACGCCACGTGACGTGGCATGGACTCGACTAATGTCTGAAGTAGTGCTGGAGGGAACTCACAGAACTCACACCATGAACCCTTCACCGCTGTCCATAAATCCGTAAGAGTACGAGGGGGCGGGGGGGGGGGGGGGGAGATCTCTTCTGAACTGCACGTCTCAAGGCATCCCAGATGCCGTCGGAAAGTCAGAATGCACAATGGACATGAATGGATGCACGTGCTCAGAGAGGATGCTTACGTACGTGTCACATGTCAGAGTCGTACCTAGACGTATCAAGGGTCCCATATCACTCCAACTGCCATGCCCCACGCCATTACAGATCCTCCACCAACTTGCACAGTCCCCTGCTGACATGCATGGTCGATGGACTCGTGAGGTTGTCTCCATACCCGTAGCAGCTCGATACAATTTGAAACGAGACTCGTCCAACCAGGCAACATGTTTCTAGTCATCAACAGTCCAATGTCGGCGTTGACGGACCCAAGCGAGGCGTAAAGCTTTGTGTATACGAGTGAGCGAGTGGTCCTTCGGCTTCGAAAGCCCATATCGATGATGTGTCGTTGAATAGGTCGCACGCTGACACTCATTGATGACCCAGCACTGAAACCTGCAGCAATTTGCGGAAGGGTTGCACTATTGACAAGCTGAACGATTCTCTTCAGTCGTCGTTGGTCCCGTTCTCGCAGGATGCTTTTCCGACCGCAGCGATTTCGGAGATTTGATGTTTTACCAGATTTCTGATATTCACGGTATACTCGTGAAATGGTCGTACGGGAAAATCCGCACTTCATCGCTACCTCGGAGATGCTGTGTCGCATTGCTCGTGCGCTGGCTATAGAACCACGCTGAAACTCACTTAAATCTTGACAGCCTGCCATTGTAGCAGCAGTAACCGATCTAACAACTGCGCCAGACACTTGTTGTCTTGTCCGCCCCCGGTAGCTGAGTAGTATCCGACACGGTAGCTCAGCGTGTTCGGCCAGCGAGCTAGCTGCTCTCTGTAATAAAAAACTGAGTGAAGGGATCAACAACGAACTTCAACGGATGTCATGTGACGTCCGCCCCGACAAAAAAAAAAAAAAAAAAAAAAGAAAGTGGTCAGCGCGACAGAGTGTCCATCCTAAGGGCCCGGGTTCGATTCCCGGATGGGTCGGAGATTTCCTCCGCTCAGGGACTAGGCGCTGTGTTGTCCTAATCATCGTCATTTCGTCCCCATCGACGAGCGTCACGGAAGTGGCGACAAATCGAAGGACTTGCACCCGGCGAACGATCTACCCGACGGGAGGCCCTAGTCATACGACATTTATTTATTTATTTACTTGTTGTTTTATACACCGTTGCCGACCGCAGCGCCGTTTCTGGCTGTTTATATATTTCTGTATTTGAATACGCATGCCTATACCAGTTTCTTTGGCTCTTCGGTGTATAAAATATGTATTAAGTTTAAAACAAAGGAATTCTGTACTAATTTTATCAAAAATAATCATTAGCATCTTTCTAAAACGCAGTTTAACAATGAAACTCACAATGATACCCTAAAATCATTTTCATTAAATGCATCTACGTCCTCATAGCCTATGGATCATCTACATCGGAAGAATGTGTCGGCGCTACAGACATTTCAGTTGCGTGCGTACAAGCTCTTGGTTGCAGAGAGAGGCATGTGCAGTTGGTTTTGGTACTAAATGCAATGGGTTAGCATTTTTTTCCTTTCTTCCCATCGCCCTCAAGCGACGTTTGGTCACTCTAGTCTCAATGAAATCTGTTGAAAATCGAGCAGTTTTTCGAACTGATTCAGCATTGTCACGAACAGTTCTCACGGTGGATTCACTAAATCTCAAATCACGCTGAATGTCAACAATACGCTCACCTTTCTCATAGCGATCCAAGTCGTTTAACTTTGTTTATAAGGAATACAACCTTCCTACACTCTTCTTTTCCTCGAGAAGTACACTTTCTTTCCTTTTACCCGACATTTTAAATACAGAGCTTGCCAAGTTCAACTTCAGAGCTCTGGTGACCTGAAGATTAGCAGTAGCTGCCTATAACAAGAAAATAATTACAGCATTCAATTGGAAAATATTAACTGTTTATAAAACGCTTGAGGAAGTTGCTGATGTTACTGAACCTGCCACTCAACAATATAAAGAATGATTTACACAAAACGTAGATCAAACAAGGCCGGCGGAGGCAGAAAACACGTTCTGTTGGGGGAAGGACGGGGGAAGAAATAAACTATTTAAATATTTTTACAATCAATACTGCAGAAAGTGGTAGAACAGATCCCGAAAGCAAATGAAAGCCTTGTTGATCTTGTGGTCTTCAACCTGAAGATAAAGACAGGTGTACACGCTCTCCTGTGCAAGCCTCTACATTTTTGCATAACTGATGCAACACACATCGATTTGAACCTCCTTTCTGCAGTGAAGTCTTCGTCTCCCCCAACAGCTCTTATGCTCCGAAACCCTTTCATTAGCAAATTAACGATTTTTTGATGCCTCATAATGTGTCCAGTCCACCCATTCCTTATTTATACCAAGTTAAGTAACGATTTTTCTTTCCGCCACTTCGATTCAGTGCCTGATCATTGGTTCTTCGATCTATCCGTCTAATTTTCAGTGTTCTTCTGTTGTACCACATTTCAAAAGCTTCTCTTCTTTTATTGTCCGAAAAGCTTACCGCTCTCGTTTCACTTCTGTACGCTCCAGACAAATATTTTCAGGAAAGGCTTCCTAACACACTTATGTTTACTGTTAACAGTATTGTCTTTTTCAGAAATGCTACAGCCAGTCTCTGTTTTGCCTCCTATTTTTTTCTCCACACATAAAATTTTGTCAACTCAAAAACGTGAATTTGGTGCTACGCCGCAATGCTTCCTCTCCAATCCACTGCAGTAATAACTATCTGGCCGGCCGGGGTGGCCGTGGGGTTCTAGGCGCTGCAGTCCGGAACCGCGGGACTGCTACGGTCGCAGGTTCGAATCCTGCCTCGGGCATGGATGTGTGTGATGTCCTTAGGTTAGTTAGGTTTAAGTAGTTCTAAGTTCTAGGGGACTGATGACCTAAGATGTTAAGTCCCATAGTGCTCAGAGCCATTTGAACCATTCTGAATAACTATCTGTGTCAACAGACGTCAGTACTGCAGTGGCTTGCAGAATGGCTGATCGATAGTTATATTAGACAGCGTTTTGTGATAGAATTCTTGAATGCAGCCGGTGAAACGCCCAATCGCATTCGTGAAAGATTGAAAAATGTCCACATGATGCAGCAGTGCATATTACAACCGTTTTACGATGGGCTCGTTGGTGCATCGGAGCTGAAGGGCAAATACCATTGCAGCGGCAAGCTGGTGACTGCAGTGACTACACAACACTCAGCTAGTCGAATATATCATTCGTGGTGACGCCGTGTAACTGCAGATGATTTGCGTCGCGTTACCTCCCTCAGAAGACTGCCAAAGGTTTAAGCAACTTGGGTACCAATAATGTTAACTGATCAAAATAAAGAGAGAAGAAAAACAGTTGCTTTCCAATACTTTCAGCACTTCCGTTTTGAGGGAGGGAGATTTCTGGAATAAATTATAACGGGAGACGACATAGATTTTTTTTTTACCAGAATCAAAGAGGCAATCAATGGGATAGCATCACACAAATTCACCGAAGAAGAAAAAGCTCAAAATTAAGCAGGGAAAGTTATAGCTACAGCACTCTGGGATGCAGATGGTATGGTTATGGTTGACTTTCCGGAGCAGACATGCACAATAAATTGTGTCGAATTGGTCAGACCCCTGAGATAGCTTAAATCAGGTCTTTAGTGAGTTCGACCAACAAAAGCTAGAGCGGTCCTTCTTTTAGATGACAATGCAAGACAACACACCAATTGTCACACTACAGAAGAGACTGTGAAAATAGGATGAAAACGTTACCTGATCCCACATACAGCCATTATTTGGCATCATCAGATTTCCATGTGTTTGACCTGCTACAAGAAGTTGAGCGTGGCATTCACTGCGCCAATACCTTTGCAAGTAAGACTGTGCGTTTTACCACGCTGGACTACATGAGCGTGTTAAAAGAAGGACAAAAACTGTTGGAATGGACGGACATTATATTGAAACGTTGTAAATTAATCATCAATGTGATGGTTTTCAGCCTGTGCTGTTGCACTGGTAAATTCTTGCGAATTAAAAAAAAACTAAATAAATAAATAAAAATAAGAGATATTAAAATTTTTATGACCCTCGTTATCCTCTCTGCTTCGGCCATCATCAGTTATTTTCTACCCAAATAAGACCACTTTTAGTGTTTCATTCCATGTACTAATTCTCTCCGCATCACCTGATTTATTTCGACTACACTATATTATTCTTGTTTTACTCTGAAAAATTTTAACGCTATTTTTCGCCATCTGAGTCAGTCTGATTGTGCGGTTGATCACGGGTGATACTGAGGTAGAGAGAGTGCGATTTTATCTCATATTGCTTTTTATTTCCTTTCCGTGTCTTTTGCGTTTTAATCACATTATTTTTTATTAATTTCGTATGGGCTCTGATAACCTCGACTTTGAGCTACCCAAATCCACAAACACACATACACTCTCTCTCTCCCTCCCCCCCTCCCGCCTTTCTCTTACTCTCTTCTCTCTCTATCTCTATCTCTCTCTCACCCCTCCCCCCCCCCCCCCACACACGCACGCACAAACGCGCGCGAGCGTATCTTCTTTAAAAATGTTTTGATACTCATCTGACAACCTCTTTTCAAGACACTATCCGTTCCGTTTAGCTGACCTTCCAACCGCACTGTGTCTCTGGTAGAATTACTATGTCAAGTTTACTTTTTGAGCTCTCTTCACTTTTAACTCTCTTTCCAAATTTCTTCTCAGTTTCATTACTGATTGCTCAGTGTACAAACTCAGTAATATCAATCAGAGGATGCAACTCCGTCCCTTTCTCTTCCCAGCTACTACATCCCTTTGTGCTCTTCGATTCCTTGTAAGTGTAGTCTGGTAACTGAACGAATTGTAGATAACTTTTCGCTTCCTGTGTTTCGTTCCTGCACTCCAGAATTTCAAAGACTGTATGCGAGCCAACGCTGCCAAAAGCTTTCTGTTGTTGTTATTGTGGTCTTGAGTCCTGAGACTGGTATGATGCAGCTCTCCATGCTACTCAATCCTGTGCAAGCTTCTATATCTCCCAGTACCTACCGCAACCTACATCCTTCTGAATCTGCTTAGTGTATTCATCTCTTGGTCTCCCTCTACGATTTTTACCTTCCACGCTGCCATCCAATACTAAATTGGTGATCCCTTGATGCTCAGAACATGTCCTACCAACCGATCCCTTCTTCTAGTCAAGTCATGCCACAAACTCCTCTTCTCCGCAATTCTATTCAGTACCTCCTCATTAGTTAGTGATCTACCCATCTAATCTTTAGCATTCTTCTGCAGCACCACATTTCGAAAGCTTCTATTCTCTTCCTGTCCAAACTATTTATCGTCCATGTTTCGATTCCATACATGGCTACACTCCATACGTATACTTTCAGAAACGACTTCCTGACACTTAAATCTATACTCGATGATAACAAATTTCTCGTCTTCAGAAACGCTTTCCTTGATATTGCCAGTCTACATTTTATATCCTCTCTGCTTCGATCATCATCAGTTATTTTGCTCCCTAAATAGGAAAGCTCCTTTACTACTTTAAGTGTCTCATTTCCTAATCTAATTTCCTCAGCATCACCCGACTTATTTCGACTACATTCCATTATCCTCGTTTTGCTTGTTGATGTTCACCTTATATCCTTCTTTCAAGACACTGTATATTCCGTTCAGCTGCTCTTCCAGGTCCTTTGCTGTCTCTGACAGAATTACAATGTCATCGGCGAACCTCAAAGTTTTTATTTCTTCTCCATGGATTTTAATACCTACTACGAATTTTTCTTTTGTTTCCTTTACTGCTTGCTCAGTATACAGATTGAATAACATCGGGGAGAGGCTACAACCCTGTCTCACTTCCTTCCCAACCACTGCTTCCCTTTCATGTCCCTCGACACTTATAACTGCCATCTGGTTTATGAACAAATTGTAAATAGCCTCTCGCACCTTGTATTTTACCCCTGCCACTTTCAGAATTTGAAAGAGAGTATTCCAGTCAATATTATCAAAAGCTTTCTCTAAGTCTACAAATGCTAGAAACATAGGTTTGCCTTTCCTTAATCTTTCTTCTAATATACGTCGTAGGGTCAGTATTGCCTCACGTGTTCCAATATTTCTACGGAATCCAAACGATCTTCCCGGAGGTGGGCTTCTACCAGTTTTTCCATTCGTCTGTAAAGAGTTCGCGTTTTTATTTTGCAGCTATGACTTATTAAAGTGATAGTTCGGTAATTTTCACATCTGTCCACACCTGCTATCTTTTAGGATTGGAATTATTATATTCTTCTTGAAGTCTGACGTTGTTTCGCCTGTGTCATACATCTTGCTGACCAGATGGTAGAGTTTTGTCAGGACTGGCTCTCCCAAGGCTTTCAGTAGTTCTAATGGAATGTTGTCTACTCCCGGGGTCTTGTTTCGACTTACGTCTTTATAAATCTATAAATATTATGTAGGTAGGTTTGCCTTTCTTCAGTCTACGTAGTTAACGAGTTCAGTATGCCTCGAGTGCCATGAAGAACCTGTAGAACAAATGGAAGTACATATCGAATACAGGTAAGACATAGAATATTACGTGAACGTGGTTTCGATTCACACTGGTTGCCAAATGACAGGGGAATCACGCGCCCTGGCTTTCTTGTGTGGGTGGGTCATAGTTATTTTGGGGGGACGTGCCACTTGGATACGCTTTGCGGTTTGGTCTGCTCATAGCCGTTGGCTACGGTGCTACTGACAAAGGTTTGTTTGAAGCGTTCGCGAAACGGCTTGGCCGTCGGAAAGAACAACAAACGCCGAAGTCAGAGCGATTACAGCTGCTGGCAAACGGGGTTGCTGGGTCCTAGAGGACGAGTACCTGACAGCTGGACAATTTATCCGTGATTCCTCGAGGAAAAGGAGCCTGCGACATGTTCTACATGTGCTACACTCTGTCTCCTGAAAGATGCTTCTCGCAAAACTCAGTCGTTGCTAGATGATATAGTACAGCATTAAAAGTTGTCGTCAAGTCAGATGTTAATTACCCATCAAAAGGCGACCGTTAAAAATCGTGATCTACTGGACCACTTACACAAGCTTGCATCACCATAATTCTCAAAAAACGGTGTTCTAAAATAAATTTGTAATGGTCAGTCTGAAAACTATTTTAATTTTGTTGCATCACGTCAGAATTTTTTGCAAAATAATATCACATATTTAAAACATCTAATTAACTGAAGAAGCAATTTTAAAATTAAACTTCTACTAATGTCTACATTTTATAATTATTTCATTTTATTTGAGTCTTTTTGGCTTCTACGAAAAATAGTACAAAAAGCTATCGTAGGAATATTGTGAATACTTTGTTTCGTTTTATTTTCTCATTCTTTAAGTAAATTCTTCCGATTAATTTGCAGATGAAATTCTGTCGAAACTTAGAAAGTTACAAATGCAAGCCGACCTGTACAAATCCACTTCCACAATTAATGTAATTTAAGATTATTATTTTCGCATTCGGAGGAGAAAGTTGGTAATTGGAATTTCGTGAGAAGATTCAGTGGCAACGAAAAACGCCTTTCTTTTAATGACGTCTAGCCCAAATCCTGTATCATTTCTGTGACACTCTCTCCCGTATTTCGCGACAATACAAAACGTGCTGCCCTTCTTTGAAGTTTTTAGATGTACTCAGTCAGTCCTATCTGGTAAGGATCCCACACCACGTAGCAGTATTCTAAAAGAGGACGGACAAGCGTAGTGTAAGCAGTCTCCTTAGCAGATCTGTTACATTATCTACGTATCCTGCCAATAAAACGCAGTCTTTGGTTAGCTTTCCCCACAACATTTTCTATGTGTTCCTTCCAATTTAAGTTGTTCGTAGTTGTAATACCTAGGTATTTAGTTGAATTTACGGCTTTTAGATTAGACTGATTTATCGTGTAACCGAAGTTTAACGAATTCCTTTTAGCACTCATGTGGATGACCTCGGACTTTTCGTTATTTCAGGTCAACTGCCAATTTTCGTACCATTCAGATATCGTTTCTAAAACGTTTTGCAATTTGTTTTTATGTTCTGATGACTTTATTAGTCGATAAACGACTGTGTCATCTGCAAACAACCGAAGACGGCTGTTCAGATTGTCTCAAAAATCGTTTATATAGATAAGGAACAGCAAAGGGCCTATAACACTACCCTGGGTAACGCCAGAAATCACTTCTGTTTTACTCGATGACTTTCCGGCAATTACTACGAAGTGTAACCTCTCTGACAGGAAATCACAAATCCAGCCACATAACTGAGACGATATTTCGTAAGCACGCAATTTCACTACAAGCCGCTTGTGTGGTACAGTGTCATAAGCCTTCCGGAAATCCAGAAATACGGAATGGATCTGAAATACCTTGGCAATAGCACTCAGCACTTCATGTGAATAAGGAGCTAGTTGTGTTACAAAAATAGCACAAATGGCACTGAGCACTATGGGACTTAACATCTGAGGTCATCGGTCCCATAGACTTAGAACTACTTAAACCTAACTAACCTAAGGACATCACACACATCCACGACAGAGGCAGGATTCGAACCTGCGACCGTAGCAGCAGCGCGGTTCCGGACTGAAGCACCTAGAACCGCTCGGCCACACCGGCCGGGAGTTGTGTTTTACAGGAACAATGTTTTCTAAACCCATGTTGACTGTGGGTCAATAGGGTTATGAAAAGCTGGATGTTCGTTTTGCGATATTGCAGAAAGCTTTCGCAGGAATGTAGCTTATGTGCATGACTGCTGGCAACGGTGGTCAGGAGAACGTACGGGCGCAAGAAACCCGGGACTCGGACGTCCGCGTGGCACTACCGAGAGGGAAGACCATCGTGGTCGGTGTGTGGCTCTGGCGCATCTTACTGCATCAGCAGCGGCAGTTTGAGCAAGGGTTGGCACCACAGCGATACACTTACTTCAAGGACAGCTCCGAGCCAGGCCTGTAGCTCACCCGAAAGTACTTCCGTTTGCGGCTTCAGTGGTGCCAAGCGAGAGCTCATTGGAGGGCAGAGTGGAGGTCTGTTGTGCTTTCTCACGAAAACTCATTCCGTCTCGGTGCCAGTAATGGCCGCGTGTTGGTTAGGAGGAGGCCGGTTGAGGTCTTGCTACCTGTCTGTCTGTGTACTAGGCGCGCTTGACCTATACCTGTGGTAATGGTCTGGGGTGCGATTTCGTATGACGTCAGTAGCACTCTCGTGTTTATCCCACGAGCCCTGACTGCAAAACTGTATGTCAGTCTGGTGATTCGACTTGTGCTGCCACTCACGAACGGTTTCCAGGGGGAGCTATCCAATAGGATAACGCTCGCCCACATGCGGCTGTTGTAACCCAACACGCTCTACAGAGTATCAACACGTTTCCTTGGCCTGCTCGATCACCAGATCTGTTTCCAATTGAGCACATCATATGGGACATCATAGCAACTCCAGCGTCGTCCACAAAGAGCATTAACCGTTGTTGTATTGACCGACCAAGTGCAATAGGCATAGAACTCCGTCCCACAAACTGACATCCAGCACCTTTACAACGCAGTGGACGCACCGGTTTTTAAGTTACTAGTATTTCACGTTTGCAGCGGTTTATCTACCGCCTATATTAACCTGCGATTTTGGAATGTTAATCACTTAAATACACTACAGGCCATTAAAATTGCTACACCAAGAAGAAATGCAGATGATAAACGGGTATTCACTGGACAAATATATTATACTAGAACTGATATGTAATTATACTTTCACGCAATTTGGGTGCACAGATCCTGAGAAGTCAGTACTCAGAACAACCACCTCTGGCCGCAATAACGGCCTTGATACGCTTGGGCATTGAGTCAAACAGAGCTGGGATGGCGTGTACAGATACAGCCGCCCATGCTCCATCAACACGATACCACAGTTCATCAAGAGTAGTGACTGGCGTATTGTGAAGAGCCAGTTGCTCGGCCACCATTGACCAGACGTTTTCAGTTGCTGAGAGATCTGGAGAATGTGCTGGCCAGGGCAGCAGTCGAACATTTTCTGTATCCAGAAAGGCCTGCACAGGACCTGCAACATGCGGTCGTGCATTATCCTGCTGAAATGTAGGGTTTCGCACGGATCGAAAGATGGGTAGAGCCACGGGTCGTGACAAATCTGAAATGTAATGTCCACTGTTCAAAGTGCCGTGAATGCGATCAAGAGGTTACCGAGACGTGTAACCAATGGCACCCCGTACCATCACGCCTGGTGATATCCCAGTATGCCGATGACGAATATACGCTTCCAATGTGCGTTCACCGCGATGTCGCCAAACACGGATGCGACCATCATGATGCTGTAAACAGAACGTGGATTCGTCCGAAAAAATGATGTTTTGCCATTCGTGCAACCAGGTTCGTCGTTGAGTACACCATCGCAGCGTCGCACCATGCAGCGTCAAGGGTAACCGCAGCCTAGTTGATTGTCCATGCTGCTGCAAACGTCGTCGAACTGTTCGTGCAGATGGTTGTTGTCTTGCAAACGTCCCGATCTGTTAACTCAGGGTTCGAGACGTGGCTGCACGATCTGTTACAGCCATGAGGATATGATGCCTGTCATCTCGACTGCTAGTGATAAGAGGCCGTTGGGATCCAGCTCAGCGTTCCGTATTGCCTTCCTGAACCCACCGATTCCATATTCTTATAACAGTCATTGGATCTCGACCAACGCGAGCAGCAATGTCGCGATACGATAAACCGTAATCGCGATACGCTACAATCCGACCTTTATCAAAGTCGGAAACGTGATGGTACGCATTTCTCGTCCTTACACGAGGCATCACAACAACGTTTCACCAGGCAACGCCGGTCAACTGCTGTTTGTGTATGAGAAATCGCTTGGAAACTTTCCTCATGTCAGCACGTTGTAGGTGTCGCCACCGGCGCCAACCTTGTGTGAATGCTCTGGAAAGCTAATCATTTGCATATCACAGCATCTTCTTCCTGTCTGTTAAATTACGCGTCTGTAACACGTCATCTTCGTGGTGTAGCAATTTTAATGGCTAGCAGTGTATGTTATCTACACAGTTGTATCTCGAAATTTCATTTCATTAATTATTTTTTTGTGTTGGTATTTTTTCCCTTCATTGTATTTTTACGAAAGAAAGAGAGACCCACGGAAGATACTAAAAAGGTATCGAACCTTGTTTAGTTAAACAGAGGAATGATATATACTATATTTTGCGAAAGGCGGAAGTAGTGAATTACTTCGTCGTTGTAAAAAGACCATTATGTTGCGTCTGCAGCGGAAAAGAGGCGTATCGTGCACTGAAAGTGCTGACATGCTAACAATGGAGTCAGAGCGCATTGGGACAAAGAGAAACAGGTTCTACATCAATCTTTACTGCAACTCGTGCGGCTGCCAGGTAGGGCCAACCGGAACAGCAAACTGCGTCGTTCGTACTACTATACGGAAAGGGAATTCACGGAAATGGTCCTCAGTATTCAATCAGGATGTCGAATGACTCTGTTGTGCATAAAGGAACTTAACTGTCACGTGACAATGCCCCTCGTTCACTTCAATCACTGCACGTTTAGACCTCACCTTAATCGGAAACAATGGACTAAATCATCTCTGTGCTAGTACTGTTTGTAAGAGGAAACTAACCACCTTCAGAAAACTACTTGTCTACCGTACGGTCTAATAAATTGGGGCAGCAATTATCCACCAGTGTGAAAGCTTTGCTACCAACTAATTATGTGTTCCTGTACTAAGAAACATTTGTGCTTTAGCTGCAAGGGTGAATAATGTTTTTGTCCCATATGTTCAAGATTTTAAAGCCTTTATTTCATATGTGATGTGTAAATGCGTTTGCCCAAGTGTGCAAATATGCGACTTTCATTCAACTTTTTATTTGTCTGTTCTGTTAGATATGTGGAATAAAATCAGCCATCAGTTGCGGAAGGTAACAGTCAAAATCTCTTGACCGAGGTTTCAACCCATATAAATGGGCCCTCTTCAGATGTCTTGTTACCTAGTAATAAGCACAAAGAGATCAATGCAACGTTCAAAAATTAGGATTTCATAAAACCACAACATACATACAATGCAGGTTATAACAATATGCAATAAAAGTACGTCAATTTGTTATTGCAAATGCAAGTCGCATGCCTAACAAGGGTACGGAGCACTGACACATTTCAAAAGGCCAAAAGTTATTAATTATTAAAATAAGCTACAACTTACGTTTGACATGCTGATCATGATGAGCCGCCAAATGGATTAGTGATAATTAAAATTTCCATCGTAAAGTCGTCTGCCTTTGTCATACGTAAGATACACACACATTAGACGTGGCGTCTGTGACCAGTAACGGATAAACATGCGACTGACGAAGCAACATTAATGTGTGAACAGAGATTGAGAAAACTGAGCCTAGATGGTGCTGATACACGTTGCGGTCTATAGGCTCTGCAAAAAGCTGACATAACTGTACCACATGTTAAAAATGGTTCAAATGGCACTCAGCACTATAGGACTTAACTCCTGAGGTCATGAGTCCCCTGGAACTTAGAACTACTTAAACCTAACTAACCTAAGAACATCACACACACCCATGCCCGAGGCAGGATTCGAACCTGCGACCGTAGCGGTCGCGCGGTTCCAGACTGAAGCGCCTAGATCCGCTCGGTCACTCCGGCCGGCACCACATGTTAAAATCGAAAACTTTTTTATAACACAAATTCTGGAGACAGTGGGTGACAGAAAGCATGAACAATTGTTGCAATATGACAACAAGGCCTATGAAAATTCCATGCGAAGTCACGTAATTATATAGAAATGTGCAACATTTTATAGGGAGCGCTTATGAAGAGTTTGTCATTCAGAAAACAGTTTAGTAGCCCGATGTCATAATTATGTTAATACGGGCACAGGACGAAAACCATCGAACGAAATGCTATTTTTCAGGTGCAGCTGGCCATTCAAAATTGAATCCTTATTGCTGAAACTGTGTTTAAAAACTGAAGTTCTTCCAATAATTCCAACTTATACCAATTATTCTCTCTATGCAAAATAACAATATCTTCCAAATTACTAGGGGAATGTCCACTTTGAACGAGATGTTCAACGTATGTGGAGGCATGAATGTAATATCCTCTTTGCCTAGTATCTTCCGCAACTGGTGGCTGTTTTTATTCAATATTTTACATTTGCATGGTTGCCGCTGGAGCTAGCCAGCCAGTGTGGCCGAGCGGTCCTAGGCGCTTTAGTCTGGAACCACGCTGCTCCTACGGTCGCAGGTTCGAATCCTGCCTCGAGCATGGATGTGTGTGACGTCCTTATGTTAGTTAGGTTTAAGTAGTTCTACGTCTAGGGGACTGATGACCTCAGATGTGAAGTCCCATAGTGCTCAGAGCCATTTGAACCATTTTGCTGCAGCCATGCTTAAAATTCTACTTTGTTACAAGTTGGTTGAACAGATGATGTCCGACGGCCAGACATTGAATAAAAAGAAGAAAAGCCCTCAAAGGACGACTACTTCAGAGGAAGCCGTGCGACGAGATCATTATTTAATTTAAACTTTCACTGACCTGAAAATAAAGTTGTATGGTACTGAATAATTGAGTAAGTAGTTGAGGGTTACAGACACAAGTTCGTTGTTACTACAGTCTACGGAAACCAGTTCACAGGATGTTTGCCATTGATTGGCTCGTGTACACGATTAGAGTTACGCCCCTCAGCGTCATTTTAGCCTGAAGATTGTGTATTGATTCAACGAAACTGGTTGCTATATAATAAATAACATCGAAAGGACGCCTGCAGGGGTTCCATTTTATAACGTAAATAATTGGGGGTAGTCCTAATAATATTGGATTCTCTGGATAAACATTAAACTTCAAAGAAACGTTTGAAAGTCTTTCATTAAGCGGGTAACATTAAAAGTGAACTAAAACTATGTTACATCACTTCTTCGTAGAGAACATCGAGAAACAGTTTTAAGGGCGTAAGTTTCAAGAAGGCGCGTCTTGTCGCATCTGTTACATATTTACAAGATTCTGTATTCATGCAGTGCTGTTTAATATTTCCATTTGAATCGATCAGTGGGTTAGTAAATTATTTTTCCATTGACACGCTCAGACGGAATACTTAAACGCTGGTATTGCTCACTTATGTATCAGAGAATATTTTAAGGGAAAAAAAGCTTTTTGACAGTGTAAGGAATTAAAAGTAATAATAGCAGCGCTAATATAAAAGAACTTACTAGCCTAGTGGACTGAAGCAGTTTCTAAGCTGAGATTACGCTAGCTCGTAATTTTCAAGGTCCGTTACAGTGATTTATAGACTAAAAAACACCATGTGACCTATTACATCTATATTATCGCGGTATTTGGCACTTTTCTGTCGTCCTCAGTTAGGAATTCTTCTAAGGTTTACTGTCTCTGTGAAAACGAAATAGTGTTGACTGGAGGGAGTTGCTCACTTGTCGTCCAAGCTTTGGGTTAATTGGTTTTCGTAGGTAGTGCACTCCGCGAAATGGGGTCACTGCTGCAACATATGTTTTAATGAGCAAAGTCTAGCGTCATTAATTCACGTGCATGCAACTTGTTTTACTGCCGTGCGTGCGACCTGCGAGCATGTGAAACTGTGGTCTAAAAATGTAGTAATTCGAACAACAACTAACTTAACAAACTGCATTGGATGCAAATATGTGTAAAACTACAAAATTAGTTATCTTCTGTTAATCTGTTACTCACTGCAGATACACAGAAGCTATTTTTACAGGGTTTCCACTAGCCTGGCGAGCTTGAAGGGACCTGTTCAGCTTGCTGAGTCTAACAAAAGGTTGTGCTGTCAATCCAATGTGACTAGCCGGGTATACGATTGCATATTTTGTTTCACTGCAGCTCATATATCATAACGGTAGGAGCAGCAAAATGAACAGACATAAAGAAGATTGAGGAGAAATTAAGAATCGGGGAATATATACAAGTCACCGAACAGAGCCTAAGTCCAGCAAGGCAAAAGTTTTCGACTGTTTACGAGGCAGATACAAATAAATCGTTGTGTACCTCACAGTGCAGCCTGATTGGCTGACAAGAGTGTGGTAATGTGTGCTAAGTACTTGGGGCCATTTAGCAGTATATATTCTTCGCAAATTTAGGACAAACAGTGATTCAAATAGGAAAAATATATGGCTCAGTCGATGTTAAAACCCACATTCTGGTGAAAACAGAACACTGAGCGAAGAAAGCTTAGTACGGAAGAAAACATTCTTTCAGAGATACACATTTTAGATTAACGTAGTACGAAAAACGAACTTTCTTTTTGCTAAAATGCATTTGGGCAACTTAGAATGAACTAACTATTTTGGTAACTGAGAATGAATTCAGGAGAGCCGCAATACACATCCTGGAAAAGGTAATTAAAATACTTATAACTGGGTTCATACATGACTGAAACACACTAAGGTTACAGACACTTGACTTCCAAAATCCTGCTTTAGTTGGCGCTGCAGTACAATGGACATCTTGAGGTTCTTAAATGCAACGAATCTCGACATCCAGAGATAGTACTGCTTACTACAAAAATATGTATTAGAGGTCACGTGATGATGGCTCGAATTGAGAATAGCCAGTGTTAGTCGAAAGAGGGTAAAGTTGTAGAGAAAACTGTTAACATCGAAATCCATAAATAAGCCCGAAATACGCCGAAAGGAAGAAAAGGACAAATGAAATCCACAATTTTCTGGACTTCAATGACGCAAAATAAATATACAAGGAGATTCTTTCCATAGTGTACAATGACTAGGGATTGATCGATGAGAGAATACGGAACAAAAAAGGCCTAATGAAGTTATGTCCGGAAATGCACGATTTCCATGCTACAGACCATTTATTCAATCACACTTTGATACAGAGACCACGGTCTAATACGCGCTGTGCCATGCTGAACAGTTGTCGTATGCATGGTTTCGGCCGGCCGCGGTGGTCTAGCGGTTCTAGGCGCTCAGTCCGGAGCCGCGCGACTGCTACGGTCGCAGGTTCGAATCCTACCTCGGGCATGGATGTGTGTGATGTCCTTAGGTTAGTTAGGTTTAAGTAGTTCTACGTTTAGGGGACTGCTGACCATAGATGTTAAGTCCCGTAGTGCTCAGAGCCATTTGAACCTTTTTTTTTTTTGCATGGTTTCCTCCTAGGTGGTGGTACTGTCTGTCATATGTCGTGCCCTAGCGCTTTTCCTGCCATAGTCATTCTTAATGTTGTGTCCGATTCACTTCTCTTGCTGACTCACCTTGTAGTGATGTGGTACAGCGTTGTACACAAAGGTTCCGCATTTGAATGAACAACTTCCAGACATGGTGTTCACTTACGGAAAGGCAAATGGCAACCGTCGGCGGGCGCGAAGGTTGTTTCAGGATACCCATCCCCGCCTACAGCAACCACGGCACTCAATGCCCGCAACCGTCTCTCTGAAGAGGGTCGTTTCAGGAAGCAGGAAATCATGAAGGGCATACCTGAAATGTTCGGACACCAAAAAGGGAGGAAAATGTGATTAACACTGTGGAAGGCGATCGCCGTGTCAGTACCAGGTATTTTGCCCGCCAGTACAGGGTAAGCCAGACGACCGTGTGGATTGTTCTCCATAACAATGGAAGTTCCCTTATCGTTTACAACGTGTGTAGAGCTTATTAACGACAGACTTTCCGCACCAGGAGCTGTATGGATAAGGCCACCTTTACGCGGATTGGTATCTTCACCTTGTATACCGGTCAGATGTTGGATAGTATGCAGAGCTCCCATGGTATGGTGACAGCGAATCATCAGCCGCCGTGCAGCCGGAACGTGCGGGCCGGGATAATTGCGACAGTGTTTTGCGACCAGTCTTCCTTCCACGTCGTCTAATAGGCTGAAACTATCGGCGTTTCTTGCGGGTGACTTTCCCTCTCCTATTGGCAGAAGAGCCACTGATGATTCGAAGGATTATGTGGCTGCTACACGATATTGCTCCAGCCCACTTCGCTGTTAACGTCCGGACGCATCTCAATCCTGTCTTCATCTACATCTACATCTACATCTACATGGATACTCTGCAAATCACATTTAAGTGCCTGGTAGAGGGTTCATCGAGCCATCTTCACAATTCTCTATTATTCCAATCTCGCACAGCGCGCGGGAAGAATGAACACCTATATCTTTCCGTACGAGCTCTGACTTCCCTTATTTTATCTTGGTGATCGTTCCTCTCTATGTAAGTCGGTGTCAACAAAATATTTTCGCATTCGGAGGAGAAAGTTGGTGATTGGAATTTCGTGAGAAGATTCCGTCGCAACGAAAAATGCCTTTCTTTTAATGATGTCCATTCCAAATCCTGTATCATACGTGTGACACTCTGTCCCATATTTCGCGATAATACAAAACGTGCTGCCTTTCTTTGAACTTTTTCGATGTACTCCGTCAGTCGTATGTGGTAAGGATCCCACACCTCGCAGCAGTATTCTAAAAGAGGGTGGACAAGCTTAGTGTAGGCAGTCTTCTTAGTAGGTCTGTTACATTTTCCAAGTGTCCTGTCAATAAAAAGCAGTATTTGGTTAGCCTTCCCCACAACATTTTCTGTGTGTTCCTTCCAATTTAAATTGTTCGTAATTGTAATACCTAGGTATTTAGTTGAATTTACGGTTTTTAGATTAGACTGATTTATGGTGTAACCGAAGTTGAACGCGTTCCTTTAAGCACTCATGTGGATGACCTTACACTTTTCGTTATTTATGGTCAACTGCCACTTTTCGCACCATTCCGATGTTTCTTCTAAATCGTTTTGCAGTTTGTTTTGATCTTCTGATGACTTTATTAGTCGATAAACGACAGCGTAATCTGCAAACAACCGAAGACGGCTGCTCAGATTACCTCCGAAATCGTTTGTGGAGATAAGGAACAGCAAAGGGCCTGTAACACTACCTTGGGGAACGCCAGAAATCACTTCCCTGGTCGAAGGATCGGACGAGAGTTCCCAGCTGCATGGCCTGCTCATTCAGTGAATCTCAACCCGTACGATCTCTGGAGAAGCGTATTCATGCCGCATTTGACACAGTTCGGATACAGCCTGGCCGATGTGAACGTGTGAGATAGAACACAGTAACAGTGCGTACACGCAGGCGCTGGGGCACATGGAAACCATTTACAACACATACTGTTACTATACAGTGTATATTAGACCGTACACTCTGTAACAATGTGTGATTGAATAAATGGTCTCTAGCATGGAAACCATGCATTTCCGGACATAAGTTCATTAGACCTTTTTTTTCCGTATCCTCTCATCGATCAATCCCTACATTTGTATAAGGTAGAAAAAAAATCACCCTGGATGTAGTATACTGGGCCTCGTCTTGTAATGCTCAGGTAAAAAGTTATGAATCCTGCTCATAACACTACACTCTAAACGTACAGAATGAGTTGATAAGTCGAGCAGCACAGATGGAAGATGGGCAGGCTAGCAAGATCCGGCCGGTGTGGCCGTGCGGTTCTAGGCGCTTCAGTCTGGAACCGCGTGCCCGCTACGGTCGCAGGTTCGAGTCCTGCCTCGGGCATGGATGTGTGTGATGTCCTTAGGTTAGTTAGGTTTAAGTAGTTCTAAGTTCTACGGGACTCATGATCTCAGAAGTTGAGTCCCATAGTACTCAGAGCCATTTGAACCACGCAAGACTCCTTAGCCTGCTTGGGTTGGGCACACCTTGGCTTGGATGGGAGTACGGCAGACTGACCGTGTTGCTGATAACATAAGGCAGCTCAGCTGCCTGGCTAGTAGGCAGCCATGGGCGCGTTAAAACGGAATGTGTACACAACTTCTGAGGGGGCTTAAAAATGGCTCTCACCACAATGGGACTTAACATCTGAGGTCATCAGTCCCCTAGACTAGAACTACTTAAACCTATCTAACCTAAGGACATCACACACATCCATGCCCGAGGCAGGATTCGAACCTGCGACCGTAGCAGCACCGCGGTTCCGGACTGAAGCGCCTAGAACCGCTCGGCCACAGAGACCAGCCACTGCGGACGCCCTTCCGCAGCAATGTTCGCTGAACGGTCGTTCAGGAAGCAACGTTGGTAGCCCCATGGTTGTTACTGGACAGCGTATAAACTCATGCACAATTTCCAGCTTGAACTCAACCACAATCTGTGTAACCAGCTGCACCTGTGTAACCAGTACACAGGGATTTTATTTCTGTTACCTGGTGTTTCAGACCCCAGGTTCCCTACCTCAAATTGTTCAACGGAGCGTCCTCTGTATCATGTTACATTTTTGTAACCTCTTACGGAAACACCCTATAGCCGGCCGGAGTGGCCGTGCGGTTCTAGGCGCTACAGTCTGGAGCCGAGCGACCGCTCCGATCGCAGGTTCGAACCCTCCTCGGGCATGGATGTGTGTGATGTCCTTAGGTTAGTTAGGTTTAATTAGTTCTAAGTTCTAGGCGACTGATGACCTCAGAAGTTAAGTCGCATAGTGCTCAGAGCCATTTGAACCATTTTGAACCAAACACCCTATATGTGATACGGATGATCATACGAAATGTTTCATCCAAATTAGTCTATTCTACTAGCTCCTATAATATTTACTGCCCCTAATAAAACACGTTGTATGAAGACTGGTGAGAACTGGTCTGAATCGGAGCTTTGTGCGTGCTGTGCAGAGGGAACGAGGAAAAAGGGTCGTGAAGCAATCTTCCCGGGAGAGATGGTGTTTTGCTGAGCCTCTTGCCAAGAGTCAGCGGCAGGACAGATTGTTTAGCCGCCCACGGCGAAGGGTAAGCAAAGCCAGTGCGCGTCTCGAGGGACCACTCGGCGACTGGTCCGCTCGGCCGTACACCGACGTTGTTTACGCGTCACGCCCCTGCGCTGACAACAGAGCGGACCGTAAGCTGCGTGACAGACCTCTGAAGCAGAGAGCGCCGCTTCTGCCTGGCGAGCGAATCACTCACTCTGCATGCTGTGCAGGTGAGCAATCGTCATGTGTGGGGCAACTTCCATGCGGCTGACAGAGATCAGAAATGAGCTGCGTTGTTGTTGTTATTGTTGTTGTTGTTCTGGTCTTCAGCCCAGAGACTGGTTTGATGCAGCTCTCCATGCCATTCTGTCCTGTGCAAGCTTCTCTCCCAGTACCTACTGCAACCTACATTCTTCTGAATCTGTTCAGTGTATTCATCTCTTGGTCTCCCTCTACGATTTTTACCTCCCACGCTGCCCTCCAATACTAAATTGGTGATCCCTTGATGCCTCAGAACATGTCCTACCAACCGATGCCTTCTTATAGTCAAGTAGTGCCACAAACTCCTCTTCTCCCCAATTCTATTCAATACCTCCTCATTAGTTATGTGATCTACCCATCTAATCTTCAGCATTCTTCTGTAGCACCACATTTCGAAAGCTTCTATTCTCTTCTTGTCCAAACTATTTATCGTCCACGTTTCACTTCCATACATGGCTACACTCCATACAAATACTCTCAGAAACGATTTCCTGACACTTAAATCTATACTCGATGTTAACAAATTTCTCTTCTTCAGAAACGCTTTCCTTGATATTGCCAGTCTACATTTTATATCCTCTGTACTTCGACCATCATCAGTTATTTTGTTCCCTAAATAGCAAAACTCATTTACTACTTTAAGTGTCTCATTTCCTAATCTAATCCCTCAGCATCTCCCGACTTAGTTCGACTACATACCATTATCCTCGTTTTGCTTTTGTTGATGTTCATCCTACATCCTCCCTTCAAGACACTGTCCATACCGTTCAACTGCTCTCCCTGGTCCTATGCTGTCTCTGACAGAATTATAATGTCATCAGCGATCCTCAAAGTTTTTATTTCTTCTCCATGGATTTTAATTCCTACTCCGAGTGTTTATTTTGTTTCCTTTACTGCTTGCTCAATACACAAATTGAATAACATCGGGGATAGGCTACAACCACCGACCGCGGTGGCCGAGCGGTCCTAGGCATGGATGTGTGTGATGTCCTTAGGTTAGTTAGGTTTAGGGGACTGATGACCTCAGATGTTATGTCCCATAGTGCTCACAGCCATTTGAAACATTTGAACCTAAGTTATGCTAAGGACAACACACACACCCATGCCCAAGTGAGGGCTCGAACCTGTAATGGATAGTATCTTCAATAGAACATCGTTAACGTAAACCACACTCAGGGATTAATCATTAGGCCTGTTATGACTGGCCGATTGTTGCCTAAAACGCGGAACGATGTTAGTGGAACCTTGACTGCCATGTCACCAATCCCTCCAGTCACTGTTGCCAGTAGATGAACCCTAACGATACCACTGCTTCTTTATTCAAGATACTCCTCATTTGGCTTGATGAGGCTGAGTGGACGCCATTCAAGTCCACCCTACCTCATAAGACAGTCTGAGGAGGTACCGGTATTCTAATTCGGGTCCTTCCGCTTTGAAGACCGCATCGCTAGCCAATCGGAGGCGTTCTAGACGAAAGGAAAATAAGGATGATGGAATGTTCTCGTATTACATCAGGTGTTGCTGAAGGATTGTCGTTAGGAAATGAGTCTCAAAAAGTTGAGTTTTGCTATTTGGGCAACAACACAGCTTGTGATGTACAAGGGTTGGAACTTAAATAGTGGCAGCTATTTATTCTCAACCGATACAAAGGAGTTACAAGTTTACACTTGTTACTGTCCTTCAAAGCAGTCACCAGCGTTGTGTAGAACCCGTTGCCAGCTATGTGGAAGGCGTAGTATACTGTTAGCAGAGCCTGATCTGTTGTTGGTGCGAATGGAACTGTCTACTGCCTGTCGAATCTCTGGAAGAGTTCTGAAGCGAATGCCACGAAGTGGTTCCTTCATCTTTGGAATCAAATCAAAGTCACAAGGATTTAAGTCCGGGGAGTATAGTGGATGGTACAGTACTTCCCAGTCCCATCGACCGAACAGAGCAGCCACAGCTTGTGCTGTATGCGCCTGCGCATTGTCGTGCAGAATAATGGGTGGGTTGCGCAGAAAGTGTATGGCCGCTTCTTTCTCAAAGCAGGTTGCAGGTGATGCTCCAAAAACGAACAGTAATACTGTGCATTGACGGTCTGCCGTGGAGGAACGTAATGCATTGGGATATCGGCATCACAGTCGTACACGAGGATCAGCATAACTTTAGACCGCCCCATTCGCACCATCAACAGAACAGGCTCTGGTAAAGGTATACTACGCCTTCCACATCGTTGGCAACTGGTTCTACACAACGCTGATGACTACATTGAAGGACAGTAAGAGGTGCAAACGTGTAACTCTTTTGCATCAGTTGTGAATAAATAGTTGCTACTATTTGAGTTCCAACCCTCGTATATTTGCAGACCGAAGTGGCGAACGAAAATTTGTACCAAGGCCGGGTATTCCCCATGAACTGATACAGTATTGCAGAGGCTCTCCAACTACACTCCTGGAAATTGAAATAAGAACACCGTGAATTCATTGTCCCAGGAAGGGGAAACTTTATTGACACATTCCTAGGGTCAGATACATCACATGATCACACTGACAGAACCACAGGCACATAGACACAGGCAACAGAGCATGCACAATGTCGGCACTAGTACAGTGTATATCCACCTTTCGCAGCAATGCAGGCTGCTATTCTCCCATGGAGACGATCGTAGAGATGCTGGATGTAGTCCTGTGGAACGGCTTGCCATGCCATTTCCACCTGGCGCCTCAGTTGGACCAGCGTTCGTGCTGGACGTGCAGACCGCGTGAGACGATGCTTCATCCAGTCCCAAACATGCTCAATGGGGGACAGATCCGGAGATCTTGCTGGCCAGGGTAGTTGACTTACACCTTCTAGAGCACGTTGGGTGGCACGGGATACATGCGGACGTGCATTGTCCTGTTGGAACAGCAAGTTCCCTTGCCGGTCTAGGAATGGTAGAACGATGGGTTCGATGACGGTTTGGATGTACCGTGCACTATTCAGTGTCCCCTCGACGATCACCAGTGGTGTACGGCCAGTGTAGGAGATCGCTCCCCACACCATGATGCCGGGTGTTGGCCCTGTGTGCCTCGGTCGTATGCAGTCCTGATTGTAGCGCTCACCTGCACGGCGCCAAACACGCATACGACCGTCATTGGCACCAAGGCAGAAGCGACTCTCATCGCTGAAGACGACACGTCTCCATTCGTCCCTCCATTCACGCCTGTCGCGACACCACTGGAGGCGGGCTGCACGATGTTGGGGCGTGAGCGGAAGACGGCCTAACGGTGTGCGGGACCGTAGCCCAGCTTCATGGAGACGGTTGCGAATGGTCCTCGCCGATACCCCAGGAGCAACAGTGTCCCTAATTTGCTGGGAAGTGGCGGTGCGGTCCCCCACGGCACTGCGTAGGATCCTACGGTCTTGGCGTGCATCCGTGCATCGCTGCGGTCCGGTCCCAGGTCGACGGGCACGTGCACCTTCCGCCGACCACTGGCGACAACATCGATGTACTGTGGAGACCTCACGCCCCACGTGTTGAGCAATTCGGCGGTACGTCCACCCGGCCTCCCGCATGCCCACTATACGCCCTCGCTCAAAGTCCGTCAACTGCACATACGGTTCACGTCCACGCTGTCGCGGCATGCTACCAGTGTTAAAGACTGCGATGGAGCTCCGTATGCCACGGCAAACTGGCTGACACTGACGGCGGCGGTGCACAAATGCTGCGCAGCTAGCGCCTTTCGACGGCCAACACCGCGGTTCCTGGTGTGTCCGCTGTGCCGTGCGTGTGATCATTGCTTGTACAGCCCTCTCGCAGTGTCCGGAGCAAGTATGGTGGGTCTGACACACCGGTGTCAATGTGTTCTTTTTTCCATTTCCAGGAGTGTATATTGGAATAACACCTCGTAAAATGATACTGGGGATCCTATCTGAAACCGAGGAATAGGTGCTTTTAGACAGCTGAAACTACATTCGATGATGGGATGCTATTCCAACCCAGTTGGAGAGACTGTGCAATGCTGTTTGAGTTTGAGGGGAATTTCAAATGGGTTGAAGCGTGAATGGGAACTGGATTGAGGATGGAGGCATGCTGTCACTGGGTGGCGTAGTGGTTAGTGCATCTGTCTAGGGTGCAGGAGATATAGGTTCGAATCCTGGCTTTGGTACAAATTTTTATTCATCGCTTCAGTCTACATTTGAACATCATACATGTTTGAGACTGGAAAAAGTCTCTGGAGCCATATAGTTTAATGTGATTAAAGTAACTTACGATGACCGAAGTAACGAGGATACAAAATGAAGCGTCGCTATAGTACGGAAAGCTCTTATAAAAATGAGAAATTCGTGAACGTGAAACATAAATTTAGGTATCAGTATGTCTTTTCTGAAGGTATTTGTCTTGAGTGCAGCCCGGTACAGGTGTGAAATGTGGACAATAAGCAGATCAGACAGGAAGAGAATATAAGCTTTTGAAACGTAATGCTACAAAAGAATACTGAAAAGTAGATGGGTAAATCGAGCAACTAATGACGAGGTACTGAACGGGGGAGAAAGGAAATTTATGGCATAATTTGACTGAAGGAAGAAAAATGGTTCAAATGGCTCTGAGCACTATGGGACTTAACTGCTGTGGTCATCAGTCCCCTAGAACTTAGAATTACTTAAACCTAACTAACCTAAGGACATCACACACATCCATGCCCGAGGCAGGATTCGAACCTGCGAACGTAGCGGTCGCGCGGTTCCAGACTGTAGCGCCTAGAACCGCTCGGCCACTCTGGCCGGCACTGAAGGAAGAGATATGAAAGAATCGTCAGTTTGGTGATAGAAGGAAGTGTGGGGGTTAATATTCTAGACGGGCACCGAGGAATGATTACATTAAGCAGGGCCAAATGGACGTAAATAGCAGTGGTTATGCGGAGATGAAGAGGTTTGTGCCTCACACACTAGCGTGGAGAAATCTATCAAATAGATCTTCGAACTGAAGACAACAACAACAGTTTCAATCAATGATTGGTTAGCAATAGAATTAAACCACATTCAATTCACATTTCACACACAGGGTGTTTCAAAAGTAATATACGTATTGAGAAATTATTATGTTGTCAAAACTATCGACCACTGCGCCACAGCTCGGTTATTGAAGGAACTAATACATTGTCTAGTTTATATTCATGCCACTAGATATCGCTTGCCATCTGTTAGCCTGTTTATTGACCGTCGTCACATGTTGCAAAATGGCTACTCTGCTGCAGAAATCATTTTGTGTTATCGAGTTTGCGAAATGTAATACCTTTATTACAGAGCAAAGACATTTCTGGTCAAGGTACCAAAGAAGTCGGGGTACCCGTTGACCCGTTCATTGACTTAGGACTTCTCAGGTGGCCTGCACGGTCACCGTATTTAACGCTCTGTGATTTCTTCCTGAGAAATTTGATTAACGACCTAGTCCATGCACCAACACTACCACAGCACCTAGAAGAGTAGAATTGTACTGGCATAACATCATTAACGTTGGACATGCTTACACGAATATGGGGGGAATTCGAGTATCGATGTGATGTTGTTCGTCTCACTGGTGGAGGATATATTGAACGTCAATAATGTAAACTTAGAGATTTGCAAATATAAGCCCAGAGTTACACAGTAGTATATTTTACAGTTTAAAAAATATGTCAGTTCGAAATACGTAAATTATTTTTGAAACACCCTGTGTAATGAGACAGCGCTAGCAGTTTGGCAGCATGCGTGGTCCTTCCACCTACCGCGAAAACAACTATACAAGCCTGTATGAAAGTACTGTTCACCACAAAAATAATTTTCCGTCTCAAGAACAAGAAAATAAACTACAGCAAAATATTGCTAGTAACAATACTGTCTGCAGTAATGGAACAGCGTACGTACAGTTTAGCGTATACACTCCACGCACGATTCATTGCAGCCACAGATTTACGTCACACGCACGCCTGTATTTTCGTCTTGGCCTCGAATTTGACGTTTACAGCATCACGAAAAACTTGTTTACTACATAATTATGGTCGCTGAAGCTATGAAACTTGCGCTTTAACACGCACAACTACCTTTCTTATTTTTTTTGTTTTTACCTCCAGTTTGCGGAAGTCTATGGCATCTCACACACACGTGTTGAAATAGTCATAGCGATTTAACCTCTTGTCGTACCATTTAGTTCGACGAAATCCGCGCCCAAACGATTGGAGACAAATTTTTCGGTATTCTTTGAGAATTTTTTTATGACTGGGAAACAGGCCATCATCCAATCTTGACGATCAATTCCACCCATCCGCTTACCGTATTCGAGGACGCATTTGGGCTTCACTGTTGTTCTAAACTGTTTGTCTATGTGTTCAACCATCTCTACACTTTTGCCAGCCGGTGTGGCCGAGCGGTTCTAGGGGCTTCAATCTGGAACCGCGCGACCGCTACGGTCGCAGGTTCGAATCCTGCCTCGGGCATGGATATGTGTGATGTCCTTAGGTTAGTTAGGTTTAAGTAGTTTTGAGTTATAGGGGACTGATGACCTCAGATGTTAAGTCCCATAGTGCTTAGAGCCATTTGAACCATTTCTACACTTTTGTGTTTCGTTGATTTCATGTATGAGTACACGTCACACTTCACTTTCCATCTCAGAGCCAACAAATTATTATAACTTGTCCATAAATTTTCCTTTTCTTAAAAGTTTGTTTTCGAACATTTTTGGCACATTTTGGTTATTGTTGCGTATTGTTCTGGTAATATTTGTATTTTCCTGGAGCAGTTTTAAAATGAAGTTGGAGGGAGAACGAATTGTCAAGAAATAAAGCATATCCCTTATTCATTTTATTTAATTAAATGCTGTGCATTATCTCTGCATGGCGCAAAAAGGAAGGCATGGCATTAAATGCTAGGAAAACCATCATATCTCACGAAAAAATTGTCGTATTTATATAAAACAGAAACTGTTTCATGCAGGAAAGACCAGGTACTTCAAATATGGTAAAATCTAAAAATCTAATTTTTGAAGCCCACTTGTCTTCCGTCTCCCCTTAACATCAGTGTTGTCTCTACGGACCCAAACAACCAACTAGCGCACCCGCACCGTGGCCATGACATCGCTGGCCACAGTTCCTGTCGCGGCCGTCGGCGTCTCAGGGCGTTAGCGCCGACGGAAGAGGTCGCGCCATGGCTGAGCTCGGGTCCGCAGCGCCCTCTGCCTTTTGCATATAAGGGGAAGCGCTGGCCCCGAGACGGACAGTCTATTGTCGATTGTCTATTGCTGGCCTTTCGTGGAGTTTATAGCGGAGCCATTTCAGTGTGATATTTGCTATTGTATTCGACTAGGCTCAGTACACGGATTACTCTTGGATATTAC
Organism: Schistocerca cancellata; assembly: GCF_023864275.1. Taxonomy (NCBI): domain Eukaryota; kingdom Metazoa; phylum Arthropoda; class Insecta; order Orthoptera; family Acrididae; genus Schistocerca; species Schistocerca cancellata. The sequence continues at coordinate 185,090,123 of NC_064627.1, read as the reverse complement.
TTGGACTTGTATTGCTGGTGCACGTTTCGTCAGAAATAAAGATAAGTTAGCTCTTTATTCTAGCTGGCGCAATTCTTGTCATTAATTATTTTTCAGCCAACAGACATAGCTACATCCTGGTCAATACCCACGCTTTATACAATTTGTGGTGGCTGCCCCAAAAGTACCGCCGAGGGGTTTGGGAGCCGTCACAAAAATCATTTCCTTCGATCAAGACATTTCAGTAAAATCATCTGTAAATATTAGACTATGTATTACACAGACAATATCAGCTTCGTGATGAAGGTGTAACACGGGCCAGTGGCAGTGGACAGAAGGCGGCAGAGAAATGCAGTAGTGGACGTGCAGTTTCCTCGCAGTGGGTCAGACCTGCGCGGGTGGCGGGCAAGAGGGGGAGGAGGAGGTGGGGGTGGCCCTCCTCAGTGCGACTGCAGCCGCGGGCGATGGCTCTCGAGTCACGCGCCGCGCTGCTGTCGCGGCTCTTCACGGCACTTTGGACTGGCAAAGTGGCTCGCCGCTAGTCTGTCTCCTCCTGCCCGCCATTCGATACTATCCCGCCACACAGCCTTCCTGGTCGCTACTGCTTTCCCACCTATCTTCCGCTAAAGTGCGCGTCATTTATGACGGCGGCCGAGTTTAGGTTCGTTCTGCGCATCTGACGTCACAAAACACAGTCCGCCAATGAACAGAGAACGACGTTGCCAGAGCTCCACTGCAGTGCAGAGCATGGACTAGAGTCTTCAGTGTTAGAAACGTTCAGTCACAAACAAAGTAATTGAACAAAAGCAATGTCTTGATAGCAGACTTTCTTTTATAGAAAGTTTGGAAAACGCATTCTTTATACCAACTGCTTCATGCTCTATTAATTAATTAAACCAAACAAGCAATAAGCCTCCTAATTCAGGCGATAGAAAAGAAATGTGTTTGTATCATTCTCACTAACCGCTTTTTCGCAATAAACAACAGCGGTAATTGTTTATTTCCTATTGTACTTCGACGAAACGTGAGTAATTCATAATCATACCAACAGTGTTTGTCGGTGTTTTGCGTGATATTTTAAAGTCCTCCGGTAGTCATTTTGAATGACGAGCTGCGTTAGCGTAATTGTTAAAGCGCCGGCGTGGTAGCTCAGTATATTCAGTCAGAGGGCTACGTGCTCTCTGTAATAAAAAAAAAGTGAGTCAAGGAACCGACGATCACTTTGAATGGATGTCTTGTGACGTCCGCCCAGACCAAACACAACGAACCATATCGAACAAAACGAGTATTAAAAAAAATAAAAAATAGTTCAACCCTTGATAGGTACTTTAAATTTTTTCTTTATTTTAAAAACAATATAGAAGTGTCTTACTTCATGAATTTTATTCGTTTGAATGTAATTTTTTGAATATTTCTAGTGGCAACTAAAATCGACCATACGGAAAGTATACGCTATGGACTTTTACCTCTACAAACTCTTCAAAATTTCGTGCAATGGTTTACTACATCTAATGCTGCACAATAACTGCGTTGAACGTCGCAACAAAATTAAGTCATTTACAGGGGGAAGGTATCAGTCAACAAGATGCGTAAAAATCAAATTTTTGGGCCAAGTAGTTTTTGTGAAATCGAATGACAAAGTGTGTCAAAGCAGTCGAAACACCATGTGTCTGCACAGGCGAGCAGGGCAATGATGACAAAATCGCACACATTGCGGAATGCGGGGAGCACGTCTCTGTAGCAGCGAAAGGTTTAATGCGACCATGGCTTTACTTCATAAACTGCGAGCTCCCCCCTAAACGTAAGTTTGCGAACCATACTATGGCACTGCTTCTCTTGGCGCGTGCAACTGGCAATGCAGCAATCTCTCGCGTCTGGGCGGGCATGCGCGAACCGCCAAGATACAAGAATTCAACTATAGTTAACCCTCACTTACTGATTCGCCCGGGGAGCTGCTGCTTGCTTCACGTGATCTGGTGTCGCAGTCTGGCAAAAGCTATGCAGGACAACTTAGCCAATCATTAGGGTTTAACATCCCTTCGACGACGACGCTAAGTCGATGAGCAACGTGAACTCAAATCACCAATGGTGAATGAAATCAAGAATCGGATACAAAGTTCTCAACATTACTTGCCACATCAAATTCGGATAAAATCCCTTATCACCTTCATTTAAAAAAAAAAAATCTGTGCAAGGCGTCTGACGGTAAATCAGGCCACTCTCTTAGAAAAAATTTATGTTACAATAGTGGACATTCTAACAATACCACCACTTGCAAAGTGGGTTAGAAATCAGATTACTAATGTTGCTCACGCGGCATATGTTCGCTTTATCGGGCAACAACAAACTTATTGACTGTGTATGGTATCGTCAGAATGGAAATAATGAAGTCACTGCAAAAAAATGCCATTAATTTTGGCACTTATCTTGAATGGATTCGCATGTAGATTTCGTCGAAGTTGTTATGGCTCGTCTTGTTGATTCTAGGGCTATTCCACTTTGACTGTTAGAAGGTCCAGATCTGTATTTTAGAAATATTTGAAGACCTAACAAATGCGTTTTTCAGGAAATTCTTAATGATCAAACAATCCCAGATCAGAACAATGGTATGATAGAAAATTTTTTTGACTTGGTGTTCACGATCCACATTTTTATTAAACTTCTTGTAAATTCAGCCGGCCTCGGTGGCCACGCGGTTCTAGGCGCTGCAGTCCGGAATCGCGGGACTGCTACAGTCGCAGGTTCGAATCCTGCCTCGGGCATGGATGTGTGTGATGTCCTTAGGTTAGTTAGGTTTAAGTAGTTATAGGGGCTGTTGACCTCAGATGTTAAGTCCCATAGTGCTCAGAGGCATTTGAACCTTTTTTTTTTTTTGTAAATTCACATATACTTCTTCTTAATTGTCACATCATCAAGAAAACAGTTTTGTATCAATCTTCATATATTTAATTTCCACTTTAACCAAACACAAGACTTGACTGTTCTTTTACAAAGCGAAATAACAACTTAACTTCTGCAAAGTGAAACTAAGACTGCTCTGTGTGCATTCACGCCAAAACGGTTACAAGTATGTCAAAGATTATGACAGTCTCACAGAAATGAATACACACAAGAACCATATCACTGTAATATATCGATACATCGGAGTACCTATACATTAATAAAACCAAATGTGAATATTGTCACAAAAGTATGTCTGTTACTTCGCAGAAAAGTAGTACGATATTACTGGTATCAAGAACTGGGGTTGGAGTGCCGTAATGGTCACGTAAATAAAGAACCATTACAACATACAGAAAATTTTAGTCGCTAATGGAAAATCAAGAAAGAAAATCCCACGGGATTTAATACAAAGGCTTATCGTGAGTCATGGTTCCCATGTGTCATTTACGAGTGAAACAGGAAGGAGGGATGTGAGTTGCACCAGAAGCACCTTACCCCACACACCGCCAGGTGGCGTGCTGAGTACTGATCTTGATGCTGGAGTAGTAGTGCAAATCTGGATGGAACCTGAAACACCGATCTTTGGAATCGAGGCCAGCGACTCACCACTGCGCCGTTCCGATCAATCTCGCTATTGAAATCCGCACAGAATTTGCTTGATCCATTGTTTGGCTACACATTCTGGTCACCTACATTTCATTCTCATTACGTAATTACGTCATGCACTCCAGCCTATTTCCTGACTCCTGCAGCGGTTTCGGTGGGAAGTGTTTGATCACTGGCCATCAGGTCGGTCTTGGCGCTCTATGATTTTCATCTTTTTGCTCACATGAACCGTTGCGTGTGAGGACAGCATTTTGGCACAGAAAACGAGCTGCAAACCAAAGTAGAACATTGGCGGGAAGCACAGGTGGCTGCCTTCTGTGACCAGATATATAACAAGGAACCCCTTGACTGCGAGGTCGCTAGTTCAGTCTTTAGTATGGCTCATTTGTAAGTACTGCGTTCACAAATATGACTGAAAATATTAGCTCCTATTGATTCACCACATGCATCAGGATGGCGACAAAAAATGAGTACCCGGGAGGCGCAAAGATCAACCTTCTATGGGGTGCGTGTATTATACACTCTTGGAAATGGAAAAAAGAACACATTGACACCGGTGTGTCAGACCCACCATACTTGCTCCGGACACTGCGAGAGGGCTGTACAAGCAATGATCACACGCACGGCACAGCGGACACACCAGGAACCGCGGTGTTGGCCGTCGAATGGCGCTAGCTGCCCAGCATTTGTGCACCGCCGCCGTCAGTGTCAGCCAGTTTGCCGTGGCATACGGCGCTCCATCGCAGTCTTTAACACTGGTAGCATGCCGCGACAGCGTGGACGTGAACCGTATGTGCAGTTGACGGGCTTTGAGCGAGGGCGTATAGTGGACATGCGGGAGGCCGGGTGGACGTACCGCCGAATTGCTCAACACGTGGGGCGTGAGGTCTCCACAGTACATCGATGTTGTCGCCAGTGGTCGGCGGAAGGTGCACATGCCCGTCGACCTGGGACCGGACCGCAGCGACGCACGGATGCACGCCAAGACCGTAGGATCCTACGCAGTGCCGTAGGGGACCGCACCGCTACTTCCCAGCAAATTAGGGACACTGTTGCTCCTGGGGTATCGGCGAGGACCATTCGCAACCGTCTCCATGAAGCTGGGCTACGGTCCCGCACACCGTTAGGCCGTCTTCCGCTCACGCCCCAACATCGTGCAGCCCGCCTCCAGTGGTGTCGCGACAGGCGTGAATGGAGGGACGAATGGAGACGTGTCGTCTTCAGCGATGAGAGTCGCTTCTGCCTTGGTGCCAATGATGGTCGTATGCGTGTTTGGCGCCGTGCAGGTGAGCGCCACAATCAGGACTGCATACGACCGAGGCACACAGGGCCAACACCCGGCATCATGGTGTGGGGAGCGATCTCCTACACTGGCCGTACACCACTGGTGATCGTCGAGGGGACACTGAATAGTGCACGGTACACCCAAACCGTCATCGAACCCATCGTTCTACCATTCCTAGACCGGCAAGGGAACTTGCTGTTCCAACAGGACAATGCACGTCCGCATGTATCCCGTGCCACCCAACGTGCTCTAGAAGGTGTAAGTCAACTACCCTGGCCAGCAAGATCTCCGGATCTGTCCCCCATTGAGCATGTTTGGGACTGGATGAAGCGTCGTCTCACGCGGTCTGCACGTCCAGCACGAACGCTGGTCCAACTGAGGCGCCAGGTGGAAATGGCATGGCAAGCCGTTCCACAGGACTACATCCAGCATCTCTACGATCGTCTCCATGGGAGAATAGCAGCCTGCATTGCTGCGAAAGGTGGATATACACTGTACTAGTGCCAACATTGTGCATGCTCTGTTGCCTGTGTCTATGTGCCTGTGGTTCTGTCAGTGTGATCATGTGATGTATCTGACCCCAGGAATGTGTCAATAAAGTTTCCCCTTCCTGGGACAATGAATTCACGGTGTTCTTATTTCAATTTCCAGGAGTGTACTTCACGAAATGGTCATTGTCGACATTCAAGAAATATTCAAAACAAACCATTACTTTGAACCATGAAAACCGAATGAAAAGTGGTGTGCCACAGTGATCACTAAGCTTCGCGCCATCCAGATCGAACGCAAACTCCTTGGGAGATAGAAACCGCGCAAGACGTTCAGTTAGGTATCCACTCTTAAAGAATGAGTATAGAAACGTAGTGGTGTAACAGTGATGAGACCTGGTGGATGCGATAGCACGCAACCGAATCGAAACAGTCTGTCGTAGAGCTTATGGTGAAACTGGATATCTTTTAAGGTGTAGATATAGATAGTGCGATAATATGTTTTATAGGCACGAGGCTGAATTTCTCCACTGGTTCCAGGTGGTACGAATTCCAATGTCACACACTTTTCAGGAGTCATCGTTTGCTCTAAAGGAGTATGATTGTTACACGCAGACTAGGACTCAAGTAAAAGCATACCATTTTGGTCAGTTATTGGCCAAAAGCAATGCTCATACCATAGCTGTAGTTCTCTGACGCCCATTTTCCACGTTTGCTTGCTCACTGGAGATTTGACATGGAAGACGATATCAAAATTATTAGAATGAAGAATCACGAGGGTGGTCTGAAAAATTCTAGGAACGGAATAGAAAAAGGTACTTACATGTGACTTCTGAAATTTTCCCGGCGTATTTCTTCTTCTAATAATTTCCGGGTATGCAGCCGGATCCCGTCGACATTCTGCCACGATATTTCGGCCCAGAGATGTCCGGCCATCATCAGGTGAGTACACAACTACTGAAGAGCCCAGTCGCGACTGCACCTGGGCTCTTCAGTAGTTGTGTACTCACCTGATGATGGCCGGACGTCTCTGGGCCGAAATATCGTGGCAGAATGTCGACGGGATCCGGCTGCATACCCGGAAATTATTAGAAGGTACTTACATCACTGAAACTTTTTTTTTTATTTTTCAATGTAGTCTACTTGTAGAGTAGTTCACTTGGTCCAACGATGTCCCTGTCCCTTGATCCCATCTCGATAATGAGTTTACTCCAGGCCTGCAAAATAGTTGTCAACTCCGGCTATCAGTTCTTCATTTGAAGTGAATCTTCCTCCGCCGAGAAAAATTTTCAGTTTTGCGAAGAGATGGAAGTCTGATGGAGCCATATCAGGTGAATAAAGCGGATGTGGCAACAATTCATACCTTAGTTCGTGTAATTTTGCCATGGCGACGGCACATGTGTGCTGGCGCGCATTGTCTAGATGGAAGATAACTTTCTTCCTTGCTAAATGTGGCCCTTTTTCACTTATCTTTTGTTGCAATTTTGTCCAGGAGATTAGCATGGTATTCTCCAGTAATTGTTTGCTCAGTGGGGAGATAATCTACTAACAGAATCCCCTCTGCATCCCAGACTACTGATGCCTTGACCTTCCCCGCCGAAGGAATTGTCTTTGCTTTGGTGGTGGAGAATCAGCATGTTTCCACTGCTCTGACTGTTGTTGTGTCGCTGGGATATAGTAGTGCACCGAAGTTTCATCCGCGCAAAAAATCTTGTTCGTTTCTCCTAAACGGGCCAAACATTGTTCCGATATGTCCATTCTCATGCGTTTTTGATCCTGTGTCGAGAGTGGCGGCACCTATCTTGCAGATAACTTTTTCGTTTCAAATTCTTCAGTTAAAATGCGACATACCCTTTCAGATGAGATGTGGCAAGCGTGAGCAATCTCACGTACTTTCAATCTACGATCCTCCATGACTATTTTGTGCACTTTTGCAATGACTTCTGAAGTAGTGACGCATCTTGGCCCACCACTGCGCGGATCATCATCTAAGCTCTCCCGACCAAATTTAACTTCATTTGTCCACTTGGCAACAGTTGAATATGAAGGCGCAGAGTCCCCCAGTGTATTCTGGAAATAGGCATGAATATCCTTTGGTTCCATATCTTTCTTTACGAAGTACTTAATCACTGCTCGAATCTTGATTTTTTTCTATCTTCACAAATCACTACGCGGGAACAAGAACAGAGCCATGTCACTGCCACTGCTCTCTTCCAAGAGCACTCATGTGGCACATGTTTACAGGCAACAGTCCAATGAATATCATGTGAACAACTCGTTGTGCTAGCACTGACCTCTTGTGGTGATTCCGAGAACTTTTCAAACCACCCTCGTACAACAGAAGACTCCTAATATCACAGGAGAATATTCATATACGAAGAGCCCTTGCAATGAACAAGAAAGCAATAGATCAACAAATCAATTTAACTAGGAATTCTCTGATCATGTTAGCTATTAAAACAATAATAAACAAAGATGTACAACATAACCAGACTAAATAATAACGTATCTCCCACCAAAGACACTTAAAAAAACATTAATTGCGATTCCCTCCTTTGAGAATTCCCCCTTTTTCCTGTAGCAAGTCCCACAACATGCAACAGAACATGGACACACATGCAAATAACCGAATATTAGTCTTTTGGCCGACACCACAACACCGGCGGGGTCAGGGATTTTCTCCGCCTCGTGATGACTGGGTGTTGTGTGCTGTCCTTAGGTTAGTTAGGTTTAAGTAGTTCTAAGTTCTAGCGGACTGATGACCATAGATGTTAAGTCCCATTGTGCTCAGAGCCATTTGAACCATTTGAACAAAGAAAAGATGAACGAAAAAGACATAGCAATAGTTGGCAACACCATATACAGTAAACACACACAACCAACACACAGTGAATGTGAAGTGTTTATTTGAAATGTGTTCGGAAACGCCGAAAATCTGACATCCTGGTGTACGCATGCCACTAACAACTCTAGGATGGGCGTGAACCATCTGATATAGAATAGCATATGAATAAGAAAAGTACAAAATGGTAAACAGAACCAAACAGGAATTCAACCTTACGTAACTTACGCTCGAGAATAACAAAAAATCCTAATATAGAAACATATCTTTAATCATTATACACTCCTGGAAATTGAAATAAGAACACCGTGAATTCATTGTCCCAGGAAGGGGAAACTTTATTGACACATTCCTGGGGTCAGATACATCACATGATCACACTGACAGAACCACAGGCACATAGACACAGGCAACAGAGCATGCACAATGTCGGCACTAGTACAGTGTATATCCACCTTTCGCAGCAATGCAGGCTGCTATTCTCCCATGGAGACGATCGTAGAGATGCTGGATGTAGTCCTGTGGAACGGCTTGCCATGCCATTTCCACCTGGCGCCTCAGTTGGACCAGCGTTCGTGCTGGACGTGCAGACCGCGTGAGACGACGCTTCATCCAGTCCCAAACATGCTCAATGGGGGACAGATCCGGAGATCTTGCTGGCCAGGGTAGTTGACTTACACCTTCTAGAGCACGTTGGGTGGCACGGGATACATGCGGACGTGCATTGTCCTGTTGGAACAGCAAGTTCCCTTGCCGGTCTAGGAATGGTAGAACGATGGGTTCGATGACGATTTGGATGTACCGTGCACTATTCAGTGTCCCCTCGACGATCACCAGTGGTGTGCGGCCAGTGTAGGAGATCGCTTCCCACACCATGATGCCGGGTGTTGGCCCTGTGTGCCTAGGTCGTATGCAGTCCTGATTGTGGCGCTCACCTGCACGGCGCCAAACACGCATACGACCATCATTGGCACCAAGACAGAAGCGACTCTCATCGCTGAAGACGACACGTCTCCATTCGTCCCTCCATTCACGCCTGTCGCGACACCACTGGAGGCGGGCTGCACGATGTTGGGGCGTGAGCGGAAGACGGCCTAACGGTGTGCGGGACCGTAGCCCAGCTTCATGGAGACGGTTGCGAATGGTCCTCGCCGATACCCCAGGAGCAACAGTGTCCCTAATTTGCTGGGAAGTGGCGGTGCGGTCCCCTACGGCACTGCGTAGGATCCTACGGTCTTGGCGTGCATCCGTGCGTCGCTGCGGTCCGGTCCCAGGTCGACGGGCACGTGCACCTTCCGCCGACCACTGGCGACAACATCGATGTACTGTGGAGACCTCACGCCCCACGTGTTGAGCAATTCGGCGGTACGTCCACCAGGCCTCCCGCATGCCCACTATACGCCCTCGCTCAAAGTCCGTCAACTGCACATACGGTTCACGTCCACGCTGTCGCGGCATGCTACCAGTGTTAAAGACTGCGATGGAGCTCCGTATGCCACGGCAAACTGGCTGACACTGACGGCGGCGGTGCACAAATGCTGCGCAGCTAGCGCCATTCGACGGCCAACACCGCGGTTCCTGGTGTGTCCGCTGTGCCGTGCGTGTGATCATTGCTTGTACAGCCCTCTCGCAGTGTCCGGAGCAAGTATGGTGGGTCTGACACACCGGTGTCAATGTGTTCTTTTTTCCATTTCCAGGCGTGTGTAAAGCAATTCCTGGATACTTAAAGCAAACACGTATTACAGACTATTGAAAATTCTTCACAAATAAAAAGAAGCAAAACGCGAATGACACAAAATAAATACATAGACGGAACACATTTCCAAGAATAAATTCGATAATCTACACTATCTATTCAATGGCCATTACCCATCACAACTGGGAAGAGACCCATACCTTTGCAGCTCCGGTCTTATCGTGTGTGAAAGCATTCGAGCTACTCAGTGCCAGAGTTCTTAAACAGCCTATCTGCTAGTACACAAGTTCACGCTTCTAACAAAAATCTACAGCATGGTTGTGCACAGTACGAAAAGGAGTATACGCGTTTGCTGCCAGTGAGAACGTTACTGAGTAGGGACGGGAAACTCACTCTTGAACGAAGAGACAATCGCCTTACGGAAAGATAACTTAAGTCGAAAGAAGCGGCTTATTTTTCCATTATCTTTGCTAGTTAAATGTACTCTCTGTGGAGAGTCCTTTTTAGAAGGCTCTGCAGAGAAATCGGATTAAAGCTGCCCATTTGGAAAGATTGTGCTGCGCTAAGACACTACAACAGCAAATTAATTAAGTGCACAGTACCGCAGTGTCTTAGAGACGTACAGAGTGAACCACAACTCCAACGACAAACTTTCAGGGGTTGCTCAGGGATACCTCGTGAGTAGTTTTGTATGAAGAACCCATAGGCTTCGGCGGCTCGTTATAGTGTAATAATGTAATTATGATTCATTTAGTTTGTTACTGCAATCGCCCTTGTTTCTGTGAAAATGCCTTCCCAACAGTGAAGAAGCCGGTAACATTCAGTCACCAAAACGTTCAACACAAAACACAGAGTAACGTAACAACACTGCCAATACAGAACTGACGATCAAACAGATATACGTATTTTAAGGTTCCGTGAAACGTTCGCTTTAGTCCCTAAAACGCAAGGGAGTAGTTTTTAATAAGTTATCACGCTGGGTATCGCATCTAGGTTTTTTGTAAGTGATCAGCCAGTCAAATTTTCCTACAGCTTTATTTTAGTTCTCTTTTTGTGGGACTGAGGTAGCAGAACTCATGGGATAGTAGTATGCACATATACACTACAGGTCATTAAAATTGCTACAACACGAAGATGACGTGCTACAGATGCGAAATTTAACCGACAGGAAGAGGATGCTGTGATACCCAAATGATTAGCTTTTCAGAGCATTCACACAGGGTTGGCACCGGTGGCGACACCTACAACGTGCTGACATGAGGAACGTTTCCAAACGATTTCTCATACACAAACAGCAGTTGACCGGCGTTGCCTGGTAAAACGTTGTTGTGATGCGTCGTGTAAGGAGGACAAATGCGTACCATCACGTTTCCGACTTTGATAAAGGTCGGATTGTAGCCTATCACGATTGCGGTTTATTGTATCGCAACACTGCTGCTCGCGTTGGTCGATATCCAATGACTGTTAGCAGAATATGGAATCGGTGGGTTCAGAAGGGTAACACGGAACGCCGTGCTGCATCCCAACGGCCTCGTATCACCAGCAGTGTAGATGACAGGCATCTTATCCGCATGGCTGTAACGGATCGTGCAGCCACGTCTCGATCCCTGAGTCAACAGATGGGGACGTTTGCAAGGCAACAACCATCTGCACGAATAGTTCGACGACGTTTGCAGGAGCATAACAATCAACTCGAAGACCATGGCTGCGGCTACCCTTGACGCTACATCACAGACAGGAGCGCCTGCGATGGTATACTCAACGACGAATCTGGGTGCACGAATGGCAAAACGTAATTTTTTCAGATGAATCCAGGTTCTGTTTACAGCATCATGATGGTCGCATCCGTGTTTGGCGACATCGCGGAAGCGTGTATTCGTCATCGCCATACTGGCGTATCACCAGGCGTGATGGAATGGGGTGCCATTGGTTACACGTCTCGGTCACTTCGCATTGACGCCACTTTGAACAGTGGACGTTACAGTTCAGATATGTTACGACCGGTGGCTCTACCCTTTATTCGATCCCTGCGAAACCCTACATTTCAGCAGGATAATGCACCACCGCATGTTGTAGGTCCTGTACGGGCCTTTGTGGATACAGAAAATTTTCGACTGCTGCTATGGCCAGAACATTGTCCAGATCTCTCACCAACTAAAAACGTCTGGTCAATGGGTGCCGAGCAACTGGCTCGTCATGATTCGCCAGTCACTATTCTTGACTCGCATTCGGGAGGACGACTGGGCCCGCGTCCAGCCATCCTGATTTAGGTTTTCCGTGATTTCCCTAGATCACTCCAGGCAAATGCCGGGATGGTTCCTTTGAAAGGGCACGGCCGACTTCCTTTCCCATCCTTCCCTAATCCGAGCTTGTCCACCGTCTCTAATGACCTCGTTGTCGACGGGACGTTAAACACCATTATCCTCCTCCTCCACTACTCTTGATGAACTGTGGTTTCGTGTTGAAGCTGCATGGGCAACTGTACCTGTACACGCCATTTAAGCTCTGTTTGACTCAATGCCCAGGCGTATCATGGCCGTTATTACGGCCAGAGGTGGTTGTTTTGGGTACTAATTTCTCAGGATCTATGCACCCAAATCGCGTGAAAATGTAATCACGTGTCAGTTCTAGTGTAATATACACTCCTGGAAATTGAAATAAGAACACCGTGAATTCATTGTCCCAGGAAGGGGAAACTTTATTGACACATTCCTGGGGTCAGATACATCACATGATCACACTGACAGAACCACAGGCACATAGACACAGGCAACAGAGCATGCACAATGTCGGCACTAGTACAGTGTATATCCACCTTTCGCAGCAATGCAGGCTGCTATTCTCCCATGGAGACGATCGTAGAGATGCTGGATGTAGTCCTGTGGAACGGCTTGCCATGCCATTTCCACCTGGCGCCTCAGTTGGACCAGCGTTCGTGCTGGACGTGCAGACCGCGTGAGACGACGCTTCATCCAGTCCCAAACATGCTCAATGGGGGACAGATCCGGAGATCTTGCTGGCCAGGGTAGTTGACTTACACCTTCTAGAGCACGTTGGGTGGCACGGGATACATGCGGACGTGCATTGTCCTGTTGGAACAGCAAGTTCCCTTGCCGGTCTAGGAATGGTAGAACGATGGGTTCGATGACGGTTTGGATGTACCGTGCACTATTCAGTGTCCCCTCGACGATCACCAGTGGTGTACGGCCAGTGTAGGAGATCGCTCCCCACACCATGATGCCGGGTGTTGGCCCTGTGTGCCTCGGTCGTATGCAGTACTGATTGTGACGCTCACCTGCACGGCGCCAAACACGCATACGACCATCATTGGCACCAAGGCAGAAGCGACTCTCATCGCTGAAGACGACACGTCTCCATTCGTCCCTCCATTCACGCCTGTCGCGACATCACTGGAGGCGGGCTGCACGATGTTGGGGCGTGAGCGGAAGACGGCCTAACGGTGTGCGGGATCGTAGCCCAGCTTCATGGAGACGGTTGCGAATGGTCCTCGCCGATACCCCAGGAGCAACAGTGTCCCTAATTTGCTGGGAAGTGGCGGTGCGGTCCCCTACGGCACTGCGTAGGATCCTACGGTCTTGGCGTGCATCCGTGCGTCGCTGCGGTCCGGTCCCAGGTCGACGGGCACGTGCACCTTCCGCCGACCACTGGCGACAACATCGATGTACTGTGGAGACCTCACGCCCCACGTGTTGAGCAATTCGGCGGTACGTCCACCCGGCCTCCCGCATGCCCACTATACGCCCTCGCTCAAAGTCCGTCAACTGCACATACGGTTCACGTCCACGCTGTCGCGGCATGCTACCAGTATTAAAGACTGCGATGGAGCTCCGTATGCCACGGCAAACTGGCTGACACTGACGGCGGCGGTGCACAAATGCTGCGCAGCTAGCGCCATTCGACGGCCAACACCGCGGTTCCTGGTGTGTCCGCTGTGCCGTGCGAGTGATCATTGCTTGTACAGCCCTCTCGCAGTGTCCGGAGCAAGTATGGTGGGTCTGACACACCGGTGTCAATGTGTTCTTTTTTCCATTTCCAGGAGTGTATTTGCCCAATGAATACCCGTTTATCATCTGCATTTCTTCGTGGTGTAGGAATTTTAATGGCGGTGGTGTAGATTCCTTACTTTAGATTGTTCAGTGGAACTCTATGTCTGTTAAATCTTAGCACGCTCTTACGGAAGCAGCCTGTTGTGCATATCGCTATCGCACAACTTTTGCCACCTCAATGTACATAGTGAATCTTTGCTAGTACGGGGAAGCGGGAGGGATGGGTGCGATTCCTACAGGCGCCACTGAAGATCATCTCGCCGCACGCACGCGAAGGATGTGCGGCGGTAGCGCGAATGGAGCGTCGGCAGAGGCGGAATTTTCTGGGCGCGGTTGTCGCCGCACCACTTGGCGAACTTTAATTGGGAAAGTGTGCGGGGAAGCGAGCCCGCTGCGAACCAATTAAACAGGGATGGCCACCGATCCCTCCCGCAGGCCCAACTCAAACACAGCGGCCGACTCCGGGACGACGCAGACACTACTATCCGGGCGCGGTGTCCACAGCGTGAGCAGCGGGAGGGAGGGACTACTGTTCCTACTGCTGTCGACGCGCCGCGCAAGTAAAGCCTCTCTCAACTCTGCTGCTACAAACGACGCCTTCCCTGCACAACGAACCAGAGAAGCACGTGCTCTTTCTGCAACTTGTTCCACGCCGCCTAAAGGCGTACAGATACCATCAAAAGACTGTCACACAGAGGACACTTTCCTTTCTCCGATTCTTTTGTTCGAGATTGCTTTGGCCAATGGTCTATGCAGCCAAATATTCAGAAACATGAGGCAAAATTCAATTGTGATTAATTTACAGATAGGAAATTGTAATATAACAGCCTAAGGTTTCGTATAGGAGTATGCGATACGCGGATTTTAGCGTGTTATTCGATATGCTGTATCGCTTACTGTACCCAACTGGACTGCCGTGTGGAATACAGCTTCCCGGATTCTAATTCGCCTGGCGTATTAAAGACTAGGGCCGGTGTGCAGTCAGCCTGGCTGTGCTTTTTAGGTTGTTTTTCACAGTTGAGTAGGTGAATACAGGGCTGTTGGCCACGCACTGCTTCCGTTGTACTATTCGCAAACATTTAAAAGAGGTACTCACACTTTCACGCGGGATAGCACTAGACTCAAACTGATTGGTTACACAAATTGAGCCCCAGGGAGGAAGTGATGGTGGCAGGAAGAGCATTCAGTCCTTTTCTACCGCTGAGATTGCCAGATCCACACCAGAAAGCCGATCACTTGAAGAAACGTGATAACGCAAGGATAAAGAAGAAGAGGATTGTATAATAAAATGGTTCAAATGGCTCTGAGCACTATGGGACTTAACTTCTGAACTACTTAAACCTAACTAACCTAAGGACATCACACACATCCATACCCGAGGCAGGATTCGAACCTGCGACCGTAGCGGTCTCGCGGTTTCAGACTGTAGCGCCGAGTACCGCTCGGCCGCATTGACCGGCAGACGGTATAATACATTGTGTATATGATTACATTTCGCATTTGTAATTCATCATTTAATATTATTTCGAACAATTTAAGATTAAATGTATAACACATCGCGTGATGCAGGCAATTACGTATCTCAATAATATGAAGTGACTTACTGACGTGTTTATGTGAAGAAAAATCAAATAGTCAAATTTAAAAGAGTAACAGCTCAGTTACATAACGTTGCCATTTTTTAGTATCAAATCATCGTGTAGAAAGTTTAGAAAGCCAGCAGGGAAAAATCGAGACTAGCAATTTACAATTTAATGTAAAAAGTAATTTGTCGGACGAAAAAACTCTGATTTTTAACAAAAAATACAGTAATTCAGTGGAAGTTTGTGTAACTACAACTAGTTATTTATGATTCATATTTTTACGAAATTTTGTTTAAAAGGAAGTTGTGCAAGATAACAATCTGTATCAACATTTCCCTAATTCTTGCATAATATACTGTTACATTTAACTTTTTGTGAATACGTAATTTTTCATGAAAACTTGTAAAAGTGTCTTTGCTAATAAAGTATTTGTCGCCATCAATGATTACGTTTCTGTATAAGGACCAGTGTTAGGCCAAAGCAGTTAGTTGTTAATTGGTGGATTCCTGTTATTTCTTGTTAGTTGTTAATGGTAGTACATGTGTTAGTCAGCTGCAGAGTTGCAGTCAGTTGGAGCGAATAAATGAAGAATATTTATCAGTGTATCAGTGTTGGATATTTTTATTTAAAAATGTTAACCTACAGGAACTGTTAAAGAATTCAGGATTATCCAAAAAAGCAATAAAACGAAGACATCTACTGCGAACGAACATGAAAGACAATGAACGTCATCCGCTACTTCCTGAAAATAAATAACCATTATAAAAGTAGCAATCCTGCTGCAAAACGGGTATGTTAGCACACGCTCCTCAAATAGTTGTCGAGGGAAATGCAGTGTATAATTTGAACTTTGCACTAAATTTTTATGTCTCTTTCGACAGCAGGAACGTTAAAATTTGAATATAGTAAAACTTTTAAAAATTCGTATTTGTGTCATTTGCTTATACGAATATAAAAGCTTTGAAAATTGTGTCATTGAGAGTTAGACTTAAGAAATAAAGAACTAACGAAATGCATCTACAGTGTGATGGACAGAATATTGCGCAAACACAGCATTAAGGCCACAACAAGACGCCAAAGAATACGAGAGGGTGGCTGAGATCGGCAAGGAGCAAAAAAGAACCATTCGCAGTTTTGAGAGCTTACCGCTCACCACGTACATGTGAAAACGTCAATGATGGAATTACCGAATGATTCGTCAATACCAGCATCATCGAACATAGACGGTATTGCAGATTGGGACAGGCGGAGAAACCCTCCGGCTGTGCTGGAGGACGCCCTGTGTCAGACCGATCGTGGAACAAAACTCGTTGACACTCAGGTTCTCCCTGTAAGAGCTACCACAAGATTTGTTCAGGGAAGCCACTGAAATTCATACGCGTGACTATAGTTTAACAAGAAATAAGAAACGGTTCCTGAATTCCCTTGGTGCAATGAACGACTGATGTACGTAATAAGGGGAGAAACACGTGGTAAGGAGCAGCCAAAGGCACTCAGACGTTGGGTCGCCAGAAAGTTTAGTATAAAGACCCCTTTTTTAAAAACGGGAGAAATTATAAAGACCTCTAAAGGTTTATAATTCGAGGAACTTTCAACTAATCAGAGTGAGAAGTAATCAACAGTTCTGAGTTCTTTGTTCTGCGTTCTCTCACTTCGTTTCCTTTATATTTTACTCAGTCCTGGAAATATGCACAACATCATCGTCAACTGGAGCGAGTATTAACGTTATATTTTACTCAGTCCTGGAAATATGCACGACATCATCGTCAACTGGAGAGAGTATTAACGTAAAAAGGTGGCTCGTTCTCTCGTTAGTAATGTGACACCCTCTTAATCTATTAATAGCTACTGTTTCCTCCGCTTGAGACCAGAATTAAAATGTCCCGCGTTGTGATGTATGCGCAGTTTGATGAACTAGCGCCAAGTTCGTTTGAAGCTAATGTCCTCGTTACATAGACTTAACAAAAAGTCTTCAACAGTAATCTTAGTGTGGATCCGACACTATTATGGGTGCCAGGTATTGCACGTTTTTGCTAAGGTGACCAGAACGCTATCTGTCTTTTATGCCGATGTGGCACACTGGAAACACATCGATTTATGGAGATCTGTAGAGCAGGTAAGGGGTACTAGAATGTCCTGTGCAAGATAGTTCGCAGTTTTGCCCAAAGCTGCTCTTGCAAGGGCCAACGGAGCACTCATATAAGGAATCGGATGTCTTTCAGTTCTGTTGGACACACTACGGCCTGTGAAATAGCGATAACTCCACTGTTAGCACGGAGGTTTCTACTTGTAGCAAGATGATTCGTCCACGACCATTTATCTCATCGTAGAAATGGTTCAAATGTCTCTGAGCACTATGGGACTTAACATCTGAGGTCATCAGTCCCTAGAACTTAGAACTACTTAAACCTAACTAACCTAAGGACATCACACACATCCATGCCCGAGGCAGGATTCGAACCTGCGACCGTAGCGGTCCCGCGATTCCAGACTGTAGCGCCTAGAACCGCACGACCACACTGGCCGGCTCATCGTAGAATGTCGCTCCGACAGAGAAATGCGGTATTTCAGAGCCGTTGCGAACACTTCTTGCCAGCTGTTCCAGAAGTAATTCTTTTTAAACAGGGATGAGTCTTTACAATTACTCGTGGATATTTTTGCTTTAATAACTTGAGAATCATATAAATCTTTGCAGTTGGCGATGTTGTACTGTCCTTCGGTATCCACCTGGGATTAATAAATAGCTGGCAATAATTAAAAACAGGGTCATCCGATATCACAAGCGTTTGTCTTTCATATCAGCCAGCAGAGAAACGTAGCGTAAATTTTAACTCAATACCACTATAAAGTGTATGTCTTTAAACAACCATCTCAGTTAATAATCTTTTCCACGTGTACACACACACACACACACACAACCTTAGGATAATTTTATGAATACTTTTAGGATCAAAGTGTTCATTTACCTATCGGTAACATTCATTGTGTCCGCCTCAGTCGCTGATTGGTCTGCACAACTGACTGCCATGGAGAGGACCCGGGTTCCATTCCCGGAAATGCGAGGCATTTATTCCTTGGTGGGAGGAATGGCACGGAGTGTACTCAGCCTCGTAAGGCTTACTAGGAGCTACTAGATCGATTAGTAGTGATTCTCAATGTCCAGAAACCCGACAACGACCGGGAAAGCGATGTGCTGAACACTTGCCCCTTCATACTGCATCCAATGACGGCACTGGTTAAGGGTGGCACGGCGGTCGGTTGGGCGCGATTGGCCAGTTTAGGGCGAGAAAGTGTCACTTTACGTTTTTTTTAATCTCAGTGTAGTCTCTACCGGACGAACGACAAGAAACCAGACGGTAGTCAAAATCGTTGCGTATTTTTGCGAGCATGTCAGGAGATACTGCATTCACTGTTGTTGCTATGCCACGTAGCAGGTCAACGAAAACTGTCAGAAGAAGAGCCACATAGAAACTGTCTTTCAAAATCACATACTATGAGATAAGGCGATCTGGGAGGCCAGTAGTGTAATAGGAGATCGGTATGACCATCACGACCGATACGTCTTTGAGCGAGCCGTTTGTCAAGGAGAAACGTTCATGAAATTGACCGAAAATGTCAACTATCAGTTTATTTTTTATTCATTAATAGAACTCACGGATAGTAAGTTCCCAAAGTTTCAGTGATGAAATCACATCCGAAGTGCCTGCAAAACAGTTACATGTGTGATGCGACCTTCATGCCAAGTCCACTTTTTGAAGCAACATTTCAATATCTTCAAGTTCAGTGCTATAACAATTCCTACGTTCACAAAGAGAGGCTTCCAGATTGTATTCTGGATGTTGTCAAGCCCACTTACAGGTTTCTGGCCCAGCCTGAACTTCTAAAAATGTATGTTCATTACAAAACAAAATCCAAATGAGTCTGTAAATTCACAGAGCTGGGAACGACGTTCTAAAAACACATTTTCATCTGCTACAGTTACCAGAATTGCAACTTATGAGTCAGTTCTTGTATTCAATAGCCCGCCGGAGTGGCCGTGCGGTTCTAGGCGCTACAGTCTGGAACCGAGCGACCGCTACGGTCGCAGTTTCGAATCCTGCCTCGGGCATGGATGTGTGTGATGTCCTTAGGTTAGTTAGGTTTAGTTAGTTCTAAGTTCTAGGCGACTGATGACCTCAGAAGTTAAGTCGCATAGTGCTCAGAGCCATTTTTTTGTATTCAATAATGGGAACGTAAGGAGCGTGAGGAGGATGAATGTACCAGAGAAAATGGTCTTTAAGATAGCAGGTTTCATTCAATAAATCTCGAGAAAAATAAAGTTACATCGCCGCTCTGTAAATAATAAGATAGTTGAAGCTTCGGCAAAGGAACGAAGATGCAAAACGAGAAAACCGCGAAGGAAAAGAGGATAGTGAGTACAAGACTGAGGCCTCCTTAAGAGGAGACGTAAGAAAAAAACGCATTGCCTGAAAATTGAGTTTTTTTTAACGTTTATGTACCTTTTTCTCAGCATCTATGAAGGCTAAAAATATGAAATTTTGGACATTTATTTTCTACAAACAGAGTAAATTTTTTTGATATTCTGAGTAAAAACTGAGATATATGACAAATTGGGGGATAAGCTTACTATGTACAAAGTGATTAAACAGAGAAAATATTGGAGAAATCTCTTGAATACTTTCTGAGAAGAAGGTACGCATGTTATTTTTTAAAAATATATTTTTTTTAATTCCATAAAGAAGTTCATCATAGACCGAAGAGCCAGAGAAACTGGTACACCTGCCTAATATCGTGTAGGGCCCCACGAAGACGCAGAAGTCCCGAACACGACGTGGCATGGACTCCACTAACGTCTGAAACAGTGCTGGAGGAAACTGAAACCATAAATCTTGGAGGGCTGACTATAAATCCATAAGAGTATAAGCCGATGGAGATCTCTTCTGAACAGCATGTTGCAAGACATTCAAATTATGCTCAATAACGTTCGTATCTGGGGAGTTAGGTGGCCATCAGCAATTCTGAACGTGTGGGGTGTCGCATTGTCCAGTTGGAACTGCCCAAGTTCGTCGGAATGCACAATGGACATGAATGGATGTAGGTTCAAATGGCTCTGAGCACTATGGGACTTAACATCTGGGGTCATCAGTCCACTAGACATAGATCTACTTAAACCTGACTAACCTAAGGATATCACGCACGTCCATGCCCGAGGTAGGATTCGAACCTGCGACCGTAGTAGCAGCACGGTTTCGGACTAAAGTGCCTAGAATCGCTCGGCCACTAAGGCTGGCTTGGATGCAACTGATCGGACAGGATGCTTACGTACGTGTCACCTGTCAGAGTCGTATCTAGACGTATCAAGGGTCCCATATCACTCCAACTGCACACGCCCCACATCATTACAGAGCCTCCACCAGCTTGAACAGTCCCCTGGTGACATTCAGAGTGGATGGACTCATGAGGTTGTCTCCATACCTGTACGCGTCCATCCGGTCGACACAATTTGAAACGAGACTCGCCCGAGCAGGCAACATTTTTCCAGTCAAAACTCCAATGTCGATGTTGACGGACGCAGGCGAGGCGTAAAGCTTTGTATCGTGGAGCCAAAAAAGGGGTACACGAGTGGGCCTTCGGCTCCGAAAGCCCACATCGATGGCCGGCCGAGGTGGCCGAGCGATTCTAGGCGCTACAGTCTGGAATCGCGCTACCGCTACGGTCGCAGGTTCGAGTCCTGCCTCGGGCACGGATGTGTGTGATGTCCTTAGGTTAGTTAGGTGTAAGTATTTCTAAGTTCTAGGGGACTGATGACCTTAGAAGTTAAGTCCCATAGCGCTCAGAGCCATTTGAACCATTTGAACCCCCATCGATGATATTTCGTTAAATGATTCGCACGCTGACATTTGCTGAAAACTCAGCACTGAAATCTGCAGCAATCTACGGAAGGGTTGCACTTCTGTCACGTAGAACGATTCTATTCAGTCGTCGTTGTTCCCGTTGTTACAAGATCTTTCCCTGGCCGCAGCGATGTCGGAGATTTGATGTTTTACCGAATTCCTAGTATTCACGATACATTCGTGAAATAGTCCTACGGGACTATCCCCGCTTCATCGCTACCTCGGAGATGCTGTCTCACATCGCTCGTGCTCCGACTATAACACCACGTTCAAACACACTTGAATCATGATAATCTGCCATTTTAGTAGCAGTAATCGATGTAAAATCTGCACCACACACTTGTTGTATTATATCGATGTTGCCCACCACAGCGCCATCTTCTGCCTGTTTACGTATCTCTCTATTTGATTATGCATGCCTATACTACTGTCTTTGGCGTTTCAGTGTACATGATCCAAGAAAGTTAACAGAAAATGTGTTGATTTCATGTAAAACATGGTACGAAATTTAATTGTTGTATCTTCAAAATTTGGTGCGTCATTTAAATAGTGTATGTTTTTCATTAAACTTCCCCATTAAGAAATACAGATGGTTCAAATGGCTCTGAGCACTATGGGACTTAACATCTGAGGTCATCAGTCCCTAGAACGTAGAACTACTTAAATCTAACTAACCTAAGAACATCACACATATCCACGCCCGAGGCAGGATTCGAACCTGCGACCGTAGCAGTCGCGTGGTTCCGGACTGAGCGCCTAGAAAAGATGCCAGAGCGGTGGTGCTCCATTTAGTGTCCCAGAGGCGTACAGTTGAGCACTGCATGATTAGGTCTGAGAAAACTGATTTCAGGTTGTTGGATTCATATTGATTGTTTTAAGACGAAAGCTGACCCAGAGATGCCGTCAGTTTTGGTTGATAAGAGGTTCACATGATTCAACCAAGAGTGCATCGGCAGGGGGTGGAGCGAAGTGTCTCTGGAAGAAGAGGTTACTGGGATATCCTTTGTCGGTGCGGTGCTGCTGCCTGGATGCGTTCTTCCGCTGGTCTGGTGCAGGGCGGCGCCCGGGAGAGTCCATTGTCCGGCGAGGCCGACTCAGGCGTCAGAAATAGTCGCTATCGTTTACAGCACTGCAACCCGAGAGTGTTTACCGGAGTGGGTACAGTAAGCAGACGGCACGCCTAGGCACGCCCGCTTGTTCCGACGTAAACTGTTTGCGCCGTCTCTGCGGTCGTCCGTTGTGGTCCGCAGTAATGGCCCGCGAGCCAAGGCGCCGGGTTTCGCGGCGAATGTTAGTGGCGGAGCACTGTCCCCTAGCCTGGACTACTGCTGTAATTACGTTTGCATACGATGCCGATAAGACTCGTTGTATTTAGGAAGGATGTTGCGCTGCAGCTGGAATGACTAGATCTTCGTCTGACAAGGGGACTTGTTAAACACGGATTTTGATGAGTCTTAGGTGTGTAGATTAGATTAGATTAGTACTTGTTCCATAGATCATAAATACGACACTTCGTAATGATATGGAACGTGTCAGCTTAATAAAAGGTGTCTATACAAGATATTACATTACACAAAATATTACATGACACTCAATACTTTAAAAAAAAAAATTGTGGGTGTTGGGGGAATTACCCACTTACTATATCCAAAAATTCATCTAATGAGTAGAAGGAGTTGCCATTAAGAAATTCTCTTAATTTTCTTTTAAACGCTATATGGTGACCAAAGACTTTTGTGGCAGCATAATTTACCCCCTTCTGAGCCAAAGTTAGATTTAGCCTCGAGTAGTGAAGGTCATCCTTTCTCCTAGTGTTGTAGCTATGTACACTGCTATTACTTATGAATTAGTTCGGATTGTTAATAATAAATTTCATAAGTGAATATATATATATTGTGAGGCTACAGTGAAGATCTCTAGCTCTTTAAATAAGTGTCTGCAGGTTGATCTTGGATGAGCTCCAGCAATTATTCTGATTACACGCTTTTGTGCAATGAATACTCTTTTACTCGATGATGAATTACCCCAGAATATCATGCCATACAAAAGCAAAGAATGAAAATAGGCGTGGTAAGCTAATTTACTCAGATGTATAACTCCAAAATTTGTAATGACCCTAATAGCATAAGTAGCTGAACTCAAACGTTTCAGCAGATCCT
The DNA here is from genome assembly GCF_023864275.1 of Schistocerca cancellata. NCBI lineage: Eukaryota > Metazoa > Arthropoda > Insecta > Orthoptera > Acrididae > Schistocerca > Schistocerca cancellata. The sequence goes on along the minus strand of NC_064627.1, from coordinate 185,066,581 downwards.
CAGTATATTTTTTCCATTTCAAGCCGTCATCAATGCATACACCTACAAATTTTGAATATTCTACCTTAGCTACCGATTTCTCATCAAAGTACCAGCTTTGCATCAAAGTACTAGTTTTGCATCTTCGTGAATATAGAATGGCAAGTCATTAATATATATTAAGAACAGCAGAGCACCCAAGACCGAACCTTGCGGCAGCCCATTGTTGTAGTGGAAGATAGGGATAGGAAACACAAGTCAGTTAAAACCGATACTGGAATTCATTTGGTCTCGGTTCTGACAGGTGTTTTTTTTATTTTTTCCTAATAACAAGGTAAAAATATAAATATATATTATCTAAATATATATTATCCAATAGCAGCAGTGCTAAAAGTGTTGGTATTGAAATAAACATTTTGTAACAAAGGAGTAATTTTTATTCGTAAAATTTCGATTGCTTTTAAACATTGTGTTATTATAGAAAATGGGAAAAGTGATCTGTGCTTTTTTAATGAAAATTTTGACAGAAAGGAACAACACGCACATGACATAAGAATTGGTACGGCATTGCTGAGCCAATGATGTACGAGTTATCATGTGGTGTCGGGTATTGGGCGGTACGTGTGCACAAGACTTCCGCATCTGGTCTGTATGTTAGTTTCTCGCTGTCGTCATCGACATTACTCGTATCATACAATGGTATCACCCAGTTTCTGGATGTATTTTACTAAGTGCTGTACCAGTGAAGTGTGGCCGAGCGGTTCTAGGCGCTTCAGTCTGGAACCGCGCGACCGCTACGGTCGCAGGTTCGAATCCTGCCTCGGGCGTGGTTGTGTGTGGTGCCCTTAGGTTAGTAAGGTTTAAGTAGTTCTAAGTCTAGGGGACTGATGACCTCAGATGTTAAGTTCCATAATGCTTAGAGCCATTTTGAAGCAGTGAAGTACCAAACTCGATTTGCTTTAAGGGCCTCCGGAAAGCCCTACCTTTCCGATGTTAAAATAGCGCTCATAAGTTACGGGTTTTCTCAGAAAGTATTTGAGCTAGTAAGTTGAAATTTTTACACGTTATTTATTGGAGTAGTGGCTAAAAGTTACCACAGGGACTCAAAAATTAGAATTCAGTTGTTAGAGATTAATTTTTTTTATTGTGATGAAAATTCACTACTTTTATGTTGCATTTTTTGTTTATAAATTCAACAATATACAGTTTTTTGAAAACGCAGAAGGGTCATTTTCTAAAAATTTGAAGCAAATTGGTTTGGTAGATCATTAGGAAACATATTATTTGTATGAAAAAATAAAATTTTTGGGAATTGAGCAACAAAGTTTTTACTACCTTTTTAGTGCACTCCAGGTCCATAGAATGGTTTATCTTTATCTTATGCAGACTCTTCCTCCTGTTTACTCTAGCTTGTATTTCTAGGCTACTTGGCCATGTCAGTAGCCCGAAGAAGTTTATTGTCTAAAGCAAGCATCGTTCGTACCATGTTGAAACCTATCTTCATTCCTACATTTCGAAATACTTCGCATCTTACAACGCTGCCATCATTGATAGTAGCAACAGCATCATACTTCTAATCCAACAAACCCAGTCTTGGGGATTCTTGACTATATAACACTATCTACACTTCCATTGGGGTTTTGAGTTTTCCATGAGCACACTTTTTCAGTAGTTCAGGTGCTGCAAAGCCTCTGAAAATAGTTTTATCACCTCCATTACTGCATTAGGCAGACTATCTTTATGAGCGTATACTTCACTAGTATGTTTATGAGTGTACATTTCACAGGGCCACAGTGGGTTATGCTCACGCAGAACATATTTCAAAAATATTTAAAAAATAGTTGTAGTCTTCTGAAATGAATAAATCATACATACTCTGAAACAGGAAAGTCTGTAGATTTTTAAAATGCAAAAAACTAAAAATTTAACACTTCATGATTTTGAACCTTTCCGAAGCCCCTTAAAAGATGAAGAAGGGGAGGAGCCGCAACAGACTTGCAATATCACTTACGGAGAAAACTTCAAATTTAACAATTCATTAATACTTTACAATAAAAATAGAAACCAGTTAATCTACAGCCTGTGTTTACATAACAATCCTTTATCTGCTTGTAGCCCTTGACTACCGACAAATTAAGACAAAAAATAGAGTTCTGCAAGCTCAGTTTTCACCATTTAGCACTTAAACTCCCGCGGCTAGTCATAGCTGTCATTGAACACGGATTATTGCGACAGTTGCGGCTGCATGCGGCCAGGGGGCAGTGAGTTCGCTTTCCCCCTCCACGCGGGCTCCGAGCTGCCGCAGTGAGCGCTCCGGAGCGCTCCGGCTCCCTGGAGCTCGGTTGGAACAGCCTGCTATATGCAGTATCTCAAAATGAGCATCCATCTTTTCGTAACCCTATTACACGACCTCGTTCAAAGTAAGTGAGGTGCTGATCATGGAGTCACTGTCGCCTTAAAGGCATCCTTCACTAACATCAACTCACCACGTCCAATCTAAAAGGTAAGTACCGCTCACGAACGTTGCAGAGTGTATTTAAAGCAATGTTGATTTGCATCCTCATAATGACGCTAACTAGCGCCACACTTATGCGACTGGCGCGAAACTGGAGTAGACATCTTCCACATGTACAAACACGTCAGCCAACTTTCATTTATGCCGCACAACTCCTTCTTGGTGTTAAGATTTTTCCCGGCAGTGTATTTTCAAGTGTTTTTCGAAAATTACAGCAACGCCAGTAGGGTCTGGTTTCATCGAAGCCTCCTTCACATTCGTACCACCATCTGAAGATTACTGTAACCATTAACATCAAAAACATTAGTGAGAAATCTAATTTTATCGTAATTTGGGTCTTTCTACGAGGGTGAGTCAAATAAAAACCTTAAATTTGTAATAACAAATCGAAATTTCGCGCCTTTATCCTGTAAGTTGGTAAGCGTGCTACAAACAGCGTGCAGAATGGCCTGTAGGTGGCAGCATAGTGCAGGTACACACATACCGTCGCACTTGCGCCTTGCACCAGGGAAGAACAGCGTTCTGTTATTCGGTTTTTGCGTAGTGAAGGTGTGAAACATATCGAAATTCATCGACGAATTAAGGTTCAGTACGGCGATGCATGTTTGTCACAGCAGCAAGTCTACGAATGGAGTAGGGGGTTCGCAAATGGTGTGACTTCAGTGGAAGACGCTTCTCGTTCAGGTTAGGCACAACGAGTTGTGACTCCACAGAACATTTCATCATACAGAGATCTCCTAAAAAGTCATATGCGGCCTGCAATCAAATCAAAGCGAAGTGAACTGCTATCAGCAGGTGTGCTTTTGCAACATGACAATGCAAGGCCGCACACTGCCCATATAACAGTTGCAACAATCACAGACCTGTATTTTGAGTGTCTTCCTCATCCACCATACTCACCAGACCTTGCCCCAAGTGATTTCCATATGTTTGGACCACTCAAAGATGCAATGGCAGGAAAGAAGTTCCGTTCTGATGAAGAGGTACGCCACGCGGTGAATGAGTGGTTGCTCGGACAACCAAAAGAATTTTTTTCTAAAGGAATTTATGCGCTTTGTAAGCGCTGGAGGACTTGCTTTGAGCATAGGGGAGGTTATGTTGAAAAGTGCCACTTCTGCACAATAAATAATACTTAAAAAATATTTAAGTTTTCATTTGACTCACCTCGTACATATCTTGTCACTTTCCTTGCTTAGAATTCCCAGAAACCCAACACGCTATTAACAATGCTTTTTATACCGATTTTCAAACAAGATTCTAAGTTATTGAGAATCCATAACTTCCTTACATGTAATGTTCTTGAGGATACAGGTAAAAATGTTCAATTTATTAACTTACATTGTAGGTATACTGCTTTTCGATACAATGATCGGTTCCTCATAGCTTAAGAGTACGAAAAATACAAGTAAATTGCTAAAAACTATACAAATAGAGGAAGATATTTCATGTAATGGAAGAGCATAGAAACGTGGCAGGGCAAGGATTAATACTACTTGCTTCGGTTTCTTGTAATATGAACACTGATTATGCAGGTAAGAGACGAGATGGTAAATAATTTCAGGAACATACGCCCGTCCTCTTTCATATTTCAGGTGGAAAATATATCGAGATATTGTATTCACTCCTATTGATACATAGAGGACGAAATAAAAAAGCAAAAAATTTCAAATGTATGATATTAGAACTCGCATGCGAAACGTGAAATGATTCATGCATAGAAAACAGGATTCGATTACATATCCAATAGTTAGATGACAACTTTGATAATCACATACATAGAAGAGAACAGTGTCGAATATTGGCAGAGAAACATCTAAAAATTATATTCGCCAGCAGATACTGTAATATTTTTGCTAGTAACAAGTGTCTTCTCACTCTTTCAGATTACCTTTCGTTTACAGAGTTATTGGCCGCAGAAACAGAATTTTTCGGAAGAAGCGTAAACGCCATATTTTTCTGTCAGAAGAAAAGAAAATACTTTTTCCGTCGCAAAACAGATTAACCTTATCACACATATGCTGCTGGAGCCTAGGAAGTGACTCGTGGCTGTGGAAAATTATACCAGGTGGTTATTATTTAAGTGCAGCTATTCACAGAGGTCCAGTGTGGGCCGTAATTATCGTACGCCAGCGAAACTTCGTAGATATGTTAATGCGTTGATACCGATGTACGCCGGAAAAAAAACAGTTGCATTTTTGGCCACCAGGTGCAAATCTGCGGCTGTTAATGTAAGAAATACGTATAGAAATGTTTCCATATGTAATGGATCAGGAACGGGAAGTGTTCATAAAAAAAATGGTTCAAATGGCTCTGAGCACTATGGGACTTAACATCTGTGGTCATCAGTCCCCTAGAACTTAGAACTACTTAAACCTAACTAACCTAAGGACATCACACACATCCACGCCCGAGGCAGGATTCGAACCTGCGACCGTAGCAGTCGCACTGTTCATAAAAGTCAAACAATTGGGAAAGGTGTGATGTTGATGTTATTATGAACTTCTGCTTACACTATTTGTTCAATATGAGCTTCAGAGTCGTCGACGAGATGCTGCTGCAGTAAAACGACGTGATCAGCAGTTGCTCGCAAAAGTTCTGGTGGAATCTCAGGAACGTGTTCCAATGTAGCTTTCCGATCACATAGAGACCGAACACGTCCCTGGTAAACGCGTTCTTTTAGATATCCCCAGAGCCGAAAGCCACATGCGTTCAGATCAGGTGATCTTGAATGAAGTGTTGGCAGAAGTGCCAACACCTTGTAGTTAGAGGAGGCCGAAATGCACGCTAAGTTCACGCAGGCTGGCGTGAGGTCTGAAACAGGATACGTAATGAATGCTATAAAGAAAAGTACGTAGCTTCTGGAATACTTAAGTTTAATCCACATTTGTAGAACATCGCTCTTGACGTTACATTAATAGAATCTCAATATAAATTGAATACGGCGCCTTGCTAGGTCGTAGCAAATGTAGCTGAAGGCTATGCTAACTATCGTCTCGGCAAATGAGAGCGTAATTTTCAGTGAACCATGGCTAGCAACGTCGGCTGTACATCTGGGACGAGTGCTGGTCAGTGTCTCTAGACCTGCCGTGTGGTGGCGCTCGGTCTGCAATTACTGACAGTGGCGACACGCGGGTCCGTCGTATACTAGCGGACCGCGGCCGATTTAAAAGCTACCACCTAGCAAGTGTGGTGTCTGGCGGTGACACCACACTGAAGGCCATGCATTTGGAAAACCTCTGGAGATAACACATTCGTGGAAGGTTACATTAAGCAGATCTTTCATTGGGCGAGCAACGTGAGGTGTTGCCCCATACTGCGCTCATCCATAGCAAGACTCACATGCTGCGCAAGGAGGTCTCGATAACGTGGTGACATCGCGGTACACCTGACAGGCCCTCTGGGTGTATTGTCTTCAAAGAAGACCGAAAATGAAGGTGCTTCTGAATTCACATCATACTGTGCAATGGAACTTCAGGCACAACACGCGGTTTAAGAATAACCCCAAATTCGGCAATTCTCTGTATTCACTACACCCTGTAGTGTAAAATGTGCCTCTTCACTCCATAAAATATTGACCGGCCATATATCAACAACTTCGATCCATGCTAGAAATGGAAGTGCAAATTCAGAACCTTGTGGGGGGATCACGAGGTTTCAGCTGCTGCATCGTCTGGATCTTCTACGGATACCAGCGTAAAATAGACCTCAAAACTTTCGGTATTGCAGACAATGGGATGAACATTTATGCACGAGCACAACCAATACCCGGGGCACGTGCTGTGTGTAGAGATGGGCAAAACTGTTCTTTTCAGAGATTGGATCAGAACTGTTCACTCCCTGAAATGAATTAGCTCTTTTTCATGACTCACCACTCATTTACAATAGAAAATAAATGGAAGGCACATTGCCCTTTAAACTTGGTTTATTCCAGTACTATACCTGTATTTTGATCTTATTTGATACTATTTTGAAGTAACACAGATAATGAGTAAGAATTTTGTATTGTTTATTGAAATTTCCACGATATGATAAAGTTTTTGATTATTGATTTATTTTGCACTATCGTGGTTTTTTGGGTGATCGGAAAATATTGTAACTTGAGATTTACATTAACAGTATATTTGGCTATAATGTATTAAAATTTCATTAACCTCATACAAATACATCGCAAGCCATATATTTTTAAAGTGAACGTTTCCTTCCGAAGACGCCTAAAATCGCAAAATCCGTACCAGAATAAGAAAAAAAAATATAAATTTGACTGTAAAACGAAAGTGCTGCATATAGCCTTACGCAGAATAAAACAAGGAAAATATTGGTGTATCGCATTTTGTGATACGTTTATCGGTTCGCTCGTAATTAAAGTGTAAATTCGAGTGTCCATAATAAAAATCCTATAGTAAGAGGAGTCATCAGGAACCTAATCTAATCAGTTTAAACAAATAAAAATAAAATAAAAACAATTGATGTATATATAACATAATGTAATATACATAGCGGTATTACTACGAAGAACAACATCCAGTGGGGACGAACTCCGATGCAGAGGCGCTGAGTCGAGCAGGTCGAGCCGCGAGCTGTATTACTGCGTGAGCTGAGACCGCAGAGATCAGAGTGACACCTGAGTCGCTTTGCTCAACGCTCTGGCTAGAGTCGAGACGGTGGGGTGAGTGTTGAGCGGGTGAGTTCCGAGGGTGGGGGGAGCGGTGAACTCACCCGCTCCGAGACAAATCGTCCGTTCCCTTGCGAGCAGGTTGTTGCAAGTAGTTCCTATGTTATCCGCCAGGTGGCTCTCTGTCCTGTTGCTCGCATCAATTGCCCAGAGGGCAGGACGTGCGACTGAAACGATCGCCGACAGAGTGCGATGCGAAGTTAAGCTGCGCCAGACACTGCACGCGGCAGACGACGCACAGAGACGGCACGGCATATGTGAAACACAAAATCCAATGGGGCACTGCACAATGCAGGCAGCCAAGGTAGAAGCAGGGCAGAGGCCGGCGCTGGCTGTGTTGTGTGGCGTGCACTGTGCTCTGACCAGCAGAGGCGCTGCTGATATGCTCCGTCTCTCTCTCTCTCTCTCTCTCTCTCTCTCTGTCTCTCTCTCTCTGCCATGGGAAACGTTTGGAGCTACCGTTCTTTTTTTCTGAATCACTGATTGTTCACTCCTTTGAAAGATTCAACTCTATGAATTAGTTCAAGAGCGGATCCCCATCTCTAGCTGTGTGACCAGTTACAGCTACAGCAACCTCGTCGGTAACTTACACCAGGATAGGACACTTTCCTCTTGCAGATGCCGTTCCAAGCTCACCAGTGCGTTCGAATTTCATTGTCATCGTCTTTGAATCATTTCATGACGTCCGGCCTCTTCTCAGACGTCTCACTCGGTGATACTCTCTCAATGCAGAACTGTAATTGCTACTGTTCACATACGACAATTTCACTAAACAGCGCACGACCTGCTGGAGAGCCACACTGTTCACTCACATTATGGCTTGACAAATGACAGCGTAAATGTCATACCGCTATAAAAACAGTGTACAGCGCCAAATTTGAACATGGTGGTAAAAAAAAAATGGTTCAAATGGCTCTGAGCACTATAGGAATTAACATCTGAGGTCATCAGTCCCCTAGAACTTAGAACTACTTAAACCTAACTAACCTAAAGACATCACACACATCCATGCCCGAGGCAGAATTCCAACCTGCGACCGTAGCAGTCGCGCGGTTCCAGACTGTAGCGCCTAGAACCGCCAGCGAAATAAATTTCAAAATCGTACCTTTGCTAGACAAGGCATACAACATTTATAGAATGAAACTCTGAGAAGCGGTTGAGCTTTCTAAGAATGATAGTAATTTCAATAGAAATAACACCTATAGGTTTCCAGCTTCGTAGATTTCCACCATCAAGGAAGGGAATACTTGGCCACGGTATGTGGCGAATATAAATAGAGACTAGGAAGCCAGATCTGCAGCACAACAATTCCCCTTCTCCTTCTTTGTCTGTTTCGCTACCCATCCACTGGCGGTGGCCCGCTAACAGTAGTCGAGAAAATATCTCCTAATAGCTCCACTTCCTCCTCCATGAACCGTGTACCTTTCCGTGGGGACATGGCTTGCATCCCTCAACGATACAGGTAGCCGCACCATAGGTACAATCACAAAGAGGAATATCTGTTGCGAGACCAAAAGACGTGTTGTTCCTGAAAAGAGGAAGCATCCTTTTGGGTAGTTGCATGGACAACAGTCTGCGTAACTGGTAGATCTGGCTTTGTAACAGTCAACCAACATAGCGTTGCTGTGCTAGTACTGCGTTCAGATAAAATCATGGGGTAACTGCAGTCGTTATGCATGAAGATCTACTGTATTGTTAAATGAGGATGACATCCTCTTGGATAAAACATTCTGGTGGTAAAACAGTTCCCCTATTGGGCTCGCCAGGCGGGGTCTGGTCAAAAGTATGTCGCCCGTTAGGAAAACAAAACTGGCGTTCTATGGACCGGAGCGTGGAATGCTAGATCCCTTAATCGGGCACGTAGGTTATAAAATATATTAAAAGGGAAATGGATAGGTTGAAGTCAGGTACAGTGGGAATTACTGAAGTTCGACGGCTTAAAGAACAGGACTTCTGGTCGGGTGAGTATAGGGCTACGAATATAAAATCAAGTAGGGGTGATGCAGGAGTAGGTCCACCAATGACAAGAACATACTGATGAGGGTAACCTGCTATGAACGGCATAGTGAACACGTTGTCGTGTAAGCCCACTTCCTTCTTACAGTCGGAAAAGGAGGAAGTATTCCAATTACCTACGAAAACTGTATGACTCTTGTCAGGATAAGAACCCACAAAACACATCACTACAGGTTCGCTAGAGGGTATTTCTCCAGTAGCATCATCTGGATTTTTACAGTGCCGATTTCAAAACCTAAACAATAAACACTTATCCTATTTAGTTCTCTGTGTAAACTTTAATTTAACAGAGATTGGGGTTTCACGCTGAAGGACAAATCGTCACCGATAAGGAAGTAATATTTTGCAAAACCACTATTACCGTACATTAAACTGCATTCTGTAACAGAATGTAGTTTGTAATTACTATGTATAGTTACTTTTAACTGCAATCAGCAAAGCAAGGAGATAGGCAGCATTGCTATCGCTATGTAAAAAATCCCTTCCAGTAACCAAAGGAATCTGCAACTACTGGTTGACAAAATTAATGTTATAATTAAACTATGTTAAATCAAAGCATTGTGTTGATATTTTCATATCAAATCTTGCCCCTTTTTCTGGATTATATTATATGTAACACAGCCCACTGCAGGATTTTACAAGGCTCTCATCTACAGCAGTATTCTCTTTTGGATAACAGATTGTCTCAAATTTGTCTGGAGATGTTGAATCACAGCTTTTATTTTAAAGGGTCATGATTCTCCTTATTAGTGAAGTGGAGGAATTTGGATAGGATAAGAAATCTTTTATAAGGCATAATGGGTTTTTTTGTGGATCAAATGGACTGAAGAGAATGTTTCAAAACCTTGCCCACTACGATATACGAAGAAAAAAATGTTTCTCTTGTTACGTGATTTCACAAATCTACTTATTTGAATTTAGAAGCAAAATCAGAAGGGCGAGGATGGGGAACAAGCTGCCCCAGTACCCTAAAAATAATGTTTGTGTTTCCAAAAAAATTAAATTTTGATGGTTTGCTGAATGTTTGCCCCATTTTCATCTCTCCTCTTTATTCTTCTTTGTCTGCTGCTTACTTGGACCAAGCACTGCTTCATCCATATCGTCATTTGCACAACCGTGTTCAGCCGGTTCCGCACTTTCAGTAGCACTCCCGTTACTTAATTTATCTTCAGAAGCAGAATTACAGCTGGAACCATAATATTCTGAAAATTCACTCTCATTTTCACACGTATTCAGAGTATCACTAATTTTCTTGTCCGTAAAATGCGCCGCTGCGAAAAATTTTGCTTACGCTACGCAATTTTCATTTTGACTACTGTACAGTCCAAACAGGTGGGAACTCCCTCACCTATATTTCGACCTTCCGGCTGAACTAATCGACGGAATCGAATGATCTAATGACAGCGTGAAAGATCGATCTTTTCTATTTTCATTGGTGTACAACACTTCAAGCCATCTGTTAACAGAAGTGAGGATTTGCTACGAACAGCTTACTGCTGCACTACCGACATTCACTCGTGAAAGCAGAAAACGACTTTGACGAGCGGCACTGTTCGCAGCCATGAAAGTAAGCCAATGGGTTAAGAGAAAAAGAACCCATTACCACTGTCAGCGTATTTCATTTACCGGTGTTCAAAAAGTCAGTATAAATTTGAAAACTGAATAAATCACGGAATAATGTAGATACAGAGGTACAAATCGACACAGATGCTTAAAATGACATGGGGTTTTATTAGAACAAAAAAAATACTAAAGTTCAAAAAATGTCGGACAGATGGCACTTCATCTGATCAGAATAGCAATAATTAGCATAACAAAGTAAGACAAAGCAAAGATGATGTTCTTTACAGGAAATGCTCAATATGTCCACCATCATTCCTCAACAATAGCTGTAGTCGAGGAATAATGTTGTGAACAGCACTGTAAAGCATGTCCGGAGTTATGATGAGGCATTGGCGTCGGATGTTGTCTTTCAGCATCCCTAGAGATGTCGATCGATCACGATACACTTGCGACTTCAGGTAACCCCAAAGCCAATAATCGCACGGATTGAGGTCTGGGGACCTGGGAGGCCAAGCATGACGAAAGTGGCGGCTGCGCACACGATCATCACCAAACGACGCGCGCAAGAGATCTTCACGCGTCTAGCAATATGGGGTGGAGCGCCATCCTGCATAAACATCGTACGTTCCAGCAGGTGTACATCAGCCAGGCTGGGGATGATGCGATTCTGTAACATATCGGTGTACCTCTCACCCGTGACGGTACCAGTTACGAAACCAGAATCACGCATTTCCTCGAAGAAAAAAGGCCCGATAACGGTAGATGTGGTAAATCCATCCCATACCGTGAGTTTCTCGTCGTGCAATGGACTTTCCACGACAGTTCTAGGATTTTCGCTAGCCCAAATTCTGCAGTTGTGGGCGTTCACAGACCCTCGGACGTGAAATGAGCTTCGTCGGTCCACAACACGTTACTCAACCAATCGTCATCTTCCGCCATCTTTTGAAACGTCCACACCGCAAATGCCCTCCGCTTCACTAAATCACCAGGTAACAGTTCATGATGCCGATGGATTTTGTACGGATAGCATCGGAGGGTACGCCTAAGTGCCGACCAAACAGTAGTGTATGAAATGCCGGTGCGACGTGCGACTGCACGAGCGCTGACTTCCCCGTGCATATACGAACCCGCAACAGTTTCCATTTCTTCCTTAACTATCTCAGCAGCATTACGCCTTGTGCTCTTTCGGCCACTACGGGGTCTATCGTCTAAACAACCCGTGGCTTCGTACTTCGAAATCATTCTCGCCACAGCTGCAATTGTCAACGGCTCTTTACCCGTTCGAATCCCCTTTCTATGGCTATAGGATCGTTACGCTGAACTAGCACATTCCCCATTCCGATTATACAGCTTCACTAAAAGCGCCTTTTCAGGTAACGCCAACATGCTGCGACTGCTGGCGCATCCGCTTCTCTCTCTCATCACAGCTCCTCTTATACACGATTGTCATGCTCAGTCACTGACGTTTTGCCGTCCAGCGCCATCTGCCGGACATTTGTGAACTTTGTTTTTTTTTTTTTGGTTCTAATAAAGCCCCATGTCATTCAAAGCATGTGTGTCAATTTTTACCTCTCTATCTACATTATTCCGTGGTTTATTAAGTTTTAAAATTTATACTGACTTTTCGATCACCCGGTGTTTTTGAAAGTTTCTAGCAGGAGACCAAGGAAAGGCAACGATTATACGTTGGGGGAAGAGTGCGTCAATTCATCCATCGCTTGTATGAAAAAATATTGCTAATAAATAACAACACAGAAGATTTTACCTTCAATGACAAAGACCACGAATGCCTCCAAACTTACATATCTGACTGGTATAGATGCAAGCTTTCGCTGTCGGAATGATTAACATTACATCGAATCATGTTCCACGCTGGCTAGACCCTCTGTTCCTTTCGCTCAGAATCCCTGCTACGTCGCTAGCAGGCCACAGTGGCGTCACCGCTACCGGTCGATCGCTGGCAGAGCCCTCTGCTAGCGGCGGCAGAAACCATTACCTACCACCGCTGCGCCCCACGGCCCGCTCTGCTCAATTACTCGGCCATCTGTGCGCCATTGTCATAAACAAGGCGCGCCAAATTAAACCATTCCTAGACTGATTTTCGGAATCCTCTCTCCTCCCATCTCCAGCCCCACACCCCGCATTCGTTGCCTAGCAACGTTCGTCACCCAGTCCCCAGTGGGACGTCACGTCTACCACTGTCTACGTCCAAATTCAGTTTCCTTACTCCCGCTAATATTTAATTACTGTTGCTTCACTTCTTTCGTTCTCGTTACTGCCTGCGCTTACGGAAATTGTGTTTTCGCCTCCTTCCTTTTCCCAATTTACCTCCTGATAGGCGCTTATCCTATTTAGTTCTCTGTGTAAACTTTAATTTAACGGAGATTGGGGCTTCACGCTGAAGGACAAATCGTCACCGATAAGGAAGTAAAATTTTGCAAAAACACAATTACGATACTTTAAATTGCATACTGTAACAGAATGCAATTTATAATTACTATGCGTAGTTACTTTTAACTGCAGTTAGCAAAGCAAGGAGATAGGCAGCACTGCTATCGCTATGTGAAAAATCCCTTCCATTAACCACAGGAATCTGCAACTACTGGTTGACAAAATCAATGCTACAATTAAACTATGTTAAATCAAAGCAATGTGCATCGTTATTTTCTGTTGGTATTTTTTTTATTGTTATAAAATCTCCAATGTTCAGTCGATTCATGTACAATGTGATTTGCAAATTAAAAGAATGAGCCAATAATGAAAATTGTTAGTTCTCTTTGTGGTGTCGGTTAGGTGAGTAAAATGAAAACTGTCTACGAAATATGTGTAATAATTTTTATCGCATCGCACTAAAAGAGTGTCCCAACCCTTAGACAACTTCTACACACTTTCGTTTTTTATCAGAGAATATAAATCCAACTGATCATCGCACGTAAATATGAAGAACATGATTTTGAAAAGTTCTATTGAGTAAATAATCAAGTCACTATCCTTCAAAACAATATTAGAAGAGAGAACTCGGAGATCACCATCAATTTATTGGAGTTCAAACAACAAAAACTGAGCCAAGTTATCTGCAGCCTAGAAAGTGAGTGACACAGTATATGCTATGTGAATGTTTCTTCCCGTCTCATTCATGGCTGTAGTGTAAGAAGAATGATAGTTTATACATCTTGGTACTTGGCATTATGGACTAATTTTACTCCTGTTGTTAGAGACATACATAAGGGGGTAAAGGATCTTCTTAGATTCCGCTCTCGATCTCATTTCTTGAAAAGTAATTCATACATCCATACATTTTATAAAAATGTATGTATGTATAAGGTGTTTATGTATGTATGCATGTATTTATCTATGTTCCACGTCTCCTCCTACACCACAGGATCGATTTAAACCTCACTTGTACAAATGCCATTTATTGGTGCCTGTAAAAAATCGCTGTGGTGATAAGAACCACCTGCCTGTCAAAGGCAAAGTACAGCTCACGAGATGCCAATTCACAGATTTTATTCATCCAGTTTTTGAGAATTTGCAACAAATTATACATATAATTTCAAACCTTTAGAACACTTTTCCTCGTTATATCAGCCATGACGTTTTAATTTGTTTCGTCTTTACTGCCGACTGCAGTCACGACGCTGTTTGGAGACAGTATCCGCATATAGCAATAGATGTACATGAAACTTTGTATCGTTCTACCACACATAGTTCTTGATATATAACGTCATAAACAACGTCATGCATGACATTTAAATTCAGTACTTCACCGCTACTAACTCTATTCACGAAAAATTTCTCATACAGACACATATATGCTGCTGAATATGCATACAAAATTATATCGTCTAAACACATATGCTTCATGACTTGTGGCATCCTTGAAATGCGTGGATAAATGCCGCATCACGCGAGACGTTTTAATTTATTACGTCTTTACTACAAACTCCATTCGCAAGACATTTAGCAGACAGTATAAAAATAGACCACTGAATGTACCTGGAAAGTTGCATCATCATACGGCACATTGTTCAGTAGAGATGACGTCATAGAGACTGGCCTGTGTAAAATCGAAACTGTCGGATGAAATTCGCTACAGATACACTTGAAAACTGTCTGAAAGATGTTTAAATATTGCGTTTTTCCATAAATTTAATAAACACAACAAATGCACGTAACAGATACTTTAGTCATTAATTATATATTCTCCTTCACTATTCACACCAATCTGCCAACGCTGAGGTAACTTCTTCATTTCGCGACTGTAGAAACCACGTGGTTTTGAGGCGAAGGACTCGTCGAACGATGTTCGGAGGGCATTTTCACCCGGACACGAAGTGTCTGAAGGGTGGTTGATAGTGAGCGGAGAAGGTGAATAAGGTGGATCCGGAGCGACTTCCCAAGCCCGGTTCGGATCCCGGTACGAAACACAGTTTTATCTTCCAAAAAGTTAAAAAAAAAACACATCCATATATACACTAACCCGCTGAGTTAAATTTGATTGCGCCATATTTGTTTCCGAAAACGGGCTACGCAATGTTGCTTACGTGCGACTCACCGTCGCTATTAAGAGTTTCCGACTCGAAGCAACTGATACAATTTTGCTTTTTGCGAGGCCTTCTTGTCGTCACATAAGATGTTTGTTTCATATGCGTCAACTCGGAAGGTGATACGTTTAACCCCAGCGCCCGAAGAGGAGGCGGAGTTTCGTACAGGCAGTGTGCCGTCTGAGGCGACAACGAAGCATAAAAGAGGCCCGAGAGTGCATTGTAAGCCACGGAAAAGCACAAAGGAGCGCTGACGGCGCCACCAGCGGCCAAGTGTCTTGTGACGTCAGAGGGCGGGGTCCCACAGGGCCGCAGCGTCGTAGAGGAAGGAAATCTGGGTTTAGCGGCAGTGAGTAACAGCCAGTGTCTTTTACGTAGTATTCATATGTAAAGTCAGTATTCAGGTATGGAATTCTTTCTTGGGGAACAAAGGCACAAAACACGAACGCAGTTTTCTACATCATCTACATCAATACTCGACAAACCATTTCCCCTTCCCTCTTACATTAGCGAAAGACGTGTGGGAAGAATTATTGTCGCTAAGCATCCGTAATACTTTAATTTCTAGAATTCTGTCGTTACACTAATGTCGCGAGACGTATGTGGGAGCAAGTAATATCTTCTCCGACTCTTCCCAGAAAGCACTCTCTCGAAATTCAGTACTAACCTATCCGTGGTGCACAACGCCGCTCTTGAAGCGTCTGCCAGTGGAGTTTGTTGAGCATCTCTCTAAATCTTTTGCTCCGACTAAACGATCCCGTGACGAAACGCGCCGCTCTTCGTTGGATCCCCCCCCCCCCTCCTCTCTCTCTCTCTCTCTCTCTCTCTCTCTCTCTCCTTTCAGTCCTACATGGTACGGGTCCCAGACTGATGAACAGTACTGAAGAATCGGGAGAAGAAGCGTTTTGTACGCCACTTCTTTAGTGGATGAATTGGGCTTCCTTGAGATTCTTCTTACGAATGTTAGCCTGGCAGCTGCTTTTCCTACTACTTGTTCCCTCTCGAGCTCCTAGAAGCCTGTAACAGTAACTGTCAAACATTTTGTATATATTTCCTGACAGGTAGCGTCAATCCAAAAAGACTTATGACCGTGATCACTTATAAAAGAAATAAAAAAAAGTGAAGATTGGTGAGCTGAGTGACAGAAGCATCGAAGTAAAACTATCAGTTGAACAATAAACAAGAAATTAGGCTGTTTTTGTTAACCAAAATTGCACATGTAAATTTAATCCAACAATATGAGATCACAATGCTTAATGCCATCTTAAGCTGCTTCGTTGCTACGTCAACGTAATATAAACAACAGCGGTTACGGTAAGGAACCGGTTCAGTGAGGGGAAAGCCGTCTGTTTCTGAGTCGTCAACAGCAAGGCACTTGGAGATTTTTACAGACGATATAGTTTCATTAAACTGAGTGTCTCGCTGCATAAAACATGAAGAGACGTTTCCGAGAATAAAAACAGGGTTTACATTTCGTGATAAAATCTGAATGGCGAGTGGCTAGATTTCACAAACATCCCCGCAGTATACGAAAGGATTACTGCAGAACCACGTAGTACTTATGAAAACGCAATAAACTAAAAACAGATCTGTGTCTTCGAACACGCCTTCTGTTGCAAATGGAAAATGTATGAGAGTTGAGAGAAATAATAAACCGTGGAGACAAAAGCGGTACAGCCAAAACTAGAGCATAAGAGATTACTCTGACAACTCTATTTCACGGAAGACACGGATTTGGCTGACTCACAAGCGCTCTCAACATACAAACTCATTGTTATCTACTGCTTAACCGTACGATGGTGGGCCGGGCGCCTGGAAATTTTAGTACAAGAGACACGTGCAATATTTTATCCTCTTTAAACTGTTGGCCTTAAGCACTGATTGTTCTGCTTTGCTTTTGGCGCTTACGGCAACATAAATAATTTTATCAAAACGGGGCATACTTGTCCGTAGGTAGCTATCCGCAAATCTTATTTTTTAGGGTACACCTTTCCCCTTCTTTCTATGTCTACTTTCGTCACTTCAAACTGACTGGTTTGGGGCAGGGCCGCTCATCTTGTGTTCTTTTACAAAATATGGAAGTGAATGTAGCTCGTGTTGTAATCCTGTGTTTACAGCATTGCAGAATTAACGAATTTTTCTATCGTATTACAATACGAACGGTGTATAACATACCGATTATCTTAGTTGCACAGTGACCAGTCTCAACGGAATTATCAGTTTCGGTGACATATACTGAAAGGCGCTCTTCTATCCCGGGCAGGGTAGACAAGTAAAAGGTTCCAGTCCTATGGAACTATTATGGAAAGTAAATCCCAGATAGGAAATACAAGTGAAAGAATTCTGCTACTGGGTGAGTGACTCTGCTGGGTGTGTGCAACAGCTTTTAAATAGCCCCCCCCCCCCGCCGCCCCCCTCCTCCTAGTCTACTTCGTGAAATAGTAAGTACTACATTTAATGACTTTTAGACTACCGTCTCTCTTCTGGGACAGTTATAGAGTACTCCTTGCGGTTATTTATTTAACCGTATGGTGATTTTATACAATATACAGTTGATACAGGACAAGCGATTTTATACAATATACAGGGCTATTACAAATGATTGAAGCGATTTCATAAATTCACTGTAGCTCCATTCATTGACATATGGTCACGACACACTACAGATACGTAGAAAAACTCATGAAGTTTTGTTCGGCTGAAGCCGCACTTCAGGTTTCTGCCGCCAGAGCGCTCGAGAGTGCAGTGAGACAAAATGGCGACAGGATCCGAGAAAGCGTATGTCGTGCTTGAAATGCACTCACATCAGTCAGTCATAACAGTGCAACGACACTTCAGGACAAGTTCAACAAAGATCCACCAACTGCTAACTCCATTCAGCTATGGTATTCACAGTTTAAAGCTTCTGGATGCCTCTGTAAGGGGAAATCAACGGGTCGGCCTGCAGTGAGTGAAGAAACGGTTGAACACGTGTATCTGGACATGCTGGAAAATTGGCTCATGCGACAACTGGAGACCGACAGCGCCGACTTCATCTTTCAACAGGATGGTGCTCCACCGCACTTCCATCATGATGTTCGGCATTTCTTAAACAGGAGATTGGAAAACCGATGGATCGGTCGTGGTGGAGATCATGATCAGCAATTGATGTCATGGCCTCCACGCTCTCCCGACTTAACCCCATGCGATTTCTTTCTGTGGGGTTATGTGAAAGATTCAGTGTTTAAACCTCCTTTTACCAAGAAACGTGCCAGAACTGCGAGTTCGCATCAACGATGCTTTCGAACTCATTGATGGGGACATGCTGCGCCGAGTGTGGGAGGAACTTGATCATCGGCTTGATGTCTGCCGAATCACTAAAGGGGCACATATCGAACATTTGTGAATGCCTAAAAAAACTTTTTGAGTTTTTGTATGTGTGTGCAAAGCATTGTGAAAATATCTCAAATAATAAAGTTATTGTAGAGCTGTGAAATCGCTTCAATCATTTGTAATAACCCTGTACATATGATATAAGACAAGATTACACCTTAAAGTCAATGTTTTTCAACCAATTAATTAAGCTGGGTATGAGGGTGAACAAGTCGTCGGCATTTCCAGGGTAAGAATGAAGTGGACAGCGTTGCGGTAACACGTCTCGTCAACATCTTTTCGAATCACCACTCGTACCTGGTTATTGCAAGGCTATGACTACGCAACATACACCACGATGGAGTTGGTTTAGGATACTAAATTTAGTGGGTATAGATTACTAATAATTTCCATTTATGATTTACTATCTCAAATGACTTTTTATTTGACACTCACAATCCTTCACTGTTATAAAATAAACGGGGCCCCAGTTGCAATAGTCTCAACACCCTGGCGGGCTAACTAGTATTTATTCCAAGACGTGTCAGTATTCTGGAAATATCTCACTAGACTCGGTGATAAAAGGTACTAACAAGCAACCGAGAATCAGTCGTTTGTACTTAAGTGAAATAGATGAAGTCCTAGAAGATTTCCGACCACCGATCAAAATTATACGGTCGTAACAGCGTGTGTTTGGAAGACACGTGTCGAAGCGTTTGGGGTCTCACCGAAATCTTTAACAATATATATATATATATATATATATATATATATATATATATATATATATACACGTGATTACTCTGCTATTCACATTAAAGTGCCTGGCAGAGTATTCAATGAACCACCTTCAAGCTGTCTCTCTACCGTTCCACTCTCGAACGGCACGCGGGAAAAACGAGCACTTAAATTTTTCTGTACGAGCCCTGATTTCTCTTATTTTATAGTGATGATCACTTCTCCCTATGTAGATGGGTGCCAACAGAATGTTTTCGCAATCGGAGGAGAAAACTGTTGGTTGAAATTTCATGAGAAGCTCCCGTCGCAACGAAAAACGCCTTTGTTTTAATGATTGCCACTCCAATTCACGTATCATGTCTGTGACACTATCTCCCCTATTTCGCGATAATACAAAACGAGCTGCCTTTCCTTGTAGTTTTTCGATGTCATCCGTCAGTCCCACCTGATGCGGATCCCACACCGCACAGCAATACTCCAGAATAGGGCGGACAAGCGTGGTGTAAGCAGTCTCTTTTAGTAGATCTGTTGCACCTTCTAAGTGTTCTGCCAATGAATCGCAGTCTTTGGTTTGCTCCACGCACAGTATTACCTATGTGATCGTTCCAATTTAGGTTATTTGTAATTGTAATCCCTAAGTATTTAGTTGAATATACAGCCTTCAGATTCGTGTGACTTATCGCCTAGTCGAAATTTAGCTGATTTCTTTTAGTAGTCTGTGAATAACTTCACACTTTTCCTTATTCAGGGTCAACTGCCACTTTTCGCACCATACAGATATCTTATCTAAATGATTTTTCAAGTCGTTTCGATCATCTGATGACTTTACAAGACGGTAAATGACAGCATCATCTGCAAACAATCTAAGACGGCTACTCAGATTGTCTCCTATGTCGTTAATATAGATCAGGAACCATAGAAGGCCTATAACACTTCCTTCGGGAACGCCCGATGTTACTTCTGTTTTATTCGATGACTTTCCGTCTATTACTATGAACTGTGACCTTTCTGACAGGAAATCACGAATCCAGTCGCACAACTGAGGCGATACTCCGTAGGTACGCAGTTTGGTTAGAAGACGCTTGTGAGGAACGGTGTCGAAAGGCAACCTGTCAAGTTCCTCACTCGATAAGTATTAACGGTCTTAATTCTGCGTTATTCACAGTTACTCTCGCGAAGGTAATGCTTAACTGTAACTGAGAGTTTACTATTAAAAACAATGAGCAAATACAATACGTCTCTGTAGTACTTCGGACGCGCGTGCGAGCATGAACTTCACACAAAGCGTGGGTCGATAAACATTATCAATTTTAATTCTGCGCCACGCGTGTTTGCTCTCCTGGAGGGAATACTAAACACTGATAGAGAATCTGCTATTGATAGCAATTAACAAGAAAATGTTTTCTTTGCACTACCGGGCTCGCACGTGTGGGTCTGAACCTCACATAAAAGATCACACGAAAATATTAATGAACTGTCACACGCTAATAGTCACATTCGAAACTAATTACTACACACGTTCCTGTCCTGTCATCCTTTCTCTAAAATAGAACGGTTTATTACTACTTTAACTCACTTAAAAGTAATCTGGCCATATTTGCTATACCACAGCAGAGAGAACTGCAACCACCTGAGTCTAGGAGGAAGAATTATCATGACTGACGCCCATAAGGTGGAGGGGGCGGCGTGGTCACCAAAAGACGACTAGTGACCCCCTTGACAACCTATTCGTTCTGCCTCGATCAAAGCAGTTTTCCTATTACAGCTAACTTCTCTGGACATCTTCTACAGCTCATAGCTTGGTACATCTATCCAGCATATGCTAATATCCACAATCCGTGGTAAAGACTCTTCATTCTGCGTAGTCATTCGCACTGCTTCTCATACAGGACAAACACGGAAATTGCTGGCACTCTTCGAAATAGGTAGAAATAAAGAACAAGAGTCCCTTCCGTCGTCAGGACTACCGACGGTCTCAAACAAGTAGAGAGTGGCCACGAGAGAACTCCACGGCGATGAATTTAATGACAGAGATCGAGCAGAGACTTTTCAGTGCTAGAGCCAGACTTGGATGCTGTCGTTTAATATTAACCTTTAAAAGAAATTTGATTGGTTTGATAAGGCTTTAGTGTTAGCTAGTGCCCTCCACACGTACTAACAGATGTAAAAATACAATCTTGAAACAAGTTATCTATCAGCAAAACACAAAACATTACAGATGATTTCCTAGATTCATAAACATATTTTATTAAGGAGAAACATTTAAAAACTTTAAGCCCTGTCCTCTCTTCTTTTCCATTAAACTTCTGCAAGATTCTTAAACCAACCAAATTTGTTTTAAATTCCAGTTTAAGTTAACTGATTACAAGTATGGCTTTAGTCATCAGAACGAAACTGATAGTGTCCCATACAAACTGTTTACTTTGTAATCACGAGAAACAAATTTTTATACAAAGTTTGTATTGTAATTAGATAAATATTTCCATCAGCTTTCTAATATTGTACCCGGCCGGTGTGGGCGAGCGGTTGTTAGCGCTTCAGTCTGGAACCGAGCGACCACTACGGTCGCAGGTTCGAATCCTGCCTCGTGCATGGATGTGTGTGATGTCCTTAGGTTAGGTAGGTTTAAGTAGTTCTAAGTTCTAGGGGACTGATGACCTCAGATGTTAACTCCCATAGTGCTCAGTGCCATTTGAACCATTTGCAATATTGTAAACACGTACTTCAGTGACCACTCATTTTCATATTTTTGAACAGATCTGAAGATGAAACTTCCTGTTCTGGAAACATTCCCCAGGCTGTGGCTAAGCCATGTCTCCGCAATATCCTTTCTTTCAGGAGTGCTAGTTCCGCAAGGTTCGCGGGAGAGCTTCTGTAAAGTGTGGAAGGTAGGAGACGAGGTACTGGCAGAAGTAAAGCTGTGAGTACCGGGCGTGAGTCGTGCTTCGGTAGCTCATTTGGTAGAGCACTTGCCCGCGAAAGGCAAAGGTCCCGAGTTCGAGTCTCGGTCGGGCACACAGTTTTGATCTGCCAGGAAGTTTCATATCAGCGCACACTCCGCTGCAGAGTGAAATCTCATTCTAGATCTGAAGATGTCCAACACTGCCTGAAACCGGTCTGTTTGAGATAATACGAAGAGCTGCCTAGAGACGGAATATAATATATTTCCTACAAAAGCAGTTATTTATAATCTAAATTATACTATATACCTAACTGTAAAATACACCCTTAAACCGCGAAACGTTCAGAAGAGACCACTGTCCCATCACACGGAGGGCAGAGGAAGGCTTTATACCAAAGATCACCTTGTCATCCCACGAATGCCTAGATTTTATTAGCTGAAGCTCCGCAGACTATGCACATCATCCATAGTTACGATGCGTTTGTCCACGTGATCTCCATAAGCTAAAATTACGGACGCTCCTATCACCCTGAGGAAGATGTACAAATAGCCCACCTCAGGCGCATAATTCTGACATGAAAACAAGCACAGGAGTCTAGCCAGGAACTTGGGAAACGAGGTATCACATTACTCACTTGCGTATTTGCTTTATTTTATAGGAGCAATAACAAGAGATACAAAATTGTAGCAACATATCTAGCAGGCATGGATTAATAAATAGGCTGGCAGGTAAGATAAATGTAACGCTCGCTTTCATGACTGAAAGACGAGACCTTGTTTATCCACAGATTTACTAATAAATTCGAAATTTATTTGCCACCTGCATATTGTTTGAGATCTGCTGCATTAGGTACAGATGTACTACCTATTACTGACACACGAAAATTTGTGCCGGGTCGGCGCTCGAACACTGATTTCTCGCTTATCACAAGCCTTGACCAATTCAGCTATCCGTTCACATTCGCCGGACTGACTCAAACCTCCCTGTGTCACACTATGTACATCTTCATCCCATAGTCCACTATATTCATCACCTCATGATTGCCAACATCGTTAATTGGATTACAACATGAGGGAGAATGACACAGCGAGGAATCGAGATCAACGTAGTTATCGTCTTATGCCCATCAAGGCTTGTAATACATAGTTGCATGCCATGCCATGAACAATGGCATAAGAATATACACAATGTGACCTTCGAGGTTTGGGTCAGTCTGGGGAGGATGCACGGATAGCCGAAGTAGTTGCGGCGACCTCTCGTGATAAGCGGGAAATGAAGGTTCGGAACCTGGCCCTGCACAAATTTTCATGTTTCGCTAACAGGTAGAACATCTACACTTCTACATCTACATCTAAATTTATACTCCGCAAGCCACCCAACGGTGTGTGGCGGAGGGCACTTAACGTGCCACTGTCATTACCTCCCTTTCCTGTTCCAGTCGCGTATGGTTCGCGGGAAGAACGGCTGTCTGAAAGCCTCTGTGCGCACTCTAATCTCTCTAATTTTACATTCGTGATCTCCTCCGGAGGTATAAGTAGGGGGAAGCAATATATCCGATACCTCATCCAGAAACGCACCCTCTCGAAACCTGGCGAGCAAGCTACACCGCGATGCAGAGCGCCTCTCTTGCAGAGTCTGCCACTTGAGTTTGTTAAACATCTCCGTAACGCTATCATCGTTACCAAATAACCCTGTGACGAAACGCGCCGCTCTTCTTTGGATCTTCTCTATCTCCTCCGTCAACCCGATCTGGTACGGATCCCACACTGATGAGCAATACTCAAGTATAGGTGGAACGAGTGTTTTGTAAGCCACCTCCTTTGTTGATGGAGTACATTTTCTAAGGACTCTCCCAATGAATCTCAACCTGGTACCCGCCTTACCAACAATTCATTTTATATGATCATTCCACTTCAAATCGTTCCGCACGCATACTCCCAGATATTTTACAGAAGTAACTGCTACCAGTGTTTGTTCCGCTATCATATAATCATACAATAAAGGATCCTTCTTTCCATGTATTCGCAATACATTACATTTGTCTATGTTAAGGGTCAGTTGCCACTCCCTGCACCAAGTGCCTATCCGCTGCAGATCTTCCTGCATTTCGCTACAATTTTCTAATGCTGCAACTTCTCTGTATACTACAGCATCATCCGCGAAAAGCCGCATGGAACTTCCGACACTATCTACTAGGTCATTTATATATATTGTGAAAAGCAATGGTCCCATAACACTCCCCTGTGGCACGCCAGAGGTTACTTTAACGTCTGTAGACGTCTCTCCTTTGATAACAACATGCTGTGTTCTGTTTGCTAAAAACTCTTCATTCCAGCCACACAGCTGGTCTGATATTCCGTAGGCTCTTACTTTGTTTATCAGGTGACAGTGCGGAACTTCCGGAAGTCAAGAAAAATAGCATCTACCTGGGAGCCTGTATCTAATATTTTCTGGGTCTCATGAACAAATAAAGCGAGTTGGGTCTCACACGATCGCTGTTTCCGGAATCTATGTTGATTCCTACATAGTAGATTCTGAGTTTCCAAAAACAACATGATACTCGAGCAAAAAACATATTCTAGAATTCTACAACAGATCGACGTCAGAGATATAGGTCTATAGTTTTGCGCATCTGCTCGACGACCCTTCTTGAAGACTGGGACTACCTGTGCTCTTTTCCAATCATTTGGAACCTTCCGTTCCTCTAGAGACTTGCGGTACACGGCTGTTAGAAGGGGGGCAAGTTCTTTCGCCTACTCTGTGTAGAATCGAATTGGTATCCCGTCAGGTCCAGTGGACTTTCCTCTGTTGAGTGATTCCAGTTGCTTTTCTATTCCTTGGACACTTATTTCGATGTCAGCCATTTTTTCGTTTGTGCGAGGATTTAGAGAAGGAACTGCAGTGCGGTCTTCCTCTGTGAAACAGCTTTGGAAAAAGGTGTTTAGTATTTCAGCTTTACGCTTGTCATCCTCTGTTTCAATGCCATCATCATCCCGGAGTGTCTGTACATGCTGTTTCGAGCCACTTGTAAGTAGGCTGTTTATGTTTTCTTATTGGCAACGTTACGTAGCGCTCTGTACGAAAATCACTGACTGTGCTGTGTGCAGTCTGTGGCTAGTTTGCATTGTTGTCTGCCATTGTAGTGTTTGGCAGCGGCAGCTGGATGTGAACAGCGCATAGCGTTGCGCAGTTGGAGGTGAGCCGCCAGCAGTGGTGGATGTGGGGAGAGAGATGGCGGAGTTTTGATAATTTGTAGTACTGGATATTATGAACTGCTATGTATATTATGATGTTTCAACACTATTAAGGTAAATACATTGTTTGTTCTCTATCAAAATCTTTTATTTGCTAACTATGCCTATCAGTAGTTAGTGCCTCCCGTAGTTTGAATCTTTTATTTAGCTGGCAGTAGTGGCGCTTGCTGTATTGCAGTAGTTCGAGTAATGAAGATTTTTGTGAGGTAAGTGATTTGTGAAAGGTATAGGTTAATGTTAGTCAGGGCCATTCTTTTGTAGGGATTTCTGAAAGTCAGATTGCGTTGCGCTAAAAATATTGTGTGTGAGTTTAAGCACAGTCATGTATAAATGTTCAAAGGGGACGTTTCACACTTACTGATTTAACGTAAGACCAGAACTTCCTAGGATTTTCTGTCAAGTCGGCACCTAGTATTTTACTTTCGAATTCACTGAACGCTTCACGCATAGCCCTCCTTACGCTAACTTTGACATCGTTTAGCTTCTGTTTGTCTGAGAGGTTTTGGCTGCGTTTAAACTTGGACTTAATGCAGCTGATCTCAAAGAATTTGTAGTCAGCGAAGAAATTTCGAGCTGTTTGGTACGGCTGTGGGTCGTCAACAAGGACACTTCTTTCAGACATGCAAATAAATACTACAAACATAGATGGGCGTACGACGATAACAACACTAGCCTCGATCCCTTGTATTCTCTTTCTCCCTGAAGTGGGAATCCAATTAATAACGTTGGCGAGCATCAGATGACGAATATAGAGATCTATTGCAAATGGATGTAGACAATGTGACGTGTGGACGTTCGGGTCGGTCCAAGGGAGTTTGTGACTCTTGCACGGGTTGACGCTTATACGGGGAGAGAATTTGTTGGCATTTGTACGGAGCCCAGGACACTGTATGTAGTGGAAGGGTGTTCCATAACGAGAATACATATGTCTGTCCGCCGCTACCTGTGACGCATTCTGGGGTAATACAAAGCTTATTTCCTGCACCAAATTCCCTGTACCCGCACCAGTTCGTAGTGTGCGTGGCTTTCCCCCAAGTTCATTACTGCAGTTGTCCTCTGCCTTTCAAATAGTGTTCAGTGTTTCAGTGCGTCATTATATAGTGGACTATTAAGAAAAAAGTGACTTACTGACGTTGTGTGTAAACCTTAAAAAGAATAAACGTGAAGGAAGACTCTCCACACAAAAAATGTGGTTTTAGGGGAAGGTAGTCATGTTTGTATTCCAGGTGAAGCAGCAAATGAAGTGCGAAAACATTTTGTGATTGGAAAGGACCGGGTAAAAGAAGCAGACGCTACGGTTTTGCCAATGTACGTTGAATAAATGGCATAGCCCTTCAGTCGAGGCAACGACTTAGTAACATCGCTACCATCACCTGGAAGTGCGAAGCAATCGTTACATCGCATCAGGCGAAAATATATGAGAACTACACAAGACATTGGACGAATAGTCTTCCAAGAAAATAATTTACTGATGAATGGTAGTAGCAATTTTTTACTTGCAGATGATAAAAGTGGACCAAACGACAGAACACTGGTATTTGACAGCGAAAAGGGAAAAATGTGTTTATCAAACTGGATCATTCTTTGTGGATGGAACGTTGAAGACTTCGGGCAAGTAGTTGTTTATCGTCCACGCCGACCTTAATAGCTCTTGGGAGGAAACAAACACCATTTCAGTTGTTTACACGTTGCTACCAAATAAAAATGGTTGAAATGGCTCTGAGCACTATGGGACTCAACTGCTGTGGTCATAAGTCCCCTAGAACTTAGAACTACTTAAACCTAACTAACCTAAGGACATCAC
Organism: Schistocerca cancellata; assembly: GCF_023864275.1. Lineage (NCBI taxonomy): Eukaryota > Metazoa > Arthropoda > Insecta > Orthoptera > Acrididae > Schistocerca > Schistocerca cancellata. The sequence goes on along the minus strand of NC_064627.1, from coordinate 185,039,242 downwards.
ACACATCCATGCCCGCGGCAGGATTCGAACCTGCGACCGTAGCGGTCGTGCGTTTCTCCTCCTTACACGTGGCATCACAACAACGTTTCACCAGGCAACGCCGGTCAACTGCTGTTTGTGTATGAGAAGTCGGTTGGAAACTTTCCTCCTGTCAGCACGTTGTAGTTGTCGCACCGGCGCCAACCTTGTGTGAATGCTCTGAAAATCTAATCATTTGCTTATCACAGCATCTTCTTCCTGTCTGTTAAATTTCGCGTCTGCAGCTCGTCATCTTCGTGGTGTAGCAATTTTAATGGCTGCAGTTCACATGTAAGTTCCTGACAGAGGTTACTACGAACTACTTTCGGACCATTTCTCTACCGTTCCACTCTCTAACAGAAAGAAAATGTGCTCTGATTTCTCTTACCTAATTACGATCATCACTGCCCACCCGGTTAGCCTTGCGGTCTAACGCACGGCTTTCCCGGCGGGAAGGAGCGCCTTGTCCCTAGCACGAATCAGCCCGGCGGACTTGTGTCGAAGTCCGATGAGCCGGCCAGTCTGTGGATTGTCTTTAGACGGTTTTCGATGTGCCACGGCGAATGCTGGCTGGTTCCCCTTATTCCACCTCAGCTACACTATGTCGACGATTGCTGCGCAAACCATATCGCCACTTTCGCGTACACCACCATTACTCTACTATGCAAACATAGTGGTTACACTCGTCTGATGTGTGACGTTCCCTGGGGGGGGGGGGGGGGGGTGGAGGGGGGGGGGAGGGTCACCGGGGCCGAACCGGAAAACAACCCTGCGTTCGGTGTGGGGCGGCGCAGGGGTGAAGTGGACTGTGGTAGTCGTCGTGGGGTTGTGGACCACTGCGGAGCCTCTCCGTCGTTTCTAGGCCCCCGGTTAATATACAATACATACATACAATACGATCGTCATTTATCACCATGTAGAAAGAGGGGAAATAAAATGTTTACGCGTTCGTAGGAGGAAGCTGGTGATTAAAATTTTTTCAAAAGATATCGCAGCAACGTAAAACGCCTTTGTTTTAATCATTGCCACTCCAGCTCGCTCATCATATCCGTGACATCCTCCCACATATTTCGTGATAGCAGAAAACGAGCTACAATTCTTTGGACTTTTTCGATGTCCTTCATCAACTCTATCTTGTAAGGATCCCACACCGCATAGCAGTGCTCTAGCAGAGGACGGACGAGTGTAGTGTAGCAGTCTGTTTACTAGACCTGTTCCATCTTCCTAGTGATCTGCCAATAACATTATATATGTGATCGTTCCAATTTAAGTGGTTCGTAACGTATTCCTACTTTCTTAGTTGACTACAGAGCCTTAGATTTGTTCAAGTGATTCCTTTTGGTACTCATATCAATTCCACACTTTTCCTTATTCAGAGAGAACTGCCACTTTTCCCACCATTGTATCTAAGTTATTTTGCAATTAGTTTGGATCTTCGGATGACTTCACTAGACGGTAAATGACAGCATCATCTGCAAACTCCGGCTGTTCATATTGTCTCCTAAATCTTTTATATAGATTATGAACATCAGAGCACCTACAACACTTTCCAGGGGAATGCCAAATATCGCTTCCGTTTTACCCGAATATTTTCCTTTGATTAATACGAATTGTGACTTTCTGACAGGAAATCAGTGATGAAGTTCTGTATTCCTCATATGCTCGTATGAGGCAAACCCCTCACAAGAACATACTACCGAAATCTCCTGACGATGTTTCCGATGGGTAGCAGACGGGGCGTCAGAAGATGATGTCGAAGGGTCTGTTTTGCTCCACGATAACACATGTCATTCTGCACAAGATACAGTCACACACGCTGCTTTTGTGGGCTATCAAATTTCGTCTAACCTTCCATATGCACTGATGTGACAAAAGCCATGGCATACCTTTTAATATCATGTCGGACCTTCCCGTGCAAGTAGTTGGGAAGTCCCGTGCAGAAATATTGAGCCACGGTGCCTCTACAGCCGTCCATGATTGCAAAGTGGTTGCCGGTGCAAGATTTTGGGCACCAGTTGAACTATAAATGTTCAATGGGGCTCATGTCGGGGGATATGGATGGCCAAATTATTAGCTCGAATTATCCAGAATTTTCTTCGAACAAATCGCGAACAATTGTGCACCGGTGACATTGCCCTTTGTCATTCACAAAAATATCATCGTTGGCTGCAAATGGTTTACAAACAGCTGAACCTAACACATAACCCAGTCCCTTTCATGTAACCTCAGCCCACACCATTATGGAGCCACTATCAGCTTACACAGTGCCTTGTTGACAACTTGCATCCATGGCTTCGTGCGGTTTGCGCCACACTCGAAACCTACCGTCAGCTCTTATCAACTGAAACCGGGACTCATCTGACAATGCCACGATTTTACCAGTCGTCTAGGGTCCAACCGATACGGTCAAGAGCTCAGGAGATGCGCTGAGTCGATTGTCGTGGTGTTAACAAGGGCACTCGCGTCGGTCGGCTGCTGCCACAGCCCATTAACGCCAGATTTCGCCGCACTGTCCTAACGGATACGTTCGTTGTTCGACCAACACTGATTTCCACGGCTATTTCACGCAGTGTTAATTGTCTGTCAGCACTAATACCTCTAGGCAAACGCCGCTGATCTCGCCCGTTACGTGGAGGCCTTCGACCACTGCGTTGGCCGTGGCGAGAGGCACTGTTTAGTATTCTCGGCAGACTGTTGACACTGTAGATTTCGTAGTATTGAATTCCCTAACAATTTTCAAAATGGAATACCATTCCGCGTTCAAAGTCTGTTAATTCCTTTTGTACGGCCATAACCACACGGATCGCCTAAGTACAAACGAGAGCTCTGCCAATGTGCTGGCCTTTTATACTGCCATCTGGATACGTGAATATCATTATCCCATGCCTTCAGTCGCTGCACTGTACTCCTGAGATGGTTCAAATGGCTCTGAGCACTATGGGACTTAACTTCTGAGGTCATCAGTCCCCTAGAACTTAGAACTACTTAAACCTAACTAACCTAAGGACATCACACACAGCCATGCCCGAGGCAGGATTCGAACCTGCGACCGTAGCGGTCGCGCGGTTCCAGACTGTAGCGCCTAGAACCGCTCGGCCACCCCGGCCGGCATCTGAGATGGAACCAGGGATTTTTCATTTCCTCTCATGAAGAAACCATCTCGTAGCATTTGGTTAAGAGGTGCTTTACGAGGTATAAAGTGTACGGATGCTCACTCCGTACGCGTTCCTACTCTGTGTGTTGATAGGAAAGCATCTGCTGGCAAGAGAGCCAAATGTTTTCTGATTGGATAGTATACTAAGCCGCGCCCGGTGCGCATGCGCACCAAGGACGGCCAGGAGTCGACGTGCGTCGCGCCGCCGCGCAATCGATAGAGGGCGGCCGGCGTCAACGTCGGCGTCTGCGGGTGTGGCGTCAGTCGGCGCTGAGACGCCAGTCGCCGCGACGCCAGGCGTCGCGCCGCGCCGCGGGCACCACCCCCGCCGGCGGCGCCATCAGATAGCGTCGCCCGCCGTGTTTACTGCTGCTCCAACTGCGTCAGCAAAACTTGTTAAAAGTCCTGCCGCGGTAGCGCTGGACCGCCCCGAATGGCGCCTTTACTGTTAAACTTCGGCGCCCACGCTCCTGCCATTTGTTGCGCTGCGCGCCCTCAGAAGCAAGCTGGAGTGTGCCTGGATGCGTTGACTCGTCGACGGCGCATGTAATACTGCCCGCTTACTGACGTAACAAACGAAACTGCTGTTGCCAACAAGGTTCATGGTTATGAGCAAAGTTAATTATGCCCCGCCATTAATTGATTTAGTCCTGAACAAATGCATGTCTCAATGACAAAAGACAATGTGCGTCAGTAACGTGCCAATATCGTAACTCATAATTTGGAGCAGTCAGGCATGGTGCGCCACAAGGTTCCATTTTAGGTCCTGTTTTGTTTCCGATACACATTGTTGACCTTCCACAACCAGTTTCAGAAGATGTAAATTTTATATTTCTTGCAAATGATACAAGTATTGGAATAAAAATTGGTACCAGTCTCCTTATTGGAAAGATAGCCAATGAAATATTTGAACACACCAGATGATTCAAGTAAAATGATTATCACTGATTTTCACAAGACAGTTCAATAGTTCTTACAGAACCCAGCAATCTATAAAAATGAGTTTCTCAAAAAACGAAGTACAACAAGTTGGAAGTGTTAAGTTTTTGGGACTATAGATAGATCACTACCCCAATTAGAAACCCCTTTGCCAAAAGTTAACGAAGCGCCTTGGTTCAGCTGTTTTAAGTACGTATGATTACCACTGCAGTCGATTTAAAAACGAAGCAACTAATTTATTTTTCATATTTCTATTTATTAGTGGGCTACTGAGTTACTTTAGGAAAAATGCGTTACGAGTGTAGTATTTCCAGGATAAAATAGCGTATTATTAGAATCTAGTGTTAATTCAAGAACTTCCTGCAAAGAACTCTTTAAAAATCTGGTATTTTGGCAACTACTTGTAAATACATAAGAGGGGGTATTGAAAAGTAATGCATTGGCAACTTTTTGTTTTCTTCGCAATGGCGATTGAGGTATTACATGTCTCAGCATATTAGTCGGTCGACTTTTTCGCTTCGCTGACGCAAGTTACAACACTCTCCGCTCCGAATTGTAGCGTGTAACACAGCAGGGTGTATCGTAACTATGTGTACTGGGAAACCCACAGAAAACTCAAGGTACGAAGTATTCATCCATACATGGACCATCTTCTCCTTCAGCATGATAATACCTGACCACACACGAGGGCTGCGACATCTGCAGCAATTCGATGCCTTGGGTTCAGTGTCATCGATCAGCCTCCACACAGTCATAAATAGGCTCATCCGATTTTCAGATCCCAGAACTTAAAGAACACCTTCACGGACTTCACTTTGATATTGATGAATGTGATGTTGTGGCTCCATCAACAAAGACAAATATTCTACAGTGACGGTATCAACAAACTGATCTCTCGTTGGCAGAAGTATCTACGTCGCCAGGGTGAATGCATCGAGAGACAAATATACAGGCATGAAGAATAAAGACGCAGAATGTTAATAAGTTTTAAGAGTTTCACATAGAAAATTCGGAGCCATTACTTTTCAGCACGCTGTCCTATATTCACGAATGTCCCTTTCATTACCAATATTTCTCCTTTCGCAAAAAAATAGTGAGAAGCGTGAATATAATGCTAGAACCAAAAGAAACGTCTACAAAGCTTTCAAAGGACCAACATCAGTACAGAAAGGAGTAAGCTATGCGGGTACACACGTACTCAACGGCCTACTAGTGTACCAGCATTCGCCGACCGCGGTGGCCACGCGGTTTAGGCGCTGCAGTTCGGAACCGCGCGACTGTTACGGTCGCAGGTTCGAATCCTGCCTCGGGCATGGATGTGTGTGATGTCCTTAGGTTAGTTAAGTTTAAGTAGTTCCAAGTCTAGGGGACTGATGACCTCAGATTGTAAGTAGGCTGTTTATGTTTTCTTATTGGCAACGTTACGTAGCGCTCTGTATGAAAATCACTGGCTGTGCTGTGTGCAGTCTGTGGCTGCTTTGCATTGTTGTAATACTCGCCATTGTAGTGTTAGGCAGCTGGCTGTGAACAGCGCGTAGCGTTGCGCAGTTGGAGGTGAGCCGGCAGCAGTGGTGGATGTGGGGAGAGAAATGGCGGAGGTTTGATATTTGTAAAAATGGATATTATGAACTGCTATGTATATTATGATTTTTCAACACTATTAAGGTAAATACATTGTTTGTTCTCTATTAAAATCTTTCATTTGCTAACTATTCCTATCAGTAGTTAGTGCCTTCAGTAGTTTGAATCTTTTATTTAGCTGGCAGTAGTGGCACTCGCTGTATTGCAGTAGTTTGAGTAACGAAGATTTTTGGTGAGGTAAGTGATTTGTGAAAGGTATAGGTTAATGTTAGCCAGGGCCATTCTTTTGTAGGGATTATTGAAAGTCAGATTGCGTTGCGCTAAAAATATTGTGTGTCAGTTTAAGCACAGTCATGTACAATTTTTCTAAGGGGACGTTGCAAGATGTTAAGTCCCATAGTGCTCAGAGCCATCTGAACCATTTTTGTACCAGCATTTGATCCAGCGCCATCAGGAGACTGCATCGACCATTTGCTGAGCATATTACGATCTCCTAACAAGAAGAGAGTTAGACTTTTAGTTTTTCCTGTGTTATTTTCTTTATTTCTAACTTTCTCGCATATTTTTGTAGTGCAGATTTCCAGTATGGACACGAAATGTGAATGCTCTGTTTGGGCACAAGCTGGGTTGGTGGCACTTTGGTCACAGCTCCAGTTGGTACTGGCTTCAGTCACACACCTTGAGGTTGTCGCTAATCGGCATCAGTGTAGGGAGCGAAATGTGCTGAACCAAGGGTCATCCAGGACGTTCCACATGTCCTCTGATCGATCCAGTATTGTGGTAGGCCTGATTACTGCCCACCACAAGTTGATCCCACACCTGTGGTCGAATGGAACAGCGTTTCAAATTGTGGCAGGCAGCGAAAGACATTTAGCGGGGCTCATTGAAAGGATTCCTTCGTTTGTCTGACGAACAGGTTTTAGACGTTGCTGTAGCTGATAAAGTTCTTGAGCCGGATTCAGTCACTTGTCCTGTTTCAAAAGTCCAGGCACTCGAAGAGGGTGGGGTTCCTGGTAGTTTGAAGCTTCATTGCTAGGCACTTGATGAGCCCCTTAGACATATGGCTGCCAAGAAGGAGAAGAAGTCCATTGTACACTTTGTGTGCGTACTAGTGAGAGTCATCCTAAATGTAGAACAGTCCTTCGGGACGCCATGAAGACCATAGAATGCAGCCATCTGTTGGTTGTGGCTCATTTTGTTACTGATGCTGTGCGTGTAGCTTCTGAACTGAAGATATTATCTCTGATTTCCAGAAATTATCTGAAGTGGTAAAGACAGCCAGTGTTGTATACAAAGCGAAGGCAGATCTCACTATCTGTAGCGCAATTGAAAGGAACGATTGCAGGCATTTGGTACACAGCTGAGAGGAGGGTTCGAATCAGAATTTGAGATGGGTCTGTGACCGTGTAGGCTGCCAATTCCTTGACTTTCAACGTGTGGGGGTGGGATGTTGGAATCAACTACACAAGTATGCGGTCCGTTAACAAAGGAGACGATTATACGGGTGACTGGTCCGGAGTGGAGTGGACTCGGCGGTTTTTACGGTTAGTTGGTTACAGAAGTGTAATATGAGAGGTTAAGGCCCAAAGAGTGCAGGTTAAACAGGAAACATCAGTATTAAACTAGTAAATTGTCGTAGCTGCATTGTTAAGGAACCAGCAAACACTTAAACAGAAATCGTTAAATGCAGTGAAAGTTGGCCAAAGTTGGAGATAAGTTCAACCGAACTTTCTTCCAGGGACCTATTCGAGCCGTAATTTTTACCAAGGATCTAACAGTGTTAAGAAAGGACAGATTAAATTCGGTTGGTGGTGCCATATTTGTTTCTGTTGTAAGCAGTTTATCTTGTAGTAAATTGAAGTAAATACACGCTGTAAGTTAGTCTGGGTAGAGATTGTGGTTGACAACTGGGATAAATTAATAATTGGTTTATTTTACCAGCCCCCGACTCAGATGATGTATTTGCTCGAATATTCAAGGAAAATTGAAGCCTCATTTGGAAGAATGGACACAAGATTCATACAAATATAGCTGGAGGAGACTTTAATCTACCCTAGATATTTTGGCGAAAATGTGTGTTTAAAGCCGGTGGTGGTTGTGAAACATAATCTGAATTTGAGCTTAACGCATTCTCTGAAAATTATTTTGAACGGTTAGTTTGAAGAGCCCATTAGAAGTTTGAAAGGTTTCGACAACATAGATCCTTTAGCAACAAACAATTCTGAGGAAACAAAGATTATGATGTTGGTCACAGGGATCGTAGCAATACTAAATGCCATGACACCCAAATCCACCAAACGTAAATACTTCCTTTTAAAAATGCATATAAAAATCACTTGACAGATTCCTAAGAGACAGTCTCCATTCCCTCCAAACTAACATTCCTAACAGTTATATAAATAAATTAATAAGAGATGGAACAGATAATTACACAAAAAGGTCAGGAAACAGCTGCAGAAGCAACGAAAAAATGTGCAAGATTTAAAAGAATGTAAAGTCTCCACGATTGATGATATTCTACACGAGTTCGAAATTTGGCTTGGACTTCAGTGTGAGTGCTTTTAACATTTTCCACTGTGAAATTTTGTCTCGAAACCTGGCAAAAAATCCAAAGAGATTCTGGTAAGACACAATGAATACCTTCATAGTGCGATATCGATGATAATGTTTCCGGTGCTACAGCGGAATTACTGAAAATGGTTTCCCAAAATTCCTTCGCCAAAGAAGATGTTTTAAATATTCCATAATTCGAATCAAGAAATGCTGCCAATACGAATAACTTAGACGTATCAGAGGCAAATGATAACGAGACGGGAAGTAAACTCATTATTCGTTCACAGGTAATTGCCGTAAGTGTTAATACACTGTGAGACAAGACGGTCAGTGTCTTCACGGAAAAATTTTTGCGATTGTCTACAGTAGCATGATGGTACCCAGCCGTGTACTTCTTCGTTCAATGCTAATTGACAGCCATGTATGTCTTCCTTCAGGGCTCCAAAAATATGGAAATCGAATGGGGAGAGACCGAGACTGTATGGAAGATGTGTAAGGGCATTCCAGTGAAACTTCACCTACGTAGTCGAAATAACCTTCGTAACAATTTCTTGTTAACCTCGAGTCGGGGTAGTAGGAAACGAGTTTCCAGCAACATCTGAAGTACGCCAACAAATCGAATGCTGATATACTATGAGGTATAACTGGCTTCTTAGGACGTGGCTTATCCGCCACTAAACTCATATAGGAGTAAGGAATCCTTTTTTCAAGTAAAATTTGTGTTTCATTGAATTTTGTTACATTAATCTACATTTGACATAATGATGCTGTACCGTTTATTAATCACTGTTTATCACTGACCAAATTAATTGAATTATCTGCAGATGGTGAAATTTGTCACTGCAATTCATATGTAAAATTTCTAAATTATCTAGATCGAAAATTTATATATATTTCAGTTGAGTCAATTTCGTAGTTTCAAATCCAGGAAAAAAGAAATCCACTAACGTATTTCAATTTCTGAATAATATATGCGTAATTACAACACAAATAAATCTAAAAAGTGAATAAACAAAATCGTCAATTATTCAAAATATAAAAGTGTCGAAATTTAATAACCTATGTGTGATATTACAAACACCTTTATGTGCGAATTAATAATTCTTCTGCATTGGAATCTTGGTAAATTAAAGTAAAAATAATTTATTTATTCATAACTAGTATATTCTTATGTCTTTGTTTAGACGTAAAAATCCATGAATTTTCATGTGGAAGGAGTGAATAAACAATATAATAAACTATTTAAAATATTTTCGTTATCTATAAAGAAGTTGCTGACATATTTAAAATTTTGTAAACAATTACGTTTTTATCGTAACTCTACAAATGTAATCACGAAAAAATATGTGAACTGTCTCTGAAGTTATTGATTTATGTAAGGACCAGTGCCGGAACTGTTTGGGGATCAGTTACATACCAGTTTTGGTGCATGTGTGCCACGGTATTTGATAACAGGACAACACAAAACAGCGTGAGAAGTAAGGTAGTGTTTCATTGCATTTGTAATAAACATACCGCAACCTCTACTCACGCCAGAATCGAAGAACATCATGATCATCCTTTGACAAGGTAAGTGTTTTGATTTTGTCCACACTGCTACAGTGATGAAGTTAAGTGCCAGACTAATTGTACATAATTAATGACACATTACACTATTTTATTTACCTACTGATGGAAAGGTATTTCAGAAAGTACTTGATCCACAAACAATATGAGCCTAGGCTTTCATGGGAGTCGTGTATTTCGATAAAGGTCTTTCGAGTTTGCGACTGCACTGAGATGAAAAATCTGCTATTGGCTCAAAAATGGTTCAAATGGCTCTGAGCACTATGGGACTTAACATCTGAGGTCATCAGTCCCATAGAACTTAGAACTACTTAAACCTAACTAACCTAAGGACATCACACACATCCATGCCCGAGGCAGGATTCGAACCTGCGACCATAGGGTCGCGCGGTTCCAGACTGAAGCAGCGCGGTTCCGGACTGAAGCGCCTAGAACTGCTCGGCCACAGTGGCCGGCGAAAATCTGCTATTGTTTCGTACACTGGTGCAACTGGCTTGTCGTGAACCCATGTACACCATATCATGAGTGTGTGAGGGACACTATATAAAAAGTGACCCATACGCTAAATTGGCCTAAGAGGAACCCATGCGAGGAAAAAAGAACAAAAAGTTTTCACGGTGTAGAGCCGAAAATAATTTCTCAGGATGCTACAAGTCTTGATGGCAAATTGGCTGCAGCTCTGGTGGCAACTAGAGTGACATATCACAATTTCTTAATATAATCCCAAAGAAAATAAAAATCAGTGGGTGTTGCAGATTATAATACATGCGTCAGTAATATAATGGGGGCCGATCAGATGCCGTTCGAGAGCAAAAAGAATTACATATTAAAACTCACAGACATTGCCACGAGCTTAAACATGTTGTTCAATAGCATCAATTATATGTGTACAGTCCCTCAATTTTAATCCACTGAACTATAGAAGTCGTAGGTAACAAAGGGCACATTGCCCAAAGTAGTATATAAGTTGTATATAATCTATGTTCAACAGATGGCATAAATGGCACAACATTTGCAGCGTTTGTGTGGATGCAGATAACAGGAGAACATGATGGGGGTGCACTTCAGGTCACTTCTCCCTATGCGTTTCTGATGCAAATGGTAAACATGAGAAATATGCCACTTTCTGGAAGCAGCGTGAGAGAGTTGCAGGAAACAAACACCCCCGCAGCGGTGCCTCTTGATAGAAGGAACGCACGAGCTGATACCAAGATGTGACACTCCACGTAATGTGCAAAGCAAATGTTACGATGTTTCTCGTTCCACTAGACAAAAAGAGTATTATGGTGCAAGAACGTATGTGGCAGCCCAGCTGAGAAACAGCAGCATGTGTAGCAGAGAATCAGAGCAGGACATCATTCTTTGGTAAAGGGAACATACTGCAAGCTGATACTGAAATCAAATGATAATTTTCATTCAGAATAGATCAATTTGAGGCTTTTGCAAGGCAATAAATTTTTATTTCGTTATGTAAGTATGGCGTATTTCCACCCTTATTCTCACTTGAGCTGAGTGTGTAAAACTATTATCAATATTATCTGTAATAATCTTACCTAAATACTTTGCCGTTTTTTACTTAATGTGACTTGTGTATAACCATGTTCTTTGATGTAACATCTATGTAACTGTTTTATCATTATTTATGATCATTTGTATGATTGTGAATAATCTATGAATGTAATTTCAAAAGTACTGTGTTGTAAAAGAACGTAAAACTTAACACTTTAATTGTAATACTGGTTCGTGCATACGGAAAGTAGTTTGTAATCATGTAAAACTTGGAAGGAAACTCCTCCGCAGCGAACTTGTTAGCCGGGAACAGAAAAACTGGTCGAACTGCAAGGATCCTATGTCAGTCGGTGGCTAGCAGGCAAAGGGTGCGCATCTTGTGAACTGAAGGAGAAGAGAAGAACTTCAAGACTGTATAACATAGCCTGGGATGCGGAAGTAATTCGGCTTATTATCCGTGGCACACTTTGGTTAGCTCTGCACTATGAAAATCCAGCTCCAAGAACAGAAATTTCAGAGCTTGTTACACAGTAAGAGCCATGGAAAATTTTGCCACCTTTTGGAATAGCACAGGAGATCGAGTCTGCCATCAACTTCATCTCAACTTGCCACTTGAGTACTGTATAAGTGCATGAACCAGTTATGTAGTTTCGTTTTCAATAGTAATTTTGTATTCTATAAACTTTGTGCTGAGTCGCCGTATTTTATCCTTGGTCATATATGTAGACAGGGTCCCATCTCAAGTGCTATGATGAATCCGAGTATCCGATTTTACTGAACTAACAAGCATTTATCTTCCGTAACAAACTTCGTGAAATTGTGAAGTATATTAATTTTAGTGAGGAGAAGTTCTGAAATACTCCGCATAGTTTCCATAAATGGACAGTTGAAGTTTCATCAAAGCACAATCACTAAGAGAAGATTTAAAATATTCAGTTCAAAGACTTTCCTCACTGAAACAATAGTGTTTAAAATTTCATGTGTTATGTATTTAACAGTGTTTGCAGTATCGTGTAGCGACAAATGTTCAGCCTCGATCTGAATCTACCAATAGATTAGTTTCTGCGTTCCCATGTTAATAGTTGAGCCAGATTTAAAGATCGATCAAGAATAAGCAACTGGCTACAAAAATTCAAACTGTACTATGAGTAGATCGAGGTATCACAAGGTCCATTTGAGCTAAATAGTATATACAAGAGAACATTCCTTGCTAATGCAAACAACAATCAGTATATAAGATACAATTACTTCGCGACTATTTCAATAGCAGTAATTTCCTATAATTAAACTGACAAAAGAACCTGTTGTCCAAGTCAGTAGTGATCCACCATTAGTAAGCATTTATCTAATTATCATTAGCTTCCTAGTGTAATGTAAAGATTGTGAGTGTTACTGAGAGCCAGTTTTTACCTAAATGTATTAATAATTCTCCTGTGTAGTTCAAGTCAAATCACTGGTGCATCACTTACTAAATTGTGCTGCAGTCCTGTATCTCATCAGCAAATCAAAAGTTCAGTATCAAGCAAATTCAATTCCAATAGCTAATTTTCTTTATTAACCATACTAGTACTGGGTACAACTTTGAGTCATTAGCCTGGTGAACGTTTCGTTTTACGTAGTTACAATTCACCTGATTACTAATAGAACCTTGGTTAAATTCCAGTTTGTCTTGCTATTGTTTCCTCTCAATACCAATTATTCCAGAGCTGAAAAAGCAGTCCGAGGACTTTCCATTCCACATAGTCACCATCACAAAAATGAAAATCCTATCACAATAATTTAATACACTACTGGCCATTAAATTTGCTACACCACGCAGATGACGTGCTGCAGACGCGAAATTTGACTGACAAAAAGAAGATGCTGTGATATGCAAATGATTAGCTTTTCAGAGCATTCACACAAGGTTGGCACCGTTGGCGACAACTACAACGTGCTGACAAGAAGAAAGTTTCCAACCGATTTCTCATAGACAAACAGCAGTTGACCGGCGTTGCCTGGTGAAAGGTTGTTGTGATGCCTCGTGTAAGGAGGAGAAATGCGTACCATCACGTTTCCGACTTTGATAAAGGTCGGATTGTAGCCTGTCGCGATTGCGGTTCATCGTATCACGACATTGCTGCTTGCGTTGGTCGAGATCCAATGACTGTTACCAGAATATGGAATTGGTGGGTTCAGGAGGATAATATGGAACGGATCCCAACGGCCTCGTATCACTAGCAGTCGAGATGACAGGCATCTTATTCGCATGGCTGTAACGGATCGTGCAGCCACGTCTCGTTCCCTGATTCAACAGATGGGGACGTTTGCTAGACAACAACCATCTGCACGAACAGTCCTACGACGTTTGCAGCAGCAGGGACTATCAGCTCGGAGACCGTGGCTGCGGTTACCCTTCACGCTGCATTACAGACAGGAGCGCCTGCGATGGTGTACTCAACGACGAACCTGGGTGCACGAATAGCAAAACGTCATGTTTTCGGATGAATCCAGGTTCTGTTTACAACATCATGATGGTCGCATCCGTGTTTGGCGACATCGTGGTGAACGCACATTGGGAGCGTGTATTCGTCATCGCCATTGGTTACACGTCATGGTCACCTCTTGTTCGCATTGACGGCACTTTGAACAGTGGACGTTACATTTCAAATGTGTTACGATCCGTGGCTCTACCCGTCATTCGATCCCTGCGAAACACTACATTTTAGCAGGATAATGCTCGACCGCATGCTGCCCTGTCCAGAACATTCTCCAGATCTCTCACCAATTGAAAACGTCTGGTCAATGGTGACCGAGCAACTGTCTCTTCACAATACGCAAGTCACTAACTTTGATGAACTGTGGTATCGTGTTGAAGCTGCATGGGCAGCTGCACCTGTACACGCCATCCAAGCTCTGTTTCACTCAATGCCCAGGCGTATCAAGGCCGTTATTACGGCCAGAGGTGGTTATTCTGGGTACTGATTTCTCAGGATCTCTGCACCCAGATTGCGTGAAAGTGTAATCACATATCAGTTCTAGTATATTTGTCCAGTGAATACCCGTTTATCATCTGCATTTCTTCTTGGTGTAGCAATTTTAATGACCAGTAGTGTAATAGCCGATAGTGTTATACAAGGCTTTTCCCGTGACAGGACTAGTTGTGCTGTTAGGAAAACATTGTTACAAATGATCAGCGTGTCTGGCTGCAATGCGGATGACCAATGTTTGATTGGCTGTACTGCTATTGATTTTTCCTTAGTATGAGGACTGATAAGGGATGAATTCAGCTTCTTGAGGCCAGTTACGGAACTGCTTGATTGATAAACAGCGGTTCCAAGATCAAGACAGTCGACATCGGCCGGTAGAACGGTGCGCTGACGCCTCGTCGCTCCACGCTGCGTAGAGTGGCGCCATTGACGAAGGATGACACGGGGGTCGTTGGTCCCGATTGCCAGTCAGGGCCAGAATGCTGGCTGGTAACCCCTCCCCAACGCCGATTGTTTAAATTATCGAATTCCAATGAGCCGAAGTTATGTGTAACGTTTATTGGAAGTTGCTGAGTTCTCTTATTACCAAATATTGGATGACCAGACTGTGTGTAATTTCTGGTCTGTTTTGTTGTTGTTGTTGTGGTCTTCAGTCCAGAGACTGGTTTGATGCAGCTCTCCATGCTACTCTCTCGTGTGCAAGCTTCTTCATCTCCCAGTACATACTGAAACCTACATCCTTCTGAATCTGCTTAGTGTATTCATCTTTTGGTCTCCCTCTACGATTTTTGCCGTCTGCGCTGCCCTCCAATACTAAATTGGTGATCCCTTGATGCCTCAGAATATGGCCTACCAACCAGTCCCTTCTTCTAGTCAAGTTGTGCTACAAATTTCCCTTCTCCTCAATTCTATTCGATACCTCCTCATTAGTAATGTGATCCACCCATTTAACCTTCAGCATTCTTCTGTAGCACCACATTTCAAAAGCTTCTATTCTCTTTTTGTCTAAACTATTTTTCATCCGCGTTTCACTTCCATACATGGCTACACTCCATACAAATACTTTCAGAAACGACTCCCTGACACTTAAATCAATACTCGATGTTAACAAATTTCTATTCTTCAGAAACGCTTTCCTTGCCATTGCCAGTCTACATTTTATATCGTCTCTACTTCGACCATCATCAGTTATTTTGCTCCCCAAATAGCAAAACTCCTTTACTACTTTAAGTGTCTCATTTCCTAATGTAATTCCCTCTTCATTACCCGACTTAATTCGACTACATTCCATTATCCTCGTTTAGCTTCTGTAGATGTTCATCTTACATCCCCCGTTCAAGACACTGTCCATTCCGTTCAGCTACTCTTCCAGGTCCTTTGCTGTCTCTGACAGAATTACAGTGTCATCGGCGAACCTCAAGGCTTTTATTTCTTCTCCATGGATTTTAATTCCTACTCCGAATTTTTCTTTCGTTTCCTTTACTGCTTGCTCAATATACAGATTGAATAACATCGGCGATAGGCTACTACCCTTTCTCACTCCCTTCACAGCCACTGCTTCCCTTTCATGACCCTGGACTCCTATAACTGCTTTCTGGTTTCTGTAAATAGCCGTTCGCTCCCTGTATTTTACCCCTTTTCTTTCTCTAAGTCTACAAATGCTAGAAACGTAGGTTTGCCTTTCCTTAATATTTCTTCTAAGATAAGTCGTAGGGTCAGTATTGCCTCACGTGTTCCAATATTTGTACGGAATCCAAACTGATCTTCCCCTAGGCCGCCTTCTACCAGTTTTGCCATTTGTCTGTAAAGAATTCGTTTTAGTATTTTGCAGCCGTGGCTTATTAAACTGATAGTTCTGTAATTTTCACATCTGTCAACACCTGCTTTCTTTGGGATTCGAATTATTATATTCTTCTTGAAGTCTGATGGCATTTCGCCTGTCTCATACATCTTGCTCACCAGACGGTAGAGTTTTGTCAGGGCTGGCTCTCCCAAGGCTATCAGTAGCTCTAATGGAATGCTGTCTACTCCCGGGGCCTTGTTTCGACTTAGGCCTTTCAGTGCTAATTCTTCATTCATTTCGATATTTCTGAAGTCATGTCACCAAATCAACCGAACTGTGTGTCATAAAAGGATATTAATTTGAGGTACATTCAGTGGCGTATGTGGATATAGTGTGCAAAACACGAGGGTTCTCCAGAAAGTAAGTACTGATCAGTCGCGAAATGGAAACCACAGGAAAACCAGAAACGTTTTATTTGCAACAGTTAGGTACACCTCCCACCTACTTCACTACATAGTCGCCGCTCCAACTTCGAGTTCTGTCGTAGTTTTGTATCAACTTTCCAATATCCTCGTCATAGAAAGCAGACGCCTGTGCTTTCAGCCAGTTATCTTCACTGGTCTGCAGCTCGTTGTCTGTGGAAAAATTTTGTCTTCATAGCCAGCGGTTCTTGTGAGCAGAGATGAGACTCTGGGGTAACCAATTACAGACTGTATTGTGGAGGATCAAACACTTCTCATCGGAAACACTGCAGGAGCGTCTTCATTGCCCCTGCAGTGTGCGGCCGAGAATTGACATGAAGGAGGAACTGCTCGACATTTGTGTTATGTGGGCCGCATGACACAGGCGAAATCTCTAAGCAGGCCCTCATACTTGGCGGGAGACGCTATTGCCTACGCATCTTGACGTGCTCACTGTTGACTGAAAGCTGAAGAGGGCTACGCGAAACGTTCGATGGGAATACTAGAGACACTGAACAACACATCTCTGCACAGCTTTACCGGATTTTCCCAGTGGTTACAGTTCGCGACCGATTGGAACTTACTTTCTGGACAACACTCGTATGTTAATGATGAAGAAGTAATAAATTAAAACGTCATGTCTTGTAACGTCTCCTGGCAAAACACATATTATATGTGGTAAAACGAAAAAGAAAAGCCGGCCGCTGTGACCGAGCGGTTCTAGGCGCTTCATCCCGGAACCGCGCGACTGCTACGGTCACAGGTTCGAATCCTTCCTCGGGCATGGATGTGTGTGCTGTCCTTAGGTTAGTTAAGCTTAAGTAGTTCTAAGTTCTAGGTGACTGATGACCTTAGATGTTAAGTCCCATAGTGCTCAGAGCCATTGGAAAAAGAAAAAAATAATTAAACTGGATGATTGTAACTGCGGGGACAATGATAGTGTGGACTTTATGAAATAAAGAGATACCATTGTATAGAATTACGTACCGATTTTTTTAAAGATAATATCTGTGTCGGCGAGTACTGAAACTGCCACAGACGATACTTAAATATCAAACAAAGATGTAAATATATATAACAAATAGTAGTGACCGAGCATTAATTTCTCTGTCGTCTTTTTGGAGTTACGTGAGTAAGAAGAGTCTGTGACGCTATATTGTATGCTTGTGTAGCATTCGTTTGTCAAGATTGAGAGAAGGGCGCCATTAGGTTTGATTTGTAAAGGTGTGTCAGAATTTAATCTGTCTAAGTGTTTTTAATAGAGTTATTTAGTGAAAACTTGCATTATGATTTGTAATAAGCTTGCCTGGTATTTTAACCCATACTTTTAAGCCATTTTCAGCTATTTAAATATCATCCGTGGTGCAGAGCTTCGCTACGAACGAACGAGCCGCTGCCGCGGCGTATTCAAACTGCATTAAATGAAACCAATCATACCGCAAAGAAGCGGACAGGTTATAGTGAACTAAAATTATTTCTTTCAGCTTTCTGGATTGCAGGGCAGAGCAGCAGAATTTATGATGTGTTTTACAGGTGGACGCGGGCTGCGGATAATGTTATATTATTAACAGTGCAAAAGGATAATTTACCTTCATGACATAAAAGAAATCTTGCTGTGCGTAGTTTTGGTCTGGCAAATATTATAGTAAAAACATTTTTTCTCTGACAATAGTCTCATGTTCTCGTGTTAGTCGTGGTACTTATTCGTGTTTTAATGTTAACAAAATCCACTGCAAAATTTTGATGTTGAACAAACATTGCGTACTGTAACATCAGTATTGATGACGAAATAATTTTCAGTTGCCTTTTCAATAACTGCAAAGTGAGAAAGATATGTTGAACTTTATAGCGGGTTACAGTAACGAAGCAATGTTCCTTTTATAGAAAGCCAGATCCAGAATAATAAGAACATATCATATTTTGTTTTGTTGAAAGTTAATGATCCAAAGAAAGTCACAGCACAGCATTCGTAAAAAGTATTTCAGGGCTCTTTATGTAGCAACATTTTTATCTCATCCATTTATCAATACGTTAGTTGTTACGCGAGCAATAACAAAGAGAGGGCGAAAGCCTGATGCTGAAGTTTTACTAGACTAACGAAAATAAGGAAACGATAAACTTTCTTGCTTTCATTATTTTGTGTGGAATGTCAATGAGAAATGTTTCGAAAATATTTGAAATTGTGTGTTCGTTGGAAGTCGTTGGAAGCCGCTAAGTGCGCTCGTTCTCCTATGCTTAATGAATACAGTCTAGGAAAATTTGCGCACCTTGGGCTACGATGCCTCGATACATACCAGGCGCGTGAGAAAAGGAACGCGACTGACAATACTGCTAGGGATCTGGTAACGCTGTGTTGTTCTACTTGTGTAGAGAGGTGTGTTCAACCCTTCCAGATGCTCAGTCAGAGTTTCAGCTCCACACAGAGTGCCATCAGTGAAGTTGTGTTTTTTTGTGTTACGAAAATGTCACAGCGGAATTCAGAGCATCATTACACAATTAGTTTTGTGTCAAACTTGAGAAATCTGCGAGTGTGACCTTCGAAAATTTGAAACCCGTTTATAGGGAACACTCCTAATCAAGATCATATGTTTTTCGCTGGCACAAAACATTTTTGGAAGGCCGAGAACACGTTGAAGATGAAACTCGATCAGAGAGACCACCAACTTCAAAAATCGACGACATCATTGAACGTATTCGTGCTCTTGTGAGGTTAGACTGACATTTAACAATAAAGATGATGGATGACCTGTTAAACTGGAACATTTTGACTTTACGTCAAATTTTGACCGACGATTTGCACATCCGTAGGGGCATCGTGTATAAAGAATTTTTTCCTCCAGGCCGGCCGGTGTGGCCGTGCGGTTCTACGCGCGCTACGGCCGCAGGTTCGAATCCTGCCTCGGGCATGGATGTGTGCGATGTCCTTAGGTTAGTTAGGTTTAAGTAGATCTAAGTTCTAGGGGACTGATGACCACAGATGCAAAGTCCCATAGTGCTCAGAACCATTTGAAACATTTTTTTTCCCTCCAGGAGGAACTGTCAACCTAGTGTTTTACAAAGATGTCCATTAAAGGCTCAGGAAATGGATGAATTAAGTGAGACCGAACACTGCAGATAAGTGGATGCTGCATGGTAACAACGCCCCTCGATACACAGTCTGTTCCATCAGGGAAGATTTGACCCCAGAAAGCATTGCTACTGTCCCACAACCCCCATACGCAACTGATGTGAGTCCTTGTAACATTTTTCTGTTCCGGAAATAAAAATATATCTTGAATGAATGTCGTTTTGGGACTCTGGAGATCATTCAAAAGATTGTTACCGAAATGTTAAAGGCCCTACCACTTGAAAGAGTTCCAGTCCTGCTGACAAGACTGGGAACAACGACTCAGGCTGTGTGTATCTACTGAATCAATCTACTTTGAAGAGGACAATATTTTTGTTTGAAAACAAAAATCTTGAGTAGATAAGAAATCAGTCCCCTAACTTTTCTCAGAGACGTCATATACACAGAGTCTAACTTTAATGTTTGACTTATTATGTGAATCCTTTAACATAAAGTTACAGTACTGGCCATTAAACTTGCTACAGCAACAAGAAATGCAGATGATAAACGGGTATTCATTGGACAAATATATTATACTAGAACTGACATGTGATTACATTTCCACGCAATTTGGGTGCATAGATCCTGAGAAATCAGAACCCAGAACAACCACATCTGGCCGTAATAACGCCCTTGATACGCCTGGGCATTGAGTCAAACAGAGCTTGGATGGCGTGTACAGGTACAGCTGCCCATGCTGCTTCAACACGATACCACAGTTCATCAAGAGTAGTGACTGGCGTATTGTGACGAGCCAGTTGTTCGGCCACCACTGACCAGACGTTTTCCATTGGCGAGAGATCTGGAGAATGTGCTGGCCAGGGCAGCAGTCGAACATTTTCTGTATCCAGACAGGCCCGTACAGGACCTGCAACATGCGGTCGTGCATTATCCTGCTCAAATGTTGGGTTTCGCAGGGATCGAAAGAAGGGTAGAGCCACGGTCGTAACACATCTGAAATATAACGTCCACTGTTGAAAGTGCCGTCAATGGGAACAAGAGGTGACCGAGACGTGTAACCAATGGCACCCCATACCATCATGCGGGGTGATACGCCAGTATGGCGATGACGATTACACGCTTCCAATGTGGGTTCACCGCGATATCGCCAAACACGGATGCGACCATCATGATGCTGTAAACAGAACCAGGATTCGTCCGAAAAAAATGACGCTTTGCCATTCGTGCACCCAGGTTCGTCGTTGAGTACACCAACGCAGGTGCTCCTGTCTGCGATGCAGCGTTAAGGGTAACCGCAGGCATGGTCTCCAAGCTGATAATCCATGCTGCTGCAAACGTCGTTGAACTGTTCGTGCAGATGGTTTTTGTCTTTCAAACGTCCCCATCTGTTGACTCAGGGATCGAGACGTGTCTGCGCGATCCGTTACAGTCATGCGGATAAGGTGCCTGTCATCTCGACTGCTAGTAATACGAGGCCATTGGGATCCAGCACGGCGTTCCGTATTACCCTTCTGAACCCACCGATTGCATATTCTGCTAACAGTCATTGGATCTCGACCAACGCGAGCAGCAGTGTCGCGATACGATAAACCGCAATCGCGATAGTCTACGATCCGACCTTTATAAAAGTCGGAAACGTGATGGTGCGCATTCCTGCTCCTTACACGAGGCATCACAACAACTTTTCACCAGGCACCGCCGGTCAACCGCTGTTCGTGTTTGAGAAATCGGTTGAAAACTTTCTTCATGTCAGCTCGTTGTAGGTGTCGCCACCGGCGCCAACCTTGTGTGAATGCTCTGAAAAGCTAATCATTTGCACATCACAACATCTTCTTCCTGTCGGTTAAATTTCGCGTCTTTAGCTCGTCATCTTCGTGGTGTAGCAATTTTAATGGCCGGTAGTGTAGCTGCTATACCGGAGATCTCCACAAAAGCGACCGGCAACTCTTCGGGCATGTCAGACATGAGTGCAGCCTACATGGCCCCTGTAGATCTCAGTGTCGTAGTAACGGGCGGATACAAGGCGGCGATACCAGTGCTAGCAGAGAACGCCACTTCCGGTGGACCTATTCTCATCCACCACACACATGACTACAAAATATTGACGCCAGTATTCCGCTGACGAACGCCATGAAGTTCGGCAACAGAGCTGTACCGGTCACTTCTTCTGGTTTCGAGAGTCCAATGGGTGCTACTCACCCGATCGTCTTAGCACGCTCTCGAAGTTAATCGTAGGGACTGTAGGGACCGACGCCGTTGTATTCAGCATTCATCGTTGTTTCCCTAGGTGCAATCCGACTTCAGGGCAGCTTCATCGGGGTATGAATATTTTCTATACATTTGTCTATGAAGATCCTGATTGTGTTACTTGGTCAAGCTCTGGAATCACCATGCCGTCAAGTCTTCGTCCCTGTGAGAGACAGTAATTGTGATTTTGGTGTTACTGTCGAAGCAGATGTTTCTTTTCTTGGGCAATAACTTTTCTAAACATGGATCATTGTTTTCTCTGTGTCGAATTTTCGACACTGTGCAACAAATCTCTTCTACTGCAAGCTCTTTGCTTTCAATATTTTGAGAGGCGGTAGTATGGAGCAGAACAAGAAAAAATGCCCAGTTATGATTGGCTCTAGAGTACATACCTGAAAATCTGTAAGCACTTTTTCATCTTCCTGCTGTGCTACCTGTTCTGAAATACATCTCCACTATTGGACAAGTGCTCATATATCCTAAGGCATGCAGTTTAGAGCCACAGACACTTTTTTCTTATTCTGGCCCATACTACCTCCTCCTAAAATATTTACAGCAAAGAGCCTGCACTAGAAGAGATTTATTTCACACTATCGGAGATGGAGAAATGCTCATAGCTTTTAAGGTATCCATTTTAGAGCCCATGTTTACTACACTTTTTTACTTCGGATGATCATTCCTGTCATGTCCGTGAATGTTTGCCACTCTTATCTGGACACCCTGTGTGGGTTGGGTTGTTTTGGGGGAAGGGACCAAACAGCGAGGTCATCGGTCTCATCGGATTAGGTAAGGACGGGGAGGGAAGTCTGCCGTGCCCTTTCATAGGAACCATCCCAGCATTTGACTGGAACGATTTAGGGATATCACGGAAAACCTAAATGAGAATGGCTGGACGCGGGATTGAACCGTCGTCCTCCCGAATGCGAGTCTATTGTGCTAACCACTGCGCCACCTGTCTCGGTGGACACCCTACGACTCTAGTAGCTAATAGCATTTGAATAGTTTGCTTTTGTTTTTAGGAAGAAAGCAAATAAACAAACAGTAAAAATACGACAAATAGTACTGCTTTTCCCTACTGTTTTCCCGTCCATTGTGTGCCCAGGTTTTAAGCACAAGAATGTGGTCAGATGGTTGATCACCGCTACCGAGGAAGTTTCCATATACACTCCTGGAAATTGAAATAAGAACACCGTGAATTCATTGTCCCAGGAAGGGGAAACTTTATTGACACATTCCTGGGGTCAGATACATCACATGATCACACTGACAGAACCACAGGCACATAGACACAGGCAACAGAGCATGCACAATGTCGGCACTAGTACAGTGTATATCCACCTTTCGCAGCAATGCAGGCTGCTATTCTCCCATGGAGACGATCGTAGAGATGCTGGATGTAGTCCTGTGGAACGGCTTGCCATGCCATTTCCACCTGGCGCCTCAGTTGGACCAGCGTTCGTGCTGGACGTGCAGACCGTGTGAGACGACGCTTCATCCAGTCCCAAACATGCTCAATGGGGGACAGATCCGGAGATCTTGCTGGCCAGGGTAGTTGACTTACACCTTCTAGAGCACGTTGGGTGGCACGGGATACATGCGGACGTGCATTGTCCTGTTGGAACAGCAAGTTCCCTTGCCGGTCTAGGAATGGTAGAACGATGGGTTCGATGACGGTTTGGATGTACCGTGCACTATTCAGTGTCCCCTCGACGATCACCAGTGGTGTACGGCCAGTGTAGGAGATCGCTCCCCACACCATGATGCCGGGTGTTGGCCCTGTGTGCCTCGGTCGTATGCAGTCCTGATTGTGGCGCTCACCTGCACGGCGCCAAACACGCATACGACCATCATTGGCACCAAGGCAGAAGCGACTCTCATCGCTGAAGACGACACGTCTCCATTCGTCCCTCCATTCACGCCTGTCGCGACACCACTGGAGGCGGGCTGCACGATGTTGGGGCGTGAGCGGAAGACGGCCTAACGGTGTGCGGGACCGTAGCCCAGCTTCATGGAGACGGTTGCGAATGGTCCTCGCCGATACCCCAGGAGCAACAGTGTCCCTAATTTGCTGGGAAGTGGCGGTGCGGTCCCCTACGGCACTGCGTAGGATCCTACGGTCTTGGCGTGCATCCGTGCGTCGCTGCGGTCCGGTCCCAGGTCGACGGGCACGTGCACCTTCCGCCGACCACTGGCGACAACATCGATGTACTGTGGAGACCTCACGCCCCACGTGTTGAGCAATTCGGCGGTACGTCCACCCGGCCTCCCGCATGCCCACTATACGCCCTCGCTCAAAGTCCGTCAACTGCACATACGGTTCCCGTCCACGCTGTCGCGGCATGCTACCAGTGTTAAAGACTGCGATGGAGCTCCGTATGCCACGGCAAACTGGCTGACACTGACGGCGGCGGTGCACAAATGCTGCGCAGCTAGCGCCATTCGACGGCCAACACCGCGGTTCCTGGTGTGTCCGCTGTGCCGTGCGTGTGATCATTGCTTGTACAGCCCTCTCGCAGTGTCCGGAGCAAGTATGGTGGGTCTGACACACCGGTGTCAATGTGTTCTTTTTTTCATTTCCAGGAGTGTATATACTAAGACATGTCCGAAAGAACAGATACCATCGGTGACCATGCAGCTCGTTAGAATGAAATTACAATGAAATGAAAACCCTTAGCTTCTTACAGGCGTTGACATACGTCAACGGGGACAATTGAAAATGTGTGCCCCGACCGGGACTCGAACCCGGGATCTCCTGCTTACATGGCAGACGCTCTATCCTTTTTTTTTAATCTCATTTTTTTCGCTTTTGTTCGTTGCATATGCTCGGGGCGGACGTCGTAAGACATCCATTGAAGTTCGTTGTTGATCGATTAACTCAGTTTTTTTATTACAGAGGCTCACGTAACCCTCTGACCGAACACGCTGAGCTACCGTACCGGCTGAGGACACAGAGGATAGCGCGACTGCAGGGATTTATCTCTGGCACGCCTCCCGTGCCGCGGTGGCTCGGATGGATAGAGCAGGAGATCCCGGGTTTGAGTCCCGGTCGGGACACACATTTTCATTTGTCACCGTTGACGTATGTCAACGGCTGTAAGCAGCTAAAGGTTTTCATTTCATTGTATGGAAGTTTCCGTTGTCCGTTGCGTCCCCTTCTTGGCGGTCGACCTTGATAATCGCTTGTAGGTATTTAAAGTGATTTACAGAAGTTACGTTTACGATGCTCAGAAAATAATAAATCAAGATGTAATCTTATTTCGTTCTTGGAATTTCGAGACAAGGAGAACAGCAAGTCCCATCAACACTAATGTCAGTGGTGACGGCCGGCCGGAGTGGCCGTGCGGTTCTAGGCGCTACAGTCTGGAACCGCGCGACCGCTACGGTCGCATGTTCGAATCCTGCCTCGGGCATGGATGTGTGTGATGTCCTTAGGTTAGTTAGGTTTAAGTAGTTCTAAGTTCTAGGGGACTGACGACCTCAGATGTTAAGTCCCATAGTGCTCAGAGCCATTTGAACATTTTTTTCAGTGGTGACGAAGCCGAATTTAGAAAAACAAGCATTGGGAATTTAGTCGAAGGAACTAATGCTGACTGTGTCATCATACTAATATTGTCATATATTGTAGCAGCAACATAAATCACAATGACCACCTGGAAATATGAACCTACCTCTCCTGAGTAAAAATCTGAAGATTTAATAGATTCGAAATTCGAGCCCTTGCTTATTTACACTTGATCTAATGAATTTTCTTACGGAGGATAAGATGTTGCTAGCGGTAGGAAGATACTTTCGGCAAACGAAGAAATAATATGTCGGACCTGTAACTGGCATCAAATTCTTGGCCTCTTTGTATACTGGGGACTAACCTCCAACGAATCTAAAATATTGTTAGTTTGGTTCGTGAAGTATTACGCGACCACGATATTACTGCACTTAGCTTCAAGAGGCCTTTATCGGAAACATCAGGTGATATTACAGTAGAAACATTAAGTGTATCCGCAATTGCCAATATGGACAACCATCAACTGTAGAATGGAATGACGACAGTCTAAATTTGTGCCGCGCCGGGACTCGAACCCGGATTTCCCGTTTACCGCGAGCGGTCGCCTTACCTTTTTTTTTTTCTCTCCTCTGTAATTCGCCGGGGTAGACGTCATACAACACCAGTTGTAGTTAATTTTTATCTTACAGAGGGCAGCCAGTCTTCTGACCGAACACGGTGAGCTACCGTAACAAAATTATTAGCCTATCCGTGCACGACACTCGGCCAGACCTCAACTTTCATATGTCGTCATCCATGTGTCGTCAACCTGTGCGCGAACATCCATTATGTACAGGGCTGTCCATTGATCGTGAGCGGGCCAAATATCTCACGAAATAAGCGTCAAACGGAAAAACTACAAAGAACGAAACTCGTCTAGCTTGAAGGGGGAAACGCTATGGTTGGCCCGCTAGATGGCGCTGCCATAGGTCAAACGGATATCAATTGCGTATATTCAAATAGGAACCCCAATTTTTTATTACACATTCATGTAGTACGTAAAGAAATATGAATGTTTTAGTTGGACCACTTCTTTCGCTTCGTGATAGACGGCGCTGTAATAGTCATAAACGTATAAGTATGGGGTATCACGTAACATTCCGCCAATGCGGACGATATTTGCTTCGTGATACATTAGCCATGTTAAAATGGACCGTTTACCAATTGCGGGAAAGGTCGATATCGTGTTGATGTATGGCTAGTGTGATCAAAATGCCCAACGGGCGTGTGCTATGTATGCTGCTCGGTATCCTGGACGACATCATCCAAGTGTCCGGACCGTTCGCCGGATAGTTACGTTATTTAAGGAAACAGGAAGTGTTCAGCCACATGTGAAACGTCAACCACGACCTGCAACAAATGATGATGCCCAAGTAGGTGTTTTAGTTGCTGTCGTGGCTAATCCGCACGTCAGTAGCAGACAAATTGCGCGACAATCGGGAATCTCAAAAACGTCGGTGTAGAGAATGCTACATCAACATCGATTGCACCCGTACCATATTTCTATGCACCAGGTATTGCATGGCGACGACTTTGAACGTCGTGTACAGTTCTGCCACTGGGCACAAGAGAAATTACGGGACGATGACAGAATTTATGCACGCGTTCTATTTAGCGAGGAAGCGTCATTCACCAACAGCGGTAACGTAAACCGGTATAATATGCACTATTGGGCAACGCAAAATCCACGATGGCTGCGACAAGTGGAACATCAGCGACCTTGGCGGGTTAATGTATGGTGCGGCATTATGGGAGGAAGGATAATTGGCCCCCATTTTATCGATGGCAGTCTAAATGTTGCAATGTATGCTGATTTCCTACGTAATGTCCTACCGATATTACTACAAGATGTTTCACTGCATGACAGAATGGCGGTGTACTTCCAACATGATGGATGTCTGGCACATAGCTCGCGTGCGGTTGAAGCGGTATTGAATAGCATATTTCATGACAGGTGGATTGGTCGTCAAAGCACCATACCATGGCCCGCACGTTCACCGGATCTGACGTCCCCGGATTTCTTTCATTGGGAAAGTTGAAGGATATTTGCTATCGTGATCCACCGACAACGCGTAACAAAATGGGTGAGCGCATTGTCAATGCACGTGGGCACATTACGGAAGGCGAACTACTTGCTGTTGAGAGGAATGTCGTTACACGTATTGAAAAATACATTGAGGTTGACGGACATCATTTTGAGCATTTATTGCATTAATGTGGTATTTACAGGTAACTACGCTGTAACAGCATGCGTTCTCAGAAATGATAAGTTCACAAAGGTACATGTATCCCATTGGAACAACCGAAATAAAATGTTCAAACGTACCTACATTCTTTATTTTAATTTAAAAAAACCTACCTGTTACCAACTGTTCGTCTAAAACTGTGAGCCATATGTTTGTGACTATTACAGCGCCATCTATCACAAAGCGAAAAAAGTGGTCCAACTAAAACATTCATATTTATTTACGTAGTACACGAATATGTAATAAAAATGGGGGTTCCTATTTAAAAATACGCAGTTGATATCCGTTTGATCTATGTCACCGCAATCTAGTGCCATCTAGCGGGCCAATCAGAGCTCCATCTGGTTTCTCCCTTCAAGCTAGACAGTTGAGCGCGCGATGCCGATGAGTGCGGACAACGGAACGCACGCGTCCGAGCCAGCCGGCTCGGTCGCGCCGGGGCCGGCCGCTGGCCGGTCGGTGGGGCCTGCCCCGCCGGCCGTCCCGGCGGCCGCTCCGCACAGGACGAATATAGTGGCGACGACCCCTGCAACGACAACGGATTCTGACAGGCAGGATAATAAGGACAGGACAACGACGAGCGCTACGCGAATGCAGAGCGGTGGACAACATACGTCAAACCCCTATGACGAGAGGCATCAGCTAACACAGAACGATCGGCGCCGGCCGCGGTGGTCTCGCGGTTCTAGGCGCGCAGTCCGGTACCGCGCGACTGCTACGGTCGCAGGTTCGAATCCTGCCCCGGGCATGGATGTGTGTGATGTCCTTAGGTTAGTTAGGTTTAAGTAGTTCTAAGTTCTAGGGGACTGATGACCACAGCTGTTACGTCCCATAGTGCTCAGAGCCATTTGAACCATTTGAACGATCGGCAACAACGGGAACTAAGACGTGAAATACAACACATGATTCTGCAAAGTCAGGAAGTATGCGACAACCACACTAGTACAGTTCCTACTTCACAGCCTGAAGAACAAGTAGACGACGTTGAACAATTTTCTCCACCAGAAGACGACGACGAAATGGAGGGAGTCTCCTCTGAAGAATTTTGGACCGTGCAGCCCACTGACGGAGAGGGTGATTTTACACTAGTTCCCCAAAGAAAACGACTCAACGCTTCTCCTAAGCAGAACAACTCTCGGAAGCGACAGCGTCCAAAAGAACTGAAAACTTCCAACCGTTATGCGGCTATTGCGACGGAAGATACTACGGATGCTCCAGAACGTATGGACCAGACGAGTGATGTCAATCTCGAAGCATATAAAGAGGGGACAGATGGCTCTGGCCGGAACTTACTACGCAAAGTCCTGCCCGTTACTATTTACCATACCAAGAACTACATGGAACTCAACAACGCGCTGAAAGCGAATATTGACCGCAGTCTTAAGGCCATCTACCAACGAGACAGGATCAAATATCACTTTGACTCCTATGAAGATCAATTGCTTTGTGTCGAATGACATCCACTTTTTTACACATCAGGCCGCAGAGGACAAGGACCTCAAAGTGGTTGTCAAACGTCTACCTGCCGAAGTTACGGAGGAAGAACTGAAAGACGCACTGATAGAGAAGGGTTTCCCTGTCATCAACGTCCACCAGTTTAAAAATCGAGACGACAACACGAAGGAATTACGACCTCAAGATGCTTACTGTGTCACTTTGCCTTCCCAAAAGGAAAACTACAAGATTTACGACATCAAATACCTTCTATATACTAAAGTCGTTATTGAAACCTACAACAGTCAAGAAGGACCTGTTCAATGTCGCCACTGCCAGCGATTCGAACATACGGCTAATTATTGCAGCTTGCCTGTTCGCTGCGTTCGACGTGGAGGGCAACACCGATCTTCAGCATGTACTCATCCCCGAGGGGCTCCGCCGAAATGTGCGAACTTTGTAAAGGACCATCCTGCCACATGGCGTGGCTGCCAGAAGTACCAGGAACTTCTCAGGAAATACAGACAACGGTCTTCCCCGCAGCCCTCTCAACGGAGGACTCGTGTAACACGGAACTCCAACCTGACGCCACACCCTCCGCCCCACCGTCAGCAAACGCCACAAGAACAGCAGGCGGCGACACGGCAGCCAGTAACACAGCCTCCTCCTGAAGCACTTCCACCTTGACAGCACCGCCAGCATTATTCATACGCCCACGCAGCATCACCACGCCGATCGGAACCGGAAACCTACGTCTCACCAGCTCATTTGATGAAATCTATAGCTCCAGCGCTCTCTGATGTCGCGAAACTTCTCACCGCCGTGCAGCAGCAACTAGTGGGGATACTTTCTTTAATCGAAGGTGTATTGAAGGCCTTTGGAATACCTTAAGATGGATCGCCCTGGGACCACGAGAAACCTGAAAATCTGTATATGGAACGCTAACGGAATGAAACACAAGAAAACAGAATTCACTGAATTTTTACAACGTCACAAAATCGACATCGCACTTGTATCGGAGACGCACCTTCGTCCAACAACTGAGCTCAGATTTCGTAACATGTACGTCTATAGAACGGACAGAAAAGGCCAACGAGGTGGAGGGACCGCAGTCCTGCTTAAAAGGGAACTGCGGAACCATCATGAAACACCACCACACCTCCAACATCTGGAGGCAACAGCAGTAACGGTTCGAGCGGCGGCAGGCAACAACACTTTCATTGCGGCGTACAACAGCCCCGGTAAAAACCTGGTGCCAGACGACCTACGAAGTGTCTTCACCAATTTTGACAAAATCTTCCTAGGAGGTGACCTTAACAGCAAGCATGTCGCGTGGAATTCCCGGCGTACGAACCCTCGTGGACGAACTTTGATTGCCATGGAAGAAGAACTGGGCATCACAGTCCATGGCCCACGAGAGCCCACACGGATTCCTTACGTCGATCGGCAAGAAGCAGACGTCCTAGATATTGCTATCATCAAAAATATTGAGACGAACCTCCAGCTCCGCACCGTCGACGATCTTTCGTCTGAGCACCGACCTGTTATCAGCATAGTGAAAAACGCAACGGCCAACCTTCCGCCCCCAACCTCACAAACTCTGAACTGGGGTCAATTTCGGACATATCTTGACAACAATATCTGCCCGACGCAGGACGTTTCAACACCGGAAGCCATCGACATCGCGGTACAAACTTTGACGCAGAAGATAAAGGTAGTCAGACGGAGGGCAATTACTCACACGGTCTACCCTGTAGTAGCTTTCGGCGAATTCCCGCCTCTACTCCAAGAACTGAAGACACAGAGAAACAGGAGCAGGCGACGTTGGCTCCGCTATAGAAACCCGATCGATCGACGAGAAACACACGTCTCAACACGAGAGCTGCACAGGAGAGTGGCCGAGTGGTGACAGCAGGTCTGGGAAGATAAGATGGATGAATTCTTACTTCGAACCAAGAACGAATGGCAGGTAGTCAAGAATATACGACACCAGCGGCCACCTAAACGAGCCATCAGAGGACCAGATGGCCTCCTCTATGACGAACTGGCCCAGGCGGAGCTGTATGCTACGACTTACCAAGAACAGATGTCTCCACCAGTGACCCCCATGAACGACGTCCGCCTGCAAGAACATGAAGCCGTCGTTACAGCAGAATGGACTGCTTTTCGTACTGCGCCTGTGCAGAGCCGCCCACAACTCACCACGCCAGCAGAGATCCGTAAAATTATCCGGAAGACTCGGAATAATGCGCCGGGCAACGACTCCATAAGCAACACCGATTTGAAACAGTTGCCCAGGAAGCCAACTATGCTCCTTACCCGAATTCTCAACAGCTGTCTTCTGCAGGGATATTTTCCTACGGCATGGAAGACGGCTCGAGTAGTTCCAATACCCAAGCCAGGTTAAGACCCAGCAGAACCCAACAGTTACCGGCCAATTAGCCTCTTGCCGACCCTTGGCAAGGTGCCCGAGAGAGTGCTGTTGAAGAGGCTCCATGACACGCTTACAGCGTATGATGTTATACGACCCGAACAATTCGGTTTCAGGGAAAAGTTATCTGCCGAACTTCAACTTTTACGGATCACCGAACGGATACAAGAAGGATACAACAAGCAGCACTTCACGATTGGTGTCTTCCTTGACATCGAAAAAGCTTACGATAAGGTGTGGCGGCCCAACCTTATCGTCAAACTGCATCGCACTACCCCTATTGCGGATTGTTACATTAGACTCATAGACAGCTTTCTGCAGGACAGGAAACTGTATGTCCGAGTCGACGATAAAAACTCCGAAATGAAACTGATCTCCGCAGGAATTCCGCAGGGCTCTGTCATTTCGCCTCTGCTTTTCAACTTATATATAAATGACATCCCAACAGTCTCCCTTGTTACGGCGAGTTTTTATGCGGACGATACGGCCTTTCTGACAACTGGACGACACTTGGACCAGCTAATAGCAAGGATGCAACGGCAACTTGCTGTATTGGAACGCTGGGCGCTGTAAAATAAGATAACGATCAACCCGACGAAGACGGCAGCCGTTCTGTTCACACGGAGGAAACCAGTTCTGAACGACAGACTCCAAATAGCTGACTAATTTATCCCATGGTCGCCGGGAGTGAAGTATCTCGGTGTCTACCTTGACCAAAAATTACTCTTTACGCAGCATATTGAAGACAAGAAGACGGCAGCCCAGAAGATGGCCAGGTCATTGATTCCGTTCCTGAAGAGTAAGGATCTCAACCCTAAGACTAAACTCCAATTGTATAAGGCAACGGTGGAACCCACAATGTTGTATGGCTCCACCTCGTGGGGAACTACGTGCGTCTCCAACTACAACAAACTCCAAGCGCTGCAAAACATTTGCTATCGATGGATCACAGAAGCTCCATGGTGGACAAGAAACGTCGACATCCGCACCGCACTCCACGAGACCACTATACAAGAGAAGGTCCATGACAAGGCTCTACGAGTTTTTGACAAGATCGATGCCCCTAGGGACGAAGTTCGACAATTAGAATCGGTAGGAACGGTAAACCCTGCAGGATGGCACAAGTATCGAGTACCGAAGTCAATAACGTTTCACCCCCCATAGGCAATCTGTCATAACACGAGGAAGCAGTCACACATAACAGCCTTGACACATTTCACCCTCCACAGGAGATAGACATCACCAAAGACAGCAGGCTAAAGGACCCATTGCGTGCCCAAGCGTAACTGAATGTGTAATAAATAAAGTGTTTTCCTTTTATCCTTACATCCCAGCCTAGAAGAATAAGTCATCAAGGATGATCTCTTCAGTCCACACTACACACTATATTAAATAAAGCTAGACAAGTTCCGTTCCTTGTAGTTTTTTCGTTTGACGCTTATTTCGTGAGATATTTGGCCCGGTCACGATCAATAGACCGTTCCGTCCAGGCGACACATTTTACTTGAAAATCGCTTGCCAAGAGTCGGTGGATAAATACGATACTGCAATACCTGTGTTATTCAGAATACAATACAAAGTTCCTTGCACATGTGTCTATGACCAAACGACCTTTGCATCGTAGTTCAAAAAAGCAAAAGCCCTGCTATATCGTTTTACAGTAAACAAGTGCATTGGTGACTAAGAAACCCGAATGGAACTGACAGTGATTTTAAGACAGTTGTGCATACTCAACCAAGTGGATAAGCATGTGATATCACGATAAAAACACACCATGAGCTGATCAATGCGCCGTCACACCCTGGTGCAATAATATTGTAGTCCACTAATACATACGTAACGTGCCAGTTAAAAACAATTCCCTGAGTTTCTGAGGAGAAATGCATCAAACTCAGCACAGTTATTCGTTCATCATGCTGTGAATAGTATTTCTCGCAGAGAAATTCTTCCGCGAAGGCCAATGTTCTTCGCGTGATAAACTGATTTCACCAACAAATGCACATCTACGGTACTTTAGAGCTAACAGAATTACTTGATTGTATGAGACATCAAATTCCGTAAAGGACAACTGGGCTCCAGTCTTTCACAGTTCATAAATCAACCAGCTTCCACACGTTTATAATATAATGGCCAAAATAGGGAGTGAACAGTAAACAGTAACACATCCATAAATTAACTTTACACACACACACACACACACACACACACACACACACACACACACACACACAGAGAGAGAGAGAGAGAGAGAGAGAGAGACAGAGACACACACACACACACACACAAGGAAAATTTATGTTTGCATTTAGAGGGTTGTAGCTAAAACGCGTTTTTAATTATGAGTATGAAACAAATTAACAGATTTGTATGTACAACTTTCCTACACAACGCAGTGCGAACAAATAATTTTCTTCAAATTTAGATAAATTATGTTTATTTGTCGCCACGTTTAGTGATTATACTGTATCCTGCTAAACTCATAATATGAAAAGTAAGTTATACTGAATTACAGCTACATCTACGTGATTCATTCTTAAGGGCGCTCTGATGAATGCCGAAATTGCAGGAGCAATAATACGATCCTCACAAGAACTACTATTGAACAGATATTCAGATACACAGCATATGCCAGCTGAGTTTGGACTATGTTATTTTGACAACAAACTTGCGCGTATAACGTTTTCGACGGCATTGAGCCACAGTCACGGAATACCTTTTAAAAGAGAAAACCGCCATTTGACTGTGTATTATGATACTGACCTTTTGTACTAACCAGATTTCGGCTTTTGTGCCATTACTACAATGCTGGAAGGTTTTGGACCATTATTACGTCATACCCGTTAAGGCAGTCTAGAGTAGGTAAAAAAGGCTAACACATGTCTCTAAGATCTTTTAGCATTGTGCCCGATAACCGTATTGAGGCCGAAATGTGGATAGTACAAGAGATAAATTTAATTATATACAGTCAAATGGCGGTTTACTCTTTTAAGAAACTTCTTGGCAAATAGGTTTTCCTATAATTTTATTTTGACTTCTTTTTCCCTGTATTTGTGAGATGTTTAGGGAAAAGCCAAGTAATAACACCCCACAAAATTTTTTGGTATTGAAATATTTTTCTAAGCGTTGTCCCTACGCAGGTAACGTCTACGTCACAGGTTATGTTTCTCCTTATAGAGTGCTAGGTTCTATTTTTCCCTTCACTGTCAAGAAAAACACACGATTCCTTCATAGCATTGGTAAACATAGCTTTATTTATATGTGTTATTTTCCTTTAAAGCTTGCTTCAAGTAATAGATACAAGAACAAAATAAGTTTTGAGTCGCACAGGGTTTTCGATGTAAGTAATAGAAATATAATTCAATTCTTATCTTGGGAAGTTGTTTATGTTGTTAGAATTCATAGTCATGTCCATCGACGATTCTACAGTACTTCTTTTCTTGCGTTACTTTTCGATGGACGGAACCACCACCCTAGAAACTTTCCCACAATTATACTACTATACACGTTGATCATAACGTAATATGAAACGTGAAAAACCGTCTAAGCATTAACCTGTCGTTTCGAAACCGGCAACAGGCGCTTTTTATCTCTAACATATTGCATTATTAACAGTGGCTCATTCCTGTTTTTACTATTTTGTAAGATCGAACCTTCACACACAGCCACAGTCTCACCACGTTAATGTTCGACGAAATAGCAAGAAGATACAGTCTTGTGAAAGCTGATGAATCATTTTGAAGCTCGCTGTGCACTCGGTATTATTCCACATGTCACATGTAGCGTTTGGAACTGCGACCTATTGCAAAGAGATAGCTTGCACTGTATGGAAAGCGCCTCTGTCCTGTGCTGCTAGAAATTGGCACAAGTGTGTATTAATTATTCTCTGTGCAAAGCATTAGCATACAGTGATCCTGACTGCCCGTGCTACCCGTTTCACAGCGGAAGCTAGTAAATCAAAGAGCATAAATCCCCCAACACAAATGTGGCGCAGCAGTGAAACTGTAATCCGCTGCGTGCCAAGCGGACGGAGTGGTGTTTTCCGCTCGAGCGCTCTATACAGTGGCGCCGCGCAGCGGTAAGCACAGAAATGAACTGCTAGTTCCGCGCCACCGACCTTCAGCGAAAGCTGATCTGTGTTATTCAGGCGACAAAACTACTTGCATTCGATGCTCTGGTAAACGAATCTCAACATCTGTTTGGTAAGAGCGTGTTGCAGTGACACAGGCGAGCAAAACACAGGTGGAGACGGGCGAGTAACCGTATATACGAAAATGGTCAGATAGAGCTGGCGAGGCGAGGTAGCCCGACCCCCCTCCCCCTCCAAAATGCTCCACCCACCACAAAGACGCAGAAGTAAAGCACGTTAAGAATTAAATAGGAGAGATAAGTGAGTTCTTCTGTCCCGTGGCGTTCCTATGTTCCGCTGAAAAACAAAAAATTATAATCATAACGTCTGCGGCTCGTGGTCTTGCGGTAGCGTTCTCGCTTCCCGCGCGCGGTGTCCCGGGTTCGATTCCCGGCGGGGTCAGGGATTTTCTCTGCCTCGAAATGACTGGGTGTTGTGTGTCTTTCATCATCATTTCATCCTCATTTAGTCGCAAGTCGCCGTAGTGGCGTTAAAGAACTAGTGGAGCGGCGGCCGAACCGCCCCGCGAGGGGTCTTCCGGCCACCAATGCCATACGCTCATCATCATCATAATGATTTGCTAAGCTTCGCCTGCGTGAAAGGTGACAGTATTGCCTCAACATTACCTGACAGTGACATGCGCTCTATGACCACGGACTTACAGAAAGATCTCACACTTTCAAACAAATGTGTACTACTCTCGGCAACGCAGTTTGTTGAATTTCGGGATCGATGTTTGTGATACTGGAGATGGGATTTTGTATGTCTGGCATGTGAGAGGTCCTCTTGAGGTAGAAACCATATTATATCTTTTCTGGCTCAAGTTGTTAATGACCCTGATAGTCCTCTAACACATAAAAAAAACTGTGTGGTTGGAGATAAATGTCGTGTTCAAGCAAAAAATAGTGTGATGTTATTCCTCTACATGTTCCTAGGCAATATAGGTGTGTTTAAAAGAATCGATGACTAGTTTCTAACGTTCCAGCACAGACTTCTTCCGACCGGAATTTTGCTGTGATCGAGAAGCGCTGGAAAAAAAAATCACAGTGTCAAGTTACAGCTGACGTCGTCTCAGTCATCGCAAATGCATTGCCTACTCGGCGTTTTACAACCATGGAAACTTGAGAAAAGATTTTTTGACTTCTGTAAAGCATCTGGAAGTGTTGTTGACACTAAAAATGAAGATATCAAAATTACCTGGGGTCGTGAAATACAAGAACACATTCAGTGAACTTCAAATATCGTTACCCAATAAGGCTCTGAAGAAAGGTTGTAAAGTACGTATGTAGAACTGTAAACGAATCCTAGCGAAGGCTCGACATACGTTACGTGACAAGAATAATGGAGATGTAACCCTTGTGCGCAATTTCTGGTTAAGCCACCTCACAAGGACAATTATAAATGTAAAAATTACAGGGTCGCCACACTAATATATTAGGTCGAATATGAATGGCATAAAAACAGCGATTCCACGAACAAACATCTGGAGTTAAGAATGAAAACTAGAGGGGAAAATATAGGAGAGAGATAATGTGGAAACAATATAGTAGAAGGGGGCAGTAAGTTTTGGACTTGACACTGAGAGAAATTGCCGAGCAAACTTGGGAACTGGCGATTAAAAATAACGTCCAGAAACTGAAAAATGTCGGAACATGTAAAGTTAATGCATGTGAGACGACAAGTTTTTCCATTCCCTTGCAATATTACAACTTTAAAGAAAGACGTAAATCTACGTATTGAATGAACGCGAACTTTCAAATAATTCACCGTTATAGGTAGAATTTATCTGATGGCGTGTAACTGTGTTAGATCGTTCGCTTTGCAGTGAAGCCCGCCAATAACAACCTGATAAAAGAAGCTGGCCATTGATCACCGGCCACTTTTCTTACTGCACAGATTACCATCGATACTTTTTGTTTTAAAGACAGCAAAGAGCTTTTAACATCTTAGTTATACAACTGTCCTTATTAACAATTTTAAGAAATGGGTAAATATTTTATATGTTAAAATTTAAATTTATGCTTTCATATTTTTTTGTGAACACTCTGTGCTGCTCAAAGGATCGAAGATTTTACCAAATATGAAGAGCAGCAGTTCCACCGCTGCCAGCCCATTTTGAATGGGAATGAAATTACTTTAAATAAAGAAATTCATCATACTCAGTTACTCAACAGGACGAACCATAGACCCGATCGTAGCACTAACTAAATTAGTAACATGAGTGAGTGTAGTGGTGAGCCATAGAGCACAGAAACTGAGCGAGTAAAAGTCGCGTATTGAGGGTTGCATCCATTAGAAATTAAGGCGCCGCTGTTTACGTCAGTGTTATACTGGCATATTTGGCGCTACAGCTCAGGAAGCATGATGAAACTGAGAACGGTGGCGCTCTCATACTGAAGTGTACAGGCGTGTAACGCTAGATGTGACTTAGTACGAAAGCTGAGTCACGATCTTGCTGTAGTACTGGAGCATTGACGAAGTGTAAACGAACGATTACCAGGACCAGATGACCCCTAACGAAACTGAAGCGAATGGTGGAAATTGAATATTAAGTGACGCGGTATACACAATTGCAAATTCGTTCAACAAGAGGAAGCGTTTGGAAAAAGTTCGATGCTATAGTCCAATCTTGAGAGAAAAACGTACAAAGTTCATTCAATGCCAACAAAATGATTGTCTTTTTATTTATTCCACTTACAACATGAGAAAACGAAGTATAGAGCAGCGTCTTTGTTGTGTCCCTGGGACCAGAAATCGCGCTATTTGTATATTCTTCCGATCATGCCGACTTAGTTTATGGGCTAATAACGAGGGTAGTTGCTCATTGTCTCTGCAACTTTTTTGTCGACAGCTGTACACTTTATTTTACAAGTTAATCACCATTTAGAGGAACATTTTCATCTTCGGCGCTGTGACCGAGCGGTTCTAGGCGCTTCAGTCCGGAACGGCACTGCTGCTACATTCGTAGGTTCGAATCCTGCCTCGGGCATCGATGTGTGTGATGTCCTTAGGTTAGTTAGGTTTAAGTAGTTCTAAGTCTAGGCGACTGATGACCTCAGATCCCATAGTGCTTTAGAGCTATTTGAACCAAGAGGCGCCTTGCCACGATTCCTGCGGCTCGCCTCGTCGGAGGTTCGACTCCTCCCTTGGGCATGGGTGTGTGTGTTGTCGTTAGCTTAAGTTAGATTAAGTAGTGTGTAACCTTAGGGACCTATGACCTCAGCAGTTTGGTTCCACAGAATATACCACAAATTTCCAATTTCCAGAGTCTCTCCATTGTATTAAGCTGAAACTAGTACGTTCCAGTAATAAGACTTACTGTTCCTACGTTAATGTCTTGAAAATGTATCAGGAAGACAAATAAAACTGCACAGAGTATGTTATTCACGAAAACTTAAAATTTGTCCGTTATGATAAATGCAGTCAAGATCATTTTGCTGAAAAAAGGAGAGTTGTTAGTCGTGTGAATCTGAGTAAAAGGAAGTTTTCTGTACATAAAAATGTTCAGAACTGTTACTAATTAGTTGGCCTGAAGTTGAGCGGGGTCTTGAAAGCAGTATTGGCATTCAAGATCGACTGAAGAGGCTGTTACATTATCTCTAAGTGATTTCGTGTTATCAAAAGTGGAAATACGACATCTGTTTGACATTTACATGACGCTAGTTCAGAATATGATGTGTAATTGCTCTCGTAACTGATTAGTTCCGAGCGGTCTAAGACGCTGCAGTCATAGACTGGTCTCGGCGGAGGTTCGAGTCCTCCCTCTGGCAGGAGTGTGTGTGTTTGTCCTTAGGATAATTTAGGTTAAGTAGTGTGTAAGCTTAGAGACTGATGACCTTAGCAGTTAAGTCCCATAAGATTTCACACACATTTCAACATTTTTTGAAGTGATTAGTTGCATGAGCTAATATCGCTGATTGTTGTAACAACGGTCGATAACAACTGAACTACGAAACTCTATTAATTCTTGAGGTTATTATGAGTTTTATTTACGACAGTCACGTAATTAGTGCCCGCTAATCCTATAAAAATAAATCTGCTAAGTTGAATGATTTCTTCGGAAGCGGCGGTGATATCGATCATTTCTGTTCTGGAGGACTAATTTGCAACATTTTCGTAAACTTACGGCCTTAGCAGAGATATATTATGAGTCAGTTTAAGGATTAGCAAGTCGCTATTGGCGTTGAAAGACCTAATCGGTCAATATACGGTATCAGAGGTGTGAATATCGTTGCGAACCTACTGCTGTTATCTAATTGCACAGTTGGGGCGATCGATAGACACGGTGAATTAACTGTAATGTTGAAACTTCCTGGCAGATTAAAACTGTGTGCCGGACCGAGACCCGAACCCGCGACATTTGCCTTTCGCGGGCAAGTGCTCTATCATATCACTCCGCTGAAGAGTGAAAATCTCATTCTGGAAACATCCCCCAGGCTGTGGCTAAGCCATGTCTCCGCAATATCCTGTCTTTCAGGAGTGCTAGTTCTGCAAGGTTCGCAGGAGACTTTCTGTGAAGTTTGGAAGGTAGGAGACGAGGTACTGGCAGAAGTGAAGCTGTGAGGACGGGGCGTGAGTCGTGCTTGGGTAGCTCAGTTGGTAGAGAACTTGCCCGCGAAAGGCAAAGGTCCCGACTTCGAGTCTCTGTCCGGCACACAGTTTTAATCTGCCAGGAAGATTCATATCAGCGCACACTCCGCTGCAGAGTGAAAATCTCATTCTGGAAACTGTTATGTTCTCGCCACTCGTTGTAAGTGATAGCGGGAGTTCTTTGTGAACTACAAACAGCATACAGTCGCGAAGTGATTAGTGTCAGCGCGTGACGCATTGCTGGACGTAGCAACATGCGGCTCCCTGCCGCAGGTGTTGGCCGCAGCTGCGTGACTACGATGACGCCAGCGCCGCGTTGCAAGGTCTGCTGTAAGAGAAGCTGCTGCAGCTGGCCGCTGCGCAGTCAGCTGTACATTGGAGGTAAGTAGTGCGCAGCCAGCGTTACCTGTGAGTACGCGAACCGGTCGACGGTGGTGGGCGGCGTCGCCCTGCTGTCGTAGAGGCCTGACAGCGCGTGTGTGATGGGCGGCAGCGACCCGTGCACGCGCGCCTGCAACACATCCTGTGCCACTGCCCGTTCCGCAATCTCTCCACCTGGCGTCCACTACCGTACATCATACTCCCAGGCAGCTAGCTACAGTAAACGGTGTGAATCAGCTGCCCCTGGCGCTGGGTCTTATGCAGCCCGCAACGCATTCCGATACTACGTACGAGATTCTCATACTGTATTACACTACTGGCCATTAAAATTGCTACACCAACAAGAAATGCAGACGACAAATGGGTATTCATTGGACAAATATATTATACTAGATCTGACATGTGATTACATTTTCACGCAATTTGGGTGCGTACATCCTGAGAAAGCAGTACCCAGAACAACCACCTCTGGCCGTAATAACGGCTTGGATACGCCTGGGCATTGAGTCAAACAGAGATTGGGTGGCGTGTACAGGTACAGCTGCCCTTGCAGCTTCAACACGATACCACAGTTCATCAACAGTAGTGACTGGTGTATTGTGATGAGCCAGTTGATGGGCCACCATTGACCAGACGTTTTCGATTGGAGGGAGATCTGAAGAACGTGCTGGCCAGTGCAGCATTCGAACATTTTCTGTATCAAGAAAGGCGCGTACAGGACCTGCAACATGCGGTCGTGCATTATATTGCTGAAATTTAGGGTTTCGCAGTTATCGAATGAAGGGTAGAGCCATTGGTCGTAACGCATCTGAAATGTAACGTTCACTGTTTAAAGCGCCGTCAAGGCGAACAAGAGGTGACCGAGACGTGTAACCAATGGCACCCCATACCATCACGCCGGGTGATACGCCAGTATGGCGATGACGAATACACGCTTCCAATGTGCGTTCACCGCTATGTCGCCAAACACGGATGCGACCATCATGATGTTGTAAACAGAACCTGGATTCATCCGAAAAAATGACGCTTTGCCATTCGTGCACCCAGGTTCGTCGCTAAGTACACTATCGCAGGCGCTCCTGTCTGTGATTCAGCGTCGAGAGTAAACGCAGCCATAGTCTCCGAGCAGATAGTCCACGCTGCTACAAACGTCGTCGGACTGTTCGCGCAGATGGTTGTTGTCTTTCAAACGTCCCCATCTGTTGACTCAGGGATCGAGACGTGGCTGCACGATCCGTTACAGCCATGCGGATAAGGTGCCTGTCATCTCGACTACTAGTGATACGAGGCCGTTGGGATCCAGCTCGGCGTTCCGTATTACCCTTCTGAACCCACCGATTCCATATTCTGCTAACAGTCATTGGATCTCGACCAACGCGAGCAGCAGTGTCGCGATACGATAAACCGCAATCGCGATAGGCTACAATCCGACCTTTTCCAAAGTTGGAAACGTGATGGTACGCATTTCTCCTCCTTACACGAGGCATCACAACAACGTTTCACCAAGCAACGCCGGTCAACTGCTGTTCGTGTACGAGAAATCGGTTGGAAACTTTCCTCATGTCAACACGTTGTAGGTGTCGCCACCGGAGCCAACCTTGTGTGAATGCTCTGAAAAGCTAATCATTTGCATACGACAGCATCTTCTTCCTGTCGGTTAAATTTCGCGTCTGTAGCACTTCATCTTCATGATGTAGCAATTTTAATGGCCAGCAGTGTATTTCGCTCGCTACACGTTAACTATTAGTCCTACAGAAAAGAAATGAATGGAACATTTTTGTGGGAAATTTACTGTAACTGAATTGTGTACTGGGATACGTTTCTCGCTGGGAGCAATGGTTTTCGATTTATTCAAGAAAAACGCGTTTCAAGTCACTTTTGTACGTTTTTCTTTAATAATTAGAAAAGTACTGCGTATAACGAAAACGTAGCCCAAAACGAAATTTAACTACATTAAATTTCCTACAAAAGTTCCCTTTCGTTTTTCCTGTAGGACTAATAGTTTGGATGTAGTGAGTGAGAGAATATGAAAATCTTGCGCATGGTATTTGAAGGGAGTGTGGGCTGATAAAAAAAGCAGTGGTAGGGGCATCTTAATCACCTGTACATCCTCCGCGAGCGCATGCTGATGCCCACAACCACGAGGCCAAACTACTGCAGGGATTCTCTAAAACTATATGCTAAGCCAGAGCTGACACTTTACAAATCTACGGCAGCTAGCTGTACAACGTGGAGAGTGCCTCACAAAGGTACGTACGTGAACTACTGAAATATGGGATTCTAACATTCCTTTTCCCTACTGTTGATTTCGCTCTATTTTATCCCTTCAAATTAAAAATACACCCAGACCTATAAGAAAAAATTAAAAGAAAGGCCAAATGTTTTGTGAATTGATTTGTATAAAAGTAATAAACAAAACACATCAGACAAACATTTGATGTGCCCTTCAGTTATGCTCGAAATCATCTACAGCAAATGATGTGCTGACAGAGAAAGCACATTCTTTTGCCTGATATTTCAAGGATTCTCTGTTGAAAGTTTTTTGGAACTTTGTTACATCTTTGGACAGAGATGATAGAACTATGTCAATGCCACACAACAGAAGACTGCAAACTGTACATAATCCACCAAATACAGTACCATCTAGTTCTCTTTAAAAGTCTCAGATAATAACACTATACTTCAAGTTCACAATCGTCACCTCATTTGCTGCTCCTGATTTCGGACACCATTCAAAAATGTGTCAAATGTTTCTCTAATGTATTTCAGACAAATCACCTCAGAAAACATTTGATATTTTTTCAATTTTTTTTATTTTAAATTTTTTCATCGGCTGTTAGATATGGCACCAATATAACTTCTTATTCGCAAAATAGGCCTTGAAGAGATTAACTTTTTAACAATTCGTTTATTTAGCTGGCAATATCTCTTCGCAAAATATTTCAATATTTCCTCTAATAAGTAATTAAGTTTTTCTTTAAATGAAACAACAAGTTTACTGTTACCAGTCACCGTTTTATTTATTTCCAGGACGCGTTTCAAAGGTTTAAACCTCCATCATCGGGTGGATTTACATTAGTTAGTATGACATTTGTGTGTGTGTGTGTTGTGTTACGAGTTTTTGGAGGAACTTGTGGCACTGCCTAGTGGAGAAACAAGACACTATTTCAGAAAATGTTTTGAAACGCGTCGTGGAAATAAATAAAACGGTGACTGGTAACAGTAAACTTGTTGTTTCATTTAATGTCAATAACAGTCACGGTAAAGCCTAACCTAAAATGTTCACATTTAAAGTTAAGTTTTCCTTAATTACAGTGATTACTTTCAAGGAATAAAATATTTAATTACAAAACTAGGTCACACATTGTTCGTTTTGATACCCCATTTTTCCATTTCCACCTCTTCGTTTGGCTATGGAAATCCATTATATAATTTCTAGGGTGTCTCTTTTTCGCTCGGCTCATGCATTTTGACCAATAACTTCGGAGCGTATCTGCAGGGAGTGTTACAGGACTATTACTTTTCACGGCGTATGTAAATGACCTACTGGATAACGTCCTAAGTTCCATGAAGCTATTGTGTAAAGAGAAGTCGCAATACAATAGAATTTTAACTACTTGCAGAGGATCGACAATGGGTGCAGTGACTGACAATTAACCCGCAAACCAAATGTTACATACTACTATAAATAATCGAAAAGACTTGCGATTGTCTGATTTCACTATTGCCGCACAGTCAGTGGAAGGACGTACATCCATTAAAAGCA
Organism: Schistocerca cancellata; assembly: GCF_023864275.1. NCBI lineage: Eukaryota > Metazoa > Arthropoda > Insecta > Orthoptera > Acrididae > Schistocerca > Schistocerca cancellata. The sequence goes on along the minus strand of NC_064627.1, from coordinate 184,994,880 downwards.
GAGGGTGGACAAACATATAGAAACAACGCAGGAATTATGTGCTCGAACATAAATGCAGATTGGAAGGAAAATCAGCATTGGCCGTATTTTGTTGTTTTATTGTCAGAAAAATCGATTTTCGGTCACTTAGTGACCATCCTCAGTGCTAAAAGTTAAAATTTTTTTTCACACAACGATCAGAGAGTATAAAACCGAAAATCACAACTACACCTGCATATGAACGTAACAGTTGGTAGGAACATACCTGTAATATACAATCAAAATTCGTAGGCAACAGGGCTTGGAACGCCCTCTATGTGACATGTGTCACGTGAAGACTTAATATTACTGGTTTTGCAAGATATTAACACGAACTACCTCTTGTGCATTTGTGACTCATGAAGTAATTCAAAATTTAAAATGTACGTAAAAAACATAGCAAACGAAGGGGGAAGGAAACATCTAAAATACACTGGCGAATTGTTTTTTAAAAAAACCAACTTACAAAACATAAAACAGATCTATAATAAGTTGTCAGAATGCAGGACTTGTCCTTCCCCCTTCGCCTGCTATGTTTTTTTTACGTACATTTTAAATTTTGAATTACTTCATGAGTCACAAATGCACAAGAGGTATTTTTTGTGTTAATGTCTTGCAAAACCAGTAATATTAAGGCTTCACATGACACATGTCACGCAGAGGGCGTTGCAAGCCCTGTCACACCGAGGTCTAATGAACAGGTGCATGTAAACAGCGGCCTCAGTTTATGTGATCGCTCTAAGATTACGGTTATAGCTTGATACCAGTGTCTACCACTGTTGCAAGTATGTTCCTACCAACTGTTACGTTCACACGCAGGTGTAGTTGTGATTTTCGGTTTTATACTCTCTGATCGTTATGTGAAAAAACTTTTAACTTCTAGCACTGAGGATGGTCACTAAGTGACCGAAAATCGATTTTGCTGACCATAAAACAACACAATACAGCCAATGCTGATTTTCCTTCCAATTCTATCCACTATTTGGTCGTGGTGCACACAACACGCCATGGAGTCGCCAATTAATAAATGCAGATGCTAGGAAAGCCTGCAGGTTCGGCTGTTGTTTTCCATCACGAACGGCAGCTGTTCAATCTCCTCAATACTTTCGAAGGTCAGTTGTGGTCAGAGCAGTGTTTTGTGTAGTGTGAGTGTATTATGTCGCGGACAAGTGAACTCGAACGAGTGCAAACTGTTGGTTCTCGTCTCATATGTGCTTCCGTAATCCAGAGATCCGAAATGTTTGGTGTTTCAAGAGGCACTGTATCGAATATCTGTACCACTTACAGTGAGCAGGAAAACAGCGTCTGCTACGTCACAACGCGGACTAAAGTGTCTGTTGTCGAATCGTGGCAGACGATCACTAAAGAGTATTGTGACAAAAATGAGGGGACGATAGCGGCAAAGTCACTACACAACTGAAAATCGCACTCGCGAACCCTGTCAGGACTAAATCAGTACGAAGGGAAATTCAGGGCGACCTGGAATTCGAAAATCACGCACAGTGATGCAAATACCAGTAACAGGTTTACGTGGTGCCGTGGCTTTAAGGCCTGGACTATGGGGCAGCGAAAGAACGTAATTTGGTTGGATGAGTCTTGTTTAACACAGTTTACAAATTTCAACCGAGTATACGTAACAAGAGTGAAACAGTCCTTTGGGTCGGTAACGATTTTGGCAGCCATATCGTGGGTGTGCAACCGTATCTGAAGTTGCACTTGATAATGGAATCAAGACAGAAGACAAATCAAGACACTCTTATTGGATTTGCGACCGAGAAAAAGCGTTCGACAATGCAAAATGTTGCAAGGTGACCGATATTCTGACAAAAAATTGGAGTAAGCTATTGAGAAAGATGGATGATATACAACACATACAAATATCACGAAGCTACAGTAAGATTGGAAGATCAAGATGAAGTGTTCGGATTAAAAAGCGTGTAAGAAAAGAAAGTAGTCTTCTACCCCTACCGACCAATCTCTGCACTGAAGAAGCAATATCTGAAAAAATAGATTCAAGACGGTTTAAAATTCAGGATGAAAGGATATCAATAATAAGATTCGCTGATGAGATAGCTATCCGCAGCGAAAATGAAGAGGAATTAGAGGATCTGTTGAATGGAATTAACAGTCTGACGAGTACAGAATACAGATTGAGAGTAAACCGGAAAAGTAGCAAGTAACGAGGGAGAAGCGGAAATGAGAGACTTAACGTTAATATTGGTGGTCACGATGTTGAAGTTGAGGAATTCTGCTACGTTATAACCAAAATAACCCAGGCGGACGAAGCAATGGGGATATAAAAAGCAGATTAGCACAGGAAAAGCCATCGTATCCGGCCAAAGACGTTTTCTGGTACCAAATACAGAATCTAATTCGAGGAAGATATGCTGGGAATGTAGATCTGGGGCACACCCTTGTGTGGTAGTGACTGAGGGAAAACCGGAACAGAAGAGAATCGAAGCATTTGACATTTGGTGCTACGGAAGAACTTTGAAAATCAGACGGACTGATAAGTTTTTCTCCACGAATCAGCATGATTTTAGGAAGTAACGCTCGTGCGAAACTCAGCCTGCCCTTTCCTCACACGATATACTGCGAACCATGGATGAAGGGCCACAGGCTGATTTCATATTTCTAGAATTACTGAAAGCATTTGACTCGGTGTTCCTTTGCAGACTGTTAACGAAGGTAAGAGGATATGAAGTACAGGGCTATTACAAATGATTGAAGCGATTTCATAAATTCACTGTAGCTCCATTCATTGACATATGGTCACGACACACTACAGATACGTAGAAAAACTCATAAAGTTTTGTTCGGCTGAAGCCGCACTTCAGGTTTCTGCCGCCAGAGCGCTCGAGAGCCCAGTGAGACAAAATGGCGACAGGAGCCGAGAAAGCGTATGTCGTGCTTGAAATGCACTCACATCAGTCAGTCATAACAGTGCAACGACACTTCAGGACGAAGTTCAACAAAGATCCACCAACTGCTAACTCCATTCGGCGATGGTATGCGCAGTTTAAAGCTTCTGGATGCCTCTGTAAGGGGAAATCAACGGGTCGGCCTGCAGTGAGCGAAGAAACGGTTGAACGCGTGCGGGCAAGTTTCACGCGTAGCCCGCAGAAAATTGGCTCATGCCACAACTGGAGACCGACAGCGCCGACTTCATTTTTCAACAGGATGGTGCTCCACCGCACTTCCATCATGATGTTCGGCATTTCTTAAACAGGAGATTGGAAAACCGATGGATCGGTCGTGGTGGAGATCATGATCAGCAATTCATGTCATGGCCTCCACGCTCTCCCGACTTAACCCCATGCGATTTCTTTCTGTGGGGTTATGTGAAAGATTCAGTGTTTAAACCTCCTCTACCAAGAAACCTTCCAGAACTGCGAGCTCGCATCAACGATGCTTTCGAACTCATTGATGGGGACATGCTGCGCCGAGTGTGGAAAGAACTTGATTATCGGCTTGATGTCTGCCGAATCACTAAATGGGCACATATCGAACATTTGTGAATGCCTAAAAAAACTTTTTGAGTTTTTGTACGTGTGTGCAAAGCATTTTGAAAATATCTCAAATAATAAAGTTATTGTAGAGCTGTGAAATTGCGTCAATCATTTGTAATAACCATGTACGTTCGCAGATCTGTGAGTGAGTCGAAAAGTTTTCAAGTAATAGAACCCAGTATGTTGTCTTTTAGTGTACAGCAGAGACATTGGTTTCGTCAGGAGTGCCCCAGGGAAGTGTGATAGGGCTGCTGTTGTTCTCTATATACACTCCTGGAAATTGAAATAAGAACACCATGAATTCATTGTCCCAGGAAGGGGAAACTTCATTGACACATTCCTGGGGTCAGATACATCACATGATCACACTGACAGAACCACAGGCACATAGACACAGGCTACAGAGCATGCACAATGTCGGCACTAGTACAGTGTATATCCACCTTTCGCAGCAATGCAGGCTGCTATTCTCCCATGGAGACGATCGTAGAGATGCTGGATGTAGTCCTGTGGAACGGCTTGCCATGCCATTTCCACCTAGCGCCTCAGTTGGACCAGCGTTCGTGCTGGACGTGCAGACCGCGTGAGACGACGCTTCATCCAGTCCCAAACATGCTCAATTTGGGACAGATCCGGAGATCTTGCTGGCCAGGGTAGTTGACTTACACCTTCTAGAGCACGTTGGGTGGCACGGGATACATGCGGACGTGCATTATCCTGTTGGAACAGCAAGTTCCCTTGCCGGTCTAGGAATGGTAGAACGATGGGTTCGATGGCGGTTTGGATGTACCGTGCACTATTCAGTGTCCCCTCGACGATCACCAGTGGTGTACGGCCAGTGTAGGAGATCGCTCCCCACACCATGATGCCGGGTGTTGGCCCTGTGTGCCTCGGTCGTATGCAGTCCTGATTGTGGCGCTCACCTGCACGGCGCCAAACACGCATACGACCATCATTGGCACCAAGGCAGAAGCGACTCTCATCGCTGAAGACGACACGTCTCCATTCGTCCCTCCATTCACGCCTGTCGCGACACCACTGGAGGCGGGCTGCACGATGTTGGGGCGTGAGCGGAAGACGGCCTAACGGTGTGCGGGACCGTAGCCCAGCTTCATGGAGACGGTTGCGAATGGTCCTCGCCGATACCCCAGGAGAAACAGTGTCCCTAATTTGCTGGGAAGTGGCGGTGCGGTCCCCTACGACACTGCGTAGGATCCTACGGTCTTGGCATGCATCCGTGCGTCGCTGCGGTCCGGTCCCAGGTCGACGGGCACGTGCACCTTCCGCCGACCACTGGCGACAACATCGATGTACTGTGGAGACCTCACGCCCCACGTGTTGAGCAATTCGGCGGTACGTCCATCCGGCCTCCCGCATGCCCACTATACGCCCTCGCTCAAAGTTCGTCAACTGCACATACGGTTCACGTCCACGCTGTCGCGGCATGCTACCAGTGTTAAAGACTGCGATGGAGCTCCGTATGCCACGGCAAACTGGCTGACACTGACGGCGGCGGTGCACAAATGCTGCGCAGCTAGCGCCATTCGACGGCCAACACCGCGGTTCCTGGTGTGTCCGCTGTGCCGTGCGTGTGATCATTGCTTGTACAGCCCTCGCGCAGTGTCCGGAGCAAGTATGGTGGGTCTGACACACCGGTGTCAATGTGTTCTTTTTTCCATTTCCAGGAGTGTACATAGACTATATGATCTAAAATATCCGGACACCCCCCAAAACATACAATTTTCATACTAGGGGCATTGTGCTGCCACCTACTGCCTGGTACTCCATATCAGCGACCTCAGTATTGATTAGACATCGGGAGAGAGCAGAATGGGCCGCTCCGCGGAATTCGCGGACTTCGAACTTGGTCAGATGATTGGTTGTCACTTGTGTCATACGTCTGTAAGCGAGATTACCACGTTTGTAAACATCCCTAGGTCCACTGTTTCCGATGTGATAGTGAAGTGGAAACTTGAAAGGACACGTACAGCACGAAAGTGTACAGGCCGAACTCGTCTCTCGTTGACAGAGAACGCCGACAGTTGAAGAGGGTCGTAATGTGTAATAGGCAGATATCTACCCAGACCACCACACAGGAATTCCAAACTGCATCAGGATCCACTGCAAATTCTATGACAGTTAGGCGGGAGCCGAGAAAACTGGATTTCATGGTCGAGCGGCTGCATATAATCCACTCATCACACAAGTAAATCTCAAACGACGCCTCGCTCGGGGTAAGGAGCGTAAACATTGGACGATTGAACAGTGAAAAAACGTTGTCTGGAGTAATTAATCACGGTACACAATGTGGCGATCCGATGTCAGGATGTGGGTATGGCGAATGCCAGGTGAACGTCATCTGCCAGAGTGTGTAGTGCCAACAGTAAAATTCGGAGGCGGTGGTGTTATGGTGTGGTCGTGTTTCTCGTGGAAGGGGCCTGCACCCCTTGTTGTTTTGCGTGGCACTATCACAGCACAGGCCTACATTGATGTTTTAAGCACTTTTTTGCTTCCCACTGTTGAAGAGCAATTCGGGGATGGCGATTGCATCTTTCAACAGGATCGAGCACCTGTTCATAATGCAAGACGCGTAACGGAGTGGTTACACGATAATAACATCCCTGTAATGACTTGACCTGCACAGAGTCCTGACCTGACCCGTATAGAACACTATTGGAAAGTTCTGGAATACCGACTTCATACCAGGCCTCACCGACCGTCATCGCTGTCTCTCCTCAGTGCAGCATTCCGTGAAGAATGAGCTGCCACTTCCCGAGAAACCTTGAGTGTGTGGTTGCAGGAGTGGAACTTGTTATCAAGGCTAAGGATGGACCAACTCCATATTGAATTTCAGCATTACCGATGGAGGGCGCAGGGAACTTGTAAGTCATTTTCAGCCAGGTGTCCGGATACTTTTGATGACATAGTGTGAATGGTTTGGTGGACAGGATGGGCAGCAATCTGCAGTTGTCTGCAAATGATGCTGTGGTGTGCGGCAAGGTATCGAAGCTGAGTTACCGAAAAATGGTTCAAATGACTCTAGGTACTATGGGACTTAACATCTGAGGTCATCAGTCCTATAGCCTTAGAACTACTTAAACCTAACTAATGTAAGGACATCACAAACATCTATGCCCGAGGCAGGATTCGAACCTGCGATCGCTGCAGTCGCGTGGTTCCGGACTGAAGCGCCTAGAACCACTCGGCCACAACGGCCGGAGATTACTTTGGAGAGAAGGGTGAATGGACTCCACCCACCTCCATCACCACTACCTGAATTCTCCACTATTTTGCAAAGAGAATGGTCGGAGATTCCATCTAAAACTGTACAGGACCTGCATTTATCCATTCAGAGTCGACCGGAAGTTGTTTCGAAAGCCAGATGTTTTCCTACGCCGTGTTAGGCATGGTAATGTATTCTTGGTGTAGTTCACGTTCCTACGTTAAGCGCTCGCACGTGGGAAAGACTCTAATGCCACACTAATCCCCTGATTACGTGTCGGTGTTTATACACCCGCATCGGAGTCGCGCCACGTTGCATACACGCTAAAGAAATGCCCTCAGACGGAAACTTTTTGCTCGCCCCTTGTATTATAGAAGACCTAAGTGACATGAAAAATACAGAGGAACCTTCTACCCTGTTGTGGGTGTCAATGGCTGATGATCATGCTGCTGATGCTAATGATGATAATGACGAGAATCTGAGCAAACAATTTGTACATAGCGGCCCGCTTGGCTGAGCGGTTCTAGGCGCTACAGTCTGGAACCTCGCGACCGCTACGGTCGCAGGTTCGAATCCTGCCTCGGGCATGGATGTGTGTGATGTCCTTAGGTTAGTTAGGTTTAAGTAGTTCTGAGTTCTAGGGGACTGATGACCTCACATGTTAAGTCCCATAGTGCTCAGATCTATTTGAACCATTTGAATTTGTACATAACGATCACTATCTTGGTCAGCTCACACGGAAGGTTTACCATCTGTCATTTCGTCTGCAGATATTAATAGCCACTGTGCTTCTTCACGTTTTCGCGGTGCTTTGACTGATCCCGAAACCTAATGGATTACTAATAACTTCTCGTTTTTGCACGTATTGTCTGATATATGTCTTCTATAGATTCATCTACAGGAACTGCTTTCAAAATGGTTCAAGTGGCTCTGAGCACTATGGGACTTAACATCTATGGTCATCAGTCCCCTAGAACGTAGTACTACTTAAACCTAACTAACCTAAGGACATCACACACACCCATGCCCGAGGCAGGATTCGAACCTGCGACCGTAGCAGTCCCGCGGTTCCGGATTGCAGCGCCAGAACCGCTAGACCACCGCGGCCGGCTAAACTGGAAAGTTCTGTCGTTCGTCACAACACGTATCTTCCAGCAGTGTTCACTCACTTTAAAGCATGATGTACTGTTTTTCAAGTAAAGTTACGACAGCGGAAGTACAGGGCTATTACAAATGATTGAAGCGATTTCATAAATTCACTGTAGCTCCATTCTTTGACATATGGTCACGACACACTACAGATACGTAGAAAAACTCATAAAGTTTTGTTCGGCTGAAGCCGCACTTCAGGTTTCTGCCGCCAGAGCGCTCGAGAGCGCAGTGAGACAAAATGGCGACAGGAGCCGAGAAAGCGTATGTCGTGCTTGAAATGCACTCACATCAGACAGTCATAACAGTGCAACGACACTTCAGGACGAAGTTCAACAAAGATCCACCAACTGCTAACGCCATTCGGCGATGGTATGTACAGTTTAAAGCTTCTGGATGCCTCTGTAAGGGGAAATCAACGGGTCGGCCTGCAGTGAGCGAAGAAACGGTTGAACGCGTGTGGGCAAGTTTCACGCGTGGCTCATGCCACAACTGGAGACCGACAGCGCCGACTTCATCTATCAACAGGATGGTGCTCCACCGCACTTCCATCATGACGTTCGGCATTTCTTAAACAGGAGATTGGAAAACCGATGGATCGGTCGTGGTGGAGATCATGATCAGCAATTCATGTCATGGCCTCCACGCTCTCCCGACTTAACCCCATGCGATTTCTTTCTATGGGGTTATGTGAAAGATTCAGTGTTTAAACCTCCTCTACCAAGAAACGTGCCAGAACTGCGAGCTCGCATCAACGATGCTTTCGAACTCATTGATGGGGACATGCTGCGCCGAGTGTGGGAGGAACTTGTTTATCGGCTTGATGTCTGCCGAATCACTAAAGGGGCACATATCGAACATTTGTGAATGCCTAAAAAAACTTTTTGAGTTTTTGTATGTGTGTGCAAAGCATTGTGAAAATATCTCAAATAATAAAGTTATTGTAGAGCTGTGAAATCGCTTCAATCATTTGTAATAATCCTGTATAAGCCATGAAGTTGAAATTTTATCCGTTTTATTTCCAAGATTATAAATTTATTCTTATGGTTTTCTGTCTTGGCGTTTCAGCTGTTGCAAAGAAAGTTAAAACGCTTTTCTTGCAATACGAGGCGTGTTCAATAACTAACGGCATTTTCGTAATTTCGCGACTGTAATGGTCCGGTTGGCGATTCGTGCGATCTTTTCATTGCAGTGTTTGTACACATGTCTTAAAAATATATGTAGAGTGTTATTCTTCGACACTGTCAATAGGGAGATACGCGATCTGTTGATTTAAAACACGTGTGGAAAAAAATCCTACGTCAAGGTCACAAATTTTCTTTATTGATTACCAGTTTCGGTTCATTGACGAGCTACCCTCACATCTAAAATTAAAAATTGTAGATGGTTGTGTAAGCTGACATCGTTAATAAGGTAGATGACAGCTATCAGACAGGCATTTCCTTCTTTTCCTTGTCGCGTTACGAATATCTGCTATCTTGTTTATATCCAGGTACGGGCGATCACTGCTTTTTGGAAATTTGTGGGAAGGTCTTATGGGACCAAATTGCAGAGGTTATCGATCCCTAAGCCTACACACTACTTAATCTAACTTAAGCTAACGACAACACACACACCCATGCCCAAGGGATGAGTCGAACCTCCGACGGGGGGAGCCGCGCGAACCGTGGCAAGGCGCCACAGACCGCGCGGCTATCCTGCGCGGCCTATCATTGCTGTGTATTGTTTGTACAGCTGTGTAGCAATATGGGCACTGTAACAAAGTTTGATTAGTGATTAACGTTGTCAGTTTTCATAACCAACAACGATTTTTCATTTTAGAGATGAAAATGGCTCTTCAGTGACCGAAACTATAATCAATAAAGAAAAATTGGGATTTTATGTACAGTGTTACGCATATCGGATATATGATCTGTTGTTAGCTGTCAAAATAGGTTACGTGCGTTTTAGTAGTATCGGCGATTATCTGTTTCGTATAAAACTGGATCATAGATTTATCTTAAATTCTGATATAAGATCGAAATAAATTGAAATAAAGTTTTAAAAATGTTAAGTATTGCTTTTGGTGATTCTGCTGTGAGTAAAATAAAGAGTTTACGATTGATATAAGCGTTTGGCAAAAGGCCATGAATACTCTGAAGATAAATGAAATCGAGGAAAAAGTAAAAGAAATGATTATGAATGATAGTCGAACCAGAATCACAGAAGTCATCCATGACGTTGACATATCAGTTGGCTAATGCCATGAAGTTACAAGAAGGTCGAAGAGAGCAGTAAAATGTCAGGATAAACTTTACTGTGTTCTTCCGATATTAACGGCATACAGCAGCATGGATTCTTTCCGAAAGTTCGAACGATCACTGTGGAGAACTACTCTCGTTTAACGTCGTAAACGTGAAATAATCTGAAAAAATCTCTGTGTGTGCAGAAAGAATTCGTGCCTTTTGCACCACGATAAAGCGCCAGCTTACGTTTCGTTGCTTGTTCGTGAACTTTTGGCCAAAATAAAGTTGTAACGGTTCCCAGCCCTGTATTCAATTAAAATAATTCAATGTGACTCTTTTCTACCCCCAAAAAATGAGAAACATTAAATGGATGCCGTTTTACGAGTATCGACGAGATCAGAAACTCAGAGACTAAAAGCCATCGCAAAGATCAAGTTCCAGAAGCGTTTCGGGGTGTTCAAAAAATGACGTGAATTTCTTAATAATTCTGATTATTTGTTTACATCAATGTTTTTCCGTCAGAACCGTCTTCGTTAGATATCACGCACTTATGCCAGCGCTTTGCTCAATTAAATTTACCTGACTAACTTAAGACAAACGCTGAAGTGGTTGAAATTAAGCTTATTAACGATTCGCGAGTCTTACTGAAGATGCATTTCACGATTACTGAATTTCCACATTAGTATCAATTATCGAACAAACATTAAGGGCTAAATTACGACCACTTCAATAAGGATTATTTCCAATAGAGCCGCAATCCCTAACACAAATCCTCTTAAATATGAAAATCACGTTAATACTCTATTTCACGCCGACGCTTGCGTGTGCCATCCTTTCTCTTTTAAGGAGTGCTTTTACGGCCTATTAAAATGAGACTCCCTGTGCTTCCGCCCCAAACTGCAATTCTTCCTACAAATCCCCCGACCGTAATTTGAATAAAACACGCGAGAACGTTTCTACGGCTGTGCCCTCTCCCGGGCTACGTGCGAGGCATCTAGCAGGATTTCTCAGAACCAACTCCTGCTAGCGCTGCCGCTTCAGCCCTCTGCCGGCGAATCGTCAAACTACGTCAGCTGCGCGGTAACGTCCATGTCCATATATTCCGTCCACCTGCCGATTCTGCAACGTATTCCTGTTGTTTTACAAGTTTATTGTATCTCAAAGTTAGCCTACTTACATCATGAAGCTGTATACTGTGTCGGGTATTTTCTTTTCCCTCTATTCTGACAAAAAATAAATGATGTCAAGCAGATTTGTTTTAATTTTCAATTTTCGATATTGAGGACACGGCGTTCAGTTTACAAATTTTTGAAACTCTTATAAATTAGTAAAGTAGCTTTTTGCGAATTAGGAACTTACGATGGCAGAATTTTAGTCGATCTGAGTTTACTCTTCTGTTCGACTTCCTGTAGGAACAAACACATTATTGCTGCAAGCAACAACGAGGCGACGGTTTGTTTTTTTTTTTTTTTTTTTTTAATTTCAGTGGTGCCGTCAACCGTAAATGTGTTGAAAAACTGGGAGTAATCATCACGAAATGACTAGTAGCTCAGTGCAAATTTTTTAAATTACGGTTGCAACAACTGATTAATTTCAAAATTTAAAAAGGCTTTCCTGTCACACTGAAGAGTTATATATTTTTACATCGCAGTTCTGCTTTCACCTTTGAGATTCTTGAAGCTCCAGCTTTTCTTATATCAAAGAGGAAGATCATCAGATGCTAAAAGTCTGTTGCAAGTTCGTTAACAGTTTGCGTTAAAGATAGTCGCAGTTTTTTTGTGATTAGACCAGAGTTATTGTTGTAAGCCTAGTGCAATACATGTTCCAAAAATTTGTTCAGCATTTAGTGCTGACTCAGCTAACATAATAGAAGATGTATTCCTCTGGCATATCAGTAAGGCGCAGACTTAGTATTACTTTGCGTCATATTTTGGTTATATATGCAGACAGTGGTGACGGATGAAAATTTGTACCGAGGCCAGGATTCGAACCCACCCTTGGTACAAATTTTTATTCTTTGCTTTAGTCTGCATACCTACTTGTACTGAGATATGTCTTCCATATGTTAACGTTAACTGCTTCACGAAAAGGAGTTGGTACAGTTTGCCTTGCAAATATAGAGTTGTGGCTTAGCTATCACCTAAATGTTTAACATAGCAGATAAAGTCCTTCAAAATAAAACACGTGCTCTCTTGTATCATACGCTTATGCCAGCAAAGTGCTGAAATATCTGAGAAGGACCGTTTTACAGGGGAAACAGTGATGCAAACGAATAATCAAAAGTATAAAGAAATACCCATTACTTTTTTGGAAACTCCGAAACACTTACGCATCTTGATATTTGAGACCTGACAAGGACTCATGAACCATATAGTTTCATTTAATTCTGATGATTATGAAAATGAATCTAATGCATATAACGCAAAAAAATTAGAAACCACAATGCCCTGAGCTAATAATACTTACCTCTGAAAGCTTTTGGCTGTTTGTGTTATGATGACAGGTAGTTTTACGCTCTGAAATGACTCATTGTAATTTTAAGGCAGTTGAAATCATACATAACGATTAACGATTAAAACTGTATCAAATGTTTTAGATCGGCATATGATGCCGAGTGTCCTACATAGAATGATCCGCTGTATATTTCTTCCCATTGAAGATATTTAGATGAAAGACTTGGTTTAAGGTAGTGACATTTTTTTTGGTCGTGCCTTCGTCTATAAATTATAAATAGTTTTCCGCAATGCGTGAAATCAAGATTAATGCTGAGTCGAGAGGAAAAATTTACCTGGAAAAGAAGAATGGACATTTGAACATTCATCTTTCTTACACGGACATTTAATTTTTGTCTGATTAAATCATGATTCGTCTTAGGGAGATAACACTACTTATTGTTCAATTTGGACTTTGGTTTCACGACCGTACAGCTATTCATTATTAAGAATAGTCGGTTCTGAGTATTACCTGCGTACAATGACAAACAGACGTTAAGAACAATACTACCGTAATTCCATGATTCAATTTACAAAAAAATTGTTTGATTCTATTAATTTATAGTAAAATACATCAGGGGCACTAAACGAAAAAATTATCTGTTACGCGATTTTACGGCGATAATGGTTGTATGTTGCCTTTAGATCGCTGTTACGAAGAAATAGGAACTAGACGTATTTCCCGCGATGTAACAGGAAGCGAATTTTCACATTTACAAAGCCTGACTTTTGGTTTTTAACTGTGGTTGCAGTGAGACATACGATTTGCTATGCGCTCGTCGAAATTTATTGCATGAGTTTCTTTTTTTTAATTTCTTTATGGAGACGGTTAAATAGGTTAAATAGTGTAAGAATTGGAATCGAAATGGCATTTTAAGGTTTTTTTATTTTTTATTCTTTTTTATTTTTTTATTTTTTTATTTATTTACTTTTTTTTTGCAGCATACGGAGATTTTTAATCTGTGTTGGAGCGACAGCATTCTGCTTAAGCTGTGTAACAAAAGCAGTCAGTCTAGATCGAACTAACATTTACACTCCTGGAAATTGAAATAAGAACACCGTGAATTCATTGTCCCAGGAAGGGGAAACTTTATTGACACATTCCTGGGGTCAGATACATCACATGATCACACTGACAGAACCACAGGCACATAGACACAGGCAACAGAGCATGCACAATGTCGGCACTAGTACAGTGTATATCCACCTTTCGCAGCAATGCAGGCTGCTATTCTCCCATGGAGACGATCGTAGAGATGCTGGATGTAGTCCTGTGGAACGGCTTGCCATGCCATTTCCACCTAGCGCCTCAGTTGGACCAGCGTTCGTGCTGGACGTGCATACCGCGTGAGACGACGCTTCATCCAGTCCCAAACATGCTCAATGGGGGACAGGTCCGGAGATCTTGCTGGCCGGGGTAGTTGACTTACACCTTCTAGAGCACGTTGGGTGGCACGGGATACATGCGGACGTGCATTGTCCTGTTGGAACAGCAAGTTCCCTTGCCGGTCTAGGAATGGTAGAACGATGGGTTCGATGACGGTTTGGATGTACCGTGCACTATTCAGTGTCCCCTCGACGATCACCAGTGGTGTACGGTCAGTGTAGGAGATCGCTCCCCACACCATGATGCCGGGTGTTGGCCCTGTGTGCCTCGGTCGTATGCAGTCCTGATTGTGGCGCTCACCTGCACGGCGCCAAACACGCATACGACCATCATTGGCATCAAGGCAGAAGCGACTCTCGTCGCTGAAGACGACACGTCTCCATTCGTCCCTCCATTCACGCCTGTCGCGACACCACTGGAGGCGGGCTGCACGATGTTGGGGCGTGAGCGGAAGACGGCCTAACGGTGTGCGGGACCGTAGCCCAGCTTCATGGAGACGGTTGCGAATGGTCCTCGCCGATACCCCGGAGCAACAGTGTCCCTAATTAGCTGGGAAGTGGCGGAGCGGTCCCCTACGGCACTACGTAGGATCCTACGGTCTTGGCGTGCATCCGTGCGTCGCTGCGGTCCGGTCCCAGGTCGACGGGCACGTGCACCTTCCGACGACCACTGGCGACAACATCGATGTACTGTGGAGACCTCACGCCCCACGTGTTGAGCAATTCGACGGTACGTCCACCCGGCCTCCCGCATGCCCACTATACGCCCTCGCTCAAAGTCCGTCAACTGCACATACGGTTCACGTCCACGCTGTCGCGGCATGCTACCAGTGTTAAAGACTGCGATGGAGCTCCGTATGCCACGGCAAACTGGCTGACACTGAGGGCGGCGGTGCACAAATGCTGCGCAGCTAGCGCCATTCGACGGCCAACACCGCGGTTCCTGGTGTGTCCGCTGTGCCGTGCGTGTGATCATTGCTTGTACAGCCCTCTCGCAGTGTCCGGAGCAAGTATGGTGGGTCTGACACACCGGTGTCAATGTGTTCTTTTTTCCATTTCCAGGAGTGTATTATGGCAGTCTAGCCGTCAGGGCGTGCGGAAGTAAACGGTTTTGTGCAGCGGCGCGCCGGCCAATTTGCCCGAGCGGTTCTAGGCGCTTCATTCCGGAACCGCGATGCTGCTACGCGTGCAGGTTCGAATCTTGCCTCGGGCATGGATGTGTGTGATGTCCTTAGGTTAGCTAGGTTTAAGTAGTTCTAAGTGTAGGGGAATTATGACCTCAAATGTTAAGTCCCATAGTGCTCAGAGCCATTTTTTGCAGCGGCACGGTTGTTTACTGCGGAGCGCCTATTGTACTGAAGGGAAGTGTGGACTGAACTGAAAGTAACATGTTTTCCTGGAGGAGAGAAACATTGGTATATTGTTTTGCCAGTAACAAAGTGTAGCCTACGCCCTCGCTATTCAGAAATGAATGACAGATGATGTAAATTTTCTTGACGGAGAGTGATAGGTATTTAAATTAACAACACGGGGAATTTTGTAAATGCAAAACGTATAAATAACGGAGTTTCTGAACCAATAGTGAGGAATACTGATGGCGTAAACTTTAAGCATAATGACGGATCTGTCAGCACAATCGCAAAAACTTAAGCACGTATTCGTTTGTGCTATGCGAGCGTCAGTTTGCTGTTCGAACTGCCGCTCTACAATGTCATAGTAGAGGTTAGCTTAGGCGGGGCAGTTTATGGCATTAAGGAATATGTGTTGTGTCTGGCATGGCAAGTTAAATGGCAGTCGAATATGGCTCTGAGCACTATGGGACTTAACATCTGAGGTCATCAGTCTCCTAGACTTAGAACTACTTAAATTTAAGTAACCTAAGGACATCACACACATCCATGCCCGAGGCAGGATTAGAACCTGCGACCGTAGCGGTCGCGCGGTTCCAGACTGTAGCGACTAGAACCGCTCGGCCACACCGGCCGACTCAATTCATTTAAGACAACATCATTACCTTTTCGAATTTACGAACTCCTCGTAGTCACCTGAACACGAAAAATGTAATCACAAAAACGGTAAGAAGTTTTCTAAAAGTGAACTAAAATCAATTTGCAGAAGGTTGCTGCTGTGTGTTATAAATATTGTCTTGCAAATTTTTCAGTTTTTCTTCTTTAATATTCCAAATCTGGTACTGTTGATTGTGGTATCGTATACTAAACCTCCTCACGGTCTAAATTTTCCTTTGCAAAAAACCAAGTCATATGTTCCACTCCTCATGTTGGATACTTACAGCGATACAGGTAGTACCAGAATCTTCAATACGTCGGTGACACTCTAATAACAAAAACCTCCTCACGGTCTAAATTTTCCTTTGCAAAAAACCAAGTCATATGTTCCACTCCTCATGTTGGTTACTTACAGCAATACAGGTAGTACCAGAATCTTCAATACGTCGGTGACACTCTAATAACAAAAAGGATGTTGACACATCAGAGATCGTTTCACAAAGGCGACACTCATATGCCGAAGCAATTTATTGATCAAATCGCATTCAGTAAAAAGCAAAGGGACTTACTTGGTTTACAGCTGATAAGTTATTATGAGAATTTATAAATATACTTCTGTAGGCTATAATTCCCTGTCAATATCATAGCTTGAAAATGTCATTTGATACTAGACTGGTTGAATGCAGAACGTGAAAAAGTGGCTTTAGCCATATGTGCATACTGTTCTGTTCCACTTTACTCTGATCACTTCACTGAAATCCCGTACCTACGCTTGGAGGATGTGTAGCTGCGCGGAACTATCGCGTCAGTGGAAAATGTTTGTGGCTGCGATAGTGTAACTACACTGTCCACCACATTAATGTCCGCAGCTCGTGGTCTAGTGGGCCTCTCTCTCTCTCTCTCTCTCTCTCTCTCTCTCTCTCTCTCTTTCACCTTTCCTCCACATACACACAAAACCTGCACCCGCACCCACACTCACCTACTCAGCCACACAAGCATACGTGTACACACTCTGCCACCGTCAAATTCGACAACCGCAACAAAATGCGCGTAGTATCGCACAAATGTAGGCATTCGTGGTACATCGATGCAAGAAAAATGTCGATGATGTGTATCGATTTAAGACCAACTATAAATATGACATGGATATAGTTCCCTTATATATTGGGCCCACACAATTCATTTTCTGTGTATTTCGCACAGACTCTGAAGGAAACCAAGAAGAAATTTGAAAGGAAGTTAATGTTCAGTGATAAGAAACCAAAACTTTGGGTTCTGCTGATGACATCGTAGAGCCTAATTCTATCGGAGGTGGAAACGGACTTGCAAGGGCTGTAAAATGGAGTGGATAATGTCTTGAAAATGTTCTGTAACATGACGAATAACAAAGCTGAAACAAACGTAATGGAATATAGTCGAATTAAATTAGGCAACGCCAGGGAATAAGAATAGGAAATTAGAGACTTAAAGCAGTCGGTGAGTTTCGGTATTTGGGCAGTAAAATAACTGACGATGACCGGCGTAAATTATTATTGAATATGTACATATATTGTGAAGGAACAGTTAAAATGTCTACCTTCTTGAAGAGGTACCAACAAGATGACTGCAGGCAAACATCACATATTATTTTTACTGCTCGCGTTTCTGCAAACAGCACTTTTTTTTCGTAAGTGATGAGTTACCCCGGAAAATTATTTCATAAGATCTTATTCAATGGAAGTATGCAAAACATGACAGGAGGTTCATTCATTTGTTTCCAACGGTAGCAATTAAATGAAGAGCAAAAGTAGCCAAAAAATAGCCTGCACGGTAGGTCAGCGTGTTCGGTCAGAGGGTTTATCTACCTTCTGTAATAAAAAACTGAGTGAACGAATCAACGAACAACCTGAACGGGTGTCATCGGACGTCCGCGACGAACAAATTCAACGAACAATATAGAACAAAATGAGATCAACAACTAAAAAAGTGGGTTGCGTTGCAGCCTCTGGATCACGGGGTCCCAGGTATGATTCCCGGTCGAGTTGGGAATTTTTTCTGCCGGGCACTGGGTGTCTATGTTGTCTTCATCATCATTCATGACAGTAGCTCGACTGGATTGTGTAAAAATTGGACCGTGCAAGAATTGGGACTTTGCACGGGCGCTGATGACCGCGCAGTTGAGCACCCCACAAACCATCACATTCATCTACATCTACATTTATACTCCGCAAGCCACCCCAGGATGTGTGGCGGAGGGCATTTTACGTGCCACTGTCATTACCTCCCTTTCCTGTTCTAGTCGCGTATGGTTCGGGGGAAGAACGACTGCCGGAAAGCCTCCGTGCGCGCTCGAATCTTTCTAATTTTACATTCGTGATCTCCTCGGGAGGTATAAGTAGGGGGAAGCAACATATTCGATACCTCATCCAGAAACGCACCCTCTCGAAACCTGGACAGCAATCTACACCGCGATGCAGAGCGCCTCCCTTGCAGAGTCTGCCACTTGAGTTTGCTAAACATCTCCGTAACTCTATCACGCTTACCAAATAACCCTGTGACGAAAACGCGCCGCTCTTCTTTGGATCTCCTCTATCTCCTCTGTCAACCCGACATGGTACGAATCCCACACTGATGAGCAATACTCAACTATAGATCGAACGAGTGTTTTGTAAGCCACCTCCTTTGTTGATGGACTACATTTTCTAAGGACTCTCCCAATGAATCTCAACCTGGCACCCACCTTACCAACAATTAACTTTATATGATCAATCCACTTCAAATCGTTCCGTACGCATACTCCCAGATATTTTACACAAGTAATTACTACCAGTGTTTGTTCTTCTATCATATAATCAAACAATAACGTATCCTTCTTTCTATGTATTCGCAATACATTACATTTGTCTATGTCAAGGGTCAGTTGCCACTCCCTGCACAAAGTGCCTATCCGCTGCAGATCTTCCTGCATTTCGCTGCAATTTTCTAATGCTGCAACGTCTCTGTATACTGCAGCACCATCCGCGAAAAGCCTCATGCAACTTCCGACATTAATGTGACCACCAATCAAAAACCTGAATAACCAATTTTTGCTGCATGGAACGCTGAGAGATATGCAGGACGAGAGTTACTGAGGTTCTGGAAGGTACCTACACCAATGTGGATCCATCACGACTCCAGTGCCGTGCTCCCCTGCACTAGGTCTGTTGGTTAGAAGATACATCGCGCGAGCAGCACGATCGAGGTGGTCCCACAGATTCTGGAATAAATACGAGGTGTTTGGTGGCTCAAATGGCTCTGAGCACTATGGGACTTAACAGCGGAGTTCATAAGTCCCCTATAACTTCGAACTACTTAAACCTAACTAAGCTAAGGACATCACACACATCCATGCCCGAGGCAGTATTCGAACCTGCGACCGTAGCGGTCTCGCGGTTCCAGGCTGAAGCCCTCGGCCACTACTGCCGGCGGAGTTTGGTGGCCAGAGCAGTAAGGTAAACATAGCCTAGTGCTCTACGAACCACACAAGTACAATACGAGCTGTGTGACACACTGCATTGTCCTGCTGGTAGATGCCATCGTGGGACAAAAACAAACTGCATGTAGGGGTGGACATGGTGCCCAAAGATACTTATGTTGACCCACTGTGCATTCCAGAATGGCTTTCTAACCCAGGGAATGCCATGAAAACATTCCCCACATTATAACGCTCCCCCTTTCGTCCTAGAACCCTTCCGACGATTGTGGAAAGGTGTTCGCTTCCAAACTGTCAAGCCTTGTACGCCAATAGCCATCTGTCGGGATGGAGCATAAACATGTTTCATCTGAAAAGACCACCTATCTCCGCTCAGTGGACGTCCAGTTGGGGTATTGGCATGCACGTTCTAGCCTTCGTCGCCGAAGAACAGCACTCAGCATAGGTGCATGACCCAGGCGCCTCTTGCGACGTCCCTTACGCACCAATGTTCGCTGAACGGTCGTTGGGGAAACACTGCTGCTAGCCCCTTTATTCATCTCGGAGGTCAGTTGCTCAACAGTCGCACGTCTGTTCTCTCGTACACACCTCTGTAGCTAGCCATTCACCTCTGTCACCTATGGACTGTCGTTCACCACAGTCGCCTCGGCGCCAGTTTTGGATAGCGCCATTTAGCCCTTCACGGTATACTACAACCACGGCGCCACACGAACAATTTAGCCATTTCCGAAATTCTTCCACCCTTGGCGCGAAAGCCAATGATCTTGTCCTTTTGTTCAAATGATTCAAATGGCTCTGATCACTATGGGAGTTAACAGTCCCCTAGAACTTAGAACTTAAACCTAACTAACCTAAGGACATCACATACAACCATGCCCGAGGTAGGATTCGAACCTGCGGACGTAGCAGTCGCGCGGTTCCGGACTGAAGCGCCTAGAACCGCTCGACCAAAGCGGCCGGCTCATGTCATTTTGTACGTCAGACAAATCGCTCAGTTTTCGCATTACGACAATTTCTGCACTGTTTTCGGCGTCTTCCCGACAAGCTTTATACAGGGTGTTACAAAAAGGTACGGCCAAACTTTCAGGAAACATTCCTCATACACAAATAAAGAAAAGATTATATGTAGACATGTGTCCGGAAACGCTTACTTTCCATGTTAGAGCTCATTTTATTTCTTCTCTTCAAATCACATTAATCATAGAATGGAAACACACAGCAACAGAACGTACCAGCGTGACTTCAAACACTCTGTTACAGGAAATGTTCAAAATGTCCTCCGTTAGCGAGGATACATGCATCCACCCTCCGTCGCATGGAATCCCTGATGCGCTGATGCAGCCCTGGAAAATGGCGTATTGTAACACAGCCGTCCACAATACGAGCACGAAGAGTCTCTACATTTGGTACCGGGGTTGCGTAGACAAGAGCTTTCAAATGCCCCCATAAATGAAAGTCAAGAGGGTTGAGGTCAGGAGAGCGTGGAGGCCAAGGAATTGGTCCGCCTCTACCAATCCATCGGTCACCGAATCTGTTGTTGAGAAGCGTACGAACACTTCGACTGAAATGTGCAGGACCTCCATCGTGCATGAACCACATGTTGTGTCGTACTTGTAAAGGCACATGTTGTAGCAGAACAGGTAGAGTATCCCGTATGAAATCATGATAAAGTGCTCCATTGAGCGTAGGTGGAAGAACATGGGGCCCAATCAAGACATCACCAACAGTGCCTGCCCAAACGTTCTCAGAAAATCTGTGTTGATGACGTGATTGCACAATTGCGTGCGGATTCTTGTCAGCCCACACATGTTGATTGTGAAAATTTACAATTTGATCACGTTGGAATAAAGCCTCATTCGTAAAGAGAACATTTGCACTGAAATGAAGATTGACACATTGTTGGATGAACCATTCGCAGAAGTGTACCCGTGGAGGCCAATCAGCTGCTGATAGTGCCTGCACACGCTGTACATGGTACGGAAACAACTGGTTCTCCCGTAGCACTCTCCATACAGTGACGTGATCAACGTTACCTTGTACAGCAGCAACTTCTCTGACGCTGACATTAGGGTTATCGTCAACTGCACGAAGAATTGCCTCGTCCAATGCAGGTATCCTCGTCGTTCTAGGTCTTCCCCAGTTGCGAGTCATAGGCTGGAATGTTCCGTGCTCCCTAAGACGGCGATCAATTGCGTCGAACGTCTTCCTGTCGGGACACCTTCGTTCTGGAACTCTGTCTCGATACAAACATACCGCGCCACGGCTATTGCCCCGTGCTAATCCATACATCAAATGGGCATCTGCCAACTCCGCATTTGTAAACATTGCACTGACTGCAAAACCACGTTCGTGATGAACACTAACCTATTGATGCTATGTACTGATGTGCTTGATGCTAGTACTGTAGAGCAATGAGTCGCATGTCAACACAAGAACCGAAGTCAACATTACCTTCCTTCAATTGGGCCAACTGGCGGTGAATCGAGGAAGTACAGTACATACTGACGAAACTAAAATGAGCTCTAACATGGAAATTAAGCGTTTCTGGACACATAATATCCACATAATATCTTTTCTTTATTTGTGTGTGAGGAATGTTTTCTGAAAGTTTGACCGTACCTTTTTGTAACATCCTGTATATCCTCTGCTGCCTGGGTTGCAACATGCCATCTATGAGTGGTTATTACACGCTGACATCTAGCAGAGGCGGTGGTCACGTTACTGTGACTGGACGGTATATTTTAAGCAGAAGGAAATACAGCAATAAGTCAAGACATTTTAATATGTGTGTTATGGTCCTTTTATATCGACATTTATTTTCTCTGCTTTTATGAAATTTCTCTTTTAGACACTGAATAGGCGTTTTGAAAGCGAATGCCTCATAGAACTCTTTTTGAAAGGCTCTATTTATATTCTAAGCATATTTTCGTTCGGTTCTGAGCGCATAAATCTTGACAGTAGAAACTAAAATACCTGGATGCATTTGCAACAGTTTTAACCACAAATAATAATATGTTTACGAGAAAAATAAAGGTGGCTTTCCCCAGCAGGCTACAATTCAGACCTGGGAAATAAAAACCGTCGTAAAAGATGCCCGTAAAGAGAGCAGCAAGAAATGCGTTGCAGATGTGGAAATGATTTACGTCGACAGCTAGCTGCTGGATATCCGCCAGTAAAAACTTTTATTTCCTGTTGCGTATTGCACAGTGACTTCCGGAGCGCGGATCTGCAATAAGACGCTCTTCTGATGCTGTAGGCAGGCCCAATTTGTATCTGTTACGCACACATCAACTTTCCGATAGGTGGATGAAATGTGAGATTTATGAAGGCAGTAAAGAAACAAGTTGACGGATACCAGACAAATTACTTTCTCTAATAGGCCGTGAAAAACTTTCATATCAAGCGATATGTGGAAGAAACAAATGGAGGGTTTTAGACTTTCCCCAACGCTGTTCAATCTGTACATTGAGTAAGCAGTGAAGGATATCAAAAAGAAATTTGAAGAGTGAATCGAAGTTCTGGGAGAAAATAATAACTTTGCAGTTTGGTGATGACATTGTAATATTGTACAAAATGCAAAAGACTTGGAAAATCTGCTGAATAGAATGGATATTTTCATGAAATGTGGTTATAAGATGAAGATCACCAAAATTAAAGCACAGGTAATGAATATAGTGGAAAAAATCAGGTGATGGTGAAGGAATTATAGGAGCCGTGTTTTTTAAGCAAGTACCGTTTTGAAATTAAAAAAAGATATCCTAAGATATCTCAATAATTTAATTTTTACATGAAAGCCTGTACCTTAACCTACGCACTGACGCCATTACAGCCTGGTTCTTCCTTGTTTATGTTGTATACTGATTGGTTAGGATGCCTCCGATAATCGTTGAGTCCCGCCGACTGTGAAGTACGGGCTGTTATAAGATTTCTTAGTGCTAAAGGCCTAAAAGCGATCTATATTAATCGTGAGATCTGTGAAGTTTACGGAGAAAACATTATGAGTGATGGAATGGTAAGAAAGTAAGTGAGAGCATTTAAAGATGGCCCCACAAATGTGCATGACGAACAACGGAGTGGGCGTCCTTCGGTCGTTAATGAAAGTTTGGTGCAGAAAGTGGACAATAAGGTTAAAAAAACAGACAATTTACGATTTCCTCCTTGCGGGATGAAATTTCTAATGTTTCTCGTAGTGTTTTGTATGGCATTGTGACCGAGCACTTTAATTACCGAAAATTGTGCGCACGTTGGGTACCGAAAATGTTGACGGATATGCACAAAAACAAAAGTTTAGACAGTGCATTGAATTTCCTTGAGCGGTACCATAACGACAGTGATGATTTCTTAAGCCAAATTGTTACGGGCGATGGAACATGAGTGGCCTACGTCACACCAGAATCAAAGCAACAGTCCATGGAAGTTGAGCAAGGGCATCGTTTTGCTGCAGGCCAATGGCGAATCAAACCAAAGATCTCATCACATCTTTTCGATGGGAAACTCTAGATCATCCTCCGTACAGCCCCGATCTTGCGCCCAGTGACTACCATATGTTCCTGCACTTGAAGAAACACCTGAGCGGTCAGCGTCTTCAAGACGATGACAAAGTCAAAACAGTGATGACGCCGTGGTTAACAAGTCAGGCGGCAGACTTCTATGAGGAGGGTATTCAAAAACTGGTACAGCGTTATGACAAGTGCCTCAATATTGACGGAAATTATGTAGAAAAGTAGATTAAGGTACAGACTTTCATGTAAAAATAAAATTATTCAGATATCTTTGCACGTCTTTTTTAATTTTCAAACGGTACTTACTTAAAAAACACGTCTCGTATTACGAAGTGGAGCCCTTAAAGCAGTAGAGGAGTTTTTTCTATTCGGGCAGCAAAATAACTGCAGATGGCCTTAGGACGGACGACATAAAATGCAGACGGGCAATGGCAAAATAGCGTTCCTTAAAAAAGGAATTTGCTAACGTCTCATATAAATTTAAATTTTAGAAAGTCTGTTCTTAAGGTATTTGCGTGGAGCGAAGCGTCGTATGACAGTGATACGTGGACGATAGTCAATTCACACAATGAGACAACAGCAACTTCTAAAATCTGGTGTTAAGGAAGAATGTTGAAGATTAGATCGGCAGATCTGGTAACTAATAAGAAAGTACTGCATCGATTTGGGGAAAAAGGAATTTATAACGCAGCCTCACTAATGGAGGAATCGGTTGGCAGGACACATTCTGATGAAACAAGATACTGTCAATCTGGTAATGGAAATTAAAAATTGTAGAGGGAGACCAAGTAAGAAAACCAGTGAGGAGGTCCAAAAACATGCCAGTTGCCCTAATTTTTCGGAGATGAAGAGTCTTGCGTAGAAAGCTGCATCATGTCAGTCTCGGGCTGAGACCAAAGCAATACAAGAACAATAGATGTTTCACTGTCTTTGGAAATTCAGTTCCTTTGGGGGTGAACAGGGGATGAAAATTTTTAAGAGATAATTTCGTTGTATTAAAAAACTTCTGAAGTTAAGTCACTTCACCGTTAGATATTAAGAAATATATAATAGAGGATGCAAGTTCCTAAGAAAATATCACCAAAAGAAACAAAAGGAATGATTAACAACACCTTAGACTCCGGCTACAACAATCGCTTTTTGGTCAGAAGTACATTCGGAAAAGACCATGCTTCTATGGTATTAGTTACCGCGGAAAGATTAGAAGGTGTTGAAATTTGTGAACAACATATAAATTCGATTTAAAAAATAAAAAAAGAACTCCGTCCAGACCATACAATCTACGCAAGGAAAGCAGCGGGCGCTAAGCTAGTAATATATCATAAACCATCTCAGTTCGTGAAGTGTCATTTCATTTCATTATCCCCTCGTGAATGCTTCAGTCTTTTTTGCCAGGCTCTGTATTTTCCTATACGTTTACACGTTGTAAAGATCGCGCCCAAGTATGCATTGCACGGTTCATTTCTATATAGAAGAAGTCAGCTACATTAATGTTGCCAGATGCAAGTCGTACTTTAGAAAGGACGATTGGCTTTCGTCTGGCTTACCCTGCAAGAGGATATACCGGATAGTGAATCAATGACACTAAAACAGAACACTTTCAAACTGTCTGTAGACGCGTTCGTGGTACGAGATACGGGAATAGTGGTTTGGCACTTGTCAATAGCTGGGTGGGCAGTGCACGACGCGATTCCGATACTTCCGTCAATCAGAGCTGGTTTTTAATCTTGCAGAGAAAGAGGCGAAAAAGCCCTCGTTGCGAATCTCGCCAGCAGAGAGAGGCGCGTTTTGACACAGCCGCTATCGTTTCGACGGCGGCGCAATTTCCACTACAGGATAAATAACTGTGGGCACAAGGGAGGGCGTAGATTTCCCATGGGAACCACAACAAGTGTGGGAACTGAGATTCACACATAGCGCCTGTCTGCGGCGGCGGGGGCTGCAGGGTTAGCGCGTATTAGCAGCGGAGCGCCCCAGAGGCTTGCAAACAGCCACGTCTCTCCTGACCATCCAAAAATCACAGCTCTCACGAGACATTTCTGAATCTGATAGTTGCAAAACTGTATTACTAAAACACGAAAAATTGGTCAGTAAGGCCCAGTAAGTTTGCCGTTCTAACGGCTTCAGGGGCAGCAAAACTTTATTTTCAGTATTTAATATAATTACAGGGCTATTACAAATGATTGAAGCGATTTCGTAAATTCACTGTAGCTCTATTCATTGACGTATGGTCATGACACACTACAGATACGTAGAAAAACTCATAAAGTTTTGTTCGGCTCAAGCCGCACTTTAGGTTTCTGCCGCCAGAGCGCTCGAGAGCGCAGTGAGACAAAATGGCAACAGAAGCCGAGAAAGCGTATGTCGTGCTTGAAATGCACTCACATCAGTCAGTCATAACAGTGCAACGACACTTCAGGACGAAGTTCAACAAAGATCCACCAACTGCTAACTCCATTCAGCGATTGTATGCGCAGATTAAAGCTTCTGGATGCCTCTGTAAGGGGAAATCAACGGGTCGGCCTGCAGTGAGCGAAGAAACGGTTGAACACTGTACTTCTGCCTCGACTGACATCTCTGCCCAAACTCTTTGCCTTTACAAATGTCTGCTTGTGTCTGTATATGTTCGGATGGATATGTGTGTGTGTGTGTGTGTGTGCTAGTGTATACCCGTCCTTTTTTCCCCCTAAGGTAAGTCTTTCCGCTCCCGGGATTGGAATGACTCCTTACCCTTTCCATTAAAACCCACATCCTTTCGTCTTTCCCTCTCCTTCCCTCTTTCCTGATGAAGCAACCGTGGGTTGCGAAAGCTTGAATTTTGTGTGTGTGTTTGTGTGTCTATCAACATACCAACGCTTTCGTTTGGTAAGTTACATCATCTTCATATATATATATATATATATATATATATATATATACGGAATGAGCGAAGTGTCCTTACTGGGGGGGGGGGGGTGTCTCTCTCGTCCTTCGGGAAGACAGGGCGAGGCAGTCGCTAGAAAGTGACGTTATCAATTATCAGAACGCCACGTGTCGTGGGCGGTGTGTATCATGATGTAAAGCCAGAAAACGGTGTTAAAGTGTGTAAAGGGTCGAAATAACGGCGTAGTCCAGAGCCACCATATTGCAAATGCTGATTCTGTGACGTGTGTGACAAAGCAATTTCTGTATTAAAACAAGTATAGTGCAAACGTTGTTGAAAATTAACAACTGGCATCCCTAAACACTCCACTTCAGCAGGATCACCACCTACATGGAACCTGGGGACTGAGCGCTACTACTGTGCGACGAGGGACTCCCCGAAGCAGCAAGTCATCAGGTTTGTGATATCGCCCAGAGAACTACTTCCTTCTCGCTACAATGCCAATGAGGGTGTTGTATGATTCACGTGAAAAGGTGTCCGACGTGATTATGGCCGTACGGTAGGAATTAACAGACTTTGAACATGGAATGGTTTTTGGAGCTAGACGCATTTGACATTCCATTTCGCGATCGTTAGGAAATTAGATATTCTGAGATTCTCAGTGTCAAGAGTGTGTCGAGAACACCAAATGTCGGGCATTACCTTGCACAAGGGACAACGCAGTGGCCAACAGCTTTCACTTAAATGACGACAGCGGCTTTTACGTAGAGTTGTCAGTGCAAACAGACAAGCAGCACTGCCTGAAATAACCGCAGAGATCAACGTGGGACTTACGACGAACGTATCCGTTAGTACAGTTCGTCGAAATTTGACGTTAATGAGCTATGGCAGCAGAGGAGCCAATCGAGCGCCTTTACTAACAGCACGACATCCCCTGTAGCGCCTCCCCTGGTGCCGTGATCACATTGGTTGGGCCCAAGACAACTGGAAAACGGTAGCCTGGTCAAATGAGTCCTGAAATAAGTTGGTATGTGCTGATGGTATAGTACGAGTGTACCGCAGACACAACTTCTCAAAAGACATTGTGCAAGCTGGTGGTGACTCCATTATGGTGTAGGCTGTGTTTACATGGAATGAACAAGGTCCTCTAGTCCAACTGAATCGATCATTTACTGGAAATGGTTCTGTTCGGCTACTTGAAGACCAACAGCAGCCGTTCATGTTCCCAAACAACGATGAAATTTTTATGGACAACAATGTGGTCTGTCACCGGGCCAAGATTGTTCGAAAATGGTTTGAAGCACATTTCTGGACAATTCGAGGGAATGATCTGGCCACTCAGTTTACCGGACATGAATCCCACTGAAAATTTATGGGACATAATCGTGCACCGCCAACACTTTCGCAAATATGGACGACTGAAGAATCAGCATGGTTCAGTATTCCTGGAGGGACCTTCAAGGAGTTGCTGAGTCCATACCACGTCGAGATGCTACACTACACCCGACAAAAGAAGGTCCGACACGATATACTTTCTGTCAAATTCGAATATTCCTGGCGTATAAGCATCGTCGGCGCAGTAACTACTGTGGCAGTTGAAACTAACAACTGAGAACAACATTGTTGTTATAGTTGTGGTCTTCACTCCTGAGAGTAGTTTGATACAGCTCTCCATCCTACTCTATCCTGTGCAAGCTTCTTCTTCTCCCAGTACCTACTTCAATCTACAACCTTCTGAATCTGCTTAGTGTATTCATCTCTTGGCCTCCCTCTACGATTTTTACCCTCCACGCTGCCCTCCAATACGAAATTGGTGATCCCTTGATGCCTCAGAATATGGCCTACCAACTGATCTGTTCTGCTAGTCAAGTTGTGCCACAAATTTCTCTTCTCTCCAATTCTATTCAATACGTCCTCAGTAGTTATGCGATCTACCCATCTAACCTTCAGCATTCTTCTGTAGTACCACATTTCGAAAGCTTATATTCTCTTCTTGTCAAAACTATTTATTATCCATGTTTCACTTCCATACATGGCTACACTCCATACAAATACTTTCAGAAGCGACTTCCTGACACTTAAATCTATACTCGATGTTAACAAATTCCTCTTCTTCAGAAACTCTTTTCTTGCCATTGCCAGTCTACATTTTATATCCTCTCTACTTCGACCATCATCAGTTATTTTGCTCCCCAAATAGCAAAACTCCTTTACTACTTTGTGTCTCATTTCCTAATCTAATTCCCTCAGCATCACCCGACTTAATTCGACTACATTCTATTATCCTTGTTTTGCTTTTGTTGATGTTCATCTTATACCCCCCTTTCAAGACACTGTCCATTCCGTTAAACTGCTCTTCCAAGTCCTTTGCTGTCTCTGACAGAATTACAATGTCATCGGCGAACCTCAAAGTTTTTATTTCTTCTCTATGGGTTTTAATACCCGAATTTTTCTTTTGTTTCCTTTACTGCTTGCTCAATATACAGATTGAATAACATCGGGGAGAGGCTACAACTCTGTCTCACTCCCTTCCCAACCGCTGCTTCCCTTTCATGTCCCTCGACTCTTATAACTGCCGTCTAGTTTTTGTACAAATTGTAAATAGCCTTTCGCTCCCTGTATTTTACCCCTGCACCATCAGAATTTGAAAGACAGTATTCCAGTCAACATTGTCAAAAGCTTTTTCTAAGTCTATAAATGCTAGAAACGTAGGTTTGCCTTTCCTTAATCTATTTCTAAGATAAGTCGTAGGGTCAGTATTGCCTCACGTGTTCCAACATTTCTACGGAATCCAACCCGATCTTCCCCGAGGTCGGCTTCTACCAGTTTTTCCATTCATCTGTAAAGAATTCTCGTTAGTATTTTGCAGCCGTGGCTTATTAAACTGATAGTTCGGTAATTTTACTGTCTGTTAACACCTGCTTCCTTTGGGATTGGAATTATTATATTCTTCTTGAAGTCTGAGGGTATTTCGCCTGTCTCATACATCTTGCTCACCAGATGGTAGAGTTTTGTCAGGACTGGCTCTCCCAAGGCTGTCAGTAGTTCTAATGGAATGTTGTCTACTTCCGGGGCCTGGTTTCGACTCAGGTCTTTCAGTGCCGTGTCAAACTCTTCACGCAGTATCATATCTTCCATTTCATCTGCATCTACATCCTCTCCCATTTCCATAATTTTGTCCTCAAGTACATCGAGAGCAACATAATGATTCGTATTCGACTAGTAATTTGTGAGCAGACGGTGTTAAGAAGTGGGCGTGCGATCGTGTCATTGTTGTTGCGCGATATATTGCAACGGAGCAACATTTTAAAGTCAAGTGTTCTGTTCGTCCTCCAGAACGTTCCGAAGAATAGGAAAGTGCGTGCATACTATATCGCGCACACCTTGACTCAGCAACACAAACAACGACTTCGTTGAAATGTAAAAAGTAGACAATTATTTTCTGGAAAAAAATGAAACTGGTCACGAAACTAGTTTTTATAAATACAAACCTGTTACAGAACGCCAAAGTGCAGAAATTCAAATAAAGGAGCAACATTTTGACTACATAACCCTTCTTTCGTCCGCAGCTTATTTGCAAATACGCTATTTGCTAGGCGAGGAATTAGCTTCTCGGTATTTGCATTACTAGAGTCGTAATCTTTGCCGCGCTGCCATTGTCAAAGTGCTTGCAAAGCGTTTCTATTCAAGGCTCACTACCTTCGCATCATGGAAATCCGTCTCCAACTTACTGCATCAATAATCAGTCTTGGGACTGGACTAGTTACCTTTATTTCTCTTCTATTTTATGTGTTTTTGTGTTGTTTTTGGCTTGGTCCAGAGTAAGCCTGCGGACCGCCCGTGTGGTCCAAATTTCTAGACTGGCAAAGTCCCACTTTCTTTTTGTGTGACGCGATTGCCTCACATTGCTATGTATTTTCAAGAATAATTTTAACAACCAATGGAAGTCCCTGCTAGACGAAAAGAAGTCTGATGCCATAACGGACCAGGGACAGGAGACTATTGGGTGAGGCAATTTAAATCTGATGTAGGAAGACGATAACAAGCAGGAGACATCGCTTTCACAATGTCTTCGAGGCCAAACAATCTACAATCTCACATACTGCCTTGGCTCCAACCGTAGAAATGAAGTCGTCTTTCTAAAGTTCCGGTTGCCGCCATTAAATCCTCTCAAAATGACATATTCCAGAATACTTTTTCTCAGTAGGCCAGGAATTTGTCCGCTGTCGTCTCCTTTTTTTCCAAATTGCTTGATCTGCGTTTAAAGCGTAGGGAATCTTGAAATTATATAGAAAAATGGTTCAAATGGCTCTGAGCACTATGGGACTTAACATCTGAGGTCATCAGTCCCCTAGACTAAAGAACTACTAAAACCCATCTAACCAAAGGACATCACACACATCCATGCCCGAGGAAGGATTCGACCCTGCGACCGTAGCAGCAGCGCGGTTCCGGACTGAAGCGTCTAGAACCGCTCGAGCACATCGGCCGGCGAAATTACGTAGATAACGCGGTAATAAGTTCACCAGCGACTTAGTCATAAAGAATGGAGCCAGAATCCGGAATGATATGTATCCTTTAACTACTGCAAATTTTCGCTATTAATAATGACAAAACCTGTGTTCAGATTAGAACAGAAATAACAAATTTCCGATAATATGCAACACGCAGCGAATTTTCTAATACGAAGATTGCTTGCCGGTAAATTTAGTCCGCAATTCCTCCTCCACCCCGGTTCTGAGAAAATATCGGATCGGCAAGATGAAATTTTTTAGGTCTGCGAGTTAAAGTTTTAGTAGGAAAATATAAAATTCCTAGATGGTCTCGTAAGCTTGAAACTTGTGTTAAACGATCCGAACTAAATTCCACATTCCTTCTGTAGACTCCTTCGTACTTTCGTGAAGTTCGCGGTAACAGCCTAGCTGGCAGTATGTGCGCTAGTTCTTGAAACGACTTCCTCAGTTTTCTTTTTTCGCTTCCGGCAAGACTGGCATTTACTACACGAAGCTGTTCACTTTGTACATTCCCTTTTGAGAGATCACAAGTCTGAACTTGACCGTACTTTAATTTTTCTTCGGTCAACGCGACTTTCTGTTTTTATTGCGCAGTACAAAATTCGTTTCAATCTGTTTGAATGTAAACATGTCAATTTTCGCTTGGTAACAGTCTCGCCAATTAAAATTGTTTTGTGCGGACGAAACTGCGCTCAATGTGCTATGCAATGTAACTAATCTGATTCCTACATTTTATAATTAAACGTCCATCAACTAGACATATTGTATTTGTTATGTAACTACATCGCACTTCAGAATGGAAGTAATTTCAGGATTTAGTATTTAATTAGGGCTCTTAGAGCATCGCACTTCATTAATTCTTCTGGGGAAATAATTCAAGAAATATCTTCGTTTCGGGTAGACGTTTTCACAAGTTTCGTACTTGTCATCTTCTGGCGACTTCTGAAGCCAAAAACTTATCGAATCGTTTCTCAGAAACTAAGACAATATCGACTGATTTTCCAGAAAGGAGTCACCAGTGCAGTTCACCAAGAAATCCTGTATTCGTATACAGTGGCAGCAGCCTTTCACAAAAATCAGTTTCAGTATCTGTCATCGATGACTTTCCTGTTTAATCGTCAGCAAGCATACACTGGGGAGCTAATGCATTATGGCCACCTGCTTAATGGTTTGTTAGTGGATGTTTCAAACGCAACATAACATCAGTTCTGCCTGGCATGGATCTGACAAGCTATTGGTAGGTTTCCGGAGATTTGTGCCACGTTTACACACAGGTACTTCCCGTGAATTACCAGTGGGTGTTTGTGGGCACGGATGTTGCGCCTGTAGCGTCCCATGTGTATTGCATTGGGTTCAGATTGGGAGAATCTGTAGGATAAGACGTCAACATGAGTTCACTATCATATTCATAAGCCCACTATAGCAGGATTCTGGCCTTGTGAAACGGAAAGTTTGTAGAGGATGTTGGTTTGCTACATCCGATGGCGTGAATAGTAATGACTGTTAATTTGAAGAGAAGTGGCAAGATACTTGCTTGGCAGCAATTTCACTGTTTCCCCGTAAACGGCGAGGTTTGTCATTCACCTACATTCCGGCTGCTGTCCCGACCGTGGCTGTCACCGAACTAATTCTCTTACAGAAGGGGATCCAGTTGATGGTTAACTACGTAACATAATGGATACGACAGCAGAGGGAAGCTACAGCAAGAAAAAATGCGTCTGTTCTGGTAAAATCTACGAAATGTTCCCTCCAAAAACACACAATAAATTGGCTAGCCTGCCTTATACACGAGTGTAACTGTAAATTAATGAGCGCCGGGTCCTATTGATTCTCGCTGCAAGACAAGAATATGAAACATTCATTCGTATGGAAAGAGTTGATTTAAAATGCCCAGCCCTTAACTATGAGAGGATGCGAAGAGAGAAAACATGGAGGCCTTAGTTCACTAGCATAAAACGCAAGTGGACACCTGGCAGGCCACTTCAAACAATTATTCTGGCAACATCTTTGAACAGCACCCGGTGTATTGCATACTGAACGATTAGCAGCACAGCTACGAACGCTATTCAGTGTAAACTCAGAGATGAATTTAGCTATCTGCAACCTCCACAAAGCATTCTCACCCACGGCTGTTACCGAACTCACAACCGTCACCACTGCTCTCCTCCGTTCAGTCCGCCTCCGTAGCGTAGCGGGAGCGTTACCGCCTACCACGCAGGCGCCCCGGGTTCGATTCCCGGCAGGGGACTGAGTGTTATGTGTCCTTCATCATAATTTACTCGCAAGTCGCCGATGTTGCGTCAACTCTAGAGGACTTGCAATACGGCGGCCGAACTCCCCTGAATGGGGCCTCCCGGCCAACAATTCCGTATCATCATTTCATTTTCTTTTTCCTCCGTTCAACACCATCAACTGGTAGCAACAGGGCGATCATGGCGTCTCTCGTCACTTTTGTGGCCGAAGAGCCCTCGACATAGTAAGCTTCCGCCGACAAGGAAAAGCCCGTATATTCAACCTAAACCAGCTCTGCCGTTACCGTTAACTCCCTTTTGCGGCAGTGGGTGCCCACGGCCCAGGTATTGGGACAACTGAAGTGGCGACAAGTTCCGCGAGAACAGCGGACCTCACGTGTCGTTCCGCGGTAAGTAGCCATGCTGTGAATTTCAAGCTAGCGACTGGCTAGCCTCTGCCAATATTCGCCATCTTGCAATGTTGCAGAAGTAATCAAATTTCCCGGAAAGTTCGTCCGCCTCCAGAGGCCATAGTCTGCTGGTTAGGCAAGCCTATCGTGATGTCCAATCGTCGGGGAAAATTACTTTCGTAGCAATTAATGAAAAATTAATCATGCCGACTTTTGAAACAACAATTTAATCATCCCGAGATGCATATCAAACGAAAGGTAGTTTTCTGAATAACTCTAATTTGATGATAAAGGTACTGATTTAATTTACTTTCGTACTCTTCCATTGTCACTTGGATGGACCATGCTGCAGATGCGGCTGGTAAAAGACTTTGCGGACAGTCCACTCTACGACTTATCCTGGCCCGCATCTCGTGGTCGTGCGGTAGCGTTCTCGCTTCCCACGCCCGGGTTCCCGGGTTCGATTCCCGGCGGTGTCAGGGGTTTTCTCTGCCTCGTGATGGCTGGGTGTTGTGTGCTGTCCTTAGGTTAGTTAGGTTTAAGTAGTTCTAAGTTCTAGGGGACTGATGACCATAGCTGTTGAGTCCCATAGTGCTCAGAGCCATTTGAACCATTTTTGAACTTATCCTGCTGAAAACTGCCATTGTCGTCGGGGAAGACATCGAGCATGATGGGATGCAGGTGGTTCACGTAATTCACAGCTGCCACAGTGTCGTCGAATGCTACAACACGTTCAAGGAAGCCCAGGTGAATGTCCTCAAAGCATAATACCACACGCCGTCCCCGCTAACCTGCATAACGGCATATGGGGGCACGACTGTTGAACTAGTGTAAAAAAATCACGATTCATCCAATCATACGACACGTTTCCATTGCTCTAAGGTCCAGACTCGATGATCCCGTGCCCAGCTGCAACGGTAAATAACTTTGTCGTGGGTCAGAATGGAAATATGTAGAGGCCGTCAACTACGGAACACTGAAGAATATGCGATGAACAATATTCTCCGGATTCGTTCCGAGGCTCGTCTGTGTTTTGAAAACAGTATATGAAGACTTTCCTACGGGCTTGCTAGGCCTAACCCAAGAAAGGTTTTTCTGTTGGGGTTGTCTCCCTTAGCCTTTGGAGTTTCTCCTCCACCACAAGGCAGTGGTCCCCTTCTGATTTAATCCCCAGAAAGGAGGTTTGCCTCATCTGCCAGCTTCGCCGTTCCAAAGTCTTCCTTCTCCGCCGTCGCTGCCATTAAGGTCTTCACCCGTAACCCTGAGCATGCGTTCCGTGTTATACCCTACGGGACTGGGTCCCTGCCTGAAATCAGCCATCCTAGCACTCAGAATGCCGGACATTTGCCACGCCGGACATTTACCACACTTGCCCCTTCGCCAGGTAGCAATCCCTCAGGTAAGGGATGGCCTTCCACGTACTCTTCTGTCCGCTTTCAAACCGCCGTCTCTACATCTTATTCGATACAACCAGTACGTAAGCGACCTTCTTCTTCGACATCCTGGCCAAATACAGAGCTTCTTTTCCGAAATCGAAATATTTATAACTTATGGGAAACGAAAGCAGTACCGACGATTATGTAAGTATGTAATTAGTTCTGCCAAGTATAAATATAGATCCCTCTGCCTGTACTGTAGCTTCCTTTAACGCTTACTGATTGCGATAGTAACAGTCCATCGCCATGGGAGCAACAGGAAAGGAACGATGTAAAGAGAATGCGAATGTACGCTAATCATTTCTTTTTAATCACTGCATTTGTGCCTCCTTTAATTACTACAAATGCTTGTCCAAAAGACAATAAGGAAAGAAGAAATGGGTATGTGAATGTGTGAAAAGAAGAACAACACACTCCATGTTAATTTACTCTCTAAAATGCGATAACCCTTGCGGCGAAATATTAGTTAATGAAATATAGCGGGACAATGTTCAAAACATGACTGAAAATACGTTCACTAAATAGAGATAAGAACATCTATGATTGACATGTCATCTAAAGTCGACGTACAGTATTAAAATTTTAGAAATAAGTAAATGAAGTATTACAGAATGCTATGCTTTGGAGGGTAAAGCCGTAATCGTAATGATCTGCACTACAACAGAAACAAGAAGCACAACTTAAAGAAAAATAATTTAATGTGTGTTCCAGCTCACAAGTGACATTGAAGCAGGCAGTTCTTGTGACTTAGTATGGGCAGAGGCTATATTCGACAACCGGAATAAATTAATAACTGGCTCCTTTTACCGAACCTTGGTCTCAGATGAAACAGTTGCTGAACAGATCAAAGAAAACTTGAGTCTCATCACAAATAGGTACCCTACTCATACAATTATAGTTGGCAGTGACTTCATTCTACCTTACGTATGTTGAAAAAATACATTTTCAGGCCCTATTGTAGATAGAAAACAACTTCCGTAATTGTTCTAAACGCTTTTTTTAAAATTATTTTGAACAAATAGTTCACGAGGCCATTCAAATTGTAAATGGTTACGAAAACACACTTGATCTCTTAGCCACAAATAATCCTGAGCGTCACAACGGATACAGGGATTAGTGAACACACAGTCGTAGCGAAGCTCAATTCCGTAACAAAGAAATTCACCAAAACTATAGGCGAAATATATCTATTTATAAAAGTAACTAAAAATTCAGTTGACGTCTTTGTAAGAGACAGTCTCCAGTCCTTCCAAACTATGTAAGTGAAGACCATATGTGGCTTAAGTTCAAAGAAATAGTATCAACAGCACTCGACAGATTCATACCAAATAAATTAATAAGAGACGGAACTGATCCCCCATGGTACACAAAACACGACAGAAAGCTGCTGCAGGAGCACCGAAAAAGGCAAGTATAATTTAGACGAACGCAAAATCTCTAAGGTTGGCGAAGTTTTACTGAGGCTCGAAATTTGGTGTGTATTTCAATGCGAGATGCATTTAATGGTTTCAACAACGAAACTCTCTCTAGAAATGTGGCGGAAAATCCAAAGAGATTCTGGTTCTATGTTAAGTAAACTAGCGGAACAGCTCATTAAGCGATGTGGAGGAGGGGGAGGAGGGAGAGACAAGAGACCCAACCCTTCGGAGCAAGGTAAAATCGTGGCAAATGTCCGGCGTGGCAAATTTCCGGCGTGGCAAATGTCTGCACACCAGCACTCCGGCCTACTGAAGTGTAGGATGCCGACCCCCGCGACGTGGATGCACCAGACAGGAATTACCCCAGTGGAGGAATAGGGAAGGGCGCCCTACCTCCCTGGAGCACCTGACTGTGTTGTAACCTATGGTGGAGAAACATGGACAAAGAAAGGGGCTGGAGCGGACTGCTAGCAGGGGGAATGAAATTTCTCTGAGCAGTTAAGGGAAAAACAAGAATGGACAGAAAAAGGAATGTAGAGATTAGAAAGGACCTTAGACAAGAAAGTATGAGAGAAGAAACTTAAAAAAAGAGATTAAGATGGCATGGGCATGTTAAGAGGATGCATGGGCAGACTCCTCAGAATTATGGAAGAACTAAAGATGAATGGAAAAAGACCTAAAGGGCGCCCAAGAACACGGTGGAAAATGGGAGTGAGAATATCTGTGGAAAGGAGAGGTGTGACCTGGCAGCAAGTGGAGAAAGAAAAGTGGTGGGAGAACCGAGCCAAATGGAGAGGATTCGTCAGCACCCAGAGCCGGCAGTAGCTGGAGCGGGATCCGGATATAGAAAGGATATGCTCCGGAACACCTGGACCTGCACTGGTATTGTACATTTTTGTCAAATGTGGCGGAATTCGCCGCCTATCCTGCTGTACAGAGCGCACAGGCCTTCGACCTCCACATTTTATTAGGAGGGGTGGACGTCTAGTACCCCAACACCCTGTCACGTACTCGCGGGTTCACCTTCCTCCAACGATTGTGGATCGATGGTTACGGCAGTAGCTCACGAAAAGGCGGCAGATCATAACAATCTGCCGCTTGTAAAGGTCGCTTGCGTCAGTGGATTTGCCCAGTTGCAGCCCGTATCGTGAGTTGAATCGCTCTCCATTGGTTCTGCTCCGCTTATATACCGGGTGGTTGTAATTAAACTGCAGTTGCTCACTGGAGTCCAGCGTGGGCTGTAATTACCGTATGACACCGAAAGTTGATAGGTTAATATGAAACCAATTTACCCTAATTCCAATTGTGGTCACCAGATGCAAATCTGGAGCTGTACAAATACACGGTTTGTTTGACGTTACGATATCCACGTTGTCATTTGACGAGCCATACCACGAGTGAGCAGTGTGGCTATCGAACAAAGAGACCGAATGCTGTTAGTTAAACTGTGTTATATTAACAGCAACAATTACGGTGCTGCACTGATAGAGTATCACCGACTGAAAGGTATGAGTGGAGGCCAGATGTCATTAAATGATTTAAAAATTATGGTAATGAAACTCGAAAATATGAGTGGCACCTGGAAGGGGAAGGCGTCCTATCCCAGTGGAAGTTACTGACGAGGTTGCTGCTGCTGCAACTGATTACGCAGAACATGCACCCTGTAATGCTAGTGCTCGTGCAGTGTCACGAGAATTGTCCATCCCATGGTCGGCAGTATGGAAAGTTTTACGGTCTCTTCAGTTGAAACTTCCGGACTGAGAGGCCGTGGTCGATGTATAAAGTTTCCCCCTAACGTTTCGTCTCCATCTTCGGGAGACATCTTCTGAGGTCGTCCGGCTACTGCCACTGAGGCTCCAGGTACTCTCGCATTTATAGAGCGCATAGAGGGCACCATCATTCGATAAGTGATTCCGACGGTATGCCTATCTTTGGAAGGCGTCATCATTTTTGATTAAGAGTAATCGATTGTCATTCTGCTGGCGCAGCGTCGACATCCATATTTTGTCCAACTTTAAAACTTCCGCTTTTAGATTAAAATTGTTATGGTGTTTGTGATTCTCTATTGCTTCTCTATACATGCGCGCATGATAATGGGATGTTCGTGCTAGAACGCTTGTCTCATTAAATTTAATTTCGTGGTTCCCATCTCGAAAAACATGCTCAGCCACGACCGATTTTTCAATCTGTCATAAGCGACAGTTTCTTTTATGTTTGGCTAAGCGGGTGTTTACACTTCTTTTCGTTGTCCACAACTGCATGGAATTTTGTATACACCAGGTGTTACTAGGCGGTGTCGGGCGTCTTTTGCAGTTCTTAAATATTCCTTAATCTTCTTGGTGGGCCTAAAGATTGTTTCGATCCCATACTTGGCCAGAACTTTCCCGATACGGTCCGTGACTTTATTAATGAACGGTAGGAAAACTTTTCCAGTAGGTGACCATTGTTGCTCTGGACTTCTGGCTTCTTTTCTTCTTTGAAGGAGGCCTCGATCAATTTCATTGCTGGTATATCCGTTTTTCATGACGGCTGACCGCAAGTGATTTAGTTCATCTGGTAAGTAAGCCGGCTCGCAGATTTTGTAGGCTCTGTCCACCAAGGTTTTCATGACACCTCTTTTTTGCCTAGGATGATGGTTAGATTCCTTGTGGAGGTACCGATCCGTGTGAGTGTTCCTTCTATATACCTTGTGGCCCAGTGTCCCATCCACCCGTTTAATTACCGATACATCCAGGAAACTGAGTTGACCGATGCTTTCTTTCTCCATCGTAAACTGTATCTTCGGGTTAATACTGTTCAGATTCACCAAGAAGACGTCCAACTCTTCTTCACCATGAGTCCACACTGCAAATGTGTCACCAACATAGCGGTACCATTTAGATGGCTATTTACTGGCAGTCTGCAGCGCTCGCTGTTCGAAGATCTCCATAAATAAATTAGCAACAGCTGGGCTGAGAGGGCTTCCCATCGCCACCCCGTCGATTTGTTCGTAAAACTCGTTGTTATACTGGAAATAAGTTGTGGTCAGGCAGTGTTTAAATAAAGCCACTATGTCAGTAGTAAAAATATGTGCTGTATGTGATATAGCTTCGTTTACAGGCCCCATGGTTAACAATGACACTACACCGAAGCTCACAAGAATATCACTTAGGCTGGCGTTAATCTCCCTCAGTTTTTCAATAAAATGCGCCGAGTTTTTAATGTAACTGTCTGTTCTGCCAATGTATGGTTGCAGCAAGCAGGCGAGATATCTGACCACCTCTTGTGTTGGAGATCCTATGGCACTCACAATCGGTCTCAACGAGACCTGTGGTTTATGTACCTTTGGAAGTCCATAATGTCTTGGTGGATAAGCTTCCGTTTTGCAGAGTTGTTTTTTATCAGCCGAAGAATGAGAGGATTGTTTTACCAGTTGATTGGTATTTCTCAAAATTTTGGTTGTAGGATCCTTCTGAAGCTTTTGATGCGTAGTGGGATCCAAAAGGTCACTAATCTTCTTGTAATAATCTTCAGTGTTAAGCAAAACCGTAGCATTTCCTTCATCAGCTGCAAGTACAATAATGCTCTTATCCGCATTGATCTCCCTCAGTGCCCTTCTTTCCGCTTGAGACCAACTGCTGGTAAGTGGTTTCACTTTGTGTAATATTCTGGCTGTTTCAGTCCTGATTTCATCCTCGGAATGCGATGATAGCAAACAGTTCCCTGCCTCCACATTCGCTATAATGTCCTCCGTAGGAACCTTTAGTGACGTTTTACGGTCTATTTTACACTGGTACCCGTACAAGATGCAGACGGCGCAGCAGCTAGGACCCCGTGATCAGCAGCAACGTTCTGAGTTTGCGCTTCGGTTTCTGGCCTGGATCGAAGTTGATGGTATGTGGCCACGCAATGTTCTATGGGGTGTGGAGACACGCACTGCACTGCTGGGTACAGTGAATACCAAAACTGCCTAATATGGGATACTGTTAAACCGCGTGCTGTGCGCGGAGAGCCTTTGCACTCGCCATATGTGTCTTCGTGGTGGGGATTCACAAGCGTCTTTGTTCTCGGTCCGTTCTTCTCTGAAAAGAAACCATCCAGAGGGCCTGACAGGTGTATTGTGACGTCTGCACGTTCTCGAGACCTGCTTGTACGCTACGTGATTCTTGCTTTGGCAGAGCGCAACTGTATGGTAACCACTGTTTCCGTGCAAGAAGCTCGCCTTGTGAAAGGTCAGCTCAGTGCAAGCTTCCATGAACATGTTATCTCCAGAGATTTTCCAGACGCAACATTACCTTATCT
The DNA here is from genome assembly GCF_023864275.1 of Schistocerca cancellata. Lineage (NCBI taxonomy): Eukaryota > Metazoa > Arthropoda > Insecta > Orthoptera > Acrididae > Schistocerca > Schistocerca cancellata. The sequence goes on along the minus strand of NC_064627.1, from coordinate 184,953,766 downwards.
GAATCCATGTGATGTTTGGCTCTAGGGATAGCTAAAAGAAAGAGTTTAGCAGGGATACGTTTGGTCTCTACCCGATCTGAAGGCTAGCACAGAGGAACACTGAGCCGTGGAAAAAATTGCTGTCTTGAAGAGCGCGCCGCAGCGCGTAGTGTGAAGCAGTCGCCCTCCGTTTCTGGCGGTGGCGCCGCTGTGGCAATCGCAGCTTTGGTGCCTCCCTCTGGTGGGAAAGGGGAAAGGTTGCCTGTCCACGTGCATTTAAGGGGCGCTATGAGCTCACCAGTCGGGCAGTCTGTGTCAGTCTCTCGTCCCCAGCTTGCTAGTCTGTCTCTTGTCCGCATTTGTTTGGCAGTTAGGGTCTGCCTGTCGTTCGGATCAACCTTTCAAGCCGGCAAAATGAGAGTCTTTCCACTGCGCAAGTAAGAGAATACAGCGAGTGGTCGCCCGGTCAGGGTTTAGTTCCTGCATCTGAATCTGCGCGTTAGGCCGCCAGTCTGCTCGAGTTTGCTCAAGCAATGGTCATTGGCGGTTGGATCGATCGGTTGGTCGGTCGCGCACTGAGACACAAGATGGCTTGTCCGTCTTGAGCGTCGGCGCATGTGAGGTCGCCACCTGAGTCCAGTGGGCCGCGGCGTATAGCGAGGGGTATTGGCTTCGCGGTCGACACGAGAGCAACAGGAGTCAACCCACGACATTGGTCTGGCCGGTGCGAGCTGCGACACCGTGAGACGGAAGATCGGCGCGCCTTCCTGCGTCCGGTGAAGCGGCTGGCAGCGGACGGTTCGGGAGAGCGATTTGGGGGTGCTGCGCCAGGTCTTCTCGAGAAATCGAAGTTTATTAGAAGTTAAGTGATTGGTGATATCTTGTTTGATTTAATCTTGTTAAATTCTACTTGTTTTCTTGGTAAGGTCACCAGCCGTTTTGCTTTGGGGTCTTCCCCACCATTCTTCTCCGTTTGCCCACCCGCGGGAATGTGGTTGTTTATGAATTGGGTGGTCCGTTTTTCCCTTGTGGAGTAGGGGCGGGTTAGAGCAACTTGCGGTTCGGGTTGTTCGGTAATCTCCCTATCCAGCTACCGTACGTTAGTAGCTGCCTCTGTCATGTTTGTCGGATTTGGCGTGTTAACGAATTTATTGCTTGGAGTGTAACGACCTAATACGTGAAATATGTTTTGATCTTTGGAAACTTTGATATTATTGCTTATGATCTTGAGAGGCGGTATCTGTGTACTGTAGAGCATCTTATCTATTGTTTGGCCAACCTTGTAGAATTTTATATAAGATTGCATTTCATAGGCATTTATTTAAATGATTTTAGTTTATAAAGTTGCCATCCTTTCACCGTAAGACTTTTCTTAGAAGTTAAAATCAAGTTGCACCATCGGCGGCAAGATTAATATTTTAATTGTTAGTGTTTTGTACCATTTCCATCCCTCCTACGGGGGATGCATAGTTTGTGTGCTTGTGTAAATTGCTAAAACTCTTAGTTTAAAGTAATCTGGTGTGTTGCAGATTTGCACCAGTGTAGTCTTTCACAGGCTGTTGTGAGTGGTCGTAACTACGGCCGAGTCAAAAGGGAGCGGCAAGGTTCTCTGCCCGAAAGCTCATACAGTCAAAACTTGTTTCTATCTGCGTCTGAATAAATTGTAACTTTGATATTTAGAGGGTGCTTCCTGATTACAATTTTAAATCTGTTTCTTTTTAAAAATGCTTTTAGGCACTATTAAAGTGAATAAAATTCCCATTTGTTAAAAGGAATTTGGTTATGATTTCATCAGTTACTCCCTGGCAAGTACTTCCATGCTTACATAGTGCGATTATATGTGTTAATGTTCTTGATGAATCGCTAGTACATAAAATAAATTCTTAAGAATATTCTTTGAAAATAAATCACGGTTCAAACACGTTGCTCAGGATCCATCGGAACCGCTGCGAGCAACTTTTGATCACGTCGTCCTACGGACGCAGCACAGGTGTGACCTTTTCTGACCCCGTCCGAGTCTTAATCCATTATACATGGAAAAATTATATACGTCTTTATTGCATTCACAGCGCCAGATTTGCACCTGGTGGCCAAAATTGGAGCTTTTTTTGGCGTAAATGGGTTCCGCATTAATGCATTAGCGTGTCTACCAAGTTTCGCCGCCATACAATAACTACAGCCCATACTGCACTTCAGTTATAACCACTCAGTGCTTTGCTTACCGCTCTACCAGATGGCATCGCATCTCGTGGCGGTCAGTGGTGGTAATGCTTTTGCACATGACTGCATTTCGCCGCAACAAATTGTAACAAACGCCTGAAATAAACACACATATTAAACTTATTCACAAGAAAAGGTTTTAAAATCTCTAATACGGAAATGTACGTGAATGAAAACTTGCTAATGAAAGCTGTAGAGATTCCAGCGTTACTGAAATACCGCGAAAAATGTCATTCGGCTGAAGAGCGGTGGACTCTCAACGAGTAGATATCCACCGTCCTCAGACGACTCGAAGAAACGTCACAGACTTTCAACACTATGTCCGCCTCCGTAGCATAGCGGTAGCGTTCCCGCTTATAACGCAGGGGGCCCGGGTTCGATTCCCAGCAGGGGACTGGGTGTTGTGTGTCTTTCATCATCATTGACCCGCAAGTCGCCGAAGTGGCGTCTACTAAAAAGGACTTGCAATACGGCGGCCGAACTCCCCCACATGGGGCCTCCCGACCAACAATGCCATGCGCTCATTATTATTATCAACACTATCACTCTCAAGGAAACACGAGATCTTTTCCATCTACAGTGAACGCCAGGAGTGTCTACATTCTCAAAGAGGGTTCTGACGGGAAAGATTCGAAGCGAGTCTTTCACAATGCGAGTTTTTTTAATGCTTAGCCCTATGTACGCCCCGATTCGCAAACGTAAAGTGAATTTATTTTTCTTTATTTACCTTATTCTATAAACAAGAGATGGAACCGAATGTCTAAAGGAATAAACGCGCAACGTAATCGTATCACAGCAAGAGTATAACAGAACGCGTCAGCAGTTGAAATCCGTGCTTTTCTCATTACAATTACACGACATACCACATTAAGTTCCACAAAAAAGAGCGAACGGCGCGAAATGTAAACAGTCAAGCAGCGACAACAAGTCGTTCCACGCACGCGGTGCATTCTGAATAATTTAATTTCGGCAAATTTAAGAGTCCAAATGAATTTAAAGGAACTGTTCCACCGGTTTTAAGAGCGCTTTTCGGCGGCGCGTTCTGCGCCGACTGGCACAAATGCGGCCATGGACGAAATTATTGTCGTAAAATTATATTGCCATAATAAAATACCATCTGGCGAGCGCCGCTAATAAAAATTCCCTCCGACGCAGTCTGCGTGCGCCGACTGCTAAAAGGGGCCTCGATGGAAAAACAATGAACATAAAAATTTTCAACAAAAATAAAAACCTAAAAAAAACGAAATCCAAAATGGAGCTCAAACCAGGCATACGTAAGTTGTTGTGACTTATCACTCTCTGCACTTTCGCAACATTTCGTTAACATCAATAAATATGTATGGGATTGTACAGTAATACGACAGCGGTAACAGTTGTGAAAGAGATGAGTGAAGACCTAAACTGAAATGGTTTCCTCTAGATTTATTTTCTAATCTCACTGTAACGGGAATTTCAAATACTATGAAAATGTAAGTTTGTACTCTCGTTAACATGACAACCTGCTGAGGTGGAAGTACACCCTCAGCAGCTACACGAGCCAAAAATGGTGATGGGTGCCTGTAGCTTATGTAGACCCATGCGGTCCATAATTTCTTGCAGAACAGTTCAAAATCGGGTGACGGCAAATTGGTACAACTAAGATCGAGTTGAAGGTAGGGTTAACGGTTTGAAACGGGATAATATCCAGCTAATATGGTGTGGACTGAATTATAGCTTTCGTATACAGCTGTCCCATTTATCTCGACCACCCGGAATAACTTTTTGTGCAGGGATGAAGGGAAGTCGAGCAGTGGTGCTTAAACTACTAGCAGAACACTGGCTGGCATGACTACCTTTGTTCGTTACGAAAGGTATCAAAAGAAGTGGATCTTTTTAAATATCTCCCTGCACTTTTTTATTGGACAGCCACCTTCCTCTCCTCGAGATCTGTTCCAGAACGGATCATCGTTTACTGTTCACGTGAACACGACGTAATTAAGAACCTAACTCACGACTGTCATGAGTCTCCTGTACTAATGCACATTGTATGTACATGGTGTAATGTAACTTGTCCGCTTACTATAGATGAATGTAAACAAAAGGAAAATCCTCACCGTTCATTACCGTTCTCCTAACTTCCTTTCACCATAGAAGAGCAGTATTTATACCTTCTATTCCTTGGTGTAAATTGTGCCCACACAAACCTTCAACTGAAACAGGTGATAGATGGGCATTTACCTTTTTTCCATTTTTTTTACTATCATCTCCAGCAAGTGGATGAGTTCCACTAGAACGGGTGCGTACAAAGTGCGCTGTTGCAGTAGAGTCATTACAGTTTTGTGTTACGTACCTAATTACGTCATGTTTACGTGAACAATATGGTTCAAATGGCTCTGAGCACTATGGGACTCAACATCTATGGTCATCAGTCCCCTAGAACTTAGAACTAATTAAACCTAACTAACCTAAGGACATCACACAACACCCAGTCATCACGAGGCAGAGAAAATCACTGACCCCGCCGGGAATCGAACCCGGGAAACCGGGGGCGGGAAGAGAGAATGCTACCGCACGACCACGAGCTGCGGACGTGAACAATACACTGTGACACGTTTAGAACAGGGAAGTGTCTTACCGAATACAAATGCGGGGTGATACTTCAAAAAGACGTGTTCATATTACTGTAACGAAAGAAGTTAGCCGGCCGGAGTGGCCGAGCGGTTAAAGGCGCTACAGTCTGGAACCGCACGACCGCTACGGTCGCAGGTTCGAAACCTGCCTCGGGCATGGATGTGTGTGATGTCCTTAGGTTAGTTAGGTTTAAGTAGTTCTAAGTTCTAGGGGACTTATGACCACAGCAGTTGAGTCCCATAGTGCTCAGAGCCATTTGAACCAAAGAAGTTAATAGAAAGGCGATCGTATGGGTGACCATCTCACTAGTAGCGAAACAACATTTTCTTGATTTTTTTTTAATAAAATTTCTTTGGTGTGTTCAAGGTAAATTGGGCAGTCTAATATATGAATCGATTCCACAGACCGAACGTGAGGAGAGGGGCTGTGTAATTGGTTAATACAAACCATACAAAAATGCACGGAAGTATGTTTTTTTAACACAAACCTACGTTTTTTTAAATGGAACCACGTTAGTTTTGTTAGCACATCTGAACATATAAACAAATACGTTATCTGTGGTGTCACCGCCAGACACCACACTTGCTAGGTGGTATCTTTTAAATCGGTCGCGGTCCGTTAGTATACGACGGACCCGCGTGTCGCCACTGTCAGTAATTGCAGACCGAGCGCCACCACACGGCAGGTCTAGAGAGACGTACTAGCACTCGCCCCCAGTTGTACAGCCGACGTTGCTAGCCATGGTTCACTGAGAATTACGCTGTCATTTGCCGAGACGATAGTTAGCATAGCCTTCAGCTACATTTGCTACGACCTAGCAAGGCGCCATTACCAGTATAGATATTGAGATTCTATTAATGTATCATCAAGAGCGATGTTCTACAAATGTTGAGTAAAGTTAAGTATTCCAGAAGCTACGTACTTTTCTTTATAGCATTCATTACGTACCCTGTTTCAGACCTCACGCCAGCCTGCGTGAGTTTAAGCGCGTGCCTTTCGGTTTCCTCTCATTGTGTCTAGGCTGTCTTGTCTAGACACAACATTATCAGTGCCGTTTGTTGCATTGTAAAATGTTAATTACATCCGGAGATATTGTAACGTAAAGTTGACGCTTGAGTACCACTCCTCCGCTGTTCGATCGTCTGTATCGGAGAGCACCGAATACGTAGGGATCGGACCTGAGTGCATTGTGGGTGTCTGACCAACGTTTCTTCGGAATATATCAATTTGGAATCCGTCAGTTGCCCGTCATCAATGGATCACGGGATATCGTGCGAGAGGCAGGCAAGATGAGTTTTGCACAATCGATGTTTTCTATATCCGTTTTTGATTTGTGAATATACAGTATTTGGTACAACTCGTGCCCTTTTATGTTTGCATTTAATATCGCTGAAACCAACAATACCCAGTAGCGAGCGCAGCAGACAATCAGTTGATGTCTGACTGTAGTGATGGGAACAACTGACTGGTTACAATCGATACTGGTATTTTAGTCCTGAATAACCGGTGTTTTTCTTTATTTGTTTTGGTCTCCGTTGTAACAGCTTCTTTTCCATTTTTTACTGATAACCGGATAAAAACACCGCCGTATCAAATTACCATAGCAGTAGTGCTAAAATATTTGGTCTGTAAGTAAAACATCTTTTAAAAAAAACCAATAGTGCGTCTTTGTAAAATTTCCATTGCTTTGAAATAATGGGTTAGTATATACGAAATGGGGAAATCGGCCAGCGCTATTTTAATAAAAACGCTGACAGTTAGAAAATAGCAACAAAAACATAAGAAACTGTACGGCACTGCTCAGACAATAACACTCTTCTTGCTGTGTGGCGCACCTCCAGACGGTACGCTTTTACGTACGATGCGCAGAACTTTCCCGACCTGGTCTATACAGTGGTTTTTCGCTGTTGTTCTTGGACGCTGATTGTGTTGCAGAACGGTATCAGCCCTAGTCTGGAAGTATTTTACTAAGTGCGGTACCAGTGAAGTACAATGCCCTACTTACTTTAAAAGATTAAAAACAGGAGGAGAAACGACAAACTTGCGACAACGTGTAATGTTCCACAGTGTTCCTTGGAAGAGTAGGCAAATTTGATTAGTATACCTACAATTCTATCGTCGTATTGTAAACTTGGGATGATAACTGAACCCTTAACTTTGTCGTTGCTTCAGGAAGGAAAACTGACACCATCTAAAAATGACGATGCAGCGAAGTCAACAACATGTGATATCCCGCTCTCACAGTCACCGTATCTGTCTCCTTCATCTTAAAAGACGGCGAATCTTACGATTTCGTCGACTTTCACATTATCGATATTTGTTATGCAATTTATGTACAGAGATATGTAGATCGAATTAATCTGATATGAAAATAGCGTATTCCGACATTTTTATTAAAGATTATCTGATAGTGATTGCCAATACAGGAACTGCTTGTAGGCGTTTTAATTATTGAGAATTACGCTCGCTGAGCTAGCAGTTTCACAGACAGACGGCAGATCGAAGATGGCCGATGGGAACCATTAACTTAACGCAGGTTGCAAAAGTGACGCCGACGCCAGGTAGGATAGCGTTCGGCGAAGGATTTTGTGTGCACTGGACAGGATAAGGGGACGTCCGTCGCGAGCTGACACAATGCTCACAGCAGTTAATGTCGTCGTTGGAGTTCTGCGTGGGATGACCGCCGCTTCAACGTTCCTGAAGCGTTTTTCTGCGGCGAGGGCACTGTAAAGTACCTTAAAGATCCCGGAACGGGCGCAGTAATGAGCCTTGGGCGGAGAATACAGTGAAGAAGGTACCAGTGTGCAGAAAGGAGAGCAATATACCGGTGGACACTAAGAAGGCTCTGTAAAAGCTACAGGAATTTAGGGTTCTGTGCTCTTGGAAGAACACGGCAGGCAAGGTGTGCGGATTCTGTAAGTGTGAAGCTGCAACTTCCTTGTGCCAAAAAGACCTTTAGTTGAGCCCCCATATATACAGAAGAGCCAAAGAAACTGGTACACCTACCTAATATCGCTTGGGGCCCCCGAGAGCACGCAAAAGTGCCGCAACACGACGTGGCTTGTACTCGACTAATGTCTGAAGTAGTGCTGGAGGGAATTAACACCATGAATCCTGCATGGCTGTCCATAAATCGGTAAGGGTATGAGGGGGTGGAGATCTCTTCCGAACAGCAAGTTGCAGGGCATCCCATATATGCTCAATAATGTTCATGTCTGGGGGAGTTAGATGGCCAGAGGAAGCCTATAAACTCAGAAGAGTTTTTCTGGAGCCACTCTGTAGCAATTCCGGACGTGTGGTTTGTTGTATTGTCCTACTCGAACTGCCCAAGTCCGTCGGAATGTACAATGGACATGAATGGATGCAGGTGAACAGACAGAATACTTACGTTCGTGTCACCTGTCGTAGTCGTTTCTAGACGTATCAGGGGTCCCATATCAATCCAACAGCACACGCCCCGCACCATTACAGAGCCTCCACTAGCTTGAACAGTCCCCTGCTGACACGTAGGGTTCATGGATTCATGAGGTTGTCTCCATACCCGTACACGTCCATAGGCTCGATACAATTTGAAACGAGACTCGTCCGACCAGAAAAAATGTTTCCAGTCATAAACAGTGCAATATCGGTGTTGACGGACCCAAGCGAGGCGTAAATCTCTGTGTCTTGCAGTCATCAAGGGTACGTGAGTCGGCCTTCGGCTCCGGAAGCCCATATCGATGAGGTTTCGTTGAATGGTTCTCACGCTGAAACTTTTTGATAGCCCAATATTGAAATATGCAGCCATTTGCGGAAGGGTTGCACTTCTCTCACGTTGACCAATTCTCTTCAGTCGTCGTTCTTTAAGTTCTTGTAGGATATTTTTCCGCCCGCAGCGATGTCGGAGATTTGATGTTTTACCGGATTCTTAATATTCACGGTATACTCGTAAAATTGTCGTACCGGAAAATCCCCAGTTCAGCGCTACCTGCTGTGTCACACCACTCATGCTCGAACTATAACTCCACGTTCAAATTGTAGCAGCAGTAAACTGTCTAACAAGTGCGCCAGACACTTGTCTTACATAGGCGTTGCTGACCGCAGTGCCGTATTCTGCCTGTTTACATATCTCTGTACTTGAATACACACGCCTATACCAATTTCTTTGGTGCTTCAATGTATAGACAAAGCAGGTAGGAAACTTTGGAGGATCCTGGGAAACAACATGTTAACGTGCTTCTTTGAGGTACCGACAGGACAGAGACAAAACACACTCCTTTCCTTGGCTGTAGACTTCTGAGCGCGAAAACGCGATGATTTAATTGGTCAGCCTGATCTGACTCGGAGGTTGTGGAAAATTATTGAGAAATGGGAGGACGCTCCACGAGGATTGAGTCTTGTGAGTAGATGACTGCTTGTGCGAGGCTAGGATTGGTGCTCGAGAAAGTGGCGAATGTCACTAGGGAAGAATGGAGAAATTAAGGTGGCGTTTCGCCCGCTGCAAGTCAGAGAATGACTTCGAATTCTGCTCGCAGAATTCGGTGTGAGAAGCAGTCATTTCACTTTACGGCTCCAACTTGAGCATGACGTAAAGTTTGCATTGTGCAGGTTTTTGGATTCACAGGGATCGTCCGACAGTGTGGCTGCCAACAGCAGCAAAGGCGCACAACGAAACGCTGTTAAAAAATGGTAATATGTGCAGTCGGCTTCGGCTTGTATATGTCGCAATGCACTCAGTAAACGTTAGAGCGTTAACGAGTAAAAGGAAAATGCCCTATTGACAATCATTGTCGTGAGATCGCGGAATCGTATCAGTGTGCTAATAATCTAGTAACCTACATACCGTTTCCTTGTCTTCTATCTCCGCCAACATTAGTTTCTTCTAAATGTTTCATGTTCTTGTGATAATCTATGAGTGAATAGGATGCTATTTAACATGTTCGTGTTATACATCAGTGCAAATGCTGCACTAGGTTTGTGTAAGGAAAAAAACAATATAACTTACGTCAACTTTGACTTTCATTACATACGTATCTCACCTGGTCCAAAAATTAAATTACAGTGTTATTATACCAACACACTTTTGAAGTCTGTAGGCTCATAATTTAGCATCAACAAAAAATCCTTGTGTAACATATGATAGATTTCAGTCTTCATTGGGCACCTATATGCTGATACAGGTTAATTGCCTAAAGGCGTAGACGCTAGGGTAGGACAATCTTCGCCGTCTTTGCTGGAGCTTATGACACCGATTTCTGCTACAGCCTCAATCCTATGTCTCCCACTCCTTCACCTTCCTCAAAATTTTTCAAACTTCGCTCGAAGTCTACGCTTATTACTGGAAATAAAAGCAACAAAAAAACTGGAAACCGATTACTTCAGAAACCGGGTTTTTGCGTAGCTTTAACAGTCAAATTAAACTGAAGACCAAAAATACCGATACAACTGAAAACCGGTTGTTTTAACGATAACAGCCGTTCGAAGCAGGACTCATCAGTAAAGACAATTCTACTCCAGGCAATTAGATTCATGTTTGCCAAACCCTACCTCGGCCAGGAATGTGGCCAAATCTTTTCCCAGTTGAAAACGTTTTGAGCTTTACAGGCAGGGCCCTCAGACTGTGACGTTATAACGCGCTAATTAGACAGAACTTGGCACGATATTCCTCAAGAGCACAAGCAACAATTCTATCAATCAATCTCAAGCTGACTAACTGATTTCTTAAGAGCCTTAGGTGGACCAACGCGTTATTGACTTGCTCAGTCTGTGAACCTCTCTCTCTTGAGTAAATCATACAATTTTTCCAAAATATAATGATTTGTTTACCTGAACATGTACATGAAATCTACCGATTTCCGCTCGATTCTGGTAATTCCTTCGTGGTGCTTCGTTTTTCTTGTTTTGTCTTACAGTGTGTTATGTTATCTTTTTTTCGTGATACGATTTTGATGAAATACAACTTACACGTTGCCCCACGCTACACTGAAATTACCAGTGAAAATCCCATGAAAATCTGTCCAGTATTTTTGGAGATTAGCATGTTCAAACAGACAGACAGGACGGTTTTACACGTTTGTTGCTAATATTGATAATGTCCCATATACACTTTTAACTTCTTTTGTATGGATGTGGTGCACAAGAAAGAGATCTGCCCGGGACAGAACAGGTGCCGTGGGCAGTATATTCCTTCAGATATAATTAACGGACTCATTTATCTTTTTGGATCGACCGGAGGAACCAGCAAAAGGTCTTAGAAACCCCTCACTGCAGCTGCTCCGCTAGACCATTAATCACTCTTCTCTGCGAAAACTTTCTGCCGGTTCCTAACCCGCCCGAAGAAATATGAATCACGGTTTTTTACGTAGCAAATAACGGTCAGCTACATTACTCCGTTCAGACACTATAAGCCCTTAGATGTTGCTTCGCCCTTCGTTTATGCTCGTGTGAACTTCGTGCTCCTCTCCACCAAATGAAATATTCCCTCGTATAACGGGGCAGCTTACTTATCGTTTTGTTGTCGACTAATGACATTTTAGTTACCTTGTTGCTTCACACTAGCGTCAAAAAAGCGTTCGATTTTCCGGTGACGTAGACAGAGACTTTTTGTAGGCAGCAGGTCACAAGTTCCGTCAAAGAAAAGCTTGAATCAAGAATATTAAACAGGAAACGCGTTCCTGACGTTACAACAAAGGACTTTCAGGTCAGAGGAATATGAGGTGATTCAGTTGCCCCTACCCGTGGGTTTATGCTAACCGTGCGAGGTTTCAGTATTCTCTCGCTCGCTGCGTGCAAATTACGTCCTACAGATAAAATGAACAGGATTTTTTGTACTAAATTTAATGTAGTTAAATTTTGTACTGGGATACGTTTTCGCTGCAGGCCACGGATTTCGAGTTACTCAGGAAAAACGCGTTTAAAACTCACTTTTATGTGGCTATTTTAGGGAACTTGTATCAAAAATTTCATTTCAAAGGTCACAGTTAAGTCTTTGCAAGATTTCTCCCATAGTAACTTCTGCTAAGCCTACGTGACAGAAGCTGCTTGCCTTTCAGAACCGATGCAGTTCCATCAGGTTAAAGCTGTCGGCAAGAGGCGCCTTCACCCTTCCGCTGAAGTTGCTAGCGAATTCGCCTTATTGGCTTTGTCATTAGCGTGCGTGGGAGGCAGGTAACGTATGTGCGGACGGTTTAGGGTTCTGGGGAGCAGAACACAAGTCACTTATCTCTCTTGCGATCGAGACTTCGAGCAGAGCGGATGTCTTTCTTGGAAGACAGAGCCTCTAGTTCCGCGCCTTAATGACTGCCCGCTTACAGAACATAACATGAACCTCCTCTTACAAGGAAACGGCACCACCGTGGGGGCGGGGATTTGTCCGCAATTTTGTGTGGTGAAAGAGGACCCCTAACACCTCACGTGGTTAAAATATTAGGACGCACTACTTGGAAAGTTTCTTAGGTGCCGTATGAGTATAAAATGTTAGTCCATTGCCGAGCCGCCGTTTGGTCTGCATGGTTAGCGTTCGGACCCTTATGCCAGAGGTCTCGGGCTCGATTCCTCCTCCAGCACATTTTTTTTCTTCTGTTGATTGCAAAATTGCAGCGCATTGTTACAGGAGAATCGTGAAATTAATTCCCGGGAAGATTGTTTAAAAATTAATTCTATAATTCACTATCAATTATCATAACCAATATTCCGAGACATGATTCAATATTCCTGGTTTGCCTCAAAATTATCAGAAACTCAAAACATTTTCGTAAATGTTAATGGGCCTTGTTTTTGTACAGATTTATTGCAAACGCCCTGTGATTGTAAAAAATCCGCTTTCATATGTTGCGCAAGATGTCGCAAAAACTATTGCTTTGTTTTTACGATAATTACCACTGCGGTTCTTGTTTATAGTTATTATATGTATAAAAATCGACTTTGTTATTCTCATTAAAAACCCAATGTTTCTCCTCATATACTTTACAATGCAAAATGGAAAACCCACCGCCATGAATTGTGTTGTTGGACAAAAAGAAAATAATTTTTATCCAATAATGTAACTAATTTGTTAAAGATAATGTAAGTTTGGGAAACTTTCTGAATAATTGGTGGAATAACAAAAGAAAATGAAACAGAAGAAGAAAAAGTGTCGGAGGAGGAACCGAACCCGAGACCTCTGGCGTAAGATTCCGAGCCCCAAACATCTAGACCAGACGGCGGCTCGGCAATGTACTAACATTTTATACTCATACGGCACCTAAGAAACTTTGGATCGATTTTTCCCGGGATTTTCCGGGTAGTGCGTCCTAATATTTTAACCACGTGAGGTGTTAGGGGTCCTCCTTCACCACACAAAACTTCGGACAAATCCCCGACCCCACGGTCATGCCGTCTCCTTGTTAGACTGACCTACACCTGGTAGCTTCCTACCTCAGGCGCAGTCCGTGTATCCCGTATATCAACATATACAGTAACGGAAATAAATATTCATACACTAGAGCGTGGAAAAGTAAATTGCCTTCATTGACAATACGAAACCAAAAACACTAATTGGATATGCACTATACACATTGGCCAGTCGCCAATGCAGCTATGCTGGTATACAGAACGACAATGAACAAGCCTTTACAAAACAAAATACAAAAACGTCTGCTAAGTTCTCTACTGCGCTGGGAATTAAGTATTCATACACCAACAGAAAATGACACTTCTAACAAAGCCAGAACATGCTTAATATTTCGTATGCATACCCTTCCGCTGTATTACTTCTCGCAACCTCCGTGGCAGGGAATGGACCAACTTTCTTGTAGTTTCCGACGTGATACCTTCCCATTCTCGAAGGCGAGCCTCTTTGAAAGAGGCCTTACTACGGATGTCGTGTTTTCTCACTCGTGTTTCCAGCTCACTCCACAAGTGTTCGATGGGATTCAGGTCCGGACTCTGAGCTGGTGTTTTAAGAGTGTGTGGAGAGCAACCACAGCCGGACAATTTGCACCGTGTGTTTGGGATCATTGTCCTGTTGGAAGTAATAATTTCTAGGAAGACCCAAGGCGTCAACACTCTGTTGTAAGTTCTGTTTGAGAATGTTCATATACACAAATCTCTCCATGGTACCTTCCACAAACACTAATTTTCCGACACCGGAGGCTGACATACAGCCCCACACCATCACTCCACCACCTCCGTGCTTCACCGTGGGTTGAATGTTGTTTCGGTCGAGGTCTGTATTCGGTCTTCTCCAGACCAAGATCCTAACATCATTGTGCACGATATTAAATTTGCTTTCATCACTAAACAATACAGTATCCCATAAGTCTGCTGTCTTGGATACATGCTGTTTCACGAATTCCATCCGCCACTTCCTGTTCGTTTTGCTAATGTAGGGCTATCGTCTCGCGACCCTGGCTCTGTAGCACGAACGAAATTGTCCGCCGCTCGTGGTCTCGCGGTAGCGTTCTCGCTTCGCGAGCACGGGGTCCCGGGTTCGATTCCCGGCGGGGTCAGGGATTTTCACCTACCTCGAGATGACTGGGTGTTTGTGTTGTCCTCATCATTTCATCATCATCCAGGAAAGTGGCGAAATTGGACTGAGCAAAGATTGGGTAATTGTACGGGCGCTGATAACCACGCAGTTGAGCGCCCCACAAACCAAACATCATCATCATCATCTGTAGCACGAACGATTGAGAATGGTACGAACTGCCCTTGGAGTGATGTCCTTTTGGAAGTGGTCATGGACATATGCAGATAGTGGCGACGCTGTCGTTTTCGGGTTTTTCTTGATGATTCTTAATAGCATTCTGGTCTCTCTTGTTGTAAGCTTCTGTGGACGACCGTGTCGTTCACGGTTTATTACTACATGTCTGTCCTTATATCGCTTAATGATAGATTGCACAGTGGCTCGGCTTCGTCCAATGATGTTCGCAATTTCGGCATACGACTTGTGTTGAAGATGTTGGGCGACAACGATGTTTCGTTCTTCAGTGGTCGTTTCCTTCCCCTTGCGTCTCATTCTGCTATTCCACGGTGCCCACGTCCGACGTGCTGTTGCTTCACGGCCGCCACACGACTACACAAGTGTGGCATGCACTGCGGGGCTGCGTCAGCCGTTTGTTTGGTTGAAAGTAGTCCGCTGTGTGAGTACATTTTGCTCTGTCGTAGACCGTGCACAGTGTAACATATTTTATTTTCTCAGAATAGATTCACGGCATACGGGAAGCTTCATTACCAAGAACACGGTTATCTGACGCTACATCATCGTACTTATTCGTATCGGCGCTGTGGGTGATTTACTACCCATCACACCATCGTACTTTGTCACCACCTACCGTATGAATACTTATTACCATGACTGTATGCTCTGCATCTGATCAGGTTTCCTGTTCCATCATTCACCTACGAACGTGGACGCCCAGTACCTATTCCTCAACGGCTCAACCACCTGTACAAAGGAACTCATCGAAACGTCTCATCAGGATGAAGCTGTTACTGGACTTAAAAAATCTGAGTGTTTCGTCAGCTACTGCGCTTCGTTTTTTCTGTGACATGCACGTTCTTTAAGATACGCAGGAGGGCGGGTAGTTCGCCTCTGCGACGCGGGGCTGAACAGACAAAGGAGCCGTGCGTTGCATGTTGTGGCTGCCCGGGGTTGAGCCCGCTGTGACCTCGTTAAGAAACAACCTCGTTACGACGGAAAGCCCGGCTGTACGCGGCCGCGAGAGCGAATGACAATTTTATTAGGCGGGCGGTGCCGTCTCTATCTCTGGCAAGCTCGGGTGGTTCAGTGCCTTTCCCAGAGCGCTCCCCGCTAGCAGTAAATACTCTGCTCGAGAAGGGACTGCTTCTTCGCCCTACATCTCTGCAGCACCCTTGGGAACGTCTGGCTGGTGCGGTGGGGCAGGAGAAAACTTGGCGCTTCCAAACAAACGCTGTATGTGCTGTATCATATATGCGAAGACATGTGGCATAGTCATGAACGTATGGGGTTACGAGGTACTCAAGCGAATGGAAAGGATCATCTACATCTACATATATACTCCGCTAGCCACCAAGCGGTGTGTGGCGCAGGCCACGATTCGCGCCACAGTCATATTTCCCCTCCTCTGTTCCACTCGCGGATCGCGCGAGGGAAAAACGACTGTCTGAACGCGTCAGTACTAGCTCTTATTTCCCTTATCATTGAGTGATGATCATTACGCGATTTGAAAGTTGGTGGTAATAACATATGCTCTACGTTCTCGGTGAAGACTGGATTTCGGAATTTAGCGAGCAGCCTCTTCTGTTTAGCGCGTCGTCTATCAGCAAGTGTGTCCCACTTCGAACTTTCTATGAGATTTGTAACGCTCTCGCGATGGCTAAATGTACCAGTCACGAATCTTGCCTCTCTTCTTTGGACCTTCTCAATCTCTTGAATCAGACCCAACTGGTAAGGGTCCCATACAGACGAACAATACTCCAAGACTGGACGAACTAACGTATTATAAGCTATTTCCTTTGTTGAAGGACTGCATCGCTTCAGGATTCTACCAATAAACCGCAATCTAGAGTTTACTTTCCCCGTTACTTGTGTAATCTGATAATTCCATTTGAGATCATTTCGAATAGTCACACCCAGATACTTGACGGATGTTACCGCTTCCAAAGACTGATCATTTATTTTGTACTCATACATTAATGGAGATTTTCGCCTTGTTATACGCAGTAGGTTACACTTACTAAAATTGAGAGATAACTGCCGGTCATTATACCACGCATTTATTTTCTGCAAATCCTCATTGATTTGTTCACAACTTTCGTGTGATACTACTTTCCTATAGACTACAGCATCATCGGCAAACAGTCTAAGGCCGCTGTTAGTACCATCAACCAGATCGTTTATGTACATCGTAAAAAGCAGAGGACTTATTACCGTGCCCTGGAGCACACCTGAAGTTACTCTTGTTTCTGCTGAAATTACCCCGTTCAGGACGACATACTGCTCCCTGTCTGTTAGAAAACTATCTATCCAACCGCATATGTCATTAGATAGACCGTAAGCGGGCACTTTTTGTAGCAAGCGACAGTGCGGAACTGAGTCGAACGCCTTCCGAAAGTCGAGAAATATGGCATCAACCTGGGAGCCGGTATCTAGAGCCTGTTGTATATCATGCACAAAGAGGGCCAGCTGTGTCTCGCATGACCGCTGTTTCCTAAAACCGTGCTGGTTTCTGCAGATGAGCTTCTCAGAGTCTAGAAAGGTCATTATGTGTGAACACAAAATATGCTCCATGATTCTACAACAAATGGATGTCAGTGAAATTGGCCGGTAATTACGTGCATCCGATTTTCTACCCTTTTTATAGATAGGTGGCTTCTGTATATAAGAAGGATAAAAGAAGGAACCTGCAAAATTACAGATCAATATCCTCAACGTCTCTTTGCTGCAGAATTCTTGAGGATATTCTACCTCCGAATGTACACGGTCCAGTCACATTTATATGATCACCACCTATTTTCGACACCAACGTGCAATAACCACTCACATATCGCAGGTGGCAGTACTAACAGGGGAGGGTATACACTGATCAGGCAGAAAATTGTGAGCACCTACCTAATAACCCACATATCCACCTTTGGCGCGGTTAACAGCGACGACGCGTCGTGGTATGGAAGCAATGAGGCCTTCGTATGTCGCTGGAGGGAGTTGATACCACATCTGCGCACACAAGTCACACGATTCCCGTAAATTCCGGGGACGGGGGCGCTGAGCTGTGACGCCACGTTCAATCACATCGCAGACATGTTCGATGGGGTTCGGATCTGGAGATTTGGGAGGCTAGCACATCAACCGGAACTCGCCACTCTGTTCCTTGTACCGCTCCATCACACTCCTGTCCTTGTGACATGGCGCATTATCTTGTTGAAAACTGCCGCTGACGTCGGGAAACAGAATCGTCATGAAGGGGTGTACGCGGTCTGCAACCAGTGTACAATACTCCTTGGCCTCCGTGTTGCCTTGGAAGAACTTCATTGGACACCTGAATGCCCACTTTAATATTTCCAGAGCATAATGGAGCCGCCGCCACCACCTCGGTTCAGTACCGCAGTACAGGTGTCGACGAGCTGTTCCTCTGGAAGACGACGCATTCGCGCCCTCCCATTTGCATGACGATGAAGGTATCGGGATTCATCAGACTATGTAACGTTCTGCAATGTCCAGTGCCGATGGCCACGTGCCCATTTCAGTCGTAGTTGCCAATGTCGTGGTTTTAACATTTTAACATGCACGGGTCGTCGGCTACGGAGGCCCTACCAACAGCATCTCCTCAACGGCCGTTCAGTGAACGTTGCTGCGTATGAGTCTCTTTAGCAGGCGTCTGGTTCATGCACCCATGCTGACTGCTGTTCATCGAAGACGAAGTCAGCACCTCAACGAGACGTCCAGTGAATGAAGACAGGTGGCCTTTTCAGACGAATCACGTTTTATTCTCCATCTGACAGATGGCAAACGCCCAACAAGAGTCGTCGCACTGATCGAGGGCGGAGGCGTGAGTATTACGGTATGGGGAATGTTTCCGTGGCATTCCTTGAGTGATTTCTCTTTCTGGAAGGCTCAAGGAATCAAGTCAAGTACACACCTATCCTCGGCGACCACTTCCACCCCTACACGGAGATTGTTTTTCCAAGGCACTGTGGCATGTACCAGCAGGACAAAGAAACAAGTCACACAGCTCGCATTGTACAGTCGTGCTCAAAAGTATCCGAACGACCTGAATTGCATTTCGCTTGATTCGAATTCAACCCGCATAACACAGCTGTCTAGCAGGTCCTCTGCCATTCCCTGCACCATGCGTCAATTCGCTGCAGATCCTCCTGCATTTCAGTACAATTTTCCATTGTTACAACCTCTCGATACACCACAGCATCATCTGCAAAAAGCCTCAGTGAACTTCCGATGTCATCCACCAGGTCATTTATGTATATTGTGAACAGCTACGGTCCTATGACACTCCCCTGCGGCACACCTGAAATCACTCTTACTTCGGAAGACTTCTCTCCATTGAGAATGACACGCTGCGTCCTGTTATCTAGGAACTCCTCAATCCAATCACACAATTGGTCTGATAGTCCATATGCTCTTACTTTGTTCATTAAAGTGTGTATGCATTACACTTACATCTTACTGTTGGTGAGTAAGCAATTGATTCTTAAGCTATATTCGTGGACGATAAAGAAGAACAATAGGAGTGCGGCTCGATTGTCGCTCAGGCACAAAAATTTGTAGCCTTATTTTAGAATCAAACACCTAGCAGCCGCTAACAAAAACCGATACGTAACATTTGATTTTACTTTGTTAACAATCCTATTACGTGTTGGTTTCGTATCTCTGTCACAGAACTTCACATCATGCACTTCATTTTAAATGCATACACACTTTGTTGCTTCTGAATGGAGGTATATCAGACATCTTTCGTGGTTAGTTAACAGGGATGCAAAGGTCTTGATAGGAGTACCGGTTAATTACAAAAACTGTCGTCTTTTATTTTCAAGTTTAGGCTTGGTTACGCATATTGGCGAAAATTTCGGTAAGTTATGACTATTCAAAGCTAGTCAGCGATATGATATGACTAGATTAGATTAGATTAATACTTGTACCATAGATCATGAATATGATGTGGAACGTGTCATTTTAACGAAAGATTTCTTTACATACCAGTATTCATTTTTTTACAACAGTTTTTTACCCTCTCTCTCATTCTTTCTCTCTCTCTCTTTATATATATATATATATATATATATATATATATATATATATATATATATATATATATATATATATATATATTCTTTTTTTATTTTTATTTGTTTGGTGTGCTCAACTATGAAAACAACTATGAGAGTTACTGATTTAAGATTCTTAGTTTGCAGTCAGTTCTGAGTGTTATTAGTAACTACGCTCCAGTCCCTAAACCTAGTTACAGAAATGCGAATCAGTCGCATTACGTATTCCAGGCTGTAGCAGCTGCGACTTGGAGACGTCAGCTATGGTCACTTCCCAGCCTGCTGTAGGATCGCATCGGTTCGTCTTCTTCCTGTTGGTACTGTGACTGAGATTTGGCAACAAGGCAGGGTATGTTAGGCAACACTGTGATCGACGAGTTACTTCCTGGTGTGCACAGAATTAAGCCTCAAAGTTCACTTGATTTTTCCTGTCATTTCCGTTGAATAATCTGAGTTATTATCGTTTGAGGTGTAAGAAAACATTGTAAATTTACGGTTTTTAGCCCAGGAAAGTCGTTGCGCGCGAAAATCGCAACTAATCTCGTCCTGTAAATAGCCGTTTATGAGTTCTAGCCACTATTGGCCTCGTAACTGGAAGGCTCTAACCATACATCTTCTCTAGCTGTGTGGGGACATGCTGACTTGTGAAAAAGCGTCTGCTATGGATCGCGGTTCCGATCTCGCGGACTGTAACGTTTTGATCCCCTCTGTGAAAGAGCTGCAAGTAGTCAGATCAAATATCGATAAGGAAATCGTAAGAAAATACTTTCAGCTCATAGTGCAATAGTGAAAAACTTGCAATGCTGCACAAAAGGTAACTTCTCTTTCCGCTGTTGAGACGCAAATTTTGGGCTTCTAGGAATACATAACTTTATTTATGAGATTCCACATTTGCATACCTGTTGAGTATGACACAGCAGACCAATTAAACACAGACCCAAGTCCGCAGCTCGTGGTCGTGCGGTGGCGTTCTCGCTTCCCTCGCCCGGGTTCCCGGGTTCGATTCCCGGTGGGGTCAGGGATTTTCTCTGCCTCGTGATGACCGGGTGTTGTGTGATGCCCTTAGGTTAGTTAGGTTTAAGTAATTCTAAGTTCTAGGGGACTGATGGCCATAGATGTTAAGTCCCATAGTGCTCAGAGGCATTTTTGAACCACAGACCCAATCGAAATTTAAGTGAGTAGTATTTTACTAAATCGTGCCGATAGTGAAACGCTTGTGTACAGATACTCAGTTTTATTAAAACAGACTTTCGTCATAAGGTTATTGTGGGTAGTTTTATTTCATTTCTTATACTACAGTGCACAATTTTCGTAATGTTTCTTTTAGTGTTGTTAAAACAATACTAAACATGAGAGAGAAATTAATCATCTACAATATATGTGAATTCTCTGATGTTATCTATAACAGTCTGACAGTGCACATGGAGTTTATTGATTACATGCATGTAGAAAACTTGTTCCGAGTTAAAGCTGTCAAACAAGGTTTGAAGAAGAATAATACGCAACTACCAGGCGGAGAGCTAATGTAGAAAATACTTTTCTGACTATTTTGGCATGATGCGCTCTCCCCACATGTAATACAAAAGCATCGATACGCACTGCTGCCTGGCCGTCTATTAAACGTGAAAAGAACAAAATGTCGCAGAACGTTAGCCCTTTTTCCACCTGGGACAATTTAGGGAGTGAAGGGAATTATGTTCAAAGTTCCATTAAATTGATAACTACAGCAGACAGCAGAGTTGAGTTTTAAAAGATGTAGCAGCGAATGTAATAGAAGTAATGACGTCTTGTTTATGGTTCGCGATACATACTATGAAGCTACAAGCACTCATCTATCTACAGTTCTTCAAGAAGTCAACATAAGTTCCTCCAGAACCTCCGCATTCCAAAGTGCTGTGAGATAAAGCATATGGTCGGATCTAGACTTCTGAAAGACAGCTGCAGCTTTTCTTTTGCACTGCACGACGTTTTCAACAAACACATAGCACAATAGAGTACCTCAAATGGAAAGGAACACTTCCTATTCAAATTTCTGCATCCTACACTTTTGGCAGTTCTGTGTCGGTGGCAGGAGTGGCGAAATGTGGGAACTCTATCACCAGTAACCTTTCTTATACTAGTTATTTATTTCTAGTGACGAAACAAACGCTATGTAGGGTCACAGGACACTTATTACATCTTTTATTTGAGCTTCTGTATGTCGATAAAATTGGTTCCGAACTGGGAATGCAACTCAGACCGCCCTTGACGCGGAATTTGATCCCGTCGTGACAATACAGGTCGACTACAAGTTGTTGTTTGTTCAAAACTGCAGATTCCTCAGCGTCTCCACACACTGCGCGTGAATGGGTTCGAATCCTGGCCTGGCACTAAAGTTTTCATTATGTATTATCAAGCTCTAACATGAGAACACCTATCTGCTGATGGATAATATTTTCATTTTAATGCATTTTCAGTCGTTGTCAACACTAACGATATTTTACGTTTTTGATTCCCAGCGAGACACAGAACTATTTGAGAGATCGCTGTAAGTTCAAGGATGTTATTCCGAGCTGCTGCTGGAGAAAAATTCGCTAGCTGACGTCTCTTTGTGTGTAGTCAGCAACGATATGTGTGGAGTTCCATTCCCAGTCAGCGCTGAACTCTTCGTCATATTATTTCTAGTTCAGAAATGCTCACATGTCGCTGCTGGTGTAACAAACCCATATTTAACATTCGTTTTCTCTAGAATGTAACAGCGATAAATGGCTCTGAGCACTATGGGACTCAACATCTTAGGTCATAAGTCCCCTAGAACTTAGAACTACTTAAACCTAACTAACCTAAGGACATCACACACACCCATGCCCGAGGCAGGATTCGAACCTGCGACCGTAGCAGTCCCGCGGTTCCGGACTGCAGCGCCAGAACCGCTAGACCACCGCGGCCGGCTTAACAGCGATAGGTGCCGGGTTGCAGAACTGGGAAGGAAAAAAGTAATGTTTCGTCTCGTCATTTCAGTTAAAACATCTTGCTACTGCCGAGAAAATCCGATATGTCACAGTTGATTGTGCTTCGATAACAATCCGATTAGGTTCTGGGTTCGAATCCCTGTCCAACACAAAGCTTTACCTCACGGAATTTCAAGTAAGTTACTTGTGAAGAAGCAATATTTGTAAAGCTCTCGTAGTTCGTTTACCAGGCCAGTAGATACTGGGTAGGAATTCGCGTCTGTTAAAAATGTTTGCATTATGTAATATGAAGTTGATATTTGCGAACTGATACTGTCTAAAGTCGAGGAATATCACTCTCTGTATGCCTAGTCAGGAATGACTGTTAGTTTCCGTCAGTCACGAAATCTTAGTCTTCATGACCTGGGTTTGAATCCGTATGCAGAACGAGGCGGTTTGTCGCGTCATTTAAAGTTCATACATATCTCAACAAGCTGCTCGTCAATAACTTAAATTTTTAATGTAATTTTGTGTTAAATAACAAGTACGGTATGTTACTTTGACGACAAAATCATGAATACGACGAACGTACTACGTGCATTACCTATTTGACGTAATAATGAGGGTGGTAACATTTCATATATGTCATTGATTGCAATAAATGTGAGCTTACAAACCTTAAGCACAGTCTTATCTGTGATAAGGTGTTCCCTGATATTTCTAGTATCGTGGTATTACTTTACATCTTTAGTTACTGCGATACAGAGCAGCGTTTTCTAGTGGTGACTTGTTGGAACTATTTTCAATAGTCAAACGACTGTACCAAGGAACGATTAGAGGACCTGCTAGACAGCTGTGTTATGTGGGTTGCATGCGAATCAGGCGAAATGCAGTTCAGGTCGTTCGGCTACTTTTGAGCATGACTGTACGTGCGTGGTTCGAAGATGATTTACCATACACACCTGGCTAGTAAACTCCCCGGATTTAAACCCAGTCGAGAATATGTAGGACGTACTCGATCGCCCTCTTCGCCCCACGGATGCTCAATAGAGAATACAGCAGAGCGGATCTCGACACTGGAGTCGCCATGGCTCCACATCCATGTTTGTACCTTCCAGAACCTCACTGACACTTTCCTGCACGTCAAGCAGCAGTCCGTACTATAGGTAGTTATTCAGGCTTCTGCCAACGGCCTTGCAGCAGTGGTAACACCGGTTCCCGTCAGATCAACGAAGTTAAGTGCTGTCGGGCTGGGCTAGCACTTGGATGGCCGAGAGCTGTTGGCAAGCGGGACGCACTCAGCCCTTGTGAGGCAAACCGATGAGTTACCTGATGGAGAAGTAGCGGCTCCGGTCTCGGAAACTGACATACGGCCGGGAGAGCGGTGTGCTGACCACTGCCCCTCCACATCAGCATCCTGTGACGCCTACGCACTGAGGATGACACGGCGGCCGGTCGGTACAGTTGGGCCTTCATGGCCTGTTTGGGAGGAGTATTCAGGCTTCTGACAGGTGGTCACATCAACGTGATTCGATTATGTAATAAATTCCACTATGACAGAATACCATCCGTTTATAATTCAACACCGATTTAGAAAGCATCACTCGTGCGAAATTCAGCTTGCCGTATTCTCGCACAGTATCGTGCAAATAATTCCACATTCCCTAATTTCCGAAGAGCGTTTGAAACTGTGCCACGCTGCAGACTGTTCACTGAGGTTCGAGCATGAGGAATAAGTTCTAAGACATATGAGTGACTCGAAACCTTATTGAATAATGAAATCCAGTACGTTGTCCTGGATGGCGAGTGTTCATCAGAGACAAGTGTATCGTTAGGAGAGCCCCAGGGAAGGGCAGCAGGACCGTTGTTGTTCTCTTTACACGTAAAGAATATGAGAGATTGAGGGGGAGAGCAGTCTGCGACTGTTTGCTTATGATGGTCTTGGGTGTTGTGTGCGGGAAAGTTACGTCGTTCGGTGAGGCTGGGAGGATACAACATGATGTGGATAGAATTTGTACTTGATTGCTTTAAATGTGGAAAAGTTATGTAGATGAGTAGGAAGAAACAATACTATCATGGCCGGCCGAAGTGGCCGTGCGGTTCTAGGCGCTGCAGTCTGGAACCGCGAGACAACTACGGTCGCAGGTTCAAATCCTGCCTCGGGCATGGATGTGTGTGTTGTCCTTAGGTTAGTTAGGTTTAACTAGTTCTAAGTTCTATGGGGCTAATAACCTCAGAAGTTGAGTCCCATAGTGCTCAGAGCCAATACTATCATGTTCGAATGCTGTATTGCTGATGAGCTGTTGGACCAGTTAGGTGAGCGAAATATTTGCGTGTAACACCGCAAAGCGATATCAAATGGAACGAACACGTAGTGTGTGTTGGTGTGGAAGCAGAATTGTTGATTTTAGTATATTGAGAGGACTGTAGGAAAGTGTTGCTCATCTATTAAGGAGACCGCGTACGTAACAGTAGTGTGACCCATTATTGAGTGTTATTCGAGTGTTTGGTATCCACATCAGGTCAGATTAAGGGACGAGATCGAAACAATTCAGAGTCGGGCTGCTAGATTTGTTACCGGTAGATTCGATCCAAACGCGTGTATTATGCAAATACTCCAGGAAATCAAATGGGAATCTCAGGAGAGATGAAGTGATTCTTTTCGCGAAAAGCCGGCCGTTCTTGCCGAGCGGTTCTAGACGCTTCAGTCCGGAACCGCGCTGCTGCTACGGTCGCAGATTCGAATCTTGCCTCGGGCATGGGTGTGTGTGATGTCCTTACGTTAGTTAGGTTTAAGTATTTCTAAATCTGGGGGTCTGATGACCTTAGTTGTTAAGTCCATAGTTCTCAGAGCCATTTTTTTCGAAAAACTGTTCAGAAAATTTAAGAAAATGACATTTGCGACGTAGTGTAGAACGATTCTGCTGCCACCGACGTACATCTCGCTTGAGGACAGCGAAGACAAGATAAGGGAAACCAGAGCTTAGACGGAAGGAAATAGACAGTAGTTTCGCTCGCTCCATTTCTGACTGAAAGAGGAAAGGGGATGAGTAGCTACGGAACAAGGTACGCTTTGACACGCACAGTATGGTGGCTTGAGGAGGAGGTATGTACATGTAGAGGTAGACTTTGATGTGAAATATGGTTCTAGTCAGAACATATTAATTCTAAACATAAATTTTTTAGTCCATATTAAACTTGTTAAAAATTTTACCCGTGGTTCATCGTTCGGATACACTGTGAATAAATTACGGGCCATTGGCAGTAGTGCTGCTGACGTAAGACCCAATCTAAGGCGTAATTATGGTCCGAGCAGGGCCTGCACCTCGTCGTCGAAGATCTATAACCGCTATCTTATGGATTTTTCTGTCCTCTAGGATAAAAGTGAAGGGTAGATAAAAGAACTCCGCAGTCGCATTTACTCTTTACGAGATGATGCGTCAATGCCTAGACGAGTGCACACAACTGCATCGGTATGCGGGGACGACATGTTCCGTATACTTAACCGAAAACTATACATTTCAAATACACTTCATATTAATTAGAACAACATCATACATTAACGTCATTGGCGGCTCGTAAGCACACCGGAAATTTTCTCATAAGCGGTCCCTTTGCGGAACCATGTTCAGTGGATGTTTTTGCGTCAATTAACGAATAGTTCTGCCTTTGTTAGTTTTCGCTGTTAATTATGATACGCTCTGTATCTCCAAGTAAGAATCACCTACATTGGAAATTTAACCTTTTCTTGCTAGGCGTGCACGCGTAAAGAACGTTGGATGCGAGTCTTGAATGGCTCTTTCTTTTTGTCAAAAATTCAGTGCCTGTTAGGAAGAAAGTTAGCAATGCTACCGACGTTGCACTGTCTGTGACGAGTAACAAACAGCGCCTTGTGGTACTTTTACACAATCATACAACATGTCCTGATTTCACACCTGTCTCCCACTTTACTGACAGAGGATATTTAAACATTTAACATCGAAATATTTCAATTTAAACATGTCATATAGGTAGTTATGATAACTATCGGTTATATGTTTCTTTACTTGTGTTTTAAGTATTGGTCTCCAAAGAATGCGGCCCTTTCCGAATCAGTTTAGGAACTACATGGCTCCCAAAAGTATGCTATCGACCACCTCTTCTATATAATGTAAACCGTCTCTGTTGATCAAGAAATAAATTCACATTTCCGACCATTAGTTACTCATTTCAGAGTATCCGATTTGCGAGATTCCGTCATCTGCATAGCGTATTCAGACGCGTATTTTTTGACATAGTGAATCTTTAACAATATCATGTAAATCTCCAAACATAATACGTATCCCAAGAGAATCCATCTGATTTCACTGCGATATGTTTTCTACGTGATCGAGGACAGAAATTTGGGATAAATTTTAACCTGGGCACCAAAACAAAAAGTTTACCTTGGTACCAGTTGTAAGTCTTCAGTTCTTGAGGTTGCCGTTTGGGGGTGCAGCAAGTCCACTTACTCGTTCATATATATATATTTTTTATTTCTTTTTTTTACAATTGTAAGAACTCACAGAGAATTTAGGTTCTCAACAGGACGGTGTGCCATCGCACTGTCACCAACATCCTTAAAATGTGTTGCCTCGAGCATGGATAGGACTTAAGGAACGTATTCATGTCGCATTACACCACTGACCTTCAACGTTGATTTTTTATGGTGGATGTTGGCAAAAGACTTCGTCATGTGCCTCTTCATCCAACAGCTTCGGGTGAATTGCGATCAAATGTGGGAACAGCAGTTAGTTAGCTAGAAACTATAGTGAGGAGAAGAACTGAAGGATGACTTTCTTGGAACCCCGTCGGTTTCTTCCATTGCGACGCATAAGGCTGAAATTTTGCTCAAAGGTCGCCACAACCTTCCTCTGTAATCATACGAAAGCGTGGTGCTCTGTGACGTCTGCCTGGAGCTCAGCGGCGCTCCGAACAGCAAGGTGTTGACACACACACACACACACACACATATATATATATATATATATATATATATATATATATATATATATATATATAATATAAGGGTTAGTAAAATGAAAACCTTAAATTTGTAATGACAAATCGAAATTTCGCGCCGTTATCCTGTAAGTTAGTAAGTGTGCTACAAACAGCGTGCAGAATGGCCTGTAGGTGGCAGCATAGTGCAGATGCACACATACAGTCGCAGTATCAGTATAAATATGGCCGCCCCACTTGCGACTTGCAACAGGGAAGAACAGCGTTCTGTTATTCGGTTTTTGCGTAGTGAAGGTGTGAACCCTATTGAAATTCATCGACGAATGAAGGTTCAGTACGGTGATGCACGTTTGTCACAGCAGCAAGTCTACGAATGGAGTAGGAAGTTCGCAAATGGCGTGGCTTCTGTGGAAGATGCTCCTCGTCCAGGTCAGCACAACGAGCTGTGACTCCTCAGAACATTGCAGCAGTTGAAGCGATAGTGAAAGAAAACCGCCGAGTGACACTGAATGACATTGCCGCATGAAGATCTTCTTGGGCGCTTTGAACGAGAAGGTGATGGCTTCCTTGCAAGAATCGTTACTGGGGACGAAACCTGGGTTCACTTCCAACAACCAGAAACGAAGAGAGCGAGCAACGAATGGCACCATTCCTCATCACCAAAACTAAAGAAGTTTCGAGCAGAACCACCAGCAGGGAAGGTTATGCTGACTCTCTTTTGGGACGAAAAAGGCGTCATTTTGGAGCATTACATGCCTAGAGGGACCACTGTCACCAGTTCATCATACACAGATATCTTAAAACATCATCTGCGGCCTGCAATCAAATCAAAGAGACGTGGATTGCTGTCAGCAGGTGTCATTTTGCAACATGACAATGCAAGGCCCCACACTGCCCGTACAACAGTTGCAACAATCACAGACCTGTGTTTTGAGTGTCTTCCTCATCCATCATACTCACCAGACCTTGCCCCCAAGTGATTTTATATGTTTGGACCACTCAAAGACGCAATGGGAGGAAAGAAATGCCGTTCTGATCAAGAGGTACGCCACGCGGTGCATGAATGGTTGCGTGGACTACCAAAAGAATTTTTTTCTAAAGGAATTTATGCTCTTTGTAAGCTCTGGAGGACCTGCATTGAGTGTGGGGAGATTATGTTCAAAAGTGATACAGCTTTGTACAACTTCTGCAGAATAAATAATATTTAAAAAAATATTTTAAGGTTTTCATTTGACTCACCCTCGTATATATATATATACGGGGCTGAGGAGTTCAAATTACCACCAAATTTCACCGAAATTCTGCTCAGTGCCACCGTGGACGTGCCACACGATGGAAAGGTCGTCCCATCCCCATTTACCCACATTACACCCCTTCTCCCGACACCTCTGCGACGGAGGTCAGATAGGCGACGCCCAGCGTTGGTTTCTTATGGGTGGCCGAGGAAAACAGACACACCGAGCTCAGAATCGCTATGAAAAGGCCTCAGGAGGTGGCGTAAAGGACGTCAATGAAGCAGCCCCTTACCTTGGGGCGTTCATTTACACATATTTCGCGGTCGGAAACGACAATTTGCAGTGCGCTGAGCAGCTAAACGACGTTCTTGACAAACTTTGTCTCTGCCGACACCTGCAGACGATTCACCCCTTATCTAAGGACATAGTGGGGCTGCAACCCCTTTCAATGAAATCTGACCCTTTTAGAGTCTAACACCACAGCAATTTTTCGTTTGATATACTGGGTTGAACCATTCGACGAAATCTCATCCTGCTTCGCGACCTACTGTGGCGTGTGATCATGGTGGATGGTGGCGATGGGGGGAGGGGTTGCAGTTTTGACACATGTATGAATAAAATGGCAAAGGTTCCATCTAAAACTCCGCCAGCTAATCAACACCCCTGATGCGATTCGTACATCCTTGCTGAGCACCTTAAAAATGTGCATATTGTAGCAGCCCTTTTTCTGTTTTCACTTTTTCGTCTAATAGGTGAAAGTTTGATTTTATTTTTTACGTATTGACTGTCATTGAAGGGGTTTACTTTTATTTAAGGGGCTCCGGAAAGGCTCAAAATCATGAAAAGTTAAATTTTTACTCTTTTGCGTTTTCTGAATCTGCAGACTATTACTTTTTAATACATATATAATTTATTCAATTCCGAAGACTACAACTATTTTTAAATTTTTTTTGAAATGTGTTCTACATGGGCGTGACCCACTGTGGCGCTGTTAAACTGCTGTCAAATGGTGTTATTATTAACGTCCGTGTTCATCAAGTACATTTTAGTGATGTGAGATAAAGTATGTGTTGTGGCTAACCTGTGATGGTTCAATATATATCGCTGGTGTGATTGTCGATTGTTTCATGTTTATTTACTCTGTCGTTATCTCGAAATTATTCGTAATTAATTCTGTTTCTTGAGTCTCTGTTTTGTTGAAGTATAATAATGAGTAAAAGTAAAGTTCCTGTTGCGACTTTCAATGATGGCAACATTGTAAGGTGCAAGGTATTTAGAAATATGGGAATGAAGATAGGTTCTAACATGGTACGAGCGATGCTTGCTTTAGACAAGGAACGCCTTCGGGCTGCAGACAGGGCTGTAAAGAGTCTAGAAATACAAGCAAGAGTAAATAGGAGGAGGAACAAAAG
Source organism: Schistocerca cancellata (assembly GCF_023864275.1). Classification (NCBI taxonomy): domain Eukaryota; kingdom Metazoa; phylum Arthropoda; class Insecta; order Orthoptera; family Acrididae; genus Schistocerca; species Schistocerca cancellata. Next base: position 184,923,676 of record NC_064627.1, on the reverse strand, counting down.
GAAGCTGGAGGAGGAGTTTGCAGAGGATGAAGATAATCCATCCTATGGACCTGGAATGCACTAAAAAGTTAATCCAATCTTTGTCGCTCGATTCCGAAAACTTTTATTTTCTCATACTAATTACATGTTTTCTAAGGATTTTCCAAACATATTTGTTTCAAACTTTCAGTAAATGTTACACAGTACCTTCTGCATAATTTAACACAGTCTTTTTTCTAAAAAACTGTATATTTTTGAATATATAAATAAAAAATTGCAAAAAAATGTTGTGAATTTTCATTACAATTGAAAAAAAATCGTCTTTAATAACTGAACTAAAATTTTGTAAAATCCCTGTGTTAAGTTGTAGCCCATATTCCAATAAATAATCTGTAAAAAGTTCAACTTCCTACCTCAAATACTTTGTGAGGAAAGGTGTAATTTATAAGCGTTATTTTAACATTGCAAGTATAGAGCGTTCCGGAGCCCCTTAATATTGTACCGGCTACGTATCAGTTTGATTACTTTTAAAACCCAATGTTAAACGTGGGTCACTATACGTATAGTCTTCCCAACTCTGAGAGAAAAAATCATTAGTAGCAAAACTACCAATGTTTACAGACGACTATACTTTAACCTTTCGTTCCATTGTTTTAGTTAAGAATCACTAGTTTGTTCTTGGCATAGATCACGTAACCTTAAAGTTTATTAATTTAAGTTAAATTAATGTTCAAGACTTGTATTATGTTTCAAATTAACAACGTCGGGCTATTGACAAGAATTATTAACAAATATGTTCACTCATACGATCTCATACAAAGAAGTTCTTTAATTAGATGTCTAAGTAGGATTCCCGCTAGCATCAGAGATGTTAGATAATATCCTGTAACTTTCGGTAAATAAGTTATTTCTATTTAATATCCGCGAACTGTCATTAACTATGTTCACTAGTCGCGTGAAGTTAGTTTCCCACTATCACAATTCAAAGTCCGAATCCGGTTAAAATTCTCAATTCAGTAAAGCGTTTAAATATTCACACGAATTGACGTTAAAGCCAAAGAGATTACTAACCACCTTCCCGTTCATCTAATCCGGCAAATGTCCAAATTAAAGACTTGAATTGACAATCCTCAAAAACAATCAGTCACGATCTAGTCTTGATCCCCTTTTAATAAAGTCCCAGTTGTTGTTATCTAAAGCTGTACGTCCTAAATAACTTCCGAACTAGAACAGACTAGAGACTGGAGTATCGTAATTACAACGTATGGCTATTTATACTTTAATAAACACTATTTTTGGCGTCCCAGACCTCCGTTCTATGACCATAATACTGATTTTCTTACGTATTGGAATAACTAATATTTTAATATTTTCTACTGTTTTCCCCCTTCCCATGTTTCTAAAATTTATGATTAAATTTTCCTTTTCTATTCTTTTACTTTCTATACTAGATATTTCCTTGTATTTGTTTCTTTATTTATTTTTCGTAATTACTACTTGTGGAGGGACTTGGGTCATTTTGTGAATTGATATTTTAAGGACATGGGAGCTATCTTTGTTTTTTCAACACCGAGAGGCGCTGTAGGTGTTACAATATACACTCCTGGAAATGGAAAAAAGAACACATTGACACCGGTGTGTCAGACCCACCATACTTGCTCCGGACGCTGCGAGAGGGCTGTACAAGCAATGATCACACGCACGGCACAGCGGACACACCAGGAACCGCGGTGTTGGCCGTCGAATGGCGCTAGCTGCGCAGCATTTGTGCACCGCCGCCGTCAGTGTCAGCCAGTTTGCCGTGGCATACGGAGCTCCATCGCAGTCTTTAACACTGGTAGCATGCCGCGACAGCGTGGACGTGAACCGTATGTGCAGTTGACGGACTTTGAGCGAGGGCGTATAGTGGGCATGCGGGAGGCCGGGTGGACGTACCGCCGAATTGCTCAACACGTGGGGCGTGAGGTCTCCACAGTACATCGATGTTGTCGCCAGTGGTCGGTGGAAGGTGCACGTGCCCGTCGACCTGGGACCGGACCGCAGCACGCCAAGACCGTAGGATCCTACGCAGTGCCGTAGGGGACCGCACCGCCACTTCCCAGCAAATTTGGGACACTGTTGCTCCTGGGGTATCGGCGAGGACCATTCGCAACCGTCTCCATGAAGCTGGGCTACGGTCCCGCACACCGTTAGGCCGTCTTCCGCTCACGCCCCAACATCGTGCAGCCCGCCTCCAGTGGTGTCGCGACAGGCGTGAATGGAGGGACGAATGGAGACGTGTCGTCTTCAGCGATGAGAGTCGCTTCTGCCTTGGTGCCAATGATGGTCGTATGCGTGTTTGGCGCCGTGCAGGTGAGCGCCACAATCAGGACTGCATACGACCGAGGCACACAGGGCCAACACCCGGCATCATGGTGTGGGGAGCGACCTCCTACACTGGCCGTACACCACTGGTGATCGTCGAGGGGACACTGAATAGTGCACGGTACATCCAAACCGTCATCGAACCCATCGTTCTACCATTCCTAGACCGGCAAGGGAACTTGCTGTTCCAACAGGACAATGCACGTCCGCATGTATCCCGTGCCACCCAACGTGCTCTAGAAGGTGTAAGTCAACTACCCTGGCCAGCAAGATCTCCGGATCTGTCCCCCATTGAGCATGTTTGGGACTGGATGAAGCGTCGTCTCACGCGGTCTGCACGTCCAGCACGAACGCTGGTCCAACTGAGGCGCCAGGTGGAAATGGCATGGCAAGCCGTTCCACAGGACTACATCCAGCATCTCTACGATCGTCTCCATGGGAGAATAGCAGCCTGCATTGCTGCGAAAGGTGGATATACACTGTACTAGTGCCGACATTGTGCATGCTCTGTTGCCTGTGTCTATGTGCCTGTGGTTCTGTCAGTGTGATCATGTGATGTATCTGACCCCAGGAATGTGTGAATAAAGTTTCCCCTTCCTGGGACAATGAATTCACGGTGTTCTTATTTCAATTTCCAGGAGTGTACAAAGACAACATTTGGCAAGTTCTTAGGCGCCTATGGGAAGGCAACCCGTGCAGCATTCCTCAGATTCTACATGTCCACAAGCAGGAACTAGAACGCCAGTGTACCGCAACTCACCTCTAGGGTGTCGAGGGGCTTGCCATCCATAAGAAAACTGCATTTCAACGATGATCTGTATCGCAGAGCCCTCAAGAGAAGGATGAGATGTGTTTATAGGGAAGTAATTATTTTCCCATCGTGCGATATATGTACAGGGGCACTGGCCAGAACTGTAGTGAAATTTGGTGCTAATGTGAGAACATTAACCAGTCTTGCAGCTCATATGAACTTCTGAGCTCTGTGTGTGTGTTTCCTGTTTTTTCCTGTGTCAACCCCTTACAGTTTGCAGCGTCGGCGAGCCGAGGTTGACGTTGCAGGGCGTCACACTGTTGCACCGTTATGGAGTAACGTTATAGGTGGCTCTGAACTAAATTTCTGCGTCACAGTAGGAAAAATGATAGGGGTTTCAAAATGTTTCAAATGGCTCTCAGCACTATGGGACTTAACTTCTGAGGTCATCAGTCCCCTAGAACTTAGAACTACTTAAACCTAACTAACCTAAGGACATTACACACATCCACGCCCGAGATGTTTCAAAAAAGTGAACCTTTAATTCTATTGTTCAGCGTAATTCCGTAGAGCGCATTCACAATAAACATTAAGATGCGGAACGTATCAGTGGAAAAAACTTAGAATGCTTACTAATCAGCCAGAATATTACGACCCGTCCTGCTATCGATATACGACTGTCCAGCCGATAGTAGCTTCACCTGGCGAGGTCTAACTGACGGATGTTTCGAAATAGTAGGTGACGAGTTTCACCATCATCTGCATATTTCTCATGTGTCCAGAGAACGGCACAAAGAACTTTTTCCTGGAGGTAATTGTAAAAAGCACCCCTAATACGTTCGTGCATTCACGTAAATGTAATACTCCTTTAGAAATGTGCTATCCCCCTGCACGCACTCACCTCGCTGTTGAGCTCACGAGTCATGCGTCGGTGGGAGGATGAGTGGCAGGAAGTGACTGACAATAAGCTCCGTATAGTCAATCCCACAACGCGTGTGTGGTGCACTTCCTTTCAGCCCCGTCGACGGGACGAGGTTCTCCTCACTCGGCTTCGGGTAGGCCACAGCCCTATGACGCATGGCTTCTTGCTCGGGCGAGAGGACCTTCCAAAGTGTGGTACTTTCGGCGACCAGGTCACTGTGCGCCACGTTTTATTGGACTGCGTTTTATTTTCTGACCAGCGGGCTGCAACTGACTTGCCAGCGGACCTGCCATCTCTTTTAGGCAACACTCGGACGAATGTGGTAAAAGTTTTAAAGTTCTGTGCCCCGTCAAATGTTTTTACAAAGCTTTTAGGGAGAGGATCTTAATTTGCTCATTGTGGGACAAGCTCGCACTTATGTAAGTGGCCAGCCAATGGCAATTTCCTGTGGCGTTCTTGTTGCTACGTTTTCCCTTCCTTACGTTTTCCTTTCTTACGTAGCATTTTCCTTCTTTTCCTGCTTTCTTTGCGTATGTGCTTCAGTTTTATTCGGTCTGTCCACGTTCGTTCCCTTTAATGTGTGAAAGGCGCTGATGACATCGACGTTGAGCGCCCATAAGCCCCAACACACACACACACACACACACACACACACACACACCTATAAAAATTAATTGTTATTTTTAAAATAAAATCTTTGTAGTCCTACGATAAGTTAAATTTTGTAAGTTTCTATTTTCATTAATATAGGAGATGTATAGTTCTGTGTAATCGCATGAATCTGTTTCACACACTCTTTTGTGTTACCGAGTAAGGAGCCGCTGTGATTACTTCTATGGCGTTAACAGCTCGTTTGGTAGTGAAAGAAGCACGCCAGAGCGTAGACGCTTCGTACAAGATCAACGAAATGGATGAAAATTCTTCATTTTTTTCCGCCCACTCTAGTAGGAGGGCGCTCATTCCTTTGAGAAAGGGAGCGACGGCCTTTCTTACGGCAGGCCTTTGTAGTTTCTTAACGACTGGCGGCACGGGGTGCGGAAGTCTTCAGTTAGCCGTAATAGCTACTGCACACGAAAGACCGGGGCAACAAGTTGCCGGCAGACAGTTAACGACTTCCTTGCGTGCGCGCAAGTCCCGTTAAAATTAGCGCCGCGTTTTGATTATGACTGCAAATTGCTTAAAGGGGCAACGGAATGACCTGAGAAATTCAGCTCGTGACCCCAAGTTCACTGAAATGAGAATAAGTTTGTTTTGGAGGAAATGGTTACCGTTTCTTACTGATTTTTTTCGTTTTAAGCGTACTGCGTACGAAAGAAGGTTTCTCGACCTTTTTAAATGGCAAGAGTAAGTCGAAATGACATTCAGTTCAAAGAAGGGTGTAGTTAATTAGGACATCACCGAGCGGGGTGGCGCAGTGGTTAGACGCTGGACTCGCATTCGCGAGGACGACGGTTCAATCCCGCGTCCGGCCATCCTGATTTAGGTTTTCCGTGATTTCCCTAAATCACTCCAGGCAAATGCCGGGATGGTTCCTCTGAAAGGGCACGGCCGACTTCCTTCCCAATCCTTCCCTAATCCGATGAGACCGATGACCACGCTGTCTGGTCTCCTTCCTCAAACCAACCAACCAACCAACCAATTAGGACATCCAAACGAAACACGAATCTAGTAAGGAATGTGGTATTGCAAGAAGTTTATTGTAAGCTTCCATAGTTAACGTAGTCGAGAATTATGAATGACCGCTGATATGCAGTGCAGTCCAAAACTTTGGAGCCAAGCAAAGAGAAACCAGATTGTGCAAAGTATCCGTTACAATGAGCTTCTGCATGCAACTCGCCCTTTTTTCACATGATATCTTGCGAACCATGGATGAAGGGTATCAGACGGATGCCATATTCCTTGACTTCCGGAAAGCGTTTGACTCGGTGCCCCACTGCAGACTCCTAACTAAGGTACGAGCGTATGGGATTGGTTCCCAAGTATGTGAGTGGCTCGAAGACTTCTTAAGTAATGGAACCCAGTACGTTGTCCTCGATGGTTAGTGTTCATCGGAGGTGAGGGTATCATCTGGAGTGCCCCAGGGAAGTGTGGTAGGTCCGCTGTTGTTTGCTATCTACATAAATGATCTTTTGGACAGGGTGGATAGCAATGTGTGGCTGTTTGCTGATGATGTTGTTGTGTACGGAAAGTGTCGTCGTTGAGTGACTGTAGGAGGGTACAAGATGACTAGGACAGCATTTGTGGTTGGTGTAAAGAATGGCAGCTAACTCTAAATATAGATAAATGTAAATTAAAGCAGATGAATAGGAAAAATAATCCTGTAATGTTTGAATACTCCATTACTAGTGTAGCGCTTGACACAGTCACGTCGATTAAATATTTGGGCGTAACCTTGCAGAGAGTTATGAAGTGGGACAAGCATGTAACGACTGTTGTGGGGAAGGCGGATAGTCGTCTGCGGTTCATTGGTAGATTTTTGGGAAGATGTGGTTCATCTGTAAAGGAGACCGCTTATAAAACACTAATACGACCTATTCCTGAGTACTGCTCGGGCGTTTGGGATCCCTGTCAGGCCGGATTGAGAGAGGACGTAGAAGCAATTCAGAGGCGGGCTGCTAGATTTGTTACTGGTAGGTTTGAGCATCACGTGAGTGTTACGGAAATGCTTCAGGAACTCGGATGACAGTCTCAAGAGGAAAGGAGGCATTCTTTTCGTGAATCGATACTAAGGAAATTAAGAGAACCAGCGTTTGAGGCTGACTGCAGTACAATTTTACTGCCGCTAACTTACATTTCGCGGAAAGACCACAAAGATAAGATAGATTAGGGCTAGTACAGAGGCATATAGGCAACCATTTTTCCCTCGTTCTGTTTGGGAGTGTAACAGGGAGAGAAGATGCTAGTTGTGGTACGAGGTACCCTCCACCACGCACCGTATGGTGGATTGCAGAGTATGTATGTAGACGTAGATGTAGATGTGCTGGGGTTACACTCGAAAGCTTATCCTTTAAAAGCGAATAAGTCACTAGCCTCCAGTTTTCAAAGGAAAAAAATCAAGTTTAAACGTCATAGCTTTATGTGGTCCGCTGCCAGTGTCTTGGCTCATCGCCTTCGACTGGAGAGCTACAGAACAATACTATGATGAATACAGCAGAGCGTACTTCTGAGGTTTACCAGCTCCTTCTGCACTACAGCTGTCGACTTCCTACGGTGACTCTTGGGATCTGTCCGATGGATATCGTGGTACCCTGCAGGGCACAGTTGTACTGATTCTGACGTCAATAATGCCCGAAAGAGCAGACACCACACATTCAGGTGACTGATTCGCCTTGAAGCGTAACGAATCCACCTTCTTCAGTGTGGATGCACAATTACGTCTGATCTGCTGTGGGACTGGTAGCAGGTACTTCTGAAAAATATCTGGGAGTATGTGTACGTAACGATTTGAAGTGGTATGATCATATAAAATTAATTGTTGGTAAGGCGGGTGCCAGGTTGAGATTTATTGGTTCAAAATGTCTCTGAGCGCTATGGGACTCAACGTCTGAGGTCATCAGTCCCCTAGAACTTAGAACTACTTAAACCTAACTAACCTAAGGACATCACACACATCCATGCCCGAGGCAGGATTCGAACCTGCGACCGTAGCAGTCACGCGGTTCCGGACTGAAGTGACTAGAACCGCACGGCCGAGATTCATTGGGAGAGTCCTTAGAAAATGTAGTCCATCAACAAAGGAGGTGGCTTACAAAACACTCGTTCGACCTATACTTGAGTATTGCTCATCAGTGTGGGATCCGTACCAGGTCGGGTTGACAGAGGAGATATAGAAGATCCAAAGAAGAGCGGCGCGTTTCGTCACGGAGTTATTTGGTAAGCGTGATAGCGTTACGGAGATGTTTAGCAAACTCGTGGTAGACTCTACAAGAGAGGCGCTCTGCATCGCGGTGTAGCTTGCTGTCCAGGCTTCGAGAGGGAGCGTTTCTGGATGAGGTATCGAATATATTGCTTCCCCTACTTATACCTCCCGAGGAGATCACGAATGTAAAATTAGAGAGATTCGAGCTTGCACGGAGGCTTTCCGGCAGTCGTTCTTCCCGCACCATACGCGTCTGGAACAGGAAAGGGAGATAATGACAGTGGCACGAAATGTGTCTTCCGCCACACACCGTTTGGTGGCTTGCGGAGTATAAATGTAGATGTAGATCTCTCAGTAGTTCGCTTGGAAGACATAGAAAGGGACTATGGAAAGGTGGCGTTGGTTGGGAATATGGGTGGGCCGAGAGGTGTGGCAAGACAGACCACAGAGTTACGATAAACTGTGTTCGGGTGGAGCAGTGGTTACGCAGCTGCCTAGGAGATTCCCCGGGTTTGTATCTTGGTCCGGCACACATTTTCACTGGTCACCGCTGATTCCGCTTTTTCTCCCCCCCCCCCCCCCCCCCCACCTTTCCAGCTTCAGTTTACATATAATGTATCACAGCTGCGGATTTAGCGTCGTGTCTGTTCCTTTGGACATGCCCCGAAGAACAGACATACAGCATTCATACAACTGAGATGGCAAGCATCTTTGACGTTTGACAGTGGTGCTATCCTGGGGCTGGAGGCGCAGATTCGCAGTGAGTGTAAGATGGCACGAAGAGACGGAAAGTTCGTCCTGGGCCCGCTCATTGGTTTGTGTGTGAATTCTCTGCATGTCCATCTTTTTATTAATGGTTGCGGGACTGAGCTGTTCTATACAGGATGTAAAATTAAGCACCTTTCAGCCGTCTAGTTTCCAGACTTGCTTTAGTTGGCTACCAGTCATCGTTTTAGCGTTTTACCACGCCTTCTTCAGGCCCCTGAACGACGTGTAGGAAGGTTCTACCTCGATTCTGATCAAAACAGGGCCAGCAATATTGGTACCTGTCGGCAGATGATGGTTGAAGCGAACGCTATAACAAAAATCTACTAATTCCAGTATTTCTGGCCCCTGTTTTAATCAGAACCGAAGTGGAATCTTCCCACGCGTCGGTCAGGGCCCAGAAGATGGCGTAGTAAAATACTGTAACTGGTAGCCAAATAAAACAAGTTCGGAACTAGACTGCTAAAATGTGTTTAATTTGACAGCCTATGTGCGAAATGTCTGCCTAAAAGCACACAGTGAACCTAGGGACAGATAGGTTTTTATCCAGATTTCGAGGTCGGGCGGCTCGTGAGTGTGCATTCTGGGTGTTCACAAATTTTTAGATTCACATAAATTTCGGAATGTGAAATTAATAGCATCTGCTGCATAACAGTTATGTTTATCAACAAATTTATACAACCACAGTCACTGCTAATAATAATAACACTAATAAGATCGACAACTTATCTGGCAAAAGAAAGAATTGTTTTTGTTGAATTTTGCAGCTTTCGCAACTCTTCCTTTCGTGTTTTTGTGTAAGTGGGAGCTTTTGTGCTTTTCCAATTTTTTAGGACAAATGTGCAAGATCCCTAACAGATGTCTTAGGTCACGAATTTACGTCTGGGCTGAAAATCAGATAATCTTTCGCTGCACCCAAACAACAACTTGTGCTAACTGTACACTTTTCCTGTTAAATGTTCGCTTGTAGTCACGATTATTTAATTTCGTCACTCTCTCAATGAAAGGACCTGTTCTCGGAGGTCTTAGTTCCTTTGCGGCGAAGCCGGCCGGAGTGACCGAGCGGTTAAAGGCGGTACAGTCTGGAACCGCACGACCGCTACGGTCGCAGGTTCGAATCCTGCCTCGGGCATGGATGTGTGTGATGTCCTTAGGTTAGTTAGGTTTAAGTAGTTCTAAGTTCTAGGGGACTTATGACCACAGCAGTTGAGTCCCATAATGCTCAGAGCCATTTGAACCATTTTTTTTGCGGCGAAATTTTCTTGATAATTTACTTTTATGTTCCCAGAATGAGATTTTCACTCTGCAGTGGAGTGTGCGCTGATATGAAACTTCCTGGCAGTTTGAAGCTGTGTGCCGGACCAGACTGGAACTCGGGACCTTTGCCTTTCGCGGTCAAGTGCTCTACCGACTGAGCTACCGAAGTACGACTCACGACGCATCCTCAAGGCTTTATTTTTCTGTTAGCATTTAAAATAGGTTCAACATAGTTCATGTTTACACTGCACACGACAGCCGATTCCTCCACAATAAAGAGTCAACTCCAAACACAAACTGCCGTTTGTGGAACTGATTAAACTCAAGCTGTCGACTAACATGGTCACTTGACTAGAAAACAGAAGAGGCGCTGAGATCCATAAGTGCCTAAAGCACGTCGCTATCGATCCCACATTTAAGTGAATATCAGAAAAACCAGCGCTAAAGCTTTTCGTGAATTTTCATACATACAATGTGGGCCTACGGCACAAATAAACCCGTCTCACTATGCGATCAACATATTTCAAAAGCATTAGTAAATATAGTAGGATCCCACAATTGACGCTGATGTGCTTTGGGCCCTTTTGATTCTCACCGCCTCAAATGGATTACTGTATGATAAAATTCATAGCTCAACATTCTATAACCCATTCAGAAACCCTTAACATAGGTTTACTGTCAGTACAACTTTAACATATACTGATTTCCGATCTAATTTTACTATATAGTGAATGAATTAGCATATCTGAGGAGTTTGCTATCATCTAGCGGGATTTATGCTGAGCGGACGGAGATAGAAGTTTGCCACAGTGTGCTACCACCCGATAGCACTTACTTAAACTTCTAACTGAGTGGCAATGGCTAGCATCGTGAACTGCGCACAAATCCGTATGTATTTGATCCGTAAAGCAATTACGTCACGTGAGATGCGCATGCGCAAAAGCTCTTTAAAACATGCACAACTGAAGTTGTGCTCGCGACCCTGATGCCAAGTTTCAGGATTTAGGGGAGCATTAGCGCTTGTAGATTTAAGTGCAGTATCTCTTAGATTACAGAATCTATGTTATGTTTAACAGCATTCAATAGATCCACAAGTTGTCGAAAGTTCACGTGCCATAGTGCTCTTACACGGCAGCCGCCACTGTTGGGTATTCATATGGAGATGACGTGTCTTGAAGCGGAGATCGTTGAATTTTGTATGACAAAGCATGAAGGGGAGTGTAAAGGATTAGGGCGGTGCGTCAAATCCTGCGTACGACGCCTATATGACTGCTGTTAAACGCGTGCCTACATTTCTAGGTACGCAGTCTGTGTTGGTACTACAGGTGATAAATCAGTATTCTGTTACCATTTTGCTGCTAACGGTTGTGCTTACATCAAAAACTTGACTATTTTACGAACAGCTATAATTAGTATGTTAGATCAAACTTTTTCTCACCTCGCCATAGTCTTTCTGATTATATGCACGTCATAAGCCATACCTGAGCAGACGGATGTGGGATAAGATACTTTTGTACGATGTACGCAGAGTGGTTTCAAAGGTTCGCATTACAGTGACAAACATTCAAATATAGATGTATGTAGAATGTGGTACTTAAGATAAGGTATTAGGAGGCGTTCGTTGTTGCACTCATCATGTTAGCACAGGACATTAAAGCTAATTATGTGTCAGGGGTATCTGAGACTTGTGTTAAGTTCTAGTACTATATGATAGGTAAAGTATATAACATGCGACCACTATGTTACTGTAAAAAAAAAAAAAAAACATCTGGAGGAGACTAGTCTCTCAGTGGTGTCTCTGTAATTTTGTAAGTAGGCTGTTTAGGTTTTTATGTCGGTAACGCCACGTAGCGCTCTATATGAAAATCACTGACTGTGCTGTGTGCAGTATGTGGCTGGATGGCATTGTTGGAATATTCTCTATTGTAGTGTTGAGCAGTTGGATATGAACAGCGCGTAGCGTTGCGCAATTGGAGGTGAGCCGCCAGCAGTGGTGGAAAGGGGGGGAAGAGATGCCAGAGTTTTGAAAACGGACGATCTGGACGTGTGTCCCCAGAAAAAGGAAATTTGTAAAGATGGATGTCATATATATATATATATATATATATATATATATATATATATATATATATATATATATATATATATATATATAAAGTCATTAGGTTTTCAAACAGCTGAGCAAAACTCAACGTACTCTTACAGTTTTCTCTTTATTTATTCTGATCATCACTAAACTGACAAACAATATTTTTAGCGCAACGCAATCTGACTTTCAATAATCCCTACCAAAAAATGCCCTGACTAACAATAACCTATACCTTTCATGAATCACTTACCTCACAAAAATCTTCGTTACTTAATCTACTGCAATACAGGGAGCGCCACTACTGCCAGCTAAATAAAAGATTCATCTACTGAAGGCACTAACTACTGATAGGCATAGTTAGCTAATGACAGATTTTGATAGAGAATAAACAGTGTATTTACCTTAATAATGTTCAAAAGTTTATATATATATATATTTCTTCAAGCAACTGCCCAAGTTTGCACTTAACTATATATATATATATATATATATATATATATATATATATATACACTGTTTTTTTCTTTTTTTTTTTTAGTCGTAGACAGTTTTAAGTGCAAACTTGGGCAGTTGCTTGAAGAACTATATGGCTTATGTCTGTCTATATGTTTATTACGGTATCGTTAGTTCAAATAAATCGGTCAACAATCGCTGTGGACATAAGAACGACCGACCTATCACATTACAGTTAAAAAAATAAAATGATCGTGCGGAATTAGTCGCCGGGAGGCACCGTCCGGAGAAGTTCGGAGAAGTTCGGCCGCCGGGTGCAAGTCTTCTTTCAGGCGACGCCACAGTGGGCGACTTGCGCGTCGGTGATGATGAGATGATGAGACCACACAACCCCCAGTCTACGCGTGGAGAAAATATTCAACCCGGTCGGGAATCCAACCCGGACCCGCTGCATGGTAAGAAATCACGGTACGACTCAGATACTCAGGCGGACATACATTACAGGTGATATGACACCGTATGCAATGAGATGCGTGAATAACTGCCGCATCATGTGTGACGTTTTAATTTAGTATGTCTGTGGTACTAACTCTATTCGGAATGAATTTCGCAGGTAGTATACACACATGCCGTTGAATGTATCTGCACAAATATAACATTGTACGACACTTATTTCAAGACATATGACATCATAAACACAGCGATGCGTGAAGAAACGCCGCACTGCGCATGAAATTTTTAAATATTTATCCTTTACTACTGAGACACTCCTTCTGTCGAGTCATCTTAAGGAAATCCTTGACACCTAACAGCGCTTTTGATAGCTTTCAAGTGCGAAGCGCTAACAGCTGTAGGCGAAAACAGTAGCCGGCTACAGATCTATGAAGAAGCGTTGCCATGGAGACATCGTATTGTAGACACGTGCAAAGCAGCTTCGCCCAGCGTACAGAAACTTCACTACGAACCCTCGGTCCGCCAAAATCGTGCAATGGCACAAGGCTACGAGTTAGAAACTTGTTGGCTAATATGCTTTAGTCTGTCATGTTAACAGGAAAGGGAAAGAATGAATTCTGTACCCCCTTACTCCCACAGACTTCCTTTTCACTTCAAGAGTCTGCAGTTTCCAGTGGGATTTCCATTTCCAATTACAAGTAACAAGTCACAGGGGCAGTCTGTTAAATACTGACGAATTAACTTGACATCTCCATGTTTTCTCACGGAAAGCGTTATGTTGCTTGCAGAAAGGTGGCCTAATCCGAGAATTTAATCGTCGTAGCTCTTGGACATGTAACTATAAATATGGTTTATAATCAAGTTCCGAATTAAATAAACATTACAGAGAATTTGTGTTTCACATACAGTATTTCTTAATTTGGATACTGTACTTACACACTTGTAAATTTTGCGTAGTTCTTCGTCCGACTCTTTCACAGTTTCAAAGATGTTTTCGATGTTGTGCTATAAACACAGTTAAATCTTTGTTTTTCTTTCTAATAGAAAATTGGCAGAATGAATTGCCGAGTAATGACAGTTTTGTCAGCTAAAATACACAAAATTTTGACTCTCAAGCTACAGAGTTACAAACTTTACAATTTACTAAGCATAAGTAATAATAAATGAAAAGCACCAGTTTGCTTTTGTTCTACAATATTATTTTTATTGCTAACCGGTTTTCGGCTTACAAGGCCATCTTCAGACATTTACTGAGTATTATCACCAAAGAAGTTAAATGTTAGCAGACAACATTGGAAGAGAAGTAACACATCTAGAGTGAAGTAGAAACATACAGTGAGTAACATCTTTGCAATGAAATAGTAAAAACTGAACAGTACATAAATAACAATGGAGTTGACAGGAAAACCTTTAGCACAAAATAGGAATAGCATGCCTACATAACAGTGTCTATTAATAAACAAAACTAATGAAATAAGATAAAGTTAGTACTAGACAAGGTTGCATCAAGAGGTATGAAACATGGAGAGTGATACACAACCAATTAAAAAAGAAGAGACAGTTGTCAATGTAAATATAGAATACACGAGGAACTTAAGCAATATCAATGAGATAAACAGAAATTAGTAAATGTAGGAAAACTGAGGTGTTTGAGGGAACCTACAGTTTGAGAGTGTGCTGGTACTGCATTTTAACACACTCAAACTGTAGGTTCCCTCAAACACCTCAATTTTCCTACATTTACTAATTTCTGTTTATCTCATTGATATTGCTTAAGTTCCTCGTGTATTCTATATTTACATTGACAACTGTCTCTTCTTTTTTAATTGGTTGTGTATCACTCTCCATGTTTCATACCTCTTGATGCAACCTTGTCTAGTACTAATTTTATCTTATTTCATTAGTTTTGTTTATTAATAGACACTGTTATGTAGGCATGCTATTCCTATTTTGTGCTAAAGGTTTTCCTGTCAACTCCATTGTTATTTATGTACTGTTCAGTTTTTACTATTTCATTGCAAAGATGTTACTCACTGTATGTTTCTACTTCACTCTAGATGTGTTACTTCTCTTCCAATGTTGTCTGCTAACATGTAACTTCTTTGGTGATAATACTCAGTAAATGTCTGAAGATGGCCTTGTAAGCCGAAAACCGGTTAGCAATAAAAATAGTATTGTAGAACAAAAGCAAACAGGTGCTTTTCATTTATTATTATAATGTTGTTCTACCAAGAACCGACGGAAGATTCTGTTAATAAGAATAAGTAAATTTACTGTTACATCGCAACACCGATCCGGCATACTGCCAAAACCAGAATCTATCGCTCTCTGTCGCTCTTTGCCTTAAAGCACCCCATGAAATACTCTCGAAGGTATGTCAACTGGCGAAGTAGTAGTTTTCATAGAGTTCATGGCAAGAGGGGAAAATAAAGGCGATTTATTAATAAATCGCTCTTTGAATTTTCGGCAGAATGGATTGACGAGTTTCCTGCAGCGAATAATAGAGCATTTCAACATGCTACCTTTGCGAAAGCGGATTTTCTGCGTTGGCTGCTTTGAAAACAAAATATAAGTCTCGGATGAACATAGAAAAAGACGTCAAAGAGCCTGTTTGTAATACTGAGCCCTCCGAAGAACTTTACTCTGCAAGCTAGACCCGAACGAGGTATTAATAATTACAAAACATGTTTTTAATCTACTGCTGAATAGTTAATTATTAAATGCATTGTGCAGTACTGATACACTCCCACTTATAAGCGTATTACGTCAGTGTAAATGTGAATTTTTTAAATTTTTTATTATGTCGGAATGTATTTTGCTTGTCTTTTCTTTGACCAGTATTTGAATTTAAACTTTTTTTTTCCTTTTCGTTAAGCTCGTGCCCCCTCCCACTTGGAATTATCACGTTTGTGTCTATGTAGTTGGGCAGGATTCGGCTTGTGAAGATAATTATTTGTAGAGGAAGCGGAGCAAGCCCTCCCACCACCCCCACTTCCCCAGCCAGCGATAGGTAGGCCCATGCCACAAGCTGCTTTTTTGAGCTATCAAATTTTGCCGCTTTCCCTCTCCGTATTCTCATGCCATGACAACCAATGATTTCTCCCTCTTCCTCAGATGAAAAAATATTTGCATGGCAGTTATTTCATGAATGGCGATGTTTCCTGGACAACCGAAACGCAGACTGCTTCAACCATGGTCTCTCTAAGTTAACCATCGTATATAGAAGCTCTAATGCCGTCATCCAGTTTCATGATCAGTGTAATATTTTTACGTACAATTAAACTTTTATTACTGAAGGGGCCCTCACATGCTCAATATTTATTGCACAATAATGACTTTCGTACCATTATATTGACCGTGTGAGAGCGCTACTGACGGTTTGCGCAATTTACTGAAGCAGACTGTAGTGCTTATGACGCAATATACTATACTGTGATATTGGGCAAAAAACGGCAGTTCTAGGGAGACTTCGTGCTTTGGGGAAAGGAAACAACTAATACAGCGGCGCCATATGAATACGAGTATTACAGGAAAGCCAGATGAAAGGAATCTTCTGTTAAAGTGCATTCCGGGGAGTAGCTTGATTACATAATTAATACTTAATAAGTAATTAATGTAGAAACATTCGATAAATGTTTAAGTACCGGAAAATAATACTGCAGCTGAATTATTTATTGGAGAAATACAAAACGGCAGTACCCATCGATCCTCAACAATACTGTAGCTCATTGTTTCAGGTTTATAGACCGCTTCGAGCATTGTGGAAAGAATATCCGACCAGTATATAAACAGCACCTTTGTTGCGCAAGTAAGGCACAACAGAGATCATCATTTCATTGAAAGATTCCTCGTTCATCATAAAAATTTCCGATAGTTGTGGCATTTATGCAACGTTGCCCCCGCCTTTCTTCCTACCTTTCATTATAGGCTGCAGTGCACGGAGCGAAGCTGCAAAAGTAGCCCGTAGTCGGTAGCTGACATCACACAACGCGACGCCAGATGGTCACGTAGAGTGAAAACAAGGAACATTAGCGAGGCTTCCTATGATGGAGCAGTGTGGCTAACCATTCGGACTGGGCGGCAAGACCCATATCGCTCACAGTTTGCTTTTGCAGATTTATGTTAAATTTTAACTTTCAACGATACGGGTGGTAAATGGAAATACCGTGTGGCTAGGGCTTCCCGTCGGGTAGACCGTTCGCCTGGTGCAAGTCTTTCGAGTTGACGCCACTTCGGGGACTTGCGTGTCGATGGGAATGAAATGATGATAATAAGGACAACACAACACCCAGTCCCTGAGCGGAGAAAATCTCCGACCCAGCCGGGAATCGAACCCGGGCCGTTAGTTATGACATCCCGTCGCGCTGACCACCCAGCTGCCAGGGGCGGGATACGGGAGGTCTTGATTATACTGAGAACAATCATTTAATAATTTCAACAACTTTAAAAAAAATTTACGAGAAATTTCGATGTTTTAATTAAGGTGAACTTTCATTAGATGTTGAGATGGACCAATCAGAAGCGAGCAGGAGAGACAGGCGCGAAACGGTGCTTAAGCGTCTTCAGGAGTCGCGACCGGGACTGAAAGATGTACATACGTGTGTTTTAAGTGTCATGATACTGAGTGACACTGAAATGTTTCGTGTGATATTACCAATAGATACATAAAATAAATGTTAAAGCGTATTATGTGCAATGAGACTGTTATTCACGGTGTTCAGGAAATGTTTCAAGTTTCAAAATTTACTTTTACTGGTTCAAATTGTTCAAATGGCTCTGAGTACTATGGGACTTACCATCTGAGATCATCAGTCCTCTAGAACTTAGAACCACTTAAACCTAACTAACCTAAGGACATCACACACATCGATACCGAAGCAGGATTCGAACCTGCGACCGTAGCGGGCACGCGATTCCAGACTGAAGCGCCTAGAACCTCTCGGCCACACCGGCTGGCTACTTTTACTGGCTCTGTGCCTCTGCAGGCTGTTCATGGCAAAATTTAAATAAATTTGCAGAGACATTAGAGGCATCCTAAGTAAGTGTCCGTTCCTCTGTCTCGACCGAGTCATAATTTGGAAGTTTATTTTGCACCACTGCTCGTCCTTGCACCATTCAATGTAGGAGCAACGAACTTAGAAGAATAATCCTGTGGTGACATCAGTATCTACGAACGGCATCCACGAGACATCTTTAGAAGGCATCAGGTGAGCTAAAGCACCTGCAGAGAATCAGTGAAGGTACAGGGCGCAAATGTGGGCCAGTGTTAGGGACTTCAGTTTCACAGCGTCCGTGTTATCTTCGTGCAACCAAAATGGTGAAATTCAGTGTCGTCTGACATAACGTGTGGAAGTGGAAGTCTGCATATCTGTTATCGGCAGTATCTAGTTGGCACTGAAAATAGCCTTTAAGGCTACGGTTAAGTTGATAAAAAGGCTTAATAACCTGCAGTGTACATCACTTTTTACTGCTTATTTTGACTTCTCTATTTTTTCACAGTATTTGTGTTATACATCTGGCTTTGTTGCAAGTTCTCTTAGTACATTAGTACGGTTGTGTGTAGAACACTTTATAAATCCCCTTTTCGCCCATAGGCGCATCTTCTTGCTTTTGCTTTTCCAGCATGTAGTGACTGCAATCTGAATAAAAACGTGTTCCACATCATCGAGCGCAGACACGTTGGCTGCGAAAGCAGAGTTGTAACTGATACTTCCCGTGCATAAATATTGAGCAATAATACTGTGCCGATCTTGACCTCACCCCTTCGCACAAAATATTAACACTAAATTATTGCGTAATAGACCGTCCTCGGTAGCTGAGTGGAGAGCGCGACAAAATTTCAATCCTAAGGGTCCGGGTTCGTTTCACGGCTGGGTCGGAGATTTTCTCCGCTCAGGGATTGGGAGTTGTGTTGTCCTGATCAACACCATTTCATCGCCATCGACGCGCAAGACCAAAGTGGCGTCGTATCGAAAGAGTTGCACCCGGTGAAAAGTCTACCCGACGGGTGGCCCTCGCCACACAACTTTTACGTTTACATTTTATTTATTGCATAATAAATAGTGAGCGTGCGGGGGCTCCTCGACCCCCGAAAAAAACCACTCGGATTATGTCAAACTGCTCACGCTATGTTAAACCAAGAACACTAACGAGGAGAAAATGTTATATTGTTAATAAACAATTGTAAATTTTACTATTCCATATGTTATAGAAGGTAAGTCATTAGTTATAGTTTATGCACAGATTAATTACATTTATGAGGTCTCCAGTGGTATGGCTCATACAAAATAAGTACCGCAATTGGGGCTTCTTTGGCCCTTTCCCTGGTAACTTCGGCCCACTGATCGGAAAAAGTTTGAAAATTATTTTCTCGCAATAATTACAACGTTGGCATGGAGCAAACAGAGCAGCACGCTTCTTGAATAGGCGAACAATGACCTAGAACGTAGTCAGGTCCATGAAGTAGTATTGTGTTGGCATCACTGGACTCAGTGTTGTTGATAAATATTTTATTATCTATTAGACCCCAATAACAAACGCCTGGACGGTTCACATCAGTTAAGCCAAAATACAGTGGTACAATTTTGCATTCTGTTAGTGTGAGGTAATAACGAGAGAAGCTGTCGTTTATGTGGAATTACATTTAGGTAATATATTTAATAGTGTATTTTTCTGAAAAACATGGAGTTACTTTAGGCCGATCCGAACTAACACCAAAATAAAGATCAAGTAATGATAGAATCTTCTGGTGGTTCTAAAGTTTCTCTGACGTACAAGGTAATGTCCAGCACCACAAAATATTGATAGATAGATTGTTGGGAAATGATCTATGTTTTATACAACAAAGAAGAGTATTCTGGAATTGGGATTAATAAAAGAGATGAGGATGCTAAAGTGCAAATAACCACAACAAAATGATAAACTACTGCCGGCCGGAGTGGCCGAGCGGTTCTAGGCGCTACAGTCAGGAACCGTGCGACCGCTACGGTCGCAGGTTCGAATCCTGCCTCGGGCATGGGTGTGTGTGACGTCCTTAGGTTAGTTAGGTTTAAGTAGTTCTAAGTCTAGGGGACTGATGACTTCAAATGTTAAGTCCCATAGTGCTTAGAGCCATTTGAACCAAAGCGTTCTTACTTTCAAGTACCAGATCTTCTGTACTTTGTATAATACGGCTCGTATCCGTACCGTGCACGTATCTTCCCATATCGTGTATTATCTTTACATACCGTTACCATAGTGTGGCGTAAGTTGAAAATTAATTAGTCAGTTGATGAAATATATCACAATTGTATATTTACTTTGTCACTTTCTCAATAAAGTTCAACATTCCCTGTCCTTGCCGTCCAAATTTAGTATTTTTTTGCCTTGCGCGGCTCGTATTCATGGCGTTTATTGCTTGGCATCTTGTCATTGCGGTGATGACCTCTCGTTTCTTATTGTATTTGCTGGTGTCACTAAGTTGCTGGCTTGCCTTGAGTTGCAGCAGCGGCGCTTATCGACCAAAGTACTGGGGTATTATCTTTGGAGCGACCGCTAGTATTTCCCCATTGTGTGGAGTGGAGGGTTGCGAACGGAGACCGGTTTTGTTGGGGCGCAGCAGCGAGCAGGTCCGTGCAGCACGGGTGCAAGCTGGGACTGCTGGCGGCGTGCTGCCAATTCCAAATCGAGGAGGCGTAGCTGCGAGAGCGACGACTTCGTTGCACTCCGAACCCTGGACGTTTAAGTTGAGTGGAGAGTTAACTGCTAATGCAACCTCGACTATTCTGAGATCTCGCCTTTGGTCGGCGGGTTGTTGCTCCCAGGGCAGCTGAGCCTGGCGGGAACGAGTGAATTGTTTCGGGGCGGTGAAATATTGCAGCCGTCTTTCTCTATTTGTTATTCATCATTGAATTTAGTATTATTCTTATTAGTGAAGTGCAACCATCGCTATTTTTTGCCTTGTGGCCGCTAACGCCTCGTTTACCTGCCCTGGAGGTTAGCGTACATTTCCGGCAGAATACCTTTCCTCGTCGTGTTGATGTCCGACAGGGCGTGTCGTTCGACAGCCTCTTGTATTGTACTGTGCATATTTTTTGGGAGGTCTGCCTTGGTTCTAGTGTTTCCTTCGGCCTTGGGTGTTTTCCGAAGACGTAGTTCTATCTGTCTCTTCGCCCTTGCCTAAAAATATTCCATCGTTGTACCCGTGATCCGACGTTAGGCGGCTTTTTTTGTTTTTTTGTTTTTTTTTCGCATTTTGTTCGTTATTGATAATCGTGTTTGGTCGTTGCGGACGTCGCAAGACATCCTGTTCAAGTTCGGTGGTTGATCCTTCCACTCAGTTTTTTATTACAGTGGCCAACCGACTCTCTGACCGAACAGGCTGTGATATCGTGCCGGCTGCTTTGGTTAGTCGGTCGGTCGGCGCTTAAGGTGCCCATAGTTTGAGCTACCATCCTGTTACGTGAGTACAACTCTTGGCTGCCTGTCTCACTTTTCCTTATGTTTGAGTTACCTTCCCAGGCCGACACTTGGAACACTTGCTGAGAATTGCTTGTCCTGATTCCTTAGATTGTGGTGTTTGTTTTAAGGATATTTGTAATTTTCTAATTATTGTTGGTGTGGCCTTCAGCCGAGCAATAATTTCACTTCTTTGGTGACAAGGCCTTCAGCTGAGTTACAGCAAATTTCTTTTTTAAGCAAAGTTGTTTTAAAAGCAAGGGATGTATTTTAAAGGTGCTATTTGGAATTGTTTTCCTGACTTCTAATTCAGGCTTTCAGCATTTGTTATTAGAAATTGTTTGCAGCCCCCAGCTGAGTAATAATTTCTCTTCTTTTATAGTAAGGCTTTTAGCCGTGTTACTCTTGGTTTCAAAACGAAGTATTTATCTTAATATGTGCTATTTGGAATTGTTCTCCTGACTTCTAATTCAGGCCTTCAGCCGTTTGTTATTTGAAATTGTTTGTGGCCTTCAGCCGAGAGATCATTCCTTTGATAATAAGGCCTTCGGCCGTGTTACAGTTTGTTTTAAAACGAAGTATTTATCTTAATATGTGCTATTTGCAATTGTTCTTTTGACTTCTAATTCAGGCCTTCAGCCATTTGTTGTTTGAGGTTATGGTTGGTGGCCTTCATCCCTGAAATTGTGGAATTGTTGTCCTGTGATAAGGTCTTCAGCCGTCATACAGTCAGTTGTGTTTTTTAAGAGATTGTTTTAAAATTTTAATTTCTTTAAATAAAGTTTACGTATTTTTTGTGCAACCGAGATTAACTGATTATGGCCCCATCCACAATCGTAATCTTATCCTGCCCCATCCTGCGAATCCAGCTATCAATTTTATTGGTTTCTCATGATCCTGAATGCCTTCTCTAGAGATATTCATTGAGTTTACTTTTCCCCAACATTATATTCCCACTTTTAATGAAGAAATGACTGAGTGGGTCAAAGTAGTCCAGAATGCGGGTAACATTAGCCCACATTTTTATGGTACCACAGCAACAGATGTGATATATTTTGTTTAATATATTTCTTACTTGATGACATAAGTTCTTGAAAATCCTGGAAAAATGTATTTGAAATTTTTTCTCTGCTGCTATCCTTTGTGCCGGCTGAGTTGGCCGAGCGGTTCTAGGCTCTACAGTCTGCGACCGCTACGGTCGCAGGTTCGAATCCTGCCTCGGGCATGGGTGTGTGTGATGTCCTTAGGTTAGTTAGGTTTATGTAGTTCTAAGTTATAGGGGACTGATGACCTCAGAAATTAAGTCACATAGTGCTCATAGCCATTTGAACCATTTTTGATATCCTTTGTCTTCTTGCCACACATAGAAAGACAGTCAAAAATTGGGCCAAAGTAGCCGCAGTTTCGGCTACAAAATATTCTGTTTTACACTGACAGTATCAGATGGCGGTAACTGCGAATGGGAATCGACTGCAGTCGTAAGTTTTGTGAGGGTTTAGTGCTAAGTGCATTGCCATGATTTTTATAGACCTGATGACGATCTGTGCAGCCGAAACTGTTTTCCGCGGAGGGGCAGTATTACAGACTCCGGCTGCAGTGTCGTCAGTGGTGGACGCTCAGGTTGCGACCGACTGTCTGCAGCCATGAGCGGCCGACTTTGACAAATTGGAGCTCGCGCCTGGCTGACAGCGGCGGCGCGTCGCAGCGATTTGCTGAATTATTCCGCTGTAATCGAGTGCTGCCCTCTCTCTGCCTGCCCTGCGCGTGACCCGTGGCCACGCCCCCCAACTCTGACCGCCCTCCGCCGTGTGGGGAGAACAGTGTTCCGCCCCCGTCCCACGCTAACGGCCACCGTCGGTCAAGTGCAGACCGCTGCACAGTGGTTTAATCCCGCGACGAGGTGCAACTCACTGTAGAAACTACTGAACACGTTGTTAATCTTCCAGAGTAGCTTCATCACTTCGCTAATCATGGGACGACCAAAGGCTGTTTTAATAATGCAGTGAGAGCCACACACACTATGACTCTAATGAGTCATACTATTTGAACCATTAATGGGACACATTTGTAATTTTAGGAGATAATAATACACGACTGGGAGATTGCATACACAGATTAGCCAGAACACTGTGACTACCGACCTACTATCGATATAAACCGTTCAGGCGACAGCAGCGTCACCTGGCTGGGAATGACTGATAGTTAGACACACGTAGGGTGAACGTACGAGGTGCATTCAATTTCTAAGGCCTCCGATTTTTTTTCTCCGGACTGGAAAGTGATAGAAACATGCGCATTGTTTTAAAATGAGGCCACGTTCATTGTCAATACGTCCCAGAGATGGCAGCACCGTACGGCAGATGGAATTTTACCGCCAGCGGCGAGAATGGGAACTGTTTTAAATACTTAAAATGGCGACGTTTTCCTTACTTGAACAGCGTGCAATGAAACACGTATGTAACATAGCAGCGATGGTGAGGCACGTTAAAATCTTTGACCAGAGAGCCTATAATCGTAGTTAGTCTGCGCTTGACCGCGCGAGTGTTGCAAGCAGTTCAGTTGTAGTCGCCATGTAGAGCAGTACAGTAGTAGTCGTCGTGGAGTACGCTAGTAGTCGTCATGCAGAGCGGTCGGTCAGTAGTAGCAGCCCAGTGCGGTTGTGTGATGTAGTCTGTCGGCAATACTGGTCAAGAGGCTGAATGAGGTATATTGTTAATTAAGGTAATCACCAGATAATGTAAATTTTATTTATTGTAATTAATTTCCAACAAGTGCCCCAATAATAATTTTGATTTCAAAAGCAATTTTACAAAAAAAATTTATTTAATTGAATTAACGATTTAATTGAATTAACGATTTCATTCCACTTTCCTTAAAGACAAGTTTCAGTTAAATTACAAAAAAAAGGAATATTATTATTTGCAATGCAGTTCCTCCAAGCTGTGCGCAAGAATAAGAGCAGAAATTTGACTAGCAGTTAGAATGAGGTAAGAATTTAATTCTGATTTGCACAGGGCCAAAGACCGATATTTCGGTTTAATTGAATTATCATTATCACTGAGATTTCATTAGCACTGAATTGTTTTTCATTATTTTTGTGGGAGCTTACACCAGAGTCAGATTGCGAATTTCACATTTTTGTTGTCTTTGTCAGTACATTTCATTGCAGGGAGGTTATTCTTGGGTCCCATTTACTATTATATTTTTTTATTTAAATATTCTGTGGGCACGATATTGCTTCTTGGCTCCTATTCATTTTATCTTTCTGTCTTTTAACATTTTTGTGGGGAGGTTACAGCAATCATTCGTTTTCTGAATTTGCGTGGTGTGAAACCAATTGAAATTCATCGACAGTTGAAGGAGACATGTGGTGATGGAGTGATGGATGTGTCGAAAGTGCGTTCGTGGGGGCGACAGTTTAATGAAGGCAGAACATCGTGTGACAACAAACCGAAACAACCTCGGGCTCGCACAAGCCGGTCTGACGACATGATCGAGAAAGTGGAGAGAATTGTTTTGGGGGATCGCCGAATGACTGTTGAGCAGATCGCCTCCAGAGTTGGCATTTCTGTGGGTTCTGTGCGTACAATCCTGCATGACGACCTGAAAATGCGAAAAGTGTCATCCAGGTGGGTGCCACGAATGCTGACGGACGACCACATGGCTGCCCGTGTGGCATGTTGCCAAGCAATGTTGACGCGCAACGACAGCATGAATGGGACTTTCTTTTCGTCGGTTGTGACAATGGATGAGACGTGGATGCCATTTTGCAATCCAGAAACAAATCGCCAGTCAGCTCAATGGAAGCACACAGATTCACCGCCACCAAAAGAATTTCGGGTAACCGCCAGTGCTGAAAAAATGATGGTGTCCATGTTCTGGGACAGCGAGGGCGTAATCCTTACCCATTGCGTTCCAAAGGGCACTACAGTAACAGGTGCATCCTACGAAAATGTTTTGAAGAACAAATTCCTTCCTGCACTGCAACAAAAACGTCCGGGAAGGGCTGCGCGTGTGCTGTTTCACCAAGACAACGCACCCGCACATCGAGCTAACGTTACGCAACAGTTTCTTCGTGATAACAACTTTGAAGTGATTCCTCACGCTCCCTACTCACCTTATCTGGCTCCTAGTGACTTTCGGCTTTTTCCAACAATGAAAGACACTCTCCGTGGCCGCACATTCACCAGCCGTGCTGCTATTGCCTCAGCGATTTTCCAGTGGTCAAAACAGACTCCTAAAGAAGCCTTCGCCGCTGCCATGGAATCATGGCGTCAGCGTTGTGAAAAATGTGTACGTCTGCAGGGCGATTACGTCGAGAAGTAACGCCAGTTTCATCGATTTCGGGTGAGTAGTTAATTAGAAAAAAAATCGGAGGCCTTAGAACTTGAATGCACCTCGTAGTATCAGTGAACGTGCTGTCTCTTTGTAGAATGGGAAAGTTGAGTTTTCTATCTGAGTTTGACCGAGAGCAGATTGTGATGGCACGAGCATTTCAGAAACTGCACGCCTTCTTGGGTGTTAGAGGACTGCTGTGGTGTCTTCAACACGTGGCGAAACCAAGGTGAACCGACATCCAGACATTGTGTGGTGGGGTGGCCATCCCTGTAGGCTTGGCAGACTGATATAACAGGAGAGAGAGCGAATTGTAGCGGAAGTAACAAACACTTCTAACGATGGGCCCCGCAGACGACGACCCGTGCATGTGCCAACGTTAACAGTACATCTCCAACTACGGCTAAAATGGGCACGTGACCACTGGCACTGGACAATGCCGCAGTGACAGAGCGTTGCATGGTCTGATGAATCTCGATACCTTCTTCATCATGATGATGAGAGGGTGCCGTCCGAAGTGGCCGTGCGGTTCTAGGCACTACAGTCTGGAGCCAAGCGACCGCTACGGTCGCAGGTTCGAATCCTGCCTCGGGCATGTATGTGTGTGATGTCCTTAGGTTAGTTAGGTTTAATTAGTTCTAAGTTCTAGGTGACTGATGACCTCAGAAGTTAAGTCGCATAGTGCTCAGAGCCATTTGATGAGAGGGCGCGATTCCGCCGTCTTCTAGGGCATCAGTTCCTTGACACCCCTACTGCAGGATGGACACAAGCTGGCGGCTGATCCATTATGCTCTGGGATTGATTCACTTGGGTATCCATGAGTCCAGTGAAGCTCATGCAGGGCACGACGATGGCCAAGGAGTATCGTACACTGGTTGCAGACCACATACACCTCTTAATGAGGATCATGTTTCCAGTGACAGTGTCATTTTTTAACAAGATAAGGCGCCATGTCACAAGGCCAGGAGTGTGACAAAGTGGTTAGAGGAACACAGTGGCTAGTTCCAGTTGACGTGGTGGCTCCCTAGCCGGCAGATATGTACCCGATCGAACACATCTGGGATGTGATTGAACGTGGCGTCACATCATCGTCCCCCTCACTGGAATTTGCCAGAATTTGGTGACTTGTGTGTGCAGATGTGGATGTGGAGCCAACTCCCTCCATCAGCCCACCAAGGCCTCATTCCTTCCATGCCATGATGAGTTGCTGCTATTATCCATGCGAAAGGTGGAAATACGAGCTGTTACGTAGGTGCTCATAATGTTCTAGCTGATCAGTGTACGTACATACAATGTCCTCACAGGAAATGTTGGAAGTACCCTCCATCAGCACCGATGCACAGCTGTACTCGTATCACCACATTCCTCGATGTTCTGTGAAGTGTGTCCTCTCCAGTGTTGCTTATTTCAAGTGTAATGGCCTCAAAGAGGTCTGCAACTGTCCACGGTCTAGTCTTGTACACTCAGCTTTTAAGATACTCCCACAAGATAAACCCCAGCGGTTAGATTGTGATCAGGGGGTGGGGGGACAGATATTTTGAGATCTGTTATATCCTAGCCAGTAATGCCAACCGAGCCCGCTGCCAAAAGGTTGGCAGCATCAAAGTCCGGACGCCGTCCGCATAAGCAGCGCCAGCGATACAGGAAATCGCCGCAAGTCTGCGCGCGCCACCGCTGGCTTCGGGCTTCTTAAACGCTGGAGTCGCGAGCGCTAGGACAGTTCTGTATTCGCCGCTCAGTTGTATACTCGCCACCGATTTGTGTACTTGCTAGTCCGTTGTGTGTTCATCGCAGCAGAGTTGTTGTTTGTCGTCAGCCGACGCTGACCTAGCCGCTCCGACTCGAACTAGACAGATTTCTGTAGACACGGAGTTCACTACTGTGTTTCTGTATCTTCGTTAATAAAGATAAGTACCGACTTTTATTTAATCAGAGTGTTTGGGTTTTCATCTTTCTGTTCACTGTTCCAGCGGACCGATCGGCCCGGTATTAAAAGTGTGGCGGTGACTTCGTAAGCCGTTTCTACAGCGAAGTGTTTGTCGCTACGAACGCCGCCACAAAAAGATCAACCAGTCACTGAAGAAACTGGTTACAAGTTGCTTGCAGGCGTTAGGCATGTGACATATTTCTCCATCTTCTTGGAAATAATCTTCTGTAAGTCCGCAGCTCGTGGTCGTGCGGTAGCGTTCTCGCTTCCCACGCCTGGGTACCCAGGTTCGATTCCCGGCGGGGTCAGGGATTTTCTCTGCCTCGTGATGACTGGGTGTTGTGTGCTGTCCTTAGGTTAGTTAGGTTTAAGTAGTTCTAAGTTCTAGGGGACTCATGACCATAGACGTTAAGTCCCATAGTGCTCAGAGCCATTTGAACCATTTTTTAATCTTCTGTAAGTTCGACATCATCCAGCTGCTCCACAGATGTACTGAAGATGCCGGTATAAACTGAAGTGTGTACGGTCGTATCAAAGGGAATGGGGCCAACAATCCTGGAAGCTGGCACCGTGCATTATACTCCAACCTTTTTATCATGCAGTGGTGGTTTGTGTTTGATATGGGGGTCTACACCAGCCCAGTATCTGCTGCCTTGTGTGTTGATGTAATCTGTCAGAGCGTACTACGCTTCATATGTAAACCAAGTTGTGAATAGAATGTCCGAACGGTGAATAAGAAACCCCTGAAACCGTCGAAAGTAAGGTAGTCTTTTCTCATGACCTGTTCCTTGCAATGCATGGGCACTCTGCATGGTCGCAATCCAGATTTCTTCGCAGCTCTCTGATATGTACCATATGAAAAGGGACCCACTGAAGTAGTTCAGGTTTACATGGATCACTCTGTACAAGGTTAGCGTGAATGACTCATCGGGTTCAAAGAACTGTTGGTTGACAAGTATACGACGTACAAAAACGGTACATCGAAAGGCGGATACACTCACCATGTTTAAAAAGCCCACCGACTGGAATTCTGTACATGAGTGCAACGAGCTATGGAAGATGACTATGCGGGGACATTGATATTCAGCCTCGGGAAGAATTTCCATTTGTCGGGAACCGTGAATCGTCACAATGTGACGCTTTTGGGTACTGACTTGCCGCATGTCCTCGTGTAGTTGGAAAGAGATTCGCCAAAAGCAAACATCTTCTATACCATATCCAAGACAAAGTTGCGTGGTTCCTTTCTCTTAACTGTGCAGACCGTGACGAGTTCCTTGCACCTGGATATGTTGCTTTTGCGATTGTTGCCACAACTGATTGCTGACTCCTCCACTTTCATCTTTCAACAGCACGGAACTCCATCTTACTGGAGCTTTCGTCTGCAGAGAACTGCCACATTGCTGGACAGGGCGTGTTGGTATGGGAGACGATCCTCTGTCGCCGGGGCCCCCTAAGCGTGCAGATCGCATGCCATGTAATTTCTTCCCGTGGGGTTATGTTAAGGACAGAGTTCATGTAGCTCAATGCCAACAACTCTGCAAGAACTTCAGAAAAGCGTTACTGCTGATGTGAAGGGTGTAGACGGAAATATGCTGTTGAACACACGTCTGTATGGAACTGTATTACCGTTTGGATGCGTACCAGGCGACCAAGGGCGCACACATTGAACAATTATAGAATCTAGTGAGCGCAGTTTTTTCATGTATCACCTATACGTCGCATATTCGACAATAAACAATCCTTGAAACCCGATGAATCATTTAGGATAACACCATATTTATTCAAAGACAAATGGTTTCGGTCAAGCGTCAATATTCAAGTCGTGGATAAATACTAGATCACGTTTTAGGAAGGACCCTCAGGTTCAGTTACGTAATTGTTTTTAGTTGCAGCGCCTGACACAGGTAATATTTGAAACACGCCATTGCAGCAAGAACAGCCCTCTGTGATGTTTTTGTTAGGATGGTAGCAGATAATGCATAAAAATAACGTCGACACAACGTTCTAGTGTTAACTTTGAAATGGCACATGCAGGAACGCAATTTTCTCGGATTACAGAACAGAAACATTTCGTCTCTCAGTAGTTTCAGTGCCCTGTATGTAAACCTAAGCTAAGCTGGACGGTCAAGTTACGCGGCAATTATGTGAATAAGACATCATTACATGTGCCAGGCTGTACATTCGTCGAAATTTAACAGCGTTCCCGTCGCCTTCCGGAATGTACCTTCGAGCGTTACGTATGGTATTTAGACATTTATAAGCCGTGACATCGGTCCATTTCTGCCATTAGAGACAATTAGTTACTGAGATTATGTGCCGGCCGCGGTGGCCGTGCGGTTCTAGGCGCTCCAGTCCGGAGCCGCGCTGCTGCTACGGTCGCAGGTTCGAATCCTGCCTCGGGCATGGGTGTGTGTGATGTCCTTAGGTTAGGTTAGGTTTAAGTAGTTCTAAGTTCTAGGGGACTGATGACCACAGCAGTTGAGTCCCATAGTGCTCAGAGCCATTTGAACCATTTTTGAGCTTATGGATATAATTT
Source organism: Schistocerca cancellata (assembly GCF_023864275.1). Lineage (NCBI taxonomy): Eukaryota > Metazoa > Arthropoda > Insecta > Orthoptera > Acrididae > Schistocerca > Schistocerca cancellata. The sequence goes on along the minus strand of NC_064627.1, from coordinate 184,893,550 downwards.
TGGCGTCACCTGAAGATGTTCATTTACGTCAAAACCGCTTGTAGCGTAATAAAAGAATAAAGAATTCGAAATGCAGCTGTGGTGGTTTGTATTAACACCGGAAAGTGGTATGTCGCGTTGAAAAAGTGTGTGTGTGTGTGTGTGTGTGTGTGTGTGTGTGTGTGTGTGATGACGGATGCTTTGGTAGACGAGGAAAACAGAAAAAAAGTGGTATGTCGCGTTGAAAAAATGTGTGTGTGTGTGTGTGTGTGTGTGTGTGTGTGTGTGTGATGACAGATGCTTTGGTAGTCGAGGAAAGCAGAAAAAAAGTGGTATGTCGCGTTGAAAAAGTGTGTGTGTGTGTGTGTGTGTGTGTGTGTGTGTGTGATGACGGATGCTTTGGTAGACGAGGAAAACAGAAAAAAAGTGGTATGTCGCGTTGAAAAAATGTGTGTGTGTGTGTGTGTGTGTGATGACAGATGCTTTGGTAGACGAGGAAAGCAGAAAAAAAGTGGTATGTCGCGATGAAAAAGTGTGTGTGTGTGTGTGTGTGTGTGTGTGTGTGTGTGTGTGTGTGTGTGATGACTACTGGAAGAGAGATGCTTTGGTAAACGAGGAAAGCAGAAATACGATATCAGTCGGTTCGGATTCGAAAAAGTGCTCGTCCCTATTGTCCATCACTGGGACTGTAGAATACTAACAAACAGACATTGCTGAGGTAGATAGTAATGTCACCATCGGCTAGCCGCGCGGCCTAACACGATGTTTCCCGAGTGGAAAGGCGTGCCGGTGTCCGGCACGAATCCGCCCGTCGGATTAGTGTCGAGGTCCGGTGTACCGGCCAGTCTGTGGATGGTTTTTAAGGCGGTTTTCCATCTCCCTCGGCAAATGCGGGCTGGTTCCCCTTATTCCGCCTCAGTTACACTACGTCGGCGATTGCTGAACAATCACCGACTCCATGTACGTCTTCACTATCATTACGCAAACATAACATTTGGGATTGCACTCGTCTGGTATGAGACGTTCACAGGAGTGGGGCGAGCTGGGGGGGGGGGGGGGAGGGGGGGGGCGTGGATTGGGTGGAATACTGTGGCTTGTTTTCGGGTTGTGAACCACTAAGGGTTACGGTGGAACGAAGCCTCTCCGTCGTTACTACACTACTGGCTTTACACCAAGAAAAAATGCAGATGATAAACGGGTATTCATTGGACAAATATATTATACTAGAATTGACATGTGATTACATTTTCACGCAATTTGGGTGCATAGATCCTGAGAAATCAGTACCCAGAACAAACACCTCTGGCCGTAATAAAGGCCTTAATACGCCTGGGCATTGAGTCAAACAGAGCTTGGATGGCGTGTACAGGTACAGCTGCCCATGCAGCTTCAACACGATACCACAGTTCATCAAGAGTAGTGACGCGTATTGTGATGAGCCAGTTGCTCGGCCACCAGTGACCAGACGTTTTCAATTGGTGAGAGATCTGGAGGATGTGCTAGCCAGGGCAGCAGTCGAAAATTTCCTGTATCCAGAAAGGCCCGTACAGGACCTGCAACATTCGGTCGTGCATTGTCCTACTGAAATGTAGGCTTTCGCAGGGATCGAATGATGGGTAGAGCCACAGGTCGTAACACATCTGAAATGCAACGTCCACTGTTCAAAGTGCCCTCAATGCGAACAAGAGGTGACCGAGACGTGTAACCAATGACACCCCATACCATCACGCCACGTGATACCCCAGGATGGCGATGACGAATATACGCTTCCAATGTTCGTTCACCGCGATGTCGCCAAATAGTGTGCGACCATCATGATGCTGTAAACAGAACCTGAATTCATCTGAAAAAATGACGTTTACCATTCGTGCACCCAGGCGCTCCTGTCTGTGATGCAGCGTGAAGGGTAACCGCAGCCATGGTTTCCGAACTGATGGTCCATGCTGCTGCAAACGTCGTCGAACGTTCGTGTAGATGGTTGTTGTCTTGCAAACGTCAAACGTCCCCATCTGTCGACTCAGGGATCGAAACGTGGCTGCACGATCCATCACAGCCATGCGGATAAGATGCTTGTCATCTCCACTGCTAGTGATACGAGGCCATTGGGATCCAGCACGGCGTTCCGTATTACTCTCCCCACCGATTCCATATTCTGCTAACAGTCATTGGATCTCGACCAACGCGAGCACCAATGTCGCGATACGATAAACCGCAATCGCGATAGGCTACAATCCGACCTTTATCAAAATTGAAAACGTGATGGTACCCATTTCTCCTTATTACACGAGGCATCACAACAACGTTTCACCAGGCAACGCTGTTTGTGTATGAGAAATCGGTTGGAAACTTCTTCATGTCAGCACGTTGCAGGTGTCGCCACCGGAGCCAACCTTGTGTGAATGCTCTGAAAAGCTAATCATTTGCATATGATAGCATCTTCTTCCTGTCGGTTAAATTTCGCGTCTGTAGCACGTCATCTTCGTGGTGTAGCAATTTTAATGTCCAGTAGTGCAGGTCCCAGATTTAAATACAGAATACAATACACATTGTCACCATAAAAGGTACTTTCATGGATACTGCCTGCAAAGCGTCGCTAGTTTACATGGTAAAGCAAAAGAACTGTGCGTCTTGTTCTGTTCTTTTTGTGGATGAACAATTAAGTAGAGGAGATTCTAAATGCCAAATCTCGCGTTTGTAGGGAGAAACTATAGACAATGTATCACTTTTTGTACGTAACTTATCTGCATCCAATAAATTGTGTGGGTATTCTGACAGCACAGAATTATGCTGCCCATCTCATCACGGTAAAAAACAATGAGACAAATTAGAAAATAAATAATGTATTAAGAAATTTCTATGGGAGAATAAGAAAGTCTTTTCTTCAAATGTCATTAATACAGAGGCACAATACAGAAATACAGTAGTAATATAGAACTGCAGACAACAAAAACAGTTATTCATATTCTTTAAAGTTCTTTTTACAAGAGAATAACAAAACTGAACTAAAAAAAGTCTCTCGATATTTATATCTGTTCCTTGCACTACTCCATTCTTGGTATCAGGTGTTGCAATGCTTATTGTAAATCCCTGTGCTTATGAGAAAGAAATGGTGACAATGTCAATAAATCTTTCTATACTGCAAGCGATCAACATGGCTGGTTTTCCAGATAATGTACAGCATGGCACACACATCTTAGGGTCTTTTGTATTTTCGACGCAGTGACATTTCCTCCATTCTTTTGTCGCGGAATAAGATTTTTTATACAGCTCTTTGAGACGAATCAGTATGAGGTACATTGATCGTACTGTATTTGGAAGTCTTACACATCTGCATTTACTAGAATGTTTCAACAACATATTTAGAGTCAAACAGAAATGGAATTACGTGGATGGGTTAGTATTTGCAGCTGACTCAACAATCTTGTGTAAACAAAGGTCTTCTTTGCCTCTCTTCGTTTCTCTATAATGGCAAAATCTCTGTCACAGCTCGAAAAGCTATGACCCCACACCAAGGACTTCTACGTTACCTATTCAAACCATTCGATGGTAAACGGAGGACTCTTCGATGCACGGCAATTTAAGCTCTATTGGGAAGCACTGCTTAACACAAATACCATGTGCTATCTGGTAATGAACGTTCGAAACATTTTCTCCATGATTAGACACTTGGAACACACAACTTGTTTCGGTGAATCATCTCTCTTTGTGCTTGTAAGTTTGTCATACTGTGTTCAGCTTCCTCACAACCATTATTCTATCTTTCAGAAAGATGTATGTTTAACTTTCGAGTCATAAGCAGTTACATAATCAGGCTTTTAAATAATTTTCATAACTTCGCACATGCCCATCTAGTTAGTCCATCAGCTGTTTAGGTACCTAAACATTACATTAGCGCAGTGGTCGTCAAACTGCAGCCCGCGGGCAGCGTGCGGACTTAATCAAGCATTCATGAGACTTGCAGTTTTCTGCCGTATTTTAGGGTAACATGCATGTAGCAGCTAACAGCTGAAAGTCTGCTGACGTTAAGAGCTTCTTGGGAGTGGATTAGTGCTCAGTAACAAAGAAAAATACTTGAAGAGGAGTAATATATTTTAAGTAGTGGCTTACCTGAATTCGGTCGTGAGCTAAGTAAGGCTTGCTGCTTACCTAAAGGACAAGGGGGTAAGCAGCGAGGCCACTGCGGGGTCAGGGGATGTAAGAGGAGAAATATATTACTGTTTGTCTTCCAGTAGTGACAAATCACGGAAATGAACAACTTGTACTAGCAACTACTAAGGTATGAGTCTTGATATGGCAATTACATAGATTTTTGAAAGCACGTTGCAGAGATAGTGATCTCAAATGCCTAATAATGAGTTAATTAAGAGCGTTGTAATGCAAATCAGCAAATAGAAGAAATCTGGCACTGAAATCGTTTATCAAACTTTTGTGATGATGTCTTACATTGAGTAATGCATTTAAATATAATTACAAATAATGTTGTTAATCAAAGCCATTCGCTGAAATAGAAAAACCAACAACACTTCACCATGCAACTATAGTGTTACAGCTCTTAGATCGCTGAAGTTGGCAGCCATTTCAAACAGGCCACAGTAAACACGAATTGTCCCGAATAGTGCCGACTTTTTAACGATCAGTGCTTAGGGGACGTCGGCCAATTTATCGCGTCCTCAGTGTATCTAGTCTACTGCGGCTAGTAACATAATAATTTATGTAGGTTAGCAATTAATAACGAGATTGGTACATATGCTGCCAGAGATGCCGCTCGGTAGTGCCAGTATTGACTCTTTAGCAAAGAAGTTTGAAGACCACTGGTGCAGGGACGAGAAATAGTGTACCGAGAACACAATAGCACTAAGAACCCGTATTGTGAAAAAAGGGTACTTGGAACATTTTGCATTTCCACTCTTCGATTGATTCCATGGCGCGTATAGACTCACTTTATAAATGGTTCAAATGGCTCTGAGCACTATGGGACTTAACATCTGTGGTCGTCAGTCCCTAGAACTTAGAACTACTTGAACCTAACTAACCTAAGGACATCACACACATCCATGACCGAGGCAGGATTCGAACCTGCGACCGTAGCGGTCACGCGGTTCCAGACTGAAGCGCTTAGAACCGCACGGCCACACCGGCCGGTCTCACTTTATAAGCGCGCACTTTGTAAGAATACTGGAGTGAACGCTAACATAAGTAAACCCCCCACCCCCTTCCCCAACTAACGCCTTTCAACGCTCTCTAGCGCGTAGGCACTACGGTGCTGCCACCCGGGCCATCCTTACAGTTCGATTTGCCAGGTAGTACATTCGTTCTAAGATCCAGTTTCTATGTTGTGCGCTGGTGTATGCCGCGCCCATACCAGTTATAATTTCAAAAGCAAACTGTATTAGCAATACAATAGCAGTACTTATGATGGTGTATCGTATTTCAAGCATTTTTTCCTTTTACGGGTCTGCCGACGTTGGAAGGCGGCTGCACAGGTTCACGCAAAAGAGACGTCATCTCGGCGAGGGAACTCTGCCAACAAAAGTGCCGAGTGCTGGGGGGGGGTGATATGGTGGAGCGGTGCAAGGGAAGGGGGCGGGGTGATCGTCCCTTAATATGCCCATAACGCATAAAGTAAGGATGCGCGCGGAATCGTACCGCACAAATTCCTCGAAAAATACCAAAAATTGACTATCAGATTCGCATTAAAATTACATTAGGTCTGGCGAGAGCTGACAGATGTTCCGCGGGACCTAAATTACGTCCTGGACGGGGGGTATTATTACTGCAATATTGGCCACGGAGCAGGAGGAGGACAGTGGAGGCAATATTTTCTGCCAGCCAGGCTCATCCGCTGCCGCCTACGCAGGCCAGTCAAATGGGGCCAAATGACTGCCTGGCGTTCCTGCAGCGCGGCCTGGTCGAATGGGGCAAAATGACTGACTGAATATCGTCCCTCCAGCGATCAGGTAGCCTGCGAACTGCGCAGCATTTCTGCAAATGCACATGTAGCTTGTAGAATTTACAGGCAACCAGTTAGAGGGGCACACATCAGTTATTTGACGTGCTGTATTATTTGCATGTAAATAGATATTTTCATTCTATATAAACTGAAAATGTAGTTAGTGTTCAGTTTTTTTTCCGATCGACATTTGAATAGAATTATTATACCAATTAGCTGCAAGTAATTAAACACGTATGGATACAGGAATACATTTGCGTTAGAACCCTGCCCTAGTCTCTCTCTCTCTCTCACTGACATTCACGCACGCAAGCACAAACACACACACACACACACACACACACACACACACACACACACACAAAACGTGTATGCATACCACGTTTCCACACATGCACCTGTGCCAATAAATTATTTTAGTAATGTCACACCTATTTGACCATACAAAAAGGAAAAATCTCTTGAAAAACTAACTCACAGTTCCATTAAAAACTAATGCAAAACAAAAAGTGCTGCTGCAGCTAGTAAAACTGGAACGCCAGAAAATATAGCGGACACCGAAATTTTGCTAATGCTGCTTACCCATACTGCCCTCTACCAGAGTTTTTGTTCTGTCTCCAAAGACCTGTTCGTCGATAAGATCTTGAACTCTAATTTTCAGTGGTTTCTTCCATAGCCCCCATAACCGAGGTCGCTAACGTACGTTTGCGCTATGGAGCTCGACTGGGTTGCAATCATGGTAATGATGTGAATTTGTTCGCAGGAGGAGGATGGGTGGAAACACACAACTGCTGATCAACAGACGTTCCGCCAAAGCCTCAGTAATGTCGCAGACTTCACTGTAGTGTTCCACGGAGTTAGGGTATATGACACTGTCGATGGCATGAATTCACGAAGGAGGTATGTGACAGTGTTGAACAATATGCGCAGGTTGGAAAATGCTGCATTGATCGCTGAGGAAAAAGTCATTGGCTCGTTGCAAGCTGATTTTGTTATTCCAATACTATTCATTCCGGACACTGCCATCATCAAATATCCTAGAACATCACGTTGCCGGCAGATATAAAAGTTACATATTGTAGTAGTAACGCGTCAATTAACCAATGTGCTGTGATTCTTTGATGAGGAGGCCATTTTGTGTATGACTGATACACTTCTTTTTTTTGTTTTCAATTTCATTTATAGATAATCAGCTTCAGTTTAGAGTAACTGGCACCAAACATATTGAAAGTAATTTACACAGGTAAAGTTCGTATTGAAAAGTAGCGTAGCAAAGGATATTCAAGATCAAAATACGTGGGCGACACTGTGATCAGAATTTAAAAGTCACACAGTTTCGACTTACAAGTTTTTGGACAGCAAGTTTCACGTTGATTTTCAAATTCAGCAATACCATTCTCAAGTTATATAACTAATTCTTTTAAAAATATATAAAATTTTACTTCTCATAACAATACGTGACTGAAGAACTAACAATGTATTCCAAAGTGCCTTAATATTTTATATAGCACTTAAATGTATAGGACACAAAATATCTATAAACGCTGCACAAAAGACAGTCTCATGTCTAACAGCAAAAAATCTGTAGAAAATGGCAAAAACTGCTTGTGGCGATCACAAGTACGGATTCCTTCATGTGATTCTAAAATCAACAACTACGCTGAAGCACCGACCAAAAAGGTACAGTTTCCAAGTTACATGTACATTTGCAGAAATGACACAGAATTCCCCTGCAACCTGGTCACCAGAGGCGCGTTACTCAGACCACATTGCGCTGCAGAAACGTCTACCTGGCCGGCAGAAAAGGCACAGTATCATCTAGGCAAAACACTCTTCCCTACTGAATACGTGTGAATTTGTTGAAGCGAGGCGATGGAAGTTCAGATCCATGCCGAATGACAACAGGGGATTCACCATTAAAAAAAAATGGCATTTACCTATATTGTCAGAAGTACTGGTATCAGACAAGTGAAATGTAGCAACTTCATGACAGTTCTGTTTGGGCAAAATTAGAGACGTGTATGTTGAATGGCCGTTCATTGAGAAACTTACCTGGAACTTCATCGGAAACAGGAATAAAATATTGTGGTTGTCATATTAGGTAGCACTCAAATGCTGTAACGATACGGAGCCATAATCTTTAGTGGTTCTCAAGGAATAGAAAAATATTTGTCGTATTAAGGACGACACAATAATGAATGTACTACACCCTCATAAATACGAAAAAAGTGTATAGGATATTTACATGTTTTGTGTTATGCCGCTTTCATCTTACTGGGCAGCATTTTTATAACTGAACGTCGTTTTCTAAACGTATCTTTGCTGTATATTACCTGATCAAAAGTATCCGACTGCCCCGATGTAAAGAGGAATTTACAGCTAGATGTCACGATATATCGGCCCCTCAGTATAAAAGGTGGTTGGGGGAGGGGGGGGAGAGGTACTATACTACCGCTACAGAAGCAGAATGGGGCGGCCAGTAGAGCGCAGTGAATTAGTCACTGACGTCACCATAATAAATGATCGATCAGGTACGTTCATTGGTTCAAATGGTTCAAATGGCGCTGAGCAGTATGGGACTTAACATCTGAGGTCATCAGACCCCTAGAACCTGCGTCCGTAGCGGTCGCGTGGTTCCAGACTGAAGCGCCTAGAACCGCTCGGCCACAATGTCCGGCCATCAGGTACATTCCATTCCTTCTAAGGCTTCCCATGTCGACCGTCGGTGATGTGATGGTGAAGTAGAAACAAGTAGGAGCAACCAAAACTATGCCAAGACCAGGGAAACCTCACGTATTGGTGGATATGGGCCGTCGATCATTGCGGCGTGTGGTTGTAAGACAATCGCATGAAATGAGAGGAAGAAATCACTCGTGGGCTCTAAAGTGCTTCCAGCTATTCAGCTAGCACGATTAGTGTGTGTAGGAAGTTAAAAAGAATGAGGTACACTGATCAAGCAGCTCCTCATTTTTGTAGTCACTGGTAAGCAATGCTTGATGCGGTGTAAAGAGAGACGCCAGTGACTACTAAATGACTGGAAACGAGCGATTTGGAGTGATGAATCACTCTATACCGTGTGGCAATCCTATGGACACATTTAGATTGTGGTACGGTTCACTAACGCGCGTAAGGAAACGCTAAATGCGGAAGCATAAGAATACATTTTACAGAATTGCGTACTGCGTACAGTAGAGGAACAGTTCGGGGAGAACGGTTGTATTAGCATGACAATGCAGCCTGTCGTAAGGCAGCACACGTGAGACAGTGGTTGGTGGACAATAACATCCCTCAAATTAACTGAGCTACCTAGAGCCTCGAACTGAAACAACTTTGGGATGCGTTCGAACGTCGCTTTGCTCCAGACCCCAGTTGACTTCTCTCGTGTCGGCTCTTGAGGAAGAATGAGCTGTCATTCCTCAGCAGACATTCTGACACCTGACTGAAATTGTATCCGCCAGATTTCAAGCCGAGATAAAAACGAAGGGTGAACACACGTCATATTAATGTCCCCTAACAGGTGTCCGGATGTTTTTGATTGGATAAGATTCTTCATGGTCTTCTAATGTGCAATTCACCCACATTTACACTGAAGAACCACAGAAACTAGTACACCTGCCTAATATCGTGTAGCGCCCCCACGAGCACGCAGAAATGCCGTAAAACGACGTGGATCAACTCGACTAATGTCTGAAGTAATGCTGAAGGAAACTGAAACCATGAATCTTGCAGGGCTGTCCATAAATCCGTAAGAGTACGAGGAGGTGGAGACCTCTTCTGAACAACACTTTGCAAACCAACCCAGATATGTTCAATAATATTCATGTCTGGGGAGTTTGGTGGCCAGAGGAAAAGTTTAAAATCAGAAGAGTGTTCCTGGAACCACTCTCTAGCAATTCTGGGCGTGTAGGGTGACGCATTGTCCTGCTGGAATTGTCCAAGTCAGTCGGAATACACAGTAGACATGAGCGGATGCAGGTGATCAGACAGGATGCATACGAAAGTGTCACCTGTCAGAGTCGTGTCTAGACGTATCAGGGGGCCCACATCACTCCAACTGCACTCGCCACACACCAATACAGAGCCTCCACCAGCTTGAACAGTCCCCTGCTGACATGCAGGGTCCATGGATTCATGAGGTTTTCTCCATACCCGTACACGTCCAACAACCTGATACAATTTGAAACGAGACTCTTCCGACCAGACAACATTTTTCCAGTCATCAACAGCCCAATGTCGGTGTTGACGGGCCCAGATGAGACGACAGCTTTGTGTCGTGCAGACATCAAGGGTACACGAGTTGGCCTTCGTCTCCGAAGTTTATATCGATGATGTTTCATTGAATGATTCGCACGCTGCACATATGTCACTTTGAACGATTCTGTTCAGTCGTCGTTGGTCCCGTTCTTGCAGGATCTTTCTCCAGCTGCAATGGTGTCGGAGATTTGACTTTTTACCGGATTCGTGATATTCACGGTACACTCGTGAAATGGCAGTAAGGGAAAATCCCCACTTCGTCACCACCTGGGATATGCTGTGTGCCATAGCTCGTGCGCCGACTACAACACGATTAGATAGTGCGTATAAGATTCTTCATGGTCTTCTGACGTTGAATTCACCCATGTTTAAGTAAGGGACAAAAATTTTAGAAGATATTTAATATTACCTTTCTTAAACTGTGCGTGTTCTAGGCCCATACTGATGTTAAGCGAATACTGAACTGCGTGCACGAATAATAAAAAAAAAGTTTCACAGGCACAATACAGACGACGGCGAGTTTAGAAATCAGATTATCTTTTCTGCTTTTTCTTATCAGGGAGTATGATCTTCGTCAATAATGAAAACATAGGAACTGTGCGGACAAGGGGTACATTTTTTCTCCAAAAATGTGCTGATCTGTTTACCTGTTATAAAGTCTCTGTTCCAGTGCGCTGCTGTTGCTGATTTTTCAGTGCGATACGATACATCGTCGCCATGTGAGCCGCCTGGGATGTGGGAATTGCCTGAGGGAGCGAGTATCGCCGACACCGTACAGAGGACGCTATCAGGCGTTCGGTCGTAACTCTTCACATGTGGAGGCCTACATTTTTCTTTTTATTAAAAAAAGGATGATAAATCACGCTTTAATTTCCCGAAAATATCCGGTGCGAAGGCCGTATCCGCAGGAACGGGCAGATAGGGTATGCTAACTTGCAGCGTCTCTCTACACGTTCAGGTACCGGACATACGATGTCGATCCAGGTGACCGATACGCTCTCCTACATTTAATATACCTTCGCTAGAACCGGTGCACTGCCATTCTGTATCTGCTGATATCTGCGCTGAACACTTAAAGGGGGATAGGTTGGAGGAACTAAGAGGGCGCGAGGTGGAGTTAAAATAGATCTGACCGTCGTTGCTCGCTTTCACGTCCGTTTTTCACTCGGCTTAACACACGAGAGAATACTTTGATGTTGTAATACAGTGAGTACCTATGGAGAGTAGCTTGTTTCTCTTAACCAGTTTACGTACCAAAAGCCCCACCACCATCCCCGATTACCTAAACAATCTAACTCCCACGTATAAAATAGTTTCAAACGTCTGATTACCTTTAAAACGAGCTAATATATTATATATTTGACACTAAGCATGCACAACGCTTATGGTTGAGGACATAGAACCCGAATCATAGAATAATGAAAAAATCAAAACCAATACTGGTAAACCAAAATAGAGATAACCGCTTTGCACTGGGTGTACCAGAAGGAATTGCCAATATTCAGGGTCATGAAAGGAACCATCATTCGACTCAAAAAAGTCTAGTAAACGATGTCTCACCTTAAGAGCTATCAGCACTTCTTCATCTGTGAATGGTTGAAATGGCTCTGAGCACTATGGGACTTAACATCTGTGGTCATCAGTCCCCTAGAACTTAGAACTACTTAACCCTAACTAACCTAAGGACATCACACACATCCATGCCCGAGGCAGGATTCGAACCTGCGACCGTGGCAGTCGCGCGGCTCCGGACTGAGCGCCTAGTACCGCGAGACCACAGCGGCTGGCTCATCTGTGAAACAAGTATGTTCTACTGCAAGCTCTTCGCTTTCCATGTTTTGAGTGGTGGTAGCATGGACCAAAGCAAGAAAGAAATATCCAGTAAACACGATCTCCAAAGTGTATGTCTGAGGAGATGTGAGCACCTGTTCATTTTCGGTAATGTGAAACACATCCCTTCTACTCAACAAGTGCTCATGGTTTTTGCAGCACGCATTTTATATCCGACGTTTACTGGGCAGAGCTTGTGAGACTTAAAGGTTTCGCTGAGTGAGTTTGCGAGTTTCAAAATATGTAGTATACAAATGGCCGTATCCTCTGATATGATTGTCTTAAGAGTCTGCCGGCCGGAGTGTCCGAGCGGTTCTAGGCGCTACAGTCTGGAGCTGCGCGACCGCAACGGTCGCAGGTTCGAATCCTGCCTCGGGCATGGATGTGTGTGATGTCCTTAGGTTAGTTAGGTTTAAGTAGTTCTAAGTTCTAGGGGACTGATGACCTCAGAAGTTAAGTCTCATAGTGCTCAGAGCCATTTCAACCATTTTTTCTAAGAGTCTAAGTCTCAGACGCTTAGGTTTTATGCGCCGTGAAGGAAACGCCATAAATGTCAAATTGATGCTTACACCCATTCCTGAGAAAAAGTGGTTTTAATACACGAAACAGTCGGATAACAGATGACGAATTAAATATTTGTTTCGTGTGGTATAATTACAAAATTAACAATGTTCGGATTTTTTTCCTTCACTTGTCCTGTGAAACTTTGCTTCTTGCCAAACTTCATAATTCTAGGCGAACGGAAAGTACCCAATAAATTTTGATGAATGAGTTTGCGAATATAAAAGTAAGTGACAGAGATGACTATTTTCTTATTGTGTGGACTTCAGAAGTTTAAACATTTGACACGCAGACCTTAGTATGGGACACAAATTACAGCTCGATATGTCTACTCATTCCTGAGAAAAATGTTTCTTAACAGTCGCGCAGACCCTATAAGTGTTCCGTTTTTACTGACTGACTCATTAAACAATAAAAATAAAAATAATAAAAACTAAAACGGCGTGTTTGACGCTGAAGTCTTACCCCATGCACAACGAACTTTAGTAAGATCTGATATAATAAAAAGTAGTTCTTCAAGCATGTCAGTGTTTATGACGTCATAAATCCTGACCTATGTGTCGTTGACTGATACAGTTTTGCAAGGTACATGGAGTGGTCTAAACGGATACTGTCTGTAAATGTGTTGCGAATAGAGATAGTAGTGAAGAAGTAATAAATTAAAACGTCATGCGTGATGTTGAAGCTTTACAGCATAAACAGCGAAAATGCAATAATCGATTAACTTTTTTCGTTTCATTATTTTTTGACGGTTGTCAACGGTAAAATGCTTCTAAAATGTTTAAAATTATTTGTAAAGTCCACTGGAAGTCGGTAGGTGCTCTCATTTTTAACTACTGGATGAATATGTTCTGCGAAATTTGATCGCCGTGACCTATACAGTATCAAGGCACATGTAAGAGCAGAATTTCTAACGTCAATATAATAATTATTGTGTGAAGATTTTAATGTAAGATTATGCCTCTTACTAAGTAGATTATGTGATCATTTTAAATTTTTAAACCGGGTCAATAATTATAAGAAATACTGGAAATCAAATTTGTGTTGCCCTTGCTAATACTTAGGTAGCCAACCTGCATCTGGGATAATGTGACCTAGTGACCATTTTAGCCCTTTAATAATGAACTTAGATTCCGAGTGCCGAGACAAAAGCTGGTGCAGGAATACCAGGTCTTAATTTATTCCTATCTAAAGTGGAAAATCTACTCGAAGTGATGCAACATAATCGTGACGTTTAGGTGTAAGAGGTTAAGCGGAGGTGTCTTAAGACATAATATTCTAACTGTAGCTTGTTTATTTAACACTTTGTAATGACTGAATGAACGAATGCTTTCTTCTTCATGTGTCGAATCCGGCCAAACGTGGGCCACTAAAACAATTACTAAGGTGAGTTGTTCTTTCCAGTGAGGATCTTCATCCTATCTTCATAGTACTTATTCATTCGCCCGTTGTGCTGCTGGTTTTGTTTCTGAGTGAAGGTTCTTCCACGTTTCCTCAGATACTTGTGGATTTTATGTGTTCTGTTCCTGAATTCTTCTCTGTTTTAAATGTGTTCTTCAGTTTTACCCGTCTCTTCCAAGTCCTTTTGAAAAGTAGTCGATCTATAGATTCTTGTTCTTTTTGTTAGTGAAATATTGGAAGATACTTTCACTTAATTTAGTATCCTTTATTTTTTTCACGTGTCCGAGGAAATGGATCCGCTTTCTCCAGATTGTAGCTCAGATTTTGAGAATTGTTCGATACAGTTCTTTACACTTAATTGATAGTTTCCATTTTTGTCTATAGTGCGTCCCAGAATTTTTCTGAGGATCCTCCTCTCTTTTCCCTCATTTTTTCTATTTCTCCTACTTTAGATGTGATAGTGCATTCTGTAGCATAGAGCGCTTGCGGTTCTGTAACTACTTTGTACTGTCTAACTTTCGTATTAATGGACATTGTTTTTTATATTGTAGATGTTCTTGGAGAGTTGATTCACCACTTCCATTTTCTGTGATCTGAAGGTGTTGGCTTCCTTTGAGAGTCTGTCGATTAGAATTATTTCTCTGAGGTATTTAAAATTCTGAACTTTGTTATTTTTTCTAAAATTTGTTGTCAAAGATTCTTGTTGTGTTTGGATGTCGAGGTTGGTCGGCTGGCTTTCTTTTATATTCTTCCGAGGACGTCTATTTGTGTGATCTTTGTCAAGACTTCAAGGACGTTTTCATTATAAGTTCATTCTAAATTGTATTATTCCAGCATTTTTGTAATGCACTTCCCAATTCTGTACTGATTTTTTTTAAAAATACAATTAAATAGTAAAAGGAGAGTCCATGGCCTGATCGGAATTCTGTATCGATTTCGAATTGTTCAGAAATTTCGCCTAGGGGCTATGGATTCTGGAATGCTCAAGTGCAGATATGAAATGGATGAATGATTTAATAAATGTATAGCTACAATTTGTGTTACACAAAACTGCATTAGGTAACGATACTGCAAGTTTAATTTTGTAGCAATAAATAAATAAATAAGATGATTAATTAATATTGGTTAGTGTATCGCAGCGTAACCCACAGTGACAGATAAAGTGAGAATTATTTAATTCGAATAGTGAAATGCCATTTTCAGAGGATTGCTATGGTTTTTTTAATGATGAATAATTATTGAGAGGGTGGTACAATCTGACCTAAAAATGCTGTATTGTGTCGAAATTCAGTGCGAATACAGTACGAAGGTCCAATATTACAGCCTTAGCTCCATGCCATGGTGCTTCTACAGACTTCTATACAGCTGTGGCGTCAAGTGATCACATAGCCTACAATTATAAGATTTAAGACCCAGGCAAATACGGTGCCATCTGTATGGAGCGTATGAATCAGAGTGTTGATTTAGGATTTTCTGCCCGTTTTACATCTCGAAGCCATGACGCTGAGCATGTCTTTTAACATTGGGGTTTTCGCTGAACTTCAGTTTTGAAAATAACCTTCTTCCGCTCCTGTTTATGATCATAAAGTTAAGATGTAGCCTTACAACGATCTAGATATTAAGAAAATACCTTTGATGCTTTATACGTCCTAATTTGGATGATATTAGATATGGATGGAATAAGCTTTTTGCGAGGTCTGACTCATTTCAAACTGGCAAAATTCCGTTAACTGCGTTTATAATTCGTAGAGGTTTTGCCAGCTCAAGTGCCGCGTGTTTGGCTGCTGTACACTGAAATACTCAGCGATCTTGCTTGTATGTGAAGGCGGGCACCGCGGTATTGAAACGTGTTGCCATGTATTATTTTAAATTTTTTTAGTGCAGGCCCCTTTTGTAGTGCAGGCTTCTTGGATGCGGTTTACAAACCTGCGTGTAATTGCGGCACTGAACAATAGACACAGGAATGTGTCTTTCCCGAAGAGGCCAAGCTCCGCACATCGCGTCATCGGCAAATGGGCTCAGCTTCTGATGTGATGGGATGGAGTGCCATAGCGTAGGTAATACTTTTTTGCATCATCATCTTCCACCCAACGTCCTCAATTTTACTTGTCGGATATATTCCACTCTTTCTTTCTTGCCCTACAATTTTCACTGTCTAGAAATTCTACTAGTACCATGGACGTTATTCCTGATGTCTTAACACACGTCCTATCCTACTGTCCCTTTCTTATTTTTAGTGTTCACATAGCCAGTTATTCGGTCAAACGGGTATTGCATTTCTGACACAATAAGGCTAGTCAATATGTGGGTCCCTGAGACACCATCTTTCAACAAGACAATGCAAGACCACGTATTACCGTGCTGTCCTCTCCTACCTCGACAAAGAGGTTTCCTCGGGTGTTTCCATGGTCAGCACATTCTCCAGATCTATCGCCTATTAAAAAAATTTGGTCATGGGTTATCGAAAAGCTGTAACGCAACCACTCAGCAGTCAGTATGATTGATGAACACTTGGACAGTTTGGAGCTCCAGTGAATGGCATACCCTTACGCGTCATCCAAGCTCATTTCGACTCGATGCTCAGCCGAGCTAGAGCCATTGTTTCTGCAGAGGTGGCAGCACTGTGTATTAAATTTGTTATTTGCTATACTCCCAAAAGACATACGAATTTAATTATGTGTTCTCCTAACTAATTTGTGTACGCACTGTAAGTAAAAATTCGGTATTTGCTATCTCTCTGGTGTTGGAAAATTTCGTGGCCAGCCTGTATTTACACTGGTCGAACTCTTTAAAGTCGGTTTCTTTTAGGATAAATTCCGCCTTGAGCAAACACGATGTTTTCTTCTTCTCTACCCAGACATATTTTGCTGAAGAGACATCATCATCAGTTGTTCTCTACGTTTGCGGATGACAAATACGCTGTGAGATAAAAGCAACTATATCCCAAAATACAGAAAGCAGCAAAAATCAGAATGTGCTTTGTCAAGGTATATATAAAACATTTGTTTGTTTTAAAATTTCTGAATATTTTTCCTTAGACCTGAAAGTATACAAGGAGTTTCAGAAATGCTTTAACAAATTTTGTGGACACATTCGTTTGTGGAGTAAACGTTGGATCCAAAATATGTACCTTCAGAGCTACGATCACTAGTTAATCTTAGATAGTGTGAAACACTTCGCTGCTACTGAAACTACGCATGCACTACAAGCTATTTGCTTTCCACATTTTGGGAGGAGGAAAAAATGTCCAGTAAATATGGGATCCAAAGAGCATAGCTTAAGCGCTATGAGCACTTTTTCGATAGAAGAGATGTGTTTCACAGAAGCGAAGATGAACACCAGTCCTTTCCACTAATTTCCTCATTCACGGGATTCTTGCTGTAACTAGTGCGAAAGCAATCGAATTTCCTCATAAATGTAAGCAGATGTATCTAATCATGGAAATTTTTTCATCTCGGTGTGGCTGGTGAATTGAATGACAGGAAATCAAAGTGTGATGTACTGAAGCGTCCTTATCAATAGCATTTCACAGTCCAAAATTATTACTATGAAGAAAACACCACAGGCGCATGATTCTGTCCATTTTTACAATTATTATATTGGGAAGTACAAAATTCTGCTAAAGTGCAAAATCGCTGGCTCAAGTGACGCCACACAAGGTGGCCAAAGACATTACTCTTGCTGCCTCTAAAACAAAAGACATAAATCACTTTAGCCCAGCATGGGAAAATCTTTAGCCGTTGCAGTTTCATAAAAGAATTATATCAGCCAGTGGAACAGGTTGTACTGGTAATGAGAGTTCCAACACAGAGTCAATGGTTCACGTAAGAAAGCTGACATCGTAATGTAAATGAGAGGAAACTGAAGGCTTAAAACAACAAAATTACTCGGCACGTAGGAACAGTGTCTATCGTAATGGTTCTAATGACACGCTTGATGATTTACAGGTCTTTTCCTTTCATTGTGTTCTAGATCTAAGTGAACTACAAACTGACGGCGAGGCAAATCACATTTCGTATTTTCATTAGGTTCTTGATATGTTATTATCCATTTTATGTTGAAATGTCTCTTTTTATAGCTATAAAGAAAATGATTACCATGTTACTTTATTTTAATTTAATTACTTTTTCACAAGATTTTGGTATTTAAAAGAGGTATACATCTGTAAGAAAAAGGGTAAAGTAAAAAAAACAAATTGACACTCAAAACTTAAAGTAATAAAAATATAAGGAAAGTCAAGTAGGACTCACGCACCGAGGACTGCATAAAAATTAATTACCGCTATGTATACAGACAGTTCATCTATCGAGAATGTCGTCGATTTCTGCCTGTTATCCATATCGATACTGGCAAGATGGCGGACAGGCTGACAGACGGACATCTGAGCGATCCTATGATGGTTCCGTTTATGCCGATTGAGGCACGGAACCGCAGACAACGAGTTCTGTTAATTTTTTCCTGTACTTGTGCTTTATAACTTCACTTGCCACATTTTGTGATTCTAGTTCAGCGGCAAGTACCCTACAGGTGTTGATATGTGAGTCTGTGAGTATCAAAGTATGTGACATAAATGACTGTATCTTTTGACTGCACTGACTTACAAGCTTAAATAATCTACATTGTACACACTAGTATGCGACGTAAATTGTAACCTGATACGTCGACTTCTTCATGAGGAAAAGTGGTCTTCACAGACGGACTGACAGGCAGTTGGATAACAAATGAAAAAGTAGTGTTCAGATGATATATTTGCAAATTAACAATTTTTGGATTTTTCATTTGCTGCTGCTGTGAAACCTTACTTCTTGCCAAATTTCACTATTTTAACTCAACGACTAGAATCCTATAGGGTCAGGTGAGTTTGCGAGCATCAAAATATGTGACAAGAATGGTCGTATCGTTCGACTGCGTTGACTTAGAAGCCTAAGTTTTCTAACCCTCAAAGGGACCGTATAACTTAGCATGTGACCAAAATTGTAAGTGGATACGTCTGCACGTTCCTGAGAAAAAGGGTTACAAACAGTCGGACAGCAAGACGGCGATAATAGATGGGTTCCGGTTTCACCGACTGAGATACAGACCCCAAAAATGGGTTCAATATTTATCGGATTTCACGAAACAACAGAACTTTAATATTAAATCATTAAGCATGTAACTGTGAAAGAACAACTTTTGTGACCTCATTGTTTTCTCTCTATTTTTCGTCCATGCTGAAAAATATGCCTTTAGTAACTTGGGTGGTTTTTACACTAGACGCCACACACCCTTACATTAAATTTTCTTATTTCTCGTTACACTTAAACTGGTCAGCCAGAACGTTATGACCACCGACCTACTATGGATATCAACCCGTCCAGGCGATAGCAGCGTCACCTGGCCAGGAATAACTGCTAGTCACTCACTCGCACGATGCATGTAGTATTATATCTCTGACGTCGATCTGTTGTAGAATTTTAGAACATGTCTTTTGCTCGAGTATCATGTCGTTTTTGGAAACTCAGAATCTACTACGTAGGAATCAACATGGATTCCGGAAACAGCGATCGTGTGAAACCCAACTCGCTTTATTTGTTCATGAGACCCAGAAAATATTAGATACGGGCTCCCAGGTAGATGCTATTTTTCTTGACTTCCGGAAGGCGTTCGATACAGTTCCGCACTGTCGCCTGATAAACAAAGTAAGAGCCTACGGAATATCAGACCGGCTGTGTGGCTGGATTGAAGAGTTTTTAGCAAACAGAACACAGCATGTTGTTATCAACGGAGAGACGTCTACAGACATTAAAGTAACCTCTGGCGTGCCACAGGGGAGTGTTATGGGACCATTGCTTTTCACAATATATATAAATGACCTAGTAGATAGTGTCGGAAGTTCCATGCGGCTTTTCGCGGATGATGCTGTAGTATACAGAGAAGCTGCAGCATTAGAAAATTGTAGCGAAATGCAGGAAGATCTGCAGCGGATAGGCACTTGGTGCAGGGAGTGGCAACTGACCCTTAATATAGACGAATGTAATGTATTGCGAATACATAGAAAGAAGGATCCTTTATTGTATGATTATATGATAGCGGAACAAACACTGGTAGCAGTTACTTCTGTAAAATATCTGGGAGTGTGCGTGCGGAACGATTTGAAGTGGAATGATCATATAAAATTAATTGTTGGTAAGGCGGGTACCAGGTTGAGATTCATTGGGAGAGTCCTTAGAAAATGTAGTCCATCAACAAAGGAGGTGGCTTACAAAACACTCGTTCGACCTATACTCGAGTATTGCTCATCAGTGTGGGATCCGTACCAGATCGGGTTGACGGAGGAGATAGAGAAGATCCAAAGAAGAGCGACGCGTTTCGTCACAGGGTTATTTGGTAACCGTGATAGCGTTACGGAGATGTTTAACAAACTCAAGTGGCAGACTTTGCAAGAGAGGCGCTCTGCATCGCGGTGTAGCTTGCTCGCCAGGTTTCGAGAGGGTGCGTTTCTGGATGAGGTATCGAATATATTGCTTCCCCCTACTTATACCTCCCGAGGAGATCACGAATGTAAAATTAGAGAGATTAGAGCGCGCACAGAGGCTTTCAGACAGTCGTTCTTCCCGCGAACAATACGCGACTGGAACAGGAAAGGGAGATAATGACAGTGGCACGTAAAGTGCCCTCCGCCACGCACCGTTGGGTGGCTTGCGGAGTATAAATGTAGATGTAGATGTAGAAAGAGTTTGCTGCCCCTCTTTGGAATGGGGAAGGCGCGCAATCTACCTGAATTTGACCGAGGGTAGATTGTGATGGCACGGACGCTCGGCACAAGCATTTCGGAAACTGCAGGACTTGTCGGGTGTTCACGTAATGCTGTGGTGGTGAGTGTCTTAAAGACGTGGTGAAATCAAGGTGAAACCACGTCCAGACGTCGTTGAGTTAGGCGACCACCCCTCATTATAAATGTCGGATGTCGTAGGTTGGGCAGACTGGAAAAACAGGACAGGCGGCGACCTGTGGCAGAATTAACATCAGACTTTAATGGCGGGCAGAGTGTGACGGAACAAACAGTGCACCGAACGCTCCTAACGGTGGGCTCTTCAGGCGACGATCCATGCATGTACCAACGTTAATACCACGACCACGACGTGGGCAACTACGATTGAAATATGCACGTGATCATCGGTACTGGGCGTTGGCACAGTGGCAGAGCATTGTAAGGTCTGATGAACCTCGATACCTTCTTCCTCGCGCCGTTGCGAGGAAGCGAATACGTCGTTTTCCAGGCGAACAGCTTCTTGACGCCTGTACTGCAGGTTCAAGACAAGATGGTGGCGGCTCGGTTATGTTCTGTGGAAGATTCACTTGGGCACGAGTGGGTAAAGTGGAACGCGTGCAAGGCACAATGACGGCCAAGGAGTATATTGCACTGGTTGCAGTCCGAGTACATCCCTTCATAACGATCATGTTTCCTAACAGCAGTGGCATTCCAGAATGAAATTTTCACTCTGCAGCAGAGTGTGCGCTGATATGAAACTTCCTGGCAGATTAAAACTGTGTCCCGGACCGAGAATCGAACTCGGGACCTTTGCCTTTCGCGGGCACTTGCTCTACCAAGTTTGGAAAGTAGGAGACAAGGTACTGGCAGAAGTAAAGCTGTGAGGACGGGGCGTGAGTCGTGCTTGGGTAGCTCAGTTGGTAGAGCACTTGCCCGCGAAAGGCAAAGGTCCCGAGTTCGAGTCTCGGTCTGCCAGGAAGTTTCAGCAGTGGCATTTTTCAACAAGATAATGCGCCATCTCACAAGGCCAGGAGTGAGGTGGAGTGGCTCGAGGAAAACAGTGCCTGGCCCCTTAAGACGCCAGATCTGAAACCGATAGAACACATTTGAGATTTGATTGAACGCAGCGTCAGAGCTCATTGCCCCCTCGCTGGAATTTACGGGAGTCAGGTGACTTGTGTGTGTGTGTGTGTGTGTGCAGATGTGGTGCCAACTCCCTCCAGCGACCTACCAAGGCCTCACTGATTCCATGCCATCGCGCTGCTGCTGTTTCAGTGTCAAAGGTGGATGTACCAGCTATTAGGTAGGTAGTCATAATGTTCTGGCTGGTCAGTGTATTCCTCACATTTACATCATTATTTTAAACGGGCCGTAGTTGTGATTTCTCTGTTTTATTGTTGATAAGCTGGACGAAAGCTTGACAGACGGACTTTGGCCGGACACCTGGAAACCCTAGTTGCGCCTAATACCGCCGCAGCTGTAGCGCCAGCTGTGGAGATGCTCTACTTGGAACCGCCTGTCTCTCGACTGGAGGCATCTGCTCCTCCCCCCCCCCCCCACTCCCCCACCCTCTCCCCGGCTCTCCCTTCCTCACTATGACCACTTGCTGCCGTCACAGCTTCAGCACTCGCAGTCAAACTGGCGAGAGGGGCTGCCACTGTGGGATCAATCGCAGGCGGCGGCACAAGTTCCGCCAATTAGAGGCGCCCTCTCCCCTCCCCTCCCATCTACCCCTCTCCAGCCTTCTGCGCCTTGCACATTTTCGACCCGGGCGTTGCTCATTACGGACGCAGCCATTGTGTTATTTGCTTTGTGCCGCTCCAACATCTCGTCGGCTACCTAGGGCAGCTAATTGCGAGCCTGCGGCCGACCGCACCGGACCAGTCCAACGGCCCGACACGGGTACGCTTTCTGTATCTCTGACCGGTCTCCAGGCAGATATAAGCGCTACAGTCGTACTGAGAGAATCGAACTACAGTCTCACTTCTTACAGCAGAGCACTCAACATCAATAAATTAGTCAGAAGACGTCATCATTTCTGCGAACGACACTCACTACGATTTTTGTTTTTATATACTTTACTAGCTAATCATCCCATCTTCGCACAGGTAGCACAAAGTATATTTAGCCGGTAGACTTGTTTATAAAAAGAAGTGAGGAGCGGGATACAGCGTGAAACTTTTGCTCAGAGTTTTGTCGCACGTCACTTTCGGAAGGCGTTTCCAAAGAGGGAGCTGAAGCCGTATGTTCTCGAGCTGCAGAAAGTCTCGCCGCCACGATGTTCACAGGACTTTTGACACCAGTTAGTCCTTAGTCGTTTATCTGTTCCAATCTACTGCGAAAGACTCGGCCATTTTCTAGGCAATTTTTATTTGTAAACAAACCGAAATCAAAACAAGTAGGCATATAAACCACAAAGTGAACTCAATAAATCAATTTTTTCTAACCAAGAAGTCAAATATAAATAAAACCTACTGACGGAAACAAAGCAATTGTTAAGCTCTCACAATGCACAAAGCGAAATCAGTAAATCTGCATACCCCTCCCAAATAAATTTGTTGTTAGTTCGTATTTTTAAAGATACGATTGTGGCACTTAATTCTGTCACTGACATAAACTTCCGAAAATACTCCTTCCATTAAGACAAAAAAAGCTAACAGCTCCATTTATTCGTTCTTTGGTTTACTATGCCATGATGATAGATCCATTGAGGTACTCGTGAGAACTACTAAGATCCACAGACTCCTAAAACTTTAAATTAATATATCTTTTTTCTGTGATATGACGATAAAGGCTATATAAATTGTAGTTGTTTAATAGAAAATGCCTTTTTTGCATGCTGCAAAATGGCCACTACAAGAAACGTGTTAAAGGCTATGTGTTTTTCCACGCTGTGTTCCCGGTATCTATGAAAACTCGCTTGTCCAAACACACGAAGTTTTTAAGAACAGTCTCATTGTACTCTGTTGCACTCCCTATTTCACCCGCAATCAGTTTTGGACCAATATTTCCAATGCATAGACATAATGGTTTTACAATTTTATTGTTGTGCACATATGATTATACATTATGCACCAGTTTTGGCATATGTTCATTATCACTTTATAGGCAAATTGGACTAGATACGACCTGTAATAGGAAGATACGTATATAATATCCAAAAATGTATATTTCCAGGCATCACTACCACCCACTACTATGGAGAAGCGCTGGAATGCGCCACTTGCTCTCTCCAACCTCCTACACCAAGGGATATTAGGTTTAAGCAGCTCCAAATTCTCTTAAGGATGCACACTTTTGGCTATCTGTTTATACCTGGACATGTTTATTTTATAACAAACCAAGGTTATGGGATTCCTATGTCAAATATTGTTTCCAATACCATCCTCAGTTCACCAAAAACTACGATTCACTGTCTTTTTTCGGCAAAGCTCATTCCAACTGCTGTTGTTAGTACAGAATTAATGCCTTATAGCCTAACACGTTATACTAAGCAGCTACAAAAATTCGATACTTTTCCAAATTATTTCTCAACAAATTCGAACATAATTCGTATTGTATTGATTGACTGTTGTCTCCGTTCTTGGTAGAATATTTTGTATTTTTGAATGGAAACACAGGCAACACTTGTGTAATATTCTACAAGATGTATTATTTATTGCACGAACTGGTTTGCGGCTGTTACGCCACCATCAGCTACAAAGATAAGTGTGTGGTGAAATGAAATTTTGTTGGATCAACAATTTTAAACTAGTGAATCTACAGGGTACCTCTATTTCCAGTGATGAAAGATGTTAATGTTAGATTTAAGAATAAAACAAAAGGGACTGTTTCACTGAATGTGCGATACAAGATTATTAAACTAAGATAAAATGTGTGACACATTAACTAATGCAGTACACACAAATTTCAACTGTCGTTCATAGAAGAAAATAAACTGACTGTACCACATACCTATCTTTGTGCCTCATGATAGAGTAACAGCCAAAAACCGGTTTTTGAAATAAATAATAAATGCTATAGAATATTACAATGCTGTTGTGTGTGTTCATTCACAACGTTATTTGGATCTTTCAATGCAAAAGATTTTGTTTATAAAAATTAGCTATCCTATAGATTTCACTCTACTTGAGTTATAACAAATGCCACATTATTCCAATATTCTTCCGAATGTAGTTTATGCAATATTGCATGAAAATTTATTGTTGAATAACAGAAATTGTTATTATCTTCTAAAAATTCACTTAAGGGGTGTAGGACGTCAAACGGGCCGACCTGGAGCAGGAGACGGACCACAGGACATTTTAATTTCCACTGTCTATACTTTTACAAGTAAGTTCATAAAACTTTGTCAGCATGACCAGGAAGGATTCAGGATTCACACTCGTAGCTGCGGAAGTTCAAAAACATAACAAAATAATTTTTTTTTACATTTGAAATTTCATCATTTTTTCACTTACTATTGGCTGCATTTGTTGCTATAGGTACACTTTTCTTCATAAGTAAGAGAGACTGTTCAATCAATTTTGCACAGCATACAAACCATACTTACAGGTGTCTGAAACTCTAGAATCTATTTAATTCATGAAAAAATGAATGAGCTGTTACGTTTTAAACTTTATGTTTAGAAAAAAAAATCAAATTTTGTAGTTAATTATCTCAATTTTTACACAGTGTTTAATTGATTTGGAAAATTCTAGAGTTTCATACATCTGTAAGTATGGTTTTTATGCTGTGCAAAATTCATCAAAGAATCTCTCTTACTTGTAAAGAAAAATGTACCTATAGCAAAAAATGCAGCCAACAGTAAGTGAAAAAATGATGAAATTTCATATCTAAAAAAAATTGTTTTGTTATGTTTTTGCACTTCCACTGCTATGAGTGTGAATACTGAATCCTTCCTGGTCATGCTGACAAAGTTTTATGAATTTATTTGTAAAAGTATAGACAGTAGAAAATAAAATGTCCAGTGGTACCTCTCCTGCTCCAAGTCGGCCCGTTTGACGTCCTACCCCCCTTAAATTTTTCGCATTTGTAAAAGCTGAACATATACTGTCCTTTACTCACGGAATATTTTAGAATCACCTAAATTTCTATTTTGCAACTTTATAAAATAGTTTTTACC
This sequence comes from Schistocerca cancellata, assembly GCF_023864275.1. Lineage (NCBI taxonomy): Eukaryota > Metazoa > Arthropoda > Insecta > Orthoptera > Acrididae > Schistocerca > Schistocerca cancellata. The sequence goes on along the minus strand of NC_064627.1, from coordinate 184,867,699 downwards.
ATCATCTCATTCTGTTGATTTTTGCAAGAATGAAGAAAGATAACTTTACACAAAACTGTTAATAATACAGAAACTGGAAGTCATTATAATCATTAATTTAAATAACGTAGCTTCTAGAACACACTAGAAGTTCTTGTTTTAATATAGAGAACTGAATACGTGCCAAAATAATCAGTCAGTAGTTGGCAATCAGTTTGTACGTTAGACTCTGGTTCAGTGCGCCTACGTCTTTTGTCTCATAAAGGCGCGACTAAAACTTTCTTTGATGTTGAAAATCTGAATGGTGTATGTTTTTGTTGGTGCAAGTTAAAATCCCAAATAAAACATATGACGTGATCTCGTGAAACGGTGTGCTCACTTTGTCAGTAAAAAATCCGAGGCCTGAGATCGTCTCCTAGTAAAACAACTAGCACCATATTAACCACAATCGAAAATACATGTATTTCTTTATAATGTATTATTATTATTATTATTATTATTAATCGAACCTTTTAGTAAGTGATTTCTCCTTTCTTGAGCTTTAAAAATGTTCTACTTTAGTAATTTGTGATGCTAGAAGAGTACATGTTTGAATACAAAATTGATAGAGTGGTTTTTCGCATAATTCTGGAAAGAGGATATTTTTAACTTTGAGCTACTTGTGTTACACATTATGTATTTCTTTCGTTTCTTTGTAGTGATACTTTAGACTTGATTATAAAATTGCACAGCATATCTTCAGGTATTGTTACTCTGGCTACCGCCTAAAGACGGTCTTAACCAAAGAAATTTCGGGCTTGGTGCCAGCCGTTGTTAACTGATATCCGCGATATTTCCGCTGGGCATCTGCCAGTCATCTTCATATTAGCCATCAAAAACTTCAGTCGTTGATGGCTCGCCTTAAGACAACTGGGCACACAAATATCATGGATTGTGAATAATGACGACCAGCAGAAAGCACAGAAATTCACTCCGCCGGAAAATTTTGAAACTGACTGTCTCTCTCTTGCAGCAGATAGGCACCTTCCCTTGAACAATCTGAGCCTTGTGTGTGGGCTGTGTCTGAAAATATTTAGGTATACGATGCGGCCGGAAAGTAACTCCCTGTATTGAATTTTGAATTTCTATTGATGTTACCTATAAACAGCAATGAAAGTTATCTTGTTTTATAGAATAAAATAGGCGTTTTTTCATATTCTTTCCAGATCCAGTGTAGCTTTTGATGTTCCTTTGAAGCCACAGAGATGTCAAGATGATTAAGCATTGATGGGAGAGAGAAAACTAAAGCAAGACTTGAGATGTGGCAGCCTGTAATTCAGATCCCGGTGGCGGAGGGGTTAAAATGGAAAGCAAGATGTTCTCGAGTAATATAAAAAAAATTGCCCAGGAAGTAATGACTACTGTAAATGTGTACATTACAAGATCAGGATTGTCCTCGACTTCGGCATCAGAAGAAAAGGTGGCCACAATGAGAGGGATTTTTGAGTCAAGCCCTTCAAAATCAACAAGGCAAGCATATGTCCGATAGAACAGACACGTATTTTTTTCAGCAGTCATATATATAAGACGTAAGAGAAACTCAGACCTGGAGCGCAAATGGTTTTTGAAATAGATGGTGAAAGCAGAAGAAATGCTGTTAGAGTAATAAAGCGACATGAAGAGCTGGATCCTAATGGTGAGCGTCCTACGCGCCAGCTTCTTGCACGTATTTGCAATAAACTACTTAAATCGGGATCATGGAACGCCACACAGAGGACAAGGCAGAAAACTGCAACTGGCGAGGTACATGAAGCGGGCGTTCTAGCGTTGGCGCATAACGACCCTACTGTTTCGTCGCGACGTATCGCCTCGGAATGTTATATAGGTCAGAGAAGTGTTTTACGCATATTGCACCGGCATAGATTTCACCCGTTTCACCTCCCATTACATCAAGCGCTCTCCGGTGTGGATTTCGAACGGCGACAGGAATTTTGCCGGTTTGCTCTGCAGCGCCTAAAAGACGATCCAACGTATTTTCAATGCATAATATGCATTACTGGGCAATAGAGAACCCTCATTGGTTTCGACAGGTACAGCATCAGCAACCGTGGAGTGTTAATGCGTGGTGCGGCATCGTCGGAAATATCATTGTGTGGCCGTGCGTCATTCCGGGTATACTAAATGGCAATAACTGTGCACAGTTCCTGCGAAACGTTCTGCCCATTTTGCTGGAAGAGGTACCACCAACTACGCGTCAGTGCACGTGGTTCCAGCATGATGGCTGTCCTCCTCTCTCTTCCCGTGTGGCTACAGAGCTGTTAAATGAAAAGTTCCCGGACTGTTGGACAGGACGACGTGCTGAAGTGAGCTGGCCAGCCCGGTCTCCTAATTTGACCCCTCTTGATTTTTTTTTCTGTGGGGAGCAATCAAACATAAAGTGTATGCTCAATACCAACTACGCCAGACGATATGAAGCAACGTATCAGCGAAGCGTGCGCAGATATCTCACGTGACACCCTCGCAGCCGTTCACAAATCATTGGAACGGCGACTACAAATGTGCCCTGCACCAGAGGGGAAGCACTTTGAGCACATGCCTCAGTAAACTTCTGTATCACGTACAGTATGTATTTTGCATCTTCGTGTGTATTCGCTTCGTATTGTGATCAGTAGTAAATATTTTCAAATAAAAAACAAATACGTACGAAATAATTGTGACCAATTAGGGCCTCGTCATTTACATTTGTATGTCTGTTACTTACAATGTATTAACATCTTGTATTATTTTAATACTGTATGTTATCTACTATTTTGGTATCACAGTTGTAAAATAATTGAATAATATTTGCGCGACACCATCAGTTAATTTTTGCTCAAAATATCGCATTATGTATTACTACTGTCGGATAAATGGGCGTGTTTATGTAAGGACGAACTCGTGACGTTTACCATGTACTCTACACAACAGGAAAGGTCGCATTGGACAACGCCGCTTTGAAGGACGAACACGATACGAGAAAATATGTGTGTAGTGTCACCGCCAGACACCACACTTGCTAGGTGGTTGCCTTTAAATCGGCCGCGGTCCGTTAGTATACGTCGGCGTCGGACCCGCGTGTCACCACTATCAGCGATTGCATACCGAGCGCCGCCACACGGCAGGTCTAGTCTAGAGAGACTCCCTAGCACTCGTCCCAGTTGTACCGCCGACTTTGCTAGCGATGGTTCACTGACTACATACGCTCTCATTTGCAGAGACGATAGTTTAGCATAGCCTTCAGCTACGTCATTTGCTACGACCTAGCAAGGCGCCATATTGTTACTATGTCTTCTGAACAGATAATATTGTGACTCATGTACCGTCAAGAGAGACGCTCATCATTAATGGATTAAAGTTAAGTATCCAACTAATTATGTCCGCTTTCTGATTTCTAATTCCCTGTCATGTTCCAGACATCACGTTAGTATAGTACTTCCCCCTCCTCCCGCCAGCCTGCGTGGGCTAAAACGCGTGCATTTTGGCCTCCAGTTGTAACACGGTGTTGGCTCTTCGGCCAACACAACAATATATATATATATATATATATATATATATATATATATATATATATATATATATGCTGTTGCCTCACGAGCGAGGTATACAGGCCCCTACGTCACAGCGATAAGCTTATCAGGGCGTGGCAGAGGAAGTAGGCAGTCGCTCGACAGCAATGGCGTCGCCGGAAGTACCCTTTCGCAGCGGATCGCGCTTAGTTAAAACTTAGCGCGATCCTGCGCGGCCCTGGTGGCGCCTGCGGAAGCTCGTTCAAGGTCAACTGCCTTGAGCGGCGCACACAGCCATGATATATATATATATATATATATATATATATATATATATATATATATATATATATATATATATATATATATATGAACCGTCTTTTTAAGCCCATCATGTTACGCTAAAATTTAACATACGATTCCATTTAAAAAAACCAAAGGCGAATTTTCTCTGGTGTTTCTGCAGATATTTACAAGTTTTACCGTGTGTAGTTGGAAGCTGGCGTTAGACTACACAAATATTGCTCATCACGTCTTTCATGTGACGCCCAGTATCAATGCAAGCCCAAATTAGTCCAGTGCGGTCTCTCTTTTAATCGATATGTATTAGGAGGGGCAGTAAAACATGAAGAATAGCCGGTACTCCAGCAGCCATTGAGCAGCGCTGCTGCTTATCCGTAACAGCGTGCAGGTGTCAAGGCAGTGCTTTTGCTGCTGTACTGATGGTTATTCTTCGTTTTGTGCTGACGTTGTTAATACATATCGATAAAAGGAAGACCGCACCAGACTAATTTGGGACCACTGTGTCTAGTGTGCATGTAAAATTCCGCTTTAAAAATCATTTGTGTGTTACGAGGAACAAATCAACGCTTCAGTCGATACAGGGTGTCGCGTGAAATACGTGATTAGCGGTATTTGTTTGGGATGACTCTAGTTACACTCTGCGAAAACATAATTCCCAATATGTGCCGGAACACCGGAGAAAATTCGTCTAACGACTCTTAGGAGGGACGCCGCGTACATATACCGTGCCTTAGTGTCCGGAAGAATAGACAACTGGCTACGAATAATGATACCTTCAGCGTGGATGTATACTATGTCCGAACTCTTGACGGAATCAGGTCGAGATGTGAGCAGTGAGGATAATGGAAAGTGAATGCTACATGTGTAGTGTGCGACACGTTGAGAGTTTGGGTTGGACAGAAAGCGTGCTCGGATAGCCGAAGAAGTTAAGGTGATTGCTCTCCTAAGGGAGAAAATCCGGGTTCCAGTCCCGGTCGTGCACAAATTTTAACTTGTCACCACTGTAATTATTTCGCTGCCTGACTTTCAGGTAGGATTACATCTCTTAATGAGTAGGTAATGTTAGCATTTTAAATTTTTAGAATCGATCGCTATTTACATGAATTAATAAAAATCAAATTTTCGTTAAAAGTAAATAAACGTCGTGTGACTAGGGCCTCCCGTCGGGTAGACCGTTCGCCGGGTGCAAGTCTTTCAATTTGACGCCACTTCGGTGACTTGGAAGACATAAGATAAGCCATCTGCAACATGGTCTAGGGCCCTCGCCCGGGGATATTTGCTTAGTTTTCTTCTTTAACGTTCATGCCGCATATTGGCAGGGTCCGCCGTTTTGGTTCTGTGACGCCATTTTATCCGACTTCGTGTCTGATAAGGGAGCAGGCTTGAGATCTTGAGATCGCACTGCAGCCTCTCAAACCATCGCTGCCTAGGTCTTACAACTGGCCGTTTACCATGTACTCTCAAACTATAGATTTATTAGTCATTGTGCATCTTTATGTGGATTATTTTGCGCATCTGCTACAGGTCGCTAATTGTTGTGGGAATTCTACTTTTTCATCTTGGCATACTCCAACATCGCAGATGAAGTAATTAGCATACTGTATGAAATTTCGACTATGGCACTGTCTGGGTAAGCCTAAATGTCCGAGTCACCTACGGTAGCAATCCAGTTCAGCCTACGGTACCTAATCAACATCCAACGCCTCTCCCATCACTGCACTGGAACAAGTACTCGGAGCGATAAGGCCAGTATAGTACCACCTACAGAACTCTGCGATCTTTCCCATCGTGTTAAGATCAGACTGCGAGCCCCCACACGGTCTGTTGTCTCATTACAAACCAGGCCAGTTCCGTGGACACACTGGTAACATTTCTAGGGCGAAAGTTTCGTATGAAATTATACTGAAGCGCGAAGGAAACTTGTATAAGCATGCGTATTCAAATACAGAGATATGTAAGCAGGCAGAATACGGCACTGCCGACGGCAACGCCTATAAAAGACAACAAGTGTCTGGTGCTGTTGTTAGATCGGTTACTGCTGCTACAATGGCAGGTTATCAAGATTTAAGTTACTTTGAACGTGGTGTTATAGTCGACGCACGAAAGGTGGGACACAAGTCCGAGGTAGCGATGAAGTAGGGATTTTTACGACCGACCAATTCATGAGTGCACCGTGAACACCAGGAATCCGGTAAAACATCATATCTCCGACATCTTTGAGGCCGGAAAAAGATCCTACTAGAACAGGACCAACGACGACAGAAGACAATTGTTAAACGTGACACAAGTGCTCCCTTCCGCAGATCACTGCGGATTTCAAAGCTGGTCATCAACAAGTGTCAGCGTACGAACCATTCAACGAAACGTCATCGATATGGGCTTTCGGAGTCGAAGGCCTACGCGTGTAGCCTTGATGACTGCACGATACAAAGCCTTCCTTCTCGCCTGGGCCTACAACACTGACACTGGACTGTTGATGACTGGAAACATGTTGCCTGGTTGGATGAGTCTCCTTTCAAATTATATCGAGTGGATGGACGTGTACAGGTATGGAGATAACCTCTGAATTCATGGGCCCTGCATGTCAGTTGGGGACTGTTCAAGCTGGTGGAGGCTCTGCAATCTTACGTATTGAAGAATCTTCTGATTTTTTCTTGTAGTTTGTGTAATTAGTGTAGCTATTGTTTATTGCTAGTGCGTAACTGTAGAGAGAATCTCCTTTGTAGTTGCAGTCTTTCATTGTTGTACAGTAAAACAGTTGTGGCATGCATGTAGATTTGCACCAAGTATTTCGCAGCTGCGCTTGCAATTAACTACATATTATTTTCAGTGCTATGTTAATGTGTTCTCTTATTTTTGCTCTTCAAATTGTGCTTTTCTGTGTTATCGTGTGAAATATTGCGACAATAATGGCGTGTGAAAAACGTAACACTAGGCTTCAAAGTAAACTGAGAAATAATAGTGACGACGAGCGTAGCTTATCAGCACCACTGGGTAGTGATATTAACAGACATTCGAAGTAGTAATTTGGTAATTGTGCATAGGGAAATGGAGCGGGCGGCAAATAATGGTGTAGACAGTGAAACAGGTAGTGAACAACGAAGCATTATCGATCGATCGGTGGGCAACAGCTCGCCTCAGGAATCCGAAATGACAGAACACAATATTGCAAATACTGTAGACTTAGGTTTTGGGTCCTCACCGTTTTCTCAAATGAGTCAAGACACATTTTCTGCTTGTCAAAATGTGAATGTTGCCGGCGAAAATGCACTGCCAAAAAGCATAGACAAACAGATTCCAGACACTAATACATTATTATTGCAATTAATGCAACAAATGGGACAAAATCTTCAAAAGTTAGACACAATGGAACAACTGTATGAAAATCACTGGCTGTGCTGTGTTCAGTCTGTGGCTAGTTTGCATTGTTGTCTGCCATTGTAGTGTTGGGCAGCTGGATGTTAACAGCGCGTAGCGTTGCGCAGTTGGAGGTGAGCCGCCAGCAGTGGTGGATGTGGGGAAGTGAGATGGCGGATTTTTGAGAATGGATAATCTGGAAGAGTGTCCATCAGAAACAGTACAATTGTACGAATGGATGTCATGAACTGCTATATATATGATGACTATTAAGGTAAATACATTGTTTGTTCTCTATTAAAATCTTTCATTTGCTAACTATGCCTATCAGTAGCTAGTGCCTTCCGTAGTTTGAATCTTTTATTTAGCTGCATATGAAACGTCCCCTTTGAAAAATTGTAAATGACTGTGCTTAAACTGACACACAATATTTTTTAGCGCAACGCAATCTGACTTTCAGAAATCCCTACAAAGGAATGGCCCCGACTAACATTAACCTGTACCTTTCACAAATCACTTACCTCACAAAAATCTTCGTTACTCAAGCTACTGCAATACAGCGAGCGCCACTACTGCCAGCTAAATAAAAGATTCAAACTACAGAAGGCACTAACTACTTATAGGGATAGTTAGCAAATGAAAGATTTTAATAGAGAACAAACAATGTATTTACCTTAATAATCATAATATATATAGCAGTTCATGCCATCCAGTATTACAAATTTCAAAACTCCGCCATCTCTCTCCCCACATCCACCACTGCTGGCGGCTCACCTCCAACTGCGCAACGCTATGCGCTGTTAACATCCAGCTGCCGCTGCCCAACACTACAATGGCAGACAACAATGCAAACTAGCACACAGAGCGCTACGTAACGTTGCCAATAAGAAAACATAAACAGCCTACTTACAGTATTTATGGACAGCCCTGAAGGATTCATGGTGTCAATTGCCTCCACCACTACTTCAGACATTGGAAAAAAGTTGGAAATTTGTGGTAAGGTCTTCTGGGACCAAACTACTGAGGTCATCGTTCCCTAAACTTACTCACTACTTAATCTAACTTATGCTAAGGACAACCCACATACCCATACGCGAGGGAGGATTCGAATCTCCGACGAGGGAGCCGCGCGGACCGTGACAGAACGCTTTAGAGCTCGCGGTGCTTCAGACAATAGTCGATTCCATACCACGTCGTGTTGCGCCACTTCTGCGTGCTCGCTGGAAAGGGGGGGGGGGGGGGAGGGGAAGCCGTGCACGATAATGTGTACGAGATTCTTTGGCTCTTCAGTGTATGAACGACAATAAGAAATTTTTGCTTTTGTTAAACTGAATCCGGAAACATGTTTCGCCACAGTTGTGGTGTCTTCAGTGACATATTGGTTCTAAAATATATACCATACATACAAGCTTTACGCAGTTTAGGGATGCGCTGAAATCGTATTCTGTTGTTGTTTAGATTACGTACCGATGGGAGGCAATGAAAGCCACTTAACTCCATTCTGTTACATTTTACAGGAGAAGCAAAAACGGTTTCTTAAAAAGTAATACAAAAGGATCAGATAAAGTTGCTATGTGCATCTAAATATAAGCCTATTTACTGATAGATTAGACGAATACATGCACTTTCAAATCTCCCTTTGATAATGGAGTTACTGGAATTACGAGGTTTTCACAGGCAGACGGAGTTACGAGGTTTTCATTGCCTATAGTCGATATGTACTTTACCTTTCTTATATTCTGCGTGCGATGTGGCTGGAAACAGAAATAAGCTACAAGTCTAAATTAATACCGCACGTCATCTGCAACGCAGAGATGTTAGGGTGAAGTCTGAATTCAATTTTTGTTTAGAATATGATCTTTCAACTATATATTCCTGCGAAACAATGACATATGTCCTATTTTTTCCTCGGTGTTACTATAGTTGATCTATCCTGAAAAAAATTAAAAAGATAAATAAAACAAGTGTAATTCAGGACAGATAAACTACAGCAATGGTAAGCGTAAAAAAAGACACATACCACTATTTTAGCGAAATACACAGTTTAAACCTTATATTCTAAACAAAAATTGAATTCATACGTTGCCCTAATATTCCTCTATTCCAGATGACACACTGCATTAACTGAGACCATTGGCTGAATATTGTTGGAGCCACAGCTCACAGACAATATAATAAAATGTCAAGTACATAATTATGTAATCTAAACAACAGCCGTGCTGTTCTGGGCGCTACAGTCTGGAGCCGTGTGACCGCTACGGTCGCAGGTTGGAATCCTGCCTCGGGCATGGATGTATGTGATGTCTTTAGGTTAGTTAGGTTTAAGTAGTTATAAGTTGTAGGGGACTGATGACCACAGCAGTTAAGTCCCATAGTGCTCAGAGCCATTTGAACCAATCTAAACAACAACAAAATATGATGTTAACGTAATCTTAACCTACGTAACACTTGTATGCATGTACCTCAGAACAAGAAAAGAAAAATAGGACACATTGAAGATGCCACAACTGAGTGAAATGTGTTTGGGGATTAAAAAAAAAAAGTTGTGTTCTTCGAAAAAGCCGACCTCTCCTTAACTCATTATTTGTATTACCGTCATAAGCTGTACAACCGTACTACGTACCCCCTCCTCTATGTACCCCCTGGTGACTTACAGACCATGTATAGGCGCGAACACACTAGGCCAACGGGCGACAGCCAACGACTTTGTTGGCCAAGATCTGCTTAGTTTATACGGGCTGCAAATTGGAGCCCGGTTGGCCATGGTTGCGCTTGGTCTGGTGGCGGTAACATCAAATCGTTGGCGGATGACTGGTATTGGGACACCTCTCCTAGTGTAGGCGATGGGTCGAAAATCGGATGGTTCAGAAGCGATTTGTTGTGTCTATAGAACGGGGGTGTATTTAAGTTTTTTCAGGACAACCACACGTCACACTTAGTACGTTTTATTGACCGGTTTCTGTCTTTAATTTACCAAGAGCATCTTCAGAAAATGTGGAATTTACAGTTTAAAGTACAGTAGTTGCCTCTTAAATTAAAGAGCGAAATCTGTGAATTAAACATGCTGAGTGCGGCTTGTGGCTGCCTGCAAAATTTAATTCTAGCAGTCACTGTTTCCGCTGCAGGTATAAGTAAGGGTGTGTATTTATTGCGTTTAAAAATACTGTAGTGTAGAGAGGAATGTGGAGAGAGCATTAAAGCTGATTGAATTTTATGGTGAACGGTAATGTTTATGAGTCCCTAAGAATTGCGATTATAAAAACAAACTCAAACGACTAGACGCTTGGAAGGAATTAACTCCATTATTAGACTGTGATCTGCACTACGTGAGAAAGAAAATAGTGTCTTTATTGTGAGGCCGAGCGGTTCTAGGCTCTTCAGTCTGGAACCGGGCGACCGCTACGGTCGCAGGTTCGAATCCTGCTTCGAGCATGGATGTGTGTGATGTCCTTAGGTTAGTTAAGTTTAAGTAATTATTATTTCCAGGGGACTAATGGCCTCAGATGTTAAGTCCCAGTGCTCAGAGCCATTTTTTTTTCGCCGTGAACGACAAAGAGAAACAATCATAACTGGACGTAACAATAAACTTTCTGTTGCAGGTACAGCTCTGTTGAGGTACGTATTGTTGTTGGAAATTTCAGGGCTTAACAAATCAATGACAATTCGAAATCTGTGGCCTTCATTAGGAAAAAAAGTATGAAATAGCCCGTATTCCAATTCAGCTTCAAGGCAGCCATTAGTTTTGTCCCACCACATTGCTGCCTACTTTTTAAAACAGAGATTGTCCACCAGCATCGTTTCTTCTTTTTCTTTTTTTGATGATAAGATTGACGCAGCAATTTAAATGCTGCACATGCGACGACTGCTACATTCCATCCTTTCCTCATAATATCGGACGGGGAAATTGTAAATAAAATGCTACTTTATAGGAATAACAAAACGTGAGCAACATCTGCAAGTAATGAGAGCCAAATGCGATTCCACATAGCTGAATCGCTTCGCCGCAAGCCCTTCCTTTGATGTAACTGGGAAGCCAATGCAAGCCCACCAACATTCGGCCAAATCCAAAATGTTCACATGTGTGTGAAATCTTATGGGACATAACTGCTAAGGTCATCAGTCTCTAAGCTTACACACTACTGAACCTAAATTATCCTGAGGACGAACGCACACACCCATGCCCGAGGGAGGACTCGAACCTCCACTGGGACCAGCCGCACAGTCCATGACTGCAGCGCCCTAGATTGCTCGGCTAATCCCGCGCGGCTCGGGTGAATCCACTCTGTCGTTAGCTGGCCTAGTGTGAATGTATCTTAGGTAGATGAACAACTCTGACATTTGTGCAATGCACGACACCAAAGCACGAAGCTGAGATTTTGCCTGTTGTCACCAGCATTCACCGCCTGACTTAACTGGCGTCACGTGATTAGTTGTAAACGTGACGTTTTTGCATCTGTGTCACGTGGTAATAATTCTCGTCTTTCGCCCTCCTCTTATCACCTCTTCCATGTTTCCGCAGCGCCGTGTGTAATTTCCTCGCCCACTGCACACTGCCACTTCCTGGCCGGTGCCCATAGCGTGACAAGATCCGCCAATGCTCGCAGCTGCAGGTGGCTGCCTCGGCTACCAGAACAGAGCAATGGGTTGGTCGTGTAGGGCTCCAGCCCCATTCACTTTCCCGCAGTATCTGTTTCCGATGTGAGGCGCGCCAAGCGCTTGCCCAAACTTGCAACCGGCAGCAGCTGCCCTGCGGAAATTTCTGCTCAGAGTGCCCGCCTGCCCGGGCTGAAACAAGGCTTGCCACAACTTGCTGTGGCAGACACCAATTTGCCCGGCCGAGCACAGATACTCTACTGTAATTGCGAGACAGAGCGGCCGGCACTGAAATACACCGCGCCGACGTGACGGGAGTTGGGCGGTGACAGGTGTGAAGGCCGAAAGCGGAAGAATTCTACCCCATTCCGAAACGACGCGTGTAGGACATACATTCACGGGAATAATCGCATCACCAAGTAACAATTAACGACGAGTAACCACATTTTGGAAATAAATTCGTCTTGGTAACACACACTACGGGCCATTAAAATTGCTGTACCACGAAAATGACGTGCTACAGACGCGAAATTTAACCGACAGGAAGAAGTTGCTATGATATGCAAATGATTAGCTTTTCAGAGCATTCACACAAGGTTGGCGCCGGTGGCGACACCTACAACGTGCTGAGATGAGGAAAGTTTCCAACCGATTAATCATACACAAACAGAAGTTGACCGGCGTTGCCTGGTGAGACGTTGATGTGATGCCTCGTGTGATGAGGAGAAATGCATACCATCACGTTTCCGACTTTGATAAAGGTCGGATTGTAGCCTGTCGCGATTGCGGTTTATCCTATCGCGACATTGCTGCTCGCGTTGGTCGAGATACAATGACTGTTAGCAGAATATGGAATCGGTGGGTTCAGGAGGACAATACGGAACGCCATGCTGGATCCCAACGGCCTCGTATCACTAGCAGTCGAGATGACAGGCATCTTATCCGCATGGCAGTAACGGATCGTGCAGCCACGTCTCGATCCCTGAGTCAACAGATGGGAACGTTTGCAAGACAACAACCATCTGCACGAACGGTTCAACGACGTTTGCAGCAGTACGGACTACCAGCTCGGAGACCACGGCTGCGGTTACCCTTGACGCTGCATCACAGACAGGGGCGCCTGCGATGGTGTACTCAACGAAAAACCTGGGTGCATCCGTGTTTGGCGACATCGTGGTGAACGCACACTGGAACCGTGTATTCGTCATCGCCATACTGGCGTATCACCCGGCGTAATGGTATGGGGGGGCCATTGGTTACCCGTCTCGGTCACCTCTTGTTCACATTGACGGCACTTTGAAAAGTGGACGTTACAATTCAGATGTGTTACGACACGTGGCTCTACCCTTCATTCGATACCTGCGAAACCCTACATTTCAGCAGGATAATGCACGACCGCTAGTTACAGGTCCTGTACGGGCCTTTCTGCATACAGAAAATGTTCGACTGCTGCCCTGGCCAGCACATTCTCCAGATCACTCACCACTTGAAAACGTCTGGTCAATGATGGCCGAGCAACTGGCTCGTCACAATACGCCAGTCACTACAATTGATGAACTGTAGTATCATGTTGAAGCTGCATTGGCAGCAGTACCTGTACACACCATCCACGGTCTGTTTGACTCAATGCCCAGGCGTATCAAGGCCGTTATTACGGCCAGAGGTGTTTGTTGTGGGTACTGATTTCTCAGGATCTATGCACCGAAATTGCGTGAAAATGTAATCAGATGTCAGTTCAAGTATAATATATTTGTCCATTGAATACCCGTTTATCATCTGCATTTCTTCTTGTTGTAGCAATTTTAATGGCCAGTAGTGTATTTAACACGACGGCTGGGGTGGTCCAGCGGTTCTAGACGCTACAGTCTGGAACTGCTCGAAGCGCAGGTTCGAATCCTGCCTCGGGCATGGATGTGTCTTATGTCCTTAGGTTAATTCGTTTAAGTAGTTCTAAGCTCTAGGGGACTGATGACCTCAGAAGTTAAGTCCCATGGTGCTCAGAACCATTTGAACCATTTGAAGTGTGTTTAACTAATTAACATTGCAAGCTCACACGTTAACGGAAGAGCGAGATAAGCCATTGCAAATGTGAAATGCTTATACATATATAACCGGTGTAACCGCCAGACTGTTGAATGCAAAGCATGGAAACGTGGACGGCTTGTGTTGTGTATGTTCCGGATGCCAGTTTGTGGGATAGAGTTCCATGCCCGTCGCCCTTGGTCGATTAATAGAGGGACGGTTAATGAAGACTGTGAATAGCGCTGGAGTTGTCATCCGTTGATGTCCCATATGTGCTCGATTGGAGAAGGACCTGATGAGCGAACAGGCCAAGGCATTATGTCGACACTCGAAGAGCGTGTTGGGATACAACAGCGGCATCTGTGCGAGCGTTATCCTGTAAAAAAACACCCCCTTGAATGCAGTCCATGAATCGTTATAGGTCGAATCACAGGACATACGTACAGTTTTACTGTCAGGATGCGTGGGATAATCATGAACTGTCATACGAAATCGCACGTCAGACCACAATTATAGGCGCAAGTCCAGAGTGTCTGGTACGCAGACAGGTCTGTTCCAGGTGCCCAATTGGCCTTCTTCTAACCAACCCCAGTCATCACTGACATCGATGCAGAATTAGCTTCTGCATCTACATCTACATCCATACTCCGCAAGCCACCTGACGGTGTGTGGCGGAGGGTACCCTGAGTACCTCTATCGGTTCTCCCTTCTATTCCAGTCTCGTATTGCTCGTGGAAAGAAAGATTGTCGGTATGCCTCTGTGTGGGGTCTAATCTCTCTGATTTTATCCTCATGGTCTCTTCGCGAGATATACGTAGGAGGGAGCAATATACTGCTTGACTCCTCGGTGAAGGTATGTTCTCGAAACTTCAGCAAAAGCCCGTACCGAGCTACTGAGCGTCTCTCCTGCAGAGTCTTCCACTGGAGTTTATCCATCATCTCCGTAACGCTTTCGCGATTACTAAATGATCCTGTAACGAAGCGCGCTGCTCTCCGTTGGATCTTCTCTATCTCTTCTATCAACCCTATCTGGTACAGATCCCACACTGGTGAGCAATATTCAAGCAGTGGGCCAAGAAGTGTACTGTAACCTACTTTCTTTGTTTTCGGACTGCATTTCCTTAGGATTCTTCCAATGAATCTCAGTCTGGCATCTGCTTTACCGACGATCAACTTTATATGATCATTCGATTTTAAATCACTCCTAATGCGTACTCCCAGATAATTTATGGAATTAACTGTTTCCAGTTGCTGACCTGCTATATTGTAGCTAAATGATAAAGAATCTTTCGTCAGAAAACACTATAAACCTCCACCCTGCCTGCCACCACTGTAGTTGCAAATGTCGGTGGTTTGGGATCGGTGTAATATACACTGCAGGGCGTCTGGCTCGGAGGTTTCCTTGAAGTAATCGACTTGTAACAGTCCTTTGTGTGACTGTGGTGTGCCAACTGCTGCTGCAGAAGCAGTACGATGCGCCAGAGCCATACGCCGACCAGATGGTCGTCACTCTCGGTAGTGTTATGTTACCGACTGGAACCTGGTCTTCTTGCAACTGTACATTCCCGTGACCTTACGTGCTCAACACTTTACCAATGCGGTCTGTAACCGTATTGATGAACGGAAGGAAAACGTTCCCTTTGGGTGACCGTCGTATCACATAGATCCTGATTCTCCCCCAGGGCAAAGTGCGCTATATATCTCCTCGTTAGAATAACCATTCTTCTTGAATGTCGACCATAGATGTTCAAGCCCATTTTTTATGCAAGTCGGTTCACAAACTTTGCGCGTCCTATCTACCAACGTTTTAATCGCCCGTCTTTTCTGTCTGGAGTGATGGTTAGAATCTTTATGCAGGTAACGGTCAGTATGCGTGGTTTTTCTGTATACTCCATGGCCCAACGTCTCGTCAGACACATCCAAGAAATTAAGGTTGCCGTTATTCTCCGTCTCCGTAGTAAACTGTATTTTCGGACTGATACTGTTGAGATGCACCTGGAAGGCATCCAACTCCTCTGCACCGTGTGTCCATACTACGAAAGTGTCATCGACATAGCTGTACCACCCGTCTGGTCTTCTTCGGGCAGTCTGCAAAGCCTGTTGTTCAAAGTTCTAATAACATAATATACTCTGAATTACTCTTGCGACATCTTAATTTATCGAGAAGTTCATTCGTACTTTCCAAAGTCCAGGTTCAAACAAGACAAG
Source organism: Schistocerca cancellata (assembly GCF_023864275.1). Classification (NCBI taxonomy): domain Eukaryota; kingdom Metazoa; phylum Arthropoda; class Insecta; order Orthoptera; family Acrididae; genus Schistocerca; species Schistocerca cancellata. The sequence goes on along the minus strand of NC_064627.1, from coordinate 184,851,713 downwards.
GCCATGTCTTTCGGCTTCCGTCCGGGAGGAACCTGGTTCATATCCCAGTCAGAGCATCCCAATTTCTCTCACTCATCGCTTTCAAGATGCGCTAATACACGACCCTACTTCGCCCCTGAGAGTATGCTGAATACAAACAGCAATAAAGCTAAGCATTTTGCAAAAATTCATGCGTTTTTTTTATAAAATTTAGTTTTGTTCGCCAATGAATATGAAATGCGTACTGGTTGTGTTATGCAAATTTGCTATCTGATGTGTTGTTGAGTAAATGGTGTGCTTAATCAGTTTTGCTGTAATCCAAAAAAAAAATTAACAACTTAATCTGGAAAATCAATACGCAATGCCCATAATGAAATCAATGTCTCTGAAATTTACCCATTATCGTGGGCACCGAGTTCTATGGCCTTGTACAGCAAACTGACAAAATTCCCTGAGCAAATGAACAAAGAAATAAATTTTTATTAGCTGTGAAGTCGCAACGCACGTACTCCGGGCATTCTGTTCTCACCACAGTAGGCATAGAAATATTCAATCTTGGCACAGCGAAGTGCAATGGCGGCGGTAAAATACCTTCATACAAATAATATCAGTAAATTTGCTGGTAAATGAAAGGCCTTGCAAAAGTTCAGTGAAAGTATTGGATATTGGCTCAGCTCTGTCAAAGCTGCCCGCACTGAAACTGTTACGAACATTAATACCATTTTAATTCTGCCACATTAATATTTTTCTGATTCTGATTGTCTTTTAGAAAAATATGCATTGGATTTAAATAAACAAGACGTGGAAGAGATGAGGTACTTGTAAGGGTATATGCTAAGACCGAATGCTTCAGTCTGATAATTGTATTCAAAATAAAATTTCACCTTCACAGAATCTGATATGATAGATTTTACATTAACTTCAAAATCAGTGAATTGCTCAACTGCTCTCCAATTCTCACTTACTTCCGTAATTAAAAACACTTGGATTGTTACGTAAGAAAATGTCTGACATCGTTTGACAGAACAGAATCCAAAATTTAACTTCTCTGTATCAGGATTACAAAACACAGAAAATATTACAAATCACATATACCTAGTCAGCCTATACATGAAATCTGATGGAAGATACACGATTCCAACATTCAAGTGGCAGTTTTGTAAAATTCAGCCGAATCCATACATCGCGTTGTGCATACTTAACACTAAATATACAAAATTTTATTACCTTACAAATTTGTTCCAGTTGCTTCCCCTTTGAGTTACAGTATAAATTAATTACTCTTTTGTAATTGTCACGAACAATGGTCAATATTTGTTAATGATCAGTATCAAATGGTTCAAATGGCTCTGAGCACTATGGGACTTAACATCTGAGGTCATCAGTCCCCTAGAACTTAGAACTACTTAAACCTAATTAATCTAAGGACATCACACACATCCATGCCTGAGGCAGGATTCGATATCGCTTCAATTCTTATCAATCTTATAGCCTCATAAATTAATAATACATACTTCACATTTTTATGGAACTAACTTCGACCTAACATTACCGGCTCTGTGTGAACACAAATAATATCATTCATCACTTCATTTTATAAAAACTGTATTACGCTGCGTCCATAGTCCAACGACTATATTCTCACAGCTAGCCACTAACTATGTCTTACATCCTCCGCGCGCTCCTACTTACAATCGATTCTGCCACTCAGGCAACATCTTTGGTCCAGTGGTGTCAAAGATATAATCTCTTCTACATATGACAACCGTTTCAGGCCATTTTTCATGAGTTATATTACAAATCGGGCTCCACGTACAAGTGAACCCCTCACAGGTTGCAGAAGACATGGTCCCTGTTTCTACCGAGAGGGGGCAGTATGTGCAATCTATGGCAGCCCTGTGACCTGTAAATACTGCAGTACCTGTGTTGTGTGTGTTACTACGAGAGTTGTGTCGCTTCAGGATAGATCGGAGAACAACGAAGTACGATGGAGCAGGGACTGAGACAGGTGGACGTCGCAACGATTGTCGTTGTGAGTCAAAGTGATGTATATAGAATCTGGAACACGTTTCTAGCGCCAAGGACATGGCTCGGAAGAAAAACAACAGGTGTGCAGGACCGAAAACTGCGTGTAACACAAGCAGAAACCCTCAAGACGATTACATACGTCTACGGTGACAGTTCTAAACAGCTACAGGTTTTCAGGTGTCAACACAAACAATACGAAATAGGCTCCATGAGCAGTGACAATGTGCCAGAAGACCTCCCAAGCTTCCTCCTCTAAATCGGGTTCAGAGAGAGAGACTTGTGTCGCAGGGGCTCGAAACTAGTCTTTGTCAGCTAGGCAGCATTGGGGGACACAACGTTCTTTTACGATGAGACCCGTAACAATATTCACCTTGACCGTTGTGGGCAAGGAGGACAACATACACACCAAACTGTATTATAGACTTCGTTTCTCATCAAGGCAGTTCAGTCATGTTTTTGAGTGAAATCATGTATACCACAGGACACCTCTTGTATCAATACATGAGAGGGTGCGTGGCTTGAAGTATCCGAACGACATCTTTGCACGCACTGAGCTGAAGAAATGAATTAAAATTTGTTCAAGAGCCGGGCCTCGAACCGGGTCTCGTTGCTTACTATGCAGAAATGTTGACCATTACGCCATTGCAGAGGGGAAATAAGCTGAAGATATGAACTGAAGTTTGTGTTGGGGAGGGCAATTGACATTTGTAGTCCGTGCTGTAATGTTGACAATAGTGCTGCGGCGGTCTAATGGTCAACATTTCTGCCTAGTAAGCAAGCAGACCCGGGTTCGAATTCCGGCCCCAGGACAAAGTATAAATAATTTCTTCAGCTTCCACCATTATTGTAGATGAAGGTGAGATTTAAATTTCTCGCGGAAAATTTAATTCTAACATGTATTAGAGCGAGATTCATGCTGATTGACGACAATGAACGCCCCCGTCGTCACAATCTTATGAACAACTTCCTAGAGAGCACAGAATAAGTCGAATGGAGCGGCCTTCATATTCACCATATCTCAGCTGCATTGAGAATTCTTAGGCCATGCTAAATCGTCCTGGTCCACCAGAGACCTTAAAGCAGGGCTTAACAACTGGCCGATTTTGAGCGCGAGTACTCGCGTCTGCTCAGGCACGTGCTCGCGAGCAGGTGCAAGGTCGCGGAGTAGGAGTGAGGGGAGGGAGGGGAAATGCGCGCGCACGTTTGAATAGGGCCGCAGCGTGCCTATTGAATTCGCGCCGACTGTGTAACGTTTAAAGTACTACGATCAGCTCTAACAGTCACTTCGCTGGTTAAGAAACATGTCATGTCGCCGTTGCGTAACCCCAATCATGCTTTCGCAGTTCAACCCCCATTGGGAGGAATTGTATCTGTTTACAGAAAAAGATGGTGTTGCAAAATGTTTAGTATGTCACAAAACGCTGAATTCTTTTAGGAAATTTAATTTGCAGCGACATTATATGTCGTACCACGCGAAAGACTACGGAAGTGGAAAATGTGATGGACCAGATCGTGCACAGGAAGTTATTAAACTTAAAAGGAAGCTATCCGAAGAAGATCTGGACGACAAAGAAAAATCAACTGAGGCAGCCCTCAGAGTGAGTTACAAAATTGCTTTGCTTTTAGCAAAATCCCTGCGCCCCTTCGCTGATGGCGATTTAATAAAAGAATGTTCGGCAGTTGCAGCGGAACATTTGTGTCCATCTAAAGTTGAACAAGTCGCATACAGGACATGGCAGACGACGTCCAGAGCCAGCTTGCAAATATAAGATTTTATGGCGTATGCTCTAGCTCTGGACGAAAGTGTTGATATCACTGGAACAGCGCAGCTTGCCATATTTATTAGTGGTGTAATAGAGATTTTCAGGTGAGGGAGGAACTCCTCGATGTAGTAGCCATGAAGAACACTATAACCGGAGGTGATATTTTAAGTAGTGTTGAAGAAAGTGTTGAAATATAGGATTGTCGTGGAATTCTTTAGTTTCAGTGTCTACAGACGATGCACCAGCGATGACAGGGAAAAAATAGGTTTCGTTGCGCTGTTGAAGGAGAAAATGCAAAAACTGACCGTGCCGAATGAAATAAGGGGACGTTCACTGTGTGATCCACCAGGAAAACTTATGTGCAAAGAGTATCACTCTAAAAAATGTGATGAGTGTTGTTGTTCGTACAACCAATTATATAAGGAAGCATGGGCTACAACACAGACAATTTAAAAGCTTTCTTGAGAATGTAGAAAGCCAGTATGGTAGCCTGCCTTATTACAGCGAGGTCCGCTGGCTTAGTCGTGGCGAATTATTAAATCGAATTTTTGCCTATTAGATGAGATAAATATGTTCATGGAAATAAATAACATGTGTGTTCCTGAATTGAAAGAGCCTTCATGGAAATGTGATCTCGCGTTCTTAGCAGATTTAACTAGCCATCTGAATGCTTTGAACATTTCACTGCAAGGTAAAGATCTGCTAATTAGTCATGTCATAGATCGAATACGAGCTTTTAAAATGAAATTGACACTTTAGGTGAGTCAGCTGGAAACAGGAAATCTAGCTCATTTTCCTAAATTATCATCCATGCAAGATGTTCACAAAGACTGTGAACGTTATTCACATAGTTTAGTTGTCCTTAAGGGAGAATTTGATCAACGCTTTCAAGATCTGACAGCACTAGACAGTGATTTTGATCTGTTCTCCTCTCCACATTCAGCGAATATTTAAGAGATTCGTCCTGAGCTGCAACTAGAAATTATTGACCTGCAGTGTGACAGAGAATACAGAGACAAATTTCAGAACGAGAAAAACATTTTGGAATTCTACAGACACTTCCCTCAGGATAGATTTCCTCGTTTGCACAAACTGGAAGCTACAATAATATCAATGTTCGGTTCCACGTATGTTTGTGAACAACTGTTCTCTGCAATGAAATGTAAGAAGACGCGCCTGAGAAACACCTTGTCTGATTGAAATTAAAACTGCACGCTGCGCCTACGATGCACAAGAACAATTACTCCGAACATAGACGCAATTGTAAAGGGAAAAAAGTACAAGATAACAGAGAATCCCACACTTCAGTGACACCATTTATTGTGGAACAGTTCACAAATTAATACGAATGTAGAGGCATACACTAAGCTAATAAAATTATGTGGCAAGTGTATATTCTCCTTTATTTGTTTCACTTGTCACAGTAATAATTCGTGAGTGATATCCCTGCAGGTGGCCGCGGATTTACAATGACTGGCGGCAGCTGTTGTGTGCCCCACGTGACTCTCCCCACTCTCCGCTCGGGTCCGATAGTGGGGGTAGCGTGCTGCTGCTCCAAGCTCGCGCCTTGCTGCTCACAGCTTGCTCTGCGAGCAAGTATGTTGTGAAGCCCTGCCTTAAAGGGCATTGTAGAGTCTGCTTTGGTGCACTGGGACAATATCCCATATGCCTATCAACCAGTTTGGAAAAGGGAATTCAAAAGTGTCTCTAATTACGAGGAGGGCCAACTGGACCATAAACAATGTGTTATGCAAGCTGACATTGAGAAGAAACTGTAGTTCAAATGGTTCAAATGGCTCTGAGCACTATGGGACTTAACTTCTGAGGTCATCAGTCCCCTAGAACTTAGAACTACATAAATCTAAGGGCAACACACACATCCATGCCTGAGGCAGGATTAGAACCTGCGACGGTAGCGGTCGTGCAGTTCCAGACTTTAGCGCATAGAAATGCTCGGCCACTCCGGCCGGCAAGAAACTGTAGTACGAGGTGCATTCAAGTTCTAAGGCCTCCGATTTTTTTTCTCCGGACTGGAAAGAGATAGAAACATGCGCATTGTTTTAAAATGAGGCCGCGTTCATTGTCAATACGTCCCAGAGATGGCAGCACCGTACAGCAGATGGAATTTTACCGCCAGTGGCGAGAATGAGAACTGTTTTAAATACTTAAAATGGCGACGTTTTCCTTACTTGAACAGCATGCAATCATTCGTTTTCTGAATTTCCGTGGTGTGAAAACAATTGAAATTCATCGACGGTTGAAGGAGACGTGTGGTGATGGAGTTGTGGATGTGTCGAAAGTGCGTTCGTGGGTGCGACAGTTTAATGAAGGCAGAACATCATGTGACAACAAACCGAAACAACCTCTGGCTCGCACAAGCCCGTCTGACGACATGATCGAGAAAGTGGAGAGAATTGTTTTGGGGGATCGCCGAATGACTGTTGAACAAATCGCCTCCAGAGTTGGCATTTCTATGGGTTCTGTGCACAGAATCCTGCATGACGACCTGAAAATGAGGTCATCCAGGTGGGTGCCACAAATGCTGACGGACGACCACATGGCTGCCCGTGTGGCATGTTGCCAAGCAATGTTGACGCGCAACGACAGCATGAATGGGACTTTCTTTTCGTCGGTTGTGACAATGGATAAGACGTGGATGCCATTTTTCAATCCCGAAACAAAGCGCCAGTCAGCTCAATGGAAGCACACAGATTCACCACCACCAAAAAAATTTCGGGTAACCGCCAGTGCTGAAAAAATGATGTCTCCATGTTCTGGGACAGCGAGGGCGTAATCCTTACCCATTGCGTTCCATAGGGCACTACGGTAACAGGTGCATCCTACGAAAATGTTTTGAAGAAAAAATTCCTTCCTGCACTGCAACAAAAACGTCCGGGAAGGGCTGCGCGTGTGCTGTTTCACCAAGACAACGCACCCGCACATCGAGCTAACGTTACGCAACAGTTTCTTCGTGATAACAACTTTGAAGTGATTGATCATGCTCCCTACACACCTGTCCTGGCTCCTAGCGACTTCTGGCTTTTTCCAACAATGAAAGACACTCTCCGTGGCCGCACATTCACCAGCCATGCTGCTATTGCCTCAGCGATTTTCCAGTGGTCAAAACAGACTCCTAAAGAAGCCTTCGCCGCTGCCATGGAATCATGGCGTCAACGTTGTGAAAAATGTGTTCGTCTGCAGGGCGATTACGTCGAGAAGTAACGCCAGTTTCATCGATTTCGGGTGAGTAGTTAATCAGAAAAAAAATCGGAGGCCTTAGAACTTGAATGCACCTCGTATTTGCAGTGGTGACTTTCGTGTTTGTTTGTATTTATCGAGTGGTAATGTGCTTATTTTCTTTCATTTTGTTTCCTTACGACTGTTCCCGGTGGAACAAAATTAGTTTTGTCTCACTGTTATAAAAATTGGGAAATTTGAAATTTGGGGTGAGGACTATGGGACCAAACCTCTGAGGTCATCGGTCCCTAAGCTTACACACTACTTAATCTAACTTACACTAACTTACGCCAAGGACGAAACACACACCCACGCCCGAGTGGGGACTCGAACCTCCTACGCGGAGAGCCGCGCAAACCGTGACGCGGCTACCCCGCGCGGCTTTACTGTTATATAAAGTATTGACAGTAAGGCAAAATGCCACATTTACTTTGACACGTGTGGTAAACAATTTGAACTGATTGGAGCTGCGGTTGCAGTTTTTAACAATTGGAAAGAAAGGGTCGCTGTATTGAACTAATTGTAACGAGTACATTAGTTGCAAAAAAGAGAAAGTCTGGCAACGAAAACCACGCAAAATCCGCACCACCTTTTTCTATCCACTCGGAGAAGATTCACATCAAAAGCTGGATTATGAAGTGTACGCTTTATTTTATGCTCTATCCATGTCCCATAAATGATCCAAAGCAAGCGATCGATGCCCAGCATTATTTATTAAAGAGACATACACAAGGAGAGTCGCTGAATAAATTAAGAGTAAATCCAAACTGAATGTAGACAGCAGCGCGGCGCAGTGCTAAGCGGGACGCCTCTGTGTCTCCCCATTATGACAAACTTGAAAATTTGCAGGGACTTGTTTGGCGAGAATTAATGTTTAATCCGGCCGCTCAGTTCGTGTATATAAAGCAGCCGTGCAGCGTAAACACGCGCGCTTCACGTCAAATTCTGAATAAACTGGGCGGGGGGAAGTTCGTGGATTCCACCGACGGCGCAGCGCCCTCCGCAAATGTTTGAAACTCGGTGCGCGCGTCGGCTGCCTGCCCGCCAGGCGGTATCGCATACACAGCACCGCAACTCGCATTTCTTTCTTTCGGTACAGGCCTACAGAAGATCTTGCGTATAAATTTTGAAATTCCCAAGACTCGCCACTTCCGACGAGAATGTATAATTGGTGCGAAATCAAACTGAAATGCATGTTTGCGAAATACGAAATTGTGTTTGGATACGTGGATTTTGGCGGTTGGTTCTGTGTTGGCTTTCACAGTAACAGTTCGTTTATTAACACAGTACCTAGCACCTCCGTTTCATGTACATGTAGGGCCACTGCTTGCTATATTACCGGTTAACTGAGCAACTGCTGCAAGTTAACTGGTGACTCTGGAACGTGACACAAATACACTACTGGCCATTAAAATTGCTACACCACGAAGATGACGTGCTACAGACGTGAAATTTAACCGACAGGAAGAAGATGCTATGATATGCAAATGATTAGCTTTTCAGAGCATTCACACAAGGTTGGCGCGGTGGTGACACCTACAACGTACTGACATGGGGAAAGTTTCTCATACACAAACAGCCGGTGTTGTTGTGATGCCTCGTGTAAGGAGGAGAAGTGCGTACCATCACGTTTACGACTTTGACAAAGGTCGGGTTGTAGCCTATCGCGATTGCAGTTTATCGTATCGCGACATTGCTGCTCGCGTTGGTCGAGATCCAATGACTGTTAGCAAAATTTGGAATCGGTGGGTTCAGGAGGGTAATACGGAACGCCGTGCTGGGTCCCAACGACCTCGTATCACTAGTAGTGGAGATGACAGGCATCTTATCCGCATGGCAGTAACGGATCGTGCAGCCACGTCTCGATCCCTGAGTCAACAGATGGGGACGTTTGCTAGACAATAACCATTTGCACGAACAGTTCGACGACGTTTGCAGCAGCATGGACTATCAGCTCGGAGACCACGGCTGCGGTTACCCTTGACGCTGCATCACAGGCAGGAGCGCCTACGATGGTGTACTCAACGACGAACCTGGGTGCACGAATGGCAAAACGTCATTTTTTCGGATGAATCAAGTTCTGCTTACAGCATCATGATGGTCGCATCCGTGTTTGGTGACATCATGGTGAACGCGCATTGGAAGCGTGTATTCGTCATCGCCATACTGGCGTATCACCCGGCGTGATAGTATGGGGGTGCCATTGACTACACGTCTCGGTCATCTCTTGTTCGCACTGAGGGGACTTTGAACAGTGGACATAACATTTCAGATGTGTTACGACCCGTGGCTCTACACTTCATTCGATCCCTGCGAAACCCCACATTTCAGCAGGATAATGCACGATCGCATGTTGCAGGTTCTGTACGAGCCTTTCTGGATATAGAAGACGTTCGACTGCTGCCCTTGCCAGCACATTCTCCAGATCTCTCACCAATTGAAAATGTCTGGTCAATTGTGGCCGAGCAACTGGCTTGTCAAAATACGCCAGTCACTACTCTTGATGAACTGTGGTATCGTGTTGAAGCTGCATGGGCAGCTGTACCTGTACACGCCATCCAAGCTCTGTTTCACTTAATGCCCAGGCGTATTAAGACAGTTATTACGGCCAGAGGTGGTTGTTCTGGGTACTGATTTCTCAGGATCTATGTACCCAAACTGCCTGAAAATATAATCACATGTCAGTTCTAGTGTAATATATTTGTCCAATGAATATCCGTTTATCATCTGCATATCTTCTTGGTGTAGCAATTTTAATGACCTGTAGTGGGTTTCAAATTGAAAAACAGTGTGGGTTGTGAAGTTATTTAATTTCAATATCCGAACATTATACCGATTCACTTTGCCGCAAGGTGGCTACATCACTGAACACAATTTCACATAGAAAATCTGCGTCAGCCAGCATTTTGCTAAACGTTTTTACACAAAATTCAGTTTGTTTCTCTTTGTCACGTTCTTTTAAGGTTTGTAACAGTTCCATTTTATAGGGACTGAGTAACAGGCGTTTCCATATACCCTCCAGAATGCAATACAATGTATATTCAGTTCTAAGCTGGAACGCATCGTTGATTTAGCGTGCTTACGGATGTAAGACGACAAAATTGTTCAGCTGTTAGGTCCACTGTTTCCGATGTGTTAGTGAAGTGGAAACGTGAAGGAACACGTACAGCACAAAAGCGTACAGACCGACCTCGTCTGTTGGCTGACAGAGACCGCCGACACTTGAAGAGGGTCGTAATGTGTAATAGGCAGGCATCTATGCAGACCATCACAGAGGAATTCCAAACTGCATCAGGATCCACTGCAAGTACTATGAAAATTAGGCGGGATGTGAGAAAACTAGGATTCCATGGTCGAGCGGCCGGTAAATACCAAACGACACCTCGCCTGATGTAAGGAGCGTAAATATTGGACGCCTGAACAGTGGAAAAACGTTGTATGGAGTGATAAATCACGGTACATACTATGGCAATCCGATGGCAGGGAGTGGGTATGGCGAATGCTCGGTGAACGTCATTTGCCAGCATGTGTAGCGCCAACAGTAAAATTCAGAGGCGGTGGTTTTAGGGTGTGGTCGTGTTTTTCATGGAAGGGGCTTGCACCCGTTGTTTTGCATGGCACTATCACAAGACAGGCCTACGTTGATGTTTTGAGCCCCTTCATGCTTCCCACTGTTGAAGAGCAATTCGGGGATGGCGAATGCATATTTCAAGACGATCGAGCACCTGTTCATAATGCACGGCCTGCTGACCAAATTTAACGCAGCGTCCTATGTGATACATAGTCAGTTACACCAATTAATAACAGTTTGTCTTTGAAGTAGTGACTTACGATATTTAGTCCTGAATCTTTTCTGAACTGTAGTATCTGATTTGGATTCATGAAACCACAAACAACATTGCCCACACTGTGCATCGTTATAAGACTCTGCGCTGGCTGTTGGAATAACTCATTGGCTTTCACGCTAAGAGCGGAAGTATTTCCGAAAGGGCTAAGTTTGTAAACTGTTCCCGCGCCGACGTCGTTAAAGTAAACAGTAGGCGGCAAAATGGCGCTAGTCAGAATCGGTGACGAGGCAACTGCGGTGCACCATGGGTCATAGATGACAGGTGTTAATGACTGCTGCGGATATGCTTATGGGAAAATAGATGTGCATCTGTTGAGCAGTTGACCGCCCTGGTGAACCAAGGGCTACCAACCATATATCCTCGACGACTGTTCAGCGATCTTCGCTACGTATATGTAGCGGTAGCAGGAGCCTGGTTCGTGCAATCACGCTGTCTGCTGTTCATCGGCGAAGAAGACCGGAATTTGCGCGCCAGTACCCCAACTGGATGTCCACTGAGTGGCGACAGTGGTCCTTTTCAGATGAGTGATGTCCGTTGGAGTTTATGGCGTAAAACTTCTGAAAGCAAACACCCTGCGACAATTTTCGGAAGGATCTAGGCTGGAGGAGGGAGCTTTATGGTCTGGGGAAAGTTTTGTGGCATTCCCTGAGTGATCTCGTCATTCTGAAAGGCAGAATGGATCAATACAAGTAGGCATCTATTCCATCCCTACATAACAATTTGTTTTTTCAGCGTATCGATGGCATCTACCAGCAGGACAATTCAACGTGTGCCGGCCTGTGTGGCCGAGCGGTTCTAGGCGCTTCAGTCTGGAACCGCGCGACCGCTACGGTCGCAGGTTCGAATCCTGCCTCGGGCATGGATGTGTGTGATGTCCTTAGGGTAGTTAGGTTTAAATAGTTCTAAGTTCTAGGGGACTGATGACCTCAGATGTTAAGTCCCATAGTGCTCAGAGCCAATGCAACGTGTCACACAGCTCAGAGTGCACGTGCATGGTTCGAAGAGCTCCGGAATGAATTTATCGTACTCCCTTGGCCACTAAACTACCCAGCTTTAAACCCATCTGACAACGTTGTGTTGTGTTGTGGTCTTCAGTATTGAGACTGGTTTGATTCAGCTCTCCATGCTACTCTATCCTGTGCAAGCATCATCATCTCCCAGTACTTACTGCAACCTACATCCTTCTGAATATGTTTAGAGTGTTCATCTCTTGGTCTCCCTCTACGGTTTTTACCCTCCACGCTGCCCTACAATGCTAAATTTGTGATCCCTTGATGCCTCAGAACACGTACTACCAGCCGGTCCCTTCTTCTAGTCAAGTTGTGCCTCAAAGTTCTCCCCAATCATATTCAATACCTCCTCATTAGTTACGTGATCTACCCACCTAATCTTCAACATTCTTATGTAGCACCACATTTCGAAAGCTTCTATTTTCTTCTTGTCCAAACTATTTATTGTCCATGTTTCACTTCCATACATGGCTACACTCCATACAAATACTTTCAGAAACCTTTTTCGTTTCCTTTACTGATTGCTCAATATATATAGATTGAATAACATCGGGGATAGGCTATACCCTGCCTCACTCCCTTCCCAACCACTGCTTCCCTTTCCTGCCTCTCGACTCTTACAACTGCCACTTGGTTTCTGTACAAATTGTGAATAGCCTTTCGCTCCCTGTATTTTACCTCTGCCACCTTCAGAATTTGAAAGAGAGTATTCCAGTCAACATTGTCAAAAGCTTTCGCTAAGTCTACAAATGCTAGAAATGTAGGTTTGCCTTTCCTTAATCTTTCTTCTAAGATAAGTCGTAAGGTCAGTATTATCTCACGTGCTCCAGTATTTCTACGCAATCCAAACTGATCTTGCCCGAGGTCGGTTACTACCAGTTTTTCCATTCGTCTGTAAAGAATTCGTGTTAGTATTGTGCAGCTGTGACTTATTAAACTGATAGTTCGGTGATTTTCACATTTGTCAACACCTGCTTTCTTTGGGGTTGGAAATATTATAGTCTTCTTGAAGGCTGAGGGTATTTCGACTGTCTCATGCAGTATCATATCTCACATACATCTTCATCTACATCCTCTTCCGTTTCCATAATATTGTCCTCAAGTGCATCGCCCCTGCATAGACCCTCTATATACTCCTTCCACCTTTCTGCTTTCCCTTCTTTGCTTAGAACTGGGTTTCCATCTGAGATCTTGATATACATACAAGTGGTTCTCTTTTCTGCAAAGGTCTCTTTAATTTTCCTGTAGGCAGTATCTATCTTACCCCTAGTGAGATACGCCTCTACATCCTTACATTTGTCCTCTAGCCATCCCTGCTCAGCCATTTTGCACTTCCTGTCGATCTCATTTTTGAGACGTTTGTATTTCTTTTTGCCTGCTACATTTACTGCATTTTTATATTTTCTCCTTTCATCAGTTACATTCAATATTTCTTCTGTTACCCAAGGATTTCTACTAGCCCTCGTCTTTTTACCTATTTGATCCTCTGCTGCCTTCACTACTTCATCCCTCAGAGCTACCCATTCTTCTTCTACTGTATTTCATTCCCCCATTCCTGTCAATTGTTCCCTTATGCTCTCCCTGAAACTCTGTACAACCTCTGGTTTAGTCAGTTTATCCAGGTCCCATCTCTCTAAATTCCCACCTTTTTGCAGTTTCTTCAGTTTTAATCTACAGTTCATAACCAATAGGTTGTGGTCAGAGTCCACATCTGAACCTGGAAATGTCTTACAATTTAAAACCTGGCTCCTTAATCTCTGTCCTATCATTATATAATCTGTCTGGTAGCTTCTAGTATCTCCAGGATTCTTCCATGTATACTGTATCGCTGAGGCACGCAAGCCTCCCCACCAACGGCAAGCTCCATGGTTCATTGGGGAGGCATCTGAGAATGTGTGGAATAATTCGATCGGGCTTGATCCTCAACCGAGGAGCTTAGCGCAGTTGGCCATGCATTGGCGTCGACACGGCTCCACATCTGTTTTGGTGCTTTCCAGAACCTCACAGACTATGTTACTGCACGTCTCGCAATGGTTCGTGTAGCAAAACGTGGTTATTCAGGGTTCTGAAATGTAGTAAAATAAATGTTACTTGACAGTGTATATGTTGTTAGGAAAGTTGATCTGCTGCTCTGAGTGAGAAACGCAGCTGAACTTACTTCTCTCTTCTGAAGCGAAGCCTAGTCAAGACCTTTTTAAAAAGGGTGGGCAGAATTAAAAGTAGCGTGGCTTTCAGATTTCGTCTCACTCTATTCCATTCTTTCCTTCACTCGAACAATTCTTCGTGGCGTTCGGATTGTTTTCTGAAATTTAACGGTTTTTATTCTCTGCAGAGCCTGTTTCGCTCTATTTTGCCTCTACCTTTTGGATTGCACAGGTTGTTGAAGTTTCTGCCAAAACATTTCCAGTCTCAAACTGGTGCGTAAACAGCTCTGCATACATTTTTCATGAATTGTGCTTCACATAACACTAGACAATGGTCAAGTGCTGTTTTATCGTGAGCATCGTTTTTGTGTTGCATTCAACTGGTCACTAAACACTTTCTCTCCTCTAACTCACTCAAACGTACTGACATGGCGAAATATTTGGGAGAAAGCATGCTTGATATGCGCATGTGCTGACGTTTGACAGCAACTGACTGATGCAGCGAAATCACGGTTTCCGGAATTTTCTGTGATGGGCAGTTCTCTTGTTCTTTAACAGGAGTCATTTCCGCTTCAGTCATTAAATATTTTGTTTTCTAGTTTTATTTTGACACCCAGTGCAACATATAATTTATCTGTATTATGTAAAATTAAATCCGTTCCATTCTCGCCGTCTCATATAGCAACAGTTTTGGATTATTTGAAATTGAAAAACAGTCTGCGTTGCAAAGTTATTTAACTTCAATAACGCATTTATCCCTTTTGGAGCGTCATCAGATCGTCTAAGAAACAAGTAAGCAGTCCAGCAAGAACAAATACACTGGAATAGACTGGAATAGAAGGGAGAACCGATAGAGGTACTCAAGGTACCCACCGCCACACACCGTCAGGTGGCTTGTGGAATATGGATGTAGATGTAGATGTAGATGTAGAAGATCCTCTGTAAAAGCGGATTGCTGTGTAACCTGGCCATTTTTAGTTAACAAATGCTCAGTGAACCTAGTCTTACCTTAGATTACTTAACCATCGTAAAATTTACGATTTCCGACCTCGTATTGTCAGTAATGGGTTTATGCATCTCTTGGTGTCCCTCTACTATTTTTACCCTCCAAGCTTCCTACCAGTACTAAATTGGTGATCTCTTGATGCCTCAAAATGTTTCCTACCAACCTATCCCTTCTTTTAGTCAGATTGTACCACAAATTTCTCATCTTCCCAATTCTGTTCAGTACCTCCTCATTAGTTACATGATCTACCCATCTAATCTTTAGTGGTCTTCTGTAGCACCACGTATCTAAAGCTTCAATTCTTTTTTTTTTTTGTCTAAATTGTTTATCTTCCATGTTTCACTCCGATACATCGCTATACTCCATACAAATACTTTCAGAAAGGACTTCCAGACACCCAAATCTATTCTCTTCTTTAGAAATGCTTTTCTTGGCATTGCCAGTCTACGTTTCGTATCTTCTCTTCTTGGATCATCATCAGTAATTTTGCTTCCCAAGTAGCAAAAGGCATATGCTGCTTTAAGTGTCTCATTTCCTAACCTAATTCCCTCACCATCACCTGATTTAATTCGACTGTGCTCCATCATCCTCATTATCTTTTGTTGATGTTCATCCTATATCTTCCTCTCAAGACACTGTCCATTCCGTTCAACTGTTCTTCCAAGTCCTTTACTGTCACTGACAGAACAGTAATGTCATCGGCAAACCTCAAAGTTTTTATTTCTTCTCAGCTTATTCGTACACATAACATAAAAATATTACTGACCATTATTGTTACATTAATTGTTTACACACATGTGGTGTATCGGTACCGTATTGACTGTACATACATGCTGCAACATAATGACTGAAGAGCTCGTCGTAACTGTTATGACCGTGCGTTATTAACAGAACACTCACTGCTGGAACTCCAGACGACCTCTGCAGCAGTTAATCATTTTAAAAATGATGTTATAGATGTTAAAATCAGATATCATCACTGAATATCCATTTCCACTTGCTCTGAACTTTTCGTCGGACACAGGTTAACTCGTAAATAATACGGACAGCTGTGTCCTCTGCCTGGAGGAGCAAATCGTCCAGCTGATACATCTCTTTACCTACCATATATAATGTAAATGGGATACCCTTTGGTTCTTAAATCTCTTTCCAGACTTGGAAAATGCACAGCAATCAGGCAGCATGTGTTTGCAACATAACTGCGGTCTCGGATTGTTCTTTGAGCGGATAAACCAGCATGACGCAAGGTGAGCAGACTGGAGTGGGTGTGGGGGTTTGTCTCTGGACAGAGGTAACTACATGTCTAGGCTGGTAAATCTCGTAATGATAAGGTGTGTTTTATCCCACGAAAGAGCTGTTACAGAAAGAGCGTTACTCCCCCCCCCCTCTCTCTCTCTCTCTCTTCTCTAGTCCTACATTACGAATTATTAGTCCAGTGGGCCATCTGAAGTACTGAGAAGATTTAAAAAATAAAGAGATGTACACGGTGCAGTCACAATGTGATCACTGCGTTTTTAACTTATTTTATTGAGTCCGATTATTAAATTTAACAGTTCATATTTACAGCACTGATTTTCAAATAATGTAATGGAGGGAGCTGCCATAAGAAAATGATTGATAAAATTTATATTGTAAAGAAAGAAATTTCCAAAGTTTGAACCGAATGGAGGAGCGTCAATTTACTAAAAGTTTGTTTGTTATGAAAGGACTGGATTAAAAGATTGTATTAAGGGCCAGTAAACATCATGAAGTAACATCAAAATTAGTTTGTCTTCCTGCTTGTGGAACAAGGTGGTGGAAGGTTCTCAACTGTAGTATTATTTGGAATGAGAAGACAGCACCACACAGCTGTCATTGTTAATTTTGCTTACCACTACCGGTTTCGGCCACCTACGGCATTTTGCTGTGGATACATGACCGATATTGTAAAATATAATAAATTAATCAACTGCATCAGTTTTGTTTTGGCGCCATGACTGTCAAAGTCTTACACAACATTTCCAGCTTGAACGTCATGGCGAACAGTTGGGAGATATTGTTGGAAGGATGTGCAGGGAGATTGTTGAAAACGCAGAATACTTTGTTTTGTACAATTTGTAACAAATATCAAAGTGTCAGAAATGCGAATTAAAGGTAAGTTTGGAGCAATTAAAGCGAAAGTGAAATTTTACAATTATTTGCATTAATTTAGCCAAAATCGTCTATCTGAACCTCACGTCAGTGTACAATGAAATGTACGACGATTGCACTGCTGCGAGAAAACAGGAAAAAATTATTTATTGTAACAACTATTCTCAATTAATATATAGTAAAATGTTTACACACTCCTTTACATTTAAATAAAATGCATAAGAAAACTTAAATTTTATTGTTAGGTGAGAACGCAACAGTTATAACTTGAAACGTAGAAATAATAGTAAACCACTGATATTAAGGACGAACCCATAATTTCCGTTGTTGTTGACAGTAAAAACATGTGAATAAATTTTGATTTTACATTATACACACATTTCATTCATTGACCGAACCGACATGTGATCAGAATTATTAAGAAACTGCATTATTGGCTAGTAACATACTAATTTCAAGATGTTCTTCCTTGAGGAAAGCTAACACCTTACGAATTCTATAATCTGTCGTCAAAATATATACGCAGTCCCAGCAAGCGTATTTTGAAGCTCTCTATAATATTGCTCTAAGGTTTGTGGAACTTCATAATTTTTAAGTGCTAGATTCCTGATTCAGAAATTGACAGTAAATGAGTGACGCCAATTGTACACCGTTAGTGGTTCTCGGAAGTGCAAAGGATTTCCGCCTCTTTGATGGCACTTGTAACTACGAAGTATGCTCTAGCTATGAAGTTTTAAATCAGAGGGGCAGCAACGCATGTGCAAATAAAGATTTAATCTGTGTTTACGCAGTGCTGCTGAGTTCCCTTCAGCTTTTGAAGTTTCTGACGGTGTCCAGCTAGAGCTCTCATTCGCCTTTCTGTAGAGATTAGGTTGCAAGCGCGGTTTAAAGCGGCGAGAAAGGCAGCCACCAATTTACTTGGCAAGGAGAACTCGGTAATTATTCATTCCTGCAGTAAAAAAAAACCAGCCACTCAGCAAAAAGGCTTTAATACGTCAAACGTTCGCTTTAAAGAGAAATTCCGCCGTCTGAGAAAAAACATTTTTCCATAATGAGCTACGGTCATAAGAGTTAACCATTACTTCTAATAAGTTCTTAAGTTATGGGTTATTATACTTATAACTTTGCGTGTGGGAGTTCGTTCACGGAATACGCGTTTACAGCAAGTATTAAGTTAATCTCAGTATCTTAAAACAGGACGATAATTACTGGAAATCGAGAAACGAGGGGTCTGAGATGGCAATTTTATGAGATGAAACCACTGCTAAGCTAATTACGAAGGAGAAATCTATTCGTTCATTGAACTACAGAGTACTGCACACTTTGCAATGAATACAGTGAACAGGCAAAAATTTCCCCTTGTCCATAAAAATGTAGCTGTAACGTCGGAAGTAATTTGTAATTTACAGAAATTGTAAATGAGGAATAAATGGTGCAGAGACGCAGCAAATTGACAAATACGGAGGGCAAAGTCGCATTAAATTTAGACTTAGACAACTTGCAAGCCGGACGTGGTGGCCGTGCGGTTCTAGGCACTTCAGTCCGGAACCGCGTGACTGCTACGGTCGCAGGTTCGAATCCTGCGTCGGGCATGGATATGTGTGATGTCCTTAGGTTAGTTAGGTTTAAGTAGTTCTAAGTTCTAGCGGACTGATGACCTCAGATGTTGAGTCCCATAGTGCTCAGACCCATTTCAACAACTTGCAATGAGAAAAGTGATAATACAGTAGCGCAGAGGTTCCCGAGCTGGGGGTGATTACCACCTGTGGGGAAATCTGACCGAGAATTATTTCTCCTGGAGAACTTCTGGTCCATGATCAACGGATGAATTTCTATTCCAAAACTGATAGCCTGTCAAAAAAAGCCAGAAATTTTTTGAATTAGTTGCCTGTGTAGGGCTGTAAATTAATGCTCAGACTAATCATTTATACACGTCCAGTAGCTAATTCGCTTCACAACATTCTGCTAAAAAGAATCGTTCGAATGACGTACACTGCTTATAATTGACTAACATCTTGTGTTGTTGTGGTCTTCAGCCCGATCATTGGTTTAATGCAACCCTCTATGATGTTCTATCCTGTGTAAGCTTCATCATCTCCAAATAACTACTGCAGTCTACATCCCCATGAACCTGAGTACTGTATTATCTCTTGGTCTCGCTCTACGATTTGTAACCACCCACCGCCCCCCCCCCCCCCCTCCCGCACAACTTCCCTCTACCGCTAAATTCGTGATCCCTTGATGTCTCAAAATGTATCCTATCAACCAGTGCCTCCTTCTAGTCAGGTTTTGCCGCAAACTTATTTTCCCATTAATTCTATTCAGTACCCCCTCCCCCCCAAAAAAAAGGTTTCAAATGGTTCTGAGCATTATGGGACTTAACTGCTGAGGTCAACAGTCCCCTAGAACTTAGAACTCCTACAATGATGAACTACCTGCCACCTCTGCTACGGTCGCAGGTTCGAATCCTGCCTCGGGTATGGATTTGTGTGATGTCCTTAGGTTAGTTAGGTTTAAGTGATTCTAAGTTCTAGCGGACTGGTGACGTCAGAAGTTAAGTCCCATAGTACTCAGAGCCATTTAAGCCATTTGAACCTGCCACCTCTTTTATAAACAAAATGACCTTGTCCACTGAGGTGCTGCATTTCTTCCGGTACGGTATACACAGTTTCTAAGTTTAATACTTGAGAGGTTGTATTAAACCTCTGACTTAAGATTATAATTCTTAATGAGCAGATGGTGACTTCATTTTAATCTTCTTTTTCGGTCAATAATTATATGAAATACTGAAAAATCAAGGTTTCTTGAAATTACTGCAGCCAGTCGCCTTTTGCTTTGATCTTCAATTTTTATTATCCCATTACCAGTTTCCAACCGACTAGCGATTCATCATCTTATGGTACATATTTATTGATTGCCTGAGGCAGTGCGAG
The DNA here is from genome assembly GCF_023864275.1 of Schistocerca cancellata. Taxonomy (NCBI): domain Eukaryota; kingdom Metazoa; phylum Arthropoda; class Insecta; order Orthoptera; family Acrididae; genus Schistocerca; species Schistocerca cancellata. Next base: position 184,831,635 of record NC_064627.1, on the reverse strand, counting down.
AGTCGTGAAGATGTGGCAAGATGTATAACAGAAACGTGTAAGCACTATGAAAGAAAAATTTCACGACACCGTTAACAAGAAAAATAATGCGATATTAGCGGTTTTTGGCGAAATATCGCGAGACCGGTGATTTCAACGAGCACTGCAAAATTTGAAATTTTGTCATATAAAAACGTTATAAATCTCAATACCGAAATTTACTAATATTCTTAACCTACAGTTATTGAATGCTGGAATTGCAGTCAGCCTTCTAATCTCCCAAAGACTGAGTTTCGTGCACAATCATATAATAAAGGTTCAACTGCCATGTAACAAACTTCGACAGGACGAGAAAAATAGCACGAATTTGGCAAACAATAACACCGATTTTAGAAAAATCTCATATTTTTGAAAAACATCAAATTTTGTATAAAGATCGTCAACACCTAATTTGAAAAGAACCAGCATCGAATTGCGCAAAGACCAACACCGAATTTAACAAAAAAACAATACCAAATTTGGAAAAACCAATACTGAACCAGACTAAAACCATCACAAAGTCGCAATATTTGGCTAAAGCCAACATCGACTTTGGCAAAAGACACTGTATCTCTCAAAAAGCATCGAATTTGGTAAAAAACATCGAATTGGCAAAAAAAAAAAAAACAATTTGACACAAAACAACATTCAGTTTGGCAAAACCATGCCGAATTTGAAAAAAAGAAACAAAACTGAATTAAAAAACACAGAATTTGGGAAGAGAAACTGCATTTCGAAAAAATAGTACAGCATTCGGCAATAAAATACAACGCTGATTTTGGCAGAAGTATCAAGTTTTCCACAACCCGACACTAATTTCGTAGAACCAGCAATATACTTGGCAAAAATATGGTAAAAAACATCAAAAACAGCCAAAAATTTGGCAAAAGCTTGCACTAAATTTGGCAAAAACTAACACAGAATTTGGCAAAAATGAACACCGAATTTAGCAAAAACCGTTACCGAATACGACAAAAACCATCACCAAATTTGCAAAAATCACATTGATTTTGGCAAAAACAGAACAGAATTTGCTAAAAACCAACAGAAAATTTGGTAAAATCCACACCGAAATTGGTGAAAACAACACCGAATTTTGCCAAACAGTACCCAAAAAAAATGGTTCAAATGGCTCTGAGCACTATGGGACTCAACATCTATGGTCATCAGTCCCCTAGAACTTAGAACTACTTAAACCTAACTAACCTAAGGACAGCACACCACACCCAGCCATCACGAGGCAGAGAAAATTCCTGACCCCGCCGGGAATCGAACCCGGGAACCCGGGCAAACAGTACCCAATTCAGCAAAATGTCGAGTTTAGGAGAAACACTGAATTGGCAAGTCGAACAGAGAATTTGGCAAAAACAAAAATCAGTTTGGCAAAAGAAGATCCAAAATCTGCAAAAAATACTGAATTTGGCAGAAAATACCGAATTTTACAAACAATAACGTCGAATTCACCAAAAAATAGCTCCGACTTCGCTTAAAGACAGCACCTAAATGAGCAAAAAGCAGCACATTTGGCAAAAAATTCGAGTTTCGCAAAAAAACATCAAGTTGAGCAAAGAAAAAAACTACAGAATTTGGAAAAAATTTAATAGCGAATTTATGAAAAGGACCCACCTAATTTGGAAAGAAATGTCGAACTTGGACAGAACGTCACCATATTTACCAAAAAATATCACAGAATTTGGCAAAACCTTACCATGATTTTGCCAAAAAAGTAAGAACTCCGAATTTGGCAAAAAACGAACATACACACTGAAGTTGGAAAACATTTTGAATTTGGCAGAAAACAGCGATTTTATGAAAAGCAAACCGAATTTGGCAAGAACACAAAATTTAGCACACAAAACACCAAATTTGGCAAAACTCTAATTTTAGCAAAAAAATAATTTGGGGAGAAGTAGCAACGAATTTGGCAAAACTAACTATTAATTTGGCAAAACTGAAAACGAATCTGGAAGAAAGTAACAACGAATATGGCTAAAAATGATACCGAAATTGAGGGAAATAACATCAATTCGGTCCTAAGAATAAACTGTTTTTTCTTGTCACTAGCTACGTACCGTGATTTTTGCACCGATTTGTCCTACGGTGAAACTCTGTTACCTCGCGAAGAGTTCCTACGTTGGCTACACAGCTGCCTGTAACAGACAGCTGAGTTGTGTCGCCACAGCATTCAGGCATCTTTAAATGAGGCTATTTTCCTAGCGACTTTTGGCTACTCACATTTTTCCAATACAGGCTACATAAGCACGGTGACATACAAGACCAGCAATTCTTGACGTTTTGACCGTCATTTCCATTAAACCATATTCGGATGATTTCCAGTGAGAATGACAGGATTACTATTGTGTACGATGCAGTCTTGTACTGGAATAATTTATGCTAAAGAGAGGGACATAACAGAACTCAGAGTTCAGAGGAGAAATTTAGTAACTACCCACATTTCAGCTTAACTCTGCCGTTTATCGTACTACATCGATATAGGTGCACCATAATTTCTCAATACAGCTGCAATATTGCTGCAGTAACTGCTATATAATCAGCCATAACAAAGTAACAGTAAGAACTGCGGTCGGTCAGTAATTTACAACTCATTACCTGCACGCACGGGTGTAATTACACGCCATGGAGGGGCGATTATCGCTTGTAAACAGTTAACAGCATTTAGGCTGTCGTTTTAACACTCACCACAACAATAAACTTGATTCAAGCGCTCCCGCCATCACCGTTACAGACCTTTTAGCCGCGGCGGGAATAACATTTGCATGTTGCCGACCGTTTTCGATTTAACGCGTACATTGTTACAATTAACCTGCGTTAAAGCTTAATGGAGCACCCAATTTAATGAAAGTTTTGTGTGGGAAGTGTTAGCCCGCGCGCGACCGACCATTGTGTGGGCTCCGTCTCTAATGATCCCGTCGTCGACGGGACGTTAAACCGTAATACTGCTTCTTCCTTCCTCCACTGTGTGGGAGCACGAGATCTGCATTCCTCTAGTGCTGAGATTTCCATCTTGGGGGTAGTTACCGCCTGAAGGGTGAAATGAAACTTTTCGTGGCGTAAAACAATAACGGTTGGATTATGCTTTAGATGAAATGTTCCTTCAGTATCTTCCCCGATGCATCCCTAGCGTCGCGCGAAGTGTCACTAGTGGTCTTGCACAAATGCGGCGATGTATTTGACCTGCAGTTTTACTCTGAAACATTACTGAGGCTTCTGTCAGAACTGTTATACGCAGACTGGTGCAGTGTCGTGCGTGGCAATATGACTCTTCATTAATGATTATTATTCCACCATAAAACAGGCGACTCTTTAATGAACTGAACACCCATATACAAAGAAGTTAGAAAATTCTGATTACTTTGCAAATGAGTTATTTGTTAAATACAGTATGTCTCTAAAGTCACTATCCATTTCCATGAAAACGCTATTTTTTTTCTTTTATATGCAGATAGTGGTACCTCCGTGCAAGATGTTTTGCACAGCAGAACCGGTTGCCATCGTTTGTGCACGGGTACTCGGATTGTCACATGAAGAAACCAGAGCGGAATTTACCCGTAAATTCCACAGACCAGTCCCATCAAGGGCACACATTCGTCTGCTTGTAAACAAATTTAAGCTTACCGGCAGTGCATGTGATGAGTACCACGCGTATCGGCAGAAACAGTGCAGCAGGTTCAATGTGCTAGTGACTAGAGTCCGAAGGCATCAGCTCTAGCCGGTAAGTGTGGCCGAGCGGTTCTAGGCGCTTCAGTCCGGAACCGCGCTGCTGCTACGGTCGCAGGTTCGAATCCTGCCTCGAGCATGGATGTGTGTGATCTCCTTAGTTTGGTTAGGTTTAAGTAGTTCTACGTCTAGGGGACTGATGACAGAGGAAGACCGCACTGCAGTTCCTTCTCTAAATCCTCGCACAAACAAAAAAATGGCTGACATCGAAATAAGTGTCCAAGGGATAGAAAAGCAGCTGGTATCACTCAACAGAGGAAAGTCCACTGGACCTGACGGGATACCAATTCGATTCTGCACAGAGTACGCGAAAGAACTTGCCCCCCTTCTAACAGCCGTGTACCGCAAGTCTCTAGAGGAACGGAAGGTTCCGAATGATTGGAAAAGAGCACAGATAGTCCCAGTCTTCAAGAAGGGTCGTCGAGCAGATGCGCTGAACTATAGACCTATATCTCTGACGTCGATCTGTTGTAGAATTTTAGAACATGTTTTTTGCTCAAGTATCATGTCGTTTTTGGAAACCTAGAATCTACTATGTAGGAATCAACATGGATTCCGGAAACAGCGATCGTGTGAGACCCAACTCGCTTTATTTGTTCATGAGACCCAGAAAATATTAGATACAGGCTCCCAGGTAGATGCTATTTTTCTTGACTTCCGGAAGGCGTTCGATACAGTTCCGCACTGTCGCCTGATAAACAAAGTAAGAGCCTACGGAATATCAGACCAGCTGTGTGGCTGGATTGAAGAGTTTTTAGCAAACAGAACACAGCATGTTGTTATCAATGAAGAGACGTCTACAGACGTTAAAGTAGCCTCTGGCGTGCCACAGGGGAGTGTTTTGGGACCATTGCTTTTCACAATATATATAAATGATCTAGTAGATAGTGTCGGAAGTTCCATGCGGCTTTTCGCGAACGATGCTGTAGTATACAGAGAAGTTGCAGCATTAGAAAATTGTAGCGAAATGCAGGAAGATCTGCAGCGGATAGGCACTTGGTGCAGGGAGTGGCAACTGACCCTTAACATAGACAAATGTAATGTATTGCGAATACATAGAAAGAAGGATCCATTATTGTATGATTATATGATAGCGTAACAAACACTGGTAGCAGTTACTTCTGTAAAATACCTGGGAGTATGCGTGCGGAACGATTTGAAGTGGAATGATCATATAAAATTAATTGTTGGTAAGGCAGGGTACCAGGTTGAGATTCATTGGGAGAGTCCTTAGAAAATGTAGTCCATCAACAAAGGAGGTGGCTTACAAAACACTCGTTCGACCTATACTTGAGTATTGCTCATCAGTGTGGGATCCGTACCAGATCGGGTTGACGGAGGAGATAGAGAAGATCCAAAGAAGAGCGGCGCGTTTCGTCACATGGTTATTTGGTAACCGTGATAGCGTTACGGAGATATTTAACAAACTCAAGTGACAGACTCTGCAAGAGAGGCGCTCTGCATCGCGGTGTAGCTTGCTCGCCAGGTTCCGAGAGGGTGCGTTTCTGGATGAGGTATCGAATATATTGCTTCCCCCTACTTATACCTCCCGAGGAGATCACGAATGTAAAATTAGAGAGATTAGAGCGCGCACGGAGGCTTTCAGACAGTCGTTCTTCCCGCGAACCATACGCGACTGGAACAGGAAAGGGAGGTAATGACAGTGGCACGTAAAGTACCCTCCGCCACACACCGTTGGGTGGCTTGCGGAGTATAAATGTAGATGTAGATGTAGATGTAGATGACCTCAGATGTTAAGTCCCATAGTGCTCAGGGCCATCAGCTCGACGCGTCAGTAGGGAACTGAATGTCCGTCGCAACACAGTGTGGGAAATCCTATATTTTACTATATGGAAACGTCCTTATCACATTCACGTTCTGAACTATCTTGAGGATGAGGATTTAGCCTGTCGTTTTATTATGACTTCCTGGAATCTGTAGTGAACAAGAATCTAATGGACAACATTTTATTCTCCGCTGAAGCCACATTCCACATTTGCAGGAAAGTGCTCAGACAAACAGACAAATATTGGAAAATGATGAACCACATGAGGCATCGGAGTGGGAAACTGATCCACCGAAGCCCAATGTTTGGTTGGGTATACAAAAGCGAAATTGTATGGTAATTTTTTTTGTTTTTCTTTGTTTTTCTCTTTTTTTTTTTGCCGAAACGTCAATAACAGGTAACAGCTTCCTCGATATGTTAGAAGTGTTCCTTGAACCGCTTCTTCAGGATGATGACACAAGGGTGGATACAGTTGTGTTCCAGCCAGATGGTGCTCCCGCGCATGTTACACACATCGTCCGTGATTACCTGAGCAGAACCTTTCCAGGGAGGTGGATCGCCAGAGGGTCATCTCGGCTATAGGGTTCCCGTTCGCTGGACTTTACTCTTTTACACTTCGTTTACAAGGGTGTACATCAAGTCGAAAGTGTACAAAATAAATGGTCCGTCCGACGTACAGAATCGTATCAGGGAAGCAGCAGGTCACATTACGGTTGAAATATTAAGATCTACATTTCGTTCCACTACTGAAAGGTGGAGAGTGTTTTTTGACCTAGATGGCGATCATGTAGAAGGGCAGTAGAATATGTGTAAGACTCCACAATAAAATTGGTTTTTCAATCACTGTCTTCCTTCATTGAAATGGACAATGACTTCAGACACAAATGGTTCAAATGGCTCTGAGCACTATGGGACTTAACTGCTGAGGTCATCAGTCCCCTAGAACTTAGAACTACTTACACCTAAATAACCTAAGCACATCATCACACACATCCATACCCGAGGCAGGATTCGAACCTGCGTCCGTAGCGGTCGCGCAGTTCCAGACTGTAGCGCCTAGAACCGCTCGGCCACTTTGCCCGGCCTTCAGACATACTCTGTATTTGAACGTTAAGCAATCCTGAACTCTGCTTCGTACAATGACGTAATTTTGCAGGTACATTCAGTGATAATGTGCATACTATCTGCAAAATGAACTGTCAATACAGTTAGAAGAAAATAACTAATAAATTGCAACTCATGCCCAGTAATGAAGTTTTACTGCGTGAACATCGATAATGTAGTAACCGATGGACATTTTTTCTTTCAGTCTTTTCTGGGGAGTGTCAGCGAGAATAAGTTCCATAAAAATTTGAAATTATACACGAAGCCTTTTGGAAGTAGTAAGTGCTTTCATTCTCAGATACTGGATGAATGAAGTCTGGGTATTTGCGAGCGACAGTTTCGCTGCATGAAATCAATCACACGTTTTCTAATTATAATACTTGTCTTATTGTGTTTCCAAGGTTATATCCTGACAGTAGTGGTTTTTCTAGTGACAAAAGTTTAAATAGGCGAGCAGAGCATGGTTTGTGCGCTGTTGAAGTTCGTTGTTATTATGGAAAGTTCGCCGGCCGCGGTGGCCGAGCGGTTCTAGGCGCTTCAGTCCGGAACCGCGCGACTGCTACGGTCGCAGGTTCGAATCTTGCCTCGGGCATGGATGTGTTGATGTCCTTAGGTTGGTTAGGTTTAAGTAGCTCTAATTTCTAGGGGACTGATGACCTCAGATGTTAAGACCCATAGTGCTCAGAGTCATTTGAACCATTTGGGCGAGGTCGTTGCGGCTGTACTGCTTAAGTGATAATTCGGAGACAGGATATTTCGATGTGGATTTAGGAATTTTACTGCGCAACAGTTTGCGACTTAGAGAATATTTGAATAGTGAGTGCTAGCATGGCTATCAGTGACAGAGTTTTGCCATAGTGAATTGGTTGTTGTGTATAACTTACGTATTTTATAAAGTTTCAGTGGCTGTCACGTAAGTATGCCATGTGAATAATGGATGCCTCCATAAGGGCTTAAAGCAACAGTGAACGTCCGAACAACTAGTCTTCAGACGAGCTATGTACAAATTTAAGGTCGTGTACTCATCATTTGGTTGTTAGGTTGCAACAAACTGATTCCGAGTCGCGATTAATTTCACAATATTTATCAGTTTGGTGGTGGTAACTTCCTATGGGACAAAACTGCTAAGGTCATCGGTCCGTAGGCTTACACACTACTTAATCTAACTTGAAGTAACTTAAGCTAAGGACAACAAACACATCTGTGCCCGCGGGAGACTCGACCCTTCGCCGAGGTTAGCCGCGCGAGCCATGGCAAGGCGCCTTAGACCGCACGGCTACCCCGCACGGCTATTTATCAGTAACTAAAATCTCCAATGAAGTTGTAAATCGAATAAAAGATACATATTTTACTCTTCTTGGGTGAATGTTTCTATTCGTGACTGTATCTCAGCTTCTTAAATCATTTAAATGAAAAAGTTGTGGTTTATGATATAGACACTTTACCGGATGAGTTAAAACCACGTCAGCACAGTTTCGTTGGCGTTAAAGCTGTGAATTTTGGTCATAGGGCTGCAAATTCAGCAATTTCGAGGAACCATCTGATCTTACAAGGTCGTGCAAGTACACCGTACATCTGCACGAAATAAATTATTTACAGCAGTAGGTAATACTAAATGTCTTCGACGTCAGCAGAATCATGAATCAGCAGTAAAAGAGAACTTGTAATTAAACTAAGGAAGTCTGTGACAACGAACTCATATCTAGGAATGCATGACTGAGGCCGTGTAGTAAAATGTCAAGATCAGGCTGTTTGTACGGGTATGGATACTTACTATCGTAAAAGCTGTGTAGACAAGGAACACGAGCACAAACTTCGAGGCATATGTTTCATAATGAAGATGCAGAAATGGAGAAATAATGAGGAAAGAATACAGAAATTACTAGAATTGAAAAATACGAAATGTGATAGTTTTTGAACACTGTAAGCTTTCTATAAAATATATCTATTTGTGTGAGAGCTGAATACATTCTCCTCATATAAGATGTACTTCAGATAACTGATGAGTTAAAATGACTATTGGTTAGCACTGTGTTGCGCATGTGAAAGTGTGAAATAAATCTTTAAACTTCATGACATTCAAAATTTGAATCTAATTAAACGCATTAAAAAGCTAATTGTGTCGTCAATGGAAACTATATAACTAAAACTCAGTACCGAAGCACATCATGAACGAAGCGTGATGTGAAGTGCAAAGTTGGACTATGAATATCCGCAAAAATAAATTACTGCTCTACTCGGAAGAAAATAACTGAAATTATCGACAATGTTCACTGAAAAGTAATGTACAAGATAGCACGACACGTGACAGTCCTGACTACAAACAGTTTGCGCAGCAACGTAAATGAAAGTAAATAAAAGTGACGTAACTCTTGCTCACCATGATTTTTATTTTAATCTGGAGTACTGACGTTCTCAAAAGCAAATACAAATCACCAGATGCAGCAGTTAAAGATAAATAGTCTATTCTCAATTTTTTGTCAGAAAAAAAACTGTTGCTTCGTGTGGTTTACGGTGCAATGTAATCACGATAAAAATTCGAAACTGTACTGTGAATCGCGGAGGTGGATTTTACTTTAAAGAATCCGTTTCTGATAAATCAAACAGTGATTATTGACAAAATACTGCACAACAGAAGAAGACTCTAAAAATTATAAAATTCTGTCATTACAAGGAAACTACAAACATACCTTTAAAAATCCTACAAAATCCTCTCTATCAATAACATGAACAAGAAAGCATTTTACGTCAGGTTTCATCCCCATAACAAAATATTCTACATAGGTTCTCCCAGATTCACAGAAAAAGACCTCATTCTTCGAAATACTCAACTGCACACAAACAAGAATGTCCACCGCTGCACAAATAACTGACTAACAAGTCAACCACAGAAAAAAGTAAACAAAGAGTTAAGGATTTAATCGCTACATCTGCAGTGCGCTCATTCATGTTTGTCCCAGTAAAGTAAAGGTGAATCATTTACAATAGCAGAAAACATATGAGGGCCTTGACAACACTTACACAACGAATACAGGCAGTGCGACCAAAGAAATGTTCCCTTACATTTGTGAAAGGCTGACTACAACACATGGGATAGCGAAAAAAAAGACTGTAAGGAAACATTCTAGAAGATATGTAAATGACAGAGAGACTCTCTTTTAGGAATAAAGAACATAATTTACAAGATATCTATGCAGAAAAAATACCGAATCTGTACTAGAGACGCTGAGAGGAGAGCCTAACTAAAAAACGTAGTGACATATTTTGTCCTCTAACATATATATCGCCTAGGAATGATGGCAAAATTAAAGAAATTTGGTTAATACATACAGTACTTCTTAAAGCGTTCAAAAATTTGTGTGAATTCCTAAGGGACCTAGACTTACATACTACGTAAACTAACTTAATCTGACTTACGGTAGGAACAACACACACCATGCCCGAGGGACGACTCGAACCTCCGGCGGAAGAGGCCGTGCAACACGTGACATGGCGCCGCAAACCAAGCGGCCACACCACGCAGCCTTCTTCCTGTGTAATGCCAACGAATGGATAGAAAGCAAGAAAATGAACCTGCTGCAGTATGTAGCTTCTGTCATATATCGTACGTTAGTTTCCGAACTGAAGAAAGAAAACAGACTGAGTGATTAAAAAAAACTGAACCGCAGTGAAGCAGGGACGACCAAATAAATAAGAAGTAAGATGGAATTGTACAGGATGGCTAGCAATCTGGAGGTATTTTAGGAATTTAGGAATATAACTGAAGCACCAAAAAAAAAAAAAAAGAAAGAAAGAAAACGGGTGTAGCCTTGCGTACCCAAATACAGAGATATGTAAACAGGCAGAATACGGCGCTGCGATCGGCAACGCCTGAATAACACAACAAGTGTTTGGCGCAGTTGTTAGGTCGGTTGCAGCTGTTACAATGGCAGGTTATCAAGATGTGAGTTTGAACGAGGTGTTACAGTCGGCACACGAGCGATGGGACGCAGGGCCGAGGTAGCGATGAAGGAGGGATTTTTCCGTGCGACCATTTCACGACTGTACCGTGAATATAAGGAATCCGGTAAAACATCAAATCTTCGACATCTCCGGTGCCGGAAAAATATCCCGAAATAACAGGACCAACGTGACAGAAGTGCAGCCCTTCCGCAAATCACTGCAGATTTCAATGCTGGCCATCAGCATGTGTCAGCGTACGAACCATTCAACGAAACATTGTCGATATGGGCTTTCGGAGCCGAATGCTCACTCGTGTATCCTTAAAGACTGCACGACACAAAGCTTTACGGCTCGCCTGGGCCATTCAACACCGACATTGGACTTTTTGTTACTGAAAACATGTTTCCTGGTCGGACGAGTCTCGTTTCAAATTGTAATCGAGCGGATGAACGTGTACGGGTATGGAGACAACCTTATGAGTCCACGGGCCCTGCATGCCAGGAGGGGACTGTGGGAGCTGGTGGAGGCTCAGTAATGGTGTGGATCGTATGCAATTGGAGCTCCCTGTCTGATAACCTAAATTCATTCATGTCCATCGTGCATTCTGACGGACTTGGGCAGTTGTAGCAGGACAATGCGACACCCCACTGCTACAGAGTGTCCCCGAGAACACTCTTTGAATTTAAACACTTCTGCTGGCCATCAAACTCCCCAGACATGGACATTATTGACCATATCTGAGAAGCCTTGCAACGTGCTGTTTAGAATAGATCTTCACCACCTCGTACTCTAACGGATTTATGGACAGCCCTGCAGGATTTATGGTGTCAGTTCCCTCCAGCACTCCTTCAGATATTAGTGGAGTCTATGCCACGCCTTGTTGCGGCACTTCTGCGCGCTCACGGGGGCCCTACACGACGTTAGGCAGCTGTCCAAGTTTATTTGGCTCTTCAGTGTATTTCCCTATCTTATTTCGAAAGTTTTCTTTCGAATCTTTCAAGTACTCTCCTAGGACGACTTCGCCAAGGCGTGCATGCACGAAACCGTGGCAACGCGCCAGCTTTTCCTTATTTGCCGACAAAACCAGCTAAATGCAATTCCATGGTGACCAACAACGATCGCGGAATACGATTCACGTGTATGTTTTCTGGAGCGTTCCGGAGGGCAAAGCATAGCGTCGACTCTTTCTGGTTTTCGAGACTTCGTACAGACCGGACGGCTTCCTGCATTCCGCCTCTATCTCTGCTCTGCAGATCCGACCACCAACCATTTGAACGTGAACTACCTTCTCTCATGCATACTATTTCGTTTACTTTTTTTCACACTCCTAGAGCGACAGTCGACCTCTACTACTGTCTCAGGTGAGCCCGTCTGTATACCGAGAGCCTAGAATATAGTCACAGTTTACTTTATTCAGCTGTTCTGATTTCACCATCTCCTTTCCGAAGCCCATTTACTCTGTCTCTTCCTGTACAGCATCTTCGTTGGTCAAAAGCGAACTAAAAAGAGAAAAGGGGTTATTATGAATTTCAAAGTGCTGTGAGGTTTTCAGGCGTGTGGGAGCGTCCACACGGTAAAATGCTTTGAAAAGCATGTCACGTTCTCACTCAGGCGGAGCTTGGTGTCTTCCGTCAAACGATGTCATCGGAACATCTGAAGGATGACAACCTGTCACGCTGTCGAAACTCTGAATAATTCAGGGTGGCATCAATAGGCTGAATTCCCGATATAAATTTTAAAAAAGGACCATATCCACCAAAAGGATTGAAGCTTCGTATTAGGATAGCAGGAGATCGATTTTGCTTCTATGATTCATGTGTAAAGTGATTATTACTGCTCACTCTATATTTAACCCAGTCCAGAATTCTCATCCATTTCTTCGGTGCATTTCGTAACAACGTAAGTGTTAAAAAATTAAAAGTAAGTTATCAACAACCGCTGATATCGCACGTCAGTGAATATGATGTTTTTACACTGCCTTATCATTTCAAAATCACCTGCGGTGTTAATACTAGCTGCATGAAAATGAAAGGGGTACACAATGTGGCGATCCGATGAAAGGGTGCGGATATGGCGAATCCCCGCTGAAAAGTCATCTGCCAGCGCGTGTAATACCAACAGTAAAATTCAGAGGCGGTGTTGTTATGGTGTGGTCATGTTTTTCGTGGAGGGGACTTGCACCCCTTGTTGTTTTGCGTGGCACTATCACAGCACGGGTCTACATTAATGTTTGAAGCACCTTCTTGCTTCACAATGTTGAAGAGAAATTCAGGGATGGCGATTGCATCTTTCAACACGATCGAGCATCTGTTCATAATGCACGGTCTGTGGTGGAGTGATTACAATATAACAACACTCCTGTAATGGACTGGCCTGCACAGAGTCCTGATCTGATTCCTATAGAATACCTTTGGGATGTTTTGGAACGCCGACTTCGTGCCAGGCCTCACCGACCGATATCGATACCTCTCCTCAGTGCAGCACTCCGTGAAGAATGGGCTGCCAATCCCCAAGAAACCTTCCAGCACCTGATTGAGCGTATGCCTGCGAGAGTGGAAGCTGTCATCAAGGCTAAAAGGTGGGCCAATACGATACTGAATTGCAGCGTTACCGATGGAGGGCGCCACGAACTTGTAAGTCATTTTCAGCCAGGTGTCCGGAACTTTCGATCCCATAGTGTATCTGCTAAGTCCATTTGAACTTATGATCAAAAGAAAAAAAGTGTAACGGTCGTGGTTTTAACAGAAAAATTAGCTGGGAGCTAGACGTCAGCTTCACCCAACTACCGTGAGTGTGGTAGTGCTTGCTCGGTCAAGCAGGGACCGTGCGCTGGTAGCATACCTCGGGTTTGCACACCTGCGGCGATTTGATTACGCTTGTCGTTACCTGAGAGTCAGCGCGCCGCTAGGCGCTAATGGAATACGTTTGCTGTACCGGTATCGTAGACAGACTCCGTCTACATTAACGTACGACGGTAATCCAGGAAGCAACGACATTCTGGCTTTGATAAATTCAGAAAGTATTAAATATAAATCTACACTCACTAGAAATACAGTGCCGGTTTTGTAACGCAGTTCGTTTATTATAATTTATTACCGCAAGCACTTCTAGTATAATTAATGGTTTATAATTCTCAGCAAGTCATCATCAAAATCGAACTGACACCTCTGTCCCTACCCTCGCACCTGGTTTCCAGTACTTGGACAACATTGCACACACGGGACTCAATGCCCCTATCACTACACAGGATCTCATTGCTACACTCCGCACAAAACGCAACACCGCTCCTGGTCACGACCGTGTCACCTATCGTCACCCTCGTGAAGCTCCTGTCTCTTTCCTCTCCACCCTGGCCAGGCTCTACAATGTGGTCCTGTCCACCGGTTACTACCCAGACCTGTGGAAAACCTCCTGTATCCTAATGTTCCTTAAACCTGGCAAACCGCCGTCCGCCGTCTCCTCCTACCGTCCCATCAGCCTTACCTCGGTCTTCAGCAAGGTCCTGGAATCTATCCTCACCCGACGCACCCACCAGCATCTCCGCCAGCACCGCCTCCTTCCCGTTACCCAGTGTGGCTTTCGGCCGTCCTTCTGTTCCGACGACCTTCTCCTTCACCTCACTCATCCCCTTTCCGACCAGCTTAATTTCCGTCGCTCCACAATCTTCCTCTCCCTGGACCTCGAACGAGCTTATGACCGCGTATGGCATTCCGGTCTCCTCTTCAAGCTCCAAACCTTTGCCCTTCCCATTAACTACATCCGTCTGATCGGCTCCTTTCTCTCCCGCCGTCCTTCCTATGTCACCATCCATAACACAGATTCCTACACCTTTTTCCCCTCCGCCGGTGTGCCCCAAGGCTCCGTCCTCTCCCCCCTTCTGTACCTTTTGTACACGGCGGACATGCCGCCGCCGTCACCCCCCGTCCACCTTCTCCAGTTAGCCGATGACACTGCCTTCCTTGCCCTTGCCCCCACCCTGCAGCGCTCCCAACACCTTACCCAATCCCATCTTGACCGGTTCACCGCTTGGTGCAACCAGTGGTTGCTCAAGGTCAATCCCTCCAAAACCCAGGCGATCATTGTAGGCAAAACCACCCCTTCCTTCCGCCTCCTTGATTTCTATTTCATCATCTATGGCCGTCCTATCGCCCTCACTCCCACCTTTAAGTACCTTGGCGTCACCCTCGACCATTGCCTCTCCTGGACTCCCCATCTCCGGACAATCCAAGCCAAGGCACGCTCCCGACTCCACCTCCTCAAGCTCCTTTTCGGCCGTACGTGGGGTCTCGACCCCTCCACCATCCTCCACACCTATAAATCCCCCATCCACCCTATCCTTTGTTACGATCATCCGGCCTGAATCTCCGCCCCTCTACCTTTTATAAATCCCTCCAAATCCTTGAATGCCATGCTCTCTGCCTCGCCTATCGCATCCGTCTCCCCTCCTCCACGCGGATCCTGTACAATCTCATCCCCTTCCCCCACCTCCTCCTTTTTCCTTGAAACGATACGGATCCTGTACACCTCCCGCAAACTCGATCCTCTTCATCCGTTTGTCTCACCCATCCTCTCCCACCCCCGCCCGCTGCCGCGCCTGTATTCCCACGTCCCACCCGGTCTCCATCTCTCCACCCTCCTTAACCTCTCCCAAGGTGGCTTCCGCCAGCTCCCCCTCCCTGATAATGTCCTCCTCCCCTCCATCTACCCCTCCTATCAACTTTGATCCTCCCCCACCACTTCCTGTGTCCTTTCTTTAGGCACCCTCCCTCCCTTCCTTTTCCTTTTCCCCCGTCCCCTCCCTCCACCCCTCTTTCCCCGGGCTTGCCTCCCCCTTCCTCCCTTCCCCCTGTCTCCCCTGCGCATGGCATCTGCTCTCCCCTCTCCCTCTCCCACCCCCCCCTCTTCCTCTCTTGGCTGGTCCCCGGACTCGTACACGGTTAGTGAACATTCGCGCGCCGGTGATCAACGTCTCGTGTTCTGTGTCTGCCGTCGTTTTGTGCTTAAGTGGTTCAGTGTTATTCGTTTTGTGCACCTACGTTCACGTGTGACAATTTTCGTTTCTGTCTGTGTCCAAGTGTCTGAACAATTTTATCTTGGACTCTACGCCCGTGAACGGCACCTTGTATTTTAAAAAGTGTTTGTCTCCGTTTATATGTCCACCATCTTTTTTCTCTAATTGTCTTCATTGTATCTCTGTGTTTCTCTGCGGCCAAAGAGCGGCGTAGTATGCTGCTGCTGGCCTGCCTGTATACAGGTTTCAAAATGACAATAAAGGGAAAAAAATCATCATCAAATGATCTGCTTGAAAATAAAATCCTGTGCCTCTATTGGCGAGGTTGTTTGGCAGCATGGTGTTTGTCTTTCTGTTTGACAGCAATGGGTGACTTATGCTTCGTTTTGATGAAGAGGATATGAAAGGATTAGGACATCACAAACGTCCTATCTCCGAGCGAAGAAAATATCCCAACCAGCCGGGATCAAACACTACGCGAACTAAGCGAACTAGAAGCAACGACGCTAACCACTGGACCACTACCTGTGGACTAAAAAAAAGAACAAGAGGGTATAAAACATTAGGAAACTAAATTACAATTCGAACTAAATTATGTGTGCAACAATGTGCACTTGAATACGTTACATATTAATAATGGTTCAAATGACACTGAGCACTGTGGGACTTAACATCTGAGGTCATCAGTCCTCTATAACTTAGAACTACTTAAAGCTAACTAACCTAAGGACATCACACACGACCGTAGGGTCGCGCGGTTCCAGACTGAAGCGCCTAGAACCGTTCGGCCATACCGGCCGCCTACATAGTAATACGTCGACTGTTGAAGCCAGGTTTTGTGGACAGTGGATACCAGATCGTAGCTACAGTTAATTATGTAATAGAGTAAAATTAATAACTCTTAAATAACAAACATGCGATTTAAAATATTCGCAATATAAAATGTATTGTGTGAGAAGGCAGTCTCAAAGCATTTTATGATTGGTTACGATTATTTCCTCTGTGTCTTAGCCTTTTTCGTTGATGCACTTCATAGTTAACTTTTTTTAATGTTGTTCATCCGGAACGGCTGGTGAGAGCCTGGCAGTGTATAAACAATGTCTGTCGTTGCTACAGAAAACAGGTGCTGCTGGAAGTCACGATTTTCCTTTAATTATTTTCTGTAGAACTAAAAAAAACACTATGCACTATGGGACTTAACATCTATGGTCATCAGTCCCCTAGAACTTAGAACTACTTAAACCTAACTAACCTAAGGACAGCACACAACACTCAGTCATCACGAGGGAGAGAAAATCCCTGACCCCACCGGGAATCGAACCCGGGAACCCGGGCGTGGGAAGCGAGAACGCTTCCGCACGACCACGAGCTGCGGACTTCTGTAGAAATACTTTCAAAAAGTAAAATGGTTCAAATGGCTCTGAGCACTATGGGACTTAACTTCTGAGGTCATCAG
Source organism: Schistocerca cancellata (assembly GCF_023864275.1). Classification (NCBI taxonomy): domain Eukaryota; kingdom Metazoa; phylum Arthropoda; class Insecta; order Orthoptera; family Acrididae; genus Schistocerca; species Schistocerca cancellata. Next base: position 184,814,580 of record NC_064627.1, on the reverse strand, counting down.
TTCCCTAGAACTCAGAACTACTTAAAGATAACTAACCTGAGGACATCACACACATCCATGCCCGAGGCAGGATTCGAACCTGCGACCATAGGGTCGTGCGGTTCCAGACTGTAGCGCCTAGAACCGCTCGGCCACTCAGGCCGGCCAAAAAGTAAAACCCAATAATATGTGCGATTTCTGTTTGCTGTCATATTTTTAAGGATGATGTCTCAGATGTGAGCACTTTTACAAAACTGTAATGTTTTTACTGAAATATGTATATAAACACGCGTGATTTGTTAACTGATGATGTAACACTACTTTTTGACTGCAAAGCTAAAGCATATGAAACTTCAATGAAAAAGCGACATTTTCCCTCACGTTTTTATCTTGCGCTAGAGAGATTACTTAGAGAGTTAAAAAAAAGTTATTTGTCGATTGCATTTTTGTGACGCTTATATATCTATAGCGTTTAGTTTCCAATGTATGGAAAAACTTACTATTAATGGCAGCCGCTATCGACATTATTTTCCAATTTACCAGCGTGTCTCGCCAAGCCTGCATGTAACAGTAGTCTGTATCACAAAAATTTCTTTGTCTATCCACTGCTGTTTTTGACAGAATATAACAAACTAACAAATTTTCATATAACATTTTAGCTTCAGGATTTAGCCTTACCTTCTCGCTAATCGTTTTATGGACCGTTGCTTCATTGGTAGCTCCTCGAACAAATAACAAACGCTAAAAATTCTGAAACGTATTTTGTAACGTATTGAATGAGACTATCTTTAGCAAATTGCATGGATTTTGTTTCTGTACAGCTAGTAAGCAAAGCGGCTTCAAAAACATGTTAAATTAATAAAATATGCCTCCTATTTTGATTGTATTCCAATAAATAAAAAAAACTTTGCCAACGGTTTGAGTTGCTGCCTGTAATAATTTTCATTTTACTGCATTTTATCTTCGGCCAGGTTTCTGCGACGCAAATATTATCTATTTATTTAACAGATAAGCATTAATTCACGCCTCACTGGAAATTAACGCGAAAAAAGGGACGCAAAGAATTGATTTTGTTTTCGTACGATGAGTTTAATATCCCGTGTCTACTTTATATATGTTATTTAAAACACACGTACGAAACAATTAATTATTCTACATTTATGTGTGTCAATTTAATTTATTTCTGTGTTATTAATTTCCGTGGCTGCCTCTACGAACTGATACAACTAAACGCTTGGATACCAAAACTTTTCTGATCTGTCGAATGAAACGCGGACTGATTTGCTATTTCAGACATACTGTTAGAATTTTTCACTTTCAAAAGCTGTAAATGCGTTAGAAACTTTTTCTTCTCGAATTGGCATCCTGACATAGAAGTAATGGTTTAGGATTATGTACGCTGTTATTTATTACTGATTTGTCTGTACTGGCAGCATTAGGACTGAAAGAAACTGTCTCACGTCTATTCAAACACCCTTCATAATTTATCACTAAGTTTTCGAGTCATCAATCTTCTGACTGGCTTGATGCGGACCGCCACTAATTCGTCTTGGGCCATTCCCTTCCTCCCACATTACCACTTGCACACAACGTTCTCAATTATTTGTTGGATTTATTCCAATCGCTGCTTCCTCGACAGTTTTTTATCCTCTACAGCTCTCTCTAGTACCATTGAGGTTATTTCTTGATATATAATGGATGTCTTATCATCCTGTCCCTTCTACTTGTTAGTGTTTTCCACATGTTCCTTTCTCCGTCGATTCTGGGGAAAATTACCTCACTGCTTCCCTTAACAGTCCACCCAATTTTCGACATTCGTCTGTAGCAACACATCTCAAACGCTTCGATTCTCTTTCGTTTCGGTTTTCCAAAAGCCCATGATTCACTACTCTAAAATGCAGTGGTCGAAACGTACATTCTCAGAAATTTCTTCCTGAAATTAAGCCCTATGTTTGATACTAGAAGATTTTTCTTTGACCGGCAATGCCAGCTTTTTGTGTTCTCCTTACTACGTCCGTAATGCGTTATTTTGCTTCCAAGGCAGCAGAATATCTTAACTTCTTCTACTCCGTGACCTCTAATTTTGATGTTAAGCTACTCGCTATTTATTTCTCGTACTTTTCATAATTTTCGACTTCCTCCCCTTCCAGTCCATATTCTGTACACATTGCACACATCAACATATTCACCATATTCTGTAACTCTTCTTCGCCTTCACTGAGGAAAGCAATGTCATCAGCGAATCTTGTCATTGATATCCTTTAACCCTCAATTTTAATCTGCCCGTCATTCATTCTTTTATCTCTGGCATTGTTTCTTCCATGTATAGACTGAAAAGTAGGGGCGATAAACTGCATCCCTGTCCTATTCCTTTTTAATCCGAACGTTTCTTTCTTGGCCCTCCAGTCTTCTTGTCCCCTCTTGACTTTTGCACACAGTAGATATTACCCGTCGTTCCGTACAGCTTACTCCTATTTTTCTCTGAATCTCAAACATTCAGCAACATTTCGGATTGTCGAACGCTTTTTTCCGATCGCCAAACACTATGAATGTGTTTTTCTTCTGTATTGCTACCATTATCCAGCGCAACCTAAAGACTACGTCTCTAGTGTCTTTATCTTTTCTAAAGCCAACCTGATCGTTAAGTAACAGCTGCTCAAATTTGTTTTCCATTCTTCTCTATATTATTCTTTTCAGTGGCTTGTCTGCATGAGCTACTAAGCTGATTGTTCGATAGTTCTCACATGATCTGTTTTTGTTACCTCCGGAATTATGTTGATGGTATTTTTCCGAGATGTCTGGTGGTATGTCACCCGTCTCAGATTCTACAGATTGAATAGTCGTTTGCTTGCCACTTCAGCCCAGTTATTCCAGGAATTACAATGGAATGTTACCTGTCCCTTCTGCCTTATTTGATCTCAAGTCTTGCACAGCTCTTTCAAATTCTGATTCAAATAATGGGTCCTCTATCCCTTCCATACCAAATCCAATTTCTTTTTGTATCACGTCCTCACACAATTCGTGCCCCTAATATAGGCCTTCAATCTACTCTCCTACCCGCTCCAACTACTCATTATTTGGTTAGTTGCATGTTTCGTGAGTCATATGAACGATTCTTTTATCAAAATGATACGGAACGAGACTGTTTATACGTTATGTATATACTATATGTGTTAACATTAATTAATACATTATTTTCTTAATCCTATTCATGCAACAACACCAAAAGCAAGTTTTTTCCTGGTTATCAGTTCTTAAGCACAAATTTGTCAGTGGAATAGAAGGAGTTCTCCTAGAGGAATGATTTTAAATTAGATTTACAGCTTGCTTCGCTTTCTGTCAGATACTTCATATTATTCGCCAAATGACCAAAAATATTTGTTATTCCATAACGAATTCCTTTCTAAGCCATTGACAGCTTTAATACCAGATAATAAAAACCATTTTTCCCACTAGTGTTGTAGGTATGGACCTCACTGTTTTCCTTAAAATTGTGGTGGATTACTCTTGACGAATTTAATTAACGAATATATGTATTGTGACGGCGCAGTTAAAATTCCTAGTTCCTTGAAGAGGTAAATACATGACGTCCGTTGGTTAACACTGCATGTTATTCTTAGTGCTCGCTTTTGTGCCATCAATACTTTCTTTCTAAGTGGCGAGTTAAGCCAGAAAATTGTACCGTAAGATGGGTGGAAATAAAGTAGGTAAGGAGGTTGGCTCGCTTGTTTTCACGATTAATTATTATACGTGATCGACGGGCATACTACAGATACTGCTCAACACACCTGTGCAAAGCTTCGTAGAATTTTCACTGTGCTTTCCATTTCTAAGAGAATCCGGTACTATCCGATTACAAGCTTAGTGCTGAAAATCTTGAATACTTCACGTCGTATCAGTATTTGGGGGTAGTACTAAGGAAAGATATGGAGTGGAACCTTTACGTAAAATCAGTTTTAGGGGGAGTGAATGAAAGTCTTAGTGGGAAGTGTTCTCGGAAAGCGCCTTGTAACTATAAAAGAAATTGCGTTCGAGATGCTGGTGCTACCAATTCTGCAGTACTGTTCCAGTGGTTGAAGTCAATCTCGAATAGGCACGAAATAAAAATCGAACGACTCCTACATCTACATATATATTCCACAAGCCACCGCATGGTGCATAGCGGAGGGCATCTTGTGCCACCATTAGTCATTTCCTTTCTAGTTCTACTTGTAAATAAAGGGAGGGAAAAGCGATTGTAAAGAAACCTCCGTATGAGCCCTATTTTCTCTCGTATTATCTCCCTGATCCTACGAGAAACGTTCGTTGACAGCAGTAAAATCGTTCTGCACTCAGCTTCTAAAATGTCTCAACAGTGTTCCTCGAAAAGAACGTCACCGTCCCATCAGGTATTCTCATTTCAGTTCTCAAAGCACCTTCGTGATACTTGCGTGTTGATCGAACGTACCGTTAACAAGTCTAGCAGCCAGCCTCAGAATTTCTTCGATGTCTTTATTTAATCCGATCTGATGAGGATTCGAAACACTCGAGCAGTACTCAACAGTGGGTCACACTAGTGTTCCACACGCGATCTCCTTTGCAGATGATCCAACTTTTCCTAAAACTCTCCCAATAAACCGAAGTCCACCATTCGTCTTCCCTACTGCAGCCCTCACAGTCTCGTTCCATTTCATATCACTCTGAAACGTTACTGTGTCAAGCAACACACTGCTAGTACTGTATCCGAGCATTACCGTATTGCTTCTCCTATTAATCTGCATCAACTTACAGTTTTCTACATTTACAGCTAGCTGCCATTCATCACAGGAACGATAAACTTTGACGAAGTCCTCTTGTATCTCCCGACAGTCACTCAACTTCGACACCTTACCGTATACCGCAGCATCATCAGCAAATAGTTGCAGGTTTCTGCACATTGTGTCAGATCATTTGTGAACACAGAGAATAAGAGCTGTTCTATTACGCTTCTCTGGGACAATTCTGACGATACCCGTGTGTCTGATGTTCACTCGCCTACGAGGACAACGTACTGGTTTCTGCCGCTTAAGAAATCTTCGAGCTCCTCTCATATCTTGGAATCTACTCCGCGTACTAGAATCCTCGTTAACAGTGTGCAGCGAGACCCGTGTCAAACCTTTCTGGGTACCTAGAAATATGGAATCTGGCCGTTGCGCTTCATCCATGGTTTGCAGGATATCGTGTGAGAAATGGGCAAGCCGAGTCACGCACGAGCGATGCTTTCTAAATCTGTGCTGATTTGTAGACAAAAGCTTTTCCTCCTCAAGGTAATTAATTTATTAGAACTGAGAATGGAAGCGTTGGACAAGATTTTCCTTTGACCAACCAACGTCCACCGAGACAAGAGCTAAAATCTTAGTAGTGCATGAAAAGCCGGCCTGTGTGGCCGAGCGGTTCTAGGCGCTTCAATCTGGAAACCCGCGACCGCTACGGTCACAGGTTTGAATCCTGCCTCGGGCATGGATGTATGTGATGTCCTTAGGTTAGTTTGGTTTAAGTAGTTCTAAGTTCTAGGGGGCTGATGACCTCAGATGTTAAGTCCCATAGTGCTCAGAGCCATTTGAACGAAGTGCATGAAAAGCAACTCTCTACGCTGAAAACACAGAGAGAAGTTGGCTGAACTTTTTACGATCCTACCAGAGTGTTGGCAGCACCGCTACTAACGTGCAGTCGACCTTTGGCCGTATGACGTAATGACGACATATATCGTTCAATCACAAGTCGTCTATGGGGTATACCCAATGACCAATACGTCAGCGACGATAGCCAGTTCTTCCTGACGGAGGTGACGGAGGATACCATTGTAAGCACGACATCGCACCACGCGACAAAAAAACAGAGTGTTTTGAAACATGAAGGGCGCTCAGAAGAAAAGATACGAAACAGCACTGTAAATGTTAACTGAAGTCTTTATTCAAAAGTAATCGCTAGAGGCCTGAGAACAACTATCCCTCTGTTTCACGAGCCGAACGGTCCCTGTTCGCAGAATTCCTGCTGCTGTGACAGAAGCCACTCATTCCAGTGTCTTTCAGTTCGTCGTTAGAGTTGAAGAGCTTCGCTTTGGGATATTTTTTTAGGGGACCAAACACACGGCAGTCGCAGCGCAACATGCCCTGGCTCTAGGGCGTATGCTCAAGCTGCTACCAGTTGAATTCGGCTATCACACTTTGCACGACCTCGGACAGTGTGGACGCGAGTTGTCGTGCAGCAGAATCGCTCCAGCCATGAGCAGCACAGACCGTCTGCTTTTGATGGACTTGCGTAGACTAAGAGTGTGTCTCACAATACATGTCACTGTTAATGGTTTTTGCTCGAGGAATCCGATGAGTATCCGACCTCGAAAACACGGTGAGAATCACTTCGCCTGTTGAAGGCATAGCTTCGACTTTTTTTTGGGGGGGGGGGGAAGAGGGGGATGACGACATACATCCATGTCCCTGGAACTCGCATTATGTCATCCTAAACCAGAAAATTCAAAATTTAGCCCGTTTGGTTGTTATGACGTTTCGTACCTTTTCGATTGCACACTCCCTACACTACTAATTTTATTTACAGAATGTGTGTATGCGTGTGTCGACCTGCATCGGGAACGCGAGGACCGTGACTGATTTGTCGCTTGCCTAGTGTAGGAGAAAAACTAGAATTTATGAGAATGTCAGATTAACCATTTAAAGTTTTCGCTTTGCACTGTAAACAGTATCAAAACATCCAAACTTGCATTAGATACTGACTTGTTCTGTCACAAGAGACATTCATTGTACTGATTCTCTTTTCAGTTGTTCGTTCTGACAAATACAGCCACTCTCGTAACATCATAACTCGCGTAAAATAACTTGTGATTCGTGGACTACAGTGTTGCCGACACGCACTCAGGCGGTCTTGATAAGGGACTGCATGAAGCGATACAGCACCTAACACAGCGATCACGTAGCGGTCGGAAATGATCTACGATTTTCTGGCAGTTAGCTCCCATTGCTCTACGCGTCGAAAGACAGTCAAAAACTTATTTGTAACCAAGTATATAAAAGCTTTAAGTGGCAGAGCTGTTAGCAGATGAAAAGGGACGCGCCGTGTTTCCATACTGGTCTCGTACCTACTGCATCAAATGGAGCCTATGAGCACACCAATGCGATATGCTCCAAAGCTTTCCCGTGTACAACGATTGGTATTCATCTCAGCATGTGGCGAGGAGAGGTAGGCATATAAGATAGCGCACGAAAATCAAATTCTACGGCATCTACAGCGCTCCAAAATGGTCAGTGTGCTCTCTTGTGAGGGTGACTAATATTAAGTTCGGTGCGCTTTTTATTACGGCTAGAATGACCAGAGGTACGGCGATAACACAGGAAGTCTGTAGTTCACTCGTCGCGTCGTTTAGTTCTCACCACACGTATCGTGAGCCGTAACTCATAGCTGCAGTAAAAGGGCAATAATTTATGGCAGCAACTCATTGTGGATAGACGGGCACTTAGCGGCAATGCTCTCCAACGTCCGTCAGCGGCTGCGCCCAATCACCAACGCTGCTGATGCCCACCACTTTGAATCGAGCGGACGCTTCCGGGACGCAACTAATGCCGCGCTTTTGTTCTGCGTATCTGTGTTTTCAGGCGCGACTGTTCACACTACTACAAATGAGTAGCTGTTCTAGGAACGTCAAAAGTTGACTGTACGTATGTCGTGTTACCTGTTAGTAGTGACGGATGGATAAATCAGCAAAACATTTGACATTGTGATGACACATACCTGTCTCCTATTTTTTCTAGGAACCAATCAGGTAGATGATGTTGTTGATGATGGTGATAATAATAACAATGAAGATGGCGATGAAGGTAAAGTATTTTAGTCGTACGTCAGTAAGTTCTTTAACGTCCGGGCTGAAATTTTATGAGGCGAATGTGAATAAAAGTCACAGAATAAAAAAAGAAGCTTCAACTACAACCCAACGCGTATATAGGACAACAAATGTCTGGCCCAGTTGTTAGATCGGATACTGCTGCTACAATGGCTGGTTATTAAGGTCTAAGTCAGTTTGAACGTAGTGTTATACTCAGAGTACGAGCGATGAGACACAGAATCTCCGAGATAGCGATGAAGTGGGAATTTTTCCGTACGACCATTTCACGAGTGTACAGTGAATATCAGGTATCCAGTAAAATATCATATCTCCGGCATCACAACGGCTGGGAAAGATCCTGCAAGGACGGCACCAACGACGACTGAAGAGAATCGTTCAACGTGACTGAAGTGCAACCCTTTCACAAATTGCTGTAGATTTCAGTTCTGGGCCATCAAGAAATGTCACCGTGGGAGCCATTCGCCAAAACATCATCTATAAGGGCTTTCGGAGCCGAAAGCTCACTCGTGTACCATTGATGACTGCATGACACAAAGCTTTACGCCTCGCCCGGGCCGTTCAACACCGACGTTGGACTGGTGATGACAGGAAACATGTTGCAACTGAAGGCTGAATTTCTTAATTTCGGAACAATTCACGATTCCTGAAGCGCTGCACTATGTTAAAGATTGCCGGCCGGAGTGGCCGAGCGGTTCTAGGCACTGCAGTCTGGAACCGCGCGACTGCTACAGTCGCAGGTTCGAATCCTGCCTCGGACATGGATGTGTGTGATGTCATTAGGTTAGTTACGTTTAAGTAGTTCTAAGATCTAGGGGACTGATGACCTCAGATGTTAAGTCCCATAGTGCTCAGAGCCATATGAACCATTTTGTGTTAAAGATTTCTCGTTTCAAATTATATTGGGCGGATGGACGTGTACGGGTATGGAGACAACGTCATGAATCTATGGACCCTGCATGTCAGCAGGGGAGTGTTAAAGCTGGTGGAGGCTCTGTAATGGTGTTGGGCGTGCGCAGTTGGAGTGATATGGGACCCCTGATACTTCTAGATACAACTCTGACAGGAGACACGTACGTAAGCATCCTATATGATCACCTGCATCTATTCATGTCCATTGCGCATTCCGACGGACTTGTGCAATTCCAGCAGAACAATGCGACACGCCACACGTCCAGAATTGCTACAGAGTGGCTCCAGGGACACTCTTCTAAGTTTAAACACTTCCGCTGGCCACCAAACTTCCCAGACATGAACACTATTGAGCATTCCCGCGATGCCTTGCAACATGCTGTTCGGAAGAGATCTCTATATCCTAGTATTTTCATGGATTTATGGATAGCACTTCAGGTTTCATGGTGTCAATTCTAACTAGGTACACGTATCAAAAACTGTCCGAAAAGGATCGTTGTGGGGTAAGAACCAGCCACCTACCAAAGGGGTGGGGGTGAAAAAGGTGTAGCCCACGATACGCAAATACGCAGGATTTATTCATCCGGTATATAAGAAGGAGAGCAACTAGTGACTTGAAACATACTTTAAATATAACTTCAAACCTTCGAGAAAAGTTTGCTCGCTGACAACCCACTCAAAGTAATGAAAGGAAAAAAGCTTATCGCTTACTGCATTTTCACCGTTCCTGCAGTGGAACTATCGCATAGGCGTGACGTTTCAATTTGTTACTTCTTTTCTAGAAACTCTATTCGCAACCAATTTTTCAGACAGTATCTACATACTCCGCTTAATGCACCTACTACACTATATCACTGTACAACACATAGTTCAGGAGATATGGTGTCTTATATTCTAGCGTGTATGAAGAACTGTCGAATCATGCAGGATATTTTATTTTATTACGTCTTTATTAATAACTCTCATTTCGAAGAAAGTACCCGAATATACCACTGAATGGACATACAAAATTATAGCATAGTACGACACATTGGTCAGGACATATGACGTCATAAACATGGACCTCTCTGAAATCGAAATTGCAGGACGAAATTTCCTACAGATTTATGTGCCTGCTCTGGCAAAGCCACAGGTAAAAAGCTCCTCCTACGATCCTGGATCAATTACACCCAAACTTGCTGCACGTATTACTTGCAATCTGGAAGTAAATACTGTGGGGTTAAGAACCACTAGCCTGCTATTGGGGTGGAGATGATAACTTCGAAAGAGAAGGTGAGGAGAAGCAGATGGACAGAGAGGGCGAAGGAGGAGATGGACGTCGATAGCGGGAAGGAGAAAGTACACAGAGAGACATAGGGAGCAGAAAATGCACGGAGAATGAGACGGAGATAGTGGAGTGGAGGAGATGGATACAAAGAGTGGCGAGATGTTGATCTACAGAGCGAGGGAGCATGAGAGGCTGACAGAGAGGGCGAGGAGTATATGGACAGAGAGAGTGATGAGGAGGACATTGACTTAGAAGGTATGAGGAGATGAACTTAGGTGGTGTAAGAAGGTGATGGACACAGAGACAAGGAGTGGGGGAGGGGAGGAGGAGGAGGAGGAGGAGGAGGAGGAGATTAGTGTTTAACGTCCCGTCGACAACAAGGTCATTAGAGACGGAGGGCAAGCTCGGGTGAGGGAAGGATGGGGGAAGGAAATCGGCCGTGCCCTTTCAAAGGAACCATCCCGGCATTTGCCTGAAGCGATTTAGGGAAATCACGGAAAACCTAAATCAGGATGGCCGGAGACGGGATTGAACCGTCGTCCTCCCGAATGCGAGTCCAGTGTGCTAACCACTGCGCCACCTCACTCGGTATGGGGGAGGGGAGAAAAGTAGGAGAGAGGAGAGGTGGACAGCGAGAAAGGCAGGGTAGGATGGACAGGAAGGGGGAGGAGGAGATGGATTAACAGAAGATTTAAATAAATACCTACGCAGGCAACCAGGCAACGCTGGATACTTAGCTAGTCAATAAATACAAATACGACTTGAAACGCGCACACAGACATATAGACAGACAGATACACACACACACACACACACACACACACACACACCCAAAGACAGTGGAGCCACCCAATCTGTATCCCTCTCTCTTCTCTTTCTCTCAAACACGCACGCACACACACACACACACACACACACACACACACACACACCGAGAGAGAGAGAGAGAGAGAGAGAGAGAGGCCGAATACCAATGATTTCCTCAGATCTAAAATTTGTAATACAACAGAAAAGGCAACGGAAAGAATTAAAATAGTACAACATATAGCTGTGTCTAGTGACCTCTGGAATACGACTTCTTCCGTGACAGTTTCAGTAAACTTGTTCATTGTCGGCAGAAATGTATCCAATTGGCTGGTGCTTATGTGGAAAAGTGAATATTGGTAATTAAAGATCACACTCTAAGGACTTTTCCTGCGTTTGATGTATTAAAATATTCCCATTCAAACGCAATTAACGAAGGTGAAGGCTTTACTTTTCATTCAACCCTCGTAATAAGCCATCTGCAACGCAATAAAATCTCCAGCCTGAAAGATTAGGCTAGAGTCTAGAGAGCACACTAAGTTTTACCATTTTTTACCACGCTCGTATCGTCATCAGCTGAAAGAATAGCAGACCAACACCAACAGCTGCTTCTGCCATCTCATCACAGTGCAGCGAGTTCTAGGTTATAATGTATCATGTCGGTATATGACACGTTGTAACCTAGAACTCGTTGCACTGTGATGAGATGGCAGAAGCAGCTTCAGGTGGTGATCTGCCATTCTTTCAGCTGATGACTATACGAGCGTGGTAAAAGATCTCAGACGAGGGGTCTTCTCGCTGCGTGTGTCAGGGGACAGTGTCCCAGTCAGACGAGAGTCAGGGTCACTTCAATCGGCCGGAGGGAGCAGTTTGAGGAACGCCACAGCTAAATAGTCAGCTTCAATGGTAGTTGCTTATTACCCTTCCAAAGTCTACATCTACATCTACATCCATACTCCGCAAGCCACCTGACGGTGTGTGGCGGAGGGTACCTTGAGTACCTCTATCGGTTCTCCCTTCTATTCCAGTCTCGTATTGTTCGTGGAAAGAAGGATTGTCGGTATGCCTCTGTGTGGGCTCTAATCTCTCTGATTTTATCCTCATGGTCTCTTCGCGAGATATACGTAGGAGGGAGCAATATACTGCTTGACTCTTCGGTGAAGGTATGTTCTCGAAACTTTGACAAAAGCCCGTACCGAGCTACTGAGCGTCTCTCCTGCAGAGTCTTCCACTGCAGTTTATCTATCATCTCCGTAACGCTTTCGCGATTACTAAATGATCCTGTAACGAAGCGCGCTGCTCTCCGTTGGATCTTCTCTATGTCATGTATCAACCCTATCTGGTACGGATCCCACACTGCTGAGCAGTATTCAAGCAATGGGCGAACAAGCGTACTGTACCCTACTTCCTTTGTTTTCGGATTGCATTTCCTTTGGATTCTTCCAATGAATCTCAGTCTGGCATCTGCTTTACTGACGATCAACATTATATGATCATTCCATTTTAAATCACTCCTAATGCGTACTCCCAGATAATTTATGGTATTAACTGCTTCCAGTTGCTGACCTGCTATTTTGTAGCTAAATGATAAAGGATCTATCTTTCTGTGTATTCGCAGCACATTACACTTGTCTACATTGAGATTCAATTGCCATTCCCTGCACCATGCGTCAATTCGCTGCAGATCCTCCTGCATTTCAGTACAATTTTCCATTGTTACAACCTCTCGATACACCACAGCATCATCTGCAAAAAGCCTCAGTGAACTTCCGATGTCATCCACCAGGTCATTTATGTATATTGTGAATAGCAACGGTCCTATGACACTCCCCTGCGACACACCTGAAATCACTCTTACTTCGGAAGACTTCTCTCCATTGAGAATAACACGCTGCGTCCTGTTATCTAGGAACTCCTCATTCCAATCACACAATTGGTCTGATAGTCCATATGCTCTTACTTTGTTCGCTACTGTACCTCCCGTAGCTCCATGGCTCTCTGACTCAACAGCGAAATGACAGCCAGCATGGGATCGGCGCGTTTTGTCATGTTTTCTGCAGGCCTCCTTGGCTGGTTCGTCCACCGCCAAAGACACACATGCTTAAACATGAAGGTAGAAGCGAACCAAGGCTGCAAGCTGGGATGTCGTATACGACTACGAAGGACACTCGTGTAATGTCTACAATACGGTGCAATTATCAGTCATGCCGAGAACAGTGTTCTTTGAAGTTGTGGTTGCATTGTGTCGGAGCTAAGTGAGTTCAAACAGTGGGCAAGTTGCTAGTGCTTGCATGATGAGTGCTTCCGTAACCGAGGCAGCCGAAATGTTTGGTGTTCCCAGAAGCACAGTATCGAAGATTTATACCGTACATGGAAAACGGAAAAACATCACCCGCTAAGTCACAACGTAGACGAATGTGTGTGATAATTGGTCGTGATAGACGTGGCTGAAGAGGATTGTAACGAAAAATAAGAGGATGACTTTTGCAATGGTCATTTCAGGACTGAATTTCGCATTCTCCAACCTTTTCAGCACCAAAACAACACGAAGAGAGCCCCAGAAGCAGGGAATTGCAGGGAGTGCTGAAATTCCAAAACCACATATCAGTGATACAAATGACCTAACAGGAAAAATCTGGAATATGGAGCAATGGAAGAAAGCAATTTGGTCGGATGGATCTAGTTTCATACTATATCTAACTTTTGGTCGAGTTTACGCTCCAAGAGTGATTCATGTCTGGGGTTCAGTGACGATATGGGAAGCCACATCGTGGTATTCCATGGGCCACATGGTTATTCTGCGAAGTCGTATTACTGCCATTATGTGACTATTTCGGCTGATGACGTCCATCTCATTGCACAACGTATGTTCCGCAAGGGTAATGCGTGTTCTAAGACCATAAGACCCACGGCTTGCGAGCCCAAGGATGAATTTTCACGTCTTTCCTGGCATCTACCGTCACCACATCTCTATATTATTGAGACTTTGTGGTCTTCTTTGCAGAGAAGGGTTCGTGATCGCTATCCCCATTCATCGTTGTTACCTAAACGTGTCACTGTTTTGCAGGAAGAACTGTATAAGATTTCCTGCAGCCGACCGGGGTGGCCTGTGGTTCTAGGCGCTACAGTCTGGAACCGCGTGACCGCTACAGTCGCAGGTTCGAATCCTGCCTCGGGCATGGATGTGTGTGATGTCCTCATGTTGGTTAGGTTTAAGTAGGTTTAAGTATTTCGATAAGAATGGAAGCTGTTTTGAATATCGACGGGTTTTCTACACCGTATCAGACATTTGTGTTTTTGGTGTTTGCATGGTTTTGCCCAACCCCTGTGAATGTTTGCCGAGTTACTATGGAAGGAACAAATTGCCCTAAATGTGGCTGTATAATTTTCTCTGCTTGGTACATTTGTAGCAATGATTGCAAGGCACAAAGGACATAAGAGGACATAAGAAACTTTTTGCTCTGGAGATGCCACATCTACTCCAGTGCCTCAAGGTTCGAGTCCTCCCTCGGACATGTGTGTGTGTGTGTGTGTGTGTGTGTGTGTTTGTGTGTTCTCCTTAGCGTAAGTTAGTTTAATTTGGATTAAGTAGTGCGTAAGTTTAGGGACAGATGACTTCAGTAGTTTGGTCCCATAGAACTTACCACATACTTCCAAATTATCCAAAGTTTTTGTTAATCATGCCTTTTGCGTTCTTGTGAAGATATTTCCGCAGCAAATTTAATCCCATAACAAATATGTGTTTATATTTAACCGAGAAATGAGATTCCAGTTTTCTAAAATATAGCTTCAAATTTTGTTCAGTGTAATAAAATATTTTCTCAAAAATTTTCATCCCCTACTGCACTCCCTCATCAGTTGAATTTCCAGAAATACTGAAACACGTATTTTTTATTTCAAACCGACAAGTCAAATACCAGTTATCATTGATGTAGCCTTAAAAACCTTATACTAGGTCAGTAGTAACTTATTTACTTTCAAAAAAATTTAACTTAGTATTTTACCCCCTTAGTGGTTAACTTTCCAAAAATGCTGAAACCTATATTTTACTTCCTGACTAACAAACGAAGTACCAGTTTTCGCAGTTCTAACTTCAAAATTCCCTTAATAGCGACATACTTTTAAAAAACCTTTCATCCCCTACTTCACCCCCTTAGGAGTACAATTTCGGACAATCCCTTCTTAGACGGTGCCTACAAAATAATATCCATACCCTCTCCAAACTTGATGTTTCTATCCTTTGCGATTTGGGCTGGGAGATGATGAATCAGTGATTCAGTCTGACCCTATTTCACCCACCCTAAGGAGTTAAATTTACGAAAACAGTGACATGCGTATGTTTTAATTCTAACAGAGAAGACAAATACAAATTTTCATCGATTTAGCTTAAAAAATTCTTCCATAATAAATATTTTCATAAAAACTTTCGTCCTCCGTTTCACCCCGATCGGGATCGAATTTCGAAAAACTGTAAAAGACGTATATTTTTTTCAATTAAGAAGCCAAATTAAAATTTTCATGTATTTAGCTTCAAAAATGCTTTCACAATAAAATACATTCATGAAACATGCCACCCCCTGTTTCACTCCATTAAGAGTTACGTTTCCAAAGCCAATGAAACACTTTTTTTTTGTTTGGAACTGATAAATAAAATACCGTTGTTCATAGATATAGCCTTAAGAATATATGATGATATATTTTCAAACTAAAGCTTTCAGTCACTGTTTCATCCCCATAGGATTAAATTTTCAAAAATCCTTAAACAAGTATTTCTTCATTTCTGACCGAGAAACCAAATACCAACTTCTGTACGTCTAATTTTAAAATTATGTTAACAGCGACATTTTTCAAAAAACTCTGTGCGCCTATTTCACCCCTTTAGGGTTGGATTTCGAAAAATCACCTTTTAAACGACGCCTATAGTATAATTTCCAGATCTTCTCCAAATTTGAAGTTGCGGTTTGGGTTGGGCGATGATGAACCAGTCAATCATCCAGGACATTGCCTTTTATACAAAGAGATTACTAGTGCACTGGCTACAACTAGGACAGCAATAACGACTACATTAATTCACTGCAGGCTTGGACTAATTAGGCATGATGTACGTCTGAGTGATGAAGATCGACGTCTCAGGCCTATAGAATTAACCCACAGTAAAAAATCAAGCATTTGCTCGCTACTTCTTCGATGAATCCTGTCACCTAATCAATCTTATGTCCAGACAGAGTCTGGTAGCGGCCATTCAGAGTTACTGAGTGTTAATGTGTTTGGTTTCCTGGAACTTTTTTACAGTTTAGTCGATCCGTTACAGAGGCCGAAACAAAGTGACGGGTTCTACCAAGGCGTTTACGGATGCAGTAATAATGTGACGGATTCTAGGAAAACGTGAGGCGGAGCACCTGAAGCAACAAATTACCAACAGCCTGATAACGTTCGTGTCGTCCGTACCTGTAAGGTTCGGTGACGTCACGCGAAGTCAGGATTACTCGTTTTTAAGGCCTGGATTCACACACTCATGGCGGTGTTCGGCAAGCGAGACAAATTTCGCGACATACTGCCCCTCGAATTTAATTGGATACGTTTATTGGCAGGCTCAGATTAATTCTCCGCTGTGATCCCGTTCAAATCAGTCCCAGTAATTTCGCTAGTCTCGCGAGAAGGGTTAAATTTCTCGCTACTCGAGTGTCAAGAATCAAAGGGCTTTGATAATCGAGCTACCGTTAGAAAGATTCCGAGAACCAACAGCTGAATTGCAACACGTAACCCGCCTACGGTTCGTACCACACCTGCAACATGTTCTTAGCCTCATTCGCCGATAATCTTCATGCATCAAAACAGAAATGCAGTTCAATTTCAATAAGGGGGAAAACTCTAGCGAAAATACAACAGTCATGTTTCCACGGAAACACATGGACATTAATAACTAAACCGCGCAAAGCGAGTCTTGTTCTAACTAAACCGCGCAAAGCGAGTCTTGTTCGCTAAAACAGTACTGCCCAGCCTGTTATTTAATTCGTATATTGCTATCTGTGTATAATGTAATGCAGTACAGTTTATTTATCCTCTGTAACTGTCAGAAACTGAGAGAAATTTGTTAGTTCCATACAATGATTTTAATTTAATACTTACTGTTAATCTTAAATTCGTTTTCATTGAAAATTGTTAAATATGATTTAACTGTAGTAATATGCTGCGAGAGCGAATGTTCAGATATATATCGACAGCAGTGAATATTGATGTAACAATGAGAACACAGCAGTCTGATCGGTACGCGAGCATGGATAGCTAGTTTATAACCGTGGACATACAGCCTGTTTACCGTCGTGTTGTGAACTGAAAAAATAGTGGACAGAGTGTATGTAAATCTTATGCGTCTTGGTTTCCGCGCAATGGTATAAAGATTCCGAGCCGGGGATAGTGCAAAGACATGCTTTTTATTGGGTCGGTTTACGAAATACAACGCGAACTGTCGAGTTGCAATTCCAGTGCGTCGATGCGTCTGTTATCGTAAACTGATGTGTTGTGGAGGAATACGAAAGCAGGGACTATAAAGAAACAAGTTTACCGAGTGAACTGATTTCAATGCTGAGCACATATTACAAACTTTGGAGCGAGTACAAAACTACTACACGCGAACAGTAGTTACAAATGCTTATTACATGCCATGTCGTTGGCAAATGTTACTTCGTTCAGTATGGATTACTCTTCTTTTATTTTTACATCGTCGGCCACCAATGGTTCCATCAACAAGATTATACGCATCTTTTTACTGCAGGTTCAGATTACCTATATATTTCAAGAGGAAAGCTGCAGGGTCATTATTTGACAAAGATTGCAAATCGTCGGAATACGTACATGTGACGCCAACGTGGGACAACTTCTCGTTGTTTCTGACCGCTAAATTTCTTTCGGCGTACAGTGTAGTGGTTAAGCAACTTACCTCTCGCGAATTATGTATATACTACTAAAGATTTGTTAAATAAAACATTACGTTGATTTTCTTCAAATAAAGCTTCTCTTATTGTTGTTAGCCATCTCACGTAACTTTGTGACAGAAATATATAAATAATTTTTCCAGTTGTTTAGAGCACTGAACTAAAACGGAATTCGCCTACACAGCTTTACACTAAGATGTTAATGGAAATGGTATCTGTTATCTATAAGTTCTTTTAGCATGCATTACCCATTCCTGTCTTCCTGCTGTATTAAGAAATATTCTACTTTATTTTTTTGTGTTTTGTCTTGTTATCTGTAAACTGGCATTGGCTGTGTCTGTACATGTTGCTCTTTCTTTGATGCGTTTCGTGCGATTTTTCAGTGTTTTGTGCGGAATATCATTTGAACATACGTGCAAAATTGTACGCCACTAAACCAGTTAGCTCAGACCAATCACAGCAGAATAGATAAATTTGCATTTGTAGAACGTTTAGACAGCGGGAAAGCTTAAGAATCGAGAGTTTCTTTTTGAATAATTTTTTTTTTACATACAAGAACTTATCATACTGCAGTACTCCAGAGCCACTGAGGGAACTCGTCAGCTTTTTTGATGAATATTAATGATTACTACCAGGGACACTACTATTAGGTAAATTTTGGAAAGAGGCAAATTCTATAATTTTATTCTGTTATGCTACTATTAAACACAACCGACTTTTTACGTATCATTAGTAGGTACTCAGATATCTTCCCCATTCTTTACTGTTATTCCCCATTTTTCACACATATACTGACGGAAAAATATCGCAAAACCAAGAAATAATTAATGTAGAGTAGTGAAATTTTGGAAATACATTTGTCTAGGTAGCATATTTAAGTGATTAACGTTGCAAGATCACAGACTAATGTACACGCGAGATACGGCAATGACAGTGTAAAATGCTGGTACACTAATAACCGGTGTAACCGCCAGAATGTTGAATGCAAGCCTGTTGTACGGGTACCGTAAGTTTGTGACATGCAGTTCCGTACCTCATGCACTTGGTCAGTGAATACAGGGACGGTTAATGCTGGAGTTGTCGCCCAACGATGTCCAGCATGTGCTCCATTGGGAGACTGATCTGGGGACTGACTAGGCCAAGGCAACGTGTCGATACTGTGTAGAGCTTGTGGGGTTAAAACAGCGGTACGTGGGCGAGCGTTACACTGTTGGAAAATACCCCCTGGAACGCTGTTCACGAATGGCGGCATAACAGTTCGAATCACCAGACTGATATAGAAATTTGCAATCAGGTTGCGTGCGACAACCACAGGAGAACTCCTGGTGTCATGCGAAATCGCCCCCAGACCACTGCCGGCGGCTGTGGCAGAGCGGTTCTAGGCGCTTCAGTTTGGAACGGCGCGACCGCTACGGTCGCAGGTTTGAATCCTGCCTCGGGCATGGATGCGTGTGACGTCCTTAGGTTAGTTACGTTTAAGTAGTTCTAAGTTCTAGGGGACTGATGACCTCAGAGTCCCATAGTGCTCAGAGCCACTTGAACCATTTTTGAACCCAGACGACTACTTCAAATGGTTCAAATGGCTCTGAGCACTATGGGACTTAACATCTGTGGTCATCAGTCCCCTAGAACTTAGAACTACTTAAACCTAACTAACCTAAGGACATCACACACATCCATGCCCGAGGAAGGATTCGAACCTGCGACCGTGATGATGATGATATTTGGTTTGTGGGGCGCTCAACTGGGTGGTTATCAGCGCCCGTACAATTACCCAATCTTTCGCCACTTTCCTGGATGATGATGAAATGATGAGGACAACACAAACACCCAGTCATCTCGAGGCAGGTGAAAATCCCTGACCCCGCCGGGAATCGAACCCCGTGCTCGGGAAGCGAGAACGCTACCGCGAGACCACGAGCGGTGGACTACCTACCTGCGACCGTAGCAGCAGCGCGGCTCCGGACAGGAGCGCCTAGAACCGCACGACCACCGCGGCCGGCTCTGACTCGTAGCTGACCTTGAAGTAACATACATGTAAAAGTTTGTTGGGTCACTGTGGTATCGGCTGCTGCTCAAACTGCTGCTGCAGATGCAGTACGATGCGCCAGAACCATACGCCGAACACGATGGTGTGCCCCAGTGATCTCTATGCCACCTGGATGTTGAACTTCAGCCATTCTATCGTGCCAGCCATAGATGCTCATTTTTCGTTTCTTGCCAAAGTACAACATGGCTGCTAGGAAATGTCACTAGAACACGAAAAGAAAGTACTTTTCAATTCCTCTCCCTCGCCGGTCACAGTGGCCGTGCGGTTCTAGGCGCTACAGTCTGGAACCGCGTGACCGCTACGGTCGCAGGTTCGAATCCTGTCTCGGGCATGGATGTGTGTGATGTCCTTAGGTTGGTTAGGTTTAAGTGGTTCTAAGTTCTAGGGGACTGATGACCACAGCAGTTAAGTCCCATAGTGCTCAGAGCCATTTGAACCATCCTCTCCCTCATAAGCCTATTACTTCATATGTTGACATAAAGTTCAAAACAAGAAATCAGTCTGCAATTGTTTGTCACATGCAGACCGGTGGAAATTTGTTTGCCAAACTACAATATGGCGGACGATGCAAAGCACGTGTATTTGCAGACACGCAGCAGTTCTACATTCAGAGACCAGACTTCTACATCCAGGTTGTGTAGAGATCACTGGTCGGCCCTCTCGGTAGTAGCACGTGGCCGTTCGCAGCCCGGTCGTCTTGTGACTGGACATTGCCGTGACCACACTTGTCATCAACCATGTACAGTGGCTACGTTCCTGACAAGTCCTTCCGCAATACTGCAGAAGCTGTATTGAGATTCACACAGCCCTATTACAAGACCTCAGTCAAGCTCAAGTGAGGTGTTAATAATGGCGCCTTTCTCACCTTAAAGGCATTCTTTAACAACATCAACTCAGCACGTCCAATCTCAAATGTAACTAACGCTGACGACCGTTACAGCGTGTATGTAAAGCAAACGTGATTTGCATCCTCATACTGGTGCTACCAGCGCAGCTCTTATGAGACTGGCGCGAAATTTGAATAGACTTTATCTTTGAAATGTAGATACACGCTACCAACTTTCTTTCATGTAGTACAACTCCTTAGCCGGCCGCGGTGGTCTCGCGGTTCTAGGCGCTCAGTCCGGAACCGGGCGACTGCTACGGTCGCAGGTTCGAATCCTGCCTCGGCATGGATGTGTGTGATGTCCTTAGGTTAGTTAGGTTTAAGTAGTACTAAGTTCTAGGGGACTGATGACCATAGATGTTAAGTCCCATAGTGCTCAGAGCCATTTGAACCATTTTTAGTACAACTCCTTCTTGGTATTCTGATTTTCCTCTGTCAGTATATTTAACAGACCAACTAAATTTTTGTTAGCTTTTCTGCGTGGACACGGTCATTACTGAAAACAAAATTAATTAATGGAGGAATCTTGGATCACCGCGCGGGATTAGCCGAGCGGTCTGAGGCGCTGCAGTCACGGACTGTGCGGCTGGTCCTGGCGGAGGTTCGAGTCCTCTCTCGGGCTTGGGTGTGTGTGTGTGTGTGTGTGTGTGTGGCCTTAGGATAATTTAGGTTAAGTAGTGTGTAAGCTTAGGGGCTGATGACCTTAGCAGTTAAATCCCATAAGATTTCACACACATTTGAACACTTTTTTGAATCTTGGATCCGCTGTAACTTAAAGGCAACACTCGTCTGGTAAGCCGGAAAGAGCCTTATCAGAATTCCACACTGGTTCACAGCCAAATACTTTCGATTGTTTTAGACTTCCCGTACTGGAAAAATGACCAACTAGTGAGTGCGCTTGCTTAGCTGGGTGGTAACGTGCTCGCCTCCCGGTTGGGTTGAAGATTTTCTCCGCTCGGGGACAGGGTGTTGTGTTGTCCTCGTCATCATTTCATCCTCATCATCGGCGCGCAAGTCGTCCAGTGTGGCATCGACTGAAATAAGAATTGCACTTGAAGGCTGAACTTCCCCGGATGGGGCCTCCCGGCCAACGATACCATACGCTCATTTCCATTTTTACCAACTACTGACTTCATACATACACTTCAGAAAATTACCTTCGCCTCGTAGGGCACACGATGCCGCCTGCACCCGCCAGGGTGGGTGGCAGACTCGTCGATTGCGCAAGCTGCAAAACCGTTCCACTTTGATACTTAGCCCTTAGGAATTACTGACAATCGGAATAAGGGGCAGAGCGTAGGCAACTTGTAAGGTGGCCACTGAATAACTAGCACCTTTTCATTCCTCCTGAACCAAAAACAGCACTGTGTTTGTCACTTGTTCAGTCAGGCTGTCGATGAGCATGTCGTCGCGAGAGCAATGCATCTTACCTACTACGTCACGGTGCTGGTCTCTTACGAGACGCTAAGATATTTGAACCAGAGTCAACCAATGGGAATGCTAGGTCATAGTTTCGCTTGTACCGGCCAAGTGGCTCGCAGCACGCGAAGCGTTAGTCCTTGAGTGATCTTCGTTCGGCGTGGCAAGCCTGCTGACTCTCCTATTGTCACCATTTGGAGCACGCCTTGTCAGACCTCCGTTTAATAACCTAGACGGTAGCTTTTGAGCAGCACTCTTCTACGGAATATGGTGAGATGTATGTCGCAGTCCTTTGCGTTTTACTTCGTTTCAGTTGAGCTATACAGTGCTCTTGGCTTTGTAACTTCGTGTGCCAAATGGGGGTCTTTGTTCGACATGGCACTACTTCTGTTCCAGTGACAGTCATCCAAACCTCAAGTGACTTACAAGACGCTTATATTAATTTGAATGAGGTAGTTATTCCATGTGGATTATTATTTTTTCAATATGGTTTAGATATACTGTATTCGAAGCATCTGAAGTTAATCCATTTCAGTGTGTGGGCACGGCTACCTGGCCTGAATTGTATACTATATTCCGTTTTCAATTATAGCCTCAATTTAATTTGCATACAAACGTTTATTAATTTATTTTGCCCTTTCCTGCGTCATAAACTTATTATGTGGTATGCCATCCATATTGACATTTTGAATAAATTCGCTCTCGACGACTACATACAATCCATAAAATCTAGTATATAAACGACACATTCCATTAGTGCGTTCCGTCTGAACTTATATTTCGTAAGTCGTTTTCAGATCATTAGATAAGTTTGACGCTAATGAATTTTTTTTCAGAAATCTCGAGGTAGAGGAGACGAACGGCTTGCACTTTTAATCTTGACCAAAGAGATTTTCAGGCTATTTGCCATGATGATCTACTGTTGTTAAGCCATATTTCTAACATTAATGTAACCTAAACGGTACTATTCGTTATGCTGTCAGGTATACAAACTAGGAGCTCACAGTGCTGACACTAAATGATATTCCCCACCCCTATTGAGGCGTCTTTGCGTAAGCTTCCTCTCCCTACACCATTCAAATCAGACCGCGTTATCCTTAAATTGTTTCTTCTATTTGGAGACACATCTCAGGTCATAAACAATTGGCTCTGAGCACTATGGGACTCAACTGCTGTGGTCATAAGTCCCCTAGAACTTAGAACTACTTAAACCTAACTAACCTAGGGACATCACAAACATCCATGCCCGAGGCAGGATTCGAACCTGCGACCGTAGCGGTCGTGCGGTTCCAGACTGTAGCGCCTTTAACCGCGTGGCCACTCCGGCCGGCCATAAACAATTGTTTTGAATGTATATGAATACTCAAATTCTAGTTCTCAATATAGACACGGTTAACAACTAATACGATTTCTGTGAGGTGACGCTGCCGGCAGGTAATGGTAATATTAGCCACCATGTGGAATGACAGACCTGTAAGTCAGTGTTCAGTGTCATATAATGACGATGTATTAACTTGTACGTTATTAAGCTTAGGGCTGTTGGAAGCCAGTGAAAGCACTCCAACATAGGAAACCAGAGATACAATGCAGAGAGCAGGCAAATGCGTCAGCGCGTAGCTTACAAGGCACGAGAACTAACAGGAGAGGCCTGCGAATTGCTGACGCTCTGGGCAGCTGTCCCAAAGTAGAATTTTCACTTAAGATAATCAACTGTTAATCGAACGTCTAGGTGTTGCTGTAAGACGTAACAATAGAAGATACGTCTTAACATAGGCTGCAAGCTTGATACCTCCCCATGAGAAACTCAAAGTCAGTGGGCTTACACTGATGAGAGTGAGATGGGAGAAGGTTAAAACTGTTACAACAGCGGTCGCTATTCACGACAGACCTCAGATGACGTACAACATTGTGGTTGCTAGCTATAATAGGGAGGCCAGTGACGTTTCGCTTCCAGCTGAACGCAGTTCCCACCAGTTTAACAGCTTACTCGTGTAAAGGCCAGACACATCCCCACCTACATAGAAGGTGGAGGGAAAGGAGCCGGCCGCGGTGGTCTCGCGGTTCTAGGCGCTCAGTCCGGAACCGCATGACTGCTACAGTCGCAGGTTCGAATCCTGCCTCGGGCATGGATGTGTGTGATGTCCTTAGGTTAATTAGGTTTAAGTAGTTCGAAGTTCTAGGGGTCTGATGACCACAGATGTTAAGTCCCATAGTGCTCAGAGCCATTTTTTTGGAAGGAAAGGACTTGAACGTGGTTGGGCAGAGGCATCAAAGAGGTGTAGAGCCCTACGTCAGACTGGAAGATGCCTGTAGCCGGTAGATTGATGGGCTCACTATAGATAACGAGAAATAGTGGCCGACCCAATTCTTTAAGAATCTATATTTCTTTCTATCCAGGGCAGTTCTCAGTCAGACTGTTGGGACGCCAACTCCGTGTTCCTCGTCTCCGGCCTCATGCTGATTACACGTCGCCACATTTTAACCGATTGAATTTTATACACTGTAAAGCCAGAGACACTGGTATGCCTGTCTAATATCGTGTAGAGTCCCTGCGAGCACGCAGAAGTGCCACAGCACGACGTGGTATGGACTCGAATAATGTCTTAAGTAGTGCTGGAGGGAACTGGCACAGTGAATCCTGCAGGGAGTATGAGTGCAAGGAGGTGGAGATGTCTTCTGAACAGCACGTTGCAAGGCATCCTAGATAATGTTCGTGTCTGGGGAGTTTCGTGGGCAGTGGAAGTGTTCAAATTCGGACGTGTGTCTCTGGAGCCACTCTATATCAATTCTGGACTTGTCAAGTGTCGCATGGTCCTGCTGGAATTGCCCAAGTCCGTCGGAATGCACAGTGGATACGAATGGATGTAGGTGATCGGACAAGATGATAACGTATGTGTTACGTATCAGGGGCCCCATATCACTCCAACAGCAGACGCTCCATATTGTTACAGAGTCTCCACCAGCTTGAACAGTCCCCTGCTGACATGCAGGGTCCGTGGATTCATGAGGTTGTCTCCATACCCGTACACGTCAATCCATTCGATACAGTTTGAAACGAGACTCGTCCGACCAGGCAACATGTTTCCAGTCACTTGTTGATGGCCCAGCATTGAAATCCGCAGCAATTTGATGAAGGGTTGCAAAAATAGTTCAAAGGGCTCTTATCACTATGGGACTTACCATCTGAGGTCATCAGTCCACTAGACTTAGAACTACTTAAACCTAACTAACCTAAGGACATCACACACATCCATGCCCGAGGCAGGATTCGAATCGGCGACCGTAGCAGCAGCGTGGTTCTTGACTAAAGCGCCTAGAACCGCTTGACCACAAGGGCCGGCCAAAGAGTTGCACTTCTGTCACGTTGAACGATACTCTTCAGTCGTCGTTGGTCTCATTCTTGCAGGATCTTTTTCCGGCAGCAGCGATGTCGGAGATTTCATGTTTTACTGGATTCCTGATATTCACGGTACAGCCGTGAAAAGGCCATACGTGAAAATCCCCACTTCATCACTAACTCGGAGATGGTGTGTCCAAACTCACGTAAGTCTTGATAACCTGCCATTGTAGCAGCAGTAACCGATCTAACTGCGGGAGACACTTGTCTTACATAGGCGTTGCCGACCGCAGCGCCGTATTCTGCCTGTTTACGTATGTCTGTATTTGAATATTCATGCCTATACCATATTCTTTGGCGCTTCAGTGTGTAATGACGAGAGGGTACCAGGTGGTTTGCCGACAGAACTACCCTCCATTTTAGGTGATAATGGGCACCTGGTTTACGATTTTGTAGTTTGTCTTCCCCTGCACCTAAGCTCTAAGGTCGTACCTATTAGTATGTTAAAGGACGACTGGTTCATTCAGTTATTATTTCCGTGATCCGCCGATCTTCTTTACTGGACGTGCCTCTCAGTTGCTAATATCATTGTTTCTATTGGTCTGCCATGGCTTACAATGCCGCTGGTGTTTGCTACTTCCGTTTAATGTCACCCCAATTGACTCAAACACTGACTTCTCTTACGCAACCAGTTGCATCCTTCGCTTTTTCTTATGTTCAGAATTAGCCTCCGGTGTAATAGTCTGACGGCAAATAAATATCGTTATTCAGACCCCTGAGTTGCCTGAGTTTCTTGCTGAGAGTATCCTATCGAGTTCCAAAAATGGTTCAAATGGCTCTGAGCACTATGGGACTTAACATCTGAGGTCGTCAGTCCCCTAGGACTTGGAACTACTCAAACCTAACTAACCTAAGGACATCACACACATCCATGCCCGAGACAGGATTCGAACCTGCGACCGTAGCAGACGCGCGGTTCCGGACTGAAGCGCCTAGAACCGCTCGGCCACCGCGGCCAGCTTAACGTGTTCCAAAGTCAGTACTTCTCGTAAGAGCCCTGTGGCAGTGTTTGGCTCTTGTCGAAGCAATCAAACTATCATCACTGAAAATGTATCTCTCTGCAATTGCTCCTAACCGCTAGGGAACTGTACACTGATCTGTAACCTCTGTCTTTCCTCTATCCCATGTTAGGACACGACTTCAGCCACACAGGCTCCGGCCATAACCCATTTAGGAGGATTAGGTAACGACTGGCGGTCACCTCCAAGTTGGAGGACATCTACTTCTCCCGGATACTGGCTCTGTGAGACGCAAGGGCCACGGGATCAACACTCGAGCACGACCAGAAAATGAAATTCACGTACAAAACTTCGTAAGCGTGTTAAAGTTCTAGACGTCGCTACTCGCATAATAACACAACCTACCCCAGTCGTGCACGCTCCGCTGAAGCCTCCAACGAGTGCGCGCTTCAGTTTTCCTGCGCTGACGCGTGGCGTAGTATCCCTGTAGGGCTGACCCAGGATAACATTTCGCGCCCTGTGCCGGACCGTGAACTCTCCGAAGTTGTGCTCCTCTTCTGCTCCAGAGTCACCCCTCTGGGGAGAATACTTTTTCTTTCCTCTGTTACGTGACAGACAAGTTACGCAGAACTCGTTAGATGGCGCGTTGGTTCCAGTGGTGCGTGGCACTACAGTACCACTGCGTGTGCTCGACCACACGTGACCATTGTGGTTTGGGGTGGTGGCGGCAGGGGGTGGGGGGTGGAGGAGGGGGGGGGAATTCATCATTGTTTATTTACAACATATTTAGATTTAGTGGGCCACATAATTGTTATTAATACAAATCCAAATTGAGCACCAGATAAATATTACGAATTAAAGTGATTTTAACAAGAGAATCATTATTTCATTAGAAAGATCACAAAACAGAAACATTACAACTTATAGGGTAGGTTAAAAATTTGGGTGCTCTTTCAACACTCGTTTAAGTTTCATCTAAATGTTCTAATAAACAAGTTTAAGATTCCAGAATGCATTTTTCACTCTGCAGCGGAGTGTGCGCAGATATGAAACTTCCTGGCAGATTAAAACTGTGTGCCGGACAGAGACTCGAACTCGGGACCTCGTTTGAGTTCGAGTCTCGGTCCGGCACACAGTTTTAATCTGCCAGGAAGTTTCAAATCAGCGCACACTCCGCTGCAGAGTGAAAATTTCATTCTGGAAACGTACCCCAGGCTGTGGCTAAGCCATGTCTCCGCAATATCCTTTCTTCCAGGAGTGCTAGTTCTGCAGGTATGCAGGAGAGCTTCTGCGAAGTTTGGAAGTTAGGAGACGAGGCACTGGTGGAATTAAAGCTGTGAGGACGGGTCGTGAGTCGTGCTTGGGTAGCTCAGTTGGTAGAGCACCTCCCCGCGAAAGGCAAAGGCCCGAGTTCGATTCTCGGTCCTGCATACAGTTTTAATCTGCCAGGAAGTTTCAGGTTTAAACACACACAGGTTTAAACACACACACACACACACACGCAATAGTAAACTATGAAACCAAACATGACGGGCAGAATACAGACAGAAGTGGTGCCTGTAAGGCGTAGTCACCAACAGCGTGTCCTAAGACCGGTCACGGCTCCGAGCGCCACATGAACCAAACCAGGGACGCACGAAGTCCGTCCAGGCCGCTGAGGTAGACGACGAGCCTGACGTGAGGCACCAGATTACAAGTGAGTTTTGTAACACCCCAAAAGTCTTTAAGGCCAGCGAGGAAACGCGTATTACAATGCCCGTTTTTAACGTAATTGAAAAAAGAGGGGTGCCTCGAGAGAGGTTGCCACTTTTAACAAATTCAAACATGACGTTTTTTGAACGTTAGTATTTTTTTGGTTCTAATAAAACCCCATGTCATTCCAAACTTGTGTGTCAATTTTTACCTCTCTATCTACATTATTCCGTGGTTTATTAAGTTTTCAAATTTATACTAACTTTTTGATCATCAGGTATATATGTATATATATACAGGGTGTTACAAAAAGGCACGGCCACACTTTCAGGAAACTTTCCTCACACGTAAAGAAAGAAAATGTGTTATGTGGACATGTGTCCGGAAACGCTTACTTTCCATGTTAGAGCTCATTTTATTACTTCTCTTCAAATCACATTAATCATGGAATGGAAACACACAGTAACAGAACGTACCAGCGTGACTTCAAACACTTTGTTACAGGAAATGTTCAAAATGTCCTCCGTTAGCGAGGATACATGCATCCACCCTCCGTCGCATGGAATCCCTGATGCGCTGATGCAGCCTTGGAGAATGGCGTATTGTATCACAGCCGTCCACAATACGAGCACGAAGAGTCTCTACATTTGGTACCGGGGTTGCGTAGACAAGAGCTTTCAAATGCCCCCAGAAATGAAAGTCAAGAGGGTTGAGGTCAGGAGAGCGTGGAGGCCATGGAATTCGTCCGCCCCTACCAATCCATCGGTCACCGAATCTGTTGTTGAGAAGCGTACGAACACTTCGTCTCAAATGTGCAGGAGCTCCATCGTGCAGGAACCACATGTTCTGTCGTACTTGTAAAGGCACATGTTCTAGCAGCACAGGTAGAGCATCCCGTATGAAATCATGGCGGTGAATCGAGGAAGTACAGTACATACTAAAGAAACTAAAATAAGCTCTAACACGGAAATTAAGCGTTTCCGGACACATGTCCACATAACATCTTTTCTTTATTTGTGTGGGAGGAATGTTTCCTGAAAGTTTGGCCGTACCTTTTTGTAACACCCAGTATAAATAAGGTTTCCCACCAGTATTTGGTTTACAAAACGGGTTGAACTATTTAAATTTATCCGAAATTACTCTACATTCAAGAAGAGATTGAATATTTCGCAATTGTCATCGAAGTGGCCCGTCGAGTTGTTTGAATACTCCATGTTCCATGTAACTCTGTTCGAATAATCCACTTTCTCTTCACATTTTGAATATATTTTCCACCTTTAGTTGGATAAACTTCGTTGGAAGACGAATTGCTTGATTCAAATTTTCTCTCCGGATGATATGCCTTACACCCTTCAATGGCCACCACCTAAACCGTACCGAGCGAGGTGGCGCAGTGGTTAGCACACTGGACTCGCTTTCGGGAGGACGACGGTTCAACCCCGCGTCCGGCCATCCCGATTTAGGTCTTCCGTGATTTCCCTAAATCGCTCCAGGCAAATGCCGGGATGGTTCCTTTAAAAGGGCACGGCCGACTTCCTTCCCCGTCCTTCCCTAACCCCATGGGACCGATGACCTCGCAGTTTGGTCTCTTCCCCCAAACAACTCCCAACCTAAACCGTACGTGAATACACTCTCCTCCACTTGTTTTTCTCGTTTAGTTGAGGTGTTAAATCAGTGAGCATTTGACTAAATTATTGGCCTAGTGTTAACCGACCTCAGCACTAGTCCCCATGAAGCTGGCGTATTGATTTCTCATGCAAAATCCGAAATAACGACCGAAGGTAAAGTAATCAATTCTTTGCCCAGATATACAGCCGCGATCCATCAGCTGTTAGCTCATGAGCCTCAGCCCGTCAGTGTTAGCATCGGAAACGTAATTGTCAGGTGTAATTACCGGTAAGCCGTGTGGACACACACGATGGCAACACGGCGATAAACATAGCGGGACCACCGCGAGTAACTGCAAATCCAATGAATTCCGCCAACAGGGGTCGATCTGACGGGCGGTGAAACCAGATTACTTGCTGCAACCTGGGTAATGGAAGGCACTAGCACGGGAAAGAGGGCTGCCCATGCAAATACTGGACTGCGCAGAGATTCGCAGGTGGAACGTAAATATTCACGGCTTTCGGCGTATTTGCAATGTAAATGGCAGCAGGTCTGGCGGCAACACAATTGCAACATTGCTCGGGGACTGGATTGTATCGCAGGTATAGGCTCCGAGAGCAGAGCAAATGACTCTCAACGCAGTCTTCTGTTACTCCCAATACTTACGGGTTAGCGCCGATACGACGGTGGAACAAGCAGCAAGAATATGTATGTAGTATTGCGTAGTTATTACTGCATAACACTACGTTTAAGTTCTGCGCTTGCGTTGCCTCCAAGAGGCTGTATGCAAACATTCTGCTTTGTACGGATTCTGACTGACGCACATTGTATAGTAATGCAATTATGCCTCTTTATAACATGCAGCTTATGTAGCGTATCCGAGGAAGTACGGTCAATATCCAGGGATATGACAGAAACGGTCATTCGAAACCAAAAAGTCGAGTAAACATAACTGAAGAGATGTAAGCACTTGTTCATCTTCGCTGCTGTGAAACGTAATTGTCAGGTGTAATTACCGGTAAGCCGTGTGGACACACACGATGGCAACACGGCGATAAACATAGCGGGACCACCGCGAGTAACTGCAAATCCAATGAATTCCGCCAACAGGGGTCGATCTGACGGGCGGTGAAACCAGCTCGTTACTGATCAGCTGCTCGGCATGAGTTCATGTTCACTACGCTATTTTTTCACTGCTCTACGAAGAGCAAAGAGCTTGCAGTAGAACTGATCTGTTTTGCAGTATCGAGGATGGAGTGTTCTTAGGTATTAAGGTATGCGTTTTAGAGCCCTCGTTTACTATATTTTTTCTCAAAAAATGGTTCAAATGGCGCTGAGCACTATGGGACTTAACATTTAAGGTCATCAGTCCCCTAGAACTTCGAACTACTTAAACCTAACTAACCTAAGGACATCACACACATCCATGCCCGAGGCAGGATTCGAACCTGCGACCGTAGCGGTCGCGCGGTTCCAGACTGAAGCGCCTAGAACCGCTCGGCCACACCGGCCGGCAGACTTTCCTCCTTCGAATGAAGAAGGTAGGTAAATCTTTGCTGTTTTTATAGATTTAGAAAAGGTTTTTGACAGAGTTTAGTGGAACAAGCTGATGGATATTTTGAAGAGGAAAGGAGTAAATTGAAAAGAGAGACGACGGATGCAGAATCTATATTTACACCAGAAAGTAAGGATAAGGATTGAAAATGAAATGTCAGAAGGAAGCAGCACTGGACGAGATGTTAGACAAGGTTGTTGCCTTTCCCCACTGTTGTTTAACGCATACCTTCAAGAGATTATTGCGAAAGGCTTAGATGTGAAAAGAGGAATATGTATTGGTGGAAAGACAACAGAATGTATAAGATTTGCTGATAAGGTATTAGTGGCAGAAAGTGAGCGGACAGTGAATAACACGCTGAAAGATCTGAACGAAGCTTATGTGGAATATGGGATGCAAATAAACACAGCAAAAACAGAGTATGGTCATCAGTACAAGACGCAGACTGTCCAATATTAAAATAGGACAATCTACCATTAGCCAAGTAAGTGCATTTAAATATCTTGGAAGCACAATAATTGAAGACTTTAGATGTTACCAGGAGGTGAAAAATCGAATTGCCATAGCGAAGGAGGTATTCAACAGAAATAGGAGACTCTTATGTGGCAAATTAGACAGAGGTCTACGGAAAAGGCTTGGCAAATGTTTTGTCTGGTGTGTCGCACTATATGGGGCAGAAACATGGACGCTGAGACGAGAGGATGGAAAAAGGTTAGAAGCATTTGACACGTGGATGTGGAGGAGAATTGGGAGAATAAGCTGGATGTAAAGAATGAGTAATGGAAGAGTACTGGAAAGGGTTGGTGAGAGAAGACGTCTGCTGAATGTTGTAAGAGAAAGGAAAAAGTACTGGTTGGGACATTCATTGAGAAAGGAGTGCTTGCTAGCAGATGCTTTGGAAGGACTGGTTTGTGGGAGAAGACTGAGGGGAAGAAGGAGATACAAGGTGATAGACAACATAAAGGGAAGAGGAAATTACGCAGACCTGAAGAGGATGTCAGAAGACTGGACAGTTTGGAGAACTACCACGTGAAAACCTGCCTTTTGGCAGAACACTGATGATGATAATGATGAAGATGAATGATCATTCCTGTCGTATCCCCGAATAGTGACCATTCCTCCTCCTGGTACACAGTATATAAATGAGAGGTGCTTACGGAAAAAAGTAAAAACTGGTAGAGGCCGACCTCTGGGAAAGTCAGTCTGGGATCCGGAGAAAATTAGGAACACTCGAGACAATACTCACCTTACATCCTATCTTACAGGCTAGGCTGAAGAAAGGCAAATCTATGTTTATCTCGTTTGTAGATTTAAACTGATTGGTTGATTTGGTGGAGGGGACCAAAGAGCGAGGTCATCTGTCCCATCGGATTACGAAAGGATGGGGAAGGAAGTCGGCCGTACCCTTTCAAAGCAACCATCCCGGCATTTGCCTGAAGCGATTTGGGGAAATCACGGAAAACCTAAATCAGGATGGCCGGACGCGGTTTTGAACCGTCGTCCCCCCGAATGCGAATCCTGCGTGCTAACCACTGCGCCACCTCGCTGGGTGTAGATTTAGAGAAATCTTTTGACATTTTTGACTGGAATGAGGAACTAAATGTAGTAGATGTGTTTTGCTGGTTGGGCAACTAAATGTATGGTGATTACCGAATTGCAGACGATATAAGATGCACACTGGCAATAGCGATAAAGTCACTTCCGCCAAAAAAATTGATAACATAGTATATACATTTAGGTGTTACGAAGCCTTTTTTGAAAGTATTTGGAACCTTTACGGAAGTGAAACGCCGACGGGAAGCAGTTCAAACAAAAAGACAAGAAGAAGCTTTTGCATTATGCTGCTACAGAAAGGATGCTAAAGAATAAGATGGGTAGCTGGAGTAATTAATGAGGAGGTACTGAACACAGTACGGGATAAAAGAAACTGATGGCACAACTTCACTAAAATAACTGTTGACAGAACACATCTTGTGGGTCAGGAAAAACTAATTTGGTTATGGTTGCAAGTGTTAGGGAAGAGAGGAGGGTCGGTTAAATGTGAGACGAAGGCTTCAATACAGTAAGCGGATACAAATGGATGTAGGCTCCAGTAGTTAAGCAGCGATGAAGATGTTTACACAGGATGGACTAGCGTAGAGAGGCGTATAAAGCCAGTTTTCGGAGTGAAGACCTGTTCAGCTCATACTGTAACAGGCAAAGGAGGAATTTATCACATCAGTTGGAGAACATCTACTTCATCGTCATCGACACGTCACAAAGCGACTTTCAGCGTTTGTCGGAGTTTGTGTCCGTTATCAACATGATTTACTCTCTTTCCTGTTCCGATAGGGTATAGTGCACGCGAATAACAATTTCCTCCATTGATCACTTACATTGAGTATCTCCTGTGATATCCAAGTCGGCATTCATACACCAATAAAACGGGCAACCCCACCCACGGAGTGGTCATCAGCACGTCGAAAAACGATAGCACCGCCCTGTAATTCTACAATGTCTCAAGCTGACTCATTTTACTGTCCAGATTCCATACCACCAACTGGCACACACAGTTTCACAGCTGTAAATTAAGCTTATCAGAGAGATAAGAGCAATTCGGTGTTTTCTAGCTCAATGTTTGTTTTATTTTTAACCATACAAATGGTTCAAATGGCTCTGAGCACTATGGGACTTAACATTTGAGGTCATCAGTCCCCTAGAACTTAGAACTACTAAAACCTAACTAACCTAAGGACATCACACACATCCACGCCCGAGGCAGGATTCGAACCTGCGACCGTAGCGGTCGCGCGGTTCCGGACTGAAGGGCCTAGAACCGCTCGGCCACACCGGCCGGCTTAACCATACATGTTTCGCCTATTCACTCTAGGAATCAACTATGGTTATTCAATGTTGTATTCTTTTCATGTACCCACTGGTTCTCGTATAAGTATTACACGCGCACAGTACTAGTTTCCAGCTCGCTGTATGTCACCTTTATACGTTTTGCTATACAGAATCAATTGTGTTGCGCCCTGCACGTGACCTTGTTCACCTGCTGTATTGTTGACTGAGAAAGTAAACGTAAACTCATCGGCACCGACCGACTGCCGTGTCAGGTTCCGCAAGTGGCATCTTCGGATGCGGTATGGAGGGTCAGGGCGTCAGGAAATGCTTACAATACTCGTATTCGTTCCTCCGAGTTACCTCAGCTATGAAGAGTCTCATGATCGACTGGTTCCACTGCTACCCCACGCACAACGCTCCAAAGCCACCGGCTTGCTCTTTTAAGGTGTGACTAACGTTTTTTCGTGGAAATTTTCTTGAATAACAGAGTGGTACGGTATTTTATGCCGTTATCTTTCGTGTGTTTATAGGGGTCAGCAATACTACTTCTTACGATATTTAAATTGATAATCTTAACCTTCTTGTGAGATGAGTCGGTGACTGGATTAAAACCATTTGACGCAATGATATATCGCGCAGTGCCCACCAGCTTAGCTGGGCGGTAACGTGCTCGCCTCCCATGCAAGCGGTCCCGAGTTCAATTCCCGGCCGGGTTGGAGATATTCACCGCTCGTGGACTGGATGTTGTCATCATCATTTCATCCTCATCACCGGCGCGCAAGTCGCCCAATGTGGCGTCGAATGAATTAAGACTTGCACTTGGTGGCCGAACTTCCCCGAATGGGGGCCTCCCGTCCAACGATGCCATAGCTCATTTCCATTTTCATTTGACAGTCAGAGGTAATGAAATCGGCACAAGCACGTCGGTCATGAACAGCACTTAGTCTACGAACGAAACGCAGCAAATGCCGCGTCAGAAACTTCAGTGCTTACAAATCACGTGTTTGATTATTGAAATGGAGGGCAGATATTAGTATGTCAGGCAACGAAGACTCAGAACAATAATTCCCGTGACACCTCAGACATGAAACGGGTGGTTTCCATGATTTTCCAAGCTAGAAATGCTTGTCTCGGTTGAGCAGATTGTCTACCAGTTGTATTTCCACAGCTTGCTTATCCACTGAACCCAAACTACATGATGCAGCAAGTGTGTTAACTAAACGTACAATGAATGACCAATGGAAATACAATGTTCAGCCACTGCAGTTTTATTGGACTGTAGAAGGCTGTAGTGACTCTGGTGATCGACGCACCGTTCTTGTACAGCGCCGACCGCTTCATGTAAATCTAGGTACACGAAATATACCTTACGACACGCGTCTTTTATTTGCAAGACATTCTGTGTTGACGTTTTGTCTTCTTTTATTATTATCTTCTTTCCTTTCTCAGACCTTACGTCTGGTTAAAAATGGAAAGTGACGCGGACCTTGATCAAGCGTTACTTCCTTTTAACTGTACGGTATATGTTATATTGCATTTAGGAACTTTCGGGTGATTGAACATGTATCAATAATTTCATATTTCTGTAGTTGTATATATAAGTTTGGATGTAGCTGTATTGCGTAGATGTACTGGTGGATATTGTGTGGTAGGACTCCTATTGTTGATAGTATAATTGGTATAATGTCAACTTTATCCTGATGCCACATGTCCTTGACTTCCTCAGCCAGTTGGATGTATTTTTCAATTTTTTCTCCTGTTTTCTTTTGTATATTTGTTGTATTGGGTATGGATATTTCGATTAGTTGTGTTAATTTCTTCTTTTTATTGGTGAGTATGATGTCAGGTTTGCTATGTGGTGTTGTTTTATCTGTTATAATGGTTCTGTTCCAGTATAATTTGTATTCATCATTCTCCAGCACATTTTGTGGTGCATACTTGTGTGTGGGAACGTGTTGTTTTATAAGTTTATGTTGTAAGGCAAGCTGTTGCTGTATTATTTTTGCTACATTTTCATGTCTTCTGGGGTATTCATCTTTAATAATATGCTTGCTGTAATATCTGGTGTTTATTGTTTGATCCTGTATTGCAGTCATGAATCCTTCCGTCTCACTGTATATATTGCCTTTTCTTAGCCATGTGTTGGATGCGTCTTGATCGATGTGTGACTGTGTTAGATGATACGGGTGCTTGCCATGTAGTGTTTTCTTTTTCCAATTTACTTTCTTCGTATCTGTTGATGTTATGTGATCTAAAGGGTTGTAGAAGTGGTTATGAAATTGCAGTGCTGTAGCCGATGAATTTATATGAGTGATTGATTTGTTTATTTTGCTAGTTTCTGCTCGTTCTATAAAGAATTTTCTTAAATTGTCTACCTGTCCATAATGTAGGTTTTTTATGTCGATAAATCCCCTTCCTCCTTCCTTTCTGCTTAATGAGAATCTTTCTGTTGCTGAATGTATGTGATGTATTCTATATATGTGGCATTGTGATCGTGAAAGTGTATTGAGTGCTTCTAGGTCTGTGTTACTCCATTTCACTACTCCAAATGAGTAGGTCAATATTGGTATAGCATACGTATTTATAGCTTTTGTCTTGTTTCTTGCTGTCAATTCTGTTTTCAGTACTTTTGTTAGTCTTTGTCTATATTTTTCTTTTAGTTCTTCTTTAATATTTGTATTATCTATCCCTATTTTTTGTCTGTATCCTAGATATTTATAGGCATCTGTTTTTTCCATCGCTTCTATGCAATCGCTGTGGTTATCCAATATGTAATCTTCTTGTTTAGTGTGTTTTCCCTTGACTATGCTATTTTTCTTACATTTGTCTGCTCCAAAAGCCATATTTATATCATTGCTGAATACTTCTGTTATCTTTAGTAATTGGTTGAGTTGTTGATTTGTTGCTGCCAGTAATTATTATTATTATTATTATTATTATTATTATTATTATTATTATTATGTAGTATTCTGCCTAGTGGCAGGTCCAAGTCTTCGTACGGAGAATTTCTGATTCCACTGCTCCCTGTCTTCAGATTCTTCCTTCAGTCTGTTGTATCTCCTTCCATCTTTCATGTCGTCCAAATGTTGAATTATTCTTCTTCTTCCTCGTCCTGCTTTTCCACAGAGTTTCCCTTTGATGACATCATGTATGAGTCCCTCGTGTCTAAGTACATGTCCAATCCAGTTGGCCTTTCTCTGAAGAATTGTACGCAGAATACTTCTCTTCTCTACTACTCTTCGCAGTACATCGTCATTTTTATGCGATCTGCCCACTTGATCTTTTCCATTCTCCTCCAGCACCACATTTCAAAGCTCTCTAAGTATTTTTTCTCCTTCTTTCTCATGGGCCATGTCTCTGCTCCATACAGTGCAATGCTCCGAATGTAGCACTTTATCAGTTTCTTCCTCAATTCCAAACTCAACTTGCTGGTCAGCAGGGTCCTCTTCTTGTTGAAAGCAGAGGCGATTCTTGCTCGGATTTCGTTGGTGCAGTGGGCATCCCTTGTGATAAAACTTCCCAGGTACTTGAACTGATTCACATTTTCCAGTTCCCGAATGTCAACAGTTATCTTCAAGTGTTTCTCACGTTTTGATATGAGCATAACTTTTGATTTTTCTATGTTGATTTCCATGCCGTATTTTCTCCCCGTTTCCACCATATTGTTCATCATGTGTTGCAGCTGTCTCTGACTTTTGGCAAGCACTGCCAGGTCGTCTGCATACTTGATGGTGTTGATGAGACGTCCTCCTACTTTGAAGTTTCCGCATCCTTTCAGCGCTTCTCTCGCCAGCATTTCTCCATACAGGTTGAAGAGACTTGGCGACAGACAACATCCTTGCCTCACTCCCCTTCATATTTCCACACTGTTCGTTTCTCCATAGTTCTGTCGTACCTTTACCCTTTGTCCCAAGTACAAGTTCCTTATAAATCTCCGATCTCTCCAGTTGATTCCTATTTCCTTAAAGATGTTCATCAATATATTCCAATTGACTCTGTCGAAGGCCTTCTGCCAGTCTATAAAACAAGCGCAAACTGCTTAGTTAACGGCTAAAACTCTCTCTCACAATATCCTCATCATGCTAATGGCGTCTCTGGTCTCTTTTCCTTTCCTGAAGCCAAACTAGTCTTCTCCCATCACTTCTTCAGTTTTGTTTTCCATCGTCTATTTGGTGTTCTTGCAATGATCTTTGCCACATGCGATATCAGACTAATTGTTCTACAGGGTGTTACAAAAAGGTACGGCCAAACTTTCAGGAAACATTCCTCACACATAAAGAAAGAAAATATGTTATGTGGACATGTGTCCGGAAACCCTTACTTTCCATTATAGAGCTCATTTTATTACTTCTCTTCATATCACATTAATCGTGGAGTGGAAACACACAGCAGCAGAACGTACCAGCGTGACTTCAAACACTTTGTTACAGGAAATGTTCAAAATGTCCTCCGTTAGCGAGGATACATGCATCCACCCTTCGTCGCATGGAATCCCTGATGCGCTGATGCAGCCCTGGAGAATGGCGTATTGTATTACAGCCGTCCACAATACGAGCACGAAGAGTCTCTACATTCGGTACCGGGGTTGCGTGGACAAGAGCTTTCAAATGCCCCCATAAATGAAAGTCAAGAGGGTTGAGGTCACGAGAGCGTGGAGGCCATGGAATTGGTCCGTCTCTACCAATCCATCGGTCACTGAATCTGTTGTTGAGAAGCGTACGAACACTTCGACTGAAAAGTGCAGGAGCTCCATCGTGCATGAACCACATGTTGTATCGTACTTGTAAAGGCACATGTTCTAGCAGCACAGGTAGAGTATCCCGTATGAAATCATGATAACGTGCTCCATTGAGCGCAGGTGGAAGAACATGGGGCCCAATCAAGACATCACCAACAATGGCTGCCCAAACGTTCACAAAATATCTGTGTTGATGACGTGATTGCACAATTGCGTGCGGATTCTCGTCAGCCCACACATGTTGATTGTGAAAATTTACAATTTGATCACGTTGGAATGAAGCCTCATCCGCAAAGAGAACATTTGCACTGAAATGAGGATTGACACAGGGTTGGATGAACCATTCGCAGATGTGTACCCGTCGAGGCCAATAAGCTGCTGATAGTGCCTGCACACGCTGTACATGGTATGGAAACAACTGGTTCTCCCGTAGCACTCTCCATACAGTGACGTGGTCAACGTTACCTTGTACAGCAGCTACTTCTCTGACGCTGACATTAGGGTTATCGTCAACTGCACGAAGAATTGCCTCGTCCATTGCAGGTGTCCTCGTCGTTCTAGGTTTTCCCCAGTAACGAGTCATAGGCTGGAATTTTACGTGCTCCCTAAGACGCCGATCAATTACTTCGAACGCCTTCCTGTCGGGACACCTTCGTTCTGGAAATCTGTCTCGATACAAACGTACCGCGCCACGGCTATTGCCCCGTGCTAATCCACACATCAAATGGGCATCTGCCAACCCCGCATTTGTAAACATTGCACTGACTGCAAAACTACATTCGTAATGAACACTAACCTGTTGATTCTACGTGCTGATGTGCTCGATGCTAGTACTGTAGAGCAATGAGTTGCATGTCAACAGAAGCACCGAAGTCAACATTACCTTCCTTCAATTGGGCCAACTGGCGGTGAATCGATGAAGTACAGTACATACTGACGAAACTAAAAGGAGCTCTAACATGGAAATTAAGCGTTTCCGGACACATGTTCACATAACATCTTTTCTTTATTTGTGTGAGAGGAATGTTTCCTGAAAGTTTGGACGTACCTTTTTGTAACACCCTGTATAATCACTACACTTCTTGGATTGCTTTTTCTTCTTAAGTCTTCTTTTGTTGCGTAATATGAACCCATTTGGTTGTCTATCGGGACCAGCGAGCGTATATTTCAGGCTATGATCGTGCAGTAGCACTGGGAGTATTTCAAAGCACAGCGATTAATATTCATAACGGGGGACGACGAATGAGGGCGCTGGGATCGCGCTCGTCGCCACGCACGACCGACGTGCCCCATCTGACAGACACGTACCAATTGTTGCTACAGTCACGGCCGAATAGGCGCAAATACGAATAATTTTCTGGTGTTTGTGCCCCGCCACGCGCTGGAGGCACGCCGCGCATTTCAAAACGCACATTTTCGAAGCAGGCGCAGGGTTCAGTGGCGGCCGCCGGGAGAACGTGTAACCTCATCCCTCTGTAGAGCGCGTACGGCGTACACCGCACCACAATTAATTGACTCAAACCTTTATTC
Source organism: Schistocerca cancellata (assembly GCF_023864275.1). Lineage (NCBI taxonomy): Eukaryota > Metazoa > Arthropoda > Insecta > Orthoptera > Acrididae > Schistocerca > Schistocerca cancellata. The sequence goes on along the minus strand of NC_064627.1, from coordinate 184,774,153 downwards.
TGAACACTTAAGGCGATAGTGTTTAGTCTTACCGACACTGCACCCCAGAAATCCAAAGCGTTCAACACGACGCACCGGTTCACTATTTATCAGACGATGTGGAGCTGTTCATCCCATTTCCGGTACTGAATGACTAAAATTCCATTTGGTTCGAAATTGATATCCATCATCATTACGGAATAAGGGGAGTAGCTCACAATTGGTTCACCTCTTACTTTAGCAACAGGCAGCAAAATGTCATTATTCACAATGTTGATAACGGCTGTGATGTGGTATCTCAGTGGGGTACTGTCAAGTGGGGGGTGCCCCAGGGATCAGTGTTGGGGCCGCTCCTGTTCCTTATTTATATAAATGATATGCCCTCTAGTATTATGGGTAATTCTAAAATATTTCTGTTTGCTTGTTAGTAAAGGATGTTCTCTGCAACATTGACTCGGTTTCAAATAGTGCAGTACATGACCTCAGTTCATGGCTTGTAGAAAATAAACTAACGTTAAATCACAGTAAGACTCAGTTTTTACAGTTTCTAACACACAATTCAACAATACCTGACGTTTTAATCTCACAGAACGGGCATATGATTTGTGAAACTGAACAGTTCTAATTTCTAGGTGTTCAGGTAGATAGTAAGCTGTAGTGGAAAGCCCACGTTCAGGATCTTGTTCAAAGACTTAATACTGCCATTTTTTACTATTCGAACGGTATCAAAAGTGAGTGATAATTCGACACGTAAATTAGTCTACTTTTATTATTTTCATTCACTTATGTCGTATGGTATTATGTTTTGGGGTAACTCTTCCCATTCTAGAAGGATATTTTTCGCTCAGAAACTGGCGGTTCGTGCAATAAGTGGTGTGAGTTCACGAATCTCTTGTCGACCTCTGTTCACGAGTCTGGGTATTTTGACATTGGCCTCTCAATATGTGTATTCCTTATTGCCGTTTCTTGTTACCAATATTAGTTTATTCCCAAGAATAAGCCGCTTTCACTCGGTTAATACTAGGCAGAAATCAAACCTCCATTTGGATCAGACTTTCTTAACTCTTGTGCAAAAAGGTGTGCAGTATACTGCTGCATCCATCTTCAGTAAGCTGCCACTCGAATTCAAAAATCTTAGCAGTAATCCTCGCGCTTTTAAATCGAAACTCAAGAGTTTCCTCATGGGTCACTCCTTCTACTGTCGAGGAGATCCTTGAAAAATTACGCTGATTCTTATTGTATTGCTGATATCGTTTACTTAAACTTATGGACAGACTTTTTTCAGGTTCATGAACATTTATTTTTATGTGTTAATGTTGTAAGTTCATGTACTGACACGTTCCATGATCTTGGAGATTTGCTCCTCAATTTGGCCCTACGGAACTTGCCGTGTGAAAAAAAAAAAAAAAAAAAAATCATCGTCAAAATGACATGTGACCCTATAGCCACGCACACACTCCGGTATTCGTGGCAACATGGAGACAAACGACCTTCAAATGACTGCTTCAGGAATGCCCGTCTATGCCTACTGCGCCAGCTCGTGAAGTTTGCTGGCTGGAAACTAACAATCAATAAATATTGTAAAAGTAACTGTACAATGTGCATGCCACTAAAACTCTGAACCGAGTCCCGGTACGATCAAGGGAGTAGTATGATCTCTCTCCATCCATCTATCTCCTATTTCCATGAAGAAAGTTCCTGTTCTTACCTGAAGGGCGTGTTCTTGAAGATATAAGGGCTGAGAAGTTTCTCCATCTAGAAATTTCTAGAACATTCTGGTATATTAGAGAGAATTCTAGAACATCTCAGAACATTCGAGAGTGCTCTAGAGCATTCCTCAACATTGAAGAATGTTTCGGGATGATCCGGGATGTTCTGTAATGTTCGGGAATAATTTGGAAATTCGGGAAAGCTCCAGAATGTTCGGGAACGTTTCACAACATCTCAGATCATTGTGGTGCATTTTAGAACATTCTCTAATGTTGTTGAATGCTCTGGAACATTGTGGACCATTCGAGGCCTTTTTTGGTGTGTTCTGGATTTCGCCACTGGTGGGGCAACACACTGGTAGGGGTATATAAAGCAAGACACGTCATGGCTTCGAGCGTCAGATTCTTATCATTGACGATAGGAGGAACCGAAAAAAAGTGCAGTGAGTGAATAAAAACAAACAGTGAATTGTGATAACTCAAAATAATACAGTGACTGAATATAAATCGAAAATAAAGTGTGCAAAGTATGTAACGTGTGATTAGTGTATTTGTTAAAAGACCGCGCTGGTCTCCTGGTTCTAGGCGCTCAGTCCGGAGACGCGCAACTGCTACGGTCGCAGGTTCGAATCCTGCCTCGGGCATGGATGTGTGTGATGTCCTTAGGTTAGTTAGGTTTAAGTAGTTCTAAGTTCTAGGGGACTGATGACCACAGATGTTAAGTCCCATAGTGCTCAGAGCCATTTGAACCATTTTTTTGAAGTTGATTTAATTTACATTTTAGGCAATGCGCAACGTGAAAGAGTAGGAGATCTTGCCACTTCTGAAACAAAACGGTGAAAACAAAAAGTACAGCGAATAAACGAAACAGATAAAGGGCGCGAAGTACGTTTAAGTTCCTAACGAACGACAGTGGACACCATGAGAAGCAGAGAAACCGAAGAACAAAGAAATAATGGGATTGAAGAATCAAAAATAGCGACATAATCTTATAACAAAAAACTGCGAACTCAAACCAGCCATGAAAATGCACGAACGAGGAAAGTAAATAGCACAACCAAACAAATGAAGCATTCCATTACGACCCGACGAAAGAATATAACACACAAACACGTCGTAATCGGAAAAATGGATAACATTTGCTAATTTTTAAACGCGAAAAAATTCACTGGAAAAACACCAGGATTCTGTTGCATGAATCGAAAAATTCGATTACTAACTCTCTGGGCGACGCCGGGTACTCCAGCTACAGCTAGTACAATATACACGTCTTCCCTTGGTATCGCAGACATGGTGCATGGGTGAAAAATCGGGCTACATGGCAGGCTTGTCAAACATCCGTATAGTTTTCAACTCGTTTGGGATGCGAACTGTACTCGGGTGGTGCATTATCCTGTTGGAATATGTCACTTTGTACCCTGGTCATGAATGGTGTGGCAACAAGTCTTACCATACTTTCTAGATATCGATGAGCATTCATTTATGACGTGGCAGATACCAGATCTCATCTGTTGTCACATCCAGTACCTCTGCATATCAGGATCCACGACTTCCAGAAGTAGCAGTCTAGATATTCGCTGCTTCAAATAGCCTTACACTTCTACGGACACGCTGTCGTCGCTCCGAATGAAAAAAAAAAAAAAAAAAAAAAACAGAGATTCTTCGCTGAAGACTGCAGAATCTTGCAGCTGGTTCTGGCTCCACACCAAGCCAGTACACGTTTGCGGCATGCTGTTAGCAGTGTCCATTTCTCTGTATGACCAGAAGAGAACTCTTCTTTCGGAACCATGCCTTTTTTTTCAAATGTGGATATTTTGCCCGCCACTTTGAGATCCTTGATTATTGTGGTGTTCCTGTAAGCGCTCCAGCAGTTTCCAAGAAGCTCTTTTTATTATTTTAGTCGAGGATTCGCTGGCTGACGGCAATATAAAGGGTGGGCTTCCGCAGTCACAGCCTTCCTTTTCTCGCATCTGTCTAGTGCTGCCCTCTATCGACAAAAGAGCGGATCACTCGCGTGACGTACGAATTTCTTGTTTGGTTTCAACAGGAAAAAAAAAACAATGGATTAGTTCATGTTCAGAAATAGGAAACAGAAGGTTCTCAGCAGAACCAACTAACGGGATACAGACCTGTGTCTGAGTAACATAGTGTAAGAGGGTGACACAGTGTGTTTGAGTCCCTTGCGTTTCACAATACACAGAGCAAGGCGCCAAATATTTCATCTGAAATAAATTTTGGTTCGTTAAAGATGCTATGTTACTTATAACCCGTCTTGATTGCAAAAATGTTTATTCACATGACCGGTTTCGGTTCCTCTAGAACAATCTTCAGATCTGCAATTTCGGCTAGAGTTCACATTCACATAATGTGACGCAGCATGTGAAGGTTGCTGTGTGTAAACGGGTTACACCTGTAACTGAAATTGCAGATCTGAAGATGGTTCTAAAGGAACCTAAACAGGTAATGTGAATAAACATTTTCGCAATCAAGATAGGTTACAAGTAACATTGTATAACTAGTGATCGTGGTATCCCTCCAGGCATTACGTATGTTTTTGCAAAGTTAAAGATAGTGTTAACCTCCTTCCACTTTGAGGAATAATGGCTAGTGCTCATGGAAGAAAAACAAACGCATTTTCGCAAAATAATTAACTATTTTTAATGGAATTGTGGTATTCAGTTGCACCAGAACAGAAGATTAGTGTGGCGAAACAGACCAGAAAGTAATAAAGTTGTTAACATCGAATATATGCTTAAGTGTTAGGAAGACTTTTCTAAAGATATTTGTCCGGAGTGTTGTCTTGTAGAGAACTGATAAGTGGACGATAAACAGTGTAGATAAGAAGATGATAAAATCTTTTGAAATGTGGGTTCATAGAATAATACTGAAGATTTGATGGGTAGATCGGATTAGTAATAATGAGAAAGTACATAGAATTGGGAAGCAAAAAAAAAAAAAAATGCGGCCCAACTTGACTAAAAGAAGGGATCGTTTCATTGGACACATCCTGACGCATCAAGAAATCGTTAATTTGGTAATGGAGGGAATTGATGAGGCTAAAAAATTCAGAGGGAGACCAAGGCTTGAATACAATAAAGAAATGAAACTATATGATCGGATCCCATTATTGGTCGGGAGACGCCACCCGGTGTAGTTCGGCCGTCCAGTAGAAGACAAAATAAACACCGTCCGAACAGGCCTTGGAGACACAAGGATACCGACCGGTCGCCATATCATCCTCAAGTATACTCAAGTATACTCAAGCATACTCAAGCATCACTGGATGCGGATACGGAGGGGCATGTGGTCAGCACAACGCTCTCCGGGCCGTTGGTAGTTTTCGTGACTGGGGTGGCTACTTCTAAATCAACTAACTCCTCAATTGGCCTCACAAGGGCTGAATGCACCCCCCTTGCCAACAGCACTCGGAAGACCCAGACGGTGATCCATCCAAGTGCCAGCAAAGCCTGTCAGCGCTTACCTTCGGTATCTGACGGGAACCGGTATTAATACTGCGGCAAGGCCGTTGGCACTCAGTAAAACAGTGGAGTTTATCACAGGTTTAGGTGGCGATAATGGGACAGGTCTCATTAAGTGTCACACCTATGTTTCTGGCACGGCTGGGCATGTACCACGTCGGTAAAGCATTTTCAGCACTTTAGTAACACACAGCGCTAGCGCACTGGTTCTCACGGTGCCTGGGGGAGCTTCCCATGTGGTACTTGTCAGTTTCCGTACTATGCTGTTTCTGGCAGAAACTTCCTGTTTTATGTTCAGGTGGTCCAGAGACACTCCTAGATATTTCGTTGTCTGGCAGTGTTCAAGAGTAATTCCTTCCCACGTGATCTGAAGGGTTTTAGCTCTTGTTTGTTCCTGAGGTGGAGTACACAGGTCTGAGTTTTGGCAGCATTCGCCTTCAGGTGATTTTCATAACAGTAGGTGGTAAATTCTTCCAGTGCTTTAGACAAGGGTTGTTTCATCTTTTCAAAACAGTCCGCCTTAGCAGTGAATAGCCAGTCATAGCACTAAATTAATGAACTTAAATGTAATTTAATTAATTTTTGTCACCGATATATACAAATCCATAGTCTTCACACCGTACAGAGCTACTTTGCTTTACAAACGGAAATGTCGCTTTCAGAAAGTACAGCTAATTGTTTGGCGACTCCATGGAGTGCTGTGTGCACAACGACCATATACGTGAAATTAGAAGGAAGGTCAGCGTTGGCCGTAATATTCAAGATGGAAATCCCCGTTTCTTTTCTTCAAAAGTTCGGTCAGTGGTTACTGTCAAACCTTTTTTGCTTATAGAAACTGCAGTCAGAAACCAGCTGTCAATGGGTATCATAAACAGCAGCTGGCCCAAGTTCGTAACAGACAGTGGATACATACAATGTGCTCGATATTTGCTCGGCGACATTCCCCAAGTAATACTGTCAGAATCCTCTATCGCTTGGTTTACTAATGAAACGTTTCGTGAAATTTGTGACCAACTTGATCCGTTTCGACGAAGCAGCATCATGAATATATTTACAACCGTATCGTTTTACGTATTAATTGGTAGTATTATGTTCTTACAACTTCTTGTTTGGAAGCTACAGAAAAGAAGCGATACCTTTATCTAGATTGCTCTAGTGGCTAGCGTTGTTGACTCACGATATAGGGATCCAAAGTCCTATTCCCGGTCTAGTAGGGTCTTTTCCACTCTGGGACAGGGTGCTTATATTTTCTTCAAAATTTGATCTCATTACAATCCACGCATAAGTCTCCGAAAAAGCATAAATTAGAAAAGATTGCGCTGGACGGGATTTCCCAACTAATAATGACATAAGATTATTTCGTTTCATTTCTTTACTGTATTCAAGCCTAGGTCTCTGTCTGCAATTTTTAGCCTCCACAATTCCCTCCATTACCAAATTAACGATACCTTGATGCGACAGAATGTGTCCAATCAAACGACCCCTCTTGTTAGCCAAGTTGTGAAGTAAATTTATTTTCTTCCGAAAAATGGTTCAAATGGCTCTGAGCACTATGGGACTTAACATCTATGGTCATCAGTCCCCTAGAACTTAGAACTACTTAAACCTAACTAACCTAAGGACAGCACACAACACCCTATTTTCTTCCGAATTCGATTTAATTCCTCATCATTACTCATCCGATCTGCTCACCAAATATTCAGTATTATTTTACGGTAGCACATTTCGAAAGATTTTATCATCTTATTGTCTAAAATGTTCATCGTCCACGTATCATTTCTCTACAAGACAACACTATAGCACAAATATCTTCTGAATAGACTTCCTAACACTTAAGCATATACTCGCTGTTAACAACTTTTTTACTTACTGGTTTGTTTGGCCACACTAATGTTCTGTCCTGCTGCTCGTGAATGCCACAATTCCGATAAAAATAGTTAATTATGATGCGAAAAAGCGTTTGTTTTTCCTTCACCCGATTATTCCTCAAAGTGGAAGGAAGTTATCAATATCTTTAACGAATCAAAACTTATTTGAGATGAAGAAATTAGACGGCTTGCTCTATACATTATGAAACGGAAGGGACGAAGAGGAAACCACTATATCACCCACTTACACTACGTCAGACAGAAACAAATCTGTATCCGGTTTGTTGATTCTGGGAGAGAACCTTCTGTTTCCTAATTGCTGCGTGTGAACTAATATGCTGTTTTTCTCTTGAAAGCAAGTAATAAATTTGTACGTCACGAGGGTGACTCCTCCTTTTGTCGCCGGAGGGCAACACCAGATGACGAATTAGAACTAATAGCTTGCTACTGTCGAGAGGTAGATTGGACTAACGTTAGCGAGGAAGAGGAGCGGTAAGTTGTTAGTTGGGAAGGCATGTAAGGAATATGCAGTGTCAGTTGATGTATTTTGTAATGCATTATAACTTGTTTCATAACAGATATTTTGCCTAGACCATTAAACGCGGAAGAATTTGTTTCATGCGTTGTTATGCTATTGAAGGGAGTGAGTTATAAACAAGTTGAACTCTTAAACATTAAATTTGCCACAATATTTGTGGACGTTAAAAACTGACAAATATATGTAAATGAAATTCATTTTTGATAATGAAAATCTGAAAGCTTTTCCTTTTTTCTTGTGATAGTTACTGTTAACCAAAAATAAAATCTTAATTAACCTGTTGTATTGTATTGTATGTATGTTATCCGGGGGCCTAGAAACGACGGAGAGGCGCCGTCCCCGCCGCAACCGCAGTGGTCCACAACCCCACGACGACTACCGCAGTCCACTTCACCCCTCCGCCGCCCCACACCGAACCCAGGGAACGTCTCACGGCTCTGAGCACTATGGGACTTAACATCTATGGTCATCAGTCCCCTAGAACTTAGAACTACTTAAACCTAACTAACCTAAGGACATCACACAACACCCAGCCATCACGAGGCAGAGAAAATCCCTGACCCCGCCGGGAATCGAACCCGGGAACCCGGGCGTGGGAGGCGAGAACGCTACCGCACGACCACGAGATGCGGGCGGGAACGTCTCACACCAGACGAGTGTAGCCCCTATGTTTGCGTGGTAGAGTAATGGTGGTGTACGCGTACGTGGAGAACTTGTTTGCGCAGCAATCGCCGACATAGTGTAACTGAGGCGGAATAAGGGGAACCAGCCCGCATTCGCCGAGGAAGATGGAAAACCGCCTAAAAACCATCCACAGACTGGCCGGTTCACCGGACCTCGACACAAATCCGCCGGACGTATTCGTGCCGGGGACCAGGCGCTCCTCCCCTCCCGGAAAATCGTGCGTTAGACCGCACGACCAACCGGGTGGGCATTAATTAACCTGACAGCGAAACTTTCTCATATTATTCTAATTCTATTCAGCCACCTATTAACAACCAAACGAATTTTCTTCAAATTTCTGATAATGTGAAGTGGAATAAATGCTGATTTTGATGTCCGTAACGAGCAACTTATTGTAAGTAATAAATGTGTCGAATATTTTCAACACAGTCCCAAAGGAACTAGCAATTCAATAATCCACAAAAATACAAGAACAGAAGAGGCTTTTGGTTAGCTGGTGGCGTGTACTCTTTGTATTTTCATATATTATAAAAATATTTTTGGAGAACTGTAAAGGGAATTTTCACTTCGGCGAAAGAACGGATTTTCGTAAATCGAATAAGATACGTACTGTTATCATTTTACCATTTATCCCTGCAGGTGTCGCACACACAAGAAAACCAGACCTTAGAAAGCTACAAAATATAAGAGGAATACTGCATATGCCAGTTACAGTTTGACAGTCCAAGAGAGAGACGATACGATTTCTCGTAAGGCAAACTTTAGGGACAAGAGTATCCTGTAGGCGAAGTCGTCGTCACGCCAAACTACGCTGAAGTTACGGCGTGTCTGTGGGGACACCCAGGTGGCGCTATAGATCAGCTGCCGTGTGTCCTGATACCGGAGCGGAGTGGCGCCGTGTTTGCGGCCGCACCACGTGGCACTCAGCCCTTGTTTGAGTTGACCCAGGGGTGCACGTGCGCACACACGCTACTGCGCTAACACCCCCTTATGCACCTCTAGGGCGGGCCTTCCCACGCGGCTGGCAGAGAGCACTGGGGCTCAGGTAGGCGGCTCTTAGACCACACGCCGGCGCCCTGCATACTACCGAGATGTGTACTCTGTAGCGAATGGGGTGCGATGGGCAACTCAGAAGAGTGCCTCCGAGGGGTGGGGCGCGGAGTTGGCAAACAGCCCCCCACTCCCTCCACCCCCTTGCTGCCTTGCCGTTTCCTGCTGTCAGAGGTCAGTGGTGATGCATGCGCAAAATAACGTACGGAAACGAATTCTCGTCATAAGTGCTGGTCGATTCCACCCCGCTCTTTATTGACATAACTGTTGCAGACTGCACACAGGTGGTTCCAAAGCGTACGATAATGCGTAGCGCCTCTACATCGTCCCTACTGAGATTAGAAATATGTGAACAGAAAAGGTGTGCAGTGTGAGTCACGCGTAAGACAGATCGCGTCAGATGGCTCCAGTGTATGTAGTTTCTATGCGATATTATAGAGGTCACTAACTGACAGACACAATCAAGATACTGTTTAAAAATTATTACTATTATTGAAACTTCCTGGCACATTAAAAGTGTGTGCCGGACCGAGACTCGAACTCAGGGCCTTTGCCTTTCGCGGGCAAGTACTCTACCAACTGAGCTACCCAAGCACGACTCACGCCCCGTCCTCACAGCCTTATTTCTGCCAGTACCTCGTCTCCTACCTTCCAACCTTTACAGAAGTTCTCCTGCGAACCATGGAGAACTAGCACTCCTGAAAGAAAGGATATTGCGGAGACGGCTTAGCACTTGCCCACGAAAGGCAAACACCCCGAGTTCGAGTCTCGGTCCGGCACGCAGTTTTAATCTGCCAGGAAGTTTCATATCAGCGCACACTCCGCTGCAGAGTGAAAATTTCATTCCGGATTACTATTATTGCATTTCGTTATGAGAGAGAAATAAAGTTAAAGTTTTTATGCTATACATTGAATAATAGGTCACGTGACTAAATTTCGAGAATGATATGTGTGTTAGTCATTGCTACCGGGCAATTTGCACTGAAGAGCGAAAGAAACTTGTACACCTGCCTAATATCGTGTGAGTCCCTACTAGCACGCAGAACTGCCGCAACACGACGTGGCATGGACTCTACTAATGTCTGAACTACTACTGGAGGGAACTGACACCATAAATCCTGCAGAGCTGTCCATAAATGCGTAAGAGAACGATGGGGTGGAGATCTCTTCTGAACAGCACGTTGCGAGGCATCCCAGATATGCTCAATAATGTTCATGTCTAAGGAGTTTGATGGCCAGCGGAAGTGTTCAAACTAAGAAGAGTGTTCCTGTAGTCACTGTGTAGCGCTTTTGGATGTGTGGGGTGTCGCATTGTCCTGCTGGAATTGCCCAAGTCAATCGGAATGCACAACGGACATAAATGGATGCAGGTGAACAGACACAATGCTTACGTACGTGTCACCTGTCAGAGTCGCATCTAGACATATCAGGTGTCCCATGTCACTCCAACTGAACACGCCCCATACCATTACAGAGCCTCCATCAGCCTGAACAGTTCCCTGCTGACATGCACCGTCCATGGATTCGTAAGGATGTCTCCATACCCGTACATGTCCATCCGCTCGATACAATTTGAAACGAGACTCTTCCGACCAAGAGACATGTTTCCAGTCCAATGTCAGTGTTGATGGGCCCGGGCGAGGCGTCAAGCTTTATGTCGTGCAGTCATTAAGGGTGCATGAGTGGGCCTTCGGTTCCGAAAGCTCATATCGATGATGTTTCGTTGAATGATTCGCACGTTGTCACTTGTTGATGGCCCAGCAATTAAATCTGCGGTAATTTGCGGGAAGGTTGCACTTCTGTAGCGTTGTACGATTCTCTTCAATCGTCGTTGGTCCCATTCTTGCAAGATCTATTTCCGGCCGCAGCGATGTCGGAGCCTGGATGTTTTACTGGATTCCTGTATTCTCGGTACACTCGTGAAACGGTCGTACGGGAAAATCCCCACTTCATCGCTACCTCGAACATGCTGTGTGCCATCGCTCGTGTGCCGGCTATAACACCACGTTCTAACTCATTTAAATCCCAATAAGGTGCCATTGTAACAGCAATAACCGATCTAACAACTGAGCCAGACACTTGTCTTATATAGGCATTGCTGACCGCAGCGCCGTATTCTGCCTGTTTACATATTTCTGTATTTGAATCGCATGCCTATACCAGTTTCTTTGACGCTAAAGTGTATTATAAACTATCTCGTCAGTTTATGGTATTGGGGAAATGAGATTACTATTTCGGAAAAATAGTTCTGTTAAAAGGGAATTAATTTTATACACTCCTGGAAATGGAAAAAAGGACACATTGACACCGGTGTGTCAGACCCACCATACTTGCTCCGGACACTGCGAGAGGGCTGTACAAGCAATGATCACACGCACGGCACAGCGGACACACCAGGAACCGCGGTGTTGGCCGTCGAATGGCGCTAGCTGCGCAGCATTTGTGCACCGCCGCCGTCAGTGTCAGCCAGTTTGCCGTGGCATACGGAGCTCCATCGCAGTCTTTAACACTGGTAGCATGCCGCGACAGCGTGGACGTGAACCGTATGTGCAGTTGACGGACTTTGAGCGAGGGCGTATAGTGGGCATGCGGGAGGCCGGGTGGACGTACCGCCGAATTGCTCAACACGTGGGGCGTGAGGTCTCCACAGTACATCGATGTTGTCGCCAGTGGTCGGCGGAAGGTGCACGTGCCCGTCGACCTGGGACCGGACCGCAGCGACGCACGGATGCACGCCAAGACCGTAGGATCCTACGCAGTGCCGTAGGGGACCGCACCGCCACTTCCCAGCAAATTAGGGACACTGTTGCTCCTGGGGTATCGGCGAGGACCATTCGCAACCGTCTCCATGAAGCTGGGCTACGGTCCCGCACACCGTTAGGCCGTCTTCCGCTCACGCCCCAACATCGTGCAGCCCGCCTCCAGTGGTGTCGCGACAGGCGTGAATGGAGGGACGAATGGAGACGTGTCGTCTTCAGCGATGAGAGTCGCTTCTGCCTTGGTGCCAATGATGGTCGTATGCGTGTTTGGCGCCGTGCAGGTGAGCGCCACAATCAGGACTGCATACGACCGAGGCACACAGGGCCAACACCCGGCATCATGGTGTGGGGAGCGATCTCCTACACTGGCCGTACACCACTGGTGATCGTCGAGGGGACACTGAATAGTGCACGGTACATCCAAACCGTCATCGAACCCATCGTTCTACCATTCCTAGACTGGCAAGGGAACTTGCTGTTCCAACAGGACAATGCACGTCCGCATGTATCCCGTGCCACCCAACGTGCTCTAGAAGGTGTAAGTCAACTACCCTGGCCAGCAAGATCTCCGGATCTGTCCCCCATTGAGCATGTTTGGGACTGGATGAAGCGTCGTCTCACGCGGTCTGCACGTCCAGCACGAACGCTGGTCCAACTGAGGCGCCAGGTGGAAATGGCATGGCAAGCCGTTCCACAGGACTACATCCAGCATCTCTACGATCGTCTCCATGGGAGAATAGCAGCCTGCATTGCTGCGAAAGGTGGATATACACTGTACTAGTGCCGACATTGTGCATGCTCTGTTGCCTGTGTCTATGTGCCTGTGGTTCTGTCAGTGTGATCATGTGATGTATCTGACCCCAGGAATGTGTCAATAAAGTTTCCCCTTCCTGGGACAATGAATTCACGGTGTTCTTATTTCAATTTCCAGGAGTGTATTTGTGAATTTTTCGAAATTATTTATGTTAATTTACTGTTCTGATTCAGTAACGGATTTTGTTTGGATGTGTATATATGTGCAGGATGGAGTGCGTTGATGCTGCTTTCCGATTGGCTGTGAAATTAGCATATTCGCGCGTATTTTGGCAGCTAAAAGCTGCTTTTGTGTAGAGAGAGAGGAGCAGAGCCGTGGCTTGGTTCTCATAGTGATCAGATTTATTGATACGTGTTCTGTTAAAAATTATTAATATTGTGATATTTCGGTACTAAAATGTTTGAGAAGTGCCGTAAAGGATGGATGAGAATTCCAGTTAATGCACAGGGGTGAAATTGTAAATACCACGTGACGTATTGCTTACTCGCAACATCGAACAATTTGTTCCAAGGGACTGATACTAACAACATCTGAGCGAGTAATTCTAAAAGAATTAATCCGTTTGTAAACTTTCGGTGAAGGATAACCACCAACTAGCTAGTGTTTGAATGAGCTGTGCATGTGAACTTTACAAATTATGTACAGTTTAGAGTAAGGCTTGGTAATGACTGGTGTGTGCAAGCTTATCGTAGAAGAGTGAAATATTACGCACCCAAATACTTTTAATTAACTATTCCTTTATCGCCAAAACAATTTTAGTGCGACTTGAGATTAAGGTGTGCACAGCCGTTTTTCCTATAGCTTTTTCCGGCCGATAAATATATTCTAGTATCTTCAACCAGGCTTGCGTATGTAAGAAGAAATTCAAGACCAGGTGAGTGGAACCTTGCAAATCACGCTGCGTCGCCGCAACTTCCCTGCGGGAGCCGCATTTTCTGATGACCAAATGGGGTGTCTACGACCCTTCTTGCTAACTACAGAAGCGCCAGTAATAATCGCAGAGTTCTTTGTCTTATATCGAGCTATTCTTATGTACTGTAGCAGACCGATTTTCTTTCAGTTCACTTTCTGATACACTTCAATAACGATGCACTCGGTACCTAATTTTCTGCATGCAAATGTTTTACAAATAAAGCTTGCACTTTTGTCATTTGTTGTGTACTGTTATATGTCTGTAAGATACCATTATGTGGAAAAGTATGCTTACATCAGTGTTTCAACAAAACTAATGTCATATGAAAGCAATATTTCAAAAACGACACAACTTTGCACATAGTTTACAGCATATTGCATTATATATGAATTAAAAAACCAACCAATCAAGAATGTATAACTCTTAATCGAGATGCAATGAACAAGCAGGATGTTACTGTAATTTTATAACTAGCTCGAACTTCAAAATTAATTGAAATTATTTGTTTCTAAGATCATATTTGTCAACATATGTCTAAAAAAAGAAAATTTTTCTCAAAATTTCAATAGTGTCAATTACATTTTGTGATTTAGTTAGACAAAATGTTTTGTTTGTCTTGCAGACCAACAATTTTTGCATTTAACTTCAGTTTTGTAGGAATTTAAAGAATGAATGTGACATAGTAATTGTGTTTATTCTGTATATAGGGAGTAAGTACAAAAATGTTCCGGGAAACTCAGGAATACAGAAATACAAGACGCTGAGGAGTGAAATAAATAGGAAGTGCAGGGAAGCTAAGACGAAATGGCTGCAAGAAAAATGAGAAGACATCGAAAAGAAATGATTGTCAGAAAGACTCAGCCTACAGAAAAGTCAAAACAACCTTCGGTGACATTAAAAGCAAGAGTGATATCATTAAGAGTGCAACTTTAGTTCCACTGGCATTGTTGCCTGGCAACTGAGTGCAATCCAACCCATGTTTAGTTTTCATTGAGCCAATTTTAATGTCAACTGATTATGTATTGTGAAAAATTTTGTTTCAGTTTAGAAAAAGAGGAAACAAACTGTGGAAACGCATATAAACCTGTCTTTATCTTGCGTTTGAGTGCGTGAATGATATACTACACACATTAATATCTATTTTGACTACCCCACCTACAAAGTCCACGGAATTGCAGGGAAGCTAAGACGAAATGGCTGCAAGAAAAATGAGAAGACATCGAAAAGAAATGATTGTCAGAAAGACTCAGCCTACAGAAAAGTCAAAACAACCTTCGGTGACATTAAAAGCAAGAGTGATATCATTAAGAGCGCAAAAAAATCATGTCTTATTTCAAGCAAGTTACAAGTAAAATCTAACATCACTTTTATTGTACCATTTGTAGCAGATTGTTATATCTACACAGTCGGTTTGCAAGTTAACAAATTTCTAGTACGTATGGGCTCAAAGAGTGCCCTACTTTTTTTTTGTAGGGCAATCGAAAGAAAAATTATAAATTCCTTGGCACACGATACACTGAGAAGTCTGAATACAGCTAAGGAGCTGCGTCAAGTGGTCCATCTACAACGGATACCTCGCCATATACGTATTAGGGCCAGACGACTGTTAACTTGGATATGATGTTTTTATTAGGAACCTATCCTAATATTTTTTGTATTTTTTAATATTGTTTAATATTACTTTTAATATTTTTTTTATATTTCCATCAAATGAAGTGGTTAGTTTGTCTTCCCTTTAATCGGTTTTTATTCACAGCTCTGAACGCATTTATTTTCTGCGAAAATAAAAAAACAATTGGAATCTTGCTGGGCCAGATGCATATGGCGAATTTTGTTATTCACAGCTCTGAACGCATTTATTTTCTGCGAAAATAAAAAAACAATTGGAATCTTGCTGGGCCAGATGCATATGGCGAATTGAGATTACCTTATAAAAGGTATTTTAGCCGTTACAAAAATTACTTCTGTTACTCTTTTATACCAAACTAATCAACTCATCCATGCTCAATGCGTAAAGAATTTTCCGTTGTATTGGACAACAAATTTCTTTACTAAACGTAGATCCGACGTCCATAGTGTCGCTACACAATAGTTATGCGGTTGATCTCGAACAAGAAGCAGTCCGACTACAGAGCGGTTAGGAGGAAGAAGGACAGGGGTGGTAGAAGAAATGTTCATCATCACAGTTTGAGAACAAAGCAAGATGTGCCCTCTTAACTTTTCATATCATCGGTTTATGTTAGCTCTGGCTAGTTTTGAAATCTGTCTGCTGAATATTATGCATCAAAAACAGAAAGTATGGTCGGTGACCCATTCGATAGGTGTAGTAGTTAAGGTTATACAAGGTGATTCATGTGCCCCTACCTATGAGTGTCAAGCAACCTGCAACACCTTCAAAAAGTACGGTACGCACGAGATTTCCGTATTCTCTCACTTGCTACGTGCAAGTTATTGGCCCTACACCAAAAATGAACAGGAACTTTTTGTACAAAATTTAATGTAGTTAAATTTTGAACTGATGTATGTTTTCGCTGGGGGCCACGGTATTCGAGTTATTCAAGAAAAACGTTTTTCTAGAATAATTATAAAACTTCAGCCTCTAGCGAAAACATGTCTCAGAACAAAATGAAACTGTATCAAATTTACTAGAAAAAAGTCTTGTTCATTTTTATGTAGGACTAATATTTTGTGAATAGCGAGCGAGAGAATATGAAAATAATGCGTGTAGTATTTGAAAACGTTGTGGGTTGCATAAAATCCACAGGGGCAGCTCAATTACCCTGTATTTTGGTACACTTTTGGAGAAGAAAACTTTACGATCTGGTTCTTTCCCGCTGTCCCATCTGTTCATTCCACACATATACCGTACTTGACAGAGCAAGAACTACGTTACATCTCACAGTCTTTCTTTCACTACCGTTAACCACTACAAACAAGGTGGATCACAAAAGACATAGCATCTTTTTTCCGATGTGTGAGAAACGATGACGGGTTAACTTTGGGGAGAGCTCATAGTCGACGTCACTAACACACGAGTGCGGTGTGGTGCTGGAACTATAAACTCGTAAAAAATTGAAAGAGTGATTTCGAAAAAACTACTCAGACCTAATGGACACTTGCACACTATTGACGGTTGTTCATCTCATTCAAAATGGCGTACGCGAGATAAGTCTATCAGGGGAAACCTTCATTAGCCCTGCTCCGACTGCAGGCAAAGAAATATAGTTACTTTTGGGTAACTCCCTTATAACAAAGTACTCTCAAGAAAGTAGCTCTACGAAAAGTGCACGGAAGACGCATTAAGTTGGAAATGTAGGCCATAAACATGAACAAAATTTTAAAATCTGGTTTTATCAATAATAATGATGTGCATTACTGCGTATGTT
Source organism: Schistocerca cancellata (assembly GCF_023864275.1). Lineage (NCBI taxonomy): Eukaryota > Metazoa > Arthropoda > Insecta > Orthoptera > Acrididae > Schistocerca > Schistocerca cancellata. The sequence continues at coordinate 184,756,974 of NC_064627.1, read as the reverse complement.
CCAGTGGCAACCAAAAGATTCGAAGAAAACATTAGAGAACGAAGAATTAATTTTACTGCCACGCTGTTGTAGACTACCTAACAGAACATAATTATCACTAGCAAAATTCCTGACTGATTCCTAGATACTCAAAATCAACAATAATATACAATTGACCGTAATACAGTTGAATCATTCCGTTTATAAAGTTTCTATCTAAAGTCTTGACTCCTGTCACAAATTTTGCTGACACATATCCATTGCAAAATACCAACAAGCAACCAAACAAACCGACAGTACAGTAAGAAACGGAACAGTATTCGATATCGCAACGAATTAAGATAAAAGTAATACAAAAATACGCACTGAAATATATTCGATAAAACTGGGCGAGATGAATGTTTTAGTTTTAAATAACCCCGTAAATTACGAGATGTACAATTCTTTTCAAATAACGGCCACACGAGAGATCGCGTGTTTGTGAAAGGTGACGTTACGAAAAATTGACAATGTGACTTGCAGCTGACAGGTAGAAGCAATGCGCATGCAGATGAAGTAGGACGCAAATCAACGGTATGAAAACCGCTAGCTAAAATCCATTAGCAATAATGAATACCCTGACTATATTTGCATCCATCAGCGTTCAGTGTAAACGTACAAAAAAAACCTCTCAAAAATGGAAAATAGTCCACTGAGGCTGCCTGTAAAACGCGAAGCTTGCGTCCAATGGCTGAATGATACGCATTCAGGTAGAGTTGTTAGAACCAAGAAGTGATTTCAGAAAAGAAAGAAATAAGAAATTCAGAGAGCCAACAGCAAGCAATTTCTGAAAGCTACCACGAGGAACAAAGCTAGACTGATGAATTAGTTACGTTAAAATAGGTCTTTCTCTCTCACCTAAGTTGTTTTTCTTACCTATTACGGAAAATGTGACATCGAAAATTAACTGAGAAAAATCGATTTTTAGCGCAATAGTATAAGTTTCAGCAACTTAAGATTTTCGGAGGATATTGCTCTATTGTCCACCGAATCATGCCGTGCTGGTTACTGCCGTTCACTTTAAATTTGTGTTAAGTGGCTACCCATAAACCTTTCCAAAATTATATTTATTTACAAACAGTTGGTCACAGTACGTTCTGGAATATAAAACACCAGAAATATTCGGTCACTTCTAACTGTGAAACATTGGTCAATTCTGAGATTGAAGACGATAGTAAAGCTAACAAACAATTTCTGGTTAGTGTAGTCTACCAGAGATAACACCTGGATGTAAGATCCGAATATAGAACGAATTTTCTAACGTTAAAACCCACAAAAGATCTACGGAAATACTGATACTGAGTTTTGTACGCAAAGGCGGAACGAGGTTAACAGAAATATGTTTTGTTACAACAATCACTGGTGTACTATTATGCGCACTACATAGAAATGGCATTAAACTAACCACGATGTCACAAGTGCAGGGCACAAGTGGGCAAAAGAAAGGTACCAGGTAAAATCGCGGATTTGTTGTCTGGAGCACCTGTGTTGTAGGATGAGCCTAGTGATTTGCTCTGTTTGGTGATCAGTGCCCAATTCTTCTAGGATAGTAAATAAAAATCCTCTACCTATGAAACAGTAGATTTTCCGAAAAATTCGTTTATAGATTTGAAGTTGTCACTTTATTTTACACGCGATCTGGCTTGCGGGAAACCTTCCTTGTATTCACCTGTTTATTCATGTAGTCGCATTTGCATCTTGTCTGACATTTGTTCATGACAGAGACAAAAAAATACCTGCGTGATTATTTATCAATTTTCTATTTACTTTACAATGCAAAGGAAGCATTAAACCAGGGATTCATTGGGATATCCTCTTTGAACTGTATGTTTCATGTGAATGAAATTTGCTTCTGCGTTGTCCAATTCGTTTGCGGTTTTCATCAGTTGAGCTATGAGTGGAATATTCCTGGGGGATTCAGGGCTCTTGTAGCCAGAGTTATCGAACGATTATCTTTTGTTTTCTGTTTTTAGCCATTTCGATTCTGAAATGTAAGCATCAATTAAAGTTTCATTTTTATAGTTAACGGTGCAGTTCTGAGCGCTTCGAGGCTAACTGGTAGTCAGACGTTCACCAAGGATGGGTGGCCATATCATATTCCCCTATTTATTCAAATAATCACATTCCCAATCTTGTCCGTAGATGCAGGATGAAAATGAGATTTGTGTATTAGAGAGACCGAAAAAATTATCAGTGTAATTATTTATCACTTTTCTCCTCATTTTCCAAGTTAGAGGAAACATTAAAGCTGTTGACCGTTCAATGGAATATTCTCCTTGATGCCAATATTTTGTACAAATATTATTTCGTTCCATTTTGAGTTTTTCTTTAGTTGCCTTTGTTTGAATTCCCGAACGGCTTCGTTATTCTTGAGTTCCTTTATTACTCGTTCTACCTCACTCCGAAACGTATCGGGCGATCTTGGCTGTCCGTAGTCGGATTTTTTTTTTGTCAGAGTTCGAGTGAGAAAGCTCAGTATCAGTTCCAACTTTTTCGCTATTTATGACATTATTTGGGACCTATCGAGGCTAATTACTTTGACCTTACAGTTAGATGTTCAATGCGGCTGGGTGCTTCGCTCCAGCCTTTAGCTGGTTGATATTCAGAGATAGAATCATCTTAATTAAAACTTTCTGCCTGATTAAACTATGGGCTGGGTCGGGACTCGAACCCGCAACCTTTTAGTTTCGCAGGAAATGCTCAGCAGGCTTACCTATCCACGCACGACTCCTGACCTGTTTGCACACCTTTATATCCGGCAGTAACTCTTTCCTACTTTACAATCTGCCGCGAAGTTTCAAAATGGAATACACTCCTCTGCAGAATGAAACTTCATTCAGTATTATCTTCATTTATTACTTTGCAAAATTTATTCATTGGGCTCCACTTATACCTGACGTCGACCGAATGTTAAGTCCGAATCCTGCAAGGAGCGATCAGAGAGTTTCTGGTTGAGGGTAACCTAGCTCGACTTCGATGCGGGAATATAGTCATCGACATGTAGGCCAGGGGTCAGCGTGGGATTAGAACTGAAATATTTAGATCGCCCCTTCTATTTGTCTTTCATATCAGTCCAGTTAGAACACACTTACCGTTCCAATGTCGCCCTAGGTATGAAGACGGGTGGCGGTCACGTTAGTGTGACTAGACCGTTGTAGTACCTGCGTTGCGTTACTTAGAACATAGCGTGAAGTATTTAACCCTCGTAACATGACAATACGAGGTCTGTTCAAAAAATTCCGGAACTTTATCCATATAATTTTTCTGCGCTTACCTTTTACTTATTGTGCATGCTGTCCTTCAAAATTCTCTCCTCCACAATTGATACATCGCTTCCAGAAGCAGTCTAGGTACGCCACATGCTGGATCGCGCGTAACACGGTCTGCGAATTTTCTTTCATCTCGTCTATCGTTGCAAATCTTCGTCCTTTCAACGGGGTTTTCAATTTTGGAAATAAAAAAAGTCTGCATGGGCCAGGTCTGGAGAGTACGGAGGATTAGGCAGCATTGTCGTTCCGTCTTATGTGCAATATGTAACATTATGTGATTGCCTTATCATTTTAAATCATTCACTAATCGAGCAGGTGCTCGGCAACAGCTAAATTTACAAATAATGTTGCGAGAATGTAAAAGGTGAACGACCTGTGACGTAACGTGTTTATTGTCGAAGCGCCGTCAGAGATGCAGTGAGTTATTGACTTTGAAAACCGCGAATCGAAAAATGGACAGAAGAAGAACACTTTTACACATTTTTTTTATGTACGAGATATTCTCGATGAACAGTTACTCATTTTTTCTCTTGTCTCTTGTAACTTGTGTCGGACGCGGGTGTCTTGCCGCCGAATTATTATTGTTAAAATTAATATTATTTTAGTGTAAAGTAAAAGTGCAATACTAAAAGTGCAATACTGCACAGCAGTAGATTTATTGTGCGACGTGTGTGTGAAAACGTCAAAGGAATGATTTTCATTACGAGAAGTGCCAGTCAAAACGGCATCCATGTTAAATCCTTCATTGCAGTGTAAGTTCATCTTTTAATTGCCATAAATTCAGTGTTAATGGAACTGGTGTATGGACTATTTATTTATTATAGAATCTATATCTCACTCTTACATGAATTTATTTAATTTTCTTTATGTTTCTGCCAAATAGAGAGTTCACAGTCACGAATTCTTTCGTCAAGATCGGACGGAACTTGCATGCGGCGAAATATTTTCTCCGCGCCACATTCTACTGGCAAATGCATGATAAACTACGGTTCCTTAGGAAATTCATGTTGAGCTATCCAAAAATAATTATATTTTGAATAGGCATTTACTCTCCTCTGCATTGCAACTTCCGACTGATCAGACGATCCAACAAGAGACAGCAGCACACGGTCGGCGTTCGCAAATGTATTTCCACCGCTGATTATACTCGTAACTATATGTGACAGCACAAAAGTAACATATTGTTATAATTAGCGACTACGAACGGGGACTTTTATAACTGTATGTTTATGTATACACATTACGTAAACATATCGTTATAAATAGTCAAGCACCAACAAGGACGAATGTGCGGGTGCGTTATCGTGCCGGTCTCGGTGACGGAGCGGTTGTAGGTGCTACAGTCTGGAACCACGCGACCGCTACGGTCGCAGGTTCGAATCCTGCCTCGGGCATGGATGTGTGTGATGTCCTTAGGTTAGTTAGGTTTAAGTAGTTCTAAGTTCTAGGCGACTGATGACCTCAGAAGTTAAGTCACATAGTGCTCAGAGCTATTTTCTGCGTTATCGTGATGCAAGAGCCATTAATTGCCTCGGCACATTTCAGGCCATTGCCTTGTCACATTTTCTCGCAACACGTCCCGACAGTACCATCCATTGACAGGCTGTTCCTGTGGCACGAATTCATGATGAGCTAATACCTCAAAGTCAAGTAAAACTATCAGCACAGCCTTGACATTTCACCTCACCTAACGAGTTTTTGTTTGGTGTTGGAGATCCTTTCCCGACCCAGTGTGAAGATTGAACCTTGGTCTGAACATAATAACCGTAGCCTCACGTCTCATCAACAGTTATGATACTCTTAAGGAACATCTCGTTCTCATGTCCGGGATTCAGAAGCGCTTCACAAATTGCGAGGCGAAGGTTTTTCTGGTCTCGATTCATGAGCCGTGAGACGAACTTGGCGCCCAAGATGCTGTGTCAGGATTTCACGACATGATATTGAGTTTCACGCAAAATGTAATGCAGGCGCTTTGCTTCTCTAACTCTTCCATCTCGAAATTTGCAAACTGTGCGACATTACGTTCTCCTCTATACTGCACTGAACAATAACTAACAGATATAACAATGAAACATCCGGCAGTTACACATTAGACACAGGAGTGTGCAGGGATTCCAACCTCATTTCGCTCCAACACACTATTGGCACGAAATTACGAGTATTCCGGCATTTTTTGAAACGATCTCGTAAAAAGTACCCTTGTAGAAAATACTGATATATTACAGAAATACCGTGATAGAGCAATCGACCGTGCAGTGCGCCAAAAGAATTACCTGCAGTCCTACCTGTGAAGATAAGACAGACAACGAGGGCTTGTCGGCCGCGTTTTTTCTGCCGAAATGGAACTGCAGGACATGACAAATCGCCGCCGGCGTTGTTCTCGTCACGAGGGCGTACTTCATTTTACTCCTCCTTTATTCTCGATTTTTTTCTCCTGGATTACGGTCCTTTCCACGACTCCGTGTGACGTCACCCCTGGAGCTACGCACTCGTCTCCCAGAAATGGGTCCTAAGCCCCTTTTGCGGAAGAATTTCTCCCTTAACTAGCCCCTAATTAATGCGAAACATTTTTCACAACTTCATTAGCCCACTTTCGTAAAGGAGAGCAGAGGTAAGACGACGGAGAGGAAGTGCTTACGGAGACAGCAGGGCGGGCTGCCTTATACTTCCCCGGAGAGACTCACTTAGATATGCATAAAGTTGTTATCCTCAGGCGCGGCGGAGAGAAATGGTAAGGAGCGCGGGGATGAAAAGTAAGACTGCAGACGGACCCAAGGCGGCGGCCAGCCTACGTAAATTGCGGCCCAAACTTTGCATACCCGATTGGGCGCCGAATCTTTCCCGGGACAGAGATGTGGTGCTCACGTGGCTGAAGGGGCGAAAACAGGCACCTGTCAAAACTTATCAGATTACTAGAGGTTCGAATCCTAGTGCCGCAAAAGTTTCATTTTCCATGATAGATGCATCACGGAAATCCACAAAATACACAAATAGCTCTAATTATTATCATGCACGCATAGATAAAGACAGTACTTGTATGAGAATAGCCCGAATTGTGTATGTAGCATTAAATACGCTTGAGCGTACAATACTGATGACACACAGACAGAGGACACAAGTTCAGAGCGAAGACTTTTACTTTCCTTTTTGAGGGTAGTCCGATAGCTGAGTGGTCAGCGCGGTTGTCTGTCACGCCAAGAGGCCAGGGTTCGATTCCCGGCTGGGTCGGAGATTTTCTCCGCTCAGGGACTGGGCGTTGTGTTTTTCTCATTATCATTTCATCATAATCAGTGAAAGGCAACGGGAAACCACCACTGGAATCACTTCCCTGGACGCACATGCGGTGGACCTCTCTGACGAGGCTGCCCCCATGACAAACCATGCCGTAAGACAGAATACAGAGGAAGTGGAACCTCTTGCCCTTGATAGAATAACTGAGGAGACACAGGGAAAGAAAGAAAGAAAGCAAAGGTACTGGATACGAATAACAAGCTCGGTCAGGACAAGTGTAGGGAAATCGAGAGAGGCGACGCAGCGGTTCGCAAACTGGACTCACATTCAGGAAGACGATGGTTGAAATCCCCGTCCTGCTATTCAACGATGTTTTTCGTATTTCTCTAAATTGCTTAAGACAAATGCCGGAATCGTCCCTCTGAAAGGGCATGGACCCATCTTCCATCCCAACCCGATGGGACATCAAATATGAATCTTCTTTCCTTTCATTTTTTGTTTTGGTATTATATATTCTTTGACCTTACTGACTTATGCAAACAAAGAAAAACTAATTTAGTTCTCAAGATAAGGAAATTTGACTCCTTATTCTTCGAGCACACTTTCGTAAGGTTCCAGGATTGATGACTTGCTAATTGGTCAACACAAAAATTAAAGCTCTTTCTACCCTTTAGAAAAATAGTTACTTTCAACCAAATTGATTGTGTGTGTGTGTGTGTGTGTGTGTGTGTGTGTGTGCAGATTCTCCATTTGGTCCATTACCTCTTTAATTATATAGTTGAGCATTTCCTTTTTTCTTATGTACTTTTGAGGCACGACACCACTATAATCTGTAAGTATGCATAAGTTCCACTTGCTCTGATATCTTTATTCCCTTGCTGACATATCTTTGAAAGCGCTCTCCGTGCTCATTACTCACAGAAATACATTAGTTTCGAAAGAAGTCGAGATATGAGTTCAAACAGTGGATCTTGAGCGGCATATTACAACCCAGCTATTGATACGTTCTCAGATGTTCATTAACAAAATACATCTACAGAATCCACAAATAACTCTAATTATTATCATTCACGCATAGATAAAGACAATAATTGTATGAGAATAGCACGAATTGTGTATGTAGCAGTAAATGCGGCTGAGCGTACAATAGTGATGACACACAGACAGAGGACGCAAGTTCAGAGCGAAGACTTTTATTTTCCTTTGTGAGGATGTTGGACGTTGAACCTCTTGCCCTTGAGAGGAAAAGTGAGGAGATTCAGGGGAAGGAAGAAAGAAAGAAAAGGTACTGGATACAAACCACAAGCTCGGTCGGGAGAAGACTTGACTAGGCAAGACAAGACTGTAATTTTCAGCTCTTTGATTTTCCCAGACATTGTGAACACGTTGACTTTATCGTTTTGTATAACCTACAACTGAGGTTTATTGCACACGAACTACAGGAAATATTTGGTGCCCAAGATTTATCCTCATCTATTTTACAATCGATGTAATGGTCATATGCTGCCCCTATTAATGAAAACAACAAACAAGAGGTGCTCACCACGCACATAGCGAGAATCGTTCACACCTTTAAAACATTTACGTGGTACATTCAAGATTAATTAATCTGAAATGCAAACAAAATAAGTTTGCTTTTAAAGAAAGTTTAGGTTACGAATATTTCTTTTGCACCCACGAAGATAAAGCTTTGCGCTTGATTTCTTATCCGCCAGTGAACGTTTAACTTCGAACACAGAATTACTGATAAAAAAGAGCAGATGGATTCTATGATGACATTTAGGTAAACGCAGCACCTTTTCTAGGAACGAATTATAGCATATTGCGTGCTGACATCCTTTATGTGTAACAATGTAGAACTTACCAACATTTCAAAATTTCCCTATGCCATAAAGTAAATTCCAGTTTCTCCAAGGGAATCAGAGCTAAGTAAACGTTTCAAAGATCATCTTCGTTTATTCTGCATCGAAATGAACAGGAATTAGCTGTTTTTAACTCGACTACATTTTTCAACGTTTCATTATTGCTATCCAATGACGCTAAATTCAGCAACGGATGATCGACTGTGTATTGACAATAATATGAAGATATTTACTTGCTATTCTGTGGCAACTGAGGAAAAATCTCAGCCATGCGGCACAACACAGACAGGAATATGAACAGTCAAATGTGCCGTTGACGCATGTGTTTTGTTGAAACAGTTTTGTGAATTTTACAAGTAGAATACCAACTTCCAGTTCTTTTATTCCAACACACACACACACACACACACACACACATACACACACACACACATATATATATATATATATATATATATACGAAGCATGTTGCCGAAATGCACTTTTGAAATATCCGTCCGGATCATGGAAAACAAGATGACAAAACAGATAAATGTATCGTAAACAATGACACAGTGCGTGCCACGCACGCCGTTTACAAACTTTTAATAACGTGAAAACCAGTTTCACCAACAACAAAACTAAAAGCAACAATTACAAGTAGTTTCATACTCTCATTTGCATATTGAGCTCAAGCTGAGACGTTACCTATACTAAGAAGCAGAAACATTTATCACAAACTGGCACAAACATTCTAGAACAAACGCGAAATGCAATAAACATAGATGTAGTAGCAGCAGCAGTAGTGGTGGTGGTAATAACTTAACGGAAGTAGGAAGTTAAACAGCCATTAAAAAATTAAATATTTCAGTCACCTGAAGTTTCATTTTATGCTGAACTTTTCACTGCACAAAAAACGTATACTTGCTATTCACAGTGGCAACTGAGGAAAAATCCAGCCATGCGGCAGAACACAGACCGTAATATGAAGAGTCAAACGTGCTGTTGACGCATGTGTTTTGTTGAGACAGTTTTGTGCATATTACGAGTAGAATATCAACTTCCAGGTATTTTCTTCCAACACAAACTTATCTTTTACAGTGGCGAAACGCATTGAGATGGTGTACGACCACAGAAACACGTGTGTGTTAACAGAAAGAATTAAAAACTTTACTTTGCTCAAGCTGGAAATCTCAAATTACGAGTGGCGCTCAGTAAGAAATGTAACACATTTGTTGTTCTCGGCCGATTTCAGTTGAAATATCCAGACTTTGTTGTGGGTCACTGAAGAATCCTCCCGTTTCAGCCCTATAGAGTTGTGAAGTTCCGGTACGTAGCCTTCAAAATGGCATTTGCCGTGGAGGTCCGTTCCAAACGGAGAGCTGTCATTGAGTTTCTTAGGGCGGAATACCAGAGCATCGCAGATATTCGCGGGCGCTTGCTGAATGTGTACGGAAACCTGGCAGTAAACAAAAGCACGTTGAGTCGTTGGGCCAGGCGTCTTTCAGCGTCGCCACAAAAAAACAATCTAACTTCCTCTTCTTCTCCATGGCACCGCAGGGTCTCACAGAAGTCTGCTGACCCGAGAGGCGCTACAGTCTGGAACTGCGCGACCACTACGGTCGCAGGTTCGAATCCTGCCTCGGGCATGAATGTGTGTGATGTCCTTAGGTTAGTTAGGTTTAACTAGTTCTAAGTTCTAGGGGACTGATGACCTCAGAAGTTAAGTCCCATAGTGCTCAGAGCCATTTTTTTGACCCGAGAGGTACTTACAAACCTTCATTGGACTGTTCCTTGTCATCCACCCTACATCCCGGAGCCCGGATCTCACACCTTTCGAGTTCCACCTGTTTGGCTCAATGAAGAATGCACTCCGCGGCGAGCAGTACGTGGATGATGTGGAGGTTACTTACACAGCAAGACGTTGGCCCCGTCTCCGACCACTACAGTGGTACCATATGGAAATGCAGGGTCTCAAAATAAGGTACCGCAAGGTTGTCGCACTGAACGCAGATTATGCTTAAAACAGGGTTTTGTAATCAAAAGAGTGGGGGATAATATGGTATGCTGGAATTTTGAATAGAACCAACTTGCTTTCAGAAACAAAATTTGTTGCATTACTTGTTGGACGCCTCTCGTATACTTATCGTGAAGAATCTGTGAAACGTTTATATTGTGGATGAGGCTCACTTTTTGACCGCGTTTTCTTTCTAAGCATAACTATGGAAATACGGCTCTACGCCGATAAAATACAAAGCTTTTACAGACATATTTCCAGGACGTTTCACCATTGTCAGTCAGTTCATTTATTTTCATAGTATCACGTACCGATGTTTATGCAGCTGTTTGACATTTTCGGTGCAGGTGATACTTCGCTCCACTTTGTCCTTCGGAAAGGATTCGCATGGCGTTGATATATCAACAAGCAGAGTATCTCAGCGCACGCCAGGCACTTCGGAACGACGAAATGGAGCAAAATATCACCTCTGCTGCAAATGCCAGACAGCCACATAAAAATCAGTAAGTACTACTGTAAGTAGGCTGTTTAGGTTTTTATATTGGTAACGCCACGTAGCGCTCTGTATGAAAATCACTGGCTGTGCTGTGTGCAGTCTGCGGCTAGTTTGCATTGTTGTCTGCCATTGTAGTGTTGGGCAGCTGGCTGTGAACAGCGTGTAGAGTTGCGCAGTCGGAGGTGAGCCGCCAGCAGTGGTGGATGTGGGGAAGTAAGATGGTGGATTTTTGAGAATGGACAATCTGGAGGTGTGTCCATGAGAAACAGTACAATTGTAAGACTGGATGTCATGAACTGCTATATAAATTATGACTTTTGAACACTATTGAGGTAAATACATTGTTTGTTCTCTATTAAAACCTTTCATTTGCTTTCAATGCCTATCAGTAGTTAGTGCCTTCAGTAGTTTGAATCTTTTATTTAGCTGGCAGTAGTGGCGCTCGCTGTATTGCAGTAGTTCGAGTAACGAAGATTTTTGGTGAGGTAAGTGATTTGTGAAAGGTACAGGTTAATGTTAGTCAGGGCCATTCTTTTGTAGAGATTTTTGAAAGTCAAATTGCGTTGCGCTAACAAAAATATTGTGTGTCAGTTTAAGCACAGTCTTGTATAATTGTACAAAGGGGACGTTTCACTACTACGAAAATAAAAGAAGTTCATCGAAACGTGTTTGGGTGTTAATAACACATAATTTGTGTTTGTTCGAAGTAGAAACGTATTTTGATAATTACATAAAGTGTGAAAGGTTCCTTTCGTACGTCCTAGAAGCTTCTGTGTCATGGTGCGAAGTCTTTATCGCGGGCGCTGCCAGAATCCGCGCACTCTGCGCTATGAACAAAGTGCTTGAAAGTTACGCGACGTACGTATAACTACTCAGATTTACGACCTGCTGCGCCTGTGTTATTCCGAATTCCGATGCAGTTGAGTTTCTTAGGGCGGAGTAACAAATCACCGAAGATATTCACAGCCGCTTGCAAAATATCTATGGAGGCCTGGCAGTGAACAAAACAAGGTGAGCATGCAGCACAACTACGGCCGTTATGAAATACACGAAATGTATTCTCAGGTGCGAATATGGACAACCATCAGCTGTCCAATGGAATGACGACAGTGAAAATTTGTGCCGGTCCGGGACTCGAACCCAAATTTCCTGTTTATCGCAAGCGGTCTCCTTACCATTAGACTATCCGAGCACGGCTCTCGACCATATCTCAAACTCCCTTATGTCACCAATCGTGTGTCCCCAACGTGTACTTGTACCTCCATTATGTATATTCCTGTACAGGGGAGACATTTTACATGAAAGTCACTTGCCCAGTATCGTGGACAAATATGATACTGCATTGTCTGTGTTATTCAAAAATGGTTCAAATGGCTCTGAGCACCATGGGACTTAACATCTGAGGTCATCCATCCCCTAGAACTTAGAACTACTTAAACCTAACTAATCTAAGGACATCACACACATCCATGCCCGAGGCAGGAATCTAACCTGCGACCGTAGCGGTCGCGCGGTTCCAGACTGAAGCGCCTAGAACCGTTCGGCCACTCCGGCCGACGCCTCTGTTATTCCGAACTACGTTATACTGTCCATTCTGGCATTCATGCATGCACTATTCGTGACAAGCGGAAAATCTGGGGTCGAGTCCCTGTCGGGCAAAAACTTTCATCATCGTCATTCCATTATACAGCTGAAGGTTATCAATATTCAAAATAGTGAATACATTTTAGGTATTTCATAACGGCTGCAGTCGCCGCAGTGTCTGTTCCACAGACCTTGAATGTTCCCCTTCTAGCAGGAAGTAGAACGCAGAACGCCCGTGGCTCGAACGACGAAGGATACCAACGATTGGAGAAAAAAAACACAGGTCATTCCCGCTTCCAAGAAGGCTGGTCGAACTGATGCGCACGACTGCTGGCCTGCATCGGTGACATTTTCTCGTAGTATTGTGGAACACGCATCATGACGTTCCTGGAGAACGAAAACCTCTTCTATAATGACCAGCATGCATTCGGTAAACGGAGATCTCGCGAAATACAGCTCGGTACGTCGATGAAATACAAAGAGCTGTACACAAGGGTGCACATGTTCCTTAACATCCTGAAGGCATTTTATACACTTTTGCACTGTTGTTCACAGAGTGAAATATCATCTTACCGAGAATCGGATCAGGCTGATGACTGAATTCAGGACTTTCTAAGACACAGAACTGGATGACACTGAGAGATGTAGACGAATTTCCAGAGCACTCTAAGGAAGCGTTATTGGGCTATTACAGTTTAGAATGTATGTAAATGATCTGGTGGATAACATCTTAAGCTCCTTGACGCTTTTAGCGGACGATGCTGTTGTCTATAGCTAGATTGCAGCGCCTGCGGAGTGAACGTAAATGAAGGAAAACTAACGGCTGATAATTGATGTACGGAGTGGCAGTTGCTCCTGAACGTAAATTTATGTCACATACTGTTCTTGAATACGCGAAGACATACATTACTGTTCTATTACGCTATTTACGAAAAAACCTGTGGAACAGTAATAACCGTAAAGTACCTGGAAGTAACTGTCCGGAGCGACCCAAGTGGAATGACCAAGTAAAACGAATAGTAGGCTGAAACAGATGTCAGGCTGACGTTCATTGGAAGAATATTAAGAAGGGTACATTAACTTCTTATACTTAAGCAAAGCCTTTGACACTGTCGACTTCTACGTTTTACTTGCGAAACTTAGCAGCCTAAATTTTTCGCGAAGTGTAGTTCAATGGTTTCGCTCATACCTGACGTCTCGCCAGCAGTGCGACATGTCCGGTACCGTAAAGTCACAATGGAACAAGGTAGTACCAGCCGTCCCCCATATATTAAGTTTTATACTCGTTCCACTGTATGTTCCGTGTGTCATGAGTTTTTCCTACTGTAAATACCACATGTACGCTGGTGATCTTCATCTGTTCCTAAGAACAAAGCCAATAAATCTAAAGACACCTATCGAGAATCTCAGAACAGACTCACGTGCATGATCAAAATGGGTGCAAGACACAGGGTTGAAGCTCAACCAACCCAAAACCCAAGCGGCAATGGTTGGTCATTCTAAGCTCATTATCCCGAAATATCGTGAATCCCTACTGTCTTTAACCCGAAATAGGACAAATATCAAGGTCTCTCCCTCAGCAAAGAGTTTAGGAGTAATAACAGATGAAAATCTAAATTGGACCGAGCACTTAACTACAATGTGCAATAAGGCATCAGCATCTAAGCAGTACAAAAAAAAAAGCTCTAAGAACTTTCAGCATTGCAGCGCGTCAGCAATCGTAAGTATCGAAATAATTATGAAATATCCGCCTCGATTGCACAAACTACCTGGTGTTTACCTAGGTTTCAGCGTGGGTAACCACGCCTTCTTCAGAACAAATATAAAACAGCTTGCCTAAATAGGCATAGTCAAAGGCTAAAATCAACGCCTACAGCGGAAAGACCCCATAAATTTTTTTTACAAATACACGGTACATATGCACCAAGTCAATAATATTACTTATCTCAACCCTGTGTGTGCTGCCTCGCCCCAGCCCCAGCCCCAGAGAGAAGGCGGAAACTGATTGTGGTATGAAAGATACTCTCCACCACACACCCCAGTGTGGTTTGCAGAGTAAAGTGGAACTGAATGCTTATGGAATATCGTCTCAGTTACGTGACTGGATTCGTGATTTCCTGTCAGAGAGGTCACAGTTCGTAGTAATTGACGGAAATTAAAACAGAAGCTATATCCGGTGTTCCCCAATGTAGTATTATAGGACCTCTGCTGTTCCTTATCTATATAAACGATTCAATATACAATCTGAGCAGCCGTCTTAGGTTATTTGGAGATGATGCTATCGTTTATTGTCTAGTAAACTCATCAGAAGATCACAACAAATTGTAAAACGATATAGAAAAGATATCTGTATGGTGCGAAAATTGGCAATTGCCCCTAAATAACGGAAAGTATGAGGTCATCCAAATGACTGCTAAAAGGAACAACTTACACTGGAAAGAACATATAGAAAATGTTGCGGGGAAGACGAACCAAAGATTGCGCTTTATTGGCAGAACACTTAGAAAATGTAACACATCTACTAAATAGACTGCCTACACTAGGCTTTTCCATCCTCTTTTCGAGTGCTGCTGCGCGGTACGGGATCCTTACCAGATAGGATTAAAGGAGTATATCGAGGAAGTTCAAAAAGCAGCTGCGCGTTTTGTATCGCGAAATAGGGGAGAGAGTGTGACTGGCATGGTACAGGATTTGGGGTGAATGTCAGCGAAACGATGGCTTTTTTTTGCGGTGGAATCTTCGCACGAAATTTCACTCACCAACTTTCTCATCCGAAT
Source organism: Schistocerca cancellata (assembly GCF_023864275.1). Classification (NCBI taxonomy): domain Eukaryota; kingdom Metazoa; phylum Arthropoda; class Insecta; order Orthoptera; family Acrididae; genus Schistocerca; species Schistocerca cancellata. The sequence goes on along the minus strand of NC_064627.1, from coordinate 184,741,741 downwards.
GCGAAAATATTTTTTTGACGCCGACCTGCATAGGGAGAAATGACTGCCATAGTAAAATAATAGAAAACAGAGGTCGCACGAAAAAATATAGGTGTTCGTTTTTTCGCGGTTGTTCGAGACTGGAGTAACAGAGAGTTATTGTGAACATGGTTCGATGACTCCTCTGCCAGGCACTTAACTGTGATTTCCAGAATATGTTGATGCAGATGTAGCTGTGTAATGTATATGAAGATAGCGAGTAGAACGGATACACAGTGCTGGCTAGGAAATGGTCCGTTACAAATTTTTCTCGAGGAGCGATGAGAACTACACCTACGACCGCATAGTGCCCCATAAATATTTTTGAGTATTTTCTGGGGAATTCCTCCATCACCTATATTCAAATCGCCGTGCGTGTATCACAGCTGCGAAGTGCAACCAACTGTGGCTATGTTAACACGTGCGCACACGACATGACGCAGTGGGGGCGCTGACAAACGACGGCGCTCGGGTCGCTGGCGCTGGTGTGAACACGGAGGGACGTTTTTATTATTTAGCCTCCCCTTCTCTGGGAAACACCACACCGCTACCCGTCCTCCATGTCACCCCCTTAAGCCTCCACCTTCTTCTCTTCTCCATCCCTCCTCCTACCGTGCATGTTGCTCTGACGAAAAATTTCACCTTTCATCCTATCGCAGTTTCCACGCGAAAATTGATAACAATCACCGGGGAGGCGAGAGCAGTTTCATGGCCGTGAGTAAACTTTTACCGTATTGAGTTCGTAAATATTTGTTTCTCATTGCGTTCTGTTTCCCTATAATTACAAAAAAATGTATAGAAAGTCGATGTGAAAGCGCGGAGAGTAATTAATATTATTCCTTCCGCTTTCATGGTTCGTAATTTTTTTTATTCCTTCCTTCCCTTTAACTTAAAAGCAGCTCTTCGAAAGTTTGCCTGATACTCAACAGCCAGGAGAAGACATGATGAAGCGCGAACTTCTACATTCCTGTACAATTTGTCGAAATATTTTCATATGTTTTCTGTTCGTGTATTCCACTTCTTGTGTCCTTATTCTATGTTGGATGAGATGCACAGATGTGATGGGAATTATTAGTCCCAGCTATGCTCGCTCCTTGTAAATTGTTTTAAATGAAGTATATCTACATAAAGTTTCAAAAGATAGAGTACATTAAGACTGTGTAATCCTGGCAGATTAAAACTGTGTGCCGGACCGAGACTCGAACTCGGAACCTTTGCCTTTCGCGGGCAAGCTGTGAGGACGGGGCGTGAGTCGTGCTTGAGTAGCTCAGTTGGTAGAGCACTTGCCCGCGAAAGGCAAAGGTCCCGAGTTCGAGTCTCGGTCCGGCACACAGTGTTAATCTGCCAGGAAGTTTCATATCAGCGCACACACCGCTGCAGAGTGAAAATATCATTCTGGAAACACTCCCCAGGCTGTGGCTAAGCCATGTCTCCGCAATATCCTTTTTTTAAGGAGTGCTAGTTCTGCAGGGTTCGCAGGAGAGCTTCTGTAAAGTTTGGAAGGTAGGAGATTAGGTACTGGCAGAAGTAAAGCTGTGAGGACGGGGCGTGAGTCGTGCTTGGGTAGTTCAGTTAGTAGAGCACTTGCCCGCGAAAGGCACAGGTCCCGAGTTCGAGTCTCGTTCCGGCAAACAGTTTTAATCTGCCAGGAAGTTTCATATCAACGCACACTCCGCTGCAGAGTGAAAATCTCATTGTTGTGTTAATATTGTTTTCCACTTGATAATACTGTAACATATCTTTAGACAGACTTTCAGTGAACCACAGACATCTGCAACATATTTACAGCTGTTACTACCCGAGCATCTCTCATGACCTCGATGTCGACGGGACGGTAAACCTTTATCTTCCCACCATTCTATTATTAGCTTAGAAGTCGCACTATTATGCCAAGCTCGTTACTTACATCTGGAGAAAAGAGAGGTGTAGATACATAGTTCAGTCACAGTAATGTGAAAATGCCCTATGTTCGAGATCAACGTGCAATACTCACTCATAGACGACGGATGGTAACACTAGCAGCAAATGGTATGTAAAGAAGGTCGGTGGGACGCGGATAACAGTGCAACAGTGCAGTCTTTGACGCAATGCGGAAACGTTGCGATTTATCTGACGTCCAAAAGTACATGATCAGTCGCTTTCGGATCACGAGTCGAAGCAGTTCCGAAACGAGAGTTTGTAAACATCTTACCGGCGTGAGTAAAGTATACCGTGCATGGCCTCAGTGCAGAACTCCGTGAAGAATGGGCTGCCATTCCCCAAGAAACCTTCCACCACGTAATTGAACGTATGTCAGCGAGATTGGAAGCTGTCATCGAGGCTAAGGGTGGGCCAACACCACACTGAATTCCAGCATTACCGATGGAGGGCGCCACGAACTTGTAAGTCATTTTCAGCCAGGTGTCCGGATACTTTTGATCAGATAGTGTATGCATGTATATGTACGTAGACTACGTCTCCCCAGCGTAATTGCTTCAGTCATGGTAAAATATTTCACTAAACCTTTTTTCACTATGAGTTCTGTATGTAGCAACGTGTGCACAGGAACAGCCTTCCCCGAATTTAATTCTGTTGCTTGAAACCGCTTCGTGAGCCTCGTACTCCGATAGGTGGACAATGCGGAAATTGCCTTGTGCTCTCCTCACGCCGGTGTGTGGACTCAAAGAACACCAGCCGACATATCCCCAATTCCAATCTATGGCCGAGTACTGTTTCCGAATGGAGATAAAATTAGCGGTAAATACCTGCGTTTTTCCAATAGTTTCCAATCTGCGCGGATAAGCCCTTCTGTGATTCAAACGGTCGAACCTGTTGCAGAAGTACACATCGACGGTACAAAGCGAATCTTTTACGGGATTATCGTTCCCTGATTTGCTATTTTGCTCTTGGAAACTAATTTAACCTTTACTGCGCTTTACTGAAAATGACCAAGCACGAAGTTTCCATTTACAATGTGTGGGATGTTTTCTAATTATTGCCTGTGTCATTTTTGCCGACAGAAAATCGAAATACCTCTACACTGTCGTATCACTCGTAGAATTAGCTTTTCCTAGACACTTTATTTTCAGTGAAAGAAGCCTTTTTCTCTTAACTAACATCACAGTGTGTGAGCTCAGAATACCTCTGAGTCTCCTGAAACAGTCGAACGTTTGGGATATTTGTCAATAGTGAATCCGTATTTTAGTTAGGCGCGCTTGTACGAGTTCTCGTTTGTCCGATTACAGTCTCTTTCCATTGTGGCAGTCATGTTATACAAAAGTACGCGCGTGAGTGATCTAGAAATCGGTCGATAATAAAATCTGTAAACAAATGTGGAAACAAGGAAACAGAGCAATCTGTGGACTGACTTTGTCGACGTAAGTCCAAAACTTTCAAGAAAATGAAATCTAACATTCTCAAATTGTCAGAAGGTTTCACTTCTTATATGTACTTACATCAAGCCTCTCATTAATTTAAGTACTAACAAAACACACATACTGGCGGGTTATAAGAGGTTAAATAATTGCAAGTAACGTATCAAAGTAGTTCACCGACATTCTGGGGTAATTCTAATATTTCAACGGGTGTGACCTCACTTCCTAAGAGGACCTATTGATTTAACCTTTCACTTCTCTCGCATTTATTACCGGTAACACCTAAAAGTTATGCGATGTTTGTTCTGATTCTGTCTTACAAGTAGAGCACAAACAGTTAGTTATTCAGCTATTTAGTTATATGTTGCATAGATCCTTTTTATTGTAATGGTGTGGGACGAATCAATTTACAGTATATGTACACACTCATGCAAAGTGTGACGTCACTTATACGTCAGGAATAAAATTAATCTCCGAACTTTTTGGACGGATAGTGTGAGTATTTCACTAACTTCCATATTTATTAAAAAAATGGAAAACGTAATTAGCAAATACTGAATGATAATTTTTGACAAAAAATTCTTTTTGTCTTTAATTATTGGTCTCTGAAGATGAACTAACATGCAAAACTTTTTTAAATGAAAGAATTATTTACACCAATAATACTGCTCAATCACTACAAATAAATAATCACCATGTAAATTAACAAATATTGAATCAAAATTTTTAATAAAAGTAATATCTTTTACTTTTAATTAGTGGTCCTATGAAGATTACTTAATATTTGATACATACATGCGAAAAGTCGTTCTCTTAGATAAAAAAAAATTATAACTCAACAGTTCTGTTAAATCACTACAAATAAAAAAGTATTTTATTTCCTATTTAATGGCGGCTGTGAGTTCAGTCACCAGAGAGCAACTCCATCTAGCTCTCGACAGCGAGACAACTGACGTAAACTTTGGAAACTAAAAGAATATTTCTCGATAGAACAAAAATGTATTAGCATGCAATGACTGAATGTGTGTGTGTGCCGAAATGTAACACGTATGTGAACTGTTAATCATTTGAATACGTTAACTGCTTAAATCGTTATTTTATAATTACTGAAAAATATAACGTGTAATTAGACGAAATTTTCATGTCTTACGTCTTTTTTTATCGATGTAGTTGCACAGTTAACGGTGTCGCTGCACGAGTCTTTAAATTACCCACTCCACAGTGGATTGTACTGTGTAATGGTCGTTGTTGGGAACACTTTTCTGTATGAAATGTAGATGAGTGGTCTTGTTCCGCCAATGCGAGATTAAATCACTGCATCACTGCAAACAGTGAAGGAGTGCACTTTGATGGGGTGACCTGATGAACGGATACAAGCCACCCTCATTACAACTAGAACAATGAGCACATCTACACTTCGATAACATGTGACTTCATTCCATTCCCAGTCACTGGAAGTAGACAGCACATTCCATGGCTTGAAATTCCGTATGATTGAAACTAGGATGGCGACTGTCTGAAGTACAGGCTGTTTCAGTGCTATTCTATTAAAAGTTTGAGTACATTACTCGACTGCCGCCATTATTTTGCCTCCTGTCTAGGTCGTTATTACGAAGGGCATTCTACTAGTAGGATAATACATTCTTCTATTTTGAAATCAGGTTGATTTTATTCACGATTCCAAAGCATCATTTTATTCCCCACTCTTTTGGTTACAAAACCCTGGTTTTCAACATAATCTTCGTTCAATACGACGGCCTTACGACTGCACAGTAATATTCTATTGCTCGACGTCGGAGCCAAAGACATGCTACATCAATAAGATTCTCATCGTTCACTTACTGCTTCCCGCAGAGTGTATCCTTCATTGAGCCGAACAGATGTAAATCGCAAGATGCGAGATCCAGGCTGTAGGGTGGATGACGAAGAGCAGTCCAATGGAGTTTTGTGGGTACTATCGTCACAGACGTCCAGCTGTGCAGCGAGGTATTTGATTGGGATCCGTCGGTCACCTCGAATGAGAGTGTCCGCACGTTGCAACGTTCCAGGAATCACAACTGTGTGCGGTCGGCCGGCAGCGGGAGATCGGGCAGCTTTTGGCGACCTTGTTGCGGTGACGGCAGACGCCTCGCCCAACGACTCAGCGTGCTTTTGTTCACTGCCAGCTCTGCGCAGACATTCTGCAAGCGCCTTTGAATAACTGCAATGCTCTGGTTTTCCGCCAAAAGAAACTCAATTACGGCTGTCTGTTTGGAGTACACCTCCTTTACAGACGCCATTTTGAAGGCTACGTATAGCACTGCCGTCTATCGGAACTTCATGAAACTATAAGGGTTGAAGTGGGGCTATTCCAAGATGTCACACAACAAACTCCGCATTTTTTCAACAAACAGAGGCATCCAGAAGCTTTAAACTGCGCATACCATCGCCGAATGGAGTTAGCAGTTGGTGGATCTTTTTTGAACTTCGTCCTGAAGTGTCGTTGCACTGTTATGACTGACTGATGTGAGTGCATTTCAAGCACGACATACGGTTTCTCGGCTCCTGTCGCCATTTTGTCTCACTGCGCTCTCGAGCGCTCCGGCGGCAGAAACCTGAAGTGCGGCTTCAGCCGAACAAAACTTTATGAGTTTTTCTACGTATCTGTAGTGTGTCGTGACCATACGTCAATGAATGCAGCTACAGTGAATTTATGACATCGCTTCAATCATTTGTAATAGCCCTGTACTTCTTATTCTTTCTTCTTCGCGGATGGATCACTTAGGACCACGCGTAATCAACATTTGTTGGCCTTCCTTTTCGCCCAGTATTCCTTCATAACCAACGAATGGGCTAGCTTTCGTTGCGTAGACCATGTATGTCGGTTAATTTCTCTCTTCTTCCTCAAAACCCCGTGTGTTTGTGATTTTTCTGATTTCATTTCTATCATGTAGATTTGGAGACCCTAATTCTCTCAGGTCTTTTTCCGTCTGTTTGTACCAGTTCGGTCTTGTAGTTATATGTTCCATTGTTTACTGAAGGGCTATCTTGATAACATTTCTGTTATTATCACTTACATATCTATCACCGATGAACTGACACAGACTGGGCCCGGTTACAGGGTATTTTTCTGTAAGGGAACCATGGTGTTCGGTGGCTCAGTACAAACATACTGTGTTTCGTATGATTTCATAATTCCATTTATCTTTGTATCTGTATTGTACTAAAAATATCAGCACAACAGTGTAAGTGTCCACGATATTCGCTGTGCTCCATGTTACGAAATAATCTTGTTCTATTCACTCACGCTAGTAATAGCCACTTCGCCCTCTAGCTCGTATTCATAACTGCACAGTTCAGTCATGCTATTTGGTTTGGGTTGTTTGGGGGGGGGGGGGGGGAGGAGACCAAACAGCGGAGTCATCGGTCTCATCGGATTAGGGAAGGATTGGGAAGGAAGTCGGCCTTGCCCTTTGAAAGGAACCATCCCAGCATTTGCCTGGAGCGATTTAGGTAAATCACGGAAAACCTAAATCACGATGGCCGGACGTGGGATTGAACCGTCATCCTCCCGAACGGGAGTCCAGTGTGCTAGCCACTGCGCCACCTCCCTCGGTGTCATGCTGATTGCTGTTGACAGTACTACCAACTTTCCAGTTGGTCCTCTAGCTTGCATACGGTACTGCACAGTACTGTCAGGGTTTAGTTTTCTCCGGCGTTGTTAGTTATACGCTATCATTAATAGAGAGCAGTGTGGGTAGATTTACTGATGAAGGTTTGCCTGGCATGTACCTCGTCTGCGGGCTCACTGAATGGAATGGAACAGCGGCATGACTACGCTATGCTAACCACATCGCAGTGCTTTACATCAGTATGTAGGCGCCTGCATCGCGTTCTAAGTTTTGGTGATTGCGTATTACCAACTTTTCTATGGATGTGACGGAATGTTCGCAGAAAGAAATGTGACTGGGATAACAAATTGTACAAGTCATCATTGGATTATAACTCTGTAACGAGCCACCGAAGATCACAAGTCTCTTACACAAAAGTACACAGAAACTGTCCTTGAACTAACTCCACAACGAGGAAATCGGGCTTCACCCTGCATATTGCGACTGCCAGTGCTTAAATTAAATGACTCATAACTGTTTGAAGGAACAGTGAAACAGCTTTGAACTGCGCAGTACGGTCAAGGTTGTTGCTTGTAATTAACAGTGACAGCTCTTTGAACTTCCGAGTCGACATTTAATCAGAGTACTGCTCATTGCACCGCCAAGCTACTAATGTTTATGTACGTTCTCTCTCTCTCTCTCTCTCTCTCTCTCTCTGTGTGTGTGTGTGTGTGTGTGTGTGTGTGTGTCAAATGTGTGGCTGCGTGAGTGAGAATACTGACATGACAGAGAGAGAGAGAGAGAGAGAGAGAGAGAGAAATTCCTTTTCAACATGTACTGGCAGTCGCTTTCCACGAGTTTAGCCACAGAAATCGTATTTGTTGGTTTGGTCTGTTGCGTTTCTCAAGTTGTTACGAAGTAAGTGTGAAACAAATTTTTACAATTTTATTATCAACGAACGGCGTACCCAGTGAAGTACAGAGTGTAAAAATAATCTCTCCTCCCTGCCCCCCCACCCCTCTATGAATAACTTTTTAAACAAATTAATTTTGGTAAAAGAAAAGCTGTTCATTCGGAGGTGAAGAAACGGAGGTCTTAGCTCAGGTATGTCTAGCCTAATTTTAAGCAGCTCATACTTAGAAGGTATTATAATTTTATCAGACATCTTTAAACAAATTCTTTTTAATGAAACTGGCTTCACTATTACAGCTAGGAGACTCATAACTACATACTGAACAATAAAATTTAATGTGAAACATCTTCAATAAATTTCGATGATTTCAGGAACACATTGATTCCACACTGCGTATTTAATAAAAATGTTCAAATGTGTGTGAAATGTTATGGGACTTAACTGCTGAGGTCATCAGTCCCTAAGCTTACACACTACTTAATCTAAATTATCCTAAGGACAAACACACACACCCATGCCCGAGGGAGGACTCGAACCTCCACCGGGACCAGCCGCACAGTCCATGACTGCAGCGCCTTAGACCGCTCGGCTAATCCCGCGCTGCGGTACTTAATAGTTAAAAGAAATAAGAAGTGTTATTTCGATCAATAGGAGCGTTGACTGAGAAAGAGACTGTTTCCAAATCCAGTTTCAGTACGCTGTACAGTTTTAATCTGTTATGAAGTTTCACATACACTGCGAACAGCAACACATCAGACCCTGATAAAGGACATCTTGTTGTACGACACGAACTGCAATTCAAAAGCATTTATTTGCCAGATCAGTAATGGGACATAAATCCCTTGATCAGTGGCATGTGAGACGAAGCATAAACAACAGTTGTACGCCTAGTTATGACTATAACAAAATAAACACAAACTTAAGATTATTTACTTTTCGTGCATGTCTACTTCAAACGATGTTCCTCTCAAGTGTGAATTCTTTACGTTAATTAGAAGTGATGTCCATCTGAAAAATAGTGAAACCCTTTGAATATTTAAAACCGATGAGAAAACTACACATCTATGACCACGGTGTAGTCCATTATGTAGTAGCAAAAAAGTGAATCTTACATCTACGGTACACCGATTGACGTCTGTACATGTTATAAAACTGGGAAACGCTAAACGGAATGAGAAAGTCCATCTCTTCAGAATACGTGTAAACACGACCATCAGCTAATTTCTTCTATCAGTTGTGTTTGAAGTGTAATGTGAATTGTCTCAGCCACACTTCTTGGTCGTATCGGACAGAGCGGTCACAGTAAGAAAACACGGAACTACTGCCCGAGGTAAATAGCCCAACAGTAGAGGTCCCTTGTTACTCCTGAGACCATGCCTTCATACATCAATAGCATGCACTTATTACATAATCGAATTCCGAGCATACAGTACTAGTATGTGAGAGTAGAATATACTGTGTGTAACTAAACTGCCTTTACAGACGTGGAGAATAGGTTCCTTACACCAAAACCAGAAGAAATATCTAGCAAACATAGGCTCTGAAATGCATACTTTAAAAGCTATGAGCACTTGATCGTCTTTCATACTGTCAAACACATTCTTCAACTGCAAGCCCTTTACTTTCCATATTTTAGGAGGAGGTGCTATGGCCCAAAATAAGAAAAAAATGTCCAGTATGCATGGACTCTAAAATGCGTAACTTAAAAGCTATCTGCAGTTCTTCATTTTCGGTACTGAGAAACACATCTCTTCAATTGAATAAGTGCTCCTGGTTGTTACAGTACGCGTTTCAGACCCCATTTTTATAGGACATATTTTCTTCTGTCTTCTCCCAAAATATGGAAACCCAAGAGTTTGCAGTAGAACAGATGTCTTTCACAGGACCGATGATGAACAAGTGCTCACAGCTCTTAATGTATGCATTTTAGAGCCTATGTTCGCTTGATTTTTTTTTTCGTTTTTTGGTGTAAGGGAATTGTCTTTAAGTCTTTAACCGGACTTTAGTTACACCTAATACAAAAGTTGGTGCCATCTGTTATGATTTATCACCAACGTAGGGAGTAAGATACAAGTAAATTTTATAGAACCCGTAAAAAACTTAAACAGCACTTACGGATTAGACGTTAGACATGTGATCACCATGTTTCCAACCCCCCATCATTTATTGCCAGTAAATGAATATTAATGATGTCGCTCCTTCTTTATTCGAGCAGCTGCTCATTTGGCCAAGCGAGGCTAAGTGGACCCCGTTCCAGACCTCCACACCTCAGTAAAATCTGAGGAGGTACAAGGAATCGAATCGAGGTCCTTCCACAAAGAAAGCAGCGACGCAAACCATTCGGTACCATCACGTTTCCGACTTTGATAAAGGTCGGATAGTAGCCTACCGCGATTGCGGTTTATCTTATCGAGACAGAGCTGCTCGCGTTGGTCGAGATCCAATGACTGTTAGCAGAATATGGAATCCGTGGGTACAGGAGGGTAATACGGGACGCCGTGAAGGATCCCAACGCCCTCGTATCACTAGCAGGCATCTTATCCGCATGGCTGTAACGAATCTCGCAGCCACGTCTCGATCCCTGAGTCAGCAGATGGGGACCTTTGCAAGACAACAACCATCTGCACGAACAGTTCGACGACGTTTGCAGCAGCATGGACTATCAGCTCGGAGACCATGGCTGCGGTTACCCTTGACGCTGCATCACAGACAGGAGCGCCTGCGATGGCGTACTCAACGACGAACCTGGGTGGACGAATGGCGAAACGTTATTTTTTCGGATGAATCAGGTTTCTGTTTACAGCACCATGATGATCGCATCCGTGTTTGGCGACATCGCGGTGAACGCACATTGGAAGCGTGTATTCGTCATCGCCATACTGGCGTATCACCTGGCGTGATGGTACGGGGTGCCATTGGTTACACGTCTCGGTCACCTTTTGTTCGCATTTACGGCACTTTGAACAGTCTACGTTACATTTCAGATGTGTTACGACCCGTGGCTCTACCCTTCATTCGATCCCTGCGAAACCCTACATTTCGGCAGGATAATGCACGCCCGCATGTTGTAGGTCCTGTATGGGCCTTTCTGGATGCAGAAAATGTTCGACTGCTGCCCTGGCCAGCACATTCTCCAGATCTCTCACCAATTGAAAACGCCTGGTCAATGGTGGCCGAGCAACTGGCTCGTCACAATACGCCAGTCACTACTCTTGATATACTGTGGTATCGTGTTGAAGCTGCATGAGCAGCTGTACCTGTACACGCCATCCAAGCTCTGTTTGACTCAATGCCCAGGCGTATCAAGGCCGTTATTACGGCCAGAGTTGGTTGTTCTGGATACTGAATTCTCAGGGTCTCGATTGAGAATCAAAAGGTGGTCCCAAATCCATTGGATTTACATTTGCGGTTTTTGGTGGGCGGGGTAATGCACATGTACACTTGGAACTGCGTGGCACTTTGCATTGTCCCGCCGGTAGATGCCATCGTGCTGAGAAAAAAGAACTGCATGGAGAAGTGGATATGGTCCCCAGGGATAGATGCATACTTGTGTTAATGCATTGTGCCTTCTACATCACACAGGGAATGCCATGAAAACATTCCACTTCCGACGACTGTTTCAGGGTGTTTGCTTTCAAACGTTTTATGCCATACACGCCAACAGTCATCTGTCCAATGGAGCATAAACTGTGTTTCATCTGAAAACGGCGCCTGTCGCCAGTTAGTGGACGTCGGGTTGCGGTACTGGTGTGCAGGTTCCAGCATTCGTCTCCGATGAACATTAATCAGTATGGGTGAACCAATTACTGCGGCGGACGTCCATGCGCAGCAACGTTCGCTGAAAGGTCGTCGACGAGGCACTCTCGGTAATCACTTGGCTCATCTGGGCAGACAGTTGCTCATTAGTTGCACCTCTATTGGCTAGTACACACCTCCACAGCCGACTTTCATCCGTATCATCTTTGGGTGATGCAGAGGGAATTAGATTAGGAAATAAGACACTTAAAGTAGTAAAGGAGTTTTGCTATTTGGAGAGTAAAATAACTGATGATGGCCGAAGTAGAGAGGATATAAAATGTAGACTGGCTGACAAGGAAAGCGTGTCTGAAGAAGAGAAATTTGTTAACATCGAATATAGATTTAAGTGTCAGGAAGTCTTTTCTGAAAGTATTTGTATGGAGGGTAGCCATGTATGGAAGTGAAACATGGACGATAAATAGTTTGGACAAGAAGAGACTAGAAGCTTTCGAAATGTGGTGCTACAGAAGAATGCTGAAGATTAGATGGGTAGATCACATAACTAATGAGGAGGTATTGAATAGAATTGGGGAGAAGAGGAGTTCGTGGCACAACTTGAGTAGAAGAAGGGATCGGTTGGTAGGACATGTTCTGCGGCATCAAGGGATCACCAATTTAGTATTGGAGAGCGCCGTGGAGGGTAAAAATCGTAGAGGGAGACCAAGAGATGAATACACTAAGCAGATTCAGAAGGTTGTAGGTTGCGGTAGGTACTGGGATATGAAGAAGCTTGCAGAGGATATAGTAGCTTGGAGAGCTGCATCAAACCAGTCTCTGGACTGAAGACCACAACAACATCTTTGGCCTGTGATGCAGCCCATTTATCTCGGCGCCGGTTTTGGATAGGGGCACTCGGCCATGCACGATATACTATAACTACCGTTTACAAACTTAGCGCCAGCCGGTGTGGCCGAGAGGTTCTAGGCGCTTCAGTCTGGAACCGCGCGACCGCTACGGTCGCAGGTTCGAATCCTGCCTCGGGCATGGATGTGTGTGATGTCCTTAGGCTAGTAAGGTTTAAGTAGTTCAAAGTTCTAGGGGACTGATGACCTCAGATGTTAAGTCCCATAGTGCTTAGAGCCATTTGAACCATTTGCTCAGAGCCATTTGAACCATTTTTTTGAACAAACTTAGCGAGACCAGTTTACAAACTTAGCCGTTTCGGAAATGCTTCCAATCTTGGCCCGGAAGCCAATGAACATGCGCTTTTGTGTGTTATGTAAAACGCTCCGTTTCCACATTGTGACAACGACAGCGCTCTTTTCCACTTCCCAGCGATGCGCTTTACAGTCTATACCCTCCACTGCTAGTGCTGCCATCCGCACTCTGTCAGTGGTTATTGCACGTTGACGTCGAACATAGGCGATGGTCACATTAATATGACTGTCTGTGCCTGCCGCGCCCCCCACCCCCGTGGCCGGAGAATTTGTATCACCGCAGGTGGGACGGACTAACTGTCTCCTCTGGTGAAAGCCGTTGCGCCCGTCTGTACTGCTGGGTACGGGGAAACGGGGAAATCTTCTTCTGTAGGAAGACGCACACTGCCGTGCTGCGTCAGAGGAAACAAAAATACTGAGAGACGCTCCAGTTCTTGGCAGCCATACTGCGTGACTAGCAGTCACTCCAGTGGTTGCCGCCGACATTTTTGCCCGCTTCTGAAGCAATCAGTACTGCTTCAGCCTTAGCGAGAATAGAGTGCTCGTAGCAATTTCTTCCATGATAAAGACGCAAATGCACGGTTTGCACCGCGAGAAATCTACATCTACATCGTACGCACCAAGTCACCTAATGGTGCGTGGTGGAGCGTACTTTCGGTACCACTATTTGATCCCTCCAACCCAGTCCCACTCGCCAATAGTGCGTGGGAAGAATGGTTGTCGGTAAGCCTCTGTATTGGCTCTAATTTCTCGAATTTTCTACTCGTGGTCAATACGTGAGATGTATGTGGGGGGAAGTAATACGTTCTCCGACTCCTCCGATGAGGTGCTGTCCCGAAATTTCAGTAGTAAATCTCTCCGTGATACCCAATGCCTCTCTTGTAACTTCTGCCAGTGCAGTTAGTATATAGTGTCTCCATAGCGCTCTCTCACCAGCTAAACGATCCCGTGACGTAACGCGCCGCTCTTCGGTGGATATTCTCTATGTCTTCTATCAGTCCTACCTGATAAGGATCCCAGATGTTGTTGTTGTTGCCTTCAGTCCTGAGACTGGTTTGATGCAGCTCTCCATGCTACTCTATCCTGTGCAAGCTTCTTCATCTCCCAGATAGATTAACAATATTCAAGAATCGGCGAAAGAGCGCCTTATAAGCCATTTCTTTCATGGACGAGCTACATTTCATTAAGCAGTCAGCATTACGCCTCCATCGATGTTAAAGCGAGAAGCTTTGAGACGCTGTTTCTGTCTGCGTGCGCACATTACGTGGTTACTCATGGCTCATTATTTCCATTCGTGTTTCTAAATTCCCAAGATTCATCTCTGTTTTTCTGACCAATACCCTCTTTTTGAGGACTGGATATGTTATCGTTATTTCTCGCGTGATTCTAATTTTTTGTATATACACTACCGGCCATTAAAATTGCTACACCAAGACGAAATGCACATGATAAACGGCTATTCATTGGACAAATATATTATACTAGAACTGAAATGTAATTACATTTTCACGCAATTTGGGTGCATAAATCCTGAGAAATCAGTACCAAGAACAACCATCACTGGCTGTAGTAAAGGCCTTGATACGCCTGGACATTGAGTCAAACAGAGCTTGGATGGTGTGTACAGGTACAGCTGACCATGCAGCTTCAACACGATACCACAGTTCATCAAGAGTAGTGACTGGCGTATTGTGACGAGCCAGTTGCGCGACCACCATTGACCAGACGTTTTCAATTGGTGAGAGATCTGGAGAATCTGCTGGCCAAGGCAGCATCGAACATTTTCTGTATCCAGAAAGGCCCGTACAGGACCTGCAACATGCGGTAGTGCATTATCCTGCTGAAATGTACGGTTTCGCAGGGATCGAATGATGGGTAGAGCCACGGGTGGTAACACATCTGAAATGTAACGTCCACTGTTCAAGCTGCTGTCAATGCGAACGAGAGGTGACCGAGACGTGTAACCAATGGCACCCCATACCATCACGCCGGGTGATACGCCAGTATGGCGATGACGAATACACGATCCAATGTACGTTCACCTCGAATTCACCAAACACGGATGCGACCATCATGATGCTGTAAACAGAACCTGGATTCATCCGAAAAAATGACGTTTTGTCATTCGTGTACCCAGGTCCGTCGTTGAGTACACCATCGCAGGCGCTCCTGTCTGTGATGCAACGTCAAGGGTAACCGCAGCCATGGTCTCCGAGCTGATAGTCCAAGTTGCTGCAAACTTCGTCGAAGTGTTCGTGCAGATCGTTGTTGTCTTGTAAACGTCCACATCTGTTGACTCAGGGATCGAGACGTGGTTGCACGATCCGTTACAGCCAGGCGGATAAGATGGCTGTCATCTCGACTGCTAGTGACACGAGGCCGTTGGGATCCAGCACGGCGTTCCGTATTACCCTCCTGAACCCACCGATTCCACATTCTGCTAACAGTCATTGGATATCGTCCAATACGAACAGCAATGTCGCGATAGGATAAACCGCAATCGTGATAGGCTACAATCCGACCTTTATCAAAGTCGGAAACGTGATGGTACGCATTTCTCCTCCTTACACGAGGCATCATAAGAACGTTTCACCAAGCAAAGCCGGTCAACTGCTGTTTGTGTATGAGAAATCGGTTGGAAACTTTCCTCATGTCAGCACGTTGTAGGTGTCGCCACCGGCGCCAACCTTGTGTGAATGCTCTGGAAAGCTAATCATTTGCAAATCACAGCATCTTCTTCCTGTCGGTTAAATTTCGCGTCTGTAACACGTCATCTTCCTGGTGTAGCAATTTTAATGGCCAGTAGTGTACATTTGGCTGACCCACAGCTGGTTTCCCGATGGCCGACTTGTCCACATTTGTGAGCTGCCGAACTGTGACAAGACTGTGTCGCATGTCTTTGTTTTATCAAGAATATAACTAATTTAATTACATTTGACTGTTACTGATCTGTAGTTGGACCCTGTTTCCTTCTCTAACACCGGTAATTATCTCGTAAAAGAATTCCCTTATGTAAGAAAAGTTATCTAATGTTCCCAGAATCCAGGGAGCACAAGGTTATCAGCTGAGACCATTTAAATCTGATGATAGGGGAAACGGCGTCAGGCAGACAGCAAATCCTACAATAGTACAAAGTACTGACTCGCTTATAACCATTTATCTATAAGCAATCTGCTAACATAATCTTGTACTGTACCTTCGAAATAAACTTGAAAAACGGTTTTAAAACATCAGGAGCAACAGCTCAAGAGAACTGCCCCATCGCTGTCGGGAAAGTGAACGTAAAATTGTATGAGGTGCATTCAAGTTCTAAGGCCTCCGATTTTTTTTCTCCAGACTGGAAAGAGACAGAAACATGCGCATTGTTTTAAAATGAGGCCGCGTTCATTGTCAATACGTCCCAGAAATGGCAGCACCGTACGGCAGACGGAATTTTACCGCCAGCGGCGAGAATGAGAACTCTTTTAAATACTTAAAATGGCGACGTTTTCCTTACTTGAACAGCGTGGTGTGAAACGAATTGAAATTCATCGACAGTTGAAGGAGACATGTGGTGATGGAGTTATGGATGTGTCGAAAGTGCGTTCGTGGGTGCGACAGTTTAATGAAGGCAGAACATCGTGTGACAACAAACCGAAACAACCTCGGGCTCGCACAAGCCGGTCTGACAACATGATCGAGAAAGTGGAGAGAATTGTTTTGGGGGATCGCCGAATGACTGTAGAACAGATCGCCTCCAGAGTTGGCATTTCTGTGGGTTCTGTGCACACAATCCTGCATGACGACCTGAAAATGCGAAAAGTGTCATCCAGGTGGGTGCCACGAATGCTGACGGACGACCACATGGCTGCCCGTGTGGCATGTTGCCAAGCAATGTTGACGTGCAACGACAGCACGAATGGGGGTTTCTTTTCGTCGGTTGTGACAATGGATGAGACGTGGATGTCATATTTCAATCCAGAAACAAAGCGCCAGTCAGCTCAATGGAAGCACACAGATTCACCACCACCAAAAAAATTTCGGGTAACCGCCAGTGCTGAAAAAATGATGGTGTCCATGTTCTGGGACAGCGAGGGCGTAATCCTTACCCATTGCGTTCCAATGGGCACTACAGTTACAGTCGCACACTACGAAAATGTTCTGAAGAACAAATTCCTTCCTGCACTGCAACAAAAAAGTCCGGGAAGGGCTGCGCTTGTGCTGTTTCACCAAGACAACGCACCCGCACGTCGAGCTAACGTTACGCAACAGTTTCTTCGTGATAACAACTTTGAAGTGATTCCTCATGCTCCCTGCTCACCTGACCTGGCTCCTAGTGACTTTTGGCTTTTTCCAACAATGAAACACACTCTCCGTGGCCGCACATTCACCAGCCGTGCTGCTATTACCTAAGCGATTTTCCAGTGGTCAAAACAGACTCCTAAAGAAGCCTTCGCCGCTGTCATGGAATGACGGCGTCAGCGTTGTGAAAAATGTGTATGTCTGCAGGGCGATTACGTCGAGATGTAACGCCAGTTTCATCGATTTCAGGTGAGTAGTTAATTAGAAAAAAAATCGGAGGCCTTATAACTTGAATGCACCTCATATTGTTATCCCTCTCACACAATCCAATTACAAAGCGGCAAGACTAACAATGGGATTTCGATAAACACTGCCCATAAATCGCGCAGCCGAGCGAGACGTATATTATCGCCATGGCCGTCCATTCGCGGGCGGGATTACTTTGCGGCGACTGGATCAAGGCAAATAATTAACGCTCATTGCTCGGTGGTAAGCTCCACTCTTCGTGTATTTTTGTTTTAGGAATATTTATATTTTTAATTAACGCGTATCGAACATGTCGGATGTAAGCAAATACAGCGAGTTACGGACAAAGTGAACGAAATATACAAAGTAGTGGGCAACACTGCTTCGTAAATCTGTGCGACCACTGTATGTTACTGCGTATCATACAGGGGACGGAGGAAAGTGTGAAAACACTCCAAACGCAACACATTACCAAGCCTAACGCGGCATATGAAAAAGCTGATATTCAAAATATCTCTCAGTTATCTCGGAATGGATAAGTACAGGTGCTACAGGGTGTTACAAAAAGGTACGGCCAAACTTTCAGGAAACATTCCTCACACACAAAGAAAGAAAATATGTTATGTGGACATGTGTCCGGTAACGCTTACTTTCCATGTTAGAGCTCATTTTATTACTTCTCTTCAAATCACATTAATCATGGAATGGAAACACACAGCAACAGAACGTACCAGCGTGACTTCAAACACTTTGTTACAGGAAATGTTCAAAATGTCCTCCGTTAGCGAGGATACATGCATCCACCCTCCGTCGCATGGAATCTTTGGAGAATGGCGTATTGTATCACAGTCGTCCACAAAACGAGCACGAAGTGTCTCTACATTTGGTACCGGGGTTGCGTAGACAAGAGATTTCAAATGCCCCCATAAATGAAAGTCAAGAGGGTTGAGGTCAGGAGAGCGTGGAGGCCATGGAATTGGTCCGCCTCTACCAATCCATCGGTCACCGAATCTTTTGTTGAGAAGCGTACGAACACTTCGACTGAAATGTGCAGGAGCTCCATGGTGCATGAACCACATGTTGTGTCGTACTTGTAAAGTCACATGTTCTAGCAGCAGAGGTACAGTATCCCGAATGAAATCACGATAACGTGCTCCATTGAGCGTAGGTGGAAGAACATGGGGCCCAATCAAGACATCACCAAAAATGCCGGCCCAAACGTTCACAGAAAATCTGTGTTGATGACGTGATTGCACAATTACGTGCGGATTCTCGTCAGCCCACACACGTTGATTGTGAAAATTTACAATTTGATCACGTTGGAATGAAGCCTCATCTGTAAAGAGAACATTTGCACTGAAATGAGGATTGACACATTGCTGGATGAACCATTCGCAGAAGTGTACCCGTGGAGGCCAATCAGCTGCTGATAGTGCCTGCACACGCTGTACATGGTACGGAAACAACTGGTTGTCCCGTAGCACTCTCCATACAGTGACGTGGTCAACGTTACCTTGTACAGCAGCAACTTCTATGACGCTGACATTAGGGTTATCGTCAACTGCACGAAGAATTGCCTCGTCCATTGCAGGTGTCCTCGTCGTTCTAGGTCTTCCCCAGTCGCGAGTCATAGGCTGGAATGTTCCGTGCTCCCTAAGACGGCGATCAATTGCTTCGAACGTCTTCCTGTCGGGACACCTTCGTTCTGGAAATCTGTCTCGATACAAACGTACCGCGCCACGGCTATTGCCCCGTGCTAATCCACACATCAAATGGGCATCTTCCAACTCCGCATTTGTAAACATTGCACTGACTGCAAAACCACGTTCGTGATGAACACTAACCTGTTGATGCTACGTACTGATGTGCTTGATGCTAGTACTGCAGAGCAATGAGTCGCATGTCAACACAAGTACCGAAGTCAACATTACCTTCCTTCAATTGGGCCAACTAGCGGTGAATCGAGGAAGTACAGTACATACTGACGATACTAAAATGAGCTGTAACATGGAAATTAAGCGTTTCCGGACACATGTCCACATAACATCTTTTCTTTATTTGTGTGTGAGGAATGTTTCCTGAAAGTTTGGCCGAACCTTTTCGTAACAATCTGTATACGGTGGTTATACCAGTGTTCCAGCAAAATAGTGACAAGTTCAGGTAATGATGACGAATGTGGCTAGAGATCTCGCACCTGTCTCTCCAAAGTAGACCACCAAAGCTCAATAGTACTGAGATAGAGTACTGAGATCTGGTACCCGCCAGGATAGCCGAGAGCGCTAACACGCTGCTTCTTGGAGTCGGGTAGGCGCGCCGGCCCCGGATCGAATCCGCCCGGCGGATTAACGTCGACGGCCGGTGTGCCGGCCAGCCTGGATGTGGTTTTTAGGCGGTTTTCCACATCCTACTAGGTGAATACCGGGCTGGTCCCCACGTCCCGCCTCCGTTACACGACTCGCAGACATTTGAAACACATTTACACTGTTTCAAGATTTACACTAGATTCACCATGCCAAATCCGTACTTAACCCTGACTACCCCGCGCACTATGCGGGATAAAGGCTGCGGCAAAAGAAAGAAAGAGTACTGAGATCTGGGAGATGCGACAATTCATCGTCGAGCTCACAAAGCAGTCCTGGACGTGAGAGTGGGTTGTCACGTCTTGGAACACAGCACCGCCATTGAGGAACAAACATTGTACTACGGAATGGACCTGATCAGCGAAGAAAGTCACATAATCGTTGCCAGTAAACACGGGGCTCACGGAATACCATGATGTAACTACCCAAATCACCACAGAACCCATGCTATGTTTTACTCTTGAGACACAAGCTCGATCAGAAGGTGGAAACAGTGCGCAGCAAGACTCACGCGACCAAATGACTTTCCCATTTTTACATAGTTCAGGTACTATGGCTTCAGAACCCCGTTTTCCTGTTACGGGCGTTTGCATCACTGATGATTGGGGTTTGGAATCCCAGATCGCCATGCAGTTCACTGCGTATAGAGATCCCTTTGTGTCGTTTTGATGCGTTACAGTCGTGGACTGTGCGGCTGGTCCCGGCGGAGGTTCCAGTCCTCCCTCGGGCATGGGTGTGTGTGTTTGTCGTCAGGATAATTTAGGTTAAGTAGTGTGTAAGCTTAGAGACTGATGACCTTAGCAGTTAAATCCCATAAGATTTCACACACATTTGAACATTTTGTCGTTTTGATGCTGACAGAGATCGCGAGTGCGACATTCAGTTCTGAAGTGACTTTTGCAGCTATCATTCTCTTGTTTCTCGTCACATTCCTCTTTAGTGACCATCAATCATGTACAGTCAACACCCATTTTTGTCCACGTTGTGACTTAGACGAAGTTTTTCCTCTTTCCTTGTACACGGTATAAACCTTCGATATGGTGCGTCCTTGAACACCGAACTTCCTGCTGCCTGGGTGTTGGAAGCTCCTATCGTACGACTACCAAAAATTTACCCACGTTAGAATTCACTCAGTTCTGACATCAAGCATTTACAACTACAAAGAACACTGTTCTGACTACGAATGTGGCCGAGCGGTTCTAGGTGCTTCAGTTTGGAACCGCGCGACCACTACGGTAGCAGGTGCGAATCCTGCCTCGGGCATGGATGCGTGTGAGTTCTTAGGTTAGTTAGGTTTAAGTAGTTCTAAGTTCTAGGGGACTGATGACCTCAGATGTTAAGTCCTATAGTGCTCGGAGCCATTTGAACTATTTGACCACGACTGATACGAGATATTGAGGACATTTCACAGGTGCCGTTCATGGTCAAATACAACAGGCCAACCTGCAGGCTTGGTTAGCATCTACATTTATGTTCAGCATGCATTTCTCGCTTTGTTTCAATATTTTTGACCAACTAATAAACAATAACCAACTGCTGGATGGGAAGATGACAGACTACCTACCGAAAGAGACACCAGTGAAAAAAGTTCTTCGTGAGGTGCACGAAGTCACGACAGTCAGTTTTTTAAGAGGCGGTAAAGGGTACTAGACTGAGTGTTTTAAGATAAAGAACCAATGATCGTAAATGAAGATTTCATGCAGTGCTGATGCAAAACTCTTTACTCAATACTGAAGTAAAGCTCGTTAGTCTGGGATCCATTCCAGTTGTAGCCGTGGCTCGTGGTCTAGAGGCTAGCGGTACTGTCTCTGGATCACGGGGTTCTGGGTTCGATTCCTGGCCGGGTTCGCCCGGGGACTGGGTGTTTGTGCTGTCCTCACAATTTCATCATCATCATCATCATCATAATCATCTCCTCTCGTGATAATGGCTAGTTTGGACTGTGTAAAAAATTGGACTGTGTAAAAATTGGGACTTTATACGCGCGCTAATGACCACGCAGTAGAGCGCCCCCACAAACCAAACATCATCACACCAGACGGAATTGATAGAGGGAATAGGGACGACTCAAAGGACAGCAGCGCGGTGTGTTATAGGTTCACCTAGGCCGTGTCCTACGTAAGCGTCAGAAGCGACCAACGGCGAGAGGCGTCTGGATACGTGACACTCCAGTGACAAGTAGCAGCAACTGACAAAAAGCTCGGGTGTGCGAGCAACCATCTTCCACCCCAAGATGGCTACTTAGGGCCGACCAGCTGTTGCTATAAAACGAAACCCCTAAACTGTAGAAACTGTAGCTCAAGAGTGGGGCTACAAAATTAGCTTGACTTAGGAAAATAAAGCGAAAAAGAATGCTCTGCATGAAACTTACAAAGGGAGGAATCTTCATGGAAATTTTCCTGATTTATATCATCAACTAGGAAGGTCACCAGACAAATTCTTCGAAGAATACCGGTGATTTAACAGAGGAACATTGGACTATCTCATCAATAAATTAAAGACATATGTCTTTCAATAGCCAATAAATGCGGAAGAGTGACTTTATATACAAAAGAACGAGCGTGATGCCGGCGAGCTGCTTGTGATGTAACAATAGAGATCCCGGTTAGATATTGCAATTGACTGAAGCGCATGGTTTCGGTACCGGCCACTACTTGAATTTTAACTGACTTAGCTACAACTCTGCGCCGGCCGGAGTGGCCGAGCGGTTCTAGGCGCTACAGTCTGGAGACGCGCGACCACTACGGTCGCAGGTTTGAATCCTGCCTCGGGCATGGATGTGTCTGATGTCCTTAGGTTAGTTAGGTTTAAGTAGTTCTAAGTTCTAGGGGACTGTCCCATAGTGCACAGAGCCATTTGAACCATTTCACAACTCTGCATTGTAAGTTTTATGTATACGGCTTTATACTGCATCGCTAAGTATATTTTTAAGACCTTCGGAAAGAAATTTTCACTCTGCAGTGGAGTGTGCGCTGATATGAAACTTCCTGCCGGATTAAAACGGTCCACCTGACCCAGACTCGAACTCGGGACCTTTGCATTTCGCGGACTACTGCTCTTAGGTCTTTCCAAGGTACTTGATATTTAAGTGCATACACACCTATCCAACTATATACAAACTTTTTCATCTTCCCTACTTTAAAACATAACTCTCCTAATGAACAAATGCTCGTAACTTTTAAGGTATGAATTTTAGAGCTCTGAGGGATCTACGCCGAATCGCCGTTGAGGAGTGAGACAATCTGGACCAGCAGTGCCTTCCTGAAATTGTGGATAGTATGCCACGACGAATACAGGCATGCGTCAATGCAAGAAGACGTGCTACTGGGTATTAGAGGTACCGGTGTGTACAGCAGTCTTACCACCACCTCTGAAGGTCTCGCTGTATCGTGGTACAATACCGAATGTATGGTTTCCATGAGCAATGAAAAGGGCGGAAATGATGTTTATGTTGATCTTTATTCCAATTTTCTGCACAGGTTCCATAACTCTCGGAACCGAGGTGATGAAAAACTTTTTATAATCTATCTGTTCTTTCGGTCGTGTCCGAAAGAACTGATACCATCTTCATATATTAGAAAGTCCCGAAATTGTTCTGGCCAGAGAAATTGCTGCACGTCTTCCAGAGCAAGCTGAGTTTCACAGGTAGTCTGTAGGTGAGCATTATCCTGCTAGAACAACACGTCTCCTTCCTCTTCCAATAATGGCAAAAGAATGGGTCCAACAACACCCTGCACGCACCGAGCGCTGGTTAACGTCCACTCCACAAACACCAATGGTGATCGAGAGTTGCAGCTTACCGCGACGCAGACCATAAGGCCTGGTGTGGGGTGAGAGTGGCTTGGACGAATGCACTCTACGAGACAGCGTTCACCAGTTCTACATTGTACGCGCAAACGTCCATCACTTGCTTGCAGGCAGAATCTACATTCCTCGCTGAAAATCACGGCGCGGCAATTCATCTTCCAAGTGATCCTTTGACGACACCAGTGGAACGTGCACGTCGATGCTGTGACGTGAGTGGTAGGTGGGCTTTAGGTGTGCGAGTCTGCTTATAATAGATTCGCAGCAGCCTGTGTTGATACGTCTGGACTCAAAAGCCATAGCATTTGTACTGTGGTAGCTATACGGTTTGCCATTGCGGCCCTTCCAATACGACGATCCTTGTGGGCGTCTTTGCTGAGCGGACGTCCAGAACCTCGTTCTGGGTGAGGAGGTTCACGTGACCGTTGATACCAGAATCGTTGGAAGACCTTGATGCAGCACGTCCAAGTTATGTGGCATATCTCCAAAAGGATCATTCCGCCACTCTGAAGGTGACAGTTTGACCCCTTTGAAACTCGCTCAGTTGGTTGTAGGCATGGTTACGTACTTACTTCACTGTTTGTACCACACTGAGACTTCTGGCTGTTAGCATTCCCTATTAAAGGGTAGCCACACACGGCGCTCTCGTAGCTATGTCATTACGCTAACTGTTGGCGGACAACGTTGAAACCATGACATCCTCCATGTGTCATATGCTGCCATCGAACCAAAAAAATGGTTCAAATGGCTCTGAGCACTGTGGGACTTAACATCAGTCCCCTAGAACTTAGAACTACTTAAACCTAACTAACCTAAGGACATCACACACATCCATGTCCGAGGCAGGATTCGAACCTGCGACCGTAGCAGCAGCGCGTTTCCGGGCTGAAGCACCTAGAATCGCTCGGCCACAACGACCGGCCTATCGAACCAAAATCGAGGTCATCTTTCCAGGTGTATTAACGTTTTCTCAACAGTATATTACCCAGCCGTGACAATGACCTGTCCTCGAGGCTGACGGTAAGACCACTAACGTACCTGCAACGTTAGTAATCTGTGCTAAGTGACCGAATCTGCCAGACTACGTGATGATGTTAGAATTTCTACTATTGGCATTGACACAGCTTCGTCCCTAGAGGATGCCAGGCAAGTTACTACACCTGTCCCTCCACGAGTCCCCGGCGGCGGCTGGGTGATTCAGCGTCCGGCCTGACGTAGAGACAAATCGCAGCAGGCAGCATGGCCCCCACCCGCCTCGCCTTGTCTTCCGCTCTGTTCTGTTGCCGGTACCGCCCCCGCAGTTTTTCGCTTTCCGGCGGCTCGACGCTCCATTAATAACCCTGGCACGCTGTCCTCATCATCTGTCTCCTTCCACCCTTCCTCTCGCCCGCCCCCCTCCCTCTGCGTCTGACGCCCCCTGTTTTTTCTCGCTTTTCCACGTCTTCCACTTAACCAAGCGGAATTGCCGCACCCCCCAGGTCTCGCCTCTCGCCAGCCGGCTAATGATTCTTTGTTCCCGAACAGAGCTCAACTCTGTCTGCCCCGCTAATGTGCCATCGACAAATGGGGGGATGAGTGTGAATCTGAGCCTATTCCTACAGCCACCAACATCTACTTTCACAACTCACAGAGACAATACAGTAATGGCCATTAAAATTGCTACACCAAGAAGAAACGCAGATGATAAACGGGTAGTCATTGGACAAATATATTATACTGGAACTGACATGTGATTACATTTTTACGCAATTTGGGTGCATAGATCCTGAGAAATCAGAACAACCACCTCTGGCCGTAATAACGGCCTTGATACGCCTGGGTATTGAGTCAAACAGAGCCTGGATAGCGTGTACAGGTACAGCTGCCCATGCAGCTTCAACATGATACCACAGTTCATCAAGAGTAATGACTGGCGTATTGTGACGAGACAGTTGCTCGGCCACCATTGACCAAACGTTTTCAATTGGTGAGAGATCTGGAGAATGTGCTGTCCAGGGCAGCATTCGAACATTTTCTGTATCCAAAAGGCCCGTACAGGGCCTGCAACATGCGGTCGTGCATTATCCTGCTGAAATGTAGGGTTTCGCCGGGATCGAATGAAGGGTAGAGCCACGGGTCGTAACACATCTGAAATGTAAGGTCCACTGTTCAAAGTGCCGTCAATGCGAACAAGAGGTGACCGAGACGTGTAACCAATGACACCCCATAACATCACCAGAGCCTGGGTTCATCCGAAAAAATCACGTTTTGCCATTCGTGCACCCAGGTTCGTCATTGAGCACACCATCGCAGGCGCTCCTGTCTGTGATGCAGCGTCAAGGGTAACCTCAGCCACGGCCTCCGAGCTGATAGTCCATGCTGCTGCAAACGTTGTCGAACTGTTCGTGCAGATGGTTGTTGTCTTGCAAACGCCCCCATGTGTTGACTCAGGGATCGAGGCGTGGCTGCACGATTCGTTACAGCCTTGCGGATAAGATGCCTGTCATCTCGACTGCTAGTGATACGACGTCGTTGAGATCCAGCACGGCGTTCCATATTACCCTCCTGAACCCACCGATTCCATATTCTGCTAACAGTCATTGGGTCTCGACCAACGCGAGCAGCAATGCCGCGATACGATAAACCGCAATCGCGATAGGCTACAATCCGACCTTTATCAAAGTCGGAAACGTGATGGTACACATTTCTCTTCCTTACACGAGCCATCACAACAACATTTCACCAGGCAACGCCGATCAACTGCTGTTTGTGTATGAGAAATCGGTTGTAAACTTTCCCCATGTCAGCAAGTTGTAGGTGTCGTCACAGCTCTGAAAAGCTAATCATTTGCATATCACAGCATCTTCTTTCTGTCGGTTAATTTTAGCGTCTGTAGCACGTCATCTTCGTGGTGTAGCAATTTTAATGGCCAGTAGTGTATAATAATTATCCATGCAGAGGTGATGCCGATTTCCATCACAAGGTGTCAGTACATCCATCACTATTTTCGCTAAAGGTTGTCCAGCGCCGGAATATATCTTGAATGAGGAAATGTTTCCCGTACTCGAATCACACAGCATCCGAATTAGTATGCCGTATTTCGTAATTTTCGACAGATTGTAAACTTTAAAATGTAACAGTCCTCGTCACGGTATCATTCCTTCATCAGTTGAGATGTTTTGACTTAGATTAACCGTTTCTTTAAACGTTTTGGAAAAATAATCAGTTACGAATTGCACTTTGAGAAGCCGGTCGGCATTATCCAGTTTAATGCTGCTGCCGGAAAAATGTAAAATGTAAATGTGTGTCTGAATCGGTTGCAGGACATCATTTTGCGAAATATAGGTGTGTCTTTCAACGGATTCGTTGACCAATAATCATTGGTCCTTGCTTTTCTTACAATTCCCATAGGAATAGCAAGCCCAAACCTTTTTCTAAGTTCGGGTCACGTAACGTCGACAGATTCGGCATTTTTAAAATCCAGTTTCCTGCTATTGCAATTCTGACTGTAGTACTTTTTGGTTTCGTTGCTAATATTATCAAATAGATCGTTCCCAATATATAATCGTACGATATCCTCGACGCTCTGTGTATCTTTGGGAAATATGTTTGGACCTCGGGATCCTTCAAATTTATTATTGGTCCTCGGTAAATCAAAGTCTGACCGCTATGCACTATCTTCTTCGTCTGGTTCAGCCGAATCAGTTGGCAACCGTAGCGTTCGCTGAATTCTTCTTGGTCGTATTTCACTATCTTCCAACGATTCTGCTTCACTTTCATTTTATTGATACCCAATGTCTTCTTCCCAATCGTCCAAACCGTCCGGAACGTCAGACAAGACATCCGCACTTTCATCGTAAATAATCCTATTGTCTCTTTCATCCGCCATGACGAAAGGGCACAAGTAATTATACTTGTTACCTACACCAACAGAATGCAGAAGGTACTAACGTGCTGTCGCCGGCCACGGCGCGATACTATGCTTACGGTCCCACTCTGGTGTCGCCGACGACTGAGTAATGCTATGCACACGACACCACTGTGGTGTCGCCGGACGGCATAGTGTTAATAACTACGTGCCGCATTTTTTAATATCCAGGGCACCATCATGATTCAACGTGCCTTCAGTGCAATTATTGTCTTTGAACAAAATTGTCATAGTTCTTCGTCTCATTGCATACAGAGTGGTCCAGATAAATGTAGACAGTCTTTGGTAGCTAATACCTTTGGAACGAAGTGACACATCGTTGCAGTTTTGCTCGGTAGCGTAATCCATTGCTTTCCCAACAGAACTTGATGCGCGTTTTCCAGCCGATGACAGTGCCACAGTGAATGAAGTAAGACTGTCGTTTAAGCAACGCAAGGTCGTATTGAAGTGATGCTGGGAGTACGAAAACATTGTGGAGGTACATTGGCAATGACGTAATACGTATCTCAGCCGCCAACACGTACAAAAACTTATCGTACTCGGGATAAATTTGAAGCCGACGCTACTATCCAGTATGTGCACAAGAAAAGGTCTGGCCGACAAGAAACATCAACAAGTCCAGTTAGTGTATTTTACTAGGGCACCTCAGAAATCTGTGCAGCAGGGCACGTGAAAGCGGGGTGAGTCGATCAAGCGTACGACGAATTCTGAAGGCTACAAACTGGACAGCGTACATTCCAAGATCGCTGCATGTTATGGACGAGGACGGCCCGCATCGAAGGATGGAAAACTGCGAGTGGTCTGAAGACATATGCGAGGATGAACGGTTTGGTCTGCTCTGACGAGGCGCAATTCAAACTGAACGGTACTGTAAACGGCCAATCACTGGGTTCCTGAAAATCCTCACGTTCATGTGGACAGACATTATAATCTACCGGTTGTTAACGTGTGGTGTAGTCTGTTACCGCGCTGTCTGAATGGTCCATTCTCCTTTGAAGGTTCCGTAACTTGTGAGGTGTATCTTCATATGCTGCAGATTTCGATTTTACCTGACGTCCGAGAGATGTTTGGAAATGAAAGATTTTACTTATCACAAGATGGCGCTCCGCCTCACTGCCATGTAGATGTCACAGCCTACTTGGATGAAAATTTACCTGGACGGTGGATAGCTCGAACAGGAGCTGTTGAGTATCCACAACGATCTCTAGACCTTACACCTCTTGACTTCTGCCTACGGGGGACCTTGAAAATGAAGTTTACCAACAGAAGCCAGCTACACCGAACGAGCAACGAGAAACCATCGAAGCGTCCTGTGCAGCTATCACACTGGCAACACTGACAGCGTAGTTCGGTCAGCAGTTCAGCGCCATCGACGTTGTTTGGCTGATATTGGAGGTCACTTTGAAGGCATAAAATAACCTTCCCCCGTACAAGAATTGTACCTATAAGTTATTTTGTTCCATTAGTACTGACTATCAGAGTGCCTGCATCTTTCTGGTCCCCTCTGTATTTCTTTCAGTTACCTTCTGTACTGTACGCTACTGTACTATACTATACTATAACAGTTCTTTCTCATTACGGTCCACGTTTCATCAAGCTGGGTTACTTGGCGGTCACACATCACACGAAATGTTGTTTTCGTCACTGAGTTTTGCACACCAGTCTAGCTCCGGACATTTTCTACGGAATTGCGATCGGGTATTTAGCGGGGCAGTTACTTAGTTACTTGTGTTATAGGTTAAATACATGATAAGTGTTATGAGGTGGAACGTTGGAGCGGAACAGACATAGAACTCTTACATACAACTAAATGAAAAATAATATTTATAGCCGGCCGGGGTGGCCGAGCGGTTCTAGGCGCTACAGTATAAACAGCTTGACCGCTGCGGTCGCAGGTTCGAATCCTGCCTCGGGCATGGTTGTCTGTGATATCCTTAGATTAGTTAGGTTTAAGTAGTTCTAAGTTCTATGGGACTGATGACCTCAGATGTTAAGTCCCATAGTGCTCAGAGTCATTTGAACCATAATATTTATACAGTTGCATGCATTTACAGTTTTTTTAAGTGACTAATCATACTCACCCAAGAATTTCTTTGTGGTGTAGAAGGGGCTGTTGAGGAGAAAGCTGTTTAATCTACATTTGAAAACATTCCTGCTGCTTATCAAACATTTTATTTCCATGGACGGACCATCAAAGAGGTTTATAGCTGCATATTTCACCCCTTTCTGTGTCAAAGTTATATGTATTACAGGGTAATGCAGAGCATATATCCTTGGATTGTTGTATCTCTGTTACTCTCAAACGCAGACCAATTGTTGATAGCAAATTTCGTCAGCAAATGAATATACTGAGAGGCAGTGTTTAATATTCCCAGGTGCTTCAGCAGATATCTGTAAAATGGATGTGTGTGAACTTCACGCACAGTTCCAGTGACTTCCCTTTTGTGTAATGAATATTTTTTGCCTACGCGACGAGTTACTACAGCATATTATCCCAAAACACATCAGTCAAGGAAAACATACAAAATTCTTTAACTTACTGACTTCTACATCCCCAAAGTTGGCAGTCATTCTTATGGCAAAAGAAGCCGAGCCTAAACGTTCTAGGAGGTCTACTATATGGTTTTCCCCCTTCAATTCTGCATACGTATGCTCACCTAAGAACTTACATTTTTTGCCTGTTAATTATTTCTTGTTGGTGTACCAGCTTAAAAGGAGGTGGGATCCTTTTAACAGTATAAAACTGTGTCAACTGCGTTTTTAATAAGTTTGAACCTAGTCCATTCGTGCAGAACCATTCAATAACTTTCATAAAAGCATCAACTACTATTTTCTCTGGTGATACACCCTTGCTCAGGTTTACAACAATGCTTGTTTTATCTGCAAGCAGGACTAATTCTGCCTTCTGATTCAAATAAAGTGGCAAATCAATAACATACAGCAAGAACAGTAGTGGGCTAATTGTCGAATCCTGTGGGACTCCTTTTGTAATTTATCCCCATGCAGAGGATGTGGCGTCCCACTTTGTATTTGAGTAATACAGAGACAGAAACCACAGCACCTGCATCAGGAGAAATTGCGACAGAGTGACACAGGATTCGATAATTAGCCCACTACTGTTCGAAGATAACTTTCTGCATTCTGTTCCTTAAATAATAACTAAAGAAGCATATTCTAAACTGTGTGTTTCCGTGCGAACTTTACTTCCTTAATAGAATATTGTGATTGACGTAATCTAATAATTTCGGTAAGGCAAGGGAGATCCCAACTGGTGATGTTCTGTCATTCACAGGTTTTATCTATGTATATAAAAGCAATGTCCTGGCTGACTGATTCATCATTAGCCACCTCAAACCGTTAAGGATAGAAACTTAAAATTTGGAGAGGGTGTTTGTATTATACTGTAGACATGGTTTACTAAAGCACTGTTCGAAATTGCACCCGTAAGTGGATTAAGTAGGGGGTAAAAGGTTTTTTGAAAGTACGTAGCTATTAAGACTGTTCAGGAGCTAGAACTGCGAAAACTGTAGAAATATATATGTTTCAGCATTTTCGTAAATTCAGCCAATAAGGGGTAAAATACTGGAAGAATTTTTTTTAAATAAATCATTTTTAAAGCACTACTAAAGCATTTCTAAAGCTATATCTATGAAACTGGTATTTGACTTCTCTGTTAAAAATAAAAAAATACATTTTTCATTGTTTTAGTAGTTTATCATCTAAGAGGGTGAAATGCTGAACGAAAAGTTGTATGAAAATGTGTCATTGTGAGGGGATTTTTAAAGCCAAACGTTAGATAGAAATAAAAGTACCTCATTCACTATTTTTTGAAATTCTACCCACAATCAGACGAAACAGGCGATGAAAATGTTTAAGAAAATATGTCAGTACACTGAAATATTTTTAAAGCTAGATCTATGAAAACTGATATTTACATCTCAGTTCGAAATGAAGAAATGTGTTAGGAGAGGTAGTTTCTACAGACGTATCACCACAAGAACTCAAAAGGCAGGTTCAGAAAAATTCCCGACTCCAGCTACCGGAATCGCATTTCGGTCAAAAGTACATTCGGAAAAAACACTGCTTCTATGGCCTCAATTAGCGCGAAAATCTTACTAGGTGTTTCAATTCGTCAACACCAAAAATTCGATTAAAGGGAAAAAAAATGAGACCATACAGCCTACACGAGCGAAGCAGTGGACGCTAAGCCAGTTATGTAGAAATAGTTGACTCAGTATATTGGGCCTTTTCAAATACATACTGTGATTTGCTAAGTATCCTATTACTACACAGACGGGTGAGGACCCTGGAATATATAACCTTCCCAAATACATTAGATAATGGTGTAAGTGTGACTCTGGGGGAGATGCTGTTGGGGATGTAGGTATTCGTCAAACAAAGAACGAATGCGTGCAGCACTTTGAACGGGCATATTCTCATCAAAGATATATATAATCAACACAGAGAGGCTGTCATGCGTTACATCGCCTTGGGTGGCAGCAACAAGCAACACTCGCCTCCATATTTTGTAACGTCAGGCACACCGAACATACCTGTTGGGCAGACGCAACAGATGCTAAAAAATAGAGTGTTTTTTGATCTAAATATAAATTAAAAGTATTTTGGTTCATCCTAAAACATGGTCATTGTCTGTGCAGTGTACAGTTGTATTCATCGCAGTAATGACAGACTTGAAATGTCGCACTTTAGCTAGGTACCTCCATATTTTTTCGTGTAACATTTCATATACGTAGCTGTCATGTTGGCCAAATTTGTGTATTTCGTGGACCTTCGTGGTTATTCGGAACGTCAGGCAGACTACTTTATTAAAGTACGCCTTCCTACTGCATCTTTTGTTCCTTAGTGTATCGACAATACAACTGTTTGTCCAGAGGAAAATTACATGTTAAACAATAACTACTACAGACATATGAACTATGCATGTATATAAACTCAAATTAAGCTAGTCTTTATTTTGATTGTACAGAATTCTTTTGAAAAACAACGGGCAAACACAATGAGAGTAAGAAACATAAGGCGGGAACAAGTGGCAGCCCACTCGTATTGTTACATTACGTTCTTCCCATCTTAGGGCTTCCGGCAAACGCTCTTCTCCGAGAAACAAAAATCGTAACGCAATATGAGAAGAAACATGAGAGTCCTCTTTTCCTTTACAATTTTTGAAAGCCACACAAAAAACATGACGTTAGAACGAGAGCTCTAACCCATGTATCTGGATTGTCCTCAACACCAACGATAATTAAGCCTTCTAATCGCTTATTAAAATGATTATTTACGACTACTATTGTCTGTCTTCTCTATAAATACCAATGGCCTATGTTAATATATTTCTTTGATAAATAGGTATGATAGGCTTCCTGGAGTAAAACTGCTTAATGTTTTGAAAGTGAAAGGTGCACAAACTGCAAGTAGGAGCTACAATGAAATTCGCCGGTATCTATAGTGTAAGATACATCGCTAATTACACAAATGCACGTATTTGCTTTAAAGTTACCGGAATAACGCAGCATCTCACTCATCGAAAAATACCACGCTTGAGATGCCACAGAACACGAGAAACGTACTTCATATTTGGGAATTACTTCTCAAATAGCATCTTCCGGTCAATAAATAAAAAAGAAATTCGCGACTAACAACAGTAAGTCTTATTCAGCTGCAAACCAAACTATGTGATTCCGTGTTAGCAGACGACTACGTCACTGAACACGATGTTGCTAAACATGGCGGCTACGTTTTAAGTTGGTTTCAAATATGGCGTCGCCGTGGCCAGTGTATGTTGTTTATACCGGTCGTTAGTTGTCATCTTGGAGGACGGGTGTATCCTTATAATAACCACCATGACGATGTAGAAGAAAGAGCAACACTTGGTCACTAAGAACGCTGAAACAAACATTCTGGTTCATGCTCACGGCAGCCTGAATGAATGGGCCCAAGATATCGTGCAAAAAATACGTCGAAAAACATCATAGAACCACCTCCGTCTTGAACTGCACCCTCCACATACAAGGTTAAATGACTCGTCGGTGGATTCTGCGCTTAACGTCACTACAAAAGAGGTAAAATAGCAACTTGTCACGCCACACTACACAACAACAATCAGCTATTGCCTCGTTATGTGTTTGACCCACTGAAGACGTATACCTTTGTGTGCAGCTGTGAGTAAGCGCTCTTTACGATGTATCCGATTCCATAGTCCACCGCATGCAGTTTCCTTAACAATTTTCGCCCAGTAACGTTGAGATGGACGTTCGTTCAACGACAGCAACAATATATGTCGAGTGTTATTAACAAGGTGTGACCCTTGTCACAGGTCCTTGTCGATTATTATCTTTTTACGACTACTGTTCTTATGCCGTATTACCTGGCTCCGTGTGATACACCATTCCATGTACATCGTAGGACAGTGCTTCATATTTTTCTTGACGCAGACCAGAGCAGACGCACTATCTCGGCAGTGTCCTGTATTCCGCTGCTCCTTGATCTCAACACAGTGGCGAGGCAAACAATAGTTCTCAGCACAAAAGAAGTAGGGCACAGAGCGAGCACGAGTGGACGGATAAAGCCAGTGAAGAGGGTCGTGCGCAAAGCGTAGGTGTTGGTGTAGACTAAGGCAAGCGGCGTCTGCCGGGATCTTATGCATCTTGGCGAGGTCGCACGCGAGCGCTAGCCGACCCTGGTATGGAAAGGAGAAAAACCTCTGTTCTCTACCGTTCCCGGCGTCGGCGTCCCGGGAGTAACGTCTGCCTTTCCAGAACAGTCGCCTTCCATTTGTCCTGCTATCCGCGGCCACATTTTTGCGAATTTACATGAGGGCTTACGTAGAAGTCTCACCTGCATCCACTACCACACGTACAAAGGCTGCTAGAAAGGCTTTTCAGTGTGAGGCTTCGGGCGCACAGCACGGAGAAGGAAGAAAGGAGCTACTGTTGTCTCCCCTATGTACTTTTTACGGATGGTAATTGTGTGTGTGTGTGTGTGTGTGTGTGTGTGTGTGTGAGTGAGTGAGTGAGTGACTGAGTGAGGGAGAGAGAGAGAGAGAGGGAGAGAGAGAGAGAGAGAGAGAGTTTGTGTGTGTGTGTGTGTGTGTGTGTGTGTGAGAGAGAGAGAGAGAGAGAGAGAGAGAGAGAGACAGACTCAGTGAATGACCCTATTTGTTTATTTAGAAACAAAAATAGTTGCCTTCACTGACGCCATACAAAGATAGGATGCGATGCAATAAATTCCACCACAGTGATTCACAGAGTATAAATGTGAACGGTGGTGTTGACGTGGATAAAAATAAGCGAAGAGTTTTGTATTCACAGAACCCAACTAAGGATGACGTTTTAAGTTTTGTCGTATTTTCCTCTCGGTGTCTCTTTATTCGAACACTGTGTTCATTTTTACATTCTTATGTCCATATTAAGTTTCGTCTCAGCGAGTTTTCGTTTGTCAATTAGCTTACTAAACTTCGTCCTGTCTCGAATGGTATCTTCATGACCGCCGATTTCTTTCCTGTCTTCAGTCACTCCTTTTGGCTAGGAGTTGTGGTTTGCATGAGGCTAACTTTCGAAATTTCTTCGTGAGGCTGTTTTCAGAGCACAGCCCTGACATGCTGTAACATGTTTATGAGGAGCCGTTAAGTAATTTTTCTTTCTTTCCTCCTGTGCTTGTCATCATGAATGGGATTGAGTTCCGAATGAATGTCATTACAAATAAGATACTAATGTGGAAGCGAAATGAAGTTCGTTTAAATAAGAATAAGGAAAGAGATGAGAATAAAATTACGCTGAATGTTGAGTGGAACTATTGCCAGTAGATGGAAGCGTATTCTATGAGTAATATCTCGAAACGAACGAAACTATCGGTAACACCAGCAATGGGCAGCACCGGAGACAGCGTAAATTCTGATCTGTAAGCGGAAATTTCTAACTTTTCGGAGCTCAACTTATTACTAACAGAAGTTATAATATATTAAAATGGTCGTTAATATAAAAATACACAAATATAGTGATATTATGTGTGTTTTGACTACATGGTGCACATTTAGATAGAACTATGTATGAATGAGAATAAAAGAATCGGTAGTGCTAAAATATCAAGGAATCTGTGAGTCAGTACGACTAATGTTTAATCTGAAGAACAATTTATGGATCTTAAGTTACTTTCTTTCCTTAACTGAAAACAATATGTTGCTTTACCTTTCTAATTGTTAATGAAGTTCTAAAGGCGCATTGATCTTTATTTTATTACAACGATGGAAGCTAATAAATTTTTTTTAAATTTTTTTACATCTGGAAGTATTGATACGTCGTCTATTACAAAGGAGGTGAATTCCGATGCAGTATCGGAACTATTAATTACGAAAAAGTTAAGATAATTTTTCATGTTAGTTTGAAGCAATATTTCACCTGTCCGATCACATTTCACCTCCGCAGTCGAAATTATGAAGGGAACTGTTTTTACAGATACGGTATACGAAGATTATGCTTTTGTTACTCACTGTTGATGGGTTTGCATTGCTGTAATTGTACAATTTACCTTACGTATTACAGGATTGATAAAAGAGTCACAACCAACAGTAATTTTACGAAAGTCTCTTAGGAAAACTTTTTTCGTATTGATCACCAGTTCTGCCGCAAATATACGCAGCATACTAACTAAGAGGGACTGTGTTGGGTTGGTTTACACAGTATGCCTAGCGACGCGTAAAGCCAAGTTCTATTAACACCGTATTCCTTGGCAGTGATTGTCAGGCGCACGACCTAAGAGCAAGGAATGTTCCGACGTTACCATGATTTAGTTGAGATGTGATACTGTTGGCCATTCTATACAGGTGACAGTAAAACCTAATCACCCTTCCCTGCTGATATCTGTGACTTTTTTTCTTTTACTTGATGGCTCTCCTTTGGTACCTTTTTCATAGAGATTCCATTTTCTCATTTTCCTCCAGATATTTTTCTGAGGTAAGATCTGTTAAGTGAAGAGCTTTTTAAATAGATAAGCAAGGCATTCAATAAGTAATGCAGAACATTTTTCGTTGACCAAAAAAGTTGTAATACTGCTCGTGACGTGCTTATATGTTCCCGCGTCATCTCAAGTATTTCCAATAACTCCCGGTAGATGGCAGCACTCTAGTTTATCTGAAAATTGGCGTCTGCAAAAGTGTGGTTTCCAAGAAAAGAACAGTTATTGCATTTCTTTTGGTGGAAAATCAGACCATAACAGAAATCAAAGGTGTTTACAGAATGAGGTCATCGGTCCCTAAACCTACATACTACTTAATCTAACTTATGCTAACTTCCACTATGGACAACATACACAACCATGCCAGAGGGAAGACTCGAACTTGCGACGGGGGGAGCCGCACGGACCGTGACAATGCGTTTCAGACCGCGCGGCCGTAACTTAACAGCAAGAAGGGGAAAGAAGGAATATATGTCCCGAAATGCTTGTTAATTGCGAAGATGATGGTGACGACTTCTTGTCAAACGATGTCATAGGAGATTAAACATCGATTCAACACTTTGAGCCTGACACAAAGTGGCAATACATGGAGTGGCACTAAACAATGTCTCCTTCCGATTTGTAGTTCAAAACAGTACTTGTAAAATCGTGGGTCCAATCTTCTAGGACACTGAAGGGGTTACTCTGTTCGATGTCCTCTCTCATGGTCAATAAATCAACGTTGAAACTGAGGAAATGCTTACAGAGTGTTGCTGTGCCTGTTATACGTACATGCTTCTGACATGGAAAAGAAAGATGGCGTTGAAAATGATTATTAAACACCAAAAAATAAAGAGACAGTGCTGTTGCGTCAGTATCCCCGTAATGATCGAACAGTGCCGAAATTATCTTTAACTGAAATTTTGACTATAATTAACGATTTTCAAGGTATTCAGAGATTTGACGGCGTCCTTGTACGGGTTACGTGACAATATGTGTTATTAATAATTACCCTTTGAACGTGATTTAGTAGGTTACCCAGTACTAATGCCACTGGACGAACTGCTTGATTGGTTCACATGTTTCTAGAACAATACGTTACAAGGTACACAGGAATTCGAGTACCGCATTGCGACTGGAATAGCTTCCGCCAGTTGCTAAAATTCTTAATTTTGCCATGAGAGCCGTGCGGGATTAGCCGAGGGGTCTGAGGCGCTGCAGTCATGGACTGTGCGGCTGGTCCCGGTGGAGGTTCGAATCCTCCCTCGGGCATGTGTGTGTGTGTGTTTGTCCTTATGATACTTTAGGTTAAGTAGTGTGTAAGCTTAGGGACTGATGACCTTAGCAGTTAAGTCCCATAAGATTTCACACACATTCTTTTTATTTGCCATGAGACCATCTTTAGCTGAAATAGCATTCATGATTTAAACAATGAAACACTGTATCAGTTACTTATTTTTGCGTGATGCCTTGCCAGAGTTGATTCTCATGATCAAGTACAAATACACTCCTGGAAATGGAAAAAAGAACACATTGACACCGGTGTGTCAGACCCACCATACTTGCTCCGGACACTGCGAGAGGGCTGTACAAGCAATGATCACACGCACGGCACAGCGGACACACCAGGAACCGCGGTGTTGGCCGTCGAATGGCGCTAGCTGCGCAGCATTTGTGCACCGCCGCCGTCAGTGTCAGCCAGTTTGCCGTGGCATACGGAGCTCCATCGTAGTCTTTAACACTGGTAGCATGCCGCGACAGCGTGGACGTGAACCGTATGTGCAGTTGACGGACTTTGAGCGAGGGCGTATAGTGGGCATGCGGGAGGCCGGGTGGACGTACCGCCGAATTGCTCAACACGTGGGGCGTGAGGTCTCCACAGTACATCGATGTTGTCGCCAGTGGTCGGCGGAAGGTGCACGTGCCCGTCGACCTGGGACCGGACCGCAGCGACGCACGGATGCACGCCAAGACCGTAGGATCCTACGCAGTGCCGTAGGGGACCGCACCGGCACTACCCAGCAAATTAGGGACACTATTGCTCCTGGGGTATCGGCGAGGACCATTCGCAACCGTCTCCATGAAGCTGGGCTACGGTCCCGCACACCGTTAGGCCGTCTTCCGCTCACGCCCCAACATCGTGCAGCCCGCCTCCAGTGGTGTCGCGACAGGCGTGAATGGAGGGACGAATGGAGACGTGTCGTCTTCAGCGATGAGAGTCGCTTCTGCCTTGGTGCCAATGATGGTCGTATGCGTGTTTGGCGTCGTGCAGGTGAGCGCCACAATCAGCACTGCATAAGACCGAGGCACACAGGGCCAACACCCGGCATCATGATGTGGGGAGCGATCTCCTACACTGGCCGTAGACCACTGGTGATCGTCGAGGGGACACTGAATAGTGCACGGTACATCCAAACCGTCATCGAACCCATCGTTCTACCATTCCTAGACCGGCAAGGGAACTTGCTGTTCCAACAGGACAATGCACGTCCGCATGTATCCCGTGCCACCCAACGTGCTCTAGAAGGTGTAAGTCAACTACCCTGGCCAGCAAGATCTCCGGATCTGTCCCCCATTGAGCATGTTTGGGACTGGATGAAGCGTCGTCTCACGCGGTCTGCACGTCCAGCACGAACGCTGGTCCAACTGAGCCGCCAGGTGGAAATGGCATGGCAAGCCGTTCCACAGGACTACATCCAGCATCTCTACGATCGTCTCCATGGGAGAATAGCAGCCTGCATTGCTGCGAAAGGTGGATATACACTGTACTAGTGCCGACATTGTGCATGCTCTGTTGCCTGTGCTATGTGCCTGTGGTTCTGTCAGTGTGATCATGTGATGTTTCTGACCCCAGGAATGTGTCAATAAAGTTTCCCCTTCCTGGGACAATGAATTCACGGTGTTCTTATTTCAGTTTCCAGGAGTGTATTTACAGAGGTATTTTACAAGGTGTTTTGGAAAATCGAGGAAAATAAATCTGTACCATTACAGTAAATCATAAAACACAACAGCAGGGCACGAGGGACACAACAACACGCATACACTGATCAGCAGCCATACGCACAGTGCATGTGGTATCACCGAGCGTGCTGTCCATGTGCAGAATGGGGAGGACGCGCGATCTATCTGAGTTTGACTCAGTGGAGATTGTTATGGCCCGTAGGGTTGGCACGAGCACTTCGAAAACAGCATGATTCGTCGTGTGTTCGAGGAGTGCTGTGGGGAGTGTCTTCAACACGTGGCCAAACCAAGTTACACGTCCAGACTTCGTAGGGCTGGGGGAACTGTGGCGGATCTAACATCAGACTTTAATGCTAGGCAAAGTACGAGTGTGTCTGAAGACACAGAGCACTGAACACTCCTAACGATGGGTTTCCGAGCCGACGACCCTTGCTTGTGCCAATGTTCTACGACATCGGCAACTACGACTGCAATGGGCACGTGACCGTCGGCACTGGACATTGGCACAGTGATGGAACGTTGTATCGTCTGATGAATCCCGATACCTTCTTCGTCATGCCGATGGCGGGGTGTGAATCAGTCGTCTTCCACGGGAAAAGCTCCTCGCCACCTGTAATGTGGGACCGAAACAAGCTGGCGGTGGTTCCATTATGCTCTGGGGAATATTCACAAGGGCACTAATGGGCCCAGTGAAGCTCGTGCAAGGCATGATGACCACGTACAGCCCTTCATGATGACCATGTTTCCCGACGGCAGCGGCATTTTCCAGCAAGATAATTCGCCATGACACAATGTGAAGGAGTGATTCGAGAAACACAGTGGCGAGTTCCAGTTGATGTGATGGCCTCCCAACTTGTCAGATCTGAACCCGATCTAACACATCTGGTATGTGATTGATCGTGGCGACAGAGCTGATCGGCCCCCTCCCCGGAATTTACGGGAATTAGGTGATTTGTTTGTGCAAATGTCTTGCCCACACCCTCGAGCGTCCTACTAAGGCCTCAATGATTCCATGACAAGACGAGTCGCCCCTGTTATTCGCGCCAACGGTGTTCAGACCGGCTTTTAGGTAGGTGGTCATTATGTTCTGGCTGATCAGTGCACAAACACCACATAAAATATCCATGCAAATATACCCGTTTGATAATGAGAGTAAATTCTCGAAAAGCATCATGTTAAGCATGAAAAAACGTGTAACTACTGCGGTGTTTCATCATTTAAATTACGAATGACACAGCACAGTGGCAGGTTTTTCAAAAACGTTGATTGTGATGAGTGAAATTACGAAGTGGCATTTCCTAAATGAGTATGCAAATGGGAGGGGCCAATTTCTTGATGACAAATTGAAACGTTTGTTCGCCCATTCTGAAATAATTTTCACACTTCATGTCCTTGCACCAGCCCACGATGCTAATAGTGGTGAACACTTCGAGCTTCCCCTCTCGCTATCCACCGTTTCATGCACATTCGTTTCTATTTCTCTTTCTTTTCAAGCAGTGCACTCACCACCAACATACGCTGTTGTTAACTGTTTTAACGACTTTGACGAAAAATTTTAGGGTCGACTAATAGCTCCAGCGAAGTAGTTCAGTCAAAGGAATTTGACGAAATCTTTGAAAAAGTGTGCATTTGTGTAGGTCGATAGTTAGCACTACATTGCTGACGTCACGCATGTGTGAAACTCGGACTGTATGGACACGCTGCTGTACATTGTGACGTGTAATGTTGCCGCGTGAGATAAAAAGTTTTCTAACGCAGCTAAATAGCTTCAGTAGCGTTCATGCAGGGAACGCCTAGTGTACGGTTGAAATTAACAACCTCTGTTTGCGGCAGAACGGGCAGGCAACAGGGGCTTTGGCTGCAAGAGGTGAACGAGAGAGAGACTAGCACAGAGGCTTCGCATGTTAATGTTGCTGCTCTAGCCTACAGGCGGGAGCCACTTACTAAGTTATACCGTCAGAACTAGCCTCTGTGTCCTATGTGGCGGTGAATTTCATGGCTTGCGTTCGCCACATCCTGTAAAGACAAAGAGGTACTTGGCTCGTACGTAATTAGAAGGCTTGTACTGGGTTCGGAGGAGACTTCCTGCAGGCGGATGGAACCAACGTCGCTGTCTAAGCAAGTGAAGCATACTAAACATGTTGAGGAGGTGAATTAGTCTCAGCTTTCGTCCGCACGGCCGGAGGACATCCCCGATAGTTAAAGTGGGCTGTTTTCACATCTACATCTATAGTCCACAAGCGGGGCCAGCGAGAATTACGGGCCCTGCAACGAACTTGTGACGTCAGACTAGTCGGTTGTGCCACACTTCGCGAAAGCTTGGCTCTGTGCAGGGCCCACGGGAAATCAATACTTATTCGAAAACGTAGCCACCGAAGGTCTTAATTTTGTCGTGTGCTATCGAGAACATGCAAGCATTTAAACACACAGACAAGGATTATTATACTCGTCTGAAATATTTACTCGCTTCTAGCCGGAGACGGCTGCTGGTACTCGTAGGACCTGCAGCATCACGTGCTGTGACGTACGCGTCACGGTCTATCTTTCTCGTGGGCCTCGTCCGCAAGCCACCTTACGGTGCGTGGTGGAGGGTGCTTCGTGCAACGCTAACATTATAATCTTTTTCCGTTGTATATTTGCGAACGGCCCGAGTGAAGAACGATTTTCTCTGATGTTTCAGTTGTGGACATTTTGGGAGACATATCGCACCCTGGCAAGAAAAGTGACACAAGACGAAGAACGGCAATTTTTAGTTTATTTCACTGAAAAACACACGTGAAGTGCCCCAACGTGAACGAAGAACGTCACATCTCTATCCCGCGATTTGTTAGCTGGAGGGCAGTTGAGTCAGTTTTGTTGTGGACTACTTCGTGATTCACCACGGCAAGAGCAGTGTCGCTGCAGGTTTGTTAGTAGTGGGAGTGCATGGGTCATTCAGGGAGATTGGTGCATTTAGAGTTGTCACACTTTTCATGTGTAAGGTAAGTCGAATATAATTTTTAATATCATTGAGTATTACATAGTCTGCGTTTATACTATGTCTGTAACTTACATTATAAACACAGACATTGTAATAATAGATGATACATATGCCTTGGTGA
This sequence comes from Schistocerca cancellata, assembly GCF_023864275.1. Classification (NCBI taxonomy): domain Eukaryota; kingdom Metazoa; phylum Arthropoda; class Insecta; order Orthoptera; family Acrididae; genus Schistocerca; species Schistocerca cancellata. Next base: position 184,699,306 of record NC_064627.1, on the reverse strand, counting down.
AGTGAAACAACGACAGTAAAAAAAGGTGTTTGTTGCTACCTTTTATGCCCACCTTTTGGTAAAACTGAAATGTAGTCAGTTACATTATACTTCAAAATTTGGAAGAAAAATATTTATTGTTTTTAAGGAATTCTATCAGATTTCATAGATGTCCTAAATTTTTCATTTAAACTTAACCCAAAAATTGATGGCTCCGTAGCACATGTCACTTTCCCCAGTGAATGCCGTATTCAGTATTTCGAGATTCAGGGCCTTGATGACACATCAATATCCCTCTAAAAAGTATGTTGAGATTAAAAGTCAGCAATAATGAACGAAATTTGCATTTGTAAAATTTTTTGTGTTGGTAAGAAAGTCAGTAAAACATATTATTGAAAGTGCAATGATATTGCTAAGAGTGTACTAAAAATATTTTCAGGCTCTGGACCATAATAATACATCAGTGTCTCTTTAGAAAGTATGCTGTTGAGATAATTCAACAACAATTAGTGAATCTGGATTTTTAAAATTTTTCCTTTCGGTTGGGCAGGAAGTACCACCCCATCCCCTTGCTAATTCGCGTTATGAAAAATGCTTTCGTTTTGCTAGGATTAAGAGATTAGCAAGCACTCTGCACAAATCTAAGCCATACGTGCAGGCTTAGGAGGTCTGAATGACGAAACAAACGTTCTTCCTATCGCATTTACCCTGCTCCCTAACAAGAAAATAGACACTTCCGATCTCCTGTTTCGTCTGGTTAAAGAAGCAGTTTCTCAGTGGTGTCCAAGAAACGTGAGGCATCTGGTATATCGGCCTTTCATCAAATTTTCCCTCCGAATTGTTCTTTTCTAGCGGATGAGAGGCTGGGAAATAGAGACATTATTCATCCCTTCAGATCACATGAATCCTTCTGAGGATTAATTGTGTCCGCAAATCTCCAGTGGCCGCATGTCTTTATTCTTGCATGTCTATGGACACTGAAATTATGTGTCTGTTTACCGACAACCTGTTAGTGAGTATTACCTAACTATAAACTTTCCTTCTCGTTCTTCTGCGTCTTTCCTGAAACAGCCAAGCCTTGAGAAGGAATTGTAGCTATGTTTTCCCTCTTCCATTTTATTATTTTTATAGTGAGATTAGAATACCTAGTGGTTCCTGCAAAACTCTCAAGCATAGATTCTCATGAGATTCTTGGTTTCTTGCTTGCTCTTATGACATAAATTTAATAGCGTCGGATATAATAAGAAGTGATTATGAAGAACTTCCCCTGTACCTAAATAACACTGAGAATGCATTTCTGTGCCATATAGTGAAAAGTCACTCAATGCGTCGAGGTCGGCAGGTGAAACAGTCAACTAAGTCGGTCTCCCCTTCGGAACAAAGAGATGGAGAATGCTTTTCCGCAGCACTGCCACGTCATTTTGCAGGAGTTCTGATGTGTCTGATGACTCATCTTGAAATGTGATTTCTCGAAATTTTGTGACTAAAGATATTGATGATGCATTAAGACTTTCGTGTCATGTCTGGCACTGCAGTATATTGGGTGTCTATGTGTCAGTTATTTGAATCTTTTCTCTCTCTTCCAGTAATATAACTTGGTAACTGCCCAAACCGACGAACAATACTCAATAATTGGTCAAACGGGGGTTTTGTAATCGACCTCTTTGTTATATCAGTTATACATTCTTGGGCATCTGCCTACCGAATAGCTAAGCATATATGGTCATTTCGAATTAAATCACTCTGGAAAGAGTTTTTATTTATTTTCCTTATGGTTATTCAACCGTACAGACGACACCTTGGTAAAAATATGAAAACATTTATACAGAGAAGTCGTAATATAAAGAATTTCAATAATGATTTGAGGTTATTTGATATTACCCACATAGACACAATACATGTAGCTAAAGAACCTTGACGTGATACCACATGAACAACCTACCTCTCAGAGGGGTGGGGGTGAAAAAAGAAGTGTAGCCCACGACCTGTGAATAGCCACACTTTATTCGTCCAATACTTGAAAATGAGAGAACTTAGTTACATGCGACGAAATTTATGCATAATTTTAAACTTATACGAAACTTTGTCTCGCTGACAGGCCCCATAAAATGATGAAAGGAGAAAAGTTTATCGCTTAGTACAGCTCCGCTGTTCATGCAGAAAACTGCCGCATCAAGCATGAGTTTAAATTTATTACTTCGTTGCTACTAACTCTATTCACAACACAAATTCAGTAGCTACATATGCCACTGGATGTACCTGCAAAATTGTATCACTGTACATCATATATACTTCGGGAGATACGTCGTCAAACATTGAGCTGCGTGAAAAGGGAACTGTAAGGCGAAATTCGCTTCAGATGCAGGTGAAATATATGTACAAACACATATGAAATATGTTAAACATATGTGAAATAGGCAAAGCCAAAGGTAAAAGCTCATCCTCAATCGATGAAACGATTTCTACCGAATTTAGTTCACATATTAGTTACGATCGGAATAAATATATTGTGTGGGGAAGAGCCACTGGCCTCCAGTTGTGGTCAGAGTGATAACTTGGAAAAATAGGAAGAGGAGATGGACAGAGACAGAGTGGGAAGCAGGAGATGGACACTTATAGAGGGGAGGAGAGCATTGACAGTGAGAAGGGAGGGGGAAAAGGACAGAGAAAAGGGAGAGGGGAGATGGATAGAGAAAAGAAAGAAGAGGGAATGAACAATGAGAATAGGAGGAGGAGATGGACAGAAAGAGTGAGAAGAAGGAGATGGACACAGAGGGAGGGGCAACAGGAGATGGAGAGAGAATGGGAGGTGCAAGAAGTGGACTGAGAGTAGGGGTGGAGGAAATGGTCAGAGGGAGGGGGGGGGGGTGATGGAGGAGATGGACAGAAAGAGGGGGAGAAAGAGATGGATTGCCGGCCGCGGTGGTCTAGCGGTTCTAGGCGCGCAGTCCGGAACCGCGCGGCTGCTACGGTCGCAGGTTGGAATCCTGCCTCGGGCATGGATGTGTGTGATGTCCTTAGGTTAGTTAGGTTTAAGTAGTTCTATGTTCTAGGGGACTGATGACCACAGATGTTAAGTCCCATAGTGCTCAGAGCCATTTGAACCAAAGAGATGGATTAATAGAAGGTTGGGATAAATACATACCCGGGGAAAGCCGAGGACGCGGCTAGTAGAATATAAAACGATCTCAGTAGAGGCTGAGGAACTTACAGTTGTAGATTAAAGTGTTAAATGTCGCTATCTTTTTGCACCATAATTCGTAAACACGCGTTATATCATATAAAATTTAAAAAAAAAGGCTCCTCATATTTGAGTAGCTTAATGACAAAGTAACACCCAAAACGTGGAAGGAGTGCCTCCTGACAGAAATCCCTGAATATTTGCGAAGGTTACTGTACTTGTACAGACCCTAAGGCAGCTTGGTATCTTCACGAGAACTGTAGGTTGGCCATTCTAATTCAGTCACATGAGATCGAAGTGATTGCGTATTACCACACTTCTGGTATCGGTACGTAAATGAGGCCTACGACGCAACGGATACAACCTCGAAAATGTGCACTACGTGAAATAAGAAGAATACCTTTTGGCTCGATCTAAGACACTGCTCCAGGATTAACAGCGATACGGGGAAATGTTTTCTGACCTGACATTAAACTTTGGAGGATAATATTTATTCTGACACAGAACTGAATCAGCTACACAATTCAGCAACACTGTGTCATACAATAAAGCACAGTTTTGCCTGTTCAGGAGAGCTATTCGGATACTGTAGAAATTTTAAGCTAAATATCCGAATGTGATCGGAGTGGGGCAGATGGCTACTGGAAATGTATGAGAGAGAAGTTCCAGTTCTGTATACGCCTGGTCCTGACACCACTGCTATGCTGTGCAACAGAAGTAAGGAATCACTTTTTCGAAAGTCTGTAATTGTCTCCCATATGTTTCAAATTTGGTTTAAAGATATCTGCAATCTTTCTCTGTAATTCTACAATAGCGTGGCGCCCTGTAGCGTCACATTCCGGCTCCCGCCGCTCCAGACAGCAAGATATGGACACATCCAAAAAAAGGTGGGTCAGTGATGTATTGGCCTACACCACATTTTTGTCCATAGTTACTCTGGACGTATCACACGATGGGAAAGTCGTCACACCCCCTTTTACTAACATTTCACCCAATATTCTGACCCCTCTGCTATGGAGGTCAAAACTGCGGCGCCCAACTCTGAAATCACGTGTTTTTCGTACGAGTGGCCGAGAAGAACTTTTAGGAAACGCCTCCGCTAAGAATCGACACGGAAAGGCCTTACAGGGTGGCATAAAGGGCGTCAAAGAAACCACCCCTTCCCTTGGGGCGTTGATTCACACAGATTTCGCGCTCGGAAACAACAATTCGTAATGCGATGCGTAACAAGACGACGTTCTTGATAATTTCTGACACTGATGACACCTCACAGACGCTTCAACCTTTGTCTAAGGATATTGTCAGCCAGCAGCCCCATGTAACGTGATCGCACCCCCTTGAAATGTTGTAAGACCGCAAAGTTTATTCTATTGTACAGGATGGGACCAATAGGGACAGTTCAAAACCATTCGAAAAAAATTTGAACGAGATACGTAGCAGCAGAGGGTGATTGTGCTTTTGCAGCTGTCCTGTTTCACACCCTTTCGTGGCATGATCACAGAGGGATGTGACATTGACATTTGTGTGAGTAAAATAGCAAAGAGTCCCTCTAAGAGTCCTCCTCCCCCCCCCCCCCCCCCACTCTGAAAGCCAATAGTCTTTGTGGCATCTGCACATATTTACTTAGAATTTAAAAAATTCGTGTCCACAGAGGAAACCTGCAAATCAGCCCTAGGCGCCGGCAGCAAGGCAATCACTTAACACCTCTCCGATGCCAGTTTCCTGCCTGCAGGCGTCTGGGGCTACTTCAGAGGTTTTCTCTGTAAAGACACATTTTTAAAATTCTCAATAAATGTGGGCGAGTGCCAACTAGGGTATTACGGATCTAGGGGGGTCTTGGAGGGATGCTTTGCCGTTTTATTGAGGCAGTTGTCAATGTCACATCCCTCCATGATTACACAGAGGAGGGAGCAAAAAAGGAAGTCTGAAAAAGCGTAAAGCACCCTTGCTGGTGCAGATAACGTCCAGCCTGGTGTTTCTGAAATGTTTTCCTCAGTTCGCCAAACTAACGTGGTTGTAACGCTGGGCGTCGCTGTTTTGACCTTCACCACAGAGCTAACACTTGAATGGGTGACGTGTGTAAGAGGTAGTGGGACGACCTTCCCATCATGTGACACATCCACAGTCTGCGTTGGTCAGAACTGTGATGAAATTTGATGCCAATGTGTCATAATTAAACCAACTTACAGCTCACATGAACTTACGAAATGTGGCCCCTCTTATGGATCTGTCAGTACCTCGCTGTCTGAGCAGCCCCGAGCCCAAGGATAATGTTGCAGGGCGCCACGGTTTTCCATAATTACAGAGGAAGGTTCTAGACACCTTTGAGTCAAATTTCAGACTTACCCACTGCCATGGGAGCCAATTACGCAGTTGCGAAAAATTGATTCTTTAATTGTTTTGCACCGTATATTTTACCTTATTTCTCGTATATGGTTGTCAATTTCCTGAACAAATATAAAATATTGTATATGTTGATATGTAACTAGGTAAGTGGTATGTAACTTTCCATCACTCTTCTAGTCGATATCAGTATTCATAAAAGCTATCGATTCTAGCTTTTATGTGAATTACGTGATAGTGTACTCTAATATAAACCATTATTTCATTCAGCACGTGTCGCATCTAATAGAAACATGTCTTCTGAGCCCCAGTCAAGTACATCACGTAAGTTTAACATACAGTACAAAGGTTCATTTATTTTGAAACTAAGCAATAATAAACAAAAGTAGATACTAATGATCGAAATGACACTTTTATATTTCCTTCATAATGTCTATTATGTCGTGATGACTGGGTATTGTGTGATGTCCTTAGGTTAGTTCGGTTTAAGTAATTCTAAGTTCTAGGGGACTGATGACCATAGATGTTAAGTCCCATTGTGCTCAGAGCCATTTGAACCATTTTGAACAGGTTCAGTCAACAAAGCATCTGACTCGTGTTCATGTATTAGACTTGTAATTCTGGTTTCTATGTGCAATTATAGTATTTCTGGTTTTTCAATTAGTTCATTGTAAATGGTGTTTAAAATATCTTTTATTGAGGAGGAACTGTGCCAGATACATGTACATTGAATCACACTACCACACACAGAACAGTTACACTTGAGCTTTGTTGTTCCGTAGCTTTTATAGTTGCAGGGGACTTAATTAATCAATTGTGTTAACGGAAATTTCCTTTCATTCTTTATTGTTATTCTATGCAGTCAGATTGCGTACTAATACTACTCAGCGCCAACTGGTTACGAGACATCGTAACCGGACACACAGCTTCTAAAATTATTGCATTTTAATTGAGCCCCCATGCATAGTCACCACATAACAAACCTGACATTACATATGGAGCAGGAAATAAGGAAGGCAAGAAAAACATTTTTTGTGGCTATTTTTTCCCAGTGATTATTAAGTAGTGCAAGACTTCTTAATATTCACACCCATGATGCACCTGCTTTGTTTGATGTTTAAGGGGCTCCGGAAAGGCTCAAAATCATGAAAAGTTCAATTTTTACTTTTTTTGCGTTTTCTGAATCTGCAGACTATTACCTTTTAATAGATATATAATTTATTCAATTCCGAAGACTACAACTATTTTTAAATTTTTTTTGAAATGTGTTCTACATGGGCATGACCCACTGTGGCGCTGTTAAACTGCTGTCAAATGGTGTTATTATTAACGTCCGTGTTCATCAGGTACATTTTAGTGATGTGAGATAAAGAATGTGTTGTGGCCAACCTATTTTCAGAGACTTAGCAGCACCTGAACTGTTGAAAAAGTGTATTCACGGAAAAACTCAAAACCCCAATGAAAGTGTAAATAGTGTTATATGGTCGAGAAACCCCAAGACTGTATTTGTTGGAATAGAAACACTTCACTCTGCTGCGTATGATGCTGTTGCGACTTTCAATGATGGCAACATTGTAAGGTGCAAGGTATTTAGAAATATGGAAATGAAGATAGGTTCTAACATGGTACGAGCGATGCTTGCTTTAGACAAGGAACGCCTTCGGGCTGTATACAGGGCTGTAAAGAGTCTAGAAATACAAGCAAGAGTAAACAGGAGGAGGAACAAGAGGAAGCTGGAGGAGGAGTTTGCAGAGGTTGAAGATAATCCGTCCTATGGACCTGGAATGCACTAAAAAGTTAATCCAGTCTTTGTAGCTCGATTACAAAACTTTTATTTTCTCATACTAATTACATGTTTTCTAAGGATCTTCCAAACATATTTGTTTCAAACTTTCAGTAAATGTTACACAGTACCTTCTGCATAATTTAACACAGCCTTTTTCCAAAAAACTGTATATTTTTGAATATATAAATAAAAAATTGCAAAAAATGTTGTGAATTTTCATTACAATTGAAAAAAAATCATCTTTAATAACTGAACTACAATTTTGTAAAATCCCTGTGTTAAGTTGTAGCCCATATTCCAATAAATAATCTGTAAAAAGTTCAACTTCCTACCTCAAATACTTTGTGAGGAAAGATGTAATTTATAAGCGTTATTTTAACATTGCAAGTATAGGGCGTTCCGGAGCCCCTTAAACTTTGTGGCATACTGATTGTGATGGAATATTACACAGATGTGTCGATGTATTCGATCGGCTAGGAAAGGCTCTAAGACTGCCTCCGATTCGAACAGCGGCCGGTAATTTGACAATACGAGGGACGCTGGGGGCACAGAAAGGTGTGTCGCTGTAGTGTAGCGAGAGCAGGGGCGGCGACACCGCTGTCACGGCCGGTGCTGCGTGCCCGCGTGCGCAACGGCCGCTGAGGTTTGGCCGTCGGATTGCGTCAGCGCGTACGCACGCAGCGGCAGCAGTGCGTGAGCTTCCGCGGCAGTGTCTGCCGGCCAGGGCACGGGCTCGTCATCCGTAATCCCGCGGGATTAGCGGTGATGGATAGGACGCGCCGCGAGACCGCTGTCCAGCGTCCACTGTCCGCCGCCCACTGCTCCACAATGCCCCCCATTCCTGCAGGCTGTCGCCAGAGGGGTGCACCACCGTTCCCCGCAGGGCGGGAGGCGCCTAGCTCTGACTGCATTGCATGCTTCCGTGACGTAAATAGGAAAACTGGTTTACGTTACTGCGATTCGGCAGTTTCCATGTTACTCCTATGACCTATCTGCGATTGCAGTGTGTTTTTTTGCCGAGATAAAAATCGCGTCGCTGCTGTGAAATACAAAGGGAGGATAGTGGAAGTATGGGCGGCGTTGCAAGTATAGTCGGTGTTTTATTGACACGGTGTACACACAGGGTGGTCGATTGATCGTGACCGTGCCAAATATCTCACGAAATAAGCGTCAAACGAAAAAACTACAAAGAACGAAACTAGTCTGGCTTGAAGGGGGAAACCAGATGGCGCTATGGTTGTCACGCTAGATGGCGCTGCCATAGGTCCAAGCCGCATAGTCGGGTGAGAAAGCGTTGTCAGCACCTGACATTTTGGAAGAGCCTTCATTGTGGGTCTCCATTGGACCGGCTGATCGAATCGCGCAGTGTCTGTATTTGCAGGGCACTATATGTGAACGTCGCTGTGACACCATGGTTCATGCTTAGTACAGCATGCCTCATCATAGTTGCTATATTGTATGATCTGTACTATACTTCTTGCTATATTATTCGTAATGAGTCTTTGTACACTTGCAGTAGTACAAATTAAGTAAATATTTTGTTTTGTGTCGTGTGTTCGCTAATCATTTCTGCTCCTGTCCAGCTTTCCTACGACAGCTGCCACACCGCTCTGTAGCCCACATCACCTGTGTATGAAGTCGTATACAATACTACCAACACAAGTTTCGCGTAAGAGCTACGAAGATAAGATACGAGAAATTAGGGCTCATATGGAGATATATAGACAGTGGTTTTACCCTTGCTCTACAGGGAGGTCCATGGTCGTGACCGAGCAAAATATCTCACGAAACAAGCGTCAAACGAAAAAACTTCAAAGAACGAAACTCGTCTAAGCTTGAAGAGGGAAACCAGATGGCGCTTTGGTTGGCCCGTTAGATGGCGTTGCCATAGGTCAAACGGATATCAACTGCGTTTTTTTAAAAATAGGAACCCCCATTTTTATTACATATTGGGGTAGTACGTCAAGAAATATGAATGTTTCAGTTGTACCACTATTTTCGTTTTGTGACAGATGGCGCTCTAATAGTTACAAACTTATGGCTCACAATTTTAGACGAACAGTTGGTAACACATATGTTCTTTAAACTAAAATACAGAAACTAGGCACGTTTGAACATTTTATTTCAGTTGTTCCAATGTGATACATGTACCTTTGTGAACTTATCATTTCTGAGAATGTATGCTGTTACAGCGTGATTACCTGTAAATACCACATTAATGCAATAAATGCTCAAAATGATGTCCGTCAACCTCAATGCATTTGGCAATACGTGTAACGAAATTCCACTCAACAGCGAGTAGTTCGCCTTCCGTAATGTTCGCACATGCATTGACAATGCGCTGACGCATGTTGTCAGGCGCTGTCGGTGGATCACGATAGCAAACATCCTTCGACATTCCCCACAGAAAGAAATCCGGGGACGTCAGATCCGGTCAACGTGCGGGCCATGGTATGGAGCTTCGACGACCAATCCACCTGTCATGATATATGCTATTCAATACCGCTTCAACCACACGCGAGCTATGTGCCGGACATCCATCATGTTGGAAGTACACCGCCATTCTCTCATGTAGTGACACATCTTGTAGTAATATCGGTAGAACATTACGTAGGAAATTAGAATACATTGCAACATTTAGATTGCCATCGATAAAATAGGGGCCAATTATCCTTCCTCCCATAATGCCACACCATACATTAACCCGCCAAGATCGCTGAAAATGATGTCGGTCAACCTCAATGCATTTGTCAATACGTGTAACGAAATTCCTCTCAACAGTGAGTACTTCGCCTTCCGTAATGTTCGCACATGCATTGACAATGCGCTGACGCATGTTGTCAGGCGTTGTCGGTGGATCACGATAGCAAATATCCTTCAACATTCCCCACAGAAAGAAATCCGGGGACGTCAGATCCGGTCAACGTGCGGGCCATGGTATGGAGCTTCGACGACCAATCCACCTGTCATGAAATATGCTATTCAATACCGCTTCAACCGCACGCGAGCTATGTGCCGGACATCCATCATGTTGGAAGTACACCGCCATTCTCTCATGCAGTGAAACATCTTGTAGTAACATCGGTAGAACAATTGGTAGGAAATCAACATACATTGCACCATTTAGATTGCCATCGATAAAATAGGAGCCAATTATCCTTCCTCCCATAACGCCACACCATACATTAACGCGCCAAGGTCGCTGATGTTCCAGTTGTCGCAGCCATCGTGGATTTTCCGTTGCCCAATACTGCATATTATGCCGGTTTACGTTACCGCTGTTGGTGAATGACGCTTCGTCGCTAAATAGAACGCGCGCAAAAAATCTGTCATCGTCCCGTAATTTCTCTTGTGCCCAGTGGCAGAACTGTACACGACGTTCAAAGTCGTCGCCATGCAATTCCTGGTGCATAGAAATATGGTACGGGTGCAATCGATGTTGATGTAACATTCTCAACACCGACGTTTTTGAGATTCCCGATTCTCGCACCATTTTTCTGCTGCTGATGTGAAGATTAGCCGCGACAGCAGCTAAAACACCTACTTGGGCATCATCATTTGTTGCAGGTCGTGGTTGACGTTTCACATGTGGCTGAACAATTCCTGTTTCCTTAAATAACGTAACTATCCGGCGAACGGTCCGGACACTTGGATGATGTCCTCCAGGATACCGAGCAGCATACATAGCACACGCCAGTTGGGCATTTTGATCACAATAGCCATACATCAACACGATATCGACCTTTTCCGCAACTGGTAAACGGTCCATTTTAACACGGATAATGTATCACGAAGCAAATACCGTCCGCACTGGCGGAATGTTACGTGATACCACGTACTTATACGTTTGTGACTATTACAGCGCCATCTATCACAAAGCGAAAAAAGTGGTCCAACTAAAACATTCATATTTACTTAGTACTACACGAATCATCATCATCATCATCATCATCATCATCATCATCATTTAAGACTGATTATGCCTTTCAGCGTTCAGTCTGGAGCATATCCCCCCTTATACAGTTCCTCCATGATCCCCCTATTCAGTGCTAACATTGGTGCCTCTTCTGATGTTAAACCTATTACTTCAAAATCATTCTTAACTGAATCCAGGTACCTTCTCCTCGGTCTGCCCCAACTCCTCCTACCCTCTACTGCTGAATCCATGAGTCTCTTGGGTAACCTTGCTTCTCCCATGCGTGTAACATGACCCCACCACCTAAGCCTGTTCGCCCTGACTGCTACATCTATAGAGTTCATTCCCAGTTTTTCTTTGATTTCCTCATTGTGGACACCCTCCTGCCATTGTTCCCATCTACTAGTACCTGCAATTACCCTAGCTACTTTCATATCCGTAACCTCAACCTTGTTGATAAGGCAACCTGAATCCACCCAGCTTTCGCTCCCATACAACAAAGTTGGTCGAAAGATTGAACGGTGCACAGATAACTTAGTCTTGGTACTGACTTCCATGTAACAAAAGGTGGGGGTTCCCATTCAAAAAAAACGCAGTTGATATCCATTTGACCTGTGGCAGCGCCATCGAGCGGGCCAACCATAGCGCCATCTGGTTTCCCCCTTCAAGCTAGACAAGTTTCGTTCTTTGTAGTTTTTTTGTTTGACACTTATTTCGTGAGATATTTGGCCCGGTCACTATTAATGGACCACCCTGTATTTGGGTTCAGAATAGGAAGGGATATGACTAGTAGTGGTACAGGGTGCCCTCCGGCACGCACTGTATGGTGGCTTGCGGAGTGTGTATGTGGATATAGTTGTAAGAGGCGGCAGGGTCGCTAGTCAAAATATTGTAAAAGAAAATAGAAACAACAACTCGGTAGAGGACCTGGAAGCAAAACCATTTATCCAAAAACTAGTGTACTAGCTGTCTTTACAGGTTCTCGTGATGTCTATAGCAATAGGAGATGGGACAATGGACTTAGGAACAACAATGGCGTAATGCCTAGAAATGACCAAGGATGAACAGAGAGACGACGCAGCTGCTCCGTGCGTGCCCGCAGCTAGGCCGTGGGGCGTGCACGACCAGCGGGGACGCGCGACGGGCTGCGTTATCGTGCCCGCTAGCTGGCTGCCCCGCTGCCCCTGCGCGGCCATTGTGTGGGGGAAGGGCGGCGGCGTGGGCGGCCAGCCAGTGATCCGCCGGCGGCGCTGCCGCTGCCACAGCATTGTGACGCGCCGGGCACAGTCCGGAGTGCCCCATTGTCGGCGCCTGGTCCCCGCTCCCCGCTCCCTCGTATCACGCGCTGCGCACTTGCACGTGTCTGGCGCATTACGCGAGGCCGTCGTCCTACCACTGCCAACTTCGGCGCTCAATGTCTCGGCAACAATTGTGCCGACAGGTTGGCGGCCATTTATTAGCGCCGAGGAAATGCGGGGCACTAAACGGGCTGACGCCCCGGTAAGAGGATCGTTACATACTCAGGTGCTTTCTGACAGACGGAGCGACCCATTCGTAACACATAGCACACTGTAAAACGAAGGAAACGACGCCCCACGAAGGATTTATCCTAGTGGGACGTACCTCGGTACACGCGAAGTACAATACTGGCCATTAAAATTGCTACACCACGAAGATGACGTGCAACAGACGCGAAATTTAACCGACAGGAAGAAGATGCTGTGATATGCAAATGATTAGCTTTTCAGAGCATTGACACAAGGTTGGCGTCAGTGGCGACACCTACAACGCGCTGACACGAGAAAAGTTTCCAACCGATTTCTCATACACCAACAGTAGTTGACCGGCGTTTCCAGGTGAAACGTTGTTGTGATGACTCGTAAGGAGCAGAGATGCGTACCACCACGTTTCCGACATTGACAGAGGTCGTATTGTAGCCAATCGAGATTGCGGTTTACAGGATCGCGACATTGCTGCTCGCGTTGGTCGAGATCCAATGACTGTTAGCAGAATATGGAATCGGTGGGTTCAGGAGGGTAATACGGAATGCCGTGCTGGATCCCAACGGTCTCGCATCACTAGAAGTCGAGATGACGGGCATCTTATCCGCATGGCTGTAACGGATCGTGCAGCTACGTCTCGATCCCTGAGTCAACAGATGGGGTTGTTTGCAAGAGAACAACCATCTGCACGAATAGTTCGACGACGTTTACAGCACCATGGACTATCTCCTCGGAGACAATGGCTGCCATTACCCTTGACGCTACATCACAGATAGGAGCGCCTGCGATGCTGTACTCAACGACGAACCTGGGTGCACGAATGGCAGATCGTCATTTTTTCGGATGAATCCAGCATCATGATGGTCGCATCCGTGTTTAGCGATATCGCAGTGAACGCACATTCGAAGCGTGTATTCGTGATCGCCATACTGTCGTATCACCCGGCGTGATGGTATGGGGTGCCATTGGTTACACGTCTCGGTCACCTTTGTTCGCGTTGACGGCACTTTGAACAGTGGACGTTACATTTCAGATGTGTTACGAGCCGTGGTTCTACCCTTCTCTTGATCCTGCGAAACGCTACATTTCAGCAGGATAATGCACGACCGCATGTTGCAGGTCCTGTACGGGCCTTTCTGGATACAGAAAATGTTCGACTGTTGCCCTGGCCAGCATATTCTCCAAATCACTCACCAATTGGAAACGTCTGGTCAATGGTGGCCGAGCAACTGGCTCGTCACAATACGCCAGTCACTACTCTTGATGAACTGTGGTATCGTGTTGAAGCTGCATGGGCAGCTGTACCTGTACATGCCATCCAAGCACTGTTTGACTCAATGCCCAGGCGTATCAAGACCGTTATTACGGCCCGAGGTGGTTGTTCTGGATACTGATTTCTCAGGATCTATGCACCCAAATTGCGTGAAAATGTAATCACATGTCAATACTAGTATAATATATTTATACAATGAATACCCGTTTAGCATCTGCATTTATTCTTGGTGTAGCAATTTTAATGGCCGGTAGTGTACATGTATAGACATACAAATGATTACGGTTTCAGAAAAATTGGACGATTTATCCAAGAGAAAAGTCTTCAGAAACTGAGAAAGTCAACAACGTGGTGGTCCACCTCTAGTCCTTATGCAAGCAGTTATTCGGCTCGGCACCGTTGACATAATTATTGGATGTCCTGCTGAGCGCTTTCGTGCCGATCCCTATCGAACGGGCGCGTTAGTTAGTCAAAACACTGACCTGGTTGGAGGGCCCTGGCTACAATGCTCCAAACGTTCTCAATTGGGGAGAGATCCTCTGGCCTTCGTGGCCAAAGTAGGTAGAGAATCGCACATTGTGTGAGCGGGAATTATCTTTCTGAAATGTAAGCCCGGGATGGCTTGCCATGAAAGGCACAAAAGCGGGTCGTAGTACACTACTGGCCATTAAAATTGCTACACCAAGAAGAAATGCAGATGATAAACGGGTATTCATTGGACAAATATATTAAACTAGAACTGACATGTGATTACATTTTCACGCAAATTGGTTGCATAGGTGCTGAGAAATCAGTACCCAGAACAACCACCTCTGGCCGTAATAACGGCCTTGATACGTCTGGGCATTGAGTCCAACAGAGTTTAGATAGCGTGTACAGGTACAGCTGCCCACGCAGCTTCAACATGATACCACAGTTTTCAAGACTACTGACTGGTGAATAGTGACGAGCCAGTTGCTCGGCCACCATTGACCAGACGTTTTCAATTGGTGAGAGATCTGGAGAATGTGCTGGCCAGGGCAGCAGTCAAACACTTTCTGTATCCAGGAAGGCCCATACAGCACCTGCTACATGTGGTCGTGCATTATCCTGCTGAAATGTAGTGTTTCGCAGGGATCGAATGACGGGTAGAGCCACGGGTCGTAACACATCTGAAATGTAACGTGCACTGTTCAAAGTACCATCAATGCGAACGAGAGGTGATCGAGACGTAACCAACGGCACCCCATACCATCACGCCGGGTGATATGCCAGTATGGCGATCACGAATACACGCTTTCAATGTGCGTTCACCGCGTTGTCGCCAAACACGGCTGCAACCAATATGATGCTGTAAACAGAACCTAGATTCATCCGAAAAAATGACGTTTTGCCATTCGTGCACCCAGTTTCGTCGTTGAGTACACCATCGCAGGCGCTCCTGTCTGTGATGCAGCGTCAAGGATAACCGCAGCCATTGTCTCTTAGCTGACTGATAGTCCATGCTGCTGCAAACGTCGTCGAACTGTTCTTGCAGATGGTTGTTGTCTTGCAAATGTCCTCATCTGCTGACTCAGGGATGGAGACGTGGCTGCACGACCCGTTACAGCCATGCGGATCAGATGCCTTTATCAAAGTCGGAAACGTGATGGTACGCATTTCTCCTCCTTGCACGAGGCATCACAACAACGTTTCATCAGGCAATGCCGGTGAACTGCTGTTTGTGTATGAGAAATCGGTTGGAAACTTCCCTGGTGTCAGCACGTTGTAGGTGTCGCCACCGGCGCCAACCTTGTGTGAATGCTCTGAAAAGCTAATCATTTGCATATAACAGCATCTTCTTCCTGTCGGTTAATTTCGCGTCTGTAGCACGTCATCTTCGTGGTGTAGCAATTTTAATTGCCAGTAGGGCATATCGTCGACGTACTACTGTGCTGTAAGTTGTCGCTGATGATAAGCAAAAGGGACCATATTATGAAAGGAAATGGTTCACCAGACCATCACACCCGGTTAGCGTGGCATTTCAGAGTGGTATCCCGCTAGTTGTCCGGGACGTCTCCAGACACACCTTCGCTGTTTATAAGGTTCAGTTCCTTGCTGGATTCGTCACTGAAGCCCAATTTTACTCCAGGCAGTGAGGTTCCAGACAATGCGCCCGACTCCATAGCAAATGGACTTACTGGACTTCACGAGACGTATCTACCATACCAGATTGAATTTTCGCTCTGCAGGTTAGTGTGCACTGATCTGAAACTTCCTCGTAGATCGAAACTGTGTGCCGCGCCGGGATACGAACACGAAACCGTCATCTTTCGGGACAAACGCTCTGCCAACTGAGTTACCCATGCATGACTTTACTTCCGCTAGTATCTCATCTCCTACCTTTCAAGCTTCCCAGAAGTGTGCTAAACAGCTGAAATGTTCCAAGAAGTTTCAAATCAGCGGACACGCCACTGAAGAGGGAAAATCTATTCTGGAAACAATGTCCTATGCCATGACAAAGGCATCACTCCGCAGTATCCTTTCTTGCAAGGTTGTAGCTCCGCGAGATACGGAAAAGAACTCTGGATACTTTGGAAATTGGGGGACAGGTGCTGGTTGAAGAAAAGCTGTACGGGCCTGTTGTGGCCCTTGTCTGCATAGCTCAGCTGGTGGAGCACGAAATCGCTGTCTTCTATAAAGTTTCATACCTATTGTACTTCATAAAGATTTCAAAGGAAACATCCACCGCACACATTTTTTTGAAGCTTATTCCCATGGTCCGCGGATAAGGGGCAAGTACTACCACAATAAACGATCAAAAAGGACAATGAAAGATCTTAATATATGATGCAATGGAAAACACCCGTCTGCCATGCACTTCACAGTGATTTGTCGATTAAGATCGTTTACGATTACTATATGTAATTAGTTGAAACTGCGTAGAGACAACTGCATTTCACTTAAAGACACTCAATAATGATCGTCTCTTTGTTTTTGGTCGGCGTATCGGCGTTCATACTTCCACGGCGTTACTTTAGAAGGAAGGAAGATAAGGATTTAATGTCCTGTCGATGATGAAGACATTAGACATAGAGAACAATAGAGGATTGAGGAACGAAATCAGCTGTGTTCTTTTCAAAGGAATCATCCCAGCATTCACCTAGGAAGGAATCACTGGATGTAGAAATGACTTACTGGATGTGGACTGAACCTTTTTTTTTCGATATGCAAGTCAAGTGTCTTGCATTGATCCACCTACTTATGTCAGAGTCGTGGTGTGTGTTGTTCAGGGTGAGCAAAGCAGGATGCCCTGTGATGTAAATGGGCGTTAAGTCAGTTTTCTGCAGTTCTGACCTAAGACCATATTTGTAAAACACACACCAAAAACACACAAACAGGATCGCTTGCCAAAGACGAGCGGCAATCCTGCTATAATCGATTATTTACAAAAATTTTATTCAATGCAAGATTAGAGGGTCCTACATTGGAAACACGTATGTTAGGGTAATGAACTTTACCAAATACAGTGAGAAAAGTTTTTATTAACTGCGAAAAGGCGCTAGACGCTCTGTAACTGTCGGCCTCCTCCTTCAAGAGAAAATCTCGTAAAACGATAAGGCAACGATTGTACTTCTACTTTAGTTTGGAGACCCAGTTACTATTATGCGTATAGGGATTAGTATCAGTTTTGTTAAAGACGTATGCTATCGTTGATCGCCATCACGGCTTGTAGTAATATGAAGTCATTTCTACTGAAGAAATAGTTTCCGATCAGTATTATTTCGAGTTCTTCTGAACGTCTTATTTTCGAGGTAACATAATTTCTCGCTTTAAAAGTTTATAAAAAATTTTATTGATGTGAGTTTGTGCCTATTGCATACTGCCATAGGAGCTTCGTGATCTGTTTATGCACCTACTAAATACTGCCATAGGATATGCGGACACTGATTTCTGGATGTTCATCAGCGAGTCTGATATCACGGTCGTTTCATAAGGAGAATTATAAACCAAATGTTATCTTTGTGAAAATCTACGTATTCGACAAGGACATCTAAGAGTCAACTGAATACTGTAATTGCACATGCACAGGCCCCGAGCACTCTGTGTGTGAAAGTAAATCCATGATCAAATTTTCAGGCGACCGAATATTATTTAACAGATTTGCAGCTGACGGACGAGATCTTCGGAGGCTAGCGCAGCGACCTGTACCAACTCTACAGAATTTTGTGAGCTCTTCAAAAAAAAAAAAAAAAATAATGAGAACTGGTAACATCATTGTATGATTAACTGGGCATAAAATAAATAAGAGAGGTCTAATTAATAATACTAGCCTCATAATATAAAAGACAAATAAAAAAACTTTCTGAAACACCACATTCGTCTGCCGGAACAATAGCAAATAATTTTTCAGTCTGTTAATATTTTATGTCCATGGTCGATTTAGCCATTGATAAATGACTTGTGCTCATAGAACCTGTATAAACTAACCATTGGCTGGAGCAGCGTTGCTGCTCTTTCATAAATGGAGCAGTGTGTGGGTGTTGCAAAGACAGTTGTAACTGGCAACTTCGCAAAGTGGACTATATGGTGATTCCGGACCATGTTAGTTACTAGAGAGTGATTACATTCTGGTGCCTCTACTTAGGGATCCACATGCAGTAAAATTTAAACCTGTGTATATGACTTAGAACCTGTAACATAATTCACCTCCATTGTACTGTAATTATAAAATGAACAATTATTTCTTACGTAAAGGTTGCGAAGTTCGATGTTGTGAAATTAGGCGAAACTATTATTTTCTTCATTCATTAATAGAAGGGAATGCTTTAGTTTCTTTTATATCATTTAATTACCGGATTTATGACTTCGTAATGACTATACTGAAATTTAAATGTTACAGTGGAATGAACTACTATAACAACAGCGTTTGTGGCATCAAGCTTATAAGCAACACAAATTTGTACTGAAGTTCGTAACACATTAAAAGACGTTCTTCTTTCTTTTTTTCACAGTACTCCGTCTAGTAAGGGGCTCGCTTTTTCAAAGCATGGAATATATTGGTTTCTGTTATTTAAGTTTGCAGCCAGATGCCTTTCCTGTCGGCACAGTCGTCATGGTAACCTACGGGAGGGAAGTCGTGAACGCCATCTGTCAGCAAATAGTGTAAACTTTGTTCTGTGTGTTATCGTATTTTGACTGTCCGCCTAACGAATTCTCTGATGCAGGAGATGGGGATCAGTGCATCATTTAGGTACATGGGAAACACTAATAGCCACACTCAAGCAGGCAGGCGCACCAGACCGCGATGGTTGATCTAGCATATCGATACGATCCAGGTCTAGCTCACCTCCCTGTCTCGCAAGCTAGCGTGATGTGCGTTACACTATGAGAGTTAGTCAAATCAAATAAAAAGACATAAATTAATTAAAAAATATTTGTTAAGAAACAAAAACAGATCATATTAAGATTTCGTAAACATCAAAATAACACCACTGCCATAAATTGCTAAATTTCATCAGTTTTACAGATAATTTTAAAACTGGTGCAACCACAGCTAAAACACATGGCTGACTAAGAGTTCATACAGTAGTCAGTTGTTGAAATACTTGTGTTAAAAATTTTAAATACAAAACTGAATTAAGAGTGCAATTGCCCACGGTAGCTGTATTTATTCAAGTTTATTATAGACCTACACAATCGCTTTCACTTTTTTAAGTTGTATCTTCTGGTGTGTGCAGTGTAGAAAAGAAGTTCTTTGCCTTAACTCAGCTATATCACTTACTTGATACTATAGAAAACATAAAATTACACATTTATACTCAGAAAGTCACTCCACAATGCACTATGGAGGGTACGCATACAAATATTATGATTACTAAGGCTGTATTCTTTCTTTTACCTCTTGATCTCTTTGCTAGGTATACGATATGGACCGTATAAAGGTGGTCAAGTCCCCTTAGAATACAGGTTCTATAATTTTACCGATAATTGGACGTAATGGGACGCCCTTGTACCATAGGTTATCTTATAGATCTTATAATTAAATGTTTCCCTGAAACATTTAAGTCTCATTTTTTATTATCTACAACAATGATCGAAGCAGACTAAATGAATTAAAATTTGTGCTGAGGCCGGGACTCGAACCCGGGTCTTCTTGCTTGCTAGGCAGGAATGGTATTCATTACACTACCGCTGTACGATGACCAAGACTGCTGCTCGAACTACCTGTCATGCTTTCATATGGGCAACATCAGCGTGTTACCACCTCAGCTGCGCATACTTGATAAGCACGCCAAACTGGCAATACTCTGGAACTGGGAATACTAGCTTCTCGCTTGCGATTTCCGTTACAAGCGTGCTACACTTTTAGACGTCCTTTCCAATAAATCCCCATTTTGAAGTCCATAATACTGATTGTAGGTGATCATCCCATTTAATGTTACTTCTTAGTATTGCCCCTAAGGACTTACATAACGTGACACGATCAAGATCCTCTCCAGTAAAGTTGTAATACGATACTACTAGGTCCTTCTTCTTTGTTACAGGTGGTGTCTTGCAGTCCTACACGTTTCAAGATAGCTATCATTCATTAAACCGAGTGAAAACTTCGGCCGGGGCTTACTGCATTCTCTTGCCATCGCATAATGACGGTACCTTTCTGTAGACAATCGCATCGCCTCGAACAATCTCATACAGCTGCTGATCACTGCTGATACAATTTTTATTTATAGTGAGAACATTAGAGGTCCTATCACCCTTTCTTTCGTTTCTGTGAAACATTCGCAGTGCAATATAGTGGACTTGCGTTCTATTAATCAGTTACTCACTGAGCGAATAGCACATCTGCGAAAACACTCTGCATGGTCTACCTCGGTTCGGAGTCGACGGTGTTTTACAATGGTGAACACCTTTGGTAGATCACGGGAGGTTCACCTGTCTATCGTTTGTGCTGTATTCCACGGGACACAAGACTCTAAGGCAGGGCCGGCCAGAAATTCTGCACGCGTGAGGTGCCCCTGCACATGTGCAACTTCCGGGTCACAGCGTGCACGCCGCAGCCGTCAGCGTTCATGTAGTGCATGTTTCTACCCACAGATGTCGCTTTATCCACCTGCTGGGATACTCTGTACCGGCGCATTCTAGTGCTCTTTCCACAGCTTGCAAGCCAACCATGGAAAGGTATTTCGCGTATTAAACATTTAAAATACTGTCACAGTCTACTCATTGAGACGTCTACTTTTATGTTAACAGTTTAACCCACTAAGACAAGTAATACAGTTAACAACCGTGGGTTTTTATTAAGGCAGCTTGACTGACGGCACGTAAATACGAGTAATGTTTTTGATCTAGTATTTAAGATAGAGAGCACTTAGCGACTTCCAACGAACCTTATTCACTCCCCCCACCTTCTCCTTTTCCTTGAAAGGATACGGATCCTGTACACCTCCCGTAAACTCGATCCTCCTCACCCGCTCGTCTCCCCGCTCCTCTCACACCCCCGCCCACTGCCGCGCCTGTATTCCCACGTCCCACCCGGTCTCCATCTCTCCACCCTCCTTACCCTCTCCCGAGGTGGCTTCCGCCAGCTCCCCCTCCCTGATGATGTCCTCCTCCCTTCCATTTACCCCTCCTATCAACTTTGATCCTCCCCCCCACTCCCTATTTCCTCTCCTTTAGGCGCCCTCCCTCCCTTCTCTTTCCTTTTCCCCCCATCCCCCATCCTCCGCCCCTCTTCCCCCGGGCTTCCCCTCCCCCTTCCTCCCTCCCCCACTCTCCCCTGCCCATGGCATCTCTGCTCTCCCCTCTCCCTCTCCCACTCCCCTTCTTCCTCCTCCTTTTCTCTTGGCAGGTCCCCGGACTCGCACACGCTCAGTGAACATTCGCGCGCCGGAGGTCATCGCCATTAGTGTCTCGTGTGTGTGCCTTCGTTTGTGTTTAGTGTTTGTTCGCCGAAACGCCGCCACTGTTCACGTGTACCATCGCCATCATCCCTGTTTTGTGCGCCGTGTCAGTGATGTTTTCTCGTCAGGCGTGAACGGCTCCGTGTTTTTTTGTTTTTTGGTGTCTACATTGTTTTGCCCACCATTTTTGATTGTATTCTCTGTGTCCCCTCTATTTATTACTTATTGTAAATCTCAAGGCTGAAGAGCGGCGTACTCAGCTGCTGACAGCCCGCCTTGTGTAAGGTGATAAAAATTACAATAAAGAAAAAAAAAACCTTATTCATGATTTCAAATAACATTAAACTAATGCAAGGTTTCCTATAACTAATTCTCGGTGCCCTCAGTTACACCAACATAATTTCTGTCTCACTGACCTCTGAACAGAGTGATAACCGCAGACCTCTCGACGATCACCTGTTATTTCAATACCATTATTCCTACATCTTCCATCAACTCCGTCTGAAATCTGCATAATAACCGACAATTAGATGAATGTCACGTTTTATCGACTTCAGCTGAGCGTAGCCCTTCACACATTAAAAAAACCCTAAATGTAAGTATACATTGGAACAATCGGTTTAATGACCAACTTTCCTGATAATAATGTAACATGGAGCAGAATGAGGCACTAATGCACAGTTAGTAAACAATAATTTTTAATTATGAAAGGAATAAATCCTAACACGTTTATCACTGGTCATGAGAAATGATAATCGAGTTGATGTGTCTCATCCATTTTCTTAAGGACATTTAATTTTGCTTGCCGTTCTTCACTCTTGAGTACACTACACTCGTCTTTGTGGTATATATTGTAGTGTCTTCCAATTGAAAACTTACGCTGGCCGCCTATTATTCAATGGCATAACAAACACTGTGAGTTTTCACCAACGGATACAAAAAAGAATTGCAGTTCCCAGTCATTTTTAAACGACTGAGAACATAGATCTCCCGTCCTTTGCTTTTTCACAGTACCTGCCATTCCTCAGTACTTCTCTGTTAATGTTACGGTTACCAGGAGTAAACGAGACTGGGTATGTTGCGCTCTTGCTTGTACCACATAAACAGGGAAGTGGCGCCGCCGCCGTGCATTTAGGACACATGTCGCATAACAGATGTCGCTGTCGCACACGTGCGCACATGTGCAGCACTTCCGCACGTCTTCACACTGTGCAGCGTTTGGCCGGCCCTCCTCTAAGGGGTACAGCAGTGTCAAGTGTGGTTGCCTGATCTGCAGGCGTTAAGTGGCGATAAGACGTATGGCTAAAGCCGTATTATCGGTCTAGCCTGTTTATTTTTTTATTTTTTTCTCGTGCTCTGTTATCTAGATACAAGAACAGGCCAGATGTTGTTGATAGATAGGAATATAACACTTGATACTGTAACATAGCTTTAAAGGAATTACTACAACTGGTGCGCAGAGTGTGCCATCTTTGTTACCATACCTTTGATCGCCCGTCACTTCGGTGGAAAAGGAACGCTTCTCAGTAACATCCCGACCGCCCGACAAGAGGAGTCGCCTCGAGAGGCAATTAGCGGGTCTACTGTACTTCCGGAGAGGACATCGACCTTGTTATAACGAGCACCAGCCGACACTGCCTGCAATCGGCCTTCAGTCGCCGCTGCTTTTGTCCACGCGTTCATCGCTACGCTATTGCACTTGGAATAATGTCATGGAAGTGACTAGCAAGAGAATTAGGACTTCGACTTATGTCAGATGCTAAAGCTTGACTGCATGGCCAGCGGGAATGTAGCAAGCGCTAAACATTTTTGCTTTCACTGTTTTGTGGTGGGTGTCAGCAAGAAAAAGTTTCGAAAAGGTTTCAAATTATGTGTAGAGACTGTCGCTATGTGCTCTCCTTCTCAAATAATGGATGAATGTGATATACGTCTTTTGCGTGCTGTAAGTTACGCAGGCTCTAGATATATACACAGTTTCTAACTTTAATACTTGTCTCATTGTGTGAAATCTTTAACGTAACATCATGCCTCTTCATAAGTAGATTATGAAATCGAACCCGGGCCCGCTTGCATGGAAGGCGAGTACTTTCCCACCCAGCTAAGCAGGCGCACGGTAGAGTTATATGGCTTGTGGCCATTAACTCTGGCTAAACCAGCAATCGGCTGGGGGCAATGCGTTGGCACTGTCCTAAACACAGTGGTCGTATTTTCGGGAGCGTGGAGGCTCAATGCTTCATCTGGCCATCCAGATTTAGGTTTTCCGTGGTTTCCCTTAATTACTTCATGCAAATCCACGATATTTGCTACTGTAAAATCATGGCCTAGTACCTGAAACCTCCGGTCAAACTACATGCGTAAGTATGTAGAAGTTGCAGGTATGAGTAACATTATTTTTGTTGTTCTTGAGCTGTTATTCCATAACATGTTTAGTATCCTCGTAAATTTGACCTACGTATGAACAAAATTACTGCTACTAATACTACACTGTCCAGTCATATTAATGTGAGAACACGTTAAAAGCCCAAATAATTACCTTTTGCAGCGCAGTCCCTTGTGTCACGAGCAAAAAGAGATTCAGCGAGGTTCTAGAAGGCGCAGAAAGGGATGTGGAGCCATACCGACTCCAATTTCTCGGTTGAGAATCCGAAGCACGAACAGTCCGATCGAGATCGTTACACAGACCATCGACTGGACTTAAATCCGGGAAGTTTGGAGGGCTGGGGAGTACGGTAAACTCATCATTGTGCCCTTCGACCACGCAGCCACACTGCGAGCTGCGTAACACATTACATTTCGTGCCTGTATGTGCCATCGTGTCGAGGAAAAACGAAGTGTATATAGGGGTGGCCATGGTCCCCAAGGATAGCTGGATACTTTTGTTGGTCCGTTGTGCCTTTCAGAACGACAAGATCGCTCAGGGAATGACACTTGAACATTCCTCAGTCCATAACGCACTCTCTTCCGGATTGGACCCTTCTGACGATTGTTTCAGGGTGTTAGCTTACAGATATTTCACGCTGAACACGCCGATAGCCATCTGTCCGATGGAGTATAAAATATGTTTCATCCGAAAAGACAACCTGTAGCTACTTAGTGAACGTCGAGCTGCGGTACTGGCGTGTAAATTCCAACCTTAGTCACTGATGAACAGCAATCGACATAGGCGCATGAACCAGGCACCTGCAGAACAGGCTCGCACGCAGCAACGCTCGCTGAACGTTCGTTGAGGAAAGACTGTTGGTAGTTGGTTACTTGATTTGGGGAAGCGACCAAACAGCGAGATCATCGGTCCCATCCGAGGACGGAAGTCGGCTGTGCCCTTTCAAAGGAACCGTCCATGCATTTGCCCGAAGCGATTTAGGGAAATCACGGAAAACCTAAATGAGGATTGCCGGGTGCGGCTTCGAACTGTCGTCCTCCCGAAAGCGAGTCCAGTATGCTAACTACGACACCACCTCGCTCGGTATTGTTGGTAGACCCTCGGTTCATCTGGGCTGTCAGTTACTCAATAGTTTAACGTCTATTCGCCCGTACATGTCTCCGCAGCCGTCTTTCACTCCTGTCATCTATTGGCCTGTGGTGCATCACAGTTGCCACGTTGCCTGGTTTCTATAGCGCCATTTTGCCATGCACGCTAACCTTAACCAAGACGGCACGCGGACAGTTTATAAACTTAACAGATTCGGAAACGCCTTTGCTGTTGGTCCGATACCCAATGAACATGACTTTTTGGACGGGCAGGTAAATAGTTCCGTTTCTGCATTTCGAACAACGACTGCGCTTTATCCTGTTTTATGTCCCCCCCCCACCTTTCTTCACCGGTCACGCTTTACATGCCTCCCACGGTTAGCACCTGCTGTCTGAGTGTGGTTATTGCACTTAGACTTCAAACATAGGCGGTGGTCACATTAATGTGAATTCTCGGATTAAAGGAAGACACCGAGGAAATTCAGAGGCGGGCTGCTAGGTTTTCTACCGGTAGCTTAGAGCAACAGCCGAGTATTATGGAGATGCTTCCATAGATCAAATGGGAATCATTGGGGTGAAGGCGACGTTCTTTTCGAGGAACACTACTGCGGAAAGTTAGAGAATCGGCATTTGAGGCTGACTGCAGAACGATTCTACTGCCGCCAACATACATTTCACGTAATGACCACGAAGATAAGATCAGAGACATTACAGCTAGTACGGAGGCATTTAGACAGTCGTTTTTTCCTCGTTTTGTCTGCGAGTGGAACAGCAAAGGAAAGGACTAGCTACAGCTTACACTTCGTCACGCAACAAACAGTGGCTTTCACAGCATGTCTGTAGATACAGACGTAAATGTACACTACTGGCCATTAAAACTGCTACACCACTAAGATGACGTGCTACAGATGCGACAGTTAACCGACAGGAAGAAGATGCTGTGATATGCAAATGATCAGCTTTTCAGAGCATTCACACAAGATTGGCGCCGGTGGCGACACCTAAAACGTGCTGACCTGAGGAAAGTTTCCAACCGATTTATCATACACAAACAGCAGTTGACCGGAGTTGCCTAATGAAACGTTGTTTTCATGTCCCGTGTAAGGAGGAGAAATGCGTACCATCACGTTTCCGACTTTAACAAAGGTCGGATTGTAGCCTATCGCGATTACGGTTTCTCGTATCGCGACATTGCTGCTCGCGTTGGTCGAGATCCAATGATTGTTAGCAGAATATGGAATCGGTGGGTTCAGGAGAGTAATACGGTACGCCGTGTTGGATCCCAACGGCCTCGTATCACTAGCAGTCGAGATGACAGGCATCTTATCAGCATGGCTTTAACGGATCGTGCAGCCACGTCTCGATCCCTGAGTCAACGGATGGGGACGTTTGCAAGACAAAAACCATCTGCACGAACAGTTCGGCGACGTTTGCAGCAGCATGGACTATCAGCTCGGAGACCGTGGCTGCGGTTACCCTTGACGCTGCATCACAGATAGGAGCGCCCGCGATGGTGTACTCAACAACGAACGTGGATGCACGAATGGAAAAACGGCATTTTTCCGAAGAATCTAGGTTCTGTTTACAGCATCATGATGGTCGCATCCGTGTTTGGCGACATCGCGGTGAACGCACATTGGAAGTGTGTATACGTCATCCCCATTCTGGCGTCTCACCCGGCGTGATGGTATGGGGTGCCATTGGTTACACGTCTCGGTCACCTCTTGTTCGTATTGACGGCACTTTGAACAGTGGACGGTACATTTCAGACATTTCAGATGTGTTACGACACGTGGCTCTACCCCTCATTCGATCCCTGCGAAACCCTACATTTCAGCAGGATAATGCAGCACCACATGTGGCAGGTCCGGTGCGAGCCTTTTTTGGATGCACAAAATGTTCGCCTGCTGCCCTGGCCAGCGCATTCTCCAGATCTCTCACCAACTGTAAACGTCTGGTATGTGGTGGCCGAGCAACTGGCTCGTCACAATACGCCAGTCTCTACTGTTGATGAACTGCGGTATAGTGTTGAAGCTGCATGGGCAGCTGTACCTGTACACGCCAGCCAAGCTCTGTTTGACTCAATGCCCAGGCGTATCAAGTCCGTTATTACGGCCAGAGGTGGTTGTTTTGGGTACTGATGTCTCAGGATCTATGCACCTAAATTGCGTGAAAATATAATCACATGTCAGTTCTAGTATAATATATTCGTCCAATGAATACCCGTTTATCATCTGCATTT
Organism: Schistocerca cancellata; assembly: GCF_023864275.1. Classification (NCBI taxonomy): domain Eukaryota; kingdom Metazoa; phylum Arthropoda; class Insecta; order Orthoptera; family Acrididae; genus Schistocerca; species Schistocerca cancellata. Next base: position 184,671,754 of record NC_064627.1, on the reverse strand, counting down.
CTTATTGGTGTGGCAATTTCAGTGGCCAGTAGTGTAGATGTTGTGTTGTTGTTGTGGTCTTCAGTCCTGAGACTGGTTTGATGCAGCTCTCCATGCTACTCTATCCTGTGCAAGCTTCTTCATCTCCCAGTATCTACTGCAACCTACATCCTTCTGAATCTGCTTAGTGTATTCATCTCTTGGTCTCCCTCTACGATTTTTACCCTCCACACTGCCCTCCAATGCTAAATTTGTGATCCCTTGATGCCTCAAAACATGTCCTACCAACCGATCCCTTCTTCTAGTCAAGTTGTGCCACAAACTTCTCTTCTCCCCAATCCTATTCAATACCTCCTCATTAGTTACGTGATCTACCCACCTTATCTTCAGCATTCTTCTGTAGCACCACATTTCGAAAGCTTCTATTCTCTTCTTGTCCAAACTAGTTATCGTCCATGTTTCACTTCCATACATGGCTACACTCCATACAAATACTTTCAGAAACGACTTCCTGACACTTAAATCTATACTCGATGTTAACAAATTCCTCTTCTTGAGAAACGCTTTCCTTGCCATTGCCAGTCTACATTTTATATCCTCTCTACTTCGACCATCATCGGTTATTTTACTCCCTAAATAGCAAAACTCCTTTACTACTTTAAGTGTCTCATTTCCTAATCTAATTCCCTCAGCATCACCCGACTTAATTTGACTACATTCCATTATCCTCGTTTTGCTTTTGTTGATGTTCATCTTATATCCTCCTTTCAAGACACTGTCCATTCCGTTCAACTGCTCTTCCAAGTCCTTTGCTGTCTCTGACAGAATTACAATGTCATCGGCGAACCTCAAAGTTTTTACTTCTTCTCCATGAATTTTAATACCTACTCCGAATTTTTCTTTTGTTTCCTTTACTGCTTGTTCAATATACAGATTGAATAACATCGGGGAGAGGCTACAACCCTGTCTTACTCCTTTCCCAACCACTGCTTCCCTTTCATGCCCCTCGACTCTTATAACTGCCATCTGGTTTCTGTACAAACTGTAAATAGCCTTTCGCTCCCTGTATTTTACCCCTGCCACCTTCAGAATTTGAAAGAGAGTATTCCAGTTAACATTGTCAAAAGCTTTCTCTAAGTCTACAAATGCTAGAAACGTAGGTTTGCCTTTCCTTAATCTTTCTTCTAAGATAAGTCGTAAGGTCAGTATTGCCTCACGTGTTCCAACATTTCTACGGAATCCAAACTGATCTTCCCCGAGGTCGGCTTCTACCAGTTTTTCCATTCGTCTGTAAAGAATTCGCGTTAGTATTTTGCAGCTGTGACTTATTAAACTGATAGTTCGGTAATTTTCACATCTGTCAACACCTGCTTTCTTTGGGATTGGAATTATTATATTCTTCTTGAAGTCTGAGGGTATTTCGCCTGTCTCATACATCGTGCTCACCAGATGGTAGAGTTTTGTCATGACTGGCTCTCCCGAGGCCATCAGTAGTTCAAATGGAATGTTGTCTACTCCCGGGGCCTTGTTTCGACTCAGGTCTTTCAGTGCTCTGTCAAATTCTTCACGCAGTATCTTATCTCCCATTTCGTCTTCATCTACATCCTCTTCCATTTCCATAATATTCTCCTCAAGTACATCGCCCTTGTATAAACCCTCTATATATTCCTTCCACCTTTCTGCCTTCCCTTCTTTGCTTAGCACTGGGTTGCCATCTGAGCTCTTGATATTCATACAAGTGGTTCTCTTCTCTCCAAAGGTCTCTTTAATTTTCCTGTAGGCAGTATCTATCTTACCCCTAGTGAGACAAGCCTCTACATCCTTACATTTGTCCTCTAGCCATCCCTGCTTAGCCATTTTGCACTTCCTGTCGATATCATTTTTGAGACGTCTGTATTCCTTTTTGCCTGCTTCATTTACTGCATTTTTATATTTTCTCCTTTCATCAATTAAATTCAATATTTCTTCTGTTACCCAAGGATTTCTATTAGCCCTCGTCTTTTTACCTACTTGATCCTCTGCTGCCTTCACTACTTCATCCCTCAGAGCTACCCATTCTTCTTCTACTGTATTTCTTTCCCCCATTCCTGTCAATTGTTGCCTTATGCTCTCCCTGAAACTCTCTACAACCTCTGGTTCTTTCAGTTTATCCAGGTCCCATCTCCTTAAATTCGCACCTTTTTGCAGTTTCTTCAGTTTCAATCTGCAGTTCATAACCAATAGATTGTGGTCAGAATCCACATCTGCCCCAGGAAATGTCTTACAATTTAAAACCTGGTTCCTAAATCTCTGTCTAACCATTATATAATCTATCTGATACCTACTAGTATCTCCAGGATTCTTCCAGGTATACAACCTTCTTTTATGATTCTTGAACCAAGTGTTAGCTATGATTAACTTATGCTCTGTGCAAAATTCTACAAGGCGGCTTCCTCTTTCATTCCTTCCCCCCAATCCATATTCACCTACTATGTTTCCTTCTCTCCCTTTTCCTACTGACGAATTCCAGTCACCCATGACTATTAAATTTTCGTCTCCCTTCACTACCTGAATAATTTCTTTTATCTCGTCATACAGTTCATCTATTTCTTCATCATCTGCAGAGGTAGTTGGCATATAAACTTGTACTACTGTAGTAGGCATGGGCTTTGTGTCTATCTTGGCCACAATAATGCGTTCACTATGCTGTTTGTAGTAGCTAACCCGCACTCCTATTTTTTTATTCATTATTAAACCTACTCCTGCATTACCCCTATTTGATTTTGTATTTATAACCCTGTAATCACCTGACCAAAAGTCTAGTTCCTCCTGCCACCGAACTTCACTAATTCCCACTATATCTAATTTTAACCTATCCATTTCCCTTTTTAAATTTTCTAACCTACCTGCCCGATTAAGGGATCTGACATTCCACGCTCCGATCCGTAGGACGCCAGTTTTCTTCCTCCTGATAACGACGTCCTCCTGAGTAGTCCCCGCCCGGAGATCCGAATGGGGGACTATTTTACCTCCGGAATATTTTACCCAAGAGGACGCCATCATCATTTAATCAAACAGTAGAGCTGCATGTCCTCGGGAAAAATTACGGCTGTAGTTTCCCCTTGCTTTCAGCCGTTCGCAGTACCAGCACAGCAAGGCCGTTTTGGTTAATGTTACAAGGCCAGATCAGTCAATCATCCAGACTGTTGCCCCTACAACTACTGAAAAGGCTGCTGCCCCTCTTCAGGAACCACATGTTTGTCTGGCCTCTCAACAGATACCCCTCCGTTGTGGTTGCACCTACGGTACGGCCATCTGTATCGCTGAGGCACGCAAGCCTCCCCACCAGCGGCAAGGTCCATGGTTCATGGGGGGGAGTGTAGATGTAGACCGTGTAATGCTATCTCTGCGGTACTACGGAAATGTGGACATCGCAACATGTACGAAATGTCCTCGCGAAATCTCTCCATTGGACTGATTTCATTTGCTGTGGAAGTCGCAGTTGGTTTTTGTCCTCAGCGCTGTCACAAATAAGTGAGTGGCTGGGACTGCTGTTTGCTGCGGCTGTCGGGAGTACAGGAGTGGCCAGGAGCGGAGACGGCCTGAGTAATCTGGCTTGTAGCGCTGGCCGTTGCCGCTGCCGCTGCCGCTGCCGCTGGCGTGACTGCTCCATCTCGGCCGGGACATCGCTCTTGCGGGTCCGGCCGCGCTGCCTGAGGGACGGCACCCATCTCGCACCGTCACAGCCGCCATCGCTCTCTCGCCGTGGCGTGGCGCGTCCACTGCGCCGCGAAACACTGCACCGTGCCGGAAATTAAACTCAACCCGGAGGCCAGAGAGAATTTGGCTAACCGAGTGTTCTTACAGCCTAGCCTGGACTGCCGAGTAAAAGAAACGCGAAAACTGTAAAGTACGAGGCAGTGTTGAGTAACGGTCGAGGGAGGTTAAGGGTAAAGGTGAGACACCGGAGTAACATACGTGGGGAGAGGAATCTGTGTTGGTTTTACAAGGTATCATACGTGTATAGAAGTGAAGATTTTGCGCACAGCTAGTTTCAATTATACTTAAGGAACAGATTGCAAACGTTGAGCTCAATAACTCAGAACATGTCAAAAAGATAGGAAATTTTACCAATTACAGAAAAGTCACAAAGGGAGCCCCACATGGTTCAATTTTGGGTCCAGTCTTATTGCCTATATGGGGTGCTAGGGGTATCTATACCTATAGATAGTGTAATCATTGCTACGTTAATATGTGCTCACTTCAGTGTGTTAGTAATGGTGGAGGAAGGTTAAGGGTAAAGGTGAGACACCGGAGTACCATACATGAGGAGGGGAAGCTATGTTGGTTTTACAAAGGATCATACCTGTATAGAAGTGATGGTTTTGTGCACAGCTAGCTTCAGTTTTACTTAAGAAACAGATCTCAAACGATCGAGCTCAGTAACTCAGAACATGTCAGAAAGGTAGAAAATTTTCCTAATTTGAGAAAAGTCACAAAGAGAGCCCCACAGGGTCCAATTTTGGGTGCATTCTTATTCCCTATATGGGGTGCTAGGAGTATCCATACCTACAGATAGTGTATTCATTGGTACGTTAATATGTACTCGCTTCAGTGTGTTAGCTGTCTTCTCTCTGTGCTTAACAGTCCTCCTACAGACACATCACATACACTGATCAGCCAGAAAATGACCACTGGCCAAACAGCTGGTATGTCCACCTTCGGCACGGATAACGGCGGTTGCAGATAAAACTACTGAAAATTAACCTCTCGTTCACATTCACTCCACAACATGAAGGAGAAGACAGATTCAATTAACCTTCTAGCATTATCTTCAAAATTACATTATAAATGAGGACAGATACCAATTCGTACATTGCCTCTCTGTACTATGTACATGATGGGTCTGATATTCAACTTGATAATTACCAGTTACAATACATTTATTATCTTTGACATTTCAAGTGCTCAGATATAATGGACCTCTCTCTTCCTCATGGTGCACTCCATGAATCTCCTGTCTCAGCCTCAACAATAGGGTCGTCTGACTGCTACCCACTTCCGTACAATCACTGGATCGTTAGCTTTCGTATAGGCACATACGATTTAAAACAACTCCCAAGAGTGGTATACTCACGATTTATCGACTACTCTCTGTCACAAACTCTTTTCTCTTACTTAGGTATTTAAGGACGTGATTCCTCTCATTCAAGGAACGGGACATATCACTCCGTGTCAATTTAATGGTAGAATGTGACCGCCTCCATTTGCTAAGCAATGAGGTCTTGGTAGGTCGCTGGAGAGAGATGGCACGACATCTGCACACAAAAGTCACGTAATTCCCCTAAATTACGGGTAGGGAGGCGATGAGCTCTTACTCCACGTTCATCACTTCTCAGATGTGTTCGACTGAATTCATATCTGGCGAGTTGGGGAGCCAGCACATCAATTGGAGCTCGCCACTGTGTTCCCCGAACCACCCCGTCATACTCTTGGTCTTGTGACACGCCGTACTATCTTACTGAAAAAATGCGAGTGATGTTCCTCATGAAGGGGTGTACGTGGTCTGGAACCTGTGTACGATACTCCTTGGCCGCCATGGTGCCTTGCTTGAGCTCCACTAAGCCCTTGATTGCCCACGTGAGTACTCTCAAGAGCATAGTGGAGCCGCCACCAGCTTGTCTCCGTGTTATATTACACGTGTCAAGGAGCTGTTTCCCTGGAAGACGACGGATTCGAGCCCATCCATCGGCATAACGAAGAAGGTATCAGGATTCATCAGACCATATTGCGCTCTGACACGGCGTTAACGTCCAGTGCCGACGGTCACGTGCCCATTTCAGTCGTAGTTGCCAATATTGTTTGTCAACGCTTTCACATGCTGCGGAGGCTCATCGTTCGGAGTGTTCGGTGCGATGCGTGTTCAGACACATATGCATCTGCCCAGCATTAAAAGCCACCCGTCCTGTTTCACCAGTCTGCCCGGCCTACGACGTCTGACATCAGTAATGAGGGTTGGCCGCCCAACCCCAACACGTCTGGACGTGATTTCGCGTTGGTTTCGCCACTTGTTGAAGACACTCAGCACAGCACTCCTCGACAGTTTCCGGATTTCTCTTGCCAAGCCTTCGCGCCGTCACAATCTGCCCCCGGTCAAACTCTGATAGATCCCGCTCCTTCCCCATTCTACACACGGACAGCACGCTCACTGATACTACATGTACCGTACGTGTGTCTGACAAGCAGTCATTCCCCGCCAAGTCACGCTGCTGGACGGGTTTATATCGATAGTAGGTCGATTGTCATAATGCTCTGTCTCATCAGTGAAATTCACTGCCTGAAAGTTTCTACATGGTCATAACTGCATCGCAAAGTTGACTACGCCTGTCAGTGTAGACTCCACGTTTTACGTCCATGCGTTCATACTTCAATACCTGACATGTTCTCCGGGGTAAAATACCTATGTATGGCTAACTTGTGCCGTGCATTCTAACCAACGAAAAAGCATGCTACTTACAATAGCTATAATTACTTAGTCTACAGACGAAGTAAATACTGATATACACTGTCGCCGTCATCATTAGAAATATCTCTAGTTGTACCATTAACACTCTGTCTATGTGAATGACCTTCCACTTAACATTCAACAAGCAGAAGTGGTAGATTTTGCAGATGACACTAATATTGTTATGCATTCCATCAGAGAGAAAACAACAGAAGAGATGATAAGTGATATTTTACAAAGAATCTTAAAGTGGTTATGAGAAAATGAACTATCCCTAAATTTTGAAAAAAAAAATGGCACACTATATTCAGTTGTGTACAACAAATAGAGTCGTACCAACAGTTGATGTAGCACATTACAGGAGTCAGCGAATAGTGTAAAATGCTCCAAGCCTTTGGGTGTACAACCGGCCGGGGTGGCAGAACTGTTCTAGGCGCTACAGTTTGGAACCGCACGACCGCTACGGTCGCAGGTTCGAATCCTGCCTCGGGCATGGATGTTTGTGATGTCCTTAGGTTAGTTAGGTTTAAGTAGTTCTATGTTCTAGGGAACTGATGACCTCAGAAGTTAAGTCCCATAGTGCTCAGAGCCATTTTTTTTTTTTTTTTGTGTTTATGTTGATGAAAACTTGAACGGGAAGAAGCCTTTACTGAGCTTCTCAAACAATTAAGTTCAGATACGTTTGCTCATCGTATAGCTGCTAATCTCGGAAACAAACGAATCAGCCATTTGATATTTTGCATATATCCGCTGAACAATGTCTTATGCAATAATTTTCTGGGCTAACTCATCGCTTTGGAAGAAATCACTGATTGCACAAAAGCGAGCACTAAGAATAATATGTGGTGATCAACTACGGATGTAACGTAGGTACCTCTGCAAGGAGCTAGGCATTTTAACTGCGCCGTCGCAATACACATCTTTGTTAATGATTTCGTCGTAAATATTCCATCATAATTTGACGAAACAGTGATGTCCACACTTACAATGCTAGAGGGAAAACTACTTTTATTACTCCTTACTGATGCTGGCAGTGGCTCAGAAATTAGTTCATTATGCAACCACAAAATTTTTTGATCATTTGCTCAATAACATATCATGTCTGACGTGTAGCAAAGCAAGTTTTAAACCGAACTTCTATTCCATTAACTAATTTCTAATTACCAGCTGGTAGGCAGTAAAAAATACGAAAACAAATAAAACTTATTTTTGAGTGTAATTGCATGAGTAGGATTACAAAATTATGTCTTCGTTACTGTCAATATTAATCATGTATACATATACTGCAAACAGACCCGTTACACATCATTTCGAGAAATGAATCGTTCAAACTAACTGAATTCGTTCAAACAGCCAAGCAGCTCTAAAATCTCTGTGTATCCCTGAAATAAGAACAATGAGCGTTGCAGAATGCCATAAAATCCTTGTGTTATTAGGGTAAAGCGACAGGATAAACCTGATGCGAGTCCGTGGGCATTCAGCAACCACAACTAATCAGGTGATGGTGAAATCTAAGCAAAGTAGCTGAATCAGGAGGTAGCACCTGGACTATTGGACTAAAACCAAAAATATAGCAACCTAATGTTACATTTCAGATGTGTTACGACCCGTGGCTCTACCCTTCATTCGATCCCTGCGAAACCCTATATTTCAGCAGGATAATGTACGACCGCATGTTGCAGTTCCTGTACGGGCCTTTCTGGATACAGAAAATGTTCGACTGCTGCCCTGGCCAGCACATTCTCCAGATCTCTCACCAATTGAAAACGTCTGGTCAATGGTGGCCGAGCAACTGGCTCGTCACAATACGCCAGTCACTACTCTTGAAGAACTGTGGTATTGTGTTGAAACTGCATGGGCAGCTGTACCTGTACATGCCATCCAAGCTCTGTTTGACTCAATGCCCAGGCGTATCAAGTCCGTTATTAAGACCAGAAGAGGTTGTTCTAGGTACTGATTTCTCAGGATCTATGCACCCAAATTGCATGAAAATGCAATCACATGTCAGTTCTAGTATAATATATTTGTCTCATGAATACCCGTTTATCATCTGCATTTCTTCTTTGGTGTAGCAATTTTAATGGCCAGTAGTGTATGTCACACCCGCGAAACCTGTCAGCACCAAACTATTACAAAGGTAGCTCCAGAAACAGGGAACTGCAGGGCCGTCTGGAATTCCAAAACCATTCATCAATGAAGCAAATGCCCCTAACAGGAAAACGTGGTGTCTAAGAGATGTAATGTTGTCTGTAGACCACTAGAAGAGTTTCATTCGGTTTGACGGATCTTGTTGTCCACTATTTCCAATTTCTGGACGAGCTAACGTCCCAAGAGTGAAACATGATTGGGGTTTGCTGATGATTTTTATAGCGATATCGTGATATTCCATGTGCTCTATGCTTACTCTCCAATGTCGAATTACTGCTAAGTATTATGTGAGCATTTTTCTATGGTACAATGTTTGTTCCCCCATGACTATACCGTGTTACAATACAACAAGGCCCTGTTCACACTGTTCCCGTCGTCCATGGCTGGTTTTGAGAGCATGAGAATGAATCCTCATAGCTCCCCTCGCCACCGCAGTAACCTGATCTCCGTATTATTCAGCCTTTATAGTCTGCTATGAAGGGAATCGTGCGTTATCGTTATCCATCTCCACAATCGTTACCTGAACTTGCTACTGTTTCGTAGAAAGATTGGCATAAGATTCCCTTGACAACCATACAGGACTTGAATTTGTCCTTCTCGAGTCCACCGGAGGTTCTACATCTATATCTACATGTACATATATACTCCGCAATCCACCATACGGTGAGTGGCGGAGGGTACCTCGTACCACAACTAGCATCTTCTCTCCCTGTTCCACTCCCAGACAGAACGAGGGAAAAATGACTGCCTATATGCCTCTGTACAAGCCCTAATCTCTCTTATCTTATCTTTGTGGTCTTTCCGCGAAATGTAAGTTGGAGGCAATAAAAATGTACTGCAGTCAGTCTCAAATGCTGGTTCTCTAAATTTCCTCAGTAGCGATTCACGAAAAGAACGCCTCCTTTCCTCCAGAGACTCCCACCCGAGTTCCTGAAGCATTTCCTTAACACTCGCGTGATGATCAAACCTACCCGTAACAAATATAGCAGCCCGCCTATGAACTGCTTTTATGTCCTCCCTCAATCCGACCTGATAGGGATCCCAAACGCTCGAGCAGTACTCAAGAATAGGTCGTATTTGTAGTGGACTGACAAGACAGCCAGTCCACAGTGACGGGTAACCGAAAGCACGCATACACACAAGCCGACTGGCGTGAAGTCTGGAACAGGATACTTTGTGAATGCTATAGAGAAAAGTATGCAGCTCCTCGAATACTTAACTTTATTCCATCATTGTGGTACATCGCTCTTGACGATACAATTGAGAGTCTGTAAATACAAGCACTGTAAGGCTAATGGCGCCTTGCTAGGTCGTAGTCATGGACTTAGCTGAAGGCTATTCTAACTGTCTCTCGGCAAATGAGAGAAAGGCTTCGTCAGTGTAGTCGCTAGCAAAGTCGTCGTACAACTGGGGCGAGTGCTAGTCCGCCTCTGTAGACCCGCCATGTAGTGGCGCTAGGTCTGCAATTACTGACAGTGGCGACACGCGGGTCCGACATGTACTAATGGACCGCGGCCGATTTAAAGCTACCACCTAGCAAGTGTGGTGTCTGGCGGTGACACCACAGTATTAGTGTTTTATAAGCGGTCTCCTTTACAGATGAACCACATTTTCCCAAAATTCTACCAATGAACCGAAGACTACTACCCGCCTTCCCCACAACTGCCATTACATGCTTGTCCCACTTCATATCGCTCTGCAGTGTTACGCCCAAATATTTAATCGACGTGACTGTGTCAAGCGCTACACTACTGATGGAGTATTCAAACATTACGGGATTCTTTTTCCTATTCATCTGCATTAATTTACATTTATCTATATTTAGAGTTAGCTGCCATTCTATACACCAATCACAAATCCTGTCCAAGTCATATTGTGTCCTCCTACAGTCACTCAACGACGACACCTTCCCGTACACCACATCATCATCAGCAAACAGCCGCACATTGCTATCCCCCCTAACCAAAAGATCATTTATGTAGACAGAAAACAACAGCGGACCTACCACACTTCCCTGGAGCACTCCAGATGAGACCCTCACCTCCGACGAACACTCACCATCGAGGACAACGTACTGGGTTCTATTACTTAAGAAGTCAATCGGATATGGATGGGGCGAGAGGTGAATTTCATTTATGGAACCCCCCCCCCCCCCATGAACCATGGACCTTGCCATTGGTGGGGATGCTTGCGTGCCTCAGCGATACAGAGAGCCGTACCGTAGGTACAACCACAACGAAGGGGGATCTGTTGAGAGGCCAGACAAACGTGTGGTTCCTGAAGAGGGGCAGCAGCCTTTTCAGTTGTTGCAAGGGCAACAGTCTGGATGATTGACTGATACGGCTTTGTAACAATAACCAAACTGGGTTCTATGACTTAAGAAGTCTTCGAGCCACCCACACACTTGGGAACCAATCCCATATGCGCGTACCTTAGTTAGGAGTCTGCAGTGGGACACCGAGTCAAACGCTTTCCGGAAGTCAAGGAATATGGCATCCGTCTGATACCCTTCATCCATGGTTCGCAAGATATCATGTGAAAAAAGGGCGGGTTGCGTTTCGCAGGAGCGATGCTTTCTAAAGCCGTGCTGATGCATGGACAGCAATTTCTCTGTCTCAAGGAAATTCTTATATTCGAACTGAGAATATGTTCGAGCTTCCTGCAACAAACCGATGTTAAGGATATTGGTCTGTAATTTTGAGGATCCGTCCTTCTACCCTTCTTATATACAGGCGTCACCTGCGCTTTTTTCCAGTCGCTCGTGACTTTACGTCGGGCAAGAGATTTGCGATAAAAGCAAGCTAAGTAAGGAGCCAATTCAGTAGAGTACTCTCTGTAAAACCGAATTGGAATCGCATCAGGACCTGCCGATTTGTTTATTTTCAACCCATTCAGCTGCTTCACAACCCCAGGGTTGTTTTGAAAGCCAACGGTTTTCCTACACCGTACTCATGTGTTGCGTATTTTATGTTTCCGTATTTTTCTCCACCCCTTCTACCATCACGCTACGACACTTCTGTAAGTTCCTACTTACACGTTCCTTACCTCGCAAGAATCAACGGGGCTACGCAGACTGCTTAAACTTTTTATCGCCATCCCGCTACTACACGTTGCGCAGAACCAGAAGAAAGTCTATGTCCGTACGTCAAAGGACATCCGATGATACAAGAACACCTGGAACAGAAGCCTAAGCGTTGATTCACAGGGGCCGCGCGGGGAAACCGTGCGGTCCAGGGCGTCTTATCACGGTTTGCGCGGCTCCTTCCGTCGGAGGCTCGAGTCCTCCCTTGGGCATTGGTGTGAGTGTTGTCCTTAACGTACGTTAGATTAAGTTGGATTAAGTAGTGCGTAAGCCTAGGGACCGATGACCTCAGCAGTTTGGTTCCATAGTCCCTACCACAAATTTCCAATTTCATTCACATGCGTCCTTTCTTTCAAAAATGGAAGATGTCTGCAGCACTTCACAGCTCCTGTAGTACACTGACAAAGTGATTTCGGAAACGAAGAAGGCTGAATGTGGTAACCTGGTGCAAAGAACAGGTAAGTAATTTAAGTGAACTATAGGAACTGAAGCAGTGTCTTCTTGCCAACGGAAGTAATGTAACCAAGGAAACAATCTTTATATTAAGAGTGTAGATCACAGGCAACAACCAAATAAATTACAAAGCAAATAAAAACTCTGCTTTCATAGTAATATCAAAAACGACTTGTCATTTAGACTGTCCTGGCCGAGAGGATATTTACGTACCAAAAGTATTGTATATGTTTCTGACAGACTTCGATTCACCAGTGGGATGTAATCTTAGAGCAGCCTGTTAACGGCAGTTGATGTTGCGAAATATCCAACTGTTCAAAATGGTTCAAATGGCTCTGAGCACTATGGGACTTAACATCTGTGGTCATCAGTCCCCTAGAACTTAGAACTACTTAAACCTAACTAACCTAAGGACATCACACACATCCATGCCCGAGGCAGGATTCGAACCTGCGACCGTAGCAGTCCCGCGGTTCCGGACTGAGTGCCTAGAACCGCGAGACCACCACGGCCGGCTATCCAACAGTAATTGATAGTTATCCTCGCTCCGTCTCCATTAATGTTTTTTCGAGTATTCATCCACTAAAAAAATGTTTTCTTCTTTTTGTGTTTTCACTACCACTTTATATTACGCAGTGGCCGCAGAGGATTTGCTTCTGGCACTCGACGCCATGACAGTTTGCTCTCTGTGTATGCAGAAGAGATGGCTAGTGCGAGTACAAGTGTTTAAATAACGCTAAATTTATTTCTGTATTTAATTTAAAAAAGTTAATTTTAATAATACATTATCACATATAAAATTCCGGTAGTATTCGCAACTGTGTATGAGTTCTCGTACACGGAGTTCCTGTAAGCTTGTGTGCGCTGCAGTGAGAAGAGAGGGTCAGAGGTTACATCAGCGCTCACAGCACACCTACGCGTGACTCGTAGCGTGTTATTCCACTAACCGTGGGTAGAACTGTGTAGGCGCACGCGCACGCCAGGTCAACCCGACTCCTACAGTCATGTGGCACATTTCAGGTAATGTATCGTTTCATCGGTTCGCTGTGGCCTCAACAAGCGTTTTATTGACAGTCGAATGAATTTCGACAAACCCAGACTTTTGAACCTAGATAACAACATTTTTGAAAAAAAAAAGATACGTTCACATGTTTTGTGAAATTGCTTGTCTAAAAGCAAAAACTAAAAAGCTAAACTACAGAAACATTTGACAAGCCTTTGACGGAAGCTCGAAATCATGTACAGTAAGTGGGCTGTTCATACATTAGTGACGTAAGGAGACCACTGAGTGAAACTCGACCAGACAGATGTCCTCCTGTACTCCTTACAATTCAAAGATTCTAAGTTAAATATTGAATTTCAAATTCTCAGTCAGAACCTCATTTTCTGTACATGAATTCAAGTATCATTCAAAGGCGTGTCAAATGTTTCTCAAATCTGTTTTATTTTTCACTTATAGCCGAATTATTTCACAAAACATTGGACATTATTTCAATTATTTTTATTTTCAAAATTTGTTCACAAAGGATTTATATTTAAATATCGATCGGTATTCTATTATTATTGAGAGTAAACAGAACAAGAGAAAGCAGAGGAGTTACAGTATATACTGTGATTTGATATTTTGGACAGTTATTTATGTACCTAGCAACAGCTTTCCGTGAAATATTTCAGTTCTATCTCTAATTATTAACAGATTTTTTTTACATTCCCCCCCGCCCGCCCACTCTCCGTTTGGCCATTAAAATTCAAGCAAAAGTTTTTACTCAGATCACCAGTTAAGTCATTCTTCAAGGCAAATAAACTGTTTTCTGTAAAACTACACATCACGCTGGTCGTTTTGGGCCTAATTTGTCCATTTTCCACTCTTTGGTTGGGGATTGAAATTCCCTCAAAAATACATTGTGTGTAATCTTCCCTCAAATCCCTAATTACGTTTTCCTTGACTAAATCGGATTACTTTCAAGCTGCTTTGTCTTTTTCACAAATAGACCCCGTACTCGTCAGTTTGATAGCACACTTTGTATGTTCCACTCTTAGTTTGGTTAAGAAAATTCGGAAAAAATCACGTGTGTAATTTATGATGAGTCTTGTTTTCTCTCCGATCAAGCATCTGACCAAACAAATGGTGTTATGTTGTGTAAAATATCTTATTAGTCAATACCACTCTGAGAAACCAACTGACAACTTGGTTCATTTTCTGATCCAAATGCAGGTTGCTAATCTCTTATTAAATGGTAGTAGGTTACTCGATAACATGCCCCCCCCTCCCGTCCCAGTGAGCACTTTTTATCCGCCACATATGATTACGTCACGTAATTTGCTATGGACATAGTTACATCCCACTAGGGTAACTGGTTACGGCGGGATAGGGAAAGGAATTGTCTATGGGCCTGTTTAAGGAAAGAAATATTTGTGTTCCCCTGAAATGATTTCGGGAAGGCTGAGAATGCTTGATGAACAGATGATTTTATGTGTAGCTAGTAAAAATTTGAACCAAGGCCAGGAATCGAACCCGGGTCTATTGCGTACTAGGCAAGCTCCTTAACAACGAAGCCGCCTTAGTACAGCTGTTCACACAACTGAACGGATTTTGCCGGCACACCTCCCTTCTCGATCAGATTCTCATTGCCACACGAGTATACTGTAAATTTCCCCTTTACACACGAACAGAACTGCCGAGGCCCTCTCGAGGTGGGAGTCGTGCAAGGATAATTCGTGCAGTTGTGTGAACAGCTGTGCCAGGGTGGCTTAGTGGCTGACGAATTGCCTAGTACGCAGGAGGCACGAGTTTGATTCCCGGCGTTGGTATAAATTTTCACTCGCCGCTTCAATCTACGTACATAAATTCACATTTGTACTCTCAGAATTTGAGTCATTCCATGAAAAGACCAATTTTGGAAATAAGTGCTTCCGAATGCAACAATTCTACTTTGACCAGCCGACAGTGGCTGTGCCACAACTCTACTTTGACCAGCGTTAGCGATTGTATTCGGCCTGTATATAAACAATGTTTCTGTATACAAATAGTCTCAGCTGCTCTCTAAAGGATGGATACCATATTAAAGCTTTAACTTGGTGCAGAAATAGTGCGTAGTAAAGAATCGAGCCAGAATCTGCGTTTGTGCTGACATGGAAAATAGTTAATACTATATAGACAAAAGCAAAACGTATATACTACACTACTGGCCATAAAATTGCCACACCAAGAGGAAATGCAGATGATAAACATGTATTCATTAGACAAACATATTATACCAGAACTGACATGTGATTACATTTTCACACAATTTGGGTGCATAGATGCTGAGAAATCAGTACCCAGAACAACCACCTCTGGCCGTAATAACGGCTTTGATACGCCTGGGAATTGAGTCCAACAGAGCTTGGATGGCGTGTACAGGTACAGCTGCCCATGCAGCTTCAACCCGATACCACAATTCATCAAGAGTAGTGACTGGCGTATTGTGACGAGCCACTTGCTCGGCCACCATTGACCAGAAGTTATCAATTGGTAAGAGATCTGGAGAATGTGCTGGCAAGGGCAGCAGTCGAACATTTTCTGTATCCAGAAAGGCCCGTACAGGACCTCCAACATGCGGTCGTGCATTATCCTGCTGAAATGTAGGGTTTAGCAGGGATCGAATGAAGGGTAGATCCACGGGTCGTAACACATCTGAAATGTAACGTCCACTGTTCAAAGCGCCGTCAATGCGAACAAGAGGTGACCGAGACGTGTAACCAATGGCACCCCATACCATCACGCCGGGTGATACGCCACTATGGTGATGACGATTACACGCTTCCAATGTGCGTTCACCGCGATGTCGCCAAACACGGATGCGACCATCATGATGCTGGAAACAGAACCTAGATTCATCCGAAAAAATGACGTTTTGCCATTCGTGCACCCAAGTTCGACGTTGAGAACACTATCGCAGGCCCTCCTGTCTGTGATGCAGCATCATGGTAACCGCAGCCATAGTCTCCGAGATGATAGTTCATGCTGCTGCAAACATCGTCGAACTGTTCGTGCAGATGGTTGTTGTCTTGCAAACGACCCCATCTGTTGACTCAGAGATGGAGAAGTTGCTGCAGGATCCGATACAGCCATATGGGTAAGATGCCTGTCATCTCGACTGCTAATGATACCAGGCCGTTGGGATCCAGCACGGCGTTCCGTATTACCCTCTTGAACCCACCAATTCCATATTCTGCTAACAGTCATTGGATCTCGACCAACGCGAGCAGCAGTGTCGCGATACGATAAACCGCAATCGCAATAGGCTACAATCCGACCTTTATCAAAGTCGGAAACGTGATGATATGCATTTCTCCTCTTTACACGAGGCATCACAACAACGTTTCACCAGCAACGCCGGTCAACTGTTGTTTGTGTATGAGAAATCGGTTGTAAACTTTCCTCATGTCAGCACGTTGTAGGTGTCGCCACCGGCGCCAACCTTGTGTGAATGCTCTGAAAAGCTAATCATTTGCATATCACAGCATCTTCTTCCAGTCGGTTAAAATTTTGCGTCTGTAGCACGTCATCTTCGTGATGTAGCAATTTTAATGGGCTGTGGTGTATATATACGCATAACTGGAAACTTATGTTAGTGGCGTACGCCTAGCCGTCTCTACTTCGCATAGCAAGAATGTCTGAAATTGTACGGCGTCATTTCTGGAAATTCATCATAATCTGTGTCGCATGCTCTGATTGGAGGTAGCAGTAGACATACTCATACTGATATCACCAAATTCCGTACAAGTAACTGGTGCGATGAAGTACTGAGCGACATATAAATGGTCTTATATACGTGGACGCTGGACGTCCATCGGCTTGCTGCTACACGACAGGGAAACTTGAAGTTCTACTGTTATCCTCCCGCCACCTAACCTAGTCTCCTCTGCTTGAGGGAAGTTTGCTACAGTCCATCCCCTTGCGGTCTCCGCTAGGGAAGAGGTTCTTGAATTACAGTGAGTGGAACTGGAGCGTAGCAGCTTTGTATAGATTATTTAGTTTTAAAGTAACTTACAGTTGTATCTGATCAAACTTAGAGTCTGTGCAAGAATGTTCCACAACCGTAACTATGAAGGGGGGACGGTGGGGTGGGGGTGGGGGTGGGGGAGTGCCAGAGGGAACTCTTGCCAGTTTCGCGATGAATGACTAAGTAGTTTAGAGATTTCACGACAAATGGCTTTGAGTTAAGTTGCTACTAGTCAATGCCCATTACAAGTTCTGGCTTTCACGAACATTTTTTTTTTTTTTCTAGGAGAATTCGGAGGATGGGGTGTGGAACTGCGGAGACCTGGTCCGCGCTGTGTATGCCCTTGCGGCTGCTGTGTGGCCTTCATCTCCTTTTGCCCTTTATTAACAGATGGCCTCTGAAAACCTGCACATTTCCCCACCACTATTCAACACCTGAGTTCACTTGGACCAATTCCAAGACAACAGGTGATGTTGAAATATTACAAATAAATTGCCTACTGCGCGAAAGAGTAGCCACCAGATTCTACAATCAAGAAAATAATGAAAGCAAGCTCGAATCATTTTCATGTTCAGGTCCTAACAGTGAAGCTGCTCCTCACTTTATGCGTTATTATGATACTTGTTCCGGATCTCGCATTTGTCGGGAAAACCAAAAAACCATGTATCTCTATTTATCGTAACGTATTTGCATCCACAAAACTGAGAAAGCATAATGATAACGCAGAAATACGCTCCACACCCTATCAGTGTGAAACACGAGACAAGTTATATAAAATAAATAATTTATTAAGAAATTTCTAAATGCCATACCGGGAAACTGGTTCTCAGTTTTCTTCCAAGCACCATTAATAGGGAAGCACTATACTTTAATACAAGTGCAGAATTACAGCACTAATATTTTAACTAGCAGATCTGTTGTCGACAAAAACAATTTCCCACTCCTTTTACGTTTTTACAAGAGGATAACAAAATTATGTTAAAAATATCTTTCCATAGGGAGTTCTGCTTCCTACACTCCTACAGTCTTGTGTTCAGATGTTGCAAAGTTCATTTTAAAAAACAAATCGCAACATCATTAACAGGTCTTTCTCCTTTGTAAGTGGTAAACATGGATGGTCTTTCACATGAGTGTGGTATGGTACAGAAATAACATGGCCTTTCCTCTTTTGAATATATTGACACTTCTTCGTTCTTCTGTTTCACATTAAGAATTCTTAATAGTTATTTGAGAGTTTGAGTACGAGCATGAGACTCTTTGATCATACGGCATTTGGAGATCTTGCGGCCGGCCGGTGTGGCCGAGCGGTTCTAGGCGCTTCAGACTGGAACCACGCTACCCCTAAGGTCGACGGTTTGAATCCTGCCTAGGGCATGGATGTGTGTGATTTCCTTAGGTTAGCTAGGTTTAAGTAGTTCTACGTTCTAGGGGACTGATGACCTCAGATATTAAGTCCCATAGTGCTCAGAGCCATTTGAACCATTTGAGGGAGTTCGCTTCTGCACTAACAATAGTGTTTCAGCTGCATCACTAAAATCTAAGAAGTCAGTTGTATGCAGTGGATTTACATGGAACTGGTTTACAGTTTTAGCTGACTCAACACTCCTGTGTAAATTTTGCCAAAAATGGCTGTAAGAACTATGGGACTTATATAATCAATTAATATTCGTAAGGCACAGATGGAAAATAACCGAGTAGAGTGGGAGAAATTAGAATAAATAAAATTAACAGAGACGCCAATGCGCGGAGTACACGAATAGAATTAATGATACTTAAGGCCGTCGCAGAATTCTGAAGAAGAACATGTAACGATATACTCTGAATTTAATAACGAATATGCCAAATACTAGGATAAGAATCATTTAATTTTTGGGGGAAAATACTCCCAGATATTAATGCAGTGGGTACAAATCGGACCAAAATAACGTTTAGACATTCTTATGAAAAATTAAGTTTGTGGTTCTAAACTATTCACAAAAAAGAAACAAATGAAAATGAAGAAAAATGATCAAGAGAGTTTGTGCCATAATACTTAGGTTTTCCAAAACTGTTATTATATCTGAGAATTTCACATTCTCGGAAAAAATTAAGGGGGAAAAAAGTGTGTTACTTATTACATTAACTAGATATCAGGTAAATTGTAATGCGGTGCAATCTGGCACAACACCCACAGCCTGGGCAGCGGACAATGGTATTGTCAGGGCGACGATGTATAGTGTCACAACTCGCCTGGAAACAGCGTCCTAGCGTGCTATTCGCCGAACTAGGATGGACCATATGTGGTAGTACGAAATTTTTTTTGCTGTGATTACTTAAATCACTCGAGCCAGTAGCTCTCTTTTATTGGCAAGAAAGATGGTTGACCGCGGCCACAGTGGACGATAGCACAGGTCACGTCACTGTCCACAAGTTGCGATACGTGCTAATAGTTTGTGCCGCGCGGGATTAGCCGAGCGGTCTGGGGCGCTGCTGTCGTGGACTGTGTGGCTGATCCCGGCGGAGGTTCCAGTCCTCTCTCGGGCGCGAGTGTGTGTTTGTCCTTAGGATAATTTAGGTTAAGTAGTGTATAAGCTTAGGGACTGATGACCTTAGCAGTTAAGTTCCATAAGATTTCACACACATTTAATCCCTAATAGTTTGATTTAGGCGATGGCTGTAACTGAGTGCGGTCGCGTAAATGGACGATTGTTGGTAACAGAGGTAACAGAAGTCGATATTGTCATGAGTTTGGAGCGCACTCCACTCATCATAAAAACCAAAGTGCACAACATTATATGTAACGTTGAACGTGCTGTGTTAACAATCACAAAACTTAATGAATTACATCGCATGGAGCAATGATACTGAAAAATTATAAAGCAGTTACGATTCTCTTTGTTACAACACCAGTTTTAAATGAGACCAAGTCCGAGCGTGGCCTTCTGCGGTTAGAAAGAGATAATTTAGAAGGTGCTAGATGGAAGAACTTTAGAAGTACCGCGAGACAGGCCTGACGTAGTTCGTTTCTAACGACAATCATTGCGTATGCGACTAACGTACTACCAACAAATATCGGAGCCCATTACCCTAATGAGATGAAGATGCGGAACATGGAACAGTTAGCTCACTCACTCACTCGCTCGTTACCCAATACGAATCGAGACGACATGGCGATAATAAAGAAAGAGTAAGAATTTGGCGTTCTTCGTTTCAACTGGTGAAATTCAAGTGCAGCTGTACGGTGTCATTTTCGTCGAGGGTACGGGCTGAAAGATGGATCGGCCGTAAGGTACACACAGTTAAGCGCCAAAGAATATGGTGTGGCATGCGTATTCAAATACAGAGATATTTAAATAGGGAGTATACGGGGCTGCGGCCGGCAACACCTATATAAGACAACAAGTGTCTGCCGCAGTTTTAGATCGGTTACTGCACCTACAATAGCAGGTTATCTAGATTTAAGTGAGTTTGAAAGTGGTGTTATAGTCGGCGCAGGAGCTGTGGGACACAGCATATCCGAGGATTGCGATGAAGTGGGGATTTTCCTGTACGAACACTTCACCAGTGTACCGTGAATATCACGAATCCGGTAAAACACCGAATCTCCGCCATCGCAGCGGCCGGAAAAAGATCCTGCGAGAACGTGACCAACGACCACTGAAGGGAATCGTCGACGTGACAGAAGTGTAAACCTTCCGCATGTTGCTGCAGATTTCAATGCTGAGCCATTAAGAGTCAGCGTGCGAACCATTCAACGAAACATCATCGATGTAGGCTTTCGGAACAGAAGGCCCACTCGTGTACCCTTGTACAGGGTGTTTCAAAAATGACCGGTATATTTGAAACGGCAATACAAACTAAACGAGCAGCGATAGAAATACACCGTTTGTTGCAATATGCTTGGGACAACAGTACATTTTCAGGCAGACAAACTTTCGAAATTACAGTAGTTACAATTGTCAACAACAGATGGCGCTGCGGTCTGGGGAAATCTATAGTACGATATTTTCCACATATCCACCATGCGTAGCAATAATATGGCGTAGTCTCTGAATGAAATTACCCGAAACCTTTGACAACGTGTCTGGCGGAATGGCTTCACATGCAGATGAGATGTACTGCTTCAGCTGTTCAATTGTTTCTGGATTCTGGCGGTACACCTGGTCTTTCAAGTGTCCCCACAGAAAGAAGTCACAGGGGCTCATGTCTGGCGAATAGAGAGGCCAATCCACGCCGCCTCCTGTATGTTTCGGATAGCCCAAAGCAATCACACGATCATCGAAATATTCATTCAGGAAATTAAAGACGTCGGCCGCGGGATGTGGCCGGGCACCATCTTGCATAAACCACGAGGTGTTCGCAGTGTCGTCTAAGGCAGTTTGTACCGCCACAAATTCACGAAGAATGTCCAGATAGCGTGATGCAGTAATCGTTTCGGATCTGAAAAATGGGCCAATGATTCCTTTGGAAGAAATGGCGGCCCAGACCAGTACTTTTTGAGGATGCAGGGACGATGGGACTGCAACATGGGGCTTTTCGGTTCCCCATATGCGCCAGTTCTGTTTATTGACGAAGCCGTCCAGGTAAAAATAAGCTTCGTCAGTAAACCAAATGCTGCCCACATGCATATCGCCGTCATCAATTCTGTGCACTATATCGTTAGCAAATGTCTCTCGTGCAGCAATGGTAGCTGCGCTGAGGGGTTGCCGCGTTTGAATTTTGTATGGATAGAGGTGTAATCTCTGGCGCATGAGACGATACGTGGACGTTGGCGTCATTTGGACCGCAGCTGCAACACGGCGAACGAAAACCCGAGGCCGCTGTTGGATCACCTGCTGCCCTAGCTGCGCGTTGCCCTCTGTGGTTGCCGTACGCGGTCGCCCTATCTTTCCAGCACGTTCATCCGACACGTTCCCAGTCCGTTGAAATTTTGCAAACAGATCCTTTATTGTATCGCTTTTCGGTCCTTTGGTTCCATTAAACCTCCGTTGAAAACTTCGTCTTGTTGCAACAACACTGTGTTCTAGGCGGTGGAATTCCAACACCAGAAAAATCCTCTGTTCTAAGGAATAAACCATGTTGTCCACAGCACACTTGCACATTGTGAACAGCACACGCTTACAGCAGAAAGACGACGTACAGAATGGCGCACCCACAGACTGCGTTGTCTTCTATATCTTTCACATCACTTGCAGCGCCATCTGTTGTTGAAAATTGTAACTACTGTAATTTCGAAAGTTTGTCCGCCTGAAAATGTATTGTAGTCCCAAGCATATTGCAACAAACGGTGTATTTCTATCGCTGCTCGTTTAGTTTTTATTGCCGTTTCAAATATACCGGTCATTTTTGAAACACCTTGTATCTGCGTGACACAAAGCTTTACGCTTCGCCTGGGCTCGTCAACACTGACATTGGACTGTTGATGACTGAAAACATGTTGCCTGGGCGGACGAGTCTCGTTTCAAATAGTATCGAGCGGATGGACGTGTATGCGTATGGAGACAACCTCATGAATGCAAGGGCCCTGCACATCAGCAGGGGACTGTTCAAGCTGAAGGAGGCTCCGTAATGGTGCGAGCGTGTGCAGTTGGAGTGATGTGGGACCGCTGATACGTCTGGAAACGACTCTGACAGGTGACAAGTAGGTAAGCATCCACTCATGTCCACTGTGCATTCCGACGGACTTCGGCAACTAGAGCAAGCCAACGCGACACCCCACACGTCCAGAATTGCTACAGAGTGGCTTCAGAAACACTCTTCTGAATTTAAACAATTCCGCTGGCCACCAGATTCTCCAGACATGAACATTATTGAGCATATTTTTGGATACTTCTACCGCCTCGTGCTCTTACGGATTTATGAACAGCCCTGCAGGTTCCATGAATTCAGTTCTCTCCAGCACTACTTCCGACATTAGCCGAGTCCATGCCACATCGTGTTGCGGCACTTCTGCTTGCTCGCGGAGGCCTTACACGAAATTAGGCAGGTATACCATTTCCTTGGCTATTGAGTGTTTGTGTCTCGCACTGCACCGCGGCTTCCGCAATCGCCTGATCTTATGGTACGTGGCCGTTTTAGGTTGAAGACAGTCTGTGTGCCCCCCGTTCCAGCAACTTTCGATTCAACTTCAGTGAATGCTAACTTCCGACATGCTCGCAAAAGTAAAGGGCGGATTAATCTATAATCTGGATGTTTGTAGAGCATCCATTGTGTGCCACATTGAATACGTGGGCTGTTCAGAAGGTCGTTCCGTTCGGTAACGAATCGAATATGAGATACAGATGAAAAAAGCAATCTATTTCACAAAAATCTGTGAACTTACACTAACTTTCAACATAGCTCCAGCAACGTTCCAGGCGTTTCTCATAGAGTGGTATAAGTTTATGAATTCCTTCGTCTCGTAGAAAGTTACCTCCCGTTGTCCTAAGAAATTTGGGCACCCAAATTGCGCTAAGTTTATGAAAACCCAGTTTTCCAATAACAGTCTCGTAAATTACTGTTCATGAAATATGTGGAAGTTGACGAGCAATAGCATTAATCGTAAACCTACGATTTTTCTTAGTCATTTCTTCGACTGCACTAACCAGTTCATCAGAAACCACACATGTACATCCAGTTCGTTCTTCATCATGGATTTGATCACGCCTTTCCTCACATTGTCGAAGCCAGTTTCTTAGCACTGCGGCACTCATTGCATTTCCTCAGTAAACTTCTCAGATTCGTCGATGAATGTCACCTGATTCACCGTTCTTAGGCTTCAGAAAACAAATCACAGATCTCAGTTCACACGCTGCAAAATTTTCAATCAGCAACCTATTGTAAACTACCACAACGAACGGCACACAACACAGAGCGAGCTCGAAATGGCGTCATTTCGTTCTGCATGAACCAGAGATACTACTGCGCATGAGCGGAACTGCGATTGTAGCAGTGCCGTGATGAAAAATCGAAACGGAACTTACACTACTGGCCATTAAAATTGTTAAACCAAGAAGAAATGCAGATGATAAACGGGTATTCATAGGACAAATATATTATACTAGAACTGACATATGATTACATTTTCATGCAATTTGGGTGCATAGATCCTGAGAAGTCAGTACCCAGAACAACAACCTCTGGCCGTAATAAAGGCCTTGATATGCTTGGGCAATAGGTCAAATAGAGCTTGGATGGCGTGTACAGGTACAGCTACCCATGCAGCTTCAACACGATACCACAGTTCATCAAGAGCAGTGACTGGCGTATTGTGACGAGCGAGTAACTCGGCCACCATTGACCAGACGTTTTTAATTGGTGAGAGATCTGGAGAATGTGCTGGCCAGGGCAGCAGTCGAACATTTTCTGTATCCAGAAAGGCCCGTACAGGACCTGCAACATGCGACCATGCATTATCCTTCTGCATTGTAGGGTTTAGCAAGGATCGAATGAAGGGTAGAGCCACGGGTCGTAACACATCTGAAATGTAACGTCCACTGTTCAAAGTGCCCTCAGTGCGAACAAGAGGTGACCGAGACGCGTAACCAGTGGCACCCCATACCATCTCGCCGGGTGATACGCAAGTATGGCCATGACGAATAAACGCTTCCAATTTGCGTTTACCGTGATGTCGCCAAACAAGTATGCGACCATCATGATGCTGTGAACAGAACCTGGATTCAATGACGTTCTGCCATTCGTACACCCACGTTCGACGTTGAGTACACCATCGCAGGCGCTCCTGTCTGTGATGCAGCGTCAAGGGTAATTGCAGCCATGGTCTCCAAGTAGATAGTCCATGCTGCTGCAAACGTCGTCGAACTGTTCGTGCAGATGGTTGTTGTCTTGCAAACGTCCCCATCTGTTGACTCAAGGATCGAGACGTGGCTGCCCGATCCGTTACAGCCATGCGGATAAGATGCCTGTCATCTCGACTGCTAGTGATACGAGGTCGTTGTGATCCAGCACGGCGTTCCGTATTACCCTCCTGAACCCACCGATTCCATATTCTGCTAACAGTCATTGGATCTCGGCCAACGCGAGCAGCAATGTCGCGATACGATAAACCGCAATCGCGATAGGCTACAATCCGACCTTTATCAAAGCCGGAAACGTGATAGTACGCATTTCTCCTCCTTACACGAGGCATCACAACAACGTTTCACCAGGCAACGCCGGTCAACTGCTGTTTGTGTATGAGAAATCGGTTGGAAACTTTCCTCGCGTCAGCACGTTGTAGGTGTCACCACCGGCGCCAACCTTGTGTGAATGCTCTGTAAAGCTAATCATTTACATATCATGGCATCTTATTCGTGTCGGTTAAATTTCGCGTCTGTAGCACGTCATCTTCGTGGTGTAACAATTTTGATGTCCAGTAGTGTACTTTATGAACCACCCTCGTATTTGTGAAAGATAAATGAAACTTTGATCCAAAAATTACCTACAATATGTCCCTCAAGGTTATATATAAACGTAAATAAAATATATACAGTTCTGGAATCGTATCCTTCTTTTGAAATGAAGAACTTCGTTGTTGTATGATTACGGTAAATTTCACCCCAAGGTACTATCTCCATTTATGTAAATGAAACTCTTTTGTGAAACCAGATGAATCTTTTAGAGCAACCCTAATATTGTGTGACACAACGCATTGTGTGAAGTCAGTAGCATAGGTGGCGTTCGTACTAACAGCTACGGACGGAGAATGCAATATGCCTCTCTAAGCGGTTTGCACGGCTTCGCTTCCCAGGAAACGGCCGTCGCCTATTAGATGCCAATTTCGCGCGAACTCCAATTACGCGGCCTCAGGAATGCAGAGTTGTTAAACTGGGTTAGCAAGAGGTGGTGGGTTGGAGACACTGAGATTCCACAGTGCCGGAGCTGCGCCCCCATTTGCCACATGCAGCCTTCAGTGGCGCGTAGACGCAGCGGCGACAACGGTAATTGGACCGCCCCAGGGAGGCGGAAGCTACGACGAGAAGCACAGAGCGCAGTATCCGAGCTTATGTACAGCCACGTGCTCGTTCAGCAGTCTGCTATCATCAACGATTCATGGTCGGTACCGGTTCGTTGACACACAGTAACAGACGATAGTGCGAAGAATGTTCAATAAGTAACGCAACACAATTTTTCCTCTGCTAACTTCGGTTGAAAAATGCGGGATTTGCTGTCGGGCATTGGAGAACACTCTCGCTTCAGCACCTATAGCTTCATGAATTTACGATAGGTGGTGACGCTACACTTAGCGTTCAAAATGGCGTCCGTAACGGCGGTGCATTCCAAGCAAAGAACTGCCATTGACTTTGTTTTTTCGGAAAACGAGAGCATCGCAGATATTCACAGGCGCTTGCAGAAAGTCTATGGAGACCTGGCAGTGAACAAAAGTACGTTGAGCCGTTGGGCGAGGCGTCTGTCATCATGGCAACAGGGTCGCGCAAACCTGTCCAATCTCCGGCGTGCCGACGGGTCGCACACAGCTGTAACTCCTGCAATGTTGGAACGTGCGGACATCCTCGTTCGAGGTGATCGACAGATCACAATCAAACACCTTGCTGCTCAGCTGGACGTCTCTGTTGGCAAAGCTGACACATTCGTCCACCAGTTGGGGTACTCAAAGAAGTGTTGTGCTCGCGTAGTTCCTCGCCGACTAACGGAAGACCATACAGAGCAACAAAGGACCATCTGTACGGAATTGCTTGCCCGTTACAAGGCTGATCGAGAAATTTTTTTGGGGGAACATCATCACAGGCGGTGAAATATGGGTTCATCACTTCAAACCGGAAACAGGAAGGCAATCCGTGGTGTAGCACCACACCTCCCCACCTCCGCAAACATATCCAAAGCTGCCCCTCAGGCGGTAAAGTCATGGCGACGGCCCACCGCGACTCTGAAGGGGTTATTCTGCTTAATTTCTCCATCATGGTGCAACGATCAACTCTGAAGTGTACTGAGTTATCACAGGAAACTGAACAAGCGACTTTAGGTTGTTCGTCGCCACAAAAATGCAAACGAACTTCTCCATCTCCATGACAACGCAACGCTTCAGCCAAGATTGTGCATCCGAGAGGAGCTCACAAAACTTCATTCGACTATTCTTCCCAGCCTGCCGCTGTGGTCGAGCGGTTCTAGGCGCTTCAGTCCGGCGCCGCTTGGCTGCTACGGTCGCAGGTTCGAATCCTGACTAGGGCATGGATGTGTGTGATGTCCTTAGGTTAGTTAGGTTTAAGTAGTTCTAAGTTCTAGGGGACTGATGACCTCAGATGTTAAGTCCCATATTGCTTAGAGCCACTTGAAATATTTTGAAAATTCTTCCTCATCCATCCTACAGTCCGGATCTCGCATCTTCCGAATTCCATTGACTGGCCAAGCGAAGAATGCACTCCGCAGGAAGCAGTTCTTGGATCTTTGGACTGTTAGTGATGCAGCAAGACATTGAATCCGCCGTCGACCAGTAAAGTGACACGATGCGGGCATACAGGCTAACCCCCCCCCCCCCCCTCCTAACCACCTAGCCACAGTGTGGTGGTGTTGAGGCCGTTCCAGTGAGCGGAGGTTATGTTGAAAAATAGGATGTTCTAGCCAGAACAGTGGGTAATAATATGGTGTACTGGGTTCCTGAATAAAACCACCTTGTTTTCAGAAGAAAATTTGTTTATTACTTATTGAAGCACCTCGTAATTTACCGGGTGATCAAAAAGTCAGCATAAATTTGAAAACTGAATAAATCACGGAGTAATGTAGATAGAGAGGTACAAATTGACATACATGCTTGGAATGACATGGGATTTTATTACAACCAAAAAAATAGAAACGTTCAAAAAATGTCCGACAGATGGCGCTTCATCTGCTCAGAATAGCAATAATTAGCATAACAAAGTAAGACAAAGCAAAGATGATGTTCTTTACAGGAAATGCTCAATACGTCCACCATCATTCCTCAACAATAGCTGTAGTCGAGGAATAATGTTGTGAACAGCACTGTAAAGCATGTCCGGAGTTATGGTGAGGCATTGGCGTCGGATGTTGTCTTTCAGCATCCCTAGAGATGTCGATCGATCACGATACACTTGCGACTTCAGGTAACCCCAAAGCCAATAATCGCACGGACTGAGGTCTGGGGACCTGGAAGGCCAAGCATGACGAAAGGGGCGGCTGAGCACACGATCGTCACCAAAAGAGATCTTTCACGCGTCTAGCAATATGGGGTGGAGCGCCATTCTGCTTAAATATCGTACGTTCCAGCAGGTTTTTATCAGCCAGGCTGGGGATGATGCGATTCTATAACATATCGGCGTACCTCTCACCCGTCACGGTAGCAGTCACTGACGTTTTGCTGTCCAGCGCCATCTGTCGGAAATTTTGTGAATTTTGTTTCCTTTTGGTTCTAATAAAACCCCATAAGTCCAACCCCTCGTCCAAGTCGTGGGAGATGGGCAACGGCACAAAGTAGGGGACTGCCGATAGGGGCGATGTACAGCGGGGACTTCGTGTGCCCCAGGACCGCTACGGTAGCTGAGAAGGCTCTATGGGAACCCTGAAACGTGACGGCTAACGGGGCTCTGGTGAAGCTGCGATAGGCCTAGCAAGCCAGTAGTGGATAAATCAACTGCCTTCAAAAAGGGAACATGCCTCGGATCACGGAACGGATTTAAAGGAAACCGACCAAGCAATGGAAAAGGATTACGAGATGGTTTACGACTGGGCACCTTAAACGTAAGGACTCTAACTGGGAAGTTAGAAGAAATTGTAGAAATGATGGAAAGGAGGAAATTGGACATCTTGGGACTTGCTGAGACTAGGTGGAGAGGAGTTGGTGAAAAACCACTAAGTAAAGGATGTAAACTGTACTGGATAGGGAATGAGAGGGGAAGAAATGGAGTGGCAATAGTGGTCAGAGAGGGTCTGCAGGAGGAGGTGGAAGGTATCAATGATCGAATGATAAAAGCCAGAGTACGAGTGAAAGGAAAAAGCATTGAAATCATCCAAGCATATGCCCCACAGGTGGGGTGTACAAAAAAGGAGAAGGAGGAATTTGAAGATGACATGCAAAAGCAGCTAAATGGAGGTAATCAGATTATAATAGGGGGCCTCAATGCACATGTTGGCACAGACAGGAAAGGATTCGAGGAGATAATGGGACCAGAGGGCTGGGGGAACCGAAATAGAGAAGGAAAATTGTTGCTGGAATTCTGCAAGAGGAATGGGCTGACGATCGCAAATTCCTGGTACAAGAAGAGAAGTAGTCACAAAATAACTTGGTACAGTGGGGACTGGTCCCAAACTTCAGTAGTAGACTATGTACTAGTGGATAGGCAGATGATGAGCAGCCTCACAGATGTTAAGGTCGTTCCATCTGAGGCCTTAGACAGTGACCATCGGCTGTTGGTAGCCACCCTGAGAGAGAAAAAAGATAGGAGGGCAACAGATATACAGGAGAAAAGGTTGAAGACATGGATGCTGAAAGAGGATGAACGGAGGACCCAGTACCAGACACTGATCAGGAAGAAGCTGCCAAAGGAAGATCAGAGAACAGTGGAAGAAGAATGGGGAGATTTTAAGAGGGCCCTAGTTGAGGCAGCTGAGATTGTGTGCGGAAGAACTAGCACAAAGAGGAGAAGTAAGGAAACCCCATGGTGGAACAACATATGTAAAGAGGCAGTACTTCGAAAGAACAAAGCCTTCAGAGAATGGTTCCAGACCCGAACAGAGGAAGCTAGGGTAAAATATAAGGAAAGCAAGAAAGCGGCACAGACCATAGTAAGGGCGGAGAAGAAGAAGTGGATGGAAAAATGGACAAGAATGTTAGAAGAGGACAGTGAAGGGAACAAAAAAGTACTTTACACCATGGTAAGAAATAAGAGGAAGGACAGAAGCGAGTGCCTGAGGATCATTGATAATAATGGAAGAGTTGTGGAGGAAATGCATGAGCTCAAAAAGATTTGGAAGGAGTACTTTGAAGATCTGTTGAATGCCGCCAAGCGGGTAACTAACAGCGATGGAGAGCCTAAGGCAGCAGACGATGATAATAGTGGGGAAATTGATGATCTAACTTGGAATGAAGTGGAAGAAGCCACAAAGAGGATGAAAGGGGGCAAGGCACCAGGTTGGGACGAAGTAACAGTGGATATGATACGAGCAGCAGGAGAAGTAGGAACCCAGTGGCTATACAGAGTGCTGAGGGTGGTGTGGAAGGAGAACAGAATTCCTGAGGATTGGAAGAAAGGAATTATAGTCCCGATCTTCAAGAAAGGGGATAAAAGGAGATGTGAGAACTACAGAGGAATCACCCTGCTATGCCACTGTGGAAAAACCTGTGAAAAGATCCTGGAGAAGAGAATAAGAAGCAGTATTGAAAGTAGACTGCAAGAGGAGCAGTATGGTTTCAGACCGGGAAGATCAACAACGGACCTCATATTTGCGGTAAGGCAACTGCAGGAAAGGCACTATGAGTACGGGAAGGACTTAATCATGGCCTTTTTAGATATTGAGAAGGCGTATGACAGTATCTGTAGGGACAAGCTCTGGGATGTGCTGAACGCAAAAGGGATGATGAAGAGATAACACGAAAAGTCAGAAAAATGTATGAGGGAAGTGAGAGTTGTGTGAAAGTGGGGAGGGAATGTACTGCATGGTTCAAGCTGGAAAATGGGCTGCGACAGGGAAGTGCACTTTCGCCTTTATTGTTTATTATTGTTATGGATGAAATCCTACAGCAAGTGTCAGATGCAATTGGAGATCATAAAATGAAAGCAGTGCTTTTTGCCGATGACCTGATGTTATGGGGAAATTGCGAGAAGGAGGTGCAAGAGCAGTCAGATGCATGGGAGGCAACGGCAGCACAATATGGAATGCATTTCTCTGCAAAGAAAAGTGAAATAATTGTCACAACAAGGAAGACGAATAGGCCAAATGTGGATATAACTTGTGGAGGGGAAAAACTACAAGTGGTAGAGAACTTCAAGTACCTGGGAAGCGTGATTGAAAATAAGGGGGGAAACGCAATGGAAATAAATGAAAGGTGCAGAAAAGCAGGGCAGTTCTACAAATGCATTAGGGGGCTTATTTGGAGCAAGGAGGTGCCACAGAAATCCAAGGGAATTATATACCGAACCTACTTTGTCCCCATATTGGCATACGGAAGTGAGACATGGGTAATGCACAAAAGCGACAAAAGTAGAATACAGGCTAGCGAAATGAAGTTCCAGAGGAGCAGGTTGGGTGTAACAAGACGAGACAGATTGCGAAATGAGTATGTGAGGGAAAGACTAAAGGAGGAACCAGTACAGGACAGGATAGAAAAATCAAGACTGCAGTGGTATGGACACATGAAGAGAATGGATGAGGGAAGAATTCCTAAGAGGATGTTTGATCTGCAACTGGAGGGGAAGAGGCCCAGAGGAAGACCAAGAGATAGATGGGTGAAGGGAGTGAAGGAATGTGTGACGAGAAGAGGAGAGAACTGGACGAAGGTGGAAGAGGGGGAATGGTGGAAAGACAGAACACGATGGAGAGGCTTGTGTTCCCTACAGACCCAGCCAGTGGCTGGAAACTGTCCAAGATGATGATGATGAAAACCCCATGACATTCCAAGCATGTGTGTCAATTTTTACCTATCTATCTACATTATTCTGTGGTTTATTAAGCTTTCAAATTTGTACTGACTTTTTGATCACCCGGTATATACAGGGGTTAGACAAAAGTATGGAAATACAGCGAAAACTGAATGCCTGAACATAAATGCAGACGCTGGCCAAGCCTACAAGGTGCGGTGTTGTATTTGACCACGAACGGTATCTGTGCAGGGACTTGAATACTTTGTGCAAGTATCAATCTTGGTCAGAATACAATTCTGCATAGTTGTGAGTGCATCGTGTCGGAGCTAAGTGAACGGGCAAACCGTTGATACTCGTACTGTTGGTGCTTCCACAACCTAGGTAGTCGAAGTTGTTGCTGCTTCCAGAGGCACCATACCGAAGGTTTATATCTCATATAGGGAAAGCGGAAAAACACCGTCCAGTATGCTGTGGCCTTCTCCACCTGACACCACAGCGCCTAGAGTATCAGCGACCAAACTGACAGCCTGCAGCCCCGGGTTACCCGCCTTCGCAGGCACACCGAAGCACTACACAACCGACAGGCAATAATGATGAACAGCCACAGCAACAACCACAACAACAACAACACAGCAAAGACACCAGCGGCCACAGGGGCCACTACCGGCCCACATAAACATAAGGAAGAGGTCGCTGCAGATTCCGGAACTATTTTCACACGTCAACCACGTGATGGAAAATAGTTCCGAGGTACTCATCCGCCGATGCGTTATAAAGGCCGGCGCTCCGCCGCACATTGGCAGTTCATCGACCGCCAGCAGACGTGGATAGCTGCCGGCCCGGCAGCCCGGCTTTGATCTTCTCGCTGATCTCTGGATTAGACTTGGTATATGGGAGAAGTCTCTGGCGGAGACTAGTAGGAAATTATTTCAGTTGTTTTCTATCTTATTCCTGTATGCAGATGTGATTCGAAGATGTTGGTGTTGGTGTTATACTTTGAGAATTTGTTTTGGTTAACTGAACAGTCCAATAAATTGTTTTCGGACTTTGATCGTTAGTTTCTTCTGCTTACGTAGACATATCACAGTAAATCACAGCACGAATGAAATTCTGAGTTGAGTGGTCGTGACGAACGGTTATTTAAGACGACTGCGATGCAAATAAGACAAAGACAGCTGCAAAATCACTGAAGAACTGAATGTTACGCTCGCGAATCCTGTCAACAACAAAACAACATGAAGGGAGTTCAATAAGTAGGGAAGTGCAGGATGAGTTTGAATTTGTAATATTAGTAATTTTCGCCTCCCAAACATTAATATACGCTCAACAGTAAACGCCTGATGGCCAAAAGTTTTCGAACAATTTTAAAGTAGGAGAAATGAACCATCGCATAGCTGTGACAGAATCAATTATTCTTTATATTTGCTGTTCTTACGCGGTGCCTGTAAATCTCTATGTACATGTATCGATTAATGATATAAAAAGAATTCTGTTGTTTCAAGACAAATGAGGCATTGGGCGCCTCACCTTTTACTGTTTGTATCTCATGGAGGGCGGACACGGACTTGTTGCGTTCCGCATCGGTATTTTATATTTTATGTGAAAATATTCAGTAAATATTTTAATTGTTATTTTTCTAATCAGAAGATCTGTAGTTTCTTGTAATTGATTACGAACAGACAGCATCAAGCGGTCAAGAGGACAGTTTGACTGTTATGTATAAAGTATATAATCACAATGGTCGTCTATTGTTATTTAATATGAAAAGATACGTAGCATTAAAAAGAATTGTGTTAAAGATAAGTGTGCTTATTTTAGTAAATTAACCTTGATGGATTCCATCTCCTCATTTACTTGAATGATAATTATTTTGTGTTAGTTCATCACCAGAAATTACCATCACGCTGATGGGCCGAACGCAGCATGAGGCAGAAGGAACATTATCGTTTTCCTATTATTTCTGAATCAACTCTTTTTTTAATTGTGTAGTGTTGCATTTCTTTTACAGTCTATAAATCTTATGGTCCCTTAGTGTTGTTCCGGGTATGACTACATCGCGACTATAAAAATGCACAGAAATGATAATGTTTCTTCCTAACGATCTCAAATAAATCAATCTGCTGCTCTTATTCAGGTATTTAATGCTCAACGTGTGCTATAATAATAGTGTAATCGATCCCTGATTCTGTTGCCAAGTGGCACTCCAAAATATTCACTTTTCGACATTTAAAAAAAAAAAAAATATAAAATAACAATTCTTTTTCTTTTCGCCCCCCAAGAGCAACGCTACATATTCCAAAACCACCATCAGTGATGCAGTTGTCCGTAATAGGAAAATGTGGTGGCGAAGGCATAATCCTGTACTATGGAGAAACGGAAGAAAGTCATTTGTTCGGACGAGTCGGGCTGAGTTTATGTCTGGCGTACGCTGTCCCACTGTTCCAGGCCTGCAATGGAGACTGCTTGTTGCGAAGAATGAAACATGGCGGGATTTCGGTGATGACTGGACACCAAAATCGAAGTGTTATCAGCCATACGTTACTCAGCAATGTCGTACTACTGCCAAAGAAACTATTTCACCATTTTAGCTGATCACAACCATTCGATGGTACAATCTTTGTTCCCCAGTGGTGATTTTTCAACCGTGATTTTTGGTTTTAGAATAATTCTAGTGAATCCTTTAATAATACCGCACATATTTACAAATGCTGAATATGCCGGTATGATATCTGTGAACGTATTTTGCACTGGAAACGCCACTGCTGCATTTAAAGAATACGGGATAACCATACCCGCTCGCTTCGCTAAACTGTCTGAGACTGGTGCAGTCACCAAGTAGAAATATTTCATCTGAACGTTTAAATGAACAGAGCGTGGATGAAATAGAAGACATTATTCAATTAGAATAATACATTCCTTTAACAAGTACAAACAGTATTTCTGCATGTATCGGTTTTCGAAGTACAAGAATGTGGCAGACATTGCGTATGCACTTCTTCTATCCTTATCGTTTACAGCGGATTCAACATCTTCGAGAAGGTGATGAAGTTAGACGATTGGAATTTTGTCGCTGTATAATTACAAATCTGCCAGTTTTCTTATTAACGCTGTTTACTGATGAAGTTAGTTTCACACTTTATGTATCAGTAACAGTCATAACTCACATCGTTTGTCCGACGAAAACCCACATGCCTTTGCGGTGACACGTTTTCAACAGTGCTTCACTGTAAATGTGTATGATAAAAAAACCAGGTGTTTAGCCTGTTGTATTACCGCACCGTCTTACACGACTCTGTTATCTAGATGTTCTTCAAGCATTGTTGGAAGAGACTGCTTTGGCTTTAAGCATGTGTATTTTCTTGCACCGTGTCGGGGCCCCTGTACATTCTAATCGTCAGGTGGTACATCATCTAAAACTAAAATTTGGAAGATTGATATACACATACTGCTTCATTTCTTGACCTTCAATGTCCTGGACCTTACCGCTTTACATTTTTGCCTGTAGATATGTTTGAAATGTGAAGTGTACAAAAAAGTTAAGCACTAGAGACGATTTGACCGTTCCGCTTATGAATAGTACTGCCGTTTTAAAAGAACGCGAAGACGAACTCAGAAGAGCTATTCATAGGGCTCTCAAGAGAATTCGAAAGTGGATTGGACTCGAAGGTAGCACTTATGTGAATCAACTTTGAACTTAATAATTTACCTAGCACGCCTGCTGGGACTATTTGCTTGTGTTACATTCCAACAGCTGCAGTTTTGTAACCCAAACTATTTTGACACAACTTATATATAATTTTTTATTCGAATTAGTCTACACTATCACCTCCTTAAGTATTTACTTCGACTATAATCCTGTTTCTTGTCACAGAAATTAGTATCAGGTACCCGTCTAATGTGGCTTCGTTCATGAAACACGTAGTGTTCAAGAAGTAGTTCAGTTATAAAACATTTAGAATCCGATCGATTCCTTCAAAGACTTTAATAAATAAGTCTTTTTCTACCGCAGTCATGATGATATCAGAAAAAGTAAACGATGCAAAAGTAAGACACATTAAAGACACTTCGAGGAAGAAGGCCTCATGGTACAGACATCAGGTGGAAGGCCAGGAGCGAAATATTTTGAAGTGTTTAGGGTAACTAGTCGATGGCTCTGCAGTGGCTGATATCGAGTTTCGCAGTAAAACAATGTTTTCCATCCTGGCAGGCTATTAATTTAATATCCGTTGGCAAAAGCCGGGCCACTGTGCAGATAAAAACGTTCGAATAAACGAATTACGGGCCGTTTGTTTCGGTGAGAGTTTGTACACAGATTTATGTGACTATATTTCACACAGCACTAGAGCACAATAGCGGAAGCAGAACATGAAGATCTACTTTGGAACAAGAGGAGGACTCACAGAAACCGTTCCGTAAAACCAAAATACAAGAAACATCTACGAGGCACAGTCATGACAAATACTGCCAATGGGTGTACATTTGACGATATTCCATATTTTTCTGATTTACCCACACCCCTGTTAGTTGTTCCTGTGGTTTCTTTCTGTATTGAATGTTGGTTGCGAGATTCTCAAACTCTGTCAGACCTTACTTGGCAGCATGCAAACCTTCACTGATAATCAGGGTCTACCTCTGGGAATAGATCTAACATCTGAAGAGTCAAACAACCCTTAGTTTGTGAGATATTCTTGTTCCAATTCCTTCGCGAAATTATTTTTCCTCATTCATTACTAATAACTAAAGCGATTGTTTCATTATTTGTATTGAAAGGACAGGCGTATTTTTTTTTTAAAATTTGAATCCACACGAACATTACAAAATAATCACAAGTTCGTGGAAAACACACCCTTACATTTCTTGTGAGCCGGTTGAAGTAGCCGTGCGGTTCTGGGCGCTACAGTCTGGAGCCGAGCGACCGCTACGGTCGCAGGTTCGAATCCTGCCTCGGGCATGGATGTGTGTGATGTCCTTAGGTTAATTAGGTTTAATTAGTTCTAAGTTCTAGGCGACTGATGACCTCAGAAGTTCAGTCGCATAGTGCTCAGAGCCATTTGAACCATTTCTTGTGAGGAAATAAATGCAGTATGTTACGACTTCTTAATTGGAATTAACAGGGATGTGACTCAGCATTTGGAAGATTCTCCAAATACAATCTCAGGTGCGAATGAAGCCCGGCGTACTGATATTCAGGCGAATAAGAACATATGACTGCTCTCGTTCCTGTGGAAAATATTAACAGATGAGACTGACTCTGTTACACTAAGTAACATCCAAAATGAGTGAAGGCATCGTGGTCAGTACCAATCAGAGGAAAAGGCAGCATGAACGGCACTTAGGTTGACAAATGTAAACACTGCTTGATTCACTACTACAAAGTTCACCATTTATCAGGCTGGCGAATGTTGCGAAAAATGAATAAGAGCTTCTGCCGTAACCAAGATACGTAGGGCTCTTGGGCCAACCGATCTTCACATCAAATGGCACGACCTTACTCCTACAGCATTAACCTGAGCTCACCTGTACTGCTCAGTACGACCATAACGCATTTACAAATTGAAAGTATCTAGCTTGAATTCTTAAAAGCCAAGTACCAAAACGGTAGTGTTCCTTCATTGATGTCAGTCCCAAAAAATGTAAGTATGAATCAGAAAGTGAATCAGTCGTGACGGGAAGACAGTGTTCTAAGATATTTCAGATATTTTACAACTAATAAAGAACTGCGTGTTTACTTTATTGTACGCATTTAGCTTTTCTTATTTTCATTCTTTCTGTTTTATTTAAAACGTGCACACTGGTAAAATATTTGTCTGATTTTGACATCTAAAAATGTCG
Organism: Schistocerca cancellata; assembly: GCF_023864275.1. NCBI lineage: Eukaryota > Metazoa > Arthropoda > Insecta > Orthoptera > Acrididae > Schistocerca > Schistocerca cancellata. The sequence goes on along the minus strand of NC_064627.1, from coordinate 184,634,278 downwards.
TCTGCACACACATTTTCAGTGTCTTCTGGCGTCTGGAAGTAGTGATTTTAGCCTATTTTCACTTGGGCTTGCATCACTACACACTTTGTGAACACAACTAAATATTCTTTCAAATGTTTATTTCCTGTAATAATGAAGTATCATGTCGGATAGCTTTCAGTTGAGAAAGCAAAGCGCGACTTTGAACCATGACTCCTCTTAGTGAAAGTCCAAATTTTTACTGTTTCACCGTAACATCACTCAACAGCTTTTAATATCTCCTATATACTTTTGTATCGATGGTTTTTCCCCTTCTTCTGGTTTTCACTCAGTCAGAGATACTCCGGTTTGGAAGGATCACAAAGAGTAATCAGACTACAGTGTCTGAGGACACGAAAAGGCAGCGTGGTTAAGAAGGGGGTGAGACAGGGTTTCAATCTGTGCACTGAGCAAGCAAAAATTTGGTGCGAAATTAACGTTCAGGAAGAAGAAAGAAACGTGGGGGTTTCTTGACGACATTGCAATTCCGACAGGGTAGTTGGAAGAGGAGTTGAAGGGAACTGAATGTCATGAAATAGGTCGTAAGATGACCATCGATGAATGTAGAACAAGGATAAAAGAATGTAACCGGTTTAAATGTTGTGGTTCTGAGGGAATCAGACTATGGAACGAGTTTTTTTATTTGGGCAGAAAAACAACTGATGACAGCCAAAATAGTCAGACTGGTGACAGCGAGATAAGATAAATTAACATTTAAACTCAAATATTAAGAAGTCTTTCCCAAAGGTATTTTCGTGGAGCATTCCCTTGTAGGAAATTGAGATGTCGACGATAAGGAGTTCTGGCAAGAAAGGAACAACAGTTTACGAAATGTGGCGCTGCAGAAGAATACTGAGGGTTAAATAGGTATATCGAGCAACCAATGAGGAAGTACTGAATCCAATTATGGAAAAAAGAAGAGTATGGTTCAATTTAGCTAAAAGAAGGGCTCCGTTGATACGACACATCCTGAGCCACGAAGAAATCACGAATCTGGTAATCAATGGAAGCGCGGGGGCTAAAAATTGTAGAGGGAGTTAAAGATACGAACACAGTAGACACGTTGAAGTAGATTTAGGTTTCAGCAGTTATTCGGGTGTTAAGAGTAGGTTGGAGAGCTACATAAAACCACAATAACACTCGGAAGTTATCTTGTTTAAGTAACCGCCCAAGGATTTATGAGAAGTGAATTAGTAAAGCTGCGGAATACTGAGTTGACGTTGGCCGAAACACTGAAAGAAACTGGCTCTTTATTAACATTTAGTTGCACATGCACGCAAATCGGTGTAACTGACCGAGAACAATAGTGGTAGGGCTTGGATCAGTTCTTCACATGAAATGAATTAGCAATTGCGAATAAGGAAACCATCAGCTGCATAATGGATTGACATCAATGAAAATCTGTGCCGCACCGGAACTCGAACCCGGAATTACCGATTATCGCGAGCGGTCGCCTTACCATTTGGCTATCCGAGTACGACCTATGCAAACGTGCAAGCATGCATGTCAAAAGGAACTTTGCACTTTAATCAGAGTAACACAGACACTGCAATATCTGATTCAGTTTTTGATCTCCTACCGCCAAAGCGTCACTAGCGGTCACGTTTTCTACATGCTGAAAGAATGCTGCCTCGTTCCAGGTAAGTAAGGAGGGGAGCCCCTTGTTCCTTCTTTCTGAGGGCACACAGGATCCTTGAAAGCCGCTATCTCTTTAACGGTTGACGTAGCTGGGAACAATGGGGGAAAATCGCTTTCTCAAGCTAAAGGGACGTAGTCTTTCTTTTTAGCACGGCCACGTGGCCTTATTCATCGATACTCCCAAAAGCGTCACGCTATTGAATCTCCATTCAACGACGTCCTCTGTTCTCCGTTACATACAGCCAACCTGTTATTTTATGTACACTACTGGCCATTAAAATTGCTACACCAAGAAGAAATGCAGATGATAAACAGGTATTCATTGGACAAATACATTATACTAGAACTGACATTAAATTTTCATGCAAATTGGGTGCATCGATCCTGAGAAATCAGAGCCCAGAACAATCACCTCTGGCCGCAACAACGGCCTTGATACGCCTGGACATTGAGTCAAACAGAGCTTGGATGGGGTGTACAGGTACAGCTGCCCATGCATCTTCAACATGATACCACAGTTCGTCAAGAGTAGGTTACTGGCGTATTGTGACGAGCTAGTTGCTCGGCCACCATTGACCAGACTTTTTCAATTGGTGAGAGATCTGGAGAATCTGCTAGCCAGGGCAACAAACGAACATTTTCTGTATTCAGAAAGGCCCGTACAGGAAATGCATCATGCGGTCGTGCATTATTCCGCTGAAATGTAGGGTTTCGCAGGAATCGAATGAAAGGTAGAGCCAATGTAATGTAACATCCACTGTTCAAAGTGCCGTCAATGATGCGAACAAGAGGTGAGCGAGACGTGTAACCAATGGTTCCCCATACCATCACGCCGGGTGTTACGCCAGTATGGCGATGACGAATAAACGCTTCCAATTTGCGTTCACCGTGATGTCGCACAAACACGTATGCGACCATCATGATGCTGTAAACAGAACCTGCATTCATCCGAAAAAATGACGTTTTGCCATTCGTGCACCCAGGTTCGCCGTTGAGTACACCATCGCAGGCGCTCCTGTCTGTGATGCAGCGTCAAGGGTAACCGCAGCCATGGTCTCCAAGTAGATAGCCCATGCTGCTGCAAACGTCGTAGAACTGTTCGTGCAGATGGTTGTTGTCTTGCAAACGTCCCCATCTGTTGACTCAAGGATCGAGACGTGGCTGCCCGATCCGTTACAGCCATCCGGATAAGATGCCTGTCATCTCGACTGCTAGTGATACGAGTCCGTTGAGATCCAGCACGGCGTTCCGTATTACCCTCCTGAACCAACCGATTCCATGTTCTGCTAACAGTCATTGGATCTCGACCAACGCGAGCAGCAATGTCGCGATTCGATAAACCGCAATCGCGATAGGCTACAATCCGACCTTTATCTAAATCGGAAACGTGATGGTACGCATTTCTCCTCCTTACACGACGCATCATAACAACCTTTCACCAGGCAACGCCGGTCAACTGTTGTTTGTGTATGGGAAATCGATTGGAAACTTTCCTCATGTCAGCACGTTGTAGGTGTCGCCACCGGCGCCAATCTTGTGTGGATGCTCTGACAAGCTAATCATTTGCATATCACGGGATCTTCTTCCTGTCGGTTAAATGTCGCGTCTTTAGCACGTCATCTTCGCGGTGTAGCAATTTTAATGGCCAGTAGTGTACATACATTAATCTTCCTTTGCGTTAATTTGTATTAGATTGGTGCGTAAGTTCGGACTGTTTTTGTTTTGCACGTTGGTATTCCGGTAGCTATGAGTTTATCGGTTGTCATATCTTGTTTGTACATCACCGTTGCCATTTAAGTTTCCATACTGTCATTTTGCTATTTGGAGAGAGTGGTTGGAATTGTGGACGCTAGGAAATGGAGAGCCAAGAGGAGAATTCGGAACGTTTCCGACGTATTCTTCTGTTTGGGTTGGATTGAGAGTTGATAGCAGCGGAGGCTGCCAGAAACATTTACACCGTGCATGCGGATATTACCACTGAACAGAGCGCTGCAACAAAATGATTTTCTCGTCTGAAGGAGTCTCGTTTTCACATTAGTGACTCTAGAAGTTCATGAAAACCTTCGGGGTTTGGTGAAGGTCGTTTAAACGCATTAACCCACAGTTATCAACGTCATTATACTCGAGAACTGGCAAATATGATTAACTGTGACCACTCCACCAACGCGCGACATTTTCATGCGATGGGGAAGGCCAAGAATCGGGTGAATGGATACCGCATATTCTAACCCAAAATTACAAGAATCAGCGGACATCGATATGTGCATCTCTAGCCGGCCGGTGTGGCCGTGCGGTTAAAGGCGCTTCAGTCTGGAACCGCGTGACCGCTACGGTCGCAGGTTCGAATACTGCCTCGGGCATGGATGTGTGTGATGTCCTTAGGTTAGTTAGGTTTAAGTAATTCTAAGTTATAGGGGACTGATGACCACAGATGTTAAGTCCCATAGTGCTCAGAGCCATTTTAACCATTTTTTTGTGCATCTATGCTTGCTTGTCATCAACTGACTCGTGAATAACAGCGACCATTCCTCTTTTGTATCGTTACTGGTGATGAGAAATGGTTTCTTTACGCTAACAAGTGGAAAAGAAAGGAATGGTTGAGCACGAACGAAGCAGCATCTCCCTGTACAAAGACCTATGCATCCTCAAATGATAAAAGTTATGCATCTGGTAGAACAGCGACGCGTGGTGTACTGCGAATTGCTTCGCCGACATGTAACCATTACTGCTGGCATTTATTGTCAACAACTGAGACGTCTTGCAGGCACAATCCCAAAAACGACAACCAGGAACACGATAACGCCCGCCAGCATTCTGTTAGACTGACAAAACATTCTCTACTGGAGATGGGCTGGGAAGTCATTCCGCATCCACCTTATTCACCTCATCTTCCACCCAGAAGTTTTTACCTTTTCCGTTCTCTTTCGAACAACTTTAAAGGAACTGCCTTTCCGGATGACAATGCGCTCCAAACATGGCTCGACGAGTTCTTCTCTTCAAAACGGCAATTGCTCCAGCGTTGGCACACTTGTAAATAGTGAAGGAAAGTATATTATTGATGACTAAGGTCTCTATTATGTGTATCGACTAAGTTCGTCTTCTGTTAATGGTTTTCTCTCCTTATTAGTTACTTATCATATTCGTGACTTCTTTTCATTGAATTATTATCGTTTTGATTGTTGCCACTGTTTCAGTCAGTCGTTCAGTTTCGTACCTGGGAAGAATGATATTTGAAGCAAAGACTATTATTATTGTTCTGCAATACTACTTTCATTAACAAAGATAAACAGAGCATCATTCGAATGTAACAGATTTCTCAAAGGCCTATTAGCCAGGTAAATGAAGTCGTTTTTGGATTACACCGTTCCTTCATTAGCTTTTATTTCTGTACAGTATTGCGGTATGTTTTCGTCACACAATTAATATCGTCTAGATTCTCTCTCACTTCCTTGAATTATTATTTTGTATTCTTACAATATTACTTGATTCTCGCCAACGTTTCGGCGTCGTTGTCAATTTAATTATAATATCAAAGTATTTTATGACGAGTGTCAAGTAAATGGGTAACTTGAGCTGAGGTATCAAGATATCCAGGAGCAGCGCGCTATACAGCTGAGATGAGCATCTAGATAGTAAGGTCACAGAAACACTAACTGGTATTTCAACAAACTTATTGTTGTTGCATCCCAGTTGACAAAGAGTGCTAGCAGACGAGATGCGTGTGAAGGAAGTAAGTGGTGCATGAAACTAAATAACTTCACTGTTTAGCGTTAAACAGTTCCGATGAGCAAATCATTCTAATCTTTAGCCAGTAGTAACAAGTATAAGGTTTATATTGTACAGCTTAAAATCAGCATAAATTATGAATTCATTATTAATCACATTATTAACTAAATTGCTTTTCCGTGTATCATTGTCGTTACAAGCTAACTTCAGCTGATAAAGGCAAAGCCGCTTTTTTGATGAGAATCCTATCAGACGCTGTGTCGAAGATCAATAAAAATTATCTCTTTTCTAGAAATTATTTATTGGTGACAGGTGGAATAATGGAGTCTCAAGTAATCCTATGACATCACAAGTCTTTCCAGTTTGTAGTCACGGCTACCAAATAGCGACGATTGGTTGTAAATAAACACATGGCGGTGATTGTTACTACGTACAACTTGTATATCTGTAAAACTTTTGCTTGAGAAACGGAAATGGTTTATGCAAAACAACGACTATTCGTCCACGAGACTCAGAGGGTCATACACACGGGTTCCCAGGGAGATGCGGTGTTTCTTGACTTCCGCAAGGCGTTTGATACAGTTCCCCACAGTCGTTTAATGAACAAAGTAAGAGCATATGGACTATCAGACCAATTGTGTGATTGGATTTAAGAGTTCCCAGATAGCAGAACTCAGCATGTCATTCTCAGTGGAGAGAAGTCTTCCGAAGTAAGAGTGATTTCAGGTGTGCCGCAGGGGAGTATCGTAGCACCGTTGCTATTGGAAATACACACACACACACACACACACACACACACACACACACACACACACACATATATATATATATATATATATATATATATATATATATATATATATATATATATGATCTCGTGGATAACATCGGAAGTTGGTTGAGGCTTTTTGCGGATGATGCTGTAATATATCGAGAGGTTGTAACAATGGAAAATTGTAGTGAAATGCAGGAGAATCTGTAACGAGTTGACAAGTATAGTGTGCTGCGAATACATAGAAAGAAAGATCCTTTATCATTCAGCTACAATACAGCAGGTAAGCAACTGGAAGTAGTTAATTCCATAAAATATCTGGGAGTACGCATTAGGAGTGATTTAAAATGGAATGACCATATAAAGTTGATCGTCGGTGTAGCAGACGCCAGATTGAGATTCATTGGAAGAATCCTAAGGAAATGAAATCCGAAAACAAAGGAAGCAGGTTACAGTATACTTGTTCGCCCACTGCTTGAATACTGCTCATCGGTGTGGGATCCGTACCAGATAGGGTTGATAGAAGAGATAGAGAAGATCCAACAGAGAGTAGCGCGCTTCGTTACAGGATCATTTAGTAATCGCGAAAGCGTTACAGAGATGACAGATAAGCTCCAGTGGAAGACTCTGCAAGAGAGACGCTCAGTAGCTCGGTACAGGCTTTTGTTGAAGTTTCGAGAACATGCCTTCACCGAGGAGTCGAGCAGTATATTGCTCCCTCCTACGTATATCTCGCGAAGAGACCATGAGGATGAAATCAGAGAGATTAGAGCCCACACAGAAGCATACCGACAATCTTTCTTTCCACGAACAATACGAGACTGTTGATGTAGATATGAGAAAATCACCTCATTCTTATCGTTCACAAGTTCCACACTCCAGTAGAGACGCACAAAACGGTACCCATTACCTCAAAAATGGTTCAAATGGCTCTGAGCACTATGGGACTTAACATCTGTGGTCATCAGTCCCCTTGAACTTAGAACTACTTAAACCTAACTAACCTAAGGACATCACACACATCCATGCCCGAAGCACGATTCGAACCTGCGACCGTAGCAGTCGCGCGGTTCCGGACTGCGCGCCTAGAACCGCTAGACCACCGCGGCCGGCCCCCATTACCTCATGGCAAAGTCGTACTTAAGGTGGAGGTAAGGCTATGCTGCCCATTTTCGGGTGTGACTCGCATCAGCCACTGGTATGCATATGATCGTTTCCATAGGAAAAGTACTACGATCAGTCGTGCAACTTCCTCTGACACGCTGCTAACAGCGTCTGACACACATCTCGCGACGGAAGAATTGGAAGTGATAGTTTTATTGTGATCTCGCTCCTGACTACAATTACAGTTAGATGATCTACACACTAAACTTTGAAACATGTTACTTCCTGCATTACGACACTTGCAGCGAGTGCACAATTACCTTTATCGTAATTCACTGCTGTCTAAAGATTCAAGTATCTGTTAGAAAAACGTCACATGGATAACGAGCAATTTTCTTGATAAAACTGTAACTCAAGAAGTCTACTGACTATGTGACATTTATATTAATATGATACAGTGAATGCATGCTTGAATACTGCTTTTAACTTCTAACTAAGTTTACGTTCCAAGGGTGAAACATGGCGGAGGGATCGGTGACAATTTCGGCAGCCATATCGTGGTATTCTATGGCCCACATGTTTACTGAGCAAGGTCACATTATTCCCAAGGATTACGTGACCATTTTGACCGATCAGTTCCATTCCTTGGTACAATGTTTGTTCCCCAGTGGTTACGCTTTCTTCGTAGACGAAGGCTCGCATCGTCCACGACTGGTTTTTCATCTCAAGGATGAATTTTAACATTTCTTCTGGCCACCACTGTCACCACATCTTAATATTTTTGAGCCTTTATGGTCTGCTCTGGAGAGAAGAGTGTGTGGTCGCTATCCACCTCAAGCATCGTTGCCAGAACTTTTCCTTTTTTTAAAAATGGTATAATTCTCCCCAAAAAATATACAGGATGTGTACTTACCCATTCCGAGATGACTGGAAGCTGTTTTGAATTTTAACAAGTTTTCTACACATTACCGGGGCATGGTAACGTGTTGTTTTTGTGGGATTTCCATATTCTTGTATATATATATATATATATATATATATATATATATATATATATATATATATATATATATATGATCTATTGTCTAACTTCGGAAGCTCCATGAGTCCTTTCACGGACGGTGTTATCGTATGTAGAAAATTGCGATGACATGCAAGAAGACTTGTACAGAATCGACACTTGGTTCAAGGGTGGCAGTTGACTCTCTCAATATGAACAAATATAGTGTACTGTCCATTAAGAGGTGGGAAGATTCATTGCTGTATCATTCCATCAAAGCTCCACAATCACTGCAAGCAATCGCATTCATTAAGTAAGTGGGCGTACGAGCGCAGAGTGATTTAAAGTGGAATGACGTCATGCAAATAACAGTGGGAAAGTCAGATACTAGACTGGGATTCATTGGATTCTCAGGAAGTGCAGTCCTCCCACGAAAGTGGTAGCGAACGAAACCATCATTCGGCCGATGTTTGAGACTTACTGATCAGTCTGAGACCCGTAATAGATCAGAATGATAAATGGTACACATAAAAAGTCCAAAGAAGAGCAGCGCGTTTCTTGATAAGCTCGTTGTAAAGTTGTCACGAGAATGCTCATCCCACTATGGTGCCACTCACGCTTTGGTCATCACTGTGCAAATCCATGCACATTACAAAAGTCGATGTATGCTCCACAAGCCCTCCTAAAGCACTGGATCGATTTCCACCAAACTTTGTATACATACCACATACAATCTGGCATGAATCACTGTAGGGTAATAACCACCTAATTAAAAATGGGTGAAAAATGTAGCATAGCTCACGAGGGGCAAATGGCCAGAACTACATTCATCTAATACTTAAGAATGACAGTAATTACAGACTTGCAACCAACTTTACGCATAATTTCAAACCTTTACGAGACTTTTTATCACGAGACTTCTTATCGCCGACACCCTCCTTTCCTCTCCACAAAGGCCGGCCGGTGTGGCCGTGCGGTTCCAGGCGCTTCAGTCTGGAGCCGCGTGACCGCTACGGTCGCAGGTTCGAATCCTGCCTCAAGCATGGATGTGTGTGATGTACATAGGTTAGTTAGGTTTAAGTAGTTCTAAGTTCTAGGGGACTGATGACCATAGATGTTAAGTCCCATAGTGCTCAGAGCCATTTGAACCATTTTGAACCTCTCCACAAAACGACGAAAAGAAAAAAAAATTATAGCTTACTACATTTTCGCTGGTAATGCAGTAAAACTGCCATATATACGGCACGATCTTCTAATATTTTACTTCTTTACTACTAACTCCATTTTGAACATATTCTGCAGACAGGTTTCGCATATATCACTGAATGAATTTGCAAGTATATATCATTGTACGACACATAGTTCGGGAGATATGACATCATACACATTCAAATGCGTAAAAAAACTGCCACATCATGCATAGCTTTTAAATTTATTACTTATTTGCTACTTACTCTATTCGCAACACGTTTCGCAGATAGTATACACATATACTACTGGATGTACCTTAAAATTATATCATTGAGCGACACATACTTCAGGAGTTATGACATCATAAACGTTGAAACCCCGTGAAAAAGAAACTACAAGGCGAATTTCGCTCGAGGTACGTGTGAAACGTGTATACAAATATGTGTGAAATATGATAAATGTATGTGTCACGTGCGTACGCGGACAAAACCGCAGGTAAAATGCTCCTCCCAAACACTTGCATCAATTTCAACCACAATCTGGAAAGACATACTAAGGGGGGCCAAGAAGCAGCAACATCCTAATGGGGAGGGGGTGATGAAGAGAGAAGAGGAGAAGATGGACACACATTGGGGGAAAGGGAGATGGACATAGAAGAAAGGGAAGAGGAGCAGACGGACAGGGAGAAGGGGAAGAAAACATGGACAGCGTGAGGGGGGAGGTAGACATGGACAGACAAAAGGCGGAAGAAGATTATAAGAGAGTTTGGGCGGAAGAGGAGATGAAGAGGGACAAGAGAAAGGGAAGATGAACAAAGAAATGGGCAGAGAGAGGGGTTGGAGGAATTGGACGGAGAGAGGGGGCGGAAGAAATGGACAGACATGGCGGAAATAAGGAAATAAACTAACAGAAGTTTGGAATAAACACATACTAGGTCAATGCGAGGTATTCATCCAGTTGCTTTTATAAATGCGAAGAAGTGCGTCTCAAGAAGAGTCAATCGTTACAGAACTCTCGAGAAAAGTTCATGAAAGTAAAAGAAGGGATTCGATCTGACACGTATTCTTTCCAACATTTTTTATTCCCACGCATCGTTCACGACTCGAACAAAAAATGGGAAAAGTGACAGTAGTATAGCAAGTGCCCTCCACCATACACCGTAAGGCGACTTGAGGAGGAGTACGGAGATAGATGAGGATGTAGATATAGATTTGTATGCGAATGAGCGCACCGATATGCAGTTAGTAAACCAAACACGCCGCATCCACCAGTTCTACCCTGATCAGAGAAACAAAGTGACTGACACCCAGTTAATTACAGCGATAACGAACCCGAGAACGATCTCTGTTACGCCTTCCGCTCTATTCCATGCTGATACCTCAGACCACGGATAACACTGTCAGATGGGAATGACAGACAACAGCCGCCACTAACGTAACTTTTGTTTCTCTGTGCTGTTTTCCTTTTGTTTCGCCCGACTGAACGTCTAACTCTAACAGCGGAAGTTTGCAGAAAAGTGTGAAAGGTCTCTGTTGGATTCCTTTCATGTTTAATTTCTTAAATCTGTTGCCATTTATGGAATAAATTCCTCTTCTAAATGTACTGTGGCGTTTCTGACTATCTGGGAGGAGACTGAGCAGTGGAACGTGTTACTTTTACACATAAACAAGAACGATCTGTCACACTACTACACTTTAAAGCACAGTTTATATGTAATTCTTATATGTAATTCATGTCACACAGTCTCATACGGAACCTACATCCGCTTTCTTTTATATACTGTATATGATAAGATACTGTCATCCCCCTTCCCTTTTGTGTGAGAGGATGAATGAGCATATGTATTTCTAGTTGCATGCTTGAGGGTAGCAGACAAGGCTGTCTGCTAGAGAACAGTAGGACCAACGTCGGAACAGGTAGCTACGCTTCCTAAAAGCAAAGAGGTTTCTATCCTTAGTATGGTCCTGTCCGTCCGTTGTCATGTTGGTATAGGAAGCTGCCCCTCTGGCCACTTCCGTTGGTCTTTGTAAGCCACCCGAAGCACGCTCGGGAGTAGGCAGTTGCTGTGTGACCGTGGCGAGCGTCTGAAGTGGTAAGATCTCCGGCTAAGCGCGTGTCTGTTAAGTCCGTAGGACAATGGATTTCTTAAGTTCAGCCTAACTGAAAATTTAATCACCTTGATTTCAGGTTTAGCTCTAAAATATCTAATGCTATCTTAAAGTGCAGCGGAGTGTAATTCTCGTGTTAAATTCAGATTATTTTGCGGTAGTTGCTTTGTTACTACTTTGTGAGTAAAGTGGAACCACGTGTTGATCAGTAACTCTAACTAAGTTCATCAATCTTAAATGCGAATGTTTGTGTGATTATAACGTCTCGTCTTGACTATATTTTCAATATAGCAACTTTTCTTTATGTTCAGCTCACGTGGGGTGTACTTTGCGAGACCACTACCACGTGCTTATATAACTGTTTGACCCATCAGGTTAATAGTAAGACGTTAGTAACCAGTTCAAGGTTTTTCTTTTGTCAAGTGCTTTTCGATCTAATGTATTTTAATTATCAAAATTATTGTGGAGTTATACGCTTTGTGTAAACCAAGTTGACCACGTGGAGCATGTGGTGTAATCATCAAAGTAGCCCTCAGCTATTCTTTTTGCGAAGACTTCACAAAGAGTTAATATGAATTTAGTATACCAGTGTGTGGTAATTACATGACGGACAGGATTGTGGTATGAACGTAATTTCTTTGGGTAAAAACTGAATCTGTTGGTTGTGGTTAATTTCTTCTTGCTTATGTTTCAATGTTCTTCGTGTGTTATTTTATGAATGCAGTGTTGTATCCAGTCTCCCAATCTTGGCTCCATATTTTATGTGTTCCGTAAGATTACAATCTCACATTCTTTTCAATCGTAAATAAGGCACCAGCTCAGTTATAACTCACGTATAATATGCTGAAATTTCAATGAACAATCTTAAAATAAATTTCCAAATATAAACTGATTTCTTTCTTTTTATTTAAATTCTCCTTTTTATATATATATTTTACCGGTTTTGTATGACTATTAAAAGATTATCATTAATGTTAGTCTGGTTGGTAAACCTAAACTAAATATCTGATGAAACAGTTGCCCAGTAATCCACGGTTAACGTCCCCAGACAGATCGCGGCTTTTAACCCACTTTCATTGTCAATTAGCACCGATTTCAGCATACCAAATTAAAGTTACAATGTTACACATGGCGACCCTGTTCTGTGATTCCGCTAGACTCTGGAATCTCTGAAATGTTAGATTGCGAGCGTGTTATAATCTTAATTTTTTTCCCTACAGCGCTCAAACAACTTCTGCGTTGTTTCCGAGCAGACTTTCAAAAGATTCACGGCGTTGTTGATCGGCGTTGCGTTGTTTGTCTTGTTTTGTTTTTTATATTTGTGTGTTTTATATGTCTGTGTGTTTTTTATTCTCGCTTGTAAATTCCACTGTTTCGATCTAAGATAAAAATTTGTATTGCGTGTAAAAAAAAAGTGCGTACTAGGTTGGGTATCTTTCGTGTGACTGTCGTAATTTTTGTGGGACACATTTATTTTGATTAGTGTGTCGCATACCGGTTATAAATTGCACTAATGCAGACACGTAACCAAACTAAAAGTAAGCGGTCCGACAACCTAACCAACATGGACCAAGGGGATAATTTAATTTCGAATGTTAACGCGTCGGGCGGTTCCGAAAATGCGATGGGGAATACTTCAGACGAAATGCAAGACAGGACGAACGGGCTCACATCAGAGCCACAAATTAATTTGCCTCCAACTAACCAAATTGATTTGGCAGAACTCATGAAAGCCTTATTGCAACAAAATAAAGAATCATTTGAAAAATCGTTCCGAGAACAAAAAGAATCATCAGAAAAATCGTTCCGAGAACAAAAAGAATCATCCGAAAAATCGATCCGCGAGCTAGGCGAACAAATGACGCATAAATCTGAAAAATCGATCCGAGAGCTAGGGGAACAAATGACGCAGAAATCTGAAAAATCGATCCGGGAGCTAGGCGAACAAATAGACGAAAAACTAATCCAGCAGACAAATAAAGTCGACAAGTCGATGCAGAGAGTGTCCGATGATATCTCACAAAGAATAAACAATCTGGCAAGTGAGATAAAAAGTGATATTATGAAAGAATTAGGCCGTACATTTGAACAAATCGATGATCGTCTGCAAGCTTTAGAACAGAGAAAGTGGAGGGGCGATACGGAATCTAAAGAAAGCGAAGAACGGCTACTTAGGAATTTCCAAGAGCTGAGGGAAGAATGCCAAAGGGAACACCAGCAGGTAATCTCGAGGGTTCAAGAGGCGGAAACGCATTGTCCCACGTCCGTTAGCAACACAATAGCGGACAACAGTTTAGCGATCCACGCGTTGGAACAGCAAATTGAACAATTGAAGCAGACTGGGGCGGAGGACAAGAGACAAATTGATGATAAGATTGCGGCATTAGCGGACACTGTAGGCACGATGAAGCTGACGGAAAGCGAGAACAATACTACACCGGTAGCGGCCGCAGAGACCGAAGAAGTGCGTTCGCTTCTTAGATTTCAGAAGGGACAGTTTGAAGTGAACAGACAACACAAAGCTGTAACAGGCGAATTGCAAGAACGCGTGGCGCATCTGGAAAACCGCATGGCGTGTGATTCCGAACTCGCCAATAGCACTAAAAATAGCCGTACGAACAGTGCAGAGAGGGACTCCGGCCACGAGGGAGATTTTGACGACAGGGAAGAATGTAATTTAAGGGGCAGACATGAGAGAAACAGAAACATTCAAGGGCCTCGCCAGGAGGAAATGCGGGGATTTGATTTCAAACATTTCCTTACGGTGAGAAAGTTTGAAATATTCCGAAATTCGCAAAAAGGAATACATCCACGAGCATGGCTCGAGCAATTTGAGTTCTGTCTTCCTCCCGACTGGGCAAGTTCACATAAGATAGAATATATGTGTGGCTATTTGGAAGGCGAACCGGCGATTCGCATGAGGTCGGCAGCGCGTCACTGCAACTCCACTCGGGAGTTTCGACAAGCCTTTCTGTCCGCCTATTGGTCGGAAGCGGCACAAGATAGGGTCAAACATGGCATAATTATGCTGCCAAATTTGAACCAGTCTGGTTTCGGCAGCCCTGCACGCCTATTCGACCACATGCTGCAGGCAAATCAATTCCTATACGACCCATACGGGCCTGCGGAATTAATTAGGATATGCATCACCAAATTGCCGATGCACTTGCGGCACGTCATTCTTGCGGGACGATGCAAAGAGGACGTGGAAACGTTTAAGACGCTTCTCCAAGAGTTGGAATACAATACAGGAGAATGCCCGCCTAATCAGGCACAAAGTTATTACGGGGCACATCAGCGCGACCGCAGTCGTGGCCGTATTACTAATCAACGGCGTGACTGGTCGTCGCGACGCGAACGGAACAATAATCGGGACCGGCCGTATAGAAACTGGGGTGACAGTCGCGAACACAGGTGGAACAACAGAAATGATCGAGGACGTAGACAGAATCGTGAACGGAACAGTTACGGCAACCAGAATCGATACTACGGTGAACACGGTGGGAATAGGACTATAGGCGGAGCACCTCATGGTGTTGAAATTCGGCCAGCTAACCCTAGACATAATCCAGCAAATGGAAATGAACAAAACCGGCAATGACAAACGATCAGCGCAGAAGGCGCCCAATCGGAAACAATGAACGACATGGCAAAGGAGTGCATACGGTATATAGAGAGGGAAGATATTAGAGAGGATTTGTTGCAAGAAACTACGAGTACTAAAATTTCGGGAGTAAATCCAGTCGTGACAGTTGCAGTAAACGAAATATGTTTTAAGTGTGTCATTGACACTGGAAGCCCTTTCTCGATAGTGAGCGAGGCAGCATTTCAAAAATGCGAAGGGACTGGGACTTGGCCCGTTTTTCAAGTGCGAGGAATTAAGGTGAAGGGCGCAATCTACGGTAAGAGCATAGAAATCCGAAGGCAAACTCGGCTTAATTTTACCTGCCAGGGAAGAGAGTTTGAGTACAACTTCTTTGTGCTCCCAATGCTGAATGTGGCAATGATTTTAGGAAATGACTTCATGAATGCCCACCATGCAGTAATTGACATGGGTGGAGGAGTAATGACAGTTCATGTTGGGGATCAGCCAATTAATTTAGTATTTGATGAATGCATATTACGTGCCGAATCAGAAATTAGTTGCCTAAAATTTCAAACTCAAACCGAGTCGCAACCCAGACTGGAGCTACTCGTGAACTACGTAAGTGAGTCGTGCTCTACGTCTGGTGAGCAGGGAAAAGATGTTGCTTTTGCTGATGCACTGAGAAAGAGCATCGCGGGTGTCAGAACCACGGACAGGGAAAAGGAGAAATTGTATTGCCTACTTAGGAATCATGAACGGGTATTTTCTGAGACTCCCGGGGCGATTAAGGGTTTTACTTACCAATTCAGGGTACGTGAACATCAGAAGTTTTCTGTTAGACCATACCCTATTCCCGTGGCATATAAAGCCCAGGTGGAGAAGGAAATAAACAAGATGTTAGAACAAGGAATAATTGAGCGGGCAGTAAGCTCGTACAACTCACCCTTGCTTGTCGTGCCAAAACGCGACAACTCGGTTCGTTTGGTGCTAGACTCGAGACAGATAAACACAATTATTATGTCGGAAACGGACAGGCCTGAGAGCCTTGAGGAACTCTTACAACGTTTCCACGGGGTAAAGGTACTATCATCTGTCGACCTCCGTTCGAGTTTTTGGCAAATCGTGCTACACCCATCTTGCAGATTATATACTGCGTTCCTGTGTTACGGAAATTGTTTCCAATTCCGGCGCCTCCCGTTCGGACTAAATGTCTCATCAGCTGCTTTTATAAGGGGATTAAATAGCATTTTACCTGATGATTTGAAACAGCGAGTGACAATTTACGTGGATGACATATTAATTGCGGAAAAGTCGTGGGAGGACCATAATGACGTTCTGAACAGACTACTGGATGTTTTTGAGAAGGCAGGTGTAACAGTCAACTTAGATAAGTCACAGTTCGGACGAGAGAACATAAAATTCTTAGGCCATATTGTCTCAGCAAATGGAATACAACCTGACCCGGAGAAAATTGCGGCGATAGCGGAGTGTGCAATGCCGACAAATAAAAAACAGTTGCGCGCATTCTTAGGCCTGTGTAACTTTTATAAGCGATTTATAAATTTTAGTGTACTTGGTACCCCCCCGTCTATGTGGACTAACAGGGAAGAACGCTTTGTGGGTCTGGGATCAAGAGGCACAGGATGAATTTTATAAATTGAAAAAGGCATTGGTAGAGGCTCCCATCCTCGTGCATCCCGACCTGACACAAGAATTCTGTTTAATGACGGACAGTTCCTTGTCAGGATTAGGTGCGGTACTGTTTCAAACGGAAGGAAATGATGATATTACAACTTGGAAAACAATCTCGTTTGGGAGCAGGGTGCTCTCTCGATGTGAAAAAAATTATTCAGTGACGGAACTCGAAGCACTCGCGATAGTTTGGGCATTCTCAAAATTTAGGTATTTTTTATTTGGGAGGACCACCAAGGTGTACACTGACCATCGTGCACTCCAATTTCTTATGAGCACAAAAATCACGCATGGGAGACTAGGACGCTGGGCACTATACCTACAGGAATATAACTTCACTGTAGAATACATTCCTGGACAAAAAAATGTAATTGCTGACGCTCTATCGCGCATTCCTATAGGTTTGCTTCACACAGAAGAAAGGGAACTGGGTGAAAATAATTTTAGCATCCTATACTTACAGAATGTAGCGTTCGAGAATTTTGTTACCACCTCTTTAGGGAGTATAGCGGACGAACAGGATAAGGACGCTGTACTGAAAGATATAAAGACGAAGTGGGAGGACAAGGAGAATGTAGGAATACGCCAGTACTACTTAGTGCGCAATAGAATATTATTCAAGAAACGAGCCACGGACGACTCCAGATGGGTGTTGGTGATTCCGGAGGAACTCGTAAACAAAATTATATGGTACATACACTTGAGTTATGGTCACTTCGGAGCACAGAAATGTTGTGAAAAACTGAAAGAGACATGCTATTTTAATAACATGCTACGGCGTATTCGTGGTGTACTTAGAGTGTGCGGACCTTGTCAGCGAGCAAAGGCGGCCACAGTGACTTATGCTGCATCATTGCACCCGATAATACCAAGCAAACTTTGTGACCTCGCGGCCGTGGATCTATTTGGGCCACTAATACGATCTAAAGCAGGTTTTGCATATGTTTTTGTAGCGGTGGAGCTAACCTCCAAGTTTGTGTGTCTGACTCCGTTGAAGCGAGCCACAGGAAGGGCAGTGGCAACTGCATTTGAAAAGCAGTTTCTGCATGAAGTTGGGAGCGTGAAAAGGGTTATCTCGGATAATGGACCACAATTTAGATCGCAATACTGGCAGCGGATGCTTCGAAGAAGAAGAATTAAACCTATATATATATCTCTCTTTCACCCCAGCTCGAACCCCAGTGAGCGTATTATGCGTGAATTAGGAAAATTATGTAGGTTATACTGCAGTCGTGATCACCGATCGTGGGACATACACCTAAAAGGATTTCAGAACATAATTAATGAGTTGCCTAATACGTCAACAAAGCTTCCGCCAATCACTGTGCTAAAAAACAAGGAGCCCCCAAGCAAATTCAAAGAGGTGGTGCCTTGGCCACTAGAGCCGAGACTACGCCGGAACGCAATTGTTGACTTAGCTTTACGCAACATCAAGCGTGCAGCAGAAGCCAGAGTCAAGGCGTATAAGAAACACGTGAGAAAAACAGTGTTTCATGTAGGACAAAAAGTTCTTATCAGATCACACAAGCTGTCTAACAAACGGTCAGGTGTCTGCAAGAAATTTTTTAATCTCTTTAACGGCCCGTATCGGATAAGGAAGATTCCCCATAAAAACGCCATAGAAGTGGAAACTCTTCGATCGAAGAAATCAAAAGGACTACACCATGTGTCAAATGTAAAACCATACATTGAGTAGAAAGAGCAGTGAGGAGTAGAGAGGACGGTGAAGAGAGACAATTGATTAGTTTAAATTTATAACATGCATTTTGAATAATATGTTGGTAAAAATAGTGATAAAGATGTTTCTATGTGATGGATTGAAGTGATGTTTTAAATTTTTTTTGTGCAATTAGGATTTAGTTTGATTCAAACGTGAAGATAAAAGGTTTCTTTGTGATCGAGTAAAATGCTGTTTATGTTTTTTTTTGTGTGTAAATTGAATGGAGTCGCTCCTGAGAGAAGCAAGATCGTTGCTGAATTAGTGCATAAACTCAGGGGAATATCCGATCTGTGGGTATTATGGGTCTGGCAAACCCAGGTCCCCAGCTGTTAGTAGCCTTGTTTCCGATTTTCTGCTTTCAGTGCTACTATCTATCTATTACTATTCTATATCTGTCAGTATAAATGAGGATCTCTTACTATAGTATGCGTGCTGTATGAATATTTTAAGATAGGAGAACTCTGAGAAAGGAATGAGTAAGTTTGGAATCTTGAAAACAGGATGCGATAATACGATTGTTGAACCATTGGCTTCCAATATGCGATGATATGTTAATATTGATGATATATGTCTTTTTTGTTCTTTATAACTGAGTACGTAAAGTGCTGTCTGTGGATTTCGCAAGTATATTGATTCCCTTCAAGGTGAAAGAAGAATTGTGGTTTGTGTAATTTACGTGGCTCTGAAATATTATTGTGGTAGTCAAATACGAGCAGCTTTTCAGCAAATGGAGAATGGAACGGAAATATGGATCCTTTTTGTAGTCTTGATTGATGTTGAGCCAAAGCCTAAAAAATTATTCTGCGTTAATACTTGTCCTAGAAAAGCGACGTTTATGTGTTTTGCTGATGATGTGAGCATTACAGCTTACTGTTTTCGCTGGTGCGGGATGCACTGCAGCCTATATGATTTCTACTGAGGAAATTTCCCTCTTGAAGGTAGAGGATGATTAAATAATTTTGATTATGGGAACGAAGGAAAGCTTGGTTTAAGGTAATAAGGATAAAGCAAAACATTTGTCATTTAAACTACAGGAGGATTCGGATCTTTTGTGTCTGTTGTAAGTTCAATATGTTAAGATGATACTGTTTTACAGAATAGAGGTGACCACAATTTTGCCATTCATGAGAAATGAATCCAGAATAACCACCACAGGCGAAATAACTGATTTGGAAGCGAAAGGTAACGTAAAGAAGGAACGAAATCGCAGCAAAATGGGTAAGAAAATGTAATATAACCTGTATAATGCAAACATTTTTAACCTTCTCAGAGTCATCTGCGTGATTAATTGTCGTGATAACGTAATTTTAGGTGAAATTTTCTTACTGTTTTATGTGTGAATATATGAGTATGATAAATGTATAATTGCGAGTCTCTTTTCAGGTGTGCGAACTGGTATAAATGTTTTGGCTTGTAAATAACCATTGTTCTTTTTAATGTGTATGTTTAAGGAAAGTTCTCCATATTTATCATGTGACAAGACGTATGCCGCGAGCGTCAAGAAGAATGTTGTAGTGGTATATACACGGTGTTGAAATAGCATTGAAGTAGCTTATTGGGTTAACTAGTAGTGGATAAAAGTAGAATATTGAGTAATGCATGTTTATGGGTAGTTAGTTTGTAGAATAGACAACAGGTGTGCATGTATGTGTGTGTAAATAACATGTGAACCCTATGCTGTCCTGACCTATACTTGCACAAGGCATAATCCTATTCATTTTAGTCAATTAATAAATAGCATTTGATTTATTAAAACGTAAGTGAACCACATTAGTGATGTGGATTTAAATATTATATTGTCAGTTCATTTAAATTTTTATTTTTATACTGTCAAGTCATTTCACTTTTATTTTTTTTACATTGTCAAGTCATTTAAATTTTATTTTATATTGTCGATTCATCTAATTTTTTTATTTAAAAAAAAAATTAAGTCTCACTTTGTTCTTAAAAATTGTGAAAGACAATACTAAGTGGTATTATGTATGACATTGTGTAATCACATACGGATGATGAAAAATTTCTGTGAATGCAGTTGAGAACCTGAAAGCGAACCGGCAAAACTCTTAAGAGACAGCGGGAGCAGCCGGACTAGTTGTAAACTGGCGGGTTTCCCAGCGGGACACGCTGTCATCCGGGCCACTTTGGGAGCGCGGCCGACAACAAAAGGAGAGTAAGCGGCAAACACTTTCCCTTGTACCTGGAGCTAATGGGCGGCCGCCCCGGGCGACCTTTCCTCGAGGCGATGACCTGAGATGGGCGAGCGGTCCACCGCGCGGAAATCCATCTGCTGGCAACGCACCACACGCACGCGACCGTGACGAGACGGCCGCGGTGAAACAACACAAGGGGCGTGGAGCCTTTTGACAGGTACTGCCCAGAGAAACTTGCAGACGTCAACGACGCCTATCGACATTTCCTGATGGATGCCTACTGTCAAGCGACAGTAAATCTTGGTTCGATGTTCTCTGGTCGCTAAGGGTGGCACAAAAGAAGAGCCATTAAGTGTCATCCTTGCCCGAGAATATCAACCTGGCGTATCAAACGAGGATACCGCACGAATTTGACAATACAAACATGGAACCAAATCGAGATGTACGTGACACGAGAGAAACTTCATGAGAGGGCAGAGACGGCGGGATCGCACGCAACAGATGGACAAAAATCCCTACTGACAGCTGCGGCGACGAACCCCCCCCCTTTCCCTTATATTGTGCCTCGGAACAGTGGAACTACTGAGTGTGTCAGTGAACAGTGATTATACGGTTCTTAGTCCAGTGCATATACGTGTGTTTCTGTCAGAGAAACTCTGACTCGTGTGTTTTGCAGGAGTTCGATTTATTGGTGTTTATTAGACTGACTCTTGTATTTTGCAGGTGTTCTATTTATCTTTTTTTTTTTAGTCTTTGACTCTTGTTTTTTGCAGGTGTTTTATTTATCGGTGTTTTTGTTTTAGACGTGACTATTGAACTTTGAGAGCTGTTTTATTGATCAATGTTTGTTTTTGTGTGATGTATTATATTTGTGATATTTTGTTTTGTAAATTCATTGCTGTGGCATTGCTTCGTTTATCAGTCAGATAGCTTTTTATTCTCATTGAACTGTGATCGATTAGCCTTTGCATGGGGCATATTTACTGTGAGGAACCCCTTAAGGGTAACAATCACATAATTATTGTAGTTTCAGTATAATGACAGTGCTCATTGTTTGCTAGCTAATTGAAATATAGTAGAGTGATTAAATGAGTGCCACATAGTTATTTTAATTCTACAAATTATTAGTTTTATACGATATAGAATTTTTTTTGCGATAACCACTTTGTAAAACATGTTTTTTCTCTTATCATTTTGTTGCTTTTGCAGATTGTGCATTGTTATGTTCTGCTTTTTAATACCGATGTTATTTGATGTTTTTTTTTTAATTGCTGTGGCACCTTTGCTATTTTCATAAATTTTGCTTGTTAATAAACAGTCATAAATTTTCCTGTGATCAGTTGGCTCTTGCAATGAGCAAATACGGGTGAACTCCATAAGGGTAACAACCAGAAATTGTTTTCATATTAATGACACAGGAACCATTGTTTTTACTTGCTGACCGAATTAGGTCTACACTACCTTTTAAATAGGTGTCACAGATTGTGTTCTTTTTTTTCTGTTTGAAATTGGTAGATTCTAAAGATGTGTTGAAATTATTGTGTTTTAGCAAGTAGCTGGTGTCCTTTTGCCTTTTCTTTTACACTTTTGGTTTAAGTAGGGTGTGAGAAGCCTGCTTGGGAATGTCCTAGCATGGCCAGAAAATTCCCTGCACAGTCTTTTCCTGGAGCGTTGGGGTTATGAAAGGTCTCTGTTGGATTCCTTTCATGTTTAATTTCTTAAATCTCTTGCCATTTATGGAATAAATTCCTCTTCTAAATGTACTGTGGCGTTTCTGACTATCTGGGAGGAGACTGAGCAGTGGAACGTGTTACTTTTACACATAAACAAGAACGATCTGTCACACTACTACACTTTAAAGCACAGTTTATATGTAATTCTTATATGTAATTCATGTCACACAGTCTCATACGGAACCTACATCCGCTTTCTTTTATATACTGTATATGATAAGATACTGTCATCCCCCTTCCCTTTTGTGTGAGAGGATGAATGAGCATATGTATTTCTAGTTGCATGCTTGAGGGTAGCAGACAAGGCTGTCTGCTAGAGAACAGTAGGACCAACGTCGGAACAGGTAGCTACGCTTCCTAAAAGCAAAGAGGTTTCTATCCTTAGTATGGTCCTGTCCGTCCGTTGTCATGTTGGTATAGGAAGCTGCCCCTCTGGCCACTTCCGTTGGTCTTTGTAAGCCACCCGAAGCACGCTCGGGAGTAGGCAGTTGCTGTGTGACCGTGGCGAGCGTCTGAAGTGGTAAGATCTCCGGCTAAGCGCGTGTCTGTTAAGTCCGTAGGACAATGGATTTCTTAAGTTCAGCCTAACTGAAAATTTAATCACCTTGATTTCAGGTTTAGCTCTAAAATATCTAATGCTATCTTAAAGTGCAGCGGAGTGTAATTCTCGTGTTAAATTCAGATTATTTTGCGGTAGTTGCTTTGTTACTACTTTGTGAGTAAAGTGGAACCACGTGTTGATCAGTAACTCTAACTAAGTTCATCAATCTTAAATGCGAATGTTTGTGTGATTATAACGTCTCGTCTTGACTATATTTTCAATATAGCAACTTTTCTTTATGTTCAGCTCACGTGGGGTGTACTTTGCGAGACCACTACCACGTGCTTATATAACTGTTTGACCCATCAGGTTAATAGTAAGACGTTAGTAACCAGTTCAAGGTTTTTCTTTTGTCAAGTGCTTTTCGATCTAATGTATTTTAATTATCAAAATTATTGTGGAGTTATACGCTTTGTGTAAACCAAGTTGACCACGTGGAGCATGTGGTGTAATCATCAAAGTAGCCCTCAGCTATTCTTTTTGCGAAGACTTCACAAAGAGTTAATATGAATTTAGTATACCAGTGTGTGGTAATTACATGACGGACAGGATTGTGGTATGAACGTAATTTCTTTGGGTAAAAACTGAATCTGTTGGTTGTGGTTAATTTCTTCTTGCTTATGTTTCAATGTTCTTCGTGTGTTATTTTATGAATGCAGTGTTGTATCCAGTCTCCCAATCTTGGCTCCATATTTTATGTGTTCCGTAAGATTACAATCTCACATTCTTTTCAATCGTAAATAAGGCACCAGCTCAGTTATAACTCACGTATAATATGCTGAAATTTCAATGAACAATCTTAAAATAAATTTCCAAATATAAACTGATTTCTTTCTTTTTATTTAAATTCTCCTTTTTATATATATATTTTACCGGTTTTGTATGACTATTAAAAGATTATCATTAATGTTAGTCTGGTTGGTAAACCTAGACTAAATATCTGATGAAACAGTTGCCCAGTAATCCACGGTTAACGTCCCCAGACAGATCGCGGCTTTTAACCCACTTTCATTGTCAATTAGCACCGATTTCAGCATACCAAATTAAAGTTACAATGTTACAAGTGGTCTCCAGAGAGAACTTAGTACCGCTCATTAAAAGCAAACCAGTGGACGTAAACAGTGCGCGTTCACATATCTATTGCTGCCGCACACGTATTACATATGTGTCTGACGCGGAACCGACATCGCCTCCTTGCATGGCAAAACAGTCTTTAACTTGTTATTCTGAAACAGGGATACTAAAGCAATTTCCTCGTGAATGGAGGGGGAACTGCTTCCCTTCCGAGTCTAAAACTAATTTAGAAACGTCAGATACGTTCCGTACGGGGGCTGGTGGTAAACTTTTAATTATCCCGTCGAAGAAATCAACCTGTAAACATGGAAACACACGATGGTGTTGTATAGCGCCTCTCGATGAGTACGGTGACACGTCTATTTCCAAAAGTAATTTCAAACCCACGTCCGGACATCCTGATTTAGGTTTTCCGTGATTTCCCTAAATCGATTTAGGCATATGCCGGGATGAGGATGGTTCCTTTGAAGGGGCATGGCCGATTTCCTTCTCCTTCCTTCCCCGATCCGAGCTTGTGCTACTTTTGTAATTTCCTCGTTGACGACGGAGCTTTAAATACTAATCACCTCCAAATCTCATTTCATGCATGAAAACTTGTGATAGCAAGCCAGGGTGCAATGTTAAATGTGTGAAAAGAGTGTATGTAGTTATAACCAGAAAACAAAATATACCAAAGGTGCACAACGGGACGGAAAACATGACACGTTCTCAGACCATAAAAAAGGCGTAAATTCATGCCGGCCTTATAACGGAGCTCGTCAGTGATACTTTTTTATTTTGTAGTACACAATCCGAGACATACATTAAATTCACTACCTGATCCACTACCAATTCTTGTATAATAAAATTGTTCACTGTTATTTGCAGTCATACGGATGTTCGTGGGTTGTTCGCTTGTGTCCAATTGTGAAATATCTGGATTTTATTCAAATATTCACACTCTAAAATTGTTAAATTTGTTTTGTCCTTTGAAAAAAAACTATAATTACCGCTGTTATTATTATTACTAAGGCTATTTTTACAATTAATAACAGGTATGTAAAAGTTACGGACGAAAGTAATTTCGCATTATGTGTCACTGCCAATAACCATGACTCTATTAAAAGTCTACAACCCATAGAAAGAACTGCTACAGTATAGTACGAAAGGTAACTGTAAGATGTACGCAGTGAGAGGAACAGAAATGACACTTTTATGCAAAGAAATTATTTACACTGAAATGACCGCGCTTCATGATGGTCTGTTGGAAATTAGAAAACGTGGGACATGGTTCTTAACTGAGTGTCTGATCACTACCGACAGCAATGCACGCCTGAACGGTACTCCCATGGTGGCCACAAGGTTGGTAAGCAGTTGGGTTGGGGCTCGCCATTCCTCCACCAATGCGACTGGCAACTGACATATGGTCGTTGATGCATATGGAGGTACCGCAATACGTCTTCCGAATGCACCTCACACGTGTTCGATGGGATTTAAGTCGGGGGAATGGGTGCGCCAACAATTCGCCGAATATCCTCTCGCTCCAAGAACTCTTCCATCCGCACTGCGCAGTGCGGTCGCGCACTGCTATCCATAAAAATGATGTCAAGGCCCAATTCACCCTTGAAAAGACGCACGTTGGGAAGGAGTACAGTATCACAATAACGTTGACTGGATAGGGTATTGTGTTCAAGGATTTGGAGGTCAACGCAACCATGCATCATTATGCTTCCCCAAACTACACTGAAGCGCCAAAGAACCTGGTAGAGGCATGCGCATTCAAATACAAATATGTAAACCGACAGAAATGGCGCTGCGGTCGGCTATGCTCATATAAGACAAGAAGTGTCTGGCGCAGTTGTTAGATTGATTACTGCTGCTACAACGGCAAGTTATCAAGATTTAAGTCAGTTTGAACGTGGCGTTACGGTCGGCGCACGAGCGATGGGACACAGCATCTCCGAGGTAGCCATGAAAAGGAGATTTTTCCGTACGACCATTTCACGAGTGTACCGTGAATATCAGAAATCCTGTAAAAGATCAAATCACAGACATCGCTGAGGCCGGAAAAAGATCCTGCAAGAACTGGACCAAGGACGACTGACGAGAACCGTTCAACGTGGCAGAAGTGCAACCCATCCGCATATTGCTTCAGATTTCAGTGCTTGCCCATCAACAAGTATCAGCGTGCGAACCATTCAACGAAACATCATCGATATGGGCTTTCGGAGCCGAAGGCCCACTCGTGTACACTTGATGACTGCGCGACACGAACTGTCCAATAGTTGGATACTATTGGACCCCTGATACGCCTAGATAAAACTCTGACAGATGACACGTACGTAAGCATCCTGTCGGAACACATGCATCCATTCGTATCCATTGTGCATTCCGACGGACTTGGGTAATTCCAGCAGGACAATGCGGCACACCACACGTCCAGAATTGCTACAGAATGGTTCCACGAACACTCTTCTCAGTTTAAAACTTCCGCTGGCCACCAAATTCCCCAGACGAGAACATAATTGAGGATATCTGGGGTGCCTTGCAACGTGCTGTTCAGAAGAGATATCCACCCCCTCGTACTCTAATGTACTTATGGACGGTGCTGCAGGATTCATGGTTTCAGTTCCCTCCCGCACTATTTCAGACATCAGCCGAGTCGATGCCACGTCGTGTTGCGGCACTTCTGCATGCTCGCGGGGCCCTACACAATATTAGGCAGGTGTACCAGTTTCTTTGGCTCTTCAGTGTATGTAACACCTGTACCACCAAAACAATCATGTTCGACCATACTGGACGTACCCTCATATGACGAGAGGTGGGAACACGTGATGCACTCTAGGACAGCGCGATCGTTCTGGTAGTGCAGGTGTTATGGTGTGGGGAGGCATAATGTTGCGAAAGCGTACTGACCTACTACAGGTCTTTGAACATGGTACACTCACAAATCAACGTCATTGTGACGTTTTAACCCTTCCCCACATGTAGTGTTGTGATTGATGTTGATTGCAAAAACGAACGTGTGCATTAATGTCCCTGTCTGTACTTGATCGGGTAAATAATGTAGCTTCATTGATAGATCTTGTCATGGGTTCATTTCCTTGAGATTTAAAGATCTCTCAATATTTTCTTTCCATCGTTTAAGTTCTTCGCCTAGTTGTTCTTTGGCTTCTCGAAAACTTTTATTAAATAAATTTTCTTCAGAACTCTCGGTATGCGTTTCTCCAGGAGTGCATTCAGCCCTGACTTCATTTTTATAGGCGATTTGAGTGTAATTATTGTCTTTGACTTGAACTGTAATTTCTGTTCTTCTCATTTCTTATTTCGATCAGTTACCTTTTGCACTACACTTTAGCACGTATTTCTATGTATGGTCTAACGTTCATCGACCTATGGCGCCTGATCATGCGAGATTTACCTTCGTTCGTAAATTCTGCGGACCGGTGAATTCCGAATTAAAATTACTAAATCAAAATCAATAACTAGTAGGGCAGTAGTTTCCATCTATACGTGTATATCGATTTCGGCGTTAAGTAGTATCTTTGTTCTTATTTTCGGCCGCTCTGACGAGGAGAAATTGTAGAAATACAAGTCTTGTAATGCGATGTGTATAGCGGGCGGAGATGTGGCATTGTGACGATTGAATCTCAGACGTGATTATTAAAATATGGAAGAAGGAAACTAAGAGAAAGAAAGTGGAAAGGAAAGAGAGCCAGTGATAATGAGAGATAGAGTATATGACAAAGACAACGAGGAAGAGAGAGAGAGGGATAGTTAGAAGAGGCACCAGCAGTAGGAAGGAAGGAATGAGAAAGTAGCAGTAAGACAGTGACAGTGAGAGAAAGCAGTAGTCGTAGGACAGAACGAAAGGGGCTATGGCTGTGACGCAGGAAACAATGACAGAGAGACTCAAACAGATAATGACAATAAGATGCGCTGAATGAGTGAGTGAGAAAGGGCAACTGGACGTGGATGGGTATACGAGACTTTGAGCGATGGACTTTCGAAATTTGGGAATTTGTGGTAAGGTCTTTTGGGACCAAACTGCTGATGTCGTCGGTCCCTAAGCCTACACACTACTTACTCTAACTTAAACTAACTTACGCTATGGACAACACATACACCGATGCCCGAGGGAGGACTCGAACATGCGACGGGGAAAGCCGCACGGACTGTGACAAGGCGCCTGAGACTGCGGGGCTACGCCGAGCTGCAGCGATGGACTGTTGAGAATGAGTGAGTTGCAGATAAGGAAGTTTGTGGGAGTCACAAATATGTTTTCATGCTAACATTTCTGGGGAAATTTTTAAACGTGCTGAGGAAGGTATCCCGCTCTTGAGTAAGAATTTTTTAAATAAATAGGAAAATATTCGCACTTTTTGTGCTACGGTAGGAGCATTTTTCCGCTGGTCGTATACTACCAGGTTCCTTCTCTTTATTTTTGGAATTATTTCGCAATCCTGCAACGCTGTCGAGCACTTGCAAGCCTCCACGGTAATGTGATTACACTAAAGTCTCATGTTTTCTTGCGTGGACCCACGTTATCCTAGAACAAACGGTTACTACTGGGAAACGCCAAGTGACCGAAGTAGCCCACTCATAAACGAGGTAATGGGGGCGAAGCCCACGGCTTTGAGCAACGTTAGCGGTAATGGCTGTTCCGTAAGGGACTACACGTCTCGAGAGTCGTAAACACGGACTCCGCGCATCCCACTGAAGTTTGCCCGTAAAAGCGGGGCTCACCGGCCAGCAGACGGTAGTCGCAAAGGCGGCGCTCTGCATCATAAGCTCCCGCGTGACAGGCGGCCACTCCATTTCCCGGCGCCCGCTAACTGGAAAGCCATTTTCCGCACGGGCGGGGATTAAAATATAACAAGGTTTTTAATGGGCTCCGGCGTCCGCGGCGGGGGTGAAGGCCCGACCGACGGCTGGGTTTTGTACGGACTGCGATTACTCGCATACGCAGCAAGGGAGTTCTGGAATTACCAGCAGATTCAGCTGACTCACCTTCGCCTTTGTCGGCGACCGACAAAGTGTGCGAAAAGTTGTGCACTGAAGTTCGCGGGACGCTGCTGGGGTAAGCTTAAGGCACGGCTATGTAGGGCGCACGCAACTTACAATAACCAGTCGAAACATTATGACGACTGCACCACGAGACTGAATGTCGCCTGATGGCGTTGAGTCCACGAGACGGGGTAAGGAAAGTTTACAGGGTTGTCAGAAACAGTTTAAGAAGCTTGAAAGGGTATTGTAAGATAGGCTATGCTGAGAAATTCATGAGAAGAAAATTAAATGCTTTGCTACGTTTTCGAGTTAATCAGTACTAAAGCTAGCTAGTCTACATCTACATCTACATTTACACTCCGCAAGCCACCCAACGGTGTGTGGCGGAGGGCACTTTACGTGCCACTGTCATTACCTCCTTCTCCTGTTCCAGTCGTGTAAGGTTCGCGGGAAGAACGACTGCCGGAAAGCCTCCGTGCGCGCTCGAATCTCTCTAATTTTACATTCGTGATCTCCTCGGGAGGTATAAGTAGGGGGAAGCAATATATTCGATACCTCATCCAGAAACGCACCATTTCGAAACCTGGACAGCAAGCTACACCGCGATGCAATGCGCCTCTCTTGCAGATTCTGCCACTTTTTTTGCTAAACATCTCCGTAACGCCATCAAGCTTACTAAATAACACTGTGACGAAACGCGCCGCTCTTCTTTGGATCTTCCCTATCTCCTCCGTCAACCCGACCTGGTACGGATCCCACACTGATGAGCAATACTCAAGTACAGGTCGAACGAGTGTTTTGTAAGCCACCTCCTTTGTTGAGGGACTACATTTTCTAAGGACTCTCCCAATGAATCTCAACCTGTCACCCACCTTGCCAACAATTAATTTTATATGATCATTCCGCTTCAAATCGTTCCGTACGCATACTCCCAGCTATTTTACAGAAGTAACTGCTACCACTGTTTGTTCCGCTATCATATAATCATACAATAAAGGATCCTTCTTTCTATGTATTCGCAGTACATTACATTTGTCTATGTTAAGAGTCAGTTGCCACTCCCTGCACCAAGTGCCTATCCGCTGCAGATCTTCCTGCATTTCTCTGCAATTTTCTAATGCTGCAACTTCTCTGTATACTACAGCATCATCCGTGAAAAGCCGCATGGAACTTCCGACACTATTTACTAGCTCATTTATATATATTGTGAATATATATAATTCAAACGCCACGAACCTACTACGGTGTCGTAGCAGGCGGAGAGGTGATACTCTGACGTGGCGCGTCCCAGGTGGCGGATAGGGGGGTCCTCACCGGTTTACCGGCGGACTTGAGCGAAATAAAATAGCTCTCGCGGACCAAACACTAAACAACCTCTACGGCTAACAACCGTAGTTGTAACTCGGAGCTTGCTCCATACAAGGTTGACTACCTTTGAAAGTCAAACATGGAAGGAAATCTTTCAAGGAAAAATCCACCGCTTGGCAATAACCAAGGAAGACTGGACTCGGATACAGTGGGCAGTCACCTGAAAGATAACTTGGATGAGTCGGAGCATCTGAAAATACCCAAAACGGACAGACGACCAAAACTCAAAACAGGGCAAATAAACTACATTGCGACACACAATACAAATTCCCTCATACAACCAGGCAAACTCAAAATTCTGACGGATGAAATGGATCGCAAGGGGATTCTCATAACCGGACTTCAAGAAATGAGAAATACTGATTAGGACCCGATAGAATCACAAGGATATAGGATTTATAAGGGAATACCAGGGAAAAGAGTCATGAAACAGTGTCCACAATTTGGAACAGGATTCGTGGTGAGTCTGAAAATAATAGAGTCCATAATAGAATTTAAAGCACAATCTCCCAGGCTCTCAACATTAACTCTAAAAGCTGCAAATAAAATGTACACAATAATAAATGCCCATGTCCCGACAAATGATAAAAATAATAAAAAAGAACACAGAGAAGAGGTAGAAAAATTTTGGGAGCTCTTAGATCAAACGACGAATAACATTAATAAAAATCACATCAAAATTTTAATTGGAGACTTCAATGCCCAGTTAGGAAGGGAAAAGAGATATAGAGACATAATAGGGAAATGGACAGCACAAAGAAGAACAAACAAAAATGGCATAAGACTAGTGGAATTTTGCAGAAACCATGACATGATCTCAAAGTCGACGTATTTTAAGAGAAGAGAAAGTAAACTAAAAGCTTGGAAACATCCAGACTGGAAAAAAGGAGAATGGCAACTGGACCATGTCTGCATGGACAAGAATTACCACAAGGAAATTTACAATGTGAAAGTACTGAGAGGGACAGATACCGGATCAGATCATTACATGATAAAAATTAAAATTAAATTAACCCCATTAGCAAAGAAAAAATCCCACCATAAGAAGAAGAGAACCTATGACCCTCATAAACTGATACAAAATGAGGATTATGAAGCACAAACCAGGGATATAAAAATAACAGATGATCTGGAAGAAATAATTCCCAAATTGAAACAAATAGCTGAACAAGTTGCCCCTATAAATCCAAGGAAAAAACACCAGTGGTGGAACGATGAATGTGATGAAGCAGT
This sequence comes from Schistocerca cancellata, assembly GCF_023864275.1. Taxonomy (NCBI): domain Eukaryota; kingdom Metazoa; phylum Arthropoda; class Insecta; order Orthoptera; family Acrididae; genus Schistocerca; species Schistocerca cancellata. Next base: position 184,602,578 of record NC_064627.1, on the reverse strand, counting down.
GTTGGATCGACACCAAGCCTGGTTAAGGCATCAAAATGAAAAAACAGAAAAATCATATTTGGAACTCACAAAACAAAGGAAGACAACACAAAAAATAATAAGGAGAGTTAAACGTCAGTACCAAAAAGATATACTTCTAATGATAGAAACAAATAGTGAAAAAACAAACTCAAGAGACTATTACAAAATATTTGGCAGACAATTACAAAGATATGATCCTCCAACATTAATGTTAAAAGATAAAGATAATAACCTAACCCATAGCAGTAGTAAAAATACAGAAATTCTAGCAGAAACATTTCACAAGTTACTAAATTGTGAAGATCCCCCAGAACTTCTTCAGATAAACACAGAAACCCCAATTAAAACACCAGCAGAAAATATGAATCCACCTACAATTAATGAGGTCTACAGAGCTTTGAAAGAACTCAAAAACTACAAAGCAAGTGGAGAAGATCAAACGTTTGCTGAACTTTGGAAATATGCAGCAGAACCAGTAAAGATAGCATTACACCAATGCACAGTAAAAATCTGGAATGAAGAGAAATTACCAGAAAATTGGACTACTGCTATAATACATCTATTACATAAGAAAGGAGAAAAATCAAATCCAGATAACTATAGAGGAATTTCCCTTTTGGACTGCACGTATAAGATCATGGCAAGAATACTATACAACCGCTGTAAAGATCAACTAGAACTGGAACTGGGAGAATATCAAGGAGGATTTAGATCCTGGAGAAGCTGCCCAGAACAGATAATCACCTTGAAGTTAGTTATGGATATCTACAAAAGAAGGCAAAAACAACTAGTCATAACCTTTGTAGATTTCAAAAAGGCGTATGATTGCATCCATAGATCTTCAATGATGAAAATATTAAGGAATTTTGGACTTCATCCTAAATTAATAAAAATGATACAGTTAACCTTAACAAACACCAAATCCAAAGTAAAATTTAGAGGAGAAATATCTGAACCATTTACGATTAAAACAGGGTTGAGACAGGGAGATTGTTTATCACCATTGCTATTCAATTGTGCTCTTGAATATGTAATGAGAGAATGGTACAAGGAAAATCCTATGAATATTAAAATTGGAACTAAGAAAGATAAAATAAACCTAAACTGCTTGGGATTTGCTGATGACCTAGCATTACTAGCTAATAATATTCAGGAAGCCACGAAACAAATAACATGCTTACAAAATATAGCACAAAAATTAGGACTCCAGATATCATTTGATAAGACTGAAATAATGGTAACGGATCCACTTGTAATAGATCACATCACAGTGAACAATAGGGAAATTAAAATAGTGAAACAATTTAAATACCTGGGTGAAATTATAACACATAAATTGGACGAGAAACCTGCATGGCGAGCAAGAACTAATAAAATGATAAAAACTCAAAAACTAACATGGTCTACGTACAATAAAAAATGTCAATCAATTAAAACAAAATTAAAACATTACAAGACGATGGTTCAACCAGAGGTTACATACGGAAGTGAAACTCTTTTTAAAGTCACCCAGAAAAACAGAATTGACAAAATTTTAAAAGTAGAGAGAAGAATTGCTAGAACTTGCATAAATAAGAAATATCAAAAAGCTGGGCAATGGCGGATAGTTCCAAATGAAGTGGTATACAGAGAACTGGAGCCCATCACCGATACTATACGAAAGAAAAGGATCTCTTTTTGTGGTCACATTCTGAGGACACCAGAAACCAGATTATCAAGGAAAATTATTGAGAAACTCTGGAATTTGAAACAACGAGGAGGATGGCTTAAGGAAATAAGAGAGGATATGGAAGAACTGGAAATAACTCTGGATGATTTGCAGAACAAAACGCCAAATTTAAAGAAGTTGAGGGACACAGAAATAAGATTTAAACCAAAAATTGACAAACGACATACAATGAAAAGGGTATTTACAGATGAAGAACGACGAAAAGCATCGGAACGAATGAAGAGATACTGGGCCACTCGGAAGGGGAAAATACCAAAGAAGAGGACCAGAAATGATTGACTGAAGTGGTCCAATGAGGCCGTAAAAGCAGAAGAAGAAGAAGAAGAAGAAGAAGAAGAAGAAGAAGAAGAATTCAAACGGTCCATCAGAGATAGTGTCGCCAAACGTCTACTTAGTTTTGTTCCCGAAAACTGAACAAGAAAGCAATACATAAACTGGACATGGGATGGCAGTAAGGCTCGAATCCGAGCCAAAGGTTGAGCAGCCCAGTGCACTATCATCTACACTATGAGAGCAATTGACACTAACTGTATATAACAGACCACTTTAATTTGCGTGCGCAAGGGCCTGATTGGCTAACTTCAACGGTAATTAACTCGACAACGGCGCAAAGTATCGAATTTTTTTCTTACCAATTATTTCTTAGCAAAACCTACCGCACATCACTCTTATTACCTTCAGACTTTTTCTGACCACCCTGTATAAGCGGAGCAGAGACGAATGGGGAATCTCTCCCAGATCATGAACTCAGTCCCGCGGATTACCTATCCTACACTACTGGCCATTAAAATTGCTACACCACGAAGATGACGTGCTACAGACGCGAAATTTAACCGACAGGAAGAAGATGCTGTGATATGCAAATGATTAGCTTTTCAGAGCATTCACACAAGGTTGGCGACGGTGGCGACACCTACAACGTGCTGACATGAGGAAAGTTTCCAACCAATTTCTCATGCACAAACAACAGTTGACCGACGTTGTCTGGTGAAATGTTGTTGTGATGCCTGGTGTAAGGATGAAAAATGCGTACCATCACGTTTCCGACTTTGATAAAGGTCGGATTGTTGACTGTCGTGATTGCGGTTTACCGTATCGCGACATTGCTGCTCGCGTTGATCGAGATCCAATGACTGTTAGCAGAATATGGAAACGGTAGGTTCAGGAGAGTAATAAGGAACGCCGTGCTGGATCCTAACGGACTCGAATCACCAGCAGTCGAGATGACAGGCATCTTATCCGCATGGCTGTAACGGATCGTGCAGCCACGTCTCGATCCCTGAGTCATCAGATGGGGACGTTTGCAAGATAACAATCATCTGCACGAACAGAACGATAAGGTTTGCAGCAGCATGGGCTATCAGCTCGGAGACCATGGCTGCGGTTACCCTTGACGCTGCATCAGAGACAGGAGCGCCTGCGATGGTGTATTCAACGACGAACCTGGGTGCACGAATGGCAAAACGTCACTTTTTCGGAAGAATCCAGGTTCTGTTTACAGCATCATGATGGTCGCATCCGTGTTTGGCGACATCGCGGTGAACGAACATTGGAAGCGTGTATTCGTCATCGCCATAGTGCCGTATCACCCGGCGTGATGGTATGGGGTGCCATTGGTTACACGTCTCGGTCACCTCTTGTTCGTATTGACGGCACTTTGAACAGTGGACGTTACATTTCAGATGTGTTACGACCCGTCGCTCTACCCTTCATTCGATCCCCGCGGAACCCTACATTTCAGCAGAATAATGCACGACCGCATGTTGCAGGTCCTGTACGGGCCTTTCTGGATACAGAAAATTTTCGACTGCTGCCCTGGCCAGCACATTCTCCAGATCTCTCACCAATTGAAAACGTCTGGTGAATGGTGGCCGAGCAACTGGCTCGTCACAATACGCCAGTCACTACTCTTGATGAACTATGGTATCATGTTGAAGCTGCATGGGGAGCTGTACCTGTACACGCCATCCAAGCTCTGTTTGACTCAATGCCCAGGCGTATCAAGGCCGTTATTACGGCCGTAGATGATTGTTCTGGGTACTGATTTCTCAGGATCTATGCACCCAAATTGCGTGAAAATGTAATCACATGTCAGTTCTAGTATATATATTTGTCCAATGTATACCCGTTTATCATCTGCAATTTTTCTTGGTGTAGCAATTTTAATGGCCAGTAAAGTATGTACGAAATTAACACAAAAACTGACGGTACAAGTTGATAAAAGTAATAGTAAAGACCATTGTCTGCACAATTACGCTATTATTGCTTGTCTACTGACAATACAATACTCTGAACTTCCTTTTATACTGACGGGTCCTCCTTTAGTACAACCGAGTGGTCAGTTCCACATTAAACGAGGCAATCCGGATACTCATGATCAGGTAGTGGGGAGTGCTAGACTTTTACCTCGCTGTGAGCTTCATGTCACTGAACCTTTGCCACCTACGTCGCGTAGGATCGTAAAATAGGGGTCTGGCGAGGTCACGACCTGACGGCGGTGCGCGGTGGCGCCGGCAGCCATCGCCGAGGCGTCCGGGCGCTGACACGGGACGCCGGCGAAATACGGCTGGCGATTTATTCCGCACGGCGGATTATCCAGGCGGAGGCGGCGGGCGACGCAATTTGCGGGTGGCGGGCTATCGCGCGGACACAACGCGCGCCGTTGTCTTCTGAAAAATGAGCGCGCGCCGCGGTGCCGGGGCGGAAAAGGCCCCAACAGGCGCCAGCGACCGCCGATGCCGCCGTGGTCGTGCATACACTATCCCACCCTGCGGTGCCGTACTGTGCTCTGCTATTCCTCATACCCTGCCGTCGTCCTGAAAATGTTGTCGGAATAGTGACGCGGCTCGCAGCCGATTATAGCTAGAGAGCAACACGCTTTACCTGCGGAAGACAGGGCGAGGCATTCCTATTCTCATCTCACGCAAATTCGCCAGCGCTTTCCGAGCGCCGCGCGGGATTAGCCGAGCGGTCTAAGGCGCTGCAGTCATGCACTGTGCGGCTGGTCCCGGTGGAGGTTCGAGTCCTCCCTCGTGAATGGGTATGTGTGTTCGTCCTTAGGATAATTTAGGTTAAGTAGTGAGTAAGCTTAGGGACTGATGACCTTAGCAGTTAAGTCCCATAAGATTTCACACACATTTGAACATTTTTATTTATTTATTTATTTGCTTTCCGAGCAAGTGAAGTGTGTACACTGGCGAGAACAGCGCATTTCAGAATTAAGTGTTTCTACACCTGTACTATTCCTCACTTCACCTGGCCCAGCTGCAACCTGCTACTGTACATATATGAACAGCTGCAGCTTGCAACGTCTGCAACTTGCAGCAAGCATTGGATATATACACAAGGTGTTAGGGGCACAGGGACTGATATTTTCATCATTCTCATCTTCATATGAAGGGCTTACTTCAATAATGGTGCAGGCCGGGGTGGCCGAGCGGTTCTAGGCGCTTCAGTCTGGAACCGCGCGACCGCTACAGTCGCAGGTTCGAATCCTGCCTCGGGCATGCATGTGTGTGATGTCTTTAGATTAGTTAGGTTTAAGTAGTTCTAAGTTCTAGGGGACTGATGACATCAGAAGTTAATTCCCATAGTGCTCAGAGCCATTTGAACCATTTGCACGGGGTCCCTGGTTCGATTCCTTGCGGGGTCAGGGATTTTCCCTGCCTCGAGATGCCTGGGTGTTGTTGCGTCGTCGTCATCATCATCATTCGTCACCATTACGGTCGGAGGAAGGCAATGGCAAACCACCTCCGCTAGGACCTCGGCTAGTCGGCGGTTCGGGTCTCCCCCATCGTCTCCTACGCTCCTTGGAGTATGAGACCTCATCATCATCATCATCATCATCATCATCATACAGGTTGTAATTGGTCGAATTGCAGGTATTTTTATTGGTGCCGGGGGACGACGTACTGAACAACATTACATCAGGATTTACTTCATTTGCTGACTGATAACGGTAGCTATTAGGAGTATCATGTTTTGTGGTTGGTTAGTACCTCAAGCTACATGTGACAACAGGATGGCATTAATGGTTATTTTCCTCTGGGCAGCAGATCAGTCGCTGAAGTGTGGATACGTGGATTCAAAATAGTTAGTTTATGGTTCAAATGGCTCTGAGCACTATGGGACTTAACATCTATGGTCATCAGTCCCCTAGAACTTAGAACTACTTAAACCTAACTAACCTAAGGACATCACACACATCCATTCCCGAGGCAGGATTCGAACCTGCGACCGTAGCAGTCGCGCGGCTCCGGACTGAGCGCCTAGAACCGCTAGACCACCGCGGCCGGCAGTTAGTTTATACTACAGGGTAATCCACTTAGCAATTGTGATTGTACAGAAAACGTCAGGTCGTAAAGATTGCGTCGTGTCTGTGGGAAGATTGTTTGACGCAAGGAAAAACCAAAAGATACACAGATGTGTGTACATAACAAGGTACCACATATACAGATATCTGTGCTTACACCCATTACACCCTGTTTTATGCACTGTTGTCGCCAGTGGTAATATCTTACCTAATCGGGAGGTGCTGATAGTCTTGCGTAAGATGTGGTTAGAAATGTCTCCTCCCGTCGTTGCAGAGTAATAATTTAATTCTGATTGATTTTTTACCGCAATCACCCATGTTTCTGTGAAAATACCTTCGCAGCAGCGTAGAAACATTTAATATGAAATAAGCAAAACCTAGAAGGCAACAATCCTCAGACGCAAATGTGCTGTGATGTGGTTGCCGTCGGTGCGGGAACAGCACAGCACAACACAGCGTCGTTCTGCAGCTCTTCCACAGCATTCAGCGAGTCGATACACGACGTGCATGTCGCCCAAGTCTTCAACATCAATCCAGCATGTAGTACTGTTGTATATTACTGTTAACGAGCAACTAACAGCGCTGGAGAAAGTAACCTTTGACAGAACCAACAAGTACTGAAGGCAGACAGAGGTAAGATTGGTATTACTGTCGTCAAAATAATGTAGCTTGATCGAATGAACATAGGTCACACAGCGAATGCCGTCAACATTTGCACTGTTCTGCACTATTTTCAGTATAATACATATGAAAAGCTAACTACAGCAAGAACCGAAACGAATTACAGCAACTCTGTAATGAGCCGCCGGAGACCGTATGTTCTTGAACAATCTCTGCAAGTTTGTCGGCGGAATTCTCGAATTCTTGTTTGGTCTGCCAACCCCCTCCCCCCTTATACATACATATATAAAGAATAAAGATGTACAGAAAAAATAGAACACCCTGAATGACTAGAGATAGGACATTCATATTCACAAGACATGTACTTTAGTATGTTCTCCAGAAATGATAAGCATTTCAGTCACCTCTATTCATCATGTGTCCTGTTGCCTAGTAGGCAGAGGGTCCGATACATGCGTGATGGTATAGACTCTTATAAGGCGGGAACGGCGTCCTGTGGTACAGCCACCCATTCTGCATTCACCTGGTTCCAAAGTTCATCTGTGGTAGTCGGCATTCTCTTCACAGTGCTACACCCGTCGTTTCACCATATCACACACATTTTCGATTGGAGACAAGTCTGTCGACCTTTTATATTTTATAATTTTGATCTGTCCAATAATACTGTACTATAAACTGTTTCTTAAATGAAGCACATGCAAGTACTACAGTATTTTCTAATGTCGAACATAACAATCACTGATGAGACATGTCTGAAGAGTTCATAAAGAATAATAATCAGTTAAAAATAATTAAATTACCTTGTGTGAGGTAGAAATATCTACATAACTTATGTTAACTATACATATCACAATGAGTAAGTGGTACCACTTGTAATATTTTAAAAACGCGGTCGCTGACAGCACGCCAATGGACTGGAAAGCAAGTAAGGGTGTAGTGAATGGAGATGAATGGAGTTAACGTTCAACGACAAGATACGTCTTAAAAAGTAAAATAATGAAAAAGATTGTATTGTAATTTCTGTGTTATTATTAAATATTTGCTTGAGTTTTGCGTAAGACGTATTGTAATTTCCGTACAGCGGTTAGGAAGCCAGATAAAAATGTTCTAATTTGTGTGAAATCTTATGGGACTTAACTGGTAAGGTCATCAGTCCCTAAGCTTACACACTACTTAATCTAAATTATCCTAAGAACAAACACACACACCCATGCCCGAGGGAGGACTCGAACCTCCGCCGGGACCAGCCGCACAGTGCATGACTACAGCGCCTCAGACCGCTCGGCTAATCCCACGCGGCGAAGCCAGACAACATATCACGACGACTAAAATTAGAAAATCAAAATAACCGGACATGCTCGACTAGGAGACGCCTCTGAGGGCTCCGTACAAACCTAATGATGTATAGAAATGGTAACGGTTAATAATACCGTGTAGCTCAGAGGTCTGGTGCACGTCTTTCAATTGGACGCCACTTTAGCGACTTTGGTGTCCCAACAAATCCCAGATATCCAACCGGGGAAGGGGGATCTACAGTTTCACGTGGAACCTGAAACAAATGCTGTTTCTGGTGACGCCTCACATCGTTGAGAGATGAAGGCTAGGTTAAAACGGAGAGTGAAAAACCTGTGGTCCGAGCGAGATCAGATCCCTCGACGTCTCCATTCACATACACGCGCTTTACCGCTTCTCTACAAGTCATGGTTTGTCAATCTGTTACACCTACAGCCCAATTTTTGTAACTCTGTTAGCAGTAAAATATTCCAATTGTCTACCGGTGCCCGCATCTCGTGGTCGTGCGGTAGCGTTCTCGCTTCCCACGCCCGGGTTCCCGGGTTCGATTCCCGGCGGGGTCAGGGATTTTCTCTGCCTCGTGATGGCTGGGTGTTGTGTGCTGTCCTTAGGTTCGTTAGGTTTAAGTAGTTCTAAGTTCTAGGGGACTGATGACCATAGATGTTAAGTCCCATAGTGCTCAGAGCCATTTTGCCTACCGGTGCCACAGTAATGGTGATTTATAAAGTAAGGAAGGAACTTTACGATGGAAGTTTTGTAAAGCACAGTTACAGTTGAGTTACAGCATATGATGATAATTTAACTGTACCTATACATAAAAGGCTTGTTTGTGTACGTACAGACATTTTCTTTATGGCCATCCATGGCCACTCACTCGTGGTTGCGGTGGTAGACAGCCATTGGTCTCCTGTTAGTAAGGGTGTTTGGTTGCGGTGTGTGGTAGTGGGTAAGTTTGGCCAGCGAAATTCCGCGAAATATGGATGCCAATGGATCGCCACATTGTATACCGTGATTCGTCACTCCACACAGTGTTTTTCCACTGTTCAATCGTCCAATGTTTACGGTACTTACACCAAGCAAGGCGTCGTTTGACATATACCGGCGTGATGTGTAGCTTATGAGTAGTCGCTCTACCATGAAATCCAAGTTTTTTCACCTCCCACCTAACTGTCATAGTACTTGCAGCGGGTCCTGATGAGGTTTGGAATTTCTGTGTGAAAGTCTGGATAGATGTCTGCCTGAAATGGCTCTGAGCACTATGGGACTCAACATCTTAGGTCATAAGTCCCCTAGAACTTAGAACTACTTAAACCTAACTAACCTAAGGACAGCACACACACCCATGCCCGAGGCAGGATTCGAACCTGCGACCGTAGCAGTCCCGCGGTTCCGGACTGCAGCGCCAGAACCGCTAGACCACCGCGGCCGGCCAGATGTCTGCCTATTACACATTACGACCCTCTTCAACTGTCAGCGGTCTCTGTCAGTCAACAGACGAGGCCGGCCTGTTTGCTTTTCTGCTGTACGTGTCCCTTCACGTTTCCACTTCACTATCACTCCGGAACCAGTGGACTTCGGGATGTTTAGGAGTGTGGAAATCTCGCATACAGACGTGGGACACAAGAGACACCCAACAACCTGACCACGTTCGAAGTCCGTGAGATCCGCGGAGCACCCCATTCTGCTCTCACGATTTGTAAAGAATAATGAGGTCGCTGATATGGAGTACCTGGCAGCAGGTGGCAGCACAATACACCTAATATAAAAAACGTATGTTTTTGGGGGTGTCCGTATACTTTTGATCACATAGTGCATATGCTCTGCGAGGCACCTTACGGTGTGTGGCAGTTGGACCCTTGCTGTTGCAGAGTGCAAGACACGAGAAAAAGTCAATCTGATGCATTTTATTGTTTGTAGTGCAGAGCCTTTGCTCTCCCAGCCTGTAAAGTGGTGTCCGGGAATAATAGATGACCTGCGGTAGAGCTTTCGCGGTCACACTGCCGTGGACGTCGGCAGGCTGTGACGTCACAGCTAGGCACTTGGGGGCGTGACCGGTTGGCTGGGCGCTCGGTAGCAGGTGCCTGAATCTTTCATCACGGTGTGCCGGCAGTCGCAGATAGGGGCTAACTGCCGCGTCACGGCCAGGTAATCTTAATTAAAAGAGCCGAGTGGCGTTAGAGGGCCGACCAGCCACGGCGTAATCACGAGCCGGCTCTTGTCTCCTGCCGGAAAAGCCGCAAAGCAGAGTGCGTGCGTGGGTGGGTGGTGGGCAAAGGGGCGAGCACCTTGCTGCGTCTCCCGCTGATACGCCAGGCACACACGGTGGGGGCTAATTAAATTAACGCTTTAAAAACTAATAAGTTAACCTGTGGAGTTTCATTATGAAGTACAACCGTCTGCGGCACATATTACACTCCAAATCGTGGTTAAATTTGAATTGATAAAATCAGAAACCCCTTAGGTCCAGTACCAAAAATTTTTCAGGGGAAGCAGTAACTTCAGTTGCCGAGAAACATCCCACATTTTCTACTACACGGTATGTTATTCTAGGCCAAAAAGGTTGCACAACAGGGTGACAATTATTGAACTATACGAAAAAAAAGGAAATTAGTTACAAACTAGGGTATCACATGTTTGATACGCCTTCCATCATGGGCGATGATGTGGCGCAGATAAATACAGAAATTTTGCAATGATCCCCTAAAGTGTCGGAACATCGATGCTGTCGATGACCTCCTGAATGGCTGTTTTCAGCTCAGCTATGGTTTGGGGGTCATTGCTGTACACCTTGTCATTAATATAGTCCCACAAAAAGGAGTCACATGTGTTCGGATCCGGAGAATATGGCGGCCAATCGAGGTCCATGCCAGTGGCCTCTGGGCACCCCAGAGACTGAATTTGGTCCCCAAAGTCCTCCTCCATAACATCAAACAGTCTCCTGCTTCGATGGGGTATAGCTCCGTTTTGCATGAACCACGTCTTGTAGAAATCATATTCAAATGGGTCTAAGCACTATGGGACTTAACATCTGAGGTCATCAGTCAAAAGTGTTTCAAATGGCCCTGAGCACAATGGGACATCTGAGGTCATCAGTCCCCTAGAACTTAGAACTACTTAAACCTAACTAACCTAAGGGCATAGCCCGCCCAGTTGGACGTGCGGTCTAACGCACGGCTTTCCAGGCGGGAAGGAGTGCCTTGTTCCCGGACGAATCCGCCCGGCGATTTTGCGTCGAGGTCCGTGGATGGTTTTTAGGCGGTTTTCCATCCGCCTCGGCGAATGCGGGCTGGTTCAGCTTATTCCGCCTCACTTACACTATGTCGGCGATTGCTGCTCAAAAAAGTTCTCCACGTACGGGTACACCACCATTACTCTACCACGCAAACATAGGGTTACAATCGTCTGGTGAGAGATGTTCCCGGGGGGTCCACTGGGCGCTGAACCGCACAATAAACCTCCCGGTTAACATACAATACAATACAATCCAACCTAAGGGCATCACACACATCCACGCCCGAGGCAGGATTCGAACCTGCAACCGTAGCAGCAGAGCGGTTCCGGACTGAAGAGCCTAGAACCGCTCGGTCACAGCGGCCGGCTTCGAAATCAGGGTCATTTGGGATAATGGGGATGAAATCATTTTCCAAAACCTTCACGTACCGTTCCGTAGCCACCGTGCCATCAAGGAATATCGCACCGATTATTCTGTGACTGGACATTGCACACCACGCCCTCATCCATTGTGGGTGAAGACACTTCTCGCTCGCGAAATGTGCATTCTCAGTCCCCGAAATGCGCCAGTTTTGCTTACTGACGAACCTAATGTGGGCTTTGTCGCTAAACAAAACCATTCGTGCGTACTAAATATTATCATGCCCCTTGGCCAACCGCGGAGTCTGAACATCCTAACGCAAACAGTTCAGAAGATATGACGGTTTTATTTCATACAGTTCAATAATTGTCACCCTGTGCCTGTTACATGAACCCAAGTATGTACAACCACTAGACATGAGGGGTTTCTGCTCGAAACTGTGGACATGAGGGTTACAACATCAAATAAATTGTAACAAATGACGTTTAAGTGTGATTTATTAACCCTTTAATGCATAACGTAGCTGATCAGCTACAGTCTTCATTTCTTCGATGTATCCTATACCGAGCAACATTCTGTAACAAATTCGTTATGTAGTTAAGTGTTATACACTCTACTGCAGCTGGTAAGCTGCTAGTAGTTCTTCATAGGGATCGTAAATGGCAGGATGAACTGAACCAGTTCGACAATCAGCTATGTGGATGTACTGCCGCGCGTATGTTTTGGGGGAAAATAGAGACGTTTTTTTGGTGTTGTGCACTGATTTGTGGCTTTGAAAATCACTTTTTTATTTTGAAAACGTAAGTATCTTTACGATAGATTTGAAATTAGGCCCGTTTTTGTGTTTGTAGCGATTGTCAACAATAATGCTTTGTTAATTTAATTAAAATTTTTTTCAATATTTTTTCGTAATGCAGGCACTGTAAACTAAACTTGGTAATTTTTACAGCTTGAAATAAAAAAGAAAAACATGCATCTAAGGGTTAATGTGTCAGTAACAAAATAATATATAATATGTCCTACAATGTAAACCATGAGGTTTGAGGGAAACCTTCTTCCCCTTGTAGATTGTTTATTTTCTGTTTCTCAGTCTCGCTTCCTTTATAATATCACATTTACGTTTGCTGCAAACGCCTTTCCTTCTCTTTCTTGGTGGTTCTATATCACTCACATTAGAAATGGCTTAACAATGCAGAAGTAATAGTTAAAAAATGTAATAATGTAATTAAAACTGAGTATAAAATTAGTTGCACCACAGTCATGTAACGTTTATATACAGTATTGACTGAGAAATGTTTAGCAGTCAGGTACAACAGCCTCAGAAAACAAAGTAAACCACGAAGGAAATCAACGAGAAATCAAAGAGAATGTCATTTCCACCCAGTTTATTGTTTTGTTCAGAAACGCCTGATGTCCAGTGACATGAAGCGTTTCTGAACAAAACAGTAAACTTTACCAACTCTTAACATGGAAATGGTTAAACGGACATGAGGTATTTTTGTCACAACCAGTGTCGTTATCTTCAAAGACACGCAATTCGCATTATCTCCTTTTGCAAAAAACGTCAAGATGAGGGGTTTCTGATTTATCGATTCATTTTCAGGACACAGTAGAAGGAAAAAAATTACTTTTTAAACATCTTTTGCTGAGCACGGCGAGAACTTGTGATAGTTCGTATTGAATGCGCCCTCTTCCATTAACAAGTGAAATCCAAAGACGTGTGACGAAGTATCGTGTATCATGGAAACATCCGACTTGATCCTACGTGCTGGTGTGTATCACTCATGGCGTTCAGAGACTGATTAAGACTTCGAGTTTCAGTAACTTAAAAAACAATAATTTTAAACTATTTCTCACAATCGACCTTTATGATCGCAGTAAGCGGAATACAATGTAATGATGGAATCATGAAAGGTTACCAGAAAGAAAGAAAGAATCATCCAACTACTGCCTACACTACGCTCGCCCTTCCTCTTTTGGAGTACTGCTGTGCAGCTTGGGATCCTTATCAGAGAGGATTAATGGAGTACATCGACAAAGTTGAAAGGAGAGTTGCACGTTTTGTACTATCGAGAAATAGGGGAGAGAGTGTCACTGACATACAGGATTCGAGGTGTACATCATTAAAACAAAGACGTGTTACGTTGTGGCGGAATCTTCTCACGAAATTTCAATCACCAACTTTCTCCTCCGAATGCGGAAATTGTTGAAGCCAACATACACAGGGAGATACGATAGTCAAAATAAAACAAGCTCGCACCGAAAGATATAGGTGTTCGTTTTTCCGCGCGCTGTTCGAGACTGAAATGATGGCGAATTATTGTGAAGATGGTTCGATGAACTTAAGTGTGATTCGCAGAGTAACTATATAGATGTATATGTAGATATAGAAGTATGAATATTAGCTGCAAGTCTCGGAACTCAGGTAGTGGCGCACAGTTCAAGCAGCTTTCGCCAGCCCACTGCGAGGTCATACGTACTGAGAAACCACTTAGTTCATGCTCGCTGATAGGGAATTTGAGGTAAAAAGCGACGCAGTAACGTATCATCCATAGGCAACCAGCCTCAATGCCGTATACAGAAGCCCTCAACAAGCAAGGCAGAGTTCGTCCGACTTCTAGACTTCTAGCGGACAGAAGAACTACAACGACAGCCATCTTGGAAGAATGAGCCTACAGCAGATGCTGTGTAAGTGACCAAACAGATTCAATTAAATTTGTGCACCAAGGACTTCAAAAGCTTGCATGTGTCTACCTCTGGGCTAAGGTTATTGGTTTCCAATGTTTATCTACATGTACCTAAATCTACGTCTCACCTACATTGTGACGTGAACTTGAACCAATGGGTTTGATTAAAACACTATAGAATATGGAACCTCTGTTGTTCGTGGTCTGTAGTATCATACACGCCTGCGCCTACCCGTATCTTAAAAAGTTATACTCCAGTGTGGCCACTTGTTCTGGTAATTGGTTGTGAGCCTCATCTATGTTCTACACTTACTGAAGTTATAAATTAGTGTATGTGTTCTTCTGCATGTTCCTTGCCCACACGTCACGAAGCAATACAAAGTAAATCCTTACACTAACGTATCATCACCTACCTCCATAGACGGACGTCCGAATCTTTCCGTACTGACTCCAGCCACAGATTAGAAAAACAGTCAGTCTGAAACTTCCTGGCAGATTAAAACTGTGTGCCGGGCCGGGACTCGAACTCGGGACCTTTGCCTTTCACGGACAAGTGCTCTACAATCCGAGTTACCAGATTCAATTCCGCCAGTACCTCGCCTCCTACCTTCCAAAATTTGTAGAACACTTGTCCGCGAAAGGCAAAGGTCCCGAGTTCGAGTCCCGGCCCGGCACACAGTTTTAATTTGCCAGGAAGTTTCATATCAGCGCACACTCCGCTGCACAGTAAAAATTTCATTCTGGAACAGTCAGTCTCACCTCGTCACCATTTCACTGTGGTATGCAGACACACGCGTACGAAGAAATGGACGACCTCAAAATCCCGCTTCACATCTGTTCCGAGCGTGAGCATGTAAGTAAATCGCGGCCCACGTCGAGTTCCGACACAAGAAGAAATTGGCAAAAAATAAACAATCGATAGTTTTAAATAGACGATTTTACTTTGAACCTCTGGGACATACAGTTTTCAATGATCCATCCTTTCTTGATATATATTTGGAAGGAATTCTGCATTTTTCCTAGAAACAATGCCACACCTCGAAACTTCCAAGAACTCATAATGCCTTAAATAAATTATGGTTATAAATAACAAGCAAAAAATGTCTAAAATTTAATAAATTCATATCAAATGAAGTACTGTTCTAGTGGTTTCATTTCGAAACCGTTCCTAAAAGCCGTAATAAAAACTCAAATTTACGTTAGAATAACTTCAGGTACAACCACTTTCACTGTTAATAATGTTTTGTATATCACCGCTATAAAAAATACAAAAAAACCACAAGTCACAATCTCCCACGACCACTTAGCACAATCTCCGGCTGACTGTTGCTTGTACGCTGTAAGTAACTGCTACAAAGTACTACATTCGCACAAGTATCTCAGTGTACCACTAGATGTCTCTGTTTGCAATAGCATCGGTGGTTTCATGCGAAGAGCACTCGCACTGAAAAAAATCAACCAATAAAATGTTGGTTTCAGGACAAAGCCACTGGTACTTCAAGAGTTAATCAAAGCATGCAGGTGAACAGTGACAGCAAAGGAAAGCGACCACATCTGACTCATTAACTGAAGTACATTCAGTAGTAAAGATTTAAAAACTGGAAAAGTAATGTTACGAACTGACATTTGAAGGAATGGATGTACTAGTATTCAACCAATAAAGCCCGATTCTTCAAATAATCGAGTTATTGAGTTAAATATTTGACTTCAAGAAAGTAAGCAAGAAAAGTTTAGGAAATGTTTGAAATTATGCTTACAGTTTGATGAAAGTCGCTAAGTGCTCTCTTTATTACACACTGGATTAATATAGTCTGAGTAGTTTGCGCTCCATTTCGAGCAGAAGCTAATTTCTCACGCATATCAATGTTTATGACGTCATATCATAGGCACCACGTATGGTAATGTGACATAATTTTGCAGGCACGCTCAGTGATACATGTAGACGCTGTCCTCGAGGTGTGTTGCTCAAACATCGGTAGTGGCTGTCCGAATACGAAATGTTGCACGTAATATTACTATACTGTGTTTTCTGTGGTTTCTAAAATATCTGTAAATAGTCGATGAGTTTAGAAACTATTTTTGACTTCCCGCGCCTTCTGCGTTTAAGTATTGTTGTAGTGAGTAGTCAAAATCTTCTAACATAGAGAGTGTGGAGTTGAAACGTGTGTACAGTAAGCATAGTCGGAAATGAATATTTTACATTGTTAGTGTGAATTTGCTACTTGTGGTGCGAAATTCTGTGTTAACAGGTGGTGAAAAGTATATAATTTGAGTTGAAATTAAAATATGGGCTTGACATTAAATATTCTGTCAAGTGCAGAGCCAATGTGGAACGGTGCAAAAATATTTGAAGGGAGTTTACATTGGGCAGTTTACATTGCGAATAGCGTTACCAGTAAAGAAGTAATAAATTAAAAAGTCATACCTGACGTCGAAGTTCCATTACGCGCCGTTTTAAGCAAAAGCTCGTTTCTCACGGGGCATATTCCTGAACTGTGTGTCGTAACATGAAAAACTTTTGCAAGTACATTCAGTGGTATATGTAGACATTGTCTGCAAACAGTGTTGCGAATAGAGTCGGTAGCAAATAAGAAATGCTGGAATTGGACTGCGTGAAGAGCGAAAACTTTTTTGATTCCGTCATTTTGCGGCGAGTGTCACCGAGAAAAATCTCAGTAAAGGTGTGAAATTGTGTGTAAATTCTGCTAGAAGTCGCTAAGAGCGTTCATTCTCAAATTCTGAATGAATTTATTCCGAGTATTTACACTGCCTCAAACGAAACACACAGTTTCTTAATGTAATACTTGTCTAACTGCCCTGATTGTGTAACAGAAGATTATACCTCTTAGTGAGTACATTATGAGGGCATTTAAAATTTTAAATTTCGGTCAATGACTACACTAAATAGAGAAAAGCAAACCTCTGTTGCCCCCGGAAGCTGTTAGATAGGCAACCTGTAACTGGTATCGGTATTCCGGGACAGCAGTTTAGTAACACAGATTTCAGCTACGTACGTGTGACAAAAAGAATCAAATAAAACAGTAGTTAGAATTTACATTAAGTAAGCCACTATAAGGTTAAGATGAGCGAGAATACTATTAGCATGGAGTGGCCTGTAGACTAGCGATGTCCAGTATTTTAACATATTAGTAGCTGTGCTACACTGAAAGAAGACGAGTACTTTCGGACCACATATAACACATCTGACACTAAAAATAACCGCTGAGAAAAAAGGAGGCAAGGGGTTGTAGCAGATATATACACTGAAGCGCTAAAGAAACTGATGTAAGCATATACATATATTCAAATACAGAGATATGTAAACAGCCAGAGTACGACGCTGTGGTCAGTAACGTTTATGGCTCTGAGCACTATGGGACTTAACGTCTGGGGTCATCAGTCCCCTAAAACTTAGAACTACTTAAACCTAACTAACCTAAGGACATCACACACGTCCATGCCCGAGGCAGGATTCGAATCTGCGACCGTAGCGGTCGCGCGGTTCCAGACCGAGGCGCCTAGAACCGCTCGACCACACCGGCCGGCCAGCAACGTTTATGTAAGATAACACGTGTGCGGCGCAGTTGTTAGATCGGTCAATGCTGCTGCAGTGGCAGGTTATCAATATTTAAGTGAGTCTCAACTTTGTGTTATAGTCGGCGCACGAGGCATGGGATACATCATCTCCGAGGTAGCGAAGAAGTGGGGATTTCCCCATACGACCACTTCACGAGTGTATCGCGAATATCAAGAATCTGGTAAAACATCAAATCTCAACATCGCTGCGGCCAGAAAAAGATCCTGCAAGAGCGGGACCAGCGACGACTGAAGAGAATCGTTCAAAGCGACAGAGGTGCAACCCATCCGCAAATTGCTGTAGATTTCAATGCTGGGCCATTAACAAATGTCAGTTTGCGAACCATTCGACAAAATATCATCGATGTGGGCTTTCGGAGCTGATAGGCCACTCGTGTACCATTGATGACTGCAAGACACAAAGATTTACGCCTTGCTTGGGCCCGTCAACACCGACATTGGGCTGTTGATGACTGGAATTGCCTGGTCGGGCGAGTGTCGTCTCAAACTGTATCGAGCGGGTGGACGTGTATGGGTATGAAGGCAACCTCCTGAAACTCTGGTGCTGAAAGCCGCAGGTTTCGAATACGCGCCAGACGGCATGGACCTCGATTACCACTAGAAGTCTCTGCAGCCGTCGCGCCGTAAGCCGTGGCTGCGCGCGCTCCTGGCCCACGTATAATGTGAGGGCGCCACTGTGGACACACGTGGTCCCAGCAGCCAGTAGCGACGGACTGTTATCATATATTTAAGCGCCTTCCTCTCGCTCAGCTGGTTCTGGAAGTCCCTCCAGATCCTTGAGCGCCATGCACTCCGCCTCGCCTTCCGTATACGCCTCCCGTCCCCCACGCGGATCCTCTATGATCTCGTTCCTTTCCCCCATCTGCTCCTATTCCTCGAACATATCCGCATCCTCTACACCTCCCGCCGCCTTGAACCCCCTCACCCCCTAGTTGCTCCTCTCCTCTCCCATCCCCGCTCCCTGCCACGTCTTCATTGTTGTGTCCCCCCTACCCTCCATCTCTACACTCTACATCTCCTTTCTCAAGGTGGCTTCCATCAACTCCCTCTCCCGGATGATGCCCTCTCTCCCTCCATTTATCCCTCCTATCAACTCTGATCCTCACACCCCCTCCTTTCCTCTGTCCTTTTCCCGGGCTCCCTCTCCCCCCTTCCATCCTCTTTCTTCCCCACCTCCCCTCTCTTTGCCCCCTTCTCTCTCCCGAGTCCTTTTACATTTCCCTCCTCTGCCTCCTCTCATTCCCTCTCGCGTCTGCCCTTCTCCCCCTTTATTAGTCCTCTCCCTCCTTGGTTCCCCCCCCTTTTCCGTTTTCTTTCTCTTCCTCCCTCCTTGTTCTTCCCCCTCCTCCAGGTCCCCCCCCCCCCCCATCTGCCTATGGCTCAGGAGTGTCATCTTTGTGCCGCCACTTTCGTGCAGTGTTCTACATTGAGTGTTCTACAGTGAGTGCTCCGTGTTGTGTTTTTTGGGAAGTGTTGCGAACGGCCATCATACTGTCGCTGGGTGTGCCTTTTATCTCTTGCAAACAGAAACCAGACTATCGCCTTTTTTTTTAATTGTGTGTGTACTATGTTACTTGTCTGATTCCTGTGTCTTTTATTAACGTTGCCAACCCCTTTTGGTTTCTGTTTTAACTTTCCGCATTTTTCCGCCATTTTACACTTGACGTCACCGATTTATCGCCTGTTTTTCTTGTTTCTTTTCTTCTTCCGTTTTTTTTTAATAAAAAGTCTGTAGGCTGTAGAGCAGCGTACTAAGCTGCTGCCAGCCCGCCCCCTTTGAGGGGAATTGAAAATCAATAAAGGGAAAAAAAAAACTCAGCTGGCAGTCTGATATTCGCGTTAGTCAATCGACAACATCTCGTCTACAGACAGCGCGTTTACCTTACTTTGTTTCCGTGTACGAGTGGACGTTGTGGATTCGTGACGTTTCGCTTGTGACCCCGTTGCTATTTGCATGTTGTTGTTCGTTAGGTCTTGCTTGGTCGTCCGTCGTTGTTCGTGTCCGTCCTTCCCCGTTTGTTTTGTTTGTGGTCGGCCGGAGTGGCCGTGCGGTTCTAGGCGCTACAGTCTGGAACCGAGCGACCGCTACGGTCGCAGGTTCGAATCCTGCCTCGGGCATGGATGTGTGTGATGTCCTTAGGTTGGTTAGGTTTAATTAGTTCAAGTTCTAGGCGACTGATGACCTCAGAAGTTAAGTCCCATAGTGCTCAGAGCCATTTGAACCGGATTTCGCGCTTTACGCGGACGGTCGCATTAGAAGCATTGGCTATCAGTGAACGAATCACGGCCAGATCCCAACTTCCATATGTCGTAGTTCACGTGTCACAACCTGCAGTCCTACCTTACGTATATTTCCGTTCACGAAAGATAAATTTATTGAGAGTAGGGAGCCAGGTATTGGCGAATATATACGAAATAGCAGTGCGTGTGTTATTAAGAAGTACGATGCAAGTGTGTACTGCTTAAGACACCATTGCGTACAAATACAGTTGTTTTCTAATAGAGTAATTTTTGTAGATTTACTTACACCTGCTGGTACCGAATAGTGTGCACTATTCCAAATAAGGCTAACTACTTTTTGATTCGAAAAGACATGGAATAACGATTTACCATCTAGTCGAATAGGGACGTCTGTAGAAATTTATTCAAGAGGGGGCACGGTTCTAAAATTCTCTTTTTTTGTGTAACTGATCAAACGAGTTTGGGAACATATCGTACGCCAAGAACTTGACAGCGAAGACACAAAACGTGTTGTACGGTATCTTAAAACAAATGAATTGAATCCAGATTTAGAAAAAAAGTAGAGGAGGTCAGAAGGTCAATACTACTGAATTTATTGTAAAAATGAAGTAGCTCTGAAGCACTTAACACCGGAATAACAGGTGAGAGAACCAAGTGTGTGCTAATTTAAGTAATTTCAGCAATAAAGCAAATCCCGTAGAAGGTAGCTTGTGTGAGCATGGCCTCAGGCTGTCACATGTAGAACAAAATATAAACACTGGGGTTAACAGTGTTGCAAGTAATAATGCGTTCGAATCATCTGGTATTGTATACATTAATTTTATGAATTTTTCGAAAGATTTGATCCTGTGGGATACGTGGATAGTAGACACTTCTGGACTGACTTCTGAAACGTAATATCGAAGTTATGGAGTGATAAGAAGGTGATCAGTTTCGCATCTCCCAAATTTTTGGGAGAGGTTTAGACGTGGTGGGTAAACATCAATATGAAGGTTTGGGGGACGAAAGAAAGCACCTTTGTTTGACTATTGGAGTAAGGAGATACAATTAAAGCTATAAAATAGTTTTCGGTTTGGAGAAAATTCGATACCAAGAAGGAATCCGTAACAAAGTTTACTCAGAAGTGAATTAATAATTTTTCTTATCGGACTAATAAATTAGACCCTGAACAGACCGTTATGAGGTACCCACCCATCATTCTTAACGTAGAATTTTTCGATACCTATTATATTTTATTGACATATGCAAAGTATATCTTTATATATTACTAATATAAATATAAATTTCGCCTTTTTTATTCACAGATTTGAAATTACAAACTTCTGATATTTGTATCTATGGTATCCAATGAGTTATTAAAAAAATATATTTTTGTGGAGTTCCAGTAATGAGGTGGTGTATTTTTATTTATAGACCAAGGATGTTATGTTGACACTGTGAATAAAAAATCTAAAAACAGAAGATCTAAATCAATGTATGGATGACCAGTTCTGTTCAATTACAACAAAGTAACCAGCAAATGTGCCTCATTAATACTCCTTAAAGTGCAGAGAAGTAAACACACTTTAAAAGAGGCTAAGTCAGTTTTTATGTCATCCATAACACTTTTGTTTATTTACAAAACTTTACATTCGAGCATATTAATGGGTGCATTACATTATTTTCGTGCCTTCTACTATTTAATATTCACTACCCTAATCAAATATGAACAGAATTTTTGTTTGCATACAAGGCAAGTCAGGCCATCATTCGATTGGATGAGTATGGGAAACCGCCCGGAACTACTCTCAAACTGGCCAGTACGAGCAATTTTTATCAGTTCAGGGCTAAACCAAGCCGATCCTCGTCTTCTTGTTGCGTTATTATGCCATTATTTTCCGTCTCGCTCAGCTACATTAAATCCGCATCTTAGTGTTACCGTAGAAAATGTTCAAATGTGTATGAATTCCTAAGGGATCGAACTGCTTACGTCATCGGTCCCGAGACTTACACACTACTTAAACTAACTTAAACTAATCTATGCTAAGAACAGCACACACACGCAGACCGTAAGTGATATGCGTACCAAATTTGGTTGAAATCGGTTGAGTGGTTCAGAGGGAGATGTGAAACATACGTAGATTCATACATATATACATTTCTATGATTTGTGTTAATTTACTTCTGCATAGTTTTTTAAAGTGCCTCTCAGTGGAAAGTGGAACAGAAAAATATGCGCTTGTGACTAAAGCCGCGTTTCCACATTCAGCACCACTTTTACATTTACGCGGTCCAATACCATCGTCCGAGAGCCTGACCTCGAATGAAAGTTACATAACAAATCATTTGGGGGCTACAGAACTAAAAGTGTTGCAAGACGAAATAAATCAAGTGTCAGGGCACAACAGTCAGGGAGCATTTCATTCCTGGCTGTGACAGCTAAAAATTCGCACTTATAAGTTGTTTAGTCGTTGTTTTCTACAATATACAGACCACGCCCTATATTTTGACTAAATATAACTTGGAAAAAAATTGATAAACTTGCTTCACTCTGCACCTTTGTGTTGTTCATCACTCAATGAAGTCCATGAGAAAAGGTTACAGAACGTGCTATTTTTCACTCCCGTACAGATTTAATACATGTCAGAAAATGAAACTGCCCTGTTTCAGACTACTGATTCAAAGTAAGTAGCATTTTAAATACTCACTGCTGCTCGATGAACACAAGCGTTCAGATTGGCTGAGCTGATACGAGAAAAAAAGCCACACTGCAGAGAACACATTCATAGAGTAAATATTCTTCTATCACGCTTCAGAGTGCGTATATGGTATTACAGTAAGTTCACTAGCTAACAACACTTTCACACGGTCTATGGAGTGTCTAAAACGCCTCCTCACTCTATTACGAGCGTAATTGTTTACAGTCGGATCGTTAATCATCAAACGGTTTGCAGTTTACGTGACCATCCACATTTGTGCTCGAGATTAATGGCATATCGTTTCTGACAGTGGTGGAAACGACTGGTAGGAACCTGACGCGTGAGGTGAACCGCGTGTAGAAGGCAAATTACCGAGCATTAGGATGGCTCTCGCATCGCGGGCTTTTGGTAGCCCGCCGACATGCATTTAACGCTCGGGCTGACTTGAATCGCGCTCTCGACAACGTGTGTCAAATCCGAAACGTCACAAATGACGTGCGTGCCAGCGAAAGCCATGAGAGAGAGCTGTGATTGCGTAGTAACATACGTCGCATTTAGATAAAGGAAACACAGCACGAATATCTGAAAAAGAGTAGTTTTAAGAAAAATAAATCTGCTGAAAATATATTTATAATATCTTTCTTCAGCAAAATAAAACACTTGCACTAAGATTTTACTCACTGTAAGTAAATTCTGTATCATATCAGTTATTTACATGAATGTTTTTTTTAATGCTCCAGAAAATAAATACAGGAGATTTAAAACGGCAAGATAATTTTTCAGAAATATTATTACATTGTTTCAAAATTCCTGACGTAAATCTGCAGACAGTACTTCCCTTGTTTTCGTTTAGATGGTGCCAGCTTCTCACACTTTAATACATTTGATCCAAGAGAGTGAATGATGTTTGAATCATAGGAAGAACAAAGAATGCAAGTTTCACGCATCAGCAGAACTCTTAAATGTGAAATAGGACAAAATGTATTTAAATGCGAAATTACCATGACAGCTATTGATATCGAATGAAACAATTAGTTTACTACTACCAATCACTGTTTATTTGTATCCACAAAGCGTTTCGAAAGTTTAAACATCCATCTTTAGGTGGATTTACTTGTGTTGCTATGACGTGTGTGCGCGCGTTCTGTTACGATTTTGGGGTAACTTGTGGCATTGTCTCCAGTTGTAAAAGGCTCATATCTCTGTAACACATCGCATCGAAACTGTCATATTCTGTAAACAAAGATTACCTGTGATGTGTTACAACAGGGAAAGGAACCTGTCACCATTGGAGACAGTGCCTCAAGTTATCCCATAATCGTAACACGACACACACATATGTCATACTAACACATGTAAACCTACCTGATGATAGAGTTTTAAACCTTAAAACGATTTGGGGATACAAATAAACAGCGGTGATAAGAGTAGACATATTGTTTCAGTGGACAAAATGTATCTTCACCTGTTAGCGATAGTCGCTGAAGTAAAGCAATGAAGCACTGTTCGAAATTTTTTAACAATTTTTTCCCTTTGTATACTATACAAATATTTTAAATTTATAGCCTATGTCCGTCCGAATGTTCATTGGGGCATCGCGTGAAAATTTGAAGTAAATCGATCATATACATTTCTTATGTTACGTGTTAATTTACGTATTATGCGTATAAAAAAGTGGTGTATGATAATACGCGTGTTTCGCATGCAACGTTGTTTCGAAATTTCAAAGCAATCGCTGAAGAGCCTTCGTATTTTTGAGATTTTGAACAAACGGGCACTTATATTTTTATTTATATTGATTATTATTATTATTATTATTATTATTATTATTATTATTACACATATTTCTCTCTAGCACTGCCGATACAATTCTCTTATACAGAAATGACATAATGACGTACGTTTAGTGATACAGAACGTCCTCTCATCATACATACGATGAAGGAAAATCATCTGTAAATGCAAATAGTTTTCGCAGGTGATAAGAACAAAGTCGAAGGAAAGACAGTCGAGATGTGACTGTGAAGTTAAGTTTGCTTTGGGGGGAGTTGCATGAGGGAAGCTCTACATTAGCTAAGACATCCGTACCAAAATGTTACACTTAGCGAAGAAAATGTAATTATACGTATGTAGGTATGATTGCGGTTATTAAAACACTGACTAGAGATGGCTTCCTGATAGTCTGGTAATTTTATTAACAGAAAAATGCTCAAAAATTCGACATTAATTTGATGTAGAAATCTTATCGAGACAGCTAACGCAGACGGAGGGAACGCAGCTTTCCTACAGCCAGTTTACGACTGACCTAATTCAGACCTCGTTGCTATCTCCGGATCTTTATTCATTTCAGAATTTATGGTGTATCCTCAAGAGCAAAGTTAGTTAAAGGCCAAGAGAGGAAATAAAAGTGGATGGTGGAAGAAGAATTGTCCACTATTCAGTCAGAATACGCTATAAAGAATAAGAAAGAGCCGTGTAACATAAATAGCAGGAAGAGAAGTCATCAAACAAGGCATTAAGAGAACTGTTTATTTCTGTAAGACAGCATTGTTATTACTTGAGATCCAGGTGAATGGTTAGTAAAATGGAACCCAATTATGTTTCCTTTGTTATGGTTTCGCATGTTTCCTTATTTTACAAACATTGTTTATCGATAAAATATGCAGGTTAAATACAAAATTATCGTGAATTCATATAACTAATACGATTCATTCGTAAATATCAAGGAAAAACAAACACCGGTGACAACATGGTTGAGAGACATTGTACTATTTTTTATTTTAAACGGTTTTTGTTACGGCATGGTATTACAGATCGCGAGTTGAACATAGGGGTTAACTCAAACCTCAAAGCTGTGTGAATTCCTAAGGCACCAAACTGCGAAGGTCATCGGTCCCTAGACATATACACTACTTAAACTAACTTAAAATAACTTATGCCAAGAACAACGCACACACCTATGCCCGAAGGAGGACTCGAACCTCCGGCGGGTGGGGCCGCGCAGTCCGTGACACGGCGCGCGGCTAGGGGGTTAAAAAAACGTGAAGATTATTATGACTACCCATAACAGAGACAAATCTAACTAAATGAACCAGCTGCTTGCACATTATGGATATAAGCGTCTGAAGTACTAAGATTCGTGAAGCAAATATTAGAGTTAATGGTCTACTCAACATGTGGCTCATTATACACGGAGCCCTTCCTTTGATAAGCAAGTGATTGTAAAAGTCGGCAGCAGTGACCATCTAGACCGCGCAACGCCGGATTCGACCTTATTGTTTTAGAGATGCCATAAGGAGACAACATCGACGATCTAAAACATTATAACCATTGCCTACCGCGAGACTGAACTTGGGTTGGTGGCGTTCTGTACATTTCATATAATAGCATTCAGTCAGCCTGTCTTGTATACAAGAAGAGCACAGACGAATAGGGCAAAATTCTGCCAACGACAGAGGTAAGAAGTACGGCAATCCACCGAGATACACGACTTTGAGGAATGGCAGATTATTATGTACCGGCGTCTGAGAACCGTCTCCGAAAGGGTGAAGCTTGTCGTATGTTCGCGAATTACTGTATGGAGCATCTATGAAGAGTGGTTGTAGGTCGTTGAATCCACGACTAGGCGATGATTTACTGGACGTCCACATACTGTCACAGAACGAAGTGGTCGGAAGCTTGTCTGTTCTGTAATGTAGGATAGGCGGCAATCTGTGGCAGGTCTGACGACAGAGTACACTGCTGGTTTAGGTAGAAGAGTTTCCGAGCACACCTTTCAGCGCACGTTGTTGAACATCGAGAAGCGGACAACCTCTACACCAGGGCTGGGCAAATAGCGCGGGCGCTCGCAGATGCCCTGTAAGGTCTGGCCGCGGCTGCCCCCACTCTGCCAGCCTGGAATACCCCCACCACCTACTCGCCTAGCCACTCACGTCACTGCACCGAACTGAGCCACTCCGTCCGTTTACTTCCCGTCGTTTCCATTGTCCGTGGGGACATCGCGTTCAGTGCTTGTGATAAAACAGAACTGGTTGGGGGCAGGGGTGGGGGGGATGGCTGAAGAGGAGTTAAAATAGTTGAAACGAAAGTCCTTTGAACCCACACTCGTTAATCCACAGTGTGAAGAAGAGTACTTTTTTGTTGGAACGCAAACCGGACCTCAGTGTTTGATTTGCAATGCAACATTGTCTTCACGGAAGAAGTACAATGTGAAGCGACACTGTCAACTACTTCGCGAGAAGGATATAGTCCGTTTGAATAATGAAGGAAGAAAAGCCAAACTTAGCGAACTGAAGCAGAAAAGGAGACAGACATACGTATACATGTAGATAGTTATGACACTGATTCACATTATTACTGTTATTAATATGTTACGTGAATTTTCCGTGACTCTTACCTTCTCTTGTACGTACGTACAGAACGAAAACCGCAGCATCCACAACGATGCAGCGATGTCAGTAAGCTATCTTGTAGCTCTTAAAATAGCTAAAACATCACGGCCCTTCGGCGATGGAGAATTTGTGAAAGAATGTTTTGTTGCTGTCGCAACAATTTTGTGTCCAGCAAGTCTTCCTGTTTTGAGAACGGTTTGCAGGAGCATTTAAGAAATGGCACACGATGTGGGAGTTCAACTGAGAAACAGGATCAAATGTTTGGTTTTCTTTTCATTAGAATTGGACGAAACACTGATGTATGTGATGTTGCTCAACTTGCAGTCTTTTTGCGTGGAGCTGATGCTCAGTTTAATGTGACTGAGGAACGCCTCGATTTAGTGCCAATGCATTACACAACAACGGCCGACGATATACAGGGTGTCCCAAAAAGAATAACCCGATTTTAAATAGAATTATTTATCAGGAAGAAGGGCTTAACACTAACAAATTGCGTACTAAATTACTCAGAAAAAGACAGAAGTTTATAAAAATCCATCGTTAATGCTCAATATGTCCTCCATTGGCTGCACAGACGACATCTAGCCGATTGCCGAATTCATCCCAAACTAAACGTATGGTGTCTTCTGTCACTGAAGCTCCAGCAGCTGGTGTTCTGGTTCTTAGTTCATCCATGTCACGAGGTAAGGGAGGAATGTAAACACTTTGTTTAACATATCCCGACAGGAAGAAATCACATGGTGTTAAGTCATGGGACCTAGGAGGCCAAGAGTGAAAAGTCTGGTCTCGCAGTCCTGTACGCCCAATCCAAAGTTGAGGCACGTTGGCATTGTCAGAGTAAAGTTGTGGGAATAACCAGTTCCGTAGCATTGCAAGATATGATTGTCCTGTTACAGTTTCTTCCTCAATAACGTAGGGTCCATAAACCTTGCTTTGCAAAACAGCACAAAAAACATTCACTTTTGGTGAATCTCGTTCGTGTTCAATTGTTTCATGCGTATTTTCGAGCCCCCATATACGCACATTATGACAGTGAACTTTACCGCTAATATGGAAAGTTGCCTCACGCACTATGGGACTTAACTGCTGAGGTCATCAGTCCCCTAGAACTTAGAACTACTTAAACCTAACTGACCTAAGGACATCACACACATCCATGCCCGAGGCAGGATTCGAACCTGCGACCGTAGCAGTCGCGCGGCTCCAGACTGTAGCGCCTAGAACCGCTCGGCCACTTCGGCCGGCTCACCCGTACAGGGCCAACCGTTGCATGGCAGACGATACACAAACTTCGGGTAAGCACGTTTTACATTTACGTCCCACACACGTATGTTGTGCCACATATGAATGGCTTCCCAATAACCGTGTACCGGTGTCGATTTCACGGACGCCACATACGCGTGAAATGACCTCGGACGTATGTGTGTTCGACCTGCACTACGTATATTAGCTTGAAATTACCATTAAATCAGTACCATTAGATACTGACGGGCGTTGATATACATCAAAGGGGACAGTTAAAAATGTGTGCCCCGACAGGGACTCGAACCCGGGATCTCCTGCTTACATGGCAGACGCTCTATCCATCTTTTTTTTTATTGTTCTCATTTTGTTCGTCATATTTGTTCGGTGTGGATGTCCCGTGACACGCTTTTAAGGTCAATGTTGAGCCGTTGACTCAGTTTTTTTTTTTTTTTTTTTATTACAGAGAGCACGCAGCCCTCTGACCGAACACGCTGAGCTACGTGCCGGCGTCCATCTAAGCCAGCGAGGGCACAGAGGATAATGCGACTGCAGGGATTTATCGCCGGCAAGCTTCCCGTGAGACCCACATTCTCAGCCTAGAGTCCACACATAACATTCGTCGTGCCCCTGCCTTTATACCCATTACTCGCGGCAGACAATCCACCGAGTCCCTAAGAGTTCAGGCAAATCCTGTGCACCCGCACTGAAGGAGGTCATCAGCCGGTTAGCCTTAAACGATATGAAGATGGCATCTGTTCTTTCGGACATGTCGAATATTTGCTGATAAAGACTGATTTATGTGTTTTAAGATCGATGACACGTAAGTAAAAAAGAGTGAAAAGCAGAGTTCTTCCACTTAAAAGCTGTCCCCAGGATGCAATATTGCAGGATTCACATAAAACTTTACCTGTATACTGTAATGTTGAAAAACATATCCGTCTTATGAATACGCTAGTGTTAAACACTCAGTAGAGGTTACATAGTAGACAATTCTTGCATTTTTATTAGTTTACATATGATATTTGTGTATAATATGCATGACAATACACTACGTAACGTTTTCCATGATACAGGGTGGTCCACTGATCGTGACCGGGCCATATATCTCACGAAATAAGCGTCAAACGAAAAAACTACAGAGAACAAAACTTGTCTAGCCTGAAGGGGGAAACCAGATGGCGCTATGGTTGGCCCGCTAGATGGCGCTGCCATAGGTCAAACGGATATCAACTGCGTTTTTTTTAAAATAGGAACCCCCATTTTTATTTATATGTAATAAACCATAGCGCCATCTGGTTTTCCCCTTAAAGCTAGACAAGCTTGTTCTTTGTAATTTTTTCGTTTGATGCTTATTTCGTGAGATATTTGGCCTGGTCTTGATCAATGGACCACTATGTATACTACATGTTTTCTGAATTTACCTTGCAGTCTTATTTTTTATGATGAAAAGTCGCGTTGAGGGTTATTAAACACGGCAGGAACGGAAACATTAGGCTACGATATAGATCAACCTGTTCCCAAAATCATTACTTTGCTTAACATTAGTTGGCTTCACCAACTCTCAACTGGATTAGCACGTGTCAACAGAATCTAGACCTGGGGCTATTCTACACAAGCAAGACTTCAGGCCAGGTAAAACAGGCCACGTAAAACACAAAGTGTAAAATTTCTCTGAGAGCAAATTGGCTCCTTGGTTCATTTCATTGTCGGACATACATTCACAGCACGCGACACTAAGTTCTTTGAACGAAGTACGAACGTCGCTCAAGAAATGGCACATGGTGTCGAATGCTATAATGTTCAAACGTTACTTTTAATTGCTACTGGGACTTCCAGTTGCTACTGAAAACGCAGTCACACTGGATAACGCGACGAAACATTCAATGAAGGAAGTGCGAACTTCAGCCAACAGACAGCGTGGGTGATGGTTCCCGAA
The DNA here is from genome assembly GCF_023864275.1 of Schistocerca cancellata. Taxonomy (NCBI): domain Eukaryota; kingdom Metazoa; phylum Arthropoda; class Insecta; order Orthoptera; family Acrididae; genus Schistocerca; species Schistocerca cancellata. Next base: position 184,572,235 of record NC_064627.1, on the reverse strand, counting down.
ACCTTTCTTTTCATCCCATTTCTTTTTTCCATTACACGTTCCACGGGCTCAGTAATTCGCTTCATTTCTGCGAAGTTGGAACACTTGAACTTCGCTGAAGTCATTTCGACAACTGTTGTATGCACTGTGGTACATGGATGCCCATACGATACTTTATAGGGGAAGGGTGGGGTGGGGATTCCCAAATCTTCAGGTTTTACCATCCCCAGTGAAATACTAAGGAAAGACTTAAAAACAGTATTTATAAAAAAGAGACATTTAAAAATTGAATAATAAGTGGACACTAGCCGCTCAGGCGAAAGTACGTTTTTCTCATGTATCCGTATTATAATAATTTCTCTGTGTAAGTTTCGAGGGCAAAGAAATATAAAGATGCAATCGAAACAAAATGATCTAAAGAGACGACAAGGTGCGCTATTTCGTTAATTTTTTAGTCGTCTTCACTTCTTCTCTTGTCTTGGTTGCGAGTAGACCGACATATTGCGAGTGCTGTCAAATGTAAGCGTATTTGTACTAATTAAGATGATAATACATTGATTTAATATTATTGTTCACTTTCAATTTGTAAGAGATGATCCCGATTTCATGTCCGCCTTCTTTCAATTAGCCTGCAGTCGAGTAATTTACAGTGCAACAATCGCAGCGGCCGATGCAGCCAACGGCGCCATTACGTGGCGATATTAACTTATAAAAATTAGCGGAAGCGAAAAACTCGTCCGCTATTAACATAATATACGTTTATCTCCACAGTCGCCCGAAGTTGCAGAAAATATGTGGCTTTAAGATTCTTATTTTCAGTACAACAGGCGAGAGCCAGAGCCAGGACTCCGACTACAATGCAATGGTTAACGGAGGTAAGAAAAAATACTCTCGCCCTTGTGTGAGCTGGAATTGTAATTAATAACTAAAGATTTTTTGCTTTAAAGTGAACTGACTAGTCGAGGAAATTAATATGAGTAGTTTATTCCATTGTTCAACTTATATGCTCATGTTTTTAAGATTCAGGGAGTCTTACAGTCATTAACGTAACAAATAATTTCCACTGAAGCTTAATATTGTTAAAAAAGAGACAACTTCACAAAAGCATTTAATTGTAAATCAAAATTGAATGAAATATCATTTTGATTAAGGCCCACCGCGCAAGTTGGCAACAATCACCATTACCAATCAATTTGTGTAGTAAATAGTAAATTAAATTACGTCTGCCGACGGACGCGAGAAGGTACGGAGTATCCTTAATATTTTGGAAGACGGTTGTAAGTCGCCATAAGAATGTTCCAGTTTCAACCCTGTTAAAAACCTGCGTCAAAGTGACTTTTAAATCATTTTCTTGGAAGAAAAACAGCTGACTACACCATGTTTTTTTTTCTTTTCCCTGAGAGCTAGGGGAGGGGGCAGGTACCCCCGCCCCCCTTGCCTTCGGGTATGGGTGCTCTTGCTGTAGTATGTTACGTAATGCTGAGTAAACAAAAGAGTGTCTTGAAGAGTGGAATCACGTAACATTATGTGATTAACTGATGAAACAATTCAAACTGCGTAGCGTTCTCGCTTCCCACGCCCGGGTTCCCGGGTTCGATTCCCGGCGGGGTCAGGGATTTTCTCTGCCTCGTGATGGCTGGGTGTTGTGTGCTGTCCTTAGGTTAGTTAGGTTTAAGTAGTTCTAAGTTCTAGGGGACTGATGACCATAGCTGTTAAGTCCCATAGTGCTCAGAGCCATTTTTAAATTCAAACTGCCGATTGTCAGATAGCCTCTGACTTCGAATTACAGAAATTTTGCAGATCCGTCTGTAACAACAATTGCTTCGATTCATCGAGTGTACCAAAACAAGTGGATTTCCTCGATTTATCGATATTTTTTTTCAAGGGCTTGACAATAAGTTTGATTTGTCGATAAATTCTATCTACGAAATTTCCAATTAGTAAGTTTTGACTGTACTGAATACAATACTGCCTTCAGACCACCTTGAGGCTTAGCTTTCTAGATAAGTTAGTAACAGGAGTGGGCGTTGCGAGAGTAATCGATACTGCAGAACCGTTGCGTGTGCTGATTACGTAATTTGGCGGTCAGCCACGAATAAGCCGATTACATCCGCCCCTCACCCTACATCCTAATGCCAGTACAGGATACCAGTGTCCAGTCACTATTTAATTTCGTACTTCCGTGTCTTCTCAACTTTTTATAGATATAGGAGCGCTGCCGTGCAATAGTATTTCGAGGGAACAACGTCGACAGTGCGGCCTGCCGCAATCGATACACGGAAAGAGGGGATTTCCCCTCCGACACGTCGCCGCTCCCTCCCTCAGCTCACAGGTCGTGAAATCCTGTTGTTCTTCCATTACTGGCCAGGTTTGCGCCGCCATAAATTTTTCCTCGCAGCATCGCGGCTACTGTCAACTCACGGGCCATGCTCCTTCGCTTTTTTTTTGCACTCAATGATGAAGCCACCTATCTAGACACACTTTTCCACTTTGGCACGCAGTAAGTCCTCCACACAGGACCGCGAAGTCTCAGCACCGCAACTCTACGCAGGCTGTTTTGCCTGTTGTGAATAATTCGTTATCGCTGCTGGAGACTCAGATGGAGATTTATGCCGTCTCTTGGGTCGCAAGTTTCATTTGTCCCCCTCCCCCACAGCCAATCCCAATCTACCTGAATTATAAAGTTCTTCTTCTACTGCAGCACATCAGACAGTTGCCAGCCCGACTTCAGAAATTCATCCCAACTTTAGCATGGTGTTCCTATATACAGTTTGGGTTTTGGGAACGTCAATAGCTTCATTAGACACTACTCATACATATTTCCTAAATCGCTTTTACATTTTTCGTAACAGTGTTGTATTTATCTGTGTCGGCGGATATGTTTATTCATTTACCGCTAATCACTTCACGAGTGGCTCAGTGAGCAGCTGGCTGTGCCAAGTGTGGAGTGCTGAAAATCTTGAGTATTCTGCGGATTGGGCACTCATGGAAAAGAAGGACTGTGGCGTTGTCTACTTACACCGGAGCTGACCCTTTCTCTCAGAGTTTACTCCTATAATAGTAATGGACTTCGTGCTTGTATGCCTTCTTAATAAAAAAAATGGTTCAAATGGCTCTGAGCACTATGGGACTTCACATCGGAGGTCATCAGTCCCCTAGAACATAGAACTACTTAAACCTAACTAACCTAAGGACATTACACACATCCATGCCCGAGGCAGGATTCGAACCTGCGACCGTAGCGGTAGCGCGGTTCCGGACTGAAGCACCTAGAACCGCTCGGCCACAACGGCCGGCTCCTTCTTAATCCTTATTGTATTTTTTTTAGTATGTTTTGGTGACACAATGAAAAAGGTGCTCGAGGGTTTGGTATTTTTCGTACCAGTATTTGAGAAATTCAATACTTATATGCTGTTCGTAAATAAGAACTTAAGTAGATATACGTTATTTGACAGAAATTACGGAGTGGACCCCTTGCACTTCTCGAAGTTTATGTGCGATATGCAGTGATCAGCCAGAACATTATGACAACTAACTTAACATGGATATAAACCCGTCCAGGCTATACCAACGTCACATGTCGAGGAATGACTGCTAGTCAGCCACACGCATGGTGCATGTAGTATTAGTGAGCGTGCTGCCGTCAGGAGGCTGGGGAAGGCGCGTGATCGATGTGAGTATGTCAGCAGTCAAATTGCGATGGCCCGGAGGCTCTGCTTGTCTGGTGTTCGAGTAGTGTCGTGGTGAGTGTCTTAAATATGTGGTGAAACCACGTCCAGACGTCGTGAGTTTTGGCGGCCACCCCCCACCCCCCACCACCCAAACAAAGTTCCAAAAATACGCAGTAATAGAATTCCAAGAACCAAGTCAATGCTGAACACCTCTCTTGAATGCAGGGTATTCAGATTTGAAAGTGAAAGCGCCTAGAACCGCTCGACTACCCCGGCCGGCGTACCTGTTGTCCCGCTGCTAATAACCGATTCGCGGTAGTTCTTATAGACAAATTTGGGATCATCAGGCCTCTTATCTGTGCTGTGGCAGCTGTACGATCTGCCAGTGTTGGCCTAATACGACGATCCTGGCGCACGTATACGCTGCGTGAACGTCCAGAACCTCGTCTACGAGTGCGAGAACTTTCATGTGACCACTGACATCAGCGTCGTTGCGCAACTGATGCAGCTCGTCGAACTTGTCTGGCAGTTCTCCGAAAAGGTCATTCCGCCAACCGAAAGATCACAATTTGACCCTTTTCAAACTCGCTCAGTTGTCTACTGGAAGCACGAGTGCGTCTCCATGGCGTGGTTGTGTGCTTGCTTCACACCTTGGCACGACTGTAAGCCTTCTAGCAGTGAGTATTCCCTATTAAAACATAGACACAGAGGCGCTCTGGTAACTGTGCTGCTACGTTGTCTGTTGGCGGACGACGTTGAAACCGTTATCAGTATATCTACTTGTCCCCCAGGTGACATATGCCTCACCGGATTAAAATCGATAACATCTTTGCAGGTGCACTATTTATTTCCTGCAGCGTAAATTAAGATTTTTTTCGTAAAAAGAGATGGTTCCTCGAACCTCACTTCCACCGTTTAGTGTCCAAGCCGCACAGCAGGCAGCTTGTAAGGTGCCAGGACATGGGCACTTACACGTTAGCTTACCAACATTAGTATTAATAATAAAGAGACTGGCAAGGGCATCAGATCATGACTCTATTGAATTATGATAAATATGAGGCACTCTCGGGCAGTATTCCCTACATGTCTGCATGATTAAGTCGCTAACTTAAAGCGTTGGTGAAAAGTATCAGAAGTTGAGAATTGTGGAATATAAAGTCTGCAGCTGGCCTTAGCTCGCCGGGCCGCCGTGGGCGGCAGGTAGCGGTCACCGGAACCGGCGCTTTTGGGGATAGCCCGGCATCCGGAGCCACCTGTGCCGGGAAACATGTGACGAAGACGGCAATTTCGTTTGCCTAGGGGCGTTATGACCAACTTGATCATTGGGTAGATTTCAGGAGGGATTTCGGCGATGATAGAGCGTTCGACATTGGCAAAAACTGAGTATTCTTCCGCCGCGTTTTCGTACTCGTGGGAGACGGGAGAATTGTGGAGAGAGACGACTTCGCCTTCAGCCATCGAGCGGTACGGACTTGGAGACGGCTCTTGGCCATCGTCTTCGAAGGGAGATATACGGTCTGTATCGCAGGACTGCACCAACGCGTGTTCCGTGCAGAGTTCTGCGGTTAGAGCTCTTCGTGTGCTCGGAAGCGAGATTTCCACCAACGCTTAACCACTTCCAACAACCTACCTAATATTGTTGATCTGGTGGTTATCCTTGCTAGGTGCCGAGTATTTATCAACGCAGCTGCCGGTAATAGGGGCACGTAATAGCAAATTGTTAATGTGCCATTCTCAGGAGTGTGTGGGTGGACAAAGAAATTCACTTTTTTTTTGTAAATTTTGTCAGTTGTGGGGGATATCAAATTAAAATGCCAATATTACAATCGAATTATCAACTTCACTGTAGCTAGCATTTACCCTGTCCCCGCAAGCTTTACATGTACTCTAGTCACTGAACAGCTTGCCCAGACGGGAAGGAAAGAAGGTTTGCGGTCTTCTATGTCAGCGATTATGGAAATGGAAGAGGAGGTAGATGAAGATTAAATGGGAGATATGATACTGCGTGAAGAGTTTGACAGAGCACTGAAAGACGTAAGTCGAAACAAGGCCCCGGGAGTAGACAACATTCCATTAGAACTACTGACGGCCTTGGAAGAGCCAGGCCTAACGAAACTCTACCATCTGGTAAGCAAGATGTATGAGACAGGCAAAATTCCCTCAGACTTCAAGAAGAATACAGTAATTCCAATCCCAAAGAAAGCAGGTGTTGACAGATTTGGAAATTACCGAACTATCATTTTTAATAAGTCACAGCTACAAAATACTAACGCGAATTCTTTACAGACGAATGGAAAACCTGGTAGAAGCTGACCTCGGGGAAGATCAGTTTGGATTCGGTAGAAATGTTGGAACACGTGAGGCAATACTGACCCTACGACATGTCTTAGAAGATAGATTAAGGAAAGGCAAACCTATGTTTCTAGCATTTGCAGAGTTACAGAAAGCTTTTGACAATGTTGACTGGAATACTCTCTTTCAAATTATGAAGGTGGCAGAGGTAAAATACAGGGAGCGAAAGGCTATTTACAATTTGTACAGAAACCAGATGGCAGTTATAAGAGTCGAGGGACATGAAAGTGAAGCAGTGGTTGCAAGGGAGTAAGACAGAGTTGTAGCCTCTCCCCGACGTTATTCAATCTGTATATTGAGCAAGCAGTAAAGGGAATAAAAGAAAAATTCGGAGTAGGTATTAAAACCCATAGAGAAGAAATAAAAACTTTGAGGTTCGCCGATGACATTGTAATTCTGTCAGAGACAGCAAAGGACTTGGAAGAGCAGTTGAACGGAATGGACAGAGTCTTGAAAGGAGGATATAAGATGAACATCAACAAAAGCAAAACGAGGATAATGGAATGGAGTCGAATTAAATCGGGTGATGCTGAGGGAATTAGATTAGGAAATGAGACACTTAAAGTAGTAAAGGAGTTTTGCTATTTGGGGAGCAAAATAACTGATGATGGTCGAAGTAGAGAGGATATAAAATGTAGACTGGCAACAGCAAGGAAAGCGTTTCTGAAGAAGAGAAATTTGTTAACATCGAGTATTGATTTAAGTGTCAGGAAGTCGTTTCTGAAAGTATTTGTATGGAGTGTAGTCATGTATGGAACTGAAACATGGACTATAAATAGTTTGGACAAGAAGAGAATAGAAGCTTTCGAAATGTGGTGCTACAGAAGAATGCTGAAGATTAGATGGGTAGATCACATAACTACTGAGGAGCTATTCAATAGAATTGGGGAGAAGAGGAGTTTGTGGCACAACTTGACTAGAAGAAGGGATCGGTTGGTAGGACATGCTCAAGGCATCAAGGAATCACCTATTTGGTACTGCGGGGCAGCGTGGAGGGTAAAAATCGTAGAGGGAGACCAAGAGATGAATACATTAAGCAGATTCAGAAGGATGTAGGTTGCAGTAGGTACTGGGAGATGAAGAATCTTGCACAGGATAGACTAGCATGGAGAGTTGCATCAAACTAGTCTCAGGCCTGAAGACCACAACAATAACAACAACATGTCAGCGATGGACAAATAAGGTTACAAGCTCTTATAATATGCGTAATTTTAGCCACTGACATGTAACGAAAACGACAGGCGCGATACATTGTAGGAACAGAAATCACGGGACGCTGCAGTACAGTCGCTCGCTACGAGTAGTCGACTGAGACAAGAATGTCGCTCTAGTAGGAGGGGCTTTAAGTGGGCGGTGGCTGGGGTGTTCGCCGCTGTTGGACGGCGGCCACGGGCGCGGTCTTCCGCCCGTTGTCAGGTGCGCTGCGGTCTACAGGAGACTGCGGTCATTACCACTGCGGCCGGCCATGGCCGCGGGCCGCTGTAATCCCCTGCCAAATGGCGCGAGGCCCGGCGCGGCCCGGGCCGCGGTTAGCCCGCCCGCCTGCTCCAGGGAATCCTTTTCACGCCCCACTTGCCACGGTCCGGCACGTCTGAATGCGGAACTAGCCCGCCTCGGCCCTGTGAAAAAGGGCTGGAAGCGATGACGCTGCAGCGAGAGAACTGCCCCCACTGGCGAACGAGGCCGTCTCCGGCGAGGGAAAAGGCAAAAACAAAAGGGAGATAAACGGTATCAGTTGTAACTGACAACGGAATCTCCCCATCGCACCCCCTTCAGATTTAGTCATAAGTTGGCACAGTGGATAGGCCTTGAAAAACTTGTAAGTAGGCTGTTTATGTTTTCTTTATGTAAGTAGGCTGTTTATGTTTTCTTATTGGCAACGTTACGTAGCGCTCTGTATGAAAATCACTGGCTGTACTGTGTGCAGTCTGTGGCTAGTTTGCATTGTTGTCTGCCATTGTAGTGTTGGGCAGCGGCAGCTGGATGTGAACAGCGCGTAGCGTTGCGGAGTTGGAGGTGAGCCGCCAGCAGTGGTGGATGTGGGAAATGAGATGGCGGATTTTTGAGTACAGAATGGATATTATGAACTGCTATGTATATTATGCTTTTTCAACACTATTAAGGTAAATACATTGTTTGTTCTCTATTAATATCTTTCATTTGCTAACTATCCCTATCAGTAGTTAGTGCCTTCCGTAGTTCGAATCTTTTATTTAGCTGGCAGTAGTGGCGCTCGCTGTATTGCAGTAGTTCGAATAACGAAGATTTTTGTGAGGTAAGTGATTTGTGAAAGGTATAGGTTAAAGTTAGTCAGGGCCATTGTTTTGTAGGGATTATTGAAAGTCAGATTGCGTTGCGCTAAAAATATTGTGTGTCATTTTAAGCACAGTCTTGTATAATTGTTCTAAGGGGACGTTACAAACTGAACACAGATCAATCGAGAAAACTGGAAGAAGTTGTGTGGAACTATGAAAAAAATAAGGAAAATATACAAACTGAGTAGTCTATGCGCAAGATAGGCAACATCAAGGAAAGAGTGAGCTCAGGAGCGCCGTCGTCCCGTGGTTAGCGTGAGAAGCTGCAGAACGAGAGGTCCTTGGTTCAAGTTTTCCCTCGAGTGAAAAGTTTACTTTCTTTATTTTCGCAAAGTTATGATCTGTCCGTTCGTTCACTGACGCCTCTGTTCACTGTTATAAGTTTAGTGTCTGTGTTTTGCGACCGCGCCGCAAAACCGTGCGATTAGTAAACGAAAGGACGTGCCTCTCCAATGGGAACCGAAAACATTTGATCGCAAGCTCATAGGTCAACCGATTCCTCCACAGGAAAACACGTCTGATATATTCTATACGACACTGGTGCCCGCATGTGCGTCACATGACACGAATATGTTGTCGACCCACGTAACTTGTACACTTGGCGAATGGGTAAAAAGATTCTTCTACCTTACCCAATTTATTTTTTCTTGTGGATGTGACAATGACTCCCAAAAAAGTGATGAAAACATAAGAGTTTGCCACAAATGAATGCAACAGTTTCACAGTCGCACAGTCTTCCCTGTGCTCTGTCAAAACATATGTTTTTAACGTTTTCAAATTTGTTCGTGTGTAGACCGTTAAATCCCGCATATGTCCAAGCAAATCTGAACATGTCCTGGAATTTTGGAGAGCGAAGTTGAGTATGTGCGACAATTGTCTGAAAATAAAAAGTTATACTTTTCACTCGAGGGAAGACTGCTCACTCTAACCACGGGACCACGGCGTTCCTGAGCTCATTTTTTCCTTGATGTTGCCTATCTTGCGCATGGACTACGCAGTTTGTATATTTTGCTTATTTTTTTCATAGTTCCACACAACTTCTTCCTGTTTTCTCGATTGATCTGTGTTCAGTTTTTCAAGGCCTATCCACTGTGCCAACTTATAACTAAATCTGAGGGGGGATGCGAAGGGGAGGTTCCCTTGTGAGGAGCGTCGATTTCGCCAGTGGCATACAAAATACACTCCTGGAAATTGAAATAAGAACACCGTGAATTCATTGTCCCAGGAAGGGGAAACTTTATTGACACATTCCTGGGGTCAGATACATCACATGATCACACTGACAGAACCACAGGCACATAGACACAGGCAACAGAGAATGCACAATGTCGGCACTAGTACAGTGTATATCCACCTTTCGCAGCAATGCAGGCTGCTATTCTCCCATGGAGACGATCGTAGAGATGCTGGATGTAGTCCTGTGAAACGGCTTGCCATGCCATTTCCACCTGGCGCCTCAGTTGGACCAGCGTTCGTGCTGGACGTGCAGACCGCGTGAGACGACGCTTCATCCAGTCCCAAACATGCTCAATGGGGGACACATCCGGAGATCTTGCTGGCCAGGGTAGTTGACTTACACCTTCTAGAGCACGTTGGGTGGCACGGGATACATGCGGACGTGCATTGTCCTGTTGGAACAGCAAGTTCCCTTGCCGGTCTAGGAATGGTAGAACGATGGGTTCGATGATGGTTTGGATGTACCGTGCACTATTCAGTGTCCCCTCGACGATCACCAGTGGTGTACGGCAGTGTAGGAGATCGCTCCCCACACCATGATGCCGGGTGTTGGCCCTGTGTGCCTCGGTCGTATGTAGTCCTGATTGTGGCGCTCACCTGCACGGCGCGAAACACGCATACGTCCATCATTGGCACCAAGGCAGAAGCGACTCTCATCGCTGAAGACGACACGTCTCCATTCGTCCCTCCATTCACGCCTGTCGCGACACCACTGGAGGCGAGCTGCACGATGTTGGGGCGTGAGCGGAAGACGGCCTAACGGTGTGCGGGACCGTAGCCCAGCTTCATGGAGACGGTTGCGAATGGTCCTCGCCGATACCCCAGGAGCATCAGTGTCCCTAATTTGCTGGGAAGTGGCGGTGCGGTCCCCTACGGCACTGCGTAGGATCCTACGGTCTTGGCGTGCATCCGTGCGTCGCTGCGGTCCGGTCCCAGGTCGACTGGCACGTGCACATTCCGCCGACCACTGGCGACAACATCGATGTACTGTGGAGACCTCACGCCCCACGTGTTGAGCAATTCGGCGGTACGTCCACCCGGCCTCCCGCATGCCCACTATACGCCCTCGCTCAAAGTCCGTCAACTGCACATACGGTTCACGTCCACGCTGTCGCGGCATGCTACCAGTGTTAAAGACTGCGATGGAGCTCCGTATGCCACGGCAAACTGGCTGACACTGACGGCGGCGGTGCACAAATGCTGCGCAGCTAGCGCCATTCGACGGCCAACACCGTGGTTCCTGGTGTGTCCGCTGTACCGTGCATGTGATCATTGCTTGTACAGCCCTCTCGCAGTGTCCGAAGCAAGTATGGTGGGTCTGACACACCGGTGTCAATGTGTTCTTTTTTCCATTTCCAGGAGTGTATTATCAAAATTCGTGTTGAAACGAGTTGAAGAATCCTTAGATAGGAATAACTAAACTCCACCCGAACAGGCCATGAAGGTCCAGTCACCCTCAGACCACAGGCGTCAGTGGGTGTGTGTATGGAGGGGCATGCGGTCAGCACACCGCTCTATCGGCTGTATGTCAGTTTACGAGACCGGACCCGCTACTTATCAATCAAGTAACTCTTCAGTTTGCCTCACAAGGACTGACAAGGGAAGGCCACGTCGTTTGGAACGCAGACTTACTATGCCGGCACGGTAACTCAACGTGTTTGGTCAGAGGGCTAGCTGCCCTCTGTAATGAAAAAACTGAGTTAATGGATCAACAACGAACTGAAATGGGTGTCTTTCGACGTCCGCCCCGAGCAGATATAACGAACAAGAACGAACAAAATGAAAAAGTACTACTGTGGACGTAACGTCGAAACGTCCAACAGCTGAACCAGAACGTTTTGTTTGGGGAAGCTGTTGGGAATATAATTTTTGAAGAAGGATGACGACATCCTCTCATTTACAAAAAACAGATAAAACGAAAGAAAACGAACAAAATGAGATTAAAAAAAACACTACCAAATTTTTAATAGCCGGCACGGTAGCTCAGCGTGTTTGGTCAGAGGGTTAGCTACCCTTTATAATAAAAAAACTGAGCGAACGGATCATCGAACAAACTGAACGGGTGTCATCGGACGCCCGCCCTGAACAAATTCAACGAACAATATAGAACAATTTTTTTTTAAAGAAGAAGTGGATCGCTGGACCGAGTTCCGTTCGTCAGTTTTTTTTTTTTAATTTTCAACACAGTCATTTTTTTTTACTATTTATATTACAATTGATATAATGGAAAAATACGTGTAATCGGATGAACTTTTATTAAATTTACAATGTTATTTGGCAGTCTACTAATTTTTATTATCACAAATAGTGCAATATTCATAGCTATCGACTAGTAAACGACCAAACGCATAAAGTTATACTGAAAATGCATGCTTGTCCGTGATTTGAGAAATCCCTTATACCTGGAAGGAGCCCGAAACGACTAGTTACATCCAAGTTTTGACCGGTACAGACGGCTTTCGAAAGATGTACAACTAATCGTCGCTTTCGACATTACGAGTACAAGTTGCAGGATGGTATTTTTCGTAAAAAACATGGAAAACAAAGTTAAACGGCACCAACTGCATTGAATAAATGCTATGTTTCCGCAAACGCAAGGTCTTTTGACGTTTTCCGTGGAAAAACAAACCTCGTTAACGTTTTCAAAAACCTCTCTTTCAGACGATAGTTTGGAAGCAAACTATGCATAACGCAGTATTTCCTTAAAAATCGGCGCTGATAATTGGTTATGCAGTATGGAGTGTATTTTATTAGCGTCTTCCGAGAAGCAATTTCTCGCTCTCTTTCGATTAAATACGAACAGCTTTGAAGACACGGACAAGCATGCATTTTCGGTATCATTTCATGCGTTTGGTCGTTTACTGGTCGATAGTTATGAATATTATATTATTTGTGATGATAAAAATTAGTAGACTGCCAAATGGACATTGTAAATTTAATAAAAGTGCATGCTGAGCAATTATATACAACCGCTGGCTCACAGAAAGTTCCATACCCAAAGACTGGCAAATTGCTCAATAAAAAAATGGTTCAAATGGCTCTGAGCACTATGGGACTCAACTGCTGTGGTCATAAGTCCCCTAGAACTTAGAACTACTTAAACCTAACTAACCTAAGGACAGCACACAACACCCAGCCATCACGAGGCAGAGAAAATCCCTGACCCCACCGGGAATCGAACCCGGGAACCCGGGCGTGGGAAGCGAGAACGCTACCGCACGACCACGAGATGCGGGCAATTGCTCAATACCCAAAAGGGAAATAGGAGTAATTTCCCATTATATCATTATATTTTTCCATTATATCAGTTGTAATATATATAGTGTTGAGAATAAAAAAAAAACTGACGAACGGAACTCGGTCCAGCGATCCAGCGGCTTGAACGCCAACCACTTTTTTTTTTTTAATTTGTTGTATATTGTTCCCTGAATTTGTTCAGAGCGGACGTCTGATGACACCCGTTCAGTTTGTTCATTCATCCGTTCGCTCAGTTTTTTTATTATAAAGGTAAGCCAAGGCGCTGACCGAACACGCTGAGCTACCGTGCCGGCACCACTCGGCTGTAGCCGCTTCATGGTTAAAATCGCTATGCACAGATATATATTTGACGACCGAAATTATCTTGCGATTTTCTCAGTAACGCTTGAGAAATACGCGCTACTGCTTACACATTTTGTTGTCCTCATGGAGTACTACGAGTGTACGAAGTTTACAGTAAATCCGCGTTCCAAACGTCGTGGTCTCCCGTTGTGAGTGCAGCCTGCTTGCCAACAGCGCCCGGCAGACCAGATGGTCACCCATCCAAGTGCTAACCCAGCCCGACAGCTCTTAACTTCAGTGATCTGATGGGAACTGGTGTTACCACTGTGGCAAACCCGTTGGCTCATACCGCATGTCTGTCCACTATTGTTACGATCTCAAAAGGCACTATGTAAGGCGCCACGCCTCAACTGGATTCGTCACTTCCTGTCAGAAAGGTCACAGTTAGTACTAACAGACCGAAAATCATCGAGTAATATTGAAATAATATCTGGTGTTCTCTAAGGAAGTGTTATAGGTCCACTGCTGTTACTGATCTACATAAACAACACAGAAGACAATTTGAGCAGCCTTCTTAGATCGTTTGCATATAATGTTGTCATTTACCGTCTTGTAAAGTAAGTAGATGATCAACACCAATTGCTAAATGATTTAGGCAATATACCTGTATCATGCAAAGAGTATCAATCGACTCTAAATATTGAGAAGTGTGAAACCATCTACATAAGCACTAAAATAAATCCGATAAATTTATGTTACACGATAAATCACACAAATCTAAAGCCTGTCAATTCAACTAAATTCTTATGAATCACAATTACTAATAACTTAAACTGGAGCTATCGCATAGATAATGTTGTGAGTACAGCCAACCAAAGACTGCAATTTATTGGCAGAACACTTGGAAAGTGCAACAGGTCTACTGAACAGATTGTTTACACCATGCCTGTCCGTCTTCTTCTAGAGTATTGTGCTGTGTGGGATCCGCATAGGAAGGCACTAACGGAGGACATCGAGAAAGTTCAAAGAAGGGCAGCACGTTTTGTATTATCGTTAAATAGGAAACAGAATGTTACCCACATGATACGTAAATTATTATGGTAATCGAGAAAACAAAGGCGTTTTTCGTTGCTGCTGGATCTTTCAGAAAAAATTCAGCCACCAACTTTCTCCTCCGATTGCGGTAACATTCCGTTCGGCACGCACCTAAATAGGGATAAATGATCATCATGAGAAAATAACAGAAATCAGAGCTCGCACAGGAGTATGTAAGAGCTAATTTTTCCCGCCGGTCGTTCGAGAATGCAACGGTAAAGAAGTAGCTTGAAGGTGGTTCGATGAACACGCTGCCAGGCACATAATTCTGAATTGCAGAGCAGTCATGTAGGTGTAGATGTATTATTAACAATTCGCCACGAAATGTTAACTATCAAATCTGTGATACTATCATTTATTGATTTCAAGAAAGCAATCGATTTTGGAGAAACAATAGATAAAATTTCCTTTCAAAGGAAAACTGATAAACACTATTCAAGAGACTGTAACAAACGTAACGTTAAATTTACGGGAGAAGTATATCAACCATTTAAAATAAAACCTGGTGTCCGACAAGGGAACAGGTTATCGGCTTTGCTGTTTAACTTTATTTTAGAAAAAAAAAATGAAATGAATGTATACAAATACAAATAGGCAAAAGAGAATGAGTTGATACCGTAGAGTGGACTAGAAAAGCAGGCCGCGGTGGCCGTGCGGTTCTAGGCGCTGCAGTTCGGAACCGCGGGACTGCTACGGTCGCAGGTTCGAATCCTGCCTCGGGCATGGATGTGTGTGATGTCCCTAGGTTAGTTAGGTTTAAGTAGTTCTAAGTTCTAGGGGACTGATGACCTAAGATGTTAAGTCCCATAGTGCTCAGAGCCATTTTGACTAGAAAAGTTTGCAATATATGTAAGAGTTGATAAAGTGGAAAGAGCATCTGGTTTGACAAAACGTACCTACAACAACAAAAGCATATCTGGGAAAAAAACTAAAACATAATACCTCAGCAGTAAGACCAGAATATTTATATGCATGTGAATGCTAAACGATGAGATATAGTCTGGGAAAAACAGAAGTGCTTGAATCAGGGATTATTAGAGAAATGATGGGTACTTTACAAACTGCAGATGGTTGGAAAATGAGAAATAACGAGGAGCTCTACGAAAATACGGAAGAAATATAAGAAATTATGGCACAAGCGAAGATTAATCTTCTTTGGTCATCTCCACCGACTGAATGAGAACAGGGTAGCGAAACAAAAATGCCTATATTTCTCTTAAAATAACTCGACAAAAGCATGGATTTCAAAAAAGAAAGAAAAGGGTCAACACCAAAGAAACAGAATTACCAGTAAAAATATTTTGAAACTAAAAAACATAAATAAAGAACGGAAACAAAATGGGCAGAGGAAACTAAAATACAGCATGGGGAACAAGAACTCGTTCTCAATCTTGTGGCCGGCATGGGAGCACGTTTCAGAGCGTATATTGATGTTCGTTGTAATCACGCACCCTATTAAGAACCATATCCCGCCTTTTGTAAGGTCCAGAGGACCACCATGAATCACGGTGACTTCATTGTAATTATTGTCAATGTATAAAGCGACCTTTCTGTTCGTTTCATTGCGCATTTCATTCAGTTATCTTCTGTGCTGTACTGTAGCAGTTATTTCTGTGTATGGTCCAAGTTTCGTCGAGCTATGATACTTGGCAGCTATAAATCATGTGAAAGTTACCTTCGCCCTCAAAACTTTGCACACCTGTGTATATAGACTGCACCAATTCATACCGTATTATACTGAGAAATAAGACCTTCAGAATTTAGATTATGTACATACCATTAGAATATCATCTGCCTCAATTTCGTATTTTCTTCTACTACGTGTTTCGAAAACGATGCCCTCATCTTTAGGCGAATCAGTGTTTCGCATGAGTACTTCGTTTCCTGGTTGGTTGGTTTTGGGGAAGAAGACCAAACAGCGACGTCATCGGTCTCATCGGATTAGGGAAGGACGGGGAAGGAAGTCGACCGTGCCCTTTGAAAGGAACCATCCCGGCATTTGCCTGGAGCGATTTAGGGAAATCACGGAAAACCTAAATCAGGATGGCCGGACGCGGGATTGAACCGTCGTCCTCCCGAATGCGAGTCCAGTGTCTAACCACTGCGCCACCTCGCTCGGTACTTCGTTTCCTGGATGCAGTCAGTTGTCTTCTGTATGCTTCACTTTTCCAACGGAAATCCCACTACAGCTTGTTATATATACACGTTTGTATCACTGAATGCTGAATATGTGATTCAGCGATAGAACTATGTTTATGCAATGACATGCAATCTGCTATTAACTGGAAAATCTTCGAAATAGAGAATATTGCAGGCAGTTTGTTAAATCCAGGAAAAGAAATATTTGTCTACACTAGTACACATCAAGATGAGAGTGTAAGTCCTTGAAACGTGTCGTGTAAGAAAATAAAAAGTACCCAGTACAGAAAACTGTTTTTAATTTTTTTACGTCATATGCAGTTGCAGTTACGAAATCACAGACTAATACGGACCAAATAGGGCTGTGCATACTAATTTTAACGCTACAAGCAAATGACGGAATATAACACTCTGTTCGTAATACAAAATAATCTTTTCCATACGAGAAGTTCTTTTCAGGTAATTTTAGTGGTGCTTAGAAATTTCGAAGAAACGGACTGTATTAGATGCTAGCTAAAAACGTCTGGATTTTCCATGGAAAGGAATGCTTAAAACTGATGCATTTATTACCATGAGTGATTTTAACAAACGTGAGATCCACGGTCGAAGATGTATAGAGACGTTAGAAAATCTTTCACCACGGAAGGAGAGTGCTGAAAAATGTACTTCTAATGAGGAAGTTCTTTGTTAAGTTCCAGATAAAATTAGTTGTCAGAATTCCTAAGGGCGCCGTTCATCCAGAAATCATTAAAACCAAAGTGAGAACGCAAATATTTATCCGTCTGGGCTAACGATCATAAAAAGTGAAGGCAAAGATAGCAGAGGGACTTCTCTATCGCTAAGCAAGGAAGTGACATTTGTCTTCGCTGTAGAATGGAACTGTAAAGTATTTATGTAAATTACGTTGCGCAGGAACTTAGATTGGTGATAAAAGTTGATCTTCTCTCATAATATTTATTTGACAACACTGTAACTCCAACTACCTACCGGTAGCAAGATTCAAAGTTTGATGATCCCAAGATTTGCCATGTTTCCCACACCACACCCCAGCTTTGCTGAACGCAAGGCAGAAGAAGTAAACTCGCTTATGTTTGAGATAAATTGCATTTTGCATCGCTGTTTAATTTCCAGAGATAATTTCTTTTCATGCGTGTATAAATTTTAAGAACTCTTATCAAAGTTCTCCAGACACTTTGACAAAAGATCCAAAGGTTAGTGTTATGACTACAAGTAAAAACGAATGTGTGGCACCTAAGTCAAATAATTTAAATTCTATCTAGAATGCACAACAGCGTCCACCCAGCTGAATCCTTTAAATATGTGATGCATACGTAATGAAAATCATGGTCTCTGGTTCTCACAATGAGCAACACAGTTAAAGGAACACGTTTCTAAACGCCTAAACGCTTTACTAATCTCCCATTAGAACGTAGGAGCTTCAAATTTGGCTCAAAGGTGCTACAACTTTCCCCTGCAAAGGCGCAAAAGCGTAGCGGCCCCCAACGTCACCTTCAAATAGCGAGGAGCTGACACAACGGAAAAAATGGGCCAGAGCTGAGAAGTACATGTGAGTTGTAAGGTGGGTGAGTGATGTCACAATGGCACCAAATTTCACTACAATTCTGCCCGACGCCAAAGTGGAAGTTTCACACGATGGTAAGATTGTTATACCTATTCTTACCCAAATTTAACCCACTCTTTTGACGCTTCTGCGACGTGGATGAGAACCGTGATGCCCAGCGTTGAAATCGCGCCGTTTTCTTACGGGTTGTCGAGGAAAATGTTTGAGACACGCCGCCGTTCGGAATCGACACGAAAGGGTTAAGTCGGTGGCATAAAGTGCCTCAATAAAAAGACCCATTTTCTTGGGGCTTTGACTCCCACAAATTTCGCGGTCGGATACGACAGTTTGCAGTGTGATGAGCAACAGAAAGTTGTTCTTGACAACCGTTGTCACTGCTGACACCCAAGCCTTCTTTAAGGACATAGTGTACCAGAAACCACATTGAATGTGCTCGCATTCCTTTGGAGTGCAGTGTGACCGCCATTTTTTGCTCAGGGGTACAGGGTGAAACCAATATGACCCGTTAAGAAAAGCATTCAACCAAATTTCAACGCGATCGATGGTAGCAAATGGTGCTCATGCTTTCTCAGTCCTCCTGTTTCATGCCATCACTTGGAGTGATGACGGCCGGCCTCTGCAACCGAGTAGTTCTAGGCGCTTCAGTCCAGGACCGCGCTGCTGCTACGGTCACAAAAAAATTGTTCAAATGGCTCTGAGCACTATGGGACTTAACTTCTGAGGTCATCAGTCCCCTAGAACGTAGAACTACCTAAACCTAACTAACCTAAGGACATCACACACATTCATGCCCGAGGCAGGATTCGAACCTGCGACCGCAGCAGTCGCGTGGTTCCAGACTGTAGCGCCTAGATCCGCTCGGCCACTTCGGCCGGCGCTACAGTCACAGGTTCGAATCCTGCCTTGGGCATGAATGTGTGTGATGCCCTTAGGTTAGTTAAGTTTAAGTAGTGGTAAGTTCTAGGGAACTGATGACCTCAGAAGTTAAGTCCAATAGTGATTTGAACCATTTGGAGTGATGACAGCAGTTAGCGACTTCGACTCATGTGTGAATGCAATGGCAAAGGGTTCCTTTACAGTCCTCCACTTTGCCAACACCTTCAGTGCCACTCCCCTGCCATCTTTGTTGTTTTAAAATGTGCCTGTACGGAGATAAACTGTGACGAGAGTTGTAGGCGCCTGTAGGCAGCCTACACTGCTGCTTCTCCGACTGCTTGTAGGCATGGAGAATCTGAGGGGTGTCTTGCAGGTTGCCTGCTTGCAAGTGTCTACGTCTCCATCACAGTTTGTCCCTATACAGGTACATTTTTATACTTCGCAACGACGGTGCATGGGTGGCACTGAGGGTGCTGATGCGCTGGGAGTCTTAGAAGGTTCCTCTGCTGTTTTATTCATGCAAGTGTCAATGTCCCTGTAATATCGTATTTTATCACAGGTATAACTTTATCAGATATTGTGCTGTGCATAGGAACCAAAGACGTAACTCCTCGTATAAGAAAAGCGAACATTAGCATTGCATTATCTCCGATTTCTTATGAACTCTGTTGTTGAATGTAATTTAATGACTAGGATGTTGATTTTGCTCTGTTGAAGACGAAAGGAACTTGTAATTGTGAATATTATTTATCACAACTGGATAGCATTGGTAAAAGTTGTATTCAAGGAAGAAATAAACGATTGCTTAACTCGGATAAATAATTAAAGCGAGAGTCGAACGTAAATATCACTGCTTCTAGTGCTTTTAATTACTATAGAAAGTTTCAGCTACACTACGACAACTTGGAGTTGGAGAGACGCTGGGAAGATTGGCGAACCAACCTGCAAATAAACACTGCGAGTCAAGAGTGCGTAACAAGAAATCTGCCAAAGCTCGTTATCAACATATTATCACACGACGAAACACATACAAGGCGAAATAGTTTCAATGAACATTTGAATACACCGTTTGAAAACCAAGAATACATGCTAATCTTGATTATAAAACCACAAAGAACAACAAAAATAAAAATATATCCCCTCTGTGATCACGACAAAGGGGAGGGGGGGGGGCACAAACTAGGAGGGCTGAAAAAACGTCAGCAACCTTTGCTGCTTCGGATCGGTTTAGAATTTCGTCGAATGCTTTTGAATGGACCCTGGCGGTCCCACCGCGTACATCAGAGCTAAAAATACATTCGCACTGCATTCACTGAAGTTGTTGGGCCACGAAGAGTTGAATAGTCCAGGCGAGCGTAAGCAGTGTCAAAAGTTGTTAAAAAAACGTCCTGTTCCTCATAACATTACAAACGTGTGGGAATCGACGTCCCAAGGGAAGGGGTGATTTGATTGACACCTTTTATGTCACCCGCTAAGGCGTTTCCACATCGACTGTGAGCTGCGGCGATGTATTCAAATGTTTTCCTCGGCCACCGGTAAGAGAACCGAGTGATTTAAACGCTGTGCGTAGCGATTCTGACCTTCATCGCAGAGGCATCGAAAGAAGAGCGAAATACGGGAAAAGGGGGGAAGAGGTGAGGACGTCCTTCACGTGTGGTACGTATACGGTGGCGTTGGGCAGATTTCTAGTGAAACTTGGTGCCAGTGTGACATCATTAACCTAGCTTACATCTACCATGATCTTCTGCGATCTGGCCTTTTTTTTCACACGTATCAACATCTTGCTGATTATGCGTCTCCGAGCCCGAGGGTGGTGTCGCTGGTGAAGGTTGTAGGCTCCTTTGAGCCAAATGTCAAACTTCTACCTTATAATGGGATACAATTACAGTGTTTAAAAAAAGCGATAACTTAATTGTATGGTGCATTATATTTACTTGTTAAAACTGGAGGAGCTAATTTAGAAAACTGTGCGATCGTTTTCAATATTTACTCTGACAGCAACCTGCAAAAAAAATGGCTACATTTTGCCGATTTTGAGCTCTGTACGTGTTTCTACGTGATACTAGCTTGAATTCTTTAAAGTAACCAGTGCCTGTTTAAAAGCTGGGAAAGTCACAGAATGTAAGAGTAACGTTCTCGCAGTAGAACAGTAGCCATATCAGTTTAATTATTCGTGGGCACTAAAGCATTGCACACGTAAATCGCGTAATTGTTCCTTGGTGACGTCACAGCGTCAGCCAATAGTACCTCAGAGCGCTTGCTGACCAATCTCCCCTTTGCCTACAGACCCTGGTTGTTGCCTACAAGCAGTTCCGCCGTCTAAGCGCTACTTGCTCAGACCGCCACCATGCGGGACACTCAGCTACTCGGCTGCTCATGCTGGCAGGCAGTGCGCGGTACTCACGTCGTTGTTGCCGTAGGTCGGGGTGATGGGCCCGTCGCTTGCCTCCCACTTGTTCGCGATCCGGATCGTCTCGGCCGTCTTCTGCTGGATGGATTTCGTGTCATCGAGCAGCGTCAGCTCGTAAAACTCTTGTATATCTGCAAAAATAACAAACAAACCTTGTCTCAACATAAGTGAAATCATAAACAAATACGAACACTAGAAAGAGGCCTTTTCTGCTCAAGTCACTTATATTATACACTACTGGACATTAAAATTGCTACACCACTAAGGTGACGTGCTACAGACGCGAAATTTAACCGACAGGAAGAAGATGCTGTGATATGCAAATGATTAGCTTTTCAGAGCATTCACACAACGTTGGCACCGGTGGCGACACCTGCAACGTGCTGACACGAGGACAGTTTCCAACCGATTTGTCAGACACAAACAGCAGTTGACTGGCGTTACTTGGTGAACGTTGTTGTGATACCTCGTGTAAGGAGGAGAAATGCGTACCATCACGTTTCCGACTTTGATAAAGGACGGATTGTAGCCTATCGCGATTGCGGTTTATCGTATCGTGACATTGCTGCTCGCGTCGATCGAGATCCAATGACTGTTAGCAGATTATGGAATCGGGGGGTTCAGTAGGGTAATACGGAACGCCGTGCTGGATCCCAAAGGCCTCGTATCACTAGCAATCGAGATGACAGGCATCTTATCCGCATGGCTGTAACGGATAGTGCAGCCACGTCTCGATCCCTGAGTCAACAGATGGGGACGTTTGCAAGACAACAGCCATCTGCACGAACAGTTCGACGACGTTTGCAGCAGCATGGACTATCTGCTCGGTGACCATGGCTGCGGTTACCCTTGTCGCTGCATCAAAGACAGGAGCGCCTGCGATGGTGCCCGGATCTCGTGGTCGTGCGGTAGCGTTCTCGCTTCCCACGCCCGGGCTCCCGGGTTCGATTCCCGGCGGGGTCAGGGATTTTCTCTGCCTCGTGATGGCTGGGTGTTGTGTGCTGTCCTTAGGTTAGTTAGGTTTAAGTAGTTCTAAGTTCTAGGGGACTGATGACCATAGATGTGAAGTCCCATAGTGCTCAGAGCCATTTGAACCATTTTGAACCTGCGATGGTGTACTCGACGACGAACCTGGGTGAACGAATGGCAAAACGTCATTTTTTCGGATGAATCCAGGTTCTGTTTACAGCATGATGATGGTCGCATCCGTGTTTGGCGACATCGCGGTGAACGCACATTGGAAGCGTGTATTCGTCATCGCCATACTGGCGTATCGCTCGGCGTGATGGTATGGGGTGCCATTGGTTATACGTCTCGGCCACCTCTTGTTCGCATTGACGGCACTTTGAACAGTGAACGTTACGTTTCAGATGTGTTACGACCCGTGGCTCTACCCTTCATTCGATCCCTGCGAAAATAGACCTTTTCTGCTGAAGTCACTTATATTTGAGGCGCTGGGGGCTAGATTCTACTGAGATTTATACTTTATTCGTATTTGCTAGAGCAGTTGTTCCCAACCTGGTTGTAATTATGCCCGGAGGGGGGGGGGGAGGGGGGATGTCATTTTCTGAGGGGTAAGAAACGTAAGGTTGAATTGTGTTTCGATCACGGAACTACATTATTTTTATCAGATCATTACTGTTACCACTATTTCAAAAGACTGTAATACTGATTACGTAAGTTAAAATAATCACATTTTTTTATGCTGCAATTAACGTCCGCAGCTCGTGGTCGTGCGGTAGCGTTCTCGCTACCCGCGCCCGGGTTCCCGGGTTCGATTCCCGGCGGGGTCTGGGATTTTCTCTGCCTCGTGATGACTGGGTGTTGTGTGCTGTCCTTAGGTTAGTTAGGTTTAAGTAGTTCTAAGTTCTAGGGGACTGATGACCATAGATGTTAAGTCCCATAGTGCTCAGAGCCATTTGAACATGTCCTTAGGTACCTTATAACTTCGTTGTATTCAGTAAACATGGCAGTAGAAAGAATCGGCAGCTGAGTATGCTCCAATCATCCGAAACTGCATATATTCGCCGAATTATATTCGTTTATGTCTATTTTACGTTCCTGTACTGGTTTATCACACATCTGTGCTTCCTCTACCTCCCCCACACTTAATTACAAATTATTTATATTGTACCGCTTTCCCATTTCTACCGTCTTAGAATGACAGAGTGAGTGAATGCATAGGTGTATTGAATTTTCATAATGTACGGTGGCGGGTAAAATTCGTGTCTGCTGCTGTGGCAATTTATCCAGCTTTGGTGTAAGCTTAGAGAGTAGCAAAGAGGCTTCCTTCTCTTCTGGTCGAAGCGCTGTTGTGCTTAAGTTGGCAAGGTGCGGTAAGGGTGTTCTCTGACAACTTCTGCTACCTGTGTGTGGACCAGATTTGGTCAGGGTGCTGGTCACTCGGTCCTGGGATTTTGAAGAGAAAGGTTACTCATGGCAGCTCGTTTGTGGTAGTGAGTACGTGAGTCTGTGTAATTTCAGTCTCGTTGAAGTTTTGAGCCGTTTCTTTTTTAGCTTTAGACCTTTAAAATCAAGCAGAATATTTCATTCGGAATGGGAAGCGGCAGAGTGTTTGTATCAAGTTAGTTTCGTTAGGAATGTGGAATACACTCAAGGACTGTGATATGACTTCCAAAAGAATGGAGCATAGCGATCAGTCATCCTTTCCTTTCAGGCTTTACTAAAGCAAATCTAGATTTCAGCTAGTAGGTATCCATTATCAATGCAGTATTTAAGAGTTTTAATACGAGGACATGTATTAAAACTCTGAAATACTGCATTAATAAGGGCCAGTTACTAGCCGATATCTAGATTTGCTTTAATAAAGTCTGAAAGTCAAGAACGACTGATTGCTGTGCTCCATCATTTTGAAAGAGTTTTTGTAATCGTTCGACTTTGCTGGTAGTTACATTGTTCAACCAGAACTTAGAAGGTGTGAGCTTGGCACTTCCCACTGTGAATGTGCGTGTTCTTCTGTTTCATATATTATTTATCTGTAATCTTCTGTTTCGTTAGTTTAGTTTCGTCGGTATTCTGTAATTTTCATCCGTTTAAGCGGTTACCTTTGTTTGTTTAATCCGACTTGTTTGTCGTTGTTTTTGAGATCCTTCAGTTCCCAGAATCTGTTTCATCTTGCAATTATCCGGCTTTATTTACTTATGTGGGTAATTCCTTCCAAGGATTAAGAGACTTTTCGAAATTTTTATATTTTTTCTTGGAAGGCTTTATGTGGATAGGGCAAACTGTTCGAAAAACGTACAAGCTTAAAGCTCGTCGGATTTCAGTTACCGTTCCGTACTTGTAAGGCTTAAGTTACATCGCCTTCACTACGTGTTGTGTTTTACAGGTGTTCCCGATCCGATCTGCATTTCGGATATTAATTCTCGTTCACTTCCACGGCTTGAGTTTTCCGTGTTTTGCATTAGGCCAGCAGAGCAAACATTTTGCCGACTATACGTACTTATGGTGAATTTTGTAGTTATTCTGATTCATTTTCTATTTTCTGTGTGGTGTTGGTATGAATTTGAAGTGTGTGTGTTTGAGATTCCTTACCATTATTTGATTCCTATTTTATGAGACTCTAATGATTTACAAGCCCATCTGGCAAGGTATTTGATTTTTTCTTGCTCTCACATGGTTATTTGAAGCAGGCATCAGAAACCATTACGTTTTCATATTAATGTGTTGTGCTTTTATAATTTGATTGTATAAAGTAAATGTTCAATCCAGTTTAAATTCAATTTGACTGTCGATGTTATATCTCACATATCCAAATCTCGGTTTCATAGATTACATGCTCTAGCGTTTGTCCCTTGTGCAGTTCATGCAGATCTATTTACTTAACTGCTTGTTAAGTAAAATTTCACTTTTATGAAATACATTGCCTACGAACAGATCGATCAGCTGACTGAGAACAGAATGCACAGGCCTGTTTAATGAGAGAGTCTTGTCCTCCGTGTGGTAAATTGAAACCATTTATTGTTCGAGTACTTTCGACACCTACAGTTAATAATTTCTACAGATACCCTTCAGTATGAAACCATTTCTTCTGGATGCTTCACTATTTGTGTAAAGTATTGCGTATGTTCATGTAAGAGTGGAAGACATTGACATAGAAGAAGAAATCAAACCAGTCAGAGGTCTCACTATAGGAAAAAAATTGGTGGACATTTTAATGTTAGTAGGCTGGCGAAACTGCTGATGAATATCGCAAAAAGATAATTAAACGCAAGAAGAAAGGAATGTACAGTGCCTCTCATGAGTTTTGGGACAAACACTGTGCACAGTATGTCTGAGTGTTAAAGAATTTATGATTGTTAATACTGAAATAAATATTTACGTGTGCAAGTTGTACGTGTAATTATGGGCGATGAAAAGCGCAATCACGTGTGTCTGCTTGTTTACAACAGAACAAGACCCATTTCTTACTGCGAGATGCGTATGTTTCCACTTAAAAAGTTTGGGGACAAATTCTGGCAACAGGGTCAGTGTGCATATCTCTGTTATTCGTTACTTCCTTCGACGTCAGTCATTACCTGTCGAGAGCTCGATGGAAACACAAGTGTGTTTGTATAAAATGGTACATAGAGGTGAAAACAGCACTTTTCAGCAGAGAGATTTAGTAATAATCCACCACCTAAAGGGAAGAACATGCCGAGAAATAGTAACATTACTGAATATGAAGAAAATTATTGTAGCGAACATCGTCCGTCGATATAAATATGAAGACAGGATAGAAAAACTGCCACAGACTGGCCATCCAAAGATAGTTATAAGGAGAGAAGAGAGGGCAGTGGTACAAAAGGTCAAGAAAGATCCACCAATCGCAGCTACACGAATTGCATTTGAGGCTGAGGAAGAGTTTGGAAAGAAGGCCAATCCTAGCACAATCAGACGAGTACTGTACAGAGAAAATTACCGCGGGTGAACTGCGAGAAGGAAGCCTTACATCAGTCCTGCCAGTAGGAAGAAGAGGCTGCTATTCGCAAGGGAACACATAAAGAAGAACATGGAGTGGTGGAATCAAGTATTTTTTTCGGATGAATCAAAATTTAACGCCGGCCAGAGTGGCCGAGCAGTTCTAGGCGCTACAGTCTGGAACCGCGCGACCGCTACGGTCGCAGGTTCGAATCCTGCATCGGGCATGGACGTGTGTGATGTCCTTAGGTTAGTTAGGTTTAAGTAGTTCTAAGTTCTAGGGGACTGATGGCCTAAGCAGTTAAGTCCCATAGTGCTCAGAGCCATTTGAACCAAAATTTAACATATCAGGATGGGATGGATGAGTAACGGTCTGGTGGCTGCGTAAAGATATGCAATCTACAATGAAACATGGCAGGGGCCATGGTATCGTTTTGGGTTGTATGTTGGCCCAGGGAGTGGGTGAGCTGGTCTTCATTGACGAAACAATGGATACAAATGTATATCTGCAGATTATAAAGAACAATTTGAAGAAGAGCGT
Source organism: Schistocerca cancellata (assembly GCF_023864275.1). NCBI lineage: Eukaryota > Metazoa > Arthropoda > Insecta > Orthoptera > Acrididae > Schistocerca > Schistocerca cancellata. The sequence continues at coordinate 184,545,579 of NC_064627.1, read as the reverse complement.
AGAGAATATGGGCATTGGAGACTGTTTCAGATTTTATCAGGACAACGACCCCCAACATACCGCCTATATTGTACGGTTGTGGCTCCTGTACAACTGTCCAAAAGTTGTCAGTCCCGCTCCACTAAGAAAGGACATGAGCAGCATAGAGAATTTATGGGATGCGTTAGAAAGAAATATTCGAAAAGTCCCCATACAGTTCAAACAAGACGTCAGCAGACGAGTGCAAAACCAATAGGAAAAATCTAAGTATTTCGTAGTTACATAAGCTTGTACAAAGTATGCCAAAACGGCTGATACAGATGTTACAAGGTCGCGGTAGAAGTACAGAGTACTAGTTCCTCATTATTTCAAACTCTTTGGTTTATTTCCGCACTTTGTCCCAAGACTTTTGCGAAGGCAAATCTATGTTATTTCACATAAATATAACATTATTTGTATTTTGTGAGTTATTGAATAAAGTAAAATGTTCAGTTTACTGCTCTGTGAATATCATTCTGTCTGCTGGAATAACAAACATAATACGTTTAATTGTTTATCTGTTATTTCTCAAAGTAAATACAAAACCAGACTGTTTGACTCATAACTTATGCAAGGCACTCTACATACTCGTAGTTCAGGGAGTTTCCCACTCGTTCAAGGCTAAGAGTAAACAAACTTTGTAACTTTTATAAATGAATCTCCACATTCTTCAGTCATCCCACACGCAGTATACGCTCACACATTATGTATTCAAGCAGGGCTGTGGGGATAGTGTTGCATCCTTGGAGAGGGAGGCCGTCGGCTTACAAACTGGCGTAAAGTTGGTGACTTGGCCCAGGAGCGCTACAGATGCCTGCAGCCAAGCGGAGCAGGATGTTTGCGCTCGTCGGTAAACACCATTACCGTCGTTCGCTAACAGCAAAGATGCCAGCTAGGGTAATAGTTATCCGGCGGCTTTATTCGGGTAAGGACCCCAATATTAGTCGCGAAAGGCACTCCGCACAAACAAACGTTGAAAGCAGTGATGCAAATGTTTGCCGCCATTAATATCGCCGCATTTGCAGCTTCGCTGGGTAATTCATTGTTTTCTTTAGGGAAATTGCTACTTGGAGTTGTCGAGAACGGATGTGGCACTCATAAATACTCTATTATAAAAGCTTTAACGTTATGGGACTGACAGTCCTACAAATACACGGTCTGCATTACAGTTCAAGAAAGGCAACGAAAAAAGCTGTGCTACACAACTGCTTAACACAAAAAATTCTGGATGGAAAGAAAATTTTTGTGACCATAGAGAAGCTTTGAAGCGAGTCCCACTGGGTTCAGTTTTGGGTCCTCTACTATTCCATAAAAATTTGAAACATCTTCCACTTAATATGCATCGAATAGAGCGATTTTGCCGACATTACCAACGTCATAATTGATTCAGTTGAAGAGAAAGCAAAAGAAGGGATTTTAACGATGTTTTGAAAAGAATTATTGAGTGACTTTCGACACACAGGAGGGCACGCATGCTACGAGTGTTGCCCAGAAAGTAATGACCGGAATTTTTTTCCTTCAACGATTCTGTATTGAACATAATGAGAATTGCAAACACAAAAGAATTGCGTTTTATCTACACCTACTATTTTTCCACATGTTCTCCATGTTCTATGGCCTTCCTCCTGTGCGAAACAAGGGCGTGTATGCCCTGTCGGTACCAATCCTTGTTCTGGTGACGGAGCCAGTGCTTTACTGTGTGAATCACCTCCTCATCGTCCTCAAAATGTCTTCCACGAGTGGCATCCTTTAATGGGAAATGACAACATCAGCTCGCTGCAACACGTCAGGTGTGACAGCCGTGGATGGTCTCCCCAACCGCTGAAAATCGTGGAGCTCCGCCGAACCGTCTTCTTATGAACTCATCCTCCGTGCTCAGCGATTAACTGTACTTCTGTCGACAGCAGATGCTCCATAGACTTTGCACAAGCTTTTGTGAATATTCCCCACAGTTTCTTTCTCTGCAGTCATAAATTCAATGACGGCATATTGCTTGAAACGTACATCACCTGCGGACGCCATTTTGAAACTGTCCTGCGGCTACGCTCTCAATAGGAAGTGACGAAAACTGGGTGTGCTGACTCAAGAGACTTCAAATAATATATATAATATATCAGTAACATATCTCATTCGTAACATTGTTTTCGGCTGAGAAAAAAATAATGTGGTCCATTACTTTCTGGCAACCCTCGTATGAGTATGAGGTTAAAAGACTATGTGCAAAAAACTGGTGATTTCTCAAAATAGGGAACAATCAAGAATGGGGTGCCACAAGGTTCGGTCTTTGGTCCTCTGCTGTTCTTAATATATATTAATGTCTTGCCATTCTGTATTCACGAAGATGCAGAGCTGGTACTTTTTGCCGATGATACAGATATAGATATCACACCCAACAGAGAAGAATTAACTGACGAAATTGTAAACGAAGTTTTTCAGAAAATCATGAAGTGGTTCTCTGCAAATTGGCTCTCATTAAACTTTTACAAAACACAGTATATACAGTCCCACGCAGTAAGTGGTTGGCTCTGAGCATTATTGGACTTAACTTCTGAGGTCATCAGTCCCCTAGAACTTAGAACTACTTAAACCTAACTAACCTAAGGACATCACACACACCCATGCCCGAGGCAGGATTCGAAACTGCGACCGTAGCGGTCGCTTGGTTCCAGACTGTAGCGCCTAGAACCGCTCGGCCACCCCGGCCGGCGCAGTAAGTAGAATGCCACCATTAATAAATATAGACTTCGATCAGAGATCGATAGCTAAGGTAGAATATTCAAAATTTCTAGGTATATGCACTGATGAGGGGTTGAACTGGAAGGAACACACTGAAGAACTGCTGAAATGTTTGAGTTCAGCTACTTATGCTATTAGGGTCATTGCAAATTTTGGTGATATACATCTCAGTAAATTAGCTTACCACGCCTATTTTCATTCTCTGCTTTCGTATGGCATCATATTCTGGGGTAATTCATCATTGAGTAAAAGAGTGTTCATTGCACAAAAGCGTGTAATCAGAATAATTGCTGGAGATCACCCAAGATCATCCTGCAGACACTTATTTAAAGAGCTAGGGATCGTCACTGTAGTCTCTTATATATATATATATATATATATATATATATATATATATATATATATATATATATATATATATATATTCACTAATGAAATTTGTTGCTGACAATCCGAACAAATTCAAAAGTAATAGAAGCGTACATGGCTACAGCACTAGGAGAAAGGATGATCTTCACTACTCACCCCACCCAAAAAAATATTAAGTGTCATGTAATATTTTGTGTAATGTAATATCTTGTATTGACACGTTCCACGTCATTACTAAGTGTCGTATTCGTAATCTATGGAACAAGTGCTAATCTAATCTAATAACACAGGCAGTACATTCCCACTTACCTGATGTGTTGTCATGTTTGCTGAAGCCTATGTTGTCATGGATCTTTTAACTCTAACTTGAAGTCGGTATACCTCGGCTGAAACGCATTTCTGCCCATACACTGAGGTGAAAAAAAAGTAATGGGATAGCGAAATACACATATGCAGATGGCGGTAGTATCACGTACAGAAAGTATAGAAAGGCAGTACATTGGTGGAGCTATCATTCCATCTGAGAAAATTTCCGATGTAATAATGACCGCACGACGGGTATTAACAGACTTTCAACGCGGATTGGCAGTCGCAGCCAGGCGCATTGGACATTCCATTTCGGAAATCGTTAGGGAAGTCAATATTCCGAGATTCACGGTGTCAAGAGTGTGCCGATAATACCAAATTTCAAGCATCACCTCACAACACGTACAACGCCGTGGCCTGGGACTTCCACCCAACGATCGAGAGCAGAGTCGTTTGCGTTGTCAGCGCTAACTGGTAAGTAAAACTGCTTGAAATGACCGCAAAAATCATTGTGGGACGTGAGACGAAAGTTTCCGTTATGGCACTGCGGCGAAAGTTGGCGCTAGTGGATTGCGGCAGCAGACGACCAAGCGAGTGCCTTTGCTAACAGCACATCGTCTGCAGCGCCTCGCCTGTGCTTCTGACCATATCAGTTGGACCCTACATGACTGGAAGACCGTGGCCTGGTCAGATGAGTCGCAATTTCACTTGGTAAGAGCTGACAGTAGGGTTCGAATGTGGCGCAGACTCCACGAAGACAAGGAGCCAAGTAGTCACCAAGGCACTGTGCCAGTTGATGGTGGCTCCATAATGGCGTGAGCTGCGTTTATATGAAATGGACTGGGTCTTCTAGGCCAACTGAACCGATCATTGACTGGAAATGGTTATGTTCGGCTACCTGGAGAGAATTTGCAGTCACTCATGGATTTCACGTTCCCGAAAAAAATGGCTCTGAGCACTATGGGACTTAACTGCTACGGTCATCAGTCCCCTAGAACTTAGAACTACTTAAACCTAACTAACCTAAGGACAGCACACAACACCCAGCCATCACGAGGCAGAGAAAATCCCTGACCCCGCCGGGAATCGAACCCGGGAACCCGGGCGTGGGAAGCGAGAACGCTACCGCACGACCACGAGATGCGGGCACACGTTCCCGAACAACGATGCAATTTTTATAGATGACAATGAGCCATGTTACCGAGGCCACTGTTGTTAGCGGTTGGTTTGAAGAACATTCTTGACGATTCGGGAGAATGATTTGGCCACCCATCGAACATTTATGGAACATAATCGAGAGCACAGTCCGAGCACAAAATCCTGCACCGGCAACTCTCTCGCAGTTGTAGACGGCTAAAGAGGCAGAATGGCTTCATATTCATGCATGGGACTTCCGAAAATTTGTTAAGTCCATGCCACATCGCGTTGCTGCACTATGCCGGGCAAAAGAAGGTCCGACACGATTTTAAGAGGTACCCCATGACTTTTGTCACCTCATTGTACACTCCTGGAAATTGAAATAAGAACACCGTGAATTCATTGTCCCAGGAAGGGGAAACTTTATTGACACATTCCTGGGGTCAGATACATCACATAATCACACTGACAGAACCACAGGCACATAGACAAAGGCAACAGAGCATGCACAATGTCGGCACTAGTACAGTGTATATCCACCTTTCGCAGCAATGCAGGCTGCTATTCTCCCATGGAGACGATCGTAGAGATGCTGGATGTAGTCCTGTGGAACGGCTTGCCATGCCATTTCCACCTGGCGCCTCAGTTGGACCAGCGTTCGTGCCGGACGTGCAGACGCGTGAGACGACGTTTCATCCAGTCCCAAACATGCTCAATGGGGGACAGATCCGGAGATCTTGCTGGCCAGGGTAGATGACTTACACCTTCTAGAGCACGTTTGGTGGCACGGGATACATGCGGACGTGCATTGTCCTGTTGGAACAGCAAGTTCCCTTGCCGGTCTAGGAGTGGTAGAACGATGGGTTCGATGACGGTTTGGATGTACCGTGCACTATTCAGTGTCGCCTCGACGATCACCAGTGGTGTACGGCCAGTGTAGGAGATCGCTCCCCACACCATGATGCCGGATGTTGGCCCTGTGTGCCTCGGCCGTATGCAGTCCTGATTGTGGCGCTCACCTGCACGGCGCCAAACACGCATACGACCATCATTGGCACCAAGGCAGAAGCGACTCTCATCGCTGAAGACGACACGTCTCCATTCGTCCCTCCATTCACGCCTGTCGCGACACCACTGGAGGCGGGCTGCACGATGTTGGGGCGTGAGCGGAAGACGGCCTAACGGTGTGCGGGACCGTAGCCCAGCTTCATGGAGACGGTTGCGAATGGTCCTCGCCGATACCCCAGGAGCAACAGTGTCCCTAATTTGCTGGGAAGTGGCGGTGCGGTCCCCTACGGCACTGCGTAGGATCCTACGGTCTTGGCGTGCATCCGTGCGTCGCTGCGGTCCGGTCCCAGGTCGACGGGCACGTGCACCTTCCGCCGACCACTGGCGACAACATCGATGTACTGTGGAGACCTCACGCCCCACGTGTTGAGCAATTCGGCGGTACGTCCACCCGGCCTCCCGCATGCCCACTATACGCCCTCGCTCAAAGTCCGTCAACTGCACATACGGTTCACGTCCACGCTGTCGCGGCATGCTACCAGTGTTAAAGACTGCGATGGAGCTCCGTATGCCACGGCAAACTGGCTGACACTGACGGCGGCGGTGCACAAATGCTGCGCAGCTAGCGCCATTCGACGACCAACACCGCGGTTCCTGGTGTGTCCGCTGTGCCGTGCGTGTGATCATTGCTTGTACAGCCCTCTCGCAGTGTCCGGAGCAAGTATGGTGGGTCTGACACACCGGTGTCAATGTGTTCTTTTTTCCATTTCCAGAAGTGTATGTCCGTATGAACTTTTTTGCTCTTTATTCTTTCAAATTAATGTGAAGCATTGTAACATGAAACAGAGAACCAGAATGATCGCTGCTGCTAACGCTAGCTCACGTACTTCGAGGGCATTTGCTCAATTAAAGATTACGGCTGCGTCCTGAATGGTCTTGGCTCCGGGTTCGTAGTTACAGCATTGCACGTAAGAATGTAAGATCCAGCCTATATAATGTTGGGCTAATTCAAATAATTCATAATTCACGAAAACAAGGCCTGTATTTAATCACTGCGCAAGGTAGCGCTGTAGCATGCGCCCTCTACATCTACATCTACATACATACTCCGCAATCCACCATACGGTGCGTGGCGGAGGGTACCTCGTACCACAACTAGCATCTTCTCTCCCTGTTCCACTCCCAAAAAGAATGAGGGAAAGATGACTGCCGATATGCCTCTGTACGAGCCCTAATCTCTCTTATCTTATCTTCGTGGTCTTTCAGCTAAATGGAAGTTGGCGGCAGTAAAGTTGTACTGCAGTCAGCCTCAAATGCTGGTTCTCTACATTTCCTCAGAAGCGATTCACGAAAAGAACGTCTCCTTTCCTCCAGAGACTCCCAACCGAGTTCCTGAAGCATTTCCGTAACACTCGCGTGATGATCAAACCTATCAGTAACAAATCTAGCAGCCCGCCTCTGAATTGCTTCTATGTCCTCCGTCAATCCGACCTGATTGGGACCCGAAACGCTCGAGCAGTACTCAAGAATAGGTCGTATTAGTGTTTCATAAGTGGTCTCCTTTACAGATGAACCACATCTTCCCAAAATTCTACCAATGAACCGAAGACGACTATCCGCCTTCCCCACAACTGCCATTGCATGCTTCTCCCACTTCATATCGCTGTGCAGTGTTACGCCCAAATATTTAATCGACGTGACGGTGTCAAGCGCTACACTACTAATGGAGTATTCAAACATTACGGGATTCTTTTTCCTATTCACCTGCATTAATTTACATTTATCTATATTTAGAGTTAGCTGCCTTTCTTTGCACCAATCATAAATCCTATCCAAGTCATCTTGTATCCTCCTACAGTCACTCAACGACGACACCTTCCCGTACATCACAGCATCATCAGCGAACAGCCGCACATTGCTATCCACCCTATCCAAAAGATCATTTATGTAGACAGAAATCGTGCGGTAGCGTTCTCGCTTCCCACGCCCGGGTTCCCGGGTTCGATTCCCGGCGGGGTCAGGGATTTTCTCTGCCTCGTGATGACTAGGTGTTGTGTGATGTCCTTAGGTTAGTTAGGTTTAAGTAGTTCTTAGTTCTAGGGGACTGATGACCATAGATGTTAAGTCCCATAGTGCTCAGAGCCATTTTTGTAGACAGAAAACAACAGCGGACCTATCACACTTCCCTGGGGCACTCCAGATGATACCCTCACCTCCGATGAACACTCACTGTCGAGGACAACGTACTTGGTTCTATTACTTAAGAAGTCAATCGGATATGGATGGGTCGAGAGGTGAATTTCATTTATGGAAATCCTAATATAATTACAGTTGAAATGAACATTTATTGAGTTCAATGTATTAATTAACACGCTTGTGAACATAAAAACTGTGACGATCGCTGATGCCTGACATTCTCGTACAGTAAGTTCCATACTTGGTAAAACATAAACCGTCGTTCCGAGTCCGCCAGTAAATTCGTGGTTTATGAACGCGAATGATAAAGGTATGTGTTAACCATACACGCACGAAACACCCACATTCGGTTGATGAGGTGTACACAGAAGAGAATAGAAAACAACAAAGAGCCTCCACCATGATCACACGTGTCTATCATAGAGATGCTGCTCCCATGATTTCACACGTGAAGTGAATATGTAATACCGTTTAAGAACAAAAACGAAGATCAAAATATCGGGTGAAAAACACATTTAAATCAGTTTCACAATGTAAGACGGAGATTAAGGAAGCTACAGTACAAAAGACTTTTAAACGAGAACACCACCAAGTGGTGGTAACGAAACGAAAGTAACTATGGAAGAAGTAGGAACTGTAGGATAAACGGGTAATAATTGCGCAGAATTTATTGCAAAGGAAACAAGATGTGAAAGATGAAGGCTATTAGGCCTGTACATTAACACGTGATGGTAACAAATGAGGCAAGTATCGAAAGATAAGTAAAATATTGAAAAATCAATGGCAGAATCAGTGGTATCCTGTAACTGAGACGCATCAGACGTTGGAAAAATGGGAAGCTGATGGGACTGAATCGTTACCCATTCAACACACCTCCACGTGTTCAAGTGGCTAGTTGAACCAAACAATAGCCTTCGAAATCACCTAAATTTCAATGTATTCAGCACTCACGATATTGGAATAAAACTTGTCACACAAAGTAAGAGATTATCAAGCTATAAGGGAAAAGCATTAGGGTCTCAGTTAGGCAGAAAATTTACACAGATTCAAATAGTAACTGAACTATCGAGGAGAATCTCGTACGAGCAACCGATCTTACCAAGCTCCCAGCGAACAGTGACGAGCTTCCCGCATGAAACCTTGGTTTATCCTTCTAACGGAAGTAACCTGGGAGCAGGCCTATTGTACTGTGACAGCCTACGCTAAAGGTTCGAGCAAGGCAAATAGAAATCTCCTTGCTACCTACCAAATACCCACGTAAGTTGGCCGTACTTTCACAAGTGGCAGACTACTCTAACTCTCACGGTTACGCACGTATAATACGAAACCGCGCACATATATTCTTTCCTTTTATTATTCCTGTGGGGAAAAGAAAGGGCAGGTATAGTGGAATATAGTACTAAGGCATTTCAAACATGAGTTTGGGCTTCGGAGAAGTAGCAAAACATAATGGACTTTGCACAAGTGTATCTGAAAGAGACAATTAGCATACATGTTTAGGCCGGATTGTGCGGCCGAGCGGTTCTAGGCGCTTCGGTCTGGAACCGCGCGACCGCTACGGTCGCAGGTTCGAATCCTACCTCGGGCATGGATGTATGTGATGTCCTTAGGTTAGTTACATTTAAGTAGTTCAAAGTTCTAGGGGACTGATGAAATGATTCAAATGGCTCTGTGCACTATGGGACTTAACATCTGAGGTCATCAGTCACCTAGAACTTAGAACTACTTAAACCTAACTAACCTAAAGACATCACACACATCAATGCCCGAGGCAGGATTCGGACCTGCGACAGTAGCGGTCGCGCGGTTCCAGACTGTAGCACCTAGAACCGCTCGGCCGCCTCGGCCGGCGGGACTGATGAGCTCAGATGTTAAGTCCCATAGTGCTCACAGCCATTTGAACCATACAGGTTTAGTGTAAAATATGAAAAATAGTAAGCTGTGGCTCATATGGACGCACACTAGCTGCTCAGTCTTTTTCTACCGGAGGAAATTTACTATATGTACCGTAAACATAGGTTCCCCGACATATTTTGATGACGTTACTTTCAATAAAATCTCATTAATAGGCTCACATAGAGTCATTTCAGGTTTTTTAAGTATCCACCTTTTGATGATGAGCGGACTACGGTTGGAAAGCTGATTGATGGCGCTATAATAAAAGTTTTTATTTGGTATCGGGTTGCGTACAACTTATTCGCTAAATGTAAAAAGCCGTATCACTAAACCTAGTTGCCGATGGCATCTTTCATAATAATGGGTATTAGAAGGGGATTTAAGCCGTCGGACACAGGGACAGTATTATATTTTCATTAGGTTTCATCTTGCACACAAACTGTTTTTATAAGAAATATTCGCTCGTCACACTTTTTTTTTCTACGTGAAATTTCTCGAGGGGGTCAAGTGTACTGAGGTGTATTAACATCAACCTGATTTATGACGCAATAAGGAGCCCACGGAGGGGAAGTTTAACCCGCTGTAAAATTCTACAACGGAGCCTTTCCGTCCCGGCCAGAAAACTTGGCGTTGTACCGGCGAAACACGGTTTCGTGTGGAAGTGATGGCCTTCCTGATCTCTTGGCATTCCGGGAGGTCTGAGTGCCCCGCATAAAACGTGCGTAACGGTCCATCTTGGGCGGCGTAACTACGGCGTCCCCAGAGGCACGAGTGTGAGAGAGAGGCGGGGGGGAGGGGGGAGGGAGAGAGAGAGAGAGAGAGAGAGAGAGAGAGAGAGATGGAGAGCTCGGACTCTTGGGAGGGCGAGCTCTGGAGATAAGGGAGAAACAAGGCGACCCCGGCTCCTTGTCGCATGCTATACTGCTCCCGGGCCTGTTGCAACTTCGGCCACGGCGAGGTAGCGACCGCACTTGCAGTTCGTGATGCTCTCTGCCCCTACTCTCCACCACACAACAGAAACTTAGCCAGTCGCTGTTCCGTGCCTCTGCGATAGCGGCCCGTTTCGTATGAGATAATTACCTGAAAAGCCGATTTTTATCTCTTTACGGCTCCGTAACTCTATCAGCAAAAGCGGAATCCATACACGATCACTTTGTTGCTCCTCTGTCGTCTTTTTGTCTGTCTGTATGTCTGTCCGTCCTACTCTTAGGATACATTTTTTTCAGAAACGGGTTAACGTATCAAGTTGAAATTTAAGTCATATAGTAAGGTCTACGGTCCTTTGACGGTGTAAAAAGTAGAAGCTTTTAAGTTAATGCAATCAAAAGATACGGTCATTTATGTCACATATTTAGATACTCGCGAACTCACTCATCAAAACCCATAGGGCACTTCCTATTCACCTACACTACTAGCCATTAAAATTGCTATACCACGAAGATGATGTGCTACAGACGCGAAATTTAACCAACAGGAAGAAGATGCTGTGATATGCAAATGATTAGCTTTTCAGAGCATTCACACAAGGTTGGCGCTGGTGGCGACACCTACAACGTGCTGACATGAGGAAAGTTTCCAACCGATTTCTCACACACAAACAGCAGCTGACCGGCGTTGTCTGGTGAAACGTTGTTGTAATGCCTCGTGTAAGGAGGATAAATGCGTACCATCACGTTTCGGACTTTGATAAAGATCGGATTGTAGCCTACCGCGATTGCGGTTTATCGTATCGTGACATTGCTGCTCGCGTTGGTCGAGATCCAAGGACTGTTAGCAGAATATGGAATCGGTGGGTTCAGGAGGATAATACGGAACGCCGTGCTGGGTCCCAACGGCCTCGCATCACTAGCAGTAGAGACGACAGGCATCTTATCCGCATGGCTGTAACAGATCGTGCAGCCACTTCTCGATCCCTGAGTCAACCAATGGGGACGTTTGCAAGACAACAACCATCTGCACGAACAGTTCGACGACGTTTGCAACTGCATGGCCTATCAGCTCGGAGACCATGGTTGCGGTTACCCTTGAAGGTGCATCACAGACAGGAGCGCCTGCAATGGTTTACTCAACGACGAACCTAGGTGAACGAATGGCAAAACGTCATTTTGTCGGATGAATCCAGGTTCTGTTTACAGCATCATGATGGTCGCATCCGTGTTTTGCCACACCGCGGTGAACGCACATTGGAAGCGTGTATTCATCATCGCCATACTGGTGTATCACCCGGTGTGGTGGCATGAGGTGCCATTGATTACACGTCTCGGTCACCTCTCGTTCACGTTGACGGCACTTTGAACAATGGACGTTACATTTCAGATGTGTTACGACCCGTGGCTCTACCCTTCATTCGATCCCTGCGAAACCCTACATTTCAGCAGGAGAATGTACGACCGCATGTTGCAGTTTCTGTACGGGCCTTTCTGGATACAGAAAATGTTCGATTGCTGCCCTGGCTAGCACATTCTCCCGATCTCTCACCAACTGAAAACGTCTGGTCAATGGTGGCCGTCAACTGGCTCTTCACAATACGCCAGTCACTACTCTTGATGAACTGTGGTATCGTGTTGAAGCTCCATGGGCAGCTGTACCTGTACACGCCATCCAAGCTCTATTTGACTCAATGCAAAGGCGTATCAAGACCGTTATTACGGCCAGAGGTGGTTGTTCTGGGTACTGATTTCTCAGGATCTATATACCAAAATTGCTTGAAAATTTAATCACATGTCAATTCTAGTATAATATATTTGTCCAATGAATACCTGTTTATCATCTGCATTTCTTCTTGGTGTAGCTATTTTAATGGCCAGTAGTGTAGAATCATGAAATTTGGCAAGTAGCAAGGTTTTCCAGTACAGTTAAAGGAAAATCTGAAAATTGTTAATTTGTAACTATGCCACACGGAAAATTTTTTTTTTACTCGTTTGTTGTCAGATTACCTGTCACTCCGTCTTTTAAGACTTCTTTTTCTCAAGAGCGGGTAGAGCTATCTACGAGCGTAAGTCAATTACTGTCCGCAAAGAAGTTATAAAATTTTAATGTAATCAGATAGGAAACTTATATGAACACCATTTTTCGATATAGGCTCCTAGAGTTTCAACGCACTTGGTCCATGGTTGTACAAGCTTCCTGACGCCCTCATGAAAGGAGGTTCTCGGTTGAGCTGCGAGCCAGGAATGCACCGCTTGTTTCACTGCTTCGTCTGAGGCAAATCGACGGCCCCTTTATGCCTCATTGAGTGGACCAAATAAGTGATAGTCAGAAGATCCAAGATCGGAACTACATGGAGGATGATCCAGTACTTCAAATTTGAGTTTCTGGAGCGTTTCAGCAGTGTGGGCAGCAGTATGCGGACGGGCATTGTCGTGCAACAACAAAACACCTTTTGACAGCAGTCCTCGGCGTTTGCTTCGAACTGCAGGCTTTAACCTGGCAGGAAGCATCTCACTGTAATATACACTGTTTACTGTTGTGCCCCTTTCCCCATAATGTTCCAGTACTGGAACTTGTGCGCCCCTTAAACCCGTAGGCATCAGTTTTCTTGAGGACGATTGGGTCCTGAACTTTTTCTTGCACGGCGAATTTGGATGTTTCCATTACATACTTTGCCGTTTACTCTCCGGCTCGTAATGATAGATCCATGTTTCGTCAACAGTAACGATCCTGTCGAAGAATTTGTCCCCTTCGTCACCACAGCGATCCAAATGTTTCTTGCAGATGCCCAAACGCGTTTGTTTGTGCAACTGTGTGAGTTGTTTTGGGACCTTTCTTGCGCAAACTTTATGAAACCCAAGTCTGTTGTGGATGATTTCGTAGGCAGAACCGTGACTAATTTGCAGATGATGTGCGACTTCGTCAATAGTAAATGGTCTGTCTAAGAGAATAATTTCACGTAAACGCTCAAGGGTTTCTTCATTTGTGGCAGTAAACGGTCGCCCGGTTCCTTCATCGTGCGTTACCCTTCTGCGACCATTTCGGAATGTTTCAATCAGTTCGTAGACACTCTGTTGTGGCAAAACACTCTTCTCGTATTGTACCGAATGTCTTCGTTGAATTTCGGCTCCTGATACCCCTTGCGACCACAAAAAATACTACTCACAGAACGTTGATTTCTTTGGTGCAAATAGACAGCGGAGCACCCATGATTAACAGCACGGCAGCGATAACGAAACTAACCTAGCAGCTTGAAAATTGCAAAGATATAACAACAAATATACAAAAAATGTTATCAACGTAATACGACGGTACTACCAAAATAAACGAAAATATAACTAAATTGCGGGTAATTCTTGACTTACGCCCGGGTTCCCGGGTTCCCGGGTTCGATTCCCGGCGGGGTCAGGGATTTTCTCTGCCTCGTGATGACTGGGTGTTGTGAGATGTCCTTAGGTTAGTTAGATTTAAGTAGTTCTAAGTTCTAGGGGACTGATGACCACAGGTGTGTTAAGTCCCATAGTGCTCACAGCCATTTGAACCGATACTTCACTTACCCTCGTAGATGAAATTTATGTCGCTTACTGAGGTCTATAGTTTCTTGGTGCTGTAATGAAAGTACGCTTCTAAGTCAATGCAGTCAAAAGATACGGCCATTTATGTCACATATTCCGATACAGGCAAACTCAATCATCAAAACCTGCACGGCACTTCCCGTTGCCCTCGATCCATGAAATTTGGCAGGAAGTTTCACAGTACAACTAAAATAAAAAAGTCTGAAAACTGTTAACTTGTAATTATGATGATGATGATGAGATCCCATAGTCCGAGGAGCGTGGGGAACGATGCGGGAGAACCGCACCGCTGTACTAGGCAAGGTCCTAGCGGAGGTGGTTTGCCATTGCCTTCCTCCGACCGTAATCAACACCGACTAAAGGGAAGGCCTCGGCGCTTGTTGGTGACGTCACGTCAGCTAGGCAAGGCGAATGCCAGGTCTGTTGAGGCAGAAACGCCTGGGCGTGCTTATCACTATAAATCTCTTATTTTTGGACAAAATATTTGGTATTGTTTTGGATTCTGCAATTTTATTTAGATGAAAGATTTTCTTACTATCGTAAAGCTACAAATGAAGATCATAGTTCTGTAGTACTGAATCCTGTCGAAACAAACGTAGATCAATATGAGAAGATGCTTTGCCCCATTACAAGCTTCGGAAATTTTACATTCAAGTACTATATTTACTTGATCCATTTTGTTATCGAAACTTACCCCTAATCCCTAACAACTAACTCGTTTCTTTTATTTATTTATTTATTTTCGTTTGACATCATCACTGGAGATGTGAACTAATTTAGATCTGTAAATGTCCAACTGTTGCCAGTCATTAGATTACAGTCGTTTTCATCGAAAGGAATTCTAAACAGGAAACAAAATAGCTTCATACATCGAAAATACTGCTGAGCTTAAACTTTTTTAAACATGCACATTATAAAAGATAAATATTCCCCTCTTGCAACTGAAAGGAGAAACTTCATAAGATAAAAAAAATTTTATTTGATAAAACAAGTATATCTGTTTTGCCTCTTCTTCTGTCCCCCATCCCCTCGTCCAACGTGTACAATCGCAAGATATTTCATTAACATTCAGTGCTCCTCACCCCATAGTCAACCAAGATATCTAAAGAAGAGCACCAATATGTTCACAGTTCCTTGTAAAAGCAACCCAGTATAAGCGTATCTTCCTCAGGTTTACAAATAAGGTAAAGAAGCACTAATTCTGTTGCTGCTGGACCATGAAGTTGTTTCTCTATGTCAATACTTAAAACAGGTGGAAATTTAATTTCAGGAGTACACTATTTGTTAAGAAGTGTAATGAACTGCACAATTAATTGATTGCAGAAATCTCTCAGAACCATGTGTGTTGGTCAACTACCGCCAATAGTTTCACATTTTCCTGCGTAAGAGAGGGAGACACCACCATTATGAGTAAGCCTGCAACAGACCTGGCGTTCGCCGTGCCTAGCTGACGTGACGTCACGAACAAGCGCCGAGGCCTTCCTTTGAGTCGGTGTTGCCGTAATGGGGATGAATGATTATGATGAAGACAACACAACAACACCCAGTCATCTCGAGGCAGAGAAAATCCCTGACCCCGCCGGGAATCGAACCCGGGACCCCGTGCGCTGGAAGCGAGGACGTTACCGCAAGACCACGAGCTGCGGACCTTGTAATTATAACACATGAAAAAAAAATTTTTTTTGTCATTTGTTATCTGTGTCTTTCTCTCTCTCTCTCCGTCCCTCTTTTGAGACCACACGTCACGTCACATGATAAGATCTACAGTCCCTTGGCGATATAATAAACGTAATTCTCTAAGTCAACGCAATCAAAACATACGGCCATTTATGTCACGTAAACGTCCGGGAGACCGGTGAGCTGAACACATGCCCCTTCCTACGCGCATCCAGTGACGCCTGTAGGCTGAGGATTGACACGGCAGTCGGTCGGTACCGTTGGGCCTTCATGGTCTGTTCGGGCGGAATTTAGTTTTATTTATGTCACATATTTTGATACTCGCAAACTCACTGATAAAAAGCTATGGGCTACTTCCCGTTGACTTACAGTCGTGAAATTTGGCAAGGAGCAAGGTTTCGCAACAAAACTAAATAAAGTTCGAAAACTGTTAATTTGTAAATGGCTCTGAGCACTATGGGACTTAACATCTGTGGTCATCAGTCCCCTAGAACTTAGAACTACTTAAACCTAACCAACCTAAGGACATCACACACATCCATGCCCGAGGCAGGATTCGAACCTGCGACCGTAGCAGTCGCGCGGTTCCGGACTGAGCGCCTAGAACCGCTAGACCACCGCGGCCGGCGTTAATTTGTAAATATATCACACACAAAACACTTTTTGTCATTTGTTATCCAATTGCCTATCTGTGCTGTTAAGACCACTTTTTCGCAGTGATGGGTAGACGTATACCTTTTTTGTATCGATATGGGTAACAGGCAAAATTCGTCGACAGGTACGATTCTTGGGATGGGTGAACTATCTATATTAATAATTAAGTTTGAACAGATATCTCTATGTACGAGTCCTACGCTCGCGTTTCCGGATTTTTTTGCTGTTGTGTCTGTATTACGGACCCTCTACAAGAGACAGGCATAGAGTGTTAATTATTACATCGAAAAAAAATAAAGTTACTTAGGGAACACCGTGGCTATTTGTTAATTGGCGTAACTTATTAGACGCAAATTTTGAATTAACTGCTGGTAGCTAAAACCTTTCCCTCCAGCGGCTAGAAGCACCTGATAGTACAATTCTCCTGCCGAATGTTGGAGGACGGACTGTCAGTAATAGAGAAACTGCGAGAGGAAACGTTGTTTCTCCGTCTGTCTGTAATTTTTTACTCCGAGTATTTTTGTAGCAGCAACGTAGCCTTTCTGCTCATCAGACAAGTGCTGCAACATGTGAAAGAATTAACATGAAGTGAATGATGAAATCTTTAAAATTTCTCTACAACTTGAAACTGACTCTTACCTGTAGCTGAATTAGAAACGGCTATTTACAGGGAAATGGAGATTTACAGGGCAGTTTCTTCCAGTTTAACTGGGGTAGTAGTTGTGGTGTAACAACCTGCCTCTTGCTGCCTGTAGTTTCTTATTATGTACTTCACTTGTGATGGCAACAAGAGCAATCAAAAAACGTGAACAAAGAAAGTATAACAAGGGTAATGGAGTGCACATGAATTAAGGCATGTGATGCTGCGGGAATTAGACTAGGAAATGATTCAGTGAAAGCAGTAGAGGAGTGTTGCTATTTGGACAGAAAACTAGTGGACGACAGCAAAGGTAAACAGCATACTACATGCAAACTGGCATTAGCAACAGAAACCTTTCTTTAAAGGAGGAATATGGTAATATATTACACGAATTTACACCATATCTAATGTACTATCACTTCGATTGGTGCCTGCTACTTTTACGCATAATCTAGTTCTCATTGGCGTCAAATACCTTTCCTGAAGAGTTGAATGTTGGCAATCACCTCTGGCTGCTAGGCGAACGGTCGTTTAGTTGTTTTCTGACGATTCTCGTAAGTCGCTACCACTGCCAAAATTTCGTCCTCAGTTGCTCGTGGTGGACAACTTTTGGAAATGATAGCGACTGGAGCTGGTACCACCTCAGAAGAACCACTTAACGACCGTCGGCCGAAGTTTCAGAGATGAATGCCAATACGTAACACGTAAATAAGAGGCAATAAAACGCCCAGTAACTGTAGAAAGCCCTTTCTTGTAACGGTATTTAAGTATCTCGTCGATTACAGTCTTCAGCACTGCGGATTTTAATGCCCAGACAACACTGGTGGTCTTGCGAAATGATACTGGTCAAACAGGAAATCCGGTTTCCTCGTTCAGCTTTTTAGCATTCAGTCCATACTCTTACTTCAATCTCCATCTAAAGTAATGTAATCAGGAAATTGTACGCAGTGTACGGTTTTTAGATTTACTCTACTTCTGTTGGTTTTCGCTTTAACTAATCCCTTCTCCAATAAACATTTCTCATTGTGCCTTTAGGAATTCGACACGTAATGAACTGTCGTCCTATGAATGGATTCTACGAATTCCAGCTCCACACAAATGCTTTAAAACGTAATACGAAGCCCCATTCACAGTACTCGTATAAATAACTTCAATTCCAGTCTTTATTAAAGAAATACTGCTCGCAAATCAACTTTCAACTTTTAAAACATTCATAGCCTTTGCAAACTGCATTTAAATTAGACATGATTACTGCTAACTCGATTGCTTACGCCACATGTTTGGAGGAGAGAAACTGAGAATGTAAATCTGTTCGGACCTGGGCTGAAATTTTAAATTTTCTCGTTCCTTCTTTGTGATAAACGCTTTTGCATCGGGCTATTCTGCAATCATTTCGGGGTTTTTATTCTGTCTGCTTCAAGGACAGGTGCTCTTAAATTCTTCGAATTGAAATTTTAAAACTGCGCTTTTCCTTTTACGTATAGTCTAGTCTTTGTTTATATTTGCTCCTCCTATCTAGTGTCAGCTGAACTGTTTCGTATCTCTGGTACGCTTAGGTGCTCATATTGATGTCCTTTATTTATATGGAATAATGATGTGTACGATCAACAGTACATATCAGAAGACAATACCATGCTGGGTACATGCGTTGTAATGTTTGAGGGGACGACTGTGGACTCGTACGGATATTACCAATGTCGTTTAGTTTACGTAACGTAATGGGTGGTGCACTATCTGTGTGTCCCCATTACAGGAGCCAGGATTTCTTTCGTCCGTTTCCATATCGCCGACGTTTCGCAGAGTTTGTTATATGTTGCGATCTTTCTATAATCCGCTCCATACTACCCAGTACAGCCTTTGAAACTTATTAGTGGGTCGTGCCTATTCAGCCAGAGATTTCCAGCTTTCGTTTTTGTGTGTATTTCGTATTTTATACTGGATTGTTACGGTGTCTCATTGTGCAGTTTATTAGTTGTCACGTGCTATTCTATAAAGGTCGTTCAGAAGTGCTGCAAAGTGGCACCTAATAGCACGTGTCTCGTTTGGCGCACGTTCTCTCTGCGGTGCTGTTTCTGTAATTAAATAATTACTAAGGCTCATTCGACGTCGTTGGGATAACACAACACACTTCTCATAGAAGCAGCAATGGATTTTTCGTAATATTCACTAATTATTTAACTCAGTTCTCATGTATTATTCGTTGTACATCAAAAAACTTCGAAGAAAAGCAACTCATTTACCGTGAAATAGGGGATGGTGATGATGTTTGGTTTGTGGAGCGCTCAACTGCTCGGTTATCAGCGCCTGTACAAATTACCAGTCTTTGTTCAGTCCAGTCTCCAAGTTTCATGAATGGTGATGAAATTATGAGGACAACACAAACACCCAGTAATCTCGAGGCACGTGAAAATCCCTGACACCGCCGGCAATCGAACCCGAGACTCCGTGCTCGGGAAGCGAGAACGCGACTGCGAGTGAAATATGGGAGAGAATTTGATGGATTTGATACGCGAGATAGTGCGGCAGTCATTAAGTCAAAGGGTTTTTCGTTGCGGCGATATCCTTTGAAGAAATTTCACTCCTCAACTCTCTACTCTGCATGCGAAAATAAGTTTTGACGACCAATTACATATATAGACACATGGCCAGTGTGATAAGGTAATCAGAACTCGCACGGAAATATTTAAGTGTTCGTTTTTCCTGCGTGCTATTCGAGAGTCAAACGACAGAAGTAGCCTGAAGCTGGTTCGGCGAACTGTCTGCCAAACACGTAAGTGTGAATTGCCGACAAGTCATGTAGATGTAGATGAAGATGTTGATGCTGATGTTGTATACTATATGGATGGGGTGGCGGAGGGGTGAAGTTGACTGCGGTAGTCGTCTTGGGGTTGTGGGGCACTGCGGCTGCGGCGGGGACAGAGCCTCTTCGTCGTTTCCAGGCCCTCGGTTAACATACAACACAATACAATACAATACAATACATTACTCTATGGAAGACTCATTTATTCAGATTTTTGTACAAATCACTGGCCTGATATTGGCTATAATGTGTAACATATGTGGTATTTACTACACTTTTGGAAGGACTAAGCTATTTTTATGTATTGTATGTAGTCTTTCCATCATGTTCTGGTCTTTGTGAGGTAGTTTTTGTAATCAACCCTGATGACCTATCAGCCTGCTTGCGCCTTGCTTTCTTGCAAAACAGTGAAACCATGTACTCAGCTTGTTTATTTACTCGCCAAATTAATCGTCCCGAACTCAACGTCTGCCTATATCCTCATCTATATCCCGCAAGACAACTTGAAGTGTGTGGCGAGAGCTGAGGGTACCACAGTCACTTTCTTCACTTTCCTCTTGCATATGAACATGTACTGTCTTCCAACATTATGATTTACCTGGAAGAAAACGATTTATTGACACATGGACAGCACTGACTCAGAAAGTATCGTCCTTGTAACACAACTAACTCATCTTTCACACGAAATAATGACTGCTATCGGCAGTGGTGTCAAACTGATTCCCTATTTCTAAATTTTCACAAGATTTTCGACACCGTTCGTTACAAGTGACGTATAACCAAGCAGCGTGCCTAGGGAGTGTTGTCTCAGCTGTGCGGCTGTATTCGTGATCCAGAAAGATCATAGTCCGTAATAACTGACGGAAGTCATGGAGTAAACCAAGTGATATCTGATGTTCCGCAAGGAAGTGTTATTGTTCCTCTGCTGTTCCTGATCTACACCGAGGTGACAAAAGTCATGGGTGGTGATATTCACATATACAGATGGCGGTAGAAGCGCGTACACAAACTATAAAAGGGCGGTGCATTGCCAGAGATGTCGCTTGTACTCGGGTAATTCAGGTAAAAAGGTTTCCGACGTGGTTATGACCGCACGACGGGTGTTAACAGACTTTGAACGCGTGATGGTAGTTGGAACTAGACGCATGGGGCACTTCATTTCGGAAAACGTTCGCGAATTCAATATTCCGAGATCCACAGTGTCAAGAGTGTGCTGAAAACACCAGATTTCAGGCATTACCTCTCACCACGGACAACGCAGCGGCCGACGGCCTTCACCTAAGAACCGAGAGCAGTAGCGTTTACATTGAATTGTCGGTCTGGACAGACACGCAACAGTGCGTGAAATAATCGTGTAAACCAATGTGGGACGTATGACGAATGTATCTGTTAGGACAGTGCGGCGAAATTTGGCGCTAATGGGCTACGGCAGCAGGCATCAGATGCGAGTGCTTTTCCTAACAGCACGACATCGTTTGTAGCGTCTCGCCTGGGCTCGTGACCATGTCGGTAGGACCTTAGACGAATCGTAGACCGTAGCCTGGTCAGATAAGTTCCAGTTTCAGTTGGTAAGAGCTGATGGTAGGGTTCGAGTCCCGCGCAGACCCCATGAAGCCACGGACCCATATTGTCAACTAGGCGCTGTGCAAGCTGGTGGTGGCCCCATAATGGTGTGGGCTGTGTTTACACTACTGCCCATTAAAATAGCTACACCAAGAAGAAATGCAGATGATAAACAGGTATTCATTGGACAAATATATTATACTAGAATTGACATGTGATTAAATTTTCAAGCAATTTTGGTGTATAGATCCTGAGAAATCAGTACCCAGAACAACCACCTCTGGCCGTAATAACGGTCTTGATACGCCTTTGCATTGAGTCAAATAGAGCTTGGATGGCGTGTACAGGTACAGCTGCCCATGGAGCTTCAATACGATACCACAGTTCATCGAGAGTAGTGACTGGCGTATTGTGAAGAGCCAGTTCACGGCCACCATTAACCAGACGTTTTCAGTTGGTGAGAGATCGGGAGAATCTGCTGGCCAGGGCAGCAGTCGAACATTTTCTGTATCCAGAAAGGCCCGTACAGGAACTGCAACATGCGGTCGTACATTCTCCTGCTGAAATGTAGGGTTTTGCAGGGATCGAATGAAGGGTAGAGCCACGGGTCGTAACACATCTGAAATGTAACGTCCATTGTTCAAAGTGCCGTCAACGTGAACGAGAGGTGACCGAGACGTGTAACCAATGGCACCCCATACCATCACACCGGGTGATACACCAGTATGGCGATGATGAATACACGCTTCCAATGTGCGTTCACCGCGATGTGGCAAAACACGGATGCGACCATCATGAAGCTGTAAACAGAACCTGGATTCATCCCAAAAAATAATGTTTTGCCATTCGTGCACCCAGGTTCGTCGTTGAGTACACCATCGCAGGCGCTGCTGTCTGTGATGCACTCACGGATCCGAGCTGATAGTCCATGCTGCTGCAAACGTCGTCGAACTGTTCGTGCAGATGGTTGTTGTCTTGCAAACGTCGCCATCTGTTGACTCAGGGATCGAGACGTGGCTGCACGATCCGTTACAGCATGTGGATAAAATGCCTGTCATCTCGACTGCTAGTGATGCGAGGCAGTTGGGATCCAGCACGGGGTTCCGTGTTACCCTCCTGAACCCACTGATTCCCGACCAACGCGAGCAGCAATGTCGCGATTCGATATACCGCAATCACAATAGGCTACAATCCGACCTTTATCAAAGTCGGAAACGTGATGGTACGCATTTCTCCTCCATACACGAGGCATCACAACAACGTTTCACGAGGCAACGCCGGTCAACTGTTGTTTATATATATCAGATATCGGTTGGAAACTTTCTTCATGTCAGCACGTTGTAGGTGTCGCCACGGGCGCCAACATTGTGTGAATGCTTTGTAAAGCTAAATATTTGCATGTCACAGCATCTTCTTCCTGTCGGTTACATTTCGCGTCTGTAGCACGCCATCTTCGTGGTGTAGCAATTTTAATGGCCAGTTGTGTAAATGAAGCAATCTCGGTCGAAGGTGAGCGGGAATTTGTGGGCAGTTCTTGAGAATTTTCAGCGAATTAGTCCAGTTATTAGAAGTGACGGGAGCATCAGTTTCAGACATTTGATTCTAACAAATAATGTGGTGGCAGTACTGACGAATAGGCATGAGGGTTATTCGGAAAATAATGTCCGATTTCTTATAAAACATAAAACATCATAGACTTTTTTTAAAAAAAACTGTTTATAGCTCATTCCTTACATGTTTCCCATTTTTCTACGTAGTTTTCATATTTATTTAAACTTCTGTAATAATTTTCTATTAGTTTTTGTATCCCTAAGTCATAGACGTCTGCCGCCTGTGAGGGTAACAGGTCTTTTACTACTTCTTTCACTTCGTTATTTGCTGTGAAGCGCTTGCCTCTGAGGAACTACATTAGGTAGAGTAACAAACGAAAATTGCTCGGCGCCAAGTCTGTACCGTTCGCTGGGTGGGCAGTCTGTTCCCATTCAAAAGATCTGAGCAGTTCATGGATGTGAAAGACAGTCTGGGGTCTGGCATTGCCATGCAGTAACAAATCTCCATACGCCAGAAGGCCATCTCACTTATCCTATACTGCACGTCAAAGTTCAGTCAGGGTAGCACTGTAAGCGGCTGCGTTTATTGTCTTCCCTTGTTGCACAAACTCAAGTAACAAGATTCCATGTCTATACCAAAACACGGTAGCGATAACTTCGCATGTTGAGATTGTCTGCTTAGGCCCTGGTCATGTCAGAAAGCTACGTCCCGCCCGCGTAACAACGTTTTCTAAAAACTGATCACCTTCCTTCCAGGAGCACCAGCCATTCTTGCCATTCTTTCCGTTTTGTGTTTCTCAGTAAGCAGACTGGGAGCCCAACGTGCGCACAAGTTAAGAAACTGCAATTTTTCAGAGAAAATTTTGTGCAAAATTGTTCTATCCAGATTCGAAACTCTAATACCAAAGTTATAATTGTAAACCACCGGTCTTCGCGAATCCCTTCGCCCAAATATAAGAAGATCATTGGCAGTCGACATGGACGCGGTTCATCAAGGTCACTTTCCCCTCCGTCCTTCAAAGTTCTTACCCACGTATTCACTTTGCAGTCACTCATCGCATTGCAACCGCCCTCAGATCATTTATCTATCGACGAATTTCCGCTGCTGCAACGTTCCTTCCTCTCAAAAACAGTATCACTGGTCGTATTTCAGAGTCTGCAGGTTGATCAGATATGTTAAACACTTTTGAACTGACACTGTGAACAGCAAACTGCGACAATACTGCGACAATACCAATGCAAACGGTGCCGTTGGAGGAGTACGACATGCGCATTTCAATACTCGTGCGAGAGTTGATTTCCTACGGCGATTCGGACCTTATTTACGAATAACTCTCTTATTTTGTTTTGTGCTGAACGGCGAGTAAGAAAAATTACGCTTCTATTTTGTTTGTTTTTCCACCATTTAGAACCATCTCAGGCATCTGAAGCAGTCGTCACAGAATACACAGTACACAGAAAGGAAAGCAGAAGGCGGCTGCTTTGATTTTTAAGAAGTCAAGCGTTGCGCTCGACGCAATATTGAAACCGAGTAAACGCTGAACCACAGCTGCTTACGCCTACGGCTCCAAATGGTCATTCTTACGAATCTGAAGTAATCTAACCAACTAAATGAAAACATTTACTAAAGGAAACGTTAATGAAACAAGTGCACAAGCTGTGAACTGTCACTGCTTTTATCTTCAGGTGACAATGAAGCTACTTGTTTCATTGTTTGTATTAGTTTCATTCATGTTTTCAACATGATAGAACTCGTGGGTATTACTTTCATTGAAGACAGTAGGCTGCATTGAAATTTAATTTATAGAAATGTTTCGAATTGAGCCCAGACCTAGAAGTTGAGTCTAGCGTATCATGTAGGCCTAATATGTATCGTCTTCGCCTGATAAGTGTCGCAAAGAAAGTGTTGTCCTCAATATGAGATGTCTTTCAGCTTTTCCATTCTGTAACTGTCGGTGCGGAATGTCTTCTTCTTCTTTTGCACTTTCTTACAGCATTAAGTACAACAGTAAATCGTGTTCACAAATTTGAGAAACGTGCGTCTACTTACACGAACTGTCGACAACAGAACCGCAGGCTACTTGCGCGTGACACTAGCAGAAAGCGCGCTCAAATAAAACAATGTAACTTCAGTTTACTCCATACTGTGGTGACTTTAACAACAATGTCGATATGTCAGTTACATTTACTACACAGCAGCATATCACCTGAAGTGAATCAAACGTAAAGTAGCCAGCGACCACGTTTTCACTGCAAACCCTTTACATTTTATACTATAGAGTTCTCAACATAGAAAAACTAGGCACTTCATCATCGAGCTGTGATATAAAACTATAAGATACTAAATATATAAATTTTTTTGCGCCATTTGGTTTCCTCAGTGTGGAATGAGAGGTACTGTATACAGTAGCAAAGTAAATGCGCATATAAGAAACAAGTAGATTTAATTTTTTTTAAAAAGACAGGAAAACCTCTATCGAAAAAATAACTCCGGGGGTTGATGTAGCGCCCGTCTCTCGTGGTCGTGCGGTAGCGTTCTCGCTTCCCACGCCCGGGTTCCCGAGTTCGATTCCCGGCGGGGTCAGGGATTTTCTCTGCCTCGTGATGGCTGGGTGTTGTGTGCTGTCCTTAGGTTAGTTAGGTTTAAATAGTTCTAAGTTCTAGGGGACTGATGACCATAGATGTTAAGTCCCATAGTGCTCAGAGCCATTTGAACCATTTTTTGGTTGATGTAGCTATGTTTCATTTACGTACAGTACGTTTCACCACTGAGCTTGCATTGTTTGGAACAAGAAAATCAGAAAACCTGAAACCGCCTGGCAGATTGAAACTGTGTGCCGGGCCGAGACTCGAAATCGAGACCATTGCCTTTCGCGGGCAACTGCTCACCGACTCATTTTTTATCTCATTTTTTCTATACTGTTCGTTGAATTTATTAGTGGAGGACGTCCGATGACACCCGTTCAGGTTGTTCGTTGATCCGTTCACTCAGCTTTTTATTACAGGGGGTAACTAAGTCCTCTGACCGAACGCGCTGTGCTACCGTGCCGGCCCAACTGAGCTACCCAAGCACGATTGACAGCCCCTCCTCATAGCTGCAATTCTGGCAGTACCACGTCTCCTACTTCATTCTGGAATCAGAAATTGTATTTTATGATTTAATACTAACTATTACACATTGATCTTGCCAAAAGCCGAGAAGCGATTCTTCTTGGTGTTTTAGCTCTCTGGGGCAATCTGGGATGCTCTCTGGGGCACTCTGGGATGCTCTCTCTGTCAGTGTCACAATAAGTCAATATTATATAATCATCTTTTATTTATTTCTTTATAATTTCAAATTTAGTCTTTATTTATTTCGTAGTGATGAGCCGCTTAGTGGAAGCCACTTATGAGTTTCCTTTGTGGTCTTTTATGTTACTACTGCTGTTTATATATAGGATTTCAAATTTTAGCACTACATCAAACACCTGTTTACGTGTAGGCAAGCAAGCAGCTAAAATGCAAAATTAATAATAAAATAAACAATACCTATCCGTTCCCCTTTGGCTTCAGACACAACCGTTTATTCTGTTTCAATATGACAGACTTCGCGCATGTGCACTAAATTTTGGCGTTTGTATTGCAGCCAAGTTTTCATTCTGTATACTGTCTGTTATGCGCCGTGGAGCTGTATCCCTGTACGAAGTAAATGAAGACTGGTATATCTACAGGAGTTGTGGATTTGAAAATCTACTGACAGATGCTCGCTTTTCCTGCCAAAGGAACGAAAGATGGTTAGATTTGACCGCGTCTTCGCCGATTCGTGTTACTCGGGGAAGGTGTTATATCGTTCTGTTTCAAATAAGCAGAAAAAAAACTGCAGTAGCCAAAGTTCTATATGCAAATTGCTGTTTGTGTATTCTGCTTGTTTCTCGTTTATTACCGACCAGGCGCAGGGTACTTCTACGAAACGTTTGCACAAGCCATTTGCATTACCATACAGCGTCAGAACTGAATGTGCAAAGAACTGCGACTGGAATTTATTTCGTAGTGACGATGCCCTGTTCTGGACTGAATAGAAAATAACAATTAACTAGTTTTCCACTAAACAGCGCATTCAACTGCCGGCTTCGTGCAAGCGCTATACCACAGATGGACTCCTGACTCCGCCGTTCATTTGTTCCTCGCCGCTCACCGTCTGACCGAAGATACATAGCAAACCAATTTGTCCAGTAGTCCACAGGTTCCACGGCGAACTTCTGGTAGCGCAGTAAACGGTAGAACGAGGCAAAAAAAAAAGGGAGGGATTAAAAAAAAAAGGAAGAACAACAGAGTGGAGAGAAAGAACGGTGGGGAAAAAAATGAGAACTGCCCGTTCATCATTCGCTGGGGTCGGTATATTTTAATTACAGCCAACCATCAATCGCTGGCGGGATAATTAATTGGCAGTGAATGCGGAAATTAGTTTTGCAGCGTAAATCTGGCGCGGCCGGATCGCAGCGCCGCGCAGCGGCGTGACGCGGAACCCGCGGGCTGGATCGCACGAGAGTGTGAGGGAGAGGGGAGGCGTGGTTGTGGTTTTCAATTGAGCTGGTCACCCACCGCGGTTTGGCGCTCCGTCTGCGCCCGCGCGCGGGCCTCCGCCCTCTCTATTAGGCCGCGCGCCGGCACATCAAAGGCGCCCACCGAATGCCGCGAGCAGCGTCTGCTCAAATGAGTGCCCTTTCAGCAGAGGCCGGGCGAAAATTTGCAGCGGCTTGTCGACATGTCAGCAATTACTGCTGCCTCGGCGGGTCCGAACATCGCAAACAGTGCGGGCGAGAGTGTTCGGTGGGGGAGGGGGGGGGGTGTCTGACGGACCGCATCAAAACCATGGAGATGGCCGAAGTAGTTGTTTACGAACGAATCCGAAGTTGTCGAGACACACCAATCAGAACTGCGTACGTTGCCGAATCACTCAACAGGTCGTCACTGTTATCACAGTTTAATTTTCGGCATTCGCTACTAGCAGTAGGAACTGACACCTGTTCGTCGAATTCGTTTCCAATAATGACGGCTCATCAAAAAATGGTTCAAATGGCTCTGAGCACTATGGGACTTAACATTTATGGTCATCAGTCCCCTAGAACTTAGAACTACTTAAACCTAACTAACCTAAGGACACCACACAGCACCCAGTCATCACGAGGCAGAGAAAATCCCTGCACCCCCCGGGGCATCGAACCCGGGAACCCGGGGGCGGGAAGCGAGAATGCTACCGCACGACCCCGAGCTGCGGACTGACGGCTCATCCTAACCATTACGAGCACAGTCAAAGTCACTATTACAGATGTGTACCATTAGTGAGTGGGAAAATAGCCCAGGAAAGGAAGATGGAAGTGGGGGAAATAAGGATGCTGAGATGAATGTGTGGAGGAGGAGGAGATTAGTGTTTAACGTCCCGTCGACAACGAGGTCATTAGAGACGGAGCGCAAGCTCGCGTTAGGTAAGGACAGGGAAGGAAATCGGCCGTGCCCTTTCAAAGGAACCATCCCGGCATTTGCCTGAAAGGATTTAGGGAAATCACGGAAAACCTAAATCAGGATGGCCGGAGACGGGATTGAACCGTCGTCCTCCCGAATGCGAGTCCAGTGTGCTAACCACTGCGCCACCTCGCTCGGTATGTATGTGTGGGGTACAAGGAAGGACAGGATTAGAAATTAATTTGTTAGAGGAGCTGTGAAAGTGGCACCCATGGGGAAAAAGATACAAGAGAGCAGACTAAGGTGGTACGGACACTTACAGAGAAAATGGGAAGAGTATATCAGAAACAGAGTTGAAAATATAAAGATTGAAGGAGCGAGAAGGAGAGGAATACCGAAGATGAGGTGAAAATGGAATGTCGTGTGGCTAGGGCCTCCCGTCGTGTAGACCGTTCGCCTGGTGCAGGTCTTTCGAGTTGACGCCACTTTGGCAACCTGCGCGTCGATGGGGATGAAATGATGATGATAAGGACAACACAACACCCAGTCCCTGAGCGGAGGAAATCTCCGACCCAGCCGGGAATCGAACCCGGGCCCTACGGACTGACATTCCGTCACGCTGACCACTCAGCTACCGAGCGCGGACACCGAAGATGAGGTGGAAGGATAAGATATCCGGGGACCTAAGGGAGAAAGGGTGGAAGAAGGAAGAGGCAATGGATGGAGTACTATGGAGGAGAAGGATCCACAAGAGCAACGCCGACCGTATGTGACTTGGGACAAGGTGACGATAAAGAAGAAGAAGAAGAAGAAGAAGAAGAAGAAGTGAGTGAGTGGGAAAATACGGAACAATAATATCGTTCCTGATATTAAACAGAAGAACCAAGAATGGGAGCTGGAAACGAAATTAAAATCCACGAATTGGGAGGGTAAGTGATGTTATTTCAGAGATTACAAAATCGAGTGAAAATTAACAAATAACTTGACAGTATGAGCCCATTTAACAGTATGACGTCCCACCGCCTCTGGCTTGGATGAATGCGTTAAACCGGTTGGGAAAGGTCTCACCTAAAACCGATGTATCCTTTCCTGGCGCAAGCTCGCTCACAGCTGTTGCAACTGATCATTGATATTCTGGAAACTTGCACACGAGCTGATGCCACTCGTGATCTATCGATGACAGGGGTGAGGAATACATAAGTATCCCGCAGACAGTTAACAGAGACACGTGCGACGAGCGGTTGAGCATTGTCCTATTGAAAAACGGTATCGCGATACTGTCACGACGACATCCCACGTAAGAATGAATGATGTCCGTAACGGACAGCTGTACGGTCACAGTTCTCTCAGCCGCTATCTGCAGTGATCTGAAGTCATATCTGATGGTCTCCCATACCATGATGCCAGGAGTGACACCTCTGTGCAGCTGCAAAACACTGAACGACTGTGACCTCTCCCGAGGTCGTCGTCACAGTAAGAAGGTCATACGGGAGAGTGTACAGTTGCGATTCATTGATGACCACAATGCGACACCATTCACCTGCAGTCCCTACTTCTCGCTCCCAGCAACATTCCGGACGCTGCTGTTAGTGTTGTGGAATTTACGGCAGCCTACGCATTAGACGGTAACTCCATAGTCGAGCTACTGCGGTCTCCAATTAATGGCGCAGGATGTCACAGAGTGTTGCATGGAATCCATTACTTGTTCTCGGATAGCAAGTGTGGGTGTGAAGGGGAAACAACGTGAATAGTGTAGAATAAGGCGATCCTCAACTGTGTTGATCGACCAGAAACTTGATGAAGAATGTCGTCTTCACATTCCCATGCATTACAAAATCGAGCCACTGCCACTTCCGAACGTCCCACAAATCTTTACCATCACGCCAAATGGACGGCCACAGTGAGGCCTGTTTTAGAACTCTGTAAAATGCTGATAACGCTACCTCAAACGAGTACTCGGTGCCTCTGTATGCTTCACAGCGATCACACAATATCTGACGCTGTTCGCCGCCCTTATATACACTACCATGCCTGGTAATTACACTAAACACGAATAACAGTAATGCACTCTGGCAGCAGTCCTACCTGACACAGGCAGTTGTAACTCTATAATTATTTACATACTCTCTGTGTACTTGTACAAAGTTACCTTGACATCCGATCAAGTCTTCTCCATGCTCTACTTTTTTCCTCAGGCAGTGTAATTCACATCCGGTTTCAGGAATTTATTAAAAAATACGAGGCGTGTTTTTTAAGTAAGTACCGTTTTGAAATTAAAAAAAAAGTGCCAAGTATCTCAATAATATATAAGTCACCATGATTTCAACACTTCCTTTCATATACGTAAGCATATTACCAGCGTAAATCATATTATGCGTAAATCACTCGCGATATTATTTTGTTTCTCCCTTGTTAACGATCTTGTTATATCCACTTTCATCAGGCACGCTGAGAGCCAGTTCTGGGCACTTGGTAGGATGTATGATTTGGCCCCTATCTCCAAATAGAACACTCCAATTTTATTGATATTTTAAAGGTTTGATATGATTTAAGCTTAGCGTAATTCAGATACCGTAATATTAGAAATACACAAGAAGTACTCATTGGAATGAAATATAGAAAAAATATAATTTTCTATTAAGAAGTAAATGTATGTTCACAAATTCAGCTTGCGCTATGGTACTTTATGTTGCACGACATATTATCGGTGGAATTCGAGCGAAGTAAAAGATTTTTATACTGAAAGAGGTCGATCCAGACATCGCGATAGTATACACACGTGTATTGTCGAGCCCTGATACCAATAGTTTTTATGATACGCTTTGTATAATGTTCCGTTACAATCAAAATCATTTGTAATGTAGCAAAACAGAAAAAAGAAACAGTCGCAAACCGCGCCTCCAATTTCCCACTGCGGACTTGAAAGCACTAACACACCAATCGGATGTATCATGAATGTGTGTGCAAGGGTTAATATTATATAGATAAAAATTGAAGTACCTCGACGCTTTTATGGAATAAGATTGAAAAATGGTTCAAATGGCTCTAAGTACTATGGAACTTAACATCTGAGGTCATCAGTCCCCTAAAACGTAGAACTACTTAAACCTAACTAACCTAAGGACATCACACACATCCATGCCCGAGGCAGGATTCGAACCTGCGACCGTAGCGGTCGCGCGGTTCCAGACTGACGCGCCTAGGGTTCTCCGGCCTGCGGAATCTCATTGGCAGATACATTTTTACGTGATGGTGGGAGCTAGTGAAAGGACTTTCAGATGGCTCATTGGAGAAGCACTTAGACCCTTTCTGGGACTGGCTTGAGGGAGTGCGCCGGGTGCGTTTCTAAGATCTGGAGCAAGGCCATCAAACTTTGGAGAAGCAATCAAGTTTTGAGTCTCAATATGATTCTGATTCTCACTCTCTTTCTGTTTCAGATTCCGCACTTGCTCGGGTTTTTCTTTGATTCGTCCTTCTGCGCAATTGTTCGAATTTACACTTCGAACATATTGACATCCGCGATCGGTAATTAGGAAGATAATGAAATCCACCACTCGCAATCACATGATATCGGCCCAGGCTAGCAACAATACACCACTACAGAAGCCAAACAAATGGTACACACCATTGATGAAATGGAAAATAGGCAATTAATTCGTTTCCGGTTGGAGCGGAAATGCTACATTTGTGTTAGATCATATCCGACGGCTAAATGAAACATCTGGATTAGGCCACCATAGCTGCAACATTTCCGGCGCACATGGCGACTAGGCACTAGGTTTACCGGTGTAAAAGCACCTTTAGATCTGCTGGGTGACCTGTACACTAAATCATTAATCATTCCTTCCTGAGCGCAAGTACAGTAGCGTAACCATACAGGGTACGCATTAGAGCACTGAATCTATGTAGCAAATCCGCCTGTGGGGTGCACGTTATCCATCACTCCCTCTGCATATGGTGCAGAAGGATGGAGCCGGTAGTTTTCCCACTCGCCATCATGCGGGCGCGCACTCGCCGAGTGTTGGACAACAAGTAAGTAGCACTGCTACGCGGATAAGGAAGCAAGTACTACGTACAGCTTTATCTCAACAGAGCGGGAGTAATGGGCCCGTTAAGCTGCCGATTTTCCATGTTTTCTATGGAAAAAGTCTAGGCAGTAGACTTGGGATTCACGAAGTATTACCAGAGCGGCTGAGCGTGATTATGTGCAATGAAAATTAAGGAGATTATCATACATGTTTAGCTGTGGAACTGTAAATCAGTGTGAATGAACAGATAATAGAACAAATCTAGGGTTACTGGACATAGGAATAGGTGCAAGGAGGCAAAGGAGGTACACCATGAGTGTATATAGATATACCAAGCAGTGCTCTTATTATCTCCGTGTTCTATGTTCCTCATCGTAGGCGGAACGAGTCAAACAGATAATGCCACAATTAAGCTACGGCAGAGCGAGCGAGGCAATGTAGAAATTGCCGATCACCCGATGCCAACCCGCCCTGTTCTTGATTAAGTGGGTTCAAATGAGATATTAATACGTAACGTTTGATTATTTTTATATTTTAATCGAAATAGCCGAAGTTATTTAGTAACTTTTCGTTTTACGCCCCAGAGTTGTAGATAAATTAAGAAGGGACTTTTGTTTATTTTGACATAATATTATCTGGGATAGGATACTGACCAAGTATGAAGGCTGAGCACTTGGTTGCTGACATAACTGTAAAACTGTGAGGCTGTTTACTGATTTGGTTTCAGTTTAAGCACGTTTAAGGTTGATCTTAAATTACTATTTGAAATTATCTAGTGTGGCTTCCAGGCCAAAATGTCCGGCTAAATATAACGCCGACTCCGGCTTTTACGGGTCTGGACCTTGCAAACCTATCAGCATCTGAAATCGCACAGAAAATATGACACAGAAAAATGGTAAAGATATAAAATGAGGAACGTGAAAACTGATTATAATCGTCAACTTTGCTTACAATTAACAGAAAAACTTCAATCCGGCTACACAGTAGGCGCTCGTGACTAACCCGAGTAAATGAACTAATAGGAAGGAAGGAAGATTAGGTTTAAATAATTAGAGACGGAGCACAAGCCCGGATTGTATCAATGATGGGAAAGGATGTCGGCCTTCCAAAGAAACCATCCAGGTATTTGCCCGGAGCAGTTTAAGGAAATCACAGCAAACTTAATCTCGATGGCAGGACGCTGGTTTGAAACGTCGTCCTCCCGCATGCGAGTCCAGTGTGCTAACCGCTGCGTCACCTTGCTCGGTGAACTAACATGACTCGTTATCCATACGCGTCAGTAAATGGTTCAAATGGCTCTGAGCACTATGGGACTTCGCTTCTGAGGTCATCAGTCCCCTAGAACTTAGAACTACTTAAACCTAACTAACCTAAGGACATCTCACACATCCATGCCCGAGGCAGGATTCGAACCTGCGACCGTAGCAGTCCCGCGGTTCCGGACTGCAGCGCCTAGAACCGCACGGCCACCGCGGCCGGC
This sequence comes from Schistocerca cancellata, assembly GCF_023864275.1. Taxonomy (NCBI): domain Eukaryota; kingdom Metazoa; phylum Arthropoda; class Insecta; order Orthoptera; family Acrididae; genus Schistocerca; species Schistocerca cancellata. Next base: position 184,511,574 of record NC_064627.1, on the reverse strand, counting down.
CCGCGTCAGAAAAAACGTTTTTATGTACTTGTGTGTTCTACATGTTCTCCTAAACCCGCTGGATCGATTTCCTTAGTCAGGGAACAATCGCTGTGGGGGAGTAATAACCAGCTACCTATCATCATCCAGGGGATATAACGTCCTAAACAATGATGTGCGCGAAAAATTGGCGCATCATTCATAACGATTAAATTCAATTCTTCTTTGCTAATAGCTTTGTTCGCAATAAATTTTGCAAGAAGTATCCACATATGCCGCTAAACGCACCCACACAATTTTGTCATGGTACGACACATGGATCAGGAGATATGACGTCATAAATACTCATATGCGGGAGAAACTGCGGCATAGTGCATGACGTTAAAATTTATTACTTCTTTGCTAAAAACTCTATTCGCAATACATTCTGCATTCATAATCCACATGTGTCGCTGAGTGTACCTACAAAATTTTACAATTTTGTGGCACACAAATAAGAAGAGACGACATTATAAACACGGAGGTGTGTGAAGAACTGCCGCATTATGCATTAGTTTAAATTTATTACTCCTTTGCTACTAACTCTAGTCGCAACATATTTCACACAGACGATGTCTACTGATGCCACTGAATGTACCTATTCAAATATAGCATTGTACGACGCATAGTTGAAGTGATATGACGTCATAAACGATGAAATGCGTGAAAAATGCCGCCTCTTCAAGAAGTTGCAATACGTTTATTCTTTACTACTAAGACTCTCCCACGGTCGATTCAACTTCAGAAAATCCCTGACACCTAGTAGCTCTTTTGAGAGCTTTCAACTGCGGAGTGCGAGGCCTGTATGGGAAAACAATAGCTGTCTATAGAACTTTGAAGAGTTGTTGCCACAAAGACATTTACAAAATCGTGTTGCAGACACGCGCAGTGTCTGTGCCCAGCTGCCTGGACATGTACGTAGAAACATAATTTAAAATCAAGTTCTGAGTTAAATAAATATTACAGAGAATTTGTGTTTTGCATACTGTATTCCCTAATCTGAACGCTGTACTTATACATACATAGCACTCAGTCTTCAGGCCACAAGTGGCCCATCGGGACCATCCAACCGCCGTATCATCCTCAATTGAGGATGCGGATAGGAGGGGCGTGTGGTCAGCACACCGCTCTCCCGGTCGTTATGATGGTTTTCTTTGACCGGAGCCGCTACTATTCGGTCGAGTAGCTCCGCAATTGTAATCACGAGGCTGATTGCACCCCGAAAAATGGCAACAGCGCATTTCGGCTGGATGGTCACCCATCCAAGTGCCGGCCACGCCCGACAGCGCTTAACTTCGGTGATCTCACGGGAACCGGCGTATCCACTGTGGCAAGGCCGTTGCCTTATACATACATACACTATGCATATTTCTTTGTTCGACTGTTTTGCAATTTCAAAGGTGTGTTTCTCCAATACATGGGAATGAAATTTTTTTCGATATATGACTATAAACAAAGTTAATTTTTTGTTTTAGATTCGAACAGAAAATTGGCGAAGTGAATACCTGGGCAATGCTGCATTTATCAGCTAGTGGTCGGCAATGGTAAGTGCACTAACCAAGAAGAGGAAGGAATCACAATTGGTAAGAGAAGCACATTGTATATGTAAACATCGCCAATTTGCTGCCTGTGTGCAAGGATATGAATACGTGGTGTCTGTTCCTTCGGACATGTGTGAAAGGATCGACACCACACATACACATAACTAATTGCCCTCAATGTGCAATGAATCCACCACCTTCAGTGCGAATGCACAGTTATGTTCGACCCAAAGTGGGAATCTCAAAATAGTGAGCGTGGATGTCAGGGACGTGGACAGTGGATAGGTGACGGCAGGTGGGAATCCGGCTCAGTCGAAATGCGTGCCGAGATAGCTTTCGCAGTGGCAATAAACAATGAGTCCGAGTGACACAATGGTTAACGCGACTGCCTTGTAAGCAGGAGATCCCAAGTTCGAATTCCGATCTGGTACACATTTTCACTTGTTGTCGCTGATTCTGCATCATGACCCTTACTGCTGACATCAATAATTCCTTACCTTTCCTTTTCTTTCTCCCCCTCCACCTTCAATTTACATGATATGTGCAAGTGAGCGCAAGCACATGACATCTTCCATGTGGCCGTGGAAAATGCTCACTTGGCTGTGTAATTAGGCGCGTCAGCATCGGTCATCATCTACAAGTTCCGTGAAGCTGCACGAAATATATTCGCGCTCTCTCTCGCACACTCCAGCAGCGTGCAGACAACTCGGATGGCCTATAACGCATCACTTTGCGCCGTAGGAAAAAACAAATGTCCGCGTAGGGTGGGCCGATGTGCAGTGACCAATTTTCGTCCACTGTGCTGGGGGAGTTCATTCGCTTGTTCAGAAGGGGAGGCCGATAGCATCTGCCACCTTTCGGACGGTCGGCGAAGACAGAATCGAGGTACACGCCCTGCAATCCTTCTTAAACAACTTTATAGAAGCCAGGTTCATGATAAAGTGAACATCATTTTATTAGAAGTCATAGTTATTGTGATATTTAGATCAAAGTAAGACATAGCGAGAAATTCGAAAAATTTTGCAATGAAAAATGGGGTCGCTATGATTCTGCCTTTGGTGAATATTATATAACATGTTGCTGCATATGAATTTTAGCTAAGATATCGAATTCTTGTTTAGACTTGGCTGGGGGTCTCCATCTGTCACAAATCTCGAGGAAACTGAGCTGATGTAGCACACTCATTCTGCGATCGCGTCGTGCCAGCGATAAAATCAGAGTGAACTATCCACAATATTCAAAAACGTTCAAATATTCAAATGTGTGTGAAAGCTTATGGGACTTAACTGCTAAGGTCATCAGTCCCAAAGCTTACACACTACTTAACCTAAATTATCCTAAGGACAAACACACACACCCATGCCCGAGGGAGGACTCGAACCTCCGCCGGGACCAGCCGAACAGTCCATGATTGTAGCGTCCTAGACAGCTCGGCTAATCCCGCGCGGCCCACAACATTCCTTATATTTTATAAACGACTTTGAGATATTGAAAAGAGATTTTGGGAAATGATAGCACACAGAGGAGAGTATTTTGCTATACATTTATTATGCAAAACATCATTGTCTACCGTGTTATTCCATTAACAACAGACTTCTTTGTGATAGAACGTAATTTTAAGGGCCATCGATAGCTGATGAAACAAGAAATGCTATTGGTTCTGGAACAATATAACTAAAGACATTACACATTCATTTTGTACCAAGGATGTGCTTTTTCATAAGCTACTGACCTTACTTTCCCTGCATTCCTCATTTAACAAAGTTAATAAACCACTCTTTGAGAATTCTCTTACAATGTGTGTGCTCAACATGTTGGTGGGATGACTTTTGTAAACTCTGCTGTGTTTTGGTAAAAGAAGCTCACTTGAACATGGAAACAAGAGAAATGTGTGGATTTTTCTTAAAATTCGCCACTAATGATGCTCCTCTGAAAGTTAGAAATGGTTAACAAGCCAAGCAAAAATATATCATTGTGTTTTCAGCGGAATTCTTTTTAGATACTAACCAACACAGAGGTAACAAATTTTTTTTGAATGGTCATCATGCAAGTGTGAGCACAAAGGGGCTCCGCTTAATATTTATAAAAAATCTGAGCTTCAGTTTATAGTGGCACTTCCCCTCCAGCGCTCGGCATTTCCCCTACAGCACCTGCCCGCAACCCCCACCACTACTGCTGTCCCCACTCATGCCCTGCTGACTGTGCCTCTACCAGCCACAGTATTTTGCACAGCCTCCACAAGGAGTCGTCGCACAACGGGCGGTGGGGGGGGAGTCTCGAGTACCGGGAGTGGAGGAACACTGTGACCGTCATGAGGGCAAGCGGTGTCTGATGCCAGCCGCTCTTGTCGATATGAGGTAGAGTGGCGCCGCGCCGCCAGCCTAGGCGGGACCCCACGAAGCGATAGCGGCGTGTGTGCTGTACCAACGGCTGCTGGCGCTGACAGGCCGCATAATAAGCCAGCCCTGATGGATGGACGCTCCGCTGTCTGCCGTCTGCGTCTGCCGGCACGCTTATCACGGTGACCAGACGCTGTCCGCAGCACACAGGGCTGCTCGCCGGTAAACACACTCTCTTCCAGGCAGACACACCCATCTTGTAGGACACGCAAAGACAATGCACACAGTTTAAATTAAAAATAAACAGGGTCCTATTTAAGTGTGCATCGTCCTTACTTCACAGCATAGCGAAGGATCCATTAGTTTAAAATGGTTCAAATGGCTCTGAGCACTATGGGACTCTACATCTACATCCATATTCCGCAATCCACCGTACGGTGCATGATGGGGGGTTCCTCGTACCACAGCTAGCATCTTCTCTCCTTGTTTCACTCCCAAACAGAACGAGGAAATAATGACTGCCTATATGCCTCTGTACGAGCCCTAATCTCTCTTATCTTATCTTTGTGGTCTTTCCCCGAAATATAAGTTGGCGGCAGTAAAATTGTACTGCAGTCAGCCTCAAATGCTGGTTATCTAAATTTCCTCAGCAGCGATTCACGAAAAGAACGCCTCCTTTCCTCCAGAGACTCCCATCCGAGTTCCTGAAGCATTTCCGTAACACTCGCGTGATGATCAAACCTATCAGTAACAAATCTAGCAGCCCGCCTCTGAACTGCTTCTACGTCCTCCCTCAATACGACCTGATAGGGATCCCAAACGCTCGAGCAGTACTCAAGAACAGGTCGTATTAGCGTTTTATTAGCGGTCTCCTTTACAGATGAATCACATCTTCCCAAAATTCTACCAATGAACCGAAGACGACTATCCGCCTTCCCCACAATTGCCATTACATGCTTCTCCCAATTCATATCGCTCTGCAACGTTACGCCCAAATATTTAATCGACGTGACTGTGTCAAGCGCTACACTACTAATGGAGTATTCAAACATTGCAGGATTCTTTTTCCTATTCATCTGCATTAATTTACATTTATCTATATTTAGAGTCAGCTGCCATTCTTTACACCAATCACAAATCCTGTCCAAGTCATCTTGTATCCTCCTACAGTTACTCAACGACGACACCTTCCCGTAAACCACAGCATCATCAGCAAACAGCCGCACATTGGTATCCACCCTATCCAAAAGATCATTTATGTAGATAGAAAACAACAGCGGACCTACCACACTTCCCTGGAGCACTCCAGATGATACCCTCACATCCGATGAACACTCACCATCGAGGACAACGTACTGGAATCTATTACTTAAGAAGTCTTCGAACCACTCACATATTTGAGAATCAATCCCATATGCTCGTACCTTAGTTAGGAGTCTGCAGTGGGGCACCGAGTCAAACACTTCCCGGAAGTCAAGGAATATGGCATCCGTCTGATACCCTTCATCCATGCTTCGCAAGATATCATGTGAAAAAAGGGCGAGTTGCGTTTCGCAGGAGCGAAACATTTGAGGTCATCAGTCCCCTAGACTTAGAACTACTTAAACCTAACTAACCTAAGGACATCACACACATCCATGCCCGCCGCAGGATTTGAACCTGCGACTGTAGCGGTCGCGCGGTTCCAGACTGAAGCACCTAGAACCGCTCGGCCACACAGGCCGGCGAAGGATCCATTAGATTTCGGGCATGCAACCGCAGAATTCCTATTTCTCCTCCTGTTATTTCTCCACTATACCTTTTGGCCTTCTTCTGAGTTAGCCGACAGACTGAAGACACAGAACTCGATCTGGCCTTTTAAAACCGTGTATCTAACTCACTGCCGTTACTACAAAATTGTGTAATGTACAATTTCAAAGGAGGAGCAGTTACAGACATCCATAATGTCTCTGGAGAAGTCAGCCAGTGGCTGGACAGTGGGCAGTGTTTTATAAGAATGTCGTGCCAGCAGTGCCTAGCTTACACTGAAGAGCCAAAAAAAAAAAAAAAATGGTACACTTGCGTAGTATCGTGTAGGACCCATACGAGCACGCCGAAGTGCCGTAGCACGATGTGTCATGGACTCGACCAAAGCCTGAAGTAGTGCTGGGGGGAACAGACCATGAATCCTGCAGGGCTGTCCATAAATCTGTAAATTTACACGGAGGCGGAGATCTCTTCTGAACAGCACTTTGCAAGGCATCCCAGATATACAGGGTGAGTCACCGAACGTTACCGCTGGATATATTTCGTAAACCACATCAAATACTGACGAATCGATTCCACAGACCGAACGTTAGGAAAGGGGCTAGTGTAATTGGTTAATACAAACCATAAAAAATACACGGAAGTATGTTTTTTAACACAAACCTATGTTTTTTTTAAATGGCACCACGTTAGTTTTGTTAGCCCATCTGAACATATAAACAAATACGTAATCATTGCCGTTTGTTGCACTGTGAAATGTTAATTACATTCGGAGATATTGTAACCTAAAGTTGACACTTGAAACCGCCGACGTTCAGTTGCGTGTTGTAACAAACACGGGCCACGGTCGGCGAGCAGCATCTGCAGGGACATGTTTTCGATGACGACCGTGTTTACGAGTGTGGCTGTAGTGCACTGTTGTGGTTTGGTCTAGCTATCGCAGTGTCCGCATGTGGCGCTTGCTGCTATTGTTATTCTGCATTCGTCTCCGCACGCAGACCAACTGTAGTACACCGTGTTACCAGACGTCTGTGATAGTGTAGTGTTGTAGGAACTGTGACCATGGTGTATTCGAACTCTGAAAAGGCGGAGATGATACTCATCTATGGCGAGTGTCGACGAAATGCAGCTGAAGCCTGCAGGGTGTATGCAGAACGGTACCCGGACAGAGAGCATCCAACGTGCCGCACATTGCAAAACATCTACCGCCAACTGTATGCAACAGGTATGGTCGTAGCAGGAAACGGGTCCGTAACAGGCCCTTCACAGGAGTAGCGGGTGCAGTTGGTGTGTTAGCTGCTGTTGCCATGAACCCACACATGCGTACACGGGACATTGCGAGAGCCGGTGGACTGAGTCAAATTAGTGTCATGTGCATACTGCATCGTCACCGCTTTCACCCGTTTCATGTGTCGCTACATCAGCAATTACATGGTGATGACTTTAATCATAGAGTGCAATTCTGTCAATGGGCATTAACAGAGAATGCGTTGCAGTTCTACCTGTTTACCGATGAAGCGGGTTTCACAAACCACGGGGCAGTGAATCTACGGAACATGCATTACTGGTCCGTGGACAATCCTCGCTGGCTCAGACAGGTAGAGCGACAGCGACCGTGGACTGTAAATGCATGGTGCGGAATCATTGGCGACCACCTCATTGGTCCTCACTTCATTGCAGGGGCCCAAACAGCTGCAACATACATCGCGTTTCTACAGGATGATCTGCCAACGTTGCTCGAAAATGTCCCACTGGAAACGCGTCGACGTATGTGGTATCAGCATGATGGTGCACCTGCACATTCCGCAATTAACACTAGGCTGACCCTTGACAGGATGTACGACGGGCGTTTCATAGGACGTGGAGGACGCATAAATTGGCCAGCCCGTTCTCCTGATCTTACACCTCTGGACTTCTTTCTGTCGGGTACGTTAAAGGAGAATGTGTACCGTGATGTGCCTACAACCCCAGAGGATATGAAACAACGTATTGTGGCAGCCTGCGGCGACATTACACCAGATGTACTGCGGCGTGTACGACATTCATTACGCCAGAGATTGCAATTGTGTGCATCAAATGATGGCCACCACATTGAACATCTATTGGCCTGACATGTCGGGACACACTCCGTAATTGAAAACGGAAACCACGTGTGTACGTGTACCTCACCCCTCATGGTAATGTACATGTGCGTCAGTGAAAAAGACCAATAAATAGGTGTTAGCATGTGGACGTAATGTACTGTTCCAGTCTGTTCTGTACCTAAGGTCCATCACCGTTCCCTTTGGATCCCTACGTAATTCGGTGCTCTCCGATACACACGATCGAACAGCGGAGGAGTGGTATTCAAGCGTCAACTTTTGGTTACAATATCTCCGGATGTAATTAACATTTTACAATGCAACAAACGGCACTGATTACGTATTTGTTTACATGTTCAAATGTGCTAAAAAAACTAACGGGGTTCCATTTTAAAAAACGTAGGTTTGTGTTAAAAAACATACTTCCAAGCATTTTTTTATGGTTTGTATTAACCAATTACACTAGCCCCTTTCCTCACGTTCCGTCTGTGGAATCTATTCGTCAGTATTTGATGTTGTTTACGAAATATATCCAGCGGTAATGTTAGGTGACTCACCCTGTATACTTAATAATGTTCATGTCTCGAGAGTTTGGTGGCCAGCGGAAGTATTTTAACTCAGAAAAGTGTTCCTGGATCCACTCTGTAGCAGCTCTGGACGTGTGGGGTGTCACATTGTCCTGCTGGAATTGCCCAAGTCCGTTGGAATGCACAATGGACATGAATGAATGCAGTTGGTCAGACAGGATGCTTACGTACGTGTCAGCTGTCAGGGTCATATCTAGATATATCAAGGATCCCATATCATTCCTACTGCACACTCCGCACACCATCTCAGAGCCTCCACCAGCTTGAACAGTCCCCTGCTGACGTGCTGGGTCCACGGATTCATGAGTTTGTCTCCATACACTTACACTTCCATGTGCTAGATACAATTTGAAACGAGACTCGTCCGACCAGGCAACATGTTTTCCAGTCATCAACAGTCCAATGTCGGCGTTGATGGGCTTTATGAGACATAAAGCTTTGTGTTGTGGAGTCATCAAGGGTCCACGAATGGGCCTTCAGCTCCGAAACCCCATATCGACGATGTTTCGCTAAATGGTTTGCATGCTGCACTTGTTGATGGCTCAGCATTGAAATCTGTCGCAATTTGCTGAGAGGTTGCACTTCTGTCACATTGAACGATTCATTCGTTCTTACAGAGTATTTTTCCGGACGTAGCGATGTCGGGGATTTGATGTTTTACGGGAATCCCGATATTCAAAGTACCCTCGTGAAATGGTCGTGGGAGAAAATCCCCACTTCATCGCTGCCTAGGAGGTAATGTGCCCCATCGCTCGCGCGCCGACTATAACTCATTTAAATCTTGATAACCTGCCATTGTAGGAGCAGTAACCGACCTAACAACTGCACCAGACACTTGTCTTATTATGGCGTTGCCGACCGCTGCGCCATATTCTGCCTGTTTACGTGTGTCTGTATCTGAATACACATGCCTATTAGAGTTTTTTTGGCGCTTCAGTGTACGTCATTAAGACACCTCTGTTTCAAGTACTCTTTTAGATTCATAAGGCTTCGTGCTTTTCAGTCCAAATGTGCTATCTGTTTGCAGTGCATGTCATTTATCTTTCTATCTATTTAATATTCCTTTGTCGTATGTTATCTGGTTTACTATGATTCATATTTTATTACTTTGTGACGTATTCATTGTGGTGTATTTTAACTTTCTGGTGAATTATTGCCTCTGCTATGTCAAACAAATACGTAGATGTTTTTATATAGTACAGGACACACAGGATCGATACAAAAGTAGTTTCCTTGCTGATTAGTAACCATTCTGTTTTAACATCTAGTCAGTTCAAATTTCTGCGTATATAACTAGTCATTCGAGTGACAGCGCCAACATATATCAAGATGCTCCAACATAAGGTACGATGGCGTCCTGTAAATTAGTGCTTCCTAGTTTTTTGATTGAATACTCTAAGATCTTTCAAAATAAAACAAGCGTTATAATCATCCTACATCGTTATTCTTCATGTCTACATATCTGTAGCACTTTACCGTTAGAGGGCCCCGAATTCTACGGAGTAATACGGAGGTGTGTAACGTCATTATGTCGGTGGGTGAGAAGCAGCGTGCTGTAGGTCTAATCGAGTTTCTAACCGTTCACCCATGTCGTACTCTCTCCTCCAGCATGACAGGGCTAGACCACACACGAGCGCTGCTACATCCGCAGTAATTCGACGCCTTCGGTGTACTGTAGTCGATCGTCCTCTATACAGTCCCGACTTGACACAATTCGATTTTCATGTGTTTCCAAAACTTAAAGAACACTTTCAAGGACTTCGCTTTTATAGCCATGAGGCGGTGAAAGGAGAGGTAAGGTTGTGGCTTCGTCAATAAAATAAAAAATTCTGCAGCGCCGGTATCAACAAACTGGTCTCTCGTTGGGAGAAATGTGTTCACAACGGGGATGGCTAGATTGAGAAATGAATACGTAGCCGTGAAGTATAAAGAAGAAAAATGTTAAGATTTTTGTTTTATATAAAAATCTGTAAGACCTTTCACATAAAAAAAATCTGTGGCATAACTTTTCAGCACGCCCTCACGCATAACAGAATTAACATCCCGGAAGTTTTGTCTTGACCTTACTGGGGACCTGACCCTACCACCCTCTTACAACTGGACAAACAGTTCTACATCTACATCTACATCTACATATATACTCCGCTAGCCACCAAGCGGTGTTTGGCAGAGGGCACAATTCGCGCCAAAGTCATATTTCCCTCCTCTGTGCCACTCGCGAATCGCTCGAGGGAAAAACGACTGTCTGAACGCCTCAGTACGAGCTCTTATTTCCCTTATCTTTGAATATGATCATTACGCGATCTGAAAGTTGGTGGTAACAATATATGCTCTACATCCTCGGTGAAGATTGGATTTTCGAATTTAGTGAGCAGCCCCTTCTGTTTAGCGCGTCGTCTATCTGCAAGTGTGTCCTACTTCAAACTTTCTATGAGATTTGCAACGCCTTCGCGATGGCTAAATGTACAAGTCACGAATCTTGCCGCTCTTCTTTGGACCTTCTCAACCTCTTGAATCAGATGCAACTGGTAAGGGTCCCATACAGACGAACAATACTCTAAGACTGGACGAACTAACGTATTGTAAGCTATTTCCTTTGTTGAAGGACTGCATCGATTAATGGTTCTACCACTAAACCGCAATCTAGAGTTTGCCTTACCCGTTACTTGTGTAATCTGATTATTCCATTTGAGATCATTTCGAATAGGCACACCCAGCTACTTGACGGATGTTGCCACTTCCAAAGACTGATCATTTATTTTGTACTCATACATTAATGGGGATTTTAGTCATGTTATACGCAGTAGGTTACACTTACTAATATTGAAAGATAACTGCCGGTCATTACACCACGCATTTATTTTCTGCAAATCCTCATCGATTTGTTCACAACTTTCGTGTGATACTACTTTCCTATAGACTACAGCATCATCGGCAAACAGTCTACGGCCGCTGTCAATACCGTCAACCAGATGGTTTATGTAAATCGTAAAAAGCAGAGGACCTATTACGCTGTCCTGGGGCACACCTGAAGTTACTCTTGTTTCTGTTGAAGTTACCCCGTTCAGGACGACGTACTGCTTCCTGTCTGTTAGAAAACTTTCTATCCAGTCGCATATGTCAATGGATAGTCCATAAGCGCGCACTTTTTGTAGCAAGCGACAGTGTGGAACTGAGCTGAACGCCTTTCGAAAGTCGAGAAATATGGCATTAACCTGGGAGCCGGTATCTAGAGCCTGTTGTATATCATGCACAAAGAGGGCCAGCTGTGTCTCGCATGAACGCTGTTTCCTAAAACCGTGCTGGTTTCTGCAGATGAGCTTCTCAGAGTCTAGAAAGGTCATTATGTCTGAACACAAAATATGTTCCATGATTCTACAACAAACTAATGTCAGTGAAATTGGCCGGTAATTATGTGCATCCGATTTTCTACCCTTTTTATAGATTGCTATGACCTGGGCCTTCTTCCAGCCCCATGGAACTTTCCGCCGTTCCAATGATCTCTGATAGATGACGGATAAGAATGGTGCTATATTTGTAGCATAGTCAACATAAAATCTTACGGGGATGAAGTCTGGGCCAGATGCCTTTCTGGCGTCTAATGGTCTTAACTGTTTTACAGTCCCAGATACACTAAACACTATGTCAGCCATCCTTTCTTTTGTTCGATAACTGAAAGGGTTAGAAACAAGATGGAATATGGCTACATGTTCTATGACACTGCTCCCACGTCACGACAGAAGATTCTAATCCGTTGTTATCAGTAGCTCTGTGGATTCGTGGAGGCTAGATTATGGCGACACCCGTAACTGTCATGCAGTCGAAATCGACAATTCTCCTATTCGTTACCAGATGTAAGCTCTTATGTGGCTGCTATATGTTGTGAGTCAGGCCCTCAATCAGCTATGCATCACACTAGAAGTTATCTCGACCACTACATCTCATAAAGACTAAGTCATACTGGTCAAAGAAACTCAAACCCTTACTACGAATATCAGAGATTTTCGTTGCCAAAATTGGATCGTAACTGCCATGATTGGTCCATATTTTACACGGATGGTTCCAAGATCTATGTCTCTGCACGAGCAGCATTTTTTAAGATCAAACAGCGTGGAACTACTAATTGTTTGCGAAGGGAAGCGTCGACATTAACCGCGGAGTTGTATGCCGTTTATCACGTTAGTCTTAACAAAGTCGACAAAATCTTAATATGTACTGTCTCGGCGAATGCCCTGCAGTCCTACAGTCTCTTATGAGAGCAGCCGAAGGGAAAACTGTAAATCCCTTGGCACACGCCATGTAGAGAATTCTCAGTCGGTCCTAGGAGGCGTGTCACTTGATTAAGCTGTGATGCATATCGGGACATATTTGAATTAGGGGCAACGAATAAACAAACCAACTGACGGAAATGGTGCAGCACCTACTTCCAACCGATTCACACACACCATAGAACGAATTCATGGTCGTGAAAGCACTCGGCATTTCAACAACAGATTGCAGGCCACCCTTCGACTTTCAGGTGGACGCTCAAGACAAAAGAAACTGTTACTACACTAATGTCCATTAAAATTGCTACACAAAGAGGAAATGCAGATGATAAACGGGTATTTATTGGACAAATATATTATACTAGAACTGACAAGTTATTACATTTTCACGCAGTTTGGGTGCATAGATCCTGAGAAATCAGTACCCAGAACAACCACCTCTGGCCGTAATAACGGCCTTGATACGCCTGGGCATTGAATCAAACAGAACTTGGATGGCGTGTACAGGTACAGTTGCCTATGCAGCTTCAACACGATACCACAGTTCATCAAGAGTAGTGACCGGTGTATTGTGACGAGCCAGTTGCTCTGCCACCATTGACCAGGCGTTTTCAATTGGTGAGAGATCTGGAGAATGTGCTGGCCAGGTAGGCAGTCGAACATCTTCTGTATCCAGAAAGGCCCATACAGGACCTGCAACATGCGGACGTGCATTATCCTGCTGAAATGTAGCGTTTCGCAGGGATCGAATGAAGGGTAGAGTCATGAGTCATAACACATCTGAAATGTAACGTCCACTGTTCAAAGTGCCGTCAATGCGAACAAAGGTGACCGAGACGTGTAACCAATGGCACCCCATACCATCACGCCGGGTGAGACGCCAGTATGGCGATGACGAATACACGCTTCCAATTTGCGTTCACCGCGATGTCTGTAAGCAGAACCTGGATTCATCCGAAAAAATGACGTTTTGCCATTCGTGCACCCAGGTTCGTCGTTGAGTACACCATCGCAGGCGCTCCTGTCTGTGATGCAGCGTCAAGGGTAACCGCAGCCATGGTCTCCGAGCTGATACTCCATGCTGCTGCAAACGTCGTCGAACTGTTCGTGCAGATGGTTGTTGTCTTGCAGACGTCCCCATCTGTTGACTCAGGGATCGAGACGTGGCTGCACGATCCGTTACAGCCATGCGGATAAGATGCCTGTCATCTCGACTGCTAGTGATACGAGGCCGTTGGGATACAGCATGTCGTTCAGTATTACTCTCCTGAACCCACCGATTCCATATTCTGCTAACAGTCATTGGATCTCGACCAACGCTACTAGCAATGTCGCGATACGATAAACCGCAATCGTGATAGGCTACAATCCGACCTTTACCAAAGTCGGAAACGTGATGGTACGCATTTCTTCTCCTTACACGAGGCATCACAACAACGTTTCACCAAGCAACGCCGGTCAACTGATGTTTGTGTATGAGAAATCGGTTGGAAACTTTCCTCATTACAGCACGTTGTAGGTGTCGCCACCGGCGCCAACCTTGTGTGAATGCTCTGAAAAGCTAATAATTTGCATATCACAGCATCTTAAGTTTTCAGTCGGTTAAGTTTTGCGTCTGTAGCACGTCACCTTCGTGCTGCAGCAATATTAATGGCCAGTAGTGTATTAACAGACTAAGAGCAGACTAAAAGCTGGTCACATGTGTATTGATAAAACGAATCATTTATTTAAATTAATTCCTTCTTGAAGCTGTGATTCCTGCGTCACTGGCCAGCACATCATACAAAAGATAACAGAACATGATAAAATCATCATCCAAGATCAATCACAATATTTTAAAAATCAAGCAATATTTTTCTCTTATAGTATATATTAGTTATATGAATAGGTCTGTTGCCCACTGTCCTTACTACTTCATCCTACCTTAAAAAAGAGGACTTTAAAGTTTTAGCATTTTTTCTTATGTGTCAATACACAGAATTTTATGTGAAAATTTTCTGTCTTTTATTCTAATAGTACTTCGTAGTCTAATTATTTCCTTCATTCATGTTTTACATTTTGTAACGAAGAAACATTCCTATTGTTATCGTTATGAGAAATAATTGTATCTATTGAAACGCGTTTTGCCGGAAAGCGATAAGAAAAGAAAGAAAGAACCTGCAGACCTCGCCATTGTGTATGCTGCCACAAATATACAGGCGCCAGAAAGTTTCTCAGTGGCAAGGAACTATGCTAAATTGGATCCCTGGGTAACTAGTCGAGCCTGATAGGACGTCGATATATCATTGGGAGCTGCATTGTAGCGACGTCTTTCCGAGTATATTAAAATTATCGTCGTTTCCATGCCTTTTCGAGGCTGGAAACGCTATCTCTACTAATTAAATTCCTTGGGAAACGAACAACCACTGTTTCCTTTACAACGGAGTCCACCACCTTTCCCAGTTCCAATCGAGAGCCTGGTAGATGACTTCACATAGATAACTCGTTGCACTCGCATTAACTGCCTATAATGAAGCCGTCTGCCAAAGATAAATAGTGAGAGAAGATGTTGCCAGCGATTTAAAGACAATGTGTCGATCCTATTCCCTTCCACTCAAAGCACACTACCACACCCCTCATTTTTTGGTATGGTGACGAATAAATTTTGGAGGGCTATACAGCCACATCTTTATTAGGCTGTTTCATAAAGTTACCACTGCTTTTGCAGTACATTTAAGCTAATAACACTATATTATCAATATTTTATATTTTTCTTTTCGATACTGCGTATTGCAGAAGGAGGTGTGTTGCACTAAGTGACACCTGGCAGAGACAAGTTAAACAAACTGTACAATTTTTACCTCCCTATGGGGTTGCTACACAGCATGCACGGCAGATAGAGCAAGGATTGTATATCACGACACCGAAGATGTGTTAATATCTGTGAATAGAAGTGTTACAAATTCCATAGCTGTTAATTTTTGTCTTAGAGGCGATAGACTCCATGGCCTGTAAGAGTGTTAATCACGGAGCTTTTTAAGAATATTGGATTATCTAGTTATTCCTTTTCTTCTTCGATTCACGCCCAGCTAAGGTAATGTGTAACTCGTCAAGTGTACGGAGCAAACAGAGTTGCGTTTATTAGCGTTTGGTACTGGTCACGTAGTTGCAAGTAAAAATGTTCGTTGTTGACCAGATGGACAATAAAACGTAAATAGTAACATTTTAATGATTTGAATCCGTAGCCTTATTTGGAAGCAAATAATGAAAACGGCGATCAGCTGCTGTACACCTAAATAGCTGTGTTTCATTATGTAATAAATAACAACTGAAATCTTTATAGAATATTCATGTGAAAGGATAAGCAAAACCGAAGTTTCAAAGAAAATTATTGTATATGGAGAGAGAGAAAGTTTTTTCCTTCACTAAATTCATATCCAGTACTAACTGAAAATTAAGCCACTTTTCCTATTTGATTATTTCGTGAAGAACACGTACAGCTTACCCCACGGCTCACTAAACTTCTTCCATAATGCACGAAGAGACTGTCATAGTACAGAATATATGTCAAAAGAAACAATTTATCTTGTTACCTGTGAATAGGTGGACTTCAAGTTTTTCTGAACCTTGAACCTGGCATAGCGTCAAACGGTGAGTATACAGGGAGTAGGACAATGAAGCAAGCAAATAATCTCAATAAACATACGTCCGGAAACCAATGGTTTCCCTGATACGGTCATACTTCCTACCTGACCTACTTACTGGTCGTGTATTCGTTTACTTCCTGTAGCACAAGCCAAGCGGCTACTGGATGACGCTGGTAATGTCGAAAGGAATGCTTATGTTGTACATGCTTGATGATGCATCAGTACACTTTCATTGACTGTAACACGAATCTTTGTCCTAGGTCCGCCGACTTACAACCGTTGGATTTTTTGTGTGGGAATATCTAAAAGCTTTGGTATATTCGAACCCCGCTGATAGTGTCATTGAACTCCGGGACTGCACTGTGGATGCTTAATTTTCTTACCGTGCAGGAGCATAGACGAGGAGACACTGGACCATGTGGAACACATGTTGTAATGTGTTGGTCTTCAAGTGCGTATCTGCCATAGAATGTTCATGTACTAAGTCGTAATACAGCGTATCAGGGAAACCATCGCTTCTCCATCCTGATGTGTATTAAGGCTAGCATTGCCTGTGGTCGAAATTCGACCATTCCTGCCGATGTCATGAAAATGTAACTGAGCGTAACACGGTTAGCGACCAAAGAATTGCCGTGTATCGTGAATGACACACCCAACTAAAAAAAGTGTCTGAAATGATCGTAGCAAATGCTGCAGTGTAGCTACGAATATTATTTAAACAATTCTTTGAGTCCTATTTCATAGTTCAACGAGCTGAAGAGAACCCTTGGTCCAGCGCGTTGACAAACAAACTTTGTGTAGACCCCGGTTCAAAAATGGCTCTGAGCACTATGGGATCTGAGGTCATCAGCCCCCAGAACTTAGAAGTACTTAAACCTAACTAACCTAAGAACATCACACACATCCACGCCCGAGGCAGGACTCGAACCTGCGACCGTAGACTGACGCGCCTAAAACCTCTCGGCCACGCCGGCCGGCTGGGCAGTGGTCATAATGGTTTGGCTCATCAGTGTATGTGTCCAACAATTCCTGTAATTTGAACGAGGTTAGCCAGTATTTGACTCCTAGATTAAAGCAATAGTTTTACGTTTTTCTGTTGACAGACCAAAGAATAACTGATTTTTTTATAATGTTCCACTCACTGCAAAACAGGAGTTGCTCTGCACTGTGATAATTTTAAAAAATTAAAAGAAAGTTGTCCGACTCATACTGACGCATTTCCAAACATCATGTGGAGGTGGGTACATGCCGTGCTCCCTGATGGTAGTGCAGTGTCTCAAGGGAACCCTTACACGTAAAATCTTTATTGCACAATACTCAGTATTGGCAATAATATAGACCATCTGGGACGGTATTGATGGTTTGCGCAACGTATTGGAACAGACTACAGAGTTAAAAAATACTGACGCTCGCTTAATGTATTGCACAATGTATTGTACCGTTTAAGGGTAGTACTTCCCAATAAACCGCAGTTCCTGGCCGAGATATATTCAGTTCGCTCCGTAAGAATTTCCGCAAATAACTAAAAACAAAGCAATGAAAGGAGGTCAGAGAGTGTGCTGGAGGATGTATGTTAAAGTGCCATGTGGTACTTCGAAAAATGAAATCCCTGACTCTTCAGTAAACGCCAGAGACTTCCTTGTCCACAATAGTAGAGCGAACTGAAGGTCATATTGTTACGACAGTTAGCAGAAATGTTTATTTTACTTGTAGCAGTTTGCACAAACGGCAAATAAAATCAGGTCAGTGGTGCAGTGAGCATTCCACTATTTTTGTGTAATAGTTGTCACACCACAGATCTAAGATCATGTTATCTTTCAATCGTTACTCGGAAAATAATTGTTTTATTTCGTTTGCAGCGGTTGTTACAGGAGAGATAAACACAGAAAGTAGTACACGTACACGATAAATTACACGTCTCACTTGCTTAATTTGTGCACATATAAATGTAGTAGTTGTTGTTTACGAATCCGCACTGCAGAGGATGAGTCCCTGGTTCGTTGAAATGTTTAATGAAAGCTTTTCAGACTTATTTCACCCGTTCTGCATAATTTATGTTTCTGTTTTGCAAGGCCAGCAGCCAAACGCAATACACGAGTTCCAGATCGTCGAGTGCCTACATGTTCGCTACGAAGGCAAAGTTCTACGTGACGCGTCCCGAGTACAAATATTGCGCAATAATATTGTGGCACTCTGGATCTCGCGCTTTCGCGCAATTTAATTGACACCGTATTACTGCACAGTAAATACTGAGCGTGCAAGGGTTCCTTTAATCTTTTGGCCTCCTCGATCGGTATTCCTTTCTCTAGATATTGACTCAATATTATTGCACGTAAGACCAAAGTTGTTACCTGAGTACTACTGCCGTAATCCAACACCTGCTATCATCCCCTCACTCTGCACACTCTCTTCTCGACTACCTCGGCTCCCATCTCCATTACAATGTACAAACACAGAAGACGACGCCTGTAGTGTTGATTACGTTAGTGGAGATCATTAACCCACATCGTCTTTGATCAAAGGAGCAGTCAGTGGAGCTTGGTCTCAGGGCTCGGAGCAATTCCAGGATCACTTTCCGTTATCTAGCGTATCCCGCGGTGGCCTTAATAGAACAGGTCACACCTCCTCTTTTGCTACGATTTCCGGTTCATACGGCATTCAGCGATTCGGAAAATATCAAATGTGTTAACAGCTGTGCAGATATGACTGGTTTGGGCGTGACTCGCGCAGCATGCAGGGTACTTCCAACTTCCCCTTAACCGTAAAGGCGGCACTGATGAAACTACACTGAATAGCACAAATAATGTTGGGAGGGTGGTAAATTTTAGTGTATGGGGAGTTATCACAAAGGGAGTCCCACAGGGTTCAATTTTAGGTCCTCTGCTGTTCCTTATTCATGTGAATGACCTCCCACTTAATGTTCAGCAAGTGGAACTAGTACATTTTGCAGATGACACGAGTGTTATAATAAATCCCATTCTAGAAAAAGCAGCTGAAGATATTGTTAAGGATATCTTTCAAAGAATTATTAAGTAGTTCTCAGAAAATGGGCTCTCCCTTAATTTTGAAAAAACTCATTTTATCCAGTTCTGTACACCGAATAGAGTCATACCGACAATTGATGTAACATATGAACAGGGCTCAGTTAACAGAGTAGATTTCTCCAAATTTTTGGGTGTTCCCATCGCTGACAACTTGAACTGGAAGAAGCACATTACTGAGCTTCTCAAACAACTAAGTTCAGCTTCTTTCGCTCTTCGTATAATCTCTACTCTTGGTAATAAACAGATCAGCCTCCTAACGTACTTTGCATATTTCCACTCAATAATGTCTTATGGAATAGTTTTCTGGGGTGACTCACCACTTAGACATAAAGTATTGATTGCACAAAAGAGAGCAGTGAGAATAATTAGTGGTGTTTACCCAAGGACGTCACGTAGGCATCTTTTCAAGGAGTTAGGTATTTTAACTGCACCATCAGAGTACATATATTCGCTAATGAAATTCGTCACAAATAATCCTTCTCAATTCGCGAAGAACAGTGATATTCATACGTAAACATTAGAGGGAAAAATTACCTTTCCTATCCGTTATTGAAGCTGTCAGTTGCTCAAAAAGGAGTACATTATTCAGCAACAAAAATCTTTGATCATTTGCCAAACAACATAAGGTGTCTGGCAGGTAGCAGATCAAGTTTTAAATCTAGCTTAAAATCATTTCTTTTGGACAACTCCTTCTACTCCATGGACGAGTTTCTGTATCAGAAATGGTAAAAATAAATACATAAACAAAATTGTACCTCTAAATGTAGTTGCATGTGTAGAACTAAAAATTTCAGTGATATAAATATTAGCACTATTCATGTGTAATCTGACTTGTTCCACATCATATCGATAAGATAATCGGGAAAATGATCTACGGAACATGACATAACCAAAACTAAACTAAAACTGAAGATCCAAAGAAAGTGGTACACCTGCTTAATATCGTGTGGGACCCCTGTGAGCACGCAGAAGTGCCGCAACACGCCCCAACACGACGCAACATGGACTCGACTAATGTCTGAAGTAGGGCTAGAAGGAATTGACAAAATGAATTCTGCACGGCTGTCCATAAATCCGTAAGAGTACTAGGGGTAGAGACACGTTTTCTATGTCCAAGGTGTACCAAACGTACCATGATAAACACTGGCTATTTACATACAAGATAATGGAAACAGAGATGCCGAGCTATACTCTAGTAGTGCTCGGTATGTCTGTTTCCATTATCTTGTATGTAAATAGCCAGTGTTTACCATGGTACTTTTGTAGCCCCTTGGATGTATACAACCTCGTCCTCTGTGGTGTAATATGGGTTGCTGGCCCTCAGGGGCTACCTTGGCTCCAATATAACAAGGGCCTCACTGATGTTTCCATTGTACCAGCTGGTCAAACTGTGTCATATCCAGATTTGTGGGGGATTCGGATGTTGGGCCGCATGGGAAAGACATGGCAGGCCTACTCATTGGCAAGATTTCCGGCAGACCACGCCTGTCCACCTGAAGAAGAATCGCCCTATTGTGCACCAAGTATATCATAACCTGCTTCCCACCTGCATCTGCCATTCAAGAATAATTAATGGATTCCCGCAACATTCTGTGTCATACCACACCGCTAGTTGGAGACTAGCAGCATCCGGACTATGAGAATTACCGTGCCACGGGGACCGATGACTGTAGCAGTCTGGTCCCTTTAATCCCACAAACCAACCGACCAACCGTACCACGTGTAACCAGTTAGCGCAACAACAAAACAGCTGCGGTTGAGTGGTGCCGTGAAAGGGAAGCATTGACTGCTGATGAACTGTGTCGCACTATGTTCTGCGATGAATCACGATTTTGCGCTGAGTATCTGACCATCGTCAGGGAGGATGGTGGCGTCCTGGAGAGAGGTCCCATTCTTCCAGTATTTCGGTCTAATGATACGTCACAGACATCCTGTGCCCCATGTGTTACATGTCATACGAAAGCATCGTGGTGCCATTTTTCAGTATGACACTGCTCGTCCACACAAGGTAGGTATCTCTATGATCTTCCTGCGTGATGATGTTGAGATATTCCCGTGGCCAGAAATATCCCCAGATATGTCGATGGTAGAACATGTGTGGAGCAGATCTGGCAACAAGACCGCCCCAGTGCCAGTACCTGGGTCAGCCCGTCCGATATATATATATATATATATATATATATACACTCCTGGAAATGGAAAAAAGAACACATTGACACCGGTGTGTCAGACCCACCATACTCGCTCCGGACACTGCGAGAGGGCTGTACAAGCAATGATCACACGCACGGCACAGCGGACACACCAGGAACCGCGGTGTTCGCCGTCGAATGGCGCTAGCTGCGCAGCATTTGTGCACCGCCGCCGTCAGTGTCAGCCAGTTTGCCGTGGCATTCGGAGCTCCATCGCAGTCTTTAACACTGGTAGCATGCCGCGACAGCGTGGACGTGAACCGTATGTGCAGTTGACGGACTTTGAGCGAGGGCGTATAGTGGGCATGCGGGAGGCCGGGTGGACGTACCGCCGAATTGCTCAACACGTGGGGCGTGAGGTCTCCACAGTACATCGATGTTGTCGCCAGTGGTCGGCGGAAGGTGCACGTGCCCGTCGACCTGGGACCGGACCGCAGCGACGCACGGATGCACGCCAAGACCGTAGGATCCTACGCAGTGCCGTAGGGGACCGCACCGCCACTTCCCAGCAAATTAGGGACACTGTTGCTCCTGGGGTATCGGCGAGGACCATTCGCAACCGTCTCCATGAAGCTGGGCTACGGTCCCGCACACCGTTAGGCCGTCTTCCGCTCACGCCCCAACATCGTGCAGCCCGCCTCCAGTGGTGTCGCGACAGGCGTGAATGGAGGGACGAATGGAGACGTGTCGTCTTCAGCGATGAGAGTCGCTTCTGCCTTGGTGCCAATGAAGGTCGTATGCGTGTTTGGCGCCGTGCAGGAGAGCGCCACAATCAGGACTGCATACGACCGAGGCACACAGGGCCAACACCCGGCATCATGGTGTGGGGAGCGATCTCCTACACTGGCCGTACACCACTGGTGATCGTCGAGGGGACACTGAATAGTGCACGGTACATCCAAACCGTCATCGAACCCATCGTTCTACCATTCCTAGACCGGCAAGGGAACTTGCTGTTCCAACAGGACAATGCACGTCCGCATGTATCCCGTGTCACCCAACGTGCTCTAGAAGGTGTTAGTCAACTACCCTGGCCATCAAGATCTCCGGATCTGTCCCCCATTGAGCATGTTTGGGACTGGATGAAGCGTCGTCTCACGCGGTCTGCACGTGCAGCACGAACGCTGGTCCAACTGAGGCGCCAGGTGGAAATGGCATGGCAAGCCGTTCCACAGGACTACATCCAGCATCTCTACGATCGTCTCCATGGGAGAATAGCAGCCTGCATTGCTGCGAAAGGTGGATATACACTGTACTAGTGCCGACATTGTGCATGCTCTGTTGCCTGTGTCTATGTGCCTGTGGTTCTGTCAGTGTGATCATGTGATGTATCTGACCCCAGGAATGTGTCAATAAAGTTTCCCCTTCCTGGGACAATGAATTCACGGTGTTCTTATTTCAATTTCCAGGAGTGTATATATATATATATATATATATATATATATATATATATATATATATATATATATATATATATATATATAACACGATGTGGGACCGACTGTGGTGGAAATTGTAAAATATTTTGAAATTTTAAATCTGTAAAGCTGCAATCTGACAACGCCTCTACTCTACAACAGCCACAACTCCGTGGCGTGGCGCGTAAGTTTGTAATTTTCTTTATTAATTTTCATCTGCATTATTTTAGCGTGAGACAACGGCCTTACCCCAGTGGATACGCCGGTTCCCGTGAGATCACCGAATTTAAGCGCTGTTGGGCGTGGCCGGCACTTGGATGGGTGACCATCCAGCCGCCATGCGCTGTTGCCATTTTTCGGGGTGCACTCAGCCTCGTGCTGCAAATTGAGGAGCTACTCGACCGAATAGTAGCAGCTTCGGTCAAGAATACCATCATAACGACCAGGAGAGCGGTGTGTTGACCCCACGCCCCTCCTATCCGTATCCTCCACTGAGGATGACACGGCGGTCGGATAGTCCCGGTAGGCCACTGGTCGCCTGAAGACGGAGTGAGTTATGTTAGCGTGCTGTAGCAAAAGTATTGTAAAATGTACACATTCAGTGCCAGAAATGTCAGACCTATTAAAATATTCCGGGATATTTCGTGGTCCAATGATTGTCTTGGAGAAACCGCTTCTCCGAGAATTCGCCACAGCAAAACTATCCAGAATATTGTAATAAGTATCACCAATAGTACTGCACTGAAAGTAGTTGGGAGTGAGTCTTGCTCGATCTATACCCTCATTATGTTGTCCAGTCTAATAAGAAGAGTGAACAGATGTAGGGGAAATTAACTGTGACGTAAAGTCACGGAAGACGTGTGAGCCCATTTTGAATATTTTTAACCGCGGAAACAGTGACAATACGGACACTGCAAAAATTACACAGGAGTTACAAATTTTGTGGTGACCGATTTGTTTAATGACGCGTTTCATTGTTATCATGGCCAGATAATCTAAAAAAGAAACGTAATTTCAAATACCACAGTGGAGACAGATTGATAATTGGAAAAGTTTGCTTCTTTTATTAAAGCTACACATTACTATACCTTCCTTGTTTCTGTTATCTGTATTTTGTAAGTCAGTCTGTACGACGTAAGCCACACAACTGATGCCAAATAGTGATTAGTTTGCCAATTTACGTGGCACAGTTCGTCTTAACTAGACAGTGAAATAGTTACTCGTACATGATTCCATGGTACTTGCATGTAGATCCTATTCATACTTTCCTGTATCCTTTTGTATAATTTTTGTGCCAGTTTGTGAAATACTTATGTAATAACTTTTACAGTTATCAAACTACTTTCTGTGTGCTATTTGAGGTTCTGTTACGTTTCTTGGATTATCTTATGAAGATTATATGGAAGTGCGTCACTAAACCAGTCACCTCAAAATCTGTGACCCTTTTTTTTTCTTTTTCTATTTGCGGTGTACATTTTAGCACTGCTTCGGCGGTTAAAAAGAGTAGGGGAAATTTCCATATCGTACTCTGTGATAATTTCCAGTCCAAATACGAGGGCTGATCGACAAAGCTGAGACTGACTTTTTTCATTGATGTTTAGTACTGCATTTCAGTGTTTACATAATGTTTTTCAAAGTACTGCCCCCTACTTAACTGCACCTTTTGTAGTGTCTCTGCCAGTCCTCGAAGCCTAGGTGCAGGGTATTTTTTGTCAGGTCCCTGAGAATCGCCTCATTTCTCTTCAGCACTGCTTCTGAGCTTTGCCTTCAGTGATGGGAATAAAGAGGAAACAAAGAAAAGGTGCCATAAGGCGGATGCGGTACACAGGTAACGTTGAACTGAGCAGAAGCTGCATTACCTTATTTGCGACGGGAGGCCGCGCTTTGTCGTGATGAACTCGCCACCCAATCCGAGAAAGTTCTGATCGTTTCCTTCCAATCTACTTCCCCAGTTTAGCCAATACTGACGTGTAGCATGCTACTGTAACAGTAGTGTGTAGTGGTAAATCATTCCGTGACAGCCAAAAAATGTGATGACCATCACTTTCTTTACAGATGGAACAACTTTCCCCTTTTTTGGTGTTTCATAGCGATACGGACATGACTCATCACCAGTGATAACAGATTCCAGAAACGCATCCCCTCCATCAATAAAGAGACGCAGGAATCACGGCCCTTCGTTCGGGAGTGAACAGACATGGCGCCCAACAGCCATAAATACGTGCCATGTGGAGACGATCATGCATAATTGTAAAGATACTGCCATATGAAATACTCAACACTTCACTGAGAATATGTAGTGTCAACCGCCGGTCCTGATTTAAAATCACAGCAGCTGTGTTGATGTTGACCTCAGTCAAAGCAGAAGCAAAGCACCAATTCTACCTTGCTTGACACAGACAAATCGGCCTTCTCTGAAGTCCTTGAACCATCTAAATACTACTGCACGTGGCACTGCATCTTCACCGCACGCTTGCTGCAGCTGTTCGTGTCAGTGGCTGTGTGGTATTAAATGAACATAGAATTTTATTGCGCCGTACTGCTACTCTCGTGTCAGTTCCACTGTTAAGCCTAGTTTACACGACGACACTAGGTTGCAGGCAACTGCACTACCGGCCACTGAGCATGCGCGCCGCTCGTTTGCGCAACTCGACGGTGAAACTGAACACTTCCGGCGTGTTTCAACTTTGGCAACACTAGCTGCATGAGTTTTGAGGTTATGTGTGTTCGTAGAGTGTGGACAAACTGAAATATGATGAGAGGAACGGAGAGTAATATTCGCTTTTTGGATATCTATGCTTTTCATAGGTGTTTGTGGTATTTCAGTGATGCTGATTACAAAAATAAGCAACATATTGCTGCTCCTGAGACCTTCATGTGCGATCAGAACATAGATAATATGACAATATCTTAGTTTCAGGGCAAACTTTACTGAGTTAGGAGCACATATACAACTGGATTAAGAAAAATACAAGGAAATGTAATTCTAGCTGTGGAAATGCTCTCGTCTATAAGACTAAAATCCCATCGTTTGAGTTGGCCGACTTTTAAAAAAAAGAAAAGGGATATTGTTGACAGGAGGGAAGGATACGCAAATCAAAAAGCTGCATTCTTTATTCAATGTTCATCTGTTTAAAACGTCACAGCAGTGCTCCCCATTCACACGTTTCAATTTTGAAATATTGCCACAGTACAGATCTATCTAAAACACAGTAGTTTGCAAACCGTTTTCTTCTTAATGCGGCCTGCTTCGAATAATTACTGCTGTTAACGCTAATAATTATTACTGTAAATGTTAATAATCATTGGTGTTAATGAAAAAGCGTCATCACTACTAAAACCGCATCTTACTGCATGCCCAGTGTTCTCGATTATAATGCATGTAATGTGATGTGTAATTTCAGTTCTGGCGACAGTACTTCATGCTTTACGTATCTTTATTCCTTATCGCATAATTAAGTCTATTTAGAAGAAACTTGAACAGTTCTGGTGACATTCTAAGATAATTAAAAGAACATCTTGGGTCTTCCATTATAAATTATTTCAGCAAGGATGCTCAGCAACCGAGCTGACGTCTTTTCTTCATCCAGTCACGAATCGAAGCACATTTCTTTTTTTTTTTCCTTATGTAACGATTCCACGCAACAAGCTTTAACTCCATCACAATTGGTGCGACGTGCAGCTCCCAAAACTTTCATTTCAGACACGACTCACCAACCCACAAAACGACGAAACTGAGGTGTATACTGGTTTCGCCGTGTCTACAGTCAAATATGAATCCATTTGCGTGCAACTCATTCGACCGCAACGAGTGGCGCAACCCAATGTCGTCGTGTAAACTAGGCTTTAGTTTGGGAAATTCAAAGTGCGTCTACAAAACAGAGCATTACTACCAACCTACCGATACGAGAGTGCTGCCACCTATGGACATCATACATAAAAATCCGCTGTTTTCATACAGGGTATTTCTGTAAAAGCGTGCAAAAATGTAACAGGGCATAGAGAATGCTCCACTGGACAATTTGAGGCAGGGAACCTGGGGCCGGGGAAGCCAGCTTATGGTGATATAGAAGTAAACTTGTCTACCGCTTTGTCAAGCATTACTCTTTTCCACCTTATTTACAAGTATCATGATTACAAGTTTACACGTACCGTGCAGTTTGTTCACATGTACATTCTCCATTTCCTACAAGGACACAAGGAGGACGAACCATATCTTCTACCTGGCCGTCTAAATGCCCGCCACCACTTGAGGTTCGTGCAAAGCGTTCTACCAGAGTTTTTGGAGAAAGTACCGTTGGCTGTTCGTGAGAGGGTGTGAACACAACATGATGGTGCTCCGCCTCTCTTCAGTGTGGATGTCCGCAAACATCTCAAATCTGTCTTTCCTGGTCGCTGGACTTGAAGGATACGTCCTATTCCCATGGCTGCAAGGTCACCTGATCTGAATCCCCTTCATTATTTTTTATAGGGATATCTAAAGTTACTTGTGTAGGAGAGCCCAGTGGATACAGAGGTGGAATTAGTTACCAGAATTGTAGCTGCCTGTGATGTGTTCGAAACGCACTAGGAATATTTGTCATGGTGTGTCAGAATCTTTTTCGCCGATATCATGTTTACATCGAGGTTGATGGCCGTCAGTTCCTGCATATTTTTTAACATACTGTACAAACGATACGTGCACTGTGTCACTGATGGTATTTGTGGTGAACTGTAACTAATCTAAATAAAAAAGTACACAGTAATGTGATTTTATTCGTATTATCTTCTTAAGCACACTCCCACACCATGTCCCCTCCCTCAAATTGCTCAGTGGAGCATCTTCTATGTCCTGTTAAATTTTTGCATGCACTTACGGAAACATCCTGTATATTCATGGTGCAGATACGAAACTATCACGAAAGCTACAGGAAAAATCAACTCAATCTTTGTTGATCAGCTCTTGTAATAACAATGGGACTGTTAAACTACCATATAAGTTCGTTTGGGTAATATCAGACGAAGCAATTTCGGGCTGTACCTGACCAAACACATAGCATAAATGTTAAATTTTTATTTTATTTTTAATTGGTATAGTAGAGAAATGACCATGTATCCTATTTTAGAAAATAATATTTTTCTTGAAAACATTAAGTGATGAATTGCAAATAGTATTGTACATTCATGTTAAAAAATTAGACAGTCAATTTATGCCTTTGAGTAAAGACGGCGGAGGTTCGAGTCCTCCCTCGGGCATGGGTGTGTGTGTTTGTCCTTAGGATACATTAGGTTAAGTAGTGTGTAAGCTTAGGGAATGATGACCTTAGCAGTTAAGTCCCATAAGATTTCACACACTTCTTTTTTTTTTTTTTTTTTTTTTTAGTAAAGACGAGTTCTTAAATCTAGTGCACAAATACGCAGAGAAACTGCAACTGATAGCATCGGCCGCTGCAATAAGACAAAAAATAAAAGCATGAAAATCCCTTTACTTCGATTTTACGAAGAAATAAGGTCATCGACAGTTGAATCAACAAGTTTGCAGCGAGCAGCAAGTTTGAGCAAAGAACAAGCTGACAGATTCCTTGGCTAGCAAGGTGAGTTAATGGCTTGGTTCAGGTTTATAACCATGTACTATCCAATTAAATATTTTTGCAACATAATGGCTTTCTTATTTATAACCATTTCATGTCAGGCACAACCTCAAAATATAAACGTGGAAAAAATGTTTAAAAAGTCATCAAACAGTTTATTCTTACTACATCGAGTTAATTTCGAAACTTGAGGCCTACGTGTCCGATACAATCATATCGTCCCCTAATATCATCTGCAAGGTGTTAAGGAAATTACTGTCAGAGGAATTTTATGTTTAGGGCTAACCACATAACGAGATATGCTTCGAGAGTAACTGTCAAATGGTTCAAATGGCTCTGAGCACCATGGGACTTAGCATCTATGGTCATCAGTCCCCTAGAACTTAGAACTACTTAAACCTAACTAACCTAAGGACAGCACACAACACCCAGCCATCACGAGGCAGAGAAAATCCCTGACCCCGCCGGGAATCGAAACCGGGAACCCGGGCGTGGGAAGCGAGAGTAACTGTCACTGTTTTAAAAAGTAAACAAGATGTTCGTTTATACATACATAGTGAGAAAGTTTAATATTCTGCGGTTTTCGCTATGTGTCTTTTTTGTTGAGACACGCCCGGCACAGACGCGTTGTTCATCGGTATTTGACTTCGCAGGTATGTCGAAGATAACATGCGGCGCTGTGTCTATACATACTGCATGCGTAGTCCAATTAACGCAGCACGCTTAACCAAATATTGGCCCTACCTGTAAAACAGCGCTGCTCGCAAATGTGTTGAGCTGGGTTTTCCTCACACCACAGTGCTCGTACTAACTCAAACGCATTTACTTCATTGTTCATACTTTTCACCATTCCGGATGCCATAAATGCCTATTGGAATTTAGTTTATTTGTTGAATAATAAATTTGCAATATAACTATTGAACATAAAGAGAGCGTCGAATGTAGTCACAATTATTTAGTTTCCGATGTCAGTCCCTGCCCATTCCCGCGTTTGCTCATACAAATCCAGTCCCAGGTTACCTAACCCCATACTTTCAAAAGCTGGAGTTTAATCTCAAACACGACCTGTAGTGAACACCGAGAAAAGTTTCTCTCTTCGATTATGTGTTTGTATTGTACTGTATGTTAACCGGCGGGCTAGAAACGACGGAGAGGCTCCGTCCCCGTCGCAGCCGCAGTAGTCCACAACCCCACGACGGCTACCGCAGTCCACTTCACCCCTCCGTCGCCCCACACCTAACCCAGGGTTATTGTGCGGTTCGGCCCCCGGTGGACTCCCCCAGGGAACGTCTCACAGCAGACGAGTGTAACCCCTATGTTTGCGTGGTAGAGTAATGGTGGTGTGCGCGTACGTGGAGAACTTGTTTGCGCAGCAATCGCCGACATAGTGTAGCTGAGGCGGAATAAGGGGAACTAGCCTTCATTCGCCGTTGCAGATGGAGAACCGCCTAAAAACCATCCACAGACTGTCCGGCTCACCGGACCTCGACACAAGTCCGCCGGGCGGATTCGTGCCGGGGACCAGGCGGATTGTGTGTTTAGTAAGTGTGTTTTCTAGCTGTCTCCAATCTTACAGGCTAAACATTTTCAGATCCATGGTGGTATGCATTTTTCTGCTTATTTTCATACAAATAATTCCATTTTATATGTTGCCCAGTATTTTCGATGCAGCTGTTATTTATCGAGACGGCTACATTCTAACAGTCACGGGAAGAGGGAAGCAACCTGCGTACTTATTCATCTATGCTCCGGGCGCTGCCTTATCGTGTACGTCGGATGGTACTCTGGATATTGCTGTAGCTAACCCCCTCCTTGTACCACTAGGACCTATTGTCATTTAGATTTCCAGTTCACTGAAGTGTTTTATTCGACTCGCTCCTTGTCTTACATCAGGGCGTCGTTTCGACAAGCCAGCAGGAATTATGAATGCTTTATTTGGAACACTATGACAGGCTACCTTGCATTTGTGTGTATTCTAGCAATATGGGAGGGGCGTTCAGTAAGTGATGGAACACGTCTTTTCTGAAAGCTGGTTGGTTTTATTCAGGACCTCTACAAAGCATATCATTCCCCTCTGTTTTGACTACAGATCCCATTTCTCAACGTAGTCTCCGTTCAATGCAACGGCGATACGCTACCTTACGGCGAGGGCATTCTACCGGTCGACGTCGCAGCCAACGTCTTGGAGCATCGAAAACCTCCCCATCACCCACGTACTGCTTTCCGTGGACTGCATCCTTCACTGGGCTTAACAGTGAAAGTTGCACGGTGCGAGATCCGGGCTATGGGGTGGATGAGAAATAACAATCCAATGAAGTTTTGCGAGCTCCTCTCGCTTCAGCAGATTTTTATTAGACCTTGCGTTCTCATGGAGGAGGAAACTTTCGGTTGAATATTTGTGGCGACGAACATGCTGAAATCGTTTCTGAAATTTCCTGATGTTACCACAATGCACATAAGAACTGATCGTTGCAGCATTAGGGAGGAGATCGAATAGAATAACCTTTTCAGAGACCCAAAAGACTACTGCCATATTTTTATCGGCTGAGGGTCCGGCTTTGAACTTTTTCTTCGGAGAAGAGGTGGGGTGGCGCCACTCCATGGATTGCCGTTTTGTTTCCGGTGCGAAGTGATGAGCCCATGTTTCATCGCCTGTGACGATGCTCGACAAAAACTTGTCACAATCCGCTTCGTAACGTGTAAGCAATTTCCCACATATCGTCCTTCGTTGCTCTTGGCGGTCTTCTGTTGCACAGCGAGAAATTCAGCGAGCACACTCCTTTGCGTAGTCCAACTGGTGGACGAGGGTGTCAGCACTACCAATAGAGACGTCCAGTTGAGCAGTTAGTTGTCCGACTGTGACCTTTGGATCACCTCGAATGAGGGTGTCCGCACGTTTCAACACTGCAGGAGTCACAGACGTGTGCGGCTGGCCGATATGTGGGATATCAGACAGGTTTGCGTGGCCTTGTTGCGATGATGGCGAGACGCCTCGCATAACGACACAACGTGCTTTTGTTCACTACGAGATCCTGGTAGGCAAGCGCCTATGAATACCTGCGGTGCTCTGGTTTTCCGCCAAAACAAACTTAATGACAGCTCTCTGCTTGGAACATACGTTCGTTACAGACCCCATTCTGAAGGTAAGGATAACGCCGCCACCTATCGAAGCGTAAGAAAAAAAAAAAAAAAAGGAAGTCGAAATTGACCGAGAAAGAAATACACTCCTGGAAATGGAAAAAAGAACACATTGACACCGGTGTGTCAGACCCACCATACTTGCTCCGGACACTGCGAGAGGGCTGTACAAGCAATGATCACACGCACGGCACAGCGGACACACCAGGAACCGCGGTGTCGGCCGTCGAATGGCGCTAGCTGCGCAGCATTTGTGCACCGCCGCCGTCAGTGTCAGCCAGTTTGCCGTGGCATACGGAGCTCCATCGCAGTCTTTAACACTGGTAGCATGCCGCGACAGCGTGGACGTGAACCGTATGTGCAGTTGACGGACTTTGAGCGAGGGCGTATAGTGGGCATGCGGGAGGCCGGGTGGACGTACCGCCGAATTGCTCAACACGTGGGGCGTGAGGTCTCCACAGTACATCGATGTTGTCGCCAGTGGTCGGCGGAAGGTGCACGTGCCCGTCGACCTGGGACCGGACCGCAGCGACGCACGGATGCACGCCAAGACCGTAGGATCCTACGCAGTGCCGTAGGGGACCGTACCGCCACTTCCCAGCAAATTAGGGACACTGTTGCTCCTGGGGTATCGGCGAGGACCATTCGCAACCGTCTCCATGAAGCTGGGCTACGGTCCCGCACACCGTTAGGCCGTCTTCCGCTCACGCCCCAACATCGTGCAGCCCGCCTCCAGTGGTGTCGCGACAGGCGTGAATGGAGGGACGAATGGAGACGTGTCGTCTTCAGCGATGAGAGTCGCTTCTGCCTTGGTGCCAATGATGGTCGTATACGTGTCTGAGGCCGTGCAGGTGAGCGCCACAATCAGGACTGCATACGACCGAGGCACACAGGGCCAACACCCGGCATCATGGTGTGGGGAGCGATCTCCTACACTGGCCGTACACCACTGGTGATCGTCGAGGGGACACTGAATAGTGCACGGTACATCCAAACCGTCATCGAACCCATCGTTCTACCATTCCTAGACCGGCAAGGGAACTTGCTGTTCCAACAGGACAATGCACGTCCGCATGTATCCCGTGCCACCCAACGTGCTCTAGAAGGTGTAAGTCAACTACCCTGGCCAGCAAGATCTCCGGATCTGTCCCCCATTGAGCATGTTTGGGACTGGATGAAGCGTCGTCTCACGCGGTCTGCACGTGCAGCACGAACGCTGGTCCAACTGAGGCGCCAGGTGGAAATGGCATGGCAAGCCGTTCCACAGGACTACATCCAGCATCTCTACGATCGTCTCCATGGGAGAATAGCAGCCTGCATTGCTGCGAAAGGTGGATATACACTGTACTAGTGCCGACATTGTGCATGCTCTGTTGCCTGTGTCTATGTGCCTGTGGTTCTGTCAGTGTGATCATGTGATGTATCTGACCCCAGGAATGTGTCAATAAAGTTTCCCCTTCCTGGGACAATGAATTCACGGTGTTCTTATTTCAATTTCCAGGAGTGTATGTGTTGCATTACTTACTGAACGCCCTCGTACTACGTGTCTGATAGAGAAACGGCGACAGTGATTTCTCCAGTTTTATTCACATCATTTATCCTCTACAATTCAGTAGATACACCCCGATGTCAATATACTCAGCCTAGTGCTGAGAGCCGCCGTCTTCAAACCTCTGTAGACCTAACTGTGATGTTAGAGACACCCTTTTTGCCTTGTCTGTCTCCTCGGGTTTCCATAGCGACTGGCGAAGAGTCACTCACGGGCATAGGCACTATTACGGCCGTGCGTTGAGATGGACAAATTTACGCAACGTATTGCTCTGCAGACTTCCTAGCGTACATTTGCTGGCCGAGTATTACAATACACTGCTCCACCTGTATTATCACTCTACTCTAAAGAGGTGTCGACAGTCTTGCTTTGACCTGCAAGACGGAGTTAAAACTGTCAATTCTGCTGTATTGCTAACCAATGTCCTGTAGCAATTCAACTACAAGGTGATCAATTCACAACGCAACCGCACGGCATCGCTGACGTTGAGTATATTTTCCCTCCGCTGTGAGGTCCTTGTTTGTATTTCCTTCTTAGGCGACGAGAAACAGTGTATTATGTGAAAGTGTATCAAGTGAAATGACGAAATACAAGTAATCTATTCGTCAAAGGGTATTCATGTATGATTCATACGTGCATACATAATAAGTACGTGAAGTAAAGAGATAATTTAAAGATAAATTTCCTGATGTTCAACTTCCTAATCGGACTGATAGCTAAATTTCGCGAAACTGGAAGTGTCATGACAGGAAACATAGACAACCACGTGCTGTACTCACTGAAGGAACTATGGATAACACTTAGCATGCTCTGAAATGGTCCAGAAAATCATTTCGACGTCTTTCTCAGCAAGTGGGAATTTCCTATGGCTCTGTTGAAACGGTTAGAAAGTTATTGTGCTACAGCCCTATAAAATAACTGCAGCGCAAAATTTAAACTAGGTGACCTTGTAGAAATGTTTCGGATTTGTGAACGGAGTTTGGATTGGATTGTTTGGGGAAAGAGACCATACAGCGAGGTCATCGGTCTCATCGGATTAGGGAAGGACGGGGAAGTAAGTCGGCCGTGCCCTTTCAAAGGAGCCATTCCGGCAATTGCCTGGAGTGATTTAGGGAAATCACGAAAAACCTAAATCAGGATGGCCGGACGCGGGATTGGACCGTCGTCCTCCCGAATGCGAGTCCAGGGTGATAGCCACTGCGCCACCTCGCTCGGTAACGGATTCTGAATAGGGTTCATGAAGGAGAAATTGACTCTAACTTTATTTTCAGAAGAATTATGGTTCCACTTAAGAGGATACCTTAATTCACAAAATAACCGTTATCAGAATTCTGGAAAGCCTACCGTAATACACTAGGCATCCCTGCATGATCAGAAAATAAGTGCCTGGTGTGCTATTAGCTGTGAGAGAATAATAAGCCTTACATTTTTCCAGGAAACAATTAACAGTAAGAGATATGTGGAAAGTGTTTTGTGACCTCATTTTGGCCAATGAACTGAGAGAGAACGTGCTTTGGCGACCTTGCAGCAGGACACTGCGATGGCACATACAGCTAATTCCTCATTACAGGAAATTCCTGGCTTGTTTCAGGACAGGGTTATCACCAATTACATAACCTTCCTGTTACACTGATTGTACCCTTCGCGATTTTTATCTCTGGGAGCAGTAAAAGAGAAAGTGTACAAATCAAATCCACACATCTTAGATGAATTAAAACTAACATTCGTCAAGAGATTGCTGTAATTTCTCAGAGGGGACTGTGAAATGAGCGATTTCCTAAGTAGGTCTGAAAATGAAACTTCCTGCAGATAAAAACTGTGTGCCGGACTGAGACTCGAACACGGGACCTTTGCCTTCCGCGGGAAGTGCTCTACCATCTTTTTTTTCTTTTTTTTCATTTTTATTTTGTTCGTTGTTGATCGTTGTGTTTGGTCGTTGCGGACGTCGCATGACAGTCGTTCAAGTTTTTTTTTTATCCTTCCACTCAGTTTTTTATTACAGATGCCAACCAGCTCTCTGACCGAACACGTCGAGCTACCGTGCCGGCAACCATCCGAGCTAGCCAAGCACGACTCACGCCCCATCCTCACAGCTTTACTTCTGCCAGTACCTCGTCTCTTACCTTCCAAAATTTACAGAAGCTCTCCTGCGAACCTTGCAGAACTAGCACTCCTGAAAGAAAGGATATTGCGGAGACATGGCTTAGCCACAGCCTGGGGGATGTTTCCAGAATGAGATTTTCACTCTTCAGCAGAGTGTGCGTTGATATGAAACTTCCTGGCAGATTAAAACTGTGTGCCGGACCGTGACTCGAACTCGGGACTTTTGCCTTTCGCGGGCAAGTGCTCTACCAACTGAGGCAAAGGACCCGAGTTCGAGTCTCGGTCCGGCACACAGTTTTAATCTGCCAGGGAGTTTCATATCAGCGATCTCAAAATGCTTGAACAACGAAGGGAGACAGTTCCAGATTCTCCTTGCTTAATACATATGAGTAATTTATTTTTATTTTTAAGTTTTTTGTTATGTATGTTAGAAATAACTGAGGCAACAAACCTTTACTATACTGCTTCCAAGGTTTTCAGGTGTACGCCGGATGTAATTGCCGAAGATTCACCTGATGGTGTCGGAATGATTGTCCCCGAAATATCGTATAGTGGACCTTCGACAATTGCATACGGCAGTTAACCTGAGAGCCTTGAAAGCATCATCTACCCCGGGAAAGCCTCAGATCGCTTAACTACCATATACTAACTGCGGACCACGTGTCATCCGCGCCACGGGCACAACAGTCGGTCTTCCTCACTGGAATGCACGCTACGATAGCCATTGCTCTAACGATTGATCACCCTGCACTATCAAAAGAGTACCAAATTCTAAGACAGGACTGGAGAACAACCACCTCAAACAACTACTACACCTTCTTTAATACGAAGCAGCATAAGAGTCTCAGGTTAAAAGACAAGAATACAGTTACAAAAACACCACCGGTTTCCACTCAAACAAATGGAATCTATTGTCTCCTGTAAGTCCTTTACAAGTCCGCCTCTTTATTAACAAACACAACCTGCAGCTGGCTGATCTCTCCAAGTTCGGTATCGAACCCATACTCAGCTAGCAAAAGCTCATTCATTAAGTCAGTTGCTCCTTTTCTCATTATTACCGGAAAACGAATTTAATGACCATTGAGCATCACTCTCTGTCGACTCTTCACACGCAACACCTTTAAAACATCAGCTCCTCCAAAAGCAGTCCACGACCCCTGCCAAACTCTCATAAGTGGTGTATGCTGATTCTCATTTCGTGAGCTACCAAAACGGCTACGCGAAATTATTTTAACATGAAGACATTTTGGCCAGTCAGCCGGCAATAAGTGTGTAGGTCATTCAGTTAGCTGTTATCTGCCAACGGTCATAGTATTTGCTTAGTCCGAATTACTTCACTGACTGCAATTTTTTCACATCAGCTTGATTAGGTATAGATTTACTACCCAATAATGGCAAGCTGTTGAGGACTTTAGTCCAAAGACTGGTTTGATGCAGCTGTACGTGCTACTCTATCCTGTGCAAGCCTCTTCATCTCCAAGTAACTACTGCAACCTACATCCTTATTGTACTCATCTCTTGGTCTCCCTCTACGATTTTTACCCGCCCCCCCTCCCCCACTACTAAATTGGTGATCCCTTTATGTCTCAGAATGGGTCCTACCAACCGACCCCTTCTTCTAGTCAGGTTGTGCCACAAATTTGTCTTCTTCCCAGTTCTAGTCAGTACCTCATCATTAGTTACATGATCTATCCATCTAATCTTCAGCATTCTTCTGTAGCACCACATTTCAAAAGCTTCTATTCTTTTCGTGTCTAAACTCTTAATTGTCCACGTTTCACTTCCATACATGGATACATTCCACACAGATACTTTCAGAAAAGACTTCCTGACAAATTTATCTTCTTCAGAAACGCTTTCCTTCAAATTGCCAGTCTACATTTTTTATCCTCTCTACTTTGGCCATCATCAGTTATTTTGCTGCCCATAGAGCAAAACTCATTTAGTACTTAAATGTCTCATTTCCTGATTCAGTTCCCTCAGCATTACCTGATTTAATTCGAGCACAGTTAAATTACCATCGTTTTGATGATGTTCATCTTATACCCCTCTTTCCAGACACTGTCCATTTCGTTCAACTGCTCTTCCAAGTCCTCTGTTGCTTCTCACAGAATTACAATGTCATCGGCAAACCTCAAATATTTTATTACTTCTCCCTGAACTTTAATTCCTACTCAAAATTTTTCTTTTATTTCCTTTTCTGCTTGCTCAATATACAGATTGAATAACATCGGGGATCGGCTACAACCCTGTATCACTCCCTTCTCAACCACTGCTTCCCTTTCGTGCCCCTCGACCCTTATAACTGCCGTCTGGTTTCTGTACAAATTGTAAATAGCCTTTCGCTGCGTGTATTTTACCCCTGCCACCTTCAGAATTTGAAAGGCGTTATCATTGACGAATAATCTGATTTTTTCTATAAAAACTGTAAATAAGCTTTAGTTCCGTGTGTTGTACCTATGCCATCTTTAGAGTTAGGAAGAGAGTATTCCATTGAACATTGTCAAAAGCTCTCTCTAAGTCTACAAATGCTATAAACGTAGGTTTGCCTTTCCCGCTACCTTTCTTTCCCAATCTGAGGTAATGCTCCGCCTCTAACGACCTACTGACCTCGTCATCAACAGAACGCTAGATCCTAATCTTCCGTTTCTTTCTCATTTTTTCAATTTTGAATATAAATTTGCTTCAGATATAATAAAATAATGTACTTGTAGCTGATCCATAAACGAGTTTGAAGTCGAATTTACTTATAACTACGTTCTGTCTTCCAAGTAGTTTCTGTACCAAAGTTGCAGGTAAGCAACAAGCGACTCGTCTGCATCAGATTCTGTTCTGCCCTGCTCCATTCACGCCAGCGGAGAACGACGACACAAAAGGAGCAGCAGTAGCAACAAAGCAGTCGACCACTTCCGAAGCTGGATGGGATGTTAATTAACAACGGCGAACACCCGGATGGCCATATCCCCGCCTCAAGTCTGCTAACCGTCGTGTGCGGGTAGGCTAGTCACCGAACATTCGTCTTCCGGCTGCCGGTGGCCATAAACTCCAGGCATACGGCCATAATGCTTAGAACGACGACAGGACATCCGACTCCCCCCCCCCCGTCCCCCCCTCTACCCCTTCCAGTACCCCTGACTCCTCCTCCCATAGTTCTCGTCGATGCTGGATGCCAACGAAGGAGGAAGCCTTTAAGTCAGGCGCGTTGGTATTCATCCCGGCAGCGCTTTTAATGGAGCTGTCGCCCGCCACTTTGGCCATAAACGCGCTCCGACTGAGACGCCGCTCGGCTGTATTCGGAGCGAGATAATGAAGTCGCGACGACCTGCCGCCGAGGAGTTGCAGGCGCGACCATTTATTGTAACCGTGGCTCGTTACTGCAGAATAACAACCCGGCACCTGCCGCTGTCTGTCCCAGGCGGACAGAGAAAAGACGCCCGGGAAGAGCGCAAGCGCACTCCGATCTTCAGAGGAGGAATTCTGTGTAGTCCTGAGATAAAGGCACCACGTCAGTGGAAAGTTTAACCTCTTCTTTATTCGCAGTGGAATTAAGTAGACCATATTTACGAAATGTCTTCAAAAAATTTTGGGGATTTCTTTTGAAAATACTTTATTTGTTCGATTATACACTACTGGCCATTAAAGTTGCTACACCAGGAAGAAAAGCAGATGATAAACGGGTATTCATTGGACAAATATATTATATTAGAACTGACATGTGATTACATTTTCATGCAATTTGGGTGCATAGATCCTGAGAAATTAGTACCCAGAACAACCACCTCTGGCCGTAATAACGGCCTTGATGCGCCTGGGCATTGAGTCAGACAGAGTTTGGACGGCGTGTACAGGTACTT
The DNA here is from genome assembly GCF_023864275.1 of Schistocerca cancellata. NCBI lineage: Eukaryota > Metazoa > Arthropoda > Insecta > Orthoptera > Acrididae > Schistocerca > Schistocerca cancellata. The sequence goes on along the minus strand of NC_064627.1, from coordinate 184,472,500 downwards.
TCTCCTCCTTACAAGAGGCATCACAACAACGTTTCACCAGGCAACGCCGGTCAACTGCTGTTTGTATATGAGAAATCGGTTGGAAACTTTCCTCGTGTCAGCACGTTGTAGGTGTCGCCATCGTCGCCAGCCTTGTGTGAATACTCTGAAAAGCTAATCATTTGCATGTCACAGCAACTTCTTCCTGTCGGTTAAATTTCGCGTCTGTAGCACGTCATCTTCTTGGTGTAGCAATTTTAATGGGCAGCAGTGTAGGTGGTATCCCATGGCTTTTGTCACCTCAGTATACATACTCCTCTAAGTGTGAGGGTATTTCGCCTGTCTCATACATTATCTGATAAAAAGAATCTACATAGCTGTTAGTGGATATCAACACGGGATGTGTCCTCACTCGTCTTTCATTGCGGATTTAACTTGTAATCTCCCCCTTCTTCCTTCTTCCATCTATTATCCACGTTATAAAATGTCCAGTCCAAATAATTAATAATAAGCAAAGTTTTTTATCAAGATTTGAGAGGAGCGACGTTTACAATAAACTTTCGCGTTTATTTAGCTTGTCATTTTGAAATACCTCGAGTTCTTCTTGTCTAGAAGTCTGATTGTCAAAGATGAAAATCTAACATCAGTTTCTCACCATTGGTTTGAACTAAATAAATTGGAAGGTTTTTGTTGCAGAATTTTTTACGTAAATATATTTTCCATTGATTTTGCCACATTTTAGTAGATCATACAGTATTTTGATTTTCCACATTAACAAAGCCGAAAGTACTTTGTTCTCACCTATTATACAAAAAAATGTCCTATCACGTCAGAGGCAAGCTTACTACTCTCACACTCGGCGGAAATTACCACATTCCAAAGGGTTTACAATTTTTGTTAACAAGTGGTTTCCTATTAGTTTTTGTTACATCATTAATTTCGATTATTATATCACAAATGAATCCACAAATAAACATAATAAACATTACAGGATTGCGTAATTAATAACAGAAATTTAAGGTGTGCAAACAATTCGTAATTACAAATGTTTTAAAATAAGTAATTTCGATTGTACACTCAGAACAAGGACTTATCGATTATAACACCAGAACTGAAGTGTTTTATAAAGTAATTTCCTTTCTTAAATGTTAGCTTGAAATATAGCATAATGTGTACAATATTATGTCAAAGTTTTCAGATAAACAACTGAGATAATATTGACCTGTAGAAAATTCGAAAAATGATACTGGTATCCACAACTACTGTTGAGAAAAAATAACGCTAGAGTAGGGTGTCCCGTTACAAAGTCTGCTGGGAACACTTCCACAGGGCGCTAGATCCTAATCTTCCTTTCCTTTTTCTACTTTTTACTTTTTGAATATGTATTTGATTTGGATCTAAGAAAAGTAATGTACGTGTAGCATTTCTGGAAAAGAGTTTAAAGTCGAATTTACTTAACAAAGTAAGAGCCTACGGAATATCAGGGCAGCTGTGTGGCTGGATTGAAGAGTTTTTAGCAAACAGAACACTGCATGTTGTTCTCAGTGGAGAGACGTCTACAGACGTTAAGGTAACCTCTGGCGTGCCACAGGGGAGTGTTATGGGACCATTGCTTTTCACAATATATATAAATGACCTAGTAGATAGTGTCGGAAGTTCCATGCGGCTTTTCGCGGATGATTCTGTAGTATACAGAGAAGTTGCAGCATTAGAAAATTTCAGCGAAATGCAGGAAGATATGCAGCGGATAGGCACTTGGTGCATGGAGTGGCAACTGACCCTGAACATACACAAATGTAATGTATTGCGAATACATAGAAAGAAGGATCCTTTATTGTAAGATTATATGATAGCGGAACAAACAATGGTAGCAGTTACTTCTGTAAAATATTTGGGAGTATGGATGCGGAACGATTTGAAGTGGAATGATCATATAAAATTAATTGTTGGTAAGGCGGGTACCAGGTTGAGATTCATTGGAAGAGTCCTTAGAAAAAGTACTCCATCAACAAAGGCGGCGGCTTACAAAACACTCGTTCGACCTATACTTTAGTATTGCTCACCAGTGTGGGATCCGTACCAGATCGGGTTGACGGAGGAGATAGAGAAGATCCAAAGAAGAGCGGCGCGTTTCGTCACAGGGTTATTTGGTAAGCGCGATAGCGTTACGGAGATGTTTAGCAAACTCAAGTGGCAGTCTCTGCAAGAAAGGCGCTCTGCATCGTGGTGTAGCTTGCTGTGCAGGTTTCGAGAGGGTGCCTTTCTGGATGAGGTATCGAATATATTGCTTTCCCCTACTTATACCTCCCGAGGAGATCACGAATGTAAAATTAGAGAGATTCGAGCGCGCACCGAGGCTTTCCGGCTGTCGTTCTTCCCGCGAACCATACGCGACTGGAACAGGAAAGGGAGGTAATACAGTGACACGTAAAGTGCCCTCCGCCACACACCGTTGGGTGGCTTGCGGAGTATAAATGTTGATGTAGATGTAGAACTGCTTCCAACGTACTGAGGTCACAGCACATACCCCATCCGTGGCCAAATGCAAAAGCGCTACCTTGACTAGCATTTGCATTTATGTTCAAGTACGTATTTCTCGCGATGTTTCCACATATTTGTCCAACCCCTGCAAGGAGAATTTCGATATTTTGCTGTCCTCCCAGGAGCTGCAATTTCAATGGCCACGAGTGTTTAAGGGAATGGGAAAGCATAATTAGACAGGGGACGGGAGAAATGTGTGCTGCGACGAGAACCACTGGTGGCGTGCAGCGCGAGGCTGGGGCAGGGCAGGCGAGTGCTGTGATTGATGAACGCAGGCAGGCGCGTGCCATTCCGCGCTGCGAGCCAGCAGACAGCGGCCCACATAGCGCTGCCACTTGCCGGCCGCAGGGGAGACAAAACGCCGGCGCGCCGGGGCTGTCACGCCGGGACAATGGGACTCCGCTGCCGGCACCGCATCTTGCATTCTTTTATTCGCAGCGCCGGGGACAAACACTCTCGTCCCGTCCCGGCTTCTGTTCTCCGCTCACCGGAGGCTGCGCTGGCCTGCCGAGTGCCTCCAGGGCGTCGGCGCGCCACTCGCTGCAATCTCCCGTCCGAGAGTCGCAGTCCTACTGCAGCTTTATTCTGTCACTGTCTGCTCTGCCCCGCCCCTAACTTTACTTCCTTTCACCGAGAATTATCACGGTACGGGTAAATCCTCTATTGTTCTCGAAATTTTCGCTGCGTTCACTCTGTATCTGTGGTGTGCGTACTGTAAGACCTTCGGTACACACACCATCAGATTATATGACTTGTCGCTCTAACGAAGTAGGCGAGTGTCGGCAATATGTCTCGTGGTCTTATTGTGGGGTGTTTATCTTCTGCCGTTCGGTCAGACGTTAGAAATGCCACCTGCACGCTTAGAGTAGCAGATTGACGGTGATCAACTTTAAACAGCATAAACCTTACTTAACTTGATTCTGGATGCTGTTTACAATTGACAATCTGAAGTTCCTTTGGTCTTCGTACGTTATTCTTATTCTCACACTGATACTTGACAAAGTGTCTATACATTTATCTTCATGGCTGTGTACAGGAATTTGATAATCTTATTAGGCGCAGACTGAGACTTGACTACAGACTGGTACAGACTGGTGCAGACTAATGCAGACTGACTAATCGGAGGTCTGTACACTCATTATAATACCTCGTGCGTTCAGGTATCACTGCGCGATTGTGATCCGCGAGGAGAAAAGGTTCTATGTAAGTAGCAATCTCATTGGCTGCGTCACATATTAATACGCGGATCGGCAGAAGCAGAATTTGGTCCGTCTCTAAGACAGCGCCATCTCGTAGTGCGGAGACGGACGAACGCTGCCCCTGCGCTGTTGTGCTTAGCGGGGCGCGCTCTAGTGGGAAAGTTGTGTACGCGCTGACTACGAGGAACTATGTACACAACAGTATCCTTATCAGCTTCACTTGTAATTTCGAAAATTAGATACTCGTAAATGTGAGCTTATTCTGATATTTCATTGTCAACGAACATTTTTGTTTCTATGAGATCATTTATCTCAAAAACTGCAGTATCAGGTTTTTTTTCGTTTATAAAATGGCTAATCACATTAAGGGGGATAGGACGTCAAAACGGACCAACTTGGAGCAGGAGAGGCACCACAGGACATTTTAATTTCCAATGCGTATACTTTTACAAATAAATTCTTAAAACTTTGTCAGGAAGGATTTAGGATTCAAACCCATAACAGTGGTAGTTCAAAAACATAGCAAAATAATTTTTTTTACATGTGAAATTTCATAATTTTTTTCACTTACTATTGGCTGCATTTGTTGCTATAGGTACTCTTTTCTTCATAAGTAAGAGGGACTCTTCGATGAATTTTGCACAGCATACAAAACATACTTACAGGTGTATGAAACTCTAGAATTTATTTAATTTATGAGAAAATGGATGAGCTGTTAAATTTTAAACTTCATGTTCTGAAAAAATTCAAATTTTATAATTATTTATCTCAATTTTTACCACAGTTTTAATAGATTTGGAAAATTCCAGAGTTTTGCACTAAGGTGTTTGTGTTTAACAGGCAGTGCAAAATTCATCGAAGAATCTCTCTTACTTACGAAGAAAAGTGTACCTATAGCAACAAATGCAGCCAATAGTAAGTGAAAAAATTATGACATTTCACGTGTAAAAAAATTTATTTTCTTATATTTTTGAGCTTTTACTGCTACGGGTGTGAATCCTGAATCCTTCCTGGTCATGCTGACAAAGTTTTATGAATGTATTTGTAAAAGTATACACAGTGGAATTTAAAATGTCCTGTGGTGTCTCTCCTGCTCCAAGTCGGCCCGTTTGACGTCCTACCCCCCTTAATGTGACCCATTTCCAAAAGCCTGGATTAATAACATTCGCAGCAGACCACTGCGAGACCTGCCGGAGGAGAGTCAGAAGTTCTGGAAGGTACCGACAGGGATAAGGAGCCGACTCCAGTGGCGTGGCCTGATGCGGCAGGTTTCTGTGTTGAGAGAGGTGCGAAGAGTCCAATCGAGGTGTTCCCCAGGATTCTAGATTGGAATTAAGTCCAAGGAGTTTGGCGGCGAACGGAGAACGGTAATCTCATCATGGTCCTCTTAGAAACACGCGAGTATACTGTCTAAGGTGGCTATAATTTCGCACCTTACAAGAACTCATCCACATACTTTGCCGTGATCTACAAACACTATTAGGTATCATGTGATAGGTCGTACATCGTATATATGAATATATAAAGGAGACTGACATTTTCACGTACGCCTTGTAAATAATTTCTGGAACCGCGTGACCGCTACGGTCGCAGGTTCGAATCCTGCCTTGGGCATGGATGTGTGTGATGTTCTTAGGTTAGTTAGGTTTAAGTAGTTCTAAGTTCTAGGGGACTGATGACCTTAGAAGTTAAGTCCCATAGTGCTCAGAGCCATTTGAACCATTTTGTAAATAATTGTTAACGCTTATTGCATGAAAGGTGACGGAGTGTCTTTATTATCAGAACGGCGTAATGAATGATTGCCTATACTAGTAGAGGCTGGAAAGCCAGTGGTGATGAAACGACAAGCAGAACTCAAGCTCTGGGTGTAAAGCCTGCACAGGTGTTGGTCAAAAATGGGTCAAATGGCTCTGAGAACTATGGGACTTAACATCTGTGGTCATCAGTCCCCTAGAACTTAGAACTACTTAAACCTAACTAACCTAAGGACATCACACACATCCGTGCCCGAGGTAGGATTCGAACCTGCGACCATAGCAGTCGCGCGGTTCCGGACTCAGCGCCTAGAACCGCTAGACCACCGCGGCCGGCAGGTGTTGGTCCTGCTTAAACACAGAAAGTAGCTAGACGGACGTCATGGCACCTGCGCTCTGGAGCGCAATAGGGTGACGGCCGATCGCTATTGTAGAAGGGCGGGAAAGATCTTGGACGCAGGTGAGACGAACGGTGAAGCGGCACCTCAGAAACCACGCAGGCGGGGTTATTTCCAAAGATTTTTACTCAGAAGCATACCATTGTGTGAGTATAGGTATTTCCTCGCAAATTTCGGGCGCTGTAAGACAAAAGACTAAAATATGGTTGCTCGGCGTTTGGAAGAATCTGCAGAGAAGGAGAATATTCCGTGGTTTCCGGAATATGATCCTTTTTCGGAGTTACGAGGCTGGGGAGCCGAGCCTTGCTGGGAGGCCAGCGGTGGAGAGGCGAGCTCTTCCATGTGAGCGCCCGTGTGTGACAGTCGCTCGATATCAGCTTTGTTGGTATAGACGGACTTTCTGTCTTTGCTCTCAGGAGACTTTATAGTTAGAACAGTTAGGCACTGTACTGTTGCGAACCTATACGATTCTGGACTTCACCTCCGGGCTCGAAGTCGCCGTTGAGTACGCGGCGTTCAGTAATTGAGAGCACTTCCTCTGTCTATTCTTACGTTTGGACGTTATCTGAACTCCGTTTGTGGCTGGCAGTTCGCGTTTCTCGTCTGTAGAACACAGAAAGGAGAAGACAGTATTATAGTATATTACTCAGAGGACCGCCTTCTGCCGTCCTACTGTTTGACAGAGTTCATTTGTGGCTGGAGTTCTTCCATCGTCGCAGACGAGTACGAGAACCATCACTTCGACGCACCGGACCCAGAACATACGGTTATATCGCAGACTGCTTCGTCTTATTAGGGCTCTAACAGCTAAACAGCTGTGTTCACGTTAGTTTATTTCCACTGAGGTTCCACACCATCGTAGATCATATTTGAAAGTAGTGTCTTCTAGTGTTTGGTACGTAGGTGATGTCAGTCTGTAATGTCCCCACAGAAAATACCATCTACCACGCACCAATTAATCATTTTCAATCAAACCATCCACATTCATTCACTTTAGAAAAGTTATCTGATCTGATTTTCTCGTAATATATGCGGTGACAGCTCGACGACGCGAAAGTATTTTCTAGTGCGTTTATTCTTTGAAATAGCAGAGATGCATATATGCATTCTCCATGGTTGTTAGAGTGGTAACGAGGACAGCTTCTGGAGTATCTGTTGAGGGATTGACGTGTTTCTGAGAGATACATATTCTACTCTTCTTCTCGCTAAAGCGAGCCACTTAACATTTGTGCCGCTAGCGGTTTGTTTGAGGAGAAAGAGACTGTAAAAGGAAAATAATTAAGGTGTGGAATCACCGGAGATCTGGACATGTAATGGAGATGGATTTAATACACAATTTCCTCCATAAATAAGGTTTGTGACTTTTTTGTTCTGGAGTGAATGAACGAATGAGTTTTTTCTGAATCATTTCATGATCACGTTGGCCCTGTAATTAGTGAGGAGGTTTCAGCTGTGTCGAAGAGAGCCTGCCATCACTGAGTCTGTGTAAAATCGTCCAAAAAGGCTTCGTACACATCTGGAATTCGCAATCTTTCGTAAAAGGAACAAATTGTCCAAACGATTGATTCTCCTGACTGACTGCAGTGTTTAACAGTAATAATAAATGTAAAGATTTCTTACAGCAAGCCAGCCGCTGATTACCAAGACGAAGGACACCACCAAAGATCCTATTTGGCTGATTTCACGTAATAAAATATTATATTAAAAACTGTACATAGATAAAGAAGAGAAAGAGAGAGAGCGAATGAAAATAGAGATAATACTAATAATCCTCCATTAGTCTAATTTTTCGCCTGTCTCATCACGGATCAGCCGAGAACGGGGAGGGCCTTACTTTACTGTATAGATTTATGTGTGAAGGTGAAGGGATCTTAAAGGCAACAGATACACGTCTATACAGACAAGACATTACACAGAGATAGCGGCTAGCTGCATTCATAATCTATTCTTAGATAAAGAGACGGCAACTTATTATCAGAACATTTCAAAATGTTAAAAGTCATTTCGAGTTATTGATATTAGATCGCGCAGTCATAGTAAGGGGCAGAGTTTGGCAATTGAATAGTAATTTTACTTAGTAAATGTAAACTTTATAATACTAAGATTTTCTTTTAATCTATAATAAGTATATAAGCAGGAACAACGTTTATCATTTAGTAGGATTAGTTGCCTTCATCATTCATTTATGTTTAGACTGTAATTTATAGGATTAAGATATTCTAAGATCTGTTTCAGGGGGTAGTCAGACAGGGCCCAATCTTCTTTTTAGCGTTTATTATTTTCCGTTGTGCACATTGATTTTACACCCGCCTGGAGTAGCATCTTGTAACTGTAAGCTGTGTGACACGTTGCATTTTTTGCTGGTAGATGCCATCGTGCGAGGAAAATCAAATAGCATGTAGTCGAGAATATGGTCCCCACAGATAGATCCATAATTGTGTTGATCCGTTCTGCCCTCCAGAATGACGAGATCGCCCACGAAACATTCCCCATCCCACAATGCTTACTCCTGCGGCCTGGACCCTTTCGACAGTTGTTGCAGGCATCCGTCCGATGGAGCATGAAAAGTGATTCATCTGAAAAGGGCATTTATCGACTCTCATTTGAGGTCCAGCTGCGGTATTGGCGTGCAAATTCTAGCTTTCGTCTCCGCTGAACAGCAATCTCCAAGGCTGTGTTGTCCAGGCGCCTACTGCGGAGGCCCTTCACAAGAACGGTCGTTGAGGACACTGTTGGTAGCCCCTTGGTTCATCAGGGCAGTCAACTGCTGATCAGTTTCATGTCCACTCGCCGTAGTCGTCGCTCACTCCTGTGGTGCACTACAGGTGCCTAGACGCCGATTTGCATAGCGCCATTTTGCTATGCAAGCTGTATTTTAACCACGGCGACACGCTGACAGTCTACAAAATTAGCACGAACGCCAGCAGCTATTCCATTTTGCACGTCGGATAAATCGCTCAGTTTTCGCATTGCGACAACGACTGCTCTGATTCGGCGTCCCCCGACACGCTTTGTATGAAACGTCCCCTTAGAAAAATTTATACATGACTGTGCTTAACCTGACACACAATATTTTTTAGCGCAACGCAATCTGACTTTCAAAAATCCCTACAAAAAATGGCCCTGACTAACATTAACCTATGCGTTTCACAGATCACTTACCTCACAACAATCTTCGTTACTCGAACTACTGCAATACAGCGAGCGCCACTACTGCCAGCTAAATAAAAGATTCAAACTACGGAAGGCACTAACTACTGATAGGCATAGTTAGCAAATGAAAGATTTTGATAGAGAACAAACAATGTATTTACCTTAATAGTGTTGAAAAATCATAATATACATAGCAATTCATAATATCCAGTATTAAAAATTTCAAAACTCCGCCATCTCTCTCCCCACATCCACCACTGCTGGCAGCTTACCTCCAACTGCGCAACGCTACGCGCTGTTCACATCCAGCTGCCGCTGCCCAACACTACAATGGCAGACAACAATGCAAACTAGCCACAGACTGCACGCAGCACAGCCAGTGATTTTCATACAGAGTGCTACGTAACGTTGCCAATAAGAAAACATAAACAGCCTACTTACATGTATACCCTCCACTGCTAGGGCTGCTACCTGGCGTCTGTGAGTGGTTATTGCACGTTGACGTCAAACATAGGAGGTGGTCACTTTCGTGTCATCGCAGCGAGTATCTTTCCAGTATATTCTTTACGTAATCTGACCTTCAAGAACATTCCGTTTTGTGCAGACCATTTTGTTTTTCTCCAAAGAGCGTGACATCGTCTACACATGAGACAGATTGAAACAGTGTGTACGTATCGCAATACGTCGATCGATTTGGCCTTCTGGTTATTTACCGTATCAACCAGATACATGGTGTTTCAGTATTCCCATTACAGGCTTTTACGGATTGTGAAGCGAATTTAATAGGTAAAATTCTACTCAAGAACCCATGTCTGGGGTACCACTCCGATGTAAAATAAGTTTCCTTCACCCGATCGCTTCGGCAATCAGCGGCGGCGAGGTAACGACATTTGCTCCAGCACGTCTGACTGCACATGTGCAACAATTAACTCCCATTCCACGACCTGCTCCAAAGGGTGGAATACACTAACGTTCATCTTGCCTCGCGACTGATGCACCTGGCACAGGTACTGCCAATTCCACATGGTATTGCTGATAGCTTTATGACGGCCTTAGGATACTATGTCAGCCAAGGGATGTTGTTTAAGGTCAAATACGAGACTTTAGCTCTTCCACAGAATTGAGGAGGACTTAACCTCACGAATGTACGGAACAAGGCTCTAGCTCTATTCCTGCGAGCGACGCTACGGACCTGGAACCAACGGAAACAAGCAAACACATCGGCGATCCTGGACGTGCTTCTTCCCACGTTATTTGAAGCGACGGTGGCGGTGGGCACAATATCGCCTTCTTTTTCTCACGTCGCGCGAACCTTTGTTGATTTTAGTTATGTTCAGTCGCAGATGCCTTCTACAAGGATCCCCACTGCCCGTGAGATGTATCGATACTTGAGGCGTCATCATGGCAGCAATGTTGTCGAGCTCAAATACCCAACGAGCGATTGGCGACAGATCTGGCGAGCTGTCAATACGCCTCTCCTCGCCACTGCAGCGAGTATAAATTAATCAACCACAAGACAGTCATCCACCGAAGATGGTACGACATTCACTTGGTAGCTTCCCCGCTCTTCCTTATATAAGGCATGCAAGACACTGACGAACATCCTCTGCAGTGTGGTGAGGCAAAGGATGTTTGGCGGCTGATGCAACGCATCATGGCCCTCCTCCGACGCACCGACGACTCCACGATGACGACGGACGCTTTATTTTTCCCCAACGCTGTCTTATTCCCCTCACAGGAAACGTCGGCAATCCGCTGCATTGGAGGACAAGCACCGCACTACGTGCTCTAACGGGCTATGGTATCGGGCATGGGCCGGCCGCTGTAGCGGAGCGGCTTAGGAGCTTCAGTCTGGAACCGCGCTGCTGCTACGGTCGCAGGTTCGTATCCTGCCTCGGGCAAGGATCTCTGTGATGTCCTTAGGTTCTTTAGGTTTAAGTAGTTCTAAGTCTAGAGGACTGATGACCTCATATATTAAGTCCCATAGTGCTTAGAGCCATTTGAGCCGTATCAGGTATAGACTACTGGCGTTATTTACTAGAACAACACGAAATCATCCAACGTCACTCTAAACACACAACGCACTTTGCGAAGTTTCTAGTCAGCAGTCAGCATGTTTCATGACCCCCGAAGGGGTGGGAGTCACATGTTGACGTAGTTTCGCGGGCTAGGATATTACCTCCAGTGGAGGGACGAGGATATCACTTCTGATCTATATTTCTTTCATTTCTTTTACATATGTGATTATTTTAAATAAATGTACAATGTTTCCTTCCCACTGCCTCTCCCTTATCCTGTCAGGAGATGGAGACACCGTGGCCAGGCCTCCAAGCACGACCCATGCCCCCTGATCTATAACTATATAAACAATATCGTAAAAAAATACGGTTAAGGAGACTGTTCGTGTAAAGTGGAAAATTTGGGTCCGAGTTCCGGTTCAGCAAAAATTTTTATTTTTCCAGTAAATTGTACGGTTGTGGTGGTACCGTAGTCGTAGTCTGTGAAAACATTTCATGGGTATGATGTTAGTTGCACTGCAATTTTCGGTTGAAAGACATCCTGAAGGAGAAAATATTGGACGGCACGGGATGTCTCACTACGTCACGCAGTGTCGTACGTGTCTTTTTACGTCGTATCACGGACGGCTGTGTAACTGGGGCAAAAGTTAAGACGCCTCGTCCAAAGGGCCCGCGCGTTTGCTGTTTTTTATGGAAAGCTTAGGGATGGAAAAAGGGCGGAGGTTGGAAGAGAAGGGATAGCGGACGCAGTGCATGGCCGTCACCTGTACACCTCTTCCACGCTGATACGGTTTTACTAGGATCAAAGCGCGTGATGGAAGCTATCCTGTTACCTGATCTCTTGGCTTGGAGTTTTGGAAAGCGCGCAGGTAACAGTGCAGTGCGACAGGAAGGCTCTGTGCCGAGATTCTTTAAACAACTTTGAACCACTAAGCCCGTCAACCCTAAATTCCTAAAGAATCGGACTCCCATGTATAAAGGAGCTCTGAACGCCTGATTCCTTTGTTAAAGAGTTAATGTGTTAAATATTTGACGTTACGCATGTAAAATATTTATGACTGAAGACGCCATACACGATTATGTTGGTTTTACTGAGTTCGGATCATTCAGCCCATAGACTAGTGAAAAAGTAAGGACCAAAATTGGTAAGAAATTAAAATGTCATTCTTGATGCTCCAGTCTTACCGCATGAACAATGACCACTCAGTAAGCGACAAACTTTTTTGTATCGTTTTTTACTATTTTGAGATACTATAAGTCTTCAGAACAGGCATGAAATCACGTTTAAAATTTTTTGGGAGTCGCTAAGTGCACATATATCACACATAAGATGAGTATAGTCTGTGTAACTTGTGCTGAGAGAGAAAAAAAAAATCTCAATGTTTATGACGTCATATCTCCTGAAGTGTGTGTCGTAAAATGACATAGCCAGCCGCGTTGGCCGAGCGATTCTAGGCGCTTCAGTCCGCGCGACCGCTACGGTGGCAGGTTCCAATCCTGCCTCGGGCATGGATGTGTGTGATGTCCTTAGGTTAGTTAGGTTTAAGTAGTTCTACGTTCTAGGGGACTGATGATCTCAGCAGTTAAGTCCCATAGTGCTCAGACGGCCGCGGTGGTCTAGCGGTTCAGGCGCTCAGTCCGGAACCGCGGGACTGCTACGGTCGCAGGTTCGAATCCTGCCTCGGACATGGATGTGTGTGATGTCCTTAGGTTAGTTAGGTTTAAGTAGTTCTAAGTTCTAGGGGACTGATGACCACAGATGTTAAGTCCCATAGTGCTCAGAGCCATTTGAACCATTTTTTTTTTTGGGGGGGGGGGGGGGATCATTTGATTCCATACCGCTTTATGAGACGTGGTAATATAAATAATTTTTTTTACCCTCAAATATTACTTCTTAATGTGGTAAACTTGATATAAAATCTATGTATGTCTAGCACGAAATTACGTAGCAAAAATAAATTTTTGTTGTTATCTTTCCAACTGGATCTTCTCTTTTCCGTGCTACTTCGTTTGTGGTTTCCAAGTTGGTATTGACACTGCTTTAGATTTCTGCTGCGAATGAGGCGTAAATTGTCTTTACTGTTCTTTTATCCACAAAATAAGAAAGTATCAGTTGATCAGTTTCTCTGTATTAGTTGGAGTAATGTGTCTGTTAACGAAACTAGTTTCGAAAACTGAGTGCGGTATGCCAAGAGGACGCAAGTGTATTTATTCTAGCTCCCACTGCATTTTCACCGTTCACAAAGAGTAAAAAAATTGGACAGGTTGGGCGACATCACGTGCCTTTCAAGCACAAAGGAATAGGTTGAAATCAGCAATCTGTTATTACGGCTGCACGACGGAATTAACAAGTGTAAGGCCTCAGGCAAGACCAACAGATTCGGCTCATATTTGACGGGTCACTTGTGTACAACATAAAATGAAAGACGTTAAGGCACATTAGCTCAACATCACCTGTTTATGAGAAAAAATTACCCCTAAAGTTCATAACGTGCTATCCGATCAAAATTAGCGGGACTGATATGTAACTGTAAACTGCGCATTTTTCGTCACCATCTACGGGGTTCTACAATGCATACTTTTGCTATAAACCTAGGAAGGAAATCTTTAGGACTGCCACTTACGTACCCACAGGATAAACGTTATTAAACGAAAACGCAGCTGTTGTAGCGACCAAGGTATCTCCGCGGGAATCAGAAAACTTGTGTTCGGTTCATGCATGCATTTTGATATATTTTTTTATTTGTATTTTTTTCTGAACCGTAACTGGTAGGGATAAGGGTGTTAATAAGGTACGGAAACCAATAAGGTGTACCAGCAAGGAAAACAAACAAATTTCTCAAAAAGTCACGGATTAGTACACAATTAAAATTGAAGTGCTCTTCTGGAAATCTAGTGGGAATTGCACAACAGCGCGGATGCAATAATGATTCAACGCATGACTTCTAGCGTCGATTTTTCAGATGATTTTACCTTATGCATGCTATGCGTCAAAATTAATCCCTGAGAAAATGCAAGGCTATTCAGTAAGTAAGTTCTGATCGGTCACGAAATGGAAACCACTGTGAAAATCTGATGAAGTTTTGCACAGGTGTGTTGGGCCGTGTGTCTACTAAGCCCGACAATCGCAGCAAGTTGCTCTTTTCAATTCTGAGCGCACAGTGGTTACGTAAGGACGCCTAGAAAATAGTGTTCCCAGCCAAGTATGACGGCCTGGTGAGAGATTTCACCTGATTCGTGCAGCCCACATAACATAACTGTCATACGTTTCGTTCTTCATGACAGTTCTCGGTCACAGTCTGCAGGGGCAATGAAGATGCTCCAATAGCGTTTTCCATGGGAAGTGGTTGATCACCCACAACACAGCCCGTAAATATATCGTCCTGAATTTCATCTCTGCTCACATGAACCGCTGGCTACAACGACAACATTCTGGCAAAGATAACGAGCTGTTGACGAGCGTAGTGAGTTTGTGGAAAGCGCTGATGGCGGCATTCTGTGACGAGGGTATCGGAAAGTTGGTACAACGCTACGACAGATGTCTCCGTCGGAGCGGCGACTATGTAGAGAAGCAGTTGTAATGTGTAGCTATCTTCTGCAAGTAAAACGGTTTTGATTTTCACAGTAGTTTCCATTTCACTACTGATCGTAACTGACTTTCCGAATAGCCCTCGTATATTTTTAAATGTAAAACCAAACTGTTTTCCAATAAATCTTCGGAATGTACGATGTACGTGGGCGACGACAGTATTCACTTGACATTCTCAGTGCTGCGAGTAAATGTACTTCGAATGTTTATGTGACAAGTGGCATCTAGGAACAATGAGGACCCAAAGAAACTGGTACATCTGCCTAATATCGTGAAGGGCTTCGTGAGCACCCAGAACTGTCGCAAAACGACGTGGCTTGGCCTCGACTAATGTCTGAAGTAGTGCCGGAGGCAATTTACACCATGAATCCTGCAGGGCTGTTCGTAAATCCGTACGAGTACCAGAAGGTGGAGACTGCTGAAGACCACGTTGTAAGGCAACCCATATATGCGCAATAATGTTCATGTCTGAGGAGTGTGGTGGCCAGTGAAAGTGTTTAAACTCAGAAGAGTGTTCCTGGAGCCACTCTGTAGCAATTCTGGACGTGTGGGGTGTCGCAATCTCCTGCTGGAATTGCCCAAGTCCGTCGGAATGCACAAGGGACATGAATGGATGAAAATGATCAGACAGGATGCTTAGGTACGTGTCACTTGTCAGAGTTGTATCTAGACGTATCAGGGGTCCCACATCACTCCAACTGTATGCGCCCCACACCATTACAGAGCCTCCACCAGCTTGAACAGTTCCCTGCTGACATGCAGCGTCTATGTACCAGTACACGTCCATCTGCACCATACAATTTGAAACGAGACTCCTCCAACCAGGCCACATGTTTCTAGTTATCAATAGTCCAGGGGAGGCGTAAGACTGTGTAGACAAGTTATCAAGGGCACACGAGTGGGACCTCGGCTCCGAAAGCCCATATCGATGATGTTTCATTGAATGGTTCGCACGCTGACACTTGTTGTTGGCCCAGCACTGAAATCTGCAGCAATTTGCGGAAGGACTGCACGTCTGTCACACTGAACGTTGGTCCCATTCTTGCTGCAGGATCTTTTTCCGGCCGCAGAGACGTCGCAGATTTGATGTTTTACCCGGTTCTTCATATTCACGGTACACTCGTAAAATGGTCGTAAGGGACAATTTCCACTTCATTGCTACCTCGGAGAAGCTGTGTCCCATCGCTCGTGAGATGACTATAACACCACGTTCAAACTCACATAAATCTTGACAACCTGCCATAGTAGCAGCAGCAACCGATCTAACAACTGGGCCATACGCTTGTTGTCTTATATAGGCGTTGGCGAACGCTGTGCCGTATTCTGCTTGTTTCCATATCTCTGTATTTGAATACGCATGCCTATACCAGTTTCTTTGGCGCTTCAATGTAGTTGTTCGAAGGAAAGTGAGGTCTTGTAAAAGAGTGTGTGAAAGAGCCAGTACAAAGGCAACCAGGATTAAAATTGTAATTATTTACTAACACATCCTGTTAGAGAAGTTTATTTCCTGCCTTGTTATTACTCCTTATTTATTTAAATTTGTTAAACATCTTATTCGTAGCAATTTCTACACGCAGGAAATACAGATTAAAGAAAAAGACTGCAGAACTGATCTGGGACTTGGAGCACAGGTTTTCCGCTCTCCAGCCAGATGCCTCGGTTGCTTTCCTTTAACAGCGTTTACCTGATGGGTGTATGAGCAGCAGTCCTAACACTCTCTTTTCTCGATTGCTAGGAAAATATACAATTTAGGACACCAATTACGATAAAAATGCTCAGTTTTTCAATTAACTATGATTCCTGTAAATTTTGAGTCGATTGTCCGTCATGAACTTTAGGAGCGGTTTTCTCAAAAACGGCTGGTAATTGATGCAAAATGGCTTAAGAGACATTCGTTTTAGGTTACAAACAAGCGACATGCCAAACATGAATCGAATATTTTGGCCTTTGTGTGAACTTCATCAAGTAAGTGCAATTCAGACTCAATTTGTCTAACACAGTTACGAACGTACCATAAAGGGATACCGACACAGGTACTGTAGCTGCTGAAAGAGGCTAGTTAACTCTCTGTATCGCTGACCTTAACAGATGGGTGCAGTTTTGATTGGGAGCCTATGAAGCCTGCAGCAAGATAAATTGTTCCTGAGTAACACCGCTTAGTAAACAAGGCCGTTTATACGTAAAGTTTGTGTTGTTGCTGAAATACGCGGCGTTTAACGAGAATGAAGTATGTTTTCGCCTAATGGTCCAAAGCAGTGGCTACACGGAGCGCAAATGGCCTTTACACAGCGTGCTCCTTGCGAATATAATTTTTCGGGCCGTTGCGAAACGACGTGTCGACAGATTTCCACCCCCGCGCAATGTTGTACGCCCATTACGGCCAATGGGCAGTTCCCGGTGAAATACGGATTAAGAACCTTTCGCTACATTTGACCTTCATCGTTAGTATTAAACACCGGACTATAACGACACTAAAACTGGGTATTTTTGTAGGAGAATTCCCTCACGAGGAATGGAATGTGTAGTCGCCGTGTTAACGCTCGCTATCCGTTTCGAAGAAAGAGCTGGAGCTAAACACACACAAATCGAGTCTGTAAGTACCTGCGTGGAACGTAGTACTTGTAAATCTGTCCTCTTACACAGTGGACGATATGGCACTATTTTTTGGAAAATGATTCGTTTACAAGACGGTCTTAGTGTTTCTCTAAAGCAACAACAAGCCAACACTATTTTTCGGTTACCCATCTCGGAACACGCTATTTCAACCGCACTTTTCCTTTTCCTTGGATATGGGCTTTACCTGTAACACTATACCCCAGAATGCCGGAGAAATACAAATACGGAGATATGCGGATAACTTGATTTGCTGCAGATTTGCTGACATAGCCTTGGCAAGTAATTTGAACTCCATCTGTTGGGACAACGTAAGGCCCTTCTCGACATGGCGGTGTCCGCAGATATCCGCTTTCAAGTAACGGCCATTGCATAAGGGCCTCCATAAAATCAAAATTTATTAACAAACTAGCGTACCTGGCAATGCTTCGCAACTCCTAAATGTCTATGGGAATCGGATATACTCCTTATCTCGTCCCCCCCCTCCTCTCTCTCTCTCTCTGTCCAATTCCTCCTCCTCCCCACACCTGCCTCTACCTCCTCCTGTCCTCCTTTCTCTGTCCATCTCGTCCTTCCACCTCTCCACAAAAATATGCAAATGTGTGTGAATTCCTAAGGGACGAAACTGCTTAGGTCATCGGTCCCTGGACTTACACACTACTTAAACTAACTTATGCTAAGAACATCACAGACACCCATGCCCGAGGGAGGACTCGAACCACCGGAGGGAGCGACTGCGCAATACGTATCATGGTGCCTGAAACCTCGGGGCCACTCCCCCCTCCCCCACCCCACGCCCTCCCCCAGCCACTCTCTCAATATCCTCTTCGCCGGCCTCTGGTGGCCGAGCAGTTCTAGGCGCTTCAGGCTGGAACCGCGCGACCGCTACAGTCGCAGGTTCGAATCCTGCCTCGGGCATGGATGTGTGTGATGTCCTTAGGTTTAAGTAGTTCTAAGTTCTAGGGGACTGATGACCTCAGATTTTAAGTCCCATAGTGCTCAGAGCCAGCCCTATATCCTCTTCCCCCCTCGCTCTTCCCCCCCTTGAGCCTTGTTTATTGTTATCGTCAACAAAACCTTGGTTGGCAACTGAATTCGCTTAAAGTGAATCGCTAATTCAGAAGGGATCACTGGAATACGGTGTACACTACTGGCCATTAAAATTGCTGCACCACGAAGATGACGTGCTACAGACGCGAAATTTAACCGACAGGAAGAAGATGCTGTAATATGCAAATGACTAGCTTTTCAGAGCATTCACACAAGGTTGGCACCGGTGGCGACACCTACAACGTGATGACATGAGGAAAGTTTCCAACCGATTTCTCATATACAAACAGCAGTTGACTGGCGTTGCCTGGTGAAACGTTGTTGTGATTCCTCGTGTGAGGAGGAGAAATGCGTACCATCACGTTCTCTCGTAATACCGAAAACGAATCACATTCCCGAAACCACGGAATATTCTCCCTCTCTACAGATTCTTCCAAACGCCGACCAACCATATTTTAGTCTTTTGTTGTCCAGCGCCCAAAGTACCTGTACACGCCATCCAAGCTCTGTTTGACTCAATGCCCAGGCGTATCAGGGCCGTTATTACAGCCAGAACTGGTTGTTCTGGGTACTGATTTCTCAGGATCTATTCCCCCAAAATTCCGTGAAAATGTAATCACACGTCAGTTCTAGAATAATATATTTGTCCAATGAATACCCCTTTATCATTTGCATTTCTTCTTGGTGTAGCAATTTCGTGTGTGAAATCTTATGGGACATAACTGCTAAGGTCATCAGTCCCTAAGCCTACACACTACTTAACCTAAATTATCCTAAGGGCAAACACACACAACCATGCCCGAGGGAGGACTCGAACCTCCGCCGGGACTAGCCGCACAGTCCACGACAGCAGCGCCTTAGACCGCTCCCTAATCCCGCGCGGCGTAGCAATTTTAATGGCCAGTAGTGTTTAAGAGACCTGTTCTAGTGCTGGATCCGTGAGCGTACTAGCTTCAATGACAATATTTCGTGTAGTTTTAATCTGAGAATGGGTAGGATTACAAAGTTTCGGACGATTCAGATTCTGTAGGAGTATCGTAATCATAAGCCGATAAGCCATAGAGACAACGTTTCTGCTTTCCGTCAAAATCGACTGCGAGGAGGGAAACAAAAATGTACACAGTTGTGTATACAATTTTCGTTTAAAAATAAGGAGGAACAATATATACGAGTGGCACAAATTGTCCGACTATCGTAGTTAAGACTGACTACGAGAAAGAAAACGAAACCGCAGCTGTCAAGAAGCGTGCTGTCCAGCATGGTCAATGTTTAGTATTGTGTGTGTTGGTGTTACGTTCAACACAAGGCGCTCCATGGATATATAAAAACAGGTTCGTACCCGAATGCAACGTTATGTCATAATTTCAAAGCAATCGGTGAAGAAAATTCGAAGATATAAGATTTTTAACAAACGAGAATTTAAGTTTTTATTTACGTAGCTACTTCATTGGTCTCGTAAACTAACATACGGCCGGGAGAGAGGTGTGCTGGCCACATGCCCCTCCGTATCCGTATCCAGTGACGCCTGTGGGCCGAGGATGACACGACGGCCGGTCGGTACCATTGGGCCTTCATGGCCTGTTGGGGCGGAGTTTAGTTTTTTATAGATGCTATATTGTCTTTCCTTCAATATATTCTAGCCACCATCACACCGAAAGAATATTAGAGTGTCACGTCTCGTCGGCAGCGCGGTGGTTAGAGGCGAACACGAGCTCGGATTGCGAAAGGATGCGGAATGAAATCGGCCGTCCGCTTTTCAAATGGACCATCCCAGTATTTCCCTGGAGCTTGTTACGGAAATCACGGTAAACGTCTTATATATCTTGATGGCCGGACGTGGGTTTGAACCGTCGTCCTACCAAATGCTAGACGAGTGTGCAAACCATTCCGGCTCGGTCACACACACACACACACACACACTCTCTCTCTCTCTCTCTCTCTCTCTCTCTCTCTCTCTCTCACACACACACATACCGTCAATAGTTGTGGTAACGCGATTTCAAGAAGGAAACAAGTCGAAGAAAGATTAAGCATTTGTTTCTAATTAATTTTGGCTGTAAAAAATAAAAGGAAATAAAACGTATGTTAATGGCTCGAGGAAAAAAACGATGTACTCCATAACAATTGGCACACTTAAATCCAATATCTCTTTTGGCTTATGAAAAAATTCTAGCGATGCTGCAGACAGAACAGAGAAAGAAAATATGGTAACTTTAGAGGAAATTATAGTTGAATAAAGTTCTGGAGTAGCTGAAGTTACATACGACAGGAAGCTCATTTGATTGGTCCAAATGGCTCTGAGCACTATGGGACTTAACATCCGAGGTCATCAGTCCCCTAGACTTAGAACTATTTAAACCTATATACCTAAGGACAACATACACATCCATGCCCGAGGCAGGATTCGAACCTGCGACCGTAGCAGTCGCGCGGTTCCGGACTGAGCGCCTAGAACCGCTCGGTTACGGCTCATTTGAGTGATATTTAGTCTGGTAATATCGTGAAACGCCAGCAAGTGTAACTGTTGAGAGGACTTGCAAAGCGGTAGTATCTGTCGTGCAATAATGTTTTTAGACAAAAGCAGGCGAAGAAATTTTTTGTTTTTTGTGATTGGTGCGGCAAAAACACACAAATGCTACTAAGGAGTAATTCGCAGCTATAAACAAATAGGGATAAAAGTCTTAAATATATATAGATTAGATATTTACCAGCATGTAACTAAGTATTGCTACAGCTCGATGCCCAGAAATTTCTCAAATTTCGTGAAATTGACGTTTATTTTACAAATTACCGGTTACTGTGTAAACGTTCGGAGTAGAAGCAGTTTCATGTAGCTGCAGTGCGGAATAGTGCTGTCATTTAACTCGAGAAATTAATGTCCTTAGGTTGGTTAGGTTTAAGTAGTTCTGAGTTTTAGGGGACTGATGACCACAGCAGTTAAGTCCCATAGTGCTCAGAACCATTTGAACCCTTTTTTCTTACCACATGGCTGGTGGCATCGTTGGTTTGTGATTTCAACACGAGATACTCACAGAGGCTGCGCGAACGCAATGTCAAACATACGGGAGCGACATTCCATTCAAGGTGATGAACAGCTAAACTGCTAAGAACTGCAAGGCTAATGCGTGTAGCCAAACGCGTCCGGGGCGGTAACGAAGTTGCAGCTGCCATTCTATCCCAAACCTCAAACTGGATTGGCAGAACGTGGTAATGTACAGACCTTTCACGATTTGGTTGGCTCCACGCTCCTGTCAGCTTCTGACTTCCAAAAATGGTTCTGCTGCCTACGACATGCGAGGGCAGGGGCCAAAGCCTGCCTGCTGGCATACAGGATCTGAGCACGTCTCTCAGATGACCAAAGTTTCCTATTCTAGCTTAGTACTATCTGTCGGAGAGGTTGTTCTTACAGTATCCCAATGTCTCGAAGAAGAAGAAGAAGAAGAAGAAGAAGAAGAACAACAACAACAACAACAACAACAACAGCAACGTCCGTTTAAAACTGAGTAGTTTCTGTGCTGGCTTAAGCTGGAGCCAGCACACCATGTGGCAAACAGGTTGCGAGACGATAGATTGAGGCCAACAACAGACTCGCAGGAAACGCGCATCAGTCGCAGCCCAGCAGAAATTCCCGTGGCAGTTAGCTGCGAACTACCTCAGAAAGAGGCAGCACATAACAACCCTAATAGTGTACTTATCGGACTTTGTACATTATCAGCAGTGAGACTAACGTGGACTATACAGAACAGCTTGTTTTTCATCAGTAATGAGACTAACGTGGACTATACAGTAGAGCTTGTACTGGAGTGAATATTGTGAGATAAGTAACTTTCTATTCTTATGAATAAAGAACGCAATTAATATATGCGTTCAGTTTGTGTTATAGAAGGAGGATACTGTCCACCACACAATATCATCTCCTTGCTCCAATGGTTCTGCCCCACAGAGACAACCAGACGACATAAAAGTTTCTAATGATTGCCGCTAGGATTACTTTATTGGGGACTTTATGCCAAATATTTAAAATGTGCAGAATCAAGGAATGATTCTGGAATGCATTAAAAATGCCAGTCAGATCCGCAAGAAAAATACTGTGGTTAAATATTAACAGATCTACAAACTTTCTGTTACTGGAAGTACCACGCTAATTGATAAGCGATAAGCTACCAAAAATAATTAAAGAGCGAAAATATTAATTTTAATTTATATGAAAACCTCATGAAGGTATTATAAAGAGAGATGGCCCTGCAGACTTAAGCTGTACGTTTCTTTAAGACGGCGCTGTCTTATTGAATGCCCCTAACCATCATCAGGTTACTCTTTACAGATAGTTCTCGTTCCTAACATTTTGCATGTCCACGCATCAGTCGCTATAAACAGTAAATTAGACAGTGTTTTTGTGAATTACACAGGCTCAGGAAGGCTTTTAAACACTTTTTCTAATATAAAACGCATATCTGAACCAGTCATATGACACATTTGTTTTTTTCATACGATTCGACTGAACAAGAAGAGAAGTATGTAAGTAACGAGGCTGCTTAGGTCATCCAGTATTTTTCTTAATACGGAGTGACGAAAGTGACAGTCAGCCTATGACCTCTTCCTGAAAATACTGATAACGTATTCTGCTATGTTCTGTCGGTTTTCAATTTTTCCTTCTCACAGCGTACATCCAGAGAGCTTTGAAAGAGTTGAACTGATAGTAAATCTGAAGTCTGACGATGGAAACCACTGCAGTAAAAATAAACAGTGCAGCCAAATTTCATGTACCGATATATAAACCAAAATATCGCTTGAACGAGTCCACTTACAAACTAAATGTAGTTCCTTAATACTTCAGACTATATTCAAGGGAATTAGTACACCGTAAACGACTCGAGTTAGCATTCTTTATCAAAACACTTCCGCAAGAGGCTAGTGCTTGGGGCTACTCACATGGTGGACGTCGGATTCAACTTCGTAAGGTCATGACACCTCCCATTATTCTACCTCCATGGAAAAACCGAACTGAAAGAAAGAGATTATTTCAAGTGTTTACGCTGCAGTCGTTGAGCTCCGCGTGACAGTGATGTAAGTAACAGCGACAGTCTTAAGCGAATTTAATAACAAAAAATTTGCTGGTAGGAGACCGAAAATATTGTGCCTCTTATTCTTTAAGGATTTCTGAATTCGAAGCTGCAACAGTCATTCACCTTCGGAAACAAAATGCAGCGCTGACCCATATAATAAGGGTAAGAATATTGCGCCGGAAATTTCCTCATACGCCGCATTTTACGTGGCTCCCAGAAAGCATAGCAGTGGCATTACACTGAGAGGTAATTTACAGATTTGTGTACACAGCATTTAACAGAACGTGTTTCATTACAAGATACAGGAGCTGCATCCGGCTTACCAGCTAATCTGCGTTCTATTTTAAGTGCCGATGAAATAAATTTGTTTAGTGTTTTAGTATACTGTGTAACGTCCGCCCTCCCATATAGCTTATTGGTTGGAAGATTTTAGTATGTACGGATGGTTCACCCTTTTGTTTCTCAAGGACCAGACACTGAAAATACTCTTTACGTAATTTTTGCATGTGTAGTTACTTAAAAATGTATAGTATTTTACAAATTGACTGTAGACTCAGCCTTACGTGTTTCGAGCCCTTGTGTGAGTGCAAAACAGAAATAGGGGAGAGGAGTGTATCAGATTTAAAACTTTTATTTTACATTTTGAAACGTAATTTTAAACATGCTGACGACATTCGTCTTGAATCAGTTTAGTAAAGGCGCTGATGACCTCACTGTTGATAACCGCACTTGTAATAAACTGGCACATTTATTTTTTATTTACTTTTTTTTAGTTCCTTGTTCGTTAGCTAGACTTTACTGCTGATCTATCGAGAACTCCAGATTTATAGGGTGACAATTACTGAACTATATAAAATAAAATCGTCATAACTTCTGAACGGTTTGTGTTAGGACGTTCAAACAGCACAGTTAGCCCCGGGACATTATGGGTATTACTGCGCGAATGGTTTAGCGAAGCCCACTTTCATTTGGATGGATTCTTCAATATACAAATTTGGCGCATTTGGAGGACTAAGAATCCGTATTTACGATCGAGATGTCCCTTCACCCTCAACATGTGACTGTGCGGTGTGCAATGTCCAGTCACGGAATAATCTGTACGATATTCCTTGATGGCACGTAGACTATCAAACAGTACGTGAAAGTTTTGGAAGATGATTTCATCCCCATTACCCAAAATGACTCTGATTTCGACAAGATGTGGCTCATGCAAGATGGAACTCGATCCCATCGATGCAAGAGAGTACTTGATGTCCTGAAGAAGCACTTTGGGAAACGAATTCTGGCTCTGGGGTACCCAGAAGCCACTGGCAAGGGCCTCGATTGGCCGCCATATTGCCGGCCGCTGTGGCCGAGCGGTTCTAGGCGCTTCAGTTCGGAACAGCGCTGCTGCTACGGTCGCAGGTTCGAATCCTGCCTCGGGCATGGATGTGTGTGATGTCCTTAGGTTAGTTAGGTTTAAGTAGTTCTAAGTTCTAGGGGACTGATAACCTCAGATGTTAAGTCCCATAGTGCTCAGAGCCATTTGTTAGGCGCCGCCGGAGACCGTTGGTCCCTTATTCCAAAATACTCACAATCTATCCCTGGATAACTTTCGAAAATTTGTCGATGGAGTTCGGGTTCTCCCTGTATGACGCGAATATGTATATACTTGCTGCAGAAGACGCACACCAACAAATTTGCAACCTTCATTAATCATATTCAAATTTAAAAAAGCAAGGTACTCGCGTAGTTTTGCTGTAAAATATGTAGGACATTACTCTCAAATACTTTCCGATGTGAGAGCCACTGAATTCCAATGATGAAGCTCTATCAAAAGTTTGTTGTTAGAGTTTGCCGGATAGGACCCAACGGCTGTATTGCTAGGCATCTAACGAGTGGACTCCTGTGTGAGTGAAATAAAAAGTCTCGAGGGCCAATTAATGTTCAGCTGAAGCTCATAGAGTTATAATAGGGGAGCCATTCCATCGGAGTCGAGGACCACTGGTGAAAGAAGAGACGCATTCACGAAATTCGTATCCTAGCCTTCCACCCGTAACTTTTCGACTCTTTGCTCGGCCGATAGACGAAACTCGTCCGTTTGCAAACGAGTAAGTGCCTCCACACGATCGGTCGCCAAGTAACTGAACTGCTTCGCTTACACGATGGGCAGTGGATTGTACACTACCGGCCGTTAAAATTGCTACACCACGAAGACGACGTGCCACAGACGCGAAATTCAACCGACAGGAAGAAGATGCGGTGATATGCAAATGATTAGCTTTTCAGAGCATTCACACAAGGTTGGCGCCGGTGCCGACACCTACAACGTGCTGGCACGAGGAAAGTTTCCAACCAATTTCTCATACACAAACAGCAGATGACCGGCGTTGCCTGTTGAAACGATGTTGTGATGCCTTGTGTAAGGACGATAAATGCGTACCATTACGTTTCCGACTTTGATAAAGGTCGGATTGTAGCCTACCGCGATAGCGGTTTATCGTATCGCGACATAGCTGTTCGCGTTGGTTGAGATCCAATGACTGTTAGCAGAATATGGTATCGGTGCGTTCAGGAGGGTAATACGGAACGCCGTGCTGGATCCCAAGGGCCTCGTATCACTAGCATTCGAGATGACAGGCATCTTATCCTCATGGCTGTAACGGATCGTGCAGCCACGTCTCGATCCCTGAGTCAACAGATGGGGACGTTTGCAAGACAACAACCATCTGCACCAACAGTTCGACGACGTTTGCAGCAGCATCGACTATCAGCTCGGAGACCGTGGCTGCGGTTACCCTTGACGCTGCATCACAGACAGGAGCGCCTGCGATGGTGTCCTATACGACGGACCTGGGTGCACGAATGGCAAAACGTCATTTTTTCGGATGAATCCAGGTTGTGTTTACAGTATCATGATGGTCCCATCCGTGTTTGGTGACATCGCGGTGAACGCACATTGGAAGCGTGTATTTTTCATCGCCATACTGGTGTATCACCCGGCGTGATGGCATGGGGTGCCATTGGTTACACGTCTCGGTCACCTCTTGTTCACATTGACGGCGCTTTGAACAGTGGATGCTACATTTAAGATGTGTTACGCCCCGTGGCTCTACCCTTCATTCGATACCTGCGAAATCCTACATTTCAGCAGGATAATGCACGACAGCATGTTGCAGGTCCTGTACGGGTCTTTCTGGATATAGAAAATGTTCGACTTCTGCTCTGGCCAGCACATTCTCCAGATCTCTCACCAATTGAAAACGTCTGGTCAATGGTGGCCGAGCAACTAGCACGTCACAATACGCCAGTCACTACTCTTGATGAACTGTGGTCTCGTGTTGAAGCTGCATGGGCAGCTGTACCTGTACACGCCATCCAAGATCTGTTTTACTCAATGCCCAGGCGTATGAAGGCCGTTATTACGGCCAGAGGTGGTTGTTTCGGGTGATGATTTCTCAGGATCTGTGCACCCAAATTGCGTGAAAATGTAATCACATGTCAGTTCTAGTATACTATACTTGTCCATTGAATTCATGTTTATCATCTGCATTTCTTCTTTAATGGCCGCTAGTGTAGTTTCTAGGAAATTCTTACGTCATGGAGCATTGAATCCAGCCAAATCTAAGTCCTATACTAACCGAAAGAAGTAGACTGGGAGGATTTTACGACCATCTGCTCTGTATCGTGTTGGCCCACCTTTGAAGCGCAATGTGCCTGCGGTTCTGCGCAACGAGACGTCGAGAAATTCTTCTTTGTTTTCGGGAGGTAGGTGGCAACAGACGTCTACGTAGTGGTCGCAGAATTTCCGTCAACTACAGGCCGATACAGATATGGTGCCGTTTCATTTAGATGATGGTCAGTTTTGGATCTAAAAATGGTCGTTGTTTCTTCACCATGCTGATCACTGAATTTTCTTTTGGACTGCTGATGTTAGTCAAAACGGCTCTTATCACTATGGGACTTAACTTCTAAGGTCATCAGTTCCCTAGAAGTTAGAACTACTTAAACCTAACTAACCTAAGGACATCACACACATCCATGCCCGAGGCAGGATTCGAACCTGCGAACGTAGCGGTCGCGCGGTTCCTGACTGTAGCGCCTAGAACCGCTCGGCCATGTTAGTCAAACTTGACATCACATGGCAAGGGATACAGTTAGCAAATACGACCGATCAAAAATCAAGACACAAATGAATTAAAGATATTAGCTACCAGTGTGCATTTATTTATATCGATGGGGAAAGCTGGAAGTTTGGGCTGGGCCAGGATTCGAACTCAAGTCTCCTGATTACTAGGCATCTGCGCTGACATTTACGCCATCCGGACACAGTGGCCAACACAACCGCACAGGGCTACCTTTGCACGCCTCCTGCCAGGCCCAAATTCTCAACTTATACCTCACACTACTGAGGTACTGACCCTGCTCACTAGCCTCCTCATTACTCGCGGCATCTCACCGATTCCCGTAAGAGTTCGAGGTTAGTGTGCATCTGGGAGAGTGCGAGAGTGGAGGTGGAAGCCCTAAATAATATTCTTCACAAGCTCATATGCAGCACGTGACGCTCTCGGCGACAGACTCTGAGAACGACGGAACTAGCAACGTGTTAAAGTGCTGCATAGTATGCGTACACAGTCTGGTCCAAGTCCAGTCAAAAAACACTGTGGCGAGGAATTGAACGACGCTTGTATACGTATTACAGGTTATTTTCAACCTACGTCACTTGTAAAACTCTACCAAATAGTTGGCACAGCGCCACCAGGTATTCGTCGTGAGACAATTGCCAACGCAGAGAGAAAAAGATCGGACTCATCAGGAAAACCATCCACAACATGGGCGCGTTCCAGCAGGCCGAAGATTCCTGTCCAGAAGAAGTTTCCTCCATATCACTTCAGTCTTGCAAACAACAGCAGGAAAACAATTCTGGAACTCTCGGCTTGAGAATAACTCTACCTAACCTCTCCCTCCGGAGACTCTCCCACTTGGGCATTATCGTATGGAGGTCACTCATCCGTCATCGTTGTAGACCCGGAAGATCCAGAAATGACACTTTCCTGTGGTTACCGCCAACTGTGACCACAGAGAACCACAGATCCTGAAGCACTTACTGGACTGACAACTATGCCCTCCATCTTGCAGAGACGATCTTCTGCTTACGATACCGGTTGCAATTCAAGCTGGAACATTTTGATTAAGGGTACTGTAGGCTGGTAATTATTACGTTTATTTGCTTGTAATGGCAATTACCAAGGACTGTATTTGTTTCCTGACTCTATTAAATAATTAATCCTTGGGGAAACCATCTCGCTAGCTCGCTCGTAAATTACCCAGAGTTCATCGAGTCGAGCTGGCGCTAATACAGCAACAAAAGGCGTCTCATTTTTCAACAAGTAGGAACACAATCTCCCTGGCGACTCCATGTCATTTCTTAACAGTGAGTTGTCTCAACGATGGATCAGCCGTAATGGGAGTACGGGTCTCGCATTCCACCCTTTACCTCAAAGATCGAATGATCTTATCGAACGTGATACTTTTGTTATCGTTTGTGAAATACTCCGGCTCTGTGGCTCTCCTTCCAAACATTTTGAGTGAAGTATGACACTTAACACCTCCCGAGCCGTTTGTTGATACTGAAGTTATAATAAAAATTTTACGTACTCAGTTAGCTGTTTTTGACCTCTTCTACGGTCGGTAAATGATGCCCTAGATCTCTAGAAGCAGGAGCTGAAAATTCTTAGAGATATTACTGTTGACGCTTTAATTGGATTAAATAACGTTATCAATAACAGTTAAAGAATCCGACTTACGTTTTTATTTTTACCATGGCAACATGAAGGCTTACTTGCCACAAGATGTCAAATTTCTTATCATTCCGAACTAGTGTATCTTTACTCTCTCTTTCACAAAGACGAACGTAGGCGACTTGCAGAGGTAACGAAAAGAGGCTAAATGTCTCTCTGTATGTCAGCGTATCTAACGAGAGCATTATGTACAAGTATGCTGTCATATATGAAAGTCATCCTAAAAAGAAACTAAAGACAAAAAATGGGAGATGTTACACGCTGCATAGCAACAACAGTAAATGTGGTAGTTCCGGAAATGCCCACAAAAGTATTGTATGGATGTTTGGCATGCGTCTGGTGTATGACACACTGAACGTTCGTGAAAAGTACAGGAAAACTTTGATCATGTAATTCTTCAGGCCAGACCGAAAATGGAATACCCAGGAACGTGTGTGGCGGGCGCGGACCGCAAAGAGAACACCCAGGACTGCAGCGGACGGGAAAAGGGAACGGCAATACTCCAGAAGATCGCAGCGAGCGAACGCCGACCGTAGAGTGAAGGGGGAAGGCCACAGGCATAAATACTGGAACAGGTCCACTCGAGGAGTAGTGGCCAGGCCACTGTGAACGGACCCAGATCCAGCACCGCCGCCTCCCAAGAAGAAGATGGCGGTGCGGATCTCCAAGGACTTGGAAGGGTTGCTTGCATTGGCCGCCTCCGAAAAGGTTGAGGCTGCCACCAAGGAAAACGCAGCCCCGGTCTCCGACGAAGAACAGAAGAAGGCTGTTTCACGACAGCCAACAGTCGTCCAAACCTTACCACGAGACGCCGGGTACGATCTCGCCATCCTCCTCAACGGGGGGAGCTCGTTCGCCGAGCCACAACGCAGTCGGCGCGGTGGGGCCAGTGAAGCCAAGAAGACGTCGACATCCGACCCTATCCCAAACTCAGATCAATCCATACCATAAATCATCCCAGAAATATCTTCCCAAGACCATCCTACCAACAACCAAAGAAACACTACTCACGATTCTTCCCAAACTTATCATTCTGAACCCCTATATTATCCGACAAAAGGTATGGGCTCGAGCAGTCCCGGTCCTTCGGCCGGCCGGTGTGGCCGTGCGGTTAAAGGCGTTTCAGCCTGGAACCGCGTGACCGCTACGGTCGCAGGTTCGAATCCTGCCTCGGGCATGGATGTGTGCGATGTCCTTAGGTTAGTTAGGTTTAATTAATTCTAAGTTCTAGGCGACTGATGACCTCAGAAGTTGAGTCGCATAGTGCTCAGAGCCATTTGAACCATTTGAACCGGTCCTTCGACACTAAACGAGGGATACTGATATCCCATCCGACACACCACTCCACTCGAGGAGTAGTCTCAGGTCGCACCTGATGAAGGTAACGGGCTACGCTACCGAAATATCGTGCAAGTACAACGTCGATATCCGGCAGAACACCCGACAACCCAAGATGTCTTTGATAATGTTAATTGATTCTTCCGTTGTTGCCTGGTGAAAAGCTTCACAATTATGAATAAAAAGTACAATTTGTGGATTTTTTACAGTATTCACAAGATTTCGCCTTGTAAGTCGATATCAGTTGACGAAATAAATTAATGTTGTAGAAAATGTCGATAATAAGCATAACAGCTAAATCTATCCATAGATTGTATGTACACGCATTTAAAAAGTATGCCTTCGTAAAATTAAAATCTTTGTAATCCAAACTGTAAGTTGAAGTTTAACTAAGTCTCTATATTCATTCGTGTAGAAGACAGTTTTCTGTAATCTTTTTGAAACACCTTGTATTACTCCTTCCAATATATATAGCGCGGAAGAGCCACGATGGCAAATTAAGAGAAATGAAAGCTCACCTGGAGGCTTACCGACATACAGGAATAGGGAAGGAGGAAATGAGGAACAGAACTCGGCGTGAGTTTAACGATGTATTTATTGGTGACGATAATGGTACAAGGAAACAGTGTCACCCACGGTACACAATATTGCTGTGGTGTCAGCGTTATCAGGCGGGACTTGTAAACATTAAGAACATGCTATCCACTGGGCAGGTTCACGTCATCTCCACCTGTCCCACGATTCCGGCTCACGCAAACGAATTTGTCGAAACACCACACGTGTCATCGCTATTGAATTGTTGATAAGCAAAGGAACTGTGCGTCACATAGTCCAAGAAAATCTTTACTATGGCAAAGTTTGTGCACAGTCGTGCCCAAGGACCATTCAGAGAATCAAAAGACGGCGACAATGCGTATTTTCCTTGCCGATATGTTGAGATACGCGGGGCAAGAAAAGGATTTCATTCTTCAAATTGTACTGCGTGAAGAAATGTCGTGTCATCACTTCGACCCTGCCCCAAACAGATGAGCACTGAGTGACGGCATTTTCGCCCTCCTCGTCCAAAGCAAGCCCACTCTACCGAGAAGTTCAGAGAAGTGATGCTCAGCTTCTTTTCAGAAGAAGAAGGGCTTCTAATCATCGACTAACTACCACGGGGTACAACTGTTAATGCTGAGCAATATTGCAACACATTGCTGAGCTCAAACAGTCCATATAGAACATGTGCAGTGTCAAGCTCTCGAATGGAATAGGTGCTTCTACAGAACAACGCTAGGACACACGTGGCCAAGATGACCCTCGAGCTCCAAAAATTTGGATGGGAGGTCTTTAAACATCCTTCTTACAGCCCAGATATCTCCCAATGTAAGTCGCGCGTCCTCTGCATCCTAAAACAATCGCTGAAAAGTGAGAGGTTCCCCCGTGATAAGGAAGTGCAAAACGTTTTGGAAAAATGGATCCGTCAGCAGTCCAGGAGTTTCTACAATGAAGCTGTCCACCCCCTTCCTACGCGCTGGGATCGGTGTATCTATTCAATGGCAATTATGTATAGCTGTACTGCTCTACATGAACTGTAATTACAATGTTCTTATTAAAATTTCTTGACACTTAGTCTAACTGTAGCGTTCTCATCTGGGCGTAAGCTATACCGGGTGGGCATAATTAAAGTACAGCTACTTACGGAGGCCGAGCGTGGTTTGCTATTATCGTATGGCAGCGAAACTTCGTAGCTATTCTAAAGCGTTAATGCAGAACCGATTGAGCTGCGAAAAAATTAGTTCTAATTTTGGCCACCAGGTGCTAATCTGGCGCTCTACAGAATATCGTCGACGTCTCCGCTGCTCACAATGCACAAATTCTTAAGTTGCGGTTAATTATGACGTCAACATTGTACAGGGTGGAGCAGAGGAAACGCATGTTTTTCACTATTGAATGACTGGGACACGCTTTTGATAAAAATAATAAAAACAAGCATTAAGTGATAGGTTTTTAATGCACTTTTGAAATATACAGGGTGTTTAAAAAATGACCGGTATATTTGAAACGGCAATACAAACTAAACGAGCAGCGATAGAAATACACCGTTTGTTGCAATATGCTTGGGACAACAGTACATTTTCAGACAGACAAACTTTCGAAATTACAGTAGTTACAATTGTCAACAACAGATGGCGCTGCGGTCTGGGAAACTCTATAGTACGATATTTTCCACATATCCACCATGCGTAGCAATAATATGGCGTAGTCTCTGAATGAAATTACCCGAAACCTTTGACAACGTGTCTGGCGGAATGGCTTCACATGCAGATGAGATGTACTGCTTCAGCTGTTCAATTGTTTCTGGATTCTGGCGGTACACCTGGTCTTTCAAGTGTCCCCACAGAAAGAAGTCACAGGGGTTCATGTCTGGCGAATAGGGAGGCCAATCCACGCCACGTCCTGTAGGTTTCGGATAGCCCAAAGCAATCACACGATCATCGAAATATTCATTCAGGAAATTAAAGACGTCGGCCGGGCGATGTGGCCGGGCACCATCTTGCATAAACCACGAGGTGTTCGCAGTGTCGTCTAAGGCAGTTTGTACCGCCACAAATTCACGAAGAATGCCCAGATAGCGTGATGCAGTAATCGTTTCGGATCTGAAAAATGGGCCAATGATTCCTTTGGAAGAAACGGCGGCCCAGACCAGTACTTTTTGAGGATGCAGGGACGATGGGACTGCAACATGGGGCTTTTCGGTTCCCCACATGCGCCAGTTCTGTTTATTGACGAAGCCGTCCAGGTAAAAATAAGCTTCGTCAGTAAACCAAATGCTGCCCACATGCATATCGCCGTCATCAATCCTGTGCACTATATCGTTAGCGAATGTCTCTCGTGCAGCAATGGTAGCGGCGCTGAGGGGTTGCCGCGTTTGAATTTTGTATGGATAGAGGTGTAAACTCTGGCGCATGAGACGATACGTGGACGTTGGCGTCATTTGGACCGCAGCTGCAACACGGCGAACGGAAACCCGAGGCCGCTGTTGGGTTACCTGCTGCACTACCTGCGCGTTGCTCTCTGTGGTTACCGTACGCAGTCGCCCTACCTTTCCAGCACGTTCATCCGTCACGTTCCCAGTCCGTCGAAATTTTTCAAACAGATCCTTTATTGTATCGCTTTTCGGTCCTTTGGTTCCATTAAACCTCCGTTGAAAACTTCGTCTTGTTGCAACAACACTGTGTTCTAGGCGGTGGAATTCCAACACCAGAAAAATCCTCTGTTCTAAGGAATAAACCATGTTGTCCACAGCACACTTGCACGTTGTGAACAGCACACGCTTACAGCAGAAAGACGACGTACAGAATGGCGCACCCACAGACTGCGTTGTCTTCTATATCTTTCACATCACTTGCAGCGCCATCTGTTGTTGAAAATTGTAACTACTGTAATTTCGAAAGTTTGTCCGCCTGAAAATGTACTGTTGTCCCAAGCATATTGCAACAAACGGTGTATTTCTATCGCTGCTCGTTTAGTTTTTATTGCCGTTTCAAATATACCGGTCATTTTTGAAACACCCTGTACATACTTTAATTAGGTTCGAAAAATAATGTCTCGGAGATGACGTCCTTCTTGCTGGATACAAATTTGGATCCTCTCCCGAAGGTTACGCATGGCTCTCTCCAAGATTTCATTCGGCACAGCTTCAATTTCTGACGAATGGAATTCTTCAGGTCATCGACTGTGCGAGGCTTGTTCATACAGACTTTTGATTTTAAATATCCCCACGAAAAGAAGGCGCATATCGACAAATCGGGTTAGCGAGGGGGCCAGTAAAGATCAACATGTCTCGAAATAACATGTCCTGGGAGCATTTGTCGAACTACTTCCATGGATGCTCTCGCCATGTGACCGGTGGCACCGTCCTCCTGAAACCATATTTCTCTCAGGTTCACTTGACGCCTTTCAAACTCCCGGACGAAGAAAGTTGTTTAACATTTAACACAGTGCGCAGATGTCACAGTAACTGCAGTTTGTTCCTCTTCAAAAAAATTGGGTCCAGCAATCCCCATCTTTGAAATGCAGCACCACACTGTTACTTTTAAACTGTGGAGAAGTCTTTGTTATAATTCATGTGCGTTCTCCGGCGCCAAATACCGACAATTTCTAACATTGACGTAACCGTCAACATGACAATGTGCTTCATCACTCATGAAGACTGTAGCATCTGCGTCTTCCGTAAAAATTTCGTCCAATACGCGACGAATCTCTCTACGCTGCACAAAATCCCCTTCACTAAGCTGCTGGACGATCATTATCTTGTACGGGTGAAACTTAAGATCATCACGTAAGATGCAGTGCAGCGAAGACGTGACATACCCAGCGCTACAGCCTGTCATCTAACCGATCGTTTCGGACTAGCAGGAACTGCCGTTCTCACTCGGTCTACACTTTCCACTTTCTGGAGTACGAACTGAACGGGGAAGACCAGGTGGTTTCTTTTTCATCACAGATCCAATACTTCTAAACGCTGCAACCCATCGGAGTACAGTATTTCGATCAGGCACTGCACCTCGACGTCCAACTCTAAAATTTTGACGGAAAAGACGTTGGTCTCTGACTACGGAATCATTGTTTCTCAACTACTGCTCGACAACGAACACACGATGCTCTACGCTCCATAGCGACTGAAACTGCACTGTATGGGCAGTCTGCAAACATTCATTCGAGGTCAATACCCCCACTCGTCGCCGAGTACTAGCGGTTCAAAAAACATGCGTCTCCTCTGCCCCAACATGTGCCTTTCTCTCATGTCTGGTCTCTTCTGACCATGTCCCGTTCCTTGTCCTTTACATATGGAAATATTTCTATACATCTTTCTTGCATTAACAGCGCCTGATTTGCACAAGATAGTCAAAACTGGAACTAGCGTTTCTCTATCAGAAACCTTTGCAACATGTACGTTTGAAGTAAGACTGCAATTACGTAACTGACATTACATTGTAATATAACTCTTGGAAATGGAATGATTTGCACAAGATAGTCAAAACGAACTAACGTTTCTCCATCAGAAACCTTTTGAAACATGTACGTTTGAAGTAAGACTGCAAGTACGTAACTGACATTACATTGTAATATAACTCTTGGAAAATGAATGACTTGTGAACATGCTGTTTATCTCGTCACGTACGCACTTTACCCTGTACAGACCTTTTTTGACTGCGAGAATGTAAACTGACAATAATTTTAAACCAAGGCAAAACTGCACGAATTACCTAACATAAAACTGAAACTGATGCAACACTGCTGATTTGAAATTGGCCCTGGTACTACAACAAAACTTAATCAATTTTAAAACAATGGTCCCTGTGCTTAATGAATGCTATCCCTGGTATCATAAAATTTCTTACCTCTATCTGCGCAATGGTAACGCTCTTCACACTGCTCTCTGTTAATACTTAAAATTGTATAGTTAGCAAACAGCTATTGTGCAAGGCTTTTGTTTAGCATACATTTTAATTAAATCGAAGACGATTGAGAAAAATAGTTAATCATAAACGACATAGATCTGCGAACTGGTATTGACTGACTTGTGGTAAGTAACAAATATGGCACTAACTTTAAAACTTATATTTTGACTCTTTAAAAATTAATAACGCTTACAATTAAAGCACAATAGATTGATTATACATTAACAATTAGCTTTCCAAATTCTTTGGAAGTGACTGCTATACATTTTCTCAATCATCACTAATGAATATTGGTAAAAAAAACTTTCTTTACCTTAATTATTTACAGTATGGTACCTTGCAAATACAAATCATTACAGCCCGTAACGACTAAGTACACAGAGTGGTCCATTGATCGTGACCGGGCCAAATATCTCACGAAATAAGCGTCAAACGAAAAAACTACAAAGAACTAAACTTGTCTAGCTTGAAGGGGGATGGTTGGCCCGCTAGATGGCGATGCCATAGGTCAAACGGACATTAACTGCGTTTTTTAAAGTGGAACATCAGCGACCTTGGCGGGTTAATGTATGGTGCGGCATTATGGGAGGAAGGATAATATGCCCCCATTTTATCGATGGTAATCTAAATGGTGCAATGTATGCTGATTTCCTACGTAATGTTCTTCCGATATTACTAGAAGATGTTTCACTGCATGACAGAATGGCGATGTACTTCCGACATAATGGACGTCCGGCACATAGCTCGCGTGCGGTCGAAGCGGTATTGAACAGCATATTTCATGGCAGATGGATTGGTCGTCGAAGCACCATACCATAGCCCGCACGTTCACCGGATCTTACGTTGGCGAATTTTATTCTGTGGGGAAAGTCGATTGATATTTGCTATCGTGATCCACCGACAACGCCTGACAACATGCGTCAGCGCATTGTCAATGCATGTGCGAACATTACGGAAGACGAACCACTCGCTGTTGAGAGGAATATCTTTACACGTATTGCCAAATGCATTGAGGTTGACGGACATCATTTTGAGCATTTATTGCATTAATGTGGTATTTACAGGTAATCACGCTGTAACAGCATGCAGTCTCAGAAATGATAAGTTCACAAAGGTACCTGTGTCACATTGTAACAATCCAAATGAAATGTTCAAACGTACCTAAGTTCTGTATTTTAATCTAAAAAAACCTACCTGTTACCAACTGTTCGTCTAAAATTGTGAGCCATGTCTTTGTGACTATTACAGCGCCATCTATCACAAAGCTCCCGTCTCCGGCCATCCTGATTTAGGTTTTCCGTGATTTCCCTAAATCGCTTCAGGCAAATGCCGGGATGGTTCCTTTGACAGGGCACGGCCGATTTCCTTTCCAATCCTTCCCTCACCCGAGCTTGCGCTCCGTCTCTAATGACCTCGTTGTCGACGGGACATTAAACACCAATCTCCTCCTCCCTCTATCACAAAGCGAAACAAGTGGTCCTACTAAAAGATTCCTATTTCTTTACGTACTACACGAACATGTAATAAAAAAATGGGGCGTTCCTATTTAAAAAAACGCAGTTGATGTCGGTTTGACTTATGGCAGCGCCATCTAGCGGGCCAGTCATACCGCCGTCTGGTTTCCCCCTTCAAGCTAGACAAATTTCTTTCTGTGTAGTCTTTTATTTTGACGCGTATTTCGTGAGATATTTGGCCCGGTCACGATCAATGGACCACCCTGTATATACTAATATATTTTGCTGATGCGCATATCCAGAAACATTGGAGATGACGGGAGCGCGAATGCATAGCGGAATACCAGAGCGGAAGACGGGTGCGTAGATCGAGTCGGTAAGAAGGAACGAGGGTTTGTCGGCGATGGAAACGGCCGCTGGGGGGTTGAGGGGGGGGGATGGGAGAGCGAGTGAAGTATGGCCCATAAATCCAGGACGGGATAATTAAGAATAAACGAAACGACGGCGGGATAAAGGCGGGTCAGTCCCCGTATACAGGCGAGGCGCCGGGGCTAAGCCATGGCCGGCACGCAACAACGATAAATGTTATGAAAGGCACTAAAATTTATGGCCGACGATAAATCCAAACGGAACAGACCGCCGCCACCGCCGCGGCCGCCTCGACTCCCAGTTTAATAACCGAGATGGCGCGCCGAGGCGTCTCAAACTTTACACTGTGGCCAAGCAAAGGGCACCGCGCTCTGGGGTCAGGAGCGAACCGACTTTATCGTTATAGCTGGAGGATTTCGCCGGCACAAATTCCATCCAAAATGATACATTGAGTTTTAATTATCGGCAATGTTACACAGCCTGTGGTGTATTGAGATACCAAACAAGAAGAGTTTTCGACAGTTGGTACTAGAAGTACCGTAGGCTCCCGATTGCTGCAGGAACACGGCTGCGCGCAAAACTAATCGCGCTGCCCGCGAGAATCACGGGCCCTGGAGCGTCAGCGCCAGCAGGAAGACACACGCGCGCTTGAGTACCCGTGCACGAGCCGATGATGTGAGCTGCAAGTCTTGGTAGGGAGTTCCTACAGAACGTTCGTCATGTCCTCAAGTCTTCTAGGCTTCAAGTGAGACAGACACAGTGGACGCCAGATAGACAGTGGCTAGTGTTCAGTAGGAACAGAATAGCGAATAGAATTGTCGTGTGTGGACAGAGACAGCCTCCCTAGAGATTTGACTAAGTACTGTAAATTTGGGACTGTTCTACGAATAGCACATCAAGACAGAAGATTTGTTCTCTTCGACTTGAGTTCAGAGAACATTGTTAGTTTGTGTTCATCGAACTGTAGTCAACACAGGGCAGACAGACTAATCCTGCATTCTACAGTTGCTATGAACAGCGTTACCAAAGCTGAATGATATATTTTACTACTGTCTACCGAGCGATGTGGCGCAGTGGTTAGCACACTGGACTCGCTTTCGGGAGGACGACGATTCAATCCCGCGTCCGGCCACCCTGATTTAGGTTTTCCGTGATTTCCCTAAATAACTACAGGCAAATGCCGGGATGGTTCCTTTGAAAGGGCACCGCCGACTTCCTTCCGCCTAATCCGATGAGACAGATGATCTCGCAGTTTGGTCTCTTCCTTCAAACAACCCAACTACTCTCTATTCTGTGTTACTGTCTCTGTGTGTGCTGTCCTATAACCCTAGCATCCGTCCTATCACGCCACTCTTATTGCCTTTATCTCAGCGGAAGCGAGATTTTCATGAGGGTGGGTGCTCCCACCCTACAGCACTACTGAGTCAAATGATTGTTGCTGTTATTGGCTTCAGAGGACACACACATGTCTCTGCAATACTAAATTGGTGATTCATAGATCTCTCAGAATGTGCACTATCATCCGATCCCTTCTTTTAGTCAAGTTGGGCCACGTCTCTTCTCCCCAATTCTATTCAGCACCTCCTCATTAGTTACTCGATCTACCCATGCGATTTTCTGCATTCTTCGGTAGCACCACATTTCATTAGCTTCTACTGCATATTGTCTAAACTGTGCAATACCCACGTTTCTCTCCCATACAAGGCTTCACCCCAGACAAACACATTCAGAAAAGACATCCTAACACTCAATTCAACACTAACAGAAAAGCATCTGAATACAAGGAGGGAGTTGATTGGCATAAACGAAAATTGGTACGCGTCTTCCGACATCTGGAAGATGACGTCCATTCAGATTACGCGCTAGTCGCTTAAGAGGAGCTCTATTAGCGCCACTACGAGGATACAAATCACGTTTTCCTTAAACACGTGCTGTAACAGTTGTGGGCGATATTGTCTTTCAGATTGTACGTAATGAGATGACGTTAGTCAAAAAATGCCTGTAAGAAAACGAAGAGGCCATGATCAACAGCTCACTGAGTTTGACCGAGGTCGTATAATAGGACTGTGAGAAGCTGGATGTCCCTTCTACGATACTGCAGAAAAACTTGGCAGTAATGTAGCCACAGTGTATGACTGCTCGCACGGTGGTCACGGGAAGGCATGGTCGCAAGAAGACCAGGATGGCCACGTGGCTCTATCGAGAAGGAAAACCATCGTATTCGGCGACTGGCTGGGGAACATCGTGCTGCCTCTACAGCAGCAATTCAAACAGCAGTTGACACTACAGTGACACAACGACTGAATTTTATTTGTAGAACACTTAAACATAAAACAAATTTACTAAATAGACTGGCTTTATTACACTTGTCCGTCGTCTTCCGGAGTACTCTGCGCAGTATCGGATCTTTACCACATAGGATGGACGAAGGACATCGGAAAGGTGAAGTTCAATGAAGAGCAGCATATTTTGTATTATCGTAAATTTTGTATTATCGTAAATTTTGTATTGTCGCCAAATATGGGAGAGAGGATCACGGGTATGATATGCGAGTTGGAGTGGCTATCTTTAAAACGAAGGCGTTTTTTGTTGCGACGAGATCTTTTCACGATATTTCAGTCACCAACGCTCTCCTCAGAACACGTAAATATTTTGTCGACTCCGATGTACAGATGCAGAAATGTCCATAGTAATAAAAGAAAAGAAATCAGAGATCACACGGAAAGATTTTGGTATCCTTTCTTTTCACGTGGTATTCGAGAATGGAACGGTCGGGAAATAGTCTGAAAGTGGTTCTAGGAATACTCCGCCAAATCTTTTCGCGTGTTCCTTGAAATTTCAGGCGAACTGCCGAATGCAAAAAATTGCTGCCACGATATTTCGGAGCAATATGTTCTGGTCGTTTTCTGGTGTGCATCGACGTATGTTCTCAGAATCCCTTCCAGCAAACACGCATGCACTCTGGCAACGCATGATCAACGACAACTGTATACATCACGCATACGCTGGTACAGCTACCCATGCAGCTTCAACACGGTACCGCATTTCATCAAAAGTAGTGACTGGCGTATTGTGACGAGCCAGTTGCTCGGCCACCATTGACCAGACGTTTTCTGTTGGTGAGAGATCTGGAGAATGTGCTGGCCAGGGCAGCAGTCGCACATTTTCTGTAGCAAGAAAGGCGCGTACAGGATCTGCAACATGCAGTCGTGCATTATTGTGCTGAAATGTAGGGTTTCGCAGGGATCGAACCAAGGTTAGAGCCACCGGTCGTAACACATCTGAAATGTAACGTTCACAGTTCAAAGTGCCGTCAATGCGAACAAGAGGTGACCGAGACGTGTAACCAAAGGCACCCCATACCATCACGCCGGGTGATACGTCAGTATGGCGATGACGAATACTCGCTTCCGAAGTGCCTTCAACGCGATCTCGCCAAACACGGAGGCGACCATCATGATGCTGTATAAAGAACCTTGATTAA
The DNA here is from genome assembly GCF_023864275.1 of Schistocerca cancellata. Lineage (NCBI taxonomy): Eukaryota > Metazoa > Arthropoda > Insecta > Orthoptera > Acrididae > Schistocerca > Schistocerca cancellata. Next base: position 184,431,268 of record NC_064627.1, on the reverse strand, counting down.
TCCGAAAAAATGACGTTCTGCCATTCGTGCACTCATGTTCGTCGTTGAGTACACCATCGCAGGCGCTCCCGTCTGTGATGCAGCGTCAAGGGTAACCGCAGCCATGGTCTCCGAGCTGATACTCCATGCTGCTGCAAACGTCGTCGAACTGTTCGTGCAGATGGTTGTTGTCTTGCAAACGTCCCCATCTGTTGACTCAGAGATCGAGACGTGGCTGCACGATCCGTTGCAGCCATGCGGATAAGATGCATGTCATCTCGACTGCTAGTGATACGAGGCCGTTGGGATCCAGCACAGCGTTCCGTATTACCCTCCTGAAGCGACGGATTCCATATTCTGCTAACACTCATCGGATCTCGACTAACGCGAGCATGTCGCGATACGATAAACCGCAATCGCGATAGGCTACAATCCGACCTTTATCAAAGTTGATGATATGCATTTCTCCTCCTTACACGAGGCATCACAACAACGTTTCACCAGGCAACGCCGGTCAACTGCTGTTTGTGTATGAGAAATCGGTTGGAAACTTTCCTCATGTCAGAACGTCGTAGGTTTCGCAACCGGCGCCAACCTTGTGTGAATGCTCTGAAAAGCTACTCATTTGCATATCACAGCATCTTCTTCCTGTCGGTTAAATTTCGCGTCTGTAGCACATCTTCGTGGTGTGGCAATATTAATGGCCAGTAGTGTATTGTTTGTTCAGTATCATCATACTGTGCGTTTCGTCTTTTTTTGTTTGTAAGTGTGTTGCAATGTAATGTTGCGTGTGCAGAGGATCCATATCCTGCATTGGACTATATGGGGGTGTCTGGGCGACAACCCCTCGGGAGGGTGTTTGTGTCCGCACCCGCTGGCGCGGTCATCTGCATCTGCATCGCGGCCACCAGACGGCTCTGGCGTTCCACGGAAGCCGAGGAGCGCCGCAGCACTGCTGGCGCCAGCGCCGGCACTTAATTAAAGCTGTCTCGCCAGTGCGCCTGAGGGGGGCGGGCGGGCGCCGGAAGCAGCTCGACAGCCTGGAAGCTCACTCCAGTGGCTCGCAGGGCGCACTTCAACACCCGCGGTACCGCTGTCACTCTCCGAGTAGCACTCCAGTTCTCAAACGAATCGCTGCTGTCCAATCTCGTAACGGCTGTCTAGTTGCCATCGTTTCTTCTCCGGTGGGATGCTGCAGTTAAGGCGATGTATCCTTGGGATCATTGCAATACCAGGTGATAAAAAGTCAGTATAAATTTGAAAACTTGATAAACCACGGAATAATGTAGATAGAGAGGTAAAAATTGACACACATGCTTGGAATGACATGCGGTTTTATTAGTATTAAAGAAAGTTCACAAAATGTCCGATAGATGGCGCTGGACAGCAAAACGTCAGTGACTGCGCATGACAATCGTGTGTAAAAGGCGCTGTAATGAGAGAGAGAGAGAGAGAGAGAGAGAGAGAGAGAGAGAGAGAGAGAGAGTCAGATGCGCCAGCAGTCGCAGCATGTTGACGTTACCTGAAAAGGTGCTGTTAAAATGGTTCAAATGGCTCTGAGCACTATGGGACTTAACATCTTAGGTCATCAGTCCCCTAGAACTTAGAACTACTTAAACCTAACTAACCTAAGGACAGCACACAACACCCAGCCATCACGAGGCAGAGAAAATCCCTGACCCCGCCGGGAATCAAACCCGGGAACCCGGGCGTGGGAAGCGAGAACGCTACCGCACGACCACGAGATGCGGGCAAAGGTGCTTTTAGTGAAGCTGTATTATCAGAATGAGGAATGTGCTAGTTCAGCGTTACGATCCTATGGCCATACGAAGGGGATTCGAACGGCTAAAGGTCCGTTGACAAATGCAGCTGTGGCGAGAATGATTTCGAAGTTCGAAGCCACGGGTTGTTTAGACGATATACCCCGTAGTGGCCGACCGAGCACATGGCGTACTGATGCTGAAACCGTCGGCACACGGACCGTGCATCTAACGTTGAGCGTTGAGCGTTTCGAGTTTCTAACGTCACAGCGTGGAATAGCACGTTCGGGAGTCTTTCCGAACGTGCAGAGTAATATCTGGCATGTCAGATATTCTGAGCGTGCATCTGAGCGTTGACCAATGAGATGGCACAACGCCACCTACGTCACACGCGCGCCGTCTCCCTTTAGTACAGAGTTGTGAGCCGCCATATTGGCATTCATTTCAAGCCATTTCAAGCCGTCTCTGAGCACCAGCAAATTGAGAATCACAGGAAAACCCGTTGTTAACTGTGTGATACGTTCCAATGAAATGAAATGTAGTGACGAGGGCCTCCCGTCGGGTAGACCGCTCGTCTGGTGCAAGTCTTTCGATTTGACGCCACTTCGGCGACTTGCGCGTCGATGAGGATGAAATGATGTTTAGGACAACACAACACCCAGTACCTGAGCGGAGAAAATCTCCGACCCAGCCGGGAATCGAACCCGGGCCCTTAGAATTGACAGTCTGTCGCGCTGACCACTCAGCTACAGGGGGCGGACTTCCAATAAAATAATGAGAAACATCATATTCCTGACAAAAGAATTATTTTAACTTACGTATTATGAGAGTAGGCAATTTGAAGGCAGCGACACACTGAACATCCACCCAAAATGCATGTTTCTTGGTACAATTTATTATAATTAAATTTCAATTAGTAACATATCTACGATTAAGGTTTTCAGCAAAGCGTAACATACTATGATTAGACGTAAATGGTATGTTGTCGGTGTAGCGTAGTGAGTGTCTCGCCGGCATGGCAGCTCAGCGTGTTCGGTTTAACTACGCTCTGTAATATAAAAAACAGAGTGAACCGCTCAACGAACAACCTGAACGAGTGTCATCGCACGTCCGCCACGAACGAATTCAACGAACAATATAGAACAAAACGAGATTTTTTTTTAAGTGTCACTGTCCACTAGTTTGTTGTTTGTCCGGGTGCCGGTACGGAGCTTGCCACTTCCAAATTTTTTTTCCTAACATTAGTGTTTTTATTAGGTTCTAGTACTTTATTATTAGTTTAATATAAGTATGTACTATAATATTTGATGTTATGTAAATATAAGTTCACTCTTTTTTGAGGGGTGACTTTGTTCGATTGGCTTAATCTACAGGACAGCTATTTGTATAAAGATATTTTGCTCCTTTTTCTTTTACGCTTCGTAATTCACATGTTGCAAAGATTCTGCTACTGGGTAGGAACAGTGATCAAGTAAGACTGATGATGAAATAATGTTTATCTTATGCGGAGAAGTATTCCAAATTTGTACCGCACTGCTTGTAACGGAACTTTTACAAGCCTATCTACTTATTGATTGGACATGGTACTTTCCTTTTCGTGGACGATGGAGGGAATGTGCGTTTTAATAGAGCTAACGTGGGAATTTTACGAGCGCCCGTTGAGTAAACAGAGTGATTCACGAACTAGAAACATCCCTCGACTGCCGCTGGAGTGCGTTGCGATCGCGTATACCACGTTGGGGGGCCACGTACCGTATGCACAAGTCGCATCGTTCCTGAGCGTTCAGCAGCACGTTGAACTTGGCACGCTCGACGTTAACGTTCGACAGCACGGTCCGTGTGCCGACGGCTTGAGACAGTTCAGGAAGAAATGGAGAGTGTAGCGGGTTCGTCTATGCACGGGGAAGTCAGCGCTCGTGCAGTCGCACGTCGCACCGATTTGGTTGGCACTGAGGAGTACCCTCCGATGCAATCCGTACAAAATCCATCGGCATCAAGAACTGTTACCTGGCGATTTAGTGAAGAGGAGGGCATTTGCGGTGTGGGCGTTTCAAAAGATGGCGGAAGATGACGATTGGTTGAGTAACGTGTTGTGGACAGACGAAGCTCATTTCGCGCTCCGAGGGACTGTCAACGCCCACAACTGCAGAATTTGGGCTACCAAAAATCCTAGAACTGTCATGGAAACTCCATTGCACGACGAGAAAGTCACGGTATGGGTTGGATTTACCACATCTACCGTTTTCGGGCCTTTTTTCTTCGAGGAAATGCGTGGTTCTGGTTTTGTAACTGCTACCGTGATGGGTGAGAGGTAAGCCGATATTTTACAGAATCGCATCATCCCCAACCTGGCTGATAAACACCAGGTGGTACGTACGTTGTCTATGCAGGATGGCGCTGCACCCCATATTGCTAGACGCGTGAAAGATCTCTTGCGCGCGTCGTTTGGTGATGATCGTGTGCTCAGCTGCCACTTTCGTCATGCTTGGCCTGCCAGGTCCCCAGAACTCAGTCCGAGCGATTCTTGGCTTTGGGGTTACCTGAAGTCGCAAGTATATCGTGATCGACCGACATCTCTAGTGATGCTGAAAGACAACATCCGACACCAATGCCTCACCATAACTCCGGACGTGCTTTACAGTGCTGTTCACAACATTATTCCTCGACTACAGCTATTGTTGAGGAATGATGGTGGAGTGGACATATTGAGCATTTCCTGTAAGGAACATCACCTTTGCTTTGTCTTACTTTGTTATGCTAATTATTGCTATTCTGATCAGATGAAGCGCCATCTGTCTGACATTTTTTGAACTTTTGTATTTTTTTGGTTGTAATGAAACCTCATGTCATTCTAAGCATGTGTGTCAATTTGTACCTCTCTATCTATATTATTCTGTGATTTATTCAGTTTTCAAATTTATACTGAATTTTTGATCACGCGGTATAAATTTATTAGAACTTGCAACGACACAGTGAATGCGAGGCAGTAATACAGAATTTTTTTATGTGCGTCTTCATTTTATTTACAAATTTACTTGATTTCAGTACAAGCGGCAATGTGTTGTACAGGGTGGACGAAACAGAACTGGCCCGGATGATATTTACAAGAAGGCAGTTCGCTCACGGGATGATTCGCACTTGTGGATGCGACGCGTTCTCGACGGAATCTATTCGCATCCGACTGCCCACGTAAGTGACTGGGATGCAACAAAATGGCCGACTTGCACTCGTCTCGTAATCGTCTTGAAGTTGTCGGGAGCGACGCTCGTCTCTTTCGTCTCGCAGTGCACATGAAAGTTATAGCACGAAGAGCGGATTGCACGTCATCTACGGCGATGATGCCAAGAACACCTTCGACCCTACGAGGCCTGTTCAATAAAGAATGATCATAGCATTTTTTTGGTCGTAATTTCTCGCGCTGAAATTTAATCTTATGATATTTTGTTATCTTAATGTGCTACAAACACGTCGTAGTAGTTTCACTGTTGTGACTCCTGTTTCTCTCCTGTAAGAGGCAGGAAAGGTCAAACATGTTCAGTATCGCCTACCGCCGCAATGGACGTAACATGCGAGGAACAGTATGCGGCTTTGAAATTCTGCTTTCGTCTCAACAAATCTTTATCTGAGGCCTATAGAATGTTACAGGAGGACTATGGAGAATCTTTTCTTCCCCACAACACAGCTCGAAGGTGGTTTAAAATGTTTAAAGAGGAGAGAGCACTTGCCCGCGAAAGGTATAAGTCCCGAGTTCGAATCTCGGTCCGGCACACAGTTTTAATCTGCCAGGAAGTCTCAAATCAGCGCACACTCCGCTGCAGAGTGAAAATCTCATTTCCGAGAGACAGTCAATTTCAAAGGAAGGTTGATCCGGTTCTCCTGATGCTGCTCTTACGGAAGAAAACATCAACACTGCTGCTGTCATTGTGAGAGAGAGTCGACGAATTGCCTTAAGATCGCTTTCTGAATTACTGAACATTTCACTGGGTGCCAACCAAACGTTGAGGACAGAAACATTACCCATGACACGTGTTTGTGCGCAATGGGTTCCAAGACTGTTGATTCCCGAACAAAAGGACATTCGCGTGCAGGTCTGCATGCAGTTAAAGTTGATGTTAGAGGAAGATACGAATTTCTTTCAAATGTAATCAGTGCTAATGAAACTTGGCTACATCATTTTGACCCTAAGAGCAAACAGCAAAGATCAAGTGTGGAAATCATCTTCATCACCAACCCCCAAAAAAGCAAATGTGGTTGCTTCTGCTGGGAAAGATATCGTCATCTCGTTCTTTGATATTCATGAAATGGTTTATCAGCATGTTCTACCTGCACACATATTAGTAACTGGACAATATGAGGTGCATTCAAGTTCTAAGGCCTCCGATTTTTTTTCTCCGGACGGGAAAGAGATAGAAACATGCGCATTTTTTTAAAATGAGGCCGCGTTCATTGTCAATACGTCCCAGAGATGGCAGCACTGTACGGCAGATGGAATTTTACCACCAGCGGCGAGAATGAGAACTGTTTTAAATACTTAAAATGGCGACGTTTTCGTTACTTGAACAGCGTGCAATCATTCGTTTTCTGAATTTGCGTGGTGTGAAACCAATTGAAATTCATCGACAGTTGAAGGAGACATGTGGTGATGGAGTTATGGATGTGTCGAAAGTGCGTTTGAGGGTGCGACAGTTTAATGAAGGCAGAACCTCGTGGGACAACAAACCAAAACAACCTCGGGCTCGCACGAGCCGGTCTGACGACATGATCGAGAAAGTGGAGAGAATTGTTTTCGGGGATCGACGAATGACTGTTGAACAGATCGCCTCCAGAGTTGGCATTTCTGTGGGTTCTGTGCACACAATCCTGCATGACGACCTGAAAATGCGAAAAGTGTCATCCAGGTGGGTGCCACGAATGCTGACAGACGACCACATGGCTGCCCGTGTGGCATGTTGCCAAGCAATGTTGACGCGCAACGACAGCATGAATGGGACTTTCTTTTCGTCGGTTGTGACAATGGATGAGACGTGGATGCCATTTTTCAATCCAGAAGCAAAGCGCCAGTCAGCTCAATGGAAGCACACAGATTCACCGCCACCAAAAAAATTTTGGGTAACCGCCAGTGCTGAAAAAATGATGGTGTCCATGTTCTGTGACAGCGAGGGCGTAATCCTTACCCATTGCGTTCCAAAGGGCACTACCGTAACAGGTGCATCCTACGAAAATGTTTTGAAGAACAAATTCCTTCCTGCACTGCAACAAAAACGTCCGGGAAGGGCTGCGCGTGTGCTGTTTCACCACGACAACGCACCCGCACATCGAGCTAACGTTACGCAACAGTTCTTCGTGATAACAACTTTGAAGTGATTCCTCATGCTCCCTACTCACCTGACCTGGCTGCTAGCGACTTTTGGCTTTTTCCAACAATGAAAGACACTCTCCTTGGCCGCACATTCACCAGCCGTGCTGCTATTGCCTCAGCGATTTTCCAGTGGTCAAAACAGACTCCTAAAGAAGCCTTCGCCGCTGCCATGGAATCATGGCGTCAGCGCTGTGAAATATGTGTACGTCTGCAGGGCGATTATGTCGATAAGTAACGCCAGTTTCATCGATTTCGGGTGAGTAGTTAATTAGCAAAAAAATCGGAGGCCTTAGAACTTGAATGCACATCGTACAACAGGAATGTCCTGAAAACATTGCAAGTCCACATCAGGCACAAAAAACCACATTCCCGTGAAGCAGGCTGGATGCTGCACCACGGTAATGCAAGGCCGCATATTGCCAATGTTGTTGCTGAATATCTCGCAAAAAAAAAAAAAAAAAAAAAAAAAAAACGAAGTGACGTGCATCCCTCACCCTCCCTACAGTCCGGATTTAGCCCCATGGGACGTTTTCCTATTCCCCAACATGAAGAAACGCCTTCGTGGAAGACATTATCAATCATCAAAAGCAGTGATGAAGGCTGCGGAGGCGATTTTGAAGGATCTCTCAAGAAATGGATTAGAGGACGTATTTGAAGACTGGCAGAAACGCTGACCGAGCGAGGTGGCGCAGTGGTTAGGCACTGGACTCGCATTCGGGAGGACGACGGTTCAATCCCGCGTCCGGCCATCCTGATTTAGGTTTTCCGTGATTTTCCTAAATCACTCAAGGCAAATGCCGGGATGGTTCCTTTAAAAGGGCACGGCCGACTTCCCTCCCCGTCCTTCCCTAATCCGATGAGACCGATGACCTCGCTGTCTGGTCTCCTTCCTCATGAGACCGATGACCTCGCTGTCTGGTCTCCTTCCTCAAAACCAACCAACCAACCAACCATAAACGCTGGGACAAGTGTATCGCATTCGTGGGAGACATCGTTGAGAAGGACCATCAAAATTATGAGGATGAGTAAAGGTATGTTTTCAAAAAAATTATGATCATTCTTTATTGAACAGCACTCGTACATGAGGACTGGGTAACACCATCACCTGATCCAATAGTCACGAGAAGTCGAGTTAGGAACATAAAACTTTCAAGCTTTCAAAGTGACGCAAACGAAGCCTTTGTTGAATAGTTTTCGCTGAAGAAAGACCAACGGGTGGTGGTTGACAGAGCCAGCAAATCAGACCTGACACCCTCTGCGCCGTGGCGGCGTTGTGCCGTCTTCGATCCTATGACTGACTGGCGTCCCAGTAGGAGGCGCGAGTGTCGGACTGATTCGCTCGGTTTATCGCTGTTTGCGTGTGGGGAAAAAGATGGGACCCGTTCCGCTGTTAGACAGTCGGTACGAGGCGGCACGCTACGGTCGCAGGTTTGAATCCTGCCTCGGGCATGGATGTGTGTGATGTCCTGAGGTTAATTAGGTTTAAGGGGCTCCGGAAAGGCTCAAAATCATGAAAAGTTCCATTTTTACTTTTTTTGCGTTTTCTGAATCTGCAGACTATTACCTTTTAATAGATATATAATTTATTCAATTCCGAAGACTACAACCATTTTTAAATTTTTTTTGAAATGTTTTCTACATGGGCGTGACCCACTGTGGCGCTGTTAAACTGCTGTCAAATGGTGTTATTATTAACGTCCGTGTTCATCAGGTACATTTTAGTGATGTGAGATAAAGTATGTGTTGTGGCTAACCTGTGATGGTTCAATATATATCGCTGGTGTGATTGTCGATTGTTTCATGTTTATTTAGTCTGTCGTTATCTCGAAAATATTCGTAATTAATTCTGTTTCTTGAGTCTCTGTTTTGTTGAAGTATAATAATGAGTAAAAGTAAAGTTATTAGAAATCCTCTGAAGGCTTTTAAGAAAAGGAGAAATGTTGGAAAGCCAAAGGTATGTGTTATTACTGTAAATAATAACATTCCAACATGGTACGAGCGATGCTTGCTTTAGACAAGGAACGCCTTCGGGCTGCAGACAGGGCTGTAAAGAGTCTAGAAATACAAGCAAGAGTAAACAGGAGGAGGAACAAGAGGAAGCTTGAGGAGGAGTTTGCAGAGGATTACGATAATCCATCCTATGGACCTGGAATGCACTAAAAAGTTAATCCAATCTTTGTCGCTCGATTCCCAAAACTTTTATTTTCTCATACTAATTACATGTTTTCTAAGGATCTTCCAAACATATTTGTTTCAAACTTTCAGTAAATGTTACACAGTACCTTCTGCATAATTTAGCACAGCCTTTTTCCAAAAAACTGTATATTTTTGAATATATAAATAAAAAATTGCAAAAAAATGTTGTGAATTTTCATTACAATTGAAAAAAATCATCTTTAATAACTGAACTAAAATTTTGTAAAATCCCTGTGTTAAGTTGTAGCCCATATTCCAATAAATAATCTGTAAAAAGTTCAACTTCCTGCCTCAAATACTTTGTGAGGAAAGATGTAATTTATAAGCGTTATTTTAACATTGCAAATATAGGGCGTTCCGGAGCCCCTTAAGTAGTTCTAAGTTCTAGGGGACTGATGACCTCAGCCGTTGAGTCGCACAGTGCTCAGAGCCATTTGAACCAATTTTGAACGAGACGACAGCACGTGCGGACTGAGTGCTCATTATATTGACATGATGGCCGTTTGGACCTCTTGCTGTACTCGGAGCCGCATGCACGATAGCAGCCACTGAGGGTGATTTCTGGGTTTCGGAGAGAGAGCGCACCAGCAATTTTCCTTATAGAATGTTCTCACCGTGTGTAGTTTGAATGTTGGCGACCGAAATAGTGGTTGGAATGTTGGCAAATGAAGTACTAAAGAAGTGATGGTGGGTACTGTCTTTATTCCCTCGGTGAACCTCGCCTGTGGGTTGCAATTATTGTAACCCATTTAAAGCCGCGGGTGTAAATTTTTTGACTTATTTAGTGATTTCTATTGATGTGTGTATAAGATGTGCTGTACAGGCAGCTGGTACGTTAGAGCTTCCGAGATAGTCTCAAGGATTCATGAATGTTTACGTAGACGAGCCACTTGACTGACACGGTAAAATTGTCTTTGAACTTTTCTGCTCAGAGTCCGACGGAGGTACTTATGTGCACTAATGTTGCCATCTGTTGTTCTTTAGCTTTAAGAAATTTCGTATCTGTTTTAAGTTTTGAGCAATACTGAATCAGCTTTTGATGTTTTAAACTAATGTTATTTTAAATTTGTTTTAGATAGGTTTAAATCTTGAGGATCTGCAAACTCAATCTTATCTTTAAATATTAACACTGAAGATCGTACCAGGCGGGTAAGCTTGTAACTATTATCTTGCAGTTTCAAAATAGCATTCTATGTCTGTTGGTAAATGTGCCATTAGGTGTAATAAGTGTCTTATCCTTGATGCCAGTTTAGTATAGTAATTGAAATTTATGCTGATAATTGAAAGCCTTAAGCCCTATTCACTTAACTTAAAGTTAAGTAGTTACTTAGCAAACTTCACGTTACTTTAAGGGAATTATTAAGTCTTGAAAGATCTGAACACCTTATTGTCGGAAGACTTGATTTTAGTGTCGTAATGCGTGCGCTATTCGCTGACATCCTTGGCTTCTGAGCCGTGACATTGTAATTAACGCGGCGCTTGCCCGCGTGTACGTACTCCTGTATTTCGGCCTGTGCATGTACCCGGATGGCCTCTCCAGTAGCCTCTAGCTCTCGCTGGAATTGTCATTCCAGCTGCTGGTGCTGAACAAGTTAAGTTTTCCGGTTATTCTGTTTGATGGGTGGTTTTAAGTAACTGCTTTATCTAGCTTGCGCTGTCTTATGTTCTAACGCTACGAAGCAAAGAACCTATTTTCTGATCTTGAGTTTACGACCCTTTACTGTAATTACGTTTTTGAACATTCAAATTCCATCTGTAATTCACTGCTCTTGATAGTCAGTTTGGCCTAACTTGGTTGTACACTTCTTGTAACTCATTCCAAGATTGCTACAATTAAAGTTGTGTATTTGCCGTCTTTCTTGGAAGACTGATTCATGTTCTTGGCTGTTGTATAATTTAATTCAGGATACTTTGATTTATTCTACTGTTGCACTTTTGTGGTATTCATTTAAGGGCCTTATGGCCGTTTAAGATTTTGTGTGACTTTAACTTGTCGTCTACAGTGCAAACATGCAATTCTTTTGTATCAGTTGTGAATAAATAGTTGGCATTATTTAAGTTCCAACCCTCGTATGTGTTAGATAACCAGTCTTTCGGCGTAATCACTCAATGACTAAACAGATGCTGTGAATTTGTAATTGCACAGATGTTTTATGAGTTGATAACCTCACGCAACAGCTTTTTATTCAGGTCTTAGCCAAGACTTTAGTATTACCCTTGTTTAATAACCATTTGGCCACTGTACCTGCGATATCTGATCATTAATTAGATCGCATGATTAAATTTATATCTATGTGTTCTAAGTACCATCTGTAACAAATTAATTTGATTTGGAATAATGATTCATTTATTATTTAGATGACCTTCTTGGCACTTGTTAAATATATTACCAGGCAGTCAGCCGAAGTTGGTGCTATTTTATTAAATACGAATTTTTTCAGCAGCAACTGCTGACGATATAACCATTTCAGGCCAGTTGTCCGATAGCCTGATCCGTTGAGACACGCAGCGTCAAGATGGATCACGTTCTGAATTGTCAGTTAGCGCCCAGAGGCCGTAGAGTGAGATTATGGCTACCGTGTCTGTTGCGTACCACGGATTTCGGACAACGTGTGCACATTAAGTTCTGTTTCAAGCTGCAAAAAAGTGATAAACGAACTTGAGAAATATTGAAGCTGTTGTATGGTGACAATGTTGTAGCTCTGAAGACTGTTTACAAGTGATATGAGTGATTTAAAAGCGAGAATAGGTTGGTAGAAGACGAGCAACGTTCGGGTCACCACTAACCTCAGAAAAAGAAGGGAACGTGCAAAAAACGGCAAAAAATTATAGTTCAAACAGGAGAATAATTACTCGATTCAGCATCTCTTACGGTTCGACCAATGAATTTCAACCCATAATTTGCAGGTGAGTCGAGTGAGTGAAAAATTTGTTTCCAGATTTTTGAATGATGAAAAAAAGGAAAATCATGTGACAATTTGAAGGAGTTGTAGGATCGTATACATTCAGATCCGGACTTCATGTCCAAAGTGGCACCTGGAGATGAAACTTGAGTCTATGGGTACGAACCTGAGACGAATATTCAAGAGTTACGAATGGAAAACCAGCGAATCTTCTCGCACTCAAAAAAGGCATGTCAGTCAAAATTGAATATCAAAGCCATGCTCATTGTTTTTTGTTTGTGCGATCAGAGTTCGCTCCAATGGGAACAATTGCAATTGCACACTTTTACTAGGGCGTATTGAAACGTTTGCGAAACGATGTACAACGAAAGAGACCAGAAAAATTAGCCACAACACGCCGTGCTACACATTGGTTTTTATTCGAAAGTTTTTGTAGGCAAAAATGTTCCTGTTTGTCCACATCCGTCATACTTAAAAGATTTAGCACCATGTAACTTCTGGCTCTTCACAAAAGTTAAAACTGTGCTTAGAGGAAAACATTTTGACACCATTCCTGACAATGAGGCGGCCATGACAGAGCAGCTAAATGCCATTCCAGACGAAGCCTTCCTTAAATACTTCCATTCATGGTTTCAATGTTGGCATAAGTACATTTCTACCCTAGGACACTACTTTGAAGGAGATTAAATCTAATTCCACGTTATCTTGTTACTTTGTTGCTGGTAAAATTATTCGCCGTATTTTTTGATCACACATGCTAAATTAATTCACTTTGTAAAATTCAATTAATCCTCGTCTCCTATGAACGTTTAGTCATGCCGCAAACGACTGACATCTAGTAGGATAAATTGGTCGTTAACCTTACAAATACTCTGTGGGTCAGTTTTATTTTGCTCAATTTATAAAAGTAGAGAACAGTGCCATATGTAAGTTGCATGAAGAAATATTTAAGTGTTTTATGTTTTCTGTAAAAAATAGTAATTTTATGTTTTATTATTTTTTAGTTATGTGTTTTCAATAGTTTGATTAAAAACTTAAATTACATGCAATAACATAAAGTGTAGCAAAAAAGACAGTTTTCGTTTGTAAACATTTTCATAACATTTGAAGAGAGCTGCCCGAGGTAGGGCAAAGTCATTTTCTGTGTTGAGCAAGGCGGCGAAAAGTCAGACAGTGGCCAGAAGTGTGTCTGAACGGTAGTACGTGCAATAGTGGTGCCCAGCAGAAATGCGGCTCAGAGCAAGTGAAGCGGCAGATGTTGGGTAGATGGTTGAGACCTTTCTCTTTTATTACTTTTCATTCTCCACCTCTTAAACGAAGAACGTGATGTTCGAGTAATAACGCACTTTAGCTTGAGGGACTTTCCAGACAAATGTCATGCAAGCTGATTGTGGGGAAAACTGAGTCGCAATTAGGAATATTTAGGAGGGGATTTCAAGATTTTGGATTTGCCTAACAATCAAGGGAAACGTCCTGAAAACCTGTGTCAGAATCGAGGAATGGGAACTATTTTTAATTTAATTTTGGAACGAAACAGCCCAGGCAAAAAAATGAAGCCTAGCGTATGTAAAAGGGATTCTGGTCAGCTGCAAGCTTAATAAAATCGATGACTTCCTCTACGAGTAATGTGTACCGGTGACTTGGTGAGAATGGGGAATGCCGTATAGTATTAGCAACAAAATGACATTGGAGGCAGTGCAATTGAGAGAATAAAGTGCCGGTCCACCACGAAAAGAACGGCACCTAGTTTGACAATGCATGCATCCCACAACACACTAAGCACCGTGAACCTTGTAAAGCACAGCAAAAAAATGGTTCAAATGGCTCTCAGCACTATGGGACTCAACATCTTAGGTCATAAGTCCCCTAGAACTTAGAACTACTTAAACCTAACTAACCTAAGGACACCACACACACCCATGCCCGAGGCAGGATGCGAACCTGCGACCGTAGCAGTCCCGCGGTTCCGGACTGCAGCGCCAGAACCGCTAGACCACCGCGGCCGGCAAAAGCACAGCTCTCGACATTTCCTAAATTCTTAAAATAACTGCTTGTGAGACTTTCAGGTGTTTTAATGACTATTTTGCCCATAACGATAAAATTATAACTGTGGTAAAACAGTGGTTAACAGAATTAACTGTTGCAATCGCATGGAAAGACGGCAAAACGTAGTACTCACCTCCAGTCATGTGAACTACTTAACTAATGTTACCAATTAAATAAAATCTGAAATCTAACGTTGCTATCTATTGTTTCTGAGCGCAAGACCTACATGCATACGTTACCAAGCTTGAAATCATCGATGTTAAATCTGTTCATACCACTAGCAACTTGAAACATTCCTTGTAAAGAGAAGTCGCACCTAAAATTTCCTTCAATATACACTGAAGAGCCAACGAAACTGGTACACCTGCCTAATATCGTGCATGCAGAAGTGCTGCACCACGACGTGCCATGGACTCGACTAATGTGTGAAGTAGTGCTGGAGGTAACTGACACCATTAATCCTGCAGGGCTGTCCATAAATCCGTAACAGGACGAGTGGGTGCAGATCTCTTCTGAACAGCACTTTGCAAGGCAGCCCAGATATGCTCAATAATGTTCATGTCTGCGGAGTTTAGTGGCCAGCGGAAGTGTTTAAACTCAGAAGAGTGTTCCTGGAGCCACTCTGTAGAAATTTTGGACGTGTGACGTGTCGCATTGCCCTGCTGCAGTTGCCCAAGTAAGTCGGAATGCACAATGGACATGAATGGATGCAGGTGATCAGACACGACGCTTACGTACGTGTCACCTGTTAGAGTCATATCTACATTTATCGGGGGCCCCATATCACTCCAACTGCGCACGCCCCACACCATTATACAACACCCAATAGCTTGAACAGTCCCCTGTTGACATGCAGGGTCCATGGATTCATGAGGTATCCACATGCTCTGTACTAGGTCTATTTGAAACGAGACTCGTCCGAACAGGCATAATGTTTCCAGGTATGAACAGTCCAATGTCGGTGTTAACGGGCCCAGGCGAGTCGTAAAGCTTTGTGTCGTGCAATCGTCACGACAGGGCCTTCGCCTCCGAAACCCCATACCGATAATGTTACGATGTTCCGGTGAATTGTTCGCACTCTGAAACTTGTTGATGGCCTAGCATGGAAATCTGCGGAAATTTGCGGAAGGGCTGTACTTCTGTCGTGCTGAACGATTCTCTTCAGTCGTCGTTGGTCCCATTCTTGCAGGATCTTTTTCCGGCCGCAGCGATGACGGAGATTTGATGTTTTACCGAATTCCTGATATTCATACGCTCGTAAAATTGTCGTACGGTAAAATCCCCACTTCATCGCTGCCTCGGAGATACTGTGTCTCATCGCTCGTGCGCCGACTATAATACCATTTTCAGACTCATTTAAATCTTGATAACCTGCAATTGGAGGACCAGTAACCGGTCTAACAACTGCGCCAGACGCTTGTCGTCTTATATAGGTGATGCCGAACGCAGTGCCGTATGCTGCCTGTTTGCATCTCTCTATACGTAAATACGCATGCGTGTATCAGTTACGTTGGCGCTTCAGCGTATTATTTACTCACCTCGGTCTACAAGTCCTAGAAATTTGTAAAGGAAATTTCCCAACACCATATAATGTACTGCCCAGGTGATTATTGTTTATGTACTCCAATCTTCCGTTAGTGCATCTCTTCTGTCCGTTTGTAAATGAATATCGGGTTTTAAACACGTTATAATATTTATTACATTAAACTTAGAGTTATAAATGATATGTCAAATGAAAGAGCAACTCAAAGAGTTGTGTTTGGCACCAGTGCGCATGCGCAACGCGCGTTGTTCCACCGCAATCCGCTAGACAGCGGTAGTAGCGAAGATGACAACTAGTGAACAGAAAGCGTTTTGTGTTTTGCAGTTTGCAAAGACCGAATCTGTAGTTATTGTGCAACGTGCGTTCCGGCTGAAGTTTGGCTGTGATCCTCCAAGTGATAATAACATTCGTAGATGGTCTCATCAATGTGAAGATACCGGCTGCCTTTGTAAAGGGAAGAGCACAGAACGACCAAGAGTTAGTGATGATACTGTTGAGTGAGTGAGAGAGTCGTTCACTCGTAGCCCAAAGAAATCAGTCCAAAAGGCTAGTCGTGAATTAAAGTTCCCGTGTTGACTGCTTGGAATGTTTTAAGAAAACGCGTACAGCTACGTCCTTACCATTTACAGTTATTACAGGCTCTAAAGCCGGTAGACCATGGATTATGTGCCAACTTCACAAACGAAATGTTGTTTCATAACGATGAAGATTTTCTGGATCATGTTGTCTTCAGTGATGAATCGACATTTCACTTTAGTGAACATGTTAACACTCACAATGTGCGCATCTGGGGCTCAGAAAATCCTCACGATGTGGTACAAATGCAACAAGATTCTCCTAAAGTGACTGTTTTTTGTGCCATATCCCGGCGGAAAGTTTACGGGCCTTTCTTTTTTGGTGATCCTGCTGTAACTGGCACTTCTTACCTTGATAAACTAGAGTAATGGCTTGAGAGGTGGCATGAGCCCCCTCTCATATTTCTATCTTACGATTTTCCTCTCTAATTGCATGCGGTGAAAAGTTGCTATTCCTTCACACGCGGACTTGCCACATAGCGTCTCTCGTCACCCGGGTGTTCCGGTGACAGGCGGGGCTCTGCTGATCTTGAAAGGGTAAGCCGACGGGTGTGAGGGAGTCGAGTGAATGCTTACCAGATGCCGACATTGTAGAGTAGTGGCAGAGACACGCTCGCAGGGGCCTGAAGTAGCGGCTGGGCTAGAGGTTCCATTACTTCGCAGAAACGTAGTGAAAACACTTTCTGGCGGGCTACCAGCGAGACGTGGGAATGACTTGTGTACCCAGGCAGTTGTGGCGGGCAAATTCCCGCGCTTTCTGCAAAATCGTAACTGTGATTGGTTTGCTCAGGGCATAGCTCCGTGACGTGGCAAAATCAGCGCAGAAATTGGCGCCAAGAATCTCCATTGGTGGAATGGTAGTGCTCCGGCAATAGAGTGGCATTTTCCGCCGGTTTTTGAGTTGCTGATTGGAACGGTTAACCATGGCCACTGTCGTGGGGGCGGGAATGTTCTGTGTTCGGTTTGTACGGGTGCCCTTGTGAGGAGTCGGCTCTCGCCTTTCGGTCGGAGTAGGTTACAAGACTGAGCTCTCGCTGCTCTGGACAGCCTGCCTTCCGTTGGCTGTCTAATATATTTTTATTTGATTGTAACTGTTTAACGAAGTTGCTGAAGTTTTGACTTCAACGTAACTTTCCGAGTACAGTTGGCAATTGAGCGTTCTGCGTACCAGCGGCCTATGTTGTCTGTCTTGAGCAGTTTCGGCTAAAGTTGACTGTATCGGAGTTACTGTGTGCCTTTGCTTGTTAAAATCAGTCACTATACCGTCAGTGATTGTGTGGCGAGCCTTCTTCGTCTTCCTCAGAGGCGCATTTGTATTGCTAGGAAGTCTTTAGTCTGGAACAACCAGACCAGGATAATTTGTTTCGGACTATACTCGCGACATTATCATCATCACGACGGGACGTCGAAGCAACCAGCCATAGCCTCCAGTATGCCAGATCGTGTCCGTGCAGTTAAGAAGACAGCTTGGTAATGTATGTCCGCAGCACCGGCAAAACAGACAATTTTGCTAGGTGATAATCAGAGCTCAGCAGGGTGCGCCTGTTTGTCTTTTCTAACTTTGTTCTGTCTTGGGTGTTCATTGTCTGAGTTCTCACTAATGTAGCAGCAATTAATGTTGGGTTAGCTGTGTGTCTCTCTCAAGATTTGGGTTGCAAGGAATTGGCTCCACATACCACTTTGTCATAAACGTCACAATCTAGTTTAGGGACAACTTCACCTTCACAGCATTTATTTGAGTATCCAATTTGAGCCAATTTGATGTATTGTAAATGTTTCATGTGTTTTTGTTCATTATTTTGTGTTTAGTCTTAATAAATCATATTGTTATTTTGGACAGAACTTTCATTCTGTTAATCGGTAGAGCAACCCTATCATTTCTCACTACGTTATTGAAACCTTCCTTTATTTAACTTATTTATCAAATTAAATTATTGCAGTGCCAAACTCTTTTCTACTCCACATGCAGGGTTGATTACAGTCAGTTCGCGTATCTTTTTAATCCATGTACAACAGCAAAAGTCGGAGTTAGAATAGGGGGAGGGGGGGGTAGAGCATCATTTACATATGTAGATTCTAGAAGAATTTAGTGTTAAATACATTGCTAGCCCCGGCACCTCGCAGGCTCTTCCCTCAATTGGAAGAAGATGAGCCAGAGAACTTCATTTTCCAGCAAGATGGTGGGCCACCTCACTGGCATAGCGAAGTAAGCAGTTGGTTGAACTTTACTGTACCCAAGGGGCCCAATGACAAGGGCTTGCTTTGCATGGCCTTCACGTTGATCTGACCCAGCGCCATGCGATTTTTTCCTTTGGGGCTTCATTAAAGATCCTGTGCACGTGCCTTCGCTACCAGCAGACCCTCCTGAATTAAGAAATGAGACTGAAGCAGCTGTCGCTACAATCACTGAAGACACACTTATCAACGTTTGGGAAGAACTCGGCTATAGTCCTGATGTGTGCCGTGTGACAGATGGCGCTCACACTGGACATTTATAAGATTCTCGGTAAAACTGTTTGAGTTGCTCTTTGATTTGACATATCATTTATAACTGTAAGTTTATTATAATTAATATTATAAAGCGTTAAAACCCCGATATTCATTTATAAACATCCTGTATTTCACGCTCACGTGACATGTTTCACATGTATGTCTAGCGAATTTCGCCTTGCAGTTTCACTCTCACGCAGCTTAATGTTTATAACGTCGTATCTCCGGATCTATCTACTATACAACGATATAATTTTGCATGTCAATCGGGTGTTATACGTGTCTACTGTCAGCGAAATGTGTTGAGAACAGTGGTAGTTGCTGCCGTTTATCGCGCACCTCAGTTTTTATGACGTAGTATCTCCTAAACCATGTGTCGCAGAATGATCTCTTTTCCAGCTACATTCAGCGGCGTATGTGGATACTATCTGTAGAACACGTTGAGAGTACAGTTAATACACTACTGGCTATTAAAATTGCTACACCACTGAGATGAAGTACTACACACGCGAAATTTAACCAACAGGAAGAAGATAGTGTGATATGCAAATCACACAAGTTTAGCGCCGGTGGCGACACCTCCAACGTACTGACACGAGGAAAGTTTCCAACCGATTTCTCATACACAAACAGCACTTGACCGGCGTTGCCTGGTGAAACGTTGTAGTGATGCCCCGTGTAAGGAGGAGAAATGCGTACCATTACGTTTCCGACTTTGATAAAGGTCGGATTGTAGCCTACCGCGATTGCGGTTTATCGTATCGCGACATTGCTGCTCGCGTTGGTCGAGATCCAAGGACTGTTAGCAGAATATGGAATCGGTGGGTTCAGGAGGATAATACGGAACGCCGTGCTGGGTCCCAACGGCTTCGTATCACTAGCAGTCGAGATGACAGGCATCTTATCCGCATGGCTGTAACGGATCGTGCAACCACATCTCGATCCCTGAGTCAACATATGGGGACGTTTGCAAGACAACAACCATCTGCACCAACAGTTCGACGACGTTTGCAGCAGCATGCACTATCAGCTCGGAGACCGTGGCTGCGGTTACCCTTGACGCTGCATCACAGACGGGAGCGCCTGCGATGGTGTACTCAACGACGAACCTGGGTGTACGAATGGCAAAACGTCATTTTTTCGGATGAATCCAGGTTCTGTTTACAGCATCATGATGGTAGTATCCGTGTTTGGCGACATCGCGGTGAACGCACACAGGAAGCGTGTATTCGTCATCGCCATACTGGCGTATCACACGGCTTGATGGTATGGGGGTGCTACTGGTTACACGTCTCGGTCACCTCTTGTTCGCATTGATGGCACTTTGAACAGTGGACATTACATTTCAGATGTGTTACGACCCGTGGCTCTACCCCTCATTCGATCCCTGCAAAACCCTACATTTCAGCAGGATAATGCAAGACCGCATGTTGCAGGTCGTGTACGGGCCTTTCTGGATACAGAAAATGTCCGACTGCTGCCCTGGCCAGCACATTCTCCAGATCTCTCACCAATTGAAAACGTCTGGTCAATGGTGGCCGAGCAACTGGCTCGTCACGATGCGCCAGTCACTACTCTTGATGAACTGTGGTATCGTGTAGAAGCTGCATGGGCAGCTGTACCTGTACACGCCATCCAAGCTCTGTTTGACTCAATGCCCAGGCGTATCAAGGCCGTTATTATTCTGGGTACTGATTTCTCAGGATCTATGCACCCAAATTGCGTGAAAATGTAATCACATGTCAGTTATAGTATAGTATATTTGTCCAATGAATACCCGTTTGTCATCTGCATTTCTTGTTGGTGTATCAATTTTAACGACCAGTAGTGTATATACATACATCGATTTTTGTAGTTAGTATAGCTATATCCTTCTGAAATTACACCAGACATAAAAAGCCAAAGATTGAGGTCTGGTTATCTGCGAGGACAGGCTACATGCCATAGACTCATATGTATTGGTAATCGAAGCAGGGCTTTTGGGGAACTCTTAAAAGGCAGATTTGTCGCACGTGGACCACAGTCTGGGAGTTGACCTTTACATTGACTCGGGAGGTCATTTCAACTGTCCATGGCGGCTGCAGTGTAACACGTATTAAGTTTGGTTCGCGAAATTTAGTTGAATTCGAAGGTGTTCTCGCAGGTGGTGTTGTCTAGTACAAGTGGAAATCGGGTAAACAACAGTGTTCTGTGCAGTAGTGCTATTTTTTTCTGTGCTCCGCCAATATCTTCGAGGAAATGGTAAACAGAAGAGTCAACAGCCGCGCGTCCAGCAGCGGGGAAGCAGCAGGTGCGGCGGGTCTGCTCTTGGCGGAAGGTGTGGCCGCGGCTCCCGGTATAGCGGAGCTGGTTCGCTCTGAGGTAAACGCTGCGCTTCACGATAAAAACAATCTCGATCTGATAGCAGGCACTGTATCAGATACTGTAGCGGCAGCAGTATTGGCCAAAATGCGTGAAACTGTTGAGGCCAATACTGCCGAAATTACAGCACTAAAAAAGTCTGTGTCTGAATACGAGAAAAAGGCACGAGAGTTGGAAGTGAAACTACCCGCCGCAACAGACGAGCTAGAACAGTACCAAAGGCGAAATAGTCTACGACTGTTTGGAGTAGCAGAAAATAAGGAAGAAGACACAGACAACCTGCTTATAAAGGTTGCGCGTGAAAAATTAGGTGTTGAAGTGACCAAGGCAGACATTGACAGGAGCCATCGGGTGGGACGAAAACTACCAGGTGCTACCAAACCTCGTCCAATAATAATTAAATTTGTCTCGTACCGAAAAAGGGCAGAGATCTTTACCCAGAAGAAGAAGTTAGCAGCGACAGGGCTTACAATAAGGGAAGATCTGACACACGAACGGCTAAAGATTTTAAACAGTGCCATATCCCATTTCGGTCTTCAGAATGTGTGGACTCAGGATGGCAGAGTAATCATTAAGACAGCAGCTGGAAAGAAGACAGTCACAAACATGACAGAACTGAATAGTATTAAGTGAAGCTACTCGAGCCAAAAGTGCAAACTTAACACCATTTGCAAATTGTAACAGCCCTATACTCTGATATAGTCTTGTAATTGTATTTACTTTTTAATTTTACCCATATTTGTACCTCCAACTAACTGTATTAACTTTTCACTATTTTTTTGTGTCTGTAGCTCTAACCATTACTTAATTTTAGTTACTGCTAATACTTTTTCATTTTCTCAGTTTATTCTCTTCCATTCTGTAATAGTTCTATTGCAATTATTAGTCTCTCCTTTAGTTCATTAATCACCCTTCTCTTCGGTTTAAATTGTTCATAACAAAAGTCACTATCAGTATCACTTTAGCAAATTTCAATCTAATTGTAGCTTCCTACGATAACCTATTAATTATTAAGCTTACTTCTCTCTGCTGGCAGCATCGGCATCTTAAATCACTCCCCTTTCCCTTATTTCCACGCTAACCTGTTTCAAATACGCTAATTACATTTCTCCTCTTACGACATAGGATACACAGTGACACACAGCCGTCACTATTTTGGTCATATTCTCCTTGCGCCGAATACCACTAATCCATTTTCTATACTCCCGCAACCTCAGGAAATCTCTTGCAGTCGCCTTTCTTTCGGCACTCGCGGAGTCACAAACAGGGCGCGCAAAATCTCGGACACCCCTGTGTTATGTCACTTGGCGGAAGCTGCGGCCAGTGCCCCTCGCGGCAGGTAGTGCCCAACAAAGGGACAAACCAGTCTGCCACCCTACTCCAGGCTGCTCAGCGGAATGCGTCAGAGCTTTTAGCAGCTCACTGCAACATCCAGTCTTTACCTGCACATTACGAAGAACTTAGCCTCCTCTTCAACCAACTAAACTACCACGTAATCCTCTTATCCGAAACGTGGTTGAAACCACGCATATCCTCTGCATCTGTTCATCTCCCAGGGTACACATTTCTTAGGGCAGACAGATCAAAAAAGCGAGGTGGCGGGGTCGGCGCGTATATACGAACAGATCTCAAAGCGAAAGTCTTATGTACGTCAAATCCTGCTGAAGAAAAAGAGGCTGAATTCATGTTCATTGAAATAAATATACAAAGTCGGAAATTCTTGACTGGCGTCGCGTACAAGCCGCCAAAAATAAGCTAATGAGTTCCTTCCAGTCGGAATGACATTCACTTCAGTGTCAATACGAAAATGTCATCGTAATGGGTGACTTGAACATAGACCTGCTAAGAGACACTCCCTCCGCAATAAACCTAAGAAGACTGTTTAGCTGCAATAGCATGAACATTCTTCCATTACAGCCTACACACCGTACGGCGCACAGTCATACTCTTATAGACGTAATCGCAACGAAACAGACTGACAAAGTAAGAGATGTTGGTCAAACATCGGCCCCTGGCCTCTCAGCACATGATGTAATATTCCTGGCCTACTCTGTGCAGCCCCCAAGGATCAAATCACGTTACATAACTTGTAGGAACATGAAACGTATTGACCTTGACGCTCTAACAGCCGACTGCTCAGAAATCTCATGGCATCAAATAATCAGAGAACCTACAATCGACGGCAAAATTAATGAACTTGGTGATAAACTCACTGCCCTCTATGACAAACATTCACCTGTGCGCACAATCCGTGTAAGAAAATCTCCTGCTCCATGGCTGACAGCTGAACTACGTCAAATGATGACTAATAGGGATGCTGCCCACAGGCGTTTCAAGGCAGATCCGAAACCCGAGCGTTTCGAAGAATATAGAAAGCTACGGAACAGAGTGAAACAATGCATTCACAATGCTAAAATCAGGCACGCTCGCTCCCTTGTACGCAGCGATCTGACGCCCACGACTCTATGGAAGAATCTCCGTAGCTTAGGGGTCGGAAAGGCAAAATCGGAAACTACTTTTCATGTGTCAGCTAACGAATTAAATGAATTATTCTCTGCACCTCTGAATACCAGCACGGCTGATAATTACCGTCCACAAGAATCCCCAAACAAGATAACTAACAACGATACCTTCCATCTAAAACATGTAACAACAAATACGGCAATAAAAACAATAATGAGAATCTCTTCTGATGCAATAGGCAACGACAGTATCGGTATAACCATGATTTAAAATGTTGCCGATATCTTAGTTCCTGTCCTCACTGACATATTTAATTTTTCCCTCGTGAACGGAATATACCCCACTGCATGGAAAAGAAGCATAATTCGACCCATCCCTAAGATCGAAAACCCGCAACTGCCTAGTGATTACCGACCAATTAGCACACTGCCTGCTGTTTCCAAAGCACTTTAATATATTGTTCATGACCAAATCACTGAACACTTGCATGAATTCAGCCTATATGACAAATTTCAATCCGGTTTCCGTAAACATCACAGCACAAACACTGCTCTAATTAAAGTAACTGATGACCTGAAATATGCCATCGACAATCGAAAGGCAACAATATTGACGCTACTGGACTTCAGCAAAGCTTTTGACACTGTTAACTTTGACATATTGCTCAGAAAAATGCAACAGCTTAATTTCTCTGATAGTGCAATGAGATGGTTTGAAAGCTACTTAAAAGACAGACAGCAATGTGTTGTCTGCGTAAATGGAAAATCTTCCTGGAAACAGGTCTCCTCGGGAGTGCCACAAGGATCAGTCTTAGAACCACTTTTGTTTTCTTTATATGTCAACGATATTTCGTCGGTTCTATCCTCCTGTAAATATCATTTCTATGCCAATGACCTCCAGCTCTACCTAAGCGTCATACCTGAAGATGTAAACACTGCAATCGATCAGCTTAATGATGATCTATCTTCAGTAGTGACATGGGCGAAAAACCTGTGGCTTAAACTAAATGCAAAAAAGACGCAAGTAATCTTAATAGCCCATCAGAAATTAATAAGTTCAGATTTCCGCGAACGGCTACCTCCTATTCTGCTCGACGGTACTCCAATACCATATCAGAAAACAGTGAAGAACTTGGGTGTAACTTTGGATGAGCATCTCAACTGGGCAGAGAATACAGTCGCTGTGTGCCGAAAGACGTCTGCTTGTCTCTATGCCCTCAAAAAGTTTCGGAACATATTTCCACAGGACTTGGAACGCCAGCTCGTGCAAGCACTCGTTCTACCGAACCTCCACTATTGTGATGTGATTCAACAAGGCATGAGTAGTGAAAACAAAAGACGGCTAGACCTAACCATGAATGCCTGTGTGCGTTGCACCTGCAACATTCGCCGATATGATCATGTCAGTGCTTCATACTCCGAGCTAGGGTGGCTGCGGCCGGACAAATTGCGTGACTACCACACTCTATGTCTACTTCACAGACTCCACGTCGCGCAAGCTTCAGAGATTAAAAACCTGTCATGCCATCATGATCGAAACACGAGGTCACTCTTATTTGGCATCCTAACTGTGCCCACTCACAAAACAAAAACTTTTGCAAAC
Source organism: Schistocerca cancellata (assembly GCF_023864275.1). Lineage (NCBI taxonomy): Eukaryota > Metazoa > Arthropoda > Insecta > Orthoptera > Acrididae > Schistocerca > Schistocerca cancellata. Next base: position 184,405,991 of record NC_064627.1, on the reverse strand, counting down.
TCCTTCTCAGTTGCCGCTGTCCGCCTCTGGAACAAACTGCCCCTTACCTTGCGCAAAATTCAATCTCCTGCTGCTTTTAAGAAGAAGTTGAAGCATTTCCTACTATCATCCTCATAGAGTTCTCCACAAAATTAATGTACAAGGCCAATCCTCTCATCTGTCAAACAGCAATCCTAGCGTCTCCTATCTTGCTCCTGAGATGCCTTCCTCTTCATCTATCTCTATTAGCCACGCAATCTTCTTTTCCTTTATATTTCCTTAATTATGTTTCATCATGTCTCTCTATTCTTCTCCTCCCTTCACCATGAGTCTCCCTCATACTCCCTGCTGCCAGCACTCCTATCTAAAATCTGTCTCTTCAATAATGTCTAATTATAACAGTACTTATGATCTACGAATATAAACTCTATATGTATGTATTTTTCCAGGTGTACCTTTCTAATTGTTTATTTCACTTTTTGTACTAGATGTAGTTTAACATGCCTACTAAAACATATGAATGTAAAATAAGTAGAATGCCTGGTTAGATGTAAGAGAGGGCCTGATGGCCCTAATCTTGCCAGGTTAAATAAATCAATAAATAAATAAATAAATAATACGGCCACTGATGTTGTGTGATGAAATTCTTTGTGTTTGTTTGTGTGTGTGTGTGTGTGTGTGTGTGTGTGTGTGTGTGTTTGCACGACAAGCGTGACGCGTATTCTAACTGTGCCATACCTTTCCCGACATGTAACGTAATCTGCTAGCCAAGTAAGCCAAATTGCCATTTTTCCTCATTCAGTGGACCTGATTGTGGAGCACTTGACGCAGAACATGACTCCTGTTAATTTTTGTCACCTAATGATAGACTTAATTATACTAACTGCCCTTTTCGTCTTGTAATTAAATAAAAGCAAACAAGCCTGTGAAAATGAAACATAAATACCGCGAGCGGTATTTTGCATACAGAAACGCTAGCTCTCGACCAACGTTTAGAGGGTTACTCCAACATACGCGTGTCCGATGTGAAGTGTACACGGAAATTTACAATCGTAATTTGTTAGCAGCTGTTATGGTCGAGCTGGTACAACGCTCAGAACGACCGTATAAAGTAAGTCTGAAACACGAAGCTCAAATAATTGTATTTGTATACAAGAGGTGCACCGGTGTTGAGTTTAATACTTGCACAATTGTCGTATAAATGTCTGCTGCGCAAATTTTTATACAGACCAGAATACATACGGGCATACATTTCATTTCAGAACTTATTTATGTATAACTTGATACTTGATAACCAAGATGGATGATCGCAGAAAATGGGAAACTGTAAACACAGAAGAAGGGAAGCACAACTACAGGAGGTCAAATAATGAATTAAGAAGGGAGACCGAAAAAGCAAAGGAGAAATGGCTGACAGAAAAGTATGACAAGATAGAGAAATTAGAGAAAGAAGGAAAATATGATTTGATGTACACAGAAGCAATGGATTTGACATTAAGGGAAAAGAGAAACAACAATTGACTAAAGGAAGTAGAGGCAGCAGACGGTAAAATGGTGAGTGAACCCCAAGAAATAATGAGAAGATGAGAAGAATATATAGAATAGTTATACGCTCAGACAGCCGACCACGTGAATCACATATAGTGGCTACATTCCTGCCAAGTCTTTCTGCAATATCGCAGAAGGAACATCCAACTTCACGTAGCCCTATTATAGGACCTCGTCCAAACTCAGTGAAGTGTCGATAATGGCGTCTTTATCGCCTTAAGTGCATTCCTGATTAATATGAACTCACCACCACCAAGCTCAAAGGCTAGTAACGATCACCACTGTTACGGCTTGTATTTACAGCAATCTCGATTTCCATCCTGTAGGGGCGCTACTAACGCCTCTCCTATACGACTGGCACTGAATCTGAACAGACATCATCTTCAAGATGTAGAAACACGCCTACCAACTTTCGGTTATGTTGCACAAGTTTCTCTTGGTGTTGCACTTTCTTTCGTCAGTGTAGTTTTACTGCATAACGAATTGCACGCACTTTATTTCTTTTGACAATCCTTTTCGACCGGTCTATGGAATAGGATTTAATGTAAAGTAAAAGTAGCAATGAGCGGTGCCTTCGACTGGCAATATCCAAGCACAAATTGCAGGAGGACCCTTCGGCAGCTCATCCAGAATGAGAGAGAGTTAGTGGCGGAGTGGGGTGGCGTCGCATCACGCTCGTTGGAGTAATTTCGCCGGCGATGTCACGCTCAATTAATGTCCCTTAGCTTTGCTCCCGAGCATTAATGAACGAGAGCTGCGGTTTTAGCAATCGATGAGCGCCCTCTCTGAGGCGGGAACTGAACGGATTTATACCAACCGCCTGCGGTGAAATCTGAATCATTCCCATGATACTTCGTTATCTTAGATATCCAGTTTCGCCTGATTTTTACTGAATACAGTGTGATACTGAGCCGAGTCATTTTACACGCCTTTCAGGGTCTACAGCATAATCAAAATGAACTGTGCATTCCCACATGCTGCAACATTGTCGCGAATAAAACAGTGACCTGTATATACAGTAAGTTTCCTTTAATTTATGTCAATGGTCACAAATTCTTTTGTTAACCGATTACCGGTTTTAGTCTATAATGACCATCATCAGATGTGCAGCAAATGTTAACATTTGACGACGCCACTGTGGCTGTAGTACACTAAGACTTTGGTTTTATAAAACAGGTATGCTTCATCATACTTAAGGCGCACAAATGCATATATGTCAGTAGTACTTTCTATTATGGTCTATTTATTGTTTTTAAGCTGTAGACAATCTGCGAGTGTATTTATGTTTGTCCCGTTTTTGCTGCAGATCTGATGATGGTCATTATAGACCGAAACCGGTAATCTGTTAATAAAAAAATAGACGTAAATTAAAGAAAACTTACCGAACTCTACATTTTACTGGTATAGTGCAGATAGTAAGTTAGCGTAACAAATAAACTGATGGACGAAGAGTTACACTTCTAACGACTCATTACAAATATATCTAACGTTTGCGACTCAACACTGATTTCATTCTAGTATGCTCTATTTTCGCAAATAAACGAGTAACTTCGGAGACCACCGCGAACTAAATATAGCATATAATTACGTAATGCATGTGTGTTCCTGAGGCTCTTGTCACTATTTCCTTTATGACTCTCTTAATTCGGTAGCCAAGTAACTTTATCCCGAGGTATTTCTAGTCAATAAAACACTTACTCAACGAAAAGACGAGAACAGAACCAATGCCGCAAGTGAAACAATTTGCGCTAGAAATGGCTAGAACTTTAAATTAACAAAGGATTGACAATACATATCATGGAGAGAAGAACGTTTCCGCACTGTTGTTACATGTAGCACAGGGAAAGTACTGATAAAAGTTGTGTGATATACTACGTGACCAAAAGTATCCGGACACCTGGCTGAAAATGACTTGCAAGTTCGTGGCGCCAACCATCGGTAATGCTGGAATCCAATATGATGTTGGCCTACCCTTAGCCTTGATGACAGCTTCTACTCTTGCAGGCATACTTTCAATTAGGTGCTGGAACGTTTGTTGGGGAATGGCGACCCATTCTTCAGGAAGTGCTGCACTGAGGAGAGCTATCGATGTCGGTAGGTGAGGCCTGGCAGGAAGATGGCGTTCCAAAAAATCCCAAAGTTGTTCTACAGGACTCAGGTCAGGACTCTGTGCAGACCAGTCCATTACAGGGACGTTATTGTCGTGTAACCAATCCGTCACAGACCGTGCATTATGAACGGGTGCTCTATCGTGTAGAAAGATGAAATTGCCATCCCCGAATTGCTCTTCAACAGTTGAAAGCAGTAAGGTGCTTAAAACATTTATGTACGCCTGTGCTGTAATAGTGCTACGCATGACAAGGGGTGCAAGCCCCCTCCATGAAAAATACGACCGCACCATAACACCACCGGTGCATAAATTTACTGCTGGCACTACACACGCTGACAGATGTCGTTCACCGGGCATTCACCAACCCACATCCTTCCATCGGATCGCCACATTGTGTACCGTGATACGTCACTCCACACAACGTTTTTCCACTGTTCAGTCGTCCAATGTTTACGCTCCTTGCACCGAGTGAGGCGTCGTTTGACATTTACCGACGTGAGGTGTGGCTTATGAGCAGCAGTTCGACCATGAAATCAAAGTTTTGTCACCTCCCGCGTAAGTGTCATAGTACCTGCAGTGGATTACACATTATGAACCCCTTCAGTTGACGGCGGTCTCTGTGAGTCAACAGACGAGGTCGGCCTGTACGCTTTTGTGCTGTACGTGTCCCTTCACGTTTCCGCTTCACTATCACATCGGAAACAGTGGACCTGGGGATATTTAGGAGTGTGTAAATCTCGCATACAGACGAATGACACAAGTGGCACCCACTCCCTTGACCACGTTCGAAGTCTGTGAGTTCCGCCGAGCGCCCCATTCTGCTCGCTCACGACGTCTAATGACTACTGAGGTAGCTGATATGGAGCACTTGGCAGTAGGTGGCATCACAATGCACCTAATATGAAAAAGGTACGTTTTGGAGGTGTCCGGATACTTTTGCTCACATAGTGTATTGTGAGCGAGGCAATCGCCAATGTTTTTAGCTTCCTGAGAAAGTAGCTAATTGGGGAGTTGTTTCAGAACGTCGGAAGATCTGAAATTTATCAGTGCTGGAAACGAAGATTGGTAGCTGAGCCTCAGCAGGTGTAAGTATAGCGTAATTTATGTAGGTGGCGGAGAACAACCGATATCATCCGAGCCGAGTCCACGGCCGTGGTGAGGAGGATGCACCGGTTCCTGTGAGAAGACCGAAGCTAAAAGCCGTCGACCGTGGCCCGTACATACATGGGTGACCATCCGGGTACGCCGCCTGCAGTTGACAATTTTCCCCCTTTTTATTTTTGTATGAATGAGTGGCGTCTCTTCCTTCGAAAGAAGGAAGCTATGAAACACTATATGTAAATGGAAGAGGGATCACTGTTGTCAGCTGCAGCAGGACATTAAGAGGAAACAGCGGCGACAAGCGAAAGTGTGTACCGGTCCGGGATTCGAACAAGGGATCTCTCGCTTAGTAGGCAGGTGCGGTAACCACTGTGCCATCCAGGACACAGCGTTATTGCAAATGCACAGACCATCTCGGTACGCCTTACGGCCGAATAGCGGACGGGAGTATAATGGTCAGGGACTGAGGATACGTGGTGCTCGGTGGGACTGTGGATCGGAGGTAGTCCGTGCAATTGCGATAACGCTGTGTCCCGGATGGCGGAGTGGCTACCACACCTGCCTAATAAGCAGGAGACCGGGCTCGAATCCCGGTCCGGTACACAGTTTCGCTGATTCCGCTGATTCCGCTTACAGTCCCGCTGCAGCTGACCAGATTTTGGGCCAATGTCCTGGACTAAATTCCAAATCTCTCCGCAGTGTCTCATGAAGTGCAGACCTGCTACACCGTTGATGGTGAACCGTCTGTCGGCTGGAGACGTTAGTTCGGCGGCCTCCTTGGTGCTATTTGGGAGAAGTAGACTGTTTGCCATCACCGCGTTTCGCCCTCTCCGTTCTCTCATCGTATCCAACACAAACATGACATTACACTACACACACCCCCACCATAGTCGTACACACTTACATACCCAGCTCATACTTTGCGTAGGAATGGTGCCTGCGGATGCGGAAGATACGAAAAACCTTTCCAATTAGGCGGTTGAGCCTGCCGTTCGGGGTCTCTCAGCCCTTCATGCCATACGACTTTAGTTTATCTGAGCACCGCATAGGCGATCAGTCATTGTGCTCAGTAACAGCCGTCAAATATCTCTCCTGGCGAAACTCAGGTGCCTGACTGCACTACGAAAGAGGTTGCAGGCCTTCGTTTCCAGCCGAAAGAGAAGGTTTCAGTGCCCTCCTCTATTTAAAAAGACATAACGTAAACATACAAATTAATAGAATATTACCAGCTGGAAGATTGAACGGCTAGCGTATAACGAATAAGTCAAGTGGGCTGCCTAGCCTTTGCAGACGACACAGCAATAGTAAGTGAGAAGGAAGAAGACGCAAAGACACAACTACACAGCTTAAGTAAGGTAGCCAGGAAGATGGGACTGAGGATCACCTATAAGAAGAAAAAGACATTAAGTACCACTGCAGACTGGGAAACACCGGAAGGCACTGTGCAAATGGTGGACAAATTTAAATACCTGGGAGAATTTATAACAGGAAGGAACAGGAGCAAGGAGGGAATAACATAGAGGATAAAGAAAATGAGGTCAGGCTTCTGCATGACGGGGGACATATACAATAATAAGAATATATCCACAGTGGCAAAGATAAGCCACTACAAGGCAACGGTGAGGAATGCAGTATTATATGCTGCTGAGGCGATGCCACTAGGAAGAAATGGGGCAGAACAACTATAGAAAGAAGAGAGAAAAATACTGAGAAAAATACTAGGTCCCGAGAGAGGAGGAGAGGGGTGGATGCGAAGACCTAGGGAACAATTGTGCCTGAACACGAGAACACTATATGGGGAAATCAGACTCAAAAGGGCAAGGTTTGTTGGACATGTAGTTAGGATGAGTATAGATAGAATGACGAAGAGAGTGTGGGTAACAACAGGGAGGAAAAAGGGGAAATACAGGAATCAAGTGGGTTGTTGAACTTCGGAAGGACTGGTTGGAATTGGGGATCAAGGTCGACGGAAAGGAAAATCGGAGGAACAAATATACACCGACCAATATTCCGGAGATCAATGACAGAGAAGAATACAGGAAAAGATTAGAGTGTCACCAGTGGAGCCGACAGGAGAAACGGAAACTGAAGATCTCGGAAGAAGAGCGGGAGAAAAGAAGAGAGAGAATGAAGAGGTTCTGGGAGAAGAAGAGGAAAATGCAGTCCACGAAGGGGCTACCCGTGGTCCTACAGAGGCCGTAACGCAAGAAGAAGAAGTTGGAAGATTGAACGGCTAGCGTATAACGAATAAGTTCATGAGTAACAACTGATTAAACTGACTTTTCCTTGAAGGTAGTTGGACGATTAATCGTAAAATTCTAAATTCCCAGAGCGGCTATTGACCTCATTAAACTGACAGTACTTTCATTCCATTAAGTGGGACATCGATGGCACATATATCCGATTTACATCAGTGGTGCAAATAAGTGCAGGAAGGCTGCTTCTAAGGTCTAGGTGCGATAAATAGGGCACCAATTGTGGCCATTAGCCCTTGGGATACCAGGTTTAGTGATATCTTGGCGCCGGCGATGCAGCACACAAAGGCGTCTCCTCTGCTTTCGGCGCTGTGAGGTCGCGCCTTGCCGAATGTTGGAGGTGCTTGTTCTTGCCTTGTGCAAGGCAACAATGAGGGTTGTCTGTTCAGATCACTGTCTTTCGAATTGGTAACCTGCGCCACTTCGTGGGAGAGCCGCTCTATGGACAAGTTTGAACGGTGAAGCTATAAAGCAGCCACTGTCTCGCTGTTAAAAGATCAGCCACGCAGCCGCTCTCAGTTCAGCGTGATCGACTCTGCTGCGCCAACGTGTGAGCAGTTTTGCTGATGGTGAGCCCGCCTCATTGGTACGTTCCATTGCAGCATATTACATCCTCTGATTTCTGGTTGGGCCTTTATTAAATTACTGCTTGGGGTGAATAGTTGTGGAGGAGCGATGTGTCCATTCGATGCTAACCCAAAAAATATGTGTGTGTGTGTGTGTGTGTGTGAGTGTGTGTGTGTGTGTGTGTGTGTGTGTGTGTGTGTGTGCGTGTCTTCGACGCTCTGGAGGTAGAAGGGGTGAAACGACAGCGTGAAAGGGTAGAGCATGAAAGGGCACCAGTAACTGAGAAGGCAATGAGACAGCGTTGTATGCTATCCCCTACGGTATTCAGTCTGTACTTCGAGCAGGTTGTAAACGTACCAAGAAGAAATGCGGAAACGGCATTAAAGTCCAAGGAGAAGAAATCAAAACTCTGAGGTTTGCCGATAACATTCTATAATCTGCCAGAGACGCCAAAGGATTTGGAAGAGTAGTTGAACAGGATGGATTGTGTTTCGAAAAGGGTTATCAGTGGATGTCAACAAAAGAAAACAAGGGTAATGGCATGTAGCCGAATCAAATCAGGCTCTGCTGAGGGAAGTAGATTAGGAAATGAAACACTAACAGTAGTCGATACATTTTGCAATTTTGGCAAAAATCTGAGAATAGAGAGGATGTAAAATACAGAAAAGCAAGATAAGGTTTTTTGAAGAAAGGGGAATTTCTTGATAGCATACATAAAATTATCTGTTAGGAGGTCTTTTGGGAAGGTATTTCTCTGGAGACTTTTCGCAATGCTCGTAAATAAATGTGAGGGATAAAGAAGTCAGACGAGAAGAGAATAGAAGTTTTTGAGTTGTGGTGTTAAAGAAGAAACTAAGTGGGTAGGGCGGTAAGGTAATGAGAAGGCACTGATCGAATTCATGAGAAATCAAATATTTACTAGCAGAATTTAACTACATGGAGGTATCTGTTGACACATCACATTCTGAGGTGACAAGTAATAGTCAATTTGATATTGGAGGGCAATGAGATGGGGAAAATTTATAAAGGGAATCCTAGGATTGATGATTATGAAAGTACGTCAAAGTAGTTAAAAATAAAAACAAAACAAAAAATGCAAGCATACAGAATATCAGGCCAATTGTGGTAAACAAAGTGCCCACCGCCACATGCCCCAACGTGGCTTTCACAGTATACATGCAGATGTGAATGTAGATATACAGCGATAAAGAATCTTGCACAGGGCAGACTAGCACGGAAAACTGCAGCAAACAAGTTTTGGACAGAAGATCACAACAACAATCACACTGATGACTGCATACAGTGTAGGCAATAATAACTAGATTAAAATCGGTATTTTACATGCTGGTAGTCGCAAATATATATCCAAGTTGCTGCGAAGAATAATATAATTAAGAATAAGAAAGAAAACTGAGGACATGTTAGAGGAATATCAGGCTGGCTTTAGGGGAGGTAGAGGCACGAGAGAGGCAGTTCTAACGTTCTAATTGATAATCGAAACAAGACTAAAGAAAAATCAGGACACGTTCGTAGGATTTGTCGACTTGGATACAGCATTCGACAATGTCAAATACTGCGAGATGTTCGAAATTCTGAGAAAAATAGGGTAAGGTATAGGGAAAGAGTGTAGTGTACAAGAGCAAAGAGAGAACAATAAGACTGGAAGAGCAAGACTGGAAAGTGTGAAAGACAGGGATGCAGCCTTTCATCCCTATTATTCAGTCTATGCTCCCAGGAAGCAATGACGGAAAAAAAGGTTCAAGAGTAGGATTAAAATTCAATGTGAAAGGATACCAAAGAGGAGATTCGCTGATGACATTGTTAACTCGCAAAAAGAATCACATGATCTGCTGAATGGAATGAACAGTCTAATGAGTACAAAATGTGGACTGAGAATAAATCGAAGAAAGACGAAATTGACGAGATTTAGCATAAATGAGAAAAGCGAGAAACTTAATATCAGGATTGGTGATCACGAAGTAGATGTAGTTAAGGAATTCTGCTACCTACGCAGCAAAATAGCCCATGACCGTTGAAGCAAGGAGGCCACAAAAAGCATATTATCACTGGAAAAAAGGACATCTCTGGCCAAGAGAAAGAAATCTCCTAGAAACAAACATAGATCTTAGTTTGAAAAAGAAATTTCTGAGAATGTACGTTTGGAGCTCAGCATCCTATGGTAGTGAAACATGGACTGTGGGAAAAACGGAACAGAAGAGAATCGAAGCATCTGCGATACGGTGCTACAGAAGAATGTTGAAAATTGGATGGACTGATAAGGTAAGGAATGAGGAGGTTCTCCGCAGAAACGGCGAGGAAAAAAATATATGGGAAACACTGACAAGAATAAGGGACAAGATGGTGGTACATCTGTTAAGACATCATGTAACGACTTACACAGTACTACAGGAGGCTATAGAGGGTAAAACCTGTAGAGGAAGACAGAGACAGGAAAACATCCATCAATAACTGGGTTCGTACAGTGCAAGTTACTACTCCGGGATGAAGAGGTTGGCGCAGGAGAGGAATTCGTAGCGGGCCGCATCAAACCAGTCCCAAGATTGAAGACCCCAAAAAAAGTCACAAATAGTCGCCATATTATAATTTCCCCTTAATTTTTTTGTGTTGCCTAGGCAACAGTATTGTACTGAGTACGTTCTAGAGAACTTTTGGTTTCGTTTCGGCGACGACAAGAGTACTGTATAAATAAAATTATACGCTAGAATTATACTCTTCAGAGGAATTTGCGGCGAGCGAAAGGATCGTTTGCATATTTACTGCAGAGAGTCTGCTAGCAAAAAAATTTCAAGTGGACCTTTTTCACCTCGGTAAGGGGTGGCGCATCAGCAAACCAAATTTCTATTTTCACTGAATTCTGCAGCAAGAGCAAACGAGGAGAGCGTGGTGCCAGTATGTAATGCAGCTACAGCCGCGGCCGCTGCGTTAAAAATTTCATTACAAGGAGGAAACGGAGGGCAGCGCAGCATGGATAAACTAGACAGTCCAGCGCTGGAGCTCCTCTGCGTTTCTCACTCCAGGACCGAAACCACCACGTGTCCTTCGCAAGGTGTTACGATTAAGAATGGAAAATTTGACGGTGGTTGGGGGGGGGGGGGGAGGGGGGGTTGCTGTCGGACGAGCGCCTGTGGTCACTTTGTAACTTTATTTTTCGTGACCAACAGTCGACATTTTTTCTAAAAAAAACTTATGCTCGTCTGATTCGGCTCACATGTCCATTTTCAGCGGCACACGACAGAGGGCAAGCCCAATCGTTAAAATGTATGCAGTTACGTATCTAAGTAACTTTGTTTTGTATGATAAATTGACATTGAGTACTTAAATGATTTACAGTGATATTCCTATACCTACTGCACTTGCTGGAACATATTTGCATTCCAATCATAATGCTTCAAGTGTCATGTCTAATGCGATATTAACCAGGGCGTTTCAGACAGTGTGCCTGAAACTATTCGGACCCGTAAACGTAAGATGTAAATGTGTGTCAAATCTTACAGGTCTTAACTGCTAAGGTCATCAGCCCCTAAGCTTACACACTACTTAACCTAAATTATCCTAAGGACAAACACACACACCCATGCCCGATGGAGGACTCGAACCTCCGCCGGGGCCAGCCGCACAGTCCATGACTGCAGCGCCTAAGACCGCTCGGCTAATCCCGCGCGGCTAAACGTAAGAAACATTACTCTTTTAGCAGAGTTATTGAATATAGTATATGTAGTTGTTTTCAAGTGTGTTACAGCAACGAGTTACAATTTTTTTAATGTATCAGTATTTCTGGTTGTGACGTAACCTATGTATTTAAACCTTCTCGTATACAAATCAGTTTAAAGCAAGTTTGTTTCAATTTTAGTTAGGGAGTCGTACATACAGTAATTGCTGTTGTGTAGTGACAGGCTGCCTCGAAGCGCTGTTTGAACTCATTGGGGTGTTGTGGATTCGGTCACATAAACAACATTCTTTAAGGTCATGGTACACGACCAGTTTGTCAGATTTCACTATGTTTGTCAAATATTTGACAGTTTCCGGTGCTGTTTTACGTGTTTGTCAAACAAAGAGCTAGTTTGGCGTGTATGTTAGAAATTTTGACTGAGAGAATATTTGGCGGAAATTGTTTGTGTTGATGTATCGCCGCACATTTTTAGTGAAAATTAGCTATATTAACATTAATCTCAAAGCATCTTGAGCTTCCACAACAATGGAAACTACGATCAAGGACAAAAACGAAACAGCACTGGCATTTCCCAGAATGGTTGCAGTGTATCATCTTTTCCAGCCATACATTAACGCAGGAAGAGGTAAGAATAAAATCATTATTCTACGCACAACATCCAAGCAAGAGCCGGCCGGAGTGGCCGTGTGGTTCTAGGCGCTACAGTCTGGAGCCAAGCGTCCGCTACGGTCGCAGGTTCGAATCCTGTCTCGGGCATGGATGTGTGTGATGTCCTTAGGTTAGTTAGGTTTAATTAGTTCTAAGTTCTAGGCGACTGATGACCTCAGAAGTTAAGTCGCATAGTGCTCAGAGCCATTTGAACCATTTGTTCCATGCAAGAGTGCAATAAAACAAAATAACTCAAATTTTTCCGTTCCTTCCATTGGCGATATAGGATATATGTTCCCACGATGTGGTATTTCAATCAACTGTCGTTAGAGGACGAAGCAGAAGGAAATAAATTTTCGCATACTTGTGTCTTCTTTCTCACTGTGAGGGTGAAGTAACTCTAAAAGATTAATTAAAAGTTTCGCTTACCATTCGCAGAAAGTTGATATAACCATCAGGTTCTGAGTGCAATATTTCATTTAACAGGCTTTCAGAAACGTGTGATGCGAAATGCTGACGTAATCAGCGCTCGGCGCTACCAACAAAAACTGCAAAGTTTAGCTTCGCCACGCAATTTTGACACTACAACATCTAGTTCGCTGGCCTTTGCAGAAATGAAAAACAGGGAAGTCGGCATGAAGTGTTCAAGACAAATCCGATATGTGACGAAACCGAACGATAGCCCATCTGACACGTTTTATTGTGCCACTTACATGCAATTAACATTGTTCGCGAAGTGGGCATCGACAAACGTCAATGTACATCATTTTCCTTTCAATTCGTGCTCTTAAGTGGGATACGCGGGCTGCTGGCCTGTTGATTTACAGAATATCCAATAATAAATCAATAATATACGGTTCTAAAACCGGCAGTATATGTACAATGTGCTGCCGATGTTTTTGTAGGCAGGAACGTCTACGAGTATATTTTTTCCGTCGATATAGCGATTTGTCGATATTTTTGTCGCTACATCGAGATCCGATAATGACACTTTTTTGAAATATCAACAGTCCTTGTAAACAGGCATTGTCTGGATTTGGGGATCGAAGAACTCGCACATCATAGTACTGCAGGTAAGGAACTTCCAGAAAGAGAATGAATGGTGTCACTTAATGCACAACACAATCACTGCTGGGCCGTCCTTTTTCACCGAGCCTACGATTACAACAGCAGTTTCCCTACACATGTTGTCACTTTGCATGCACCTCAGTTACAGGAATTTAAACCAGGGGAAGTGTACATATAGATGGCATACCGCCCCACTGAGGGGTTATTTGTTCAGCAGTTCTTCGATGAAGCTTTATCGGACAGAATGGTAGAGACGGTCCAACATTCACCAGACACAACTCCTCTCGACTTTTTTGCAGCTTTACGTTAAGGATAAAATCTGTAATTCACCATCTCCGGAGGCGCAGATTCTTACAACACAAATAGAAGATGCTGCAGAGGCGGTGACGGAAAAGACGTTGGCAAAAACGTGGAGAGAAACTGAATGCCACCGAGAGGTACTTGGGAATCAAACGCAGCACATAGGGAAATATATAACTAAAGACAATTGTGAATAAAGTTACAGTTAGAAGGAACCGCATAGCTGTATGTAGCATAGTTTCTAAGGAACAAATTTTTGTATTCAGGGAAAGACTTTATGCTTACCCTTTATACTACATAAATGTACCGGAATATATGAGTACGAATTAACAGTACATCGCTCATGCGCAAAGGGTTCGGCGTTATCCGCAGTGTTCATAACAGTATGAGGCAGTATCGTGAAGTTCTAATTATCACGATTGGAAAAACTATGATAGAAACTTCTGTGTTGATTTATTGTTGTTGATTCTTTTCGCGTAGTCACCATCCAGACTCATACATTTTCGCAGCTTTTCTTTACTTTATAAATACCATGTGTGTAGAAATCTGCAGATTTAGTCTTAGCCGGCCAGTGTGGCCGAGCGATTCTAGGCGCTTCAGTCCGGAACCGCGCGACTGTTACGGTTGCAGGTTCGAATCCTGCCTCGGGCATGGATGTGTGTGATGTTCTTAGGTTACTTAGGTTTAAGTAGTTCTAAGTTCTAGGGGACTGATGACCTCAGATGTTAAGTCCCATAGTGCTCAGAGCCATTTGAACCATTTTGTCTTAAAACACATTCCCACTCCATTAGCGACGTCATTTGTGTTGGTCAAATCGGCGGCTATTTAACGGACTGGAAAAAGAAAAGTCATTTGGTGTAAGATCATGAGTATAAGATGGATGCTACAAGATTTCAAAGCCTCATCCTTCCATTTTGCCAACTGCACTTGAGATGAATGCCACGGTGCACTGTCAGCCAGAAGACGAACGCCTCTGGAGAGCATACTACCGCCTTTCTTACACAGAGCTTCGCGCGACTTGTCCAGAAGATTGCTGTGGTACCTGCCAGTGATGGTTTGATCCTTGGCAAGGTAACCTAGCAGAATGACTCCTCTACAGTCCTAAAAACTGAAAGCATTACCTTGCGAGCTGACTTTTGCATGTGGCTCGCCTTTTAGGGATATGTGAAAAGTTTGGAAATTCGTTATCCACTAAACAATACTGTCAAAAGACGGGAAAATATTTCCATAAATGGCTGACATCTCATCATGGATTTCACGGGCACTTTTTATCCATTCACATGCAGGAAAATTTTCACACTAAGATACTCAATTTTCTCCATCTTACACCACAATCACTTCTGGCATTCAATTAAAAAAAAAGATATAAGACACAATTAGCTGAAATATTCAACATCTTGCGCTGTGGGACGAATGATGAAATTGACAAAATTTCATCAATATCCATACATATTATAAAAATGGTATATGTGTACGTGTACACCTCCTGACCCACCAGGTTAGCCGAGAGCGCTAATGCGCTGCTTCCTGGACTCGGGTAGGCGCGCCGGCCCCGGATCGAATCCGCCTGGCGGATTACCGACGGCGGCCGGTGTGTCGGCCAGCCTGGATGTGGTTTTTAGGCGGTTTTCCACATCCCACTAGGTGAATTCCGGGCTGGTCCCCACATTCTACCTCAGTTACACGACTTGCAGACATCCGAACACGTTTGCATTATTCCATGGATTACACTAGACGCAGACAGCTGGGGTACACTAATTCCGTCTGGGGGGGGGGGGGTGGTACGGGGTGGCGGCAGGAAGGGCATCCGGCCACCCCTTCCAACTAACCTTGCCAAATCTGTTCCTAACCGTGCCGACCCTGCGAAACCGCGGGACAAGGCACCAGCAAAAGAAAGAAAGAAGGAAAGTACGTGCACAACTCCTCCTAAACAACTGGACCGATTTCAACCAAACTTGGTACACATATCCCTTACTGTAAGGCACCAGTGGGAAACTGCAGATAATGTACGACATTTAAATTTATTACTTCTGCACTACTAACTCTATTAACAATAAATTTCGCAGACAGTATCCACATGTGCCGCTAAATACACCTACAAAATTTTTTTCACGGCACCACAAACAGGTCAAGTGGCGTGATAAACACCGTGATGCGTGAAAAATGCCGCATTCTGCAAGAAATTCTGATACATTCATTCTTTACTATTAAGACACCACTACAATTGAATCAACGTAAGGAGACCCCTGACATTTGGCAGCGCTTTTGACAGATTTCAACTGCGGTAGCGCCTTTGACACACGTGAACCGCGAAGCGCAAACCGCCAAAAGAATAGCTATGAAGAGGCGTTGCAACAGACGTTTACAAAATCGCGTTGTAGACACGCGAAGCCACTGCTCCCAGCGTACAGAAACTGTCGGGGAGTCTGCAGCAAGAATACATATAAGGTCTCAGGTCCAATAGAAAATTGGCAAAATGGATACCTGAACAAAGCCGGGTTTGGCAGCTAGTAGTATACAATTTCGGGGTAATAATTAGAACTTTATGATACTCCTCGTACATCATCTCCCAGCGACCTCGTAACCATGGCGAAACCCATCCCTGGCGGTGGCGGATGAAGGGAGGTTAGCAGCGCGCACCGTCGAGGTGTGCGTCGCGCCTGCCCTGGCGGCGGGTGAAGCCTTCCAAATTAATTCGGCTCCCCGCCGCGCCGCGGCGCCACGTCATGCCACGCCAAGCCACATCCCGCCGCCTCATTTCGGTAATTGCTCCGGCGCTGCGCTACCGCCCGCTGCGGTCGCCGCCGGCGTCGCCTGCGCGAGGCGTCGCCTGGCTCCACGTCTTTATCCACAGCTAGCCCGCCTTAATTAACTTTGGAGTAACCAACCTTCTCTGACACCTTGCGAGATCCCACAAGTAGCCGTAGACCGCGTAGGTGCCAGTGACCCAGGTGTGAGCCCAAGAGAGGAGAGGAGGATTCATCGGAATCATGAGCTCCCTCCTCCACAAAGAATATTTTAGTCGAGTGTGAACGACATTCCTTGACCCTTATCTTGCCAGACGGCGCGGAATGTGGGAGGGCAATGGTAGGCGTTGGAGAAGAGTGGTTCAAGACCTGAAACGACGTATAATGGCATACACGGTAGAGATCACATGGAATGTGTGCAGTAGCAAGTTGCACCCTTTCTGTCAGAGTGAAGCGCATAGTAGCTCGCAGTTGTCATAATCTGTTGTGATTTAATAAGGTTTTGGAGCGAAAACAAGGTTGTTTACGGCAGTTTTTATTAGTGACTGGCGACTGAGTACAGAGTTACGCCGTAATTATCAGTGTATCCAGGGATTTTTAGAGTAAGTTTTTACGCGAAAACTAATAGTTTGCTGCACGATTGTTGATTGTACTAACCACATAAGATACGTAAATACGTAAGTTATGAATCAAGTATAATATATTTCGAAGAGCAACGAGACGAAAGGAAAATGGATAAATGCTTGTAAAAGTGCAAAATCGCTCTGAGCACTATGGGACCTAACTTCTGAGGTCATCAGTCCCCTAGAGCTTAGAACTACTTAAACCTAACTAACCGAAGGTCATCACACACATCCTTACCCGAGGCAGGATTCGAACCTGCGACTGTAGCGGTCGCGCGGTTCCAGAGTGTAAAAGTGCAGATTCGTTTTCAATTGAAAGTGCTCGTGTGTGCTCAAGACATTTTACTGATTCCGTTTATGAAACACATTTCAAAAGTCAACGGCTGAAAATTGTTTGGAAACGCAAGCTGAAGACTTAAGCTGTTCCAGCTGTAAATCTACCATCCTCCAGTGCTGATTCAGTATGTAGTAAAGAGCGTAATAATGAGAGAAATATTCTGGCGCAAAAACGAACCTACTGTAAATATGTGCCGGCCGGTGTGGCCGAGCGGTTCTAGGCGCTTCAGTCTGGAACCGCGCAACCGCTGCGGTCGCAGGTTCGAACCCAGCCTCTGGCATGGATGTATGTGATGTCCTTAGGTTAGTTAGGTTTAAGTTGTTCTAAGCTCTACGGGACTGATGACGTCAGAAGTTAAGTCCCATTGCGCTCAGAGCCATTTGAAACATTTTTGTAAAGATGTAGAAAATATTTTACAGGTAACTATGTTACCAACTAATGAATAAATTACTACTAGCCAAACGTTAACCGTGAAAAGAAATGTAAAAGAACGCAGATTTACAGGATCTCGATGTAGTGCTTGATTATTGAAATTAAAACGTCTTCAAAAAGTGATTCAGGGCTCTTTTTCTGACTTCGAACAACAAGTGGTTATGAAGGGGCGGTGCAGTAAGTAATCGTCTGAAGATATTGCAAAGGCTGTGACTTTATGTTGTCTATCTTATAAATCGTTATCTTATGTCAGGGACGTACTGAAAGATCCTATTTTTAGTGGAGTCACTACTGTAAGAAGACTCATGCAATTTAGTATTCCACCAGGTTTTATTGAGTAAAGCCTTAGAGTTCTGATAAGTCAAACAAAATTTGGAAAAGACATGGATATTAGCTTTGATGAAATGAAAGTAAAGAGTGATTTAAGTTTCGACCACGGAGAGCAGATTGTCAGTGGACCACACACCGTTGCTCAAGTTATGGTCATCAGGAGTTTTTTAGAAAAATGGATGCAGCCCATTTCTTATAACTTTCACACTCCCGTTCCTAAGGAATTGCTGACTGAAACGATTCAAGTAGTAGAAAACGTTGAATTTAAAATGAAATCAATTGTCTGTGATATGGGGTCATCGAACAGAAAACTTACAGGGTATCTAAAGGTTATATTTGATGCCTCAGGATTCGAAAATCCATTAAATTAAAACAGGTATAGGTTTTGTGTAATGTGCGTTATGGCTTCCAACTGTTCGGGAATCTCTGCCTGAAGATGGTAATCGACTAAAATCTGGCATTTACTCACGGAAGAACCGCTCTTAAAGTTATCTGAAAGGACAGGCCACCTGCCACAACCTTCCCGAGTCCAGTTATGTTGGTCAAAGTGGTTGACGTCCTTCAGAAGTTTGATACTAGCATTTCACCAACTACAGAAAAAAACAGTCCAACTAATATAAAGCTTAATAACAATAATAATCGACTAAACCATGGAAAATCTCTATTACATTCGTATCTGCGTATGACTTAAAACATGGATGCATCGTGGGCCTACAAGTTTGAACACATGTGGCGTAGCGACAGCACTCACAATTAAAATCGCTCAAAAGAGGAAAGGGCGCTGGACTTGATGGGATACCAGTTCGATTTTACACAGAGTACGCGAAGGAACTTGCCCCCCTTCGTGCAGTGGTGTACCGTAGGTCTCTAGAAGAGCGTAGCGTTCCAAAGGATTGGAAAAGGGCACAGGTCATCCCTGTTCTCAAGAAGGGACGTCGAACATATGTGCAGAACTATAGACCTATATCTCTAACGTAGATCAGTTGTAGAATTTTAGAACACGTATTATGTTCGAGTACAATGACTTTTCTGGAAAGTTGAAATCTACTCTGTAGGAATCAGCATGGGTTCCGAAAAAGACGATCGTGTGAAACCCAGCCAGCGCTATTCGTCCACGAGACTCAGAGGGCCATAGACACGGGTTCCCAGGTAGATGCCGTGTTTCTTGACTTCCGGTAGACGTTTGATACAGTTCCCCACAGTCGCTTAATGAACAAAGGAAGAGCATGTGGACTATCAGACCAATTGTTTGATTGGATTGAACAGTTCCTAGACAGAAGATCGCAGCATGTCATTCTCAATGGAGAGAAGTCTTCCGAAGTAAAAGTGATTTCAGGTGTGCCGCGGGCGAGTGTCGTAGGACCGTTGCTATTCACAATGTATATAAATGACCTTGTGGATAACATCGGAAGTTCACTGAGGCTTTTTGCGGATGATGCTGTAGTATATCGAAAGGTTGTAACAATGGAAAATTGTTCTGAAATGCAGGAGAATCTGCAACGAGTTGACGCATGGTGCAGGGAATGGTAACTGAATCCCAATGCAGACAAGTGTAATGTGCTGCGAATACACAGAAAGAAAGATCCTTTATCATTTAGCTACAAAATAGCAGGTCAGCAACTGGAGGCAGTTAATTCCATAAATTATCTGGGAGTAGGCATTAGGAGTGATTTAAAATGCAATGACCATATAAAATTAATCGTGGGTAAAGCAGATGCCAGACTGAGATTCATTGCAAGAATCCTAAGGAAATGCAGTCCGAAAAGAAAGGAAGTATGTTACAGTACACTTGTTCGCCAACTGCTTGAATACTGCTCACCGGTGAGGGATCCGTACCAGATAGGGTTGATAGAAGAGATAGAGAAGATCCAACGAAGAGAGGCGCGCTTCGTTACGGGGTGGTTTGGTGATCGCAAGAGCGTTACGGAGATGATAGATAAACACCAGTGGAGGACTCTGCAAGAGAGACGCTCAGTAGCTCGGTACGGGCTTTTGTTGAAGTTTCGAGAATATACCTTCACCGAGGAGTCAAGCTCCCTCCTACGTGTATCTCTCGAAGAGCTCATGAGGATAATCGGAGAGATTAGAATCCACACAGAGGCATACCGATAATCTTTCTTTCCACGATCAATACGAGACTGGAATAGAAGGGGGAACCGATAGAAGTACTCAAGCTACCCTCCGCCACACAACGTCAGGTGGCTTGCAGAGTATGGATGTAGATGTAGATGTAGACGTCACAGGTCACTGCCCACCTGCACGTGACCACTACCGTGTATTGTAGTATCCGCGCCTGAAACCTAGGCACTGCAAGGGGTGCGAAAAGCATTAAATGAAAGTAAACGAATTCAGAAAATTCAAAAGTGAAATTCAAGAAATCCGTAGGTCATTTCCAGTTCCATGAACGGTCGCCGAACGGACACCCAGAATCTAGAGGTCTTTATTGCTGACCTTAGTCTATTGCAGAATTCTGAAATACGTTTTATGCTCGCATTTTATGACGTTTCGCGAGACAGAAAATCAGCTCTGTAGCAATTACTGTGGATTCCGCAAAGAAAGATTGCATCAGACTCAACTAGCGCTGTTGTCCACGAGAGCAAGATAACAGTTGACACTGGCGCGTAAATTGATGCCATGTTCCTTCACTTTCAGAACGGATTTGATCCAGCTCCGCACTGCCGGCTTATAAACAAAATACGAGCAGACAGAATATCATACCAACTGTGTGACTGGATTTTATACGCAATCATCAAAATTTATTAATGAAATTGTGTATAACGTTTCGTGAATAAAGCTGTTAAATACAATGAAGTCGCAATAACAGAAAATTGTACCGAAATGTAGGAAGATCTGCATAGGATCGACTCTTAGTGCAGGGACTGGCAGTTGACCGATAAACAAATGTAGCTATTGCGTATAAATGGGCAAAAAGATACATTACCGTGTAATTGCAAGATTGCAGAACAATTATTGGAAGCAGTCATACTCATAATAAAATCTCCCCAGGAGTATGCACATACGGCATTTAACCACAAAATAGTAAATGGGGAGGGGCGTTACATTTTTACTAAACCATTGTCAATTTTACTACTCCATATTTTGTTCAAAGGAAGTCATAGTTTATAATTTATGCACTAGTTAACTAGAATTATAAGATCTACAATAGTCTGTCACATACGAAGAAAGTACAAACTGTCCTGTTTTAAATCCTATACTGAAAAAACCCGATTCTAGATTGGCGTAAACCGATAACTGATACAAACTGCAATCACCAATTTTATGGTGATTTGGTGACTTAGGGTTAAAGTCGAACAACCACATAAAATTAATCGCGGTTAAGGCAAGATCTAAACAATTCACGAAGGACATAGCTTATAAACCACGCTTCAATGATGACCTATTTAAACCGAAACCGTTTAATCCATTTTCCTCCATCTACATTAAAGTAAACTGAAACGAAATAATTTTACTATCACTACGTCGATCTGTCTAATTAAAAGTCCAGCATCTGAGGGTTCTAACAGTGTGAAAAACTGCTCTCTAAAACTAAGAGAGGATTCAAAAATTTTTATCTATGTTGAGAGTTGAGCACTAATATTCTAAATGAAAATCTGTATAGAAAAAAATATTCTTGTTTTAGCTATGCTTCTTTCTCTGTAAAAACATTTCAAGATTTCCGTGTGATTTAGAATTCGGTTACTAATGATTCGGCATCTGTCATAGCTTGTGGCTGTCTGCTTCTGGCACCCCTTTTGTTTTGACTACAACTTCGAGTAAAGGAGAATTATTTTGCTGCTTTTAAAGCAACAATGAACGAGAATTCTGACTGGTGTGACCGTTAGGTGGAGCGCGGGTCGTGTCCTGCTGTTTTCGGTCTTTCAGGGAACCGTCAAAGGAATTTCTTGTCCTTTCTGTTTCGGCGCTAGCAGTAAAGAAAGTTTTCTTTGCTATAGCGTCTATTTTTTTTGTTGACATGAGTTGCGTGAGCAACGACATGTGCCGAGGGGAATTTAATGTTACTGGAAGAAGAACATAGATATCAAACGTTATTCTGTGATCGAAGGGATACAAAGCGCCAATTCCGAACGAAAAGAAATATGACCTGTAGAAAATTGTCGAAGGACTCAAAGGTCGAACTGAAGACGTGAGGCAGACGACAAATTTGTTACATGCATGCAGCAGGCCAGAATGGAGTCAACACACACAAGTATCATAATTCTTTTGATTAAAAATGAAAAGAACACTATAATGAAAGGAAACAAGTGCGAATATATATGTATTGTCTTTGTGGTCGACAGTACAGAGACTGGTTTGATGTAGCTCTCCATGCTACTATATCCTGTACACGCTTCTTCATCTCACAGTACCTACTGCAACCTACATCCTTCTGAATCTGCTTAGTGTATTCATGTCTTGTTTTCCCCTCTTCAATTTTTACCCTCCACGCTGTCCTTCACTACTAAATTGGTGATTACCCTCCTCGCTGTCCTCCAATACTAAATTGGTGATCCCTTGATGCCTCAGGCCATGTTCTTCCAACCGAGCCCTTCTTCTAGTCAAGTTGTATCACAAATCTCTCTTCTCCCCAATTCTATTCAATGCCTCGTCATTAGTTATGTGGTCTCCCATCTAATCTTCAGCATTCTTCTGTAGCACCACATTTCGAAAGCTTCTATTCTTTTCTTGTCTAAACTATTTATCTTCCATGTTTCACTTCCATACATCGCTAAACTCCACACAAATACTTTCAGATACGACTTCCTGACATTTAAGTCTATATCGGATGTTAACAAACTTCTCTTTTTCAGAAACGCTTTCCTTGCCATTGCCAGTCTACATTTTATATCCTCTCTACTTCGACCATCATCAGTTATTTTGCTCTTCAAATAGCAAAACTCATTTACTTCTTTAAATGCCTCATTTGCTAATCTAATTCCCTCAGCAGCATCTGATTTAATAAGACTACATTCCATTATTCTCGTTGTGCTTTTGTTGATGTTCACCTTATATCCTCCTTTCAAGAAACTTTCCATTCCGTTGAACTGCTCCTCCAGGTCCTTTGCTGTTTCTGACAGAAATACAGTTTCATCGGTGAACCTCAAAGTTTTCATTCTTTTCCATGAATTTTAATTCCTACTCCGAATATTTCTTTTGCCTCCTTTACTGCTTGCTCAATATACAGATTGAATAACATCGGGGATAGGCTACAACCCTGTCTCAGTCACTTCCCAACAACTGCTTCCCTTTCATGCCACCTAGTTTTTGTACAAATTGTAAATAGCCTTTCGCTCTCTGGATTTTACCTCTGCCGCCTTCAGAATTTGAAAGAGAGTATTCCACTCAACATTGTCAAAAGCTTTCTCTAAGTCTGCAAATGCTAGAAACATAGGTTTGCCTTTCCTTAATCTATCTTCTGAGACAAGTCGTAGGGTCAGTATTGCCTCATGTGTTCCAACATTTCTACGGAATCCAAACTGATCTTCCCCGAGGTCGGTTTCTATCAGTTTTTCCATTCGTCTGTAAAGAATTTGCGTTAGTATTTTGCAGCTGTGACTTATTAAAGTGATAGTTCGGTAATTTCCACATCTGTCAACACCTGCTTTCTTTGGGATTGAAATTATTATATTTTTCTTGAAGTCTGGGGGTATTTCGCCTGTCTCGTACATCTTGCTCACCAGATGGTAGAGTTTTGTCAGGACTGCCTCTCCCAAGCCTGTCAGTAGTTCTAATGGAATGTTGTCTACTCCCGGGGCCTTGTTTCGACTCAGATCTTTCAGTGCTCTGTCAAACTCTTCACGCAGTATCGTAACTCCCATTTCATTTTCATCTACATTCTCTTCCATTTCCATAATATTGTCCGCAAGTACATCGCCCTTGTATAGACCCTCTATATACTCCTTCCACCTTTCTGCTTTCCCTTCTTTGCTTAGAACTGGGTTTCCATCTGAGCTCTTCATATTCATACAAGTGGTTCTCTTTTCTCCAAAGGTCTCTTTAATTTTCCCGTAGGCAGTATCTATCTTACCCTTAGTGAGGTGAGCCTCTACATCCTTACATTTGTCCTCTAGCCATCCCTGCTTAGCCATTTTGCACTTCCTGTCGATCTCATTTTTGAGACGTTTGTATTCCTTTTTGCCTGCTTCATTTACTGCATTTTTATATTTTCTCCTTTCATCAATTAAATTCAATATTCCTTCCGTTACCCAAGGGTTTCTATTAGCCCTCGTCTTTTTACCTACTTGATCCTCTGCTGCCTTCACTATTTCATCACTCATAGCTACCCATTCTTCTTCTACTGTATTTCTTTCCCCAATTCCTATCAATTGTTCTCTTATGCTCTCCCTGAAACTCTGTACAACCTCTGGTTTACTCAGTTTATCCAGGCCCCATCTCCTTAACTTCCCTCCTTTTTGCAGTTTCTTCAGTTTTAATCTACAGTTCATAACCAATAGATTGTGGTCAGAGTCCACATCTGCCCCTGGAAATGTCTTACAATTTAAAACCTGGTTCCTAAATCTCTGTCTTACCATTATCTAATCTATCTGAAACCTTCCACTATCTTCATGGTTCTTCCATGTATACAAACTTCTTTCAAGGTTCTTGAACCAGGTGTTAGCTATGATTAAGTATGCTTTGTGCAAAATTCTACCAGCCCGCTTCCTCTTTCATTCGTTACTCCCATTCCATATTCACCTGTTACGTTTCCTTCTTTTCCTTTTCCTACTATCGAATTCCAGTCAGCCATGACGATAAAAGTTTCGCCTCCTTTCACTATCTGAATAACTTCAAACATTTCATCAATCTCTTCGTCATCTGCGGAGCTAGTTGGCATATAAACTTGTACTACTGTAGTAGGCGTAGGCTTTGTGTGTATCTTGGCCATAATAATGCGTTCACTATGCTCTTTGTAGTAGCTTACCCGCACTCCTATATTTTATTCATTATTAAACCTACTCCTGCATTACCCCTATTTCATTTTGTATTTACACCCCTATAGTCACCTGACCAGAAGTCTTGTTCCTCATGACACCGAACTTCACTAATTCCCACTATATCTAACTTTAACCTATCCGTTTCCCTTTTCAAATTTTCTAACCTACCTGCCCGATTAAGGGATCTGACATTCCACGCTCCGATCCGTAGAACACCATCTTTCTTTCTCCTGATAATATAAGTATTATACTAATTAAAATTAAAAATATACGAAAGAACTGAATATTGCCGTTGCTTGTATTCTCGCTGTCTGTCATTTCACGGCTAGTGCATCACTGTTGGCGAATTCTGATATTAAATAAAAATGGCTTACCCGGAATCACGGTAACTGCCCTCTAACTATACAGCAGATTGTATCAAGTAACCTATTTGACAGATTGCATGTATGTGTCACGTTTCGTAACTTGTACATTACTGACGTTCCTTATACGCACTTTAATAAAAGCCTCTCTCGATGGAGGTTCGAAACCTCCCTCG
Source organism: Schistocerca cancellata (assembly GCF_023864275.1). Taxonomy (NCBI): domain Eukaryota; kingdom Metazoa; phylum Arthropoda; class Insecta; order Orthoptera; family Acrididae; genus Schistocerca; species Schistocerca cancellata. The sequence continues at coordinate 184,380,785 of NC_064627.1, read as the reverse complement.
GGCATGGGTGTGTGTGGTGATCTTAGTTTAAGTTAGTTTAAGTAGTGTGTAACTCTAGAGACGAATGACATTGTCAGTTTGGTCCCTTAGGAATTCACACACATTTAAACACATTTCTTTAATAAAATACTTGCATGCTTTGCGTACGTCACTGCAGATACCAGAAACTACGACTGATAGCAGCTATGAAATTCGAAACAGTCCTGAATTCACTGTATCCGGCTGCTAATAACCAGAGTTTTAATGCTAGCCTTTCTTCATGTTATGCTGGTCGTCAGTAATTAGTGTTCTGCTTAAAATTTACTCCTCAGTTTTAATGAGAAACCAGCAAAAAGCGTCAACTGAGATGCGGGGCGTTCAGAGCATAAGGGAATCAAATCCATTTTTGGTCATTTTGAACTTATTCCAGTTTTAAGTACTGTTTATGAAGATACTTTCAGAGCATAAACGATTCGTGTCCAGATACTGTAAATGAGTTCTCTAGGGTTGGCAACAGTGTTAAGCAGTGAGACAAGCAGTCTTTTGTTCAGAGCACAATGGGAACATGTCGACTGTCACAGTTTCAGTGGTTTGTTTTGTCGATGTTTGAGTTCAGATTAAAGCGTCCTGTTGATTATGAGTGATTCATCTACAGATATTGAAGATAATGCGTCTGAGTATCAGCGTTCTAGCTCAGGTAAGCAAATAACTTTGTAAATTTGGTAAGTGAGAATAATCTAAAGTGCTAATAACCAGGTTGGGCCGTTGAGATTCAATGAATGATAACAATATTTGCGGTACTATCTCAGTCATTGTATTTTAAACGAGTATTAGCACGTTCTTCTTTCAGCGCAGGAGAGAACACAGGTCCTTAGAAAGGCGGTGCTTCTGTATCAGCCGAAAATAATGTCTGCTGTCAAGGTGGGACAGAGAGCAGGGAAGTAAGGCTTTCACGGTACCGGGAGAAGTGTAAGAAGAGAATTAGGCAACGGCAGAAGGGGTCGGGGCGGAAGATACTACGGGAAAGGGCATAAAGCTGTAAGGTCACAGTGTACTTAAGGAATAAGAGAGAGAACACGTTTTCATACCTTCTGGAAACGTAATGATTACAGTAGGCAAAGTGTGTACCTTTGGGGACCTATTCAGTCAGGTCTGATGATGAGTTCTCGGAAAAGAGCTGGTTCCGAAAATTCTAAAGTCATTACCTTTAAATATTTATTAATAATTGTAGTCAGATCTGTCAGGATATGTAGCCCCTACACATAATTAAGTTATCATATATTAAGACTCGTGTCCTGCCCGAAACAGTAACATCAAAATGTCATTGTCCCTCACAAAGTTAGGTCAAGATCCGAGCGCGAAGTCACAGCCATTGATCACAAATTCTGGCTAACATTCTTACTAACCTAACGATGATGATTTCAGTTTAATGGAGAACGCCAGTAGCCCAATTTCGCACATTTGTGCACCAGATGATATCTTTAAGACAAGAAAAGTAAACGTCCCTCAGACATGAGGTCACTGAAATGAAGTTCTCAGTCTTCTCATCCTCCATAAACTTGCAGAATTCAGTAAGAAACAGAAGGAAAAAGGTTGTTGGTTACAGCAGCAACTGGCTAACTATGAGTTGGTTACGTAATGAAACAGAATATCCTTTTATCTTGATTTTTGAAGTATACTCTGAATCGCGATGTGCAATTTGACGAAGTTGACTTCTGAAAGAAGTTTTGCTATTTCACAACATATTGCGACGTCCAGCAGGGTCCTCTTAGTACCAAACGCCTAGCAGTCACAAGAATATAAGGACATGAAATATTTCCTGCTATACATTCCACCGGCCGATCACCAGTTTTTCAAGAATCGACAGTGTGACACGGGCACAACAGTTTCTTCAGCTCCTCAAGAGCAAGTAGACAAAAGCGGATACAATTTTCTTTATACTTGAATTGCGTAATGTCCCCAATGGAAACATTTGCTATAAGCAGATACAGAGAGTACAATTATAATTATATATTCAAGAAACATATTTTATTTACTGTTTCATTTATAAAACTGGAAGACCACAATAAGGGGGAAGATACAAGAACAATACATTCAGTGTACAAAAGAATCAAGTCCAAAATTTTACTTTTCCAATCACGGTATCATGTTACAGCACTTTCTTTAATATGAGAATTAAATCTACAAAATAACTTCTGTCATTCAAACTCTTTCTTTTGCTTAATTATTCCGCAAGAACTTCGCCTATTTTTCTCAAAACTTTCTTATTGTTATTTGATTCACTTGTGCACTGAACGCCCCCTGTGTGCAACGCTTTGGAGAAGTGCTAAGAACAGCAGGAAGTGCAATTCAGTTTTAAGGGTAGTACCTCCACTGAGTTAACGTTTACGTGCATTTCCCGACACTTTATCAGAACCAGCTTTACTAAAAATTGGGCGTTTTGGAGTAATCTTTAAAGCTGTATATCAATAAAAGTGCGTATTTTCGTAGTACACTTGTATAAACACGAAAACCACAAACTATGGCGTGTTAGCTTCGCAACCACTAAACTCAGCATTTCGGCCGCTCGGCTATCACGTGTTCTCTTCCATTTGCTCCCGTGTAAATGCCTATTCGTAGGTGCAGGTATTGATGGTACATATTAGCGAATCCATTCGGGTTCGCTTTTGGTCGCTTTGGTGTAAAGGGGGCTTATTGTATGTTCCCTAATTTCGATATTTGTAGTTGTCGACTTTTCCTCTGTTTCTCCTTAATCGAAATTCTGTTGCTGCTGATGTGTGTAGTAACTATTCCGAGCTGCCTTTCATACCTGTGTGCAGTGATTTTTGACCTGATGCAAAACATGGGCCAACGACAAAACCGCTAACACACGCCCGGACGCCAAATCTCACTAGGCTCTGGATGAATACTTCAGATGCTGTAAATATTTGACTAGCGTTGTTAAAGCATATATTCATGTTGGCTTCACTGTGTTCAAACATTACTTTGAGTGATTTCCAAACATTTGTTGACAGAGGTTGTGCATTTATCTACAGTAAACACTCGCTCTTATTTGCAGAGGACGATAGAATCAAGTATTTGCTATCGCACACAATGGCAGTTCTATTGGCAACAAAAAAAGTAATAGCAGCTTTCAATTCGTGAAAAACAACGTTCTCCTATTTTTGATTTGAAATATTAACACGGTTAAGATCTCATGAAGGAAGGAAAAACGTAGAGCACAACAATTTATGGAATATTTTAAATCTAAAGTGGGTTATTTTCCACAGGAGAATGTCAAAAGGGGAGGACTGTTTACTTAGGATCACGTGATGCGTCCTGACCGGTATTTCCATCTAGCTTCCGACTTTATAATGACAAGATGGAATATGCACTAGAGATCACAACAAGCGGTTTCCGGCATTTTGTCCTGTTCTTGGTGTCGAGAGATATGGCGCTGTGTTCCATGCAGCGCTTGTAAATATTATGGGTTCTACTATTTAAATGCTGTATAATATATTAAAGCTATTTGGAGTATATTGCTATTACATCAGTGCCAGAATTTTATGGCGAGAAGAATAAGTTACATAATATGTGGAGATTAAGCCATACTCAGTGGTGCACCATCTGTTTCCTTCAATCAGCATGTCTTCTACCATGAAACACGTAATACGAAGGCGTTTAATAGTTAATGCAACACATTTTTTTCTGAAAGCAGGTTGCGTTTATTCAGGGTTCCAGTACATCATATTATTCCTCGATCTTCTGTCTGCAGAACCCCGTTTTTCAGGGTAATCTCCGTTCACTTTAGCGGTATGCCCGCATGATACCACTCTGCTGACCAATGTCGGAGTGAACTTCTTGCTTCATCACTAACCTCCCAGTCAACCATGTAAGGTTTTCCGCAGAGTGCATCCTTCACTGGGCCTATAACAGCTATTTCCGACCTATTTTGTATCTGTATCGATATTTCTATGGCAATGTTTAGTATTGTTCACGTAGTGTGTTCTATTTATCATGGAAGTTCTTATTTCATCTATGTGAACTTTTGAACGATGTTTTTTAAATTATGCTTCTGGACTTAAATAACTCATGGAATGATTGTTATATAATGTACTGTAAAAGACTTCGTCCATAGTCAGGGAATGTAGGTTTGAATGTAAAAGGTGTGGGGAAGCCCCGCAGCTACGGAAGTAGTAGCCTGGTGGAGTGGAAAAGGTGTGATTGGCGTGCAAGTGGCAACTCGTCCTTTGTGACGGGTAAGGAGTCTGGACTGAGCAGTGCTATTGTTAACGTCTCGCTAGCAGTAGCGGATCATTGTGGCTCACATTCTTGTAGTTTTAAGGCCAAAAGAGCTTAAAAGCAATGTTTATGGGCCTCTGATTCTGTATTTGGTGATGATACTATCATGGTACTGCTTTTGGCCCTATAAAAGTATAATTACGATTTCAAGAAGATCAGTATTGGGGTGAGGTCAACAGTACTGCCATGACTGCATCACCGCCATGGTAACAGCCACTGTAAATCAGGCCACCAGTACCACCAGCCGTCCACTAAATTCTTTATACACTCCTGGAAATGGAAAAAAGAACACATTGACACCGGTGCGTCAGACCCACCATACTTGCTCCGGACACTGCGAGAGGGCTGTACAAGCAATGATCACACGCACGGCACAGCGGACACACCAGGAACCGCGCTGTTGGCCGTCGAATGGCGCTAGCTGCGCAGCATTTGTGCACCGCCGCCGTCAGTGTCAGCCAGTTTGCCGTGGCATACGGAGCTCCATCGCAGTCTTTAACACTGGTAGCATGCCGCGACAGCGTGGACGTGAACCGTATGTGCAGTTGACGGACTTTGAGCGAGGGCGTATAGTGGGCATGCGGGAGGCCGGGTGGACATACCGCCGAATTGCTCAACACGTGGGGCGTGAGGTCTCCACAGTACATCGATGTTGTCGCCAGTGGTCGGCGGAAGGTGCACGTGCCCGTCGACCTGGGACCGGACCGCAGCGACGCACGGATGCACGCCAAGACCGTAGGATCCTACGCAGTGCCGTAGGGGACCGCACCGCCACTTCCCAGCAAATTAGGGACACTGTTGCTCCTGGGGTATCGGCGAGGACCATTCGCAACCGTCTCCATGAAGCTGGGCTACGGTCGGGCACACCGTTAGGCCGTCTTCCGCTCACGCCCCAACATCGTGCAGCCCGCCTCCAGTGGTGTCGCGACAGGCGTGAATGGAGGGACGAATGGAGACGTGTCGTCTTCAGCGATGAGAGTCGCTTCTGCCTTGGTGCCAATGATGGTCGTATGCGTGTTTGGCGCCGTGCAGGTGAGCGCCACAATCAGGACTGCATACGACCGAGGCACACAGGGCCAACACCCGGCATCATGGTGTGGGGAGCGATCTCCTACACTGGCCGTACACCACTGGTGATCGTCGAGGGGACACTGAATAGTGCACGGTACATCCAAACCGTCATCGAACCCATCGTTCTACCATTCCTAGACCGGCAAGGGAACTTGCTGTTCCAACAGGACAATGCACGTCCGCATGTATCCCGTGCCACCCAACGTGCTCTAGAAGGTGTAAGTCAACTACCCTGGCCAGCAAGATCTCCGGATCTGTCCCCCATTGAGCATGTTTGGGACTGGATGAAGCGTCGTCTCACGCGGTCTGCACGTCCAGCACGAACGCTGGTCCAACTGAGGCGCCAGGTGGAAATGGCATGGCAAGCCGTTCCACAGGACTACATCCAGCATCTCTACGATCGTCTCCATGGGAGAATAGCAGCCTGCATTGCTGCGAAAGGTGGATATACACTGTACTAGTGCCGACATTGTGCATGCTCTGTTGCCTGTGTCTATGTGCCTGTGGTTCTGTCAGTGTGATCATGTGATGTATCTGACCCCAGGAATGTGTCAATAAAGTTTCCCCTTCCTGGGACAATGAATTCACGGTGTTCTTATTTCAATTTCCAGGAGTGTATTTGACACTCTGTAAATGGACTAGGTATCTGTGAAATGTGGTTGATTTTATTAATAACCGTGGTGTTGCTAAAAACTCTACTTTACAGCCGTTATTATCCCAAATCACAAACCTGGACAGGAATCCTATCCTAGTGAATTTAATTCCGAGTGTCCTTATCTGTCAAGGAAAGACTTATTCGGCAGCTGTAGAGATGGTTATGATTGCTTTCTAATGTGTGGAGTTATAATGTTTAAAGTTAAGTTTTATAGTTTGAGAAATAAATCTCTTCCAGCTCAATTTTGACCAATCTGCAGCATTTCTTAAATTTGCCTTACTTGAAAAGCTGCCTAAAAACAGTACATCTACATCTACATCCGTACTCCGCAAGCCACCTGACGGTGTGTGGCGGAGGGTACTTTGAGTACCTCTATCGGTTCTCCCTTCTATTCCAGTCTCGTATTGTTCGTGGAAAGAAAGATTGTCGGTATGCCTCTGTGTGGGCTCTAATCTCTCTGATTTTATCCTCATGGTCTCTTCGCGAGATATACGTAGGTGGGAGCAATATACTGCTCGACTCCTCGGTGAAGGTATATTCTCGAAACTTCAACAAAAGCCCGTACCGAGCTACTGAGCGTCTCTCCTGGAAAGTCTTCCACTGGAGTTTATCCATCATCTCCGTAACGCTTTCGCGATTACCAAATGATCCTTTAACGAAGCGCGCCGCTCTCCGTTGGATCTTCTCTATCTCTTCTATCAACCCTATCTGGTACCGATCCCAAACCGGTGAGCGCTATTCAAGCAGTGGGCGAAGAAGTGTACTGTAACTTACTTCCTTTGTTGTCGGGTTGCATTTCCTTAGGACTCTTCCAATGAATTTCAGTCTGGCATCTGCTTTAACGACGATCAACTTTATATGATCATTCCATTTTAAATCACTCCTAATGCCTACTCCCAGATAATTTATGGAATTAACTGCTTCCAGTTGCTGACCTGCTATATTGTAGTTAAATGATAAAGGATCTTTCTTTCTGTGTATTCGCAGCACATTACACTTGTCTAGATTGAGATTCAATTGCCATTCCCTGCTCCATGCGTCAATTCGTTGCAGATCCTCCTGCATTTCAGTAAAATTTTCCATTGTTAAAACCTCTCGATATACCACAGCATCATCCGCAAAAAGCCTCAGTGAACTTCCGATGTTATCCACAAGGTCATTTATGTATATTGTGAATAGCAACGGTCCTACGACACTCCCCTGCGGCACACCTGAAATCACTCTTACTTCAGAAGACTGCTGCGTTCTGTTATCTAGGAACTCTTCAATCCAATCACACAATTGGTCTGATAGTCCATATGCTCTCACTCTGTTAATTAGACGACTGTGGGGAGCTGTATCGAACGCCTTGCGGAAGTCAAGAAACACGGCATCCACCCGGGAACCCGTGTCCATGGCCCTCTGAGTCTCGTGGACGAATAGCGCGAGCTGGGTTTCACACGACCGTCTTTTTCGAAACCCATGCTGATTCCTACAGAGTAGATTTCTAGTCTCCAGGAAAGTCATTACACTCGAACATAATACGTGTTCCAAAATTCTACAAGTGATCGACGTTAGAGATATAGGTCTATAGTTCAGCACATCTGTTCGACGTCCCTTCTTGAAAACGGGGATGACCTGTGCCCTTTTCCAATCATTTGGAACGCTACGCTCTTCTAGAACTCTCTACCGGAACTTCAAGCGCTGATAGAAAGCACCGAAGCTGAAATCGTTATAGGTACAGAAAGCTGGCTGAAGCCAGAGATAAATTCTGCCGAAATTTTTACAAAGGCACAGACGGTGTTTAGAAAGGATAGATTGCATGCAACCGGTGGTGGAGTGTTCGTCGCTGTTAGTAGTAGTTTATCCTGTAGTGAAGTAGAAGTGGATAGTTCCTGTGAATTATTATGGGTGGAGGTTACACTCAACAACCGAGCTAGGTTAATAATTGGCTCCTTTTACCGACCCCCCGACTCAGCAGCATTAGTGGCAGAGCAACTGAGAGAAAATTTGGAATACATTTCACATAAATTTTCTCAGCATGTTATGGTCTTAGGTGGAGATTTCAATTTACCAGATATAGACTGGGACACTCAGATGTTTAGGACGGGTGGTAGGGACAGAGCATCGAGTGACATTATACTGAGTGCACTATCCGAAAATTACCTCGAGCAATTAAACAGAGAACCGACTCGTGGAGATAACATCTTGGACCTACTGATAACAAACAGACCCGAACTTTTCGACTCTGTAAGTGCAGAACAGGGAATCAGTGATCATAAAGCCGTTGCAGCATCCCTGAATATGGAAGTTAATAGGAATATAAAAAAAGGGAGGAAGGTTTATCTGTTTAGCAAGAGTAATAGAAGGCAGATTTCCGACTACCTAACAGCTCAAAACGAAAATTTCTGTTTCGACACTGACAATGTTGAGTGTTTATGGAAAAAGTTCAAGGCAATCGTAAAATGCGTTTTAGACAGGTACGTGCCGAGTAAAACTGTGAGGGACGGTAAAAACCCACCGTGGTACAACAACGAAGTTAGGAAACTACTGCGAAAGCAAAGAGAGCTTCACTCCAAGTTTAAACGCAGCCAAAACCTCTCAGACAAACAGAAGCTAAACGATGTCAAAGTTAGCGTAAGGAGGGCTATGCGTGAAGCGTTCAGTGAATTCGAAAGTAAAATACTAGGTACCGACTTGACAGAAAATCCTAGGAAGTTCTGGTCTTACGTTAAATGTGTAAGTGGCTCGAAACATCATGTCCAGACACTCCGGGATGATGATGGCATTGAAACAGAGGATGACAAGCGTAAAGCTGAAATACTAAACACCTTTTTCCAAAGCTGTTTCACAGAAGAAGACCGCACTGCAGTTCCTTCTCTAAATCCTTGCACCAACGAAATAATGGCAGACATCGAAATAAGTGTCCAAGGAATAGAAAAGCAACTGAAATCACTCAACAGAGGAAAGTCCACTGGACCTGACGGGATACCAATTCGATCCTACACAGAGTACGCGAAAGAACTTGCCCCCCTTCTAACAGCCGTGTACCGCAAGTCTCTAGGGGAACAGAAGGTTCCAAATGATTGGAAAAGAGCACAGGTAGTCCCAGTCTTCAAGAAGGGTCGTCGAGCAGATGCGCAAAACTATAGGCCTATATCTCTGACGTCGATCTGTTGTAGAATTTTAGAACATGTGTTTTGCTCGAGTATCATGTCGTTTTTGGAAACTCAGAATCTGCTATGTAGGAATCAACATGGATTCCGGAAACAGCGATCGTGTGAAACCCAACTCGCTTTATTTGTTCATGAGACCCAGAAAATATTAGATACAGGCTCCCAGGTAGATGCTATTTTTCTTGACTTCCGGAAGACGTTCGATACAGTTCCGCACTGTCGCCTGATAAACAAAGTAAGAGCCTACGGAATATCAGACCAGCTGTGTGGCTGGATTGAAGAGTTTTTAGCAAACAGAACACAGCATGTTGTTATCAACGGAGAGACGTCTACAGACGTTAAAGTAACCTCTGGCGTGCCACAGGGGAGTGTTATGGGACCATTGCTTTTCACAATATATATAAATGACCTAGTAGATAGTGTCGGAAGTTCCATGCGGCTTTTCGCGGATGATGCTGTAGTATACAGAGAAGTTGCAGCATTAGAAAATTGTAGCGAAATGCAGGAAGATCTGCAGCGGATAGGCACTTGGTGCAGGGAGTGGCAACTGACCCTTAACATAGACAAATGTAATGTATTGCGAATACATAGAAAGAAGGATCCTTTATTGTATGATTATATGATAGCGGAACAAACACTGGTAGCAGTTACTTCTGTAAAATATCTGGGAGTATGCGTGCGGAACGATTTGAAGTGGAATGATCATATAAAATTAATTGTTGGTAAGGCGGGTACCAGGTTGAGATTCATTGGGAGAGTCCTTAGAAAATGTAGTCCATCAACAAAGGAGGTGGCTTACAAAACACTCGTTCGACCTATACTTGAGTATTGCTCATCAGTGTGGGATCCGTACCAGATCGGGTTGACGGAGGAGATAGAGAAGATCCAAAGAAGAGCGGCGCGTTTCGTCACGGGGTTGTTTGGTAACCGTGATAGCGTTACGGAGATGTTTAACAAACTCAAGTGGCAGACTCTGCAAGAGAGGCGCTCTGCATCGCGGTGTAGCTTGCTCGCCAGGTTTCGAGAGGGTGCGTTTCTGGATGAGGTATCGAATATATTGCTTCCCCCTACTTATACCTCCAGAGGAGATCACGAATGTAAAATTAGAGAGATTAGAGCGCGCACAGAGGCTTTCAGACAGTCGTTCTTCCCGCGAACCATACGCGACTGGAACAGGAAAGGGAGGTAATGACAGTGGCACGTAAAGTGCCCTCCGCCAAACACCGTTGGGTGGCTTGCGGAGTATAAATGTAGATGTAAATGTAGATGTAGAGACCTACGGTACACCGCTGCAAGAAGGGGGGCAAGTTCCTTCGCGTACTCTGTGTAAAATCGAACTGGTATCCAATCAGGTCCAGCGGCCTTTCCTCTTTTGAGCGATTTTAATTGTTTCTCTATCCCTCTGTCGTCTATTTCGATGTTTACCATTTTGTCATCTGTGCGACAGTCTATAGAAGGAACTACAGTGCAGTCTTTCTCTGTGAAACAGCCTTGGAAAAAGACACTCAGTATTTCGGCCTTTTGTCTGTCATCCTCTGTTTCAGTACCATTTTGGTCACAGAGTGTCTGGACATTTTGTTTTGATCCAGCTACCGCTTTGACATAAGACCGAAATTTCTTAGGATTTTCTGCCAAGTCAGTACATAGAACTTTACTTTCGAATTCATTGAACGCCTCTCGCATAGACCTTCTCACACTACATTTCGCTTCGCGTAATTTTTGTTTGTCTGCAAGGCTTTGGCTATGTTTATGTTTGCTGTGAAGTTCCCTTTGCTTCCGCAGCACGTTTAGATTACTGTGTTGTAGTGTGAACAGGTATAGAGGAAGAGTTTAGTGTATGTATCAAGGGAGGTCAGGTTAGCCTTAGCACTGCTTTCTACTTTCTTATATTGCTTGAGACAAAAATGCCTAATTAGGCTGGCGACCGAGTTTAAAATGTAATGTTCCAACTCGTTTTTGTGTTTGGAGAACGTTTGTTCCCTGACCCACTTGTTTACTGTTAGTTATACTGTGCTGGATTGTTTCGGATACGAATCCCAGTTTGATTGTTCTGTTACCATTAGGTTATCTCAAGGTCAGTACTTCTCAAAAATTCCTCGCAGAAGTATAATGTTAGTATCGACTGTCGTTTCATGTAGTCAATGTGTAAGTAGGCTGTCTAGTTTTTTGTGTTGGTAACGCCACGTAGCGCTCTGTATGAAAATCACTGACTCTGCTGTGTGAAGGGTGTAGCTGGTTTGCATTGTTGGAGTATATGCTATTGTAGTGTTGGGCAGTTGGCTGTTAACAGTGCGTTGCGTTGCGCAGTTGGAGGTGAGCCGCCAGCAGTGGTGGATGTCGGGAGAGAAATGGCGGAGTTTTGAGAGCGGATGATGTGGACGTGTGCCCATCAGAGACAGTAAATTTCTAAGACTGGATGCCATGAACTGATATATGACTTTTGAACACTATTAAGGTAAATACATTATATGTTCTTTATCAAAATCTTTCATTTCCTAACTATGTCTATCAGTAGTTAGTGACTTCAGTAGTTATGATCTTTTATTTAGCTGGCAGTATTGGCGCTCGCTGTATTGCAGTAGTTCGAGTAATGAAGGTTTTTGTGAGGTAAGTGATTCATGAAAGGTATAGGTTATTGTTAGTCAGGGCCATTATTTTGTAGGGATTATTAAAAGTCAGATTGCGTTGCGCTAAAAATATTGTGTGTCAGTTTAGTGATGATCAGAATAAGTAAAGAGAGAAATGTCTGAGTACGTTCAGTTTTGCTCAGATGTTTGAAAATCAAATAACGTAAGGGGTTTACCAGCACAGTAATGCACTAATTTTTCTAAGGGGACGTTTCAAATGTTACTGTTACAGGCCAAACGGATTGCAGTCGGAAGGTGCGAGATTCTGACTGTAGGGTGACTGAGGAAGAACAGTCCAACGGAGTTTTGTTAGCTGAAGCGACTCTCTGTGCTTTTGTTTACTGTCAGGTCTCTATGGACATTCTGGAAGCGCCTGCAAATAACTGCGACGCTCTGGTTTTCCAATAAAAGAAACTCAATGATAGGTCTTTACTTAGAACTCCCATTCTTTAGAGACGCCATTGTGAAGTCTTCATCAAGCTCCACCGCCTGTTGGAATTTCATGAAACTATACGTGCTGAAAAGGGAGTATTCCACGATGCCCCACAACAAATTCCGCATTTTTCCAGCCGAAGTTTGCTGAGAATAAATGTGTTGCACTACTTATTCAACACCCCTCGTATCTTTTAATGTCTTAAGAATATCTGCTGTCATGAAAACAGAAATTTGTGTCAGATGCCAACAGCTGATATTTCTAAATGTTTTTACGTTGTTACTGGTTTTCGATAATACTTCTTCTTAACCTGTTTTCACATATTGATTACTGGTGTGTGGTGCAGTAATTATTTAACAAAATATTGCATACAATACTGACAAGAGCTCCTCTACTGTAACACTTTTAAATTTCATTACAATATTTGTTGCGACGCATTTGGCCTGTTGTACCTTAGAACAGTTTTTTTGCATTTGCAGAAAACCTAATTTTCCGGAGTAATGTTTGGAATGTCAGAAGGAGACCACAGCATACACACAAAGTGAATGCAGTCATTTCAAGCTGGAATAAGAAAATACATTAAATCTTTACTACAGGGCTGGCTACAGGCCAAAACCTGAGAATAAAAGTGGTATGTCACACTTTCTCTGACCCGTATAGGAAAATTAGGAACAGGTTGATATCCACGCTACTGCTCTCATATCGTTCGTAATGTATTTGTCAACTGGTGGCCTGTGAGGCACTAATGTCTTTTGGGGACAGTAATTTACCGACTCATTTCCCGCATTGGGGATGGAGAGAGTTTAAGCAGCAAATTGATTCGTCTCCTATGGGAGTAATTGTTAATCTATTTGTCTTTTCCCGAGCACATCCCCGGTAGCAAACAATTACCCCGATAATGTGACTGTCAGTGCCAATTACAACAGCTAACGCGGTAATATATCTCTTCAGGCACTGTTTCAGTACGTTCGCAATGTAAATAACACCACTCACTACAGACAGTCCACTGAGGATTATTCAGAACATTCCATGTAAGGGTGTTTACTTATTTACTGTATGGTAAAACTGAAAAGCAAATGACGTAAATAACGCGAAAGTAAGGCACGAAAGAAATAAACAAATATACTAGCTAATTAGTATACAAATGGGCCAACGGCCTTGCTGCAGAGGTAACACCAGTTCCCGTGCCGGCCGCGGTGGTCTAGCGGTTCTGGCGCTGCAGTCCGGAACCGCGGGACTGCTACAGTCGCAGGTTCGAATCCTACCTCGGGCATGGGTGTGTGTGATGTCCTTAGGTTAGTTAGGTTTAAGTAGTTCTACGTTCGAGGGGACTGATGACCTGAGATGTTAAGTCCTATAGTGCTCAGAGCCATTTGAACCAGTTCCCGTCAGATCACCGAAACTAAGCGCGGTTAGGCTTGGCTAGCACTTAGATGAGTTACGGTCCGGGTGCGCCGAGTGCTATTGACACGCAAAGTGCAGTCAGCCCTTATAAGGTCAATTGAGAAGCTACTTGATTGAGAAGTAGCGGATCCGGTCATGAACACTGACAACAGCCATGAGAACGGTGTGTTTACCATACGCTCCTCCACATCCGCATCCAGTGACACCTATCAGCTGAGGATGACATGGCGGTCAGTCGGTACCATTGGATCTTCCGAGGCCTTTTCGGACAGAGTTTAGTTTATTTTAATATAAAATTGTGACATGTGAACAATGAGGCGCTTTATGAATAACACAAATCCATCAGTGCTCTATGTCCAGGAAAGATAGCCAGGTAATAGCCTTTTGAAGAAACCATTAGGAGTCCTCCCAGTGTGCTTGTAGTATTCTTATTGGAAATGTGGTCTACTGTCTGCTCCTTTGCGTGGAGGTCTCATCAAGACTATGTACGATATCCGCATCTACATCGGCATCTACATCTGCATATATACTCTGCTAGCCACCAAGCGGTGTGTGGTGGAGGAAACAATTCGCGCCAAAGTCATATTTCCCCCCCTCTGTTCCACTCGCGGATCGCACGAGGGAGAAACGACTGTCTCAACGCCTCAGCACGAGCTCTAATTTCCCTTCTCTTTGAGTGGTGATCATTGCGCGATGTGAAAGTTGGTGGTAATAATATATGCTCTACAACCTCGGCTAAGTTCGGATTTCGGAAGTTAGTGATCAGCCCCTTCCGTTTAGCGCGTCGTCTATCTGCAAGTGTATCCCACTTCCTTCTTATAATAGGATACTTTGCATCTTGCGTGCTTGGATAAATGGCTCTGAGCACTATGGGACTTTACATCTGAGGTCACAGTCCCCTAGACTTCGAACTACTTAAACCTAACTAACCTAAGGACATCACACACATCATGCCCGATGCAGGATTCGAACCTGCGACCGTAGCGGTCACGCAGATCCAGACTGAAGCGCCTAGAACCGCACGGCCACACCGGCCGACGAGGGAACCAAACAGCGAGGTCATCGGTCCCATGGGATTGGGGAGGATGGGGAAGGAAATCCGTCGTGCCCTTTCAAACGAACCATCGCGGTATTTGCCTTATGCGATTTAGGGAAATAGCGGAAAACCTAAGTCGGGATGACGCAGGTTTGAACCGTCGTCTTCCCGAATGCGGTGCAAACAGTATATCTGTCGTCTGAGGCACTAGATATACGGGACCACTGAGATCCTGCATGGTTAATAGTCAATGAGATTTCCGAAAAGATAAACCTGGTACATTATAACCTTACTCCTATCTACTTTCTGAGATTGCTCTGAAATGCTAATCATTTGCATACCAAGCATGTTGTATACTTCCTGGCACTTTGATATCTGCTGCATACCGCATTGATGGAGTTGCAGTTGCAATTGCTACCGGTGTATTTATGATTCTCAAACTCTCTATCTAACACAACAAACTATTCCATCCTTGCCCACAATCTACTGAGCGCCCTGTATGGCAATCCAGTTCTCGAGAGCATTACCTACTTGTACACTGCGCAAAAAAATAAAGGGTCACTTTTTTGAAATCTCGTCATTCTTCACCCTCCCCCCCCCCCCCCCCCCCAATGCGACACCGTTCAACTGAGTGGCACTACGCTGTAGTACTAGTGCCTCTTCTGAGAGATGCAGAATGTAAAGAATGTCAAAGGGGTTGCCTGCCTGCAGGCGCCTAGGAGTCGGCCTAGGGTTGTCTCTAAACATGTACATTTTTAATATTCTAAACAATTGTGCGCAGGTGACACTGAGGTTGATTCTGAAGAGGGGAGGAGGGTCTTAGAGTAACTCTTCACCAGTTTGTTCGCACACATGTGAATGCTGCACCCAATTAACACAATGAAGAACGGCGAGAGACAGGAGAGCTGCAAACTCGTAAACACCGTCTGCTGCTTTGCATCACGTAGAAATTTCATAGAATTAACGGTCCCTAATGCTTCCACCCTCTACACACAAAGAAATGCGATTGCGCTAGACTCCAAAGGCGTCAGATCATGTTCCGTGCAGTTGCAGGCCTAAAATGTCACTCAAGAATGTTGAAGGCTCCAGTCGGTGTTCGCAATTTTAAAGATTGTCAGGAACTTAGTTGCGTTGCACATCGCATTGAATACCGTCGTTTTTGACCACGAAATGTGTGCACTCGAACGCCCCGAGGGTAGAAATGGTTTACTGCGCCCATTGTGCCATCTTCTACAGCCTTTGAGTCGATTCTGGGGAGCGGTGTATGTGAAAAGTTTCCCTCGGTCCCCTGTAAGACCGCCGCGTGATTTCAACGGTGGGCGTCGAGGTTCTGACCTCCATCGCAGAGCGATCAAGAGAAGGAATGTGATGTGGCTCAAATGACTCCGAGCACTATGGGACTTATCATCTGAGGTCATCAGTCCCCTAGAACTCAGAACTACTTAAACCTAACTAACCTAAGGACATCACACACATCCATGTCCGAGGCAGGATTCGAACCTACGACCGTAGTGGTTGCGGGGTTCCAGACTGAAGCGCCTGGAACCGCTAGGCCACACCGGTCGGCGGAATGTGATGAGGGTAAGTGGGGTTGTAACGAGATTTTGATCGTGTGCCACGTTCATAGTGATGTTGGGCCGAATTGTGGTGCAATTTGATGCCAACGTGACATAATTAACCCACTTTACACCTCACATGAAATCCTGAGCTCTAGACTTTTTTGTCGCATGTCTCATCTCCTTACCGTTTGACGCTCAGCCCGACTGCGAGGTTCACGTCGCATGGCACCACGTTTTTGCACCATTACAAAGAACTGTAGGCACCTTTGAGCCAAATTTCACATTTCCGCTTCACAACGGGGGAGGGGGGGGGGAATGAAGGTATTTGAAAAAGTACCCCCCTAAATTCTTTCGCAGATTGTAGTTAATTAGCTCGTAGGTATTAGAAATATAACAAACAAAACGCCGTAATTTCAGATCTCCGAGAGTACAGTTGTAGGAGACGGTGGAACTAAAATGGTTTAAAGCGAGCAGAAAGCTTTTAGCTATATTTCGCGCGGTAGCAAGAACGCAGCTGCACATCTGGGTATGAGTAAGGTGTTTCATTAAAGCAACACAACACGGTGCGCAGAAGTTGCGCCTACTTTACGATACACGCTCACACACAAATGGCTACTTCATTACACTCCAGCGGCAAGGGAAGAGAACTGCAGCGCTGCCCCGGCGTTAGCAACCAGCAGGCGGTGCCAGATACTACGCCTCTACCATTGCTCTGAGCATCCCAAGCTGCATCTATGCGCCGAGGATACTGCATCGTACACTGATGAGCCGAAACATCACGACCGCTAGTTTGGATGCCGCCTGGTGGCGTTCTGGATACGTAAGGCAGTGAGGGAACTACAGGGTGGTTACAATTAAAGTCCAGCTACTCTACAAGCTCCAGTATGAGCTGCAATTCTCGTATGGAATCCAAATTTGGTAACTAGGCTAATGCGTTTCTGTGGAACCGATTTACGCTATAAAAAAAAAATTAGTTCAAATTTTGGCCACCAGGTGCAAATCTGGCGCTGTACATCATCTCGTCGACATCTCCGCTGCTCATATTGAACAAACTGTGTAGGCAACGGTTAATAATAAAATCGACATTACACCTTCCTCATTTGTTTGACCTTTCCTCCCCACGTCCCGTTCCTAATCCTACAACATTTCCATGCCTCTTTCTTGCATTCACAGCCCCTCTTCTGCACGTGGTGCCCAAAACTGGAACAAATTTTTCTCCAGCGTAAATCGACTCCGCATTAACGCATTAAAATATTGACCGAGTTTTGCTGCTACAAGATAATTACAGGTCACACTGGATATCTGTGAGTTGCTGCACTTTAGTCATAGCCGCCCTGTATAAACTGATCAGAGACGAATGAGAAATCATTCTAGCGACGTTAAGGGCCGCAAATGGGAATATCCACTGACGTAAGCGCGTTCGACAGAGTACGATGAAAAAGTGGAGCTGATCGTCTGTTAGCATCTATGGAAAGTTATTATGGGACCCTGTAACCACGAGTAGGTGACAATGTGTTGGACGTCCACGCCTCATTGCAGAATGTGTAGGTTGGAGACTTGTGCACCCTGTAAAACAGGGTAAGTGGCGATCTGTGACAAACCTCACGGCGGATTACAGTGGGCGTCGAGTAATCGGGACTGGACCGTTGATCATTGGAAACATACCGCCAGATCGGACGAATCATGTCATCTTTCCTATTGTCGTGTACGGATACGCAGTCACCCAGGCGAACGAACGCTCGAGATACAGAGGGATCCAAAAAATGTATCCACTGTTTAAAAGTCCATAACTGGCAAACTAATTGACGAGGTTGTCTCATCTTTGGTAGTGTAATAGTTTGTAGTTCCAGCAGTCGCCACACAAGCGTTGTATTGCGTTGATTTGTTTTGTCAGATGACAGTCGCCAGACAGTCAGTGTTTTGTTCTTAGTTGCACCTAGTTACTCGAGTAAAGATGGCTGGCGGAAGGCTTACATTCGATGAAAGGAAGTCAATTTCTAAGTGGTATTTTTAGTAAGAAAACATTAATGAGGTTCAACGGCAATGGCGAAATGATATCAAACAGAGCCACCGACACGTTTAACGATTCGTCGCATTAGAGACAAATTTGAAGCCGAAGGCTGTGTTAAAAGATGTACGCAAACAACGATCTGGACGACCTGTAACAATAACAAGTCCTGCTAACTCCTCTCGTGTGTTACAGCAATTCTCTCGCTCACCACAGAAGTCTGTGAGACAATGTACCCAAAACACTGGAGTGAGTCGCTCAAGTGTTAGGCGAATTTTGAAGGCAGCAAAGTGGAAGTGCTACATCCCACGATTCCTGCACGCAATGAACGAGGACGACCCAGATCGTAGAATGGAGTACTGCGAGTGGTTTACTAACATGGTGCGCAAAGATAGAGAGTTTGCAGAGATGATTGTGTGGTCTGATGAGGCACAGTTCAAACTCAATGGCACAATAAGTCACCACAATTGCATCTACTGGGCCGCCGAAAATCCGAACGTCCATGTAGACAAAGCCGTGAATTTGCCAGGAGTACATGTGTGGTGTGTGTTGTCTTACCGGGGCTTGATTGGGCTATTCGCCTTTGACGGCACAGTTACCGGTGAAGTGTACCTTCAGAAGCTTCAGACATCCATTTTACCTGCCACCTGAGACTTGTATCGAGACGGAAGAGTTTACTTTCAACAAGATGGTGCCCCAGCCCACTACCAAAATCGTGTTAGGGTGTATCTCGACGAAAATCTACCAGGAAGATGGATAGGCCGTAAAGGTGCTGTGGATTATCCACCGCGTTCACCGGACCTAACTTCTCTGGACTTTTACCTGTGGGGAACACTAAAGGACGTCGTTTATTGACAAAAACCACGCACATTGGATGAACTTCGAGAATCCATCGTACATTCATGTGCAAATATCCAAGTGAACACGTTGCAGTCAGTAGTTCGTGATGCAGATCCGTGATGCAGATCGGCGGCATCGTTTGTGTGTGGATGTTAATGGTGACCATTTCGAATACCTACAGTGATATCTTTAAGTTGGACTTTAAGCTACACTTTCACCAAAAATGAGACAACTCTGTCAATTAGTTTGCAAGTTATTTGCTCTTAAATAGTCGATACATTTTTTGGGACCCCTCTGTATGTACTGCATCATGGACGCAGGCTGGTGGGGCAGTGTTAAGGTAAGGTGACATACACATGGACTTTCATGGGACCTGTGGAAGTAATCGAAGGCACAATGAAAGCTGTGGATTACGTGAATATCACTGCAGACAATCTGCATTCCTTCATAGTTCATGTCTTCCCCGTCGGCAATTTCCAACAGGATAATTCTCCGTGTCACAAAGACATAATCAGGCTACAGTTGATTATGGAACTCGGTAGTGAACTTACGTCGATGCCTTGGCCAATAAATTCGCCTGATCTGAACCCGATGGAACAAATCTCTGACACTACTATACACCAACTCCGAGTTCACTAAATACCGGACCATAATTTACGTCAATAGCGAAGACATCTGATGTCACAGAGACATGTGATATCACATACCTTCGGAAACCTACCAAGTGCTTTTCGAAACTATGCCACACTGAATCGTTGCTGTATTCTGTTCCAAAGTTGTACCCACCGCCAATTGAACAGATGGTCATAATTTTTTGTCCCATTAATGAACAGTAACGCAGGGAAATGGAGGACTCTTGAATAGCAACAGTCGTATGCAAAACTGAGTTATCTATGCTGATAAAGTATCTCACCTAAGAAATATTGTCTCAAAATTAAATTAAAAACAGCCACTCCATCGCGTGGTTCCGGTTCGGGAGGTTTCCCTTGGTCGTGAGGCGAAAACCGGAACTGAAAATACCACATGGAGCCCAATCTGTCAAACCGCCAGTTCGCCTTGCAGTAGGCTCAAAATATCTGGGAGCGTCAATCCATCGGATTCCTATGGCCACAAGCGCTTAGCGCACAGACAGATTCCGACCAAAAATTCCCCTAACACCAATTTAGATTGTAAAACACCAAATGAAGAGCATATGCTATGGAAAATTAAAAGTTTAAAAAACAGCCAGTAACCTGGTGAAGACCGATTATTACAGAACTTCCGACGTCAGCTGGCCCAAAAACCCTTATACAAAATGACATTGACTTAACAACACATCTGCCGTACTGAACAAATTCTGGACGACTGGAAAATTGCATTTATTCACTCATTACATTAAAAGGGTAACACAGTGGATTTGAATAATTATTAAGGCATTTACTTTATTGCTGTCCCATACAAGAATTCTATCTTAGTGTCTCCTGGACAGAATTCAAAATTGCCGAGTATGTAGAAGGTTTCATACTAAATAGATCTTGCTCAGGACAGTAATATATGGGTCTGAAACTAAATCTCAGACGTCAAAAAAATTATAATACGAAAGTAGTTTTTACCATTATATTTTTTAAGAAAACTGGTAACTCAGTGGACCATTAATCTCTCTTTCAGATTCTGAAAGAACAAGGTACATACATCAAAACCGAGGGAAGCGGTAGTGAAATGCTGAATGGTAGAAAATCTGAGTTAAAATCGTAGCAGATTTTTCGGGAAGTTTTGCAATTACGAATGAACTGGAGTGAGACAAGATGACGATCTCTCTCCATTACTTTTGAACAGGGTCTTAGAAAAAGTGAAAGAAACTAAAATCAGAGATTAAAATCACCAACCAATCAAATTTGGAAGAACCAGTACTAGCACCGACTGCTTAGCTTTTGCAGATGACTTGGCTATTCTATGTCAGAACCTTCAAACAGCACAAAAGCAAAGAGAAATTCCTAAAGCAACACCAGAAAATGCCGGATTCCAAGTTTCATTTGAAAAAACGAAATACGTGTAAAGCAACAAACTGGCACTAAAAATTCTAAAAGCTAAATGTGGGAAAATATAGAGTTTTTCATTTCAAATATTTAGGCGAAATCAGTCAGGAAAATGACCTGAAAAACTGTGCTTACGTAATTCGTTGTCCCAAAATGAAAACAGTTTTCAAGCTTACAAAACACCAATAAGAAAAAAATTTATCTCAAAATATAGCATAATCAACACAGCCTTCAGGTGGATTAAATAGTTATCTTAAACAGAAAGTGATATATTGAAGAAATCCAGAAGAGAGAACGAAAACTGATCAGAAAAATTTTAGATATCTTTTATTCTGATGAAGAAACGTAGAGACTAAGAACAAATAAAGACAACCGAAAGCGTATTATGTATGAACAAAGATAGGGTAACATTCTATGGGCGGCTTAAGAGAATATAACTAGCTATATTAACTAGGCAGGCTGTGGAATTCTACGAAAGTTGCAGTAAAGGAAAAATTGATACAATAATTTCTATCGAGCATCTTGTCCGTATGTGGGTCCACAGCCTCGATATATTTCGTTCGTTGTCCGTTGTACGCTATAACAGTCATTTATTTGTTGCACTATTGGCCAGTTTCCACTGTGAAAGCATTTTCAGGCACCTACAAATTGTACCATCCATGTAAGAATATGACACAGCAGTGGTGAAACGAACAAAAAATCTTTAAAGCATAATAAGTGACAGACTCCTAGCTTCGACATGAGGTACTGTATAGTACTTGCACAAACAGCATCACTAGGGACCATGTAGCATGAGACATGACATGCCAATGAATTTATCAGTCCACGTATGGAACCACATCAATACTGACATGTTCTGCATCACATATGAAGACAGAGGATTTAAAATATGTGAAAGAACCACATGCAATACTACTTGACGGCAAAATTAACAACGATACATTGAAAAAACCACATTACACTATGTGTGAAGTTTCAACTTATACTTTTGTTACATTAACATGCGGCCTGAAATCTAATCAGCTGTGACTTACATCAGATATACACTCAAAGATATTATACATGTATATCGATACTGTATACGCACGCATGATACGTACTTCCCTTGCATAAAGAATGATGATAATTCAATATTATGTTTCTAAAAATGTTGACTTTAGTCACATCATCAATGGAAAATAAGTGCAAAGTGCAATGGACGATAGTGACCGATATCTATGCACAGTGAGAAAACCATAATCTATGTACAAATCTTTTTAGCGACGTTAATTACTGGACAGTTCCAAGTGGACATGAGTAATCAGTAGGCGTCATTGTTCTAATCTACGAATTCACATTAAATTATATTACCCTAGTTTGAGGCAAGACGGTCATTGTCCTCATGGAAATATGTCTGCAATTGACTACAGAACTGTGATTGTACACATGCGTGCACCTCTTCGTCCGAAGCATACCTAACACGAAATATCACAATAAGTATGACCATCATCGTAATGATGGGAACTTCACCATGAAGCTGACATATAAAGCTAAAGATATAAAAGAATCTTTTTTTTTTACCCGATAATTGTAGATCGTGCGTAGTAGCCGCACTACAACATGCATGCAGTGGAGGTGAAAGCAACATGCCAACGCTAGGACGACACCAGTAATGGTTCGCTCGATCGATAAGAAAAGTACCAGCTGACATATTAGGATTTTACATTTCGTCAATGAAGAGTATATGTGGGATGAAGAAACACCATTATTGGAAAACATGGGTCATGATGCTGACTGTAACCATTTGAAAGGAACCATTCCAGCATTCCCCCTAAAGTGTTTTCGGTGAAACACAGGAAGCATTATGGTGATGGCTGGGCGGGGAATATATCCTTTTAATAACAGCGAGAACTAAAATGTATGCAGTAGCAATGTGGTATACAAGTAACACGAGTCGAGTGGTGCAAACTTCACATACCATGTGTAACCCTTAACAAATATCAAACATCAGAAAAATAGAGCAGAAATAACAGGTACATACTCAAAGCTTTCGAAAAATGGTTCGAGTATTTATTTTACACTCCAGTTGATTAATACAAACACTGCATATTCCCATATACTGTCTACCATTCAAAACGAGCGCTTTTCCCTTTTAAAAATAAATTCTTATAAATGTCTGCCTCTGTCTACAAGAGAGTTCGTAATGATGCTCTGTACTAATGGCGCTTGCGGATAGGCCGAAAATGATGAACAACCTGTGTTCTGGTCGCTGTTGCAATATTTATCGTTTTCTTCTTGAGCGTATGTCCGATTTTATACTAAATTTAGTTCAAGAGAACACAGCATAATTTTCGTATTTTACGTAGTATTGTAATAACACCTTTTATGTTCCCGAAAAGTTTAAAGACGCACACGGAATCACCCCCTTGGATTACTGACAGTATTCCGATACTAATTAGGTATCAATACAATTTTAGGTATTGGTATCAATACCCAATATCGTGTATAATCTGGTATTAGACTTTCTATAGCCACCAGATGTAAACCTCGTCTATTATTAACCTTGCTTTGGAAATGGTTATGGCAGGTCTGCGGTAGTGACAGTTAACAAACAGGGAATTAAACTCGGGCTTTCTGTGGGTGGGATCAGAAGATGAGTCTGGATTTGCTGTCTTAGCCTCGAACTTTCCCATCTGAAGGTGACGCAAAGGCTCTTACATGGCCTTAGAACTTCATCAAAAAATGGTTCAAATGGCTCTGAGCACTATAGGACTTAACTACGGAGGTCACCAGTCCCCTATAACTTAGAACTACTTAAGCCTAACTAACCCAAGGACATCACACACATCCATGCCCGAGGTAGGATTCGAACCTGCGACCGTAGCAGTCGCGCGTTTCTGGACTGTAGCGCCTAGAACCGCTCGGCCAACCCGGCCGGCAACTGCTCTGGAATTACTTGCTCGCATGGAAGTGGACAATGAATGGCTACGGAGCATTTTGTGGACAGACGAAGCCCATATCCATCCTCAAGAACATCTCACTAAGAAGAATTGCATAATATGGGTAGCTGAAAATCCACACGCACATCGAAAGGTACCACTTCATTCCACAGACGTGACTTTGTTGCTCGGATTGACGGCATCGTTACAGTAGAACCGTATTTCTAGAGGAGGTGAGTCCCGTCTTGTCTGTGCCATCAAAAGTAAACGCTATCAGAGTCTTTTGCGAACCAAAATCTTTACTTCTGACCAACCCTTCATAAGCGTGGATGTGTGGGTAGAACCTCTTTTGTGCACGACGGCGTTCCACCACCCATGGACAGCCAGTGAAGCGGCTGGCTGCAGAGGCATTTCGAAAATGCTACAATTACCGGTCGTCATTCCCCTATAGCCTGGCCGTCCAGATCACCCGATGTTAATGCGTGTGACGTATGGCTGTGTGGTTACCTGAAAGATGTTGCGTAGAGTTCTCCGATTACCTACGTACCTAAAATGAAAGCACGCGGTGGGCAACGAATTCTGAGGGTGACCCCCGGGACACTCCGATCTTTTGTGGAACATGTTGTTCGTCGATTTCAGCTTGTGGCACAAAACTGCGGACACCCACGTGCAGTCACACAGATTTAGGTTTTTTGTGATTTCCCTAAGTCGCCTCAGGCAAATACCACGTTGGTTCGTTTGAAAGGACACGGCCGATTTCCTTTCCCATCTTTTCCTAATACACTACTGGCCATTAAAATTGCTACGCCACGAAGATGTGCTTCAGACGCGAAATTTAACCGACAGGAAGGAGATGTTGTGATATGCAAATGATTAGCTTTTCAGAGCATTCACAAAAGGTTGGCGCCGGTGGCGACACCTACAACGTGCTAACATGAGGAAAGTTCCCAACCGATTTCTCATATACAGACAGCAGTTGACCGGCGTCGCCTGGTGAAACGTTATTGTGATGCCACGTGTAAGGAGCAGAAATGCGTACCATCACGTTTCCAACTTCGATAAAGGTTGGATTGTAGCCTATCGCGACTGCGGTTTATCGTATCGTGACATTGCTGCTCGCGTTGGTCGAGATCCAATGACTGTTTGCAGAATATTGAATCGGTGGGTTCAGGAGGGTAATGCGGAACGCCGTGCTGGATCCCAATGGCCTCGTATCACTAGTAGTCGAGATGACAGGCATCTTATCCGCAGGGCTGTAACGGATCGTGCAGCCACGTCTCGATCCCTGAGTCAGCAGATGGGGACCTTTGCAAGACAACAACCATCTGCACGGACAGTTCGACGACGTTTGCAGCAGCATGGAGTATCAGCTCGGAGACCATGGCTGAGGTTACCCTTGACGCTGCATCACAGACAAGAGCGCCTGCGATGGTGTACTCAGCGACGAACCTGGGTGCACGAATGGAAAAACGTCATTTTATCGGATGAATTCAGGTTCTGTTTACAGAATCATGATGGCCGCATCCGTGTTTGGCGACATCGCACTGAACGCACATTGGAAGCGTGTATTCGTCATCGCCATACTGTCGTATCAGCCGGCGTGATGGTATGGGGTGCCATTGGTTACACGTCTCGGTCACTTTTTGTTCGCATTGACGGCACTTTGAACAGTGGACGTTACATTTCAGATGTGTTACGACACGTGGCTCTACCCCTCATTCGATACCTAAGAAACACTATATTTCAGCAGGATAATGCACGACCGCATGTTGCTGGTCCTGTACGGGCCTTTCTGGATACAGAAAATGTTCGACTGCTGCCCTGGCCAGCACATTCTCCAGATCTCTCACCAACTGGAAACATCTGGTCAATGGTGGCCGAGTAACTGGCTCGTCACAATACGCCAGTCACTACTCTTGATGAACTGTGATATCTTGTTGAAGCTGCATGGGCAGATGTACCTGTACACGCCATGCAAGCTCTGTTTGACTGAATGCCCAGGCGTATCAAGGCCGTTATTACAGCCAGATGTGGTTGTTCTGGATACTGATTTCTCAGGATCCGTGCATCCAAATTGCGTGAAAATGTAATCACATGTTAGCTCTAGTATAACATATTTGTCCTATGAATACCCGTCTATTATCTACATATCTTCTTGGTGTAGCAATTTTAATGACCTGTGGTGTATATTGAATATGTCTTGCGTCAGTCTCATAACAGAAACCGATGTCATTACGCTTTTTATGCGGACGTTTAAAAGCCGAGTTTTTCCCTCTGATGTGATACGACTTTGCCATGATGGATGGGATCACCTAACTACACCTAACTTAACAGCACCACAAATGTTTACAGCGATCCTGTGCAGTCATACATATCGATCAATACGGATGGTGTAATGTGCAACTGAAACCATGGTCGTCGTACTGCGATTCAGGTGTCATTTGAAGCCGACCCTATTACCTTAAGGCGCTTACAGCGTTATATGTTGGTAAAATTTCGGTAATTTTTCTCCATTACGTTTCCCCCTGTGTCAATAATACGCTGTTGAATGTCTACGTCATTCTGGGCAGTAGTTCTCTTTCTACGGAGTTTTCCAACTGAATCTTTAATTATGGACACCCTGCATATTCTGCCTGGATTATAGGAAACAATTATTACACTTTATTAAGTAAACTTACTGTTCCTGTGTTTCAAGCCCAGATAAAATGTTAATTTGGTCACGATTCAGTACTTAGACACGTACAGCGAGGGAATGCATACTTTCGTAATCCGTAAGCATCGCACAAAAGCTGCTCTTGGTGCATAATCCCTTTCCCCGAATGTAAACACTAATGAGCCTCGTTCGCAATGGAAGTCGATCCACCTCACCTGTTGAAGAAAGGTGATCCTGCAAACCTTTAGAGGATAGAGAAGGGCATTAAGGAGTACTGCTCTGTGTAGGCTCACTGAATGAGACCCCGTCTCCCTCACAATACTCCGCGTAAAGACTACATTCATTAGAGTGCATGTTCGCTGCCGTTTCGGGGAATTTCTATATGCGGCAAGATAATGTAAGTCAATAGTACTACAGAAACTTTGCACAGAGGGGACTGTTGTTCAGAGAAAGAATAGCGGTTCATTAATGAACAACAAACTTAGTTCTCTTGGATAATAATCTCGTGACCTCATCATTTACGGACGCCCTCAAACAGTTTTACTAGCAATTCCGGTAAGAAAGCAGAGCAGCGGTTAGAAGGGTAATTTTTCTTATTTGGTACAGTATTCATAATCATTGGCGCTGTGAATAACATTCCTATTGAGATATTTTAATAACTTTTCCGATCTGCTGTACTCGCACTGAATCTCTTTCAGCTCTTTAAAAATGGATAAAAGACGAAAACTCAAATTTCTTATGATGATGAGGAATCTGGTTTCAGGACACTCAGCGCCATAATTATTATCAGCGGCCTTGCAGAATACAAACTAAATGAAATTACAATGAAATGAACACCCTTAGCTGCTTACAGGCGTTGACATACGTCAACGGGGACAGATGAAAATGTGTGCCCCGACCGGAACTCGAATCCGGGATCTCCTGCTTACATAGCAGACGCTCTATCCATCTGAGCCACCGAGGACACAGAGGATAGCGCGACTGCAGGGATTTATCTTTGGTCCGCCTCCCACGAAATCCACATTCTCAACGTATTGACCCGCACTACATTCGTAGTGCCCCCGCCCATTATACTCATTACTCGCGGCGCGTTGCCGATTCCCGTAAGAGTTCGGGCACTGTTTGTGTATTAACACAGAAGAGGAGAATGTCGATTTCGCGGGAGGCGTGCCAGAGATAAATCCCTGCAGTCGCGCTATCCTCTGTGTCCTCGGTGGCTCAGATGGACCTCGGTCAGAGAGCCGGTTGGACTCTGTAATAAAAAACTGAGTTGAAGGATCAACAAAAGATCTTGAACGGATATCATGTAACTTCGGTAACGAACAGACACAACAATCGAAAAAAAGAAGAAACAAAAAGATGGGTAGAGCGTCTGCCATGTAATCAGGAGATCCCCGGGTTCGAGTCCCGGTCGGGGCACACATTTTCATCTGTCCCCGTTGACGTATGTCACGTATGTCAACGCCTGTAAGCAGCTAAGGGTGTTCATTTCATTGTAATTTCATTCTAACGTGCTGCATGGTCACCGATGGTATCTGTTCTTTCGGACATGTCCGAAAGAACAGCTACCATCTTAGTATATATAAAAACTAAATGCTTTGTGAGAATAGTCTTCCCTCATTCCCAATCTTCTTTCGACAATAGCCCGCGGACAGGTATTATACAGAAACAACTTCTTTTTTAGTCTATAGTCGCACTTTTATTTTGCCTAATGACTACAGATCTCCACCGCGCGGGGTAGCCACGTGGTCTTCGGCGCCTTGCCACGGTTCACACGGCTTCCCCCGTCGAAGATTCGAGTCCTCCCTCGGGCATGGGTGTGTGTGTGTGTGTGTGTTGTCCTTAGCGTAAGTTAGTTTAAGTTGGATTAAGTAGTGTGTAAGCTTAGGGACTGATGACCTCAGCAGTTTGGTGCCATAAAATCTTACTAGAAATTTCCAATATCCTACCGATTTCCGTACAGCATTCCATATTCAGACCATCCTACGATCAAAATAGCACAGTACATGTCTAAAATATTCTTTAAGAAACATTTACAAAATATGTTTATTTATTATATCTGACGTGTGGTACAAAGTGTAACTTTAAAACAGTGGCAGCCCCTAACCCTTGGTTCGCAGCCGTCAAGTTCCTGTAACCCAGTAGATGTCTCTTATATTAAAGGTATAGGTTAATGCTGTGCTTTAAATAGACGCAAGAGTCCTCTCTACATACACAGGCATTTTTCATTTCTTAAACGAGAGTCACATTGCAAAACATATCTAAAAAGAAAAGTCTATAAAACGTAGAAAATAACAAGGTAAATAATAATCGAAAGAATGAAACCATCTCCACGGTAATAAAACACTAAAGGCAGAGTAAGACGTCTAAGATGCTATATTTAATCTACCGTTTGTGTGCGGTGCGTACCACCGTGGAACATCGACCAGATCCTAAACTTTCTAATCAAGCATGTGTTACCCATAAAAATGACATCATTTACTTATAACCAACAATTATTTATATTGAGATGATCTGTAGCATCTAGACGGAATCCGCGATTCCAGTTTTGCGTTTATTTTACTTCTGTGACAAGAGGCATACCATCATCAGTTTCCCCAGTAAGTCAAAAATTTAACATCGAGAAAACAAGGGTCAAACTTTTAACTTCTTAGGAAAGGTCTAATTTTGCGACCCATTGGTAGTTTTCCACACCACACAATAAATGGACAAAGCGAGTTACAGCATCATACACTTTCGGCAAATTCCGAGTGCCTA
Source organism: Schistocerca cancellata (assembly GCF_023864275.1). Lineage (NCBI taxonomy): Eukaryota > Metazoa > Arthropoda > Insecta > Orthoptera > Acrididae > Schistocerca > Schistocerca cancellata. The sequence continues at coordinate 184,351,394 of NC_064627.1, read as the reverse complement.
ACTTAGTTGACGTAATACTCTGCTCTTTTACGCAGCCCCCATTCCTCCCTCCTAGGTCTTTCCATTTACCTTGCCCCTCCCCTCACCTTGCCCCCATGTACCCTTCCCCCCCTCCCCACTATTACCTTAGGTTTTTTGTACATATACCTTTCACGTTTGTTTTTTAAAAAATTCTCAAGTTTTAACTATGCTTAAAAAGTATCAAAATTCTGCACAGTTTTGAATTATTTTAACTTTACAAAGATTGCTTTGTTACAACATTTCCAAAACACAGTTGTTTTAGAGTGTTAAAACTTATTAAGGTTTTTTAAGGCTTATTTAGGGGACAATGCCGACAGATCTCTTCATTTGTCATAATACACGCATCCGGTGGTCCTCTCTCTTCTCAGGAAACACCCTTGGTTTAAGAATTTCTTTTACGTTAGGATAACTTAGGGGCGCTACTAATGAAAACAAATTTGCACTGTTACTATTATATTCTAAGTATTCTTATCAGGAAAGCTTTTATATTCGGGTATCCTGGTTTTCGTTGTTCTCATTAACCATTCACGCGTTCCCTCAAAGACCACAGACTATTTAGCTGTGCCTACTTATCATCACAGCTTGCTCCTGGCTATTTACTATCATGTAAAAAAAAAAAAATGGTTCAAATGGCTCTGAGCACTATGCGACTTAACTTCTGAGGTCATCAGTCGCCTATAACTTAGAACTAATTAAACCTAGCTAACTTAAGGACATCACACACATTCATGCCCGAGGCAGGATTCGAACCTGCGACCGTAGCGGTCACGCGGTTCCAGACTGAAGCGCCTTTAACCGCACGGCCACACCGGCCGGCACTATCATGTAGTCGGTAAGACACACCACGTGGTCACGTCCCCTGTTCCACAAGTACGTATAGACGGGATAAGCGGTTAGTGCTTTTTCATGATCTATTTTTCCATCAATAACCTATTTAGCTGACGCATTTTGATCAGTTTACTGAGAAAATCCCTTCATTTTGCTGCAACCACTCCTTGGTTTTTTTAAGCAAACCGCATAATAGGTCAAAAGTTCTTCTTGTATTTTCACCATACCGGTGGATCACTATAATACAATTTGTTTAGTCCCCATCCGTCGTATTGGATTCGGATCCTTGCCTTGGGCTGTTCTAGCGGTGTTTTAATTTCATGGACAACGATTTTGGGTACCAAGTGCCGAGCTTTTTAGCACTAACGTTTCAGTTGTGTGAGTACAAGTTTTTTAATATTCTCATGTCAAAGCTTTTAAATTTTTTTGAAAGAATTAAAATGTTTTTAAAAAAATAACATGTCATTGGCCTTCACATGCTCGTTACCCTCCTTGATTTATTATTACGGAAATCTTCACCAGATATGGTTCTTAGTGCCATAAAACCGGCAGTGATGTGCAAATAAATGACTTAATACAACTGAAGCGGTTTATTGATACCCAAGATAATTACTCATAGCTGTGGTTGCACTATATGCAAGGTCATCTCCAAAAACTAACGACTTACGCCACGTGATGCAACCTCTGTATAGGGGGTGCAGCCTTCGGTTGATTCAAAAAGGATGATTAGGATTCAACGTTCCGTCAACAAGGCGGTTATTGGAGAAGGAGCAGAAGCTGCGATTGGGAAGGATGGAGAAGAAAATCGCACACGCTGTTTCGAAGGGAGCATCCCGCCATTAGTCTTAAGCGATTTAGTGAAATCACGTAAAACCTCCATCTTGATGCCTGGGTTTGGATTAGAACCTTGTCCACCCAAACGAAAACCCAGTGTGAGAACAGGTTGATGGAGGCGACACCTGTGGTGTATGATTCGACTGATCGTCTGTGCTCTGAAAACTGTAAAACGTTATCTTCCGCGTTGTTGTGTAATGAACCAGAATGCAAGAGAGGTTCAGTACTAACAGTCGTTACCTAGCGATTTAACGACGATGTGTCAATTATGTTCGCAGATGAAGGTAACATCTAAGACAAAGCAAGAGTAACTCTGCTCTGTGATTATATATAGAAAATGGTGTGCAAACATATGAACTACAATAACTTTCGTTTAGTATGTCACTACTAAGTAACACAGAGCGATGAAATGTGGATCATACACAATGTGATCAAAAGTATCCAGACACCCCCAAAAACATACGTTTATCGTATTAGGTGCGTTGTGGTGCCACCTACTGCCAGGTACTCCATATCAGCGACCTTAGTAGTCATTAGACATCGTGAGAGGGCAGAATAGGGCGCTCCGCGGAACGTGGTCAGATGATTGGGTGTCACGTGTTTAATACGTCTGTATTCGAGATTTCCACATTCCTACACATCCCTGGGTCCATAGTTTCTGATGTGATAGGAAGTGGAAACGGGAAGGCACACGTACAGCACAAAAGCTTAAAGGCCGACCTCGTCTGTTGACTGACAGGGATCTCCGACAGTTGAAGAGGATCGTAATGTGTAATAGGCAGACATCTATCCAGACCATCACACAGGAATTCCAAACTGCATCTGGATCTACTGCATGTACCATGACAGGAGGGAAGTGAGAAAACTTCTATTTCATGGTCGAGCGGTTGCTCATTAGCCACACATCACGCCGGTAGATGCCAAACGACGCCTCGTTTTGTGTAAGAAGCGCAAACATTGGACGATTGAACAGTGGAAAAACGTGGTATGGAGTGACAAATCACGGTACACAACGTAGTTATCGGATGGCAGGGTGTGGGTATGGTGAATACCCGGTGAACGTCATCTACCAGCATGTGTAGTGCCAACAGTAAAATTCCGAGGCGGTGGTGATATGGTGTGCGTGTTTTTCATGAAGGGGGCTTGCACCCCTTGTTGTTTTGCGTGACACTATCACAGCTCAGGCCTACATTGATGTTTTAAGCACCTTCTTGCTTCCCACTGTTGAAGAGCAATTAGGGGATGGCGACTGCATCTTTCCACAGATCGAGCACCTGTTGATAATGCACGGACTGTGGCGGAGTGGTTACACGACAATTACAGCCCTGCATGGACTGGCTTGGACAGGGTCCTGACCTGAATCCTATAGAACGCCTCTGGGATTTTTTGGAACGCCGACTTCGTGCCAGACCTCACCGACCGACATCGATACCTCTCCTCAGTGCAGCACTCCGTGACGAATGGGCTGTGATTCCCCAAGAAACCTTCCAGCACCTGACTGAACGTATGCCTGCGTGTGTGGAAGATGTCATCAAGGCTAAGGTTGGGCCAACACCATACTGAATTCCAGAATTACCGTTGCATGAAGCCACGAACTTGTAAGTGATTTTGAGCCAGGTGTCCGGATACTTTTGATCAGAGAGTCTTGTTCTTCACTATTTACAACAGTCTGCCAACGCTGGGGTAACTTTTCGACTTCGTGACTGTAGAAATCACACTGTTTTGAAGCAAAGAACTTGTCGAGCCATATTCGGAACACATGTTCCACGGAGAGCGGAAAAGGTGAAACTTCTTTATTTAAATGCGTGTGTCTGTACTTAAATTGCTGAATGACTGAGAAGACGAAACTTCTACGTTATTTGATTCTTAAACAGCCGAGTAAAACTGAACGCACTCAGCCCTATTGTCTCTTTACTTTTTCTTATCATGTGAACAGTGACCCACAATATTCTAGCGCAACGCAATCTGTCTGCTCGAAAAAAAAAAAAAAAAAAATTACAACCTGGCTTCAAATAATTAATTCAAAAGAATAGCACAGACTAAAAAGAAATCTTAACATTAACCTATACATTTCATTAAGCACTTACCTCCCAAAGTCCTCATTACGCGAACTACTGCAATACAGTGAGCATCAATACTGCCAGCTAAATAAAAGGTTCTAACTACTAAAGCCACTAACTACCAATAGGTATGTGGTTAAGAAAGGAAAGATTTTGTTGCAAACCAAATAATGTATTTTTTTACCTTAAAAAGTGATATCCAGTTCAAACACGAATATAAATCGTCTGTGACACCCAGTACAAAGATATATAATCAAGAATAATTTTCAATCTCCAACTCGGGTGCTTCCAGATCGTTAGCCTACGCTGACACTTCAGACCTCTGCAGTCCATCAGTGCTAACTTATCACATTTACCACATTGATGTGGATATGGATTAAAGCGTCTAAACTATCTTCATCAAACCCCGAAGGTCTTCCTGAAGTGGAAGAGTCACTACTGTCAAAACTTTCCTGCTTAAAACGATAGAACAGTTTTCTTGCCATGCTCTGTCCAATGGCATTATCCTCATGCACATTTCAAATGATTCTGGCTGCTTTGTTACAGGATCATTTAGTATTCGCGAAAGAGTTACGGAGATGATAGATATACTCCAGTGTAAGACTGCAAGAGAGACGCTCAGTAGCTCGGTAAGGGCTTTTGTTGAAGTTTCGAGAACATACCTTCACCGAGGAGTCGAGCAGTAATTTGCTCCCACCTACGTATATCTCGCGAAGAGACCATGAGGATAAAATCAGAGAGATTAGAGCCCACACAGAGGCATACCGACAATCTTTCTTTCCACGAACAATACGAGACTGGAATAGAAGGGAGAACCGACAGAGGTACTCAAAGTACCCTCCGCCACACACCGTCGGGTGGCTTGCGGAGTATGGATGTAGATGCAGATGTAGATACCTATCGGAATACAAACATGCACTACAAAAACGGTACGAACTATCTCACTAGCCTAATATAAACTATCCGAATCATTCTAACACGTTTTAACCAGCTTTTGGACGGCACCTGGGTGGCTCGAGAATGGTGTCGGAGGATCAGACGGTTTTAGCATAAAGAAACGCTCAAAAACTTCTACGAGATACAAAATCGGCTTATAACATCATAATAAAATGCTCCTGCTAGTCGTAACAAGCGAGGCTCTCTCTTATGAATCCAATATATTGTGTGTGTGTGTGTGTGTGTGTGTGTGTGTGTGTGTGTGTGGAGTGTTAGGGAGCAGTTGGGGAGTGGGTGGGAGGGTGAGGGGAAGGGGGGTGGGAGGTCCTTTACGCGGGAACATGCTCGGTACAATAGCAGGGCAGACAAGACGGCTGGAGCCCCTAATGTAACGAGCTCCAAGGCACACCTGCTCTCTGCCCGCGCAACGGCAAAGAAGCCGCCGCAGCTACTCAGCTCAGGCGCCCTACCCAACCACTCACCTCCCCCCCCCCCTTACCGCCACCTGCCCACCTGCCCTCGCAGTGTGGCGTGAGTTCCTTCGGATTCCGATCCTTGCCGCCCACGGTGACTTCATTAAAATGACGTGTAGTCCAAGAACCCCAAAGTCGGGGGTCGGCTCGAGGCACAGATTCCTGTCACAGACCTTTCGGTTTGTGCCCTGGAAGAGTGGCGCTCGAAGAACAGAGGCTACTGAGAAGTTGTATGCATTTCACTGTAAAATTGAATTCACTTTAGAAGCAGCCGGCCGCTGTGGTCGAGCTGTTCTAGGCGCTTTAGTCCGGCTGCTACAGTTGCAGGTTCGAATCCTGCCTCGGGCAAATAGACTGCCACGAATTTCCTTCCTCAGGGCTCCAAAAATATGGATGTCACATGAGGAGAGATCGGGACTGTACGGAGTATGTGTAAAGTTTTCCCAACAAAAGTTCTACAGCGTACTCTAAACAAACTTGCAAACATGTGGATCCACCCACATTCTTGGCTGTCGATTTTCTACGGACAGAGAGGTGCACACCTGCATGATACATGACTCCCTAGGCAATCGCAAAAATTTTTCTATCAACACATCGACCGTTTTGTCTCGCAGTGGGATAAATGTATTGAAACCTCCCCTTAGAAAAATTTATTTATTACTGTACTGGTAAACCTCTTACGTTATTTGATTTTCAAACAGCTGAGCAGAACTGAACGTACTAAGACATTTCTCTCTTTACTTATTCTGATCAACACTAAACTGAAACACAATATTTTTAGCACAACGCCTCGTGATGACTGGGTGTTGTGTGATGTCCTTAGGTTAGTTAAGTTTAAGTAGTTCTAATTTCTAGGGGACTGATGACCTCAGATGGAAATGGAAATGAGCGTTTGGCGTCATTGGCCGGGAGGCCCCTCGCGGGGCAGGTCCGGCCGCCTTGGCGCAGGTCTTATTACATTCGGCGCCACATTGGGCGACCTGCACGCCGGATGGGGATGAAATGATGATGAACACAACACAACACCCAGTCCCTGAGCGGAGAAAATCTCCGACCCAGCCGGGAATCGAACCCGGGCCCGGAGGACGGCAATCCGTCACGCTGACCACTCAGCTACTGGGGCGGACGACCTCAGATGTTAAGTCCCATAGTGCTTAGAGCCATCTGAACATTTTTTTTAGAAAAGCAATACCATCAGTTTCTCAGAGCCTTCCATATGTAAACAAGATAATAAATACAGTTTTGCTATCTAATATGAACCGACCTGCTTCAAATGGCTCTGAGCACTATGGGACTTAACATCTGAGGTCATCAGTCCCCTTGAACTTAGAATTACCTAAACCTAACTAACCTACAGACATCACACACAGCCATGCCCGAGGCAGGATTCGAACCTGCGATCGTAGCGGTGCGCGGTTCCAGACTGTAGCAACCAGAACCGCTCGGCCACCCCAGCCGGCGTACCGAACTTCTCACATGCTCTTATGAGGTAATCAGAAGTCAAGGAATCTTCCAGGATGTAAATGGGCGTATTTCTCATCTGCAGTATACAGATCTCTATGTTGAAACAAGTAGCTGAGACTAACGATTATAAAGCAAGAATGGGAAATAGCTTGCACAAGAAGCTATACTGAAGATCCAAAGAAACTGGTACACCGCCGCCCGGGGTGGCCGAGCGGTTCTAGGTGCTGGAGTCTGGAACCACGGGACCGCTACGGACGCAGGTTCGAATCCTGCCTCGAGCATGGATGTGTGTGATGTACTTAGGTTAGATAGGTTTAAGTAGTTCTTAGTTCTAGGGGACTGATGACCTCAGAAGTTAAATCACATAGTGCTCAGAGCCAGCCAAACTGGTACACCTGCCTAATACCGTGTAGGGCCCTCGCGAGCTCTCAAAAGTGCTATAACACGGCGTTGCGTGGATTCACTAATGTCTGAAGTAGTGACCCCTAGAATCCCGCAAGGCTGTCCATAAATCCGTAAAAGTACGAGGGGGTGGAGATATCTTCTGGACAGCACGTTGCAAATGTTCAAATGTGCGTGAAATCTTATGGGACTTAACTGCTAAGGTCATCAGTCCCCATGCTTACACACTACTTACCGTAAATTATCCTAAGGACAAACACACACACACATGCTCGAGGTAGGACTCAAACCTCCGCCGGGACCAGCCGTACAGTCTACGACTTGTAACCTCCCCCTCACTTACCGACCTTAATGACAGTGAAAAATAAAACCGCGTGTACCTAATGGAAATTTGGGAAAAGCAATCGTCACCGAGGTTAATTTGTCGGTAAAGAGGGAGGAAAGGGTTACATCTAAATGAAAGGAAAAATGCTAATGAAACTGGTGGAAATTAATTTTGAAATAGGGGTAAAGTTAATAAAGGAAGTAAATGTGCGGCCGTTACGTTCACGATTAACTAGCGGTAATTAGACATTTGAGATTTGGGGGAAATTACGGTCGCCAGTTCTAAGGCTAATTACTATAGTAACTGAAAAAGAAAGGTTATTACACATATAATTAGCACTAGAAGCGTGGCAACTGAAGGTTGACACGTGCAGTGTGAAAACTGAAAGTTTGTCAGAAGTAATAAATTTCGCTACACTCTGACTTAATTTAGCAAAAGAATTAATAAAACAGAAAAATCGAAAGTTAATTTAGTGACTGAAGTTAATAGTGAGCTTTCTTTCTGAAGCACATCGAAATTCAGTAAAATACGGTTAGTCTTGGACTACCTCAACAATCATTTCAAAAGCTACTTCAATCTACGCAATTTAGAAATAAGGGATTTAACTTTGAACTTGAATTAAATGATTCTGAACAATTAACAATTGTAAAATTTAGTACGTACCAAGCTGAGCTGCAGTCACAGGTAAGCTAAAATACGGTAACAAAAGTCGCACTCTTGATTTGTGCTTGTGTAATCTGAATATTGTAGCCAGCTATGAATACCTTAACTGAACTTTGAAATTAAAGCATTCAAATCTAATTATATTACTCTAATGCTGGAGTTTGCATTTCAACGACACTCGGGTTCATTCCGGAAAAGGAAGGGACCCTGCTTGGTAATGCAATTGGGACAATGAGCAGCAAAGGTTCATACTAAGTTGCTGTAATTATAGTTACGAAAATGGTACAGTTTGAAAAGCTGAGGTCTGCCATACAGTTCTAAAACTTTACGTGCTTCCAGTCTTCCTTGTTGGTTGATTGAAGGTTTGAAGCCGTCGATCGAGGAGGTGGCGACAGTCACTCATTGTCAGCCATCGCTGCTGCAGAAGCTGGATGTTGGCGCGCCTTCTTCTCGACACGGTCACCAGACGAAACGGGCTCTTGATGTGCGCCATATAATGCTGCCAGTCCGCAACACCATGTCAGAAACTATCATCGCAAGTCGAGCGCAATTACATGCTGCCAAACCCCGAAAGCGCGGCAACTCGCGGGAGCGTCACACAACACACCTGCTCCACTCGCTACTCCCGCCAGACTCTCTCTCTGCCCGCGCTCCACGCGACAGAGTTAACACTACCAAAGATCCTACACACTTTGATTCTTCACACGACCTATCGATGTAATCGTTCGATAGCAGTTTTCCCTAGGCAAGACCCAGCGTAAAAATACAAATAATATTTACGAAACAAACCAATTAGACATCGACATAAATGCATAAATATATATATATACAAAACAGACTGCAGCGCCCCAGACCGCTCGGCTAATGCCGCGCGGCTGCACGTTGCAAGGCATCCCAGATATACTGCATGATGTTCATGTTTGGGGAGTCTGGTGACCAGTTGAAGTGTTGAAACTCGTAAAAGTGTTCCTGGAGCCACTCTGTAGCAATTCTGGATGTGTTGGGTGTCGCATTGTCCTGCAGGAATTGCCCAAGTTCGTCTGAATTCACAGTGGACATGAATGGATGCAGGTGAACGGACAGGATGCTTAGGTACGTGTCACCTGTCCCAGTCGTATCTAGACGTATCAGGGGACCCATATCACTCCAAGTGCACACACCCCACATCGATACAGTGCCTCCACCAGCCTCAACAGTCCACTGCTGACATATAGGGTCCATGGATTCTTCAGATTGTCTCCATACCCATACACTTCCATCTGCTCGATACGATTTGAAACGAGACTCGTCCGACCAGGCAACATGTTTCCAATCATCAAAGAGTCCAATGTCGATGTTGACGGGCCCAGACGAGGCGTAAAGCATTGTCGTGCTGTCACCAAGGGGACACGAGTGGGCCTTCGGCTCAGAAAGGCCATATCGATGATATTTCATTCAATGGTACGCACAGTGACACTTGATGAGGGCCCAGCACTGAAATCTCCAGCAATTTGCGGAAGGGCTACACCTCTGTCACGTTGGGCGATTCTCTTCGGTAGACGTTGGTCCCGTTCTTACAGCATGTTTTTCCGGCCACAGCGATGTCGGATATTTGATGTTTTACCGGATTCCTGATATTTCCGGTACACTCGTGAAATTGGCGAAAGGCAAAGCCCCACTCCACCGCTAACTCGGAGATGCTGCGTCCCATTGTTCGTGCGCCGACTATAACATCAGGTTCTAACTCACTTAAATAGTGATAACCTGCCATTGTAACAGCAGTAACCGATCTAACAGCGGCGCCAAACACTTGTCTTATATAGGAGTTGCCGACCGCAGTGCCGTATTCTCCCTGTTTACATACCTCTGTATTTGAATACGCATGCCTATACCAGTTTCTTTGCCGCATCAGTGTATAAGGAACAGTCAAATGAAAACACGATAGAAGGACTGAACAAGGAAGCGCAGTGGTTAGCGCTCTCGATTCGCATTCGGGAGGAGGACGGTTCACATCCAGATCCGGCCACCCGGTTTCAGGTTTTGCGTTATTTTCTTTATCGCTTAAGAAAAATGCGGGGATGGTGCCTTCACAAGAGCACGGTCGCTTTCCTTTTCCATTCTTCCATAATCCAAGTTAGTGCTCGGTCTCTAATGACCTCGTTGTCGGCGAGACGTTAAACAGTAATCTCCTCTTCCTAAGACAAAGGGATGAAACGTAAATAAACTGGTTATTATTTCCAAAGTAATCGCCGTAACTATTAATACTGTAAATATGCTGTTTAGGTTTTTATATTGGTAACGCCACGTAGCGCTCTCTACGAAAATCACTGGCTGTGCTGTGGGCAGTCTGTGGCTGGTTGGCATAGTTGTAATATTCGCCATTGTAGTGTTAGGCAGTTGGATGTGAACAGCGCGTAGCGTTGCGCAGTTGGAGGTAAGCCGCCAGCAATGGTGGATGTGGGGAGAGAGATGGCGGATGATCTGGACGTGTGTCCATCAGACACAGTAAATTTGTAAGACTGGATGTCATAAACTGATATATATACATATATTATGACTTTTGAACACTATTAAGTTAAATACATTGTTTGTTCTCTATCAAAATCTTTCATTTGCTAACTATGCCTATCAGTAGTTAGCGCCTTCAGTAGTTAGAATCTTTTGTTCAGCTGGCAGAATCGGCGCACGCTGTATTGCAGTAGTTCGAGTAACGAAGATTTTTGTGAGGTAAGTGATTCATGAAAGGTATAGGTTATTGTTAGTCAGGGCCATTCTTTTGTAGTGATTATTGAAAGTCAGATTGCGTTGTGCTGAAAAAAATGGTTCAAATGGCTCTGAGCACTATGGGACTTAACATCTATGGTCATCAGTTCCCTAGAACTTAGAACTACTTAAACCTAACTAACCTAAGGTCATCACACAACACCCAGTCATCACGAGGCGTTGTGCTAAAAATATTGTATGTCAGTTTAGTGTTGATCAGAATAAGTAAAGAGAGAAATGTCTTAGTACGTTCAGTTCTGCTCAGCTGTTTGAAAATCAAATAACGTAAGAGGTTTACCAGTACAGTAATAAATAAATTTTTCTAAGGGGAGGTTTCAATACATTTTTCCCACTGCGAGACAAAACGGTCGATGTGTTGATGGAAAAATGTTTGCGATTGCCTAGGGTGTCATGTATCATGCGGGTGTGCACCTCTCTGTCCGTAGCAAATCGACAGCCAAGAATGTGGGTGGGTCCATATGTTTCCAAGTTTGTTTAGAGTACGCTGTAGAACTTTTGTTGGGAAAACTTTACACATACTCCGTACAGTCCCGATCTCTCCTCGTGTGACATCCATATTTTTGGAGCCCTGAGGAAGGAAATTCGTGGCAGTCTATTTGCTTCGGACGAAGAGAAGCGTGCCTGGCTACAATCATGGTTTCGTAGGCAACCGAAAACTTTTTGCGTGAAGGCACTGATCGTCTTGTCTCACAGGGGGATAAATGTACTACCAGTCATGGAGAGTACTTGTGAAATAATAAACATTTCTCTACCTTTTTTGCATCTGTCTCGTTTTCATTTGACTACGCTACAGCATGGATGAAAAAGTCCTAAAGAATAAACTTGCTGTATTGACTTGCAGAACGAAAGCATCTGAAAAAATTGCTCGTTCTTTCACTAAGGATGGAAGTAGAGCAATCTTCCGTACTGACAATCAGTTCCAACTCAAACTAGTGCATAAAGAAGGAGATGTTCATAACAAATACTCGAAGTCAGGACTCTATAAGATACAATTTTACAGAGGCCAAACGGGCAGAGTTTCTGATATTCGGCTTGCTTGTCATTGAGACAACAACCAGGGACACGAAACAGAACGGAAAATTTTGCAGATGACGTGCTGTCAAAAGAAAGAGCTACGAAAACGAGTACTAAAATCGATGTATAATAATACAGTTCAGTTAGCGGTGTAATTTTAAGAAGTAAAAAAATTTGACCCACAGAAGATGATACATTGGTGTCGAAACATGTCGGGGTAAATATAAAACTAAACTAATTGTGTTTGCATAAAGCTGATTTCCAAAACAACCAAGTTTTTAAATCGCAAACACGGAAGAACGATAAGAGGAGCTTCAAACCTTAGTAAAATGAGCATAGTAGTTGTGATTCTTCCGTCTCCCCTGACGTATTTGTCGATCGAACAGTCCACAGATGTACTACCAGCCCACAGTGTCCAACGGGCAGTTTTTAATCAAAATATCCGTTTTCGACGTATTTTCTGATTTGTTTGAATGTCTTTTGTCCCCGTTTTTTTTCCTTTTAAGTTGTCAGGGGTACCTTTTCAGTCGTCTCGCACTTGTCTAATAGCAGCTGGATTTATCGCGTCTTTCATTCTGCCTGTTTGGTGTTGCTACACTTAATACTGCCAGATACCAATTCGCAACCAATGGTTCGCACTTGCAGGCGTCTGTCACTTGGAGTGGAAACATTTACAAGTGCGAACTCTGACATTTGTCAGGTGAATGAAAAAACAGCGTATATCTCTTTGTACGTAAATGATTTGTATCAAAAAAATTGGAAAGACCTTCTGGGAACAGAAAATCAGCCTGTTCACTGCATAAGCACGAAAAATAGTAAGACAAATTAGAAAATTTTATTTTATGAAGAATGTCATAAGTGCCATAGTAGGAAATTGACTGATTCTATGTTCCATGCTAGGAAACTCACTGGTTCTAAGTACCAATATGCAAATAAGTAGCATTATAAACAGTGGCTAGTTGCTGTTTTCTTCTCCATAAGAATAAACTTGTATTTTCTTACAGAGCCACTGTCTCTTAAAAGCCAGTTTCCACCAAAACAGCGGGAAAAAAGCTTTTGTTGCCACTAATAATGAGAAGCTACGTTTTATTTGTGATAATACAAGTACAAAAATGCAGCATTAGGTTTTTAACTAGTAGAACTATGGTCAACCAAACCACATTTCATACATTTTAAATTTTACAACACCAGAGAGAACCACAGATTGACACAAAGACAGTGCGCCATCTACGAAGGCACGCTTGAAATACATTATCCGCTATTTGGCACCTAGATCAAGTTAGGGGCATGCAACAGAGTATTGAGAGCACTGGAAAAAATGGCACTTTTAAAGTTTTCCATTTCCACTCTTCATGTATGCTACCTCTTGGCCAGCAGTTAACAAACCTTAAATCTGTTACAGTTCTCAGAAGTTTGTCTCTCCCAATCGTGTTTGTGCCGTGAACATTTTTAAACCTATTTTTGCAGTTTATGAGTTACAAACCTTATACTACGTCGTGATCAACTGTAGCTTTCAGTTCCATGAGAACACGAATGTTTACTTTATGAGATCGTCTCTGGGGCTGTTCAGTTGGTGAGTAATGGTGAGTAACATGTAAGTACAAGTCTTTTCCTAATAGTTTTGCTTGTGTACATGCTCAACACATATACTGTAGACATCTCTTCTCCCCTCTCTGTAACCTCCTCATCCTCCACCTGTCTCAATGTCTATCTGATCCACCCAACCCTATCTGTCCATATCCTCCTACCTTCTCTCTGACCATTCCCTCATACCTCTTGGCCCCTACCCATCTCTTCTTTCCATCTCAACCTTCCCCTAGCAGTGCCCATCCACACATGTAACTAATCCACAACAGGTCTACGTAGCATGCCAGTACTACTCCCACATGTCTGTTATGAAGGGCAGCCTACATATCTGTGGCTCAGAATAAGTTTTTTACTCCTGATATGTAGGCTGCCCTGCAAATCAGGCCAATAACACAGGCCACTACTATTCCCATATGACACACATGTTATGCAGGAAAGCCTTTACAGGAGGGGCTGAAAAACATGTGTTTGCCCATATCTCTCCTCCTACTAGAGCAAGGAGGTCATAAAACCCATAGTGCTGCTATTCATGAAGTATGAAGTTCGCTGTTTGTATGTCAGATTTGGCTGAAATTAACCTAGTGGTTTGGGAGGAGATCCTGAATCCCCTAAAACCTTACCACAAATATTTTGGAAATGCAAAGTGCTAGTGATGTAGTAGTCAGGGGCTCATGCTGTTACCCAACAAACAACAGATTGTAATAATACTTAGAAAGTGTCGTTTTTGTAAACAGGCTCTTTTATAACTGGAACAATGCCTATAACATTTACTAACAACCAGTAGGGTAAATTAGAATGTCATCAGTGTTTGTTGCAGGATTCTAATACAAATTGTTTGTGTGTTCGTAATGAGAGAGAGTTATCTATTACATGCTGACTATTCTAACTAGCCTCCCCCCATTTACAAAGTTAAACAGGATTGCATTAGGTAGCCAAGAAAACAAATTTTGTAATAAAATATCTTGTAGAAGCAGAAATTATGGTGTATGAAAATGCAGAGAAAGACAATGTTGATTGTACAAACAACATAGAGTTCACTTTTGTGTCATTAAAAGGACCGAAATAATCTCAAACTATGTTATTCCTTTTGTCTTTTATAAATATTTTACAAAGCATAACCTACTTTTCAAAGAAAAATTAGTTACACTTTTGCATGAACAGTAATTAATAATTTTGAAAAGAGAATCAAGAAGTAATATGCTAAAACAGCTACTTAAGAGAAATAAAAATAAGAAGGCAAACTGCCACATAATAGTTTACTTCAGTTTATCATTTCTACATTGCAGCCAGAGCAGAATCAAGTTACTTGTTGCAAAGTAAGAATTTGTTGTAGGGCCTAAATGCACATTTTCACCGAATATTAGAAATAGCTTTCAACTAAAGAAATTTCGTGTAAATTCAACAAATACATTTTGATAAAAAGGCATATAAATTACGTAACAGCATTCTGAGTATTCTTGTGAATTATTCTTTTCATGCAATTTGGTTCACACTCCGTAGTATGCATTTCAAATTTATTGAAAATTACATCGCTAATAAGTTATTTGCATAAAGAAATTCGTGTTCAAAAGCAGGGTAGCTACACCGATTTTACATCGGAATAAGTAAAAATAATTTATAAGTCAGACAGTTTTCAGATTGCTTGCAAGAAAGTAAGTTACACACAGGTTCAACATACAACTTTCAGCATACATACAACTTTTATCCGGGACATACCTGAATATTCCACAAGTGCGCTAAATTATACGAGTCAGACTGTTAAACAATGCTGCTAAATAAGCCAAAGCGTAAGCACGTGACCCGTAATGTGTCAGAAAAACAGCTGCCACTGCACGTGACAAATATCCGTGGAAATCGCACATCTGAAGGATGACGCGTTAACAAGTGAGTGCGTTATCCACGCATTACGGGAACTAGTAAACAAGCGTGAATGCTGCGGTCGCCGACATGTATCGGAACTCCACGAGAGCATCCGTAAATATTTTCCGGACTGTTTTGCCTTTCGCGATTTGAGATACGGTCAACAGCGGGCCGAGCGTGGCGGATAAAGTGCTGGTGTTTTGTAGCGTGGAGGCGTCCCGCTAACTGTAGGAATGGAATAGTCTGCCGGCGGTGAGAGAAATGTTACTGCGCTACGGAGGTGTTACGTGTAAACAAAGGGCTTGTTGTGGGTACATATTCGACAACAGCCGCGCTGAACAATTTAGGACAAACACTCCTGCACAGGTGTGACTACGTAAACTTTCTCGGCTTATTGATTACATTCTTGTCGGTGCTGCAACCTGTAATAAACTCATCTGCTGTGATAAGTCTAAGATCCAGTTATGCCTTGTATCTCTGTCACTGTTCTAAATCGTTGCTGTAATTTCGTTCTTCAGCTTCAAAAACAATTTAGGTACCTTTCTTCTTCTTTCCGCCTTCATATAAGGACGCATTTCGTTGCTGCTTCTGATTTTACAAATAATAATGATAATCAGCAGCCAGCCGGTGTGGCAGTGCGGTTCTAGGCGCTTCAGTCTAGAACCGCGTGACCACTACGGTCGCAGGTTCGAATCCTGCCTCGGGCATGGATGTGTGTGATGTCCTTAGGTTAGTTAGGTTTAAGTAGTTCTAAGTTCTAGGGGACTGATGACCATAGATGTTAAGTCCCATTTGAACCATTTGATAATCAGCAAAAATAAAAACTCAGTCGTTAGCTGTATAGAGCACCTTTAATAGGTTCACTTTACCACTTTCAACAGTTTAAACTTTCATCTTCAGAAGTGAAACAGGCTCAAATCATTATCAAGCCAAAGTCAAAATAAGAACCGACTGTAGTCTCCTTCGTTACAGAATCAATACATATAATCTGTAACGAAAGCGGTCTAAGGCGCTGCAGTCATGGACTGTGCGGCAGGTTCGAGTCCTCCCTCGGGCATGGGTGTGTGTGTTTGTCCTTACAATAATTTAGGTTAAGTAGTGTGTAAGCTTAGGGACCGATGACCTTAGCAGTTAAGTCCCATAAGATTTCACACACATTAGAACATTTTTATAACGAAGGACACTATCGTACGATTCTTATTTCGACTTTGGCTTTCCAGTTACCTAAGCCAGTGTCACTCCTGCAGATAACAGATTAAACTATTGAAACCGGTAAAGTGAACCGAGTAAAGGGTGCCCGCATCTCGTGGTCGTGCGGTAGCGTTCTCGCTTCCTACGCCCGGGTTCCCGGGTTCGATTCCCGGCGGGGTCAGGGATTTTCTCTGCCTCGTGATGGCTGCGTGTTGTGTGCTGTCCTTAGGTTCGTTAGGTATAAGTAGTTATAAGTTCTAGGGGACTGATGACCATAGATGTTAAGTCCCATAGTGCTCAGAGCCATTTTTGAGTAAAGGGTTTTTGTGCAGTTGACACGCGACCTTTTATTGCTGTTGAAATCCTCTGTAGCTGCTAAACTACAGCCATGAACAAAATCATAAAAAATTGATAATATTTAAATACATTTATTCCTTATTACAATCCGCTAGAATTACTGACTGAAGTTATGTTCAGAATCTATGACTGTTTCAAGTTTTTAATACAGTGGGAAGCGATTGGTTTGACGACGCGCCGATTGCGCGCCATCCACGCGCCTTCCCATGCATTTGTATTTTTCATAAACCGAACCTTGCAATCTAAATTTCTTGTCACGAAATCCGATTGTTTTCTTTGTGTAATGCACAATATGCCATCGTATTAATCATCACATTATCACGGTCCGCTGGTACCGAGCTTTTCTGATGCCCAACGACGTATCTGCACTGAATACAAATAAAACAGATAACGCAGGAGTTTTATTTTGACCAAGTGGGAGGTTTGAATTTAATTAAAACTGAACTCCTGATGGTCTATCTTTCTTTACCATGCTCCAGTCGCGGTCGCTGTGATGTATTATGCTGCCTAACAAGCAGCTTTCGGAAGAATTAAGTACAAGCACTAGCATAACGTTTTATTTCTTTATTTTTTAAGGGGTACATTACCTACCAGATCATATAGTCTCCTCTTCCTCCTTTTTCTTCCTTTTCTTCTTCTTCTACACTTGATGGATTAGGCACTGAGCCTGTTTAGTGTTCACATATTGTCTATCTTCGTGTTCGTAGGTCGTCCAAAATAAAGTAATGTGCAAATTAAGGCGACTGAACTTTAAGTGTGCACATTTACAATCATATGAATAATACAGGTGGTAGCTTACTGACTATTAATAACTAATGTGTCTTTCTCAGTGAGCTTCCGAAAATATTTTGGCACAGATTCGACCAGGTTAGAAGAAAACTTTCATATTTCGTCGTTACGAAAGCACATTTATACCACATTTTATTAGCATGCACTTTTCGAAAGAACAGACACCACGCACTCATATAATTCATTCGCCTCAATGGACAATGAAGCTACTTTCTTCAGAATGACTGCAGAGTTACGTTCGCCGGCCGCTGTGGCTGACGGGTTCTAGGCGCTTCAGTCTGGAACCGCGCGACCGCTACGGTCGAAAGTTCGAATCCTGCCTTGGGCATGGATGTGTGAGATGTCCTTAGGTTAGTTAGGTTTAAGTAGTTCTAAGTTATAGGGGAATGATGACCTGAGAAGTTAAGTCCCATAGTGCTCAGAGCCATTTGAACCATTTGACCCATATCCCACCACCTCTACCACCAAAGCCTACTATTTTTGTATCCCTTGGCAAGGAAAAGGCGCAAATTTGCAATGAACACTGTGTCGGCGTGACACAGTGGTTAACATAACTGCCTACTAAGGAAGAGACCCAAGTTCGAGTCCCACTCTGGCACACATTTTTCACTTGTCACAGCTGATTCCGCATAAAGTCCCGATGCAACTGATATAATTAATTTCGTCCCTTTCCTTACCTTTCTCCCCCCTCCACCTTCAATTTACATAATATGTATCACATCTGGGGGTTCCACATGCCTTTCGCACATTTCCGAATGAACAGACACCACGCATTCATATAAATCATACATGAAGGTGCAAATAAAGTCCTAGGAGAAAAAAATATCTCTGAATGCTATAGGCAAGTTACACAATGGTGGAATTAAGAGACAGAAAAGATTGCAGATGAGAGGAAAGCAGCTTATTTGAAATTATTATCTACACAAAACGCTCAGAGTGGGTTAAATTATAATGACAATACGAAAAGGCAATGAAAGAAGTAATAAAGGCTAAGATAAGTACTGAGAAGAGACATGCCAAGATATCAGACTAGGAGCAGGCAACACAGAAAGTAATTAAAGCATGGAAGGTACTCAAGGGAATGCAAACGCAAGCTGAAGAGGTTGCCGGAATGAGTTGTCTCTATGGAAGTGTGAACAATCTGTTACAAAAGTATCCTAACGGAAAATTCACAGTTTATTATGGAAAGCGTCCTGCTAATTCAACAAAAACCGAACAACAAACGGTAACTGATACAGAAAATTTAAGTTAATCTCTTCAACAAATGAATAATTGGCCAGCTGCGAGTGGGACTCGTGCCCTGAGAGCTCTGTTCAAACTTTTATGTATGTACAGTTCCCGGGAATCGAAACTCTCGACGATTTTTGCCTATTAAATACATTGATACTGACAGAATATCGGTCGTGGTAATTCTGAGACTAACGAGTGTATTTTAATTTTATGTCAGCATTCGAATAACAAATAACGGAATAAATAGAAATAAAAATTAATAATTTCCGATTCTTTCCTTTACTTGTACCCTACTGTTCAGCCTTACTTCTTGTCAAATTTCATGTTTTTAGGCCCACAGGAAGTACCCTGTACGTTTTCGTGAGTGAGTTTGCGAGTATCAAAATTTATGGCATAAAGGTCAGTATCTTTTGACTGCGTTGACATCGCTAAAGGACCACAGACCTTAGAATGTGACATAAAATTCAACTTCATACGTCCATCCGTTCCTGACAAAAGCGTTAATAACAGTCGACAGAAAATCAGACAGACAGATCAACAACAAAAATGGTTCAAATGGCTCTGAGCACTATATGTCTTAATATCTGAGGTCATCAGTCCCCTAGAACTTAGAACTACTTAAATCTAACTAACCTAAGGACATCACACACATCCATGGCCGAGGCGGGATTCGAACCTGCGACCGTAGCGGTGGCGCGGTTCCAGAGTGACGCGCCTAGAACCAGACCTATGAGGGTTCCGTTTTTACCGACTGTGGTAATGGTTCAAATAACTCTGAGCACTATGGGACTTAACATTTGAGGTCATCAGTCCCCTAGAACGTAGAACTACTTAAACCTAACTAACCTAAGGACATCACACACAACCATGCCCGAGGCAGGATTCGAACCTGCGACTGTAGCGGTCGTTTGGGTCCAGACTGAAGCGCCTAGAACCGCTCAGCCACTACGGCCGGCACCGTGCTAAAGAACCGTACAAACGGGTATGCTACAAGTTCGGGAAATGTGCCTGTGGAAGGCAGTTTCCTCAGTAGTATCAAAAATTCTGACAGAAATATTTAATAGATGTTTAAATAGTGAGGAACTGCCAAAACAATGGAAAAAAGCTATTATTTCGTATATATTAGAAAAAGAAAGCCGTCATTATTGAGAAAATTATAGAGAAATTACCGTTATTCGTACAACAGCCCCACTGTAGGTAAAGTAACAAAGGATAAAATGAAGGGACAATTAACGAAGTCGGAGGAGAAAAATGGTGGCCGGGCGTTCAATCACAGGTGACATAATCACTCTTGAACACCTCACTGTAAACAGGACAGAAAGGGGAATAATGTGTGACTTATCATTTGTTGTTCTGTAGAATGCACACGACACAGCCTCACTGAGTAAGTTGTGGGCAGGCAGTAACGAAAAAATTGTCATCGGTAGTAAATATGTTCAAGCAGTGAGAAACTTAAAACAAGGTTGCAACTATATGGTTAAAGCGTATAACAAAATTTGTCAAGAATTCTCCGTAAATAATGGTCTAACATAAAATAGCTCATAAACACGTGACCTTAATTAAAGTGTTGTTAGAAGCAGTTTTGCAAAACTGGAGGAGAAAATATCCTGGGAAAAGAATCCCTGTAAATCAACAAACACTGTGTAGCCTACTTTACTTTCGCCGATGACTAGGTCTGGTAATGGTAGACAAAGACAACTTCAGTTTAGGAAACTGCAGGAACAATACTCAAAATACTCAAAATTGGGCCCGAAAATAAATACAATAAAGGACGTAGTACATAGTATTGTGTGAAGATGACAGAAAAGATTTGGGGTCAGGATTCCGGAATATTAAAAAGTCTGCACATTTAAATACTTGTGCGTCACTTTCACCACTATTGGTAGAAGCACACATCACAAATGTACTTTACTGGCGTAAAACTGTAAATGAGCAACTTAGTTCCTTATGGAACGATAAAATTACAAGCAGGGCGAAGGTCTCACTGTACAATTTAGTTAAGACTATCAAAACATATGACTCTGTAATACAGGGGCTAACCAAAACCGAGAAAAATACATGTGTATTCATTCTTATGGATTCTCGGGGAAGATATTGTTACATCTCTCAGAAATGACACACTACTGGAAATTACACACTGTTATGCAAAACGGAAGGACGGAAGTTACTTTGGCGTAAGGTTTCACGTCCAAGTGACGTAACTCGACGAAACTGGTACCATACATAGCTTCTACTGTACAGTACAGGAGGTAACTGAAAGAAATGGTAATTAGACGTACAAGTGATGTTTCTTAATAGGGTGTATGATGACAACAGCCGGACGTATGCTTTTCAACGTGTTCCCATGCTGGCCACAAGGTAGATAAGGAGATTTTGAGGTAGCGTAACCATTCCTCTGCCAGCGAGGTTGACAACCGCTGGATGGGACGTGCTGCAATATGTCCCCGCAGCGCATCTCACACGTGCTGAATAGGATTTAACTCAAGGGAACGGGCAGAACAGTCTATTCGCAGAATATGCTCTCGATCTCATCTGCGCTGATGGATGCAGCCACGCATAGTGTTCTTATAAGAATGAACTCACGGCCAAATGCATCCCTGAATAGACATTCATGCTGAAGGAGCACAGTGTCATTATAAGATTGACCGCAAGTGTGCTATGCTCAGAGATTTGGAGGTCAGTACACTAATATAGATGCCAAGTTTGTTTTGTTTGCAGATGATACAAATATTGCGATAAATAGCGGATCAAGAATTATCTCAGAAGTATTGGTTAATGAAATTTTCATGTACACTCCTGGAAATTGAAATAAGAACACCGTGAATTCATTGTCCCAGGAAGGGGAAACTTTATTGACACATTCCTGGGGTCAGATACATCACATGATCACACTGACAGAACCACAGGCACATAGACACAGGCAACAGAGCATGCACAATGTCGGCACTAGTACAGTGTATATCCACCTTTCGCAGCAATGCAGGCTGCTATTCTCCCATGGAGACGATCGTAGAGATGCTGGATGTAGTCCTGTGGAACGGCTTGCCATGCCATTTCCACCTGGCGCCTCAGTTGGCCAGCGTTCGTGCTGGACGTGCAGACCGCGTGAGACGACGCTTCATCCAGTCCCAAACATGCTCAATGGGGGACAGATCCGGAGATCTTGCTGGCCAGGGTAGTTGACTTACACCTTCTAGAGCACGTTGGGTGGCACGGGATACATGCGGACGTGCATTGTCCTGTTGGAACAGCAAGTTCCCTTGCCGGTCTAGGAATGGTAGAACGATGGGTTCGATGACGGTTTGGATGTACCGTGCACTATTCAGTGTCCCCTCGACGATCACCAGTGGTGTACGGCCAGTGTAGGAGATCGCTCCCCACACCATGATGCCGGGTGTTGGCCCTGTGTGCCTCGGTCGTATGCAGTCCTGATTGTGGCGCTCACCTGCATGGCGCCAAACACGCATACGACCATCATTGGCACCAAGGCAGAAGCGACTCTCATCGCTGAAGACGACACGTCTCCATTCGTCCCTCCATTCACGCCTGTCGCGACACCACTGGAGGCGGGCTGCACGATGTTGGGGCGTGAGCGGAAGACGGCCTAACGGTGTGCAGGACCGTAGCCCAGCTTCATGGAGACGGTTGCGAATGGTCCTCGCCGATACCCCAAGAGCAACAGTGTCCCTAATTTGCTGGGAAGTGGCGGTGCGGTCCCCTACGGCACTGCGTAGGATCCTACGGTCTTGCCGTGCATCCGTGCGTCGCTGCGGTCCGGTCCCAGGTCGACGGGCACGTGCACCTTCCGCCGACCACTGGCGACAACATCGATGTACTGTGGAGACCTCACATCCCACGTGTTGAGCAATTCGGCGGTACGTCCACCCGGCCTCCCTCATGCCCACTATACGCCCTCGCTCAAAGTCCGTCAACTGCACATACGGTTCACGTCCACGCTGTCGCGGCATGCTACCAGTGTTAAAGACTGCGATGCAGCTCCGTATGCCACGGCAAACTGGCTGACACTAACGGCGGCGGTGCACAAATGCTGCGCAGCTAGCGCCATTCGACGGCCAACACCGCGGTTCCTGGTGTGTCCGCTGTGCCGTGCGTGTGATCATTGCTTGTACAGCCCTCTCGCAGTGTCCGGAGCAAGTATGGTGGGTCTGACACACCGGTGTCAATGTGTTCTTTTTTCCATTTCCAGGAGTGTATATTAATAAATGGTTCCTAGCCAATTGCTTGTCACGAAACTTTGAAAAACCACGCTACTTGCAGTTTGGAACTTGTAAGAGGTTTCCCTTCAGTGTATACCCGAAATTTGACGACAGACAGAAGAAATTGACAATGATAAATTCCTGAGATTACAGCTTGATAATAAATTAAGCCAGAAGGAACGTACCACAGAACTGCTAAATCGCCTAAACGAATATCCGTCTGCAACGCGAATGTTGTAAGACATAGAGGATGTTGTTGTTGTTGTGGTCTTCAGTCCTGAGACTGGTTTGATGCAGCTCTCCATGCTACTCTATCCTGTGCAAGCTTCTTCATCTCCCAGTACCTACTGCAACCTAGATCCTTCTGAATCTGCTTAGTGTATTGATCTCTTGGTCTCCCTCTACGATTTTTACCCTCCACGCTGCCCTCCAATGCTAAATTTGTGATCCCTCGATGCCTCAGAACATGTCCTACCAACCGATCCCTTCTTCTAGTCAAGTTGTGCCACAAACTTCTCTTCTCCCCAATCCTATTCAATACCTCCTCATTAGTTACGTGATCTACCCACCTTATCTTCAGAATTCTTCTGTAGCACCACATTTCGAAAGCTTCTATTCTCTTCTTGTCCAAACTAGTTATCGTCCATGTCTCACTTCCATACATGGCTACACTCCATACAAATACTTTCAGAAACGACTTCCTGACACCTAAATCTATGTTCGATGTTAACAAATTTCTCTTCTTGAGAAACGCTTTCCTTGCCATTGCCAGTCTACATTTTATATCCTCTCTACTTCGACCATCATCGGTTATTTTACTCCCTAAATAGCAAAACTCCTTTACTATTTTAAGTGTCTCATTTCCTAATCTAATTCCCTCAGCATTACCCGACTTAATTTGATTACATTCCATTATCCTCGTTTTGCTTTTGTTGATGTTCATCTTATATCCTCCTTTCAAGACACTGTCCATTCCGTTCAACTGCTCTTCCAAGTCCTTTGCTGTCTCTGACAGAATTACAATGTCATCGGCGAACCTCAAAGTTTTTACTTCTTCTCCATGAATTTTAATACCTACTCCGAATTTTTCTTTTGTTTCCTTTACTGCTTGCTCAATATACAGATTGAATAACATCGGGGAGAGGCTACAACCCTGTCTCACTCCTTTCCCAACCACTGCTTCCCTTTCATGCCCCTCGACTCTTATAACTGCCATCTGGTTTCTGTACAAATTGTAAATAACCTTTCGCTCCCTGTATTTTACCCCTGCCACCTTCAGAATTTGAAAGAGAGTATTCCATTCAACATTGTCAAAAGCTTTCTCTAAGTCTACAAATGCTAGAAATGTAGGTTTGCCTTTTCTTAATCTTCCTTCCAAGATAAGTCGTAAGGTCAGTATTGCCTCACGTGTTCCAACATTTCTACGGAATCCAAACTGATCTTCCCCGAGGTCGGCTTCTACCAGTTTTTCCATTCGTCTGTAAAGAATTCGCGTTAGTATTTTGCAGCTGTGACTTATTAAACTGATAGTTCGGTAACTTTCACATCTGTCAACACCTGCTTTCTTTGGGATTGGAATTATTATATTCTTCTTAAAGTCTGAGGGTATTTCGCCTGTCTCATACATCGTGCTCACCAGATGGTAGAGTTTTGTCATGACTGGCTCTCCCGAGGCCATCAGTAGTTCTAATGGAATGTTGTCTACTTCCGGGGCCTTGTTTTGACTCAGGTCTTTCAGTGCTCTGTCAAACTCTTCACGCAGTATCTTATCTCCCATTTCATCTTCATCTACATCCTCTTCCATTTCCATAATATTGTCCTCAAGTACATCGCCCTTGTATAAACCCTCTATATACTCCTTCCACCTTTCTGCTTTCCCTTCTTTGCTTAGAACTGGGTTGCCATCTGAGCTCTTGATATTCATACAAGTGGTTCTCTTCTCTCCAAAGGTCTCTTTAATTTTCCTGTAGGCAGTATCTATCTTACCCCTAGTGAGACAAGCCTCTACATCCTTGCATTTGTCCTCTAGCCATCCCTGCTTAGCCATTTTGCACTTCCTGTCGATTTCATTTTTGAGACGTTTGTATTCCTTTTTGCCTGCTTCATTTACTGCATTTTTATATTTTCTCCTTTCATCAATTAAATTCAATATTTCTTCTGTTACCCAAGGATTTCTATTAGCCCGCGTCTTTTTACCTACTTGATCCTCTGCTGCCTTCACCACTTCATCCCTCAGAGCTACCCATTCTTCTTCTACTGTATTTCTTTCCCCCATTCCAGTCAATTGTTCCCTAATACTCTCCCTGAAACTCTCTACAACCTCTGGTTCTTTCAGTTTATCCAGGTCCCATCTCCTTAAATTCCCACCTTTTTGCAGTTTCTTCAGTTTCAATCTGCAGTTCATAACCAATAGATTGTGGTCAGAATCCACATCTGCCCCAGGAAATGTCTTACAATTTAAAACCTGGTTCCTAAATCTCTGTCTTACCATTATATAATCTATCTGAAACCTGTCAGTATCTCCAGGCTTCTTCCATGTATACAGCCTCCTTTCATGATTCTTGAACCAAGTGTTAGCTATGATTAAGTTATGCTCTGTGCAAAATTCTACAAGGCGGCTTCCTCTTTCATTCCTTCCCCCCAATCCATATTCACCTACTATGTTTCCTTCTCTCCCTTTTCCTACTGACGAATTCCAGTCACCCATGACTATTAAATTTTCGTCTCCCTTCACTACCTGAATTATTTCTTTTATCTCGTCATACATTTCATCTATTTCTTCATCATCTGCAGAGGTAGTTGGCATATAAACTTGTACTACTGTAGTAGGCATGGGCTTTGTGTCTATCTTGGCCACAATAATGCGTTCACTATGCTGTTTGTAGTAGCTAACCCGCACTCCAATTTTTTTATTCATTATTAAACCTACTCCTGCATTACCCCTATTTGATTTTGTATTTATAACCCTGTAATCACCTGACCAAAAGTCTTGTTCCTCCTGCCACCGAACTTCATTAATTCCCACTATATCTAACTTTAATCTATCCATCTCCCTTTTTAAATTTTCTAACCTACCTGCCCGATTAAGTGATCTGACATTCCACGCTCCGATCCGTAGAACGCCAGTTTTCTTTCTCCTGATAACGACGTCCTCTTGAGTAGTCCCCGCCCGGAGATCCGAATGGGGGACTATTTTACCTCCGGAATATTTTACCCAAGAGGACGCCATCATCATTTAATCATACAGTAGAGCTGCATGTCCTCGGGAAAAATTACGGCTGTAGTTTCCCCTTGCTTTCAGCCGTTCGCAGTACCAGCACAGCAAGGCCGTTTTGGTTAATGTTACAAGGCCAGATCAGTCAATCATCCAGACTGTTGCCCCTGCAACTACTGAAAAGGCTGCTGCCCCTCTTCAGGAACTCAACAAATACCCCTCCGTTGTGGTTGCACCTACGGTACGGCCATCTGTATCGCTGAGGCACGCAAGCCTCCCCACCAACGGCAAGGTCCATGGTTCATGGGGGGGAGAACATAGAGGATATAAAACAAAAAATGCTAGAATAAGGTGCTTATCTTCATTCCAAAATGTCATACGGGATTATTTTTTGGAGTAATTCCTCAAACCAAGTTAAAGGTTTTCCGGGTACAAAAACTTGTAATAAGAATTATTTTTTTGTGGACTGAAGACCATCCTGCAAATGCTTGTTTAGGGAACTAAGGATGCTTATTACTGCTTCAGAATATATTTATTTCTTAATGAAATTTATGATTGACAATGTACCTATTTTTCAAACCAACAGCTCAGTTCATAGAATGAATACTAGAAACAAGAATAATCTTCACAAAGATTGAAATCACCTACTTTGGTCAGGAAAGGTGTTCATTATTTAAGATAAAAGATTTGCAATAACTTTTCAGCTGCCATAAAAAGTTCAGCTACTAATAAACTTCAGTTTAAGAAGAGCTTAAATGATTTACTAGTGGCCAACTCCTATTCCACACATAAATTTTTTAATAACACCAACTAATGTGTACATGTTACTAATAATGTAATGATTCAGTGCAGCAATGCAATCATTCTCAACAAATGTTGTAAAATGAGATTTTCTATGGTGGTGCGTGGCTACAATAGCCTAAGAATTGTCACGTGCACCTCGGTGAATTGATCATTTATATGTTTTATGAATAGTTATTTATAATCGTGGAAATGAAAATATTTAGGACTTCTTTTTACTTATTCCACTTCCTTGAGAACCATATCACTTGGGATCTGTGGAAGATACGTTAGCACATTTGTATTTCTTTGTAAATATTTATTTCGCATTCTTCTATCTCTGAATTGTTCTACATCTTGCAGCATCTCCTGAGAACGGATCTATTAGAAACAAAAGTGTATCTAATCCAAGGACGTAGCCAAAGGAGGGATTCTGGTGGTCCAGACGCCCCTACCACCTAAATGAAATTACACACGACCTAGTTGTCGTTTAGTGAAATTGAAAGGTATTTTGATTTTCAATCATACGACGGAGAAGGGCTACGTACTATCAATAGTAAACAACGCCATCGATAGATATAAACCAGCCAAGACCAACTACTGTACATTCTTGGCCTTAATTTAGCTCATTTAGTGTTTTGGTAATCAGCTACGATCTTACTTGCAGTTGAGATCAACGTAAGTGCTGCTATTTATTGCTTTTGTGTGGTCCGTTGTTGTCATGGTTTCTAATTATGGATGAGTGCGTAAAAAGAAAGAAGATGAAAATGACGTTTGATTCGCCCACTAGAGTTACGATACGCACTATAGAATAGCCTAATTACCTACCTATAGCAGTTTATTGTTACCACTGGGGTGGGTTGTAAACTTTCAGTATTTCTAACATCATTACAAATAACGTTAACTTAAAAAAAGTTTATTAAAATACACTTGGATTTACCAGTGTTAGCCAAAAAACGTGTTGATCACAAAAATATCGCCCAAAGTGATATAGTTGCATTTCTTTAAAAAATTTGCTCAAAATTCTCTGATCTGTAGCCCAAATGAAAAAAACAGCCCAATCTACTCACCCAGACAGTACTCAGTTGTGAAGACCAATTCCGATACGGAACCATGGGGAGGGATTTGTGAAGACCGGAAGGGCTATGTTGAATACCACGTTCTAAAATATTTTTTTCACCGGGATGCCTGAAATCGTTGGAGCCCATTGCACCCTGCATATCCATCCAACCTCCCCTCCACCCTTCGTCCAGAATCCGTTTTGGGTTCTTTTAAAACTATAAAAGAAGATTTTTCAGATCTTCTGCTATTATCTTCAAACGGCAATGTTTTTGAACTGTCGAAATAGTTATATAAATAATAAATTTTTCGTTATTTTTGTAACAGTACTCATCTGATATGGGAATAGTTATTTATTTCTCTGGCAGAGGGTACTTACAAGGGAATGGTCAGACTTGTCATGCCGAAACATGTATTGCTTTTTTTAGCACTGTTATTTAACTGTTCAAAAGGTCCGTATGCAGAATTGTAGCTGCTGACATGAACTGGAAGTCACCTAAAAAAATCACGAACATGACTGTTTTTCCTGCTTGGCGATTGCAGTGACGGCTGGCCACCCCTGGAAATGGCGAGTCGCGAGCGTTGTGCGCATGGTCGGGAAGTGCGGCCGTCTTATCGCGGAGTTCACTAAACAAGAATATCGCTGCACGGTTTTGGTGGAAATGGGAAACGAATATTCGTTTCTGTAGCATCCACGTCCTTTTAATTTCTGGTACGTATTTCGAAACATACCGTCCTGAAACTGGTTAGAGATGTGAAAGATGTTTTGTACATGTTCATCTATACTCCGCAAGCCACTTTACGGTGAACATTCAATCTCCACTCCCAGGTGATGGTGAACCCTGTAAATGTTTTGCTGCTTGCCATGGAGATATGCCACAGACGCCAAATGAAGCAATCAACAGAAAACACGCGTGAAGACTATGTGTTGTGCGACATGGTTGTTAAACTTCTAGACGAGCATGTAAATGGCGCAGACATGTGGCTAGAAACAACTGAAACACTCGATATTGCAGACTGTGAATCTACAGACGACGAAGACACCGACGAAAGTTGCACTCATGAAGACTCTTCGAGTGATAGTGCCACGTACCATCCGAAAGTAACACCAGCAACTACAATTACCTTATCAGACAAAGGAAAAGCGGTGACGTATTGGTTGAGCGAAAGTGGTAAGAAACGCCTATGTGTAAGTATTGTTCAAAATAAGTATCGGTTTGGCCGTTCTGAACGTGAATTGTATAGATGGAAAAAGAAAGTCGGTGGACGACGTAAGAGTCGACTGGAAATTGCGACGGAGATAAATGCGCGACTTTTTGAGCTATTTACCGATGCCAGACAACAGTCATTTAATGTCAGCGATACAACTTTGCGTGATTGGGCGTTAGAG
Source organism: Schistocerca cancellata (assembly GCF_023864275.1). NCBI lineage: Eukaryota > Metazoa > Arthropoda > Insecta > Orthoptera > Acrididae > Schistocerca > Schistocerca cancellata. The sequence goes on along the minus strand of NC_064627.1, from coordinate 184,321,937 downwards.
ATTGCCAACGCGATAGGCGCTAAAGAATTTACAGATTCTCAAAGTTGGATTAGTCGCTTCAAAAGATCACATAAAATTGTGGCAATAAAAATAATAAAATTTGTATCGAGAAACAGGTCGGAAAATGAAGTGACACAAATCGAAATGATAGCAGCTTATCTTACGAATGCAAAAAATAAGATCGCTAGTTTTAGTGAACCGTACGTGTACAATGCAGATCAGTCAGGTTTTCAAAAAGAAATGCGTGCGGAAAGAACACTGACATTCAAAGGGGAAAAACATATTGAGGCGATTGCGCAGTCCACGACTGCACTCACCCATTCATACACTATAATGCCCATAATTAGTCTGGATGGTTCATTGCTGCCTAAACTAGCCTATATGTGTGTCTTGAAGAACCAACTGGACGTTTTGGACCACGTGTCAAAAGAACAATGTTCTACGCAAACAATCTTGTGGTAGACGCATCGAAGTCTGGAAAAATGGGAAATGAAAACGTTACACTTTTCATGCGTCATGCTTTTATTCCGGTCTGCGGGAACAAATCTCTTCTCCTAGATTCGTGGTCAGGTCATAAAAGGTCTGATTCATCAAAAGCTGTATTTCGAGCGCACCCTGACAAAGAAATAGGGATACTTCAGATTCCATCCGGCACGACGAGCATAATTCAACCTTTAGACAGAGAATTTTTCCGTCAGTGGGAGGCATTTTACAGAAAGCTAACACAGAAAATTATTGTGCGCACATCACTGCAATTTCCTGTCTATCACCGTGACAATATTCTCAAGCTGCAATCAGTAGTACATTATCTATTTTCCTCCCCACGGTTTCAGAATTTGATTAAATATGCGTGGCACTCCTCGAAATATACTGATACTAGGCCTGATTCATTCCTAACGCCAGCCCAGTTTTGTCTACGGACATCTAACAACGTCTGTGATTCGCAGGGCTGCCATATGTCATCTTTGCTTGTATGTTCTTGGTGCACAAAAAACCTCTGTTTTGAACATTGTATCAATATTTCGCATTTTTGAGGTAATTACAAGAAATAAAATTTGGACGTGTTCTAAACCGTATATTTATTTGTGTTTATTTCATAGCTATTTGGAAAGAATGTTGTAAATAACATATCAGCCATATCTGTCAACGAATGTTTAATTATCATACGATCCCTTTCACTGGGGGAATCAGCTCTCTCACTGCTGTGGCAAGAGAGCGGCGCGTAGCTAACGCCACCTTGTCCATAGATGGCGTTGGTATAACGTAGCGAGAGAGGTCAGGGTTGTACAACAGGCAGTTATAAGCGCGGAAACCATGCGACTATAATGTCTTACGTCATCAAATTGTTTACAGACTTCCAGTTCATGTCAGCAGCTAAAATTCTGCATACAGACTTCTTACAATGTTAACTCACAGTGGTAAAAAAAGCAACACAGGTTTCGACATGACAACTCTGACCATTCCCAGGTTAGTTTTAATGTTGGCTTGGTTATAATTTCGACAATGTGCGTAGTTCAGCGATATTTACATTGGAAGGCGGCTAACTATCGTAATATTGTACTTTGTATGTGTGCACAAACATGGCTCACTTGTGGAACGGTGATATATGTCTTCAAGTTTTACTACAAGAACGATGTTCTACTATGATGTGTCCTATTCGTAATGTCCTTGGAACACTGGGTCCAACCGTCACTACTCCAACGTATTTGTAATTAAACGTCACATAAACAGCAACGTATATTGTCTGTGGTAAAGGACTTCACCAGCATCAAAGACTGTTTAACCATAACATCATGGATAAATATAGAGTTATTTATTAGGTCGCATAAATCAGGAGTCTAGTTCAAATCAATGCGTGAATTAATGTCTACATCCCAGAACAGTACCTCATAGAATTTGTGTATTTCATTTAGTTTTATAAATTAAATCAGTTGCTATGGTTTCAAATTAACTGTCGAAATAATAGTTGAAAAAGATGTTCTTGATCACTTAAGAGATCTTGCAGACTTTTAACGTAATTCAGACTGAATTTAGAAATGTGGGATGCTTCAATGTGCTGAAGGAATTCTATCTTTGTTTCAGATACTATATGCGTAAAGGCCTTCCGAAAGCAAATTGTGTACATAAAAGTAAAGAAAAAAAATGTATTTTGAGGATATATGAAAAACTTGAGCGTTTTTATGGTGATACTTCACTAATCATACCCCCCCCCCCCTGCCATTGACAAAATCCTGGCTACGTCCTTGTCTAATTTAATCTAACCTATGAAGCAATACGAGCTGAGTAGCACCATCCAGCTTACTTACCTTGTGTAACAGCTCACAGGGAAGTTCCACGCACGCCGCCTGTTTGTGCCGCTGCAGTCCCTTCCCATGCACACAAGCATCCAGCCCTAAAGAGACGCTATCAGACGGGATCGGATACGGAGCTGGCACACGCGTTGACACGCAACCGTTCTTCCGCCGTTCTGTCACCTACGCATTAGCATCGAGCCGTTTCCAACGAAACGCGCCAACAATCATCAAAGATAATCATCAGAACGCGCACGTCATTGGGTCGAAACGCTTTCATTCGTCGACAGAGCGTGCTCATAAATCAATCTGTTCTGAGCCACCACGGTTGTGACGTAGTCGTTCATCCGAAAAACTGATACGTCTACCTAATTTGAGCGAACTGCACCACCGGTGTGTGACCTAATTCGCATCATATCCTTCCCACGTGCCGTATTCACTGTTCGGTTCCACACGAAAGCGATGAGGGAACGAAGGCGCAAAATGAGTGACGCGAGCACGAATATCGAAATTTGATGTGCTGGATAGCGGGCGGTGAGCAGGGGAGATAGGGAGCAGAAGTATGTATTTGCTTGCAGTTTTTGCCCATCCACCCATTTTTGAATACTGTTCTCCTGAATAGGAACAGATCCCGGTTTAAGAGAAAACTTTGACACTAGCAGTTCGGCTTTGAGTTGTCACAGAATGAAAGCGCGATAAAGATGTAAACAACATGGCGACTGTAACGTCGCATCACTGGCGGTATTTTGAAACATGAACATCATAGACGGCATCGCAACGAGAATTTACCACATCTACAACAAAATAGCTTGATTTGTAGCTTTTACAAGGATTGCTCTTTCAGCAAATTTAGGCTAAGATCTACTTCAGGTACCTGTATAAACTTCTTAAAAATCTTGTGCATAATGCTGCAATTCGTTAGAATTGTGACGGTTGGACTCACTGTTCCAACCGTATGACGAATAGGAAATATCAAAGAAGAACATTGTTCCTGTAGCAAAACTTGTGGGTATATATCGCCGTTCCAAAGTGAGCCATGTTTGTGCACACATACATAGTAGAACATGACGATCGCTAGCGGCCTTCCAATGCAAATATCGCCGAGCTACGCATATTGTCGAAATCGTATCCAAGCCAATATTAAAGTTGATACTGTCTACCGGAAAAATAAAGAAATATTCTCCATATCAGGAGAAAACTGTTACAAAAGTAACGAAAAATTATTATTTATATCACTATTTCTACAAATTAAAAACATTGCCGTTTGAAGATAATCGTAGAACAACTGAAGAAGTTTCAGTTGTTATAGTATTACAAGAGCATAATTAGATTCTGGACGAAAGGGAAGTGCGTGGTTGGGCCGGGATGCAGGGCGCAGTCTGCTCGAACGATTACAAGCAACCCGCTGAAAAAAATCATTTAGAAGCGAACGAACTGTAGAACGAACTGTCACCAAATACCCCTTCCACTCTCCACAAACCCTTCCCCATAGTTCCGAATCGGAACTGATTTTCATAGCTGGGTGCGCAGATTGGGCGATATTTTATCATTTTGCCTACAAATTAAAGGAATTAGAACAAATTTGTAATAGGAATGCAAGATCCTAGTTTGCGCGACATTTTTGTTGATCAACACGATTTTTGGGCGACACAGCTAAATCCAAGTATATTTTTATTATCTGGCTTTAATTTAACGTTACTTGAAATGACGTTTACCGCTCCGTTGCATACTGAAATACTAAAATTTTGCAACCCAAAAGTTCTACTAGTCCGTACGTAAGTGTTTTCTTGAAAAGATACGAGCTAGAAAAATATTTGTTGTAAATAAATAATTCCAAGTAGCAGAAAATACACTTTAGTTGTACGGCTCAAGTTCGATTTACTGCTGGTACATAATCGCGTGCTGAAGTCACCTCTTGAGCTAAAGTGTATCTTACGGTACTACCGTGATATAATGCTGAGTAACAGAACCTTCCAGGTCACCCTAAACGGAAAGACAAACAAAACAAAACTTATTAACAACGGGCTTCCGCAAGGCTCCGTATTGGCCCCTCTTCTGTTTAACCTCTATATAGCAGATCTCCCAAACACAAAGTCAAGAAAATTTTGCTATGCGGATGACATAGCACTGGCTACCAGAGACAAGTATCTCTTCAATACAGAGGAAGTCCTTAATAATGACGTCGAAATACTATACAATTATTTCAAGAAATGGAGACTCAAGCCAAACCCTAATAAAACTGAAGTATCTACATTCCATCTTAATAACAAAATGGCAAATGAAATTATTAACATAAAACTCGGAAACACCAACCTCAAACATAATAAGTTTCCAAAGTACTTAGGTATAATATTGGATCGCACTCTTTCTTACCGGAAACATCTGGAGAACACCACTGCAAAAATTGGAACACGGAATAACATCATTCAAAAACTTAGCGGTACTACTAGGGGAGCTAACGCAAAAACATTACGCACCTCATCTATCGCCTTAGTGTTCTCTGTGGCTGAGTACTGCGCTCCAGTCTGGATTAATAGCTGTCACACCAAACTTATTGACAGGCAATTAAATAACACAATGAGGTTGATTTTTGGAACCGTTAAATCAACGCCCACGTACTGGCTACCGGTGCTATGCAATATACTGCCCCCGGACCTGCGTAGAAAAGCGGCCCTACTGCACGAATTCAGAAAGATTGAGACAAAGCCAGAACTACCAATTAAAGAAGAATTCTCACAACTGCGACACACTCGATTGAAATCAAGAAAGCCACCCATACGCACAGCTGAGCAGCTTCAAAATAATAACTATGACCACATGAAACAATGGAGACTAGATTGGAACCAAAAGACAAATGACCAACTACAGACCTGGTTTGAGAGCTATAACTGCAACATCTCTGGAATGGAACTAACACGGAAAACATGGTCCGCATTAAATCGAATACGTACTGGACATGGCAGGTGTGCGGATTCACTACACAAATGGGGAAGAGCGATGTCACCAGAATGCGACTGCGGTGCCCCTAGACAGACGATCCAACACATCCATGGTGAATGCTCCTTGCGAGCATATGCAGGGAACTGGTCCGACTTCCTGGAGGCATCCCCATCGGCGCTAAAATGGATCTCAAACCTCGATATAACCTTTTAACTGACTAATATAAACATAAATTATATTCATGATTGTTATAAGATTTTAATGTCTAACACTTGATATATTAATGTTGCATGTATAGCCATACGCTAAATAAAAAAATAAATAACCGTGGGTTTACTTATGATAAATATTTTTAAGTTGCTATTGTGTATCGATGTATCTCCTACAGTGTAGAGCTTTCCTTGTAAGACAGCCGAATCGTTTCCTCTCAAATAAAAAATTTTAAACTTTTTCTTGTGATAGTCGTTCCGATTTACATATATTCTTAACTGCTTTCTATATCTGCTCCTGGGATTTGTCGTTAATATCGTGGGCTTTTACAGAAGAAGTATTCTCTCAGTGAACAATAGATGGAAAAACGGTTTGTTCTTAGACAATATTTTTTATAGCTACTGTAGAGAAAAATGTACACTATTTTCCAGATTTCTATATCTGTAGACATCCAGCAAAACTGAAAATGTGTGATAAATTTCATACTTCCTGCATCTACTTCTATAATTCGTAAGCCATCTTAGGCAGAGTGGCCGAGGGTTCTTCTTGTATCACTGTGGTTTACCCTTTCTCTTGTCCCAGTGAGTAATGGTGCGCGGGAAGAACTTCTATCGTAAGGCCTCCGTGTTATCTCCAAAATTTCATTGTATTTTCGTGATATACGAAGGTAAGTCAATTATTATCCGCAAAGTAGTTATAAAATTTTATTGTAATCAAATAGGAAACTTACAAGAACATCATTTTTCGACATAATCTCCTTGCGTTTCAATGCACTTGGACCATCGTTGTAGGAGCTTCCTGATGACCTCATAAAAAAAGGTTCTCGGTTGAGCTGCGAGCCAGGAATGCACCGCTTCTTTCATTGCTTCGTTCGAGGCAAATCGACGGCCCCTTAATGACTGTTTGAGTGGACCAAACAAGTGATAGTCAGAAAGGGCAAGATCGGGACTACATGGAGGATGATCCAGTACTTCAAATTTGAGTTTCTGGAGCGTTTCAGCAGAGTGGACAGCAGTAAGCGGACGGGCATTGTCGTGCAACAACACAACACCTTTGACAGAAATCCTCGGCGTTTGCTTCGAATTGTAGGCTTTAGCCTGGCAGTAAGCATCTCACTGTAACGTACACTGTTTATTATTGTGCCCGTTTCCCCGTAATGTTCTAGCACTGGACCTTGTGCGTCCAAAAAAACTATAAGCATTAGATTTCCTGCGGACGGTTGGGTCATGAACTTTTTCTTGCATGGTGAATTTGGATGTTTCCATACCATACTCTGCCGTTTGCTCTCCGGCTCGTAATGATGGATCCATGTTTCGTCACCAGTAATGATCCTGTCTAAGAATTTGTCCCCTTCGTTACCATAGCGATCCAAACGGTTTTTGCAGATGTCCAAGCAGGTTTGTTTATAAAACTGTGTGAGTTGTTTTGGGACCCATCTTGCACAAACTTCATGAAACCCAACTCAGCTGTGTACGATTCCGTAGGCAGAACCGTGACTCATTTGCAGACGATGTGCCACTCCGTCAATAGTGAATCGTCTGTCTAAGAGAATCATTTCACGTGAACACTCAATGGTTTCTTCATTTCTGGCGGTAAACGGTCGTCAGGCCCCTTCATCGTGCGTAACACTTGTGCGACCATTTCGGAATGTTCCAATTCATTCGCAGACACTCCATTGTGGCAAAACATTGCTCCCATACTGTACCGAAAGTCTTCAATGAATTTCGGTCCCTGATACGCCTTCCGGCCAAAAAAAAAAAAAAAAAACACATCACTGAACGTTGCTCTTCTTTGGTGCAAATAGACAGCGGAGCAGCCATGATTAACAGGACGGCAGCGATAACGAAACTAACCCAGCAGCTTGAAAATTGCAAAGATACAACAACAAATAAACAAACCATGCGTCATCGACGTAAAACGACAGTACTACCAAAATAAACAATATATAACTAAATTGAGGATAGTAATTGACTTACCGTCCTATATCTAAGAGGAAGCACCGAACTGGGTCATTTTAATTAGCAGATACGCTCCTTGGATTTTAACAGTAAACCTCACCGTGATGCGCTATGCCTCTCCTGTACCATCTGACATTATATTTAGATGTACAAGTTCGTGACCCTTTCACACTTAAGATGACTTGCGACGAAACGCGATGCTCTTGTTTGCATCGTCTCTTTTCCTCCATTTGATTCTAAAAATGGCTCTGAGCACTATGCGACCTAACTTCTGAGGTTATCAGTCGCCTAGAACTTAGAACTAATTAAACCTAACTAACCTAAGGACATCACACACATCCATGCCCTGTCCGCCGCTCGTGGTCTCGCGGTAGCGTTCTCGCTTCCCGAGCACGGGGTCCCGGGTTCGATTCCCGGCGGGGTCAGGGATTTTTCACCTGCCTCGAGATGACTGGGTGTTTGTGTTGTCCTCATCATTTCATCATCATCCAGGAAAGTGGCGAAATTGGACTGAGCAAAGGTAGCGGTCACGCGGTTCCAGACAAGCGCCTTTAACCGCACGGCCACACCGGCCGACCTCCATTTGATTCTATCTGGGCTCAGGCTGAGGGAGCAATACTCACCTATCACTCGACCGTGATTTTCCTACACTGCTGACGTGTAATGAATTAATAACTGCTCCTTCCGACTGCGTATGTGCAGAACCTTAAATATGTTTATGTTGAAGGCTAACTGCCGATTCCTGCACCAAGCGTCGAGTCTTCCGCATTTCGTAACAGTTTTCTAACTTTGCGAGTTATTAATATACAATCAACAGTAATGGTCGTATAGCGTTTCTTTGGGATAAAAAATAAATCCGTAGATATTGAAAAATGTATGTACTGGTAGGTATGGATGTGTGTCTGTGTTCTATATATCCTCCTAAGCCACTGAACCGGTTTCAGACAATCCTGCTACACACATCTGGTACGTCAGGCAACAATCGATGTGGGTTAAGAACCACCTACCAATCATTGTTGAGGTGATATGACGTCATAAACAAAAAGATGCGTGTCGACCTGCTACATCATGCATGAAGTTTTAATTTATTATTTCTGTAATACTGATTATATTGGTTATAAATTTCGCAGATAGAGTCAACATACACCACTAAATGTACCTGCACAATTGTACGAGTATCATGGTACCGCACATAGTTCATGAGATATTACGTCAAAAACAGTGAGATGCGTGAAAAACTACCGCATTGTGCAAGACGGCAATTAATGGATACTTTTCTATTTACTCTGTTCGCAACACATTTTGCAGACGGTATCCACATAGGCTTCTGAATGTACCTCCAAAACTGTATCATTGTATGACACGCAAATCAGGAGATATGACGTCACAAACGCTAAGATACATAAAAAAATGTCGCATAATGCGTTAAGTCTTCATACATTTATTTTTATTCCGAAAACACTTCTACAGTCGAGTCCACTTATGGAAATCCATGACAATTGGCAGCGCTTTTGACAGCTTTCAACTGCGAAGCGCAAATGGCTGTAGTCGTCTATAGAGCTATGAAGAGGCGTTGCCACAGAGGTGTTTACTAAATAGAGTTGTAGATACGCGAAGCTGCTGTACTTACATATTTATAGGTTGTACATATTTCTTTGTACGGCTGTTTCAAAATTACAAGGTGTTTTAACGAATACATAGAAATCAAATTTTTTTGTTGTTACACTACAAACACAATCCATTTTTTGTTTTTGTTTCTAATTGGCAAAATGAATGCCTGGGAAATGCCGGTCTTGCCAGCTATTAAGAAATAATCATGAACTCTTTTGCTTTGGGAGACTCTGCGTTATGGTAATCATTACACCCACGCGGAAAATCGGTAGGACTTATAATACAAGGTGCATTCAAGTTCTAAGGCCTCCTATTTGTTTTTCTCCGGACTGGAAAGAGATAGAAACATACGCATTGTTTTAAAATGAGGCCGCGTTCATTGTCAATACGTCCCAGAGATGGCAGATGGAATTTTACCACCAGCGGCGAGAATGAGAACTGTTTTAAATACTTAAAATGGCGACGTTTTCCTTACTTGAACAGTGTGCAATCACTCGTTTTCTGAATTTGCGTGGTGTGAAACCAATTGAAATTCATCGACAGTTGAAGGAGACATGTGGTGACGGAGTTATGGATGTGTCGAAAGTGCGTTCGTGGGTGCGACATTTTAATGAAGGCAGAACATCGTGTGACAACAAACCGAAACAACATCGGGCTCGCACAAGCCGGTCTGACGACATGATCGAGAAAGTGGAGAGAATTGTTTTGGGGGATCGCCGAATGACTGTTGAACAGATCGCCTCCAGAGTTGGCATTTCTGTGGGTTCTGTGCACACAATCCTGCATGACGACCTGAAAATGCGAAAAGTGTCATCCAGGTGGGTGCCACGAATGCTAACGGACGACCACATGGCTGCCCATGTGGCATGTTGCCAAGCAATGTTCACGCGCAACGACAGCATGAATGGGACTTTCTTTTCGTCGGTTGTGACAATGGATGAGACGTGGATGCCATTTTTCAATCCAGAAACAAAGCGCTAGTGAGCTCAATGGAAGCATACAGATTCACCGCCACCAAAAAATTTCGGGTAACCGCCAGTGCTGAAAAAATGATGGTGTCCATGTTCTGGGACAGCGAGGGCGTAATCCTTACCCATTGCGTTCCAAAGGGCACTACGGTAACAGGTGCATCCTACGAAAACGTTTTGAAGAACAAATTCCTTCCTGCACTGCAACAAAAACGTCCGGGAAGGGCTGCGCGTGTGCTGTTTCACCAAGACAACGCACCCGCACATCGAGCTAACGTTACTCAACAGTTTCTTCGTGATAACAACTTTGAAGTGATTCCTCATGCTCCCTACTCACCTGACCTGGTTCCTAGTGACTTTTGGCCTTTTCCAGCAATGAAAAACACTCTCCATGGCCGTACATTCACCAGCCATGCTGCTATTGCCTCAGCGATTTTCCAGTGGTCAAAACAGACTCCTAAAGAAGCCTTCGCCGCTGCCATGGAATCATGGTGTCAGCGTTGTGAAAAATGTGTACGTCTGCAGGGCGATTACGTCGAGAAGTAACGCCAGTTTCATCTTTTTCGGGTGAGTAGTTAATTAGAAAAAAATCGGAGGCCTTATAACTTGAATGCACCTAGTAGCATTATCATAGATCAGATTTGGAACCCTTTTTGGAAACAAGAACAAGAAAACTGTTATGAGATTTCTTCCGCCCTTCGCCATACCTCAACTGAGTACTGTGTAGCTGCTTATTGGCAATATCAATGGATAATCAGACCATAAATAAATCTTTCACCCAACAGCAGAATGGGTGCTGTAATTAAAATCTTTCGTAGGTCAAAACTGTGGACTCGAGAAATTTTAAAACTTTGACCGATGCCTTTCAGAAATAAAATTTCGTTTCTTTGTGGATCCAAAACCTTTGAATACTTAATAAAAGAAAACATGGCGCGAAGTAGGCTTTGATGTACCGCTCTTTATTTAAATCGTGTGAATGGCTGATTTTGACAACTTACCATTTTCAAGTACATGTCTGATATTACGTATTACATACTGTAACTATCAAATTATTTTTCTGGTTACCAATACTGCTCGGAAAGTTTGAACATTTGTGATTTCGATCCATTTTCAATGTAGTGATGGAATATGACCTGTACTTTGTATGTACAAAGAAAAATAATTACAATATTTAGTACGTAATATCGCCCATGAGCCTGAGTGTGACAAGTTCTCGAAATCAGCTAACTACAAGATTTAAATAAAGATAAGTATTCTACAGCCTACTACGGACCACGTTTCTTTTATTAAGTTTTCAGTTCAAAAAAATGGTTCAAATGGCTCTGAGCACTATGCGACTTAACTTCTGTGGTCATCAGTCGCCTAGAACTTAGAACTACTTAAACTACTTAGAACTACTGCCCGAGGCAGGATTCGAACCTGCGACCGTAGCGGTCACGCGGTTCCAGACTGAAGCGTCTTTAAGTTTTCAGTAATAATGTTCTACTACAGCGAGAGTTACCAGTTATCTCCAGAAGCTGAGATACTTCAATGAAAAATAAAGTAAGCTCACAAAAATGATCTCATGCCCACAAAAAAAACTATTGAATATTGAGAACATACTACATCAGCAGATTTATCAGTCGGCAGACAGTGCTCAAGGACGAACTGTCCAGAATAATACTGAAAGCTTATCCTAGCGAACTAATATCACGTCACTTTATTGACTTTCACTACCATTAACAGCCCGTTGCGCTAATTAGTTATGAAGGTAAACAGTCAGTTGCCAGCATTTGCGATGGAAAGTTAGCAAGGGCACAGCTGCGTTTAAATTCGGTATAACGATTGCGCATCGTTAATCAGAAATACGGAATGTAGTTGTTAAAACGTCATTAATAACCGAGAGATTTCATTTCCGTATATGTATAATCAGTTGTTTATTATTTGCTGTGTAAATGTGTTCAACGCCATCTAATGGTGCGTTAACATCAACTGCTGTGGTCCCTTCAGGCAAAATAGATGCCTTGTGCGTAGGCAGATGGCTCAGATTTTAGAATAACACGCGATAATCGCGTGAAATGCAATTAGACTGCCGTCATAAGCATTGGTTTCACAACTTAAATGCTACTTAATAGAGAGGCAGAACTTTGTACACAGGAGAAGCGGTGAGGTGTGCTTTTTTTTCCATTTTTTCCATTTGAAGTCAAGTCGCGGGTACGTAATGTACGTATATGACCAGTTTCAGCTGAATGATGGCATCTTCAAGTCTAAAATATGCAGGTGATGCGTATTTTGTATTGAAAACAGTCTATTTCAACCGGAGTCGAATAAAATCCGTGATCTAGACCGTGTGTTGTATAGAGCAAAAACGATGGGGGAGTTTGTTTTCTTTCTTTTCTTTTTTTTAGCATGAAATATGAAACGTCCTCACAATGTTCTGGTTTCTTATTTACATTGATTCCACCTTCAGATACTGGATCTGAAACTGAACACAAAACACTACCAGGTATGTATTTAATTATACCTGTCAATCGTATACAGCTTCTTAGTGACTGAACATATTATGTTTCAATTAATATGTTCACAATTAAATATTGTGTCATACAGTTGGAATACAAGTCATTGGTTTAAGTGTGCGTGTCTGAGTATGTCTTTTAATTAGTTAAATAATTATTACTCACTATCAGTTATGTACATAAAAACCACACAAAAATAAATTCAAATACATTTTGAAGTTTGTTTTTACGAGATAACGTAACTAAACAAAAAACTGCCTGCATGAATCATGTCTGAAGACAACAAACAAAAGAATAATGATCCTGTGAATTACTGGTACATTATGTGATTCTTGCAGTTTTCACGGCGTAGGTAGTATGATATTCGGTGTCGTGATTACAGCCAGATGATGTATATACGTTGTCAAGATATTTCGACTGACAACCACTCGGTGATCTTCAGGTGAATGGATGTCAGCCGAAAATGTCACGCCAAGATGTCAGTGTCATCCGGCTGGAGTGCCGAAACCTCACGTTAGACAGTACAACGTCAAAAATCCCGGGAATCCGGTATTGTACACCTAGTAGCTCCGGCGACTGCGTGTGCCATACCGCTAACGCCCGTGCTGTATGTAATTGAATACGCGAAAGAAATGCAGCAAGTGTCCGCAGCTCGTGGTCTTGCGGTAGCGTTCTCGCTTCCCGCGCACCGGGTTCGATTCCCGGCGGGGTCAGGGATTTTTCCTGCCTCGTGATGACTGGGTGGTGTTGTGTCATCATCATTATTCATCCCCATTACGGTCGCAGGAAGGCGATGGCAAATCACCTCCACTAGGACCTTGCCTAGCGCTGCGGGTCTCCCGCGTCGTCCCCTACGCTCCTCGGAGTATGGGACTTCATCATCATGCCACAAGTTATATGGCGTTCACAGATTGCTGCAGTGAAACGACTCAGTACTAGTGATGGGGAGCTCGTGAATGAGTCGTTCAAATGAACGCTTCACTCCAGTGAAGTGTGAACTAACCACTCAATTTCAATGAACTGGTACTTCACACTCTTCACAGATAACACGCTCCACACTTTTTTCTAGTTCACTCACTCTCTTCCCCTCTCCCTCATCCGATTACATCAGTGCTACGTCACTCATTCTCCCTTCACTTCAGTCCCCCCTCTACTGCCTGTCGACGAATCGCACGGCGTTTGTGGGAAACGATAGGTTTGCGAGTGATTGGGGAGGTGAGGGGCGAGGGGAAGGCAGCGTCAGCTGTTTCCTGCAGTGCTGACATCATTACCCGTGACTATTTGCGAAAATCAGTTATACTTCGCGTCTACCGGTAGCCTACCGTTGGCAGCGTCAGCTGTTTCCTGCAGTGCTGACATCATTACCCGTGACTATTTGTGAAGCTCAGTTATACTTCGCGTCTACCGGTAGCCTACCGTTGGCAGCGTCAGCTGTTTCCTGCAGTGCTGACATCATTACCCGTGACTATTTGTGAAGCGCAGTTATACTTCGCGTCTACCGGTAGCCTACCGTTGGCAGCGTCAGCTGTTTCCTGCAGTGCTGACATCATTACCCATGACTATTTGTGAAGCTCAGTTATACTTCGCGTCTACCGGTAGCCTACCGTTGGCAGCGTCAGCTGTTTCCTGCAGTGCTGACATCATTACCCGTGACTATTTGTGAAGCTCAGTTATACTTCGCGTCTACCGGTAGCCTACCGTTGGCAGCGTCAGCTGTTTCCTGCAGTGCTGACATCATTACCCGTGACTATTTGTGAAGCTCAGTTATACTTCGCGTCTACCGGTAGCCTACCGTTGGCAGCGTCAGCTGTTTCCTGCAGTGCTGACATCATTACCCGTGACTATTTGTGAAGCTCAGTTATACTTCTCGTCTACCGGTAGCCTACCGTTGGCAGCATCAGCTGTTTCCTGCAGTGCTGACATCATTACCCGTGACTATTTGTGAAGCTCAGTTATACTTCGCGTCTACCGGTAGCCTACCGTTGGCAGCGTCAGCTGTTTCCTGCAGTGCTGACATCATTACCCGTGACTATTTGTGAAGCTCAGTTATACTTCGCGTCTACCGGTAGCCTACCGTTGGCAGCGTCAGCTGTTTCCTGCAGCCTATCGTTGGCAGCCCTTGCGGACAAATGAATATTACAGATACAAATGAAGAGGCTGGCTGTGTGAGCACGCACATCCAACATGAAAACAAAAGGTTTGTTAGTAACACTGAAAGAGGGATTTTACCTGAAATCGTACCAATGACTACAGGTGACAGTTTACGTTTTGAATCTGGAGGGTTATTATTCTCAACAAAAATAAAATCTACAGGAAAACTGCTGAATAATTACTTATATAGACTTTGTGACAGTGGTAAACATACTCATTCCATTTTGGATTAAATTTTAGAAGGAACATAAAATTGGACTGCATTTCGTTGATAGCCCTAGTTTTCAGTCCATGAATACAACAAATAATGTTTCACTTGGCAGATAAAGACTTTTTTGGGCGCTTCATGAGAAAATGTCGAGCAAGATTAAATGTAATACCTTCTTTATATGTGACAGGCTTCTCTGTTTATCTTTCCTTTGTCCCCTTCGACCATTCTCTATTTAAGTTAGCTCAGACGCTGTAAGAGTGTAAAACCCCAGATCACGTAAGAAACAGATTGACCGTCCTTACGGCGGAACAGGCAACCGCAAAAATAGTTTTCCCGTCGGTCAACAGATGTCGCAGGCGACGCTACAACGCTAACTGACCTGTCCATGTCGCGGAATTGGCAACGCTGTATCTTCGGTGACGTGAATGACGCTGATTTGTGTTCAGCTAGAGCGTTGCGCGTGAAATGCATTCGTCACACAGCTGACTGTAGACTATGATCGGCTATGGTTTTTCCCGAGTTTTCAATCGAAGAATGTAGATTAGCTCCTGTAATTCTACAAACCAAGTTTATTTCTACTATAGGGATACTTCTCACAATCATATGCGAAATTAAATAAATGAAAAGTAACAAACAAATATTTCTCGTGAGTTACTGTTTAAATCCAGTCTGTAAGTCAGTCGCATAGGTTTTACACTCGCCTTCCATGCCGTCTATTTCCTCTTTGTTATACAGCTCTTCTGATACGGATTATGGCGGTAAAAAAGATCTCCACGTGCAGCTTAACACTAGAAAGTTTTCAAAACCTCAACGTCTTTGAAATATAATCCGTTAATTTACTGACAAATATTGCAATGAGCAGTGGGTTTCGCGTCCTGACATTACCGACATAATTATTTATTTTGCATAAAGTTTGTATAGGGATTAGGTGAGTTATAACTACAAGATATTTTTCACATTGAGACTGTAAATAAGTTTAAGAAACAAATTTTGCTTCCTTTCTAAGTATTTCTGTAAGCGTTCTTAAGTATAGCTACATTTTGCATTTGCTTACTGTTAGTTGTAAACGAATATAATTTCATGTACACACTTAACAACGATATCTTCGAAAAAAAATATTGTGAAACTTTAAATATCGTAAGTAAATAAAAATTCTCTGATGGTAAACATCTTAACTTTGCGGTCAGCACATCTACTATTGTCACAAGCAGTACTGTTTTGCTCAGATTTAACACATTACTTCTTTCTAGTTAAACGTGGTAGAGTGATCAAGGAAAGGCAACAAAACTTATTTGTGCAGCCTAACGGAGAATCTTTATTTGATACTTAAATACAATATGAATAAACTACATATTTTTTACAATTTTCAGTTTTGAGACAGTTCTACTACACTTGTCTTTGAAAATTTAAAAAGTCCAAATTGCAGCAAAGATTTCATTTAAAAATTATATGATATGATTCTTGTACAGGAAGGGCTGCCACGTTATATCAGAATATAAGATCGACAAAATGTAGATAGGATCGAATGCTTTGGGCTCTTCATTAATTCTTACTCGTAATTAATTTATTGATTTACCTGAGTTTAAAATCCACTCGCGTAACCTTTCTTTATCTTCGACGGGAAATCTGAACATTTTTAATTCAGGATTTGTTCGTCTACTCCTTCCACAGTTGATATACTCGCAGGCCCTCGACATGACGACTCGATCCACTGCCATTGGTATGTCAGAAACAGCCGTACTTGACAGGCGCCAAATAGTGGAAAGCTGCACGCGTTCGGCCGATGTTGCCACATATTTCACAGAACGGAGTGCTATCTAGTAGTTGATTCCACAAGTAAGGATGCGACGCTGTTGCCGCCTGGTGGCCGTTCCCTGACAAGGGTTGCCTGCTAGACCAAGCGATCGACAACTTCGCCAGGCTTCCCTACTTCATGAATGAACTACTTCATTTAAACGCTTCACGGCAAAGAGTGAAATGAATGAAATAGTTCACGGGAATGAACGAGTTCGACCCATCTCTACTCAGTACCATCCGTGTAAGAAGTCAACTGGGAAAGTTTCAGCGTCTTTAACGTTCTCAACAAAACCACAAGCGATTTCAAAGTGAAATCCTACGATAGTTAGTCTAGCCTTAGCTTCCCAGGTTATTTTTTGTCACGCTCTGTCTCAGGCGCGGTCCCATCCAAGCCCCTACCACGCCGTAGCGGAGAAACGAGGCGACTGTCCCCCAATTGAAGCAGCTGATCGCCGCCATTTGCAGGGATGGATCCTAGTATTGGGGTTGTGATTTGCAGTATATAAGACGCAACAATAGCAAATTGAAGCACAAATTAAACACATGTCTGTTTAAAAAAATACTGAGTATTCGAGTCTATTTTAAAAGCATACTTAAATGAATGAAGTTTCCTAATTTGCGAAATACGTCTGCATAGAGACGCGAAATTTAAGTATGTAAGGCTCTTTCCTGACAAGGTGGAGCGAGTTTACATCGAGCTATTTGCATTAGATAATTACATGAACCTTTGAAAGTAGAAGATAGTATGATTATTATTTAATTCACATAATTTTACTGTCAGGTCCTGTTTGCTTTTTGCCGACTACTGTGTACATTTTGCACGCTTACTTTTGTTTAGCACAGTATTGTCTACACTCGAATTTTGGTATAATTAATTGTAATAACCCATATGACTTTAAATACCGTAGGAATTTCATTCGCACATTAGTTTTTAACACTGATAGCACCTCTGCAAGTGGTTGAGTTTGCAACATTTGATCAAATATTTGACCATTTACTAAGTATAAACACCACCTGACAACACATGTTAAGTATCTAAACGCAGTTATTCGACCTACGTCTGATTCATACGTAATATATATTTGATTAAAAATCTAAATGCCTATCATGTACCTAGTTCTTCATTCAGTTCAACTTAGTACATTAACCCTGTTAGTATTTTTAGTAATTTGTATGTAAATACAATATAAGTCCTTGACATGCAACAAAGTACCTTTGTCTGTAATCTAACACTGCAACTTTTTCCCTATGTAACTGGCAATTTTTGTAGCAGAAAGTTTATTAGATACAGTATAACGTGTAAATATAGACATCAGGTTAGGGTATAGAACAATCTGCTGTCACTTACATTTAGCATTTGTATTAATTGGCTTTGCAAACACTATACCTTTTTCAAATGAGTTGGAAATCCAAATACTGTCGGTATAGCATCGTCCTTCAGTTGACGTCTGTTTACATAATTTCCCATCTAACAATTCTAAAAAAAAAAAAAAAAAAAAAGGTTCAAATGGCTCTGAGCACTATGGGACTCAATATCATAGGTCATAAGTCCCCTAGAACTTAGAACTACTTAAACCTAACTAACCTTATGATATCACACACACCCATGGCCGTGGCAGGATTCGAACCTGCGACCGTAACAGTCCCGCGGTTCCGGACTGCAGCACCAGAACCGCACGGCCACCGCGGCCGGCTGTAACAATTCTCTTCAAAATGAAGAGAGCACAGCAAATGATTTGCTGTCGGTTGGAAGTTCTCTCTCCGAGTAGCAGCTATCCATTTCCGATTTAGAAAATCATTTGTAAGGGGAAACCTCAACCAAAGCAAACGCTCACGATGTATTATTTCTCCATGAAAATACAAGTAACAGAAAGTAACAAGCAACCAGAAATGAGTGATCTGTGAAATGTAACTTTGTTTCCGTCTTCGTCGTTGCTTCCATTCATACTGTTACAATTAAAAGCAGCACACGAACGAACCATGTTTACGCACTGTTTCCCTGCCAATGGCGGCTTCTATCACATTCAATGTGGGGACGCGACACTAGCGCCAATGCGCGGTCTAGTTTTTATTTAGTAAGCCTATGGTCCCATTTATGTTTAAAGAGCCATAAAACTTGCATTCAGCAGTTTGAGCGAAACAGTTCAGTTTTTATGTAAAAAAATACAGAAATACCACACAAAAAATATATCCAAATAAATTTTAAAGTTTATTTTTAAAAAAACTGCGCAAAATGAACGTAATTTTACTTGACGATGTTAATGCTCTGTAAACTCAAGTATCCTGCTCTCTAAATTTTACTTTTTGCTATATTTTTATTGTTTATTGCACATGTAATAACAAAAGCAAAAAAACTCCCATAAAACATTAAAAAAGGGAAAATTACACTAGTCATTTTCAGGTTTTTAGTGTTTCTGAAAGGATTTGTTTTTAATTTTTTTATTTTTATTATTTTTTCTGCGCTCACTGGTAATTTTTGTAGAGAAATCAAATTAGATTGGCTTACTGCAACAGTGACAAATATAAACCGCCTTTCTTTTCTTTTTGGGTCACAGGTGGAGCATGTTTTTGCTCCGGCGTAGCGATAAGCGACAGCACGATGGTGAAGAACGCAAGAGCAAAGAAGGCGGTGGGACGACGTCGGCCGTTGGTGCGCTGATTAGGACCGAAGAGAACTTAAGCGCTGCTCCTACCAGCCTCGGTCGGACAGTATTAGCACAGTACTAGGAGACCACTACGATAGCAGCGACGTGTGATCCATGCCAACTGCTTACATGGACCTTGTATACAGCAAAGGTCATTGATTGTTTGCATGTCGCCCATCACTTGCGACACCGTTGTAAATTCTAAGTATTGTCAATCTGCTTTATATAAATACAAACTATTAATGTGATTTGCTTGAATTGTTGTATAGCATTCCGAGAATGCAACATCCTTAGGCAGCCCATACGAGACGAGTGGGTAGGACCCCAAAACTCGGTGAATGGATACACGAAGTTCACGAACTACGTGATAGTTGTTGTCTCGTTTTTTATCTGTGGTGTCACCAATGAGTTTTCAAGCCTCTTCAAAGAATTAAAGCGGCTCACCTGAGTGTCATTTTTGTAGGAACTCGAAACACAAACATATTCATCCCACTTATGTCCAACATACGGGAAAGCAATGCCAATGCCCATCGTTGGAGGAGGCTTCGACGACCAGCTATATTTGTTTCAACTAAATATATTTCCATCAGAACCTTTAACTAAAGATTCGGTCGCTACAATTCTGTCTTCATCACTTGGATTACTTGTTTCATTCAAAGATTTCGCAGATTGTAAAACAAATTCGTCTTCACTTTCGCAGTATTCATACTCCGAGTAACGTTCACTTTCACTTTCATTGTCACTAAGTAATCCCACAACACTTCCTAAACTGTCCTCACACCATTTCAAAACAGCAGGTGAAGACTTGACTAACGAATCCACAACGCAAAGCGCCAGGTGCGGTCTCATAGACCGTTAGCACGAAAGGAGCAGTAACAGTATAAAAGGTATAACAGGTTCCGAGTACGAGTCTCGGTCCGGCACATTGTTTTAATCTGCCAGGAAGTTTCATATCAGCGCACACTCCGCTGCAGAGTGAAAATCTCATTCTAGTAACAGTATAGGTTCACGTCACATTAAAGTGGCTACTGACAAAGAAAATCGCCGCAGCTTCTGGAATGAACAACTAGATAACACTGCAATCTGCTACCCCATCCCTATGCATTAGCAACATAGTAACAATAAATGCTAGCGGTCTGTCAGACCGCACCTGGGACGTTAAGTCTTAAATAGTTATATTTTCCGCAGACATCCGACAGTGTAAAATGGTACGAGATGTTCGAAATTGTCAGGAAAATAAGGATAACCAACAGGGAAAGATGAGTAATGTATAACACGTACAAGAAACAAGAGGGAAAAGTAGAAATGCAGAACCCGGAACGGAGTGCTACGATTAAAAAGGTTTCAAATGGTTCAAATTGCTCTGAGCACTTAACTTCTGAGGTCATCAGTCCCCTTGAACTTAGAACTACTTAAACCTAACTAACCTAAGGACATCACACACATTCATGCCCGAGGCAGGATTCGAACCTGCGACCGTAGCGGTCGCGCGGTTCCAGGCTGTAGCGCCTAGAACCGCTCGGCCACAGCGGCTGGCTTGTAAGACAGGGATGCAGTCTGACGTCACTGCTGTTTGATCTGTACATCGAAGAGGCGACGGAGGAAATAAAGGAAAGGTGAGACTAAAATTCACGGTGATGTCAGTGATACAATTCGCTGATGGCGTCGCTGTTCTCAGTGAAAATGAGGAAAAACTGCCGGAGATGTTGCATGGAATGAGTATGGCTTGAGAGAAAACTGAAGAAACCGGAAATAATGAGAAATAGCATAAATGAGATTAGTAATAAAATTATCGTCAAAATGGTGACCATAATGTTCACGACATTAAGGTTCAAATGGTTCAAGTGGCTCTGAGCACTATGGGACTCAACTTCTGAGGTCATTAATCCCCTAGAACTTAGAACTAGTTAAACCTAACTAACCTAAGGACATCACGCACATCCATGTCCGGGGCAGGATTCGAACCTGCGACCGTAGCGGTCTCGCGGTTCCAGACTGCAGCGCCTAGAACCGCACGGCCACTTCGGCCGGCTCACGACATCAAGGAACTGTGCTGTCGTGGAAGCAAAATAACACGCGAACAAGAGCAAACAAGGAGGCAAGACTGACGCAGGCAAAGAGGGAATTCACAATCAAAGGAAGATTACTACTATCAACCATCTGTCTAATTTGGGCAATAAATCTCTGAGAATGTACGTTTGGAGCACAAGATTGTGTGGAAGTGAATCATGGACTATAGGAAAATCGAAAAATAAGACAATCGAAGTGCCTGAGATGCGGTGCTACAGAAGGTTATTGAAAGTTAGATCGAGTGATAAAGTAAGAAATGAAGAGGTTATATGCAAGACTCGGCGAGGAAAGGATTGCGGAGAATACTGAAAAGAAGAAAGGACAGGATGATGGTACACATGGAGTAACTTCAAGTGGTGCTTGAGAAAGTTATACAAGGTAGAAACTGTGAGTAAAGACAGAGTTTGGAAAACATCCAACAAATAATTAAGGACAAGGAATGTACTTGCTGCACCGAGATGAAGATGTTGGAACGGGACAGAAATCCGAAAATAATGATGGCCATCCACGCCTCTCTCCCCAGCAAAAAAGTAATGACGCCTATAGAATTTACGAGACACTAACATAACTCATTTTCATACATGGATACGTGCTACCATTTTACAGATAAGTGTATTCATAAGAAAACAAGGTAAAAATATGGAAAATGCAGTTAAGTGTGAGTAGGACTCTCGCACAGAGAAACTTAGTTTTGTATACCGATACCTGATCCATCCCAGGAATAGACAATCTCCGAAATTTTCCTGTTATCCATACGATACAGGGGTGATTTTCGTCTACCCATACCCGTGAAGAAGGTGTCTTAATTGGAGGATAGGCAGACATTCGGATAGCAAATGACAATTTTTTCTTATTATACAAATACACTATAAAACCTTGCTTCTTGTCAAACGTCTTATATTCGGTCATCGGGGTATACCCTACTATTTTTGATGAGTGAGTTTGCGAGTGCAAAATATGTGACATAAATGGGCGTATCTTTTGATTATATTAATTTACAAACGTAACTTTTTTAAACAGCCAAAGCACCGTACACCTTAGGATGTGACAAACTTCACCAATACACAGTCCGGAAAAAAGTGTTTTTTAACAGTGGGAAAGACAGACAAGCGCACAAAAAAGGGGTCTTGTAAGTATTCCGTTTTCAGCGATTGAGGTCGGAACCCTAAAATACTCGAATTTGGCTACAGCAATTGTGTACATTAGTTTTTCGGACTACATCTGCTTCAAGTTTCCAAAAAAAAACTAATATTTCATATTCAGTAGATGTAGTTATCAGGAAGAATCATTCGTATTTTATTATTAAAATCTACCTCCTCTATGTGTACGTAATTTTATATCGCTGCTCTTTTCATCAAAAATTTTTCAGTCAATGTACACTTCAAGTAAGTATAATAAGAAAGTCTCTCCTTTATAAACATAGGCTGTTGGCGTTCCGTGGCAATTACGAAATAAGAAATAAAACGATCAGAATTTGCCACAGCAGTTTAATTTATTCCCTTCATAACTAGTTTCGGAAGGGTAGTAGCTATTATCGCGTGCAGTCGTGCCCATGATTAAATTATTCACGCAACTGTAAATGGTGATGGAAGATGGCCTAGTTAAGTAGAAAAAATTAAAGTTCCGTGACAAAAATTAATCTTCTTATTTCTTAAAAGCCATGAAGGTTAATATTTCACGTAGCGACGTAATTACAGGCGTTACATTCTTAGGTAAAGCAAATGGCAGACTGCGGTTCATTGGTAGAGTACTTGGCAAATGCAATCAGTCTGCAAAGAAAACTGAATACAAAACACTAATGCGACACAGCATACAGCAGAGTGTGGGAACTGTACCAAATAGGACTAACACGGTACAACATTGAACGGGTACAAAGAAGAACTGAACGAATGGTCATATTCTTTTTTTTTTTTTTTTTTTTTTTTTTTTTTTTTTTTTTTTTTTTTTTTGCTAATAATTCCGAGAATTCAGCCAGGAAACACTTTCAGCGGCCGCCGAGAACACCCCGCCATTTTCAAGGCAAAATGTCTGCTCGTAATACTGGTCATTGAATAAAAAGTAAGTGGATGTCAACACATACCGAAAGACATTAGTTAATTTAGCACCAAACCTGGCCTCAATTAACCGCAACGAATCAGGGGAACACGAGTGGAGAGAGAGAGAGAGAGAGAGAGAGAGAGAGAGAGTTGCGAGGGGTAGTCCATTGTCTCCTGTGATCGCAAATTCGTTTATGGAAGACTTCGAGGACCGTGCATTGGAGTCGGCGCCTTTGAAACCCGCCTGTTTCTTTAGATATGTTGACGATACCTTTGTTGTTTGGCCTCATGGTAGGGAGAATTTGAATGCTTTTCTCGAACATCTGAACTCGATCCACCCGAAGATTCGTTTTACGATGGAGGTGGAAAAGGATGGTTGCGTTCCCATCCTTGACGTGTTGGTTAAGCGGAAGGATGATGTATCATTGGGACATGCAGTCTACAGGAAACGTACTCACACCGACTTGTACTTACAGGTAATAGTTGTCACCATCCGGCTCAGCGTGATAGGGTACTTCGTATCTTGGTGGTGGTGGTGGTGGATAGTGTTTAACGTCCCGTCGACAACGAGGTCATTAGAGACGGAGCGCAAGCTCGGGTTAGGGAAGGATTGGGAAGGAAATCGGCCGTGCCCTTTCAAAGGAACCATCCCGGCATTTGCCTGAAACGATTTAGGGAAATCACGGAAAACCTAAATCAGAATGGCCGGAGACGGGATTGAACCGTCGTCCTCCCGAATGCGAGTCCAGTGTGCTAACCACTGCGCCACCTCGCTCGGTCGTATCTTGGTACACGGGGCCCATGTCGTTTCTGACGCTGAGACTTTGCCAGCTGAGCTGTCCCATCTTGAAGTTACATTTCGTCAAAATGGTTATAGTGATAGACAGATTGTACGTGCGTTGCGCTATCGACCAACTGTACGTCGGGTGATTGATGATAATTCTGAGTCAACACCTAAGTCTACTGCCTGTCTGCCTTACGATGTGAAATGTGTTTTCCGACCTCCATCTAAAATTAGAGCGCTTTTGAGTTCTGTTAAGCAACATCTTGGTCTGCGTAAGGCCGGTGTATATCGTATTCCTTGTAGCTGCGGCATGGCATATATGGGTCAAACTATCAGGAGCGACGAGGACCGATGTACTGAGCATAAACGGCACACACGATTACAGCAGCCAAGTAGATCTGCTATTGCCGAACATTGCTTGGATACTGGTCACCCCATGTTATACAATAACACCAAGATATTGGCATGCACGTCCAGCTATTGAGACAGTGTTATTAAGGAGGTAGTTCAGATTAAATTAGCGAGCAACCTCGTTAACAGGGATAGAGGTTTTTGTTTAAACTCTGTTTGGAACCGGCTCTCTCCCTTGTCAAAAAACAGAGGGAGAGAGTCAATGCTACCTCACCTGCCAATTCGTAGTCTCACTATCTATAGCTCTGACTCTGGTCATCTTTGGTGGCACTAGTGTGCAGTGTGTGTGTTATCTTTCCTGCTTCAGTCCGAGAACCGAGGTTTTAAATTTGCATGTACGTCGCCTGTCCGTTGCAGTTTGCCTTGAAAATGGCGGGGTGTTCTCCGGCCGAAATATCGGCGGTCGTTGAAAGTGTTACCTGGCTGAATTCGCGGAAGTTATTTGAAAGTTGTATACGCCACGAGAAACTCAGGTCGATCGTAAGTCTGTTTCAACGGACGGATATCGCCATGCAGATGCTGAGAGAACTGATTTGGCAGAGACGCTTGAAGACAGACGCAAACCATACCGTGAAATCAAACTTTGAAAGTTTCTAGAACCAACTTTAAGTGATGGAGCTAGGAATATACTAAACAGTCCACTCACATTAATGTGACCTCCTGTCAGAAGCGTGAGTAGCCACCTCTTGCAGCGCCGACGTGTAGAAACTGAGTCAGTGAGGTTCAGTGGGAGACCGTCAGTGTTGTGGAGGCTTGCCGAACCCCAGCGCTGGAGCCAGCTGCGCTAGGTTTCTCGGTTGGACATCCAAATCGCGAAGGGCTCGATCGAGATGCTGCCACAGATTCTCTAAGACTAAACTAAACTCCGTCCGAACAGGTCACGAAGGCCCAACGGTACGGACCGACCAACGTGTCATTCTTAGCTCGCAGGCGTCATTGGATGCGGATATGGAAGGGCATGCGGTCAGAACACCGTTCCCCCCTCCGCATGTCAGTTTGCGAGACCGGAGACGCTACTTCTCAATCAAGTAGCTCCTCAGTTTGCCTAACGAGGGTTAAATGCACCCCGCTTGCCAACAGCTCTCGGCAGACCGAACGTCACCCAGCTAAGTGCTAGCCCAGACCGACAGCGCTTAACTTAGGTGATCTGACGGGAACCGGCGTTACCACTGCGGCAAGGTCGTTGGCCCACAGATTCTCTACAGGGTTTAAATAGGGGGAGTTTGGTGGCCAGGGGAGTACGGTACACTCGTCGTGATGCTTTTGGAACCACGCACGTACACTGTACACTGTGAAACGTTGCATTGTCCTGCTGGTAGATGCCATCTTGCTGAGGAAAACACGAACAGCGTGTAAGGGTGGCTGTGGTCCCTACGGATAGATACATACTTGTGTTAATTTATTGCCCGCATCTCGTGGTCGTGCGGTAGCGTTCTCGCTTCCCACGCCCGGGTTCCCGGGTTCGATTCCCGGCGGGGTCAGGGATTTTCTCTGCCTCGTGATGGCTGGGTGTTGTGTGCTGTCCTTAGGTTAGTTAGGTTTAAGTAGTTCTAAGTTCTAGGGGACTGATGACCGTAGCAGTTAAGTCCCATAGTGCTCAGAGCCATTTGAACCATTTTGTTAATTTATTGTGCCTTCCAGAATGACGAAATCACCCAGGGAATACCACGAAAGCACTCCCCGGATCCTAACGCTCCCTCCTGCGGCCTCGATCGATCCGACATTTCGAGGGCCGTAGACGCCAATGGTCATCTGTTCCATGGACCACAAAACATGAGTCACCTGAAAAGACCATCTTTGGCGACGCACTGGTTATCCAGTTGCGGTACTGGCGTGCAACTTCCAGCCTTATTTGTCCATTAACAGCAGTCAGCATGGGTCCATGGACCAGATGACTGTTGTGGATGCCCCAGCACAGCAACATTCGCTGAAGGCTCATCTAAGAGATACTGTTGGTAGCACCTTAGTTCATCTGAGCTGTCACTTGCTCAACAGTTGCACGTCTATTTCTCCGTAGTCTCCGGATACGTCAGTCACACTTCTCATCTGTGCCCCGTAGTACACCACAGTTGCTTCGAAGTCAGTTTTGTGTAGTGCCACTTTGCGATGCACGGCATACGTCAACCACGGCGGCACACGAACAGCTTACAACTTTAATAGTTTAGGAATGATTGTACCCTTGGCCTGAAAGCCAAAGATTATGCTTTTTTTTATGCCAAATAAATCGTCCCATTTCTGCATTCGGTGTGGCCGAGCGGTTCTAGGCGCTTCAGTCTGGAACCGCGCGACCGCTACGGTCACAGGTTCGCATCCTGCCTCGGGCATGGGTGTGTGTGTGATGTACTTAGGTTGGTTAGGTTTAAGTAGTTCTACGTTCTAGGGTACTGATGACCTCAGATGTTAAGTCCCATAGTGCTCAGAACCATTTGAACCTTTTTTGACTTTCTCTTGTTTATTCTCATACCATACTGACTACCGAAAATCCTATATAATGTGCTGAGGAACTTCTCTAGGTTCTCTTTCGTCTTTTGACTACAGCAGTATGTAAACATATACATTTATAAAATTGTAATTTTATTAAAACAGCACCAGTCGCCTATTCCGAACGAGATTTCGGGAGGCTTCCCTTGCCTGTCAGACGAATGGCAAACCTGCCAAATGCTTTCCATTCAGTCCCCATTGCAAATCCTTCTATCCCAGTATCACCCTACCTGCTTTTTGCTGAAAAGAATCGCGACTCTACAATTGGCCGGTTTTAAAACACTTTACTCCATGGAGTAGAAAATGAAAAGTATAAGAAAAAAGGAAAGAAAACCGGAAGATACCTAGTTAAACTAAAATTTCCCTCTTGTACTACGGCTGGTAAGTGCTGCAGATGTACACTACTGGCCATTAATATTGCTACACCAAGAAGATGACGTGCTACAGACACGAAATTTAACGAACAGGAAGAAGATGCTGTGATATGCAAATGATTAGCTTTTCAGAGCAATCACACAAGGTTGGCGCCGCTGGCGACACCTACAACGTGCTGACATGAGTACAGTTTCCAACCGATTTCTCGTACACAAACCGCAGTTGACCGGTTTTGCCTGGTGAAACGTTGTTGTGATGCCTTGTGTCAGGAAGAGAGATGCGTACCATCACGTTTCCGACTTTGGTAAATGTCGGATTGTAGCCTATCGCGATTGCGGTTTATCGTATCGCGGTATGGCGACATTGCTGCTCGTGTTGGTCGAGATCTAATGACTGTTAGCAGAATATGGAATCGGTGGGTTCAGTAGGGTAATACGGAACGCCGTGCTAGGTCCCAACGGCCTCGTATCACTAGCAGTCGAAATGACAGGCATCTTATCCGCATGGCTGTAACGAATCGTGCAGCCACGCCTCGATCCCTGAGGCAACAGATGGGGACGTTTGCAAGTCAACAACCATCTGCACGAACAGTTCGACGACGTTTGCAGCAGCATGGACTATCATCTCGGAGACCATGGCTGCGGTTACCCTTGACGCTGCATCACAGACAGGAGCGCCTGCGATGGTGTACTCAACGACGAACCTGGGTGCACGAATGGCAAAACGTCATTTTTTTGGATGAATCCAGGTTCTGTTTACAGCATCATGATGGTCGCATCCGTGTTTGGCGACATCGCGGTGAACGCATATTGAATGCGTGTATTCGTCATCCCATACTGGCGTATCACCCGGCGTGATGGTGTGGGGTGCCACTGGTTACACGTCTGGTCACCTCTTGTTCGCATTGACTGCACTTTGAACAGTGGACGATACATTTCAGAAGTGTTACGACCCGTGGCTCTACCCTTCATTCGATCCCTGCGAAGCCCTACATTTCAGCAGGATAATGCACGACCGCATGATGCAGGTGGCACCACTAACAGTGGAGTATAGCTAAAGCGTATCGAGAGATGCGGACAAAAGTGCAGTCTTTTTCGAAATGCGAAAACTGAGCGATTTATTTGACGTCCAAAAGGGAATCATCATTGGCATTTTTTGTCAAGGGTGAAAGCATTTCCGAAACGGCTAAGTTTGTAGACTGTTTGCGTGCCGCCTTGGGTATAGTAAACGTGCATGGAAAAATGGGGCTATCCAAAACCGGTGCCGAGACAACTGTAGTGCACCATGGACGTTGATGACAGAGGTGAATGTCGGCTGCGGAGATGGGTGCGGGGGAATAGACGTACAAATGTGGAGCATCTGGCCGCCCAGTTGAACCAGGAGGCTATCAACAGTTTCTTGCCAACGACCATTCAGCGAACATTGCTTCCTATGGGCCTCTGCAGCATGCAACTTGTTCATTCATCTATGTTGACTGCGTACATCGGCGACGAAGGCTGGAATTTGCACTCCAGCACCGCAGCTGGACACCCACTGAGTGGAGACAGGAAGCCTTTTCAGATTAATCACTTTTTATGCTCCACTGGAAAGATGATCGTTGGTGTGTAGGTCAGGAAACGTCTAGAAGAAAACTTCTTGCAACAACAGTTGGAAGAATCCAGGCTAGAAGGCATTCTCTGGGCGATCCCATCATTCTTCAAGGCATAACAGATCAAAATAAGTAGTCGTCTATCTTTGGGGACCATGTCTACCACTACGCGTAATTTTCTTTCACTTTGCACGATGGCATCTGTCAGCAGGACAATGCAACGCATTATACGGCTCACTGTATACGTGCGTGGTTCGAAGAGCACCGGGATCAGTTCATCGTACTTCCCTGGACACCAACGTCCTCGGATGTAAGCCTACTCGAGAGTCCGTGGGACCACCTCTATCAGGCTGTTCGCGCCAGATTCTCAAAACCGAGAAGCCTAGTGTAGTTGGTTACGGTGGAATCGGCATGGCTCCACCCCATCCCTGTTGGTACATTCTAAAACCTCATGGACTCTCTTTCTGCACGTCCTGCAGCGGCCCGCACTGTAAATGCTGGTTATGTTATGTTAACCGGGGACCTAGAAACGACGGAGAGGCTCCGTCCCCGCCGCATCCGCAGTGGTCCGCAACCCACGACGACTACCGCAGTCCACTTCACTTCACCCCTCCGCCGCCCCACACCGAACCCAGGGTTACTGTGCGGTTCGGCCCCCGGTGGACCCCCCCCCCAGGGAACGTCTCACACCAGACGAGTGTAACCCCTACGTTCGCGTGGTAGAGCAATGGTGGTGTACGCGTACGTGGTGAACTTGTTTGCACAGCAATCGCCGACATAGTGTAGCTGAGGCGGAATAAGGAGAACCAGACCGCATTCGCCAAGGCAGATGGAAAACCGCCTAAAAACCATCCACAGACTGGTCGGCTCACCGGACCTTGACACTAATCCGCCGGGTGGATTCGTGCCGGGGACCGGCGCTCCTTCCCGCCCGGAAAGCCGTGCCTTAGACCGCACGGTCAACCGGGCGGGCTAAATGGCGGTTACTCCGGCTCTTGGCAGGTGGCTGGAAAATGTATTTGTTCTTCACCCGCCTTCATTTAACGGTAAACAGAAATTATGTGTCAATAAAACATTATTTTTTAATAATCTGCTATTTTTCCATGCAATGCAACGGGAAATTATTTGTCCTGGAGAAACAATGAATAGGACCTTTCTTGTAGGAAATTTAATGTAGTCTGATCGTGTATTCAGAAGCACATTCACTAGCAGTCGCGGTTTTTGAGTTATTCAAGAAAAATGTAAATATGTGAACTTTAAACTTCCACGTTGTGCACACTCACACCGCACCAGTGGCGACTGCAAGTGCGTTGTTCAGGTCACGCCCCCAACAACTGTACAAAAGTTTGCGACTAGACGATTTTCACACCCATTCGCCCTTTTTCGGCCGCCGTTGACTGGGCTGCAATAGAGATACTGAGTTCGTGTGCAAATTTCTTTGGACGAATACTATGACTGGGTTGAATCAACGTTTCGAGACAACACACATTGTCATCTGAGGTGAGCGTGTCTGATGTTCGGTCGCCTCGCCCATATTTTATGTCCTCATCAAATTTCCGGCATCAAAGCCACTCCTGTTTTTTTGAAACTACCCTCTGTCCGATAACAGCCAGCAGATGGCGGTTAATGCAGCTGGAGAGGCCCTCTTCAAACTCAACAACATGATTTCACTTCGCAGTTCAACCGCCGACCATGTATCCGTCAACGCGCTATGCTGAAACACAGTGACACAGGTACCTCCATGTACCAGCAGTGTTTGAAAGGTGTGATCCTCTTTTCTGTGCGCATGAAATGTAATTTGCACTGGGTACATAAGTTACAAGTTATTTGACTTACCAGATAGGTTGCGTTATCATAGCGTCTACTTACGTTCGGCTGGGTCGACAAAAACCGCTGTAGAACATGTGGCGCCATACGTACCTGCAGAAAAAACAGCTGCATGAATGACATTGACAATGTGGCCATCACATTTACAAAAAGACTTTCCATATTATAAGCAAAATGACAGTAAAATGTATGTGCTTTCAGTGAGAAAATTGCTGCTGCGGATTTCAGTAATTTTTTTAGGCCAGAACTTTAATAATAAAGAGAACACCAGAGAAGGAAATTCAGACCTAACTTACCCTTTCTAGATTTACTTGATTGATAGCATGGTTTCGAAATTTGAGGCTAATCTCAGATTCCATTTTTCCTGAAAATGCAACATTCCTGCTTTTGTCTCGGTTTCTTCAGCCGATACTCGTCTGACGATTTACCTGACCTTTCCCCAGCACGAGTGTCTGGTATTCTCAAAGCTTCGTTCAGCTCTGCTGGTGGGCGTTAATGTGAGAAAAATCGTCCAACAGACGTCGACCCAAAGAACCCGAGACAAAAGCCAACAGGCCATATATTTCGTAACATTTCTACGGATAAGCTGTCATCTTCAGGTGCTCAACGCCTAGAGTCAGACGTGGACATAAATTAGGACAGATGGATCAGTATTTAAGGCGTCACCTACCCCAGAGTTTAACTGCAGCGCCATACTGTGAAATAAAACACCTACAATTATCATAACTGAACTGTCCGTAACCGAGTACATCAAGAGGTATTAATTTATTTCTCTGGATTTGAACAACGCTGCAGATACCAATAGTCTTGCAAAGCCGTTCTGTCGAAGGACAGTTCGTCCCACAAAGGGCGCTAGCCGTAAAGACGTCGACGCAACTGTCAGAATTTTCTCCTGCAACTGATGCCCAGTTTACGTCCAATCATCACATGTACTTCTTAATCATCACTGTATTTTTCAGATGTTATTGAGGATTACAGAACATCTAAAGCCTACAGTCATGCCACTTACGACATTTTTTATGCTTTTGAGACCACATACCCACAAATCTAGTGCACATCTCACAAAATGAAACTTGCTGGCTGATTAAAACTGCGTGCCGGACCGAGACTCGAACTCGGGACCTTTGCTTTTCGCGGGCAACTGCTCTACCAACTGAGCTACCCAAGCACACCTCACGCCCCGTCCTCACAGCTTTACTTCTGCCAGTACCTCGTCTCCTACCTTCTCATTCTGGATCTCACAAAATGTCCATTTCCACAACAGTAATACACTCATGTTCAGAAAATTACAGAACACCATGAACGACTAGAGATAGGACGTTGATACGCACATGACATTTACATTAGTATGTTCTGCAGAAATAGGTTCGAGGTCAACATGATCCATCGCGGCGCTACACCACCTACCTGTAAAATTTGCCTACGGCTCGCAACTGTCGCTGTAAACCGAAGGTAACTGATCAGTGTGACTTGAGCAGACGAGTAGGACGCCTCGCAGATGCAAGCGCGAACCGTACCGTCAAATAAGTGAGTCTGAAAGAGGGCGCGTTATTGGCATGAGACAATGTGATGCATCCACCCGGGAAATTGCTGCTCGTATGGGATGAACTGTTTCGGCAGTGCAGCGGGTGTGTGCCGAATGGTTCACGGAATATCTTAAAACACGACGAGGTGGGTCAGGTCACATCACCCATACATCCCCCGAGATGATCGACACCTGATCTGAATGACATCGCAGGACGGATCTCCGCCCTCCTCGGCTCTGGTTCAACAATGGAACAATGTAACAGGAGTGACAGTCCGTAGTCGTCGTCCACTTCTCCTCTTGCGTTTGACGAATGTGTAGAAACATGCTAGATGGCAATGGTGTAAGGAACGACGTCACTGGGGACAGCAGTGGCATCAGATAGTGTTTTCGGATGAATCCAGGTTCTGTTTGTTTGAAGATTGTTGTGACTGACAATTCGCAATTTTTCACTAACACAACTTTTATTGATGTAAGTCACAAGGTTGATGACTGTACATACAAACGAAAGGTAACAACAACGATGCCAGTAAAAGTTTCCTAATTGAGGCAAACAAAAGTTAACTTCTAATTTTCTACAAAGGTTCGTGGTAACTCACTCACACACCAGTAACAGTCCAATTCCGAGACGAAGACGAAATCTTCAACGGCTGTAGTACACGAGGTCGACATCTGGCGTGAATTGAACTTCGAGGCTGGTTCTAGCCCCTATATACTGTAGCTGTCTCCAGCCAAGCAGGCTTTGGCGTAATGATACTTCCTGCAGGCCGTGGCTCGAGCTCCCCCCGCAGGAAGTAGTGCTCGGAATGTCTGTTTCCATTATCTTGCATGTAAATAGCCGGTGTTTGCCATGGTGCATTTGGTACGCCTTGGGCATAGACAACCTCGTCCTCTGTGGTGTAATATGGGTTGCCGGCCCTCAGGAGCTACCTAGGCTCCGGTATAACAAAGATGATGGCCGCATTTTGGCTCTCCACACACACAGAGGAGCGGTATCGCAGTGACTGCATTTGCAGAAAACATACAGCGCCAATTCAAGGCCTTATGGTGTTGGGTGCTATTGTTTACAACCACATATCACAGCTGGTGCGCGTTCAGGGCACTGTGACCAATATGATCTACGTGAATGACGTCCTGTGACCCCTGGACATCCTTTTCTGCACAACTCCCCCAAGCCAATGCACGACCACATGTTGCTGGAAGAACACATGCCTTCTTGGTATCACAGCATGTCAGCCTTATGCCCTGGCCTGCCAGACCACCAGACTTGGCGCCAGTGGAAAATGTTTGGGATATGGTGAAATGACGGGTGCAGCGCTGTGACCCATTGCCAACCGCCACAGATTAACTTTGAAACCAGGTGAATGCAGCATGGATGGCTATTTTACAGGACGCAATTCGCACCTTATACGCGCCGATGCCATCACGCATGGAAGAAGTTATCAGTGCCCATGGCGGAATCCATGCCTACCAGGCAACACGACACATGATGAACTGAAGTGACTGAAATGTTAATCATTGCTACAGAACATAATAACTTAGATGTCCCGTGAATGTGAACGTCCTGTCTCCAGTTTTTCAGGGTTTCCTTTCTTCCTGAGCATGAGTGTTTATAACCATCTTTGTTGTCGTTTATGTACGAGGGTGAGTCAAATGAAAACCTTAAATATTTTTTTAAATATTATTTATTGTGCAGAAGCGATACAAAGCTGTATCACATTTCAACAAAATCTCCCCCATGCTCAATGCAAGTCCTCCAGCGCTTACAAAGTGCATAAATTCCTTTAGAAAAAAATTCTTTCGGTAGTCCGCGCAACCACTCATGCACCGCGTGGCGTGCGTCTTTGAGTGGTCCAAACATATGGAAATCACTTGGGACAAGGTCTGGTGAGTATGGTAGATGAGGAAGACACTCAAAATGCATGTCTGTGATTGTTGCAACTTTGTCCGGGCAGTGTGGGGCCTTGCATTGTCGTGTCGCAAAAGGACACCTGCTGACAGCAATCCACGTCGCTTTGATTTGATTGCAGGCCGCAGATGATTTTTTAGGAGACCTGTGTGTGATGCACTAGTGACAGTGGTCCCTCTAGGCATGTAATGCTCCAAAATGACACCATTTTCGTTCATAAGACAGTCAGCATAACCTTCGATGCTGATAGTTCTGTTCGAAACTTCTCTGGTTTTGGTGATGAGGAATGGCGCCATTCCTTGCTCGCTTTCTTCATTTCCCGTTGGTGGAACTGAACCCAGGTTTCGGGTTTCGTCCCCAGTAACAATTCTTGCAAGGAAGCCATCACCTTCTCGTTCAAAGCGCCGAAGAAGTTCTTCACAACCATCAACACATCGTTCTCTCATTTCAGGAGTCAGCTGTCGTGGCACCCATCTTGCAGACACTTTGTGAAACTGGAGCACATCGTGCACAATGTGGTGTGCTGACCCATGACTAATCTGTAAACATGTTGCAATGTTATTCAGTGTCACTCGGCGGTTTTCCTTCACTATGGCTTCAACTGCTGCAATGTTCTGTGGAGCCACAACTCGTTGTGCCTGGACGAGGAGCATCTTCCACTGAAGTCACACCATTTGCGAACTTACTACTCCATTGGTAGACTTGCTGCTGTGACAAACATGCATCACCGTACTGAACCTTCATTCGTCGATGAATTTCAATAGGTTTCACACCTTCACTACGCAAAAACCGAATAACAAAAAAATGGTTCAAATGGCTCTGAGCACTATGCGACTTAACATCTCAGGTCATCAGTCGCCTAGAACTTAGAACTAATTAAACCTAACTAACCTAAGGACACCATACACATCCATGCCCGAGGCAGGATTCGAACCTGCGACCGTAGCGGTCACGCGGTTCCAGACTGAAGCGCCTAGAACCGCACGGCCACACCGACCGGCAACCGAATAACAGAACGATGTTCTTCCCTGGTGCAAGTCGCAAGTGGGGCGGCTATCTTTATACTGATATTGCGACGGTATGTGTGCATCTGCACTATGCTGCCACCTACAGGTCATTCTGCACGCTGTTTGTAGCACGCTTACCACTTTACAGGATAACGGCGCGAAATTTCGATTTGTTATTACAAATTTAAGGTTTTCATTTGACTCACCATCGTAGTATCGGTTTGTAGGGTTTGTAGGCAGGGCTGGTTCGGGAAATTTTTCTGCGCAACCGGCATATCATCTGGCGCCATCGCACCTATTCCCCAACCCAAACAAAAGTTTCAGACCGTAGCTGCCTTTCATTAAGCTCTTGGTAATACCCTAAAAATAAATCCAGATCTACTGATCATTGAACTGGCTTTTTTCTTTCAAAGTACGTACACCCCTCTGCAAAAGAAAAACAGTCTGAGTCTTATTCCAGTGGTATACGTTAAAATGTGAAGCAGTTCACTTGCATTTGTAATTCTTCAGTTTTTTAAAAGCTTATACTGATAGCATAAAGGACAAGACCTACGGTACTCCACTAGCTTCCACAAAACATGCTGTATATTAAACTTGAGTGTTAAGAATCAAAACAATCGTGTTAAATTTTATTTTAATTCGCTAATTCAAAAATTATTTCAGCTTTTTTCAGACAAAATGGAACGTGTTTAATATAATACTTAACTGCGTTAATTGTAAGTTACGTGTGAAGAAAGCTGTGTAGTTAAATTTTCGAAAATTTGGAATGAAAGTAATTGAAAATTAATAATATGGTCACACTTTTTATATTGCGACTTTAAATGAATACACGAATTTGTGTGTCATGGAAAACGAGAAATATTCTTTTCTCTTAAATCTTCCCTCGCAATTTCCGTTACTTTCTCTACTCTGCCCAGCTTCGGCCAGAATGTTGCAGCTGCCTGAAGGATTTCAATATCAGCTGGGTATATTCCGACCACCATTCACAGTGCTGCCACACACATGGAGCTGAAAGATAAGCTCACCACAACACTTATTTGACGTCACCTAGCAAAGGTCATTGTGAGGCAGAGTCTGAGTGTCCACGTTCTCACCGCAATACGTACTACTTACTGACAAGCTCTTCAGGACAAGAAAAAACTGTCACCCCAGTGCGCACGCACAGATGAATAGTTAAGCCCTTACAGATGGCACAACGATCAAGTCACGTGCTCAAGCGCGCTTGCACTGCCTCTACCTGAGCATGAAGCAGTAGCGATTTCCCAGACATTTGTGTTCCAAGCGGACGCTCACTGTGCGTAAACATGGGTAAATGTAACGACGTGACAAGAGTGGAGAAGTTCATGTGAAGTTCATGGATTTGTGAGTGTTTCACGGCGGAGTGTTCAGCGTGTTTACAGGCAGTGGTGTAACCCACGTGGCCACAAAACGCGACGTCAGAAATGTGGTCGGAAAAAGATCCTGATTGAGAGGGACCGCAGATGCGTTTCACGACTTGTGAATCAAAATTGCTTCCAAATCTGACAAGAATTGCTACAGGCAGCGGACGAAGGTCAATCCAAAACTGGTAGCGAGAGAACATCGCGAGGGCACTGCATGCAATGAACATTTGGAGTCTCTCACCTAGCAAAAGGCCGTTGCTTACACAGGCACATAAAGGCCATAACAGCGAAGTTCATCGGGCTAGAAGCACATGTGACGGTTTGTCTGAATACTCGCCGACCCTATTACACATAGATTGGCCTGCATTATTGGCTGACTTGAACCCCGTAGAAAATCTCTGGGATGTGGTGGAACCCGCAAGAAACCCCCACTCTTGCTAAACCTCCAGAAATGTGTCAGTTTGGCAGGCGAGTTCATGTTGATATAAGGGGCGTACAGGATAACCGGCCACGTATTCCCAGCCGAGTTTTGCTCAACCGCGCACACACTGCCTCTACTCGAGCATAAAGCAGTAGCGGTTTTCGAGATATTTATGTTTCTAGCGGACGCTCACTGTAGGTAAACATAGGTAAATGTAGCGACGTGACAGGGTGTCAGAAAAGGGCGTGCGATTATGCCCGTGCCCATGGTGAAACAGTCCAAAGAAGAGCGGCAAGATTCGTGACTGGTACATTTAGCCATCGCGAGAGCGATACAAATCTCATTGAAAGTTTAAAGTGGGACACACTTGCAGACAGACGGCGCGCAGAACAGACGGGGCTGCTCACTAAATTTCGAAATCCGATCTTCGCCGAGGATGTAGAGTATATATTATTACCACCAACTTTCAAATCGCACAATGATCACCATTCAAAGATAAGGGAAATAAGAGCTCGCACAGAGGCCTTCAGACACTCTTTTACCCTCGCGTGATCCGCGAGTGGAACAGATAAGGGGGGGGGGATATGATTTTGGCGCGAATTGTGACCTCCGTCACACACCGCTTGGTGGCTAGCGGAGTATGTATGTAGATGTTGATAATTAAGCCAGTCCGTCCTTGAACTGGCTTAGAGAGCCACTGCGTAGGATTTCTTACTACCACATGGGGATGCTCTCGTAGTTCTCTGTCCCCTTTCAAAACCGTTGGAAGGCCGTTGTATTCTGAAAGTGCAGTGCTACTGTCTATGTTTTACGTAATGCAGCGGGAAGAAATTTTTGTCCAAATAATTTTCACATGGGATGCCATTATGGCGCGTTTATTTAAAAACACCGTAAAATGAAATTGTTCACACTAATTTTAAGCTAACTACTAACAGTGAGAGACCATGGTATGCCACATGTCTAGATCGAAAGTCATCCTAACGACAACTGCCGACTACACGCCCAGTCTGTAACTTGACTGTAAAATCAGTGTAATTCGTAGAAGACCGTACGTCTTCAGTTATGCCAAAGTTATTCATTTATTTGGAGCCCGCCCTGTTGGCCGTGCGGTCTAACGCACGGCTTTCCGGGCGGAAAGGAGCGCCTGGTCCCCAGCATGAATCCGCCCGACGGGTTTGTAACGAGGTCTGTGGATGGTTTTTAGGCGGTTTTCCATCTGCCTCGGCGAGTGCGGGCTGGTTCCACTTATTCCACCTCAGTTAGACTCTGTCGGTGATTGCTGCGCAAACAAGTTCTCCACGTACACGTACACCACCAATACTCTACCATGCAAACATAGGGGCTACACTCGTCTGGTGTGAGACGTTCCCTGGGGGGTCCACCGGGGGCCGAACCGCACAATAACCCTGGGTTCGGTGTGGGTCGGCGGAGGAGTGGACTGGACTGCAGTAGTCGTAGTGGGGCTGTGGACCACTGCGGCTGCGGCGGGAGCGGAACCTCTCCGTCGTTTCTAGGCCCCCAGTTGACATACAATACAATACAATATTCATTGATTTACTAATATCAATTGTAAAATTACTGAAAGATGGTATTTATAACCTATAGACTTCTTTCTGTGTGAAAAGGGCAAGTTTTGTTAGCAAATATTTATCAATAATAATTTCTTGATTTGCGTCACAGACGTCACGAGCGATTACTGCATCGGCACCTCATCCCACTGTTTATGCAAGCGCCAGATGGCCAACCGCCTCTGGTAGCCAGCGTGGGAACATACAGTTCTCTCCTTACCCAGTACGTACTGCAGAGGTGATACATTCACTTCACGTGTGCGAAATAGCAAAACTGGAAATAAAGTAAAATGCTCTCTTACCTGCAAATAAGCGGTACCTTACAAAAAGAGAGTAAAACGCTGACATCAGTATCTCAGAAATTTAGTGGAACTGCGCAATCAAATGCTCAGCGAGTGGCTTAACCTGGACGCGACATACTTGCCCAACTTCGTAGAGTCCCTTCCTGACTCTAACGAATCCAGGCGGTTATCAAGCCCAAGGTTGAATTACACGGTATTAAATGATGCCTGTAATGAGTTCTCTTGGAGTGACTAGTTTTTTGTCCCGTGATCTTACAAAAATGGTTCAAATGGCTCTACGCACTATGGGACTTAACTACTGAGGTCATCAGTCCCCTAGAACTCAAAACTACTTAAACCTAACTAACCTAAGGACATCAAACACATCCATGCCCGAGGCAGGATTCGAACCTGCGATCTTATCAGTCGCGCGGTGCCGGACTGAAGCGTCTAGAACCGCTCGGCCACCGCGGCCGGCCGTGATCTTACAAACAACCCTCAGTGGTATGTTCGTATTTATAGAAGTCAAGAAAAATTTAAATTCAGGTGACTGCACAGTGTTTCGAACAACCGATCTCTCGCATATCTTACCCACTACGACACCGAGGTCAGTCGAATGCCCAATATTTTCGGTCACATGCGAACATCTGTCGCCATCCCTTAAGCGCTGTAGACCCTACACTTTGGTCGCCTCGAGGCAGTTACCACACGTCTACCGGAATCATCCTGGCTCTCGCCTGAGTCCCTTCATCCCTTGACTGGCTGGCTTCCTGGGAGCCTCAGACCGGAGGAGTAGGCACAGCCGCCGCCCGGGGAGCCGGCCGCGCTCGGGCCAATCTCGTTAATGGAGTGCGCTGCAGCTGCACCGCAGTGCGTCCCACACGGCTAATACCGCCCAGCCCGGCTCCTACGGACAAATTAAAACGCGGCTTTGGCTTCCGCACACAGGCGGCGGATCCACACAGCGCGTTTGGGCAGCAGCCGGCGACCGACTGAGGCAAAATTTTGTCGCGACTAGCGATACTCCCAACTCATGACTACACCTACACACAAGGCAACTTAGCGGGTTGGGCAGAAGGCACCTCTGATGAAACGAAGTTCCCAAAAGAAGTGTTACTCTCCTTCTGCTGTCATTAATATACATAAACCAGTGCTCTCCAGACTGCGGCCCGCAGTCCGCATGCGGCCCAAACAATGTGTTCGTGCGGACTACACGACGCACTTCTTCCCTCGAAAAATTTATTCCAACATTCAGTTCACTCTTGTATTCGAAATTAGTGTAAAAATTTCCAGTGTTTGTATTAAAATTGCCACCAGTCTTAAAAATGGCTATACATTCGATACTGCGGGAAACCTGTCTCCATCCGGCAACATCGACTTCCACTGGCAGCAGGTGTGCAGCGGTGCAACAAACATGAACTGCGAGGATTCACAAGCTCGCTACACTACTGGCCATTAAAATTACTACACCAAGAAGAAATGCAGTTGATAAACGGGTATTCATTGGACAAATATATTATACTAGAACTGACATGTGATATTATTTTCACGCAATTTGGGTGTATAGATCGTGAGAAATCAGTACCCAGAACAACCAGCTCTGGTCGTAATAACGGCCTCGATACGCCTGGGCATCACTATTTACTAGCTCATGTATACAGGGTAGTCCATTGATCGTGACCGTGCCAAATATCTCACGAAATAAGCGTAAAACGAAAAAAACTACAAACAACGAAACTCGCCTAGCTTGAAGGGTGAAACCAGATGGCGCTATGGTTGGCCCGCTAGATGGCGCTGCCATAGGTCAAAAGGATATCAACTGCTCTTTTTTTTAAAATAGGAATCCCCATATTTTATAACATATTCGTGTAGTACGTAAAGAAATGTGAATTTTTTAGTTGGACCGCTCTTTTCACTTTGTGATAGATGGCGCTGTAATAGTCAGAAAAATATGGCTCACAATTTTAGACGGTTGTTGTTGTTGTGGTCTTCAGTCCTCAGACTGGTTTGATCCAGCTCTCCATGCTACTCTATCCTGTGCAAGCTTCTTCATCTCCCAGTACTTACTGCAACCTACATCCTTCTGAATCTGCTTAGTGTATTCATCTCTCGGTCTCCCTCTACGATTTTTACCCTCCACGCTGCCCTCCAATGCTAAATTTGTGATCCCTTGATGCCTCAGAACATGTCATACTAACCGGTCCCTTCTTTTTGTCAAGTTGTGCCACAAACTCCTCTTCTCCCCAATTCTATTCAATACTTCATCATTAGTTACGTGATCTACCCATCTAATCTTCAGCATTCTTCTGTAGCATCACATTTCGAAAGCTTCTATTCTCTTCTTGTTCAAACTATTTATCGTCCATGTTTCAATTCCATACATGGCCACACTCAACACAAATACTTTCAGAAACGACTTCCTGACACTAAAATCTATACTCGATGTTAACAAATTCCTGTTCTTCAGAAATGCTTTCCTTGCCATTGCCAGTCTACATTTTATATCCTCTCTACTTGGACCAACATCAGTTATTTTGCTCCTCAAATAGCAAAACTCATTTACTACTTTAAGTATCTCATTTCCTAATCTAATTCCCTCAGCATCACCCGACTTAATTCGACTACATTCCATTATCCTCGTTTTGCTTTTGTTGATGTTCATCTTAAGTCCTCCTTTCAAGACACTGTCCATTCCGTTCAACTGCTCTTCCAAGTCCTTTGCTGTCTCTGACAGAGTTACGATGTCATCGGCGAACCTCAAAGTTTTTATTTGTTCTCCATGGACTTTAATGCCTACTCCGAGCCGGCCGGAGTGGCCGTGCGGTTCTAGGCGCTACAGTTTGGAACCGAGCGACGGCTACGGTCGCAGGTTAGAATTCTGCCTCGGGCATGGATGTATGTGATGTCCTTAGATTACTTAGGTTTAATTAGTTCTAAGTTCTAGGCGACTGATGTCCTCAGAAGTTAAGTCGCATAGTGCTCAGAGCTATTTTGAACCTACTCCGAATTTTTCTTTTGTTTCCTTTACTGCTTGCTCAATATACTTATTGAATAACATCTGGGAGAGGCTAGAACTGGTAACAGGTAGGTTTTTCAAATAAAAATACAGAACGTAGGTGTGTTTGAACATTGTATTTCGGTTGTTCCAATGTGATACATGTACCTTCGTGAACTTATCATTCCTGAGAACGCATGCTGTTACAGCGTGATTACCTGTAAATACCACATTAATGCAATAAATCCTCAAAATGATGTCCGTCAACATCAATGCATTTGGCAATACGTGTATCGACTTTCCTCTCAACAGCGAGTAGTTCGTCTTCCGTAATGTTCGCACATGCATTGACAATGCGCCGACGCAAGTTGTCAGGCGTTGTCGGAGGATCAAGATAGCAAATGTCCTTCAGCTTTTCCCACAGAAAGAAATCTGGGGACGTCAGATCCGGTGAACCTGCGCGCCATGGTATGGTGTTTCGACGACCAATCCACCTGTCATGAAATATGCTACTCAATACCGCTACAACCGCACGCGAGCTATGTGCCGCACGTCCATCATGTTGGAAGTACATCGCCATTCTGTCATGCATTGAAACATCTTGTAGCAACATTGGTAGAACACTACGTAGGAAATCAGCATATATTGCACCATTTAGATTGACATCGATAAAATGGGGACCAATTATCCTACCTCCCATAATGCCGCACCATACATTAACCCGCCAAGGTCGCTGATGTTCCACTTGTCGCAGCCATCGTGGATTTTCCGTTGCCCAATAGTGCATGTTATGTCGGTTTACGTTACCGTTGTTGGTGAATGACGCTTCGTCACTAAGTTGTAAAAAGCTGTCATCGTCCCGTAATTTCTCTTGTGCCCAGTGGCAGAACTGTACACGACGTTCAAAGTCGTCGCCATGCAATTCCTGGTGCATAGAAATATGGTACGGGTGCAATCGATGTTGATGTAGCATTCTCAACACCGACGTTTTTGAGAGTTTCGATGCTCGCGCAATTTGTCTGCTACTGATGTGCGGATTAGCCACGGCAGCAGCTAAAACACCTACATGGGCATCATTATTTATTGCAGGTCGTGGTTGACGTTTCGCATGTGGCAAAACACTTCCTGTTTCCTTAAATAACGTAACTATCCGGCGAATTCTGAGGACACTTGGATGATGTTGTCCAGGGTACCGAGCAGCATACATAGAACACGTCCGTTGGGCATTTTGATCACAATAGCCATACATCAACACGATTATGACCTTCTCCGAAATTGGTAAACGGTCCATTTTAACACGGGTAATGTATCACGAAGCAAATACCGTCCACACTGGCGGAATGTTACGTGATACCACGTACTTACACGTTTGTGACTATTACAGCGCCATCTATCACAAAGTAAAAAGAGTGGTCCAACTAAAAAATTCACATTTCTTCACATACTACACGAATATGTAATAAAAATGGGGATTCCTATTTAAAAAAAAAGAGCAGTTGATATCCTTTTGA
The DNA here is from genome assembly GCF_023864275.1 of Schistocerca cancellata. Taxonomy (NCBI): domain Eukaryota; kingdom Metazoa; phylum Arthropoda; class Insecta; order Orthoptera; family Acrididae; genus Schistocerca; species Schistocerca cancellata. The sequence goes on along the minus strand of NC_064627.1, from coordinate 184,278,489 downwards.
CCTATGGCAGCGCCATATAGCGGGCAGCCATAGCGCCATCTGGTTTCCCCCTTCAAGCTAGGCGAGTTTCGTTGTTTGTAGTTTTTTTCGTTTGATGCTTATTTCGTAAGATATTTGACCCGGTCACTATCAATGGACCACCCTCTATAGGTCAAACCGGCAGGGCGCTCAATGTAAGTTATAAAGAACGTTTACTAGGAAAGGAGGGTGGAAACGTGCAGCACTGCACATTTGCTGAACGTTTACTTATTACTAGTCTGGCTGTGAGCATTCCCTATAAAAGAGTAGATGGAGTTGGCGCTCTGGTAGCTATGCGACTATGCTATTTGATGGCGGACGGAGATGAAACTATTGTCAGGACACCTACTATCCCACAGATGAAATATGTCGTCATCGAATCAAAATCGACGTCGTCTATCCCTGTGCGCTTATCTGTATTACTGCAGCGTATTGTTTTGTCGACTCCCAGCTGATAAGATAGTTGGAACTTAATCTGCATTTATTTAAGTCTGTCCTCCATTCCCATCTCCATCCCCGGAACGGCGCCCCCCGCTCTGAAGTAGGAAAAGCCGGCTTCCGCGAAAACAGCAGTTGCTGTGTCTTGCGTCCATCCCTTTCACGCTACGCCGCCGCCTTCAGAGGCGCGCAGTGGCAAACAGTGGCAGTAGCGGGATTACTCGGGGTAGCTACACACTACCCACTACACAGCACCCAGTACAGAGTACAGCCCCAAGCGCAGGCAGATGGCAGTAAGCGCCGCGGCAAGTTTTAACGCAGCCGTGCATTAGCTGGCAACAGCACCGTCTGTGCGCCCTCACATTAGCTTGCAGCACGGTTTCCTAGCCAGACACTTTGTGTCTCCTTGTTCCCACCGCTGGAGGTCGGCACCTGCACCGCGACACTGTGAACTACTCCAAAATGTATGCAACGAACTGCGAACTTCAACACGTTCAGCGGAGAAGCACTGAGGCTAAGTTCAGATGTTAAGCGGCTTGACGCAAGCTAACGAGCAATGGAATTTCGAGAAAGTTCATATGACGAGCGGTAGAGTGTGTTCGCAGCTGAAGTTTCTCGCAGTCTATTTCGGTTTCAGATATTTCGGAAGTGGTTGTTCGGTGGCGTAGCTACATTATTCAACTGGAAATCGACTGTATCTGCTCGATTAAAAATGCCGTTTACACGTCCATTCCTCAAACTATACAATCCTTAAATAATAGTAGACCACCAGTTGGTCCTACCCCCATGGACCATGGACCTTGCCGTTGGTGGGGAGGCTTGCGTGCCTCAGCGATACAGATAGCCGTACCGTAGGTGCAACCACAACGGAGGGGTATCTGTTGAGAGGCCAGACAAACATGTGGTTCCTGAAGACGGGTAGCAGCCTTTTCAGTAGTTTCAGGGGCAACAGTCTGGATGATTGACTGATCTGGCCTTGTAACAATAACCAAAAGGGCCTTGCTGTGCTGGTACTGCGAACGGCTGAAAGCAAGGGGAAACTACAGCCGTAATTTTCCCCGAGGGCGTGCAGCTTTACTGTATGGTTAAATGAGGATGGCGTCCTCTTGGGGAAAATATTGCAGAGGTAAAATAGTCCCCCATTCGGATCTCCGGGCGGGGACTAATCAAGAGGGCACCTTTATAGGGGTAATGCAGGAGTAAGTTTAATAATGAATAAAAAATAGGAGTGCGGGTAAGCTACTACAAACAGCATAGTGAACGCATTATTGTGGCTAAGATAGACACGAAGCCTACGCCTACTACTGTAGTACAAGTTTATATGCCAACAAGCTCTGCAGATGATGAAGAGATTGATGAAATGTATGATGAGATAAAAGAAATTATTCAGGTAGTCAAGAGAGACGAAAATTTAATAGTCATGGGTGACTGGAATTCAAGAGTAGGAAAAGGGAGAGAAGGAAACATTGTGGATGAATATGGATTGGGGGAGAGAAATGAAAGAGGAAGACGTCTGGAAGAATTTTGCACAGACCATAACTTAATTATAGCTAACACTCGGTTCAAGAATCATAAAAGAAGGTTGTATACGTGGAAGAATCCTGGAGATACTAGAAGGTATCAGATAGACTATATAATGGTAAGACAGAGATTTAGGAACCAGGTTTTAAATTGTAAGACATTTCCAGGGGCAGATGTGGACTCTTACCACAATCTATTGGTTATGAACTGAAGATTAAAACTGAAGAAACTGCAAAAAAGTTGGAATTTAAGGAGATGGGACGTGGATAAACTGACTAAACCAGAGGTTGAACAGAGTTTCAGGGAGAGCATAAAAGAACAATTGATAGGAATTGGGGAAGGAAATACAGTAGAAGAAGAATGAGTAGCTATGAGGGACGAAATAGTGAAAGCAGCAGAGGATCAAGTAGGTAAAAAGACGAGGGCTAGTAGAAATCCTTGGGTAACAGAAGAAATATTGAATTTAATTGATGAAAGGAGAAAATATAAAAATGCAGTAAATGAAGCAGGCAAAAGGGATTACAAACTACAGGAAAATTAAAGAGACCTTTGGTGATAAGAGAACAACTTGTATGAACATCAAGAGCTCAGATGGAAACCCAGTTCTAAGCAAAGAAGGGAAAGCAGAAAGGTGGAAGGAGTATATAGAGGGTCTATACAGGGGCGGTGTTCTTGAGGACAATATTATGGAAATCGAAGAGGATGTAGATGAAGATGAAACGGGAGATACGATACAGCGCGAAGAGTTTGACAGAGCACTGAAAGACCTGAGTCGAAACAAGGCCCCGGGAGTAGACAACGTTCTATTGGAACTACTGACAGCCTTGGGAGAGCCAGTCCTTACAAAACTCTACCATCTAGTGAGCAAGATGTATGAGACAGGCGAAATACCCTCAGACTTCAAAAAGAATATAATAATTCCAATCCCAAAGAAAGCAGGTGTTGACAGATGTGAAAATTACCGATCTATCAGTTTAATAAGCCACGGCTGCAAAATACTAACGCCTATTCTTCACAGACGAATGGAAAAACTGGTAGAAGCCGACCTCGGGGTAGATCAGTTGGGTAGATCAGAAATGTTGGAACACGTGAGACAATACTGACCCTACGACTTATCTTAGAAAATAGATTAAGGAAAGGCAAACCTACATTTCTAGCATTTGTTGACTTAGAGAAAGCTTTTGACAATGTTGACTGGAATACTCTCTTTCAAATTCTGAAGGTGGCAGGGGTAAAACACAGGGAGCGAAAGGCTATTTACAATTTGTACAGAAACCAGATGGCAGTTATAAGAGTCGAGGGGCATGAAAGGGAAGCAGTGGTTGAGAAGGGAGTAAGACAGGGTTGTAGCCTCTCCCCGATGTTATTCAATCTGTACATTGAGCAAGCAGTAAAGGAAATAAAAGAAAAATTCGGAGTAGGTATTAAAACCCATAGAGAAGAAATAAAAACTTTGAGGTTCGCCGATGACATTGTAATTCTGTCAGAGACAGCAAAGGACTTGGCAGAGCAGTTGAACGAAATGGACAGTGTCTTGAAAGGAGGATATAAGATGAACATCAACAAAAGCAAAACGAGGATAATGGAATGTAGTCGAATTAAGTCGGGTGATGCTGAGAGAATTAGATTAGGAAATGAGACACTTAAAGTAGTAAAGGAGTTTTTCTATTTGGGGAGCAAAATAACTGATGATGGTAGACTGGCAATGGCAAGGAAAGCGTTTCTGAAGAAGAGAAATTTGTTAACATCGAGTATAGATTTAAGGGTGAGGAAGCCGTATCTGAAAGTATTTGTATGGAGTGTAGCCATGTATGGAAGTGAAACATGGACGATAAATAGTTTGGACAAGAAGAGAATAGAAGCTTTCGAAATATGGTGTTACAGAAGAATGCTGAAGATTAGATGGGTAGATTACATAACTAATGAGGAGGTATTGAATAAAATTAGGGAGAAGAGGAGTTTGTGGCACAACTTGACAAGAAGAAGGGACCGGTTGGTAAGACATGTTCTGAGGCATCAATGGATCACAAATTTAGCATTGGAGGGCAGCGTGGAGGGTAAAAATCGTAGAGGGAGACCAAGAGATGAATACACTAAGCAGATTCAGAAGGATGTAGGTTGCAGTAAGTACTGGGAGATGAAGGAGCTTGCACAGGATAGAGTAGCATCGAGAGCTGCATAAAACCAGTCTCGGGACTGAAGACGACAACAGCAACAACCAGTTGGTATTTTTTTGTGATCTTTCCAAGGCGTCTGACTGTGCGGATCATGATACTCTCTCAGGAAAATTCAAGTTTTATGGAATCGATGGCTTTACACGTGGATGGTTTGATTCATATTTAACAAACAAAATGCAAAAGATTGTGCTGAATATTCCAGACAATGAAACCTCCCGGCAGATTAAAACTGTGTGCCAGACTGGAACTCGAACTCGGGACCTTTGGCTTTCGCGGGCAAGTGCTCTACCAACTGAGCTACCCAAGCACGACTCACGCCTCCTCCCACAGCTTTACTTCTGCCTGTACCTCGTCTCCTACCTTCCAAACTTCACAGAAGCTCTCCTGCGAACCTTGCAGAACTAGCACTCCTGAAAGATAGGATATTGTGGAGACATGGCTTAGCCAAAGGAAGGTTGGAGACGAGGTAGTGGCAGAAGTAAAGCTGTGAGGACGGAGTGTGAGTCGTGCTTGGTTAGCTCAGTTGGTAGAGCACTTGCCCGCGAAAGGCAAAGGTCCCGAGTTCGAGTTCCGGTCTGGCACACAGTTTTAATCTGCCAGGAAGTTTCTTATGAGCACACACTCCGATGCAAAGTGAAAATCTCATTCTGATTGCAGACAATGTCGGAAAGGTTGAACATGTTAGTTATTGGTGGGGGGAGTGGGGGGCGGGGGAGAAATCACGAAGGCAGTCCCACAGGGTTCAATGTTCGGTCCACTCCCATTCCTTATGCAGGGTGCAGAAGAATTGTGTCACGAAATTTTTTTTAACTTTGGTTAGCTGAAGCCAATAGGAACCAAAATTACTAATGCACCATTCTTAAACTACGGAAACTTGGCGCCACCCGCCCTGATTGGCCGTGTGATTGCCCTGTTGCAGTTCGTCGCTTGACGAGCAGCAATGTGGTTGTCGGTTCACACATACAAACGTCCTTCACCCCGTCACTGCCCCAACGTGATACACACACGTGTCGAATAGGTCCTGCTGTTTGTCTCCACCTCATGTCAGAGGCATTCACACTTAAGCTTGGCTTTGTAGCGCACACACGTCACCTGCGATTTAATCATACACTAAGCATGGCGGCACAGAATTCGTTTGAAAGACAACGAGATATGGTTTGTGGACTAGCCGACGGTAATGGGCACGAAGCTCGACGCTTGTATGAGGAACGGTATCCAGCAAGACGCCACCCACATACGGAAACGTTTACAGCAACTCGCCGGCGACTTGGCGAAACAGGCTCGTTAGCGGGGTATGATGGTGATGCAGGAAGACCTCGAACACAACGAGATGCTGCATTTGTAGAGACTGTTCTCGAGCGCTTCGAGGAAGCATCTACCACAAGTACTCGAGTGACTGGACACAACATATGGGTCACTCATCAACTAGTCTGGGAGGTTTTGAGGGATGACGGACAGCATGCATTTAGTTTTTACCCCGTCCAAGACCTAAATCCTGTGGCGGACTATGAACACATGCTAGAGCTTTGCCGGTGATTTCTGCGAGGTGTTGCACGAGATCCCGACTTCCCAACCATTGTGCTGTTTACCGTCGAGTGCACCTTCCATCGGGATGGCCTTTACAACACTCGAAACGTTCATTACTGGGCCAGGGGAAATCCTCACGTCATGTACGTCGACGGACACCAGGAATGATTTTCGCTCAACATTTGGGCAGGTATTGTGGATGACCATCTCATTGCGCCGGTCCACCTACCTCAAAAATGGCTCTGAGCACTACGGGACTTAACTCCTGAGGTCATCAGTCGCCTTGGACTTAGAACTACTGAAAACTAACTAACCTAAGCACATCACACATATCCATGCCCGAGGCAGGATTCGAATCTGCGAACGTAATGGTCGCGCCGTTCCAGACTCTAGATCCTAGAACCGCTCGACCACTACGGCCGGCGGTCCGTCTACCTCCTCGAGGGAAAATTACCTTTACTTTTTGCAAGAAATTCTACCCGGCCTGCTGGAAGATGTTCCCCTGAACATACGGCTACGCATGTGGTTGTAGCATGATGAGCCGCCCGCACATAACAGTCGTGCTGTGAGCGGATATTTGAATGAACTCTTCGAATGGTGGATAATTGGCAGAGGTGCTCGTAGGACATGGCCCCCGCGATCTGTAGACCTCACGCCACCGGACGTTTTCCTGTGGGGATTCTTCAAGTTTCTAGTTCACCCACCAGGACGCGAACCACCTACAAACGAAGAGGAATTAATGGATCGCATTCAACATGCCGCCAATAACATCAGGGCAAAGCCAAGAATCTTTGAATGAGTTCGACAAAACACCGTTCGACGTTACCAAGTTTGTGTTGCGTCAGATGGTAGCCAGTTCCAACACCTGCGTTAAGTAAACAATGTCCTATCTACAAGAAAGGCCCTTCTCAGGGCCGACAAATGTTCAAACGTGTGTGAATTCCTAAGGGACGAAACTGCTGAGGTCATCGGTCCCTTGACTTACACACTACGTAAACTAACTTATGCTAAGAACAACACACACAACAATGCCCGAGGGAGGACTCGAACCTCCGGTGGGAGGGGCCGCGCATCCCGTGACATGGCGCCTTAAACCGTGCGGCCACTCCGCGCTGCTCAGGGCCGACACAATTTGTAAACGACTTTCTGTACGCGAACTAACGGCTTTTGATCGGTTTCTTCCCGGTACGTCTTATCATTAAACTACAATGGACGTGTCGGGACTCCGGATTCGCTCCCTGGTCTCCAGAGTGGAAAGCTGGCGTGTCACCACCTAGCGAGCGGGTCGCTTTGTATACGTCGCGATATCCGTCAGGAAAAGCATTCGCGGTCATGCATTGTCCAGAGCATCCGGCAACAGGGTAATCCCGCGGCCAATAGGAGCCCGTGGTGTCAAGTTTCTGTAATTTAAAAATCGTGCGTTTGACCTAGATAACATTACTAATTTTGGTTCCTACTGGCATCAGCTATCCAGGACTAAAATTTCGTGGCATAGTTTTCTCCAACCTGTATATATAAATGACCTTCCACTTAACATTTAACAAGCGAAATTGGTACTTTTTGTAGTCGATATTAGTGTTGTAATAAATCCTATTTGAGAGCAACAGAATAGTTGGTAAATTATATTTTCCAAAGAATTATTATGTGGTTCTCTGTAAATGGACTCTCCCTAAATATTGAAAGAAAAAGAACACTTTACATTCAGTTCTGTACAGCAAGTAGATTAATACCAACAATTGATGTAGCACATGACCAGAATGGGGTAGAATGCTCCAAATTTTTGGGTGTTGGTATTGATGAAAACTTGAACTGGAAGAATCGTATTACTGAGCTTCTCAAACAGTTAAGTTTAGCTACTTTTGCTCTTTGCATAATTGCCAATCTTGAAAACAAATGAATCAGTCTCGTGGCACATTTTGCATATTTCCACTCAATAATGTCGTATGGAGTAATATTCTGGAGTAACTCACATTTAGAAAGGAAGTACTAATTGCGTGAAAATGAGCAGTAAGAATAGCTTGCGGTGTCCAGCCACGGATGTCGTGTAGGTACCTCTTTAAGGAGCTAGGCATTTTAACTGCGCCCTGACAATACATATATTCGCTAATGAAGTTCGTCATAAATAATCCAACACAATTTGAAAAAAAGCAGTGATGTATAAACCTACATCACTATAGGGAAGAAATTACCTTTGTTACCCATTGTTAAAGCTGCCAGTCGCTCAGAAATAACTTCAATAAGCAGCAAGAAATGTTTTTCATCATTCGCCCAATAACATCAACTGTCTAAGAGGTAGCGAAGCGAGTTTTAGTTCTAATTTAAAGTCATTCCTCATGGAAAACTACTTCTATTCCACTGATGATGTGTTTCCTAAAGCTGGTAGCAAGTGAAATAAAATTATTCAAATGGCGCTATGCACTACGAAACTTAATATCTGAGGTCATCAGTCCCCTAGATATAGAACTACTTAAACCTAACTAACCTAAGGACATCACACACATCCATGACCGAGGCAGGATTCGAACCGGCGACCGTAGCAGCAGCGCGGTTCCAGACGGAAGTGCCTAGAACCGCTCAGCCAGAACGGCCGGCAATAAATTAAATTAAAAAATAAAATTATAAGTGTAGTTACATGAGTAGGACTAAAGTTAATACTGTGTTAATGCTGATCATGTACGCACATTCTGCAAATTGAATCATTCCACATCATTTCGATAAAAGAATGTTCAAATGATCTATGGAACAGGTACCTACCTAAGTAACTAATTCGTCAAGTATTCAAAGTTTTCTGGATTGAATTAAAAGTAATTGTGATGCTAGCACCAGATGAAGAAAAATGTACTGAAATATCTCAAGGGCTTGAACAATACACAGTGTTTCCTCGCCATTGCATCGGAGCTATAGATGGTATGAAATAATACAAAATCCAGAACATTTTTTCTATACTTCACTTACAAATACGTTTTCCCTAGTGCTGTCGGAGCTACGTGACTGACTACAGCTTTATATGGGTAGACATTTGCGCTCATGGAAAAAGGCAGCGATTAAGGAATTTTGGGAGATTCCGTTCTAGATGAAAAACTCACTGGGAAGTCAAAGGAGATACCAAAACAGAGACCTTCAAGGGAAAACCACAACATGACACTGCCATAAGTGGACGTAGGCGATGAAGTACTTAGCACTCCGTCTTCAGGCCACAAGTGGCCCATCGGGACCATCCGACCGTCGTGTCATCCTCAATGAGGATGCAGATAGGAGTGGCGTGTGGTCAGCACACCGCTCTCCCGGTCGTTATGACGGCTTTCTTTCACCGGAGCTGCTACTATTCGGCGAATAGCTCCTCATTTGGCATCACGAGGCTGAGTGAACCCCGAAAAATGGCAACATCGCATGGCGGCCCGGACCGTCACCCATCCAAGGGCCGGCCACGCCCGACAGCGCTTAACTTCGGTAATCTGACGGGAACAGGTGCATCCACTGCGGCAAGGCCGTTGTCTATGAAGCATTCAGAGTAAGGAAAAATTCATTGTGACTCTACGGAAGTGGTCGTCAAACTTTTTTGGTCAAGAGCTCGTCGTGGTGAGGTATCTCGGATCGGATATGAACGTGTTTTATTATAAACCGGTGAACTACATAAATTAACATGTTATGAGCCCCCAATAGAATAGCTGCATCAAGGGCGCGAACGGGGGCTAATCGTCTGAAGTCGGGCACCATTCGGAACACATCGTGTCGACTGTTCGATGTTTCAGATTGCTGCCACGTTCAGCGAACCCGAAATTATGTCTGCATTAGCGGATGATTAGCTGATTAATAACAGTAACGGTACGAATGAATGATGTCTGTTCCTTCAGGCATATCCGAAAGAACAGACAGCATGCAACTGTGATACATTACATGTAAACTGAAGGTGGAGGGGAGGGGGGGGTGGGCGGAGAAAGGAAAGGAAAGGGAAGCGACTACTGATGTCAGTTGCATCGGGACATCATGCAGAATCAGCGACGACGACTGGCTAACCAATGTACCGTCTGGGATACAGTGTTTATTGAAACTGCGCGGTCTATCTCGCCACGCCTCACGGCCGACCCACTCTCTCATCGAGCACCACCCATCCACAGTCCATATCCATTTCCTCCATGATCGCTACTCTGAGACTGCTGCAGGAGGTCGGACATAATTGCGTACCCGCAATAAAGAAGCTGGGTCCATTGTCAGTCTAGGCAAATCAGTAACTGAATGTGAGGTGTCTGTGTTTTTGGACACGCCCGAAAGAACAGACACCTTGCATTCATGTAACTGATTCACCTAGGAGGGCAATGGATCCACCTTCTTCAGTGCGGATGCACAAGTACTACCGACCTCCTGCGGGACACTCAGAGTAGCGAGCAAGGAAAATATCCGAAGGTCACTGGCGCTGTTGAAGAAAGCTCTCGTGAATAAAAATGCTCTTTTGGAGTAGATATTGATACAGGAATGAGAAAGACGTCCCACAACGCTTTCAACGGGCATAGCATCGTAGGGACGGGAAATACGGGTAAGGAGACTTAAGGATTTCAAATGAGATGCTACATAATAGTGTTAAGAATATATGACGAAAATATTTTACTGCATACGCTTTCGAGAAGGACGGGTTAGTAGGACACCTGCGATGGCATACAGAAATAGTCAACTTGGGTCGTAGGGTGTGGAGGGGGGGGGGTTGGGTGGGAGGGAGCTGTAGGGGAGAGAAATATTAGGGGCCCAAGACCTGTATACGCGAAACGGATTAGGAGATACTGGGCATAGAATTTACGTAGATATGAAAAGTTCCGCACAATGTACAGAGTGGGAAAAGTATACCTGGCCCCAAAAATATTTTATGCGCCCTTAAGATAGGCAACCTAATTTACATCACCCCACTAGATTGTCGATTATGTAAATTTGGGTTGCTTACCTTAAGGTGCACTAAATGCTCATATTTTGCAGGACAGTTTTACTTTTTCCACCCCGTAGAAAAAATGGAGAGCACCCTTTATCCCTTTAGAGAAAACAATTTACGTAAAAACCAGCCATGAGAACACAACTTACGTAAAAATCAGCCATGAGAACATAATGTTAAATGTAACTTCCTATGGCCAAGTTACCGGGTCAGCCCAATAATCGGAACTAGTGATTCAGGAGCAGAAAAGAAAAAAGAATTAGAACGGTTAGAGGGTTTTGTGAAATTCCCTGCACATTATTTTACTGGCTAACCATTTAGTTCACTGACAAGTACATAAACTTATGCCGCCACCACTACAGAAGTTATTCGAGAGCTCATGTAAAATTCCTCTTTCAGATACGTATTATTTGTGGCATACGACTGCGTTATCGTCCTTCACTATCGCAAAGCAATACTTGTTCACTGATACTTCGGGTTGAAGACACAAGGGCTCCGTAAATGTACTTCTTGTAATGTGTTTTTTTGTATGGAAATTTTCTGTAGGAAGCACAAAAATAATCGTTTTGTAAAGAAAGACCGCCTTTCTTTGATGAAAATAAATAAAAACATATACGTGTAGACTCTTTCTCTTTTACCCACATGCACAAAATGCTAATCCGTACGTATACACAATGTTGCTCTCTATATCTCTCTCTCTCTTACTTACACACACACACACACACACACACACACACAAGGTATAAACAGGAATGAGCAGATTTAAGTTTTCAACATATACTTCGTTAGGTTGGCAATATGTACGTAAACAAAACATATAGGAAGTAACAAAGTGAACACACAGTAGTCAAGACTTTAAATCTCAGTTCTTCGGTAAAATATCTACAACTCGCTACAGAATACTAACAATGCTGAACAGCAACTAGCGCCAACAATATGAAAATTGTGAAGAAAAACATTCGTAACACGAAAGTGTGCTTATGTTTCGTAAGTGAAGTAATAATGCGACGTCCAGCATGTGACCACATGAGAGTAAAGGCAGATGCCAAGCAAAAACACAGAGAACTTGTAAGTAGGCTGTTTGTTTTCTTATTGGCAACGTTACGTAGCGCTCTGTATGAAAATCACTGGCTGTGCTGTGTGCAATCTGTGGCTAGTTCGCATTGTTGTCTGCCATTGTAGTGTTGGGCAGCTGGATGTTAACAGCGCGTAGCGTTGCGCAGTTGGAGGTGAGCCGCCAGCAGTGGTGAATGTGAGGAGAGAGATGGCGGAGTTTTGAAATTTGCAATACTGGATATCATGAACTGCTATGTATATTATGATTTTTCAACACTATTAAGGTAAATCCATTGTTTGTTCTCTATCAAAATCTTTCATTTGCTAACTATGCCTATTAGTAGTTAGTGCCTTCCGTAGTTTGAATCTTTTATTTAGCTGGCAGTAGTGGCGCTCGCTGTATTGCAGTAGTTCGAGTAATGAAGTTTTTTTGTGAGGTAAGTGATTCGTGAAAGGTATAGGTTAATGTTAGTCAGGGCCATTCTTTTGTAGGGATTTCTGAAAGTCAGATTGCGTTGCGCTAAAAATATTGTGTGTCAGTTTAAGGACAGTCTTGTATAATTTTTCTAAGGGGACGTTTCAAACTATAAGTAATGGCTTAATTACGTAAACACCGAGTCGTGAACTGTTTTATAATCAAAAAAAATTGCAGGTCAAAACGAAACTGTACCACTGTAGATTACTTAAAGTAAAACGCGAAACACATCTAAAAGAAACAAAATACTTTGCAGCAAGAAAATGAGGTTTTTATTTACGAAAGGAATACTTCGTGAACTTTATAATTTGTGAAATAGATGCTGCTGGCCACTCACGTAACTCAGCGCCGTAATCAAAGTACGCCGGGGACTGGACCGTCTTCGGTGGAGGCTCTGCAGGCGGCGAACAAATATCTGCGGACGGAAGCTGTCCTAATATGGAGGACCCTTTGTGACAGCGATGCGGGCGCTCGGCAAATTCCGCTCTCCAGAGCAGACGAATTTCCAGCGACTCTGTGACGAGGCTCGTCTGCTCCTGGAACGCGGCTCAGGCCTTTGTGCTGGTCACGAGAAGAGTGACAAGCCGATACAAGCTATAGCGGAGGCTCGTTCAGTGGAATGACCTGAGCTCTCTACACAGTGACGATGCATTCTCTAGATCCATGCTCAGTACACAGGTGCTAGGAATATGACACTAGTAATAAAAGCAGAGGCATTGTCAAATGTGAACGTATGGTCTGGCGTAGAACAAGACACTGTAATAGGACAATTGCTGTTCCCGTTCCTATCAACTACAGTGGCCGTCACGGAGGTAGGCGAGTCAAGATAACCTCACCTTCTTACAATGTCGGCAATTAGTGGTAATTACGAATGTAATTACGAATGTTCGTAAAGTTCTGAAAACACGTCAAAAATATTTCTTTTTAGTCTAGGGTATGAATCAGTACTTATAAAAAAATTCATGCCAATTGTTGCGAAAAAAGTAAAACAATTTTTCGAGAAAAATATTTATGCAAGAGCCCTAACATTTTTGGACGGAACAAATTTACGAAGATGCATAATGTCTGTGGATGCATGTGATTTATCATCAAAACAAAGTATTCCTAGATAAAATACACTATTCGATCAAAAGTAACTGAACACCCTCCCCCCCCCAAAAAATACGTTTACCGTATTTGGTGCAGTGTGCTGCCACCTGCTGACAGGTACTCCATATCAGCGACCTCAGTAGTCATTATACCGGGTGATCAAAAAGTCAGTATAAATTTGAACACTGAATAAATCACGGGATAATGTAGATAGAGAGGTACAACTTTACACACATGCTTGAAATGACATGGGGTTTTATTAGAAGCAAAAAAATACAAACGTTCAAAAAATGTCCGACAGATGGCGCTTCCTCTGATCAGAATAGCAATAATTAGCATAACAAAGTAGGACAAAGCAAAGATGATGTTCTTTACAGGAAATGCTCAATATGTCCACCAACATTCCTCAACAATAGCTGTAGTCGAGGAATAATGTTGTGAACAGCACTGTAAAGCATGTCCGGAGTTACGGTGAGGCATTGGCGTCGGATGTTGTCTTTCAGTCTACAGATGTCAGTCGTCTACAGATGTCAATCGATCAGGATACACTTTCGACATCAGGTAACCCCAAAGCCAATATTCGCACGGACTGAGGTCTGGGGACATGGGAGGCCAAGCATGACGAAAGTGGCGACTGAGCACATGATCATCACCAAACGACGCGCGCAAGAGATCTTTCACGCGTCTAGCAATATGGGGTGTGTTTTTATAGTTCTAATAAAACCCCCATGTCATTCCAAGCATGTGTGTCAATTTTTACCTCTCTATCTACATTTTTCCGTGGTTTATTAAGTTTTCAAATTTATACCGGCTTTTTGATCACCCGGTATATCGCCGGCCGTTGAGGCCGAGCGGTTCTAGGGGCTTCAGTCCGGAATCGCACAGCTGCTATGGTCGCAGGTTCGAATCCTGCCTCGGGCATGGATGTGTGTGATGCCCTTAGGTTAGTTAGGTTTAAGTAGTCTAGGGGACTGATGAGCTCAAATGTGCGAATGCCCTGTAAACGTGATCTGCCAGCGTGTGTAGTGCCAACAGTAAAATTCGGAGGCGGTGGTGTTACGGTCTGGTCGTGTTTTTCATGGAGGAGGCTTGCACACCTTGTTGTTTTGCGTGGCACTATCACAGCACATGCCTACACTGATGTTTTACGCACTTTCTTGCTTGTCAATGTTGAAGAGCAATTCGGGGATGGCGATTGCATCTTTCAACACGATCGAGGACAGGTTCATAATGCACGGCCTGGGGCGGAGTGGTTATAGGACAATAACATCGCTATAATGGACTGGCCTGCACAGATTCCTGACCTGATCCTATAGAACACCTTTGGGATTTTTTGGAACGCCGACTTCGTGACAGGCCCCACAGACCTACATTCATACCTCCCCTCAGTGCAGCACACCGTGAAGAATGGGCTGCCATTCCCGAAGAAACTTTCTAGCACCTGAATGAACGTATGCCTGCGAGAGTGAAAATGTTTCGCCTATGTAACTAAAAATTGCATCGCTGAAAAATTTGGGTTTGTTGGACCTCGTAAAAATTTCCAACAATATAGTTGTTACGTAAATTTCAAATTCATTTTGGTAATATCTGAGACGTCATGCACCTTTTTTTAGAATGTATTTGTATAAGCTGATTGATCCCACCTGTGACTAACTGCTATTGTGAACGAAACTGTAATTATGTTAATACCTTCAGCTGTTGATGGGCTTTGATATCAACCGGAACAGGTGAAAATGTGTGCCTCGACCGGGTCTCGAACCCAGGATCTCCTGCTTACATGGCAGAGGCTCTGTCCATCTGAGCCACCGAGGGCACAGAAGATGGCGCAATTGCAAGGACTATCTCGTTCACGCCTCCCGCGAGACCCACATTCTCACCTTGTATGTCCACACACCACATTCGTAGTGTCCCACCCCAATTCACTCATTACCTGTGGAAGACATTCTTCCCAAGTGTAGTAGTAGTTCGGGGAATATATTATGTGTGTGTGGAGGGGGGGGGGGGCGGGGTGTTTCATTCTGTCAATGGATTGATCCAACAAGTACCCTTTGGCTCCTGCAAGAAACAATTTCCACCTCACACAACTACAGAAGTCAGACAGACGCTCCTAATATACCAACAAGTACTGCTTGAAAAACATTCACCAACAAATATCTTCTGGAGTCGTTTGCTGTAAGAAAAAGACACAAAAATATTCTACACTCCTGGAAATTGAAATAAGAACACCGTGAATTCATTGTCCCAGGAAGGGGAAACTTTATTGACACATTCCTGGGGTCAGATACATCACATGATCCCACTGACAGAACCACAGGCACATAGACACAGGCAACAGAGCATGCACAATGTCGGCACTAGTACAGTGTATATCCACCTTTCGCAGCAATGCAGGCTGCTATTCTCCCATGGAGACTATCGTAGAGATGCTGGATGTAGTCCTGTGGAACGGCTTGCCATGCCATTTCCACCTGGCGCCTCAGTTGGACCAGCGTTCGTGCTGGACGTGCAGACCGCGTGGGACGACGCTTCATCCGGTCCCAAACATGCTCAATGGGGGACAGATCCGGAGATCTTGCTGGCCAGGGTAGTTGACTTACACCTTCTAGAGCACGTTGGGTGGCACGGGATACATGCGGACGTGCATTGTCCTGTTGGAACAGCAAGTTCCCTTGCCGGTCTAGGAATGGTAGAACGATGGGTTCGATGACGGTTTGGATGTACCGTGCACTATTCAGTGTCCCCTCGACGATCACCAGTGGTGTACGGCCAGTGTAGGAGATCGCTCCCCACACCATGATGCCGGGTGTTGGCCCTGTGTGCCTCGGTCGTATGCAGTCCTGATTGTGGCGCTCACCTGCACGGCGCCAAACACGCATACGACCATCATTGGCACCAAGGCAGAAGCGACTCTCATCGCTGAAGGCGACACGTCTCCATTCGTCCCTCCATTCACGCCTGTCGCGACACCACTGGAGGCGGGCTGCACGATTTTGGGGCGTGAGCGGAAGACGGCCTAACGGTGTGCGGGACCGTAGCCCAGCTTCATGGAGACGGTTGCGAATGGTCCTCGCCGATACCCCAGGAGCAACAGTGTCCCTAATTTGCTGGGAAGTGGCGGTGCGGTCCCCTACGGCACTGCGTAGGATCCTACGGTCTTGGCGTGCATCCGTGCGTCGCTGCGGTCCGGTCCCAGGTCGACGGGCACGTGCACCTTCCGCCGACCACTGGCGACAACATCGATGTACTGTGGAGACCTCACGCCCCACGTGTTGAGCAATTCGGCGGTACGTCCACCCGGCCTCCCGCATGCCCACTATACGCCCTCGCTCAAAGTCCGTCAACTGCACATACGGTTCACGTCCACGCTGTCGCTGCATGCTACCAGTGTTAAAGACTGCGATGGAGCTCCGTATGCCACGGCAAACTGGCTGACACTGACGGCGGCGGTGCACAAATGCTGCACAGCTAGCGCCATTCGACGGCCAACACCGCGGTTCCTGGTGTGTCCGCTGTGCCGTGCGTGTGATCATTGCTTGTACAGCCCTCTCGCAGTGTCCGGAGCAAGTATGGTGGGTCTGACACACCGGTGTCAATGTGTTCTTTTTTCCATTTCCAGAAGTGTATATATTCTTACACAACTAGTCGAATGCTTGGGTATGGGAGTATTGCTAGTTAGTGTAAGAAAAACATTAAACGAACGAAAAATATTATTTATTACAAAAAATTCTGAGAAATCAAGTGAAACTTTTTCTTATATAAAATGATAATACATTTCTGGGTTCTTTTTGGAACAGTAGAACGCCGCTTATGGACAGGAATGCTATTATTTTTCAAAGTGTGGAAAGGTTCTTTTCTCTCTTTTCTTTAAGAATGTTATTTACTCGGCAGAATGGCTGAAAGGCGCGCCTACACAACTTGAATAACTTTTCTAGGTACGGTCGAGGCTGTCGTGTGCGATATGTAGTGGAGTGTACTGTTATGGAGGACAGATTGGGCTTGCATATGCTGTAGCGCACAGTACCATGAGCTGCGATGACTGCTGCCTGCGTCGCTCACTGCTGACAAATAACACAACTATCTCATTCTATCTGGATTGACCATCGCCAATCAAAGTCTCCCTATGCCTTGATGAAGTCGAGGACTCCTATCCATCTCTAGTCTAACTATTGGCGTGGTACACTGGTCAGATAACCAGTCCACTGAAACGCCACTCAATACTCGCTCGCAGGTGT
Organism: Schistocerca cancellata; assembly: GCF_023864275.1. Lineage (NCBI taxonomy): Eukaryota > Metazoa > Arthropoda > Insecta > Orthoptera > Acrididae > Schistocerca > Schistocerca cancellata. Next base: position 184,261,038 of record NC_064627.1, on the reverse strand, counting down.
TTAACTAGTACTCTGTCTATGTTCATACCGCAAAATAAGTGTGGCGGCCAACACAGTGAACAACGCTTAAACACGAGCTACTCAATATAGTGTGTCACTCCGATTCGCTAATGACAGAGGTGCTCTCCCAGTGAAGTACTGAGAAGAGACTTTGTTTCTCGCTCTTTGCGTACACGTACGAGCGCACACGCTTTCGTTATGTGTTCCTGCTCCAAGAGCGACAGTAGAACGGCCCATTTTTCTGGAAATTTGCAAGGGTATATCATTCGCTGCCTTCCCTCACTCCTCTGACTCTTTGTGTCAGAAATATTCCACCAATCAGCGATCTCTTTTAAATGGGAGAATGACGTTTCGCTTGATTCGACCAATGAGGAAATCTGTAGCATCTCCATTAGGCATATACTGTCCTCCAGAGAGAACTCAGTAACTATGCAGTCAGTCCGTGAAAAATGCGTCTTCTGTGCGCTTCCACACAATGTAGCAGAATTTGGTTTTAAGTCGAACACGGGAGTCGTTATCCCTTTGCTCTGGCAAAAGCTGTCTTCTCTCTGGGCGATCGCTTCGGCCGAAGTAGGTATGTTGTTGACCCAGCCCTCTGAAGGGGCGGTCTTCCCAGCGGGCTGGTTTCCTTTGTAGAACGGAAATTCCTGTGGTCGTCATGTTGTGCACGCCAGCCTCGACTTTTACAACCTCGTTGCGCACTTGCGATTTACTTATTAGATTTGCATATCACTTACATGAATTCATACAAAATTGACTCTACCTTATCGAGTTTGGGTTCGAATGAAGCGTCTTGATGTGCAAAATACGATTGTGAGGACGGAACATGTAAGAAATGAAGGTCAGGAGACCAACGCCAGCTTAAAATGTGTGCATCCGCTCAGAAGAAGGAGGTCATGGCCGGTACTGCCAGAACTATATACTTACATGGATATGGTGTCTGTTCTTTCGGGCATGTCCAAAAGAACAGACACCGTATCCATATAAGTATATAACTGCTATTGGAGTCATGTGGTTCTACTTTTCCTATTCTGTTAAATTCAAAATTTTACATTTCAAAACATGTAAAACAAGTTGCAAATTTTTCAAACATCTTGAAACGGTTCTGGGGTAGCTGCGTCACCTGCAGATAGTGTCAGATCACTATGAATAGTATCTTTCAGGTCACTGAGACGGGGAGAGTAGATGCTTAAACTGCACTGTACCTTCGGAGCCGCCTTCCTGAACTTCCGCCGTCGAAGTGAGGCGCAGCCGAAGCGGGGAACCTGACGGCGGGAGGCGGAAGGGCGTGGCAGGGCGGCAGCGCCGGAGGCCGTATAATGAGGCGCTAATAACGTCGGCGCGCCCACCCTCCGCCACACACTCCTCTATCGACTGCTCAGATCCTGCGCCACCTCCGACGGCACCTGGTCGGGGAACAAGGGCCCGCTCGCTTCGCGATTATTGCCTGCCATCAACAGTCAATTAATCACCCGGTCCCTTGAGACTCTCGCGACCCCACCTCCTTCCCTTGCCCCCCCCCCACTCCCTACCCACCAATTTCCCCACCATCCCCTCGCCAACCACGTAAGCGCCTCCTACCACTCACTCCCACCAATCGTTTGCGCGCGCGCTACTTCCCGCCGATAACGACCTATCCGCTCGCATTCCGAGAAAGGGGGTGATGCGAATCGCTGCTGTCATTACTGTGCGACGGAATACACAGGCCGGATATCCGTGTCAAGTGGCGCTGCTTTTGGAGAAGCTGATGTGAGATCTACGCTTTCGCGCCACAAACCATTTTAAGCCGTTCTCACAAGGACGTGTTTCTCACAGCGAAGCGAGCAAGCCTTGTCTGTCGTTCTTGCCGCACGCTCTGAAACGGCATGCTACATCTAACGGAACAAAACGTACTCCTCATCGTGATTTGCGACTTCAGCTTCAGCGGCGGCAGTTCAACGCTGCATCTGGCGTGTAAATGACATAACTACTGGCCATTGAAATTGCTACACCACGAATATGACGTGCAACAGACGTGAAATTTAACCGACAGGAAGAAGAAGCTGTGATATGCAAATGATTAGCTTTTCAGAGCATTCACACAAGGTTGGCGCCGGTGGCGACACCTACAACGTACTAACATGAGGAAAGTTTCCAAACGATTTCTCACACACAAGCAGCAGTTGACCGGCGTTACCTGGCAAAACGTTGTTGTAATGCCTCATGTAAGAAGGAGAAATGCGTACCATCGCGTTTCCGCCGTCGATAAAGGTCGGACTGTAGCCTATCGCGATTGTGGTTTGTCGCTTCGCGACATTGCTGCTCGCGATGGTCGACATCCAATGACTGTTAGCAGAATGTGGAATCGGTGGGTTCAGGAGGGTAATACGGAATGCCGTGTTAGATCCCAACGGCCTCGTATCACTAGCAGTCGAGATGACAGGCATCTTATCCGCATGGCTGTAACGGATCGTGCAACCACGTCTCGATCCCTGAGTCAACAGATGGGGACATTTGCAAGACAACGACCATCTGCATGAACAGTTCGACGACGTTTGCAGCAGTATGCACTATCAGCTCGGAGACCATGGTTGCGGTTACCCTTGACGCTGGAGCGCCAGCAATGGTGCACTCAACGACGAACCTAGGTGTACGAATGGTAAAACGTCATTTTTTCAGTTGAATCCAGGTTCAGTTTACAGCATCATGATTGTCGCATCCGTGTTTTGCGACATCGCGGTGAAGGCACATAGGAAGCGTGTATTCGTCATCGCCATAATGGCGTATCATCTAGTGTGATGGTACGGTGTGCCATTGATTACACGTCTCGGTCACCTCTTGTTCGCATTGACGGCACTTTGAACAGTGGACGTTACATTTCAGATGTTTACGGGGCGGGGCTCTACCCTTCATTCGATCCCTGCGAAACCCTACATTTCAGCAGGATAATGCACGACCGCATGTTGCCTTTCTGGATGCAGAAAATGTTCGCCTGCTGCCCTGGCCAGCACATTCTCCAGATCTCTCACCAATTGAAAACGTCTGGTCAATGGTGGCCGAGCAACTGGCTCTTCACAATACGCCAGTCACTACTCTTGATGAACTATGGTATCGTGTTGAAGCTGCATGGGCAGCTGTACCTGTACACGCCAGCCAAGCTCTGTTTGACTCAATGCCCAAGCGTATCAAGGCCGTTATTACGGCCACAGGTGGATGTTCTTGGTACTGATTTCTCATGATCTATGCACCCAAATTGCGTGAAAATGTAATCACATGTCAGTCCTAGTATAATATATTTGTCCAATGAATACCCGTTTATCATCTGCATTTCTTCTTGGTGTAGCAATTTTAATGGCCAGTAGTGTAGTTTCTTTACGAAAGCGGACGCGCTTAAAATAGATGCATTAACTCTGTTAGCGACTGACGAAGAAGAGCGGAGAATATCAGGAAGAAGTTTCTAGACTCGTCAGTGGCTTCGACAGAGAATTGCTTGTACAGAAATACTACATAATGCTGTATAACGATATGAGATACACACTGGTAGAGATTATTCGTCTATTGAATCTTCATAGAGTCTAAAGATGCAGGTTCGCATCTCGCCACATTTACATAGTTTTTTTTCATGCCAGTGTTGTTAACACATTCTGGAACATTGTTATGAATGTAATACCAGTAACTTCTTCAATATTCGATGTTATTTAGATATCTGTCTGATCAGAGAATGAAGGATGAAATAAATATTTAGCGAGTTCCATGTTAGTTGTTAGTCAAGAACCTAAGAGGGTAGCTTAATTGACTGTGACTGAAATGAGTAGGAATAAAATTCATATTCTTCTTCTCTGTTTCCGAATATGTGGCGATTTCCGGGTGTGTGGTTAGACGGAAACCTAAGAAGACAGTTTAAATTACTGCGAATGAAACGAAGAACGATAACATTCAAATGGCTCTAAGCACTATGGGACTTAACATCAGAGGTCATCAGTCCCCTAGACTCAGAACTAATTAAACCTAACTAACCTAAGGACATCTCACACATCCATGGCCGAGGCAGGATTCGAACCTGCGACCGTAGCAACAGCACGGTTCCGGACTGATTAGCCTAGAAACGCTCGGGCAGGTGACATTCACATTCTTCCCTGTCACAAAGTCAATAAACGATCGTGCTGTCGTTGATAGTACGCGTGAAGTGAAAATGACGTTACGTACGTGGGAACTGATGTGAAATGAGCGTTTCTCCGCTCATTTCGAAACGATGCCCGAAGACCACGTTTTCATCTGCTACATTTGTCAGAATTGTAACCTATGATTAATCTCTTGTATTAAAGGATGAGAACGTAGGATGGATGAAGTTATTAAAATGAATAGGCTTTAAGAAAGGGAAATTTCACTCAAGACGTCTTGAGAAAAAAATATTTACAACGCCTCTCTGCGTCTGAAATGCCAGTTGACCACCTGGTAAAGGAAATAAGGCAGAAAACAAGAATCCATAAGAGAAACCTCGGAAAGAAAGAGGACCCTGAATACAGATCTGGAGCCGTCTGAAGAGGTAACGTAGGAAAAAACGTTAGATTGAACTTTAAATTGCAGTTCCTGAAAATTACGTTTTTTAAAGTTTATGTTCCTCTCTCACAGAATCTATTAAGATTAGAATTATGAAATTTTCTTCACTTATTTCCATAAACGCAATAAATGTTGTCTCAAGAGCAAATTTTGAAATTCTGAGAGTGAGCTGAGATACGAGGAAACTGCTTGGAATTTTGCATGAATTTATATTATAAATAATGAATTATACTTAAAAATTATTTAAAGTGCCCTGTTAGACACATTCAAAGAACCTCATGAGAAAAGCTTACTGTAATCAAAGGGAAGACGCAGAGAATTTTTTTTAATTGTTTCTGAGAAAACGTACGCATATTATTTTTTAAAAAGTAAAATTTTTAAATTCCACAAAAAAGTTAAATGTATATAATTCAAGGAATGTAACAGTAAATTTGTTAATTTCATGTAAAGCTTGCCGGCCTCTGTGGCCGAGCGGTTCTAGGCGCTTCATTCCGGAACCGCGATGCTGCTACGGTCGCAGGTTCGAATCCTGACATGGGCAAGGATGTGGGTGATATCCTTACATTAGTTAGGTTTAAGTAGCTCTACGTTCTAGGGGACTGATGACCTACGAAGTTAAGTCCCATAGCGCTTATAGCCATTTGAACCAATTTTCATGTAAAGTCTGGTACAAAATTTCATTGGCGTATCTTCAAAACTGTGGATCTGGTGCATCTTGTAAGCGGCGTGTGTTTTTCATGAAAAGGGGGACCCCTTAAGATTTCTAGCCACTGGGAAGACATGCACATGACTACATACTAGAGCAGGTAGCTTTTATGTATCCTGTATTCGGTCACAAATCCGATATTCGATATTACAATTTATGACATAGTACTGTAATGCAAATCATGTGGTAGTTGGAATATTACATCGAAACGCAGTGTATTCTTTGCTCAGTGGCTGGAAGCTGTAGTTAATGTGCCCATGTGTGTTTTTTCATACTTTTCCCGGAGTTTCTCCGATAGCAAAAAGAAAATTGACAATGTGAATGCTCTTGAGCTTACAAGTGCTTCAGCAAGCATCGAATGCCACAGAGACGGCATAAAGCTAACTGAATGACGGACTGGCATTTACAAATAAACAGTACCGGGAAAAATCTAGAGTTCAGACACGTATAATAGCTATACATACTCCTTTCCTGCCATAAATCTTCACAGAGTGTAAAAGCCAATTGATCGTTATCGGTTTTCGGTCAGTAACCTCCTGACTGGTTCGACCTCAGGCACAACGCGTTTCATGTCGAACAAAGCGATCAGAGCACGGATTACATTGCGCGCAGAACACGGATTACGTTCTTTCATCCTGTAGTATTGTTACGTTATACAGCATGGAACGTTTCTGACTATAGCGTACTGTAAAATACTAGCACTTGTTCCCCACGAACTTGGACATATGTCGCACAGTATTTCTCTGACTCATCGGCAGGCGCAGCGCTATAAACGGCTAATTCTTCTTCTAAACTGCTACACTTGCTTTTCTCTCGTTTTATAGGTTTCAAGTGCCACGAGTGGTTATTCACCAGTTTTGTCCATATGACCTCAGTCTTGTTTCAGTGTCAGACCTAAAGATACTATTGCCGAGATCGTCGAAATGAATGATTATCTGTCTTGAGAATTGAAGCTGGATGCAAAAACGGAGACTTAAAAAGTCCTGAATTCCGTGAACAGTTTCCTTCTGTTCTTATTGACGGTATTCCAGTATTGCATAAAAGGGTTGGACAAAAATACGGAGACGGATCGAGAAATGGGCAGCCATTCCGTGCTATCCCATGGGGCCCACGGTACTTTGAACAGTGGACGTTACATTTCAGATGTGTTACGACCCGTGGCTCTACCCTTCATTCGATCCCTGCGAAACCCCACATTTCAGCAGGATAATGCACGACCGCATGTTGCAGGTCCTGTACGGGCCTTTGTGGATACAGAAAATGTTGGACTGCTGTCCTTGCCAGCACATTCTCCAGATCTCCCACCAATTGAAAACGTCTGGTCAATGGTGGCCGAGCAACTGGCTCGTCACAATACGCCAGTCACTACTCTTGATCAACTGTGGTATCGTGTTGAAGCTGCATGGGCAGCTGTACCTGTACACGCCATCCAAGCTCTGTCTGACTCAATGCCCAGGTGTATCAAGGCCGTTATTACGTCCAGAGGTGGTTGTTCTGGGTACTGATTTCTCAGGATCTATGCACCCAATCTGCGTGAAAATGTAATCACATGTCAGTTCTAGTATAATATATTTGTCCAATGAATACCCGTTTATCATCTGCATTTCTGCTTGGTGTAGCAATTTTAATGGCCAGTAGTGTATTTATCCATTCCGAAGCTACTGTACGCTGCTTTGAATGTCAACGGTTTTCTTGTACCATATTAGTCACGGTAATATGTCGTGCTTTTGATGTGTCGATATTTTTGTCAGCCCCCTCTAAGAAACCAGTGAAGAACTTGGGTGTAACTTTGAATGAGCACCTCAATTGGGCAGAAAACTGTGTCGCCACGCGTGTGAAGACTTTTGCATACCTTTACACCATTAAAAACTTTCGGAAGATATTTCCACAGGCTGTGAAACATAAACTGTGCAATCATTTATTTTACTGAATCTCCACTTTTGCTATATAATCCAAAATGGCATGAGGTGTGAGAACACTAAATGGTTAGAGCTAACCATGAATACTTGTTTGTACAATATCTGCTACATCTGTTTATCTCACCATGTCACTGCGTCATACGCCAAGTTAGATCGGTTTCTGTCACACAATTTTCGTGACTGCCATACACGATATTTACGTCATCGGCCCCTAAGTACACATGCACCTCACTAACTCACACACTATTAGCTCTTTTTTCTCTGGGTGTAAGAGGGTTGTCCAGAAAGTTCCGACCTGTCGCGAAATGGAAACCACAGTGAAAGCCAGAAACGTTTTATTTGCAACAGTTAGGTACAACTTCCACCTACTTCTCTACACAGTCGCCGCTCCAACTTAGGGTTTTGTTGTAGCGTTGTAACAACTTTCCAATATCCTCGTCATAGAATGCAGCCGCCTGTGCTTTCGGCCAGTTATCTGCTCTGGTCTGCAGCTCGCTGTGTGTGGAAAAATTTTGTCTTCATAGCCAGCGGTTCTAGCGAGCAGAGATGAGACTCAGGGGGAAACAATTACGGACAGTATTGTGGATGATCAAAAGCTTCTCGTCGGAAACGCTGCACGAGCTTCTCCATTGCCCCTGCAGCGTACAGCTGAGAATTTCCATGAAGAAGGAACTGCTCAACAGTTGTGTTATGTGGGCTGCATGTCACAGGCAAAATCTGTAACCAGGCCCTCATACTAGGCGGGAGACGCTATTCCATACGCATCTTTACGTGCTTACTGTTCACTCATAACTGAAAAGAGTGACGCGACACGATCGACGGGCATTCTAGAGACACTGTCCAACATATCTGTGCGAAGCTCTACCGGATTTTCCCAGTGGTTTCCATTTCGCTACCGATAAGAACTTACTTTCTGGACAACCCTCGTGTATACGTATTATACATAAATACACGGCACGCTGGGTAGCCGCGCGGTCTCAGGCATCTTCTCACGGTCCGCGCGGCTCCCGACGTCGGAGGTTCGAGTCCTCCCTCGGGCATTGGTGTGTGTTTGGAAATTTTTAGTAAGCTCTTATGAGACCAAACTGCTGAGGTCATCAGTCCATAAGCTTAGGCACTGCTTAATCTAACTCAAACTAACTTACGCTAACGACAACAAACACACCCATGCCCGAGGGAGGCCGGAACCTCGGACGGGGAAAGCCGCCCGCACCGTGACAAGACGCCCTAAACCGCGCGGCTACACCGCGCCGCCCATGGATGTGTGTGTCGTCCTTAGCGTAAGTTAGTCCACGTCAGATTAAGCAGTGTGTAAGCTTAGGGACCGATGACCACAGAATTTTGGTCCCATAAGACCTTACCAAGGATTTCCAAATTTCCATAAATACACTATCAGATCAAAAGTATTCGCACAGCCCTACGTAATGCGAAACTGACCACAAGATGTTACAAGGTTGTATCTGCCAGTATAAAAGGAGACGGGAGGTATTGTGTTGTCAGAGAGAAGCAATAGCAGCAAAATGCTTTGTTCACGCGAGCTCGGAGACTTAGAGTGTAGAATAGTCATATAGTACGCTACTGGTCATTAAAATTGCTACACCACGAAGATGACGTGCTACTGACGCGAAATTTAACCGACAGGAAGGAGATGCTGTGATATGCAAATGATTAGCATTTCAGAGCATTAACACAAAGTTGGCGCCGCTGGCGACACTTTCAACGTGCTGACATGAGGAAAGTTTCCAACCGATTTCTTATACACAAACGACAGTTGACCGGCGTTGCCTATTGAAACGTTGTTGTGATGCCTTGTGTAAGGAGGAGAAATGCGTACCATCACGTTTCCGACTTTGATAAAGGTCGGATTGGCGCCTATCGCGACTGCGGTTTATCGTTCGCGACATTGCTGCTCGCTTTGGTCGAGATCCAATGACTGTTAGCAGAATATGGAATCGGTGGGTTCAGGAGGGTAATACGGAACGACGTGCTGGATCGCGACGGCCTCGTCTCACTAGCAGTCGAGAGACAGGCATCTTATCCGCATGGCTGTAACGGATCGTTCATCCACGTCTCGATGCCTGAGTCAAAAGATGGGGACGTTTGCAAGACAACAACCCTCTGCACGAACAGTTCGACGAAGTTGGCAGCAGCAAGGACTATCAGCTCGGAGACTATGGCTTCGGTTACCCTTGACTCTGCATCACAGACAGGAGCGCCTGCGGTGGTGTACTCAACGACGAACCTGGGTGCACGAATGGCAAAACGTCGTTTTTTCCGATGAATCCAGGTTCTGTATACAGCATCATGACGGTCGCATACGTGTTTGGCGACATCGCGGTGAACGCACATTGGAAGCGTGTGTTCGTCATCGCCATACTGGCGTATCACCCGGCGTGATGGTATGGGGTGCCATTGGTTACACGTCTCCGTCACCTCTTGTTCGCATTCACGGTACTTTGAACAGTGGACGTTACATTTCAGATGTGTTACTATCCGTGGCTCTACCCTTAAGTTGATCCCTGCGAAACCCTACATTTCGGTAGGATAATGCACGACCGTATGTTGCAGGTCCTGTACGGGCCTTTCTGGATGCAGAATATGTTCGAGTGCTGCCCTGGCTAGCACATTCTCCAGATCTCTCACCAATTGGAAACGTTTGGTCAATGGTGGCCGAGCAACTGGCTCGTCAAAATACGCCAGTCGCTACTCTTGATGAACTTTGGTGTTGAAGCTGCATGGGCAGGTGTAATTGTACACTCCATCCAAGCTCTGTTTGACTCAATGTCCAGGCGTATCAAGGCCGTTATTACGGGCCAGAGGTGGTTGTTCTGGGTACTGATTTCTTAGGATCTATGCACCCAAACTGCGTGAAAATGTAATCACATGTCAGTTCTAGTATAATATATTTGCCCAATGAATACCAGTTTATCATCTGCATTTCTTCTTGGTGTAGAAATATTAATGGCCCATAGTGTATGTCACCTAAGAAAAAAATTCATCAGGGACATTTCAAATCTTCTAAAGTTGCCCAAGTCTTGGTGATGGTACTTTTTAGTGGGAAACACGAGTAAACCAGGACTAGACAGACCTTCGATAATGACGGACAGGGTCCCTCGAGCATTGAGGAGGTTGGTTGTACAAATCGCAGGAAATCGGTGGAAGGAATCACTCGTTAGTTCCAAATTGCTACCCTAGCATAATGACTGTGCGTAGGGAGCATGGGGACAATGTTCGAGCAGCTCCTCATATCCCACACGTTTCGGTAGTCAACGTTAACCGGTGTCTGAGGTGGTGTATAGACCAACGCCACAGAACAGTGGATCACTGCAATCAAATTATTTGGAATAATGCGGTATACACTGTAGCAATCCGATAGAAGCGTTAGGTTTCGCGGATTCGTGGAGTACCTCGCCTGCCATAATGCACGCTGATCAGCTATAACATTATGATCATCGACCTACTATCGATAGAAACAGATCCATGCTATAGCAGCGTCACGCGGCGTGAAGTGACTGCTAGTCAGAAAACGTACGGTGCATCCAATATCTCGTGGACGTGCGGTAGCGTTCTCGCTTCGCACGCCCGGCTTCCCGGGTTCGATTCCCGGCGGGGTCAGGGATTTTCTCTGCCTCGTGATGGCTGGGTGTTGTGTGCTGTCCTTAGGTTAGTTAGGTTTAAGTAGTTCTAAGTTCTAGGGGACTGATGACCATAGATGTTCAGTCCCATAGTGCTGAGAGCCATTTGAACCTTTTGAACCATCCAATATCAGTGAGCGTGCTGTCCGTGTGTAGAATGGGGAAAGGGAAAGCGCGTGGTCTAAATGAGTCGGACGGTCGGCAGATTGTGATGGTCCGGGTGCTGGGCACGAGCATTTCGGAAACTGACGACTTGTTGGGTATCCGAGGAGCGGTGTGGTGAGCGTCTTCAACACGTGACGGAACCAAGGTGAAACCACGTCCAGATGTCGTGGGGTTGGGAGGCCATCCCTCATTAGAGATATCGGAAGTTGCAGGCTGGGCAGACACGTATAACAGAACAGGCGGCGAACTGTGACGGATCTAACATCAGACTTTAATGGTTCAAAATGGTTCAAATGGCTCTCAGCACTATGGGACTTAACATCTATGGTCATCAGTCCCCTAGAACTTACAACTACTTAAACCTAACTAACCTAAGGACAGCACACAACACCCAGCCATCACGAAGCAGAGAAAATCCCTGCCACCGCCGGGAATCGAACCCGGGAACCCGGGCGTGGGAAGCGAGAACGCTACCGCACGACCACGAGATGCGGGCTCAGACTTTAATGCTGGGAAGAGTGTGCAAGAGGGTCTGAACACACAGTGCACCGAACATTCCTAACGACTGGCTTCTGTAGCTGACGACACAATGTTAATATCACGACATCGGCTAATACGACTAAAATGAGCACCTGACCATTGGCACTGGACGTTGGAGCAGTTGCAGAGCGTTGCATGTTCTGATGAACACCGATACTTTCTTCATCATGCCGATGAGAGGGCGTTGATTCCGTCGTCTTGCAGGGGAACAGCTCCTTGACACCTATACTGTGGGACGGAGGCAAGTTGGCGGCGGTTAGATTATGCTCTGGGGAACATTCACAAGGGCATCTATGTGCCCAGTGGAGCTCGTGCAAGCAACATGACGGACAAGTGGTATCGTACACTGGTTGCAGACCACGTACACCCCATCTGACCGATCATGTTTCCCGATGGCAGTGGCATTGTTCAACAAGATAATGCGACATGTCACGAGGCCAGGAGTGTGACGGAGTGGTTCGAGAAACACAGTGTTGAGTTCCAATTGACGTGCTGGCCCCCCATTTTGCCAAATCTAAACCCGACCGAACACATCTGGGATGTGACTGAACGTGGCGTCAGAGCTCATCGCGCCTCTTCTCGGAACTTACTGGAATTAGGTGACTTGTGTGCAGATGTGGTTCCAACTGCCTCTAGCGACCTATTAAAGTCTCACTGCTTCCATGCTGCGACTCTTCGCCGCAGTTATCCATGCCAAAGTTGGACATGCTGGCTATTAGGTAGGCGGTCATGTATCAGTGTATAGAGCCAGTAGTGAAGTAAGGAGGAGGTCGTGTTAAGATATGAAGATGTACTACGTGGCTGGGATGAGGTCTCCTTAGTGCAGTAAAGGAAAAGGAAGAGCTGAAAGTGCAATGATATGAACACATTTTGAAGCAGAGATTCTGGTAATACATAAAGCACACCAGTGGCAAGACACAATCAATACCTTCACTGCATGATAACAACGGTGAAGTCACTGATGACAGTGCCACTAAAGCAGAGTTATTAAACACGGTTTTCCGAAACTCCTTCACCAAAGAAGACGAAGTAAATATTCCTGAATTCCAATCAAGAACAACTGCCAAGATAAGAAACATAGAAGTAGATATCATCGGTGTAACAAAGCAGCTTAAATCACTTAATAAAGGTAAGGCCTTCGGTCCGTATTGTATACCAGTCAGGTTCCTCTCAGAGTATGCTGATAAAATAGCTCCATATTTAGCAATTATATACAACCACTCGCTCACAGAGAGATATGTACCTAAAGGCTGGAAAATTGCTCAAGTCACACCAATACCCAAAAAGGGAAGTAGGAGTAAGCCGCTGAATTACAGGCCTATATCACTAACGTCGATTTGCAGTAGGGTTTTAGAACATATACTGTATTCGAACATTATGAAGTACCACGAACAAAACGATTTATTGGTATATAGTCAGCACGGATTGAGAAAATATCATTCTTGTGAAACACAACTAGCTCTTTATACTCATGAAGTAATAAGTGCTATCGACAGAGGATGTCAAATTGATTCCATATTTTTAGATTTCTAGAAGACTTTCGACACCGTTCGTCACAAGTGTCTTCTAATCAAACTGCGTGCCTACGGAGTATCGCCTCAGTTTTGCGACTAGATTCGTGATTTCCTGTCAGAAAGGTCACAGTTCGTAGTAATAGACGGAAAGTCATCGAGTAAAACAGAAGTAATATCCCGCGTTCCCCGAGACAGTGTTATAGGTTCTCTATTGTTCCTGATCTATATTAACGACATAGGAGAAGATCTGAGTTGCCGTCTTAGATTGTTTGCGATGCTGTCATTTACCGTCTTGTAAAGTCAGCAGATGATCGAAACGACTTGAAAAATGATTGAGATAAGATATCTGTATGGTGCTAAAAGTGGCAATTGACCCTGAATAAAGAAAAGTGTGAAGTTATTCGCATGAGTACTAAAAGAAATCAGCTAAATTTCGATTAGGCGATAAGTCACACAAATCTGAGGGCTGTAAATTCAACTGAATACTCAGGGATTACAATTACAAATAACCTAAATTGGAACGATCACATAGATAATATTGTGGGTAGAGCAAACCAAAGACTGCGATTCATTGGCAGAACACGTAGAACGTGCAACAGGTCTACCAAAGAGACTGATTACACTACGCTTGTCCGCCCTATTCTGGAGTACTACTGTGCGGTGTGGGATCCGCATCAGGTGGGATTGACGGATGACATCGAAAGAGTACAAAGAAGGGCAGCTCGTTTTGTATTATCGCGAAATAGGGGAGATAGTGTCACAGACATGAATCACCAGTTTTCTCCTCCGATTGCGAAAACATTCTGTTGGCACCCACCTACATAGGGAGAAATGATCATCACGATAAAATAAGATAAATCAGGGCTCGCACGGAAAAATTTAAGTGCCCGTTTTTCCTGCGTGCCGTTCGAGAGTGGAACGGTAGAGAGACAGCATGAAGGTGGTTCATTGAACCGTCTGCTAGGCACTTTATTGTGGTTAGCAGAGGTGTAGGTGTACAGAAGAGGAAAAGCTTGAAGACAATGATTGTTTGTATCAGCATAACAATACACCCTGTCATTAAGAATCATCTGTGAGGCAATAGCCTGTGGACAATAACGTTCCTTAAATGGAGTGGCCTACCTAAAGTCCTGGCCTGAACTCTGAGGAATTCCTCTTGGTATATTTGGGGAGTCATCTGCGCTCCAGATCGCAGCGCCGAACATTAGTACTTTGTGTGGTTCCTCCTCAAATATTCGGAACATCACTGAAAGTATACGACATTGCAGTGCATGTGTTCTTCAGAATTACGCAGTGCTGAACAACACACGTGTTACAACATCGCATTTATTTGCCGACTCTGGGCAAGCGACTTTAAGCTAAGATGCCTCCCCTGTACAGGAATACACAATGAATGTACTCGTATGTATGAAGGCTGTAGACACATGGCCGACGACATATGGAAATTTAGGTCTGCCCGTGCAGCGTGCTCGGATAGCCTAATGGTAAAAACATTGCCCTCGATAAGCAGCAAATCCAGAATCTAGTCCCGGTCTGGCACATTGTCGTCATTATACAGTTGATGGTTGTCCATATTCGCAACAGCGAATACATTTGACTTGTCTCACTGAAATTGTTTCTAGAAAAGTTCTACACGTCATAAAGGCGAAGGAAGGGTTCACTAATAAATGTGCGGATACTTTTGATCATATAGTACAGACTCTGAAATTATTAGACCGCTCTCACTTTTATTCTCTGGTTAACGATACACCTTTGCACAAATTACCACCTAATGCGCTGCAGTTGTCAGAACATCAACAACAGTCACTTTAGTAAACAGACGGAACACATAATGAGAATACGCTTTCCTTTTTGATAAGTATGGCACCTTTTCCTAGGTAACAATCTCTCCGAAATTTCGTATACACTTCACATTTGTACACTTCACAACTGAGGCAGTGGTGTAGTTTTTACGTCTACAGTACAGCTACGCACAGCTTTCAACACTGTCTTTATGTTTAGAAAACATAAACAATATGCTGAGTGCAGAGCGCATGAAAACTATAGTGCTTCTACATTTGTGACGTTTGCAGACGAGTGGTAAAGTGGAAAACGTACATACTGTCCTAAGTGGACAGTGGAAAACGTACACACATGCCAACTACCGAACGGTTTCTCATCTGAAGTTTACAAAAGCTGGGTGAAGTGGAAAAATAACAAATTTTGCGTAAGAAAAAGACGGTTAATAAATGGCAAAAACTGCAAAAAGTGAATATGCAACAATGTTTCATTTGTATTTTATTGTTTATTTATTAATTTTTTTTATTTCAGTCTCCGCTGACGATGAGGGAAAAAGCACAGGACTTAAGAACATGTATCAACCAGCACAAATACCTTTGACCACGTCTGGTGAAAAATTCTTTTGAACTGCAGGAACTTAAGACGGAACAATCAATCAGAGCTGATTGTAACAGCTGCTGCGGAAGACAGAACGCAAACAAACATATTAAGTGTAATGAGTGCTGGACTTAAATCGAAATACAAAAAACTAATACGGAATAAATGAATGATGCGTGGAGGTGCAAGAGTTAACGCACGATCATGATTATGATTTCGATAACGACGCGTTTATTTGTGTATCCGACAACGAAGAATTTTATTTTGTAAATTATATGATACAATTAACTGAACGTGAATAAATAATTACCAATTACATTTCCATCACTCAGAATTCGTTGCCTTCGGTTGCGAATTGTGTCTCTTTATGAATGGACCAATACAAACCGTATTTCAGTAATTGCAGCCAGCACTACGCCACCGTCGCTGAACGCGTGGAGTTAGAAACGAAATTCTGGTTGAAACTTCCTGGCAGATTAAAACTGTGTACCGGACCGAGACTCGAATTCGGGACCCGAGTTCGAGTCTCGGTCTGGCACACAGTTTTAATCTGCCAGGAAGTTTCATATCAGCGGACACTCCAATGCAGAGTGAAAATCTCATTCTGGAAACATCCCCCAGGCTGTGGCTAAGCCATGTCTCCGCAATATCCTTTCTTTCAGGAGTGCTAGTTCTGCAAGGTTCGCAGGAGAGCTTCTGTAAAGTTTGGAAGGTAGGAGACTAGGTACTGGCGGAATTACAGCTGTGAGGACGGGGCGTGAGTCGTGCTAGGGTAGCTCAGATGGTAGAGCATTTGCCCGCAAAAGGCAAAGGTTCCGAGTTCGAGTCTCTGTCCGGCACACAGTTTTAATCTGCCAGTAAGCTTCATATCAGCGCACACTCCGCTGCAGAGTGAAAATCTCATTCTGGAAATTCTGGTTATTTATGCTATTCATGTAGTGAAGTCCCAATGTGATTTCCTTCATTTGTTCATCTACACATGAAACAATAAGATGAGTGTAGCATTTTACACTCTTGAGTTATTGTTTTTACTGTTGATGTAATTTAGAAAAAATAGTCAAATGGTTTGTGAAATTGTTTGTCTGAAAGTAAGAAATAAAACACGCTTAGAGAATGATGTGACGTGTTTTGAATGATGGTCGATGTTATGCAAAGCAGTGAGGTTCTGATAAAGAATTTGCATCCCCTTTACTGATATTTGAAGGATTGGAAAATTTTTGTGACTGAAGAATTGTTAGACTTTTTTACACATTTGCACATAGATGATACAAATGAGTCAAGGCCACATACTTGCACACTGCACGATCTACATCATCTATGAGGAAGATATCCTCTATGTCCTTTAAAATTATAAGATTCTGTATTAAACATTGTACTTCAAATTTCCAGTCGGCATGTCATTTGCTGTATACTATTTCGAACACCATTCGCGGGCACATTAACTGTTTTTGTAATCTTTATTATTTCTTACATTTAGACAAATCCTTTCACAAAACATTTATCTCTTTCTACAATTTTTTAAATTTTAGTTATGTTGAGAAAGCACGGCCCTTTTTGACACCTTGCTTTCCCTGTGTCTTTCGCCGTCGAAATGTCCTAAATTTATTACTTGATTTAAAGGAAACCATTTTGATAGTTAAATATCATACCAAAGAAATTTTTTATTTGCAGAAGAGCTAGTCCTTGAAGATACGAACAGTTTGACACTTCATTTACATAACTACATGCAGCTACTCGTGAAATGATTTTACCTCCAATTACTAATTAAGTTTTTCTTAATTATCCTGATTACTTCCAATCAATTAAATATGTTTTTACAAAACTAGACGTCTCTATGGTCAATTAGTTGCTGTAATTGTCCATTTCTCACTCAACGTTTAGCTAAAAAAAATTTCACAAAAATCGATTGTGTAATTTTCCTTGAAATGAATAACTTTCTCTCTCTTACTTAGCCTGACTACTTTCAAGCTATTAAATTATTTTGTGTGCAAAAATTGATAACACACCAATAAACTGAATATCACGGTTGTCCATTTCACAATTTTTCGTCTGGCAATGAAAATTCGGCCAAAATGTTCACACAAGTCATGATGCGATCACCGAGCCTAGAGGGACGCAACGGTATTTAATTTACATCAGGATTCAATTGGTTACTTTTAACATTTGTAGCCAGCTCGTTACACCCATCATGCACTTTCGTAAATCTACCGGTGTTCGTACTTGCTTTTTGTGGGTTCTTTCTTTAACTTACTCATCATTTTTGCTGTAACTGGCCATTTCCGTGATTTAGTTTCACATAATGCTTTCATGTGTTCACACACATGTGCCAAGACTATAGTTAATTATTACAACGTTTAGTCCACTAGTTAAAAGTCTACCATCCAGATTCAGTGGGCAAATCATTTTAGTTGATGTTTTACTATGATAAATCAAATTTTTATAGTTACCGCTAGTTAGATGTGACCTTTCATTAATATATCTGTGAGGGGTGTGGTACTCGTACTTTCATGCATAATTTAGTCACGCCCACTAGTTTTCATTCAAAAACGCGTTATTCTATGTGCGACATTTTTTTCTTTTAGATTTGCATGATCTTATGGGGAGCTTCTCTCCAATGTAAGTCACCAGATATCAGAAGTACAGCGTATTAGGAGTATACTAAACAGCTTACCCGATACTACTGAGTGACATACCATAGTATGTTTCGTTATACGCACAGCTTTATATTTCTTCACATAAGAACTAGTTACCAATCATTGCAACAGATTGATGTTTTCTGACTTCCAACTGCATTTTCTTGAATGAGAATTTCACTCTGCAGCGGAGTGTGCGCTGATATGAAACTGCGAACCAGGAGAGCTTCTGTAAAGTTTGGAAGGTAGGAGACGAGGTACTGGCAGAAGTAAAGCTGTGAGTACCGGGCGTGAGTCGTGCTTCGGTAGCTCAGTTGGGCAGTCTGCCGCCGGCAGTGCTGCGAGGCGGTCACGCGCCAGAGCGCTGCGGGCGAGGCGCGCACGGTGTGTTTGTGTTTACTTCGGCCGCTGTAAGTGCCGTTTTCCTTCTAGACCACCATGGCGCACAACTATCGGAAGAAGACATTACGTTTCAACTTTTGTTCCGACTTCGCCCGACCCAAGGCCCTGGAGGTAGAACGATTTATACGCGATGAAGTTAAAATACCACCAACGGATCTAATTGGTATCCACTTGTCCATAGTTAGCAGTACCGTCTACGTCAAAATGATCAACGATGCGGCGTGCGACAAGGTGCTTCAAGAGGCAAAACGTGGACTGCGCTTCTGTCATTCCGACGGCAACGTCGGACCCGTTACCGTCGATCACGCAGGTCTCGGCACACGGACGATAAGGATCTTCGAACTGCCGTTCGAACTACCTGCAGACGTCGTCATCGAGGCGCTACGTCCCTATGGCAACGTTCTGGAACATGTTGCCGAACGATGGGTCCAATTTCAGACCTATCCAGTTTTAAACGGTGTTAGACAGGTCCGCATCGAGTTGCAGAAACACGTGCCTTCCTATCTACGTATCGGAGGCTGCCGTGCCATTATAATGTACGACGGCCAACCTCGGACCTGTTCCGGTTGCGGGAAAGAAGGTCACCTACGGTCTGAATGTATTCAACGACGTGTCGCGCAGCTCCCGTTGTCGGAAGCGTCCGTCACACCCACGATGATCGCCCTACCGGTCACTTACGCAGCGGCTCTCGCCACGTCTACAGTTTCGTCCAGTCCGTCGCCCGGTCCTTCCGATCGGCACGCCCCGCCGTCCCAGTCACCAACGGACGGTGCAGACGTCCCACCTGACACCCTTGCCGCCGAACAGGCTCCCGCACCGGACGCTGAGGAGACCAGTACATCTTCACAACACCTGTTTGACAATTTCATTGTACCCACAGACGCCTTCGAACCAGGTCGACGCTCCTCCTTGCCGTCGTCCGACACTGAGGAACACGTGCGCAAACAACGCTCGCCACGTAGGCGCAAACGCCGTCGCCGTTCACCCACGGGCTCTCAGAGCGTTGCCACCCGCGACGACGAAGACGACACCCAAGCAGCCGATATTTCCACGCAGAGGTCGGCGGACAACTTTCACGATGAACAAGACGTTTCGCAGGACGGAACCACTATGGAGGTCGCCACGCACAATGTAACGATCGGTGCGCCGGTTGAGACGCCTGTCTCCCCGCCGACAACTCCAGATCTCTCTCACCACGACGCAATTCCCATGGACATTGGACAGACCCACGGCACAGGAGCATGGGCTGACGACATTGAGGAAGGTACGCCCCCTCTCCGGATGAGTTACCTCCGCCGGACGAGGCTGCCTGTTAACATCAAAAGTGAGGCATTGCAGCTGATGGGACGGGACTTCCGGTCGGTGCCCTCCTCTTACTTCCCTTGGTGATGGTAGATGCGCGTCCACCACCACTGAAACAAACATACCGGTTTGCCACACTGAACATCAACATGATCGGCACTGCCCCCAAGCTGCAACTCCTATGTGACATGCTTCGGGCTTCCGACGTCGACGTCGCCCTTCTTCAGGAAGTACGCGTTGCCACACTACCACCAGTCTACGGCTACGACTCATACATGTCCACATGTGATCAATCAGGGCGTGGAGTGGCTTTCTACATACGCGAAGGAATCCCACTCACGGACACGACAATCCTTCCCTGTGGAAGAGCCATGGCTGTTACCATCTTCGACACGCGCGTCATCAATATCTACGCTCCGTCTGGCTCCACGAACCGTCGGCAGCGGTCCACTTTCTACGGACATGACGTGGCGCCCCTGTTTTCTGGACGCTATGATCGCCTTATCATGGGAGGCGATTTCAACTGTGTCCTCCATCCGCAGGACCAAGTGCCTGGTTATTCGCCATGCCCGGCGCTGCTCACCTTAATCGAAGATTTTCATTTAGTGGACGTTTGGGAAAAAATTCATGGCAATACCCCCGGTTTTACCCATTATACAGCACATTCTGCGAGCAGACTGGACCTGTTTTATGTCTCTGCTCACCTCGGCAATGAAGTCGCCCAAGCTGAACGATGGCCCCTTGCATTTTCGGACCATTGCGCCGTCATTTGCTCCCTGGCTCTGCCACCTCAGTCAGTGTGGCGCAGCAGAGGTTACTGGAAGCTTAATACCTCCCTCCTTAATTATCCACACTGCCGACAATGTATTGCCACTACATGGGCGTCTTGCGAACGACGCCTTCCGCAGTACACATCTACGTTCCATTGGTGGCTCAAATGTGCCAAACCTGCGATCAGAAAGGCCTTCATACAATGTGGCAAGGAAGCAGCAGCATGGCATCGAGACACCACAAATTTTCACTACGCCGTCCTCCGTGAGCTCGATGCGCTCCCTCCATCACTTGACACCCACAGGGAACGACAACGTACTAAAGCTCGTCTCCTCTCTCTTCAACGTGCACGACTGCATGGTGTCGTGGTGCGTTCCCGACGACAAGACCTCCTCCACGACGAAACCCCATCCACAATCCATGCCGCATCCGACCATAGTCGTCGACGTCGGCTTTTCGTCCCCAACATCACGACCTCCGATGGTGTTCACCACACAACACAGACGGCAGTCGTGTCCGCCTTTGCTGAACATTATCGCCAATTTTATGACGATGAACCGATGGCGACGCCCATTCCTGATGATCTCCGTCCTTCCCCTACTCGGACCCTCACCGTAGCGGAGTCAACGTCCATGATGTCTGCAATCACCGCAGAAGAGGTGGTAGATGCGATCAACAAAGGGGCCAAGAACAAATCACCCGGACCAGATGGTCTCCCAGTGGAGTTTTACCGGGCGTTCACCACGTTAATGCTTCCTCGCTGGACGGAAATGATTCAGGAACTCTTTACTCCGTCCTTCCCAATTCCACCTGAATTCGTCACTGGCATTCTTCTACCTGTGCCTAAACCGAAAGGAGGGTCTCATGTCTCTGCATATCGCCCCCTTACACTACTGAATGCAGCCTATAAAATCTATGCACGCCTCTTAGCAGCGCGCATACGCACCGTCTTACCTACAGTCCTTTCACCTGAGCAGACTGCACGTGGTTGTGGGGCCACCTTACAAACAGCACTAGGGGAATGCCGTGACCTCATTGCACTGGCGTCGGTTTGTCGCCTTCGTGCAGCACTGGTATCCGTCGATTTCGCGAGTGCCTTTGATCGCGTTCGACACCCATTCCTCCTCATGGTGGCGACACGTATGGGGTTCCCATTGCTTTTTGTTGATGCCATTCGCCGGTTACTACTTCCGGCGGTCTCGATGGTACAAATCAATGGGAGGCTTGTAGGACCGATTCCTATACGCCGCTCTGTGCGTCAAGGATGCCCTATGTCTACTTTACTATATGCCATTGCACTTGAGCCCCTCATCACTGGACTTACCTCTAGACTGCAGGGCCTCACTTTGCGTGACCACACCTTTTACTGTAGGGCTTATGCGGACGATCTCCTCTTTCTCACCTGCTCCTCCACGGAACTCAATGACGCCATCCAATTGATCCACCAGTATGGACGTCTTTCTGGTAGCATTCTTAATGTCCGTAAATCGACTATGATGCACATTGGGCGCGGCCTTCCGGCTATGGTGCCGACCCCACTCCCAGTCAGTGCCACCCTTCGTTACTTGGGTGTCGAATTTACGAGCTCCACACACCGCACAGTGGCCCTGGCTTACCGGCGGCTTTTACAGTCGATTCGGCACCATGTCCGCGGTCAAGTGCACCGTAACTTAAACCAACTCCAACGTGTGTCCTATGTCAACATCTATGTCGCCCCTAAACTGGTACACGTCGCCCAGATCCTCCCAATGCCGTTACTCCTTGGCCGCCGCATCCAATCAGCCTTTGGATATTTCGTGTCAGC
The DNA here is from genome assembly GCF_023864275.1 of Schistocerca cancellata. Lineage (NCBI taxonomy): Eukaryota > Metazoa > Arthropoda > Insecta > Orthoptera > Acrididae > Schistocerca > Schistocerca cancellata. The sequence goes on along the minus strand of NC_064627.1, from coordinate 184,238,732 downwards.
AGGGGCACTTTTCAAAGTCCGCTACAACACTCTAACACTGCCTCCTGCAAAAGGTGGCCTCGGACTCATCAACGTGAGGGCACGCTCTTCTGCACTCTTTGTCCACACTCTGTTGCGGCACTGGCAGGGGCCGGTCCCGTCCTTAACACGCAGTCTCTTAGATATCCTCCGACCAGCTTCTCTCGATCCACCGATCAATGTGGCACCTATTTCTCCATTATTGTACTACGTCGCCAATTGTTTCATAGAACTCAGCTACGTTCGGGCCGATCTTCCAGTCACCCGTCCTCCCCGTACAAAAGATTATTATAGTTTGTTTATGCTGTCCAACCCTTGCGACCCCATGGTGCTACAGCATCCTGACATTAACTGGCGCACGGTTTGGGGGTGTGTGCATGCACCCTTTTTACCGTCGTCTGTGTCTGCACTCTGGTATGTTTTAGTCTATGGCAAATTCCCGACTAATAGTCGACTTTATCGCATAGGACTGGCCACCTCCCCACTCTGCCCTGACTGTCAGCTCGAAGACACCGACGAGCACCGTCTTACGTGCCCCCTGAAACAAAACGTATGGCTCCTCATCCAACGAATCGTGGGCTTTTACCTCCGTGCCCCGCCAACGACGGTAACCTCGGATTTCCTGTTGTTGCCCCAGACATTTCATTACCCTCTTGCTAAGCACCATACCCTAATCTGGTTTCGAGGACAGGCTTTAGAATATCTCTTTCAGAGTGGTCCGCATACAGTCCTTGACTTCTGGTACAAAGTTGTGACCGCGTATAGCACCCTCACCCGAAAACCATCTTACCGACAAACTTTTGCCGGTTATCTCCGCAGCGTCTTCCTTGACCCCCCTCAAAGTTGGGGTGTACCATGCCTACCTGTCACATGATGCAACACCCTTATCCGCGTTCTCATGCATCGACCAAAAACATACACAAATTAAAAATAAATAAATAAATAAATAAAATAAAAAAACAAGGAAGAAGACAGAATATGTTATATTTTGTTGTATTTAATGTTTTTCTTTTTTTAATATTTTTTTGTTTAACTAACAGTCATTTGTATATTTTTAAATGGTACCTTGAAGAACTCTTGCATAGTGAATATATATGTACTTTTATTTTGTTCAATACAAATTTTTAAACAAAAACAAAAAAAAGGAAAACAGGATATGTTCTATTTTGTCGTATTTCATGTTATTCTAATAATTTGAAGAAAAAAAAAGTTGGTAGAGCACTTGCCCGCGAAAGGCAAAGGTCCCGAGTTCGAGTCTCGGTCGGGCACACAGTTTTAATCTGCCAGGAAGTTTCAAGTTGCATTTTCTTGTAATTTTTCCTAAATAGAATTTACTCATACGTAATCATCATCAGCAAAAAGTTTCAGAATGCATATACCAGATGTGGCTTAAATTCAGAGAAATAGTATCGGCAGCAATTGAGAGATTTATACCAAATAAATTAACAAACGACGGAGCTGATCCTCCTTTCAGTCTGGAACCGCGCGACCGCTACGGTCGCAGGTTCGAATCCTCCCTCGGGCATGGATGTGTGTGATGTCCTTAGGTTAGTTCGGTTTAAGTAGTTCTAAGTTCTAAGGGACTGATGACTTCAGATGTTAAGTGCCATAGTGCTCAGAGCCATTTTTTGATCCTCCTTAGTACACAAAACGGGTTAGAATTTAAGTCACTTAATAAAAGCAAGTCTTCTGGTCCAGACTGTATACCAATTAGGTTCCTTTCCGAGTATGCTGATGCAGAAGCTCCATACTTAACAATCATATACAACACTTCGCTCGATGAAAGATCCATATACTAGGACTGGAAAGTTGAACAGGTCACACCAATATTCAAGGAAGGTAGTAGGAGTAATCCACTAAATTACAGGCCCATATCGTTAACGTCGATATGCACCAGGATTTTAGAACATATTTTGTGTTCGAATATAATGAATTACGGTCTATTGACACACAGTCAACATGGGTTTAGAAAACATCGTTCTTGTGAAACACAACTAGCTCTTTATTCACAGGAATTGCTGGGTGCTGTTGACAAGGGATTTCAGATCTATTCCGTATTTTTGGATTTCTGGGAGGCTATTGACACTGTACCACACAAGCGGCTCGTGGTGAAATTGCCTCTTTATGGAATATCGTCTCAGTTATGTGACTGGATCTGTGATTTCCTGTCAGAGAGGTCACAACTCGTAGTAACTGACGGAAAGTCATCGAGTAAAACAGAAGTGATTCAGGCGTTCCCCAAAGTAGTGTTATAGGCCTTTTCCTGTCCATTATCTATATAAACGATTTGGGAGACAATCTGAGCAGCCGTCTTTGGTTGTTTGCAGAAGACGCTGTCGTTTATCGACTAATAAAGTCATCAAAAGATCAAAAAACTGCAAAACGGTTTAGAAGAAATATCGAAATGGTGCGTAAAGTGGCAGTTGACCTTAAATAACGAAATGTGTGAGGTCATCAACATGAGTGCTAAAAGGAATTCCTCAAAATTTGGTTACACGAAAAATCAGTCTAATCTAAAAGCCGTAAATTCAACTAAATACCTAGGTATTACAATTACGAACAACTTAAATGGAAAGAACACATAGAAAATGTCGTGGGGAAGACTAACCAAAGACTGCGCTTCATTGGCACGACACTTAGAGAATGTAAGAGACCTACTAAGGAGACTGCCTACACTACGCTTGTTCGTCCTCTTTTACAATACTGTTGCGCGGTGTGGGATCCTTACCAGATAGGACTGACTGAGTACATCGAGAAAGTTGAAAGAAAGGCAGCACGTTTTGTGTTATCGCAAAATATGGGAGAGTGTGTCACAGAAATGATACAGGATTTGGGATGGACATCATTAAAAGAAAGGCGTTTTTCGTTGCGACGGAATCTTCTCACGAAATTCCAATCATCAACTTTCTCCTCCGAATGCGAAAATATTTTGTTGACACCGACTTACATAGGGAAGAAAGATCACAAAGATAAAATAAGGGAAATCAGAGCTCGTACGGAAAGATATAGGTGTTCATTCTTCCCGCGCGCTATACGAGACTGGAATAATAGAGAATTGTGAAGGTGGTTCGATGAACCCTCTGCCAGGTACTTAAATGTGATTTGCAGAGTACCCATGTAGATGCAGATGTAGTTATTAACCAGCAATCCCAATGCAAATTCTTTAAAGAATCCAATTCCCAAGTATTAAAGAATTTAAAGGTTCTAATTACTTTATAAATGAGTCATTGTGTTATATTTCTACATGAAGCATAGAGTCAATCAAAGTACACACATTTTTATTTCATTAAATTCGGTAAGTTACGGACGACTAAAGACTTCAGATGAAACGAAAGAGGCTGTCTTGGCCAAGGTTTATACTAGCCCAAGGAAATCACTTAGTCGGACATCCATGGAATTGGGTGTTCCTAGGTCAGCTATCTACAAAATCCTGGCAGAGGAGAGGTTTCATCCATACAAGTTACAAAGGCTGCATCACGTACATGAAGATGACCCCAACAGACGCATATGGATGTGTGAGTAGTCTGCAGATAAACTGAATGGAAATCTAAATTTTACTAAAGACTGTGTATCGTTCAGTAACGAAGCTGGGTTTTATGACAACAGTGAAGTGAACAGACAAAATCTTCGATACTGATCTCAAGACAATCCATATTGGATGAGTCCATCCAAAAAACAGGGCTGCCAGAAGGTGATGGTGTCCTGTGGTTTGTGGAAAGCTCATGAGCTACTACCCTTCTTCTTTGATGAACATATAATGGGGCAGAATTCTCTGAACATGCTAAGACAGAAATTGATACCTCAAACTAAGCGTTTCTGTGAGGGACATCCAGGATGGGGCCCCTGACATTTCCGATGCCTCTGTTGGAGATTCGTTGAAAGACGATTTTCCTCACTGATTTGGGAGAAAAGGTCATGTAGAGTGGTTTCCCTCGTCCGCCATACCCTTCTGCCCCTGATTTCGGTTTCTGAGATGTACTGAAAAAGAAAGTATACTCGATGGATATTATAAATTTAAACTACCTGACAGAACGCGTAACCAATCAGTGTGCTAAAATCGATGGCAACTCAGACCTATTCCATTGAGTTCACCTTAATCTTGCAAAGCGCAGCAAATTACGCAGTGAAACGCACGGAGAACATGTTGAAAATATTATTTATTAACAATAAGATGACTGAAATGTGCTTTATTATTATTTACTAGGATTCCCTATGCAAACAAACTTTATGAACACCCTGTATATGCATTTGTACAGCCAATACCGAGACCTGTTTATATTTTTCTAGAAATCTAGTTGTTCTCCTAAACAACGTGTCGCACAATGATACAATTTTGTAGAATTTTAATGGGGCATATGTGAATAGTGTCCGCAAAACAGGTAGCGAACATTGTTGGTAGTAAAAAAGTGATGAACTTAGATAGACATCATTCCTGATGTTGAAGTTTTACTACACGATCAGCAAAAATGTAGTACGCGACAAAGTTTTTTCCTTTGATTATTTTGTGTATGGTGTCAGGAGTAAAAGTTGGTAAGAAGTTTTAAATTATATTTAAAGTCTGTTGGACGTCGCTCTCATTCTCAAATGCTGGGTGAATATACACTGAGGCGCCAAAGAAACTGGTACAGTCATGCGTCTTCAAATAGAGAGATATGTAAACATGCAGAATACGGCCCTGCGGTCGGTAACGCCTATATAAGACAACAAGTGTCTGGTGCACCAGTTAGATCGGTTGCCACTACTGCAATGTTTGAACGTGATGTTAGAATCACCGCACGAGCGATGGGACACAGCCCGTCCGTGGTAGCGATGAATGGCGATTTTCCCGTACGACCATTTCACGAGTGTTCCGTAAATATCTCCGACATTGCTGCGGCCGGAAAAAGATCCTGCAAGGATGGGACCAAAAACGGTTGAAGAGAATCATTAAACGTGACAGAAGTGCAAATCTTCGGCAAACTGCAGCAGATTTCAGTGTTAGGCCATCAACAAGTGTCATCGCGCGATCCATTCAACGTAACATCATCGATATGGCCTTCGGAGCAGAAGACCCACTTGTGCACCCTTGATGACTGCAGGACACAAGGCTTTACGCCTCACCTGGACGCGTCAACACTGACAATGGACTAATGATGACAGGATATGTGTCGCCTGATCGGACGAGTTTCGTTTCAAATTGTATCGAGCGGATGGACGTGTACGGGTATGGAGACAACCTCATGAAACCATGCACCGTGCATAACAGTAGGGGACTGTTCAAGCTTGTGGAAGCTCTGTATTAGTGTGGGGCGTGTGCAGTTGGAGTGATATGGGACCCCTGATACCTCTAGATACGACTCTGACGGGTGGCATGTACATAAGCATTTTGTGTGATCGTCTGCATCCGTTCATGTCCATTGTGCATTCCGACGGCCTTGTGAAATTCCAGCAGGACAATGCAACACCCCACACGCCCAGAATTGCTAGAGAGTGGCTCCAGTAACACTCTTATGAGCTTAAACACTTCCGCTGGCCACCAAACTCCCCAGGCATGAACATTATTGAGCATATCTGGGATGCCTTGCAACGTGGTGTTCAGAAGAGATCGTCACCCCCTCGTACCCATTGATTTATGGACAGCCCTGCAGGACGCATTTTTTCAGTTCCCTCCAGCACTATTCAAGCATTAGTTGAGTCCACGCTACGTCATACTGTGGCACTTCTGCGTGCTCACGCGGTCCCTACACGATATTAATTAAGCAAGTGTACCAGTTTCAGTGTAGGATCACAACATTAACAGCATCCTTCCTATTACCCTTCGATGTGGAACACCGTTTATTATTTCGCTGTATGTACAAGTGGAGTTCTATAAGTAATGCAACACCACTTATTTTCTCGGACAATTTCATTTAAAAAATGGAGGAGTATTATGTGGGACATCGTGGAAATATTCTCGCTTCGGACCCTATAGTTTCACAGTGTTCCGATAGATGATGGCGCTACACGAAGCCTTCAAAATGGCGTCTGTATTGGAGGTGCGTTCCAAGTGGAGAGGTGTCACGTAGCGATTAAAATTCTTTTGGGTATTATGCCGCGTAATTGCTAAAAAACTAACAAAAATAATAAACTAAAACCGATGTTTCGGCTGAATTGCAACGGCCTTCCTCAGGGCACGACTGTCACGTAGTTACTTTTGGTGGAAAACCAGAGCACCGCAGATACTCATAGACACTTGTAGAATGATGAAGCATTGAACAAAAGCACGGTGAGTCGTTGGGCGAGGCGTCTGCCATCATCGCAACTTGGTCGCCCAAAGTTCTCCTATCTCCAGCTTGCCGACCGGCTGCACACCCTCTCAGGAGACTGAAGCAAGGACTTCAGCGTGTTCGTCACCAAAATAAATGCAAAAGAATTTTTCCTTACTCTTGAAAACGCAAGGCTTCAGAACTGTGCGCCTTAGAAAAGCTCACAAAACGTCAGTGAACTGTTGTTTCTCATCCACCCTACAGCCCAGATATCGCAAAAAAATGGCTCTGAGCACTATGGGACTCAACATCTGAGGTCATCAGTCCCTTAGACTTAGAACTACTTAAATCTAAGGACATCACACAGATCCATGCCCGAGGCTGGATTCGAACCTGCGACCGTAGCAGCAGCGCGGTTCCGGACTGGAGCGCCTAGAACCGCTCGGCCACCACGGCCGGTGCAGATATCGCACCTTCCATCTGTTTGGCCGACTGAAGGATGCACTCCGCAGGTATCGGTACAGGCGTGATGAGGAGGTTACCGTTACAGCAAGACGTTGGCTCCGACATTGACCAGTCGAGTACAGGCCCTCCCAATAGCGTGGCGTAAAGCCGTCACATTTATCGGAGATTATATTGAAAAATAGGATTTCGTAGGCAAAAGAGTCGGGAATAACTTGGTGCATTGGAATCCTGAATAAAACCAACCTGTTGTTGTTGTGGTCTTCAGTCCTGAGACTGGTTTGATGCAGCTCTCCATGCTACTCTATCCTGTGCAAGACTCTTCATCTCCCAGTACCTACTGCAGCCTACATCATTCTGAATCTGCTTAGTGTATACATCTCTTGGTCTCCCTCTACGATTTGTACCCTCCATGCTGCCCTCCAGTGCTAAATTGGTGATCCCTTGATGCCTCAGAACATGTCCTACCAACCGATCCCTTCTTCTAGTCAAGTTGTGCCACAAATACCTCTTCTCCCCAATTCGATTCAATACCTCCTCATTAGTTATGTGATCTACCCATCTAATCTTCAGCATTCTTCTGTAGCACCACATTTCGAAAGCTTCTATTCTCTTCTTGTCTAAACTATTTATCGTCCATGTTTCACTTCCATACATGGCTACACTACATACAAATACTTTCAGAAACGACTTCATGACACATAAATCAACACTCCACGTTAACAAATTCCTCTTCTTCAGAAACGCTTTGCTTGCCATTGCCAGTCTACGTTTTATATCCTCTCTACTTCGACCATCATCAGTTATTTTGCTCCCCAAATAGCAGAACTCCTTTACTACTTTAAGTGTCTCATTTCCTAGTCTAATTCCCGCAGCATCACCAACCTACTCTCACTAATTACTGAACACCCCTCGTAGATAACCCGACATCTTGGATGACAAACTGCGTCTTGCCTCGTACGAGACAAACGCATGGTCTCCCTGTCGCATAAGAGCAATAGTAATGTCATAATATTCTGCCTCTTCTTTTGGAGAGCAAAGTCGCGTTCTCGATGTAACACATGTATTAAACGCGATCGATTGTTAGTCACTGTCGCTGTTCGCCTGTTATGCGTTCCGCCTCTACATATTTTAATCCCGAAATGCAAGCCACTTTTTTTGCCCACCCCGACCGCAGCACGGCCGCTTCGAACGACCGCCTGTGGTGGCGAAATCTCTCCACGCCACCCAAATGCATTGTGCGGTTAAACCTGCCCCGGTTGGACACCAGTAATATTATCTTGTTTCCAGTCCGCTTGGTGGCATAGCACTGCAGGTGCACTAAAACCGCACTTCAATTCCGAGCTGTTGAACTCGCAAAGGACCTTCCACGCTGCTATTGAACAACTCTGTTTTGTGAACTTCTGTTTCTCCAGCGACTCCACTTTAATAACAGTTATTCTTGAATCTATATGACATGGTTCTCAGAATATAGTCATTAAATGATGCATTCCTTTTTATTTTTACTTATGACCAGACAGGGACTACATGAAAACTTCTGGCCGGCCGCGATGGCCGAGCGGTTCTAGGCGCTCAGTCCGGAGCAGCGCGACTGCTACGGTCGCAGGTTCGAATCCTGCCCTGGGCATGGATGTGTGTGACGTCCTTAAGTTAGTTAGGTTTAAGTAGTTCTAGGTTCTAGGGGACTGATGACCACAGATGTTAAGTCCCATAGTGCTCAGAGCCATTTGAAACTTTTTTTGAAAACTTCTGAACGTCCCATTTCGTTGTTTTTCTTTGTGTAAATATTCGTTGAACTTTTCACCGTATCCTCGTTTTTTTTTCTTCAGAATGCTCCACATCTATATACTTACTGTTTCTACATTAAGAACTTTCTGATTTCAGTGGTTTCTTTGTGAAAACATTTCGTTGCAATACTTCTTTTTCTTCTACATTGTGTATGTATGTTAACGTTACGGATCCAGTTTGTTGTCAATTTCTTTCGCAAAGTAGTCTACGTCCCCGATTTCTTTCTATTTTTATTACTTCAGATACTCAAGAAGACGTTTATTCCAAATTGCCTCCTTAACACGCACTGCACATCTCAGTAATACGTAGATGGCGTCATATTAGCGAAGTTGCTAAATTTAAGGCAAAATCTTTTATTAGACGTAACTCCGTAACTAAACATTTTCGGACTTACGTTTATATGAATTTATTTCTTTAGTTTTACTTGTAGAATAATATATTAAATATTTGCATATCTTCGTGATCACCCTGTATACAGGGTGGTTCATTGATCGTGACCGGGCCAAATATCTCACGAAATAAGCGTCAGACGGAAAAACTTCAAAGAAAGAAACTTGTCTAGCTTGAAGGGGGAAACAAGATGGTGCTATGGTTGGTTCGCTAGATGGCGCTGCCATACGTCAAACGGAAATCAACTGCGTTTTTTTTTAATAGGAACCCCCATTTTTATTGCATATTCTTGAAGTACGTAAAGAAACATGAATGTTTTAGTTGGACACTCTCTTTCGCTTTGTGATAGATGGCGCTGTAACAGTCACAAATACATGGCTCACAATTTTAGACGAACAGTTGGTAACAGGTAGGTTTTTTAAATTAAAATACAGAACGTAGGTACGTTTGAACATTTTATTTCGGTTGTCCCAATGTGATACAAGTACTTATTTTGGACTTATCATCAATGCATTTGGCAATACGTGTATCGACATTCCTCTCAACAGCGAGTAGTTCGTCTTCCGTAAAGTTCGCACATGCACTGACAATGGGCTGACGCATGTTCTCAGGCGTTGTCGGTGGATCACGATAGCAAATATGCTTTGTGAGTATGCTGTATAGGTTTTTAGAAAGAAATCCGGGGACGTCAGATATGGTGAACATGTGGGCCACGGTATGGTGCTTTGACAACCAATCCACCTGTCATGAAATATGCTATTCAATTACCACCTTCAATCTCACGCGAGCTATGTGCTGGACATCCGTCATATTGGAAGTACATCGCCATTCTGTCACGCAATGAAACATCTTCTAGTAACATCGGTAGAACATTACGTAGGAAATCAGCATACATTGCACCATTTAGATTGCCATCGATAAAATGGGGACCAATTATCCTTCATCCCACAATGCCGCACCATACATTAACCCGCCAAGGTCGCTGAGGTTCCACTTGTCGCAGCCATCGTGGATTTTCCGTTGCCCAATGGTGCATATTATGCCGGTTTACGTTACCGCTGGTTGTGAACGACGCTTCGTCGCTAAATAGAACGCGTGCAAAAAATCTGTCATCGTCCAGTGGCAGAACTGTACACAACGTTCGAAGTCGTCGCCAAGCAATACCTGGTGCATAGAAATATGGTACGGGTGCAATCGATGTTGATGTAGCATTCTCAACACCGACGTTTTTGAGATTCCGGATTCTCGCGCTATTTGTCTGCTACTGATGTGCAGATTAGCCGCGAAAGCAGCTGAAACACCTACTTGGGCATGATCATTTGTTGCAGGTCGTGGTTGACGTTTCACACGTAGCTGAACACTTCCTGTTTCCTTAAATAACGTAACTATCCGGCGAACGGTCCGGACACTTGGATGATGTCGTCCAGGATACCGAGCAGCATACATAGCACACGCCCGTTGGGCATTTTGATCACAATAGCTATACATCAACACGATATCGACGTTTTCCGCAATTGGTAAACGGTCCATTTTAACACGGGTAATGTATCACGAAGCAAATACCGTCCGCACTGGCGGAATCTTACGTGATACCACGTACTTACACGTGTGTGACTATTACAGCGCCACCTATCACAAAGCGAAAAAAGTGGTCCAAATGAAACATTCATATTTCTTTACGTACTATACGAATATGTAATAAAAAATGGGGGTTCCTATTTAAAAAGGCAGTTGATATTCGTTTGACCCATGGCAGCGCCATCTAGCGGGCCAGCCATAGCGCCATCTGGTTTCTCCCTTCAAGCTAGACAAGTTTCGTTCTTTGTAGTTTTTCTGTTTGACGCTTATTTCGTGAGATATTTGGCCCGATCACGATCAATCGACCACCCTTAATAAAAAAATTGAAAGAAATAAAAATGCAAAGAAGGAAACGAGGCGTAGAGGGGGCAAGCTGCACTCGTCGACACACACAGTATGATCGTTTTCGGTGAACAGAAGCAAATGCAGGCTAGATGTAGTTGGGGTATCTGAAGGATGAATGTCAGCACAGAATCGACTGTGGGTAACTCTCCCAAGGTGGCTTCCGCCAGCTCCCCCTCCCTGATGATGTCCTCCTCCCCTCCATCTACCCCTCCTATCAACTTTGACCCTCCCCCCCACTTCCTGTGTCCTTTCCTTTAGGCACCCTCCCTTCCCTTCCCTTCTCTTTCCTCTCCCCCCTTCCTCCTCCCCTCTTCCCCCGGGCTTCCCCTCCCCCTTCCTCCCTCCCCCTCTCTTCTCTGCCCATGGCATCTCTTCTCTCTTCTCTCCCATCTCCCATTCCCCTCCTCCTCCTCCTCCACTCTTGGCAGGTCCCCGGACTCGTACACGCTCAGTGGACTTTCGCGCGCCGGAGATCATCGCCGTCTGTGTGTCGTGTGTGTGCCTCGGTTTGGGTTTAGTGTTCTGTCACCGTCACGCCTCAACTGTTCATGTGTGCCGTCGCCGTCATCCGTGTTCTGTGCGCCGTGTCCCCAAGTGTTACTGTTTTTTTTCGCGTCCAGCGTGAACGGCTTCTTGTTTATTGTTTTTTGTATCTCCTTTTTTGCCCGCCGTTTTTACTGTCTTGTCTGTATCACCTATATGTCATGTTATTGTTCCACTTAAGGCTGAAGAGCAGCGTACCATGCTGCTGCCAGCCCGCCTGTATCAGGTGATTAAAATTACAATAAAGGAAAAAAAAAGACTGTGGGTAAGGGGAAGGAGAAAGCGATTCTCAGCTTAGTGCACTGGCGCGTGCGCTGCCGTTGGACGCGGAATGCCAGAAACGGAGGATGCGGCAAATCGCTGTTCCCACGGCGATGGGGAGAAAAATGACCGTAACTGAATTATTTCGGAGCATGTGTTTTCCAACACGTAACGAGCTGGCGTACCGCCGCGACGCGCAGTTTATCGGATTATTCAAATTTAACAGCGCCGGAAAATTTCCGCACGCGTTCTGCCCTTCCCCGTCGCGGCACAGCGGGCATCAAAATGCAGCCACCGAGCGCAGATAGCGATAAATTTTTTAAAATTATTATGAGCAAGCCAGCGAGAGTGACGCCTGTGGGCGGGAAGTTGGGAGCGCTCGCCGGCGAAACACCAATACGCGTCTCGTGTGCTCGGAAATGCGAAAGCGTATAGGGTCATCTTTTTTATTCCCTCGTCCCTTCACCGCCCTGCGTACCATATTTCTTTCCTTTTTTTTTTGGAGAGTTTTTTTCCACGCGCCCGTCCACCTGTCACCGTCGGCCAGATGTATGCTAATTTTATGCAATCATTTCGGAATGATACGTATCTATGACGCGCTATCTTCCGCAGCGCAATGGATTTGTATTCATAGCTGGCGCGTGCGTGTTTACACGAAAAGCAGCCGTGTCGCATGTTTGCGAGATTGCAGCTCTTCCGCTGTCGACACTGACGCTGCCCTACTGGCGAGTCCACGCATACCCCAAACATGTGCAAAATCGTGAACAAAAATAAATGTACTAAAATAACAAACTGGCTCCGTACCAAATTAATCTTCGCTGTGGCGTAGGAAAAAATGCCAACACCATCCATTTAATGAAGTCAGACAGTTCTTTTTTCCTGCAGAGTGGGGCGAAGAGATAGTTTTACTGCAACTAAATAACATAAACGATGCAAATACCTTACATGCATCGTAAATATACAGGACTGTAGGAATTATAAAGGCCGGCCGAAATGGCCGACCGGTTGTAGGCGCTGAGACCTGGAACCGCGCGACCGCTACGGTCGCAGGTTCGAATCCTGCCTCGGGCATGGATGTGTGTGATGTCCTTAGGTTAGTTAGGATTAAGTAGTTCTAAGTTCTAGGGGACTGATGACCTAGGATGTTAAGTCCCATAGTGCTCAGAGCCATTTGAACCATTTTTTTGAATTAAAAAGATACTACAAAGGGGATGTATATCGTAACTATTGCGCCGGTGGCAAACTTCATAACGTTTACACCATTTCTTGTTTAACTTATTTGTCTGTCATTACACGTGATGGCAGAGGAGAAGTTTTATTACTGAAGGGCCGCTCCAATTGCATTTTTAGAACTTTATTAAGTTCGACGACCAATCCTGGCGTTTACATTAGGCCATCATCAAGTACAAGTAAATGCCACATGTTAATATTGGTATAGCCGCGCGGAGTAACCGCCTGGTTTTCGGCGCCTTGCGACGGCTCTCGCGGCTGCCCCGTCGGAGGTTCGAGTCCTCCCTCGGGCATAGATTTGTGTGTTGCCCTTAGCGTAAGTTAGTGTTAAGTTAGATGAAGTAGTGTGTAAGCCTAGGGAGCGATGACCTCAGCTGTTTGGTCCCATAGGAACTTACCACCAATAATAATATGATTGGCCCAATTTTTTTTAGTAAGAGAGAAGAGACAGTGCTCGTACGTATACGTACAGTACAAATGCAGAAATAATACACAACTTCGTTATACAAATGATAAAAAAAATGGAACTCACGTGGATTTAAAAAAGTTTCGCGCCCAATCACCTGGCTCACGACATGATATTGACCAACTCGTAAATGTATTTAGCCTAATGCATAATAATACTAACTTTATGGTCGAGCACTAGCAGGAAACAGCATTAATTTCATATATCTTCCCATAGCCACGAATGAATACAGACATGTTTTTAGCATTTATCGTAAGCCTACTACTTCCCTAGTCGTTATTCCAGCCGCATCGTGCCGTCCTGATCAGTATAAAAAGACTTTTATACGTCCAGCGATAAGCAGACTCTGTAAACTTTCACTGCAAACTAAGGAAGTCGAGAATGGACTTGGCTGGTTGCAAAACATAGCGCGGAATAGCGGTTATTGTAGCATGGCCATTGATGAAATTTACAATTTGACGAAGTCTAAAAAGAATCTATTGACACCAAACGAGTTACCACATAAAAAAAAATCTGTTTCGTTTCCTTTCAATGTCCAGATCTCATGTGGACTAACCAAACGTTTTTTATAAAAAATATATTGTACGAACCTCATATAAATCCAAACTGTCACTTTTACGCCCTCCAATGGTTCAAATGGCTCTGAGCACTATGAGACTTAACATCTATGGTCATCAGTCTCCTAGAACTTAGAACTACTTAAACCTAATTAACCTAAGGACATCACACAACACCCAGTCATCACGAGTCAGAGAAAATCCCTGACCCCGCCGGGAATCGATCCCGGGAACCCGGTACGCCCTCTAATCCCTGAAATTAAAACTAAACATGGCGTACACCAAAACCGTGGCCTTTAAGGCGAGCTACTTCAGGCAAAGCGGCAGAAATTTCAAAACGCAATGTAAGGAATACACAGAATTAAACAGAAAAATACATAGATAGTAAATCCACATTCGCAACTCACCTTATACAACAAGGTAGTCACAAGATACACAGTATCGAAAACAACCTCCAAACGGATCAAAGTTTTTCTTGCAAAGTAATCCATTAACTACCTTAAATTGTCGATTCACATCCTCTGACCGATTTAAGGCAAGCGTAATTTAAGATATCTTGGCGTCCTTTTTCCCCTCAGCAGGGAGAACCTGGAGTGCAGCGAGACAGTTACTATCTTCATCAAAGTCTTGATGGTCTTGCACAGGGTTTCTTGAGAGACATCGGCATCTTGGTGATTTCTTCCACTTTTGTACACTATGCTAATGTCATAGTCTTGAAGACGTAGTGCCCACCTGGCGAGTTGTCCTGTTGGATCCTTAAGACCTGTCAACCAACAAAGTGAATGATGCTCTGTAACAACTGTGAATGGCCTTCCATAAAGATACTGTCAAAATTTGCACACAGCCCAGATCACAGCATGACATTCTCTGTCTGTAGTTGAGTAGTTTCTCTCGACTTTTGTAAGTGTCCTAGAAGCATCTCTTTTCCATCAGAAATTTGCAACAGAACAGTACCGATCCCATACCCGCTGGTATTTGCGTGTAGTTCTGTAGGTGCTCTATCATAACACAGACCAAGTACAGGGTCAGTAGTCAGAGCTTTTCGCACCACATCGAAAGAATCTTGTTGAGTATGGCTCGAACGCGGGTTTTTCGCCACGTGAACGGCGGCTCTGTCGTGGCCTGATGGGAGCCAGTGTATCGTCGATAATGTGCACTATCACAAGTTACAATACCCAGCGTCTCCACCAGAACAATGTCAAGCAGAAGAAGGTGTAATTAGATGAATGACCGACACTATCTTACTTATCGAAGGTTCATTCAGCACTTGAACATACAAGAACGCGGAGCGAACTGCCTCCGGCCAGAACACATACAGTATATACAGGGTGAGTCACCTAACGTTACCGCTGGATATATTTCGTAAATCACATCAAATACTGACGAATCGATGGCACAGACCGAACGTGAGGAGAGGGGCTAGTGCAATTGGTTAATACAAACCATAAAAAAATGCACGGAAGTATGTTTTTAACACAAACCTACGTTTTTTTAAATGGAACCCCGTTAGTTTTGTTAGCTCATCTGAACATATAAACAAATACGTAATCAGTGCCGTTTGATGCATTGTAAAACGTTAATTACACCCGGAGATATTATAACCTAAAGTTGACGCTTGAGTACCACTCCTGTTCGATCGTCTGTATCGGAGAGCACCGAATTACGTAGCTATCCAAAGGGAACGGTGATGGAACTTAGCTACAGAAGAGACTGGAACAGCACATTACGTCCACATGCTAACACCTTTTTATTGGTCTTTTTCACTGACGCACATGTACATTACCATGAGGGGTGAGGTACACGTACACACGTAGTTTCCGTTTTCTATTACGGAGTGTGTCCCGACATGTCAGGCCAATAGATGTTCAATGTGGTGGCCATCATTTGCTGCACACAATTGCAATCTCTGGCGTAATGAATGTCGTACACGCCGCAGTACATCTGGTGTAATGTCGCCGTAGGCTGCCACAATACGTTGTTTAATATCCTCTGGGGTTGTAGGCACATCACGGTACACATTCTCCTTTAACGTACCCCACAGAAAGAAGTCCAGAGGTGTAAGATCTGGAGAACGGGCTGGCAAATTTATGCGTCCTCCACGTCCTATGAAACGTCCGTCGAGCATCCTGTCAAGGGTCAGCCTAGTGTTAATTGCGGAATGTGCAGGTGCACCATCATGCTGATACCACATACGTCAACGCGTTTCCAGTGGGACATTTTCGAGCAACGTTGGCAGATCATTCTGTAGAAACGTGATGTATGTTGCAGCTGTTTGGGCCCCTGCAATGAAGTGAGGACCAATGAGGTGGTCGCCAATTATTCCGCACCATACATTTACAGTCCGCGGTCGCTGTCGCTCTACCTGTCTGAGCCAGCGAGGATTGTCCACGGACCAGTAATGCATGTTCCGTAGATTCACTGCCCCGTGGTTTGTGAAACCCGCTTCATCGGTAAACAGGTAGAACTGCGACGCATTCTCTGTTAATGCCCATTGACAGAATTGCACTCGATGATTAAAGTCATCACCATGTAATTGCTGATGTAGCGACACGTGAAACGGGTGAAAGCGGTGACGATGCAGTAAGAACATGACACCAATTTGACTCAGTCCACCGGCTCTCGCAGTGTCCCGTGTACTTATGTGTGGGTTCATGGCAACAGCAGTTAACACACCAACTGCACCCGCTTCTCCTGTGACGGGCCTGTTACGGACCCGTTTGCGTGCTACGACCATACCTGTTGCATACAGTTGGCGGTAGATGTTTTACAATGTGCGGCACGTTGGATGCTCTGTCCGGGTACCGTTCTGCATACACCCTGCAGGCTTCAGCTGCATTTCGTCGACACTCGCCATAGATGAGTATCATCTCCGCCTTTTCAGAGTTAGAATACACCATGGTCACAGTTCCTACAACACTACACTATCACAGACGTCTGGTAACACGGTGTACTACAGTTGGTCTGTGTGCGGAGACGAAGGCAGACTAACAATAGCAGCAAGCGCTACATGCGGACACTGCGACAGCTAGACCAAACCACAACAGTGCACTACAGCCACACTCGTAAACACGGTCGTCATCGTAAACATGTCCCTGCAGATGCTGCTCGCCGACCGTGGCCCGTGTTTGTTACAACACGCAGCTGAACGTCGGAGGTTTCAAGCGTCAACTTTAGGTTACAATATCTCCGGATGTAATTAACATTTTACAATGCAACAAACGGCACTGATTACGTATTTGTTTATATGTTCAGATGTGCTAACAAAACTTACGGGGTTCCATTTTAAAAAACGTAGGTTTGTGTTAAAAAACATACTTCCGTGCATTTTTGCATGGTTTGTATTAAACAATTACACTAGCCCTTTCCTCACGTTCGGTCTGTGGAATCGGTTCGTCAGTATTTGATGTGGTTTACGAAATATATCCAGCGGTAACGTTAGGTGACTCACCCTGTATACGGCTACAGAACATTCCAGTACAATGATTCTTGACGTTTGTGGATACTTCTAGAACGTACTCGAACCGAAAACAGAAATTGAAATTGTACAGTCCTGGTGAGTTTTGAACTCACGTCCCTCCATTTAACAGTTTAGTATTATAACTACTACACCACGGTGCTACTCAGCTTCTTCTGCGACAATATTATTCATAATTCATTTGCGTAAAATCTTAGGAAAAGAACTGAATAGTCTGATTTACTTAGCCATTAGACACAACACACAGGAAAATCCTGTAAAAAAGGTAACTCTGTTGATTAGCTTTTCCTATTAACAGGACTATCCTCACTTAGTGTACTTTACTTGGAAACTAAAGAGGGTTATGCGCGGCTTTTTCCGTAACAAGACTATTTGTTCTGTTGGGGTATGTATACGTGGCAACATAGAGACAGGGTTTTCTGCTATTTAGGTAAAAAACATACTAAATTACAACAGCAGAGGTAGGCTTATAAGTTGACTACACCTGTCAGTATAGACTAATCGTTTGGCATCGAGGTGTCCACACTTCAACACGTATTCTTGAAGGTACTAACAGACCTTACTACGTATTATTCCTAATAGTTTTAATTATTAGTCCGCAAATGACGGAAATACCGATGTAATGTTGTTCAGTACACCATTCTGAGACATCAGTAGAAACATCCGCACGTAGATCCATTATACCCTCTATATATCATTGCTGCTCATTTTATTTGCAACCATTTAAGCTGTACTCATAGATTCCTGACTAACCACACCCTCAGAATTCGTGACATATTTGGAAAAAAAACCTCTCAAATATCTGTGACAAGAAATAATACAGTTGTCAGTGCTAGTTGTTTCATTTGCAGCAATTTTATCTTTCGTCCTTTAATCAGAGTTAAATCACAAAATAGGTGAAACTCATTACTGAGAGAGCACATTCTTACATATGAATAACATTGAATATTGCAGAACATTTTGCATGAATAAGCAACTCCCACAATTTATTACAAATTCGAAGATGAAAAAGAAATTAGCTTGTGGGCCTGAACGAACCTCAGCCATCTCCTTATTGTGTTGCCAATCCTCGGTCTCGTGTCCTGCAGAGGACTTGGCAAATGCTACAATCAGTGCATTTGTGGTAGCCAAATTCTGGCCTGCAGTTGTTTAAGAATACCTTCTTAAGAGGGACATTCTTTATTATTAGTTATCTCTCATAGAGTGCTCCAATGACCGTGACCCAACATACAGAATCCGATCCCGTTAGTATGCAATAGCAGACTGGAGTAATGGTGCGCTGAAAGAGACCATGTGCGTACACCCTTGAAAAAAAAAATCTAGAAAAAGCTGAAATGAAGAAGTGGAATCAGTTCCGCAAGGAAGTGTACGCCGCTATCTGTGTGAAGTAAAACACGCTATTATAAATATATGTTTATATGAAAATATATGTTATTACTAATTGCACACGTACCTAATAGTTAAACCACTCACGGCCCTTATCGTTTATAGCTTGGCAACTTAGCCTTCTATCTGGTAAATAATCTACGTTTCCAGACTCTAAATACTTCGCAACGAATGTCTTCGACTTTCTAAGAATTTTAGCGGCAGCTCCGTATGGTTCAAACAGCTCTGAGCACTATGGGACTTAACATCTATGGTCATCAGTCCCCTAGAACTTAGAACTACTTAAACCTAAGTAACCTAAGGACAGCACACAACACCCAGCCATCACGAGGCAGAGAAAATCCCTGACCTCGCCGGGAATCGAACCCGGGAACCCGGGCGTGGGAAGCGAGAACGCTACCGCACGACCACGAGATGCGACCAGCTCCGTATGTAAGCTCATGTTCCTTTGGATGATTTACAAGGAACACTGACTAAAGATGCACGAGATATTTTTCTTCCAGTTTAAAGCGCAACAGACAAAACTAAACATTCAACTCTAACACTGTTCATCTACACATTATGCAGAAGCGCACTGATTACAGTTTCCAGACCACTACCGGAGATGTCACTGCGGACGTTACGTTTAAAATTATGACATACACTTTCTTGTGAAACCGACTGTAAGGAAGGAATGAAAACAAAGAGAAACGACTGGAGTGAAGAAGTTGAATGGGAAAGCCTTAAGTGGGTTCTTTGCTGAGCAGCCAGAAAAGAAGAAAAAGAAAACCAGAAGTAAAGCTAGTTACGGGCTAGTTACTTGTGGAGCCACTCTATACAAAGTTCGGCTAAGATACAGAAATTTATCAGTTATATCTGTTATTTTACTATGGAAGTGAAGCGACTAAAGTTTACAATGATTTGTTGAAATTTTTGCTTTTTTATTTTGAGTAATTTGGAAGATAATTGCGTGTTACATATCTAAATTTCTGGTCGGTTACCTACGAGTGGGGTGTTACATGAAATTTACTGAACATTATTGCGTGCACCTTTTTTCAGGAAGACCACTGAACGTGTGGAAGTGGTAACTCATGAACAGCTATGGATCAGTAACTGTTTAGTTCGTAGAATGTATTCCAGTTAAATCTGTAATTCTAGATGCTTCGCGTGTATAGAATTGTCATAGAATAGTAAAGAACTTGCAGTTGAAACAGTATCCAATACTATTACGGGACTTTATAGTCATTTTCTTTGAGAGATAATAAACAAGAATTAACTGAACATCAAAACTAATATCCTATATTTTCTTACTAACTTCAAAATCCATCTCCGAAGTGGAGATATGTGACCTCTGGTAGGTATTAGTCTGTGTTTCTCCAACACTGCTTCTCATCGACTGATTAGTATGTATTCTTACTAAGTGAAGGAGATGGTAGTGCTACTGAATTTTCTGCACCGAAATTATAACATGGACAGTTTTGTTGTTATAACGGAATCTGTTGGTTTCTGAACCTGTGATTATTGAGATTATTTGCTGGTTTCATTACTCCCTACTCAGTTTATCGTTTGTCCCTGCAGGGTGTAACAAAAATGTACGCCACAAACTGCAAGACACATTCCTCACCTGAAGATGCAGAAATTATGTTATGTGAACAAGGGTCTGGAATTGCTTTGTTTCGACGTCACAACTCGTTTCCCCCAATTCGTTTCAACGAGATCAGATTGCAGATTTTCACAATCGGTATGTACGGGCAGATGTCAGTCCTCACGCGACCGTTGAAGCGTCATTAACAAAAAGTTTTGGCAGCGTTTCGGTCGGCATTGTTGGTGACTGTTTGTTAGGACCTCACTTTCTTCCATCCAGGCTCAACAGACAAAGTTATCATAATCTCGTAGAGAATGTTGTGCTTGACCGGTATCAGATGTGGCTTTAGCTGTGCGACATAACAAGTACTTCATTCATGATGGAACTCCTAGTGATTTTAGTGTTAATGTTCGTCTGCTTCTAATAACAGATTCTGTGACAGATAGATAGGTAGAGATGGACCAGTTGCCTGGCTTCCATTCTCTCTGGAACTTAATCCACTGGACTTTTATTTGCGGCGGCATCTGAAAGTTCTTGCGTATGGAAGTACAAGGTGTCCACAGTCTCTGTTCCTGTTAATATGGGAGGCTGCGAAACCATAAGAAATACTCGAGTGATACATCAGCGCATCCAAGATGTCTGTATCAACGGCCACGGAGGGTATATTGCACATCTCCTGTGAGAAAGAGTTGCAAGTGCTATGCTGGTGTGTTCTGTTCGTGTGTGTTTCTCATGACTAATGAGTTGGAGAAAATGAGCTGTAACATCGAAACAAAGCATTTCCAGACCGATGTTCATAAAACATAATATCTTGTTTTACGTGCGAGGAATGTGTCCTGCAATTTGTGTTAGGGGCATAGGTTCAGATACTCTGGTTACTGGTACCGTAATGTGTATGAAATTCGTTGTGTAGGCTGTTTTTTCCCTGCATCTGACAGTCTTCCCACAAACACATCACGTAATTTACTATCTGATGTTTTCTGCACCGTCGTAACTACACCATGAAGTGAACGACGACATTCAGTATAGGTTACCGTTTTGCCTCCACGCATCCGCACTTCAGTACCTGACGTGCTGCCTAGAGAAAAATAAGCATTAATGGGTTGTTTGTGCCACTCCACGAGGAGGTAGTCACAAACGCAAAAAAATATTATTCATAATAGCTATCAATAACAGCCTGAAAGTGAAGCCAAAACTGACGTGGTATTGTTCAATACTGTGTCCTCAGTCAACACCCAAACTATCTTCGCTTGTACCCCTAACACACTGTACAGGGCTTATTACAAATGATTGAAGCGATTTCATAAATTCACTGTAGCTCCATTCATTGACATATGGTCACGACACACTACAGATACGTAGAAAAACTCATAAAGTTTTGTTCGGCTGAAGCCGCACTTTAGGTTTCTGCCGTCAGAGCGGTCGAGAGCGCAGTGAGACAAAATGGCGACAGGAGCCGAGAAAGCGTATGTCGTGCTTGAAATGCACTCACATCAGTCAGTCACAACAGTGCAACGACACTTCAGGACGAAGTTCAACAAAGATCCACCAACTGCTAACTCCACTCGGCGATGGTATGCGCAGTTTAAAGCTTCTGGATGCCTCTGTAAGGGGAAATCAACGGGTCGGCCTGCAGTGAGCGAAGAAACGGTTGAACGCGTGCGGGCAAGTTTCACGCGTAGCCCGCGGAAAATTGGCTCATGCCACAACTGGAGACCGACAGCGCCGACTTCATCTTTCAACAGGATGGTGCTCCACCACACTTCCATCATGATGTTCGGCATTTCTTAAACAGGAGATTGGAAAACCGATGGATCGGTCGTGGTGGAGATCCAGATCAGCAATTCATGTCATGGCCTCCACGCTCTCACGACTTAACCCCATGAGATTTCTTTCTGTGGGGTTATGTGAAATATTCAGTGTTTAAACCTCCTCTACCAAGAAACGTGCCAGAACTGCGAGCTCGCATCAACGATGCTTTCGAACTCATTGATGGGGACATGCTGCGCCGAATGTGGGAGGAACTTGATTATCGGCTTGATGTCTGCCGAATCACTAAAGGGGCACATATCGAACATTTTTGAATGCCTAAAAAACGTTTTGAGTTTTTGTATGTGTGTGCAAAGCAATTTGAAAATATCTCAAATAATAAAGTTATTGTAGAGCTGTGAAATCGCTTCTATCATTTGTAATAACCCTGTATATACAGGATAGTCACAAGTAATCTGAAAAGCTTGTAAGCGAGTTGCAGAGTAGATTTTGCTGAGAAATAATTGTTAAGACGAAACTTCGACACATTGCGCCGTTTCTAAGCTGATAAGCATTGAAGCTACCCAAACAGGGCTTTGCGTGTACAAATTCAAGCTGCCTGTCAGATACAATTAATGTCAACTGTTCTCATAGAGTAGTTGATAGCGCGCGAGGCTCCACAACCTTTGGCCTTAATTCAGTCCTTACTACCGCCCGATGTCCAATTCGTGTATCGCTTTTTTGGTCGGCTTTAGGAACCCAAACGAAAAACACGTTTCGCGACACAAATCCGCAAGAGTACGAGGGGGTGGAGATGTCTTCTGAACAACACGTTGCAAGGCATCCCAGATATGCTCAATAATGTTCATGTCTGGGGAGTTTGGTGGCCAGCGGAAGAGTTTAAACTCACAAGAGTATTCCTACAGCCACTCTGTAGCAATTCTGGTCGTGTGGGATGTCGCATTGTTCTGCTGGAATTGCCCAAATCCTTCGGAATGCACAATGGACATGACTGGGCTCAGGTTATCAGAAACGACGCTTAAATACGTGTCACCTGTCAGAGTCATATCTAGAAGTATCTGGGGTCCCATATCACTCCAACTGCGCACGCCCCACACCATTACAGAGCCTACACTAGTTTGATCAGTCCCCTGCTGACAAGCAGGGTCCATGGATTCATGAGGTTGTTTCCATACACGTACATGTCCATCCGCTCGATACAATTTGAAACGAGACTGGACCGACCACATAACATGTTTCCAATCATCGACAGTCCGGTGTCGGTGTTCACGGGCCCAGGCGAGGAGTAAAGCTTTGTGTCGTCATCAAGCGTACACGAGTGGGCCTTCGCCTCCGAAAGCCCGTACAGATGATGTTTCGTTGAATGGTTCGCACGCTGACACTTGGTGATGGCCCAGCACTGAATTTTTGCAGCAATTTGCAGAAGGATTGGACTCCTGTTACGTTGAACGATTCTCTTCAGTCGTTGTTGGTCCCCTTCTTGCAGGAGCTTTTTACGGCCGCAGCGATGTTCAAAAATGTTCAAATGTGTGTGAAATCTTATGGGACTTGACTGCTAAGGTCATCAGTCCCTAAGCTAACACACCACTTAACCTAAATTATTCTAAGGACAAACACAAACACCCATGCCCGAGGGAGGACTCGAACCTCCGCCGGGATCAGCCGCACCGTCCATGACTGCAGCACCTTAGACCGCTCGGCTAATCCCGCGCGGCGCAGCGATGTCTAAGATTTGATGTTTTACCGGGATTCTGATATTCGCAGTACACTCGTGAAATTCTCGTCCGGGAAAATCCCCACTTCATTGCTACCTCGGAGGTGCTGTGTGCTATCGCTCGTGAGCCAACAATGACACCACACTCAAACTCTCCTAAATCTTGATAACCTGCCGTTGTAGCAGCAGTAATCGATCCAACAACTGTGCCAGACACATGTCGTCCCATGAAGGCGTTGCCTGCAAGGAAAAAAGGAATTACCAGAATTGTAACTGCCTGTGACGTAATTAGAAACACACCAGGGATATTTGTCAGGATACGCCAGAATCTTGTTCGCTGATGTCATGATTGCATTGAGGTTGATGGCCGTCAGTTTGAGCATATTTTCTAAGATACAGTACAAATGGTAAGCTCATAATATCAGTGATGGTATTTGCAATTAACTGTAACTAGCGTAAATAAAAAAGTACCCAGTAATTTGATTTTATTCCTATTATCTCCTTAAGCTTGCGTCTCCGATTACAGATTCCCTACCTCAAACTGTTCAAAACAAAGAAAAAAAATATGGCTCTGAGCACTATGGGACTTGACTTCTGAGGTCATCAGTCGCCTAGAACTTAGAACTACTTAAACCTAACTAACCTAAGGACATCACACACGCCCATGCGCGAGGCAGGATTCGCGCCTGCTACTGTAGCGGTCGCGCGTTACCAGACTATAGCGCCTAGAACCGCTCGGCCACCCCGACCGGCCGGCTGGAGTGGCCGAGTGGTTCTAGGCGCTACAGTCTGGAACCGCGCGACCGCTACGGTCGCAGGTTCGAATCCCGCCTCGGGCATGGATGTGTGTGATGTCCTTAGGTTAGTTAGGTTTAAGCAGTTCTAAGTTCTAGGGGACTGATGACCTCAGGCTTTGAGTCGCATAGTGCTCAGAGCCATTTGAACCATTTTGAACCACCCCGGCCGGCTCAAACTGTTCAATAGGGCATCCTCTATGACCTGTTTCTTACGGAAACACGCTGTATACATTCTGTGATAGGGTAACAGCAGAGCTGAGAGCGAATCATTTCGTAAACGAGGGAGCGAAATAACAGAGACGAGAGATACGTTACAGGGCGAAGCAGATGTACTCCAGTAACAGCGGTTACACGCGTCGCAGAATTTGACAAGGGGATTGAGATCGGCGAGTGTGTCGCTAGGCAAGTGGACGGTCCGTCATCGGTCATGTGCCACGGGTAACGTCAAACGTGCAGTGCGCCAGCAACGCCGGGAGCTGCCACCGTCCGGCTGGCCATTTCCCACGGAAATGTGCTCGGTGTCATGCGCTCTGACCCTGTGCGGGAGCCAATATCCTGCACGCCTGGCTTTTGAATGAGACACAGCCCGTTCGGGAGTCATAATGGCGGTCCTGCAACCGCGGACGGCTGCTGTTGAACCATAGTCCGGCTGGTTTTGTTACGGGAAACTGATAAAGTATCCCCCTATACAATTATTGTGAAAGCAAGAATAAATACCCTTTATTACTATGAACATGTCTTCCTACATTTAATAATGGACACTGCACTTCGAACACACACTGAAGCGCCAAAGAAACTGGTATAAGCATGCGTATTCAAATACAGAGCTACGTAACCAGACAGAATACGGCGCTGTGGTCGGCAACGCCTATATAAGACAATAAGTGTCTGGCGCAGTTATTAGATCGGTTACTGCAGCTGCAATGGCACGTCATCAAGATTTAACAGAGTTTGAACGTTGTGCTATAGTCGGCGCTGGATCGATGGGACACAGCATCTCCGAGGCAGCGATGATGTGGGGATTTTCCCGTACGACCATTTCACGAGTGTACCGTGAATAATGCGTTAAACATCGTATCTCTCGTATTGCTGCGGTCGGAAAAAGATCTTGCAAGAACGGGACCAACGACGACTGAAGATAATCGTTCAACGTGACAGGAGTGCAACCCTTCGCGCAAACTGCTGCAGATTTCAAGGATGGGACACCAAAAAGTGTCAGCGTGTGAACCATTAAGTGAAACATCATCGATATGGGCTTTCGGAGCCGTAGGCCCCTTCGTGCACCCTTGATGACTGCACAACACAAAGCTTTACGCCTCGCCTGGGCCTGTCAACACCGACACTGGACTGTTGATGAGTGGAAACGTGTTGCCTGCTCGAACGAATCTCTTTTCAAATTGAATCGAGCGGATGAACGTGTACGGGTATGGAGACAACCTCATAAATCCATGGACCCCCCACGTCAGAACGGGACTATTCAAGCTGGTGGACGCTCCGTAATGGAGTGCGGTGTCTGCAGTTGGAGTGAATATGGAACTCGTGATACGTCTAAATACGACTCTGGCAGGTAACACGTACGTAAGCATCCTGTCTGATCAACTGCACCCATTCATGTCCATTGTGCATTCCGACGGACTTGGGAAATTCCAGCAGGACAATGCGACACCCCACACGTCCAGAATTGCTACAGAGTGGCTCCAGGAACACTCTTCTGAGTTTAAACACTTCCGCTTGAGCATATCTGGCATGCCTTGCACCAGCTGTTCAGAAGAGATCTCCAACCCCTCGTTCTCTTACGCATTTATGGACAGTCCTGCAGGATTCGTGGTGTCATTTACCTCCAGCACTACTTCAGGCGTTAGTTAAGTCCATACCATGTAGTGTCGCTGCACTTCTGCGGGCTCTACACGATATTAGGCTGTTGTTCCAGGCCGGCCGTGGTGTCCGAGCGGTTCTAGGTGCTACAGTCTGGAACCGCGCGACCGCTACGGTCGCAGGTTCGAATCCTGCCTGAGGCATAGTTGTGTGTGATGTTCTTAGGTTAGTTAGGTTTAAGTGGTTCTAAGTTCTAGGGGACTGATGACCTCAGAAGTTAAGTCCGATAGTGCTCAGAGCCATTTTGTTGTTCCAGTTTCCTTGGCTCTTCAGTGTATATAGTTTACGTGAAGTGAAAATATCGTGATGTTAGGAATTATTAGTCTGAGATCATAGATATATTTGATCACTACCGATAATTATCTCTGATATGTATATTAAATTTTTTTTCTTTCTGACTCGAAATAAATTGAATTTTCTTTTAATTCTGAAATGTTACTGCGGCACGCTTAAGCCAAAGTTAATGCAAGCTTCTGCTAACGTGGTTTTACGTAGAGATGTATTTTCAACAGTCAAAGATAACCGTGCTGTGTTAATTGAAAATCGGACTTCGTAAATAACTTTACAAGCAATATTTTTAGAACGTAGAGCACGAAAAATGAAAGAAATCTAATTTCAAGCTACTTTTGGGGATTAAATTAAAATACCACTCGTACTAAGGATTGGACACATTTACGTAAATGGCAAGGAGAAGAAAAGTTTTCCGTTTCATAGCAAAAACAAAAAGTTTTAAAATTAAACAGTGATAGTAATTACTTAAGGGTAATACGATATACATGAATGGGCAGCAAGGCTCTACGCATCGAACTGCATTCAGAGCCACGATCACAAGTCAAGATCAAAAAGACAAGCAGTCAGAGGGCGATAACATGCCGCCTTTCCATTGTGCAGCAGTTCCTGGAATCTTTATACGTCTACCTTGTGATAAATATAGGATTACATTTACTGCTAATTAGAGGCGTCACACTGTCCAAGCAGTTAATTCGCGTTCGCGACCTGATACGCACTTACCCTAGTTCACAGGTCACGAGTTGGTTCGTTTTCGCAGTACATCCAATTAGTATAAAGTAAAATCGTAGCAGATTTCTGTCTAGGATACACTGAAAGACGGTGTAGTCAACCCAATTAGGGATCACTATTGACGACGTATTCGTTGTGCGAGATTCGCCAACCTTTTTGATATGAGGAACGTTCAATAATTAATGCGACACACTTTTTCTCTCGGTCAGTTTCCACTGAAGAGATGAGAAATTTTTTGTGGGATATCGTGGAATATTTGCACTTCAGCTCCTACAGTTTCATGATGTTGTGATAGATGGCTGCGCTGTAGGTAGCCATCAAAATGATGTCTGTAACGGAAACGTGTTCCAAGAAGTGAGCTGAGTTTCTTTTGGTGGAAAACCAGACCATCGCCGACATTCATAGGCGTTTGCAGAGTGTCTGCGGAGACACGTCAGTGAACAAAATCGCGGTGAGTAATCAAGCAAGGTAGCTGTCATCATCGAGACAAGGTATCACAAACCTGTCTGATCTCCCACGTGCCGGGCGACGTACACAGCTGGGAAACCTGCATCGCTGGAACGTGTGCACACGCTCATTGGAGGTGGTTGAAGATCACAGTCAAACACCTCGCCGCACAACTGCAAGTCTCTGTTGGTAGTGCTGACACTCCCGTTCACCGGTTGCGGTACTCAAAGGTGTGTGCACCCTAGGATCCTCGCCGAAAAACAGAAGACCATAAACAGCAACGAAGGACTGCCTGTGCGGAATTACTTGTGCATTACGAGACTGTTCGTGACAATGTTTTGTAGAACATCATCACAGGCAGTGAAACATGGGTTCTTCACTTCGAACAGGAAACAAAACGGCAATCTATGGAGTGGCGGCACACCACTCTTCACCGGATTAAAAGCTCAAATCCCAACCCTTAGACGGTAAAGTTACGGCGATGGTCTTCTGGGACTCTGAAGGGGTTATCCTGTTTGATGTCCTCCCTCCTAGTACAACGATCAACTCTGAAGTGCATTGTACTTCCATCAGGAAGCTGAAGAAACGACTTCACCATGTTCGTCGCCGCAAAAATGCAAATTAATTTCTCGTTCCCATTGACAACGCAAGGCCCCGCACAGTGTAAGTAGGCTGTTTAGGTTTATATGTTGGTAACGCCACGTAACGCTCTGTATGAAAATCACTGACTGTGCTGTGTGCAGTCTGTCGCTGGTTGGCATTGTTGAAATATTCTGTATTGTAGTGTTGGGCAGTTGGATGTGAACAGCGCGCAGCGTTGCGCAGTTGGAGGTGAGCCGCCAGCAGTGGTGGATGTGGAGAGAGATAGCGGAGTTTTGAGAGCGGATGATCTGGACGTGTGTCCATCAGAGAGAGTAAATTTGTAAGACTGGATGTCATGAACAGATACACTCCTGGAAATGGAAAAAAGAACACATTGACAACGGTGTGTCAGACCCACCATACTTGCTCCGGACACTGCGAGAGGGCTGTACAAGCAATGATCACACGCACGGCACAGCGGACACACCAGGATCCGCGGTGTTGGCCGTCGAATGGCGCTAGCTGCGCAGCATTTGTGCACCGCCGCCGTCAGTGTCAGCCAGTTTGCCGTGGCATACGGAGCTCCATCGCAGTCTTTAACACTGGTAGCATGCCGCGACAGCGTGGACGTGAACCGTATGTGCAGTTGACGGACTTTGAGCGAGGGCGTATAGTGGGCATGCGGGAGGCCGGGTGGACGTACCGCCGAATTGCTCAACACGTGGGGCGTGAGGTCTCCACAGTACATCGATGTTGTCGCCAGTGGTCGGCGGAAGGTGCACGTGCCCGTCGACCTGGGACCGGACCGCAGCGACGCACGGATGCACGCCAAGACCGTAGGATCCTACACAGTGCCGTAGGGGACCGCACCGCCACTTCCCAGCAAATTAGGGACACTGTTGCTCCTGGGGTATCGGCGAGGACCATTCGCAACCGTCTCCATGAAGCTGGGCTACGGTCCCGCACACCGTTAGGCCGTCTTCCGCTCACGCCCCAACATCGTGCAGCCCGCCTCCAGTGGTGTCGCGACAGGCGTGAATGGAGGGACGAATGGAGACGTGTCGTCTTCAGCGATGAGAGTCGCTTCTGCCTTGGTACCAATGATGGTCGTATGCGTGTTTGGCGCCGTGCAGGTGAGCGCCACAATCAGGACTGCATACGACCGAGGCACACAGGGCCAACACCCGGCATCATGGTGTGGGGAGCGATCTCCTACACTGGCCGTACACCACTGGTGATCGTCGAGGGGACACTGAATAGTGCACGGTACATCCAAACCGTCATTGAACCCATCGTTCTACCATTCCTAGACCGGCAAGGGAACTTGCTGTTCCAACAGGACAATGCACGTCCGCATGTATCCCGTGCCACCCAACGTGCTCTAGAAGGTGTAAGTCAACTACCCTGGCCAGCAAGATCTCCGGATCTGTCCCCCATTGAGCATGTTTGGGACTGGATGAAGCGTCGTCTCACACGGTCTGCACGTCCAGCACGAACGCTGGTCCAACTGAGGCGCCAGGTGGAAATGGCATGGCAAGCCGTTCCACAGGACTACATCCAGCATCTCTACGATCGTCTCCATGGGAGAATAGCAGCCTGCATTGCTGCGAAAGGTGGATATACACTGTACTAGTGCCGACATTGTGCATGCTCTGTTGCCTGTGTCTATGTGCCTGTGGTTCTGTCAGTATGATCATGTGATGTATCTGACCCCAGGAATGTGTCAATAAAGTTTCCCCTTCCTGGGACAATGAATTCACGGTGTTCTTATTTCAATTTCCAGGAGTGTATATGAACGCTATTAAGGTAAATACATTGTTTGTTCTCTATCAAAATCTTTCATTTCCTAACTATGCCTGTCAGTAGTTAGTGCCTTCAGTAGTTTTAATCTTTTATTTAGCTGGCAGTATTGGCGTTCGCTGTATTGCAGTAATTCGAGTAACGAAGATTTTTGTGAGGTAAGTGATTCATGAAAGGTATAGGTTATTGCTAGTCAGGGCCATTCTTTTGTAGGGATTATTGAAAGTCAGATTGCGTTGCGCTAAAAATATTGTGCGTTAGTTTAGTGATAATCAGAATAAGTAAAGAGAGAAATGTCTGAGTAAGTTCAGTTTTACTCAGCTGTTTGAAAATCAAATAACGTAAGGGGTTTACCAGCACAGTAATTCATTAATTTTTCCAAGAGGACGTTTCAACAGGTCTATAAACCCGAGAGGAGCTCACAAAACCTTTTTGGACTTTTATTCCCCATCCACCCTACAGCCCGGATGTCGCACCTTCTGACTTCCAATCTGACTGACCCAATGAAAGATGCATTCTGCGGGAAGCAGTACGTGGATAATGGATGATGCGGGGGGGGGGGGGTTATTTGTGCAGCGACACAGTGGCTAGTGGCTCCGACATCGACCAGTGGAGTGGTGGTACCATGCGGGCTTACAGACCCTCCCAGTACGGTGGCGTAAGGCCTACGCATTGACCGGAGATATGTTGAAAAACTGGGTTCCGACTGTGCTCGAGCCGAACTTGCCCCGACTCGTGGCGGTGACTCGTTATCTTCCGCGCCACTGATGTTTACTGTATTCTTGTTTACAGGTAAATGTTCAAAAAATGGTTCAAATGGCTCTGAGCACTATGGG
This sequence comes from Schistocerca cancellata, assembly GCF_023864275.1. Lineage (NCBI taxonomy): Eukaryota > Metazoa > Arthropoda > Insecta > Orthoptera > Acrididae > Schistocerca > Schistocerca cancellata. The sequence goes on along the minus strand of NC_064627.1, from coordinate 184,207,604 downwards.
ACTTAACATCTGAGGTCATCAGTCCCCTAGAACGTAGAACTACTTAAACCTAACTAACCTAAGGACATCACACACATCCATGCCTGAGGCAGGATTCGAACCTGCGACCTTAGCGGTCGCGCGGTTCCAGACTGTAGCGCCTACAACCGCTCGGCCACTCCTGCCTGCCAGGTAATGGTTGCTATCGCGTGTCCGTTTTAGTGCTCCGTAATCTCTTGTACAGTTTCTGTCTCTGTTCGTGTTTTCCTTACAGTGCTGTGAACTATTTAGTGCTTACTGTTTCGAGGATTTACATTGCTTTTCTGTGTTCGTTACAGTAATGTATATATTTGTTTTACATTGTGTTTACTGTATAGTTGTGTGTGTTTTTTCAGTATACTATGAGTGAAACGTAAACACGTTTCATTAAAGGAAAAATTAATAGGGCTACCAAGACTGGACAGAGCAGAATTACTCCAAAATTTTGTCAATGTACTAAATGTAAGCCTTACTGCGATAGAAGTTTGGAGAAGAATTCGGAACGACTTTGAATCATGTACAGTGACGATAGATGGCGAAAACGCTCATAACAATCGCAAAACATTGAACAAGCCTGAACTTGAACTGCTTGAGGCGGCCGGAGTGGCCAGTCGGCTCTAGGCGCTACAGTCTGGAACCGCGCGGCCGCTACGGTCGCAGGTTCGAATCCTGCCTCGGGCAAGGATGTGTGTGGTGTCCTTAGGTTAGTTAGGTTTAAGTAGTTCTAAGTTCTAGGGGACTGATGACCACAGTAGTTAAGTCCCATAGTGCTCACAGCCATTTGAACCATTTTTTGAACTGAGAAGTTAAGTCCCATAGTGCTCAGAGCCATTTGAACCATTTTTTTAACTGCTTGAAAAGCATTCATCAAGAAAGAAGAAGGAAACCCGATATTTTGACCAATTATAAAAGAAAAGGTAATAGCATTGCACAAAAAGAAAACCGGAAGCCAAAAGTGAGTTGGCAGCTAATGAAAGCTAGATTAATCGCTGAAAATCCCACCATGGCATTCGGTTTGTTCCAATTTCTAGCGAAAATCTATCTGCTGATGCCGAGGCGGTTAAGGGTTTTTCTGTGCAATTTCGAGGAAATTTCGAAGAAAATGATCTGCTACCCTACCATGTCTACAACACAGACGAAACAGGCCTACACTATAAAATGCTGCCAAACAAAATGCTCGCCGCAGGCAGGAACTAAACTTTTAATTAGGCTATCCGTTGCTCCTTGCAGAAACACACAATTTTCCTCTGTTGATTACTGGTGAATGTAAGAAGCCTGGGACATTCAAAAACATTATCTTCCTGGCCGGTCTGTCACCAAAATCAAAAATCTGCTTGGATGTATTGCAATCTTTTCCATCTCGGTTTTTCGACAAGTTCATTCCACCTGTTGAGAAATACTTGAAACAAAAAAAGGCTACCTGTTCGTGCTCTGTTGCTGTTGGATAACGCACCATCACATCCCTCTGAGAAGAATTTAGAGAAAGGAAACGTAAAAACTATCTTCCTTCCACCAAATGTCACATCACTTATCCAACTAATGGATCAGGGAGTGATAGAATGGTTGAAGAGGCGGTATCGCAGAAAGTATCTCAACTTAATTTTAGAAAAGTCCCAATACCACTGCTGACTCGTGGGAGGTACTAAAACCCAACACGCTGCAAAAATATTGGCATAAGCTTTGTCCAGAAGTTATACTGGAAGTGACCAAACCGAAGGCGAGCAAAACAATGATACGCAGCAAACCGTTAAAACTGTAGAACCGAATGTCCCTGCCAGTGTTGTTGAGGGGTGAATTGCCCAATGTGACAAAGGCTATGAAAGCAGTGAAGAGCTCAGTGGCAACCAGATTATTGCCGCCATTTTGGCCCAAAATGGTGAAGAAAATGTGAACGAGGACTTAGACAATAATGATGACAAAGCCCCTACCCAGATTTCATACACCGACGCCAAGAGCGCTTTTGCATTTCCCTTCGGTATATCGAGAAAAACTCAACTGCAACTCCTATTGACATTTTGTGGATAAAGAAATGCAGGAACAGTAGAGCTAAGTCTAGAGTTTCATCAGCTACATAAGAGCCTTTAACTGACTTTCTTCCTAGTTTTTACTAATGTATAGGCTACCTTCAGTTTTTACAATAATGTCTCTATGTATGTAATGAATGCACAGTACAGTAAAACATACTTTAAACTATTGTTCTTGTTCAATACGTAATAACAACAGCTTGCAAATTGTTCACTCTAGAGAACAGTACACAGACGTAAAGCAGTTTAGAGATTGTTTGTTTTAATGTAAATCCGTATTATTCTGCACTTTCTGGTAATCCGGTATCTTTTGAGTTCCGACGCATACCCCAGTCATAAAGGTGACGGATTAGAGGGTTGTACTGTACAATGTTTTATCGAATTTAGATCCGTTATTCTTGTGTCATCCCTCCCACTCCGTCTCCCTGCCTTCTCTCCCTTATCCCAGTCCCACTAGCACCACTTCTTCTTCCCTCCCCCTCTTCCCACCGTTCCCACTTAGCGCCCCTCTCCGCACCACGCCTTCATTTGCCTATTTTAGCCATAGCCCACAGTTCCACAACACAGTATCCTTACTGTAGCTCTATATGGACACGACGGTTTGCTTATGCAACTAAATACACTCCTGGAAATGGAAAAAAGAACACATTGACACCGGTGTGTCAGACCCACCATACTTGCTCCGGACACTGCGAGAGGGCTGTACAAGCAATGATCACACGCACGGCACGGCGGCCACACCAGGAACCGCGGTGTTGGCCGTCGAATGGCGCTAGCTGCGCAGCATTTGTGCACCGCCGCCGTCAGTGTCAGCCAGTTTGCCGTGGCATACGGAGCTCCATCGCAGTCTTTAACACTGGTAGCATGCCGCGACAGCGTGGACGTGAACCGTATGTGCAGTTGACGGACTTTGAGCGAGGGCGTATAGTGGGCATGCGGGAGGCCGGGTGGACGTACCGCCGAATTGCTCAACACGTGGGGCGTGAGGTCTCCACAGTACATCGATGTTGTCGCCAGTGGTCGGCGGAAGGTGCACGTGCCCGTCGACCTGGGACCGGACCGCAGCGACGCACGGATGCACGCCAAGACCGTAGGATCCTACGCAGTGCCGTAGGGGACCGCACCGCCACTTCCCAGCAAATTAGGGACACTGTTGCTCCTGGGGTATCGGCGAGGACCATTCACAACCGTCTCCATGAAGCTGGGCTACGGTCCCGCACACCGTTAGGCCGTCTTCCGCTCACGCCCCAACATCGTGCAGCCCGCCTCCAGTGGTGTCGCGACAGGCGTGAATGGAGGGACGAATGGAGACGTGTCGTCTTCAGCGATGAGAGTCGCTTCTGCCTTGGTGCCAATGATGGTCGTATGCGTGTTTGGCGCCGTGCAGGTGAGCGCCACAATCAGGACTGCATACGACCGAGGCACACAGGGCCAACACCCGGCATCATGGTGTGGGGAGCGATCTCCTACACTGGCCGTACACCACTGGTGATCGTCGAGGGGACACTGAATAGTGCACGGTACATCCAAACCGTCATCGAACCCATCGTTCTACCATTCCTAGACCGGCAAGGGAACTTGCTGTTCCAACAGGACAATGCACGTCCGCATGTATCCCGTGCCACCCAACGTGCTCTAGAAGGTGTAAGTCAACTACCCTGGCCAGCAAGATCTCCGGATCTGTCCCCCATTGAGCATGTTTGGGACTGGATGAGGCGTCGCCTCACGCGGTCTGCACGTCCAGCACGAACGCTGGTCCAACTGAGGCGCCAGGTGGAAATGGCATGGCAAGCCGTTCCACAGGACTACATCCAGCATCTCTACGATCGTCTCCATGGGAGAATAGCAGCCTGCATTGCTGCGAAAGGTGGATATACACTGTACTAGTGCCGACATTGTGCATGCTCTGTTGCCTGTGTCTATGTGCCTGTGGTTCTGTCAGTGTGATCGTGTGATGTATCTGACCCCAGGAATGTGTCAATAAAGTTTCCCCTTCCTGGGACAATGAATTCACGGTGTTCTTATTTCAATTTCCAGGAGTGTAGCTAAACACGACAGTTATCTGCAATAATGTTCTACTTATCGTAAACTGATGCACATAGTTTAGGTCTTAAGTTTATCAACTTCGATCGAAAGTGGTAGTACCAAAAAAATATAAAGTTACACCTGAGCGGTAAAACAAATCAGAAATTTTAAACCCAACTTTGGTAGTGTTACGTTGCTGATGTCTACAGCTAAATTCATATATATTCTCCGCAAGCAACAGTCCATGGTGATGGGTACCCTGTACCACTACCAGTCATTTCCTTTCCTGTTCCACTCGCAAACAGAGTGAGGCAAAAGCGACTCTCTATGTGTCTCCGTATGAGCCATAATTTCTCATACCTTATCTTCGTGGTCTTTGCGCGAAATGTACGTTGGCAGCAATCGAACCGTTCTGCAGTTGGCTTCAAATGCCGGTTCTCTAAATTTTCTCACAAGGGAACCTCCAAATCGCACCCCCCTCAGATTTAGTTATAAGTTGGCACAGTGGATAGGCTTTGAAAAACTGAACACAGATCAACCGAGAAAACAGGAAGAAGTTGTGTGGAACTATGAAAAAAAATAAGAAAAATATACAAACTCAGTAGTCCATGTGCAAGATATGCAATCTCAAGGAAAGTGTGAGCTCAGGAGCGCCGTGGTCCCGTGGTTAGCGTGAGCAGCTGCAGAACGAGAGGTCCTTGGTTCAAGTCTTCCCTCGAGTGAAAAGTTTACTTTCATTATTTTCGCAAAGTTATGATCTGTCCATTCGTTCATTGACGTCTCTGTTCACTGTAATAAGTTTAGTGCCTGTGTTTTGCGACCGCACCGCAAAACCGTGCGATTAGTAGACGAAAGGACGTCCCTCTCCAATGGGAACCGAGAATATTTGATCGCAAGGTCAAAGGTCAACCGATTCCTCCACAGGAAAACACGTCTGATATATCCTATACGAAACTGATGACGGCATGTGCGTCACATCACAGGAATATGTTGTCGACCCACCTAACTTTTACTCTTGGCGAATGGGTAAAAAGATTCTACTACCTTGCCCAATTTAGGTTTTCTTGTGGATGTCATAGTCACTCCCAAAAAGTGATGAAAACATAAGAGTTTGTCAGATAAACTGCAACAAATGAATGCAACAGTTTCACAGTCGCACAGTTTTCCCTGTGCTCTGTCAAAACATATGTTTTTAACGTTTTCAAATTTTTCCGTGTGTAGACCGTCAAACGCTGCATATGTCCAAGCAAATCTGAACATGTCCTGGAATTTTGGAGAGCGAAGTTGATTATGTGTGAGTGCCTGAACTTTTATAATTGTCTGAAAATAAAAAAATTAAATTTTTCACTCGAGGGAGACTTGAACCCAGGACCTTTCGTTCTGCAGTTGCTCACGCTAACCATGGGACCACGGCGCTCCTGTGCTCACGTTCTACTGGATGTTGCATATCTTGCACATAGACTACTCAGTTTGTATATTTTGCTTATTTTTTTCATAGTTCCACACAACTTCTTCCTGTTTTCTCGATTGATCTGTGTTCAGTTTTTCAAGGCCTATCCACTGTGCCAACTTATAACTAAATCTGAGGGGGGTGCGATGGGGAGGTTCCCTTGTCAGTAGTGTTCCTCGAAAAGAACGCCTCCTGACCTCGAGGGATCCTCATCTGTGATCCGGAAGCCACTACAAAACACTTGCGTGTTGTTCGAACCTACTCGTAACAAATCTAGTAGCCCGCCTCTCAATTGCTTCATTGTCTTCGTTTGAGTCCTGCCTTGTGCGGATCCCAAACACTCGAGCAGTACTCAAGAATAGGTCATACTAGCGTCCTATAAGGGATCTCCTTTACAGACGGCCCGCACTTTTCTAAAATTCTCCCAATAAATGGAACTCAACCATTTGCTTTACCTAAAACAATCCTAAATTGCTCGTTACATTCGATATCGCTTTGTAACCTTATGCCCAAGTATTTAAACGACTTGCTGTGTGAAGGAGGACACTACTAATGCTGTATCCGAACGTTTCTGATTTATTTTTCCTTCTCATCCGCATTAACGTACGTTTCATTACATTTAAAGCTAGCCGCCATTCATTACACCAACTAGAAATTCTAAGTAATCTTGCATCCTCCTAAAGTCACTCAACGACGTCACCTTACCGTATACCACAGTGTTATCTCAAAACAACCCTGCCTGCCTGATCATTTATGCATATAGAAAATAATAGTGGTCCTAGATATTGTGAATATAAAATGAACACCACGATCACTGGAATTCCTCCGTTGTAAGTTACTGGTTCCAAACAGCAAAACGGAAACACGAAAAACAAAACACATTACCGCACCTAATACGTGCAGGAAACTCTTTGGCATTCTAAACGGGGAAAATCTTTAGCAATCAATAGGTTCTGAATAGTTTTCACGGATGTCTTCTTTCCGCAAAGTAGTGACAAGTTTAGGGCACGATGAAGGAGGTGGTTAGCGATAACAAACCTTTCTCTCTGAAGTAAGGCACAAATGCTCATTGATATTGAGATCTAGTGACAGTGGTAACCAGGGGAGAGACGAAAATTCATCCTCAGACTGGCCAAACAGGTCCTGGACGATACGAGCTATGCGAACAGGGGCGCTGCCGTCTTGGAACACAGGATCATCGTTGGAGTACAGGCACTGTATCATCTGGACGGACCTGATTAGCCGAACAATATAATTTGAGAAGTGAGTTTCTCCCGGCGTATCCAATATTCCAGCATCTTACGGAAATGAAGCCAGGTGATGCTGTCGACAGCCGATGATACATAGACTGGTGCTCCCTCTGTCATTTTCAATGCAAAACTGCACCAAGTAAGCACTATGCAACGTAATTTAAAAAGTCGCTTTGCAGAGCAATTACGGAAAGACAAACACATACACACAGACACACACAAACACATTCACACACACACACACACAGTGTAAAGACTAGTGCCACCACTCAACCAAAGATGACGGAAACGGAAGTTTCCGATAGTAGCATTAATTCTCTCCCTCTGTTTTTTTGACAAGAGGTGGACAGAATTCCATGCAGAATTTAAGCTAAAATCTCCATCTCCATTTAGAAGGTTACTTGTTAATGTACACATATAAAAAAAAGTTTTGCATCTCCTCGGTTCCAAAAGTTCCAGAACCCGTAGAGAAAATTGGAATAAAGATCAACATAAGCATCATTTCCGCCATTTATACTACTAATGAAAACCACACATTCCATGTTGTACCACCATACACCGAGACCTTCAGAGGTGGTGGTTCAAACTGCTGTATACACCGGTAGCTCTAATAACCAGTAGTAACTCCTCTTGCATTGATGCATGCCTGTTTTCGTCCTGGCATACTATCAACAAGTTCATCAGGCACTGTTGGTTCAGATGTCCCACTCATCGACGGCGATTCGACGTAGGTCCATCAGAGTGGGTGGTGGGTCACGTCGTCCGTAAACAGCCCTCTTCAATCTATCCCAGGAATGTTGGTTCATGTCTGGAGAACATGCAGGCCACTGTAATCGAGCGCTGTCGTTATCCTGAAGGAAGTCATTCACAAGATGTGCACGATGGGGGCGCCATGAAGACGAATGTTTTGCCACTATCCTGACGATATGGCTGCACTATCTGTCAGAACATGGCATTCACGCATCGTACAGCCGTTAGGCGCCTTCCATGACCACCAGCGAGGTACGTCGGCCTCACATAATGCCACCCCAAAACAGCAGGAAACCTCCACCTTGCTGCAAAAAACTGGTTCAAACGGCTCTGAGCACTATGGGGCTTAACATCTGAGGTCATCAGTCCCGTAGAACTTAGAACTAATTAAACCAAAATAACCTAAGGACATCACACACATCCATGCCCGAGGCAGGATTCGAACCTGTGACCTTAGCAGTCGCGCGGTCCCGGACTGAAGCGCCTAGAACCGCACCTTGCTACACTCGCTGGACAGTGTGTCTAAGGCGTTCAGCCTGACCGGGTTGCATCCAAACACGTCTCCGACGACTGTCTGGTTGAATGCATATGCGACACTCATCGGCGAGGAGAACGTGATGCCAATCCTGAGCGGTCCATTCGGCATGTTGTTGGGCCCATCTGTACCGCGCTGCATTATGTCGTCGTTGCAAACATGGACCTCGCATGGACGTCAGGAGTGAAGTCGCGCATCGTGCGGCCTATTCCGCACAGTTTGAGTCGTAACACGACGTCCTGTGGCTGGACGAAAGGCATTATTCAACATGGTGGCTTTGCTGTCAGGATTCCTCCGAGCCATAATCCGTAGGTAGTGGTCATCCACTGCAGTAGCAGCCCTTGGCCGGCCTGATCGAGGCATGTTATCGACAGTTCCTGTCTTCCTGTCCCTCCTTCATGACCGAAGAACATCGCTTTGGTTCACTCCGAGACGCCTGGACACTTCCCTTGCTGAGAGCCCTTCCAGGCAGAAAGGACCAATGCGGACGCGATCGAACGGCGTCTAGGCATTGTTGAACTACAGACAAGAGCTGTGTACCTCCTTCCTGGTGGAATGACTGGAAGTGATCGGCTGTCGGACCCCCTCCATCTAACAGGCGCTACTCATGCATGGTTGTTTACTTCTTTGGGCGGGTTTAGTGGCATCTTTAGTCAAATGGGCTGTGTCTCTGATACAATATCCACAGACAACGTCTATCTTCAGGAGTTCTTGGATCCGGGTTGGTGCAAAACTTTGTTTTGATGTGTGTAGTTCCGACCGCTTTCTTAATAACACTATCCCAAAAACTGGAAGTACATGCCAAAATCTTCGTGTTGTTATATTCTATTGGAAGATCGATCCCAAGACAATATTCTGCAATAGCAGATTTTCTCGCTGCTATAAGGTGCTATGCTCAATATACCGGTCCTCCACAGTCCTGATGGTCTGAGAAACACACGCCTTGTGTACGCGATACTACCGCGATCTGTATATGGGCATATCGCTATCACATGACTTTTGTCACCTGGCTGCATTGTTCGATACCTGTCGCTGCCTATTTCCCTGAGGACTCGGACGCTTTCTCTAAACAACAAATCCAATGAAAGTACCTTGGTTTTTCTTAAGCTTTGTTTCCACTACTAAGGTTGACGTCAGAACAGTCTCCCTGGTACCTTTAATTCTCCCAAATCCACAGTTATGATCATGTAAGAGATTTCGTTACGAGACTGATGTAGATATTTACCAAAATCTTCGCCCACAAAAGTGGCTCTCCTCCTACGCTAGCGCCGCGCATATTAACTCCCTGTTAATCAGCCCTGGGGCAGCAGTCTCGACTCTCAAACACGGGTGGCGCGCCGTTGCTCAGGTCTACCAACGCTGCCCCTGAGAGTTTATGTGGGTACCTGGCGCGCGGCGCACCGGCTGCTTAATGACGCCCGCAGGCTGGCCAACATTCCACGCTCAGAGGAGCACGGAGCGGTGAATCTCGCGAGCACGTAACGACCCCGCAGAGGCCTGCAGCTCGCCTTCCTTAAAGTCTCCCCCGATTTATGCGCTCATCGCTGCGATTAATTGCCGTGTGGCCACCAGCCACCTCCCAGAAGGCTGGTAATTTTACGGCGCGGTTCCGCCACCCACACGGCTGCAGATTTTCTGACTATAGGCCTGAAGATACTGCCCAAGTATGCGTGCAATGTAACGGCAAATCACAAGCAGTTAAACAAAATTCATCGTCGGGAGTGCCAAAGCCACGTCAAATACCCTTATAATGGATGAACAAAATACACTGCTGGCCATTAAAATTGCGATGACGTGCTACAGACGCGAAATTTAACCGACAGGAAGAAGAAGCTGTGACAAATGGTTAGATTTTCAGAGCATTCACCCATGGTTGGAGCCGGTGCCGACACCTACAACGAGCTGACATGAGGAACGTATCCAACCGATTTCTCATACACAACCAGCAGTTGACCAGCGTTGCCTGGTGAAGCGTTGTTGTGATGCCTCGTGTAAGGAGGAGAAAGGCGTACCATCACATTTTCGACTTTGATAAAGGTCGGATTGTAGCCTATCGCGGTTGCGGTTTATCGTATAGCAACATTGCTGCTCGCGTTGGTCGAGATCCAAAGACAGTTAGCAGAATATGGAATCGGTGGGTTCAGGAGGGTAATACGGAACGCCGTGATGCATCCCAACGGCCTCGTATCACTAGCAGTCGAGATGACAGGCATCTTATCCGCATGGCTGTAACGGATCGTGCAGCCATGTCTCGATCCCTGAGTCAACAGATGGGGACGTTTGCAAGACAATAACCATCTCCACTAACAGTTCGACGACGTTTGCAGCAGTATGGACTATCAGCTCGGAGACAGTGGCTGCGGTTAGCCTCGACTCTGCATCACAGACAGGAGCGCCTGCGATGGTGTACTCAACGACGAACCTGGGTGCATGAATGGGAAAACATTTTTCGTATGAATCCAGTTTCTGTTTACAGCATCATGATGGTCGCATCCGTGTTTGGCGACATCGCGGTGAATGCACATTGGAAGCGTGTATTCGTCATCGCCATACTAGCGTATCACCCGGCGCGATTGTATGTGGTGCCACTGGTTACACGTCTCGGTCACATCTTGTTCGCATTGACGGCACTTTGAACAGTGGACGTTACATTTAAGATGTGTTACGAACCGTGGCTCTAACCTTCATTCGATCCCTGCGAAACCCTACATTTGAGCAGGAGAATGTACGAGTGCATGTTGCAGTTCCTGTACGGGCCTTTCTGGATACAGAAAATGTTCGACTGCTGCCCTGGCCAACACATTCTTCAAATCTCTCACCAACTGAAAACGTCTGGTCAATGGTGGCCGAGCAAGTGGCTCGTCCCAATACGCCAGTCACTACTCTTGATGAACTGTGGTATCGTGTTGAAGCTGCATGGGCAGCTGTACCTGTACCCGCCATCTAAGCTCTGTGCCCAGGCGTATCAAGGCCGTTATTATTCTGGGTACTGATTTCTCAGGATCTATGCACCTAAATTGCGTGAAAATGTAATAACATGTCGGTTCTAGTATAATATATTTGTCCAATGAATTCCCGTTCATCATCTGCATTTCTACTTGGTGTAGCAATTTTAATGGCCAGTAGTATAAAACCAACCCAGAAAATATACTGACGGAAAATAATCGCAGCACCAAGATGGAGTTGGTAGGCGTACTTATACATCTGAAGGGTGACGTCTATTAAAATTTCGTGCCGGTTGTATAAGAGTGGCGCTAGTGGCGCCGCTATGAGGATGCAGAACACGTTTACTTTAAATACACACTGAAACGTTTGCGAACTGTTACCTTTGAGACTGGACGTTGTGAGCTGATGTTAGTAAAGAATGCCTGTAAGGCGACAACAGCAACCATTATCAACGCCTCACAGAGTTTTAACAGGGTTGTGTAATAGGATTAAGAGAAGCTGGAGGTTCCGTCTGCAGGAGGACTTGACAGGAATGTGGCCACTGTACATGACGGCTGGCAGCGGTGGTCACGAGAACGTACAATGGCAAGATGGTCGGGCTCCGGACGGCCACTTGCCACTACCGAAAGGCGAGATCATCATGTTTGGCGTATGGCTGTGACGCATCGTACTGCGTCTGCAACAGCAATCTGAGCAGCATTTGACACCGAAGTGACACAACGAACTGCTACATATCGGTTATTTCAACGATAGCTCCGAGACTGACGCTCTATAGAGTGCATTCCACTGCCCCGAAACCACCGCCTATTGCGACTTCAGTTATGTCAGGGGCGGGCAAACGTTGCACGCGGCTCATGAGCGCACAGCGCTGCACGTGTGCTGCTCGCGTGCAGTCGTCGACTGGGGCAGTGGCGACAGCCGGCAGGTTGCGGCAGTGTAGTACCGGGTAAGCTGCGGACATCGATGCGAAGCCACCACTACGTAGTGAACGTTGTATTTCAAGAACCGGAAAATGCAGAGTGAAACAAGGAAACGGAGAAGTGGAGATTTGCTATCTTTTAAAAAGTAATGGGAGAATCATTTTTTCTTTGTGCAAAAATGTGAAAATTCGAAATGTTTAATATGTGGCAGTACTCTCGCTGGTCAGCGGAAGTTTGGTATTGAACACCATTATAACAATTTTCAGAAGGACGAGTACAATTTACTGTCGGATTCTGAGCGGATGGGGAAATTGACTGAGCTTAAGAAGAGCGATCTGACGATACTAGATGAATCTGTCGTAGTTGCTGTTGTCACGAGAGATCTGTGACTTTCTTTCCCCATGTCTCTCATCTAACTGATTTAACATTTTATGGAGCATTGTTTTCAGTTTTTCAGGTCGACAACAATAATAGCCCAGCGGTACGTACAGTTATAAGATTGCGCTTAATATAGCGAGAGCTGCAAAACCATTTGCTGAATTAGTAAGTGTCGGTTAAGAGCAAACGTCAGAGATGAAAATTTAAGTAACTGTTTGCGTTTGTCTGTATGTAGAAATTTTGTTCCACACCACCTGTGATAATTAAATAAAACGCATAGTAGGTAATAGGTACTCTTTCAAAACACGACATCTTTCAAGCACTCCTACTAATCTTATTCCTTCATTCAATAAAGCAAGCTAGGAAACAAAATCCATTGCACAGGAAGGAGCGGACAGAAGGTATGGTGGAGAGGGGAGAATAGCGGGTGGCCTGCTTGCCCCTGTGTGCACGCAGAACACCTGTTAACTGCACGCGTGCAAGTGCACCGCACACGTGCAGGATTCCTGCCCGCCCCTGAGTTATGTCAAGCGAGAGCTCATAGGTGTGCAGGATGGAGGTCTGTTGTGTTTACTGATGAACGCTGGTTCTGACTCGGTGCTGTTGATGGCCGCGTGTTGATTAGGACGGGGCCATTTGAGGGCCTGCAGCGAACCTGTTTACGTGCCAGGCACATTGGACCTACAATTCGAGTTACGGTCTGGGGTGCTAGGCACATTGGACCTAGTAAGGTGTCTCTTACGTGAGAAAGCCATTTTTACCAGTTTTAATAACTTATTGTCTCTTATTGATGTATTCTTGATAGTTAGGAAGTGCTGTAGTCCGTATTCGGCCACGAGTCGGTGATCATTTCCTACCCTGGCTGGCTAGGTGACGAAGCGACCATATGTCGCGCGTAGTGGGGTGGGGCTCGGCGCTGGACAGTAGCAACAAGCGTCAGCCTGGGAAAGTACCGCCATCTTGGCGCCAAAGTCACCGATTTTCAAATAACTTACGGGTTTGCTGCGGGGTGACGTCGTTGAACACCGCCGAAATTTCGACAGGAGCACACCCTGCCATTCTCAAGGCACAAATGCAAGGAAGCGGAAATGTGCGAGCAAATTTAATACCTCGGTTTACAGAGGAGAAACAAGGAAGACACCACTCACAGAACAAGTGTCAAAACACAAACAAAGATAGCTAACATAAGAAATATCGATAGTTACTATTAATCAACAGGTGAGGTAGCGCTAATTCTGTCCCTCTGTTTTTTGACGAGAGACAGAGCCGGATTCCAAGCAGCATTTAAACAAAATCCACCATCTCTGTTAATAAGGTTGCTTGATAGTCTGATTTCAACAGCTTCCTTAATAACACTACCCCAATAGCTGGACGTGCAAGCCAGTATCTCCGCGTTGTTGTATTCCATAGGATGACCGGTGTCAAGGTAGTGTTCTGCAATATCATGCAACCTTATTAACAGCCTTATTTGCAGAAATTATTGCTTAATGACGTGTTTCGCCTTATTAGGTATTCATCAGATGTTCTACAACAAAGAAGAAAGGAAAGTATAAATAGGGAGAGAGACCTTGCATAGCTCGAAATAAAAATATCAAAGAAGCGCCTACGAATCATTAGAAAGAAAACTTAGGTTTGCTGTTGCGCTGTGAAATAAGCATACGCAAAATCGTGCTAACCGGCCGTGTATCTGTACAAGAATTGCAGACATCTGGCCTCGTTTAAACACAGTGTAGTGAAACAGACCACCACAGTTAAGCATTAGACTAGGCGCCACGAGGACTTAGTGGCGGAAACTCTCAAAGAAGGCGACTATGAGTAATTTTAAAATACGAATTTAAATGAAAGCATATAATAGAAATTAAAAACTAGGCTATCGAACAAGACATTTTAAAGAACGAATATATTAAAATAGTAAAAAAGTACACATGCTTGGATGTTAGGTGAATAACATTAGCATAGTAGCAAGTGAAGGCAAATAATGAGAGTGTAAACTACGCGAGTCAAATGCACGAAGTAAATATCAATAAAAATATGAAGAAAAAAATTCTAAAAGCCAACGACCAGCTAAGCAAGTATCGGAAACTGAGATCATGGAGTCAAAAGGGTTCTGATTTTTGATAATCAGCTGATCATTAAACAGTTGATCACAGACTGCACATGTAAAAAAAATCTTGTAGAAGATTGAGCTTCTTGACTTTTTGAAGGTAATCTAAAATCTTCATATTGCCCAACACAGGGTTTTTGTTCCTCGATGCTTTCAGATGCTCAGCGCATGTGGAATGGCCTTTTACTTGGTCGTTATTTTTTAATAAGCGTTCATTAAATTTAGACTTGAACAGCTTTCCAGTTTGCCCTACATGAAACATATCTGTTAGTGGACTATATACACTACTGACTGCAACAAATTTCAAATTTTCGAGTTCTGTGTTGTCAGATAGTGCACTGAGAGAAATATCGTGAAGACGCCCATTCACAGATTTAAAGTATCTTAGCTTTTACTGATGCAGATGATACGATGAATTGTGGGTGATCGTATCACTGGTTGTGGGCTTGCGAAAAATATCGAACTTATTGTGTTATTCACAAGATGGAACGGTAACTACAGATATCTGGGCATTTCTTCTAGATTCATGATTTCTTGCATGAAACAAATTTTGTGTTGCAAAGTGTTGAATTGAGCAATTGGAATGTCAACATGAAAATATCGCGTGCATAATGAAGACAAAAAGGTATGTTGTTAAGAAGGTTAGAGTTCCTATTAAAATATTTGCATTCTAAAAAGTTGAGAGGTAGAGAGAGAGAGAGAGAGAGAGAGAGAGAGAGAGAGTGAATGATATACTCGTTAGCTCTTGTTACGTGAAGCAACAAGCTTTATCTTGGCCGCAATAACACATTTATGGGACTTGACAGTAGAGTTCAGAGCCTGCAACAAATTGTTAAGCAAATACAGCAGAACGAAGACCGCTAACCACTAGTAAAGAAGCGAGGTGCATTTGGTGAGGATGAATGGAGTCTCACATAGTTACATCCCACCCATCTCTATAAGTACCACATTTCTCTAGCCCTGAATACTGTTGGTCGTTAGGATCGATAGCGTCTAGGTTTTAGATGCTTCATTACTTCCCTTTGTAATGGTACTTGAATTGCGTAACCATTACGGCACCTCACCTCAGCCTTTCGATACCAGCAATATTCTACTGTGTTTCTGTAAAGTAGTTAACATATTTCTGAGACAACATTCAGATTTTATCTCATTAATGTAGAGGTACTTTGATACAACGATATGTTTATATTGCAATGATATTATTCTTATGTAAATTCTTTCTTTTCCCACTATGATCTTTGACGTACTTGTAACTCTGATTTTTGGGCGCGTAAGCGGTTACTGGAGAGTCAAGTCTTGGTCGTCATGTTGAAAAGACGCAAATTGTAGCCAGTTTATGAAATGTGAACTTTAACCGTGAGGAAGATATTTACAAGTATGTTTTATATTGTGAAGTGATGTTTTGTGAGTTACGTGATGTTGTTGTTGTTGTTGTTGTTGTGGTCTTCAGTCCTGAGACTCGTTTGATGGAGCTCTCCATGCTACTCTATCCTGTGCAAGCTTCTTCATTTCCCAGTACCTAGTGCAGCCTAAATCCTTCTGAGTCTGCTTAGTGTATTCATCTCTTGGTCTCCCCTACAATTTTTACCCTCCACGCTGCCCTCCAATACTAAATTGCTGATCCCTTGATGCCTCAGAACATGTCCTACCAACCGATCCCTTCTTCTAGTCAAGTTGTGCCACAAACTTCTCTTCTCCCCAATCCTATTCAATACTTCCTCATTAGTTATGATACTGCAATAAAAATAATAAAAAAGAAGTGTAACTTAAATTCGGAGTGCTGATTACTTTTTTACAACACCATTGTGCTAACTTGCAAAAGTTTAATCTCCGAGAACGGTTTATGAAACACATCTATAAAACATTTGAATATCGCAGAATAACACCTAGGCCTCTTTGCATCCGAGCTTTGAATCATCACCACCTAGATTTTCGACGATTGAGCCATGAGTCACAATGAGACCAGCGTGGGAATCACGAAAAGATGTGTGCCTAGTTTATCCATTATTTCATGAAATGACTTTTAACTGTGCTCTAATGACACCTGCCACATAATATAACGTTGTTGTTGCCCGAAAATGAAATATTTGGTAGCGTGAGCAACACTACAATCATAATTAATTTTTGACCTTTGTTGTGGTAGGGTTGTTAGACCTTGAACATGCCTCTTGCCATTCCCCATATGGCAACATCCCAGTATTCATAATCTGACATTCATGCGATTTTGTAAAGGCTGCCACTACCACATCACTGATGGGGAGATTGAGGGTCTTCTGAGACCAGAAAATCTCATGGCGCTTATCGCACACATATCAGCATCACTGCTGGGGGAGGAAGTCATCCGGTGCCTCTGTTTCTCATCAATGCTACTGGCACTTCCAAGTGACAGAGCCTATCTGTTCAGTGGGGCCAGGATCAGCCGACTTCATGACTTCTGACAGTGAGGTACATCCTGATGGGTTGTCTTCTGGAGAGGGCTCAAGGATGTTTCAATTGTGGGGGGGGGGGGGGGGCACATTCTCAAGCTACAGCTAAACAGCTAAACCTGCAAACTGCCAGACAGGAGCCTCCAAGACTTCGTCTGAATTGTTTGTGTAACACACTCGGCAACCAGCCAGCCGAGTCGACAACAGGAGTCAGTGGAATCAGAACTGAAAATCTGAACCATAAAACGTTAATTTCCTAATTATATTTTATTAGTGCCAAACGACGCTATACAGGTTGTTGTTGTTGTGGTCTTCAGTCCTGAGAATGGTTTGATACAGCTCTCCATGCTACTCTATCCTGTGCAAGCTTCTTCATCTCCCAGTACCTACTGCAGCCTAAATCCTTCTGAATCTGCTTAGTGTACTCAGCTCTTGGTCTCCCTCTACGATTTTTACGCTCCAGTACTAAATTGGTGATCCCTTGATGCCTTAGAACATGTCCTGCCAACCGATCCCTTCTTCTAGTCAAGTTGTGCCACAAACTCCTCTTCTTCCCAATCCGATTCAGTACCTCCTCATTAGTTATGTGATCTACCCATCTAATCTTTAGCATTCTTCTGTAGCACCACATTTCGAAAGCTTCTATTCTCTTCTTGTCTAAACTATCTATCGTCCATGTTTCACTTCCATGCATGGCTACACTCCATACAAATACTTTCAGAAATGACTTCATGACACTTAAATCAATACTCGGTGTTAACAAATTTCACTTCTTCAAACCGCTTTCCTTGCCATTGCCAGTCTACATCTTATATCCTCTCTACTTCGACCATCATCAGTTATTTTGCTCCCCAAATAGCAAAACTCATTTACTACTTAAAGTATCTCATTTCCTAATCTAATTCCCTCAGCATCACCCGACTTAATTCGACTACATTCCATTATCCTTGGTTTGCTTCTATTGATGTTCATCTTATACCCTCCTTTCAAGACGCTGTCCATTCCGTTCAACTGCTCTTCCAGGTCCTTTGCTGTCTCTGACAGAATTACAATGTCGTCAGCGAACCTCAGACTTTTTATTTCTTCTCCATGGATTTTAATTCCTACTCCGAACTTTTCTTTTGTTTCCTTTACTGCTTGCTCAATATACAGATGGAATAGCATCGGGGAGAGGCTACAACCCTGTCTCCCTCTCTTCCCAACCGCTGCTTCCCTCTCATGCCCTTCGACTCTTATAACTGCCATCTGGTTTCTGTACAAATTGTAAATAGCCTTTCGCTCCCTGTATTTTACTCCTGCCACCTTCAGAATATGAAAGAGAGTATTCCAGTCAACATTGTCAAAAGCTTTCTCTAAGTCTACAAATGCTAGAAACGTAGGCTTGCCTTTTCTTAATCTTTCTTCTAAGATAAGTCGTATGTTCAGTATTGCTGCACGTGTTCCAACATTTCTACGGAATCCAAACTGATCTTCCCCGAGGTCGGCTTCTACCAGCTTTTCCATTCGTCTGTAAAGAATTCGTGTTAGTATTTTGGAGCTGTGACTTATTAAACTGATAGTTTGGTAATTTTCACATCTGTCAAAACCTGCTTTCTTTGGGATTGGAATTATTCTTTACAGGTTACACAACACCAAAGTGACGACGTAGAGTTGTCTCCTGTCGGTACTCCTCCAAAATGATTAAGGTGGATTTGATGGGATCGTTGTGATATCTCGAATGTAAAGTGGATGGGTAGGAATTTGGTGCTATCAGCGTACTGAAGGAAGCGGGCTGATAAAGGTGGTCTGTGCACATTAACTGCGTAGAGGATATAAAGAGGCGACGTAGGATGGAGCTTTGGGGCACCCCTGCTGTGTCATGGAAAGTGTAGCATCTGGTATTGTTGATAGTGACAAAGGATGGCCAATTAGATTAAAAGTGTACAAAAATCTAACATTGATAACTGTAAGTATGTAGGTCTGGAGTTTGAAAAGGACACCGGAATGCTATTCATCGTCATGGGCTTTCTTCATGCCAAGAGATGCAAAAATAGTAGAGGTGGTGAGATATGGGTCAAATGGTTCAAATGGCTCTGAGCACTATGGCACTTAACATCTGAGATCATCAGTCCTCTAGACTTAAAACTACTTAAACCTAACTAACCTAAGGACATCACACACATAAATACCCAAGGCAGGATTCGACCCTGCGACCTGGTAAGGGAGTCACGCTGATTAAAAGGATAGAATTGGTGTTGGTTCAGGGGTGGATGGAAATGCCCAGGGAGGATGGTTTCACAAACCTGAGGTATGGCTGATGTGTCGGTAAGGGGAAGTACCAGTTTGCGAAAAAGTAGGACTCCGGAGCTTCTATACTGTACGTCGTGTCCTGTTCGTGACAGAGAAAAATGCAAGGAAAAACAAAGTACACGAAATTACTCACAGTGAATGTCAGGAATAAATGGAATCTTACACATAACGACACAGCTGTGTCCAAAACGTATTTGAGTATTAAAAAGAAAAAATATGTATTTTCCATTTGTTATTTACTCTGTGCGGTGGCTTCATGCCGCCTATCGTCATCCAATGTGGCAGAGAAACGAGGGCAGCGAGTATGGAGAAGCGATGTTGGCGTCAGTGTGTACAGAGCTGCGCCAAAGGCTTCCGGCAGCTGGCGGGAAGGATCACAAAGGGCCTGCAATGCCGATAGGAGAGAGAGAGGCGAGGGACGTGGCCTAGATTTTCTCCCTACACCGCTTCCTGTCTCTGATCAGCCAACTCCTGTGCGCTCTGACATGCTTGTTAGCCGCCACGTCATACGAATCAGAGGCAGCTGGGCCCTCCTAGAGATGGAGTGATATCTTCTTTACGCTGTTTCCAAATGAGTGCAGCTTTTATCAGCAGTAAATGCGAGGGAGTGTTTTCCCGTACAAAATGTACTGCAGTGCGGTTGTGCGACATCCTCTACAACACGGGTGTCCACGGCGTGCCAAACCACTTGCGTGACCAGCGTCTGAGATATGCGTGGGCCAAGGATCAGCCTCTCTCTGTTATGCTCGATCCTTTTCGGAAGTACCCTATACTTCATACAGTGTGACATTTCATTTAGTGTTGCAATGCGGCATTTTTCGCTCGGCACGATACTATTCACTTCGGCAGAATCGCGGCGTCGGCGCTTTTTACCATTCGCTGTTTGTTCGTGGCTCCAAGGGCGTACACAGATCCACTGGCTGTCTGTACAAAAAGAAGCAGTCTAGTCATCAATCTTTGCAAGCTTTAAAAATGAATGGGAACGCAAGGGAGGGATGAGAATTCTCAACATGTATCGCGCAGCCGCATAATCAATGCGTACTGCAAATTTGCTATGAAACGACATTACAGCGCTATGCAATAAAAATTTAAGGATTTAATTGAAAATTACAGCGACTGCTAGACGGTATTCATTTTCCTCTATATTAGGAAGCACATTGTGCTAAATACCGGGTGATCAAAAAGTCAGTATAAATTTGAAAACTGAATAAATCACTGAATAATGTAGATAGAGAGGTACAAATTGACACACATGCTTGGAATGACATGGGGTTTTATTAGAACCAAAAACAACAAAAAATGTCCGACAGATGGCGCTTCATCTGATCAGAATAGCAATAATTAGCATAACAAAGTAAGACAAAGCAAAGATGATGTTCTTTACAGGAAATGCTCAATATGTCCACCATCATTCCTCAACAATAGCTGTAGTCGAGGAATAATGATGTGAACAGCACTGTAAAGCATGTCCGGAGTTATGGTGAGGTATTGGCGTCGGATGTTGTCTTTCAGCCACCCTAGATATGTCGGTCGATCACGATACACTTGCGACTACAGGTAACCCCAAAGCCAATAATTGCACGGACTTGGGTCTGGGAACCTGGGACGCCAAGCATGACGAAAGTGGCGGCTGACGACACGATCATCACCAAACGACGCGCGCAAGAGATCTTTCACGTATCAGGCAATATGGGGTGTTTTTGTTGTTGTTGTTGTTATAAAACCCCATGTCATTCCAAGCATGTGTGTCAATTTGTACCTCTCTATCTACATTATTCCGTGGTTTATTACGTTTTCAAATTTATACTGACTTTTTGATCACCCGGTATGTACGCATGGAGCAAGTGAAGAAATTCATGGTACTAATAGTAAAATCTCTGAAGTCACATGCATTATTCCACTTTCACTTGCAACAGTTTTCAGTATAACTGAACGAAGAGTACCGGGATTTTTTATATCATTGCAAAGTATGTTGCTTAACTCAGGGGCACATTTGGGACGATTTTTTATTTAAAACCCACTATTGTTGAATTTATGAATGCAAAATGGGTGCAGTAACGATAATTAGTCTGCACCTCCTATAGTAGTCCGTGACCAAACGCCAGCCATCCTTGATATTGCCTATCGCTTCTATCAGTCTAGCGTGATAAGCATTCCAGACTGATGAGCAATACTTAAGGCTGGGGCGAAAAAGTGTTTTACGAGTCTCTTTTTTTCCTGGATGAAAAACATTTCCTTAAGGTTCTTACAACGAACAACATCTTGGTCTTTGTTTTTTATGGAACCTCAGTTGATAAAAACGGAACTGTTATACAATAACTTCGTTATCCCTCTGTCTGTCCGGCTGTTAAGATCCCTTTTTCTCAGGAACAGGTATAGGTATCAACTCGAAATTTCTTTCAGGTCCCTTGGTGGTGTAAAAAATTTAAGATTGTAAGTCAATGCAATCAAAAATTACGTCCATCCATAAAAGCCCCTTTTTCTCGGGTATGGGCACAAGTGTCATGTTGAAATTTATGTCGAATATTAAGGTGTACGGTCCCTTCACGATGTTAATAACTTGAGCTTTCAAGCGAATGCAGTCGAGAGATACGGCCATATACACTGAAGAGCCAAAGAAACTGGCACACCTGCCAAATATCATATAGGGACCCCGCGAGCACGCAGAAGTACCGCAACACGACGTGGCATGGACTGGACTAATGTCTAAAGTAGTGCTGGAGGGAATAGACACCATTAATGTTGCAGGGCTGTCCACAAATCCGTAAAAGTACGAGGGCGTGGAAGTCTCTTCTGAACACCACGTTGCAAGGCATCCCAGATATGCTCAATAATATTCATGTCCGGTCAGTTTGATGTCCAGAGGATGGGTTTAAACTCAAAAGAAGGTTTCTGAAGCCACACTGTAGCAATTGCGGACGCTTGGGGTGTCGCATTGTCCGCCTGTAATTGCCTAAATCCGTCGGAATGCACAATGGACATGAATGGACGCAGGTGACCAGACAGGATGTTTCTATACGTGTCATCTGTCAGATTCGCATCTAGACGTGTCAGGTGTCCCATATCACTCCAACTACACACGCCCCAAACCATTACAGAGCCTTCACCTGCTTGAGCAGTCGAACAGTCCCTTGCTGATATCCAGGGCTCATTGATTCATGAGGTTCTCTCCACACCCGTACACGTCCATCCGTTCGATACAATTTGAGACTCGTCCGACCAGGCAACATGTTTCCAGTCACTAACAGTTCAGTGTCGGTGTTCATGGGTCCAGGCGAGGCTTAAAGCTTTGTGTCGTGCAGTCATCAAGAGTTCACGAGTGGGCTTTCGGCTCCGAAAGCCCAAGTCGATCATGTTTCGTTGAGTGGTTCACACTCTGACACTTGTTGATGGGCCAGCATTGAAATAAGCAGTAATTTGCGGAAGGGTTGTACTTCTGTCACCTTGAACGATTCTCTTCAGTCGTCTTTGGTAACGTTCTTGCAGGATCTTTTTCAAGACGCAGCGATGTTGGGGATTTGATGTTTTATCGGATTCCTGATATTCACGGCACACTCGTGAAATGGTCGTACGGGAAAATCGCCACGTCATCGCTACCTCGGAGGTGTTGTGTCCTATGCCTGGTGCGCCGACTATAACATCGCGTTCAGTCTCACTTCAATCTTGATAACCTGCCACTGTAGTAGCAGTAACTGATCCAAAAACTGCGCAGACACTTGTTGTCTTATATAGGCGTTGCCGACCCCAGCATATAATCTGCCTGTTTACATTTCTCTGTACTTGAATAAGCACGCCTATACTAGATTTTTTACGCTTCAGTGCATGTCACATACTCTGACATTCGCAAACTCACTCATCAGATCCCATAGATGAACTAGCTACATCCATGTCGGGCCTGGTGGTAGAGCAGTAAACAACGTGCTTGGCTACAGAGAGGTTGCGAGCTCGTATCTTGGTCGGACTATGGATTTCTCAGACTTCGTTTTAACCTAGCCTGCACCCCTTAACGATGTTTAGAGTCGACAGAAACAAAACGTGGTTTCGATTCCACTTTAAACTGTAGGCCCGTTTTTCCTGTTGGATAATTGGGTTAGGTTTAGGAACACGCAAATCGCCGAAGTGGCGTCTGATAGAAATACATGTATCATGTCATTGAACCACACTAAATTATTATTGTCACATAGGTATACATAGGTTTGTACGGAACCCTCAGAGCGCGAGGCCTGTTCGTAAACTTCTGGTTTTCAAGATATTTCTTTTATATGGTCATTCCGTTTCATGTCGCTATAGATGTTTACTACTAGGCATTTTAGGTTTGTTTTCAGTGATTGGTCACCAGTAGTGTAATTGTACAATAATGGATTTTTCCGCCTGCTTATGCGCTGTACGTTACATTTATTTATGTTCACGGTCAACTGCCAGTCCATGTGCCATTCATTAATGGTCTGCAGGTCTTCGTGTAGTTCGCTAGACTTTTCTGGCATTGATATCTTCTTAGAGAGAACTGCATTATCTGGAAAAAGCTTCGGGGAACTTCCATCATTATTTACCAGCTCATCTATATATTGTAAACAGTAGCGGTCCTATGACACTTTCTTGGGGTAGTCCTAAAATTATTTTTGTATCTGTCGATTTTATTTCGTTAAAGGCGACGTGTTGAGTTGTATCTACAAGAAAGTACTGATTTCAGTCACGTATCTGGTCTATACTAGGTAACTTGGAATTTTTCCCCCTCAAGCAGATACTCGGCAGCCACTGCAGAACTGGACGTAACCGTGCTTCCTTTTCTTATTCTTTCTTCGTCAGAGGCCGGCTAGGGATGACGTTGAAGATACAAGGTACCCTTCACGCATTCTTCGTTCACTGTTTTTGTCCATTTTTCCGCTGTGCATTTTCTCTCTTATCTGTCAGCAACTTCTTTGCCTTGCAAACATTTCCACCTCCCATTTTTGTTCCTGTATTTTGTTATCTTCAGTTTATTGCTTATTTATGTCAGCTTCTACTAAGCTTTGAAGTATTTCTAACCAGTTCGGGTTGGCTTTTAATTTTTGAAACTGCTATACATTTTTTCTTATCAGTCTATTAAGAGTCATTCTTATATATATCCAAAGAATAATTATTTCCCCAAATTTTGTCTTTAAACTTTTCTACATGATTTTACGCTTCTGCGTTACTTCCTGATTGAAACGTTTCTACTGTTGTTCTATTTTCTAATACCTTTTCACAATGTCATTCCTATTGCCTGATTTACTCATTTTCTTTCATTGTATCTACAGTTAATGTTTCTGACACTTAACATACGAAACACACTTTTCACAAACATAGCACACAACTGCTTTCGAGTCGTGGTTGCCTGTTAATCAAAGTTATCACTGTCATGTGGAAGTGGCCTTTTATCAAACCGCCTCCTGTACTCTTACTACAAGGTAGTAATCTCTTATGAGGGATAGGACAACCTTGTTACTTTGTATAATAAGTTGGACTTATTTTTGTAATAATTTAAGACCCATATTCAAATATTATTGGAATTAAGTTCCACCGCTCGTTGCTCTTTAAAAACTTTGTCCAATATCGTACATTGGCTTTTCGCCGTTCTGGGCATCGACCTGCGGCCTACTCCTTCCTTTTCAGTGGAAAATGTGGTCAGCACGCTACTTTAAGCTACGTATATCTGCTTTAGAAAAGCGGAGCCTTCATTCTTCTTCGAAGAGCTCCGTCGTAGTTCTGTTGCGGTTCATAGAGATTTGTTCATGTCTATACGTACTCCAAAGAGATTATTTTAACGGTGTTAATGATTCATTCAAGTTTCTACCTTGTCTCTGTTTTTCTCGACTTAGTTTCTTTGCATGTATTCCTACGAACGACTTTGAAATTTTAAACTCCTTAGAGTTTTCATCGCCCAGCCGAATCACCCACTCGCTGGCCATATCCATCTTCTTAGGACAGAATCGATTTCCATGTTACCTATGTGCTCATTTACGTTGAAGATGATCAACCACTATTTCTTGTCTTCGTTCTGATAGCCGCAGCTTAGGCGCGCAAAAGTATCGACTAAATTTTGTACCGCATGTATTCCGTAATATCAAGACACATTCCCACTACAAAGAATTCGCTGCTCGTTTCTTTGATAACTAAATTTCATCATTCATAAAACCTCTAAAAATTCCCGTTACCACAGAGCACCGAGTGTACTGGTGGTTGTTGACAAATGAACGGAGCGACAGATGACAGAGCGATATTTCAGACTACATGGGCCAGAGAGTTATAAGGAGATATTAGACGTCGCGGTTAAAGTTAAGTTTTCGATGTCGGATTTCATTTCATAGTTTTGAAGTTAATGTGCTGCATGGAGCAGTTTTTATATTAGAGCATGCGTGCGACAATAAAATACTGTTTTTACTGGTGGTGTAGAAACCTGTGCTCGATGTTGCAGATCTGACAGAAGTAAACTGTCATAAGAGTATTCCTTTTTCGTTAGACAACATACTTTAATTTGTTGCGGTTCCTTCACTGACGAAATTTTATTATCGACATAGATTACACTTTGTGGCCTTTTTTCAGAGAAAGGCCAGGAAACAAAGCAGTCCACTTTTTTCATTTTCGTGATGACTGAACTACAGAAAGAGAAAATTTGCTAAATTACCGATAATGTGAATTTGTAGAAATAGTATAACGGATCGTAATAAAGTACATGGTCCAGTCAGCATTAACGGATCATCTGTCAAAAAAATTAAATAACCATCTTCTCCAGGACAGACGAAATGGTTCAAATGGCTCTGAGCACTATGGGACTTAACATCTAGGGTCATCTGTCTCCTAGAACTTAGAACTACTTAAACCTAACTAACCTAAAGACATCACACAACACCCAGTCATCACAGATGTGTCACGGCCCATGGCACTACCCTTCATTCGATCCGTGCGAAACCCTACATTTCAGCAGGATAATGCGCGACCGCATGTTGCAGGTC
Source organism: Schistocerca cancellata (assembly GCF_023864275.1). Classification (NCBI taxonomy): domain Eukaryota; kingdom Metazoa; phylum Arthropoda; class Insecta; order Orthoptera; family Acrididae; genus Schistocerca; species Schistocerca cancellata. Next base: position 184,181,518 of record NC_064627.1, on the reverse strand, counting down.
CTGTACGGGCCTTTCTGGATACAGAAAATGTTCGACTGCTGCCCTGGCCAGCACATTCTCCAGATCTCTCACCAAGTGAGAACTTCTGGTCAATGGTGGCCGACCAACTGGCTCGTCACAATTCGCCAGTCAATACTCTTAATGAACTGTGGTATCGTGTTGAAGCTGCATGGGCACTTGTGCCTGTAGGCGCCATCCAAGCTCTGTTTGACTCAATGCCCAGGCGTATCAACGCCGTTATTACGGCCAGAGGTGGTTGGTATGGGTACTGAATTCTGAGGATCTATGCACCCAAATTGCGTGACAATGTAATCATTTGTCAGTTGTAGTATAATATATTTGTCCAATGAATTCCCGTTTATCATCTGCATTTCTTGGTACAGCATTTTAATGGCCAGTAGTGCATTTTCAGTGAGTCACATGTTTTTGAATGTTTTATCAGTGCTATTATGGACGCTATAAACATTCATGGAAGTCATAGATTGTTAGGTTGTGTGACGGCCACTTCCTTTAGTTACACATTTTGATTTGTACATCATCTCAGATTAATGTGAAAAAATTGTATAGCATCACAAATAATTCATAGTGCATAATACCAGTTATTGAGCACTAATCACAAACAGGAAATATATCAGAGTACAATATGAAAACATACCAAGGTCTGGAAGACCACGTCGTACATAGATATGGAGTTTCTATCTAATCGATGAGACAATACGAAACTCAATCATTATGGCAGTGGCGCCGTTCAGGAAGATAACTAGGCCAGCAGATGGCGGTACTAGTGAGCATTAATTCTTAATGGGGTAGGACGTCTTTAATTTTACAAACAAATTGATAAAACTTTTTCAGCATGACCAGAATGGATTGTGGATTGACGCTCATAGCAGTGAAAGTTCAAAAACAAAACAAATTTTTTTTTACATGTGAAATTTCATTGTTTTTTCGCTTACCATTGTCCGCAATTGTTGCTATAGGTACACTTTTCTTCGGAAGCAAGAGAGATTCTTCGATGAATTTTGCACAGCACGCAAATCATACTTACAGGGGTATGAAACTCTAGAATTTTCCCAATCTATTAAAAACTGTGGTAGAAATTGAGATAAGTACCTATAAAATTTGAGATTTTTCTGAACATGAAGTTTAAAACTTAACAGTTCATTCATTTTTTCATAAATTAAATAAATTCTAGGGTTAGATACACCTGTATGTATGGTTTGCATGCTGTGCAAAATTCATCGAAGAATTATGCAGAATATTGTACCTATAGCTACAAATGCAGTCAATAGTAAGTGAAAAAAATGATGAAATTTCACATGTAAAAAAAAAATTATTTTGTTATGTTTTTGAACTTCCACTGCTACGAGTGTGAATCCTGAATCCTTCCTGGTCAAGCTGACAAAGTCTTATGAATTTGTAAAAGTACAGACAGTGGAAATTAAAATGTCCTGTTGTGCCTCTCCTGCTCCAACTCTGCCCGTTTGACGTCCTACCGCCCCCCCCCCCCCCATCCCCTTAAGACGTAAATGCAGTAATTATAATCCCCTAAAAATGACCTGGACGTCGTGTATGATTACAGAACAAATGTACATCGTATCAAAACCACAGAACAGGGGAGAGAAGCCAATAGGAGAGAGTCAAGTAAAGACGAAAGAGACAATTCATGGGTCGGTAAGACGAATAAACTCTTAATTACAAAACACTTATTATTAACATGAGTATGTTAAAAGACACTTACATTAGCCGCGCTTATTGTCTTTCAGGTGACTCCTTTGCTATATATGACCTATTCACCCAAATCTCAAAATGTTTCACATCGTATTTTGATATGTTTCCTGTCTGATTTTAGCCGTCAGTAATTACTATTATTCACTACGTATTATTTTTGGTCCGTTACGGAATTTTTCAGATTAATCTGATGATGATTTATAAATCGAAACGCGTAATTAAAGAAAGGAGTCAGTACATAACCTTTGAATTCTATGTATTTTTCAAAGCCTCCATAATATCACTGATGCAATCCCCCAAATTATGTAAAATGGGCACATACCTCTTCCGTGACTTCGCGTCACACCTGGAATCAAAGTCTGTCATCTGCTTTTCCTACAGTTTGTTTTATGTTGTTATTCTACTTCGAGGGCGCTCAGGACTGTTACTTCCAGCTACATTACGGGAGTTACTTCCTGCGGAGATTTGTCACCAATTACGTAACTGTACAGTAGTGGATTTCTTCCACCATTTATGCGAAATGCGTTAAGTACATCTGCCAATAGCCTCATGGAATTTCAGAAGTGATCCACTAGATCATGCACAAGGGGTGGTTAAAAATACGGAAAAACCAAAAACAGAACACACACAGATGGTTAAAACGATGCAAAAGAACCGTTGGAATTCAAAGCAGCTTCCAGTCGTGTCGGAATGGATGAATACAGGGCTGTGGTGTTGTCAAGGGAATCTTACACTACTATTTCTGAAAAGTAGTGGCAAGTTCAGATGAAGATCTTCTTGCAGCGGTGTACCGTCGGTCTCTAGAAGAGCGTAGTGTTCCAAAGGATTGGAAAAGGGCACAGGTCATCCCCGTTTTCAAGAAGGGACGTCGAACAGATGTACAGAACTATAGACATATATCGGTAACGTCGATCAGTTGTAGAATTTTGGAATACGTATTATGTTCGAGTACAATATGGAGTATCAGACCAATTGTGTGATTGAATTGAAGAGTTCCTAGATAACAGAACGCAGCATATCATTCTCAGTGCATAAAAGTCTTCCGAAGTAAGAGTGATTTCAGGTGTGCCGCAGGGGAGTGTCGTAGGACCGTTGCTATTCACAATATATACAAATGACCTTGTGGATAACATCGGAAGTTCACTGAGACTTTTTGTGGGTGATGCTGTAGTATATCGAGAGGTTGTAACAATGGAAAACTGTACTGAAATGCAGGAGGATCTGTAACGAATTGACGCATGGTGCAGGGAATGGCAATTGAATCTCAATGTAGACAAGTGTGTTGTGCTGCGAATATATAGAAAGAAAGATTCTTTATCATTTAGCTACAATATAGCAGGTCAGCAACTGGAAGCTGTTAATTGCATAAATTATCTGGGAGTAGCATTAGGAGTGATTTAAAATGGAATGACCAAATAAAATTAATCGTCGGTAAAGCAGATGCCAGATTGAGATTCATTGGAAGAATGCTAAGGAAATGCAGTCCGAAAACAAAAGAAGTATATTACAGTACACTTGTTCGCCCACTGCTTGAATAGTGCTCACCGGTTTGGGATCCGTACCACATAGGGTTGCGGAGATGATAGATAAACTCCAGTGGAAGACTGCAGGAGAGACTCTCAGTAGCTCGGTACGGGCTTTTGTTGAAGTTTCGAGAACATTCCTTCACCGAGGAGTCAAGCAATATATTACTCCCTCCTACGTATATCTCGCGAAGAGACCAAGAGGATAAAATCAGAGAGATTAGAGCCCACACAGAGGCATACCGACAGTCTTTCTTCCCACGAACAATACGATACTGGAATAGAAGGGAGAACCGGTAAAGGTACTCAAAGTACCCTCCGCCACACACTGTCAGGTGGCTTGGGGAGTATGGATGAAGAAGTAGATGTAGAATATGATGGAGACTGTTTGCGGTCATTCACGCTTCTCTCCAACGCAGACCTTAAAGGTTCAATGGTATTGAGATGTGGTGACTGATAGCCAGGGAAAATGCGGCATGTCATCCTTCTGCTCACAGAACCAGTCCTGGACGATGCGAGCTGTGTGAGCAGGGGCCTTGTCGTCTTGGAAAGCAGTATCACCTTTGGGGCAACAAACATTGTATCGTGGGATGGAGCTCCTCAGCCAAACCAATCACATACTCCGTGGCGGTTGCGAGGCCTTGCACGGTGACCACGGGGACCATGGGCTACAACAGTATGGCAGCCCAAATCATCACCGAACACCCGTCGTGTTTCACTCTTGGGAGATAAAGTCGGCCACAAGTTGGAATCAGTATGAAAGAAGACGCATCCGACCAAATGACTTTCTACCCTCGCTCGATAGGGCATGCTTTATGACATCGGCATCACATTTTGCTGTTACTGGCACTTGCATCACCGTTGGGTGGTTTTAGAATTCCAGCTTGCCCTGCAATTCCCTACTTACGGAGCTCCCGTCGTGATGTTTCTGCGCTAACTGTTTTAAAAAGCGAGGTAAATTCTTTACCTAATTTAAAATTGATCAGATTTTGGTTATTCGTCTATGATTCCACACTATCACAACATGTCACAGCTCGGAAGGCGAAATCAGAACTTAAATTATCCCTAATTGTTTGAAATGACAGATAAATACCGAAGATATTAATGCCTCACCCACGGAAATGCTGCCCAAGGTTAACGCTCGGAGAGCACAGGAAAGCAGTGGTTGGAAAACTGATTTGCCACACGGTGGCACCGCACTCTGAGGATAGCGAAACAAACCGAAGCGTCGTAGTGATTAAAATTCTTCTGGGAATTATGCCGCGTCATTGCTAAAAACTGACAACAATAATAAACTAAAACCGACGTTTCGGCCGAATTGCAACGCCCTTCCTCAGGGCACGACTGGTTTTGCGTGGGGATAGGTGTTTCTATTTATTACAGACTATCGATATCTGACGTCACTGTTGTAAAACTTTTAATTGTCCCTTTAATATGATTGGCTAGTCATGACGTAAGGGAAGATGGAAGCAAAGAGGCTATTCGTGGATGTCCATGTCCTCAACGATTGGTAGCTGTCCGCCAATCAGCGTTCGGCTTCTGGTCGGCAAGTTTTCCTCCTGGTGTGCGCGGAAGTGGACTGACAGTTGCTGTATAGCTGTTCTGTGCAGATACGTCAGTGTCCTGTGTAGCTTCTGCCCAGCGACCGCTCGCGTCCGCTTAATACACTCCTGGAAATTGAAATAAGATCACCGTGAATTCATTGTCCCAGGAAGGGGAAACTTTATTGACACATTCCTGGGGTCAGATACATCACATGATCACACTGACAGAACCACAGGCACATAGACACAGGCAACAGAGCATGCACAATGTCGGCACTAGTACAGTGTATATCCACATTTCGCAGCAATGCAGGCTGCTATTCTCCCATGGAGACGATCGTAGAGATGCTGGATGTAGTCCTGTGGAACGGCTTGCCATGCCATTTCCACCTGGCGCCTCAGTTGGACCAGCGTTTATGCTGGACGTGCAGACCGCGTGAGACGACGCTTCATCCAGTCCCAAACATGCTCAATGGGGGACAGATCCGGAGATCTTGCTGGCCAGGGTAGTTGACTTACACCTTCTAGAGCACGTTGGGTGGCACGGGATACATGCGGACGTGCATTGTCCTGTTGGAACAGCAAGTTCCCTTGCCGGTCTAGGAATGGTAGAACGATGGGTTCGATGACGGTTTGGATGTACCGTGCACTATTCAGTGTCCCCTCGACGATCACCAGTGGTGTACGGCCAGTGTAGGAGATCGCTCCCCACACCATGATGCCGGGTGTTGGCCCTGTGTGCTTCTGTCGTATGCAGTCCTGATTGTGGCGCTCACCTGCACGGCGCCAAACACGCATACGACCAGCATTGGCACCAAGGCAGAAGCGACTCTCATCGCTGAAGACGACACGTCTCCATTCGTCCCTCCATTCACGCCTGTCGCGACACCACTGGAGGCGGGCTGCACGATGTTGGGGCGTGAGCGGAAGACGGCCTAACGGTGAGCGGGACCGTAGCCCAGCTTCATGGAGACGGTTGCGAATGGTCCTCGCCGATACCCCAGGAGCAACAGTGTCCCTAATTTGCTGGGAACTGGCGGTGCGGTCCCCTACGGCACTGCGTAGGATCCTACGGTCTTGGCGTGCATCCGTGCGTCGCTGCGGTCCGGTCCCAGGTCGACGGGCACGTGCACCTTCCGCCGACCACTGGCGACAACATCGATGTACTGTGGAGACCTCACGCCCCACGTGTTGAGCAATTCGGCGGTACGTCCACCCGGCCTCCCGCATGCCCACTATACGCCCTCGCTCAAAGTCCGTCAACTGCACATACGGTTCACGTCCACGCTGTCGCGGCATGCTACCAGTGTTAAAGACTGCGATGGAGCTCCGTATGCCACGACAAACTGGCTGACACTGACGGCAGCGGTGCACAAATGCTGCGCAGCTAGCGCCATTCGACGGCCAACACCGCGGTTCCTGGTGTGTCCGCTGTGCCGTGCGTGTGATCATTGCTTGTACAGTCCTCTCGCAGTGTCCGGAGCAAGTATGGTGGGTCTGACACACCGGTGTCAATGTGTTCTTTTTTCCATTTCCAGGAGTGTAATTTCGATCACCTCCCGTATTTTGCGTGCTCGCATCCACGATTCTTTGGCCAGTGCTCGGGTTTCCTGGAACCTGATAGGTTGTCCACAGTCACGGTGGTGTTCTGCTATCGCCGATTTATTATGCTGTTATAATCGTACACAGTGTTCTTTTTCTGCTACTCGTAAGCTGACAGGTCTCCCTGTTTCTCCTTTGTAGGTAGCTCCGCACTCACACCGTAGTTCGTAAACACCTGCAGTGTTAAGATTGTTGACTACATCCTTGGTGGAACCTATCATTTCGTGGATCCTAAGACTGCTTCGAAAAATCGGCTAGGCAACGTCCTCCGCCGACGAGGTTTCAAACCGATTTTATTATTGTTGAACTTCAATTTTTAGCAATGACGCGGCATAATACCCTGAAGAATTTTAATCAGTATGACACCGGCCGCGGAAGCCTACGTTCTTATAAAAGCGAAGCGTCCTTTGTAGAGCTGTTGGTACTCGCCTGTATTCGTTACTGAGTAACAACTACTCCACGAAACTGGAAGAACTGTATCTTTTCTGCCTGAAACGCTTTGTTACTCGCATGTTTTCTTCTCTTTACGATGTTTGTGCCAGACACTGGCCGAATCGTTAATTTTCTTAATGTCGCCATGTTTTATTTTCAGCCTCCATTTCTTGTCCTTCTCGGGCAGAGTAGGCATACTTGTAAGATTCCAAGTCCTTACACCCAGACACATTCTGCGCACGCAAAAGACGGCATGAATATCTTGTGAGAAAACTGTATATCTCCAGCATCACTTATTTCTACCTACCCAAGTTTTTGGCAAAGTATTCAGTTGGATTACAAAATTATATTTTGATCTGAGGTGAGTCGAAGGCTAGTTCCACACGGTGCAGTCATGTTAATGTGGCCGCCGTCTATGTTAAGCATCAACATGTAGTCATCACTCACAGACAGCGTGATTAGCCGAGCGGTCTCAGGCGCTGCAGTCATGGACTGTGTGGCTGATCCCGGCGGAGGTTCGAGTCCTCCCTCGGGCATGGGTGTGTGTGTTTGTCCTTGGGATAATTTAGGTTAAGTGGTGTGTAAGCTTAGCGATTGATGACCTTAGCAGTTAAGTCCCATAAGATTTCACACACATTGATCATTTTAACAGTGTGTGGCAGCAGTAGCTTTGGAATGTAAATAAGGCCTGTCGGAGGGAACTGGACAACAGTGCATTCGTTGTTGAGAAGCGGAAACGGAGCGATTTATCTGACGTTCAAAAATGCATGTCCAGTGGCTTTCAGGCCAAGGGTGGAAGCAATTACGAAACGGCTAAGTTAGTATAGTGCCCGCGTGCCGCCTTGGTTAAAGCGTACCGTGCATTGAAAAATGGCGCCAACCTAAACCCGCGCTAAGGCAATGGGCCGTAGACAACAGGGATCAACGACGGCTGCGGTGATGTGTATGGGAGAGTAAACGTGCAACTGTTGACCAACTGACAGCCCAGATAAATCAAGGGGCCACAAACAATCTCCTCAACGACCATTCAGCGAATGTTGCGGCGTAGGGGTCTCCGCAACAGGCACATGCAGCAATGCTGACTGCTGTTCATCAGCGACGAAGGCTGGAATTTGCAAGCCAGTCCCGCAACTGGGCGTCCACTGACTGGTGACAGGTGGCCCTTCCAAATGAGTCACGTTTTATGCTCCACAGGACTGAAAGGAAACACCCTGCAACAATCGTCAGAAGGCGGAGGCAGAGACATGGGCCGTGGAATGTTTTCGTCGCATTCCCTAGATGAACTCGGCATTGTGAAAGGCACTGGCCATTAAAACTGCTACACCAAGAAGAAATGCAGATGATAAACGGGTATTCATTGGACAAATATATTATACTACAACTGACATACGATTACATTTTCACGCAGTTTGAGTGCATAGACCCTGAGAAATCAGTACCCAGAACAACCACCTCTGGCCGTAATAACGGCCTTGATACGCCTGGGCATTGAGTCAAACAGAGCTTAGATGGCGTGTACAGGTACCGCTGCCCATGCAGCTTCAACACGATATCACAGTTCATCAAGAGTAGTGACTGGCGTATTGGGACGAGCCAGTTGCTCTGCCACCGTTGACCAGACGTTTCCAATTGGTGCGAGATGTGGAGAATGTGCTGGCCAGGGCAACAGTCGAACATCTTCTGTATCAAGAATGGCCCGTATAGGACCTGCAACATGCGATCGTGCATTATCCTGCTGAAATGTAGGGTTTCGCAGGGATCGAATGAAGCCACGGGTCGTAACACGTCTGAATTGTAACGTCCACTGTTCTAAGTGCCGTCAATGCGAAGAAAGGGTGATCGAGACGTGTAACCAATGGCATCCTATACCATCAAGCCGGGTGATACGCCAGTATGGCGATGAAGAATACACGCTTCCAATTTGCGTTCATCGCGATGTCGCTGAACACGAATGCGACCATCATGATGCTGCATAGAGAACCTGGATTTCGAAGAAATGACGTTTTGCCATTCGTGCACCCAGGTTCGTCGTTGAGTACACCATCGCAGGCGCTCCTGTGTGTGATGGCCGGCCGTGGTGGCCGTGCGGTTCTAGGCGCTTCAGTCCGGAACCGCGGGACTGCTACGGTCGCAGGTTCGAATCCTGCCTCGGGCATGGATATGTGTGAGGTCTTTAGGTTAGTTAGGTTTAAGTAGTTCTAAGTTCTAGGGGACTGATGACCTAAGATGTTAAGTCCCATAGTACTCAGAGCCATTTGAACCATTTTTTGTGTAAGATGCAGCATCAAGGGTAACCGCAGCCATGGTCTCCGAGCGGATATTCCGTCCTGCTGCTAACGTCATCGAACTGTTCGTGCAGATGGTTGTTGTCTTGCAAACGTACCTATCTGTTGACTCAGGGATCGAGACGTGGCTGCATGATCCGTTACAGCCATGCGGATAAGATGCCTCTCATCTCGACTGCAAGGGATACGAGGTCGTCGGGATCCATGACGGCGTTCCGTTTTATGCTTCTGAACCCACCGATTCCATATTCTGCTAACAGTCATTGGATCTCGACGTACGCGAGCAGCAATGTCGCGATACGATAAACCGCAATCGCGATAGGCTACAATCCGACCTTTATCAAAGTCGGAAACGTGATGGTAAGCATTTCTCCTCCTTACACGAGGCATCACGACAACGTTTCACCAGCCAACGCCGGTCAACTGCTGTTAGTGTATGAGAAATCGGTTGGAAACTTTCCTCTTGGCAGCACGTTGTAGGTGTCGCCACCGGCGCCAACCTTAATGGCCACTAGTGAATCTTAAGGAAATGAAATTCATCCAAGGAAGAAGGGACTTATAAAATACTTGTTCGAGCCATCTTGCATATTGCTCATCAGTCTGAGACACTTACGAGGATGGATTAATAGAAGAGGGAGACAAGGTCCTACGAAGAGCGTTTCGTCATTGGATCATTTATTCGGCGTGATACAATTACGGATATGTTCAACAAACTCCATGGCAGACAGTACGAGAGAGGTATTGTGCTTTGTGGAGAGTTTTAGAGTTCTGAGAGGGTACGTTCCGGGAAAAGTCGGGCGACAAATTACTTCCTCCCACATAATTCTCGCGAAACTACCACAAAGAGAAGATCCGAGAAGTCAGAGGTAATATCGAGGTTTACCAACAATCATCCTTCCCACCCACAAATGGAATAGAGCAGTGGTTCTGAACCCGGCGGTAATTACTCCCTGAGGGATAATCACTAAACAATTCGATTCTGTTTCAGTGACGAAACTGTTTTCAAAAGATCATTACTATCATCACAATTTTATAAGACACTTAAATCGATTATCTAAGTTAACAATAATGAGTTTTTCTTGGTCAGCGTTAATCCGGAGGAGGTTAGATGTTTCTCACATATTCCACCCACAACACAAATATGTTGTACTTTATCCTGTACATTGCTGATGATAAAAGTGAGACATGTACGTAACAGATGCTAAAGATCTTAAGAAAATGTGTTCTCAAAGTTGTAGGTAGTAGTCCAGAAATTATTTCGTTACTCGCTAAGAAGCAGATAAATTAATTTATTGACAGCACAACACAGCAGTAACTTTCTAAGGCTGCAACAGTATTATTATTATTGTTGTTGTTATTAATATTATTAGACTGGCTAGACACAAAGCATAAACAGGCTGAAATCGTCCAGTCTGCGCCAGTTCAGATGTAAGCAGTCCAGCAATCAAGCGAATCAAGCGATTAAGAAACAGTATGTATAGTGCATACATCTGAACTTGTTTGATTTTAAATAGGGTCGCAGTGTGCAGGTCAAGCTAGTGCCGCAATGGAGAGGAATAATACAAGATAAGTACGTTTTGTAGCACGCGTCTGCCCTCACTCACTGTGAATATTTAGCTAGTTTAGTTAGGTGCTTAAGTTGGTGATAACGTAACGGGTATGGGGAGAGGGCAACCAATGGCATGGTGGGACTGGGGAGGGGGAGGGGTACTAACTAATGTCGGATTGCACTCCGGAGGATTACTCTAAGAAAGGTGCGGAACCACTGCAACAAAACTACTTTCCGCCACACCCCGGACACCGGAAATTACCTTCCGCCACACACCGCAAAGTGGCTTCCAGAGTATAGATGTTGATGTAGCTCTCTACGCTAATGTATGCTTTGCAAGACACTAGAGATGAGGGATCCGCTCTTGAACTAATTCATAGAGCTGAATCTTTCAAAGGAGTGAACAATCAGTGATTCAGAAAAAAAGAACGGTAGCTCCAATCGTTTCCCACGGCAGAGAGAGAGAGAGAGAGAGAGAGAGAGAGAGCCGCGTGCAGTGTCGCACTCTGTCGGCGATCGTTTCAGTCGTACGTCCTGCCCTCTGGGCAGCTGATGCGAGCAACAGGACAGAGAGCCACCTAGCGGATAACATAGGAACTACTTGCAACAACCTGCTCGCAAGGGAACGGACGATTTGTCTCGGAGCGGGTGAGTTCACCGCTCCCCCCCACCCTCGGAACTCGCCCGTTCAACGCTCACCCCACCGTCTCGACTCTAGCCAGAGCGTTGAGCAAAGCGACTCAGGTATCACTCTGGTCGCTGCGGTCTCAGCTCACGCAGTAATACAGCTCGCGGCTCGACCTACTCGACTCAGCGCCTCTGCATCGGAGTTTGTCTCTACTGGATATTGTTCTTCATAGTAATATCGCTATGTATATTACATTATTATGTTATGTATACGTCAATTGTTTTTATTTTATTTTTATTTGTTTAAACTGATTAGATTAGGTTCCTGATGACTCCTCTTACTATAGGATTTTTATTATGGACACTCGAATTTACGCTTTAATTACGAGCGAACCGATAAATGTATCGCAAAATGTGATACACCAATATTTTCCTTGTTTTATTCTGCGTAAGGCTATATGCAGCACTTTCGTTTTACAGTCAAATTTATATTTTGCGATTTTAGGCGTCTTCGGAAGGAAACATTCACTTTAAAAATATATGGCTTGCGATGTATTTGTATGAGGTTAATGAAATTTTAATACATTATAGCCAAATATATTGTTAATGTAAATCTCAAGTTACGAAATTTTCCGATCACCCAAAAAACCACGATAGTGCAAAATAAATCAATAATCAAAAACTTTGTCATATCGTGGAAATTTCAATAAACAATACAAAATTCTTACTCATTATCTGTGTTCAAGATCAAAATACAGGTATAGTACTGGAATAAACCAAGTTTAAAGGGCAATGTGCCTTCCATTTATTTTCTACTGTAAATGAGTGGTGAGTCATGAAAAAGAGCTAATTCATTTCAGGGAGTGAACAGTTCTGATCCAATCTCTGAAAAGAACAGTTTTGCCCATCTCTACAAGACACTCCGTATCTGTGAATCTACTGGGACGACTGGAACACAGTTACTACATTAAAGCTTTGGTACCAAACAGCAGTTGAGCGGCGTTGCCTGGTGAAACGTTGTTGTGATGCCTCGTGTAAGGAGGAGAAATGCTTACCATCACGTTTCCGACTTTGATAAAGGTCGGATTGTAGCCTATCGCGATTGCGGTTTATCGTATCGCGACATTGCTGCTCGCGTACGTCGAGATCCAATGACTGTTAGCAGAATATGAAATCGGTGGGCTCAGGAGCGTAATACGGAACGCCGTCATGGATCCCGACGACCTCGTATCCCTCGCACTACCTTCGTTGCTAAATCAGTAGTTAATGTTTATTGTCGACGCTTTACTACTTTGTAGCACTACACTTCAAGGAAATACTTTCGTGGATGACTTCCTAACACTTAGGTTTACATATATGAGCTCCACGTCCACACCTTGAAGGTGCAGGTGATGACGACCGGCCGTCGTGTCATCTTCTGCCTGGCGACGTCGTGCAATTGCGGTATGGAGGTGATTGTAGTCAGCACACCGCTCTCCCGACCGTATTGCCGGCTTTGCAGACCATGGAGCAGCAGCTTCTGATGCAAGTAGCACTGCAATTGACGTGACGAGGCTCAGCGCACTTCGTAACACTCCTACCACCAAGGAAACGTTATTGACAGTGCTGGGTATCGAAGCCGCGTCCTTCGCATGGCAGTCATCTACGCTGACAACTCATTTACAGAGGCGGACTTAATACGTACACTATGTGATCAAAAGTATCTCCGCAACCCTAAAAACATACGTTTTTCAAATTAGGTGCATTGCGCTGCCACCTACTGTGGTAGTGAAGTGGAAACGTGAAGGGACACGTACAGCACAAAGGCGTACAGGCCGACGTCGTCTGACAGAGAGCGCCGACAGTCGAAGAGGGTCGTAATGTGTAATAGGCAGACATCTGTCCACACCATCATACAGGAATTCCAAACTGCATCAGAAGCCACTGCAAGTACTATGACAGGTGTGAGGTGAGAAAACTTGGATTTCATGGTCGGGCTGCTGCTCATAAGCCACACATCACGCCGGTAAATGCCAAACGACGACTGGCTTGGTGTAAGGAGCGTAAAGATTGAACGATTGAACAGTGGAAAAATGTTGTGTGGAGCGACGAATCACGGTATACAATGTAGCGATCCAATGGCAGGGTGTGGGTATGGCGAATGCCCGGTGAACGTCATGCGCCAGTGTGTGTAGTACCAACAGTAAAATTCGTAGGCAGTGGTGTTATGGTGTTGTCGTGTTTTTCACAGAAGGGGCTAATACCCCTTGTTGTTTTGCGTGGCCGTATCACAGCACAGGCCTACATTGATGTTTTAAGCGCCTTCTTGCTTCTCACTGTTGAACAGCAATTCGGGGAAGGCGATTGCATCTTTCAACACGATCGAGCACTTGTTCATAATGCGGCTTGTGGCGGAGTGGTTACACGACAGTAACATCCGTGTAATGAACTGGCCTGCACCGAGTCCTGACCTGAATCCTACAGAATCCATTTGCGATGTTTTGGAACGCCTTCTTCGTGCCAGGCCTCACCGACCGATATCGTTACCTCTCCTCAGTGCAGCACTCCGTGGAGGATGGGCTACCATACCCCAAGAAACCTTCCAGCACCTGAGTGAACGTATGCCTGCGAGAGTGGAAGCTGTTATCGAGGCCAGCACCATGTTTAATTCCAGCATAACCGATGGAGGGTGCCACGAACTTGTAAATAATTTTCAGCCGTGTCCGGATACTTTTGATCACATAGTGTGCAAATTGTGCTGGCCGGAGTGGCCGAGCGGTTCTAGGCGCTTCAGTCTGGAACCACGCGACCGCTACGGTGCAGGTTCGAACCCTGCCTCGGGCATGGATATGTGTGATGTCCTTAGGTTAGTTAGGTTTAAGCAGCTTTAAGTTCTAGGGGACTGATGACCTCAGATGTTAAGTCCCATAGTGCTCAGAGCCATTTGAACCATTTTTACAAGCTGTTCAAAAAATAGTGTCACTTATTTCTATAGGATGCAGTATTGGTCAAAACTAGAAGAAAAGTTCCTGTGGCTATTTGTCTGGAAACAAATATCTGTTGATACGCACAGATCTGTCATCACAGTCCCACTTGGTATGTAGAAGCAGACGCCATAGGCGGTGCTGCATTTGATTAGAACGTATCCTGACACACCCTCTAGCTCTTTTGGCAGTGAATCAAGGACGCATTCAAATACCCTGCCTGCACTCGGATCGCGTCACATACGGTGGTCACACGCTTCTATAATGTGTAACGTCCGCAAGTTGTTGAAGGTTTGACCAATGTCATTAAATGTCCTCATAGGCATAAATGCAACGGATTCATGTCTGGCGAATGAGGAGGTCATGCTACTGGATCTCCTCGAACAATCCATCCCCCCTGAAACGTTGGGCTGAGGTTGTGAAGCAAAATGGGACGGTGCCCCGTTGGGTATAAAACACAATCGTTGTCTTCCTGCAAGGGGTACGTCCTTCAGTGGCACCGGTAATTCACCGCACAGGAACCGATATACACAGCAGATATGTTAAAGTCTGTGGCCTTTGAATCCTGCCCACACACTGATACAGAAGCGATCCTGATCTCTAACCTCCATGACTGCTCGGGGATTTGAATTTGCCCACATCTGCGCATTATGGTAGTTTTCTACTTCATACCCTGCAAATCCTGCTTCATTTGTAAACAAAATGCAGCCTGTAAACCGTGCATCTTTCAACAGGCCATAACTCAATAGGTATTCGTTTCTGAACGTATCTTTATAGGAACTTTTAAACTATTCTTGACAAATACAGTAGTGGAAATCATTATAAAGGCATGAGTGTTTATGAATGAAACACACATAACGCCGGCGTAATATTCTACAATATGTATTACTTGTTACACGAACCGGGTTTTAGCTGTTAAACGTGGTCATCAGGTACAAAGATGATGATGGCGAACAAATAATAAATAAAATAGAATATTAAAGAGTTGTTTTGTATATTTCATTCATAATGTATCAAATATTCTACCAAGAATCGGCGCAACAATCAATCAATGCATGAGTATTTGTAGGAAAATTAGCATTGTCGGTTGGAGTAGTTGCGCGCGGTGTATACGCAGTAGTATAAGATCCAGTGTACTGACAAATGTAGTCGACTGGTATCACATTTCATGTCAGATGTACAGTATAGAACAAGACATAATCGATTCACGTAGAAGAGGGGGGAACTCAGTATAAAGGCAGTCGGTTCTCTGTGGTCTTCGTGTGGGCGTATGCGCCTTTACTGCAGATGAGAAACTTACAACATTATTGACAGTGCGTGTTGTGTACATAAACCGCGACTGCAACATTGTCATGCAGAAAACAGTTATCGTGAGACAAGAAAGGAAAAATTGGTGCTTACAAGGAAATGTGACTCTCTAATCGTCAAATTACCGAAAAGTACAGTCATCGATAATTTCGTTAGATTGGGAGCACGATAACGGCAGAACGTAAAATATGGGCTCGTCACAAAGCTATTTGAGGCATCGAAACGGTTCCTTTTGTGCAAAGCAATAACCACAAACTGTTTTTCTTCTCAACTTGTTGCTGCTTTACTGTTGTGAATAACGGCTGACGTGTACGCAAATTCTTGTATTCAATAAATAACAGAAGAAACCTGCTCTAACATCCAAACATAAAGACGCCACATTGGAGATGGTGAAAAACATATTTGACTTCAGAATGGGATAAAGTGAGACTCAGTGATAAGAAGTAGTTTAATTTAGATGGGCCGGACGGATTTCATTATTATTGGCGTGATATGAGAACAGAGCAGCAGGAGAGACGGGCAGAAATTTTGTTGATGAAAGTGTTATGATGTGGGCAGGAGTCTGCACTGAAGGCAAATCACACATTGCTTGGATCTGAACTACAATGAACTCCAACGTGTACACTGAGATGCGATACACAGAATCAATTAGAATGTATGAGTACCTAGCGAATGAGAGTCTAATGCATCTGTGTAGTTTCTACTGCAACCGAAAGTGATTTCAAGACACAAATATCAATGTCTTGCCCTGGCTTGCACGTAGAGTGGGATATGAACCCCGTAGAAAACCGTTGGGGTATACCAGTAGCGTGTGTTTATCGCAATAGAAGACCTGCAAGAGCTACAGATCCTACAGAAATCAATCCTGAAGGGCATTTCTAAGATAATTAGAAAGGACACAGGTTGGACCAAATACTAAAAATACAATAAAACAAGAGGACAGTGAGTTTTTCTATACCAATTTCCACCCAGGAAATGGAAACGCTTTTACTCGTGTTTTGAAAGAAATTATGTAATTCCGTTATGATTGTTTGTGTCATATAAGTGTCTACCACGCCCATAACAAAATGTTCAAATGTGTGTGAAATCTTATGGGACTTAACTGCTAAGGTCATCAGTCCCTAAGCTTACACACTACTTAACCTAAACTATCCTAAGGACAAAGACACAAAACCAAGCCCGAGGGAGGATTCGCACCTCCGCCGGGAGCAGCCGCACAGTTCATGACTGCAGCGCCAAGAGATGTTTGGTTTGTGGGGCGCTCAACTGCGTGGTTATCAGCGCCCGTACAATTATCCAATCTTTGCTCAGTCCAATTTCGCCACTTTCCTGGGTGATGATGAGATGATGAGGACAACACAAACACCCAGTCATCTCGAGGCAGGTGAAAATCCCTGACCCCGCCGGGAATCGAACCCGGGACCCCGTGCTCGGGAAGCGAGAACGCTACCGCGAGACCACGAGCGGCGGACACACTGCAGCGCCAAGACCGCTCGGTTAATACCGCGCGACACTCCCATAACAAATTCGATACACTATGCTCCCGGTATTGTGCTCTTGCTTTTGTTGGAACCCTGCCTTTATACTGATATTCACTACTGTACTGTTACCTGTAGGTACATGTGATACATTGTCTTAAATGCCCTGCACGCATCTAGAAACGAGCGAAATGCGACTACGGTAAACCTACATGTTCTTGAAGCAGTCGGAGAGGAAACGGAGCGAGGTGGCGCAGTAGTTAGCACACTGCAATGGCATTCGGGAGGACGACCGTTCAAACCCGCGTCTGGCAATCGTGATTTAGGTTTTCCGTGATTTCCCTAAATCGCTTCAGGCAAATGCCGGGATGGTTCCTTTGAAAAGGGCACAGCCGACTTCCTTCCCCCTTCTTCCCTAATCCGATGGGACCGATGACCTCGCTGTTTTGTCCCCTCCCCCAAATCAACCAAGCAACCAGAGAGGAACACAGGCTTTTAAAAATTCGTCGACGATGAGGTCACTAGAAACGGAGCACACCTCAGGATTGGCGAAGAACGGTGCAGGAAAATGGTTATGACCTTTCAAAGGAAGCATCCTGGCATTCACTGTGGTGATATCGGGAGATCACGGAATATCTAAATCAACCACAGAATATTTAAATCAAGATCGTCAGACGATCACCTGAAATGAAGCCCTCTCGAATACGTGGTCACTGTTTTAACGCTGCGCCATCTCCTCGATTGGCATATTGTTGAGTGATGCCAGGAAACGAACAGCGCCCACTTAGAAAACACAATGCACCAGAACACCTTGGATATAATTGTTTACTCTCGCCTTGCTTGGCTTGAACACTTTGAGTTCTCCATTCCTACGGGACGTCTCGAGTGCCACACAAATACTGCATGAGACTAAAGGCAAAACTCCTCCCTGTTGCAGCTGGCATCCCTTTTCTCGCCTCTTGACGCGTCGTCCATTTATCACTCGCGAAAACGGCCGCATTTCATCTGCAGAGTGGTAATGCGGCAGTAGAGGCAGAGCAGTAACGGCTCCGGCTCATATTAGTAATACATGCGCCCCGTTCGGCCTACTCTCGCGCCAACAGTTCTGCCAACGGCGCCGAGTATAATGGGAACAATTTATAAGGAGTCCCGGCTGAAAGGGGCGGCGTTATTTGACGGCCGTTAGACGGCGATGAGTTTTAACAGGTGCTCCCCGGGCGCCCGGTATTTCCCCGGCGACTGCCGGCAGTTCTGCCAACTTCTGACGTCTCATGAAAATTTCAGGCCCGCGTCCGGAAGCCGCCCAGCCGCTGACAGCTGTTTCGCCTCCGCAGGCCCGGCCAGCCACTGGTGGGACTTTTGGCCCCTAGACCTGTCTCTTAAACATCTCAGAACATTGACAAATACATACTGCACAACCCAAAAGTAAAGAGAGAAGTGCGAGATGCCTCTAAAGAGACAGAAAAAACAGAGGAAACCTGTATTCGTATCCTCAGTTGTCCCCAGAGCCCCACTATACACTTGACCTAGAATGCACAGTAGGTACCACACTCAAACGTGTGCGCGCTGACGTCATCACCGAACCTCTCCTCGGCTCTCCTTCTAGAGTTAATTGGCACACCACGCACACATTTTTAATCATATGAATTGTGAATACAATCGGAGTTTTACATGTTATAATATATTTGCTAGTTAAACATATAAAAAAGTTTCTTGACTTTATAACTTTTTCTTCATGTAAGGCTTTGTTTCAGAAATATCTGAGGGACTGTTTGTTTTCTAGGCTATTGGTGAGTGAAATACTGCTAAGAAACCTTTGAAGGGCGTGAACGCCTTGTTGACAGTCAGATGAAGAAATCTCAAACGGTTCAAATGACTCTGAGCACTATGGGACTTAACTGCTGAGGTCATCAGACCCCTAGAACTTAGAACTACTTAAACCTAACAAACCTAAGGACGTCACACACAGCCATGCCCGATGTAGGATTCGAACATGCGTCCGTAGCGGTCGCGCGGTTCCAGACTGTAGCGCCTAGAACCGCTCCGCCACCCCGGCCGCCAAGAAATCGAAAATCTTTTACTTTGAGACTATAATGTAAATCTGCACTCTTTTGCTCAGGTTCCTTCATTTCTTTTTTCGATAATTATACCATCTACATATTGTAACGGGACATCCTCCTCTAGCATTACTTTTCATCAACAGTAGTCGTCGATACCAGTGTTATTTTTTGAATTTTGGACAGGTCAGTATCATCTCAGTTGCTTTTCTTAAAATCTTCACATAATTTGATACACAGTATGTTATATATCAAGCTAAAATTTATGAAAAGTAATTACTTAAAAAATATTTTAGTTTCGATGTTATAATCGATAAGTAATAGTTCAGAATGTAAAGTTAAAATTATTCGTTTTAGAAACGTTTGAAATTACGAAATATGTGTTCACTTTACTTTTCTATTATTAATCACGCAATCCTATACTGTCTACTAATTTTATTTCGGGATTCATTTATGCAATAATAATCGAAATTAATATTGTAACGAAAAAACAAAATTCATGACAAATATAAAAAATGCACCAAAATACATAGAAACACAAATAGGTAAAATAGAGCGAATAAATAAATTTAAATATCTTGGATAAACTACACAACAGAATGGACTAGAAAAATCTGCAATAGATGTAAGAATTAACAAAATGGAAAGAGCATATGGTTTGACCAAAAATATTTACAACAAGAAATGTATATCTAGAAAAACAAAACTAAAACACCACACCACAGTGGTACGACCAGAATGTTTATATGGATCTGAATGCCTAACGATGAACTATCAGATGGACAAACTAGAGGTACTGGAAAGAAGGATTATTAGAAAAATAATAGGTGCAATGGAAACTGCCGATGGTTGGAAAATAAGAAGTAATGAGGAGATCTACAAAAATATAAAGAAAATATCTGAAGTAATGGCCAAACGAAGATTAACCTTTTTTGGACATCTCTACCGAATGGATGGAAACAGACTAACAAAACAAATACTCCTAGATTTCTGGAAGAAGAAATCGACAATAGCGTGGATTACAGAAGCAAGAAAAGATCTTGAAAGAAACAACATAAAAGAATCAGAAATGGCCGAAAGAAACCGTTTTAAAAACAAAATACTAAATTTGAAAGGCTTTCAAAGCAGAAGAAATAAAAAATCGGGAACAACATGGACAGAAGAAAGGAAGAGACTACATGGGGAGAAAATGAGGGAGTACTGGAAAAATAGAAAACAACGACAAAAGAAGAAGAGGAACTGAAGTTTTTTACGTGGTCCTAGTTGGTCAATACGATTGTAAAAAAAAGAAAATGTAACGAAAAGAAGTGGAATTCATGGAATTCATTTGTTGAGGAAAATTGTAAACCCTTTGGGATATTGTTATTTCCGCAGAGTGTGGGAGGCGTAAGCTTGCTTCTGATACGATCGGACGTATTTTTGTATAATAGGTGCGAACGATGTAAGTACGGCTGTGTTAATGTGCAAAATCAAAATACTGTATTATATACTAAAATGTGAATCAGTGGAAAAGATATTTATGTTAAAAATTCTGCAATTACTATTTTCCAATTTATCTAGATTACCTGTGAGGACCTGGTGTTCGATTTGCAGCTTCAAGAATGAGAACCCTAGACAAGAACTGTAGCCATCTCATCACGACAAGCTAAGTAAACTTGAATGTTTATTGTAATCTTCGTTCCTCTCAAATCTTTATAACATATTTTGCTTATTAATTACTTGTAGTGGGCATTGTTTGATGTGGACGATAGATGAAAGAATGAAGGAGGGGGGAGATTACGATCTACATATACATCCTCCAAGCCACCTTAAGATGTGTGGCCGGGGGTACTTTGTGTACCAGTGCCACTCAACTTTTCCCGTTCCAGTCACGTATGGTTCGCGGCAAGAACGACTGCTGGTAAGCCTCTGTGTGCGCTGGAATCTCTCTGATTTTATCTTCATGGTCTTTTTGCGATATACACGCAGTGGAAACATTATATTTCTTTGCGCTTCTAGGAATGTACGCTCTCGGAATTTTAACGGTAGACCACCTCGTGACACAGAACGTCTGCCTTGCAGTCTCTGTGACCGGAGTTGACTGAGTATCTCCGTAACGCTTTTGCGTGTACTAAATGTACCTGTAACGAAACGTTCTGCCTTCTTTGGATCTTACTTTTTCCTCTGTCAGTCCTATGTGATACGGATCCCGGACTGAGAAGCAATATTCAAGTACTAGCGGGAAAATGCTTCTATCGGAGCACAAAAAATGCGAACATGTTCCTGTTTATTTAATAGACTCTGACTGAAGAGTGTGGTACCAGGTGCCTCATTCTACCTCCATCACCACTTTTAAAAATTTCCCCAATCAATTTGGCATGCAATATATTCGCGGAATTTTTAACACACAATTCACCTCAAACTCCCACAAGGTCCTGTAACTGTAACTCGCTCAAACTCACTACTACATCGCTGTAAGTTGCTCATACCAATCCACTTCAAGTTGCACATTCTCACTCTCTGGTTCAGCCCAACTCATTGTCATTACCTCTTTTTGTCTCCCTGTAATTGTCTCCATCTTACAGCCACAGACCCTTTCGTTTTGGTTTGCTACTACACCCTCCTCTCACTATTGCTGCCCCCCCCCCCCCCCCTCTCGCTCTCTCTCTCTCTCTCTCCGCAGCTCGTGGTTTTGCGGTAGCGTTCTCGCTTCCCGCGCACGGGGTCCCGGGTTCGATTCCCGGCGGGGTCAGGGATTTCCTCTGTCCCGTGATGACTGGGTGTTGTGTGTCCTTCATCATCACTGACTCACAAGTCGCCGAAGTGGCGTCAACTAAAAAGGACTTGCAATACGGCGGCCGAACTTCCCCGCATGGGGCCTCCCGACCAACAATGCCATACGATCATTTCTCCTTCGCTCTTTCTATAACACAATCACTCTCTAATGTCTTCCAGTGTTTTTTACTTTTCCGTGTCTTTGCCACTGCGACCGTCTTGGTTCAAATGGCTCTGAGCACTATGGGACTTAACTTCTGTGGTCATCAGTCCCCTAGAACTTAGAACTACTTATACCTAACTACCCTAAGGACGTCACACACATCCATGCCCGAGGCAGGATTCGAACCTGCGACCGTAGCGGTCGTGCGGGTCCAGACTGTAGCGCCTGGAACCGCTCGGCCAGCCCGGCCGGCGAGACCGTCTTGCTCCCTCTCGGCATAGAAAAACGAGAATATGTTCGCATGCCAAAATTTTTGGAAACATTTTTAAAGGTGCTGACAAAGGTATTGTGATGCAGCTGGTACCCCTCTTCTGAATCAGAATCTTTTAAATAAACAGGAACGGAGTCGCTTTTATGTGCTCCGTGTGAATTTATCGTCTTTCAGGAACGACGTTGCGTTCATTTTATACTTGGAAGTGGGATCTGAATGAAACCCGAAGTAGAAAGCTCTGAAATATTTAGCGAAGCGTGCAACGTGTATCGGAAAGACGGATTAGACCTCCCAGGAGGTGGAGCGTGCATTGCAAATCGACAAAAATGTGGTGTCTATCAAGGTCGAAACTGAGTCTGATTGCGAAGTTATATGTGTGCTAGTAACTGGCCTAGATGAATTCAAGTTCATCATCTGATGTTTTTAACGCCCACGCGATTCCATCGTGACAGTTACAGAGTCACTCATAGAAAAGTCTGCACTAAGTAGCGCGGAAAAACCCTATTGCGCAGGATTAGCTGAAGACGACTTTAACCCACCGAATGTAGACAAGGCCGTCTATGGATTAATTGCAGGTAGTGTAGGTACACAGTTCTGTGGAGCAGTTTTCCGAAAACTGTCTTGAGCAGCTAGTTGGACAACACGCAGTCAATGGAAATATTTTAGCCCTTATCTTAGAGGCAGTGTCAGTATAGGGACACAGATCAGTAATCGCCACAGAAAAGATGGTTATCAAAATTAATAAACCCACTGAGAAACCTAGTAGTGGTTTTCTGCTGGCAATAGCAGATAAGCAGTTATTAGCCTCCTGCTTAGACAATGAACGGGCATCTCTTATTTCCGATAAAACGGCCGTAGGAGGATTATGGGCGAATTTTAAACGGATTGTAAATAGCGCTCTGGAGAAGAATGTGATGATGATGATGTTTGGTTTGTGGGGCGCTCAACTGCGTGGTTATCAGCGCCCGCACAGTTTCCCAACCTTTGCTCAGTCCAATTTTGCCACTTTCCTGGATGATGATGAAATGATGAGGACAACACAAACACCCAGTCATCTCGAGGCAAGTGAAAATCCCTGACCCCGCCGGGGGTCGAACCCGGGACCCCGTGCTCGGAAAGCGAGAACGCTACCGCGAGACCACGAGCGGCGGACTGGAGAAGAATGTGCCGAGTAAATGGATTAAGGACGGAAAAGACCCACTCTGGGTTAACAACAAAATCTAGAAATCTTGAGGAACCAGAGATTCTTCAAAAAAGAACTCGGCAATACTGACAGACAAGTGCCCCACTGTAGGTTGTTTACGAAGATCTGAGGATACGGAGTAGGCTCCCAGATACGAGAGTGCCTTGAAGTCTTCGTAAGTAATAGAGACCAGTACGTTGAACTGGATGCCGAGTATTCACCACAGACAATGACAATGTGAGGGATGCCCAAAGCAAATGTGACAGCACCGCTGTTGTTCTCCGTATATATAAACAATCTGGCGGATAGGGCGAGCAGGAATCTGAGACTGTTTGCTGATATTGTTCCAGAAGATAACTTAGAATACCTACCTGGTGTGATGAATGGCAACTTGATCTAAATGTGAGAAAATGTAATTTTATGCGGATGAATAGAAAATGTTCGAGTGCAATGTTAGTGGTGTGCTGCTTGACACAGACCCGTCGATTAAAAATACAAGAGTATTGTTTCAGAGCGATATGAAATGGAACAAGCACATGAGGCCATCAGAGCAGAAGGAGAACGGTCGACTTCGGTTTATTTCGATATTTCTAGTAAAATGTAGCTTATCTATAAAGGCGATGGCTTAGAGAACAGTGGTAAGACCCGTTCTTGACTACTGTTCAATTAACCAGCAGGTCGGATTAAAGGTAAACATCGAAGCAATTGGTAGGAGTGCACTAGATTTGTTCTAGTAGGTTCAGTCAACATGCCGGTATCGTGGAGATGCTTCGTGAACTCAAATGGAAATACCTAGAGGCAAGACGACATTCTTTTCCATTTTCTGCTGACTACAGGAAGATTCTACTGCCGGCAACGTGCATTTCGCTTAAGGAAAACGAAGACAATATAAGAGAAATTACCGCTCATACAGAGGACGTAGAGAGTTGTTTTCCGTCGCTCCATTTACGGGTGGAGCAGGAAAGGGAATGCCTAGCAGTGGTAATGTATGGTGGCTTGCGGAGTATGTTTGTATACGTAGATGTATAAATGTATAAGTCTTTAGGGCAGTTCACTTTTTTTGTCAGTATATAGTCGCCATCCGACTGTTTATCTTTTTTCTGTGGAAAAGTATTTAATCCTGTCAAGGATTGGATTCACGTATATATATACAGGGTATTAGAAAAGTGTCACATACTGAGAACGAAGTCTTTCGCGACGGCACATATATGTAAAAAATTCTCGGGTTTCTTTCCTCGTCAGTTCGGGATAAAATCTCGAGCTTTCGACCATAGCCTCCATCGTCATCGTCAGGAAACGTGAAAAGGCTGCTCGCCGGATGAAACACCTATTGCGGTTCTTCCTTTTTATGGCGCTATACCCAGCGAAAGAGTCCTGGGTAGACGGGGTATACGACCGATTTTTCGTGCTCCTAAGAAAATGAAGGAGATGATGCGCCCTGTTAGGGAAGGTATCGGTCGCAGGGCCCCTGGAATTTATAATATTCCCTGTGAGTGTGGAAGCAGTTATGTAGGTCAGACCATTTGTACCGTTTCCGACCGCTGTGCAGAACACCAACGCCATATTAAAAATAGAGAACTGGAGAAATCGGCAATTGCGGAGCATAGCCTCACGAACAAGCAAAATACTGTTCGATGAAACAAAGATTCTGTCCCGTGCCTCCACATACTGGGATTCTGTTATTAAGGAGGCTGTTGAAAGAAGAATGAGCGAGAAGAACTTTAACCGTGATAGCGGATACTATCTGAGCGGTGCATGGAAACGAGCGCTCGATGCAGAAAAGCAGCAGAGGCATTCCTTCCAAGGTTTACGTTCTAACGGAAGCGGTGGCTCCACCAGCGCACACATTACACCGTCTGCTACAGCAGTACGTAATCGCCGACCAATCACAAGCCGATCGATCAGAAGCCGTCCTCGGGGGTATAAAAGGTCACCACAGCCGCAGTGAAGACAGTCAGTTGTTTCTGACGATGACGGTTGAGGCTATCGTCGAAAGCTCGAGATTTTATCCCGAACTTACGCGGCAAGAAAACCGAGAATGTTTCACATATAGTGTCACATACTACTACATAAGGTAGTATTGGTCAAAACTAGAAGGCGAGTTCATAACAATATATTTCCGGGAACAAAAATATGTTGAGATGTGGGTCGTTTTACTTGTGGCAAGTAATGTTTATTATTCTGTTGTATACGCAGGATTCACATCAAATACCATAGTAAATTACCACAGGATGCACATGTGCGAAGATGCAAATCCTAGAGCAATCATTGAGGTATCGCATCAGTTTGTATGTATGCGCAGGAACTGTCGGTGGCAGACTCATAGAGCCATAAAATTTACCAAAAGGTTAAGAGGTGCTGCGTATCACCCACCTCTGCGCGATGAACTACAGGCGCTAGTGGAGAACGTTAAACTTGCAGTGAGAGAAGGACTGTTATTTATGCACGACGGGACATCACCCAATTTCCTGCGGATGGTGCGACAGTACCTCACTGCACCGTTTCACCGACGATGGATTGGTCGAGGTGTCCGGCAGCGTGGCCTCCCCGTTGGCTGAACGTGAATCTGATTTCTGGCTATTTGGAAATTTAAAGGCTCGGAGTTATGCCAAACCCATCGACAATGCGCAGACATTACTCGAGAACGTGACCACTACACCTGACGCTATCCGAATGGAGTCGGGACATTTGAAAGAGAACGTGATTCAATGTGAGAAAGGGCTGAAGGTGTGTCATGATGCGGGTAACCACATGTGGCATTACCTATAGCATCGGCCGCCACGTCACTGTTCTGGAACATTAAGTGTAATTCAAGATATCTTCATCAGATCGAAATTTGTTGCAGGGAGGGGCAACTGGCTGTCATCATAAATAAATATAAGTATTATTCGTAACTAGGCGAAAAGACCCAGTACTCTTGGACTACGCTACTGGCGTAAACCGCTGGAAACAGTAACCGCCGTACTGAAGATAGAAGTATTAGAAAAACATTAAACAGAACAACAACCTACAATTACTTCCAGAAAAAGTAGATGCTATGCTGAGACTCATCGAAAATACCCATGGATGTGTAATTTATTTACTGAAGAAATTAATGTCAGACCACATACAGAAGCGTTTCTCAAGAAGCATTTGTGATTTCGAGAGCCTTACCAATTGGTACAAGGAAGTAACCAGAATTTTATCAAAGAATGGGGGGAGACCGATATCTTAAAATAGATTTTACAAAGACTCATGTTCTTCATTGTTCCTGAAAATTTTTACATGAAGAACAGTAAACCAAGTTCTTGAAAACAACCGCTAGTCATACTCTGCATTTTTTATTTGCCGGTTTCGCTCTTCTCACGCACAAGAGCATTCTCACAATATACAATTAAAAGTTGGCTGACAGCATTAAAAACTACATTTAAAGTTGTCAGGCAGCTTTTCGAATTAAACTGGTGTACTATATTATTTAAACTTACGTATAAAGTACCTTTGCTGAACAATAAACCATTTTA
This sequence comes from Schistocerca cancellata, assembly GCF_023864275.1. NCBI lineage: Eukaryota > Metazoa > Arthropoda > Insecta > Orthoptera > Acrididae > Schistocerca > Schistocerca cancellata. Next base: position 184,154,551 of record NC_064627.1, on the reverse strand, counting down.
TTCGAAACTGATCTCGGGGCTTTCAGCAAGCAGAGATATAATTTCGTCACTTAGGAGTGCTGTATACTGGTAAACCACTAAGAAGCAGTCATACTCCAATGTCCCTTCATCATCTAAAGTCATTTTACACTGTTCTTCATTCAGTCTCGATTTGAGCTGAGGAAGTGATGAGGAAAGCGCAAGCCCTAATTTTTGAGACACTGTGATTATTACTGACAGGGCATTTGGAATCAAGAATCTATGTTCAACAGAGAAGTTGGAATAATTTTTGGTGATGAAAATGCAAAGAATCTGGAATTATTCAACCTTATACTTTCCCAAGTTTCCTTATCTACGTATGCATCTGACACTTCTTGCAACGTAAGAAAGATCATTTTCTGCATTAAAGAACATTCCGGCAGACAGATGCATGAGCCTAAATGGAAAGTATTTGGATTATTATTTATTTATCGTATGGCTTTTAGTGCTGAGAGTCTACGAAGAGATGTTCGGCTCGTCTTTGATGCAGCTCTTTTATTTAAGAAGAGGGGCTGCATCTAAGGGAATTGGAATCTGTTAGGAAAGAAAAGTGTTAGGGAGAAATTGGCTGTGGTCTATAGCAAGAGAACAACCTCGGAATTTGTCTAAACTGAAAATAGGAAATCACGGAAACCATTTTCAAGGTTGTCGGCGACTGGATTTAAACGACCTCGCCTCCCGAATCCAGTGCCTCAACGCGCAGAGCTACCCGAAGTCGGTGGAGAATTTGGAAAAAGACTGGTTGTTGTATATCTTTTTAAAGTAAATAAAATGCGCCACAACAAAAGACTGCGTTTAGACCTTCCATATCTTTATCTTTAATTATTCATGTTTAGCCATTTCATATTGCATGAATGCGTCTATTTTTTAAGATTTAACTTGCATGGAACTACTGGCTTCAGTTATTATGCTATTACAAAAGCATAAGTAGGGTTTGGACCAAAGGGGGATGGAGGGATGAAGCGTGCTTATCGTCTCGAACGAATTCATGCAGCCCGCCGAGAGAATCTTTTAGAAACGAACTAACTATGGAATCTGCTGCTATCACATACCCAATCCGCTCTCTACAAATTCCTCCCCACCATTTCATATTGGAACTGATTTTCATAACTGAGTACCGCTTGCAGACTAGATTGGGCGATATTTTGTCATTTCGGCTACTAATGATAGAATATGGAGAAATTTGTTTAAAGAAATGCAGCCATCACCATTTGGGCGATATTTTTGTTGATCAACACGATTTTTGGAAGACATAGCCAAATCATATGTATTTCTATGCACTGAATTTAGTTTAATATTGTTCGTTGTGTTGTATACAGCTTTACTGCCTTGTGAAACACTGAAATATTACAACGTTAAAATTGTATCAGCCTCTAAATAACTACTCCAGTGCTACATTGAATTGGTATAGACAGGTAATTAGGCTTTTATAGTAGTGCGTACATATTTTTAACTTACCATAACGCTAGCGGACGAATAAGATAGTCCGGCCGAGGTGGCCGAGCGGTTCTAGGCGCTACAGTATGAAACCGCGTGACCGCTACGGTCGCAGGTTCGAATCCTGCCTCGGACATTGATGTGTGTGATGTCCCATAGTGCGCAGAGCCATTTCAACAATTTTTTAATCAGATCGATTTTCCTCTTCTTTCTTCTTACAAACTTATATATAATAGAAACCCTCAGAACAGCACATAGCACAAAAACAATAAACGGTAGCACTTACATTAAATTCAGGTGGAAGTAAGAACTGAACTGATTAAAAAAAATAACGAGTTCAAGCAAGACCAACAATTGGTCTTAGGTAAAGTAAGGATTGGCGATAGCTGATAATGCTATTGATGTATAGATAGTTTAAATCCATCCTTGGCCTTGTTGACTATAGATAGTGCGTATCCGTTTGTCGTCGTACTGGTGAACATCAAAGTCGTGTGTAATTTCATTTGGGTAACAGGGGATGGGTCTGGTTCCCCGGGACCTACCCTTCGGCTACGTCCTTGGACCTTGGTTGGTATATTATAAAAGGAGAGAAGATCCAAAGAATAACGGAGTGCTTCATAACAGGTTAGTTTATGAAGATAGATCTTTTTCAATGCGTTTTGTGTGATATACGCTACAAGAAAAGAAATATGCCCATGTAGCTGAGAACAAAAGGACTCCATTACTAATAGAGATAGTAAAGAATAACATTGGTTCTGGATAGAAACTAAAACAACTTCCGAATAAACGCAATTGAAATATCTTCCTTATCGGATGAGAATCTAGACTATCACGATAAAATTTCGGCGGAGGAATACCGTGAAACTGTGGTAATATCACACGGCCTGTGGAGGCGAGCTAATGCCGTCAAAATCAGTGCTATATCTGACTGATATGGCGCTCCCAGGTACTGCAGCTGCCATTATAGACGGTATGAGCTGTGGTTGAGTTTCAGACGCCATGACTGGGTGGCAATCAGCGGTACTCTGTTGTGCGGCTTGTAGCTGGATGATATGGGGCAGCAACAACGATGCCACAATGCTGCCTGACCAAGATATTACTGTACTTTCCTTCACGTGGCCGTTTTCAGAAGTACACTTTGACGTTATAGTAAACAAGTGCAATGATACCTCAGGAAAACGCATCACATTGTGAATGATTTGAAGACAGTCGTGCGTGTACTACCAAGTGGTTCAGCGTGTCTTCGTGAAATATCAAAATTAAAACTCATGATAAGCAAACCAAATTACAGGCAGGTGCAGTAATATTGTCGTCAACTTCTTCTAGAGATGATGTTGTGCTTCATGAGATGTTTACTATTAACGTTTATAGAGCAGTGGCCCCGAGAACGAGCGGTCTAAGGCGCTGCAATCATGGACTGTGTGACTGGTCCCGGCGGAGGTTCGAATCCTCCCTCGGGCATAGGTGTGTGTGTGTGTGTGTGTGTGTGTGTGTGTGTGTGTGTGTGTGTCCTTAGAATAATTTAGGTTAAGTAGTGTGTAATTTTAGGGTTTGATGACCTTAGCAGTTAAATCCCATAAGATTTCACACACATTTGAACATTTATTTGGTCCCGAGAAGAATCAAGCAACATGTTACTTCCTCCCACATATGTATCATGAAATATCAGTGAAGAGATAGTTAAAAAAATGAGAGCTCAAATGATGACTTACAGTTAAAATTGTGACTTACTGACAGTGGTTCCCCAGATGCACCATTCGCCACAGGATCAAGGAAGGATCTACCTTCTGCTGCATGCCATAATGTGACAGGTGGAAATGATGCCATGTGACGGATTTCTGATTTGGATGTAGGGCCTATATCACAACACAAGACCCATTAAAGAAATTGAAACGGATACCTGATGTTATACCTAATCTCTGTCCTCACATAACAGACCAGTTAAATAGGTTTCTATGTTCTCCACTAAAATATCACTTTGAAATGTAAGGCTACGAAAACGAATATCAAACTGTTGCTGAGTGACGGGAGAAGGGTTACCAATGGGGGAAAATCATTTTATTAATCATTTTGAGGAAAAAAAATTATTTCATTTTCAGCTGCTGAGAAGGTCCGCTACTGAAACCCAGCTTACCGTTCTGAGGAATGCAGTACCCAGGAGACTACCACTTTTGTTATGAGAAAAGACAGACTAATTTGACATTGTAATAGCCATATCACGGCATCTATTGTGGTCTGGCTCATACAGTGTGTTTCAGTATCTTTGCATCAAACATCTAGCCATGATAACTCACGTCATTTGAAGCCACTTTTGTTAGGATAAGCCGGCCGGTGTGGCCGAGCGGTTCTAGGCGCTTCAGTCCGGAACCGCGCGACTGCTACGGTCGCAGGTTCGAATCCTGCCTCGGGCGTGGATGTGTGTGATGTCCTTAGGTTAGTTAGGTTTAAGTAGTTCTTAGTTCTAGGTGACTGATGACGTCAGATGTTAAGTCCCCTTGTGCTCAGAGCCATTTGAACCATTTTTTGTTGTTGTTGTTGGGATAAAACATTCACTGAGACTTCTCAGTGACGCTAAGCGACCTTTGTTATTCTCTGGTACTAGCACAAAGAAGAAGGATATACTAGCCATGTGTGCAACATACTACCTACCCCAGGAAATTGAGAAAGTGATTTTTAACAAGAAAACTATAAGACTGAGCGTCTGAAAGCTGAAAAAGACATTTTAGAATCGAATTAGGAGCTTCAGTTTTGCACAGCCTTACGCCTTTAACGCAAAGCAGATGACTGGATGGTAGGAAATACACAATGCATAGGAAAGCCCGAGAATGCGTACGTCCTGCTGCCTCTCTGGGGCATAAACGACGTCTTGTATCGCCAGGAAGCGTCAGTGAACATTTCGTCTCTAACAAATTTTGGTCCCAATGGTATGATCCATCACCGCTAGACATTTGTAATAAAGACATAAAATACCCTATATATGATCACGCCATGTCTATTGCAGATAAGATTGATAATATTGAAGACTTTTATTAAGTTATTTACGTGAGGTGCACTGCCTGTAATCTTATTTCAAGAATATATTGTGATTTTAATTCATTGACCAATTGGATCATTTTACATTGTGAATTGCTATGAGCGTATTCTCCAGTTATTCTCAGTAGTCTTGGAAAGTGCCAGTTCTTCCTTTTTTCTTTTTTAAATCGCTGCATGAGCTGCAGAGAAGCTTTTACTCTTTGATTTATCTTAAAATGTTCTTTTTGTTAGTGGCTACCGCCTCAGTGGACCTTTTTTTTTTTTAATGCAGTCAGATGCGAACTCCCGTTCCCCAGTTCCGATTTTTACACTGATAACTAAAATTTTACAGGAAATTTTTATTGTACCCCGTTATAGCGGTAGTTTACCCGTGACGAACCTTAATAACCTAAATTTTACCAAACGTTCGCCCACGGGATAGGAGGAAAACCTCAAAATGCATTTGATGTAATTCCATAACCCATTTTTAAGAACCGCAGCCGCCACACTTGCAAGAGCCACATAACTACAGCCAACTGAACATACACATCCCTGTCCCTCACTATTAAAACCCCACTAACAAAGAAAGAGAGTTCACCTCACGCAACATTTGTGCTAATTTACTATTTCGCTTGGTCCATAAAATAATGGAGAGGCTGCAAACTATTACTGTATTAACCGATGAGACCTGTAGATTTTCCCAAGCGCAGAATACATTTAGTTGCATTCGAAATTCAACCTCGTCTTGTCTTTTCCCATCCAGCAATATTTTATTACCACGTTACTGCGGTCCCAGAGTGTCCTTTACTTGAAAACAGAACCTTCCCACCAATACGCAAAACGTATTTCAACGGAGACACAGACCTGGTGTTTTTAAGCGTAAGAGATGCACTCGTTCTGGCGTAAAAACAAATTCTCAGAAAATCTATTCTGCAGCGGTGGTTTTAATCCGTCTGCCAGAAAAAGGCAAAAGACAGAGCTGTTATGAAATTCCGCGAGAGTTAATATTGCATACTTGATGCAGACACCTTACCGAAAGCTATGAAGCAGAATTCTCATTAAACTCCATGCCTCCGACGTAACAACATCCACAAAAAGCTTTGTTTCTAGAAAGGTATACGGAGATAACACGTTCCGCTCTGACGCTCGACTTCGCTGCATTTTGCATTTCTGTTACTTCACACGCACGCACGCACGCACACACACAAACACACACACACACACACACACACACACACACACACACGCAAAGGAAAAGCAAACACAAGCTACTTTTCGTTTTCGTTGTTCCGCGCATTGGACCCAGCGCTTCCTACGCAACGAAATTCTGCTCTAGCAACAGATGAAAATTGCTTTTGGCTAGACGGTATTTCTTGCGCATTCCGAGATACAGTGGTCGCGTAGATTATCTCGACAAACGACCGGCTACTTGCAGTAATGAAATACAATATATTTTACGATGAACTTCTCTCTGGGTTCAGTATCTCTCAGTAGAATTCCCTCAGAGTAGCGTATGACGTACATTCCAGAGAACTGTCCATCAGTTTTGCTGGAGACTGGAAGTTAAGAATACAGTTTTATTCACCCGCATGTAGAGAGGTTCGCCGTTATATGTGTGGGATCCCATTTCAAATATGATATTTAGTGATAAGTTGGAAACAGCTTGCCGTAAGGCAAAGAAATTTTACTGAGTCAATCGCTTAGTCTACAATACATGCTACATCAAGACTTGGCGTTTCCATTTTATCATCGAATAAGTCAAAATATGCTGTCTATGTTATACAGGACAACGCCAGGGGGCAGGCGAGTCATGCGAACAAGATCTGCATGTACTTTTATCGAAAGACCTATCGCAAAACGCAAAGAAATTGTGGTCAAATGTAAGGGCTATTAGTAGCACCAGCGTTCGTATCCACACCTTAAATGATGACAGAGGAACTGCAATCAGTATGGGAAAGTAGAAGAGGAATTGCTGGACTCCATCTGTGGCTTTACAAGCCAGGCGTTCTGCCCCAAGTTTAGTCCTCGCAGCGTCGCATGTGTTACTAGTGGCAGTGCTAATGAGGAAAAGCTGAAACTGCTAATATTTAACAAGTCTTCAGGGCCCGATGGAGTGAATGTTAGATTCTATACAGAATTGGCGGGTGAGTTAGTCCACATTATAACCATAACATAACGTAAATTCCTCGAATAGGAAACCATGCTCTGTGGTAGGAAGACAGCACAGGTGACATTTGTCTACAAGACGGGTACACCCTACTGTAAGTAATTCTCAGAAATACCGTCCATTATTATTGACAACCGTCTGTTGCAGAATTTTATAACGTACAGGTTCTGGATAAAAATGTGAGAACACCAAAAGCACAAAACATCAGTGTGCCAAATACGATGTAGGAAAACAGTTGGCATTCAAAATAGCTTCCAGTCTGTGGCGTCGCAACTAGTGCGCGATCGCCCACTTGTCTATTAAAAGCTTTACTTCAGAATGTATGTGGGCTGCAATGTAAGCCGGTAGAGTATTATACGGTCAGTAACGGACGAGTTGTGTCCGGCAGACTGACGTGACGACCATCTGTTGCAGCTGCGCGTGTGAAAGCAGTGGAGTAGCGCTGGCAGGCCACTTACGTTATAAGAAACTAAAAATATTAATAACTAATAAAGGAATAACCTGAGGAACGTCATAGTTAATGTACAACCTTCTGTTGTGAAAACAAACAATACGTCAAAGTCTGAGATCAAAAATAGTTGTATTTTGGAAGTTAGTAAAATTCCAAAAAAAAAAAAAAAACGTAATTTTCCGACAGTCAAGAATTTAAATAAATATAGTGATGTAAAATTTCACCTTCAGTGACTACGTACGATGATCTGATAACACTTTCAGTGTTCATATATAAATTTTTAAAGTTTTTAGTTTCAGAAAACGTCTGTAACTTTTCTATAATAATGTGTATTGTGTGTATTATGTGTATTGTGTGTTAGGGTGCGTGTGAATGAGAATGCGTGCGTGAGAGCATATGGGACGTTCGGCAGTATTAAAAATCATTCATGTAATTCTCTATAGGAACTGGCAAGTGTTCCAACTATGTAACGTGGGAACGAATCCACTAGTGGTTCCCCTACTAGTGAATGTCGGATGTCCAAGTATGTATGCTTATGTATAAGACAGTTAGAACATTCGAGACTACATAATAAATTTCCAGATGTAGAGTAAAGCCGGCCGCGGTGGTCTCGCGGTTCTGGCGCTGCAGTCCGGAACCGCGGGACTGCTTTGGTCGCAGGTTCGAATCCTGCCTCGGGCATGGGTGTGTGTGATGTCCTTAGGTTAGTTAGGTTTAAGTAGTTCTAAGTTCTATGGGACTTATGACCTAAGATGTTGAGTCCCATAGTGCTCAGAGCCATTTGAACCATTTTTTGTAGAGTAAAGCTTATAGTTCATTTTGTTTTGTTTATTTAATTAGAGAGTTTTGTGTTACTTAATTTGATGACGTCAATGAGCCTAGAGAAGTGGTTGGTGCTTGCTAGATTTTGGCGCGAGCCGCGCCCTAGAAGTGAGTTCTCATTGGTCGTAAGTGCTGACAGCCAATTAGAAGCGAGACGGTTGGCCGCCTAGCGAGGAAATATACTTTTGGTAGTGGGAGAGTGAGGAGAGTCGCGAGCTACACTCCTGGAAATGGAAAAAAGAACACATTGACACCGGTGTGTCAGACCCACCATACTTGCTCCGGACACTGCGAGAGGGCTGTACAAGCAATGATCACACGCACGGCACAGCGGACACACCAGGAACCGCGGTGTTGGCCGTCGAATGGCGCTAGTTGCGCAGCATTTGTGCACCGCCGCCGTCAGTGTCAGCCAGTTTGCCGTGGCATACGGAGCTCCATCGCAGTCTTTAACACTGGTAGCATGCCGCGACAGCGTGGACGTGAACCGTATGTGCAGTTGACGGACTTTGAGCGAGGGCGTATAGTGGGCATGCGGGAGGCCGGGTGGACGTACCGCCGAATTGCTCAACACGTGGGGCGTGAGGTCTCCACAGTACATCGATGTTGTCGCCAGTGGTCGGCGGAAGGTGCACGTGCCCGTCGACCTGGGACCGGACCGCAGCGACGCACGGATGCACGCCAAGACCGTAGGATCCTACGCAGTGCCGTAGGGGACCGCACCGCCACTTCCCAGCAAATTAGGGACACTGTTGCTCCTGGGGTATCGGCGAGGACCATTCGCAACCGTCGCCATGAAGCTGGGCTACGGTCCCGCACACCGTTAGGCCGTCTTCCGCTCACGCCCCAACATCGTGCAGCCCGCCTCCAGTGGTGTCGCGACAGGCGTGAATGGAGGGACGAATGGAGACGTGTCGTCTTCAGCGATGAGAGTCGCTTCTGCCTTGGTGCCAATGATGGTCGTATGCGTGTTTGGCGCCGTGCAGGTGAGCGCCACAATCAGGACTGCATACGACCGAGGCACACAGGGCCAACACCCGGCATCATGGTGTGGGGAGCGATCTCCTACACTGGCCGTACACCACTGGTGATCGTCGAGGGGACACTGAATAGTGCACGGTACATCCAAACCGTCATCGAACCCATCGTTCTACCATTCCTAGACCGGCAAGGGAACTTGCTGTTCCAACAGGACAATGCACGTCCGCATGTATCCCGTGCCACCCAACGTGCTCTAGAAGGTGTAAGTCAACTACCCTGGCCAGCAAGATCTCCGGATCTGTCCCCCATTGAGCATGTTTGGGACTGGATGAAGCGTCGTCTCACGCGGTCTGCACGTCCAGCACGAACGCTGGTCCAACTGAGGCGCCAGGTGGAAATGGCATGGCAAGCCGTTCCACAGGACTACATCCAGCATCTCTACGACCGTCTCCATGGGAGAATAGCAGCCTGCATTGCTGCGAAAGGTGGATATACACTGTACTAGTGCCGACATTGTGCATGCTCTGTTGCCTGTGTCTATGTGCCTGTGGTTCTGTCAGTGTGATCATGTGATGTATCTGACCCCAGGAATGTGTCAATAAAGTTTCCCCTTCCTGGGACAATGAATTCACGGTGTTCTTATTTCAATTTCCAGGAGTGTATATTTGATTGGAGGCGGTTATGCTGGATGTGACTTTTCGCATTCTGTGTAAGATGAAGTCCTGGGATGACTTCCGCGTTATGGTCCAGTGTTAATGGTAACTGCTAGTGACCAGAAACTGTTTATGAAAACTTTGGAGTATTGTGATAATTCGTTCCGACGAAAATCGCGAGTAAACTTTGAATTATATAGCGTGGCGGTTCTGAGTATATTCTTACTGAGTACTTTATGGCGAGCATAAACTATTACTAAAGACAACCACTGAATATCGTTTGCAGAAGTAATTGGCCGATCATTGACTGTGTTACAAGCAATTTGTTGCGGAATTAGGGAAGGTAAAAGTTCTGGCTGTTTTAGGTATGGTGATAACGGTGAGCAGAAACTTTAGTAATTTTAGTAAATGTGCGCTGATGATCTTGCTTCACGGCAATAAAGATCTATTGAAGGTTTAATTTCGAACTTCATGTTTAAAGTACGAGTGACATCCCCTTTCCGAATCAATTCTTTAAAGTACATAGACAATTTTCAGCAAATTTTACTTATGGCGCCTTCCGGCATGTAGCTATGAGGTTACAGTTTCCTCAACACTGCTTTTCTGTGAAAAGCTGCAGTCAGGAGTTTACGTGCGAAGATCTACCGCTGTAAAGAGGTAGGTGAACAAAAATTATAAAAGAAATTGCATTGCAGCAGCAACGTATAATCCGTCGCAATTGGTGCATCGCACCACGGGATGGACCGGATCAGACAACAGTCACATAATGCTTGGCAGTAATATGACCTTGCAGAGTAACCACGAGGCCCAAAGAATACCACGATATGGCTGCCCAGTTCATCACCCACTAATGGTTGGTTGGGTTGTTTAGGGGAAGAGACCAAACAGCTAGGTCATTGGTCTCATCGGATTAGGGAAGGAAGTCGGCTGTGCCCTTTCAAGGGAACCATACCGGAATTTGTCTGGAGAGATTTAGGGAAATCACGGAAAACCTAAATCAGGATGGCCGGACGCAGGATTGAACCGTCGTCCTCCCGAATGCGAGTCCAGTGTGCTAACCACTGCGCCACCTCACTCGGTCATCACTCAGTCTTTAAAGGTAAACTCGGACAGAAGATGGAAGCAGTTTGAAAGACTCATCTGACCAAATGACTTTCTTCCATTGCTCTATAATCCAGGATTCATGCCTTCGGCACCATGTTTTTTAGTTACGAGCAATTGCATTACTAATGAGTGGTTCTTGAATTCCAGCCCGTCCTAGAACTCCCTGCTTATGGAACTCCCTTCGTGTTATTTTGCTGCTGACACGATTCGCGAGTGTGGCATTCAGTTCTGCATTGGCTTTTGCAGCTGTAGTCCTTTTACTTTTCTTCACAATCCTCTTTATGACTGCCCATCACGATCACGCAACACGCCCTTTCGTTCGCGTTATAACTTAACGAATGAGTTTTCGATTTTCCTGGATGCCGAATAAATTTTTCCACGTTCGAATTCACTTAGTTCTGATGTAATTCACTCACAACTATGCAGAACACTATTCTGACCACTACTGACACTTTGCAATGTGTGGAGGACACATCGCACAGGTGCCGTTCGTGGTCAAAATCCTGTGCCTTCAGCTGAAACTAACAAGGTGTCTGCCACAAAATGTCATTCTCCGTGCAACCACCTCTGATACCGGAAACATCGTTTATGCGAAACGTTAGTCATACTGGGTACCAAGCACATTTTGGGACTTGATTTAGGATTCCTTGCTCGCGAGTACGCAGTGTGTTATTATGGATGGAGAGGTATCGACAGAACTAACTTCCGGTGTGCCTCAGGAAAGTGCGATGAGACTTTTACAAAATGAAATACACAGGGTGGTCCATTGATAGTGACCGGGCCAAATATCTCACGAAATAAGCATCAGACGAAAAAAACTACAAATAACGAAACTTGTCTAGCTTGAAGGGGGAAACCAGATGGCGCTATGGTTGGCCCGCTAGATGGCGCTTCCACAGGTCAAACGGATATCAACTGCGTTTTTTTAAAATAGGAACCCGCATTTTTATTACATATTCGTGTAGTACGTAAAGAAATAGCTCCTGTCGCGGCTAATCCGCACATCAGTAGCAGACAAACTGCGCGAGAATCGGGAATCTCAAAAACGTGGGTATTGAGAATGCTACATCAACATCGATTGCACCCGTACCATATTTATATGCACCAGGAATTGCATGGTGACGACTTTGAACGTGTTGTACAGTTCTGCCACTGGGCACAAGAGAAATTACGGTACGATGACAGATTTTTTGCACGCGTTCTACTGTATTTAGCGACGAAGCGTCATCCACCAACAGCGGCAACGTAAACCGGCATAATATGCACTATTGGGCAACGGAAAATCCACGATGGCTGCGACAAGTGGAACATCAGCGACCTTGGCGGGTTAATGTATGGTGCGGCATTATGGGAGGAAGGATAATTGGCCCCCATTTTATCGATGGCAATCTAAATGGTGCAATGTATGCTGATTTCAAAAAAAATGGTTCAAATGGCTCTGAGCACTATGGGACTCAACATCTTAGGTCATAAGTCCCCTAGAACTTAGAACTACTTAAACCTAACTAACCTAAGGACATCACACACGCCCATGCCCGAGGCAGGATCCGAACCTGCGACAGTAGCAGTCCCGCGGTTCCGGACTGCAGCGCCAGAACCGCGAGACCACCGCGGCCGGCTGCTGATTTCTTACATATTGTTCAACGGATGTTACTACAAGATGTTTCACTGCATGACAGAATGGCGATGTACTTCCAACATGATGGATGTCCGACACATAGCTCGCATGCGGTTGAAGCTGTATTGAACAGCATATTTCATGACAGGTTGATTGGTCGTCGAAGCACCATACCATGGCCCGCACGTTCACCGGATCTGACGTCCTCGGATTTCTTTCTGTGGGGGAAGTTGAAGGATATTTGCTATCGTGATCCACCGACAACGCCTGACAACATGCGTCAGCGCATTGTCAATGCATGTGCGAACATTACAGAAGGCGAACTACTGTTGAGAGGAATGTCGTTACACGTATTGCCAAATGCACTGAGGTTGACGGACATCATTTTGAGCATTTATTTCATTAATGTTCTTTGTAGTTTTTTCGTTTGACGCTTATTTCGTGAGATATTTGGCCCGGTCATTATTTATGGACCACCCTGTATATGGCGCAAACCCTCAGATTTGAAAGCGATAAAGTGATGCAAATACTGCCAATCTATTACAACTGTTGAAAAAATGCCAATTTGTTTACTTCACAAAACGCAAAAATGTGGTAATCTGTGGCTTTAAAATCAATAAGCCACTCTTTTAATCAACCAACTAATACGAATACATGGATGTAACAATTTGTGCAGATCTGAAATGGAATAATAATACAGGGTAAATCATAGGTAAAGCATAAGGCACACCTTAGTTCATTGATAGCCGACTCCAAAGGACGTGGCTTTAAAACACTAGTGCGACCGATACTAGTATATTGCTCAAGCATGTGGGCCTATATCAACTTCGACTAACAGGGGATATTGAACGTATACCAATGAAGGAAGCACAAACAGTCGCCGGCCGTTGTGGCCGAGCGGTTCTAGGCGCTTCAGTCCAGAACCACGCAACCACTACGGTCGCAGGTTCCAATCCTGCCTCGGTCATGGATGTGTGTGATGTCCTTAGGTTAGTTAGGTTTAAGTAGTTCCAAGTTCTAGGGGACTGATGACCTCAGATGTTAAGTCCCATAGTACTTAGAGCCATTTGAACCATTGAACCACAAACAGTCACAAGTTTGTTTGACTCACAGGACAGCGTCATGGAAACCCGAAGAGGCACACGCCTGAAGCTAGATGTCAACTGTGCCGCGATTACTTATTTACGAAGTTCGAAGAGTTATTATCATGTCATGAATCTGCGAATATATTACCTTTCGGTACGTATTGCTCCTGTAGTAAACGCGAATAAAAATTACACAAATTACACCACGCACAAAGATATTTAAGCAGTCATTCTTTCTGCATCTGCATGATATCTACATGACTGCTCTGCAAATTACCCGTAACTACCTGCCAGAGGGTTCTTCGAACCACCTTCAGAGAATTTCTCTAGCGTTCCACTCTTCAACAGCGCATGGGAAAAATGAACTCTTAAAACTTGCCATGCGAACTCTCATTTATCCTATTTCATTACGATGATCATTACTTCCTATTTATGTTGGCAACTGTAAAATATTTTTCCATTTGTAGAAGAAAGGTGGTGACTGAAAGTTCGCCAACAAATCTCACTGCAAAGAAAAACTCCTTTGTTTTAATGATTTCCAACTCAACTCGCTTGTCATATCCATGACACTCTCGCCCCTATTTCACGATAATACAAAAAACGCTGCCCTTGAAACTTTATCGATGTTCTCCAGAAATATTCTAGCAAAGGAAGGGCAAGTGTTGTAGGCTGTCTCTTTAATAGACCTGTTGCATCTTCTAAGTGTGCTGCGAATAACGATGTCTCTCGCTTGCCTTCCCACCATATTACTTATGTGATCCTCCAGTTTAAGTTGTTTATGATTTTAATTCCTTAGTATTTTGTTCAATTGACACCTTTAAACTTGTATAATTTATTACGTAACTGAAATTTAACGACCTGACACTTTTCATTATTTAGTGTCAACTGGCTGTTTTCGTCCCATACAGATGTCTTGTCTAAATCATTTTGCATTTGGTGTCGATCTTCTGATGACTTTACAAGACAGTAAATGACATATTCATCTGCAAACCATCTAACAAGGCTGCTCAAATTTTCCCCTAAATCTTTTTTTATTGACAGGAACAGCAGAGGGCCTACAACACCTCCCTGAGGCACGTTAGGTATCACTAATGTTTACTCCATGTCTTCACATCGATTACTACGTGCTGTGACCTTTCTGACAGGAATAGAACCAATATATTGGAAGAGCTGAAACGATCTATAAGCACACAACTTGATTAGAAGTCTCTTTCCAGCTTAGTAAGCAAATGAACGAGAATAACCTCTAATATGACGTGCATTTCACAGAGGTTTACAAACTTTGGGTGTATAGGTGGGGTGGCTAATACATAACTGGTCCAGAAAATGTTTTCGAATCTCACGCGGGGTCTACATACGCTAGTTAATGAACAGGAGAACAGCTCCATACGGAGTAAAAGATGCCTTTAAAGACTGATTATAGAGAATAATCACACGCAGTACTGTACTATTCTGCACCTGCATGGACAATAATAACGAAATTCTACTGGTCTTATTCGATGGATGTGTGAATTTAAAATAGTTGGGCTCTAAATTGCGCGCTCATCAGCGCCCCTTACTAGGATCGAGATACAGGTGCGCGAGTAGTTACTCTTGCTAAAACGAAAAGCAAAGGCAGCAAAACGACAGCCACAGCCATAAAAAATTTAACAACTCCCCAGTGCATCTAACCATACCGTTGTCGTACGTTAATCGCATTAATAAAACATTGGATGGCATTAAGACGGCGGGTCCGCCTCCATAGCTGAATTGTCAGCTTGGCTGAATGCAATGCGAGGGGTCTGAGCTCGATTCCCAGTCGCGTAGGAGATTTGCTCCGCTCGGGAACTGGATGTTGCGTTGTTCTCATCACCATTTTATCCTCATAGACACGCAAGCCGTCGAAGTGGCGTCCAATGAAGAGGCTTGCACCAGGTGGAAGAACCCCCCAAAGGAGGACTCCCGGTCAAAATACGCCATACGCTCGTTTCATTAAGATGGCTGGATGATCGTAGCTTTAATACGATGTACAAGACGGAATGTGAAGATGTCTCATCGGAAGGGACATTCTACTGAACCTAAACCTTAAAGAAGACGACGAAGATGATGACAAGTGTTATCCCTCTCCCATTCAGTGACGCAGCTAATTAGATTTCGTCTTCACCTAACGAGCACAACTCTTTTCGTGATAGTTTAATTTTGGTTTCATCTAAATATACATGATTACTCTGAAATGCTCACTTAAGTGTTTGACAGAGTGTTTGTTGAATCACACTCGTACTATTTATATAGTGTTCCGCTCTCTAATAGCGGGTGGGATAAAGTGAATACATAAATCTTTCCCTGCTAGATGTTAATTTTCTCATTTTATCATCGTTGACATTCGGAAGAGAAAATTGATCACTGTAATTTCGTGACAAGCATTCGCTGCAATAAGAAACGCCTTTGTCTTAATGACTGCCACTGAACTCTGTTACCACATTCGCGGCGAAATCTCCCCTATTTCATGATAATACAAAGGGAACAGTCTTCCTTTGAACTTTTTCAACGTTCGCTGACAATCCTACGCGGTAAGTATCGCATAACGCGCAGTAACAGTTCGTAGGAGGGCAAACAAACGTAGCATATTTCGTCTCTTTTTTAGTTTTGTGGCATTTTTTAAGTGTTCTAATAACAGACCAAAGTCTTTAGTTCGTCTTCCCCAGAAAATATTCTGTGTGACAGTTCCAGATTAAGTCCCTTTCACTGTAATCCCTAGGTATTTACTGGAATCGACAGTCTTCATATTCGTGTCATTTATCTCGCAACCAAAAATGAGCGGAATTTTTTGATAGTCGTATGGAGGACGTCATACTTTTTATTGTTTCGAATCAAAGATCACTATTTGCAGTGGCCGTGCGGTTCTAGGCGCTACAGTCTGGAACCGCGTGACTGCCACGGTCGCAGGTTCGAATCCTGCCTCGGGCATGGGTGTGGGTGATGTCCTTAGGTTAGTTATGTTTAAGTAGTTCTAAGTTCTAGGGGACTGATGACCACAGCAGTTAAGTCCCATTGTCCTCAGAGCCATTTGAACCATTTTTCACTATTTGCAACACGCTCATATCTTGTCTAAATGATCATGGAATTCATTTTGATCTGTTGTTCCAGCTGCTTAGACTACCACCTACATCGTTTATATGGGCTGTTTCCCAATTTCTATTATAGACTTTTAGGAGTTGCGACGGGGATTTAGTAGATAAATTCTTTATGAGGAACATATAAATGTAAATGTACCGTATGGATAAAAAAACTGAATTTGAAGTTCAGATAACTCTCTAATCTCTTGCTGCACAGAACGCACACAAACTCGGATGAAATGGCCGTCGTCAGTACCTGTTATAGTAACGAGATCGCCTACCATTTTCACTGGAGTACAACACCGGCTGCGAGAAACAAGTACGTTCGTAGATGAGGGCGTGACTGTGCTGCTCCATGGACACGCAACAGTCTGGACTTCGAAGAGAAACCGACAACGGGAATTCGAAACAATGTCCAAGCCACGAACTTAGGTAGAAAAAAGTCAAATGTGTGTGAAATCTTATGGGACTGAACTGCTAAGGTCATCAGTCACTAAGCTAACACACTACTTAACCTAAATTATCCTAAGGACAAACACACACACCCATGCCCGAGGGAGGACTCGAACCTCCGCCGGGACCAGCCGCACAGGCCGTGACTGCAGCGCCCGAGACCGCTCGGCTAATCCCGCTCGGCTAATCCCGCGCGACCAACTTCGGTAGAGCACAAAGGTCAGAAGAGCTCATTCTATTCCGCTATGTCCGTGAAGTGAAGGGGTAAATTTATTTATAACCAAATAGCATACTTCCAGTCATACCTACTTTATCGCCGGCCGCGGTGGCCGTGCGGTTCTGGCGCTGCAGTCCGGAACCGCGGGACTGCTACGGTCGCAGGTTCGAATCCTGCCTCGGGCATGGGTGTGTGTGATGTCCTTAGGTTAGTTAGGTTTAAGTAGTTCTAAGTTCTAGGGGACTTATGACCTAAGATGTTGAGTCCCATAGTGCTCAGAGCCATTTTGAACCTACTTTATCACAACTTTATCAACTAAATTCTCTCTAGAGCCCTTAGTAACCTGTACCACCAGTTGTGAAACGCCTCAAATAGATTAACAACCTCGGTTTCACTAAATTACTTATCAGCAGTCACTATGAACTATCACTTTTCTAACAGAATATACACTAAAGCGCGAAAGAAACTGGTACAGGCATGCCTATTCAAATAAAGAGATATGTAAAAACAGGCACAATACGGCGCTGCGGTCGGCAACGCCTATATAAGACGACAAGTGCCTGGCACAGTTGTTAGAACAGTTACTGCTGCTACAACGGCCAGTTATCAAATTTTAAATGAGTTTGAACGTGGTTTTATAGAGCTATGGGACACAGCATCTCCGAGGTAGCAATAAAGTCGAGATTTTCTCGTACGACCATTTCATGTGTGTACCGTGAATATCAGGGATCCGGTAAAACATCGAATCTCCGACATCGTTGCGGCCGCATAAAGATACTGCAAGAACGGGAGCAACAAAGACTGAAGAGAATCGTTCAACGTGACAGAAGTGCAAATTGCTGCAGATTTCAATGCTGGGCAATCAACAAGTGTCAGCGTGCGAACCATTCAACGAAACATCATCAATATGGGCTTTCGGAGCCGAAAGGTCCACTCGGGTACCATTGCTGACTTCACGACGCAAAGCCTGAGCCCGTCAACACCGATGTTGGACTGTTGATGACTGGAAACATTTTGCCTGGTCGGACGAGTCTCCTTTCTAGTTGTATCGAGCGGATGGACGTGTAACGGTATGGAGACAACCTCATAAATCCATGGAACCCTGCATATCAAATGGGGACTGTTCAAGCTGGTGGAGACTCTGTATGGTGTAGGGGGTGTGCAGTTGGAGTGATATGGGACCCCTGATACGTCTAGATACTACTCTGACTGGTGACACGTACGTAAGCCTCCTGTCTGATCACCTGTATCCATTCATGTCCATTATGTATTCCGACTGATTTGGGCAATTCCAGCAGAACAATGCGACACCCTACATGTCCAGAACTGCTATAGAGTGTTTCCAGGAACACTCTTCTGAGTCTACACACTTCCGCTAACAACCAAACTCCATAGGCATGAACATTACTGAACATATCTGGGCTGCCTTGCAACTTTCCTTTCTGAAGAGATCTCCACACCCTCGTACTTAACAGATTTATGAAGAGCTCTGCAGGACCCATGGTGTCAGTGCCTTCCAGCACTACTTCTGACAATAGTCGAGTCCCTGTCACGTCGTTCTGCGGTACTTCTGCGTCCTCTCGCGGGCCCTATATGACATTAGGCAAGTGTTCCAGTTTCTTTGGCTCTTAAATGTAAATCCAATCGCCCAGCTGATACTATGTTCACGCGCTTTGACTGGAAGTCACTTGTGAGGAATGGTGTCCAATGTGTAGAGGACATCTACAGTGCACAGCTATTAAACGATCACTTTTCGAAACCCCTTGATTGTCCTCCATTGCGACTCGGAAGTTTAAAATTCGGATCAAGGGTCCGTACAACCTTCATCTGGAGTGGTGCAAAAATGTGGTGCCCTGCGACGTCATCCTCGGTCTCATCGACGAGTGAAGAAACTAATCCTGGTGGCTAAAGGAAATCGAATGTGACTCTCACCACAAAAAAAGGAATCAGCGATCTGTATGACCGTTATGTCAGTTCTGCTTTCGTGGACGTAGGATGGCAGCCCTTCCAGAGGGAGGCGGGGTTTATTCCATGCATCGCTCCTCTCACCTCAGTCAATCTAAGTTCACATTTGTTTATGGTCGTGGCAGTCTGCGACGATGTACTGTCAGCGTAATACACACAGCGATATATTATGCTTCGAAGCTAACCCGTGTCAGAGTTCACGGAAAGCCTGCATCACTACTTGCGGTGTCCCCAAACTGCAATCGATGGAGTATTTTATATATGCCGGTTACTTGCCCATCGGAGGACAGTTCAGTAATATATCTTGGGATGGTTGTTTAAGACGCCGCCTGGCAACTAGCAAACCAGTTTCGTTCACAGAGTTAAGAACAAATGATCACATCTCCAGGATGTCCAGGAACAGCCAAGTCGTCACCAGCAGGAAGCCACCGCTCTCCTCGCAGATCACTCCATCGTTGGACTTGATTTGTACTCCAGTCAACGAGCATCTGTTGCCGGCAGGAAGGCAGTAACCTCCTCTCCAGCCCATGCCCCGTTGGACTTTGTCTGCACTCCACTCAACAAGCAGCTAAGCCATTCCCAGTACGAAGCCATCACTGTCCTCACAGACGACTGACTCGCTGGACTTCATCTTTGCTCCAGCCAACAAGCAGGCAATCCATCGCCATAGCAGCCCCCACTCATCAGCGACCACTGCCTCGTTGGGCTCGTTATTCATGGTAAGTGACTTCCTACTTGGATTTGGTCTCGGTAAGAAACTTCCAGTCGGTTAGATTCAGTGATTAACTTGCAAGGGGACATTATGTCGGAACTGTGTTACCTTACGTGATATTTTTTCCATTGTAACTATACCACTGAGCAAGTAAAAGATATTGCGTCCGCACCACTACTGTACTGTGTTTAAAATTATATGCATGAATTCATTATAATAAAAGCGTTTTTATATTTTGTTTAAATTAAAGGCGGATGGGAGAGGGAAAGGAAAGGAAAGGGAAGGAACTAATGGTTTCAGCTCCATCTGGACTTTATGCGGAATCAGAGGCGATGAGTAAAAATATGTACTGGACCAAGACTCGAACCTGGGACTCCTGCTTACTAGGCAGGACACAGTGTTCATCGCAAATGCGTGGACTGTCTCGACACGCTCCCTGACGACTCACACTTCCACCAAACGCCAGCTATTCACAGTCCCCGTTCACATCTGTTGGGTTGATTTGGGGATAGAGACCAAACAGAGAGGTCATCGGTCTGATCGGATTAGGGAAGAATGAGGAAGGAAGTCGGCCGTGCCCTGTTAAAGGAACCATCCCGGCATTTGCCTGGAGCGATTTAGGGAAATCACGGAAAACCTAAATGAGGATGAAAGGACGTGGGATTGAACCGTAGTCCTCCCGAATGTGAGTCCAGTGTGCTAAACACTGCGCCACCTCGCTCGGTTTCACATCTGTCATGTTCACTGATACTGCTGGAGATCGACCGTAAATGTGCATCGACACTGAAGGTTCTGGCTTCATTGGCCATCGAGGCGATTCAATTATATTAATGTCTGCTGTCTCTTCTCTCTGACATGTGTGAAAGAACAGACATCACGTATTTATACAATCATCATTATATTTCTGCCTGGGTATCATAATTACGCGTAATGTTCCCTGACGGTCAAAATGCAGTAAATGAAGCACGCAAAAAGGAATACAAAAGTCTCAAAAATGAGATCGGCAGGAAGTGCAAAATGGCTAAGCAGGGATGGCTAGAGGACAAATCTAAGGATGTAGGGGCTTATCTCACTAGGGGTAAGATAGATACTGCCTACAGGAAAATTAAAGAGTCTTTTGGAGAAAAGAGAGTCACTTGTATGAACATCAAGAGCTCAGATGGAAACCCATTTCTAAGTAAAGAAGGGAAAGCAGAAAGGTGGAAGGAGTATATAGAGGGTCTATACAAGGTCGATGTACTTGAGGACAATATTATGGAAAGGGAAGAGGATGTAGATGAAGATGAAATGGGAGATATGATACAGTGTGAAGAGTTTGACAGAGCACTGAAAGACCTGGGTCAAAATAAGGCCCCGGTAGTGTACAACATTCCATTAGAACTACTGCCGGGATTGGGAGAGCCAGTCCTGACAAAACTCTACCATCTGGTGAGCAAGATATATGAGACAGACGAAATACCCTCAGACTTCAAGAAGAATATAATAATTCCAATCCCAAAGAAAGCAGGTGTTTACAGATGTGAAAATTACCGAACTACCAGTTTAATAAGTCACAGCTGCAAAATACAAACGCGAATTCTTTACAGACGAATGGAAAAACTGGAAGAAGCCGATCTCGGGGAAGATCAGTTTGGATTTCGTAGAAATGTTGGAACACGTGAAGCAATACTGAAATTACGACTTATCTTAGAAGAAAGATTAAGGAAAGGCAAAGCTACGTTTCTAGCATTTGTAGACTTAGAGAAAGCTTTTGACAATGTTGACTGGAATACTCTCTTTCAAATTCTAAAGGTGGCAGGGGTAAAACACAGGGAGCGAAAGGCTATTTACAATTTGTACAGAAAGCAGATGGCAGTTATAAGAGTCGAGGGGCATGAAAGGGAAGCAGTGGTTGGGAAGGGAGTGAGACAGGGTTGTAGCCTCTCCCCGATGTTATTCAATCCGTATATTGAGCAAGCAATAAAGGAAACAAAAGAAAAATTCGGAGTAGGTATTAAAATCCATGGAGAAGAAATAAAAACTTTGAGGTTCGCCGATGAAATTGTAATTCTGTCAGACACAGCAAAGGACTTGGAAGAGCAGTTGAACGGAATGGACAGTGTCTTGAAACGAGGATATAAGATGAACATCAATAAAATCAAAACAAGGATAACGGAATGTAGTCGAATTAAGTCGGGTGATGCTGAGAGAATTAGATTAGGAAATGAGACACTTAAAGTAGTAAAGGAGTTTTGCTATTTGGGGAGCAAAATAACTGATGATGGTCGAAGTAGCGAGGATATAAAATGTAGACTGGCAATGGCAAGGAAAGAGTTTCTGACGAAGAGGAATTTGTTAACATCGAGTATAGATTTCAGTGTCAGGAAGTCGTTTCTGAAAATATTTGTATGGAGTGTAGCCATGTATGGAAGTGAAACATGGACGATAAATAGTTTGGACAAGAAGAGAATAGAAGCTTTCGAAATGTGGTGCTACAGAAGAATGCTGAAGATTAAATGGGTAGATCACATAACTAATGAGGAGGTATTGAATAGAATTGGGGAGAAGAGGAGTTTGTGGCACAACTTGACAAGAAGAAGGGACCGGTTGGTAGGACGTGTTCTGAAGCATCAAGGGATCACAAATTTAGCATTGGAGGGCAGCGTGGAGGGTAACAATCGTAGAGGGAGACCAAGAGATGAATACACTAAGCAGATTCAGAAGGACGTAGGTTGCAGTAAGTACTGGGAGATGAAGAGGCTTGCACAGGATAGAGTAGCATGGAGAGCTGCAAGAAACCAGTCTCAGGACTGAAGACCAGAACAACAACACGGTCAAAAAACCTCTAATAGATACTCTGTACACTTAGCAATATGATCGCATACATGAACCTCATAAACTGCATGGGGAAGCAGAGGTCAGACTGGTCGAGTCAGCACGTTCCTTATATGGTCGGTCGCTTTCATCTGCGGCAGGACCGCAGTCGCTTCTCTATAGGTCTGTTGCCACCGGCGGCCAGTAAACACGAGTGATTGTACGGGACCCCGGCAGCCGCCATCGGTTTTTCGGACGTGCCGGGGATGCGGATGCGGAAGGGCCCGCAATTTTGTCCCCTGTCGCCATTACTTGCAGCGCCCGTGGCCGCTCGGGCGCCGCCAGCGGCAGTGGTGGTCGCATTTTAACGGCGCCGCGTATTGTCTCCTGCATTATTTGCAACGCTTGTTCGCCGCCACAACCTGGCCTGCATGTAAATCAGCAAACTCGGCATTGTGCGTCCGATATCGGCTAATTCTGGCGGGGATAGTTGAGTGGGAAACGCGGCGAGCTAGCCCCCCTCGCGCCACGTCGTTGATCAACTATGCGCAGTAGTTAGGGGAACTCGTGTCGGATTCCGGCGTCCAGACAACGGAACTCTTCCCGCCGTTAGTGTTGGTTGAATGGTTGAGGGGAGGGAGGAGGGTCCCTGGAGTGAACCCCAAGCGACTGATAAGATTAATGGGCGGTGAGCGTACAAGGTCGCGATTAAGCTCTACGGCTCATGGGAGACCTTAGTATCTTCCTGCCACGTGTAAGATGCATTGTACCCTACTATGCTGGTGTCCTGGTGAACATTTACGCGCACTGTGTATGCTCACGCTTACATTCCACCGGCGCGGCTAGTGCGAGTTTGGGTTATTACGGTCGATATTTTTAAAAATATCGGGAATGCTATGTGTTGATATTTAAAAACATATTATTATCGGCACTCGACACAGCGAATAAACTATAGATATATCGACGGAAGCAACATCGACGTACCTGCCTCTGAAAGTACCTACTGGACATTGTAAATATACTGCCGATTTTAAAAAATGGTTCAAATGGCTCTGAGCGCTATGGGACTCAACATCTATGGTCATCAGTCACCTAGAACTTAGGGAAATACGGAAGCGTCCGATCCCGCCCGTCTGCTTTGACCCATGACGTCACAAATATGGCGGAAACAAAAACACACACACACACACACTTTCCACAAGAAGCCTAATGACACTAACGGGACAAGCGCGGGAAATGGGGTGTTTTGGGTGGGGGGGCAAACTAAATATAAACAAATTTAGACGCCTTGCGTAGCTACAACGTGTAAGTGAAGACAGCCATGCAACCCATAGAAGATAAAGATGCTTCAGTAGCTGATTAGTGTTTTTTGTCTTTAAAAAAAAAATCTCACGGGATAGAACGAACAGATCAGAAAGATAAATATAATAAACTAAAACAGAAATTGGAGGAAACAGATAATTAAAATAAGTAATAAGGGTTTTTAAATTTAAAAAAAATCTCACGAGATAGAACGAACAGATCAGAAAAGTAAATAAAATAAGATAAAACAGAACTGGAGACAGCCACACTCAAAGCAAACGCCACCACCTCATGACGTCACACACGACAACACCCTTACGTCACGGGTCAAAGCCGACGCGTGGGATCGGACGCTTCTGTCTACCCGAACTTAGAAATACGTAAACCTAACTAACCTAAGGACATCACACAACACCCAGTCATCACGAGGCAGAGAAAATCCCTGACCCCGCCGGGAATCGAACCCGGGAACCCGGGCGCGGGAAGCGAGAACGCTACCGCACGACCACGAGCTGCGGACTGCCGATTTTAGAGCTGTATATTTAACTATTGATTTATTACATGATATTCTGTACATCAACAAGCTAGCAACCTGCCTCTTCTCCTTAGAGCAAGATTTGAAAGTAAACGATGCATGTTCACGCTTGGCGATAACTACTTTGCTAACAATGGTAACTGCATGTTAGTGGTAAAATAAAAGGTGTCCGTCATATAGCGTCATATATCGTATTTGTCCGGAACACTTTATGTCGACTACTCGGTCTTTTTTTTTTTCATTTCTGCCAACTGCAGCGATCCAGCAGTTGCAGTGTCAAAACTGCTTGGTGAAGCTAATCGTTGCAGTTTTGTTAGTAGCGCCGAGCGCCGATTACATCAGCATTTCCCCTCACACGTCCCCACTCATCGCCAACACCAATCTTATCGTTTAGATTGATTTTCATCATTTTGAGCAGCTGTTTTTGAAGAATGTTGATGCGAAGAAATAGCACAATATTTGGGTTACTTTTTTTTTCTTAATGCAACGGCTATGCTATTTCTTCACATAGAGAATTTTGTTATTGCATTCTCACCGCCACCGCCAGGGCAGTCGGACTACTTCTTTGTGTCATCTATACTTCCTGCACACAGTCAAAGGGAAGGGCTGGACGTGATGAAAGCTCAAAAAGTAGTAAGACTTCTTCACTCAGTGAAAGTAAAATTATGTTCTACTAAAATTTAAATCCGTCAATATTTTTCTTTCGATGTCAATATATCGATATATCGTGGAAAAAATATTGCCGATATACTTCGTAATATCTTGGAAAAACATAGATATTTTATCAATAGCCCTAGTTTGGGCATTGTCATCGCGGAACGTCAGGTGGTTTAGGAACGCGAGGTGCGTGGAAGCAGGGAGATTGTGAATAAATGTCGTAATTGGTCCCTTATTATTTAGAGGAATCGAGTAATAATATCGATTAACTGTATCCTAATAATCGTTTATTCGATTGGTTGCTATTCTAACCTCCGTCCGAACAGGCCTTGGAATGCCCAACGGCACCGACCGGCCGCGCGTGTCATCCTCATCCACAAAAAATGGTTAAAATGGCTCTGAGCACTATGGGACTTAATTGCTGAGGTCATCAGTCCCCTAGAACTTAGAACTACTTAAACCTAACTAACCTAAGGACATTACACACATCCATGCCCGAGGCAGGTTTCCAACCTGCGGCCGTAGAGGTCGCACGGTTCCAGACTGAAGCGCCTAGAACCGCTCATCCACATCGGCCGGCTCATATATAAACAAAGACATAGATGAATAAATATAATTATAAGCATGCTGCAACCGTTTTTTCGTTTAACTGTAGAGTACTTATGGCCTGACGTGATCGATAGTAATCGGCCACTTTGACCTCCAATAACTCATGTATTATTCAAGTTACCTGCCTGTAATTCATGCCAACTTAGTTTTACACTAATAGATTTCTAAAGACATGCCGTTCGACAAAATCGGATGAAGCGTTTATATTTTGGAAATTCGTTGCTGGGTGTTATTTGTATAATTTACCGCCAGATACTAAACTTTAAACTAATAAAGATATTAAAAATCTGATTACACCATCAGAATCGTCGTGCAAAGAATAGTAACGTACATGTTTCTTTTTGAGGTATCATGATTCATCTGGCTCCTATTAATTTCTATACGAACTGTGAAATGTCTGCCTTTAAGGTTTCACAATGTCCGCCATCTTTGGCCCTCCCGGCTCACAGCGTCACCAAGGAATTCCCAGCCATACACTCGATGGACCACGCACTAGGGCTAACCCTCTCGTTCGGCTAAAGTTCGGGACCACGTGTTTGCTGCCGGGCCCCGGCTAGCCGAGCGGCCCGTGCGGCCCCCGCTTCCTCCGAACTTAGAATATTACCTCACAACGTGCAATGTTGTCCTACAGTATGGATAAACCTGACCCACCATAAGATCAACAGATGTTAGAAGCATGAATAAATGCTACAGCAGGGGCGGGCAAACGTTGCACGCGGCTCATGAGCACACGGCGCTGCACGTGTGCTGCTCGCGTGCAATCGTCAAACTGGACAGTGACGACAGGCGGCAGGTTGCGGCAGTGTAGTACCAGGCTAAGCTGCGGACGTTGAAGCGAAGCGACCACTACGTAGTGAACGTTGTATTTCAAGAACCGGAAAATGCAGAGTGAATCAAGTAAACGGAGAAATGGAGATTTGCTGTCTTTTAAAAAGGAATGGGAGAATCATTTTTTCTTTGTGCAAAAACGTGAAAATACGAAATGTACAGTATGTGACAGTATTCTCGCTGGTCAGCGGAAATATAATATTGAACGCCATTATAATAAATTTCAATATGTTCCCGTACTTAGTGCAATAAAAGAGGAATTTCTCAAGCGATTTGGGGATATATCACACTTATCCCAAGGTTTTCAATAGTTGTCGAGACAATTTGCTGTTTCTGTAGATGATATTCATCCCAGTTTGCAAATGAAAATTAATAGATCTGCACTGTAGATTCTACAGCATAATTCTCGTCTGGGAGACAAGTTCCTTTTGGCAAGACGTGTAATAGATTTTTATCACGACTTTCCACAGCAAGAGTTTCCTCGTCTCCATCGTGAAGTCGCGAAGATAATCTCAATGTCTGGCTCGACATACGTTTGTGAGAGACTTTTTCTGTTATGAACATTAATAAGTCTCGGTTAAGACCAAACATCAGTAATGAATATTTACGTAACTGTTTGCGTTTGTCTGTATGTAGAAATTTTGTTCCAGACATTAAATGTATTGTAAACTCCACGTGTGATAATTAAATAAAACGTATCGTAGGTAATAGGTACTCTTTCAAACCACGATTTCTTTCAAGCACTCCTATTAACCTTATTCCTTCATTCAATAAAACAGGCCAGGAAACAAAACGCGTTACAGAGGAAGAAGCGGAGAGACGGTATGGTGGGGAGTGGAGAGAAGCGGGTGGCCAGCTTGCCCCTGTGTGCACGCACAGCACCTGTTAACTGCACGCGTGCAAGTGCATCGCACACATGCAGGATTCCTGCCCGCCCCTGTGCTACAGCCTCACAGTCGACGATGATGTGCTCTATGGTTCTCAGTGCCTCAAATGGCTTACTCTGTGATAAAATCCAAAACTTAATTTACTAGATCTCATTCAGAATCCCACAAAACAGGTTTTCCTGTGAGTATAACTGTAACATATACTGATGTCAGATCTAATTTTATTATATAGTGAGTGAAAACGCATATCTGTGGAGTGTGCTGTTGCCTAGCGAGATTTATGGCGAGCGAACAGAGATAAAAGTGTGCTGGACTGTGCAACCACCTGGCGGCATTAACGTAAACTTTTAGTTGAGTAGTAAGGGCTAACAGTGCACGCCATGAACCGTGTACATTGCTTATCAAATCCGTAAATATTTTGCCGTTAAGGCAATTACTTCACCCCACTTGCGCGTGCGCAGGAGCTCCTTAAAACGTGCACAGATGAAGGTGTGGTCGCGACCCCGATGCGAAGTTTCACCGAGTCTAGAGGAGTAATACCTAACACAGCGTGGTAGATTTAGTGCCGTGTCAGATTACCGCATCTACATTACGTTTAACAGCATTCAAAGAAAAGTAACCAATAAATCCACAATGCGTCAAAACTTAGGGTGTTCACGTGCTCTTACACAGTAGCCGCCACTGCACGGTACTATAGCCATTTGCCCATATTTTACACGTGACGTGGGATTTCTTGCACACTCGAGATTACTTTTTAAAGTCGTCGATTTTTCTTACTTCTGCTTATACGCTTTCAAGCGAGACTGGACGCCAGTCACTGAAGCCTCTCCAGACACTCTCTCTCTCCCTCCCTCTCTCTCTCTCTCTCTCTCTCTCTCTCTCTCTATCTATCTATCTCTCTCTCTTCCCCCCTCCCTTCGCGACCGCAACAACCTTCCGACGGCGCCCTGGCGTCCGTTTCACACGATGTCTTCACCTACCTGTCACGCTCTGATATCGTGAATGTCACTGAAGGATTCACAATAGAAAACACGCGTTTCTCACGTAACAGTCTGACAAGCGCTCTACTTTTCTGAACGATTCGTTTCTTCATTGCACTACTGCTACCAAAGAATTACGAGGGTCACTCCAAAAGAAATGCACACTGTTTTTGTAAAAATACAGTTTTCATTCTGCATGTGTGAAAGTTTTACAGTGTGTAGGTACATCCTTCCCGCTTGTTTTCAAACTTAGTACAACCTGTTCCCGTGCGTGGCGCCGTCACAGCATGTCTTCAAGTTGGCTGCTACACTAGACGTTCGTCAGAAGCAACGTGCTGTCATAGAATTCCTGTGCTGTCAAAACGAGACAGTGGGAAACATCCACAAGAGGTTGAAAAAGGCGTATGGAGATGCTGCTGTCGATCGGAGTACAGTTAGTCGGTGAGCAAGCAGGTTACGCCATGAAAGCGGGCACGGCAATATTGAGGATTGTCCTCGCAGTGGCAGGCCTCGTACTGCACACACCCAAGACAATGTGCAGAGAGTTAACGAATTGGTGACTGCTGACAGACGCATCACAGTGAACGAATTTTCACGCTACGTTGGGATAGGGGAAGTAAGTGTTTGCAGATTACTGAATGTGTTGGCGTTAAAACAGGTTAGTGCCAGGTGGGTTCCCAGGATGTTGACAGTGGCTCACAGAGAAACAAGATAAACGGTATGGAGCGAACTTTTGGAACAGTACGAGAATGGTGGAGATGAATTTCTTGGAAGAATTGTGACAGGTGATGAAACATGGCTACATCATTTTTCACCAGAGACGAAGAGAAAATCAGTGGAGGGGCATCATGCAAATTCACCCAAGAAAAAAAATTCAAAACCACACCTTCTGCTGGAAAAGTTATGGCTACGGTGTTTTTCTATTCCGAAGGACTCTTGCTTGTGGACATCATGCCAAGTGGAACCGCCATAACTTCTGATGCATATGTGAAGAAACTTCAAGCTCGACTGAGTCGTGATCGACAACACCGGCAAAAGCAGGATGTTTTGCTGTTGCACGACAATGCACGACAAACATGTCAGTCAAAAAACCATGGAAGCGATCACAAAACTCGGATGGACATCACTGAAACACCCGCCTTACAGCCCTGACCTGGCTCCATGTGACTATCATCTCTTTCGGAAACTGAAAGACTCTCTTCGTGGAACAAGGTCTGAAGATGATGACTCCTTTGTGTACGCTGCCAAACAGTGGCTCCAACAGGTTGGTCCAGAATTTTACCGTGCGGGTATACAGGCGCTGGTTCCAAGATGGCGTAAGGCAGTTGTGAGGGATGGAAATTATGTGAAGAAATGAAAATATTGTTCCTAAAGGATGTATCTACATACTGTAAATCTTTCAAACATGTATAATCAAAGATGGATTTAAAAAAATAGTGTGCATTAATTTTGGAGTGACCCTCGTAACTCAAAAGGGCATTCAGGCCAAGGGAAAATTCAGATATTAACTTAAACATTAAAAATTAGCCAAACGTGTGCTGATAAAAATGAGTTGGCATCTCAGGTGTCCGAAAATATTATGTTGAATTCGTGTGTTTCAAAATGCACGATAGCACAAATTTTTCAGAATATGCCGATTTCCAGCGGATTTATTTTAAACTGATCGTCGATTGATGTCCAGTGATTGTTGAACACGAACTATTAATTCTTAAGGACAAGAAAACATCAAATTAAATTAACTCCGGGAGGGATAACAGTCTGACAGCTCAACTACTGGACTACGTTTGCCTGGATGATGCAGACTTTTACTTCGACATTTCTTGTTGTAAGCGCCGCTTTGTGTGTTAGCTTACCCTTCAACTGTTGTCCGTGAGAAAACTTACGATCAGTACGACTGAATTTGTAGTGTTAAAAGCCGGCCGTGGTGGCCGATCGGTTCTACGCGCTTCTGTTTGGAACTGCGCGACCGCTACGGTCGCAGGTTCGAATCCTGCCTCGGGCATGGATGTGTGTGATGTCCTTAGGTTAGTTAGGTTTAAGTCTTGTCTCACAAATCTCTTAACACTTCTGGCGAATACATTTGAAACAATAAATAGTTTACCTATTTTTCCCCTCTCTCTCGTTTTTGTTTGACTGCACTTTGCCGGCCGGAGTGGCCGAGCGGTTCTAGGCGCTACAGTCTGGGGCCGCGCTACAGTCTGCCTGCCTCGGGCATGGATGTGTGTGATGTCCTTAGGTTAGTTAGGTTTAAGTAGTTCTAAGTTCTAGGCGACTGACGACCTCAGCAGTTAAGTCCCATAGTGCTCAGAGCCATTTGAACCATTTCTGACTGCACTCTATAAATACAAATAAAAAAAATTTAATTAATTTTTTTCGCTACACTAAGATTTAGCTCCTTTATTACGTAATGTAAGGGCGGGACCGTTAAGTAAACAGCTAACACAGGGTCGTCAGTCGGTTCTTGATAACAAATAGCGAGGGATTTTTAAATTTTTTTTTTTACGTTACTGGAGGGGTGCAGCGGCGGCGTAGTTCGGTGTGCCAGTAAACAGTAAACCGGGTTTCGTCGGTGACGTCGGTGTCTGGCAGAGACAGCATCCAGCAGCGGATCGCGGACTGCACAGCAGTGGAGCGGCAATCAAAGCCGGCCCTGCTGATACGCAATCAGCCTCCTGTAGCGCCACTGATTAGCGGAGAGCGAACTGCGCATGCGCGACCCGACGTGCCGCCAGCCCGATGTTCCCACGTCGTCGGGCTCGCGATTTTCGATCAGGTGATCAGGCGATACTGATCAGGCGGAACATTATGACCACTTACCTAGTATACCTAATAGCCGGCATGTCCAGCTTTGGCACTGATAACAGGGGCGATGCATCGTGGCATGGAAGAAAAAAGGACTTCGTAGATTGCTGGAGGGAGATGGTACCACCATGCACTTGAAACGATGCTGCAAGCTACAAAACTCCTGGGGTACAGTCGTCGTACTTTGTCCTTCTTGCAGTTTCCCGGTCGTTGTTCCCCGCGTGACGTCATGCAAATGTCTCTAGGGTATGTT
Organism: Schistocerca cancellata; assembly: GCF_023864275.1. Lineage (NCBI taxonomy): Eukaryota > Metazoa > Arthropoda > Insecta > Orthoptera > Acrididae > Schistocerca > Schistocerca cancellata. The sequence goes on along the minus strand of NC_064627.1, from coordinate 184,123,115 downwards.
CTAATGAATAACACCCCCACAAACCATCATAACTGCTCACCGATTGACACACACTGTCTTTTCCAGTTCCTTCAGCTGCTTCGTGCTGCTCGGCCTGGCCCCATTTGGCGCTATAGCTCATCGCGTGATGTCAAGCTTTCTGTACACGACTCAGAGACCTCTGGCAACATGCTTCCGCACGTTCATTCATTTCCATCGGGTTGTTAATATGCTACGTAACTTTATCTGGCCCGTCCTTAAGTTTATCGGAGCTGAGTATATTTTATTCATGAACATTACATATTCGCGCCGGCCAAGGACTAAGGAAAGGAACACCACTGTGGCGTCTTGTATTGGTAAGAATGGAAGTTTTGGGTGGAAGGTGGGAGGAAAGATTGTGGTCACAGACCGACAGATGGCAGGTGATCGGGCTGTTCTTATCCAAATCGACGGCAAGCCAGCACCGACAACGCCGGTTCAGGTATAAATGCCGACGACGCAAGCGGAAGATGAAGAGACAGAGAAAGTATACGAAGATACTGAATCTGTAATTCAGTACATAAAGGCAGGTGGTCATGGGGGATCGGAATGCGGTTGTATGGGAAGGGTTACAAGAAATGGTTTGCGAGAATATGGGCTTGGTAGCAGGAAAAGAGAACGGTGTTGCCTAAGTGATAACACCTGTTCCCGTGAGATCACCGAAGTTAAGCGCTGTCGGGTTGGGCAAGGACTTGGATGAGTGACCATACGGTCTGCCCAACCAAGGGGTGCTCTCACTCCTTGTGAGGCAAACTAGAGAGCTACTTGATTGAGAAGTTGCGGCTCCGGTCTCGTAAACTGACATACGACAGGGAGAGCGATATGCTGACCGCATGCCCCTCCATACCCGCATCCAGTGACGCCTTCGGGCTGAAGATGACATGGCGGCCGGTCGGTACCGTTGGGCGTTCACAGCTGGTTCGGGTGGAGTGTAGTTTTTACCTTTTCTGGCGGGGTTTAGTTTTTAGTAGGAATGAGAGCGGAGAAAAACTAATGGAGTCATTCCTAAAAGTTCAGCTAGTAATAGCGAATACAGGCAGGTATTCTGAAATCAGATACTGGATTGTAAAGCGTACCAAGGACCAGATATAGATTTATACCACAATTTAGTAGTGATTAAAGCAGGTTGAAGTTTAAGAGATTGGTCAGAAAGAATCAATGCGCAAAAAAGAGGTATGCGGAAGTACTAAGGAGTGAAGAGTTACTCTTGCCGGTCTCTGAGGCTATAGATACGGCGGTGATGAATACCTCTGCAGGCAGTTCAGTTGAAGACGAATGGGCATCATTAGAAAGGACAACCACATGAGTTGAAAAGAAAAACATAGGCACAAAGAGGGTAAATGCGAAGAAGACATGAGTAACAGAAAGAAATACTTCAGTTGATTGATGCAAGACGGAAGTACGAACATGTTCTGAGAAATTCAAGAATACAGAAAACAAGTAACTTAGAAATGAAATAAATAGGAAAGCGAAATGGTTACGTGAAAAATGTGAAGAAATCTAAACACAAATGACTGTCGGAAGACTGACTCAGCGTACATAAGTTAAAACAACCTTCGGTGTAATTAAAAGCAAGGATGATAACATTAAGAGTGCAGTGAGAATTCCACTGTTGCAGAGGAGAGTGTGGATAGGTGGAAGGAGTACAGTGAAGGACTCTATGAGAGAGAAGACTTGTCTGACGACGTGATAGAAGAAGGAGTCGATATACACTGTAGCGCCAAAGAAACTGGTGTAGCCATATATATTCAAATACAGAGCTATTTAAACAGGCAGAATATGGAGCTGCGTTCGGCAACGCCTACATAAAACAGCGAGTGTCTGGCGCAGTTGTCAGACCGTTTACTAGGGGTACAATGGCGTGTTATCAAGATTCAAGTCAGTTTGAATGAGGTGTTACAGGCGGCGCGCGAGCGATAGGACACAGCATCTCCGAGGCAGGGATGAAGTGGGGATTTTCCCGTATTATTATTTCACGAGTGTACCGTGAATATCTGAAATCCGGTAAAACATCAAATCTCAGACATCCCTCCGGCCGGAAAAGGATCCTGTAAGAACGGGGCCAACGACGACTGAAGAGAATCGTTCAACGTGACGGAAATGGAACCCTTCAGGAAATTTCTGCAGATTTCAATGTTGGACCCTCAACAAGTGTCAGCGTGCGAAACGTTCAACGAAAAATCATCGATACGGGCTTTCGGAGCCAAAGTCCCACTCACGTACTTTTGATGAGAGCACGACACAAAGCTTTACACCTCGCGCGGTCTGTTGATGACTGGAAACATGTTGTCTGGTCGGACGAGTCTCGTTTTAAATTGTATCGAGCTGATGGACGTGTACGGGTATGGAGACAACCTCATGAATCCACGGAGCGTGCATGTCAGCAGGGGAGTGTTCAAGCTGGTGGAGGCTCTGTGGTGTGGGGTTTAAGCAGTTAGAGTGACATGGGACCGCAGATACGTCTAGATGCTATTCTGACAGGTGACACGTACGTATGCATCCTGTTTGATCACCTGCATCCATTCATGGCCATTTTGCATTCCGACGGACATGGGCAATTCAAGCAGGACAATGTGACATCCCACACGTCCGGAATTGCTAAATACTGGCTCCAGGAACACTCTTGTGAGTTTAAACAGTTTCGCTGGCCACCAAACTCCTGAGACTTGAACATTATTCGGCATATCTGGGATGCCTTGCAGCGTGCTCTTCAGAGGAGATCTCCACCCCCTCGTACTCTTATGGATTTACGAACAGCCATGCAGGATTCATGATTTCAATTCCCTCTAGTACTACATTAGACATTAGTCGAGTCCTTCTGCGTGCTCGCTACGGCCCTACACGATATTAGGAAGGTGTGCCAGTTTCTTTGGCTCTTCACTGTAGCAGAGGTATGGGATCCAGTATTCGAATCAAAATTTAAAAGAGCTTTGGAAGACTTAATATAGAATAAAGCAGAAGGGATAGATACACTCCATCGGAACTTCTCAAATCTTTAGGAGAAATGGCAGACAAGGACTATTCACATTTGTGTGTAGAGTGTATGAGTCTGGCGGTGTACAATCTGACTTTCGGGAAAATATCATCTACGTAATTCCGAAAACTGCAAGAGCCGAGAAGTGCGAGAATTATCGTACAATAAGCTTAGCGGCTAATGCGTTCAACTTTCTGACGAGAATAATGTACGGAAAAATGTAAAAGAAAATAGAGGCTGTATTAGATGAAGTTCAGTTTGGCTTTAGGAAAGGTAAAGGCACCAGAGAGGCAATTCTGATGTTGTAAAGGAAGAAAGAGTAAAGAAAAATCAAGACACGATCATAGGATTTGTCGTGCTGGAAAAAGCGTTCGATAATATTAAATGGTGAAAGCTGTTCGAAATTCCAAGGAAGATAGGTGTAACCTATAGGGAGAGACGGGTAATGCACAATACGTACACTAGCCAAGAAATAATAATACGTACGGTTGAGAAAGCCTCACCGTTAGGAGAACAGACGAAGAGAAACTACTTGTTTTCGAACGAAAAATCCTGAGAAAAATATACGGCCGTGTGATAGATTCACAAACAGGGGACTGGGGAATTCGAAAAAACCAGGAATTGATAGAGCTTTACGCTCAGCTTGACATTATAAAATGAATAAGAAGAAGAAGGTTGACCTGGGTTGGGCACGTAGCAAGGGTGAATGAAGTGAGGATACCCCATGATGTGTTTCATGGAGCTGTAGCTGGCAGGAGATACCGAGGACGACAGCGGACACGATGGAAGGACAATATTGACAAGGACACCGAGGACCAGGGACTAGGAGCGGGCGAGTGGTGGCAGGAGGCTCGCAATCGGAAACGATGGAGGAGGAATGTGGAGCAGGCATATGGCGACCATGGCCTAAGACACGGATAAGTAAGGAAGGCTGGAAGTACACTACTGGCCACTAAAATTGCTACACCAAGAAGAAATGCTGATAATAAACAGGTATTCATTGGACAAATATATTATACTAGAACTGACGTGTGATTACTTTTTCACACAATTAGGGTGCATAGATCCTGAGAAATCAGTACCCAGAACAGCCACCTCTAGCCATAATAACGGCCTTGACACACCTGGGCATTGAGTCAAACAGAGCTTTGATGGCGTGTACAGGTACAGCTGCCCATGCAGATTCAACACGATACCATACTTCATCAAGAGTAGTGACTGGCGTACTGTGACGAGCCAGTTGGTCGGCCACCATTGACCAGTTGTTTGCAGTTGGTGAGAGATCTCGAGAATGCGCTGGTCAGGGCAGCAGTCGAACATTTTCTGTATCCAGAAAGGCCCGTACAGGACCTCCAACATGCGGTCGTGCATTATCCTGCGGAAATGTAGGGTTTCGCAGGGATCGAATGAAGGGTAGAGCCACGGGTCGTAACACATCTGAAATGTAACGTACACTGTGCAAAGTGTCGTCAATGCCAACAAGAGGTGACCGAGACGTGTAACCAATGGCACCACATACCATCACGCCGGGTGATACGGCATTACGGCGATGACGAATATACGCTTCCAATGATCGTTCACCGCGATGTCGCCAAACACGGATGCGACCATCATGATGCTGTAAACATAACCTGGATTCATCCGAAAAAATGAGGTTTTGCCATTCGTGCACCCAGGTTCGTCGTTGAGTACACCATCGCAGACGCTCCTGTCTGTGATGCAGCGTCAAGGGTAACCGCAGCCATGGTCTCCTAGCTGATAGTCCATGCTGCTGCGAACGTCGTCGAACTGTTCGTACAAATGTTTGTTGTCTTGCTAACGTCCCCATCTGTTGACTCAGGGATCGAGACGTGGCTGCACAATCCGTTACAGCAATGCGGATAAGATGCCTGTCGTCTCGACTGCTAGTGATACGTGGTCGTTGGGATCCAACACGGCATTCCCTATTACCGTCCTGAATCCACCGATTCCATATTCTGCTAACGATCATTGGATCTTGACCAACTCGAGTAGCTATGTCACGATACGATAAACCGCAATTGCGATAGGCTATAATACAACCTTTATCAAAGTCGGAAACGTGATGGTACGCATTTCTCCTCCTTACACGAGGCATGAAAATAACGTTTCACCAGGTAACGCCGGTCAACTGCTGTTTGTGTATGAGAAATCGGTTGGAAACTTTCCTTATGTCAGCAAGTTGTAGGTGTCGCCACCGGCGCCAGTCTTGTGTGAATGCTCTGAAAAGGTAATTATTTGCATATCACAGCGTCTTCTTCCTGTCGGTTAAATTTCGCGTCTGTAGCACGTCATCTTGTTGGTGTAACAATTTTAATGGCCAATAGTGTATGATTATTCAATTGGTTATGTACGGTTGTGAAAGCCTCACCTTTAGGAGAACAGGCGAAGGGAAACTACTTGATTTCGAACGAAAAATCCTCAGAAAAATAAATGGTCCTGTCATAGATTCACAAACAGGGGAATAGAGAATTCGAAAAAACCAAGAATTAAAAGAGCTTTATATACAGCCTGACATTATAAAATGAATAAGAAGAAGAAGCTTGACCTGGGCTGGACATGTAGCAAGGGTGAATGAAGTGAGTATACCCAAGATGTGTTTCTGGGAGCTGTAGCTGGCAGGAGATACCGAGGACGACAGCGGACAAGATGGAAGGGCAATATTGACAAGGACACCGAGGACGAGGGACTAGGAGCGAGCGAGTGGTGGCAGGAGGCTCGCAATCGGGAACGATGGAGGAGGTGTGTGGAGCAGGCATATGGTCACCAAGGCCCAAGCCACGGATAAGAAAGTAAGGTTGGAAGTACTACTCCGAGGTGAAGATGTTATCACAGGAGAAGAATTGGTGGCGGGCCGCGTCGCTTCAAACCAGTCACAAGACTGATGACTTGAAAAAAAAATAGAGGCAGCATAGCTCCATATTTATACAGATGACTTGCAACGGCTTGTTGAGTGCATAGCACGTCGAACTGTCGCACTATGCCGGGCAGAAGAACGTCGACATGTTATTAGGAGGTATCCCGTGTAGAGATGGGCAAAACTGTTCTTTTCAGAGATTGGATCAGAACTGTTCACTCCCTGAAATGAATTAGCTCTTTTTCATGACTCACCACTCATTTACAATAGAAAATAAATGGAAGGCACATTGCCCTTTAAACTTGGTTTATTCCAGTACTATACCTGTATTTTGATCTTATTTGATCCTATTTTGAAGTAACACAGATAATGAGTAAGAATTTTGTATTGTTTATTGAAATTTCCACGATATGACAAAGTTTTTGATTATTGATTTATTTTGCACTATCGTGGTTTTTTGGGTGATCGGAAAATGTTGTAACTTGAGATTTACATTAACAATATATTTGGCTATGATGTATTAAAATTTCATTAACCTCATACAAATACATCGCAAGCCGTATATTTTTAAAGTGAACGTTTCCTTCCGAAGACGCCTAAAATCGCAAAATCCGTACCAGAATAAGAAAAAAATATATAAATTTGACTGTAAAACGAAAGTGCTGCATATAGCCTTACGCAGAATAAAACAAGGAAAATATTGGTGTATCACATTTTGCGATACGTTTATCGGTTCGCTCGTAATTAAAGCGTAAGTTCGAGTGTCCATAATAAAAATCCTATAGTAAGAGGAGTCATCAGGAACCTAATCTAATCAGTTTAAACAAATAAAAATAAAATAAAAACAATTGATGTATATATAACATAATAATGTAATATACATAGCGGTATTACTACGAAGAACAATATCCAGTAGGGGCGAACTCCGATGCAGAGGCGCTGAGTCGAGCAGGTCGAGCCGCGAGCTGTATTACTGCGTGAGCTGAGACCGCAGAGACCAGAGTGACACCTGAGTCGCTTTGCTCAACGCTCTGGCTAGAGTCGAGACGGTGGGGTGAGCGTTGAGCGGGCGAGTTCCGAGGGTGGGGGGTGCAGTGAACTCACCTGCTCCGAGACAAATCGTCTGTTCTCTTGCGAGCAGGTTGTTGCAAGTAGTTCCTATGTTATCCGCTAGGTGGCTCTCTGTCCTGTTGCTCGCATCAAGTGCCCAGAGGGCAGGATGTGCGACTGAAACGATCGCCGACAGAGTGCGATGCGAAGTTAAGCTGCGCCAGGCACTGCACTCGGCAGACGACGCACAGAGACGGCACGGCATATGTGAAACACAAAATCCAATGGGGCACTGCACAATGCAGCCAGCCAAGGTAGAAGCAGGGCAGAGGCCGGCGCTGGCTGTGTTGTGTAGCGTGCACTGTGCTCTGACCAGCAGAGGCGCTGCTGATATGCTCCGTCTCTCTCTCTCTCTCTCTCTCTCTCTCTCTCTCTTTGCCGTGGGAAACGTTTGGAGCTACCGTTCTTTTTTCCTGAATCACTGATTGTTCACTCCTTTGAAAGATTCAACTCTGTGAATTAGTTCAAGAGCGGATCCCCCATCTCTAATCCCGTGACTTCTGTCACTTCAGTGAGTGTGTGGAGTACGCAGTGCTCGGAGGTCACGTGACAAACACACAAAGATAGGGCGCAGTAGGGGTATGGGGCAGCTGCGAGGCGCGCGATGTTGTTTGCCGGCATCAGTCAGCCAGCTGCTCATGCGCACCTCTCGCTGTCGGTATCAGAGGCCAGCACACCGTGGCAGCACGCACTGCCTAACAACGTCACGGACCACTGGCCACGCGCGGCGACAGGTTGCTGGCAAGCGCCGGCTCCTCGTTTTGCAGCCGGCGCGTCGGCGAGATACGGCCCGCAATTCTTGTGTACAAGCCCGTGAAGCACTTACGTCACGGAAAGTGCCCCTGCGCGGGTAGTATACGGCCGCAGTATTCCAATACTTAAGCCGTCGGCACACGGACCGTGCTGTCGAACGTTAACGTCGAGCGTGCCAAGTTCAACGTGCTGCTGAACGCTCAGGAACGATGCGACTCGTGCATACGGTACGTGGGCCCCAACGTGGTATATGCGATCGCAACGCACTCCAGCGGCAGTTGAGGGATGTTTCTCGTACGTAAATCACACTGTTTACTCAACGGGCGCGCATAAAATTTCCACATTAGCGCTGTTAAAACGGACATTTCCTCCATCGTCCACGAAAAGGAAAGTACCACGTTCAATCAATAAGGACACAGGTTTCTAAAAGTTCCATTACAAACAGTGCGGTACAAATTTGTAATACTTCTCCGCATAAGATAAACATTATTTCATAATTCCCACATTTTAGTAAAACCCCAAGATCAGTCTTACTTGATCAGTGTCCCAACCCAGTAGCAGAATCTTTGCAACATGTGAATTACGAAGCGAAAAAGAAAAAGGAGCAAAATATCTTTATACAAGTAGCGCAAGCTGTCCTGTAGATTAAGCCAATCGAACAAAGTCACCCCTCAAAAAAAGTTGAACTTATATTTACACCATCATTTACATCAAATATTATAGTATATACTTATATTAAACTAATAATAAAGTATCACAACCCAATAAAAAATCGAATGTTAGCAAAAAATTTGGAAGTGGAAAGACACGAACCACCGCCCCATCAAAATAATCTACAAGGGGAGTGACGCTAGTCACTACACTACAGCAATAACATACTCCAGACGTCTAATCATAGTATCTCAGCTCGTACATAAAACCTTAATCGTAGATATGTTACTAATTGAAGTTTAATTATACCAAATTGTACCAAGAACAATGCGTTTTTGGTAGATCTTCAGTGTGTCGTTGGCTTCAAATAGCCTACTCTCATAATACGCAAGTTACAATAATTCTTTTGCCACGATTATGATGTTTCCCATTAATTTATTGGAACGAATCACACAGTTAACAACGGGTTTTTTTTAGTGATTCTCAATTTGCTGGTGCTCAGAAACGGCATATATACGTATAGGCTTGAAATGAATGCCAATATGGCGCCTCACAACTCTACTGAAGGGAGACGGCGTGCGTGTGACGTAGGTGGCGTTGTGCCATCTCATTGGTCAACGCTCAGACGCACGCTCAGAATACCTGACATGCCAGATATTGCTCTGCACGTTCGGAAAGACTCCCGAACGTGCTATTCCACGCTATGACGTCAGAAACTCGGCACGCTCAACGCTCAACGTTCGGATGCACGGTCCGTGTGCCGACGGCTTTAGTTCTGGGTGCCTGAGGGGTCTGACGAGCTGAAAGCTCTATAGCTGCATTAGGGCAATTCTTTTCGACACTCTCTAAATACGTACGTGATTTGAAGGGCGTGGCGAGCAGTAATCTGCCATAGTTTTCTGATGATGCTGAGTTACACGAGAAGGTGTCGTCGTTGAGTAACTGTAGGAGGCCTGCCCGATTGGCCGTGCGGTCTAACGCACGGCTTTCCGGGCGGGAAGGAGCACCTGGTCCCCGGCTGGAATCCGCCCGGCGGACCTGTGTCGAGGTCCGGTGAGCCGGCCATTCTGTGGATGGTTTTTAGGCGGTTTTCCATCTGCCTCGGCGAATGCGGGCTGGTTCCCCTTATTCCGCCTTAGTTACACTATGTCGGCGATTGCTGCGCAAACAAGTTCTTCACGCGTGCACCACCATTACTCTACCACGAAAATATAAGGGTTACACCCGTCTGGTGTGTGACGTTATCGGGGGGGGGGGGGGGGGTCCACCGGGGGCCGAATCGCACAATAACCCTGGGTTCGGTGTGGGGCGGCGGAGGGTTGAAGTGGACGGCGGTAGCCGAGGTGGGGTTGTGGACCACTGCGGCTGCGGCGAGGACGCAGCCTCTCCGTTGTTTCTAGGTCCCCGGTTAACATACAACATACAACTGTAGGAGAATGCAAGACGGTTGGTTGGTAGATTTGAGGGAGGGGACCAGAAAGCGAGGTCATCGGTCCCATCGGGTAAGGGAAGGATGGGGTCGGAAGTGGGCCGTGTCCTTTCAAAGGAACCATCCCAGCATTTGGCTGAAGCGACGTAGGGAAATCACGATACAAGATGACTTAGACATAATTTCCAGTTGGCATTAAGAATAGGAGTTTGCTTCAAATACAGAAACATGTAGGGTAATGCAGATGAGTAGGAAAAAAACTTGCCAAATGCAAGTAGAACAGCGGCCGGCTCCAATAAAGAATTGATGAAGAAAAAAAAAATGCGGTGCCTTACTTTCTGGGCAACCCTCGTACAGACGATAATTTATGGTGGTCCCCTGGATATTACAAAAGGCGGGACACAGTTCCTGTGTGGTCATCACGGACGGCAGGGTAAGCTCTGCAACGTGCTCTCAAACTGTGTGAAAGATCGGTAAGGAGTTTCTGTGGCAGAGTGTTCCATTCCTCCAGCACCGCAGTTAACAACTACTGAATGGTCTTCGGCTCATGTGGACGTGCTGCAAAGTGCCTCCCCAACGCACTCCACACGCGCTCCATTAGGTTCAAGTCGGGCAGGGCGTCGGAATGGAACCGGGAGTCGCTGCATATCCTCTCGCTCCAAAAACTGCTGCACCTACCCCAGCCGATGCGTTCGCGCGTTGCAATTCATGAAAAATTAGCCACAGCAGAATAAGAGTCCTGCAAAGACGCACATGGGGAAGGAGTACAGTGTCACAGTAATGTTGGCCGGTGAGTGTGCTGTGTTCAAAGATTTGGAGGTTGGTACGTCCATGTAACATTATGTCTTCTCACACCATATATGATAGAATGTGCAGAATCGAACTGAATACGTTCTCATCCCAGATGAACACTCGACGCCACTCGTCCCTGGTCCAGTTTCTGTAATCTATGCACTATTATTGCATGTGTGGATGTCAGCGGAACACAATGTTCTGGTGGCTAGGAAATGAAACCCCGCGTGCAGTCCGTGTGCCACTGTGGAACCACGTTAGACTGCGTGCCTTGAAGTCCTTTTAAATGCGAATGCCATTACACCCGATTTCTGGCTTCCTTCTTGCCTGTTGCACAATGCTGGGGTCATCTGCCACTGTAACTGACTGTGGTCGGTCACGTCCTTTTTTTGGGGCAGCAAAGCCAGTGGTTCGGAACGCTCACCGTGAAATAATGCTGTTAGTAACACCAAACTCCGGTGATATGCTCGTCACATTTCATCAGGTTTCCATTTTTCTTGTGATTCTTCGCCGGGTAAATTGATGAAAATATTGTCTCCAGGCCAGGTGGTAAAGAACACCACCACTGTTCATCACAACTACCCGCTCACTGATACACACTGTCTTCTCCCATTTCTTCACCTGCCTCGTGTCGTAGGGCCAACCTCATTTAGCGCTATAGTAATGCTGACCTCACGTCATATTACGTCCAGCTGTCTGTGCACAGCTGGGAGACTTCTATCAACATCTCCGTCACTTTCATACATTTCACCGAGTTGTTAATATGATTTTGTTACTTTACGTATCTCGTCCTTACTTTTTACTGAATTACAACACACCGAAACCAACGGACGTTTTACATTACAGGAATTGCGTACATGAAGGTGATCAGATGAACATTTAGGGCAGCAGAATATTTTTGAATAATTATCTGTTGCGCACTGCTGAGGCTTTTGTGTCTATGATGATTCACCTTGAGCCAGAACTATATTACACCGAAGAGCCAAAGAAACTGGTACATCTGCTAATATCGTGTAAGGTCCCCGAAAACACGCAGAAGTGCCGCAACACGACGTGGCATGGACTCGACTAATGTCTGACGTAGTGCTGGAGGGAACTGACACCACGAATTCTGCAGAGCTGTTCATAACTCCTTAAGAGTGCGAGGGGCTGGAGATCTCTCCTGAACAGCACGTTGGAAGGCATCCCAGATATACCCAATAATGTTCATGTCCGGCGAGTTTGGTGGCCAGTGGAAGTGTTGAAACTCAGAAGAGTGTTCCTGGAGCCACTCTGTAGCAATTCTGGAAATGTGGAGTGTGGCATTGTCCTACTGGAATTTCCTAAGCCCGTCGGAATTCACAATGGACATGAACGGATGCAGGTGATCAGACAGGATGCCTATGTACGTATCACCTGTCGGAATCGAATCTAGACATATCAGCGGTTCCATATGACTCTAACTGCACACACCCCATAACACACGGCCTCCACCAGCTTGAACAGTCCCCTGCCTGCTGACATGCATGGTCCATCGATTCATGAAGTTGTCTGCATAGTCGTACACATCCAGCCGCTTGCATGTTTCCAGTCATCAACAGTCCAACGTAAGTGTTGACGGGCCCAGGCGATGCGTAAACCTTTGTGTCGTTGAGTCATCAAGGGTGCACGATGGGGAATGGTTCGCACGCTCACACCTGTTGATGGTCTGGCATTGACATCAGCAGCAATTTGCGGAAGGGTTAGATTTCCGTCACGTTGAAAGATTCTCTTCAGTCGTCGTTGATCCCTTTCTTGCAGGATGTTTTTCTGGTCGTAGCGATGTTTTATATGATTCCTGATATTCACGATATATTCGTGAAATGGTCGTACGGTAAAGTCCCCAATTCATCGCTACCTCGGAGATGCTGTGTGCCATCGCCCGTACACCAGCAATAACACCACGTTCAAACACACTTAAATCTTGATAACCTGTCATTGTAGCAGCAGTAACCGATCTGAAAACTGCACCAGACACTTGTTGTCTTATAGAGGCGTCGCCGACCGCAGCGCCGTATTCTTCATGTTTACATGTTCCTGTATTTGAATAAACATCCTTATACAAGTTTCTTTGGCGCTGCAGTGTATTTGTGCTGCTTAATGGGACGGAAGATTGGAACAGTTGCCACTTAAATCCTACAGATCTAGACTCTTAAATACAAGACCGCCACAACTGATATAAATTGGACCAACATGTTACTTTTGACGAATATTTTAAATAAATTACAGTAATTGAAAGATAGGTTTTAAATACTTACATTAGTAAGCCAATGTACTACTTAATACTCTGTAAGTGCCTAGTGTTTTCCACTGACATATGCAAGAAGTTAATATGTTATCTGTAAAAGGCACCATTCCAGATTATTTTGACTTAATTCATTGAAATTATCACTGTAACACGGTATTACGGTATTAGGTAAGTCATGTCGATATTGCTTTGCGCTTGCAAAATCACTAGAACTGGGCCGTAAGATACAGGCGGCTAGTTGGCGACTGTTACAGGATGATGGGGGCTACCTGCCGTGGAGGCGTCGCTCACGCTGACATTGACTGATGACGTCCGCTGGCGCGTGACTGCTATTGAGGCCGCTACGTCACCAGCTCGACTGATTCATCAACGTTATCCTGCGACACATTCCTCTCAAAATGAGGCGTCAATACATGCCATTTCGGCAACAGCAGAAAGGCACATGTTGTAACTGTCTCCCGTAATCTATTGCGTTTGCCATTAGTCGCAGTTACAGAGGATGTGTTCGTGATGCGGATGTCAACTCTGACGAATGACAGAGAAGGACAATGTTGTCCGGAAACGACAGGTTACTAAGCCAAATTTAGTTCGGACAACAGAGTCAGTGGACTGCAAGACCCTACGAATCGCTTTTTGCACACTGTACAAAGTGCATAGTGATTTGCTCTTTACATACTTGCTTCGTTGTAGCTAGGCAAACTCAACAATGACATTGCTGTCATTAGAAAGGACTGGGACATAAAAGTTCACTAAAATGAACTGCACATGGCGTGATGTGTGCACCAGCATATTCAGTCATAATGTAGGCGACTGTAGTACTGATGTATCTGCTTACAGTCTTTCAGCCATACTGAAATGACATTGTACACAATTACGGAATCAGCGGGCATGGGTTTCATGCGAAGACAAGCAAATGGAAAATATGGAGAAGCTGACACGCTAGAGCGGATAAAGCACCCAAGGGGGGAACACACTCCATATTTCCAAGTTCAACCCAACACCTGCCACTGATACCGACTCCTTCGACGCGTCAGTCTCACCTCGATGTTGAGCCAGTTCTTCAAATCCATTCTCAACCCAACGCTAACCTGAACAGCTAAACAAGAACCTAACCCACCGTGTCAACCAGAGCGGCTTCAATCCTAATTTCCCCTCTTACAACCAGCTCCTGTATCTCAATTACCAAGCCAATAAGTTCCTTGAACTTGAAACAGCATATTACCATGTACGACATTCCAGTCTCCTTTCCAAACTCCAGACGTATGCTCTTCCAGTAAACTATGCCTACCCTATTATATCCTTGTCATTCCAGCTACACATCCTACGTAACTACAAACAGACCGAATAATCCCATTTCCCATCCCACTACAGGCGTATAAACATTGAGCGATGTGGTACAGTGGTTAGCATAATGGACTCGCATTCTAAACGACTACGGTTCAAATCCGCGCCCAGCCATCCAGATTTAGGTTTTCCGCCATTTCACTAAATCAATCCAGGCAAATTCCTGGATGGTTACTTTGAAGGGGCATGACCGATTTCCTCCCTTGTGTATGAAACATTCCCATTTTGTTCTCTGTTCCTAGTGGCCCCTACACACTAATCTTTTTTCCTTTCCGTGTAGCCTCTACTTTGCTGATATGCCAAAACCCCCTCTTCCTTTCTACTTCCTCGACGACACCGCCTTCCTAGCCCTATAACCCCTCCGCTTCCCTGAACTTCCTACCTTGCCTTCAGCTCTGTCACAAACAGTTTACCTACGCCTCCCACAATCAGTGGGTCCTCAAAATCAACTCTTCCAGTGATCGATCTTAAGGACTAGCTCTCTTGGATTTTTTACATACTCCTAGCATTTGGTAGCCAGCACACAAGTTACCTAAACCAGCTCAAAAATTCTAAAAATTGTCGCAAGAATTATCTTTTAAGACTGGAAGATTTTCCAGCGCTGATGTGTTCAGAACACTTGGGCCGTATTAATGAATCCATAGCGTAATAATATTGTAATAATAAAGCAGCTGATCCGAATCTCATTACTAGCATAACCGATTTTTTGTATTCAAAAAATAATGATTTTTAATAAAAACAAAATTTTTAAAATTTTAATTACTGTTCGTATGAAAATAAACTAAAATTTGATACAGATATGCTAAATGCCTTTTTGGTAAATGAAAACAAACTGCTTACATTTGCATAAACAATACTGTTCAATTTCTAGGAACAAAGGAAATAATTTCATGCTCCACATTTTGTATCAAATTTTAATTCATTCTGATTACTTACATTTTACTACGAATAGTAACAAAAATATTTTTTATTTATTAAAAAATTTGATTCCATATTTGTTAATAAACAATTCCATTTGTTAATAAATACAGTATTAGAACAAAACGAAGTATGCTCCTGACAAGATTCAGAACAGAGAATGTTTGCGACATCAATACGCTACGCACTGAGCTACCGAATAATCCGTTAGTGACGCACTGAAAAACGCCACACTAGAGCTCGGCCGTAAACCAACACTGTAACTGCAGGTACACATACTTACCATCTAACAAAACGACCAAATTAGACTAAACCAAATGAACATGAGGATTAAAACCCACCACCAAGTTTCACACATACGAAGTCTTTATCTGGCCAGTTCTCTCTTATACAAATGTCGCCTAGATTTCAGCCTCACTAAACTTCTACAACCATTCCAAATCCTCGAATAGCATTCTCTTCGTTTAGGGGAAGGCGACCTTGTTTGCGTGGAAAACTGTTGGTGAATGTACACAAGCAGTTACTCATATCTGATGTAGTTTTACACACAGGTCTGATACCTACACCTTCATCACTGTAATGCAAATCGTCTAACTTCTGTGTTCAAAGTTGGTTTCTGTGAATCATACTAGGAGTTATCTTACGCACTTCATCGCAGTTATGTTTGCAGTTTTGTGTAGGATACATATGAATCCGCAGGTGTAAATATGTTTAATATTTTGTATGTATTTCACACTTCTCACCATTTCACTTAAAATCTGTTGGAGAAACACTAGCTTATCAGTTCTCAAATATATACACGTCACGCATTTTTGTTTTTCTTATATTTACCACATCCTTGAGATCTCCAACATGTTTACATAAACTAGTCTGATGAATCAGAGTAAGAAAATAACCGGTAAGCCCTCAGGCCCGGTTCTTTAAAGAAATCTAACTCCCATAAATAATACGGAAAAGCTACTTTTTTCACACATCTCAGTGTTTGTGACTTCATATCTCGTGAATGTTGTGCCGAACAATGATATAATATTGCAGGTACATCGGGTGTGGGGATACTATCTGCAACATGAGTTTCAAATAGAGTTAGTAGTAAAGGGGTAATAAATTAAAACATCACGCGTGATGCTGTAGTTTTACTGCATGAACAGCGAAAATGTAATAAGCGAAAAATTTTTTTCTTCCTTAATTTGGCGAGAGTGTCAGTGAGAAAATTTGCTTAAAGGTTTGAAATGATGTGCGAAGTTTGTTGAAAGTCGGCAGTGCCCTTATTCCCACATACTGGATGAATACAGACTGGGTCATTTGTGCGCAATGAGTTAGGCCGCCTAAAGATATGTACGCATTTTCTCACTTTAATACTAGACTTACTGCATTAAATATTTGACGTAAGATTACATCTCTTAATTAGTTGATTATGACAGCATTTTAAATTTTTAAATTCGGTGAATAACACAGGCCAACGAAAATTTTTGTAAAAAACTTTTTTTACTTTGATAGATGATCTTTAGGGCCTATAAATTTTTATGAGGTGAATCCAAATCTAGCTTTAGTTTTTTTGTATCACCCATAGTTTTCAAGCAATATGCTTTTTACTATGTTGTACAAAAATCCTATGCTATACGGTAAATGGGGGAATTAATGAAACGCTTTGTTGGAACATAAGCATGGTTTGTATTTACAGTAAGGTACTTATAACAATGGTATGTGTTAATAGAGGTTTCACTTGTCAGCTGGAATTTGTATTTTCATCTCTTTTTTCGTTGAAGCTTCTTATATAGTTTTCCTGCGATGAGTCCCTTGCTGAACTTCTCGGTGAAGTGACCAACAGTAGTCCCCCATCATCTTGGAGTTCCAGCGGCGTTGGTAGCGTTTTTCCATCACTTTAACGTTCCGGTGAAAACGCTCTCCTTGCTCCTCACTAACATCTCCCATATTGTCCGGGAAGTAGTCAAGGTTATTGTTCAAAAAGTGAACTTTCATGCTCATTAAACATCCTAAAGCTTTAAACTTCTTTAACAGTGTAGCTATAATAGAAACATATTCTGGGACTTTCTCATGACCTAAGAGCTTTGTAACGACTTGTTTGAATAATACCCATGTTTATTTCTCATTTAGGGTCACTGTGGATTCAAAGTTAGCATCAAACATCAATTTTCTAAAGTCAGGTTTGACAAAGTCGCCTTCTTTTAGTTTAGGTTCTGGAAGGTGTGGAAACTTTTGGCAGAGATACTTAAAACTTGGTCCATCTTTAGGCAAAAGTTTTACAAACTGTTTCATTGGGCCTAACTTTATATGTAGAGGTGGTAGGAGGAGTTTTTTTTTGATCTACAAGGTTTTTGTGTAGAATGTTCTTCTCACGAGGTTTTAAAGACTCCTTCACAGGACAGTTCTCCCAGCACCAGCGTTGATCCATAGCCATACTGTCCCATTCACACAAGAAATATGGATGTTTTGTAAAGCCACCTTGCTGGCCAAGGAGTATGCATATTACTTTTAGATCACCACATATCATCCAACCATGAGCCGAATACCCTATTTTATTTAGCACTACTTCTAGTTTTTCATAGCTTTCTTTCATATGTACAGAATGTCCAACAGGTATAGATGCACACATGTTACCATTGTGTAATAAAACAGCCTTTAAACTAGTTTTGGATGAATAAATGAACAGTCTCCAGTCTTCCTTTTTGTATTCAAAACCAAACTCATTCATCAGACTGGGAATGCCTGAGCAGTACACTAAATCACCTTCTAGCTGAAAAAACTTGGAAAATTGCTGCTCTCTCTTTCTGTACATGTATATGCTGGTACAAATTGCCAGTAAGTTCTTTTCTTTTAATCTAGAGTCAAGCAATTCAGCTTTTTCTTTCGTTAAGCCCAGATCCCTAACCAAATCGTTAAGCTCGGTCTGAGTAAACAATTTGAGCTCTAGACTTTCTGTATCACAATGGAATTCATCATCATCTGGTTCAACTAAATCAGACTGTACAGCAGAAAGTACTTCAGTTGGAATAGAATTTAAATCATCTGGTGGGTTCAGGAACCGTCAAATCAACACCATGACCTATTGGTCGGATGGCGGACGTAAGGTTAGGGTAGCTTATTACCTTCTTGTTTTTCGAATTGTGACAAGTAACATCACACTGCAAAAGCAGCAATCATCGGAATGATTTCTTGGCTTCCTCCATGTCATAGGAACAGCAAATCTGTAGGCCTTTTTCTCCTTTTTGGGCAATTTTTTCATAAGATCTTCAACATACACGTAACATTCGTTATGCGGCGCCCAAGATTTATCTTGATCACCAAGTTTAGATCCAAAGTATGATAGTAA
Organism: Schistocerca cancellata; assembly: GCF_023864275.1. NCBI lineage: Eukaryota > Metazoa > Arthropoda > Insecta > Orthoptera > Acrididae > Schistocerca > Schistocerca cancellata. Next base: position 184,104,654 of record NC_064627.1, on the reverse strand, counting down.
ACCTTTTTCACAAAGTCTGTAACGTTTCTTTGGTGTTCTTAATCACAAATTCACCACAAATATAACAAAAACTGTCAGCAGAGCTTTTACAACCACGATTGTACTGAGCACATGTACAGGAAGCGGGAAAGTGAAGTTAGGTCGACAGTAAACAAAGCTCCATCTGAAACTTCCTGGCAGATTAAAACTGTGTGCCGGAGCCAGACTAGAACTCGGGACCTTTGCCTTTCGCGGGCAACTGCTCTACCAACTGAGCTACCCAAACACGACTCACACCGTCCTCACAGCTTTACTTCCGCCAGTACCTCGTCTCCTACTTTCCAACCTTGCACAACTAGCACTCCTGAAAGAGTGTTAGAGCACTTGCCCGCGAAAGGCAAAGGTCCCGAGTTCGAATATCGGTCCGGCACACAGTTGTAATCCGCCAGGAAGTTTCATATCAGCGCACACCCCGCTGAAGAGTGAAAATCTCATTCTGAAAGCACCATCTGTTAACACAGAAATAGAATCGACCTTTTCTCCGATCAAATGTTTTTCAGCAGTGCTACCAACGACACCTACATTCATTACACCTCTTTTTTAAATTATTTTAAGCATAGAAAAGCTGTTAAATTCTTTAAAAGATCGCTTAATTTAAATAATGTAACTGTAAAATGTGAAGAAATGGTGGGCGATACATTTTTTATGTATTATATTTGGATTTACAACCCTAAAAATCCTAAGAATAAGGTATTTGCAGCAAAAATGTTTTTCCATCTTTGACTTGTGTAATGATATGAAATACTGAAAATCATATTTTCGTTGCCCCTAGGACCCGACAGTTAGGCAACGGTCAGTGAGTGTCTGTTTTAGCCGTTTGGTAATATAGATACCTTATTTTTATAGGTGGAAACAACACCAACGTTTCAGGGATAATGGTGAAGCCCCTAGGAGAAGGAACTTAAAGCTACTGAACGATCAGGTCGTGAGAAAATCGTCTTTTGTGGATATAAGCGCTCTGCTAAATAGAGAATAAATCCAAGAGATCAGACGATGACGTTACTGCTAGGGTCTTGCGTAACGGCGCGTGAATGGGAATTTAGGCAACATAACTGTCTCCATCTGGTTGAAGCCCTCCTCGTATTTAACGAGCGAAAGCTCGGTTTCGATGTCATGGACGAACAGGACGGCGGGAATCCGAGAAATAATTCTCAGTACGGACGTAATCCGAACTGGGAGGATTTGCATAACTGCTCCCGAGCAGTGAATTCATTGACTTATATCCGTGGGCGGCGGGCTTCAGCCTTTAAGCTGACATTCTTGAGATATCTCTCACAGAACGCTGCTGATTTGAGTGAGAAGGAAAGGAATTCGGTTCAAATACCTATTGAAAACTGGACTGTACCTGAGCGACAACATCTTCCTCACACAATATGTTACTTCAAAGCATACTAGCTGTGACAGAAAGAGAATTAACGGTTACTTAATGTCACCTGCTTGACGACAGTTGGAGACAAGAAAGTAACACAGACGGTACCAGTGCACAAGAAAGGAAAGGGAGGAAACCTCTAATACTATAGACCGATAGCATTACTAGTGATCTGTAGTAGAATTTTTGAATAAATATTGTGCGCAAACATTATGAGATACCTCGAAGCAGGTGGCCCAAGGACACACTATCAGCATAGATTCCGAAGATACCGATCTTTTGAAACACAACTCTCTCTCTATTCGCACAAACTAATGAATGTTATCAACAAGGGACTCTCAGTTTGATACCATATTAGTAGATTTCCACAAAACGTTTGATACTGTTCCTCAAAAGGAGCTTTTAATCAAAATTTCGTACTACGTAACATTGTCTCACTCATGGACTGGATCGCGATTTTCGCCACGAAAGTCTCTCTACGTCTGATGAGAAAACATTTAGTGAAATCCAAGTTTTTCTGATGTTCCATCAGGAGGTGATGTATTTTATAGATTAAGGAGACAATCTAAGCAGGTCTCTTGTATTGTTAGCAGATGATACGATCGTTTACTTTCCAGTGAAATCAACAGAATATCAAAACGAATCACAAAATCATGAAGCAAGCTATTTATATGGTGCTAAAAGTGGAAATTCACACTGAACAACAAAAGCAGTGATGCGTTCAACATGTGTACTAAGAGAATTCCGGTGAATTTCTGTTATCTGCTACGTGACACAAATTTATGGGTTATCGATTCGCCTAAATGTATAGGGATTACAGTTAGGAACAAGAGAAATCATAAAGAAAACGTGCGGAAGGTGAATCGAAGATAGCGTTTTATTAGAATAATATTTAAAAGGTGCAACGAATCCATTAAAGAAACTGCCTGGACTGCGTCCATCAAAATGGCTGAAAGAAGAGTGGTCTCGTTTTGTGTTGTCATGAAATATGGGAGAGTGTGTTATGGATGTGCTGAGCGAGATGGGACAGTGATCTTAAATTAAAAGTCGATTTTTCAAACCCTTTCACGTATTTTCCATCGAGTTTCTTGTTGCCTGTTCATCGTGATAAAATAACAGAAATCATAGCTCGCACGGAAAGGCACAGGTGTTCACTTTTACGACCTACTGTTCGAGACTGAAACAGTAGAGATATAGCTTAAAAGTGGTGTCTTGTTGTCTGTGCCAAGCACTAGTCTAAACTGCAGAATAACTATGTAGGTGTAGTGAAAACTGAAAAGGTTTTCATACTACCTTAATCAACCTTGGATTTGCGATACCTGTCCTTTAATCTTACTTGATCTCTGCCAATATCCACCTCATGTTCTATAACTTTGTTTCAGTACGTTTAGTGTCGCCGAAGGCGAAATGATAGACCTGTCATTCTGTTTACGCATAAACACTGTTACATTTTTCTAGCCATTTTTAGTGCTTTATATTTTTTCGTCATCACTCGCGCCATTTTATATAGTGATAGATTTTTATTCCCTTCGAGATTTAGGTCATTACGTAGGCTACTACAAGTTCCTCCTTTGAAAAGCTCATTCATCTCTTCCATCGATAGCGCATTGGCGATATGTTATCAGCACTGGTGTCATTCGGGTCATTCGTTTAGGATGGTAGAATATTCTCAGTCACCGGTACATGTTAAATAATTCTGATTTATTAAATGCCGTCCCATTAAAAACTTCGGCAAAAAACGGGTAGAACAGTAACAGATGCTTGAAAACTTTAAGACATACAGAATTTGAAAAAAACCATGGTGTATTATAAAAAATTATAAAGATAATCAACTATTAAATAACTTGAGGTGTTAGTTAAGCTAATAAATGGTCTGCCTGCTCTTCTGCAAAAATTAGTTATGGAACCACATTTTATCTACTACGAATTTTTACATTCACTGTAAATTACGTATATTGTGCTACCAAGGATGAATGTCGCGAATGAAAAATGAATCAGATGTACTGTCCAGTAAACACGCAATAAAAGAAGAAAACTGCGTGCAGACGGCATACAGCACCATCTCTTTTGTGACAGCGAATTCCTTTGCTGATGGCACTTTCTCTCGGTAAAGAGTGGTAGAACGAATCTGCGATTATTCGTCGTCGACAGTAAAGATCGCATAATCAAAATAAGGCCGAGTCTGATGGGTCAGAATAATTAGTCTCTGGGAAAGAGGATCTGTCATCTACAGACACGCTGCTACTGTGGGCAGCGAAGAGCGGATATTGGATGTGACAATTGTAAGAGATGGCCATGACTTTGTCCGTTCGGTCGTTGTAAGGTCTTCCCTTTTGGCTGGAGGGTAGAAAACTATAGCGAGTGTTCAATGACGTCCGCTAAGGTTTTGTTCGATGTCATGCATGCAACTGCTGTTATCCCCACTGCCCAAATGGAACAGGTGCCTTAATCTGAAATGGATACTTGGACCCCGTCGATGGCAAGCTGACGAAGTGAACACACGCCAGTCGGATTTTTGTAGTTTTTCATATATATATATATATATATATATATATATATATATATATATATAACGCGAAGATGAGAGTCCGAGTATCAATCAACCAAAGCATTTCCACGCAATTCTGAAAAATTCTGGAGAAAATCGACTTTGAAGTGGTTTTCTGCTTGACGGTCACGCGGGTGGTTTGGTTGCCATTCTTGGACGAAGAAAATTTTTTAATAAAACGTACATGTACTACGAGCATTTCCGTGAAGCGGAAATCAGATAAAAATGAAGAAAAAAACGATCGGCAACATTCGAGGCTGGTAATCGCATGTTCGAGTTTCGTTCAGGTTATTTTTTCGTCCTATTTTCGTTCAGTTACAGTACCTACGTCATTTATACAAAAACATCATCAAACACGTGCTTATTAACACATTTATAATCATAGATTTTATGAAAATTGCATGTAAGGCGAAGAGAAACTTGATAAAACAGCAGCATGTGTAACGTGTTCCCAGTGTCGCGAAATTTATTTTTTTGCTCCGCATTTTTGCGACGCTTATCACTCTGGATCGTGTGACTTCACATTTATGTTAGAAAAAATTGGATACTGTCCACATTAGGAGTATACGAATTTTAATTCTTGCACCAAAAATTTAATTTAAAATATCTTTATTAACAATCTTTTACAAATAATTGGTAATTAAGACTATAAATTTGCAATGAAAACGGGAGTTTTCGGCGCGATAAGTAATAAGAATTTTTTTTCATAAAAACGATAATTGTATATGTAATAATGAATATATGTTTGATGAATTTTATATTTGGATGACGGAGATATTCTAACTGAAAGGTAAAAAAGCGAAAAAATAATGACCGAAACGATACTGGAACCAGCGATTACCAGTCTTGAATGCTAGTCAGGTGTTTTCATGTTTATGTATTTTACGCGTCACGAAAATACTCGTAGAATATGCACGTTTGTTTACTGAGACTTGCATCTAACCGCTTCGGGAAATCGACATATGAGCCTGAACTTCATATACCATAAATATAAAGAAAATTAAAAAAAAACGTAGTGTTTTCGACTAGTCGCCACTGTTTCCTACAGAAATGTCTGCATATGCGTAGGATGGCGCCATGACGATTGCAGTGTGATGTGAACCAGCATAACGGACCCAACTCATTGGTCCCAACCTATGTTCAGCATAAGAATAGTGTATATCTATGTTTTATTGAGGGAAGGCTACCGCGTCAAAAAAAGAGTCCGGAGTCTTTGTTTTGTTGCTTACAAAGTAATTCAAAAACTTTGTCAGCTAGTTTCGTTTATGTAGATTAACAAAATCTATTTTGCAACTTCTCTAGGTCAATTGATTGGTACCTAAGGATGTCAATCTGACATCACGAAACAAGATGTGAACCAATAGGAGATCAATAAATCATCTCATTTATTCAAAAGACAGATTGAGTTTAACGTCCCGTTGACATCGAGGTTATGTGAGACGGAGCACAAGCTCCGAATGTTTCAAGGATGGAGAAGGGAAGTGGCCGTGTCCTTTCAAAGAAACCATCCTGACATTTTCTTGGAGTAACATTTGGAAATCACGAAAAATCCTCATCTTGCTGGTCGGACGTGGATTTGAATTAGTCGTCCTCCTTGAATGCGAGTTTAGTGTGCTGACCAGCTCGCTCGGTTTGATACTTTTAAGAAAGTCTTCCTTCTACACTTAGTCCTAAGAAATCAAAATCGTCGACTTCACTGGCTGTGAAGGGTAAAATTATATTTTCACAAGATTTCAATGCCAGAAGATCTACGCCTTGTGTTTTGCTGTAATTAATTTTTCTACATCTGCAACTCCATACATACTCCACAAACCACTGAAGGGTGAATGGTGGAGGGGTACCTTGTACCGCTATTAGTCGTTTCCTCTTCTCTTCCACTCTCAAATACAGCGAGAGAAATATGTTTACAAAAGCCACCGTACGAGAACTAATTTGTCGCATCTTACGTTCATGGTCCTTACGCGAAATGTACAGTCGTACTCAAAAGTATCCGAACGAACTGAATTGCATTTCGCCTGATTCGCATGCAACCAGTCTCCCGCAGCTGTCGCGCAGGTCCTCTAATCGCTCCTTGGTACAGTCGTTTGACTATTGAAAATTGTTCCAGCAAGTTACAACTAGAAAACACTTCTCTGTATCGCAATAAGTCAAGATGTAAAGTAATAACACGATACTAGAAATATCAGGGAACACCTTATCACAGATAAGACTGGCCTTCAGGCTTGTAAGCTCACATTTATTGCAATAAATGACATACCTGAAATGTTACCACTCTCATTATTACGTCAGATAGGTAACGGACGTAGTAAGTTCGTCGTATTCATGATTTCCTCTTTAAAGCAACATACCGTACTTGTTATATAACACAAACTGACATTAAAAATTTAAGTTATTTACGAGCAGCTAGTTGAGAATATGTATGAATTTCAAATGACACGACGAACCGTTTCGTTCTGCATATAGATTCAAACCCAGGTCATGCAGACTAAGATTTCATGACTGACGAAAATTAACAGTCATTCCTGACTATGAATACAGAGAGTGATATACCTCGATTTTAGACAGTATCAGTAAGCAAATATCAACTAAAAAATTACATAACGTAAACGTTTTTAACGGACGCGAAGTCCTACCCAGCATCTATTGTCCCTGTTAACGAACTACGAGAGATGTTAAATATAGGTTCTTCACAAGTAACTTACTTGAAATGCCGTGAGGTAAAGTTTTGTGTTGGTCAGGGATTCGAACCCAGAACCTAATCGGATTGTTATCGAAGCACAATCAACTGTGACATATCGGTTTTTCTCGGCAGTAGCTAGATGTTTTAACTGAAATGACGAGACGAAACACTAATTTTTTCCTTCCCAAGACTTCAAACCGGCACCTATCGCTGTTACAATCTAGAGAAAACTAACGTTAAATGTGAGTTTGTTACACAAACAGCGATATGTGAGAAAGTTTGAACTAGAAATATGACGAAGAGTTCAGTGCTGACTGGGAATCGAACCCCACACATACCGTTTCTACACACAGACAGACGTCAGCTATCGAATTTTTCTCCACCAGCAGCTCGGAATAACATCCTTCAACTTACAGTGATCTCGCAAATAGTTATACGTCTCACTGGGAGTCAGAAACGTCAGATATCGTTAGTGTTGACAACGAATGAAAATGCATTAAAAATCAAAATTATTATCCACCAGCAGATAGGTGTTCTCATGGTAGAGCTTGGTAATTCATAATGAAAACCTAAGTGCCCGGCCAGCATTCGAACCCATTCACGGGCAATATGCGGAGATGTTGAGGAATCTGCAGTTTTGAACAAACAACAAATTGCAGCCGAGCTGTATCGTCACGAAGGGATCAAATTCCGCGTTAAGGGCGGTCAGAGTTGCATTCGCAGTTCAGAACCTATTTTATCGACATACAGAAGCTCCAATAAAAGATGGAATGAGAGTCCTGTGGCCCTACATAGCGTTTGTTTCGTCACTAGAAATAAATAACTAGTAAAAGAAAGGACACTGGTGGTGGATTTTCTACATGTCGCTACTCCTGACTTTAGTGTGGTTCAACCTAACGTCTACTTGGTGAAGAAGGAATATCATGTTTAATGTGAATTTCAGACCACAATGCTACTATACCTTCTTTAGTTGGCGTAGCCACAATGGAATAGAATCTGTCTCTCCCTATTAAAAATAATGGGCAGAATATAGAATCGAACATAGACTGTCAGAATATGAAGCTATCATCAAACCAACAGACCACCAAATGCTCTTCTCTTTGACTCGCTTTCCTATCATAACGCTGTTGCGCCACACTGGATGAGACTTCTACATCTACATCTACATCTACATCCATACTCCGCAAGCCACCAGACGGTGTGTGGCGGAGGGTACTTTCAGTATCTCTGTCGGTTCTGCGTTCTATTCCAGCCTCGTATTGTTCCTGGAAAGAAAGATTGTCGGTATGCCTCTGTGTGGGCTCTAATCTCTCTGATTTTATCCTCACGGTCTCTTCGCGAGATATACGTAGGAGGGAGTTAATTACTGCTTGACTCCTCGGTGAAGGTATGTTCTAGAAACGTCAACAAAAGCCCGTACTGAGCTACTGAGCGTCTCTCTTGCAGAGTCTTCCACTGGAGTTTATCCATCATCTCCGTAACGCTTTCGCGATTACTAAATGATCCTGTAACGAAGCGCGCTGCTCTCCGTTGGATCTTCTCTGCCTCTTCCACCAACCCCATCTGGTACGGATCCCACACCGCTGAGCAATATTCAAGCGGTGGGCGAACAAGTGTACTGTAACCTACTTCCTTTGTTTTCGGATTGCATTTCCTTAGGATTCTTCCAATGAATCTCAGTCTGGTATCTGCTTTACCGACCAGCAACTTAATATGATCATTCCATTTTAAATCACTCCTAATGCCTACTCCCCGATAATTTATGGAATTAACTGCTTTCAGTTGCTGACCTGCTGTATTGTAGCTAAATGATAAAGGATCTTTCTTTCTGTGTATTCGCAGCACTTTACACTTGTCTACATTGAGATTCAATTGCCATTCTCTGCACCATGCGTCAATTCGCTGCAGATCCTCCTGCATTTCAGTACAATTTTCCATTGTTACAACCTCTCGAGATACTACAGCATCACCCGCAAAAAGCCTCAGTGAACGATGTCATCCACAAGGTCATTTATGTATATTGTAAATAGCAACGGTCCTACGACACTCCCCTGCGGCACACCTGAAATCACTCTTACTTCGGAAGACTTCTCTCCATTGAGAATGACATGCTGCGTTCTGTTATCTAGGAACTCTTAAATGCAATCACACAATTGGTCTGATAGTCCATATGCTCTCACTTTGTTCATTAAACGACTGTGGGGAATTGTTTCGAACGCCTTGCGGAAGTCAAGAAACACGGCATCTACCTGTGAACCCGTATCTATGGCCCTCTGAGTCTCGCGGACGAATAGCGCGAGCTGGGTTTCACACGACCGTCTTTTTCGAAGCTCATGCTGATTGCTACAGAGTAGATTTCTAGTCTCCACAAAGGTCATTATACTCGAACTTAATACGTGTTCCAAAATTCTACAACTGATCGACGTTAGAGATATAGGTCTATAGTTCTGCACATCTGTTCGACGTCCCTTCTTGAAAACGGGGATGACCTGTGCCCTTTTCCAATCCTTTGGAACGCTACGCTCTTCTAGAGACATACGGTACACCGCTGCAAGAAGGGGGGCAAGTTCCTTCGCGTAGTCTGTGTAAAATCGAACTGGTATCCTATCCGGTCCAGCGTCCTTTCCTCTTTTGGGCGATTTTAATTGTTTTTCTATCCCTCTGTCATCTATTTCGATATCTACCACTTTGTCATTTGTGTGACAATCTAGTGAAGGAAGTACAGTGCAGTCTTCCTCTGTGAAACAGCTTTTGAAAAAGACATTTAGTTCAAATGGTTCAAATGGCTCTGAGCACTATGCGACTTAAATTCTGAGGTCAGCAGTCGCCTAGAACTTAGAACTAATTAAACCTAAATAACCTAAGGACATCACACACATCCATGCCCAAGGCAGGATTCGAACCTGCGACCGTAGCGGTCGCTCGGTTCCAGACTGCAGCGCCTAGAACCGCACGGCCACTCCGGCCGGCAAAGACATTTAGTATTTCGGCCTTTAGTCTGTCATCCTCCGTTTCAGTACGACTTTGGTCACAGAGTGTCTGGACATGATGTTTTGATCCACCTACCGCTTTGACGTAAGACCAAAATTTCATAGGATTTTCTGCCAAGTCAGTACATAGAACTTTACTTTCGAATTCATTGAACGCATCTCGCATAGCCCTCCTCACACTACATTTCGCTTCGCGTAATTTTTGTTTGTCTGCAAGGCTTTGGCTATGTTTATGTTTGGTGTGAAGTTCCCTTTGCTTCCGCACCAGTTTCCTAACTCGGTTGTTGTACGGTGGTGGCTCTTTTCCATGTTTTACGATCTTGCTTGGCACATACTCATATAACGCATATTGTACGATGGTTTTGAACTTTGTCCACAGATCCTCAACACTATCTGCACTTGATACAACACTTTTGTGTTGAGCCATCACGTACTCTGTAATCTGCTTTTTGTCACTTTTGCTAAACAGAAAAATCTTCCTACCTTTTCTAATATTTCTATTTACGGCTGAATTTTTTCTTTTTTTTTTTGTGGTTTTAGGGCGCACAACTTCAAGGGTCATTAGCGCCCTGACTACTCTAAGAATGCACCGCGAGGCACAAGTTGACAACAACAACTAAAAGGGAAAACACGATAAAAGAGACTGACAGGCATAGGATTAAAAAACAACATCATCAAATGTCCTTAGCGAGGTTCGTCAAACTGATAAAACAAAGAACACGAGCAGCTGCTCGTGGGTCATCCGCTAAAATTGCATCGAAAGTATTAGGCAGTTTAAGATCGAGGCGCAGTTGGTTAAGATCTGGACAGGACATTAAAATGTGTCTAACCGTCAGCAAGTGCCCACATGGGCAGAACGGCGCAGGCGCAGCCGTCAGCAGATGGCGATGGCTGAACCGGCAGTGTCCAATTCGTAACCTTGCTAAAACGACCTCCTCCCGCCGAGAAGGGCGTGAGGAGGACGTCCAAGCCACGGGAAGAGGTTTTAAGGCCCGAAGCTTGTTGTCGGTAAGTGCAGCCCAATCGGCATGCCACAGCGACACAACGCGCCGACAAATGACCCTGCTAAAATCGGACGAAGGGACACAACAAGAAGCTGTCCGAGGCTGGAGGACCGCAGCCTTGGCCGCGGCATCTGCAGCTTCGTTCCCAGGGATACCGACATGGCCAGGAACCCACATAAAGCTAACCGGCGGACCGACGTCCACCAGCCGCTGAAGAGAGCGTTGGATCCGGTGTACGAAAGGGTGAACCGGGTACGGATCACTGAGGCTCTGGATGGCGCTCAGAGAATCTGAGCAGATGACATAAGCAGAATGTCGGTGGCGGCAGATGTAAAGAACAGCCTGGTAGAGGGCAAAGAGCTCAGCTGTGAAGACCGAACAATGGTCATGGAGCCGGTATTTGAAACTTTGTGCCCTGACAATAAAGGAACACCCGACCCCGTCATTGGTCTTAGAGCCATCTGTATAAATGAAAGTCATGTTGATGAACTTCGAACGAAGTTCCAAAAAACGGGAGTGGTAGACCGAACCGGGGGTGACCTCTTTTGGGAGCGAGCTGAGGTCAAGGTGAACGCGGACCTGAGCCTGGAGCCAAGGTGGCGTGCGGCTCTCGCCCACTCGAAAGGTTGCAGGGAGTGAAAAATTAAGGTGTTGAAGGAGGCGACGAAAGCGAACTCCAGGGGGTAGCAGGGCAGAGACATACAACCCGTATTGAAGGTCAAGAGAGTCGTCAAAAAAGGAACGATAAGACGGATGGTCGGGCATTGACAGTAGCCGACAGGCATACCGACAAAGCAGTATATCGCGCCGGTAAGTGAGTGGCAATTCGCCAGCGTCAGCATGAAGACTCTCTACGGGACTGGTATAAAATGCTCCGATCGCAAGTCGTAAACCCCGATGTTGTATGGAGTTGAGGCGGCGTAAGATGGATGGCCGTGCAGAGGAGTATACGAAGCTCCCATAATCCAGCTTGGAGCGGACGATCGACCGATATAGGCGAAGTAGGACGGTTCGATCCGCTCCCCACGACATACCACTGAGAACACGGAGGACATTTAAAGAACGGGTACAACGGGCGGCCAAATATGACACATGTGGAGACCAGCTAAGTTTCCTGTCAAAGGTAAGGCCTAAAAATTTGGTGGTCTCCACGATTGGGAGAGCAACGGGACCAAGTCGTAAGGACGGTGGGAGAAACTCTTTGTAGCGCCAGAAGTTAATACAGACCGTCTTCTCGGCTGAAAAACGGAAGCCATTGGCGACACTCCAGGAGTAAAGACGGTCAAGAGAACGCTGAAGACAGCGCTCCAGGACACGTGTACGCTGCGCGCTGCAATAGATGGTATAATCGTCTACAAAAAGGGAGCCTGATACATCAGCTGGGAGGCAATCCATTATTGGATTGATCGCGATGGCGAACAGAGCGACGCTCAAAACTGAGCCCTGTGGCACCCCATTCTCCTGGCGAAAGGTGTCGGACAGGACAGAACCCACACGTACCCTGAACTGTCGATCCTTTAAGAAGGAACGAATAAAAAGAGGGAGGCGACCGCGAAGGCCCCATGTATGCATGGTGCGGAGAATGCCCGCCCTCCAACAGGTGTCGTAAGCCTTCTCCAAATCAAAGAACACAGCCGCGGTCGGGCGCTTCCGCAAGAAGTTATTCATAATGAAGGTCGACAAGGTAACCAGATGGTCAACAGCAGAGCGGCGCCTACGAAATCCACATTGGACATTGGTAAGTAGGCTTCGAGACTCGAGCAGCCAAACCAATCGAGAGTTAACCATTCGCTCCATCACTTTACAGACACAGCTGGTAAGTGAGATAGGTCGATAACTGGAAGGCAAGTGCTTGTCCGTCCCCGGCTTAGGAATCGGGACAACAATAGACTCGCGCCAGCATGCGGGAACATGTCCCTCAATCCAGATGCGATTGTATGTATGAAGAAGAAAACCTTTACCCGCAGGAGAAAGGTTCTTCAGCATCTGAATATGAATAGAATCAGGCCCTGGAGCGGAGGACCGTGATCGGCCAAGTGCGGTTTCGAGTTCCCGCATGGTGAATGGGGCATTATAACTTTCACAATTCGAGGAGCAAAAGTCAGGTGGCCTAGCCTCCTCTGCCTGTTTGCGTGGGAGGAAGGCAGGGTGGTAATGAGCGGAGCTCGAAACCTCGGCGAAAAAGCGGCCGAAGGCATTGGAGACAGCCTCAGGGGCCACAAGGACTTCATTCGCGACCTTCAAGCCAGAAACTGGGGAGTGGACCTTAGTGCCAGATAGCCGGCGCAGGCTACCCCAGACAACAGAAGAAGGAGTAAAACTGTTGAAGGTGCTTGTGAAAGCAGCCCAGCTGGCTTTCTTGCTTTCTTTAATAATACGACGACACTGAGCACGTAAACGTTTATAATTAATACAATTCGCCACTGTAGGGTGGCGTTTAAAGGTGCGTAAAGCACGTCGACGAGCACGTAAAGCGTCTCTACATGCTGCGGTCCACCAGGGGACCGGTACGCGACGTGGAGAAGAAGTAGGGTGAGGGATGGAATATTCAGCAGCAGCGAGAATGACTTCCGTGAGGTGTGCGACCTGACGATCGCAGCTTGTGAAGATTTGATCCTGAAAGGTCGCCCTGGAAGAAAAGAGCCCCCAGTCTGCCTTGGAGATGGTCCAACTAGAGGAGCACGGAGAGGGAGTATGCTGCAGGAGATGGATAACACACGGGAAGTGGTCGCTCGAATATGTATCAGCAAGTGCATACCACTCAAACCGGCGTGCAAGTTGGGGAGTACATATGGAGAGGTCTAAATGGGAATAGGTATGAGATGTGTCCGAAAGAAAAGTAGGGGCGCCAGTATTGAGGCAGACAAGATTGAGCTGGTTGAAAAGGTCTGCGAACAAGGAGCCCCTCGGGCAGGAGGCTGGAGAACCCCAAAGGGGATGGTGGGCATTGAAGTCTCCAGTTAACAAAAACGGTGCAGGTAGCTGAGCAATAAGTTGCATCATGTCTGCCCTGGTAACGGCAGAGGACGATGGAGTGTAAACGGTACAAAAGGAAAACGTAAAAGTGGGGAGAGTAATGCGGATGGCAACTGCCTGCAGGCCGGTGTGCAACGTGATGGGATCGTAGTAAATATCATCCCGGACCAGCAACATAACCCCTCCATGAGCTGGGATACCTACCACAGGGGGTAGGTCAAAACGCACAGAGGTGTAGTGTGCCAAGGCAATGTGATCGCATGGGCGTAGCTTCGTTTCCTGGAGGGCTACGACGAGCGGACGATGCAAGCGGAGCAGCAACTTCAAGTCCTCTCGGTTGGAGCGAATGCTGCGAATATTCCAGTGAATAAGTGCCATCGTAAGAAAAGGAAGAGGAGAGAAGGGGTCACCTCGAAGGCCGCTTAGGGCCTGGCTTCGAGCGAGCACTGCCGCCGCTATCAGTAGGTGGACAGTCATCGTCCATGGGGTCTATAGGGTCATCGGCCATCTCGGGAGGATGGCCGGGAGGGGGAGCTTCCTCCGCCGGTGAACGGCCAGATATACGGCTACCGGCGGTGCGGCCAGGCGAAACGGATGACGGCCTGGGGCGGCAACCGCTGGGTGGCGCAGGAGAAGAAATGCGCCGTGGCGGAGAAGGAGAACTGTGCTTCCTATGCGCCTTTTTGGAAGGACGTTTGGTGGAAGTACCGGTCGAAGGCTGGGAGGTCGAGGGACGGAGGAAGTCTGCACGGGATGGTTCCTTCTTGAAGGACCGTGCATCTGACTTCGGGGTCTTCGACTTAGCAGAAGCTGAGGAAGTGGCTGGTGTCTGCGGTGTGATGGGAGGAAGAGGAGACGTTGACCGCGCGATCTTAGCACTGGCCGAACGGACGACCGTGGTGCTGAAGGTCAGATCGCATGTCTGGGTTGCTACCTCCCGGGTAGTCCGAGGAGAGGCGAGGACAGTACTATATTTCCCCGCTGGGAGCAGCGTGGGCTTCCTACTAGCCAATAGCTTGCGAGCAGCCGAGGTGGACACTTTCTCTTTGACCCGAATTTCCTGGATGCAACGTTCGTCCTTATAGACAGGACAGTCGCGGGAGGATGCGGCATGGTCACCCTGACAGTTCACACAACGAGGAGACGGAGGTGGACAGTCACCCTCATGGGCATCCCTGCCACAAGTGACACATTTAGCCGCATTGGAACAAGACTGTCGAGTGTGATTGAAACGCTGACACTGGTAGCAGCGCGTAGGTGTCGGGACATAGGGGCGAACAGAAATAACCTCGTAGCCTGCCTTGATGCGCGATGGCAGCTTAACACTATCGAAGGTCAAGAGAAGTGTCCGGGTCGGTACAAGGTCGTTGTTGACCTTTTTCATGACCCGATGGACAGCCGTCACGCCCTGCTCAGCGAGGAAAGATTGAAGCTCCTCGTCAGTCAATCCGTCGAGGGAGCTAGTATAGACTACACCACGAGACGAATTCAAAGTTCGGTGGGCCTCCACCCGGACAGGGAACGTGTACAAGAGTGTGGCCCGAAGCACTTTTTGTGCCTGAAAGGCACTCTCAGTTTCTAGTAATAAGGTACCGTTACGCAACCTGGTACAAGATTTGACAGATCCGGCTATGGCATCAACGCCCTTCTGACTAACAAAAGGGTTGACAGAGGAAAAATCCTTTCCGTCCTCAGTGCGAGAAACTACGAGGAACTGTGGGGCAGGCGGTAGTACTTTTGTCACTGTTGGCTGGTCACGTTTCCGTTTTTGGGTCGAAGTCGAGACAGATGGAGTAGAATCCATTGCGGAGGAATCCCCCATGATTGCCAGCGTCTCCGATGGCGCGCTCCTTCCTTGTGGGGACCCTCTCAGAGGGCACTCCCGCCTTAGGTGAATGTTTACACCTCAGGTCACACCTCCCGAGAAACAGACGGAGGGACCAATCGGCATGGTCAGAAGGTATCAGCTCAGGCAATCACCCCTCCCCGGGCCTGGCCTTTACCAGGGGGTACGCGCGTGCCTTACATGTCTACCCAGGGCGTGGACTTACGCGTTACCCCGTCACCGGTTACGCGTGCGAACGCGTGGGTCGGCCTTCAGACACGCACAGGGAGGAAGGAAGAGGAGGAAAAAGAAGAGAGAGAGGGAGAAAGAGGACAGACTGTCTCAAACGCCAAGGCGGAGACCAGAGAAGGCAAGGAGAAGAAGGCAATGAGAAGGCAAGGAGAAGAAGGCAATGAGAAGGCAAGGAGAAGAAGGCAATGAGAAGGCAAGGAGAAAAAGGCAATGAGAAGGCAAGGAGAAAAAGGCAATGAGAAGGCAAGGAGAAAAAGGCAATGAGAAGGCAAGGAGAGAAAGGCAATGAGAAGGCAAGGAGAGAAAGGCAATGAGAAGGCAAGGAGAGAAAGGCAATGAGAAGGCAAGGAGAAAAAGGCAATGAGAAGGCAAGGAGAAGTCAAGGGAAAGAGTAAGGAAGACAGTGAGGTGGAGAATAGCAAAGAAAGGAACCAACAAAAGGAAGGAAGAAACGAGAAGTGAAAAACCAAAAAGACCACGATTATAGGTCGTGGAACCGTCCGTCTCCGGACGCAGGCGCTAACTACCCCCGTGAGGGGGATGGACTCCTTTTAGTCGCCTCTTACGACAGGCAGGAATACCTCGGGCCTATTCTAATCCCCGGACCCGCAGGGGGGACGGCTGAAATCATCGATGCAGTAACCACTTTATGATCGCTGATTCCCTGTTCTGCGTTAACTGTTTCAAATAGTTCGGGTCTGGTTGTCACCAGAAGGTCTAATATGTTATCGCCACGAGTCGGTTCTCTGTTTAACTGCTCAAGGTAGTTTTCAGATAAAGCACTTAAAACAATTCCGCTGGATTCTTTGTCCCTGCCACCCGTTATGAACGTTTGAGTCTCTCAGTCTATATCCGGCAAATTAAAATCTCCACCCAGAACTATAACATGGTGAGGAAATCTACTCGAAATATTTTCCAAATTATCCTTCAGGTGCTCAGCCACAACAGCTGCTGAGCCACGGGGCCTATAGAGACATCCAATTACCATGTCTGAGCCTGCTTTAACCGTGACCTTCACCGAAATTATTTCACATTTCGGATCTCCGTCAATTTCCTTCGATACTTTTGCACTTCGTATCGCTATAAACACGCCTTCCCCGTCACTGTCCAGCCTGTCTCTGCGGTATACATTCCAATCTGAGTTCAGTATTTCATTACTGTTTACGTCTGGTTGCAGCCAACTTTCTGTCCCTAGTACTATATGGGCGTTGTGACCGTTTATTAATGAGAGCAGTTGTAGGACCTTTCTACTGACGCTCCTGCAGTTTACTATTAACACATTAATATTGTTATTCCCTGTTGCATTTTGCCTACTCCTACCTTGCCGCGTCTCAGGAGGCGTCTTGTCGGGCCTAGGAAGGGAATTCTCTAACCTAGAAAACCCACATGTGCACTCCACACGTACTCCGCTACCCTTGTAGCCGCTTCCGGCGTGTAGTGCACGTCTGACCTATTCAGGGGGACCCTACATTTCTCCACCCGATAGCGGAGGTCGAGAAATTTGCACCCCAGATCTCCGCAGAATCGTCTGAACCTCTGGTTTAAGCCTTCCACTCGGCTCCAAACCAGAGGACCGCGATCGGTTCTGGGAACGATATTACAAATAGTTAGCTCTGATTCCATCCCGCGAGCGAGGCTTTCCGCCTTCACCAGTTCAGCCAACCGCCTGTACGAACTGAGGATGACCTCTGAACACAAACGGCATGAGTCATTGGTGCCGACATGAGCAACAATTTGCAGTCGGGTGCACCCAGTGCTCTCAATCGCCGTGGGAGGGCCTCCTCCACATCTCGGATGAGACCCCCAGGCAAGCAGACAGAGTGAACACTGGCCTTCTTCCCCGACCTTTCCGCTATTTCCCTAAGGTGCTCCATCACCCGCCTAACGTTGGAGCTCCCAATAACTAATAAACCCCTCCCCCCGTGTGGCTGCTCGGACTTTGCTGAAGGAGCAGCCATATGTCCACTCACAGGCAGAGCGGGCGATGCCACACGGCCAGCCTCCACATTGACCCTCCGCCTCGTGCGCCGTGAACGCCGTTGAACCCGCCACTCCCCTTGGGGAGAGGGTGGCCCAACCGCGCCCGGTACCCGCGAAGATGTCTCGACAGCTGGGACAGTGGGTGAAGCATGTAACACCTGGGGTGTACCTTGCGACGCACCAGACTCCCCACTGCCGCTACACTCCGAGGCAGCAGCCTGAAGACGGCTGACCGCGGCCATCAACACGTTCAGCTGTTCGCGATCAGTGGCCAGCTCCTCCTCTGACACACAGGCTCCCTGTAGTGGTTTGCTGCATGTTCAGTACATTCATTTACTTGGTTGAACGAATCGCCGTGAACTAGCTGCCTCGGGTACTCACCCAATGCATACATACGACTGTGTTTTGTAATCACCGAAATAAAATCACGTAACTGGCAACTACACAGAACTGCCGACAGTGTAGGACACAGAAATTTAAATAGGAAGTGTTCCTTTCCATTTGAGATATCCTATTGCCCTATTTGTTTGTTGAAAACGTAGTGCAGTGCAAAGAAAAGCTGTAACTGTCTGTCTCTCAGAAGTATAGATCCGGCCCTATGCATTATCTCACAGCACTGTGGAAAGCGGAACTTCTAGAGGAACTGTTCTTGACTCTTGGATAGAGTCGAAACTTTTTACGAGCGAAAGCGATTCTGATAGTACAATACATGTACCCATACTGTTATTACTAAGACTGTAGGAAGGAGAGCTTTCAGAGATGATAGTATGGACCAAACCAAGAAAAAAGTCTAGTAAATATGGGCTCTAGAAAGCATTACTTAAGAGCTATGTGCACTTGTTCAGTAGAAGAGATGTGTTTCACTATAGCGAAGATAAGACTACCAATACTTGTTCATCTTCGCTTCTGTGAAACACATATCTTCTACCGATCAAATGCACTTAGGTCTGTTTTTCTTGTTTCCGTCCATACTGCCTCCTCCAGAAATATGGAAACCAAACTGTTTGCAGTAGAAGCTACGTAATGATCAGTATCGAGCATGAACGAGTGTTCACAGCTTTTATGGTGTGCATTTTAGAGGCCATGTAGAATAGATACTTTTTCCCTGTTTTGATCAATACTACAACCTCTGAAAGTTGCCTATCCTAAAATCTTAGCAACGGCACTACTGGTACATGTACACTGCTGGCCATTAAAATTGCTACACTACGAACATGACGTTCTACAGACGCGAAATTTAACTGACAGGAAGAGTATGCTGTGATATGCAAATGATTAGCTTTTCAGACCACTCACACAAGGTTGGCGCCGATGACGACACCTACAACGAGCTGACATGAGAAACGTTTCCAACCGATTTCTCATACGCAAACAGCAGTTGACCGGCGTTGCCTGGTGAAACGTTGTTGTGATGCCTCGTGTAAGGAGGAGAAATGCGTACCATCACATTTTCGACTTTGATAAAGGTCGGATTGTAGCCTATCGTGATTGCGAATTATCGTATCGCAACATTGCTGCTCGCGTTGGTCGAGAGCCAAAGACTGTTAGCAGAATATGGAATCGGTGGGTTCAGGAGGGTAATACGGAACGCCGTGATGCATCCCAACGGCCTCGTATCACTAGCAGTCGAGATGACAGGCATCTTATCCACATGGCTGTAACGGATCGTGCAGCCACGTCTCGAACCCTGAGTTAACAGATCGGGACGTTCGCAAGACAACAACCATCTGCTCGGAGACCATGGCTGCGGTTACTCTTGACACTGCATCACAGACAGGAGCGCCTGCGATGTTGTACTCAACAACGAACCTGGGTGCACGAATGGCAAAACGTCATTTTTTCGGATGAATCGAGGTTCTGTTTACAGCATCATAATGGCGACATCGCGGTGAACGCACATTGGAAGCGTGTATTCGTCATCGCCATACTGGCGTATCATCCCGCGTGATGGTATGGGGTGCCATTGGTTACACGTCTCGGTCACCTCTTGTTCGCAGTGGACGTTACATTTCAGAAGTGTTACGGCCCGTGGCTCTACCCTTCATTCGATCCCTCCGAAACCCTACATTTTAGCAGAATAATGGACGACCGCATGTTGCAGGTCTTGTACGGGCCTTTCTGGATACAGAAAACGTTCGACTGCTGCCCTGGCCAGCACATTCTCCAGATCTCTCACCAATTGAAAACGTCTGTTGAGTAGTGGATGTGCAACTGGCTCGTCACAATACGCCAGTCACTATTCTTGATGAACTGTGGTACCGTGTTGGAGCTGCATGGGCAGCTGTACCTGTACACGCCATTCAAGCTCTGTTTGACTCAATGCCCAGCCATATCAAGGCCGTTATTACGGCCAGAGGTGGTTGTTCTGGGTACTGATTTCTCAGGATCTATGCCTTCAAATTGGGTGAAAATGTAATCACATGTTAGTTCTAGTATAATATATTTGTCCAATGAATACCCGTTTATCATCTGCATTTCTTCTTCTTGTAGCGATTTTAATGGCCAGTAGTGTATTCCACTGTCAGAGATACCAGAGTGATTTTCGTTTATAGCTTTCCCCACGGTCATTTACGGGTTAGGGTTCCCTGCGTCAAATTTATATATTGATCCTTCTCCATCACAACTGAAAGTTTGTAACGCCATCACTTTAATTAGTGCACTGATATTCCTAAACCTGCTTGAAATTTCATCATATCCACGGTACTCTTCGCTCTTTAATGATATAATAATTAATGCAATTTCATCTTTTCTTGTCTCATGTAACTACAAGCAATGTCTCGGAGCGCCAGGTTCCACGATTTTAGCAAATTTACCTGTACCAATCAAATTCTGATTTAACCCTTCCCCATTATTGAGGATAAATGATTGTTAAATGTATTGTAAACTCTGGTGGGTCATTAACGGCACTGTTTTTCTTCGAGTATCTTTCACTTTAGTAACAGAAGGTGGTACAATGACTAAGTTACTTTTTTTAATACAATATCAAAGTCTCGTAGTTAACATGAAATCAGGAAATGATGGTATGTCATTCTGTAGTCTCCCGATAAATACGTGGATATATTCTCTCTTCATGGCGGATGTGTCGTGACACTCATCTCTACCCACGCGGCACCGCCGCTCCTCGCCTTGGCCCTCCAAGTGAGGACAAATTACGACTTGTTGCTCGTACGTCAGGCCTGCGTCATTATTCAGCCGTCGGGGCGAACATCTCTTGTGGTGGCAGGCAATAACCGTTAAGAGCCGACGCCTACACGCAGACAAGCAGACGGGCGGAGTCTGTGATGACGCCACATCACCGCCAGTAATTCAGGCGTCAGCTTAACGTCGGGGAATATCGATGTTCGAGAATGAGGGCACGGCGGCGCGGCGAATGTGCACACTATGGTGGCTCTTATTTTTCAAATTTGATTTTTTCTTCGTACCAGTCCCTAGTTTGGTCTCTCCGACCAAAAAAGAGAGTTGTGTGTAATTTGAACTCCAAAGGAAAAGGCGGAACATACGCTCTTAGGTCCAAACGTACGAAAAAAGTGAATTAAAAATATTCTTTACTCTTTATCTCAAAACACATGTAAATTATATAAATTACTATTGAGTATGTGAAATTTTTTAAATTATTAAATTATATAAATTATTATGTATTATTTAATCATATAAACTATATAAAATGGATGTTATGTGTATATGAGCCGGCCACGGTGGCCGAACGGTTCTAGGCGCTCAGTCCGGAACCGCGCGACTGCTACGGTCGCAGGTTCGAATCCTGCCTCGGGCATGGGTGTGTGTGATGTCCTTAAGTTAGTTAGGTTTAAGTAGTTCTAAGTTGTAGGGGACTGATGACCACAGATATTAAGTCCCATAGCGCTCAGAGCAATTTATGTGTATATGAATGTATGTATGCCTCACATCTGCTTCTAATATACTGGACCGGTTTCGACCAAACATGGTAAACATACCACTCACTCTCTAGAATGTATCGCTATGGGGATAAGAACCACCTAACTATTAAAGGGGTAGGGTAGAGATGAAATAGCAGTGTAGCCCACGATGCGTTGATACCTATACTTTTTTTAAATTTTCCCTGAGACATTTAATTAAAATATGTGACTCCTCCACGACTCGACAGTAGTTTCATCTGGTCACAACACAAAGTTTAAGAGGAGCTGGAAGTGCCTAAGCTGCCCATGTTAAAATCACTAAGGTTGGGGAACATTTATGAATAAACTACCAAACAGAAAAATTTGAATTTTTTTTACATATAGAGTGATTTAGTATTGCCGTTATGGCAGAGGGATTTTGGAGTATATTTTCTAGTTTCCTTCCAATTATTTTTTTTATTAATGACCCAAATTTTTTTTAAATAATTGCTTTATAATTAAACTGAAATGAAACTACCGAACATATTGCCAAATGGCTGTGTTACAATGTAAGTTGGACCACTAGGAGTGCTGTATAAAAATTTCATCTCTCTAGCTTGAGTGGATTTTGAGAAAATGTTCCTTATATTGGAAAAATTCTAATTTATGGGAAATGGCTATCAAAGTTTCTCAATACATTCCTGCACTATAGGATGGATTATCAGGGTCTTCTTCTTCATCCTCTAAAAGCTTCCTCTTCTGTCTTCTTTTCTGGCCTGTTGTTCCATCATACTTCATATGCCTTTCTCTTCTTTCTGCTCCTCTTATCCTTACTCTGTCAATATTTCTTAGTGCTCGTACAGTGTTCACCCCAGCTGTAAATCCTAATGCCGTCAGAACTTCACACTTCATACTGTTCCCTTGGTTTTAGGTTGCTATTGCATCATAAATGCTAAAGTGCAGTGTTTTTATGCTTACAAACAGCCTTTTAGGAATTACTTTCCAAATCAAATTGTTTACACTCTCATTAGGATTCTGCGTCTTTCCGTGTAGACATTTGTGTAACAATTATGGCTGTGCTAAGTCATGAAAAATATCATCACTGTCACTAACATATTCACGAAATCTGTCACTTCCACCAGTCAGCTTCTTGCTAGAAGATGTCACAGGGCTATGGCTGGCCATGTGTTGCTTAGCAGAAGAACGCACTGTTTCAGTAATTGTAGTATCGCAACTTGGTATTAGAGTTAATTTTCATTTCCCTACGTTCTTCCTCTTCTTATATACACGGTTACTAAAACGTGGCATCGTAACCAGAACAATGCTTTACAGAAGAAGTATAATACTACCAACAACAGGCGCAAAACTGAACTAATTCGAAACAGTAAACAGCAGCTGGCCGCGGTGGTCTAGCGGTTCTAGCGCTGCAGTCCGGAACCGCGGGACTGCTACAGTCGCAGATTCGAATCCTGCCTCGGGCATGGGTGTGTGTGATGTCCTTAGGTTAGTTAGGTTTAAGTAGTTCTAAGTTCTAGGGGACTTATGACCTAAGATGTTGAGTCCCATAGTGCTCAGAGCCATTTGAACCATTTGGTAAACAGCAAACAGACGATGTTCCGCGCTCTTAGCGCTTCATTTGTCACAGAAAACAATGTAGCCAACCCTTGCACACTCGCTGTATGCGTAACATAAGGCGCTGTATGCGTAACAGGCCGAGAAAATCCCAAGCAGTTCGCCAGGAAGTCACGAGAGGGTGTTAGATGCATTCAGCGCCCGCCCATTTCCTCTGCAGGCGTGGGGGAAAATGGTAATAACTCCACTTCCAGGACGAGTAGAACAATAATTCAAAGATTATATTTAAGGGGAATGTTCAAATTAATTTTTGGTAGAAAAAAAACGTAATTTTTTGGATTTGACCAATAAAGGAAGAAGAATTAACATTTAACGGTTTCTCAACACGAACGTCACGAGACACAGACCGCCAGCTCAGACTGGACAGGAAGGAAGAAAAAAAACTTCAGCGGAAAATCACATCCCAGAAGCTGTATCACTTTGTTCTGATTTCACCTTCCACTTCTCACAGTTGAACGTTGCAGTAATAACCTGAGTTTGCAGGTATCTAAACATTTCCTTCCCGCAGAACTAAACTTGATTTTCAGTTCATAAAATATAACGCGAAAGCCTTTCGAGGAGTACATGTTGCTACTCCTTCTCGTTTGTTTTTATTGCGAAATTTGTGCGGCAGAGAAATTTTATGGAGAACGCACATTACGAAACTAATAAAATTTTTGTAACGACCAGAACGCGCGCTGTTTAGAGCAATTTTGTGCGCCACCGTATCCCGCTGACTGGCCGTTGCTCATTTTTCATTAGGAGCGTTTAATTTCGCCGTCGGCATTTGTGCAGCACATATCGCACGTAATTAAAAATTGCACATCTTTCCACAGTTCATGTGGATTTACATTCTCGCTCAACTGATGGTGAAAACTCAGAAAGAGCATGTTACTGCACCGGTCCACAGAACTTAAAGTGTACGGTTAATAACTAAATTGTGCAATAGACAGGTGTACTATCGATTTCCGCCATTTTCAGACCACCTACAGGCTACAAAACCTATTCAACGGTGTATTCCACGGTTGCAATGCTTACATATTATGCAGCTGCAAAATACTAACACGAATAATTTACAGAAGAATGTAAAATCTCGTAGAAGATGACCTCTGGGAAGATCAGTTTGGAATCTGGAGATATTTAGGAACACTGACCGTACGACACCTCATAAAAGATAGGTTAAGGAAAGACAAACCTACATTTATGACATTTGTACACTTAGAAAAAGCTTTTGACAGTGTTGACTGGAATACTCTCTTTGAAATTCTAAATTGTCAGGGGTAAAATACAGGGAGTAAAAGGCTATTTACAATTTGTACAGAAGCCAGAGGGCAGTTATAAGAGTCGTGGATCACGAAAGGGAAGCAGTGGTTGAGAAGAGACTGAGACATGGTTATAGACAGCAATTTTGTCAGAGACAGCAAAAGACTTGGAAGAGCAGTTGAAACGAATGGACAGTTCCTTGAAAGGAGGATATAAGATGAACATCAACAAAAGCAAAACGAGGACAATGGAATGTAGTCGATTTCATCAGCATGTGCTGAGCGAATTAGATTAGGAAATGAGACACTTAAAACAGTAAATGACTTATGTTATTTGCGGATAAAAGAACTTACGATGGTCGGAGTAGAGAGGATGTAAAATGCAGACTGGCTATGGTAAGGTAAGCGTTCCTGATGAAGAGAAATTTGTTAACGTGGAATATATATTGCAGTGCCAGGAAGTCTTTTCTGAAAATATTTGTATGTAAGTGAAACATGGACGATAAACTGTTTAGGTAAAAAGAGAATAGAAGCTTCCGAATTCTGGTGCTAGAGAAGGATCAGAAGGATGCTGAATGTGGGATGGGCAGATCACGTAACTAATGAGAAGGAACTGAATAGAATTGTGGAGGGGGGGGGGGGGGGAGGGTAAAACTCGTAGAGGGAAACCAGGAGATGAATGCAGTAGCAGATTCAGAGGGAAGTAGGTTGCAGTATTTACTAGCAGATGAAGAGGCTTGCACACGATAGAGCAGTATGGAGAGCTGCATCAAACCAGACTTCGGACTGAAGACCGTCCGCAGTTCGTTGTCGTGCGGTAGCGTTCTCGCTTCCCGCGCCCAGGTTCCCGGGTTCGATTCCCGGCGGGGTCAGGGATTTTCTCTGCCTCGTGATGACTGGGTGTTGTGTGATGTCCTTAGGTTAGTTAGGTTTAAGTAGTTCTAAGTTCTAGGGGACTGATGACCATAGATGTTAAGTCCCATAGTGCTCAGAGCCATTTGAACCATTTGACTGAAGTCCACTACAAAAACAACAACAACACATTCTGCAGCATATTACAGCATAACAAGGATTATACTCAAGATGTTCTCCGTTTACCAACGTAAACATTAACATTTAATGTTAATGTATAACGTTATTTATTTATCATAAGATGACCGGAGGAAATACTAGACAAGTATTTACAAGAAATATATACTTGTCGACACAGACACACGATCTCAAGTTCATAATGAATTCATAGGCCTAAGCCTAGGTCTGAAATCCTGTAAGAAGCTTCTGCTGACGAATTGTCGACGTCTCTCGTAGTCACTTTCAATGCGCTCTAGGAAACATTCAAATATTACGTGATGTGCTACATGCTGCTCTTCACCGCAGTCATATTCAGGAGAGGACTTTCAACCCCGTTAGTGCGGCCATGCTCCATATCTGCCCCAATCATCTGCGATCCGATTCAGTATGCACCAACGTCGCCGGGGTGGGTGAAAACTTGCTGGTTGCTTGCAAGTAGTCTTACTTAGTTGATGTTGCATCAAGCACATTTGCTCCTGGCGCTGATTTTGCCAGACACCTGCCGAAGTTGTTCCATTAGGCCACGATGGTTTTCCAGACATCAGTCGTTGGGGGTTTCAATACTGAATATTCCGAATGAGTTGGTAGTTCTGGATTGCTTTTTACTCTTGTCCACATGTTGAGCAATGACTGTAATTTTCTTATCGATGATGGTGGAATATTACTGACAAGGTAACCATAAGGTTCGGATCACGAATTTTCTTCAGACGTTGTACACACTTAGTAGTCCATTAGGAGAACATAGTACGCAAGTAATGAGGCGTACTACTGAGGCAGTTTCGAGAAAATCGCAAGAGAAGTTTTCCGCTCTAGTGATGTTCGGGTGCGTTGCGATCCTGATCACGAGATGGCGATATTCATTTGGTGTGGTTTCGAGCACCGTAATTCTTGGATCGCTGTATCGAGACCCACCCATTGTTTTTTGAAATTTATCTTTTCTCAACGATAATCATATTGTTTCACATATATGACATTTGAAAGAAAATACACGAACAGACACGGATATTTTCATGAACTTTTATTAATTCCGAGTCCATTTGGTTGTTTGCTAATTTTTTCTATCACAACAAATGTTATACATTCATAGTATAATTATAGACAAGTAAACGACCAAACGAATAATACAGGGTGTTACAAAAGGTACGGCCCAACTCTCACGAAACATTCCTCACACACAAATAAAGAAAAGATGTTATGTGGATATGTTAGAGCTCATTTTAGTTTCGTCAGTATGTACCGTACTTCCTCGATTCACCGCCAGTTGGCCAAATTGAAGGAAGGTAATGTTGAACATGTGCCTTTACAAGTACGACACAACATGTGGTTCATGCACGATGGATCTCCTGCACATTTCAGTTCAAGTGTTCGTACGCTTCTCAACAACATATTCGGTGACCGATGGATTGGTAGAGGCGGACCAATTCCATGGCCTCCACGCTCTCCTGACCTCAACCCTCTTGACGTTCATTTATGGGGGCATTTGAAAGCTCTTGTCTACGCAACCCCGGTACCAAATGTAGAGACTCTTCGCGCTCGTATTGTGGACGGCTGTGATACAATACGCCATTCTCCAGGGCTGCATCAGCGCAGCAGGGATTCCATGCGGTGGAGGTTGGATGCATGTATCCTCGCTAACGGAGGACATTTTGAACATTTCCTGTAACAAAGTGTTTGAAGTCACGCTCGTACGTTCTGTTGCTGTGTGTTTCCATTCCATGATTAATGTGATTTGAAGAGAAGTAATAAAATGAGCTCTAACAAGGAAAGTAAGCGTTTCCGGACACATGTCCACATAACATATATTCTTTCTTTGTGTGTGAAGAATGTTTCCTGAAAGTTTGGCCGTACCTTTTTGTAACACCCTGTATATTCCTGAAAATGTATGCCTGTCGTGATTTTGGAAATAATTTGTAGCTGCACTCGGGGAAGGTACCAAGAGCTGCTTTGCATCTTACGCTTCGATATGCGGATGTAGTTTTCCAGGACGAGGGACAGGCTTGGAAAATTCAAGTCAAACATCCACAAATAAAGGTGTAAATAACTTTATTCAGTAATACAATAAGTTACAATATGCCAGAATGTGAGAATAACGTACGACTAACCGTCAGATTTGCTTTCGACATTACAAGTTGCAGAATGGTTCAAATGGCTCTGAGCACTGTGGGACTCAACTACTGTGGGCATAAGTCCCCTAGAACTTAGAACTACTTAAACCTAAATAACCTAAGGACATCACACACGTCCATGCCCGAGGCAGGATTCGAACCTGCAACCGTAGCGGTCGTGCGGTTCCAGACTGTAGCGCCTTTAACCGCTCGGCCACCCCGGCCGGCTAGTTGCAGAATGATATTATTCACACATACAGGGAATACATAAATTAAAACATTATCTACTGCACAGAATAAATGCAATGTTCCCGCGTGCGCAAGGAATCTTCAGAGTTTCTGCCGAAAAACAAAGCTCGGTGAAATTTTGAAACATTTGCCCTTCTTGTGATAATATGGTTGCAAACAATGTGTAACGCAACATTTTCGCAGATATCGATGGAAAAATTTGGCGGATTACGGTTAAATGGATTTTAACAGCATCTTCACCAGAAGCAATTTTTCATTCGTTGTCAATCAAATATGAACAAGTCTTAAAGCACTTGATAAAGTTTCTAACTTGCGTACAGAAATAAAATTCGCCTAAAACTTATTGTAATAATAAAAGTAAAGATCCAAGTAACACTGGAAATTAAGTAATAGTTCCCGAAAATACAAGTGCCTTTTCATCATATTACATTCCAAATGTAATATTTACGAAATAATGTGACTAGAGCTGGGGAAAATATACATTGATACATTGGGGATGACCCACCGATAAAGAACTTTGAACGCCAACCTCGTGACCCCGTTAGCTGACGTTCCAGGCTGGAACGTACCGGTACATCAAACACTCGTAAAAATTATCAGGACTACTAAAAGTATAGAATGTTTGAAGTAAACCCGTGACCCGAACGTCGCGGCCTCCCTTTATAAGATCAGGTAGCCACTGCGTGTGTGTGGGATGAATATACTAAAGGATGAGACGTACAACTTCACTGAGGTGTGTGTCAGTTAATTTTATTGTGAAGAGAGTTTAGCTAGGTGGAACAGCAGTATGTATATGGGGACTTCAGAACAGCAAGTAACACATTATTATTTCATACCAAGTAACTTTTTTTGAATGCTGTGCTACACTTAAAACTGACACAGTTACAAGATACTATTTTTCAACATAGTCACCAAGTCCTTGTAAGAAACGGTCGAAACGTTCTACGAATCGTTAGATTTCTCGACAGTAGAAATCCGCTCCTTGGTTGCAGTCATTCGAGAACTGCTGCATGAATGTCCTCATCGTTGGAAAATCTCTTTGTCCCTTATGTTCTTTCAGCTAGCCGGTTGCCTGGACACTGTCATCACTGGCCGATGTCGACTGATTTTCTTCCAGACCATCATCAGCCAAGTCTGGGCGGTCAAGTTGTTGGCACCAATTTCACCACTGTTGGAACCGACATTGCATTTGGTCCATGTAATGCCAACGTTTTTACAGTGAACCTCTATGCAGGTTACACGTTTTGCGTACAAGAATCATACTGTCCCGCGAATTTTAACTATGGATTAAGTTTCCAGCCGCTGGGCCACTTCACTAGCGCACCGTCATGTATCTGTCATCCGTACCATAGCAGAACTGTTATACGGAATGCTTATCTCTTTCGAAAATGTTTTTAGCA
Organism: Schistocerca cancellata; assembly: GCF_023864275.1. Taxonomy (NCBI): domain Eukaryota; kingdom Metazoa; phylum Arthropoda; class Insecta; order Orthoptera; family Acrididae; genus Schistocerca; species Schistocerca cancellata. The sequence continues at coordinate 184,075,439 of NC_064627.1, read as the reverse complement.
TGGGATGTCATGTCTAGTTGCCTTTCATAAGTCCCGCTGTATAATATAACTTTTCATAATGAGCAAGCACTATAGCACGGGAATCCGCAGTTGTGTAGGTTTCGTGATCGCTGAATTGTCTGAAACTGACCGGAATCGATAGTCAGAAACTGAATAACAAATATAGCTGTTTATCGTATAACTAGCTGAGAATCACGCGTTGCCCGTCTATATATTTATTCCGATCTTCTATTAGTCGTATCCTCCTTCCCCTCCCTCTGTCCATCTCATCCTTCAGCCCTTCTCTGTCCAACTCCACCACCCCTCCCCCCCCTCTATGTTCATCTCCTCTTCTTTCCTTTCTCTGTCCGTCTCCATCTCTCCCCTCTCTCTTTCAATTTCTCCCTCTACCTCTCAATGCCCACCTCCTCCCCCGTCCTCACTGTCTGTCCATCTCCTTCTCGCTCCTTCTCTCTCAGAGTTACCACACTCACCCCAGCAGGGCACTGTTGGCTGCTATTGCCACAGCATTTCTTTCCAGATCGTAACTAACATGTAGTTTGGTAGAAATCGTTCCAGAGGTTTAGAGTGAACGTTTTACCCGTGGCTTCGCCCGCATACAGACATGTCAAATATATTTCCCATACATTTAACATATTTCACACCTGCTTTTGTACACCTATTTCATCTGTAAATTGAACAAGCAGTAAAGGAAACAACAGGAAATTCGGAGTAGGTATTAAAATCCACGGAGAAGAAATAAAAACTTTGAGGTTCGCCGATGACATTATAATTCTGTCAGAGACAGCAAAGGACTTGGAAGAGCATTTGAACGGAATGGACAGTGTCTTGAAAGGAGGATATAAGATGAACATCAACAAAATCAAGACGAGGATAACGGAATGTAGTCGAATTAAGTCGGGTAATGCTGAAAGAATTAGATTAGGAAATAAGACACTTAAAGTAGTAGATGGGATTTGCTATTTGGGGAGAAAAATAACTGATGATGCTCGAAGTAGGGAGGATATAAAACGTAGACTGGCGAAGGCTAGGAAAGCGTTTGTGAAGAAGAGAAATTTGCTAACAACGAGTGTTGATTTAAGTGTCAGAAAGTCGTTTTTGAAAGTACTTGTATGGAGTGTGGCCACCATGTATGGAAGTGAAACATGGACGATAAATAGTTTGGACAAGAAGAGAATAGAAGCTTTCGAAATGTGGTGCTACAGAAAAATGCTGAAGATTAGATGGATAGATCACATAACTAATGAGGAGGTACTGAGAAGAATTGGGGAGAAGAGAAATTTGTGGCACAACTTGACTAGAAGAAGCGATCGGTTGGTAGGACATGTTCTGAGGCATCAAGGGATCACCAATTTAGTATTGGAGGGCAGTGTGGAGGGTAAAAATCGTAGAGGGAGACCAAGAGGTGAATACACTAAGCAGATTCAGAAGGATGTAGGCTGCAGTAGGTACAGGAAGATGAAGAAGCTAGCACAGGATAGAGTAGCATGGAGAGCTGCACCAAACCAGTCTCTAGGCTGAAGACAACAACAACAACAACATTTCACCTGTATCTCTAACGAATCTCGCCATGCAGTTTCATTTTCAAGCAGCTTAATGTTTATGGCGCTGTACAATCATAGAATTTTGCAGTCACATCCGGTTGTATGTTTGGCACGGTGTGGGAAATGTATTGTGATGTTCACAGTGAGCAGTAAAGAAGTAATAAATCAAAACGTTATACATGATACGTCATCTTTTCCCTCATTTCAGTATTTTTACGACGTATATCCTGAATCATGTGTCTTAAAACGATATAATTTTTCTGGTACATTCAGTGGGGTATGTTAATACTATCTGAAAACCGGTGGCGAATACAGCTAACAGTTAAATAGTAATAAATTGTAATAAATTGAAACGTCAGCCTACATGCGGCAATTTTACTGTGTGGACAGCGAAAACGTAGTAAGTGAGAACCTTTCATCCTTTGAGCCTTTGATCAATTTGTGTTGCTCGTCAGAGAAAAAAGTTTCACTGAAGTTTGAAATCGTATGTAAAGTTTGTTCCAAGTTGCTAAGAACTCTCATTCTGAAATAGTGGATTAATAAATCATGGGTACTCACACATCGTGGGATACACTGGGTTTTCATCCCCACCCCTTTAAAAGTTAGCTAGTTATCACCACAGCGATTATTTCCAGACAGTAATTGATATGTGTTCCAAGTTTGGTTGAAATCTGTCCCGTGTTTAGGAGGAGATGTGGAACATAAATACATACATAATACATCCACACGTACGCACATGGATATGTGAATCTGTTTTTATAATATGTATGGATACAGTTCTTAACATTCATAAAAACTGTCCGATACTTCTTACGCAATATATACGGTAATTATAAAGTCCCTGAAACACATTAAAATGTGAGTAGTTAGTTAGTTAAACGTAACGTAAAAAGGGTACAGTACATGAAAGGCAAATACTCGCCTTGAGACTTTGTGTTCTTGTCGGAACATCAAGGATAGCGTTTATCTTCCATTTGCAGCACAGAACCTCGACGATTAGCGACCTCGCATTACAACAGCTGTTCTTACCGTCACTTTTAATCGATTAGATGTATGCCACCTGACGATTGGTGGACACACCGAATGTTTATGAACAGTGTAAAAGGTCTTCGACATTTTGTCTTTCATATACTGTATCGTTGTTCTCGGTCATTTATCTGTACCGATTTTTTCAAATGTTTCATGGACTTTATAATTACCCTGGTATTAAAATGTGCAGGTTGCAAAGATGCACAGTAGTTATCTGTAAGTGACTTCAGTATTTTTTTAAATTGTCCACTACTTGTCGTTACACAATGTGTCTCAAAAACGATTCTCCCAAAATGACAAGAGTATCATTTCCACATGATGAAGATAAAAGGTTTCGGCAGATGTTAAATGGACACATATGAATACGAAGTTTATCTTGCTGGAAGTTGTGATTTACCAGTTCACTTAGTTTCCATTAGGTGTCTACTTGGTGCACGTAGCCATAGTCGATATGGCGTAATAAGATCCCTCACAACGACGCTGTTGCTAACTTTCAGATGTGAAGCGCAAATGGCTCCAGTCGAGACGGTGGCCTTCTATTAGCTGCGACTACACTGAGGCGTTCCCGTAGAGACGTTTACAGAAACGAATTACGTAGCTGGTTGAAGCAGGAGCGCAAACCTGCCCCACGCAGACCCCTTCTTACGCCGCCGTGCCAAGTATATACAGCAACTCGCTCTTTCATTACGGGTTGTGCGTAAGTCAAAATGGCAATAGTGCAGCAACATATGGCATTCCGGGCACTCCGTTTCAACACGTGTACTTCAGTGAAACATCACTGTAAGAGCATTTCTTAACACTGAACTGCTTCCAAGGTGGCCGTAAGATGCTTATGGACTTTATTCTGCACCAGCGGCTTCCATTGTTGCCTGATCGCACGCTATGCGGTTCAATTTTTTATAGTTGTTTGTGAAAGACTGCGCCTCTGTGGCTCCTCTTCCACTATCTTTGAGTGAACCGCGACGTCGCATACAGCAGCAGCAGCAGCAGAAGCGAATTCAGAAACTCCAGGGAAGCTTCCAAAGAAAGTGGAAGTTTGACTACCGTCTAGATGTTTCTTGTGAGTCCATTGGAGGACAAACAGAATATTTATAAGATTTGAGCGAAAACTTTGATCCTAAACGCAAATTTGAAAAGTACCCCTAGGTTCTTTGTGCGTGCGTGAAAAAGACACACTTATGCAAAATGAGATGGTTCCATTAAAAATACACTGCTGGAAAAAATATGCAACACGCCTCAGTACAAGGTCATTTAATTGACGTGTGAGGTGGCAGTTCTTCATTGTAGGTGTAAATGATAACACAATCAGAACAAATGAAACACACATGTAATAGTAAAGGGTGCCCAAACAGCCGAGCCGGCCCAATGCACAGTGTACCTTCCTATGGCGGCAGCACAGTCTCGTATTCCCGCATGCAAACAATTGTAAAGGTGCCCAAGAATCTTACGCCTTTTGTTGCAATTCTGCAATGTTTCTTAAGAGCCCTGGATAACGAGTAAGTTTCCGCTTCAACATGTCCCATAAGTGTTCAATTGGCGAGAGATCTGGTCGTCTTCCTAGTCAGAGCAGCTGTTGACCCAACGAAGAGCACATTGCGTACACCGTCCTCCTGAAAAAAGAATATATCAGTTTCCTATCGAAGAAATGGTAGTAGCACTGATAAAACAGCGTGTGAAATGTGGCGGGCATTGGTTACTTTATTGTGCATGAACACCAAACGTGACCACGAAGTTTAGCTAATGGACCCCACACAATGAGGCCTGGGATGGGTGGGAGCTGTGTATGTGGGCTAGTGCACTCTGGAATAAGCATCTCATCAGGTGTATGCCACACACGTGTACGTCCGTTGTTCGCATGCAGACGCAACCTACTATCGTCACTGAAGACAACGGAACGGCATTTTAATCGTCAGTCAGCTCTTTAACGACACCAGGGTAGCCACACTTGGCCGTGTGTCATGTTGCCAATAGTATCCTGGCTAGAGGCATCCGTAATCTTGAACGTGCGGCGAGCACCCGGTTCCCAATGCTCCCTGATTATGCATCAGGCGCAACATGCGCCCAAATTTCGTCCCTGAATGAAACGCGTCGATCCAAATTTGCGTCTGTATTATGCGGCCGTCGAGAACCTGGTATTTTGGTGGGTGAATGTTCCACAGACCACTGTAGAAAGCAGCAACACACCACTCATAGATTGTGGCCAATATGTGCAGCAATCCGACGATAGATCCATCCAGCTTCCTGCAGGCCGAAAATGCAGCCCCGTCAAATGGCTGAAGCTGTTCAGTCTGAATATGTACGCCTTACTGGGGCATTGGTGTGTGCTAGAACGAATGCTGCTAACACTGTAAACCTATAAGACCATCATACTTAATGCCTGCAGAGTCAAAACCGAACGTGAATCGGCAGGCCTCCTAGACGCCGTTTGATCGCCGATAACGGTGATAAATTATTGACTATCACTACGGTCCGTCAGTACGCACATATTATAACATGGGGCCACTGAAAACAGTTCTTGATGGTGCTACATTTTTTTTACGGCAGAGTAGAAACTTTCTAGTCGTGCGCGGAAGTAAAAATTCACGCCAAGTTCTTTATCTTTCTTCTTATAGAAGATCTCGTCTTGTAAAGTCGGATGAATCTTTTTGAAACACCCCGAATATAGAGCGCACTCGACTCTTGGCACCATTATTAAGTGTACCTAAACATACATTCAGTGGTGGACGCAGTAGCACTGTATTCGGGAGGAAATACCACAGAATGTTTGTCAGAGCTCAAAAGAATGAGATGATACTTCTTTAAATAAAAGAGCGTTATTTTCCTTCCCCATGTTCGGCCAATGTAATCTTGTGATCCTACTCTAATGACATCTAAGCTGTAGCGATTATTTATGCTTTAAGAGTTCTCACATAAAAAATTCGGAGGCTTTACTTTTCAGAAAGCCCTCAGATAAAGACGAAGAAACACTTCAAATAGTCGGTACAGGCAAGTGACCAAGTTTTCAACGTAAGAAATAATATTGTAGGTGAAAGACAAACTCGCTAAGATTTATTTATTTATTTATTGTAGAACGTTTAGAAATGCTGTATGACCCATCCTTCGACTAATAGCACGTGTCTAACCGGTTGTCCATTTATACCCAAACATGTCCCAGTACGAGGGGCGTTTGAAAAGTACGTGCAAAAATAAAAACTACTTTCGGTTTTGGGGTAAAACTCTTTTATTTTTCGGCATAGTCTCCTTTTAGACTCATACACTTCGTCCAACATGTTCTAATCTGTTGATCCCTTCCGAATAGTATTGTCCAAGTCCGCAAAATAGCTATTAGTTGCTGCGATCACCTCCTCGTTTGAATAAAATCTTTGTCCCGCCATCCATTTCTTGTGATGAAAAAGGACATTTTTGCGGTCCAATTGCCGGCGTTTTTCTTGCAGCTCGGTTTTCAAACGGTCCAATACCGATGAATAATATGCACTTTTAATAGTTTTACCCTTTTCCATATAGTCGATGAGGATTATCCCTTGCGAATCCCAAGAGACAGTCGCCATAACCTTTCCAGCCGAAGGACTGGTCTTCGCCTTTTTTGGTGAAGATTCTGCCTTGGTAACCCATTGTTTAGATCGTTGTTTGGTCGCAGGAGTATAGTAATGTATCCATATTTCATCCACAGTGACGAAACGCCGCTTAAAGTCCTGCGGATTCTCCCCGAACAGCTGCAAACTATCCTTGCAACACTTCACACGATTCTGTTTTTTGTCAAGCGTGAGCAATCGCGGAACCCATCTTGCGGATAGCTTTCTCATGTCCAAATGTTTATGCAAAATATTATGTACCCGTTCATTTGAGATGCCCACAGCACTCACATTCTGGCCTTTATCACCATATTATCGATTTTATCAATGATTTATGGAGTTGTAACCACCACAGGGCGTCCACAACGTTCAGCATCACTTTTGCCCGTATCGCCACTCCGCAAGTTTTGAAACCACTTATAAACTGTTCTAATCGAACGTGCAGGGTGACCGTAATGTTTATCAAGCTTCGCTTTAGTCTCCTGAGGCGTTTTGTCTTTCATAAAGTAATGTTTAATCACCACACTAAATTCTTCTCCGCCCATTTTTTGACAATCACTCGACTTCCTTGATTCACACGACTGCCAAACACAAAGAAATGGACCAATATGGCTGGTGTGCGTACGTTCCAAAGATGCTACTAACTAAACATGACCACGATACGCGCCGGTGATGCAATCTCTCCGACTTGGCACGGACTTTTCAAATTCCTCTCGTATGTCAGGTAAGATCGGTTGCTGCGATGCGATGCTGCAAGTCTTCGGTGTTCTGCGGTAGAGGTGGAACATAAACGGTAACCTTGATGTAACACCCCGAGAAAAAGTCGCAAGGAATTAAGTCGGAAACGCGGTCTATCCAGCGGCGTGGCAACGTCTAATTGAGGTAATCCTGTACACAACTATGGAAACGTAAAGAGTACTATCTTGTTGAAATCTCTGTTCTCAGATTCAAGTTGTGGCATGAGACACAACTGCATCATGTCCAGATCGATGATACCATTGACAGTTCTCTCAGCGAAGAAGAAAGGTATTTCCATTGTCTTGCTGGGCATGGAACAGAACACGTTAATTTTCTCGGAATCTCCGACGTATTCGACAGTTGCAGGTGTGTTGTGTCGGTTGACCTTCCCTGATAAATGCAAACTGACTTCGTCACTGAACATTACTTTGTTTTCTAAGTCGTCATTTTCAAGATGGCTCTACATCTCCATGTAGAAGTGCAGATGGTGCAATATGTCGGCATTGCTTATGGCTCACTGGAGCTGTAATTAGTACGACTTCATTCTTCATCGTTTACGAAGGATTTTCCACGCTTTTGGCTGAGGGATGTATAGTTCTGCACTAGGTCTACTGATAGGCTGTCTGGAACTTCGCAACTTCACCCCATCTCACGGTCAACTGTGTTCTGGTTTGCCCAGTCAGCCCGGAAGTTTCGCAGAGCACAACCAACCATTCTCTTCGATTTTCTTCTACCAGTTCAAAATGCCATTCTAAAATGGTGATGTCTTGTGAAACTTCCACGGAAAACTCTCTGTAAACCCACATCCGATTGGCAAATTGTAACAGCCAAAATGTCTTCACTGCCTGGTGCGCCGAAATCTGAGTAACTAAGACAAGTGGCGCCCCAGTTGACGGTTTTTCAAACCAACTTCGCGGCATCAAGTTAAAAAATGCCTTTGAATGTATATTTTCTCGTCTGTATCGTTTGTTACTTTATGTTTACCTTATCTCAGTTTCACAGACTTTACAATTACGTTGTACTCATATAATGTCAGCTCCCGTTCGACCTGAAAAATTTCACGAGTTCTTAAACGAATCAGTCCAGATATGTGTTTTAACGAAACACATATTTTTATTCAGAGAATATACAATTATTTACTTGAATAACAGTTACTGCTCCTTCGAGCAGTAAGTGAAGCCCTGTTGGGAATGTCGAGCAGGCGGGAAACAATAAAATCAGCGAATCAGCTTTTATTTAGGACTTATTGTAGTCAACTGTGAAAAACATACCTAAACGTAGCATTACAGCACAGAACGAATACTCAATGGAGTCATTTGCAGCCAATGAATTATCATGTTTTCCGAGTCGTTACAACAAAATATTTTGCAGTAATCAGTTATTTCTGTGGTTAGCAGCGAGACAGTGCTCTGTTGTTTAATTTTGGAAAAAAAGCTTATGGCATAGTGAGATTTTCCCGACAAACAGGCATCTGTTCATCACGTTCATACAAATAACATTTGCGGCAGTAACGTACGCCTACCCAGCCTTGTGTGCACACAAAGGACCAACTGCGAAATTCACGTACGCTAAATATAGGCCTCGTATCCCGCTACTGGACAGTTCGTTCACTTCTGTGGCAGGCATCACTCTGCTTACCGTGTCACTGAACAGTGATTTAAAAGTCGATTCTGTGGCAGTATCAAGTTGCTGGAAGTGTAAGAGCGATTTTTGCAACACTCAACTGTATGAATGATCTTTCATTGCAAAGTGCAACATGAAACGAATGTAAGCAAGTGCGACAACACTGCCAGAGGGTCGACATTTGGTACTTGACCTACATCATAAGGAACTGTAATGTGCCACACAAATCAAGAAGAGGAAAGACGCATTACCGTTCAGCTACACAAAACTAAACTGTGTCCGAACAGGCCTCGAAAGGCCCAATGGTTACCGACCGACCGCCGTATCATCCTCATCCAATAGGCATCACTGGATGCGGATATGGAGGGGCACGTGGTCAGCACACCGCTCTCCCGGTCGTTGTCAGTTTTCTTGACCAGAGACGCTACTTCTCAGTAAAGGAGCTCCTCAATTGGCCTCACGAGGCCGCTTGCCAACAGCCGTCGGCAGACCGGGAGACTTGTCCGAGTGCTAACCAAGTACGACAGCGCTTAACTTCTGTGATCTAACTGGAACCGGTGTTATCACTGCGGCAAGGCCGTTAATCCATTCAATTACACTACTGATAATAAATCACTTGGGACAGTAACTACCATAAAATATCTATAACGCGTCCGGAGTTATAAAAGGGTGGAATAGCTACATAAAACTAATAGGAGAAGCAACTGCCAGTCTGACATTCATTGGAAGAATTCTAAATAAATGTAATTCACCCAAAAAACTGATAGCGTGCTAAATACTTACTATTCTTATTTGTAGTAATGATTCTATGGCCTCAGGGGGTTTTAAGATGAGGTATATTATTTATGACAAATTTCTTTAATAAATACATACATTAGGGAGTAATAGTTACTATCTGCAGTAAAATGAACCAGTCTCTGCAGGACTTTCTTGACTTCACAAATAACTCATATTACACTGTTGTTTGATGAATTACTCCAAAAAATCTTCAGTACGATATTATGGAGTATTTGGAAAAAGGAAGTCAATACAGATGATTAGGAAAAGTAACGCCGTAGTATTCGAATCTAATACGGTATTATGGGTGTACCGGTTGAGACAGTCGCGTAGGCTAAATATCTAGGTGTAACGGTGCAAAGCCACATTATGTGGAACGAGCACGTAATTGTGGCCGATTGGACTTCGCTTAATTTATTCTAGCAAAATGAAGCATATTTATAACAGAGATTACGTAGAGAATATTTGTGCATGCAATTCTTGAGTGGTGGTCGAGTATTTGGGATCCCAACGAGGTTCAACTGAAGGAAGGCATCGAAGCAATTCAGAGGCGTGCTGTTCAAGACCCGAGTGTTATGGTAGTTCTCCGTGAATCCCTGGAGAAAAGAAGACATACTTTTCGCCATGAAACACATGGTAACTTGCGGAGTGTGCACAGCGTATGAACTTTAAATTGGCCGACCAGCTTCCTAGTTCTGAATCGGTAGAGCCGGTAGATGTTGGTAGGCTTCAGCTGGTAGCCATTTGGTTTTGGCTACAGCCAAGTTAGGTATACGACGGAAGTGCGTGAGGTAGTCATTGTTAACTGTTGTGTTACTCTGTTGTACTTCACTCTCTTTCGTGCTGTTCCCTTTCCTGGTGATAACTGTACGTGGTTGTTACAGTTATAATTTTTATTATACTTGTCAATACGTAACACGGTTTCAGTTTTGCTTACATACAATATTTAAGGGATATTTATCCCCGTTCTTGACTTCTGCTTTTGCGAAAGCATGAGGCACAGGTTAAGGTGCTGCACCGCGCGGAAATGAGGCTGGGAATGTTTCCTTTTTAACATGAATTCAGATGCTTGTCCTATCTGCAATTTGCGCTAATTTATCTGACCACGAACGGCATCTGTACAGTGTAGTCAGTACATTGTAAGTCTCGGTCGTCGCCAGAACAGTGTTCTGAGTAGTTTCCCGTGAATTATGTCCGAATTACGTGAATTGGAAAGTGGAAATGTTTGACGTCTCTAGAGGCACGGTATGTAAGATTAATACCGCCTGCAAGGAAAGAGGAAAAGGTCATCCGCCAAATTACAACGCGAACGATAGTGTGTGATGAATGGTCGTGACGGACGGTCACTAAAGAGGATTCTGACGAAAACTCAGGAGATGATGCTGCGAGAGTCACTGCGGAAGTGAATGTCGCACTTGCGAACCCTGTTAAGACGAAAACAACAGGAAGGAAGCTCCATAAACTGGGAATTGCAAGGTGAATTGATGCAAATGAACGTAAGAAGAAAACGTGCCGGAGCCATAAAACATGGAGATGATGATGTTAGGTTAGTGGGGCGCTCAACTGCGCGGTCATCAGCGGCAATAAAAACTCCCAATTTTTACTCAGTCCAATTTTTCGCAATCCAATCTAGCCACTGGCACGAATTGTGATGATGATGATGAATTTGATGATGATGATGAGGAGGAGGAGGAGGAAGAGGAGGACAATACAAACGACCAATCCCCAGGCAGAGAAAATCGCCAACCCGGCAGGAAATCGAACCCGGACCCCATGATCCAAAGGCAGCAACACTAGCCACCAGACCACGAGCAGCGGACCGTATAAAACATGGACTATTGAGCAATGGAAGAATGCCATTTGGTTGGATAAGTCTTGTTTCACAAAGTTTCCAATTTCTGCCCGAGTTTACATCCCAAGAGTGAAACACGGCGGGAGTACGGAGATGATTTGGGCAGCCACATCGTGGTATTCCGTGGGTCCCGTGGTTACTCTGTGGTCGAATTACTTCAAATGGCTCTGAGCGCTATGGGACTTAACTGCTGAGGTTATCGGTCCCCTAGAACTTAGAGCTAGTTAAATCTAACTAACCTAAGGACAACACACACATCCATGCCTGAGGTATGATTCGAACCTGTGACCGTAGCGGTCGCGCGGCTCCAGACTGTAGCGCCGAGAACCGCTCGGCCACTCCTGCCGGCGGTCGCATTACTGTCAAAGGTTATGTGACCATTTTGTTTGATCAAGTCCATCCCATGGTTCAATGTTTATTCCCCAATGGCAATGCCGCATTCCAAGACTCAAGTCTCATCGTTCAGGAACAGTTTTGTGAGCGCGGGTATGAATTATAGCATCTCCCCTGGCCACCACACTCACCGTCTCTCAAAATTATTCTCTCTATGTTATCTATGTTGCAGAGAACGGTGCGTGATCGCTATGCACTTCCATTACCGTTACCTGAAATTGTCACTATTTTTTGGGAAGAATGGTGTAAGTTACCTTAGAAAACCATACAAGACTTGTATTATCGAAATTATTCCAGTCCATATGTGGTATAACAGCAAACCAGTGCTTAACAGTATTGGTTAAAAACAGTATTGGTTGCAATTTTAGTTCTTTTTCGTTTTTTAGTTTTTTTTAGTTTTTTAGTTTTTTATTTTTCAACGACGCGTTTCGCCTTATTTAGGCATCTTCAGGTTAGTAACAGTAAGATGGGGGCTCAGGTAGGAAGCATCAACCTGAGCCCCCATCTTACTGTTACTCACTCCTGTGAACGGGAACACGTTATGCAGATCTTGGTACCTCTCGCGTTCATCCAGAAAAGATAACCTGAAGATGCCTAAAAAGGCGAAACGCGTCGTTGAAAAAAAAAAAAAAAAAAACTAAAATTGCAACCAAGACTGTTTTTAACCAATACTTGTATTATCCATTCCAAGACGACTCGAAGTTGTTCTGAATGCTGGTTTCCTACACCGTATTGGGAGTGATAATGTGTTGCGTTTTTGGTGTTTCCACTTTTTGTCCAGCCCCATATATGCAGATGATGATTATGCAACTCCTTTAAGCGAAATATACTAACTTTCCTACTTTTACAGCACGGTATAACTAAAACATCCGTGTTGCAAATGAAGATTTGTTTACACACTTTATTTTTACTGTAGTATGCTCCTCCCAGAGGAAAAATATGGTTCAAAAAATGGTTCAAATGGCTCTCAGCACTATGGGACTTAACATCTATGGTCATCAGTCCCCTAGAACTACTTAAACCTAACTAACCTAAGGACATTACACACATCCATGCCGAAGGCAGGATTCGAACCTGCGACCGTATCGGTCACGTGGTTCCAGACTAAAGCGCCTAGAACCGCACGGCCACACCGGCCGGCGGAAAAATATGATCGTATTGTAATCCCAAGGACATAACTCAATTGCGTATAGCGTTTATTACCGAAGTCTAGTGGCCAAAAATGTCTAGGGATCGATTATTAATGTCCATGGAAATGTACTAACCGAACTTTTCGTAACGATACTTCATTTGTTGCTAGCGTTGTGCAGTTCAAAACTTGAAACAGACCAGAATTTAACAGTATACGACGCGTAGCACATAGCATATCATATCTATGTCAGGCGACAAAGAATCGTCTAGAAACCATTTATTAACGCCCATGAAAATCCCTTTAAGCGATTTTCGCAAGGCAAGTAGCAAAAAGAAGTCACTATCGGACATCTAGCGCGCCGACAGCAAGACAAGGACCGAGCTGTGAAATCTAGGCCTGAAACGAACAACAATTGGCTAGTATGGACACCTACATAAATCACTTTTCGGTTATTTGCCAGTCGCTCCACAGTCGTACACACCTGCGTAGCTCTTTTTTTGTTTTGTTTAGACAAACGCTCCGTTGTACAGTTAAACAGGTATTTCCGAATGCCTTTACCCTAGCCATCCCACAACTGCTCCTCCCCTTGCCATGCTGATGTTTTCGTGCACGAAAGGTGACAGAATGAAACGGTATTTCATCCTGTTTACACCCTGATTCTCCCTCTTCCCCCCTCTGCACCCAGCACAAAGTATTTGAGTCAGCCGAACACTGGAGCACACGTAGAACCTCGGCATTAAAACTGTAGGTCAGTGTGGTACCGTATTAAAACAATAAATCACCTCACGCCTGCCGACAAAACGACACGCGACAGAACTGTTGGCTCGTGACCTGCGGTGTTAATCCGCGGCACGGACATTGTGCCTTCCATACCCCCACCCATTCCTCACCGCCAACCCTCCCCCCCCATCCCCCTCCAACCACTCTCTGCCCCATTTCGCCCAGTCGTCCACCCTTATCATGCCACCCTTCTTGATGGATAGCCTCGTAAAACGCCGTTTTGACACTCGTAACAGTTTTCAGCCATTCATAATACCTCCCGCGTGGTGTGCACCGAAGCGGCCACGTATTCGGCACGTGCGAGGCCTATGCAGCAAGCCAAAGTTATTTTCGGAGGAACAGCTACATTCCCTGCGCTGCTCCCTCTCGTTTGTCTCTCCGTTTTTTTTTTCTGTCTCAACCATCCCCCTCCCCCCTTCCAACGCCACACCCCAAGTCTCAGGACGCGACACGGGGCCTGCCATAAAGGGCCCGTTAACAATGCCTCTGTCATGTCGACGTTTGTTTCTCCGCTCTTTTCTCTCTGGTTCTTTTTTTTTTTTGTGCTCACTGTTCTATTTTATTTCGCTCCTCTTCCTGTATTCCTACGGCCACTGTCCGAGATTTCTGCTCGTCGGATGGTGTCGTAGAAGGCTGCGGTACGCGTTGGAAGGGGGTGGGATTGGCGGGAATGGTGAATAGGAGGAGAGGTAAAGCGGAAAGGATAGGGGGTATCGTAGCAAGCGAGGCAATACACCACTGCTGGTGAATTTGATGGGCGGGGGCTACGAAAGTAACGTGCTCATCGTTCGTTTGGAGACAGTGTTGACACCAAAGGATTTTTGTACGAGCGCGAATATCCTCCTTCCTTTGGCCGTCTGGCAGGGCTTTTACAGAGGCGTGCGGGACACGAAATACGTAAACATCTCGGCGGACGCTGTTTGACTGACAAAAGCCGTATTCATACGTTGGCCGCACAACACGCGACATAGACTGATTACATTATTCCATTTGCGAGAGAGGAGAGATTCTCTGGTGCGCCAGACGTAATATTTGTTTTAGTTTTCATTAGAGATAAGCAGGCGCAGATTTCTGCCAGAGAGTGCCTCCATTCCTCTGATGGCTATTCTCGTGCTGCTCGTAGTGAGAGGCAGAGAGGATTATAACGGGACGTTCACAAAACGTCCTACGAGGAAAGGAAAACGCTACAAACTACTGAAAATACTGTTTTACATTTTGTGGTTTGTGTGTTGAAAAGTATTCAGTTCTTTCATCAATTATTCAGTCAACTCGATGCGTAGAAGCCGTCAAGAAGCTTAGTTGTACATGTTTCGCTCTTATCTCACGTCGTGTTGACCTAAAAACAAGGATTTATAATGTATATTTTCACTCCTTTTCGTTTACAAAATAATCACATTGGGCGATACAAATAAACTACTTAACAGATGAAGTGAGCGGTAAAAATATTGTGTCAATAGAAAACAACACATCTTGCAGAAGCTTTATTTAGGATAATGCAATTTACACGCTCACTTCCCAGTACTTTTTACTCCTTGATGCCTTTCAGAGCTGAAAATCTGTTGTAGCTGAACTGTAATTTTCAGAATCACAGTACAAGACGCAAAAGAGGTTTTCTAGTAGACTTTTTCTCTTTGTCTAGAGCTCCACTGGAGATGTATTCTCCAAGAAAATATACGGGTATTCGGAAAGCTTCCATCCTACATAAAGCAATATACTGGGAAGCTCTACTAATTAAAAAAATGAAAAACATGCCTCGTTAGCCATGCCTACAAAAATTCTTACTATCTTGATTCAAAACTGGAGATTAAAATTCTCAGATACATGGAACACATAACAGTACGTGTTAATACTCATAGAAACTTAATTTGTGCTCTGTATTGAAAAGAAGATATCACTTTATTTCTTGGTGCGATTTGTACTGACGACAACCAAGTGTAACCTATAAAACCAGCACTGCCCTAAAGAGAATGCAAACAAATTTGAAAGGGAACTGGTACTTTGAAAAGTAGTTGATATTTTCTGTAGTTGTGTTAAATGCTTTCTGTTCATCTTGTATTTGTCGCTCCATTATTTGATTACACTGGGATTTTTCAAAACATACATTAGGGGGTGCAAACATCCCAACATGGTTACACTACTTCCTGTCAAAGCGCGTTAGGATAATGAGTGCTACTTGCCATGTAACTAATATGACTTTCCAAGCCTCGAATGTTAACACAGTATTTGCAACAGTTATAGGTAAAGAGTATGCTTTTAACTATCTTTTGAACTGGTAGACATTCCCTATTTCATGCTTTATGTCTTCAGCAGAGTATATAACTCTACAATGAGCCTTAGAGTAAGGCGAACTCTTCAACAAAAATTTTTTTGTGATTCTGAAAATCTCATTTCAGCTAAAAACGACTTCTTTTTGTCACCAACAAAAATCATTAAGGCGTAGAAAGCACTTAGAAGCGGGCATCAGAGCTCTGACACCCTAAATGGAGGCTCTGTAGGAAGTGCTGTTATCTATTTACAAAATTTCTTTACTGTTAGCTTCTACTAAATAAAAATATTTGCTTAAGGTGTATTGAGCCGTATGTTTATTCCCTAGATAAAAGGGAAGAATGAGTCCCAACTCGATGAGAAATCGTCTAAGAGCAAATCATGCATAACAAAATCTTCTTGATTAGTTTAGCTATGTGTTGACTCCATTTTAAGGCGTTATCCATCCGAAAACCATGAAATTGTACACACAATGTTTCATTCAGTGTACTATCTTTAGTATCTGATATGCTCCTTGATTTGCCTGAAGATACGAGAACAACTGAACGTTTCAAGAAAACTTTATTTTTCTTTTCCTAAATCGAATTATAGGTCTCACGTGTTACTAAAAGCCGAGGACTGTGACCACAGCGAGACACCAATGCTTCTGTATGTCGTGTTCTAAAATGAAATTTCCTTCATTTTAGTGGGAGGATGTATTGTGGATCGTTCTGAGCCAATTCCTGGTTCATTGTTTCTTGTGTGAGCTGGAATTTTAATGAGTTAAATATTTTTAGAGTCAGTCTCTCACCAAACTCACCTGATACGAACCATGTGGAACAAAATTTGAGCACTTTCGAATCTGATGAGTTGAATACTTGTCGATTCTCTGCAGTTAATTATAACTCAATTCAAGGAAAATAATATCCACAAGACTTCAAATTCTATTATGTGCTCTTACATCAATGATAACATGTAATGCATGACAAAAAAAATATAGATACTTACTTTAATATAGGCTGTTGGAAGACGTGTAGAGTGTACGTACCTGTAAAGAAAAAAAATCGTTTAGAAGACAACCTCAATTAATTCTAAGGGCAGCGCATAATGAGTATCTTACAAGTAATTAAAAAAAACGAGATTAACACGAAAACCGTGTCAAAAGTCTAATTTTTTATTCTGGGGAAGTATTACGGATCTCTATAGCGCCCAAAACACACACACACACACATACACACACACACACACACATACTTTCCTGGAGGCGATCTACTCAATATGCATGATACACTCCTGGAAATTGAAATAAGAACACCGTGAATTCATTGTCCCAGGAAGGGGAAACTTTATTGACACATTCCTGGGGTCAGATACATCACATGATCACACTGACAGAACCACAGGCACATAGACACAGGCAACAGAGCATGCACAATGTCGGCACTAGTACAGTGTATATCCACCTTTCGCAGCAATGCAGGCTGCTATTCTCCCATGGAGACGATCGTAGAGATGCTGGATGTAGTCCTGTGGAACGGCTTGCCATGCCATTTCCACCTGGCGCCTCAGTTGGACCAGCGTTCGTGCTGGACGTGCAGACCGCGTGAGACGACGCTTCATCCAGTCCCAAACATGCTCAATGGGGGACAGATCCGGAGATCTTGCTGGCCAGGGTAGTTGACTTACACCTTCTAGAGCACGTTGGGTGGCACGGGATACATGCGGACGTGCATTGTCCTGTTGGAACAGCAAGTTCCCTTGCCGGTCTAGGAATGGTAGAACGATGGGTTCGATGACGGTTTGGATGTACCGTGCACTATTCAGTGTCCCCTCGACGATCACCAGTGGTGTACGGCCAGTGTAGGAGATCGCTCCCCACACCATGATGCCGGGTGTTGGCCCTGTGTGCCTCGGTCGTATGCAGTCCTGATTGTGGCGCTCACCTGCACGGCGCCAAACACGCATACGACCATCATTGGCACCAAGGCAGAAGCGACTCTCATCGCTGAAGACGACACGTCTCCATTCGTCCCTCCATTCACGCCTGTCGCGACACCACTGGAGGCGGGCTGCACGATGTTGGGGCGTAAGCGGAAGACGGCCTAACGGTGTGCGGGACCGTAGCCCAGCTTCATGGAGACGGTTGCGAATGGTCCTCACCGATACCCCATGAGCAACAGTGTCCCTAATTTGCTGGGAAGTGGCGGTGCGGTCCCCTACGGCACTGCGTAGGATCCTACGGTCTTGGCGTGCATCCGTGCGTCGCTGCGGTCCGGTCCCAGGTCGACGGGCACGTGCACCTTCCGCCGACCACTGGCGACAACATCGATGTACTGTGGAGACCTCACGCCCCACGTGTTGAGCAATTCGGCGGTACGTCCACCCGGCCTCCCGCATGCCCACTATACGCCCTCGCTCAAAGTCCGTCAACTGCACATACGGTTCACGTCCACGCTGTCGCGGCATGCTACCAGTGTTAAAGACTGCGATGGAGCTCCGTATGCCACGGCAAACTGACTGACACTGACGGCGGCGGTGCACAAATGCTGCGCAGCTAGCGCCATTCGACGGCCAACACCACGGTTCCTGGTGTGTCCGCTGTGCCGTGCGTGTTATCATTGCTTGTACAGCCCTCTCGCAGTGTCCGGAGCAAGTATGGTGGGTCTGACACACCGGTGTCAATGTGTTCTTTTTTCCATTTCCAGGAGTGTATTATGTGTATAGTTGGCACTCATTAAAATCAAATCTGGGAAAGATTTGTCGTTAATAGTGAGGATTTTTCTGAACTTTGGAAGTCCAAAGTCTACGATTTTAAAGCTATCTCTTTTAATGTTTTGAATATTACGTACATATCTCCCTAATAAAGAGTTTTGAGACCAAATAATCTTTTCTCTCGCTTGTTTTGGTGATCTGCACTGTTTTAACGCGGTTGGAAAAATTGGTCCGTTCCTGAGGTAACTTTGATATCACTGTTTGTAGTTTTTTTAACGTGTAAATGCGACAGAATTGTCGTTATTGACGGTAATGATTGAATTTATGTTGGTACTCATCGCACCAATCTCTTCTGTTTACGCTCTGAGTGTCTTGAAAGAGATCGTGTGGAGGTATTAAAGGCAACTATTCTAAGTCTGGGAAATAGCAGGTGATGCGAATTACCAGTGATGGAGAATGAGAATGGAATAAACCGTTCTGTGGACTCATTGGCTTGTGGACTCACATGCACACAACATGTTGGACTATTCCCTACGAGTAAACACGAATGTGCCGAAACATTATAAGCACAGTCCACAGAGAAGCTGAATGCCACTTTGTGGCATGGTATGCATGTGATGCGGTAAGGAAAGTATACAAGCTGTCCCAGAAATGGTGCGACAAAGTTCGAGGCATTTTAGAGGGTGTCCTGAGGAGTAGAAAACCATATCTGGAAACGTTATCCAACGACGCTGCAGCGCTTCGATGTTATAGGCGTCGGCGCCTGCTAGTAGGCAACCCATTTGACAGGAAAGGTGATCTTGTACGCTAACGGACTACAGGCGGAGCGTCTCGCAGTGTGTACCGAAAAACAATGGAGGTTTTAGAAGGTTACAGGAGGAAAATAAGCAGCGAATCGAAGCCAATGTATCAATCATCATCTACAGAGGCAAGAGAGCATTGCATTTATCGAAGATTAGGCTTTTCTACGCAGCAGCTAGCTTCATCTTCTCTACTGGCGATCGTGGTGATCAGTTGCGATCATTGACTAACAAACAACACTGCGAGACCTTCGACCTGCGATCCGTCAGCTTACGAAGTCATTTTTGCTGCCGAAGTGGTGGCCTAGTGGCACCTGTAACATCGACACTTTGTGGCGTCGTTAGATGACGTTTCCGGACACGAGTTTGTATCCTCGATTTGTTTCTCAAGATATCCTCTACAGCCCGTCGAAATCTATCGAAACATATCCGGGACACCTTGCATAACTGGAGCACATACGAGTGGGAAATTATGGTGGTAGCACAGCTGCACCTGCGGTTAACTACGAGATAACAGTTCTCGGTAATCAGATGCTAATGAAATACAGATGTTCCCTAAAGCTCTGCACAGCAAACAGCAGCAATAAATGCCTTAAAGTTGTACAATGAACTTACTCCTTTTAAAGAAAGAAGAAAGCAACGCTGCTTCTGTGGGGGTAATGATCCTTTGTACGATACAGGACGCAGAAATGGAAATCCATTGACATCAGGGAGACTGACAAAGGGCAGGTGTTATGGCCAAGCGCCGGGGAACGAGCATCACAGAACCGACGAAGCTGTTCGGCTGTTCGTGTACTGCTGTAGTGAGTATCTGTGGACAGTGGGTCAAGAACGGTGAAATCACGATTAGGCGACAAGGTATTGGACGTTTACGCCTCATCGCAGGGCTATGGGATCGAAGGCTTGACCGCACTGGAACGCTGGATACATAGTGATCAGTGTCTGACCTGACGACAGATTGTGTAAGCATAAGCGTTTCAGAGCGCGCAACCCAGTGCACGTTATTGAACATGGGGCTTGGACTCGTACAGTTTTCCATGTTGACCCAACACCATCATCAATTACGACTGCTGTCAGCACAAGATGATCGAGATTGGACCACACACCAGTGGAAATGTATCGCCTGGTCGGATTAACAACGTTTCCCGTTACACCAGACTGACTGTCGTGTCCGAATATACCACCATCCTGGCTAATGGCTGCTCAAAATATGCACCGAGCAAATGAGGGGGCGGTATTATGTTATGAGGGACATTCACCTAGAGTTTCACGAAATCCATGGTAGTAATCGAGAGCACAATGACAGCTGTGGACCACATCACCATTATTGCGATCCACCTGCATCTCATCACGCTTGATGTACTCCTCGACAGCGATTTCTTCTTACAGCGGAATAACTCCCATTGTCACAAGACCAGAAGCGTGATACAGCGCTTTGAAGAACATAATAGTGAACAAACTTTTATATCTTTGTCACCAAATCTACGTGTACATCTACATACATACTCCGCAATCCACCATACGGTGCGTGGCGGAGGGTACCTCGTACCACAACTAGCATCTTCTCTCCCTGTTCCACTCCCAAACAGAACGAGGGAAAAATGACTGCCTATATGCCTCTGTACGAGCCCTAATCTCTCTTATCTTATCTTTGTGGTCTTTCCGCGAAATGTAAGCTGGCGGCAGTAAAATTGAACAGCAGTCAGCCTCAAATGCTGGTTCTCTAAATCTCCTCAGTAGCGATTCACGAAAAGAACGCCTCCTTTCCTCCAAAGACTCCCATCCGAGTTCCTGAAGCATTTCCGTAACACTCGCGTAATGATCAAACCTAGCTGCCATTTTTACACCAATCACAAATCCTGTCCAAGTCATCTTGTATCCTCCTACAGTCACTCAACGACGACACCTTCCCGTACGCCACAGCATCAGCAACAAACAGCCGCACATTGCTATGCACCCTATCCAAAAGATCATATATGTAGATATAAAACAACTGCAGACCTACCACACTTCTCTGGGGCACTCCAGATGTTACCCTCACCTCTGATGAACACTCACCATCGAGGGAAACGTACTGGGTTCTATTACATAAGAAGTCTTCGAGCCACTCACATATTTGGGAACCAATCCCATACGCTCATACCTTAGTTAGGATTCTTCAGTGGAGCACCGAGTCAAACGCTTTCCGGAAGTCAAGGAATATGGCATCCGTCTGATACCCTTCATCCATGGTTCGCGAGATATCATGTAAAATCCGCCTGATACGAACCCGATGGAACAAAATTTGGATGTTAAAGGTTGTCAGATCCGAGCTCACATACCACCGACCCATAATTTACAGGCGGCCAGAGTGGCCGAGCGGTTCTAGGCGCTACAGTCTGGAACCGCGCGGCCGCTACGGTCGCAGGTTCGAATCCTGCCTCGGGTATGGATGTGTGTGGTGTCCTTAGGTTAGTTACGTTTAAATACTTCTAAGTCTAGGGGACTGATGACCTCAGACGTTCAGTCTCATAGTGCTTAGAGCCATTTGAACAATTTGAATATGAAATGGAACGCTAACATGGGCTCCGTCGTAGGTAAAGGTGGCGGCGGACTAGGTAGAAAACAAGGGAAGTGGCATCAGTCTCTAAAAGATATTGCTTACAAATCATTCACGCGGCCTTTCCTAACATATCGTTCGAATGCGTGTGACACTTACCAAATAGGACAGGGGATACTCAACGTATACAGACAAGGACAGCAGAAATAGTGGCAGGTTTGTAACACACGCGGGGAGGTGTCAAACCATAGTGCTCAGAGCTATTTGAACCATAATTTACTAGAACTGGGCGACCTGTGCGTGGGCATTCGGTACCACATATTTCCGAAAACATACCGAGAACTTAACGAATCCATGCCATGCAGAATCGCTGCTGTACCGTGTTCCATAGAAGGAACAACACGCTGTTACCCAAGTGATCATAATGGATTCGCTCATGAGTGTATTGGACGTTATGTCATGAGACGAAGCCCGTATGTGCCTGTCTGATGCGCATCCAAAGACATTCTAAATTTTAAGCTACTATCAAGAGGCGACGGAAAAGCGAAAGGTTTCAAGAATTAAACATAAGAGGTGCGTTCGATGAATAATGCAAAATTTTTTTTTTCTCGGACAGGTTTGGTTGAGAAACACGGAATTTTTTGTGGAGTATCGTGGAATATTCCCGCTTCAGCCCCTACGGTATAATATAATTTCGATAGCTAGCGGCGCTATATGTAGCCATCACAGTGGCGTATGTGAAGGAGGTGCTTTCCAAGCAGAGAGCTGTCATCGAGTTCCTTTTGGTGGAAAACTAAAGCATCGCAGATTTCCATAGGCACTTGCAAAATGTCTACGGAGACCTGGCAGTCAACGAAAGTTCGGCCACTCGTTGGGTGAGGCATCTGGTACAATCGCAACATGGTCGCGCTAACATGTCTTATCTCCCACTTGCCGATCGGCCACACACAGCTGTGACTCCTTCAGTGTTCGAATGTGCGGACACTCCCGTTTGCCGCGGTCGACGCATCACAATCAAACACCTCACTGCACAACTGGACGTCTCTGTTGGTAGTACTGACGCACTCGTCCGCCAGCTGTGGTACTCAAAGGTGTGTGCCCGCTGGCTTCTAGAGATGGGGGATCCGCTCTTGAACTAATTCATAGAGTTCAATCTTTCAAAGGAGTGAACAATCAGTGATTCAGAAAAAAAGAACGGTAGCTCCAAACGTTTCCCACGGCAGAGAGAGAGAGAGAGAGAGACGGAGCATATCAGCAGCGCCTCTGCTGGTCAGAGCACAGTGCACACCACACAACACAGCCAGCGCCGGCCTCTGCCCTGCTTCTACCTTGGCTGCCTGCATTGTGCAGTGCCCCATTGGATTTTGTGTTTCACATATGCCGTGCCGTCTCTGTGCGTCGTCTGCCGTGTGCACTGTGCAGTGTCTGGCGCAGCTTAACTTCGCATCGCACTGTGTCGGTGATCGTTTCAGTTGCACGTCCAGTTGATGCGAGCAACAGGACAGAGAGCCACCTAGCGGATAACATAGGAACTACTTGCAAAAACCTGCTCGCAAGGGAACGGACGATTTGTCTCGGAGCGGGTGAGTTCACCGCTCCCCCCCACCCTCGGAACTCGCCCGCTAAATGCTCACCCCACCTTCTCGACTCTAGCCAGAGCGTCGAGCAAAGCGACTCCTCACGCAGTAATACAGCTCGCGGCTCGACCTGCTCGACTCAGCGCCTCTGCATCTGAGTTCGTCCCCACTGGATATTGTTCTTCGTAGTAATACCGCTATGTATATTACATTATTATGTTATGTATACATCAATTGTTTTTATTTTATTTTTATTTGTTTAAACTGATTAGATTAGGTTCCTGATGACTCCTCTTACTATAGGATTTTTATTATGGACACTCGAATTTACGCTTTAATTACGAGCGAACCGATAAACGTATCGCAAAATGTGATACACCAATATTTTCCTTGTTTTATTCTGCGTAAGGCTATATGCAGCACTTTCGTTTTACAGTCAAATTTATATATTTTTTTCTTATTCTGGTACGGATTTTGCGATTTTAGGCGTCTTCGAGAGGAAACGTTCACTTTAAAAATATATGGCTTGCGATGTATTTGTATGAGGTTAGTGAAATTTTAATACATTATAGCCAAATATATTGTTAATGTAAATCTCAAGTTACAACATTTTCCGATCACCCAAAAAACCATGATAGTGCAAAATAAATCAATAATCAAAAACTTTGTCATATCGTGGAAATTTCAATAAACAATACAAAATTCTTACTCATTATCTGTGTTACTTCAAAATAGGATCAAATAAGATCAAAATACAGGTATAGTACTGGAATAAACCAAGTTTAAAGGGCAATGTGCCTTCCATTTATTTTCTATTGTAAATGAGTGGTGAGTCCTGAAAAAGAGCTAATTCATTTCATGGAGTGAACAGTTCTGATCCAATCTCTGAAAAGAACAGTTTTGCCCATCTCTACTGGCTTCGTCGCCTCCTAATAGAAGACCATTAAAAGCAACGGTGGGCCATCTGTGCGGAATTGCTTGCGCGTTACGGGGCTGATCGTTACAATTTTTTGCCGCACGTCGCCACACGTGATGAAACATTGGTTCATCAGTTCGAGCCGGATACAAAACGGCAATCCATGGAGAAGCACCATACAACTCTCCTCTGAAGAAAAGATTCAAATCCGCACCATTCGCGGGCGACGGTCTTCTGGGACTCTGAAGGGGTTATTACATTTGATTTTCTTCCTTATTGTGCAACGATCAGCTATCTACATCTACATCCATACTCCGCAAGCCACCTGACGGTGTGTGGCGGAGGGTACTTTCAGTACCTCTATCGGTTCTGCGTTCTATTCCAGCCTCGTATTGTTCGTGGAAAGAAAGATTGTCGGTATGCCTCTGTGTGGGCTCTAATCTCTCTGATTTTATCCTCATGGTCTCTTCACGAGATATACGTAGGAGGGAGTAATATACTGCTTGACTCTTCGGTGAAGGTATGTTCTAGAAACGTCAAAAAAAGCCCGTACCGAGCTACTGAGCGTCTGTCTTGCACAATCTTCCACTGCAGTTTATCTATCATCTCCGTAACGCTTTCGCGAGTGCTAAACGATCCTGTAACGAAGCGCGCTGCTCTACGTTGGATCTTCTCTGCCTCTTCCACCAACCCCATCTGGTACGGATCCCACACCGTTGAGCAATATTCAAGCAGTGGGCAAACAAGTGTACTGTAACCTACTTCCTTTGTTTTCGGATTGCATTTCCTTAGCATTCTTCCAATGAATCTCAGTCTGGTATCTGCTTTACCGACGATCAACTTAAAATGATCATTCCATTTTAAATCACTCCTAATGCGTACTCCCAGATAATTTATGGTATTAACTGCTTCCAGTTGCTGACCTGCTATTTTGTAGCTAAATGATAAAGGATCTATCTTTCTGTGTATTCGCAGCACATTACACTTGTCTACATTGAGATTCAATTGCCATTCCCTGCACCATGCTTCAATTCGTTGCAGATCCTCCTTCATTTCAGTACAATTTTCCATTGTTACAACCTCTCGAGATACTACAGCATCACCTGCAAAAAGCCTCAGTGAACTTCCGATGTCATCCACAAGTTCATTTATGTATATTCTGAATAGCAACGATCCTACGACACTCCCCTGCGGCACACCTGAAAACACTCTTACTTCGGAAGACTTCTCTCCATTGAGAATGACATGCTGCGTTCTGTTATCTAGGAACTCTTAAATGCAATCACACAATTGGTCTGATAGTCCATATGCTCTCACTTTCTTCATTAAACGACTGTGGGGAATTGTTTCGAACGTCAAGAAACACGGCATCTACCTGTGAAACCGTGTCTATGGCCCTCTGAGTCTCGCGGACGAATAGCGCGAGCTGGGTTTCACACGACCATCTTTTTCGAAACCCATGCTGATTCCTACAGAGTAGATTTCTAGTCTCCACAAAGGTCATTATACTCGAACTTAATACGTGTTCCAAAATTCTACAACTGATTGACGTTAGAGATATAGGTCTATAGTTCTGCACATCTGTTCGACGTCCCTTCTTGAAAACGGGGATGACCTGTGCCCTTTTCCAATCCTTTGGAACGCTACGCTCTTCTAGAGACATACGGTACACCGCTGCAAGAAGGGGGGCAAGTTCCTTCGCGTACTCTGTGTAAAATCGAACTGGTATCCTATCCGGTCCAGCGGCCTTTCCTCTTTTGAGCGATTTTAATTGTTTTTCTATCCCTCTGTCATCTATTTAGATATCTACCACTTTGTCATCTGTGTGACAATCTAGTGAAGGAAGTACAGTCCAGTCTTCCTCTGTGAAACAGCTTTTGAAAAAGATATTTAGTTCAAATGGTTCAAATGGCTCTGAGCACTATGCGACTTAACTTCTGAGGTCATCAGTCGCCTAGAACTTAGAACTAATTAAACCTAAATAACCTAAGGACATCACATACATCCATGCCCGATGCAGGATTCGAACCTGCGACCGTAGCGGTCGCTCGGTTCCAGACTGCAGCGCCTAGAACCGCACGGCCACTGCGGCCGGCAAAGACATTTAGTATTTCGGCCTTTAGTCTGTCATCCTCCGTTTCAGTACGACTTTGGTCACAGAGTGTCTGGGCATTATGTTTTTTTCCACCTACCGCTTTGACATAAGACCAAAATTTCTAAGGATTTTCTGCCAAGTCAGTACATAGAACTTTACTTTCTAATTCATTGAACGCCTCTCGCCTGGCACTCCTCACACTACATTTCGCTTCGCGTAATTTTGTTTGTCTGCAAGGCTTTGGCTATGTTTGTGTTTGCTGTGAAGTTCCCTTTGCTTCCGCAGCAGTTTTCTAACTCGGTTGTTGTACCACGGTAGCTCTTTTCCATCTCTTACGATCTTGCTTGGCACATACTCATCTAATACATGAAGCTTATTGTGATACCTTCACGAAACTGAAGAGATGAATTCAGCTTACTCGAACGTATCCTTCTCCATGACAACGCAAGAGCTCACAAAAGTTTTCGCATACGAGAGGAGTTCACAAAACCCCACTGGACTGTTCTTCCTCATTCACCTTACAGCCCGGATATCGCAGCTTCCTACTTCCATCTATTTGGCGCAAAGAAGGATGCACTCCGCGGAAAACAATATGTGGGTAATGGGGAGGATACTGATGCAGCAAGAAATTGGCTCCGACTTCGTCCAGTAGAATGCTGGCACATAGCCCCTCCCATTAAAGTGGCGTAAGGCCGTCGGAGATTATGTTGAAAAACAAAGTTCTGTGGCCAAAAAAGTTGAAAATAATATGGTTATTGGACTTCTGAATAAAGCCAACCTGCTTTCAAGAAAAGATGTGTTGTATTACTTATTGAACGTCCCTCATAATACCCGGATGAAGTACTTGTGATATGCACTGACATTACAGTAATTTTTAACTATGTGAGGAATTTCAACTTACACTACGTCAGCAAAAGTATCCTGATACCCCAAAAAACATACGCTTTTCATATTAGGTGCATTGTGCTGCCACCTGCAGCTACGTGCTCCATATCAGCCACCTCAGTAGTCATTAGACATCGTGAGAGAGAAGAATGGGGCATTCCTCGGAACTCATGGACTTGGAACGTCGTCAGGTGATTGGGTGTCACTTGTGTCATACGTCTGTACACGACGTTTCCACACTCCTAAACATCCTAGATCCACAGTTTCCGGAGTGATAGTGAACTGGAAACGTGAAGGGATACATAGCAGCACAAAAGCCTACAGGCCGACCTCGTCTGTTGACTGACAGAGACCGCCGAAAAGTGAAGAGGGTCGTAATTAGTAATAGGCAGACATATATCCAGACCATTACACAGGAATTTCAAAATGCATCAGGATCCGCTGCAAGAACTATGACAGTTTGGCGGGAGGTGAGAAAACTTGGATTTCATGGTCGAACGACTGAGCATAAGCCACACGTCACGCCGATTAATGCCAAACGACGCCACGCTTGGTGTAAGGAGCGTAAACATTAGGCGATTGAACAGTGGAAAAACGTTGTGTGGAGTGACGAATCACGGTACAAAATGTGGCGATCCGATGGTAGGGTGTGGGTCTGGCGAATTCCAGGTGAACGTCATCTGCCAGTGTGTGTAGTGCCAACAGTACATTTCGGAGGCGGTGGTGTTATGGTGTCATCATCATCAGTTATCTGCTATATTAGCAGGTCCTCTGCCTCTCCATTTTCTGCGATCCATTGCTTCCTTCTTAAGGCTGCTGTATGTTGTACCGTCCATCATGTCATCCAGTATCTGGGATCTCTTCCTTCCTCGCTTCCTTTTCCCTTCTACATAACCTTCTAAAACTGTTTTTATCAGTCCGTCATTCTTTCGTAATATATGCCCAATCCAATTTCTTTTTCTTGTCTTTATTACATCTAGTAACTGTCTTTTCTCTCCCACTCTTCTCAGTACCTCCTCATTTTTTACTCTGTCCATCCAACTTATTCTTTCCATCTTCCGCCATGTCCAGATCTCAAAAGCCTCCAGCCTTTCTCTGTCTTTTTTCCTCATAGTCCATGTTTCAGCGCCATATAGAAGAACACTCCATACAAGACATTTTACGAGTCTCTTTCTGAGTTCTCTGTCCAGACCGCTGCAGAAGATTCTCCTTTTCTTATAAAACGCCTCTTTTGCGATTGCTATCCTTGTTTTAATTTCTGTGGTGCACTTCCAGTCGGTGTCTATCCTGCTTCGAAGATACTTAAAATTTTGCTCCTGTTCTAGTGTTTCTCCATTCAGCACAATTTTTATTTCCTTATTTCCTCCTATTGCCAATACTTTTGTTTTATTTGTGTTAATTTTCATTCCATATTTTTTTCCGTTAGTTGCAATGGTGTCCACGAAATCCTGTAATTCTTTTTCCCCTGTGGCTAGAAGGACCATGTCATCAGCAAATCTCAAGCATCCTACTCTTCTTCCTCCAATTTCTACTCCTTTGTCATCTAATGAGCATTGGTCAATCATATTTTCCAAGTACAGGTTGAAAAGAGTAGGTGATAAACAGCATCCTTGTCTTACTCCTTTCCCTAGTCTGATCCAGTTTGTACTTTCTCCTCTCACTTTAACTGAAACTTTTTGATTAAGGTATAATGAGTTTATAAGTCTTCTGGTTTTCCAGTCCACTCTCTTTTCCCTCATAATAGTCGCCAGCTTGTCCCAAACCACATTGTCAAATGCCTTTTCTAAATCGACGAAGCACATATATAGGTCTCTTCCTTTTTCAATAAACCTTTCTCCCAAGATTCGTAGGAGCCCTATTGCATCTCTGGTGCCCGTATTCCGTCTAAAGCCAAACTGCTCCTCTCCGAGATTCTCCTCCATTACTTTTTCAAGTCTTTTATTAATTATTCTTAACATCACTTTGGCTGCATGTGAAATGAGGCTGATTGTCCTGTGCTCGCTGCATTTCTTGGTTGCTTGTTTTTTCGGTAATGGAATCATTACTGTTGTCAAAAAGTCCTCAGGCCATTCACCACTGTCATATATTTTATTACATAACCTCAATATTTCTCTTATTCCATTGTGGTTCAAGCATTTTAGTATTTCTCCCGGTATTGTATCTGTACCTACTGCTTTGCCATTTTTCATTGCAGCAATGGCAGACTTTACTTCTTCCATTATGATGGTCGGTCCTTTCTCTTCATCACTTACACTGTTGTGTGATTCAAGTTCCAGAGTTTCTGGATTGCTATTTGTGTCATATAGCTCTTTTATATATTCTTCCCATCTCTGGAGGACATCGTCACGATCTTTGTACACTACCTCTTCGTCTTTACTCAAAATTTCCATAGTAGCACTTCCTGCTCTGTTTTGTTCCCATGTCATAGTCTTTACTCTGTTGTATAGTAAGTCGTATCTTCTCTTCCTCTCCAGTTCTTCAATTTCATCACATTCCTCTTTTAGCTATTTTTTCCTAGCCTGCTCTGTTTCTCTTCGCAGTTCATTATTTAATGAATATTACATGGTGTGGTCGTGTTTTTCATGGACGGGGCTTACACCCCTTGTTGTTTTGCGTGGCAATAAGACAACACAGGCCTATATTGATGTTCGGGGATGGCTATTGCATCTTTCAACACCATCGAGCACGTTTTTTATGCTCGGCCTCTGGGGGAGTGGTTATACGACAATATTATCCCTGTAATGGACTGGCCTGCACAGATTCCTGACCTGAATCGTATAGAACAGATTTTGGATGCTTCGGAACGCCGATATCGTGCCAGGCCTCACCGACCGACATCGATACCTCTCTTCAGTTCAGCACTCCGTGAAGAATGGGCTGCCATTCCCGAAGAAAGCTTCCAGCACCTGATCGAACGTATGCCTGCGAGAGTGGAAGCTGTCATCAAGGGTAAGGGGCGGACCAACACCATACTGAGGTCCAGCATTACCAATGGAAGGAGCCACAAATTTGTAAGTTATTTTGAGCCACGTAGCAGGATACTTTTGGTCACATAGTGTGCGTTTTCCTGTAGAGTACAAGAAAGATTTCAGCTCGCTGCACGGAGGACATCTATGTGGCGCATATAACCGGAGTGAGAGAGTGAAATGGCAAAATCGTGGAACAAGTCGCGGGGATGAATCGTCGACGAAGCAGCGCCTGTTGCTAACTGTCGGCAGTAAAAGCGGTAGCGGCCACGGGAGCAAAAACTACTTGTTAGCTTTACGGGCGGGATTGCGGCGCGCCCATTATCGAGAGAAGTTCTTGCCTGCCACCACTCAGTGCCTGTTTTCCCGCCGACATGCCTGCGATATCTGGTCAGGAAGGGAGCGGGAGAGTTTTGCATCTCGCACGGCAGCTTTAGTACTTACGCCGAGAGCGAATAACAGACATCAGACAGACTGAGAGCTGTGAGCAGAGCTGGTGGATTAATCCTGGCAACAGCTGTGATAACGTCAGGGATAGGGAATTCTGAGCAGAACTATCCGAGAACCCACTGTCCACTGTCTCTATGGTCGATCTGATGGAGACCAAGCAGATACGCGTGTTATCTACAGGAGCTGAACAGGCTAATGTGCACACATTGGTGTAAACACCTCATGTACTGATCGGATCGGCAAAGTGAAGTTAGTCCATAACATATTTCATGCAGCGTAAGGTAATCTACTCAGCTTGCATCTTCCTCGCCTGAGGCGAATGATATAACTTGGGTCGCCTATCTGAAGGAACAAGATAATTTACAGAACTGTTTTAGCTTTTCCCATGGTATATTTGTGGGCAACTGAGTTTCCCTGTACTGTAACATCCATGGCAGTCCCCTCCGTCGATATTACGTCTGTGATTGACATAAATATCAATGAACTGTTGTATCAGACGTGTGTGTGTGTGTGTGTTTGTGTGTGTGTTAGAAGGCCCCAATCCTGGGTTACAGAGATAGTGGGAGAAACGGCTGCACATTACAATGATCCACCAGCAGAGCATAACACTATCACATGCCACGGAATCTCGTGGGCAGGACGGGGCAGTTGTCTGTCCCTCCTATGACTGTCTTAAGACATGTGTTTAATAAAGCCACCTGGCGGGCAGCCTATACTAGCAGCTCCTGGTCACAAGCCTGCTAAGAGGTACCCGGCAGTTCCTAAGTAGTCTCGGACAGCGGTGGAACAGCTTTCAATAGGCGGTTCATCCTAAAAGTGAGTGACAAACATCAGAAAGTTCCCATATAGCCATCCCAACAGAGGACATCTACATCTACATGGTTACTCTGCAATTCACACTTAAGTGCCTGGCAGACAGTTCATCGTACCATTTTCACACTACTTCTCTACCATTCCACTCTCGAATGGCCCTTGGGAAAAAGGAACACCTAAAACTTTCCGCTCGAGCTCTTATTTCCCTTATTTTATTATGTTGATCATTTCTTCCTACGTAGGTGGGTGTCAACAAAATATTTACGCATTCGGAAGAGAAAGTTGGTGATTGAAATTTCGTAAATAGATCTCGCCGCAAAGAAAACCGCCTTTGTTTCAGTGACTCCCACCCCAACTCGCGTATCATATCAGTGACACACTCACTCCTATTGAGCGATAACACGAAACGAGCTGCCCTTCTTTGCACTTTTTGGATGTCCTCCGTCTATCCCGCCTGGTAAAGATCCCATACCACGCAGCAATATTCCAGCAGAGCACGGACAAGTGTAATGTAGGCTGTCTCTTTAGTGGGTTTGTCGCATCTTCTAAGTGTTCTGCCAACAAAGCGCAGTCTTTGTTTCGCCTTCCCCACGATATTATCTATGTGGTCTTTCCAATTTAAGTTGCTCTTAATTGTAATTCATAGGTATTTAGTCGAATTGACAGCCCTCAGATTTGTACTATTTATCGTATACCCAAAATTTATCGGATTTCTTTTAGTACCCATGTGGATGACCTCGCACTTTTCTTTGTTTAGTGCCAATTGCCACTTTTCGCACCATTCAGAAATTGTCTCTAGATCATTTTGTAATTGGAATTGATAGTCTCATGATTTTACTAGACGTTAAATTACAGCCTCATCTGCAAACAATCTAAGGGGGCTGCTCAGATTATCGCCTAGATCATTTACGTAAATCAGGAACAGCATAGGGCCTATGACACTACCTTGCGGAACGCCAGATATCACTTCTGTTCTACTCGATGATTTACCGTCTATGACTACGAACTGTGACCGCTCTGAGAGGAAATCACGAATCCAGTCACACAACTGAGACGATACTCCTTATGCACACAATTTGATTAATAGTTGCTTGTGAGGAACGGTATCAAAAGCCTTCTGGAAATCTAGGAATATGGAATCGATCTGAGATGCCTTGTCGACAGTACTCATTACTTCCTGCAAATAAAGAGCTAGCTGCGTTGCACAAGAACGATATTTTCTGAATCCGTGTTGGTTATGTATCAATAAGGCATTTTCGTCAAAGTGATTCATAATGTATATGCTCCAAAATCCTACTGCAAAGTGAGGTCAGTGATATGGATCTGTAATTCAATGGTTTACTCCTAATTCCCTTCTTGAATAGTGGTGTGACCTGTGATACTTTCCAGTCTTTAGGAACAGACCTTTCTTCACGTGAGCGGTTGTATATGTTTACTAAGAAAGGCGCTATTGAGTCTGCATACCCTGAAAGGAATCTGATTAGCATACCATCTGTACCGGAAGATTTGCCTTTCATAAGTGAGTGTTCATTACTGCGTCGGGGTGCGTAGTAGACTAGCCTCCTCGTGGTGCACCCCGGGCAACTTGATTATATCACGGCTAAATAGTCTACAAAGTTGGCTACCAGACTATCCTTTGGGATCTCCTGGTAATTCAAACATGCAACGAAGCGACCAAACGAACGATTCCTTTGGGAACCATCCGACTAGAAGATTGGGACCATCAGTCCGGATCTGCCAGCTAAATATTGAGGGAATTAGCCGATCCAAATCTGAATATCTTTCAAAGTTTCTACTGGACAATAGCATCGATGTGGTACTCCTTCAGGAAACACATACCGACTCGCAGGAAGACTTACAAAGAAGAGGACGTATTCAAGGCTTCCAACAAATAGGCGCAACATATCATCACGCCTATGGCACCGCCACATATGCCCGATCCGATATTGAACATGCACACCTGCTGTCCACAAGCACAGAAAACAACATCCATGTTGTTGATATAAAAGTAGACAACATAAGACTTATAAATGTCTACAAATCACCAAACCAAATCTGGCCAAGTATTGTACTACCCGCACATGAACACCCAACGATATATGCCGGTGATTTTAATAGCCATCATGAAATGTGGCGATACACCCAAAATAATGAACACGGAGAAGAACTGGTGGAATGGGCCGACGAGAACAATCTACATCTTATATTCGATGCCAAGGAGAGGGGCACATTCCACTCGGCCGCCTGGCGCAGGGACTACAATCCGGACCTCTGCTTTGTAACTACCGATAACACGGGAAAACCAGTGCCTATACATAGAAGGGTTGCCACATATTTCCCACACAGCCAGCATAGGCCTATTATTTTAGACATCGGTGTCACTATACCCCTGATACGGTCCTTCCCTCTACCTAGATGGAATTTCCAAAAAGCTGACTGGGAGAAGTATTCAGCGGACCTTGATAAATGCATCCGGTTTATACCGTCACTACCTAAATGCTACGATCGTTTCAGGAAAGCTATAATTACCACAGCTAAAAAACACATTCCTAGGGGGTTTCGAAAAGAATACATCCCAGGATGGGATGCAAAATGCCATCAGCTATATGAGGATTTTACTAGTAGTGGTGACCAAGAAATAGCTGATGACCTCCTCCACAATCTAGATTCCGCAAGAAGACAACGATGGACTGAAGCAACTGGAAGAATGAATTTCACTCAATCAAGCAGGAAGGCATGGAGTTTGTTACGTAAACTCGGAGGTACGACATGACCAGCCCAGAAAAATCCAACTATAACACCAGAGAAAATTGCTAATAACATTGTCGAAATATCAAGAGCTCCGAGAGACAAACCACATACCTGGGTGATTAAGCGCGAACTCAGAACACTAAAAAAGAATACTCCAAATATATCAGAGCTTTCCAGACCATTCACTGAGGATGATGTCATTACTGCCCTCAAGGATATGAAACCGGACAAAGCCCCAGGTTTTGACAACATACATCCAGAATTTCTAACCTACGCTGGAAAGAACGTAGTCAAATGGCTGGCAAATTTCTTTTCGAACATTTTGACTACAAACCATCTCCCTAGAGAATTCAAAAAGGCAAGAATAATAGCTTTGCTGAAACCAGGGAAACCAGCAGACCAACCGCTAAGCTACAGACCAATAGCACTTCTTAGCTGTACATACAAACTTCTCGAACGACTTGTCCATAATCGAATTAGCGGCATCATTATGGAGAACTTACCTATAGAACAGGCAGGCTTCAGACCTGGCCGTAGTTGCTGTGACCAAGTTCTGGCATTAACATCCTACATAGAGGCTGGCTTTCAACAGAAATTGAAAACAAGTGCTGTATTTCTAGACTTAACATCTGCATATGATACTGTTTGGAGAGATGGAATAATCTACAAACTCTTAAGAGTGATTCCTTGCCAGATTTTAACATCCTTAATACATAATATGCTGAGTAACAGAACCTTCCAGGTCACCCTAAACGGAAAGACAAGCAAAACAAAACTTATTAACAACGGGCTTCCGCAAGGCTCCGTATTGGCCCCTCTTCTGTTTAACCTCTATATAGCAGATCTCCGAAACACAAAGTCAAGAAAATTTTGCTATGCGGATGACATAGCACTGGCTACCAGAGACAAGCATCTCTTCAATACAGAGGAAGTCCTTAATAATGTCGAAATACTATACAATTATTTCAAGAAATGGAGACTCAAGCCAAACCCTAACAAAACTGAAGTATCTACATTGCATCTTAATAACAAAATGGCAAATGAAATTATTAAAATAAAACTCGGAAACACTAACCTCAAACATAATAAGTTTCCAAAGTACTTAGGTATAACATTGGATCGCACTCTTTCTTACCGAAAACATCTGGAGAACACCACTGCAAAAATTGGAACACGGAATAACATCATTCAAAAACTTAGCGGTACTACATGGGGAGCTAACGCAAAAACATTACGCACCTCATCTATCGCCTTAGTGTTCTCTGTGGCTGAGTACTGCGCTCCAGTCTGGATTAATAGCTGTCATACCAAACTTATTGACAGGCAATTAAATAACACAATGAGGTTGATTTCTGGAACCGTTAAATCAACGCCCACGTACTGGCTACCGGTGCTATGTAATATCCTGCCCCCGGACCTGCGTAGAAAAGCGGCCCTACTGCACGAATTCAGAAAGATTGAGACAAAACCAGAACTACCAATTAAAGAAGAATTCTCACAACTGCGACACACTCGATTGAAATCAAGAAAGCCAGCCATACGCACAGCTGAGCAGCTTCAAAATAATAACTATGACCACATGAAAAAATGGAGACTAGATTGGAACCAAAAGACAAATGACCAACTACAGACCTGGTTTGAGAGCTATAATTGCAACATCTCTGGAATGGAACTAACACGGAAAACATGGTCCGAATTAAATCGAATACGTACTGGACATGGCAGGTGTGCGGATTCACTACACAAATGGGGAAGAGCGATGTCACCAGAATGCGACTGCGGTGCCCCTAGACAGACGATCCAACACATCCATGGTGAATGCTCCTTGCGAGCATATGCAGGGAACTGGTCCGACTTCCTGGAGGCATCCCCATCGGGGCTAGAATGGATCTCAAACCTCGATATAACCTTTTAACTGACCAATATAAACATAACTTATATTCATGATTGTTATAAGATTTTAATGTCTAACACTTGATGTATTAATGTTGCATGTATAGCCATAAGCTAAATAAATAAATAAATAAATAAATAAATAAATAAATCACTGCGTCTTTGCTTCTCTGGTTATTCTGGAAAACTACTGCAGATACACGTTTCATCGGATTCATTAGATCTATAACAACAAAATAAATGGAAACCGTGCTTTAATTTAACCTCGTACAGTTTTACGATGGCTTCATATTGGCGAAATTGCTAGATTTAAGGCAAAATCTTTCATCAGCCGTAACACCGTAACTGAATACTTGCGGACATATGTTTATCTGAACCTTTTTCTTTAGTTTCACTTGTAGAGTAACATATTAAAATATTTGCATATCTTCGTGAATCGCCCTGTATCGTTTTATTATACTGAAGATGAACGAGTGCATCACCTCGTATGAGAACACTAGTAAATATCGTGTTACAGTTCTTAGTCGCAGTTTAATTTGGGTCTGTGCTCTATACAATAACGTAATAAATTATTACCTATCCCCATCCCAGGCACAGAAATCACAACTCGTGTTTTTATCCCGAGGCAGTGGCGTCATATTTCTTCTACCAGACGTCCCTTCTGTGATGCGCCTCTTGATCCTCTCCCCCTGTTTCTGAAGCACAAACATTTCACATCAAATATCATTACGACCGGGAATAAATGTGGAGGAGCTGGTGAGCCGTAATTGGGCGGGCCAGAAGTGGCCCTCTGGTAGGGCCTGGGGCCGGCAGTAAAGACGCAGACGGCGACGCCGCGTGGCCCCAAGAGCCGGCTTTGCGACCGCCGTTAACGTAGAATGCCTGGCCCGCCATTCTGCCGTCGCGGCGTCTCCATTACGTAATGACGCCCCTCTCTGCGCACCTCCTACAAGCCGACGCTGCAGCGGCAAGTCCTGGGGCCTCTTTGATATGCAGCGCGAGCGAAATGTCCGCCGTTCTGCGCCATCTTTTACACCCGCGACA
The DNA here is from genome assembly GCF_023864275.1 of Schistocerca cancellata. Classification (NCBI taxonomy): domain Eukaryota; kingdom Metazoa; phylum Arthropoda; class Insecta; order Orthoptera; family Acrididae; genus Schistocerca; species Schistocerca cancellata. Next base: position 184,038,314 of record NC_064627.1, on the reverse strand, counting down.
GAAGGTGTCGGCAGGAAAGAGGGCGTTCTCTTTAAGAGGATTATAACAGGAAATTTATACAGCATACGCCCGATGGGTACATTTGATGGCGGGACGGTTTCAGATTTATCTGACGTTTGTACTGCAACTCTAGATTGCACCAGCTGTCGAACTCACCTGCGCGACAGTTTTATTGCAGACTTTTAAAGGAAATGTACAGAGTCGTCAATTTGTTTTAAAAATATGAAAGATGTCACATCAACCCGAAGATTAGTGTCAACACAGCACTGTTTTACTGGGATGGTCCTTTCTGCCTTCCTACGAACTTGGGTCTGAGTGATGTAAGACAGGATTCAAGTATTTCTCGTTCGACCAGTATTTGAGTATTGCTTGTCAATTTGGGACTGGTACGAGAGAGGATTGATATAGGAAACAAAAAAAAGGAAAAAGAACAGTAAGTTTCTTTACATGTTCATTTAGGAAGCGTAAACGCGCCACAGAGAAGCTCCGCCAACCTTAGCGACAGGCATTACAAGAGAGGTGTCCCACATCACAGTTTGGTTTATCATTAAAATTCGGGGAGCGTATATTTCTAGAAGTTTCAACCAATGTATTGCTTCCTGCATTGTATATCTCGCGCAAAGATCAAGAAGATAAAATTAGAGAGATTCGAGCTCGCACAAAGGCTTACGGCGAAACATTCGCGACTGGAAGAGGGAAGGAAGGAAGCGACAGTAGCACGCAAAGCACCCTCCGCCACACACCATAAGACGGCTTACGGAATGTAGATGTAGATGGAAATGTAGATGTATACAGTAATTCAGTTGCACGACCGTTACATCACAGATTTTTTTTTAAAAACTGTGCGATCTGCACTTTTTATTTAAAAGGTATAGATGTCTTTCTCTGATCTTGGAACCCAGCTACCCATTTATTTATAGAAGGAGCCACAGTTTAACTGCGACTCCAAACCACAGTGTTGCATAGACATTAAGAAGTCACTGTCAGAGGTGGAAAGGTGATAAATAAAAATCCTAAGACTGAGCTGCAAACGGACGCAAAATATTTCTCTTTGTAATCTGGCGTCGAAAACCAAGCCACACCAATTCTGTTTATTAAGTGATATCATGATGTATCATTTTCCCTTCATACACGAGGCTTAACCCTGTTATTCCGATGGAGGGATGACAAAGAACGCTCCAGAGACAGACCGGGCAACTGGATAGGACTACTTCGCCAACTTGTACGTTTAACCTCAGTGCGACTGATGACCTTAGCAGTTAAGTCCCATAAGATTTCACACACATTTGAACATTCATTTTAACCTCAGTGCCTAACTAATGGTTCGTGCCATTTTCACGATGGGCTTCATATTTTCTTCAACTTTTCAATCTTGCACATCATGAGCGTATTTTGAGTGGAGAATTGCTAACAAAACCACCAAAAACTAAAGATAGCTACATTAATGATTCTAAATGGTTCAAATGGCTCTGAGCACTATGGGGCTTAGCATGTGAGGTCATCAGTCCCCTAGAACTTAGAACTACTTAAACCTAACTAACCTAAGGACATCACACACACGCATGCCCGAGACAGGATTCGAACCTGCGACCGTAGCAGTCGCGCAGCTACATTAATAATTACGCCTGTAACATTGGGTGTTCCCGTTGCAACCAAGTGATATGTTCCAGAAATTTATTAATTATTTAATAGGTTCCAAGTGACTATGATGCTCGTAAGTTACGACATCAGAAACGTTTTCTCACTGGATGAGTGGTTATGGGAACTAATTGTTCGTCTCATTGAGACGTACGCTCTTCCAGCAATATCTGATGGACGACGGTATCTTCGGTTTCTGCGGCGGGAGTTTGCAGGATTGCCCCATGCGCGTGGCTGATGAATGTGGTATTTGTATTATGGCACCTCCAAGTCCTTAATTATCTGGATTTTTCTGTCTTGAGTCATGTCAAATGTGAAGTGAACAACATTCCAGTTGATACGATCGAGAATGTGGGGCAGCGAATTGTACCAATCTGTCAGCCTTTACGAGTTGCTGAGGGGTTTTGAAAGAAGTCGGGACTCACTACAAAGACGAGTACAGTATTGCACCCAATAGCGAGGATGCCACATCGAACATCTCCGCTAACAGATACAGATGTGCAGTAAATTGTACTATGTAAAATGGTGAAGTAATATATTTAACAACGCGAAATTATTGTTATTTAGGATTGATTTTCTAGCCGTGGGTGCAATATGAACTCAATTTGGTTGGCAAAAGTTTATAAATAAATTTACGCTAACGAGAACGATATTCATTACTGAGGTCACAGGCGGTTCACAACCCAACACTCGCAATTGTCTCGCAAATGGCTCGTTTCCTGACCCACGTTTACTAGAATTATTATCTATCTACTAGGTTCCGCGGTACTATGCCAGCCAGAATTACACTAGCGAAAAGAATATCACAACACCAAGAAGGAATTGTGCAACATGAACGAAAGTTGGTAGTCGTGTTTTACACCTGAAAGATGAAGTTTAGGTAGATTTAGGGCCAGTCGTATAAGAGTAGCGCTAGTAGGTTCGATTTGAATACACACTGTAGCTGTCGTGAGCGTCAGTTACCTCTGAGATTGGGCATGATGAGCTGATGTTAGTCAAGAAAGTCTTTAAAGGCGACAAAGATGACATTATCAGCACCTCACTGAGTTTGAACGAAGTCATCCATTAGGGCTAAGAGAAGCTGAATGTTCCTCCTGCGATAGGGCATAAAGACTTGGCAGGAATGTAGCCACATTACATGACTCCTGGCAGCGGTGGTCGCAAGAAATCACGGTCGCAAGAAGACCGGTCCTGGATGGCCACATAATACCACTGAGAGGCAAAACCATCCTGGACGGCGTAAGACTCTGTCGCATTGTACTACATCTCAGCAGCAGTCTTAGCTCGGTTGGCATCAGCGTGTCCCAATGAACAGTTAAAAATCGGTTACTTCAAGGACAGCTCCCAAATGGTTCAAATGGCTCTGAGCACTATGGGACTTAACTTCTGAGGTCATCAGTACCCTAGAACTTAGAACTACTTAAACCTAACTAACCTAAGGACATCACACAACACCCAGCCATCACGAGGCAGAGAAAATCCCTGACCCCGCCGGGAATCGAACCCGGGGGACCCGGGCGTGGGAAGCGAGAACGCTACCGCACGACCACGAGATGCGGGCTATTGAACGAAGTCATCCATTAGGGCTAAGAGAAGCTGAATGTTCCTCCTGCGATAGTGCATAAAGACTTGGCAGGAATGTAGCCACAGTACATGACTCCTGGCAGCGGTGGTCACAAGAAATCACGGTCGCAAGAACACCGGTCCTGGATGGCCACATAATACCACTGAGAGGCAAAACCATCCTGGACGGCGTAAGACTCTGTCGCATTGTACTGCATCTCAGCAGCAGTCTTAGCTCGGTTGGCATCAGCGTGTCCCAATGAACAGTTAAAAATCGGTTACTTCAAGGACAGCTCCCAAATGGTTCAAATGGCTCTGAGCACTATGGGACTTAACTTCTGAGATCATCAGTCCCCTAGAACTTAGAACAACTTAAACCTAACTAACCTAAGGCCATCACACACACCCATGCCCGAAGCAGGATTCGAACCTGCGACAGTAGCGGTCGCGCGGTTCCAGACTGTAGCGCCTAGAACCGCTCGGCCACACCGGCCGGCGACAGCTTCCAGCCAGATGCCATATAGCGCGCATTTCACTGACCCCACACCACCACCATTTGGAACTTCAGTTGTGTCAAGTGAGAGATCATTGGAGACCAGAGTGGACGTCTGTTGTGTTTCCTGATGAAGCTGGTTGTGCCACGGTGTTAGTGATAGCCATGTGGTGGTTAGAAGGAGTCTACTTTAGGGCCTGCAACCAACCTGTCAGTGGGCTAGACACACTGGGACTTAATTATACCTGGAGTTATGGTCTGGCGTGAGATTTCATATGACATTAGGAGAACTCTCGTGGCTATCCCACACACCTTGACTGCAAATTTGTACGTCAACTGTTGGCTCGATCTGTTGTGCTGCCATTCATGAACAGAATTTCTAGGGACGTTTTCCAACAGGATACGCTTGCACACATAGAGCTGTCGTAACCCAATAAGCTCTACAGAGCATCGACATGTTGGCAAGACCCGCGATATCACCAGATCTGGTTGAAAACGAGCACATATGGGCTATCATCGGACGACAACTCCAGCGTCACCCACAAACGGCATTAATTGGCCCTGTATTGACCAATCAAATGCAACAGGCACGGAACCCAGCCACAAACTGATTTCGGCGCCTGTAGAAAACAATGCATGCTCGTCTGCATGTTTGCATTTGACATTCTGGTGTTTACACCCATTATTAATGTAACAGCATTTCACATTTTCAGTGTCTTACGTCACGCTTACATTAACCTTTGATCTTGCAATGTTAATCACTGAAGTATGTTACCTATACAAATGTATTTCGGAAATTTCTTTACTTCTGTTACTTTTTGCTGTTGCGATTTTGTCCCGTGAGTGTACTTGGTCATCGAACAAATTGGTACAAATTTTACATTGCTGATCAGAAAATTCATAAGGACATTAATTAAAGAATTAATAAAATATGGAAAAATTGTCAGAGATTATAAAAAAAGCACATCAGACATAAAATTGTCTTTTACTGCGAGCAACTCCTTTATAGAATAGAAGAAGTATGCCATAAGGAAATCTTTCTGCTTCGATTTTAACGCCTGAGGTGATCCCTCAAATTATCAAGTTCTGCTGAAAGCCTGTTTAAAATTAATCATGCTGAATAACGTGCACTTCTGCTGTTTGCTAGAAGTTATTTGGCTTTTCTTCCAAATGAGTCAATATTCTCAGTAAGACATACCAGCCAGAATATGTGTACGGGGATGGCATATGCGCAATAGGCTGCAAGATGCGCAACTTCACTCCCAACGTCCATGGCAAGGTCTATCTTTGCAACCACGACACCATGCAGCGCGGTACAGATGGGCCCAACAACATACCGAATGGACCGCTAGGGATTGGCATCACGTTCTCTTCACCGATGGAGTGTCGCATATGCCTTCAATCAGACAATTGTCGGAGACGTGTTTGGAGGCAAACCGGTCAGGCTGAACACCTTAGACCGACTGTCCAGCGTGTGTAGCCAGGCGGAGGCTCCCTGCTGTTTTGGGGTGGCATTATGTGGGCCCGACGTACGCCGGCTGGTGGTCATGGAAGGCGCCGTAACGGCTGTACGATACGTGAATGCCATCCTCTGACCAGTAGTGCAACCATATCGGCAGCATATTGAAGAGACATTCGTCTTCATGGACAACTATTCGCGCCCCCATCATGTACGTATTGTGAATGACGTCCTTCAGGATAAAGACATCACTCGAACAGAGTGGCCAGCATGTTCTCCAGACATGAACCCTGTCGAACATGCCTGGGATAGATTGAAAAGGGCCGACGTGACCCACCAGTCACTCTGAGGAATCTACACCGAATCGCCGTTGAGTTGTGGGACTATCTGGACCAACCGTGCCTTGATGAACTTGTGGATAGTACGCCACGACGAATACAGACATGCATCAGTGCAAGAGGACGTGCAACTGTGTATTTGAGGTACCGGTGTGTACAGCAATCTGGACCACCACCTCTGAAGGTCTCGCTGCATGGTGGTACAACATGCAATGTGTGGTTTTCATGAGCAATGTTCTAATGTGTGTGAAAATCTTATGGGACTTAACTGTTGAGGTCATCAGTCCCTAAGCTTACACACTACTTAACATAAATTATTCTAAGGACAAACACATACACCCATGCCCGAAGGAAGACTTGAGCCTCCGCCAGGACCAGCCGCACAGTCCATGACTGCAGCGCCTTAGACCGCTCGGCTAATCCTGCGCGGCTTATGAGCAATAAAAAGGGAGAAATGATGTTTATGTTCGTCTCTATTCCAATTTCCTGTACAGGTTCCGGAACTCTCGGAACCGAGGTGACGCAAAACTTTTTTTGATGTGTGTAAATTATGATGTATGATGTACAATGTGCGTTTAAGTACATCATAAATAGGCCTACAGCCCATGGGAACTACATACGAGTTGCTACAGTAGGCATTAACGGAGAGAGGCACACGGCAGGTGATGTGAAATAAAGTGATGAGAGGCTGACGAAGAGAGACAGCAAGCAGCAGGAGGAAACGAGGGATGGGGTGAAAAGTGTGTGAAGCGATAGCGGAGGGGAGGGGGAGTAGGGGCGGGAAACCAGACGGGCTTAATGGACGATATTTCAGAGCGTAATAAAATTATGTCTACGGCAGGGGGAGGGAGGAAGACAGCCGGCGACGGACAGCAACAGGAGATTAATGAAAACATTATACGCTGGCACGCTGCCTGCCTCTGTCGCGGCTCCTCGGGAAGACGCCGGCGCCACTTGCGGAGAATAGCCCGGCCACTAGACGGCGCAGCTTCCGCCCGTCGATCCGGCAATTCCGAAGCCAACCGAGTGCACGGACCAAGACTCCGCGGCGCTTGCCAGGTTTCTGCACATTTCCGCTTAATATTCTTCCATGAAGATGCGGACTTCCGACGTAGAACCAATTTCCTGTGAAACTTACGTCTTCCTGGTCGCCGTTGGCAGTGAACATACCACTAGGAAGGTCAGGTTCCGGAAGTACCCCTAAATAGAATTATTGAGGTTGTATCTTTGAATCGATCATCTTTACCGCGTTCACTTCGTGTCACTTGCGTCCCATCACTGGTCTCAAAAAATACGTCTTCTACACAGAATCTATAATTCATCTCGTATACACCGCACTCAAAACATTGCTCTGATATATAGGTTATCTATACGCAGGATTTTTTGGTAAATACACAGAACTTTACATATATTTGCATTCCCAATGAATATGACTGGTTTTTAAGTTTAATAGTATTATTTACCCTTATCAGACCTTAGCCACAGACAGCCGGAGTGGCCGAGGGGTTCTAGGCGCTTCAGTCTGGAACCGCGCGACCGCTACGGTCGCAGGTTCGAATCCTGCCACGGGCATGGATGTGTGTGATGTCCTTAGATTAGTTAGGTTTCAGTAGTTCTAAGTTCTATGGGACTGATGACCTCAGATGTTAAGTCCCATAGTGCTCAGAACCATTTGAACAATTGGAACCTTAGCCATAAACAAACAGCTTTTAGAGATGTGAGCGATTGTTATATATGCAATCGCAAATATGGTCGTAGCTACCATTTGTAAGAAAATTTACTTTTTCGAAAAATGTTCAATAGCACAAATTATACGTTTCTGTGAGTATAAACCCCAAGGATACTCTTCCGATACGCGCTTCCTCGTTTGAAACTTTTGTTTGCGACAATGAAGCAAAAAAGGAAAATAAAAATTTAAAAGAAAATGAGTAAGAAATGAGTCCACGAAGGAATATGGCTTACGTCGATACATGAAAGAACATTATTTTTTTCCAGAATATCATCTGCTTCCTCGTTTATTACGTTAAAGTTAAGCTTCTGGGATAACGATCGTACCGCAGTATCATACTCCTCTGGAGTCTTCTCCGGACATGTCTCTTTCTCTAACTCTGTACCCATCTAACGGCCCCTATACACCAAACTACGCGTAAGGATACAAAGATTAGGTATTACCAGTAAACGTAGTTTGAAAATAAACGTGGACCCAACAACTTTTCAAACTCACCTATCTGTATGCATTCAACTATTGTCCGTTTTGTTATCTTGCTACTGGGTCAAACTCGCTTTTGCGTTGCTCCATAAGACTGGCACAATAATAGTGATTGTATTAAAATAAAAATTGGCAAAACTTGGCCTGCCGGTGTGACCGAGCGGTTCTGGGCGCTACAGTCTGGAACCGCGCGACCGCTACGGTCGCAAGTTCGAATCCTGCCTCGGGCATGGATGTGTGTGATGTCCAAAGGTTAGTTAGGTTTCAGTAGTTCTAAGTTCAAGGGGACATAGTGCTTAGAGTCATTTTTTGTAAAACTTGGTACAATAAAGTAAGAGGGCACTTTTATAATCCGTGCCTAGAAAATTGAAATGTTTCCGAAAATTAATTATTAAGAATTGTTATACTACTGTCCATTAAAATTGCTACACCACGAAGATGAGGTGCTACAGACAGGAAGAAGATGCTGTGATATGCAAATGATTAGCTTTTCAGAGCATTCACACAAGGTTGGCGCCGGTGGCGACACCTACAACGTGCTGACATGAGGAAAGTTTCCAAGCGATTTCTCATACACAAACAGCAGTTGACCGGCGGTGCCTGGTGAAATGTTGTTGTTATGCCTCAGTGTAAGGAGGAGAAATGCATACCATCACTTTTCCGACTTTGATGAAGCCGGATTGTAGCCTATCGCGATTGCGGTTTATCGTTTCGCGACATTGCTGCTCGCGTTGGTCGAGATCATATGGCTCTGAGCACTATGGGACTTAACATCTGAGGTCATCAGTCCCCTAGAACTTGGAACTACTTAAACCTAACCAACCTAAGGACATCACACACATCCATGCCCGAGGCAGGATTCGAACCTGCGACCGTAGCAGTTCGCGGTGCCGGACTGTAGCGCCTAGAACCGCACGGCCACAGCGGCCGGCCTGGTCGAGATCCAATGACTGGCAGCAGAATATGGAATCGGTGGGTTCAGGAGGGTAATACGGAACGCCGTGGTGGATCCCAACGGCCTCGTGTCACTAGCAGTCGAGATGACAGGCATCTTATCCGCATGGCTGTAACGGATCATGCAGCCACGTCTCGATCCCTGAGTCAACAGATGGGGACGTTTTGCAAGACAACAACCATCTGTACGAACAGTTCGACGACGTTTGCAGCAGCTTGGATTATCAGCTCGGAGACCATGGCTGCGGTTACCCTTTACGCTGACTCAACGACGAACCTGTTTGCACGAATGGCAAAACGTCATTTTTTTCGGATGAATCCAGGTTCTTTTTAGAGCATCATGATGGTCGCATCAGTGTTTGGCGACATCGCGGTGAACGCACATTGGAAGCGTGTATTCGTGCTCGCCATACTGGCGTATCACCCGGCGTGATGGTATGGGGTGGCATTGGTTACACGTCTCGGTCACCACTTGTTCGCAATGACAGCACTTTGAACAGGGGACGTTACATTTCAAATGTGTTACGATCCGTGGCTTCATTCGATCCCTGCGAAACCCTACATTTCAGCAGGATAATGTACGACCGCATGTTGCAGCTCCTGTACTGGCCTTTCTGGATACAGAAAATGTTTGACTGCGGCCCTGGACAGCAAATTCTCCAGATCTCTCACCAATTGAAAACGTGTGGACAATGGTGGTCGAGCAAGTGGCTCATCACAATAGGCCAGCCACTACTCTTGATGAACTGTGGTTTGGTGCTGAAGCTGCATGGGCAGCTGCACCTGTACACGCCATCCAAGCTCTGTTTGACTCATTACCCAGGCGTATCAAGGCCGTTATTACGGCCAGAGGTGGTTGTTCTGGGTACTGATTTCTCCCAAATTGCGTGAAAATGTAATCACATATCAGTTCTAGTATAATATATTTGTCCAATGAATACCCGTTTATCATCTGCATTTCTTCTTGGTGTAGCTATTTTAATGGCCAGTAGTGTATTTGCCAACATCGTCATCTTGCTGCTGACTATATTACGTCTCAGTAAAAATATCGCTCTTAGAGTCATGTTACATATCATCATTCTCTAGTGTTTACATTAGGTAAGAAAAAAATGATAAATGAAGCAGAAAGAACTATTTTTCTTCTTAAGTACATTTCACCCGTGCCTCAAAATCCCCCCATCTGCATCTGCGTAGCAGAACTGCGAATGTATATCATTGTCGAAGGGGAAGTCAGCATTTCTGTGACTATCCGAGGAGGAATAATGCACCGACAGCCGAGGGAAGGCGAAAGTGACGAATCGGAAGGCAGTCGCGACGGTTCCCCAAAGTGTCGTCTCTTATGTCAGCCGGGTTACGGACGGCCGCCGTGGCAAGTGAGAACCGATGGCGGCCATCACGAGAGTCCCCTCCATCACCGGCGAGTCGTTTTCACTGAGGCGGCGCCGCTTTTCAGAGCCTCGTGCCGACACCGTTCCCTTGCCCGTGACTTATGGCTGGCAGGGAAGTCACTACTCAGGCGTGGCTCGTATTGTACGGACTTTGTTTGGGTAAGGAACGAAGATAATAAATATGTCATATTAATAATTAATTGTCTGATTGAAGGTGCTTGTTGGTAGTAGTTCATTTTACCGGACTAGATACTTACTATATATGATCTAGTGTTACACGCATATATGATTTTACAGTTCGTGGTAACTTAACGTGCCTCATACGTAATGTTCTGAAGCCTATGCCAATAACAGTATTTCGTAATATTCATCTTATAATACGATTACGTTCTTTGTATAGGCACATACGTAATCTGAATAAGGAATTTTTTACGAAAACACATGCAGGTGTTATTATTGCTTCTATGCAAATATTATTTTCGGTGTACACCATAGACTATATGTAACGCTGCTTCTAATTTGTATTATCTCTTTTAGCAGGACAATTAAATGTGTTGTCATTACAAAAATATGTAACTTATAATTGTATTATTACATCAATATCACGAAATATCATAGGTTTTGTTCAGTTGCATTCTGAAAACCCGGAGCTACTTCCGAACAACCCTGCATGTCCTACCTATCAATGGACTGGAAAAAAACGGCGGGTAATATATTTCTTAGGTTGTTGCTTCTCGATATGCAATAGTGACGCCACCGTTTCCGTGGGAACGGAAACAATTCATCGCATTTCTCTTGTTTCTTCTTAGGGCATAGATCTCGCTTCTACGCACCATTCTGCTTCCGTTATTAAAGACGTAATAGAAATAGAAAGTACGAGAATAACTTTAAGTGGAACACTGGTTATAGTCTTAGTGGTGCCTGAAATTATTTTATAGGTCTATATGGGATCAGTGATGCCACCAGTGCAGCCTAGAACGAAATCTCGAGAAGCGTGACACAATGATGACCTACGGTGGTCAATGGCGGCCCCACAGTTGGCATACGGATTTACTTTGTGCACCAGATTACAGACCAAACTGCAAAACTACAGTGCCGTTACGAGAAAACTGTTATCCGACAGGTAAAGGGACCCTATGCTAACACGTGCTCTGCAGTCGTCGACGATTTCGGTCAGAGTGCCATTCATCGTGGGACAACGACGTATGAACACGTTCCCTATACAGGCTTTTTCCAAGACGTGCTGCAGCAGATCAGAACTTTGTAGAACAGTAAGTGGCACATATCGTACTAACATGGCGGAAAACGCATACTACCAAAAATTTCTGCACGACCTTGGTTCTAGCTCGGTATGTATCACTGAAAGTTTCCGTCAGCATGTTCCGCCTGCACTTTAACCACGGACGGTTCCAGATGCACTTCTGTCGTCTACAATTGACTGTCTAACATCTGTGTGATTGTAGCGTAGAGGGGGAACGGACCACATCATTTTCGGCTACCCACTGCGGTAGCATATGGCAACAAACGTACTACAGTATTTAGTGCTTCGTGGACAACTTCCCACCTGGATAAAGACACTGCTTGTAGCGAATTGCGTATCGCTATATGCAAGGTTGCTTTCTATCTGGGCAATGCCCTGCAAGTGCAAGGCCGACATTATGCGCCAATTTGCATTTTTATTACTGAACTGAGGGTTGCCGTGGTAACCATCAAAGTGCAGGGATCGAGTTAAGGGTTGCATATGCCTAATTGTAACTGTCACAGGTCTATTGAAACGCACAATGAGCACAAGCTGCGTTGCAGTAAAAATCACGAATTATGAAGAACTTTTCCGTGGCAGAGTTCTCTGTCGGAAACCATTGCTGGTGGGCTCTGTTATGACCCGGTTGGAGGGAGATTATGTAACACCCAGAGATGGCCGCCCAAGTCAGCATCCTGTGCAGAAGCGTGCCTTTGATCTTACCCTAGACTGGACGCCCGTAGCAGACAATGGCAGCACCGTGGCCGGGCTGCAGAGGGACCTTCTGCTGATTCTGAAAACGGCGCCGGTGTGGTGTTCGGGCCAGTGCCCTCACACAGCGGGCGCCTCCCAAAAGCAACGCCGATTGGACAGCCGCTGGCAGAAGCCATCGGGACTGACGGTGATTGGGTGGTTCATAAGAAAATTGTGACTATTGGTTAAGCCACGGCGCGGAGCGACAAGCCCGTCTGATAGTTACAGAAATGAAGCACTCGTGTTTTGGCTTCGATGGGAAGCGTTAGCTTTAGCTACGGTTCGTGCGGCAGGGTGATGGCGAATTTTTGTATTTCGTCACGCCACCCAGTCTTTAGTTTCGTCCATACGCGATCGCATGGGGCAGTCATTGCTGCAGCAGAGACGTTGACCCACATCTCGACACCACGAGGTGGCCGTATGCTGTGGTTTCGTCGTTGCAGAGAATATCACACGATAAATACCCGCAGCTGCAACCGTAATCATATCACTCTTGCCGAGAAACACTATGTGATCAAAAGTATCCCGACACTCTTAAAGACATACGTTTTTCATATTAGGTGCATTGTGCTGCCACTACTGTCTGGTACTCGATATCTGCGACCTCAGTGGTCATCAGACATTGTGAGAGAGCGGAATGGGGCGGTTCGCAGAACACACGGACTTGGAACGTCGTCAGATGACTGGATATCACTTGTGTCATACGTCTGTCCACGAGATTTCCACACTACTAAACATTCCTAGGTCCACTGTTTCCGATGTGATAAAGAAGTGAGAACGTGAAGGGGCACGTACAGCACAAAAGCTTACAGGCCGACCTCGTCTGTTGATTGACAAAGACAGCCCACAGTTGAAGAGGGTCGTAATGTGTAATAGGCAGACATCTATCAAGACCATCAACCAGGAATTCTAAACTACATCAGGATCCACTGCAAGTGATATGGCAGCTAGGTGGGAGGAGAGAAAACTTGGATTACGTGGTCGAGCGGCTGCTAGTAAGCCACACATCCCGCCGGTCAATGCCAAACGATGCCTCTCTTGGTGTAAGGAGCGTAAATATTGGACGATTGAACAGTGGAAAAACGTTGTGTGGAGTGATGAATCACGGTACACAACGTGGCGATCCGATGGCAGGGTGTGGGTATGCGAATGCTCGGTGAACGTCATCTGCCAGCATGTGTAGTGCCAACAGTAAAATTCGGAGGCAGTGGTGTTACGGTGTGGTCGTGTTTTTAATGAAGCGGTCTTGCTCCCCTTGTTGTTTTGAGTGGCACTATCACAGCACAGGCCTCCACTGATGTTTTAAGCACTTGCTTGCTTCCCAATATTGAAGAGCAATTCGGGTATGGCGATTGCATCTTTCAACACGATCGAGCACCTGTCGTTAATGCTCGGCCTGTGGCGGAGTGGTTACATGACAATAACATCCTTGTAATGGACTGACCTGCACGGAGTCCTGACCTGAATCCTATAGGACACCATTGGGACGTTTTGGAACGCCGACTTCGTGCCAGGTCTCACCGACCGACATCGATATGTCTCCTCAGTGCAGCACTCCATGAAGAATGGGCGGCGGCCGCTGTGGCCAAGCGGTTCTAGGCGCTACAGTCTGGAACCGCGCGACCGCTACGGTCGCAGGTTTGAATCCTGCCTCAGGCATGGATGTGTGTGATGTCCTTAGGTTAGTTAGGTTTAATTAGTTCTAAGTTCTAGGGGACTGATGACCTCAGATGTTAAGTCCCATAGTGCTCAGAGCCACTTGAACCATTTTTTGAAGAATGGGCTGCCATTCCCCAAGAAACCTTCCAGCACCTGATTGAAGGTATGCCTGCGAGACTGGAAGCTGTCAAGAGTGGGCCAACACCATACTGAATTCCAGCATTACCGATGGAGGGAGCCACGAACTTGTAAGTCATTTTCTGCCAGGTGTCCGAATACTTTTAATGACATAGTGTAGTTACAGAAAGGCTAGTTGAGGGCCATAAATGTAGTGCAGTGCGTGCTCAAAGTGTAAGTGTCTTGTGTATCTCAATAACATTCGTGTTGATAGGTAAATCAACTACAAAATCCTGCGCTCTGTCAGTGATAAGAGAGGTGTCAATCCGTATTGAAAACCGAAAAAATAGAACTTTTATGTTATTTCTCGTTTTTATCTATCCAAACTAGGCCATAATTCATCGGGATACATTACCTCATCATACAGATCGACATGTGAATACAACAACCAAGTAGTAATAAAAATTTGTTTCATTCTGCACAGTATTTCCGTCTTTCAGTTAAAATTGTCCGCCAGTCCCCTCAACCCAGTCACTCTTTTGGGCGATTGATTTTCTGTTTGACTGATTCTTATTATATATGATGTGTGCGTCCTCATCTGGCGTGGTTCTTCAACAAGGACAAGAGATTAAAAATCAGGTATTGCATATAGAATCATTCCATGGGGAATCTTCGTAGAATTTCGAGTTAGCATAATGCACTTTCTTCATACCGCCTCACGGTGACATCTACTCGGAGGATCCTCCCATATACAGCTTGTCCCTGGAGGAATGGCCAACATCTAAGGATATGACAACAACTATCATTTGAAGCAAAATACTCTAGTAAACATAGGCTCTGAACTGCATACCGTAAGGGATGCGAGACATTCTTCCTGTTCGACACTGTGAAACAAATCTGTTCTACTGCAAGCTATTTTCTGTCCGTATTGTGTGAGGAGACAGTATGGACCACAGCAAGAAAAAATTATCTAGTAAGACTGTACTGAAAACTGGATACCTTAAAAAGTATGAGCACTTGTTCAGTAGAAGAGGTGTGTTTCGCAGTAGCGAAGATGAACAAGCGCTCCCACTCTTCAACTATGCGCTTTACAGCCCATGTTTACTAAGCAGTTTCTTCTTGTATTGGTCCACACGGCTACCTTTCAAAGTACGGCCAGCAAAGAACTTGCAGTAGAAGAGATTTGTTCCACAGTATCGAAGATGAAGAAGTTCTCATAACTCTTAAGGTATGCATTTTACAGCTCATGATTACAAAACAGTTTACTTTAAATGATCGTTATCTCCTGTCGCTGAATATTAACGATTCCTCTTCGGTTCAAATGGCTCTGAGCACTACGGGACTTAACTTCTGAGGTCATCAGTCCCCTTGAACTTAGAACTACTTAAACCTAACTAACCTAAGGACATCACACACATCCATGCCGGAGGCAGGATTCGAACCTGCGACCGTAGCGGTCGCGCGGTTCCAGACCGTAGATAACTCTATTACCATATGAAGGGTGTTCGAAAATCACCGGGACAAACGTCTAGGACTTGTAGGGGGGAGTGAGTACATAATATTTTGAACAGAAACCCATGTCTTGAAACGCATCGTTTTCGTTCTACGTCAGTTTCAACTCAGATGTTTAACTCATCCACTTCTGCTCGAGGAACTGAAAAAGGCGAGACGCAGTATAGTTATTAGATAACAATTCGAAATGAAACACAACGAAACATCCATTCATCGCTTAATCAGATGTGATTTTAATAACGTTTAAACACTACGTGTTTTAAGGACATGTGCTCGTATTTCTCTTTCATTTGCTAAAATAAATGAAGGTTTTGCTTTCGTGGGGATCCACAGCCTGTATGTGTTTAACATAAAGGAGACATCGTCCATTGTAGGCTGTACTGTGCTTTATTAAAATCACGGTGTTAACTAATTTCGTCCCTGAGCTATTATCAGGCACCTGAAATAAACCTGCGTGCAAGAGCGTCACACGTCTGCATATATCGTCATGTATAAATGAAGCATTCCATAGCTCACATTAACGTAACCAGATTTACGGTGCAATGACATTACGTACAGATGCTATGGCTTGTATTACATACTGCGCTCATCACATTCATTAACGTCACATACATAAAAACAAACAAAGTTATTATCTGGGCCCACCGGTCTATCACCGATAATGTAAACTTAAACTATTTCTGATTTTTTTTTTTTACTTTTGTGTATCATTCACCTGTACAATACGTCTGGTCTTCGTATATCTGTATGTAACTTAAGTCACTGATTACCTATGTTTTAATATTTTCGTTAAGTCTGGCACCTCAATGATAAATAGATTCCGTCCCTGTCAGTATTTCATGTTATGTATACTTCCTTATAGGATTTTAATGTACTGTATTGAATATATACGCCCTTAAGTGATCTTAGGTCACCCATTACACAATACGCCAGTCTGGCACGTCACCAGTAGATGTAACGTAACGGAACATAGCTGTTGATAAGTTTACAATGTTTAAAAGCAGGTGCATCTTTGACAGCTTCGTTTTTAGGCTGCAGCACTTAAAGAGTATGCGATGGTGGAGTACGTCTTCTGATTTTATGTATGTAACATAAAAGGAAGTGATGAGCACGATATATAATGCATGACATAGCAAATTTAACTAATTTTATTGCACTCTAAAATCGGTTACGTTAATGTGAGTTATGGAATGCTTTATTTATACATGACAATCTACGAACACAGGTAACGCTCTTCCACGGCGGTTTATTTCAAGTGCTTGATAACGTCTGACAGCCGAAATAATTAATAAAGCGCGATACAGCCTACAATAAAATGTATTCTTTTATTAAACTAAAGTAAATATTACTCTTATTTGTACACAACTTGTATCATGCACTCCTGTGTGTATGGTGTAAATTGGCGTACCACCCTAAAGTGCAGCAAATATTTTTCCAGGCCTGTTATACACTACTGGCAATTAAAACTGCTACACCACGAAGATGACATGCCACTGACGCGAAATTTAACCGACAGGAAGGAGATGCTGTGATATGCAAATGATTAGCTTTCCAGTGCATTCACACCAGATTGGCGCCGGTGGCGACACCTACAACGTGCTGACATGAGGAACATTTTCAACCGATTTCTCATGCACAAACAGCAGTTGACCGGCGTTGCCTGGTGAAACGTTGTTGTGATGCCTCGTGTAAGGAGGAGAAATGCGTACCATCGCGTTTCCGACTTTGATAAAGGTCGGATTATAGCCTATCGCGATTGCGGTTTATCGTATCGGGACATTGTTGCTCGCGTTGGTCGAGATCCAATGACTGTTAGCAGAATATGGAATCGGTGGGTTCAGGAGGGTAATACGGAACGCCGTGCTTATCACTAGCAGTCGAGATGACAGGCATCTTATCCGCGTGGCTGTAACGGATAGTGCAGCCACGCCTCGATCCCTGAGTTAACAGATGGGGACGTTTGCAAGACAACAACCATCTGCACGAACAGTTCGACGACGTTCGCAGCTCGCAGACCATGGCTGCGGTTACCCTTGACGCTGCATCACAGGCAGGGGCGCCTGCGATGGTGTACTGAACGACGAACCTGGGTGCACGAATTGCAAAACGTCATTTTTTCCGTGTTTGGCGACATCGCGGTGAACGCACATTGAAAGCGTTTATTCCCCATCGCCATACTGGCGTATCACCAGGCGTGATGGTATGGCGTGCCATTGGTTACACGTCTCGGTCACCTCTTGTTCGCATTGACGCACTTTGAACAGTGGAAGTTACATTTTAGATGCGTTGCGACCCGTGTCTCTACCCTTCATTCGATGCCTACGAAACCCTACATTTCAGCAGGATAATGCACGACTGCATGTTGCAGGTCATGTACGGGCCTTTCTGGATACAGAAAATGTTCGACTGCTGCCCTGACCAGAACATTCTCCAGATCTCTCACTAATTGAAAACGTCCAGTCAATGGTGTCCGAGCAACTGGCTCGTCACAATACGCCAGTCACTACTCTAGATGAGCTGTGGTATCGTGTTGAAGCTGCACGGGCAGCTGTACCTGTACACGCCATCCAAGCTCTGTTTGCCTCAATACCCAGGCGTATCAAGGCCGTTCTTACGGCCAGAGGTGGTTGTTCTGCGCACTGATTTCTCCCAAATTGCGTGAAAATGTAATCACATATCAGTTCTAGTATAATATATTTGTCCAATGAATACTCGTTTATCATCTGCATTTCGTCTTGGTGTAGCAGTTTTAATGGCCAGTTGTGTATTTTACCCACCATCTACTTGTCGGCAGACCTAAATTTTCAGACAAATGGGTCAGGGAGAAGAGAAAGGATCTTGAATGGTCTGGACTGAATCTAGGAAACATCTCGGGCCGGACAAAGTATGCGTCAGTTATCGATGGATTCGAAAGCGTGAATACTCGTAGTAAACAGAAACGGAACAGATAAATG
Source organism: Schistocerca cancellata (assembly GCF_023864275.1). NCBI lineage: Eukaryota > Metazoa > Arthropoda > Insecta > Orthoptera > Acrididae > Schistocerca > Schistocerca cancellata. The sequence goes on along the minus strand of NC_064627.1, from coordinate 184,020,037 downwards.
GCAGATGAAATGAGATATGCTGCCAGAGAAACAATGAAAGTATTTTGTATTGCAAAGAAGGCTTCCAGCAATCTGTAATTTTCAGCTAATGAGGACTTTAATGCGATAGGCGGCCTGCTATCATGTAACAACTCTGACGCATTGTCATTGGTTGCACTGTGAGGAAAAGAATTTCATAGAGACGCCTACAATGCAGCAATGTGCAGGTAACTAGCTAGTTGCGCTGGCAAGCTAGTGACTCTCACATTTACCCTTGCGTCCGCCACGAGCATAATATCCCCGGCCGGGGCCTGTGGTTTCGTGGCCTTTTCCGCCCTCTTGCTCACGTAGGCAGAGCTGTCATGGCGCCCGTTCTCTGGGTGTGGTGGTTAATTTAGAAGGCGGTGCTGTGCTGCCTTCCTGGCGGCCACCGTAATGTGCTCACTTTACGCTGCAGACAGCCGCCGCGTTCACACATGCATGGGCTCTTGTTGCTGCTGCGCTATGTCCAGTAAAATAAACAGTTCATACTTGTCATCACCTTTTGCCGAGACTTTTTTCTGTGCAGCGCCCAAATTAACTTGGCGTGTTACACAGCGGGAACAAAGTGCTTGCCTAATACACCATTACACACTAACGACATGAATTTTTACACTGCTTTCGTCCGGAAATGAAAAAAAATGACGTATTCTTTATAAAATACAAAGGGATCCAAAAAAAATGTATCCACTGTTTAAAAGTCCATAACTAGCAAACTAAATGATGGAGTTGTCTCATCTATGGTAGTGTAATACTTTGTAGTTCCGGCAATCGCCACACAGGCGTTGTATTGCGTTGCTTTGTTTTGTCAGATGACAGTCGCCAGACAGTCAGTGTTTTGTTCTTAGTTGCATCTAGTTACTCGAGTAAACATGGCTGATGCAAGGCTTCCATTCGATGAAAAAAATTGTTCAAATGGCTCTGAGCACTATGGGACTTAACTTCTGAGGTCATCAGTCCCTTAGAACGTAGAACTACTTAAACCTAAGTAACCTAAGGACATCACACACTTCCATGCCCGAGGCAGGATTCGAACCTGCGACCGTAGCGGTCGCGGCGGTTCCAGACTGTAGTGCCTAGAACCACTCGGCCACCCCGGCCGGCTACATTCGATGAAAGGAAGTCAATTCTGAATTGGTATTTTAAGTACGAAAACATTAATGAGATTCAACGTCAATAGCTAAATGAGTATCAAACAGAGCCACCGATACGTGTAACGATTCGTCGCATTCGAGACAAATTTTAAGCAGAAGGCTGTGTTAAAGATGTACACAAACAACGATCTGGATGACCTGTAACAGTAACAAATCCAGCTAACTCCCGTCGTGTGTTACGACACTTCACTCGCTCACCACAGAAGTCTGTGAGACAGTGTGCCCGTGAAACTGGAGTGATTCGCTCAAATGTTCGGCGAATTTTGAAGACAGCAAAGTGGAAGTGCTACTTCCCACGATTACTACACGCAATGAACGAGGACGACCCAGATCGAAAAATGGAGTACTGCGAGTGGTTTACTAACATGGTGCGCAACGATGAAGAGTTTACAGAGATGATTGTGCGGTCTGATGAGGCACAGTTCAAACCCAATGGTACAGTAAATCTCCCCAATTGCATCTACTGGGCCGCCGAAAACCCAAACGTCCACGTAGACAAAGCCGTGAATTTGCCAAGAGTAAATGTGTTGTGTGGGTTGCCTTACCGGGGCTTGATTGGGCCATTCTTCTTTGATGGCACAGTTACCGGTGAGGTGCACCTTCAGAAGCTTCAGATATCCATTTTACTTGCAATCCGAGACTTGCATGGAGACGGAAGAGATTACTTTCAACAAGATGGTGCCGCAACCCACTACCAATCGTGTTAGGCCGTATCTCGACGAAAATCTACCAGGAAGATGGATAGATGAGGTGCTTTGGAGTATCCACCACGTTCCCCAGACCTAACTCCTCTGGACTTTTACCCGTGGGGAACGATAAAGGCCGTCGTTTATCGACAAAAGCCACGCACATTGGATGAACTTCGAGAATCCAACGTACATTCATGTGCAAATATCCAACTGAACACGTTGCAGTCAGCAGTTCGTGCTGTAGTTCGGCGGCATTGTTTGTGTGTGGATGTTAATGGTGACCATTTCGAACACCTACCGCGCAATGTTTAAGTTGGACTTTAAGCTACATTTTCACCAAAAATGAGACAACTCCGTCTATTAGTTTGCAATTTATGGACTTTTAAACAGTGGACACAATTTTTGGACCCCTTTGTATATAAGAAGACTCTGCCACTTGCGCACGTTTCATGGCAAACAGTCGATATCTCACAACCAAATGTTTACTCTGTGGTGGAGTGTGATTTTTTTTTTGAAACTATGTAGCAGAACAAGATATTGTGCGAAAGGAGAACTCGACTGGGATCCTTAGAATTTGATCGGGAGTGCTCTTACTGCGTAACATATGCTGTCACGATCAACTATCACAGGTCTATTTTCGGCTTTACCTCTCGCCTCGCAAACTTAACCTGACAATAATTTTCGAAACAGCGAACACTCTGTGGCAGAGCAGCAGATTCATCCTCGAAACAGTTCCATAGCGAAGCTACTCAAATGTTACCCACGAGGCACCTGTGATCAAACCAAGTCTACTTTGGGAAGGTGCAGAAGCTGTGTACCCTAGGTCTCTGGTCTGTTGACTGGACAAAGATGACATTTCAGTTCACTTTTGAAAGGGGGTAATCGAACAGGCATTTGTATCTACACCCTACTTCTGGTAACACTATTTGATTCCCCCTACCCTGTTCCACTCGCGGTTGCCACGTGGTAACAATGTTTGTCGGTAAGTCTCTGTACTAGCTCTAATTTACTCTGGGAAGGTGTATCAACAGTGTAGAGTGGGTCTTTCGAGGAGCGAAGTGTTCCTGATGACTTAACAAAAAGCACAGGTCACTCCTGTCATCAAGGCCGGTCATCGAACAGACATTTGAGTATCCATCATACTACGCAAGTCACTAAATGGTATGTGGTGGAGGGTACTTAACTAACTGAACCCCGCTATATATTTCCATTCGCGAATGACGTGTGGTAACAATAATTGTCAGTAAGCCCTATGTTGGTTCTAATGACTCGAATTTTTCCATTGCCGTTACGTGAGGTGTATGTGGGAGGAAGTAATATGTTGTCTGACTCTTCCCGGAAAGTACTCTTTCGAAATTTCAACAATAAATCTCTCCGTGAAGCACAGATCCTCTGATATAATGAGTGCCAATGAAGATTTTGTCATCTCGGTAACGTTCTCGCGCAGAGCAAACAATTCCGTGTCGAAACGCGCCCCTCATTGTTGGATCTTCCCTGTCTTCTCCAACCAGTAAGGATAACATTTTCTGTATCCAGAAAGGCCCGTACAGGACCTGCAACATGCGGTCGTGCATTATCCTGCTGAAATGTAGGGTTTAGCAGGGATCGAATGAAGGGTAGAGCCACGGTTCATAACACATCTGAAATGTAACGTCCACTGTTCAAAGTGCCGTCAATGCGAACAAGAGGTGACCGAGACGTGTAACCAAAGGCACCCCATACCATCACGCCGGGTGATGCGTCAGTACGGCGATGACGAATACACGCTTCCAATGTGCGTTCACTGCGATGTCACCAAACACGAATGCGACCGTCATGATGCTGTAAACAGAACCTGGATTCATCCGAAACAATGACGTTTTGCCATTCGTGCACCCAGGTTCGTCGTTCAGTACACCATCGCAGGCGCTCCTGTCTGTGATGCAGCGTTAAGGGTCACCGCAGCCATGGTCTCCGAGCTGATAGTCCATGCTGCTGCAAACGTCGTCGAACTGTTCGTGAAGATGGTTGTTGTCTTGCAAACGTCCCCATCTGTTGACTCAGGGATCGAGACGTGGTTGCACGATCCGTTACAGCCATGCGGATAAGATGCCTGTCATCTCGACTGCTAGTGACACGAGGCCGTTGGGATCCAGCACGGCGTTCCGTATTACCCTCCTGAACCCACCGACTCCATATTCTGCTAACAGTCATTGGAATCCGACCAACGCGAGCAGCAATGTCGCGATACGATAAACCGCAATCGCGATAGGCTACAACCGACCTTTATCGAAGTCGGAAACGTGATGGTACGCATTTCTCCTCAGTACACGAGGCATCACAACAACGTTTCACCAGGAAATGCCGGTCAACTACTGTTTGTGTATGAGAAATCGGTTGGAAACTTCCCTAATGTCAGCACGCTGTAGGTGTCGCCACCAGCGCCAACCTTGTGTGAATGCTCTGAAAAGCTAATCATTTGCATATCACAGCATCTTCTTACTGTCGGTTAAATTTCGCGTCTGTAGCACGTCATCTTCGTGGTGTAGCAATTTTAATGTCGAGAAGTGTAACTTCTGGCTTACCCACAAGGGAGTGTACCACGGCCATTACTTTCCACAACATACAAAGTGCAATGGGTATCAATGCAGATATTTCTACTGGTGTCTGAGGACAGTAATGAACAACATTACATCAGTGTTTACGTCATTTGCAGACTGATTCATCTGGCCATTACATGTCGTATGTTGTTAGGGTGGTTAGTACCTCCAAGTTCATGTGACAAGAGAAAGCTTATTTTGCCCTGGGCAGTAGGTCAGGTGTTGAAGTGTGAACACTTGGCCGGAAACGATTAGTCTATACTGACAGACGCAGTCCAGTTAGTAGTGCAGTACAACCGTGCAGGTAGTACAGTTTGTGAAGTGTTTGTGAGAAAACTGTTCGATGCAGATTAAAAACAACCAACACGATGTGTACATATTACGGTACCACTTAGTAAAATATTTGCACTTTACTTGTTACAACCTGTATATAAATGACACCGTAACAACATCGGAAGTTCCATGAGGCTTTCTGCGGGTGATGATGTTTCATACAGAGAAGTGTTAACTCTAGAATGTATTAGCGAAATGCAAGAAAACTTGCAGACTGTTGGTTCTTGGTGCAGGGAGTGACGTAGATAAATGTAACTATTGTGTATAGATACATAGAAAGACCCACTGTTGCATGACTACACGATTGTAGAACAATCACTGGAAGAAGTTAGTTTCATAAAATGTCTAGGGGTACGTGTGTGGAATGACCACATAAAAGTAATCGTAGGAATGTAGATGTCGGACTGAGATTCACTGCAAGAATCCTCAGATAATGTAGTGCATCACCAATGGAGGTAGCTTACAAGAACCTCGTTCGACCAATCCTTGAATATTGCTCGTCAGTCTGGAATCTTTACTAGATAGGACTGATAAAGGAAATTAATGGGATAAAATAAAAGGAAACCAACAGCATGTAACTTAAAACTATTCCTATAATGGTATTTTGTACAAATAAATTGGCCTGGTCGACTTCGCAAAATATTACAAGACAGTAATCACAGTAGTCATGATAGAAAGAAATGTATTTGAGAAGAGTACAAATAGATGGGGATTAGCACTTCCTTTAATTCTGAGATACACAGGGTGTTACTGGTATACTTGCAGATATTTTGGTCACTGGCTCCCTGATATGTACCCAATCTAGAGCGTTAGTTGATTTTCCTCTGCATCTAACAGTCTTCCTGCAAACACGTCACATAACTACCTGAAGTTTTCTTCACAGTAGTAACTGCACTACTAACAATGGAACCTCCCCATCGCACCCCCCTCAGATTTAATTATAAGTTGGCACAGTGGATAGGCCTTGAAAAACTGATCACAGATCAATCGAGAAAACAGGAAGAAGTTGTGTGGAACTATGAATAAAATAAGGAAAATGTACAAACTGAGTAGTCCATGCGCAAGATAAGCAACATGAAGGATAATGTGAGCTCAGGAGCGCCGTGGTCCCGTGGTTAGCGTGAGCAGCTGCGGAACGAGAGGTCCTTGGTTTAAGTCTTCCCTTTTGCAAAAAGTTTAATTTTTTATTTTCAGACAATTATTATCTGTCCGTCCGTCCGTCCGTCCGATGCGAGGAAACTGCGCCGTAGTATGGGGACGCTACACCTAAACAAACATCGAAACAAAACATATGTTTTGACAGATCGCAGGGAAAACTGTGCGACTGTGAAACTGTCGCATTCATTTGTTGCAGTTTATGTGACAAACTCTAATGTTTTCGTCACGTTTTTAGGATTGATTATCACATCCACAAGAAAACCCAATTCGGGCAAGGTAGAAGAATCTTTTTACCCATTCGCCAAGTGTACAAGTTAGGTGGGTCGACAACAAATTCCTGTCATGTGGCGCACATGCCGTCACCAGTGTCGTATTGAATATATCAGACGTGTTTTCCTCTGGATGAATCGGTTGACCTATGACCTTGAGATCAAATGTTTTCGGTTCCCAATGGAGAGGCACTTTCTTTCGTCTACTAATCGCACGGTTTTGCGGTGCGATCGCAAAACACAAACACTAAACTTATTACAGTGAACAGAGACGTCAATGAACGAACGGACAGATCATAACTTTGCGAAAATAAAGGAAGTAAAGTTTTCACTCGAGGGAAGACTTGAACCAAGTAACTCTCGTTCCGCAGCTGCTCACACTAACCACGGGACCACCGCGCTCCTGAACTCACACTATCATTGATGTTGCTTATCTTGCGCATGGACTACTCAGTTTGTATATTTTGCTTATTTTTTTCATACTTCCACACAATCTCTTCCTGTTTTCTCGATTGATTTGTGTTCAGTTTTTCAAGGCCTATCCACGGTGCCAACTTATAACTAGATCTGAGGGGGGTGCGATGGGGAGGTTCTCTTGTAAGTGGACTACAGCTGCGGTGTGGACTGACTGTTTTGCGTCCATGAGTCCACACTGCGACGTCTGACCTCGGCCCAGGGGAAAATAAGCATCAATGCTCTTGTGACATGTTCTTGGAGGTACTGACCAATCTAAAAACATAGTACTCCTAACAGCTATAATCATAATCTACAAATAAAATAAATACTGATGTATTGTTGTTCAGGGAACTGTCATCAGTCACCAGTAAAAATATCTGTACTTATATCCATAAGACCCTGTATATTTCAAATTTTACTAATTATTCAGTCGTTAATATAGCAAAAGTTTCTCTGTTGCAGCTTCTGACGTTCCACGAGGCAATTTAACAAATGAAAATTTGAGAAAAATTCTACATCATCGTAACACATTTCAGACTCTCATTTATTTGGCAGAGACTGCCGGAATGAAAAATACTTTTTTTACGAGTGTGGCGTACGTCAGAACAACCGAATTAAAATTTAATTAAGCCCAACTTCGGCTGTATCATATTCTATCCGGCGCATTTGGCTAATCCGACCTTGTCCCGCTTAATTCACAAACAAACTTGCCACCGCTCCTCCCTACGACGTTACCCTGTTGCGGAATTCGCTAAAATTAATGCATGAGTCCAGCGAGCTTCAGGGCCACAATTGCCGTCCTAATATCGTTATTGCCTTTCGGTTTCGTTCAGTGCCCAACGCTCTGCAAAGTTTCATTATATTCAAACAAAAGTTACTCATTGTTATGCAAATGCAATTTGCTATAAAAGCAATTATATTCGTTTGTAGTTCCATGAATTTTTGATCACAAATGTCTTCTTTAATGGGCAACATTTTCTCATAATGTGATTACACTACTGCAAACATGTACGTAAATGGAAAAAAATGTGTATTTCGTGTTTAACAAAAATTCTTAAAAGGCACTGAAAGCACACAGAAAAATAGAGATCATGACTCATGGATGTTAACGAATTCAGCAATAGTGTGTAAAATAAACCAGTAAATACCGGCCGCGATTGGAAGCCGCGAGGTCTAAGGCGTATTGCCACGTTTCGCGCGGCTCGCCCCCGTCGGAGATTCGAGTCCTCCCTCTGGCATGGTTGTGAGTGTTGTCCTTAGCGTAAGTTAGTTTAAGTTAGATTAAGTAGTGTGTGAGCTAGGGACCGATGACCTCAGCGGTATGGTTCCATAGGAACTCACCACAAATTTCCAAATAAATTCTGTGACGCTAGTGATGACAGTAGCACTTCGAGAACAAAAAAGGTGCCGTACCAATACTTGTTCACATCAGTAGAAACGGAAAATCTAACTGTCACTCAACAGCTTTGTTCTTGAAGACTAATTACACTGGGACGTTACACAATTTGTTGGACGCTGTCGCAACGCACATTATAAAACGTAAGAGAAATGCAAGTGTATATTCATACCATCATCGCATAGGGAGAAGTATGAATACCGAGTTTTGGTGTTCGTTAGCATGTAGCAATAGTGGGAAAGTTTCATGTTTTTCTTATAAGCCAATGATAGCTTATGTATGCTTGAAAAATCACGATACGGAAGTGTTGCGTTGTTCGACGAGAATTTATCTGTGAATTTGGATGTTGTACTCATTCTACGAATAAATCCAAAAGTGTTACAAATAATTTCTGAAGGGCACGCATCAGTGAATAACCCTGATAGTACCAACACATTTTTAACAACGTATACAATGAACTTTGTGAGGGTGGGGAAGGGGGGGGCTTTATGACCACCACAAAAAATTAAGAAATACAAATTTCTTTTATTTTTGTTGACTTATATAAACAACATACTTTCTAAAGATATACTGACATGTAACAAGGGTTCAGAATCTAAAAGTACCTTTTAATGCTATGACGTACTGAATAAGACATTCATTTTAAAAAGGCGTATCTGCTACAAGAGGGACGTGGAGACTTTATGATCACCTCAATTGCACTTCAATTTTTTGATTAAGTTTAACTGAAATATTTAAAACATATAGGGCTATAGAACTTGGTACGTGTGGCTTACAATATCTACAAAACTGGGCATGAAGTGCCTCAACACCTACCAGTGGCATTGCTACGGTTAAAAACAACGGTATACAGAAACTGTAGCCCTATAACGGCATTAATATGGAGGAACCAGAGCGCAAAGAAATGTCCCAGTATTGATGTAACTAACAAAGGAATAACGTCACCAAAACAAAAATCGATTATTTATTGTGACCTTGTAGGGAACAAGAGGGTTTTGGCTGGGGATGTTCTGGTTATTGAAGCCGTCGAGCATTAAAAATCTGAAAATGTAAGACCACAGCTCAGCTGTGTAATAGGAATTTTCAGTGGGGACATAAATGCAACTATGTAATAAGCATTGTATAAAACGGAAAGTGTCATGACCAATTTGTTGGCTTCGCCGCCTCACGACATGCTTAATAAAACTGGCAAGCCCCAGGTACACTAAAACAAACTGTGTTTTTTAATACATTTGAATAAAATCGATATCAAAATATGTTACAGTCAATATGACACTGTTTAAAACCTGAAATAGCACAGAAAAGAATATTTTATTAAGTGAACTAAGGGTACTTGCCACAGATGTCTGGATGGCATTTAACAAAATGTGAAGCTTCTACTTACCGAATCCAGTTCAGGCAGGACAAGGGTTTTCTTAATACTACTACAAGAACATTTTGCTACAAGAATATGTTTTATGCTTACCTGACTTACAGAAGTTAAAATTGGCATGGAATTCCACCAAGGATTAACTGTGGAAACAAGCCTACCCCGTATAGGTGAAATTACGCAAATGTTAGTGGAATATAACACAAATACTTTGAAATTAAATAATAGAGATCAGAAATGACAGATAACGCTTCATATTGTCAGTAAAAAACTTGTTGCAACAACTGAAAATCATACCAACTGTTCAAAATCGCGACTGTAATTCTCAGTGCATGGATTACAACGAAATCCATCAACAGAACTGAACTTTAGACCCGAAAATACTGAATCTCATTGCTCCCACTTACCTGTTTGAGACAGAGTGACCATACGTCACTTTTGTTCAACAATATCAAAACTCTACTGTTGGTTGTTGACAAATTGTAGTAATCTTCAACGAATCGCGTTTACTCCTGTATCAAACAGCTCGGCCTCAGCATGTCCAAAGAATAACTTTGAAGACTATGTGGACTGATCGATTTAAAACACATAAACTGACTTCACATAATATCACAAGAGGGGCAAAAACTTGCATTGTCCATCTTAAGGGACTTCCTGTGTCTCTACTAGTGCTAAACTCAGTAAATGAAAATGTATTGAAAGCGTCGAATTAATTACTCACTCAGTTATTTAGGTAATATTTGATGGATAATAATTTACTTGGACACTTTGGAACAGGTTAGTGACAATGGTGACTTCTGGAAAAGCAGTGTATGGATTCAGTTGGTGTGTACAATGTTCAGAGAAGTATGTCTCCTTATATTATGTTTAAATACTCAACAAAGAATGTCACTGTTTAAATAAAATATGTGAGGAAATGGAATTAAAGAGTTTTACTTCTGTACCATCACTACAAAAATCAAAGAGTAATGGATGTAAGTGAATGTTGATTAGTTTTATAAGATAGTGGAATGAAGAGTTAGTGAGTTATGTTCCTTTTTCTAGCTCCTGTTAAGATTAAAGGATGAGTGTTCTTGGTTTTAGGTGCATGAAATTTGCCGCGCATAGAAAGAGGCGTAGCTTCACTAAATGATAATGAAGTCTTGGAACTGAGCATCTCTGTGAAAGCACCAGCAGCGTGTAAGGTTTCTGGTCAGATATCATGTGCTTTCCTTTATCTGCTTAATGAATAAATTAAACTATAAAAGGTTTACTGCTAATCAGTAGAGGGAGCAACGTCAAAAGAACCTAAAGGGATTTGTTCCACATGAGCAAGCCAGACTCAGAAACAGGCCAATAGTCACTCAAGGTAGCTCATGTCGTCTAGGAATGTGAGAAAAGAACTTTGCTCTCAAGGGCATAACATTGGGATCGCGACATTTGCTAGTTAGCAATTGGAATAAATACTGTATGTACGATACAGAAATAACAGAAAAGTGCAATGATCGGAGGTGGGGGGGGGGGGAGGGGAGGACGTGGTTCCTGGTATATCATTGTTGCAAAAAATTAAAATTCATTGGTATTGGAGCTTGTTTTCCCTGTTGTCTGTCGTTTCACTCATTATTACGGCACGATATCGGTGGATTTATTCAGAAACTCTTCCGATGTGGGATTTTTCTTTGATAATTAACGTTTTCTGAAAGCAAGTTTTGCAAAATCGACAAACGTGTGTCACTCTGTCAAATTCAGTTACATGCAAGACACATCATGTATTTTAGATACATTGTAATTTTCGACAATACAATAATCTCTTTCACTTTGAAAACAAAATATTTAATAAGAAGGCTTGCAATAATTATATCAGAATTCAAAAATATGCTTTGCAAAGCTGTTTTTTGTGTTAAAGATATGCATTGAACAGCATTCATTTTTATCTATGGTTTCTACGCCATCTTTAGTAGACGTATGTCCACAAGACATCATGAATTGTGTAGTAAATTGTGTAGGAGATGGCTGGCAGTTGCATATTCGTTGGAAAAAACTATTGGAAAAAGCAGAAATAAATCGTGTATTTGCTGATAATCTGCCAACTGTGTTAAGAATTAGTAGAGTGTTACCTTCGCAGCTGTTAATCAAAACGTAGCAAGTGATTGAGACGAGTTCCTTTCAGTGCACCAACAGTTTTCAAACTTTTCTTGGACAGCAGGGAACCACTTTCCCCAAGTGCGATGTAGCCATGGACCCAGCTATAGGGGATGGACGTGTTGTGAGGTGTCTAGAAAGTTGTCACTGACAAGGTGAAAGTGGATATGGTGGTCTTGTTCATTTTGGTGGTTCTTTTGAAATAAAAACTTTATAAACCAATGCGTTAGTTGAAGTTCCCCTAAGTTACTACATACATTCTTCTACAACATTTTGTTCCAGCTCAAGCACCTTCCAGCGGCAAGCAGGGCGTCAGTGGTCAGACGTTGGGAGGAGTGATTAAATAGCTGACACATGGGCAGTCTCGCAGCTGGGCCTTGGCCTACGTGTACGTACTGCCCTGCTCAAGCACCTGTGGGCAGTAGAGGCCAAGAGACACGCTCACCACAGAAGATGCGCATTAGGGTTGCCTAGCAGGCAGCATATTATACTTGTGCCAGCCCTTGAACGAGCTGATGAGTGATTGCAGGTGCCCTTTTATTGGAACAACTTGATCTGGAAGACATAGTCTTCTGAAACGGGAGGAAGTTTCTTGAAGCGCCCAAAATTTCCTCGTTCCTTTAATAACTGTTTTAGGATCACTTTCTTGGGTGTTAATGAATATATGAGGGGCAGTCAAATAAAAATCGAACATCTGTACAGTGGAACCATGGAACAGTTCCATTCAAAAGTTATCACCACACTGATTAAGACAGGCAGCCCACTGGAAGAGGAGACCATCAGTTCCTGTTTCCTACAATGTGGTCGGGCGCTGATTGATCCACAACCGTACCCACTTCAGCACTTCTTTGTCATACTGAAACTGACGTCCAAACATATCTCTTTTCAGGTAGCCAGAACTCTTAAAATCGCACATGAAGGATCCCTGCTGTACAGAGGATGTTGTAGTGTTTCCCAACCAAATCGATGAAGGTTAGCCTTTGACCGATTCTCAGAGCAGTGGTGGGTGTTACACTGCAACAGAAGGATTCCGTTTGACAGCATTCCGATAGCCCTAGGGCACGCGGCACAGTGGAAACATCCCACATCTCTCCTACCAAAGAAATCCAAAGCTCGTCACACAAGTTCTGATAAGGTCATGACCAACATATCTTCGACTGCTGCGGCACTCCGCTCATTGAGTTCTTCGAGTGTGGTGCCAGAATCAATGTGCAGCAATAAGAAGACTGCTTGGAGACATTGCAATGCACGATAAAGTCAATACTCCCGTAATGTTCTCAGACGGAATCACCCTGTTGGGACGGCCGGAGTGGCCGAGCGGTTCTAGGCGCTACAGTCAGGAACTGCGCGACCGCTACCGTCGCAGGTTCGAATCCTACCTCGGGCATGGATGTGTGTGATGTCCTTAGGTTAGTTAGGTTTAAGTAGTTCTAAGTTCTAAGGGACTGATGACCTCAGAAGTTAAGTGCCATAGTGCTCAGAGCCATTTGAACCATTTTGAACCACCCTGTTGGACGATAGCGGCCACCCCCACACTGCCAACTGGACGGAGGCTACACTTCAGCGATTCGGTTGGGAAACACCACAACATCATCAAGACAGCCTGGATTTGTCACCATGTGATTTTCACATCTTTAGTGACCCAAAGAATGACACGCATGGACTTCGGTTTTAGTTGGATGAGGAAGTGCAACAGTGATTGCAGCTGCGGATCCGTCAGCGAACGACTGCGTTCTATGAAAGTGGAATTGACTGCCTCGTCTCTCAGTGGGATAAATTTTTGAACGGGTGTGGTGGTGACTTCTGAAAGGAACCAGCCCATGGTGCGGCCTAAGTGGCCGTGCGGTTCTAGGCGCTGCAGTCTGGAACCGAGAGACCGCTCCAGTCGCAGGTTCGAATCCTGCCTCAGGCATGGATGTGTGTGATGTCCTTAGGTTAGTTAGGTTTAACTAGTCCTAAGTTCTAGGGGACTAATAACCTGAGAAGTTGAATCCCATAGTGCTCAGAGCCATTTGAACCATTTTTGAACCAGCCCATGTTCCTCTTGTGACTGCCTCATGTATATGGTTCAAATTGCTCTGAGCGCTATGGGACTTAACTTCTGAGGTCATCAGGCCCCTAGAACTTAGAACTACTTAAACCTAACCAACCTAAGGCCATCACACACATCCATGCCCGAGGCAGGATTCGAACCTGCGACCGTAGCAGTCACGCGGTTCCAGACTGTAGCGCCTAGAACCGCTCGGCCATCCCGGCTGGGCGCCCCATTTATAATGATAGTGTTTGGTTGAGACTGTCTTTATGGTTGAGGTGTCATACCTTTGTTATGGAATGTCGGTGTGTCGAGACTGTGTACGATGGGATATGTGATTGCTGGACAATTGTACGTGGTCTGGTGGCAGTGATACGCACCTTCCTTGGGCGGGACGTAGCCGTGCACCTCGCAGTAGGTGCCGGGCGTGTCGAGCGGCGTGTAGAAGGTGGCGGCCGAGGAGGCGGAGGCAGACACGGAGGCCCTGTCCCGGTCGTGGTCGTGGTCGTGGTCGCGGTCGCGGTCGCGCTCCCCCGGGGGCGGCAGCGAGATGGTGGCGGGCCCGGGCCCAGGTGGCGGCGGCGGCAGCTGCTGCAGCTGCAGCTGCTGGTCGCGCCGGCACTTGGCGCAGCGCCGCATCTCGGCGCGCACGCGCAGCAGCCACACCATCCCGAAGAGCGCCATGACGGCCGCGCGCGCCCCATTGCCGCGGCTAGGCGCCCACGGGCCGACGCCCGCACACGGCCGCACCATGCCTCACCATCGGAGACCGCTGCCGCTGCGGACCACGCCAAGCCACTCACCCTGTGGCCCAACCACTCCTAGGACGACGAGCGACCACAGACGGGCGGTCAGCTGGTGCCTAATATGGCCAGCTTGAACCTCGGTGTGCAAGGACTGGCAAATGGTCCTACGTTGTTTACATGGCTTCTGAACTCAGAATCTACTTCCTCCAAACTTCATCATCAGTTTGGAGGGGTCTGAAACAATCAATTTGGCTACAATCCCAATTTACATGTGTCCTGCTGACCGGTGATCAGTAGATATGGCACCTCAGGCAGCCTCATCTCAAAACCCCGTCCTGGTATGTGACTGAATGCGTTGTTTGGAGGTCTGCCATTCATCCTGCAGACTCAATAACCTATCCTCTAAAAGTGAACCTCCTGTCCAAATGGCGACCATTCTACCACGAGTCTCCATGACCCTTCATATCTACGACTCAGTCTGCTGACCAAGGCTTCACATTTGCACTTGTAAATTCAATGATCTCCCCTTTCTGAGACTGAACCTGCTGTCAGATGCCCGAGCATTTTCCTGCAACGTCAACCATCTTGCTTCTTCTGAGATGATGTCCGTTGACTGACACATGAAAATTGCGCCTGTATGCTCAATAAACTCTCATGTCTGATATTGAGTCAGGTGTCTCAACCTTAATGTTTGTACCTGCAAGCACAATGGCCCCTCCTCTTCTTTAACTGAGTGTGCTGTCTGAGGCTCTTTTATTCTACCAGTAGACTCAACGAGCTCATTTCGTCTGACATTGGGTCTGCTGGCTAAGACGTCACCATTCTACCTACAGACCCAACAAACTTCTCCTTTTCTGAGCCTGCTGTACGAATACTGACCAGAAGCTTCCTGGCAGATTGAAACTGTGTGCTGGACCGAGACTCGAACTCGGGACCTTTGCCTTTCGTGGGCAAGTGCTCTACCATCTGAGCTACCCAAGCACGACTCACGCCCCGTCCTCACAGCTTTACTTCTGCCAGTTCCTCATGATAGAGCACTTGCCCGAGTTCGAGTCTCGGTCCGGCACACAGTTTTAATCTGCCAGAAAGTTTCATATCAGCGCACACTCCGCTGCAGAGTTAAAATCTCATTCTGAGTACTGACCAGTCTGCCAGCAGCCTCAATGAGATCTCATGTCTGATACTGAATCGAGCTCAGCTATTCTTCCTGCAGGTACAACAGCTCCTCCTGATTGAGTGTGCTGTCTGAGGCACTGTTCTCTAACCAGCAAAAGATCTTTCCTTGTCTGAAACTAGGTTTCCAGGCTGAGTCTTGATTATTCTGCCTACAGATTCAACGAAACTCTCCTCCTCTGGGACTGAGCCTTCTATCCGAGTCTCGACCGTTTTGCCTGCAGACTCAATAACCTCTCGTGTTTGATAGTGCATGTAGTTTCTGAGGCTCACCCATTCTACCTGCAAGCACAACGACCCCTCCTCTTCTGTAACTGAGAGTGCTGTCTGAGACTCTATCAAATGCTAGCAGACTGAACGATCTCTCCTTACTTGAGATTGGGTCTGCTGGCTGAGGCTTGAGCTTTCTGCCTACAGACTAAAGACTACCTCTTTCTCTCAGATTCAGGCTACCCTCCAAGTCTCTACCACGTTGCCTGCAGACTCAGCGATCACTCGTGTCTCATATTGAGTATGCTAACCAAGGGTTGACAACTCTATCTGCAAACTGAAAGACATTTCGTGCCTGTGATTTAGTCTAGTGCCTGCGGTTTGGTCATTCATACTTCTAGATTCAGTCTTTGTCTGGGACTGAGTCTGTTGCCCAATGCTTGATCATTGTAGCTGCAAGTTCAATGTACTCTCCTTCTTTGAGACTGACTCTGCTTTCTTGACGCATGACCATTCTACTTTCAGACTCAGCGACCTCCCATTGCCTCAGAGTGAGCATTTAATGACCTCTCCTTATTTGAGACTGTACTTGATTTTCGATGACTGACCATTCGATAGCAGATTTAATGACCATGTCACTAATGTCGCCTCATGTGTCGTTCTCTGAAATATCACTATGCGCAACATAACCAGAGCTCCGTATTTACTGATCACGATTTGATGGCATAGTAAGGAAATTTTATACATTGGACCTATCAAAGTATTGATTCAGATTTTCTTGTGTAGTGGTTAAATATTCACAATATAACAAACAGTAATGGAAACAACATATAAACAATTAACACTTATACCAACAGTTTTTCCGCCCGTCTGTGGCCAACGTCCCACCCTCCATCGCTTTTGAAGAGTTTCAGTAACGTTCCTTTTGGCTCGAAGTTTTCTGTTTCGTAGTCAAGCAGCTACTAAACTATGCTGCTGTCCAGACGCGATGAGGCATTTCCGAAGAAAATGCAAATTCGTCTCCTCGATTAGGTCCATACCACTCTACTTATCGACGTCGAAGGGGACATTGTTCGTTGAGGCACGTGTACGAAATACTATGAAAACTAGTAATTTTAATGCAGAGCGGACCAGACCACTGGATACAAAATGGATAAAATAGAACATTGGTCAATGCAGGTTTCGTATTTACGAGATTTCCCGCTGACTGGTGTGAGCGCTGGGATGATTCCCATTTCGTGTTCAGATAGGCAGTATTCAATATAGTAACATGTGACGATGCTCAAAGTACCAAAGTATCAATAAACCGTTTCAGCAGCATTCAGTACATTCATTAACACTTGCGGTTTCAAGGTTTTATACCATTTCCAAATGTTTCCCTAAACAAGCGTAAATACGTAATCAATAACATAAATTCTTGTAGCAAATATTCATGATCAAAAGTTTGTACGTTTATTCTAATGAAATGCATGTAAACCTTACACTTAAATATAGAAGTGTTACATACTTCAAAATGAGTTAAAATTTGGAACTGTTAATGGAGTATGCATCTCGAATACGACTGTAGCGGTTTATTTAAATTTCGATACATTCAATACTGGCACAGCCAGAGCTCTAAAACAATAATCATTCTCTATAGAGAAGTATATAGAAGAAATTTAATGGGATGATAGGGACGAGAAAAAGTAAGGAAGACAGAAAACGGAGAATCTCAAGATATCAGAAGAGAATAAAAATCCATTCTAACAAATTAAGCGCTCACTGTCAATTAAAAAAACAGATTTCGAAGTAAAATTTACTCGTTTATTTGAAACGGTAGGCTGCTTTTACGTTCTGAACAGAAACTAAAAAATACCCAAACACTAGTATCATCTATTCTTAGAAAAAGTGTTTGAATAAGTGCTCACAAGAGTGAAAGGACATTCAAACCCCAAATGAAGGGAGCCAACAGCGGGACATTTTATCAAAATCTTTGCCCCCATTGATAACGATAAACTTCAAAGTAGAAAAACTTGAATAAAACATGAATAACGCTTCCAGACCATGTAGCGAAACAGGTGGATAGTCATTCACATACTATTAAATTTCCATTGACAAGCCACACATTATCGTGGTGCGCTGTTTTCGAGGTAGCGCAATCAAGCAATTGTTATTAGGACCAATTGCTCCAAAACCACTGACTTTACTGCCAGTGTATTCGACGTTCTGATACACCTACATCAGTAACAGAGACAAGCATAATGAGTGGGAAATCCATGAGAGTAAAAGAAGCACTATATTTCTGCCTGAGAATGGAAACACGTACGTACTTTCCACTCACTGATTCGCTATGTGTTCTAAGAATTCTGAAAACTTTATCCCCAGTTAGACCCGAAATCCTAATACATGCTGCATAATGAGGGGGTAGTGCCGATGAGAGAAGAAGCAAATCATCTTCAATGAAGTTGAGGCATATCTTGATATTTCCGCTAGTAAAATTGTAAGTCACTTAGCGGAAGAGGTTGCTGTCACAGGAGACAAAAGTTGGACTGGAAACCTAAGTAGGATTACAGATATCTGTTATTTAATGCCATGCTAGAAGAGGGAAACGAGAATACAACGGGACAACAAGACATAAATGCAAAAAATGTGCAATAATTCTACAGGCAGTGTCACTCTCCACAAAAGTCATACACACTCTACATAACGTCTCTACGCATCTGGCTTCTTTACAAACCAGGTTGAAATTTTCATAAAGGATGATTTCGCAAAATATCGGAACAAACTACTTTATATTCTTTTGCTGCACAGGTGGATGAAGAACACCCAACTCATATCTGGGCACCTCAGACGACAAGAAATTATTATAAATGAATATGTGAAATATGGTCATACTATGCCAATCTGATTCACGAGACTGACAGGTATCTAGGATAGCGGAGTCTTCGACCTGGTCTTCTGATATATTGTCGATACAGACACCTACACCCAATGTCAAAATGATGTAGTTCATCTATATAAAAACGCATAACAGTAATAATAGGAATACTATTTTATCCATTATGATTAGAGAACACCTCAGCTGTTTTCGTAAATAACCCTGTAGGAAATACTGCAGTCAGACCCAAGCTTTTTAGAAATTATTTTATTGTACCTTTACTAGTTACGGACGTGAGCCCATCGTCAGGCGTTTGCATTGCTTTCTTGGCAAGTTTTACGCCTGTGTCTTCATGAAAAGCTCTCCTTTACATATCATAAGAGAGAGGGTCGATCCAAGCTGATGCATGAGCCATGAACCAAACTAAATACGAGGGAGTGGATAAATTTGTTTACATCGGCTGCCTATTTGATATGTCAAAGAACATTCACACGTCTCTTGGTAGAACTATGACGGAAAATATAACACTAAGAATACAACACAGCTTGGTGGCTAAGCCTAGTCTTATGTTTGGTCGTGAAAACATTTCGTGTAGGACGACCAATGATGATATGAGACAACCGTTTTGTTAAATTCCTCTGGCTTATGAACGGACGAACTCACTCCTTGAAATGGAAGAAGAAGAAAATGAAATCACAACAGTCAATCTCTGAACTGCATTCATTCTCTATAGAGCGATATATAATTGCGCCAGAGCTATTGCAGTCATCAGTAATATTTTTTGAAAGACTCTTAGGAAGCTACTTTTGTGAGGCGCTGTGCTTGTAATTTTATTGGAAGAATATATTATGTTTTTAATTCAGTGAACAATGGTTTAATTTACAGAGTGAGTTCATATAATGTGGTGGATACTTACTTTCGGTAGCTTTGCACAGTGTGCTGTTTTTAAATCATTGTGTGAAACTAAGGCAAACATTTATTCCTTGTTTTTACCATGTTGCGCTGTTTCGTTAGCGGCGCCGGTAGTGACAGAATATTTTTTAACACTGTCAGGTTATACTTTCTATATTAGACTATTAATTTAAATTTCCTGGGAGTAGTGGCGTACTCTTGTAATCCAAGATACAGGGAGGCCGTTGGTTTGGAGAGATCTGGAAACAACTACAGATTCGGCGGCTTCGTGAGCTCAGAAACGACTGCGATATCTTCATCGAGCTCTGCAGATGAGCAGATGGCAGTTTGGAACTTTCGGTAAGTAATAGCTCATGGTTAAGAGAAGCCCAATGCACTATACAAAAGAATATTGGGAAACCGACGCACACGAATCAGGCTGATATACTTCTAGAGCGGAAAGATAAGTGTTTATCTTTTTGTGTGTTTTCGTAGTATATTTACTAAGTTTCGTGCATGTTTCTGTATTTAAGAAGTTTAACTTATTATTTATTTTCATTTATTTATTTATTTATTGTTCCGTGGGACCAAATTAAGGAGAAGTCTCCATGGTCATGGAACGAGTCAATACATGAAATTATAGCACGATATTAGAAACAGATAAAATGAAATATAAAAAAACATATTCAGGTGACAAGTCGTAAGTTTAAATGAAGAAAATCAACAATGTAACACTGGAATTTGCTTAATTTTTTAGCTCTTCCAGGAGCTCCTCGACAGAATAGAAGGAGTGAGCCATGAGGAAACTCTTCAGTTTAGACTTAAAAGAGTTTGGGCTACTGCTAAGATTTTTGAGTTCTTGTGGTAGCTTATTGAAAATGGATGCAGCAGAATACTGCACTCCTTTCTGCACAAGAGTCAAGGAAGTGCATTCTACATGCAGATTTGATTTCTGCCTAGTATTAACTGAGTGAAAGCTGCTAACTCTTGGGAATAGGCTAATATTGCTAACAACAAACGACATTAAAGAAAATATATACTGTGAGGACAATGTCAGAATTCCCAGATTTTTGAATAGGGGTCGACAAGAGGTTATCGAACTTACACCACATATAGCTCGAACAGCCCGTTTTTGAGCCAAAAATACACTTTTTGAATCAGAAGAATTACCCCAAAAAATAATACCATACGACATAAGCGTATGAAAATATGCGAAGTAGACTACTTTTCGTGTTGAAGTGTCACTTATTTCAGATACTGTTCAAATGGTAAATAAAGCAGCATTTAGCTTCTGAACAAGATCCTGGACATGGGCTTTCCACAACAGCTTACTATCTATCCGAACGCCTAGGAACTTGAACTGTTCCGTCTCGCTTATAATATGCCTATTCTGTCTGATCAAAATATCGGTTCTTGTCGAATTGTGAGTTAGAAACTGTAAAAACTGAGTCTTACTATGATTTAGCATCAAATTATTTTCCACAAGCCACGAACTTATTTCATGAACTACATTATTTGTTACTGTTTCAATATTACACACAAGATCCTTCACTATCAAGCTGGTGTCATCAGCAAACAGAAATATTTTTGGATCACCTGTAATACTAGAAGGCATATCATTTATATAAATAAGAAACAGCAGTGGCCCCAGCACCGACCCTTGGGGAACGCCCCACTTAACTGTGCCCCATTGGGACTGAACATCACTACCACTCTCAATATTGCGGAGAATTACCTTCTGCTTTCTGTTCTTAAAGTAAGAGGCGAACCAATTGTAAGCTACTCCCCTTACTCCATAATGGTCCAATTTCTGCAGTAATATTTTGTGGTCAACACAGTCAAAAGCCTTCGTTAAATCAAAGAAAATACCTAGCGTTTAAATAAGTGTAAATTGACTCAGTGTGTAGCGCAATACTTGCTCACTGAAAAGCCAGAAATGTAATTCACTGACGCATCAACGTCCTTTGGTGAAACATCTAGGATTTGTATTTCACTTTTTCAGTTTGTCTTGCTATGATGGATAGGATGTGTGCTTGCTGTGCTTGGATGCAGAAGGAGCTGGCCGCAGTTCGCGAACAGCTGACTGTGCCTGTAAGGCGTCCGCATTTTTTCCGACCTTACATGAGCTTCATAATTACGACACAGAATAAAATACACAGAAAATAACTCTATAGTGTTAACAGGAAGCAACTGTAATAATCTCATGTAACGAATAAGAAAACTGTATCTACCCTTGTGACGACAGGGGCATGCGTAAATGAAATAAAGTGAATTCAGTGGTTGGCTGAAGCCATACTGTGTGACTTAAAAGAAACACGGTGGGGAGAGTCACGTCATGTAAAAGCATTTATGAGAACTAAATTAACAGAGCTCTCTCGTCTCGCAGCGGGTCACGCCTATGTGTGGAAAAATAGCGAAGACGTTGCGACCTTTACGTCTGAGAAGTGAGGGCGGTACCCTTCACGCATCGTGGCGACAGACGTAAAGCGGTACTTCATATTCTTGTGAGAACTTTTGCGGGCAGAGAATTGTGCTTGTAGCTCCATCCCTCGGCGAGTGTGAATAGCCATTATTTCGACTAGGGAAAATTTTACATTCTACGGAACGCAAGAAAGTTGAGACTGAGTGATTCAGTCAAGGCCAGAGTAGGGAATTAGCGTTTTAGATCCAGCAAGGAGACAACGCCGACACAATTCCCGATTGGTAATGCACCAACGCGAATTACGTGACATTAAATGTTGAGTCGAGAGTTTGCTCACTCCAACCTGCGAACGCTTTGAGTATAGAATTTCGAGAATTGAATACTAACAAACCCTCCATTGAGTACGTGAGAGTTTGATTAGTTTAGAGATAAAATTTCATTCTCCACCAACTTAGTCCATTGAACAGCTACGACAACGTAGATGTAAATTTCACTGATGCAGATTTAATTATTTTGCTAGTTACAACATTCTCATATATAAAGAGTTAATACACTACTGCTGTTTGTGTACGAGAAATCGGTTGGAAACTTTCCTCATGTCAGCACGTTGCAGGTGTCGCCACCGGCGCCAACCTTGTGTGAATGCTCTGAAAAGCTACTCATTTGCATATCACAGCATCTTCTTCCTGTCGGTTAAATTTCGCGTCCGTAGCACGTCATCTTCGTGGTGTAGCAATATTAATGGCCAGTAGTGTAGATGTTGTTGACATATATTTTTATTTTAGGCCCGATTAAGAGCATAAAACTACCATACGCTTCAGGCAGAACTGCATCGTTCGCCGCTGAATGAACATTGAACATTCAGGCGGAATTAAAATCGAAGCTTCAGTATGAAGAAGGAGAGAAGCCATAAGGTTATGTGCACACACATTACGCTATCGTATGAGTGGCTGCCATTTTGTGACCTTAGATGCCGTAATTTTTGGTAGTTTTGACATCGCAATTCTTTTCTGCGATGTTAATGTCAGTACTTTTTTCCTATTCTTCCCATATGTGTTCTGCCTTAAAGCGGTAGTGATGGAAGTTCTCTTAGTCGACAGGCCTCCCGCGAGCAGAATATTCACGGCAGAGCCCGAAACTTCTCGACGATTGGCGAAAACAATAACCTGTCGATGGAGAGAACAAACCGCGCACCAGAGGCGGGAGCCGCAAAACGGAAACTGCAGCCAGCCGCCAATCCCAGCCCTCAGCAATCCGTTCTCCGATCCCCGAAACTCGGCCGAGACCCGCGGGATATTCGTTTCGGGGGCGAAGCGTGACGTCATTCAAGCTGGGCGCCTCGCACGAGAAACACTCCGCCGCAGACGTTCTCGGCAAACAGAGAAGGAGCGAGAATCCGCCGGCGGCAAAAATAAACACGTCGTGGCGCGCAGCTGCGCTACTGCAGAAAACTGATTCCCGAGGCACGTTCGAGCGACTTCCACGCCCGAGACGATTTCTTTATTATTTATCTGTTTATTTATTTTATTGACATTTCCCAAGAAGACGTTTCAACCGTCGTGTTTAGTAGTTGGCACGTGTACATTACAATTATCGTTCGTGAACTGAAGCCTTTAACATACAACTCTTTTGGCGTGAAAGACAGTAATGCATTGTTATTTTAGTAATTTTTTCGTCAGAAGTAAGACGGAAATATTTTTTACCTAACGCATTGTACGTTGTAACGTATACTTTCTATTAATTTCGACGTCTTGTACTTTAGGCGTAAGTAACATAACATTTTTTCATATCGTTTTTTCAAGACTACATCTAAAGATTTTTGTCAGTAGGGCCTGAACTACGCCTAAATACGACATTTCACAAACTGTTAATTCCAGGAAATTCAATGTGATATTTATCTGTTTCAGTCTAGATATTTCTCCACAGCGACCTAGCAGTTTCGACTTACAACGCTTTTCGTACGACCAATAATCTGAAAACAGGAGTTCCATCAGAAAAAGAGAAATTTTCAGAATTTTCAAACCCAAAAGTCTACAAGATTTCTTGTCAAAACCGTGCGAAATTGTAAAACGGACAAACGCGAAGAAACGTCAACATTATATTCAAAGAACACATGAAAGCATGTGAAAGCAGTCAGTCACTGTTTTACCTACATCTTAAAAATGAAGTACAAAAAGCAGAATACATTAATACAGTGTAAAGATTTTACAAGGAATATCTAAGGAACCTACTATGAGTATTTTGGAAGAATTGGAGGTATACACTCATATGAAAACTTTTCCGAACGACTTACTCAGCGAGCAAACTGATCTGAAACACAGGCCTAACTTAGAAAATTTTGTTGAATTTTATTATCCCAAGATAGGATAAACATATGAATTTACTGATAACCTACACACCAGAGACTATCTATGCAACAAACATACCATCTCTGACTCCCAGAGATAAAAAATATGTAAACTTATGGCGCCTAAGGATTCCGCCTGTGAAATAACTGTAAACAATTATTAGCAAGCTATAGCATCTACGTGAGTATAATAACAATATTTCACAACAGAAGACTCATAGCTGATCCGTGAATGCCATATGATCGTCAACTCCACCAAGGCTTACGTATAAATGTAACTTACAAAAATACGTTCTCGATCATAAGTAAGACGCAAATAAGATTCATCATTATTCACAACACGCATAGGTGCACTTGAAAATTCCACTGTAAGCCGAAACAGGCAAGTTTGTTGTTCTGAAATATGTAGCTATAAGCAAATAAATACTGCACTGCAGGTACTGGAATTGACTTCTTGTAAAACGTCGTATTTCGCGTGATAACCCTGCCGGCCCAACTGACAAAAGAAACTCAGAAGTAATATTTATATATAACTACTGAGATTCTCTTGTCAGTTGGGCCGGCAGGGTTATTACACAGAAAAACAGCGTTTTACAAGAAGTCAATTCCAGTAATTGCAGTGTAATGTTTATTTGCTTGTGAATAGAGAATCTTTATATATATATATATATATATATATATATATATATATATATATATATATATATACCGCAGTTTCGTTTCCGTTATGGGAAGGGGTGGGGCAAATAGGGATTTTCGGAAGTGCTTCCAGTGCGTTCAGGGCTTCAGAAGATGACTGTTCATACTCTGCAAGACACACAGAAAACCAATACGCATCAGTGGCTAGTACATGTCTCCAAGTCCTTAACTCGCATTACAGACGGTAGATATGGGCAGCGTTTGTGATACAGTGAACTTCAGTTCGTGTGTGCAGTTCACTGACACAAATTAACTGGGAACGTGTGACAACAAACTGCAGCAGCCCGCTTAGCAAATCTGTTCATTTGCTTGCCTATCCGCAGGCGCGAACTAATCCGATGTGTCAGTACGCTGCGAATCGGAGGAGAGGATTTAAAATGCAACTCTAAGACAGAGCAACAGACAGGTGGAAGCTGTGTTTGTAAGTATTCTGCAAACCATCATCAGCAGGATTAGCAGTGGGACATCCGCACATAGCAACAACATGCAGCAAATTACCACTGGTTCTCCGATAATATATCGTGAGACACCTACGTCCCAGTGCTAGTGAAAGCATTAAAATGAGTTACTTTTTTATTTTAGAAATCGAACTCTGAGGATGTTCTGTCCCCACACTAGACATGGTTTATATACAGGGTGTAACGGTTATAACTGCTGATATTTTTTTGGTGACTGAGGATAATGTACTGAACAACATTAAATCAGTATTTACTTCACCTATAGACCAATAATTATAGCTATTAGGAGCAGTATGTTTTTAGGATGAATAGTACCTCCATGTACATGTGGCAAGAGCAAATGGGGATTTTCGTAAATGCTTCAAGGGTTTCAGATGACGATCGTTCATACTCTGCAAGACATTAATGCTTATTTTACCCGGAGCAAGACGTCAGGTATTCAAGTGTGGATGGGTGGACACGTAATGGTTAGTATATACTGCAGACACAGCCCGCTTAGTGGTGGAGTTAGGACCGTGCAGGAAACATCAAGTAGTAATTATGTGACGTGTTCGTGGGAAGAGTGTTTGACGCCGAGAAAAACATATAACACGCTGATGTATGTACGTATTAAGGTACCATATATAGAGATATGTGCACTTATATGCATTACACCACGTATACATAATATTTCGGATATGATATTTTTGTCTGTAACTTATAAAACAATAAGTGAAAGGGATATTTATTTAGGCAGGCAAACTTAAGAAACATTACTGTTCCTGCAGAGATTGTTTAATTATTTTCGAAAAAGTTATGGCATCGAGTTGTAATTTTTTAATTAGAACAATATTTTTTTTCTACTGTGTTGCTGAAATACACTGAGCTGACTTATAATGGGACAGGAATTTGCTCATATACAGGCTTTGAAGGTAGAATGGTGGCTGGAGCTAACGTATGGGGCATCCCATTTCGGGAATCGTTAGGGAATTCAATATACAGAGATCCTCTGTGACAAGAGCAAGCCAGGAATGATAGATTTCAGGCATTATCTCTCACCACGGACAATGCAGTGGCCGACGGCCTTCATTTAAAGATTGAGAGCAGAGGCGTTTGCATAGAATTGCCAGTGTTAAGAGACAAGCAACAATGCGTGAAATAACTTCAGAAATAAATGTGGCACGTATGATGAACGTATCCGTTAGGACACTGCGGCGAAATTTGGTGTTAATGGGCTACGACAGCACGATCCACGCGAGTGCCTTTGCTAAGAGCACGAAACTGCCTGCAGCGCCTGTGCTGGGCTCGTGAGCGTAATCGGTTGGACCCTAGACTTGTCAGATGCGTCCCGACTTCAGTTGGTAAGAGCTCATGGTAGGGTTCGAGTATGGTGCAGACCCCACGAAGGCATGCACCAAAGTCTTCAACAAGGCACTGTGAAAGCTGGTGGTAGCTCAATAATGGTGTGGTGTGAACCGATCATTCACTGGAAATATTTATGTTCGGGTACTTGGAGACTGCACCCATTGATGGACTACATGTTCCCAAACAATGATAGAATTTTTATGGATGACAATGATCCGTGTCACTGGGCCACAACTGTTCCCTACTGGTTTGAAGAACACAGGGCATGTATCATTTTCAGGGGAATCTTATACCATTCTTCCTACAAAATATTGGAAAGTTCAGGTAACGGTGGTCGAGGAGGACAGCGATCACATACATTTCCCTTGAAAGTAGATCAGAAAGGGTAAGAAATATTGAGGCCTGGTGACTGTGGCGGCCAGGGAAGATGCGGAAGTTGGTCCTCGTGCTCACAAAACTAGTCTTAGACGTTGCAGGCTGCGTAAAGAGGGGCCCTGTATCTTGGAACACGGCATCACCACTGCGCAGCAAATGATGTAACACAGTTTGGACTTAACAGCCAGAATGGTCACTAATCTTTGACGGTAATGCGTCGCTGCAGAGTACCCAAGGGCCCTATGAAATACCACGAAATGACTGTCCAAACCATCAGGCAACCTCCGCTACGTTTCACTCTCGAGTCGTAAACTCGGCCGGAATATGGAAATAGTGTGAAACAAGACTCATCCGACAGGATGGCTTCCTTCCATTGCCCCGTGGTCCTGATTTTACGGTTTTAGCATCACAATGTCCATTTACGGTCATTTGCATCACTGATTACTTCGTTTTGGAATTACAGCTCGCTCTGCAGTTCTATCCTTCTGGAGCTCTCTTCGTGTTGTTGTCGTGCCGACAAGATTCGTGAGTACGACATTCAGTTCTGCAGTAACTTTTGTAGCTGTCCTCACTCATTTCTCGTCACAATCCTCTTCAATAACCGTCTGTCACTATCATACATTTTCATCCGCGTGGTGAATTAGCGGATGACATTTTTTCGCTTACCAGTATGCTGTAAAAATGCCTGTTGAAACACCAAACACGGGCAACTTTGATTACGGAAGCACCTACAGTACGATCACGAACAATTTGTCTATGGTGGAATTTGCTGACCTGCACGCATTGTGCTTGTCGCTCCATCCCTCAGCGAGTGTGTAATAGCCATTATTACGACTAGGAAAAATTTAACATTCTACGGAACGCAGGAGACTGAGTGATTCAGTCGAGGCCAGAGTAGGGAATTAGCGTTTCAGATCCAGCACAGAGACAACACCGCCGCAATTCCCGATTGGTAATGTACCAACGCGCATTAGGCGACATTAAATGGTGAGTCGATAGTTTGCTCACTCCAACCTGCGAACGCTTTGAATATAGAATTTCCCTCCATTGAGTACATGAGAGTTTGATTAGTTCAAAAGATAAAATTTCATTCGCTACCAACTTGAACAACTACGACAACGTAGATATAAATTTCACTGACGCAGGTTTAACTGTTTTGCTAGTTGTAACATTCTCATATATAGAGATACAGATTTAATAATCACATATTCAATGTCTAAATGTTAATTATTTTGTTGAAAGTTGAAAGTAATGGAATTTGCATGTTATGTATCACTTGAAGCCTGAAAGCGCCGGCCAGTGTAGCCGAGCGGTTCTAGGCGCTACAGTCTGGAACCGTGCGACCGCTACGGTCACAGGTTCGAATCCTGCCTCGGGCATGCACGTGTGTGATGTCCTTAGGTTAGTTAGGTTTAAGTAGTTCTAAGTTCTAGGAGACTGATGACCTCAGCAGTAAAGTCCCATAGTGCTCAGAGCCATTTCAACCATTTTCAACCGACTACACAGAACATTCTTCTGACCTCAGCGGTCACGTACTGCTGGCACTGAACAGGTTCTGTTCGTGGTCAAATAGATCAGCGCAAACTGCAGGCTTTGTTAGCATGCGGATTTACGTTCAAGCGCTCATTTCTCGGCGTGTCTGCTTTTGTCCAGCCACTGAAGATACGACCAAGGACTACGAAAGGTCCCTCGTAACGAAGTAAGGCTCAGCGTAGAGTGACCTCTGTGACAACAAAAATGCTGTACGAGCGTAACGAGGAATGAGTCTAGCGTGGGCTGTGAGGCAGTGAAGTTGACTCGCCACGTAGACGCGGGGTGTTACGGCCTTGCTACCGCAGCCCGTTTGTCCCGACGGTGCTATATTGTAGCAGTGGAGGCGGCGGCAACGCCGCAGTCTTATGAATAGTCAACGCGCTGGATTATGAATAAAAACTGGTTTGCCACGTCGCCAGCCCCTAGAGACGGGCGCTTGCACACTTCCCTCCCGCGCTGGCGCAGTGGTCTAACCGCGCCAGCTGGCAGTCTGGAAGACAATGCAGTTCAGCGAAAGCCTGCATGTAGCGCGAGAAATTAACTCGATTTCTGTGTAGCTACATATTATTTCCAGGTGTTCCACTCCTAAGGCTGGAACCGTGACTGATTCCGCTTCGTACCAGCAACAATTCTACATCGTATTCGCAGGTCGTTTAGAAGGCACAGTGCATTCAGAGAAATGGGGACTCTTCTGAAAAGCTCGCTTACATGAACATTCCGCCATCGGGCATGTACCTGAATATAGTCAGTTAGGCCCCTAAAATTCTGAACATTTCTAGAGGTCACAAAAGCTATGAGATACACTGTGTGAGCCCGCATCTCGTGGTCGTGCGGTAGCGTTCTCGCTTCCCACGCCCGGGTTCCCGGGTTCGATTCCCGGCGGGGTCAGGGATTTTCTCTGCCTCGTGATGGCTGGGTGTTGTGTGCTGTCCTTAGGTTAGTTAGGTTTAAGTAGTTCTAAGTTCTAGGGGACTTATGACCACAGCAGTTGAGTCCCATAGTGCTCAGAGCCATTTGAACACTGTGTGATCAAAAGTATCCGGACACCTGGCTGAAAATGACATACAAGTTCGTGGCGCCCTCCATCGTTAATGCTGGAATTCAATATGGTGTTGGCTCACCCTTAACCTTGATGACAGCTTCCATTCTCACAGGCATACGTTCAGTCAGGTGCTGGAATGTTACTTGGGGAATGGCAGCCCATTCTTCACGGAGTGCTGCACTGAGGAGAGGTATCGATGTCAGACGGTGACCCTGGCACGAAGTCGGCATTCCAAACCATCCCAAAGGTATTCAGTAGGATTCAGGTCAGGACTCTGAACGGGCCAGTCCATCACAGCAATGTCATTGTCGTGTAACAACTCCACCACAGGCCGTGCATTATAAACAGGTGCTCTATCGTGTTGAAAGATGCAATCGCCATCCCCGAATTGCTCTTCATCAGTGGGAAGCAAGAGGTGCTTAAAACATCAATGTGGGCCTGTGCTGTGATAGTTCAAATGGCTCTGAGCACTATGGGACTTAACTTCTAAGGTCATCAGTCCCCTAGAACTTAGAACTACTTAAACCTAACTAACCTAAGGTCATCACACACAGGATTCGAACCTGCGACCGCAGCAGTCGCGCGGCTCCGTACTGAAGCGCCTAGAACCACTCGGCCACTCCGGCCGGCCTTCATCGAAAAGCTGCCGACCTCTTGAGCAGGAGTTAGATCCCTAAATGTTCGACGTGTTCATAAAAAATTAATACGTTCCCAGGAAAAAACGACACTTCAGCAGGTAACCGCATTGTATTGACTTATCTTAGATAACATGAATGCCAAACACAAGTAAATAGACCAATATGGCTGAAACTTGGTATGCGTTCTTTCCAAAGATGCTACTAACTAAACATGACCTCGATATGCGCCGCTGGTGCCATCCCTCGGACTTTGCACAGATGATGAGCCAAAACATTATGACCATCTGCTTAATACCTTGTTTATCCGTCGTTAGAGCGAAATACATCACTCATTCTGCGTGTCAGGGATCCGACAGTTTGTTGGTAGGTTTGTGGAGGTACGTGGCATTAGATTTCTCCGCACAGGTCACCTAAGTCTCATAAATAACGGGCCGCTGATTAGCGTATGCAGTGATGGCGCCCGATAGCGATCCAGATGGGTTCCATAGGGTTTACATTAGACGAATTTGGTCTCCGAGACATCAACATTAGTTCCTATATGCTCTTCAAAGCACTGCAGCACGGTTCTGGCTCCGAGACACGGACAATTATACTGCTGAAAGATGACATGCCCGTCAGGGAAGATATCAAGCATGGAGGGACGCAAATGGTTCGCAGCTGTCAGGCCCAATGCAAGCGCAGGAAAATGGTTGCCACTGCATAATACTGCTCCGACCAGCCTGCGTCCGTGGCGAGCTGCACGTTTCGAACCGCCGTTCACATCGACGATCACGTTTGTGGAGACGACCACCGACCTGATGCAGCAAAATTGTGATTCGTCCAAAGAACCGAGACGTTTCCATTGCTCGACGGTTAAATCCCGATGGTCCCGTGCACAGTGCAATCGCAGTTGACGATGTCGTTCATATGTGAACACGTAAGGCTCGTCTGCTGCGGAGCTCCATCTTCAACAATGCACCATGAACGGTGTGCTTGGAAACACTTGTACGTGCTCCGGTATTGCGCTTTTTCGGCGGTGAAGCTATACATGAACATTATTGAGCTTATTTGGCATGCCTCGCAACGTGCCGTTCAGTAGAGGTTTCCACCCCGTCATACGCTTACGGATTTATAGACAGCCCTGCAGGATTCATGGTGTCAATGCCCTCTAGCACTATTTCAGACGTTAGTAGAACCAACGTCACGTCGTGTTGCGACAATTTCACGTGCTCGCGGTGACCCTATACGATATTAGGCAGGTGTACCAGTTTCTTTGTCTCTTCGTGTATAATGAAAAGAATTAATAAACTAAGATTCGAATTAAATGGTCAACAGTCTCCTAACTTTTTTACCGTGATATTATTCCCGTGTTTCTTCCAAAACAGCAAAAAAATAAAATAAAAATAAAAATATGGGGCAAGTTCAGTGATCTTATTCTACTACCAAATAGAATTAACCTCTGCGCTGAAAAAAACGATCAATATAGAGTTAATTTTTTATACAGGCAGCGAGGAGGACTAAATCGACAGTAAAAGACACAAATACCATTTTTGAATAAGAGAAAAGCAGCGCGAAATCGTGGAAATACACTAATGGCTATTAAAATTGCTACACCACAAAGATGTCCGCCCACGGTAGCTGAGTGGTGCCGGCACGGTAGCTCAGCGTGTTAGGTCAGAGGGTTACGTGCCCTCTGTAATAAAAAAAAACTGAGTCAATCGATCAACAACGAACTTCAATCGATGTCTTACGACGTCCGCCCCGAGCAGATGCAACGAACAAAAGCGAACAAAATGAGAATAAAAAAAAAAAAAAAAGTGGTCAGCGCGACAGACTGTCAATCCAAAGGGCCCGGGTTCGATTCCCGGCTGGGTCGGAGATTTTGTCCGCTCAGGGGCTGGGTGTTGTGTTGTCCTAATCATTATCATTTCATCCTCATCGACGCGCAAGTCGCCGAAGTGGCGTCAAATCGAAAGACTTGCACCAGGCGAACGGTCTACCTCTAGGCGCTCAGTCCGGACCCGCGGGACTGCTACGGTCGCAGGTTCGAATCCTGCCTCGGGTATGGGTGTGTGTGATGTCCTTAGGTTAGTTAGGTTTAAGTAGTTCTAAGTTCTAGGGGACTGATGACCACAGATGTTAAGTCCCATAGTGCTCAGAGCCATTTGAACCATTTTTTTGAACGGTCTACCCGACGGGAGGCCCTCGTCACACGACGTTTCATTTATACCACAAAGATAACGTGCTACAGATGAGATATTTAACCGACAGGAAGAAGATGCTGTGATATGCAAATGATTAGCTTTTCAGAGCATTCACACAAGGTTGGCGCCGGTAGCAACACCTACGACGTGCTGACATGAGGAAAGTTTCCAACCGATTTCTTATACACAAACAACAGCTGACCGGCGTTGCCTGGTGAAACGTTGTTGTAATGCCTCGTGTAAGGAGGAGAAATGCGTACCATCACGTTTCCGCCTTTGGTAAAGGTCGGATTTTACCCTATCACGATTGCGGTTTATCGTATCGCGACATTGCTGCTCGAGTTGGTCGAGATCCAATGACTGTTAGTGGAATATGGAATCGGTGGGTTCAGGAGGGTAATACGGAATGCCGTGCTGGATCCCAACGGCCTCGTATCACTAGCTGTCGAGATGACAGGCATCTTATCTGTATGGCTGTAACGAATCGTGCAGCCACGTCTCCATCCCTGAGTCAACAGATGGGGACGTTTGCAAGACAACAACCATTTAGACGAACAGTTCGACGACGTTTCCAGCAGTAGGGACTATCAGCTCGGAGACCATGGCTGCGGTTACCCTTGACGCTGGAGCACAGACGGGAGCGCCTGCGGGCGATGGTGTACTCAACGACGAACGTGGGTGCACGAATGGCAAAAGTTCATTTTTTCGCATGAATCCAGGTTGTGTTTACAGCATGATGATGGTCGCATCCGTGTTTCACGACATCGCGGTGAACACACACTGGAAGCGTGTATTCGTCAGCGCCATACTGGCGTATCACCTGGCGTGATGGTATGGGTACAATTGGTTACACGTCTCGGTCACCTCTTGTTCGCATTGACGGCACTTTAAACAGTGGAAGTTACATTTCAGATGTGTTACGACCCGTGGCTCTACCCTTCATTCGATCCCTGCGAAACCCTACATTTCAGCACGATAATGCACGACCGCACGTTGCAGGTCCTGTACGGCCGTTTCAGGATACAGAAAATGTTTGACTGCTGCCCTGGCTAGTACATTCTCCAGATCTCTCACCAATTGAAAACGTCTGGCCAATGGTGCCCGAGCAACTGGCTCGTCACATTACGTCAGTCACTACTCTTGATGAACTGTGGTATCGTGTTGAAGGTGTATGGGCAGCTGTACGTGTACACGCCATCGAAGATCTGTTTGACTCAATGCCCAGGTGTATCAAGGACGTTATTACGGCCAGAGGTGGTTGTTCTGGATACTGATTTGTCAGGATCTATGCACCCAAATTGCGTGAAAATGTAATCACACGTCAGCTCTAGTATAATATATTTGTCCAATGATTACCCGTTTATCATATGCATTTATTCTTCGTGTAGCAATTTTAATGGCCAGTATTCTCCTTCCACAACGCACCCAGTACTACTCTCACGTCATTAGATGCAGTGCCTCTGGAATATATGCGGAAACAGGGTTTGCTTAAAAGATACGGACGGCCGTTCCTGCTGGGCTCTTTGCTCCAGTCGCTCTGCTAAACGGTTGGCCCCCTCGTTTCTTCTCCTGCTGAAAACCTTTTCGCGCTGTGAGGAAAGAGCTATTACCGGTGTGTTCCGTAAATCCGAACAGAGTAAACGAAACGAAAGCCGTGTTTGCATACGGCTGACCGCAAAGGCCACAGCAGGTAGCGCGGGAGCCGGGCAGCTGCCTTTACGGCGGTGCAGGCGCCCAGCTGGTTTTGCTGCGCGCGCGACGACTTAAGTTGATTAAGCCTCTCCTCGAGGCGAGTGGCGGGCCACACAATCCCCCTCCCACAGGCAGTCCACCCCCCTCTCTCTTACACTCTCTCTCTCGCTACCCTCCGTCCGCTTTCCAGTCGGAACGCCAGAATTCCAGAATTGCAGTGTCTGGTCTCCTTGAGGTGACGAGGTTTGATCAACCCATCTAACAGCAAATAGTACGACGGGGGTTACTTGTCACATGTTACATAACTACACTACGGGCCATTAAAATTGCTACACCACATAACTACACTACTCGCCATTAAAATTGCTACATCAAAGAGGATATGCAGGTGCTAAAGGGTATTCACTGGACAAATATATTATACTAAAACTGGCATGTGATTACATTTTTACTCAATTTGGGGGTATAGATCCTGAGAAATCAGTACCCACAACAACCACCTCTGGCCATAATAACGGCCTGATACACCTGGGCATTGAGTCAAACAGAGCTTGGATGGCGTGTACACGTACAGCTGCCCGTGCAGCTTCAACACGATACCACAGTTCATCAAGAGTAGTGACTGGCGTATTCCAGTTGCTCGGCCACCACTGACAAGACGTTTTCAGTTGGTGAGAGATCTGAAGAATGTGCTGGCCAGGGCAGCGGCCGAACATTTTCTGTATCCAGAAAGGCCCGTACAGGACCTGTAACATGCAGTCATGTTTTGTCGTGCTGAAATGTAGGGTTTTGCAGGGATCGAATGAAGGGTAGAGCCACGGGAAGTAACACATCTGAAATGTAACGTCCACTGTTCAAAGTGCCTTCAATGCGAACAAGAGGTGACCGAGACGTGTAACCAATGGCAACCCATACCATCACGCCGGGTGATACGCTAGTGGCCTCCGTGGCCGAGCGGTTCTAGGCGCTACAGTTTGGAACCGCGCGACCGCTACAGTCGCAGGTTCAAATCCTGCCTCGGGCATGGATGTGTGTGATGTC
Organism: Schistocerca cancellata; assembly: GCF_023864275.1. Classification (NCBI taxonomy): domain Eukaryota; kingdom Metazoa; phylum Arthropoda; class Insecta; order Orthoptera; family Acrididae; genus Schistocerca; species Schistocerca cancellata. The sequence goes on along the minus strand of NC_064627.1, from coordinate 183,984,812 downwards.
CTTAGGTTAGTTAGGTTTAAGTAGTTCTAAGTTCTAGGTGACTGATGACTGATGTTAAGTCCCATAGTGATCAGAGCCATTTGAACCATTTTTGATACGTCAGTATGGCGATGACGAATACACGCTTCCAATGTGCTTTCACCGCGATGTCGCCAAACACGGATGCGACCATCATCATGCTGTGAACACAACCTGGATTCATCCGAAGTAATGACGTTTTGCCATTCGTACACCCAGATTCGTCGTTGTGCACACCATCGGAAGCGCTCCTGCCGTTGTTGCAGCGTCAATGGTAACCGCAGCCATGGTCTCCGAGCTGATACTCCATGCTGCTGCAAACGTCGCCGAACTGTTCGTGCAGATTGTTATTGTCTTGCAAACTTCCCCATCTGTTGACTCAGGGATCGAGACGTGGCTGCACGATCCGTTACAGCCATGCAGATAAGATGCCTGTCATCTCGACTGCTAGTGATACGAGGCCGTTGGGATCCAGCACGGCGTCCCGTATTACCCTCCTGAACCCACCGATTCCATATTCTGGTAACAGTCATTGGATCTCGACCAACGCGAGCAGCAATGTCGCGATAGGATAAACCGCAATCGCGATAGGCTACAATCCGACCTTTATCAAAGTCGTAAACGTGATGATACGCATTTCTCCTCCTTACACGAGGCATCACAACAACGTTTCACCAGGCAACGACGGTCAGCTGCTGTTTCTGTAGGAGAAATTGGTTGGAAATTTTCCTCATGTCAGCACGTTGTATGTGTCGCCACCGGCGGCAACCTTGTGTGAATGCTCTGAAAGGCTAGTCATTTGCATATCACAGCATCTTCTTCCTGTCGCTTCAATTTCGCGTTTGTAGCACGTCATCATGGTGTAGCAATTTTAATGGTTAGTAGTGTAACACAACCAGATAAGTACAACACCCTCAAAGCTTGCCTTCAGTGTAATTGCGTACTGAATTGTAGTGTTATTAATTCTTCGCTCTCGGTCATCGGCAATCAGAAGGCTCTCAAGAGATCCGTCCGGGCTTCGTTTCGACCATTCAGGCAGCAACTGTGCCGAGTTTAGAGGTGAACAGTGTTTGCAACGTTCAATCTAGGGTGCGAGAATGCCCCACCGATGGGCCGTTACTCCTCTTTAACAGCTTCAGCCGTATGAACGGAGTAGCACTGTCGACGTGCGGGGAACTGGATGGACGTACCGACATGTTGCTGCACATTTTGGGCACGATGTGTCAGTGGTGTGCCGCTGCTTTCTGAAGTGAACTGAGGACATTCTTTCAAGTGCAGACCAGGTTCGTGTCGCCCGCGTAGTTTAGACGCATGTGGTGATCGTCTCGTTTTGCAAGTAGTGGTGGGTACCCAATCATCATCCTTGGACGAAATCGTGGCACACGTAGCAACTGCTGTGTCATCAGGCACTACTGGAAAAAGTCCGCTTGTGGCAGGATTAAGTTCCCGTGTGTCCGTGGCCAGGACACCACTGATACTACAATGTAGCGCCAAAAGAACTGGTATAGGCATGCGTATTCAAATACAGAGATATGTAAACAAGCAGAATACGGCGTTACGGTTGGAAACGCCTACATAAGACAAGTGTCTGGTTCAGTTGTTAGATCGGTTACTGGTACTACAATGGCAGGTTATTAAGATGTAAGTAAGTTTGAACGTGGTGTTATTGTGGGCGCGAGAACGATGGGACACAGCACCTCCGAAGTAGCGATGAAATTGAGGTTTTCCCACACGACTATTTCAAGGGTCTACCATGAATATTAAGAATAGGTGAAACATCAAATCTCAGACATCGCTGCCGCCGGAAAAAGATCCTTCAAGAACGGGAGCAACTACAAGAAACGTTCAACGTGACAGAAGTACAGCTCTTCCGCAAATTGATGCAGATTTCAATGATGGGCCATCAACAAGTGTCAGCGTGTGAACAGTTCAACAAAACATCACCGATATGGGGTTTCGGAGCCGAAGGCCCACTCGTGTACCCTTGGTGACTGCACGACACAAGGATTTACGCCTCGCCTGGGCACTTCAGCGTCGACATTGGACTGTTGATCACTGGTAACATGTTGCCTTGTCGGACTTGTCTCGTTTCAAATTGTATCGAGCGGATGGACGTATACGGGTATGGAGACAACCTCATGAATTCATGGAACCAGCATGTCAGCAGGTGACTGTTCAAGCTAGTGGAAGCTCTGTAATCGTGTGGGGCGTGTGCGGCTGGAGTGATATGGGACCCCTAATTCGTCTACATACGACTCTGACAGGTGACACGTACGTAAACATCCTATCTGAGCACCTGTATCCACTCATGTCCATTGCGCATTCTGACGGACTGCAATTTCAACAGCACAATGCGACACACCAAACATCCAGAATTGCTACAGAGTGGCTCCAGAAACACTCTTCTGAGTTTAAACACTTGTGTTGGCCACCAAACTCCCCAAACATGAACATTATTGAGCATATCTGGGATGCCTTCAACGTGCTGTTTAGAAGTGACCTCCACCCCCTCGTACTCTTACTGATTTAGGACAGCCCTACAGAATTCGTGGTGTCAATTCCCTCCAGCACTACTTCAGACATTAGTCGCGTCCATGCCACGTGGGCAGCACTTTGCGTGCTCGCGGGGGCCCTACACGATATTAGGCAGGAGTACCAGTTTCTTTGGCTCTTCAGTGTATGACACCGCCAATGTTGGCTGCTCTCGTATCGTGAAAGAGATTACTAGAGAGTAGGATGTGGCTCTGTTGTCTTTAGTGACGAGACTTTGTTCGGTTTGGATGCGAGCGATGAGCGTACACGTGTGTGACGTAGACGTAAAGAGCTGCCTATTTCAAGAGCGCATTCGCACGCGATATACAGGCGCCATCCAGGCTTCATTGTGAGTGGCGCCATCAGTTACAACGAGCGGTCATATTTGGTACAAACAGTGCCCAATACATTGCATAGGCTGTTACCCATCCAAAGGTAGGGCTAAAAAAATATTACTGTAGCTGCAGTGAAATTCGTGTCTTTTTAGCAAGCAGTCATTAGTGCTAATGCCATTTCTTCGACAGGAAGGTGATGTACTTTTCCAGCAGGATATACAGGCGCCATCCAGGCTTCATTGTGAGTGGCGCCATCAGTTACAACGAGTGGTCATATTTGGTACAAACAGTGCCCAATACATTGCATAGGCTGTTACCCATCCAAAGGTAGGGCTAAAAAAATATTACTGTAGCTGCAGTGAAATTCGTGTCTTTTTAGCAAGCAGTCATTAGTGCTAATGCCATTTCTTCGACAGGAAGGTGATGTACTTTTCCAGCAGGACAATGCACATGCACATAAGACTGCTGCGACGTTAGCGCTCTTCATGGTTTACAACATCATCAGATCTTTGTCCTACTGATTCGTATGGGATGTGTTGAAACTAGAACTTACTCGTCCTCAAGTTCTTTCGAGAACCATTGCCGAATTGCAACCAAGGGCCCAAGATAATTCGAACAGTCTATGGCATGACCCCAATCGCCACGTTTATGATCGTTTGCATGCGAAAAACCACCCCTGCGTGGTCGCCAGAGGGGGTATACTATGTATTGATGCGACTGTTTAGGCACCCTTTACGATTAAATGGTGGTTTGACTGGGTCTGAATTTGTTATCGTATGCTTCTACAATAATGTACTACCTGTCACATCACTTGTCAATAAAATGATCTAGTCCGTGAAGGTGTCATATTTTTTTTCTGGTATTGTATATTGCAACAAACGAGGTTTCTTTTCATGTTGAAATCAGGATTGATGAAAAATAACATTTATTTACTCTAAGAGGTCTTTTAGGGGTATGATAAATCTACATCTATGTCTAAACTCTGCAAACGACCGTGAAGTGTCTGGCAGATGGTAATTCCCCTTGTACCACCTACTTACGTCCAAGTAGGGAGCGCGTGAAGAATGATTGCACTAGCGTCTCTGTGTGCACTGTAACTGCTCTGTTCTTGCCATTGGGACCTCTATGGATGCGGTACGTAGTGTAATTATTTCTAGACTCTTCACTTAACGTTGCTTATTGAAACTTAAGCAATATTCTAAAATGTGTCGCACCAGTGTTTCGCAAGTAATTTACTTTATGGACTGAGAGCGTTTCCCTACTAACCTGAGTTTCTTCCGGCGTGTAGCATGTTCATATGACTCAAGCCGTCATAAAGGCGAAGAGTGCATACATTCTGTATTAGTGTTCATTAACACGTGTGTGGATGGTTTTGTTGAGAGACTTTAGGTGCCTTTCGCTTTATAAGTTAAAAAATTAAGAAATGGTAAAAAAATGGACTTTATTTTGAGCCCTACTCGTAACTTGTTAAGGAAAGACGAAAATAGGCGAAACTGATATAATTTTTTTAACTGTACTTATCGAGGGCATGCCATTTCTTCGACTATTTCTTAATGCCTCCTTGATCAGTCACTACATCATTAGTCGAACTCTCAGTTGTTCGAACCCATTAATTTTAAGAGACTATTTTAATGACATTTAGTGGCGATAACAGAGAAATTACAACGAAACTGGGTGCCCTAACACACGTACAACTGCAGAATATTTCGCTTTTTCGACAGCAATTCCCGGTCCGAGAGAGCGCCGGGGAAAAAGTCCTTACTCCGATAACAACGATGCCGGATCGCCGACGCGTTGGGGAGACACGAGAGGAAACAAGTGGTCTTCGTTTCGGCTGCAGATTCCTTTGATGTGAACAAGTATTCCGAATATCAATGTTGGAGAGGATGCACCCAGCTCTTCCCGGAGCAGGAACTACTTTAAAAGTCGACATCCTCCGAAACGTGTGCGTCAGATGAGCCGGTGAGTGGGCTCAAAAGTGTGCCATACCGTGAAAGGCGAATACTCGAAAAGGTTCGCGAGCTCATACAGTCTGCCATCATTCGGCCCCAATTTCCTGTCTTCGCCGGAGAATACAGTGGTACGATACTTGTAGGGCATCTCGAGAGGCAATACTGGCTGTACGAGACAATACTGGCTATACGAACGATAAGATGCAATGAGCAGAGGGAAACGTATGTTCGTAGATTTCGTAGTTTGAGAGGAAGCTTTCGTCAACGTTCCCTGGACTACACTCTCACAAATTTGAATGTAGCCGGAATAAAATGCAGGAAGGGAAAGGTTATCCAAGACTCGTGCAGGAATCAGACTGCAGTCATAACAGTCGCCGGCATGAAAGGCAAGTAGCGCATGACAGGCGAGTGAAAGAGGATTGTAACCTATGCGCAACATTATTCAAACAGAACAAGCAGTATAGGAAACAAAGTAGAAAATTGGAAAGGAACTTTAAGTTCAAAGAGAAGCAACAAAAACTTTAACGTATGCCGGCGACGTTGTAAGTTTCTCAGAGACGGCAAGGGACTAAGTAGATCAGTTGAAAGGAATAAGCAGAGTCTTGAAAACAGATTATAAATTGATTATCAACAAAAATAGAAATAGTACAAAGGCATCCTTTACTCATAGAGTGCCATACTTACGGGCTTAACCACAGCAGTTACGCCGCGCGGGCTTAGCCGAGCGGTCTGAGGTGCTGCAGTCATGGGCTGTGCGGTTGGTCCCGGGGAGGTTCGAGTCCTCCCTCGGGCATGGGTGTGTGTGTTTGTTCGTCCTTAGGATAATTTAGGTTAAGTAGTGTGTAAGCTTAGGGACTGATGACCTTAGCAGTTAAGTCCCATAAGATTTCACACACATTTTGAACACAGCAGTTACGATGCCAAATATTAGCTTACACGTTGCGAAGTGAGTGCAACATCGTAAACAGTGTTACGTAATCAATTACAATACGAATAATGACTCTGCCCTGCACTAATTAAACGCGACTTACTTACCTTGGCTGTATATTAAATGCCTGTATTTCGATGAATTCGGATACCACGTCATGTACGTGACACTTTATGCGGCATACCATCAGAACCGTTTTGTGTTCAAATGGTTGAAATGGCTCTAAGCACTTTGGGACTTAACATCTGAGGTCATCAGTCCCCTTGACTTAGAACCACTTAAGCATAACTAACCTAAGGGCATCACACACATCCATGCCCAAGACAAGGTTCGAACATGCGACCGTAGCAGCAGCGTGGTTCCGGACTGAAGCACCTAGAGCCGCTCGGTCACAAGGGCCGGCTGTTTGGTGTTACTGACGAAAGAATGCTGTAGCCCAAAGTGGTTCTACACCCTACTGGATGATCTGATGTACCAAATACGAGCGATCTGAATAACAGACCAACTGCGAGAATGGAATAAAGAGTTTGTAGCAAACTGAACAGAGTATGTCACTCTCAACGGAGAGAAGTCTCCACTCGTAAGTCTAACTTCGAGAGTGTCCAATGTCAGTGTTTTCCAAACATTACTTTTCATAATATACGTAAATGGCCAAGTAGATAACTGCGGGAGACTCTTCACAGATTATGCTTTTGTATACAGACGAATCGCTAGCCTAAAAATTCTACCGAACTGCAGGAAGACTTGGAGGAGTTCAACGATTAGTGCAACTACTGGTTGTTGGCTTTCAACATAGCAAAATGTAACCTTTTCGCGTAAATAGATAGGTGAAGGCCAGTGGGCACCCTGTGCGTTAATGAAATACCATTAGCAAGACAAACATTTATTTGGTAAGGCTGTGAAGTCGTACTTCGGGAACTCAGATGGTGGAGCACTTGCCGCGAAAGGCAAAGGTCCCTAGTTCTAGACTCGGTCCGGCGCACAGTTTTATTCTGCCAGCAAGTTTCATGCTGTGTTCTGTTTGCTAGAAACTTTTCAACCCAGTCACACAGTTAACCTGATATATCCGTCCGCTAGTATTTTGTTCATTAGGAGGCAGTACGTAAACGTGTCGAATACCTTAAGGAAGTCAATGAACGCGGTATCTACATGGGCTCCTGTATTTACTGCTTTCTGGGTCTCGGGGAGCGAGTTGGGTTTCACACGATCGTTGGTTTTGGGACCCATAATGATTCCCATAGGACAGATTTTGGTTCTCCAGAAATAATATAATACATGAACATGGGCCGTGTTCCAAAATTCTGCAACACACCGAGTTCAGAGATACATGCCTATAGTTTTGTACGTCTATTTAACGACTCTTCTCGAAAAAGGGGAATGAACTCTGTTTTTTTTTTCAATCATTATGACGCTTGGCTCCAAGAGAGATCTGAAAACTAAAGATCTCAAGATTAAATTTGATTGTACACAGTTAGTTGTAGTTTCGTGCTCTTTCTGAATTGGCCGGAGTATCACTGTACCAGTATTTTTCCGATATTTCTAATTTAGTGAAAGTCGGTGAAGAGGTAAATAATATATATCTTTAAGAATGTACACTTCAAGGGAAAAAAAGTCGGTGCACTATTAAGGAATTATTCCAACGATATCAGAGATCAGTAGATGTGATGATGTACATGTACAGACAAACAACTCATTAACATTTCAACAAAATTGGTTCACTTATTCAAGGAAAAGAGCACCACAAACTGAGCAAGTCAATTGAGCGTTGGGCGACCTCTGACCCTAATGGAAGCAGTCATTCGCCTTGGTGTTGACCGATAGAGCTACTAGATATCCTCCTGAGTGATATCGTCCTAAATTCTGTCTAATTTTGGTATTATATTGTCAAAATCAAAAGATGGTTGGAGGGTCCCGCTCATAATGCCATCCTGGGGTTTGATGATGTTTGCCCGCCTATGGAGAGAGTCTCTGGTGCTTGTCTTCGTGATTGCCAAAGGTTGCCTTGACCAACAGGGTTGGCTGATCTCTCCCCAGCTAAGAAAGTTTGGAGCGTTACAGGCAGGGCCCTCGAATCAGCTCCAATTTTTTTCTGTGTAACGCGCCAATTGGACAGAATTTGGAGCGATGTCCCTTAAGGGGACATTCAGCAGCTCCTATCAGTCAAGCCCAATAACTGATTGCATAAAGGCCAGAGGTGAACCAAAGCTTTATTGTCTTGCTCAGTTTGTGAAGCTCTTACTTTTGAATAAGCAGTCAGTTTTGCTGAAATTGTAATTATTTTGCTGCACATGTACATCACATCTACCAATTTCCTTACCATTCGGATAATTCCTTCGTAGTATGTAGTTTGTTTTGTTCAAAAATCAAATGTGTGTGAAATCTTATGGGACTTAACTGCTAAGGTCATCATCAGTCCCTAAGCTTACACACTACGTAACCTAAATTATCCTAAGGACAAACACACACAACCATGCCCGAGGGAGGACTCGAAGCTCCGCCGGGACCAGCCGCACAGTCCACGACTGCAGCGCCTTAGACCACTCGTTCTCGGGACCACTGCTCTATAAATGTTAATCGTAAACATCTCATGAAGCACAAAATCATCTCTAGTAGTAGTTGAAGAAAATATTATTGCACCTGGGTGTAATTTGGTAGGCTTTTCATGAGTTTTAATTTTGATATTTCACGAAGACACGCGGCAGTCTTTTCGTCTTGGAATGTAGCTGAGACTGTTTTCTGCAGATATTAGTTCTTTTTTATCACCTGATTACATGTATGATATACAGCTGTTAATTCTCACGAGTGAGGGTCGAGAACTATATGTCTTAGTTTTCTAGTGGAGTATTCTTTGAAACACAGTCACAACAAGAGCGACGGAACTTGATTGTTGCGGTTAACTGAATATGTCATTATCCAGTCAAATCTATATTTTGGAGACCCAATTTTCACGCCGGAAGATTAATATTTGCTGGGAAGTTTATGTTAGGTCTCAAACCTAGTTGCTTCACTCGGAATTTACTTTTAAACTTTACGATACACTCGGGAACTGATGATCGAAATATTTTCAGTTACTCAGCCATCCATCCATCCACCCATCGCTTGCGCCTTGTCCCGCGGTTACGCAGGGTCGGCCATGGTTAATTGGATTTGGCATGTTAATGGTAAGGGGTGGCCGGATGCCCTTCCTGCCGCCACCCTGTACCCACCAGGACGGTATTAGTGTACTCCAACTGTCTGTGTCTAGTGTAAATCGTGAAACAGTGCGAAAGTGTAGTCAATTGTCTGCGACGTGTGTAACTGCGGCGGAACGTGGGGACCAGCCTGGTATTCAGTATTCACGTAGCGGGATGTGGAAAACCGCCTAAAAACACATCCAGGCTGGCCGGCACACCGTGGCCCTCGTCGTTAATCCGCCGGGCGGTTTCAATCCGGGGCCAACCTGAGTCCAGGAAGCAGCGCGTTAGCGCTCTCAGCTACACTGGCAGGTTTTTCAGTTACTCAGCCCTTCGCATAATAAAGGAATCGCCACAAGTTTGTGCTCAATTCATAGTAACGTCATCGTCAACGGGGCGTTGTAACCATCCCGAATAATCTCCCCCAACACCCCTCAAAAAAATTCTGATCAAGTTCAAGGTCGATTTCCTAACCATGTCAATGACAATTTGGATGTAATACCTGCGGAATCAGCTTCACCGAGGAGTTTAATCTAAATGTTCTTCCTTCTACATCTACATCCATACTCCGCAAGCCACCTGACGGTGTGTGGCGGAGGGTACCTTGAGTACCTCTATCGGTTCTCCGTTCTACTCCAGTCTCGTGTTGTTCGTGGAAAGAAGAATTGTCGGTATGCCTCTGTGTGGGCTCTAATCTCTCTGATTTTATCCTCATGGTCTCTTCGCGAGATATACGTAGGAGGGAGCAACATACTGCTTGACTTCTCGGTGAAAGTATGTTCTTGAAACTTCAACAAAAGCCCGTATCGAGCTGCTGAGCGTCTCTCCTGCAGAGTCTTCCACTGGAGTTTATCATCTCCGAAACGCTTTCGCGATTACTAAATGATCCTGTAACGAAGCGCGCTGCTCTCCGTTGGATCTTCTCTATCTCTTCTATCAACCCTATCTGGTACGGATCCCACACTGCTGAGCAGTATTCAAGCAGTGGGCGAACAAGCGTACTGTAACCTACTTCCTTTGTTTTCGGATTGCATTTCCTTAGGATTCTTCCAATGAATCTCAGTCTGGCATCTGCTTTACCGACGATCAACTTTATATGATCATTCCATTTTAAATTACTCCTAATGCCTGCTCCCAGATAATTTATGGAATTAACTGCTTCCAGATGTTGACCTGCTGTATTGTAGCTAAATGATAAGGGATCTTTCTTTCTATGTATTTGCAGCACATTGCACTTGTCTACATTGAGATTCAATTGCCATTCCCTGCACCATGCGTCAATTCGCTGCAGATCCTCTTGCATTTCAGTACAATTTTCAATTGTTGCAACCTCTCGATATACCACAGCATCATCCGCAAAAAGCCTCAGTGAACTTCCGATGTTATCCACAAGGTCGTTTATGTATACAGGGTGTTACAAAAAGGTACGGCCAAACTTCTAGGAAACATTCCTCACACACAAAGAAAGAAAGTGTGTTACGTGGACATGTGTCCGGAAACGCTTACTTTCCATGTTAGAGCTCATTTTATTACTTATCTTCAAATCACATTAATCATGGAATGGAAACACACAGCAACAGAACGTATCAGCGTGACTTCAAACACTTTGTTACAGGATATGTTCAAAATGTCCTCCGTTAGCGAGGATAAATGCATCCACCCTCCATCGCATGGAATCCCTGATGCCTGATGCAGCCCTGGAGAATGGCGTATTGTATCACAGCCTTCCACAATACGAGCACAAAGAGTCTCTACATTTGGTACCGGGGTTGCGTAGACAAGAGCTTTCAAATGCCCCCATAAATGAAAGTCAAGAGGGTTGAGATCAGGAGAGCGTGGAGGCCATGGAACTGGTCCGCCTCTACCAATCCATCGGTCACCGAATCTGTTGTTGAGAAGCGTACGAACACTTCGACTGAAATGTGCAGGAGCTCCATCGTACATGAATCACATGTTGTGTCGTACTTGTAAAGGCATATGTTCTAGCAGCACAGGTAGAGTATCCCGTATGAAATAATGATAACGTGCTCCATTGAGCGTAGGTGGAAGAACATGGGGCCCAATCAAGACATCACCAACAATGCCTGCCCAAACGTTCACAGAAAATCTGTGTTGATGACGTGATTGCACAATTGCGTGCGGATTCTCGTCAGCCTACACATGTTGACTGTGAAAATTTACAATTTGATCACATTGGAATGAAGCCTCATCCGTAAAGAGAACATTTGCACTGAAATGAGGATTGACACATTGTTGGATGAACCATTCGCAGAAGTATCCCCGTGGAGGCCGATCAGCTGCTGATAGTGCCTGCACACGCTGAACATGGTACGGAAACAACATGTTCTCCCGTAGCACTCTCCATACAGTGACGTGGTCAACGTTACCTTGTACAGCAGCAACTTCTCTGACGCTGACATTAGGGTTATCGTCAACTGCACGAAGAATTGCCTCGTCCATTGTAGGTGTCCTCGTCGTTCTAGGTGTTCCCCAGTCGCGAGTCATAGGCCGGAATGTTCCGTGCTCCCTAAGACGCCGATCAATTGCTTCGAACGTCTTCCTGTCGGGACACCTACGTTCTGGAAATCTGTCTCGATACAAACGTACCGCGCCACGGCTATTGCCCCGTGCTAATCCATACATCAAATGGGCATCTGCCAACTCAACATTTGTAAACATTGCACCGACTGCAAAACCACGTTCTTGATGAACACTAACCTGTTGATGCTACGTACTGATGTGCTTGATGCTAGTACTGTAGAGCAATGAGTCGCATGTCAACACAAGCACCGAAGTCAACATTACCTTCCTTCAATTGGGCCACCTGGCAGTGAATCGAGAAAGTACAGTACATACTGACGAAACTAAAATGAGCTCTAACATGGAAATTCAGCGTTTCCGGACACATGTCCACATAACATCTTTTCTTTATTCGTGTGTGAGAGATGTTTCCTGAAAGTTTGGCAGAACCTTTTTGTAACACCCTGTATTGTGAGTAGCAACGGTCCTACGACACTCCCCTGCGGCACACCTTTGTCATGGCGATGGCGCAATACATTACCGAGGCTGCCCCAGATAGTGCGTACAGGTTTACAAATTCGCCGTTGACTTACGAGGAAGAAAAAGAGGAAAGGGGGCAGTGTTACACGCATGCGCCGTGGTGATATCCACCCTCCCTTCCCCCCCCCCCTCTCTCTCGACTTCAGTAGTTCGTCTCATTACGCGCTCCGCCCAGCGCTTAATCGCCGAAGCCATAAAACTCTTCCAGCACGAAGCCAGGGCTACAGGCCGGCGACTACCTAACTGCGCCACATTCCACGGCGGAGCATACATTAAACCCGCTGTCTCCCCGCTGCCGTTCTCGGAGGCGTCTTAATTATGCAGGAGTGGGAGGGAGGGGGGGGTGGTTGCGTGAAGGGAGGGTTCCGGGCTGATTAGACCATTCCTCTTCGCCGGCACGACGCGGCGCGGAAAAGAGCGGGGAATGAAAGGCGGTCGCTTGTGTCCTTCTTCTACTATGGCCCGTCTCGCAGAACCCGCGCTGGCGTGGGAGTGGCGAGGGCGCAAACTGGGGCCGACCTGAAGGGCGGAGACGTGCGGACCATTTCCTTTTGTGTGCGGATGGATTTATTTTAATTCGGGACGGGACTGGTGGGGCAGACAGCAGCTCCCCCTGGACCGCTGGCTGCGGCGGCGCGGTTGGCAGCTGGTGCGGTGCTCGGCCCGCGGTCGATGGCGAGGCGTCCGCCGCAGCTGACGGCTCCGCTGCCACTATCAGTGTCTGCCCCCGTCAGCCCGACGGCTGCTCCTGCCGCCGCCGCCTTCACATAACCTCTCTCTGACGCTCCTCAACAACACTACTGCTGCCCCTGCCCCGGACTGAAGATGGCTTCGTACCAAGTACAGCATGTACCTTGACCTTTTATTATTATTATTATTATTATTATATTGAATCATCAGACTCCTGACCAGTTGGACACGGTCTGTCTCCTGTGCTAACCTTTCCGCCACTGGGTAGCACATGAAATCTGTGGTGTCACCGCCAGACACCACACTTGCTAGGTGGTAGCCTTTAAATCGACCGCGGTCCGTTGGTATACGTAGGACCCGCGTGTCAAAAATGGTTCAAATGGCTCTGAGCACTATGGGACTTAACAGCTATGGTCATCAGTCCCCTAGAACTTAGAACTACTTAAACGTAACTAACCTAAGGACAGCACACAACACCCAGCCATCACGAGGCAGAGAAAATCCCTGACCCCGCCGGGAATCGAACCCGGAAACCCGGGCGTGGGAAGCGATAACGCTACCGCACGACCACGAGATGCGGGCAGGACCCGCGTGTCGCCACTATCAATGACTGCAGACCGAGCGCCGCCACACGGCAGGTCTAGCCTCCATAGCATTCGCCCCAGTTGTACAGCCGACTTTGCTAGCGATGGTTCACTGACTACAGGGTGGCGCAGGGAAACGGGAAATTTCGAAATAACGTCATTTCCATGAATAAATTCATAAAACTAGTAATTTATTAACGAAAGTGAATGTATTCAGTATGCCATTATTCAGTATGTCTTTACAATCAAAATGTCCAAACGTGTCTCTTTACTTTTTGAAGATGACATCGGAAAGATGTGCTCCCATTCGGCGTTCACACTCTAACAGCCTGTTATGAAAACTCTGGAATGCGCGGTGTAGCAAATCTTGGGGAATGGCAGTGATTTCGTTTTCACTGTTCTCCTTCAGTTCATGGATTGTTGCAGGACGTGTACGGTACACCTTGCTTTTAAGATATCCCCACAGGAAGAAGTCGCACACACTAAGATCAGGGGATCTCGCAGGCCATGCACTGTCACCGTTACGTGAAATAATGCGTCTTCGAAACAACTGACGAACTGCTGCCATCGACTGTCGAGCAGTGTGTGACGTGGCTCCGTCCTGCTGAAACCACATGTTTTCGAATTTAAGATTAAGCTCGTACAGTCTCGGTGTAAAGTATGTTTGAAGCATTTCAACATATCGATCGGAAGTTACTGTCGCTGCACTACCATCCTCACGTTCAAAAAAATAAGGGCCGATAACACCATGACATGATACAGCACACCATATTGTGACCTTGGCGCTATGTAGTGCTCGCTGGTGAAAGTCACAAGGATTGCCCTGTGCCCAATAACGAAAATTCTGTTTGCTCACGAATCCGTTCAGGTGGAAATGAGTTTCGTCTGATGTCCATAAGTTACCAAGGAAATTCTCGTCCTCGTTGATTTTAGCCAATATCTGGCAACTAAACTCCATACGTGACGCTGGGTCTCGTTCATGTGAGGATGGAAGTCTAATTCGTGCAGTATTCTTTGTAAGCTTCGTCGCTTAATCTCTAGCGAAGATGCATGCTGTCGAACGGAGCGGCGAGGACTTATCTCGATTGCAGCTCTAGCAGATGCAATGTTCTCTGGGGTACGTACCGTTGGAATGCCACCTGGAGGTTTCCTTTTCAAGGCAGATCCTGTTTCTTCAAAATTACGCACCCACGTTGTAATCGCATACGCAGATGGGACACGTCCATGACGTCCAAGCTGGTAATTCTGTCGAAATGTTCTCTGCACGGCTGTCGCACTATCACCACTTCCCGTTCCCCTGCGCCACCCTGTACTTACTCTCTCATTTGCAGAGACGACAGTTTAGCATAGCCTTCAGCTACGTCATTTGCTACGACCTAGCAAGGCGCCATATTCAGTAATTAGAGTGAATTCTAAACAGAGAATATTGTGAATCATATACCGTCAAGAGCGACGTACATCATTAATGGATTAAAGTTTAGTATCAAAGTAGTTACGTTCGCTTTCTGAATTGTAATTCCTTGTCATGTTCTAGAGCTCACGTCAGTATAATCCTTCCCTCCTCACGCCAGCCTGCGTGAGCTAAAACGCGTGCATTTCGGCCTCCTCTTGTAACACGGTGTTGGCTCTTCTGCCAACACAACATAAACAACTTTGGATGTATTCTATTTTCTGTCTTCTTCTTCACCCTATGACAAGTAACTGAGAAGGTGTGGAAATTCAGTGTAGATGTCCACATATTATTCGTAGATTTTAAGGGGTGTAGGACGTCAAACGTGTCGACTTGCAGCAGGAGAGGCACCACAGGACATTTTATTTTCTACTGTCTATACTTTTACAAATAAATTCATAAAACTTTGTCAGTATGACCAGGAAGGATTCAGGATTCACGCTCATGGCAGTGGAAGTGCAAAAACATAACAAAATAATTTTTTTTAGATATGAAATTTCATTATTTTTTCACTTAGTGTTGGCTGCATTTGTTGCTATAGGTACATTTTTCTTTACAAGTAAGAGAGATTCTTTGATGAATTTTGCACAGCATACAAACCATACTTACAGGTGTATGAAACTCTAGAATTTTCCAAATCTATTAAAAACTGTGGTAAAAATTGAGATAATTAACTACAAAATTTGATTTTTTTCTAAACATAAAGTTTAAAACGTAACAGCTCATTCTTTTCTTCATAAATTAAATAGATTCTAGAGTTTGAGACACCTGTAAGTATGGTTTGTATACTGTGCAAAATTCATCGAACAGTCTCTCTTATTTATGAAGAGAAGTGTACTTATAACAACAAATTCAGACATTAGTAAGTGAAAAAATGATGAAATTTCACATGTAAAAAAATTATTTTGTTATGTTTTTTAACTTCCGCTGCTACGAGTGTCAATCCTGAATCCTTCCTGGTCATGCTGACAAAGTTTTATGAATTTACTTGCAAAAGTATAGACAGTGGAAATTAAAATGTCCTGTGGTGCCTCTCCTGCTCCAAGTCGGCCCGTTTGACGTCCTATCCCCCTTAAAAAGGCCTATGATAGCATACACCGACAGACACTCCTAAATATAATGAATAAATCTAAAATACCTTCAAAATTAATCATATTAGTTAAAATGTGTATAGATGAAACCTTCTGTCGCATAAAGCCACCGGTAGGAGAAACTGAAGATTTTAAGGTGTACACTGTAGTGAGACAAGGGGATGCTATTTCACCTATTTTGCTAACTTTGTGCTAGAGAAGATCGATAGAGAATTTTCTAAAAGCAGTCCACAAGAGATCCAGCTACATCATGTGAACATTACAAGACTTGCTTATGAAGATGATGTAGCATTAATAAGTAGTTCCAAAAGAGAATTAATCAGAATGATGCAAAATTACTAAAAAATTGCTGAGAAAACAGGGTTACATGTTAAGAAAAGACAGAATACCTACCCCTAAGTAAGAAAACCAGAAAAGATGCACCTCTGAATGTAGATGGACTCAATTTCAAGACTGTTGACCACTTCAAGTACCTACGAAGTCTTTTTAGTAATAACAACAAAACAGATATAGAAATAGGGCCCGTTTATCAAAAGCAAACAGGACACTTTTTAGTTTCATCAAAATTCTAAGAAAAGAATCACTTGGCAGTAACTTCAATATCCGCTTATATCAATCGACCATTATACCTGTGATGTTATATGGATGTGAAACATTAATATTTAGAAATAAAGATGAAGAAAAACTGTTAATATTCGAGATAAAAGTACTAAGGAAAATATTTGTACCTGTATACAACGAAAATAACATTGAATGGAGAATAAGAAGAAATGAAGAATTAAGAGGGCTGTACAAACACCCTCCAAGTGCTCAAGAGGAGGAGGCTGAGTTGGGCAGGCCATATAGCAAGAATGACAGAGAATAGACTACATAGAATGGCATTCAGCAGAACAATAGATGGGACGCGAGGAAGAGGGAGACCCAGAATCAGATGGCGGGATAACATTCGGGAGGACACAAATAGGATGAACAGCAACAGCAACTGGACAAACAGCGCTTTGGACAGGCAGAAGTGGAAGACGCTCATAGAGCAGGCGTATGGTCGATAAGGCCCTTGCCACATGTAAAGTAAAGTCTTGTTATACAGTTTTTACCCTCTTCAGCTCCCTCTAGCACCATGGAAGTTATTCCCCGATGTCTTAACGTACGTCCTATTTTATTCCTTCTTCTTATCACTGTTTTCCATATATTCCTTTCCTCGCCGATTCCGCAGAGAACCTCCTCATTCCTTACCTTATCAGTCCACTTTATTTTCAAAGTTCTTCTGTAGCACCACATCTCAAATGCTTCGACTCTCTTCTGTTCCGGTTGTTCCAAAGTCCATACAATGCTGTGCTCCAACCGTACGTTCTCAAAAATTTCTTCTCAAACATTTGTTTGATACTAGTACATTTCTTTCGTCATCAATGCCCATTTTGCCAGTGCTAGTCTACATCTTAAGTCCTCATCTTAAGACTGCTAGTTCACGTTAAGATACATTTTACACTAGCTGTGACTTCTTGTTTTCTCAAATGACGAAATTTCCTTGGGGTGGTGGTGTCCTACAACCAAAACAAGGTGTGAAACGATCTCTTTTTAACTGTAATTGTGCCTCAAAACGATTTTAGATGAAATGAATAAATTATTCTAGTGGAGATATTTTCGTTACTTACGTAAGTAACCAAAACTACTCTACTAGAATAATTTCCTTACATCACCTAAAATACGTAAATACGTAAGTAAATAAAACATCTCCACTAGAAAAATTTCTTCACATTATCTAAAATCGTTGTGAGGCACAATTACATTTAAAAAGAGATCGTCTAACATCTTGTTTTGGTTGTAGGACACCACCACCCCAAGGAAATTTCATCATTTGGGAAAAGAAAAAGAGAAAGCTTATGTCAAATGTATCTTAACATGAAGTAGCCGTCTGAAGATGAACCTTTCGGTTCGAAACCGGTAATGACGCTTATTTAAATAAATAAATAGCATTTTAAAATGTGGCTGGTTGCTGTTGTCTTCTTTGTAAGAGTCAACTTGTATTTTGTACACATTCACTGGCCCAGAATGTCAGTTTTCGACAAAATAGCAACAAGTCATTTCGCTGCCTGCATAGCAGAATTCCTTAACTTGGTCTACTTCGTCATCACCAATTCTGATATTTACTTTCTCACTGATCTCATTCCTGCTGCCCCTCATTTCTTTCGGCTTTCTTTTTACTCTAAATTTATATTCTCTACTCATCAGACTGTTCATTCAGTTCAACACCTCTCCTAATTCTTCCTCTTTTTCACTGAGGTTAGCAATGTCGTCAGCGAATCTTATCACCGATATCATTTCACTTGAATTTGAATTCCACTCTATCACCTTTCCTTTATTTCCGTCATTGCTTCTTGATTGCACAAACTGAACAGTATGGGGGGAAGACTGCAACCACTGTGTTACACTTTTCTTAATACGAGCACTACGCTCTTAGCCTTCCAGTCTTACTTTTCTCGCGCAGATTGTATATTCCCCGTCTTTCCCCATAGCTCAAGCCTATTTTTCTCAAAACTTCAGCTTTCTTGTACAATTTGCATGGTCGAATGGTTTCTTCAAGTCTATAAATCCCATGAACGTATCTCGGTTTTCCTTTAGTGTTGCTTCCATATCAACCGCAACGTCAGTTCTTCTTCCCTGGTGCCATTACCTTTCTGAAAGCCAAACCTATCGTCATCTACGTCACCTAACAGCTCCTCAAATTTCTTTTTCCCTCTTCTGTGTATTATTCTTTTCATAAGCGTAGCAAAATGTAGTTTATTCAGTTTATTTGATAGTAGGACACGTACTAGTTGACAAAAAAAAGTGAAGCACTCAGAACGGGGGAAAAAAATGAAGCTTCACAGGTTGAGGAGGAATGTGATGTTATTGCACTGATTGCAAAATCGAGTCAGATTTACAAAGAACTTGGAAATATGAGCCAACCTTGTCAGTATGACGGTGCACACCCGCTAGCTTGGGTGCACGCAATAATTCGGTTGGGAAGGGTGTCGTAAATTTGTGGCATTCTTTCCCGAAGCAAGCTGACCACAAGCATTGTAAGTGGTTCTTTATATCCTCCATACTAGCTCACCCCAGGTGTCCGCTACACAAATGTAGAATATTCGGAAAATGTTGGCGGAAATAACCGGTTCCCTTTGATTACACGATTGTCGAACAATCACCGGAAGCAGTCACACGAATTAATTATCTAGGAGTACAAGTATGGAGAGGTATAAAGTGTAGCGACTACATAAAACTAATCTTAGGGAAGGCAGACGCCAGATGGTAGAATCCACAGGAGGAGGTAGCCTTCAAAACACTCGTTCGAGTGTTCGACCGAGACCTGCGAAATTTTTCGTGAGTGTGGGACACATGCCGGAAAGGAATGACACCGAAAATAACGAACATTAAAGAGAGCAGAGCGTTTCGTCGTATGTTCATTTAGTAATTCCAAAAACGTTATCAATATGCTCATCCAACTCCACTCGTAGATGCTACGAGAGCGACTTAATGCCACGAGCGTAGCTTGCTAGAAGAATGAACAAATACACTCCTGGAAATTGAAATAAGAACACCGTGAATTCATTGTCCCAGGAAGGGGAAACTTTATTGTCACATTCCTCGGGTCAGATACATCACATGATCACACTAACAGAACCACAGGCACATAGACACAGGCAACAGAGCATGCACAATGTCGGCACTAGCACAGTGTATATCCACCTTTCGCAGCAATGCAGGCTGCTATTCTCCCATGGAGACGATCGTAGAGATGCTGGATGTAGTCCTGTGGAACGGCTTGCCATGCCATTTCCACCTGGCGCCTCAGTTGGACCAGCGTTCGTGCTGGACGTGCAGACCGCGTGAGACGACGCTTCATCCAGTCCCAAACATGCTCAATGGGGGACAGATCCGGAGATCTTGCTGGCCAGGGTAGTTGACTTACACCTTCTAGAGCACGTTGGGTGGCACTGGATACATGCGGACGTGCATTGTCCTGTTGGGACAGCAAGTTCCCTTGCCGGTCTAGGAATGGTAGAACGATGGGTTCGATGACGGTTTGGATGTACCGTGCACTATTCAGTGTCCCCTCGACGATCACCAGTGGTGTACGGCCAGTGTAGGAGATCGCTCCCCACACCATGATGCCGGGTGTTGGCCCTGTGTGCCTCGGTCGTATGCAGTCCTGATTGTGGCGCTCACCTGCACGGCGCCAAACACGCATACGACCATCATTGGCACCAAGGCAGAAGCGACTCTCATCGCTGAAGACGACACGTCTCCATTCGTCCCTCCATTCACGCCTGTCGCGACACCACTGGAGGCGGGCTGCACGATGTTGGGGCGTGAGCGGAAGACGGCCTAACGGTGTGCGGGACCGTAGCCCAGCTTCATGGAGACGGTTGCGAATGGTCCTCGCCGATACCCCAGGAGCAACAGTGTCCCTAATTTGCTGGGAAGTGGCGGTGCGGTCCCCTACGGCACTGCGTAGGATCCTACGGTCTTGGCGTGCATCCGTGCGTCGCTGCGGTCCGGTCCCAGGTCGACGGGCACGTGCACCTTCCGCCGACCACTGGCGACAACATCGATGTACTGTGGAGACCTCACGCCCCACGTGTTGAGCAATTCGGCGGTACGTCCACACGGCCTCCCGCATGCCCACTATACGCCCTCGCTCAAAGTCCGTCAACTGCACATACGGTTCACGTCCACGCTGTCGCGGCATGCTACCAGTGTTAAAGACTGCGATGGAGCTCCGTATGCCACGGCAAACTGGCTGACACTGACGGCGGCGGTGCACAAATGCTGCGCAGCTAGCGCCATTCGACGGCCAACACCGCGGTTCCTGGTGTGTCCGCTGTGCCGTGCGTGTGATCATTGCTTGTACAGTCCTCTCGCAGTGTCCGGAGCAAATATGGTGGGTCTGACACACCGGTGTCAATGTGTTCTTTTTTCCATTTCCAGGAGTGTATATCGCTTCACATGACGTACAACTTTGGTAGAGAACATTATGCTAAAGTGAGAGAGATATGAGCACCCACTGTGGCTTGGCCACAATAATGATCCCGCACGCGATTCGCGGCTGGTGTAAGAGAATTGGGAAGTCACAGGAGTACGTAAAGCGCCCTCCAGGACACACCATAAGATAGCTTGCGGAAACGTGCTGTGAATATGGCAGATAGATGAAAGATATTTCTGCAGCAACAGGTTGTTTCAAAAAGGTTAAATGGCGACAGAAACACTGTAATTTCTGTGCCCAGTGCAGGAAATAATTATAGTGACAGGTAGCTGCAGCAGTGAGGGAGAAAATAACTGTTTTTAAAGCGGGAGGCACCGGTCAAGCTAAGGGCTGCTGCCCCTCGGCCTGGCCACTGTGCGTGGGAAGAATTTTTCAGATGGCGAACAGCAGACCACGTGATAAGCGGTGGCACCTGGCGGCAGTTACGCCTCCCTGGGGGGGTATAAAGCACGCCCGGGCCGCGGCCTGTACTTATAAAACGGCGCACGAGTCTTTTCCTGAAGAGGTTATCTCCAGACAGGCGCCGAAACGTTTTTCTTGCCGCTGGGAGCGTAGCGGCGAAAAATAAGAGGATCTGGGGAAGAGTGCTGGTGTGTATGTGTTCAGTGGGAAGGGGTTGAAAAGCGGAGCAGTGCGGTGGAGGGCAAGGCACTGTTGTGGACTGTGGCAACGGGGAAAAGGAGACCAGGATTCGAGAATTTACGAAGGTAGTAAATCGGGTTGCCAACAACAGTGAATGCTGTCACAACAATCGCTCTTACTGGCATTGTGTGGGCGACGTAAAAATAGAAAGAGGAAGTGAAAAGTACAGAGATGCTGGAAGAGACCAACGGGGAAAGGGAGAGGGGAGCGTAGAGGAGTAACGGTAGCAACGATAATCGAGTTACCCTACTGTTTATTATCCTCAGTTTGGTTACCTGTAAGGTTACGTTCCACACAAATACTTTCAGATAAGGCTTCTTAATGCTTGTATTGATTTAGTACGTTAATTTATTACTCTTTTTCAGGAAGATCTTATTGATATTAGGTGTTGACGTTCTTTTTATCTGTAGCTCACTGTAAATATGCCAGAGTAGGATACAAAGTTCTGGGTTCGATCTCTCGCCAATTTTAAAATTTTCTATTTCTTAATCTAAAAGCTGCTGAGTTGCAACGTTGTTCGGAATCCACGTTCAAGTCCAGGTCTGCTTATAATGCGCTGTGTAGGACAGTTCAAAGGTCAGGCAAAGACAATAGCATACCAATTCAATTAGCGTTGTACCTAATAAACCACTGTGGTGTCCACACTAACATTCGGACTGATGATAGCTTTACTTTAATATTATATGTACCTATGTTAATTCTTTCCCTGCACAAACAGTAAAACTTGACTATTGCCTGCAGCATCTCACTTCCTAATCTCGTTTTCTTTTCACGACATGACTTGATTCAGCTTTACACCAGTACACTTGTCTTATTTATATCCATACTCAACTTCGTTTCAAGAATATCAAGTCTTTTCAAACTGATTTTCCAATTTCTTTGCCATCTGTGACTCATTACAATGTCATCGGCAAAGTTGAAAATTTTTCATTCTTCTCCTTCAAGTTTAATTTTCGTTCAGAATTTCTCTTTGGATTCCTTTCTTGGTTAGCCTACTCTGTGTACAGACTGAATAGCGCAGGAAATTGGCTACAACCCTGTCACACAACTTCCTTAATTACAGCCTTCCTTTCATGTCCTTTGACTCTTAGAAATGCTATCATGTTTTTGTACAACTTGTTGATAACGTTTCGATCCTTGTATTTCATTTCCGATAATTTCGGTACTGTCAAATCTATATCCAGGGCGACATCATCAAAAGTTTACCTCTAAATTTTTTTATGCTTAAAGTAGAGGTTTCTCTTTACCAGTTTATACTCTAAGAAAATTCTATGGCAATTCCCATTGTTTATGGGTCAGGAGATGTGTTTAAATGTTACAAATAATCTAAAAGCCAGAGCACTACAATTCAGCCACATGTTAGTTGGTGTCATAAGTTGCTTTGGATTAACCATTGTATTGAGGGGCCTAAATAAAAATCATGTGGGAAAATAATGTTAATCATGCAAAAGTCATAACTGCGCCCAAAATTAGTATCTAACTGCAACAATAATACTGGTTCAAATTGACAGAATGTAAACAGGGCACATTTTTCTCATCAGTTTACTCTGTATAATAAACCAGTGGTCACAGAATAGGAAAATTATACGTTCTTCCGTTAATATGTAGGCACTCTGCGTGATAGAACTAATAGTTCTAATAGTTTTAACCAGCAATATCTGCAATACACCTAACTTAGAACAAATTTCCTACACGTCAGTCTAAGATGAGTACAAAAGAAAGAAGTTTGTTTTACAGTCGAATCACATTTCTTTGTAAATAACGTCCGCTAGTGGCTTATGTAGTACCCCTTGTTCCATGATACTTGTTCTGCACCTCCACCATCTACAGTAGTCTACTGCATTCTATGTTAACACAGAATACGATGCTGCATCGTGGCTCAGACTTTCTTTGCAAATAGACGTGAAACAATTTTTACAAAGTTTTTAGTAAAACAGTTGTTATCCACCTGTCATCATTCTCCCATCACTTAGTAACGTTTAACATTCATGATCTTGTCTTTTATATTTTAAATTAATACTTCAAAGGGAAATAAAAAACATCTGTAATAGGATCACGTAAGTTGCCCACTTGAAATATGCTAGTTGTTATTAAAATTTGGTCCTGAATATTTTTCTTTGATGTTTGACTTGGCACATTTATACTACATTGTTGGACATACTTACTGCTAAGATACACCTATCATAGTATTAAAATTTCCAAATGTGTGCTTCTATGACACATGCATCATCGAACTTCTACTAGAATTACTTCTCAGCACACATAGAAGAAGTTGACGAAAAAAGTTCCTTAAAATAAGAAAGAGTTAATAACGAATGCTGAATTTATTAAGCTTTATGATCAGAAATAATGTGCCCACACTGCCTGAGGTTCTTTCACAACACACTGCCACTCACAAGAGTTCACAGTTCCATTAGACGTAACCAATGCTTTCAAATTTGGTACAGTCACAATGAAAATATTGAGGGTTCTCTCAGCAAATACGAAAGTAATTTTAAACGTAACATATTATACTTCAGTGTCTGACTGTGCAAAGTACTCTCGCCCAGCACCTGATCGGCACACTCACCCAGGTTCGACCCTATACACTACCCACACTAATGACTGACTAAACATCCCATATTGCTCCCTAAGTACACAACTGAGATTAATCAACAAATATTAATGTTGTTAGTAGACTTCGCTAACTTTTATGCATGTTATCACACACATCATGCACATATGGGACCTGCTATGCAGGCTTAACTCAGAACAGACTGACTCATTCCCTGCAAGCAAAATCTGCATGTACTACCATACGTAACTCGATTGGTGGGGCATCCTTGCGCCATCTGTGCTCCTCTAGCCAGACAGAGATAATTAAGGATAGATTGCATAGAAGGAACATATGCCAATATTTGTAGTCTTAGAACCATTACCTAATCTGTTACAAGTTACATAGATCATTTGAACGATTCTTTTACCGAAATGATGTGGAATGAGTCAGATTACAGGACATGTTTACAGTTAACATTAACGAAGACATTAGTTTCTAGTCCTGCTAATGCAGTTATACAGAAAAACGAGTTTTGTTTTGCAGGCTACCAGTTTAGAAACAGATGTTAGTCCATGGAACAGAAGTTGTCCAGAAGAAATCATTATAGGTTAGATGTAAAACTGAAACTGTTTCCCTCCCCGTCAGACGTCTTATGTTATTGGGCAAATAATCAAAAATTTTTGTTGTTTCATTTTGAGCTCCTTTCTGAACCAATGACAGCTTTAATAATGTGTAATGAAGTCCATTTTTAGGATTTTGTATCTCACTCGCTAAAAACGGAACTCTTATAGGATTACTTTTTATTAGTGTGTCTCTGTGCCCGTCTTTTAAGACCATTTTTTCAGGAATTGGTAGACATATTAAGTAGTAATTTATGTAACAATGTAAGGTCAATGGTTTCTCGGTGGTGTAATAAACATCATCTTCTAAGTCGATGCGATCAAAAGATATGGCTATGTATGTCACATATTTTGATACTCGCAAACTCACTAATTAAAACCTATAGGGTACTTCCCGTTGACATAGGACCATTAAATTGTGCAGTAAGTTACGTTTCACAGTACAAGTGAAGGAAAACAGTCAGGAAATTGTGATATGTAATTATAGCAATCAAAAAATTATTTTTTTGTCCTTGTTATACGATTTCAAACTTAAAATTAAAACATTCTCGAAAGTCTCAGAATTCGCAGGACCGACACATTGCAGCATCAATGCCAATAAGAGGCAAAAATAGTCGAGATTTTCGATTCCCGTGATAGATGAAGTGTTTGTCTACGTAATTTAGTTTGTACGGAACCCTCAGAGAAAGAATTACACTAGCACCTGGCCAATTTTTTCCTCCAGTGTCGTAGTTGTGGACATTATTTTAGCTTTAAATTGTCATGGATTACTTATGACGATTCACTGTCGAAATTATACGTACTGCCATGGCAGTGTTAAAATGCCTTACTCCTTGAAGAGGTTAGCGCGATCCAAATGTCTTGCTGACGGCCCTGAATAACGGGAGTTAAGTGTGTGTGCGGTGGGGGAAGAGATGGGGAAGGGCAGTGAGGAATGGGGCTAAGGGGGTTGGGAAAGGGGATTAGGGAGTGGAAATGGAAGCAGTATTGTGGCTTGTAGCAGCGGAGCATAGGGATTACGGTTACGGGAGAGACCAGGAACCGAGAATTTACGAAGGCAGTAAATCGTATTGCCAACAACAGTATGTGCTGTCGGCACAATCGATCCTCGCTGCAGTTGTGTAGGCGGTGTAAAAAATAAAAAGAGGAAGTGAAAGGCAAGGAGAGAGCGAGAGAGACTTGGTGAGGGCGAGGCGAAAGGGGAGGGGGAGTGAAAGAAAAAAGACGGCTGAGCTTGGGATATGCGACTGCGCGCTGGCGTCTCTTTGTTCAGATTGCGGCTCATGTAGGGTGCATTCGCCGCTCCGTCGGCTGCGAGGTATCTCTCAAACTCTCGGGTGTCCTGAAGCGGCCCACGCATATTGCTCGTGCGGGGCGCGGGAGGTGCACTCACGTTGCTGAGTTTCCGACGACCAACCAGATTCTTTTTGCGAAACGCTGAGGACAAGCAGCAATGAGGGGACTCAAAGGGGTATCTCGCACTGACGCCGGATTTTTCTGTAGCGGCGAGTCTGATCCCTTTGCTTTTCACGCTTGAGTGTAAAGGGAGAACCGGTATGTACCAAACGAACATTCTAGTCTTACACCGTCCTTATTCAGCTCCAAACTGAGAAGCAGTACTCAAGCGTCCTAAACTTCTTGATGATTCTTCTGTCGAATAACTGCGGCGTCTGCTTTCCTTGCTATTAGGTTCTTCCACTTCAAAGCATTCCCTACGCATACTCTTCACAGAAAAACCTCGTTTATATTGCAGGGGGAAACTTGGAACCAGTATTGATCCAGCTATTTTCGTAGCAAAGAGAAGACACTGATTTCTTAAGCACACAGAACAGCGATTTCTCTAATTCCCCCCCCCCCCCCCTCCAACCCTTTTCCTTTCTCTGTCAGATTCGTGAATGTTCCGTCGACAAACGACTATCGATAAACCTTCGATATGAGCTCTCTACTCTCGACTTTCTCTCATTTCGAGAGATGTTTGGAGCAGAAAGTAATACGCTGCCCAACCCCTCTTACAATATACTCTCCCGAAATTTTAGCAGCAAAACCTTCCGTGATACGTAACGACTCTCTTGTAGCGTCCGCTACCAGAGCCTATTGAGCGTCACTGCCGTGCTATTGCGCCGACCACGTGATCCCGTGACAGAAATGTGACGCTCTTTGTTGGGCCTTTTCTATGTCATACGTTAATGAAATCTCATACGGGTCCCAGAATCAAGATCAGTTCTTACGAATTAGTCCAACACATGTTTTGTGGCCACTTCTTTCGTAGAGGAATTATACGAGGTGCATTCAAGTTCTAAGGCCTCCGATTTTTTTTTCTAATTAACTACTCACCCGAAATCGATGAAACTGGCGTTACTTCTCGACGTAATCGCCCTGCAGACGTACAAATTTTTCACAACGCGGACGCCATGATTCCATGGCAGCGGCGAAGGCTTCTTTAGGAGTCTGTTTTGACCATTGGAAAATCGCTGAGGCTATAGCAGCACGGCTGGTGAATGTGCGGCCACGGAGAGTGTCTTTCATTGTTGGAAAAAGCCAAAAGTCACTAGGAGCAAGGTCAGGTGAGTAGGGAGCATGAGAAATCACTTCAAAATTGTTATTACGAAGAAACTGTTGCGTTACGTTTGCTCGATGTGCGGGTGCGTTGTCTTGGTGAAACAGCACACGCGCAGCCCTTCCCGGACGCTTTTGTTGCATTGCAGGAAGGAATTTGTTCTTCAAAACATTTTCGTAGGATGCACCTGTTACCGTAGTGCTCTTTGGAACGCAATGGGTAAGGATTACACCCTTGCTGTCCCAGAACATGGACACCATCATTTTTTCAGCACTGGCGGTTACCCGAAATTTTTTTGGTGGCGGTGAATCTGTGTGCTTCCATTGAGCTGACTGGCGCTTTGTTTCTGGCTTGAAAAATGGCATCCACGTCTCATCCATTGTCACAACCGACGAAAAGAAAGTCCCATTCGTGCTGTCGTTGTGCGTCAACATTGCTTGGCAACATGCCACACGGGCAGCCATGTGGTCGTCTGTCAGCATTCGTGGCACCCACCTGGATGACACTTTTCGCATTTTCAGGTCGTCATGCAGGATTGTGTGCACAGAACCCACAGAAATGCCAACTCTGGAGGCGATCTGTTCAACAGTCATTCGGCGATCCCCCAAAACAATTCTCTCCACTTTCTCGATCATGTCGTCAGACCGGCTTGTGCGAGCCCAAGGTTGTTTCGGTTTGTTGTCATACGACGTTCTGCCTTCATTAAACTGTCACACCCACGAACGCACTTTCGACACTTCCATAGCTCCATCACCACATGTCTCCTTCAATTGTCGATGAATTTCAATTGGTTTCACACCACGCAAATTCAGAAAACGAATGATTGCACGCTGTTGAAGTAAGGAAAACGTCGACATATTTAGTATTTAAAACAGTTCTCATTCTCGCCGCTGGCGGTAAAATTCCATCTTCCGTACGGTGCTGCCATCTCTGGGACGTATTGACAATGAACGCGGCCTCATTTTAAAACAATGCGCATGTTTCTATCTCTTTCCAGTCCGGAGAAGAAAAATCGGAGGTCTTAGAACTTGAATGCACCTCGTATTTTCTTAAGGTTCTCCCAATGCATCTCAGCTGTTCATACAACGTGCATTTTGAGATCGCTTGACTTTGTGTCCCCACGCATGACTACCCCTATGTATTTTACCTTTGTTACTGTTTCTAACCCTCTGTTCTTCACTGTTATTGTATTTTGGTGCCTTTCTACGGATTGCAGCATCATCTGCGAACAGTCCTCAAGGAACTTCCAACGCTATGCACTAGATCATTTGTACATAACTTAACGCCCCTGTAGCACTCCCTTTGGGTACTCACGAAATTACCTTGGCACCTTATATGTAAATTGAAAGGTGGGGGGGGGGAGGGAGAGGGAGAGATGAAAGGAATGGGAAAGTGTCAACTTTAGCGGGTCATTTGCTGGAATCAGTGGTTTCAAGTGAAAATGTGTGCCGTACGGGATAGGAACCTGGGATCTCCTGCTTGCTAAGCAGGTTCATTGACCACTGAGCCACCCAGACACAGTGTTTCTCACAGCTGTGGATTCTGCGTGGTGTCTGTTCATTTGGATATGTCTGAAAGAACAGACACCATGAGTTCATCTGTTGGCTTCGCCCCGTCGGGAAGAACAAATTGAGTTCTGTCTGTCAGGAATCCTCAGTCCAATCACAAACATGGTCCGTTATACGATAGGTTCGTATTTTGTTCACTAAATAACAGTGCTGACCTGAACTTAATGCCTTCCGGAAGTATCCCAACATGTCACCTGGTACGTCCTTTCGTCGAAGACACAGAAAAAATTTTCGTTGCCACAAGCAAGTACTATTAAAACTGACGAAGTAACCACTGTTACAGAACCAGTTAACTTTGACCCTCGAAAATGCAGAAAAAAGCTGCAAGTGATACCGACTGCAGGAGTGTCGCAATTGATAAGGCTCAGCGGTAAGACATTCCACTTGTAGTCTTGAGGACGAAGGTTCCAAAACCCGCTCAGCCTTTTTCTCGTGAATTTTACGTGATTACTCTAAATGGTG
Organism: Schistocerca cancellata; assembly: GCF_023864275.1. Taxonomy (NCBI): domain Eukaryota; kingdom Metazoa; phylum Arthropoda; class Insecta; order Orthoptera; family Acrididae; genus Schistocerca; species Schistocerca cancellata. The sequence goes on along the minus strand of NC_064627.1, from coordinate 183,955,591 downwards.
CGATGGTTCCATTTCAAGTGTGCAGCTGATTTCTTTTCTCATATTTTCCCAACCCGCTCGTGTTTCGTCACGGTATTCTTCAGTAAACGCAAGAGTATTATTGAGATACTCAACTAACTCTAGTAGCAGGTGCCACAACAGAGGCGTTGTGCATCACAGAGAGAGAAAACGAGAAATAAATCTACGTTTGCAGTTGAACGATGACAGTATTTATTTATTGTATTTTATTGGCACTGCAGTATCTTGCATTGCAAGTAAAAGGAGGCCGAAAATACCGAACGGGGTCTCCCGGCCATTAAAGCCATACCCGCACTTTATTTTATTTCATAAATGTGAGAGCAAGGTCGCAACGCACAGCTAGTGGGTAATAAAAATCATTTTGTATTCTAGTGCCGTAGTTGCGGACATCACTGTTCTTCTCAAAGTGCGATGGATTATTTACGACGAATTTTGTTAGCGAATATATGTATTGCGATGGTTCAGTTAAAATGTCTAACTACTTCAAGAGGCATCTACATGACGACTGCGGGTGGACATCACATATCATCCTCACTGTTCGCTTTTGTGCAATACTTTCCTTGTATGTGGTAAGTTAGCTCGCAAAATTATTCCGTAAGACATTATTGAACGGAAATATGAAAAATATGTCAGAAGGTTGATTCGTGTGTTACCAAGATTAGGAATCATACGAAGAGCAGAAGTACCTGAACTTAGCTGTTTGAAAGCCCAATAATATGCTTGTTCCAGTTTTGGTTCGCATCAACAAAACTTTGGAGCACCTTTTGCCATTCACTGGCTAATGTTCACATGCTATATTAATCGTTAGTTTGACTCTGTTTGTTTTACAGAACTGAATATAGTGTTCTTTCTCAAAATTTAGGGAGAGTCCATTTTCACAGAACTGCTTAATAACTCCTTGAAAAACATCGTTAACAGTCTTTTCTGATAGTTTCTGTACAATGGGAGCAGTATCGTCTGCAAAAACTACCATTTCTGTTTGCTGTATGTTAAGGCCATTCAGTTATATAACGAATAGTAGTGGACCCAAAATTGAACACTCTGAGACTCAGTTTTTATTTTCTCCCCATGACTGAAATTAGCCGGCCTCGGTGGTCTAGCGGTTCTGGCGCTGCAGTCCGGAACCGCGAGACTGTTACGGTCGCAAAATGGTTCAAATGCTCTGAACACTATGGAACTCAACATCTTAGGTCATAAGTCCCCTAGAACTTAGAACTACTTAAACCTAAACAACCTAAGGACATCACACACACCCATGCCCGAGGCAGGATTCGAACCTGCGACCGTAGCAGTCCCGCGGTTCCGGACTGCAGCGCCAGAACCGCTAGACCACCGCGGCTACGGTCGCAGGTTCGAATCCTGCCTCGGGCATGGGTGTGTGTGATGTCCTTAGGTTAGTTAGGTTTAAGTAGTTCTAAGTTCTAGGGGACTTATGACCTAAGATGTTGAGTCCCATAGTGCTCAGAGCCATTTGAACCATTTTTTTTTGACTGAAATTATCTACTCTAACAACATTGTATGAGTTATTCAGCGTAACTTTTTGCACTTAGTTTCTTAAGTATGACTCGAACAAATTGTGTGTAAATCCAACAATTCCATAAAACCTGAGCTTTCCAAAGAGAAATACATGGTCTTCACTATCAGAGGCCTTGGAAAGGTAACAAGACATACCAACAGGCGATATTTTGTTATGTAACAACGTGGTCTGATACGCCTGTACCCTTAGCGCCACGATACGTATCACGACCACTAAGTTCAACGGATGCTTTATCCGGTGCCATGTGTCATTTTTCTGATTTCATTTCAGTTTTTACACAAACGTCTTCTAAACGTCCAGATATCCTTGAGAATAACACGTCTTCTGCTACAGCTAATACCTGTTTATCTGAGATTTTGCAACAGTTTTCACTATTTTATGTTGTCCAGTAAACGCTTTCTCTAGCTCAGCAGAGACTATTAATAGGCCTTGATTTTTGTTAGGTATTGCTTCTATTATCAAGCGGAACGTCAGAAATGTTTATCTGGTGCCTTTACCTTTGCCGTACTGATCGTCATCAAACGGGTCCTCCCACCTACATCTCGCGAAAGAATACGACGAGAGAATCAGAGAAATCAGAGCTCACACCGAGGTTTACCGATAGCCAATCTTCTCACGCAGCATTCTCGGAAGGAAAAGGGAGGAGAGGGCGATACGGATACTAGTGGTTTCTTTAGGAGTGTGGACGTAGATGTGGCACTACAAACCTCGCCACGCACAGTGTACACACACTGCCTTGTGTGAAATAATTTCTCGTTTCAGCGACAGCGCCGGCCAACTCACGCGATGAAGTCGCACCGCTTTTGTCCCTATTCTGCATAACGGCTTTGTTAGTCGAGTAGCGTTAATGGGGAAAAAGCCACTCCGTACAGCGTGCTTTTGAACCGGTTCTCGTTAACAAAAAAGGCCTCGCGCGCGGGGGAGAGGGGGAGACGTGGGAGGCGGAAGAAAGGCGCCGACACTTGCCTCCTGAATGCAGCGCTGAAGAACGGCCTGCGGCGGCGTCACAAAGCCGTGGCAGTAACACAGTTCAGACCCGTAAACACTGCCAGCGCCCTCGTGTCGCCATGCGTTAGCCCCTGCAGTGCCGCTACCCGCAGCGCGCACTACTCCACAGGCGTTTTTCCCGAAGCATGGCTTTATTGTGTTTCGCTAGCGTGGCTTTCACTGTTAACAAGGGGTCCTTATTGGCACGTCGTTTTCGATTTTATCCATGCTTATAGGATTTGAAGCTCAGTATCTGGACATCTATTTCCTAAATCAGTACGTCACAATCCTACACAAATGTCAAAAAAATCTCCACTGGAAGTTACCAGGTTTCCGAGTGTTGATCAGTACAGAACGTACCTAAGTTATTAACGTACTCATCGGCAGCTGAATGCATTGCGTAATTGGTTTGCTATCGTGAACGTCCTGGTTTGAATCTGGCTACTAACAACTTTTATTTAAATTTCATATTATTAACAAATTGAAATTATAATTAACAAACGTAATTATTTAATAAAAACAATAAAGTATCGTTTTCAGTTATTAGTCCATGAAAATAAATTAAAATTTGGTACAGGTATGTGAAAAGCATTCCTGTTATTTGGAGAATAATAAATACATCAACGATACTGTCCAGTCTCCAGAAGCAAACTGATATTTTATTTTCTATTTGTACCAAATTTTAATTTATTGAGAATATTTCGATGCAAATAGTAATTAACTGAAAGAAGTTTTTACTAAAAAATTATAATTCAGTGTCTGTCATGTGTAAATTCCATTTGTCAATAAATGTTAGAATTGTGATTCTTCAATTTCTCCAGGCGTATTTTATGGCGAAATAAATCTCGGGTGAACAGCCTGGTATTACTGGGACTGTGTCACCAAAGAAGCCATAGAGATCAGAGTAAAGGAGCCACAACTAAATCGTGACAGCGGTTACAACCTTAGTAAGGCGTGGGAACCCGCGATCACCCGGATTAAGAAGAAAAAGGATATTTCCCAGAGTGTACCGACTTCGGGGGAGGAGGGAAGAATAACGAGAGCTGTGCCAGCAAACCCGCCTGAACGAGAGAAGACCTAGGACGCAGCGCCCAGACGGCGGGAGAGCGGACGCTGTACCTGGACTGCGCGCAGGACGCTGACCACACCGACTCATAGGAAGCGCCTGAGGGAGGACCGGGAGGGGGATTGTCCTATATACACATAACGACAGCCCACCGCCGGTCAGTACATTAGTGCACCTGATGATGGCAACGTGGTCGATTGCCGAAATATCGTGCTCTATGCACACTCATACCAGGCTGTTCACCCGAGATTTATTTCGTCAATGTTACAATTAAATAAAGTAAATATAGAACTAGCTGTGAACTAGATTCTAACCAATGGCTAAACATTTACGCTACGCGTTGAGCTCCCTACAGCTTCGTTAATAAGCGAGGTATACTTTGTAATTAAAAGTGGTCGGAAATGTTCTAATTTTCAAAGTCTTTTTTTTTTAGTTTCTTTGAGAATTGTGTCGTGCTGCTTTAGGAAACTGGTACCTGGGCATTTCGAACGCTGCAAGTACGACGGAGATAAAAGATAGTCAATGCGTGAGGCCCGCTTCATAGACTCAGGTATTAGAAAATGCAAAGATGAAACCGAAATTCATGTGATGAATGTAGCTCTGAGATGAGGATATACGTCCTGTAGTGAAGAATTTCACAATACTAATTTCATTGATAACAGAATTACAATATCTTAAACGGTTCCAGGGGTATTTGCGAAGAGCATCTTAGTTGAAGCACCTAATATATTTGCTTACCCTATGCTGCGGTGCTGAAATGCTTTATTGCAAACACGTAAAGCAGCACTGTAATATTTCTTTGTTTATCTGAGAATATATTTTGGCTGTAGCACAGGTAAATGCAACAGACTTGAAATAATGCACTGTGGTCGTATATAGAACGTTGTATTTAAATCTAGTAGCTCTTCAGCCAGCACATGGCATGGCAAAAGATTTCTATAGTCCGATATTTTGGGACATATACAGGCTGTTACAAAAAGGTACGGCCAAACTTTCAGGAAACATTCCTCACACACAAAGAAAGAAAATATGTTACGTGGACATGTGTCCGGAAACGCTTACTTTCCATGTTAGGGCTCATATTATTACTTCTCTTCAAATGGTTCAAATGGCTCTGAGCACTATGCGACTTAACTTCTGAGGTCATCAGTCGCCTAGAACTTAGAACTAATTAAACCTAACTAACCTAAGGACATCACCGTAGCGGTCGCTAGGTTCCAGACTGTAGCGCCTAGAACCGCACGGCCACTCCGGCCGGCACTTCTCTTCAAATCACATTAATCATGGAATGGAAACACACAGCAACAGAACGTATCAGCGTGACTTCAAACACTTTGTTACAGGATATGTTCAAAATGTCCTCCGTTAGCGAGGATACGTGCATCCACCCTCCGTCGCATGGAATCCCTGATGCGCTGATGCAGCCCTGGAGAATGGCGTATTGTATCACAGCTGACCACAATACGAGCACGAAGTGTCTCTACATTTGGTACCGGGGTTGCGTAGACAAGAACTTTCAAATGCCCCCATAAATGAAAGTCAAGAGGGTTGAGGTCAGGAGAGCGTGGAGGCCACGGAATTGGTCCGCCTCTACCAATCCATCGGTCACCGAATCTGTTGTTGAGAAGCGTACGAACACTTCGACTGAAATGTGCAGGAGCTCCATCGTGCATGAACCACATGTTGTGTCGTACTCGTAAAGGCACATGTTCTAGCATCACAGGTAGAGTATCCCGTATGAAATCGTGATAACGTGCTCCATTGAGCGTAGGTGGAAGAACATACAGACGAAACTAAAATGAGCTCTAACATGGAAATTAAGCGTTTCCGGACACATGTCCACATAACATATTTTCTTTATTTGTAAGTGAGGAATGTTTCCTGAAAGTTTGACCGTACAATTTTGTAACACCCTGTATATGTCCCAGAATATCGACTACCTTAAAACGAAATTGTTTAGAGCCCTATATCTATTTGATGCGAAGATTTAGCTATAGCATGCCCACAAAACCACAACGGTCAGAGTAAATTTTTTATGTCTGTTGAGTTATGAATGGCCAAGACCCGAAACATGGTCACAGATAAATTAATATTACGAAGCAGGAACTGGTGGTTATAACGCGGTACATCGAAAAGCATTCAGAGTACGATGGGTAATTGCTATTGACCTAAAGGTATATTAAGACACAAAAATGATGAACAATATATTCAAAGTACTAATTACCTTAACGACATCAAGCAAAGGATTTGAATTACACACACACATGAAATGCTGGCGATAGTGAAAAGTTAAGCATAGCTCGATTCCGCGTAACTCATTAGCGGCCAGCACCATTCACAAATGGAAACACAGAGAAAAAACGACTATAGAAATGGCTACAAGTAATGACCACGTTGTCAATGCCGAATCGCGTCGGTGATTCTCCTTTGCTTATCAGGTTACACGTTTTGCTATAGCTGTCTGTGCTATACCACTTTTAACGTGGGATTATAGCTGTAAATTACGTACTAATTCTGTCGGATATTCAGTGTAAATTTCGGTAACCCGCTAGTTCACCTAATGATGGTCTGTTAATAATTTTTTTAATAACACGGCGATTTCTCATCAGAAATGCGACTTCCATAGAAATTTACGACTGAATAACATATTCGCGGATATTTTCGTTATAATGAGATATTTTTCTTTTTCTGTTATCTTCTAAATAGATTCTAGGTACGAAACGAACCATTTGCCACTTGTAATTCAGCGTGAACCATGTACTTTAACAAGGTGTTGAGGCTTGCATGCCTCAGCGTTGCAGAAAGTTTTTACTGTAGGTGCATCCAAAAGGGAGAGGTAAAAATAGACAAATAGCTAAATAGGGGTAGAAGTTTTAGGAACAACGGGTTGGGTAATTGACTGATTTGGATTTGCAAGACCTTGCTCTGCTGGTACTGCAAAGAACCGAAAGCAAGAGCAAACCACAGCCGTTATTTTTCCCGAGGGCCTGCAGCTCTGCGGCACTGCTTAATGACGATGGCATCTCCTTGGACAAAATGGTGAGTAAGTAAAATAGTCCCCCATTCGGAACTCTGAGCGGGGGCTGATCATGATACTGTCATCATCAGGAAGAAAATCTAGCATTCTACGTGATGGAATGTAGTATATTAGATATCTTAATCTAATAGGAAGGTTATAGAATTTAAAAAAGAAAATGGATAGTTTGAAGTTAGATATTGTGAGAATTAGTGATGCACGGCGGCAGGAAGAATAGGACTTCTGCTGAAGTGAAAACAGAGTTACAATACAAAGTGAAATAGCGGTAAGGTAGGAGTACGTCTCATAATGAAAATGAAAATACGAATGCGGGGAAATTATTATGACCAACATAGTGAATGCATTATCGTAATCGAGACACCCACGACAATAGTAGAAGTTTATACGTGTACTAACACCGCAGATGACGAGGAGACTGAAAGAATGAATTTAATTTTGAACTGGGATAAGAACTCGATAGTAGGATAAGGCAGACAAGGAAAATATGAACTGGGATAAAGGAGTGAAAGAGGAATCCATGTAGTAGAACTCTGCGCAGAGCATAAATTAATCACTTCTAACAGTTAGCTTTAGAATCACGTAAGAAGACTGTGGAGATTTAGAAACACTGGCAGCTCTCCGATTGACGATACGAGTATACTGGTAAGACAGAAATTACCAGAACACATTTTCAATAAGACTTGTTCAGGGGCAGATATGGACTCGGACCATAATTTATTGGTTAAAAACTGCAAGTAAAAACTTAATAAATTGCAAGAAAGGACTTTCGGATATGGGAACAGGAAAAATTGAAAGAACAAGACATTATTGAGAGTGTCAAATGGAGCACCACGCAACATTTGATAGAAACAGGCGAAGGGACTGAGAGATGGATATAGACAAGATCTAGTAAAAATCCTAGGAGAATACAGACGGTATTGAATTTAACTGAGGAAATTAGAAGATATAAAAATACAGGAAATGAAGCAGGCGAAAGGGCAAAAGAACGTCTGAAAAATGAGTTTGGCCAAAAAGTGTAAATTGGCTGAGCAGGAATAGCTAGAGGACAAGTATGAGGCTGCAGAACCACGTGTAACTAGGGTAAAGATTGATGCCTTCTACAGGAAGTTTAAAGAAATCTTTGCAGAAAAGAGTCTACGAATATCAAGAGCTCAGCCTGAAAGCCAGTACTAAACAAAAAAGGGAAAGCTGAAAGTTGGAAGGACAACATACATGGGTTCTACAAGGGAAATAAGCTTGAAGATAATATTATAGACAGGGAATAAAGAGTGGATGAAGATGAGATGCGAGATACGGTACTGAGAAGCGAATTTGACAGAGCACTTAAAGATCTAAGTCGAAACGAAGCCCCTGGAGTAGGCGACGTTTCCTCAGAATTACTGACATCTTTGGGAGAGCCAACAATGACAAAAGTATTCCACCTGGTGAATGTGATGTGTGAGACAGGCGAAACATCTTTACACTTAAAAAAGTACGTAATAACATTAATTCCAAAGAAGATAGGTGCTAACAACTGTAAGTAATACCGAACCGTCAATTTGATGAATCATGGTTGCTAAATACTGACATGAAATGTTTACGTAAGAATGTAAAAACTGGTTGAAGCGGACCTTGGAGAAGATCTCCAGAAGGTCTGCAACCTATTCAGTCGTTACATCGAAAAAACCTAAAAGAAACCAAAGAAGAATTTGGAGAGGGAATTGAAGGTCAAACTGAAGAAATAAAAATCATCAAGTTTGCCAATGACACTGTAATTCTGTCAGAGACATCAGGACTTGGAGTAGCAGTTGAACGGAATGGATGATGTCTAGGAAAGGGATTTCAGATGAGCACCAACAAAAATAAAACAAGGATAATGGAATGTGGTTGAATTAACTCAGGTGATGCCAAGGAACTAGAGTAGAAAATGAGACGATAAAAGTAGTATATGAGTCTTTCTGTAAGATCGGCAAAACAACAAATGATGACCAAAGTAAGGGGGACATAAAATGCAGACGTACTATAGCAGAGAAAGCGTTTCCCATTTGTCAAAATTTAAGTGTTAGGAATTATAGTATTTTCTGAAGGTATTTGTCACGAGTGTATCAAAGTGAAATGCGAAAGACAGGCAGTTCAGACAAGAAAGTAATTAAAGCTTTTGAGATATGGTTTTATTAAAGAACGCTAAAGGTTAGATCGGGAGATCAATTAACTAGTGAGGTGGTACTGAATCGAAATGGAGAGAAAAGAAACTTATAACAAACTGGACTGGCAGAAGATATCTGTTGACAGGACGCATTTTGAGGAATGAAGGAATTATCAGGTTGGTGTTGGAGGGTAGTGTGAGGATTTTTACCCGCTCTCAGGGAAACACTGTTTTTGCCTATCGACAGATATAAGTGTTCCTTATTTGGCCTGGACAAATAGAGGGTAAAAATTATTGAATTATATGGAAAAAAACGTAAATTAGTTACAAACTATGGCTGCACACACTTTGTTCAACATGTAAAACTCGCTACAGATATTCGTATTTAGGTTATGACGTGTTCGATATGCCTGCAATCATTGGCGATGATGTGGCGCAGATGAATGGCAAAATTCTGCATGACCCGCTGAAGTGTCGGAACATCGATGTTGTCAGTGACCTCCGGAATAGATGTTTTCAGCTCAGCAACGGTTTTGGGATTATTGCTGTACACCTTGTCTTCAATACAGCCCCACAAAGAGGAGTGGCATGTGTTCAGATCCGCAGAATATGGCGGCCAATCGAGGCCTATGCCAGTGGCCTCTGGGTATCTCAGAGCCAGAATACGGTCCCCCAAGTGCTCCTTCAGAGCATCAAACACTCTCCTGCTCGAAGGAATCGAGCTCCGTCTTGCATGAACTTCATCTTGTTGAAATTAGGGTCACTTTGGATAATGGGGATGAAATCATCTTCCGAAACCTTCACGTACCGTTCGGTTGTCACAGTGCCATCAAGAAATATGGCACGTATTATTCCGTGATTGGAAATTGCATACCACACAGCCAACCATTGAGGATGAGGAGACATCTCGATCGCAATATGCTGATTCTCAGTCCCCCAAATGCGACAGTTTTGTTTATCGACGAACCCATCCAAATAAAAGTGGGCTTCGTCTCTAAACCAAACTATGCATGAGCATACTAATTCCCATCACGCTACGCGGCAAACAGTGTAGTTTGAACGTCCTAAAGCAAATCGTTCAGAAGTTATAACGATCTTATTTCATATAGTTCAATAATTGTCACCCTGTAGTAAAGGATATCCCTTTTTATTACATTTAAAGACTTGCAATTTTATTGTAGTGACAATTGTAGCTATCACGAAGATCACTCTGATTTTCACTGTTGAAAATAGCTCTTGTTAGCAACGGTGTCTTACAGAGCAGATCTTCAGTCATTGCAACAATACATCTTTAGAAGGCATAAGGTAAGCGTGTCTGCCTCCCAACAATAAGCAAACCTGCTAGTGCAGACCGTTATGATTTACATTCTCAGTTCAAGCAATGTAGTGCAACTTCGCATAAGCGATAACGTAAGATGTTAGCATATTCACATACAGCAATATATCAACATGAGGGGATTCCTTCTTCGATCTTTTCAATAGCAAATCGTGTCTCTCTGAATCGTGTAAAGTTTTTTCTGAGTCATGTTCTATGTTAACTATTTGTGTATAGTGTCTTCTAAGACGGAGACTGCAACTAGCCCACCATCTGTGGAAGACCATACAACGTGCTAAGGAGACGGTTCGCCTTTTTTCCGGATTGGATTGTAAAGGTCAGTGTCAGCTGACGGTGCCTACGAAGGCGAAACTGTTTATCAGTTTTAATAAAGCAGCCTGTGACCAACACATTGACAATTATAATCTGGTCTTTATTTCGCCACGTGGATACGACTTGGATCTAGGTCAGTTTCTGTTTCGCAAGCTAGTGCTCTTGGCACCAAATTTACGAGCATTTCAGAAGACAGATGACATTCGATTTTTGACACAACTTGGCATATCACCATCAGGCGATACATTAAAGTGTTTCCCATTTTCCTGTCACGGAGCGTCTGTCAAGGATACTTTACTTGGTTTATTGCTGCGGTGCAGTCAATCTGCTCTTCAGCCAAAGGGTTTTTACATAAACCAATGGAAAAAAAATAATTTTAAGGTGAAATATTTGCAAAAGATTTGAAAATCAGTGAAATTGTGAATGTTATAAACGATTTTAAGAGAAAATAAATTTGATATTCTTTATTTTTAAAATTATAACATGAAGAAACGCGTAGATAAGATAAAAACAATAAGAATACATTGAAACACATTGTAAAACGGTTGTCATAGGTAGGAGCACTGCATTTGCACTAATGACCAGATACAATTGTATGGATTTGGAGGTGAAAAAACGTTAGGCGTTTAATGAGTTAGCATATTGTGGATATATGTGTTGAAGTCTGAAGGACAGTATCGAAGGAAGTGTTGGGGTGGATGTTGGGAAACAGGTAGGGGGTGTTTTTGGGGCATGGGTTGGGACATATGAAGGCCTGAGCTAATAGGAAAAGATGGAGAGTGAAGGGGAAAAGCGATATTGGAAGGTCAGAGTGAAGTGGAAATGCTTGAGCTCTGATGAGGTTGGATAGGTGGAGAGCAGTTAAAGTTGGTAGGATAGATGCATATCTACATGGATTTTCATTGGCTGAGACGATTGAAATTTGGTTGGGAGAGGATGTGGAGTATATGCAAGTGTAGGTTTCCAGGATCACGCTACGAAAATAATATCTAACTTCTGCATCCTCCACATGAAGATTGTAACCTCATGTTCATTTTCTGTCTTTCATCGTGGAGATTTTGATAGAACATTGGGTAGTGATTCAATGAACAACGTCGATACGAGATGACATAAAGACATAGAAAAGGACCAAGTACACATCTCTGCCTACCTTTTTACGTTGTCCCTTCGACAGAGGAAGAAGTCGTGCGCCGATTTTACAGAGTTCGATTTCATCACTAGAGAGAAGCTCACGCGTAAGTTTCTATCGTCGTAATTGGATCGAATTGCACTATTACGTTGATATAACTGAAAATCATTAAGAATGATTAAATTAATTATGTAAAGACCTGGATTTGTAAAAGATTAAAGATTTTATTAATAATCAGAGGTCACATACTCAAACGTGGTTGTGCGAATCTTTGAGAACAATGAAAAGAAAAAAAAATTATACAGTGTTGTTATTATTTTACAGATGTTATTAATTCCAGTTATTGTAGTATTCCCAGATCTTGTCTCTATTCCGTGGCTCAAATTACTTCATAATATCCTCCCCATATTTAATTGCTTTCCCTTCACCGCAAGGATCGTTGTTTACAATATTTGATGCTAATAAGGGTGGATCTTAGGAAGTGACTCTTAAAATGCCAAAGATTAGTGAAAACCACTTCAGCTTTATGATTATAAATTTATTGAGTTGCGACGGGTTTAGCTTCTCTGAACATCTTCAGGTTGTCTGCAGTTAAACCGAACAGTAACTTAGCCTAAAGGACCAGCATATTTACGAACAAAATAGGCGACTCGCACTGTCTGCAACCTTATACTACATCCAAACGAGTTGTGCTGAAGACATGACATAAATAGTATGGTTGTCGTGTGTAATGTTAAAGACCGCCGACCGTTTGGCGAAAGTATGGTGAGTAGGAGCAGAATGCTGCGTACATTAAACTGCCTAGGCAGGGCCGCTCCACGACAGAGGTAAACATGTAATTCTGTATTTGGGCTCTGTATAGCGTGAATTTAGTATAAGGTTCTTGTCAGTACGAGTCACCTATTTGATTCGTTAATATATGTGAGCTTTATCCTAATTTCTTGTTTTGTTTTACAGCAGGCAACCTGAAGATGTCCACAGAAACGAAACCGGGCGCAACACAATAAATGCAGAATAGAGAAGCTGAAAAGGCTCGGAAACAAGTTATGGAAATAAGGTAATATTTCGTAAGCTACTGGTAGCGTTTATCTGATTTATATTCACGACTGATGGTCTCCCACTAAAAGGAATAACGTTAGTCCTCTTTGAGAGTACCGTAGTCTAGGATTGGCCGCGTCCTCTGTAGCGCTAGCTAGCTCTGTGCCCTCTGGCTCTGGTGTGGCCCTGAATACTGCAGCAGTTGTGGGCCCGGCCCGCTTTATGGCGCCTGCACGGCAGGCCGCCCGCGCCGCAGCTGCCGTTTGCAGGCGGTCTACCCACCAGGCACGTGTTTTTCGACGTCTCGGGGGACGAGGCAGCGCGGGACAGAGGCTGCTCCTTTAATTCGCCATGGGAGGTCACTGCGACACCCACTACATCTTACGCATGCGGAATAGTGCTGCTTATACTGGAAACCTTATAGCCATTTTCAGCATAATATCTTCTGTTCTCAGTTCGGATATGCAACTCTTCTGCAAGCCGTTGCATAACTATGCAATTAATGAAATTTATTTCGCTCTGCTTACCACATTAAAATTTTAGTATCCTTCTACTGTTCCTCGCCTCACACCCCTGCTACACCCCCCCTCTCCCCACACACATCTGTCTCCAATGACGAATTTAACTACTAATTGGTGCCTGAACAAGTCCTATCAAACAATCCCCTCAACCGTGTTATGCCTTAAATCTCCTTCCTCCCCAATTGTAATTAATTAATATGTCCAAGCGATCTACAGGTCTAACTGTAATGTTTGTGCCTGATAGAGATCCGTGTCATGATGCTGGTTCATTGGAAGACAGTCATTCCAGCCAAATAATGAAGTATACGTAAATTTAATGTTGTGCAATATGGGATAAACTAGACTGGGCCGTGTTCTCGTTCTGTATGCTTGGTTGATCAGGTGAAAAGTCTCAGAAACAGCTTCCTCATCTCTCAATGGCTGTCCAGAGCAGGCCCTTATTAGGAAAAATTGCCTTTTCTGGCATCATTCTGGCTACTTTTCGAAAACGGAGACTTTAGAACGGCCTGACACGGAAGGGTGGCGTCAGAGCGAGGTTGAACGTGCGTGGAGGAAGATTCAGATAGAGCGTGGGTGTTTTATACTGCTTCAGTTGTGTCTCATTGTACTTGCGGTTACCAGTGGCGAAAAATCCACAAGAATAGTTCTTATGATAAATCATAAGCGACATCGAATCCTTTAATTTCTTTTAAATGTTCACTTCGAAGAGATAAGCAGTCCATCAAACTTGTGCTATCAACGGTCTACGACCGTGTGTTACCTTTCTAGTAACGGATAGAACTGTAGAAGACGCCAAGTGAGTTAAATGAATAAGAGATGCACACGTGCACATGCAAAGTCCACGTGAAATTTTTGGCTGATACAACCATCCCACATCAACTGGTTACTGGCAGTAATATCCAATGCAGTCGTTGCATAACCTTTAAACTTCTTAGGTGGCACTAAATTTCAAATGTGCCTATTGTGTGCTACTCTTCATTGTTTATATCCACATTTCTATTTCACATAATGCTGCAGCTAAAATGCCTTGAGAGAACACATGCTAAAATATAATGATTTGCGAGATTTTAAACATTTTTCTCTTTTTCAAAAATGCTTTCCATGCTGGCGCATCCTCCTTGATTCTGCCGCCCTCAGTGATTTTGCTCACCAAAGCCTAAAACCAGTGCAACCTGAATATAGCCTGTCACTCCATGAACGTTGGCAACTTCACGCAGGACATTTCATTTGAGTTTCTTTCTGACTTAAAATTTGGTTGAAGGGAAAATTCATCTGAGACTGCCGAAGTACAGACTACATCACTGAGGTACAAACAGAGCCCTTCATTTCGTCATTCGCACTGAATACGGTTATAGAACACCCGTACATCACTTTCCTACATAATGTGCTAAAACGCCTCCAAGCCCCATCGACAAGTAGGCGGACATGGAAAAAAGGAAGATTTAACGTTCCTCTGAAGGCGACGCGGTTAAAGAAAAGACAATTGCTGAGAAATGATCAAGTATGGAAAAAGTAATAGGCAATGGTATATTCGAAGCAACAGTCATAGTATTGCCACAATCGATTTAGTGAATCCAAGGACAACTGTAAGTTCCTAAACGGACTGAAATCATTAGACCCAGAAGAAATTTCAGGTACCCAAATGGAGAGTCATGGGCCCGCAACTGTTAACAAAAAGCATAAATAATCAATTAGAGAACATCAGAAAGTAAATGAGTTTGCTCGCGGATGACGCTATTGTGAGTGAAGAAGTCGAAACGTTATAAAATTGTAATTGAAAGGAGAAAGAAATGCAGGAAGTTAGCTACACGGATTGGTAAAATTGGAAATTAGTGGTAAGGTCTTATGGGACCAAACTGCTGAGGTCATCGGTCCCTAAGCCTACACACTACTTTAACTTAAGCTATGGACAACACACACATCCATGCCCGAGGGAGGGTTCCAACCTCCAACGGGGGAGCCGCACGGACCGTGACAATGCGCCTCAGACCGCGCCGCTACCCCGTGCGGCCACGGATTGGTAGTTGACCCTTCACATAAAAAATTTAACATTGTGCGCATTTATGGGCGGAAAACCCATTATTATATACTGTAAATTCACGACTGCCAAACCATCTCCGGGAAGTAGTGACAGCAATTTTACTGTGTGACCCAAGGAAACGGTCAGGGACGTAACAGAAAAGAACATCCGAAGCAAAAAGTCCAGTAAACGTGCGCTCTAAAACCCATACCCTAATAGCTACGAGCACTTCTTAATCTTCGATACTGTAAAAAATTCTCTTCTACTGCAAGCCCTTTGCTTTCCATATTTTAAGGGGTGGCAGTATGGACCAAAACAGTATAAAACTGTCCAGTAAAAGTGTGCTCTAAAGCCCATACGTTAAGAGATAAGAGCAGTTGTTCAATTTCTGTTTTTTGAAACGTGTCTCTTCCAACGAACGAACACTTATAGCTTTGAAGTTATGCACTTTACAGCACACGTTTATATAGAATGATCTTAACTGTAATAGCCTTGAATATTGACCAACTGACCATTCCTCCTGGGACATTTCTGAAAATATGCGTACGTAGCGACTGAAAGTAGAACGGCCACCTGAAACTAACTGCAAGTAAGGTAAATGCCAGAGTGAGGTTCACACGAAAAATGCTCACGAAGCCTAGTTCACACACAAAGAAGGTAGCTTCCGGAACCAACATTCGATAGGTAGCTTAATACTGTTCGATAGTCTGGGACCCGTCAAAAAACATTGATGGAGGAAACAGAGAAGATCCAAAGAAGTTTTGCGCGTTTTGTTACAAGTTCGTATAGTCAGCATGAAAACATGACGGAGGTGGTCACCCAACTCCGGTGGCAAACGCTGCGAGTGAGCCACTGCACATCACAATTTTTAAAATTCCGAGGGCACATTCTTCGGAGTGTCAACCAGTACATTGTATGTCTGAAAGACCTTTCGAAGGAGTGTCAGTGTGTGTGTGTGTGTGTGTGTTACTTTCGGTATGAATCTTTCTAGTTTTGAACGTCTGAAATCCCGCTTTTTTGGTCTAAATCGCTTAGTCATGTGCGCGAATCCTCGACTGAGATGCTGCCCAGCACAGAAATGAGTCAGAGGTGATGTGCATCAGATTTATCTCTTGATGGAGAGAAGAGGAGAAGAGGCAGTTAGTTGACGATTGGTGTTAAATGTGAACAGTCGAGTTTTAGTTCAGTAGAAGCAACGGACAAACAATAGAGATTTTTGGAATTGTTTTATGAATCAGCAGAAGACTTATTACGGAGAGAAAAATAAGTGATTTTCACATTGGTACGGTTACATCTGTAAAGAATGGATTACAGGTAAGTTTGTTTTATCTGCTGTAGCGATTTGGTAATACAGCATTATTGATTCGTCAGCGTCCAGATCAAAAACCTTTCTGGTTTTGATTTTTTGTTAGTATTTATCGATCATTGAGTGAGAAGCGTATATAATAATTGTATTTTAGAATTTTATTTAGGGAGAGATTATAGCCTACATGTGAGTTTCAGATTATTGTTATGTGATTTCAGAGAAAGCTGAACTATTTTTAAAATTTCATTAAATGTTATTAAGTCAAAGGTAACGGAATTGGAATTGAGTTTATTTAAACAAGGGTTATCGTCCATATCTCAAGAAGCAATTAATCTTCAATTTATTTAAAAAATATCATAAAACATCATGAAACAAGAATGATAGAAATGTTTTTAGAGTACGTATTGTATCTCTGCGTATCTCCGTAGTGAGGTTTTGCAACTCTGTTATTGAGACGCGCTGTAGCTAAGAGAGTAGTTTTCACCTAGATGGGACAAACTCAATTTTCCCTCATCAAATTTCATAGTCAGATTTTATAATTACAGTAAGTTTCAGAGAGGGCATGACTTCCTTAAGATCGTAGCAGTTAAATTTACCTATCTATTCTCGCAGTTGAATTTTTTTGTCAACTGTTTTAATCTATCGACAGAGTCAGCCACCGCCACACCTCCAAAGTGAATTGCAGTGGCGCAGTCACTGCCCTGTGGAAATTTACTGCCTCACCAACACAGTTAGACCGCAATAGACCGGTGATGCTGTATTGTAACATATCACCCCGGACTACAAGGTGATGCTGTATTGTAACATATCACCCCAGAGTACAAGTCCATTACTAAATATCACCCCGGACTACGAGGTGATGCTGTATTGTAACATATCACCCCGGACTACAAGTCCATTACTAAAAAAAAAAAAACTCCTACAAAAAAAAACTCACCAACACAGTTAGACCGCAATAGACCGGTGATGCTGTATTGTAACATATCACCCCGGACTACAAGGTGATGCTGTATTGTAACATATCACCCCAGAGTACAAGTCCATTACTAAATATCACCCCGGACTACGAGGTGATGCTGTATTGTAACATATCACCCCGGACTACAAGTCCATTACTAAAAAAAAAAAACTCCTACAAAAAAAAACTCACCAACACAGTTAGACCGCAATAGACCGGTGATGCTGTATTGTAACATATCACCCCGGACTTCAAGTCCATTTAAAAAAAAAAAAAAAAAAAAAAGCCCCACCCCATGTTAGGCAAAATTTTCTGCCTGACTCATGTAGTACTATCACCGTCAGAGGGTGGTACGGGACTACAAGTCCCACCGCCACACCTCCAAAGTGAATTGCAGTGACGCAGTCACTGCCCTGTGGAAATTTACTGCCTCACCAATACAGTTAGACCGCAATAGACCGGTGATGCTGTATTGTAACATATCACCCCGGACTACAAGTCCACTTTAAAAAAAAAACTGATCAGTTACTGTAAATGGTTCAAAATTAGTTGTGTAACAGAGATAGTTGTGTCACATTAAGGTTCGGCATGTCCCATCCGGGGAAGCCTGATCACTAACTGCAAGTCTTCTCTCAGTGGACGCCATGTTGGGCGTCCTGAGGATGAAACGAAGAAGAAGACAATACAGCACCCAGTCCACGAGGGCAGAAAATCTGCAACCAGGCCGGGAATCGAACCCGGTGCCGCTGCACGGGAGGCAAGCATGCTTCTACCCAACCAAGCAAACGGAGACATCATATTTAATGTCAACATATACACCCGATCAGCGACTGGATCAGAAGAGAGAGTGGTGGAGGGGGGGGGGGGGGAGGAGCGACAGTGGTGAGTAACTGTACCCAACTGAAAATCGATGTAGACGTAGATCGTTAGATATCTGCGTCAAACTGATTGAAGCATTCGTTTCAAGAAGAACATCTTGCATGTATCTTCACAGTGAGGTCATGGCACCGGACAAAAGAAGCTTACCTAGTGTGTACGCCTGCAGACATGATTTCCGGATCTGTGCGGATATAATGGAGTTCTTCGTCATGTCCTTCACAATTCTTCGAAGTCATCAACTGCCCACTGTGCGCAATAGCCGTGGGCATTATCGGGCGATGACCCCTGCGAGTTAGTGAACTCCATCTTATTGTTTCGCTGGTTTGTGTGTGTGTGTGTGTGTGTGTGTGTGTGTGTGTGTGTGTGTGTGTGTTGGGAAGGGGCAAGACTCTAATCAGTTGCTACACGTAATTCCATTAATAATTGTAATAGTGTGCACAGGCCTAATTGCAATCCTGTGGGATCACGTGATGACGTACTGCTGACGTGATACAGTGCCGCGTCACCGCTAGCCATGTTACTGGTGTTAATGTCCAAATTACGCACTTGCTTTCGACGGCTATTTGTCAACATAATGGTCGTGGCTGCGACAGAGGCGCCGATCACGTTATGTCAAACAATTAGCGCTGAACGTTTGTGACGTCAACGCGCGATAACGTTACGGACCAGATGCTAATTCCATTAGACGTGCAGAAAAATTAAGAAGTAAAAGTTTCTACACACACACAAACACACTAGTACTGTTTTATCGACCGTTATACTGTAAGGTGACTGTCTCCTCGGAGACCTCAAATGTCAAGACACGTTTTTATTAATCCACAAGTAACTAAAATTCTTTGTATATAAATAAATATTTAAAATCGCCTCTTATAGTGCCGCTTTGATGTAGCCGTTTGATTATAAAAGTAGCGTATAGAAAAAGGAATTGTCCAGAACAGTACTGCATTTCTCTGACAATCATGTGAAAGTCAAGTGTTTTTCTTGCTGTCAACCAGTGTGGGAGACTTGCCGAAGCACAGCCTACGGCGTAGGTGGACGCAGCAGGCCGAAAGAACGGAATTCCGGACGCCAGTTTGAACAGTAAGAGTGACTCGGGCGTTAACAGGGAAATGAACTACGATGAATTAGGTGGGAGTGCGTGCAAAAATATTGATAAATAATGCCGTGTGGCTAGGGCCTCCCGTCGGGTAGACCGATTTCCTGGTTCAAGTCTTTCGAGTTAACGCCACTTCGGTGACTTGCGTGTCGATGGGGATAAAATGATGGTGGTAAGAACAACACAACACCCAGACCCTGAGCGGAGAAAATCTCCGACGCAGCCGCGAATCGAACCCGGGCATGCAATCCGTCGCGCTGACCACTCAGCTGCCAGGGGCGGACAAAAATATTGATAATATCAACGTTTTTGGGTACAATATTTGAGGTTGCAAGGAAGATGCAAGTAATGCTAGTAAACTAACTGAACAAGTTTTATTCGAAAAAGCGTCGAATGTGATTAATCAGTGTGGTGCAGTCAGTACCAGCTTCGTATAGTAACAGCTAGTGCTGTTTAACAAAAAGTAAATAATTATATTTATAAGTCAAAACGAATGAAAGAGGGTGTCTTCTTTCATTTGATCATTTATCCACAACTCTTGAACATGAACGGAGAGACTCACTCAGTCAGAGATTACGACAAGACTGACGGAAATAAACAGGGTACATTTCTTCGCATTCTCAGGAAATGACGCTTCGTCAAACGTAGAAGACAAATCACGACATTCTTTCAATACAAGGACTACGGAATTCAGTACTCAAGCATAAATGTTGCATGTCATAGGCTCTTCCATCCATTTCTTTTTGCAGTCCGATTGCATGATAAAAAAATAAAATGAAATCGATGTGAGAATACACAAGGAAGTTGACGTTTAACAGACGTGAACATTAAGAGTGCACACATGTTACAATATCTCTGTACATGTGTATCATTGTGTCACGTGGATGGGCTCCCTAAAGCTGAAGCAATTTTCTATCGGCCGAGGAAACATAAAGGAACACTGTCCACACAAGTTACGAATAGCTCTGGAAGGAGATGCGAGACAATTTTCGCCAGTTACCATTTCAGACTGGTGTATCGGTAACATCTGTCGAAGGAGCTATGCAGAAAACTGAATCCTTACGAAGTAACGGCAGTGAATCGACAATGCTGTTCAAATACTACTGTCAGATGTCAGTACTACTACTGCAGTCTCTGCTATAAGGAGATTGTGATACTTATACGCCCTCTTTTTTCTGATGAGGGAAGGCTACATGTGTCGGCGTACATGAACTCGCAAAAAAAAAGAATTAAAAAAATAAAAAATAAAAAAAAAATAATAAAAAACCAGATGTTCTGTTTCTGAAAATCATCATCTGTTCCGTGAAGGGCCTATGAACTGTAATGCATTTTCGTTCTTGCAGTCTACAAGTTGTTTAACTATTATACACTGGCCAACACAATTCAAGGATTTCTTTTTCCAAATCCTGTAAATGTCTCCCATTGCAACTCGTAAGTTTGAAATGTGGCTCAGTGGTGCCTACAACTTTCGTTCGTAACGGTGCAACAACATAGCATCCTGTCACTTCACCGTAGGGGTTCACGACGCTTCAAACAGCAAGGTGTCGACACTTGCAAATATAATGCCAGAACTCAGAAGTTCAAGTGACGTGTAACGTAGGTTAATGATATCTTACTGACGCTAAATTTCACAAAAATTCTACCCAACGCCGCCAGGCACACGTCACACAAAGGAAAGATTGTCACACCCAGTCTTAATCCCATTTCACCCCTTCTTTTGACGCCACTGCGATGGAGGTCAGAACTGCGCGTTGAAATCAAAAACGGCTCAGAGCACTATGGGACTCAACTTCTGAGGTCATTAGTCCACTAGAACTTAGAACTACTGAAACCTAACTAACCTGAGGACATCACACATATCCATGCCCGAGGCAGGATTCGAACCTGCGACCGCAGCGGTCTCGCGGTTCCAGACTGTAGCGCCTAGAACCGCACGGCCACTCCAGCCGGACGTTGAAATCACGCGGCTTTCTTACGAGTGACCAAGAAAAACTTTTCAGACACACCGCCGCTATGTTCATAGCTTTTCGCGTATAGCATTTTCTTAAGGGGGGTAGGACGTCAAACGGGCCAACTTGGAGCAGGAGAGGCATCACAGGATATTTTAATTTCCAGTGTCTATACTTTTACAGATAAATTCATAAAACTTTGTCAGCATCACCAGAAAGGATTCAGGATTCACACTCATTGCAGTGGAAGTTCGAAAACATAACGAAGCAATTTTTTTCTTTTTTTTGCGTGTGAGATTTCATCATTTTTTCACTTACTAATGGCTGCATTTGTTGCTATAGGTACACTTTTCTTCATAAGTGAGAGAGATTCTTGGATGAATTTTGCACAGCATACATACCATACTTACAGGTGTGTGAAACTCTAGAATCTATTTAATTTATGAAAAAATGAGTGAGCTGTTACGTTTTAAACTTTATGTTTAGAAAAAACCAAATTTTGTAGTTATTTCACAATTTTTACCACAGTTTTTAATACATTTGGAAAATTCTAGAGTTTCATACACCTTAAAATATGGTTTGTATGTTGCGCATAATTCATCGAAGCATCTCTCTTACTTATGAAGAAAAGTGTACCTATAGCAACAAATACTGCCATTAGTAAGTGAAAAAAATGATGAAATTTCACATGTAAAAAAAATTACTTCGTTATGTTTTCGAACTTATACTTCTATGAGTGTGAATTCGGAATCCTTCCTGGTGATGTTGACAAAGTTTTATGAATTTATTTGTAAAAGTATAGACAGTGGAAATTAAAATGTCCTGTGGTGCCTCTCTTGCTGCAAGTCGGTCCGTTTGACGTCCTACCCCCCTTAAGGTCAATAAAGGAACCAAACCCTAACTCTCGCGGTTCTAGGCGCTCAGTCCGAAGCCGCGCGACTGCTACGGTTGCAGGTTCGAATCCTGCCTCGGGCATGGATGTGTGTGATGTCCTTAGGTTAGTTAAGTTTAAGTAGTTCTAAGTTCTGGGGGGCTGATGACCACAGACGTTAAGTCCCATAGTGCTCAGAGCCATTTGAACCAAACCCTAACTACCTACTGTAAGACCACCTTCTTCGTACTACACTGTTGGCTCTACACACGTAGGCAGATAAGGTTTTCCAGGTATTCGCCAACTCCCTTTCATCCAATTGTTTAAGGATATAGCGTGATTCGTCACTCCAAATTATTCGTTTCTAGGCATCCACTGACTTGTGCCTTTGCTTTTTGCACCATCTCGACCGTCGCTTAACACCAAAACATGTGCCTTAAGACTAGCTGCTCGACCCTTGTTTTTAAGTCATTGTGCTAGCTGGACTGCTAGTAGCACTTTGCAGCTAACGACAGATTCCTTCCGCTGATATGATGCTAATTATTATAAGCACCCTCTCCAATATTCTGCGGCCTCTTTCCGTCAGTACATGAGGTATTCCTGCTCTTGGTTTAGTTGTAGTCGTTCCTTCGCATTTCCACTTCACAATTACGTCACCAACAGCCGACTTTGACAGCTCTAGAAGGGTTGGAAAATGTCCCTGATGGATCTGTTGCTCAGGTGACAGCCAGTGACTGGTCAACTACCGAAGTCACTGAGCTCTCCAAACCGCGCCGAGCGGTTCTAGGCGTTACGGTCTGGAACCGCGCGACCGCTACGGTCGCAGGTTCGAATCCTGCCTCGGGAATGGATGTGTGTGATGTCCTTAGGTTAGTTAGGTTTAAGTAGTTCTGAGTTCTAGGGGACTGATCAGTCCCATAGTGCTTAGAGCCAAAGCACTGTAGCGCGGTTCTGGTTGCGAGACAAGCACAATTATACTGCTGAAAGGTGACATCAACAAAGGAAGGGATGCAGGTGGTTCGTAGCTGTTAAGGTGTCTTCGAACACTACTGTAAGTAGGCTGTTTGCTATATAAGTAGGCTGTTTAGGTTTTTATGTTGGTAATGCCACGTAGTGCTCTGTACGAAAATCACTGCCTGTGCTGTGTGCAGTCTGTGGCTGGTTTGCATTGTTGGAATATTTGCTATTGTATTGTTGGACAGTTGGATGTGAACAGCGCATAGCGTTGTGCACTTGGCCAGCAGTGGTGGATGTGGGGAGAGAGACGGCAGAGTTTTGAGAGCGGACGATCTGGACGTGTGTCCATCGGAAAGAGTAAATTTGTAATACTAGATATCATGAACTTATGACTTTTGAACACTATTAAGGTAAATACTTTGTTTGTTCTCTATAAAAAACTTTCATTTGATAACTATGCCTATCAGTAGTTAGTGCCTTCAGTAGTTAGAATCTTTTATTTAGCTGGCAGTACTGGCGCTCGCTGTATTGCAGTAGTTGGAGTAACGAAGATTTTTGTGAGGTAAGTGATTCATGAAAGGTATAGGTTATTGTTAGTCAGGGCTTTTCTTTTGTAGGGATTTCTGAAAGTCAGATTGCGTTGCGCTAAAAATGTTGTGTGTCAGTTTAGTGATGATCAGAATAACTAAAGAGAGAAATGTCTGAGCACGTTCAGTTTTGTTCAGCTGTTTGAAAATCAAATAACGTAAGAGGTTTACCAGCACAGTAATTCATAAATTTTTCTAAGGGGATGTTTCACTCTTTATCAAATAGTATATGATTATTTTCAGGGCAAAGTAGTCTTACTTAACTCTTAACAGGCGTGGTCAAAAATCTTAACACTAAATCCGTCGTGGAGTCCTGGGTACTTCAAAACAAAAAAGTGTACTGAGTCTGGTAATGATTTCTTTGTTGCTGTTTTGGGACGTAAGTGTAATAGAATACGTATAAGGAAAAAAGTTCTCTAACTAACAACCAACTTAGAAACTAAACTAAAAAAATCTGAAACCAAAGAGGCTACGAAAGTAAATATACACTCAAGAGCCAAAGAAGTATTAGTTGAGGACCAATTGGATGAAAATCAGTGTGGGTTTAGGCCTCTTAGAGGTTGTCAGGATCAGATCTTTAGCTTACGGCAAATAATGGAGAAGTGTTATGAGTGGAACAGGGAATTGTATCTATGCTTTATAGATCTAGAAAAGGCATATGACCGGGTCCCTAGGAGGAAGTTATTGTCTGTTGTACGAGATTATGGAATAGGAGGCAAACTTTTGCAAGCAATTAAAGGTCTTTACATGGATAATCAGGCAGCAGTTAGAGTTGACGGTAAATTGAGTTCATGGTTCAGAGTAGTTTCAGGGGTAAGACAAGGCTGCAACCTGTCTCCATTGTTGTTCATATTATTTATGGATCATATGTTGAAAACAATAGACTGGTTGGGCGAGATTAAGATATGTCAACACAAAATAAGCAGTCTCGCATATGCGAATAACTTAATTGTGATGGCAGATTCGATTGAAAGTTAGCAAAGTAATATTTCAGAGGTAGATCAGAAATGTAAGGACAATGGTATGAAGATTAGCATCTCCAAAACGAAAGTAATGTCAGTGGGAAAGAAATATAAACGGATTGAGTGCCAAATAGGAGGAACAAAGTTAGAACAGGTGGACGGTTTCAAGTACTTAGGATGCATATTCTCACAGGATGGCAACATAGTGAAAGAACTGGAAGCGAGGTGTAGCAAAGCTAATGCACTGAGCGCTCAGCTACGATCTACTCTCTTCTGCAAGAAGGAAGTCAGTACCAAGACTAAGTTATCTGTGCACCGTTCAATCTTTCGACCAACTTTGTTGTATAGGAGCGAAAGCTAGGTGGATTAAGGTTACCTTATCAACAAGGTTGAGGTTACGGATATGAAAGTAGCTAGGATGATTGCAGGTACTAGTAGATGGGAACAATGGCAGGAGGGTGTTCACAATGAGGAAATCAGAGAAAAACTGGGAATGAACTCTATAGATGTAGCAGTCAGGGCGAACAGGCTTAGATGGTGGGGTCATGTTAAACGCTTGGGAGAAGCAAGGTTACCCAAGAGACTCATGGGTTCAGCAGTAGAGGGTAGGAGGAGTCGGGGCAGTCCAAGGAGAAGGTACCTGGATTCGGTTAAGAATGATTTTGAAGTAATAGACTTAACATCAGAAGAGGCACCAATGTTAGCACTGAATAGGGGTTCATGGAGGAATTTTAAAAGGTGGGCTATGCTCCAGACTGAACGCTGAAAGGCATAATCAGTCTTAAATGATGATGATGATGATGATGATGATGATGAGCCATAGAAACTGGTAGAAGTGTAGGGCCCTCGCGAGAACGCAGCTGATCAGACAGGGTGCTCGCTTACGTGTCACCTGTCAGAGTCGTATCTAGACGTATCAGGAGTCCCAGATTACTCCAACTGCACACGCCCCACACTATAACAGAGCCACCACCAACTTGTACAGCTCCCTCCTGACATTGAGGCTGCATGGATTCATGAGGCCGTCTCCCGTACACGTCCAACGGCACGATACAATTCGAAACGAGACTCGTGCGACCACACAACCTGTTTCCAGTCATTAACAGTCCAATGTCGGCACTGACGGGCCAAGCGAGGCGTGAAACGTTGTGTCTGACAGTCATCAAGTGTCCACGAGAGGGCCCTCAGCACCGAAAGCTCATATCGATGATGTTTCTTTGAATGGTTCGCACACTGACACTTTTTGGTGGCCCAGCATTGAAATCTCCAGCAATTTGCGGAAGGGTTGCACATCTGTCACGTTTAACGATTCTCTTCAGTCTCCGTCGGCCCCGTTCTTGCAATATCTTTTTCCGGCCGCAGCCGTGTCGTAGATGTGATGTTTTACTGGATTCCTGATATTCACAGTACCATCGTGAAATGGCCTTACGGGAAAATGCCCACTTCATCGCTACATCGGAGACGCTGTGTCCCGTCGCTCATGCGCCGACTATAACACAAAGTTCGAACTGACTTAAATCTTGATAACCTCCCATTGTAGCAGCAGCAACCGATCTAACAACTGCGTCAGACACTTGTTGTCTTGTATAGGCGTTGCCGACCGCAGCGCCGGCCGCAGTGGCCGAGCGGTTCTAGGCGCTTCAGTCTGGAACCGCGCGGCCGCTGCGGTTGCAGGTTCGAAACCTGCCTCGGGCATGGATGTGTGTGATGTCTTTGGTTAGTTGGGTTCAAGTAGTTCTAAGTTCTAGGGGACTGATGACCTCAGATGTTATGTCCCATAGTGCTCAGAGCCATTTGAACCGACCGCAGCGCCGTATTCTGCCTGTTTACATATCTCTGTATCTGAATACGCATAACTGTACCAGTTTCTTTGGTGCTTCAAAATGGCTCTGAGCACTATGGGATTTAACTTCTGAGGTCATCAATCCCCTAGAACTTAGAACCTAACTAACCTAAGGACATCACACTCATCCATGACCGAGGCAGGATTCGAACCTGCGACCGTAGCGGTCGCGCGTTTCCAGACTGTAGCGCCTAGAACCGCTCGGCCAGTCCGGCCGGCTTTGGTGATTCAGTGTACTTATCGAATACATATTTGGTAAGATCTAAACTATAAGAAAAGAACGTACATATGCATACATAAGAAAACTGTAAAATATTGACAACGGTCCAAACTCTCATATAAAAAGAAGTAATATTTAGGAATCTAGTAGACTTGCAGTGCCCTGAACACACAATTATCGTATTCATTTTCAGTAACCTGCACCTCATCTCCGTTTCACATCCATCGCCTGAAAGTTCACTTGCTGTTTCGTGACTACTTGCTATGGCATTTTCGGTGGTACTGATGCTGTCGGAAGCCCATGTTGAACCCAACAGGCAGCATCACAACCTCAATCCATCTATAGCGTAAAATTTTATTGGATTCGCGGATATTTTCTCTACACTGAAAATATTACACTAACTGCGTCGTGGAGTCGTAAAGACTAAGTTAACCTGTTTTTGATGCTCATTTTGATCACAGTCTCCAGCCGCCTGAGAACGTCACTCCTCTTCCAACCATAGATAGGTACTGGACAGCGCAAGCATTCTCATCAACAAATACGAATGTTTCTACAAATTCATACTTCCCTGGAGCCCCAGACACTCCGCAACGCCTGTTACGGGTTAATACGACAACGAAGTTTGACGCTCTCTTAGTAATTTCAGCGTGTTTTCGAACTGCAACAGGCATTCGCAACTAGAAATACTGAACGTGACGTAAACTTGTGACAAAAGTTTCTCTTAGGAAAATTTAGGAGAAGAATGGGCCATCGTCTAATAATCTTCTGCGATTTTATCACAGCTTAGTTTACAGCTTTCTGTTCCTTTCTTTTTTCTCTTCGACTGGATCTCGTAAAACTACGGACCTATATCTCTGACGTCGATCTGTTGTAGAATTTTAGAACATGTTTTTTGCTCGAGTATCATATCGTTTTTGGAAACCCAGAATCTACTCTGTAGGAATCAACATGGATTCCGGAAACAGCGATCGTGTGAGACCCAACTCGCTTTGTTTGTTCATGAGACCCAAAAAATATTAGATACAGGCTCCCAGTTAGATGCTATTTTCCTTGACTTCCGGAAGGCGTTCGATACAGTTCCGCACTGTCGCCTGATAAACAAAGTAAGAGCCTACGGAATATCAGACCCGCTGTGTGGCTGGATTGAAGAGTTTTTAGCAAACAGAACACAGCATGTTGTTATCAATGGAGAGACGTCTACAGACGTTAAAGTAACCTCTGGCGTGCCACAGGGCAGTGTTATGGGACCATTGCTTTTCACAATATATATATAAATGACCTAGTAGATAGTGTCGGAAGTTCCATGCGGCTTTTCGCGGATGATGCTGTAATATACAGAGAAGTTGCAGCATTAGAAAATTGCAGCGAAATGCAGGAAGATCTTCAGCGGATAGGCTCTTGGTGCAGGGAGTGGCAACTGACCTTTAATATAGACAAATGTAATGTATTGCGAATACATAGAAAGAAGGATCCTTTATTGTATGATTATATGATAGCGGAACAAACACTGGTAGCAGTTTCTTCTGTAAAATATCTGGGAGTATGCGTGCGGAACGATCTGAAGTGGAATGATCATATAAAATTAATTGTTGGTAAGGTGGGTACCAGGTTGAGATTCATTGGGAGAGTCCTTAGAAAATGTAGTCCATCAACAAAGGAGGTGGCTTAAAAACCACTCCATCGACCTATACTTGAGTATTGCTCATCAGTGTGGGATCCGTACCAGATCGCGTTGACGGAGGAGATAGAGAATATCCAAAGAAGAGCGGCGCGTTTCGTCACAGGGTTATTTGGTAACCGTGATAGCGTTACGGAGATGTTTAGCAAACTCAAGTGGCAGAGTCTGCAAGAGAGGCGCTCTGCATCGCGGTGTAGCTTGCTCGCCAGGTTTCGAGAGGGTGCGTTTCTGGATGAGTTATCGAATATATTGCTTCCCCCTACTTATACCTCCCGAGGAGACCACGAATGTAAAATTAGAGAGATTCGAGCGCGCACGGGGGCTTTCAGACAGTCGTTCTTCCCGCGAACCATACGCGACTGGAACAGAAAAGAGATGTAATGAGAGTGGCACCTAAAGTGCTCTCCGCCACACACCGTTGGGTGGCTTGCGGAGTATAAATGTAGATGTAGATGTATTTGATCGCAGCCTGATACAGTTTTCGTGAGACTTCGGTTAGGCGCATAGGGGCTCAACAGTAATAAAGGCAAAGCGACGCTACGCGTAGAAGCCGCTGGGCACAGAGATGCGTGCACTGGCATCCACCCTGCGGCGAGCGGACAGCGACACTGGAGCCCACTGTAAACAATGTGCGCCATCGCCGGGTCAAGTGTATCGATTCCACAGCAACCCACCGCGCCGGCACAGTGCCGCGTGATAAGCCATCGGATGAAACACGTCCCTTTGACACAGGCCGGACTACAGACCAAAACACAAAATTTTTATTTCGACTACCATCACGTACTTTCTGCTTTGTAACAACTCGTACAGAAACCACACTGCATTTACAAGAGTCGTAGAACATGAAAGGGAAGCAGTGGTTCACAAGGGAATGGTTCAGCTTTGCAGTCTATTCCCACTTTTTTATTTAGAGTATGGCTAATACAGACATATCATGAAATTAAATTACATATACATATGTACATATTGACACACAAGAAACTTAAGTTTGTCTTTACAACTGAATATCTAATCCTTCAATCCAGCGCACTGCATCTGGAGTTGCTAACAGGAAGTCCTCTTTGGCGCCTTGATAGGCTCGAATCCTGCATTCACTGACAATGTGCTGAACAGTCTGGTATGGAGCCCCGCAGACAAAGGCTGGATCAGCCAGCTTCTTCCACTTAAAGAGAGCATCCCTGCATCGGCTATGGACGGTACGGATTCTGTTGAGAGTAGTCCAGGTCTTGCGTGGTAGGTCGAATCCACTTGGAAGTTTAGCACCTGACAAGATGTTATGCAGTCACACATCTGTCGCTGCTTCCAATCGACCTTTCCATTCTTCAGGAGGTTTGAAATCCTTAGCAACCCTGTCAGCAGCATCGCACAGAGTTGGATGACGTGATTTCAGTTTCTTACGATTTAAAAGTGGCAGGTCGCTATGCACGGGTAGGTTAGAATTCCTGGCGATCTTGTGGAATTCTCTCATAATGGCAGTACATCTGCGTAGATCTGGAGGCATTATACCGGTTAACAGTGGAAGCCAATAAACTGGAGTAGATCTGATTGCGCCAGATATTATGCGCATTGTCGTATTCAGCTGGGTATCAACAAGCCTTGTATGATGACTGTTCGACCAAACAGGTGCACATTACTCAACACTTGAGTACACCAAGCCCAGAGCTGAAGATCGCAGGGTGGTTGCTGAAGATACCCAGGTAGTTCCGCATAGCGTGTTGTTTCGAGTCCTCAACTTTTGAGCTAAGTTAAGAAGGTGTTGTTTGAAGCATAGTGTACGATCCAGGATGACACCAAGATATTTTGGGTTCCAATTATGACGAAGAAATCTGCCTCTGAAACTTACTTCCAGTTTTACGTTCGCCAACCGGTTATTCAGATGGAAGCAACACACTTCTGTTTTACACACACTGGGTTGGAGTCTCCAGATTTTGAAGTAATTGTCTAATGCAGACAGGTCATTGGCTAGAATCTCTTCTGTTGTCTTCATTTCCTGATGTTTTACGTCTAGAGCCAGGTCATCGGCATAGCAGTATTTTCTGGACGAAGTGTCAGCTAGATCAGATAGATATAGGTTGAACAGTAAGGGTGACAGAACTGATCCTTGAGGCAATCCGTTGTTCAGCTTCCTCTCCTTACTTATGTTGCTTCCAGTGATTACCTGGAACTTCCGATCACTTAGCATGCTTTTAATCAGTCGAGCAATTGTTCTGCAGGGTATATTCAATTTGTACACTGAGAAGGCAAAGGAAAGTGAGAATAAATCAGGAAAGGGAATTACACTCAGGCTACAAAAGTAATGGAATAACTCTCAGTTTCGTGTCGGACCACCTTTTGCCCGGTATGCTGCAGCAGCTCGACGTGGCAGGTACTCAACAAGTCGTTGGAAGTTCAAAAATGCTTCTGAGCACTATAGGACTTAAATTCTAAAGTCATCAGTCCCCTAGAACTTCGAACTACTTAAACCTAACTAACCTAAGGATATCACACACATCCATGCACGAGGCAGGATTCGAACCTACGACCGTAGCGGTCGTGCGGTTCCAGACTGTAGCGCCTAGAACCCCTCGGCCACCCCGGCCGGCCGTTGGAAGTCAGTTGCAGAAATATTGGAGTCGTATTGGCTCTATAGCCGTCCGTAATTTAGAAAGTTTTGGACGACAAGGATTTTGTGCACGATAACTTCCCATAAATTTTCGATGGAATTTGGGTGCTTGCAGATCATTCGCTCGAATCGTAGAGAATGTTCTTTAAAATAGTCGCGAACAATTGTGGCCCTGTGACATGACATCGTTGTTTGGCAACATAAAGTCCATTACAATTTCCAGTCCATAACAATTTCCAGTCACCGACCTGTTCAGTTGCACCAGAGAACCAAGTCTATTCCATGTAAACAAACCTCACGTCACTATCGAAACGCCACTTACATGCACTGTGCCTTGTTGACAACTTGGATCCTTGGCTTCGTGGGGGTCTGCGACACACTCGAATCCTACCATCAGGCCCTACCAACTGAAGTAAGGAAACATCTTGACCACGTCATAGTATTTTAGTCGTCTAGGGTACAGCCGACATGAGCCCAGTAGAGACGCTGCAGGCGATGTCGTGCTGTTAGCAAAGGCATTCGCGTCGGTCGTCTGCTGCCATAGCCCATTAACAGCTAATTTCGTCGCACTGCCCTAACAGATACGTTCGTCGTAAGTCCACCTTTGATTTCTGCTGTTATTTTACACAGTGCTGCTCGTCTGTTAGCACTGACAACTCTTCCCAAACGCCGTTGCTCTCGGTGAAGGCCGTCGGCCTCCGCGTTGTCCGTGGTGAGAGGTAATACCTGAAATTTGTTATTCTCGGCAGACTCCTGATATGTGGATCTTGGAATATTGAATTCTCTAACGATTTACGGAATGGAATGTCCGATGCGTCTAGCTCCTGCTACCATTCTGCGTTCACAGTATGTTAATTCCCGTCGTTCCGCCACAATAACTTAGGAAACCTCTCCACATGAATCATCTGACTACAGCTGATAGCTCTGTCAAGCCACTGCCCTTTTATATCTTGTGTATGCGATACTGCCGCAATCTGTATGTGTATATATTGCTGTCCCATGCCTTTTGTAATTTCAGTGTCAAGTTCACGGAGAAGTAATAAACTTTGAGGTTTGCCAATGACATTGTAATTATATCGAGATGGCAAAGATCTCGAAGGATCAGTTGAACCGCATGGATAATATCTTGAAAAGAAATTCCAGGAAGAACATAAACAAAATTTAAACATGTGTAATGAAATGCAGTCGAATGAAATCAGCTGATGCTGAAGAAATGCGATTTGCTATTTGATCAGCAAAATAACTGATGACAGCCGAAGTAGGGAGGATATAAAATGCAGACTGACCTTAGCAAGAAAAGCATTTCTGAAAAGATGGAATCTGTTAACATCGAATATAAACTGCAGTGTTAGGAAACATTTTCTGAAGGGGCTGTGGAAGTACAAGGAAGATTAGATGGAGAGATCGAACAATTAATAAACAGGTAGTAAATCCAAGTGTGGAAAAACGGATTTTATGGCACAATTTGACTCAAAGAAGGAACGGTTGATGTGACATATCGGAAAGTACTAAGGAATCCTCATTTTGGTGACAGAGGGAAATGGGGCGGCAAAACGTTTAGAGGGATACCAAGCGATCAATGCTGCAATTACATTCAAATGGATGTCTGTGGAGTGGTAGTGCTGCATCAAACCAGTCTTCAGAATTAAGTCCACAACAACAACAACAACACAGTGCCACGTGACTGGATGGACCGTTACACCGGCAATATTTCCATAACCCTCTACTAGACAGCCAATTTGATACAAAACAAACCTAACTAACTCCGGAAATAAAATTGCAGCTACCATAGACACACTGCTGATATTCCTTAACGATGATTAAGATCCGTATGAGGACTAAGAGTGCCAAAACGGTTATACCGTGGTATGTAGAACTTGTGAGACAGGCGAAATGCTCTGAAACTTCAAGAAGGGCGTAGTAATCCAAACCCCAAACATTGTAGGTACTGACAGATGAGAATATTACCGAACAATCAGCTCAGTAAGTCATCGGTGCGAAATAATAACTCAACATGGTAGAAGCCGATCTAGGGGATGAGCGGTTTGGGTTTAGGAAGAATTTAGAAGCATGCAAGGCAATACCAAACCTACGACCTATCTTAGAAAATAGGTTATAAAAAGACAATCTTATGTTTACAGCATTTGCCGATTAAGAGAAAGCTTTCGACGACGTGGACTGGAACACCGTCTTTGGAATTCCGAAAGCAGCAGGCTAGAATACAGAGAGCGAAAGTTTATTTATAACTCGTAAAAAAATCAGACTGCAGTTATATCAGTCGACTGACATGGGAGGGAGGCATTAATGGAGAAGGGGGTGAGACAGCGATGTTGGCATATCCTCAAGGTTATTCAACTTGTAACTGAACAAGCAGTAACGGAAAACTAGCAGATATTTGAAATGAAAATAAAATTCTCCCCGATGACATTACAGTTCTGTCAGAGACTCGAAAGAACTTAGATAATCAGTTGAACGAAATGGGGTTACAGGAAGGAGGCTATACAATGAGCATGAACCAAGGTAAAAGGAGGGTAATGTAATGCAGCCGAATTAAATCAGGCTATTCTGAGAAGTTAAATTAGTAAATGAGACGCTGAAAGCAGCATAGGAGATTTGTTACTTGTGCTGCGAAGTAAAGCATAATAGCAGGAGTGAAATGATATAAAATCTTGGTTAGTAATAGTGTGAAAAATTTTCCTGAAGGGGTAGAAAACAGTTTTAATGTATAACGTTAATATAAATGTGATTCTTAGGTAGTTTTCCACACTTCTAGAGGCAAACGCTGGGCTGGTCCTCCATTTTTCCCTGAGAAATACGATGTACAAACCGTTAACATACGATAACTTACCCGACAATGCTCACAGAATTTAGAGACAGATGGTGCACAAGTGGTCCCATCCTCAGTTTAAATGACGACAGTATCGACAGATAGGTCACCCGGCTACAAAGTTACAATAAACAACAGGAATGTGTTTTGTTCGGAGTGTAGCGTTATGTTGAAATGAAGCGTGAACGTAAAACGGTAGAGATTATGTAGGGCTACAGAAAAATGTAGATGGACTGATGGAGTAACCAATGCAGAGATACTGAATAGACTTGGGAGAAGAAATATGTCTCTCTCCTCTTGTTCCTCGTTAAGGAGGCAGATACATATCTGACTCAACATCTCAGAAGTAACTGATAACTATACAAGGCTTGAAATATAACAAATCTGGAGGTGAGGATCGCATCTTGGCTGAAATGTGGAAATACGTAGATCATGATACAATAAAACATCTCCATGAGATCAAAGTGAAGATTTGGGAAACTGAAACTCTACCTCCAGATTGGAGCGTAGGAGTTATTCACCCACTTCATAAAAAAGGCGATAGAGTGATCTGAATAATTACCGAGGAATCTCTTTGCTACCAACGGCATACAAGATCTTTTCCAGACTGTTGTTAAACAGAGCTGAATCAGTCTTAGATCAACAATTGGGCGAATATCAAGCTGGTTTCAGGACATCAACATCCTGTTCAGAACAGATCCATAACCTGAAATCTGTTATATCATACGCTAAATCAAGATCAAAAACGTTTTTTGTGACCTTTGTCGACTTTCAAAAGCGTATGACTCAATTGAACGAGAAGCAAGAAAGAACACCCTTGCTGAATTTGGTCTAGATAGAGAAACAATCAATCTGATAAGCACCACTTTAAATAACACAGTGTCAAAGGTCAAGTTCAGAGGCGAACAATCAAAACCATTTGAAATCTGTACAGGGGTGAGACAAGGTGACCTGCTCTCTCCTTTGCTTTTCAACTGTGTCCTGGAGAAGATAGTCAGATATTGGAAAAACAACCGCACCGCCAGGGTATGGGACTCAAATTGGACAAAAAAGAAATGGCCTCAATGGAAACTGTTTGGCCTTTGCTGATGATCTGGCACTCACTGCAAATAATATTGACGAAGCTAAGGTTCAAGTGTCCAGCCTACAATCAATTGCTGCTAAGACTGGCCCAAAAATAGCATAAATAAAACTGAATTCATCACAAACATCAAACACGCTCCTCCTCATATTGAAATACAAGAGAAAATCAAGCAGTTGAAGAAATTCAAATATCTTGGAGAAATAATTAAACCTGTCGGTTCAGAAAATGCATCTGTGGAAAGTAGGTGTTCTAAACTAGAAGGTGCTTTTCATCTGTGCAAAGACTTACACAAAAGCAAAAGCCTGTCTTTAAACCTAAAACTTTGTCATTATAGCACCGTAATTAGACCGTCAGATTTGTATGCATCAGAATGTCTAAACATGACGAAGAAAGGACCACTACGAAAACCTGATATAAAAGACCGGATAATTTTGAGGAAAATCCTTGGCCCTATCAAATAAAACGGAGAATTCCGCCGAAGACACAACTGTGAATTATACGAAATACAGAAGACATTGTTACCAGCATGCGGAAGCGGAGAATGTTTTTTGGTCATCTGGAAAGGATGAACCCGCGAAGACTTACTCATCGCATACATTCATTAATTTCAAAAACAAAATCGTATTCAAAGCGGGCAAGCTAAGTTAAAAAGGATTAACAGTAAGCTGAAATTTCATTTGATGACATTCAGCATAGAGAAATTTTCAGAGAAAAAGTCAAAATTACTGTAACCCTTATTTCGCTTATTACGCCAGTTCCACGTCCTGCCTGCAAATGGTCAAAACAGAGAAAAGAAGCACAGTCAGCCAAAATGAAAATCTACTGGAAAAAGACGAAAACACGATCAGGGAAAAGAAAAATCTTCGTGCTCCATAGCGGGCGGAAACGATAGGGAAAAGAAAAAAAAAAAAAAACTGATGTGGTGATTGCATACGGAAACGTTGGTCGCTTACTAGATTGATCACACACACACACACACACACACACACACACACACACACACATATATATATATATATATATTCGCCTTAGCGAGTGTTTCGTCCAATTCAGACAAGTAAGCTATTATTTATCTGGAGATAGAGAGAGGAAGTTAAAGTTAGGAGAGCACTTTATGTAGCCACCATCAATAGTATTTCACCATTTCATCTTGCTATCTCTTTGACGTGATTCTATTGAGACTGACGTACCTACCATTTATTACTCATCTCTGGAGTTGGCTACTCAATGAGTAATCACATGAAATTTGCCCGAAGACATATATAAAAAAGAAACAAGCCAATCACAGAACTGTACTTTGTCGACCGTCAATTGCTTTCCTAGAGAAGACAGTGATCTATTAGAGATCGGGTTTAAACTGAAAAGTAGCGCGTCAAGTACAGCGAGGACATTTAATACAACGTATTCGTCGCAAAAAGCTTCGTGGTCTTGGAGTCCTAGATTCCTCGAAATTCTCCATTCAGCCGATGCCTGTGATATACTCTTTCCGAAGGTGGAGTAAATAGCCAAGTCCCGTTCCACGGACCTTCTGAACTCCCCTTACCCCCCTCCATCGAGCCTTCCCTACCCTCTAGCCTGCCTCCCTTCCTCCGTTAGCCCCCTACCCCCTCTCCCCCAAGCAACGCACTGCATCGCCCATTGCCGGAAAGCCGATAGGCGGGCCTCGAGCGACGCCTCCACTTCCGTCCATTAAGGGCAGAACAGGCGCCACGGGCATCACGAACCGAGAGGAGGCGATACAAGTTGACGGCCCTCGCATTTCCATTCGCAACTGGGGACAACCGACAGAGCCGTTTCCCCCTCGCAAACGGATTCCTTCGATTCGTCTCTTGACTTCTGAAACACATACCACAGGCTAACTAGAGAATAAAACATTTGCGAAAAGAGTTACGGATCTCATCTACGTCTGTACTCTGCGAATCGTTGTGAAGTGTATGGCAGAGAGCACTTTTTGTTGCATCACGTCTTAATAAATCTTCTCGTTCGCATCAAGGTGCAGTGTGAGGACGCCTTCATGGATGCTGCTATTTGCTTTCCTAACCACACAGGATCTCGTTACAAGATTAGTGGCAGAGAGACAGATATTCAGCGATCACAGGCCCTGCAGACCACGCGCTGCTTCCACAATCTTCCTCCACTTCTTCCTGTTTTGTGCCCAGTTCCTCCAGGTGTCTTCAATTCCCAGGGCTGCTACGTCCTTCGCCAGGTCGTCCATCCACCGCTGCCTTGGTCGTCCAATGGGGCGTTTGGTGTTTGGTTTCTCCGCTAGTGCCATCTTCGCCTGTCTTCAGCCTGGCATACGGGCTACATGGCCCACACATTGTATTCTTTTGCTCTTTATCTTCTGTAGGATAGTTGGTTGTCACATCAGAAGGTAGATTTCCTCGCTTTTCCTCCTACTCCATTCTCCGTTATCTAAAACTGGTCCCCATATCTTCCTCATTACTTTTCTTTCAAATATTAATAGATTTTCGCTTTCTCGCTTAGACATGCTCCATGTTTCTGAACCGTACATTACTGCTGGGCACATCACTGTGTTGTAGATTTTCGTCATAGTGTTCACTGAGATCTATTTACAGCCAAGCGTCTCTCTGAGGGAATGCATGCATTTAGTTCCCACTGCTATTCTTTCTTTGATGTCCATTTTTATGTTGTTGTCTGTGGTCCACCGAGATCACAAGTATTTGAACTGGTCTACTTTCTTGAATCTCTTGCCATCTCTCTCAAGAAATTCTACCTGCTCTTGTCTTCTTCCTAATTGCATGAACTCTGTTTTGCCTCGATTCACTTTGAGCCCTACCTTCTCTGCAGAATTGCCTGGGGTCAGTTACCTTGCAACAGCCACTGCCGGTCCCAAGCAGGGATAAAGGACGAGCATTGGGCTAACAATCCAATCCTCCAAAAACTCTTTGTTGTTCCATCGGATATGGATGGATACAAGATTAGTGGTGTAACCCTGAAATGTTCTTTCTCGTCTCTCGTCTTGGTAGCGTTTCGCGGAAAAAGACACGAGCCGTTGCCGTGTTGTCATCATGACATAACACAGCCAATCAGATACCGTCCTCCTCATATAAAAGTGGGACACTCGCCTGTTCACGACTGTTTTAGCTCCTGATGATGATGATGATGGAGCCAATCATCGAAAACTTGGAATTTTATCGGAATTTGACGAGATAAGTAAACAGAGAACATTTTGTGAGAAAGACCCAAATAAATCACCACGCCCACGTCCAACAAATGGATGGGTTGCCCAAGATGACCAACCGCGGCGCTCGCCTCGACAGCACTACACGGAAGCGGCACCTGAAGATGACGTTTTAGGCTCCGAAACCAAAAGAGCAATAAATGAGCAACTACTGGCAACTGAAGCGGATTATTTATTCTGTTAAGATGTTCCTCAGCTGCGAATGCTCGACTGGTAAAATATTTTGTAATTATAAAAACTACGAACTAAACTTGGATTGAAAGATCATATGGCGACAGTTGCAAAAATATCTGTTTTCTTGGTATGAGCCGTGAAAACAAATCCAGAGGGCATGTATTACTAGCCGTCGGATAGAAAGTGCTACAAAAGATAATCAGGTACTACCGTAGGCCAAATCCAATGGGAGCAATACCAACAGCATTATTTCGTTACTCGGTAACTACAAGAAGCTGAAAACGAACAAGTGAACTGTAAGTAGGCTGTTTAGCTTTTTATGTTGGTAACGCTACGTAGCGCTCTGTATGAGAATCACTGACTGTGCTGTGTGCAGTCTGTGGCTGGTTTGCATTGTTGGAATATTTGCTATTGTAGTGTTGGGCAGTTGGATGTGAACAGCGCGTAGCGTTGCTCAGTTGGATGTGAGCCGCCAGCAGTGGTGGATGTAGGGGGAGAGATGGCAGAATTTTCAGAGCGGACGATCTGGACGTGTGTCCAACAGAAAGAGTAAATTTATAATACTGGACATCGTGAACTGATATATATATATATATATATATATATATATATATATATATATATATATGATGACTTTTGAACATTATTAAGGTAAATACATTGTTTTTTCTCTGTCAAAATCTTTCATTTGCTAACTATGCCTATCAGTAGTCAGTGCCTTCAGTAGTTAGAATCTTTTATTTAGCTGGCAGTATTGGCGCTCGCTGTATTGCAATAGTTCGAGTAACGAAGATTTTTGTTAGGTAAGTGATTTGTGAAACGTATAGGTTATTGTTAGTCAAGGCTATTCTTTTGTAGGGATTATTGAAAGTGTGTCAGTTTAGTGTTTATCAGAATAAGTAGAGTGTGAAATGTCTGAGTACGTTCAGTACTGCTCAGCTGTTTGAAAATCAAATAACGTAGAGGTTTTCCAGCACAGTAAAATATAAATTTTCCTAAAGGGATGTTTCAGAACTTGCTTCGAAGTCGCTAGAAACTACAGTACAACTTATCTGAGGGTCAGCGATAGGTAAATGTTTGAAGAGGAACAGAGACAGTTCGATGATCCCATGGCTCAAATAAGTAACACCTCCTGCCACAAGCATAAATTTGGGTTCAACAAAAAATTGCAGTCCCACATGAGGCATAATTAGTTTCAGCATCACAGTAAAGCTCTACAGCCTCAGAAGAGTAATCAGAGAGTACCGTGTACACACATACAATTTGCAAAAATCGCAAAGAAACGTGCCATTTACATGG
This sequence comes from Schistocerca cancellata, assembly GCF_023864275.1. Classification (NCBI taxonomy): domain Eukaryota; kingdom Metazoa; phylum Arthropoda; class Insecta; order Orthoptera; family Acrididae; genus Schistocerca; species Schistocerca cancellata. Next base: position 183,915,968 of record NC_064627.1, on the reverse strand, counting down.
AGCTCATTATTTAGCGGTGACACAGTGTACACATGCATGGCCTGCAACAAACTGCGGAGCAATATGCATGTTTCGTGTTCGCACACGGCCGCAAGCAAATAGAAGTACTAACGTCCATTTTCGCAGAATGAGTTGCTCGGCCCTAATTATTAACGATTAAACTACAGCGGTACTGCAGTGCGTGCTGCCATTTGCATTAAAACCGTACTTCGAATGAATACGTGGCAGTAATGCTAAAAGCTGACAATAGGGACAGCGCGAAACGAGGAACGTCAAACCCTGCGCAGTAGCGGCCGCTGGGAGATGGATTAAACCTGTCTTCCTTTGTGCGCGCGCAGATGAAATATTATACGGTATTTCGATTTCACATTCACGCCCGTTACCGGGAAGTGCAGATTAGCGGTTACGCGAATACGGGAAGACACTGCGTTCTTGACATTTTGACTAATTGAAGTAGAGCTGACTTATTAAACTGTAGACTACAGGAAAATAAAGTACCTTTGTGAGCAAGGAGCCTTGCTTTGGTAAGCTCACAGGACAAAATACGAGCATCGTTCAATTAGCAATGCCCCACTTAAAAAAAAATGCCATTAATGTACATAGACAAGCGTCCTTATTGGTGCTTCACATTTTATGTTTGTTCTGTGCGCCTTTGATGTTTCTAACTGTTCTGGCAGATGGCAGCGCCGTAGTAGAGTGTCGAAAAGGTTTCTACATACTACTCAAGTTAGAAGCAGCGTGCTGTTATTGAATTCTTGTGTGCAGAACAAGAAACCGCGGTTTTGTGTGCAGTGTATGGCGATGCCGAAGCTGATAAAGAGTACAGTTTGGCGATGGGTAAAGAAAGTTACAGCCTAAGGAAATGCAGAAACAGAGCTCCATGATCAGCCACGCTCGGGACGTCCTGTCACAGCCACTGCTCCAGACGTGCTGAATCGTGGGGATGCCAGTATTCGTGCCAACCTGAGCACCACAACTCGACAACAGGCTCTATAGTTGTCGGTCAGCAATGGAAATGCGTGTGATAGGGTCGAGACTCTTGGATATTCAAAGAGATGCTCACTATGGGTTCCACGAATGCTCGCAGCGGACCACAAGATTCAGAGAAAGGCCATTTCATCTGAGTTGTTGCTGCACTTTGAGACCGACAGAGAGGCTTTTTTGTCACGGGTCGTTATGGGGGACAAAAGTCGGGTGCACCACTATGCGCCTAAACAAAGAGGCAGTCCATGGAGTGGCATCATCCTGATTCACCACGAAAGACGAAATTCAGCCGGCCAGTGTGGCCGAGCGGTTCTAGGCGCTACAGTTGGGAACCCCGGGCGACCACCCCGGTCGCAGGCTCGAATCCTGCCTCAGGCATGGATGTGTGTGTTGTCCTTAGGTTAGTTAGGTTTAAGTAGTTCTAAGTTCTAGGGGACTGATGACCTGAGAAGTTAAGTCCCATGGTGCTCAGAGCCATTTGAACCATTTTTTTTTTTTTTTTTTTTTTTTTTTGCGGAATTCAAGACAATCCCCTCTGTCGGAAAATTCATGGTGACAGTCTTCTGCGATTGCGATGGCGTCATTCTCGTGGATGTGATGCCAAGAGGGTCAACCATCAATTCAGAGGCGTACGTGAAGATCTTAATAAACTCAAGAACCGTTTCCGACGTGTTCGGTCGGACAAGAATCCAGCAGAACTCTTGCTCCAACACAATAATGCACGACCACACACAAGTCTGAGAACCCGGGAACACATCGCCGAATTGGGTTGGACATCGCTGTTTCACCCATCCTACAGACCAGACGTGGCACCCTCGGACTTCCATCTCTTTGGTCCTCTTAAAGACTCTCTGCGGGGAACACACTTTGAAGATGACGAGAGTGTCAGTCATGCAGTTGAAACATGGCTACGTCTACAGGACAAGAGCTTTTACCAGAAGGAAATACATATTCTTCCACAACGTTGACGTAAGGGCATAGAACGTGATGGAGACTATGCAGAAAAAGTAGGACATGGACAAAGCATGTTGATGTACATTGTCGCCAAATTCTGCCTCTTAACAATAAGTATGTTCTGAGGAAAAAAATGTGGGACGTTACTTATCGAACGACCCTCGTAAATGGTGTACGTTTCGAACCTGCCACATTTCACAAGTGCAGGGAAAAAAATACGGTAGGTACGATAATGAAACTGCACCACAGCCTAGAGTATCTCAAAGAATTTATATTTCCGCCACAGAAGTGCCAATTATTGTCGCCAGAGTGCAGCATGATCGCATGAAACGAAAATGGCGACTCTACAGCAGCTCTCGCTAGCAGTAGTGTGGTCTGCATGTACAAAATCGCCAATTACTGCGCAGTGAAACTATCGTATGACGTAAGAATGTGATTCACCCGATGTGGAAACAGTTAAGGAATGGTACCGTACGTTTCCGGGAGCTGGAAGTGTTGTGAAACATTGTGGCGGAGCACGTGGAAGCGTTTCGGAAGAGAGAAGGGAGAACATCAGAGAACTGTTTCTCAGACGCTCTCGTTAAGTCAATTTGTAAGTCAAGTCCGTTTCCAAGTTCCTGCATAGGAAATTTCCCAAGCGCTGATTCGGGCGTGGAGGATCCACTGCTGGCCGCCATGCCCCCCAGACTTTGTTCCACTGGATTTCTTCTTGTGGGTATTCGTGAAGGACCGCGTGTATGCGACCAAAGTGGACAACATTTCTACGTTGAGACGTTGTATCAATGACGCGACTGCAACAATGTCAGAGCACATGTTGCGAAGAACATGGTAAGAGATTGACTACAGATTCGATATCGTTCGTGCTACGGACAGCCGGCCGAAGTGGCCGTGCGGTTAAAGGCGCTGCAGTCTGGAACCGCAAGACTACTACGGTCGCAGGTTCGAATCCTGCCTCGGGCATGGATGTTTGTGATGTCCTTAGGTTAGTTAGGTTTAACTAGTTCTAAGTCCTAGGGGACTAATGACCTCAGCAGTTGACTCCCATAGTGCTCAGAGTCATTTGAACCATTTTTTTGCTACGGACACTTTACATCTACAGTAGTACTGATGATTATCAAATAAATTCTTTGAGACGCTCTGGCATGTGGTACAATTTCATCACCATATCTACTGTAGTTCTTTTTTCTGGGGCCTTTGAAATGTTCTTGAATTGAAACGGACACCCAGTATTGGAAAACCCACCAAAATGCCATTTCTCACTGCGGCATGTTAAACTGCACTTATTCATTTGACCAAAAACACATGTACTGTGGAGTAGCTGATTGGGAGCCTACAGTACGGTTCAAAATGTCGCGACTTTTCTCCTTTTCAAGTGGCGCAAGGAGTCAGGTGCACTGCTGACCTAGAGAGATGTTTAATCAACAGTGTGTAAAGTGCATGGTTCAGACCGGACGCCTCTGCGGTATTTTGTGAATGTTTCTCATACTTTCACTGTGGCCTAGTTATTTATGTTGCTGTGAAATGGAAGCAGGATGTTCAGTTAAGCCGTCGACACAGGGGCAATGCGTTCCAACGTCAACGTTGAGCGCTCCGAATTCAACGTGCAGCTGAACGTTCAGGAACGATGCTGCTTTCTGTGCATACGGTGTGCGTATCTCAACGTCGTATAAGCGATCACAACGCGGTCTTGTCGTAGCTGCCTGTATCCAGCTCGCAAATCCGTTGTCTACGGGATACATGCCTGCTTCAAACCCTTGCCGTTGCCGTAGTTTAAGTTCCGCCGATAGATATCATGTTAAGTCCCTGTATTTTAAAGCAGTAATAATTGATTTCACAATTTCCAATAGCTTTCTAATACGAATTACTATTATTCTCGTTGCAACACGCACATGGGGCCAAACGCACGTGTTTTTGACAAACAGCCCAAACATTTAATATCTTAAGGAGACACATACATAGCACTCCGTCTTCAGGCCACGAGTGGCCTACCGGGACCATCCGACCGCTGTGTCATCCTCAGTGAAGGATTCGGATAGGAGGGGCGTGGGGTCAGCACACCGCTCTCCCGGCCGTTATGATGGTATTCTTGACCGAAGCCGCTACTATTCGGTCGAGTAGCTCCTCAATTGGCATCACGAGGCTGAGTGCACCCCGAAAAATGGCAACAGCGCATGGCGGCCTCGATGGTCACCCATCCAAGTGTCGGCCACGCCCGACAGCGCTTAACTTCGGTGATCTCACAGGAACCGATGTATCCACTGCGGCAAGGCCGTTGCCAGACACAAACATTACATGCATTAATTGTAAAACGCAAATACTGAGGTAGGGTACAATTTACTGAATTCCAAAGAGCATTCCAGTTGCAATTTGGCACCCGGAAGTTCAATAAAATTACAGCCTTTACGCCCCACCGAGCGAGGTGGCTCAGTGGTTAGCACACTGGACTCGCATTCGGAAGGACGACGGTTCAATCCCGCGTCCGGCCATCCTGATTTAGGTTGTCCGTGATTTCCCTAAATCGCTCCAGGCAAATGCCAGGATGGTTCCTGTGAAAGGGCACGGCCGACTTCCTTCCCCGTCCTTCCTTAATCCGACGAGACCGATAACCTCGCTGTATGGTCTCCTTCCCCAAACAACCAACCAACCAACTTTACGCCCCATGTGCGTCGTGTAAAAGAGAACTTGTTCTTACAATAAAATACAGTACATGTCTCTAAATATGTAATAGAGTCTGGATTATGTCCTGTACATAGAATCACAGGTCTTACTTTTCTGTATTTATTGTAGTACAATTCTAACATATACAGTCATTGAACGACTGATCAGAAAAGAAGCAATAATGGTGTATTTCTGCGTTCCATTGTTTAAAAATGAAGACTCAAAAGTAGTCGATATCTCATTCCATAAATTTCCACAAAATGACGACTTGCTTGAAAAATGGCTAAGGGCTATATCATGACAGGGACTAGGAAAGAAAACAGTATTTGGTAGCCTTCCAAAACATTGATAGTATGTAGTCACAATTTTGATGACAGCTGCTACAGTTTTCTACCAAAACTAGAAGACTTCTTCTCAATTCTATTCCAACAATTTTCCCTCGATACCCAGCATATAAGCAGGCAAAAAGTGAAAATCCGGACAGAAAAATAAATTATTTTAAAGCTTTCTTCGATGCACATGAAAGGAGTCTCGGACGTTTGTCCCACGCTGCACACGATAATGCGACAATAGAAAGCGCAGCTGGAATCGCCAGCCATGCTTCCAATAAAGTAGAGGCTTGATTTCAAGTGGACGTACGAGTACCGTGTAAGAGTCCCCGCTCTTCTAGTAGGAATGTGGGGAAGTATTACTCACGAGTCGTTGCAAGAAGAAACAAAATCATTGCTATGCTGCGTCACAAAATAGAATAATGACGTTAAAACTCCAAGGTAAAAATAAAAAAAAGGGTGTGAACACATGTGAAACGATAGAGATAATACTCCGCATTTTTGCAACATTGTATATGTTTGTACTTTATATTAAACTAGTCTGAGTGAGATAGTAACGACCTGTACCACGCACACCTCAACTTTTACGCCCTTTTTTTCGAAATGGTATAATGATTTCCAATATTATGCCATTTAAATACGTAATAAAGTATAGAGATATAAGATGACATCTACACTACTGGCCATTAAAATTGCTACACAGAGAAGAAATGCAGATGATAAATGGGTACTCATTGGACAAATATATTCTACTAGAACTGACATGTGATTACATTTCCACGCAATTTGGGTGCATAGATCCTGAGAAATCAATACCCACAACAACCACCTCTGGCCGTAATAACGGCCTTGATACGCCTGGGCATTGAGTCAAACAGAGCTTGGATAGCGTGTACAGGTACAGCTGCCCATGCAGCTTCAACACGATACCACAGTTCATCAAGAGTAGTGACTGACGTATTGTGATGAGCCAGTTGCTCAGCCACCATTGACCAGACGTTTTCAGTTGGTGAGAGAGCTGGAGAATGTGCTGGCCAGGGCAGCAGTCGAACATTTTCTGTATACAGAAAGGCCCGCACAGGACCTGCAACATGCGGTCGTGCATTATCCTGCTGAAATGTAGGGTTTCGTAGAAATCGAATGAAAGGTAGAGCCACGGGTCGTAACACATCTGAATTGTAACGTCCACTGTCCAAAGTGCCATCAATGCGAACAAAAAGTGACCGAGACGTGTAACAAATGGCACCCCATACCATCACGCCGGGTGATACGCCAGTATGGCGTTCACGAATACACGCTTCCAATGTGCGTTCACTGCGATGTCGCCAAACACGGATGTGACCATCATGATGCTATACACAGAACCTGGATTCATCCGAAAAAATGACGTTTTGCCGTTCATGCACCCAGGTTCGTCGTTGAGTACACCATCGCAGGCAACGTCAAGTGTAACCGCAGCCATGGTCTCCGAGCTGATAGTCCATGCTGCTGCAAAACGTCGTCTAACTTTTCGTGCAGATGGTTGTTGTCTTGCAAACTTCCCCATCTGTTAACTCAGGGATCGAGATGTGGCTGCACGATCCGTTACAGCCATGCGGATAAGATCCCTGTCATCTCGACTGCTAGTGATACGAGGCCGTTAGGGTCCTGCACAGCGTTCCGTATTACCCTCCTGAACCCACCGATTCCATATTCTCCTAACAGTCATTGGATCTCGACCAAGGCGAGCAGCAGTGTGGCGATACGATAAACCGCCACCGCGATAGGCTACAATCCGACCTTTATCAAATTCGGAAACGTAATGGTACGCATTTCTCCTCCTTACACGAGGCATCACAACAACGTTTCACCAGGCAACGCCGGTCAACTGCTGTTTGTGTATGAGAAATCGGCTGGAAACTTTCCCCATGTCAGCACGCTGTAGGTGTCGCCACCGGCGCCAACCTTTTGTGAATGCTCTGAAAAGCTAATCATTTGCATATCACAGAATCTTCTTACTGTAGATTAAACTTCGCGTCTGTAGCACGCCATCTTCGTGGTGTATCAATTTTAATGGCCAGTAGTGTAGCAACCGTGTCGGAACTACAAGCGCGGTGCGAATGACTTCTCCGAGAACCAGCCCGTAACGGAATTGTCATTTGAAGCTGACTGCAGACCGATTCTAATACCGTGAACGTACATTTCGCATAACGTCCGCTAGGATAAGAAACGAGAAATTAGTCCCGTATGGACGCCATAGGTTGACTTTCGGTCTATGTATGAGGATGTAAATGTAAGTGGTGTCACGTGGTGTTAGTGAGCTTTCTTCTAGGGCATACTAATGTTTCCCTTTTTGTGGTTATATCCAGGGTGTCACATTTATCTCGACCATTTAAAATACCTTTTTGCCCAGAAGAAAATAAAAATTTTACTACATAAACGGTATTTAACTACCAGCAGGACGGTAACCAGCATGACTGAATTACTTGTACTTTCGTTCGTTATGAAACAGTACGTGTTTTTTAAATAGCTCCCTATTTTTACGGCCATGCCGCAGTGATAGCACCAGTTCCCGTCAGATTATGGAAGTTGAGCGCTGTCGGGCTTGGTTAGCACTTGGATGGGTGGCTGTCCAACCTGCCGAGCGCTGTTGGCAAGTGGGGTGCACTCAGCCTTGTGAGGCCAATGCAGGAGCTACATCACAGAGAAGCGGCTCTGGTCATCTACATCTACATCTACATTTATACTCCGCAAGCTACCCAACGGTGTGTGGCGGAGCGCACTTTACGTGCCACTGTCATTACCTCCCTTTCCTGTTCCAGTCGCGTATGGTTCACGAGAAGAACGATTGCCGGCAAGCCTCCGTGAGCGCTCGAATATCTCTAATTTTACATTCGTGATCTCCTCGGAAGGTATAAGTAGGGGGGAGCAATATATTCGATACCTCATCCAGAAACGTACCCTCTCGAAACCTGGACAGCAAGCTACACCGCGATGCAAAGCGCCTCTCTTGCAGAGTCTGCCCCTTGAGTTTGCTAAACATCTCCGTAACGCTATCACGCTTACCAAATAACCCTGTGTCGAAACGAGCCGCTCTTCTTTGGATCTTCTCTATCTCCTCTGTCAACCCGACCTGGTACGGATTCCACACTGATGAGCAATACTCAAGTTAAAACTGTCTACGGCCGCGAGAGATATGTGCTGACCACATGCTGCTCCACATCCGTATCCAGTGACGCCTAGCTGCTGAGGATGATGCGGCGGTCAGTCGGCACCGTTGGGCTTTCCGAGGCCTGCTTGGGCTCACTATATACACTTCCTATCCACAAGACCTCTTCATAAACGTAACATAGAGTGCCATATACATAAACATGGTAACATGAAATACGAAACATAAAGTAAGAGTTAGGTCTGCCGTACCAGCACACAGCGGAAGTACCCTCTGTAATGCAGCTCTTCCACTTGATGGAGTTGATAGTAAACCAATGTAAACACCAGCAACATGCTATCCACCTTTAGCTGAAGATTTGTGTGAGTAAAATGTAAACAATATAATGTAGGCCTAAATGTGAGAATGGACTGAGAGACGGAGAGAGAAGGTTACGTCAATCAGAAATTAAAAGCATCCTTCTTATTTTCCTACCACTGGGTATAGATATCCAGAACTTGGTGGCAAGTTGTAATGGGGAAGAAGTCGGAAAATACCAGTAATAAATTCTGCGCTAGCGAACGAGATGACAGCTACTACAGAACCGGCGCCCACATGGCAACAAAAGGAACCATCATGCACGCTGCAGCGTTCTCGGCCGCGTCAGATAAAATACCGGACCGCCCTAAAGAGTTCTCCGCCGACGCGAATTCATTCCGGGAGAGGCACACAAAGGGAGGCCGGGCTTCTCCAGACCGCGGCGCGGCGGAAGCCCTGCTGACGAAGCTTCCGGGCAAGACGAGCGCCCCAAATCCGCACGGCAATTTATGTGCTGCTCGCCGGCGAGGGCAGGGAGGAGAGGGGGAATATCTACGTGCCTCTCGACAAGCGCTTCGGCCGCAGGTGCCTTCTATCACTGTGGGCCCACCCCTCTGGCCTCCTCAGCTACCGTCCGTGTGCAGCTCCCGGCCGCAGAGATCAAATAAAACTGCGGCAGTCCTTAGAAAGTAAGTTTCCCGAATCGTCAAAAGACGACGCCATTGTCAAAGGCGACTCCACATACGAATAGAAGACGCGGTCCTTGAATTTCGAAAGGTCTCCGACACAGTTCCGCACTATCGCCTAATGAAAAAAATAATAAGAATACGGAACATCAGACCAGCTTCGTAAGTGGTTTGAAGAACTGCTGGTAAATACCGTACATCACGTCACTGTTAATAGAGGTGGATCTAGTGGTGAAGTGTACGTCTGTATAACGAAAGGTCTCGGGATCGTATCCCGGAGTATACAGGGTGGTCCATTGATCGTGACCGGGCCAAATATCTCACGATATAAGCGTCAAACGAAGAAACTACAAAGAACGAAATTTGTCTAGCTTGAAGGGGGAAACCAGATGACGCTATGGTTGGCCCGCTAGATGGCGTTGCCATAGGTCAAACGGATATCAACTGCATTTTTTAAAATAGGAACCCCCATTTTTTATTACATATGCGTGTAGTACGTAAAGAAAACTGAATGTTTTAGTTGGACCACTTTTTTCCCTTTGTGATACATGGAGCTGTAATAGTCACAAACACATGGCTCACAATTTTAGACGAACAGTTGGTAACAGGTAGGCTTTTCTATATTAAAATACAGAACTTAGGTACGTTTGAACATTTTATTTCGGTTCTTCCAATGTGATACATGTACCTTTGTGAACTTATCATTTCTGACAACGCATGCTGTTACAGCGCGATTACCTGTAAGTACCACATTAATGCAATAAATGCTCAAAATGATGTCCGTCAACCTCAATGCATTTGGCAATACGTATAACGACATTCCTCTCAACAGCGAGTAGTTCGCCTTCCGTAATGTTCGCACATGCATTGACAATGCACTGACGCATGTTGTCAGGCATTGTCGGTGGATCACGATAGCAAATATCCTTCAGCTTTCCCCACGGAAAGAAATCCGGGGCCGTCAGATCCGGTGAACGTGCAGGCCATGGTATTGTGCTTAGACGACCAATCCACCTGTCACGAAATATGCTATTCAATACCGCTTCAACCGCACGCGAGCTATGTGCCGGCCATCCATCATGGTGGAAGTACATCGCCATTCTGTTATGCAGTGAAACATTTTGTAGTAACATCGGTAGAACATTACGTAGGAAATCAGCATACATTGCAACATTTAGATTGCCATCGATAAAATGGGAGCTAATTATCCTTCCTCCCATAATGCTGCACCATACATAAACCCGACAAGGTCGCTCATGTTCCACTTGTCGCAGCCATCGTGGATTTTTCATTGCCCAATAGTGCATATTATGCCGGTTTACGTTACCGCTGTTGGTGAATGAGGCTTCGTCGCTAAATAGAACGCGTGCAAAGAAACTGTCATCGCCCCGTAATTTGTCTTCTACTGATATGCGGATTAGCAGCGAAAGCAGCTAAAACACCTACTTGGGCATCATCATTTGTTGCAGGTCATGGTTGACGTTTCACATGTGGCTGAACACTTCGTGTTTCCTTAAATAACGTAACTATCAGACGAACGGTCCGGACACTTGGATGATGTCGTCCAGGATACCGAGCAGCATACATAGCACACGCCCGTTGGGCATTTTGATCACAATAGCCATACATCAACACGATATCGACCTTTTCCGCAATTGGCAAACCGTCCATTGAACACGGGTAATGTATCACGAAGCAAATACCGTCCGCACTGGCGGAATATTACGTAATACAACGTACTTATACGTTTGTGACTATTACAGCGGCATCTATAACAAAGCGTAAAAAGTGGTCCAACTAAAACATTCATATTTCTTTACGTACTGCACGAATTTGTAATAAAAAATAGGGGTCCTATTTAAAAAAAAAACGCAGTTGACTACCGTTTGACCTATGGCAGCGCCATCTAGCGGGGCAACCATAGCGCCATCTGGTTTGCCCCTTAAAGCTAGACAAGTTTCGTTCTTTGTAGTTTTTTCGTTTGACGCTTATTTCGTGAGATATTTGCCCCGGTCGTTATCAATGGACCACCCTGTACAGCAAGAGTGCCAGATTCCAGACCAAACTGCATTGGAAGAACACTCAGGAAGTGTAGTCCAACCACGAATGGTGTAGGCAGCCTACAAAATCTTGGTTCGTCCGTTACTGGACTACTGCTCATGAGTTAGCGAACCTTACAATATAGAATTCAAACAGGAAACAGTAAAAGATCAACAGAATACGACCATCTTTCGTCACAGTTTCGTTGATCAACAGTCACCGAGATGTTCTTCCAGCTCACGTAGCAGACGATTCAAGACAGGTGTCGGTTTACTGTCAGAGTTTTGAAGGCGTACATTCCTAGAACAGTCGACTTACGTAATACTTGCTCCTATACATACCTCATGTAGTTGGTACACCTGTAGCCTTTTCGTTTCCTGAGCCTAACAACTCTCGTGACCTCAAGCCTTTTTTCAGGAACCAACAGACAGCGGAATGTGGAACTAGGCATAGAAACCAAATAACAACAGTGAACCAAGGGATGTTAAAACGTAAAACTACTTTCAGGAGCTTTTTTTCTATTATTTGATTTTTGTTTTTTATACTTTTTACACTGATTCCAAGCTATCTGTTTCTCGACTGCTATGACAGTGTACAAGATCCCTTGCCTTCTGCGTCCCTACCACACTTGGGGTTCTCAATAATACATTTTAAACACTTTAATCTTCATTTGCCTCTACGCGTTTCCTTTCTAGGCTAAACGAATTCCTTGAGTCGTCCTTCCAACGTCGCAACTTTATGTATCCTTCTTATGCGAAGAAATGTCACATAGTTTTTTTCTTTGCTACTCATTTCATCAACTCTCCAGTTCTAATACTGAATGTTGAATACATTATTCATAACAAACGAAAGTACCACTCTCGGCCACCACGTCATCTTTTAGCGTTGAAATATTGACTTTTTTCTATTACAATACCCTTCAAATTTAAAATAATTCACTTAAAAACTGAAGTAAACAATAGATGCCATCTAAAAGGATTTTGCGATCCAAGACGTGCGTTTTACCCTGGTTTGATGGAAATGTGGTGTTCGCATCATACGAACAAAAGCTTTTTGGCCGAACTGTACATTAATAAAAGTAATGAAGAGACATATTAATGGCACAGTGTTATTGTCAATGTCGTGTGTCTCCTTTTTATTCGGGTGAAAGCAGATTTCAATTAATCGTCGTGGATGGCAATATATAAAATACACGTTTTTAACATTGTCTACGTTAATGGTATCAGCTATAAAGAGACGGCACGAAAAACATTCGAATAGTGTTCATACGTCAGATGTGATATATTAACAACGAAACTGCATAAAGAATGGGGAGCCATATAGTACATAATTTACTTTCAATGTATGGTGTTTTTCTGTTGCGCGCGTCACATATTCGTAACAAAGCTAGTAGCTCTTTGAGAGAATTTTTATTTCTGTTTTAAAAGACACGGTGCAGAGAATTTGCTAAAGCGATGAGAAAGATTGTGAAATTGTAAAATATTTTACAAAGCAACACAGTGTCCTTTGTAGGCTGCATATAAATGGTCTTTATTTAATTTGAATTAAATAATTTAATCACCGCTTTTATAAAGGAAAAACAGCTGTCGGGCATTATTATCATCAAATATGTATTGCAAATGTTGCTGTGTATACGTGTATATGTAACTCTGAATGCCCTTCGGTGTTGTCTCTCACCAGGACGCAACACGTCAGTGACATAGCTTTGTTCTTGCAAAGTTGATTGTACACATACTCTATGAAAATGTAATGGGGATTATGCCTGTATTTCCTTTCATGCTTGAGTAACACCTGCTGAGACAGACGGCGAAGGACATCTAATGGGGACCAACGTATGTACTTGTTCTAAAAAATGGATTCGTCGCTGGCTTATGGAGTACATATATACAGTCGTGCTCAAAAGTATCCGAACGACCTGAATCGCATTTCGCCTGATTCGCATGCAACCGGCATAATGCAGCTGTCTAGCAGGTCCTCTAATCGCTCCTTGGTACAGGCGTTTGACTTTTGAAAATGGTTCCAACAAGTCACCACTAAAAAACACTGCTCTGTATCGCAATAACTCAAGATGTAAAGTAATAACACGGTACTACATGTTGTGACTTGGCAAGACAGCCAAGCCACTATGATTGGTAGCCGAAAAGCACACGTTTAAGCTCATGCAGGCTGGCGTGAGGTCTGGAACAGGACAATGTAATTAATATAGCCAATAAGGTACGTGGCTGCTGGAATACTTAACTTTAATTCATAATTGATGAACTTCGGTCTGACGGTACATGCATCAAAAGATAAACAGCAAATGATAATGGCGCCTTGCTAGGTCGTAGCAAATGACGTAGCTGAAAGCTATGCTAACTATTGTCTCGGCAAATGAGAGCGTAATTTGTCAGTGAACCATCTCTAGCAAAGTCGGCTGTACAACTGGACGAGTGCTAGGAAATGTCTCTAGACCTGCCGTGTGGCGACGCTCGGTCTGCAATCACTGACAGTGGCGACACGCGTGTCCGTCGTATACTAGCGGACCACGGCCGATTTAAAGGCTACCACCTAGCAAGTGTGGTGTCTGGCGGTGACACCACACTACAAATATCAGGGAACACCTTATCACAGATAACACTGTCCTTAAGGTTTGTAAGCTTACATTTATTACAATAAATGACATACCTGAAACTTTACCACTCTCATTATTACGTCAGATAGGTAATGGACGTAGTAAGTTCGTCGTATTCATGATTTACTCTTGGAAGTAACGTACCGTACTTATTATTTAACACCAAATGACATTAAAAATTTAAGTTATTCACGAGCAGCTAGTTGAGAATATGTATGAACTTCAAATGACACGACGAACCGTCTCGTTCTGCATATGGATTCAAACCCAGGTCATGCAGACTAAGCAAAGATTTCGTGACTGACGGAAACTAACAGTCATTCCTGATTACGCATACAGAGAGTGATATACCTCGATTTTAGACAGTATCAGTTAACAAACATCAACTTTAAATTACACAACGCAGACATTTTTAACGGACGCGAATTCCTACCCAGCATCTACTGTCCCTGTTAACGAACTACGATAGATGTTAAATATTGCTTCTTCAGAAGTAACTTACTTGAAATGCCGTGAGGTAAAGCTTTGTGTTGGACAGGGATTCGAACCCAGAACCTAATCGGATTGTTATCGAAGCACAATCAAGAGTGACGTATCGGATTTTCTCGGCAGTAGCTAGATGTTTTAACTGAAATGACGAGACGAAACATTAATTTTTTCCTTCCCAGGACTCCTGGCACCTATCGCTGTTATATTCTAGAGAAAATGAACGTTAAATATGGGTTTGTTGCAACAGCAGCGACATGTGAACATGTTTGAACTACAAATAATATGACGAAGAGTTCGGTGTTGACTGGGAATAGAGCCCCACACATATCGTTGTTGACTACACACAAAGAGACGTCAGCTTACAAAATTAGTCACGGTGGAAAAAATGCGAGTCTGTTCAATGGTTAAGTAGAAGCAAGCTTGTTGGAACTATTTTCAACAGTCAAACGACTGTACCAAGGAGCGATTAGAGGACCTGCTAGACAGCTGCGTTATGCCGGTTGCATGCGAATAAGGCGAAATGCAATTCAGGTCTTTCGGATACTTTTGAGCAAGACTGTACATGTAGTGATGAATTCCCCTACCAGCTTCTCTTTATTCTATTTCTGTTGCAGATGTATACACAAAAAAGAAATAAATCAGTTGAACGGAACGCAAATGTCTGACTACTGTTGGTAAGTACCGTTCTGGGAACCTATAGCGCACCTACAGTGGAATGTGTGCGCAGAATGGTTGTGTAACGTATCCTTCAGTACTGCTGGAGTGTTTGCGATCTCCATTAGGTGACATTAATGGAGGATACCGAAGCAATTCAGAGCCATACTGCTAGATTTCTTATCAGTGTATTCGATCAATACATATGCGTCTACATCTACATGTAAATAGATACTCCTCAAGCTACTGTACGGTGCGTGGCGGAGGGTACCCTGTACAGCTGCTGGTCATTTCCTTTTCTGTTCCACTCACAAATAGAGCGAAGGAGAAACGACTGTCTATATGACTCCGTAGGAGTCCTAATTTCTCGAACCTTATCTTCGTGATCCCTACGCGGAATGTATGTTGGCGGTAGTAGAATCTTTCGGCAGTCAGCTTCAGATGCCGGTTCTCTAAATTTTCTCGACAGTGTTTCTCGAAAAGAACGTCGCTTTACCTCCAGGGATACCCATGTGAGTTCCCGAAGCGCCGCGCGGGATTAGCCGAGCGGCCTAAGGCGCTGCAGTCATGGACTGTGCGGCTGGTCCCGGCGGAAGTTCGAGTCCTCCCTCCGGCATGGGTGTGTGTGTTTGTCTTTAGGATAATTTAGGTTAAGTAGCGTGTAAGCTTAGGGACTGATGACCTTATCAGTTAAGTCTCACAAGATTTCACACACATTTGAACATTTTTTTGAGTTCCGGAAGCATCTCCGTAATACGTGTTGTTCGAGCGTAGCGGTAACAAATGAGTCAGCTCGTCTCTGAATTGCTTCGAAGACTTCCTTAAGTTCGACCTGGTACAGATTCCAAACCCTCGAGCAGTACTCAAGAGTAGGTTGCACTAGCGATCTATATGCGGTCTCCATTACAGGTGAATCTCTCTTTCGTAAAATTCTCCCAATAAACCGAAGTTGACCAATCGCCTTTCCTACCACAAGTGTCGGCCGGTGTGGCCGTGCAGTTCTAGGCGCTTCAGTCTCGAACCGCGTGACCGCTACGGTCGCAGGTTCGAATCCTGCCTCGGGCATGGATGTGTGCGATGTCCTTAGGTTAGTTAGGTTTAAGTAGTTCTAAGTTCTAGGGGACTGATGACCTCAGAAGTTAAGTCCCATAGTGCTCAGAGCCTACCACAAATCTCACATCCTCTTTCTATTTCATATCGTTTTGCAATGTTACTCCAAGATATATAAAAGATTTGACTTTGTCATGTAGGAAACTAGTAATACCACAACCGACCATTACAGGTTTGTCCTTCCTACTCACACGCATTAACTTTCATTTTCCCACGTTTAGAGCTAGAGACCATTTATCACATCAACTAGATTTTTGTCAAAGTTAACTTCTATCTTCCTACAGTCACTACCGAGCGAGATGGCGCAGTGGTTAGAACAGTGGACTCGAATTCGGGAGAACGGGGGTTGAAACGCGCGTCATGCCATCCTGATTTAAGTTTTCCGTGATTTCCCTTAATAGCTTCAGGCAAATGCCCAGATGGTTACTCTGAAAGGGCACGCTCTATTTCCTTCACCATCCTTCCGTAATACGATGGGACCAATGACCTCTTTGTCTGGTCCCCTCCCCCAAAACAACCAACCAACGAACCAACCTACAGTTACTCAACTTCGATACCCTACCATACACCACAGCATCACCAGCGTACAACCGCAGATTTCTGCCATTCCTGTCCGCCAAAACATTTACGTGTATACAAAACAACAGCAGTCTTACCACACTTCTCTAGGACTCTCCTGACGGTACCATTGTCTCTGATGAACGTTCACCCTCCAGGACGGGTGTATTACGAAAATGCTCGGCGAGCTTCTATGGGTATCCCTGGAGAACGGTCTAAAACGGGCACTAGATGAAACAGTCTACACTACATGTGACGTTTCAGTGTAGTTTTTGGTATTCACCTTGAAGGTTCCGAGGAGGCGAATCCATGGCGATAGGCTGTCGACTCCGTAGACACACACGCGTTCGGTCGGCTTTAACTCGGCCGCGCCACGACCACCCGCAGGGCGAAAACAATTACTAGAGTCGGCAAAGAGCGCATTGACCAGAGCGGGACTCATTAGACTAGGATCGTTAATCAGAGCGGCAGCCGGGCCCTTTGTGATGGCGAATATAAACCACGCTGAACTCTGCCGCTGATTATTGGACTCGTCGCCTGGGTGGGCACGGGCAGTCCGAAATTAGACGCGGCCACCAGGGTCGCCGATACATCTGTAGGCGTCGTTGTCAAAGGAAGGACATGGGCCTGGTTTGCAAAAAGGGATTCACTGGCGCAGAATGGACTGCTGGCTTATTGGGTGATACTCTTCAACATGTCACGAGGCTGAGAGCTAAACTACATTATCGCATGCGTCAGAGTCTAACAAGGACGTTATACCGCTATTTTTTATATACGTGATAGGTGAAGTTCAGATCTCAAACATCATTCTTCCAAAGCTGTTCGACGCTACTCTCACAAATTCTCAAGAAAATCTACTTTGAAATTGTCCGACAGCGTTTAATATTATACACTTCCGGCCATAAAAATTGCTACACCTCAAAGAGAGTTTGGATGGCGTGTACAGGTAAAGCTGCCCATGCAGCTTCAACACCATACCACAGTTCATCAAGAGTAGTGACTGGCGTGTTGTGACGAGCCAGTTGCTCGGCCACCATTGACCAGACGTTTCGGTTGGTGAAAGATCTGGGAAATGTGCTGCTCAGGGCACCAGTCGAACATGCGGTCGTGCATTATTCTGCTGAAATGTAGGGTTTCGCAGGGATCGAATGGAAGGGTAGAGCCACGCGTCGTAACATATCTTAAATATAATGCCCACTGTTCAAAGTGCCTTCAATGCGAACAAGAGGTGACCTAGACGTGCAACCAATGGCACCCCATACCATCACGCCGGGTGATACGCCAGTATGGAGATGACGAATACACGCTTCCAATGTGCGTTCACCGCGAGGTCGCCAAACACGGATGCGAATGATGCTGTAAACAGAACATCGATTCAACCGATAAAATAAAGTTTTGACATTTGTGCACCTAGGTTCGTCGTTGAGTACACCATCGCAGGCGCTCATGTCGACACACACGGACCGATACCTGCACAAACTGTCAAACCACCACCCGATCCAGAAAAGAGGCATGATCAGTACGCTCGTAACGAGAGCAGGACGAATATGTGAGCCGCAACACCTCAAACGAGAAATGCAACACCTGGAAACTGTCCTGAGGAGCAATGGGTACTCCACAAATTATATTAGAAGTGTAACAGAGTCAAACACTCGGCGAAGTAAGGAAACAGAAAAAGAAATGTCGGGTATGGCCTTTCTGCCATACATTCCGAGTGACGGACAGAATAGGCCGTATATTGCGCAAACATGGCGTAAAGACGATTTTCAAACCGACAAGAATTGTGAAGAGTGTCTTACATCGGCGAAGGAGAAAAGAGACCCACTTGCAATGTCGGGAATATACCGTATACCATGCACATACGGAAAAGTTTATGTCGGAATGACTGGACGATCCATTAACACCAAGATCAAAGAGCATAAGCGACATTGCAAGTTGGGGCAGGTGGAGAAATCGGCAGTGGCAGAGCACGCACTGAAAGAGGCCGACCACGTAATAAAATTCGCTGATACGGAAGTTCTGGCTGTAGAGAAGCACTATCACACGCGCATGTTCAGAGAAGCTGTAGAAATACAAAAACACGCGAACAGTTTGAACAAGAAAGAGGAAAGCTTTAAGGTAAACGGATCCTGGCTTCCCGTACTGCAGCGAACGACCGTCGCAGGTAGCAAGAGGAGAACCGCACCGGAAATGACCGCGGAGAAGCCCTCGGACGTTGGCGCGCCAGGTACATATAGTCTGCGGCCGAGAGCTCGGCTGCAGTTCACCACCGGCACTGGAGCGTGAAGCTTTGACAATGCCAGCCACTCGTGCTGGCGAAACGTCAGAAAAATCATTAGATGAACGTCGGCCGAAGAATCCGAGACAGAAGCCAAAAGGCAGTCTGTCAGCAAGTGGCCACGAAAGCGTTAACAATTTTGTGTAACTTGATTATGCATACAGGCAGTTCATCCATTCATATCGATAATTTTTGCTTGTTATCGACACTGAAACTGGCAGGATACCTGTCCCATGAATTACAAGACTTTCGAGATTGTTTTAATTTCAACTTTTAAGTAGCATAACAAATGCAAAAGAAATATTTTTTGGTATGATATACTTACAATTTTCCAAAATTTTCTTTGGTTGTAATGTGAAATCTTGCTCCTTGGCAAATTTCATTATTCCACGTCAACGTGAAATACCCTGTGGATTATGATGACAGTTGTAGAGTATCAAAATAAGTGACATAAATGGCCGGAGGTTTTGATTCCACTGATTTAGAAGATTCACTTTTTTATGAGTTTGCACCAAGCCTTTTGCTAAGGCGCATGGAATATTTTCTGATGTATAGAAATTTTACTGTTAGTTTTGTGTCCAGTTTCGCGTGCTTGTTAACAGTGAATAAAAGGCAGAAATGTAGTTGTCTGTGTGGAACTTTCTGTACGAGAAGAAAGAAACAAAATCGTACACTACAATATTTGCAAATGAAAGATTGTGCTCCAATACGACTGTGTGTAATCTCTTATAATATTTGCTGTCAGAGCTCCATAATTTTCATTATTTTTAGACGTCCATGTGTCTTAGATATTGCAGACGCTTTAAACTGTAACTAGAAAAACTAGTTCAACGTTGATACATACACTCCTGGAAATGGAAAAAAGAACACATTGACACCGGTGTGTCAGACCCACCATACTTGCTCCGGACACTGCGAGAGGGCTGTACAAGCAATGATCACACGCACGGCACAGCGGACACACCAGGAACCGCGGTGTTGGCCGTCGAATGGCGCTAGCTGCGCAGCATTTGTGCACCGCCGCCGTCAGTGTCAGCCAGTTTGCCGTGGCATACGGAGCTCCATCGCAGTCTTTAACAATGGTAGCATGCCGCGACAGCGTGGACGTGAACCGTATGTGCAGTTGACGGACTTTGAGCGAGGGCGTATAGTGGGCATGCGGGAGGCCGGGTGGACGTACCGCCGAATTGCTCAACACGTGGGGCGTGAGGTCTCCACAGTACATCGATGTTGTCGCCAGTGGTCGGCGGGAGGTGCACGTGCCCGTCGACCTGGGACCGGACCGCAGCGACGCACGGATGCACGCCAAGACCGTAGGATCCTACGCAGTGCCGTAGGGGACCGCACCGCCACTTCCCAGCAAATTAGGGACACTGTTGCTCCTGGGGTATCGGCGAGGACCATTCGCAACCGTCTCCATGAAGCTGGGCTACGGTCCCGCACACCGTTAGGCCGTCTTCCGCTCACGCCCCAACATCGTGCAGCCCGCCTCCAGTGGTGTCGCGACAGGCGTGAATGGAGGGACGAATTGAGACGTGTCGTCTTCAGCGATGAGAGTCGCTTCTGCCTTGGTGCCAATGATGGTCGTATGCGTGTTTGGCGCCGTGCAGGTGAGCGCCACAATCAGGATTGCATACGACCGAGGCACACAGGGCCAACACCCGGCATCATGGTGTGGGGAGCGATCTCCTACACTGGCCGTACACCACTGGTGATCGTCGAGGGGACACTGAATAGTGCACGGTACATCCAAACCGTCATCGAACCCATCGTTCTACCATTCCTAGACCGGCAAGGGAACTTGCTGTTCCAACAGGACAATGCACGTCCGCATGTATCAAGTGCCACCCAACGTGCTCTAGAAGGTGTAAGTCAACTACCCTGGCCAGCAAGATCTCCGGATCTGTCCCCCATTGAGCATGTTTGGGACTGGATGAAGCGTCGTCTCACGCGGTCTGCACGTCCAGCACGAACGCTGGTCCAACTGAGGCGCCAGGTGGAAATGGCATGGCAAGCCGTTCCACAGGACTACATCCAGCATCTCTACGATCGTCTCCATGGGAGAATAGCAGCCTGCATTGCTGCGAAAGGTGGATATACACTGTACTAGTGCCGACATTGTGCATGCTCTGTTGCCTGTGTCTATGTGCCTGTGGTTCTGTCAGTGTGATCATGTGGTGTATCTGACCTCAGGAATGTGTCAATAAAGTTTCCCCTTCCTGGGACGATGAATTCACGGTGTTCTTATTTCAATTTCCAGGAGTGTATTTGGTGTTCTGCTTTCGTGTTTTGCAAATTTCAGCGTGCTTCGCGGCCTGTGTGGAACCTATTAGATGAATGACAGATTTCTGAAACCTGTTAACTGTTGGAAGGACGATCCCTTGTTACTGGTGATTAATAGTTTACCCCATCCCTAGTATCTACAGTGGTAGACTAAATAATATTAACATATGTGAGAAAAAGATAAAAGCTTTATTAACACGCTGTTGATACTTCCTCTGAAAGAGTTTCAAGCAATTTATATCCGACATGAGATGGTTAATGTACAACAGTTTGAAGGTGTACATAACCACTCGTTCTGGAAAACATTCGCTAATTCTATAAATGTCCTTGGAGGAGGAAACTTACAGCGCGGCATGTTCTCCAAAATAACGCACCAAGATTCAGTTGCATTGAGATCAGGTGAGATAGCAGGCCACAAAAATTGTTATACTACGTCACTGTATTTGTTAAACGAGTCTTAGACAGTTCCAGAAGTCAGGAAGAAACCACTACTGTCTTAATAAACAGGTCGTGCTCTGGTCCACAAGTTTCCAACAGTGGGTAAGGACGATCCCTCAGAGTACTGACGTAAAAGTCCAATAGAATCGGCGTGTCTGCGAATGATGGGTTTGTGGGGCGCTCAACATCGTGGTCATTAGCGCCTGTACTAGTTCCAACCTTTCCATTTCCAATCTCACCACTACCCGAATGATGAGAAGACGATGGGGACAACGCGAACATCCAGTCCCCAGGTGGGGAAAATCCCCGACTCGACCGAGAATCGAACCCGGGATCCTATCAGCTGAAAGTGGGCCACTGTCATGGTGCGAAATTGCTCCCTACAGCGTCAGCTAAAGGTAACACCTGCTTCACTGTAGTGCGGTGATAGTCGAAATGATACGTTTCCACTGAAGTTCTCCTAATGTAAACACACATATTGGCCTAGAGTAGCGTGAGCGTTAATTAGAGCTTATATTCCCCCATTGTTATTTTGTCAGTGTGCTTAATATGCACTTCACCAAAAGAGTTTCGTTGTTTCAAGGCATTACGTAGTATAACCGATAGTTTCGTAACAGCCGATCGAACATAATGTTCACCAAAATGTGTGAACGGCGGATACTTTTTGGTGATATGGCTTCATTAAAATGTGTTTTTATTTCAACGTGAATACTGTTGTCTTGTGCTTTGTGGTTATAACCTACTTCAAACGCTTCCTTCTATATGATGCCTGTTCACCTTCTGGTCCCCATATTGATAGAAGATGATGCTTTCCCCTGTTTGATGTAGTCTGTTTTTACAGACGACATGCTACTTCTCCCGGCATCGTGACTGTTTTCATTTCAGAGGCTGCGAAAATTAAGGTCCTCAACCATCATTCCTCATTTACAGTTTGAGAGATTAGACGTAACCAAAATTTAAGTCCGTAATATCATCAATATGGGAATGTTGGTCCGCCTTGACGCAAAACGTTTTTGTTATTTATTTATATATTCCCTCAAACTTGTTTCGGCGACAAATATCGCCTTTATCAGTGGGTTCTTTGATTCTAAAACTTGCAGAAACAACATCTAATTTGCTATTCGTGATAGCATGATTTTACACTTCTTGCCGCTGTTTCCGGCATGTTTTCTTTTTTTTTTTTTTTTGTTGTTGCTGATTTTCTCGGCATTCATCATATTATCTGTAGCTGTAAGAGTGGCTGTTAGTAAACAAATATACAAACGTGAACTTATGCATGTCAGTGATACACAGTTGGGATTGCGGTATGTTGTGGATGCAGTTTTGGTGTGTACTAGGTTGTTACATATTTTGTCAAGTATTCACGTTCGATGGACGGACTGCAGCTACTTTTGGACACAGATAAACACAACTTTCGCACCTTGTTCGAGATCCAAAACATTACGCCACCTTGTTATCCGCCTGTGTCACGAGAAATGTGTCGCATATTGCGAGAAGCTTATGAAAAATTGAGCGGTAGTTCAGGCGGCTTCTGTTCATCCTTTACGTTTCTGTGTGATTCGTTTTTTTTTTGGGGAGGGGGGGGCGTGACTGTGTATGTGTGTGTGTGTGTATGTGTGTGTGTGTGTGTGTGTGTGTTCAAAAAACGGCTCTGAGCACTATGGGACGTAACATCTATGGTCATCAGTCCCACAGAACTTAGAACTACTTAAACCTAACTAACCTAAGGATTTCACACAACACCCTGTGTGTGTGTGTGTGTGTGTGTGTGTGTGTGTGTGTGTGTGTGTGTGTGTGTGTGTGTGTTTCCTGTCCTGTGCCCTGCGTTATTTCTCTTAGAGTGATAAAGAGTGTCTTGTTGCAAAGAGTTGTGGTTTCGTTTATTACATTTCCTCCACTATAGCCTTTTGTATGTAATAATTTTCTTCTATTGTTAGTTTTCGGTGTAAACTATTGCTGTGCTGCAGGATGTGTAGATCACTTTCGATATTTGTGGAGTTGTGATTTTTGTTCATTAGGTGTTGTGCGAATGTGGAATGTGTGCTGTAACTCTTCAGAGCTTTGATGATGGCGATATTTGTCGCTGAAACTAGCTTGGGAGAAAGAATAAATAAATACCAAAAGTGTTTTGCATCAAGGCGGACACAATCCCATATTCTTATTTTTGTCTGCAAACACGGACAAATGGAAGAGTTTCGAGATAAAATTATTGTTTCCGTAACATTATTTGCATCCTACTACCATCAGTGCTGGTAACAGGTTTTGGTAATGTTGTTATACAACTGCTGTCGACATTAACGTCATTGCTGTTGTACAGAGTTGGAAAGCTAGTGAATCACAAGAAGGCAGGCGTAATGGGGTATCAGGTAGGAGAGGACTCCAGTGAGCGTACAGAACAGACCCTGGATGGAGTCTGCGAAGCTTCGTGGTGGCGGTGGAATCAGAAATTTCCGCCGCCCATAAGGCTATTCCAAGTTGCGCTTGTGGATGAAGTCGGGAACCAATAGCTGGCGCCAGGTTGCAGGGTCTTTCGCGGAAGTTCACCCGGGCCCTGCCCCCGCAGGACATCAAGTTGTGGACTCAGCAGAAACAATCTCGACTGGCGACAAGACGAGAAGGGGTTTCTGCCGAGGATTTTGCGTCTTTGGCGTCCCTTGCGGCTGCCGCAGTCGGAGTACGGTTATTACAATTTGTGCGGCAGCTTTTCATTGGACAGAAGAGCAAGTAAGCAATGATTTTGTATTTGTTAAATTTTTATTTGCAAGAGTCACGCTTCGAAGAAAAGAGAACGTTTGTTACATACTCTCTCACCGACTGGTAAACACTAAAATTATTTATTGCGGTTCTGCGATAAACATTAACAAATTATACTTGTTTGTTCAGTCGCAAACACTTTATTCTTCCGTTTAAGTCCTACGATGTTTGGAGCAGCAACTGTATTCAAAAGACTACAATGAGTTTCTTGGGCTTACATTTCCGTCGGTTTAGAACTAACTGTGGAATGAAGTGCAATGTAGTAACCTTCGTCTTGTACGAAACCATTCTGCATCCAAAAGGAGATTAAAACTTTGCCTGTGTTCATGGGCGTAGCTTCCCTCACGGCCTATAGCAGATGTTTCTCTTCTGTCCAATATGGTGGCAATATCTCAGTCACTCTGTAAACTGTGGTTTCCTCATCCCTTGCCATTTTTATTTGCTTCTTTCCATCCCAGTCTTAACCAGTTATTTCTCCTTCCTCTGAGCAGCCAATTTCTTCTCGTCCTTTACTGTTTTCATACATCTCTGTTATATATCACTACTCACATTCGACAAGAACCTAATAAGGAAAAAAACTGCATACTGTTAATGATACTGATATTTCTTAAATAACACATATTCGTTTCTATACAATTGTCATTATTATTATTAGTTGGAAAGCAATTGAATATTAATATACTATAGTAAAATACTTAACATACATTCTTATTTCAACTTTTCCCTGATTCCACCTTGATCAGTCAGACTTTTGTTAAATCGGTCTCTCAATTACTCATACATTTTGTTAGGTTCTTTGAACTACGAGCTACCTAGAACTGACTGTATTTCAAACAGCTGCTTTGACTACTGTGTGGTTCTAACAAACGGGAATGATATGCAGGCAACTTACCAATTCAGTTAAATAAAAGAAACTTGACAAGGGGTGCCATTACATAAATTCCAGGTTAAAGAATGGTACATGGAGCTAACAGCATGTGTTTTAGGTTTATGATAATTTGTGCCTAATCAAAACGAATAAAGTAACTATTATCAGGGAGACACTCTAAGAATTGGTGGGCGAGTAAAGCTCTCAAGATTGTAACAACATACATTGTATAGATTATTCACACACCATACACTCATTTTGTATAATTAATTCTTAACTGGTGGTTGAGAACATATCTTATTAACCAGAAGCGCAGAACACACGGTTCCGATATTGAAAGTAAACTGGGATGCAATGGTCAGCTGTATGTCTTAATACCGTGAACCACTGTGGAGAAATTACTATTGGCATAGTACTGTGGTAAGGCATCATGCAAAAGAAAGTGTATTGCACACTATTACTAGCACATTTACTGATCTCATAGCACAACCACGCTGACCTATGAGCACATGGTTCTTCATGGAAAGAAAGTGGAATGAAACCAGACAATTAAATCGGTGCTCTACCGGAAAACACTAAGCAAACGCTTCTCAACATTTTAAACAGTAAGAAGGAGCACTATGAAAACATTTAGTCCTTACAGCATGACTAAACTGACCTAAGGCCTAAGGCCAAGCAATTACATTGGCGATTAATAGAATAAAGATAGTAAAACAATCCTTTGGGGATCTGATGGAAACGGCTATCCCGTATAAACATTTCGATAACACTCTGAAATATGTACAACGTCTTTAAATGTTTCTGCGGAAAATGTCTAGAGGTGATAAATGGCATCATGGGAAACAACTATTATTACACCTAAACTGTCTGCTGATGTTTCCTGGCGAAGACAGGCATCGTTTAAGACACGTTATGTCCCTGAGAGGCAGCGAGGTATAGGCTGTCTCTAGCATTTGTGTGAAATGTGTGTTGCCTATCACCTAGTCATATGCTCCACGTGAAAGTAAAACTGATTTTTTTTTTGCTTCTAAAATACTTTCATCCAGTTAGAGACATTCATTCTCATGTTTTTCTTGTCGAAAGTCTATTATTTTGCTGGAGTAGGTAGAATCATGCACACCAGGTACGTAGAAATTGCTAGTACGGTGTAACAGGACCGAACGAGGTAGCGCAGTGGGTAACACACTGGACACGCATTCGGGAAGATGACGATTCAAACCCGCGTCTGAGTTGGGTCTTCCGTGACTTCCCCTATTCGCTTAAGGCAAATGCCGGGATAGTTCCTTTGAAAGGGCATGGCCGACTTTCTTCCCCATCCTTCCTTAATCCAATGAGACCGATGACTCCTCTCTTCCACCAAATTAACGTAACCCAACCTACTAACAAACTGTCGGATTCCTTATACGCAGAATCACTGATGTATTTCGTTCCAAAGACGGACAAGCAAGCTATTAAGCAGTTGGTCATAATATTTTGGCTCGTCAGTGTATATTGTCGGACCACTGACTGACATGTCCGTTCGAACATTTCTGGTATGTTCACAATGGTATCAGCAGCGACGGGAATTATATAGTGACCTGGTCCTCCAAAATGCGAGTCTAGTGTGTTGGTAGGTTTGTGAAGGTGTGTGGTATTAGGTGTCTACGCGCAGGTCATGTAATTCACGTAAATAACGAGCCGCTGATTTGCGTACGCGGTGATGGTTCGAAAGCGACATAGACTCGTTCATAGGGTTCACATCAGGCGAATTTGGTTGCCGTGATGTCAACGTGATTTAACTATAATGCTCCCCAACTACTGGAGCACGGTTCTGGCTCCGAGACACGGACAATTATACTGCTGAAAGATGACATCGCCGTCGGAGAAGATATCAAGCACGACGGGATGCAATGCAGGTGGTCCGAATCTATCAGCGTGTCTTCGATTGCTACCACAGGTCCCTTGCAATCGCAGGATAATGTCTCCCACAGCATAATACTGGTCCCACCAGCCTGCATCCGTGACGCGCTGCTCGTTTCGAGCTGTGTTCACCTCAGTGACGGCATTTGTGAAGACGAGCATCGACCAAGTGTAGCAAAAATGTGATTCATCTGAAGATCCGACACGTTTCCATTGATCTACGGTCGAATCCTTATGGTCCTGTGGTCACTGCAATTGTAATTGACTATGTCGTTAGGTCTGCATGGGAACACGCGGGGGTGGTCCGCAGCGGATCTACGATGAGTGCTGCCAAACACTTGTGCATGCACTGGCATTGTGCTTTTTCGGCAGAGATCCCACAGATCTTATTCTACAGAGCAGACAAGCCACTGAACCCCACGTTTTGTGAAGAGTCGTGGACGTACAGCCATTTAGCACCTAGTGGTAGTTTCACTGTCCTTCTACCTCCTTCCGTAGATGCTCACGACAGTAGCACGTGAACATTCCACCAGCTTCGCCGTTTTCGAGATACTCGTTCACAGGCTTTGCGTAATAATAATCCGCCCTTTTTCAAAGTCGCTTATCTCAATGGATTTCCCTTATGCAGGTCGGTGATGCCGCGTCCGTGTCTGCTCTGCCTACATAATTGTTTTACGGCATCACGTGCCCTCAACGCCACCAGGAGGCATCCAACGTTGCTGTGGAGGGTATCCATAACGTTTCGGCTTACCAGATTTCTGATAGAGATCTACGGTCGCGCATTCGCTCAGTATCTTTGAAAGCCTATGCTGTAATTAGCATGCTAAACCACAGTCTGTGTAACTCGCCCTCAGCATCAGTAGCTGCCGTCATGGACCGTATGTATCGTCACTAAACGTATTTGCTTAGATGTCGTGTTCCTCCTATTAATTTGAAGGAACAGTTTCGTAGCAGCCTTTACAGATCTTCTTCGCCTTTTGTAGTGTGTGGCAGCTTAATGTGACTCGCTTTATGAAACTTTACAGCACTTAAGTAGCTTAAACGTTTCACTATTGCATAATTAAATGTACCGGAAGCTAAAAAAAGTAACATCGCTCCTTAATTGGGCGAAGACTTTGTTTGCCGGTGTCGACGGACAAAGCACGTTGTTGCCCATCCTACGAAAGTGACGTTCAGTCCGCACTCGGGCAAGAGAGAATACAGACCACTCCCTTCCCCCTCCCCGCGTCACGCTTACAAGGTGTAAATAAATGATGAGCGCGGCGGCCATGTTTTATGCAGCAGCCTCTTTGACAGAAAGGGCCAGCACGTCTGATGCAATGTCTCGCCGCGAGATCCCGCTTGCTGCCGCACAGGTCCGTTTCCGTAAATAAATGAGAAACACGGCCAGCCAACCACAAATAAAACGAAAACGAGAACGCGGCTACGTCGCAAAGGGCGGAGCGCACGTAAACAGTCGCGGAGCAGACTGCAGCGTCAGGCCCGCACGGTTTACTGGCCTCTGAATGTTGGATGTCGCGTGCTCGCTTCCGATGGTGCGGCGGGCTTGTTGCCGCCCTCAGACACAAAGGGCATTTTCGTAGCGACCCTAATCTCTTACTGATAGGAGTAACTGAGCTATGCTACCGGTATTGTGCCGCGTATTAGCATCAATAATTTTTGACAGGGAAACGTCTTTACAATCGATACGTAGTGAGACAAGGCACACCTATGACTCTGGTCGATTATCTCCTATACACATCCTGAACATGCAGTCTCTAGGGTAAAAGATAACAGGAGGGGCTGACTCGTCTAATTTCGTATCGATTTTTGAGACCATTGCAATTCAATCTGGGTTACGACTTAAATCGAATTGTCCTACCACAAACTCATGGTGAGTGGGGGTCAACGGCTACATGACAGAACCAAGGTATTCACCCCCATAAACCAAGCTTGCGGCTCTAACATATATAACCTATCCTACATTCTGCTTGTTTTTTTTTCTTTCCAAATGATCAAACAATTTATTCATTTTTCCAGTTCTCGAAACTACATACATCAAAAAAGGTTTGCATCACCCCGTTTCCCAAAACTCCTGAAGACAGACGTTGGCTGTGGATACTGTATCACAAACACAGTTGGGTTGGGGTTGTTTTTGGGGAAGGAGACCAGACAGCGAGGCCATCGGTCTCATGGGATTAGGGAAGGACGGGGAAGGAAGTCGGCCGTGCCCTTTCAAAGGGACCATCCTGGCATTTGCCTGGAGCGATTTAGGGGAATCACGGAAAACCTAAATCAGGATGGCCGGACGCGGGATTGAACCGTTGTCCTCCCGAATGCGACAGACACAGTCCCTTCGACTTTTCCATGAGTGAGCAGCGCATATTAGACGGAGGGGGTCCAACAGCCGATCAGTTGCAGTCATTCCACCAATAAGCATGTACACGGCTGTCTGTAGTTCAACTATGCCCAGACGATCAATACCGCGGTTCGATCGCGTCCGCATTGTTACGTTGTGCCAGGAAGGGCTCTCAGCAAGGGAAGTGTCCAGGCGTCTCGGAGTGAACCAAAGCGATGTTGTTCGGATGTCAAGGAGATACAGAGAGACAGAAACTGTAAATGACCTCCCTCGCTCTGTCCGCCCAAGGGATACTACTGCTATGGATGACCGCTGCCTACGGTTTATGGCCCGGAGGATCCCTGCTAGCAATGCCATCATGTTGAATAATGGTTTTTATGCAGCCTTAGAACATCGTGTTAAGACTCAAACTGTGCGCAATACGATGCATGATGCGCAACTTCACTCCCCACGTCAATGGCGAGGTCTATCTTTGTAACCACGGCACCATGCAGCGCGGCATAGATGGGCCCAAATCCATGCCAAATGAATTGCTGAGGATTGGCATCACACTCTCTTCACCGATGAGTGTCGCACATGCCTTCAATCCGACGTGTTTGGAGGTAACCCGGTCAGGCTGAACGCCTTAGCCTTACTGTGTAGCAAGATGGAGGTTCACTGCCGTTTTGGGGTGGCATTATGTGGGACCGACGTAAGCAGGTGGTGGTCATGGAAGGCACCGTAATGGCTGTACGATACATGAATGCCATACTCCGACCGATAGTGCAACCATCTCGGCAGCATATTGCCGAGGCATTCGTCTTCACGGACGACAATTCGCGCCCCCATCGGCACATCTTGTGAATGGCTTCCTTTAGAATAACGACATCGCTCGACTAGAGTGACCAGCGTGTTCTCCAGACATGTACCCTATGGAACATGCCTGATATAGATTGAAAAGGGCTGTTTATGGACGACGTGGCCCTCAACCGCTCTGAGGGATCTACGCCGAATCGCCGTTGAGAAGTGGAACAATCTGGACCAACAGTGCTTTGATGAACTTGTAGATAATATGCCATGACGAATACAGGCATGCATGAATCTAAGAGGACGTGCTACTGGGTATTAGAGGTACCGGTGTGTACAGCAATCTGGACCACCACCTCTGAAGGTCTCGCTCTATGGTGGCACAACATGCAATGTGTAGTTTTCATGAGCAATAAAAAGGCGGAAATGATGTTTATGTTGATCTCTATTTCAATTTTCAGTAGAGGTTCCGGAACTCTCGGAACCGAAGTGACGCAAAACCTTTTTTGATGTGTGTTACTGGTACAGAGCGAGACAAGGCGCCCATATGACTCTGGGCGACTACCCTCTATTCCCCACTTGGACGTGCACTCTCTAGGGTAAAAGGTAAACCGAGGGACAGACTCGTCTCAGCTAGTATCAATTTTTGAGACCACTGCAATTCAATCTGGGTTAGGTTTTTATCAAATTGTCCTGCCACAATCTCATGAGCAAGTATAATGTGTGAGGATCAACGGCACGATGACAAATACCAATGTATTCACCCGCACTATGAGGCTTGAGGGCATAACATATATAATCTATCCTGTCTGCTCCTTTTTTTTCCTTCCAAATCATCAAACAATTTATATATACACTCCTGGAAATGGAAAAAAGAACACATTGACACCGGTGTGTCAGACCCACCATACTTGCTCCGGACACTGCGAGAGGGCTGTACAAGCAATGATCACACGCACGGCACAGCGGACACACCAGGAACCGCGGTGTTGGCCGTCGAATGGCGCTAGCTGCGCAGCATTTGTGCACCGCCGCCGTCAGTGTCAGCCAGTTTGCCGTGGCATACGGAGCTCCATCGCAGTCTTTAACACTGGTAGCATGCCGCGACAGCGTGGACGTGAACCGTATGTGCAGTTGACGGACTTTGAGCGAGGGCGTATAGTGGGCATGCGGGAGGCCGGGTGGACGTACCGCCGAATTGCTCAACACGTGGGGCGTGAGGTCTCCACAGTACATCGATGTTGTCGCCAGTGGTCGGTGGAAGGTGCACGTGCCCGTCGACCTGGGACCGGACCGCAGCGACGCACGGATGCACGCCAAGACCGTAGGATCCTACGCAGTGCCGTAGGGGACCGCACCGCCACTTCCCAGCAAATTAGGGACACTGTTGCTCCTGGAGTATCGGCGAGGACCATTCGCAACCGTCTCCATGAAGCTGGGCTACGGTCCCGCACACCGTTAGGCCGTCTTCCGCTCACGCCCCAACATCGTGCAGCCCGCCTCCAGTGGTGTCGCGACAGGCGTGAATGGAGGGACGAATGGAGACGTGTCGTCTTCAGCGATGAGAGTCGCTTCTGCCTTGGTGCCAATGATGGTCGTATGCGTGTTTGGCGCCGTGCATGTGAGCGCCACAATCAGGACTGCATACGACCGAGGCACACAGGGCCTACACCCGGCATCATGGTGTGGGGAGCGATCTCCTACACTGGCCGTACACCACTGGTGATCGTCGAGGGGACACTGAATAGTGCACGGTACATCCAAACCGTCATCGAACCCATCGTTCTACCATTCCTAGACCGGCAAGGGAACTTGCTGTTCCAACATGACAATGCACGTCCGCATGTATCCCGTGCCACCCAACGTGCTCTAGAAGGTGTAAGTCAACTACCCTGGCCAGCAAGATCTCCGGATCTGTCCCCCATTGAGCATGTTTGGGACTGGATGAAGCGTCGTCTCACGCGGTCTGCACGTCCAGCACGAACGCTGGTCCAACTGAGGCGCCAGGTGGAAATGGCATGGCAAGCCGTTCCACAGGACTACATCCAGCATCTCTACGATCGTCTCCATGGGAGAATAGCAGCCTGCATTGCTGCGAAAGGTGGATATACACTGTACTAGTGCCGACATTGTGCATGCTCTGTTGCCTGTGTCTATGTGCCTGTGGTTCTGTCAGTGTGATCATGTGATGTATCTGACCCCAGGAATGTGTCAATAAAGTTTCCCCTTTCTGGGACAATGAATTCACGGTGTTCTTATTTCAATTTCCAGGAGTGTATTTCCATTTGTCTAAACTATTATTTTATTTTCAACTAGCTTTTCCCAACCACGTATTGCTTTAATGGAAAAGGAAGAAACGGTGAAGTACACGTTTCCAATGTACCGTGTATGATAAATGGATATATGACCAAATCATCTTCCCTCTCCTGTCTCTATCTCCTCTTCCCTTCATACGACAATCTTCCCCTTCCCCTCTCTGGGAACGATAACCTCGCTATCTGGTCCCCTCCCCCAAATCAACCAACTTCCCCTCTCACTCCATCTTCTCCTGTCTCCTGTCTCGGCCCATCTTATCATTTCCATTTTCTGTCCCCATTTCCTCCCACTGCTCTGTCCGTCTCCTCTTCTT
This sequence comes from Schistocerca cancellata, assembly GCF_023864275.1. NCBI lineage: Eukaryota > Metazoa > Arthropoda > Insecta > Orthoptera > Acrididae > Schistocerca > Schistocerca cancellata. Next base: position 183,883,177 of record NC_064627.1, on the reverse strand, counting down.
CCCCTCTCTCACCTTGAGCCTTGTTTACTGTTATTTCTTTTTCAGGCTTTGCAGCAATGTTCTCATCATCAGCCAGTAAGCCATAAGTACAACTTTCCTGTTTCCTAAAAACGTTTCTTTTGTTTTCTTGTTACTATTTGATGAAGTTCCACCCATGTTGTGTCATTGAAGTCTTCTTAGAAGGCTGTTTCTGTTGCCACAGAAGAAAATATATGGCTACATTAAAAAATAAAACGAAATCGGTGTCATGAGTCGGAAGCTATAACAGCTAAAAGTACTTGATTATTTCAGAACGTTTCTGCACGCTGTCCGTTATACGAGGGCTATCCACAAAGTATATTACGTTTTGGAATTAAAAGTAAATAAAGTATTGGAAATTTTTTAATTATATACACATGAAAGCCACACTTAAATAGGCCGTGCGGTTCTAGGCGCTGCAGCCTGGGACCGCGAGACCGCTACGGTCGCAGGTTCGAATCCTGCCTCGGGCATGGATGTGTGTGCTGTCCTTAGGTTAGTTAGGTTTAACTAGTTCTAAGTTCTAGGGGACTAATGACCTCAGAAGTTGAGTCCCATAGTGCTCAGAGCCATTTGAACCACACTTAAATACTACTTTTCTACATAGTTGCCACTTAAATTAAGGCACTTATCGTAGCGATGGACGAGCTTGGAAATTCCTTCGTCATAAAATTCGGCCGCCTGCGCCTTCAAACACGTAATGACTGTCTTTTGGTACAGAAAAGGTGCGATTTTTGTGGATTTCCTGGAAAGAGGTACTACAATAAACTCTCAAAGGTATTGCCAAACTCTGCAGAACCTCAGAAGAGCAATACAAAACAAGCGCAGGGGAAAGTTGGGCTCAAAGACCTTGCTGATTCACGACAACGCCCGGGCCCACACGGCAAATGCCACTTGTGAAGTTCTCGAATCTTTTAAGTGGTAATTGTTTCCTCATCCGCGGTACAGTCCCGACCTGGCACCGACCGACTTCCACTTATTCCCAGCAATGAGGAAGTGATTGGCTATGCAGCGTTTTGATGACGACGCACAGCTTCAAGAAGAGGTAACCACGTGGTTGAAGGCGCAGGCGGCCGAATTTTATGACGAAGGAATTTCCAAGCTCGTCCATCGCTATGATAAGGGCCTTAATTTAAATGGCAACTATGTAGAAAAGTAGTATTTAAGTGTGGCTTTCATCTGTATATAATAAAAAAAATTCCAATACTTTATTTATTTTTAATTCCAAAACGTAATGTACTTTGTGGATAGCCCTCGTAGCTTAGCGATTAACTTACCTCGACATATTTGCTACATTTACGGTGTTCGTTTTCGTTGCCTCTCTCTGTAGACTTCACAGAAGTTGTTTTTGTATGTGTACAGGGTTACAACATTAATACGCTACAGTTCAGAAGCGAGACGATTCTGAGAAACACTTTAGTGGTCAGACTACAATCACGATCTTAACGCATGCGTGGCATAGTCACAGCTCGCTAATAAACTGCGGAACAGATGAAGCATTCCTGATTCTTGTATGGCTCACCTAACGATAACTAGTAAGGATCCAGTCGAAATATCGTGCAGTCAACGACGAGCGGCTGCAAGCACTACATCACTTTGAACGTAAATAGTAAGAGACCTACTGAGCTAGTGCGTCATTACTGTATCTCGTCCGTGACACTACTTATGACATTGATGTAGATAGTGATCACAAACCGATTAAGTACCAGGCGAAACTTCGAACACTTCGAGTACATTATCTGGAAGACAATTAAAGAATGAAAAATAAAATTGTATGAAGTTATGGCTTCACCAGTTCTGCTCTACGGGTCAGAGACACGGGTGACGTATGTTGAACATCTTAGAAAGGTACATGGCCCATAGCTGAGATACGTGATAGGCTGTGTGACACTAAATCGATTTAAAAATAGGTTTATAAAATGGAAGACAGAATCAACGAAATTAAATAACGATGTCTGTCACAAGAATGCAGCAAGGACAATTGGCAAAAGAACGTTAATCATATAGACACAATGTTCAAAGAGATACTGGAAGACCAAGGAAATGTTGGAAATATTTTCCTCTGTAATTAGACGCGCGAATCGGCTACTCCGTGACGAATAACAAGAGGAAGAATAAGAGGGCAAAAAACAGTGTGGTGTATATCGTCTATCATGCATCCAAGCTCCAAAAATGTAGAAATTGTACTTATGAACATATGTCACACTTTTAGCTCAATTAGAATCGTCTTCATTTTACAATAGGATCATACGTTAAGGAATACTAAATAAAGGATTGATACTGGATGAAATAGTTAAGATGAAATCTGATGAAAAGTTTCTTTGCTAAAATATCTTTTTTATCCTTGCAGTAGTCTTTACTGTCTGGAGAGCCGACCTGAACCCAGTCCAGCTTGTTGATAAGTTCAACTGCAGTGGAAAGTGAAATTCTCTGAACGACGACTCAGAGGAAGATGCTAGCCAGAAATGGAGTGGGCTGTATAAATATCGCGCAGAGAACGATCGGTTAGTCGCCTGTTCAACCAAGGGGACGAACCACTCACAGAACCGGGCGGTGGGCGGTTGGCGAAGTTGAGTCGTAAATAAATCGATGCATTAAAAAAAAAAACAGCAGCCGGAGATCTCGAGAGGAAATAAGTCGTAGAGGCTCTGGCAGTACAAACCTCTGGATCGAGTAAACCACTTCCTTCACAGAAGTAGGGATATTTTCCGAAAATCATAAATTTCCGAACAAATTACGAGCAAATATGTCCTTGTTACACGCAAAATATAATGGGCTGCAGATGTACGTAAATTATTTTTGAACAAGCTGCGCCCCACGGTGTTATTCGACATTAAATATTTATTTATAAGGAAATGTTAATGCCTAAAGTCACAATTGAAACGTTTGCGCTATTACAAAACTTATCTCTTTGTGGTACTGAGTGAGGTGCGAGCCACTTGTGGTCCAGCAAACCGCGTAAAATCGAAAAAATGCGTGCACCAGCAGTGTGCTTTTTCTGCAGGGATGCCACAGATCACCATCTGTCCTACTTTACAGAGAAGACAAGCCTCCGAACACGTGTAGTAGTAGAAGTTTCACTGTTCTTCTACCTCTTCCCGTAGATGCTCACGATAGCAGCGTGCGAACATTCAGCCAGCCTCGCCGTTTTCGATACACTCGTTCACAGATTCTGCTTAATTATAGTTTGCCCTTTGTCAGAGCCGCTTATATCAAGCGATGACCCCATTCGCAACCCATATCTTCGCTAGGGTGAAGCGCCATCCGTGTGTGCTCCGCTTACATACTTTTGCTACCATGTCAAGTGCCCGCAACACGGCCAGGTTTGGTCCAAATGGCTCTGAGCACTATGGGACTGATCAGTCCCCTAGAACTCAGAACTACTTAAACCTAACTAACCTAAGGACATCACACACATCCATGCCCTAGGCAGGATTCGAACCTGCGACCGTAGCGGTCGCGCGGTTCCAGACTGTAGCGCCTAGAACCGCTCGGCCACTACGGCCGGCAGACCGCAGGCGGGGCGGCCCGTGTGGCCGAACGGCTCTAGGCGCTTCAGTCTGGAACCGCGCGACCGCTAGGGTGGCAGGTTCGAATCCTGCCTCGGGCATGGATGTGTGTGATGTCCTTTGGTTAGTTAGGTTTAATTAGTTCTAAGTTCTAGGAGACTGATGACCTCAGATGTTAAGTCCCATAGTGCTCAGAGCCATTTGAAACCATCCGATGTTGCGATGGGCAGCGGTCAAAATGTTTTGGTTTGCCGGTGCAGAGGTTTCATGCGATAAAATTGGTGTGCCCAGATAAACTCTCGAGAGACTCGATGCCAACGAGATATATAAAATACAAGTCATTCAATCCAAAGGAAAAAACCAAGTCAGTCTTACAATATCACAGTCTTATACACGTCCAAAATATTCTACGTGGTGCGAAATATTTTCATGCGTGTACATCACACTGTTGCAGAGTCTAGTGATCATTTTATCCTACACGAATATTTCTGCTGTCCTAGCTTTATGTATGTACTTATTTCATATGTCAGAACAATTAAAAATTAATCTCTACGCAAAAGCCAATCCATTCATTAGATAGTTAAATTTCACAGATAACCTTTAAGTCACATTAGTATCTCACGAGAACACTAGTTTCTGTTGATACGAATCAAAGGTATCCTGTGTGTTAATTCTGGGTACATGCCATCTTCATTCGAAAGCTCATCCAAATCCTTCCAGGCGCTAACAAATGTAGTAACTCGACGAAGAAAGAAAGTAAGCAATAGTTCGCTGCATCGCAAATGTTATAATATTTGTACTTGCAACAACGTCATCTGACCGCACGTGTGTGTCTGTTACCAGCGGATACACTCGTATATCGTAATCAAATTCAACCTCACTAAAACGTTACCATGATCTACACATATAAAAAAGGTTGTGCATCACTATCACTATCTAGATCAATGTCATAAGTAATGTCACGGACGAGATACAGAATCTTTACGAAGTTTTGCTTCACCTCGGTGCCGAGAGTTCCGGAACCTGTACAGAAAACTGGAATAGGGATCAACATAAACATCATTTCTGCTCCTTCTATGGCTCATGAAAACCACACATTGAATATTGTACCGCCGTACAGCGAGACGTTCAGAGGTAGTGGTGCAGATTGCCGTACACACTGGTACCTCTAATACCCAGCAGTACGTCCTCTTGCATTGATTCAGGCCTGCATTTGTCGTGGCATACTATCCACAAATTCATCAAGGCACTGCTGGTCCAGATTGTCCCACTCCTCAACGGTGATTCGACGTAGGTCCCTCAGACCAGTTGTGGGCCACGTCGTCCATAAACAGCCCTTTTCAATCTATCCCGGGCACGTTCGATAGGGCTCATGTCTGGAGAACATTGTCGCCAATCTAGTCGACTTCAGTCGTTGTGGATGGGGTTCATACCAATACGGAGGATTCATTCTCTCCTGCTCCACTACCTTTCTTTTCTCACGCGCAGCTATTTCTTTTCAAATAGCTAGTGGTGCTGTTCCTGCGAGTTGATCAAGCCATTCGATAGACTGAAGTCGACTAGAGTGGCCAGAATGTTGTCCAGACATGAACCCTATCGAACGTGCCCGGGATGGATTGAAAAGGGCTGTTTATGGACGACGTGGCCCACAACTGGTCTGAGGGACCTACGTCGAATCACGGTTGAGGAGTGGGACAATCTGGACCAACAGTGCCTTGATGAATTTGTGGATAGTATGCCACGACAAAAGCAGGCCTGAATCAATGTAAGAGGACTTACTGCTGGGTATTAGAGGTACCGGTGTGTACGGCAATTTGCGCCACGACCTCTGAGCGTCTCGCTGTACGGCGGTACAACATTCAATGTGTGGTTTTCATGAGCCATAGAAAGAGCAGAAATGATGTTTATGTTGATCTCTATTCCACTTTTCTGTACAGGCTCCGGAACTCCCGGATTTCAAGCAACCTTTCATTATCCTGCAGGCGTCATTGAGAGCTATTTCCACCTATTTGGCATGTGTTGAATTATACCGAATAGGATACGCACATACTGCCGCAAAACACCATAGTGCCACTTCAGAAGTTCGTACAGTTTCCGGTTGACTATCACACTGTGTTCCGCCCATTTTCCGCAGAAGATTGTTCCTGGTGGAGGCTAATCATCAATGAACGACTATAGCTGGATACGGCGGACGTGAAAAGACTTGTATACCCTCTTCTCTACTGGTGTCGGTATTAGAGTGAAGCCGTCTGGTTGTGGCTAACTTTTCGTCCGCTATGCTAACTCAATCGACACGGAATGTTACAATTCCCCTACGATTTAGTAGACAACTGTGGACACGAATGTAGCGCGGAGGATCCCGGTGAACCTATCGGAACTGATGGAGCAACTACCACTCCTACCGGCTGGGCTGTAACGCTTCCCTCCATTTCGGTTTAATCTGTGCTCCTGGAAGTCTCAATGCGACTCGCCCGCTCTCAGTCGCAGCCCACGCCTCCCCCCTCTCCAGTGTCGGCGCTGCAAGCCACCCCGGAGGCGAGAATAATTTCCACCCGCACTGGAGTGACAGCTTTCCGAGTCCTTCCTGCTGGCGCAAACTTGGCGCCCGCTGAAAGCCGCTTCCCTGCCTCCGGGAGTGATTATAAGTCGCTCCCAGCCGGTTGTGGCATCCTCACCACTGCCGGCGCACTTCCCGCGTTTTACTTGGAAGGAGTGCTGAAGACGGCGCAGCGACGACAAAAAGAGAGAGGGAAGCACAGTTGTGGGAAATGCTCGGCTGAATATCGCCGTGCGAGGATAAATATAAAACATGCCGAGCACAACATGGATGCTAATTTCGAAGTAGGAGAGCAGCTTAGGAAGTTTGAAGAATCACAACATGATGTCAGCGCTAGCGCAGTGAGATTTCCACGTAATGGTTGGTTGGTTTCTGGGATTAAAGGGACCAGACTTTCTGCGTAATACTAGGACATATTTTATGAGTAAATACACTACTGGCCATTAAAATTGCTACATCAAGAAGAAATGCAGATGATAAACGGGTATTCACTGACAAATATATTACACTAGAAATGACATGTGATTACATTTTCACGCAATTTGGGTGCATAGATCCTGAGAAATCAGTACCCAGAACAACCACCTGTGGCCGTAATAACGGCCTTGATACGCCTGGGCATTGAGTCAAACAGAGCTTGGATGGCGTGTACAGGTACAGTTGCTCATGCAGCTTCAACACGATACCACAGTTCATCAAGAGTAGTAACTGGCGTATTGTGACGAGCCAGTTGCTAGGACACCATTGACCAGACGTTTTCAATTCGTGAGAGATCTGGCCACGGCAGAAGTCGAACATTTTCTGTATCCAGAAAGGCCCGTACAAGACCTGCAACATGCGGTCGTGCATTATCCTGCTGAAATCTAGGGTTTCGCAGGGATGGAATGGAAGGGTAGAGCCACGGGTCGTAACACATCTGAAATGTAACTCCACTGTTCAAAGCGCCGTCAATGCGAACAAGAGGTGACCGAGACGTGTAACCAATGGAACCCCATACAATCGCACCGGGTGATACGCCAGTATGGCGATGACGAATACACGCTTCCTATGTGCGTTCACCGCGATGTCGCCAAACACGGATGTGACAATCATGATGCTGTGAACAGAATCTGTATTCATCCGAAAAAAATGACGTTTTGCCATTCGTGCACCTAGGTTCGTCGTTGAGTACACCATCGCAGGCGCTCCTGTCTGTGATGCAGCGTCATGGGTAACCGCAGCCACGATCTCCGAGCTGATAGTCCATACTGCTGCAAACGTCGTCGAACTGTTAGTGGAGATGGTTATTGTCTTGCAAACGTCCCCATCTGTTGACTCAGGGATCGAGACATGGCTGCACGATCCGTTACAGTCATGCGGATAAGATGACTGTCATCTCGACTGCTAGTGATACGAGGCCGTTGGGATCCAGCACGGCGTTCCGTATTACCCTCCTGAACCCACCGATTCCATATGCTGCTAACAGTCATTGGATCCCGACCAACGAGAGCAGCAATGTCGCGATACGATAAGCCGCAATCGCGATAGTCTACAATCCGACCTTTATCAAAGTTGGAAACGTGATGGTACGCATTTCTCCTCCTTACACGAGGTATCACAACAACGTTTCACCAGGCAACGCCGGTCAACTGCTGTTTGTGTATGAGAAATCGGTTGGAAACTATCCTCGTTGTAGGTGTCACCACCGGCGCCAACCTTGTGTGAATGCTCCGAAAAGCTAATCATTTTCATATCACAGGATCTTCTTCGTATCGGTTAAATTTCGCCTCTGTAGCACTTCGTCTTCGTGGTGTAGCAATTTTAATGGCCAGTAGTGTAGGTGAAGCGTCAGTGCTCTGGGTAGGGAGCTGTGATGCGGATGTCTCTCTATTGTTGTTTCTGGTAGTGATTTGTGAAGCTGGAAACAAAGGTCGAGATTCGAATACTGATTCGAAAGAAAAGTCTGAAATCAAAGGAAATCTATGCCGATTTTCAGAATACACTGAGGGGGGGGGGGGGGGAGGGGACTCTGTTCCTTCACATTCAGCTGTTAGCTGTGGCCAAGTGAGCAACCGAATTTAAATTTATGTATGTTACACCAGAAGATCCTGCGGAAGATCCAACAGAGGGATCGAAACGTCGATCATTTTAGAAGAAACATGACGTGTCCTAATAACCCAGAATATTTTAACTTCAGGGTTTAAATTTGGTCGCAATAACTTGGGTGATGATCCGCAGGATGGTCGGTCAAGTTATGTCGCCACCCCACAAATTACTGCAAAAGTGCGTAATGGATCATGGATGATTGCCGTCTGAAACTGCGAGAAATTGATGAAGCTGTAGGGATGTCATGTGAACGGGAATATCCCATTTTAATTGTGGAATCTACTGTGAGAAAATTGTCTGCTACACGGCAGATTAGAAAAGCAGCATATCATAATGGAAATTTCCGAACGATGTTTGACCCGTTTTGCAGCCGTTGTGACCACAGATGAAACTTGGATTCACTACTGTACACCAGAGAAAAAAAAACAGTCAAAGAAGTGGAAACATGCTGATTGAGCACTTCCAAAGATAGCAGGGTCAATATAGACGATCGGAAACGACATAGCGTCAGATTTCGGGGATACGAAAGGGATTCTGAGTATAGGTTACTGGTCAAACGATTACAGAATAATACTGCACTAACCTTAAGGACCAACTGCAGGAAAACGTACGGGGAAAACTGGCCAGGTTTGGCAAGGAAGAAAGTCTTCTTTCATGTATGCTCATAGCCAAATGTTGTTGCCAAGGCAAAAATACATTAACTAAAATGAGAATTGTTGCCGCACCCTCCTTCTTCGCTTGATTGGCTCCAGCAGACTTCCATCTCTTCCTCAATCTCAAAATTTTCCCCAGTGTACGGAGATTCTCTTCAAAGGAAGACCTGACAGGCGAAGTTGTCTAGTATTTTGAAGGCCTAGAGGAATCTAATTTTCCAGACAGGTTCAAGGCAATGGAACTACGTCGGACAAAGTGCATTCGTGTACAGGGATACTACGATGACCAATAAAAACTTTTCACTGGCGTAAGTCGTTTCTTCTTATTCCGTTCTAAGAACAATTCACGTAAATTAATTGAAATAATGTAGATGAAAGCTAAGGTAAATACGAAGCGATAATGGTCCGTGGAAAGAACAACTGACGATAAACCTCCGTATGAACTCTAATTTCTCCGATTTTCCCATCAAATTCAACGCGTGAGACGTAAATTGCACAATTAGTCTAATATGTTCCCCGACACGGACGCTCTCGGAATGTTAACAGGAAATCCCTCTGTGATATGCAACACTTCTCTTGTAGTGTCTATCTCTTGTTCAGCATCTCGAGATCTCTCACGTATATTAAACGACACCATCACGCAATGTACCACACTTCGTCGGGTTTCTAAGTATCGTCTAATAATCCAATATGGAGACTGGATGAGCACTGCTCAAGAATCGGTGTTATGCGAGTTCTGTAACTCACTTCACTCGTGGATGCAATACGCTTCCTTTTTTCAGATTCCTACAATGAACTTCGGGCTGTCATCTGCTTTTCCTAACATTTGTTTGGTGTGATTATTCCATTTCGGTCGTTGTGATCTTTTCCCCAGGAGCTCAATCTCTTCACGTGTTTATGGGAAATACGTTGAGCCAAAATACTACTCCTACTGCCCATTGCGAGACAGAATCCCAGTTGTGGGCGCTGCGCGCACGAGACGCGGTAAAAGAGGACCAAAGGGGCGATACAGGCCGCAAATGGGAAAATCCACAGACATAAGCGACTTTGACAGAGGACAGAGTGTTAGGGATCGGTGCGTGGGATGGAGAATATCGGAAACGGTGAAGCTGGTCGGTTGTTCGCATATTATTGCCGCGGGAATCTATAGGAAGGGTTAAAAGACAGTGTAACGACGAGTAGCTGCCAAGGTGTTGGAAGTGTAATAAGCGGAGCCGTCATAACGTCACAAACTAGAAGACGATGTCCGCCGCGTTATTAGAGCCAAACATTAGCTTCTGCACGAAGTGTTTTGATAAAAAAAAAAATGCAAACTTGCATCATTTACAGGTGTACTAGCCGTTCTGCATATAGCCTAAAGTGTAAAGCAGTCATATTTCATTCGTAAGCGGGCTTGTTCAAGTGATATTTTCTTTTATGTACATGAATTTTAACTGCTCTGCTTGCTTGTACTGCAGTTGTTTTATTTCTGTAATTCGACTCCAGATTTCTTATCAATACGACTCACAGAATTCTGTGGTTCAGCGACGTGAGAAGGAATTATTGCAAGCCGTCCAGACATAGCAAAATATGTTCTCAGCATTTTTTGGAAGTGGACACAGATGAAACGCCAGTTTCGTCATTCCGTGTTAAGGAAAATACTGGATTAGTGAAAGCAGCATTTTCACATCACATACTTAGCTTCTGTGTTATTCGAAACGTATAACAAAAAGAGAGTTACATTAGCGAGGCCAAATAAGCCGTATAACTGGATCCATTATGTTCTTAAAACCAGAAAAACATCTGAAAATGCCTCCCTGACATTGTGTTATTTATGAAGGAACTGCGATATTTCTTGTTTAAAAGAACTGTTACGTGAACACGACAGAAATTAAGAACAAGAGGCGACTGTAAACAGTAGTCTGCTAATGCTTAGGGACTACTAACATGGCAGCGCCGGCTTCAAAGAAAAGCAATGTGCAGCGTAAGTCTGTAGCACCACCACCCCCTCATGGTAACGAGAGTATTACTCATAGATAGAACTTTACTCGTGTAACAGCAAAAAAAGAGCAAGCACAAAGTCAGCGAGTCCACAGTGCTTACGAAGTATTTGGTTGACTATTATGGATGCACAGAGCCAAATCCTACAGGGATGCAGTGGTCAAGGAAACTGTGGGGATACATTTAACAGACAACCTGTCCGAACGAGGCGAAGGTTCGCAGATCGATGAATAGTGAGAATCCCTCATTTCACGTCTGCGCTCTCAATGGAAATATTGTTCTAAGTTTTCACTGTCTTCCATTCCAACATATGCCACCCATAATACTCAATCTAATAGCTCGTAAGCACTTTGGATTCACTAACTCTGTGCCTGCTTTGTTTTGCTCTTATAGGCGTAAAGTTTTATCTATCACTTATACTCGCGTCACCAACATTGTTATCTCTGACACATGCGCGTTTACGCTGTAGTGTGAAGTTCTTCAAAAATCTTGCAAGTGACTGATCATAAGAACGACTGAAAGGCTGTCAACCGAAATATCGGTATACTACTGATATACCGGTTGCACTCCCGAAAAACGATGGAATATGGAATTTATACATTATGATAAATGGACGATGGATTAGCAACAGCGGTCATCTGTTACAAAACTGGGCCATACTACTAATGTTTGCCAGAGCTACACTTCGTACATTTATGTTCACTTCACGAGGTGATGAAAAGTGTATGCTGCACATGATAAATGAATGACACCAGTTTATGTAACATGACTAACGCTGGCGTGAGTGATAATCCCAAACTGCGCATTTGAAAATGTCGAGATACGTCTCACTGCTGTAATCAATAATGTTATTTGAATCTGTGTGTCAGTGTCGCTTCTGTTAAAACGCCTTAAACAAAATATATCAATAAGATAAACGTTCAAAATTAACTAGAACACCCAATAAATTTGCAGCACTTCAGTTGGGTAACTAATACTTTTCGATAGAGTTTTTTCATCTGTTTTGTGTAATAAATAACTCCCGCCATAAGTTAAAATCGTCGTTGACCGTTACCCCCCCCCTTCACCCTTCCCACTCTCTCTTTTCACCCAATCTGCTTGCTTTGTCTAAAATAGACCGTTCTGGGAAAAATGTTTCGCCACTTTTCTGCAGATCCAGACTATAAAAATCATCCTGCCTAAATATAGGGTTTAATAACATTATCTATATGATGTTTTGCTGTTGTTTTGTTTTCTTGTTTTTGTTTCTTATTCGTCATTATAAGGATCCTGGGATCAGGTTCCGTGGTGGATTAAATACGTACGTGATAAAGTCTCTCGAAACAGTTAGAATCTATTTAACATTTGGCTAGTTTCTGAAGTTCAGCTTTCATTCTCAAAACCTGTGTAACAACAAAAAGGATCGGAAGTGCAAGGTATGAAGTGTAAGTAACTATATACAGTAGGACCATGATAATCTGGCATGCTCGAGGATCTGTCAATGCCGGATTATGACATAAGGGATATAAGTAAAATCTACAGTTTTAACCTACAAAACTAGGGAATTACTGTTTATTGAACACAAAAGGAGAGATTAATTAAAAATATGTATTACTTTTCTGTAAATACAAAATTGAATTAAAAGTAGGATAATGTACTGCTCTTTAATATCACTTTAATCCTGGAAGTTTCAGAAAAATTGAATATACATAACAACATTTATATTCCAATTACGAAATAAAATAAGCAACACAGATTTTAAAAGATCATGAACACGTTAATTGACAAAAACTCCCAACAAGAATTATGGAATATGTCCTAAAGGTATCTAGCATTGTCGGTTTAGCTGAAATTTTGTTCTGAGCCCCTCTGGAACATTGCAGAAATGGTAACTTCTTTCTTGGTTTGAGCTCTTTTTTGACAAAAATTATCTCGTATGCTGTGCAGATTCATGGCTTCAGAAGCGTTGTTTTGATGTCAGCGAATGCTACAAAAGTATGTTGGGCTTCTCAAGCCTCAGCCGAAGAGATGTGAGTTACAGGCGTTTCTTCTTCGTCATTCTCAGTTCCTGTTGCCTCCTGTGGGTTGACAACACTTCGTAATATACCTTCGTCACTAAGCTTCCTTCTATAACTCAATTTTTGTCGATGTCGGTCCATCCGTCAATTTCTGCTGAAAATGCACTCATCTGATTAGTGGGAGCAGAATTTATCATCTGCATAATTTCAGAAAGATCATCTGTTGACTCGTCATCATTTGCATCGCATTCGATCTCGGCTCAGTGAGGCAGACAGCTGTTAACTGAACAGGTGCCGCGCCGAACGTTTCCAATGTTTCTCGAAGGGGTCCGGCTGTGCTGCCAACGGCGCCGAATTAAAAACACGGCAAAATTTCTTAATGCGTGCTGGAGTATCCGGTCCACCGGATTATCGAGTGAGGGATTACCGCGGTTTTACTGTACATCGGTAAAATGTAAGTACTTGTTGTGAAGCCAATAGGAATAACACTAATTGGATTACAGAATATCTACGCTGATGTGCCAATATTTTAAGACAACCAGCTTAATAGCGTGCTGGTCGACCGTTGTAACGCAGAACAGCAGGGTCACACAGTACCCATAAATTACAGATCTGTGGTTTGTGAGCACGAAGTTGGCACCAGGTTGCATTCCGCAAGTGTTCCATCGAATTCAAATCAGCGCGAATTTGGTGTGCAACATCTCACAGTGACTACACTACTACGCCCATCAAACGATTCTTGCCTTGTGATACGGACAGATATCCTACTAGAAGAGCTATCACCGTCGGGGAACTCACCAAGCATGATGGGATGCAGGTGGTGCACAGTAATTCCATGTGATCCTTAGCTGCCGTGATGACTTTGATTGCCACCACAGGTCCCGTTGAAGCCCAGGTGAATGTTTCCCATAGCATAATAGTGCCGCCCCCCCCCCCCAACTGTGTTTATTGGGCGGAGCTTGTTTCGACCAGCCGCTCGCCGTCGCTGGATACGATGCGACCATCCACCTGGTGTAACAAGAAATATGGTTCGTCAGACCAAGCAAGATGTTTCCATTGATTCATGGTAGGATCTAGGTGATCTCATGTTCACTGCGATAGTAACTGACGCTGTATCTGGATGAACATGGAAATTCATAGCGGTTGTCTACTGCGTATTCCCTTGCTTAATCAAGTGCGCCGATTGGTATACTCCGAAACACTTGTAGCTGCACCAGAATTTTTTTTTCTGTGGTCGGATCTGCTATAAACTGCCGCCTACGCTATTTACAGACCGGGGAAGTCTCAGACTTCCACGTCCATCACTATTTCACGTACTCGTGTATTCGCCGTTTTTCAACCACTTTCCACGCATGTTCACAAAAGTAGCACGCGAGTAGGCGACCAGCTTCGTGGTTTCCAAGAAAGTTATTTCCAAGCTCCAGGGCGTAACAACGTGGCCTTTGTCAAAGTCGCTTATGTCACTGAGTTTCCTCATTTGCAATCCGTATTGCCTCTAGAATGATTCTTTATTCGTCTCCGCTTACGTACTTTCCTTACGGTGCCACATGCACGAAACGCCCCAGGCGGTATTAAGTCTTAGGGTGGACAGTGACCATAATGTTTTGGGTCATTACTGTAAGCTGAGCGCCGACCGGTGTGGCCGTGCGGTTCTGGGCGCTTCAGTCTGGAACCGCGTGACCGCTATGGTCGCAGGTTCGAATCCTGCCTCGGGCATGGATGTGTGTGATGTCTTTAGGTTAGTTAGGTTTAAGTAGTTCTAAGTTCTAGGGGACTGATGACCACAGATGTTAAGTCCCATAGTGCTCAGAGCCATTTGAACCATTTTTGTAAGCTGAGCATATGAATCTGTAATCTGGTGAATACACTTTTAAACGATTGTACTACTCATTAGGTAGTTCACTAAGTGTCCTATTAGTCAACCGGTAAATTGTGAGGTCCTGCATTTAGGACTTAACGTATGCAATATATGCAACTGTGTGACAAGTAGTAACAAACAACCCAAGTAACGAAGCGAGAGAAGCAATCCCTACCAAATCTTCGTAGGCTCACAAAACCGTATCCTTCAACACAGAGTACAGACTGGAACTCCGTCTGACTCGCTTCTCCATCACTGTCTCCCTTCCATGTTCACGCGATTCTTAAAACTTCCGCCTGGTTTCTGTATAAGTAGTAGATAATCTGTCGCTTACTGTGTTTTACCGTTGCTACATTCAGAATATCAGTGACAGTTTTCTAGTGAACACTGTAAAACCTGTCTCAAAATCTACAACTGATATGAACTCAGATTTGCATTTCGTAGTATGCCTTGTAAGATAGGGGCAGTACGGGCTCATGGGTCCTGTATTTCTCCGCAACGCAAACCAGAGGTCAGATTTTAACAGTTTTTTGATCCTTCCGTAAATAAATCGTGTCAATATTCCGAGAACGTCAATAGAAAATAGTAACTGTCTGAATTCTGCTTTCTAGCGAGCGTCCGATACGTGTATCAAATGTTATCTGAATAAACTAAGTTACGTCCTGCTTATCTCACAGTCTCACTGTTTTTGTGTAATGAAATCGGCAGGATGGAACTTAGACTTTAACGACCCGTTGTCGAAGAGTTCATTAGAGACGAAGCACAAGCTCGGATTGAGGAAGGAAATCAACAGTATTCTTTAGAAGCAACCATCCCGGCATTCGCCTTAACCGATTTAGAGAAATAACGGAAAACCTAAAATTGGATGCCTGGGTGGGGCATCGGACCACCGCCTTCCGCATGTCCAGCTGTCTTAGCGCTGAGTCATCTCGCTCGGCTATCAATCAGATTTGACGAGTTGGGACCATGTATTTGAAACTCCGCATAATTTTGTTGGCTGCGACTGCAGTTAGTTTAACCTCATTTGGTAGCGGAACTGTGAATCAGCGGGTCCATTTGCCCTCGATATAGCCGAAACGCATTTTCCGCTTTTCCGCGTACTGCATGTTTAATTAATTCAGCTCTCCCATGGATGCCAATGTATTTAAACCTACGTTAGTCGTCGGAATAATGAAAATAGAATGCCCTGATGTGTTTCTGTGTAATTTTTACGGTTCAAGTGCAGCAAACAGCACGCTTAAACCACAATCCACGCTGATCTATGGCTGGAAATGAATGTTCCGATCAAAATTACTAACTGAGCTCTGAAAGTGTTTCATGATTTGTGTAGGTAAAGACAAGAACGGTAACTAACGCGAAACGTTTGCTTGCTCATGGAATCTACAATAGAATTAACTTATAAACCAGTAACACATATGTAATCGTTTTATTATAAACTTGGCAAAGTTTAAATAATGATCGTGTGAAAGAAAAACTAATTCATTTTAGAAAAATGGGGTTTACCCGTGCAGTGTAGTACTGCTGACGCTTAAGCTCCTGTTGAAATTATGAAATGTTTCCTTCTTTTTTTGTCTAGAGTAACAACACGAAATTATCATATATGAGGCAGCTTTCTATCTATAATAAAATATTGGCTATTTTATGCATTTTTTTCGTCCACTAGGAGTTTCCGTACTTTTGCACTATCATTAGCACACGTAAAATTGTTTTATTATTAGTGAACTACGAGAATGTAGTATCGGCCTCAAATCGTAACTTTACAATACCTGCTCAGATGATTCTGCAGTCATCAGTAATATTAAAGAAGACACGAAATATGTTACTGATGAACTTAGCATCAAAGACAGACCTTCAGATATCGTACGAGAGAATCCATCTAGCAGAAAAACTACGTCAAAATGGTAGGAAAGTTCCACTGAAGATTCAATATGGGACGTTTTAAGACATATCACCAAATACCTTAGACCGCCTTTTTAAGCAGGACTGGAGTAAAACGCAACCCCAGAAACAACGATAAAATATGAAAAGCCTGTCGTAGCAAGTAGAACCGATGCAGCGAAGAAGTAAAGAAGTAATTTCAGGTGATACGCTATTGAAACACTTAAATAAAATTCTATTACAAGAAGGACTATACGCTCCAGAAACCATAACTGTATAGGGCCACTTAAAAGTTGCAGAAATTGGAAAAAAAACAAGAGCAGAAAACTCTTAGGAAAAAACATGGCCCCAGGCAAGAAAATAGACCTTGCATAAATCGATCACCTGACATCTCCAATCTAATGGACATTTTCAATGAACCAATCGTAAATCTGTGGACATGTTTGTGAAACGGTGACAATAAACTCAGCAACTGACTACACAACTTTATGTTTACTCAAAGTAGCCAAAATTCTGTAGACACAACATGAACATAACATAAAAGTCATAAAAAATTCTAGGCTTTGTACCAATATTAGCGAAACACAGAATCAGGGATGAGCTTAGAAGAATGGCATTAAAGTATCAAAAGAATGGAACAAAATATATAGTCAATTTATAAACAGGTTTAGGGAAGTTTATAAAGCAAAGCCATTCAAGCCAATTAGCAATATAACATCAACACTCTGCAACGAACATTGCAGTGCTGTCGGAGAGTGTTTTGTGTTCTGATATCACTTCCACCCCCCTCTTTCCCCTTTGTTGATTCAGTTGCGAAAAGTGCTTACTGCTGATAAGCCGCTGTGTGAGGTCAGGTCTCTCTAATTTTACCTTCATGGCTTCGCCATGAGATAGACGTAACCGGGGCACAATATACTGGTTGACTTTTCTAAGAACATACACTCCCGGAATTTCAGCTGTAAGTCACGCCGTGATGCATAATGTGCACCTTGTGGCATCTACCACTGAAGTTGTGTGACCTAGTACATTGTATATGGCACCCAAACTAAAAGAATACATGACGAAACACGCTGCTCTTCTTTGGATCTTCTCTATTTTCTCTATCATTCCTATCTGAAACAGGTACCAGACTGTAAACAACACTCAAGTATCCGTCGAACGAGTATTTTCTAAGTTGCTTCCCTTGCGAATGTTCTACTCTTTCTGAGGATTCTTCAGATGAACCTCAGTCTAGCATACGGCTTACCTGCGGTTGGTTTTGTGTCGTCATTCCTCTCTGAAACGTTCCGTACGCATACCACTAGATATTTAATCGACGTGACCGCTTTCTGTAATTGTTCTGCAGTCATGTAGTCAATGTTATGGGTCTTTTGTGGATTTTCTACCTAATGATGAACACTACGTTCATTTTTTATGTTGAGAGTCAGCTACCAATTCCAGCAGAAAGCTGGAACATTTTAGCATAGCGACTTCTATATAAATAATAGCATGTATATTTGCGTTTAAAAGAACGAACGCGGCGCTATGGGCGGTAGAAATTAAAATGGCTGCCTGACTTCCTATTCCTAATTAACAGGCACTTTTCACCTTAAGCCGGCCGGAGTGGCCGAGCGGTTCTAGGCGCTACAGTCTGGGGCCGCGTGACCGCTACCGTGGCAGGTTCGAATCCTGCCTCGGGCATGGATGTGTGTGATGTCCTTAGGTTAGTTAAGTTTAAGTAGTTCTAAGTTATAGGGGCCTGATGACCTCAGAAGTTAAGTTCCATAGTGCTCAGAGACATTTGAACCGTTTTTTCCACCTTATCCGCTAATCTTCTACCGTCTTGACCGTGGCCAGCACAGGACCTCACCCCTTCTGTCAGGGATTTATTATTATTAATTAAAGGGCTATAGGAAGCATTAAGGGAATAATACAGGCCATAAGCTGGACAGATCTGGTAAAACCTTGCACATATTTTCAAACGTGGAAATGCGAGGCAGCCTGTTACAATTAAAAATCGGATAATACACACGCAGGACTAGCACAAACATGACCCAGAAAACGCCTTGCTGCAGGGCATGATTAAGGGAACAATTATGTAACATAAACCAGCGTTCTGTCAACTCGTCCAGTTCTTGTTGAGAGAGAGAGGGGTAGTGCACACTGAGAGACAAACTGCAATGTGTATTGCACACGAGAAGGAATAAACTGAAGCCTAGGCGGGGTAGTACAAAGTACTACGGTTGGCTTTGTCGCATCTACCGATCGATATCCAAATTGTTGCATTTCTGATGCTTCACGACCGGCATGATCGCGGTTGCATTACCTTCAACAGTACCAAGCGTAGTTAGAAGGTCCATCACTGCTACTGAGAACAGTAAGCCAGGACAAAGACATACCAATTATTGCAACTTCTGCACAACTGGACTCCTCCACGGACCTGCTGCCACGAACTGCAAGCCACTGGCGATAAGAGGGCCTCTCCCATCAGTTTTGTTACCGACGGTATCGCAACCCAGAAAGCGTCCGTCGGCAGGAAGAGTAGCCCGCAGCCAACCTAACCAGAGTGACGGTTAAGTTTTGTAACGCCCCTCAAAGCCTCATCTCACGGTTCCGAATCTGAGTTCCGTAGAGGGCGGACGCGGTCTGAAATTCAAAATAACGGCTCCAACACTCTTTGCGGTTGTTCGCCATGTTACAGATTCCTAGGAATATTTAAGCCTGGACTCGTAAAACGACTCCTACCCCACGAGACAACAGTCTTCAGGTTAGGCAAGCCTATCGTGATATCTGACTCTCGATACGCATTTTAACTGACGATTAATTTCATTGACGTTCTGAATATTCATCGGATAGACCCTTGTGATGTATCAAATGATTCGTTAATTTGCGTATAGTTTGAATCTACCGTCAGAAACGTAAAATGTATTTTGGTTTGATACCCTCTCTTTGTCAGAAAGGCTGTTTCTATGTTGCCAAGTAGGTTACACACATAAATTGACAGTAATGATGGCATATCACTCCACTGGGGTACCCCCGAAGTTATTTTTACGCCTGAAAACTTCACTCCGTTAGGAATGACACGCTGTGTTATAGTTGCTAAGAAATCTTCAACCCATTGAGAATGCTGGTCTGATATTCTGTACGCATACAAATCTCAAACGCGCTCATTAAATGAGGAAAATAAAGCAAACAAAATACTAATTTATTCACAAATGGTCTGATGGGATTTCGTGGACATATAATATGTATACATAGCTATTCTGCAGTGCACACTTACACTATTGGCAGACGGCTCATAGAACTACTTTATGACTGTTCCTCTACTGTTCCACAATAGAATAGCACGCAAAAAATACAACACCTAAATACTTCCGGGCGAGCTACTATTTCAATTATTTTATTACGATGATTATTTTTCCCTATGTGCGTTGAGTTCGACTTATTTTCACATTTGGAGAAGAAAGTTCGTAAAAGGTGTCGCCGCAAGTACAGGGTGACAATTATTGAACTATGTGATAAAAAAAGCGTAAATTGGCTACGAACAACGGCGTGTACACACTTTATGCATCATGTAAACGTCAGAACAGATTGGGGGGTTTGGGTTATGACATGTTCGATATGCCTGCCATCATTGGCGATGATGTGGCTCAGACGAATACCAAAATTCTGCGTGACCCGCTGAACTGTCGGAATATCGATGCTGTTGATGACCTCCTGAATGGCTGTTTTCAGCTCAATGGTTTTGGGATTATTACTGTACACCTTGTCTGCAATATAGCCCCACAAAAATGAGTCGCCTGTTTCCAATTCCAGAGAATATGGCGACCAATCGAGGCACATGCCAATGGTCTCTGGGTACCCTAGAGCCAGAATGCCGTCCCCAAAGTGCTCTACACCTCAAACACTATCCTGCTTCGATGGGGTCAGCTCCATCTTCCATGAACCACAACTTGTTGAAATCAGGGTCACTTTGTATAATGGGGATGAAATCATTTTCCAAAACCTTCACGTACCGTTCAGTAGCCATCGTTCCATTAAGGAATAGCGCACCGATTATGCCGTGACTGGACACTGCACACCACATAGTCAACCGTTGAGGACGAAGAGACTTCTCGATCGCGAAAGGCGGATTCTCAGTCCCCCGAATGAACCAATTTTGTTTATTGACGAACCCATCCAAATGAAAGTGGACTTGGTTGCTAAACCAAACCATTCATCCGCATACTAATTCCCACCACGCCACATGGCAAACCACGCAGTTTGAAAGCAAATCTTTCAGAGGGTACGACGAATTTATTCCAAACTCCTTTGTATGAAAAACTGACAAAACAACCCGCATGTCATATCGAAGCCTTTTTCTCCCTTTTTACACGATTTCTTTGAAATTTTTGGATGTCCTCAGTCAATTCCATGTGGTATACAAACTGGCAAATAAATATAAACAGTTATAAAGGTGTGGAAACACAGTTGAATTTAAGTGATTTTTAAAAAGCCGTTATGAAGGAAAGTGGTGACCCAGCACATTTATGCTTCGTTACCATAGGCTTTTTAATGTTGTTAAACTGTTTATATTTAATAGTAACTTTTCATATTAATCTTTTCTAGATTTTTAATTCTGGTGACGACTGATAAGAGACGAAACCAGTTAACTTCGATGTATCTACAAAATTTGATCGGAGTATCTGTGAATAAAAGATAATACTTCGAATTTATCGCGTGCGCCAGTTTTAAAACGTCAAATTGAAAAGAAAGAAGTAACACAAATAAAATGAAGAGGCGAAGAAACAGGTACAGCTACCCAATATTGTATAGGGCCGTGGCGAGCACGCAGAACTGCCACAACACGACGTGGCCTGGACTCGACTAATGTCTGAAGTAGTTCTGGAGGAAACTGACACCATGAATCCTGCAGATCTGTCCATAAATTCGTGAGAGTGCGTGGGTGTGGAGATCTCTTCTTAACAGCACCTTGCAAGGCATACCATATATGCTCAATAACGTTCACATCTCGGGAGTTTGGTAGCCAACGCAAGTGTTTAAACAAAGAAGATTATTACTGGAGCCACTCTGTAGCAATTCTGGACGTGTTGGGCGTCGCATTGACCTGCTGGAATTCCTCATGTCCGTCGGAATGCGCAATAAACATGAATGGCTCCAGGTGATCAGACAGAATGCTAAAGTAGGTTTCACGTGTCAGAGTCGTATCTAGACATATCAGGGGTACCATATCACTCCAACTGCACACTCCCCACATCATTACAGAGGCTCCACCAGCTTGAACAGTCTGTTGCTGACATGCAGGGTCCATGCATTCATAAGGTTGTCTCCATACCTGCACACGTCCATCCACACGATACAATTTGAAACGAGACACGTGAGACCAGGCAACATGTTCACAGTCATAAACAGTCCAATGTCGGTGTTGAAAGGCCCAGGCGAGGCGTAAAGCTTCGTGTCGTGCAATCATCAAGGGTACACGAGTGGGCCTTCGGCTCCGAAAGCCAACACCGATGACGTTTCGTCGAATGGTTAGCACGCTGATACTTGTTGATGGCCCAACAATGAAATCTGCAGCAATTTGCAGAAGGATTGCACTTCTGTCACGGTGAACGATTCTCTTGAGAAGTCGTTGGTTCCATTCTTGCGGGGTATTTTTCCCGCCGAATTCCTGATATTCATGATACACTCGTGAAATGGTCATAAGAGAAAATCCCAACTTCATCGCTACCTCGGAGATGCTATGTCCCATCGCTCGTGCGCCGACATAACACCACGTTCAAACTCACTTAAGGGGCTCCGGAACGCCCTATACTTGCAATGTTAAAATAACGCTTATAAATTACATCTTTCCTCATAAAGTATTTGAGGTAGGAAGTTGAACTTTTTACAGATTATTTATTGGAATATGGGCTACAACTTAACACAGGGATTTTACAAAATTTTAGTTCAGTTATTAAAGATGATTTTTTTTCAATTGTAATGAAAATTCACAACATTTTTTTGCAATTTTTTATTTATATATTCAAAAATATACAGTTTTTTGGAAAAAGGCTGTGTTAAATTATGCAGAAGGTAATGTGTAACATTTACTGAAAGTTTGAAACAAATATGTTTGGAAGATCCTTAGAAAACATGTAATTAGTATGAGAAAATAAAAGTTTTGGGAATCGAGCGACAAAGATTGGATTAACTTTTTAGTGCATTCCAGGTCCATAGGATGGATTATCTTCATCCTCTGCAAACTCCTCCTCCAGCTTCCTCTTGTTCCTCCTCCTGTTTACTCTTGCTTATATTTCTAGACTCTTTACAGCCCTGTCTGCAGCCCGAAGGCGTTCCTTGTCTAAAGCAAGCATCGCTCGTACCATGTTAGAATGTTATTATTTACAGTAATAACACATACCTTTGGCTTTCCAACATTTCTCCTTTTCTTAAAAGCCTTCAGAGGATTTCTAATAACTTTACTTTTACTCATTATTATACTTCAACAAAACAGAGACTCAAGAAACAGAATTAATTACGAATATTTTCGAGATAACGACAGAGTAAATAAACATGAAACAATCGACAATCACACCAGCGATATATATTGAACTATCACAGGTTAGTCACAACACATACTTTATCTCACATCACTAAAATGTACCTGATGAACACGGACGTTAATAATAACACCATTTGACAGCAGTTTAACAGCGCCACAGTGGGTTACGCCCATGTAGAACACATTTGAAAAAAAATTTTAAAATAGTTGTAGTCTTCGGAATTGAATAAATTATATATCTATTAAAAGGTAATAGTCTGCAGATTCAGAAAACGCAAAAAAGCAAAAATTGAACTTTTCATGATTTTGAGCCTTTCCGGAGCCCCTTAAATCTTGATACCTTACCACTGCAGCAGCAGTACTCGATCTAACAACTGCGCCTGACACTTGTCTTATATAGGCGTTGCCGACAGCAGCTCCGTATTCTGCCTATTTACATACCCGTGTATTTGAATAAGCATGCCTGTATCAATTTCTTTGGTGCTTCGCTGTATAAATCTATGTGATCCTAGCGTCTAAAACACATTTAAGCTTGTGTAAGTTCCAAATCAAATTCAATAGCGGCGGAACGCAAAGAGAGCTTACTCACGCTTGTTCGGTGGTGGCAGGTCGACCTCGCATCACTTTCGGCTCTCGTCAAACAGCTGCAGCAAGAGACCGCTTTTGTGTGGATGGGAGCAAGCCGTGTTTAACGTCGCCAAATATGTTCGCGTTCGCTCGGCAAATTTGCTCGCCAGTTCTGATGCGTTGCCTGAGGTTCCGTTGCGGATCGACGAATCCCGCGCACACGCGTACCGTCGGCGTACCTGCACACATTGGGTATCAGTTTTGCCGCTACGGTGAGGGTGCAGGCGACGATCGTGAAGGCGGTGTAGCTTGTATTTGCCAGTCGCTTACCTAAATTAATTAACACCTGCATCGCTACGGCGGAAATTTTGCGAACTCTTAAGAACATCATTTGAGACTAGGGCCACGTACTTAACGACTTGCTGTTTTTAGTTTGATCACGGCAATCTGCCCTACTACAATACGCAAATTGGCTGTGTAGACCTCCTGGAGCGATCCCTCCTCTGTCTTTTGATAACTTCCTCCCGTCCTCTCCGTAACACCACATAATACGTTTGCTAAATTATGCTAAACTTTTCAGTTCAGTGACAACTGATGTGATTAAAGGTACGCGTAGGACAGTAGGGGAGTCTTTCAGCTCATATGGCAGTCGTACAAAGAATCGGAGAAAAAAGATTTATTGTGGCCCTCAAAATTACATGGGCACACTGGATAAAAGATTTGTCGTCCCCATAGGAGACACCACTAGTACAGAGTAAAACTAGCTCTGCCCTTGAAATTGGCCTTAATTCGGCAAGGAACAGAGCCGAAAAGTTTATCAGATATCCTGGTGAATTTTGTCTTACGGGCAAACTTCTGTCGCTCACGTTGAAGCATTTTTGTTAACTTGAAACTGTGTCTTTGCATCTGCTTTACTCCCTCGTATCAGCTTCCTTACATGTTGCTTGAGTGATTAGGATGGAACAACTAAATCACGGTCCAATGAAAATAATAATTTAATTTCGCTCAAAGGAGTAACGACGTGTAAACAAAGAAGTGTTGAAAAGTGACTTGCTGGAGCGCATATAACATTCTAACAAGATCTGCATAGTTCAACTCCGATGCGATTAATCACTGAAGGCACTTACTTACCTCTCCCACTCTTTCTAGGCGCTTCAGTCTGGAACCGCGCGACCGCTACGGTCACAGGTACGAATCCTGCCTCGGGCATGGATGTGTGTGTGATGTCCTTAGGTTAGTTAGGTTTAAGTAGTTCTAAGCTCTAGGGGACAGATGACCTCAGATGTTAGGTGCCATAGTGCTCAGAGCCATTTGAAGCCAGCCATTCTTTCTCATTACATAAGTTGAGGTGTGAGAGAAGTCTCGGGGAATGTTTGGGATCTTTATGCACAAACGACGAAATACTTCCATAATTTACAACGACTATCATTTATTTGTTAGAACGTGGTCAAATTGTTAAACACGCATTTATAATCGTAATTAAAATATTTGCAACAACGAGTGGTTCCCTAACGCATAATAGTTTAAGATTCAGTTAAAACGTAAAAAAAAAAAAAAGAAATTGCACTCACTGAGTACCTCTGTCACAATCATCGCAGATACACCACGGAAAAATAATGGTGACAGAGTGGCAAGTACCACTGCCTTACATGGAACTGAAAGCCTAAGAGACTCTTATTAAATCCATAAATCACTGTGAATTGTAACAACAGCACAAAACCCTTCGATGTCACTACGGAGCTAAGGTAAACGTAATAGCAAATGATAAATCACGAAACTAACGCGTTTTGAAACCTTTCCACGGAGAGCAGACAGAAATGCTCTGACGAGCACATCTGCTCACTTACCGACTTCAGGCGGAAGTGATCCTAGAACACCCCCGCTAGCGAAACGACTCCCTTGCTCTTAAAAGTGATGGGAAACATTCGCTCAGTTTGAAGTGTCGAAGCAAAATCTCTCGCTCCCGTTTTAACTTTTTCATCCTGTCTCCTTCCTTTCCGTGTCTAGCACCACGCCATTCATTCAGAGAATGCTTCCCCTTAAAAAAAAGTAAGGGGGAGAGATTCGTTAGGTTTGAAATGTCCATCCGCTTTCTCGCTCCTGGCTTCCCACGGGGGGAGTGGGGGGGAGGGGAGGGGGAGGGGAGGGGGAGATTTGCTGACATTGAAACTTCCAATCAACTCTCTCGTCCCGTTCATGTCATGGCCCGTTCCATTCTTCACTGTCTCCATCCTACGTTAATTTTCAAACACGCAAACAATCATCCAACGACAAACATTAATAGAACACAGGATAAAAGAAATTAAAGTATCATTAGTAGAAGGAAATGTATAAAACATTTAGCATGATTCACCTCTCCCCCCCCCCCCCCCCCCTCCCAGGAATTTAGTGCAGTCTCACCACGGTAAATTTTAAAGTGGCAAACGTACCAATGGTCGTGTTTCAACATTTGATTCAACGCTGGAGACATCGCCACATGCTAGAAAGGCTTAGACAGCCGTTTCATACTTTTTATTGGTAACCACGCAACGATTCGGCTGTGACGTCATTAGAGCGTGGAGTTGCACCGAGGTGTCTCATGGAGCTTTTAGTGGAGAAGAGTTAGTATTTGCATTATTAGACAAGCTGTGGACCATAGCGCTAGTTTTGCTTTCGTCTGAATCCACTGAATGTGTAATACTTTACTCACAGGATACCATAGTGAAATATTATATTTGGGTGATAACATCAACATACCCAGTGACGGCATATATTTTCTTTGTACACCCAGTTTATAAATTACCTTACGTCTCCCCATATTGCATTTACGTTTATTTCCTGAGTTTTACTTCAGTCCCTTATTCACTATTTAGTGATAACAGTTCAAGATACTTAACAAGCCAAATGGTAGTCCTGAAAACGAGTTTAATGTCAATGCTGTTAATGTTATTGTCTTGAGTCCGTCCAAGCTCTAGTTCTTTCACTTTATCCTGGTCCCACCTCCTTAATTTGTTACCAATTTCAAAGTTCTCCAGTTTTAATCTGCAGTTCATTACCAATAAATTATTATGAGACTCCACAGTTTTTTCTCGCAAAGTTTCGCAATTTAAAACCGGATTTCGAAAGCACTGCGAATACGTATACTGTCTGAAATCTACTGATGTATCCAGACCCCTTCAACAACACAACCGTCTTTCGAGATTCTTAAACCACGTGTTAGCAGACATTAAATTGTGCTGTGTTCAAAATTCTACCAGGCGGCTTGCCTTTCATTCTTTTCACCCAGTCTATATTCTCCCAGCCGGCCGGAGTGGCCGTGCGGTTCTAGGCGCTACAGTCTGGAGCCGAGCGACCGCTACGGTCGCAGGTTCGAATCCTGCCTCGGGCATGGATGTGTGTGATGTCCTTAAGTTAGTTAGGTTTAATTAGTTTTAAGTTCAAGGCGACTGATGACCTCAGAAGTTAAGTCGCATACTGCTCAGAGGCATTCGAGCCTATATTCTCCCACCATTTTCTCTTCTCTTTCTTTTAATACTATCGAATTCTACTCCCGAGATAAAATTAAATTTTCGTCTCCGTTATCTATCGGAATAATTTCTTTTATTTCATCACACATCCCTGCATTCGCTATGGTGTTTGTAACAGTCCACCCGCACTCCTCTTTTCTTGTTCGTTAGTAGATCGGTTTGTATTGTGTTGATAAACGTGTACTAGCCTGACTAGAAATTCAGTACATCCAGCTATCACATTTCACTAAATCCCGCTATACACTGAGGTAACAGAAGTCATGCGATATCTCTAAATATCGTGTCGGATCTCCTTTTGTCCGGCGTTGTGCAACAACTCGACGCGGCACGGACTGAACAACTTGTTGAGAGAGTCCGCTGCAGAAATACTGAGCCATGCTGCATCTACAGCCGTCCATAATCGCGAAAGTATTGTCGGTACAAGATTTTGTACACGAACTGACCTTTCGATAATGTCCCATATATGTTCGATGACATTCATGGCGGGCAAACTCATTCGCCCAAACTGTCCAGACTGTCCTTCAAACCAATCGGGAACAGCTGTCGGCCGCTAACATGGAAAATTGCCATCCACAAAAATTATATCGTTGTTTGGCAGAAAATAGCAAAAAAAAACAATTTCCAGTCAATTATCGCTTCAATTGGACCAGGGGGCCCAGTCCATTCCAAGTAAACACAGACCACGCGATTATGGAGCCGCCAGCAGCACTCACAGACCCTTGTTAGCAACTTGGTTCTATTGCTTCGTGGAACCCTGCCATCAGCTCTCATCACTTGAAATCAGGACTCCAATTCCATGGTTTTTCAAGCGTCTAGGGTCCAGGCGATATGGTCATGAGATCAGGATAGGCGCTGCAGGAGATATCGTGCTGTTGGCAAAGGCACTCGTGTCGGTCGTCTGCTGCCACAGCCCATTAACGCCAGATTTCGCCGCACTTTCCTAGCGGATACGTTCGTCGTGCGTCCCACACTGATTTTTACTGTTACGAGGTGCATTCAAGTTCTAAGGCCTCCGATTTTTGTTCTAATTAACTACTCACCCGAAATCGATGAAACTGGCGTTACTTTTCGACATAATCGCCCTGCAGACGTACACATTTTTCACAACGCTGACGCCATGATTCTACGGCAGCGGCGAAGGCTTCTTTAGGAGTCTGTTTTGACCACTGGAAAATCTCTGAGAGAATAGCAGCACGGCTGGTGAATGTGCGGCCACGGAGAGTGTCTTTCATTGTTGGAAAAAGCCAAAAGTCACTAGGAGCCAGGTCAGGTGAGTAGGGAGCATGAGGAAACACTTCAAAGTTGTTATCACGAAGAAACTGTTGCGTAACGTTAGCTCGATGTGCGGGTGCGTTGTCCCAGAACATGGACACCATCATTTTTTCAGCACTGGCGGTTACCTGATATTTTTTTGGTGGCGGTGAATCTGTGTGCTTCCATTGAGCTGACTGGCGCTTTGTTTCTGGATTGAAAAATGTCATCCACGTCTCATCCATTGTCACAACCGACGAAAAGGAAGTCCCATTCACGCTGTCGTTGCGCGTCAACATTACTTGGCAACATGCCACACGGGCAGCCATGTGATCGTCCGTCAGCATTCGTGGAACCCACCTGGATGACACTTTTCGCATTTTCAGGTCGTCATGCAGGATTGTGTGCACAGAACCCACAGAAATGCCAACTCTGGAGGCGATCTGTTCAACAGTCATTCGGCGATCCCCCAAAACAATTCTCTCCACTTTCTCGATCATGTCGTCAGACCGGCTTGTGCGAGCCCGAGGTTGTTTCGGTTTGTTGTCACACGATGTTCTGCCTTCATTAAACTGTCGCACCCACGAACTCACTTTCGACACATCCATAACTCCATCACCACCTGCCTCCTTCAACTGTCGATGAATTTCAATTGGTTTCACACCACGCAAATTCAGAAAACGAATGATTGCACGCTGTTCAAGTACGGAAAACGTCGTCATTTTAAGTATTTAAAACAGTTCCCATTCTCGTCGCTGGCGGTAAAATTCCATCTGCTGTACGGTGCTGCCATCTCTGGGACGTATTGAAAATGAACGCGGCCTCATTTTAAAACAATGCGCATGTTTCTATCTCTTTCCTGTCCGGAGAAAAAAATCGGAGGCCTTAGAACTTGAATGCACCTCGTACTTCACGCAGTGTTCCTTCTCTGTTTGCAGCGACAGCTTTACGCAAACGCAGCTGCTCTCGGTCGCAAAGTCAGTGTCGTCGGCCGCTGCGTTATCCGTGGTGAGAGGTAATGAATGAAGTTTGGTATTCTCGACACACACTTGTCACGGTGGATCTGGGAATACTGAATTCCTTTGGGATTTCCGAAATGGAATGTCCCATGCGTCTAGTTCTAGCTCCAACCACCACTCCGCGCTCAGAGCGTGTGGCCATAATCACGCCAGAAAATGTTTCACTTGAATGACATGAGTACAAACAACAGCTCCGCCAATACAGTGCCCTTTTACACTTTTTGGACACGATATTGCTGCCATCTGTATTCGTGAATATCGCTACACCATGACTTTTGTCACCTGAGTGTATGGAAGTTCAACCTATCCACCTCTGCGTTTTAATTTCATTCTCTATGCTACCTACCCGATCAAGTGATTTAATATTCGACATACCAACTCGTAAAGCCGCCAGTCTCTTGATGATAACATCGTACTGATCTTGCCCGAAAACCCGAATGAGGAAGTAACTACACTACTGGCTATTAAAATTGATACACCACGAAGATGACGTGGTACAGACGCGAAATTTAACCGACAGGAAGAAGATGCTGTGATATGCAAATGATTAACTTTTCAGAGCATTCACACACGGTTGGCGCCGGTGGGGACACCTACAACGTGCTGACATGAGGAAAGTTTCCAACTGATTTGTCATACACAAACAGCAGTTGACCGGCGTTGCCTGGTGTAACGTTGTTGTGATACCTAGTGTATGGAGGAGAAATGCGTACCATCACGTTTCCGACTTCGATAAAGGTCGGATTGTAGCCTATCATGATTGCGGTTTATCGTATCGCGACACTGCTACTCGCATTGGTCGAGATCCAATGACTGTTAGCAGAAGATGGAATCGGTGGGTTCAGGAGGGTAATACGGAACGCCGTGCTGGATCCCAACGGCCTCCTATCACTAGCAGTCGAGATGACACGCATCATATCCGCATGGCTGTGACGGATCGTGCAGCCACGTCTCGATCCCTGAGTCAACAGCTGTGGACTCTTGCAAGAGAACAACCATCTGCACGAACAGTTTGACGACGTTTGCAGCAGAATGGACTAATCCAGGTTCTGTTTACAGCATCATGATGGTCGCATCTGTGTTTGGCGACAAGCCGGGGAACGCACTTCGGAAGCCTGTATCCGTCATCACCATACTGGCGTATCAACCGGCGTGATGGTGTGGGGTTCCATTGGTTACACGTCTCGGTCACCTCTTGTTCGCATTGACGGCACTTTGAACAGTGGACGTTACATTTCAGATGTGTTACGACCCGTGGCTCTACCCTTCATTCGATCTCTGCGAGACCCTAAATTTCAGCAGGATAATGCACGACCGCATGTTGCAGGTCCTGTACGGGCCTTTCTGGACACAGAAAATGTTCGACTGCACATTCTCCAGATCTCTCATCAATTGAAAACGTCTGGTCAATGGTGGCTGAGCAACTGGCTTATCACAATACGCCAGACACTACTCTTATTGAACTGTGATATCGTGTTGAAGCTGCATGGGCAGCTGTACCTGTACACGCCATCCAAGCTCTGTTTGACTCAATGCCCAGGCGTATCACGGCCGTTATTACGGACAGAGGTGGGTAGTGATTTCTCAGGATCTATGCACCCAAATTGCGCGATAATGTAATCACATGTAAGTTCTAGTATAATATATTTGTCCAATGAATATCCGTTTATCATCTGCATTTCTTCTTGGTGTAGCAATTTTAATGGCCAGTAGTGTATTTTATCTCCGCAACGTTTTACGGAAGATCATGGCATCGTTATTAAGTCAGGCACCGGAGCAACATGTCCTAGAGAAAAAAAAAATGGTTTTAGTTTTCCTTGCTTTTATCTGTTCACAGTACCAATATACCGTCAATCTACATACCCTCACATGGTGAAATACGCTCCTCACTAATAGCAGTGTATGTCTTGTCTGGCAGAACGGAAGTTGGAGTCATTTACCACTTCATAAAATCGAGATGCTTCCCACTTAACGCTAGCTCTCCAGACGGCAACCAGTGGCGTCGTTGCGAGACTCTTCCGAGCAACTTGAGGGCCGAGCAATAAAGCCGCGCCCGTAAAATGCCCGTGTGTAACATAAAGGGAACTCGCATAACGGTGAATCTGCGCCAGTCCACACAGGCAAATACGACGAGAGGTGAGCGCGCTCGCAGAAGGAACGGCGAAGAGGAAGAGGAAGCCGCAGGTCGTAAAAACAGCGGCCGGCCGTGGGAGCACTGGACTACTTCCAATTTCTGTTACGAGCGAGTGGGTTCCCCCTTTCTGGTCTGGACGCGAAGTCTGCGGTCTGTGGCCAGCGCGCGGGGGTCAGGGGTGGAAGGGGGGCGGGGAGGGCTTCCAAGGACGCCTATGGGGGCAGTGGGAGGACAGTAGGAGAGAGTAGGAGGTGCTGGCGCCGGAAGAACCGCCGGCGATAACTCTGTGCCTCCACTGGGCTACGTACCACCACGGGATAGCAGACGCGAGATTTCCTAACTCCTGGTCTATTGCGCTGCCCGTGCTAGAGCGTCGCGGTGAATAACGACCAAGAGCTGATGTCCGAGACGCCAAGCGTAAGCAGTCTGTTGTGTCGTCCATGTACTGCGGCTGTTTTGTTGTTAGAACTTTAGAGCGCGGAACAGCTGAGATCATAAGCGCCCAGATTATGACTTCACACTTTCACTACTGCAGGGACGTAGACACATTGGAAACACCGCCATTAATACATGCTTGAGCATAACTGTGGATGCTAGCCAAGCCTGCAGGTTAAGCTGCTATATTTGACCATAAAGGACACCTGTGCAAAGACCTCAATACGTTCCAAGGCCCATTAGTGGTCAGATTAGTGTTCAATTTTGTTGTGAGTACATTATGTCGGAGCTAACACCCAAACCTCTTTGATGTCAGTCAGATCGGTAACAAACGTTGTATATCGTCAGAGTATCAACCATCACTCTAATACAATTTGTGCTGTGTGTTGTCGTCGAGGAGAACGGGCATAAACGGTGAGTAGTTCAAAAATGGTTCAAATGGCTCTGAGCACTATGCGTCTGTCTCCTAGAGCTCCCGTATAGAAGTCAGTAGAGTGTTTCTTTTTTTTTTGTCGTACCGGAAGCCCTGGTTTCGAGCCTTGATCATGCCAGTATTTCTACTATTGTACATATGAAACTGTTATATGGGACAACATGTTCCTGACATGTAAAAGGACTGTTCGTTGTTCATAGCAATGCTCTATAGACAGCCTGCTTTAGCTTTGTTTGTTTGTTTGAGAGTAGCAATCCTATAGAGTAAATTCTGGTTTCACAGCATTAAACATTAATAACTGATACAGAAGAATAAAGAAACAACTGCATCACTCGGGTGTAAGTATTAATGATAATAATAATAATAATGATTATTATTATTATTATTATTATTACTATTATTATTATTGTTGTTATTGTATTACTATCAATACTAGCCCGCCCGGTTGGCCCGCACGGCTTTCCGGGCGGGAAGGAGCGCCTGGTCCCCGGCACGAATCCGCCCGGCGGCTGTGTCGAGGTCCAGTGAACCGGCCAGTTTGTGGATGGTTTTTAGGCGGTTTTCCATCTGTCTCGGCGAATGCGGGCTGGTTCCCCTTATTCCGCATCTGTTATACTATGTCGATGATTGCTACGCAAACAAGTTCTCCACATACGCGTACACCACCATTACTCTACCACGCAAACATAGGGGTTACACTCGTCTGGTGTGAGGCGTTCCCTGGAAGGGGGGGGGGGGTCCACTGGGGGCCGAACCGCACAATAACCCTGGGTTCGGTGTGGACCGGCGATGGGATGCAGTGGACTGCGGTAGTCGTCGTGGGGTTGTGGACCACTGCGGCTGCGGCGGGGACGCAACCTCTCCGCCGTTTCTAGGTCCCCGGTTAACATACAATACAGTAGTACCAATACTACCACGTATGTCATACAGTTTCTTTATTATTCTGTTTCAATTGTTTCCGTTTATTTTGTAAAGCTACAAATGTACCCTACTGGTCTGCTTCTTTTCAGATAAACCAACTGAAACCGGAGAGCCAGTAGAACATGACTTTAAACTCCGAACAGTTCTTTTACATTTCAGGGACATGTCCCATATAGCAGTTTCACACGATTCAAAATACAAAACCTGGCATCACCAGGCCTCGAATCCGGTACACTAGGTACGCAAACTAACGCCTAACGAGTTTCGCACGGGAGCTCGACACGAACAGATGCTAACATTTATGGTTTTCTCTATGCTCTATAGGTCAGGTATTACTTATTACATACCGTTTAGGTACGTCCTCCTTGGTGACGGCAGGTAGAACAAACTAAATCGGAGTTTTGCTTGATACTCTTTCGATTTACAACGTCTGCTAACGATATGACTAACTGACATCTGGATGTTTGGGTGCAACAAAATTCGAACGTAGGAAAATTATTGTAGATCTACGGTGAGTGCTTCCGTAACCAAGGTAGTCGAACTGTTCGGTGTTTCAAAAAGCACAATATCCAAGATTTCTACCGCGTATGGGAAGCGGAAGAAGAACCGTCTGCTCAGTCAAAACACGGACGAAAGAGCGTGTTGGGTGGTCGTGACAGACGGTCACTGAAGAAGATTGTGACTAAAAACAAGGAAGACGCAGCTGCAAAAAAGTCACTACAGAGCTAAATCTGGCACTCGCGAAAGCTATCAGCACCAAAACAACACGAATGGAACTCCATAGTCAGTGAATTGTAGGTCGCACCGGAATTCCAAAACCACTCATCACTGATGCAGACGCCCGTAACAGGAGAAAGCGGTGTCGAAGGCATGAAACCTAGACTACGGAGAAATGGAAGCTAGTCACTTAGTCATATGAGTATTGTTTCATACTGTTTCCAACTTCTGGCCGAGTTTAAGTCTGAAGAGCGAAACAAAGGCGGGGGTTCGGTAACAATGTGGGCAGCCATATTGTGGTATGACATGGATCCATGATTACTTTTCAAGGTCGGATTACTTCCAATGGTTATAGGAGCATTTTGGCTGATCAGGTCTATACCTCGGTAGAATGTTTGTGCCCCAATGGTAATGCTGCTTTCCAAGACGACAGAGCTCCTGGTCACTCAATTTGCATTGTCCACGACTGGTTTCGTGAACACGGGGCGGAATTTTCGCATCTCCTCTGCCCATCACAGTGACCATATCTCACTATTATTCAGCATTTGTGGTGCACTTTGGAGCGAAGGGTGCGCGCTCGCTACCCACCACCATCACCGTTACCTGAAAATTTCACTATTTTGAAAGAAGAACAGTATAATATTCCCTTAAAAATCACACAGGTCTTGTATTTATGAACTCCGAGACGGCTGGAAGCTGTTTTGAAAGCTTACTGGTTTCCATATTAGGCATGGTAATGCGTTGTGTTCGTTATGTTCCCGTATTTTTCTGCATCCGCCCGGCCGGAGTGGCCGAGTGGTTCTAGGCGCTTCAGTCTGGAACCGCGCTGCTGCTACGGTCGCAGGTTCGAATCCTGCCACGGGCATGGATGTGTGTGATGTCCTTAGGTTAGTTAGGTTTAAGTAGTTCTAAGTTCTAGGGGACTGATGACCTCTGACGTTAAGTCCCATAGTGCTCAGAGCCATTTGAATTTTTTTCTGCATTCCCTGTGCGTCCCGCACGATAGGCTATCAGAGATGTAGTGGGAGTTTCCTCAAAGGTATTGCTGTGTATCACCTTCGCACTAGCAAAGGGATGCCTGCTAACGATTTACAGAATTATTATAATTACAGCTAACACCTGTAGATTGTGCTGTCTTCACGTTTCACCGTTGCTCCGTATTGTCGCATCCAATTAGTTCGCGCCGGCTTATAGGCAACCCAAGTAATATATTTGTGAAACATGCTGCGGTACAAGTTCCTGGACAGTTCGTGTCAATCAACTGTAAACTGGTTTTGGCGTTTGCCGCTTCACAAACGGTTCCCATATTGAGCACCTGTAAGGTGAGTTAAAAAAATTGGAAATTTTGTTAAGTTCTTATGGGACCAAACTGCAGAGTTCATCGGTCGCTAGGCTTACACACTACTTAACCTAACCTAAACTAACTTATGCTAAGGACCACACACACACACACACACACACACACACACACACACACACACTCGAACCTGTGACAGGGGAAGCCGCGCATATCGTGGGAAGGCGCCCAGACCGCGCGGTTAACCACGCGGCCGGTGAGTTAAAATACTTGGAGAGATGTTTTATCCACTGATGTGTGTGTATTTTCTGTTTTTACTTTAGATTCTGCGCAGTCACATTCTGAATCCCCAGATACACTTATCATAACTACCTATGTATCACTACTCCCTGTGTTGCAAAACAAATGTGATGGGAAACTTTTTTTTCAAATTTTTACTTCTGCCGAGCACATTACCCGTAAATTAATCATTTTTATTCCATAAAATAAATGGGCCGTTTTCTAACAAAATTTTCACTGTGGTTCTTTAAATTAGTTGATATACAGAAGCATAAACGCCATTAGTAGGTGCTTAAAAATGTAATGAATAATTATAGTGAGAGTGGAATGGTAGTTAAAAAGTATTAAACATAATGGAAAAGGAAAATAAATCATTACAACAACCTCCTTTCTTTAAGGGGCCACTCAGTAATAACTGCTAGGGCAACAACGATCAATTCTCCTTCGCCATGTTAGTGCGTTAAGTAAACAGTAGAGCTGATTACACGTAGTGTGCTGTATGTCATAAAACTTTGGACAGCACAAATGAGTAACATTAACTGAACAGTAAGGAGTTAAAAAATTGAAACTGGGTTAGAAGGTGGTACACAGTCAGTGGTTTATTACAGTGAGAGGGAACTGGTGTGGTCTTGCAGCTTAACAGATGACTATGCTGAAAAAGACGGTGTTCTGCACGTATCCAGTTGAAATTATCTTCTCGCGACGTGATGGAAGAGACAAAGTCGCCCGCGCTATAGGAAGGGGCTTTATCTCCCTGATTACGGAGAAACGGCTGTGTCCGTGCCATAGTAAAGAATATTGCTTTGTATCTCAGCGCTGAGATCCTCTAAGAGCCAGAACATCATAGATAGCGGAGTTCCAGAGCGTGGAGAGTACTGACGGAATGAGGACACACGATAAAGAGAGATATTCCGGGTCGCCAGATGTACAAGGTGAGCTTATAAAGAGCAAACAGCTTTTCAATAGAAATGGGTCACGGATCTAAAAGGCGGCATCTAGAATCTTCTTCGCCGACTATAAAGGCCAGAGACATACTGGTGCGTATGCAGAGTGCACTTCTACTGTGTTTGCTCGGGTGCATTAGAGATAGGACGTCCATATTCACAGAAGATGTACCGGGTGATCAAAAGGTAAGTATAAATTTGAAAACTTAATAAATCACGGAATAATGTAGATAGAGAGGTAAAAATTGACACACATGCTTGGAACGACATGGGATTTTATTGGAACAAAAAAAAAGTATTGCTAGACGCGTGAAAGACCTCTTGTGTGCGTCGTTTGGTAGTGATCATGTGCTCAGCCGCCACTTTCGTCACGCTTGGCCTCCCAGGCCCCCAGACCTCAGTCCGTGCGATTATTGGCTTTGGGATTACCTGAAGTCGCAAGTGTATCGTGATCGACCGACATCTCTGAGGATGCTGAAAGACAACATCCGACTCCAATGCCTCACCATAACTCCGGGCATGCTTTACAGTGCTGTTCACAACATTATTCCTCGACTACAGCTATTGTTGAGGAATGATGGTGGACATATTGAGCATTTCTTGTAAAGAACATCATCTTTGCTTTGTCTTACTTTGTTATGCTAATTATTGCTATTCTGATCAGATAAAGCGCCATCTGTCGGACATTTTTTGAAATTTTGTATTTTTTTGGTTATAATAAAACCCCATGTCATTCCAATCATGTGTGTCAATTTGTACCTCTCTATCTACATTATTCCGTGATTTATTCAGTTATAAAATTTATACTGACTTTCTGATCACCCGGTACATTAGCATGTTCTGCAGAAAAACCATGTTGGTCCACGGTTTCAATGTCAACATCGATATCGCGGTGATACATCCCCTGCCGGTAAAATGTGCCTGCGGCTCCCGATTTTGTTATAAACCCGGAACTTATTCATTCGCCATTTTAGTACCAAATTTCTCGGTGTGGCGCAATTCCTCCTCTGTGGCATCTCCCACTGGATTTGTTGAGCATCTCCGTAATGCTCTCGAACCGACTGCACGATCTCGTGACAATACGCGCCTCTCTTCTTTGGATTAGTTGCTATAACACCGACTGATGCATTGCAGATAGTACTTGGGATATTGCCTCTCGATCTTCATCTCGGGAGAGCAGCCATCTTCTGGATGAGGAATCATGGGCCAAATGTGCAAATGCAAGACTTAATATTCCTTGGTACACTGAATTCACGCGCCTGGCGCTTCGCTGAAAACAGAAGTTTACTATTGCGGTGGTGGGTTTACAATTATAGCAGTGGATAAATTAAAACACGTTGAATGGAATGGATATGATATTTAGCACAGAATATAGCTCCCATGATAAAAAAGTAAATAAGTAAACACATAAAAAAGTGCCCCGAACTACTGTAGCTGTCGATATTAACAAACAAACAAAGAAACGAAAAAAAAGGCTCTGAGCACTATGGGACTGAACTTCTGAGGTCATCAGTCCCTTAGGTCTTAGAACTACTTAAACCTAACTAACCTAAGGACATCACACACATCCATACCCGAGGCAGGATTTGAACCTGCGACCGTAGCAGCCGCGTGATTCCGGACTGAAGCACCTAGAACGCTCGACCACAACGGCCGGCATAGACATCTGTAATTTTGCAGAGATACAGCATGAGGTTTACTGCTACCTGCTCGTATAGCGGAGCGCGAAGCTCGCTGGCTTGTTAAACAGGGAGACGAGCCAGACCCAGATCGAGTCTGTGTGGCGGTCAACGACCACCGCTGGTGCAACAGCCAGCCTGAGAATGGTTTTATGCGATTTCTCATGCTTGTTTCCGCAGATGGTGAGCTAGTGCACAATTTACACCATTGGAAACACGATACACAAACAATTAAAACACGATGACGCACGGAATCACGTTTACACAATTCACAGAGGTGTGGAGACACGGCTTTTCTCCTTTCGGTATCTGACCAATGCGGTGACAGAAGGTGCACCTGACAGAAAATTAAATTAAAATAGACTTTGCCAACCTTTGAGTAGAGCGGAGGACACTAGGACAGCGACAGGATCAACTTGTTTGGGAAGATAAGAAGAAGATGAAGACTAAACCTAACTAGCGGTACTACGTTCTCGTTAACTGGCCAAACTAAATACACTATAGTAATAACAAAACTGTAAATACGTCGTGTCCGTCTGTTTATCTCTGTACACATGAATTTCCAAATTAACTACACGCATTTCCGTGGTAGTTTCAGTGCTAACTTCTGCGTAGCTTGAGGAAACGTATAGGCTTTATTTCGTCACAGTCGGATCATGGATAAACACATCGTAATATAAAGTTTTACTAAAATTTTCTCGCCTATCTGTGTTTGAACACACTATTCGCCAAAGCTACTAAACGAATTTCCATGGCGTTTTCGCACGTAATTTGAGCATAGCTTTGAGCACCGTACATCAAAATCACATCACGGTATAAAAGATTTCAAATCATGCAAATGGCTCTGAGCGCTATGGGACTTGACATCTAAGGTCATCAGTCCCCTAGAACTTGGAACTACTTAAACCTAACTAACGTAAGGACATTACACACATCCATGCCCGAGGCGGGATTCGAACCTGCGACCGTAGCGGTCGCGCGGTTCCAGACTGTAGCGCCTATAACTGCTCGGCCACACCGGCCGGCTAAGTATTTCCACACATATTATAAAAATATGTCTGTATGTATGTCCGACAACTCTTGCGAAACCATTGAACCGATTTCAACCAAACTTGGCACACGTATCACTTAAGACCTGGAAAGAATCTCCGTGGGGATAACGACCACATACCTATCAAAGACGTAGGGGTGGGAGTGAAGAAACAGTGTAGGCGACGATTCGCGAATACCCAGACTTCATTCATCCAGTATTTGAGAACAGAAACTCTTACTGAATTCCAACAACCTTTACTCATGATTTCAAACTTCTGGGAAAGTTTTTCTCGTTGACACACGCCGCAAAACGAGCAAAGGAAAGACGTTTATTGCTTGCTACACTTTCGCCGTTCAGTTTCACATCAGGCACGATATTTTAATTTATTATTTCTTTAGTAATAACTGTGTCCGCGACACACTTTGTTGCAGTGTTCACATATACCACTGAATTTACCTGCAAAATTGTAGCGTTATACGACGCACAGTGCAGGATATATGACGTCAGAAACAGTGAGATGAGTGAAAAACTGTCGCATCATGAATGACGTTTAAATTTAGAACCGATTCGATGCAATCCGGTAACGAGATTTCTCGCATCCTGAGGAAGAACATACGATACTTTAGGAAGAGTGTGGTACCAGATACTTACTGATTTGGAGGTTACCTAAATTACAGAAAAAAACTTACACTCTGAAAAAGCTATTTACTCTTTGACTTTTGCTCTTCTTCAGATATGTGAAACTGCTTTTATTGGTTGACATATGCTACGTGATACGATTGAAAATAATGAATACAATGCTTATTCACTCTTCAATGTGTTTAATGCATACTTCCGCATTATTTGTGGTATAATGTGCACGTTGGATGATATTTAGCTACTAAGCGCCCTATCAAGTACTTGAGAACTTGAGCACTTAGTGACCTGTAGCAAACTTGAACATGAGTTCAAACCTTTACGAAAGCTTTCCTTGCTAACAACCTTTTACAAAATCATGAAAGGAAAACAAGTTTATGACTTACTACGTTTTCGCTTTTCGTGCAGCAAAACTGTCGCATCAGATGTCAAGACATTTAAATTTACCACTTCTTTGCTACTAGCTGTATACGCAGCACATTTAGCACACTGTATTTGGAAATGCTGCTGAATGTGCATACAAAATTAATCATTGTACTACACATAAAGAGGAAGGAGGAGGAGGAGGAGATTGTCCGAGAAAGGGAAGAGGGATAGAAGAGGAGATGCACATAGAAAGGAAAAAGGGGATGGACAGAGAAAGCGGCAGGAGGAGATGGAGAGAGACAGTATAGGGGGTGGAGATGGTATATAGAGAGAAGGATGGGAAGGGAGGGGAATGAGATGGACAGGGAGAGGGGGAAGTAGGATGTGGACTACTAGAATTGAAATAAATACATATTTGTGCAATGCTGGATACTCAGCTAGTTAAAAATAAAAATAAAAATGACGACTCGACTGGATGATAGATGAAATAATTTTGTGACTGACGTATCGGCGAGTCGAGCTGTAGTGGCCAGTGGCCAGCCGCCAGAAAAC
The DNA here is from genome assembly GCF_023864275.1 of Schistocerca cancellata. Lineage (NCBI taxonomy): Eukaryota > Metazoa > Arthropoda > Insecta > Orthoptera > Acrididae > Schistocerca > Schistocerca cancellata. Next base: position 183,842,350 of record NC_064627.1, on the reverse strand, counting down.
AGTGGTTTTCTCACGAGCACCAGCTGTTGGCTGTGTTGCCTATTTTTTTGCACTGACAGCACCAACCCCTTCTTCCCCCCCCCCACCCCCCTCACCCTTCACCCGTTGTAGTCAGTCACAAAATTACTTTAGTCCAGCACTAAACAGATACCACACAGTGCTTGCCTTGCAACTCTCAGTGGAAATACGAAGAAGCAAAGAGAGCTCCTGCCGTATTGTGACGACAAGGAAGGGAAGACGCCCGTTGGCAGACCCCCCCCCCTCCTCCCCTCCCCCCCCCGCCATCTTTAAGTGCAGAGTGCATTGGCAGTGGCGGAATGCTGACATAAGCTGGCCGTCGGCCCCATGTGTGTTGGAGGAGGTAAGGGTAGTTGAAGCTACCCCTGACGGAAGAGTTCACCCGCGCCCCCTACGCGCCTCGTCCCGTCTACACCGGCCAATCTAGCTAAGTGGGGCGCTGAGTTGCAAGCGATGCTGTTTCTCCAGCCGTCGATAGCGCTCAAGCTCCGACACTTAGCGGACCATTCCGAAGGCGATGTGGGTTAGTCTTGCTGAGGGCGCGAACCACTTCTTTACTTTACCTTACGACTTCCGCAGAAAAAGAGCTGTCTTGTTTGTTTATAGTACCAGCCAACAACATCGAACGGGGCTACGGGGATGGAATATGAAAATGTGGTGGTCGTGTGCTACATCGCTGAGCTGCTGAGAAGGATGGTTGTAAAAATCCCAAGCGATCTGAGGAAGGAAACAGTCATGAGCTCAAAAGTACTAGCAGTCCAAGCAGCAAAATAAATCTGCGCATGGAGTTAAAAGAACAGAGTAGAATTACCAAACATCTCCTAATAAATTCTCCATTTCTTTGGCCATAGTGTCCGCAGTTGCTTCACAATTCTTGAGGGTATTTTACTTCTGTCGTTGCAACTACAAAAATGAGTCTTTTTTTTTCACCAGATGCGTTTCGCTTCATTGAGGTAAAGCAACGTCAGTGTTTTGTAATTAAGTTATTTAGATTCTGATTTGCTTTTAGATCGAAAAACATATTTTAAAGAACTGTTTTTCGATGTTAAACCAAATCATAATGTAAATAACTTAATTACAGGCTACTGATGATGCTTTACCTAAATGAAGCGATAGGTGTCTGGTGAAAGAAAAACACGCATTTTTGTAGTTGCAGCGACAGAACAAAAATAACCCTCACGAACCTCCCAATAAACCATAAATTCCTGTTTCGTATGTCCATCCTTTTGACTGGAGGTCTGGGGGACCATGGCAGATCACTATTGTACGAAAGTGAAACGCCTACTGCCGTACTTATGGTCTTATTTATTGCGTAGCTACTACACTCATGCTCATAAATTAAGGATAATGGCAGAATGTGGTGCCACACAACGTGGCACTACACAAAACTGGCGCTAATAGCATAGGCACATAGGGAACACGCATGACACAGATCTGTTAAGTCCACGGTATCGGTAATAAGTTGAGAGAACCGTTCCGAAACACATGTGCTACAAAACGCCACTGTTTCCTGCGCATGTACCCCGAAATCAGTATGGGACATGATCACCGCGCACACGTACACAGGCCGCACAATGGGTTGGCATACTCTGGATCAGGTGGTCGAGCAGCTGCTGTGGTATAGCCTCCCATTCTTGTACCAGTGCCTGTCCGAGCTCCTGAAGTCTCCTAGGGATTTGAAGACGTGCAGCGATACGTCGACCGAGAGCATCCCAGACGTACTCGATGGGGTTTAGGTCTGGAGAACAGGCAGGCCACTCCATTCGCCTTATATGTTCTGTTTCAAGGTACTCCTCCACGACGGCAGCTCGGTTGGGCCGTGCGTTATCATCCATCAGGAGGAAGGTGGGACCCACTGCACCCCTGAAAAGGCAGACACACTGGTGCAAAATGACGCCCCGATACACCTGACCTGCTACAGTTCCTCTGTCAGAGACATGCACTGGTGTACGTGCACCAATCATAATCCCACCCCACACCATCAAACCACGACCTCCATACAGGTCCCTTTCAAGGACATTAAGGGGTCGGTATCTGGTTCCTGGTTCATGCCAGATGAAAACCCGTCGAGAATCACTGTTCAGACTATATCTGGACTCGTCCGTGAACTTAACCTGGGCCACTGTTCCAATGATCATGTAGTGTGTTCTTGACATCAGGCTTTACGGGCTCTTCTGTGACCAGGGGTCAGTGGAATGCTCCTTGCAGATCTCCGGGCGAATAAGCCATGTCTGCTCAGTTGTCTGTAGACTATGTGTCTCGAGACAACTGTTCCAGTACGGTAAGGTCCCAAGCAAGGCTACCTGCAGTACTCCGTGGCCGTCTGCGGGCACTGATGGTGCGATATCGGTCTTCTTGTGATGTTGTACACTGTGGACATCCCGTACTGTAGCGCCTGGACACGTTTCCTGTCTGCTGGAATCCTTGCCATAATCTTGAGGTCACACTCTGTGGCACACAGAGGGCCCGTGCTACGACCTGCTGTGTTTGACCAGCCTCCAGTCGCCCTAGTCATCTACCCCTCATAACGTCATCATTATGTGTTCCTTGAGCCATTTTCAAAACACAGTCACCATTAGCACGTCTGAAAACGTCTGCACACTTACTCGCTGCACCGTACTCTGACCAGCACCAACACACCTCTGCGTATGTGGACTGCTGCCAGCGCCACCGTGAGACGACTGCAGGTCAAATGCACTGCATGGCCATACCCCGAGGCTATTTAAACTCGCAAACCGCCCCGCCCACCAGAGGGTTGTTTCATCATGTATCAGCATTGTCCTTTAATTTATGAGCTGAGTGTAGTTGATGGTTGGAGAGACGACATCACAGTTACAGATAGCCTGCGTAAACCGGTTATATTGGCCCCTGATGCATCGTATGTACGGATCGTGATAGCCCCCTTCAGCATCAGCTTAGGACTGAAGATGGTGCAATGAAGCGTCGAAACTGGTAGCTACACAATAAATAAGATCGTAAGGACGACAGTATAGGTTTCATTTTCTTACAACACGTTTATCTAGTCCAGTGTATTTCATTTTTTTTTAATATGCGACCCCTTTCCAAATGAAGTTATTCTGACGACCCTCAGAAACATAATAAAAGTATGTCAGCGATTTCAGATGCTACGTATTTAATTTTGTTTCTATTGACACTGTACTGATAGTAAATGAAGTGCAATGTGAAAGAGGTCGTAGTGCTCTGCGGGTAGAGATATAATTGTATTCTTCGACACGGTAGAGGCGTGAGGGTGAGAAGGGGTCATCAGGGGCATAGTCGCGCATTTTCGGTCACTATAATCAGTTGTCCGAGTACGCCAGCAAGTACGGACGTGATTATTGTCTTCACGCTTTGCTCTGAGTGAGCATAAAATGGGCAAGTTTCGTTTGACCGCGACCCTCTGAGCAAGGCTTTGCGACCAACCAGGGGTTCGCGAGCCTCAAGTTGAGAAACACTGCTCTAGTCAACGCTAAGCGATGCTTGAGGTGGTGTAAACAGGGACGCCACTGGATAGTGGTGACTGGAAACGAGTGATTTTTAGTGATGAGTCAGCTTATATCTGTGGCTATCATATTGGAAGGTTTGGGTCTGGGTCTGGTGAAAGCCTATGTAACGTTACTTGCCGTCATTTCTTGTACCAGTAGTGAAGTACTCAGGGACTGGTGATACGGTATGGGGGTATTCTTCGTGGTAGAGTGTGCTCCCCTTACTGCGCTCCAAGGAAACACTAAATGCCGAACGGTCTGAACACATTTTACATCACTGTGTTTACAGATTACAGTAAAGAACAGTCCGGAGCCAATTATTGTTGGTGTCAGCATGACAAAGCATCCTGCTATGAAGCAGCATCTGCGAGACAATGTTTTGTAGACAATAACATGCTTTAAGGGGACTGACCTGCCCAGAGACCCTACCTAAAGACAACTGAACAACTTTGGTTTAGTTAGAACCTTGACTCCGTTCCAGACCCTAGCGCTCAACATCACTATCTTCTCTGGTTTCGGCTCTTGCATTTCTCCAGACATTCAGACACGTCAGTGATCGTGACCCCAGCAAAGATGGTTCAAATGGCTCTGATCACTATGGGACTTGAGGTCTTCAGTCCCCTAGAATTTAGAACTACTTAAACCTAACCAACCTAAGGACATCACACACATCCATGCCCGAGGCAGGATTCGAATCTGCGACCTTAGCGGTCGCGCGGTTCCAGATTGAAGCGCCTAGAACCGCTCGGCCACCACGGCCCGCCAGCAAAGATGAAGTCGTCATAAAGGCAAGGATGGCCTCGTCTCATTTAAATGTCCACTAATAGGTGTCAGGACTCATTTGATGTTTGATGATGATGACATTTGATTTGTGGAGCACTCAACTGCGCGGTCATCAGCGCCAGTACGAAGTCCCAATTTTTACACAGCCCAATTTTCACACAATCCAATCTAGCCACTGTCACGAATAATGATGATGAAATCATGAGGAGAGCACAAACACCCAGTGCCCGGGCAGAGAAAGTCCCAACCCGGCCGGGATTCGAACCCGGGAACCCGTGATCCAGAGGTGGAAACGTTTGATCTCATAGCGTATACAAGAAAAAAATGTGGTATTGGAATGGAAGTTTCTGGAACGTCTCATTTAAGCTCCAGCATTCGTATATATCAGTGAAGACATTAAAAAGACAATGACACGTATGGTAAGAATATGCTCGTGTGCGTAAAAGCGCCTTGCGAAACAAGCAAAATCGTGGCTATATGTGAAAATATCAAATGCCACCAACCGATGTGCACAGCGTAGATACAAACTGGATAAATAAAACAGTTTTATCGTTTCTCTGAATCGCTTTCATAAACGTCGTCATGATTTTATTGAATTATTCCAATTCATGTTGGCTTTAAGCTTATCTCGCATCCCACTGGCCATATGTAATAATACAGCGAATGTAAAATTAACGTTTCAATAGTTACTGAATTCAAACTTTTTTCTTTTTACTTTCTGTTTCACGCCTTTATTGATCAGAAATATTGTCGAGGCAGGCAAGAAATAAAAATTTCGCTTTGATGTAATTGTGTTTGGCTTTCGACTGCATGTGTAGCTATTAGCATCAATGTTCGCAAATCTCTGCCACTGTTGCTGTGAGCGAAATGTAACCAGTACTTTTCAAGTGCAGACAAAGCGCTCACTGGTCGGAACAGACGCCCGATGTAGTCAATTCCAGTTCGTTACACACTTTGTGGGTTGTTCCACTCCACTTCGTTGAAACGAGAGCTGTTCGAAAGTCTCTGATTGGTGCTAAATGTTTGCGGGCTTCGGAGGATACGAGACGGCTTACTACAAGCGAGTTCAGCCTGAAAAGGATTAACGTGTGAAAGGCAGTTACAACCACAGCAGCACACCTGTTGTCTTAATCAAGACACACACTTACGCTGTTTAGCTGCGCGTTAACGAAATTCCTGCCCTCTCTTTCTTTTCTTACTCTGCACAGTGTTGAATGAAACTAAAGGTTACGCCACTGAATAAACATTTATGTTAATGAGCACATAAAATGATATATCAGCAAAAAAATTATGCATAACGAAGTTAACATTTGTGTCTGAGAACATTGAGATCGCTTTATTTCATATGTTATTTTAAAATGGTTCAAATGGCTCTAAGCACTATGGGACTTAATATCTTACGTCATCTGTCCCCTAGAACTTAGAACTACTTAAACCTAACTAATCTAAGGACATCACACACATCCATGCCCGAGGCAGGATTCGAACCTGCGACCGGAGCAGCAGCGCGGTTCCGTAGTGAAGCGCCTAGAACCGCTCGGCCACAGCGGCCGGCGTTAAAATTTTTCTAAAATCTTTTCATCTGTTTCGCAAGCCAAGTTTTAACGTTGTTACTGCTGGAAAAGTTACACGAAATATTATTATATTTAGATGTAGCATCAATAGTTCTAATTGTCAAAAAGTTGTGATTGGAGTCCATTAAATAATGGTCTATAGACCAAAATTTCCATTGAGAGGTCCCACGTTGCTTCCTTAATACATTCGGCTGGTACCTAGTGTAAGTGCAAATAAGGCATTTGCAGTGGAGGAATTAAGGGGGCGCTGTTCCATGAATACCGGATAGCTATAACAACTCCAGTGTCGGCTTTAAGTATCGTATGGCAGTGTAACTTGGTAGATATTCTAATGTGTTAAAACGGAATCGATTTACGCTGGAAAAAATTATTTCCAGTTTTTGTCACCAGGTTCAAACCTGGCGGCGTGAATGGAAGAAAGTCGTACAGAATTGTTTTCGTATATAATGGGATAGAAACTGGACGTGGACAGAAAAGTTCAAACAACTGGAAAAGACATAATGTTGATTTTATTATGAATTGCCACTTACACAGTTTGTTGGGGACCTTAAGTGTCGACAAGTTACTGTACACCCCCAGATTTGCAGCGGGTGGGGAACATTTTGTACTAAATTATTTTTCCAGCGTAAATCAGATCCGCAATAACGCATTAGAATATCTACCAAGTTTCAGTGCCATAAGTCAATTGCATCCCAAATACCTCTGTAAATAGCTGTACTTTAATTATAACCACCCTGTATTTTTATGTCGCAGGGTATGGGACGTACAACACCGATCTAGCAACATCATTAGCGCCAAAGGTATCATCTCCATCATGGATATTTTGGTTTGAAGATGGTTTCCAAATACACATAACAAGCGACTAGAACTGTTTTAACAATAGTTTTGGAAATATTATTTCTTGGATAAATGTGCTCTTGATTTCGCAAAATTTCGTTTCTCTGTCTTAAACCATTCAACCGTTCATAAGAAAATATATTATTTAGCCATGTCCTACTCCAATTCGCTTCGATTGTACTCTGATTATTTGTTGTGTGAGAAAAGTGAAAGTATAGCATTGTATCACCCGTCCATTACTTTTTAGAACAGCAGAACGTATCTGGTGTTTCAAAAACAATATACGTATTACGAATGAATATATTTATTAAACTGTACAATATACAGCTATGAAACTTGGTCATATATTTACGAATCTCTCAAGTTTAGATTACAGATGTTCAACATGTCCTTCACCAGCGACACGAACAATATCATATCGAAACTCGAATTTCTTCCGTACTCGGGTAAGCATGTCTATCACTGACGTTATTGCAATGTGGATCCGGCTCTTCAACTCTTCTAGGTTCTGTGGTAGTGTTGGTGCATAAACGTTGTCGTTAATGAAGCCCCATACGAAAAGTCACAGGGCGTCAAATACGTTACCATGAAGCAGAGCAGAGAAATGCTAAGTCTCCGGCTGTTTGACGACCGATCCAATGCCTCGGTAGAGCTTCATTCTGATATTCACATATCTGGCTACTCCAGTGACGGTGTGCCCCGTCATGTTGAAAAATGAAGATGTCCTCGTTAAGCGTCGGAAACAACCAGTATGTAATATAGCAAGATACTGCTCACCGTTAACCGAGTTTCCATCAACGAAGAGTGGGCTCCAAACAGATGAGTGCGACATCACACAAAACAGTTTGACTGTAGTGAAATCTCGTACATGTTCAGTGTGTGCATGTGGGTTCTGTACGCCCCAAATTCGAACGCTGTGTTGCTTACTTTCCCACTACGGCAGGAATTCGCTTCATCACTGAACACTTTGCAAACTCGAGACCATAGAATGATTTCTGCTGCGGAGTAGTCATTTCGCAACATGTGACGGTAACCAAGTAAATAGCAGTCAACCGACATCTGTCGGCAATCGATTTAAACTCGACAATGTGTTCGTTCTTCTAATAGCCGAGCCTTGGCGCAGCAGTTGATAGTTTTGAAAACATAATTCATTTAATGCGTATTTTCTTCTTGAAACATCCTGTATTCTACAATTTAATTTTTTCACGTATTCACAGCACCCCGCGAGAACTATGAACGTTGCAATATTGGTCTAGGCTTCTATATTTTTTCTCGATTGACTAAGAGCAATTTCTTCTTCACTGACAATACTTTACTGTCTAATAGTTTACTAACAGCAGCCAAGTTCAAAACAAGTTGTTACCAATATGAACATGGAATATTTCTTGTCATATTGATATGAAAGGGCAGAGAATGGTTTAGTACATATTTGGTGTTAATGGTAGGAAAATACTTCTGGGACGATGTGATATGGTCCATGAAACAGTAACTGCTAATACTGCATTGTCTCAGTTTTAGGTCTCATTCCATAATAATACACAAATATAGGTCATATGCAACATTGCCCTTCAAGTACAAATCCAAAATTTCTAATCATGGTATGCCAACACTGGGATGTTTCCACACCATCCAATATAGCAGATCTGGTGATTGTCAGCACGGTGATATATCATACGCGACAACCCAGATGATGATGATGATGATGATGATCACTTGAGTAGAAGATACGAAAAGACTCGCTCATAATTTAGTGGATGTCATATACAACCGTGCTTCTAAGATCGCGCTTGCCACATCGATGATTTCATGACTTATACTAATAAGCAGGTGTCCCCAGCGATGTGACCTACTTTTTGAAACTATCTATACGGTGATGTAGGTTAAGATTCCAGGTATCACATACTGCAGCCATTCACCGGGTTGGGCCCTCGTTTGCGAGTAATTGACGAAAAAGAGAGTTCGGGATTCGCATTACATGTCTGGATGCGTCGTGTAATGGATAGGATAAAAGCTTCACACGCAGGAGGTTGTCGGCTAGAATCTCTTCAGCCATGGCAAGTTTTTTATTTTTAAATCTTTATCGAAATTACTTCGATCATTATTTTATTCAATTAACTGATTTAAATGTAATATTTTAATTCAATTCCTGGGTAACATAATTTTAATCATAATATAAATTTCTTAATTTGCTGTCATTTTTCTTCCTATCATTCTTTCTCGACCTGAAACTTTGTTCTTCTGTTTTAAATTAATTTTATGTATCTATTTCGATTTAATTTCTTTTGCTTCATCTTCCTGTTTTTCGTCCAGATTAATGCGTTCATTATATCTCTTTCTCATATTGCTTAAATTTCGTTTTAATTGTAAGTCCATCTTTCATTTAAATTTTCATCTGCGTTATTTTGTCCATAGTGCAATAGGTATTTAGGTTATATTTTAAATGTTTGTATAATGATTGCCGTTAAAAATATAGGACATCTGGTAACAAGAGTACATTTTTCATACCATTGCACAGATGTAATTAGATTATTTACTCTTTCGTTATTTTAACTGATGGATCGGAATTTCAAAGTAGTTGAATATTGTAATAGATAAATATAATTAAATTCATTTTCACAAAAATTCCGATCGGGAAAAGTTTGAGACGAATAAAAAATGAAACATTTTTTTGGGAATTTGTGGTATGTTGCTATGGGACCAAACTGCTGAGGTCATCGGTCCATAGGCTTACACGCTACTTAATCTAACCTAAACTAACTTACGCTAAGGACAACACACGCACCCATGCCCGAAGGAGGACTCGAACCCCCGACGGGTGCAGCCGCGCGAACCATGGCACGGCGCCCTAGACAGCGTGGCTACCCCGCGCAGCATCAAGCAAATGTAAAAGTTCATACGACGATTCAAATGATGTGACAAGGGAACTGAAACAAAAAATGAAATTTAACTCAATTAACTGAATAAAAATAATGATGGAGGCATTTTCGATAAGGACTAGAAAATAAAAGTCTTTTGTGCATCTGAAGGGATTCGAACGCACAACCACCTCCATGCGAAACTGTTTTCCTATCCATTATGTCACGTTACCAGACTACATAATATAACTTTTTTAACGCTGTTGAGTATCACACAAAATTCCGATTTTTATTTCAACTACCTGTTAACGAGGGCCAATCAGGGTGAATGGCTGCAATGTGTGAGATCTGGGATCTTAACCTACATCACTGTACATATACCTTCAAAAAGTCAATCGCACTGCAAGAGGTCGGCGGGCGTAATTTTGCAACTCACAAATCGACCGCGAGTGAATATGCTACCATGAACGTGAACATGCAGAATGATCAGGTCTTTCTTGTAATTTTAGTTTTAATCAGCGTAATAAACTCATATATGCACTTGTTGACTTTTAAGGAAATTTATTTGGTTTTTCCTGTTTAATGAGAAGTAATACAAAGCTTATGCTTATTCATTCTGTTTGCTCAGGATACATGCAAATAGCCTCTCTCTCGTCCCCGTTTGGACCTTTGAGTGCATCGGCAATTTTTTACAAGTCATGTTTCTTTCACTTCGATCATTGTGTTGCGGATCTCTTCGATCCCAGAAGCACATCTATACTCTAGTGTCAGCAACAGTACATTCCCTTTAGACCACTCCATCGCTCACGACTGTCATGGCAACAACATGAGTAGACAAGACCATAGATGAAGACTTTCTGTACTGCTAGAACCAAAGCGAGTTGGGCATATAATTCCTCAGCTGGTCCTCCAAAAGCTCGACAAATAGAGGAACATGGGCGAAAACTAGCGAATGACAATCGAACACGACAGAATGCAGTTCGCTGTCGCTCACCTACAGTTTAGACTAGAGGGAATTCTCGTTCACTGCTGCACTTGTGTTCGTTCCGGTGTAACCGAGGCTTAAAATACGATGATAAAACGTAAATAGTTAACCGATTACAAATACATATATTCATCATTTTGGTGAAACAGTAAAAATGCTGCGCCTATCTGGTTTCAACTGCAGTTGACAAAGGCAAAGGGATTCGCGAAAGCAAGTAATTTCTCATCAGCGACAACTTCGTTAGCTTTGGTCTGGTGCATTTGTGTGAGGAGGGGAGAAAGGAATTCAGTATGGCGTCAGGCACTTCCTCCCTTCGTGGCTGAAACAAATCTCAAAAACTAAATGAACTGTGCCGCAAACCGAGACAATGCCAATGGGTGCCCAGAGGAGCAAAACATCAAAAACACGCTCGAATGCTGCGCTAATCTGATTTCTTTCTCTTTTTCTGCTGAAGGGTCTATGGGTAAGCGAGGATGAAGATTCAGAAGCTGCTGAACACAAGAAAAGGAAATCTGCAACTTGCTTCGCTCCTTCGCCATATGAAAGACAGTTACTGCACAAGCAAATTTTGCAACAAATTGTCCTAATTCAAGCTGCAAAATTTCCTCTTGACGAAGTAAACTATAAGCGTTATCGTTGGGAGTTGCACAAACGAGGAAACTAAGTTCTTGAGGGAAAGAACTGCAGTCGTAGTTTCTTTCCGTTTGAACGCAACACGATACTATGTAATGCATCTCAGGCAAATTCGCACTCGTTGTTTGTTCTTACTAACATGCTGTCCAAGTATTGTTTATTCTACTATAAATGCATTTGGAAAATCTGCACAACTGACATAAAAAAGATTAACAGAAAAATTATTGTATACCTATAGCATAAAATCGTTTTGAGACTGTGATTAAATTATGCTCACAGCTGACCGTATTAACAGCAACAATATACAAGGGGGCTTCACAATTCCAATTACAGGCTTCTAGGGGTTGTAGAAGAGACATAAATACGCTTTGGTATAGAACCCCTGTCCGAAAAAGTTTCGTTTGGACATAAAGATCGGATCACTTTTAAATTTCCCATTTCACTGTATGATAAGTAATGGCAGAACTGCACAAAACGTATGCATCGAGTACGTTTTCGAAATCACCTCGCTCCATCACGTATCATTTTATGGCCACCTCCTGGTTTTCCCATAAAGTTCTAAGTTATTTGGTTGGTCGATATGAGGGGAGGGGACCAAACAGCAAGATCAACGGCCCCATCGTATTAGGGAAGGATTGGGAAGGAAATCGGCCGTGCCCTTTCAAAAGAACCAGCCCGGCGTTTGTATGAAGCGATTTAGGGAAATGAAGGAAAACTTAAAAAAGGACGGCGGAGCGCGTGTTTGAAATTCGTCCTCCCGAATGCGAATCCAGTGTGCTAACCACCGCACCACCTCGCTCGGTAAAACTTTTAGTCTATAACCTACTTTAGGGTCTGGGGCTGAATATCTCCCACTCGTTTCCCTGACTGTCATTTCAAATATTTTGACTTCTTTCTAGCCTTCCTTCATGTTATTTTCATCTCATTTATGCCCTAACTGCTCCATCTTTGCCTGGTAAGGAAACCAAACCGTAAATACACTCCTGGAAATGGAAAAAAGAACACATTGACACCGGTGTGTCAGACCCACCATACTTGCTCCGGACACTGCGAGAGGGCTGTACAAGCAATGATCACACGCACGGCACAGCGGACACACCAGGAACCGCGGTGTTGGCCGTCGAATGGCGCTGGCTGCGCAGCATTTGTGTACCGCCGCCGTCAGTGTCAGCCAGTTTGCCGTGGCATACGGAGCTCCATCGCAGTCTTTAACACTGGTAGCATGCCGCGACAGCGTGGACGTGAACCGTATGTGCAGTTGACGGACTTTTGAGCGAGGGCGTATAGTGGGCATGCGGGAGGCCGGGTGGACGTACCGCCGAATTGCTCAACACGTGGGGCGTGAGGTCTCCACAGTACATCGATGTTGTCGCCAGTGGTCGGCGGAAGGTGCACGTGCCCGTCGACCTGGGACCGGACCGCAGCGACGCACGGATGCACGCCAAGACCGTAGGATCCTACGCAGTGCCGTAGGGGACCGCACCGCCACTTCCCAGCAAATTAGGGACACTGTTGCTCCTGGGGTATCGGCGAGGACCATTCGCAACCGTCTCCATGAAGCTGGGCTACGGTCCCGCACACCGTTAGGCCGTCTTCCGCTCACGCCCCAACATCGTGCAGCCCGCCTCCAGTGGTGTCGCGACAGGTGTGAATGGAGGGACGAATGGAGACGTGTCGTCTTCAGCGATGCGAGTCGCTTCTGCCTTGGTGCCAATGATGGTCGTATGCGTGTTTGGCGCCGTGCAGGTGAGCGCCACAATCAGGACTGCATACGACCGAGGCACACAGGGCCAACACCCGGCATCATGGTGTGGGGAGCGATCTCCTACACTGGCCGTACACCACTGGTGATCGTCGAGGGGACACTGAATAGTGCACGGTACATCCAAACCGTCATCGAACCCATCGTTCTACCATTCCTAGACCGGCAAGGGAACTTGCTGTTCCAACAGGACAATGCACGTCCGCATGTATCCCGTGCCACCCAACGTGCTCTAGAAGGTGTAAGTCAACTACCCTGGCCAGCAAGATCTCCGGATCTGTCCCCCATTGAGCATGTTTGGGACTGGATGAAGCGTCGTCTCACGCGGTCTGCACGTCCAGCACGAACGCTGGTCCAACTGAGGTGCCAGGTGGAAATGGCATGGCAAGCCGTTCCACAGGACTACATCCAGCATCTCTACGATCGTCTCCATGGGAGAATAGCAGCCTGCATTGCTGCGGAAGGTGGATATATACTGTACTAGTGCCGACACTGTGCATGCTCTGTTGCCTGTGTCTATTGGCCTGTGGTTCTGTCAGTGTGATCATGTGATGTATCTGACCCCAGGAATGTGTCAATAAAGTTTCCCCTTCCTGGGACAATGAATTCACGGTGTTCTTATTTCAATTTCCAGGAGTGTAGTTAGTTACTGTTAAGTCCATCTTCATACGCGATGGCTGAGAGATTTTGGCTGTGCGGTATAAAATGTCAAATCAGAAACAGCTTAAGCGGTCTATATTTCAGATTTTATTTGACTTGTGCGACCAGTCTCGGCGTTTCCCCGCCCCCTGACAAACGTGTAGGAAGAATCCAACCTCATGCGCAATTGAGACAGGGCCAGCGTTCAGTATCTGGTGTCCGTAGACTCCTTTTTAACAACGCGTTCATTTCGTTCATCAGCTGCATCCTAAAGACACAGCTCTTGTTCGATGCAATCCGCTGTCCGATACTATCTCACCTTCCTCTAGTCGTGTAAAATCGGTAGAATCTTTTCAGAACACCGTGCAAATTATTTAGGATGGGAACCAAGCCATCGCTTCTGGGCAAAAGACGTGCATTCGTTTGATTAGAGCTGGCTTACAGAGAAATCAATTAGCAACCGGTCCCCAGCAGACGCGTGTCATCAACAGGTGGGTAAGCGATCGACCGTCTGACATCGATCCGTACATCATCACCGTCACTTAGTTCAGAAGCTGCTTCGTCGAGCAGTGTCGGTATGCCCGGTCAAAGCTGACCCGGGTCGAATCGGAGCTAATTTCGCGGAGTTAATTAAGCAGACTGGCCTCCTTACGAACTTGGGCCGCTACCCTGGCCAGCAGGACATGAAATCTGCGGCGCCGCCGGCCAGAGAGCGATAATTGAAACAGTACGTGCTGGCTGCAACTGGCGGCTGCTTAATCGACTCCGGACCGCCCGGCTCGCTAATAATGGAACACGCGCAGGTGCGCGAGTTCCACCAGCGCGCTGAATCGTATAGCAGGGAACTTGCTCTTCAGCAGTCAGCACCAGCTCAAATTTATTACATGCCGGACGTAGTGAAAGCGAAGTACTGCCCGACTTTTTCAGTGTTGTGCTTCACCTGCAACGGAATGGGCGTTGTTTTTAAACTTACTGCCGGAGTAAAACTGTATTCTTACTGACAAATTTTTCCTAAATATTCGGAAAAGTAATGTACTAAAGAGCAGTCACGCACTTGAGTGAAAACAGTTTACTTAGCATAACCCAGTTCTAAGCAAAGAAGGGAAAGCAGAAAGGTGGAAGGAGTATGTAGAGGGTCTATACAAGGGCGATGTTCTTGAGGTCAATAGTATGGAAATGGAAGAGGAGGTAGATGAAGATGAAATGGACGATATGATACTGCGTGAATAGTTTGACAGAGCACTGAAAGACCTAAGTCGAAACAAGGGCCCGGGAATACACAACATTCCATTAGAACTACTGACAGGGACTTATGACCACAGCAGTTGAGTCCCATAGTGCTCAGAGCCATTTGAACCATTTGAACTACTGACAGCCTTGGGAGAGCCAGTCCTGACAAAACTCTACCATCTGGTGAGCAAGATGTATGAGACAGGCGAAATTCCCTCAGACTTCAGGATGAATATAATAATTCTAATCCCAAAGAAAGCAGGCGTTGACAAATGTGAAAATTACCGAACTATCAGTTTAATAAGTCACGGCTGCAAAATACTAATGCGAATTATTTACAGACGAATGGAAAAACTGGTAGAAGCCGACCTCGGGGAAGATCAGTTTGGATTCCGTAGAAATGTTGGAACACGTGAGGCATACTGACTCTACCACTTATTTTAGAAGCTAGATTAAGAAAAGGCAAACCTACGTTTCTAGCACTTGTAGACTTAGAGAAAGCTTTTGACAATGTTGACTGGAATACTCTCTTTCAAATTCTGAAGGTGGCAGGGGTAAAATACAGGGAGAGAAAGGCCATTTACAATTTGTACAGAAACCAGATGGCAGTCATAAGGGTCGAGGGACATGAAAGGGAAGCAGCTGTTCGGAAGGGAGTGAGACAGGGTTGTAGCCTCTCCCCGCTGCTATTCCATCTGTATATTGAGCAAGCAGTAAAGGAAACAAAAGAAAAGTTCGGAGTAGGAATTAAAAATCCATGGAGAAGAAATAAAAAGTCTGAGGTTCGCTGACGACATTGTAATTCTGTCAGAGACAGCAAAGGACCTGGAAGAGCAGTTGAACGGAATGGACAGCGTCTTGAAAGGAGGGTATAAGATGAACATCAACAAAAGCAAAACGAGGATAATGGAATGTAGTCGAATTAAGTCGGGTGATGCTGAGGGAATTAGATTAGGTAATGAGACACTTAAAGTAGTAAAGGAGTTTTGCTATTTGGGGAGCAAAATAACTGATGATGGTCGAAGTAGGAGGATATAAAATGTAGACTGGCAATGGCATGGAAAGCGTTTCTGATGAAGAGAAATTTGTTAACATCGAGTATAGATTTAAGTGTCAGGAAGTCGTTTCTGAAAGTATTTGTATGGAGTGTAGCCATGTATGGAAGTGAAACATGGACGATAAATAGTTTAGACAAGAAAAGAATATAAGCTTTGGAAATGTGGTGCTACAGGAGAATGCTGAAGATTAGATGGGTAGATCGCGTAACTAATGAGGAGGTATTGAATAGAATTGGGGAGAAGAGGAGTTTGTGGCACAACTTGACTAGAGGAAGGGATCGGTTGGTAGGACATGTTCTGAGGCATCAATGGATCACCAATTTAGTACTGGAGGGCAGCGTGCAGGGTAAAAATCGTAGAGGGAGACCAAGAGATGAATACACTAAGCAGACTCAGAAGGATTTAGGCTGCACTAGGTACTGGGAGATGAAGAAGCTTCCACAGGATGGAGTAGCATGGAGAGCTGCAACAAACCAGTCTCAGGACTGAAGACCACAACAACAACATCACAATTTCGATTCCAGTAAGGTTGCTCGACTGAGAATGTCATCTATACATGCACTCATTAAATATTGAAAGCCTTAAATAATAATATATCGCCAGTTTACGTTTTGTGGGAGCTCTCCAAGGCCTTTGATTGTATAGACCATTATACTTTCTTAGAAAAACTCAAGTCTTATGGAAATGATGGCTTTCACAGCTGGTTAGAATCATACACGAGATGCAGAATGCAAATGGTTGTGATGAATATTTCAAATAATGTCGGAAAGGTAGAACATTTTAGTAACTGGGGTAAAATCACACAGGGTTCAGTTTTAGGTCCACTCCTGTACCTTATATATCTGAAAGTCTTTTACCTCAGAATTCAACAAGCAAATTCGTACTTTTTGGAGACAGTACTTTTGTTAAAATAAACCCCACTAGACTGAGCGCAACAGAAGAGCTAGTTGAGATGCCCAGCTAAACCCGCAGGACAGGATAGGTAGTTTACGTTGTGGAAAGGGGCCAAAATAATCGGCTATCTGTTACACTCGAACATACAACCTTTTACTTGATCAAACATTACAAGGGCCAAGAAATTTTTAAAAAAAAATCACTGCTTTAGTTTTGGAACTTAATTAGCGGCTGAATGCGCCGTTCAATCTCATGCCTTAAGGGCAAGACCACTTTAATTTAAAAACGGCTGAAAACCAATAACATAAAACTCAACCAAAATCAGAAAACTGAAAGGCAAAGCCTTATCTTAAAACAGTTCCTTAATTGGGCTGAAGGCCCAAAGAATGACACTTTAAGAGCAAACAACTTAAATCCAAAATCGGCTGAAGGCCCAACACTTGAGACTCAATAACATTAATTTTAAAAAATGCCAAAGGCTTTACCTAAAAAAGTTTTTAAATTAGGCTGAAGGCCCAAACCATCAGACGCCTTAAGGGAAAAACTACCTTAATCTAAAAATGGTCTAGAAGCGATCCAAATACAAACAACAAGAATAAACAAGAAAAGGAAGTACACACAAGGGCGCTCAGAAGTTCTGGAGGTCGGCCTGGAATTCAAACACTAACATTCGCTTAGGTGAGATAGGCAGTCAACCCAACCATTGTCGATCCGACGACAACCCAACCGACAGACAGTCAACGGACACACTAACAAGATAATTTCCGCTCCACCCGACCAGCGTACAACAGGGAGTTCAATGGAACAACGTAGACGGTATTAGCGCCCACAACTAATTATACATTGAGCTGTCAAACTACACATCATGCTGGACATTGACAACATGATGAGGAAAATACACTGCCTGAATTTATGTCAACGGCCAGGGCAGGCAATCGGAACATTAATGGCCACAGGCCAGAAGATTCCGCTGATGCACTTCAATTCAATTTACCAAGTACAGTTAAACTCCACCAGAGGGTAGCTAAAATTTGCCAACTTGAAAACACACGTTGTTGCTTGCGGGAATATCCCAACAGCCGACAACGAACTCCACAATGTGAACAGTCGTGATTTGCTGGTAGATTAAGTCAAAACTCAACTTTCATGTCCAGGATCGGTGAGCCAAAAACCTTGTAGCAATGGGAACAGCACCACACATTCCGAGGCGCTCGAGGTTAGCCGAGCGGTATAGGGGGCTGCAGTCATGGACTGTGTGGCTGGTCCCGGCGGAGGTTCGACTCCTCCCTCGGGCATGGGTGTGTGTGTTTGTCCTTAGGATAATTTAGGTTAAGTAGTGTAAGCTTGGGGTCTGATGACCTTAGCAGTTAAGTCCCATAAGATTTCACACACATTTGAACACACTCCGACACCACATAGAGGCCGCCAGCGGGCCCAACCAAACCCCACGCCGCCGAGATTTCCTCGCTGCTCCACGCCAACCGACCAACCACTCAGGCCCGGAATCTGTGAAAGGACCGAGTACACGTCGGCCGATGAGACGACCAACCGAACGACCAACCAACAGTCGTCCTGCTCCAATCTCCTCGTGTAGGACAGTTCATGTGTGTCGCCAGCGGTCGGCGAGCACTGGCTGTCGGCGCCTCACCGGCGCTCCGCCCCCGACTTCACTGCTGCTACGTCCTAACTACACTGCTGGTCCATCCTGAACTGACTGGTAGACACACGACGACCCGGAAACACTATCGGTCGCTCCAAAGATGGTACAACAGTGCGCTTATCGATACGCGCTGCTGCTGCCGCTCACGGGCAAGTAAGGCAGGAAGTTAGTGACGCCAGTAAATGGAATAAGAAAACGAGGCGGCAGTACCGTAATAGAAGATGACAAACAATAAATGGGATAAACGCGAGCAGTGCACGGCTCAACTAGTAAATAATATTATCGAAAGAGTTATTGAGTTGTTCTATGAAAATGAACTCTCCCAAAATTTTGGAAAAAGACACTACATTCAGTTCTACGCAAAAATAGTGTCATATCAATGACCGATGGAGTACATGAGCAGGAGTCGGTAGATAGGGTAGAATGCTCCAAATTTTTGAGTGTACTTATTGATGTAAACTTGAACTGGTGGTTTCTGAGCTCTTCAGACAAGTAAGTTCAGCTACTTTTGCTCTTCGTATAACTGCTAATCTTAGATACAAATGTATCAACATCCTCAAATATTTTGCATATTTCCACTCAATAACGTCGTACAAAATAATATGTTGGGTTAACTCATCACTTAGAAAGGAAGTGTTGATTGCACAAAAGCTAGTATTAAGGATAATATGGAGCTAGACATTTTATCTGCGTCATTTCAATATATATTTTCAATAGCGAAATTCCTAGTAAATAATGCTACACAATTTGAGAAGAACAGTGGCGTACGTACTTACAATACTTGAGGCATGACCTTTATTACCCATGTTAAAGCTGTCAGTGATTCAGAGAGGAGTTTAATATGCACCAATAAAAATTTTCGAGCAATTGGTAAATAATATAAAGTGTCCGACAGGTAGCGAAGCAAGTTTTAAATCTCAGAGGAAAAAAAACTATACTGTACAGGGGTTCAACACCAAACCTTGTATTTCATGAAGAATGGTCTGATCCACTGAGATACTCAGTCTAGATAGCTCACTCCGTAAATTCATTGCCCACGAAAGGCAAGATCCATCGGGAAGCTTAAAAATATATTGCTCAAAAGAATTTGGGGAACACGTATATCAACTTCCAGCATGTTAAATCTCTTAACACATACGGTGTCTGTGGTTATATTACAAACAGCCAGAGGATTGCAAGACGATCTCAGGAGGGCAGTTGGAGTCGGTGGGTCCGATCAGACTGTAAGGAATAGGTTAAGAGAAAGGACCTCACGACCAAGACGTCCTGCTCGAGTACCCCGTCTAACACGACATCATCTCGCAGCTCGCCTTCACTTCTGCTGTTCCTGCCACTGGCAGCTTCGACACTGGAGAAACGTGTTATTCACAGACGAGCCCAGATTTCCTTTGACGCTAGTTGATGGCCGTGTCCTTGTGTGGAGACACCATGGTGAGCGTACCTGCCAAATGTTGCCCACAAAATCAACATATTTGGCCGAGATTCTGTGATGGAGTGGGGATGTGTCAGTGTTGAGAGCCGTACGGATCATGTCGTTGTCCATGATCACCTTGCCTCCAGGCAGTACATCGAACGGATCCTGTTGGACCATGTGGTGGCTGCTGAAAACGATGATGGCACTGAATTCCTTCTCATGCACGATAATGCCAAGGCCCATGTGGCGGCCTCACCAGGGATGTCTTGCGAACCATGGAATTAATGGAACGCCCAAGCGATGAGTTCCAACCTAAACTCTGTCAAGGATATGTGGGATATCCTTGACAGACGTGTTCGTGGTCGTCCTGTGCCCCACAGACTCTCCAAGAACTCTCAAGGTGCACCGCTGAAGAATGGAAACGGATAACACAGGGTGACTTCCGTAGACTTATACGGAGCATCCCACGTAGGTGTCAGGCGATGATGAACGCTCACGGAGAGCGTACACGTTACTATAGCTCTCAAAGCCCAATGAAAAGCAGAAGGCATGACGGAATGAAAGATCGCTACCACTTTGTTCTCGTCACCTGTCGGACTTACCAGCTGTTGTAACGAAAATAAGGAGGGTTTAATGATTGTTTACCATGCAGTTAATTTGAGACAGATAAAGATATAATTCGGTAAAATTCCCAATCCTCAGTTATAGCTCAGTGGGGTACAGCAGATGCCTCAGTCAATTACGTCCTTCGGCTATCCACTAGTGTATCACACTATTCGGAAATAATAGCGGTAACTCATACCAGTGTTGTTAAAAAGCTCAGGTCAGGTCAGTACGCAACCTAGCAAGAAACAAGCTGAGGTTTACGAATACTTGTAAAAAATTACGAATATTATAAAAAAATGTGTAAGACACTGCGAAAATATATGTTCCTCTAAAAAAAACTTTGCTGAAACTGCAGTGACAGCAATCATCTGTGCAGTCCATATTGAAACCAGACGTAATTCGTATTCAGGTCGCATGGTTGTAGAAATTACACGCACCAAACTTTTTATCTTTGTTTCCCGAAGATCGTTATCTTGCATGATTTACGAATGGTTAGTTGGGAACTACAGTAAATCATTCCAGCTTTACGACCAATATAAATTCTATCAAGTTTGAACCACACAATTAATTACTTGCGGGAGACGATAAAACTTAATGAAGGAGAGAGCATGTGGGCATTTCACCCGCAATTTACGAGAAAATCCGCTTCGTTGCGTTAGTCTGAACAGTGCTAATTCTGCATGGAGCACTTACAAATTGGTTCTCATGACGGGGTTAGTAGACAAACTTCTTTTCCTCACTGGAAATTTTTCTGACTATAATGGCTTAGTGTCAATGTTGTTTTTGTAATTCAACAATTGTTTTTCCTTGCTGTTATTTTCCACTTTCATTTCTCGAGAATATTACCACTGTCCAACATAGCGGTACCACACTGACCTTTTCTCATGTCCCATTATCCAATGTAATTTCTTGTCATTGCGTGCCGAAGTCCTCATTTCGTCCCGGCGCAGTGGCGTCCAGAAAAAGAGAGACATAAATTCTCCTCCGTGGATCTGAATTTTGCATTTCTTTTTTCTCGCCTATGTCATTTTGGGGAATTCTGAAAATATTCGTTCAGAATTTTCATGTCATTCACATCCCAATCCTTTTCCAACACAAATATTTTCCGGCCTGCTAAGTCACTTTCTTTTCTAGTGTTATTCGTCTGCAATGGCTTTAAAACTTATTACAGGTACAAATGAAAGGGGCGAGTAGAGAACTACGAAACAAGCAAATAATCCTGATAAACACAGATTCGAAAACCAATGGTGTGCCCTATACAAATTATTGCTACTCAGTACACTGAACACCTTATAGCAGAATCCCATTGGATCCAAACTGCAGATATGATCTTGAGGAAAAACACATTACAGCAATAAGGCTTCAGCACTTCCATTCATTGATGTCCATACACGTTCATATATCCGAGTTGTGTTGAAAGAAGCCTGCCACAATGCGTTCCCTAGGTACGTCCACACTATCAGTAGGGCTGGAATATATCAAAGCTTTAAATATGTTCACTCAAAATAATCCAGTTGATTCGAGTAGGGGACCCTGGGTGGCCGTAGTGTTGGCATGCCACGACTGTTGTTGTCACAACGTAATTCATTGGTACTTACGCATCCGAAATTATGATAAAATCAGACGACGGCAATTTATCACTCTGTAATTCTGTAATTTATGCCTCATTTGCGTTGTTTCGAAACAAACGTAACCTTAGACGTTAACAGTGTTGTGAAACGAGTATGACAGCACTTATGCGTAAGTCGTATCGCAGAAACCATTGGTTTCCGGACCTATTTTATTACAATTATTTGCTTAGTTCATTGTCCTCAATTCGTCTCTTCCCACTGTACCTGTAATCATGAGACTCCTCGTATTCGCTGCTCGAATGGTCAGTGCAAAAGAATATCATGTCTGTATTCTCTTACTTTTCAACTTTCCATTTGGTGCGTCTGACATGATAGTGAGAAACAAACAAGAAACTTTATGTAGAAAACCACACATAATTTTTGTGGTGTAGCTGATTCGAAGAAGTTGAGGACGACTTGATGACGTAACGAAAAGTGCCCATCTTCATTTGACAGGTCAGGCGAAAACATGATTGTACAAATGACTAAAATTCTTAGAAATCTGTTGTTACAAAACTTTGTTATGATGTTTCTCAAATGAAAAAGCTGTAGTGTACATTTGTTAGAAGCACCAATGGACGGAAAATGTTGAACAGGAAAGAAAGTAACATCGAATATATCCAGATTAAGAACATTAGAGCCTGTTCTGTATTTAATATAACCAAGCGTTTTCTCGGCTAGAGTCAACACCTCTATCAGATTAATTGCTGACCCACATGTTGTCCATAAGGAAGTGACGTCGTTGGATGATAGGAAGAAAATGCAAAAAGAAAAAAATGGTTCAAATGGCTCTGAGCACTATGGGACTCAACTGCTGCGGTCATAAGTCCCCTAGAACTTAGAACTACTTAAACCTAACTAACCTAAGGACAGCACACAACACCCAGCCATCACGAGGAAGAGAAAATCCCTGACCCCGCCGGGAATCGAACCCGGGAACCCGGGCGTGGGAAGCGAGAACGCTACCGCACGACCACGAGATGCGGGCATGCAAAAAGATTTGGACTAAATTTTTATTTGTTTTAATCAATACCAGCTCTCCTTAGATATGGTTAAACGCAAGATAGTGCCTGTAACGAAAAGGAAGAATCCGATCGTATCAGATTACATGACTGGTGCCAGTCATCTGGAGCCTAACATATCGTATAAGTACTTAGCGTAGTGCCGTAACGTAACTGCTTAGTCACATGTTGCTATGCGACGATCAGTAAATTATATGTTGCACTGTCCTAAATTTTCTGGATGGAGTAACAGGGCTTGTGAAGTCTGGAATATGAGCACGTTAAATTCCTCGTTATTGGAAAGTGGTGAGAAAGGCCAGCGGCAAGCTTAAGTCGTTGGGTGCTCGAGGAGCGTATTTTCGGGAGGTTTCCCTGAATTCCCTCAAGTATTGTAAAGCCACGTGAGGAAGCCGACGCAGGTAATGGTGCTCCCGTGCCAGGCTACTGCAAAGCGCCTTTTCAGAGCTGTGTGAACTACGAGTGGTCGTTGGGGAGTGAGGGAGTAGCCAGAAATGCCCACAAACCTTTCTAGAAGCTTTTGCAGGTAACAAGCCACAGTCATTTTATGGCACGCAGCGTAGGAAAGGAGCTGCGTGAGAAACCGTCCAGTGCCAGTTTCTAGTCAGTTTACGAAATTAAACCGGCGCTTATGGAGAAAATTCTGCGGGCTTCCTCGGTATTTTAGAAAGTGTGGAAAAATTCTCGGTTGTCTCGGTGGCAAAACTCGCGAATCCTCCCCTCCAACTTCTGCCATTTAGACGCGGGCTGGATAATAGACAGAAAGGCACACATGGTGTTCACCGCTCGGAACTGCAGGGAAGACGATGTGTCACGGAGATGCAGAGAGCTGTTGGGCCGAGTCTGCCGCTTCTTTCGCTGTTTTTTTGTTTTTTTTTTTTTTGTTTTTAGTAAATGTCTGTTTTAGAGTTTGTGGTGCTTTTCTTCTTTGCAGCTCGCAATTGGCGAGTTTATTCTGCAGTGTGAATTTGTTCTTGATAGCAGACTTCTTGTTCAGGGATCTTTGAGATGATCTTCTCCAGTATTATAGCATTTGCGGACAGCTCAGACATTGAAAAGTTATTTGCTTGTTGATTAGCAGTCTCCCCTACAACATTCAGGTGCCTTCAGCATTTACACAGTGCACTGAAAATTTTCGTCTCGCTACTGATGAGTATAATTTTGTTCGTAATTCGGTGTTCAGTAACTCTGATACTTGACATAGTGAATTGTGACTGGTTTACCTTGATAGATCAAGGTAAAGCATCAACTAATCAATGGTTAATTGTAAAGAATGTTATCATTTTTTCCATACAACTACCTGATGAAGTAGCCCTATTTCTCTTAAACATCGTCAGAGGGCTCTATGACTAAACGGCACACCCACAGAGTCGCAATTCCGGTGTAAAACAGGTGCCATTACTAGGAACATTTTAAACTAAAGAGGAAAATTAATTGTTCAGTTTCTTGTTGGTAATAAAAATTTACCTGCAGCTGCACTGAGCAGCGAGAGTGATTTTCACTGTAAATGCAATTCTGTGGTGTCTTAAGCCTACAAGGCATAGAATAGCTTGTAGAGTTAATCGTGTTTTGAGTTCGGAAGTGTGGCGGGCAGATTGCTCTTCCTACCGCCAAACTCCTGTGGACACATACGAACTTCGACGACCAAATACGCAATCGCGTCACATTACAGTCCTAAGAATCCTTGTTAGTTGGAACGAAAGCGTAAAATATGTATCAGAGACGGCAGATGCAAGACTTAGCTTAGTATGGTTATGGGAAAAGTGTTGCATCTGCAGAGGAAATCACGCACAAGACGTTAGCGCAACTAATGCAGACTACCGGCCGCTGTGGCCCTACTGTTCTAGGCGCTTCAGTCTGGAACCGCACTGCTGCTACGGTCGCAGGTTCGAATCCTGCCTCGGGCTTGGATGTGTGTGATGTCCTTAGGTTAGTTCGGTTTAAGTAGTTCTAAGTCTAGGGGACTTATGACCTCCAATGTTAAGTCCCATTGTGTTTAGAGCCAGTTTTTTGAATGCAGACTATAGTGTCAGCGTTTGGTGTACTTATGAATCACTCGTGACTGCAGACATCGAAAGATTTCAGGAATGATATGCTGGGATGTTAACGACCCACACCAAAGTGTAATTGAGGTCCACGGCAAACTTAAAAGCGTGTGAGAGTAAAAAGAAGGAAGGAAATTAGGGCTGTGAACCTGAGACTTTTCCTCGATGTTTCCCACAAATGAAGTGTGTCCTCATCGACCACTTCGTACAGCCCTTACGAAGAAAGAGGATCGAATTATTCAGTTCCATTACAATCCAGTCACAGATTCATACAGAAGGGGGAATTATGAATATGATGACCGTAGTCATAGGGCGATAGCTCGAACCGACAGGGTAGCCTAGAGCACTAATGCGCTGCTTCCTGGACTATGGTAGACGCGCCGACCCCGGATCGTACCCCCCGGCGGATTAACGACGAGGGCCGGTACGTCAGTCAGCCTGGATGCGGTTTTTAGGCTGTTTTCCACATCCTGCTAGGTGAATACGGGCTGGTCCCCACGTTCCACCTCAGTTACACGACTCACAGACATTTGAAGACGTTCGTGCTATTTCATGACTTACACTAAATGAAGACAGCTGGGGTAGACTACTTACGTCCTGCGGGGTTTCGGGGTGGCGGCAGGAAGGGCATCCGCCCACCCTCTGCATCTAACACTGCCAAATCCGTAATAACATGGCCGGCCCCGTTTTGAAGCAGGACAAGGCCGAAAGAAAGTCATAGGGCGATAGCTGCATATTTAATAAACAGGAACACTTAACCTTCCTACTACCATGACCTTTTTGTTTATTTTAGAGTACCAATGCCGTTAAAAAGATCCTAATTATTTTAAGCGGAATATATTGGCAGTAGCACAAATACATAGATTACAGCTGTTCAATTTAACAGTCATCATCTTGTTTTCATACATGTTACATTCAAGAAACGAAAAGGAATTTAGATTACAGTCGTGTTGGCCCCAATGGTACACAGTGAAACAAAATTAGTGAGATGTAAATAAAAAACTGAACATAACATTACAGGATACAACTGACTCAGATGAAGTAAAACGTATATTTTGAAAGTAATAGCTTTTCAAGCAATAGAGGTACGTGTTTCGAGTGTGATATTAAGGTCGTATTGCCGCCAGTGGTACTAGGAACGGCACAACAGGTGAGGGGTGATAGAGAGGGGTGCGACTTTGAGCACTAGGCGCCTGCTGTTGCCCTAGAACCTGCCAGAAAGCACACCGAATCACAGGGGTGTCAACGGAATGGCTACGAGCACCTACGACTGTCAGAAGTTGTTCATGTACAGGTAAATTTTCGATGTGCTCCACAAAAGCGGGTGGTTTGGTACGAGGATGGGGCGAACTTGGTAGGGTTGCAGGGGACTGGGAATTGGGAATCTTCAAGGGATCATTTACCCTCCATACACAAATGTGTCAATGTCGCATCCCTTCGCATCACGCCAGAGGAGAGTTGAAGAAGCATAAAATTACGTTGCTGCCTCAGATCACGTTGAAATTTCGTCGGATGGTTCTTAACGATCCCGAGTCGTTTCAACCTGTTCGCAAGAGCTTAAATTACGGTCGCATGGCTCTCCAAAGGTGTCAGCGGGGTTTCAGCCTCACGATGCCGTTAGAGACTGGTTGAGTAGTATGAGGGGTGTTGGTAGTATCAAAGATTGTCAAGAACGACATTTGGTTGCTCACCGCACAGTAAACCGTCGGTTTCGACCGCGAAATGTGTGTTAATGAACACGCCAAAGGGAAAGGGTAGTTTTATTGACGCTTTCTTGCCATCCCTTAAGGCATTTTAGTGTCGTTTTTCTCGGCCACCCACACTGAAACTGCGTAATTTCAACGCTGGAAATCACGGTGCTGACCTATATCGCAGAGGTGTCAAAAGAAGGGGAGAAATGTGGATAAGATGGAGTGTGAGGACCTTTCCACCATGTTACTCTTCCACGGTGGACTTGGGCAGGATTGTGGTGAAATTTGGCGCCAATGTGACATTTAATTATTTATTTATTTGCTATTTTCTTTTACTCTGTTATCTGGATTCAAGAACAAAGCAACTTTTGCACATCATTTGGCATGAATATACGACATAATATTTTAATACAATTTCAGATGTGTTAGTATAACTAGGCAGCCACTGTGATACTATTATCAGACCTTATACCTGACATGAACATCTGAGCTCTGGTCTTTGTTTCCCAGATGTCGACACCTCGCTGTTTCAAACGTCGCCGAGCCCGACGGTGATGTCTCGGAAAGCTACGCTTTTGCACAACTCAGTTACAGACGAAGGTTGTAGGTATGCTTCAGCAGCCAAATTTCAAGCTTCTACGTTGCAGTGGGAGATAAGAGGTTTCGAAAAGTGGTCCTTTAATTTTGTTGTTGAGTGTAATTACAAACTGAATCGCTACGCCGCCGCCACAACCGGGGCAGACACGTCAGTTCTGCCGCACGGCAGCATACATTTCCTGGGCGGCAGCTGCTGCGGTCCGGCAACTTGTTGCAGTCCTGTAAAAAATTCCCTTTAACGCTGCAGGGGTACTGAAAATCCGGTGATATTCCGTACTGCAAAACCCATAGTGAGTGCGGAGAAGGAACTGTAGAACGACGAATACTGCTGACTTGCAACCGGCTGGGCAAAGAAAACACAGGGGAGAGAAAAGTATTATGTATTCGGTACTCCGTGACACTATTGACTTACTCCGTTGAGAATAAAAAATTTGAGAAACACGAAAATTACCGAGGTGAATAACGAAATTTATTAATAAAGTAAATTAATTTCACGTAAGTGTCAGTGATCATTGTGTATGATTTGTGAATATAACCGCCTGGATCACTAAATAAATTTCCTTATTTGTTACGTCATTTCATCTACTGTCATCATCCTATATTGATAATTAAGATTAAAGGAACATAAACAGTGACAGGCGTTTATTATACAACAAGCTATAAGAATTGAGAAGTTAAAAAATGCTTTTAAAATTTCACTCACCAAAAAAACTTTCAGCTTATGGAACAAGGCACAGTGTCAATATTGAAACCCAAGTCCAACCAGGGAGTCACCTAACAGCTAGCAGTTGGTTCGAAAACAATACACAGACGTTAATTTCCAATTTGAGGGGAGGGGGGTTTAGTGTGGGGGATGATTTACATATTTAGCTTGCATTTTGTTACATGCCAGACATACACACATATATTCTGCCATTATATTTTCTTTGTTGCATTTATGGCAAGGCAGATATTATTTAAATTACAATGATATAAAACCAATTTGCAAAACACAATTAAATTAATATAGTTGCATACTCATTATATTAACTTTTTTCAGGTGGTCCAGCAGGTCTCACAAGTATGAGCACTGTGGAGAGTTTATAGCCTTTTGGCTCCAATAGGAGAGGAGATAGGGAGAAAACGTATTTTACAGCCTCTGGCATATATGCTGCCATGCATGATAGGCATATTATGTGGGAACAGCATCGGCCTACAAAATCAACCGACGTGTCAGTACAAGAAACAGTTTTCCGGGTCCCGACATGTAAGCTGCCCTGTATGACAAGCACATCCTATTGGAGCAGTATAGGCCTGCTTTGCACTGCAGCCTGTATGTCAGGCACAAATAGATTTTCAAGCCCCTAGTGTGTAGCCTGCCCTGCACGGCAGGTCTGCATTAAAGTAAAATTTGAAGGTCATGCACCCTAGTGCCACCTGTAAGCTGGAACTTACATCTTACTATAATTTATGAATCAGTAGCTAGTTACTGTCCTGATCAGGCTATCATCAGGTTTTAATACTGACACTTAACCTTGTTCCAGAAGTTTAGCGCTTTTTTGGCACGTGACCTTTTATCAACATTTTTTAACTTTTTAACTTTCCTGAGCTTGAAGTATAATGAACTCTTTATGTTGCTTTACCAATGATTACAAATGTCTGATGGTGAAGTAGCCGAACGGAGTAATAAATAAAGAAATTTATTTAGTGATCCAGACGGTACAATTTACAAAAGAGTAACAAAATGTTTACTATACACTGTGGGTAATGAACTGCACGAATACGAAAACTACCGACTTGGCACGAGTCGAACGTGAACCGCTTGCAATGAAGAAAACACCCGAGTAACAAAACGCTTCAAGAGGTAACGGAACGGTACTTCCTGTCACGCAAAATACTCGTTACTCACAACGAGTTTAGGCTTCAGACACGGCCAATCTACGGGGCTCGTTTTCGCATGTAGCTTGCGCACAGCTTCGAATGAAAATTTTGGCCCAATACCGCCACAGTTTTTCAGAAATCTACCCATAAAGTTCATGACGCGGACTCGACTGGAAAATTCACTCGATCCATAGACGGTTGAAAATTAACCATTTTTCATCCAGATATACGGTGCCCGGAAACGCATTTTTCCCTACAAATCGAGGAAAGAAACTGCTTATGTACCCATAGAGTATGTGATGTACATCTAAAACACCGCTGATGTAGAAACAAAGGCATCTCACTGCGGAGCAGAGACCATGTGCTCGATTCCCAGTTGCATTCTGCAGTCTTCTTTTCCAATTTTATTTTTTTCCGCATCGAAACTGGCGGGAATGGGAGGGTTCATAACGTCAGTAAATCAATAACCGATAATGACAAAGTAGACAAATTTCTCAAATGACTTGGATTAGAAGGGAATTAAAATTGTGGGCCTCATTGTATGAAAAAAAAAAATAATTACAGGTATGGCTGTTGCATCGACATGCGATACTTAATAAGGGAAAAAACACTTATCCATGTGGTAGTGAACATGCAATAAATCATTTGTACAAGGCCTAATATTACACCACAGCGTTCTGAAAATTTTTGCCTAAATTTTCCCATGCTTATAAGAACCTAATGATTAATTTGGTACTCGGGGTATAAAAGAGGTCAGACTCGATAAAAAAAAATATTTACTTTACTATTTCCTACTCCGGGAAAGACTCGTAGAAGAATTCAATTTACAAAACATACCTTGAGAGCATCTTAAAACCATACGTTGCTGATGACAAGTATTGTCTGACAATAGGTTCCTGGGTTGGACTAACAAACACCGCCATGCGTGGTAGCGTGTTTATAGATCATGAGGGTCAACCAAATTGTACGGTAGAAGTAATACAGCTAAACTGCTAACCTGTGTGCCAGCCATGTGATGTTTATTTTAATTGCCAGGGTAAAAACTTTATTTAGAGGATTCAAAATTACGGTCGGCTTCTGGAAACTTGCGAGAATTGCACAACCGAGCGGATGCAATAACAATTTAGGGCGTAACTTATGATCAGCTTTCAGCACCGTTTCATCAGGCAATGTTGACGTATGCGTGGTATGCAGCAAAATTAATTCCCTAAAAAAAATATTTTTAAATGTAAACCAAATCTGTTTTCGACGAAACTTTTGAGGGTACGAGGTAGCTGCGTGAAGATTGCATTGCTTCGAATGTTTGTATGACACCTACCATCCATTTAGCTGTTTGAAGGAAATAAAATGAGCACATGTAACAGAGTGAGTGAAGAGATATTGTGCCGTATATCGACCAGGATTAAATCTTGAATTCTTTAATAATCCAAGTCGTTTGAGAAAATTGTTTGCCTACCTTACTACTCTGCTCCACGGATTTACATACCATATCACCCTTCATATGCCTACCAATCTGGAAACGATAAAAACACAAACAAGAAACAACTGCACAATACAGCTGGGAATCGAACACGGGTTCTCCGCTCCGTAGACGTAAGCCTTTGTCGCTATAGCACCAGAGCTTTCGTTGAACAACTCGTACCTTACGGGTATATGGGCGACAGTCGAATTTCCTTTCCTCTATTTCTAGGAGAATATTCGTTTGCGGGCCACTTACGCAAATATGCTGACTGAAAATGTTCAGTCTTCAAATAACGATCGATACCGTGAATTCTGAGGTGATATTGCGTCATGAACTTTAGGGGTAATTTACTCAAAAATGGTGGGTTATTGAGCCAAAACGACTTAGAGCCTTTAATTGTAGGTTTGCACTAGAAACCTACCAAATATGAGCCCAATCGGTTGGACGTGTCTGAAGGGTTCCCCTTGTCAGTAACGAATACATATGATATACTACCGTCCTACACGTCTGTAAAGAGTTGTCGATTGAGAAAAAAAAGGCGGATGTGTACGAACAGATCTTAACCACTGCGCAATCACGCGCAGAGGAAAAAGTAACCTGGAAAACGCGCGTTATCGTTCAATTTTGCTTCGTCATTTACACATATTCGTTGTCCCTGCGCTCGCGCTCCCCCCCCCCCTCCCCTCCCACCCAACAGTAGCAACATAATTCATACATATATACATACATACATACATACTACAAACATGGTGTTTTTCCTAAAGTGTTTGGGTCCCTTTACTTTCTGTAAAGGTAAAGATCGGCTACAAGTGTCTCCTGATCCCGGAAAAGTGGCCGCTCCTGAATTCTGCCCGTCTACAATTAAGTTATCGTTTGGACGAGATTTTAAAAGGGAGAGAGCTAAAAAGAAATGTGACGTCTAGCAGAGGGATAATTGGCAGTGAAAACTGCTTTCATCACGACGGCATATTCAGAGAATAAAAACTCGCAGGCATTTAATGAGAAGGCAGCGCCGGCAAGCGAAGAACCTAGTTACTGCCGGGAGGCTGTGGTAAATTGCCGACTTAATTGGAACTGAGCTGCGTCTCGGATTGAAAATGCTGGAGCAGGAGAAAATTGCGACTATATTTCAGCAGCAACACGCCGCCTGCGTCAAAGTGGATGCGCGCGCTCAAAATGTGGTCCGACAATTATCTTCTCCAGGGTGAGAGCTCCCACCCATTGTGCGTGCTAAAATAAAGAAAGGGGGATTAAAAATAAAACCACGTGTGAAACTCTGCACATTACGAGGTGTTTCAAACACTATAAAGTTTTTTTACACGTGGAAAAAAATGCGCTTTCAAGAAAATGGTCAGCAGCATTTCTACACTGGAGATGATGATGTTTTCAGGAAAATATAGTCGATGGGTGATCGTACGAAAATGCAGAATGATTTTATTAGTATTCCCATTTTCTGTAATGAATTAATGTCATCATTAAATGTGGCTATACGTCAGGCTTTACAAATAACAAAGGCGAAGAATTCTATATAGAAACACGACTTGTGACCAGAAAGTAAGTTCCGTCATAATCATCATCATTATAATCATCATCATCATCATCATTTAAGACTGATTATGCCTTTCAGCGTTCAGTCTGGAGCATAGTCCCCCTTATAAAATTCCTCCATGATCCCCTGTTCAGTGCTAACATTGGTGCCTCTTCTGGTGTTAAGCCTATTACTTCAAAATCATTCTTAACCGAATCCAGGTACCTTCTCCTTGGACTGCCCCGACTCCTCCTACCCTCTACTGCTGAACCCATGAGTCTCTTGGGTAACCTTGCTTCTCCCAAGCGTGTAACATGACCCCACCATCTAAGCCTGTTCGCCCTGACTGCTACATCTATAAAGTTCATTCCCAGTTTTTCTTTGATTTCCTCATTGTGGACACCCTCCTGCCATTGTTCCCATCTACTAGTACCTGCAATCATCCTAGCTACTTTCAAATCCGTAACCTCAACCTTGTTGATAAGGTAACCTGAGTCCACCCAGCTTTCGCTCCCATACAACAAAGTTGGTCGAAAGATTGAACGGTGCACAGATAACTTAGTCTTGGTACTGACTTTCTTCTTGCAGAACAGAGTAGATCGTAGCTGAGCGCTCAGTGCATTAGCTTTGCTACACCTCGCTTCCAGTTCTTTCACTATGTTGCCATCCTGTGAGAATATGCATCCTAAGTACTTGAAACCGTCCACCTGTTCCAACTTTGTTCCTCCTATTTGGCACTCAATCCGTTTATATTTCTTTCCCACTGACATTACTTTTGTTTTAGAGATCCTAATCTTCATACCATAGCCCTTACATTTCTAATCTAGCTCTGAAATATTACTTTGCTAACTTTCAATCGAATCTGCCATCACAATTAAGTCATCCGCATGTGCAAGACTGCTTATTTTGTGTTCACATATCTTAATCTCACCCAGCCAGTCTATTGTTTTCAACATATGATCCATAAAAAATATGAACAACAGTGGAGACAGGTTGCAGCTTTGTCTTACCCCTGAAACTACTCTGTGTCGTTTTGTTTGTGCTCTCTGTAGATTAGTTCAGACATTCTTTGCACAACAGTTTTTAGCATGGATAGGGACTGCAACTGCTGTGTTCGGATGCAGGCTGAGTTGGCATCCCTTCGCTCCCAGCTTCAGGCAGTGTTGGCTCTGGTCACACAGCTTGAGGCTGTTGCCAATGGGCATCACTGTGGGGGTCCGGATGGGGGTTTGTCGGGGACGGCCAGCTCGTCCCACGCATCCCCCGATCGGACTACGACTGTGGTTGCCCGGGATACTGCCCGCATTGAGGCTGATCCCTCACCTGTGGTAGAGTGGGAGGTCGTCTCAAGGTGTGGCAGGGGGCGAAAGACATTCCGGAGGGCTGAACGGAAGGCCTCTCCAGTTTGTCTGACGAACCGGTTTCAGGCTCTGTCTCAGGCTGATACTGATCTTCAGCCTGACATGGCTGCTTGTCCTGTTCCAGAGGTTGCCCCTCAGTCTGCAAGATCCGGGCAGTCGCAGAGGGTGGGCTTACTGGTAGTTGGGAGCTCCAACGTCAGGCGCGTAATGGGGCCCCTTAGGGATATGGCAGCAAGGGAGGGGAAGAAAACCAAAGTGCACTCCGTGTGCATACCGGGGGGAGTCATTCCAGATGTGGAAAGGGTCCTTCCGGATGCCATGAAGGGTACAGGGTGCACCCATCTGCAGGTGGTCGCTCATGTCGGCACCAATGATGTGTGTCGCTATGGATCGGAGGAAATCCTCTCTGGCTTCCGGCGGCTATCTGATTTGGTGAAGACTGCCAGTCTCGCTAGCGGGATGAAAGCAGAGCTCACCATCTGCAGCATCGTCGACAGGACTGACTGCGGACCTTTGGTACAGAGCCGAGTGGAGGGTCTGAATCAGAGGCTGAGACGGTTCTGCGACCATGTGGGCTGCAGATTCCTCGACTTGCGCCATAGGGTGGTGGGGTTTCGGGTTCCGCTGGATAGGTCAGGAGTCCACTACACGCAACAAGCGGCTACACGGGTAGCAGGGGTTGTGTGGCGTGGGCTGGGCGGTTTTTTAGGTTAGATGGCCTCGGGAAAGTGCAGAAAGGGCAACAGCCTCAACGGGTGCGGGGCAAAGTCAGGACATGCGGGGACCAAGCAGCAATCGGTATTGTAATTGTAAACTGTCGAAGCTGCGTTGGTAAAGTACCGGAACTTCAAGCGCTGATAGAAAGCACCGAAGCTGAAATCGTTATAGGTACAGAAAGCTGGCTGAAGCCAGAGATAAATTCTGCCGAAATATTTACAAAGGCACAGACGGTGTTTAGAAAGGATAGATTGCATGCAACCGGTGGTGGAGTGTTCGTCGCTGTTAGTAGTAGTTTATCCTGTAGTGAAGTAGAAGTGGATAGTTCCTGTGAATTATTATGGGTGGAGGTTACACTCAACAACCGAGCTAGGTTAATAATTGGCTCCTTTTACCGACCCCCCGATTCAGCAGCATTAGTGGCAGAACAACTGAGAGAAAATTTAGAATACATTTCACATAAATTTTCTCAGCACGTTATGGTCTTAGGTGGAGATTTCAATTTACCAGATATAGACTGGGACACTCAGATGTTTAGGACGGGTGGTAGGGACAGAGCATCGAGTGACATTATACTGAGTGCACTATCCGAAAATTACCTCGAGCAATTAAACAGAGAACCGACTCGTGGAGATAACATCTTGGACCTACTGATAACAAACAGACCCGAACTTTTCGACTCTGTAAGTGCAGAACAGGGAATCAGTGATCATAAGGCCGTTGCAGCATCCCTGAATATGGAAGTTAATAGGAATATAAAAAAAGGGAGGAAGGTTTATCTGTTTAGCAAGAGTAATAGAAGGCAGATTTCAGACTACCTAACAGTTCAAAACGAAAATTTCTGTTCCGACACTGACAATGTTGAGTGTTTATGGAAAAAGTTCAAGGCAATCGTAAAATGCGTTTTAGACAGGTACGTGCCGAGTAAAACTGTGAGGGACGGGAAAAACCCACCGTGGTACAACAACAAAGTTAGGAAACTACTGCGAAAGCAAAGAGAGCTTCACTCCAAGTTTAAACGCAGCCAAAACCTCTCAGACAAACAGAAGCTAAACGATGTCAAAGTTAGCGTAAGGAGGGCTATGCGTGAAGCGTTCAGTGAATTCGAAAGTAAAATTCTATGTACCGACTTGACAGAAAATCCTAGGAAGTTCTGGTCTTACGTTAAATCAGTAAGTGGCTCGAAACATCATGTTCAGACACTCCGGGATGATGATGGCACTGAAACAGAGGATGACAAGCGTAAAGCTGAAATACTAAACACCTTTTTCCAAAGCTGTTTCACAGAGGAAGACCGCACTGCAGTTCCTTCTGTAAATCCTCGCACCAACGAAAAAATGGCTGACATTGAAATAAGTGTCCAAGGAATAGAAAAGCAACTGGAATCACTCAACAGAGGAAAGTCCACTGGACCTGACGGGATACCAATTCGATTCTACACAGAGTACGCGAAAGAACTTGCCCCCCTTCTAACAGCCGTGTACCGCAAGTCTCTAAAGGAACAGAAGGTTCCAAATGATTGGAAAAGAGCACAGGTAGTCCCAGTCTTCAAGAAGGGTCGTCGAGCAGATGCGCAGAACTATAGACCTATATCTCTGACGTCGATCTGTTGTAGAATTTTAGAACATGTCTTTTGCTCGAGTATCATGTCGTTTTTGGAAACTCAGAATCTACTATGTAGGAATCAACATGGATTCCGGAAACAGCGATCGTGTGAAACCCAACTCGCTTTATTTGTTCATGAGACCCAGAAAATATTAGATACAGGCTCCCAGGTAGATGCTATTTTTCTTGACTTCCGGAAGGCGTTCGATACAGTTCCGCACTGTCGCCTGATAAACAAAGTAAGAGCCTACGGAATATCAGACCAGCTGTGTGGCTGGATTGAAGAGTTTTTAGCAAGCAGAACACAGCATGTTGTTATCAACGGAGAGACGTCTACAGACATTAAAGTAACCTCTGGCGTGCCACAGGGGAGTGTTATGGGACCATTGCTTTTCACAATATATATAAATGACCTAGTAGATAGTGTCGGAAGTTCCATGCGGCTTTTCGCGGATGATGCTGTAGTATACAGAGAAGTTGCAGCATTAGAAAATTGTAGCGAAATGCAGGAAGATCTGCAGCGGATAGGCACTTGGTGCAGGGAGTGGCAACTGACCCTTAATATAGACAAATGTAATGTATTGCGAATACATAGAAAGAAGGATCCTTTATTGTATGATTATATGATAGCGGAACAAACACTGGTAGCAGTTACTTCTGTAAAATATCTGGGAGTATGCGTGCGGAACGATTTGAAGTGGAATGATCATATAAAATTAATTGTTGGTAAGGCGGGTACCAGGTTGAGATTCATTGGGAGAGTCCTTAGAAAATGTAGTCCATCAACAAAGGAGGTGGCTTACAAAACACTCGTTCGACCTATACTTGAGTATTGCTCATCAGTGTGGGATCCGTACCAGATCGGGTTGACGGAGGAGATAGAGAAGATCCAAAGAAGAGCGGCGCGTTTCGTCACAGGGTTATTTGGTAACCGTGATAGCGTTAAGGAGATGTTTAACAAACTCAAGTGGCAGACTCTGCAAGAGAGGCGCTCTGCATCGCGGTGTAGCTTGCTCGCCAGGTTTCGTGAGGGTGCGTTTCTGGATGAGGTATCGAATATATTGCTTCCCCCTACTTATACCTCCCGAGGAGATCACGAATGTAAAATTAGAGAGATTAGAGCGCGCACGGAGGCTTTCAGACAGTCGTTCTTCCCGCGAACCATACGCGACTGGAACAGGAAAGGGAGATAATGACAGTGGCACGTAAAGTGCCCTCCGCCACACACCGTTGGGTGGCTTGCGGAGTATAAATGTAGATGTAGATGTAGAACCATGAACTCAATTTACCGTCAACTCTAACTGCTGCCTGACTATCCATGTAAAGACCTTTAAC
Source organism: Schistocerca cancellata (assembly GCF_023864275.1). NCBI lineage: Eukaryota > Metazoa > Arthropoda > Insecta > Orthoptera > Acrididae > Schistocerca > Schistocerca cancellata. The sequence continues at coordinate 183,805,087 of NC_064627.1, read as the reverse complement.
TCCTTGCAAAAGTTTGCCTCCTATTCCATAATCTCGTAGAACAGACAATAACTTCCTCCTAGGAACCCGGTCATATGCCTTTTCTAGATCTATAAAGCATAGATACAATTCCGTTCCACTCATAACACTTCTCCATTATTTGCCGTTAGCTAAAGATCTGGTCCTGACAACCTCTAAGAGGCCTAAACCCTCACTGATTTTCATCCAATTGGTCCTCAACTAATACTCGCAATTTCCTTTCAACAATACCTGAGAAGATTTTACCCACAACGCTGATTAAAGAGATACCTCTGTAGTTGTTACAATCTTTTCTGTTTCCATGTTTAAAGATTAGTGTGATTACTGCTTTGGTCCAGTCTGATGGAACCTGTCCCGACTCCCAGGCCATTTCAATTATCCTGTGTAGCCATTTAAGACCTGACATTCCACTGTATTTGATGAGTTCCGACTTAATTTCATCCACCCCAGCTGCTTTATTGCACTGCAATCTATTGACCATTTTCTCCACTTCCTCAAATGTGATCCTATTTCCATCATCATTCCTATCCCATTGTATCCCATTTAGTAATAAAAGCAATACGAGTACAGACACCGAAAAACAACATTGGTGAGAAGAAACTTACGGACGAAATTAAGTTTCCCATGATTGTCAAGTAACTTTCCCATGATTGTCAAGTAACCAGCTTGAACCACTGATAGAAAGAACTGCTACAGTATATTAGAGATGGTTGTTGTCGTTGTTGTGGTCTTCAGTCCAGCGACTGGTTGGATGCAGCTCTCCAAGCTACTCTATCCTGTGCAAGGTTCTTCGTCTCCCAGTACCTACTGCAATCTACATCCTTCTGAATCTGTTTAGTGTATTCATCTCTTGGTCTCCCTCGACGATTTTTACCCTCCACACTGCTCTCCAGTACTAAATTGCTGATCCCTTGATGCCTCAGAATACGCCCTACCAACCGATCCCTTCTTCTAGTCAAGTTGTGCCACAAATTTCTCTTCTCTCCAGTTCTGTTCAATACTTCCTCATTAGTTATGTGATCTACCCATCTAATCTTCAGCATTCTTCTGTAGCATCACATTTCGAAAGCTTCTCTTCTTGTCCAAACTATTTATCGTCCGTGTTTCACTTCCATACATGGCTACACTGCATACAAAAACTTTCAGAAACGACTTCCTGACACTTAAATCTATACTGGTAGTTAACAAATTTCTCTTCTTCAGAAACGCTTTCCTTGCCATTGTCAGTCTACATTTTATATCCTCTGTACTTCAACCATCATCAGTTATTTTGCTCCCCAAATAGCAAAACTCCTTTACTGCTTTAAGTGTCTCATTACCTAATCTAATTCCCTCAGCATCACCCGACTTAATTCGACTACATTCCATTATCCTCGTTTTGCTTTTGTTGATGTTCACCTTATATCGTCCTTTCAAGACACTGTCTATTCCGTTCAACTGCTCTTCCAAGTCCTTTGCTGTCTCTGACAGAATTACAATGTCATAGGCGAACCTCAAAGTTTTAATTTCTTCTCCATGAATTTTAATACCTACTGCGAACTTTTCTTTTGTTTCCTTTACTGCTTGCTCAGTATACATATTGTGTAACAACGGGAATAGGCTACAACCCTGTCTCACTCCCTTCCCAACCACTGCTTCCCTTTCGTGTCCCTCGACTCTTATAACTGCCATCTGGTTTCTGTAAAATTTGTAAATAGCCTTTCGCTCCCTGTATTTTACCCCTGCCACCTTCAGAATTTGAAAGAGAGTATTCCAGTCACCATTGTGAAAAGCTTTCTCTAACTCTGCAAGTGCTAGAAACGTAGGTTTGCCTATCCTTAATCTATATTATGAGATAAGTCGTAGGGTCAGTATTGCCTCACATATATTAAAGATGGTAACTGAAAGAAATATGCAATGAGACGAACAGAAATTACGCTTTTGTTTAATGACAGTAATTACACTTAAGTCACCACTATTTATGGCGGTCACTTCGACAATACAAAAGGTGAAACATGGTCCTCAAGGTAGTGTGCGTGCATCACAGACGGCAGTACATGATCTGCAACACGCTCCCACGCTGTTCATAGGACTGATAAGGAGTTTATTTGGCAAGGTGTTCCATTGCTGCACTAGAGAGATGGACAACTTCTTGATGGTTGTTGCTGAATGTGGGCGTGCGGCATTAAGTCTACCCGACCAATTCCACTTGGGCTCGATGGTATTTAAGTCGGAGACACGGGCAGGCCAATCCATTCGCCGACTGTCCTCTCTTTCCAGCAACTCCTCCAACTACGGTTTCCGGTGTGGTCATGTCATTCTTATTTTTTATGTCAGTGAGAGAGAGAGAGAGAGAGAGAGAGAGAGAGAGAGCAAGTTATGTTACTGTTAAACAATCTTTGGTCTTCTGGTGCCACAGTCTTTGTCTCTGCGCAGTCTGATACATTCTTAGTTGATGTTTATTAGGTGATGGTCGTATTTAGTGGTGCTGTGTTGACTTGTGATTGTATATGTTCGATATGTTAGATGAAGAAGATATGTTGTAATGGACAGCAAGGACGAATATGATGTATACAAGGTGGTCCAGTGATCGTGACCGGGCCAAATATCTCACGAAATAAGCATCAAATGAAAAAACTGCGAAGAACGAAACTTGTCTAGCTTGAAGGGGGAAACCAGACGGCGCTACGGTTGGCACGCTAGATGGCGCTGCCATATGTCAAACGGGTACCAACTGCGTTTCTTTAAAATAGGAACCCCCTTTTTTATTACATATTCGTGTAGTACGTAAAGAAATATGAATGTTTTAGTTGGACCAATTTTTCGCTTTGTGATAGATAGCGCTCCATGTAAACACAGCCCACACCATTACGGAGCCACCATCAGCAGTTTCGAATCCTGCATCGGGCATGGATGTGTGTGATGTCCATAGGTTAGTTAGGTTTAAGTAGTTCTAAGTTCTAGGGGACTGATGACCACAGATGTTAAGTCCCATAGTGCTCAGAGCCATTTGAGCCAAATGGTTCAAATGGCTCTAAGCACTATTGGACTTAACATCTGCGGTCATCAGTCCCCTAGACTTAGAACTACTTAAACTTATCCAACCTAAGGACATCACACACATCCATGCCCGAGGCAGGACTCGAGCCTGCGACCGTAGCAGCAGCGCGGTTCCAGACAGAAGCGCTTAGAACCGCTCGGCCACAGCCGCCGGGTGGCCACAATCACGTCGGAACCTTTTCACAAGAATCACCTGAGTACTAATGATAACTCCCCTAATGCACTGCCCTTTCATACCTCGCTTACGCGATGCTACCGCCTTATACATATGCGCACGTTGTTATTCCAGTGGCTTCGAGTGAACGTTTCTCTAAGATCCTGGTTTGTATACGATTCCTCTTGTGATGTCTCGTATATCTACGTGTTTACTCCTCAAGCCAATGGACAATGCATTGCACCGCGTTTCCTATTCTATTCGCGTATTGGGCGAGGGAAATATAACACGCCACTGTCAATAGGATTTCGACAGAACTCATCACCTTCCCTGCAAGGATTCTTATTTCAGTTCCTCTAGAATTCCTGTTGCACGTTCGTATGAGCTACACAGACTTGCTTTGATCCTTGCGCCGCGTCTCCGATTTCGTTCGATGTATGCTGTCAAGCTTGCCTTCTAAGGTTTGCAACGTAGGAACGAAAATGGTAAAACTAGAGTAATGTTTAGAATTTCCATTATAGATGCTTGACCCCTTTCTACAGCCATTGCAGCAAAGCCAAGTTTTCCATTCGTCTTCCATATTAAAGGTTTTTGTGTAATCGTCGTGCTTCATATAGCTTTTTAGTACACTGGTGTGCAAAAAATAAGGACGAAAGTAATTTTCGTAGCACGCGTCAGGGCTATTAAAAATGATTGAAGCGATTTCATAAATTCACTGTAGCTCCATTCATTGACATATGGTCACGACACACTACAGATACGTAGAAAAACTCATAAAGTTTTGTTCGGCTGAAGCTGCACTTCAGGTTTCTGTCGTCAGAGCGCTCGAGAGCGCAGTGAGACAAAATGGCGACAGGAGCCGAGAAAGCGTATGTCGTGCTTGAAATGCACTCACGTCAGTCATAACAGTGCAACGACACTTCAGGACGAAGTTCAACAAAGATCCACCAACTGCTAACTCCATTCGGCGATGGTACGCGCAGTTTAAAGCTTCTGGATGCCTCTATAAGGGGAAATCAACGGGTTGGCCTGCAGTGAGCGAAGAAACGGTTGACCCCTTTTTCTTCTGCGAAAAAAACGTTACTGGACACGTGTACCTGGAAATACTAGAAAATTGGCTCGTGCCACAACTGGAGACCGACAGCGCCGACTTCATCTTTCAACAGGATGGTGCTCCATCGCACTTCCATCATGATGTTCGGCATTTCTTAAACAGGAGATTGGAAAACCGATGGATCGGTCGTGGTGGAGATCATGATCAGCAATTCATGTCATGGCATCCACGCTCTCCCGACTTAACCCCATGCGATTTCCTTCTGTGGGCTTATGTGAAAGATTCAGTGTTTAAACCTCCTCTACCAAGAAACGTGCCAGAACTGCGAGCTCGCATCAACGATGCTTTCTAACTCATTGATGGGGACATGCTGCGCCGAGTGTGGGAGGAACTTGACTATCGGCTTGATGTCTGCCGAATCACTAAAGGGGCACATATCGAACATTTGTGAATGCCTAAAAATACTTTGAGTTTTTGTATGTGTGTGCAAAGCATTGTGAAAATATCTCAAATAATAAAGTTATTGTAGAGCTGTGAAATAGCTTCAAACATTTGTAATAACCCTGTACTTGGAAAGAACACAGAAAGAACTGATACAGTATAGAACAGAATGTAATTGAAAGAAATACATATTCAGGCGCACAAAAGTGACACTTATATTCAAAGACAATAACTACACTCAGGTCACCACAAGTCATGACCGTCGCCTGGGCACTATAAAAGGCAGAGAATGGTTATTCATGGGTTGTGTGAATAGTACGGACGGCAATGCATGCTGTACGACGTGCTCCCGTAGTGGACACGAGTTTGGTAAGCAGCTCATGTGGTAGGGAATTCCATTCCCACATTAGCGCGGTCGACAAATCCTGGGTCGTCGCTGCTACGTGTGGAAGTGCTGCAATACGTCTGCACAACGCATCCCGCACGTGGTCGATGGTGTTTAAGTTCGGGAAACGGGCAAGCCGGTCCATTCGCCGAATATCCACTCACTCCAAGAGCTCCCCCAACTGCGACCTTCTACACTCATGCTCATAAATTAAGGATAATGCTGATACATGATGAAACAACGCTCTGGTGGGCGGTCTGTGGATTTCAATCACCTCGGGTTATGACCATGCGGTGCATTTGACCTGCGGTCGTCGCACGGTGGCGCTGGCAACAGTCCACATACGCAGTGGTGTATTGGTGCAGATCAGAGTATGGTGCAGCGAGTAAGTTTTCAGACGTGCTAATGGTGACTGTGTTTAAAATGGCTCAAAGAACACATATCGATGACGTTATGAGGGGTAGAATAATAGGGCGACTGGAGGCTGGTCAAACATAGCAGGTCGTAGCACGGGCCCTCTGTGTGCCACAGAGTGTGATCTCAAAATTATGGCAAGGATTCCAGCAGACAGGAAACGTGTCCAGGCGCTACAGTACGGGACGTCCACAGTCTACAACACCACAAGAAGATCGATATATCACCATCAGTGCCCGCAGACGGCCACGGAGTACTGCAGGTAGCCTTGCTCGGAACCTTACCGCAGCCACTGGAACAGTTGTCTCGAGAGACATAGTCTACAGACAACTGAACAGACATGGCTTATTCGCCCGAAGACCTGCAAGGTGCATTCCACTGCTCCCTGGTCACAGGTGAGCCCGTAAAGCCTGGTGTCAAGAACACAGTACATGGTCATTGGAACAGTGGTCCCAGGTTATGTCCACGGACGAGTCCAGGTATAGTCTGAATAGCGACTCTCACCCGGTCTCCATCTGGCGTGAACCAGGAACCAGATACCAACCCCTTAATGTCCTTGAAAGGGACCTGTATGGACGTCGTGGTTTGATGGTGTGGGGTGGGATTATGATTGGTGCACGTACACCCCTGCATGTCTTTGACAGAGGAACTGTAACAGGTCAGGTGTAACGGGACGTCATTTTGCACCAGTATGTCCACCTTTTCAGGAGTGCAGTGGGTCCCACTTTCCTCCTGATGGAAGATAACGCACGGCCCCACCGAGCTGCCATCGTGGAGGAGTACCTTGAAACAGAAGATACAAGGCGAATGGAGTGGCCTGCCTGTTCTCAACACCTAAACCTCATCGAGCACGTCTGGGACGCTCTCGGTCGACGTAACGCTGCACCTCGTCACACCCCTAGGACACTTCAGGAGCTCCGACAGGCACTGGTGCAAGAATGCGAGGCTGCTGCTCGACCGCCTGATCCAGAGTATGCCAACCCGTTGTGCTACCTGTGTACGTGTGCATGGTGAACATATCCCACACTGAAGTCAGGGTATATGCGCAGGAAACATTTGCGTTCTGCAGCGCATGTGCTTCGGGACCGTTTTCTCAACTTATCACCTATACTGTGGATTTACAGATCTGTGTCGTGTGTGTTCCCTATGTGCCTATGCTATTAGCGCCAGATTTGTGTAGTGCCACGTTGTGAGGCACCACATTCTGTAATTATCCTTAATTTATGAGCAGGAGTGTATGTGATAGCGCATTGTCATCCATTAAAGTGACGTCAGCGCCGAAAGCACCGCTGAAAACTCGTACACAAGGAAGCAGTACAGCATCAGATTAGCATTGACCACTGTGTGTACCGTGTTCGAATGTCTGGAGGACAGTGTACCCAGGCAATATTGTGCCTCCCTACACCATAACACCTAGGCCACCGAAACCATGATGTTCGACAATGTCCACGGTGTTATTTCACTCCACCACTACTCCAGACATCAGTCGAGTCCATGCCACGTAGTGTTACTTGATCGCGGGGGTCTACACGATACTAGGCAGGGTACCAGTTTCTTTGGGTCTTCAGTGTATGTATGGTCAAAGTTTCATCGAGCTATGTTATTTGCCAGTAAACACGCGAAAATTACTTTCGTCCTCAAGTTTTGCACGTGAGTGCATTACCCTTAAACACTTACACGATGTGACAAGCTCAAAATGTTGACCCAATAACGTTGTAATCAATTACTGTATGCTTCTTTCTTTTTGTTACAGCCATTATCTTGTATTTCCCGATATGTAGAAAGAGCTGCCATCCAGTAGCCCATGTTGAAATTTTGTCCGGGTCTGCGTTCAATTTTCGTAGGACCGTTCAATGACTACAATTTTCAATACAGGGTGTTACGAAAAGGTACGGCCAAACTTTCAGGAAACATTCCTAACACACAAATAAAGAAAAGATGTTATGTGGACATGTGTCCGGAAACGCTTAATTTCTATGTTAGAGCTCATTTTAGTTTCGTCCACCTACGCTCAATGGAGCACGTTATCATGATTTCATACGCGATACTCTACCTGTGCTGCTAGAACATGTGCCTTTACAAGTACGACACAACATGTGGTTCATGCGCGATGGAGCTCCAGCATATTTCAGTCGAAGTGTTCGTACGCTTCTCAACAACTGATTCGGTGACCGATGGATTGGTAGAGGCGGACCAATTCCATGGCCTCCACGCTCTCCTGACCTCAACCCTCTTGACTTTCATTTATGGGGGCATTTGAAAGCTCTTGTCTACGCAACCCCGGTATCAAATGTAGAGACTCTTCGTGCTCGTATTGTGGACGGCTGTGATACAATAGCCGTTCTCCAGGGCTGCATCAGCGCATCAGGGATTCCATGCGACGGAGGGTGGATGCATGTATCCTCGCTAACGGAGGACATTTTGAAGATTTCCTGTAACAAAGTGTTTGAAGTCACGCTGGTACGTTCTGTTGCTGTGTGTTTCCATTCGATGATTAATGTGATTTGAAGAGAAATAATAAAATGAGCTCTAACATGGAAAGTATGCGTTTCCGGACACATGTCCACATAACATATTTTCTTTCTTTGTGTGTGAGAAATGTTTCCTGAAAGTTTGGCCGTACCTTTTTGTAACACCCTGTATACAACCTGTTAGGGCTATCCTTTTGTTCAGCAGTGGAAACTGCGTCTCAAAAACTGCCTATAATTCGTGAATTTGTTATTCAGATTAGCATTGAAAGGAATTCCTATGCGGAGTGAACAGCCACCTCGTCGACAGCCGAAAAAAAAAACAAAAAAAAAACAAAAAACAAAAAACAAGAGACCGTCCATTTCAAACGTTGCGCCGCAAGAACATTGAAAGGCTTGATAATACGGCACATACTCAGTATTAATTCCGGCCGCGTTCCTATTTTAACGTAACGCGAGGAAGTAGCGCAATTACCGCAGAGTGATGAAGCCACAGACACTGGAGGGTGGTGGGGGGCTTTGGGCATTTTCGTGGGCGGCGCTACACCAAAGGCAGAGTGGCGGGCTGTTATCTGCACTGAGCGTCAATTTGGGGCGGGAGTGGAGTCCGCGGTGGGCGGCGCTGTGGTGTGGTCGCTAGCTCATTAGGGCCGCGTCGTCTGACGGGCGTTATCAGGCGCCGCTTTCAAGCCTGCCGTCTACCGCCCAAAGAACGGCCGCTTTCAAGTGCACGCGCCGCCCGACAAATCTTGCCGCCCACCGGCCTGCACAGGGTCTTTAGTGGTGGCCGCTGGACCTGCAGCTAACAGCGACGCAACGCAGTCTTTTATTTTTCCGCCGTGTTTGGAGCATTGCTACGATGTATGGTCGCCACTGCTAAGCCTTGTGCCCCAGAGACCATCATACACTGAAGCGCCAAAGAAACTGGTATAGGCATGCGTATTCTAATACAGAGAGATATAAACAGCAGTTTACGGCGCTGGACTCGGCAACGCCTATACAGGGTGGTCCATTGTTCGTAACCGGGCCAAATATCTCACGAAATAAGCGTCAAACGAAAAAACCTAAAAAGAACGAAACTTGTCTAGCTTAAAGGGGCAAACCATATGGCGCTATGGTTGGCCCGCAATATGGCGCTCCCATGGGTCAAACGGGTACCAACTGCGTTTCTTTAAATAGGAACTCCCATTTTTAATACATATTCGTGTAGTACGTAAAGAAATATGAATGTTTTAGTAAGACCACTTCTTTCGCTTTGTGATAGATGGCGCTGTGATAGTCACAAACATATGGCTCACAATTTTAGACGAACAGTTGGTAACAGACAGGTTTTTTAAAATTAAAATACAGAACGTAGGAAACGTGTGAACATTTTATTTCGGTTGTTCTAATGTGATTGATGTACTTTTGTGAATTTATCATTTCTGAGAATGCATGCTGTTACAGCGTGATTACCTGTAAATACCACATTAATGCATTGAATGCTCAAAATGATGTCCGTCAATCGCAATGCATTTGTCAATACGTGTAACGACATTCCTCTCAACAGGTGTGGCCGAGGAGTTCTAGGCGGTTCAGTCTGGAGCCGCGCGACCGCTACGGTCGCAGGTTCGAGTCCTGCTTCGGGCATGGATGTGTGTGATGTCCTTAGGTTAGTTAGGTTTAAGTAGTTCTAAGTTCTAGGGGACTGATGACCTTAGAAGTTAAGTCCCATAGTGCTCAGAGCCATTTGAACCATTTTTTGAACCTCTCAACAGCGAATAGTTGCGCCTTCCGTAATGTTCGCACATGCTTTGACAATGCGCTGACGCATTTTGTCAGGCATTGTCGGTGGATCACGATAGCAAATATCCTTCAACTTTCCCCACAGAATGAAATCCGGGGACGTCAGATCCGGTAAACCTGCGGGCCGTGGTATGGTGCTTCGACAACCAATCCACCTGTAATGAAATATGCTATTCAATACCGCTTCAACCCCACGCGAGCTATGTGCCGGACATCCATCACGTTGGAAGTACATCGCCATTCTGTCATGCAGTGAAACATCTTGTAGTAACATCGGTAGAACATTACGTAGCAAATTAGCATACATTACACCATTTAGATTGCCGTCGATAAAATTGGTGGCCAATTATCATCCCTCCCATAATGCCGCACCATACATTAACCCGCCAAGTTTCGCTGATGTTCCACTTGTCGCAACCACCGTGGATTTTCCGTTGCGCAAAAGTGCTACTATGCCCGTTTACGTTACCACTGTTGGTGAATGACGCTTCGTCGCTAAATAGAACGCGTGCAAAAAAATCTGTCATCGTCCCGTAATTTATCTTGAGCCCTGTGGCAGAACTGTACACGACGTTCAAAGTCGTCGCCATGCAATTCCTGTTGCATAGAAATATGGTACGGGTGCAATCGATGTTGATGTAGCATTCTCAATACCGACGTTTTTGAAATTCCCGAATCTCGCGCAATTTGTCTGCTACTGATGTGCGGATTAGCCGCGACAGCAGCTAAAACATCTACTTGGGCATCATCATTTGTTGCAGGTCTTGGTTGACGTTTCACATGTGGCTGAACACTTCCTGTTTCCCTAAACAACGTAACTATCCGGCGAACGGTGCGGACACTTGGATGATGTCGTCCAGGATACCGAGCAGCATACATAGCACACGCCCGTTGGGCATTTTGATCACAATAACCATACATCAACACGATATCGACCTTTCCCGCAATTTGTAAACGGTCCATTTTAACACGGGTAATGTATCACGAAGCAAATACCGTCCGCACTGGCGGAATGTTACGTGATACCACGTACTAATACGTTTGTGACTATTACAGCGCCATCTATCACAAAGCTAAAAATGCGGTCCAACTAAAACATTCATATTTCTTTACGTACTACACGAATATGTAATAAAAAATGGGAGTTGCTCTTTAAAAAAAACGCAGTTTATATCCGTTTGACCTATGGCAGCGCCATCTAGCGGGCCAACCATAGCGCCATCTGGTTACCCCCTTCAAGCTAGACGAGTTTCGTTCTTTGTAGTTTTTTCGTTTGATGATTATTTCGTGAGATATTTGGGCCGGTCACTATCAATGGACCACCCTGTATAAGACAAGTGTGTCGCGCAGTTGTTAGATCGGTTACTGCTGCTACAATGGCAGGTTATCAGGATTTAGTGACTTTGAACTTGGTATAATAGTCGGCGCCCGAGCGCTGGGACGCAGCATCTGCAAGGCAGTGCTGCGATCATTTCACGATTGTACCGTGAATATCAGGAATCCGTTAAAACATCAAATCACCGACAGCGCTGAGGCCGGAAAAGATCCTTCAAGAACGGGACCGACGACGACTGAAGATAATCGTACAACGTGACAGAAGTGCAATTCTTCCGCAAATTGCTGCAGACTTCAGTGCTGGGCCATCAACAAGTGTCAGCGTGCGAACCATTCGACGAAACACCATCGATATGGGCTTTCGGAGCCGAAGGCCCACTCGCATACCCTTGATGACTGCACGACACAAAGCTTTATTCCTTGCGTGGGCCCGTCAGGACCGACATTCGACTCTTGATGACTGGAAACACGTTACCTGATCGGACGAGTCTTGTTTCAAATTGTGTCGATCGGATGAACGAGTACGGGTATGGAGACAACCTCCTCATAAATCCAGTCCCCTGCATGTCAGCAGCTGCATTTCAAGCTGGTTAAGGCTCTGTAATAGCGTGGGGCGTCTGCAGTTGGACTGAAATGTGCCCCCTGATACGTCTGGATACGACCTTGACACGTGACACGTGTGGAAGCATCCTGTCTGATCACCTGCATCCACTCATGTCCATTTTGCAGTCCGAAGGATTTGGGCAGTTTCAGCAGGGCAATGTGAAACCATACACGTCCAGAATTGCTACAGATTGACTCCAGGAACACCTTTCCGCTGGCCACGAGATTCCGCACACAGCAACATTACTGAGCATATCTGGGATGCCTCGCAACGTGCTGTAGAGAAGAGATCTCCCCACCCCTTACACTCTTACGGATTTATGGACAGCCCTTCGGGATTCATGGTTTCAATTCCCTCCAGCACTACTTCAGACATTATTCGAGTCCATGCCATGTTGTGTTGCGGCACTTCTGCGTGCTTGCTGGGGTCCTACACGATATTACGCAGTCGTACTAGTTTCTCTGCTTCTTCAGTGTAGAAGTCTTTTTAATCCGAGGGATGGATTTTACTCACCAGTACCAACAGGGTAGCAAAAACAGTGATAAGAAAAATGAACCTGTCCCTGCAATGATGATAAACACGACATTTAACTATTAAACATGAGAAGATACCGTCACTGCATCAGGAAAGGGTACACACAATCAGAATTTTAAATTAAAAGACTACATTCTGTAAAGGCACATTACTTAAGACAATGAAGGAACTTTACAGCAAGGGCAACACAAACACCTGAAGGAAATCATCATACACACACACACACACACACACACACACACACACACACACAAACACACACACACACACACACACACAGAGAGAGAGAGAGAGAGAGAGAGAGAGAGAGAGAGAGAAATTCAAATTAGGCGCCAAACTCTCTCGGGAACAAACGAACGCCGGCGGGGTTAGCAAACTCAACAACATAGTGCTCACGGCGTTTTGCGAAGTGAAAAGGCGTTTATAAAAACGAAGTTACACAAAGTACATTAATATGTGTGTGCAGTGCCCTCAGATGGCAAAAGTAGAAGGCTCAGTCACAATAAAACGTAGTAATAACAAGTATATGCGCAAAACATTTTGTCATACCAAAATCATGTTTTCTTTCTTTCTTTTTTCTTTTTTTTTTTTTTTAAAGCAAGTGGTGTGTTAACACGTCGATGAAATTCACATTTACATCGTTTGGTTTGCACAGATGAGAAGGTATCAGTGCACGACACCATACAGATAATCCTGCAAAACCATATAATTTAAAATCACTATAAGAAGGAAAACCAACAAAAACTTTCTTTAGACTTCACTATGTTACATCAGTTAAAACTTAAAGTATGTTCAATTTTTACAGTTTTTAATCAACAAAACACACTGATGATCGCACAGAGGTGCCGAAAAATGTTTGGGTAGCAGGAAAAAACAGTGTTTTTGAATAAAGGGAAGAACCTGTATTCAATAATCTGACTCCAAACACGAAAAGAAGGACAAGAGTTGCAGATCCAAAAGATGAACAGAATCAGAGAGCCTATACCAGCAGAGAGTAATCAGTCTCATCGTGGCAGCCATATATTTTTTCTGGACTGCGTACGGGCTGTACTCAAAGTGAAATGCAGTCGTCCACCGACGCAAATATGACAAGTGACACCAAAGCGTCAATTACAGATTTCTATATGGTTTGCATAATTTCGTTGGAGACAAAATGTTTGCTGACGCTTTCCCATGACGTTAGGTGCCTTTGAAGACTGGTTATGCCCTAGACAGGCAGCAGGGCGTAGGCACTTTGCAGCGTTCATATACATTGTGTGCTGACTATCATCCAGTCATCTGCTTCGCATGAAATGCAATTTGAAGTTCCAGATACGTTTCCAAAATACCTGCCTTCGCTTAGAGACACTCACTCTTATAAATTTCTCCTTGAAAATCATTCTATCAATTTAGTGGGGTTGATAGTATGGTGTACACCTGGTTAGTAGGCCGTGCTAGCGCGTTGAAGTCCCATCGTCTCAGGACGACAGAAAACTGAATGACGTCTAGAACAGCTGAGAAGCGTAAGCGAAAATTTTGTCTGTAACAAAAACTCTCCCCCATGACGTGATCAGTCGCCTCTAGAAGTATGTCACAAACACGTGTGTATGTAGGCCTTCTGGGCAAAATGAAGCTTTTACTCTACAGCATGGTGTGCGCTATTTCGAAAATTCTTTGCAGAATACAACTCTGTACAGACGGGGCTCGAACTCAGAACTCAACTCTTTACAGACAAGTGGTGTAGCAACTACGCTATCGAGGCATGACTAGCGACTTGTGCTCTCAATACCTCGTCAACACCTCTCTTCTGTTTTCCAAACTCCACAAAAGTTCTTAATAACTTACTGACCTAGCACTCCTGGCAGCAAGGCTGTAGAGAAAATACGGCTAAGCCACAATCCAGGAAGTATCGCTACAGTAGGCACTCTGCTAAAAGGATTAATTCTTGGAACAATCCTATAGGTTGTAGCTATTTCTCGCAATATCGTTTCTTGAAAGCGTGAAGTAAGTAAGGGAATCAGCAGTCGCGAACGGCGTGACACAATATTGTATCACATCCTCCATGTTATTCAACCTGTACATTCAGCAAATGGGAACGAAACCAAATAAAAATTTGAAGAAAGAATCAAAGTTCAATGGAAAGAAATAAGAAAGTTTGAGATTTGTTGATGACACTGCAATTCTGTCAGAGATATAAAACACAGACTGGCTGTAGGAATAAAAGCATCTGTGAAAAAGACGATTATGTTAACATCTAATGTTAATTGAAGTATCAGAAAGCGTTTTCGGGAGGTATTTATCTACAGTGTAGCCTTGCACGAAAGTGAAAGGTTTACGATAAGCAATTCAGGGAACAAGAGAATGCAAGCTGAAGATTAGATGAAGAGATGAAGTCTAATGAGGTGGTGATTAATCGAACTGGTAAAGAAAGTAAGTTATGAAACAAGCTGACTTAAAGAAACTATCGGTTGAATGATAGAACACATCCTGAGTTACTGAAATGTTGTCGGTTTAGTAATGGAGGAACGTGTATGTTGCGGGGTTTTTCATGAAAACTCAAGTGGAATACTGTAAGAAGGTTCAAGTGCATATAGTTGACAGTAGGTACGCGTGGATGCAGGGGCGTGCCGATAAGAGAGTAACGTGGAGACTGCATCAAAAAAGTCTTCAGAATGAAGGCCAGAACATCAACGGCAGCATGATTTCTTGGAGGAGCGCTACTGTTCCAATGTATTCAGGGGAAATTCTGTGAACAATCCCTGCTGCATGCAGGATAAGAGAAGAAAATCTGACAGCAGAAGGCAGCAAAGGAATCTAATTAGAAATGAGTGAAATGAAATGATCTAACTAGAAATGAAATGATTTGAATGTTGTTGTTACGTAGTAGGTGTCATACGATGGAAATCTTGGAGCTTTCCATGGTGGTCTGTCTCCTCCAAGTTTTTTCGTATATATGTAACTATTGCACCAGACACACATGTATACCTACATATTGTACGCTAGTCTTGGCTTTTCTCAACATTTTTACCTCCTCCCCTCCCCCCCCCCCCCCGGCCAAAACAAATACTTCCATTACAAAATTAACTATTCCTTGAAGCCACATGAAGTCTGATATGAATCTGTCCCTGAATCAAGTTGTGCCATGGGGCTCTCTTCTCCATATTCAAATCAGATCTGGTCATTTACAACTTTATCTACATATGTAAGTTCCAGCATTCATCTGTAGCACCACATTTATGAAGCTTCTATTTTCTTCCTATCTGTACTTTTATGGTCCAAGTTTCGCTTCGGCATATGGCTACATGTCATAAAAACACCCTCAAAAAGATTTACATCGGTAAAAATTATAACAAATATTAACAAATTTCGTCTTTTAGAAAAGCTTTTCTTTGCTGTTGACATTCTGTATTTTATAGGCTCTCTAATTTGGCCACAGCCGTTATTTTACCGCCAAGATAGAAAAACTGATCAGCCTGATTTAGTGTCTCATTTTACTTTTTTTCAAGACACACACACACACACACACACACACACACACACACACACACACACACATAACGAACGCATCAGCAAACTTGCCTGACGCAACAAGTGTCTTTACGTCTCTAGCGTACGCTGTTGCACGTGAATGACGATCTTGCGCACGGCAAAGACTTGTGTATAAAATTTTGTACATAACCTGTCATTCAGGTAAAAGCTAGTTCACTTTTTATCCTGTGTCTGCTTTAATCATGTTTTTGATTGACAACACTCTTGTCAGTGCCAGTTTTAATAGACTGGTCGCTGTTCTGATTGCCCTTGACTGAGAGAAAATTAGAATGTCAATCAGTTTGACGACGACATTATTGACTCTAGAGAATGTGAACCGCTTTCACATATATCGTTTGCGAACACAAGAAGTAAGCAAGTGGAGAAACTTTAAAAAGCGTGTGTTAATTCCACGGTGGTGGAAATTCTCTCTCTCTCTCTCTCTCTCTCTCTCTCTCTCTCTCTCTCTCTCTGTGTGTGTGTGTGTGTGTGTGTGTGTGTGTGTGTGTGTGTGTGTGTCTGCCATCCACTCTCTCTCTCTCCCTTCCACTCACTCAGTTTAATCTCAACACTCCTGTGTTATTGAAAGACCCTCTAAAAGGAAGATATAAGATGAACAGCAACCAAAAGAAAACAAGGGTAATGGAATGTAGTGCAATCAAATAAGATGATGCTGCGGGAAATAGATTAGGAAATGAGACACTTAATGAGTAGACGAGTTTTGGTATTTGGGCAGCAGAATAACTGATGATGGCCGAAGCAAGGACGGATGTAAAATGCAGACTGGAAATGGCCATGAAAGCGTTTCCGAAGAAGAGTCGCTCATTATAATCGAATATACATACAAGCGTGAGGAAGACTTTTCTGAAAGTATTCTTATGGTGTGTAGCCAGGTATGGAAGTGAAACATGAACGATAAATAGTTTAGATAAGAAGAGAATAGAAGCTTTTAAAATGTGGTGCTTCAGAAGAATACTGAAGATAAAATGGTTCAAATGGCTCTGAGCACTATGGGACTTAACATCTGAGGTCATCAGTCCCCTAGTACTTATAACTACTTAAACCTAACTAACCTAAGGACATCACACACATCCATGCCCGAGGCAGGATTCGAACCTGCGACCGTAGCGATCGCGCGGTTCCAGACTGTAGCGCGTAGAAGCGCTCGACCACCACTGGCCGGCGAAGATTAGATGGGTAGATCACATAACTAATAAAGAGGTGCTGAACGGAACTGGGAAAAAAAGAAATATGTGGTACAGGGAGACTAAGAGATGAATACAGTAAGCAGAATCAGAAGGATGTAGGTTGCAGCAGTTATTTGGAGTTGAAAAAGTGTGCACAGGGTAGAGTAGCATGCAGGGATGCATCAAACCAGTCTTCGGACTGAAGATCACAACAACGTAATTCAAAGAAGTGTTCTCATTTTCATAACACACAAGAAGAGAGTCTGTAATTTTGTTAAGTCGGAATACTGAACCCCATTGCGTTTCTCTCGTGTGAAAATTAAAATGTGTTTCTTTCAATGGTTTATTAGTTTTTATTCGTTGTCCTTACAAATGTTTCCATAGATCTTCATCGTCCCATCGTCCTACGATCACCTATTTACCATGGGGACCTTCTCAAGTGGCGAAAGTTTGTGACCACCCTGTACAGCACTTACAGGTGTAGAGTGAGAAATATTTACAAACACTTTATAAAAGACAACCTCTAGTCTAAAGAGAACAGAAAACTGTAGAAAATGGCGAGAACTGCTTATGACGGTGTCTAGTGCGCACTCCATGATATCACTAGATTGAAGTACCGACCAATCATCATCATGTGTTCCTAGGTACAATATACTCTAGTTACAACATTTTCCCCTACTTATGAAAACCACTGTATATTTGCTCAAACACTGAGAAAACGGCGAGGAGTATTTGTACGCGTTGTGACATATGATCATTTCAATCGCTAATGATGCAGGACTAATAGTGCCCAACAGTTATGCTACATACCGCGCAGTGTTCACTCCGCAGTATCTTGAGGATTTACGCTGTTGTAGAACTAGGTATCCTGTTTCATCAAATTAACGGTTTTGGAAACCGTACCGCCCTAGGACCGACATTAATGAAGTGCAAAAAGTAGTAATCGCCGGTCTGCAGGAGGTAATGGCAATGCGTTACGTTCGCAGAAGCGGAGTGCGTTAAGACCGAGGCAGTGCAGGCGCGTGTATTAACAATCGCCGGTTAGCTAGCGCGCTCGTAACTGCGGCCCCAAACGCCCGTTAGGCCAACAGATAAGGCCATTTCGGCGACAGTAAGGCCACGAGTTATGGTCCGGTATCTGTTAGCCGTGACGTGCTATCTGCTCAGCCTGATACACTGCCACGACACCATGGGCTGCAACGCTCTCTGACCCCTCTCACCTGTGCCACGTGCTGACGGTAACCATTCGATTTGTTGTCTGCTCCACCTCTTGTGTTACTTGCAAATTTCACTTGGAATAATGTGGACAGACAAAAGGTACACCGGAAAAAACGATATTCCGTTTGCAGATATGGTGATTCACTTATTATAAGGTATTATTTTATTTTTGCCACAACCACTTTCTTCTGACACATTCATTTTCGGTTTCGGCCTGTAACGGTCATCTTCAGATGCTACGGGCCGCATTTGGTGAACAAGAGTTAATGCGTCCTCTTGCAGACAAGCACATTTTCTGACTCAACGGAAGTGACGAGCCCCTACACTCTTACATGTTTGAGCGAACAGTATATACATCCTCTCGGGCGCTAGTCACGCGGGGGCCAATGGGATCATGCACGGCCTTAAGAATGGCCCTCCTGAACCCACCGATTCAATATTGATTCATTTGCGCGATTGCGACCAACGTAAATGTAAACTTCGTCCACAGGTCATGGCAGGGTCACAGGTACCAGCCGACCGCCGTATCATCCTCTGCCGTTGACGTCACTGGTTGCGGTACTGACCGTTGTCAGTTTTACTCATCTGTAATTGCTACTACTTGGTCAAGTAGCTACTAAATAGGCACGGTGAGGATGAGTTCACCCTGTTCCTGTCCTCCCAGCAAGGAAAAATCGCTAGCAATACCCACAGTCGAACTCCGGTCTTCCGCAGAATAGTCAGCTGTGCTGACCACTCAGCTACTGAGGACCTGGACCAACGCCAGCAGCAGCATTATTGAACGATAAACTCCATTGGCGACGATTCCACCGCTATAAAATTTCGACAAATGCTTGTAGAGGTTTCTCATCAACGCCGGCACGGTAGCTCAGCGTGTTCGGTCAGAGGGTTTGCTGCCCTCTGTAATGAAAACCTGAGTTAATGGATAAACGACGAACTGAAACGGGTGTCTTGTGACGTCCGCCCCGAGCAGATCCAACGAACTAAAACGAACAAAATGAGATTTAAAAAAATGACTGTGTGTTGTGTGTCTTTCATCGTCATTTCATCCTCATTCACTCGCAAGTCGCAGTAGTGGCGTTAAGGGGCTCCGGAAAGGCTCAAAATCATGAAAAGTTCAAATTTACTTTTTTGCGTTTTCTGAATCTGCACACTATTACCTTTTAATAGATATATAATTTATTCAATTCCGAAGACTACAACTATTTTTAATTTTTTTTTTAAATGTGTTCTACATGGGCGTGACCTACTGTGGCGCTGTCAAATGGTGTTATTATTAACGTCCGTGTTCATCAGGTACATTTTAGTGATGTGAGATAAAGTATGTGTTGTGGCTAACCTATTTTCAGAGACTTAGCAGCACCTGAACTGTTGAAAAAGTGTATTCACGGAAAAACTCAAAACCCCAATGAAAGTGTAAATAGTGTTATATGGTCGAGAATCCCCAAGACTTTATTTGTTGGAATAGAAACACTTCACTTTGGTGTGTATGATGCTGTTGCGACTTTCAATGATGGCAACATTGTAAGGTGCAAGGTATTTAGAAATATGGGAATGAAGATAGGTTCTAACATGGTACGAGCGATGCTTGCTTTAGACAAGGAACGCCTTCGGGCTGCAGACAGGGCTGTAAAGAGTCTAGAAATACAAGCAAGAGTAAACAGGAGGAGGAACAAGAGGAAGCTGGAGGAGGAGTTTGCAGATGATGAAGATAATCCATCCTATGGACCTGGAATGCACTAAAAAGTTAATCCAATCTTTGTCGCTCGATTCCCAAAACTTTTATTTTCTCATACTAATGACATGTTTTCTAAGGATCTTCCAAACATATTTGTTTCAAACTTTCAGTAAATGTTACACAGTACCTTCTGCATAATTTAACACAGCCTTTTTCCAAAAAACTGTATATTTTTGAATATATAAATAAAAAATTGCAAAAAATGTTGTGAATTTTCATTACAATTGAAAAAAAATCATCTTTAATAACTGAACCAAAATTTTGTAAAATCCCTGTGTTAAGTTGTAGCCCATATTCCAATAAATAATCTGTAAAAAGTTCAACTTCCTACCTCAAATACTTTGTGAGAAAAGATGTAATTTATAAGCGTTATTTTAACATTGCAAGTATAGGGCGTTCCGGAGCCCCTTAAAGAACTTGTGGAGTGGCGGCCGAACCACCCCGCGAGGTGTCTCCCGGCCACTAAAGCCATACTCTCATTATTATTGTTACAGAAGACGTAACAGATCTCAGAAAACGATCGACAAACAAATGCGATTTGTAATTACGAAGACCGCTGCGTAATACTTTTTATATATGGGATGTAGATGGTGTTTTTCTACCGACTAGGTGCGGTAACGCTTAAGTGGTGATCATTTGCATGCAGAGCACTTCTTGTCTGTCTGACGTTTGTTGCATAGCGTCGTTTTGATCTCTGTTTCAACTGTCAGCGGTGTATATCGGGTGGTCTGTCTTATTTGCCTCACGTTTTATAGAGGTCGCTTTTCCTTACCTGTATTAAGTGGCTGCTTCTTCGCATCCATTACTCCAAGTAGCTTGCAGGCCTCAGTTAAACACTTTCCTGCGAAACGCTCCGCTCCGAGGATTTCTTCTCTCACTAGACAGTAGAGCTATCCGCCTTGCCGCAGTGGTAACAGCGGTTCCCCTCAGATCACCGACGTTAAGCGCTGTTGGGCTTGGGCTAGTACATTGATGGGTGACTATTCGGGTCTGCCGAGTGCTATTGGCAAGTGGGCTGCTCTCAGCTCTAGTGAGTGCAGCTGAGGAGATACTTGACAGAAGTAGCGGCGCCGGTTATGAAAACTGACAGCGACAGGGAGAGCGATCTGCTCACCACATGTCCCTCCATACCCGCATAATGTGACGTCTATCGGTTGAGGATGACACGGCGGTCGGTCGGTACCACGGGGCATTCCAAGTCCTCTTCGGACGGGAGGAGGGGAGGGGCGAAGACAGACAGGGAGCACACTGCAGATAGAAGGCTAGTTTACACGGAGACACTAAGTTGCGAATCTCGCTCCTTGAAACCACCGTTGCGAAACTAGTTTCTTAAGTATTTGCCTACTCGACCATAGCGTACTCTGCTGTTACTGCATTTTCTGAGTACCAGAACGCCACTGTCGTCTCTGAAATAAAAATTGTTGCAGTTACATTGCTGAAATCTGTACAAAATAAAAAGAACAAGTGTGTCTGACTGCGTGACTGGATAAAGAGAGTTCTCAGTAAAAGAAATTTTGGTAGATTGTTCCAGATGGTTCATCTGAAGCCTAATACATCAGACCAAATCACTCATCTTAACACATTTGAAGACACTATAATGAAAAAAGCATACCCAGTAATGTGGGAAGCATTAACGGCGGTGAACACGCAGCGTAGTTATTTTAAATTATTTTGGCAAGCGGCAATTTTCATTCCTTGTCCTTTTGGCATCAAAATTCACAATTTCCAAATTTGTTATAGATGTTTGTGACGTCACCTGTTTGGGGAAGTTTCTTATTTTCGACTGCCGGACATAAAGCGTTTCGCTTGCTACATATTAAGTTTTCCATGTTCGCCGTTAACTCCACATTGAATCCTTTGAGTGGCTATCGAATATGAGCGTCTTACAGTGTAGTCAGTACTCTTCAGGGCGGCTTCATATTGTCTCAAGAACAACAGAAGTTTCCCATATCAGAAAGAGAGCATCAGTTGAAGTACTGCGTTGATCTTTGTTGTTGTAATGATTATCATTAACATCCCACAGGCGCCATAGTATAGCGTAACAGACTAAAAACCAAACATTCTCTGTTCCTTAGTGGAAGTCGCATTCATTGATAAACTAGTTAACCTAGAACATGTGTCGTAACAGTTGGAATGTCCTGAAATAGAGCAGTTTTGCCATTGACTTTCGCAACGACAGTTGGAATGTCGTGAAATAGAACAGTTTTGCCAGTGACTTTCGCCACTGCTGACCGCACATGAGCAGTGGCTAGCAGTACAGTTGTGAAACTTAGTTTCGCGCTGTGGAGTTACCACGTCAACTACAATTTAGAAACAAAAATAGGTGCGGCGAAATTACAAGTAACACCGAGTCCAGCCAACACACTTGAGAAACCTTTCACTTTCTTTCCCCTTCACATCTCCGACTCTCTCCGGTGTTTCACTTGTCGCCGACGGTGTAAACACGAAGCAGATTCGCGCCTCTTCCTCTGAGTTCCACATACCGCTACAAAGGAAGCCCCCGTCGTCGTGGAAACAGCGAACGGACGCAACAGGCTTTGTCGCCGGCGCGCAAGAAGCCAGCCTGAGCCCGGAAGATAAATGTGGACCGCGGGCGGCGCAGTCGGAAAATAAGAGGCCCGCGACGAGAGGTGAGGTGAGCTGGTGGGGTGATAGGCGAACGGCGCGGGTGAGGGGGGGAGGGGCGGGGGCAGCCAGTGGCCCCGCGACAAAGGACTGCAATAAACCAGGCTCGGCGCAGGCGCACGAGACGTCTCCCGTCTGAGCCGGCCGTCGCTTTCCGTGCTTGCGGCCCAAACGTTCCGTCTGGCATCGGTATTTCCAGTAGGATGATGACGATGATGATGATAATTAGAGTTTTACGGCGCACAACAACGAGGTTATCAGCGCCCGTTACCAAAAGAAATGTTGACGAGTGCAGCCAAGATCCGTTAAACAAGGATCAATTAAGAGCCGATCTTTGCGAGAATTGTGAATGTTGAAATTTCTAGATTGGACACAGCACATCAAAACAGGTAGATGAATCTAAAAATAAAACAGCAATACAAAACATGTAAAAATAATTAACGGTGGCTGAGTGACCACTTACAAATAATGGGTGACCAAACCACTTTACAGCACATTAAGACCTCAATCCCAATATTTTGGGAAGAAGTCCAGACATCACACAAAAACGTAAAACTCTAGCGACACTCGCCTCATTATTAGTTAAAATAGAGGGCAGGTCTGGTGGGAAACTGAAATCTTCCCTCAAACCTGCATATAAAACACACTCAGTTAAAATATGTCGTATCGACAGCTGTGTCCCACATGTCTGACACGTTGGTGCTCCTCACGACGTAACAGAAAACCATGTGTCAACGGACAATGTCCTATTCGAAGCCGTGTAAGGGCTACTTCCTCAGCTCGTCGTTGTCGGAAGGAGGTGAGCCACGGTCGGACAGAATCCTTCACCGCTCGCAACTTATTATCCCTCACTTCCAGCCACTGAGCCTCCCACCTTCCGAGTCACGAATGAGGTTGTTGCCTGCATGGGGACGGAACAGCGAGCAGGAGGTGGGATGGAGCAAGCCTCTTTGGCAGCCGCGCCCTCAAGTTCATTTCCAGGAATCCCTATGTGCCCTGGAACCCAGCAGAAAATTACATCCTTACCCTGCTGTTGCAAGAGCAGGAGTGCGTCCTGCACTTCTTGCACCATCCGATCTGCTGGGTACATCTGTTCAAGAGCGTGTAGAGCACTTCGGGAATCGGAGCAGATGATGAATTTCGTGCCATGATGTCGTCGCATATGTTCAAAATGTTCAAATGTGAGTGAAATCTTACGGGACTTAACTGCCAAGGTCATCAGTCCCTAAGCTTACACACTACTTAACTTAAATTATCCTAACGACAAACACACACACCCATGCCCGAGGG
This sequence comes from Schistocerca cancellata, assembly GCF_023864275.1. NCBI lineage: Eukaryota > Metazoa > Arthropoda > Insecta > Orthoptera > Acrididae > Schistocerca > Schistocerca cancellata. Next base: position 183,781,291 of record NC_064627.1, on the reverse strand, counting down.
AGGACTCGAACCTCCGCCGGGACCAGCCGCACAGTCCATGACTGCAGCGCCTCAGACCGCTCGGCTAATCCCACGCGGCGTCGCATATGTTCTAATGCTCGCAGAATGGCAATCCAGTAGGAGTGTGGACGTCAATGCGAGATGCTTTTAATAGTTTCCACAATGTAACATTGTCTCAAAATACGGTAGAAAACCCAAAGAGCTTCTGGTCGTATGTAAAGTACACCAGTGTCAAAAAACGGTCAATACCATCACTGAGCGATAGCGATGGAAATGTTACCGATGATGGTGCCACCAAAGCTGAGTTACTAAATACAGTTTTCCGTAATTCCTTCACGAAAGAAGATTAAGTAAATGTTCCAGAACTCGAAACCAGAACAGCGGTTAGCATGAGTGACATAAAAGTAGATATCTTAGGTCTTGCGAAACAACTCAAATCACTTGAGAAAGGCAAGTCTTCCGGTCCAGATGGTACACCAATCAGGTTCCTTTCAGAGCATGCAGACACAAAAGTGCCTTTCTTAGCAATCATATACAACCGCTCACTGGACGAAAGATCTGTTCCTAAAGACTGGAAAATAGCACAGGTCATACCAATATTCAAGAAAGGAAATAGGATAGAATTGAAAGGAGAATCAGCATTGGCCGAATTTTTTTATTTTTATTTTATAATCCGCAAAATCGATTTTCGGTCACTTAGTGACCATCCTCCGTGCTAGAAGTTGAAAATTTCACATAACTATCAGAGAGTATAAAACAGAAAATCACAACTACACCTGCGTATGAACATAACGGTTGGTAGGAACATACATGTAATATACAATTAAAATTGGAATGCGCTGGTGTCAACAAGCTTAGAGTGATCACATAAACTGAGGCCGCTGTTTACATGCACCTGTTCAGCAGGCCTCAATTTATGTCATCGCTCTAAGCTTGTTGATACCAGTGCCTTCCAATTTCAATTTTATATTACAGGTATGTTCCTACCAACTGTTATGTTCATACGCAGGTGTAGTTGTGATTTTCTGTTTTATACTCTCTGATCGTTATGTGAAATTTTTAACTTCTAGCACTGAGGATGGTCACTAAGTGACCGAAAATCGATTTTGCGGACAATAAAACAAAAAAACACGCCCAATGCTGATTCTCCTTCCAATTCTATCCACTATTTTGTCGTGGTGCACAGAACACTCCATGGAGTCGCCACTCAAAGATATAGGAGTAAACCATTGAATTACAGACCCATATCTCTGACCTCAATTTGCAGTAGGATTTTGAAGCATATACTGTACTCGAACATTATGAATCACCTTGAAGGAAATGACTTATTGATACATAACCAACACGGATTCAGAAAATATCGTTCTTGTGCATCACATGAAGTAATGAGTGCTGTCGAAAAAGGATCTCAGATCGATTCCATATTCTTCGATTTCCAGAAGGCTTTTGATACCGTTCCTCACAAGCGACTATTAATCAAATTGCTTGCATATGGAGTAACGTCTCAGTTTTGTGTTTGAATTCGTTATTTCCTCTCAGAGAGGTCACAGTTCGTAGTGATAGACGGTAAATCAGACGGTAGAACAGAAGTGATATCTGGCGTTCCGCAAGGTAGTGCCATAGGCCCTCTGCTGTTACTGATTTACGTAAATGATCTAGGCGATGATCTGAGCAGCCCCCTTAGATTGTTTGCAGATGACGCTGTAATTTACCGTCTAGTAAAATCATCAGACGCTCAACTCCAATTACAAAATGCTCTAAAGAGAATTTCTGTATGGTGCTAAAAGTGGCAATTGGCACTAAACAAAGAAAAGTGCGAGGTCATCCACATGGGTACTAAAAGAAATCCGATAAATTTTGCGCATACGATAAATCGCACAAATGTAAGGGCTGTCAATTCCACTAAATACCTAGGAATTACAATTACGAGCAACTTAAATTGGAAAGACCACGTAGATAATATTGCGCTTTGTTGGCAGAACACTTAGAAGATGCAACAAATCCACTAAACAGACACCCTACATTACACTTGTCCGTTCTCTGCTGGAATATTGCTGCGCGGTGTGGGATCCTTACCAGGTAGGATTGACGGATGACGTCGAAAAAGTGCAAAGAAGGGCAGCCCGTTTCGTGTTATCGCGCAATAGGGGTAGAGTGTCACTGATATGATACGCGAGTTGGGGTGGCAGTCACTGAACCAAAGGCGGTTTTCTTTGCGGCGAGGTGTATTTACGAAATTTCAATCATCAACTTCCTCTTCCGAATGCGAAAATATTTTGTTGACACCCATCTAAGTAGGAAGAAATTGGCATCATAATAAGAGAAATCAGAGCTCGAACGGAAATTTTTAGGTGTTTCTCTTTCCCAAGCGCCATTCGAGTGTGGAATGGTAGAGAAGTATTACGAAAATGGTTCGATGAACCCTCTGCTAGGCACTTCAGTGTGAATTGCAGAGTAACCAAGTAGACGTTGATGTAGAATGTCTGAAATCTTTCAGGTTTTCATTTTCAGTATATACAGGGTATTTATTTGCACCATGTACAAACTTTACGGATTGATCGGTGAGAGGACACGAAACAAAAAGAGTCCAATGAACTTCGTTCAAAAATGTATGTTCTCCTTGCTAGAGACTATTTATTCAATCATACTTTTTTATATAGACTGCAGCCTAATACGTGCTGTACCATACAGCCACAGTCACAGTAAGCATGGTTTCTTCCTATAGCGTAGTAATGTTCTCATACGTCATGCCCTCTCCTGTTATGTAGTATCCCAGTCACTTCTCTTGCCTTGTGGTGATTTGATACAGCGTTGTACACTATGGTATCCGTATTCGAGTCGAGGGCTTGCCGACATGATGTTTACTTACGGAGAGGCAAATGGCAACGGGCGGAGGGTAGGAAGGTTGTATCAGGAGACATATCCCTGCCGTCAACTACCACAGCATTCAAATGTTTTGCCACAGTGTTTGGCCGCTTGAGTGAGACTAGGTCGTTTCAGTAACCAGGAAATCATGAAGGACGTATCCGAAATGTTCGGACACGAGACTTGGTGGAAAATGTGGTTAGCACTGTGGAAGGCGACCGCCGTGTCAGTACATCTACATCTACATCTACATTTATACTCCGCAAGCCACCCAACGGTGTGTGGCGGAGGGCACTTCACGTGCCACTGTCATTACCTCCCTTTCCTGTTCCAGTCGCGTATGGTTCGCGGGAAGAACGACTGTCTGAAAGTCTCCGTGCGCGCTCTAATCTCTCTAATTTTACATTCGTGATCTCCTTGGGAGATATAAGTAGGGGGAAGCAATATATTCGATACCTCATTCAGAAACGCACCCTCTCGAAACCTGGCGAGCAAGCTACACCGCGATGCAGAGCGCCTCTCTTGCAGAGTCTGCCACTTGAGTTTGTTTAACATCTCCGTAACGCTATCACGGTTACCAAATAACCCTGTGACGAAACGCGCCGCTCTTCTTTGGATCTTCTCTATCTCCTCCGTCAACCCGATCTGGTACGGATCCCACACTGATGAGCAATACTCAAGTATAGGTTGAACGAGTGTTTTGTAAGCCACCTCCTTTGTTGATGGGCTACATTTTCTAAGGACTCTCCCAATGAATCTCAACCTGGTACCCACCTTACCAACAATTAATTTTATATGATCATTCCACTTCAAATCGTTCCGCACGCATACTCCCAGATATTTTACAGAAGTAACTGCTACCAGTGTTTGTTCCGCTATCATATAATCATACAATAAAGGATCCTTCTTTCTATGTATTCTCAATACATTACATTTGTCTATGTTAAGGGTCAGTTGCCACTCCCTGCACCAAGTGCCTATCCGCTGCAGATCTTCCTGCATTTCGCTACAATTTTCTAATGCTGCAACTTCTCTGTATACTACAGCATCATCCGCGAAAAGCCGCATGGAACTTCCGACACTATCTACTAGGTCATTTATATATATTGTGAAAAGCAATGGTCCCATAACACTCCCCTGTGGCACGCCAGAGGTTACTTTAACGTCTGTAGACGTCTCTCCATTGATAACAACATGCTGTGTTCTGTTTGCTAAAAACTCTTCAATCCAGCCACACAGCTGGTCTGATATTCCGTAGGTACCAGGCAGTTGGCTGGCCCTTCAGTACAGGGTAATCTAGACGACCACGCGGAACATTCTCCATGACAATTTTTACTACCCTTATCACTAGAGACAGACTTTCCACATCGGGAGTAGTTTTATCACTGGTTTCTTCGCCAGGTAACCAAGATTCCGGGATCTGCGTCATCCAACCTATTCACAGATGAGGCGACCTTTACGCAGAGTGGTATCTTCAACTTTCGTAACAGTCAACTGTGGGAATCCCCATCGTAAGGTGACAGCAAATCATCAGCATCGATGCAGCCGGAATGTGTGGGCGGGGATAATGGGCGTCTTTATTTTGGGACTCTATTTTCCTTCCGTGTCTCCTGACAGAGCGGAACTAGCGACTCTTCTTGCTGGTGACTCTGCTTCCCCTGCTGGAAGAAGTGCCATTGATGATTTGAAGGGTAATGTGACTGGTACATGACGGTGCTCCAGTCCACTTCGCCGTTAACGTCCAGACGCATCTCAATTGTGTTTTCCCTGGTCGATGGATCCAGTTGGGGTCCAGTTGCACGGCCTGCTCGTTCGCCGGATCTCAACCTATGCGATTTCTGTTTATGGGGCCATCTGAGAAGTATCGTGTATGCAGAGAACATTACAGATGTGAACACATAGGTGCAGCGTATTCATGCTGCCTTTGACCCTGTTCGGATGCTGCCTGGCCCATGCGAACGTGAGAGGCAGAGCATGCTACAGTGCGTACACACATGCGTCGAGGCACATAAAAACTATTTTCAACACATACTGTAACTGTGGCTGCACGGTACAGTGCGTGTTAGACCGCAGTCTCCGTAACAATGTATGATTGAATAAATGGTCTCCAAGCACAGCTGCGATTTGTTTCTGCAGGGATAGACCCGGCCGTGACTTCCTGACACGAGGGCTTCCACTATGCTTCCACTCCATAGATTCGAGCTTTTTCTGGAGTCTCGTGGAAACACGACGTCTCGTTGACGGCGACCAGACCCTCAAAGAAATCTATCGGATTCGTATTGCAGTAGTGGACCACCTGCTGGCATACCTCCGCATGCTTCAGTTTCAGCGCAGAGGTGAGGGAATCGATCATCCATTGTGCACACGTGTTCTTCATCTTCAAATCCACATGGAGGGTGGTGTGGAGTGTTCCCCGTGATAGATCTGTTGTCTTTCTCTAGTTCATCAAACGTGATTCGTCTGGGCCTGATTTTCAAGTCACTGAGAAATTTTCTGGTTTTTGTGTAGTTACTGTGCACTATGGGACTTAACTTCTGAGGTCATCAGTCCCCTAGACTTAGAACTACTTAAACCTAACTAACCTAAGGACATCACACACGTCCATTCCCGAGGCAGGATTCGAACCTGCGACCGTAGCGGTCGCGCGGTTCCAGACTGTAGCGCCTAGAACCGCTCGGCCACCCCGGCCGGCTCGAGCTGCTGCTATGCAGGAGTTGCAGGGGGAGTGGAAACCAATAGTGAAAGAACTAAATAAAAAAAATGTTCGAATATGGCGTAGACTATCTAAGCAAAATGAATCATTTAGTTCAAAGTCGCTTCGTGACCACGCTCTCTTGGAGGAAAACATTTTATCTCATTGTGTTTCGTATAACAACAACACTGTATTTGATACCCAGAATTAATAACGGCAACGAACTACGATGACAATCACTCATTTAAAATTACACCAACCATCATGCCTCGATCCTCTCATAATGTCAGTTAAGAATATAACGTTGATTTGTACACTAATATATTGCACTCGTTTGTTGCGGGTGTACAATGGCATCAGAGAGAAAGATGGTTGTAGTGTCCTTGGACAGTGTGTTAAATGCACCGTGTAGGATGGATAAACTTTTGAAAAACGATTTTGTTGAAGCATTTCCTGTCAGGAGATTAAAACTGCCGGAGAGGGAGTGCCAGTCCCACGAGGTATACAGGCAAATTTCTTGGAAATCTGGAACGTAGCAGAAGAGGTACTGGCGGAAATGTAGCTATGAGGGCAAGTCGTGAGCCGTACTTGGGTTGCTCAGTCGGTAGAGCACTTGACCGCGAAGGACACAAGTCACTAGTACGAGTCCCGCTCCGACACAGTTTTAATCTGCCATTATGTTTCAAACCAGCACACATTCCTCTACAGAGTGAAAATTCATGCTGTATTTGGAAGTATTCCAGGATGCTCAGCCGTAGGGGGTAAACGATACAAATCACTGGCTGCAAACTGTCAATAACGCTGGCTATGGTATGATTTATGGTAAAGAAACTCGCTGTTTCTTCGTCTGCAGACATCATGGTGGATGTAGTCAGTGACAGAAAGATGCTTTTGCAGGAAAAAGAGAAACACTATGCAGCTAGAACCGCATCGACGACTGGCCGCACACTGCTTGTCTAACGTGCGCGCAACTTTGTCCGCAGTGGTTTATTCGCCGAAGGCTGGTCGTGAGACAAAATACTGGCCGGACGAGCAGTTGGCATCAGTCAGCTGAGTGTACGCCGCACAGTCCTCTTCCATGCAAAGTTGGCCGCATTCGACAAGCCGAAAGCGTGGCAGTGGCTGTGGCCGCGCTGGTGCGTCACCACAAAAAGATGCTCCTTCCTGCAGGGACTTCCCATAAATTTCTTTCCTACTGATGTTTTGAAACACCGGCATGATGCGAAATCAGAAGCCCTTGGGCTAGCCTATCCGGTGACAGCGTCAATCTACTTAACGACGATTAGGTGAAAACCAGCTCATATTACCCAGGCACAACTCAAGCTTTTTTTCTCCGGATCCCAGAAACAGATCCTGACGTACACAACAGCCACAGGACAGACAAAAACGTGAAGCCGGAAAATTATATGTTACAGTGTGACCAATTTAGTCCCTAACTGCAGTTCTACAGTTAGATGACAAGAGTCATCTGATTGCGGTATGCACATAGGCAGATGGTGGTAGTATCGTGTACGCAAAGTACAGCAGGCACTGACAGAGTTGTCATTTGTACTCAGATCATTAATATGAAAAACTTCCCGACGTGATTACGGCCGCACCAAAGGAATTAACAGACTGTGAACGCGGAATGGTAGTTTGAGGTAGACGCATGGGACATTTCATTTCGGAAATCGTTTCCGAGTTCAGTATTCCGAGATACACGATGTCAAGAGTGTGCCGAGAATACCAAATTTCAGGCATTATCGGTCAGCCGGCCGCGGTGGTCTAGCGGTTCTGGCGCTGCAGTCCGGAACCGCGGGATTGCTATTGTCGCAGGTTCGAATCCTGCCTCGGGCATGGGTGTGTGTGATGTCCTTAGGTTAGTTAGGTTTAAGTAGTTCTAAGTTCTAGGGGACTTATGACCTAAGATGTTGAGTCCCATAGTGCTCAGAGCCATTTGAACCATTGTCGGTCACCATGGGCAACGCTGTGGCCGGCGGCCTTCACTTAACGACCGACAGCGGCGATTGCGTAGAGCTGTCGGTGCTAACAGACAAGCAACACTGTTTAAAATAACCGCAGATACCAATGTGGGACGTTAGGATAGTGCGGGCTATTTTTGACATTAAAGGGCTGTAGCAGCAGCCTACTGACGAGACTGCCCTTGCTGACAACAGCACGACATCACGTGCAGCGCCTTTTCTGGGTTCGTGACCGTATCGGTCGGACGCTAGACGACTGGAAAACTGTGGCCTGATCAGTTGAGTCCAGATTTCTATTGATAAGAGTGATGGTAGTGTTTGAGTGTGGCGCAGATCCCACGACACCATTGACCCAAGTTGTCAACAAGGCACTATACAAACTGGTGGTGACTCCATGATGGTGGGGGCTGTATTGCCATGGGCAGGAATGCTCCACTCGAACAGACCACTGACTTTAAATGGTTGTATTCGACTACTACGAGACTATTTTCAGCCATAACGAACTTCATATTCCCAAACAAGAATGCAAATTTTATGGATAACAATGCGCAACGCCACTGGGCCACAACAGTTCGTGATTGGTTTGAAGAACATTCTGAACAATTGCAGAAAATGATTTGGCAACCCAGGTCGCCGGACATGAATCCCATGTATGGGACAAACTCGAGAGGTCGGTTTGTACACAAAATCCTGTACTAGCAACACTTTCATAATTACGGACGACTATAGACACAGCATGGTTCAGTATTTCTGAAGGGGACTTCAGACGACTCGTTGAGTCCACGCAACGTCCGAGTTGCTGCACTACGTCAGGCAAAAGGAGGTCCAACAGGATACTATGAGGTATCCCATGATTTTTGTCACCTGGGTCTATGGTTCGCTGTGCTGAGGTATACTACCGAAACAGCAGTGAACAGGTATCCTCGGACAGTCAGCGTGTACTGCTTGTGGAACGGCAGCGGTCTGCGTCTTCAAAGCTGGATGTAGCAGACGTCTTCCACGGACAGTAGCACCCCTTGCCTCTGCACCCCGAGTCCCTAAACAGCTTACCGTCCACCTCCCTGCATTATTCAGACGCCAGGTCGTGTGAGCAGGGCCGGGTAAAGAGCTCAGGCACGCCGGGGAAAGCTTCCTCTCCCTCTTTTCAGACCCCCTCCCCTTTCTCCCTCTGCGCCCTCTGAGAGCGCCGCCCTGACCGGCGGATTGTCCGACTGTATAAACAACCAATCATGGAGAAGGGGGATCGATGGCCGGCGGGCGAGTGCCGCAGAGCGTCCCGGCGGGCCAGCTGCCGTCCCCCAGGTGACGTCACGGTATTCAGGTCGCGTTGGGCAAACACTGGCGCGGCGCTTCTCCCGTCTCTTCTGTCGCTGCCAGAGTGCCTTCCGCTCACTGAGATAGGCCTCGCCCAGCCACTCACGTGTGCACGTATAGAAACCAGCAGCAGCAGGTGACAAAGATAAAATACAGACGGAAGCTGAAAATGTAACACTATGAAGCACCACTCACATACACTGAAGAGCCAAAAAAACTGATGCACCTGCCTAATATTGTGTAGGTCCCCGCGAGCACACAGAAATGCCGAAACACGACTCAAATGCTGTATGAAGTACTGCTGGAGGGAACTGACACCCAGAATCCTGCAAGGCTGTCCATAAATCCGTAAGAGTACGAGGGGGTGGATATCTCTTCTGAACAGCACGTTGCAAGGCATCCCACATATTCTCAATAATATTCATGTATGTGGAGTTTGGAGCCCAGCGGAAGTGTTTAAACTCAGAAGAGTGTTCCTGGAGTACCTTTGTAACAATGCTGGACGAGTGGAGTGTCGCATTGTCCTGTCGGAATTGCGAAAGTCCGTCGGAATGCACAATGGAGATGAATCGATGCAGGTGATCAGACGGGATGCTTACGTATGTGTCACCTGTCAGAGTCGTATATCGACGTATCACGGGTCCCGTATCTCTCCAGCTGCACACGCCCCACACCATTCCAGAGACTCCACCAGCTTAACAGTTCCCTCCTGACATGCAGGGTCCATGGATTCAGGACGTTGTCTCCACACCCGTATGTATGTATATATGTATGTATGTATGTTTACCGGGGAACTAGAAACGACAGAGAGTCTCCGTCCCCACCGCAGCCGCAATGGTCCACAACCCCACGACGACTACCGCAGTCCACTTCACCCCATCGTCGCCCCACACCGAACCCAGGGTTATTGTGCGTTTCGGCCTCCGATGGAAACTCCAGGGAACGTCTCACACCAGACGAGTGTAACCCATGTGTTTGCGTGGTAATGGTGGTGTACGCGTACGTGGAGTTCTTGTTTGCGCAGCAATCGCCGACATAGTGTAACAGAGGCGGAATAAGGGGAACCAGACCGCATTCGCCAAGGCAGATTGATAGCCGCCTAAAAACCATCCACAGACTGGCCGGTTCACCGGACCTCGACACAAATCCGCCGGGCGGATTCGTGCCGGGGACCAGGCGCTCCTTCCCGCCCGGAAAGACGTGTGTTAGGCCGCACGGCCAACCGGACGGGTCTCCACACCCGTAGACGTCCATCCGCTCGATACAATTAGAAACGAGACACGTCTGACCAAGCAGAATGTTATCAGTCTTCAAAAGTCCTATCTCGGTGTTGACGGGCCCAGGCGAGGTGTAAGGCTTCCTTGTCGTGCAGTCATCAAGGATATACGAGTCCATATCGATAATATTTCGTTGAATGGTTCGTACGCTGGCACTTGTTGATGGCCCAGCACTGAAATCTGCAGCAGTTTGGGGAAGGGTTCCACTTCTGTCACATTGAACGATTACCTTCAGTCGTCGTTAGTTCCGTTCTCGCAGGATCTTTTTCCGGCTGCAGCGGCGATGTCGTAGATTTGATGTTTTATCGGATTCCTGATATTCACGGTACACTCATGAAATGGTCTTAGGGGAAAATCCCCATTTCAGAGCTACCTTGGAGATGCTGTGTCCCATCGCTCGTGCGCCGACTATAACACCACGTTCAAACTCACCTAAATCTTGATAACCTGCCATTGCAGCATCAGAAACCGATCTAACAACTGCTTCAGACAATTGTTGTCTTATATAGGTCGACCGTAGCGCCGTATTCTGCCTGTTTACGTATCTCTGTATTTGAATACGCATGCCTATATCACTTTCTTTGGCGCTTCAGTGTATACCGACCTTTGTGGAGATATTCGTCACGTTACTGAAACAAATGAACAAGCTTTATAATTATAAATTAAAGGCACAATACTCTATACGTTCTACAATATTAATTTTGTTTTGTTAACCACTTTTCGGCTAAAAAGGCCATCTTGACGTTTTAACTGACTATTATCATCAAAGAAGGTGCAATATTCGTGAACAACACTGAGAAAGATGTTACACATCAAGAATGAGTTACGAACAAACCATAAATGACATGTATGTCAGTAAATTAGCAATGAAAGAAAAATATTAAACGGAAGACAGACACATAAGAACCAGAGAAAAGTTAACACTAAACTCGATAAACTGTGCCAAAAATGACTCTGAGCTCTATGGGTCTTAACTTCTGAGGTCATCAGTCCCCTAGAAGTTAGAACTACTTAAACCTAACTAACCTACGGACATCACACACATCCAAGCCCGGGGCAGGATTCGAATTTGCGACCATAGCGGTCGTGCGGCTGCAGACTGTAGCGCCTAGAACCGCTCGACCACTGTGGTCGGCAAACAGTGCCCATCTAACAATTTACTGCCCTCAAGACCTTCCAATTCATATAGTCTTAAGATCCTCCTCCAGACCGACTGATATAACGCACTCGAATATGGCATAATGGAAAGAACAACAAGAAAGTTGACCTTAAAAGAGAATGGTTCAGTAGGTGCAATGCTGCAACAGTGAAATATCAAGGTGGTCATCATCCATATGCCATTCTACCAGGAGCTGATCTGAAAAGAAATAAGTGGATAAAACTGAACAGGGTAAGAACCGGGCACGCCCGGTGCAATGCTATGATGCACAAGTGGGGACTCCGAAACTCTCTAGCCCCTATTGTCGGGCTCAACAGTTCAGCATATTTCCAGAGATTGCCCTCAGAGAAAGTACCCAGTACCATTCAGTGACTTTGTTAATGCTGCTACCTCTGCTCTCAACTGGCTTCATTCACTAGATATTCAACTCTGATTAACGTATCTGTTTCAGTTGTAGTACTGACTTTCCAGTTTAAATGTTCTCCTCTTAGTATAAATGAATTACTAGTTTTCAAAATTTAAAGATATTAGCTTTGCGCCTAAATCCATGAATGTATAATTGTCAACTACATGTATCTTTTAATATTTGCTGTTGTTGCCATATGATAAATAAATAAATTTATTAAATTAAAAGTGCCAAGAAAATGAAATCAGTGCGTTACAAGTGTACTGAAATACTACATGGGAAGCTATTACGTATGGAAGACGATACAGAAACAGGGTAGGACAGAAATAACTATAGTAACGTCAGAATATACGGAGTAGAAAGGCAGTCAGAGGAAAACAAATAAATACAGGGACAATGGAGGAATAGAATAGACCAGTAGCGTAATAAGCGTTGGAAAACTGTGAAGACTCAGTGAAGTATAGAAGAGAGGAAAAATCAGTTGTGTTTCGTCATTTAATATTAAATCAGGATTGTGGGACAGATGTCTGTTGATTTCCAGGGCTACAAACATATTACGTTTTTGGACTGTTGCAATGAATCCCCACGTCAGTAAACGACAGCTAGAACAGGAGATTTGGGTTCCCAACCCCATTGCACAATGAACTCTAACAAATCAGTAGTTACATCCATACACTTACACCAAGAATTGCGAGGGCATTATTTCCAAAACAGTGAATAGTTCTGTCAGTGAAAACTGCAGCAAAATCTTCGTCAACTGGAAGTTCTTCTTTGGTATTCTCAAAGGAGAGATAAATACGAAGAATACGCATTACTGGTCCAGCGGAAACTCACAATGGCTTAGACATAAGGGACATAAACGTTATGGAGGACTGATGTCTTGTGTCTACTACTTGGTACTAAATTACTGACCCTTACTTAAACAATAGCAACCTAAACGTCAGGGAATGTCCAATTTTGTCAGACGAATTCTTCGTCGTCCTCCGGAAGATATGTATTTAAACATGTCTTCAAGAGAGGTAGTGGATTAATTAATCAGGATACAGGGTTCCTTTGTTACAAAGGATGCGTTGCTGTTCACGTCTTCGTATGAAATTTAGAGGCAATAATACTGGTTAATGTCTTCCTGATACCTGAACAATATTTACTCCATAAATTTTTCTGGACAGAAAGTTATGTTTAGTGGTCAAGAGAAATGGAATACGCTGCATGCAATATTTTTCGTTTTCCCTTCCGTGTCCCACCCCATCATCATCCCTTACTGTGCTGAGTATGTCCCAGTCTCATAGTATTTTCTATTGTAAATAATAAGCCATGTGCGTACCAAATATGGTAGAAACTGCTCCAAGTTTCCTAGATTTATGCATTACATGACATTCTTTCCGACCCTCTACTCCTGCGGTGAAATGTCATCGAGATTGTTGCTAACTTTCCAAAGGATGTCAAAAACTGTGCATTCGACACAATTATCGTTCGCTGTCGATTGCTGTTACGTTTCTACTACTTTTTTTCCGCAGTGTGACTGAAATTGCTCCTGGCGTTCCACAGCTAATTGCATCCGGAAAACAACATCTTTTAGTAAGTGTTGATCAAAGCTCCGGAAGACTTGCGCTTGCCAACAGTCATGCTACCCAACAACACATCGTGGTTATAATTAAATTTTCTCTGCTCAAGGGAGCACCTATGAAACAAGAATGATAGTAGGACAAAACAACTTTGGGGAGCTTTTGTAAGGACATAAGGAAAAGAAGAGGGTGACGTATCTCTTGAACTGTGTGTCGTGCAATGACGTATTTGTGTGGGTACATTCAGCGGCGAATGTGGAGACTGTCTGCGAAATACGTTGCGAATGGAGTTAGTAACAAAGGAGCAACAAGGTTAAACGTCATGCACAATACAGAAGTTTTTCACACATCTCCGTATTTATGACGTCATATCTTGTGAACTGTGTGTGGTACCACGACATAAATTTTTAGGCGCATTTAGCGGCGTAAGTGGAGAGTGTCTATGAAATTTAATGCGAATGGAGGTGGTAGGATAGAAGTAATAAATTTAAATGTCATCCATGCAGGCTGCGGCACTTTTCAAGATCTTGTTTATAATGTCATATCTCCTGAACTGTGTTAGGTAGGTGGTTCTTACCCCGACAGCGATTGTTACCAGACAGTAAGCAATGAACGTACCTGATTTTATTGATAACATGCTAGTGGTTTAAGAGGAGATGTGAAACATACACCCACACACCCTCATTTACACATCCAATTTTATACAATATCTGATCAAAAGTCTCCGTATACGCCAAATATTACGTTTTTCGAATTAGGTGCATTGTGCTGGCACCTACTGCCAGGTACTCCGTATCAGCGACCACGGTAGTCATTAGACATCGTGAGAGAGCACTACGGCGCACTCCGCGGAACTCACGGACTTCCAACATGATCAGGTGATTGGGTGTCAAATGGTTCAAATGGCTCAGAGCACTATCGGACTTAACATCTCAGGTCATCAGTCTCCTAGCACTTAGAACTACTTAAACCTAACTAAGCTAAGAACATCACACACTTCCATGCCCGAGGCAGGATTCGAACCGGCGACCGTAGCAGCAGCGCGGTTCCGAACTGAAGCGCCTAGAACCGCTCGGCCACAGTGGCCGGCGATAGGGTGTCATTTGCGTCACACGTCTGTACGCGAGATTTATACTCTCCTATATATCCCTAGGTCTACTCTTTCCCATGTGACAGTGAAGTGGTAACGTGAAGGGACACGTACACCACAAAAGAGTACAGGTCGACCTGGTCTGTTGACTGACAGAGACAATCGACAGTTGAAGCGGTCATAATGTGTAATATCCAGACCATCACACATAATTTCCAAACTGCATCAGGATCGCCTGCAAGTACTATAACACTTAGGCGGGAGGTGAGAAAACTTACATTTCATGGTCGAGCGGCTGCTCGTAAGCCACACATCACGCTGGTAAACGCCAAACGACGCCTCACTTCGTGTAAGGAGCGTAAGCATTGGGCGATTGAACAGCGGAAAAAACGTTGTGTGGAGTGACGAATCACGGTACACAGTGTGGCGATCCGATGGCAGGGTGTGGGTATGGAGAAGGCCCGCACGTCATCTGACAGCGTGTGTAGTGCCAACAGTAAAATTCGGAGGCGGCGATGTTATGGTGTTCTCCTATTTTTCATGGAGGGGGCTTGCACCCCTTGTTGTTTTGCGTGGCACTATCACAGCACAGGTCTACATTGATGTTTCAAGCACCTTCTTGCATCCTACTGTTGAATAGCAATTCGGGGATGGCGATTGCATCTTCCAAAACGATCGAGCACCTGTTCATAATGCACGGCCTGTGGCGGAATGGTTACACGACAATAACATCCCTCTAATGGACTGTCCTGCACAGAGTCCTGACCTGAATGCTTCCTTCTCCTCAGTGCAGCAATCCGTGAAGAATGGGCTGCCTTTGCCCAAGAAACCTTCCAGCAGCTGATTCAACGTAATCCTGCGAGAGTGGCAGCCGTTATCAAGGCTAAGGATGGGCGAACACCATATTGAATTCCAGCATTAACGATGGAGGGGGCCATGTAATTGTAAGATATTTTCAGCCAGGTGTCCGGATACTTTTGATCTCAAAGTGAGCGTAGGCATTTCTCTTCCGCATGTCCTTTGAAGTATTTCAAAAAAGTTACGTTGTTTTTTATGCGGCTTCTCTCAAGTAGCGAAAGTTCAATTAGAGCCACTCCGCATTTCTCGCTGTTTCACAAAAATGTGTGCAACTTGCCAATCCACGCATATAACACACTGCAGCGTCATTTATTCGCCGGAGCAGAAATGTGCGAGCTCTCGCGGGACAGAGTAACCGTACGTGTGACATCATAACGCGCCGGCGCTGCCTCCCTCGGGCAGAGCGTGCGCTGTCGGCAGGCCGAGATAACAGGGGGCGGTGGGGGATTAGCGGGCCACCAGCCGTGGTGCTGTGGTGCTGCGGTGCTGGCGGTGGTGTGGTCTGGTGGTGGCGGCGGCGGGGAGGCGGTGCTACATAATGCATAGGCGCCGCAGGGCTGCCGCAGCACGGATTCTACGCCCGGCGCCTGTCTCCCTATGCGTCTAATACCTACCTATACGCAAACGACGCAGTTCAAACAGCATTCACTCTGGCGTTAGTTCAGAAAAATACCACCTCCGCTATACCTCAGTTCATGTTGCTAAACGGCTAAACAAAATGGTCACGCACTCCGTGTTGCAGGTTGCCTATCTACAGGCTTCCACGGGCACCAAAACTTCATTTTCAGTATTTCATATACCCACTAACCGAATTTAAAAATTTAAAATGTTGCTGTTACCTACTCATTAAGAGGTACAATCTTACGTTAAAGGATTAACGCAATAAGTCAAGTATTAACGATATAAACTGCATATGTGCCATGAGGCATCTTGAATCACGGCGCGCACGGAATATAGGCCTATTGAAGCAGTATCTGAAAACTACACTACTGGCCATTAAAATTGCTACACCACGAAGATGACGTGCAACAGACGCGAAATTTAACCGATAGGAAGAAGATGCTGTGATATGCAAATGAGTAGCTTTTCAGAGCATTCACACGATTTTGGCGCCGGTGGCGACATCTACAACGTGCTGACATGAGGAGAGTTTCCAACCGATTTCTCATACGCAAATATCCGTTGACCGGCGTCGCCTGGTGAAACGTTGTTGTGATGCCTCCTATAAGGAGGAGAAATGCGTACCATAACGTTACCGATTTTGATAAAGGTCGGATTGTAGTCTCAGTCGAGATGACAGACATCTTATCCGTATGGCTGTAACGGATCGTGCAGCCACGTCTCGATCCCTGAGTCAACAAATGGCGACGTTAACAAGACAACAACCATCTGCACGAACAGTTCGACGACATTTGGAGCAGCATGGACTATCAGCTCGGAGACCATGGCTGCGGTTACCCTTGACGCTGAATCACAGACAGGAGCGCCTGCGATGGTGTACTCAACGACGAACCTGGGTGCACGAATGGCAAAACGTCATTTTTTTTGATAAATCCGCCGGCCGCTGTGGCCGAGCGGTTCTAGGCTCCGGCATGTATGTGTGTGATGTCCTTAGGTTAGTTAGGTTTAAGTAGTTCTAAGTTCTAGGGGAATGATGACCTCAGAAGTTAAGTCCCGTAGTGCTCAGAGCCATTTGAACCATTTTTTGGATAAATCCAGATTCTATTTACAGCATCATGACGGTCGCAGCCGTGTTTGGCGACGTCGCGGTGAACGCACATTGGAAGCGTGTATTCGTCATCGCCATACTGGCGTATCACCCGCCGTGATGGTATAGGGTGCCATTGGTTACACGTCTTGGTCCGCTCTATTTTCGCGTTGACGGCACTTTGAACAGTGGAAGCTACATTTCAGATGTGTTACGATCCGTGGCTCTACCCTTCATTCAGTCACTGCGGAACCCTACATTTCAGCAGGATAAAGCACGACCGCGTGTTGGAGGTCCTGTGCGGGCCTTTCTGGATAATGTTCGACTGCTGCCCTGGCCAGCACATTCTCCGGATCTCTCACCAACTGAAAACGTCTGGTCAATGGTGGCCGAGCAACTGGATCGTCACAATACGCCAGTCACTACTCTTGAACTGTGGTATCGTGTTGAAGCTGCATGGGCAGCTGTACCTGTACACGTCATCCGAGCTCTGTTTGACTCAATGCCCAGGGGTATCAAGGCCGTTATTACATCCAGAGGTGATTGTTCTGGGTACTGATTTCTCAGGATCTATGCACCCAAATTGCGTGAAAATGTAATCACATGTCAGTTCTAGTATAATATACTTGTCCAATGAATACCCGTTTATCATCGGCATTTCTTCTTGGTGTAGCAATTCTAATGGCCAGTAGTGTATTTACAGTGGAGTAGAGACACACAGCTTTGACCTTTCGTGCTGTCCTTCTTTGTACATGTTCAGTATCCCCTCTTAGTCCTACATGATACAGGCCCAACACACTTAAGCAATATTCTAGAACCCGTCCTAAGAGTAGTTTATAACCAACCTCCTTTATACACTGACTACATTTCCCTGGCCTTCCATCAACAAACCGAAGTCTGCCACCTAACTTACCTAGGACGGAGCCTATGTGATTGTTCCATTTCATACCTCTACAAATTATATTACACCTATGTAGCCGTAAGAGCTGATCGATTCCAGCTATTACTTATTGATACTGTAGTCATAGGATAATACGTTTTCCAGTTTTGTTAAGTGCACAAGTTTACATTTCTGAACATTTTAGGTATTTTTTCCATCGTCACATCGCTTTGAAATCTTATCAAGATCTGACTGAATAGTTGTGCAGCCTTTATCAGAGAGTGCTGTATTGTCGCCTACCGTATCGTCTTCGGGAAGTCTGAGGTTAGGTCATTAACGTACGAATGAAAAGAAATGGCGCAATCACGCTTCCCTCTGGCACACCTGCAGTTACTTCTACATCTGTCGATGATTCTCCATCCAAGATGCATGTTGCATCCTTCTTACCGAGAAAATCTCAAACCAGTCACAAATTTCGCTCAATACTTCATACGGACGAACTTTCGATAACACTGAGTTAGAAAATTTTCGGAATTCATGAGATACTACGTCATCTTGACCGCCTTGATCCATGGCTTTCAGGATGCCACGACAAAAAAAGCGTAAGTTAGGTTGCTTCTCTATTCTGTTATACTCCTTATTACTGCAAGTCTTCGAAGGACTCTAATGAAGAAGCTGACATAATTTTCTTGTTTTCATCCGATAATGTCATATGGAATTGTATTTTGGCGTAACTCACGTGTAAGCAGAAACGTCTTAATTGCACAAAAGAGTGCAATTAGAGTAGTCTTCGTTACTCACCTCTACCATCTAGTCGACAACTGCTTAAATAGATAAGGAATTTTAATACTACATCACAGTACGTACTGTCTCTCATGATCTCATGAAATTTATTGGTAATACCTCATTACAATTCAAGTGAAATAAGGACATGCATGATTACAACTCTAGAAGGGGAAAATTATCACCAATACTCTGTATTAAAATTGAGTATTTCAGAAAGATGTCTAACATTACTGCGAACTTACTCTTTGATTATTTATCCAGTGATATTAAATGCTTGGCAGATAGCAAGGCTAAATATCTGAGCATGTTGAACGAATTTCTTGTGCACAACACCTCCCTTTGCACACAGGATCTATTATTTAGAAACTTGTAAGTTATTTAATGCAGAACTATTACATATGATCGGTGTTAGTAAATTAAATTAAATTTTCTGTTAAGTGAATTCACATGTAACGTCTAGCATATGGCCTTTTATAATTTGGTGGACTCTTTTTCTTCCCTACGCTAACGCTTAGTTCCATTTTCGTCGAAGGAGGCATTAGAGAACATTATCGAATTGCATGCATGGAGAGCGTAAGCAGATGCACAGTCTGCTTTTTCGAGAATAAGATGAGCTTCTTAGTAGCGTGAAGGCGCAAAATGAAAGTTTGTATTAGGAAATCTGTAAAGGGTAAACTTAAAAATACTCTTGTTACTATTTTCTGATGTTCTTCCTCAAATGTTATATCAAAGACGTTTATCACGTAAACAAATGTTATACGTATTTCGAAAGTCTAAGTTTATTTACACGAGAAGTAATAACAATAACGCCTTCAGCCAAAATTGTTTCGTGTTTGATTGACTCACATGATAAAATTCAATAACTGCAGATCGAAAATTGTCTGGAGTACAGAGAATACTGATTCAACATTTGAGTTGGTTACGAAATGTTGGCGTTATTGTTTTATCTTGCCTTGAATCAAAAAAATTGTTTTTATTTAAGTAAAAAGTTTATCCTAAATGTCTTAACTAGGAGGTTATTGTAAACAACTGATTTTGCCTCAAAAAGGAGGTACCATCATGCAAAATAAAACTTTTAGCCATCACGGGAGTGGAACAATGCGACCTTGATTTAAAAAAAGGTTTTCAGAAGTGACAGTAACCAAACGAGCCTAATGGCACGTATAGGTAGCATAAATGTAATGTCGATGTCTATGTTTTGTTTGCAGTTGAAGTGTCTGTCCTTTTAAAACTAATGTTTGTGTATGATTTTATACTCAAATTCGTTCATGAAAAAATAATTTCTTATTTCGTCTTGTATTCAAAGTAAGCAAGAAAAGTTTCAAAACACATGCGCAATCAATGCCTTGCGGTAGCGTAGATACCGATACATTTTTATAGTCTTAGCTACTTACTGACATCGTTAAATAGTATTCAGTTGAATATGGTATTAAAACGAACACCGCAACACTGACAGGAGACATCATATATCTCCTAATAAAATAACCCAAAAATTTTGTTACGTTACACGCCACTGATGATACCTACTATGAATAATTGGAACATCTTTGCTTAAAAACAAAGAAACATTCAACGTAGCTTAATCAATATTTTGCAGTTGTGGACGTGATTGAAATGAGTTCTAAAGAAGTATGAATAATGATCCTTTACTCATAATTTTTGGTGCTTTTTTTAATCACATACTGTAGGTATTGAGACAAATGAATGAATAATTACCCATACCAGTAACATCGGAACATCTCCAGTTATTGTAGCCTTCTCATGTAAATAGTTAATGTTTCCAAATATGACACTCCGATTCGCTTTTTATTGTGATAGAACTTAAGCGTTATCATGAGAGACACGCAAGAAACGAATATTTGTGCAAAGTTAAGCCTATGCTTCTGCCTCAGCAAAAACATAAAATTGTGCTTTGTATGACGACCAGTAAAAGAAAAACTGTACCTTCATAGCACGATATGATGAAAGAAGATTTCGAACTAGAGCCAGGGAACTTGCCGACGCATTCTCCACACACATTTCGTTCTTCAAATAAAAAAAAAACAGCTGATACTCCATATAATACTGTTAAACACAGGAAAAATTAAATTCTACATGCTGACCTAACAAGATAGAGTGCGTTGTGAAGAATTAAGTTCAAATGGCTCTGAGCACTATGGGACTTAACATCCATGGTCATCAGTCCTCTAGAACTTAGAACTACTTAAACCTAACTAATCTAAGGACAGCACAGAACACCCAGTCATCACCAGGCAGAGAAAATCCCTGACCCCGCCGGGAATCGAACCCGGGAACCCGGGCGTGTGAAGCGCGAACGCAAGAATTAAGTGAAGTTGCGGGAACCTGAGTGGCGGGTTCAGGCTCCAAATGCTTACAAGGGAACCTCCCCATCGCACCACCCTCAAATTTAGTTATGACTTGGCACAGTGGATAGGCCTTGAAAAACTGAACACAGATCAATCGAGAAAACAGGAAGAAGTTGTGTGGAACTATGAAAAAAATAAGCAAAATATACAAACTGAGTAGTCCATGCACAACATAAGCAACATCAAGGATAATGTGTGCTCAGGAGCGTCGTGGTCCCGTGGTTAGCGTGAGCAGCTGCGGAACGAGAAGTCCTTGGTTCAAGTCTTCCCTCGCGTGAAAAGTTTACTTTCTTTATTTTCGCAAAGTTATGATCTGTCCGTTCGTTCATTGACGTCTCTGTTCGCTGTAATAAGTTTAGTGTCTGTGTTTTGCGACCGCACCGCCAAACCGTCCGATTAGTAGACGAAAGGACGTCCCTCTCCAATGGGAACCGAAAACATTTGATCGCAAGGTCATAGGTCAACCGATTCCTCCACAGGAAAACACGTTTGAGATATTCTATACGACACTGGTGACGGCATGTGCGTCACATGACAGGAATATGTTGTCGACCCACCTAACTTGTAAAAAAGTGATGAAAACATAAGAGTTTGTCACATAAACCGAAAATAAAAAATCAAGCTCTCCACTCGAGGGAAGACTTGAACCAAGGACCTTTTGTGCCGCAACTACTCACGCTAACCACGGGACCACGGCGCTCCTGGGCTCATATTGTCCTTGATGTTGCTTATCTTGTACATGGATTACTCAGTTTGTATATTTTGCTTATTTTTTTCATAGTTCCATACAAATTCTTCCTGTTTTCTCGGTTGATCTGTGTTCAGTTTTTCAAGGCCTATCCACTGTGCCAATTATAACTGTATCCGAGGGGGGTGCGATGGGGAGGTTCCCTTGTTAGAAGAAAGGTCACGCATTGAAGGAAGCAGATGGTAAACTGAAATTTTCATCACAGTCACTGAGACTGAGGAGTACCCTATTTGCCGGAGGCTCTGGTATTCGGCGCGAGCGGCAAGTGTTTTGGGGGATGGCCGTGCGCCCACGCACTCGCAGCACACTGTGCGTGTCGTAAAGTCCGGCTGGCGAGTGCCGGCGACAGCAGCGCCTCTGGCGGCCGTAAACAAAACGGCTGTTGGCGCCAGCGGCACTTCCCCGCGGGATCCACCGCCTTCAGGGACAGAGAGGATGCTGGACCCTCCAGGGAGCTCTCAAACTGGCCTCTCTTAGCAGCACCCATGCGCATTCCTGCTATCTGTGCCCGCCTCGAGGTAGTGACACACACCCACCCTTTAATATTTCACATCAAGGAGAAAGGAGGAGCCATGTGATGGACGACAAGCAACGGCAGTGCTAAGAGCGGGGCAAAACAATGACGACGTGGAATATAGGCACAACTGGCGGGAGATTAGGGCTTTACGTCCAGTCTGCGGCGAGTTCATTAGAGGCGGAACAGAAGGTCGGTTTGGGGTAGGGTGGGATGGAAATAGGCTACGCCCACTCAAAGGAATCGTTGCGACTTTGCCTTAAGAGTAATGAGGGCGGGAAACGCTTCTTTTTGAATGCTTTCGGCTTTTTTAACTTGTAATTTACTTACTAAAAGAATGTATAAATCACTTATAAAGTCGCAAGGGAAGTATTTTAATTCTTTTTTAATTATCGTCTGCATCTACACTCCTGGAAATTGAAATAAGAACACCGTGAATTCATTGTCCCAGGAAGGGGAAACTTTATTGACACATTCCTGGGGTCAGATACATCACATGATCACACTGACAGAACCACAGGCACATAGACACAGGCAACAGAGCATGCACAATGTCGGCACTAGTACAGTGTATATCCACCTTTCGCAGCAATGCAGGCTGCTATTCTCCCATGGAGACGATCGTAGAGATGCTGGATGTAGTCCTGTCGAACGGCTTGCCATGCCATTTCCACCTGGCGCCTCAGTTGGACCAGCGTTCGTGCTGGACGTGCAGACCGCGTGAGACGACGCTTCATCCAGTCCCAAACATGCTCAATGGGGGACAGGTCCGGAGATCTTGCTGGCCAGGGTAGTTGACTTACACATTCTAGAGCACGTTGGGTGGCACGGGATACATGCGGACGTGCATTGTCCTGTTGGAACAGCAAGTTCCCTTGCCGGTCTAGGAATGGTAGAACGATGGGTTCGATGACGGTTTGGATGTACCGTGCACTACTCCGTGTCCCTCGACGATCACCAGTGGTGTACGGCCAGTGTAGGAGATTGCTCCCCACACCATGATGCCGGGTGTTGGCCCTGTGTGCCTCGGTCGTATGCAGTCCTGATTGTGGCGCTCACCTGCACGGCGCCAAACACGCATACGACCATCATTGGCACCAAGGTAGCAGCGACTCTCATCGCTGAAGACGACACGTCTCCATTCGTCCCTCCATTCACGCCTGTCGCGACACCACTGGAGGCGGGCTGCACGATGTTGGGGCGTGAGCGGAAGACGGCCTAACGGTGTGCGGGACCGTAGCCCAGCTTCATGGAGACGGTTGCGAATGGTCCTTGCCGATACCCCAGGAGCAACAGTGTCCCTAATTTGCTGGGAAGTGGCGGTGCGGTCCCCTACGGCACTGCGTAGGATCCTACGGTCTTGGCGTGCATCCGTGCGTCGCTGCGGTCCGGTCCCAGGTCGACGGGCACGTGCACCTTCCGCCGACCACTGGCGACAACATCGATGTACTGTGGAGACCTCACGCCCCACGTGTTGAGCAATTCGGCGGTACGTCCACCCGGCCTCCCGCATGCCCACTATACGCCCTCGCTCAAAGTCCGTCAACTGCACATACGGTTCACGTCCACGCTGTCGCGGCATGCTACCAGTGTTAAAGACTGCGATGGAGCTCCGTATGCCACGGCAAACTGGCTGACACTGACGGCGGCGGTCCACAAATGCTGCGCAGCTAGCGCCATTCGACGGCCAACACCGCGGTTCCTGGTGTGTCCGCTGTGCCGTGCGTGTGATCATTGCTTGTACAGCCCTCTCGCAGTGTCCGGAGCAAGTATGGTGGGTCTGACACACCGGTGTCAATGTGTTCTTTTTTCCATTTCCAGGAGTGTATTTAAAATATTGAAAGTTTTAGAAGTACTACTTCAAGATCAAATAAAGACGATACTTTTTTTGTATATAAGGCTGCGGATTGCAGTTTTACAATGGCGAAATTACGTTGTTTCTGTTGATAGCAATGCTGAAAACAATATCGTAGCAATTTATAATATAAACTCATGTTGTATGCAGACTTCGAAGTAATCTGTTGCTATGGTAAACAGTGTAGATACTGGAAAGATAATCGACTTCCAGTTTCTAAAAAACATTACTATAAATATAAATCAGAGCACCAAGAAGAACGTACGTGTTGTAGCAACTATGAAGGAAAAAGTGGGGGACTTAAGGCCTGCACTGCTACTGAAATTTTCAATCGAACCATGAATGTAACGGGTGTTTGTTACTCTTAAGTTCTTAGATGATGATGATGATTCAAAAGGCTACAACAGTGTAATAGCAACTCGGCACTATAGTAATAAGGTTTTCACTGAACTTGCATGTGTGATTCACTTCCAGGAAAGCAACAGTCCAGGCTCAGTAAGTTCAATCTATGTCTGAGGAACAATAAACTTTCTGATGAAAAAAGCAATAAGAGGTAGAATGAGATTTTCACTCTGCAGCAGAGTGTGGGCTGCTATGAAACTTCCTGGCAGATTAAAACTGTGCACCGGATCGAGACTCGAACACGGGATCTTTACCTTTCGCGGGCAAGTGCTCTACCAACTTTTTTTTTTTTTTTAATCTCATTTTGTTCGCTTTTGGTCGTTGCGTCTGCTTGGGGCGGACGTCGTAAGACATCCCTTTAAGTTCGTTGTTGATAGATTAACTCAGTTTTTTTTATTACAGAGGGAAGCTAACCCTCTGACCGAACACGCTGAGCTATGGTGTCGGCGCCCACTGAGCTACCCAAGCACGACTCACGCCCCGTCCTCACAGCTTTACTTCTGCCAGTACCTCGCCTCCTACCTTCCAAACTTTACAGAAGCTCTACTGCGAACCTGCAGAATTATCACCCCTGAAAGAAAGGATGAGATGTAGGATGGTATCGAAATAATTAATGAATAATTAATATTTGGGATGGCCACTAGGAAAAACTCTGATTTGTTGAGAATGAGGTGGGCAGTACTGTATACCTTCTTACACAAATAAATGACAAAATAATACATTAACTTGGTCGCATTCTATCCCATTAGCAATTATGGAAGTCATAACTCCCATTTACAGAGACCTGGCACATCCTCAATTAATGAAGAAGTGTCTACCTAGGCAAATTCAGAATCCAAATGTGTCCTTCAACAATCTCATATGGACTCGCATGACAAAAAATTAGGGTGTGTGGTACTGTTACTTCTTTTAATGACGGCAACATTGGTAGCGTGGAAATGCTACACAATATGAGACTTAATCTCGGGGAAAATGCGTCAAAGAAGTTCAACGGATAGAATAGGTTGACATCGATAAAGCGTAGTATGTAGCAGAAATGTCCGCTAAAGAGTCAAAAAGGGAGTAAAGAATGAGATCCATGGTAAAGGATCGAGAGTATGATTCACAGTATGGTACAGAGTTCTTGTAAGTGAATAAAAGTAGAAAATAAAATGTATATTCATTAATGCTAGTCATTTAAAACTTCAAAAGCTGTTTATGAAAGTTTACATTTTGTGTTGCATTATTCCTTAAATCTCTGGAACCACCTGGAGTAGAGTACTAAAATTTTCAGTGAGTAACAAGATACGTATACTCAGTCTATTGAACTCAAATAAAAATCATTATGTCAAGTACAACTAAAATTATTTAGTGGAAAGGATAAGGAATTTTTTAAGAAATAGATATGTAGTTAAAACATTGTATCTCCCATGCCAGTGGCTGAAACGCAATTATTTTTGTTCAGTGCACTAACAACATAACTCGTAATATTATGCAACTGTTTCATAACAATTGCTATGTTAGTTTCTGAAACACAATGAAGTCAAGTAACAAAATTTAACGCTGTCAAGACAAAGCATTCCAACTACCCTCCAGGATTTGTTACTTGCATGTTACGCAGGGTGGGGCAAATTGAAAGTAACTATAGTTCTTTTCCGTCTCAGTGAATGGTGCCACAAATTCACGTCCAATCATATCCACTCATCCTGGCCACTTTTATTTCTCCCCTGTACCTGGTCAAACTCTGATTTGTTGAGAATGAGGTGGGCAGTACTGGATACCTTCTTACACAGATAAATGACAAAATAATACATTAACTTGGGCACATTCTATCCCATTAGCAATTATGGAAGTCATAAATCTGTAGCGTAGTGATCAGCGTGTCTATGCAGAGGACCCTGGTTCGATTCCCAATCTCTCTAGGTATTTTTCCTTGGTGGGAAGACTGGAATGGGATGCAGTCAATATAGAGATGCCAATGACTAAAATGAAGGGTAGCGGCTGCAAGATCTAGGAAGCTGACAATGGTCGGGAGAGCGGTGACCTGACTCAACGTCCCTCCATATCGCATGCAGAGGACGTCATTGGCATAGAATGACTCTACACAGTTCACTTGCAGGCCTGTAGGCCTGCATTGTTAAATTTGAGTTCTTAGGGTATACTGCGAGAGGACTCACTACTGCCCTCCCCTTATTTCCACTCCAGCGATAAGACGAAACACAACTTGTTATACAGGGTGGAGAAAGTGAATGCATGGATTTGACTGCCGCAGAAGAAGTGGAATGGAGCAGCTAATCACTCCCGAAAGCTACTATTCTGTCGGTTAGAGCAATTTTCAGTAACAATGGTGCAGTGGACCGTTCAGCATCGTGGTTTCACTGTTGAACATTATTTCAAAAGCATTGAATCTGCTGTCAGCCATCATTGGTTTTTTCTGTGCTCGATACCTGACCGCAACACAGTATTTCCTTGGGTTAACTTTTTCCGCACAATTGGATCAATTATGAAGTGAAAGACGACTGGTCGTATTCGTACAGCACAAACAGAAAATGTCAACAAAGTACGAGCGCCTGTCCTTCAAAGTCCACGAGGAGACGTGCTCCAAGTTTGAGCATGTCCCTTCGATCGCTACAGCGCATAATGAACTGTGAGTTACAGTTCCATCCTTATAAAATTATGATGGTACAGACCAATGGAGGCTGGTTGGTGAGGAAATGCTTGATGTTCTTGCTACTGGTGATGTTCTGTTAATGACTTGGACGGATTTGTAAATAAGTAATACTGTTGCTATCGCGCAGCAGACAACACAAAAAATTGCATCATAAGTGACTTTACAATGCTTAAGCGACCGTGTGGTGTGAAGCTTCCAAAGTGAGGCTCGCTGGGCATTATTTGTTGAAGAAGGCGGCGTCAGTGTAATAGTAAATTCTGAAGTTTGTGTTTCATTGCTACGCAAATTTTTGCAACCACAACTTGACGCTTTGGGAATCAACATGGCAGAAATGTGGTTCCAACAAGATGGCGCCACAGACCACACGACTAACGCAACTACGGCGGTTGTTCGAGAAACGTTTCCTTAACACCTGATTTCACGTTTCGGTGATCTCCGCCGATCTACACGGTCGCCAGATCTGTCGGTTTGCAATTTTTTCTTAAGAGCTCATTTAAAATGCAAAGTTTATTTTCGGAAACCTCATTCATTCACTGTATGATGGTGCAATGCGTGAAGAAATTGCAGCTGTTTCACACGACAGTTTGACAAACGTTATGCAGAACTTTTAAGAAAGACTTGTAATGTGTGTGTATGACGAGGGACACCATCCTTCCAACGTTATATTTAAAAAATAATTGTAATTCTTAAACTGGATAATTTCCAGGTTGTACTTGGGTAAATACGTTTTATATGTGGTCGAAATGAACCTAATCAAAATACTTTGAAATTTATGTGTTCTTTGTGACCGACCTAGCATAAAAATACGTTTATTCCGTAACACTTTACGAAGTGCATAATGTTTCCGTGACCTGCATCCCTTGGCAGGTGGAGACATACGCCTGCTAGCTGCAGAGTCTCCGCGCTGTCTAGCTCGTCCGCTCGCTCCGGTGTTGCAGATTCTCCCAGTAACTGTCGCATCCGCTCAACGCATCGCCTCAGCGGTACCTGTCTACACTGAACAAAGGAAAACTTAGGCTCACACAAATTCTGTTGCTGAGTTGCCGACAGACAAGCTGTCCTGTCCAGTTTGCTTGATTCGTCAGTAGATGACGCTAGGCGTGGCTAAAGTCACAAAACTCAACAATGACGCAGTGGTTCGTTCGGTCGGTCCCGACTGGCTCATGTGAACCAAAACGAGGGGGTTTGCATGGTTTTCGAGATTTGCATAAGGCTTAGCAAACCCCTGGCGCAATAGCCCCTATGATTTCTCCCACGGTCATCGGATCTCCGTTCGTTTTTGTCATCATAATTTATGTTCTAAAATGCATAGGGTTCCGCACACTGTTCCTCCTCATCCTCTGTCCTTCCCAGTCCACATATTTTTATTTTTTTGTCATCTTTGTTATCTCTCTATGAATGCTCCTGGCTGAAGAGTGGAGTATTGTACCGCTGACAGCCCACCCCGACCATATGGGGCGTGGGGTATGAAATGAAATGAAATGTCGTGTGGCTAAGGCCCCCCGTCGGGTAGACCGTTCGCCTGGTGCAGGTCTTTCAATTTGACGCCACTTCGGCGACCTGCACGTCGATGGAGATGAAATGATGATGATTAGGACAACACAACACCCAGTCCCTGAGCGGAGAAAATCTCCGACCCAGCCGGGAATCGAACCCGGGACCTTAGGATTGACATTCCGTCACGCTGACCACTCAGCTACCGGGAGGAAACAAAAATGCGTAGAGGATTCCAATCACCACACTGTCTCCCCTCTGTTCACCAATTCTAGCACGCTGCCGCGCCTTCTCAACACACTCCTCCAACCCTGCACTTACACACACTCCATATCCTATCCCAATGCATTTTCAACCCACCTCCTCTCCAAGACAGTGGGACCCGCCCCGACGATTACCCCTCCTACCAACTTCAACTCTTCCCCACCTATTCGACTCCATATCCTTCCTTTCCCTTCCCTTCCCATGCATCCCCCACCCCATTTTTCTTGCAACTACAGCTCTAATCATATGACACACTACCACTAGCCCTCTGTCTTTCCTAAAGACTTTCTTTCCCACTGTCCACCTCAACTTGCACCTTCCATCTCCGCCGTTTTCCTACATAGCAGACTCCATCTTTCTATTCACACATATCAACCCTGTGGAACGAACCCTCTCCTCTGGCAGTTCTTCTCACCCTAGTGCAGCGGCTTCAGATATTAAGTAAAAGTGCAGCGCTTTTGTGTTCTTACGAGAAAAATTTCACCTTCCTGTGACGTATTTTAAAAACTTAATATTTTCGTTTTTTAACTCTCCGCCTTTGACTTTTAATTTAAAGTAGGCAACAGCCCTAAATTTTGTTTCTATTCCTCATCTTTTTTTTTTCTTTATTCGCTTGGCTGAAAAGCGGAAAACTGTACTGCAGGTAGCCCACTCTCGCCCATATGGGGCGAGGCAGATGAAATAACTGAAGAAAAATTGATTGAGAATATATGCATTTTTATGCATTTTTATGCATTTTTACTGCTATGTTTGTGAATACTTTGACATGATCGACCCGAATAATAATTGCGTGTTGCTACCCTCGACTCATTTTGCAGTTCTGGAATCACTCCATGATCACAAAACTTTTGACCAACCCGGCAAGTAGGATCGAACCAATGCCCTGTCTGCATTTCGTTTAATATGCGCAGATGCTACTTCGAACGACTCGTAGAGCTGCATTATTTTGGTGACCTAATACTATGCAATGATATTTGGCACCCGGAGGTGCGCTATCGGCGCAGTGAGTAGTTTATCGATCTCAGGCGGATATACACGGAGATGTACCATCGCAAGGGGCAACGGAAGGTATGCGACTATTCTCCCCTTGCTTGTTTCCGGGAAGGAAAGCAGAGGAGAGGCCCGTCCAGTGTCGGCGCGGGTCACGCCACAGCCAGGGGACTGGCGGCTGCAACAGCACGCCGCTGCTGGTAATCAGCCGTGGGCGTGTATTTGCGCTCGAGATCAAAGGATTAAGATAATTAGGCCGCCGGCGACGCGCCGGGGAAACAATCAAGCACCAGCACGGCGTTGCGACGTCGCGGTCAGCGCGTGCAGGCACAGAAACACGCATGCAAGGAAAGAGGAAGAGAGGGAGAGAGAGTGTGTAGGAGGGATAGAAAGAGAGGAGAGAGAGGGATAAGTGAGTTGAGAGAGAGAGAGAGAGAGAGAGAGAGAGAATGGCCCATGTCTCGGAGGAAAATGCTTTCGAGATGCAGTGCCTGTGACAGCGACTTCTCGAAATCGACGGCTTTCATTGATCTTTTGCAGTACACGAGCAGCTACAGACCGATGGGGTATGGAGCGAGGGATATCATGACCAAAACCAGCAGGGTTTTTCTAGAAACTTTCAAATTTTTACGTACATCAATTTCCAAATGTCACAGATAATTTTCGGACAATAAATTTGCATGGAAACCGAATTGTCTCGAAAATGCAAAATAATTCCAGAAATTACAAACTGTGTTCGGCGCAGAAGTCTTTTCCATTGCTTGAGCGAAGGTCTACTGATGGGCTTTCGACCTGAACGGTAGCCTTCCAGTTATGTAAAACATGTTTCAATGAGAAAAGCGGAGTTTGTGGGTCTGGCGATTCAAAAGCAGACTCAAGTCCCAGAAAACCGAAAATATAACCTGCAGTATGTATGTTTTCTTTAGTTCATCGCCAAATCACTTTGGGCGCAACTGTCGCTCTGTATTCCTGTTTTTTACCAAGGGACTTGGGCTACTTATTTACTGTTACCGTCTACAGCTATAAGCGGTTACTGATATCCCTTAAACTATTCATAAATGGCGCAAGCCCATGTTGCCAGAAGTTAATTTTAGATTAGACTTGACTATGGTCTTCAACAGCATCAATTAAAACAACAAATCAGGGTTCAGCAACACTATTCTTTGCACTACAGATTTCAGAGTGTTTACGTCCATCAGCAGATGCATATACGAAAATTAGCTGCTCTGCCGATCATCAGTGATATTAGAGCGCCTTCAGGCGAGACGTTATATATATTCCTGAGTGTATGTTCGTTTACGCAGGAAATAGCAACCCTTTCTCATTCATATGCTGCCTTGTGATTACAAGCCAATGCACTGAATCGGCACCTGTGTTCCTCGATCTGCTATGATATTCGTATTACAAAATAATAACCATTCACTGCAGTCTTACTTTCAATTTTCTTTAGTGTTTATCCTTGAGGTTGGTTTGCAGCAGTGCGCCATTCTTCTATTCTGTCTGCCTTCCTCTTTATTTCCGCGTAAGTAACACACAATATATCATTCATAATCTGCTTTACCATTCGGGAGGACGACGGTTCAAACGCGCGTCCAGCCTTCCAGATATAGGTTTTCCATGGTTTCCCTAAATAGCTCCAGGCACATGCCAGGATGGTTCCTTTGAAATCGGCACAGCTGATTTCATTCCCCATCCTTCCCTAATCCGAACTTGCTCTACGCTTATAACGATCTCGTTGTCGACGGGACATTAAACACAAACTCCTCCTCCTCATAATCCGCTGTATGTATGACGTCATCCCCGGCGATTCCTACCCTTAGTAGCTCGTTCTGTTATTGTTCCGATGAGGTTATTCTGTTTTAAAATGTGCCCTCCGAAATTTTTTCTTCTTGTTTGAATGTTAATTCAGAGAAACCTGGTTTCCTGTTTTCTCGTCAGCACCTCTTGATTAGTAGCTCACTCTAGCCTGTAGATCTCCAATATTCTCAAATGTCATCAAATCTCCAGGCTTCTCGTCGCATTCTCTCTTGTTTTCCTTTTGTATCAGTTTCCCAACTGTTGGCCACGTGGTTTGAGGCGTCATGTCACGGACTGCGCGCCCCTCCCGCCGGAGGATAGAGTCCTACCTCGGGCATGGGTGTGTGTATTGTTCTTAGCATAAGTTATGTTATGTAGTGTGTAAGTCTAGTGGCCGATGGCCTAAGCAGTTTGGTCCCTTAGGAATTCACACACAAAACATTTCACAACTATATATCCCCGGACTCCAAATACTTTCATGACTAATTTCGTTATTTCCAAACTAATGTTCGTGCTTGTCAGTATATTCCTTCTCAAATAAAAGTGCAGCTTAGGTCTGCTGCATTCAGCTCAAATTTTATTTCCGGCTTCTCTATCCCTATGATCCTGCTTCTCAGGTAAGTAAATTTATCTATCACTTTTAACTCGTCTGTTGTTCTGCAGTTCTTTGCTTATTGTCATATCATAGCGGTCATATAAAACAGTTTGTACTGTACTGCGAACGTTCTCTAGGCCTTCTGTCGTCTCTGTGACCACAGCAATTTCATTTTGCATATTGCAGCGTGACTGTCTTCTGTCCGTTAATGTTGTGTACGCACCTCAATTGTTTCACGAAGTTGGTCTACGTCTTCCTGAATATTAACTTTGAATACAAGAGAGGAGAGAGAAGTACTCCTTCTCTAGTCCCGTTTTTGCTTATTGTTGCTTATGAAAATTCGTTCTTGTAGAAGCCGAGTGTAACCCGCACAGCCGGCCAGAGTGGTCGTGCGGTTCTAGGCGCTGCAGTCTGGAGCCGAGCGATCGCTACGGTCGCAGGTTCGAATCCTGCCTCGGGCATGGATGTGTGTGCTGTCCTTAGGTTAGTTAGGTTTAATTAGTTCTAAGTTCTAGGCGACTGATGACCTGAGAAGTTAAGTCGCTTAGTGCTCAGAGCCATTTTTGTAACCCGCATATTTTTGTATTTTGGACCTGCCTTCGTCAGCACTGGGAAAATCTTTTGCCGCATACATACATATTATAAAGTAAATGTGTGTGTGTGTGTGTGTGTGTGTGTGTGTGTATTTTCCACGTGTGCTCTAACCCAATAGACCGATTTCAACCAAACTAGGTACGTGTATCCCTCACTGACAGGCAACAATCGCTGTGGAAGTAAGAACTACCTATCTATCATAGTTCATGTGTGTATTTTCCACGTCTGCTATAAACCAATAGACCGAATTCAACCAAACTAGGTACGTGTATCCCTCACTGACAGGCAACAATCACTGTGGAGGTAAGAACTACCTGTCTATCATAGTTCAGGAGATGTGCTGTCATAAACAATGAGATATGTGATAAAATGCTTGATATGCATGGACTTTTAATACATTTATTCTTTACTAAGACACGCCTACGTGTGAGTCAACTTTAGGAAATCCCTGACACCTGGCAGCTCTTTTGACAGCTTTCAACTGCGAAGAGCTAACGGCTGTACGCAAAAACATACACTATGGAGTTATGAAACGGCGTTGCCACACAAACGTGTACAAAATCTAGTTATAGTCACACGAAACTGCTGCGCCCAGTGCACAGAAACTTTACTACGAAACCTCGAGCCGCCAAAACTATGCAATGGCAGAAGGCTGTGCGATAGGTAGAATTAGGGTAAAGTACTTGAGGCCATTATCTTAACCGGAGATTGATATTAGGTACATCCCAAAGATATCTCATCCTCCGACAGATCTCCCCTTTCACTTAAAGAGAATGCAGTTTCCAGTGGGATTTCCATTTTCCATTACAATTCACAACACCTTTCATTTAAAGAGACTGCCGCTTTAGGTGGGATTGTCATTTGCCATTACAATTAACAACCTCTTTCAATTCAAGAGACTGCAATTTCAAGTGGGACTTTTGTTTGCCATTAAAATAACAATTCCTTTCAGTTAAAGAGAAAGGCAAGGGCTTTGCCGCAGCGGTTACACCGGTTCCCGTGAGATCACCGGCCGTGGTCGGCACTTGGATGGGTGACCATCCAGGCCGCCATGTGCTGTTGCCATTTTTCGGGGTGTACTCAGCCTCGTGATGCCAACTGAGGAGCTATTCGGCCGAACAGTAGCGGCTTCGGTCAAGAATACCATCATAACGACCGGGAGAGCGGTGTGCTGACCACACGCCTCTCCTATCCGTATCCTCCACTGAGGATGACACGGCGGTTGGTAGGCCACTCGTGGCCTGAAGACGGAGTGCTTTTTTCAGTTAAAGAGACTGCAGTTTCAAGTGGGATTTTCATTTCACATAACAATCAACAAGTCACACGGGCAGTCTGTGAAATACTGCACAGTGGATTTGACATCTCCATGGTTTTTTCATGGACAGCTTTATGTCGATTGCTCAAGGGTGGGCTCACCCTAGAATTCATTCATCATAGCTCCTGAACAGTTAACTCCAAGTATTGTTTACCATCAATTTATGAGGTAAATAAACAATACAGAGAATTTGTATTTTGCGTACTATATTCCTTTATTTGGCTACTGCACATACACACTGAGGTGGCAAAAGTCATGGAACACCTCTGAATATCGTGTCGCTCATCCCCCTGCCCGGCGTTGTGTAACAACTAGACGTGGCGTGGACTCAGAAAGTCGTTGGAGGTTCCCTGCAGAAATACTGAGCCATGCTGCCTCTACAGTTGTTTATAATCGTGGAAGTGTTGCCGGTGCACGACTGTGTGCACCAAGTGATCACACGATTATGTCCCATAAGTGTTCGATCGGATTCATGTTAAGTGATCTCGGTGGTCAGAACATTCGTCCGAACTGTCCAGAATGTTCTTCAAACCAATCGCGAACAAGTTGCACCCGATAACATGGCGCATTGTCATCCATAAAAATTTCATCATTGTTTGGTTTCCAAGCAGCCGCGCATAACCGTTTCCGGTCACTGATCAGCTGTACCAGACGGTGCAGTCCATTGCATTACACAGCCCCCACAATAACGGAGCTACCACCAGCTTGCACAGTGCCTCGTTGACAGGTTGGGTCCAGCCTATCATCAGCTCTTACCATCTGAAAC
Organism: Schistocerca cancellata; assembly: GCF_023864275.1. Lineage (NCBI taxonomy): Eukaryota > Metazoa > Arthropoda > Insecta > Orthoptera > Acrididae > Schistocerca > Schistocerca cancellata. The sequence continues at coordinate 183,746,380 of NC_064627.1, read as the reverse complement.
AGGGGCCATCTGACCAGTGCACGTTTTTTCAGTTGTCTAGGACCCAACCGATGTGGTCACGAGGCCAGGAGAGTTGCTGCAGACGATATAGTGCTGCTAGCAGAGGCACTCTCGACCGTCGTCTGCTGCCAAAGCACACTGACCACAAATTTGGTCGCAGTGTTGTTAACGGATACGTTGGTCGTTCGTCCTAGTTTGATTTGTGCGGTTATTTCACGCAGTGTTGCTTGTCCATTAGCACTGACAACTCAACGCAAACGGGGCTGCTCGCGGTCGTTAAGTGAAGGCTGTAGGCCACTGCGTTGCCCGTGGTGAGAATTAATGCCTCAAATTTGGTATTCTCGGCACACTCTTGACACTGTGGATCCCGAAACACTAATTCCGGTATGGAATGTCCAATGAGTTAAGCTACTATGATTCCGCGTTCTAATTCCGTTACTTTCCGTCATGCGGCCGCAGCCACGTAGGTTCAGATGGTTCAAATGGCTCTGAGCACTATGGGACTTAACATCTGAGGTCATCAGTCCCCTAGAACTTAGAACTACTTAAACCCAACTAACCTAAGGACGTCACCCACATCCATACCCGAGGCAGGAGTCGAATCTGCGACCGTAGCAGTCGCGCGGTTCCGGTGGGAAGCGCCTAGAACCGCTCGGTCACCACGGCCGGCAGCCATGTAGGAAACCTTTTCACATGAGTCACGTGAGTAAAAATGACAGCTCCGCTAATGCATTGCCCTTTTCTACCTCATGTACGCAATACTACCGGCGTTTGTAAATCTGCATATGGCTGGCCTATGACATTTGTCACCTCAGTGAATATTGATAGCTCAAGGGTGTGCTCACCATAGAATTTATTCATCGTAGTTCCGGGACGTGTAAATAGAAATTTTGTTTGTCATCAAGTTCTGAATTAAGTAAACATTACAGAGAATTTGTGTTTTGAATACTGTGTTTCTTAATTTGGGTACGGTACTTACGTACCGAGTGATCAAAAGGTCACTATAAATTTGAAAACTGAATAAATCACGGAACAATGTAGATAGATAGGTACAAATTGACACACATGGTCGGAATGACATGGGGTTTTATTAGAACCAAAAAAATACCAAATTATACACAATGTCCGACAGATGGCGCTTCATCTGATCAGAATAGCAATAATTAGCATAAGAAAGTAAGACAAAGCAAAGATGATGTTCTTTACAGGAAATGCTGAATATGTCCACCATCATTCCTCAACAATAGCTGTAGTCGAGGAATAATGTTGTGAACAGCACTGTGAAGCATGTCCGGAGTTATGGTGAGGCATTGGCGTCGGATGATGTCTGTCAGCATCCCTAGAGATATCGGTCGATCACGATACACTTGCGACTTCAGGTAACCCAAAGTCAATAATCGCACGGACTGAGGTCTGGGGACCTGGGAGGCCAAGCATGACGAAAGTGGCGGCTGCGCACACGATCACCACCAAACGACGCGCGCAAGAGATCTTTCACGCGTCTAGCAATTTTTTTGGTTCTAATAAAACCCCATGTCATTCCAAGCATGTGTGTCAATTTTTACCTCTCTATCTACATTATTCCGTGGTTTAATAAGTTTTCAAATTTATACTGACTTTTTGATCACCCGGTATTTGTACTTTACGAATATCTCTTTGTAGCACTGTTTCATGGTTACAAAGGTGTTTTCGGGAAAATATTGAAATGAAATTTTTTTCAGAATTACACTAAAAACACAATAGATTTTTGTTTTCGTTTCTAACAGGAATTTGGTAATATGAATATCCTGGGCAAGCCAGGTTTGTCAGCTAGTAGTACTATAAAATGTGTTATGTTTCTTATCGAAAGATAAAAGACTAAGTCTTTTAATTTCTTTGTAGGAAACAGCCAACACGCAGCATGTTCGCACCTGCCACAGCGCGAGTAGCTGGATCCACATGCCGAGGCCCGCCAGTGCGCTATTGGTGGAATGGCCACCTGCTAATGGACGCCGCCAGACGGGACGTGCGCCCCACATTTTCGCAATATTGATCCCAATACGCGGCGCTGATATTAGGGAGGGATTTGCAATTCAACGACAGGACCGCGTCGCCAATTTGTGCGCCAGTTTCCAGGGCGACGCATCCCGGAGCCCTTAGATGCACGAGCCGAAACACTGCAGCACCACCGCACCATAATATCCCGTCGTGGAAGCAGAAGTAATGATTTGCGCGTTCGTTGGGCGCTGGTGGTACAGGAAACAAAAAGAAAATTCCGGGCTTGGCGTCGCGTCGACGACAACGTCATTAGAGCCGGAGCACAAACCAGGACTTGGGGGAGGGTGGGGAAGGAAACCGAAAGTGCGTGTCGAATGTAACAAACCCCAGCATTGACGTTAAGCGAGTAAGAAAAGTCACGGAAAAGCGAAATGTAAATGATCATACGTGGATTTTAAATAGGAGCCCATTTGAGGCGCACTTTGTCAAAACCGGGCACCTTTTTGAAATTAGACTTTCTAATTGTTACTAACGAGGAGCAATACGAACCGGCCGTCTTCGATTTTCTTCACCTTCTAGAATATGAAGGCCAGTGTCTGGAAGCCAATTTCCTAAATCAATACGACGCAGTTCTGGGTATACAGTGTGTTACAAAAAGGTAAAGCCAAACTTTCAGGAAACATTCCTCACACACAAAGAAATAAAATATGTTATGTGGACATGTGTCCGGAAACGCTAACTTTCCATGTTAGAGCTCATTTTATTACTTCTCTTCATATCACATTAATCATGGAATGGAAACACACAGCAACAGAACGTACCAGCGTGTCTTCAAACACTTTGTTACAGGAAATGTTCAAAATGTCCTCCGTTAGCGAGGATACATGCATCCACCCTCCGTCGCATGGAATCCCTGATGCGCTGATGCAGCCCTGGAGAACGGCGTATTGTATCACAGCAGTCCACAATACGAGCACAAGGAGTACCGGGGTTGCGTAGACAAGAGCTTTCAAATGCCCCCATAAATGAACGTCAAGAGGGTTGAGGTCAGGAGAGCGTGGAGGCCATGGAATTGGTTCGCCTCTACCAATCCATCGGTCACCGAATCTGTTGTTGAGAAGCGTACGAACACTTCGACTGAAATGTGCAGGAGCTCCATCGTGCATGAACCACAAGTTGTGTCGTACTTGTAAAGGCACATGTTCTACCAGCACAGGTAGAGTATCCCGTACGAAATCATGATAACGTGCTCCATCGAGCGTAGGTGGATGAACAAACTAAAATGAGCTCTAACATGGAAATTAAGCGTTTCCGTACACATGTCCACATAACATCTTTTGTTTATTTGTCTGTGAGGAATGTTTCCTGAAAGTTTGGCCGTACCTTTTTGTAAAACCCTGTATAATACTACTCGAATGCTGTCTGTAAGACATAGAGCAATAGAGGGCCATCCATCGATTCTGGTTTTCTGATTGTAGCGGTTGCGTGTTGCGAAACACGAAGATTTACTTATTCTTCGTAAATTGTAACGTTTACAACTGTGCATCTTTAGCGTCAGAATACACTGAAGCGCCAACGAAACTGGTATGGTCGTGAGTATTCAAATACAGAGATTTGTAAACAGGCAGAATACGGCCCTGCGGTTGGCAAAGCCTGTATAAGACCTCCCATCACGATTGCTACTCAGACAGAAACTGTAGTGCTCACGCTCAGCTCCGTTTCCCACAAATCCCTTGCAGCGGTCGAAAGCAGCGTGACGGCCCGCAGAAGTCAGCCCGTGTTTAGTTCTTGCCCCGCCTGCACCCGTAACAAGGGATCCTGCACAACTTGGGCGCCTGGCCACTCTAACTTGGCGAGCGCTTTTGTTTGGAGGACGACGGGTGGCGTAGGCGGGCAGTCGCAAATGGCTGCAAAGAAAAGTGGGCGCGAGGCGGAAAGCCGGAGCCGGAGGTCCGTTTCCAGGTGACTGCCCTGGAACTGGAGAGCGCCGCCATCACACTTCCAGACACACGACTCGTATCTCGCTTCCTGTGCTTCGGCGGATCTGAAACAGAATTTGAAGGATTCCGTACCGTTTCCTTCTGCCTGGTGACTTAGCAACGACTAAAACTTTTGGGTTCTGTGGACACCCGAAGAATCGCTCGCAAGGCTAGGGGAAAGTAACAGCTCAAACCTTCCCTGGGTGCCTTGTCACTCAGGAATTAGTGGTAATGAACAAGACGATAGGCTTTCCAAGGCAGGTGGACCGGAACCTCTCTTTGCCATCACTAATGCGATAGTAAAATCTGAGATAAGTAGCTAGATCAGGAGGTAGCACGTAGAATACTGGACTAAATTTGAAACCGAAGGCGTGGCAAGCTATTCACGACCGAATCAAGTTTTAAGAGTAGTTCTGCAATATTTGGTTTAAACAAGAGGCGGATTAAACGCACGGTCGATGTAATGAACTTGAGGAAACAATTGAACAATATGCGTATAGAGAAAGAAACCTCTAAGAGTAGACTGTATGGTGTGGAGGATAAAACAGCACCCTATTAAATCTCCCAATGCTTTGGGTCACTAATTCTTGTAGAGATTGTGTCTGACAAAGACCCTCACTATTCTTATAGGTTGGTGGCTGGCTGTAATGAGATGGTAGTGAGATGAACTGCACATTAGACTCAGTTTTGGTGGGGGCAACAACAGAGTGAGACCAATATGGTTTTGTCTCCCTTGTTACAACACATCATATCAAATCAACAGGCGCCCGAAACAAACACACACGTTTCCACGCTTTCCCCGTTATACAGTCTGTTACCTATTATACGTACAAACGAAAGGAACGAGTGGAGCAAAATGAAACAAGCAAATGTATTTAATGAACGTACATCAGGAAACCAATGATTTCCCAGATACGAAGTATTACGGGTAAGTACTTGAACACATTGTAACAGATTATTTTGATGAAGTTCCTTTTGTGAAAGGATGCATAAGAGAACTGTGTGTGGAACGGGAGACTTACTGTTCAGCGCTTTTTGTAAAATATATAACGCAAGAGAGCACTTCTTTAAGGTATGAGAAAAATCTCATTGTAATACAGCCCACAGTAGATAACTTGAAAAATCACTTAAAATTGTATGTCATATTTTTTACATTTTTTCAAGTTCTGCCCCGTCCACAGGGCAGAATGGGTTAAGGAAATTTTTTGTGAAATTTTTACGTACACGTTGAAATTATTGGGAACTTTGCTCTGAAAGAAAGACATAAAGATGTTTAATGAAGAATTTGGACTAAGAAATGTGGAATATTAAAAAATCTTTAACAATAAGAAAATATTTTTATGTTATTTTGAAAATTTTCAATTTTTTTAATGCTTGATGCCAAGTGACTGTTACAGTTCCTGTCATTGTTTCTTTATTGAATTCCATCGCTCGTGCTCCACATTTATTTCTGGCTTGCGAATACATAACGAAGGATGCACAGTAATAAATCCCATACTTCAATCCTGCCCAGGAAGACAATTTTCTTTGTCAAATCTGTGTGGTAAGCAACTTCTTCTCCTTGTTGATAGGATAATGACCTAACACGGAGATGTTTGATCATTCGACTAAATAGTCTGATCTCTATTGACTTCAATTATGCTACCACTTCGTCATCTTGTTCTACAGCGAACACATTTCTTAAATTTCCCATTTCATTTCTGAACTCTACTGATGAGACTTTTTCTTAGCTCTACAAACATATTTTTCCACCGTTTATTTCCGTACGTTAAACTCCTTAGGTGCTCCTAAAATTAACATTTCAGAAGAGAAACAGCTGAAACATCCATTTCCATTGATTCAATACCCCACTGGTGTCTGTCAATGTTTCTAATGTAAGTTCACCCCACGTGGAGCAGCAACGAAAAGCGAAATATTTAGTTTAGAATCTACTTAGGCGGAAAAATGAAGGGGCAGAATGGGACATTATTCCATTCTGACCCCGTCCTGTTCCGCCCGGAAGCACATTTCATGGAGCATGATAAGTGACCGATTTAAATCTATTATGGAAGTAATGCATAGTGATCTCCATGCACTTTAATATTACATGTCATTAAAGAGCCACAATTAACGGCTTTCCTTGTGATGAAATTCACCAAAACTTGTAAAAGTACAACTGGAAACGTGAGGGACAAACGTTCACTAAGAAGTCGCACTCAAAACCAAGTCAGAACAGCTGTCGCACCTTCCCTTCGCATAATTACGTATCATTACAAAAGGTTGCAGCGTTCTCCATTCTAGAAAACAGATCCGTCTTGTTGCGCTCAGCTATCCCATTCTGCCCCCAGTTCCTCAATGTGGTACATGCTTGATAGGTCACCGATACACTTCTATGTGCCTATTAGTAGATGCGTAACGTAGCACGAAGCTCCCACGGGTGTATTGGTAGTGGTTCGTGAGTGACACGGCCTCCCAGGTCTCCCCGACTTTAACCCGTCGGAGTTATTTGCATGGGGATAGTTAAAAAATTTAGTGTGTTACAGCCATATTTGTCGATGAACTGCGGAAACGCACGCTGGATGACTGTCAATGCATTTAGAGCACGTCTAGGATTTTTAAAAGTCTATGAGAACTGATGAGGTGACGTGCTGAATCCTGTCTTCGCATGAAAGGCGGACTTGGGGAACACTTGTTGCAATGTGTTTGTCCTCAAGTGCGTGTCTTCAGTGTAGCTTGCTCAGGTACTCACTCGTATCGTGTAGCATCGGCGAAACCAACGGTTCCAGAGCTATGTTTATTACGATTATTTACGTTTCTACTGGTCTTCTTCTCAACGCTTTTGTTTCTACCTACAAAAGCCACAGGTCAATATAAATGATGCGGGAAACCCTCTTACTGTATGAGTGTGAAATTATTTTTCATAACGAAAGCGACTTTCCGCTAACAGTCACTTTATACTTTTTGTCTTACCTTCTGAAACGCATTTCGAGATTTTGTTATCTTTCTCACGTATTTACCCTTACGTATTTTACGTATTATCGTCTCACTGCGTGGTATTCCCTAACTAAGTGTTGCACTTACGGTCTGTTTCATCTTTGACTTAATTGTAAACAAAACAAACGCAAGTCTACAATTAAATAGTGGTAGTATTTATTTACTGTATTGTACAGTCTATGCATTGCCTCGCTGTGCACACCATCACCACACAAAGTGGGAGGGTTGGAACTTAAATAGTGGCAACTACGAGGGCTGTCCAGAAAGTAAGTTACGATCGCTCGCGAAACGGAAACCACTGGGAAAATCCGGTAAAGCTTCGCACAGATGTGTTGGTCAGTGTTTCTAGTATGCCCGTCAATCGTGTCGCGACGCTCTTTTCAGTTCTGAGTGAACAGTGAGCACGTAAAGATGCGTAGGGAATAGCGTCTACCGCCAATCATGAGGGCCCGTTTAGAGATTTCGCCTGTGTGATGCAGCCCACATAACACAACTGTCGAGCAGTTCCTTCTTCAAGCCAATTCTCGGCCGCACACTGCGGGGGCAATGAAGACGCTCCTGCAGCGTTTCCGATGAGAAGTGTTTGATCACCCACCGTACAGTCCGTAATTGGCTCCCCCTGAGTCTCATTTCTGCTCACAAAAACAGCTGGCCATAAAGACAAAATTTTTCGACAGACAACGAGCTGCAGACCTGGCCGAAAGCACAGACGGCTGCTTACTATGACGAGGATATTGGAAAGTTGATACAACACTACGACAAAACTCGAAGTTGGAGCGGCGACTATGTAGAGAAGTAGGTGGAAGGTGTACCTAATTGTTGCAAATAAAATGTTTCTGGTTTTCACTGTGGTTTCCGTTTCGCGACCGATCGTAACTTACTTTCTGGACAGCCCTCGTACTTATTCACAACTATTAATACAAAAGAGTTATATGTTTGCACCTATTACTGCCCTTCAAAGTAGTCACCAGCGTTTTGTAGAATCCGTTCCCAGCGATGTGGAGGACGTAGTACACCGTTAGCAGAGCCTGCTCTGTTGATGGTGCGAATGGAGCGGTCTACTGCCTGTCGAATCTCTGGAACAGTTCTGAAGCGAATGCCACGAAGTGGTTCCTTCATTTTCGGAATCAAATCAAAGTCACAAGGACTTAAGTCCGGGGAGTATGGTGGGTGGTACAGTACTTCCCAGTCCCATCGACCGAACAGAGCAGCCACAGCTTGCGCTGTATGCGCCCGCGCATTGTCGTGCAAAATGATGGGTGGGTTGTTCCAAAAGTGTAGCCGCATCTTTCGCAAAGCTCGTCGCAGGTGATGCTCCAAAAACCAACAGTAATACTGTGCATAGACGGTCTGCCGTGGAGGAACGTAATGCGTTAGGATAACACTGTCACAGTCGTACACGAGAATCACCGTAACTTTCATCATACTGGGGCTCTGACGCACTTTCGACTTTCGCAGTGACCCATAATGACGCCATTCGTTGGATTGGCATTTCAGTTTTGGCTCGTGCGATGTGGCCCATGTCTCATCCAGTGATACCATACGGCGTCAGAAAGACTCCCCTTCGTGCTCATAGCGCTAGAAGTGCGTCTGAGAAGCGTCATAACGCATCCATTTCTGCATTTCCGTTAAGTCATGCGGAACCCATCGTGATGCAATTTCTCGCATGCCCAGACGTTCCTTCAGGATGCGCAGCACAGTCGTATGCGCTAATCCGGTTTCGTGGGCGAGCTCACGAATCGTATGGCGTCGATCGGTGTCCACTAACGCGGTAGCAGCATGCACTTCTTCTTCAGAGACACTAGGACGACCTGCCCGATGCGTGTATGCCACAGTTTGACGACTTTCGTTGAAGGCTTTTACCCAAGACGCCACTGTTCTGTACGGCAATGCCCATTCCCCGCACGTCTCTTGGAGACCTTCATGACACTGTCGTGCTGTACGGTCTCTGGCATATTCAGTCTTGATCCAACTCCGTTGTTCTTGTTTCGAAAACATAGTGACACCGTTACGTTAGAGCGCACGCTCACAAGTGACTGTATTTCCCCCGATTGTGCGCACGCCGGTGACGTGGGACGGGCGAGTCCATTTATCGGAGGTAAGGTAGATATGTCAACAAATGGTTCAAATGGCTCTGAGCACTATGGGACTTAACATCTGAGGTCATCAGTCCCCTAGAACTTAGAACTACTTAAACCTAACTAACCTAAGGACATCACACACATCCATGCCCGAGGCAGGATTCGAACCTGCGACCGTAGCAGTCGCGCGGTTCCTGACTGAAGAGCCTACAACGGGTCGGACACCATGGCCGGCGATATGTCAACAACGTGTGCTACCAGCGACAATAGTAGATTCCGTTGCATAGTGTCGTTACAGCAGTGTTGCCACTATTTAAGTTCCAACCTACGTATAGTACACTCTAGGGAAAAAAAAGTGTGACTCATAACGAAGGAATTATCCGAATTGAATGTGATGTACATGTATAGGCAAACAAATCATTACGGTTCCAGAAAGATTGCATCATTTATTCAACCGAAAGAGCTTTACAAACTGAGAAACTCAATAATGCGTTTGTCCATCGATGGCAACGAGTTATTCGGCTTGTAATTGTTTGATAAGCGTTGTTGGATGCCTTCCTAAGGGACATCGTGCCAAATTCTCTGCAACTGGCGCGTTAGATCGTCAAAATTCCGAGCTGGTTGGAGGACCCTGGCAATAATTCTCCAAATGTTCTCATTTGGGGAGAGATTCGGCGACCTTGCTGGCCAAGATAGAGTTTGGCAAGCAAGCAGACGAGCAGCACAAACTCTCGCCGTGAACGGGAGGGCATTATCCGGCTGAAATATACGCGCAGGATGGCTTGCCACGAAGAACGACAAAGCGAGGAGTAGAAAACCGTCGACGTACCGATGTGGCGAAAGGGTGCCGCTGATGACAACCAGAGAGGCCTGCTATGAAAAGAAATGGCATCCTGGACCAGCACTTCCGTCTGTCGGCCAGTATGGCGTCGAAAGTCAGTTTGCTATCCCACCGATATCCGGGCGTTTCCAGGTACGTCTTCGCTGGTCATTGAGGCTTATTTAGAAGCAGTGCTCAGCACTGAAGATAATTCTACTCTAGTCGGTGAGATTCCAGACCCAAGACGCGTTATTTATGTTACACTTCTGTAATATTTATTTTCCTGCCTCTTTTACCTTTTCCTACTTAGGCCTCAAGATGACCTGCAGTGATGATCAAAAAAAAAAAATGGCTCTGAGCACTATGGGACTTAACATCTTAGGTAATCAGTCCCCTAAACTTAGAACTACTTAAACCTAACTAACCTAAGGACATCACACACATCCATGCCCGAGGCAGGATTCGAACCTGCGACCATATCGATCACGCGGTTCCAGACTGAAGCGCCTAGAACCGCTCGGCCACTGCGGCCGGCAGTGAATATCTAAACCTGCAGTCAGTAATGAAAGGACACAAATGTGGAGTAATTGCAATTTGCACGTGCAACTCATAACATATCTAAACACAAAAAATAATTAGGATTAAGAGAGAGATGTTGCATTGGTTCGTATGGTATTTTTCTCGATAAAAGCGTCGGCATTTAGTAGGATATCAAGCAAAATTTTATTTTTAATTCTCAATTAGTACATCTGTGTTTTACTCCTATTGCAGCTATTTGTGTCATCGTCTCTTTATCACTGATTATGGTAAATTAAAAACGCAATTAGTGCATTAATTTAGGACTGGAAATAGTAATATTGCTTCATTGTAGCTATTCGTGGCAAGAACCGAACAGTGCATTTAATGGAGAACTTGATGACAAAAGTTGTCTACTCTCCTTTCAGTTGTGTTTCTGCTACGGCAATGTATATTTCGAAGTCACAGTGTCATCATTAGGGCTTCAGCTGTAGTGTAAGGACACGTATTGCAAAAACATTTCCTAGCTAAGCGCTTCTGTTGTGCTGAAATCGCAGTGAAGCCCTAAATATCAGTTTAAATCCTGATGATGAAGCTGTGAGCTGAAAACATACATCTGGTTTGTTAAACCGACATTTAAAATAACAATAGATGGGTTTCCAACAGTTTTTCAATAGTAATGTCCACAGAAATGTTTATATATTGTACAAAACTGCGATATTATTACTGAAAAACTTACGTAATTGTAATTACATGTGATCATTCATCAGTTGATTGTATGCCACTAAATATGCAATGCACTGACGGAACATGTCTTTATAATCAAAGAAGGAAAGCACTTTATCAAAAGCCAGATTTCCAAAATCATAAGAATACACAATTTTTATGTCATTGTGTCACAATCTGTCATCCGTTAATGTGTTATGGTTTATTTAATATCATATTTACCGAAGAAGCACTACATTACAATAACCATATTGTAGCAAGACCGTAAAAAGAAATAAGACGTAAATTGAATGCTACGTTCTCAACTTTGGAACAAATTTCGAAATGGACACCCAGAAGAAACATTTTGAGTACGAAAATAAAGGTGTGCGTGTGATATCTGTGTTTCCGTTATACAAGTGGTGTTGTATCGCCATACACAGGGTAGGCAAAATAAAATTGGCATTGATAATATTTAATGTACTTTAAGATAGGCAACTCAACTTACATCACGTGCACCTCGGGCAGGTGACGTAAGATGGGTTGCCTATCTTAAAGTGCGTTAAATACTTTTAGGGTGAGTAATGCCAACTCCTTATAATAGAGAAAAACATGGTTAACTGACATATTGCCAAATTGATGAAGCCAATATTCCTTTAATCAAGAAGAAGATTAGTGGCCATTAATGCCAAGGTGCAAGCTGAGAGAGTAATTTTACCACTGGAGCTCCCCACACCCCCAGATATCTAGCTTTATTGCTGCAGTGCAACACTTTACAGAAAATAGATCTTAATTCAGTATTACTAGTAGGCTACACATTCCTGCCCATCCAGTTTTGTGGGTGAACACAGACGGATGCGCATATTTCCACGCTACGACCATAGCTCGGGGCTTTCATCTTCAGTGCGTGCAGTTTGTCTCTTTGCACGGCCCACACGCCTCTATTCACACAGAGAAAGGGGTTCCCCACAAACCCTATGCGTTGCTCCTACCGTGCACCAGGCGTATTTACGGGCTACTAAACAAAACCGAATCGCAAGTCAATCTGTCTGCAGAGCAGTCAAAATATTTATGGCCCTGCTGCACACAAAAGAACGCCCGCGGCCGGCCATTGTGCAGCTATGTCAGTGTGAAGGACTTTACTCTGTCGCTGACACGGCGTGGCATCACGGAGCTAAGCTGAGTTGAAGCTATTGTTTCGAAACTGTGGTGGCAGTGATCTACGCACGGTTTACGCATGAGAGGTGGAGGGAACAGGTTTCTGAGAAAACAACACTCAGTACAAGCTTTACACAGACAAAAGGCGGTATTTTCACATTACTGCGACCTCTGCTAAACGAATTTTTTTGGTGGTTTCGTTTCTGACATTTCCATGGATGGAGAACAAACATTGTTATTACAATACTGTCCTTTATTGTTCTCCCTCTATGTGTCTGTCATATGCATCGAAGGTTTGAGATCACTACGTCACGTTTTTCGTCACTTAATCAATGATACAGCTGCTGGACATTGCTGATAATTAGCATTCGTTTAGCGTCATTTCATTCGCTGTTGCATTCGCCCCCTCTTTGGCTCCGTATTTTCCTTTGTATAATTTATTTCATTAAATTGCCAGTAGAATTAATTTCATTGGCATGAAGCGTATGGAATTCATGTGGTTGATCTCAATGAAATGTAACGATATGAAGTTATTTCAGTGAAGTATGCTCAGAAAATGCTGATACCTAACGTAATGTATACATCGTGAGTAATAAAAAATTGTGCCAGCCAGTTATTAAATCGGTATGTACTACTTTTCGTGAGCAGTCGCAAGAACAGTTTTATTTCTTTCGGCTAAAATGGTTCAAATGGCTCTGAGCACTATGGGACTTGATATCGGTGGTCATCAGTCCCCTAGAACTTAGAACTACTTAAACCTAACTAACCTAAGGACATCACACACATCCATGCCCGAGGCAGGATTCGAACCTGCGACCGTGGCAGTCGCGCGGTTCCGGACTGAGCGCCTAGAACCGCGAGACCACCGCGGTTTCGGCGAAAGGTTATTGAAAAATTAAAAGATAATAATAATAATAATAATAATAGCAGTAGTAGTAGTATCGTGTGTGAAATTGAGAGATGAAATTTCTAGAACGCTTGAGATCAACACTGGAATGAGGTAAGGAGATGGAGTCTGCCCGCTGCTCTTTAATTGTGTTCTAGAAAAAGTCGTAAAGAAACAGAGAATGTCATTAGAAGAAATCCGAATCAAACAGTGGGTTAGTTTAGATTACAAAAGTGACAACCTACAAATAGACTGTTTAGCGTTTGCGGATGACCTAGCAGTTTTTTCAGATACCACGGGAACGGTCACTATACAAATGGAATTATTTGAAGAACAAGCTGAGAAAGCAGGCTTACAAATCTCCTTTGAAAAACCGAATTTATGACAAACATTAACATAACCCCAAACATAATGAAAACTAAATATGGAAAAACTGAGATAAGTAACAAGTTCAGATATCTAGGCGAAGTTACTGAACAAGACATTTCCGGAAGGAAGGCATTAAAGCAAGAATCAATAAAGTGGAAACAGTATGTTACCTCACTAACGACGTATATAAAAGAAATCAAAACCCGTCAATGCTAAATGTACAGACTGTCCTACAGTTATTCACCCGTAAGTGCTGTATGTAGCAGAATGTTTGACTGTGAACAAAACGGCGACGACGTAAGCACTGGATATCAGTGAAAGAAAAATACTAAGGGAAATTTTCTGACCAGTTAAAGAGCAAATACAATACAGAATAATTGACAATAGTGAACTTTTTATATACATTGAATAAATTTTACACAAGATTAGAAAAAGAAGAACAGCTTTCTACGGCTACATCCAAAAAATGAATCCGAAAGACTGACAAAAGGCTGTTCAGTTACTTCGGTAAATTAAAAATGGATAATACATGGTACAAATGATTTGGAAGGGACGCGGATGAACTCCATATTAGTCCACAAGTTATTGAGGAACGACTACCACTTAGAAAGAAATTACAGGACTCCAGAGATTTCCATCGAGGAACCAAAATAAAGACTCGAGCCACTTGGAAAGAAGAAAGAAGAGAAAAACATCGAGAAATGACGAGATAAATGTGGATGAACAGAAAGGAGGAACAGTGAAATAGTCGTAGTCCATAGCGGCTCATACGTAGAAGAAGAAGAAGAATTTCGTTTGGTTCAGTGGTTTGGTGCGAGTCTTTTTGTTGGACACTACTTCGGCGATTTGTGTGTCCATCTACTCTTCTTATCCAACCAGGCAAAGGGGACATATGGTTTAACAATCCGAACAATGTGTCGGTTATGCGATTCCTCACATCGTTAAGAGGCGAAAATAAAGGATGAACATAAGTCTTTGCCATTTGACATGAGAGGCAAAGGAAAATTAATGAATTTATTGGGAACATGATATGCCTGAGAACTAAGAAGAAATGTAAAGGGACTAAAAGAAATATCTCCTTATTTAACGTTGTGCCTATCGTGATTCAGCATCTCCGCCATATGGTGAGTAGCAACTTTGCCGTGCGGGATTAGCCGAGCGGTCTATGGCGCTGCAGTCATGAACTGTGCGGCTGGTCCCGGCGGAGGTAGAGTCCTACCTCGGGCATGGGTGTGTGTGTTTGTCCTTAGGATAATTTAGGTTAAGTAGTGTGTAAGCTTGGGGACTGATCACCTTAGCAGTTAAGTCCCTGCGGCCGCGATGGTCTCGCGGTTCTAGGCGCTCAGTCCTGAACCGCGCGACTACTACGGTCGCAGGTTCGAATCCTGCCTCGGGCATGGATGTGTGTGGTGTCCTTAGGTTAGCTAGGTTTAAGTAGTTCTACGTTCTAGGGGACTGATGGTAAGTCCCATAGTGCTCAGAGCCAGTTAAGTCCAATAAGATTTCATACACATTTGAACATTTGAGTAGCAACTTGCCTTCTCTAATATTGTTACATTCCATCCTGGATTTTCCATTGTTTGATATTTAACGTAATTACTAAACAAAAACCTCAGTTATGAATGAAAGAGCGCACGATACTGGTGTACTATGCTACAGTATATTGTAGAATATAAAAATAGGGTCGAGTATTTTTTTATTCGTAATGCATAAAATTCTCGAAGAACAACCAATGTAACAATCAGTTTATGCAAAAACTTTAGTCTTATATGGTAAAGTCTGTTAATATTCAAACCTCTTATGTAAAACTTGACTGTTGCTTTGACAACCGAAATGATGCTTCAAGAACGAAACAGTATTGGTTGTCGAATGATGATTATTTAATAACGTGTTTTACACGCCTGAGGCATAATGATATTGTGTAGTATTCAGCAAATAAACAATAATCAAAAACGTGTGAGATAGTGCGTGCTTGCATTGAGTTTTGTGGAAACGAATACAGTGTGTACAGATGATGCCACATTTGTACAGATTTGTAAGTGTGTTCCAATGTCTGTGCTTCTACGTGTGCGGATGCTGGTGTGTTTAAGATCCACGCCTTATCTCACACGTTTTTTGACGAATACTTTTTGGAGAGTACTACATAGTTTGATGATGCCCTAAAAGGGTGAAACGCATTATTAAATAATCATTATTTTGCAATCAAAACTTTTTTCTTTTTGAAAAGTCCAGCTAGGCAGTGGAATGGAAACGATTTGATGTTTCGAGTTTTCTGGCTTCTGGCTTCTCCACCTACATATTTTACTTAGCTTAGAGACGTTGGATTTTACATATTCAGTTCCTCAAGTGATAGAGCTATAAGAATGAGACCTAGATTTTTTCTTTAAATTGTCTTGCGAAAATATTTTTGGAACATCCTGTACATTTGGAAACTGTATCACTCACAGTAATAATGGTTAAACATACTTCGCCTTGATTCACTTGCGTCAAGCAAAGACGAGGTAAAATAAAAGTGAAGCACATCCTAAAAAGCGACATAGGTTAGGTTTAATTCGCCATGTATTAACGGAATACTGTTGTCTTTTCCCTACATCCGCCAGGTTAGCCGAGAGCGCTAATACGCAGCTTCCTGGACTCGGGTAGGTGCGCCGATCCCGGTTTGAATCCGCCTGGCGGATTACCGACGTCGGCCGGGGTGCCGGCCAGCCTGGATTTGGTTTTTAGGCGGTTTTCCACATCCCACTAGGTGAATACCGGGCTGGTCCCCACGTTCCTCCTCAGTTACACCACTCGCAGACATCTCAGCACGTTGGCACGATTTCTTGGCTTGCACTAGACGCAGACAGCCGGAGTACACAAATTCTGTGCCGGGGGAGGGGGGGTGGGCTATGGGATGGTGACAGGAAGGGCATCTGGCCACCGATTAACATTAACGTTGCCAATTCCGCTCCTAAACGTGCCGACCCGTGGGACAAGGCGCCAGCAAAAGCAAAGTCTTAGTCCTATCACCTTTCTTCCTCATTTTCTCTCTTGGCTCTGACACAAGTCCTCTCTCTTTGAGCGAATGTGTGTGTGTGTGTGTGTGTGTGTTTATGTGTGTGTGTGTGTGTGTGTGTGTGTGTGTGTGTGTGTGTGTGTTTTGCCCGTTAGTAATATTTTCTGCTAATTTTAGATTTACTAATGCGCAGCTGAATAATGTGAATAATGGTAACCATTATAAATGAATAATAACTGTGTTAGGCTATTTTTAGGAATGACAGCAGAAGGGGATGTGGAGGAACATAGGGTGATAGTGGAGTGGAGGCGAAGAGGAAAACGAGACAAACTAACGTATTTAATGCAAAGTTAAAGGCTTACTATGTTAGCCTGAAGGCAGACAGCTTAGATCAAGTTGGACGCAGGATATTCAATTTAATGTTCGCTTGCTCTTCTACTTTCAAAGGACCCCGGTAAAAGTGCGGTAACGAACGTGACGCAAACATAGACTTGGGACTGTAACTTTGGAACACCCGCAGAGGCATTACAGATTCAGTGCAGATACTTTCCCCCTCGCGCCAACAATCTGCGAAGACGGCCCGAGAATGAAGTCCCACAACGTATTTTCTGCATCAAACTTTCATACGAGTGATGCGTTGCAAAGACGAGTGTAGCGAACTTGTAAATCATTTCGAAACTTGAGAGAGTGCTTCCCGCGAAGGTAGCTGGAGACTGGGAGCTGTGAAGCTTCTGACGTTCTGCTAGGAATCCGATAATTAGACGTCCATCCCGAGAGACACAGCGCCGCATATGCGCTCGCGAAACTCTCTTGGGGTCCACAGCGAACCAGAAAGAGCGGATGTACGTATCATGCCGCTAAATTGTTCCGTTGTTACTCAGATATGTCTAAAACAATGTCATTTTCAGTTACACAACAGGTGTTTTAGACAAACTGATGGCCAAACTATCGGTTCCGTCTTAGTCCAATTGTGCCTGAAATGTTTATCGGCAATTTTCGACACGTTTTCTTATAAAATGAGCAAGAGCTTTGTAAAATTTAACACTGAATCGCGTAGCTGGATGATCTGCTGTGTTCGTGGAGTCATATCATTACACAATTAGATACATTGCTACAAAATTTAAGTTCCCAGCATAAGAAAATTCAGTTAACAAGAGGTCTGCGAGGTTCTTCTTAAACTTTTCTTGGACAGCAATACAGAAGTCAGCACAAGGACGCACTCATTTGACATTTCGATAAAGTCATAGTTACAGATTCGGTAATGCTCGTAAGCTTCCACCACCTAAACATACAGCTTTCCAAACGGCTGTGTGTCGCTCCATATCAGGTAAATTGCCTTTAATCTTTGAAACTATCAAATTTACTGGTTACAGTAATGGCTGTATCCCTGCCCAGATTGATAATATACTACGAGCAAAGGAAAATACGTTATATTATACCTCCAATGCACGGTGGGCAACAGGAACCAGCCAACAGTAGTTAGAAGCATTTGTGTATTGTCCTATATAATGAGAAAATTTCATATAATCTCGAGAAAAGTTGAAGTCTCCGAAACGCAGATCTGCGTTTTACAATAAAAAGAAAAGATGAAAACTTTTATTCATTGCTGAAGACAAACTGCAACCTTTCGCACAGCATGGTGTGTATAAAATCACACGTAAATGTGGAAAAGTAAACTGTCTAGTCACATCAATGAGACTATCTGTCTAAAGTTCGAATAACCACCTTTTGATTAGCCAGGCGACTGGCTCTGAGCACTATGCGGCTTAACTGCTGAGGTCATCAGTCGCCTAGAACTTAGAACTAATTAAACCTAACTAACCTAAGGACATCACATACATCCATGCCCGAGGCAGGATTCGAACCTGCGTCCGTAGCGGTCGCTCGGTTCCAGGCTGTAGCGCCTAGAATCGCACGGCCACGCCGGGCGGTCTAAGGCGTTGCAGTCATGGACTGTGCGGCTCATCCCGGCGGAGGTGCGAGTCCTCCCGCGGGCATGGGTGTGTGTGTTTGTCCTTAGGATAATGTAGGTAACGTAGTGTGTAAGCTTAAGCCGTCGGCACACGGACCGTGCTGTCGAACGTTAAAGTCGAGCGTGCCAAGTTCAACGTGCTGCTGAACGCTCAGGAACGATGTGACTTGTGCATACGGTACGTGGACCCCAACGTGGTGTACGCGATCGCAACGCACTCCAGCGGCAGTTGAGGGATGTTTCTAGTTCTTAAGTCACACTGTTTACTCAACGGGCGTGCATAAAATTCCCACGTTAGCTCTATTAAAATGCACATTTCCTCCATTGTCTACGAAAAGGAAAGTACTATGTCCAATCAATAAGGACGCAGGGTCAGTCTTACTTGATCACTGTTCCTACCCGGTAGCAGAATCTTTGCAACATGTGAATTATGAAGCGTAAAAGAAAAAGGAGCAAAATATCTTTATGCAAGTAGCGCAAGCTGTCCTGTACATTAAGCGAATCGAACAAAGTCACCCCTCAAAAAGAAAAGGTGAACTTATACTTACATAACATCAAATATTATAGTATATACTTATATTAAACTAATAATAAAGTACCAGAAACTAATAAAAACAAGAATGTTAGGAATGGAAGTGGCAAGACGCGAACCACCGCCCCATCTCACAGTTCAGTACGGTGACGCTAGCCATTGCGCTAAACCAACAACACACTCCTAGTATCTAATCATATTATTTTACCCCTTGCTGAAAAACCTTACTCGTACCTATGTTACTAATTTAAATTTAATAATAACAAATTGACCAAGAACAATGCGTTTTGGGTGGATCTTCAGTGTGTCGTTGCCTTCAAATAGCCTACTCTCATATAATTCTTTTGCCACGAATATGATGTTTCTCATTATTTTATGGAACGAATCACACAGTTAACAACGGGTTTTCCAGTGATTCTCAATTTTCTGGTGCTCAGAAACGGCATATATACGTATAGGCTTGAAATGAATGCCAATATGGCGCCTTACAACTCTGTACTGAAGGGAGACGGCGTGCGTGTGACGTAGCAGCGTTGTGCCACCTCATTGCTCAACGCTCAGAAGCACGCTCAGAATATCTGACATGCCAGGTATTGCTCTGCACGTTCGGAGACTCCCGAACGTGCTATTCCACGCTATGACGTCAGAAACTCGGCACGCTCAGCGCTCCACGTTCGGATGCGCGGTCCGTGTGCCGACGGCTTTAGGGACTGATGACCTTAGCAGTTAAGTCCCATAAGATTTCACACACATCTGAACATTTTTGAACCACCTTTTGCAGTGCGGTTCGCTGTGAGACGTTCAGGAAGAGAGTCAATGACGTTCTGAAAGGTACCAACAGTTATGTGGAGGCATGCCCACCCTAGTACCGTAACCGGCTGAAAACCCATGGAGCAACCAGTCCGGTCGAGGTGATCTCAGTGATTCTCGATTGGGTTTAATTTCTGGGAGTTTGGTGGCCAGGGGAGCACGGTAAACTCACCTTGGTGCACTCCGAAACACGCACGTTCACTGAGAGCTGTGTGCCACGTTGCATTGTCCTGTTGGTAGATGCCATCGTGTCGACGAAAAACAAAAGGCATGTAGAGAGGGACGTCTTCCCCAGGAATAGATGCACACTTCTGTTGATTCACTGTGCCTTTCAGAATGACGGTATCACCCCGCGAATACCACGAAAACATTCCCCAGACCATAAAGCTCCAACGTTTGTTGCAGGGTGTCTGCACTGAGGCGTTTCACGCAGTACACGACAATGGCTATCTGTCCAGTGAAGCATAAAACGTGATTTATCTGAGAAGATTGCCCCGGCATGTCCACCTGCAGTACTGGCGTGCAAATTCCAGATTTCGTAGCCGATGGACAGTACTCAACATGGGTGAATGAACCAGGAGACTACTGCGGAGGCCCACGCACCAACGTTCCCTGAACGGTTGTTCTGAAGACACTGTAGACATCCCCAACTCATCTGAGCGGTCAGTTGCTCAACAATTGCACGTCCATTCGCCCGTAAACATCTCCAGCCCTGTCCCCTTTGGCCAGTGGAGCAGTGTACACTACTGGCCATTAAAACTGCTACACCACGAAGATGACGTGCTACAAACGCGAAATTTAACCGATAGGAAGAAGATACTGTGATATGCGAATTATTAGCTTTTCCGAACATTTACACAAGGTTGGCGCCGGTGGCGACACCAAAACGTGATGACATGAGGAAAGTTTCCAAGCGATTTCTCATATATAGACAGCAGTTGACCGGCGTTGCCCGGTGAAATGTTGTTGTGATGCCTCATGTAAGGAGAAGAAATGCGTACCATCACCATCACGTTTTCGACTTTGATAAAGGTCGGATTGTAGCATATCGCGACATTACTGGTCGCATTGGTCGAGATCCAATGACTGTTAGCAGAATATGGAATCGGTGGGTTCAGGAGAGCAATACGGAACGCCGTGCTGAATCCCAACGGCCTCGTATCACTAGCAGTCGAAATGACAAGCATCTCATCCGCATGGCTGTTACGGATCGTGCAGCCACGTCTCGATCCCTGAGTCAACAGATGGGGACGTTCGCAAGACAACAACCGTCTGCACGAACAGTTCGACGGCGTTTGCAGCAGCATCGACTATCAGCTCGGAGACCATGGCTGCGGTTACCCTTGACGCTGCATCATAGACAGGAGCGCCTGCGATGGTGTACTCAACGACGAACCTGAGTGCACGAATGGCAAAACGTCATTTTTCCGGATGAATCCAGGTTCTGTGTACAGCATCATGATGGTCGCATCCGTGTTTGGCGACATCGCGGTGAACGCACTTAGGAACCGTGGATTCGTCATCGCCAAACTGGCATGTCACCCGGCGTGATGGTATGGGGTGCCATTGGTTACACGTCTCGATCACCTCTTGTTCGCATCGACAGCTCTTTGAACAATGGACGTTACATTTCAGATGTGTTACGACCCGTGTCTCTACCCTTCATTCGATCCCTGCGAAACCCTACATTTCAGCAGGGTAATGCACGTCCGCATGTTGCAGATCCTGTACAGGCCTTTCTGGATACAGAAAATGTTCGACTGCTGCCCTGGCCAGCACATTATCCAGAACTCTCACCAGTTGAAAACGTCTGGTCAATGGTGGCCGAGCAACTGGCTCGTCACAATACGCCAGTCACTACTCTTGATGAACTGTGGTATCGTGTTGAAGCTGCATGGGTAGCTGTACATGTACACGCCATACAAGCTCTGTTTGACTCAATGCCCACGCGTGTCAAGGCCGGTATTACGGCCAGAGGTAGTTGTTCTGGGTACTGATTTCTCAGGATCTATGCACCCAAATTGCTTGAAAACGTAATCACATGTCAGTTCTAGTATAATATACCCGTTTATCATCTGCATTTCTTCTTGGTGTAGCAATTTTAATGGCCATAGTGTAGTTACCTTGGCATCAATTTCGGATACTGCCATACTGCGATGCACGTTATACTTTAACCACCGCAGCAGGGGAACAGCCTAGGAACTTAGCCGTTTCGGAAACGTTTCCAGTCTTGGCCCGAAAGCCATTAATCATACCCTTTTGGACGTCAGACAATTCCCTTCGTTTTTGGATCACAACGACTGCAGTGCCAGTATTGCCACCTGCCGTTTGTGTGTAGTTATTGGACTTTGACGTCGAATGTAGTTGGTGGTCACATTAACGTGACTGGACCGTGTATACGTTGGCCAGTGGGGCAGAACTGTGGAAGTAAGCTTATTTGAACTTGGGATACGCTGGAGAGTAAGAAGGAAAGATAAAAGCTTTGCCGAACATAGCTTCGCATAAAACACCAATACGATGTAGACTTTGAAGTTTTACGCACTGTCAAGAAAACGAGATGACGCTATTGAAAACACTTGATATCGGTAAACATATGGCACAGACTGTCAGCTTATCATCAAACTCAATTCTCCCTATTCCACTCTGTTAAAATAAGTAGTTCAAATGTAAATTTTATGAGGTGCATTCAAAAAGAAACGAGTTAGAGACTGTAAAATGAAAACCGATGACGGGATCGTAATTCCATTATCTAGGGAAGAAGATGTAGGACCCACAAGAGTACTGAGGTTCTAATCACGCCGCTATAGGGCCAGTGGCACGTACGTGACGACAGGTAGAGCACATGCATGCGTCGACCATCAAATGCACTCGGTAGCGCTGAGAATAGAGAAATGGAGTCTTCGAAAGAAGAGCAAAGGGATGCGTTGCCTTTCAGCAGAAGGCGTACAAGGAACGAAAATTCATTGAAGAATGGCATAAATGTACGAAGAGTATACTTTCATCCGCAGGCAGCGCCATTACGCTACATTCAGCGGCTTTCCGTTTCTTTTTTAATACCCCTTCTGATGATGATGTTTGGTTTGTGGGTCGCTCAACTACGCGGTTACCAGCGCCCGTACAAATTCTCATCCTTTATTCAGTACAATCTCGCCACTGACGTGAAAGCTGATGACAACACAAACACCCAGTCATCTCGAGGCAGGTGAAAATCCTTTACCCCACCGGGAATCGAACCCAGGTCCCCGTGATCGGGAACCGAGAACGCGACCGCGAGACCACGAACTGCGGACTTAATACCCCTTATGGATTATGTAACGATATGCACATAAAAGGTTCTTTTTTCATTTTTAGTTGAATGCAAATATTTCTGCGTGGGACAAGCATGTGATACTGTACATCGTGAACACTCTACATGCCATCATGTTGCTACGATTTCTTTTGCGTAAGTAATATATGTGTAAGTAGCAGACCATTCCATTGGTGTTCGCGACGTTCAACTGTTACCTGACGATGGCGTAAGGAGCAGAAAGCTAGTTCGTGACTGTGTAAGTATAATTTTACGGAAGTTATGAAAGTGTTTCGTATTTAATACAGTGCTATGCACTCCTTAAAAACGAAAGAACCTTTCACATGATGTGTCGCTGCCTAGTTGTACAGATCAATGAAACTTGGACCATTCACAGAACTGTTACACTACAGTGCAGTAGTAAGGAAGTACGCAATGAGACGAAGATAAATGACACTTTTATTCGAATATAAAACGTAATTACACTGAAGCCACACGTGTACACGATGGTACACTAGATGTCACAAAAAGCACGTCATGATTCTTAACAGGGTCTGTAATCACCATGGACGGCGATGTGTGCTCTTCAACGTTTCCCCATGCTGGCCCCAACTTTGCTAAGAAGTTATTGATGGAGGGCTTTCCATTCCTCAAACAGAGCGGTTGAACACTGCTGGGCCGGCCGCTGTGGCCGAGCTGTTCTAGGCTCTTCAGTCCGGAACTGTGCTGCTGCTACAGTCGCAGGATCTAATCCTGCCTCGGGCATGGATGTGTGTGATGTCCTTAGGTTAGTTAAAATTTAAGTAGTTCTAAGTCTAGGGGACTGATGACCTCAGATGTTAAGTCCCATAGTGCTTAGAGCCATTTGAACCATTTGATCTGACCGCTGCTGGATGGTCGTTCCTGCATATGGACGTTGTTCAGTAAGTCTAACGAAAGCATCCTACACGTGGTCGATAGAATTTAATTCACAGAAATTGGCAGGCCAGTCCATTTGTCGAATACCCTCCATTGCAAGAGCTCCACCACCTGCACTTCTTCGATGCCGTCGTTTGTTTTTCATCCTTGAAAATGAAACCAGATCATAATAAAGTCGTGGAAAGATACACA
Organism: Schistocerca cancellata; assembly: GCF_023864275.1. Classification (NCBI taxonomy): domain Eukaryota; kingdom Metazoa; phylum Arthropoda; class Insecta; order Orthoptera; family Acrididae; genus Schistocerca; species Schistocerca cancellata. The sequence goes on along the minus strand of NC_064627.1, from coordinate 183,722,211 downwards.
TGGGAAAGGTGCACAGTGTCATAATCACTTTACGTGTCGAGTGCACATGTTCACAGATCTGGAGGTCTGCAAGCGCATAAAAAGTTATAACTCACCGCGTTGTAACAATCGGACCATCAAAACGATCGCGTTTGAGAATACAGCAGGGAATAGGACGCGTATTGCGCACAGGATCACTATCGAACATGATCATTTTGGAGGGACAGTTCTTATGGTATGGCGAGGTGTAATGTTGCATAGCGTACTGACCTCCAACCCTATGAACAGGGTACATGCCCCGATCATCATCATAGGATTGCAGTGCTCTCTCACCATTTGAGTCTTTTCGGGGTTGCATTCGCCCCTGCAATATTATAGCTCCCCACGCTGTAACAACTGGACCACCAAAACTATCATGTTTGAGAGTACGGCAGGAGGCATGAAGCGTAATGCACCCAAGATCATTATGGAACATGATCATTTTGGACGGCCAGTTCTTATGGTATGGCGAGGTGTAATGTTGCATCGCGTACTGATCTCCAACCCTATGAACAGGGTACATGCCCCGATCGTCGTCATAGGAACGCAGTGCTCTCTCACCATTTACGTCTTTTCGGTGTTGCATTTACCCCTGATTTAATTTTGGTAGATGATAACGCGCAACCACATCCAACTACGGAGACGGGGGAGCTCTTGGCACTGGAAGGTATTACAAGAATGGACCGGCCTGCACGTCCCACTGAGGACGTGGGAGAGACGTATTGCAGTACGTCCACATGACACCAACTGCCATTCACCAGTTGTCAGTTGCACTGGTGGAGGAATGAAGAGCGCAACCGCAAGGACTCCAGTTCCCATGTTGTGGCCGGCATGGGAGCACGTAGCAGAGCATTCGTTGTTTTCCGTGGTGCTCACACACACTACTGATAATCATTGCTGCCTCTTCGACTGTTCACTGGACCATCATAAATCGCCGTGACTGCAATCAAATCCAAAAAAATTGTTCAAATGGCTCTAAGCACGATGGAACTCAACATTTGAGGTTGGCTCAAATGGCTCTGAGCACTATGGGACTTAACTGCTGAGGTCATCAGTCACCTAGAACTTAGAACTACTTAAACCTAACTAACCTAAGGGCAACACACACAAACCATGCCTGAGGCAGGATTCGAACCTGCGACCGTAGCGGTCGCACGGTTTCAGACTGTAGCGCCTAGAACCGCTCGGCCAACACTGTCGTCTACATGATCATTTTAGAGGGCCAGTTCTTATGGTGTGGCATCGCGTACTGGTCTCCAACCCTATGAACAGGGTAAATGCTTCGATCATCGTCATAGGAACCCCGGCCGCCACATCTGAGGTCATAAGTCCCTTGGGCTTAGAACTACTTAAACCTAACTAACCTAAGGACATCACACACATCCATGCCGAGGCAGGATTTGAACCTGCGACCGTAGCAGCAGCGCGGTTCCGGACTGAAGCGCCTAGAACCGCTCGGTCACATGGTCCGGCTCAATCAATTCCGTCAGTTACCTTCTGTGCTATACGGTAGCAGTTCTTTCTATGTATTGTTCAAGGTTTATTGACCTACGTTGCTTGGCAGTGACATCTCATCCGAAAATTTCTTTCGACCTTAAGTTTTGCGCACCTGTGCATTTTGGGTCATTTAACGCTTGTCATATTAAAATCATCTCCACAAAATTCGAAAAAAAAAAATCGGACAGGTTCTTGATAGTGTAATAACAACCCATTTCTGTCAATGTACCGTGTGATCAAAAAGTGAATATAAATTTGAAAACTGAATAAATCACGGAATAATGTAGATAGAGGGGTACAAATTGACACACATGATTGGAATGACATGAGGTTTTATTATAACCAAAAAAATACAAAATTTCAAAAAATTACCGACCATGGCGCTTCATCTGATCAGAATAGCAATAAGTAGCATAACAAAGTAAGACAAAGCAAAGATGATGTTCTTTACAGGAAATGCTCAATATGTCCACCATCGTTCCTCAACAATGGCCGTAGTCGAGGAAAGATATTGTGAACAGCACTGTAAAGCATGTCCGGAGTTATGGTGAGGCATTGGCGTCGGATATTGTGTATCAGTATCTCTAAAGATGTCGGTCGATCACGATACACTTGTGACTTCAGGTAACCCTAATGCCAATGATCGCACGGACTGAGGTCTGAGGACCTGGGACGCCAAGCATGACGAAAGTGGTGGCTGAGCAAACGATCATCACCAAACGATGCGCGCAAGAGATCTTTCACGCGTCTAGCAACATGGGGTGGAGCGCCATCCGGCATAAACGTCGTACGTTCCAGCAGGTGTTTATCACCCAGGCTGGGGATGATGCGATTCTGTAACTTATCGGCGTACCTCTCACCCGTTACGATAGTAGTTACAAAACCAGAATCATGCATTTTCTCGAAGAAAAAAGGTCCGACAACGGTTGATGCGGTAAATCCAACCCATACCGTGACTTTCTCGTCGTACAATGGAGTTTCCACGACAGTTCTAGGATTTTCGGTAGCCCAAATTCTGCAGCTGTGGGCGTTGACAGATCCTCAGAGCGTGAAATGAGCTTCACCGGTCCACAACACGTTACTCAACCAATCGTCATCTTCCGCCATCTTTTGAAACGCCCACAGCGCAAATGTCCTCCGCTTCACTAAATCGCCAGGTAACAGTTCAAGATGCCGATGGATTTTGTACGGATAGCTTCGGAGGATACCCCTAAATGCCAACCAAACAGTAGTGTATAGAATGCCGGTGCAACGTGCGACTGCAAGAGCGCTGACTTCCCCCGTGCATAGACGAACCCGCTACAGTCTTCATTTCTTCCTGAACTGTCTCAGCAGCATTACGCCTTGTGCTCGGTCGGCCACTACGGGGTCTATCGTCTAAACAACCCGTGGCTTCGAACTTCAAAATCATTCTCGTCACAGCTGCATTTGTCATCGGACCTTTACCCGTTCGAATCCCCTTCCTATTGCGATAGGATCGTAACGCTGAACTAGCACATTCGCCATTCTGATAATACAGCTTCACTAAAAGCGCCTTTTCAGGCAACGTCAACATGCTGCGACTGCTGGAGCAACTGATTCTCTCTCTCATTACAGCTCCTTTTATAGACGATTGTCATGCGCAGTCACAGACGTTTTGCTGTCCAGCGCCATCTGCCGGACATTTTGAGAACTTTTTCGTTTTTTGTTCTAATGATACCCCATGTCATTCCAAGCATGTGTGTCAACTTTTACCTCTCTATCTACATTATTCCGTAGGTTATTAATTTTTCAGATTTATACTGACTTTTTGATCACCCGGTATACGTAATTGCAGTGACTTTTCAATAGTGAGAGTACTATACACATTACTTGAAAACTTGAGAATTAAATAGTTGTGTACATTTTTGTATTTTCTACATCAGTGACTGAAGCCTTTTTGGTATCTCCGCCAGAGACACTGCACGTCTGGCCTGCATAATGTCACTATGATGCAAAGCTTTTTTTGTGGATATTGAAGAGGTCTTAAACTATGTACATAACCGTAATGGAGGAGAACACATGTGGGCAGATCAAATTAGGTGACCAGTAGCAGTGCCGTATTTGCAGTGTGAGAGGAATTTGAAAGGCAGGAAGTACGAGTAGTGTGGGCGAGTCCCTCGCGGGGCTTTAGAGCGCGCCGAGGCCCGCGAGGCAACGCCCCTTCCACGAACCACTGCGGGGCGCGTCCTAGCCCGCTGACGACGGCTTAATGACGTCATCCGACAACAGGCGCCCGGCGCCTGAATAATAGAGTAGGCAGGGCAAGCGTCGCCGCCAGCTGCAGCGCCCCTGGGCATAAGCAGCCTCGCCTTGTACTTCGTGCTCGCGACTACCTTGTGGACGCAATTCATTCTTTTTCTCTTCCCTACGGCAAAGCCTTTCTGCTGTAATCCTGCACCCTGGCAGAACTGCCTAAGCCGCGCGTTCCTCCCTAAAAAAAATCTCGCTTTCTTCAGCTTTTTCTACATAATAAAAAAAACATTTTATTTAGAATTGACAAAAATTAAGCGTTATTAAAAGTTATTACTTAAATGAGATTTATGGACAAAAAACGTTGACCATAATTAATTACACTGATTACTGAAGCAAATACATTGACTAAAAACTCGCATCGCTGAAAATTAATTAATGTAGAGTAATGAAATTCTGGAACGCATTTGTCTATGTAACACATTTCAGTGATTAATATTGCAAGATCGCAGGTTAATGGACACGCGAGATAATCCACTGCAAATGTGAAACGCTGGTACATTAATAATCGGTGTAGTCGCCAGAATTTTGAATGTAAACATTCATACGTGCATTCATTGGTTGTACAGGTGCAGGATGTCAGTTGTGGGATGGTGTTCCATGTCTGTTGCACTCGGTAGGTCAATACAGGGAAGGTTAATGGTGTCTGTGCATAACGTTTGAGTTTTCATGCGATGATGTTCCGTATGTGCTCAATTGGAGACAGATCTAGTGATCCAGCAGGACGAGGGAACATATCGACACTCTGTAGAGCATGTTGCGTTACAACAGCGTTATGTGAGCGAGCGATATCCTGTTGGAAATCACCCGCTGGAATGCTGTTCATGAATGGCAGCTCAACAGCTCGAAATACCAGACTGACTTACAAATTTGCAGTCGGGGAGCGTGGTATAACCAAGAGTGTGCTCCTGCCGTTATACGAAATCGTGAGTTCTTTGTAGTTTTTTCATTTGACGCTTATTTCGTGAGATATTTGACCCGGTGACTATCAATGGACCACCCTGCAAATTCAATACTAATGGAAATCACAGTAACACATTACCACAGAAAAATAAATTAAAACCATGGGTTTTGTCTTACTTACCCATTTTGTTTTTGGCTTACTTGCCCATTTTTTTCCCAGTGGATTATAATGGGAGACTACACAGAGAACCCATTTTAGTAGCCATTTCCTATATTCGCTATTAGCACATTTCTGAAGACGAGAATGTTTCTGTTGCTGTAATTTATTATTATCGTCGTGAAAGGTTATGTTGCAAGTTTTCTTCTGTCTTTCGTTAGTTAGTCGGATATGATGGTAAAGTGTAACTGGTCACGAAAAACAAATCCTTACTAACACTTTTGCTCTTGGTATTACGATAGTTCTATATCTTAATACGCTCATTTTGCTCCTAATTAATGTATGCTACTTCGTCTATTGATTTATCATTAAATACCGTAAATACAAGATCGAATATAAGGATTTGATGGTTCAAATGACTCTGATCACTATTGGACTTAACATCTGAGGTCATCAGTCCCCTAGACTTAGAACTACTTAAACCTAACTAACCTAAGGACATCACACACATCCATGTCCGAGGCAGGACTCGAACCTACGACCGTAGCAGCAGCGCGATTCCGAACTGAAGCGACTAGAACCGCTCGTCCACAACGGCCGGCTATAAGGAATTGAGAAACTGTGTTTACACCTCACTGTAAACGCCGCGAAACCGTCCTAATCGACACAAATGTTAGCTGTAGTCAGCGACGGCGGATCGACAACAAACCCAAGAAGCTGAATTCCGGGTGAGCGAACGAATGTCGCCGTGAGAGTCAATCTACGGGGAAGCAGAGGGTCCGAACGCCGCGGAGAGAGGAGCACGGAGGAAAGAAAAAACCGTACCAGCGCGAGCGAGTGAATAGAACCATTAAGCGTGCGGAACATCTCATCGTCCAAGGCGACTCCAGGTTCGAGGTAATTGCCGCTAGTGTAAGAACTGACGTTCCTGGCCTATCGCCGCCGACAGGTAAACTATTGGGTCAATGGTTCTGCCCATCAGTACTTCGCGCGCCGTCAGTGACAGCTTCCCGCATTACTCGGCCGCAAGACCCACGCCACACCATCTACGTCCATACACAGGGTTTTTCCGCAAGAGCGTGCAAAACTAGGGCACAGAAGACGCTCCACTGAACATTTTTGGTAGTGAACCTAGGGTCGGAGAAGCCAGTTTAAGGTGACAAGAAAATAAATTTGTCTACCGTTTCTTCAAGCATTACTGTTTTCCAGCGTATTTATAACTAACATGCGTAGAAGTTTACACGTGCTGTGAATTTAATTACATGTGCATTGTTTATTTCCTGCAAGGAAACAATGAGGACGAGCCTGATTACTAAGAAGTCACGATGAGGGTTTTGTTTGCTTTACTCGTCCATAAGGTGGCTCTGTTGCATTGTATTTACATTGTCCCATGACCTAACGTGCTATGAACCAACGACAGTACCGGTACAACTTTGCAGAACTCACTGACATGCATCTTGTGCGTGGGGAAGTCCGTTCCAACGCTCTCGCAGCTGAAAGGATGTACAGCGAATGATTTTCTAACAAGCATCATCCCTTATGAAGAGGAGTTGCTGGAACGCATTGCAGCGGACCCCACGACAAGAACTCGTCGCACTGCAGGTGAAATGAGTGCTGCACATGCCAGCTTGTGGCGAGTATTCCACAAACAACAATTACACTCATGTCACTCACAACGAGTCCATGCAATGCTTGTGACTGACTTTGCCCTAAGGGTTGCATTGTGTCAGTGGTTGCTCAGACCACGGACTGATCGACCAGATTTCTTCCAAACCGTGCTGTCTACTGACGAAGCCTCATTTGATCGTGATGGTATTTCGAACAGCAGGAATAGCCATGTGTGGGGCGAGAAAAACCCTCAAACTATAGAAGGGTCTACACCTACGTGATTATTCTGCTATTCACAATTAAGTGCTTGGCAGAGGGTTCAATGAATCACCTTCAAGTTGCCTCTCTACCTTCCCACTCTTGAGCGTAGCGCGGAAAAACGAGCACTTAAATGGTTCAAATGGCTCTGAGCACTTCGGGACTTAACATCTATGGTCATCAGTCCCGTAGAACTTAGAACTGCTTAAACCTAACTAACCTAAGGACAGCACACGACACCCAGCCATCACGAGGCAGAGAAAATCCCTGACCCCGCCGGGAATCGAACCCGGGAACCCGGGCGTGGGAAGCGAGAACGCTACCGCACGACCACGAGATGCGGGCGAGCACTTAAATTTTTCGATACGAGCCCTGATTTCTCTTATTTAAGCGTGATGATGATTTCTCCATATGTAGGTGGGTGCCAAGAGTCGCACCATCATGTACGTTTTGCTGTGAATATCTGGGTCGACATTGTATGCGACAATCTCATTTGGCCATATCTTCTATCTGACTGTCTACATGGCCACCTGTACTTGCGGTTCGTGCAAAGAGTTCTACCTCAGTTGTTGGAGAACGTACCCTTGGTTGTTCGTGAGATGATGTGGATACAAAATGACGGTGCGTCGCCTCACTTCAGAGTGGATGTTCGAAGCCATCTTCGTGCTGCATTTCCTGTTCGCTGGGTTGGAAACTGAGGTCCTATTCCACGGCCTGTGAGGTCACGTGACCTGAAACCCCTTGAATATTTCGCGCGACCGCTACGGTCGCAGTTTCGAATCCTGCCTCGAGCGTGGATGTGTGTGATGTCCTTAGGTTAGTTAGGTTTCAGTAGTTCTACGGGACTCATGACCTCAGATGTTAAGTCCCATAGTGCTCAGAGCCATTTGCACTATATTAACCTTGAATATTTCCTATGTGGGTATGGTTCAAATGGCTCTGAACACTATGGGACTTAACTTCCGAGTTCACTAGTCCGCTAGAACTTAGAACTACTTAAACCTAACTAACCTAAGGGCATCACACACATCCATGCCCGAGGCAGGATTCGAACCTGCGACCGTAGCAGTCGCGCGGTTCCAGACTGTAGCTGCTAGAACCGCTCGGCCAGCTCCTATGTGGGTATCTAATGTCACGAGACCCCCGTGGGACGGAGATCGAATTAGTTACCAGAACTGTAGCTGCCTGTGATGTGATTCGAAACGTATCAGAGATATTTGTCAGGGTGCGTCAGAATCTTGTTCGCCGATGTCATGCTTGCACTGAGGTTAATGGCCGTCACTTTCAGCACATTTTCTAAGATACAGTACAAATGATACGCCCATTGTGTCAATAATGGTATTTACAGTTAACTGTAAGAAAAAACACTCCGTCGTCAGGCCACGAGTGGCCTACCAGCACCATCCGACCGCCGTGTCATCCTCATGGTAGGATGCGGATTGGAGGGGTGTGGGGTCAGCACACCGCTCTCCCGGTCGTTATGACGGTATTCTTGACCGAAGCCGCTACTATTCCGTCGAATAGTTCCTCAATTGGCATCACGTGGCTGAGTGCACCCCGAAAAATGTCAACAGCGCATGGCGGCCTGGATGGTCACCCATCCAAGTGCCGACCACTCCCAACAGCGCTTAACTTCGGTGATCTCACGAGAACCGGTGTATCCACTGCGGCAAGGCCGTTGCACACAGTTAACTGTAAGTATGTAAATAAAAAATTACACACTAACGTGATTTTATTCCTATATCTCCGAAAACTGGCTTCTCCAACTACAGGTTCCTTGCCTCAAATTGTTCAGTGGAACTTTCTCTTTGTCCTGTTAAATTTTTGCTCGCTTTTACGGGAACACCCTGTAGACTTCCACTGGCGAGGATACTAAATCTCTCATTAGATTACATTTTCATTTCCTTTTCCATTATTATAATTCCTTCGTTTACTAAGTATCACAGTTAAGTAGATTCAACATAATTTTGTCCCCGTAAACATAGTTTTCACATTATCATCTTAACACAGTAGTTGTTTCACTAATTCACCAATAAACCGTGACGAGTTTCCCCCATGGCATCCTGATGATACACTGCTACTTGTCTTGCAGTATTTCCTTTTTTCATTTCACATCCACGTATTGCTTTAAAATATATAAGGTTAACAACATGGGCAAAGTTGTATCTTGTCGGAGAATGTTTGACAAGCAAAAAATAGAATGAATAGTTTCAAGCAAAAAATAAGTTGAAAAATACAAATATTCAAATCGCAGTACACCCACTGTGTGCGTTCCCGTTGAAAATGAAACCCAGCTGTCCGACAACGTGATTAACACCGGTAGCAGCGACTTTCGCGGAGGACAGCTAACTGCGATTTCTCCGCGCCCGGCGCTCTGATTTACTTCGTTAGGCCCCGGCACTTGAGGCTGCGAATTGTCTCGGAGAGAATTAAAGCATCTCATCAGTTACGTTAACAGGGCACAGCCATGTTTAATTTACGGCGCAAGTTTACTGCCGGTAATGAAGTACACACCTGCAGCTGCGCACAAGTTTTAATGAAGCATAATAATTAAAATTAATTACGACCAACATCGCGGAATGTGACGCAGACAAGAGCATAGGTAAGGTAATAAGGCCACAGAGTGACCCACTGGCGAACAACGCACAGCAACATTCCAAATGCCACAATTATCTGGTTAAAAAAAAACTATTCAATAGGTATTGAAATTTGGGTGCATTTGAGCATCAGATTACGGGCAAAATTCATGCAGCTAACGGATAATGGAAAAGGTATTTGCTCATTATGTGCAAGTTAATATGATATTAACAACGAACTGTACGAGATACGAGTAAGTTCGCTGGAGTATTTTGTCTTCTTTTCATACTAGGACTAATCACACTTCTCCTCCCCCTTTTCACAAATATTTAGAAACACCGTTTATAGACAAAAGTACATACGTAATGTGAATTAACCTTATGATTTTTCAGAGAGAGCTGCGGTCCCAAACATATGTCGATATTGCCTGATAACAACTGAAAGTAATACTGTATAGAGAGACGACAAGTGTATGGTATTCTGCGTTAACTGATATAAATTATTAGATTAACAAACTATAAACTAATTCCAGAATGAGATTTTCACTCTGCAGCGGAGTGTTCGCTGAGATGAAACTTCCTGGCAGATTAAAACTGCGTGCCGGACCGAGACTCAAACACTTGGCTGCGAAAGGCAAAGTTCCCGAGTTCCAGTCTCGGTCCGGCACACAGTTTTAATCTGCCAGGAAGTTTCATAAACTAATTCTTCTGTCACTTCTTGGTAGAACAACATTAAAAATAATAAATGGAAAGCACAATGTTATGCATGTTTTACAGAAATCGCATACTTAGATAACTGGTTTTTCAATTGTCAACGGCCTTGTCGCAGTGGTAACATCGGTCCCCGTCAGATCACCGAAGTTATGCGCTGTCGGGCTGGGCTTGCACTTGCGTGGGTGACCATCCCGACTGTCGAGCGCTGTTGGCAAGTGGGGTTCTCTCAGCCATTGTGAAGCAAACTGAGGAGCTACTTGATTGAAAAGTAGCGGCTCTGGTCTCGTAAACTGTCATACGGCCGTGAGAGCGGTGTGCTGACCACATGCCCCTCCATATCCGCATCCAGTGACGCCTGTGGGATGAGGGTGACACGGCGGCCAGTCGGTACCATTGGGCCTTCCAAGGACTATTTGGACGGAGTATATATTTAATGAACCTACTCAATGATTTGAAATGCTGTTATAATCTACGTCAGAGGTTTGACACGAAAAGTTAAAAATTTCTTACAAGTTGGTTGGATGCTTAATTTTAGGGAGGAGACTAAACGAGGTCTTCAGTCCCATCGGATTAGGGAACGATGGGCCGTGTCCTTTCAAAGGAACCATCCCCCTCGAGTCTATGTTACAACATGATTAGCAAAGGGCAGGTTATGACACTGGCATACTAAAATGAACGTAGGAAAATGTAATTATTATAGCGTTTGATACTGGACTGTTTGAAATCAAAAGTGATGTTGAATGTGAAAATGTGGGTTTAGTCAGATGTGCATACTGATTAGTTCCACTTTGCTTTGATCGCTTTATTGAAATTCGCCGTCTGCGCTTTGAAGAATGGATATCTGTGTAACACTATCAGGGGAGGGGTTAGCAGGAAATGTTTGTTGCTCAGATAGTGTAATTATTTTCGCAGAGGGAAACATAACAACAAATCACAACGTTGGTGACTGAAATTGCGTAAAAAGATCCCTCCGCAAAGAGAAATTTCTTTTGATTTAATGACTGCCACTTCAATTAGCATATCGTACCCGTGGCATTCTCTCCCCTAATTCGTGATAGTATAAAACGTGATGCTTTCTTTCAACTTTTTCGCTGTCCTCCGTCAATCCTATCTGGTAAGGATCTCAAATGGCTCAAAGCACTATGGGACTTAACATCTGAGGTCATCAGTCCCCTAGACTAAGAAGTACTTCAGCCAAACTAATATAAGGACATCACACACATGCATGCCCGAGGCAGGATTCGAACCTGCGACCGTACCAGCAGCGCGGTTCCGGACTGAAGCGCCTAGAACTGCTGGGCCACAGGGGCCGGCAAGAGTACTGTAGGCAGTCTCTTTAGTAGACATGTTGCATCTTGTAAGTGCTCTGCCTATAAAACGCAATCTTTGGTTCGTTTTCCCCACAATATTTTCTATGGGGTCGTTCCAAATGAAGTGGTTCGCAATTGTAATTCTTGGATATTTAGTTGCACTGACAGACCTTATAATTGTGTGATTTATCGTGTAACCGAAATTTAACGGATTCCATTTTAGTGTTCATGTGAATGACCTCACATACTTAATTATTTAGGTTCGATTGCCAATTTTCAAACTATACAGATATCTTGTCTAAATCACTTTGCAATTGGTTTTGATCTTCTGGCGACTTTAATAGACCCCGTATGACAGTATTATCCGCAAACTAACTAAGATGACTAACCAGATTTCCCCTAAATCATTTATATAGATTAGAGACAGCAGAGGGCCTAAAACACTTCCTTGGGCAATGCCAGATGTTACTTCTGCTTGACTCGAAGACTTCCTGTCAGTTACTATGAGCTGTGAGCTTTCTGACAGGATATCACAAATCCAGTCGCACAACTGAGACGATACTCCATAGGCACGCACTTTGATCAGAAGTCTCTTCTGACGGTAAAAGAAACTTCATTTTTTACAACAGAACTGTATAATTTTTCCACGGCATCAGAATTCTGGGAAAATATGAATACAGTAGCAAAGCGTATGTTAGTCTTAATAGCGAAATGTTTCGGGAAAAAAATCTGGATACTGCGTAGATATGTCAGACTGAAGTCCGCTAACGCTGCTATGCAGCACCTCCCACCCCCCACCCCACCCCCTCACCTGTCACCCAAGTTTTTATAAACACTGCCTAACACAGAGTAAAAAAGCGCACCTGTAGACAGACTTCTGTTTAACATTTAGCACAGCTTCCAACTTCTTTTCTGTGAAACGTTTCGTTTTGAGAGTTAAAATACGCTACTTCACTGTGCCCTTCTTTTCACGAGCTAATGAATACTTATAATATATTTTAAAAAATTGTCTATATTACCGTTTTACAGGCGGATCAGAATTATAAACAAACAAAAAACACCTAGATATTGAGTTGAACTTTCGACCTCGAGAATTCTAACACAAAACTCTACTCACACCACTTCCTCTACTGCACAGCTACATGTTGCTGAATGAGTAGAGGTCTACATATGATTACAGAGTTGCGAGTTGTCTTCCTTTGACGTCCGTTCTCTACGGGAAACCCGCACAGGAGGGAATTTTGGTAGACGCATTTCTGTACTATTAGCATGCATGGTATAGTACTTTGGTGTCCGAGTGAGGGAATTTTCGTTCGCCCTATGTACAGGGTGTCTGTCCGAAGACTAGTCAGGAGCATTTTGTCTGGTGTTTCGGCAGATGTTTTCAATTCAGTCTTAGCAATGTATAAATGGGCTCTACCCAAGTAAATATTGATCATCGCATGTCACGTAATTCCCATTGTTTTTCAGCTGTAAGCGTCTGTTTGTCTCCTGTAGGAATCAAATTATTTTTAAAGCGGAACTTTATATGCTCATTCGATAGTGCGGTCCCAAAGTGCACTGAGGTGACAAAGGTCATGGGATACCCCTAAATATCGTGTCGGACCTCCTTTTTCACGGCGTAATGCAGTAACTCAATGTGGAATGGATTCAACATATCGTTGGAAAAATCCCCTGGAAAAATATTGATCCATGTTGCCCATATAGTCATCCATAATTGCGAAAGTGTTGCAAATGCAGGATATTGTGCAAGAACTGTCATTTCGACACGTCCCATAAATATTCAATGGAATTCTTGTCTGGTGATCTGGGTGGCCAAATCATTCGCCCGAACTGTCCCGAATGCTCTCCAAATCAATCGCCAACGGGTGTGGACAGGTGACATGGCGCAATGTGATCCATGAAAACTGCATCGTTGTTTGAGAACATGACGTCCGCAAATGGCTGCAAATGGTCTCCAGGTAAACGGACATAACCGTTTCCAGTTAATGGTCGTTCAGTTGTTGCAGAGCACCCAGTCCATTCCACGTGAACACAGTCCACACCATTTGGAGCCACCAACAGTTTGCACAGTGCATTGTTGACAACTGGATTCATGGTTTCGTGGTATCTGCGCCACACTCTAAACCTAGCATCAGCTCTAACCAAATGAAATAGGGACTCATCTGATCAGGCCACGGTTTCCCAGTGGTGTAGGTTCCGAACGACATGGTGACAGCTTGCACAGTGCACAGTGCATTGTTGACAATTGTATTCATGGTTTCGTGGTGTCTGCGCCACACTCGAACCCTAGAATCAGCTCTAAACAACTGAAATAGAGACTCATCTGATTAGGGCACGGTTTCCCAGTGGTGTAGGTTCCGACCGACATGGTGATGAGCCCATGGAGCCACTGCTGGTGACGCGCTGTTAGCAAACGCACTCGCGTCTGTCGTTTGCCGCCGTAGCGCATTAACGCCAACTTCCACTACGCAGTCCTAACGAATATGTCCGTCGTACACCCCACACTTATTTCTGCGGTTATTTCATGTAGTGTAGCTAGTCTGTTAGTACTGACAGCTCTGCACATACACTGCTGGTCTCGGAGGTTACGTAAGGGCTGTCGGCCACTGGTGTCTGTTGTGAGAGTTAACACCTGAAATTTGGTATTTTCGGCGCACTCTTTACACCGTAGAATTCCCTGACGATTTCCGAAACGCACATCAGGGACATGACGAGCCGTAACTGCTTTGGCTGACGATAGCTACAGAATGAAAAAATTAAATTGCAGTCTCTAGCGAAACACCAGAGAAAATGCGCATAACGGATCTTAGGAGAGATATATAGTAAGAGCCAAAGAAACTGATAGATCTGCCTAATACCACGTAGGGCCCCCGCGAGTACGCAGAAGTGCCGCAACAGGACATGGCATGTACTCGACTAATGTCTGAAGTGGTGCTGGAAGGAACTGAATCCAGCAGAGCTGTCCATAAATCCGTAAGAGTACAAGGGGTGGGGAGATCTCTTCTCAACAGCACGTTGCGAGGCATCCCAGATATGCTCCGTAATATTCGTGTCTGCGGAGTCTTGTGGCCAGCGGATGTGTTTACATTCGTCAGAGTGTGCCTGGAGCCACTCTGTAGCAATTCTGGACGTGTTGCGTGTCGCACTGCCCTGCTGGAATTGTCCAAATCCTTCTGAATACACAATGGAGATGAGAGTATGCAGGTGATCATACAGGATGCTTTCGTATGTGTCTCGTGTCACAGACGTATCACTCCAACTCCACACACCTCACCCCATCACAGACCCTCCACCAGCTTGAACAGTCCCCTGCTGACATGCAGACTCCATGCATTCTTGTGGTGACCTCCATACCCGTACACGCCTATCCGGTCGACACAATTTAAACGAAATACGTCCAACCACGCAACTTGTTTCCAGTCATCAAAAGTCCAATGTCGGGATTGACGGGCCCAGGCAAGGTGTAATCGTGCAGTCATCAAGGGTACACGAGTGGGCCCTCGGTTCCGAAATCCGATTTCGATTATGTTTCGTTGAATGGTTCGCACCCTGACACTTGTTGATGGCACATTATTAAAATCTGCAGCAGTTTGAGGAAGGATTGCACTTTTGTCATGTTGAACGATTCTCTTCAGTCGTCGTTCGCACCGTTCTTGCAGGATGTTTTTCCGGCCGCAGCGATGTCGGAGATTTGATGATGTACCGGATTCCTCATATTCACGGTACACTCGTCAAATGGTCGTACGGGAAAATCCCCACTTCATACATACCTCGGAAATGTTTTGTCCCATCGCTCGTGCGCTGACCATAACACCACGTTCAAACTCACTTAGATCTTGACAGCCAGCTACTCCAACAACAGTAACCGATCCATCAACAGCGCCAGACACTAGTCGTCATATACAGGGTGTTACAAAGAGGTACGGCCAAACTTTCAGGAAACATTCCTCAGACACAAAGAAAGAAAATATGTTATGTGGACATGTGTCCGGAAACGCTTACTTTCCATGTTAGAGCTCATTTTATTACTTATCTTCAAATCACATTATCATGGAATGGAAACACACAGCAACAGAACGTACCAGCGTGACTTCAAACACTTTGTTACAGGAAATGTTCAAAATGTCCTCCGTTAGCGAGGATACATGCATCCACCCTCCGTCGCATGGAATCCCTGATGCGCTGATGCAGCCCTGGAAAATGGCGTATTGTATCACAGCCGTCCACAATACGAGCACGAAGAGTCTCTACATTTTGTACCGGGGTTGCGTAGACAAGAGCTTTCAAATACCCCCATAAATGAAAGTCAAGAGGGTTGAGGTTAGGAGAGCGTGGAGGCCATGGAATTGTTCCGCCTCTACCAATCCATCGGTGACCGAAACTGTTGTTGAGAAGCGTACGAACACTTCGACTGAAATGTGCAGGAGCTCCATCGTGCATGAACCACATGTTGTGTCGTACTTGTAAAGGCACACGTTCTAGCAGCACAGGTAGAGTATCCCGTATGAAATCATGATAACGTGCTCCATTGAGCGTAGGTGGAAGAACATGGGGCCCAATCAAGACATCACCAACAATGCCTGCCCAAACGTTCACAGAAAATCTGTGTTGATGACGTGATTGCACAATTGCGTGCGGCTTGTCGTCAGCCCACACATGTCGATTGTGAAAATTTACAATTTGATCACGTTGGAATGAAGCCTCATCCGTAAAGAGAACATTTGCACTGAAATGAGGATTGACACATTGTTGGATGAACCATTCGCAGAAATGTACCCGTGGAGGCCAATCAGCTGCTGATAGTACCTGCACACGCTGTACATGGTACGGAAACAACTGGTTCTCCCGTAGCACTCTCCATACAGTGACGTGGTCAACGTTACCTTGTACAGTAGCAACTTCTCTGACGCTGACGTTAGGGTTATCGTCAACTGCACGAAGAATTGCCTCGTCCATTGCAGGTTTCCTCGTCGTTCTAGGTTTTCCCCAGTCGCGAGTTATAGGCTGGAATGTTCCGTGCTCCCTAAGACGCCGATCAATTGCTTAGAACGTCTTCCTGTCGGGACACCTTCGATCTGGAAATCTGTCTCGATACAAACGTACCGCGCCACGGCTATTGCCCCGTGCTAATCCATACATCAAATGGGCATCTGCTAACTGCGCATTTTTAAACATTGCACTGACTGCAAAACCACGTTCGTGATGAACACTAACCTGTTGATGCTACGTACTGATGTGCTTGATGCTAGTACTGTAGTGCAATGAGTCGTATGTCAACACAAGCACCGAAGTCAACATTACCTTCCTTCAATTGGGCCAAGTGGGGGTGAATCGAGAAGTACAGTACATACTGACGAAACTAAAATGAGCTCTAACATGGAAATTAAGCGTTTCCGGACACATGTCCACATAACATCTTTTCTTTAATTGTGTGTGAGGAATGTTTCCTGAAAGTTTGGCCGTACCTTTTTGTAACACCCTGTATAGGCGTTACGCAGGTCCATACAGTTTCTTTGGCGCTTCAGTGTATATGTAGAGTTGGATATGCCAGTCTGAAGAATATATTTCTGTATGAATCTAATAATGTTTTTGGTATCTTTCCTTCCTTTATTTGTAACGTTGCTGGTCCTTACTGTACGTTTTTGTTACGTTACGCATCTGGAATAATCATAACTGTCTGAAGAATATTGCGACAAGATGACTTTCAGAACAGCCAGTGAGTCACTGAAAAGTTGGAGCCAAAGACTTCAATAAACTTTCAAGTACATGTACTCACGTTTTATTTACCATCATAAGCCTGTTCTTACTAAATATGTCGTGCTCCCACGATTAGTACTGGTCTGTTACAATGTGGTGCTTTTATATCTGGCATTTCGTGGAGAACTAATGTTTTTCTTAATTTATAGCCAACACTGAGATTGACAACAAGTTAAGTGTCCTGCAGTATGTGTTAAAGGCACAAAATCAAATATTTGAAGTGGTATAAAAGGGCGAACCCTGGGTTGTACTTAAATAAATTATAAAACGTTTAAATGGTGGTATGTTGCTTTAAAAAACATTATTTGACTGTTGCTCAGCAACATAAAAAACTGTTAATTATCAACACACTAGTTTGGAGTTGCACTATTTTCCATCTCTGTTTCTGTCCGCGTCTGCTGAACACGTTGTACACTTACGGATGAGAAATGTTGTCTGTGCACGACAAACTCGTCGTACTCAGTTTTCTGTAGCAGTGACGACTACGTTAAATACAATATGCAGTGACACATGAGATAGTTGGTCTTGCCGTACTGCAGAATTAAGGAAGTAACATTAAATTTCCGTTTATGCTAATACGATAGCGGTTAAAAGCGAGTGCAGCTTATAATCTGGAGACTGGGAGCGAACGAGAAAAAACGGGGACACAGAAAACTTGCTGTTGAAATCTACCTCTCCTTTAAAAAGATGTTCCACGGAGAAACTGGAGGGACGAGTATTAAAACGAAGAAGAACTTATTCAGCTACGGTTCACTCAAATATAACATTGCTATGGCTCGTTTTGTTCCAACGTTTCTACTTTCGCTCACCTTTATCTCTCATTTTTCTAGCGCTGGTAAAGAAAAAGCACCAAATGTTTCGTTGGCTGAACCGTACTAAATACCAAGAGAGATATCATCTGTTGCTGTCCCTGTTACGAGTGCAAGTCGGTCCTGCCTTATTATACAAGGAGATGACAAAAGCCATGGGATAGCGAGATGCACACACACAGATTGCGATAGTATCGCGTACACAAGGTGTAAAAGAGCACTGATTCATGTGAAGACGTCATTATGACCACACGACGGGAGTTAACAATGAACGCGGCACGGTATTTGGAGTCAGACGCTTAGGACATTCCATTTCGAAAGTCGTTAGGGAATTCAGTATTCCGAGATCCACAGTGATAAGCGTGTGCCGAGAATACAAAACTTTCATGCATCACCTCTTACGACGGACAACTCATTGGCCGACGGCCTTAACGACCAAGAGCAGCAGCGTTTGCATAGAGTAGTAACGCTAACAGATAAGCAGAACAGCACGAAATAACCACAGAAACCAATGTGGGACGTACGACGAACGTCTCTGTTACGACAGTGCAGCGACATCTGGGGTGAATAGGCTACGGCACCAGACGACCCAAACGTGATCTGCATCCTCATAGTGGTGCTAACAGCGCCTCTCTTGTGCGACTGGAGTGAAATCTGAATAGACATCGTCTTTCAGGCCGCGCGGGATTAGCCGAGCGGTCTAGGGCGCTGCAGTCATGGACTGTGCGGCTGATCCCGGCGGAGGTTCGAGTCCTCCCTCGGGCATGGTTGTGTGTATTTGTCCTTAGGGTAATTTAGGTTAAGTAGTGTGTAAGCTTAGGGACTGATGACCTTAGCAGTTAAGTCCCATAAGATTTCATATACATTTGAACATTTTTTTCGTCTTTCAGATGTAGAAACACGCCAAGCAACTTTCATTTATGTCGCGCAATTCCTCCTTGATGTTGCGATTTTTTTCCGTCAGTGTGTATCCTATCTGCTTCGACCAACGTAAGTTGTTATAGCGAGCACTTCGCCAGGTTGTGAAGGCCCAAGCGCTGTCTACCGGCCGCCGTGTCATCCTCCGCCTGGTGATATCATGCTGATGCAGTGTGGAGGGCGCTGTGGTCAGCATACGGCTCTCCTTGTCGTTTTGGAGACTTTCAGGACCGCGGAGCAGCAGCTACTCGGACAAGTATCTCCTCAGCTGGAATCAACGAGGTTGAGTGCACACTGGACTCGTCCTCCCACCAAAGAATAATTCTTCACAGTTCCAGGTATCGAACCCGCGTCCTCCGCGTGGCAGCCTCCACTCAGCTCTGGAGGCGGCTCATCAGTTATAATGCTGATCAAAACACATCTATTGCTTTCAGTGCCTCATCTCGTAATTTAATTCCCTCAGCATCGCCTGATGTAATTCGACTACACACTGTTATTCTTGTGTTCTTTTTCGTGATGTTAATCTTATAACCTCTTTTGAAGACAATATCCCTTTCATTCAACTTCTATTCCAATCCTTTGCCATCTCTGACAGACTTGAAATGCACCAATCAGTTTAATAATTTTTATTCATTCTCCCTCAACTTTAATTCCCTTTCCATACTTCTCTTTCGTTTCCTTTACGGTTTGCTCGATTTTCAAACTGTATAACGTGCAGGATAGGCTACAAACCTGTCTCAATGGCATCCGAAACCCTGCTTCCCTTTAATCCCATTCTTAATTTGCAAACACAGTCTGGTTTCTGTACCTTCTGTAGAAACTCTTTCGCAGGTGTTTATTACCTGCAAATTCCAGAATTTCAAAGAATTCACTCCACTCTTAATTTTTACAAGCTGTTTCCTTAATTTAGAACTGCTACAGATTATTATGTGTAAATTGAAGGTGATGAGGGGAACGGGAGGGGTTACCGCTGTCAGCTGCATTGGGACATGACGGGAATCGGGAGCGACGAGTGAAAATGTGTACTGGACTTGGATTCGAACCCGGGATCTCTTGCTTAGTAGGCAGGTGCGGTGACAGCTGCGACATATTTTTCTTTTTTTTGTTGACCTCATTTTTTCGTTAATTTTCGCTGCAATTTAATGGGGCGGACGTCCCATAACACCTGTTCAAGTTCGTCGTTGACCCGTTCAATAAGTTTCTTATTACAGAAGGCAGCTAACCCTCTGACCGAACACGCAGAGCTACCGTGCTGGCAAGCAATCCAGGACACAGTACTGTGGCAAACGCACAGGCTGTCTGGTCTCACCTCACGGCCGATCCACACTCCTATCGAGCGCTATCTATCGGCAGCCCCCGCCAATTTCCTCCATATTCGCTCTACTGAGATTCCCACAGGAGCCCGGACGTATTTGTGCATCCTCACTGAAGAAAGTGGGTTTATTACCCATCTAGGCCTATCAGATTATATGACTGTGTGATTATACGTAAACTGAAGGTGGAGAGGGGAAGAAAGGAAAGAGGAGGGGTCACTGCTATCTGCTGCACTGGGACATTACTCGGAATCATTCATATAATGCTATAAATACCGTTTTGACAGCTCTAACATCACTCTCCATACCCTTGTCCAAGGTGGCTCCCGCCAACTCCCCCTCCCTGCTGATGGCCTCCTTCCTTCCATATACCTCTCCTACCAGATCTAATGCTCCTCTTCCTGTCCCCCTGACCCCCTCGCTGTTCTTTCTAACCATCCTTTCTTCCTCCCCCCTCCATTCTCCCGTTTTCCCCACTTCTTCCCCTCCTCCTCCCCCTCCCTGGGCTTCCACATCTCACCCTACCCTCTTCCTACTCTCTCCCTTCTTTTCTCCCATTGGCTTCTTCCCCCTCATCCTTCCCCCCACCCTGCCTGTCACATACAACCAGTGCCCCCCCCCCCCCCATCAGTGTTTTCTGTGCCAAAGATCGTCACCTGTGTTTAGTGCAACGGTGTTTTCTTCGTTCCTGTGCGTCAGTGTTGTCTTCAGTGTGCTCCTTTGTTCGAATATAAAACTGATTACCTGTTTGTGTGCACTGTAGACCTTGTTTCTGAAACCTGTGCCTTCTGACGAACGTCTTCATCACTATTCTTGTGTGTGTCTTCTGTTTTTAACATTCAAACATTTCTTTTTCTGTGTCTTCATGATTGCTGTATGTTTTTTCCTGTTGGCCGAAGAGCGGCATATGTACGCCACTGCCGGGCCACCTTTGTATAAAGGGAAAATACAACAAAGAAAAAAAAATTATAACGTTTCAAGTGTGATCGGTGGCAATGTCAATCATCAACAGAGACAAGAATTACCCAATATTCATGAGAAATGTTCAAATGTGTGTGAAATCTTATGGGACTTAACTTCTAGGGTCATCAGTCCCTGAGCTTACACACTACTTAATCTAAATTATCCTAAGGACAAACACACACACCCATGCCCAAGGGAGGACTCTAACCTCCGCCGGGACCAGCCGCACAGTCCATGACTGCAGCGCCCTACACCGCTCGGCTAATCCCGCGCGGCTATTGATGAGACGAAGAGAGAGTATTTATGATATATCGTCCGTCCCCGGTGGCTGAGTGGTCAGCGCGACAGGCTGTCAATCCTAAGGGCCCGGTTTCGATTCCCGGCTGGGTCGGAGATTTTCTCCGCTCAGGGACTGGGTGTTGTGTTGTCCTACTCATCATCCTTTCATCCCCATCGACGCCCAAGTTGCCGAAGTGGTGTCAAATCTAACGACTTGCACCCGGGTTCGATTCCCGGCTGGGTCGGAGATTTTCTCCGCTCAGGGACTGGGTGTTGTGTTGTCCTACTCATCATCCTTTCATCCCCATCGACGCCCAAGTCGCCGAAGTGGTATCAAATCTAAAGACCTGCACCAGGCGAGCAGTCTACCCGACGGGAGGCCCTCGTCACACGCCATTCATTCATTCATTCATTATGATATATCAAGCGGAATGAAAAATACCGATTCTTGCAGCATATGATCGAAAGTAAAAGAGGAATAGGAAGAAAGAGAAAGCTTTATATGCGTAACAGGAGGCATTGGACGAGACTATTAGATATGCAGCCACTGATGTCACAAGAGCCACGAAAGCTATTGTACTACGTATGTATGTATGTATGTATGTATGTACTGAACTGTGGACCTAGAAACGATGGAGAGGCTTCGTCCCCACCGCAGCCCTTTGTGGTACGTAATTCCACAACAGTCTACACCAGTCCACTCACCCCACCGCCGTCCCACACCGAACCCAGGGTTACTGTGCGGTTCGGCCGCCTGTGGACGCCACCGAGAACGTCTCATTCCAGACAAGTGTTACCCCAATGTCTGCATGGTAGAGTAATTGTGGTGTACGCATACGTGGAGACAGTGTTAGCGCAGCAATCACCGACATAGTGTAACTGGCAGAATAAGGGGGAACAGCACGCATTCACCGAGGCAGGTGGCCCGCATTCACCGAGGCAGGTGGAAAACCGACTTAAAAACCATCCACAGACTGGCCGGCACAAAGGACCTCGACACCAATCCGACGGGCAGATTCGTGGCGGGGACCGGCACGCCTTCCCGCTCGGGAGGCAGTGCGTCAGATCGCACTGTTAGCCGGGCGGGTTCGAAGCTACGGTTAATGTCATCGCAACACCTGTTGGTGGATTTAATTGAAAGGAGGAGGATCAGAAAGTTCGCGTTCGAGGGCGTTGCTGCAGCGTACATGGAACGTAGCGCGACCACAATGCGGGTGTATACGCACAGTCGTTAATGCAAGCGATTAGTGTGGCATTCGTGCCTTTCCGACGTGCGGCCAATGTGGAGACCTGACGTTATTACCAAATACGTCCAAACAGGATCAAAGTATTGTTATTCTTTTCTTGGATGCCGATGAACAAAAACCGGTAGACATTCACAGAAGACTGAAGAATGTGTATGGCGCAGCATGCGTGTTGCAAACCACTGTATTGTAATGGTGTGCCCGCATCTCGTGGTCGTGCGGTAGCGTTCTCGCTTCCCACGCTCGGGTTCCCGGGTTCGATTCCCGGCGGAGTCAGGGATTTTCTCTGCCTCGTGATGGCTGGGTGTTGTGTGCTGTCCTTAGATTAGTTAGGTTTAAGTAGTTCTAAGTTCTAGGGGACTTATGACTACAGCAGTTGAGTCCCATAGTGCCCAGAGCCATTTGAACCATTTGTAATGGTGCGGCAATTCTGGCTTCTGCTGATGCTTCATGATAACGCATGTCTCCATATAGCAAATGTCGTTACGCAGAAGTTACTCCAATTCAAGTGAGAGGCACTCGAACATACACCCCATAGTCCCTATCACTCCCCCCGCGGTTATCACGCCTTCGGCCACTATAAAAGTCCTTGAAGAGTCGACGACTGTTGCCGGATGAAAATGTGCAGCAGGCAGTTGTGGTCTTCTTCACGCAGCAGGACACAGTGTTTTACCAAACGGGTATCTTCAGCCTTGTGCGTAGATGGGATGGTTGCCTCAATGCTCAAGGCGATTTTGAATGATTGTCAGGGCGATTCTGGACTGTACGGCCTTCGAATGGGAGCTATTTCATCCGTCCTTATACGTTCTTACACGCTATGTGGCTCGTTTCAGTACTAGATGAGGAAGAATATGACATTTCCTTTGAGTACTGTTATTACATACATGTTCATATTATTCCTTTCAACAGAAGTATTTTTCGGCGACTCAGCTTTGTAATACCACCGTCGGAGCTGTTTAAAATGTGAGTTACAACGAGGAAACACTGCAAAGCTGCAGATTTATGCCTCACGACCAACACCGAACAGATCTCAAATTAAATGGCGAGCGACACTTTCGGAATTTTGCATCATTGGCGGGGAGCGCTTCACGAAATCCTCTTAGGATCGTAGGCGTTGGTGCGCTCGCTTTCGCTTTTATAAAGCCGACGCTCCCGCTGCCGAATCCTAAATACTCGGAAAGGAAGCGACCGCGGAAATAATTAACGGCGCTGTTTGCGGGCAAAATGCAGGAGGGGGTAGGAGGAGGGGGGGGGGGAGGCAGAGACAGAGCGGTGTGTGAAGCAAGTGGGGGCGGGAAGCGAGGACTGTACAGGCAGCATAAGCCGGGAGTGGTGGGGGGAGAGAGGTAGGGGTGAGGTGGAGGGGGTATTAGCGAGCACGTCGCCGGGTTGCGGTTCACGTCTGCTACAATTCCCAGCCCACCTGCGTCGCGAAACAAGACCCGCTGGCCCGGATTACGTCTTGCCTGTGGTGCCACCGCTCCTGTGGCTGCGTCTCTGCCTCTTCCATTTATTTATATTTCCATCTGCCGCCAGTTGCAGCCCGTTTTTGCCTCTCTCCCTCGCAACCGCCCGCCTCGGTCTCAACCGCAGGGAGTGCGAGGCGGAATTAAATAGCGGCAAGTTTTATTGCCCCCGGCGAACGGTCACCCCGCTTCTGGTGACGGCGAGGATTTCGCGGCTCCGCCCGCACAGTGGGGTGCGTGTAACGGGCTCACGGAAAAGAGAGTTTACGTACCGCGTGTTTTTAAGTGCTCCGGTAATGCCCCCGTTCTCCGTCGTAAAACTCTGCATTTGCAGGAAATTTTATAGCCTGTATTTGAGGAGTCTTTTCTGCGCGACGACTTCTTTCCGAAAGAAAAACTTTTATTCCATTGTATGCGTATTCGATGTAAGTTAGCTAAGACAGGTAAACCACCTTGTATCTACTACGAATAAATATATTAAAGTGATATTTTCTCGAAGGTATAGCGAATTTTTAACTTTTATAGCTGCCGAAATATGACACCTACTTTTTCTTTTATATTTATTCTTCAAATATAAATTTTGGAGCGAAGATTACTGCAACTATATAACACTTCTGGTGCTTGATCAAATAGTAACAAGATAACAACAAGGTAAATCTCTGCACGGACGTAATGAAAATAGGTCTCACAAATGTCTGCCCCATTGCACTAAATGAAAACTAAAAACTAAACTCCGCCCGAAAAGGTCTTGTAAGGCCTAACGGTACCGACCGACCACCGTGTCATCCTCAGCTTAGGCGTCTCTGAATGCGGACATGTAGGGGCTGGTGGTCAGCTCGTTATTCTCCAGGCCGTTGTTAGTTTTCGTGGCCGGAACAGATACGTCTCAGTCAAGTAACTCCTCAATTGGCCTCACAAGTGCTTAGTGCATCAGTTTGCCAACAGCGCACGGCGGATTCAGTGCTAGCCAAGCCCGGCAGCGCTTAACTTCAGTGATTTTCGGGAACCAGTGTTACAGCTATGAAAAACCCACCAGGGTAGCCGAGAGCGCTAATGGGCTGCTTCCTGGACTCGGGTAGGCGCGCCGGCCCTGGATCGAATTCGCCAGGCAGATTAATGACGAGAGCCGGTAAGCCGGCAAGCCTGGATGTGGTTTTTAGGCGGTTTTCCACATCCCGCTCGGTGAATACCGGGCTGGTCCCCAAGTTCCGCCCCAGTTACACGCGTCACAGATATGTGAAACACGTTCACACTATTTCACGATTTACACTTGATGCAGACACCTGATTCCCTCCCTGGGGGTACGGGGTGGCGGCAGGAAGGGCATCTGGCTACCCCTATGACTAACCTTGCAACATCCGTTCTAACCACGCCGACCCGGCGATCGCTGCGGGACTATGGCGTAAGCAAAAGAAAGGAAGAAGGAAAGAAAGGTGTTACAGCTATGGAAAGGCCACTGGCGAACTAAATCTAAGCATTGACGTAACTCAGGTACGCTCTGTGTGTTTGTTACGAAGACTGTTGTATGACGTGCGCAAAATATTGAGCTTGAGCACTTGTACGTGCTAGAATGCAATTCCGAGTAGACAGCGTATCCAGATGAATTTCATCTAGAATATTCGCCGCACAGACCCGTGTTATAAACGGCATTTCATACCTTCGGAAGTCGGCTCTGTGTGTTTGTTATGAAGACTGTTGTATGACGTGCGCAAAATATTGAGCTTGCGCACTTGTACGTGCTAGAATGCAATTCCGAGTAGACAGCGTTTCCACATGAATTTCATCTAGAATATTCGCCGCACAGACCCGTGTTATAAACGGCATTTCATACCTTCGAAAGTCGTCGTTATTTGTTTCTAGACCTCTTCTTTTAATTATCACCACAGATAAAACGGAAGAGGTATTAGATTTCGTGCGAGTCAAGGTTTCTCGAATGACTTATACAACGACGTGTAAATGTTTATTTACGAAGGTCTGTTATTATCTTTGCGGAGTAGGCACATGAATTCTTGTATGTCATATGGAATCTTTTCGAATAACTCCGGCCGCGTATCTGTTAGTTACTGGTGAACAGACATAAAAGTTTATTTAGTGTGTGTTTCGTCCCCATACATCGTGAACATTATTTAGTGTTTCAGTGTGTAAGCTGAACAAGCTGTGAAGAATTGGAAAGGAAATTAAAGTTCAGTGAAAACAAAACAAAATACTTTCGAGGTTCGCCGGTGACACTGTGCATCTGTAAGAGACGGCAAAGGGCTTTGAATATTACTTGAACCAATGTACAGTGCCTTGATAAAGAGGCTATACGACAAGCAACAGTATAAGCAAAACAAGGGTAATAGAATGTAGATGACTTAAATAATGAAATCCTGAGCGAACTAGATAAAAAGGGAGACACGAGAAGTATAGGGGACAATAAAATGGAAACTAGACAGATGGAAAAAAGTAGGTAAATATTTTATTGTTTCAAAAGTAATAGCCATAGATGTAAATACATTTATCCCGCTGCGAGACAAGATGGTCAATGCCTTCACGGAAAGAGGTTTACGGTTGCCTGCGGAACCATGATTGTACAAAGTCGTGCACCTCGCTGTCCGAAGCAAAATAACAGCCGCCGAATGTCTTTCTTCAGGGGACCAAAAATATGGAAATCGCATGCGGAGAAATCGGTACTGTGTAAAGGATGTGTAAGGGGTTCCCAGCGAAACTTGTGCGGCATGTTGCCAAGGCTGTTTAGATTTCACTGCATAGGTTTCGCTGGGAAGCTCTTATACATCCTCGATACTGTCCCGATCTCTCCCCATGCGATTTCCGTATTTTTTGAGTCCTGTAGAAAGACATTCGTCGCCGTCGATTTGCTTGGGACGAAGAGGTGCACGCCTGGCTACCATCATGGTTCAGTCGGCGACAGCAAAAATTTTTCGATGAAGGCACTGATCGTCTTGTCTCACAGTGGGATAAATGTATTAGCAATTACTAATACCGCCTGTAGTCTAAATTCGGCTAATTGTGTTTATAAAGCAACGATAGTCAATTGTTTTGTGTAACTGGTTGGAATTTACTCTTGTACAGATTCTTAATTGTTAGCTGAACACTACCTTTCAGAACAACAATACAGTGATCACTGTCAATGTCCACATTATTCCTGCTACTTCGTAAACGCACAAGTTATATCTCTCTAGCTCTTCGTCTTTCAGTATGACTCGTTAGTGTTTATTCCGATAAGAAACTAAGCGAAAAAATGACGCCAATAAAAAAAAATTATGTACAGACTGTGTTTCCAGCAAATGTTTCGCTGATATGACGTTTTGTTTTTAACAGCTGACATCAACGACCTAGCAGTTACGGCATTGAAGCTGCCTGATATGCGTGTGTTACTGCAAACGAACCAAGTACACATGAACGTCTCTGGAATGTGATTTCACGAAACGTTGTTACTTTCGTATGTAATTTCTGCCATTGGGTTTGATCAGTACGTAGGACAGAAGCTGGCAGATCTTCAGTTTTCGATGATCACTTATTGGAGATTTCAACGCATGATAGAGAAGGTATCATCAGAGTTATGAATATGAAAGTATTTACTTCCTTTCTGCGTTCTTAACGACTACGTACACAAATGATTTTTCTTCTTTGTGCACATCTGCGGCAAAGTACCTATCAAGTTATGTAAGTTTCATTGGCCTCCTTCAATAATTGATATTAAAAATCGGTACTTCAATTTCCGAACTTTATATCCAGTTGAAGTCTATTGTACTCTGATGTTGAAACTATAATTATGCAGTAGCAAAGTGCTAAATGTTTCAAGTATCAGCAGCAGTGTCAAATACATATCATCTGTGCTGACACTAACTGCTTCCGTAATTAAGCATTTACCACGTTCAAGTTTTAATAAATTACTTACAATTCGTGTGAGTGTCGTAGTGCCGGCCGGAGTGGCTAAGCGGTTCTAGGCGCTGCATTCTGGAGCTACGCGACCGCTACGGTCGCAGGTTCGAATCCTGCCTCGGTCATGGATGTGTGTGATGTCCTTCGGTTAGTTAGGTTTAAGTAGTTCTACGTTCTAGGGGACTGATGACCTCAGAAGTTAAGTCCCATAGCGCTCAGAGCCCTTTGAACCATTTTGAGTGTCGTAGTATCTGCTCGATCTTCTCCTGAGGTAATCAGGTTGTTACAGTACACCATATTTATGAAGATTACTTCTGAAATAATATGCAGTTTATTTACTTCTTTTCCATCTCTCTCGTTTTCATTTCACTCATTCTTGTAGTAGATGTCTTTTGTTAGTTGTCCAGCAAAATGATTAAAGAGGACCGAAGAGCAGGCGACATAAAACGCAAACTGGCAATAGCATGAAAAGCATTACCGAAGCAGAGAAATTTGTTAACATCTGTGTAATACACATTGAAATGTTAACAGAATCTCCCGTCGGTTCTTGGTAGGACAACATAATAAATGAAAAGCACCAGTTTGCTTTTATTCTACAATATTGTAGAACAAAAGCAAACTGGTGTGTTTTGCATATTGAAATATCTGGTAGTCTTTTGTCCATGTATTTGGCTGAAGTGAACCCTGTACAGCAGATAAACGTGGACGGTGAGCAGTTCTAACAAGAGGCGAAAACGAGCTTTTGTAGTGTGCTGCTACAGAAGAGTACTAAAAATTAGATAGGTTGATCGAATGAGGAGGTACTGAACCGAACTGCGGGAAAAAGAAATTTATGGTACATTCTGAAAAAAAAGAAGTACTCAAGTGATAGGGCCCATTCTGGTGCATTAGGGAATCGTAAATTTCATAATGGAGGGAAGTGTGGGGACTAAAACATACAGAGAGATATAGTAAGCTGTGTCAAATTAATGGAGGTTTCAGTACATACGTTTCTTTATAGTCATCTGTCTTCTGATTTGTTTGATGTATCCCACCACGAATTTCTCTCCTGCGAAAATCACTTCCCGTCAGAGAAGCACTTGCACCCTACGATCTCAATTATTTGCTGGCTGTATCCCGTCTCTGTGTTCCGCAGCAGTTTTTACTTTCTATGGCATAATGTCGGTTAACCCACTATCCCGTAGCACATCCTATCATGCTGTCCCTTCTGCTTGTCTGCTTGTCAGCTTTTTCCATACGTACCTTTGTTAGTTGATTACGCGGAGACCCTCTTCATTCTTTATCTTATCACTCCACCAGATTTAAAAACATTCTTCTGTCCCACATCCAAAACGATTCTCTTCTGATCCGGTTTTCTCACTGTTCATGATTCACTACCGTACAATACCGTGCTCGAAACGTACATTCTCAGAAATATCTTCCTCAGGTCAAGGCGCTTGTTTGATATCAGTACAATTCTCTTGGCTAGGATTGCCTTTTTTGCCTGCGCTATCCTGCTTTTTATGCTTCCTTGGTTCGTCAATCATGGATTACTTTGCTTCCAATATTATAGAATTCCTTAATTTTCACTACTTCGTCACCAACAACATTGATGTACAGTTACTAGCTATGCTATTCTCATTTCTGCTACTTCTCATTACTTTCGTCTTCTTCCGATTTAATCTCAATCCACATTATGTATTCATTAGACTGTTGATTCCATTCGACTGATCCTGTAATTCTTCCTAACTTTAACTGAATACAACAATGTCATCTGGGAATATTATCACTGATATGAAACTGCCTGGCAGATTAAAACTGTGTGCCGGCCCGAGACTCGAACTCGGGACTTTTGGCAAAGGTCCCGAGTTCGAGTCTCGGTCCGGCACACAGTTTTAATCTGCCAGGAAGTTTCATATCAGTGCACACTCCGCTCCAGATTGAAAATTTCATTCTGGATTATCACTGATATCCTTTCACCCCGTACTGTCATACCACTCTTGAATCTTTCTTTTATTTCCATCATTGCTTTCTCGATGTGCAGACTGTACAGCAGAGGTAAAAGACAGCATCCCCGGTTTACACTCTTTTTTAATTCGAACATTTCGCTCTTTACCTTGCAATCTTATTTTTCCTTTTAGGTTCTTACGCATACCTTGCTTCAGTTTTGAACAGACAGAGAGATTTGCACAGGACAGAAAAACGTGGAAAGCTGTATCAAAACTCTCTTCGGACCAAAGACCACAAAAGCAACAACTTGAAGCACCTGAAAACTCGTATATTTTATTGTTGTAATAGCGCATCTGATTGGAGATGTGTTTACGTTTTGAATCACCTGCTTCAGTATTTCTCAAAATGGCTCAAATGGCTCTGAGCACTATGGGACTTAACTTCTGAGTTCATCAGTTCCCTAGAACTTAGAACTACTTAAACCTAACTAACCTAAGGACATCACAAACATCCATGTCCGAGGCAGGATTCGAACCTGCGACCGTAGCGGTCACGCCGTTCCAGACTGTAGCGCTTAGAACCGCTCGGCCACCCCGGCCGGCGCTTCAGTATTTCTGTTGAGCAACACTGTCAAAAGCAGATCTCAATATAGAATTGTGTAAATCGATAATCTGAATCTAATTCCATTAATAATATAGGTGGCTGGATCATTCTGTAATAGTATACTAATGAAAGACAGATGTACCCCTCTAAAGCTTCATCCATAAAGTTGAATCACATCAAAATCGGATCTAACTTCTCAAGTGCGCCTCGTAAATCAGTGTAAGACGGTGTAGTATCTGCAAGACGTAGGAAGCAAAATTAAGAGTAGCAGGAAGGTGGACGAACGTCGCCCGCAGGACGTGGTGGGATGACGCAGTGCTGACGCAACTTCAGTCTGAGTTAGAGGCGGGAAAACTTTTTACACCGACCGCGTCTTTGAGGAGGTACGGGCTTCGGGCGTCACAAATAGATGGTGGCGCTGCAGGGCACCGCACTGGCTGTAATTTTGCGGAGTACGTGCCCCGATTCCGCAATCGCACTTCCTGCATGTTCCAGAAATTTCCCTCCCAACCTTACAAGCCCGTACTGCTCTTCATTCACTACAACCATTGTGCGGAAGGATCTGAACTGTGCCCCTATTTAGGTATATGGAAAAATTGTCTGTATTTTTTAGTATCGTGTTTTTCACCTAGCTACGGATACTTGATTACTCGATACGTTTCAGCTGATACTTTTACTCATGTTGCTATTCATGTGGTCTTCAGTCCGAAGCCTGCTTCGATGCAGATCTCAATGCTACTCTATGCTGTGCAAGCCTCCTCACCTGCGAATAACTACCGCAACCTACATCCTTCTGAATCTGGTTACTGCATTCATCTTGTAACGGGACATCCTCCTCTAGCATTACTTTTCTTCAATAGTATTTGTCGATACCAACGTTATTTTTCGAATTTCGGACAGGTCAGTATTATCACAGTCGCTTTTCTGTAAACTTTCGTATAAGTTTATACACAGTATGTTATATTTCTAGTTAAAATTTATGAAAAGGAATTACTTTTTAAATATTTTAGTTTCGATGTTATAATCGATAATTACTTGTTCTGAATGTACAGTTAATTTTTTCTTTTCTTTTCTTCTTTTTTTTTAAGCATTTGAAAATACGAAATTTTTGCACACTTAAAGTTTCTATGATTAATTACGCAGTCCTATACTGTACCTATGTTTATTTATGGATTCATTTATGAAATAACAATCGAAATTAATGAGGTAACGAAAACTAGTAGGAATTCATTTGTTAAGAATAATTGTAAACCCTTTGGAATATTGTTATTTCCGTTGAGAGTGAGAGTCGTAAGCTTGCCTCTGTGATCGGACATAGTTTTGTGTAACAGGTACGGACAATGTAGTTTTGGCTTTGTTAATGGGAACAATC
This sequence comes from Schistocerca cancellata, assembly GCF_023864275.1. Classification (NCBI taxonomy): domain Eukaryota; kingdom Metazoa; phylum Arthropoda; class Insecta; order Orthoptera; family Acrididae; genus Schistocerca; species Schistocerca cancellata. The sequence continues at coordinate 183,690,358 of NC_064627.1, read as the reverse complement.
AAAATACTGTATGATATACTAAAATGTGAGAAAATATATTTACGTAAAAATGCTGCAAGAGCATCTTTCAATTTATCATAGTTCAAACCTACAGTAAGGGCCTGATGCTAGATTTTCAGCTTCGCCGGCCTGGGTGGACGAGCGGTTCTGGGCGCTACAGTCTGGAACCGCACGACCGATACGATCGCAGGTTCGAATCCTGCCTCGGGCATGGATGTCTGTGATGTCCTTAGGTTAGTTAGGTTTAAGTAGTTCTAAGTTCTAGGGGACTGATGACCTCAGATGTTAAGTCCCTTAAATATATATAATTACACATCAGTCTCATCAACATACTGAGAATATGCTCCAATTATAATAATAGAGCTCTACATAGGTTTATCAAATATGCTTACAACACTTGCTAAATAAAGTATCCGTAGCACTAATAACGAGTACAGGAGGAGTAACATGTAAATCGGTAAAGATAATGCGTCGTCGATAACTCAGAAGACAGCGCATGCTCAGAGCCATTTGAACCATTTTTTTTTTTTTCAGCTTCAAGAATCATACTCCGAGACAAGAAGAACTAGAGCCATCTCAACATGACAAGCTAAGTAAACTTGAAAGTTTATTGTTCTTTGTTCCTCTCAAATCTTCATAATAGACTTGGCCTGGGCATTGTTTAATGTGGACAATAGATGGAAGAACGAGAGAGGAGGGAGATTATAATCTCTTGGTCTGCCTCTACAATTTTTATCCCTCGCATATCCTTCCATTATACAATTAATGATGTATTGATGCTTTAGAATGATTCTGTCACCTATTACTACGTCGAAAATTCAAATATATTTTCTTCACAATTCTATGCAACACCTCCCATTAGTTGATCTTCAGCATTCTTCGGTAGCACAATACTTCGAAAGTTCCTAGTCTCTTCCCGTCTGAATTGCTTATCGTCCAAGTTTAATTTCTATACAAGACTGTTACGCTCCAAACAAATGCCTTCAGAAAAGACCTCCTATATTTAAATTTGTATTAGATCTTAACGAACTTCTCTTTTCAGAAACGCTCTTCTTGCCATTGCCAGTCTACATGTCATACATATCCTCTCAATTTCAGCCGTCATCAGTTATTTTGCTGCTCAAATAGCAGAACTGGTGTACTAGTTTTAATGTCTCATTCCTACACTAATTTTCTCGACATCGCCTGATTTAATTTGAGTACATTCCATTACCAAGATTTTACTTTTACTAAAGTTCTTCTTATATCCTCCTTTCGAGACAAAGTGCACTCCGTTTAACTGGTCTTCCAAGTCCTTTTCAGTCTGTGAAACAACTACAGTGTCGTCGGAAAACCTCGAATTTTTATTTCCTCTTCATGAAGTTAAACTCCTACTCCAAATTTGTCGTTAGTTTCCTTTACTGCTTGCTCAATGTACTGACTGAATAACATGGGGGTAGGCTACAACTATGCCTCACTCCCTTCTAAGCCACTGGTTCTCTTTCATACCCTTCGACTCTTATAACTGCTATCTGGTTTGTGTGCAAGCTGTATATAATTTTTCGCGTCCTGTATTTCACTCCTGCCACGTTCAGAACTCTAAAGAGTGTATTCTACTCAGCTTTTTCAAAAGCTTTCTCTAAATCTGCAAATACTACAAACGTAGATTAGCCTTTTCTTTATCTAAGGGCAGTCGTAGGGTCAGTACTGCCCTCCGTGTTCACATTTCTCTGGAATCTAAACTGATATTCGCCAAGGTCAGCTTCTACCAGTTTATCCATTCTTCTGTAAACAATTCGTGTACATATTTTGCAACTATGGCTGACTAAACTCATATCAGTACTTCATAGTTAAGTGTCATATGGAACGACAGCTGTGCAGAGGAGGCAGTGAAAGATGAACTAAACAGGTAAACAGAACGCAGAGCTGGACAGTCTGAAAGTGATCATCTGGCTGCAGTATCCTGCTTACTTCACCCGAGATTCAACGACGTACGTTTTATAATTTTAAAAAAATGAAAAGAAAGACTGACAGCTTCCCAAATCCAAAGAAGAACGTATATATAGAGTAAAATTAATCTGAGATAGCTTTTCGGTTGAACTTTGTTTAAGAACAAATGCTGGAGCGGCAGCGCCAGCTACTGTCTTCCCCCTCTTGGCGCTTCCCCTGAATGCAAGCTACGGAGAATGTGGTTTCATTCTTCGTGTGCATTTTGAGTGATTAGCATATAGGTCTTATTTATTACTATAAACATTTCATTTTCCTAACACGTTTTTCTAAATATTTTTTCCAGCAATTAATTGTGGAGAGCGTGATTCAAGTAGGACGTTTTGATATGGTGATGCCACTGATCGACGGCCATTTTAGCAACTTCAATTGCAAATCGAAAGATCGGTGTCAGAACCTGCCTTCTGTTAGATTTTTTCTATGAAGTCACATATCATTTTCAAGAGTCTTTTATTTACACAGTCAGTACTGACACAGAAATTGAGTTGGCCGATTTTTTCCGCCTCATCACTCGATTTTAATCTGCCCTTTCTCAGTGCATTTTCTACACTTATTACCAACAACATCCAGAATCGTACAAGAGGAAGGGGAAATTCCAGTTTCAACTGTCTTACCAGCGGTTCTCTCCAGGGTGACTCGACTGCTCGAATGCAGATATTTTGCCATAAAGAGGTCTAGTGCAACGACGATCGAAAATTCGCTGCTGTAGTTGTTTTACAGTGGAGCACCCTATCACCCAAAACGTTTAATAAAAAAAATAATCATTTACCTATAAATATCGTCTCTCTCTCTCCCTCTCTCTCTCTCTCTCTCTCTCTCTCTAGCTACATTTTATCCTGTCGTACAGGATCTACTGTTATTCCAGAGTTGCAAAATTTCTTTTAAATATGTGACCCGACGCCATTCCTATCACCAAAACTGCCATTTAACCGAAGGGTAGGTACTCGTGCACGTGATCTGTCTGTGAATCGTGTTAACTTTATTCTGTCTTTCATTGTATTTTAATTGTTTGTGCATCCTACTTTTTTAATCTGAGTTTGGGGAACTTCCCAGCATTTACCTGCAGAAGCGTGGGAACCGCCTAAAAACCACACTCAACCGGCCTCTTTTCAGCCGAGCGTAATCGACTCGGCCCTGGCTCACCCCTCTACTTCGCCGACTAGCGTTCTGCGCTTTGAACTATATCAGAAGGTCGAACATAAATTCTTGCTCTACCGGAGGTTAATAAATTTCTTGGTGATCCCTGCAGGTGCATGCACCGACTGCGGATGCTGCGAGGACGCGAGGCCAAAATCTCTCAGCGCTCTCTCTACCTCCTGCAAAGCCTTAGGGCCTGATCCTAGCACCTGGCTTCTGTGTTTGGCCGCATAACCTCCCCCCCGGTGGCGCATCCAGGTACGTACACACACACACACACACACACACACACACACACTGCGCCGCTCGCCACAGAGAAGCCAGAGGCAAGGCGGGGCGAAGCTAGGTCTTCCCCGGCTTGCGAAAACACTTTATACGCCGTCGGGCGCACTGAATATAAACGTGCGGTAAGCGAGCATCCAGAAGGGCACGGCGCCCGGGAGAAACACCCAAGCAAAACTGATCGGCGAGAGCTTTAACCGCCGAACTGATGGCCGAGTTTTTGCTTCGCTTTTTCACCGAAGTTCTTCCCCTCCACGTGTATCGTGTGCGTGCGCAGGCAAAATTTCATTCGGAGGGGAAAAAATTATTTCCTCTGAAATTAAATTTACACACCATTGGCGGCGGCAGACAGTTTGGGGGAAAACTTTCGACAGGCGTATTAAGCGTTGCTGGCTCAACTGAGTGACGTTTCCCGGATGCCAGTTGGCGGCCGTGATTTGATTCCAAATCGCCTCGCTCAGGAGGATAGCTTTTAGTGCGCAAATGGATTTAAATATGGCATTTGTGGCCCGTCGGGGTACTTTCATCTACTACTTCACCAGGTTTGGTACACTATCCTCGTTACACTATGAAAACATCGAAATGTCTGACAGGTCCTTTAAGGGTTATTGTTATCTATAGTCGTATGATGCAGTCAGTAGTATTCGTTACACATTGCTGTTTCTACGGAACATTCAGGCATGTCTTTCCTGGCGTTCTTAGTTAGCAGCATCCGCAGACTGACTGTACTACTATTCCAACAATTGTTAGGACTACCGTGAACTATTATAGGGGGCTATTTTAGTTTGAAAAAGCAATACAGCACTGAGGAAGTTCAGTGTGAAAGCAGAACAGTAAAGATGTGCATGGTTGCGTTCAACCATTATTAGGAAGCGTGTTACTTACGAAATCGACGAACGAAGTCAATCGTACGAGCTGTAATCCCTCAAGCAACCTTTATCCACTTAATAATGGAGAACATTAATATTCATTTTAGGCAACTCGGTCAGGTTTCGTACGAAGCGTCCTCTCTGTTAAGTATCACTTAACCATGTCCGATCGCTGGCAAAGCAAACGTTTTCAATTAATAATCAACAAAATACAGCGAGAAGGCGTTTACAGTCTCATGGTAAACACATCTTTCGTCGCGATAACTCTAGCAAAACAATAAAGTGATACGCAGTCGAGCATAGAAAGAGCGACGTGACTGGTTAATCTTTGTCAGCGCGCATAACATGGCTGCAACTTAAACAGCTGCGCGATTCTCCTTTGGATAGTTACACACACTACCCGTTAGCTTGTCTGCTTAGCGGTTTGGTGTTAACCATAGCATTTTTCCGTGCACTTCCGCAACTAATATCACAGATTAAGCCTCGTAAAATAAACACACAGCACCGGAAACAAAGCAAACAATGAAAACAAATTATACATCTGTTACACAATAAGACTCAAAATGTCGTCTTCAACCGGTTGCACACTTCAGGAAGGAGAGCGACATGACAATGTTGCACACGACAGGAAAAGTGATGGAGCTATTCTCTCACTGGACGTTGCCATGGTAGTCATCCTGTAAACAAATTGCCGTGAACGATTTTGTTATTATGATCCAGATTTACACTATCGGTCAAACGTTTTCGGTCTCCGATCAAAACTGTGAATTTGTGGTTAAAACAGGAATTTCGTTTCAAATACTCCATCATACACCAGCTCTGATAATACTACAACCATAAACATGTAAGGGTTAAGCGCCGGTGTTGTGTATTTGACTGGCTGTTCACCTACAGGAGCGCTGATGAGTATCAACAACAACACTGACGGTTCCATCCGAATAGGTCTCATTCCTTCTGCTGATTATGTAGCATGAGTTTACAATAAGTTGTATGCATCCAGCAGTGTGTTTCTATACCTGATCAGTTTCATACGATATTACCTCCTAAAGGGTTGGAAGCAGGAGACTGGTATTGAAAAACATGTGTTGGGTTGTGTTGTTTGGGGAAGAGATCAAACAGCGAGGTCATCGGTCTCATTGGATTAGAGAAGGTGGGGGAAAGAAGTCGGCCGTGCCCTTTCAAAGGAACCATCCCAGCATTTGCCTGGAGCGATTTAGGGAAATCACGGAAAACCTAAATCAGAATGGCCGGACGCGGGATTGAATCGACTTCCTCCCGAAAGCGAGGAAAACATGCTGTAATTGTAGCTTTGCACCAGGAAGTCTATTCTGTTAGGACAACAGCAACCAAAGTTCGCATAGCCCAATCTACAGTGGTCTATACATTGTAACAGTTCAAGAAAACTGGTGCCAATGTAAGTGTTTCACGATCTGGGAAGTCCCGAGTAACATCATACAGCGAAGACCAGTCCTCACGTGCACAGAGTAAACGTCAGAGGGAATAAATACAGTATGCGAGCAGCTCCAATCTCTGTCTCAATAGTGCGACGTCGTCTTCTTAAATAAGGTTTAAAGAAGTGCATGGCGGCCAAAAAAGCTTTATTATGCAAACAAAATAAGGTGAAAAGACTGCAGTGGGCACAGCAATATGTAAACTACAGCATGCAACGATGGTCCAATGTGTTATTCGTGCCGCGCAGGGTAGCCGCTCGGTCACAGGCGTCTTGTCACGGCCCGCACGGCTCCCCCCGTCGGAGGTTCGAATCCTCCTTCGGGCATGGGTGTGTGTGTGTTGTACTTACCGTAAGTTAGTTTAAGTTAGATTAAGTAGTGCGTAAGCTTAGAGACCGATGACCTCAGCAGTTTGGTCCCATAAGACCTTACTACAAATTTCCAAAATTTTTTGTTATTCATGGAAGAATATAATTTTGCAGTATTTGGAAGCCGTCGTCGAATATCCGTTCGTGGACTTCGTGGAGAACGTATTTAGTGTCAGTGGGTGACGACTATAGTGAAGCTTTGTGGAAGGTCGGTCATAGTGTCAGGATGTTTTGCGGGAGATAAAGTCAGTTATCTAGTGAGAATTAATGGAACATTAAAGGAAGGAAGGCCTCAGTGTGACGGATCGCTGCAATCGTTGCCATGAAACTGATACATTATCTCATTGGTTGATCTCCTGCGGTCATGTCCATTGGAGATGGCTTTGCCGACAACTGGCGTTTCTTCTCAGGACGTCGGAGACGGCTATGATAACTATCGTAGGATACAGATCAACACTGCAGTTCCATCTGGCAAGAGACTTATAAATCGTAGGTTTGCTCTGCAACAGGACAATGATTCCTAACATGCTTCTATACTGTGCAGTGGGTACATCAATAACTGAACTCCTATGGGATGAACTTGACAAGGAGGTCAGAAAACTGAGCTGATCTAAAGTTAAAGATTTATGGAGTCATTTAGAGATGCGGTGGACTGCAATATCTGCAAAAACACTGAAAAATCTTATCTAAGAGTTCGTGCCGCTGTTCTGACGCCGAGTACCGAATATTTTGAAGAGACGAAAAGTTAAACCATATTGTTGTGTACTGTGTACTTAATGATAGTCAGAGAAAATTTTGTTGGTCTATTTACTTTGTGCGATGTGTTTGTACAATGAAATACAGCTTTTTTCATGATTGATCGAGAACTTTTGACCGGCAATGCATTTTTGGACGTTATACGGGAATGAATCTTTGATTGTGGGGAAAACCGTAACAGAAGAGAACCGAATTATTTGAGATGTGGTGCTGAAAATTAGTTGGATTGTTAGAGTAAGAAATGAGGACGTTCCCTGCAGAATCGGCGGCGAGAGGGTCAGTTGAAAGCAGTGTTAAGGACAAGAGACACGATGACAGGATATGTGTAGGGAGACAAAAAAATAAAAAAAATTACGTCAATAGCGATAAAAGGAACCGTGGAGTGTAGAAGATTGTAAGGGAAGGCATGGACTGGAACATATAAAACAAATGACGCATCGAATAAACACTCTAGATTTCGATGGCTATCTCTGCCATCAGCATCAGGAGTAAAAAATCCTGACTGAAGACTCCGATAACATATACCCTACAAACAACTGAAGATGTTGGGTACGAACACTACTCTGAGATGCAGAGGTTAGCACGAAGAGGATTTCGTGTTGGGCAGTAGCTAACCAGCCAGAACAATCACGATAAAAAAAAAGTGAAGGAAGACCCTCACAGAACGCAAAAGTTTTAGCAACAAATAATGTATATACCGTGACGACAGGTATGACGTAATTCGCGTATGCTGTTTCATCCTGTCTTCACAAAATTACTACGCTGAGATCCATATGTACAATACACTCGGTAAGCTTTCTTAACGGTGTGCGGCGAAGGATTCTTCGCCTCCACATTTTCTGTTCTAGTTGCGAATGATGCACGCGAAAAGCAACTAAAAGTATAAGCACCCATATGGGTTTGAATGATAGTTGCCCGTCTTTGCATTAGCCGCTGATCATGTTCAAGTTTTAATGTATTGCGTGGAAAACTTATAACCACGTAAAGGCTCTATGTACAATTTCTTCATCTGGCGAACAATCTTAGTAAGATAGAAAACCTGTATTTTAGGTTGTTTAAGAACATCCAAACTTTAACAGTAAACTAACACTACAAAAATGAGCGCAATTTTCTGCTTTTGCTATGAGTCTTCCGTAATAACGGTCTACTGGTTTCTGACAGTTAACAAGTCTTCAATCCAGCTGTACACATGCTACGATGTTTAATAAGCATTACTGAATTATTTCAAAACTATTTACCTACCGTTAGAGACGTGATGGCCGATACTTAAACTTATATGACGTACACAAAACTTGGGTTTAGCATAAGAAGAGGACGGTGATTATTTTAGTTTAAGTTACGCATGTTACTCGACAACTCTCCCTATAAGTGAATTTTACCAAAATTCATGCATTATGATATCTGAAAGTAGTGGTTACCACGTGCTGTTCAGGTGGGAAAGGTCTCCGGTTCGATTCCGGGCGGAAACAAGAAGTAACTCCATAATCCAGCTTCTAAACGAGGATATGTCAGAAAATTTTTCAATGAAAGGCGTAATCGACAGCAATGATTTCGGTTTACCCCCTCATACTGTTCGAAGATATATGCCGCCATGTGAAGATATCCAGCACCGAAGTAAGTGGGCCGGCCAGAGTGGCCGAGCGGTTCTAGGCGCTACAGTCTGGAACCGCGAGACCGCTACGGTCGCAGGTTCGAATCCTGCCTCGGGCATGGATGTGTGTGTTGTCCTTAGGTTAGTTGGGTTTAAGTAGTTCTAAGTTCTAGGGGACTGATGACCTCAGATGTTAAGTCCCATAGTGCTCAGAGCCATTTGAACCATTTTTGAAGTAAGTGGAAAACAAACTTCCCCAAGATATCTGGATCGTTATCTGTTGTTTCATACATAGTAGAAGTTATCACTGTGACTGTAACAACCAACTTAAAGTAAAATCTTGTCATCTCCAGTATTTGGAAGGTAGCCAAACCACGGGAACGCACTCTGCATCCGCGTATGGCTGGGTGAAGCAAAGCCGGAAACTTGATAAGTCATCTCAACAAAATGACGTCACAATGGAAACCCTTAAACTCCCAGCAAGAGGGCAGAAGCAGTTAGTGTGGACAGTCTCCCACACAGCCTTTCCTGTCACTGCACTCACACAAGCGACAGACGTTATTTTCAAACATATCCATCGCAAAGTGACACCAGTTGGCTTACACACACACACACACACACACACACACACACACACACACACCAAACTAGAAAACCTTAATTGATTTTCCGTGTATAACCACGCCTTCAGAAAGGCTTGGATACCAACTGAAGCATAACAATGCAAAATTTCGTCATATCAAGCAAGAATTTTCTCCTTTTTGGACTGGAATTATGTTTTCACGTGAGAACGTTTGGAGAACGCAAACAAAATCTTCACTTGCATACAAATCTGGAACCAAGGAGATCACTCAAGACTGACCAGAAGTTTCTTTTAGAAGTCTGAAGTGGAAATCCTTTACAGTGTGCAAAATTTATAAAATGAGTTTGTCCCTGCTGATCCGATGTGACAATAAATTGTATTGTTTATAAAATAAAAGTATTTAAAATCGTGGGTAAGTGCCAGAGTACATTTCCAAATACACGGGGTTTGATCCGCTCTCGCTGCTAAGAATCTTTCTGTCACCTGTTACTTCTTTCGCCTCTGGCAAATATTTTGATGGAGTCAGAAATTCTGGGTTGCATTGTAATTTGAATTCAATTTAAACTGTATAACTGGCTGGGTCAATCAGTTTGAGTATCGGAGGAGGGGAAAGCCGTATCACATGCAATATGAGCACGCCTAGCAAAACGCTGTGTGGTTCTAACGAATCCTCGGGTATGACGAGAGCTTTAAATCAAAATCGGTTAGAAATCCGATAAAGAGGAAATTGCTGTAGTAGCAGACGACTTTGACCAGCGACGCTGTGAGGGTACGACAAACGATATAAACAACACGTCGCGTCAACAGCGATTTTTGGAACATAAATAATAAAGAAGATTTTGATCACTAGAACTTCGTTCGAATTAAAATTATTGTGATCAAATGAGACACATTTAGTGGAAAGAAAAGTAATCCACTATCTTAAAAAAAACTATTTCTACTATTTAATGGGAATCATGACCATCAGTATTTATTTATGGTAAAGTGTGGGCTGGTTTCAGAAAATTTCTCATACTGTACCCTGGCCTATACGTGTAGCTCAAGTGCAGCTTCAATAGTACACGGGGAAAGTGCTTCACAATATGAACGTTAACTATTTGTGGAAAGGAAACAATTTGAATATCGTGAAAACTACTGTACGGCTGTAGTGGGAACTACCAAACACAGTAGTAGCTAAAATTCATCCAGATATAGAAAAGGCAATGTCCTGAGTAAGTGACTCATCATCGCCCAGCCCGCAATGCTAAGTATTGTAACTTGAAATTTGGTGAGGATGATGATCTTATACTGTAAATGTCATTTAAGAAGGGTTTCTTGAAAATTCCACATATAAGGGGGTGAAATACGCAATGAAATTTTGCGGAAATTTTTCTTGTGCAAGAATTTTTGAAGTTAAATGTAAGAAAATTTTTATCTCGCTTCTCTGTTCAAAATTTAAAAAAAAATACACATTCAATGTTTTTGGAGCCGGCCGGAGTGGCCGAGTGATTCTAGGCGCTTCAGTCTGGAACCGTGCGAGCGCTATGGTCGCAGGTTCGAATCCTGCTTCGGGCATGGATGTGTGTGATGTCCTTAGGTTAGTTAGGTTCAAATGGTTCAAATGGCTCTGAACACTATGAGACTTGACATCTGTGGTCATCAGTCCCCTAGAACTTAGAACTACTTAAACCTAACTAACCTAAGGGCATCACACACATCCATGCCCGTGGCAGGATTCGAACCTGCGACCGTAGCAGTCGCGCGGTTCCGGACTGAAGCGCCTACAACCGCTCGACCACCGCGGCCTGCTTAGTTAGGTCCCATAGTGCTCAGAGCCATTTGAACCATTTGAACTGTTTTTGGAAGTTCGACCACCAGTGGATAAAATCTATGGAACTTTGTATCTGGGTTTCTCATAGAAATAGAAAAATAAGTATTTCACTGCTCATGGAATTTCTACCTCTAAGCGGGTGAAATTGAGGATGAAAAATTTGAAAAAAAAACATGTCGAGATATTAAAAAAATTTTAAAGCTAGATATATGAAAATCGGTATTTGACTTCTCCGTTAAATGTAAAGAAATACGTGCTAAGGGATGGAAGTCTCTACGGAAATATCACCGCAAGAACGCAAGTCGCATAACTAACAAAAGCCTTGGGACTTCAGCTACCAGAATTGTGTTTGTGTCAGAACTACATTCGAAAAAGACCATGCCTTTATGTCCTTAATTAGAGTGAAAAGTTTAGAAGGTGTTACAGTTTGTAAACAACATAAAATCAATAAAAAACAAAAAAATCTGTGCACATCATACAGTCTACGTGAACAAAGCAGCGGGCGCAAAAGCTGGTCGTAAATAAATCGAAGCTAATATCGGAAAATACACATTATCCATAAAGCTCTAGCGCAGACGGCGGTGTGCGGTTACATATATGAGTGAGCGCTAATTCGAGACGGATCTCACACAGGAACGTTTGCTATTCATCGGAAAGAACAGGAATAAAGTACCGCAAGAAAAGCCGTGCGGCTGCGGTGGAGAACACGATAGGAAGTACGAATATAAAAAAAAAATCCTAAAGAGAAACAGAGTGATAAATCAACTAAATATTAAAATTGTCTCCAAACAAAAGATACATTATCATGTCTCTCATACACGCAGCATAGATTAAAAATTAAATTTCTTTCGAAACCAAGGAAAAATACGACGACAACGCAAAAAAGAGATGCAATTCAATATGAGCATCATCAAACGACGTCTCAGAGAGCAATTAATGTTATGCATATGCTCAAAGGCGCAAATTTTCGTAGACACATGAACTCTTCTGAACTGCGAACGATGTGTATTCAAGGCGCTCCTAAATTAAACTCACCTCTACATTCCCAGCTGTTAACTTCCTTCACCAAGTCAGCCGTTTAGAACAATGCGTAGGCGTAACTTCGGTTCAAGGGGCGTCACGAAAAGTTGCAGCCACGCACGGATATCGTATTCCGCTGCCGTCTGTAAGGCGTTGCTCATAGCATGATCTAAACTAAATCTCAAACACTGCTGGAGTCCTAAATGGTCGCGCCTATTATATACTGTCCGTGGCGAAACAGTAGAAAGCGCTCGTGCGTTTCTTGGCAACGGTCTAATCGCATTTGTCTCTTGACGGTTAACACTGCAATCTGTATCCATTTTTAGCGCCGTTCACACTGTAGATCTGTACACAAGATGTTCGAAAATTCCAGTTACAAACTTCTAGGACTGTAGAGAGGGAATGAGTACGTAATATTTTTAATAGGAACTAATGTTCTGAAACGTGCCGTTTCCGTTCTACGATGGTTTCATTTCAGATGTTTAACTGATCCATTTCTGGTTGAGGAACTGAATGAAGCGCCACAGTACAATTATTTGGTAACAATATGAAAGGAAAAGTAACGAAACATCCATTTATCACTTCAGCACATTGTTTGTATTAACCCATAAAAACTACGTTTTTACATTATTCCAAAACAAAAAAGAACCCAGCATACTGTACGTACAGAACACTACTGATGTATTACAACAGCGGCTCGATGTGGCGATCACCAACGTTGTTACAGATATTGTGCCTACTAAGCATGTTCTGGTACATACTCCCCATCCCATCTGGTGTCCCTTCAGTGTCTGCCGGCCGCGGTGGTCTCGCGGTTCTAGGCGCTCAGTCCGGAACCGCGCGACTGCTACGGTCGCAGGTTCGAGTCCTGCCTCGGGCATGGATGTGTGTGATGTCCTTAGGTTAGTTAGGTTTAAGTAGTTCTAAGTTCTAGGGGACTGATGACCACAGATATTAAGTCCCATAGTGCTCAGAGCCATTTGAACCAATTTTTGAACCTTCGGTGTCTAGTGCAGTGGCCAGGACTCGTGCCAACATATCTTCCACTGCCTCTACAGGAGTCTGGTAAATTGAACTGTGCGTACATCAGGTGACCGTCTGACGTAGTCATTCTGTCTACTTTATTAGATCCTAGGAAAAGCAGTTCTTGGACTTTTCTTTTTCCCTCAGCAGACGTGGACGCATTAAAAATCTGAACTGAAACCGTCATGGCTTCGTCTTCAAAATATTGTGTACTCACTCGCCTCTACAACTCCTCAAAGCTTGTAACGGAAATTCCCGAACATCCTCTATGAGAGTGATGTAGGGGAGAACAGAACAAGTTGACGATCGGGGTAAGTGGTTAATTACTTAGTTTCAGTCCGTACCTCTTGACAGCATCGTCATATGGATACTACCTTCACAAAGTGAGACACTAAAAATTCGAACACAGAAACCACTGTCACCATTTTAGTGTGCGTTAGATAATTGCCGCGTTATAGTTTTTAAGACATTCAACGTCATCTCCTGTGAAACAACTGCTGCGATATTTGGTTACTCTTCTTTTTTTATATAGGGAAAAAACAAATAATATGCGTTTCACAGTCGCTATATAGTCATGTTTTTTACGAGTCAATCCCACTTCCACACTGGACTCGCATTCGGGAGGACGACGGTTCAATACCGCGTCCGGCCATCCTGATTTAGGTTTTCCGTGATTTCCGTAAATCGCTCCAGGCAAATGCCGGGATGGTTCCTTTGAAAGGGCACGGCCGACTTCCTTCCCCGTCCTTCCCTCATCCGATGAGACCGATGACCTCGTTGTCTGGTCTCCTCCCCCAAATAACCAAAACGAACCAACCAACCAAACCCCACTCCAATAATCAAACACTTTTAACAAACCCGACTAGGGCAGTTTGACGATTCGTTATCTTCTGAGCACTGTTTATTTCACAGCAGGTGCAGTCACTAATTCAATAATTACGAATGCGACATTTAACCGTATTATGTTCTTGTGTTTAATGAACTTTTTTTTGTGGCGAAAAGCATATATTGTGCCGTGATGGATCCTTTGAAAGGGCACGGCCGACTCGCTTCCCCATTCTTCCCTCATTCGATGGGACCTATGACCTCGCTGTATGGTCCCCTTCCCCAAAATCAACCAACCAACCAAAACCATATATTGTGTTTCTGTTACGGACCGAGCCACAACTGAAAATACAGGTTCAGCACTTGAAGGTTAATCCACAGCAATTTTATCGATGACAATCTAAATGGTGCAATGAATGCTGATGTCCTACGTAATGTTCTACCGATGTTACTACAAGATGTTTCACTGCATGACAGAATGGCGATGTACTTCCAAAATGATGGATGGTTCAAATGGCTCTGAGCACTATGGGACTTAACATCTATAGTCATCAGTCCCCTAGAACTTAGAACTACTTAAACCTAACTAACATAAGGACAGCACACAACACCCAGTCATCACGAGGCAGAGAAAATCCCTGACCCCGCCGGGATGCGAACCCGGGAACCCGGGCGTGGGAAGCGAGAACGCTACCGCACGAAAACGAGCTGCGGACATGATGGATGTCCGGCACATAGCTCGCGTGCGTTTGAAGCGGTATTGAATAGCATATTTCATGATAGGTGGATTGGTCGTCGAAGCACCATACCATGGCCGGCACGTTCACCGGATCTGACGTCCCCGGATTTCTTTCTGTGGGGAAACTTGAAGGATATTTGCTATCGTGATCCACCGACAACGCCTGACAACATGCGTCAGTCCATTGTCAATGCATGTGCGAACATTACGGAAGGCGGACTACTCGCTGTTGAGAGGAATGTCGTTACTCGTATTGCCAAATGCATTGTGGTTGACGGACATCATTTTGAGCATTTATTGCATTAATGTGGTATTTACAGATAATCACGCTGTAACAGCATGCGTTCTCAGACATGATAGTTCACAAAGGTACGTGTATCACAATGGAACGACCGAAATAAAATGTTCAAACGTACCTACGTTCTGTATTTTAAATTAAGAAACCTACCTGTTACCAAATGTTCGTCTAAAATTGTGAGTCATATGTTTGTGACTATTACAGCGCCATGTATCACAAAGTGAAAAAAGTGGTCCAACTAAAACATTCATATTTCTTTACGTACTACACCAATATGTAAAGAAAAATAGGGGTTCCTATTTAAAAAAAAAACGCAGTAGATATCCGTTTGTCCTATGGCAGCCCCACCTAGCAGCGGGCCAACCACAGCGCCATCTGGTTCCCCCACTTCAAGCTAGACGAGTTTCGTTCTTGACGCTTATTTCGTGAGATACTTTGCCCGGTCACGATCAATGGACCACCCTGTATACTCGACCATAAATTGGAATCAGTGTGAAACAACACTCACCCGACCAAATAAATTTCTTCTATTGCTCCACAGTCCAGGTTTTACAGCTTCGGCACGATATCTTCCTATAGCGGGCATTTGCATCATGATGAGTGATTTTAAAATTACAGCTCGCCTTGCCATTGCCAGCTTAGGAAGCTGCTTTCATTCCATGAGGGCGCTGCCAGGGTTCGCGAGTGCGACATTCAGGTCTACAGTGACTTCAATGACCTTCTGTGGCGACCAATCAACACACACTTTTGTCCGCGTTGTAACTTAGCGGATGATGTTTTCCCACTTTCGATAAATGCGGTGCAAGACATCGACTCGGTTCCTCTTGATACACAGGATATTTCAGCTATCTTGGTTTCGGAGACAACCACCGTACGAGCACCAACAATTCGCACACGTTGAAAGTCATTTATCTCCGACTTAGTGTACTCACAACTACCCGCCAGGATAGCCGAGAGCGCTAACGCGCTGCTTCCTGGACTCGGGTACGCGCGCCGGCCCCGGATGGAATCCCTCCGGCGGATTAACTACTACGGCCGGTATGCCGGCCAGCCTGGATGTGGTTTTTAGGCGGTTTTCCACAGTCTACTAGGTGAATACCGGGCTGGTCCCCATGTCGCACCTCAGTTGCACGACTCGCAGACATTTGAAACACATTCCCACTATTTCACAATTTACAATAGATGCAGACAGCTGGGGTACACTAATTCCGTCCTGGGGGATATGGGGTGGCGGCAGGAAGGCCATCCGGCCACCCCTTATAACTAACCTTGCCAAATCCGTATTTAACCCTGCCGACCCTGCACACAGTTCGGGATAAAGGCAGTAGCAAAAGAAGAAACGAAAGAATAGTGTACTCACGACTGCACAGAAGATTGTTTCTAACACGACAGACACTTACAAACGTATTGACAGCATTGCACGAATGCCGTTCGTGGTGAAGTGCGACAGCACCCCTGCAGGCTTGGCTAGCATCTAAACTTATGGTGCAGCATGAATTATTCGCTGATTTTCCGTATTTCTGTCCAACCCCTACGTATACGAAATTTAGAAATGTGTGAAACATGTGAGTCAGACGCGTACGCTGACACAGCCGTGGGCAAAACCCTATCTCTTAATACAGAGTACTGTCAACTGTCGTTGGTGCTGTTATTGCACTTGCTCTTAAAGCAGTATCTGAAGTTGAATCTTACGTTTTTATTCATTTCTTCTTTTTTCATTCTTCTTCTTCTCTGCGCAAAATCTCTTTGTCTTTTGGCTTGTTTCTTGTTTCCTTTCTTCTGTCCGTATTTTTCCTTTTTTGTCCTTCACGTTAAATTTGGTGTACAGAATTTTGCTTCTAAATTCTCTCTTTCATTTATTTCCCTATTGATTCCTTCTTGTTTTAGGCCTTTTTTATTTCTTAAAGTTAATTAGTTTTTTTGACTGAGCTGTTTACTACTTTAAAAATTCTCTTCGTCAATGTGTTTCTTTTTTTTTTCATTATTGGCTTCCGGAACGTGCCCTTGTCAGTTATGACGATACGAACGTAAGGACTTCACAACGTCCGGCCCCGAGCGGCGAAAATCTCCTAGCCGTCTGGGAATCGAACCGGGACCCCATCGATTAGGAATCCTCTGTACTGACCGTGAAGATACCGAGGCGGACGTCTCTTGCTATCGATACTATGTATGTGTCCACAGAGTATTAGACGGCGTCTTCTAATCTTGTCTGTGATTCATTCTGCCTATGTGTTCGTATAATTCTTAGGTTGGTCTCTTCATCCATCCACCATCTGTGTGTACTTGTCCAAAAACTTTACTGAGGACTTAACTTTTTATTTTTTCTGTTCCTGTGATACCTGAGCTCCGATTGTGGTCGTTTCTGATGTGGAGAGTGCCTGAGCTTGGCCTGTCTTGAAATGTTTCTCTTATTGCGGTGCGTCCGTGTGAGATGGTACGCTTTCTGAAGGTTTTTTGTTCTTTCTGTGCTGGATGCCTTGTCTGGTTCTTCTGTTTGTATATATTCCTGTGGATACCTGAACTTTTCCGCTCTTTTAGCCTTTCTATGATTTGTGTGAATGTCTGGTGCGTTGTTGTTCTTTCTCTTAGTTTATTGTGTTTTTCCATATCATATCTCTTACACCCACACGAAACTATAATAACCCAGGAGGAGGAGGAGGAGCAGGAGGATATTAGTGTTTAACGTCCCGTCGACAACGAGGTCATTAGAGACGGAGCGCAAGCTCAGGTGAGGGAAGGATGGGGAAGGAAATCGGCCGTGCCCTTTCAAAGGAACCATCCCGGCATTTGCCTGAAGCGATTTAGGGAAATCACGGAAAACCTAAATCAGGATGGCCGGAGACGGGATTGAACCGTCTTCCTCCCGAATGCGAGACCAGTGTGCTAACCACTGCGCCACCTCGCTCGGTAATAACCCAGTCTTAACCGTGGGTACTTCTATTCTTCTAGGAGACGTCTCAACGTCACTACAACAGGTGAAATATTAGTTCACCTTATTTCATGAATGAATGAAAAGAATTATTTAACTTGATATAATCCTTTTCCACAGAAAGCTTGATAATTTACAACTATCAGTGACTAGTAAAGCATCACTTGATGCATACAGTGACAGCTGTTCTCTTGAAGTACAGTGTCCAATAACTACAAAAGTGCATTTCCACCTGAGACTTTTAATAACTCTTTAGTCTTGCTCACTGATGTTCACAGCTTCAGCTGAACTCATGTTCGGGGACAGAGCGCTTCCACAATAGGCTCTATATTGACCTCTGTGCAACGGCGCTGCGGTGCTGCGAGAGACTGCGTGTCTTATTCAGCCTCTCCCATTCGTCGTTGCGGATTTCAACGATACATCGCTACTGTGTGTGGAATCGACATGATCTGCTGACTTTGGTGTGGTGCCGCGATCTTTGGACGATTCCAAGATATCTGTAGACCTGTTTCGACAGTGTTCCAATGTTTCTCGTCTGCCATTGCTGACACTGCAGTCATCTACAAATACTAGGTATTTTACGACTCTATTTTTTGCAAGTGTTCGTCCTAACAGCAACCCTTTGACTTTTTCTTCCCATTGTTTGATAGTTTTGTTAAAGACTGTGTTGAACAAAAGCAGCGAGAGCCCATGTTCTTGAGTAACCTCTCAGTGTAACTCGATTGGTTCTGAGACTTCTTTCATAAATTTTATTTAGCATCTGGTGTTTGTGAGTATCTGTTGTACGAGCACCAAACTACTTCTGTCTATTCCATAATCTAGTCCGCAGCTCGCGGTCTAGTGGGTAGCATTGCTGTTTCTGTATTACAAGATCCTGAGTTGGATTTCCGGCTGGTTCGGTGATTTTCTCCGCCTGGGGACTGGGTGTTTGTGTTGTCATGATCATTTCATCATCATACGGGAAAATGGCGAGACTGGAGAGTGCATTGATTGGGAATGTGTACAGGTGCTGAAAACCACACTGTTGAGCGCCCAACAAACTAAAAATCAGCATCATCGTCAACATGATGATCAACATCCTTCTAGTATATGAACGTGTCTGCTGTTATTGCTTTACTGTAAGAGCTAACTTGTAATTTCACACAGACATGGTCCCATCACGCCAAGTTTCATGAATATAACTTCTAAAAATTACCTTATTGCAAACAAATCCTATCTTCACATATTTCATGAAATATTCAAAAACAGAAAATAATTATCCTCTGATATAATAACAAAGTAATATTGTATGGAAATTCGATGTAGCAGTCATACAACAGTCCAAGGACATTATAGTAATTTGTAATAGTCATATTGTAAACACAAGCAGTAACTGGCATTCTATAGTGTGTAATAGCTTTCAAAAATTTCATATATGTAACATTATCGTACCTCCTAGATCTAAGTTCTCTGACAACAGTGTGGCTCAAAACAGTTCTAGCTGTCATTTTTTAATTTTTCAATTTTTTAAATTTGTAATAGCTTTGAGTAATTTCATATATATATATATATATATATATATATATATATATATATATATATATATATATAAAACAACATTGTACTTCCTAGATCTAAGTTTTCCGTCAAAGATGTGAACCAACAAATTTCATAATGTGTGTCAAGAAACGTCGCAGTCTACAATAGCTTTTTAAACTTCTATATATGCAACACCTTTGCACTGTGGCTAAGTTCTTTGACGAGAACCTACGAGTTTGTGTGAGCAACATCTTTACATGTGCTACATCTAAGTTCTTTGACCACAGCTCACATGTTTGTATGTAAACATAGTGTATTTCACGAGTGCACAACATAATAGTGTAATATGGAGCTATACCTGATATATGGACATGAAAATGACCATAAGTGTGTAACAAACTGGCAAAACTATCATCACAGCATTACTGTAATAATGGTGCGTCATCTTTTTGTAAGTACAGATATATTTTCGTCAAATGCTGCCTTGCCACTTACAATGGTCCCACTTGTATTTGTGTAGTCACCAGCAGATAACTTTTTTTGTATTTATACAGTGATCTCCAACAGTACAAACATGTAAATTAATGTATACACACCTGAAGATGGGTGCAAGCCCGAAACCGGTCGTGTAACGAATAAACAACCTTTTATTGTGACTGGTAGCGGATATTTTTCTACAACCCCATAAAGGAACAGTCACGGATTTCGAAAGCATCCACTATGGATAAAATTCACCTTATATGATAGTTTGGTTGCCAGTCCCCCTTGCCGCAACACAATGACTTCGGAAATGTGCAAAGGAATGTCATCTATCGCTCAGCTCAGCTTATCCACCGCTAACTGAGGCATGTTCGCACACACACACACACACACGTCAGCAGTTTTCAGCTACCAGGAAACGCTATACGCGGCCGGATAGCGTGTGCCGAAAACTGCGACGGCGAAACTTGGGTGCCGGCGACTCGACTACAATGGGTTGCAGTCGGCCAAGTTGGAAGCCCTCGCTAACTGCTGCTGTGTCGGCTCCATTACAAAAGAATGCGCCTGCCACAACGGCCCATAAAAGTAGTTTTACGAGCCAGCTTTCGGCGCTCCGAGAGACTTCTAGGATTTCCAACCGAGACTGGGGGTGTCGGTGAAGTGTAGAAGCTGGAAATTAGCATACAAAGTAAGCTGTCAGTTTCTGGCTCAGGTACTGCATTCAATTCCGTGAAGGACTTATTATCTCGCTATACTTCTTGATTTTCCCTACTGCGGAGAGAATTGGAAAACGGAGGCGCTCAACAGCTTTAACAGCTCCAGAGTTTCCATCCCGGGGATTTAGAGGATGTTCATGGAGCATATCGCTCCGCAACGCAAAACTCCGCGCAGTATTTCATTGGAATCCAGTATTTCTGTTCCGGCTGGAGAAAATTTCGGAATTAACTGCCACTGAGTACTATAGGAGTGACTGAACGGGAGTAACACGGTATAGAAACGTTTCTCAAACAGTTCACAGTAATGGCGGCGGGTCAGAAATTTTAGGTATTTCGACAGGTAACTTCCTGGTTACTTTTGAAGAATGAACTTGGGTGCCACTTTACAATGGCAAAGATGTGACCTGTCGGCATATCGGGGTCACACAAACTCCGCAACGTTAACCTGTTCATCATCCGATCTGTTCACCAAAACTGGTCTTACAGCCTCTATTCTTCTCAGTAACTTCCGGCAGACCTGTTATTTTTGTCTGCGCTACTTCCTGTAACACTTCAGTAGACCATTACATGTTTGTGCAACTTTATGTTTTCAAGTCGGATAACAGTTTCTTGCTGCAAAGATGTCACAAGCCGGCCAAACTTTGCAGTCTGCCTCCTATTCGACGCTCCGTCATTAATATGAGGTACACTGAAATATGGTTTTAGGTAGAGGATTAAGTTTCGCACCCACGCGAAAAATTTTGCCAGTATCTGCCATCACCGCCTTTGAAGAAGCTATTTGACTATTCTCCATGGATTCAGCAGAAGAAATAAGACGTGAAACTTTCCGAGCTGTTATGAAGGCTCGCCAACAAAGAAGTAATATATCTGCGGCAAAAAATGTCTCTAAGCTCTATGGGACTTAATTTCTGAGGTCATCAGTCCCCTGGAACTTAGAACTACTTAAACCTAACTAACCTAAGGACATCACAAACATCCATGCCCGAGGCTAGATTCAAACCTGCGACCGTAGCGGTCGCGCGGTTCCAGACTGTAGCGCCTAGAACCGCTCAGCCACTCCGGCCGGCCTATCTGCGGCAGAGAAGACAGCACTACGTAAGCTTCGCCATGATACCGACCGGGGGGGGGGGGCGCAGTATCTATCACTCTGGACTCGCATTTGGGAGGACGACGGTTCAACCCCGCGTCCGGCCATCCTGATTTAGGTTCTCCGTGATTTCCCTAAATCGCTCCAGGCAAATGCTGGGGTGGTTCCTTTGAAAGGGCACGGCCGACTTCCTTCCCCGTCCTTCCCTAGTCCGATGAGACCGATTACCTCGCTGTCTGGTCTCCTCCCCCGAAACAACCTAACCCAGGATAACGATCGGTGGTTCTTCCAGTTGATGAAGGTAACGCCGCTTTTCATGTCTCGTGACGACTATCACCATAAAATGTAGCGTTTACTGAGAGATAGCATACACTGGTAGCACATACCGGAGGACCATTAAAGGCCCCACTGAATAGGTGGCAAGGATGATTGCTTCGCTTCTGAAGGCCTCCCTTTTTTCACCGCAATTTCTGCGAAGATAGGAACTAAGTGGTGCAGTTCCTCCGAGACTTCCAGTCCATAGACCGCCAAACATCCTTAAGAAAGATGTTCCTATGCGTCCAATAATGAGTAACGTTTGCTCCAACACTTAGTGTCGTTTCTGATCCTGTTGTGGGAAAATATCTCACCACATACGCTACTCTATGGACTTTGTTGGCAAGTTACAATCACTGAAAGGAATAGTTACGATATATTGGTCAGCCTTGATCTGGTGTCTTTATTCACAAAGGTTCCACTTTCATGTTCCTTACCCCTTACTGACAGAAGTTTTGATAAAGAGTATTTAATAAAAAATTTTCAAGCGACTGACGTTGTCGCCATGGGTATTCCCTTGGCCAATTTATTTATGGAGGACCTCGAAGAAAAGGCTCTGGAATCTGCTACTTTAAAGCCTACAGTATTTTGGAGGTATATTGACGACACGATTGTAGGGTGACCCCATGTTGAAGATAAATTAGAATAATTTTTAGATCATCAGATTTCCGTCCGTGGACAAATCCAGTTTACAATGGAAATTGAAAAGGAGGGATGATTTCAATTTTTTGATGCTTTCGGTCAGTGCAGAGATGGTGGCACATAGGGACATGTAGTTTATCGGAAACAGAAGAGTACAGATTTATATGTACGTGCAAATGGCAGCCGCCATCCTTCCCTGATGATGAGTGTTGTCACAACTTTGGTGCACAGAACACATATCATTACTGATGAGAGCAGTCCACAGGACGAGAATCTACAACTACAAACAGTTTTTGAAGCCTAAGGTTCGTCTGCGCAGCAAATACATAAGGCGATGCGAATGAAAACTTAGATGGCTGTAAGTAATACAGAAGAAGACACAGAAAGATTTAAATCCATGGTTTTCCTGCCATGTGTGGGAAGCCGATCGTCAAAAACAGGGTGGAGTCTCTTCAAGCAAAAAGTAAAACTGATTTTCCTTCCCCCACCGAAGACGGCAGCACTCTTGGGTTCCGCGAAGGATGATTTTATGCCTCAGAAGGCTACGGTTTACAACATCCCCAGAGAATGTGGCCCTCCACACATCAATAAGACGATTGGTACAGTGAATGAGAGACGTACGGAACACCGCAAGTACACCCAGATTTCACAGCGAAATAAATTAGCCGTGGCAGAGCACTGTATTGATTCTGGTTGTTCTAAGTAGTTCGATAACGTCGAAATTTTAGCGTCTGCTTCATCTTTCTGGGACTCAGTCAAGAAGGCAACTTAAATTCGCTTGGTGATGAATTTCATTAATAGAGATTGCGACTTTAGCTTGGAAAGTCACGGTCTCCAACTTACAAAGGCGTCGGGCGGTGCAGCTCACAGTGATACATCGACATCCCAGTCTGGATCGACCGCGTAGCTACAGACCTAGTTCATGCGTATGTGTACTTCTTCGGCAACGATCAGCGTCTCTGGCGCCCGTGTATCAGTGGCCGCATGTGCAGTGGTGCGGTCCGCGAGGGTAAGAAGACGGAGTAAGTGCCGAAGCGATAGTCTTACGGCTCACTCTGAAGATGCCAGAACGTATAGCAGTGATATAAATATAATAATAATAATAAGAAGAAGAAGAAGAAGAAGAAGATGAAGGTTTATATATTCACTGGCACATATGTTACCCTATAGGTAAAGTAGACTAGCATTAGTAGTAGACATAGTCAAATGCTAGTAACCTTAGGACATATCAGTAGTGCCCGTAGTAGAAGAGTAATAGAACTAGAGCATTCTTAGAATAAAAAGCTGCAGCAGTAATAATTGTATTAGTATCAATTAGGACCCACTAATGTATTAGGTGGTGGGTTGCTTATGTACGATGTATTGAAGAATAAATAATTAAAAAAAAATAAAAAAACAGAAGAAGCTGAATTCATGCGGCTGCACACCTTTTATTACAAAATTCAGGAAAAGGTAAATTATTAACTTTAATATCGTAAGTAACAGAAGGATTACGAAAATGTGTTTAAAGAATAACGAGCTCCAACTGCAAGTACTTACATTCAGAACGTATTTTTAAGCTAATGATGCTACTTAACGTTTGTACAATAGACACTTCACACACTACAATAATTCGTTTTACCACTTTGTCATGGTATATTATTTTATGGTTTACCTATCAGTTTTTGATACAGAACCGGTACCGATTCTATTTAGTTGAATAGAAGAGACTATTTATGTTCTTCTCAACTTACTGATGAAATTGTAAATGCCGATGTTAGACGATTAAAACAAAGAGCTAAAAAGAGAGTGAAAACGTTTGCATGCATTTTCGTTCTCCAAATAGAAGACATATCCGCTTAATCATATTTACTCCTTCTTCTATCTGAAGGGCAGGTTATGGATTCTGGGTGAAGGAGAAGCGAAACTTTCCTCCAACTTTCATGATTTGAGACAGTTCGTGTCCGCTTGACAAAACGGCCAGGCCAGTTTCCGATGAATTTCAGTCGAAATCAAACAAGCGCTCAGCAAGTTAGCGTTCCAGTGCAGGCGGCTTCAGAGATATAACCATGTCTGTAGAAAGTAACTGATGTGAACAATGCGATCTGAGCCGCAAATGACCGAGA
This sequence comes from Schistocerca cancellata, assembly GCF_023864275.1. Taxonomy (NCBI): domain Eukaryota; kingdom Metazoa; phylum Arthropoda; class Insecta; order Orthoptera; family Acrididae; genus Schistocerca; species Schistocerca cancellata. Next base: position 183,665,828 of record NC_064627.1, on the reverse strand, counting down.
ATCAGATTGCACTGTACATTTTAGAGTTTCGGTCCTAGCGGACAGGCGTAAGAACTCATCTCCTCCACCGTGTGCCGATGTGAAGACAACCGCTGAGTCCTATGATTCGGCACTCTTATCTCTCACTACAGGGACGGCCGGGAGCGAGCTTGATTTCTGTGGGGGGGGGGGGGGGGGGGAATAATGAAAACGAAGGCGTATCGCATTTGTCAAGATGCTTCGCGCCATTTATTCTTATGGGTACGGTCAACGGCCGTTGTGGGGGCGTCCAAAAAGCACAAAGTTTCTAAAATCAGTTGTCAGCCGTCTTAAGTAATTTCTTAAATAATTGATTGTAGGGTGGGAACTTTTTATAAATCATGAAGGCAGTTCTGCAGTTATTCACGATCATAATGATGTGTGTCGTCTCCTGAAGCACTATGCCTATACTCACCTGAAAAGTCTGATGGTTTTGCCTGTTTCGGTTCTCCGTTTAGTGTACAGACATCGATATACCTCATTATTAACATCAGGGAAAAAGAAGGCAGGCGATTCGTATCTTGCAATCTGATATCACATGGAGATGACAAGGAGTGAATACTCCTAACCACAACAGGGTAAGTCTGCACGTAAGAGGAAGGACGGTTACTCAGAATTCTGGGATCAGTTTAGCGTATACGTATATATAAAGATTACCTTTACCAAGTAGAAAATTACACCGATCTAGTGAGACGTCCAGCCTTTCCTGTCTATTTAAACCACTGAGAAAAGTGTGTTCACTAGAAGTTTGTTCCGGCTACCATAAGAAAAATAGAGGATTCATTATTTACAGCATAAAACCCCAAAGCACACAGCGTAGAAACATAGCATAGAAACATAGCTATAGCACCTACCAGCGTACCTCAACATACTGATCATATTCATGCACGTAGATGCACGATGTTTCCCGCAACAGTCACGGAAGGTTACAGAATAGAATATAAATCCTCCATAATTTTTCTAAAAAAATGGCTCTGAGCACTATGGGACTTAACATCTATGGTCATCAGTCCCCTAGAACTTAGAAATACTTAAACCTACCTAACCTAAGGACATCACACACATCCATGCCCGAGGCAGGATTCGAACCTGCGAGCGTAGCGGTCGCACGGTTCCAGACTGAAGCGCCTAGAACCGCACGGCTACTCCGGCCGGCATTCTTTCAACAGACTGCGAAGTCGGCCGATCTATTTTTATGAGTTCTTAGTTAATCAAGCAATTAAAATTTTAATTTGGGTAAACTGTTATGCATTCGTGTTATGCATTCGTTAATCTCACAAAGAAATTAAGTTTCACTCCATCATCACTTTAAACAACCACAAGGCCAAATATTCCGTAAACATACAGACTGGCGCTAAGCGTTAGCCAAATGTGTACCCAACACTCACAAGTGACGTATAAAACTACCTCACTTGGATATGCTATTAATAATTCATACATGCAGTTCTAGTGAGCGTCACTAATGTTGGCATGTCTACTTAAAGTTCCAAGAGAAAGTATTATACGAATACTTTCCTTGATTTTGGCACCAACGTCTAGGGGATGACGTCCAATAAAAATCTTGATAGTAAAACAGTTCATCCGGATTGTTGGTTATACGAGACTGGGGCACGTGTTTGATATTTACCATTTATTACTTTGAGTTTTCTCATCACACATTTGTTAACAAGCAACTTTGTTTACGTAATATAACACACAAAGTGTTAGAATAAAAAGAAACATTTAAACGTGCAATTTCTCATATTAACGAAACACATTCCATTTCCGTTGTATAAGTTCGTACAGATCGCAGCCTGACCAACTCACACAAAGGACTAACATAAAGAGTGTGCTTTGGCGCGCATTTAGATGTGCGTATAAAACAGTATTGCTTCCGTAAGTTTCTAAAATCTTCAGTCCATCAAATCAGTAACTGTAGAATGTCCGCTTTCTTGAGTAGTACTAAATTTAAAAGAAATCGTATTTATTATAATGTCCGAAAGAACAAATATCACGCGGAAACCGCAGCTTGCTACATATTAAGTAGATGAACGGTGGAGAGGGGAGAAAGGAAAGGAAATCATATTTTTCATCACTGAAACATTCTCATACACACAGGGTCATTGTAATGAAGGCGCAGTTACTCACAGAGGTCCACAGTACGCTGTAATTATCGAATGGCAGTGAATCTTGGTAGATATTCTAATGCACTAATGCAGAACCAAACTTGGCCACCTGGTGCAAATCTGGCGCTGTGAATAGGAGAAGGATGTACAGAAATGTTTCCATACATAATGAATTAGTAAGAGGATGTGGGCAGAAAAGATCAAACAAGTGAGAACGGTGATGCAAAAAGACGGCCAGAGTTGAGAATAAAATTGATGTTTTTCAGTAAATCACCGGCTTCGAAATAATAACCTTTTTCGAACTAAAAAAGGCTTGGAAAATTAAATGTCCGTTCAAACTCAGTAATATTCACTTGAGAATGAACGTAAATGTATCGGCATTATTTAAACTTACGCAGATTGTTCAATATGAGGACCGGAGGCGCCGAGATGATGTTGTACAGCGCCAAATTTGCCCCTGGTTGCCAGAGTTGGAGCTAAATTTTTCCGTTCCATATTAACGCATCAGCGTATCAACCAAGTTCTGCTGTTGTACGACAACTACAGCCCGCGATGGACCTCTCTGAGTAACTTCAATTTAATTACAACCACCTAGTATAACAGAAACAGAAGGAGTTTATGAAGTAACAAAAAAAAAAAATTCGATAATATTAAAATACGTCTCATCACGATGTTTGTTTATATTTACCTTTCACAAAATATTTAACTATTTATAACAACGTTAATGCAATTCTGGAGCAAGTTAACACACACACATCAAGAAAAGTTTTGCATCACCCCAGTTCCCAGAACTCCTAAGATAGACGTTGACTGTGGACATTGTATCACAGACAAAGTCTCTTTGACTGTTCAGAGATGTCACTAAACCCGCCCAAAGACGTAAACAACCACGCATGAGCAGCGGCCTATTAGACGGAGGGGGTCCGACAGCCGATCAGTTCCAGTCATTCCCCCACGGCTCGTGTTGTCTGTAGTTCAACGATGCCTAGACGGTCAATACAGTGATTCGATCGCATCCGCAATGTTACTTTGTGCCAGGAAGGCTCTCAACAAGCGAAGGGTCCAAGTGACTCTGAATGTACCAAAGAGATGTTCGGAGGTGGAGGACATACAGAGAGACATTAACTGTCGATGACATGCCTCGCTCAGGCCACCCAAGGGCTATTACTGCAGTGGATGACCGCTACCTGCGGTTTATGGCAGGCAGGAACCCTGACAGCAACGCCACCATGTTGAATAATGCTTTACGTGTAGCTACAGGACGTCGTGTTACGACGCAACTGTGCACAATAGGCTACATGATGCGCAACTTCACTTCCGACGTCCCTGGCGAGGTCCATTGCAACCACGACGCCATGCAGCGCAGTACACATGGGCCCAACAACATGCCGAATGGACGGCTCAGGATTGGCATCACGTTCTCTTCACCGATGAGTGTCACATATGCCTTCAACCAGACAATCGTCGGGGACGTGTTTGGAAGGCAGCTCGGTCAGGCTGAACGCCTTAGACACACTGTCCAGCGAGTGCAGCAAGGTGGAGGTTCCCTGTTGTTTTCGGGTGGCATTATGTGGGGCCGACGTAACCAGCTGGTGGTCATGGAAGGTGCTGTAACGGCTGTACCATACGTGAATGCCATCCTCCGACCGATTGCGCAACCACATCGGCAGCACATTGGCGAGGCATTCGTCTTCATGGACTACAATTCGCGCCCAGTCGGCGCAAATCTTGTGAATGACTTCCTTCAGAATAACGACATCGCTCGACTAGAGCGGCCAGCATGTTCTCCAGATATGAACCATGTCGAACATGCCTGGGATGGATTGAAAATGGCTGTTTATGGACGAAGTGACCCAACAACCACTATGAGGGATCCACGCCGAATCGCCGTTGAGGAGTGGCACAATTTGGACCAACAGTGCCTTGATGAACTTGTGGATAGTATGTCACGATGGATAGAGGCATGTATCAATGCAAGAGGAAGTGCTAGTGTGCATTATAGGTACCGGTGTGTACAGCAATCAAGACCACCAGCTCTGAAGGTCTCGCTGTATGGTGGTACAACATGCAATGTGTGGTCTTCATGAGCAATAAAAAGGGCGGAAATGATATTTATGTTGATGTCTATTCCAATTTTCGGAACCGAAGTGATGCAAAACTTATTTTGAATCGTGTAGTTTGCCATTTAGTGAAAAATAAATTTCCATGAAATATTACATAAATTACACTTGGAAAAATAATCGACCCATACAGCACTTTTTATAGTCAATAGAAACTGATATCTGTAGGATAACTAATTTTTATGGCCAAAAACTTTGCATAATAATTTGGAAAAGTATAGAATTCTCATAGATACTTTAGTCTAATGTGTTAGTCCAACAGAAATTAATCCCGTACTTCATAACTGCAATTGGAATGAGCATTGCCGAAAACAAAGATAAGGTTGCAATTTCCGTTAAACCGTTGATGGTATCGGAAATTATAGTTAAGATAAGAATCCCATCATCTTAGTTTATTGTACGGGCCAGTACTGTGATTTATCCTCTAGCGCCCTGCTACGTTCCCCTTGGCAACCACTCTGGTGTGACGCATTCGCGCAACTCTCCACCTCCCGTGTTCAACGGAGCACAACCGTCCCAAGCGACGGCGCTGCACCCTGAAGTGACAGGGCGAGCCCTCTTAAGACCCCAGCTAGCAAACAGCCAGCACAAAGGTATATTCCTCGCCAAGAAAGCTTCCGCCCGTCTTGTTAGACAGCGCACGACGTCTTCCCTGCGTGCGAGCTGTGAGGGCCGAGACCCACCACAGACCTGGAAGCTCCACAAGGTGCTTTGCGTTAAATTCAGTGCAACACTCGGCGCATTGAGACTGCCAGGTGTCACGCATGTGGAGCGTTAATACTGTGTGGCGAGCACGTTAGCATGTTTCCTTTGCCACAGTACAGCCCTCTGGGCTATGTACGCGGGGTAGTGAAATATTTTAATTTACATCTCGGAAAAATAAAACTGCGTAATTAATTTTTCATTTGTTTTCAGATGCATGTCTACAGTCCTGAAACACATTACAGAGGTTTACCGGTCTCCAGGTTCACAAAATTTTATTTATAATTTTTTTCCTCCTTGTATAGTTAAGGGGGAAGGACGTCAAACGGGCCGACTTGGAGTAGGAGAGACACCGCAGGACATTTTAATTTCCACTGTCTATACTTTTACAAATAAATTCATAGATCTTTTCCAGCATGACCAGAAAGGATTCAGGATTCACACTCGTAGTAGTGCAAGTTCCAAAACATAACAAAACAATTTTTTTACATGTGAAATTTCATCAATTTTTCACTTACTTTTGGCTGAATTTGTTGCTATGAGTTCACTTTTCTTTACAAGTAAGAGAGATTCAGCGATGAATTTTACACAGCATACAAGCAATACTTACAGGTGTATGAAACTCTAGAATTTATTTTATTCATGAAAAAATGAATGAGTTGTTACATTTTCAACTTCATGTTTAGAAAACTCAAATTTTGTAGTTAATTATGTCAGATTTTTTTAAAGAGAGTTAAAAAACTCTAGAGTTTTGCATTAAGGAGTTTGTATTTAATAAGCAGTGCAATGTTTTATGAAGGAAAGTGTACCTATAGCAACAAATGCACCCAATAGTAAGTGAAAAAATTATGAAATTTGACATGTAAAAAAATTTCTCTTTTTTATGTTCTGAACTTCCACTGCTATGAGTGTGAATCCTGAATCCTTCCTGGTCATACAATGTTTTATGAATTTATTTGTAAAAGTACAGGCACTGGAAATTAAAATGTCCTGTGGTGCCTCTTCTGCTCCAAGTCGGCCCGTTTGACGTCCTACCCCCCTTAAGAATATGTGATCAAAGGAGTTTGGACGGAAAATTATTCTTTATACCTGAAAATCATGTTTCAATAAAAGCGTGCATACGTCCACTACAACAGCTCTCGACGCGTGGGCCCTTTCCCTGTAAACCTATTGTAACAATTTTGGCCGAAGAAAATTTCGATACGGGTGTTCTAATTTCTCACCAGACTTCTTAAGTACATGTTTTAGATAAAAGTGAGCTGAAAAAAGCTGTTATGGTGACTTCTGTCTCTAAGCTGGTCGTTGGTTGTATTCCAAAAATGAACAGCATAGAGACAGAAGTGATGAGACTTTCTGCAGGACAATGCTCAAGAACTTAAAGTGCAAGCTGTTACTGATTTGTTTGACTGATGGGGGCTGCTAAGTGCTATACCACCTACTGCACTCCCCTGACTTTAGCCCTCGTGAATTCAACTCGATTTCTAAGCTGAAGGAAACACTTCACGGTATTCGCTTCAGAACTGCTACAAATTAGTCGGACAATAGACGGTACCGCTCGAACTGTCAACACAGCTGGCACTGCTAAGACTAAGAGTATCCTACGACTTCCACATCGCTGGCAACGGGTTTTAAACAACGCTGGTGACTACTTTGAAGTTCAGTAAAACTCTTAAACACGTGCCTAATTTGTACGAGCTGTAAATAAATAGTTGCCACTATTAAAGTTCCAACCCTCGTACATCACAGATGTTAGAGATTTGAAAATGTTTCTGAAATCATATACTTCCATTAGATGAAATGCGGGGAGATCGGCAGGTCGGACTCAGAAGCAGCATTAACGCCCAGAATAAATACATCCGTTCAGAAGGAGAGAGAAAAAGAAAATGAAAGTCCAGTTTCCTCCGATATTGGCTTTTAAAAGCGAACGCGTTTTTCACATTCCACTACCTAAAGGGATTACTCCTCTCTCCCGTGGGCACCGTAAAAAGGACTGTCAGTCAGAAATGGTAGATTGCCGAGTCAGCCCTACATGTGGGAAATCACACTGGGAGTGGTTGCAGAAGAGTGGGGAAAGCGGCGAAGGTAGGGGGAAGAGCTGCCTTGTGTTCCTTACTTTAGAGGAATTTAATTTTAAGTGGCGAATGGCTTCGGACACGACGGTGTCAGAGCCAATTTCAACAGATATGGAATGCAGCCCCATCCCAGTGTGGCACTCCAAGCTGAATCTGTCGATCGTATGGAGGTGTGGCAGGGGATAGGGGAGAGGTGAGTGTGCTGCCGCAGTGAGATGCAGGGGGGGGGGGGAAGGGGGTTAGAGTAGGGGTGGTGGACGAGGGGATATCCTCTCGTTGGGGAGGTGGAACGGCCGGCAGTAGAAAAGGAATTAGGGCGGACGTCTAATCCAGTGAAAGGACACTGGGGGCGCGTGCAAGCGACGGCGTTAGTGGCAAGAGGAGGCGCGACACAAAGCAATCCCCTCCCCAACGTCGACAGCACAATGCGTCCGACACCGCCGTGCTAGCGAACTTCGACTTTCGCTCACCCGACGTCTTCGTTCGCCAGAAGCGCCTCGGGACGCGCTCCCTGTTGATAAGATAGGTTTTGTCCTTTAGCTGCCGTGTAGGAGAGGCCTAAAAGGGAAGAACTGAGTCAATTTCTGTGGGACTCCCTGTAAAGTTGACTCGTGGACACAATGAATATACACTACTGGCCATTGAAATTGCTGCACCAGGAAGGTGACGTGCTACAGACGCGAAATTTAACCGACAGGAAGAAGATGCTGTGATATCCAAATGATTAGCTTTTCAAAGCATTCACACAAGGTTGGCGCCGGTGGCTACACCTATAACGTGCTGACATGAGGAAAGTTTCCAACCGATTTCTCAGACACAAACAGCAGTTGACCGGCGTTGCTTGGTGAAACGTTGTTGTGATGCCTCGTGTAAGGAGGAGAAATGCGTACCATCACGTTTCCGACTTTGGTAAAGGTCGGATTGTAACCTATCGCGATTGCGGTTTGTCGTAGCGCGACATTGCCGCTCGCGTTGCTCGAGATCCAATGACTGTTAGCAGAATATGGAATCGGTGGGTTCAGGAGGGTAATACGGAACGCCGTGCTGGATCCCAACGGCCTCTTATCACTAGCAGTCGAGATGACAGGCATCTTATCCGCATGACTGTAACGAATCGTGCAGCCACGTCTCGATCCCTGAATCAGCGGATGGGGACGTTTGCAAGACGACAACCATCTGCACGAACAGTTCGACGACGTTTGCAGCAGCTCCTCAAACCACTGTAGCGCAGTCCTGGTTGCGAGACAATCACAATTATACTGCTGAAAGGTGACATCGCCAAAGGAAGGGAAGCAGGTGGTTCGCAGGAGAGTGTCTCCCACAGCATAATACTGCCCCCAGTAGCCTACGTCAGTGGCGCGCTGTGCGTTTCGAGTAGCCGGTCATCTCAATGACGGCGTTTGTGGAGACGGGCATCGACCTTGTGTACCAAAAATGTGATTCACGGGAAGAGTTGACGTGCCTCCATTGATGTTTTCGATGTCTTTGCATCAGTATTTGAACAGGTATGGGTGGTCCGATGCGAGGTTAAAAAATAAATGGTTCAAATGTCTCTGAGCACTTTGGGACTTAACATCTGAGTTCATCAGTCCCCTAGAACTTAGAACTACTTAAACCTAACTAACCTAAGGACATCACACACATCCATGCCCGAGGCAGGATCGAACCTGCGACCGCAGATTCACGTGGTTCCAGACTGAAGCGCCTAGAACCGGACGGCCACACCAGCCGGCTATGCGGGGCTCCATGCTGAACAATGTATGGTGCTGTTTCGGCAGAGATGCTACAGATCACACTATCACTTTACAGAGGAGACAAGCTTCGAGTCCCACGTTCTGTTTCACTGTCCTATCTGTGGATCCTCACGACAGTAGCGTGTGAACATTCGACCAACTTCGCTGTTTTAGAGATATTCGTTCAGGGGCTCTGCGTCATAATAACCTGCCCTTTGCCAAAGGTGCTTATCTGAAAGGATTTCCCCATTTGCGGCCTATATCTTTGGTAAGGTAATCCCCCATCAGTGTCTGCTCCGCATCATAATTACTGCGTCACGTGCACTTAACGCCATCAGGCCATATTCAGCGTCGCTGTGGGTAGTAGCCATAATGTTCTGGCTTATCAGTGTACATAATCTGCAGCTGTGGCAGATGATGTAAGGGGGGTTGCCTTACGTGAAGTGCGTGGAATATTTTCCGGAGCAGTTTTACTTCGCGCATCCTATACATTCACTGAGCTGCCCTTGTTAACTCTACACAGAATTTCTAAGGTTTCATCGGTTTATCAATTACGGACCTGCAAATAACATTCTGCTGGGAAAATAAGGAGGAGACGGTGGAAAGGATTAGTGAAGGTGCTGGCGAGAGAATAAATTACGAAGCCAACAGCGAAGAGCGGCCGGCTGGCTTTGGCGGCGCACAGACCGCTACGCCTGGCAGCCCTGGATTTGCGGATCCTGTTTACAGGCGACAGGTAATCGCCGGCAATTACTTAGCTTCGACTGAGCCGCTTGTCGAGCTGCAGGCAGCCGCTTTGGCTTCGCTTCGGTTCTGTGCACCGAGCACTACTCCGGCTTTGGTGCTCGTCGCAGTGCGAAACCAATATATCGACAAGGCAGGTAATGCTGTGTAACGCTAGAGCGGCAGTTCTGACACCGCGCTTGATAAGGGACGCAAGGCTTAGGAAAAATCTAGACGCGTTCATAGGATCTAAAAAATTGCGAAAAGCATTCCACTACGTAAAATGGTGCAGGATATTCGAAATTATCAGAAAAGTAAGAGGAAGCTATAAGGAAAGACAGGTAATATACAAGGGCTATCCAGCTAAATTACGCTAAAAAATTTAGGAAAAAGTGATGTCTTATTCATTTGAAAGCGACACTTTAACACTACTGCCCAGCATACACTCCTGGCCATTAACATTGCTACACCACGAAGATGACATGCTACAGACGCGAAATTTAACGAACAGGAAGGAGATGCTGTGGTAGGCAAATGATTTGCATTTCAGTGCATTCACACAAGGTTGGCACCAGTGGCGACACCTACAACGTGCTGACAAGAGGAAAGTTTCCAACCGATTTCTCATACACAAACAGCAGTTGACCGGCGTTGCCTGGTGAAACGTTGTACTGATGCCGCGTGTAAGGAGAAGAAATGCGTACCATCACGTTTCCGACTTTGATGAAGGTCGGATTGTAGCCTATCACGACAGTGCTGCTCGCGTTGGTCGAGATCCAATGACGGTTAACGGAATATGGAATCGGTGGGTCCAGGAGGGTAATACGGAATGCCGTGGTGGATTCCAACGGCCTCGTATCACTAGCAGTCGAGATGACAGGCATCTTATCTGCATGGCTGTAATGGATCGTGCGACAACGTCTCGATCCCTGAGTCAACAGATGGGGACTTTGCAAGACAATAATCATCTGCACGAACAGCTGCAAACGTCCCCATCCGCTGACTCAGGGATCGAGACGTGGCTGCACGATTCGTTACAGCATGCTCTAACAGCTCGGAGACCATGGCTGACGCTGCATCACAGACAGGAGCGCCTGCGATGGTATGCTCAACGACGAACCTGGGTGCACGAACAGCAAACCGTCGTTTTTTCGGATGAATCCAGATTCTGTTTACAACATCATGATGGTCTCATCCATGTTTGGCGACATAGCGGTGAACGCACGTTGGAAGCATGTATTCGTCATCGCCATACTGGCGTATCACCCGGCGTGTTGGTATGGGGTGCCATTGGTAACACGTCTTGGTCACCTCTTGTTCGCAATGACGGCACTTTGAACAGTGGACGTTACATTTCAGATGTGTTACGACCCGTGGCTCTACCCTCCATTCGATCCCTGCGAAACCCTACATTTCAGCAGGATAATGCACGACCGCATGTTGAAGGTCCTGTACGGGCCTCTCTGGATACAGAAAGTGTTCGACTGCTGCCCTGGCCAGCACATTCTCCAGATCCCTCATCAACTGAAAACGTCTGGTCAATGGTGGCTGAGCAACGGGCTCGTCACAGTACGTCAGTCACTACTCTTGATGAACTGTGGTATCGTGTAGAAGCTGCATGGGCATTTGTACCTGTAGACGCCATCCAAGCTCTGTTTGACTCAATGCCCAGGCATATCAAAGCCGTTATTACGACCAGAGGTGGTTGTTCTGGGTACTGATTTCTCAGGATCTATGCACCCAAATTGCGTGAAAATGTAATCACATGTCAATTGTAGTATAATATATTTGTCTAATGAATGCCCGTTTATCATCTGCATTTCTTCTTGGTGTAGCAATTTTAATGGCCAGTAGTATACAATCAGGCCACAAAGGTCATGGGATAATTATACACACACACACACACACATAGATGGCGGTAGTACCGCGTACACAAGGTATAAAAGGGTAGTGCATTGGCGGAGCTGTCATTTGCACTCATGTGATAAGTTTCCCATCGTGATTATGGCCGCACGATGTGAATTAACAGACTTTGAACGCCGAATAGTACTTCGAGCTTGTCATATGGGACACTCCATATAAAAAAACGTTAGGGAATTCAGTATTACGAGTCACACAATATCAAAAATGTGGCAAGAATACCACATTTCGGGCATCACCTCTCACCATGAACAACGCAGTGGCCGACGGTCTTCACTTAGTGACCGAGAGTAACGGCGTCTTCGTAGAGTTGTCACTGCTAACGGACCGGGAGCACAGAGCGAAACAACTGCAGAAATCAACGTAAGGAGAACGTATCGGATAGGTCAGTGCGGCGAACTTCGGCGGTAATGGTATGGTCTGTGGCATCAGACGACTGTCGCGGGTGCCTTTGCTTACAGTGCGAAATCGCCTGCAGCGCCTCCCGTCGGCTCGTTACTATATCGACTGAGCCCTAGGCAACTGGAAAACCGTGACCTCGTCAAAAAAATGTTTCACATGGCTCTGAGCAATATGCAACTTAACTTCTGAGGTCATCAGTCGCCTAGAACTTAGAACTACTTAAACCTAACTAACATAAGGACATCACACGCATCCATGCCCGAGGCAGGATTCGAACCTGCGACCGTAGCGGTCGCGGGGCTGCAGACTGAAGCGCCTAGAACCACTCGGCCACTCCGGCCGGCTGACCTCGTCAGATGAGTCCCGATTTCAGTTGCTAAGATCTGATGGCACGGTTCGAACGTGGCACTGACTCCAAGAAGCCATGGACCCAAGTTGCCAACAAGGTACTGTGCAAACTGTTGGTGGCTCCATAATGGTGTTGGGTCTATTCGCATGGAATGGAATGGATCCTCCGGTCCAACTGAATCGATCGTTCACAGAAAATGGTTACGTTCTGTTCCTTGGTGACTATTTGCCACCATTCATGTACGTCATCTTCCCAAACAACGACCTCGCTGGAGTACAGTTGTTCGCGATTTGTTTGAGGACCATGCCAGACAGTTCGAGCGAATGATTTGCCCATCCGTATCGCCCAACATGAACTTCATCGAGTATTTATCCGGCATAAGAGAGAGGTCAGTTCGTGCACCAAATCCTGCACCGGGCCAAACTTTCACAATTGTGGACGGCAATAGAACCAGTGTGGATGAATATTTTTGCACGAGGCTTCCAATGACTTGTTGAGTCCATGCCCAATCGAGATGCTGCACCACGCCGGGCAAAGGAAGTCAGACACTGTATTGGGAGGAGTCCCATTACTTTTGCCGCCTCAGTGTAGTTTCCACTTAAATTCAGGCATTTATCGTAGCGAGGAACAAGTTCTGAAATTCCATTGCCATGAAAGTCTGCCGCGTGAGACTTCAACTAGTTAGTCACGTCCTCCGGTAGTTTTGCGTCGTCGTCAAAGCGCTGCCTTGCGAGCCAGTTCTTCATCGTTCGGAACAGATCACTGGCACATAGTCGGTACTGTACGCCAGATGAGGAGGCACCTCTCACTTGCAAGCATCAAGTATTTCTAATGTGCTATTTTCGGTGTGTGGTCCGGGGTTGTTGAGCAGGAAAGAAATTTTTCAATTTATAATACCAGAAGCTAAGATCGCTTGACGTGAATAAGTTTATTTCATGACTGTGTTCAAATGTGTGTGAAATCTTATGGGACTTAACTGCTAAGGTCATCAGTCCCTAAGCTTACACAATACTTAATCTAAATTATCCTTAGGACAAACACAAACACCCATGCCCGAGGGAGGACTCGAACCTCCTCCGGTATCAGCCGCACAGTCTATGACTGCAGCACCTTAGACCGCTCGGCAAATTCCGCACGGCATTTCATGACTAGTTTCGGCAATAACTAGCTGTCAACCTCAGACATTCAGTTTTACAATACAGGATACAAAAACGTTAATATAGTAATCTACATGATCATACAACAATTACACACTAGGAATCATATTATCTCAATAATGAAAGGAAATTACGTACCTCCCAGAAATATAATTACACATCAGTTTCATCAACATACTGAGAATATGCTCCAATTATAATAATAGAGCTCTATATTGGTTTATAAAATATACTTATAAAACTTGCTATATAAAGTATCCATAGCACCAGTAAGGAGTACAGGGGGAGAAACATGCACATCAGTAAAGATAATGTGTCGTCGATAACTCACGAAGACTGAGCAGATGCGCTTAGAGCACATACTAAGTCGTTTGAGGCTTGGTCACCTGGCGGCGCCGCTGTACGTGCACGATTATTTTGACCATTGTAGGAACCGACTAATTACGCAAAATACGTTTTAAACTATAGACAGGAACGTATCTCCAACTGTATATTAACGCTAACACGGCTCATGGAACAAAACAATTACATAACCAGGCATTGGATCGAACAGATTACAGATACTTATGATGTCTATATGTAGGTATTGCATGTATATGACGGTCGGCACTTCGTTTCCCACCTTTCCGAGGTCTTCTCAGTCCCTGATGATCCCCCACTTTTGATCTTTCTCTTTTCCCCACTAAGATGGAACGCGCCGATACCTTGGTCGCTCCACTTGCTCCTAGTCTCCAGTAATTGGGGCAGTTTCCCCCCACCGACATCAACACTCCAATCACATCACAAGACATTAAACTTATCCTCTGGTCCAAATGCAACATTGCTCCTGGTCGCGACTGTGTCACATACTGCCACCTTAGAGAAAGCTCCTATCCTTCCTGACTGCCCTTGATAATCTGTATAACGTTATTCTCTCTACCAGCGTCTACCCCGACATGTGGAAGACATCCTGCATCCTCTTATTCCTCAAACACAACAAACCCCTTTCCGTCACCTGTTCCTATCGTCCCATCTGTCTTACCTCCGTCTTCAGTAAGGTCTTCAAATCCATCCTCTCCCATCGTATCCATCAGCACCTTAATCAACACCACCTCCTCCACCTTACCCAGTGTGGCTTCCAACCCTCCTCCTCCGCCGAAGACTAACTACTTAACCTCGTCCACCTTCTCTCCCGCTAGCTTAACTACCGTCGCTCCGCCGTTTTGTATCCCTCGACCTTCAGAATGCTTGTGACCGCATATGGTATCCCGGTGAACTCTTTAAACTCCAAACCTACATCCTGCCTATCAATTTTGGCCATCTGGTCGCTTCCTTCCTCTCACACCGTCCTTCCTATGTCACACTACACAACACCAACTCCCGTATCTTTATCCCACTGCTGGCTCCATCCTCTCCCACCTCCTCTATCTCCTGTACACCGCAGACATGCCCAAGCCACCTCATCTGTCGACCTTCTCCAATATGCTGATGGCACAGCTTTCCTGGCTCTTTATCATACCCTTCAACGGCCCCAGTGCACCCTCAAAATGCACCTTGACCAGTTCACCACTTGATGTAACCAGTGGTTCCTTTGTCTCAACTCCTCCAAAAGCCAGGCAATAATCATTGGCTGCACTCCTTCCGTCTCTGTGATTTCTACCTCATCATTTATGGTAGTCCCATCCAGCTCACCCCCACCCTGAGATACCTTTGCCTCACCCTCGACTGTCACCTCACCTGGACCCCTCACCTCCTGACCATCCAGCAGGAAGGCCATTCCCGCCTCTGAATCCTGAAAGTCTTGTCTGGCTGGACATGGGGATTGCATCCTTCTACCATCCTCCACACCTAAAAATCCCTCATCTGTCCTATCCTCTGTTATGCCAGCATTGCCTGGATCTCCACACACGCACACACACACACACACACACACACACACACACACACACTTTTACAAGGCCCTCCAAATACTCAAATGCCATGCGCTCTGCCTTGCCTTCAGTATCTGCCTTCCATCCCCGACATGGCTCCTGTATGACCTCATTCCCTTCCGCCACCTCCTCCTTTTCCACCAACATCTCCACATCCTTTACACTGTCTGCAGGCTTGATCCCCCACACCCCCTGGTTTCCTCCTTCCTCTCTACCCCCTGACCGTTGCCGTGCCTCTATCGCTGTATACCTCTCTCTCTCTCCACCTCCACACCCTCCATCTCCTTCATCAGGGAAATTTCCAGCTCCTCCCCCTCCCAGATGCTGAACTTCACTGCGACATCTACCCTTCCTTCCAACTGTAACCTGGCCTTGTTCTCCCCCTTCCTAGGGCACCCTTGTTCCTCTCCCCTCCTTTTCCCAGAGTGGGTTTTTCTCCTTCCCTCCCTGAGTCTCTGCACCCCCTCCTCGACTGCTTCCCTCCCACGACCTTCCCTCACCGGCCCTCTTCGGCGCATCCCCCACCTGTCTCCCCCCTCTCCTCCCCTCTCTCCCTTCTTCCCTCATCCCCTCTCCTCCCCTCCCTCCCTTCTTCCCTCCTCCCTCGTCTGTATGCCCCTGGCAGATCCTCTCTGTTTGCTCATCGTCATCAGTGTACTGTATATGTTCTACGTTAACGCATTAGAATATCTACCAAGTTTCGGTGCTATGCAAGTAATTACACTCCACGGGCGGCTGCACTTTAGTTGTAAAAACCAGCTAAATTGTGAACAGTAATTGTCCCATAATACTTACTTTAAGTATGAGCATAGCTACTACTACATATGTTGCTTTCTCTTCGTTAAGAAACCACAGTGTATTCCATTTGCTAGGAACTCTTCAATCCAGTCACAAAGCCGGTCCGATATCCTGTGCGCCTACATCTGTCTAAAGCGCTTTCGGGACGTCAAGGAACACAGCGTCAATCCAGGCACAGACAGCCACAGCTTTCTGGGTCTCGTCAACGAAGCTGAGATCCACACGAATGATGTCTGCGGAGTCCACGTTGACTCCTGCAGAGGAAACTACTGTCTCCAGAATGGTCATAATATGAGAGCATAAAACTTGTTCCACAGCCGTACAAAGGGCTGACGCCAGTGATACATAACTACACTCATCCGCATCTGCTCTACGACGCCTCGTGAAAACGAGAGCGGCCTGCCTGTTTTTTGAATCGATACTTGTTCGTCTGATGAGGACGTTAAGCTTAGTGCCCCCGTTGCAAAGTATGCCGGCACTGGGCTGAATACTCTCCCAACCTGTCAACATGATATGTTAATACGGACACGACACTACATTGCACACACTCATCACCGACGCACACGCGATACAGTTGCAGTTAATACAATAGATAAGCAAGCGGCCGAAATGGCATCAATGCGAAGAAGACTTGCACCGGTCCATCAGCAAAATGAGTTCACTACCAATGTCCTCGAAATCCCTGCTTTCGAGATCCGATTCAACACACCGTTTTAATCTACGGTACTGCAAAGACTGCTTTCAGTAATTACTCGGCTACTCAGTCGCACTGACCGTCAAAATTTGTAGGGTAAAGTTTTTCCCGTGTATAAGCACTGGTGCGTGATATTGCATTGGAAGCGAACGAATGTTTCTCAACAGAAAGCTCCACTGGGATCAGGTTCATTAAATTACGCCAATATTTCTAATGAGTTCGCTATCGAGTAAAATACAAAACGGAAAAAAGG
Source organism: Schistocerca cancellata (assembly GCF_023864275.1). Classification (NCBI taxonomy): domain Eukaryota; kingdom Metazoa; phylum Arthropoda; class Insecta; order Orthoptera; family Acrididae; genus Schistocerca; species Schistocerca cancellata. The sequence goes on along the minus strand of NC_064627.1, from coordinate 183,648,872 downwards.
AAAATAAATCAGGTAGGGAGAGATGCAGTTACAGGCCTACTCGTCGTACGGGCTAACGTATCGCAAAGCGAGCTTTAAAGTCGGAATATGTACAAGGTGTTTTCCGCTCCTGATTTTCCCCACATGTGGATAATTGCAACGTCATATGTAATTTAAAAATGAGTGAAGAATGTTTCCTTTGAGCGCGCAGCACTTCCGTAATTAAAAACTTGTATCATGGGACTTGACAGAGTAAACCGCAAAACCGGACTTCACTGCGAAGAAATTCTTTTCATTCATCAGGTACGGTGCTTTTCACATAATCTAATCGATTAGTGATATTCCTCACGAGCTACACTCGTTTGGTAATTCGGTAGAAGTCGGTTTATTTTGGAATGAGAGTGCAGCCGACAATTGTCATAAATTTTCTAAGTAATCAGAACAGGTAATAATGTCACTTGTCTGACCCGATGCTGCAAAGATTCTTCTTCTTTGGCATACCTGCCTTACGACGGTCATCAACTAAGGCTCTCGCCCTTCCAGGGTCCTAGTCTTCTTTCTTAACACTTTCACTGCCACTGGGACGTATGTGCCCCACGAGGGGTTATGAGAGAGCCGAGTGGGAATTTGCTGCATGTTACTGCTATGTATCACTGACCCACTGGTAAAGGGACGCCTGTAATGGTTTGCAGGATTTTTATAGTTACAGACTTCACCTTTAGGCTGCGTTGCCTTTTGAAAAGCGGGCTGCAGTCGCGCCTTCCTAGGCAGCTCACGACCATGCACATATTGAAGTTTGATTTTGCAGAGTCGTCTTCTGACAGCCTAGAGGTACTTATGAATAACCCTGTACCTCCCACTTCTTCACGATTCATGAACCAGATGTTAGCTATGATTTAATGCTCTGTGCAAAACTCTACCAGACGGTTTCCTCTTTCACACAGTCTTTATTTATCCATATTTGTCCTTCTCTTCCTTTTCCTACTATCAAATTATTAATACTGCATTATGACATACAAAACTTCGTAATTCCACAGCATATCAGAAAGTATTAAATTTCAAAATAACGTCAGACGGGTGATCTACATCGACATCTACATCACGCAAGCCACCAAGGAGTGTGTGACGGAATGTACTTCTAGTACCAATAAGATATCCCCTTTTCCCTGTTCCACTCGTGAATGGCGCCTGTGAAGGATGACTACAGGTAAGTCTCTGTATTAGCTCTAATTTGCACCAGTTCGTCTCATGCACTGATTATTGACAATTAGTGTTGTGGCGTCTTGGTAAGCAATGGTAAGTTATGTTATGGCAACGATGTTTTGACGAATTGCGATGTGCATAGAAATTTTAAGTTTGACGTGCCAACTCATCGCTCATTTCATGTTTCATGTGTCTGGGAATTCAATGGAAAGATCTTGTGTGTAGCTAGCACAACATGTTTCTAATAACAGTTACGAAGGTCTTAAGACGGTAGGTTAGTTACAACGTTCGCCCCCGGTAGCTGAGTGGATAACACGGCACGGTAGCTCAGCGTGTTCGATCAGACGGCTGCTCGCCCTCTGTAATAAAAAACTGAGTAAAGGAATCAACGATCAACTTGAACGGATGTCTTGTGACGTCCTCCCAGACCAAACGCAACGAAGATATTCCTCCGCTCAGGGACTGCTTGTTGTGTTGTCCTAACCATAATCATTTCATCGCCATCGACGCTCAAGTCGCCGAAGTGTCGTCAAATCGAAGACTTGCACCCGCCGAACAGTCTACCCGACGGGAGGCCCTAGTCACACGACATTATTATTATTAGTTATAACGAAACCAGTTATCAACTATAATTTTTTTTAGTGTTCTCAGCTAAGAAGTTCTTCTCCTTAGTAATCGTCAGAAAATGCTTCAGAGTCGTACCAAATGAACCCAATGCCTATCGAGATAGACCGGCATGTCACTTCGATCATTCGGACGAATACTCTAGCAGGACATGCACATGCATCTCTGTTGTTCGTGCACTAAGACTAGCAGTTGCTACTCAGTGCCCCCAGTTTTATGAGTGGCTGTTCAGTGAGATAACAGTTAATGGCTTGGACATGGATCTGTTCTTTACGTCTGATGAAGCCTGGTTTCACCTGAGTGATTATATCAACTCACAGAATCATAGGTTCTGGGCAGCAAATAATCCGCGTAACTTCCACGAAACACCATTGCATGATCAGAAGGTTGGGGTTTGGTGGCCAGTGTCTGCTCGCCGCGTTATTGGTCCCACCTTCTTTCGTCAGACGCTGACTTCGCTGCGTTACGTTGCAACCATTTTGAAACCATTTGTCGCAGCATTAACGGAGGAGGAAAAGACGCACAGTTTCTTCCAAAAGGATGGAGCAACTGCCCATACAGCAAGCAGAACCTTGGAGAGCATTTACACATCTTCACGCCTGACAGAGCTGTTAGAAGTGGTCAGTCTGGTCGCGGTCCTAGCTGGCCGCCCAGGTTACCAGCTCTGTCAGTGTGAGATTAGTTTGTGTCGGGAGCCCCTCAAGTCTAAGATGTTTCGCAACAACCCTCGCAGTCATCAAGAACTGCAGCAGAACATTTGGAATGAGACTGCGGCGATTACAGCAGTCCAGCTTCGATCCAGCTTCAGCAGCTAGCTTACCAGGGCCCAAAAATGACGCTTTCAACATCTGCTGTAGTCAGGTTAGTACTGGATTTCCGGAAGGCTTTTCGGCACTGTACCACACAAGAGGCTCATAGTGGAATTGCGTGCTTGTGGAATATCTTCTCAGTTATGTGACTGGATTTGTGATTCCCTGTCAGAGGGGTCACAGTTCGTAGTAATTGACGGAAAGCATCAAGCAAAACAGAAGTGATTTCGGGCGTTCCCCAAGGTAGCGTTATAGGCCCCTTTGCTGTTCCTGATCTATATAAACAATTTGGGAGACAATCTCAGCAGTCGTCTTCGCTTGTTTGCAGATGACGCTGTCGTTTATCGACTAATAAAGTCATCAGAAGATTAAAACAAACTGCAAAACGATTTTGAAAAGATATCTCAATGGTGCGAAAAGTGACAGTTGACCCTAAATATCGAAAAGTGTGAGGTCATCCACATGGATGCTAAAAGGAATCCGTTAACCTTCGGTTACACGATAAAGCAGTGTAATCTAAAAGCCGTAAATTCAGCTAAATACCTAGGCATTACAATTACGAACAACTTAAATTGGAAGGAACGCATGGAAAATGTTGTGTAGACGGCTAACCAAAGACTGCGTTTTACTGGCAGGACATTTAGGAAGTGTAACAGACGTACTAAAGAGACTGCCTACACTATGCTTGTCCATCCCCTTTTAGTATACTGCTGCGCGGTGTGAGATCCTTACCAGAAAGGACTGACGAAGTACATCGAAAAAGTTCAAAGAAAGGCAGAACGTTTTGTATTATCGCGAAATATGGGAGACAGTGTCACAGAAATGATACAGGATTTGGGCTGGACATCATTAAAAGAAAGGCGTTTTTCGTTGCGACGGAATCTTCTCATGAAATTCCAAACACCAACTTTCTCCTCCGAATGCGAAAATATTTTGTTGAGACCGACCTACATAGGGAGGAGCGATCACCACGATAAAAATAAGGGAAAACAGAGCTTGTACGGAAAGATACACGTGTTCATTCTTTCCGCGTGCTATACGAGATTGAAATAATAGAGAATTGTGAAGGTGGTTCGATGATCCCTCTGCCAGGCACTTAAATGTGATTTGCAGAGTATCGATGTAGATGTATTTCCTTTCCTCTGCTTTGTTTATTTATACGCTGGAACTCTGTTCTCCGGGCCCCCTTTATTTTCCCCACTCTTATTAATGTCTCTGTAAGCATTTTTGTTATTTCTGAGCAGGAAAAGTACACTCTTAAGGCGGTCTTATTGATAATGGGCGTTTCTGAATATGGCTGCTACATGTTAGATGCATATTGTTATAAAATACGACAGAGTACCGTCAGCTGCACAAATACACTACTGGCCATTAAAATTGCTACACCAAGAAGAAATGCAGATGATAAACGGGTATTCATTGGACAAATATATTATACTAGAGCTGACATGTGACTACATTTTCACGCAATTTGGGGGCAAAGATCCTGAGAAATCAGTACCCGAACAACCACCTCTGGCCGTAATAACAGCCTTGATACGCCTGGGATTTAAGTCAAACAGATGGCGTGTACAGGTACAGTTGCCAATGCAGCTTCAACACGCTACCACAGTTCATCAAGAGTGACGAGCCAGTTGCTTGGCCACCACTGACCACACGTTTTCAATTGGTGAGAGATCTGGAGAATGTGCTGGTCAGGGCAGCAGTCAAACATTTTCTGTATCCAGAAAGGCCCGTACAGGACCTGCAACACGCGGTAGTGTATTATCCTGCTGAAATGTTCGTGCAGATGGTTGTTGTCTTGGAAACGTCCCCATCTGCCGACTCAGGGATCGAGACGTGCCTGCACGAGCCGTTACAGCCATGCGGATAAGATGCCTGCCATCTCGACTGCTAGTGATAAGAAGCCGTTGGGATCCAGCACGGCGTTCCGTATTACCCTCTTGAACCCACCGATGCCATATTCTGCTAACAGTCATTGGATCTCGACCAACGCGGGCAGCAATGTCACGATACGATAAGCCGCAATCGATATAGGCTACAATCGGAACTTTATCAAAGTCGGAAACGTGATGGTACGCATTTCTCCTCCTTACACGAGGCATCACAACGTTTCACCAGGCAACGCCGGTCATCTGCTATTTGTGTTTGAGAAATCGGTTGGAAACTTTCCTGATGTCAGCAGGTTGTAGATGTCGCCACCGGTGCCGACTTTGTTTGAATGCTCTGAAAAGCTAATCATTTGCATGTCACAGCATCGTCTTCGTGTCGGTTAAATTTCGCGTCTGTAGCACGTCAACTTTGTGGTGTAGCAATTTTAATCGCCAGTAGTGTACGTGTTTCGTGTCACAAGCAGCCAGCGGGTCGCATTTTGATCAACGCTGCTCTTGAGGACAGACGTACATTGGCTCAAGTTCAACATTATACGCCAAAGGAGCTCGTATGTTATAGTCAGAAGAAACCCAACAAGTTTGTTATGAGTCTCACGACCTTTTAAGGCGGAACTCCAGTAGTTCGCGGAGCACAGAAAGACGAGCTGCCCGGTACGCAGACGGAATAAAATTAATATTGCAGGCGCTGTCGGCCTTGTCCTGGGTAGACGGAGCACAAACAAGTCGCCGGGGCTCCAGACAGCGGCACGTCCCGCCCACCCCACGCCAGAGCAGCACCCAGCATCCCCCGGCCGCGTTCGCCAACTTTTCTCGTTTCTGACGTCAATTACCGACTCCTTTCAACACAAATACGGCCGCACGTCTGAGATAGAACCCTCGTAACGACGACCGCCAGACCGGAACGGTTGTGCCGTCGCTCGCATTGAAAACGCCGCGAACTTCATTCGGACGAGCTGGTGCGCTCGTTTCGCATCGTTGGAAACCTGCAGCGCTTTATTTACGCGCGGTGTTCGCTAGTACTCGCTTTAGATGGGCGGTAGCATAGCTCACTGCTTAGTCAGTGCGAAAGACTCCCGGAAATGTTCAACAGTATCTGCCTCGAAACACCATGTTGTTGTTGTTTTTGTTGTAGTCTTCAGTCCTGCGACTGGTTTGTTGCAGCTCTCCATGCTACTCTATCATGTGCAAGGTTCTTCACCTCCCAGTACCTACTGCAGCCTACATCCTTCTGAATCTGCTTAGTGAATTCATCTCTCGGTCTCCCTCTGCGATTTTTGCCCTCCACGCTGCCCTCCAATACTAAATTGGTGATCCCTTGATGCCTCAGAACATGTCCTACCAACCGATCCCTTGTTCTAGTCAAGTTGTGCCACAAACTCCTCCCCAATTCTATTCAGTACCTCCTCATTAATTATGTGATCTACCCATCTAATCTTCAGCATTCTTCTGTAGCACCACATTTCGAAAGCTTCTATTCTCTTCTTGTCGAAACTAGTTATCGTCCATGTTTCACTTACATACATGGCTACACTTCATACAAATACTTTAAGAAACGAATTCCTGACATTTAAATCTACACTCGATGTTAACAAATTTTTCTTCTTCAGAAACGCTTTCCTTGCCATTGCCAGTCTACATTTTATATCCTCTCTACTTCGACCATCATCAGTTATTTTCCTCCTCAAATAGCAAAACTCCTTTACTACTTTAAGTGTCTCATTTTCTAATCTAATTCCCTCAGCATCACCCGACTTAATTCGACTACATTCCGTTATCCTCGTTTTGCTTTTGTTGATGTTTATCTTATACCCTCCTTTCAATACTGTGTCCATTCCGTTCGACTGCTCTTCCAAGTCCTTTGCTGTCTCTGACAGAATTACAATGTCATCGGTGAACCTCAAAGTTTTTATTTCTTCTCCATGGATGGATGGAAACACCGTAGGAAAGGCAAGACGATATGTTCAAAGCTTGTAACACTGTCACAGCAGACAGAGGAACGAATGTTCGAAATATCGTCCGCCACAATACGTACACGGGGGCGCGCAATGACTATGTGTGATTACATATGGAAGTCCAGTGAGGTCGCCACTCACTTCTCGAAACTGAATTGCAACCTACTTGCTTATCTCACGTCTTTTAGATCTTGCCCCAGTTGGTTTCTTCTCCATAGGTCTTGAACTCTAAAGTTTGTGCAATAAACAGGGAATAATGAACTGAAATGAAATGATCGAATGGCTTTTGTTGGACGGGAGGCCCCATCCAGGGAAGTTTGGTCGCCGGTTGTAAGGCCTATTTCAGTCGACGACGCCTTGGGCGAGCTACGTTTTTTTTTTTTTTTTTGGCACGTAATAAACTTTTATTTGCAAGTTAACAATTACATTGCTTCGATCAAAGGTACGTTTAAGTTTCACACATACAATTTTCGTATCTTTTTTTTTTCTTTTTGCTTTGGTTCTTTCTGATAAACAAGTTTTGTTTCTAATTATCTACTTGGTTATATTTGTTTGTTGTCTAGCCTGATTTATGGCGGTGCTGTGGTCTTTTTGTTTTTAGTTCTAGTTCGGTATGCGATTGTTAGTGCTGTCTTTTCAAAAAAAAAAAAAAACTGATGACGTTTAGTGAGATTAAATTTGATTGGTGCCAAATGATGGCGTCCTTTAAATTTGGTTTGAACTTAGTGACTATGACATACATCTATGTGTACACTCAACAAATATATACACATCTGGATATCGTTTTTAGCGAGAGGTAGTTGTTACATTGTGATTGGGGGAGAGAGAAAAAGAGAGGGTGATGAGGCCAGCACGACACCCAGTCCACGAGCGGAGAAATCCTCCAAGCCTGCCGGGAATCGAACCCGGGCTCGCTGCATGGGAGGCAAACACGTTACCACATTTTTTTTTTTTTTTTTTGCTGTTTGTTCGTTATTGATCGTTGTGCTTGGTCGTTGCGGACGTCACATGACATCCGTTCAAGTTCGTTTGTTGACCCTTCCCCTCAATTTTTTTTATTACAGAGGCCAACCGGCTCTCCGACAAAACACGCTGAGCTACCGTGCCGGTGCCACTCAGCTAAGCAGGTTGACAGTGAATAATAATGTGGCAAGTGGGTATGATTAAATGCTTAAAGACAATGACAAATGTTCAAATGTGTGTGAAATCTTATGGCACTTAACTGCTAAGGTCTTTAGTTCCTAAGCTTACACACAACCTAAATTATCGTAAGGACAAGCGCACACACACCCATGCCCGAGGGAGGACTCGAGTCCCCGCTGGGACTAGCCGCACAGTCCATGACTACAGCGCCCCAGACCGCTCGGCTAATCCCGCGCGGCAAATGAGAAATATAAAATGCTGGGATGCCAACTAAATCTGTTTTATTTGTCCAATCGCAAAATTAATAAAACAATGCCTACAGCCATTCTCTCGTTAATATCCGCAATAAGATTTTCAGTCACTAAAAATTAGTTTCCGAGTACAGCAAAAGTCACAAAACGCTTCACACGAGCTTAGAAACTGTTCTGGCATAACCACAAGCGCCGGAACGAAGATGAAGAACGGAAGACCAGAAAAGGCGGTGGAACGACGTCAGCCAATGGTGCGCTGATCGGGACCGCATCGCGACAGGAACACACCCTGCAAGAAGCGAATATACGTGCCACCCCTGCCAGCTTCGGCCGCTCAGATCGGCTCGGTGTACGGACAATAGTGGACAGTATTAGCCAGGTGATATCAGATTGTAGTGATCCATATCCATTTCCGTCTGAACATTATATATAGCCAAAGATTTTGTTTTATAAAGACAAGTTAAATATTGTCAATTTGCTTTATAGAAATAAAACTACTACTGTCATTTGTGTGAATTGTTGTATAGCATTCCGAGAACGCAGCTTCCTTTAGGCACCCTATACGAGACGGTTGGCAATATCGAAAAGAAACTTCGTGAGATCGCACAAATATGTTTTCCTAGGCAACTTTAACGATTAATTCCATCTTTCCGCGCAGTTGCACTACATACACTGATTCGCGTGTTGTCACCTCGAAAACCGATAGCAGACTGCCTCGTGAGCCACCTCAACAGTTTGCAGCCTTCCCTTTCAGAGCGCATTTATGACTGGCCCAGCCTTTCCATCAGTAAACACTGACAGTAAGCAAAATTCGTTATTAACATTCCCTGATGAATTGAGTGATGTGGAAATTATCATTTTCACAAGCTGCGATATGTTCGCGAATTGAACATGACCCGAATATACAGGGTGTTTCAGAAGTGATTGTCAATATTCAAGGATATGACAGGAATAATCATTCGAAACAAAAAAGTTAAGCAAACATGGGGTCTAAAACTCATACCTTAAGAGCTATGAGCAATTCTTGATCTTCGATACTGTGAAACGAATCTCTTCCACTGCCACCACTTTGCTTTCCATATTTTGGGAAGTGGTAGTATGGACTAAAACAAGAATAACAAGTCCAGTAAACATGTGCCCTAAAACGCATAACTTAAGAACTATGAGCACTTCTTCATCTTCGTTATTTTGAAGCACAACTCTTCGAATGAACAAGTGCTCATAACTTTTACGGTATGCATTTTCGAGCACATGTTTACTGGACTTATTATTATTGTTTTAGTCCATACTACCACTTCGCAAAATATCGAAAGCAAAGAGCTTGCATTAGAGGAGATCTGTTTCACAGTATCGAAGATCAAGAATTGGTCATCGCTCTTAAGGTATGCGGTTTAGACCCCATGTTTACTTGACTTTTTTGTTTCGAATTATCATTCCTGTTATATCCCTGAATATTGATCACCAATTCTGAACCACCCTGTAGAATAAATTTCCTGTACTTCACTCTATGGTCACAAACTTTTTGTCATCTAACTAACCTAAGGACATCACACACATCCATACCCGAGGAAGGATTCGAACCTGCCACCGTAGCGGTCGCGCGGTTCCAGACTGAAGCGCCTAGAACCGCTCGGCCACCCCGGCCAGCAGTCATGTTGTCAACAGCACTACTATTTGTTTTGAACAAACACTTTCATCACTCCAGATCACTCACACTGTTCAATGGCATCGGTATTTACGCCATCTGAAGTGTCGCTTATCACTGATTACAGCAACAAAAAATGGTTCAAATGGCTCTGAGCACTATGGGACTCATTATCTCAGGTCATAAGTCCCCTAGAACTCAGAACTACTTAAACCTAACTAACCTAAGGACATCACACACACTCATACCCGAGGCAGGGTTCGAACCTGCGACCGTAGCAGTCCCGCGGTTCCGGACTGCAGCGCCAGAACCGCTAGACGACCGCGGCCGGCTTACAGCAACATCTGACTTTGACTTGAGGTGCTACTCGACCGCTAAAACTCATTCTCTTTAACTCCCTACGCACAGACATTGTCCTAGCTGGACTACTGGAGGCGCTTTGGCACTTAAAAGTGATTCCTTCTGCTGATTTCAAGTGGTTTTTTCACAGCCACCTTCCGCAATGCTCGACAATCTCTGCTGTCAGTACATTAATTCTGTCTCGTCTTGGTTTAGATGTGGTTATTCCTCCACATTTCCACTACACTATCGCGTCACCAACAGCCGACCTGTGCAGCATTAGAACGGCCGAAATGTTTCTGATGGATCTGTTACACAGGTGACATCCAATGACGAGTACATTTTCGAGGTCACTGCATCTTCCTGACTAACTCGTACTGTTGTTAGAACTCCTCTACTGACAACACGATTCTCCCCGCAACCTTTCATACTGTCGAAAACTAGTGGTCAGTTACGTATCACACAGCATATCCGGATACTTTTATTTAAGCAGTGTAGGGCATTTAAGTTTAGTATGTATTATTTGCGCAAGATGATAGAAACTGGAAAAAAGTTACGGATATTCGACTAACGTGATACATGAGAATATTAAACAACAGACGTTGACGATTCCAGAAGATACCAACACTTTCCTATGGGCAGGTCAATTCGAGACGACTTTTGTATTTGGCGCCCAGTTATAACAAAAATGGAGGAAGCTTAATTGTTACCTCCACAATCTTGGTCATGACATCAGCTAATGTTGAGAGTGAAATACTCTTTGTGATAACGGGAAGAATCAGGTATAGTAACAAGTCAACAAAATTCGTATTAATCCTTTATAAGAATCCGCAAAGGGTCGGTTACAATAGAGCGAAAATCAGAATAAACAGGTACTCTAGAAGATAAAATTTCAAGAACGTACGAGTTAAAATAAGCATACATATGTAATGTATGTTAATAGCATTAGCATTAACTTTAAATATCAACATTTTAGCCCATGCGTGATCGTTACCGTACGAACATTAAACGAAAACGTGAAATTCCTGTAACCTGTCACATTTCTTATTATTCCAGCTGTCGTTTCAGGGGTTATAACGACATCGTCAAGTGGATTTATTCCAATTAATAAGGCACAGATTGTTTGTACAACAATATATATATATATATATATATATATATATATATATATATATATATATATATATACACTCCTGGAAATTGAAATAAGAACACCGTGAATTCATTGTCTCAGGAAGGGGAAACTTTATTGACACATTCCTGGGGTCAGATACATCACATGATCACACTGACAGAACCACAGGCACATAGACACAGGCAACAGAGCATGCACAATGTCGGCAATAGTACAGTGTATATCCACTTTCGCAGCAATGCAGGCTGCTATTCTCCCATGGAGACGATCGTAGAGATGCTGGATGTAGTCCTGTGGAACGGCTTGCCATGCCATTTCCACCTGGCGCCTCAGTTGGACCAGCGTTCGTGCTGGACATGCAGACCGCGTGAGACGACGCTTCATCCAGTCCCAAACATGCTCAATGGGGGACAGATCCGGAGATCTTGCTGGCCAGGGTAGTTGACTTACACCTTCTAGAGCACGTTGGGTGGCACGGGATACATGTGGACGTGCATTGTCCTGTTGGAACAGCAAGTTCCCTTGCCGGTCTAGGAATGGTAGAACGATGGGTTCGTTGACGGTTTGGATGTACCGTGCACTATTCAGTGTCCCCTCGACGATCACCAGTGGTGTACGGCCAGTGTAGGAGATCGCTCCCCACACCATGATGCCGGGTGTTGGCGCTGTGAGCCTCGGTCGTATGCAGTCCTGATTGTGGCGCTCACCTGCACGGCGCCAAACACGCATACGACCATCATTGGCACCAAGGCAGAAGCGACTCTCATCGCTGAAGACGACACGTCTCCATTCGTCCCTCCATTCACGCCTGTCGCGACACCACTGGAGGCAGACTGCACGATGTTGGGGCGTGAGCGGAAGACGGCCTAACGGTGTGCGGGACCGTAGCCCAGCTTCATGGAGACGGTTGCGAATGGTCCTCGCCGATACCCCAGGAGCAACTGTGTCCCTTATTTGCTGGGAAGTGGCGGTGCGGTCCCCTACGGCACTGCGTAGGATCCTATGGTCTTGGCGTGCATCCGTGCGTCGCTGCGGTCCGGTCCCAGGTCGACGAGCACGTGCACCTTCCGCCGACCACTGGCGACAACATCGATGTACTGTGGAGACCTCACGCCCCACGTGTTGAGCAATTCGGCGGTACGTCCACCCGGCCTCCCGCATGCCCACTATACGCCCTCGCTCGAAGTCCGTCAACTGCACATACGGTTCACGTCCACGCTGTCGCGGCATGCTACCAGTGTTAAAGACTGCGATGGAGCTCCGTATGCCACGGCAAACTGGCTGACACTGACGGCGGCGGTGCACAAATGCTGCGCAGCTAGCGCCATTCGACGGCCAACACCGCGGTTCCTGGTGTGTCCGCTGTGCCGTGCGTGTGATCATTGCTTGTACAGCCCTCTCGCAGTGTCCGGAGCAAGTATGGTGGGTCTGACACACCGGTGTCAATGTGTTCTTTTTTCCATTTCCAGGAGTGTAGATATATATATATGCTGAAGAGCCAAAGAAACTAGTACACCTGCCTAATATCGTGTAGTGCCCCCGTGAACACGCAAAATTGCCGCAACACGACGTGGCATAGACTTGAATAATGTCGAAAGTAGTGCTGGAGGGAACTGACACCATGAATGCTGCAGGGCTGCTCATAAATCCGTAAGAGTATGAGGGAGTGGAGATCTCTTCGGAACAGCACGTTGAAAGGCATCCCAGATATGCTCAATAATGTTCACGTCTGGAATGTTTAAACTCATAAGAGTGTTCCTGGAGCCACTCTGTAGCAGTTCTTGACGTGTTCGATGCAGCATTGTCCTGCTGGAATTGCGCAAGTCCGTCAAAATGCACAATGGACAAGAATAGACGCAGGTGATCAGACAGGATGCTTAAGTACATTCTCCTGTCACAGTCGCACCTAGACGTATTGCGAGTCCCGTATCACTCCAAATGCACACGCCCCACACCATTGCAGAGGCTCCACCAGCTTGAACAGTCCCCTGCTGACATGAAGGGTCCAAGGATTCGTGAGGTTGTCCCCATACCCGTACACGTCCATCACTCGATATAATTTGAAATGAGACTTGTCCGACCAGGCAACAAGTTTTCAGTCGCCAACAGTCCAATATCTGTGTTGACGGGCCCAGGCGAGGCGTAAAGCTTTGTGCCGTGCAATCATCAAGGGTACACGAGTGGGTCTTCGGCCCCGAAAGCCCATGTCGATGACGTATCGTTGAATGGTTCGCACGATGACACTTTTTGATGTCTCAGAACTTAAATCTGCAGCAATCTGCGGAAGGGTTGCACTTCCATCACGCTGAACGATTCTCTTCAGTCGTCGTTAGTCCCGTTCTTGCAGGATGTTTTCAGGCCGCAGGGATGTCGAAGATTTGATGTTTTACCGGATTCCTCTCATATATATATATATATATATATATATATATATATATATATATATATATATATATACCCTCAAAATCCCGTACGTAGAAATCGCCTGCTTTTTGTAAATGAAAATACAACCTCCTCATTATTAGAATATAATATTCCGAAACACATAGTGGGAAGAGCAGGAAACGGGATTGACTACAATAATTTTTATGTTGTCATTACACTATAAATTAAATGAGAGTCCTGATTAGCATTAATAATGAAGCTATGGTTAGTATTCTTGAATACGGGAGGTTTAAAACGTTGAGAAAAGGAAGGCTGCGGACTTCTTTAATGTTATACTGCTGACGTCATTTATGACGAGTTCAGTGACTGGACGGAACATAATTAGTTCCTGTTGATACCTGTTTGTTTGGTATTACCTATTCAACAGTATTTTATCCCATCCGAAAGGAGATCAACAAAAAAAGGTTAACAGACGGCATGTTGAACGAAACATAATTCACTATGGACTGGTGCCAGACTTTCAGACTCTCTTTGACGTCAGAGAGACTGACGTATTTTATGGAGGAAATGATAACGCCGTGTTCTTGTGGAGAAAGTTCTATGCAAGCAGGAGCATCCGCTGGCGATAGCGGAGGAGACGAGATCGCCTTCTACCGCATATCAACAGTTTGCCGCCAGACCAGGAAATGTCTTCCTATTCGCGTAAATCTTCCCAATACGCTCCTCAGGATTTAAAGTTTTCCATCTCCCCCCGGGAGATGGCGACAAGTTTTCCGATCAGAAGAAGAGAAACTTTATAACGAAACAAGGGCACTGACTGAGAATGGGCCGAAGTGCTTCGGCTTTTATCGTGAGCCTCTTGAACCATCTTAAGCGGAAAGAGGAAACAACTTCGTGACAAAGTAAAGTACGCCTCAGTTTATAAACTTCTCGGAGTGGATCACTGGTTCTGGTGACGTAGCACCGTTCCTTTATAGAATGAGGAATCATTTTTCTACGTTTTCGCTTTTCGATAGCCATATCAAGCGTAATTTCACTTCTATATCATATTCGTATTGTGCATCCATTTTACCCTTCACCCCTATATGATTCACTATAGTGTTTATTGTTTAACAAGTGCATTTTTACCAGTAGTTTCCATAGTATTAATAGTTTCTTGTTGTGATCTTCACTCTAAAGACTGGTCTAATGTACCTTGCGACGTGATTTCTTAATCGGTTATCGATTATTGTAGAAAAGTCGATTGCGACATCTACAACAAACCCTATGACTATCCTAAATTTGTATCTTATACCAACAGCAGAAAACAACTAATTGTTTGCTGATCCTATAAATAGTATACACTCCTTCTGAAATTGTATCTTATGATTCCTATAATAAATACCCACTTATCTTGAACGTTGAAACCAGTTTAATTCATAACACCATACTTTGCTACCAAGAACTGAGGATCTGTAGCACTGAAGACCATAACAGGATGATATGTTTTATTGGGGACTTACTCATTTGGATAGTTCCAAAATTCAATGGCGTATTAACACGACTATTAAAAATTATTAAAATCAAATTAAACGACTGTTTTGAAAAGTATTATTTATTCAGCAGGTGCCAGAGGACAAAATGCCACGTTTTACACACACGAATGTAATTCAACACATCAGCTGAATTTATACAATTAAAATATACGTCATTCTATTAAATTATCCATATCTTCGAAAATTTTGTTTTTCTCCAAAATCTTGAAATCCTTGAGACCGATATATTGGCAGTAGCAATTTCGAATACAGGCAAAACACATTGGGGTTCTCGATTCCCTGGATGAATGAACTGTTTACGAACATAATGAAGTTTGTACGGAACTCTGTGTGCCCGAATGCCTACTCGCACTGATCCAGAATTTGTGACGTCACTCTCTTAAACTGGCGTGGAGAGAAAGTTCTCTAAGTCGATTTTAGAGACGCGACGAAAGTGATTTCAGAGTGAACTGATGATGCGGTGGATCGTGTAAAGCTCCAGTACTCCGAATTCTGTGAATGCCATCCAAATGTATGTTGGCCATATTGCGGAAACATGTCCTACGTCTGTTGTCGCCATCAAATTCTATTGTAAGTTGTGTTTACTTAACAAATACAGTGCAGTAGAAATTTTTTTTTTTGACTTATCAGTTTTTTCATGATAGATACTAAGTGAAACATGGTAGCACGAGTGAACTCTGCGAGCGGAAACTTGGAATTTGACAGCAGGCACTGAAATTCGGCGCATGAATCTGAGGAAATCCAGAACTTGGATTTGTGATTGTGTCAATGGGGGCTCAGAGTTTAATTTTTCTGTCCACTCAAAGCATAGAAGCCGTCACAAATTCCAATGGATTTGCTCCTGATTATGAGGTTAAACGAAATTTTACAACCCACGGAAAATTCACTTCCCTGGCTGGCCTGGACTGAATAGTACACTATCCATACCTACATCTCCTTACAGGCAATATTGATTGCGGGCAGACAGATCGACAGTCCTGAATGATGAAAATGGTGTAAAATACGTATAAAACGAAGCTAAGATGATGAGGGATCAAGAAAACACACACACTCACACGCACACACACACACACACACACACACTATATATATATATATATATATATATATATATATATATATATATATATATTGTGTCTGTTCTTTCTGATATATCAGGGGAACAGACACCAATTTGGTCCTGCAGCTACCACGAATCAAGGCGTAAATGAGTTACAGACGTTAGCTACACATGAACTTTGATTTATATCAATGGAGCAATTCGAAAATGATGTGAACATTGATTCTGTACTAATATCGCTGCAGAAATTTCAACAGCACTTAAATTTGATTTGCAGAGTATCCATGTAGATGTAGATACGGATATTGAAGGCAGATATTGCAAAACATTGTAAGTAAAAAAACAATATTCAGGATCCAAGTACTCTCAAAAACGCTTATTTTGAGAAAAAATTTTGCTGACGTGGCATGTCTGGAAAAGTGTGCCAATTATATGGGTGCGTTAACCCTCAAAGAGTAACGTCACGAACGATATAGCTTTGACTTCATGCGCTAGAAGCGCTGCTGTCGCGTCACGTGATGAGATGGTCCGCGAGCGTAGGTAAGTATGTGAATCAGGACGACGCGTCTCCAAAGACTGCCCGTGTCTGGTGCGTGTGCTTTCGTATGATAAAAGATTTCTCTTATCTTTTCTTTGCGGTCCTTATGCGAGATGTATGCTGCTGGCAATAGGGTCCTTCTGCAGTCTGACGCAAATGCTGGCTCTCTATGTTTACGGAATTGTTCGAGGTCTGCGATTGTATTTTATATTAACGAAATAATTTTGATTGTTTCAGTCACATTTTACTAATTTTTATCAGCACGAACAGTTTCACTAGCATACTCCCATTATCAGGTACATTACAGCTGCATACATTACTGCAATATTATATTGTTTACTGCGTGTACCAGTGAGGTTATGCATCAAAATTTAACTCTCTGCGAATACGCACATTATTTTAGTGTGTACCATAGCGAGTGATAGCCATTTCATTAGTTTACTTACTTATATTTCTGCTGGATATTTATTCGTCTTGTAAGTAGGCTGTTTAGGTTTTTATATTGGTAACGCCACGTAGCGCTCTGTATGAAAATCACTGGCTGTGCTGTGTGAAGTTGTGGCTGGTTTTCACTGTTGGAATTTGCTACTGTAGTGTTGGGCAGTTGGCTGTTACAGCGCGTAGCGTTGCGCAGTTGGAGGTGAGCCGCCAGCAGTGGTGGATGTGGGGAGAGAAATGGAGTTTTGAGAGCGGATGATCTGGACGGAGACGGTGAATTTGTAAGACTGGATGTCATGAACTTATATATACACTCCTGGAAATGGAAAAAAGAACACATTGACACCGGTGTGTCAGACCCACCATACTTGCTCCGGACACTGCGAGAGGGCTGTACAAGCAATGATCACACGCACGGCACAGCGGACACACCAGGAACCGCGGTGTTGGCCGTCGAATGGCGCTAGCTGCGCAGCATTTGTGCACCGCCGCCGTCAGTGTCAGCCAGTTTGCCGTGGCATACGGAGCTCCATCGCAGTCTTTAACACTGGTAGCATGCCGCGACAGCGTGGACGTGAACCGTATGTGCAGTTGACGGACTTCGAGCGAGGGCGTATAGTGGGCATGCGGGAGGCCGGGTGGACGTACCGCCGAATTGCTCAACACGTGGGGCGTGAGGTCTCCACAGTACATCGATGTTGTCGCCAGTGGTCGGCGGAAGGTGCACGTGCCCGTCGACCTGGGACCGGACCGCAGCGACGCACGGATGCACGCCAAGACCGTAGGATCCTACGCAGTGCCGTAGGGGACCGCACCGCCACTTCCCAGCAAATTAGGAACACTGTTGCTCCTGAGGTATCGGCGAGGACCATTCGCAACCGTCTCCATGAAGCTGGGCTACGGTCCCGCACACCGTTAGGCCGTCTTCCGCTCACGCCCCAACATCGTGCAGCCCGCCTCCAGTGGTGTCGCGACAGGCGTGAATGGAGGGACGAATGGAGACGTGTCGTCTTCAGCGATGAGAGTCGCTTCTGCCTTGGTGCCAATGATGGTCGTATGCGTGTTTGGCGCCGTGCAGGTGAGCGCCACAATCAGGACTGCATACGACCGAGGCACACAGGGCCAACACCCGGCATCATGGTGTGGGGAGCGATCTCCTACACTGGCCGTACACCACTGGTGATCGTCGAGGGGACACTGAATAGTGCACGGTACATCCAAACCGTCATCGAACCCATCGTTCTACCATTCCTAGACCGGCAAGGGAACTTGCTGTTCCAACAGGACAATGCACGTCCGCATGTATCCCGTGCCACCCAACGTGCTCTAGAAGGTGTAAGTCAACTACCCCGGCCAGCAAGATCTCCGGATCTGTCCCCCATTGAGCATGTTTGGGACTGGATGAAGCTTCGTCTCACGCGGTCTGCACGTCCAGCACGAACGCTGGTCCAACTGAGGCGCCAGGTGGAAATGGCATGGCAAGCCGTTCCACAGGAGTACATGCAGCATCTCTACGATCGTCTCCATGGGAGAATAGCAGCCTGCATTGCTGCGAAAGGTGGATATACACTGTACTAGTGCCGACATTGTGCATGCTCTGTTGCCTGTGTCTATGTGCCTGTGGTTCTGTCAGTGTGATCATGTGATGTATCTGACCCCAGGAATGTGTCAATAAAGTTTCCCCTTCCTGGGACAATGAATTCACGGTGTTCTTATTTCAATTTCCAGGAGTATATATATATATATATAATGACTTTTGAACATTTTTAAGGTAAATACATTGTTTGTTCTCTATCAAAATCTTTCATTTGCTAACTATGCCTATCAGTAGTTAGAATCTTGTATTTAGCTCACAGTATCGGCGCTCGCTGCATTGCAGTAGTTCGAGTAACGAAGATTTTTGTGAGATAAGAATTCATGAAAGGTATAGGTTATTGTTAGTCAGGGCCATTCTCTTGTAGGGATTACTGAAAGTCAGATTGCGTTGCGCTAAAAATATTGTGTGTCACTTTAGTGAATGTCTGAGTACGTTCAAGTTTGCTCAGCTGTTTGAAAATCGAATAACATAAGATGTTTATCAGCACAATCATTCATAAATTTTTCTAAGGGGACGTTTCGGTCTAACAAAGAGTATGCAATAATAAACAAATCGTCTTCCCTTCACAATTTCACATTCAGACGTCAACTTCACTACAGACTCTTAATTGCCAGGATAAATTTATTTCTGTTGCTACGATATTGCAACATGGAGGACCGAATCTTTCTTATCTAAGTACATTTATATCAAGGCACAAACTAAACAGCATGATTATTTGGTATTTCATAAAAATGTTATTTCATAAATCTTTAAATTTTGTCAATAACGTTTCACGAAAAGAACGTCTTCTTACCTCCAAGAGAACGTAGCGTGCCTCCCGTCACATCCAGTAGCTGTGGCGTAGTGGTCAGCGCATCTGCCTAGTGAGCAGGAGACCCGGGTTCGAATCCCAGTCCGGCACAAATTTTCACCTTGCCCCACTGGTATTAATCAATGCCCACTTTTGCTAATGTCTTTAATTCCTTTGTGTCTTGAGTTCAAAAATAATGATCAAAATAGAAGAGAGCAGTGCCTTTTAAATTCAATTACATAAGTGTGAAATACACGTCGACACAAAGTAGTAGAGGAACCAGTTCTGTGGGGTAACAGGCGGCCAGGAGTCTAGCTGAACTTCACGCGTCGCCACCCTAGTTCGATGTCGACCGAACGCAGCTTCAGCTGCCCGTTAACCGCTCCCATTTCGGCTGTGCCTTTTCTCGTTCCCTCCTACCAGGGAATTCGCAGATGGGATGGCCGAGTACGCGGCTATTGCTATCGGCTCTCCGAAGCCGACCATCTATGTGTGGCGCTGGTGGGGGCCGTAACTCTATCACCGGCCTTTAAGTACTCGACCCCTCTCCTTTCCCCTCCCTCAGCTCGTTCTTCACCCCTCTCCCCATCTGCTGATTCCATCGCACCCGGCCCCTCGAGGCTGACCACGCCGTGTCATAAAGAAGATATTGCCACCAGCACCGCGTTTGGCAGCATTATCTGCAACGTATCACTAACGCAATCGGGTCGGCGAAAATATGGTCCTAGACGCGACCGTTCTGTAGACTGCTCCCTCTGTCTCCACTTCGGAGAATAACTTGTGCCGTAAAATAACTTGTTAGTGTTATGTGGTGAAGAAACGAACAATGTGGAATGGGGAAGGGACTGTGTTACATGAAACGAAAATGCAATTTTAATTCATTTTAAACGTTTTTGTGGCTATAAAATAGCTCACATTCATGATAAGCCTCTTTTTTTGAGATCATCATTCTGCTGACTTCTGTGATGTGCCCCGCCATGACGTCCAAAACCTTCATCTCAGAGCAGGCATTACACCTAACGCCGTCAGTTATTTACCGGATATATTCCAATCTCTGTCCTCTTCTACAATTTTTACACTCTACAGCTGCCTCTAGTACCACAGATGATACCCCTGATATCTTAACACGTGTCATAACATTCAGTTTCTTCTTCTTGTTAACGTTTTCCGCATATTCCTTTCCTCACTCATTTCTTATAAGTTCATCAAAACGTCAACATCATTCCATAAAACGATATCTCACACCCTTCATATCTCCTTTTTGCTTTCGATTTCCCCGGTATACACAGTGATTGAGCTGCCCTACCGATGTCGTTTTATGCAACCCGAAATGTCATACCTGGCCTCCAAAAACCACGCACGAAATTTTCATAATCTCTCGCTAGTTACTCTCAAACTATCAGTCCTACATAAAAATGAACAGGACCTTTCTGTTGAAAATTTAATGTAGTTAAATTATGTAACAGGACACGTTTCGCTGGAGGTCACAGTATTCGAGTTATTAAAAAAAAACCAGCCCACCCCTACACTCATTCCTCATCACTCAGGATTTCTAGTATACTGTTCGTGGCTCTGTCGCCTACCACTGTACAAAAATTTCCTAGTATTCGACCATTCTTGGTTTCCAATGATTAGTCTATTCCGCCAACAACATAGTCGGCTGTTTTGTTAACTTTATTAATTTAAATGTACTCTTCAAGGTAATGAAAGAAGAGAACCACTTTTGTAAGCGTTACGCTAAAACTAATTACTTTGAAAATTCGATCCAAACTGAACCCTTGAAAGCACAGCAGTTTCGTTGTCTGAAGGACTGGCGAATACAAAGATGTAATTGTTTATTTCATACTGTTGAAATTCACAAAACTGTTAGGTCAAACTTACACATGCGTCAATTTCACAATCTGTAAGTGGTCGCCGAAGCCGTCGGCGTAATAAGGCCAATCAAGGAAGGCAAAAAAAAAGGTCGAATGTGGGAAACAATTTGTGCAGTCCTAATTTTCTATACAGTGGTAGAAGGGAGTGCTATGAACAACATACTAGAAATCCTGACCGTTGGGGGCAGTGTGTGGGAGTGGCAGTCAGTTTGAAGGTCGCTTTTGTACGTTTTTGTGGCATAACAACGGTCTGTAGTGAAAACGTATCCCGATACAATATTTAAGTACATTAAATTTCCCACAATATAGCCTGTTCATTTTTGCTGTAAGACTAATAACTTGCACGTAGCGAACGAGAGATACGAAACCTTTGCGTGTGAATTTAGAAGGCCTTATGTAACATTGCAGGTAGCGTACAAAGACACCGGTAGGGGCAGCTAAATTACCGTGTTTAGTTCATTTCCATACAAAGCTGTGCTCCAAACGTACATTCGCAGAAAGTCTTTCCTCAAATTAAGGGGCCAATGTTTGATACTAGTAGACTTCTTTTGACCAGTAACGACCTATTCGTCTGTGCAAGCCTGCTTTATATCCTTCACCCGTCATGTGTCAGTTTTCTTCGAAGCTAGCGTAAGACCTTCACTTCATGTACTTCGCGATCCCGTTTTGATGGTGTGTGTCTCAGTAATTCCTTTTCTGCTACTCCTCTTTACCTTTGCTTTCTTCTGTTTATCTTCATTCCATATTCAGTGTTACTTAGATTGAATTTACAGTGAAATTAATACCCCTAGCTGCAAACAAGCGTTGATGTAAGTCAACGGGGACAGTTGAAAATGTGTTCCCCGACCGGGACTCGACCCCGGGATCTCCTGCTTACATGGCAGACGCTCTATCCATCTGAGCCATGTCCGAAAGAACAGATACCATCTTCATATATATATATATATATATATATATATATATATATATATATAAGGCTCACCGGCCATTTGACCATCTTCTTCTGTGCGGATGCACAAACAGTGCCCGAACTCTTACAGGAATCGGCAAAAAGCCGTGAGTAATGAGTATAATGGGCAGGGGCACTATGAATATAGTGTGGGACAATAAGTTGGGAATTTGGGTCTCGCGGGAGGCGTGTCAGAGATAAGTCCCTGCAGTCGCACGCCGGCACGGTAACTCAGAGTGTTGGGTCAGAGGGTTAGCTGCCCTCTGTAATAAAAAAAAAAAACTGAGTTAATGGAACAACGACGAAATGGGTGTCTTGCGACGTCCGCCACGAGCAAATGCAACGAACGAAAACGAACAAAATGAGATTTAAAAAAAGATGGATAGAGTGTGTGCCATGTAAGCAGGAGATCCCGGGTTCCAGTCTCGGTCGGTGCACACATTTTCAGCTGTCCCCGTTGACTTATACTAACGCCTGTATGTAGCTAAGGGTATTCCTTTCATTGTAATTTCATTCTAACGAGCTGAATGGTCACCGATGGTATCTGTTCTTTCGGACATGTCTGAAAGAACAGATACCACACACACACACACATATATATTACTTAGATTGTTCATTCCATTGAAGAAAACCTGTGATTCTTCCTTGTTTTTGCTGAGAATAGCAATGTCATCAGCGAATCTTATCGCTGACAGTCATTCATTCTGAATTTTAATCCTATTCCTGTACCTTCGTTTAACATCCGTCATTACTCCTATCCAGAGTATGTGCCTTGAATATTGGGAGAGGTAGAATACATCTATCTCCTAGATCATTTTTAAACCGTCCAGTTCGTTCTAGGTTTTCCATTCCTGTTTTTCATTCTTGGTTCCTACAGCTATTGTATGTGGCCATTCCTTCCATAGAGGTTACCCCTATGTTTTGAGAACTTTGAACATCTCGCACGATTTACCGCTATCGAACCTTTTTCTATGTTGTCTAAATAAATTTTGCAAAAAGACAAAATGTGCTGAAGCACAGCTGGAAGCCTCATTTGCTTGTGGAGCACAACAGTAAACTCAGTTGGGAATCTAACCTGGATACGTGTTACGTTGTCAAAATGGTATTCCATGAAAGTCAAAGACTCGGAATGGCGCTACGTCCTGACATGAAGAATGATATAACAGATCCAGAAGTGCGAAATTTTAACGAATTTCCTTTCTTTGACAGTTTTCCGTCATTTTATCTGGTGTGCTTTTCGGATTAGGCATTACGCATGATTATGGTCGCATCCCGTGTTAAATGGCACAGGAGGAGTGGTAGGAGTGATAGAGGGGGAGGATAGGACAAGGCCTGCTCCATCAAGTTCAAGGTCACTGTTCAAGGTCACTTGTTCTACTACTACTGTTTCCAAATTACACCGATATCTTCGCAATTCCATGTTCTCTGGAGTACAGAGTCATAGTTTCCACGCAAATGAAGTAAAATATGTGTAGTGCTGCAAAATTCTTGAAATCTCTCTCTTTTCTTCCACATTGTCGCGAACTGTTTCCATTGTCTCTGCTGCCAATATGCGTAACTACGATCTTTAAGTCCCTAAATGCGTTCAGTTTCTCACAGGTGCCGCTGTCGATGCCTCCAACCAAACCTTTCAGTCAGCTGTACAGAAACGCGTCTCACTCCTGTTGGAATACCTTGCATTCTTTTCCCCCGGCGTTATCGTCTTTTGTCAGCGGTCCTAGTTTTGAAGTTCGGGAATATTGCACCTGCAAGCTTATTGTGGAAACACTTCTAACTGAAACAGCGCGTCGGAAGTAACCACTTCGGTTCTATTTCGTGGAATGCTTGACACACTTACGGTGTGAAGACTGTCACTGATTTAATATCGCCTCTATTTCTGTGCTCAGAAACCAGGGAATCATAACACCAGAGGAAGACTGATTCATCACCAGTACCTATGAACCAAAATGGTAACGGCATTATTTTCTCTTGAAATGGCGCTTCCGTTCGCTTCATTTCAACAACACTAGTTACAAGCTCAGTACAGGTTCAGGTTCAGAACGCAACACAGAGGTCTAGCTGGAACAGTTACGGAAAGAATCAACATGACGAAATAGCACAAACTTGTTAGTAATGTCCAAGAATTCCCACCGTTGTCAAACACCGAACACAGTCAAGGCAGCGTAGGTCACTAACAAGAGGGCAGCCGGTACGTACGAGGGTTGAATGAAAAGTAATGCCTCCACCTTCGTTAATTGGGTTTGGATGGGAGTATTTTAATATATTAGACGCAGAAATAACCCTTAGAATGTGATCTTTAATTACCAGTATTTACTTTTCCACAGAATCACCAGCCATTTGGATACATTTCCGCCAACGATGAACCAGTTATCTGAAGCCGTCACGGAAGAAGTCGACATTCTGTTTCCACAAACCCCTGTCTTACAGTTCTTTCAACGTCATCATCAGAAGCATAATGATGTCTCCGCAGATCGTCTTTCATTATCGGCGCAGGACTGAAGCTCCTAGAACCGCTCGACCACAGCACCTGCCGCACACCAAAGCTGCCAACTGTTGAAGAGTTACGAAGGTGGAGGCATTACTTTTCAGTCAATCCTCATATGTTGTTAAGTACATAGATGGAATACCACATTGGCTTTATGCTGCTGTGCGGGCGGCTTTAGTCTAGTTATCACAGACGCTGCGTATACCAGTCAATTTCTCGTCGTAAAACAGATGGAAGAGGATGAATTCGTTCGTCAAGGTACCACAAAGTGGCCAAATGACTGAATAAGGCACTTCGGGGGTTAATATACGATACCGTAACGTCCAGCTGATTGCCTCTTCTACAACGTTCATACTCTTAGCACTGAATGGCAGGTAGGTTTTCCTCTATGTCCAAATCACGCAGTTTCGCACCCTTATCACCGGTATGGCCTTCTGTAACGTTTCCCATTGGATAGAATGAAAAGGAACCCACGTCTCAGGAACTAGACTGAAAAATTACCCGACTAGAGAGGCGGAGCCACAAATAAGAGTTTGGCACCAGCTGGTATCTATACAATCGCCGACAGCTGCCAACGGCGAAGAAAGTGCAGCTAAACCATTCGCCTAGTGAGCATGCATACAGGATACGACTACATTGGACCCGTACACTATCAAACAAAATTTACGCACAAATCCACACCAGTTTGTGCCATGGAACTTAGCCTGTGTGATGATAAGCGCAGAGTCGGCCGATCGAACCCAGTAACTTGGCCTCGACGGCGAGTGTCCATCAGAAACAAAGGTATCTTCAGGAGTACCCCAGTGGAGTGCGCTCTTACTCTCTATCAGCATAAAAGATCTAACGGACACGGTGAGCATCAGTTTATGCCCATTAGTGTTGTGAAGTAAGGGAAGAAGTTGTCGTCGACTGACTGTAGGAGTACACAGCATAACTTAGACGAAATTTCTAGTTCGTGTGATGAATGGGAGCTTGATCTAAATGTACAGAAATACAAGTTAACGCTGATGAGTAGGGAAAACAATCCTGCAACGTTCAATTACAGCATTTTAAGTGGGCTGCTTGACACAGTCCCATCGATAAAATACGTAGGCATAACGTTGCAAAGCGACATGAAAGGGTACAAGCACCTCAGGTTGCTAGTAGGGAGAGCGAATGGTCGACATCGTTTTACTGGAAGAATTTCTGGGAAGTGTAGTTCATCTATGAAGTAGATGGCGTATAGAACACTTGCGCGCCGTATTCTCGAATACTGCTCGAGTGTTTGGGATCCCCACATGATCGAAGCAATTCAGAGGCGAACTACTAGATTTGTTACCGGTAGGTTCGATCAAGACGCCAGCATTACGGATGTGCTCCGTGAAGCCAGACGGGAATCCGTAAAGGGAAGACAATGTTCTTTTCGCGGGACACTGTTGAGAAAATTTAGAGAACGGGCATTTGGGGCTGACTGCAGAACGGCTCTACCGCCGCCAGTGTACGTTTCGCGTAAGGACCACGAAGATAAGGGAGGCATATAACAGGCGTTTTTCTCCCGCTGTATTTGCGAGTGGGACCAGAAAGGAAATGATCAGTAGTGATACATAGTACCCTCCACCATGCACCGTACGGTAGCTTGTGGAGTATGAGCATCACCAGATTAATTCCTGCTGACTACGGGTGCCAGAGAAAACGCACATCAACAATACATGCGGCTCGCTCTATAAAACGTAGCATGTTTAAAACAATTTTTCTTCTCGTAACTGCAAACTGTGATTGAACCGTGTGTCTACAAATGTTCAACATTTCTTTTTATTTCCAGAAATATTTTAGGTTCTTAATATTGCAGCCATAAAATTTTAGATTCTGAAGATTGTCAAGCATTAATTTTGTGTAAAATTAATTGTTTCATGAGTTATAATGATTTGAAGGTTTTGTTAGTTCATCACTAAGCAAAAATCTGCAAGTGAACGTTTAATCTTCAAAATCAACCATACAGCCAGTTTTGTAGTCTGATTTTTGGTGATGCCGAAAATGTAGTTAGTTTCCGCCAAAATTTTATAAGTAATTGGTAAAATAAGATCCAATAAGGGGACACCACCCATTCTCATACCATTCTACATATCTGAAATCTGTTTCGGTAATACTGTAACCCGAAATAATCGAGCCGAGTGGTGTATTTACGTTTACAGTATCATGTATTTTAAGGGTGGTACTCTAAATTTCATCTTTTGTTTAGTAATTAATAATAACCGGTCGCTGTACTGAAATTCTAGGAAACATTACCGCAGTTGTCAAAAAGATTGTGTCTTCTTTACAGGAAAATACCAGAATACGTATTAATTTGCATATGGAATTACTAGTCTTAAAACTCTGTTTAATTAACTTTTCAGTATCTACTTCTGTTATTACTGAAATTACCAATTACCTATAATTAACGCAAAACATGAAGTTGCTAATTTCCGACGAATGGTCCGCTATAAATACCGGGAGACTAGAGTCGAAAGGTCAGTAGTCAGTGTTCTTGCCTGAGTAAGACTATTTCATAAATATCGGTAGAATGGATGGTAATGTGTGGCGCGTATTAGTTCTGTGACAGAATATGAGCATCGTAGTATTGCAAAGAAAATGGCAGGCGAGCATCTATTAGTATATGGGTGTATTTTTAAGGATTATGTTGCAGCGTCGTAATTTTTATTGTAAGTGATTAAATTGACCAGAAATAGCAGTTAATTTATGCCAGTGGTCTGTTTAGTTAACACCAAGACCGCAAACAATTCCTACCCAATACATCACAATTGATGTAACTTTGGAAGTTCACAGTGCTCTCTGACTGTGAGTGAAAGGTCTAACATTTCTCTCACTTAGCCACGATTACATACATGTCATCCAAAGGATTCTGCATGTTATAAAGAGCAGCTGACATCACACAAAAGAAGTGATTAGTGTTTGCTGCCAAGAAAAGATACCACGTGTGCGTTTGCACACGGCCCTACAGTTCGCTGAACTCCTGCTTGTAACTGACGTGGAACCAGTGGGGAACGCTAAGCGTGATTCGCTGCAGAGCTACGACTTTACACCAAAACCTATTCCTTCAGTACTACTTATTTAATAAACAAGACGCCAAATTACAATTTACATTGGGGTAAAAAGTCTCTCTTAGTGCTAGGGTTACATCGCTACTAAACCATCATAAATTTCACTACTCCAAATTTTATTCAAAAGAAGTTATAATTTATAGCCTATGCACTAGTTAATTATAAACGTTAGCTCTCCAACGGCACGTTACATAGAAAATAAGTACAAAATGTCCTCTTTTAGCCATACAGTGACTATTTTACTGCTCAAAATATTATTGGAGAAGACGTCATAATTTATGTTGTGCATAAACAACTCCAGGTGTATTTTACACAATAAATGAGTAGAGAGCCTTCTGATTTAGACGCTATTATTACAGTCTATTCACTACCTAGCTCGATCTTTCACACTCTTTTTGATCCCTTGTTTACCTCAGTTGCCGCTTCAGAGTCGGGGTCTGCATTACTGTTATCTGTTCACAGAACATTATCTTCGTCTTTATTAAATTAAGCATTCTCTGTGTCTTTTTTTTAGCTTCATCGGTCAAATCACCCACCCCGTATGTTAGTGTCAAAATCAAACTCATGCACACTGAGCTAATTTCAGTAGCAGCGGACGAGATTAGCACTGAAGGTGTGCAATGTGATACGAAGTGATACTCTTATAACTGTGTCTATTTGATATTTCGCCACAAATACTATAACAAGATGAATTCTAAGCGATAAAACAAATATACCGACTAATAACAAACTGGTGCACCATTACTAAACATTCGAAAAGAGTACCATTGTCGGTAAACATCTACATCTACATCTACATCTATACTCCGCGAGCCACCTTACGGTGTGTGGCGGAGGGTACTTATTGTACCCCTATCTGATCCCCCCTTCCCTGTTCCATTCACGAATTGTGCGTGGGAAGAACGACTGCTTGTAAGTCTCCGTATTTGCTCTAATTTCTCGGATCTTTTCGTTGTGATCATTACGCGAGATATATGTGGGCGGTAGTAATATGTTGCCCATCTCTTCCCGGAATGTGCTCTCTCGTAATTTCGATAATAAACTTCTCCGTATTGCGTAACGCCTTTCTTGAAGTGTCCGCCACTGGAGCTTGTTCAGCATCTCCGTAACGCTCTCGCGCTGACTAAATGTCCCCATGACGAATCGCGCTGCTTTTCGCTGGATCATGTCTATCTCTTCTATTAATCCAACCTGGTAAGGGTCCCATACTGATGAGCAATACTCAAGAATCGGACGAACAAGCGTTTTGTAAGCTACTTCTTTCGTCGATGAGTCACATTTTCTTAGAATTCTTCCTATGAATCTCAACCTGGCGCCTGCTTTTCCCACTATTTGTTTTATGTGATCATTCCACTTCAGATCGCTCCGGATAGTAACTCCTAAGTATTTTACGGTCGTTACCGCTTCCAATGATTTACCACCTATGGCATAATCGTACTGGAATGGATTTCTGCCCCTATGTATGCGCATTATATTACATTTATCTACGTTTAGGGAAAGCTGCCAGCTGTCGCACCATGCATTAATCCTCTGCAGGTCTTCCTGGAGTACGTACGAGTCTTCTGATGTTGCTACTTTCTTGTAGACAACCGTGTCATCTGCAAATAGCCTCACGGAGCTACCGATGTTGTCAACTAAGTCATTTATGTATATTGTAAACAATAAAGGTCCTATCACGCTTCCTTGCGGTACTCCTGAAATTACCTCTACATCTGCAGATTTTGAACCGTTAAGAATGACATGTTGTGTTCTTTCTTCTAGGAAATCCTGAATCCAATCACAAACCTGGTCCGATATTCCGTAAGCTCGTATTTTTTTTCACTAAACGTAAGTGCGGAACCGTATCAAATGCCTTCCTGAAGTCCAGGAATACGGCATCAATCTGCTCGCCAGTGTCTACGGCACTGTGAATTTCTTGGGCAAATAGGGCGAGCTGAGTTTCACATGATCTCTGTTTGCGGAATCCATGTTGGTTATGATGAAGGAGATTTGTATTATCTAAGAACGTCATAATACGAGAACACAAAACATGTTCCATTATTCTACAACAGATTGACGTAAGCGAAATAGGCCTATAATTATTCGCATCTGATTTATGACCCTTCTTGAAAATGGGAACGACCTGCGCTTTCTTCCAGTCGCTAGGTACTTTACGTTCTTCCAGCGATCTACGATAAATTGCTGATAGAAAGGGGGCAAGTTCTTTAGCATAATCACTGTAGAATCTTAAGGGTATCTCGTCTGGTCCGGATGCTTTTCCGCTACTAAGTGATAGCAGTTGTTTTTCAATTCCGATATCGTTTATTTCAATATTTTCCATTTTGGCGTCCGTGCGACGGCTGAAGTCAGGGACCGTGTTACGATTTTCCGCAGTGAAACAGTTTCGGAACACTGAATTCAGTATTTCTGCCTTTCTTCGGTCGTCCTCTGTTTCGGTGCCATCGTGGTCAACGAGTGACTGAATAGGGGATTTAGATCCGCTTACCGATTTTACATATGACCAAAACTTTTTAGGGTTCTTGTTTAGATTGTTTGCCAATGTTTTATGTTCGAATTCGTTGAATGCTTCTCTCATTGCTCTCTTTACGCTCTTTTTCGCTTCGTTCAGCTTTTCCTTATCAGCTATGATTCGACTACTCTTAAACCTATGATGAAGCTTTCTTTGTTTCCGTAGTACCTTTCGTACATGATTGTTATACCACGATGGATCTTTCCCCTCGCTTTGGACCTTAGTCGGTACGAACTTATCTAAGGCGTACTGGACGATGTTTCTGAATTTTTTCCATTTTTGTTCCACATCCTCTTCCTCAGAAATGAACGTTTGATGGTGGTCACTCAGATATTCTGCGATTTGTGCCCTATCACTCTTGTTAAGCAAATATATTTTCCTTCCTTTCTTGGCATTTCTTATTACACTTGTAGTCATTGATGCAACCACTGACTTATGATCACTGATACCCTCTTCTACATTCACGGAGTCGAAAAGTTCCGGTCTATTTGTTGCTATGAGGTCTAAGACGTTAGCTTCACGAGTTGGTTCTCTAACTATCTGCTCGAAGTAATTCTCGGACAAGGCAGTCAGGATAATGTCACAAGAGTCTCTGTCCCTGGCTCCAGTTCTGATTGTGTGACTATCCCATTCTATACCTGGTAGATTGAAGTCTCCCCCTATTACAATAGTATGATCACGAAACTTCTTCACGACGTTCTGCAGGTTCTCTCTGAGGCGCTCAACTACTACGGTTGCTGATGCAGGTGGTCTATAGAAGCATCCGACTATCATATCTGACCCACCTTTGATACTTAGCTTAACCCAGATTATTTCACATTCGCATTCGCTAATAACTTCACTGGATATTATTGAATTCTTTACTGCTATAAATACTCCTCCACCATTGGCGTTTATCCTATCCTTGCGGTATATATTCCATTCTGTGTCTAGGATTTCGTTACTGTTCACTTCCGGTTTTAACCAACTTTCCGTTCCTAATACTATATGCGCACTATTTCCTTCAATAAGAGATACTAATTCAGGAACCTTGCCCTGGATACTCCTGCAGTTTACCAATATTACGTTAACTTTTCCTGTTTTTGGTCTCTGAGGACGGACGTTCTTTATCAACGATGATAATGTCCTCTCTGGTAAGCCGTCGGGTAAAACACTGAAGTCGGAGAATAAATAATTTAGCAATTGTTAACAACAATGTTTTTGCCATGAAGTTTCTCAAGAGCACACGTAGCTCAGGTTTCCAGACTGGCTGGAGCCAGGAAGAGATAGTAAATTTTACGGAGTTTTAGTAATCTAGGGTGAAAATAATCTGACAACAGTATTTGTGAAGTAAGAAAACACATGACCGAGAGCAGTTCGTGTTGTGTCGGGTCGCAATGAACAATGCTCCAGTGATCCGCACTGTCATATAGGTCATGAAAATAAAGGTACATGAATTCAAAAACTGATTAATTTGCTGAAAGGAAGGCAAAGAAAATTACATTCTGAGATTGTAAGGAAATAAATTTACCATTTAACTGATGTAATGTACTTACGAAAAGGACCACATCAGTTCTGCACAATGTCTTTCATAATTAACTTGTCAGTAATAAATTAAAAACAAGTTTAGTAATTATTAGTGACTGCCTTGGATCAGGCTTGCACGTCACAGTTTTTCGAAGGCATCGGCTGTGCTATTTCCCCTCTACACACGGAACATCCTTCAAGTAATACATCAACTCTGTGAGTGGTAGCTGTGACACAAACAGCAACAGAAGGCCATCCAATCAGGATTTCTCAATGTAGGGGATCGTTGCTGTGAAACAGCCTTAAATTTACTTTTTCTTCGTAAATTTTAAGGTATGAAACTTTGTAAACTTAGTGTCGAAATATACATATACGAGCGTAATTGCTACAAGTGAAGATATTTCCATTGGTGACTGGGGACACTGTACTGAAAAAAGTGACATCAGTATTTACTTCATTTGCGGAGTAATAATTGTAGCTATTAGGAATATTGAGTTTTTTGATTGGTTAGTACCACCAAGTACATGTGACAAGAGCACGCAATTAATATTTATTTTCCTTTGGGCAGCAGGTCAGGTGTTGAGTTGTGGTGCATAAAAGCAAAACGTTTAGTCAATACTGACAGGCGTAGTTCACTTAGTGGTACAGTTATGACCGTGCAGGAAACACCAGGAAGTAAATTATGTAAGATGTTGATGGGAAGGCTGTTCATCACGGAGAAAAAAGAACCAACACGCTGGCGTGTGTACGGGTTAAATTACCACATATAAAAAAATCTGCGCTTATACCAAATGTAAAGGTAATTTCTTTTAATTTTGTGGACTTTATACATTCAATTTTCGTGTGTTGGTACACATGTTCCTGATGTATGTTTGCATTTTCAGCTGTTTTGAATATTTAGTTCACTATTGACAGTCGAAAATGTTATACATGTTTCCGAGTGCTTGGCGACTTTTTACATTCGAAAAAGATGGACAAAAGAATTTGCGTTTAATTTTGCTTGAAAAATGGAATCAAGTGAAGCACCGCACTCGAAATGTTGCCTGTGGTTTTTGGCAAGTCAACTATGTGTAAGACAAAAGTTTAGGAGTGGTATAAACGTTTCGAAGAGGGTCAAGATGATGTTGAAGACGACGACCGCCTTGGATAGCATGGCACATCAGTTGCGGAAGACAATACGGAAAAAGTAAAGAAAATAGCTCTGGTTGGTTGGTTGATTTTGGAGGAGAGGAGCAGATATGACGTTATCGGTCCCATCAGTTTAGGGAAGGAAATCGACCGTGCTCTTTCAAAGGCCCCCACCCAGCATTCGCCTGAAGTGATTTAGAGAAATCACGGAAAACCTGAACAGGATGGCCACACGCCGGTTTGAACCGTTGTCCTTCGGAATGCGAGTCTATTGTGCTAACCACTGCGCAACCACGCTCGGTTGTAGTTCTGGAAAATCGCCGAATCACCATCAGATAGGTTGCTGATGATGGAATATCCTTTGGCTCACGGCAAGTATTATTTTCGGGTATTTGGGCATGAAACGTTTAGCAGCGAAGTTTTTTCCCAAGTTGTTGAACTTCGACCAAAAACGACGTCGCATAGACATCGCTCAGGATTAACTGTATGTTCCAGAACTTTTAAAGGTGACGGAACATGGGTACGCGGACATGACGTCGAAACCAAGGCCCAATCGCCCCAATGGAAACCTACCGAAGAGCCAAAACCGAAAATGATCGACAAGTTGGACCACTTGTGAAGGTTCATCTCACTGTTTTCTTCATGACTTCTTCCGTACGGTCGTACACTCACTAAAGCATCTCATCGTTTGCTCGAAGTAATCCGAAGAAAACGACCAGAGTTACTACAAAATCTCTCGTGAAAATTGCGTGTTTCTATCCCCGAGGATGAAGAGGGCCATGAAAGGACGTTGTTTTGCCACCATTGATGAGACAAAAACAGAACTGCTGAAGGAGCTGAACACCGTAACGAAAAGTCAGTTCCAGAAGTGCTTGCAAGATGGAGAAAAAGCGCTGGCGCAGGTGTATTGTATCTAAGAGGGAGTACTTTGAAGGTGACAAAATTGATGTTGTTGATAAATAAAGGTATCTTTAACAAAAACAATAATTCCCGTTACTTTTTTTTTATCGCAGCGACACCACTGCCCCGGCCAGCGCTCACTGTTACCTCCAAGCAGGCAGCTCTGCTGACAAGGGAACCTCCCCATCGCACCCCCTCAGATTTAGTTATAAGTTGGCACAGTGGATAGGCCTTGAAAAACTGAACACAGATCAATCGAGAAAACAGGAAGAAGTTGTGTGGAACTATGAAAAAATATACAAACTGAGTAGTCCATGCGCAAGATGAGCAACATCAAGGATAGTGTGAGCTCATGAGCGCCGTGGTCCCATGGTTAGCGTGAGCAGCTGCGGAAAAGTAGGTCCTTGGTTCAAGTCTTCCATCGAGTGAAAAGTTTGCTTTCTTTATTTTCGCAAAGTTATGATGTGTCCGTTCGTTCATTGACGTCTCTGTTCACTGTAATAAGTTTAGTTTCTGTGTTTTGCGACCACACCGCAAAATAGTGCGATTAGTGGACGAAAGGACGTGCCTCTCCAATGGGAACCGAAAACATTTGATCGCAAGGTCATAGGTCAACAGATTCCTCCACAGGAAAACACGTCTGGTATATTCTACACGACACTGGTGACGGCATGTGCGTGACATGACAGGAATATGTTGTCGACCCACATAACTTGTACACTTGGCGAATGGGTAAAACGATTTTTCTGCCTTGCCCGATTTAGGTTTTCTTGTGGATGTGATAATCACTCCCAAAAAAGTGATGGAAACATAAAAGTTTGTCACATAAACTGCAACAAATGAATGAAACAGTTTCACAGTCGCACAGTTTTTCCTGTGCTCTGTCAAAACATATGGTTTTAAGGTTTTCAATTTTATCCGTGTCTAGACCGTCAAATCCTGCATATGTCCAAGCAAATCTGAACATGTCCTGGAATTTTGGAGAGCGAAGTTGACTATATGTGAGTGCCTTAACTTTGATCATTGACACCCGATCACGTAAACAATACTGCCCTGTGTACCTGTGCAGTTTGGCGAAATAATTGTCTGAAAATAAAAATTAAACTCTTCACTCGAGGGAAGACTTGATCCAAGGACCTCTCGTTCCGCAGCGGCTCACGCTAACCACGGGACCACGGCGCTGCTGAGGTCACATTATCCGTGATGTTGCTTATCTTGCGCATGGATTACTCAGTTTGTACACTTTGCTTATTTTTTTTTCATAGTTCCACACAACTTCTTCCTGTTTTCTCGAGTGATCTGTGTTCAGTTTTTCAAGGCCTGTCCACTGTGCCAACTTGTAACTAAATCTGAGGGGAGGGTGCGATGGGGAGGTTCCCTTGTGAGTAGCTGCTGGACTGCTGTTTATCCCTTGTTTACTGTCCCAGTCAGTATGTGTCGATGAAAGCCTAATGTGGAACCTCTCTATCGAACAGGCACATAAAATTCTGGTTTGTTACTAGAGAGAAACAAACCGAGGCTTTCCGTCAACAACGGGTTTCGCATGAAAGACGTGATGAGCGCTATGTTTTGGAGTGACTCCAGCTACATAACTGAAAAAAGAAATTGCAAATATCTGCTGAAACAACAGAAAAAACGCGCCTGACAACTCTCAGGAGTGAAACCATGTATGAGAAAGGAACATAAATTGCAATTGCAATCGTCGTGTATGATGAAACGTTGAGAAACACTGGATTACAAGCGCTCTTGTCGTGTCATGTGACAAGGTGGTCCGCGAGCTTATGTGAGTACGTGAAGGGCTGTGAGTCACCGAGCCTCCTTTAACCCTTTCGTGGGCAAAATTATTGAGCAGTTTTTTTTCAATGAATGGAGAGCAGATAGTAGTTAACAGATAGGTA
This sequence comes from Schistocerca cancellata, assembly GCF_023864275.1. NCBI lineage: Eukaryota > Metazoa > Arthropoda > Insecta > Orthoptera > Acrididae > Schistocerca > Schistocerca cancellata. Next base: position 183,613,231 of record NC_064627.1, on the reverse strand, counting down.
TATTTATCACACAGAATATCAAATTTGCTCCAACTGTGAAAGCGAGGTCACACAACAAGGTGGGAAGTATTCTCCCCACTGCCCTTCCTTGGAGTTAAATGACGAAAACAACTTTTTCGATATATGTCATATTTATTTGGCAAATTTACTTCTCTTGTTACAATGATTGTTCACAATTACTTGCCGTGAAATTTTATGAAACATGGGTCTATGCAGAGTGGTATTTGACAATATGTACAAACACAGCTAGTGCTCTTTTCCGCAGCTTTGGTACTACAATGACGGCAGTAGGTTTCTCCAAAAATGGGTTGATGCTCCCCTGCAGCCACATGACGAAAATCTTCAGGTACTTTGCCCTTTTGGCCAGAAAGACAGGTTTTTGTCTACGCCTTTTTTGGGATGAGAAGCCAGCGATCAATTTCCTGGCTAGATGGATCCTGTATGTGAGCTGATCATGCTGTCCACTTTCTCTTTGACTTATTTTCCACAGGATAAAACTGTTCACTGCAGCAACGTCCACCAGGAAATAAAATATTCTGTGCCACCATTTTACAGAACGTCTGCCAATAGCATACCTTTTTCGTAATTGATCAGACTTATCGACACCACCCATTATTTTGTTGTATTCTGCCACAACTTCAGGACAAGAAATCTCTGTACTAGTACCATCCTTGTTTTTCCTTTTCACTGTTGCTGTTTCTCATGGGTCACGAATTGAGGACAGGAAAGTGACTGGACGATTATCCATCCATTTTACTGCAGAAATGGCTCCTTTTGTTTCAAACTGGAATTCTCCTCGTTCCAATTTTACGTTGTCCTTTATAAATTTGGGTAAATCAAAAGTATTTACCTTATCCTATAGCTTTGAGGAAAAAATCACAAAATGTCACGCAAACATCACTGAAAGGCTCCTCTACAGGGCAACACTCAGCTATACAATGCCTCTGCGCGAAGGTACAGCAAAAACGGCGATTGGAAGCAGTACCCTATACTGTTCACTAGGTCGTAGCACCGTACAGAGGTGGGAACTGTGAATCCCACGGGACTAGGAGCGAGTTCATTGTAGTGGGAAGCATGTTTCCCACGGCTCACAAACGGGTTAAGGCAGGGTTTCCCAACTTGTGGTCCGCGGACCCCTTAGGGGTCCGCCGGCTCTTTCTAGGGGGTCTGCGGCCACCTTTCAACAAATCGTGCAAAATAATGAGTAAAATTATTGAATAAAGATGTGAAAATCAAATTGATCCCTTTTTTTCGTGTGAAAAACATGTCTACATTTACTTCAGGTCGTATTCCCAAGCAACCTTTGCGGTTCCTAAGTGAGAACGTATACACAGTTTAGTGCCGGAGAATGCGGCTTTTCTGATAGACTGTTTCGCAATTCGCAACAATACGGGGGTCATTTGTGCGCCGGCTCACGACGCTAGATGCGCTGAAACCTTTTACGCATGCGCGGAGCGAGCTTTGTCGACCAGTCACAACGCTCGCTGGCACGTATGCGCCCCAGGCTTCGTTAAATGTTAAACTTGCTTTGTCAGTTGACTACCTATGTCATAAGTCGATTTTTGACCAGTTTATTACTTCTAACATGGATCCGTGGCTGAAGTCGGGATCATTGAACAAGGGTCAGTTTCTCCATCGCCTTCACAACAAGGGAAGTTTCCAGTTGAAATGAATGAGGACGGAGGACGACCAAAGGAAGAACAATTACAAGAAGCGCCGCCAAAGACTATTGATACTGGTGGGGGGCGTGACGGTGCGGTTGGGTGGGGTGGGGTGGGGTGGGGGGGGGTGTCATTGGAAAAATGGCACTTGCATTAAGAAGCTTTCAGTTCAGTTCCCATGGGTTTCGTTCTGAATTTTAAAGTTACTATGCTCTTGACTGACTAGGGGTCCGCCATGTATTTTCAACTGTAGAAGAGGTCCGGCAGCTGAAAAGGTTGGGAAGCGCTGGGTTAAGGAATCGTGGGTGGGAGCGGGGATTACTGCTGGTGTGGCAACCTTTCCGTAATCAGAGTGACTGGACTGAGTTTTTAACCTGTGTTCTGCCAAACGCAAGCCAGTCGTTTAAGGCACGGTGCAGCAGCGAGTAGACGCTGTTTCAAAATAGTGGGCGCGAACCGTTTAGCCTCTTGCTTGCTTACATAAAGAGCTGGACGGACTCCTATCGAGAAGAGCGGGCAGGAAGCGGCGCACGCTCTGAGTGGTGCTCGCGAGCCGCGGGTTTTTATGCCCGCCGCGCGCCTGACGTCAGCAGCGGCGTCGGAGGTGCCGAGTGGGAGCATCTGCCGTAAAGGGCTGCCACCCCACCCCAACCCACCCCTGCACCGCGCTCTCCAGCACTGCTTTTACTGCGAGAAGGGGCCGGCCGGAGCGCGGGACGGTCAGCGCATCTGCGGAAATGAGACGGCGCCAGGAGGGGCGCATATTTCTGAGAACGACCGTTTCTGATACGTCGCACTCAACACTGGCTGCGCGGCAAGTTCGCGCGAAGGAAGCGAGACAGGCCTGCGCCTACACGCCTGCGCCGTCTGCAGCTCATACAAAACAAAGTACTCAAATATATACGAAGACAGTAACTCGTTCTCGAAAGAACAGTTACTGTTGATGACCGTGCAGCTTTTCCCCGGAATAAATGATGACTAACTGAAAACCTCAGCTGCCGACAGGTGTTGTTGATATTACTCGATGTGCACAGCTGAAAATGTGTGCACCGACCGGGAATCAGACCCGGGATCTCCTGGTTACATGGAGATCCCGGGTTCGAGTCCCGGTCGGGGCACAGATTTTCAGCTGTCCACATCGAGGAATATCAACAACACCTGTAGGCAGATGAGGTTTTCAGTTAGTCATCATTTATTCCAGGGAAAAGCTGCACGGTCATCAATAGTAACTGTCCTTTCGAGAACGAGTTACTGTCTTCGTATATATATAGTTGAAGGCTACCCAGTCATTGACCTTCGTCTGTGCGGATGCGCACAGGTTAGCCAAACTCTTACGGGAATCGCCAAAGCGTGCGCGAGTAATGAGTGGGTGGGCAAATGTCTATAAGGTACAATACAAATGTAGAACTGTGGACAGTTGGGAATGTGAGTCTCACGGGAAGCGTGCAAGGGAGAAGTCCCTGCAGTCGCGCTATTCATCTGTGTCCTCGGTGGCTCAGATGGATAGAGCGTCTGCCATGTAAGCAGGAGATCCCGGGTTCGAGTCCCAGTCGGGGCACACATTTTCAGCTGTTCATATCGAGGAATATCAACAACACCTGTCGGCAGATGAGGTTTTCAGTCATCATTTATTCCAGGGAAAAGCTGCACGGTCATCAATAGTAACTGTCCTTTCGAGAACGAGTTACTGTCTTCGTATATATATAGTTGAAGGCTACCCAGCCATTGACCTTCGTCTGTGCGAATGCGCACAGGTTGCCCAAACTCTTACGGGAATCGCCAAAGCGTGCGCGAGTAATGAGTGTGTGGGCAAATGTCTATAAGGTACAATACATATGTAGAATTGTGGACAGTTGGAATGTGAGTCTCACGGGAAGCGTGCCAGGGATAAGTCCCTGCAGTCGCGCTATTCATCTGTGTCCTCGGTAGCTCAGATGGATAGAGCGTCTGCCATGTAGGCAGGAGATCCCAGGTTCGAGTCCCGGTCGGGGCACAGTCTCAGCTGTCCACATCGAGGAATATCAACAACACCTGTAGGCAGCTGAGGTTTTCAGTTAGTCATCATTTAAAGTACTCAAAATCATAAGCAATGCTCCACGATACACGCGTATCGCGGACCTTCACCGTGAATACCGACTTGAGACTCTCACAGAGGTAATCCACAAACTCACCACGAGACTATATAGAAACTCCAGACATTCGCAGATCCCGTTTATTCTGAATCTGGGGAACTACGACCACAACCATAGATGGAAACACAAAGGACCAAAAGACATACTTGTAAGGACCTAACATCTATGGCCAAGCACACGCAAACACAACGGTACAGGTGAGCCCCTGTTAAACAGACGCCATTACTGGATATCCAGCTGGAACACACTGCCGAATAACTGGCACTACGCAGGGAAGCTGTACCGTACACTGCATGCAGACAAGCTCCACACATCCCCCACACAGTGAGGTGATCTATGACCGATCTCCTACTGCTGTATAACGATCTTGATTGTTCCAGGGATGTAGCGGCTGCAGCAACTGGGATACATCGCCATCGCTTGCCACGGTAATGATGCATGATACCCACACTAACAAATCCAACCTTGCATGACCTATCGCAGTTAGTAAGCCACTATTGCTCTTACTACCCATCCCACTGTCGCAGAGGTTTTTTTCCCACGGCACGAGCCTTGGCACTTTTTTCCCTCTGCTCTTCAAATCGCTACCCTCACTCGCGTTTCGTCTACTATCTATCACCTGATGGACCGTGTTAATGCGTAGCCTTACCCAGACGCACGGACAACATCACAGCCCAGCATCCTGTGATCCACTTACTAGATAACTAACGTGTTGACGGAGGTAACAGTAGGCCTTTTGGTTTGGTCACCACGTTGGTGCGGGCGTGGAGGGGCCCAATCTCTATATAAATAAGGCATAAATGTTTGGCCGTCTCCGAGGGGCAGAGTTTTCTTTCGGAGTAAATTCCTGTTTCTTACGAATCTGATGCTTCTAACGCGACTGAAGTCGAGAATTTTTAGCATGTGGAAGACCATTACTTTTGCACCGACCTGCCGGAGTGTCGTTTATAGGCGGTTTTATACGCTTGTTTAGGTAAATGCAGGTTCAAATGACCGGCCGGAGTGGCCGTGCGGTTCTAGGCGCTACAGTCTGGAGCCGAGCGACCGTTACGGTCGCAGGTTCGAATCCTGCTTCGGGAATGGATGTGTGTGATGTCCTTAGATTAGTAGGTTTAATTAGTTCTAAGTTCTAGGCGACTGATGACCTCAGAAGTTAAGTTAAGTGTGCTCAGAGCCATTTGAACCAGGTTCAAGTGGTTCAAATGGCTCTGAGCACTATGCGACTTAACATCTGAGGTCATCAGTCCCCTATAACTTACAACTACCTAAACCCAACTAACCTAAGGACATTACACACATCCATGCCCGAGGCAGGATTCGAACCTGCGACCGTAGCGGTCGCGCTGTTCCAAACTAAAGCGCCTAGAACCGCTCGGCCACACCGGCGGCTAAATGCAGGTCTGCACTCTAGTTTCCACCTCATAAAACGCTGTACACAAACTGCTAAAACGCGTTTACACACAGAACAAAGTTTACACAATACAAACGGTGCACACGTTAGCACTATGGTGACAGGAAGGACATCCAGTTAGACAAAATACGAGGATGAGTCAAGTGAAAACCTTAAATTTGTAATAACAAACCGAAATTTCGCACCGTTATCCTGTAAGTTGGTAAGCGTGCTACAAACAGCGTGCAGAATGGCCTGTGGGTGGTAGCATAGTGCAGATACACACATACCGTCGCAGTATCAGTATAAAGATGGCCGCCCCACTTGCGAGTTGCACCAGGGAAGAACAGTGTTCTGTTATTCGGTTGTTGCGTAGTGAAGGTGTGAAACTTACTGAAATTCATTGGCGAATGAAGGTTCAGTACGGTGATGCATGTTTGTCACAGCAGCAAGTCTACGAATGGAGTAGAAAGTTCGCAAATGGTGTGACTTCAGTGGAAGATGCTTCTCGTCCAGGTCAGCCACAACGAGTTGTGAATCCACAGAACATTGCAGCAATTGAAGCCATAGTGAAGGAAAACCGCCGAGTGACACTGAATGACATCGCATCATGTTTACAGATTAGTCATGGGTCAGCACACCACAGTGTGCATGAAGTGCTCCAGTTTCACAAAGTGTCTGCAAGATGGGTGCCATGGCAGCTGACTCCTGAAATGAGAGTCCTTGTGAAGGACTTCTTCGGCGCTTTGAACGAGAAGGTGATGGCTTCCTTGCAAGGATCGTTACTGGGGACGAAACCTGGGTTGACTTCCACCAACCGGAAACGAAGAGAGCGAGCAAGGAATGGCGCCATTCCTCATCACCAAGTGATTTCCATATGCTTGGACCACACAGAGACGTAATGGGAGGAAAGAAGTTCGTTCTGATGAAGAGGTACACCACCCGCTGCATGAGTGGTTGCGCGAACTACCAAAATAATTTTTTTTCTAAAGGTATTTATGCACTTTGTAAGCGCTGGAGGACTTGCATTGAGCGTGGGGGAGATTACGTTGAAAAGTGTTACAGCTTTGTACCACTTCTGCACAATAAATAATATTTAAAAAGTATTTAAGGTTTTCATTTGACTCACCCTCGTAAATTTGACAAATCTTGAACACAGTGGTCACTGTACTAGACAGGATCAGCATGAAGAAGGAGAAGGTTTATACGAAGTGTGCGAGAACAGTAATCACACTGACAATACTGCGAGCGAACTGGCAATGCTCTGCTGTTTTGCTTGTGTAGACCGGTGTGTACATCCGGTCCAGACGCTCACTCCGCGTTTTAGCTCCGTGCGGCCATCACATTATTTCTGAGTGGAGTTGTGTTTTTGTTGTGTGTTACGAAAATGGAACAGGGAATTAGAGCAACGTTACGCCATCACGTTTCGTATTAAACTTGGGAAATCTGCTGGTGTGACGTTTGAAGAGCTGAAACAGACCTATGGAGAATGACTCCTTCACAAGAGCCCAAGTTTTTCACTGGCACAGTTTTGGAATGCCGAGAACGCGTTGAAGATGAACGACGTTCAGGGAGACCAACTTCAAAAACAGACGGAAACGGCGAACGTGTGCAAGATTTTTTGAGATCAGACTGACGTCTAACAGTAAGGACGATGGGTGACCTGTTAAAATTTTTCACCGTACATCACATTTTGAGCAAAGGTTTGCACATACAGAAGGTATGATGCTGCAAAATCCCACAACTGAGCAGGAGGTGGTTCGAAGAACTGTGTGCGTTGATCTTCTAGAGAGAGCTGCCTGTGAACATGAATGATTGAGTTGTGTGATCGCAGGTGATGAATCGTGGATTTTTGAATACGATCCTGAAACAAAGTGGCAAAGTGAGAAGTGACACACTGAGAAAATTCCTCGACTGAAAAAAGCTCGAATGAGCAACTCAAAGCAATACTAATTTCCTACGGAATATCAGACCAGCTGTGTGGCTGGATTGAAGAGTTTTAGCAAACAGAACACAGCAGGTTGTTCTCAATGGAGAGACGTCTACAGACGTCAAAGTAACCTCTGGCGTGCCACAGGGGAGTGTTATGGGACCATTGCTTTTCACAATACATATAAATGACCTAGTAGACACTGTCTGAAGTTCCATGCGGTTTTTCGCGGATGATGCTGTAGTATACAGAGAAGTTGCAGCATTAGAAAATTGCAGCGAAATGCAGGAAGATCTGCAGCGGATAGGCACTTGGTGCAGGTAGTGGCAACTGACCCTTAACATAGACAGATGTAATGTATTGCAAATACATAGAAATAAGGATCCTTTATTGTATGATTATATGATATCGGAACAAACACTGGTAGCAGTTACTTCTGTAAAATATCTGGGAGTATGCGTGCGGAACGATTTGAAGTGGAATGATCAGATAAAAGTAATTGTTGGTAAGGCGGGTGCCAGACTGAGATTAATTGGGAGAGTATTGCTCATCAGTGTGGGATCCGTACCAGGTCGGGTTGACAGAGGAGATAGAGAAGTTTCAAAGAAGAGCGGCGCGTTTCGTCACAGGGTTATTTGGTAAACGTGATAGCGTTACGGAGATGTTTAGCAAACTCAATTAGCAGACTCTGCAAGAGAGGCGCTCTGCATCGCGGTGTAGCTTGCTGTCCAGGTTGCGAGAGGATGCGTTTCTGGATGGGGTGTCGAATATATTGCTTCCCCCTACTTATACGTCCCGAGGAGATCACGAATGTAAAATTAGAGCGATTTGAGCGCGCACGGAGGCTTTCCGGCAGTCGTCCTTCCCACGAACCATACGCGACTGGAACAGGAAAGGGAGGTAATGACAGTGTCACGTAAAGTCCCCTCCGCCACACACCATTGGGTGGCTTGCGGAGTATCAATGTAGATGTAGATGTAGGCACATCAGGAATTTGTTTCTCCAGGGCAAACTGAAAATCAAGTCTTTTATGAAGATGTCACTGAAAGGCTCAGGAGGAGGAGGAATCGAGTGAGACCGGATTTTGTAGACAAGTGGATGCTGCATCATGTCGTGATACAAGACGACTTAGACAGAATTCCCAGTTTGTACTATGAATGGCAGATATCCATAAATGTGGAAAAGTGTAAGTTAACGCGGGATGAGTAGGAAGAACAAACCTGTAATGTTGGGATATAGTATTACTAGTGTCCTGAATGACACAGTCAAGTCGTTTAAATATCTGGGCTAACGTTACAGAGCGATATGAGGTGGAAAGAGCGTGTGGGAACTGTGGTAAGGAAGGTGAACGGTTGTCTTTTGGTTTATTGGGAGAATTTTAGGAAAGGAAGCCGCATATAGGACGCCTGGTCCAACCTATTCTTGAGTACTGCTCGATTGTTTGGGTTCCGTGGCAGGACGAATTGAAGAAAGACACTGAAGCAATTCAGAGGCGGGTTCCTTGATTTGTAACTGGTAGGTTCGAACAACACGTATAAGTGTTACGGAAATGCTTCGGGAACTGAAATGGGAATCCCTGGAGGGAAAGCGACGTTCTTTTCGAGGAACACACAAAATTTATAGAACCGGCATCTGAAGCTGACTGCAGAACGATTCAACTACCGCCATCGTACATTGCACGTAAGGACCACGAAGATGAGATAGAGGAATTAGGGCCCATACGGAGGCATATAGACAGTTGTTTTTCCCTCTGTCTATTTGGGAGTGGAACAGGAAAGGAAATGACCATTCGTGGTACAGGGTACCCTCCGCCATGCACCGTACGGTGGCTTGCGGATTATCTATGTAGATCTAGATATAGTTCATGAATCAATTTCCTATGTTTCTTTGTTTCGAAACCGAATTCAAAAAGACAAATTGATCTAGATATTTGTATATGATTTGGAGATTCTTCATAATGGAGAAGGATAAATCGACACACGATTTTTTTTCTTACTTTGAAGTAAGTGTTTTCACTCAGATCCCGTTCCTTCAGTGTTGTGTTTCGTACACCAAGTTCTAATTCTTATGTTAGTTTACTGTTCCTTTAGCATTTAAAAGGAATTTTAAAACCGTGAAAAAAGATATGCTAAACAAATATTTGTCCAGTACGTGCATTTATGCTGTTAGCAACGAATTATAACATCTGCAATGCAGGCTCTGGAATCACTAAGCGTTGTCAAAATTTATGACTCTCTGGCTTAGTCCGTAATTTATTTAACGTTGCGTATCCCAGCAGTAGCGCCCGTCGCATTAGGTTTTAAAAGCCCAATGCAGCAGCAATAAAAAGTAATTTTTTTATTAGAAAAAATGAATGTTTCAATGGAGCAGCGCTGTATGGACAGACGTAAAGCTATTAAATCGTCTGCACGCTCAGTAATATTTGGTGACTTTTTTTTTTAAACCGAATTCGTGAAGAGTGATTCTCGCGAAAATTCACGCCAGTGCAAGGGTAAAGGAAGGAGTGTCGTAAAGCAATGACACTACAGCAAAGACAACACCCAGTATTTTCAACGAGGACTCTCGACTCACATCTGCCGAGAATTTAGGCGAAGGCAAACGGCAGGCGGGGCGTGTTTGATGTAAAAGTGGCGCCCCAGCCAGCCAGGGGATGTTTTCATTAGCAAACCTTCCGCCACGCCGCCTTCTAGCAATTACATGTTGCTCAGAGTCTCTCTCTCTCTCTCTCTCTCTCTCTCTCTCTCTCTGTCTCTCTTTATCTCTTCGTCGCTCCTCCTACAGGCAACGCCACTGACAAGCAGGGACTCAGGCCTAATTTCTTTATTCCCAGCCTTCCTGTTACGGCACCGTGCTAGCGAGGGAGGACAAATTGTAAAAGGCGGATTAAAGAGAAGAGAAACATCACGACACGCAAAATCAGTAGTTTCTGAAGGCGATAAAAGCATTATCCTCGAGCCGATCACCGAAAAATTAATAGCTGATGTTTTTATCAAAATTATACAGACGGAGGTATAATAAAGGGAGTTGTCATGGCATTATAAACTTGAAGCTGACGTCTGCCATGTTATTTGTCCCAAAAATTTGCTTCTGGTGGAAGTGTTTTGGCAGCTTTCATTTGAAAGTGGATTCTTCAAAGCGATTCTTTGTTTTACTTTGGTTACGCTGTTACTTTTACTGTCGTGCTTTTATTTCTGTCATTAGAATTCCCGTCAGTCCAACACGATAAGCTCTCTGTGTGACAGCTGTGAGAAGGAAAATTTGGAAACCGACCAAACAAATCAAAACATGCTCTCAGCATTTTCGGGAAGAGGACATAGGTCGAATATTACTTTCGTCAACCAGTATTAAGGGATATTCTGGTTTACGAAAGCAGCCTTTCCTCATCACATACTTCTCTCTTGGTTATTTTAAACGAATAATGGAAAGGAAGTTGTACCGATGAGGGCAGCTGCGTCGTACTACTGGTTCAGATATGAATTTAAGACCAAAGGAGTCTCAAAATTCCTTCCTGACTGTGTTATTCATGGAATCACTGCAAGATTTACTTTGTAAAACACCTGTTGTGGGCACGTGACAGAAATTAAGAACAAGAAGCAATCGTAAACAGTAGTCTGCTAATGTCTTGGGACATCTAACATGGTAACGGCGAATTCAAAGCAGTTTTATACTCAAAAGAGGAAATTACACCTACTATGATATGTAGTCTGAAGAAAAGTGAGAAGTTCATATATGTGCATACATATTATAAGTTAAACGGGCAAAACCTGGTAAAACGTTTGGTTAATCATTTTTGTCATAACAGTGATTATCAATTTTGAGGGCATGGGTATCACTAACCTAACATATTTTGCATATTTTCCTTCAAGCCCGCATCTCGTGGTCGTGCGGTAGCGTTCTCGCTTCCCACGCCCGGGTTCCCGGGTTCGATTCCCGGCGGGGTCAGGGATTTTCTCTGCCTCGTGATGGCTGGGTGTTGTGTGCTGTCCTTAGGTTAGTTAGGTTTAAGTCGTTCTAAGTTCTAGGGGACTGATGACCGTAGATGTTAAGTCCCATAGTGCTCAGAGCCATTTGAACCATTTTGAACCATTTTCCTTCAGTAATGTTCTATAAGATAAAATTCTCCTGTTACATTTGCAGTTCTCGCACGTGCACCTTCTTGGCGCTTGTTTGACAGTTAGGAATATTAATCACAAACATTTCACTACATTTATTCTTATGAAATTTACTGTCAACCATCTACTGCAGTTTGAGAGTAGCACAGATATTCACCAATGCAATATCAGAAGAAAAAAAATGATCTCCACTTTCCTTTTTCACAGGTAGGAATGCAATACTCCGATGTGAAATTAATTTTTGAAATTCTTATCACCGTGAGACCTTTCACTTTACGTTCACAGCAGTAATCATTTTGCTTAACGAGCCTTTTGATAAGCCTTTTCTGTAGCGATAATTGTCATGAGTACTTTTTACCATGAGATCGTATTTACACAACATTTCAGGTAATGTTCGGGTCACCTTAAAATGATCCTTTGATCGAAACTACTCTCGGCAATAAGGTTGGTTGTTTGGTTGACTTGTGGAGGGGACCAAACAGCGAGGTCATCGGTCCCATCGCATCAGAGAAGGATGGGGAATGAAGTCGGCAGTGCCGTTTGAAAGGAACCATTCCGGCAATTGCCTTAAGGGATTTAGGGAAATCATGAAAAACCTAAACCACAATGGCCAGACGCGGGCTCGAACCGTCATCCTCCAGTCTGCTAACCACTGTGCCACCTCGCTTGGTAGCCAATAAGGAATTTATCCTTGTGCATCCTGTATGGTGACTAGTAGTTCTGCAAAAATCACAGATCTGAAATAAATTTCTGGAGTTTTGAGTACACAAGTTTGTAAGGTGGTAGAATAAATGAACGTCAGTTTCGCACCTTACATGACAGCTTTATACATCGCAACAGGAAGGTGAATATGATACGTAACTTAATTCGGCAGTAATGAGCAAATTTGCCTATCAGTTGTTGTTGTTGTTGTTGTTGTTGTTGTTGTTGTGGTCTTCAGTCCTGAGACTGGTTTGATGCAGCTCTCCATGCTACTCTATCCTGTGCAAGCTTCTTCATCTCCCAGTACCTACTGCAACCTACATCCTTCTGAATCTGCTTAGTGTATTCATCTCTTGGTCTCCCCCTACGATTTTTACCCTCCACGCTGCCCTCCAATACTAAATTGGTGATCCCTTGATGCCTCAGAACATGTCCTACCAACCGATCCCTTCTTCTGGTCAAGTTGTGCCACAAACTTCTCTTCTCCCCAATCCTATTCAATACTTCCTCATTAGTTACGTGATCTACCCATCTAATCTTCAGCATTCTTCTGTAGCACCACATTTCAAAAGCTTCTATTCTCTTCTTGTCCAAACTATTTACCGTCCATGTTTCACTTCCATACATGGCTACACTCCATACAAATACTTTCAGAAACGACTTCCTGACACTTAAATCTATACTCGATGTTAACAAATTCCTCTTCTTCAGAAACGCTTTCCTTGCCATTGCCAGTCTACATTTAATATCCTCTCTACTTCGACCATCATCAGTTATTTTGCTCCCCAAATAGCAAAACTCCTTTACTACTTTAAGTGTCTCATTTTCTAATCTAATTCCCTCAGCATCACCCGACTTAATTCGACTACATTTCATTATCCTCGTTTTGCTTTTGTTGATTTTCATCTTATATCCTCCTTTCAAGACACTGTCCATTTCGTGCAATTGCTCTGCCAAGTCCTTTGCTGTCTCTGACAGAATTACAATGTCATCAGCGAACCTCAATGTTTTTATTTCTTCTCCATGGATTTTAATACCTATTCTGAATTTTTCTTTTGTTTCCTTTACTGCTTGCTCAATATACAGATTGAACAACATCGGGGAAAGGCTACAACACTGTCTCACTCCCTTCCCAACCGCTTCTTCCGTTTCATGCCCCTCGACTCTTATAACTGCCATCTGGTTTCTGTACAAATTGTATATAGCCTTTCGCTCCCTGTATTTTACCCCTGCCACCTTTAGAATTTGAAATAGAGTATTCCAGTCAACGTTGTCAAAAGCTTTCTCTAAGTCTACAAATGCTAGAAACGTAGGTTTGCCTTTCCTTAATCTTTCTTCTAAGATAAGTCGTAAGGTCAGTATTGCCGCAGGTGTTCCAGTATTTCTACGGAATCCAAACTGATCTTGCCTATCAGTATGTAATGCAAAAAGGGATGATGCTCAATCGACACTAATTAACACACAGTTCCTATAATTCACGTTTGGGCAGAAGGTGAAATAAACACTGTATACTTGATTGCCATCCTAAATACAATACAGAACTTTGAACTGGAGCCGGCGATTTTCGCAGTACTGACCAACATCATTACGTAAGCGTCAGCACAATTTTTTAAAGAAACTTCTAGTTAAACTTTAATATTGTCTTGTTTAGGATAATTTAACCCTCTGAGAGTTAATATTTAATATTGTTGTGTTTAGGATTATTTCAATTTTTGATGTTGACGAGATGCGTTATCCTGACAACTGTTTTTTGTTGTCACATTGAAAACTGTGTAAAAGGGTGTATTTTTGTGCTAATATTGCGACATTAAACATGTCATTTCAACTTACACAGTCGTCTTCAATCCTAGAATAACTAAACCAAAAATACTGCACCTTACAAGTGGAATAAATGAAAACTTCATCTCTAGCGTACTCTAGACTTGACAGTAAGTAGGTGACGCGCAAATAGCTTTATGACCCTGCTGCTTGCTAAACCTCTGAGAATGGTTCTCTGGGACAATCTTCTCCGACTGCTTGGTTCTCCCTTTTTCCGCCTCTGGCTCAGGTCTTTCAGAGGCGGACCCAGTAACGTCTCGCTTCTACAAGTCACCTCGCTGCTCTGTCGAAGTTTTCAGGACTCTCGGGAACTCTAGTTTTTCTATTCCCACCCACCAACGAGCCGACCGTCAGTAAAAAGGTCTGCAGCAAAGTTCCTCTCTGATCTTTACTACAGCGAACCGGTGTGTCTCTTGTGAAACTTTATCCATTACAACACAAAGGCAGCTCCTACGATTATGCTTTTATGTGTACATTTTTATTAGAGGATTTCTGCATATAATACACTGATTACCCTGCCATTTCCGGTAACATTGCTCTCTCATTATCGAAAATCGAAGACATTGCACGTTTCTGTTTTTCTGAGCTCCTAAGTTATTTAATGAAATATTTCTTCACCGCTACACAAATCAATGTTCGCAAATCTATATTTATTATCAAAAAATACCTACGACAAAGTCTTCCCTCATATGTGATCACACTAATCACCGGAGGATAAAGAAAAACACTTGCCGTCCAGTAGCTTACAATTATAATCGTGTAGTCTGCCGAATATGTGCCATCTGATGATAAGGTACCGTACTACAAAGTTAGGCACTGTCAACTAAGAGTTGCCAATGGAAGACTGAGATCAACGTAGCCAGTTAAAATGCAATACGGGTCTTAGTGCACGTACACTGGTGTCTGGGAATCGATGTTCTACTGTTACGAGTGCGACTATTTTTCCGTAAGAGATGCAGATATACAAGGTTTATCAAAAAGAATCATCCGATTTTTTTTTAAATTATAACTATTATATTATTTGAGATATGTGGGTGACAATATACTGTTGGAAAGAAACAACTGTCGAGTTTTACATGGTTACCGCTAGGGAACAGCAGTATGCGCCAACTTCAATTCTAGTAAAAATGGTGTCGGGACAATAGAAATCGTTTGGTGTTCTGTGTTTAGCGCAGTGCGGGTCTGTAATAACTGTTCAGCGTAACTTTCGTACTATGTATGATGTGAATCCTCCTACAGCACAGAGCATTAGACGATGGCACGAACATTTCCGAGAAACAGGTTGTTTGTGTAAAGGCAAATCGCCGGGCCATCCCCAAGTGTCTGACACAGATGCCGAACACATCCACCATAGTTTCATAAGGAGAACTCAGAAATCCATTCACCGTGCAACTCGACAGATCACTATGCCCCCGATGTCCGTCTGGCGTGTGTTGCGTCACGCTTACACATGAAACCACACAAAATTCAGCTACTGCAAGCTTTTCGTGAAAGTGACAAAAAACAAGTTCTGTAATTTCGTTCTTGGCAAGATGATGTCAGTTTCCTTCCACGCTTAGTGTGTAGTGACGAAGCAACATTCCATTTAAATGGAAAGGTGAACAGTCATAAGGTGAGAATATGGGGTACAGGATAACTACACGAATTTGTACAACATGAGAGGTACTCTCCAAAATTTAACGTGTTGTGTGGTTTCACGCGAAAAGTGTATGATCCATTTTCTTTGCCGAGAACACTGTTAATGGAAGCACATATCTCAATGCGCTTGAGAACTTTCTTTTTCCACAGTTGGAGACTAATTCGAACGACTTCATTTACCAACATGATAGGTCATCGCCAAACTGGCATCTGGAAGTGCGGGAATTTTTATATCAAAGGATTACTGGACGATGGAATGGTCGCACTGGACCAAATGATTCAGCCTTAGATTACTTGTCTCCAAGGTCACCAGACCTGACTGTGTGATTATTTCTTGTGGGGGTTTATAAAAGACCCTGTTTATGAGCCTCCGTACCAAGAACAATGAAGGAACTGAAACATCGCGTAACAGCAGCTGTGGAAGCTATAACTCAAGGCATGCTCGCTGCAGTGTGGGAACAATCTGTATACCACATTGACATATGCCGTGCATCTCAAGGTGGGGGAGGGGGCATCTCGAACACTTATGAAAAGGTTTGGAAAAAACCTTTCTGAGTTTCCCTTTCGTCATAAAACAAAATTCTTCGTATATGTTTCTTAGTTTCAGAAATACAGACGTGCCGATACACACTGTATTCTCAACATACGACAGAAATTATAACTTAAATTTTTTATTTTATAAGCTTGGTAAGAATTAAAGGAGTGACACTTATCGTCTTTTTTGTCACTAAAACGCTGAGATATAGACGACCCGAGAAAACTATACAAGTACCATGTGGCTGCGAAGGAGGGACACTTGAAAGGGACAGAAGGGAATCAACGACTTCTGAATTACGCGGCTACGTTTTAATTATGCGACATCGGTGGTGTGACGATTCTGTGATTGTAAAAAAGAAAGATGTACACGGTGAAAAGTTGTTTTCGAGATTGCTATGATGTGCCTTGTAATTTGTGCTAGACTGCAACGAGCTATTTTTAATTTTCCAGATTGCATACAACTATTTAGAAGAATTTCGTTTATAGAGAAATGACTATGGGATTTTGAGTTTTCTGTGACAACGAATGTAAGTAATTTCGAGTCTATGCCCCACAATGCACTTATGAGCGGCAATCTATGACTTTCTTTCCGGACAGCAGCGTAGCTTGTCATTTTTAACGCACCGGTAAAAGTGAAGAAAAACCAACTTCAAAAAATTCGACTGGAATGAAATGTTTTGGCAGTGAGGGTACAGTATTCTTATGGCATTATAATAAAAAGTATGCTAGCACGACGCTTTCTACAAAAACAGGTATTCGTATGCTTTTCTACATATTTCTTGAAGTGGTTGCAATCACATTTAAACTTTAACATATTTTTTTACATTTATTGGGAGCAAACTGCTTCTGTTCTGCACCATCTCTTACATATTACGGGAAAGTCAGACAATTCCCGTGAAACATTAATCAGAAAAGATCTTAGCTTAACTGATCATTTCAGGTTGACATTTATGATCTCTAGCAGGAAACTAACTTTATCTCGGGTGTAGGCAACCGAATTATTGATTCCAGTATGGTTTATTTAAACTAGTACTTAACTGAAATAAGAAATTTGACTCACTGTAAAGTTATTACTGACCTAGTATCATTACAGTGATTCTGGAGAGCACACTTGTAAATTAAAAGATTAACTGAAGCTAGATGGCCACCATCGATACTATACACATCAAAAAAGTTTTGCATCACCTCGGTTCCGAGAGTTACGGAACCTGTACATAAAATTGGAATATAGATCAACATAAATATCATTTTATTGCTCATGAAAACCACATGTTGCATGTTGTACGACCATACAGCGAGACCTTCAGACGCGGTTTTCCAGATTGCTGTACACACCCGTACCTCTAATGTCCAGTAGCACGTCCTCTTGCATTGAAACATGCCTGTATTCGCCATGGCATACTATCCACAAGTTCATCAAGGCACTGGTCGTCCAGATTGTCCTTCTCCTCAACGGCGATTCGGCGTAGATCCCTAAGAGTAGTTGGTGGGTCACGTCGTCCATAAACAGCCTTTTTCAATCCATCCCAGGCATGTTCGACAGGGTTCATGTCGGGAGAAAATGCTGGCCACTAGCCGAGCGATGTCGTTATCCTGAATGAAGTCATTCACAAGATGTGCACGATGGGGCGCGAATTGTCGTCCATGAAGACGAATGGCTAACCAATATGCTGTCGATATGGTTGCACTATCTGTCGGAGGATGGCATTCACGTATCGTACAGCCGTTACGGTGACTTCCATGACCACCAGCCGCGTACGTAGGCCCCACATAATGCCACGCCAAAACAGCAGGGAACCTCCACCTTGCTGCAGTCGCTGGACAGTACGTCTAAGGCTTTTATCCTGACCGGATTGCCTCCAAACACGTCTCCGACGATTGTCTGGTTGAAGGCATAAGCGGCATTCATTAGTGAAGAGAACGTGATTCCAAGCCTGAGCGGTCTATTCGGCATGTTGTTGGCCCATCTGTACCGCGCTGCATGGTGTCGTGGTTGCAAGGATGGGCCTCACCATGGACGTCGGGAGTGAAGTTGCGCATCATGCCGCCTATTGTGCACAGTTTGAGCCGTAACACGACGTCCTGTGGCTGCACGAAAAGCATTATTCAACATGGTGGTGTTGCTGCCAGGGTTCCTCCGAGCCGTAATCCGCAGGTAGCGGTCATCCACTGCAGTAGTAGTCCTTGGGCGGCCTGAGTGAGAGGTGTCATCAACAGTTCGTGTCTCTCTGTATCTCCTCCATGTCCGAAAAATATCGCTTTGGTTCACTGCGGGACGACTGGACACATCCCTTCTTGAGAGCCCTTCCTGGCACAAGGTAACAATGCGGACGCGATCCAACACGGTATTGACCGTCTACGCATGGTTAATCTACAGACAACACTAAGCGTCTACCTCCTTCGTGGTGGAATAACTGGAATTCATCGGCTGTCGGATCCCCCCGTCTAATAGGCGCCGCTCATGCATGGTTGTTTACTCTTTGGGCGGGTTTAGTGACATCTCTCAACAGTCAAAGGGACTGTGTCTGTGACACAATATCCACAGTCAACGTCTATGTTCAGGAGTTCTGGGAACAGGAGTGATAGGAAACGTTTTTTGATGTGTGTAGAATTAAATTAGCGTTCCCTCTTACCCAATTTTAGTGTTGTAGATTTAGAGAGTAAGATGTCTTAATCCACACCAAGTTAACTGGAAGCGTCAACATTATCAGCAGTAGTTTTTCGAAGAACTTAAGAGGTTGGAGGAAGAAAGCGCTAACCCTCAGTTTAGTTCGGACAACAATGATCACTTTACTTGTCTCATTTTAGATTTCATTACATGCTAGCAACATGAAGTTCCATATGCATCACTAGAAAACGTTTTCTGATTTATGAATTGTGACTGTCTTCTTGTATTTATGTTCACATTTTTGAATCCAAGCGCACGAATAACCCGAAAAACCTCGAAAAACGCTCATGTAGGTTAGCACTTTCTTCATTGAGTCCTTTAATTAGAAGAAATAGTTTGCTCTGTTGCAAGACGTACCTAGAACAACGGGTCATTTAAACGTCGCTGCCCTTTCGTTCCTTACTGAAATTAACTTTTCTAAAATCTTCCAGGTTATTTTATGTTATGTTATGTTAACCGGGGACCTAGAAACAACGGAGAGGCTCCGCCCCCGCGCAGCCGCAGTGGTCCGCAACGCCATGACGACTACCGCAGTCCACTGCCGCCCCACACCGAACCCAGGGTTATTGTGCGGTTCGGCCCCCGGTGGACCCCACAGGGAACGTCGCACACAGACGAGTGTAGCCCCTATGTTTGCGTGGCAGAGTAATGGTGGTGTACGCGTACGTGGAGAACTTGTTTGCGCAGCAATCGCCGACATAGTCTAGCTGAGTCGGAATAATGGGCACCAGCCCGCATTCGCCGAGGCAGATGGAAAACCGCCTAAAAACCATCCACAGACGGGCCGGCTCACCGGATCTCGACACTAATCCGCCGGGCGGATTCGTGCCGAGGACCGGCGCTCCTTCCTGCCCGGAAAGCAGTGCGTTAGACAGCACGGCCAACCGGGCGGGCATCTTCTAGGTTACTCAAGACCTTTCTTGTTTTCCCATCGACTCTAGGCTCGGTGAAATCCAGTCCATCGCCTCGGAAGTCTTAAGAACAGTCCTATGAGTCGCTTGGAACTCCTGAGGCGGACAGTATAAGGAATGTCGCTCTCATAACCGAGGGCGGAGAAGTTATTGAAATGTCGTGTTCTGCAACCTAAATTTAAATGTTCTCTCGTATGTGTTTCTTAAATTCCGGACAATCTGCGAACATCTATTATGTTTTTAAGTTATTTCATTAGTTGTCGCATTAATTAATTTGATGATAACTGCTACGCTTCAACTCGAAGTGAGGCAGATATATGACTCTATTTCTCACCATAGTCGCCATGTCCCTGTAAACAAGAGTCTGACACCCTAACTATCGTTCAGTTATTCGACAACATAAATCCGCTCCTTCCTCACGTAACCATTCCATAACCGCTGGGTCAACGTCCTGAGTGTTGGAAAATTCATTTCCTACCAGATGTTCTTTCTGTTTGCCGAAAAGATGGATATCGCTTAGTGGATGATGTGGACTTTCAAATGAGCATCTACCCACGTCCGTGCAGCTTGCAAGATATTTTTGGCGCCATTCACCACGGCTGCAAGCGACATTGCATTTCGTCCATGTTCCGGCCGAATTTCAAGGTGAATCTGTGCGCAGTTCCTAAGTGTTGCCCCAAGAATCGTAATCTACCACGTACTTCAACCTGGGAGTACTTTTTCGAACAATGAAGATATTCATAGGCACTTCCAGAATGTCTACGAAAACCTGGCAGTGACCGAAACGACGGTGATTGGTTCGGAGAGGCGTGTTGGAACGTGCGGACACACTCATTCGTTGTGATCGACTAACCACAATCAACTCGTTGCTCAACTGGGTGCCTTTGTTGGTAGTGCTGACACACGCAAGAGCAGCTCACAAAACTTCAACCAACCCATTTGCCATTTAAAACTCGCGCATAGTGATGCACTTATCCGCACTGCAGCAGAACTGTCTCCGGAGGAAACCTGGAACTTACAGTATCTTCTGATACAGTGACACTGTCGTTGGGCAATGGTCTCAGCGTGCCCTTACGTAGTTATCACAGAAGCTTGTAGCTGTGTAAATCTGCATGTACGAGGTCGTTCAATATGGAATGCAATACTATTTTCTGAAAGTAGGTTGGTATTAATGAGGATTCCAATACACCATATTATTCCCCACTCTTTGGGCTACAAAACGCTATTTTTAAACATTATTTCTGCTCAATGTGACGGCCTTACGCCACCATACTGTGAGAGCCTGTATGCCCGCATGGAACCACTCTACTGATCGACGTCGGAGCCAACGTCTCGTTGCATTAATAACCTCCTCATCATGCAAGTACTGTTTCCCGCAAAGTACATCCATCATTGGGCCAAACAGAAGGAAGTCGGAAGGCCCGGCTCTGAGCACTATGGGGCTCAACATCTGAGGTCATCAGTCCCCTAGAACTTAGAACCACTTAAACCTAACTAACCTAAGGACATCACACACACCCATGCCCGAGGCAGGATTCGAACCTGCGACCGTAGCAGTCCCGCGGTTCCGGACTGCAGCGCCGGAACCGCTAGACCACAGCGGCCGGCGAAGTCGGAAGGTATAAGAACCGGTCAGTAGTGTGGTTGACGAAGGACAGTCCAATGAAGTTTTGCAAGCTCTTCTCTGGTGTGTCAGCAATACCAAACAGAAACGACCAGTTGAGCAGGGAGGCGTTTGATTGCGATCTGTCGATCACCTCGAACTAGAATGTCTGCAGCCGCGCGGGATTAGCCGAGCGGCATAAGGCGCTGCAGTCATGGACTGTGCGGCTGGTCCCGGGGGAGGTTCGAGTCCTCCTTCGGGCATGGGTGTGTGTGATTGTCCTTAGGATAATTTAGGTTAAGCAGTGTGTACGCTTAGGGACTGATGTCCTTAGCAGTTAAGTCCCATAAGATTTCACACACATTTGAACATTTTTCTTCAGAATGTCTGCAGGTTCCAACACTGCCTGTGTTTGGTCGGCCAGCACACGGGAGATCGGAGAGGTTTGCGCGACGTTGTTGCGATGGCGACAGACACCTCGCCCAACCAACACCGTGCTTTTGTTCACTGCCAGGTTTTCGTTGACATTCTGGAAGTGCCTATGAATATCTGCATTGCTCTGGTTTTCCACCAAAGAAACTCAATGACAGTTCGCTATTTGGAACCCACCGCCGTTACCGATGTCATTTTGAAGGATACATATAGCGTCTCTACCTATCGAAACTGAACGAAACTATATAGATTGAAGCAGGAATATTCCACCATGTCTCACAACAAATTCCGCAATTTTTCAAACGTGCTTGGCGGAAAGCAGAAACTTGTAGTATTACTTATTGAACGCTCCTCGTACACCAAACTACTATGGTGTGTATGCTGGAAGATGCTCCCCAGTTTGCCCTGTGTTAGGGTTTCTTACCATTCCACCAGAGTATGAAGCGTGGGAAATGACTGTTTGAAGGCCTATGCGTGTGGACACCATCTTTAGAAGAAATAAGGTAAGTAAGCCAACGATCAGCGAACTACCGAGCGCATACTGTAGGGTTTTACCTTCCCAGTTTAGTAAATTTAGCCAACCTGTAGTGCGTATGTGCCTTTCCTTCACGTGTTTAAGCCAACTATTACGCACATTTATACGATCGGGAATGCTAAGTAGCAGCCAGGCTACATGTACATTTAACAATTAAGCGTCAGCAAGGAGCATTAGTGATGAAATCATAGGAGCCAGTGTTGTGCAACCTTAGTAGGGACAAGATCCGACTATTCGGGAGTGGGATCTTATAATCTGAGACAGTGTCCCCAGACAAACTTCCGTCACAATGTTCGCAAACGTTACGTCAGATCCGCCTAGCAACAGCGATCTGAACGTACATTGGCTGAAAGTTTGGATATATATATATATATATATATATATATATATATATATATATATATATATATACAGGGTTATTACAAATGATTGAAGCGATTTCACAGCTCTACAATAACTTTATTATTTGAGATATTTTCACAATGCTTTGCACACACATACATAAACTCAAAAAGTTTTTTTAGGCATTCACAAATGTTCGATATGTGCCCCTTTAGTGATTCGGCAGACATCAAGCCGATAATCAAGTTCCTCCCACACTCGGCGCAGCATGCCCCCATCAATGAGTTCGAAAGCATCGTTGATGCGAGCTCGCAGTTCTGGCACGTTTCTTGGTAGAGGAGGTTTAAACACTGAATCTTTCACATAACCCCACAGAAAGAAATCGCATGGGGTTAAGTCGGGAGAGCGTGGAGGCCATGACATGAATTGCTGATCATGATCTCCACCACGACCGATCCATCGGTTTTCCAATCTCCTGTTTAAGAAATGCCGAACATCATGATGGAAGTGCGGTGGAGCACCATCCTGTTGAAAGATGAAGTCGCCGCTGTGGGTCTCCAGTTGTGGCATGAGCCAATTTTCCGCGGGCTACGCGTGAAACTTGCCCGCACGCGTTCAACCATTTATTCGCTCACTGCAGGCCGACCCGTTGATTTCCCGTTAGAGGCATCCAGAAGCTTTAAACTGCGCATACCATCGCCGAATGGAGTTAGCAGTTGGTGGATCTTTGTTGAACTTCGTCCTGAAGTGTCGTTGCACTGTTATGACTGACTGATGTGAGTACATTTCAAGCACGACATACGCTTTCTCGGCTCCTGTCGCCATTTTGTCTCACTGCGCTCTCGAGCGCTCTGACAGCAGAAACCTGAAGTGCGGCTTCATCCGAACAAAACTTTATGAGTTTTGTACGTATCTGTAGTGTGTCGTGACCGTATGTCAATGAATGGAGCTACAGTGAATTTATGAAATCGCTTCAATCATTTGTAATAGCCCTATATATATATATATGGAATGAGCGAAGTGTCCTTAGTGGGGGGTGGTCTCCCTTGTCAGGGCGAGGCAGTCGCGAGGAGCCACTCAAAACGCACGCACCGTGGCGGCTCTAAAAGTACCGTCGCGAGTACACATTTCAGCAGTTAAAGAAGCTAGAAAGTGAAGTTATTAGTTATAGGAACGACACGTGTCGTGGGCAGTGTCTATCATTATGTAAGGTCAGAAAACGGTGTTAATGTGAGTAAAGGGTCAAATATAACGGCGTAGTCCAGAGCCGCCATATTGCAAATGCTGATTCTGTGACGTGTGTGACAAAGCAATTTCTGTATTAAAATAAGTATAGTAAAAAGATTGTTGACAATTAACGATTGGCATCCCTAAACACTCCAATTCAGCAGGATCACCACCTACATGGAACCTGGTGACTGAACGCTACTACTGTGCGACGAGGGACTTACCGAAGCAGCAAGACACCAGGTTTGTGATACCGCCCAGAGAACTACTTCCTTCTCGCTACAATGCCAATGAGGGTGTTGTAAACCCACTCGTAAATCAGGTACAAATGTATCGCGGCGGAAAAGCTCCACTCTGTTTACAAATCCAAGCATTCCTACACTGCCACCGAGTGAAAATCCAGCACGCTATTACCATCAGGCGTGCCAACCTAGAAGGCTGATGTCGCTTTTTACCAATGATGTATCATATTTGTCTTTTGGCACATTTTGTCATAAATATTTTTTTGGGGAGGTGGCACACTACCATGCGTAAAGTACGATCCAGTGTAATGTACGCTGCCCGCATCTCGTGGTCGTGCGGTAGCGTTCTCGCTTCCCACGCGCGGGTTCCCGGGTTCGATTCCCGGCGGGGTCAGGGATTTTCTCTGCCTCGTGATGGCTGGGTGTTGTGTGATGTCCTTAGGTTAGTTAGGTTTAAGTAGTTCTAAGTTCTAGGGGACTGATGACCATAGATGTTAAGTCCCATAGTGCTCAGAGCCATTTGAACCATTTTTTTTGTAATGTACGTGCCACATTCTGATTAATGGTTCAGCGAGTCTAGAAATTTAAAACCTCGAGAACTTCGTCGCAGCTCGCAGCACACGAGGTTTAAACGGTACGAAAGAAACGAGGAAAGCGCGTGTATTTTTTTCCATCTGGCTCCGAGATTCGTCGAAAAGGACCGGACAAGAAAAAGCGCGCTCATGCATCGTTTTCACGGCCGGCTGCGGTGTTAAAATGCAAATTCCGGGGGCAGTGCGGTGTTTCGCAGCTTTCTGCGGCCGAGAGCTGTCTGGAGCCCCTCGCTCACAACCTCGAATCCCCCAGCGCTCGCGCCCGGCCTCACCGCAGGCGCAATAAAACAGCGCCGAGCGAGCCGCACCTGCGCCTGTGATGATTGCGTAGCCGTGTTCCGGTGGTGGCTTTTAGGGCGCCGTGCTCAAAGCGGGCTGGGATCCTCACTCAGAACGCGCTTCAGCGTGGAGTGTCCTTCCCTCGTGTCTTCGCGCTGGCGGTCCAAGTCTGCGTACCGGAGACTTGTTTCGTGGAACGAGAGCCAAGGTGAGACGGACAGATACGACACCTCTTAGGAAGTAGGAGTTCTTTTTCCTTTTGGTTTCCTCGCCACGAACTCGTCTCCTGTACGAGGTGCATTCAAGTTCTAAGGCCTCCGATTTTTTTTCTCCGGACTGAAAAGAGATAGAAACATGCGCATTGTTTTAGAATGAGGCCGCGTTCATTGTCAATACGTCCCAGATATGGCAGCAACGTACGGCAGATGGAATTTTACCGCCAGCGGCGAGAATGAGAACTGTTTTAAATACTTAAAATGGCGACTTTTCCTTACTTGAACAGCGTGCAATCATTCGTTTTCTGAATTTGCGTGGTGTGAAACCAATTGAAATTCATCGACAGTTGAAGGAGACATGTGGTGATGGAGTTATGGATGTGTCGAAAGTGCGTTCGTGGGTGCGACAGTTTAATGAAGGCAGAACATCGTGTGACAACAAACCGAAACAACCTCAGGCTCGCACAAGCCGGTCTGACGACATGATCGAGAAAGTGGAGAGAATTGTTTTGGGGGATCGCCGAATGACTGTTGAACAGATCGCCTCCAGAGTTGCCATTTCTGTGGGTTCTGTGCAGACAATCCTGCATGACGACTTGAAAGTGCGAAAAGTGTCATCCAGGTGGGTGCCACGAATGCTGACGGACGACCACATGGCTGCCCGTGTGGCATGTTGCCAAGCAATGATGACTCGCAACGACAGCATGAATAGGAGTTTCTTTTCGTCGGTTGTGACAATGGATGTGACGTGGATGCCATTTTTCAGTCCAGAAACAAAGTGCCAGTCAGCTCAATGGAAGCACACAGATTCACCGCCACCAAAAAAATTTCGGGTAACCGCCAGTGCTGAAAAAATGATGTTGTCCATGTTCTGGGACACCGAGGGCGTAATCCTTACCCACTGCGTTCCAAAGGGCACTACGGTAACAGGTGCATCCTACGAAAATGTTTTGAAGAACAAATTCCTTCCTGCACTGTAACAAAAACGTCCGGGAAGGGCTGCGCGTGTGCTGTTTCGCCAAGACAACGCACCCGCACATCGAGCTAACGTTACGCAACAGTTTCTTCGTGATAACAACTTTGAAGTGTTTCCTCATGCTCCCTACTCATCTGACCTGGCTCCTAGTGACTTTTGGCTTTTTCCAACAATGAAAGACACTCTCTGTGGCCGCACATTCACCAGCCGTGCTGCTATTGCCTCAGCGATTTTCCAGTGGTCAAAACAGACTCCTAAAGAAGCCTTCGCCGCTGCCATGGAATCATGGCGTCAGCGTTGTGAGAAATGTGTACGTCTGCAGGGCGGTTACTTCGAGAAGTAACGCCAGTTTCATCGATTTCGGGTGAGTAGTTAATTAAAAAAAATCGGAGGCCTTAGAACTTGAATGCACCTCGTACTAACCTCTTAATTTCAGACTAACACACGTTATCACTTCAATTATTTGTAATTAAAGTTCCAGTATCATTGCTTCAAACTACGACAGCTGTTTCGGAAGACTTCCATTTTCAATCACCTATGTACACAAAGTTTATGAATTACAATATGCCATAGTTGTATAGGAATTTTAGACATAGACATAACGGACACTTTAGACATAATTTTAGACATAACAGGGACTTACAAGTTGGGGGTTGGGGTTGGGCTGTTTTGGGAAGGAGACCACACAGTGAGGTCATCGGCCTCATCGGTTTAAGGAAGGACGGGGAAGGAAGTCGGTCGTGCCCTTTCAAAGGAACCATCCCGGCATTTGCCTGGAGCGATTTATGGAAATCACAGAAAACCTAAATCAGGATGGCCAGACGCGGGATTGAACCGTCGTCCTGCCGAATGCGAGTCCAGTGTGCTAACCACTGCGCCACCTCGATCGGTGGACTTACAAGTAATGAGAATAGAAAATAGTGCATTGAGAATGGTCACCTACTAGCCGAAATCTGGATTTGCGTAACAAAATCTAAAAAAGGACGACTGATTGCTGCTCTCTATAATGATGTCACATAACAGTTGCTAAGTGCACCCACTTTCCGAATGGACGGTAACCTGATCATATATTTTTTTTAAGCGAAGAATTTCTTTAATTATTGAGGTGTAACTGAAACTGCAGTCCTAATTTTCATTATCACGAATTACACACGAGTACAACTATGTTGTAACTAATTTTTATATTCCTAACTTATGTAAGTAAGAGGGAGACTTCCGTCTTTGTAATCCTGACCTATATATAAGATCAGATGTGACCATATCTGGTGACTGTTCTCGTTGTATTTAACGTGAAATTCTAAAATACCGTTTTCGTGTCGATGCTGTGCTGTTTTATGCAGTGTGGCGTAATATTTTGATGTAATATTGCAAATATTTCCTGTAATTTGCTGACAATTCACATCGTAGATGTTTTATATTTACATAGTAACAGAATACGGTCAGAGTTGATTACTAGTTGAGAACCAAAGTTTGCATAAATATACTTGAAATACCTAAGGGTCTAATCACCTCCAACTATAGTATGTTCGTCTGTAAATAATAAAACATCTATGGTGTGCACTGTTAAAAAATGCATTTTTCTGAGGGGTAAAAGAAAAGGGAGTTTCAATAGTGTTTGGGTACGAAACTAAATTATTTTTTAAAGGTATTTAATATTATCATTGTTTACTTTGACTGTAATACTGATTACATGACTTTTTTTTACGGTTCCGTACTTCATGTGGTAAAAACGGAATCGTTATAGGATCACAACGTTGTCTATCTGTCTGTCTGTTAGCTTGTAAAAAGTACGTTTTCTCAGAAACGAAACTGGTAGACGAATCACTTTGCAAGTCATCTCACTTACTAAGGTCTACGGTCCCTTGACAGTGTAATAATTTGAAGCTTCTAAGTCAATGGAATAAAATATACGACCATTTATTTTACATATTTTGATACTCGCAAACTCACTCATCCAAACGTATATGGTACTAGCTGTTGACCTAAGAAATTCGACAAGAAGCGGAAGATTCAGAGTAAAATCAAACAAAAAATTCCCAAAATTGCTAATTTGTAACGAGAAATGAATTTCTTTGTCACTTCTTATCAGATTGTCCGTCCGTCTGTCCGTTCGTATTTTAAGGCCTCTTTTTCTCAGAAACAGGGAGACATATAAAGTTGAATTTCATGTCACTTACTAAGGGCTATGGTCACCTGGCGGTGTAAAAAATTGAAGCTTCTAAGACAATGGGATCAAAAGATACGGCCATTTATGTAGCATATGTGATACTCTCAAATTCACTCATCAAAATAAATGGGTTCTTCCCGTTTCACTGAACAAGTAAAGAAAAAGTTAGAAAACTGTAAGTTTGCAATTGTTTTGTCATTTGTTATTAGACTTCAAACTTGAAATTAAAACATTCTCGAAAGCCTTGAAATCGCAGCTAGTATCAATGTGGATAACAAGCAAAAACCGTGGAGATTCCTGATTTTCGGAATGGATGAACTGTCTGTGTACGTAATTAAGATTGTACAGAACACTCATTGCGTGAGTCATACTCACCCCTGGCCAATAATTTCCAAGTACTACATTAATCGGAGACAAAGTGTTGTGGAGTTTACAAATTATGACATGAATGTATCAGCATCATCTACCTCACATGATTCCCTCACTACAAACATGCTTTGTAATTTGTACCACGCATGTTCGACAGTGAAACTGAGACATATACATCGTTAATACTTAAATATCTCATGAAAATGCTTTCCCCGAATCGAAGGTAGTTCTCAAAATAGATGAGATACTGTTTCATTATTCAATTCGCTGCAATAAACGAACTAACTGACAGCACAAAACAAAAGTAACTATGTCATGGCTATTAAACTACCCCACGGTGTCTACTATATTATTATTATTATTATTATTATTATTATTTCTCTTTCCTATCTCAGACGTTATGTCTGGTTAAAAATGGAAGGTGACGCGGACCTTGATCAAGTGTGACTTCCTTTTAACTGTACGGTATATGTTACATTGCATTTAGGAACTTTCGGGTAATTGAACAAGTATCAATAATTACAGATTTCTGTAGTTGTATATATAAGTTTGGATGTAGCTGTATTGCGTTGATGTACTGGTGGATATTGTGTGGTATGACTCCTGTAGTTGATGGTATAATGTCAATTTTATCCTGATGCCACATGTCCTTGACTTCCTCAGCCAGTTGGATGTATTTTTCTATTTTTTCTCCTGTTTTCTTCTGTATATTTGTTGTATTGGGTATGGATATTTCGATTAGTTGTGTTAATTTCATCTTTTTATTGGTGAGTATGATGTCAGGTTTGTTATGTGGTGTTGTTTTATCTGTTATAATGGTTCTATTTCCAGTATAATTTGTATTCATCATTCTCCAGTACATTTTGTGGTGCATACTTTTATGTGGGAACGTGTTGTTTTATTAGTTTATGTTGTATGGCAAGTTGTTGAACCGAGCGAGGTGGCGCAGTGGTTAGACACTGGACTCGCATTCGGGAGGACGACGGTTCAATCCCGCGTCCGGCCATCCTGATTTAGGTTTTCCGTGATTTCCCTAAATCACTCCAGGCAAATGCCGGGATGGTTCCTCTGAAAGGGCACGGCCGACTTCCTTCCCCATCCTTCACTAATCCGATGAGACCGATGACCACGCTGTCTGGTCTCCTTCCCCAAACCAACCAACCAACCAACCAAGTTGTTGATGTATTATTTTTGCTACATTGTCATGTCTTCTGGGGTCTTCTGTATTTGCTAGTATTGTACATCCGCTTCTGATGTGATCTACTGTTTCTATTTGTTGTTTGCGAAGTCTGCATTTATCTGTTGTGGTATTGGGATCTTTAATAATATGCTTCCTGTAATTATTATTATTATTATTATCATTATTATTATTATTATTATTATTATTATTACTATTATTACCATTATTATTATTACTACTCTTAGTGTCCATAATCCGCCACAAACCATTGACAGCCTGATCTCTTCGAGTTTCTGCCAGTTCAGAAGTAAGAAATTTAGTAACCAAGTGATTTACAAAGAGTAGGAATAAGTATAGTGCACACATTTCAGTTTGGCTGATTTTAAATCGGAGTGCGAGCTGTGAGTGAATCAAGCGTCAGCACGAAAAGGAGTTATGCAGAGCGAGCACGTTTCGTAGGAAGTGTCTAAAGTCAATAAGGATAGTTAGCTTCGATTTTTGAGGAAGTGTTGTAGGTATCAATAACGATGCACTCCGAATTTATTCAACATGTTATGAAAGAAGGTTTTTAAGAAATAATGAAAATCAATTGTCTCATGGACTCGTTAATTCGTGATTTAATAAAACACATGCAAAAACAAAATAACATTTACCTTTCGTCATTTTCAAACATATATGTCTACAGGGACGATAACGAATTCTCACTGGTCAGGTCAGAACATGTGCGCCCTGTAAAACAAAACTTTAAAAATGCGCCACAAAAGTAACGTAAATTTCCTTGAAAACTACTTTTCAAAGTTTCATCCATAATCATAAACGTTTCATGTTCCTTATCCGCCGGCCGGAGTGGCCGTGCGGTTCTAGGCGCTACAGTCTGGAGCCGCGTGACCACTACGGTCGCAGGTTCGAATCCTGCCTCGGGCATCGATATGTGTGATGTCCTTAGGATAGTTAGGTTTAAGTAGTTCTAAGTTCTAGGGGACTGATGACCACAGCATTTAAGTCCCATAGTGCTCGGAGCCATTTTTTTTTTTGTTCTTTATCAAACCTGTTCACAATATTTTCTATCTGTACATTGAGCAAATAGTAGTAGTAGTAGTAGTAGTAGTAGTTGTTGTTGTTGTTGTTGTTGTGGTCTTCAGTACAGACACTGGTCTGATGCAGCTCTCCATGATACTCTACCCTGTGCAAGGTTCTTCATCTCCCAGTACCTACTGCAACCTACATCCTTCTGAATCTGCTTAGTGTATTCATCTCTTGGTCTCCCTCTACGATTTTTACCCTCCATGCTGCCCTCCAGTACTTAATTGGTGATCCCTTGATGCCTCAGAACATGTCCTACCGACCGATCCCTTTTTCTAGCCGAGTATGACACTGTAATTCTGTCCGAGACAGCAAAAGTCTTGCTTGAGAGAGCACATCAATAGAATGGGCAATGCCTTGTAAGGAGGATGGAAATGAACACATACGATAAACAGTTTACACAAGAAAAGAAAAGAGCTTTTGAAATGTGGGGTTACAGAAGAATGCTGAAAATTAGATGGCTAGATCATCTAACAAAAGAAATTTGTGGCGCAAGGTGAATCGAAGAAGGAATCGGTTTTTAGGACACATTCTGAGACTTCAAGGGTTCACCAATTTAATACTGGGCTAAAAATCGTAGAGGAGACGAACAGATGAATACAATAAGCAGATCCTGGAGGATGTAGGTTGCAGTAGTCATTCGGACAAGAAGAGGCTTGCACAGAATAAAGTAGCATGGACAGCAGAATAAAACCAGTCTTCGGACTGAAGCTCACAACAACAGCAACAACAACAATATTAATATTAGCACGATTTCGTAAGACTGTAATATTGATTACGTAAGTTACTACTAATTACGTCTATTTCAAATACTGGCATTCATGCCTGACACAGAATGCTGTAGGTTACAGATTATGACACGAACATGGTCTTCCTCACAAAGTCCACCCTCTGCAAACAAGCTTTTTACTTTACATCATGTACCTATGACAGTAAAATTGAGACATACACATCAGAAACGCTTAAATATTTCATGAAAACGCCTTCACCAGCTTGTAAATAATTCAGACTGTAGACCAGACAGTTTCATTATTCAGTTCACAACAATAAACGAACTAATTGACATAACCAACCATTTATTATTATTATTATTATTATTATTATTATTAGTCGCAAAGTTCCCAGAGTGGAAGACACTAAGTAAAGATGGTTCATTTTCCGTTCTTCTTGTTCTCCTGGTTCTTTTTATTAGCCCACTAGTTCTTCTTTGTTTGTGAGAATTTAGCTCTTCTTTCTTCGCTCAATTTTTTTCCGGTCCTTCGGGCTTTCGTCTCTGGTTTAACCTCCCGTTTTTCTACTTTTGTCCTAAAATTGTTCCTTACATCTATTTCTTCTCTGGTGACTTTGGCTAATTCCAAATCTTTTTTAACATTTTGGATCCATTCTCTGCGATTAGCGAGGGAATCTACGTATTTTTCTATTCTTTTTGTTAGTCTGTGTTCGGGAAGCCTCATGATGTGACCACAGAATCTGAGGCGTCTTTTCCTCATGTCTGTCTCTATGTTAGAATATTCTTCACTTTTGGATGTTTTATGTAATTTATATCCATTCTCGGCCCAACTTGGTCCAAAAACTTTTCCTAATTATTTTTCTTTCTTCTTTCTCTAGATTTTCCATATCAGTTTTCATGTTTAGTGCCAAGGTTTCGCTGGCATATAACATCGATGGTTTAATTGCTGTTTTGTAATGTCTAATTTCAGCATTTAAAGATAAGTATTTTTTTATTATGGAGGTTTTGCACTAATCCTAAATCCTTACGAGCTTTTTGTATTCTTTCTTGTTGTGCATATTTTTTAGAGATAATTTTCCAGAGCGGAGAAAATCTCCGACCTAGCCGGGCATGGATCGTAGGCCCATCGCAAGGCAGTCAGACGGGCTGGCCATTTTCCTTTTTTTTTGTCGACATCACTTTGTTCGTTACTGTGCGTTGCATTTGAACGCTGCACACGTCCCGTGACACCCGTTCAAGTTCATCGTTGATCCATTCACTCCGTTTTTTGTTTTTTTTTAAATAAATAAAGCAACTAACCCTCTGATCGAACAAGGTGAGATACCGTGCCGGCACCACTCAGCTTAGAAGGTGGACTTTCTTGTTTAAAAAGTATATGGTCTATATCCCTTTGGATGTTTATCGTACAAGAATTTGGAGTCTATTAGTCAAGAATCTTCCCACTGTGCGTCTGAATGTCTATTACATAATCGTGTAAAAATCTGAAGTAAATCGATTAGGAACTTTTCGAGATTTTTGGAAATAACTTTTCTGTTTTATGTATTATAACATGCATGTACTTGTATATTTCAAAAAAACATAGCCTTCATAGCCTATACCCGTCCAATTGTTTATTAGAGCATCACATAAAATGGTTCAGAAGTTTTCCAAATTTTTGGTAAAAACTTAAAACACCATCTTACCTTGATATAGTAGCACGGATTACTCTTCTGCGTCTACAGTTAACACATAATTTCCAATATTTTTTTTCAAAATATTGCAATGTTGAATTTCTTTTCAAGGTCGAAATGTCCTAAGATAGCGTCTCAATTTGTCTTAAGTCTTGCTTCCATTATCGAACCCAATGTCGTAACTGCCTATCTTGTGCCTTTACCTTTTACTAATGCCAGACAGATCGTCTTCGAACAGATCATCAGTTTTCTTTCCAATTATTCAGTAGATTATTCTTGTCAGCAGTTTTAGCACATGAGCTGTTGAGATGATTCAACTGAGAATGTGAACAACGAAAGGGTTAATTGTTCCAGGAACATAATCGCAGCGCTCCCATTCGTTCCCTCGCAGATGTTGCGTACTTGTTGCTCGCGAGATGCGCAACTGAGACGCGACGCGGCGCTTTGACTTGCAGATGGTGGCGGCATCCCAGCGCTGTCCCCGCAGCATCTGCCACGGCGCTGCAAACATCTACGCCGTCGGACAGTGCGACGCGGCTTCCCAGTAATGGCCCACCCCACCTGCTCATGCATATGCAGGCCCGCATCCCCGATACCAGTGGCCGCAGTTTCAAAGCACTCTGCCCCAGTACGCCACTAACTCGCCAATTTTAGCGCTGAGGACCGTTTAGGAGGACCATCTTGCAGCCACTGGGAGCACGAATGTGTAATACGTGTCCAGTCTATACCTTCTACGGATTCGTGCCGTCGCTCGGAATATGATGTCGTCCGTAATTTGATAAAATTATTTGTCATGTCCATTATAATTATCCGGGCTGTTATGCCGTGGTCGATTGATGAAGTCTGTGTTAATTCCCAACGTTTCGTCCCCGTCTGCGGGAGACATCTTCAAGGGGGTCTGTGGCTCTGTGGAAGTTCCAACACACCCACTGGCTCGCTACTGACTGTGACAAAACGCGCCGCTCATCTTTGGATCTTTTCTGTCTCCTCCGTCAACCCGATCTGGTACGGATCCCACACTGATGAGCAATACTCAAAAATAGGTCGAACGACACCCACTGGGTCGCTACTGACCGAAGCAGCGAGCCAGTGGGTCCGTTGGAACATCGATCAAGCTACAGACCCCCTTGAAGATGTCTTCCGCAGACGGGGACGATACGTTGGGAATTAACACAGAATTCATCAACCGACCACGGAATAACAGCCAGGATAATTATAATGGACATGACATTTCCGGCCGTGAAAGTCTACATTTTAGTAAATTTATTTGTACCGACGACGATGGCGATGACAATCTTCGTCGGGATTTCTTCTTCTCTGAATAAAATTCTACATCTACATTTATACTCCGCAAGCCACCCAACGGTGTGCGGCGGAGGGCAATTCACATGCCACTGTCATTACCACCCTTTCCTGTTCCAGTCGCGTATGGTTCGCGGGAAGAACGACTGCCGGAAAGCCTCCGTGCGCGACCGAATCTTTCTAATTTTACATTCGTGATATTATCGGGAGGTATAAGTAGGGGGAAGCAATGTATTCGATACCTCATCCAGAAACGCACCCTCTCGAAACCTGGACTGCGAGCTACACCACGATGCAGAGCGCCTCTCTTGCAGAGTCTGCCACTTGAGTTTGCTAAACATCTCCGTAACGATATCACGCTCACCAAATAACCCTGTGACGAAACGCGCCGCTCTTCTTTGGATCTTTTCTACCTCCTCTGTCAACCCGACCTGGTACGGATCCCACACTGAGAGAATACTCAAGTATAGGTCGAACGAGTGTTTTGTAAGCCACCTCCTTTGTTGATGGACTACATTTTCCAAGGACTCTTCCAATGAATCTCAACCTGGCACCCGCCTTACCAACAACTAATTTTATATGATCATTCCACTTCAGATCGTTCCGTACGCATACTCCCAGATATTTTACAGAAGTAACTGCTACCAGTGTCTGTTCCGCTATCATATAATCATACAATAAAGGATCCTTCTCTCTATGTATTCGAAATACATTACATTTGTCTATGTTAAGGGTCAGTTGCCACTCCCTGCACCAGGTGCCTATCCGCTGCAGATCTTCCTGCATTTAGCTGCAATTTTCTAATGCTCTCGGTTTATAAGACATGTTACTTCAAATAAAACACTCGAGCTTTCGACAAGCGTCTCTGCCATCGTCATCACAGTGGTAAGCCAATGACTGCCAGGCCACATAGAAAGGTGCGTTAGTATCGTCTGGAACCTTCTAGAGAGGGCCACAGCGACGCATGTATTGGAAGGTGAGATGGGCAGTCTATTTAAGCCGAACAATGTGCCAGCCATGGAAGTCAGTTGAGATTTACTCCTGATGACGGTAGCAGAGACCGCTGTCGAAAGCTCGAGTTTTTTTATTCGAAGCCAGGTGGCTCTAAAACCGAAGTGATTTTATTCAAGCATGATATCATTAAAGACTCTGAGGACGCATTTCTTCTTCCCTGCTGGTTTATGGAGTTTAAAATGGTTCAAATGGCTCTGAGCACTATGGGACTTAACTTCTGAGGTCATCAGTCCCCTAGACTTAGAACTACTTAAACCTAACTAACCTAAGAATATCACATACATCCGTGCCCGATGCAGGATTCGAACCTGCGACCGTAGCGGTCGCGCGGTTCCAGCCTGTAACCGGTTCTTGATAATACTTCTTCATAAATTTAATTTCAATTGCTGATTATTTGGGTGCATGGAGTAATAATGTAACACATAGACTATTAAATACAGCACTGACAACATTTCCCCGATTGCAACGCTTTTAAAACTGAACAAAATATTTGTTCCTAGGAACATGATAATGTTGTACTTTCGAACAATTTTTCGCATATGTAAAAACCTTAATTTTCCGATGTAGCTTTTGTAATTTTAGATAATGACTGTAGCACCAATATGGGAATCTATCATTTAAAATTGGAATTAGAAAATATATTAACTATTACAGGGCTGGCTGATGAGGAAAGTCTTGTTAAACATGTGTGCTGATGCGTAAATATTTGGGAACTTTGTTGCTACTTATTTCAAGTGGTTGATGATTTAGATGTTGCGCCGTTTCTGTACTTTTTTTTTTAACGTCAGCTATTAGCCAATCTTACAAAAGACCCCCACACAGCAGCGAAATTTTTTGGGTACCAAGCGTAGTAGCGATCTATATATAAACTCATTCTTTAGAAAGACGATGTTGCATAATCAGCCACTTTAGTCTCGGTGCCAATATTTATTGATCGCGGTTAGCCTAAGAAGATGCGGTGAAAATCTCAGTATTGTTTTCCGGAGTGTTACATCTGACTGACTGATCCGCGTGGCTATAGTGAGAAACGGAACAATTACTTCGAGGCCAAAAATGACTTACTTTCGACAGGTGGGGTCAAGAACATGCAACGAAGAAAGGCTAAGGATCAAACTGACTCACTCCAACCGTTGCAAAGTTTTAAGTAGTTCGGAGAATAGCCGCTCCAGTATTGAAAAAGTAAACAAGGCGCAGACTGGAGAGACGATGATTTAATTACCGTTAAGTAGGCACAACATAACGACCCAGCTAGGAGAGCTCTGGTGGATGGCGGGCGGAGGCACCGAAGTGGTCCTCGCCGTTTTAATGGCGTGCCATTAGTTAATGAGACCCACATATTTGGTGATTAATAGCGCCGCGCAGAAACGATAGACTATCGGCGTGGTCGTTATATCTGTCCTTGATGGGAGACTGCGCGCTAGCGTTGGAATTGAGAGGCCGTCGGGTTATGGTAGAGAAGCTCACACGGTAAAATGTAAGTCACACCTTTGAAGTAGCA
The DNA here is from genome assembly GCF_023864275.1 of Schistocerca cancellata. Taxonomy (NCBI): domain Eukaryota; kingdom Metazoa; phylum Arthropoda; class Insecta; order Orthoptera; family Acrididae; genus Schistocerca; species Schistocerca cancellata. The sequence continues at coordinate 183,576,275 of NC_064627.1, read as the reverse complement.
TACTGGTCGCTTTTCAGCGGTGCATGGAGTTTACACTTGGTACCAGACGCTCACGTGATATTCTACGGCTGACGTAAGACATGGCAGTGAAGTGCTGGGTTAGTGCCGTATGGACTCAGCACAGGAAGCAGCGTTGGCGTGGAGACGTAGAAAGGATCTATCGCGTTTGGCTGTACCCATGACCACACCGAGAATGAAGCTGCTCAGCCTGTTGAGTCAGAAACGCAGGCTCTCCAATCGCAGTCATGCAATACATGTAAAGTAGCAAATAAGCAAGTTGCCAAATTGAATTGAAAGCGATGGAGCTTGGAGGAGAGCAGATTTTGGTTCTCACCTTGTCACAGGTGACGCTGTCTACTGGCATATGCGAGTCCTGTGCTAGCCTGTCTCTGCGTGAAATACGATACACATACGCTCTATGAATCTGAAGAAGTACTATCAAATATTAATCGATCATTTTCATACTTAGTACATCAAATTATATGGATAATACAACCATACTCTTAAAATTTTGAATCAACTTCAATAACTTAGGAGATACAAATTTTTAACTATAACACATAATATCCAGGCTGGCATTGTGAAACGGCGTTAGGGACTGTGATGTGCTCACCTACAATGTCAACTGAAACTACAATCAAGTGGATAGGTTCATATAATCTAATTTCCTGTAATTTTCTTTAGTTTCACTACCACGGATTTCTACGTACTTAGAAGTACTTTGGAAAATTATTATTTCATCGTGTTTTGATTGTGCGAATGTTTTGGAAATACTGAGAGAGTGAATGGAGTACGTAAGTAAAGTGAGAATGCGATATTTTATTAAAACGATGTAAATGCATGCATGAGAAAGTAGTTGTGCGATAGGGGGAATTTGTGACGTATATCCGAGTGATGCTACGGTCGCAGGTTCGAATCCTGCCTCGGTCATGGATGTGTGTGATGTTAGGTTTAAATTGTTCTAAGTCTAGGGGACAGATGACCTCAGATGTGGAGTCCCATAGCGCTTAGAGCCATTTGAACCATTTGTCAGAGTGAGCTTGATTTTGTAAAAGGCAGTCAGAAGGGACACTGCGTATTAAATTTATTATTAACTTATTTTGTGTAAGGGAAACGTATTTTGTTTTCATTAAATTCAACTTAGTTCCGGAATTAGGAGATTTCTAGCCTAACTTGCTTGTGGTAATCTGGCTGACATTAGAAACACTGTGAGTATAGAAGTGCTCGACATAAAAAATGTGTGTGAAATCTTATGGGACTTTAAAAAAAGGTCATCAGTCCCTAAGCTTACACACTACTTAACCTAAATTATCCTAAGGACAAACACACACACCCATGCCCGAGGGAGGACTCGAACCTCCGCCGGGACCAGCCGCACAGTGCTCGAGATAATATGATTGGCTGCTGGCCATGCTAGCCAATAGGAAGTCAGCATTTCCCGCGCGTTTGAGTGTGGTTTTGTGCCTGAGATCTATCAGTATATATAGTAGTTCGGGAGCCGTCTTCTGGTAAACACATATGTTAAACCGCGCTCATCAAACTTGCACTGAAATGAAAAAATTCGCGCATTTGATCGGTTATCGTATCGTTGATAAAAAGGTACTACATTGTTGAATATTCTGTCAAAGTTTGAACGTTGTGAGTGCTTTATTTAGGAGATATCGCGTGTGAAAATTTCATGTCTTACATAAAATCCCTGTGGCGTGTTTCATGGAGAGTGCGAGACATTATGGCGAGTATTTCTTTACAAGAAGCCTGCCGAACGACTGAATGTGTTAACTCGCAAGTATTCGTAGGTAGGTGACTGTTTAGGACGTTCAAAATATCGGTTCGGACTAAATATCTTCTGGCTGCTTTCGGGTGTGAACTAGTAACGGCGACAGTAAGTAACATTGCATAATTGATGTCGGTATATTAAATACGGATGTGATAGTCATTTAAAGCAACTTAAATGACATTTTAGACATTTTTTCAAAGGAGTCATGCAAGAATCCTGAACGCTTTATAGTTTAATTAGCTTGCAGCTGCTGCCCGTGGACTGGAGTTACGTGGCCTTTGCTTGGTAGGTATTTATTCGAATTTTCGTCAACGCTGCTTTAGTCGGTTTAAACCAGCATTTAACATCGCAGGGTGAAGGGGCAGACAACCTGAAACCTATCTAGATAGGTGGACTGATTGTTTAAAGAATAGTGAGACATCAACCCGCGACGCCGCGAAGTTGTAAAAAGAATTCTAACCGACAGGGAACGGAGATGAGTAGAGGTGCTGAGAACCATATAGACCTGAAGCACACTGTTTTCGATTTCGAGACTGTAGCATGTATCCAAGTTCCTGACATCTGCTGATCCTGTGGTGAACCAATTTTGTAAGTGCTGTACCCTTGTACTCTGTATAATACCGTTAGCGAAAAGCTGTCTCAGAGATTTCTGTGATATTCATTTGCATAAGAGCCCAAAGCACACATTTACATCGCTGTAGGAACGCTCACTGGCTACAATAATGCTTATTCTTTCATAAAAGCTGGACGCTCTGGAAGGAATGTTCACCCATAACCCCACATGCTATGAATTCTAGTTTCATATTTATTACAAACTACACAACAGTACAAAAAATATATACAATGTTACCACTAGCAGCTGAATGAAAATTTTGTGGATTTACATTTCTAATTATAATCCTACATATGAACTGGAATGACTTGGGATCACTCATTAACTGTGAAGATGTACCAGCGTGACTAATTCAACACTCTCGGTGACCAAGTTGTAAGCGGTCGCAGCTTCGAATCCTGCCTCGGGCATGGATGTGTGTGATGTCCTTAGGTTAGTTAGGTTTAAGTAGTTCTAAGTTCTAGGGGACTGCTGACCTCAGATGTTAAGTCCCATAGTGCTCAGAGCCATTTGGACCAAGTTGTAAGCATATTGTAGTATCGCTGTCTATCACACATGCGCCTCTCTTGGGAGCGCAGAGCGTGACTGTGTAAGAGTGGTGGCTTAGCTTCCGTTTTGTGTGGGTAGTGAGATGACGCCGCCGCGGCTGCAGAACTCTGTTTACAGTACATTGCCGAAGTAAATAATATTTATGACATGAAATTCGTGTATTTCACATCAGTGCTGATGGTCCGGTATTGGTTATTTATTTGAGAACGATAATTCCGAAATAGTGTGTCGTGTAGTGAGAAAAACAATCATCCGCGTCGGGTCGGTTACGCGACTACGGACGTGTACTGAGAAGTTATCTGCGTGAACGTTAAAAGTGACAAAGAGACATATAATCGGTTTGACCAAATATCACGAGCATAGATAGTTAACGTCCTAATATCGTGGCGCTAAAACATCAAACAGTCGCGTTGCGATCCGTCACGCGTAAGGTCGTGAGAATAAGTAATTACACCACTAGAACTGATTAATGCTAATTGCAAGAACTGTGTCTTAACTTACAACAGCCTGTTTGAACAGTGAATTTCATATGTTTGTGCTACAGCTATCTGCACAGAGTGATTAATCTTTCGACAAGAGAGATTCCAACAGACTATGTAGCATAAGTGCCAATGCGTAAGTTTATCGATTATTTGATATATTCGCTGTCAACAGTGCAGACCCAGACTTACAGTATTTGATTAGTAGAATATACACTGAGTTGACAGAAGTCATGGAATACTTCCTATGCCGGCCGGAGTGGCCGAGCGGTTCTAGGCGCTACAGTCTGGAACCGCGTGGCCGCTACGGTCACAGGTTCGAATCCTGCTTCGGGCATGCATGTGTGCGATGTCCTTAGGTTAGTCAGGTTTAAGTAGTTCTAAGTCTAGTGGACTGGTGACCTCAGATGTTAAGTCCCATAGCGCTTAGAGCAGTTTGAACCATTTTTGATACTTCCTAATATCATGACGAACCTCCTTTGGCTCGGCGTAATGCAGCAACTCGATGTGGTATCGACTCGACAAATCGTTGACAGTCTGCCTCTATGGCCATCCATAATCGCGGAAGTGTAGCCGGTCTACGACTTTCTCACGTACTGACGTCTCGACTATTTCTCATAAACGTTCAATGGTATTCGTGTCGGGCGTTTTGGGTTGCAAAACCATTCGCTTGCATTGTCCAGAATCTTCTTCAAGAAATCTCGAACAACTGTGCCCCGTGACATGGCGCGTTGCCGTCCATAAAAATTCCATCGTTGGTTTGGAACATGAAGTCCAATAATGGCTGCAAACGATCTCCAAGTAGCCGAGCATAGAAAATGCCAGTCAACGCAGTTTCACCAGAGGTCTGAGGCCATTCCATGTAAACACGGCCCACACCATAATGGAGTCACCACAAGCTTGCACAGTACCTTGTAGACAACTTGGGTCCATGGCTTCGTGGGGTCTGCGCCACGCTCGAATCCTAGCATCAGCTCTTACCAACTGAAATCGTGACTCAACTGGCTAAGGCTTTCCAGTCGTTTAGGGTCCAGCCGATGTGGTCACGAGCCCAGGAGAGGCGCTGTGGGCAATGTTGTGTTGTTAACAAAGGTACTCGCTTCGGTCGTCTCCTGTTATAGCCCATTAACGCCAGTTTTCGCCGCACTGTCCTAACGGATAAACTGGTCGTACATCCGACACTGATTGCTGCGGTTACTTCACGAAGTGATGCTTGTCCGTTAGCATACCCGACAGGTTAGCCGAGAGCGCTAATGCGCTGCTTCCTGGACTCGGGTAGGCGCGCCGGCCCCAGATCGAATCTGCCCGGATGTGCTTTTTAGGCGGTTTTCCACATGCGGCTAGGCGAATTCCAGGCTGGTCCCCACATCCCGCCTCAGTTACACGACACGCAGACATTTGTAACACTTCCGCACTATTTCATGGTTTACACTAGACGCAGACAGTTTGGGTACACTGATTCTGTCCTGGGGGGTATGGGGTTGCGGCAGGAAGGGCATCCGGCCACCCCTTCAAATTAACCTTGCCAAATCCGTTGTAACCACGCCGACCCTGCGAACATTGCGGGACAAATGCGCAAGTGAAAGATGAAGAAGAAAGAAGATGCTTGTCCGTTAGCACTAAAAGCTGTACGCAAACGCCTCTGCTGTCGGTCGTTAATTGAAGGTCGTTGGCCACTGCATTGTCCGTGATGAGAGTTAATGCCTGAAATCTGGTAGTCTCGGCACACTCTTGACATTGCGGATCTCGTTATACTGAATTCCCTAACGACTTCCCAAGCGGAATTTGCCCAACATCTAGCTCCAACTATCATTTTGCATTCAATGTATGTTAATTCTCATCGTGGGGCAATAATCACGTCGTAAACCTTATCACATAAGTCACCTGAGTACAAATGACATTTCCGCCAATGCACTACCCCTTTATACCTCGTGTATGCTATGTTACCGCCATCTGTACATGTGTATATCGCTATACTGCTTTTACAAAGAGAGTATTTACTAATATCTTAACAATCTGGATCATAATTTGCTTATATCTACTTACACTGGTGCTTATTTCAATGTGTTACTATGAGGGACATTCAATAAGTAATGCACCACATTAAAAAAAACCGTTAATATACATAGACAAACGTCCTTGTTGGTGCTTCATATTTGATGTTTCTTCCGCGCGCCGGTGAAGTTTCTAACAGTTCTGGCAGATGTCAGAGACGTAGTACAGCGTCAAAATGGCGTCTACATATGACTCATGTTACAAGCATCGTGCTGTTATTGAATTCTTGTGTGCAGAAAAAGAAACCACGGTGAACATCCATAAACATTTGTGTGTAGTGTATGGGGATGCTGCAGTAGATAGGACTACAGATGGGCGGTGGGTAAAGAACGTTACCGCCTCAGGAAATGCAGAAACAGAGCTCCATGATCAGCCACGCTCGAGACGTCCTGTCACAGCCACTGCTCCAGACATGCTGAATCGTGCGGATGCCATTATTCGTGCCGACCGGCGCATCACGACTCAACAATTAGCTCTACAGTTGACGGTCAGCATTGGAAATGTCTCTCCAATGATCGAGACTCTCGGATATTCAAAGCGGTGCTGACGATGGGTTCCGCGAATGCTCACAGCGGACCAAAAGACTGAAAGAGAGGCCATTACATCTGAATTGTTGGATCGTTTTGAGACCAACGGAGAGGCCTTCCTGTCACGGATCGTTACAGGAGACTAAAGCTGGGTGCACAGCTTCGCACCGGAAACGAAAAGGCAGTCCATGGAGTGGCATCACCCTCATTCACTACAGAAGATGAAATTCAAGACGGCTCCCTTTGCCGGTAAAGTAATAGTGACCATCCTCTAGGACTGTGATAGCGTCATTCTCGTGGAAGTGATGCGAAGCGGGCCAACAGTCAATTCAGAGGCATACGTGAAGATTCTAAACAAACTCAAGAACTGTTTCCAACGTGTTCGATCGGACAGGAATTCAGCAGAAATCTTGCTCCAACACGATAATGCACGCCCAGACACAAGTCTGAGAACCCAGGAAGAACATCGCTAAATTCGGATGGACATCATTGCCTTATCCACCCTACAGTGCAGACCTGGCATCATCGAATTTCCATTTCTTTGGGCCACTTAAGGAGTCTATACGGGGAACACACATTGAAGATGACGAGAGTATCAGACATGCAGTGAAAGCATGGCTACGCCTACTGGACAAGAGCTTATACCAGCAGGGAATACATGCTCTTCCACAACGTTGGCGTACGGCCATAGAACGTGATGGAGACTGCGTAGAAAAATAGAACATGGACAAAACATGCTGATGTATAGTGTCACCAAATTCTGACTCTTAACAATAAATATGTCCCGAGAAAAAAAAAGTGGTGCATTACTTATTGAACGAACCTCGTATTTTGATTTAAATATGTTGTCGAAGCATCTGACGAAATTCACTGATTCACTTTTAGATTTTTCGTTTAATATTTTGTCGTCAATTTTCTGAAATGCGAACATAATTCCAATTTTTGTAACAGATCCATTTTAATTCCTTTATTTTTTATTTAGTCGGTGGATTACTTTGACATTTTGCTCTACTTTTCCAAGTTGGCGTACAAATGGTTCAAATGGCTCTGAGCACTATGGGACTTAACTTCTGAGGTCATCAGTCCCTTACAACTTAGAACTACTTAAACCTGATTAACCTAAGAACATCACACACATCCATGCCCGAGGCAGGATTCTAACTGCGACCGTAGCGGTGACGCGGTTCCAGACTGAAACGTCTAGAACCGCTCGTCCACACCGGCCGGCTCCAAGTGGATGTCCTATATCGTCTATGTGTGCGGCTGTTGCTGGCGATATGTGTATGTTGCGTGTGTAGGCTTTATTGTACTATGTATATCTGATGTTGAAATATCGGCCGGTTTATCCCAGGTGGAGGATGTAGCATTCCTGGCATGTTATTTTGTATATTGCTGAGTATGAATATGGTTCGTAATTATATTTGGTGTTATGTATTAATACATAATATTACATGTAATCAAAGCCCGAAACACGGCGCGTAAAATATAAATAAAACAAAATTGTGATTGGTAGCAGAAAAGTTACTTACGAACAAACCCCTGTGAGCACTTGTTCAGAAGAAGGGATGGGTTTCACAACAGCCAAGATGAAGAAGTGCTCATAGTTACAAACGTAAGATCTTTCATTCCTCCTGGGACATCCAGTATGTCAACGAAAACTGTATCAAAATCTTTTCAGCAGTCACTGAGATTAGTCTTCTTACAAAAACAGAAACATGGGCCGCGCACTTTAATTTAAATTTTGTCAGACATCTCTCAGCTGTATCAATGAGATGCTTTATTGGATAACTTTATTTTTTGGAGTAAACAATCAAAATATTACGACAGCTCCTCATGCTCAATGGCGTGAAGTTATGTGTTTTCTCGTTCAGTTCTCTAAACCCTTGGTTAATGACGCCTATACCCTTAATAGCTAATAGCCGCGCGCAGCAACCACCGACGAGATCGACCGTAAGTGTGGTTGAAACGAGCGTGGCATCTCGAGCTTATATTGGAGCTGAGAGGTGCTTAGCTTGTGACAGCTATAAGGGCGCTGCCAGAGGACAAGATATGGGCGTTTCACGGTGACTGGCTAATTACTGACTCCTTACGCCCTCGTCTGTGGTAACTATGGCTTCGTGCGCAGAAGGAAGCTATCGGAGTCGCACCAGTTCTGCCCCACCCTCTCGTGTGCCTGCTAGGGTGAAATGACCGTACACGGGAGGTTAGCGGTTTTGCGACGTCTCTCTCTCTCTCTCTCTCTCCATTCTCCCCCTCCTGAGGACTGCAGTATGGTTCCGCTAACTCTGAGCCAGCGTCGGTAGCGCTGTTGGAAGTTAGGGATCGTTTATCTCCGGCCGCGTTTGCCTGCGACCGCTGTGGTCATTACGGTCATTTCCGCGCCATATTCCTGGCGTTAAATCGCATCCCAACACCACTTATACCTCGGAAGGGGGCTCGTTTGTGGAGGTAACAACTGAAATTAGATGGAAGAAACCGGCGCACGGCCGTTCGTCCCTGCTAGCCAGGATTTTCCGCGCCCTGAAATGTACACGGTGCACTTTCTGTGATTGGTTCACTCCTCCCTATTTCACCATTTAAATTACCGTACGTTTCTGGTGCTGGCGCTGCATGTCAAAACACACTTAAACACGTTTAAAAGTTTTTCGTCTACTTTTTATTAAAAAAAAAAGATACATTAGCAAGATATAATCACAAATGACGCCAGAGAATAATAGTATATCGTAATTCAGGGAGTTTTAAACAGTTAGGAAAAATCAGTCGAGTGCAAATGAAATCGGCGAGAGAAAAGCATCAACTCTTAATAGGCAGTTGTGAGCATTACGGTGGTTAATGCGAAGGAACTGCAGTGTCTTGTGAAGCACAACTAAATGAAATTTACTTTATTTTTGCTTTGAACACTATAAAGGGTATAAGTGCAGGTTCAAATGGCTCAAATGGCTCTGAGCACTATGGGACTTGACATCTGAGGTCATCAGTCCCCTAGAACTTAGAACTATTTAAACCTAACTAACCTAAGGTCATCACACACAGCCATGCCCGAGGCAGGATTCGAACCTGCGACCGTAGCGGTCGCGCGGTTCTAGACTGTAGGGCCTACAACCGCTCGGCAACCCCGGCCGGCTATAGGTGCAGGTACTTTTATATGTGGTACCTAACATGTACACACAAATCGGTGTTTTGCTTTTCTTTCCCTTCGGCGAACAGCCTTCCCACACACACATCACCAAGATAACGAACTGATGTTTTCTTCATGGTTCTACCTGCACCACTAAGTTCACTACGATTGACATTCAGACAAACCATTTTGTGTCCATGTGTCCATACTTCGACACATGATTTGCCGCCGAGGGGAACTAAAGCGTTAATAGCTTGCTCTTACTACGAGTACTTGGAGGTACAACGCAACCAAGAAGCATACATCTTGTAACAGCTGTGATTATTAGTCTTCAAATGACGTAAGTACTTATGTAATGTTGCTGAGCACGCAGTCCAATAAAAATATCTGCATTTATACCGGTAACACCCTTATATGAGCATGTCAGATAACTGAAGAGTGAAAACGGAAAAAATTCTAAGCGTTATTTTTCCACAAACGCGTTTGAGTGCTGTTGTATTCTTGGTACTCCACTGCATGTCCCTAGACTTGATCCAACTGCCAGACCCAGGAAAAAGTCTTTCAGACATGGATTAGTAAATGGCACAAGGTCTTTGTGTCAATCTGGAGTTCCGAAATGCAAAATGTATGAAAAGATGGTTTCGCTGACTACTACTCTACTAGTCAGAAACATAATGCTGCATTTAAGTACTTGTATTATTACATACAAAAACAGTGCCTTAGTGTTAATGTTATTTGGAACAAGAACTTTGTTTCTGATGTTTTGTCAGAAGCTGCCATTTTTGAGACCGTTGCTGTGTGCAAAAGAAACTGGATTATTACAAAAAAGAAAGCAGCAGCCAGCCACTGTTAGTAATGCTTACGCTACCGCCGTTATTGGGTTTGAACCGATGTTCCAACGAAGTGTTTAAATTGATAGCTACAGCGTGCAATTTGCCACCTGTAAAGGACAACAGCAGTAAACGACTCTTCTAATATCGTGGATGTTTGGGTTGAATTAATAGTAGCATTAAGTTTGTAACATCCCAACAACAAGAGACCTGTTTACACATCCGTAAAATAAATAAATGAAAGAAATTAACTTGTTTGTCTGTGTCGATTTAGCTAGCACCGTATTTCGATTAGACCTATGAGAGTCTTTTACGATTGTGTCAGCTTGCGACCACCTAGTCTGTGTTTCAAAAAGCTTGTGATGTCGAGAATTGCTGAATTTTCTGGTCCTTGTTCTAGGTCGATGTCCTCCTCGACAACTACCTTCAAGAAATGACGGAACAAGTTGCTGCGTTAAATTTCGGATGTGCAACCGCACAAATTCAGATTTTTCTCCTAGTATTTCCGCTGTATGTCGTTCAGCCATCTTCAGAAAGACTGATGCTCCAGCACCCGCTCTGTTCTTTCAGATTCGCGGACCGCGCTACTGCGCATGCGACCTCAGACACACAGGCGCCAGAGATGTTGATCGGCGGCAAATACGTACAACGCGCATGAATTGGCTCTGAGCACTATGGGACTTATCAGCTATGGTCATCAGTCAAGCATGAATTATTAATGTGGCCGCGTACTCAATGCACCCTGGGACGTCGATGCACCACGGTGACCTTCACTGTCGAGACGTCTTTGTTAAGTTTATTACAGAAAGCGCCGGATTCCGTGACTTATTCAAGCCGAAGCCGCTATCTCTATTAATTAAATTCATCGCCAGAGCGCTGTGAGTGCCGGAATGTCAGTCTTTCGGCTCACTCTGAATAATATACGGATATGGTGTCTTTTCTTTCGGATACGTCCGGAAATACTAGGAGAAGAATCTGAATTTTTGCGGTTGCACATCCGAAATTTAACGCAGCAACTTGTTTCGTAATTTCTTAAAAGTAATTGTCGAGGAGGACATCGACGTAGAATAAGGACCAGCAAATTCAGCAATTCTCTACATAACAAGCTTTTTAAAACACAAACTAGGTCTTCGTGAGCTGACACTATCGTAAAACACTCTTGCAGATCTAATCGAAATGTTCATGTCCGAAAGAACAAACACCGTATACATATAAGTATATAGTTCTGGCAACACCGGCCATGACATTCTTCTTCTGTGTGGATGCACACATATCCCCCGAACTCTTGCGGGACTTGGTAAGAATGTCTTCGAGTAATGAGTGTGTTGGGGTGGGATACTACGAATGTAGTGTGTCGGCATACAAGGGGAGAATGTGGGTCTCGCGGGAGGCGTGCGCGAGATAGTCCTTGCAGTTGCGCCATCCTCTGTGCCCTCGATGGCTCAGATGGACGCCAGCACGGTAACTCAGCGTGTTCGGTCAAAGGGTTATCTGCCCTCTGTAATAAAAAAACTGAGTTAATGGAACAACGACGAACCGATATGGGTCTCTTGCGACGTCCGGCCCCCGCAGATACAACGGACGAAAACGAACAAAATTAGATTTAAAAAAAAATGATGGTTAGAGCGTGTGCCATGTAAGCAAGAGGTCCCGAGTTCGAGTCCCGGTCGGGGCACACATTTTCACCTTAGATTAGATTAGTTTTTCGTTCCATAGATCCGTACTGAGGAGATCCTCATGGATGTTTTTTAAGCTGAAATAACAATACTAATAGTATGAATATATATACATCATTTGTTTCTATTAAAAAATTCGTCAATGGAGTAGAAGGAGTTGGCCACTAGTAAGTCTTTCAGACTCCTTTTAAACTGATCTTTATGTGTAATTAAATTTTTTATGAAACTTCCTGGCAGATTAAAACTGTGTGCCCGACCGAGACTCGAACTCGGGACCTTTGCCTTTCGCGGGCAAGTGCTCTACCATCTGAGCTACCGAAGCACGACTCACGCCCGGTACCCACAGAAAGGCAAAGGTCCCGAGTTCGAGTCTCGGTCGGGCACACAGTTTTAATCTGCCAGGAAGTTTCATATCAGCGCACACTCCGCTGCAGAGTGAAAATCTCATTCTGGTAAATTTTTTATGTTCGCTGGAAAATTATTGAAGATGAGTGTTCCTGAGTAGTGGACCCCTTTTTGAACTAAAGTAAGTGATTTTAAGTCCTTGTGCAGATTATTTTGGTTCCTGGTATTGTATATATGAACTGAGCTGCTTGTTGGAAAAAGAGATATATTATTTAGGACAAATTTCATTAAGGAGTAAATGTACAGAGAGGCAGTAGTTAGTATACCACTTCTTTGAAGAGTTTTCTACATGACGTCCGTGAATTTACTCCACAAATAATACGTATTACACGCTTTTGGAGTCTGAAAACTTTTGTTTGACTTTAAGAGTTACCCCCAAAATATTATACCATATGACATTACGGAATGAAAGTAGGCAAAGTATGCAAGCTTTTTCATTTTTATGTCGCCTATGTCAGCTAACACTCGAATTGCAAATACAGATTTGTTAAGGCGTTTCTGCAGTTCTGCGGCGTGTTATTCCCAACTGAATTTATTATCTAGTTGTAATCCCAGGAATTTAAGACTGTCAAACTCTTCTATCTGCTCTTCTTCATACTTTATGCATATGCAGGGTGGAAACCTCTTACAGGTTCTGAATTGCATATAGTGAGTCTTTTCGAAGTTTAATGTCAGTGAGTTGGCTTTAAACCATTTATTAATATCCATGAAAATAACATTAGCAGCTCTTTCTAGAATTACACTCGACATACTATTTATTGCAATACTTGTGTCATCTGCAAACAAAACGAACTCTGCTTCTGGCAGTGTAACTGATGAGAGATCATTGATGTACACAAGAAAAAAGCACTGGCCCTACGATGGATCGTTGTGGGACACCATATGTAATTTCTTCCCATTCTGATGATGACTGATGACTTAATTCACTATTCCCTTGCACTGACACCCTTCGAACCATTGAACCATTTTGAAGCACTGCCCGCGACACCATAGAATTCTAATTTATTTAAAAGGATGTTGCGGTTCGCCTGTCCCCGTTGATATATATATCAATGCCCGTTAGCAGCTGAAGGTATTAATATAATTCTAGTTTCACTCTGAAAAAGGCTGAACGGTATGCAGCTGAAATATTAGAACGAGAAGCTGTATTTATGCGGCTGCACACCTGAAATGTAATGGAGCAATCACTGCGCCGCGAAAACATGAAGATGCATATGGAAATGTTGTTCGTAGTTGCCTCCGGTCTGCTTCCTGCGGTTCACTGGATGACTGTGAAGTATAAATGCTGAAGTAACAGGAAGTAGGTCGAATCCTTGCAGCAAGCAGAAGCCGGTCAAGGTGCTAACTGTGGCGGTCGGAGGCACAGAGGCCTCCATGGATTCCAATCCACTCCCGGTAATGGCGGCCAGCGTGCCGGCGGAATCGATGCGATGCGAAGCGATGCCCTGCGCTCGCCCCTGGCAAATATACGGCCCATCCGCACTTCCGCCACAACTCTGTGTGTACGTCCCAACGGAAACCCAATGCCCATTGCAGCGACGTGGAGGTCTAGACCGCTGTCATCCCATTTAGTACCTCCTCCCTGTGAACTAAAAATTCAGTTGTCAGTCTCTCCAATGTCATCAAAGTGACACTGCTACGAGGAGTGTTCCAAATATCACCTAATTTTTAGCGTTCCGTATCTCAGTCGGTAAAAATGAAACCTTTATAGGACCACGTTATTGTTCGCCTCTCCATCCGTCTTTTAAGACCCTTTTTTCAGGAAAGGGTAGATGTATCACGTTGAAATTTACGTGAAATACTAAGGTCTGTGGTCCGTTGTTGGTGCAAAAATTTTAAGCTTCCAAGTCAACACGGTCAAGAAATGCGGCCAGTCATGTCACTTACTTTCAAACTCACAAACTCACTTACCGAAACCTGTTGACCTAGAACCATGAAATTTGTAATAATACCACTTTAAAAAATCTTTTTGTCACTTGAACATACATTACATTCATCAGCCGTGCCGGCTGTTGTGGCCGAGCGGTTCTAGGCGCTACAGTCCGGAACCGCGCTGCTGCTACGGTCGCAGGTTCGAATCATGCCTCGGGCGTGGATGTGTGTGATGTCCTTAGGTTAGTTAGTTTTAAGTAGTTCGAAGTCTAGGGGATTGATGACCTCAGATGTTAAGTCCCATAGTGCTCAGAGCCATTTGAACCATCATCAGCCGTCAAAAGCATAACAGACGAACATTACTAAATGGAAACAATAATGTAAGTTGCTGTCATGTTTTAGTAACTAAATGAAATGTTTTGTTAATTCATTTCTCTCTACATACATAAACTGAAGTCCCCAGCTCTCTTCCTTTTGTACGTCCGGGCTAGTGTGACGAACTATTGCAGAGATTTTGATACGGTCTCGCAATTCCCGGGACCAATATCTTGCCAGTATCGATATCGATAACACGTAAAAGTCATTGAGAGTCTCGATTTCCAGGAAGAATAAACTACACAGGGTGAACATTAATAAAACTGACTTACTGCACGGACGGATTCCTGACTGGAAATGAGGGAAGAAACGTCCTACACGTCCTGAAACGCTTCTGGTAGATGGCGCCGACGAATGAAATTTCCTCTGACCACTTGCCGTGTGTTCCTTGGGTGTTGTAGGTGTCAAGGATAGTAGCGGTTGACATGCAGGATTCACATGATCGTACTGTGGCTTACCCCATGTTGGCTGCGCGTTTGACTGGAGCTTGTACTAGGGGTCGTCTGGATATCCTGCCTATTGCACGTTCAGAACGGTGGCGCCATCCAACTACACTCAAAACGAGGCAGAGTACCTAAACGAAGGATGCGTAGGTGGAGGAGGTGACACAACAATGAGCCGGAAAGCACGAAATTCACAGATAGTGCATCGAGTCAGGCCGGACGAATTAACACTGATCCTGATTTAATTTATTGGAAGATAGTTATTACGTGACGCAGGCAACGTGATTGTGATTTCTGCATCCTTTCTATCCCACCCCATCGTTCGGCCACTTCTCAGCTGCAGGAACCCGACTCTGGAATATCCTCCCGCCTTATATTAGATAACTGAATAACATCTCCAGCTTCAGAAGATAGTAAATGACATATCTACTAAAGCAACAACAACAATTACCATTGTCCCTGTACGCACTCGTCACCCTTCTACATCCTTGTTTCCAATCAAATCTTCCTCATTTCCCAGTATTCTTAGCTAGTGGAGTCTCCCTAAATTACGTTTCCCCAGAACTCGGTATATCAGGAAACATCTATCTTGTACACCTACAAATTCTTTTCATAGCTGCAACTATCATTATTGTTGATTCGAGCCATGCTGCCACGGGACAGTATGTCCGCAACTGTTCCACACTGAAGAAATTTGATAATTTCTTTGCTTTGTCTTTCTCAGTTACATCAATATACAATTTCTGCTGCAGCGGTTAGCGGTTTCGGAATAACACGCTCAAAACCGGTAACTGCTGCAGCAAAAGTTGTATACTGAGGTAAGTTGTAGACTGAGACGGACAAAATAAAGAAATTATCAAATTTCCTCACTATCATTACTGTTATTTTATCATTCTTATTGGTGTTCTTCTTTCTTTCTTTCTTTCTTCCTTTGGGTCATCTAAGGACCGCGCACCAATTTCAATGCTTCCTTCTTTGTTGCTATTTCTTTTCCCTGCATTATTCTGTTATCTTTTCACTATGCATCCTTTTTCTCTCCTCGGACAATTTTGACCGTGTCTTCTTTTCCCTCTTGCCTTGGAATCCTTCCATTTTTAACACTTTCCTCTTGAAAATCTTAGTTTCTGTTGCATCTTTTTCACTTACGTTGTTTCTTTCCAAATCTTTCTTAACTTCTTGAATGCAGGCTATTGTTGACTTCTTGCCGAGACATATTTCAAGATCAGTTTGGTTAACCTGTTGCTATTCATTTTGTATAAGTGTCCAAAAAATAGCAGTCATCTCTTTTGTAATGTTTCGTTTATGTTTTCTATATTGCGATAAACTTCTAAATTGCTTCTTAATTTCCATACCTCTGTAATTTTTGGTGGTCCAACTATTTTCTTATTGTCGTTATTATTATTATTATTATTACTACTACTATCATCACTATTCATGGCAGCAGTTACAATAGTGGAAGTACTGCTAGTATTAACTTTATTAGTTCACAATCAGCATTATTTACTCACATTGCCTCTTCAGGCAGTCTTACGTTTTTAATAATATTTGTCATATTAAAACTGCTATTTCTTAGAAAGCTATGGTGTACAAATAGTGAAACCCTGGTCGGATATAAGAGAAGGCCTGATGGCATCAGTCAGATCAAGTTAAATAAATAAACAAATAAATATATGTGGATATTTCTGTGTTCAGCAATTCATGGTTTTTCTTTTATATAATGGGAATTATGAGTGACAGTTTAATGGTTATTTTATTTATATACTATTCAGTGCAGCTTATTTTCTTTCATTTAATGACTGTTACGTGAAGCAGGGAGAATCGGTTACTCTTTGAGTTAACGCTGATTACTCTTTCCATTATTAAACGCCACGAAATTTTAGCATTGCACTAAGTTAGACACAATACACCGCCAGTTCGCGATCTGTGGATTCTTTAGTTTAGTTTAGTGAATTGTTTAGTTTAGTTTAGTTTAGTTTAGTGATGTAGATCATGGTCTGTTCACCAGAACCAGCCTAGCAGAACTGCTATTAAAACGCAAAATGTTAATATGTTAGGGAACTGAAGGTTAGAATTGCATGAGCTAAAACCAGTCTTTGAAGCGAATGTATTAGAATCGCCACAAAGACTCCAAACGTTAGAACAACACTTACAATTGCTTGCACTATCATCTTTTTTTCTTTTTTTTTTGCATTTTGTACGTTTTTGATCGTTGTGTTTGGTCGTTGCGGACGTCACATGACATCCGTTCAAGTTCGTTTGTTGATCCTTCCACCCAGTTTTTTTTATTACAGAGGCCAACCAGCTCTCTGACCGAACACGCTGAGCTACCGTGCCGGCTGCACTGGACGTTGCCAAAACCCTTGCAACGAACTTAAGTCTACAATTCACCTTCCCTAACACTAATTTTAAGTATCCATTAGAATTAAATATTTGAACGATGTGACCTCGTGCAAATGTTGGCTGCAGAGACGACCGAGGGGAAGAACAAAATTTCAGATGTTCTGTGATTTAATTGACGGAAGAGATGGATCAGTCACGCCGTAACTACCTGAAAAAAATGATTGTTATGAAGTTCAGCGCAACCCAGTTGTTTGCACCGAATGCAGGTACGGCAGTAAGCGTGGCTGATATATTGCAATTAGCTTGAAGGAGCTGGCGGAATGCTATCTCAGAGCATCGCATAGGAATCGGGAGATTCTTTATACCGCGTAACAAATGGACGAACAGAAAGCAATAAACCCAGATAAAAAAGGGCGCTCCCCAAGGCGGACGGGCTGAAGGGAAAGAATGGGTATAGCTGATACAAAGGAGCGAGGTCTATAAAAGAGTCGTTATTTAAGGAACCAATATCCCTGGACTTTAGCCTGTCCTGCTATAATGTCAATTTAAGGGGGGACTATGTGACAGAGACGAATGCAATTCTTCTGAGAGAAATTTCTGACAACGACCAGGACAACTTAAGTATTAACGTATCGTCTTCTTAAGTGAAGACTTCGAACGTGGCCCTTGAACTGTTTATGACAGTTACTGGCCTTTGCACGAACCGCCAATTAAAATGCCATTATTGCATCACCGTTTCCTCGCAAGACTAATCGCACGCAAATGTAATTAACTCAAATTGAAATGTGTTCCGTATATAGACTCCATTCTTGTATTAAAGTAAAAAGGTAGGTTTGCAAGACGAAGGACTTGACATATCAATGGTTAACAGCTGTACAAGAAAAACAAATCTCTCCAATCCCTTCTGAGCGTGACATCTGGTACAAATAGTAAACATAGGTGAGCATAATTTTAGTGTGGTTTCGCTCCCAGTACAGCTGAACTGCAGTCTTCATCTAATTGACTAAGCTGCAATTCACACTTGTGAGTGTAACAGAGGGTTCATGAAACCACTCTCAAACAGCACATGGAACAAATAAACACCTAAGTATTTCTGTTCGAGTTCTTATTTCTCATTTTATCCTGATAATCGTTTCTCTCCATGATGATGGCAGGCAACAAAATATTTTGAAATTATGTGAAACGATATCGTCGCAACGCAAAATGCTTTTTTTTCGTAATGATTACCATCCCAATTCCCGTATCATATCAATGACATACTGTGCCCTATTTCATAGAAATACAAAACAAGCTGTCCTCAGAATGAGATTTTCACTCTGCAGCGGAGTGTGCGCTGATATGAAACTTCCTGGCAGATTAAAACTGTGTGCCCGACCGAGACTCGAACTCGGGACCTTTGCCTTTCGCGGGCAAGTGCTCTACCAACTGAGCTACCGAAGCAGGACTCACACGCGGTACTCACAGCTTTACTTCTGCCAGTACCTCGTCTCTACCTTCCAGACTCCCGAGTTCGAGTCTCGGTCGGGTACACAGTTTTAATCTGCCAGGAAGTTTCAAGCTGTCCTCCTTTGAAATTTTTCCGTGTCCTACGTTTTATAGTATCTGGTATGGATCACATGCCGCGCAGCTATACCTCATACGAGGACGGCAAGGAAAGTGTAGGCAGTATCTTCTTTAGTAGAATTGTTGCAACTCGGAAGTGCTCTGTCAATAAAACGAAGTCTTTGGTTCATCTTTACCACAGCAATTTCTGTTTGAGGATTCCATTATAAATTTTTCATGAGTGAAATCCACACCTATTTAGTTGAATCGACAACCTTTAAATATGTGTGATTTACCGAGTAATAGAAATTTAACGGGAGTTCTTTTAGTACTCACGAGGACTTCACACTTTTTGTTGGCTGGAGACAACTGCTACGTTTACTGCCAGGCATTTATCTTCTCCAGCTCATTTTGCAATTCCTTTTCATCTTCTGATCATTTTACTAGAGGGTAACCGACAGCATAAAGTGCAAAAAATTCCACAGCGCTGCTGAAGTAGTCTCCTACGTCGTTTATCTAGATTAAAAGCAGCAGAGAACCTGTAACACTTCCTTGTGGGGTTCCATATATCACTTGGATGTCACTAGAGGACATCCCATCTGTTACTATCAACTACTATCAGCTGTTTAAAATAGTTCAAATGGCTCTGAGCACTATGGTACTTAACATCTGAGGTCATCAGTCCCCTAGAACTTAGAACTACTTAAACCTAACTAACCTAAGGACACCACACACACCCACGCCCGAGGCAGGATTCGAACTTGCAACCGTAGAAGCAGCGCGGTTCCGGACTGCAGCGCCTAGAACCACTTGGTCACTACAGCCGGCGATACTATCAGCTGTGATCTCTCTGACAGAAACTCATGAATCCTGTCACGCATCTGAGACAGTTCTCCACAGGCACGCAATCTGAAGCCTTTTCCGAGGGAAAGTGTTAAACGCCTTCTAGATATCTAACAAATCGTGTCAATAGCATTTGTTACTTCGTGTGAATGAAGAGTCACCTGTGTTTCGATAGAACGTCATTTTCTGAATTCATGCTGCTTTTGTGATAATATTTTGTTTTCTTCGAGGTACTTCACAGTATTAGAACACAGAATATATTCATAAATCAATGTCGATAATATGGGTCTATGCCTCAGCGGATTAATCCCATGTCCTTTCTTGAGTACTGCTTTGACACGTGTTACTTCATATTACAGCTAAAAAGGACGCTACGTGTAAAAATCGATGCTAATCTCTGATTTTGATCTCTCCTTTTTAGATACATGGTATGCTATTTTTGAAAACCCCATTTAGTTCACCAAAAGTAGTCTAAGTCACCTGTACTCTTTATATATTAAATTTGATGTAAATTCAGTCGTTGTTTACAGTCACCGTAAGGAAAAGCAATAACTTGTTCTTGCTAAACAGAAACTCTACTCCTTACAATTCTTTCGCGTACCTTCTCATCTGGCTGAACGCACAGTGCATTATCTTGCTAGAGGAGGAGGTAACCAGTCGCGACTAGAAGTCGTCTCTCTGTTCTGGTACGCAGACTAGCCAGAGTGTGGTTTTACAGTGTTTTACACTCTCATTTAACGAACTACTGGGCTAGTCTTCATTTTCTGTCTCAGAGAATAAGATAGGCAAACAGTTGAAGATACTAAAATTATGAACATAGCTGCTGATCACCAACGGTGAATGTAAATGAATGATTTGAGAAAATTAGCCAACCATTTGGACGTGTAAAGGTTTATTAGCAATCCTTAACAAAGCTGTCAACAATTATAAAATTGTCTTCTTGAGAAGTACGTGGAGCTATTCAGGAAATTTTTTTATGTCATAAATAAGAAGAATTATCAATTTGTATAGGATGCACAAAACCACTGGATAAAAATCTAATAAACAACAACTACTGACACGTAACATTACATACTGGAGCCGACAAATTTTAGAGCAAAGAAGTTCATGTCGAGTAGCATGCTATGTGTGACTTTCAGTAAAGCTAAATAAAATCCATTAAGAAACATTTCCATTGGTGGTGGTCTAAGCGTTGAAGTGTCCACATTAAAAGTATCTGGGATTAAGTGTAGAGAAACGGACCATATGTGGATGGGGCCATGCGGCGACTGACAAAGTTGTCTCAGTCCACGAAACGGGAAACATTGGTAGGTTGCGTACCTGCGCGAAACTTTATGCGCGTAGCAAACAAGTGACGTGTAAACCGTCAGTCGCTACTTTATATCGAAAAGGGACTGAACATTTTTAGGTAGAAAATTGGCGGAATATTAGAGGTAGAGAGGAGGACGGGAAATTTTAAAATGAATAATAACAGTGAAAAAGAGGAGAAGTAGAAAAAGATTTATCCGTTTATTATGCACATGATTTCGAGGAGCTACGCCACCTACCGATGTTTCCTGTTTCGTGCACTGCAAGGACTTTGCCGGTCGCCACATGGGACCAGCCGCATACGGTCCGTGTCACTGCATTTTAATTCCGTATATATTTTAATGTTAAGACTTTTACACGTAGCTCAGCTCCACTGGGGATGTTTTTAATGGATCTTATTTGGTTTTACTGACTGTCACACATAACATGTTACTTGCCATGAGCTCCTTTGCTCTGAAATTTGTCGTCGTCAGTATGTGATTTTACAAGTAAGTAATTTTTGCTTATTAGATTTTATCCAGTGGTTTTGTGCGTCGTATATTCCTACCCTCAATAGGCCCATATACTTGCGAATAATGGTCAAGGGTTGTTATTGTTCAATTCTTTTATCTTGGCGGCTCGCGCATGCCCGCCCAGACGTGGGAGATTGCTGCGTTGCCAAGTTGCAAGCGCCAAGAGAAGCAGCGCCATAGTATAGTATAGTTCGCAAACTTACGTTTAGGGGGTGTAGTGGGACGTGAAATTGAAGCGTCCCCCAACCACCAGTGTCAGCCCAGTTTGCAGGTGAATATAAGTTTAAATTATTGTTTTGTTTATGTATTTTTGTAATATTTGTAATAGCCGTGAATTATCTAAAGTTTCGTACTTATTTTTTATGTTTCATGTACGGAGAGGGCGGCGCAGCGAACGGAGACAGCATCTTCGCTGCCGGGACCAGAGAGAAAATTGCTGGCCACTATACGTCGCGGGTCGACAGCCAAAGAGCAACAGAAGATCCTGAAACCGAGTTGTTGCGTCGTGCTTCTAAAAATTAAAAAATTGAGAATTTGTAATGTTTGTACAACAATGACATCATAGAAAGTTCAATTATGTTGTAAATGTTCAGTTCTGTCTTGTCAAGGCTCAGGTTCACGTCTATATGTAGGAAGATAATAAACTAGTGGATGCTACAAAAGTTTAAATACGTGTTCCGAGGATTTATTTATGAAGAATTATGTGAATGAATTAATAATATATTTGACAAGATTGTTAATTTTTGACAACGTTCATCGCGAGTTTGAATCTCGAAAGTTTATTCAATGTGGTTCTAATATTTATTAAATCAGATAACGTGCATTAATATAATTTCTGAGGAGAAACAAACGACATCTAAATTAAAAAAAGTTTGCGCAAACCAATGGGCCTGAGTGACGTAATTCTGCGCATACGACTCAAATGATGTTTTACAGTTTCGTTCAAGAACCATTCTGAGACAATTTAAAAAGAATATAAATAATTTTGAAGTGGGTTGTAACTGACGTAGGTGACGAAGTCTACACATGGTCAGATGTCAAAAGAAAATCGTTTATAAAAAACTTACGTCGTTACACTACAGGGGGAGCACGCACTTTATGAAGTGGTGGCTTACCACGGCCGCATTAACCCTTTCGCTTCTACAGAGACGTGCTCCCCGCATTCCGCGCTGTGCGCGATTTTGTCATCACTGCACTGCTCGCCTGTGCAGACACATGGTGTTCGACTGCTATGACACACATATCATTCTATTTCACAAAAACTATTTGGCCTAAAAATTTGATTTTTCACATCTTCTTGACTGATACCTTCCCCCCATAAATGGCTAAATTTTGTTTCGATGTTCAACGCAGTTATTGTGCAGCATTAAATGTAGTGAACCATTGCGCGAAATTTTGAAGAGTTTGCAGTGGTGAAAGTCCACAGCGTATACTTTCCGTATGGTCGATTTTAGACGCCACTAGAAATTTCAAAAAATTAAATTCAAACGAATAAAATTCATGAAGTAAGACACTTCGACATTATTTTTAAATAAAGAAAATATTCAACATCGAACAAGGTTTAAACTCAGAACCTTTTGCCTATCAGCCAAACACCTTAACAATTACGCTAACGCAGCTTATCATTCCACTGAATTACTGGAGGACTTTAAAATATCACGCAAAATACCGACAAACACTGTTGGTATGACTATGAATAACTCACGTTTCGTCGAAGAACAATAGGAAATAAACAATTACCGCTGTTTTTTATTGCGAAAAAGCGGTTAGTGAGAATGAATTATTGCTTGTTTGGCTTAATTAATTAATAGAATATGAAGCAATTGGTATAAAGAATGCTTTTTCCAAACTTTCTTTTATAGAAAATCTGCTATCAAGACATTGCTTTTGTTCAATTACTTTATTTATTACTGAACGTTTCTAAAACTGAAGACACTCGTCCGTGCTCTGCACTGCAGTCGAGCTCTGGCAGCGTCGTTTTCTGTTCATTGGCTGACTGTGTTTTGTGACGTCAGATGCGCAGAACGAACCTAAACTCGGCCGCTGTCGTAAATGACGCGCACTTTAGCAAATCTTTATACCAGCAACTTGTTGGCTGATTTACTCACATAATTCAGTACAAAATGCGATAACATACAAAATAAGGTTTAAATAGTTCAGTTTTGTTGCACACCTTACCGTCTTTTAGGTGGCGACAGAAAGTTCATCCGATAGTAAAGATAAAAAAAGAACATCCAGCAAACAGCGGACCCTGTAGGATGGGACAAAGGATAGGGAAGAAAGAGACATGCTTATATTGGCGCCCTGTGATATTTATTAACCCCAGTTAAACATTTTGCCTCTGTACCTATCCAGGCAGCGTGCTGCTTGCTCAAGATTACCGCCTCAGTAAGCAGAACTATTCGAGTGTAAATTAAATTTCAGAGACGACAGTTCGAAGCCATTCCTCGAGTCGCGGTCGTCTAAGAATTTGCGGAGGCGATGTCAGTTGCAGAGTACAGACCTAGTTAAAATTGAGAAATGTGTCAGGGGGGAAGGCGAGAAATTCATAGATGAGATCGAGACGACTAAGAAAAAGAAATTATAATTTCTACAGAAAATCTGGTGGCAGAGGAAAAGAAGCGAACCTGTCTGCAGCAGACACGGCCGCAAGTAACGACTCAATATTGACAGGCGTGAGTGTCATTTGCATCGCAGCCGACCGGCTGCCATCCGGGAGGGGTACAGTTTTCCTTCCGCCCTTGAGGCAAAGGCGAGTGGGCTGCTCTGCGGTCACCCACCGCCCCGATTCCATTTCTTCCACCATCGCCGCCAATCATCTCAGCCGGCAGACTGACACCTAGTTTCGTAACTCCGTCACTTCACCCCTCTTTCTCCTCTGCCTCAGTCGCCAATCTTCCCCCCCCCCCCCTCCCCCGAAACACCCGTGCACTCTTCCCTCGCCGGCGCCGCCAGCTGCCAGCTGCTACAGCTACGAGACGCACCGCAAGACCCTTTCACTTCCTCTTGCTTCCTTTTTGCAGCCTCGCCGTTCGTCTTCTTTTTACTTTCTTTTTCCCCGCTCCCAGTCCAGTAGTTCATCGTCGAGTAATCAAGTCTTGCCAACTGGCTAGCTGCTTCAGATGAAATAACGTCGCTTAGAGAGGAAGACGTTGTGTGGCGGGATATCACCGATTACAAAATAACGCCGCCCCAATCAGCGTTGCCAGGTGTTCCGTTCTAGCACGAGATGCCCAGCTTATTACTGTAGTCTCAGGCCAAATTGTGCTAGTCTCGCCTATCCGGCTTTTGTTAGGCTTTTTAGGAATGACGCAGAGAACGCACATCTGAGTATTGTTCGAATCAAATGATATAAATGTCCAATCAACGTTCTCGGAATTTTGAGGGTGAACCACGCAGCATTTAAAATACTGATGATATGGCAATAAAATTTTGTACCGTACTTTACACGAAATTAACACATTTACTGTTAAGTTTCTTGGATTACACATATTTAACTTTGTTATGGAATTTAAAAATTTTGTTTCCAAACAATAATACATATATCCTCTTTTCAGATATAGAGGACATAAAATCCCGTCTGAGGCCTGCGATCATTTTTATGTTAATAATTGGCAACCAATGCTGTACTATTCAAGTAATTTCTACAATATTTTCTCTGTCTTATCTCTGCGCACATAATAAGCTTCCCTCACGAAGGTCTTAGAATACATCGAATATGAGGATTTCAATAACTTTTTAATTATAATTCTGTAAGTGTAATACAAAATTCATGAAGAATTCCAAGCACTTTGCCCATTGTCTTAGCTTACACTCAAAAAAAAAGGTTTAAATGGCTCTGAGCACTATGGGACTTAACGACTGAGGTCATTAGTCCCCTAGAACTTAGAACTACTTAAACGTAACTAATCTAAGCACACATCCATGCCCGAGGCACGGTTCGAACCTGCGGCTGTAGCGGTCACGCGGTTCCAGACTGTAGCGCCTAGAACCGCTCGGCCACTACGGCCGGCTTCAAAATTTCCTCCTGGGACAATATTTATTGGGTTTATAGAAATAAGTGTACAAATATTCATAATTCCAGCCTTCATAGCGACTGTGAAACAGGGACATAAACTATAAAAAACCTAATTTTCGGGAAATTCCGTATAAAATTCAACATAACCTTTTCCCCTATGTCACCTCTTCAGAAAGGCTAGATTTGTACTCACGGCCTTCTTTCCCTCCAAGGCTTCTCTTCTGGTTTCTTGTTTTCTGGCTTCTTTGCTTTACCGTTTCTGCAACGGACTTTCCAGCTGCAGACAGGCATTGTAAATGTACTATATTTTTCTCAAATTTTCTTGAGTGGAATTTCCTATTCTTAAGCCCATTATCTCTAATACCTCAATCCTCCCTACTTTCTCATCATTAAATATAAGAACTGCACCGTAAGTTGCAATTCTGACAACTACAGCCCATGAAAATGTGGCCAAACAGGAACTGCTTCTTCATAAACGAAGCAGCTGTTTTGTTCTCGTGTGTAAGATATGGATCAGAGTCACAGATGATCTACAAAACCAAAGTACATATCAAAGGCTTCTAGTTGTCCCATGCGCAAGTTTGTATGAAGGTAATCCACGGAATCATTCTTCACCGAGCTAGTACTGAAGTGTTGCTTCAAAATGCAGGCGTCGCAGGGAGGTCGCGTCACATATTTAATTATTTTTGAAGCACTTTGGATGTGATATACTCATTGAAAATATGGGAACATATTGTTCCTGACTTCTACTAATAAATAAAATAGAAATTAAAAATTGACATTTTCAGTCAATTTCCCTCCTTAAGGCGATCATTAGAGACACATCAAACTCAGGTGGAACAATTTAGAGCAAACATGAATAATAGAACGTATTTGCCAAAGATAACTTAAAATGATGGAAATCTGTATTCAGCATCCAAATAAAGCACTTGCAGTGGATGATTTTAGCTGACGTTCCAACCCGGGAACAAGCAGCAAATATTATAGATTTTTTTTTTTTTTTTACAAATGATGAAAACCGCAGCACCTGCGTCAGAACGCTTTTTTAATCACAAATAGTTTCATGGAATTATAGTCAGACCTTCAGCTAACAAACGTTCAACTTAAAGAAGATGCAATAATAGTAATTAGAACTATCTTAAGCCGGGATGTACGAAATTGATTCAGTATCGATTAGCAAGTGACGAATACGGGATTTTCAGTACACAATGTCCTTAAAATCTCAGTAAGGGCAAAAAATTGAAGTTACCTATCTTCCCACACAAAATTGGCGCCATGAAGTACGCATACGTCATCAGTAAAATAACCAGAAGAAGAAGAGCAGGACGTAATCCCACAAATGAAAATTGTTGAATAAGCATCGGCTTCACAAATGTGGAAAGGAACTCGTTACCTAAACGAGCTTACCGGATGTATGTGGTACGTCTTCTCAGGAGCGGCGGCCAGACCGTTAGTTTAACATATACCGAATAAGCGTGCCCTGTCCTTGGAAGAACGTCATCGGCGCATGAGCGGAGCCAACCGACGTAGCGTGTCAAAGTCAGCAAACACGAGAAAAGCAACAGCGAACTGCGAAACCAAAATCCGGGACAGCCGGTCTTAACAGCATTACAATTAACAAAAAGATATAATGTATTGCTGTGATCACATTGCATCAATTTGGTACATCCTGGTTTAATATAGTCCAAATTACGATTTTCTATCATCTTCAGATCAACAGTTTGTTAACTTAAGTTGTGACTATAATGTCGTGAAACTAGTCGTGATTAATAAATCATTTTGACGCGTCTGTTGCTGTTTTAATTGTCTCAAATGTATAATCACAGCTGTGGCTGCCCCTCGTACGAAGTGACTCGTATAGAAATTTTGTTTAGAAAACACGTGCAGATGGATGACAGTAAATTCTTCGTCCAGAGACAAAATTTTACCAAATTCATATTACAAACAAAAGACGATTTTGCCTTTAAAATACTTCTGGCACATGAAAAGCGGACAGCCTATTTCAGGTCATAGCATACTGAAGAATTTTGTTTAGAATTACTAAAATTGGCATATTGCTACTTTGCAACTCAGGCCGTAATGCCAACGTCGAAAGGGTGTTCTTTTTCATGAACGCCAAATGGACAAAGGAACGCAATAAGTCCCAAAACGACAAACTCACAAAGACGAGAAGTAATTGTGAAGGTGGTGGTAGTAGTAGTAGTAGTAGTAGTAGTAGTTGTTCTTGTTGTTGTTGTTACGTCATTTAAATTATCCTCTCAAGAGTTCTACGAAATAATTTCCAAGAAAAATAGCAAAAAATGGCTCTGAGCACTTCAGCTGAGGTCATCAGTCCCCTAGAACTTAGAACTACTTAAACCTGTCTAACCTAAGGACATCACACAAATCTATGCTGGAGGCAGGATTCGAACCTGCAACCGTAGCGGTCGCGCGGTGACAGACTGAAGTGCGTAGAACCGCTCGGGCACTCCGGCCGGCAAGATAAATAGCGTTCTTAATACAGTGGGTCCAAATGAGAAATACGAGGGGGGGGGGGGGTGTTAAGTAAGTAATGCTACACTTTTCAATAATGAAGTTTCGGTTATAAAAAGGCGCAACTTGTTGTGGGACTTCGTATAATATTACCGCTTCGGCCCCTTTAGTTTCATGAAGTTCCTATATGCAGCAGTGCTACACGCAGCCTTCAAATTGAGTCTCTAAAGTAGGTGCGTTCCAAGTAGGCAGCTGTCATTGAATTTCCTTTGGCGGAAAACCAGAGCATCTCATATATTCTTAGGCTCTTCTGGAATGTGTACGACGACCTAACAGTGAACAAAAGCACGGTGAGTCGTTGGGCGAGGCGTTTGTCGTCATCGCAACAAGGTCGCGCAAACCTCTCTGGTCTCCGCTTGCACACAGCTGTGAATCCTGCAGTTTTGGAAAATGAGGAATCTCTCATTCGAGCTGACTGACGGACGACAAACAAACAGTTCGCTGCACAACTGGACTCCGTAGAGCTGACACACTCTACAACCAAATGGCGTTACCAAAGATGTGTATCTGCTGGGTTCCCCACTGCCTAACAGAAGACCATAAAGAGCAACAAAGGACCACCCGCGCAGAACTGCTCTGCGGGAAGCATTACGTGGATGATGAGGAGGTGACTGATGCAGCCAGACGCTGGCTCCGACATCGACCAGTGGAGTGGTACCATGTGAGTGTAGAGGTCCTCCCAGAAAGGTAGCGGAAGGCCATCGCATTGAACGGGGAACATTAGATGTGACCATAGGCATTTGTACCCACTTTATTTACTGCTGTTTTGGACGGACGTTGTATGAGC
The DNA here is from genome assembly GCF_023864275.1 of Schistocerca cancellata. Classification (NCBI taxonomy): domain Eukaryota; kingdom Metazoa; phylum Arthropoda; class Insecta; order Orthoptera; family Acrididae; genus Schistocerca; species Schistocerca cancellata. Next base: position 183,547,674 of record NC_064627.1, on the reverse strand, counting down.
CGTGCTGCTGCTCGCGTTGGTGCTGTTTGTAGGTTTCCGCCTTCTGTCGGAGCCCAGACTGTATCGTCAGTTGGCATGGTTGCGGTTGTTTGTCTTCTTCTCGTGCCGACTGGCGCCATTCGGTTTCGCAAGCGTTGCCTGTCCACTAGTGACAGTAGCGGCGGTTATCGATATGGAGTAACCGTTGCCGTATCTTTGGGGCGACGTCGTTGTTTTTCCGGGCCGTGTGAGTCGGCCAGTTCGGTTGGGGACTCAGGAGGAGCCAAGGCCGCGCAGTGCGAGAACACCCCGGGATCGCTGGCGGCACGCATGGACTGCCGGATGAATGGGCTGTGGTCACGAGGGCGCACGACCCCGTCGTAAACCGGATCCAGCAAGTCTTAAGATGAGGGCATTTCAATCCGAGGAACCCCCACCGTTGTGATACCTCGCGTTTCTCCAGCGACTTGGGATCGTGTTGCTGCTCGTAGTGTCGCCGAGGCGAAGAGCAGCGAGTGGAGTGCTTTCTGCTCTGGTGGTAGTGGTTCCTTTCTCGTTCCGGGCGCTCTAAACACAGTATTCTGAGGACGTACAGCAGACCGCCAGTTTTGGCTTTGGCGTATTGTTCCATCGTTGCATTAGGCTTACCAGACGTCAGGTACCTTCAGCAAGATCATCATCAGTCATTCGTTAGAGTTCCACTAGTCTATGTTACCATCTAGTGAAGTTAATGCAACTCTTGGCTGCCTATCGCATCTCTCGCGAAAGTGTTTGTTTCCGGACCTTCTCAGAGGTCGATTCCTGGAGCATTGTCTGTAGCCCATAGTGTTACAATGTTCACCATCATCTTATTGCACCCGTTTGGTGATCTGTTGCTTGTTTATTTAAATTAATCTTTCCTATTGTATTAGCTGTTTTAAAGCAGGTTTCTGAATTTTTTATATTACTGCCCTGTTCCCTTTAATCATTCTACTGAACAGTTGACAGATAAGCTACTCATAATATCTGCGAGCTATGTGTAACAAAGATATTTTCATGTGGAAACTGAAAAACGTCACCTCCTTGCTTCCATAACACCGAATAACGGAGCCTACAGCTGTTTTGCTTTGTTTTGGAGCACACAAGCTATTTTTCCACTCAGCTGTTTTTGTTGGTTACTTTATTTGCAATCTGTTTGGAAGCCTTTAATGGCTTGATCTTCACGTACTTTGGCACAAATATCGGAAATAGATTCCAGTCGCAAGTCTGTTCTCCAACGCAGTACTGCATTTCTTTTCGATGACTGTGTCCAGTTATCTGCGGGTCAAGCCGTACGAAACTTCTACCGGCTGCAGACGTAGTAGACAAAAAACACAGGTGAGTACGAAATACATATGTATACTTTAAAAAAGAATAAACCTCATGTAATTAAAATAAAGCATTTTCTCTTGCAGTAAATAATAGGATATCCAACTCGATAAGCGACTGTAGGTATAAAAATGCCTTTGAAATCAGAGTATGGCAGTACGACTGGAAAATTCCAAAAACACGGATACTTCAAAAGGTGATCAGTTCCATGCAACTTCTACTAAAGGAAGCAGAAATTTTCTGCGTTACGACCCGGCTGCAATATTTTACTCCTCTTTGAGTTCCAGCTTGGTGCTTCTCAGAAATAAACTCGAGCTGTTTCCGCCGTATCATCTTCCCTCACTTCATTTCACCTCCAGCTTATTTTTGTTTTCCTCGGTGCCTCGTTATTTTCCAGTGTTTTCCCGGAATCGTAGTTGAAAATCCCACTTACCACCAGCAGCCTAATGAGAAACACACTCGTTAATATACAGCGTAAGCCGATGAAAATGCAGCCGCCTCGCTTCTGTTGTTAGCAAGAAAAAAGAGCGTATTAGTTGTAATCACATCCTAAAACGTATTCAGACTCAAGAAATTTCCACACACTGACTCCACATGAAAGAAAATGAGTTAAAGAGCTGTATTCATCATTGTCTTGAATTCAGTAGCAGCCGGCCGGTGTGGCCAAGCGGTTAAAGGCGCTACAGTCTGGAACCGCGCGACCGCTACGGTCGCAGGTTCGAATCCTGCCTCGGGTATGGATGTGTGTGATGTCCTTAGGTTAGTTAGGTTTAAGTAGTTCTAAGTTCTAGGGGACTGATGACCTTAGAAGTTAAGTCCCATAGTGCTCAGAGCCATTTGAACCAAATTCAGTAGCAGCTAGTTGTTAGTTTGGTGTGCGCGGGGATTTTCGTGTCCCTACGTATGCCAACAGATGTCTGGATTGTCACTCATTCTTTTCCACATTAAAACCTCTCGTTGCTTTACCGGAACACCAAAGCCGAAGCTATCGTGATTTATTAATGGCCCTTTTATGGAATTACACAAATATACAATCAGTGACATGAAACAGCACCAGACTAAATCAGGTGCAGTACCGATAGTAACTATTCTTCAAAGAAAGCCGTATTTATGTACCATCAAGAGCTGCTGATGAAATCAATCTTCATTCGCAACGTTTCGATCAGAACTACCATCGTCAACCAATCTAAAATTATTATGGTTCAAATGGCTCTGAGCACTATGGGACTTAACTGCTGAGGTCATCAGTCTCCTAGAACTTAGAACTACTTAAACCCAACTAACCTAGGGACACCACAAACATCCATTCCCGAGATAGGATTCGAACCTGCGACCGTAGCGGTCGCATGGTTCCAGACTGAAGCGCCTAGAACCGCCCGGCCACAATGGCCGGCAAAATATGTATAATATTGTCCGAAGGAACAATGCATCGAACTATGCAGACATAGTCCACTACAGACACTGCAGTAATGTACAAATACCTTACTTTCAGAGAAATTAAAACTAGATCAACTTCGTAAATAAGTGAATTACAACGATAATAATATCACACAATTTCAGTCACCATGGCAACCGCTTCCCTCCCCATCCTTTAAATATGATCGTATTATTGTTCTAGGATTGCGTAACAACTTAAGTTCCTGCAATTCACTTGTGTTCCTATGCTGTGCAGTACTCCCCAGATTGACTTTCCCGTTTTTGTGTACACATTGTCTATGTATTGTTTTTTCCACCACTCCCATACCAGCCTTCGAAGTTAAGGTGCCTCATTTTATAAGATTTACTACCTATCGTCACCGATTGTCCTTGTTATTTCTTTCCAGATCTTTTATTATTACAGAACTCCAGGCTATCGAAACTTAGGAACATTTTACATCCTTAGCTTGTGCTGTACTGTCGGAAGAGATCAGAAAAAAATGCACTTTGCCATTACATCCGATGTTTTATAGATACACTATTGGCCATTAAAATTGCTACACCACGAAGTTGACATGCTACAGACGCGAAATTTAACCGACAGAAAGGAGATGCTGAGATATGCGAATGATTAGCTTTTCAGAGCATTCACACAAGGTTGGCGCCGGTGGCGACACCTACAACGTGCTGTCATGAGGAAAGTTTCCAACCGGTTTCTCATACACAAACAGCAGTTGACCGGCGTAGCCTGGTGAAACGTTGTTGTGATCCCTCGTCTAAGGAGGAGAAATGCGTACCATCACGTTTCCGACTTTGAAAAAGGTCGGATTGTAGCCTATCGCGATTGCGGTTTATCTTATCGCGTCATTGCTGCACGCGTTGGTCGAGATCCAACGACTGTTAGCAGAATATGGAATCGGTGGGTTCAGAAGGGTAATACGGAACGCCTTGCTGGATCCCAACGGCCTCGTATCACTAGCAGTCGAGATGACAGGCATCTTATCCGCATGGCTTTAACGGATCGTGCAGCCATGTCTCGATCCCTGAGTCAACAGATGGGGACGTTTACAAGACAACAACCATCTGCACGACCAGCTTCACGACGTTTGCAGCAGCATGAACTATCAGCTCGGAGACCATGGCTGCGGTTACCCTTGACGCTACATCACAGACAGGAGCGCCTGCGATGGTGTACTCAACGACGAACCTTGGTGCGCGAATGGCAAAACGTCATTTTTTCGAATGAATCCAGGTTCTGTTTACGGCATCATGATGGTCGCATCCGTGTTTGGTGACGTCTCGGTGAACGCACATTAGAAGCGTGTATTAGTCATCGCCATACTGGCGTATCAACCGGCGTGATGGTATGGGGTGCCACTGGGTACACGTCTCGGTCACCTCTTGTTCGCACTGACGCCTCTTTGAACAGTGGACGTTACATTTCAGATGTCTTACGTCGCGTGGGTCTACCCTTCATTCGATCCCTGCGAAACCCTACATTTCAGCAGGGTAATGCACTACCGCATGTTGCAGGTCCTGTACGGGTCTTTCTGGATTCAGAAAATGTTCGACTGCTGCCCTGGCCAGCACATTCTCCAGATCTTTCACCAATTGAAAGCGTCTGGTCAATGGTGACCGAAAAACTGGTTCTTCACAATATGCCAATCACTACTCTTGATGAACTGTGGTATCGTGTTTAAACTGCATGGCCAGCTGTACCTGTACACGCCATCCAAGCTCCGTTTGACTCAATGCTGAGGCGTATCAATGCCGTTATTACGGCCAGTGGTGGTTCTTCTGGGTACTAATTTCTCAGGAGGTATGCACCCAAATTGCGTGGAAATGTAATCACATGTCAGTTCTAGTATAATATATTTGTCCAATGAATACCCGTTTATCATCTGTATACCTTCGCCGGCCGAAGTGGCCGTGCGGTTCTAGGCGCTGCAGTCTGGAACCGCGAGACCGCTACGGTCGCAGGTTCGAATCCTGCCTCGGGCATGGATGTATGTGATGTCCTTAAGTCACTTAGGTTTAACTAGTTCTAAGTTCTAGGGGACTAATGACCTCAGAAGTTGAGTCCCATAGTGCTCAGAGCCATTAGTATACCTTCTTGGTGTAGGGATTTTAATGGCCAGTAGTGTATTTGCGCTGGAAATGTGTGGATAATCCTGGGTTATACTTAGGCTGTGGAACTCCCTTGCTTTATCTGTTTCTGCTGTTGGCTGACCACCAATAGTATGAAACGGAAGTTCTGTAAGAACCACTCGCTATCGTCCGCTACCACAGAAATTTTTCGCGCTGTTACCTTGCACAATGTGTGTGAAAAAAGCCGAACTGTAAATCTGACGCACGACATTAACAGGATTCCAAATCAGACAAGCGACGCGGAAGTAGTGAGGTGTTGTACCGCAAGCATGGAAATGCTCTCACCTCGAAATGCGTGCTCAAGGAAAGGCTCACAGTTTTCCAGTTTGAAGGGGAGTGGCGCGGACGCCTGCTCCCCACAACAAACAACCACGCAACCGCCTGCGCGTGCTGCTCAATGGGCAGCGTCCTGTGTACAAGTGACAGAAGGCGGGGGAAGGTGCGCATTCAGCTGCAGTGCGCCCTGACGCTCTTGTTTCCATGGCAACATTGATAAATGGCCTGCCCCTTCGAGCGCACCGGACCAAGAAACGAGAAAATCAAAGTTCTGTGTCGCCACTCGCAAATTTTGTTTTGATGGTCGCGTGTATGCGTGATCACGCTATCGTCTTGAGGGGAAAACCGTATGGTACTTACACCAGCGTCCGTAAAACATAGCTATTGTAAAACTCTGTTCGTGACCACAACTACGTGTTTGATTTCTTACATCCTTATTCTTATCGGCACTAAGCCATTTTCAAAGGAACAAAATCCTGTTGATAGAAAATATTGCATACAACTTAATGGTATTAAGCATTAAGCATAAGTGTACTTACGTTTGAACTGGAGGCAACAATTTTTACTAGCAGGATTTTGTTCCTCTGAGAACGGCACTGGCGAAGGCCGTAAAGATAAAAGAAATAAAATAATTACTTGTGGTAAAGATGAGAGTTTTGTTATAAGAGCAAGATATGACCGCCATGTGTCAAATGGTTCAAATAGCTTTGAGCACTATGGGACTTAACATCTGAGGTCATCAGTCCCCTAGAAGTTAGAACTACTTAAACCTAACTAACCTAACGATATCACACACATTCATGCCCGAGCCAGGATTCGAACCTGCGACCGTAGCGGTCGCGCGGATCCAGACTGAAGCGCCTAGAACCGCTCGGCCACATCGGCCGGCCGCCATGTGTCATTAAGATTTTATGCGGTATGTATCGAACATAAGACACAGTTACGTCAATAGCACAAAATTGCTGACTGCACAAATACCATACAATCCTTTAGAAATTGTGTTGCGGGATCCCTGTAAGAGATTCACATTTCTAGTGTTGAAACCACTTTAGTAGGTTACCCCACATTTTGAGGGTCTATAACGACTAAAGGAAGCAGTGGTTGGGAAGGGAGTAAGACAGGGTTGTAGCCTCTTCCCGATGTTATTCAATCTGTATATTGAGCAAGCAGTAAAGGAAACAAAAGAAAAATTCGGAGTAGGTATTAAAATCCATGGAGAAGAAATAAAAACCTTGAGGTTTGCCGATGACATTGTAATTCTGTCAGAGACAGCAAAGGACTTGGAAGAGCAGTTGATTGGAATGGATGTCTTGAAAGGAGGATATAAGATGAAAATCAACAAAAGCAAAACGAGGATAATGGAATGTAGTCGAATTAAGTCGGGTGATGCTGAGGGAATTAGATTAGGAAATGAGACACTTAAAGTAGTAAAGGAGTTTTGCTATTTGGGGAGCAAAATAACTGATGATGGTCGAAGTAGAGAGGATATAAAATGTAGACTGGCAATGGCAAAGAAAGCATTTCTGAAGAAGAGAAATTTGTTAACATCGAGTATAGATTTAAGTGTCAGGAAGTCATTTCTGAAAGCATTTGTATGGAGTGTAGCCATGTATGGAAGTGAAACATGGACGGTAAATAGTTTGGACAAGAAGAGAATAGAAGCTTTCGAAATGTGGTGCTACAGAAGAATGCTGAAGATTAGATGGGTAGATCACATAACTAATGAGGAAGTATTGAATAGGATTGGGGAGAAGAGAAGTTTGTGGCACAACTTGACCAGAAGAAGGGATCGGTTGGTAGGACATATTCTGAGGCATCAAGGGATCACCAATTTAGTATTGGAGGGCAGCGTGGAGGGTAAAAATCGTAGGGGGAGACCAAGAGATGAATACACTAAGCAGATTCAGAAGGATGTAGGTTGTAGTAGGTACTGGGAGATGAAGAAGCTTGCACAGGATAGAGTAGCATGGAGAGCTGCATCAAACCAGTCTCAGGCCTGAAGACCACAACAACAACAACGACTAAAGACGCAAAGAAGACAATAGGTTTCACTAGAGACTAGCTTACTTGCATAATTCCAAAATTATATCACATACAAATGAAAGAAGGTGTTGCCTAATATACAGATTCAAATAAAAGACTATTTTAAAAACAAAACTCGTCAGCCGAATTAGTGTTACTAAAATATAAATCATAATACTAAATTCCCAGAAACACTGAAAACGTTACTGACTCGTTAAATCTAAGAGCAGTTTTGAAATCAGAACGAAAGTTTCCTTTTTGAGTTGAGTTGAGACCCCATAAATTTTCATTAGTTGTAAATTTCGTAAAAAATTTCAATTACTTTGTTTTTCTGAGATGTCAGATAGCTTTCTGGAAGTGATAGCTTTCTATAAAGTACGATTGCTACCATACGAATATATATTGAAACAAAGCTAGAATCTTGTAGATTTTATTAAAACCTACGCTTAGCCAAGATTGCAATGCAGAAATAGTAGTTTCAACCGTTTAAGGGTCATCTTATAGAAGATCGCAATCAGTGATATTACGAAGTTCAACAGTATTAAAAAGAATGATTATGCAAAAGGTGTTAGGAGTAGCAGATCAAGAGAATAAGTAAGAAACCTAGTTGTTACAGTGTTAACATCCTTAAACAAATGTGAACAATAGAAAAAAAGAATAAAATTACACTGATATGATCCAAAGCCAATAGCTCGAAACTACGTGTAACTGGAATTTTGTTCTTTGCAATATATCGTTGTGTCAGAAAACGATATCCACAGTCCGATTGCTTTAATCCTTTAGACTCCCGATAACAGTCAATTCATCCTGTGAAAGTATATAATTTCTTAGGGTGCATTAGCTTTGTGTGTTCCGTGCTTTTATAATAACTTAAGTCAGAGTGCTATTAGTATAGGCCTACTTAATTAGTGCTTAATAGGTCATGTGTTAAGGCATCATGGAGTAACTTCCACGCTGTTAGAGGGAGCTCTAAGAGGTAGAAAGTATTCGAGAAGACAGACATTGGAATAAATTCAGTAAATAATTGAGTGCATATGGTGCAAGTGCTACTCTGACATGAAGATGTTGGCACAATAGAGGAATTTGTGGCGGGAAGCGTAGAACCAGACCAGAAAGAAAAACGGAATGGTTAGTTGTTAATGGTCTGATACGGTATTGAACGCCTTTCGGAGATCTATAAAAACACGACTGACATTTTTATGCACCTTTTGTTTGCAACATGTCACTTATGAATAAGACAATCTGTCTTCAGTTAAAACTTTCGGGCTGAGAGGCTGTGCTCGATATATAAAACTGCTTCGTGACGTTTCGTCTCCAACTGCGGGAGACATCTTCCGACGTAAAACAGTTACTGCCACTAAGACTTGAGAAGCTCTCACATTTACAGAGATCATAGAGGGAACCACCGAACGTCACGTCAGCCGACTACGTTACTATCTCTGGACAGCGTCATCATTCTGGATTAAAAGTTATCGATTGTCATTCTGTTGGCACCAAGTCGACGTCCATATTTTATCTCACTTCAAACGTCCGTCTTTCCTATTAAAATTATTAGGGTGTTTATGAATCTTTATTGATTCTGGATACATGCGTGCACATTAATGCAATGTCCTTTTATTTAGTGATTCCCATCTCGGCCCGTTTTTCAGTATGTCCTAGACGACAGTTCTTTTTGTATTCGGATACGCAGCTGTTGACACTTCTTTCCATGGTTCCAATACACACTTGTCCGCAACTGCACGGAATTTTATACATCGCAGGTGTCGAAACGACATCGCATAATCATGCACTCATGTATAGAGAATCAATAGAGCTTCATAAACAGCATATAATTTTAAAAGGAAAGAAGTTAGATAAAACATGGATGTCGATTTGGTGCTAACTGAATGACCTTCGACTATTGTTATTCGGGAGTGATGACACTGTCCAGAGACAGTAACACAGTCGGCATCGCGTAAGGTATGGTGACGCCCCTCTGTGCTCTTTATAAATGCGAGAGCCCCTCAAAGCCTTGGTGATACGGCCACTCACTATGTGAAATCCTTAGTACTACAACCACTATCACTACTTTTGTAGCTGTGTCACTTCTTACCGGCTACCTTGAACTCCCACAGTTGGAGGGTCGTAGGGAACCTCAATTCCCACTACAAACTTCAACGTGCAGTAAAAGTCATCGTAAGATTTTACTCCTACACCAAAACAGTTAGACCGCTCTAAACCGGTGACGCAGTACCGAAACCTAAAAAAAGGTCAGGAGGCTGTTTTATACATCGACCACGGCCGCAACTACAGAAGACGTCGGCCGTGGAAACCTACACCCTATGGATGCAAGCTGTGTTTCATACCAGTGGATTTTCCGGATGGAATCCTAAAGCGAAACTTGCTTACCTCCAGGGAAGTCACAGTGCTCGAGCATAGGATATGTTCCTCGCAGTAAAGAAGTCAGACCCGAGAAACTGAAATGTACAGATTTCCTCTACGCTCTGCCACTGAGTAACTGAAAGTCGCCCCATGGACATGATAACAGTGAAAACGATAAAATTTGCTATAAGTAGCGCAATAGTCAGTCCGCTGCTGTCAATTATCGGCTTGTAATTTTACGGATATGTGGATTCATATCTCGATTCCGCGTCTAACTGATTCCGGGTCGCGCTCAACGACCTTTAACTGTCACCACTGACAGGATATTTACGTCTTTGCGGCGCATCGAGCAACATGTGGTACGTGCGTGTTTTGACTAATGGTCCAATTTGATTTTGTAGCAGCGTGATCGCACACTGATTTCATGTTCCAGCAGGAATTGGCAACTAAGTACCAACAACGTACACAGATTGGTGTCAAATTGTATAATGATAGTTTATAGGTGTAGTATAAACAGTTGAACACGATTGTCCTTGAGTACATTTACCACTAAGTCATTCGCTAGCGGCGCTATCTAGCTGCATTAGTTGTGGAGGACTGGATAAATGGTAAGCACTTCAGGGGCGGAGTGGCAGCCGTCTTCTTTCACGAATGTGTGGGGTGATGCACTTAACAGAGTCGTGACGTTTCGCCAATGAGCTGAATCTTGGGGATTTTTGTTTTATGCCCTTCAGGCCAAGGCCCGAGGCATATTTCTCCGTGTAACGTTTCGTCTCCAGCTGAAGTCATCATCGGAATCTGTTACGACACAGATAGCAGTACAAGCCTAAGGAACCTCAGCAAGCCGGCTGGTGTGACCGAGCGGTTCTAGGCGCTTCAGTCTGGAACCGCGCTGCTGCTACGGTCGCAGGTTCGAATCCTGCCTCGGACATGGATGTGTGTGATGTCCTTAGGTTAGTTAGGTTTAAGTAGTCCTAAGTTCTATGGGACTGATGACCTCAGATGTTAAGTCCCAGAATGCTCAGACCCACCTGAACCATTTGAACATCAGCAAGGCGAGTTGTTGATACGTATTATATACGTAGCGGTCGGTTCTTGACGCCATTAGACCGCAGAGTCGCTTCGACGGGTGTTTTGCGGCTTGTAGCAGAGGACAGTTGGCACTAACACCAATAACTTATCTACTTTCAATCTTTTTCTCCGTTAAAGTTGTCTTCGGCCTAGAAATTACATCTTTGTTGTCTGGTAATGTATAATGTTCCTTTACCGCCCGTATTGTTGAGTGGTATAATTTGGCTGAAATCCAAAGAATGGCTAAAGCTGATAATAAAATGCCGATGGATACTTTCTAAGCAAACTATTTAATTCCAGTTAAGTTCGTCGGTATATCCTGTCCTTTTAATTCAGCCATACTTTAAAGAATTGTACATGTCGACTAAATCTTCTACGATTATTCATGTTTCTTTTCATTTCACTTTTTAATTCAAAATTGTTGTTAAAAATTATTTGTGTTGTAAAATTCAAGAAATGTTTGCGTTCCTTGCTCTTGTGATTAGGCATTATGCGATAAGAACACACAGAATGTTCTAAAGAAAGAGTAGTAGTATATTAAAATTTGTCGAGTGTGATATTGGTCTTCAAATTTTGGATACCGTCTGCACTGCAACAGTTTTTCTAGGGTAGATATTTAACTGCATTGTTTTCAGTATCCTCTAGTATATTTCTTTGTACTACTTTCGTTTTCGTCGCACTTTTAACGATCGTCGTTTGACAAAGTGTTGTGACACAGTTCTTCGATAAGCTGTTCCAGCATGGATGTCTATTTTCGATGAGGAGTAGTAAAAAAACATGACCTCCGTGTACTTTAAACAAGCTCTTTTGATTGCTAAAATAACTGGCCATTGAACCCTCAATAGCGTGGTTATAAATACGGACCAGTCACTCCAGTTACTCCCAATGCTACGATGATCCCAATTTACCATACTGAAATGCGCATTTCATTCTAGTACAACACTATTTTATAAATACAGTGACTGCATCTGAAAAAAGGTGGAGTCTCAGCAACAACATTTGGGAGCTGGTTCAAATGGCTCTAAGCACTATGGGACTTAACATCTGAGGTCATCAGTTCCCTAGAACTTAGAACTACTTAAACCTAACTAACCTAAGGACATCACACACATCCATGCCCGAGGCAGGATTCGAAACTGAGACCGTAGCGATCGCGCGGTGCCAGACTGTAGCGTCTAGAATCGCTCGGCCACCCCCGCCGGCCCTTGGGAGCTAATTTATGTCTCTGTTTCAAACATGAAGTGATGACATCGCAGTTTTCTCGTACTTTTCTAGCTACAGTAGATTCTCTACGAAACCAAGTTGTGTGAACTTTTACGAAATAAGATGAAGTGTAGATAAACCAGATGCAGCCAAGGGAAAAGTGTGCCTCCAAAAGTTAAAAAAAGCGAATAATGAAAGTGAAATCTAATTTTTATAGACTGTAGTTTCTGCTAACAACGATCGAGAAACTGATTTCTTCAAATGTTAGCTAATTTGCAGCACGGTTTTTATAAGGGGCTTCATATATACATATATAGTTTAGGGACAGGTTCCTCATACACAAGTAAGTAAAATATGTATAGTAAACATGGGCTCTAAAACTCCTACCTTAAGAGGTATGAGCAGCTGCTCATCTTCGCTAGTGTGCAGGACATCTCTTCTACTGAGCAAGTGCTCATACATTCGCAGACAGTATCCACATATGCCGCTGAATGTGTCGGATGGTTATAATTAAATTGACCGTGTTCTGGGCGATGCAGTGCGGACTGTATATAGCCCAGGACGCTAAAAACATCGTGGGTATGTTCATTAATCGGTGCATTATCAGAATATGTTGAAAAAATAATGGTTCAAATTTCTGCCACCAGGTGAAAATATGGTGCTGCAAGCAGTCAGAACGTGATGTGCGTACAGAAAACGCGGAGGTATGATCATATACATGGTAACAGTGGTTGTGGCACTTTTATTAGGATATGGTTAGAAGTTACATGTGTCCAATGTGGTCTCCCGACTCACCAATATACTGCATCCACTAAATGGCGTCTACAGTTGCTCGCTGCATATCCGGTGTAATAAGAGTGATATGTCATCGTAAGCTGTCCTTCAGATCAGGTTGAGTCCGGATACATCCGCTATGGAGACAATCTTTCAGATATCCTCGGAACCGGAAGTCATGTGTGTTGTGGTCGGAGTATTTGGAAGATCACATTTCTTGAAATTGCTTAGAGATGATGTGATCATTTCCGAAGGTTCCTAGAAGCAAAAATATACACCTGTCAAGCGACAATAGGTGTTACCTCATCTTGCATGAAAATAATGGTGTGAACATAGTTGCGTTCTTGCCAAGCTGGAACCATGTGTTGCATAGGGACGTCCTTACAACGTACAAATGTCACTAATAGCCCCACGAGGTGTATCTCCTCGAAGAAAAACGGACCGAGAATGAAGGGACTTCCTTCGTAGTCACATATACTAAGTGCAGTCGATGTTCCTGTACAAAATGTGCTGGAGTAGAACGTCATATGCGACAATTCTGTGTGTTCATATCACCGAACAGAGTAAAACGTGCCTCGTCTTTTCAAAGAGTAATTTCCGGCCACATGTCATCCATTTCCATGCGTGCCAACGACGAATGGCAAGTTGATTGCGTTGTATGCTATATGGAGGCTTCATAAACTGCACATTCTGAATCTTGTAGGCATACCTAAAATGCCCTGAAAAAACCTTTTGAACTGCTGACCATGGAAGAGAGAATTCCCATGACACACCTCGACCACAGATTGCAGACTTTGAGGTATGTAGTTCACGGTCAGCTATAGCAACTTAATCAACAACTACCACTGAAAGGAGTTGCCTACCTCTCACTGCTACACCACCTAATTCACCAGTTTCTTCGAATTTCTTGATCATATTCCTTTGCCCATTTAATACCCGCCATCTAGCCGAGAGCGCTAACGCGCTGCTTCCTGGACTGGGGTAGGCGCGCCGGCCCCGGATTGAATCGGCCCGGTGGCTCAACGACGGAGGCCGGTGTGCTGGCCAGCCTACTTGTGGTTTTTAGGTGGTTTTACACATCCCACTAGGTGAATACCGGGCTGGTCCCCACGTCCCGCCTCAGTTACAAGGCTCGCAGACATCTGAACACATTCGCACTATTCCATGGATTACACTCGACACAGACAGTTGGGGGTACACTAATTCCGTCCCGGGGGGAGGGTGGGGGCCTTAAGCTTGCCAAATTCGATTAACCATGCCGAACCTGCGACACTGCGCGAAAAAGGCACAAGCAAAAGAAAGAATGAAAGATTCTTTAGCCCATTTAATGACATGGGGCTTCTTCGCGGCTGTTTGTGTCCGTTATATTCCCGCAATGCAGGGCTGCCACTGCTGCCGTTGCGGTAGAACAGCTTTACCAGAAGTGCACGGTCTTTCTTCTCAGCAGCCATTGCGTTTCGTAAGGAAAACTTCAACCTTCTTAACACTTAACTCCAACAGTCACTTCACAAAAGAAATCAACACGGAGCGCCAGGAGACAAACGGCATACTGACTTCACACCAGAAAACATTTCACATTCTGACTGCAGACATTGGCATTTTCTCACCTGGTGGCAGAAAATAGAACAATTTTTTTCGGCGTACTATTGGAGCGTACCGACTAATGAACGTACCTGCGATCTTTGGGCATCCTCTGAAGCGTACAGGTCGCACTGCAGCACTCAGAACACCGTCACTTTAATTATAATGACTAATTATGTCATAATATTCGGACACAGTATACGTTCCAAAATCATATGTTCATAGATCAGGGACGGTTATTAAATGAGAATATGACACATATACAACGGTAACAGCCATCTTGTGATTGGCAGCTTCAGCAACATTTCTTGCATCGTGAAAGCCTTGCAGACACGTCCAATAATGATTCGAAAGGAAATTCCTGAGGTCTTCGCTGGTCGATAATAACCGTTAAGAAGCTCAGAAGCGAGGGCGTCTCGAGGCTCGCCGTACGGGCGTGGCCGGCAGTCTTGTATCACAATATTGCTCAAGTTTCTTGCTTAACGCAACAGCCCGTTGCCTCTCCTTTCCAAGCGCTGGCTCTTTTGTCTACAGAAAATAAACGAGGAACCTGTTGTTCTCTCGGAGCTGAAGGCACAGGGGCAGAACCCTTTGATCCCCGCCTGCGTCGGCCCTCCATCTTCATTCCTGCAGGTCGTCTGGGCTCCGTCCTTTCCTACTGGTGCTGCGGCGTCCATCTCGAGATAAATCGTAAAGCAGATCCCGCCAATACAATAGAAATGAGAAAGGGGCTACGAACACGGCATACACTTCAACATTCATTTGCTCGTAAATACGTCTGAGGCTTATTCGCGTCTAGTAGGAGAAATGCGAGGATAGGAATCAAAGGTCGAATAACAGTAACACACACAGTTTTAAGAGTTGAAGGGCATGAAAGAGAAGCGGTTGCTGAGAAGGAATTAGGTACAGATTGTAGGCTATTCTCGATATTAATCAATCCGTACATTGAGCAAGTAGTAAAGGAAAGCCACACGAAAGTTGGAAAGATAATTACAGTTCAGATAAAGGAAATCAAAACCTTGTGGTTTGCACACAAACATTAAAAATCTGTCTGAGACAGCAATGGACTTGCCAGAGCAGTTAAACGAAATAGATAGCTGATGATGATGTTTGGTTTGTGGGGCACTCAACTGCGCGGTTACCAGCACCCGTACAAATTCTCAAACTTTGCTCTGTCCAATCTCGCCCCTTGAATTAATTATGATGAAATGATGAGGACAACACAAACACCCAGTCATCTCGAGGCAGGTGAAAATCCCTGACCGCGCTGGGAATCGAACCCGGGACCTCGTGCTCGCGAAGCGAGAACGCGACCGCGAGACCACGAGCCGCGGACCGGAATGGATAGCGTCTTGAAAAGGTGAATATCAACATCATAAAACGAAGGTAATTGAATGTAGACGAATTTAATCAAACGATGCTGAGGGAGCTAAATCACGAAATTGTAGAGACTTGTTGTGCAAGGAAGAAAGGGAGAGGATGTTGTTACGGATAGCCAGTATCCTACACCTAAAACACAAATGCACATGTGGCGTAATATTTATTTACTGGTACTGGATACTTAACTGCACTAGAGTCCATGTGTTGTCGTACAAGCTCATCAGCGTTAGTCCTCTTCCAGACAATATCGGTAAACTGCCTATTACAAACGTTAAACTCGCTACAGTCATTAATCTGGTCTCTATGAACTGTCATAGCCTGCGATGAACCTGCATTCTGCGAGTGGACTGACAAACGCCAACTTGAAGAGTGCGTCTGTAAGGCCCTCCGGTTAGCAACAGTGACATAAATACATGCTATGTAACTTCTAATATTTTCCCTGCGATTTGTCATCATCTCGTAGAGTCGGGTGTACTGCCGGTGACCCGCGTCTTCCCAACTCTATATTTCGACGTCGTAACTCGGCGTCTTCATCAGGTGTTCCCTGAGCCTGGTTGACGAGCTGACCTTGTCCCATAATTATGCCTGGACGGTGTGAGGCGCTCCCTATGACGTCCGCGCCCACTGTGGCCATTTCTGGCCGTGGTATCAGGCTCTAGGCGCTCCATCTTCGGTCCGCGCCCGTTGCAGCTCTCTTCTGAGGTAGCGGACATCCCAAGGCATTCCCTATTGGGTCCGCGCCCAATAGGCGCGAACCTAATACTATCACGGCTCTGTTGAAGTTCCTTATGCTATTCGTGACCGCGGCGAGTTTCTCTCGTGGCCGAGCCATTCTCCTGGCCTTCTGCACCTGGTATTCGCCTGTGAGGTGCGCTTCCTGCAGCATTCGGCTGCATATTATGATGCTGTCGAGAGGGCGTTGGCTGGTTGTCACTTGTCAGTGTGTCTTTGGCCTCTCTCGTTATGGGCGCACTTCATCCAGCGCCTACTATCGATCTCCGCGCTACATTTTTGCCGACTGGTATGCTTTCGACAGCTTACTCCAGCATAGAAATGAGGCAGTGAAAGTAGTCGAGTTTTTCTACCTGGGCAGCACAATAAATGATGATGGGCCAAGTGGTGAAGACATAAAACTCAGACTGGCAATAGCAATACAAGCATTTCTGAAAGCGAGACATTTGTTAATACATAATACAAGTTTAAACGTTACTAAGTCTTTCTGCAAGGTATTTGACAGGAGTTTAGCATTCTACAGAAGCGAAATACAGACGATGAACAGTTCAGACAAAAAGAGAGTTGATTCTCTTTTCTGGCAACCAAAGCAGAATACCAAGTGGCCATCATGCAGTGACAGGAAGTATCTCAATTAAAGTGTTCAGCGTTCTATGTTAGACTTGTCCTTTTTGGGAAAGAAATGCTTTTTGTAGGTAAGGTGAAGCTGTCAACAATCGGAAGGTTTTGACCTTAACAGGCATGAACCTATTGGAGATAGCATGCTGCTGACTTCTTCTGACCTTCGAACTGATCGACCAAGCAAGTTCTTAGATGGGGGAGGAGAGAGAGGCAGCATCCTACAATTGCATGCAGACAATGGTGTAGCACTTTTAATGCTAACAAATTAATACTGGAAGTGAATTAAGCTGTAAGTGACAAAGTCCTTGGACCATGTGAGAACTAAGTCCACGGTATTCAGGTTTTTAGGTGTCATTTAACTTTTTTTACTAAATTTTCTTTCAGAAATTATAGAGTTTCACAGCACACAGATACTAAGTTTATAAATAATAGTGTGGGTTGTAACACATTCTTAATTTGTCTGTGTGGAAGTTGTGAAAGTACGACTTCACTTGTTTTGCAGCTTATTGTCTCCTCTGCAGCATCAGTATTTTTTAACCCTCTTATTTAGGCTGTTGCTGTCCTTATTTCATTTCCTTGGGTGCTGCATTTGATTACAATTTGGCAGCCTAGTGCGCTGTAGTTGTAGTTTAAAGAGCACATGCCGTAAGATGAACTTGGTATTCCGTGATGTCTCCTAAAATGTTTATGAGAATATCAGTTTCAGGCAAGGATGTCTCTCTCCACCGGTTGTCTTCGTTCTTGGCGAATTTCGCTGCTTGTTTGATCGTTGTCCATGATACTTTTCAACGCAACGAAACGTCAGGAACAGGAGAGCTTCGGGGACCACGACCATGCAGCCAGGAAGACTCAGCAAAAACGAAGACAATCGGTATGGTTTCTCCCGACAAGGACACGACTGAACTCTTTCCTCATTCGGCCTCAATCGGATCTTGAAATCATTCCTTAATGACTTCTTCGTTGGCGAAATATTAAACCATAACTTTTGCTGAAAGAAGGGTCAAGCAACATATTACTTCTTCCAATACGGATTTGATAAAAATGATTGTCACACTGAAATAAGAGCAAATGGAACTAGAACAGTGATCTGCGAACGTCAGCGATATACAATGAGTAGTTACATATGAACATAAACGAAAGACTGAGGTTACAATAATTTTGTCTTTGACTGCAAGAAATCATATTCAGTTTTTATTCATTGTATCTTGATCGAGCTGGTAGCCCATTTTAGATGCATCTGGTCACTTAAAATTTTTTTTAAAGAATTATATTACGTAAATTCATGGGAAATACAACAGCATTACTCGTTGATTATATGTTACCAATTTTTGTAGCTCTTCCGATCATGAGATCAGTGAATGTTCTTCTGGTCGACCCAAAATGTCCGTAAAGATACAATTCCACATAGTCATAGGCAAAAATATTAGTACAAGAACAAATACAAAAGAGTACCATAAAACAGGGTGATATTTCATTATAATAATATAATCTTTTATGCTACCTGGGCTGCAATTAGTTATGTCGTTTACTTGTCGGGATAAACTTAAGTTGCTAGAATCAACGGGATACACGATATATGATCTTATTTTGACATGTGTTTAATCTACATCATTGCAACTACTCATGCAATCATAATATACATGTGAAAGTCAGAAAGGTACTGTCAGGTAAACTGACAAAGTGCCAGTACGTAGTCCCCAAGGTTTAACATGATGGTGTCGCAAAACCGGATGGATCGGGTTTGGTAACCACCGCTACACAAGTGTCTGCTATACTTTATACCCAATCCTGGGACTGCCTGACGAAACCCTCCTGTCCGCATATGTAATAAATAACATGATACTGAAATAAGGCATTGAAGATCCACTCGCTTATGGTCATATGAACTGTACAGCTGAAAGCGGTAACAGATACGCTGTCAACAGAGAAAGCCTGCATTAATGAATTGGGGTTATCCATAGCAAGAATGTGCCATGTTTACCACCCGCCTGTCAGATTGTACGGTCACACAGTGATTATACGCTGATTAGCACGAATGAACAGATATTGAAAAACATTTTTGCAGTCGAACACGATTTTCCAAGAGATAATTTCGTCCTTCTGACCGTCGTCCTGCGTGTTCAGAGAAAACATAACTATGGAAGACCAATAAAAAGCCTACTCTTATTCATAGTAGTAATTTCCACCATTATTACGTGATAAATAAGGCTCCTAAAACTCAGTTTCATTTTCCCTCTCTGAAATACGGAGGGAATGACATTTTAATTAGTCTGTGAAATAAAAGAGCACAAGTTGTGCACTGAATTGGGTTAACTGCATCGAATAATTCAAGCAAATTGTTTGGCGTATTCTATTCTCGCCACAGAATGTATGCTCAATTGAGGAGCCACGCAGTGGTGGCGTCGCAGACAAATAGTAGGAGCTTTGCAAGAACGGGACCAGCCAGAACCGCAATTGTTCGCGAGGACGAAAAAAATTGTATTAATAATGACTAAGACAATGCGGTGAATTAGGCGGGTGGGCACGTCTTTGGAAGCGAGGAACAAAACCCCGGTTTAAGCAACGTAATATACGGCGGTGATAAATCAGCGCCTCTGCAGACTGTTCCTGCAGCGAGAGTACACTCTGTTTCAAGATGCAAGTGCCTTGAAAGGGACTGTTCATCTCCGTAACGGATGTATCCAGTAGGAGACCCCGCCTATCGATCGTACTGTAAACAACAACTGTAACAACGAAAACATGCGAGCAAAATATATGGCAGATGGTGTTAGACAACTAACAAACAGGCAAGACAGTTTTTCAGATCCTTCCTCATGTCATGTTAACACGGTAGCGACTTAATTCTAGCTATTGTTTATTGGTTATTTTAATTTACAAAAAAGGAGAGCCACGTCTGCTGGTTTTCAGACGCATAACATATCTGAGTATGCAGTTATCGTGTTGCTGTTGGTTACCAACACATATCATGAAATTTACGATACTATAAGGTTTTAAAAAAACTTTAATATTAAAATTGTATGAAAATTGGTCTTTATATAGCTTATGAATTACGATTTCAATAAATACATGTTTAATATTCGTATAATTAAATTAACTGAAACATAATATATTAATTTTGTAAAGTCATTTGCATAAATATCTATGTAGACTTTTGTAACATTTAAATGGCGGTTTATGCGAGAAAAAATTTAAACAGTTCTATTGAATACATATGATAAGCACTAAATTCTTAGAGTTACATGTATAAGAAAACATTTGTCCTCTATCTTGCTTGCATTTGGCTGGAAGACATATATGATCGTATGTTGGAAAGAGAGTTGTGAAGCAGAGTCATGTTTAGTTGTAGGAAGAAGAGTTTTGTAAAACCATTCGTGAGGCGTGTTTTGTTATTTAACAATCTATAAAATTTTGAATACAGAAGATTCGATGAGGAAACTTTTATTTGGCAGTTAGCAAAGTACCGCAAACCCGGAAACAGTCTATTTTCTCACAAATCCAAAGACCGAAGTTATACCCTGAAAAGAAACCGAGGCCCACTTCAAAGCAATCAGCTAAGTAATAAATTTATATTTTACGAAAGAGAACATGTCATTGAGTTTCAGTTTTTTGAAAATACTGACGAAAGTCCGTTGAGGGGACACGTCGTTGTTGACGTGGCGTGTTATAGTGTCTACGGTTCCGTTATATGGCGCGTTCAACAATTCCTATTATAGGCTTCTAGCGGTCGCACAGACGACTTAGTAGCTAAAGTTTTGGTAAGGAACTCATCTGCAGGAATGTACCGTTTGGATCTGAAGATCGGATCACTTTCAGATCCCACCACACGCACACATCGGAAACAATGAGGACTGATCAGTGTGTTCTGTAGGAGCTGCTCCACGTGGCCACACTGTTGTTTGTTGCACATGGTGGATCCGTGGCGAATGCTTTCAAACGCACAGTACACAAATCGTAGTGAATGTTGAATAATTTCTGCTGCCACCTTAAGTCGTGCGGGGAGATCTTCTTCCAATTGCACAGGACTCTCGGCCACAAGACTTTTCATCTGACCCCCCAAAAGAAACAGCCGAGAAGGAGTTAAATCTGGAGTTGGTCCACCTCGATGTATTCACTTTTCGAAATTCGAGGGCGTTCAGTAAGTAATGCAACCTGTCTTTCCTGCCGGTTTCAGTTGAAAAATGCGGAATTTGTTGTGGGACATCGAGGACCATTCCCACTTCAGTCCCTATAATTTCATGAAGTTCCGCGAGGTGAAGTTCCATGTGTAGCCTTCAAATTGGCGTCTTTAAAGAAGGAGCATTCCAAGCAAAGAATTGTCCTCGAGTTTCTTTTGGCGGAAAACCAAAGCATCGCCGACGTTCATGGGCGGTCACAGATTGTTTACGGAGACCTTGCAGTGAACAAATGCACGGTGAGCTGTTGGGCAAGGCGTCTGTCACAATCGCAACAATGTCGCGGAGACATCTCCCGCTTGCCAGCACGCCGCACACAGATGTGACCCCTGCAGTCTCAGAACGCACAGACACTCTCATTCGTGGCTACAAAAATGCAAAATAATTTCTCCTTCTCCATGACGACGCAATGCCTCACACAAGTGTTACATCCGAGAGCAGCTCACAAACGGTCATTGGACTGTTCGTCCTCATCCACGCTACAGCGGGCACCCCGCACTTTCCCACTCCCATCTGTCTCGCCCAATGGTGGATGCACTCCACGCGAAGCAGTACGTGGATGATGATGAAGTTACTGATGCAGCAAGACGTTGGCTCCAACGACGACCAGTAGAGTGGTAACATGACGGCATACAGGCTCTCCCCGTAACGTGGTGTAAGGCCGTCGAATTGAACGGAGATTATGTTGAAAAAAAGAGAGTTCTGTATCCGAAAGAATGGTTTATTGGAATCCCGGATAAAACCAATCCGCTTTCAGAAAAACAGTGTTGCATTACTAATTGAACGCCCAGCGTATATCCGGTCGAGTTGTCCGCGGACGACACGTGCAAAATGCGTGGGTAGGCCATCATGTTGGAACCACATTTTCTGACAGAGTAATAGTGGCAAATCATACAACTGCTCCACCGGGACCTCGTTAAGTGCGTACCACCAAGCGGGAGATTTGAAAGTGATCAGACCTTCAAATTTAAAGCGCACGTCATTCCCATTTCCGAGAAGGGTCGTATGACAGACGAACATAATTATAGACCTATATTGTTGACGTTAATCTGTTGTAAACACACAAAAAAAAGTTTTGCGTCACCTCGGTTCCGAAAGTACAGAAAATTGTACAGAAGAGTAGAGATCAACATAAACATCATTTCCGCCCTCTTTATCGCTCATGAAAACAAGAAATCCCATGTTGTACCACTATTCAGCGAGACCTTCCAGACTGCTGTACACACTGGTACCTGTAATAGCCAGTAACACGTCCTCTTGCATTGATGCATGCCTGTATTCGTCGTGGCACACTATCCACAAGTTCATCAAGGCAGTGTTGGTCCCACTCCTCAACTGCGATTCGGCGAATGTCCCTCAGAGTGGTTCGTGGGTCACATCGTCCATACACAATCTATTTCAATCTACCCCAGGCATGTTCGATAGGGTTCATGTCAGGAGAACCTGCTGGCCACTGTCGTCGAGCGATGTCGTTATCCTGAAGGAAGTCATTCACAAGATGTGCACGATACGGCGCGAATTGTCGTCCATGAAGACGAATGCCTTGCCAATATGTTGCCGATATGGTTGCACTATCGATCGGACGACGGCATTCACGTATCGTACAGCCGTTACGGCGCCTCCTATGACCACCAGCGGCATACGTCGGCCCCACATAATGCCACGCCAAAACAGCAAGGAACCTCCACCTTGCTGCAGTCGCTCGACAGTGTGTGTAAGGCGTTCAGCCCGACCAAGTTGCCTCCAAACACATCGCCGACGATTGTCTGGTTGAGCTCATGCGATACTCATCAGTGAAGCGAACGTGATGCCAATCTTGAGCAATCCATTCGGCATGTTATTGGGCCAATCTGTACCGCGCTGCATGGTTCGTGTTTGCAAGGATGGATCCCGCCATTGACTTCGGGAGTGAAGTTGCGCAGCATGCAGCCTATTGCCCTCGGTTTGAGTAGTAATACGACGTCCTGTGGCTGCACGAAAAGCATTATTGAACATGATGGCGTTGCTGTCAGGGTTCCTCCGAGCCATAATCCATAGGTAGCGGTCATCCATTGCAGTAGTAGCCCCTGGGCGGTCTGAGCGAGCCATGCCATCGACAGTTCTTGTCTCCGTATATCTCCTCCATGTCCGAACAACATCACTTTGGTTAACACCGAGACGCCTGGACACATCCCTTGTTGAGAGCCCTTCCTGACACAAAGTAATAATGCGAACGCGATCGAACCGCGGTAATGACCGTCTAGACACCGTTGAACAATAGACAACGCGAGCCGTGTACTCCTTGTTGGTGGAATGACTAGAACTGATCGGCTGTCGGACCCCCTCCGTCTAATAGGCTCTGCTTACGCGTGGTTTTTTTACACCTTTGGGCGGGTTTAGTGACATCTTTGAACAGTCCATGGGGCTGTATCTGTGATACAATATCCACAGTCAACGTCTATCTTCAGGAGTTCAGGGAACTGGGGTGATGCAAATCTTTTTTGATCTGTGTAGAATTATGGAACATGTTTCGTGCTCATGTATTATGACGTTTTTAGAGAATGGAAAACTCCTCTTTAAAAATCAACATGGATTCTGCATACATACATATCTTACGGTAATTACTGTTGCCAGCAATTTGTCATTTCGAATTCATGAAAAGAGCGGCGAGTTAGACAGAAATATATTGCACGATCAAGCAAGAGACAGAGCACGCTCACGATGTATGTGCCATTATCGATTTAGGAA
Source organism: Schistocerca cancellata (assembly GCF_023864275.1). Lineage (NCBI taxonomy): Eukaryota > Metazoa > Arthropoda > Insecta > Orthoptera > Acrididae > Schistocerca > Schistocerca cancellata. The sequence goes on along the minus strand of NC_064627.1, from coordinate 183,523,864 downwards.
AACCAGAAGAAACAATTTGGTAGTGCTGGACTGGGGTTTGAACAGTTGTCCGCGCAGAATGAGAGTTCAATGTCAGAGCCAATGCACCGCATCGTTCGGAAGCATCTACAGCTACACTCCCCAAACTGCCTTATGGCGTGTGGTGGAATGCTACACTGTCTACAGTGTCATAGTTCCACCTTCCTTTCCCTGCCCATGTCGCGAACGCTCCGTGTGAAAACCGATTGTTGGTAAGCTTTGGTGTCCGCTCTAATCTCTCTTATCTTACTTCCGTGGTATTTCTGCGAGTTGTACTTTAGAGGAAGAAAAAACCTACTGGTCATTAAAATTGCTACACCAAGAAGAAATGCAGATGATAAACGGGTATTCATTGGACAAATATATTATACTAGAACTGACATGTGACTTCATTTTCAAGCTACTTCCGTGCATAGATCCTGAGAAATCAGTACCCAGAACAACCACTTCTGGCCGTAATAACGGCCTTGATACGCCTGGGCATTGAGTCAAACAGAGCTTGGATGGCGTGTACAGGTACAGCTGCCCATCAGCTTCAACACGATACCACAGTTCCTCAAGAGTAGTGAGTAGCGTATTGTGACGAGCCAGTTGCTCGGCCACCATTGACCAGACGTTTTCAATTGGTGAGAGATCTGGAGAATGTGCTGGCCAGGACAGCAGTCGAAAATTTTCTGTATCCAGAAAGGCCCGTACAGGACCTGCAACATGCGGTCGTGCATTATCCTACTGAAATGTAGCATTTCGCAGGGATCTAATGAAGGGTGGAGCCACGGGTGATAACATATGTGAAATGTAACGTCCACTGTTCAAAGTGCCGTCAGTGTGAACAAGAGGTGATCTAGACGTGTAACCAATGGCACCACATACCATCACGCCGGGTGATACGCCATTATGGCAATGACGAATACACGCTTCCAATGTGCGTTCACCGCGATGTCGCCAAACACGGATGCGACCATCATGATGCTGTAAACAGAACCTGGATTCATCCGAAAAAATGACGTTTTGCCATTCGTGTACCCAGGTTCGTCGTTGAGTACACAATCGCAGGCGCTCCTGTCTGTGATGCAGCGTCAAGGGTAACCGCAGCCACTGTCTCCGAGCTGATAGTCCAAGCTGCTGCAAACATCGTCGAACTGTTCGTGCAGATGGTTGTTGTCTTGTAAACGTCCCCATCTGTTGACTCAGGGATCGAGACGTGGCTGCCCGATCAGTTATAGCCATGCGGATAAGATGCCTGTCGTCTCGACTGCTAGTGATACGTGGCCGTCGTCATCCAGCACGGCGTTCCGTATTACCCTCCTGAACCCACCGATTCCATATTCTGCTAACAGTCATTGGATCTCGACCAACGCGAGCAGCAATGTCACAATACGATAAACCGCAATCGCGATAGACTACAATCCGACCTTTATCAAAGACGGAAACGTGATGGTACGCATTTCTCCTCCTAACACGAGGCATCACAACGTTTCACCAGGCAACGCCGGTCATCTGCTGTTTGTGTATGAGAAATCGGTTGGAATCTTTCCTCATGTCAGCAGGTTGTAGATGTCGCCACCGTAGCCAACCTTGTGTGAATGCTCTGAAATCTAATCACTTAACAGTAAAGCACGACGAAATGAGAAAGCCCTCTCTTGTAGCGTCTGTCACTCGAGTTGGAGAAAGTAAACGAACCTGTGACGAAATGCGCTGCTCTTCTTTGGATATTCTCTAATAATTCTATCAGTCATAACAGGTACGGATCTCAGCTTGACGAGTAATACTGGTCGAACGAGGTTTTTGTAAACTACCTCCTTTGTGTGATATGTACACGTGATATATTCTTCCGCAGTACGCTGAAGAACTAGCTCCTCTTCTAGCAATAGAGTACCGTAGATCGTTGGACGAACGAGAAGTTCCTAGTGAGTGGAAGAATGTACTGGTCGTTACCAGTTTTCAAGAAGCATCGTCGAACAGGCGAATCGAACAACAGGCGTAGATCCCTGACATAATATTCAATAAACGATTGTGTAATGTAGCATTTTTAACACGTTACATGTAAGTGTAATATGACATTTCTGGAGACAGAAAATGTACTCTGTAGGAATCTACATGAATTCAGTAAACAACGACCGTGATTGATATGTGGTTCATGAGGCCAAGACGACACAAAATACCATCTCTCGGACTGATGCCGTGTACCTTGACAAACTAGAATGCGTTAGATACAGATCCGGCTTAGTTCAAATGACTCTGAGCACTATGGGACTTAACATGTTTGGTCATTAGTCCCCTAGTACTTAGAACTACTTAAACCTAACTAACCTAAGGACATCACACACATCCATGCCCGAGGCAGGATTCGAACCTGCAACCGTAGGAGTCGCGCGGTTCCGGACTGAGCGCCTAGAACCGCTGGACCACCGCAGCCGGCGATCCGGCTTAGTAACGGGACTGAAGGTTCCCAGTAAACAGGAACTAGCATGTGATTATTAACGAATGAAAATCTTCAGATGTATAATTTGCGCGTTCGTCAAGGGAGTGTTATAGTACCATACGAGATTTAAACTCACCAGAATGGGGTTTCATTGCCTTCAACTTTACAGGATAAATTTTATGACAGAGAGCAGGCCTGGTTACACTGCGTGCAAGTCAGTAAAACGAGAAAATAATTAGAGTAAATAACAACTGACCATACGACATTTGCACACGACACTTTGCCACATGACACGATAGCTCAGTGAATTAACCTCCAATAACTGCATCTCAGGCGTGTGGCAGGCGGTCGCGTGTTATTTCTCTTGTTTTTCACTCCACCGGTCGCAGAAAAAGCGAACACGCAGAAGTTAATGGCGTGGGTCCGGCGAGCGGTAGCTTCGGATATCGCTTCCCTCTGCCACGCTGGAAGTGAAAAATTTATGAGTGAGCAAAAAGTTTTGCAGCGAGTTCGGCTGAATTGCCGTTCCCAGTTTTCCGGGCAGCTCAGCAAAAAAATCTGCGCTTCCTGGTCCGGGAATTTTCACACGCTGAGGTATAACAAACGATAACGTTGTTGGAACGACTTTTGAAGCTGACATAATGAGGTCCACATTCGTGTGGGTACTATCCTCGTCCTTTACACTGATCTCAGGGGGACAACCGTCTAAGCTGTTAGCTACTGTCGCCACTAGTGCTGTAGGTATAAGTCTGTGTCGATTTAAGCTGCAAATTTTAATTTGGCCATTAGATCCGCTATATTCGTAAACGACGGCGTTGTGCAGGGGGGAGAGATGTCTAAAGTGACTTTATCATCACATGGGACATGATTTATACTTCCACAAGGTATGGAAACACCACAAACAACAGACTGGCACGCTTAATACGGTGAAAGAAAGCCGTTGGACTTGAAAACAGATTCCAGTCGTCCCTGAATGGGTACACATGTCTTCTACTGTTTTGAAGGGACTCGTATTCCATTCTTCCTACAAAATCATAGGGCGTTACGTCAACGATGGTGAAGGTGCATAGCGATGACACACCCTGCTCTCCAAAATAGATTACAAACGCGCATGCAGAGACGTCTACAGACGTTAAAGTAACATCTGGCGTGCCACAGGGGGGTGTTATGGGACCTTTGCTTTTCACAATATATATAAATGACCTAGTAGATAGTGTCGAAATTCCATGCGGCTTTTCGCGGATTATGCTGTAGTATACACAGAAGTTGCAGAATTAGAAAATTGCAGCGAAATGCAGGAAAATCTGCAACGGATAGGCACTTGGTGCAAGGAGTGGAAACTGAGCCTTAACATAGACAAATCTAATGTATTACGAATACATATATGATAGCGGAACAAACACTGGGAGCAGTTACTTGTGTAAAATATCTGGGAGTATGCGTGCAGAACGATTTGAAGTGGAATGACCATATAAAATTAATTGTTGGTAAGACGGGTACCAGGTTGAGGTTCATTGGGAGAGTCCTTAGAAAATGTAGTCCATCAACAAAGGAGGTGGCTTACAAAACACTCGTTCGACCTATACTTGAGTATTGCTCATCAGTGTGGGTCCCGTACCAGGTCGGGTTGACGGAAGAGATAGACAAGATCCAAAGAAGAGCGGCACGTTTCGTCACAGGGTTATTTGGTAAGCATGATAGCGTTACGGAGATGTTTAGCAAACTCAAGTGGCAGACCCTGCAAAAGAGGCGCTCTGCATCGCGATATAGCTTGCTGTCCAGGTTTCGAGAGAGTGCGTTTCTGGATGAGGAATCGAATATATTGCTTCCCCCTACTTATACCTCCCGAGGATATCACGAATGAAAAATCAGAGAGATTCGAGAGCGCACGGAGGCTTTCCGGCAGTCATTCTTCCTGCGAACCATACGCGACCGGAACAGGATAGGGAGGTAATGACAGTGGCACGTAAAGTGCCCTCCGCCACACACCGTTGGGTGGCTTGCGGAGTATAAATGTAGATGTCGATGTAATATAGAGATTGTTGACTACGGTGGCCAAGGGAGATGTGAAAATTAATACTCCTACTCACAAAACCAGTACTAGCCGGTGCGAGCTTTATGAACAGAGACCCTATCGTCTTTGGTCGCAGCATAATCATTGGGGGACAAATTTGGAATCATGGAATGGAAGTGCATGCAGAGTAACCACAAGGTCCATGGAGTACCAATATATGGCTGCCCATGTCGCCAGGATATCTTACAATCGGCGTGCAGTGAGTAAATATTATAACAGACCATACTGGAAAGTAGTACATAAATGAGACACCTTATAAATGGTTGACTATACCTTAGACATGCTTATTTTGCCGACAACTGTGTCACTGTTTTATAAGTTTTGGCTGTAAAAGCAGTTAACTTCAGATGGAAGCTTCAGATCGTGTAAGTAAACAAACAAATTACTGAACTCTCAAATAAATTCTACATCAACTGAATTCCAAATTTAGACAGGACGGGAGTAAAAGAGTAAGACTAACGAATCATCTATAGTCACGCCGCTGAAGATACAAATTAGTAAAACCAAATTTCTCCAAGCAAAAAACAGAAAGAATAACTAAGAATATTAAAAGTCTGTTGAGCTTTAACAACGCTAGTGCCAAACTGTTAAGTGTTCGTTGTATGTGCACATAAATACTGTGTGTGTGTGTGTGTGTGTGTGTGTGTGTGTGTCTGTGTCTGTGTGTCAGAGAGAGAGAGAGAGAGAGAGAGAGAGAGAGAGAGAGAGTCAGCTGCCAAAACGTACATTATCGTAATGAATTCATCGTGGAATCACAGGGCAGCACATTCGCCAGGATCCAGCTGCACATAGCACATAAAATAATGTTCCTGTAATAGCTCGATATGGTCATGAAACAGTAGTACTCGAAAACTAGTTATTGCTACAATAAATCGTATAAGGTTCAAAAACCGTCTGCTTGCCTACTATACGACCACATAACCGCTGATTTAAATCACAGTTGCAGTTCGTCGTCCACAATGGAATATATCAATGTAATGCTAGTTTCTGTTCACGTTTCGATTACTTAATAATGAAAACTGCATTAGAGCTGGCTCACAAGGAGGTTTTTCGGACGTATACATCAATCTGTTGTAGCTGCTGCTGCTCCAAGAATTCCCTTCTCGTTACCTCACTGCATCCACGCTCTTTCTCCTTGGCACATATCCTAAATACTACTGTAATATAACTTCTCCCGATAGCTGGTGCCAAAATATTCACTAACGATCGGCTTGACTGCAGAAACTGGTTCCCTACCCCGCATTTTATGCCGAGCTGGCACTGCAGCACGCTAATGTCAGACCTGGCATAATTTCGTGAACATTCTGCATTTTAGCTGCAGTTTGAATTCTTCCAGCCATTGACTCAGGTTCGTTACATCCAGCTGAGAGTCTTGTTTTTCACTAATTTCTTTTCCTTGTATATTTAAGCTGCCAAATAAAGTGAATCTGCAAAATGTAAAAAAAAAGTGTGAATATAGTGCACCTCGATGCCCTCAAATGGATTCACTCTTTACAAAAGTGAGTCTTTGGAACCATTTGTTTCAGACGACGTACACATGAATTTAAGTTTTAGGGTTTTTGTGTTTGTTGTTGGAAGATTGGATAGACTATGTGTATAGGAACCCTGACTAAATGTTAAATTATATTTGTACAAACTGGAAGAACCTCAGAAAAAAATTTAAATAAAGAAAACGTGATGCAAACCTGGAAATATAAGGACATAAAAATATGGACTATGTATCTTAAGTACGACATCCTAAGCAGGTGATCTTTACATTTAACTCTGTAAATAGGATTAAAACATGGATCTTAAACAATATTTTCTGAAGGCAACTCAAATTCAGAGCCATAGCATAATGCTTTATATGCACTATCTGATTTAAGGTACCACGACACCACAGTGCAATACGAAATGGACTGCCAAATGTCAAGTGAGACGAACACCCTAGTATAAAGGAAGATAAGAAATATTGTGTTGTTTGTAGGGAAGCAGTACATCGGAATGAGTTGGTCAGGAGCACTCATTGGCTTTGAATGTGGACTAATAAGCGGATATCATCTCAGGCAAGAATCCATAATGAACATTTCATACTTATAGAGCTGCTCACATTACCAACAACTGTTGGTGACATGATATTGAAGTGGAAGTCTTCAGAGATAAATTGAAGTTTTTGCTACAGAGGGCACTGAACTAGGAAAGTCCATGCAGCTGTGTTAGCAAAATCACTGTGGTGGTGTAGTGGCTGTCACATCTACCTAGTATGCAAGGAGACTTGCGTTCAAGTCCTCGCTGTGGCACAAATTTTAATTCTTTTCTAGAGCTTCTATCATTATCGCAGATAAAGATATCTCAAGGAAAATTTAATTATGTCAGCTCTACAAATCAAAAACTCCTGAGGTACAGGCAGGATATTCCCCATTACGTTCAACACTGGGGTACTATTTCAATACCAGAGAGCCTTGGCAATGGTGAAGATGTAAGGAGGGGAAACTAAGCTTAAGACATGAATTGAACTTGATGTTAGGGGCACTGGGCTACGGTAGATCGTAAAGCTGTACTACTGCAGTAGTGTAATGACTAACGCACCTGAGTAGTAAGCAAGGAGACTCAAAAATGCTTCCAATGGCTCTGAGCACTATGGGACTTAACATGTATGGTCATCAGTCCCCTAGAACGTAGATCTACTTAAACCTAAATAGCCTAAGGACATCACACACTTCCATGTCCGAGGCAGGATTCGAACCTGCGACCGTAGCGGTCACGCGGTTCCAGACTGAAGCGCCTAGAACCACACGGCCACACCGGCCGGCAAGGAGACTCAGGTTCAAGTCCTGGCCAAACTTTAATCAACTTCTATCATTGTCGTAGATATAATCTTGCATTATAACGTTGAGTACTGCATACAATAGATGAACAGGTCGCAGACGATGACCATAAGTATCATCTATTAGATAATGGCCGGTCGATGTGGCCGAGCGGTTCTACGTGCTACAGTCTGGAACCGCGCGACCGCAGGTTCGAATCCTGCCTAGGGCATGGATGTGTGTGATGCCCTTAGGTTAGTTAGGTTTAAGTAGTTCTAAGTTCTAGGGGACTGATGACCTCAGATGTTAAGTACCATAGTACTCAGAGTCATTTGAACCTCTTTTTTTTTTCTGAGATAACAGTTTGTCTACAGTAACATTCGTGAATTGGAATGGTCTGCCCAGATTACCAAACTCAGCCCAATGGAACACCGTTTCGGTGAGTTGGAAATTCCACTTCGCTCGAGACTCCAGCGCCCAATATTACTACGTTTTCTGGTTTCGGCTTCTGAAAAAAATAAATAAATAAATAAGAAAAAAGGCCTGCCATTCCAGAAACTGCCGCCTCCGGCCCTGACCCTACCGACGATTGTTGGAGGGCCCTAACGCCAAAGTCCACTTGTCCGGAGGAGCATAAAACGTGATTAATCTGAAGAGACCACTCGTCACTCAGTGGAGGTCCAGTTGAGGTACTGGCGAGCAAATTCCGACCTTTGTCGCCGATAAACAGCAGTCAGCATGGGTGCATGAACCAGGCGCGAACTGCTGAGGCCCATACGCAGCAACGTTGACGGGACACTGTTGGTAGCCCCTTAGTTCTTCTGGGCTGTCAGTCGCTCACAGTTGGACGTCTGTTCGCCCGAACACATCTCCGCAGCCGTCGTTCCCCTTGTCGTCTATGGCCCACAGTGCACCATATTTACCTCGACGTCAGTTTTGGATATCGTCATTTTGCTATACGCGGTATACTTTAACCACGGTCGCACGTGAACAGTTTACAGACTTAGCCGTTTCGAAAGTACACTACTGGCCATTAAACTTGCTACACCACGGAGATGACGTGCTACAGACGCGAAATTTAACCGACAGGAAGAAGATGCTGTGATATGCAAATGATTAGCTTTTCAGAGCATTCACACAAGGTTGCTGCCGGTGGCGACAACTACAACGTGCTGACATGAGGAAGGTTTCCAACCGATTTCTCATTCACAAGCAGCAGTTGACCGACGTTGCCTGGTGAAACGTTGTTGTGATGCCTCGTGTAAGGAGCAGAAATGCGTACTATCACGTTTCCGGCTTTGATAAAGGTCGGATTGCAGCCTATCGCGATTGCGGTTTATCGTATCGCGACATTGCTGCTCGCGTTGGTCGAGATCCAATGACTGGAATCGGTAGGTTCAGGAGGGTAATACGGAACGTCGTGCTGGATCCCAGTGGCCTCGTATCACTAGCAGTCGAGATGACAGGCATCTTATCCGCATGGCTGTAACGGATCGTGCAGCCACGTCTCGATCCCAGAGTCAACAGATGGGGACGTTTGCAAGACAACAACCATCTCTACGAATAGTTCGATGACGTTTACAGCAGCATGGACTATCAGCTCGAAGACCATGGCTGCGGGTACCCTTGACGCTGCTTCACAGCCAGGAGCGCCTACGATTGTGTACTCAACGACGAACCTGGGTGCACGAATGGGAAAAAGATCATTTTTTGGGATGAATCCAGGTTCTGTTTACAGCATCAAGATGGTCGCATCCGTGTTTGGCGACATCGAGGTGAACGCACGTTGGAAGCGTGTATTCGTCATCGCCATACAGGCGTATCACCCGACGTGATGGTATGGGATGCCATTGGTTACACGTCTCGGTCACCTCTTGTTCGCAATGACGTCACTTTGAACTGTGGACGTTAAATTTCAGATGTGTTACGACCTGTGGATCTACCCTTCATTCTATCCCTGCGAAACCCTACATTTCTGCAGGATAATGCACGACCGCATGTTGCAGATTTTGCGCAGGCCTTTCTGGGTACAGAAAATGTTTGACTGCTGTCCTGGCCAGCACATTCTCCAGATCTCTCACCAATTGAAAACGTCTGGTCAATGGCGGCCGAGCAACTGGCTCGTCACAATACGCCAGTCACTATTCTTGATGAACTGTGGTACCGTGTTGAAGCTGCATGGGCAGCTGTACCTGTGCACGCCATCCAAGCTCAATGCTCAGGCGTATGAAGGCCGTTATTACGACCAGAGGTGGTTGTTCTGGGTACTGGTTTCTCAGTATCTATGCACTCAAATTGCGTGAAAATGTAATCACATGTCAGTTCTAGTATAATATATTTGTCCAATGAATACCTGTTTATCATTGGCATTTCTTCTTGGTGTAGTAAGTTTAATGGCCAGTAGTGTACTTCCACCCTTGGCCCGAAAGCCAATGATCCAGCCCTTTTGAACGTCAGATAAATCACTCCGTTTCCCATTACGACAATTAGTGCATTGTTTCCCGCGTCCTCCTGACACGCTTTATATACGTTACCTGTTAGTGGTGCCTCATGTCGTCTGTGAGTTGTTGTTGCACTTCGACGTCGAATGTGGGTTGCGGTCTCATTAATGTGACTGGATCGTGTATTATAATGGAAGACATCTAATTAATCATTATTTTGACGAATGAGTCACGGAGGTAAATAAAATCGATTGTAAAACGAGTGAAATCAATTACCTTAGCCCCATATTCGAGTTCTTACATCATACGGTGATGAGCCAAAACGTTATGACTATAGCCAACCTGGAGACTGAAAGCCGCTCGTGGCGCTGCAGTCACGTGACACCGTAAGAAAAGTATTTATCCCCTCTTTTTAATAATAACTGTTTAGGGAGGGATGTTTGTTGCCAGTAAAAGATAACAAAGAAAAGAAAATCACGTGCTGAAGCCTTGTGCTTGTATCCGTAGCGCCACACAACTTATTCACGTCTGCGTCCCCATGTTACTGGTTGTACAGTCCTCGTAGTACAAACCAAAGCTACAGCCATAATGTAAGGAGACCTGTTCACAACTAAATTCCATTAGGGACAAAAAAATGGAAGTAAGTTTATTGAGAAATAGGTAATGACAATGCCCAACCATAGTGGCCTTCAAAGAACAAGGCAGATAACCATCACGACAAAGTAGCAAATCACTTTCATCATATCTGAAGAAACAAGGTGGACGGAGGGGGGCATAGCTGAACGCCCATTCTTCGAAACAGGGTGGATGCTTAGGGTTGAGCGGCCTGTCGACTACGTGGTTATTAGAGAGGGAGCGCAAGATCGATTTGTTTCAAGGATGGGGAAAGAAATCGGCTGTGGCAACTTAATGCAGCCACCTGGCCAATTGTTTGGAGTGATTTAGGAAAATCACGGAAAAGTTAAATGTGAGTGGTCTGACGCGGATTTAAACTGTAATCCTCCCAAATGCGAGTCTGCATTCAAAACCTCTTCGTAATCGTATCTACAGCTCTGTTTGGTACTTGATCTTGGAACAGAGTCCAGTACACTAAGATGACGAAAGTCGTGGGATGTCTTGTAATATCGTTTTGGGCCTTCTTTTGTCCAGTGTAGTGCAGCAACTCGAGGTGGCATGGACACATCAAGTCGTTGGAAGTCCCCTGCAGAAATATTGAGCCATGCTGCCTCTATAACCGTCCATAATTGCGGAAGTGTTGCGGTGCAGGATGTTGTGCACGAACTGACCTCTTGAAAATGTCCCACAAATATTCAATGGAATTCACGTCGGGCGATATAGATGGCCAAATTATTCGCTCCGATTGTTCGGTATCAACCGCGAACAACTGTGGTCCTGTGACATAGCGCATTACCATCCATAAGAATTTCGTCTTTGTTTGGGAACATGAAGTCCATTAATAGCTGTAAATTATCTTCAAGTAGCCGAACATAACACACCAAGCGAGGAGGCGCATTCATTAGCATACTGGACTCGCATTCGGGAGGACGACGGTCCAATCCCGCGTCCGGCTATCCTGATTTAGGCTTTCCGTGGTTTCCCTAAATCGCTTCAGGCAAATGCCGCGATGATTCGTTTGAAAGGGCACGGCCGACTTCCTTCCCCATCCTTCCAGCATCCGATGAGACCGATGACCTCGCAGTTTGGTCTATTCCCCCAAATCAACCCAACCTGAACATAAGCATTTCCAGCCAGTCAATGATCATTTCATTTGGATCAGAGGACCCAGTCCAACCATTGTGGTGCAACTACCAGCTTGCACAGTGCTCTTTACATCTACATCTACATACATACTCCGCAATCCACCATAGCGTGCGTAACGGAGGGTACCTCGTACCACAACTAGCATCTTCTCTCCCTGTTCCACTCCCAAACAGAACGAGGGAAAAATGACTGCCTATATGCCTCTGTACGAGCCCCAATCTCTCTTATCTTATCTTTGTGGTCTTTCCGCGAAATGTAAGTTGGCGGCAGTAAAATTGTACTGCAGTCAACCTCAAATGTTGGTTCTCTAAATTCCCTCAGTAGCGATTCACGAAAAGAACGCCTCCTTTCCTCCTGACACTCGCACCCGAGTTCCTGAAGCATTTCCGTAACACTCGCGTGATGATCAAACCTACCAGTAACAAATCTAGCAGCCCGCCTCTGAATTGCTTCCATGTCCTCCCTCAATCCGACCTGATAGGGATCCCAAACGCTCGAGCAGTACTCAAGAATAGGTCGCATTAGTGTTTTATAAGCGGCCTCCATTACAGATGAACCACATCTTCCCAAAATTCTACCAATGAACCGAAGACGACTATCCGCCTTCCCAACAACTTCCATTACATGCTTCTTCCACTTCATATCGCTCTGCAGTGTTACGCCCAAATATTTAATCGGCGTGGCTGTGTCAAGCGCTACACTACTAAAGGAGTATTCAAACATTACGGGATTCTTTTTCCTATTCGTCTTTATTAATTTACATTTATCTATATTTACAGTTAATGGTTCAAATGGCTCTGAGCACTATGGGACTTAATATCTGTGGTCATCAGTCCCCTAGAACTTAGAACTACTTAAACCTAACTAACCTAATGACATCACACACATCCATGCCCGAGGCAGAATCCGAACCTGCCATTCATTACACCAATCACAAGTCATGTCCAAGTCATCTTGTATTCTCCTACAGCCACTCAACGACGACACCTTCCCGTACACCATAGCATCATCAGCAAACAGCCGCACATTGCTAACCACCCTATCCAAAAGATCATTTATGTAGATAGAAAACAACAGCGGACCTACCACACTTCCCTGGGGCACTCCAGATGATACTCTCACCTCCGATGAACACTCATCATCGAGGACAACGTACTGGGTCCCATTACTTAAGAAGTCTTCGAGCCACTCACATACCTGGGAACCAATCCCATATGCTCGTACCTTAGGAGTCTGCAGTGGGGCACGGAGTCAAACGATTTCCGGAAGTCAAAGAATATGGCATCCGTCTGATACCCTTCATTCGTGGTTTGCAAGAAATCATGTTGTTGGCAACTTGGATCTGTAGCTTCCTGAGGTCTGCGCCACATTCTAATCCTACCATCAGTTCTTACCCACTGAAATAGGGACTCATCTGACCAGGCCGCGGCTTTTCAGTGGTATAGGGTTCAACCGATATGGTCACATCCCAGGAGAGGCGCTGCAGGCGATGTCGTTGACGTCAGCAAAGGCACTCGCTCCGGTCGTGTGCTGCCATGGCCCATTAACGTCAAATTTCGCCGCACATCCGTCTTTCGTCCCACATTAATTTATGTGGCTATTTCCCGCAGTGTTGCTTGTCTCTTCGCGCTGATAACTCTACGCAAACGCCGCTGCTCTCGGTCGTTAAGTGAATGCCGTGGGCCACTGCGTTGTCTGTGGTGAGAGGTAATGCCTGTATTTTGGTATTCTCAGCACACTCTCGACATTGTGAAGCTTGGAGTACTGAATTCCCTAACGATTTTTGAAATGCAATGTCTCATGCATCTAGCGCCAACTACCAGTCCGCGTTCAAAGTCTGTTAATTTCATTCGTGCGGCCATGATCACGTCAGGAAGCTTTTCACTTTAACAGCCTGAGTACAGCCGACAGCTCCGCCATTGCACTGCCCTTTCACACCTTGTGTATAAGCGATACTACCGCCGTCTGTGTGAACTTTGTCATCAGAGTGTATGCAGTAAAGGTGACGCTGGTGGGGATGGGTTCCCACCCTGCGCCGTTCTCCCGGTCGCCCGTAGAGTTTTGAGACGCAGGTTGCGTTCCGCTGCGTCTGGACGTGCTGCAGCCCTCGTTCTTTATTAATGCCGTGAGTTATGTGCCGATAAATCTGGCCCGGGCGGACACCACTAGCGGCGAATCGCCCAGCGACGCCATGTTTTATGCCTTCTCCCGAAAAGCAAACACAAAGAATAATTGGAAACCGCAGGCCTTCAAGTGTGAGTGCGGATCGGCCAGAAGCTTTACGGGCAAGCTGGTACCTCCTTCCGTGTCGAGCGTGAGTGCTTCCTAACGACGCAGGGAGTGTGTGTGTGTGTGTGTGTGTGTGTGTGTGTGTGTGTGTGTGTAGGAAGATTTTGGTTGAGAACTAATGAAGAGGTACTGTCCCGGTATGTGACAGAAAAGCTACAGGAATCTAATATGGAAAGAACGCTTTTCGCGGATGATGCTGTAGTAGACAGAGAAGTTGCAGCATTAGAAAATTGCAGCGAAATGCAGGAATATCTGCAGTGGATAGGCACTTGGTGCAGGGAGTGGCAACTGACCCTTAACATAGACAAATGTAATGTATTGCGAATACATAGAAAGAAGGATCCTTTATTGTATGATTATATGATCGCGGAACAAACACTGGTAGCAGTTGCTTGTGTAAAATATCTGGGAGTATGCGTACGGAACGATTTGAAGTGCTTTGATCATACAAAATTAACTGTTGGTAAGGCGGGTGCCAGGTTGAGATTCATTGGGTCAGTCCTTAGAAAATGTAGTCCATCAACAAAGGAGGTGGCTTACAAAACACTCGTTCGACCTATACCTGAGTATTGCTCATCAGTGTGGGATCCGTACCAGGTCAGGAAGACGGAGGAGGTAGAGAAGGTCCAAAGAAGAGTGGCGCGTTTTGTCACAAGGTTATTTGGTAACCGTGATAGCGTTACGGAGATGTTTAGCCAACTCAAGAGGCAGACTGTACAAGAGAGGCGCTCTGCATCGCGGTGTCGCATGCTTTCCAGGTTTCGAGAGAGTGCGTTTCTGGATAAGATATCGAATATATTGCTTCCCCCTACTTACACCCCCAGAGGAGATCACGAATGTAAAATCAGAGAGATTCGAGCGCGTACGGAGGCTTTCCGGCAGTCGTTCTTCCCGCGAACCATACGAGACTGGAACAGGATAGGGAGGTAATGACAGTGGCAATTAAAGTGCCCTCCACCACACACCGTTGGGTGGCTTGCGCAGTATAAATGTAGATTCTGTAATGCAGTCAGAGTTTGATACAGCACTAAATGATCTGAGCTTAAGAAGGAATCGATGAAGTACCTTTGGAGTAGTTCCTACTGGAGGCGTACAGTAATGAAACTCAGTATAAAGGCATGGGTGTTTGTAGGAAAATTAACATTGTCGGCTGGAATAGTTGAGCACTTTGCATGAGCGCTAGTATGAGCTCCAGTATTACTGACAAATGTAGTACCGCATTTAATGTCAGCAGTAAAGTACATGATAAGATAATTAACGTGTTACAGTGTGGAACTAGTATAAAGGCAGTCGACTTTACGTGGTGTTAGTGCATGCGTATGTGCCTTTACAGCAGACAGGAATCGGACACCATCAGAAACACCGCACGTTGTTTACATAAACCGTGATTGTGACAATGCCACGTGGAAAACAGTTATCTGATGAAAAAGTAAAAATTGGTGCCTAATCGTCAAATCTCCGAGAAGCTGAACATTTCAAGTTCAATGACCAATGTTTTCGATAGATTGGGCGCACGAAATCAACAGAACGCAGAATTACTTAAGACACCGAAACTGTTGTTTTTGCGCGTAGCACGGCCCCAAACAGTAATTCTTCTCAACTTGCTGCTGATTTACAGTTGTTAGTAACTGCCAGACACGTCCTATCCTGATATCTTGAATACAAGAAACGACCGCAGAAATCTGCTATAACACCCAAATATAAATAGGCTAGGTTTGAGTTTGATGAAAAACATATGAAATGGATTCCAGAATGGGATAAAGTGCTGCAAAGGACTTGGAAGAGCAGTTGAACGGAATGGACAGTGTCGTGAAAGGAGGGTATAGGATGACCATCAACAAAAGCAAAATGAGGATAATGAAATGTAGTCGAATTAAGTCGGGTGTTGCTGAGGGCATTAGATTAGGAAATGAGACACTTAAAGTAGTAAAGGAGTTTTGGGGAGCTAAATAACTAATGATGGTCGAAGTAGAGAGGATATGAAATGTAGACCGGCAATGGCAAGGAAAGCGTTTCTGAAGAAGAGAAATTTGTTAACATCGCGTATTGATTTAAGTGTCAGGAAGTCGTTTCTGAAAGTATTTGTATGGAGTGTAGCCATGTATGGAAGTGAAACATGGACGATAAATAGGTAATTTGAGGTAATTAGAAAGAACGAAAGTTAGATAAAGTACTAACAATGCAAGAACATAATAGGACCGTGAGTGCATTTATACCAATTTCCACCCAGAAAATGCCAACATCTTATTTTGTTACTCTAGTTATGAAAGAAATATGTAATCCTGTCATGATTGTTTATATCTCATATGTATCAACAACATCGATAGTAAATTCGTTACAGTACGCTACAGACATTGTACTAATACACCCGTAGGAACCCTCCCCTTATAATGGTATCCACTACCGTAACGATAACAGCTTATTTAAGATTATTTAAAAAAAAGTCTGCGAAGCGTTGGGATTCCCGTCACATGTTCAGATAAGTGTTATCGACATCTTTCCAAAGAAGGCAAATGTGGATAAAAATGGAACCTACTTCACGACTAGTTCCAAGAAGCCATACTTTTAAATTGCTGAGCTGAATATACTGTATAGAGAGGAATAAGAAAGAGATTGAAGATGTACTGGAAGGAGGTCAATTTGGTATCTGTACAAACTGTAGATTATCTTTCACTTCTTGTGTTTTATCAGTGCCACTTTCATAATTTCGAGGAATGTATTCCAGTCCACACTGTCAGAAACTCTCAGTCACTCTACAAATACAAGCTTACGTTTGCCTCTTATCAGTCTGTCTTCTAATATGGAATCATTCAGCTATAGGATATTTGTAATTATTTATACTTATGGTACGTGAAGTTCACACCCAAAAATTAATCCCCAAAAATGGTTCTATGCAGCTACCAAAAATTTTCGAGAAAATAGATTATGTGATTTTGCGACCAGCTGTAATACGGCAAGGTAAGGTCGATTTTTCTCGAAAGGCCGTGTGGTAGAATTCTCGCATGCGACATCTGGGTTTTAGGTTCGATTCCTTACTCGAGACAATTTTTAAACAGAGGTGCGTGTTCTACTAGTAATCCCCTGAAGTTTAAAACACATAAAAATGGAAAAAAAAACGAGTAGCGCTCGAAACGGGTAATCACTGTTCCTGTCTCGTTTTGGTCATTATTTTTTCCTTTTTCTCGCTCCGGTTGAATACCTGTGACATTTAAATCTAAAATTTATCAAATACATGTATCGTAACAGATCTCTAACCGCTATTTTTATGAAAAATGCACGACTTATTGTTTGTAATAACATATCACATACAAGATTCCAGTTTTCATTGCAAATACATATTTTTAATTACTGATCTTTTGTAAGAGATTGTTCGAATTAAAAAATATCGTCAGAGTTTAAATTCTTTTTCACCGTAATATATTTTACGTTTCATGTAAATTTTCATGCACCTTTATTTAAAATTGTGGCAGGGCTGGGAATAGAACCTTAGACATACACGCGGTAGGCGAACATTCTATCTTGCTGCTAGACGACGTGTCGAAAATAAAACGACTTTGCTTTAGCATTTTAACGGCGGTCGAAAACTTCGAAGTCGGTTTTCTCGAGAATTTTTAGAGTAGCATCGAACTGCCAATGGTGACTGATTTTAAATACGAACTTCATCTGTTATAAACATAAAAAAATATATAAATCCGAGTACCATTTGTTTCCATTGTAAGATAAGTCGTAGAATCAGTAGACTGGCTCTCGTGTTATAGCATTTTTACGGAACAGGAACTGATGTTCCCCGAAGTCGGCATCAACCAGCTTTTCCATTCTTTTGTAAATCATTACTGTCAGTACTCTGTATCCCTGTACTGCCAAAACTGATTGGTCGGTAATGCTCACACTTGTACGAAGCTGCCTTTTTGAAACTAGAATCATTACTCTCTTCTTGAAACCTAAGGATATGTCACCTGTCTCGTATTTCTTGCACACCAGGTGGAACGTTTGGTCATGGTATGTTCTCCCAATAATCTTGATAAATCTGATGGACTTTATCGACTACAGGTGCCTTGTTTCGAATAAAGTCTTTCAGAGGTCTGTTAAATTTATCTCGTTGTACCACATGTACCACCACAGCTTTCTCTGTTACTTTTCACTTTTCATAATATTGTCTTCAAGTTCCTTTCCTTTGTACAGCTCTTTAATGTATTCCTTTCGTATATCAGTGTAGCTAGAGAAAGACTTTTTGAACTGAGCTATATATTTGTTTGATCGTGATCAGATTCAAAGAGTAGAACAGTATGCTTGATGAGAGAATGTCACACACAGTGTGGCATCATCGCAAGCCAATGGCCGTAATTCGGAGCGTAGGTACATGCTACACTACTAACACAACGGAAATAGTGCTCCTCAGGTACGTTATCTGTCTTCAAAACTACCAATTCCTTCAGAAATTGCTGACGAGTGACACAGCGTTGGATGCCAGCTGCGGATAGCCAATAACTACGAGGGCTATAACTAACAGTTGTATTTGGGAGAATTAAGCCGGAATGTTAGCCATTTCGAAGCGAAAGTCCATATGACACCATCAGTCAACGCTCGCGTTCGATGCCGAAACGCAACGCGTAAATGATGCGATATTTGCGTGAAGTTTATGGCGCGTATTTTTCCAGTTTCCGTATTCTGGTGGCAGAGATAATTTTTCATCTCATCCTCTGCAACAGATAAATCTGCGGAGAGACAGGGGAAAACTCTGATTTATCACCGGAATGGGTACAGACGCAACTGGCGAAATGGTCCGCTATTTCTGGATTATGTTAAATGCTGGGAGGGACGCTGCGCGAGCGAACATTTACAAAATTTATTAGGGCGGTACATAAAGAGTAACGAACGGTATTATAATAGGGCAATCTAGAGGAGTTATAGTCCTGTTCCTGGCACCCTAGACACAATAAGGCAAACATTTCGCGACATCGTTTCCGGAGCTCCAAATAAAAACTAACAGCTATTGAATTCACTCAGACTACGACATTCATACCAACGTATTATGCTGCAAACTACTGAGCTAACCACAGGAAATGAAAGTTACTCAACAGTACCTATCGACACAATTTATGGGATTAAAATGACTCAGCTCCGTTAAACGTATACACTAGGTTACAACAATACCACTATAATTCTCTGCTTTTTAGCGACTAATGTTAGCCTGTATCGCTGAAGATTAAAAACCTATAAATATGTGTAGATATTCCTGAACTTAAATTAGGTTACCAGTTAAACTGAAGCGGGTTGGGAATCGGGGGGGGGGGGGGGGGTAAAACGAATCTTTCGTCGGGCGTCTGATTCCCTCTGATTGCGTCTAGTGTAAACGGACCCCTTAGATTCTACTGAGGAAAATATGAACACAACGTCGATCAAAAAGTTCCCTGTTACATGTAAAAACGAACAAATATTGTGTTTTAACCTTGTACTGACATCGGTATCATGCGAGACAGAGTAATAATTCTCATCTGATGGCTTGTTAACATTTCTTATTGCTACTCTATGTACCTGGAAAATATAGGTAGATACGTAAAGGTCAGAAAAAAATACTGCAGTGAACAGAACTGCAAATAGAGGACCGAAACAACAAGTTAGACAAGTACTTAAACGCAGTTCAAACTGTGTTTTATAGGGTGGCAATTAATGAACTCTATGAAATAAAATCGACATAACGTCTGAACGGGTTGCATTAAAACGTTTGAACTGCATGGTTGGCCGCGGGGTATGGTGGGAATTAGTATGCCCATGTATGGTTTGGTTTAGCGACGAAGCCCGTTTTCATTGGAATGGGTTCGCCAATAAGCAGAATTCGCTTATTTGGGGGACTGAGAGTCCACATTTTGTGATCGAGAAGTCTCTTCACACTTAACGGGTGACTGTGTGGTGTGTAATGTGCAGTTACGGAGTAATCGGTGCGATATTCCTTGATGGCACGGTGACTATCGAACGGTACGTGAAGGTTTTGGAAGACGATCTCATCCGAATTATCCAAAGTGACGCTGATTTCATCCGAATTATCCGAAGTGACGCTGATTTCAATAAGTTTTGGTTCATGCAAGATGGAGCTCGATACCATCGAAGAAGGAGAGTGTTTGATATCATGGAAGAGCACTTTGGGGACCCATTCTGGCTCTGGGGTACCCAGGGGTCAGTGGCATGGGCCTCAATTGGCCGCCATAATCTCCGGATCTGAACACATGCGACTCCTTTTTCTGGGGCTATATTAAAGACAAGGTGTTCAGCAATAATCCCAAAACCGTTGCTGAGCTGAATATAGGCATTCAGGCACTGCATCAATGTTCCGACACTTCAGCAGGTCATGCAGAATTTCGTGTGCGCCACATCACTGCCAATGATGGCAGGCATATCGAACATGTCATAACCTATATCCGAATACCTCTGGTGACATTTACATGTTGAATAAAGTTTGTGCATGACGTAGTTTGTAACTAATTTTCGTTTCTGTTTTTACATAGTTCGGTAAATGTCACTCTGTATTTGCATAAGCAACCGTGACAAAGGGTATGATCATCAACATAAAATTACAGTGGATTCAAAATAACAGCCAATCAGTGGCAAAATACGGCTTTATTAAACCTTAACCATTGTTTCGACAGTTTTAAGACTGCCTTCTTCAGAAGCTATTGTACGCAGAATCACATATCTATATCCATGGTAGGAGTCGTTGATTGTGTCTAGTACATGTTCTTGTCATCCACTTAATCACTATTTAAAATACATGATTTAAAAGTAGTAACTCTCTACTGTAGAACTTTGTCTTAAAACTTTTAAAAATACCTCTGTAGTAGAGAGCTAATACTTTTGAATCATGTCTTTTAAATGGTGATTAAGTGGGCGATACGAACATGTACTAGGCAGAATCAACAACTACCACATTGGGTATAGATAATATTTGATTTCTATGTACAATCCTTCTGAAGATGACAGTTTTAAAACTGTCGAAACCATGGTCAGGATTTAATAAATCTGTATTTTGCAAATGGGTGGCTGTTATTTTCATTTCATTGAAGCTCTTGTATGCACATTTGCTGAGCGCAGCCATGTTCAGAATCTGAAAATATGGAATTGTTCGTACGATAACGATCTAAGAAAGCTCGGCAATACCTGTTGAGATCAACTCCTGAGGCAAGAAGTGAAATACAGACCGTCGAAAATAGGTAGAATGAATTACGGTATTCAATTAAATAATTGTGTATAAGAAGTTCTGAAACAAATATTAATGGACCATGTAAAAACAACATTCTCTGCTCTAGCACTGACTACGTACTGAAATTAATTTAATAAGTTGGTAAGTCTTTTGCAAATATATTGACTTGGTGTAATGTACAGAGAAAACTTCGGACATGTTCAAAGTTCACTCTTTGTTCTCTTAGAGGAAACAGTTTTCACGAATTACCACACCGCGGTGCTAACTCAAGCGTCTTATCCACGAGTAATTCCTACACTCACGGAGTTTAAAGTCAATTAAACATTCAAGGAGAATTTACGTAAAAAAAAAGAAAATTGGTTTTAATAATGCACTGTAGGTGAGAAAATAATTCTGTTAAACTAAATTCATTAACACGCAGTGTCAAATTAAATTTATGGTTCTAGTTCCCGAATATTACTGCCAATATATTAAATATAAATATGTTTGTACTACACGAGCAAACTGGTAGGTATGACTGTGTACAACAGCTTTTCGAAATTACTTGCTTCTCCACAAAGATCGCGATGGATTATTTATTTGTTAAAACATGCGAATACCAGCTTCCGCACGCAAAGGAACTGAAATTCAGCAGTAAACAAAAAATACTTGATGTTCCTTTATTATTGTGTATCCGTATAAAAGTAGTAGCGGAGCAGTAGTTGAATCTTTTGTGTTATGGCGGTTTATGTAAATTTTAATGGCTTCACAAGTTTTCTTTGAAGCTATAAAAAGCAATCAGTTTTTTAAGCAAAAAATCACTGGATGATAAGCATAAAAATTTCGTCATAACATTTCTCCTATTATTTTTACGATACGAACAGTTATTTAAAAGCAAAAATATTGGTTGAAAGTACATGGAATAAAAAGGGGGAAAACAACCAATAAATGGAATACAGCGAATGAAAGCATGTTTCCCCCGTGTACCGGTAACATTAGTTGGACGTTGATTCCTGATATAACACGACGCTTCCACATCGCTTTAAGTTTGCTTTTGTCGGTATGATGCAATACAGTTGCTTGTGCATCACAGAGATGTAGATAAATGGTTTTAACATCCGTGAATTTGAATGAAAGAGGCCATCTGCTCCTGTCAGAGAATTAGCGTTTGTGTATATCCACTCTAAATGGTAGATTAAAATCTTCCAGCAGCACCTGTTCTGTTTGACAAGGTCTTTAGTCCTTCGTTTAAACATACGAAATATTAATGACCAACTGATTCGAAAAAGGGAGATACGATTGTGGGACTCTAAACACCCTCTGCCTTACACCGAAGGTCAGCTCGTGCAGAAAAATGCTGGTGTGCGTTTCAGCAGTGGGATCACTTATTAAATTCAAATGCATGTCAGATTACAATTATGGCCACGCGATATTTAGAGGTCAACTAAGCATATAATGGGACACAGTGATATGGCAGAGTGGTTAGCAAATTGCACTCGTAACTGGGAGGGGGAGGTTCTAATCCCCGACCGCACATTCAGAGTTACGTTTTCCTTTATTTCCCTAAATCATTTAAAGACAGTGGCAGGATGTTTCCTTTGAATAGCAAACGGGATATTTCTGTCACCATCCTTCCACCAGTCTGAGTTTGTACTCAGTCTATAATACCCTCTACGTCGACTTAACGTTAAGCTCCAAGCCTTAGTCCTATCCTTCCTGATAATGACCGAGAAAATAAGAATGGAAGACCAAATACGAAGTGCTATGATTATAATGGCTGAAAGACAGAAATGTAGCCTTTCGTCCTTGCTATTGACTACTGTCGTCGAAGAAGGGATGACGGAAGTTAAGGAAACGTTAAAGAGTGCGATTAAAATTCAGGCTGAAACAATGTCAATGACTAGAATTGCTGATGACATTGCTAGCGACGAAGAGTTACAGGATACGGTGAACGAAATGAACAGTCAAATGAGTATAGTACATGGACAGAGACTAAACTGAATAAAGACCAAAATGATGAGAAATAGCAGAAATGAGATTAGCGATAAACTTAACATAAAAGTTGATGACAACGAATTAGACGAGGTTAAGTAATTCTTCTACTAGGAAGGGAAATAATATGTGAGAGACAAAGGAAGGAGAAAATATAAAGCAGACCATCTAGGACAAATATGGCATTCCTGCACAAAAGAAGTCTATTAGCATCAAACACTGGCCTTCATCTGCAGAAGAATTTTCTGAGAATGCAGATTTGGAGAAGAGTATTGTCCGGAAGTGAAAATAACTTACATGGTACTAGAGGTAGCTGTACAAGGTAAAAACTGTAGAGGAAGACAGAAACTGGCAAGTGCTGCTCTACGATAAAGGGGGTAACTCATGAAAGAAGTTTGTGGCGAGTTGTCAGAGAAGGGATGACCAAAAGAGAACTCTAGGAAATGTGGGAAGAGTCCGGAGGATAAGCAAATGAACTACCGTGATCGGTGCTACTTAGTAACTCGATCGCCAGCACCATTTTACAGATTTCTGTTGTCCTCTGATGTTTATAACTTGATCGATCTGTCATAACATGAAAAAGTGAAAGGAAATGTAAATACAGAGGAATTAATAATGAATATAGTGATTACAAATTTCTGTAACTATTTTATGCACAGCGGTACGTTGATAAGAATTACTGGAAGTGTAAAAGAAAAGTTTGAAACCACTACTGTTGCGAAAGCGCAGCGAATCGTTAATTTCTGATAATGTCTTATGGGACCAAACTGCTGAGGTCGTCGGTCCCTAAGCTTACGCACTACTTAATCTAACTTAAACTAACTTACGCTAAAGACAACACTCACATCCATTCCCATGGGAGGACTCGAATCTCCGACGGGGAGAGCCGCGCGGACCGTGACAAGACGCCCCAGACCGCGCGGCTACCCCGCGCGAGTGAATCGGTAGTCGGGGAATGCACCAATGTCCGCACATTTCTAAATCGACATGTCCTAATCTGTTGGATAATTCGTACTGGACATGACGACACTGTGTTCTGCTCCTGGCCATCACAAGGATATCCAACGATCTAAAACACCTTAGTACATCTGAAGATTATGGCACACCCAGCGACACGTGTAGTGGTATTAAAATAAAAATAATATTGACTGAGGCAGCGTACTAACAGTTGTTTGTATCTAATTACTCGCATCCCTGAAGAAGAGGACCGTTACGGACGATGTTTATGCCTTATAAAGAAAGTAAAAATAATTTTCTTCAGGCA
This sequence comes from Schistocerca cancellata, assembly GCF_023864275.1. Lineage (NCBI taxonomy): Eukaryota > Metazoa > Arthropoda > Insecta > Orthoptera > Acrididae > Schistocerca > Schistocerca cancellata. The sequence goes on along the minus strand of NC_064627.1, from coordinate 183,499,643 downwards.
CTCTTTAAGTTTCATGTAATTCTTACTGATCTATCGCTATCGCTGTGCTTTAATCAGTTATAGCGATCTGTAACTGCTATATTCTTTTTCAGTTGCTCCTTATTTGCATTTCCTTTCACTGTTTCTTGCCATGATAAACCGATGAAGTTGTAAACTTTGGAGGAGAACAAATATCTTCAAATACAGATGTTGGGTCGAGTTACTGAACAGCTCTACACAACTGAAACTGCACAGTAGCTTCAATACTTTCGAAAAGGCTATCAAGGATCCTGCCACAGTTCGAATGGTTCAAATGGCTCTGAGCACTATGGGACGTAACTTCTGAGGTCATTAGTCCCCTAGAACTTAGAACTACTTAAACCTAATTAACCTAAGGACATCACACACATCAATGCACGAGGCAGGATTCGAACCTGCGACCGTAGCCTGCGACAGTGATCTCTTTTTTTATACAGCAGGTTAAAATGCCACTTTAGTCTTGCGTTGAGATCAGCCTGCAGGCGATACGGAAAACGGACGCCGTGTGGAGAGGAGAGTAACACAGACACGTGATATCAATTTCTTGGACTCTCACGCCTACACATGCATTCACACCGGCGGCAGCCGTCACAATTCTCCCAGAAAGTGGCTTCTCGGCCACACAGAACGTGGGCGGCGGTGGATCAGCTAGGCTCCAGAAACCGCCATCAATCAATGAGGGTGCCAACAGGAAGGTCCAGTCAGATAGGGCGGCTGGAAGGTAGAGGGGGTGCAGAAACGGTGGGCCAGTGGGTGGAGTAGGGGTATGGGCAAGAGGGGTAGCAAAGAAAGCCTGCGATCCATCAATGCCGCCTAAAACCGAGCCATGCCCTGCAGCTCAAGCTCTGTATTTTCCACGCAACAATGTTTTCTTTTGAGATTGACGTCGCCAAAAATTTGTACAGCATGAGTGCACTGTGTAACATCAGCGGAAAAGTTATCGCTGATTGAAGTTTTTAAAGTAATTTTATGAATGAAACCCTCACTAAAAAGCGGGTAGGTCCAGTGTAATTTCGTCGGTCGTGGAACAATATTACGGAGAAGGGTAGTTGAGTCTAGGAAATCATTAAATCTTTACAGACGAATGGAAAAACTGGTAGAAGCCGACCTCGGGGAAGATCAGTCTGGATTCCGTAGAAATGTTGGAACACGTGTGGCAATACTGACCCTACGACTTACCTTAGAAGAAAGATTAAGAAAAGGCAAACCTACGTTTCTAGCATTTGTAGACTTAGAGAAAGCTTTTGACAATGTTGACTAGAATACTCTCTTTCATACTCTGAAGGTGGCAGGGGTAAAATACAGGGAGCGAAAGGCTATTTACAATTTGTATAGAAAGCAGATGGCAGTTATAAGAGTCGAGGGGCATGAAAGGGAAGCAGTGGTTGGGAAGGGAGTGAGACAGGGTTGTAGCCTATCCCCGGTGTTATTCAATCTGTATACTGAGCAAGCAATAAAGGAAACAAAAGAAATATTCGGAGTAGGTATTAAAATCCATGGAGAAGAAATAAAAACTTTGAGGTTCGCTGATGACATTGTAATTCTGTCAGAGACAGCAAAGGACTTGGAAGAGCAGTTGAACGGAATGGACAGTGCCTTGAAAGAAGGGTATAAGATGAACATCAACAAAAGCAAAACGTGGGTAACGGAATGTGGTAGAATTAAGTCGAGTGATGCTGAGGGAATTAGATTAGGAAATGAGACACTTAAAGTAGTAAAGGAGTTTTGCTATTTGGGGAGCAAAATAACTTGGTTCAAATGGCTCTGAGCACTATGAGACTTAACATCTGAGGTCATCAGTCCCCTGGAACTTAGAACTACTTAAAACTAACTAACCTAAGGACATCACACACATCCATGCCCGAGGCAGGATCCGAACCTGCGACCGTAGCAGTCGTGAGGTTCCGGACTGAAGCGCTTAGAACCGCTCGGCAACTGCGACCGGCAGCAAAATAACTGATGATGGTCGAAGTTGAGAGGGTATAAAATGTAGACTGGCAATGGCAAGGAAAGCGTTTCTGAAGAAGAGAAATTTGTTAGCATCGAGTGTTGATGTAAGTGTCAGGAAGTCGTTTCTGAAAGTATTTGAATGGAGTGTAGCCATGTATGGAAGTGAAACATGGACGATAAATAATTTAGACAAGAAGAGAATAGAAGCTTTCGAAATGTGGTGCTACAGAAGAATGCTGAAAATTAGATGGGTGGATCACATAACTAACGAGGAGGTATTGAATAGAATTTGCGAGGAGTTTGTGGCGCAACTTTACTAGAAGAAGGGATCGGTTGGTAGGACATGTTCTGAGGCATCAAGGGATCACCAATTTAGTACTGGACGGCAGCGTGGAGGGTAAAAATCGTAGAGGGAGACCAAGAGATGAATACACTGAGCAGATTCAAAAGGATGTAGGCTGCGGTAGGTGCTGGGAGATGAAGAGGCTTGCACAGGATAGAGTAGTATGGAGAGCTGCATCAAACCAGTCTCAGGACTGAAGACCACAACAACATGTAAAGAACAAGAGAGCATATGTTTGGTTTGGGAAGTAAGAGAAGAGAACTGCGGTCTCAAAGCTGTGGAGGCGTTCCGTGAATCGGTTGTTTTTTTTTAAAATGTCATAAAACCGATTTATTAAAAATGGAGTCATATTTCATAATATTTCTAGTTGGAAGTTTAAATATTTAAGTAATTCCATGATTGTAAAGAGATATTTTATATACAACTATTATTATGTTATTATTGTACTTTGTTTTTTTACGTTTTGACGATTATGTGAACCCATTTTATACTGATTGGTGACGTGAGGTGGAGGGAGGAGCGGTAAGCGGAGCATCTTCGTACTTAAGCGTATGCTCGTCATTTGCTGGCACCCGTTGACATCACAGCAACTGAGAAGAGTGATCCACCTACCATCTGCGAAGGAGGCCATGGGTATAACACGTCTTAATGTATTTTATCCTTATAACCATTTTGTCATATTTTATTGTCAATCTAGTAAGGTTTCTATTACTTTCTGAATTAAATTACAGTTCTGATGATGGTGATGTCATACAACCGAAACCGGTCACGTATGTTCTTGTAACATACGTGGTATGATCAAGACTGAATTATAAAAATTTTTGATGACTGTTCGAAAACTGTATATTAAAATTGTGCATTTAGCGTCTATTGCTAGTTTCAGTGTCCTTATACCTCTTTCTGCATATGCTCACGACAGTAGCACGTGATCATTCGACCAGCTTCGTCGTTTTCGAGACACCCGTTTACAGGCTTGACGTAATAATAATTTGCCCTTTGTCGAATGGATCTCCTCATTTGCAGCCCGTATCTTGGCTACGGTAATGCCCCGTCCGTGTCTGCTCCGTTTACATATTTTAGTTACGGCGTCAAGTGTTCGGAGCACCACCAGGCGCATCCAATATCGCGGTGGCAAGTGCTCATAATGTTTAGGCTTATCACTGTATGTTATTTGCTTTTCCACTTTGGCCACGTGTAAATATTCAAAATAAATTTGTGTGACTTTAATAGAAAAAAAATTCTGCCGTGTATCCAGATCGTACACTAGCAGGCATGAAAAATAATAAAACTTGAAAAATTGTGACAAAGCGGACCTGTACTAGACAGTACAAATACTAGGAAAGAGAAAAGAAGGGTCATTTATTTTTTAAAAGTTCTAAGTATGAACTAAGTAAAAAATAAACTCAAAAGGATTCAAGCTGTTCGAGTACACAAGTGCAAAACAAAATTATACAAAGTACTTTCCACGCTGTCGTAACAACAACAACAAAGAACAATTCTGTCCTCCGTCTGGTCTTCCGAGAGCAGATGCGTGCACTGAAACCTCTTAACGAAATTGCAAACAGTTATTTTATTCCATCTCCCTCTTCCTCCCTCGCTCGTCCGCGCTTTGTTCCTCGATCCCCGCGCTCGTGGCGGACAAAGGACCCACGCAGCTCCCTTCTGACGGGACCTGCAGTTGAGCATCCCCGGACTACGTTGTACTTCTTCAGTAAAAATTGATCGCTTATCGTACGCAAACTGAGTCACAAAGGGTGCAATCACGACTGCTGTGTGGCAACAATGCTCGATGTTGTCCCTTTTTACGAACGCCGTATACAAGCTACACAGGGAAATTAAAGGTCGCGGAGGTCGCGGTAAAAACTCCCGACTAATTTTTGGCCGAGCCACAAAACTGCAGCGCGCGGAAGCTGCGGCGAGTCAAAGTGAAAACTTGATCAGGTAGATGAAAGCGCACGAGCGCTCCTCCTGCCGTCCAGACACTCTGAATAATGCACGCAGCGGCGGTTCCAGTTAGTGAAGTGCGGTTGCCTCCCACCCAGAGCAAATGGAAGGCAGTACAGCCGCGCACGTGTTGCGGGAGAGTCTAAGTTGCCAGGCGGCAGTGAACATGTCGGCCGTGTGCAATGCCACAAGCGGCTCCGCCGTAAGAGATTGCAATCGACGTGAAATCTCTTCAGTCTCTGTAAGCATGTGGAGGGCCACGAGTGAAAATAGCTTACAGCGAGAAGAAAGTATTATGGTCTCTTTCATTTATCAAGTCACCCATTTAATAACTTATCGTCAATGTAACGTCATTTTTATGTTCGGCTATGTACGAAAGAAATGCACACTATTTTTGTAATAATACAGTTTTCATTCTGCATGTGAGAAAGTTTTACACTGTGTAGATACATCCTTCCGGCTTGTTTTCAAACTTAGTTCAACCTGTTCCCGTGAGTGGCGCCGTCACAACATGTCTTCAAGATGGCTGCTACACTTGACATTCGTCAGAAGCAACGAGCTGTCATAGGATTCCTGTGCTGTGAAAACGAGACAGTGGGAAACATCCACAAGAGGTTGAAAAAGGTGTATGGAGATGCTGCTGTCGATCGCAGAACAGTTAGTCAGTGGGCAAGCAGGTTACCTGATGAAAGTAGGCACGACAATATTGAGGATAGTCCTCGCAGCGGCAGGCTCGCACTGCACACACTCCAGACAATGTGCAGAGAGTTAACGAATTGGTGACTGCTGACATACTCATCACTGTGAACGAATTGTCACGCTACGTTTGGATAGGGGAAGAAAGTGTCTGCAGAATACTGAAAGTGTTGGCCTGGTGGGTTCCCAGGATGTTGACAGTGGCTCACAATGAAACAAGAAAAAAGGTATGCAGCGAACTTTTGGAACAGTACGAGAATGGTGGAGATGAATTTCTTGGAAGAATTGTGACAGGTGATGAAACATGGTGCCATCATTTTTCACCAGAGACGAAGAGGCAATCAATGGAGTGGCATTATGCAAATTCACCCAAAAAAATAATTCAAAACCACACCTTCTGCTGGAAAAGTTATGCCTACGGCGTTTATCGGTTCCGAAGGACTCTTGCTTGTGGACATCATTCCAAGTGGAACCACCATAAATTCTGATGCATATGTGACGACACTGAAGAAACTTCAAGCTCGACTGAGTCGTGTTCAACCACATCGGGTAAAAGCAGGATGTTTTGCTGTTGTACGACCATGCACGGCCACATATCAGTCAAAAAACCATGGAAGCGATCACAAAACTCCGACGGACAACACTGAAACAACCGCCTTATAGTCCTGACCAGGCTCCATGTGACTATCATCTCTTTGGGAAACTGAAAGACTCTCTTCGTCGAACAAGGTTTGAAGATGATTACTCGCTTGTGCACGCTACCAAACAGTGGCTTCAACAGGTTGGTCCAGAATTTTACCGTGCGTGTATACAGGCGCTAGTTCCAAGATGGCGTAAGGCAGTTGAGAGGGATGGAAATTATGTGGAGAAATGAAAATATTGTTCCTAAAGGATGTATCTACACACTGTAAACTTTCAGACATGAAGAATAAAAGATGGATTTTAAAGAAAATAGTGTGCAGTTCTTTTGGAGTGACCCTCGTAACAAAATAACAGGCTGTTTGTTTTTGTGTCATACGAGTTTCGCTTTCTTTGATTTATGAAGCATCCTCAGAGATTGTTTTTTGTGTATACAACAGATGTGTTACATGATGTTTCCACGTATGTTACTATATTTCAATTTTTTCGTTATTCATTTACTCTTAGGTAAGAAACACGATTACGGAGCATGTTGTGGCCTAACAACCAAGACGATTTTACCTTCAAACAGCCTTTCGTTTGGTTTCATAGATGGACCATATCTCCAACAAGATAACAGCAATAATAATAATAATAATAATAATAATAATGTAACTGAATGTGTCAGATGAAAAAACAGCTAAGCCTCAGTTTAGTACTCTTTTATTTCATCACGCTAACTGTTGGATTTTCAAATTCGTCACATGCTAATCGCACCTAGTTCCCTATGCAATGAGACTCCGTTGTGCATCACTTAAATTGTTTTGTCCTATAGTCTACATCTTCTTGTCTTTGAATTACACCAAGATGTAGCGGGGAAAAAACTGAGAATGCCTTCCCCCGACCGCCTCTACTTCATGTTCGTAACTTTACATGCCTTGTAGTACGCAGATTGAAGACTGCCCTCGCTTCGACACTGTTTGCACTTCTAATTCTAGTTACCATGGGTGCTGTAGAGTAGAAAATACAGAATCACTGATTAAAATTGGTGACTTTTTCTTCATCAATGCAGAAAAAGTAAGCATAAAATAATGACTCATTTTATCTGGAATTCTATGCTATAGTAATATTTAACACTCTTAATTATTGTTTGTTAAATGGGTGTTCTCTTCTCTCTCTCTCTCTCTCTCTCTCTCTCTCTCTCTCTCTCTCTCACACACACACACACACACACATTGTCTTTCCAACCCTCTCTTTTTTTGAGGTCTCCCATTCTGCACACTATTTTCTTCATGAGCTCGCTCTTTCTTCCTTTCTAACAAAATCATAATTAAATAATGTAAACACGTTTTGAATCTGTAAGATAAATTATAAGAATAAATATTCCTAAATATAATCATGGGTAATAAACGTATTTGTAAATACTGTATTTCACTTCTTTTTATTCTTATTACCATTATTATTATTATTATTATTATTATTACACACAGACTATTAAAATAATGATAATAATAATAATAACCTGGATCAAGGTAGAAATTTTAATAGTCTGTGAGTAGTAATAATAATAACAATAATAATAAAAGTAATAATAACAGCTGCTGCAGATATTATTATTACTATTGTTCACATAATCATCATCTGTAATATATTATAACAATTATTTTTATTGTTTGCTGCACATTCTAGAGTTCGAAAATCGGATCACAGTACTTCACTGTAATAACTGAGAAATAGCGCTACTAATACCAGAAATTCAATTCTTATATTTGACAAATAGGATAAAAATTCAGACTTTTAAAATCTGCACAAGCAGTTTATTCAGCCATCTACACGTTTTAATGTTTATCTTGACGAAGCTATACTAAATACAACTGAAATCTATAACCTACATTCTTAACATTAACGAAGTTAATTCTATAACATTTTGTTATTTACTAATGGCCAGATTGCAGTTTACAAGAATGGAGATGAGCTAGACACAGCAGTAACTAAACTGATATATTATTCTGCTAGGAATGAAATGATAATTTTAACAACTAATAAAAAAGTGCTGACATTATTAAGATTGAGCACATATTTGAAATTATAATATGAAAGTAACGTTTTCTTGAAAAATATATGTTACGTTGTAATAAAATAACGTTTTTATTGTAGGTGAGTGCAATATCAAAACACGGTGAAAATTTCCACATTGTATCTGCATTAGTCTGTGAGGTACTTCTTAGTGGACACCAGAATTTAACGTTGGTCTTATAGTACCTTAGCTTTTTACCTTGAAAAATCCACAGCCATTTTCACTTAGCGTGAAAGGGAATATTTCATTAAAGACGTCTCACCAATGATGTCAACCACTGGGATGAGGTAGACGTTATCTTCACCATGAGATAGGTTTGCTGGATACTATTTGTAGTTAACTCGTCTCAGCATGTACTGTGGGCTCTTAGTTCCGCGAGTGCAGAGATAAGCGCTGGACGCCTACGAGTCATCTACGTGCAGTGCCAGTTACCTTGTTCAACAAGTGGATCCTCACCGCTATAATGCATAAACCTAAAAAAAAATGTATGGGTGTACCTGCTGCGTGATAAAAGCCGAGCAGAGTACTGTGGTCGCAGCCATCTCATCTCGCAAACTAGCACATCGTCGTACTCTGACGCAAGTTCTACAATTAAGACAGCCGCGAGAGTCCTTAATTAAAGTTTTATCGCCTCGCTGGTGCGTGCGTAATAACGCGTTTTATTGCCGCCAAGTCCAGAGTGAAATTGCAAGTGGGCAGTGAAGCACAGTAGAATGCTGGGCGTTGTCTGCGGTAATAACTTCAGCACAGCTAGGGGTTCAGATGTCCGACAGATGCCGAACACGATAGCTGCTTTTCAACCCTGATATTCGTCCCTCTCTGGACAGGTTTCCCTATTCGTCCCGTCGTCTTGTGAAGAAGAATGGGAGTAGCCGTAACCTATCCCCTTACATTAGACAACGTTTGTCCACTAATGCATTTATCTCTTCTCATATAATAACGATGAGTAGACCCCTCTCTTTTACAGGGGTAATCACTGTTATTCGAACGTCTTTTGATGTCAACGATAACGCTAACTCCGTTATCTGATTTTCATCCCCCAGTCAAGGGGGTGTCTTCTTTCGAATCACAATGGACACAGAGAGAATTCCCCATCTACTAAACCTCAGTACCATGCAGATGCGGTGCACGTCACTATATGACGCATCTATTCTTGAAAAAGGCTCTCTGGCAGGATTTATTAGCCTCACTTTCTTTTTTTTTTTTTTTAAAAAAAAAAAGAAAGAGCCTATAACAGTCTGTATTTCGATAACTGTCGGCCCTGCGGTACCCCGTTTATTCTTAGTTTGGTACAATGTTAAAATGCCGCAGAACTTCCGCGGATGTATTGTCTGTGGCTCCAGAGCAGTTTGGATTTCAAAACAGGAAATCTTCGCGTTATTTGCTTGCTTGTAGTCGAAAATGGTTCATTCTGAACTTCATCTTCAGCGTTTATTGTACTAACGACAGCTTCTTGTTTTTTCCCGTTTCGTGGTAAGTCTATGCTCGCTAATGATTGTTAGACGCAAGAACATTAAAGATGTTTAGAAAATTTTTGTATAAAAATAGCTATAATTTTCATCATGGTAGATCATGACAACAAAGCTGAAAGGTAAGAAGATACTGGAGTCACTGCAGGACGATCTTCTATCCGATACTGACACACCGTATAAGGAAAGTAGCGATTGTGAAACAAAAACGTTCTTGAAGAACTCGAATCCCACAATTTACAGGCCAAACAATCGAAAATGACACCATGCCAAATGACACTCATCAGCAGGATAGTTTCACTTACTCTTCAGAAGCTGAAGAATTTTAATTTTAATATAGCAGTGGTAACAGGAAACATCTTCGAACATTTTTCACAGCAAAATAAGAAAGGAAGAATTCTAATTTTTCAGAGCAAAATAAGGAAGGAAGAATTTTCACATTCAAATGTAATTCGAACCCAAAATTTTAGAGCTCATGGTCAGATTTCATTTCTAGTTGTAGGAAATGTGTAAACTGTGCTGTTTGCAACATATAATCAAGAACTCGTTCAAAGTGTTTCTACTGTAAGGTGTTTTTATGCGTCAAAGAGAGAAGAAATTGTTTTTAATCAATGCCATTATGAGGTGACCAATTTCTGAGTAAAATGACATAGAATCCAAAAATTATATTGTTCTGGTTGTCCTTATAATACTATGACTTAAAAGAAGTGAGAATCGTCAAAGAACAAAAGTTACCGCCGTAAAGGGTTTCAGTAGCAACCTCAATTAATGTGCGTTACCATATGACGCTTCTATTCTTGCAGAAGGCTCTTTAACGGGAGGTGACTGACAACGTAAGCCAGTGCACCATGGTCCTCATGCCGTTTTACTCTTTAACGTTTCACCTAATTTTTAATGGGGTGTCCCCGTCCGCAGCTCGTGGTCGTGCGGTAGCGTTCTCGCTTCCCACGCCCGGGTTCCCGGGTTCGATTCCCGGCGGGATCAGGGATTTTCTCTGCCTCGCGATGACTGGGTGTTGTGTGCTGTCCTTAGGTTAGTTAGGTTTAAGTAGTTCTAAGTTCTAGGGGACTAATGACCATAGATGTTAAGTCCCATTAGTGCTCAGAGCCATTTGAACCAGAACTGTACACGCCTACTAGAGCTGTAGCGAACTGCGGGTCTGCAACATGGCAGGCGCATATCCTGTGTTGACGGCATATCGGTATGATTGTAATTCGTAACGAGAATTTCAGTTTTCGATGATAAGTCTCCTGTTACTGTTCACTCAAATTTGCAACTCCTTTATTATCCATGATAATTACTAGTTGCTTTTGCGGCAGCGTAAGTGTTAATAACGGAGACAAATATGAATTAATATTGAATGTGTTTACTGCTTAAAGATAAGCAGTGCTTAAACCCCAGTTTTGCTTAGTACGATCTGATTGCGAATCGTATAAATGGAAGAAAGACTTACAGGAAGTAATACATACACACCAAATTGAAACTCGCAAAACTGTGAAAGATAAACGATCCGAAAGATTTAATGTACAGGGTGGCCACAAAGTCCTGTTACCCTCATTAATAACCAACTTAAATCCCGAAAACTGAAAAAATAACATGAACAGCAGTTATTTAGATGAGTTTGCATGAGACAGGAACCACGAAGAGCTCCAGTGAGATGCAATGCGCCGTTAGCAAAGGATATCTACGAGACTGGGCCTCTTAAATCGCAACTGAGATTCACGTTGTTGATTTCAAGTGTTCTCCGACCTGTTTAAGCAGATTCATGAAATCATACACTACAGGAAGTCGCACAACGACGAAGTTTATCTTATATACAAGTGTGAAGCTGATGACATTAACTCATAGTTGTCATGAAGACAAAGCTTGTTGTTGTGGCCACATCTGCTGTACCTAACGCCGATCAGTCAAGTTTCGTGAAAGAATTTCGAGCAAATACCCGTTTTTCATTTCAAGACGAAAAGTGACTTTGTCCGTTGTGCAATCGGTTAATGGTGTGACACATTCATACACAACGATGACAGTGATAACTATGAGTGATTACTGTTTCTGCAGCTTTACATCTGCCTTCAGGGACCTCAAATAGGCGTATTGGGACCAAAACTAGAAAATGATTGTTTAGAGGCAAAAATCTTATAACCGTCCTATCAAGATCTAGGGAAATAGGAATGAATAATTTTAGTTCATTCGAAACGGTTTCTAGCCAGACGCAGAAAATATTTTTTTTTTTTTTTTTAGCTCCTGGCCTGGACAAAATGATACCTCTGTCTTTCAGAGGACGACGAAAACGCTGTTGATAATTGAGATTCCTCCCGGCACAACCAACTAGACTCGCGATCAAAAAGTTTTTCGATTGTGGAAAGCATTTCTAAGGAAAATTTTCGGACAACATAATTTTTAAGAGCTCCGTATCATTTGAAATTTACCTGGAGGACAGTATTTCTAAATTTAATTAGGTGTGCGTTATCAGTTTGCATGCGTACATTTTGCCAGCCGGAGTGGCCGTGCGGTTCTAGGCGCTACAGTCTGGAGCCGAGCGACCGCTACGGTCGCAGGTTCGAATCCTGCCTCGGGCATGGATGTGTGTGATGTCCTTAGGTTAGTTATGTTTAAGTAGTTCTAAGTTCTAGGGGACAGATGACCTCAGATGTTAAGTCCCATAGTGCTCAGAGCCATTTGAGCCATGCGTACATTTTACGAATTGCTTGAAGTATGCTGCGTATACAGCATAATAGGCAGAGCGGCGGCCAGTACCAAGTCTTACTCCGCATCAATTCCGTCTAAACGAAACTAGTAATTACCGTGACGTGCCTGAAAACATTAATTTTTCTTTCGTCAGATGTGCCTAGTGTAAGCAAAGTGCATGTTTTCGTCATTAAAATGACATTTCACTTTGCTGTGACGATTATAGCGAATAAACAAGGAACTGTTTCAATCATACTAAATCGCAAATTACTCAAGAATTATCATAAGAACTGTGCTACAGGAACTGTTACAAATTGATCTACGTGTAGGAAAAATTTCATTGCAATAAATTAAAGTCATGGTTCATTGCAGTTGTTTATAATGTAAGATCAAACCAACACTGCCTTGACGCATTTTCCTCTTTTAGTCACCTTACAAGGGGACCTCCCCATCGCACCCCCCTCAGATTTAGTTATAAGTTGGCACAGTGGATAGGCCTTGAAAAACTGAACACACATCAGTCGAGAAAACAGGAAGAAGTTGAAAGGAACTATGAAAAAAATAAGCAAAATATACAAACTGAGTAGTCCATAGCAAGATAGGTAACTTCATGGTTTGTCTGGTCTCAGGAGCACCGTGGTCCCGTGGTTAGCGTGAACAGCTGCGGAATGCGAGGTCCGTGGGTCAACTCTCTCTTCGAGTGAAAATTTTACTTTCTTTATTTTCGCAAAGTTATGATCTGTCCGTTCGTTCATTGACGTCTCTGTTCACTGTAATAAGTTTAGTGTCTGTGTTTTGCGACCGCACCGCAAAACCGTGCGATTAGTAGACGAAAGGACGTGCCTCTCCATTGGGAACCGAAAACATTTGATCGCAAGGTCATAGGTCAACCGATTCCTCCACAGGAAAACACGTCTGATATATTCTATACGACACTGGTGACGGCATATGCGTCACATGACAGGAATATGTTGTCGACCCACCTAACTTGTACACTTGGCTAATGGGTAAAAAGATTCTCCTACCTTGCACCATTTAGGTGTCCTTGTGGATGTGATAATCACTCCCAAAAAAAGTGATGAAAACATAAGAGTTTCTCACATAAACTGCACCAAATGAATGCAACAGTTTTACAGTCGCACCGTTTTCCCTGTGCTCTGTCAAAACATATACATCGGACGGACGGATGGACAGATAATAATTGTCTGAAAAAAAAATGACACTTTTCGCCCCAGGGAAGACCTCTCGTTCCACAGCTGCTCACGCTAACCACGAGACCACGACGCTCCGCAGCTCAAACTATCCTTGATGTGGCTTATCTTGTACATGGACTACTCAGTTTGTATATTTTGCTTATTTTTTTATAGTTCCACGCAACTTCTTCCTGTTTTCTCGATTGATCTGTGTTCAGTTTTTCAAGGCCTATCCAATGTGCCAACTTATAGCTATATCTGAGGGGGGGGGGGCGATGGGGAGGTTCCCGTGTTAGTAATAATTGCATATATTATGGTACCTGACACTTTTCTTTGGTTTAGATGCTCGTATCATTCTGTGCGGTGCTATGCTCTGTTGTCACGGCCAATCGCGCGCTAGGCAGGAAGGGCTGTACAAACCGTTGTCATGAGTGGTTATTCGTGCCACGAAAACGTGTAAGGCCGGCCGGAGTGACCGAGCGGTTCTAGGCGCTACAGGCTGGAACGGCGCGATCGCTACGGTCGCAGGTTCGAATCCTGCCTCTGACATGGATGTGTGTGATGTCCTTAGATTAGTTAGGTTTAAGTAGTTCTAAGTTCCAGGGGACTGATGACCTCAGAAGCTAAGTCCCATAGTGCTCAGAGCAATTTGAACCATTTGAAAACGAGTAATTTCACCAATTTAAAAAACAATGTTTTCAGAGCTTCTTAGTGGCTAACATTTCGACAGCGCACTTTTTTTGTTGTATTCTTCCTCCATAAGGAAATTATGGTGGGTTTCGACATGTCGGTTTGGACTACCCCCAAGTCCGTGGAATAAGGGAATTTGGTGCCCAAGGGACTTCAGAATCGGAAAATACAGAAAAAATCGATCAGCTTTCTAAAATATTAACTCTGTAGGGTAAACCAACGTATCTGTAAGGAACTCTCGGCCTGGTAACACGACCTAAGAACATTAGTCTCGAAAAGAGTCTATCCGACAGTGACCTGAGGGGACCGTAGACCCTAATCAATTTCGGTCGGTTAGAGACCCGAGATTAATTATTTCTGTCAGGAATATAGGTCCATCTCAAGCAATTTCCGGGCAAACATGCCAAGAGGACTGCATGCAGTTGGCATCTAGATTAGGGAACCCTGCAAGTAGCCACTGCTCACAGTGCCACATAAAACTGCAAGGCTTGAATCGGCAAATTAACAGAGAAACTGGACAGTAGATGACAGGGGTTGTACTGAGGACGCAATCCAGGCCAGAGGTGCTTCTGACTACATTCACATTAACGTAAACGTGAAGCAGTATGACAAGTTTCTTTTCGTTTTTCGCCATTTTTCGCTTCAGTTATGCACGGTGTAACGAGTGAAGTGCAGATATTTCTACTTACTTCACTTGCCGACTAATAGTTACAATTATTAGGCCTCAAATGATTTTAGGTTGGTTAGTATCCACAAGAGCATGTGACAAGAACAAGCCATTAATGCTTGCTTTCCCCTGGACAGCAGGCCAGCTGCTGCAGTGTGCACGTGTGGATGCAAAACGGCTAATCTATCCTGACAAGTGTAGTTCACTTAGCTGTACGCTTATGGCCAAGCAGAAAACATCAGGGCATAAGGTTTGCGAAGTGTCTTTGGTTAGACTGCTCCAGACAGAGAAAAAATAAAAGTAACCAACACACTGATGGTTGTACATATTAAGGTACCATATATAAAAATAATCTATAGTGACAAGCGTAGTTCACTTAGATGTACGCTTATGACCATGCAGAAAACATCATGCAGTAAAGTTTGTGACGTGTCTTTGGTTAGACTGCTCCAGACAGAGGAAAAATAAAAGTAACCAACACACTGATGGGTGTACATATGAAGGTACCGTACATAAAAATTACTGCACTTACACCCGTTACACCCAGTAAGAATTGCAGTATCTTTTAAGGAGACTCGTTGTTAAATGCTGCGTGTGATTTTCTTATTTTATTTATACAGGGTGATTCAAAAAGAATACCACAACTTTAAAAATGTGTATTTAATGAAAGAAACATAATATAACCTTCTGTTATACATCATTACAAAGAGTATTTAAAAAGGTTTTTTTTCACTCAAAAACATGTTCAGAGATGTTCAACATGGCCCCCTCCAAACACTCGAACAATATCAACCCGATACTCTAACTCGTTCCACACTCTCTGTAGCATATCAGGCGTAACAGTTTGGATAGCTGCTGTTATTTCTCGTTTCAAATCATCAATGGTGGCTGGGAGAGGTGGCCGAAACACCATATCCTTAACATACCCCCATAAGAAAAAATCGCAGGGGGTAAGATCAGGGCTTCTTGGAGGCCAGTGATGAAGTGCTCTGTCACGGGCTGCCTGGCGGCCGATCCATCGCCTCGGGTATTTGACGTTCAGGTAGTTACGGACAGATAAGTGCCAATGTGGCGGCGCTCCATCCTGCTGAAATATGAATTTCCTGGGCTACGAACAAATGCTTGCTGGATGCGTGCTACATTTTCATCACTCGTTCTCGGCCGTCCAGAACTTTTCTCTTTGCACAAACACCCATTCTCTGTAAACTGTTTATCCATATTTCGTTCGAAATGCACGCTGAATAACTGTCGTCGATTCACTTCTGCCGTACTCAATAACACAAAAAGCTTTCTGTTGAGCGGTCGCCATCTTAGCATCAACTGACGCTGACGCCTAGTCAACAGCGCCTCAAGCGAACAAATGTACAACTAAATGAAACTTTATAGCTCCCTTAATTCGCCGACAGATAGTGCTTAGCTCTGCCTTTTGTCGTTGCAGAATTTTAAATTCCTAAAGTTGTGGTATTCTTTTTGAATCACCCTGTATATCTGTACGATTTTCGACTTCCAGACAGAGTAACTTCAGAGGGTAACAGTAGAACGTCTAAATCATTATTTTAAAATGAAGCAATTTTTCCTCACGTGGGAAACCCATTGAAAGTCTCCAGTTTTTCGTGCAGTCACTACAATTTCTTAACATTACATTTCAGCATGTCACATTGAAAACGGAAAGTGAAATGTTATGTTACGTAAGTCGGTGGCGTGTCTGTGGAGAGGACAGCCGAACCTGTGTTTCCAGAAGAGAGGCGAGCATAAGGGTCTCCAGGATGCCGAGCGGTCTAGGGCGCTGCAGTCATAGACTGTTCGGCTGGTCCCGGCGGAGGTTCGAGTCCTCCCTCGGGCATGGGTGTGTGTGTTTGACCTTAGGATAGTTTAGTTTAAGTAGTGTGTAAGCTTAGGGACTGATGACCTTAGTCCCATAAGATTTCACACACACATGAAAATTTTTGGTCTCCATGATAAATGATTAGCCATCATGGCCATACCATTTTGGTTCAGCAAGCAGTTGAAGGCAAGGTGAAACTACATCCGTTGTATGTCCCGCGGACATGCACTGTATATTACGGCTTAGTGATGATGACATCTTCCTGGGTAAAATATTCTTCTTTACTGATCTAAGGCATTCTTTGATCTTATTTGTCGGTTTGAAAGTAGTCTTTACATTGTCCTTGCGCAATGTACAGCCAATTCTGTCCATCACTCTGGGAATTTATGGCAGAAAGGCTCTACCTGACATTTCCTTTTGTGATTTGCCACTTCGCTGAGTGTTTGGCTCTGTTACACTTCAAACATAACTTGTGGAGTACTCATTGCTTCTCAGAACACTCTCCAGGTGTTACATTTAGCGACTGAGTTTCTGCGGCTCACATATTAGTCCTGTTCGCGTTACGAGCGTATTAATCATGCCTCCTTTCTGGATCGGGCGGTAGTTTGATAGTTTGTGCAGGTATCGGCCCGTCTGTGTCGCATATCTCACCACGAGCTATGTCACATGGATTGGCAGTTTCTACGAATATCTGGAAGGCTTCGCAATGGGTAGTCCTTTTAGCCCAGTAGTTGCCAACTTCTTCATGGAACATTTCGAAGCGCAGGCACTGGACTTGGCAACTTGTAAACCTAAGGTGTGGTACAGATACGTCGATGATACTTCAGTTAGGTGGAGCCACGCTGAAGAACAGCTCGGTACCTTCCTGAGACACTTGAACGGCCTCCATGCCAACATAAAATGTACCAAGGAAGTAGAAAAGGACAAAAACTACCATTTCTATATGTGCTGGTCACAAGGAATGGTGTAAACCTGGGACATAGCGTGTATCGAAAACCGACACACACGGACCGATCTGCACAAACTGTCAAACCACCACCCGAACCAGGCAAGAGGCAAGTTTAATACGGTCGTAACGTGGAAAGGACGACAATGTGAGCCGCAGCACCTCAGCCGTGACACGCAGCATCTGCAATGTCTTCTGAGGAGCAATGGATACTCCACAAATTATATTTGTAATTTAACAGAGCCAAACACTCGTCGAAGTGACAAATCACAAAAAGAAATGTCTCATAGGGCCTTTCTGCCGTACATTCCCAGAATGACGGACAATAATCTGCCGTATATTATGCAAAGACGGCGCAAAGATTATTTTCAACCCGACAAAGGAGGTCACAGAGTGCTTTGATCGGCAGAGGAGAAAAGAGACCCCCTTACAATATCGGGAATATACCGCATACTATGCACATGCGGAAAAGTTTATGTCGGTATGACTTGACTATCAATCAACACCAGGATCACAGAACATAAGCGACACTGCAGGTTGGGGCAGGTGGAGAAATCGGCCGTAGCACAGCACGCACTGTGTGAGGCCGACCACGTAATAAAATTCGCCGGCACCGAAGTTCTGGCTGTAGAGAAGGAGTATCACACCCACTTGTTCAGAGAAGCTATATAAATACAAAACCACGGGAACGTCTTTAACAAGAAAGAAGGAAGCTTCAAGAAAAACTAATCGCGAAAGCGTTACAGTGATGATAGATAAACTCCAATGGAAGACTCTGCAGGAGAGACGCTCAGTAGCTCGGTACGGGCTTGAAGTTTCGAGAACATACCTTCGCCCAGGAGTCGAGCAGTATATTGCTCCTCCTACGTATATCTCGCGAAGAGACCATGAGGATCAAATCAGAGATTTTAGAGCCCACAGAGAGGCATACCGACAATCTTTCTTTCCACGAACAATACGAGATTGGAGTAGAAGGGAGAACCGAAAGAGGTACTCAAGGTACCCTCCGCCACACACCGTCAGGTGGCTTGCGGAGTATGGATGTAGATGTAGACCCTGGATTCCCGTACTGCAGCAGACGACCGTAACTCGTATTGCAGAACCGCCCCGGAAATGACCGCAGAGAAGCCCCCGGAAGTTGGCGCGCCTGGTACATATAGTCTGGGGTCGCGAGCTCGGCTGCAGTTGACCCCACTCGTCCTGGCGAAACGTCACAAAAATCGTTAGAGGAACGTCGGCCGAAGAACCCGGATGAAACTGCGGAAAAAAGAAATTTGCAACAGATCGGTCGATAGGACACGTTCTGAGACATGAAGGAATCGTCAGTTTGGCTGTGGAGGTAAATGTCATGAGTAAAAGCTGTAGAAGACGACAGATCTTGAATGCAGCAAGTAGGTTCAAATAGATGTAGGTTGTGATAACTACGTAAAGATGAAGAGGCTTGCGCAGCGTAAGACAGCAACAAACCAGTCTTCGGACTGAAGGCCACAACAGCAACAGTCATTGCTACCAAAAGAAAATCTGCTTGATTTATTCATACATAAATAGTGCAGGGTGTTTCAAAAATATTCATCTGATTTCATAAGGCTACATCTTCTGCATGAATGAAGACAAGAACTTGGCGCAAATTGTAACTCGCGTAAATTGTAACTGCAAAATACGTCAGAAGTCCCCTCCGCCACCCACTGAAAGGTGGTCTGCTGAGTATAGATGTAAATCTAGAAGGCAGGAACGTATTTTTTTTTTACTGATGGGAAATTATTTACAATAGAAATGAAATCCTGTAGCAATAATTTGGCTAGCAAGGTGCAATTGTCAGCTCCACTACGGCATAATTAACCCCGTCGGTGGACTTTCCGTGTTTTGTACCGCGCACTGTGCAGTTACACAGCTCCGTGGCCACTCCTCCCAAACCGCGCAAAGGTAGGTGGGTAGGTGCCAACTGACAAACCGCCCTGTCAACGGGCAGTCAACAAACCGAGAGGATCCGCGGCCCAGGCTTCGGCGCGCCTGTTGCGGAACCGAAATGAAATTTGTGTATCTCTAAAATGTTTCCCCCTGGCGGGCGAAATTAATTAAAACGGTGCCAGCAGGGGTAGAGGAGGGGGGTAAAGAGGGAAGGAGGGGTGGGGGGGAGTGCCGATAGGGGCGGCAGCGACGAGATGGAAAACACGAACACGAGCGCGGCGCGGAAGCGGCGCGGTGCTCTGCGGGAGGGATGTCGGCCATCGCGTTATCTGCGCAAATAATTACTGCAAGGAGAAATTAATTCGCAGCGGGTGGCATCGGATAATTGCAGAGGCGAGATTAAAAACTGGCGCGCCGCGCCCAGGAAGCAGCGCCGAGACTGCAGGGTGTCTGATAACAAAAAATAAAAGAAGCGTCCATGCGGGGTAATACTCATACCCAACCACCCCAAAAGCACCCAGATATACCGCCTCGGTGCTCTTGTTTTCCCAGCCCTATTCTTTCTGCTCGCTCCTCCAGAGCAGTCGGCGTTGTTGATTAAGTCCCATGAGGATGTAGTCATTATGCTACACAAGCTCGGAATAATGTAAAGGATTGTTGCAGGGAGACTGGAGATATGTTCTCTGCTTTTTCACACGTACACGGGAGAAAACAGGAACATAACCCAACAGAATTCCTTGTTAAGGATGCAACTTAATCTAATTTTAATGTTAGTAATCAAACAAATCTTAAAAAAATTTGATTCAACCGTTAAGACTAATTTCCTGTAATTGCTGTGGTCTTCAGACCGAAGACTCATTTCATGCAGCTCTCCATGCTAGTCTATCCTATCCAAGCCTTTTTATCCCTGCATAACTACCGCAGCCAACATCTATTTTCGCCTCCCTCTTCAATTTGCCCTCCTCCCACACAATTCCTTCCATTATTAAACTGACAGTTCCTCGGTATCCCAGGATGTGTCCTATCAAATGCTCTCTTCTTTTGGTCTAGGTGTGCCATATATTTCTTTCTTCCCCAGTTCAATGTATGAGGAGAGATCCCACCCCAGCAGTGCGATCGTTCTCTTGAACCTATCGATACGGTGATATAGGTTAAACAGCCAGGTGTCACATACTGCAACCATTCTCCCTGGTAGGCCCTCGTTTCCAAATAATTCCGGAAAATAAATTATCTGACCCTCAATAGCGTTGAAAAAGATCTACCACATAGTCTGGTTGCGTGGGATAGTCGTTACGGTAACAGCTTCACAAGCAGGAAGTTGTGGTTTCGAGTCCGCAGCTCGTGGTCGTGCGGTAGCGTTCTCGCTTCCCACGCCCGGGTTCCCGGGTTCGATTCCCGGCGGGGTCAGGGATTTTCTCTGCCTCGTGACGACTGGGTGTTGTGTGCTGTCCTTAGGTTAGTTAGGTTTAAGTAGTTCTAAGTTCTAGGGGACTGATGACCATAGATGTTAAGTCCCATAGTGCTCAGAGCCTTCTGTGGTTTCGAATCTCGTCAGATTCGTAGAACGATTTTTTTAAATTTTTAAATCTTTATCGAAATGGCTTTCATCATAATTTTATTCAATTAAGTGCTTTGTTTTGATTCCATTCCACCGTCACATAATTTTAATCACTGTATGAACTTTTCCATTAATGTCTTTTTTTCTTTGTATCATTCTTCTTCTAATCGGAATTGTTGTAAATATGAAATTAATTACATTTGTTTATTATAATATTCAATTATTTGAAAATTCTGATCTATCATTCAAAAAAAGAAAAGACGAAATAATCTATATTTGTGCAATGGAGTGAGAAATGTATTTTTCTTACTAGATGTGCAACTTTTGTTGCACGGTAGACGTCATACAAACATTCAAAACATAATCTAAATACCTACTCCACTATGGAAAAAATAAACCAGATGAAAATTTAAATGAAAGATTGGTTTATAAGTAGAACGAAATTCAAGAAAAACGAGAACGGAGCTATGGCTCTGAGCACTATGGGACTTAACATGTGAGGTCATCAGTCCCCTAGAACTTAGAACTGCTTAAACCTAACTAACCTAAGGACATCACACACATCCATGCCCAAGGCCGGATTCGAACCTGCGACCTTCCAGAATGAAGCAGTTAGAACCGCTCGGCCACACCTACCGGCAGAACGGAGCTATAATGAACACAATAATGTGGAGGAAAAAATTAAATCAAAATAATACACAAAATTAATTAAAAGCCCATAAATATTTTAAGCGGTGAAAGAATAATAGGAAGAAAAATGTGAGCAAATGAAGAAGTTAATATTATGATTAAAATATGTGACAAGGGAATGAAATCAAAAAATTACATTGAAATCAATTAACTGAAAAAAATGATGATCAAAGTCATTTCTATATAGACTGGAAAATAAATATATATGTTGGCACCCCTGATGACATTCGAACGCGCAACCTTCTGCATGTGTAGCTGTTATCCTATCCACTATAGCACGCAACAAGGATGTCTGGTACACCTCTTTTAGCGCTATTGTCACACAAAATTCCGAATTTTTCTTCTTCTATTGCAATTGCACGAGAGACCACCAGGATGAATGACTGCAATGTGTGATACCTGGGATCTTCACCTACATCACCGTACAGATAGTTTCAAAATGTCGATCGCACCGCTGGGGTCCTCTCTCCTTGTTGGTTCCATATTAAATCGTTGGATGCGGATTCCTTGATTCGGCTTTATCACCCCATAACAACATATGAAAATTTGTGTCGGACCGGTACAACTACCCGGATTTTCTGGTTTTAGCTAGATGTCGCCGCAACAACTTAGCCACTTCGGCTATCCATGCACGCTCCATGGACCGATCCAAACTACCATTTATAACACTGTCTACATCCTTACATCATAGTCCACTTTCAGACATGCATGTTAAGTAAACGATTTAGTTTCACTCATCAGTATTCAACGATGATGATGATGATAACGGCTTTGTAGACACTAGACATTTAAGGCGAACAGCATCTCATTCACCACTCAGGAATCTGTATACTCAATCTCTCTGCGTGTAGAACAAATCTCATGTGCAAATGTAAGAACTTTTCTCGATAATTGCGTAGTGTGTATATAGGTCGAATGTTTTTGCCAGTCCTGTATTTAACTGATGGGATGTAGAAAAACGCCTAAAAACCACGCCGTGGCTGACCGGCTCACCAACCGTCGCCGTTCATTCGCGAGGTAAGTTCGATCTAGCTCAGGCTCGTCCCCCTGTGTCCCAGAACCGGCGCGCAAAGTTATCATTTATTAGACCTACCCATCTAATCTTCAGCACTATTCTGCAGATCCGTATTTCAATAGCTTCCATTCTCTTCTTGTAGCAACTGCTTACCGTCCATGTTTCACTTCCAGGCTAGTCTACGTTCCACACAAATACTTTCAGATACGAGATTCTCACTCTTAAATTTATATTAGATGTTAAAATTTTGGTTTTCTTTTTCAGAAATGATGTTCTTGTTATTGGTAGTCTGCATTTTATATCGTCCCCAGCCATTGTCTGTTATATTGTTGACCATATAGCAAACTCATTTAATGCTATTAGCGTCTCACTCCTAATCTACTAGCCGGCCGGGGTGGCTGAGCGGTTCTAGGCGCTACAGTCTAGAACCGCTCGAGCGCTACGGTCGCAGGTTCGAATCCTGCCTCGGGCATGGAAGTGCGTGGTGTCCTTAGGTTAGTTAGGTTTAAGTAGTTCTAAGTTCTAGGGGACTGATGATCTCAGAAGTTAAGTTCCAGAGTGCTCAGAGCAATTTGAACATTTGAACCTAATCTACTTTCTACAGCATCACCTGATTTAAATAGACTACAATTATTTTACATTTGTTGATGATCATTTTTTACCACTTTTCAAGACACTATGCAGACTTTACAACCGATCTTCCAAGTCGTTTTGTGTATGTGGCAGAATTATAATACAAATTTGTAGAGGTGGAAAATAATCAGCCAACCAGTTGCATGATCAAGTTTTTTGATCCTCTCACCTAGATTTTGATAATTTTAAAATTGCCTTCTTCAGAAGGCGCAATGGACATTTTTACATCACAAGCTGGTTAAGTACGCTGAATGACACGAGGCGTTTGGCTTAATTCAGTGTACTTAATCAGCAGGTGATGCAACGTGGTCTTCTACGTCTTCTGAGGACGACAGTTTTAAAATTATCGAAACCTTGGTCAAGGATTCAAATAAACCTACATTTGCAACTGGTTGGCTGATATTTTTCAGCCTTTCCAAGTTTACTGTCATAAAATTGCTGAAGTTACAGCCGTGTTTAAGATGTTAGAATTACTATGTTATCAACAAACCTTAAAAAGGCACAGGTTTCTTACGACGATTAATGATTTATCAATATGTTGGTATCAGTGTGACCGCCTGTAGGAAGAGTATAATACACTACGGTTTCGAGACAGGAATTCTTAAATCAGTAGTCTCGTGTAGCAACGCTATTTCCGCGGAGAACGATCAGAAATTGTTGGCTATAAATAAAGAGTCTCTCCGAGGCGCTTCGCTTCTCATTTGGCGAGTGCCTCTCTGTCGCGCCATTAAGGGGAGTATTTCATCGCCTTGGCAGGGCGCCGACTTAGCAGGGCGGAATGTCCTTTTCATCAGTTAGGCGCCGGAGCGTGAAACGAAATCACGCAACGGCGCTGCGCGCCTTGCATTGCAGTGGCAAGAATTACTGGGCTCACTATGCTAATGTTTTCCTCGGTGCTTCCGCCAAGCAACCTCTCGGTCCGTCTGAGGACTCAAACAATACGAAAAGGTAGTCTTAAGCGATGTTCGGACACGTGCGTTTATTGTTTTAACACAGAGGGCAGCGACATAATTCCTGATTTCAAAACGCAACAAAATCCATTTTATGAATCAGACTTTTTTTTATTTGTTGATAATGTAGGTAGTAACACGACAGCCTATTGTAAAGGCAAGAGACACTGTATTCAGTCACAAACACGCGACCGCGCAAGTACAGGCAACGGCTAAGATCGGATTGTATTCGTAATCACAGCTGAAATTACACTACCGGCCATTAAAATTGCTACACCAAGAAGAAATGCAGATGTTAAACGAGTATTCATTGGACAAATATATTATACTACAACTGACATGTGATTACATTTTCCCGCAATTTGGGTGCATAGATACTGAGAAATCAGTACCCACAACAATTGACACGCCCGGGCATTGAGTCAAACAGACCTTGGAGTTCCCAACAGCCGCCCGGAGTGGCCCAACGGTTTGAGGCGCCATGTCACGGACTGCGCGGCCCCTTCCGCCGTTGTTTCGAGTCCTCCCTCGGGCATGGGTGTGTGTGTGTGTGTGTGTGTGTGTGTGTGTGTTGTTCATAGCATAAGTTAGTTTAAGTAGTGTGTAAGTCTAGGGACCGATGACCTCAGCAGTTTGGTTCCTCAGGAATTCACACACATTTAAACATTCAATTCCCAACACTGCTAAGAATTTTTCCTTTGTAGGACAACTGGAACGGCATGCAGTCATCCTCGTGATGCACACTGAGGAGCTACTTGAGTGATAAGTTGCGATTTCAATGAAGGGTTGAAACGCTAGGCACAGAAAATTGCTTTACATCACGCCCTAAACCTCATAGAGCACCCATCACCAAAATCGTCAGAAATGGCCCAGTCATCAAAAATGAAAGACGTTAATTATCAATGGAACTGAACGAGTACGTTATTTTTTCTATAGGTATGCGACGCAGTGGTATGAGTTCAGACGGAAGATGCTATGTTTTATTCTAATGAAATTAATGCAGAAGATTGTCTGAACGTTACGATGGCGAAACCGCAATCAACACAAGACGATTCTCTTGGGACAGGGAATGGGATCTTACAGACAGAGCATTTCTCCATAGATGAGGGATGTGAAGTTTATTGCTCGAACATCAATGTGCTAAAGAATCACATCGCAATTCTAGAAAAAAGTCGCCTTTGTTAATCCGAAGTTTATGTGAAAAACATTTCGGGTTCCTTAAAACGGCCGCTCATTGCTGAGTAAGTAGTGTAGCAGTTTTGTTATCATAAAGTCACTGGTTCGATCCTCGTTAGCGTCAAACACTTTCGCTTTTATTTAAATTCTATATTATTATCAAATGTAAACGTTAATTAAAAATACTGAATCATAATTTTGTGATATAAATAACATAGTCTTATATTTAAGTATCGTTCGTATGAAAATTAGTCAAAATTTGAGACATAACTGTAAAATACCCTTGTTAATTTTAAAGAGATATGCGCTTGTAGTATTGTTCAGTCCCAAGAAATGAAAAACTATATTCATGCGGATAGTGACTATAAACGGTAAAATGTTATTTCTACTGGAAAACTACCATTTAGATTTGTTAATTAAATTTTCCATTTGTTGATAAATATGGAATTTGAGTAGAAAAAGAACTATGTCGCAACCAGCGAGAATCGATCGATTCACTTTTCGATTTCGACAATGCCACGTTCGTATTTGACAGCAGTTGGAACGATTCGTCTTCGAAGACACTTTTTTATTTTAATTTTTTTTATATCTGCATCATATGCTGAAGTCAAAAAAGTCATGGGACAGCGATATCAACGTATACAGATTGCGGTAGCATCGCATACACTAGTTATAAAAGAGCAGTGCATTAGTGGAGCTGTCATTTGTACTCAGGTGAGTCGCGTGGAAGGGTTTCCGACGTTTTTGTGGACACACGACGGGAGTTGACAGACTTTCAACGCGGATTGGTAGTTGGAGCCACAAGCATACGACATTCCCTTTCGGAAATCGTTAGGGAATTCAATATTCAGAGATCCACAGTGACAAGAGTGTGACGAGAATACTGCACTTCAGGCATTACCTCTCGTCACGGACAACGCAGTGGCCAACGGCCTTCATTTAACGACAGAGAGCAGCGGCGTTTGTGTAGAGTTATCAGTGCTAAAAGGCCATGAACACGGAGCGATATAACAGCAGAAATCCATGTGGGTGTACTACGAACGTACGTGTTGTACAATGCAACGAAATTTGGCGTAAATGGCCCATGGCAGAAGATGACCGATACGAGCTCCTTTGCTAAAAAAACATCTTCCGCAGCGTCTCCCCTGGGTTCGTGTCCATATCGGTTGGGCCCTAGACGACGGGAAACAGGTGCCCCGGTCATATGAGTCCCAGTATCAGTGTACAAGCTCCATAATGGTGTTTGCCGTGTTTCTTTGGGATAGACTGAGTTCTATGGTCAATTGAACCAATCATTGACTTGAAATGGTTAAGTTCGGCTACTTGCAGATCATTTTTAGCCATTCATGAACTTCATATTCCCAAACAGCGCTGGAATTTTTATGTATCCCGTATTTATGGATTTCCAGAAAGCTTTTGACACTATACCACACAAGCGACTCGTAGTGAATTAGCCTGCTTGCGGAATATCGTCTCAGTTATGTGACTGGATTTGTGATTTCCTGTCAGAGAGGTCACAGATCGTAGTAACTGATGGAAAGTCATCCAGTAAAACAGAAGTGATTTCTGGCGTTCCCCGAGGTAGTGCTATAGGCCCTTTGCTGTTCCTTATCTATATAAACGATTTGCGAGACAATCTGAGCAGCCGTCTTCGGAAGTTTGCAGATGACGCTGTCGTTTATCGAGTAATAAAGTCATCAGAAGACCAAAAAGAACTGCAAAACGATTTAGAAAAGATATCTGAATGGTGCGAAAAGTGGCAGTTGACTCTAAATAACGAAAAGTGTGAGGCCATCCACATGAGTTTAAAAACGAACTCGTTAAACTTCAGTTACACGACAAATCAGTCTAATCTAAAAGCCGTAAATTCAACTAAATACCTAGGTATTACAATAACGAACAACTTCAATTGGAAGGAACATATAGAAAATGTTGTGGGGAAGGCTAACCAAAGACTGCGTTTTATTGGCAGAACACTTAGAAAATGTAACAGTTCTACTAAGGTGACTGTCTACACTACGTTCGTCCGTCCTCTTTTAGAATACTGCTGCGCGATGTGGGATCCTTACCAGATAGGATTGACTGAGTACATCTAAAAAGTTCAAAGACAGGCAGCACGTTTTGTATTATCGCGAAATATGGGAGAGAGTGTCCCAGAAATGATACTGGATTTGGGCTGGACATCATTAAAAGAAAGGCGTTTTTCGTTGCGACGGAATCTTCTCGCGAACTTCCAATCACCAACTTTCTCCTGAGAATGCGAAAATATTTTGTTGACACCTACCTACATAGAGAAGAACGATCACCAAGACAAAATAAGGGAAATCAGAGCTCGTACGGAAAGATAGAGGTGTTCATTCTTTCCGCACGCTATACGAGATTGGAATAATAGACAACTGTGAAGGTGGTTGGATGAACCCTCTTCCAGGCACTTAAATGTGATTTGCAGAGTATTCATGTAGATGTAGATGACAATTCGAGGTGTCATCAGGCCATAATTTTTCGAAGAACATTCTGGACTATTGGAGCCAATTTTGCGGTCACCCAAATCGCCCGACGTGAATCTCGTCGAACATTTATGAGACATAATCGAGAGGTCAGTCCGAGCACGAAATCCTGCATCGACAACACTTTCACAACTGTGGTCGTCCATATGCAGCATGGCTCAGTATTTATGCATGGGACTCCCAACGAATTATTGAATCCATGTCACATTGAATTGCTGATCTACGCCAGGCAAAATGATATCCGACACGATGTTAGGAACCATCCAAAAGACGTTTGTCACCTTAATCTACTGCGTTAGGAAACTGATATGCGTGCACTGTCGTTCAAATTCTACAGCTATGGATAAAGTCGAAGAGCGCCAATGTGTAAGGTAACCTTGTGAGTCTTAGCTCTGCACTTTCTCATAAATAGCGCACTGCTTAGGCAGTGCAGATTTATTGAGAACACACAGACGTCACACAAGGCAAAGGCGTGGGGTGCAGGAGGAGGTTGAAGTAGTGATGGGGAGCTCGTGAATGAGTCGTTCAAATGAACGCTTCACTTCAGTGAAGTGTGAATAACCACTCAATTTCAATGAACTGATACTTCAAACTCTTCACAGATAGCACACTCCACACTTTTTTCTAGTTCACTCACTCTCTTCTCCTCTCCCTCTCCCACTACATCGGCGCTACGTCACTAATTCTCCCTTCACTTCAGTCCTCCCTCTGCTGCCTGTTGACGAATCGCGCGGGGTTTGTGGGGAAAGATAGGTTTACGAGGGGCTGGGGAGGTGAGGGGTGAGGGGAAGGCAGCGTCAGCTGCTAAGTGCAGTGCTGACATTACTCGTGACTATTTGTGTATTTATACTTTGCGTCTACGGGTAGCCTACCGTTGGCAGCGCTTGCAGACAAATGAATATTAAAGATATAAACGAAGGGGCTTGCTGTGTGAGCACGCACAGCCAACATGAAAATAAAAGGTTTGTTAACAACACTGAAAGAGGGATTTTACCTGAAATCGTACCAATGACTACAGGTGACAGTTTACGTTTTGAATCTGGAGGGTTATTATTCTCAACAAAAATAAAATCTACAGGAAAACTTGTGAATAATTACTTAACGTAGGTATATAGACTGTGACAGTGGTAAACATACTCATTCTATTTTGGATTAAATTTTACAAGGAACATAAAATTGGACTGCATTTCGTTGATAGCCCTATTTTTCAGTTCATGAATACAACAAATAATATTTAATTTGGCAGATAAAGACTTTTTTGGACGCTTCATGAGAAAATTTCGAGCAAGATTAAATATAATACCTTCTTTATATGTGACAGGCTTCTCTGTTTATCTTTCCTTTGTCCCCTTCGACCATGCTCTATTTAAGTTAACTCAGACGCTGTAAGAGCGTAAAACGTTTTGTGCACGTTACTGCATAGTTCGGCCATCTGTTGGTAAAATTATGAAGTATTACGAAGCTTCATTGTACGAGCGAGGCGAAGCGAGCGTAGCAGCGGCCGAGCGGCGAACTGGGCAACTTCGACAGGCTTCCGTACATCACGAATGAACTACTTCATTTGAACGCTTCACGGCAAAGAGTGAAATGAATGAAGTAGTTCACTGGAATGAACGAGTTCGACCCATCTCTAGGTTGAAGGAGACGAAGAAAATCGAACAGTGACAGTCGGTAAGCTACCCTTACGACTGTTGTCTGTGTAGTTTCTCATAAGTGGCGCATTGCTCAGAGAGTGGCGAACTGACAGGGGTTGGAAGCGACACACACACACACACACACACACACACACACAGAGAGAGAGAGAGAGAGAGAGAGAGAGACAGAGAGGAAATGCACGACGCACAAGAGCCGGCTGCGTGTGACTCACGGCGCCCGAGAGCGCGAGCCATTTCCGCCCGTGTTCCGGGCGAAGCGACGTCTCTTTGGCCGGGCTGAGGCGTCGTGTCGGCCCGGTGACAAACGCGCCGCTCAGATGGCACACAAGGCGGCGCCGCTTGCCAAGGCGCGCGAATTACGCCCACGCCGGCAGCTTCCGCATTCCGCAGTCCAACAGGCCCCGCAGCGATCACCCACTGGCTTCCATGTCGTCGATTTTCTACGTCATGCGTATCGGAATCGATCAGAGCATTGGGAGCCAAATTGCTCTCGTATGGAGCACCTACGTGGAGGCTCCAAACGAGGTTGCATACGTAAAAGTGACGTAGTCAAGGATACAATTACCGGTTGTATTAGTAGCTTTGTCAGAGGAAGAAACGTAAATGAATGTTTCAGAGACCAGGTGGGAACCGATGACGTTTCCTTGTTACTTGTTTGTCCGTTGGTTTAGTTTGCGCCTAACTAGATCCGCACTTAGTACAGTGTTAGTTCATTGTGTGTTTTACACTGAAAAGCCAAAGAACCTGCTACACCTGCCTAATATCGTCATCCACGAGCACGCAGAAGTGTCGTAACATGACGTGGCATGGACTCGACTAATATCTGAAGTAGTGCTGGAGGGAAATGACACCATGAATCCCTCAGCGCTGTCCATTAATCCGCAAGAGTACGAGGGGGTGGAGATCTCTTCTGAACAGCACTTTGCAAGGCATACCAGATTTGATAAACAATGTTTCGTGTCTGGAGAGTTTGATGGCCAGCGGAAGTGTTTAATCCCAGGAGAGTGTTCCTGGAGCTACTCTGTTGCAATTCTGGACGTGTTGGGGTG
This sequence comes from Schistocerca cancellata, assembly GCF_023864275.1. Lineage (NCBI taxonomy): Eukaryota > Metazoa > Arthropoda > Insecta > Orthoptera > Acrididae > Schistocerca > Schistocerca cancellata. Next base: position 183,469,381 of record NC_064627.1, on the reverse strand, counting down.
TCGCATTGCCCTTCTGGAATTGTCCAAGTCCGTCAGAATGCACAATTGACAATGGATTCAGGTTATAAGACAGGGCGCTTACGTACGTTCCACCTCCCAGATTCGTATCTAGATGTATCAGGGGCCCCATATCACTCCAACTGCACACGTCTCACACCATTACAGAGCCTTCCACCAGCTTGAACAGTCCCCTGTTGACATGCAGGGTACATAGATTCATGATGTTGTCTTGATATCCGTGCACGTCCATCCGCTCGATAGGATTTGAAACGAGACCCGCCCGACCAGGCAACATATTTCCAGTCATCAATAATCCCATGTCGGTGTAGACGGGCCCAGGCGACCCGTAAAGCGCCAGTGGAGATAAAACGGCAGGCAGAAGTCAAGCTCTGGTTGGAAGGACGGCTCTGGTGTTGGTCCTGCTTAAACACAGGAAGTAGGTAGATGGACGTCGTGGCACCTGAGCTATAGAGCATAATAGGGTGACGGCCGGCTGCTATTGTAGTAGGTTCGGAAGGATAACAGGATAATACTTCTGAACTTTGCAAATCTTGGACGCAGGTGAGAAGAACGGAGAAGCGGCACCTTGGTAACCATGGAGGCGTGGTTATTTCCAAGGATTTTTACTCAGAAGCGTACCAATGCACGAGTATAGGTTTTTCCTCGCAAACTTTCCGCGCTGGGCGACAAACGATTAAAATATGGTTGCTCGGCGTTTGGAAGAATCTGTAGAGAGGGAGGATATTCCGTGGTTTCGGGAATATGATTCGTTTTCTGAATTACGATGGTGGGGAGCTGAGCCTTGCTGGGAGGCCAGCGGTGGGGAGACGAGGTCTTCCGTTGTGAGCGCCCGTGTGTGACGGTAGCTCGATATCGGCTTTGTTGGTACGGGCGGACTTGCTGTCTTTGCTCTCAGTAGAGTTTATAGTTAGAACAGTTAGGCACTGTAGTGTTGCGAACTTATACGATTCTGGACTTCACCTCTGGGTTGGAAGCCGTCGTTGAGTACGCGGCGTTGATTAATTGAGAGCACTTCCTCTGCCTACACTTACGTTGAGACGTTATCTGAACTCCGCCATTGTGGCTGGGGAAACCGCGTTTCTCGTTTGTAGAATACAGAGAGGAGAAGACAGTATTCGAGTAAATTAGTCAGAGGACCGCCTTCTGCCGTCCTAGTGTTTGAATGTGTTTACTTGAAGCTGGAGTTCTTCCATCGTCGCAGACGAGAACCATCACTTCGACGCACCGGACGCAGTACACACGATGATATCGCAAATCGCTTCGGTTTATTAGGGCTATAAAAGCTACACAGCTGTGGTCATGTTAGTTTATTTCCACTGAGGTTCCACACAACCGTAGAGCATCTTTGAAAGTAGTGTCTTCTAGTGTTTGGTACGTAGATGATATCAGTCATTTCGAGTTATTGATATTAGATCGCGCAGTCACAATAAGGGGCAGAGTTGGGCAATTGATTAGTAATTTTACTTAGGAACTGTAAACTTTGTAATGTAAAGGGTGTTTTAGTCTACAATAAATATATAAGCAGGAACAACGTTTATCATTTATTGGGGTTAGTTGCCTTCGTCATTCATTTATGTTTAGATTGTAATTTATAGAATTAAGAGATCCTTAAGATCTGCTTCGGGCGGTAATCAGACAGGGCCAAATCTTCATTTTAGCGTTTATTTTCCGTTGCGCACATTCATTTTAACCCGCCTGTAGAAGCACCTTCGAAACTCTGTGAGCATCCAATATGGGATGTCCCACGCATCTAGCTCCAACTACCATTCCGCGTTCAAAGTTTGTTAATTCCCGTCTAACAGCTGTAATCTCGTCGGAAAACTGTTCACACGGATCACGTGAGTACAAGTGACACCTTCGCCAACGCACTGCCCTTTTATATCTTGTGTATATCTTGTGTATGCGAGTGTCGGAAGTTCCATGCGGCTTTTCGCGGATGATGCTGTAGTATACAGAGAAGTTGCAGCATTAGAAAATTGCAGCGAAATGCAGGAAGATCTGCAGCGGGTAGGCACTTGGTGCAGGGAGTGGCAACTGACCCTCAACAGCCGCGCGGGATTAGCCGAGCGGTCTGGTCGCACTGCAGTCATGGACTGTGCGGCTGGTCCCGGCGGAGGTTCGAGTCCTCCCTCGAGCATGGGTGTGTGTGTTTGTCCTTAGGGTAGTTTAGGTTAAGTAGTGTGTAAGCTTAGAGACTGATGACCTTAGCAGTTAAGTCCCATAAGATTTCACACACATTTGAACATTTTTGACCCTCAACATAGACAAATGTATGTATTGCGAATACATAGAAAGAAGGATCCTTTACTGTATGATAATATGATAGCGGAACAAACACTGGTAGCAATTACTTCTGTAAAATATCTGGGAGTATGCGTGCGGAACGATTTCAAGTGGAATGATCATATAAAATTAATTGTTGGAAAGGCGGGTGCCAGGTTGAGATTCATTGGGAGAGGCCTTAGAAAATGTAGTCCATCAACAAAGGAGGTGGCTTACAAAACACTCGTTCGACCTATACGTGAGTATTGTTCATAAGTGTGGGATCGGTTCCAGGTCGGGTTGACAGAGGAGGTCGAGAAGATGCAAAGAAGAGCGGCGCGTTTCGTCACAGGGTTATTTGGTAAGCGTGATGGCGTTACGGAGATGTTTAGCAAACTCAAACTGGCAGACTCTGCAAGAGAGGCGCTCTGCATCGCGGTGTAGCTTGCTGTCCAGGTTTCGAGAGGGTGCGTTTCTGGATGAGGTATCAAAAATATTGCTTCCCCCTACTTATACCTCCTGAGGAGATGACGAATGTAAAATTACAGAGATTCGAGCGCGCACGGAGGCTTTCCGTCAGTCGTTCTTCCAGCAAACCATACGCGATTGGAACAGGATAGGGAGGTAATGACAGTGGCACGCAAAGTGCCCTCGGCCACACACCGTTGGGTGGCTTGCGGAGTATAAATGTAGATGTAGATGTACTACCGCCATCCTTATATGTGCATATCGCTATGTCTTTGTCACCTCCGTGTACGAAAAGCCCTGGTGAAACCAGGGTAAGACTGATGAAATGCTATGTACGTGGGAGACAGGAATTGTGTCCTTCACATCTGATTGGGTATTGCCGCTGTGTGGCCTCCGCTCTAGGTGGCGCGTCGGTGAGCGACAGCTGTTACTGTGGCGCTTGACTGGCGCGTTCGTTTCTTTCGGCACGCGCATGCACAACGCACGGTCCGTATCGACCTCTCGCAGCAGGCTGCCGTGTTGAACACGTCGCTCCTGCTGCGAGCTGACTGCGTTATAGCCCGCCACACCTCCCACCTACGCCTGTCCGTCACCCGCACAGTGGCGGCGTGGCGTTTATATGACGCACGTAATTCGGCAGTGTAGTGGCCTGAAGTGGCCCTTTCCACTTTCTGTCCAGCCTTACAGCACTGTCGGCTTTCGCGCCAGTTACTGTTTATGAAGCGCAGGTACAATTTACAGCAACATTCGCTTTTATAACCCACAGTCTGCAGGTTAATAGGGGCTGTACGTCAGTGTTGTTGCTTCGGTCATCATCCATAAGGTAGATTGCTTTTTTCCCATTCCTGTCACTTGCCAGCTGTCTATCCTCTCAACCTAACTGCTACATCCTTCTGTATTCGAATCTAGGTCTTCTCCTTGTGTTCTTCCCCTCGAAGATTCCTCAAGAACCGTTTATGTCGTAATACCCTGGCACTTTAATGTGACCACCTGTCAGAAACCTGAATAACCACCTTCTGCAAAAATGGTTCAAGTGGCTCTGAGCACAATCGGGCTTAACATCTGAGGTCATCAGTCCCCTAGAACGTAGAACTACTTAAACCGAACTAACCTAAGGACATCACACACATCCATGCCCAAGGTAGGATTCGAACGTGCGCCCGTAGCAGTCGCGCTGTTCCGGAATGAAGGGCCTGGAGCCGCTCGGCCACAGCGGCCGGCCCACCTTCTGCAACGCGAAACGCTGAGAACGGGGCACGAAGACTGTTAGTGAGGTTCTGTAAGGTGTGGTGTTTCAAAAGTCTAATCAGGAAACATCGCGTTTCTTTACCGCTTGAGCGACGCCAGGTAAGAAATGTTAATATATATATTTATTCATTTGTAGTATGTCAAGTGGCGACTTTTGATTTAAAAAGATGTGGCTTCTTTTCTTTCATGTCGAGCGTGGAAGCATGATGATCCAGTGGGGACTCCAGGCGCGGCGGACGACGAGAGCTAACCACTATTGCATCGTAAACACCGGCCGGCGGCTGGAAGAACCGTTGAAACATCATGCTGACCATTATTTAAATACGTTTTATTTTTTTATAAAATGAAGAGAAGATCAATGTTGAATGTGGAAGGATAAAGTTTGTAATTGGATGTCTATTGGTTATCCACTGTTAATAAAACTTCGAGTTGGAAGCTGGAACAGTCAGTTGACTCTGTTGTTACGACATGCATCGGAAATATTACTTATGTGTGAGGTTACCAAGTTTTATTAAAAGTCAAACTTCTTGAAGAGGTTCTGGCAGGGTTTTGTCGAGAGTGTGGACGATCTTCAATGGTTGACTGGTTTGAAGTTTTATTGGTGAGAGGTCGACACGTATTGATATTTTGAAAATAATCGATACTGTGAGGTGTGTTAGGATTCTGTTTTGAAACTTTATCGGCGATTGTGGTCGGCAGGATCGGTTTAAAAGTGGAATATTTCATTGAATGAGAACAGGATTGATTCTTTAGTGACATTAATTAATTATTTAAGGAAAAATCAGGAGATTTCAATTTATTTTGGCAAAGATATCAAGGAGTGTCAGACCGCACAACGAATATATAGAAACTCTGTGACTTTGTTGAACTGTCAATTTTTTTTTTCGATAAAACTGCGGCTCTCATTATCTTCTAGGTTGAACCTGATACAGCTTAATGTTTTTCTTTATGGATTTTTCAAGTAACTGGGAAAGAACTTATAATATGATCGGTGGCGGACCGTCGATACTGGGTACACGGTTAGGCTGTTGTGAAGCCTGTTGGTTTGCAGATTGCCTTTCTTTCCCCTGCTGCAGACATCGTTGCTGAGTTGCTGCGACAGGATCAGCGGTTCAGCGCAAAGGTACTGACAGAGAAGTGGAACCATGTCGACTCCAGTGCCGTGCCATCTGCGCTAGCTGTCTTCGCTGAAGATCCATGGCGCAAGTAGCACGATGGAAGTAGTTCCGCAGATTCCAGATTGGGTTTATATCCGAGGAATTTGATAGCCAGGGGAGTATAGTTAACTCATCCTGGTGCGCTATGAACCACGCACGTAGCCAGCGAGCTGTGTGACACATTATGCTGCTGGTAGATACCATTGTGCCAAGGAAAAACGAACTGCATGTAGCGATGAATGAGATCCCTAAGGATACATGTGTGGTGTCACCGCCAGACACCACACTTGCTAGGTGGTAGCCTTTAAATCGGCCGCGGTCCGTTAGTATACGTCGGACCCGCGTGTCGCCACTATCAGTGATTGCAGACCGAGCGCCGCCACACGGCAGGTCTAGAGAGACGTCCTAGCACTCGCCCCAGTTGTACAGCCGACTTTGCTAGCGATGGTTCACTGACAAATTACGCTCTCATTTGCCGAGACGATAGTTAGCATAGCCTTCAGCTACGTCATTTGCTACGACCTAGCAAGGCGCCATTTTCATTTGCTATTTATCTTGTGATGCATGTACCGTCAGACCGATGTTCACCAGTTATGGATTAAAGTTAAGTATTCCAACAGCTACGACCTTTTTTGCTGAAGTCTAACTTCCTTAAATGTTCCAGACCTCACGCCAGCCTGCGTGAGCTTAACGCGTGCCTTTCGGCTACCAATCCTAGTGGCTTGGCTGTCTTGCCAAGTCACAACAACATGCAAACCTGTATTGATCATTGCGTCTTCCAGAACGGCAATATCACCCAGAGAATGCTACGAAAACATTCCCCAGAGTATATCGCTCCCTACTTCGGCCTAGACCCTTCCGACGATTGTTTCAGGACGATTCCGTTAGACGTTGCACGACCCACAGCCCAACAGCCATCTATCCAATGGAACATAAAACGCGGATCATCTGAAAGGCCACCTCTCGCCACTCAGTGGAAGACCAGTACTATCGTGGAAATTGCAGTACTCGTTCCCAATGAACAGTAGTGAGTGTCAGTGCATGAACCATCTGGCCACGACGCAGGAGTCGACATGGCTGCACGTCCATGACGGTGCCTTTCAGAACCTCGCTGACACTCCTCCTGTACATCTCTCAGCGATACGTGAGGCAGAGGGTGGGTTCTTCAGGTTCCTGACTAATGGTCACATTAATGCTCCTGCACAGGATTGTTAAGGAATAGTAGATGGGAAGAACACAAGGAGAAGACCTAGATACGACGCCCTGAACGATTGTTGAGGAAACACTGTTGATAGCCGCTTGGTTCATCGCCGGCCGGAGTGGCCGTGCGCTTCTAGGCGCTACAGTCTGGAGCCGGGCGACCGCTACGGTCGCAGGTTCGAATACTGCCTCAGGCATGGATGTGTGTGATGTCCTTAGATTAGTTAGGTTTAATTATTTCTAAGCCCTAGGCGACTGATGACCTCAGAAGTTAAGTCGCATAGTGCTCAGAGCCATTTGAACCAGCTTGGTTCATCTGGGCAGACAGTCATCAGGTGCACGTCTTTTCGCCCGTACACATATCCACAGCCGTCGATCACCCTTGTTATCTATGGCACGTAGTGCACCACAGTTCCCTCGGCACGGGTTTTTCATAGCGCCATTTTGCCATACACGGTATACTTCAGTCGTTCGAATGGCTCTAAGCACTATGGTACTTAATATCTGAGATCATCAGTCCCCTAGACTTAGAACTACTTAAACCTAACTAACCTAAGGACATCACACACATCCATGCCGGAGGCACGATTCGAACCTGCGACCGTAGCAGCCGCGTGGTTCCGGACTGAAGCCCCTAGAATAGCTCGGCTACAGCGGCCGGTGGTTGTAAGCAGCTCAACTGAGTTGCCACATACACTGAAGTGCCAAAGAAACTGCGATAGGCATGCGTATTCAAATACAGAGATATGTAAACAGCATACGGCAATGCGGTCGGCAAGCGTCTGCGCAGGTGTTACATCGGTTACTGCTGCTACAATGACAGGTTATGAAGATTTAAGTGAGTTTGAACGTGGTGTTATAGTCGGCGCACAGACGATGGGACACAGCATCTCCATGGTAGGGATGAAGTGGGGATTTTTCCGTATGATCATTTCATGAGTGTACCGTGAATATCAGAAATCCGTTAAAACATCAAATCTCAGACAACGCTGCGGCCGGGAAAAGATCCTGCAAGAACGGAACCAACGACGCCTGAAGAGAATCGTTCAACGTGACAGGAGCAGAACCCTTCCACAAATTCCTGCAGATTTCAATGCTGGGCCATAAGTAAGTGTCAGCATGCGAACCATTCAACGAAACATCATTGATAAGGGTTCGTTTACCCTTGATGAATACACGAAGCAAAACTTTACGCCTCGCCTGGGCCCGTCAACACCGACATTGGACGAGTCTCGTTTCAAATTCTATGTAGCGGAGGGACGTGTACGGGTATGGAGACAACCTCATGAATCCAAGAGCTCTACATGTCAGTAGGGGACTGTTCAAGCTGGTGGAGCGCTGTAATGGTGTGGGACGTGTGCAGTTGGAGTGATATGGGACCTCTGATACGTCTAGATACGACTGCGACAGGTGACACATACGTCAGATTCCTGTCTGACCACTTGCATCCATTCATGTCTATTGTACATTCCGACGGACTTGAGCAATTCAAGCAGGACAATACGACACCCAACACTTCTAGATCTGCTACAGAGTGGCTCCAAGAACACTATTCGAAGTTTAAGGGGCTCCGGAACGCCCTATACTTGCAATGTTAAAATAACGCTTATAAATTACATCTTTCCTCACAAAGTATTTGAGGTAGGAAGTTGAACTTTTTACTGATTATTTATTGGAATATGGGCTACAACTTAACACAGGGATTTTACAAAATTTTAGTTCAGTTATTAAAGATGATTTTTTTTCAATTGTAATGAAAATTCACAACATTTTTTTGCAATTTTTTATTTATATATTCAAAAATATACAGTTTTTTGGAAAAAGGCTGTGTTAAATTATGCAGAAGGTACTGTGTAACATTTACTGAAAGTTTGAAACAAATATGTTTGGAAGATCCTTAGAAAACATGTAATTAGTATGAGAAAATAAAAGTTTTGGGAATCGAGCGGCAAAGATTGGATTAACTTTTTAGTGCATTCCAGGCCCATAGGATGGATTATCTTCATCCTCTGCAAACTCCTCCTCCAGCTTCCTCTTGTTCCTCCTCCTGTTTACTCTTGCTTGTATTTCTAGACTCTTTACAGCCCTGTCTGCAGCCCGAAGGCGTTCCTTGTCTAAAGCAAGCATCGCTCGTACCATGTTAGAACCTATCTTCATTCCCATATTTCTAAATACCTTGCACCTTACAATGTTGCCATTATTGAAAGTCGCAACAGCAACTTTACTTTTACTCATTATTATACTTCAACAAAACAGAGACTCAAGAAACAGAATTAATTACGAATATTTTCGAGATAACGACAGAGTAAATAAACATGAAACAATCGACAATCACACCAGCGATATATATTGAACCATCACAGGTTAGCCACAACACATACTTTATCTCACATCACTAAAATGTACCTGATGGACATGGACGTTAATAATAACACCATTTGACAGCAGTTTAACAGCGCCACAGTGGGTCACGCCCATGTAGAACACATTTCAAAAAAAAATTTAAAAATAGTTGTAGTCTTCGGTATTGAATAAATTATATATCTATTAAAAGGTAATAGTCTGCAGATTCAGAAAACGCAAAAAAGTAAAAATTGAACTTTTCATGATTTTGAGCCTTTCCGGAGCCCCTTAAACACTACCGCTGGCCACCAAAAACCAACATTATTGAGCATATCTGGGATGCCCTGCTAAGTGCTGTTCAGAAGAGATCTCCACACCCCTCGTACGTTTACGCATTTATGGACAGCCGTGCGGGATTCATGGTGTCAGTTCCCTGCAGCACTACTTCAGACATTAGTCGAGTCCATGCCACGTCTGAGTTCTCGCCGGGGCCCTACACGATATTAGCCAGGTGTATCAATTTCTTTAGCTCTTCAATGTATAATGTCGTTTCATAGCGAATGTGCAATACCCGTCGTTTATGCGAACTGAGAATTCTCATCCCTTTTTTCTGTCAATCCCATTCATCTTAAAGGATTATGACAACAGATCTCTAGACTGCCTCTTTCTGTGCAAACAACCACCGGACCTGCGAATGTCCTTTATACCACTGTAATATTTCTGGTTTAGTCAGTCATCATATTAGGCTCCAACAAGCTGTTCCCAGAGCAGTGGAGATGCAAGAAGTATATAGATGACGAAATGTGGTGCGAGGTACCTGTGACAGATGTTAGATTCGGTACCATTCCCGGGCAGAAAGACCGCCTGCATAATGTTACTGCCCTGTGATTGGCTGTTGTGTTCGGAGCAAGGGCTCCAAAACTTTAAAGTACGATCATTATTAGTTAAGCTACTCATTGGAATGACTTAACTTTTTAATATAAATATCTCTCAACAGCTGACTATCAATCAGTCATTTTAGAATTATTAAAAACAATTTAAATCTACAACAAAAGACTGACGAAACTGCAGACGAAGCACTTCGGAAGCGTTCAGGTCACGCCTTATTTGGTATGGCGTGCGAAGTGTTTCGGGGTGTTCGTCACTCTGGATAAGGAGTTGAGGAGAACAGACATGTTGTCTCTCGTAGGATGTGTTTCCAATTTCTATTTAAGTTCCTGTTCGTCATTCTGGATTAGGCAGTCGAGACGTACAGTCATATTGTCTGTGGCAGGATGTGTTTGCCAGTATTCAGTATTAAAAGATTCACTCCGGTAGTCATGAGGCACAGACACGTGCCACAAATAGTGTAAAGATACATTTTCGTAAACATTGTGTTTGATCATGTACTTTGCTGTATCATAAGGTGTTGTATTAAGATCATGTAGTCTTCTTGTGTGGCTATATTAAAATACGCGAGTGGCATCCCAAAGAAGTGATACATTATTTCAGAACGGAACCTCAAGGTACAGAACCTACGACTTGCGTGCTGTTTTCTACGCTGGGGACATCAACTTGAAGTCAGCAGGTTAGTGAACTATAAAAGAACCGTCGTATTCCACACAGTGCAGTGGAAACAACTAGGCGCCTCACGTGTACTGCATTCACAGAAAAAATGTGTTCAGTGGCACGTCATCTGCAGTAATGCATCTACATCGCTATCTACATCTACATTCATACTCCGCAAGCCACCTGCCGGTGTGTGGCGGAGGGTACCTTGAGTACCTCTATCGGTTCTCCCTTCTATACCAGTCTCGTATTGTTCGTGGAAAGAAGGATTGTCGGTATGCATCTGTGTGGGCTCTAATCTCTCTGATTTTATCCTCATGGTCTCTTAGCGAGATATGCGTAGGAGGGAGCAATATCTGCTTGACTCTTCGGTGAAGATATGTTCTCGAAACTTCAACAAAAGGCCGTACCAAGCTACTGAGCGTCTCTCCTGCAGAGTCTTCCACTGGAGTTTATCTATCATCTCCGTAACGCTTTCGCGTTTACTAAATGATCCTGTAACGAAGCGCGCTGCTCTTCGTTGGATTTTCTCTATCTCTTCAATCAACCCTATCTGGTACGGATCCCACACTGCCGAGCAGTATTCAAGCAGTGGGCGAACAAGCGTACTGAAACCTACTTCCTTTGTTTTCTGATTGCATTTCCTTAGGATTCTTCCAATGAATCTCAGTCTGGCGTCTGCTTTACTGACGATCAACTTTATATGATCGTTCCATTTTAAATCACTCCTAATGCGTACTACCAGATAATTTATGGAATTAACTGCTTCCAGTTGCAGACCTGCTATTTTGTAGCTAAATGATAAGGGATCTATCTTTCTATGTATTCGCAGCACATTACACTTGTCTACATTGAAGTTCAATTGCCATTCCCCGCACCATGCGTCAATTCGTTGCAGATCCTCCTGCATTTCAGTACAATTTTCCATTGTTACAACCTCTCGGTATACTACAGCATAATCCGCAAAAAGCCTCAGTTAACTTCGCTGTCATCCACAAGGTCATTTATGTATATTGTGAATAGCAACGGTCCTACGACACTCCCCTGCGGCACACCTAAAATCACTCTTACTTCGGAAGACTTCTCTCCGTGGAGAATGACATGTTGCGTTCTGTTATCTAGGAGTTCTTCAATCCAATCACACAACTGGTCTGATAGTCCACGTGCTCTTATTTTGTTCATTAAACGACTGTGGGGAACTGTATCGAACGCCTGACGGAAGTCAAGAAACACGGCATCTACCTGTGAACCCGTGTCTATTGCCCTCTGAGTCTCGTGCACGAAGAGCGCGAGCTGGGTTTCACACGATTGTCTTTTTCGAAACCCATGTTGATCCCTATAGAGTAGATTTCTAGTCTCCAGAAAAGTCATTATACTCGAACATAATGCAGAGGAGGTAAAGGAGGATGATCGTTATTAACACCAACAATCAATTCATTCTACTTTTCTTGCCGTACCACGAACAAATAGTTAAGGATAAACAGCGCTGACAACACTATTCTGCCTAACTGAGAGAGTTGTGCCGACCTAAAAACGCAGCACCGCATTGCGAAATGAGATGTGGCGGTGTTGCGGGTACTGCGGAGTAAGACGAAGCAAAGCCGAGTAGCAAGGCGGGCCAACCTCGATCGCGGCCAGCACCCGCTGGACGCCTGTAGTTCGGCACGCCTTGGCTAGCCCTGGTCTACAAGCTGACTAGTCCCATGTTGTGGTCTTCAGTCCTGAGACTGGTTTGATGCAGCTCTCCATGCTACTCTATCCTGTGCAAGCTTCTTCATCTCCCAGTACCTACTGCAACCTACATCCTTCTGAATCAGCTTAGTGTATTCATCTCTCGGTCTCCCTCTACGATTTTTACCCTCTATGCTGCCCTGCAATACTAAATTGGTGATCCCTTGATGCCTCAGAACATGTCCTACCAACCGATCCCTTGTTCTAGTCAAGTTGTGCCACAAACTCCTCTTCTCCCCAATTCTATTCAATACCTCCTCATTAGTTATGTGATCTACCCATCTAATCTTCAGCATTCTTCTGTAGCACCACATTTCGAAAGCTTCTATTCTCTTCTTGTCTAAACTATTTATCATCCACGTTTCACTTCCATACATGGCTACACTTCATACAAATACTTTAAGAAACGAATTCCAGACATTTAAATCTACACTGGATGTTAACAAATTTCTCTTCTTCAGGAACGCTCTCCTTGCCATTGCCAGTCTACATTTTATATCCTCCCTGCTTCGACCATCATCAGTTATTTTGCTCCCCCAATAGCAAAACTCCTTTACTATTTTAAGCGTCTCATTTCCTAATCTAATTTCCTCAGCATCAACCGACTTAATTCGACTACATTCCATTATCCTCGTTTTGCTTTTGTTGATGTTCATCTTATATCCTCCTTTCAAGACACAGTCCATTCCGTTCAACTGCTCTTCCAAGTCCTTTGCTGTCGCTGACAGAATTACAATGTCATCAGCGAACCTCAAAGTTTTTATTTCTTTTCCATGGATTTTAATACCTACTCCGAACATTTCTGTTGTTTCCTTGATTGCTTGCTCAATATACAGATTGAATAACATCCTCGGGCATGGATGTATGTGATGTCCTCAGGTTAGTTAGGTTTAAGTAGTTCTAAGTTCTAGGGGACTGATGACCACAGATGTTAAGTCCCATAGTGCTCAGAGCCATTTGAACCATTTTTGAATAACATCGGGGATAGGCTACAACCCTGTCTCACTCCCTTCCCAACCACTGCTTCCCTTTCATGCCCCTCGACTCTTATAATTGCCATCTGCTTTCTGTACAAATTGTAAATAGTCTTTCGCTCCCTGAATTTTACCCCTGCCACCATCAGAATTTGTCCCAATCAACATTGTCAAAAGCTAAGTCTACAAATGCTAGAAACGTAGGTTTGTCTTTCATTAAACTTTCTTCTAAGACAAGTCGTAGGGTCAGTATTGCATCACGTGTTCCAACATTTCTACGGAATCCAAACTGATCTTCGCCGAGGTCGGCTTCTACCAGTTTTTCCATTCGTCTGTAAAGAATTCTTGTTAGTATTTTGCAGCTGTGACTTATTAAATTGGTAGTTCGGTAATTTTCACATCTGTCAACACCTGCTGTCTTTGGGATTGGAATTATTATATTCTTCTTGAAGTCTGAGGGTATTTCGCCTCTTTCATACATCTTGCTCACCAGACGGTAGAGTTTTGTCAGGACTGGCTCTCCCAAGGCCGTCAGTAGTTCTAATGGAATGTTGTCTACACCGGGGGCCTTGTTTCGACTCACGTCTTTCAGTGCTCTGTCAAACTCTTCACGCAGTATCGTATCTCCCATTTCATCTTCATCTACATCCTCTTCCCTTTCCACAATATTGTCCTCAAGTACATAGCCCTTATATAGACCCTCTATATACTCCTTCCACCTTTCTGCTTTCCCTTCTTTGCTTAGAACTGGGTTTCCATCTGAGCTCTTGATATTCATACAAGTGGTTATCTTTTCTCCAAAGGTCTCTATAATTTTCCTGTAGGCAGTATCTATCTTACCCCTAGTGAGATAAGCCTCTACATCCTTACATTTGTCCTTTAGTCCCATACTAGTGCTAAATATGAGAAAGGCGAACAAACGAAGCTCGGAGGCTGCCCCTAGGAACGCTATTTGTTTATCATCAGTCGCACAGGTGGAGCGAGGCCATCGATACGGAAACAATGGGCCAGCCTTCTCGGTCACTGCTAGCACGGCCGGAGGCGGGGCTGCTTCCGTATTCATGGGGGCGCCCTTCCCCGGCGCGGCTGCCTTATCGATAGGGGCGAACCGGCGACCGGGCCAGGCACGCTCATTTCTCAACCCGCACCAGGCTGCGCAGAGCCGCACAATGAAGAGCTGATACAAGGAGCCCCGACCGCCAGAACAAATAACTTTGGAGAAACTCGCAAGCTTTTTCGTTGGCCGCCATGTGCTCTAAGGCCGCTAATCTTTCTTCTATGCCATGCTGCAGTGAATAGGGCGTCAAACAATTTACAGACTAAATACTAACCGCTTTCTTCAGATTTTGTCTTAAATACCCAAACCGAAATTCTGAGACACCTCGTAACTCATTCATACCCATGGTTTCAGGTATACCCTTGAGACAACGCATCTGACTCAAAATTACTTACTGACAACGATTAAGTTCCGGTAACACAACGTAAAATGTCTCAGAACCAAACAAATTAGCTAATATAATTAGAGGAGATTCGAAAAGCTAGTAGAAACCTATAAAGAGACCACAAAGCAGTCGCACCTTTTCTATTTTTTTATACACTACTGGCCATTAAAATTGCTACGCCACGAAGATGACGTGCTACAGACGCTAAATTGAACCGACAGGAAGACGATGTTCTGATATGCAAATGATTAGCTTTAAAGAGCATTCACACAAGGTTGGCGACACCTACAACGTGCTGACATGAGGAAAGTTTCCAACCGATTACTCATACACAAACAACGGTTGACCGGCGTTGCCTGGTGAGACGTTGTTTTGATGCCTCGTGTAAGGATGACAAATGCGTCCATCCGTTTCCGACTTTGATGAAGGTCGGATTGTAGCCTATCGCGATTGCGGTTTATCGCATCGCGACATTGCTGCTCGCGTCGGTCGAGAACCAATGACTGTTATCGGAATATGGAATCGGTGGATTCAGGAGGGTAATACGGAGCGCCGTGCTGGATCCCAACGGCCTCGTATCACTAGCAGTCGAGATGATAGGCATCTTATCCGCATGGCTGTAACGGATCGTGCAGCCACGTCTCGATCCCTGAGTCAACAAATGGGGACGTTTGCAAATCAACAACCATCTGCACGAACAGTTCGACGACGTTAGCAGCAGCATGGACTATCAGACTATCAGCTCGGAGACCATGGCTGTGGTTACCCGTGACGCTGCATCACAGACAGGAGCGCCTGCGATGGCGTACTCAACGACGAACCTGGGTGCACCAATGGCAAAACGTCATTTTTTCGGATGAATCCAGGTTCTGCTTACAGCATCATGATGGTCGCATCCGTGTTTGGCGACAACGCGGTGAACGCACACTGGAAGCGTGTGTTCGTCATCGCCATACTGGCGTATCACCCAGCGTGATGGTATGGGGTCCCATTGGTTACACGTCTCGGTCACGTCTTGTTCGCATTGATGGCACTTTGGAAAATGGACGTAATATTTCAGATGTGTTACGACCCGTGGCTCTACCCGTAATTCGATCTCTGCGAAACCCTACATTTCAGCAAGATAATGCACGACCGCATTTTGCAGGTCCTGTACAGGCCTTTCTGGATACAGAAAATGTTCGACTGCTGCCCTGGTCAGCACATTCTCCAGATCTCTCACCAACTGAAAACGTCTGGTCAATGGTGGCCGAGCAACTGGCTCGTCACAATACGCCAGTCACTACTCTTGATGAACTGTGGTATCGTGTTGAAGCTGCATGGGCAGCTGTGCCTGTACAAGCCACCCAAGCTCAGTTTGACTCAATGCCCAGGCGTATCACGTCCGTTATTACGTCCAGAGGTGGTTGTTCTGGGTACTGATTTTTCACGATCTATGCACCAAAATTGCGTGAAAATGTAATCACATGTCAGTCCTAGTATAATATATTTGTCCACTGAATACCCGTTTACCATCTGCATTTCTTCTTGGTGTAGCAATTTAATGGCCAGTAGCGTACTTACGGTACGTAAGTTCATAACTCAAAGATACCTCTCCCAAAGCAGTCCCATGCAACATTTAAAAATACTCGATCAAATCAACTTTGAAGTTTTGCGAGCGTTTTCTTAATATGCTGAACTAGCAGAGCCGCTATGTGGTACAGTGTTTGCCTGCTGCGTAAGAGGGGCTGGTTTCAAGTCCGGGCAGAACTAAATTTTTAAACGAAAGTGCTCTTATAAAGCATTTACATTAGGGCCAGCCACCGCGTGCCAAACTTCATATGTGCAGTGTGTACATGCCGCGGGCGTCGCTTCACCTGTCATTGGTTGTGCTCGTTCGTTCTCCGAAATACCAGCAACAGCGGACATTTGTTTCGAATGTTGTCGCTCGAAATTATTCGGTCGGCACAGCTCTGAGTTCGGCAGAATCGTGATATCAGCTCTATTTAACATTCGAAATTTATTCGTGGTATCAAGGGCATTCACAGTTCCAGTGGCTGTTTGCAGTAAAAGAGATAGTCTACCGAGCTATCGTCGCAAGCCTTTAAAATGAATGGGAATGACAGAAAAGAGGGAAGAAACCTCTGAATTTGCTTAACGACAGGGACTAATTATTTGCAATGAAACGACAGAATTTATTTGACAGTGAAAGAGCGAAAAATTAGGATTGGTAGACGTGATTCATTGTTATGTATATGCTAATCCTGCATACTTGGAGCACGTGAAGAAAACGGTCGTACGAAGAGTAAGATTTCCGAATTTGCTCGCATTATTCCCTAGGCAGCCGCAACCGTTTCCAATGGAATTGAACGAAGAGTATGGAGACTTCACATATTACTGCAAAGTCATTGGGTAATTCAAGGGCCATGCCTGGAATAATTTTTCGTTTTAAAACCCGCTATTGTTGAATTTTCGCCAACGGGCTTGTCGCAGTGGTAACACCGATTCCCGACAGATAACCGAAGTTAAGCACTGTTAGGTTTCGCTAGCACCTGGAAGGAAGATTGGGTTCAACGTTCCGTCGATATCGTGGTCATTAGAGACGGAACACAAGCTCCGATTGTGTCAGGAATGGGGAAGGAAATAGTCCGTGCCCTTTCACAGGAACTATCCCGGCATTTGCCTGGTGCGGTCTAGGGAAATCACGAGAAACCTAGCTCTGGATGGCCAGAGGTGGGTTTGAACCGTCCTCCTCTCGACTGAGAGTACAGTCTGATAACCACTGCACCACCTGCTCGGTGCTAGCACTTGGATGGGAGTACAGATGTACACGGAATACAAAAAAGACCTGTTCATTATCACGGTCAGGATTCAGAAAATTGTAAACTTTGAAAACGAAAATGGTTCAAATGGCTCTAAGCACCATTGGACTTAACATCTGAGGTCATCAGTCCCCTAGACTTAGACCTACTTAAACCTAACTAACCTAAGGACATCACACACATTCATGCCTGAGGCAAGATTCGAACCTGCGACCGTAGCAGCAGCGCGGTTCCGGACTGAAGCGCCTAGAACCGCTCGACCAGAACGGCTGGCTTGAAAACAAACTGGAAAGACTTATACGCAGGGCAATCTAATAACTTGAAGCTTCACAACGGATCTAGTGCACTATTTCAAAGGATTCTTTCAAGATGTTACATTTGTGTGCTGTTTCACCGTTCTGTCGAAACAGTATGCAAATATTTAACAACGCGCGCCACTTGCAACGTGCGGAGTAACTAACTAGCAAACCCCATTACGCTTCAAGTCACGAACTTGTTCCAGTAGGAATTGTACAGATCTTGGGAGAGAGCTCCTTACTTGGCTGTAACAAGCCTCCACTGAGAACAAAGAGAAACCCCTCGGCAAAAGGCATCTCTCGGAAACTTCACAGCTGTCCCTGAGATGCAAATCGAATCAGCATATAATATCGCTTAGAGGCACCAGTCGCTCCTTCTACTTGTGTGGAATTTTGTAAATTCGTTTAGTCGCGGAGCTCCTGAAATCCAGAGGAAAGGGCTTTGCGGGGCGGTTTTTGGGGGCAGGGGGAGGGTCGGGGGGAAACATAGGTCCCAAGTCAGGAAGATTACATTAATGTATTCTCCAAATCCCTTGCACAAGATACGGTGAAGGAACTGGATTAAGTTACAGCAGGCGTACGGAAAAATGGGGCACTCAGAATGAGTATGAATTTCCGTTTAAGCCGATGAGAAGCAGCCCTCTTAAAATGTAATAAGCTTTCGACCGTGGAGGACCGGAGCATAGCGTCTTTCTAGATGCTAAAGCTCGGCAAATTAAAAGGGCGTTACATACTGTAACGTCGCCACCAGCAGTAATTATATTGCCAACGTGTCCAAAAGGCTAAATAATTGCTTAAATGCAGTTGAAGCTCTTGAGAAGTTCTTGCAATTCCCGTCGTAATCTAAGGATGTCGGTGTCTTCGCCACTGTTAAGAAATTCAGGCAATGAACATTGCTGTTATAGATGAATTCCTGTTTTTGTTTTCTTCTCGTTTCAGAATCAGCAACGTAGAAACATAGGTAAAGGAAGTACGAACACCAGGTTACAGCATTGGTAGCCATTATAGTGGAATCTCTGAAAGTGTTTTGTGTGCGATATTTATGCTTGACATTATTTGTCAGTACAATGGTCGTTGTTAGTAATTTGTGTCCCTTTTCAGAATTTGTGACCGATGCTATATTGCTGCAATCCTTTGTAACTGTGATCCTATATAACAGAACCGCACAAGTTATATTTTATCATTCACAGGTTATTCACGAGATAGTGTTCCAATTTAAGTGTATTAGATTGACATCTCACAGTGCCTTATGATAACCTTAGTGATCGAAATAACAGGTAAATATTTTTTGTTTTGTTTTGTTCCATCAGCAGAATATCTTTGTGCGTATGGCGTTCTTTGAACATTCACAACCTGTGGGGAATCTTCATGAAACATTCAAGCACAAAGTATCTTTCAACGGTTTTATTCAAATGGACTTTACAATTATTTATTTCGTATGTTATCCATAACTCTTACCACGATTTGGCGATAATTATTTGGGATGGAATTGACAGATACAATATTTCGTTTATTTTTATGCTGTGACTGTCTTTTTTCATTATGGTTGCATAATAAGTGCTTCAGATGATTCTCGAAAAACCTAACGGCCTTGCAAATGAGAATTACGGGCCAAGTAATGAGACTTTTAAATTCTGAAAAGCCCGTACGAATGCAGTTACAAAGTTAGCAACGACATTAATAACAGATGCGAAATAGTCCATAACTTTTTCCCTTAGTTACATTTCATAATAACAAAAAATATTCCCAATTTTCGACCACGTCACTCATTGTTTTCATCACCTGATGAAGACACCGAGCCACATTGTCGAAATATTGTGCGTGGATGACACTGATATCCGGCAGAACATCCAATGTGTCAACAGATCGCTGGGACTGCGTGAATAATTACAATACATACGAACTTCATGTTAAATTACTTGTTTCCTACCGTACCAATCATAAGTTTTAAATAACTTGTCGTACACTTTCTAATAAGGTCCTGATATAAGATACATTTCAGGAAATAGACAAATAAGGTATATTTATTACTTTCACCGATCACTGTACGGTAAGTGACGCGAATTGCTGTAAACTCAGGACTACAGAACAAGCCCAGAGTAATCAATGACCATAATCTCGTCATTTATACATCAGAAACAAAATCGTGTTTATGTGAAGATACAGTGACACGCAGGTATTACTACTAAGCAGTATAGCTTCCAAATCGAATGCAATTACCGGGCAGTTAATTATTAATGATGAATTAACAGTTAACAATGAAGGAAGTCATCTGCAAGTGAAAAATACAAATAATGAAAAGATTACCTTCCGCAGCTAGAATTGAGAGCCCAATAGTGAAATTCCCGCACTCGAATCCTGACTAGAAAAATGAAAGATCCGCTCTAATGCACTCAAAAGACACCCAACGAGCTTACAGAACAAAAAAATCTACCACAGTAAAAGTCACAGAATAAAGACGAACTGCAAATAAAACTCCTTGGCCGTAAAAAAGGGCCCCTTAAAATGCTGCGAAATTTCTTCAAATAAGCCTGATAATGCTTCAGGCGTCAAATACGTAATCATTAAAAAATGTGAAACTTACAAGAGAAGGAATAAATGGTGCTAGCCGCCGCAATTTAGTGTACACTTAGTGCTTCGTTATCAGACGATTATTCGAATATGCTGGCCCTATATGTATGTCTCAGTACTGAACAAAACCCTCTCTGGATATTAGCCCAAACAAGCCAGCCCACCAGCAAACACGAACCACGACTGAAGTTTTAGAGGTGTTCCCTTCAGAAGTTAAACGTCAGGCTTCTCAGATTTTCTCCTGTCCAAAGGAAGAAATTGAGGTAACAACTCAAGGGAAGATACCGAAGTGTCAATAAACGATATTGATAAAACTTGGTGGGTATGTAGAAGGGGCAAAATAACACATATGTGGTTTTTTGTTCGTGCCCGATTTGAGTTTAAGTGGTAAAACGCACAACGAAAGGTAATTTGGCATATTAGGTTTGTGGGCATCGAAAAGATGACATACAAAAATGTTTCTCATATAAAAGTTGATACGTAATTAATGATCTTGAAGACTGTATAATCGAATTTCGAAATTTTGGAAATTACCTCATCACCATTAATTAATTTGGAAAAATGAAAACGTTTCTTACAGCATAAATGAAAGAAGATATCAAGCTACATACACGAGTATGTAGTAAAGCTTGTTTCTGAAACACCATTTTTGGAAAATACGCTGCACACAGTGTGCTGTTAGAGTATTTTCAACATACCTGATTAAAATATAATTAGTGTAGTTATTCTTTTTTCTTGTATTTGCTCTTTGTTTTAAATTGTTATTTTACTTTTTACATTCTTCCGTTTGGTTTTTACATACCGTTTTACATATATGGTATTGTTAACTGAAAATAAAAAGTAACTCATTATTATGACACAAAATCATTACAATAATGATAACTCTAAATAAATGCTTTAAACATAACGTTTTCTTATACTGTGCATACAAAACAATCGAAATTTCTCCACATAACGTACATGATAGTGAACACAATATGAAACTACATTCAACAGGATTCCCAAATGCCGCAGGCGATCCTGATTTGTATCAGGAATATTTCAGTACATTGGTAAGCTATGTCAAAAAGAGTTGATTATGTACTAGTGACTGGAGCTTAAACATACTGTTTCTCACTTGGAGATTGACATCACCGCATCTCGTGGTCGTGCGGTAGCGTTCTCGCTTCCCACGACCGGGTTCCCGGGTTCGATTCCCGGCGGGGTCAGGGATTTTCTCTGCCTCGTGATGGCTGGGTGTTGTGTGCTGTCCTTAGGTTAGTTAGGTTTAAGTAGTTCTAAGTTCTAGGGGACTGATGACCGTAGCAGTTAAGTCCCATAGTGCTCAGAGCCAGAGCCATTGACATCACAATCATTCAACAGAACTAGATATGAAAATCTTCTCACAAAGTTCTTCCAATATCAAAAGCTGCACACGTCCCTCGATTGTACTTATTCGAAATTAATTAGTGGTAGTGGGATATTCTACAAAATTTCAGATTATTTCAAACTTCGATTATATAGTTTGCAAGGACGTTAAAGTGACAAACATTCTTATACGCGTCGTTTCCATGATACTACCTCCAAACCTAATATGCCAAATTACCTTTCGGGGTGTGTCTTACCCCTTGAAACTGAAATAGGGCACATACAAAAATATTCGTATTACATTATTTTGCCGTGTCTACACACTCACGAAGTTTCATCAAGTTCGTTTATTGAGTCTTGAGGATGTCCCCTTGTGAATATCACTCAACTAGAAACAAATAAAGAGATTCAAACCGCTCACTGATTCAAAGCAGCTAAATTTGTAAACCGAATCGTTCCACTCCAGAGGGAAGCATTGTTTCAAATGCTGGACCATGAACAAACAGAACGTTTAGATTGTCTTCCTCTTTTTCATTCAATATTATTTCTCTAAAACGGCTTTCGTGAATGCTATTTGGCACACCTTAAACAAATTTTTCATCCATCTTATTTTTCTGCTTGCTGGAACGTAGAGAAATTATCATAGAAGAGGAGTCTTTATTGTCCAATACTCCAGATCAGAGTACACTATTGGCCATTAAAATTGCAACAACAAAAAGAAATGCAGATGATAAACGATATTATACTAGAACTGACATGTGATTACATTTTCACGCAGTTTGGGTGCATAGATCCAGAGAAACCAGTACCCAGAACAACAACCTCTGGACATAATAACGGCATTGATACGCCTGGGCATTGAGTCAAACAGAGCTTGGATTGCGTATACAGGTACAGCTGCCCATAAAGCTTCAACACGATATCACAATTCATCAACAGTAGTGACTGGCGTATTGTGACGAGCCAGTTGCTCGGCCACCATTGACCAAACGTCTTCAATTGGTGAGAGATCTGGAGAATGTGCTGGCCAGGACAGCAGTCGAACATTTTCTGTGTCCAGAAAGGCCCTACAGGACCTGCAACATTAGATCGTGCATTATCCTGCTGAAATGTAGGGTTTCGCAGGGATCGAATGAAGGGTAAAGCCACGGGTCGTAACACATCTGAAATGTAACATCCACTGTTCAAAGTGCCGTCAATGCGAACAAGAGGTGACCGAGACGTGTAATCAATGGCACCCC
The DNA here is from genome assembly GCF_023864275.1 of Schistocerca cancellata. Lineage (NCBI taxonomy): Eukaryota > Metazoa > Arthropoda > Insecta > Orthoptera > Acrididae > Schistocerca > Schistocerca cancellata. The sequence continues at coordinate 183,446,731 of NC_064627.1, read as the reverse complement.
ATACCATCACGCCGGGTGATACGCCAGTATGGCGATGACGAATACACGCTTCCAATGTGCGTTCACCGCGACGTAGCCAAACACGGATGCGACCATCATGATGCTCTAAACAGAGCCTGGATTCATTCGAAAAAATGATGTTTTGCCATTCGTGCACCCAGGTTCGTCGTTGAGTACCATCGCAGGCGCTTCTGTCTGTGATGCAGCGTCAAGGGTAATCGCAGCCATGGTCTCCGTGCTAATAGTCAATGCTGCTGCAAACGTCGGCCTATAGTCTGGAACCGCGCGACCGCTACGGTCGCAGGTTCGAATCCTGCCTCGGGCATGGCTGCGTGTGATGTTCTTAGGTTAGTTAGGTTTAAATAGTTCTAAGTTCTAGGGGACTGATGACCTCAGAAATTAAGTACCATAGTGCTCAGTGCCATTTGAACCATTTTTGCAAAAGTCGTCGAACTGTTCGTGCAGATGGTTGTTGTCTTGCAAACGTCCCCCATCTGTTGACTCAGGGATCGAGAAGTGGCTGCACGATCCGTTACAGCCATGCGGATAAGATGCCTGTCATCTCAACTGCTAGTAATACGAAGCCACTGGGATCCAGCACGACGTTCCGTATTACCCTCCTGAACCCACCGATTCCATATTGTGCTATCGGTCGTTGGATCTCGACCACCGCGAGCACCAATGTCCCCATACGATAAACCGCAATCGCGATAGGTTGCAATCCGATCTTTATCAAAGTCGCAAACGTGATGGTACGCATTTCTCCTCTTTACACGAAGCATCACAACAACGTTTCATCAGGCAACGCCGCTCAACTGCTGTTTGTATATGAGAAATCCGTTTGAAACTTTCTCATGTCACCACGTTGTATTGTCGCCACCGGCGCCAAACTTGTGTGAAAGCTCTGAAAAGCTAATCATTTGCATTTCACAGCATCTTCTTTCTGTTGGTTAAATTTCGCGTCTGTAGCACGTCATCTTCGTGGTTTAGCAATTTTAATTGACAATATTATAGAGTGGGCTAGGGATAACATCAATAATATTGCACAATGTTATTGCTAAATATTATTGACTGTTTACGGGCCGCTTTAAGCGTGGTAGTGTCGGTGATCTTCGCCAAATTCCTCCAAGCCGTGTGAAGTTCATTCAGCCGCTCTCTCGCACACCAGAGCAGCAGTGAATGCCACGCGCTGGCAGTGTTGCAGGATGCGACTCTTTGTGGCGGAGCGACGCAGCTGCAGGCGTCAGGCGTGGCACCCGCTGCCGACGCGAGATTCACTTAGCGGCGTGGCTGTTGGCCTGGCCAGCGACTCCGCCTTCGCTACCGCCAGCGGCAGCCTCTATTCCTGGGCGTTCCTCTAGGGCTGTGCGCTCCGCTCCGAGCCGCCCTGCTACATCGATCGCCGTCCACTGCGAGCCCGATCGGTGGCCGGCGTTAATCGCGGGCCTCCGGGAGAAGGCCGAGCCACGCCACACCACGCCGGCCTGCACTGGACTATCGGAACGCAGCGCGCGTGGGCTCTGCGCTAGCCGCATATCACCGCAGCACAGACTTGGCTGCTACCACACAGAATGTTAAGAGTGTAGCTCCAGCTATTGTCGCACTAGGTATCTTAACAGGTACTCACTTCTCTGTGTTGGTACTTTATTCTCTACACGGTTCCCGTGAGATCACCGAAGTTAAGCGCCGTCGGGCGTGGTCGGCACTTGGATGGGTGACCATCCAGGACGCCATGCGCTGTTGCCCATTTTCGGGATGCACTCAGCCTCGTGATGCCAACTGAGGAGCTACTCGACCGCATAGGAGCGGCTTCGGCCAAGAATACCATCATAACGGCCGGAAGAGCGGTGTGCTGACCCCAAGCCCCTCCTATCCGCATCCTCAGCTGAGGATGAAACGGCGGTCGGATGGTCCCGGTAGGCCAAATGGTTCAAATGGCTCTGAGCATTATGCGACTTAACTTCTGAGGTCATCAGTCCCCTAGAACTTAGAACTACTTAAACCTAACTAACCTAAGGGCAGCACACACATCCATGCCCGAGGCAATATTCGAACCTGCGACCGTAGCGGTCGCGCGGTTCCAGACTATAGCGCCTAGAACCGCTCGGCCACCCCGGCCGGCAGAACGGAGCTATAATGAACGCAACAATGTGGACGCAAAAACAGGGTGATAAAACAAAATAAATTAAATCAAATTTAATTCACTCGTGGCCTGACGACGGAGTGTTTTTTTTAAAAAGTCTTCCCACAAACACACCACATAATTTTCTACCCGATCTTTTCCTGCAGGATCAAAACTGTGCCGTCAACTGGACTACACCTGTCAGTACCGACTTCCTGCTTCCCGTCCACGCGTCCTCACTTGGACACCAGGACTGCTGGCCAGGGGAAAGTAAACATTAATACACTGAAGCGCCAAAGAAGCTGGTATAGCTATGCGTGTTCAAAGAGATACGTAAACAGGCAGAATACGGCGCTGTGGTCGGCAACGCCTATGTAAGACGACAAGTGTCTGACGCAGTTGTTAGATCGGTTACTGCTGGCCGGCCGGAGTGGCCGAGCGGTTCTAGGCGCTACTGTCTGGAACTGCGCGACCGCTACGGTCGCAGGTTCGAATCCTGCCTCGGGCACGGATGTGTGTGATGTCCTTAGGTTAGTTAGGTTTAAGTAGTTCTTAGTTCTAGGGGACTGATGACCTCAGCAGTTAAGTCCCATGGTGCTCAGAGCCATTTGAACCATTTTTCGGTTACTGCTGTTATGATGGAAGGTTTTCACGATTTAACTGAGTTTGAAAGTGGTGTTGCAATCGGCGCACGAGCGATGGGGCACAGCGTCTTCGAGGTAGCGATAAAGTGGGGGTTTTCTCGTACGACCATTTCAAGAGTGTACCGTGAATAACAGGAAACCGGTAAAACATCAAATCTCCGACATCGCTGCGGTCGGAAGAAGATCCTGCAATAACGGGGCCGACAACGACTGAAGAGAAAGTGACTGGAGTTGTGATTTCCTGTCACAGAGGTCACAGTTCGTAGTAACTAACGGAAAATCATGGAGTAAAACAGAAGTGATTTCTGGCGTTCCCCAAGGTAGCGTTATAGGCCCCTTGCTGTTCCTTACCTATATTAACGATTTTGGAGACAATCTTAGATACCGTCTTCGATTGTTTGCAGATGACGCTGTGGTACATCGACTAATAAAGTCACCAGAATACCAAAACAAACTGCAAAACGATTTAGAAAAGATATCTGAGTGATGAGGAAACTGGCAGTTGACCCTAAATAACTAAAAGTGTGATGTGATTCACATGAGTGTTAAAAGGAAGTCGTTAAACTTCGGTTACACGATAAATCAGTATAATCCAAAATTCAGCTGAATACCTAGGTATTACAATTACGAACAACTTAAATTGACCGCGCGAGATTAGCCGAACGGTCTTAGGCGCTGGAGTCATGAACTGTGCGGCTGGTCCTGGCCGAGGTTCGAGTCCTCCCTCGGGCATGGGTGTGTGTGTTTGTCCTTAGGATAATTTAGGTTAAGTAGTGTGTAAGCTTAGGGACTGATGACCTTAGCAGTTAAGTCCCGTAAGATTTCATACACATTAGAACAACTTAAATTGCAAGGAACACATAGAAAATGTTGTGGGGAAGGCTAACCAAAGACTTCGTTTTATTGGCAGGACACTTCGAAAATGTAACAGATCTACTAAGGAGACTGCCTACACTACGATTGTCCGTCCTCTTTTAGAATACTGCTGCGCGGTGTGGGATCCTTACCAGATAGGACTGACGCATTACATCGAAAAAGTTCAAACAAAGGCAGCACGTTTTGTATTATCGCCAAATATGGGAGGGAGTGTAAGAGAAATGATACCGGATTTGGGCTGGAAATCATTAAAAGAAAGGCGTTTTTCGTTGCGACGGAATCTTCTCATGAAATTCAAATCACCAGCTTTCTCCTCCGAATGCGAAAATATTTTGTTGACATCGACCTACATAGGGATGAACGATCACAAAGGTAACATAAGGGAAATCAGAGCTCGTACGGGAAGATAAAGGTGTTCATTATTTCCGCGCGCTTACGAGATTGGAATAATAGAGAATTTTGAAGGTGGTTCGATGAACCCTCTGACAGGCACTTAAATGTGATTTGCAGAGTGTCCAGGTAGATCTAGATGAGCGTGACAGAAGGGCAACCCTTCCGCAAACTGCTGCATATTTCAGTGCTGCGCTATCAGTAAGTGTCAGCGTGCGAACCATTCAAAGAAGCTTCATCGATATGGGTTTTCGGAGCCGAAGGTCCACTCGTTTATCCTTGATGACTGAACTGCACAAAGCTTTACGCCTCGCCTGGGCGTGTCAACAGCGACAGTCGACTACTGTTCAAGACTGGAAACATGTTGAATGGTTGGACGAGTCTCGTTTCAAATTGTCTGGAGCGACTGGACGTGTACGGGTGTAGTGACAACCTCACCAACCCATGGACCCTGGATATCAGCAGGGGACTGTTCAAGCAGGTGGAGGCTCTGTAATGGTGTAGGATGTGTGCAGCTGGAGTGATATGTGAACCCTGATTCGTCTACATTCGACCCCGACAGGTCCCGTTTTAAAGTCAAATACTTTCACGTTAAAACTGACCAAGAGGTCAATGTTGTCTTCCTTGGCAAGAGTTTCCACAGCTCCATGATGACGTAGCAACCATCAAAAATATTTCGATCAACACTAGTGCGGGCAAAGCTTTTATCGATTACGAAACTAAAGCAAGTTATAATTTCGTGGAAACCTGAGAGCGATAATCGTTGAAATTGTCTGTGTGTGTGTCCATATACTGACAACTTCAGTGTGGGAAAAAAAAAGTAATACTGAAAATTTGTATTTTTGTTATCTATGGTACTGAAAAACATGAAATAGGAAATCAAGTTGTATACAATACGAATGCAGCGCGATATAAATGCGAAACTTTGGTAGTTTTGCCCACTCCTCCCCCCCCCCCCCCCTCGACACAATCAAAGAGCGTGCCATGGCAGTGGGGGAAGTGTGCAGCCAGCCGAGAGAGCTATGGCATGTGAGCAATAGCACTGCTTGTGTGCCCAATTGTTGACCATCCCCATTCAAAGCAAAGCAGTCGAAGATTTCGATATGACTGTATCCATGAACGAAACAGTAACAATGGATTGTATAGGAAGGTCAGCCATTTTAACTATCTAGGACATAATATTACATATGAGTATCGCAAAGATACAGACCAGAAAGTAGCAAAATTTTTAAACATGTATGGAACAACAAATAGGTACTCCAGAAGTAAGACACAGAAAATAAGACGAATGAAGTTTTATGACGTAATGGCCGCCTCCGCACTCTTCTATGGGAGTCGTGTGTCATTCATTTACAAACGAAAATCAGGTAGCATCCAGACAGCTGAAACAGACATTTTTTGGTTGTGAAAGGCTCTACCAAACTAGACAGATAAAAAACAGTGCGAAACAATGGAAGTACTAAGCCCATATTACATGAGAAACAAAACTGAAGACAACAGGAGAAAATCGAGAAAATGACTCAAAGACTACCTCGCAAAGTCAGAAACTGCATCCCTGCGCGGCGGAGAATTCTAGGAATGCGAAGGAGAAAGAACATTACAGAAGGCCAAGGTCTACTGCGCGATGTACAGTAGAAGAAAAGTAGTGGTTTTCATTGCGAGAAGAAGCCGCTCACATTTCATCATTCGCACCGAGATGACTTCAAACTGTAGTGCGAAGCTCCATAACGAATGTCGCGACAAACTTTGGTTGCAACGACACGGTCGACGTGGGAGCGATATTTTGCGCCCGCTTTCCTCTGCGGACATCGGCCGTATCGAATATCGGCGCGGCGAATGTGCCTGGATTTCGCAGCGCTGAGCCAATCAGAGAGGCCTGGCTGGCTGGCGGCAACCTGCGCAGAGGTCACGCTGAACCCAGACTCCCAACTCTCCTGGGGCAGCAGACGTCGAATGCCGCGGTGCAGCTCCGTCCCAGAATGCGGGTAGTGGAGGGTATGGTGGTGGAAGGGGGAAGAGGGAGGGGGGAGTCTCGGTGCGCGTGGCTAGAATTGGTCCAGCCGTCTGGCTTACGGAGGAATCCTTATTCCTCCCCTCCCTCCCCCTCCCTACCATGTTCCGACTTGTGGCACGGCTACCACAAGAGACTAAAATACTACTATTTGCGATTCTTTTTTTACTAAAGGCGACTACTGCGACTATTTTTAATAAAAGTGTCGAAAATGCGACAGTTTTACAGAACCAGACGACCATTTTTTCCCAGGTGACTATTTATGATTGGTTGTTTTGGGGGAAGACACCAAACTACGAGGTCATCGGTCTCATCGGATTAGGAAAGGACGGGGAAGGAACTCGGCAGTGCCCTATCAAAGGAACCATCCCGGCATTTGCCTAGAGCGATTTAGGGAAATCACGGAAAACCTGAATCAGGATGGCCGGATGCGGGATTGAACCGCCGTCCTCCCGAATGCGAGTGACTATTTATGACTTTCATTCAAGGATAATATTTGTTTATAGTTCGTTTCTGCTTACACGTGACTTCGAAAAAGTTCATATTACTTCGTGTTATGACGTCATCTTCTAATATATTTGGCTCTGGTAACTTCCACGCAGTGATCTCTGGTTTAGAGGTTGGCGTTCATTATTGATGTAGAAATGGAAATACGTAATTTGTATGTTGACATAATCGGCACCCACTATCACAGTTTCTTTCTTTTGCAGGGAATAAAAATTCTGGAAGCACTTATAATGTCCTCCGTGAGTGGTTTAGAAGAAAAGACAGCCTTGTGCATATATTTTCTGCGTAGTACAAAACTATTTATGAAAGAAGTAATCACTGTTATTTGTAACAAAAAAATAATAATTGTGAAACAAAAGGTTTTCCTGCTCTGAAACAGCATTTTGCTAAAACGTGCACAAACAAAACGCGAAAGTCAAGTAGACCTGCAAACTGTGTCTGTTGCAAACAACGCAGGAAATTACAGCCTCAAGAGAAAATTTAAACGCTGACATTAGAAAAGAGAACACACGTGTAATATCATTACAGTTATTTAATTCAAAAGAGGAAATAACAAAAGCTGAACTCCTTTGAGCAGTGGGTGTTGATTCTTTTTCCATTATAGGTTAGATGGCGTATTTCTAAGTTGCGAGCTACAGTACGACTCTCACCTGATGTACCTTGATATTGTTACACAAAATTTCGGGCGAACTGCCGCATTTTTGCAACTTCCTGCCACAATATTTCGGCGCATTGTGGCAGGAAGTTGCAAACATCCGGCAGTTCGCCCGAAATTTTGTGGAACAACATGTACGCCGGGAAAGTTTTAAATATACCTTGATATTTCTTGCTTGTGTTATCAAGCGCAACTTCAGAACTGCCTCTCTTGTGCCTTTACCTTTCTTAACGTCATCTAACAGACTCTCAATTTTCTTTTCCACTATCCCGAATATTATTCTTGTTAAACACTTATATCCGTGATCTGTTACGCTGATTCTGCGATATGAGAGTATGATGTTTTAGGGCTCTTGAAAAAGTGCTACAGGGCTACACGTTGTAACGTACCTCTTATTTGCAGATAAGAGGGCATTTTACTTTATCTCCACTTTTGCTATTTCATATACAGTACGTGAAGTAAATGTGTATCAGCTTTGCAGTACGAACGAAGCAAGGACCGAGCGGTAGGTTCCACGCAGGCTGGAAGAGGCGGTCGCACATCGGGCGCTTTCAGAGCCAGTGGGGGATGAGGTGCCGATGCAGGAATTGCTGGTGGCGTCAGCAAAGAGGTACGTAGCGAAAGTACATTTATTCTGGGAGCGAATCAAGAAATTTCTATTAAATTTATTTGCTAACAATAATTGCCTTTTGCCACTCAGACATTAGGAGTAGTCTACCAACCATAAATACTAACTTTCAATGAACATATAATGCCAGGAAACGTTGACGAGTAACTTTGACACAACCGAAGATGTACAATTTTATACGACCTATACCGATTGTATGCTCAAGTTACAGACTGCGTGCCATGGTTGGGCAGTTGTCAATAGGTCTCTTTAGATCTAGTCATATTATAGATCATACTATCGAACCGTTAATAGTCACCTTATAATCAGAGTGTACAAGTTGGTTTTACGAAGTTTCTAAATAAATGCGCTTTAATAGCATTCCATATAAAATTTATTTGGCCAAAAAATTTCTTCCCGCTTCGTTATGTAAACCACAGACAGCAGTACGGACTTTCAGAATCAGACGGCGCTGCCACGGATCTGCAAGGGGACGTAAAAATACGACATCATCTACACGTAACAGGTAGGAATAATTCCTACGCGGCGGCTCATTATGTCAGCTCAAGAATGACTGGCCTAATTATCGCAAATATCGGGTGAGAAAGCGTGACCAGTTACACTGAGACACCATCTAGTGTCTCACTGGCTAAATTGAGACAATTCCGGAGGTTTAGTAGGAGTTGGTGGTTCTTGATGCGTATACGATCCTCTTTTGACAAAAGCTCAGGCACGCCATGAACAAAGCAATTATTACTAAACCTCCGCTAGCTGAGAAGGCACTGATGAAAAACAAGTAGAACTATGAAACATTGTGGAAACATTTACAAGAACATTGAGCAGAGAAATTACGAATGAACCATTGAAAGAAACACATTTTAATTTCCACATGACAGTGCACCATTTGGTGATTGTGTACCACGTTTACATTCCAGGTTGCTGACGTTGCTCAGTGTGACGACCGTCTGCATCTACGAGAGTCTGGAATCTTACTAGAGATACCACTTCACAATATTGTTCGCAGCATATTTCGAACGGTGGGCCATGGATCATTCAGCTGTCGTGACACAGTTCGTATACTGCCTGAAGATCGCACATTGCGCCTAGAATTCTCAGCCGTGGAAACAGTAACTTCTCCAACATTTGGCATTCTGCCTCTCTCAAGAGCAATTCCCAAGTCGTCAGTTAATTAAAACTTAGGAATCATGTTCTTCAACTCCGGTGCGGAAGGAGGACTCTCCGTATTCCTGAACGCCTCTATAGTCGCTAAGAATAACAACGCTATTGCATTAGCTTTTATAAAACCACTTTACGAGTGAAGCCCTTCTCACTTCGTCCAGAGCAATGGTGATTGTGTGCAACTGCAATGCACACTGGTGTTTGCAGTTCAACCCTACGTCGCCGTACCAGTGCTGGCGCCTAACGGGAAGTTATGAAACTAACACTGCTAACAACGCAATTTGTGCAGCGCACAGTCTAAACATTGTTCCTATACAGTTTGGTACCCATACGGTAAATAGTTTTCCATCTACGTTATCTCAGAGGAAGTTTAATTCTACCTACTCCGTACTTCTGCTTAACCCAATAGGAAATGTCTGGGACTATTTGGAACAGCGGGCGAAATGTAGCTATCAGTATCACCCCAAATTTGAGACCTCTACAGGATTTAATAATTACTTAGTGGCTTCAGTTTGATATAGCATGCATACAGAAACTTATGTTCGCCGTTTCTCGCCAAACTGGGACCGTTATCAACGGTATAGGTATTAGCGTGATGTTCCCTGCTGACGAGTAGTTTTTCTCCGGTGTCCGCATCTCGTGATCTTGCGGTAGCGTTCACGCTTCCCGCACACAGGGCACCGGGTTCGATTCCCGGCGAGGTAGGGGATTTTCTTGCCTCGAGATGACTGGGTGTTGTTGTGTCGTCTTCATCATCATAATTCATCCCCATTAAAGTCAGAGGAAGGCAATGACAAATCACATCCACTAGGACCTTGCCTAGTCGGCGGTGCGGGTCTCCCGAACCGTCCCCCTACCTCTCCTTGGAGTATGGGACATTATCATTTTGTCCGGTGTGCCAATGCTGCTACTGGATATGATATTCAAATAGTGTTAAGGCCACAGTGTCCGAAGAACAGGTAGTATACACGTACAAATGTGGGAGATTCTGACAATAATGTTTTTTTGCAATGATAGTAATGGTTACACAAGGGTCTCACGATGATACAAACCTGGTTTGTCTGCCTTGCCTGTTAATGTCCCATTATGTACTCCTAACTAAAATGCACAGCATCGAAAAGCTCGCTGAAATTTTCATCTCACTGCTTCTGCAGTGTATGAATGTGCCTCCGTGTAATTGGTGCAGTACAATTGCAGCGCCAGTGGGAATGAGACGAAAAAAGGACAGCACAGTTACGGGATAACAGAGCAGTGCCACCTGCCATGAATGGGGCCTCAGCCGCTAGCCGAAATAACGAGCGTGAAGTCTGAAAGCTTCCAAAAGCAAGCAGTAGCAGCAAAAGTATGGTCCGGTCGTTCTACAACTTACATAGCGGTTATGTGTGTCTGTTGCTGAGTAACTTTCATGCACATGTTCTGAGTTGCATCGGCGTTTCCATTCACCTTTCAACTACAGTGTCACTGTGGTGTATTAACTTGCCGATTTCGAAATCATCACAGATATGAATCCAAATTCTTTTTACAGACTGAATGCCTAGCACTTCCGTGCTATTACTCTTATTATAGAATTGGAAGGAAAATCTGCGTTTATGTGATCGCTCTAAGCTTGCGGTTATAGCTTGATACCAGTGCCTACCAATTTTAATTGTACATTACAGCACTGAGGATGGCCACTAAGTGACTGAAAATCGATTTTGCTGACAATAAAAACACCAAAATACGGCCAATGCAGATTTTCCTTCCAATTCTATCCACTATTTGGTCGTGGTGCACACAACACTCCACTGAGTCGCCAATCAATACTCTTATTATATTACATTTCAACTCACTATGGACGGCATTGTTCTTAAACACAGAGCATAAAACTATTGACTCATATTGTCCAGGTCTGCAGAAAAATGGTTTGATCAGAGTACAGCACAGCAAAAAATTTCGTGGTGATACTAAAAACTAAAAATCGTCACTGGGAAGCAGCTTTCGGAATGCTGTCAGTAACACAAAAAGAATTCTGTCTGGATTTCGAAGTATTTCGATTAATATACAGCGTGCCCAGAAAGTCTGAAATACTTGTAAGCGTGTTGCATGGTACGCTGTGCTGAGAAATAATTGTTAAGGAAAAATTTCGATACGTTGCGCCATTTCCGTGTTAACTAACAATTAAGTTAGCCAAGCAGGTCGTTGCGTTTGCAGATTCAAGAGGCCTCCAAAGACGGTGTCGCCAAACGTATTCTTCTTTTGGTTCCCTGAAATGAAACAAGAGAGAGATAAACATATTGGAAACGGACTTTCGCGTTAACTAAAAAAACCCGCGACAAAACGCGCTGCTCTTCTTTGGATTTTCTCTGTTTCCTCCGTCATTCCTATATGGTACGGATTCCAAACTAACGAGTAATAATGAAGTATCGGTCGTATGAGGGTTTTGTAAGCTTCCTCCTTCGTGTGTCGGACAACACTTACAGACGGTTTATCCAACAAATCTCAATCTGGTATCTGCGTTACCCGCAATAACTGTTTTTATTTAGTCATTCCACTTCAAATCGTTCCGTGCGCATACTCTCAGATAAATAATCATTGTGACAGTTTACAATAATTGATCAGAAATCGTGTAATCGTACGGTATTTGGAATTCTGACTATTTACGCTCAATACGTTACATTTATTTACGTTGGAAGCAACTGCCTATTCCTGCACTAAGCGTCTATCCTCTGCATTTCTTCTTCCATTTCACTACGATTTCACAGCTTTGCACCATTTCTGTATAAGTTTTGAAGCGTCGTGATTTGACACAGTTTCGGTCAAAGAACACACCATCTTCAGGAACGAAACTGAATTTTTTAATTTATTGTTCTTTATGATAATCTGCTCTGTAACTGTAAGTGGTGGATTTAATATAGTGACTTATGGTCATTGTGTCAGTTCACGATTTTTCAAATAAATACAGGAAAGCTGTGACTGACGAATTGGGTATAAAATTGACCAACCTGATATCTAGTTCCGCCGAAAAAGTGTGTGTTTGGTTAAAAGTAATGAGGTAATTAAGAAAGGTTTAGTAAGCGATTTGAGGAAAAATTAAAGAATGAATTTTTCCGAATTTTCATTGCCTAACGAAGAATGGAAAATGGAAAAATGCTGCATCAAACTGATCTGCGTCAGGTCTATCTTTGCATTGGTTGAAAGTAATTATGGTAACTGAGAAGACTTGATTAGTCATTTCAGGGAATACTGAAATATTTCACAAACAAACTTCGCCTTGTTGATCCCACAGCCGACACCAATGTTAATCTATATAAATAAAAATCAGTTACCGTATGTATGAAATATCAATTAAGAACACCTCGATAGATCTGGTTGATTTCTGTCTTTGTTGTTTCGCAACTGTCAGGACAAGGCCTATATGTAAGAAAATTTTTGGATAATCCACCCGAAGCGTTGGAAATTAAACTTAGTTGTGAAAGAGTATCACTTGAGAAAAGTTTAATTGTAGTTTTGGTATGAAAAACAAAATAAAAAACAACTTTTGTGTTCAGTTTGACAGTAGGGCTGTCATATGTTTATAACAAAAAATAAGTTTGATAGTTATGTATATAACATAAAAAGACGTGTAATATATAAAGGAGAAAAAGTTGTTACCGAAACTCTCTAAAAGTTCTTGACGAATATACTACCAATTTTTACCAGACACTACAATGAACATTCAGATGAACATCGGCTATATATTTAGTACATAATATACAATATATTTTACATATATGTAATATATAAAGGGGAAGCGTAGTTACCAAAAATCTCGAAGAATTCTTGTTAGATTTACTTCAAATTTTTACGTGATACTCTACTGAACATGCAGACGGAAATGGTCACAGATAAGAGGGGGGGGAGGGGGGGAGGAGGAGGCTATAAAGAGAGTGATGGGGGAGGGGGGCGAGGAGAAGGAGATGTACGAAACAAGAGAGGGTATGAGAAGATGGGCAAAAAAGTTTGGATGTATATGCCACTCCTAGACATATTTAGCAATTGCGAAGCATTTTCGGGTCCGTTAGCAATTAATTAAAACTACCTCAGCTGCATCATTACACTTTTATTGCCTTACGCAAGATTTCTTTCTTTGAATATCTTCAGGTTGCCGAGCTGTGCTAACGTAATGATATAAATCGTCTCGTTGTCGTAGATAATGCCTGGCGGAAGTATGAGGAGAACGCGCGACATGCTACGTACAATACGCAGCCCTTTAAATGACAAACGCTGTATAAAACAGCCTCATATGCCAACAGCACCGTGGAAACACCGACGTTTTCACGGTTGGCAGGACTGATTCGGCGAGAGTGGCGCCAGCGAGCGCTTCTCGGCAGGCGCAGGAAGGACGCGTCCGTACTGAACTGGCGCCGCATCTCTGCCGTAATCGGTCCGTTGTCTTTGATCAGCAGTATGCGAAACTACCGTCAGCCGCGCGGACGAGAGTGAGCTGCGTGCGGTAATGCGAGGCGCATTTAGCTGCTCGGTGCGCACGACTGCGGGCCGAGAGCGTAGAATGGGCCACCGGAGGCTGCCCGCATAGTCGATGCGGGGGATATATATCCACAGTGCGGCGCGCGCAGCCGCATGCCTGCGGCGGCCACCTGAAACGCTGAACTCTGTCCTGAGGGGATCCCCAGCGCCGCTGAATTCTAGCGCACGCTGCCTAGTCTACACTGTCCCTAATACTGATGCCCACCGGTGCGGATGCGGACCATCTATTCACTTACCGCTGCCGCTGCGAATAGCAGTAAAATGCAACTGGCTGGCAACCGAGGGCGACGCCCCGCCATTACGATACGGCTCAGCATCGTCGATTACAATGAATGGGCCAACAGCGCCATTAGTGGCCGCTGACCCTGAACTATAAAATCTATCCACATTAGTACGAAAACAATTCAGTTCAATTTCAGTTACATGATAAGAGAAAACACAAATATTTTTTAATCGCAGATGTCATTATATAACCTAATTAATTTATCGAATAAAATAAAGAAATTTGCCATAAAAGAGAGTTTTGGTTTCTACATAGTTTTACATATTGCATCGCTGCAACCCTCAAGACCGTCGCGTCGTCTCCTCCATCAAAATACATTTTTGCTGATGGTGTTCTACAGCTTTTAAATATTGTAGAAATGACATCATGCAACACCGTTAGTTGCTCTGCAGTATATCCCTCACTGTGCCACATGTTTTGCCCAAAGACCGCTATCCAGTACCTGTAGCTAGGGATTGAAAAACCGACCGGTTGAAACCGATACCGGCGTTTTAGTTCTGAATAACCGGTATTTTACGGTGTCTATTTGGTCTCGGTTCTGACAGGTGTTTTTATCTCTTACTAATAACCGGGTAAAAAATGGAAATACCAATTAGCTATAGCAGCAGTACTAAAATTTTTCGTTTTTAAAAACGAATGCAAAATTTAAGAATAAAAATTACGGTACTCGTTCTTTAAGCAAGGTATATTTATGTATACCTTGCATAAAGAACGAGTAGGTATATATATATATATATATATATATATATATATATTTAAATATACCTTGCTTAAAGAACGAGTACCGTAATGTTTATTCGTAAATTTTGCATTGCTTTGAAATATTGTATTATAAAAAATGGGAAAAGCAATTAGCGCTGTTGTAATAACAATGCCGACAAAAAGGACCAACCAAAACATAGCATAAGAACTGCTATGACTGAGGCAGTAATGTACCTGTTACCACGTGGCGTGGCCTGTTAGATGGTAGGCAAGGACATCCAGTGCGCAAGGCTTGCCTCATCTCTACCTGGTAGTTTCTCAATATGGTCGCCGGGCATTACTTGTATTACACAGTGGCACCATCCGTAGTTTCGAAGTGTTTTACGGAATACAACGCTCCATTTTCTCTAATAGATTAAATACGAGAGCAACAATAACCGACTTTTAGGTGACATAAGGAAGAAACGTAAAAGTTAACACTTCATTTACAGAAAAAAATAAAAGTAGAAATCGGCTGATCTGCTGCCCTTTATCTGCTTGTAGTCCTTGAACGCGGACAAATTAACACGAGAAACAGAGTTAATCAATCCCGGTTCTCTCTATTTAGCACTGACTATTCGTAATGTACAAATAGTGGCATGAACTCCGATTAAAACATGACTTTGAGCAGAGTTTCAGAACAATAAAATAAATAGTAGAATACCGGTGATTTTTTTTAAATGGTCAACCGCGTTCTAACTTCTCGAGCAAAACAGCGAACCAAGTTTACTTCTACTTGCATATTTAGTTTAGTATTTCGAAACTGAGGGAGCCATAATTTTTCCGTCTGTGTTAGACTTCTACGTTTATTACAGGAAGAAAGGGATAAAAAACTGAAAATCGCTTATTTCTGGAACGAGTTATTTTGTGTGGTTTTAATAGTCCGGTTAAACTAGCGTCGGAAAAATCTGATACGACCAGAAACCAGTAATTTCAGCGATAACCACCATCCCAACCTGTTGCACGGAAGTGATAGATAAAGCAAATATCAAGACGAGAAGGATGAGTGAAAATTTAAGTTAAAGTACAAGCATTATTTACAGACTTTGTAAACCCTCGTTAAAAAACACACAACGTGAAAAAGATAACATTTATAAATAATGTTTAACCATGCAGACGTAGCTCCATAGTGTGTCAATCGGCGATGCTATCCAAAAAAATACAGAAAATAAAACGGTAAAGAATTGCAATTATGACTAGTATTACCTTTATAACGTTCCATGAAAACTTTCAATTCAAAATGAAATCTCGATCTTTAACTTGGAATCTGGATCCATAACATAATGTAAAAAAGTTCCTAGATCTTCAATGAAACCCCTATATCTATCTTTTCTAACTTTCTCTGCTTTATTTCAAACAATGACAATACTTTCAGTTTTATCTACATCTATCTCTTAAATGCGTAGCAAACGTAGATGAATTGCTTTGTCGGTTTCTTTGTATCGCCTCGTACTTTTGCTGTTACATTTTGTGTAATCTCTGAATGATTACAGCTATAACTGACATTCCACGCGTGTACCGCCTAACCATTCCGTATATATATTATATTTTCGATATGGTCAAACTGTAAAACCACCGTTCCTATCTGTTTGAAAACGCTAAGCTAAAAAGCTTCTAGACGAATTTGCATTGGCTTTTCACAGGTAACGTGGGCCAACATAAAGGCTTTATTTCATCAAAGTAAGAAGTTACAGGAACTTAAAGTTTTAGGAGTATGCTCAGCTAAGCAGTTCGCATGATTACCTTTTTGATGGCGTAGTACGACGAAGAACAAATAACCTCTAGATGACGCAATCAGTTTCGTAGTACACCAAAGAACCAATACTCGTAGATGGCGCTGTTAGTTTTTTTTAATTTTTTACCACAGTGGCAGAAGTAATGTCGGAAGTTTACATCAGTGACAGCTGCAGTCTTACCTTTTCTTGCTAGGAAATAGAAATTTAGTGATTTCGCTTGTGCATTAAAAACTTAATCATATTGTTGTACTCTGTTCGATTGGTTTTACATGATTTGACTTCTTTAGGAAAAACGTATTTATTGTTAAAGTGATCATATAAGTTTTAACCACCGAGGTAAAAACGACGGTATGAAAAGGCACTTCGTTAACTTCTGCAGCGAAGCACACCTATTCTTGTATTTTTGTTATAATTTTCAATCATCCTTTTCGCCCAAATTTTCCCGAATGCATGACGTGTGTACAGCAGGTCTTGGATAATGGTCTGTGATCGAAATCGGTCGCACGGTAGCTGAATAGCACGAAAAGATGCTATACACTCTCATTTCCACACAAACTGAAGGTCTATGGGTGCAACTAAATTACTAGGAATTACAGATACTAACAATTTAAATGGGACTTATAACAAAGAAAATTTAGAGGGTAAGGCGAACGGAAGACTGCATTTTATTGACAGAAATCTTAGAAAGTGTAGCAGATATGCCGAAGAGACTTAACTACACTGGAGTACTGCTGCGCGGCACGGGATGCTTACCAGATAGGACTGACAGACATCGAAAAAGTTCACAAAAAGCCAGCTGGCTTCGTATTATCATGAAATAAGGGAGAAAGTGTCATGGATGTGATATAGGAGTTGTGGTGGCTATCTTTACAACAAACCATTTTTACGTTGTGGCGATATCTCTTCACGAATTTCCAACCACCAACTTTCTCCTCCGATGGCCAAAGTACGAGGGCTATTCAGAAAGTAGGTACCGTTTTGGCATTAAAAAAAGACTAAGTACACAATATACATTTTATTATATACATCTGAAAGAGCGACTAACATATTACTTTTCCACATAGTCAACAAACACATTGAGACACATGATAAGCTTTGAAAGACCGTCGTCGTAAAATTCTGCCGCCTGGCGTTGCAAGCCAGTTCTGCATCTTTAAAACCAAGTCGAAGTCGCTTGGTGCAATATCGGGACTGTAGGGCGGTTGAGGGAAAATATCTCATTTGAATGAATTAAGGAGCTCTTTAGTGCGGTTTGTCGTGTGAGGTTGGGCATTGTCATGCAAAAACAAAATTTTGGAAATCAGATTTCCTCAGCGTTTGTTTTGAACTGCTCTTCTAAGGCTGTGCAAAGTCTTACAATACCGGGCAGAATTTATGGTTGCTCCATGTTCGAGAAAATTAATGGGAAGCACATCTTGCCCACCCCAAAACACTGTCGCCCTCGACTTCCTTGCTGAAAAGGTTTGCAAACATTTTCTTGGTTTTTGGGGTACCTTGTGTGCCCCCACTCCATGGACTGTAATTTTGTCTCGTAATTGACGTGTTTCACCCAAGTCTCGTCACCGGTTACGATTCGATACAGTAACGAATCACCATGTTTGTGATAGGCCTCCAGAAATGTCAACGTCGCCCCCCATTCGTTGTTCTTTATGGTGCTCTGTAAGCATTTTGGGCACCCATCGCGCACAAAATTTGTGGTAGCCTAGCTTTTGAGTGACAATTTCAAACAACAAATTCCGTGAAACTCGTGGAAGAGAAAGCTCCGTTAGTGTGAAGCGACTAGCGCCCGAAAACCTCAAACCACACACACACACACACACACACACACACACACACACACGAATCATTTCATCACCAAGATTTTATCAACAAGATCGTCAGTCACAGTGCAAGGGCGTCCACTCTTCTCTTCATCATGAACGTTGGTTCGGCCATTTTTAAAACGAATGCAGCAGTTCCGGACCGTACATTCACTCATTACGTAGTTTCCGTACACTTCACTCAGTTCAAGAGAAATTTCTAAAGGTTCCAGGTTTTTTCCCAACAAAAACCTTATCACAGACCGCATCTCACAACTGACGGGATTTTAGATTGCAGTGCACATTCCAAATTCGAATATCGAAAAAAACCAGATGCGCAGACACGTTCCCGCTGTCACGGATGGATGAAGACTGAGCTACTGAGCACCCACATACCAAATTATACACGAACGGAGCGCGCCTAGCGGCGTCAGACGGAAACGTTCCCTACTTTGTGAATAGCCCTCGTATTTTGTTGACTGCAACCTTTATAAGGAGAAATGACAGTCGGGATACAAAAACAGCCGGCCGTAGTGGCCGATCGGTTCTAGGCGCTACAGTCTGGAACCGCGCGACCGCTACGGCGGCAGGTTCGAATCCTGCCTCGGGCATGGATGTGTGTGATGTCCTTAGGTTAGTTACGTTTAAGTAGTTCTAAATCTAGGGGACTGATGACCTCAGATGTTAAGTCCTATAGTGCTCAGAGCCATACAAAAACACAAATATGAGATCTCTCGGAGAAATGTACGTGTTCGGTTTTTCCTTGTGTTATTCGAGAGTGGAACGGTACAGAAAGAGTCTATGTTATGCAATTCATTGTGAAATGCTAAGAAATGTACACGTAGTTCCCTGTCCATCACCATGGAGTAGTGTGACGTAACACATTTTAGTTCTAACGTTGTCGGTTTCCGACAAAGAAAGCTACTGAACAATTAATATTTATGTTCCTCGAAAGATATCCGACGTCGTGAAATTCGAATTAACTACTTTGAGGACACGACTAGTAGCTACCGCTTAATTTACGAGCCAAGCGAAAAAAAAGGAATTAATCTATCATGCTAATTATTTATGTGTTCATTCAATTCCATTTCGTTTCGAAGTATTACCCGCAGGCACGAAACGATGAGGTTCGCTTCTGATGTTTTAATCGGAAACTGTCAGGCTATTTCTCTTGTTTAACCGCATTATGCGGCATTGATCGACGTTAAAGGGGAGCCGTCATTCCGTACATCAAGTGGATGCACATTTTAAAGCTGGCTATGCACGTGCTAACTGACTAGGGGGAGTTGCTTGCGCAATCAAAACGGAGCGCGTCGGTGCCAAAGATTGCAGGGGTATTTTTACCTGCTAAGGCGAATGGAGAAAACACATGAAGTCATACCATATAATTGTTCAATTTTTGACAGTACAGACAAACCGGTGCGTATGTGTGTTGTGGACCATTAAGGTAAATAGAAGGAAGTACAGCAACAAGGAGCCGTCCGGAGTGGCCGAGCGGTTCTAGGCGCTACAGACTGGAACCGAGCGACCGCTACGGTCGCAGGTTCGAATCGTGCCTCGGGCATGGATGTGGGTGATGTCCTTAGGTTAGTTAGGTTTAAGTAGTTCGAAGTTCTAGGGGACTGATGACCTCAGATGTTAAGTCCCATAGTGCTCAGAGCCATTTGAACCATTTTTCTCGTGTGGTCGCGCTGCGAGGTACCAACATTGCTTTGGCACCTCGCTCTTCGGACGGCACCACAGGGTGGACCCGAACTTCGGCGACGAAATGGCGGACGTTGTTCGGGAAAGTTTTTGACTCGCACGGACAACCGGTAAACCACTCGCTTCCGGGACACTGGAAGGCAAAGCTGGCGACCGGACTGCCCGGATGTGCTTTCTAGGCGGTTTCCCACATCCAAGCAGGAAGATACTGGGGTCTCACCCACTTCCCGTCTCAGGTATACACTTATCAAACACTTCGAGAAACGTTTTCACACTTGACCACGTGATCAACTCTAGACAGACAGGTGGGGGTGTACAGATTCCTTCCGTGGGAGTGTTGTGGCGTCAGTACAGGCAACCGGCCACCAAGTACCACTAACACTGCCAAAACGAATGTCTTACATCGCTGACTCCGTAGAGAAGCGGGAAAAGACAAACAAGGAAAAAAAATTCACGGATATTTTCTGAGTATTTCGATACAAGGGACTTATGGTCCCCGGCGGCTACTTACAAAATAATAATGTAAATATGATTTTTACCCTAATTACCTTCAGTTACATTGTTACAAGAGTGGAAAAGCCTGTAATATGCTGTCACCAAAAAATAAAACGCGAAACATAGGGCAATGCATATTTTCTCAGTTTTCATTCTGCACTCTAAGGAGTAGGTTTGTCTATCTTACAATAAGACCACACGACATTGGAATTTTTACAATCCATGCGCGTATATGTGTGTGTATGTAGGTGTATTCCACATCTCCTTCTAAGCCGCTGGAACGAATCAACCAAACTTGGTACACATATCCCTAACTGTCAGCGAACAATCGCTGTGGGTGTAGGGACCACCTGCCTGTCACAGTCCAGTAGAAATGACGTCATTAACAACGATATGCGTGAAAAACTGCCGCGTTGTGCATGATGTTTAAATTAATTACTTCTTTGCTACTAACTCTACTCCCAACAAATTTCGCTGACCGTATCAACATACGCCTCTGAATATATCAACAGAAAAATACGACGCATAATTCAAGAGATATGATGTCATAAACACTAATGTGCGTTAAAAATGCCGCGTCATGATTTAAGCTTTAATACATTTATTCCGTACTACTAAGACACTACTACAGTCGAGTTAACTTAAGGAAATTCCTGACATCTGTCAATGCGTTTCGTCTATAGAGCTTCGAAGAGGCGTTCCCATAGAGCATTTACAAAATAGCAACGCACATCACGCAAATTTCTTTGCGCGACAGTTTCATGATTTCAAATGTGTTTCCATGAATTCATGTAAACCAATTTTTTTCGATATTACCTTACAAATACAGTTCGTTTTTTCTCGTTTCTAACAGAAAATTGACAAAATGAATATCTGTGGAATTCCGGGTTTGTCTGCTAGATTTTTTTATATTTATGGTAGTGATGTTCAGAAGCCAATATCAATCCCAAAAGCAGTTCCATTCAACTCTCAAAAATTTTCCAGAAAATCGAAATTTTCGGAGTGTCGATAATATCCTGCAGTAAGATGAGCTTCATCCCGAGAAGCAGCTTAGGTCTATGGTAGAATGTTTGCACACCACGTACGGCTCGTGTGTTCGATACCTAGCCAAAGCTAATTTTTCAACATAGATGCATGTTTTACGAGCATTTCCGTAAAGTGTAAAACACATAAAGATGGAAAAATCCTCGGTAGGGCTCGAGACTTGTAATCGCTATATCGCTGATCCAGGACTTGTTTTCGTTTTATTTTCCTCGTTTATTTTTCATTCTGTTCCAATACCTACGTCATTTAAATATAAAATTCATTAAACAAATGCTAATCAACACACAATTAATTGTAGTTTTTATGAAAAAGAACGTATTCTTATTTCTAATTACATTTCGCACACATAATTTCACTATGCATCGCAAATATAAATTCTTAATTACTAACAGTTTATAAAATTGATTAATAAAGATTGATTAACTAAAATGACATTAGAAATTAAACTTATTTCATCGTTATGTATTTTTTCTTCCTCGAAAATGCTAATGGAACATGCATCTTTGTCTATAAACCTACCACGACAGTGTGTCGAACCCAATCCGCTTGCTCTCTTTACGATATTAAAGGCGCTCAGAAAAGTTTGAAGTCGATTTTCTCGACAATTTTTTATAGTTGAAATTGAAACAAATGAGGCCTCGGTCACAATTTTTTAGTCTTATTAACCAGGTTTCAACACTTCTAAGAGTGCCTTCATCAGAAGACATTTAAAGTGGTCTATTACATAATTAGGAATTTGCGGAAGAAAAATTTTTTATATAAAAAAGTGTAAGTACTGACTAACAATACGAGAGAGACACACTATATTTTATATAAAAAATTTATCTTCCCACAAATCTGTAATTATGTTATAGACCACTTTAAATGTCTAAATTCTAAAGAAGGCGCTCTTAGAAGTGTTGAAACCTAGTTAATAAGACTACAAAATTGTAACCGAGGGCTCATTTGTTTCAATTTCAGTTTACAAACGGTCACTCAACCAAGGACCATGCTCAAAACTTTGTTTTGAGACTTGCATGGAGGGCTTTGGGTGATTGATATTTCACTTGTGAAGTTCACGTACCGTCAATAAATAAGGTTACGGGAACAATGTTCTCAGGCGAAGAAAGAAAGAAAATATCTGAAAGAATGAATAGTACTGCGTAGACAAAAAATGGTTCAAACGGCTCTGAGCACTATGCGACTTAACTTCTGAGGTCAACAGTCGCCTAGAACTTAGAACTAATTAAACCTAACTAAGCTAAGGACATCACACACGTCCATGCCCGAGGCAGGATTCGAACCTGCGACTGTAGCGGTCACGCGGTTCCAGACTGAAGCGCCTTTAACCGCACGGCCACACAGGCCGGCACTGCGTAGACATAAAAAGCAAATAATTTTGATATAATAATAAGTTATAATAATCCATATATATCCAGTACACTATTTAACTGTCTTATTGAATTATTATTGAACTGACTCTAGTCAGTTATTCGAAGGTTTATACAGGTTGTCGTTGTTCAGTAATACAATACATCCACACGCTCCTACTCAGATGGGAGCTGCCTACGTCCGCAGGTGTCCTATCAATATCACGTACATGGACATCGGAGGTTTAATCAGTATCATGAACATGGACCTCAACACGCTCCTACTCAGGTAGGACTGCATACGTTAGCAGAGGCCCTAACAGCATCATGTACAGGGACCTCGACTGCAGAGGTTTAATCAGTATCATGTACATGGACGTGGTCTCCTTGTTAGATCCAGCCCATTGTAGAGTCGCAGTTCTTTTCAGCCAATTAGCAGGCGAACTTGTATTGGGCGCTGTATAATATTGCATATATATACACTCCTGGAAATTGAAATAAGAACACCGTGAATTCATTGTCCCAGGAAGGGGAAACTTTATTGACACATTCCTGGGGTCAGATACATCACATGATCACACTGACAGAACCACAGGCACATAGACACAGGCAACAGAGCATGCACAATGTCGGCACTAGTACAGTGTATATCCACCTTTCGCAGCAATGCAGGCTGCTATTCTCCCATGGAGACGATCGTAGAGATGCTGGATGTAGTCCTGTGGAACGGCTTGCCATGCCATTTCCACCTGGCGCCTCAGTTGGACCAGCGTTCGTGCTGGACGTGCAGACCGCGTGAGACGACGCTTCATCCAGTCCCAAACATGCTCAATGGGGGACAGATCCGGAGATCTTGCTGGCCAGGGTAGTTGACAGACACCTTCTAGAGCACGTTGGGTGGCACGGGATACATGCGGACGTGCATTGTCCTGTTGGAACAGCAAGTTCCCTTGCCGGTCTAGGAATGGTAGAACGATGGGTTCGATGACGGTTCGGATGTACCATGCACTATTCAGTGTCCCCTCGACGATCACCAGTGGTGTACGGCCAGTGTAGGAGAGCGCTCCCCACACCATAATGCCGGGTGTTGACCCTGTGTGCCTCGGTCGTATGCAGTCCTGATTGTGGCGCTCACCTGCACGGCGCCAAACACGCATACGACCATCATTGGCACCAAGGCAGAAGCGACTCTCATCGCTTAAGACGACACGTCTCCATTCGTCCCTCCATTCACGTCTGTCGCGACACCACTGGAGGCGGGCTGCACGATGTTGGGGCGTGAGCGGAAGACGGCCTAACGGTGTGCGGGACCGTAGCCCAGCTTCATGGAGACGGTTGCGAATGATCCTCGCCGACACCCCAGGAGCAACAGTGTCCCTAATTTGCTGGGAAGTGGCGGTGCGGTCCCCTACGGCACTGCGTACGATCCTACGGTCTTGGCGTGCATCCGTGCGTCGCTGCGGTCCGGTCCCAGGTCGACGGGCACGTGCACCTTCCGCCGACCACTGGCGACAACATCGATGTACTGTGGAGACCTCACGCCCCACGTGTTGAGCAATTCGGCGGTACGTCCACCCGGCCTCCCGCATGCCCACTATACGCCCTCGCTCAAAGTCCGTCAACTGCACATACGGTTCACGTCCACGCTGTCGCGGCATGCTACCAGTGTTAAAGACTGCGATGGAGCTCCGTATGCCACGGCAAACTGGCTGACACTGACGGCGGCGGTGCACAAATGCTGCGCAGCTAGCGCCATTCGACGGCCAACACCGCGGTTCCTGGTGTGTCCGCTGTGCCGTGCGTGTGATCATTGCTTGTACAGCCCTCTCGCAGTGTCCGGAGCAAGTATGGTGGGTCTGACACACCGGTGTCAATGTGTTCTTTTTTCCATTTCCAGAAGTGTAGATTGAATCACTTTACCCTTGTACCGCAGCTATTTTGGACATTGAAGGAATAATTGGTTTTCACAGACATGAATTATAGGCAAGGGTGCGTGTTTGCAGCCAGTATAAAGATTTTGAGACGTTGACAAAAGTTCAGTTTCTTATAACAGTTACGAATTTTCAAATGTAACCATGCCTAAGAACAGTGAAATCCTAAATGTAGCGTAAGTTGGAATGTCAGCGGTGTTTTTTTACAGAAAGTTAGTGCAAGTAGTTTTGCAGTATCGTACTGTGGTGAACACTGTAAACATTGACAGCTGTTTGTTCCATCCTGTTGCTTAGCCGCTAGGGGACGATGTTATGTTTCTTTGCATTGTGTTGTGTGTTAACTGCGATGACATTGTGATGGTCCAGTCACTTATTGTTCGATAGTCGACGTAATATGACGTATGTGGAAGAGGGTATTTCCAAATGCCAGAGAAGCGGGCACGCTGATGGTTTATGTGATTGCAGAACGTATGCTGTTGGTGGCCCACCCGGCTAGCCGCGCCGTCTAGCGCGCTGCTTCCCGAGAGGGAAGGCGTGACGGTCCTCGGCGCGAATCCGCTCGGAGAATTAGTGTCGAGGTCCGGTGTGCCGGCCAGCCTGTAGATGGTTTTTAAGGTGGTTTTCCACCCGCCTCGGCGAATACGGGCTGGTTCCCCTTATTCCGCCGCAGTTACACTATGTCGGCTATTGCAGCGCAAACACAGGCTCCACGTACGCATACACCCTAATTACTGACCGGCCGCGGTGGCCGAGCGGTTCTAGGCGCTTCAGTCCGGAACCACGTGGCTGCTACGATTGCAGATTCGAATCCTGTCTCGGGCACGAATGTGTGTGATGTCCTTAGGTTAGTTAGGTTTAAGTAGTTATAAGTCTAGGCGACTGATGACCTCAGATGTCCTATAGTACTTAGAGCCATTTGAACCATAATTACTCTACCATGCGAACATTTGGGGTTTACACGTCTGGTATGAGACGTTCCCCCGGGGGCGGGGGGTGAGGTTTCCATTGGCGGCCGAACTGCACAACAACCCTGGGTTCTGTGTCAGGCGGCGGCTGTGTGGGTGGACTGCTGTGACCTGTTTTGGGATTGTGAACCACTGAGGGCTACGGCGGGCGCAGTCTCTCAGTCGTTTCTAGGTCCCCAGTTCAATACACAACACACAAGGCTGTTGGTACTTATACCGTGTACGTCGAAGGCCATCCCAGTAGACGTCGACCGCTTCAAACAATTACAAATGATATGAAACTGCGTATTACTGCAGCCTGCGCTGCAATTTCCTCTGGGATACTGAAATCTGTGCAGCAATCGATGCATGGCACACTGAAAGCCCGTATTGACGCTTGTTGTGGTCATTTTGACTATAGGCTTTGAGGGTACGTTGGTTCAAATGGCTCTGAGCACTATGGGACTTAACGTCTATGGTCATCAGTCCCCTAGAACTTAGAACTACTTAAACCTAACTAACCTAAGGACAGCACACAACACCCAGTCATCACGAGACAGAGAAAATCCCTGACCCCGCCGGGAATCGAACCCGGGAACCCGGGCGTGGGAAGCGAGAACGCTACCGCACGACAGGGTACGTTGATTCTTCACGTGTCAGAGTCCACAGAGGTGCTACATTCATCTTTAATTGTCTTTCGTTTGTCACAGGCAGTTTCCCATTTAACAACACGACACCTCCGGATAATTATTAATATCTGTGTAGTGATGCACTTATGCACTCATGTGAAACTGACATTCGTTTTTTGCTACAGCATGGGACAAACAACCGTCGGTGTTTGCAATGCTCCAACTACGAGATCTCGTAAACTACGAATACTTGCACTAGACTCCTGCAACATACACCAATGACATTCTAATTTAGTCTTCTTTGATTGTGGCGCTGTAAGTAGGTATTGTTCCATGGATGTACAGTACCTCATTAAAATAAATACTCATTTGAAACTAATAACACTCTGTGTATGGACTGCATAGACGCAACCCTGCCTACCATTCCAATCTGTGAAATCTGCATATCAGTGGCACCTTTCATTATCGAAACAGTTGCGGTGCAAGTTTTAAGTGATTCTTTCTTTATTTAGTGACATATGTAGGCACTGTTACAAAGTGTGTTTCGAATATAAAAAGTAGTAAAGTAGTAAAAAAGTAATAAATTAAAATGTCGTGCTTGTTGCAGCAGTTTAACTGCATAAACAAAAAAATGTGTTATATTAAAAATTCATTTTTATTTCAATAATTATCCTTTGTCTTTTAATCCAGTGTCTGTAAAAATTTTAACTCTATTTCAAACGTTGTGATGAGATTACACCAGAGACATATGGTCAGTTTCAGGTTTGTTTATCTCTTCAGTTGGCTCAACCAATATATTGATTCCTTCTTCGCATATCTCCTGAAATGACCGTGAAGGTAAGAACTGCAGATATTCGAGCTCACATGGAGGCTTACCAGCAATGGTTCCTGCCAAAAACTATTCGCAATAAGAACAGGAAAGGCGGAAAATGACAGCGTTTTACAAAGTACCCACTGCCACACATCACAAAAGAACGCAAGGAACATTGCACTGTCATCCAGTTCCGAACTATGTTTAAAATTTTAAGTGTCTAATTCATTTGGAATTTAGTTTAAAATCAGTTGCACAAAATTTGGACCGAACAAACAGAGAGGACAATGATACCCATCTCATCCCCCCCCCCCCTCCACCTCTCTCTCTACTTAGCTGAGACCATCTGCTCACATATTGCCTTGAAAATATTCTGATACTAACAGCAGAAAACAAGGTCGTGCAGGGCAGCCGAGATCTAAGGCTTTACCAGACTTTTTCACTCCCCCTACCTCCTTCTGAACAGACCTGCAAGAAAGCACGTTACTGCTGCATTCTCATCCAGATCTCAGTTATGTTTGAAATTCAATGGCTCTAGCTCATCAGGAAGTTAGTTTAAGAATCAACAGTGAAACTTTCACTGAACTTGCAAACAAGATGTGGAAAAAAAATCGGCTGGTCAGTCAGTTGCTAAAGCAGTTGGTTGTTCCATCAGTAGGATAACCACGCTGAACAGAGGGAGCGGGCTCGGCTGCGGTGCGGCCGTGTCTGGTGCTGGCCGCCCCCGCGGTGAGTGTTGTGGGCGGCGGAGGCCCGGCGGCCGTAATCGATATACGGCCGTGGCGCGGCTGGGGCGGCAGGTGGGCGGCGAGCCGCCCCGCGGCCCACGGTCCGTTACACGCAGATTACGGCACGCCTGCAGACGCGCGCTGTTTGCGCCGCGCCAGAGCTCGGCCTGAGGGCGCCAGAAATCACAGCCTCTGCAGTCCGCGCAGTGCAGGTGGCCGCAAACCCAAGTCATCGGGCTGGACGCCTCCTAACGGCCGCAGTTGAAACCACGTCATCGGCATGGCGTAGGACGACGATAGACTATACCCTGAGAATTGTAGCCGAGAGGGTGAACATGAATAAGACCAACAAACTGCTCGGACTAATTCCTGACTGGAAACTGGGAAAAAAAGTCTTATTAACGTGTGGCCAGAAATGGATGGTGTGTGTCGAACGACAAGAAATCGTCCTGGGACACAGTACAGAATTGCATAGCATCCACGTCAGAACAGATGTTCAAAGTGGCCTCCCTGGGATGCAGTGTACGCGTTCGCACGTCGCGTCAAGGATTGCCGCACTCTTTCACACGTTCCGGCTCCTAACAGCGCCAGAGGCGTCGTGAATGCGTTGTTGAAGGCTCTGCTCTGCAGGAACGGTTCAGCTTACACAACGCCTTTCAGAAGTTCCCAGAGATAAAAATCTAGGGTTTTTAAGTCCAGTGATATAGTACGACATCCTACATGGCCTCCGCACCCAATCCAGCGTCCGGTGAAGATGATGTTGAGGCGTCGGAGGACTTCAAAGCGTAAATAGGGTAGTGCTCCGTCATCCAGAAACCACATAACGCTTCGCATTGCCAGAGGCACATTCTCAAGCCCCCCTAGGCAGGGTATTCCGCAATAAGTTAAGGTACGTTCCTCCGCCGACGTTTTATGGAATAATAACCAGTCCAAGTATATGGTAGCCAAAAATCCTTGCCTAATACATTAATGATGAACCGATTCTGATAAGAAGCCTCAACAGCTCCCCGAGGATTTTCTGTACTCCACAGATGACGATTATGCGTACTGATGATGCCAATTCTGGTAAATATTTCTTTGTCGGTAAAGACTACTGTCGACAGAAATCCCATAATTGTAATGGTCTGGAGCATAAACCATCGATGTAATTCTTCCCGTAGAGCGACACCCACCGCTGATAATCCTTGCAATCGTCGCAGATGACAGAGATAGTAGCGCTTGTCATGCAGGATACACATAATCGTACTTTTGCTTACACCTTGCCTGGAGCTCGTATGCCGGTTCCTCTCAATATGCTGTAGAACCCGGTCCTCCAAATCTGGTGTATGCACAGTTGCTCCAAATATCGATCAGTTAGGCCACTGTCGTTCTTGAAATCTCTCAGGAAACAGACGTTTTATGTCACGGCCATAACCATGTGATAGTCCTTACAAGACTTGAAACAACGAACACTGACGGTGAAGATAAAAATTACACCTTACTGCACACTCTAACCAAACGTAACCAGGAGGGCAATCTCAATATTAACGTGTAAGAAAATGTTTAACACAATACTCGTACGTTCTATTTCAGTGTGTTTTCTAGGATTCATGGGATTATGAAGAGAAGTAGCAAATTGGGTCTAACATGGGAATAAAGTTTTCCCAGACCCATGTACATATGACACATGTTATTCTTCTATGAATGAGGGATGTTTCCTGGAACTTTAACCATAACATTTAATTACACCGAGTTTATGAAGCAATTACTTTTCACTATTTCATAATTTGTGCCAATGACCTTGCCGCAGTGGCTCCACCGGTTCCCGTGAGATCACCGAAGTTAAGCGCTTCGGGCGTCGTCGGCACTTGGATGGCTGTCCATCCAGGCCTCCATGCACTGTTGCCATTTTTTGGGGTGTACACGGCCTCGTGATGCCAATTGAGGAGCTACTCGACCGAACAGTAGCGGCTTCGGTCAAGAACACCATCATAACGACCGGGAGAGCGGTGTGCTGACCCCACGCCCCTCCTATCTGCATCCTCCATGAGGATGACACGGCGGTCGGATGGTCCCGGTAGGCCACTCTCGGCCTGAAGACGGAGTGCTTTTTTTATTTAATAATTTACCAACTGAGTAGCCAGCGTTGCCTCGGTGTGTTTTTACTCCAATCTTCTATTAGTCCATTTCCTCCTTCCCCCCCCCTCTCTCTATTCATCTCCTTCTCCCTCCTCTCTCTGCCCATCTGCTGCTTCCACCTCTCCTTGTTCATCTCCTTGTCTTGCCTTTCTCTCTCCAACTCCTCCGCCCCCCCTCCCTCTATGTCTCACCATCTTTCCCCGTTCTCTGCACATCTTCTCCTCCCCATCTCTCTGTCCATCTCCTCTTCGCCCTCTCTGCGACCATCTCCTACTTTTCCCACCCTGTCTCTGCATCTATCCCTCCCCTACGCTTCTATATCCATCACCCCTACCCCAGAAAAAGGTTGGTGGTTCTTACCCCACACTATTTCTTTCCAGATAGTAAGTAATACGTGTGCCAAATTTGGCCGAAATGCATCTAGGGGTTGAGGATGAGATTTTCATTCGCTGCTTCCTGCCCGTGTCACACATACGTAACATTTCACACATATTTCGCCATTATTTCCAGCGAATTTTGCCCTGCATTCTCAAGCAGTTCAACGTCTATGACGTCTTACGTCCTAAAATGTGTGTAGTACAATGGTATAATTTTGCAGTTACAGTTGGTCATGTATGTGAATACTGTTTGCAAAATTTTCCTTGGATAGGTTAACCAGTAAAAAAGTAATAAATCAAAACGTCATGCGTGATGCAGCAGTTTCGCCGCATGTACGGCCAAAAGGTCGTAAGCGATAAACTTTTTTCCTTTCATCGTTTTTTGTGGAATGTCAGCGAGTAAAAGTTTCATAGAAATTTCAGATTATGTGTAAAGTTTGTTGTAAGTGACTAAACGCTCTCATTTTCTAATACTGGCTGTTTGAGTGCCGCGGTCTATACTTATTTTTCATCCCCCTACCTTACTCCTTTAATAGCCAGATGGTTCCTAACCACATAGCGCTTCTTTGCAGACTGTGCTATGTGTAATAAGTTTGATTCAAATCGATCCGGTAGTTTATAAGGAGATGTGGTACATCCATGCATAAGTATTGAAACACACTTATGTTTCGGGCAATTTAGGTTGAAAAAAATGCCGAATTTGTTGTGGGACGTATTGGAATTTTTCGGCTTTAGCATCTATAGTTTCATGAAGTTTCGTTATGTTGAGGCGGTATATGTAGCCGTGTATACAAGCAGAAAGCCGTCACTGAGTTTCTTTTGATGGAAAACCAGAGCATCGCAGATATTCATAGGCGCTTGCTGAATGGCTACTGAGACCTGGCAGAGAACAAAACCACGGTGAGCCGTTGGGCGAGGCGTCTGTGATCCTCGCAACAACGTCGCGCACACCTGTCAGATCTCAAGCATGGCGCCCGGCCTCACAGAGCTGTGAAACTGAAAAAAGAAAAAAAAACGAGTTCAGTGTGTTCGTCGCCTCAAAGAAAAAAACTTCTCCTCCTTCATGACAACGCAACGCCTCAACCAAACGTGTGCACACAAAGAGGAGCACAAAAAGCTTCATTGTAGTGCTCATACACACACGGTATAAACATCACAAATAGAAGTTAGTAACGAACATATACTTCGTTAGGTTGGTAAGAAATAGGTAAACATACCAAAGAAGATGAAACACGTAATGGAGTCGCAGTATTTAGGCTGTGAAAAGAAGTGTACAACGAAATAGTTGTATCGAGTGACAAAAGAACAATAGTCCACCATAAAGAAGAGTGAGAAAAATGGTGAACAGTGTGTGGAAGACCAGAACACAAAAATGTGATTATATGGCAGTGATAAAAGTAGTAGTGCTACCTCCAGACCAGTTCTGAGGAGACGCAGATCAGCAAATCGTAAGTAATTACTTTTCTTACAAAAAATCGTGAAGTGAACTGTTTGATAATCTATAACTAACAAAACTGTATCGTTATAGATCCCACTGATGATGCCTTAAAACAGGAGAAGGTGAAACGCGTATGGGATAAATAAATTAACTAGCAGCAGGAAAAGGCAGTTTTATTTACTAAACAAGTATATACACCTGGCTGCCTTTCTCTGCACGGTTTAGCGTGACTCATCCCTCTCTCCCAGACCATACCTCTTGATCGTTCTGAAATATTACAACTCCTGAGCTCGGGGGGTTGTAACAGACGTGTGTGTTTATTACCAGATGTACATTATGCAGCAGTTGCATAAATCGATAGTCTGGCGACAACGTGTTTGACACCATTGACTGGAATTAAGGGAATAAGGTACGACAGTGTATTCCATAGTTTCGTCGACTTCGGTCACCTTGCGGGTCACATGCAATACGAGAAGCGGCGACGGCGCCAGCCCATTGTGTTCGCTACTGGGGCGTCATTAGGGCGCCGACTGCGAGGTGCATTATACGGCCGCCGCCGACAGAGGCGCTGCTGTGCCCAGCCTCCCGTCGCGGGCGGAGCGCTTCGCTGCGCTGCGCTAATAGACGCAGCACCGCCTGTGATGGAACGCGTGCTGCCCACTAATGCCACCTGCCGACTGCGATGGATGCACCACACCAACTCAAGGGCGAGCTTACCTCGCTCCGACCGCTCTGTGCCCTACCTAATTACTCCGGCCGAGCGCTTCCCATCTCACTCGGTCTCTGATTTTTGCTACATCTACTCCAATGAGTAGCGTCGACTAGAACCACTCATTTGTTGAAAGGCATCGGGAATTAACAATATGCCTACAAGGTTCAATACAGATTAGACGGAAGTCTTGGCTCGCCATTTGCAGCAAATTCTCGTAGACTGTTGGAGTAATGAATGGTACAATGCGGTTGGCAGAAAGCTGTAAATTTCTGCCTCTTGTAGCCAGGGTCGGTTCGAAAACATCTTTCTTAGCAAGCCATCTATTAGCTGGCGCCCTCACCCCCTCAGACACTTTCCATCCCTTGTAATCTTGGTAAGACCTTTAAAAATAAATCTACATATTTATGGTGTTTTCTGTCGGTTCATGGAGGAACATTTGACATATGATAAACTTGAATACACAGTATTAATGTGAGAGGTGGCATGAGCCCCCTCTCATATTTATACCTTACGATTTTCCTCTCTAATTGCATGCGGTGGTAAGTTGCTATTCCTTCACACGCGGACTTCCCACGCAGCATCTCTCGTCACCCGGGTGGTCCGGTGACAGGCGGGCACTGCTAATCTTGAAAGGGTAAGCCGACAGGTGTGAGGGAGTCGAGTGAATGCTTTCCAGACGCCGACATTGTAGAATAGCGGCGGAGACACGCTCGCGGGGGCCTGAAGTAGCAGCTGGGCTAGAGGTTCCGTTACTTCGCAGAAACTTAGCGAAAACACTTTCTGGCGGGCTACCAGCGAGGCGTGGGAATAACTTGTGTACCCAGGCAGTTGTGGCGGGCAAATTCCCGCGCTTTCTGCAAAATCGTAACTGTGATTGGCTTGCTCAGGGCATAGCTCCGTGACGTAGCAAAGTCAGTGCAGAAATTGGCGCCAAGAATCTCCATTGGCGGAATGGTAGTGCTCCAGCAATAGAGTGGAATTTTCCGCCAGTTTTCGAGTTGCTGATTGGAACGGTTAACCACGGCCATGTCGTGGGGGCGGGAATGTTCTGTGTTCGGTTTGTACGGGTGCTCTTGTGGGGGGTCGTCTCTCGCCTTTCCGTCGGAGTAGGTTACAAGACTGAGCTCTCGCTGCTCTGGACAGCCTGCCTTCTGTTGGCTGTCTAATATCATTTTATTTGATTGTAACTGTTTAACGAAGTTGCTGAAGTTTCGACCTCAATGTAACTTTCCGAGTACAGTTGGCAATTGAGCGTTCTGCGTACAAGCGGCCTATGTTGTCTGTCTTGGGCAGTTTTGGCTAAAGTTGACTGTATCGGAGTTACTGTGTGACTTCGCTTGTGAAAATCAATCACTGTACCGTCAGTGATTGTGTGGCGAGCCTTCTTCGTCTCCCTCAGAGGTGCATTTGTATTGATAGGAAGTCTGGAACAACCAGACCAGGACAATTTGTTTCGGGCTATACTCGCGACATTATCATCACCACAACGGGACGTCGAAGTAACCAGCCATCGCTTCCAGTACGACAGATCGTGTCCTTGCAGCTAAGAAGACAGCTTGGTAATGTACGTCTGCAGCACCGGCAAAGCAGGCATTTTTGCTAGGCGATAATCAGAGCTCAGCAGAGCGCGCCTGTTCGTCTTTTCTAACTTTGTTCTGTCTTGGATGTTCATTGTCTGAGTTCTCACTACTGTAGCAAAATTAATGTTGGGTTGGCTGTGTGTTTCTCTTAAGATTTGAGTTGCAAGGAATTGGCTCCACATACCACTTCGTCATAAATGTCACAATCTAGTTTAGGGACAACTTCACCTTCACAGCATTTAACAACACATGCAGCTTCAACACGATACCACAGTTCATCAAGAGTAGTGACTGGTGTATTGTGACGAGCCAGTTGCTAGGCCACCATTGACCAGACGTTTTCAGTTGGTGAGAGATCTGCTCGCCAGGGCAGCAGTCGAACTTTTTCTGTATCCAGAAAGGCCCGTACAGGACCTGCAACATGCGCTCGTGCATTATCCTGCTGAAATGTAGGGTTTCGCAGGGATCGAAGAAGAATAGAGCCACGGGTCGCGACACATCTGAACTGTAACGTCCACTGCTCAAAGTGCCGTCAATGCGAACAAGAAGTGACCGAGACGTGTAACAAACGGCACCCCAAACCATCAAGCCGGGTGATATACCAGTATGGCGATGACGAATACACGACTCGAATGTGTGTTCACCTCGATGTCGCCAAACACGGATGCGACCATCATGATGCTGTAAACAGAAGCTGGATTCATCCGAGAAAATGACATTTTGCCATTCGTGCACCTAGGTTCGTCGTTGAGTACACCATCGCAGGCGCTCTTGTCTGTGATGCAGTGTCAAGGGTAACCGCAGCTATAGTCTCCGAGCTTATAGTCCATGCTGCTGCAAACGTCGTCCAACTGTTCGTGCAGATGGTTGTTGTCTTGCTAACGTCCCCATCTGTTGACTCAGGGATCGAGATATGGCTGCACGATCCGTTACAGCCATACGGATAAGATGCCTGTCATCTCGACTGCTAGTGATACGAGGCCGTTGGGATCCAGCACGGCGTTCCGTATTACCCTCCTGAACCCACCGAATCCATATTCTGCTAACAGTCATTGGATCTCGACCGACGCGAGCAGCAATGTCGCGATACGATAAACCGCAATCGCGATAGGCGACAATCCGACCTTTATCAAAGTCGGAAACGTGATAGTACGCATTTCTCCTCCTTACACGAGGCATAACAACAACGTTTCACCAGGCAACGCCCGTCAACTGCTGTCTGTATATGAGAAATCGGTTGGAACTTTTTCTCATGTCAGCACGTTGTAGGTGTCGCCACCGGCGCCAACGTTGTGTGAATGCTCTGAAAAGCTAATCATTTGCATATCACAGCATCTTCTTCCTGTCGGTTAAATTTCACGTCTGTAGCACGTCATATTCGTGGTGTAGCAATTTTAATGGTCAGTAGCGTAGTTCGTTATGAGGCAGCTTTCGTCTTCTTAGGGCTCCGTCAGATAAGTTAATACCAAATAGATAGGCCACAAAACTTCAGAGAGGGTTCGTAGCTATACAAAGACTGTTACACAAACATGTGTGACATTTTATGACTCCTACGATACAAAACACCGAACAAGTAAATCTGATATTACAATATTTTCAGAAATTAAACTATATGGATGCATAAGCCAAATAAGTTGTAGAAGTGAGTAATGGATTTGGATTGGATTGTTTGGGGGAAGATACCAAGCTGCGAGGTCACCGGTCTCATCGGATTAGGGAAGGAAGTCGGCCGTGCCCTTTCAAAGGAACCTTCCCGGCATTTGCCTGGGGCGATTTAGGGAAATCATGGAAAACCTAAATCAGGATGGCCGGATGCGAGATTGAACCGTCGTCCTCCCGAATGCGAGTCCAGTGTGCTAACCACTGCGGCACCTCGCTCGGTAGTGAGTAATGCCACAGACTGCTAGTCCCACGAACAAACTGGTGAATGTGTTGAACTGGCAGAAAAGGGGGGACCGTGAGAAGGAACTCTATGGAATATGGGTGTGGAACAGTTATAACAGGCTTATTATCTGAAAGGTGAGAGAAGTACTAGCTACTAGCTGCCAGCTGCTGCTTTAGTCAGCGTTAGTAGCGGAAATGTGTTTAATCATTAAAGAACGTGTTAGGATTCTTCGATTGGTGTTTATTAATGAAGACAATTTCAGATAATGATAGTTTTCTGCCTTTAATTCCTCTACGGAGAGCGTCACATTTCATATCGTATGAATGACGTTCATTCAGAGCAAGTTCAGCAAAGGTGGAATCATTATTTTTCATTAAAAATGGATTACGAAGTCTCGACCGCGAAAACATATTTCGATGGCTACAGGTTTCGGTCAGTATTTGACCATAGTCAGGCGCTCATACGACGATGGTAGGCTGTGACGGTGAATGAAGCGGGTGTTGTAACTCCATGATCGTCAACTGCTCAGTGGAGTCAACAGCTTCGTAGAGTTACAACAGCCACTCCATTCACCGCCACCGTCTGAGGATGGTCATGTACTGACCGAAACCGGTTACTATAGAAATAAATGTTTCTGCGTCCAGACCGTTTATTGCCTATTTTTATAGTACTTTTAGACAGACCGCTGTTTCTCTACGAAAAATGTTCTGAAAAATTACTTTCGTTTTCAGTCTCCATCTCCTTTCATGCTAAGTCAGTCTAGTAGTTATAGCCCTACCTGGTTGACCTACATGTAATTTGCCATGTAGATTGCAGGAAATCCTATTGACTCAACTCTGTTCTTTGTTGAAATCTTATCATCACCGTTGAACAGAAGGTGGGTAACCGTTTTCCTAGTGTAAAAAGCTAGCATATATTTCTGTATTTTAGTTTCCTGACAAGAATCTGTGAAGTTCTACCCACATATAGCATGGGAACCCATTTGTTAACAGTGTGGTTTTGTGCTGTCTGAGGAGCATAAGTCAGTACTGTTATCCTCTTATCCTCTGTCTCTTCTTTCTACTAACTGTGTTGCCAATAATGTAGATCAGTCAGGGCTTCTATTAGGCCTACTAAACAGAGTGAGCATGAAAGGAGTTGAAGAGTAAAACAGAAGGACTCCGCACCCAAATTGCGTAGACTTGGCTTATGGAATAGGTTCACATATATGTGAGTGGCTCTAGTTTCTTAAGCGTAGCCAGCCGCTGTGGCCGAGTAGTTCTAGGCGCTTCCGTCTGTAACCGCACTGCTGCTGTTGTCGCAGGCTCGAATCTTGCCTCGGGCATGGATGTGTGTGATGTCCTTAGGTCAGTTAGGTTTAAGTAGTTCTAAGTCTAGGGGACTGATGACTTCAGATGTTAAGTCCCATAGTGCTTTGAACCATTTGAACTTCTTAAGCAAGAGAACCCGTATGTTGTATTGGACGGTACATGCTCAACAGAGACGAGGGTATTGTCAGAAGTGCCCCGTGGAAGTGGGATTGGACCACTGTCATTCTCTATACACATCAATGATTTGGCGGGCGGGGTGGGTAGCAATCTGCGGATGTTTGCTGATGATGCTGTGATGTTCGTGAAGGTCAACGAAGACCATGTGTAACAAATTCATTGTGTTCTTAAATATAGAGGATAAACTACACGCTCATGTGTTTTTTGCGAAAGTGTTTCACGCCCAGCATGCTTCAGGATCTTTGTTGTCCGTCTAGCTGTCAGTCTGTCTGTCTGTCTGCCCGATTGTTAAGACCCTCTTTTCTAAGGAATAGTCATAGGTATCCAGCCGAAATTTATGTCACATGCTCGAGTCTACGATTCCTTGGCGCGGTGAGAAACCTGAGCTTCTAATTAAATGTAGTCAAAAGATAAGTCTTATCTATTTACGTCACATATTATAACACATCGTGTTACGAGCTTTCCCAAATACACCACGTACTGCAACGAGAGCGTGGGCTGCTTTGCAAGGACAAAAAACAATGGATGAGTCGAGAAGAAATTTAAGAACAAGGAATCAAGTGAAAGATTTGGGATATTTTATAACGAACAAACCGAAGCTCTATACATAATTTGCATATCACTTCTTTTCCGGCGTATCTAAAGATTCAACCGGAAATTAAAGTATCTACATAATTACATAGCCGGCCGCGGTGGTCTCGCGGTTCTAGGCGCTTCAGTCCGGAACCGCGCGACTGCTACGGTCGCAGGTTCGAATCCTGCCTCGGGCATGGATGTGTGTGATGACCTTAGGTTAGTTAGGTTTAAGTAGTTCTAAGTTGTAGGGGACTGATGACCTCAGATGTTAAGTCCCATATTGCTCGGAGCCATTTGAATGTTAATTATATAAACGAAGAAACGCTTTAATTTTCGAGATAAATAAATTGGCCTACATTGTCCAATATGGTGGCGGCCGTAAAAGGTATACAAGTTCAAACCGAACATTCTCTTGGTCTTGAGGCGCTCGCAAACACAGAAAGACCGGCCGTCCCAACTGCCGAAGCTGCAGCAAATTGTGAAATCTCAGGTGGGGCCAGTTCTGTGGCGCAGAGGGCGTCAGCTAGCCGCTTGATCACTCAACAAGTTATCACCGGAACTACCCTTTCTCAGCCGTGGTGATACTAGCGTGACGTCCCGACCAGCAAACAAAGGCCCTGAGCATCGCTGCACCGGCCCATTCTGGAACGGCTTCTTGGAAGATTCACCAGCTGCTGTCTCGCTCGCTACCGCCCGTTATCCACATGTACGATCCGACATGCGGCTGCAAATTTTAAAGGCTCGCTGCTTCGGGCACAGTCTAGTAACGATAACGGGATTCGATGGCCGTTTCGGTAGTCTGAGGATCGCCAGCATTTGGCGATACTACGGGAGAGAAACAGCGACAGCCGTGCGGTAAGGTTTACCGAACTCTGCCAGCCCTCCCCCCCCCCCCCCCGTCGTTCCTCCCCCACACCCATCACTTCACCCCATCCCCCCCCCCCCACTTTGTTGCCGATACCTAGTTCTCATAGTCCAGTATTCTGTCCCAGGGGTTTTCTTATTTAAATTTGTGTAATTACGGCTGAATGTTATTTCTAAATACCATGCAGTGAATGTATCTATGTCAATGGAGGCTGGCCTCGGTTGTTCTGTGCTCATTTCAGACTATATCTCTTTCTGTTAGATTCAAAATCTTTCACTTTCCTTGCGATTTCTACCACCTTAGCCCCAGTACTCGTTCAAATAAGTGGCTCCCTGCATGTAGGGTGTTACTCTATGCCTCCCGCGGTCTGTTACCGGGTAGAATAATAACGTGAGAACCCGGCGGTCTGTGGACATTTATTTCGGCCCCTCGCTGGTGCAAGGTCTTTTAATTCAGTGAGCCTGAGATACGAATCCTACGGTATT
Organism: Schistocerca cancellata; assembly: GCF_023864275.1. Taxonomy (NCBI): domain Eukaryota; kingdom Metazoa; phylum Arthropoda; class Insecta; order Orthoptera; family Acrididae; genus Schistocerca; species Schistocerca cancellata. Next base: position 183,407,517 of record NC_064627.1, on the reverse strand, counting down.
CAGTTTAGGTGTGGTAGCGCAATACTTCGGGACTCGCCAACTCACTCATCAAAACCTGTAAGGTACTTCCCGTTGATCTAGAATCATGAAATTTGACAAATAAAAAGGTTTCACCGTACAAACGAAGAGAAAAAACGAAAACTGTTATTTTCTAATTGTATCAATAAAAAATTGCCATTTGTTGTTCGTCCTTTTGTCCGTCCGTCCGTCTGTGAAGACCGCTTTTTCTTAGCAAACGTTACATGTATTAAGTTGAAATTTATGTCAAACATTAAGGTTAAGCTCGACTGGCGGTGTAAATAATTTAAGCTTCTAAGTGAATGCAGTCGAAAGATACGGCAATATAGGTTACTAGCTCTGATGCTCGCAAACTCATTCATCAAAATCTGTGTATAAACAATCTACATACACTTCGAGCCTGGCGATCTAGCGGTAAACCGCGTGCCTGGAAACGGAGAGGCTGCGGGATAGAATCTCGGTCGGACCACAGATTTTTCAGTCTGTGTTTTAACTAACCAGTCACCTCTCAATGTTGTGAAGAGTCGACAGAAACTACATGTGGTTCGGATTCCACGTTAAACTGTGGGTCCCCTTTCTACGATGGATAACTGGTGGACATTAGGAACACGCAAGTCGAAGTGGCGTCCAATAGAAAAAAACTTTAAACAAGGCCTTTGAGCCAGGCAAATTATTATTATTATTTATTTCTATTCTCAGACGTTATGTCTGGTCAAAAATGGACAGTGACGCGGACCTTGATCAAGCGTGACTTCCTTTTAATTGTACGGTATATGTTCTATTGCACTGAGGAACTTTCGGGTCATTGAACATGTATCAATAATTACAGATTTTGTAGTTGTATATATATGTTTGGATGTAGCTGTATTGCGTTGATGTACTGGTGGATATTGTGTGGTATGACTCCTGTAGTTGATAGTATAATTGGTATAATGTCAACTTTATCCTGATGCCACATGTCCTTGACTTCCTCAGCCAGTTTGATGTATTTTTCAATTTTTTCTCCTGTTTTCTTCTGTATATTTGTTGTGTTGGGTATGGATATTTCAATTAGTTGAGTTAATTTCTTCTTTTTATTGGTGAGTATGATGTCAGGTTTGTTATGTGGTGTTGTTTTATCTGTTATAATCGTTCTGTTCCAGTATAGTTTTTATTCATCATTCTCCAGTACATTTTGTGGTGCGTACTTGTATGTGGGAACGTGTTGTTTTATTAGTTTATGTTGTGTGAGAAGTTGTTGATGTATTATTTTTGCTACATTGTCATGTCTTCTGGGGTAGTCTGTATTTGCTAGTATTGTACATCCGCTTGTGATGTGATCTACTGTTTCTATTTGTTGTTTGCAAAGTCTGCATTTATCTGTTGTGGTATTGGGATCTTTAATAATATGCTTGCTGTAATATCTGGTGTTTATTGTTTGATCCTGTATTGCAATCATGAATCCTTCCGTCTCACTGTATATATTGCCTTTTCTTAGCCATGTGTTGGATGCGTCTTGATCGATGTGTGGCTGTGTTAGATGATACGGGTGCTTGCCGTGTAGTGTTTTCTTTTTCCAATTTACTTTCTTCGTATCTGTTGATGTTATGTGATCTAAAGGGTTGTAGAAGTGGTTATGAAATTGCAGTGGTGTAGCCGATGTATTTATATGAGTGATTGCTTTGTGTATTTTGCTAGTTTCTGCTCGCTCTAGAAAGAATTTTCTTAAATTGTCTACCTGTCCATAATGTAGGTTTTTTATGTCGATGAATCCCCTTCCTCCTTCCTTTCTGCTTAATGTGAATCTTTCTGTTGCTGAATGTATGTGATGTATTCTGTATTTGTGGCATTGTGATCGTGTATTATGTGCTTCTTGGTCTGTGTTACTCCATTTCACTACTCCAAATGAGTAGGTCAATATTGGTATAGCATAAGTATTTATAGCTTTTGTCTTGTTTCTTGCTGTCAATTCTATTTTCAGTATCTTTGTTAGTCTTTGTCTATTACTATTATTATTATTATTATCAATATACATAATTTTTTGTTTTGTAAGTACTTAGTGGATAATCCTCTGTAACACATATACACATATTTATTAATCTTATTCCAGTGCCTCATATTAAAAGCAGAACAATTCATTTTCATTTAAGGTTGTTCCTAATATTTTTAAAGCTTTTGCCGACGCAGGGAGAAGCACACACAGCGTATTTTTCTATCTTCAAAAAACTGTTATCTATTAAACTGTGTGAAAAGAATTAAGATATAAAATTATCTTATTTCAATTTACTGTCAGAACTTTTTAATTTCATACTTTACAAATTATTTCACACCCTCGGGAAAAGCGGGTCAGTAATACGGAAAATATAAAGACAACCTTCATTTTTATATGTCGCAAGTTTATAAAATGATGTGATTGGTTTCAATTCTTTTAGCAGTGATCTTCTTTTCATGATATGTTACAGAGTGTATTACGTCGCATGTTGCAGAAACGAGTAGTGAATCACTTTATGAAAAAGGATTTATCACAGGATCGCAGAATTTTAAAAATTACTATAACGGCTGATCAAAAAGTTTCCGTTTGAGGACTTTGGTACAACGTATATGCAACCCAGTGCAGATCCAATGCGGATATATAAGCGCTGACATGTAGGCAAGGGGTTAGTGTGGCCTTGAAATGGAAACTTTTTAATTCGCCCTTACACATTAGACATTACTGTAGAATATTTGTCTGATGGGTTTTGTAGACGCTACAGTTTTCTATTGTGCGGCCTTGACATATTTCTGTCATCTATGTCAGAGGACTACTGACAACCTTAGGAGAGCCAGTCCTGACAAAACTCTACCATCTGGTAAGCAAGATGTATGAGACAGGCGAAATACCCTCAGACTTTAAGAAGAATTTAATAAATCCAGTGCCAAAGAAAGCAGGTGTTGACAGATGTGAAAATTACCGAACTATCAGTTTCATAAGTCACAGGTGCAAAATACTAACGCGAATTTTTTACAGACGAATGGAAAAACTGGTAGAAGCCGAACTCGGGGAAGATTCCGTAAAAGTATTGGAACACGTGAGGCAATACTGACACTACGACTTATCTTAGAAGATAGATTAAGGAAAGGCAAACCTACGTTTCTACCATTTGTAGATTTAGAGAAAGCTTTTGACAATGTTGACTGGAATACTCTCTTTCAAATTCTAAGGGTGGCAGGGGTAAAATACAGGGAGTGAAAGGCTATTTACAATTTGTACAGAGAGCAGGTGGCAATTGTAAGAGTCGAGGGGCATGAAAGGGAAGCAGTGGTTGGGAAGGGAGTGATAGAGGGTTGTAGCCTCTTCCCGATGTTATTCAATCTGTATATTGAGCAAGCAGTAAAGGAAACAAAAGAAAAATTCAGAGTAGGTATTAAAATCCATGGAGAAGAAACAAAAACTTTGAGGTTCGCCGATGACATAGTAATTCTGTCACAGACAGCAAAGGACTTGGAAGAGTAGTTGAACGGAATGGACAGTGTCTTGAAAGGACGATATAAGATGAAAACCAACAAAAGAAAAACGAGGATAATGGAATGTAGTCGAATTAAGTCGGGTGCTGCTGAGGGAATTAGATTAGGAAATGAGACACTTAAAGTAGTAAAGGTCTTTTGCTATTTGGGGAGCAAAATAACTGATGATGGTCGAAGTAGGGAGGATATAAAATGTAGATTGGCAATGGCAAGGAAAGCGTTTCTGAAGAAGAGAAATTTGTTAACTACGAGTATAGATTTAAGTGTCAGGAAGTCGTTTGTGAAAGTATTTGTATGGAGTGTAGCCATGTATGGAAGTGAAACGTGGACGATAAACAGTTTGGACAAGAAGAGAATAGGAGCTTTCGAAATGTGGTGCTACAGAAAAATGCTGATTATTAGATGGGTAGATCACGTAACTAATGCGGAGGTACTGAATAGAATAAAGGAGAAGTGGAGTTTGTGGCACAACTTGACAAGAAGAAGGGACCGGTTGGTAGGACATATTCTGAGGCATCAAGGGATCACAAGTTCGGCATTGAAGGGCAGCGTGGAGGGTAAAAATCGTTGAGGGAGACCAAGAGATGAGTACACTAAGCAGATTCAGAAGGATGTAGGTTGCATTAAGTACTGGGAGATGAAGAAGCTTGGACAGGATAGAGTAGCATGGAGAGCTGCATCAAACCAGTCTCAGGACTGAAGACCTCAACAACAACATGTCAGAATAAGTGAAAAAGTTCCATCAGTATATTAGTCACAAAACTTTCAGTAGAGAAGCCTTCAAATATCCGAAAATGGAATACGTATACTGAACCTGCACCTCACTGGTCGTGCATCATTCCAAGGCGTGTCAAAAATTTCTCTGATCCATTTTGTTTCTTACTTTTAGGCAAATTACTTCACAGAACATAAGACTATTATTTTTTAAAGCCTTTTTTTATATCTCATAAAATTACAGACACACACTTAATGTTTTACGTGTACAGTAAGAGGCTTATCATCATACGTCTTTGTAACGCAACGAATTTATTGGTTCCACAGTTACAAGTTTGCGAGTTACCACTGCGCCAGAGCAGAAAAGATAAATCCTTGGAAGACGGTGATTGCTGGAATATCCGACAAATCCGAGGATTCGCAGAAGCTTCCGTTGCTTTGGCAGCGTCGGATGCTGGCGTGCTCCGCGCCCAGAGAGATATATTGCACCCCCTTTCTGCGTGTAAATAAGATCCCGGCGCAAGAGTTGCAAGAGAATATTAATGAGGAAGGCGTCTTTTGCCTTCCGCGCCAAGACGTCTAGCTATGGAGACCCACTGCTCTCTAGTTTGCATTGAAGACGGAGCGCATAAATTGAAGCGTGGAGGCGCTAATAAGTCACTGAACTCCAGCTGACACAATTGACACTTGTCTTTGTTGCACGGGTACGAACTTCCTGTGTTATTAATGACGTCAATATAATTTGTCTGACGAGTGATTATCGCTGTCAGAGAATAGAAATAACCCCGCGAGCAGCTACAATAGTGGGAATCAGTATTAAGTCGGGGTTCCTACATTAATAACACTTCTGAGGTTAAATCTTTTTTCCGCGTGTGTCGACACCTCGTCGAGCCCGAGGGCTCACACAGGGATATTGGACGCACCTTTGAGGCAAATTTCAAGCTTCTGCGTCGCGACGGGAGACAATTACGGGGTTTCTAAAAGTGTCTCATTAATTGAGTTCCGCAGTGTAGATAAAGTTGACGGAACGTCCAGGTCAAGAGTGAAGTTACGTCATCCAGCTTCAGCCAGCAAAAGTTATAACACAAGATGCTGTAGAGGCTGCAAACGTGCCAGAATATAATTCCTTTTAATGCTAAGGCACGCCAGTACTCTGCGTGTATAGAAAATTTATGGTTTTTGTAAGCATGTCACGCCCAGTTTTCCTACGATGATACTGGGCATCAGTACTGGGATTGTTCCGCATCAGTCGTCGAAAATGTGTGATGAATTCAACTTTCTGGGCTAAACAATCCCAACACAAATCATTAGGTCGCAATATTACAGCAACATATCGCGTTAGGTAAATCTTCGCCTTGTAGTATTACACATCTTATTATTAATACGCCATCAGGTACAGTCAGTCAATAATAGAGCGCAAGTAGCAAACATGCAATGTCAAACATGAAAGACTCTTCCTTGTGTATGCCATGGTGGCGCGGAACACTCTATTAGAGCTCTGTATAGGAACGCAAGTCAACTGCCAGACGACTAGAAAGATTGTATTGTTCTCTTACGTATGTATCTAAATGGCTCTCAGCACTATGGGACTTAACATCTTAGGTCATCAGTCCCCTAGAACTTAGAACTACTTAAACCTAACTAACCTAAGGATATCACACAACACCCAGCCATCACGAGGCAGAGAAAATCCCTGACCCCGCCGGGAATCGAAACCGGGAACCCGGGCGTGGGAAGCGAGAACGCTACCGCACGACCACGAGATGCGGGCACGTACGTATGTATCTGAGTCACCAACCATGTAGAAGTTGGTATTAAAATCTTTGAACGTTTGTGTGTCATGTAATAGTGAATCCTAAAAAAGTGGGCCCAGGAATGTCCATTGCACACCTCCGTCTTTCCGATCAACCCATTGGCGCATCCATCTCTTAAAGCGCTAAATATCTCCGACTCCTCTAAATTTGAGAGCAACCACTTTGGCGGTGTTTTTATGAAAAGGAGCCGGCAAACTAGTCTCTTTACTAGTCATTAAATTTTACTATTTCCTGTTTGTAATTCTCAACAGATGCAAATATTTCAACGAAGGTGTAAGCTTTTTTTTTTAAAGGATTTCTTGTGATGTGATGACGTGACACAAAGCCGTTCAAAGATTTTCCTATCGACAGCAGCATCGTTGGTGGCTCTAATATAGTCTATGGCAGTTTTTTGGCTGTTAACTTCCGTCACTATAAAAAATGGCTCTGAGCACAGTGGGACTTAACATCTGAGATCATCAGTCCCCTAGAACTTAGAACTACTTAAACCTAACTAACCTAAGGACATCACACACATCCATACCCGAGGCAGGATTCGAACCTGCGAACGTAGCGGTCGCGTGCTTCCAGACTGAATGGCCTAGAACCGCTCGGCCACTGCGGCCGGCAACGTCACTATACAGAGTTCTGAGAGGGTCTTGTGTGCCATCATGACGTGTACAAACAATCGTCTTATATGTTTCTTGACGCATATTTGCTCCTTGTTTATTTTTTTTCACTGTGCCTAATGGAATATTAACTGCAAGGTATATAACACTAATGAGCAATATAGATAGATTTACATTACATGTATGATGGTACGTGTAATACGAGTAATATACACCAATCACCCAGAATATTATGACCACCTAGTCTGGTATGTCCACCTTTGGCACGCGTAACAGCGGCGACGCGTCGTGCCATGGAAGCAATGAGGCCTTGGTAGGTCGCTGGAGTGAAATGGCACCACATCTGCACACACAAGTCACCCAATTTCCGAAAATTCCGGGAAGGGGAGCGATGAGCTCCGACCCAAAGTTCAATCAAATCGCAGGTGTGTTCGATCGGGTTTAGATCCGTCGAGCTGGGGGACCACAACATTAACTGTAACTCGCCTGTATGTTCATCGACCCACTCCTTCACACTCCTGGCCTTGTGACATGGCGGATTATCTTGTTAAAAACACTACTACAACAGGAAACATGTTCGACATGTAGATGAGTACGTGGAGTGCAACCACTGTACGATACTCCTCGGCCATGGGGCCTAGCATGATATCCACTAGACTCGTGGATGCCCCCATGAACGTTCCCCAGAGCACAATGGAGCCGCTGCCAGATCGCCTCCGTCCCGAAGTACAGGTGCAAAGAGCTGTTCCCCTAGAAAGATGACGGATTCGCGTCCTCTCATCACCATGATTAAGAAGCTATTGGAATCCATCAGATCTTGCAACGATCTGCCACTGTGCCAACGTCCAGTGCCGATGGTCACGTGCCCATTTCCGTCTTAGTTGCCAATGTTGTTGGTGGTATCGATAGCTACGATGCCACAATGTAGGTGCGCTCTGCTAGGTTGGCACTACGACACTGACACCGACGACAGCGCCCTCTGCCGGCACTGTGAATCTCTACGAGAGCCGCTTCAGATTCAGCCCATTTGATTCCGAGTAGACGACCAAGCAACATTTTCTATTTCATAGTGGGCGAGCCTTTGTAACTTGACGTACGGCGTCGCACCTACGTGCTCATCTCAACCAAAGTTAAGTACAGGGCTATTACAAATGATTGAAGCGATTTCATAAATTCACTGTAGCTCCATTCATTGACATATGGTCACGACACACTTCAGATACGTAGAAAAACTCATGAAGTTTTGTTCGGCTGAAGACGCACTTCAGGTTTCTGCCGCCAGAGCGCTCGAGAGCGCAGTGAGACAAAATGGCGACAGGAGCCGAGAAAGCGTATGTCGTGCTTGAAATGCACTCACATCAGTCAGTCATAACAGTGCAACGACACTTCAGGACGAAGTTCAACAAAGATCCACCAACTGCTAACTCCATTCGGCGATGGTATGCACAGTTTAAAGCTTCTGGATGCCTCTGTAAGGGGAAATGAGCGGGTCGGCCTGCAGTGAGCGAAGAAACGGTTGAACGCGTGCGGGCAAGTTTCACGCATAGTGATGTGAAAGATTCAGTGTTTAAACCTCCTCTACCAAGAAACGTGCCAGAACTGCGAGCTCGCATCAACAATGCTTTCGAACTCATTGATGAGGACATGCTGCGCCGAGTATGGGAGGAACTTGATTATCGGCTTGATGTCTGCCGAATCACTAAAGGGGCACATATCGAACATTTGTGAATGCCTAAAAAAACTTTTTGAGTTTTTGTATGTGTGTGCAAAGCATTGTGAAAATATCACAAACAATAAAGTTATTGTAGAGCTGTGAAATCGCTTCAATCATTTGTAATAACCCTGTACATAGTAAAACCACTTTTATTTGCAGTACCAAGTGTTCTATCTCACCAGCTCCTCCTAGCGTCCTACATTCGGCCTACCCTCAGTTCTCAGGAGAAGACACACGCACCACCTTCCAGGCAGGATACAAAAGTTGTGGTGTTAACACTGACACATGCCTGGGTCGTCGGCTGCAGAGGCCCATCTTTAGGAGCGTACGGCGCACTGTGTGGTCAGACACACTTGTACTCTGCCCAGCATAGAAGTCTGATGTTAATTCCCTCACAGTTCACAGCCTGTCATGATTTACCAGTGTGTCCAGCTTACGATGTCACATACACATGCAATGAGAGGTGGCCGCCAAACCCCACGACGTCTGGACGTCGTATCAGGACGTGTTGAAGACGCTTACCACAGTACTCCTCTGACACCCGACAAGTTGTTCAGTTTCCAAACTGCTCGTACCGAGCCTCCGGGCCATCACAATCTGCCCTCTGTCAAACTCAGATAGATCTTCTCTGCCTCGTGGTGACTGAGTGTTGTGCGATGTCCTTAGGTTAGTTAGGTTTAAGTAGTTCTAAGTTCTAGGGGACTAATGACCATAGATGTTAAGTCCCATAGTGCTCAGAGCCATTTGAACAATTTTTTTTTTTCAGATAGATCGCGCACTTTCCCCATTCTACACACGGACAGCACGCTCACTCCACGCACTGTCCACGTGTCTGACTAGCAGTCATTCCTCGCCAGGTAACGTTGCTATCGCCTGGACGGGTTTATATCCATAGTAGGTAGGCGGTGATAATGTTCTGGCTGATCAGTGAAAGTAATGAATGATTTATATTATCCTCCTTTTTGGATAGCGTAGTCCCGAAACATCGGAGTTAAATGAATCACACATTTTCGACAGGTGGTGCGTAATTATCTCCATACCGATTCGTGACAGAGTTGTACTATTCATAACAGATAACTTCAGAACAGGTAGTTATTCGGCATATCATTTCTAAATCTACTCGACTTCTACTTTATTAATTATCTGACTTTGCTTCACCCCCAGTGCAATGGAAGGTATGTAGTTCTTTCTTTCTTACACTTTACCTGTGTAAATTTAAATATTTTTTCACATCACGGCTCTATTGCACTATTATGCAGAAAGTTTGGTTGCATATACGAAAATGGCTACAATATAAAACCCTCAACCGTTCGTGGAGTAAAATAAACAACTTTTTGTAAACTGGAGCGGCTATCCGTCAATTCAGTACATGGCTGTGGGGCAGTAGCAGTCTCGAAATATAGAGAAAGTAATATGTTATCGCTCTAATAACGCCCCCGTAAGTCCCTGCCACATCAGTAATTAGGTGAAGCCTCACCGAAAAGATGTACTTTGCCACCAGCCCGACGTAAACAGCGGCTGCCGCGCCCCTATTCTATCAGTGTCAAACCAGATCCGCTATACACTGAAGTTTTTACTGAACAGTTCGCGCCCGTCACAGCGGGCAACATCCGTCTCCTGTAATCCGGAAATAGCGCTTCGCTACGGCTGTTATTTACTTTTGTTTAGGACGGTAATTACGTGAATCCGCTTTTTATCAGAGGCAATTAAACCGTACGCTAAACGCAATAATGCACGCGCAAAGCACTTTAATTGATGCACACACATGGCGGACGAGTGCGCTGTGTTTGTCGGCGAGATTTATGAACAGCCTGTGAGGGGGGAGGGTGGGAGGGGTGGGATAAAAAAGAGAAGTGTGTGTTTGTGTGGAGACTGGTGTGGACCCCCCTTTTTTTTGTAATTAGGCGATCCGGTAGGTGGATAGAACACCAGCACAGCCCACCAATACGAAGTCAAAGAACCGGTGGCTTCCGAACACCTGTTAATGAGCTCCAGCCGAAGCGAATCAGCGCGGTCGATACCGAACGAGAGCCGAACAGGCGGCACTGCGGCTCCTCGACACAGCTACCCCTGCCTGCAGCAGAGCCGACAGCCAGCGTATTACCTCTCACGCTGCATCAAGTGTCAAACGACACTTTTGCGACACCCGATAGGGGGGGTTAATAACCTCTCGCAAATTGGCGTCACGTCTCGCGTATCACGTTGAAATCGGTGACGGCGTTGTTTCCTCTTTCTGAACGGATCAGCTAAGAGCGAAGTTCCTGATTTACATAAATGATCTAGGTGATAATCTGAGCAGCCCCGTTAGATTGTTTGCAGATGACGCTGTAATTTACCGTCTAGTAAAATCATCAGACTATCAATTCCAATTACAAAATGATCCAGAGAAAATTTCTGCATGGTGCGAAAAGTGGCAACTGGCACTAAACGCCGAGCGGGATTAGCCGAGCGGTTTAGGGAGCTGCAGTCATGTACTGTGCGGCTGGTCCCGGCGGAGGTTCGAGTCCTCCCTCGGGCATGGGTGTGTGTGTGTGTGTTTGTCCTTAGGATAATTTAGTTTAAGTAGTGTGTAAGCTTAGGGACTGATGACCTTAGCAGTTAAGCCCCATAAGATTTCACACACATTTGAACATTTTTGGCACTAAACAAAGAAAAGTGCGTGGACATTCAGATGGGTACTAAAAAAAATCCGATAAATTTTGGGTATACGACAAAACGCACAAATCTAAGGGCTGTCAATTCGACTAAATACCTAGGAATTACAATTAAGAGGAACTTAAATTGGAAAGACCACATAGATAATACTGTGGGGAAGGCAAAACAAAGACTGCGCTTTGTTGGAAGAACACTTAGAAGATGCGACAAAAGCCACTGAAGAGACAGGCTACATTACAGTTGTCCGTCCTCTGCTGAGGATCACAATAATTGTGATCGTTTCATAGCTTCTGTTACAGCTAATAACTAGACACCAGTGCCTACGAGCTTGAATTTGTACGCTAAAGCACTGAAGATCATCATTATGTGATCGAAAATCGATTTTGCTGTTAATAAATCATCAAAATTACGGCCAATGCTGACCTTCCTACTAATTTTACTTTTTATTGTGTTTACTTGTTCTCTTCTTGTTGTTGAGTTATTACCTATTATATAACACCTCTTGACCACCATTATTGCCGGCCGCTGTGGTCGAGCTGTTCTAGGCGCTTCAGTCCGGAACCGCGCTACTGCTACGCTCGCAGGTTCGAATCCTACCTCGGGCATTGATGTGTGTGATGTCATTAAGTTTGTTTAAGTAGTTCTAAGTCTAGGGGACTGATGATCTCAGCTCTTAAGTCCCATAGTGCTTAGAGCCATTTGAACCATTACTGTGTAAAGTTGCTAAAATTCAAATGAGCAGATTGCGATGTCTTTGCTTTATTGCATGGAAATTAAGTTTTTGCATTTTGCTTGTTTGCGTCATGTTATTCATGTTATCGAAGTTGTCGAAATGGATTAGTATATATATTTCAATATCGTTAATAGTTTACACCAGCACAACCTCCAGCCACTTTCCACTCTCAACGTTTCCTTCATCACACTATAATCTCGGAAAAATGAAGCTACATTATTAATGTTTTGTTTGTTTCCACGTATAGTTCTGCAGTTCTGATATATACTGAAATTCTTGCAGCGCTAGGGGACATAAAAAATAGCGCACCTCTTTGACAAAGTGGAGTGTCATTGTGAGGAAATTGTTTTCTGCAACTGGAGGTGAACAACGCTGCAAAAGTCCATGATGAGTTAGCGAAAGCATAGGCATCAATGCACGATCATATGACACAATGCTTAGGTGGACCAGACGGTTTCACTGTGATCAAATAAATCTGAGTGGCCAAGAACAAAGTGTCAGTCTATCTGTTTAATATTGAGTTGCGTGGGTCACGCATACGATAAGAAGTGAGATGTGCTAACGTAACTAAAAGAAAAATGAACCTTATTATTGACACTGAGAATACCATAACCTTAAGGTCTCAACAGCTTCTGAGAGAAGGCACCTGAAAGATCGAACTGATCTGGTGAGAAAATGGACTATTCGATTACAGTTCTTGAACGTATAGTATGAGCACACATTCCGTCACAGTAAGGAAACACTATCGTAGGCAATGCCGTATCGGCTAGACTACTGACGTCTTGGTTCCTATAGGCATGCTCTGCACTTTCGCGAATACAGCTCTTTGAACGGCAATCTTCAACTCACTAACTGGAACTAGAACTCATATATTCACTAACTGACTAACGAGCTGCTCGGTGGCGTATTCTAAAGCAGCCCAGCGGAAGGATACTGGAAGTCGTGATTGTATCACGTAGCCCACGGAGGCAAGCTGGTTCTGGCAACAGAGGCTCTATGACGACCGCGGGTACCATAGCACCTGTCGCAAACTGGATGAGCTGCGGTTGAGATGCACGCGCCTTGCCCTGGAGGCAACCCGTAGCACTGTGATGTGTGGCTGGCGGGAGGATTGTAAGGAGCTAGCCATCTTGTGGTGTAGTGGGCGGCTGTGACGTAGGGTGCAGCCAAGGTTGCTGCGGTTAAAGGCGCTACAGTCTGGAACCGCGTGACCGCTACGGTCGCAGGTTCGAATTCTGCCTCGGGCATGGATGTGTGTGATGTCCTTAGGTTAGTTAGGTTTAAGTAGTTCTAAGTTCTAGGGGACTGATGACCTTAGAAGTTACGTCCCATAGTGCTCTTTATGTGATGGATCACAAGAGAGAAAAAGAGACCCTGGTGCACGAAAATGGGTGTACGAAAATCGAAAAAGGTAAGAAGGATGTCCAAAGTTTAGCGACCGATTGACAGCAAGGTCGTTAAGCTCAGATTAGGGAAAAATGAGGAAGCCAACGGCCATGCTCTTTTCAAAGGAACCCACATGGAATTTTCCCTCAAATAAATTAAGGAAATCATAAAAACCTAAATTTGGTTTGCCAGATGGGAGTTTGAACCACTGTCATCCTGAATACGAGTCTACTGTGCTAATCAGTGCGCATCTCGCTCAGTTGCTTATCACAGTAGTGAAAAGTGAAACTCGGCAACGGATCAGTTTTAAAAATCTTCCACGACATTGTGAACATGACAAAGGTCACCCACACTGTGTCTACCACATCTTACCACGCAAAACGCCTATCAAGGAGAGGAAAGAGAAGATACGTTGCTGTTGTGTCTTGCCAATGTAGTCGACTGCTGTAGCTGTCCAAGCACAATCGACGAGTGCTATGTGTCACAAGGACTTCGAGAAAAGGGGACAAAGCAAGCGCATGTGGATTAACATCGTAAAAAATACGAAGACCTAACCATCATCAGACATCAGACGAGGTGATGCTGAGTGTTGTTTGGAGCTACCGCGGTGTGATGCTAACGTGTTATGGTCAGAAGGGTGTAACACTTCAGGAATATGTGTGCATTGCTCTCGGGTGTCCAGCTGTGACCAGTCGGTTACAGAACATGATGCTGCGGCAGTGTACCATGGTGTCATCTTCTGATGATACCTGTAGAATGAAGGTCTTTGCTACACTTTCTGTGTTGGTCACACCGCGATGTAACTCGTATCCCAACAGATTCATTTAAACACAATCCTAAATCGACGAGATCTGCCTTTTCACTTCCATTTATCCATATAAGACAGACCTCGACGTTTTGGGATTGTGCTTTAAAGCAAGCTATTGAGGTACAAGTGGCCGACCACCTATTAAGCGGAGACAGTGGCTTTATCCCAGTAAAACGTGGTTTGACCCAGCGCTGTGCATACTGAAGTCACAAGGTCAGCTGAGGGTGTGGTCGACGGTGTCAGCAAGAGCACTGAGGTGCTGGAGTTCGCGCCCAGCATTTACCGTCTTGTCTCCCCACCACTCCACCAGACGCGGCATGAGGGCAGAAACTGGGGGTAGGGGTGTGCAGCGATTATAATATAAAGGTGGTGCGATGTAACAAAGATGCTCATTCTTCATGTATCATCTGAAGATCACGACTAAGTACAGTGTCGAATATCGTCTTTCGCGGACGACTGTTGCCGACTGGACAGCCGAGAGTAAAACAAAAGTTAATTCGCTGGGAAAGAGTAACGTGACACTGTCTTAGTACATACTAGCGAAACCTCTTGACGGTATTACGGGAAGCTGTCCGAGGGGGTGTTCTTGCTTCGTGTTAACGAAACAGCTCCATCTGTAACTGGCACTGCCATTCATAGCCATTCTTTGGGATAAGCAATTTTGCTTCACCCACTATATTCTGTGGCGTGATGGCCATTGCCTCCTTCCTCTTTTCTCGGATGAAGAATCGGCTGTGCAGCAAGCATTTCCAGAACGACGAGTAGGTGATATTAGGTATGCAGTGTTAACTGGAGAGCCAAAATGATGAGTTCTATAACCGACGTCGCCGCCAAGTCATCCATCGTTATGTTAAAATGTGTGTGAATTTCTAAGGGACCAAACTGTTAAGATCATTTGTCCCTAGACTTACGCACTACTTAAACTAACTGAAACTAACTTACGCTAAGGACAACACACACACACACACACACACACACACACACACACACACCGATGCCCGAGAGAGGACGCGAACCTCTGGCGGGAGGGGCAGTGCAAACCGTGACATGGCGCCTTTAACCGAACGGTCACTCCGTGCCGCTCTCCATCGTTATACAGAAGGTTGAGTACATAAAGGAGGACTAAAACCGTCACAAAATTCCATGGCCAGGCCTTGAATTTTTCGAGGTTACGATTTTAAAAAAAAGTCGTATTTCAATCGCCAAGAACTGCCAATAAAAACGTCTTTGGTACGAAACAAGCACTGATTAAAACAGCAGTTGCTTCACGTGATTTATTGCTACTACACATTATACACACTCAATTATCGGTCAACAGTAGGAAACAGCTTTATTTTACGCATTACAAAATCTTGTAATACCTGTAACATAATCGTCTGCACGTTACTTATATTTAAATACTGGGTGTTTCAAAATGAATTTCTGAGTTGGAAGGCTTTTTGTAGCATTTATTACACTCAACTTAATAATAATCCTTCAAATGAAAGAGCAACTCAGTTTTTCTGACAAGAATTCAATGTGAGCACCCTCCGTCAGACTGCACAAGAGTGACTGAAGAATGTGTTTAACGAACAGGAGACTTTCATGTGAAGACTTGTCATGAATTAGCAGTTCCAGTGACCCTTATGGGGAGACTTTTAAGGAAATGCTTACAACTACAGGTTCTAAAGCCTACAGACGATGGATCACATTCCAGGTTTGTAAACGAAACGTTGCTGCATGACGAAGAACGTTTCCTCATTCGTGTTGTCTTCAGTGATGAATCGATATTTCAGTTAAATGGAAATGTGAACACACATAATGTGGCCATCTAGGGGTCGGGAAGCCCCAACGTTGTGCTACAGTTCCAACGAGAGTCCCCTAAACTGAATGCTTTTTTATTGTTGTGCCTATTCGCAGTGGAAAGGATCGCCCTGGCCCTCTCTTTTCCTGTGAAGCAACTTCAACTGCTGTATCTCAGCTTGATGTGCTGAAACTGTGCCTCTTTCCTGAACTGGAAGAACTCAGTACGCGATTGATTAAGCTACGTTGTACTCGGATTGCCGTAAGGGGCCGGATGACAGAGCTTGTATTCCATGGCCTGCACGTTCACCCAGTCTGACACCACGCATTTTTTACCTTTGAGGGTTCATAAAGAATCCTTTGTATGTGATGTGACTCCGCTACTACCTGATCTATCCGACCTTAGTAACAGCATTGTTGCAACAATTACTCCAGACACACTGATCAGGATTTTGGAAGAACTCGCCTATCGTCTCGATATATGCCAGGATGCGACTGATACTCGCAATAACATTTGTAAGAAAGATTGTTCAAGTTGCTCTCTCATTTGATGTGTTATTTATATCTGTAATCTGAATATAATAAACTCTACAAAGCCTTAAAACACCGATATTCATTTTGAAACACCCGGTAGTTCAAACATAATCAGGCTAATCTGTTCGGTGAACTAAACTGTTAATTGGTACTGCGAATTTTAGAGCTCCGTCTGTCTGTATACTCGAACTTATTATATCTGTTATGTAATGAAATATTCAGTCAATTCACATTAATCGTACACTCTGTGTAACTGTTGTTTTAATGGATGAGGGTCTGATGAGGTTTGAGCCATCACTTAGAGCAGTAATTTCCACTGTTTGTGCCCGTTACCAGTAATGACACACAGTGCATAGAACTATCTTTCTACAAATTGACAGGCTACATATTACAAGGTTCACTATGATTAATAATCCATTTAAGGAATTAGAACACAACTATTAATGCAGATACATATTATGTCAAGCAAGTGATGTTCCGTGCATATATATATATATATATATATATATATATATATATATATATATATATATATGAACTTTCTTGCACTCCAGTAATATTAAAACTAAAGTTTACTACATCACTGAAAGGTACCTGGTAAGAAAGAACACAGTGAATACAAACTGCGAAGTGTAAAATAATTCTCGTACACTAGAATTAATAAATGTATGCTGTTTCGTATTTGCGCTTTATTAATACAACTTCGATGGTGTTGAAGACGCATAATATCCTGTTACATAGGACTCCCTTTCCATGAGTTTTTCTTCATGTATGACACAAACTTTATAGTTACAGATAACATACAAGGTGCATAGTCGCTGTTATGTCACTAGAATCGCAGTGTAAATACCAATGTATAGAATATGTCAAGTACCTCCACGCGGTATGCTGGACCGAGTTTGGTACAATTTATTGCTGATAATAGAATGTATTTTACTACTTAAGATCAGATATCTCTGTAAATACGCATCCTATTTATTTCGGTGTAAATATGAGCACTGTAAGTCTCATTACTTTATACGTTATATTTTGGACTCCAGTGAAACAGGATGGCTTCTATATTATTTCACACCACAGCTTTAATATTGCCATGTAAGCTGTAAAGGTGGCTTTAAGTAAGTATGCAGCATTGCATTATGAGCGTTTTAGTGGAGCATGTACTCATTGTTTTGACAGTTAATTACGAAATGTGTTTCACATGTTCTGTAACTTCACATGAAGGAACCCTGATGGTGATTCGGCAACTGAAACCGGTTGTAATACAAGAGTTTTGTTAGCTGCTCTCATCAGTTGGACTACAACTTTTTTAAATACATACAAGATGTGGGGCACCACATTCACTAAATACAGGGTGGGCTAAATACGAGGGCTCTTCGTTTACTAACGCCCGATCGGGCGTGAAAAGCAAACCACAGTGAAATCCGATGAAGCTTTTCACAGGAGTGTTGGGCAGTGTCTTTAGTATCCCCGTCGATAGCGTCACCTCGCTCTTTTCAATCTCGAGCGAACAGTGAGCACCTAAAGATGCCTACAAAATAATGTCCCCTGCCAGCTATGAATACTGACGGATTTCTCCTGTTTTCGTGCAGTTCACATAACATAACTGTCATGCATTACCTTTACCATGAAAATTCTTGGTGAGGCACTGCAAGGAAAATGAAGACGCAGCGTTTTCGATGAGACGTGTTTGATGACCCACGATAGAACCCGGGCTTGGCTCCTCTGAGTCTCATCTCTGCTCACATGAACGGCTGGCTATGAGAACGACATTTTAGCACCGACAACGAGCTGCATAGAGAATTGCTCGAAAGCACAGGCAGCTGCTTTCCATGACGAGGATATTCGAGTGTTAGTACAACGCTAGGACAGGTGTCGAAGTTTAAACCGAAACTGCACTACTGGCCATTAAAATTGCTACACCACGAAGATAAGGTGCTACAGACGCGAAGTTTAACCGACAGGAAGAACAACCTGTGATATGCAAATGGTTAGCTTTTCAGAGCAGTCACACAAGGTTGGCGCCGGTGGCGACAATTACAACCTGCTGCCATGAGGAAAGTTTCCAACCGATTTCTCATACACAAACAGCACTTGACCGGTGTTGACTGGTGAAACGGTGCTGTGATGCCTCGTGTAAGGAAGAGAAATGCATACCATCACGTTTCAGACTTTGATTAAGACCGGATTGTAGCCTATCGCGATTATGGTTTATGCTATCGCGACATTGCTGCTCGTGTTGGTCGAGGTCCAATGACTGTTAACAGAATATGGAATCGGTTGGTTCAGGAGGGTAATACGCAACGCCGTGCTCGATCCCAACGGCCTCGTGTCACTAGCAGTCGAGATGACAGGCTTATTATCCGCATGACTGTAACTGATTGTGCGCCACGCCTCGATCCCTGAGCCAACACATGGGGACATTTGCAAGACGACCACCATCTGTACGAACAGTTCGACGACGTTTGCAGCAGCATAGACTATCAACTCGGAGACCATGGCTGCGGTTACCCATGACGCTGCATCACAGACAGGAGCGCCTGCGATGGTGTACTCAACGACGAACCTGGGTGCATGAATGGCAAAACGTCATTTTTTCGGATAAATCCAGGTTCTGCTTACAGCATCATGATGGTCGCATCCGTGTTTGGAGACATCGCGGTGAACGCACATTGGAAGCGTATATTCATCATCGCCATACTGGCGTATTGTGGGGCGGCAGGTGGAATAATTGTTATAAAATGTTCCTTTTGGATTTATTTATTTAATGCAGTTGTTTGCCGTTCTCAACACTGGCTGTCTAACTACAATATTGGCCACCAGAAAGTGATTAGCAAAACGTGAAGCATGTAATTAGAATTCCTAGTGTCCACTTCATCTGAGAAATACATTTATAGCTGCAGTTTATAGCTCTGAGGAATTAGGAGATTGTCTGGGATTCATAATCAAAAACCATTCTCTCTAAAATGTTCACTATATTCTGAAAATCACAGACCATAAGAATCCAGACAATCCAACTACCAGAGCAGTTCAGAGTCTAATGCGTTGATGCAACTATAACTGTTCAAATTAAATGTTTAAATGTTCGCTATAATTTCGTCATAATGTTCATCAAACTCCACGCTAAATAGTGGTACAATGTCTGTCCCGCGGTGGCACGTGAAAATACGACATACACAAGCTGAAGATACACTCCTGGAAATGGAAAAAAGAACACATTGACACCGGTGTGTCAGACCCACCGTACTTGCTCCGGACACTGCGAGAGGGCTGTACAAGCAATGATCACACGCACGGCACAGCGGACACACCAGGAACCGCGGTGTTGGCCGTCGAATGGCGCTAGCTGCGCAGCATTTGTGCACCGCCGCCGTCAGTGTCAGCCAGTTTGCCGTGGCATACGGAGCTCCATCGCAGTCTTTAACACTGGTAGCATGCCGCGACAGCGTGGACGTGAACCGTATGTGCAGTTGACGGACTTTGAGCGAGGGCGTATAGTGGGCATGCGGGAGGCCGGGTGGACGTACCGCCGAATTGCTCAACACGTGGGGCGTGAGGTCTCCACAGTACATCGATGTTGTCGCCAGTGGTCGGCGGAAGGTGCATGTGCCCGTCGACCTGGGACCGGACCGCAGCGACGCACGGATGCACGCCAAGACCGTAGGATCCTACGCAGTGCCGTAGGGGACCGCACCGCCACTTCCCAGCAAATTAGGGACACTGTTGCTCCTGGGGTATCGGCGAGGACCATTCGCAACCGTCTCCATGAAGCTGGGCTACGGTCCCGCACACCGTTAGGCCGTCTTCCGCTCACGCCCCAACATCGTGCAGCCCGCCTCCAGTGGTGTCCCGACAGGCGTGAATGGAGGGACGAATGGAGACGTGTCGTCTTCAGCGATGAGAGTCGCTTCTGCCTTGGTGCCAATGATGGTCGTATGCGTGTTTGGCGCCGTGCAGGTGAGCGCCACAAACAGGACTGCGTACGACCGAGGCACACAGGGCCAACACCCGGCATCATGGTGTGGGGAGCCATCTCCTACACTGGCCGTACACCACTGGTGATCGTCGAGGGGACACTGAATAGTGCACGGTACATCCAAACCGTCATCGAACCCATCGTTCTACCATTCCTAGACCGGCAAGGGAACTTGCTGTTCCAACAGGACAATGCACGTCCGCATGTATCCCGTGCCACCCAACGTGCTCTAGAAGGTGTAAGTCAACTACCCTGGCCAGCAAGATCTCCGGATCTGTCCCCCATTGAGCATGTTTGGGACTGGATGAAGCGTCGTCTCACGCGGTCTGCACGTCCAGCACGAACGCTGGTCCAACTGAGGCGCCAGGTGGAAATGGCATGGCAAGCCGTTCCACAGGACTACATCCAGCATCTCTACGATCGTCTCCATGGGAGAATAGCAGCCTGCATTGCTGCGAAAGGTGGATATACACTGTACTAGTGCCGACATTGTGCATGCTCTGTTGCCTGTGTCTATGTGCCTGTGCTTCTGTCAGTGTGATCATGTGATGTATCTGACCCCAGGAATGTGTCAATAAAGTTTCCCCTTCCTGGGACAATGAATTCACGGCGTTCTTATTTCAATTTCCAGGAGTGTAGATCATTAAAGTCATCCCAGAATTAACACTTCACTCGAAAACGATTTCATGGTTACGCGTATCCCGAGTGACTTATTACGGCATCTGAGGCTGTTTATAGCAATGATACCGACGCGACGCGACTCCCGGCGCAGGCGGTGCGCTAATCAGCGTCTGGAGAGAACAGGGGCCTTCCTCTTCTCGCGCAGCGTTCTTACATATAAAGCCGCGGTGCGGACAGCTAAGGGAATGCCTGATCAAATCCGCTCTCCCGACTAGCCGCTGGGCTAATAATGCACCACTTTAAGTTATCGAATAAATCATTGCTTCCTTTGCTGATGGCCGATGAAGCTCTCAATTTAAATGTGCAATCAGCACACAAGTAAGTATTCATAATAAAAGTCTGACGTGGCTAAGTCAAATATTTTGGGCGAGAGAATTAATTTAATTACATTACACGCAGTAGACGAGCTCTGAACTTGCCCTTTGGAGATACGCTATCGCTATAGTTTTATAGTTATTCAGTTGAAACTACTCACATCTTTATGATTACAGCGGATCTCCCTTCTACCTAAATTTAAACATCCTAGCCTTATTTATTCGCCCACTTAATCTATGTTGCTTCCTTGATTTTTAAGACAAAAACCAGAAAATCATAAATTTCAACTAAAATTTTGGTTTATGAGATCCAGAATACTGTTTCTACTAAATTATTATGCAAAATGAATCTAAATATAAATTTTTAAGTTTCGAGCTCTTTTCTGTTGCGCCAATGATTTTTACAGAAAAACGTCCAAATTTCGAAAATGGTTAAAGTTATTGAACTGATATTCAACACATATTGGTTTGGTATTACTCCTGACATGCTAGAAACGTTTCAGGTTATTTACTTGATTTTTAAAGTATTGCGCAACATTTATGACGTTAGATCTAGTTACAGCGGACTGGCTGGCACACAATGGAAAAGCTGATGTGAATTTTATAAGGCGTGAGTATGCTGCTTCCCTACAGTACAAGGTGCATTCAAGTTCTAAGGCCTCCGATATTTTTTCTCAGGACTGGAAAGAGATAGAAACATGCATATTGTTTTAAAATGAGGCCGTGTTCATTGTCAATACGTCCCACAGATGGCAACACCGTATGGCAGATGGAATTTTACCGCTAGTGGCGAGAATGAGAACTGTTTTAAATACTTAAAATGGCGACGTTTTCCTTAGGTGAACAGTGTGCAATCATTCGTTTTCTGAATTTGCGTGGTGTGAAACCAATTAAAATTCATTGACAGTTGAAGGAGACATGTGGTGATGGAGTTATGGATGTGTCGAAAGTGCGTTTGTGGGTGCGACAATTTAATGAAGGCAGAACATCGTGTGACAACAAACCGAAACAACCTCGGGCTCGCACAAGCCAGTCTGACGACATGATCGAGAAAGTGGAAAGAATTGTTTTGGGGGATCGCCGAATGATTGTTGAACAGATCGCCTCCAGAGTTGGCATTTCTGTGGGTTCTGTGCACACAATCCTGCATGACGACCTGAAAATGCGAAAAGTGTCATCCAGGTGGGTGCCACGAATACTGACGGACGACCACATGGCTGCCCGTGTGGCATGTTGCGAAGCAATGTTGACGTGCAACGACAGCATGAATGGGACTTTCTTTTCGCCGGTTGTGACAATGGATGAGACGTGGATGCCATTTTTCAATCCAGAAACAAAGCGCCAGTCAGCTCAATGGAATCACACAGATTCACCGCCACCAAAAAAATTTTGGGTAACCGCCAGTGCTGAAAAAATGATGGTGTCCATGTTCTGGGACAGCGAGGGCGTAATCCTTATCCATTGCGTTTCAAAGGGTACTACGGTAACAGGTGCATCCTACGAAAATGTTTTGAAGAACAAATTCCTTCCTGCACTACAATAAAAACGTCCGGGAAGGGATGCGCGTGTGCTGTTTCACAAAGACAACGTACCCGCACATAGAGCTAACGCTACGCAACAGTTTCTTCGTGATAACAACTTCGAAGTGATTCCTCATGCTCCCTACTCACCTGACCTGGCTCCTATTGACTTTTGGCTTTTTCCAACAATGAAAGACACTCTCTGTGGCCGCACATTCACCAACCGTGCTGCTATTGCCTCAGCGATTTTCCAGTGGTCAAAACAGACTCCTAAAGAAGCCTTCGCCGCTGCCATGGAATCATGGCGTCAGCGTTGTGAAAAATGTGTACGTCTGCAGGGCGATTACGTCGAGAAGTAACGCCAGTTTCATTGATTTCGGGTGAGTAGATAATTAGGAAAAAAAATCGGAGGCCTTAGAACTTGAATGCACCTCGTATCACCCGGCGTAATGGTATGGCGTGCCATTGGTTACACGTCTCGGTCACCTCTTGTTCGCATTAACGGCAATTTGATCAGTGGACGATACATTTCAGATGTGTTACGACCCGTGGCTCTACCCTTCATTCGATACGTGCAAAACCCTACATTTCAGCAGGATAATGCACCACTGCATTTTGCAGGTCCTGTACAGGCCGTTCTGGATATAGAAAATGTTCGACTGCTGCCCTGGCCAGCACATTCCCCAGATCACTCACCAACTGAAAAGTCTGCTCAATGGTGGCCGAGGAACTGGCTCGTCACAATACACCAGTCACTACTCTTGATGAACTCTAGTATCGTGTTGAAGCTGCTTGGGCAGCTGTACCTGTACACGCCATCCAAGCTCTGTTTGACTCAATGCCCAGGAGTATCCAAGGCCGTTATTACAGCCAGAGGTGGTTGTTCTGGGTACTGATTTCTCGGGATCTATGCGCACAAATTGAGTGAAAATGTAATCACATGTCAGTTCTAGTATAATATATTTGTCCAATGAATACCCATTTATCATCTGAATTTCTTCTTGGTGTATCAATTTTAATGGCCAGTAATGTATGTGAATAAGTATCTGGAAAGTGTAGCTAACTGTTGCAAATAAAACATTTTTGGTTTTTAGTTTTGTTTGCATTTCACGATCTACTTGACGTTAATAAATGGATAACCCTTGTGTAACTGGCACGTAAATATATTTCATGCCCCTTAAGGTAGGCAACCCGACTTACAGTACTTGCTCTGTGTGTTGATGGTGTAAGCTGGCTTGCCTGTCCTAAGGCGCAGGAAAAATAACCCTGTCCCGGTTTTCTTTTGTCCAACCAGTACGTTGATAGCTGAACCATCACGACAGCAGCTAGCAGCAGGCAGAGTCGACGGACGTAGTGCTAGCAGGGCGGCGAACCGGAGTGGCGGGCTATGGCTTCCGGAGGCAATCAATTTCCGGCAGGTGGAGTGGTGGTCGGCGCGTGCGCCCAGTAGCCAGTAGCCGCCCGGCTCATATTTCGAGGACGGACACCGCCGGGCCGACATTTTTTTTGCCGGCCTGAAACAAAGTGCGTGCTGCCCTCAGCACGCAGTAAAATACAGCACTGTCACTGCGCAAGCGCTACTGCCCTAAGACGTCAGCCGCTGGACTCCGGAATTTTCGTTTTATGCTCCCGAGAGCGGGCTGGGACGGTTCACATCGTAGGGACACTTAAGCCCAGGCTAAATTGTGTGAAGGGCATCGTAAAACGAAAGACCATTACTTTTCGCTTAAAACTTGCAGACTGTTTATTTCGTAAGCGGTTTGTGGCGTTCGTGCCACGTTGGGGTCATAATTTGATCTTCGCGCAGAATTGCATTCGCCGCCATAGCTATTCGTGGCGGAAGCGAAGCAGGTTACTCACTCGACTACAACGGCTGGCAAAGAGTACTGGTTTCAGAGTGTGGTGGAAGTTTTAGTCAGCAGGTGCCTTTATCCTTCAGCGACTACAGATTATAGAAACTCCCGTACAAAACTGGCGGCGAAATGTGTAACTTCAAGGGATAATAATTAATAAACAACTAATTAAAAAGAGACCAAAATGGCGATCGGTAAACTAGCGACGAAGACCCTACACGGTGTGGTTTGAAGGAGTAGTATTAGTCACCAGACCAAAAAATTGGTATTCCATAGTATTGTTGAGTATATCGTTAGCTACTTATGGTAAGAGAATGGACAAGATTATGACATTGGAGTTAGAGGTAATTAGATTTTATGGTTCAAAAATGGCTCTGAGCACTATGGGACTTAACTGCTGCGGTCATCAGTCCCCTAGAACTTAGAACTACTTAAACCTAACTAACCTGACATCACACACATCCATGCCCGAGGCAGGATTCGAAACTGCGACAGTAGCGGTCGCGCGGTTCCAGACTGTAGAGCCTAGAACCGCTCGGCCACTACGGCCGGCTAGAGTTTATGAGAAGGTGCCTGGAGGTCACCTGTGTAAAAAAGATCGAAACATCACAAGTACGGGAAAAATGGAAGTGACACATCCTTTAACGAGAAAACCGGAGAATAAATGTCTTCACTGGTTGGTGCAGGTTAAAAGAATGAGTAATGACAGATGGCACAGGAAGGTGTTAATGTAGGCCTCGAGAAGCACTCAAAGGGTACGACTGCCCTTGTAACGGGAATTATACTGATCGAGTGACAGATGAGGAGGGATCAACACTTTTCAATTGGAGTAACCGAGAGTACTTGATTTTGAGCCCGTCCGCCTAGCCGCGTGGTCTAACGCTCTGCACCCGAAAGAAAAGGCGTGCCGGTCCCCAGCACGAATCCGACCAGAAGGTTAGTGTCGAGGTCCGGTGTGCCAGCCAGCCTGTCGATGGTTTCTAAGGCGGTTTTCCATTTACTTCGGTAAATACGGGCTGGTTCCCCTTGTTCCGCCTCAGTTACACTATGTTGGAGATTGCTGCACGGACACTGTTTCCATGTACGCTTACACCATGATTACTATACCGATCAAACATTTGAGGTTACACTCGTCTGGTATGAGGCGTTCCCGTGGAGGGGGGGGGGGAGGGGGGGGAGCCCAATGGAGGTCGAACCGCACAATAACCCTGGCTTCGGCGTGGGGCGGCGGTGGGGTGGATGGATTGCTGTGGCCTGTTGTGGGGTTGTGAACCACTGAGGGCTACGGCAGTACGAAGCCTCTCCATCGTTTCTAGGTCCCCGGTTTAACACACAATACACAATGGAAGGAGAAAACGGCTACCGTCTAGTGGGAAAAGCCAAAGATATACAAGAAAATCTTAATTCATACCGACGTTTTATTTTTGCAACATTATTAAAAATTTTCTTTCATAAATAACAAATGAATCAGATTACCATAATGCATATCGGCTGAAGATGACCGATCTATGATGGAAATTATCCCGCGTAAGCATGCGAAGCCGGCCTGGATGGCCGAGTGGTTCTAGGCGCTACAGTCTGGAACCGCGCGACCGCTACTGTCGCAGGTTCGAATCCTGCCTCTGGCATGGATGTGTGCGATGTCCTTAGGTTACATAGGTTCAAGTAGTTCTAAGTTCTAGAAACTGATGACCTCAGAAGTTAAGTCCCTTAGTGCTCAGAGCAATTTGAACTATTTGAGCAAGCGAAAATTTGTTGGTTGTGATCAAAAACACTCTCGGCGTGAACGCGCGAAACGTTATGGAACGAAGGAAGTGGTTTCATTTTTGTAGCTGAATGTGGGATAATTGTTAAATGTGCCTCGGACAAGGTCTGGTATCTGTTTCAATGACTGTCCAATAATGACAGAGGAGTTAGGTATAGTGGTATTTGTGTTCGATGTTAATATTAAGTATCGCGATTGTATTGCATGAGGTAAATAGGCCTGTCCTCAAACTATCAGCGAACCATCGAGTGCAGACTCTTTGGATTTTAAGGGACTACTTAGGGAGTTCGGATATTTAGTTCCAGTAATGTATCACGGCAGGAAGATTCCATATTCTCTTTTCATACAGAAGACCCAAAAGGAATAGCTACAGGTTCAACACACCGATTCGCGGTTTTGAAAAATGGAACTAGGTAGAGGGGGAAATAATTTTATTGCATCGATATTCTTAACTTTGCTTCGAATGAGATATAGAATCAGACATGATTTTGAAATGGAACGATATTCTTATTTTCGGGATTGGAAAGTACTTGAAAAGCAGCGAACGGTAATGTAACGGCTATTAATGTTGACGTTGAAACTTTTCGTAGAGGTATCAAAAAATGTGTTGAAAGGCAAGCCGACCAGAATTAGGAATTACACTGCAATACTTCGCTATGTGCGTCCCTATTTTACACGACATACATACATGATCGTGCACAACAGTTGTAAATGTAACTACATGCTATCTTCTAGAGATGAAATGGAGAAGATCGAGCGCGTGTCGTCAAAGGTTCGTTTAGTAAGTGCGAAAGAGTCACGGAAATGCTCATTCAACTCCAGGGGCATACGTCATACGAGAGACGTTGTTCGTCACGGTGTGATCTACTGTTAAAATTACGATCCCCAGAAGAGTCAAGCAAATATTGCTTCGTCCTACAGGTATCTCACGAAAATACCATGACGATGAAATTAGACGAATTCGAGCTTAATTAATCACGTTCGTGAGTGAAACACGATAAGTGTGGGGAGGTGGGGCAGGACGGTAAGGTGGGGGGGGGGGGGGGACGGTGCTACACGAAGTGCGCTCCAACACACTCCATAAGATGGCTTTCGGTGTACAGATGTAGATGTAAACCGCTACCAAAATACGTTTGTCTCCAGAATAGTTATAACTTTTTTACACAGCAAAATAAAAGCGACGATGGAAGCAGAATGGAAATAAAGTGTAGACTTGCAGCTGATAAAAAAGCTGCTAAAAAAATGAAAAAAAAAAGAACAGTAATACATGATACAATCTGAAAAGGTAAGAAGTCGTTTCTGAAATTATTTACCTGAAGTGTAGTCCTTGTATTGAAATGAAGCGTGGAGGTACAGACAAGAAGAGAGACGTTTCTGCTGTGGTGCTGCAGAATAATGCTGAAAACTTGATGTGTAGATCAGGTAACTAATTAAGAGATAGAGAAACAAAAATCCGACGTATCGACCACCACTCGTATCTGTAATTCTATGGGTGCGACGGCTGTCTGATGTGATAGTTTCAGTACGGATCCACAAACCAGCGTTCGAACTCCTACAGGAATCAGAAATATGCGAGTAGGCGGTTAATTTGCGGGCGTTATTGCTGTACGGAGGGCGACAAGATGGGAATTTGTGTCAAACTGAAAGCGTGTCCGGACAGCCGAAGCGGTTAAGGCAACTGTTCTAGAGAAGCAGGGTATACGGTTCCGAGTTCCGATCCGGCACGTATATTCAGATCCACGCCGTTGCATTACCGCACTGATCCGTGCGGCTGGAAGCTGTTGTTTCCATCCTGTCTCTTACCATTCTACTTCAAATGGTTCAAATGGTTCAAATGGCTCTGAGCACTATGTGACTTAACTTCTGAGGTCATCAGTCCCCTAGAACTTAGAACTACTTAAACCTAACTAACCTCAGGACATCACACATATCAATGCCCGAGGCAGGATTCGAACCTGCGACCTCAGCAACAGCACGTTTCCGGACTGAAGCGCCCAGAGCGCTCGGCCACAGTGGCCGGCCATCCTGTTTCCTTTCAATTCCTTTCACCCCAGTAATTGTTTTATATGTCCCAGCTGCTTCAGAGCGAGAACAAACATTAATTCACGTTTTGTGTATTCAGAATTAGTGCGCGTTCAGAGTTTTATAATGGACAAGCTTTAGATTTTATATGTCACGTTCTTATAATGTTTATGTTCCTGACGCCACGTAGAGTGTGGTTGAACGTCTTACATTTATTCACAGAAGTACAACATTTGTCTTTAATTGGTTTCGAGAATATTCGGTTCGTTTCTGTTCCGTAAATACCTAAGGATGATTTGTGGGTATCTGAAATGGTAGCAATACGGAACGGCTTTAAAAACAGGTGCCCGCAGCTCGTGGCCTTGCGGTAGCGTTCTCGCTTCCGCGCACGGGGTCCCGGGTTCGATTCCCGGCGGGGTGAGGTATATTTCCCTGCCTCAAGATGACTGGGGGTGCTTGTGTCGTCTTCCTCATCAACATTCATCCCCATTACGGTCGGAGGAAGGCATGGCAAACCACCTCCGCTAGGACGTTGCCTAGTACAGCGGTGCGGGTCTCCCGCGTCGTCCTCTACGCTCCTTGGAGTATGGGACCTCGTCATCATCATTAAAACAGAAGACTGTTCAAAATTATGTTTGACAAGACTTGTAGATAAAAGAAAGCGGAATTCACTTCAGCAAACAAGCAAAGATATCAAAAGCCTACAACAATGTTTTACTGAAATGTTGCGTCCTTACCACCCCTCTCCTATAGTACTTTCTTGTCACTACACTAGCTTTCATATTGTGAATGGCATCAATGCAGACATCACTATCGTTGTTAAACATTATTTTCCATGTTCTCGTTCATATCTTACTTTTTCAGTGGACCTTTTTGTTATGTAAATAGTTCCGCGTAGTCAGCGCGTACACAACTTTCCCTCTAGAGCGCGCCCCGCTAAGCACAACAGCGCAGGCGCAGCGTTCGTCCGTCTCCGCACTACGAGATGGCGCTGTCTTAGAGACGGACCAAATTCTGCTTCCGCCGATCCGCGTATTAATATGTAACGCAGCCAATGAGATTGCTGCTAACGTAGAACCTTTTCCCCTCGCGGATCACACTCGCGCAGTGATACATGAACGCGTGAGGTATTATAATGAGTCTACATACCTCAGATTAGTCAGTCTGCATTTTTCTGCACCAGTCTGTACCAGTCAGCATTAGTCTGTACCAGTCTGTACGAGTTCTACATTTGTCTGTACCAGTCTATACTCACGTTTCAGTCTGCGCCTAATAAGATTACCATATTCCTGTACATAGCCATGAAGATAAATGTATAGATACTTTTGTCAAGTATCAGAGATATATGTGAGAATAAGATTAACGTACCAAGACCAAAGGAAATTAAGATTGTCAATTGTAAATATCATCCAGAACTAAGTTAAGTAAATTTTATGCTTGTTATTATTTTAATAAATGTTTGTGAAAATTAATCAAGTTCTGTTTAAAGTTGGTTACCGTCAATATGCTACTCTAATCGTGCAAGTGGCATTTCTATCGTCTGACCTAACGGCAGAAGATAAACATGCCACGATAAGACCACGAGACATATTGCTGACACTCGCCTCCTTCGTTAGAGCGACAAGTCAAATAATCTGATGGTGTGTCTTCTGAAGGTCTTACAGTACGCACACCACACTTTTCGTGTAATTTATAATAGAAACTAAAGTAGTTCCTCAACAGTTTGCACATTTTCGTTGCTTACGTCGATATCTTTACGTCATCTTGGAAAAGTTGACCGCATTCACGTTCCACACTTGGTTACATTCAATAAGCTGAACACTTATTGTCCTTACTTCCAGAAAGTAGAATCATAGAGAAACTACTCTCGTATATCTAGTCTGCGACGCGAGCTAAGACGAAAAGAAAAAGGAAAGAGAAAAAACAAGAGACTTTGCATGTACTCAGACGACGGCAATAAAAAGATTTGTTAAAGGCAGGAAAGAACAGAGCACTGTCTGGCAAAAAAGCCAAAAACTCGTGTCGTTGCTCCATGCAGCGCTGTCTGGCGCCGGTGACACGGGCCTCGGACTGCTGGCCCGGTCGGTGAATTACAGGCTCCTCCTGTAAGCGAAAAGAGAAGCCCGAATAATCGCAGTGGAACTCCTCTCGCGCCCGTAGGCTGCGGGGCGAGATAAAGTCCGCATGTAGTGCGAAATAAGAGCCCGCAGAGTCGGAACTAATGCAAGTTTTAATTGAATTATTTATCTCGTAGTTCCGGACGAGAGTTCGTTTATCAGATTAATCGCATTTCCCTCCTCTACTGGCGCACCGCGCTCGCTATCAGCAAGCACAGTAGAAGTGAATGACAACTTTTTCGCGGGTATCAGTGTGTTCAAAACTTAATTTGTTTCGGAATTCTTGAAGAGAAAATGTACTTTCTTTCTAACTTTCCACCTTTACTGTTTCTCATCCTCCTCGCCGCAAATGAGCCCTAAAATCAGCCTAACAACTTTGACAAGTTCTCTATCGGGCCAATTCAATTCATGACAAGTATCAAAAAATTATTAAAATCATGATTTTTCAATAGTGGCATTAAAATACAGCTGTTGGCGTTTTTCCGTTTTTACATTTAATGATTAAAAATATTTAATACAAACTGAAAAAAAGCTGCTAATCGCATGTCCTCGGTCTCTGGTTCAATCTAAGTCACTGCTGGGATTTTGAATAAGAATTATCAGCTCTGGCGGTCTAGGCTTTCTTCTGTAAGAAGTAACCTTCATTCTTGCAAAGGTCTTGTCAAAGAGAGCAGAGAAGCGGACAGAGGTTAAAGGTACTCCCTCTTTTGTTGTTTATTTAACCTCCAGAAACTTCACACTATTAAGCCATCTAAAAATCACGGTTACAACGTACCGGGTGATCAAAAAGTCAGTATAAATTTGAAAACTGAATAAATCACGGAATAATGCAGATAGAGAGGTACAAATTGGCACACATGCTTGGAATGACATGGGGTTTTATTAGAACAAAAAAAACACAAATGTTCAAAAAATTTCCGACAGATGGCGCTTCATCTGATCAGAATAGCAATAATTAGCATAACAAAGTAAGATAAAGCAAAGATGATGATCTTTACAGGAAATGCTCAATATGTCCACCTGTAAAGCATGTCCGCAATTATGGTGAGGCATTGGCGTCGGATGTTGTCTTTCAGCATCCCTAGAGATGTCGGTCGATCAGGATACACTTGCGATTTCAGGTAACCCCAAAGCCAATAATCACACGGACTGAGGTCTGGGGACCTGGGAGGCCAAGCATGACGGAAGTGGCGGCTGAGCACACGATCATCACCAAACGACACGCACGAGAGATCTTTCACGCGTCTAGCAATAGTTTTTTTGGTTCTAATAAAACCCCATATCATTTCAAGGATGTGTGTCAATTTTTACCTCTCTATCTACATTATTCCGTGGTTTATTAAGTTTTCAAATTTATACTGACTTTTTGATCACCCGGTATATTGAATTGTATGTAGAGAATACCTAAGCGCATATATACAGATGAAGAAGTGAAGCTGCTACCATTTTTCCCATCATGAATTTTTAACATGCAAATGCAGAAACAAATTAGATAATTTTGATTTATCAATTCACACGATGACTCCAATTTAATCATCAGCAAGAAATAAAAGTAATACATGTCTACCATTAAAAACCTACAGTTTTTTCCCAATACTATCAAGAAAATTAACATTAACTTTATAAACGCGAATGTCTTTAGTACACAAGAAAAGAATGGAACTTCCTCATTATAGCGAATGCCGGCGTTTGAATACACCCCCAGCAGATGAATTGTCTGCCCCCTAATACCACATTTAATATATCGGTTGTTTCACACGAATATCTGTGTTTAAAGGCTTATTACATTCAGATTACAATTATAAACATTTCATAAAATGAAAGATCAACACAAACAGTTTATTCTACAAATGTTCAGTATGAGCACCATCCGTCTCAGTGCACAAGAGTGACTGAAGAACATGCTGAACGAGTAAGAGAATCCTTCACGCTTAGCCCTCAGAAGGCTAGTCTAGAATTAGCAATTCCAGTGGCGTCTTTGTGGAGACTTACAACTTCAGACCTACAGTCTGCAGCTGTTACAGGCTTTAAGCTTACAGACTATGGCATAAGAGACAACTTTGCAAACGAAATGGTGCTGCATAACAATGAAGATTTCCTGGCTCGTGTCGCCTTCAGTGACGAATCGACACTTCACTTTAGTGGAACTCACACAATGTACACAACTGGGGGTCAGCAAATCTCCATGGGATGCCACAGTAGCAACGAGACTTCCCTAAATTGGATATGTTTTATTCCATATTACGGCAGAAAGTTTATGGGAATTCCTTTTTAGGTGAAGGTACTGTAACGTGTTTCTTATTCTGATGCGCTAGGGCTATGGCTCTTTCCTCAATGTGAAAAAGCTGAACCACAGAACTTAATTTGGCAGCAAGATGGAGCGCCGCCTCATTGACTTAACTCAGTACGCGAGTGGTTAAACGACGTTATAGCCGACGGTTGGATTGGACGCAATGGACCGGATGACAGAGTTCGTTTCGCATGGCCTCCACGTTCACCCGATGTGACACAATAAAATTTTTACACTATGTGATAAAAGGTATCCGGACACCTGGCTGAAAATGACTTACAAGTTCGTGGTGCGCTCCATCGGTAATGCTGGAATTCAGTATGGTGTTGGCTCACCCTTAGCCTGCAAGACAGCTTCCACTCTCACAGGCATACGTTCAGTCAAGAGCGGGAACGTTTCTTGGGGAATGACGCGAGATTCTTCACGGAGTGCTGCACTGAGGAGAGGTATCGATGTCGGTCGGTGGGGCCTGGCACGAAGTCGGCGTTCCAAAACATGCCAAAAGTGTTCTGTAGGATTCAGGTCAGGACTCTGTGCAGGCCCGTCCATTACAGGAATGTTATTGTCGTGTAACCACTCCACCACAGGCCGGGCATTATGAACAGGTGCTCGATCATGTTAAAAGGTGCAATCGTCATCCCCGAATTGCTCTTCAACAGTGGGAAGCAAGAAGGTGCTTAAAACATCATTGTAGGATAGTGCCACACAAAACAACAACGGGTGCAAGCGCAAGCCCATGAAAAACACGACCACACCATAACACCACCACATCCGAATTTTACTGTTGGCACTACACACGCTGGCAGATGACGATCACCGGGCATTCGCCTTACCCACACGCTGCCATCGGATTGCCACATTGTGTACCGTGATTCGTCTATCCACACAACGTTTTTCCACTGTTCAATCGTCCAATATTTACGCTCGTTACATTAAGTGAGGCGTCGTTTTACATTTACCGGCGTGGTGTGTGGCTTATGAGCAGCCACTCGACCATAAAATCCAAGTTTTCTCACCTTCCGCCTAACTGTCATAGTACTTGCAGTGGATTCTGATGCAGTTCGGAATTCCTGTGGGATGGTGTGGGTAGATGTCTGCCTACTACACATTACGACCCTCTTCAACTTTGGTAATTTCTGGTAAGTTCCTATGGGACCAGACAGCTGAGGTCATCGGTCCCTAGGCTTAGACACTACTTAATCTAACTTAAACTAACTTACGCCAAGGACAACACACACACACACTCATGCCCGAGGGAGGACTCGAACCTCCGAAGGGGGCAACCGAGAGAACCGTGTCAAGGCGCCCTAGGCCACGCGGCTACCCGGCCTGTCCCTCTTCAACTGTAGGCGTCTCTGTCAGTCAACAGACGAGGTCAGCCTGTACACTTTTGTGCTGTACGCGTCACTTCACGTTTCCGCTTCACTATCACATCGGAAACAGTGGACGTAGGGGTATTTAGGAGTGTGGAATCTCGCGTACAGATGTATGACACAAGTGACACCCAATCACCTGACCACGTTCGAAGTCCATGAGTTCTGCGGAGCTCACCATTCTGTTCTCTCACGATGTCTAATGACTACTGAGGCCGCTGATACGGAGTACCTGGCAGTAGGTGTCAGCACAGTGCACCTTATATGAAAAACGTATGATTTTGGGGGTGTTCGGATACTTTTGATCACATAGTATACCTTTGAGGGTTGATAAGGGACCGTGTGTATGTGCATCCGCTACCAGCTGATTTATCGAGAAAAAGGACTGAAGCAATTGTTGCAACAATTACTCCTGACACACTGATCACGATTTGGGTTTAGCTCTTCTTTAGAGAAGGGACGAAGCAGGATATGGTGACGGTCATCTCTGACAGGAGAGGGATAATTATGGGATGGGACGGTGGGAGGAGCGAGTGTTTCGATAAATTCCTGTAACCTATTGCACAACAAGCGTTCAGAGCCTTTTCTCTTTCCCTCGATAGACTTGGACGCATTAATAGAAACCGTCGTAGAACGGAAGCGGGACCTTTCCGTACATGTGTTTCAGAGCAAAGTATTACGTACTCACTTCCCTCTGCAAGTCCTTGAAGTTTGTAACGGAGATTTCCGAACGCCCTGTATTTTAAATCGGATAACCGGCGGGTCGAAGGCAGGATCAATAGTGTTAAGTTGTCTGTACAGCTCTCACTAAACTAAATAAATACCAATTACTATCAACAGTTGCTCTGAACTTCTGCTTCTCTTGACTTCGAATTTTCCAGCAGGAATGACAGTGGTTTGAAAAATGGTTCAAATGGCTCTGAGCACTATGGGACTTAACTTCTCAGGTCATCAGTCCCCTAGAACTTAGAACTACTTAGACCTAACTAACCTAAGGACATCACACACATCCATGCCTTAGGCAGGATTCGAACCTGCGACCGTAGGGGTAGCGTAGTTCCAGACTGTAGCGCCTAGAACCACTCGGCCACTCCGGCCGGCAGTGGTTTGAAGGTGAACCATTTGCACCGAATTCTATATACTGTACGCGTTCTGGTAGATGTTATTTGCCCTCTCTCGTCATTTTCTTTATCGCTTCCTCTGTCGGTAGGTTTAGTAGTTCCACAATTTCTTGCCAAGCACCAGTGGGATCTGTACTCTTCAGTTTAAAAAAGTACCGTTCCGTCTAGCCACTCCATCACTCCGAAATTACTACGCAATAGACCACAACAAAACATCGCGCGCAAAACAGTACACTACGCCAAAGCGAGTGTCAATCATCGAAGCTAGCACCAAAGCGGAGAGGACGCGAACTTCCTTTGATCGCTCGCCCTGAAACTGACAAGCAGCGGATCACAAGCGAACACTTTCGAATGCGAACCCCGTACGACCGAACACCGTGCGTATAGCGTTTACACCAGAGCGAATTCTCGTTCGCTGTTGCGCATTCTCTTGTGTTCATTTCCGTGTAACGGGACCTTTATAAATAACCGCTCCAAACGAAAAACCAGTATTGGCACACTATAACCAGTGCTGTTGCTTCACACCAAAGAGTGACCTCGGAGAACGTGTAAACAATTCCGCGTCAGAGACGAACTGGGTCCTTGCTGTGGAAAGTGCTCATAACGGTTGAAAAATTACCATGATGAATGGCACGAGGATGATGAAGGCAGTGGAATCAACTGCATTAACGACACGTCACTATCTCTCAAGACAGTGCGCTATGTTTTTACACAATAAGAGAAGATCCTTTACAAGACATAAAAAAAAGATCGAGGAAATATAATGCAGAAATTATTAAGGAGTTAAGAGAGAAGCACAAAACACTTAATAATGACCGTTATTAGGTGATGAATATGAGGCCTAAATTTAGCTTGTACCGAATTCTCACATTCTAAGCAAGTGTAGATGCCGGCCGGTGTGGCCGTGCGGTTCTAGGCGCTTCAGTCTGGAAGCGCGTGACCGCTGCGGTCGCAGGTTCGAATCCTGCCTCGGGCATGGATATGTGTGATGTCCTTAGGTTGGTTCAGTTTAAGTAGTTCTAAGCTCTAGGGGACTGATGACGTCGGAAGTTAAGTACCATAGTGCTCAGAGCCATTTGAACAAATAACGCCCGTCTTGTGTTTCGAAAATGCTTCTGTCAGACACTTTTTTCTCTTGAACAGAGTTACACAGCGATCTTGAAAATTCGCCTTCATCATAGCACATCGAGTACAAGCAGAAATATCTAATCGTGACACATGTCCCATTATCAATAACGATACCAAAGTGACGTATCATGTCCCGTCCTCCGAATAGCCCGTTGACATTGTTGTTGGTACGTGGTTCAAATGGTTCAAATGGCTCTGAGCACTATGTGACTTAACATCTGAGGTCATCAGTCCCCTAGACCTTAGAACTACTGAAACCTAACTAACCTAAGGACATCACACACATCCATGCCCGAGGCACGATTCGAACCTGCGACCGTAGCGGTCACGCGGTTCCAGACTGAAGCGCCTAGAACCGCACGGCCACACAAGCCGTCGTTGGTACGTGGATAAAATCTAAATACAATATTTTATGGCATTCGCTTACATTGCTCTCCGCTGTCTCTCACATCGAATGGTTTGATTTCAGTACACTGGAGCGTTCTACAGGCACGGCCGTATACAGAATTCGATTTGACTGCGTTTTGCATACAGCTCTTTTGCACTTTGAACCAGCAAAAATTATTCGTTACATTTAAAGGAGGTCCTTTTATTTTCTATTACACTAACGACGCCATTTGTTGCAGAAAGGAAAGCGCAGAAGCATCCTAAAACCTCGTTAACGGCAGACACTCCCTTGATAATCGTTCGATTCAGGCTTCATTAATTTTGCATGAGCGTCAATTAAAAACTTCTGCTAACGGGTGCCGCCGCAGGAAGTGTTACCAGCTATCGAATCAGTTCGGCGAGAAACGAACGTATCCATTATTCTTTTATCCAGTGGTCCGCAGGGCGCAACTGGTTCATCAGCAAGGTGAAAGCCTGATTAATAGTTAATGAACTCGCGCGTGGAACCAGCCAGAGTTACGATGTCGACCGAGTACTTGTCAAACGTAAGGATGGTTATCTAGCGAACGCTATTGCTTTGTAGCACGAGCCATCCTGATCTACCTGATAAGTTGGAAGTCACGATTATCGTACGTTCTTATACGCTAACTTACAAGCTGTCCTGCCACATTAAAGTGCACACCGCCCATGATCGACGTTCACGTGCAATAAACACTCAT
This sequence comes from Schistocerca cancellata, assembly GCF_023864275.1. Classification (NCBI taxonomy): domain Eukaryota; kingdom Metazoa; phylum Arthropoda; class Insecta; order Orthoptera; family Acrididae; genus Schistocerca; species Schistocerca cancellata. The sequence continues at coordinate 183,370,005 of NC_064627.1, read as the reverse complement.
AGACAGCAGGTGGCAGCACTATCAGTGAAATTTGTATAAGCGTATTGGTTAGTACCGGGAAGGATGGAGGGAGGCAGGGCTGGAGGGAGGGAGGGAGGGAGGGAGGATGGGAGGGAGACAGGAAGGACGGGAGGGAGGCAGGTTGGGAGAGAGGGAGGGAGGGAGAGAGGGAGGCAGGGAGGGAGAGAGGGAGGCAGGGAGGGAGGCAGAGAGGGAGAGAGGGAGGGCGGGCTGGAGGGAGGGAGGGGGAGAGGGAAGGCTGGAGGGAGGGAGGGGTGGGAGGAGGGGACGCGGATACAGTGCAGTCGTTGTAATGCGAAAACGGAGCGACTTATCTGACGTCCAAAAGTGCATGCTTCAGGACAATGGTCGAAGCAACTCCAAAACAGCTAAGTCTGTAAATTGTTCGCGTGCCATTGTGATTGAAGTAAACTGTGCGTGGCAAGATGACGCTTTTCGAAAACAGGCGACGAGGCAACTATGGTATAGCATGGGCCATAGATTACAGGATTTAACGACAGCTGCGGAGATATGTACGGGAAAATGACGTGCAACTATTGAGCAACTGACCGGCGCCCAGATGAACCAAGAAGCTAACACCAGTGTTTTCTTACCGACAGTTCAGGAAATGTTGCTGCGTATGGGCCACCGCAGCAGATTCCTGGCTCATGCACCCAGGATGACTGGTGAAGGCTGAAATTTACACGGCAGTACCGCAAGAGAACAGCCACTGAGTGGCGATAGGTGACCATTTCAAATGAACCACGTTTAAACAGCCTGCAACAATCGTCGGAAGGGTTCGGGTCGCTGGAGGGAGAGTTTTGGTGTGGAGAGTGTTTTCACAGTATTCCCTGGGTGATCTTGTCATTCTGGATCAACACTAGTATGCATCTATCATTGGTGACCATGTCCACCTATATATGGGATTAATTTTTCCTCGGCATGATGGCATCTACCAGAAGGACAACGCAACGTCTCACGTAGCCCACTGATGGCATCTACCAGCAGGACAATGCAACGTCTCCCGTAGCCCACAAAGCACGTGCGTGGTTCGAAGAGCATCAACATGAACTTACTGTACTCTTCTGACCACCAGATTTTCAGGATTAATGCCCAGTCTTGAATCTGTGGGACAACCTCGATGGGACTGTTCGCGCCACAGATTCTCAGCCGTGAATCCTAGCGCAGCTGGCCACAGCAGTGGAATCGGCATGGCCCCACATCCAGTCGGTACCTTCCACCACCTCACTGACTCACTTCCTGCTTCTCACAGCGACCCATGCTGTTACAGGTGGTTATTAACGCTTTTGGACAGTGGTTGGACAGTGTTACTCAGTAAGCTGCGTTCTGGAGTGTAACAGTTGGAACTATGTGAACCACTGTTCCTCTTCCCCTCCCCCCTCTCGCCTCTTGCCAACTCCCAACTCCAGTTCTGTAATTTAAGTCGCGAACGGTCTGTGGGATGAACGATTGTTGGTGTACATGGTCCGTACGATTTCGAATATCTCTAACCTTTGCTTCGTGACCTTTTCATGACAGGAAGCAATATTTTGGTTGACTGTTCTAGGAAATCACGTTCATGGAATTGTGACAACATGACGCATTGTCTCTCTCTTTTAGCGTCTCTGTGGCGCTTTCGTGCTTAATAAATGAACCTGTGAAGAAACGCGCTGCTCTTCTTTAGATCTCCTCTATTTCCTCTATCAATCCTAACTAGTAAGAGTTCCACACTAACGAGTCATACTACAATCTATCTCGAAGACTGTACCGCGCAGGGTGGCCGTGGGGTCTAGGGCACCTTGCCACGGTTCCCGCGGCTCCCCCCGTCGGTGGTTCGAGTCCTCCCTCGGGCATGGGTGTGTGTGTTGTCCTTTGCCTAAGTTAGTTTAAGTTAGGTTAAGTAGTGTGTAAGCCTAGGGACTGAGGACCTCAGCAATTTGGACCCTACAGAACTTACCACAAATTTCCAAATTTTCGAAGACTGTTTTGTGAGTTACTTCCTTCGTGGGAGACAACACTTCCTGAGGATTCCTCAAGTGAATCTCAGTGAGGCATCTGTGTTTCCTACTATTTTGCGGATGTTCCTCTTCAAATACCTTCGTAGACTGACTTTCTCATACGTAACGGAGATGACTATTCCCACTGATTTGCATTCATGCAATACCGAGTCGTTCTACCAATTTATGCTCAACACGCTACATTTCTTTAAGTTGAGTACCAAACTGTCAATTCCTGCGCCGAGTGTCGATCCTCTGCAGGTATTTCTAGATTTTCTGTCGTTGCGACTTCTCTGTATATAATACCACCATCTCCGAAATGTCTAGTAGAGTTTTACACGTTATCTACAGGGCCATTAACGTATATTGTGAATAATAATGGTTCTACAATACTACCTTACTTATCGAACAATATATAAATATTGACTCGTGGTAAAAATGAATGCATTTATGTGTACAGAGCATCGTCAAGAGCTTCAATCACACTGAAGCTGGTTTCTCAGGTGCAGCTTGTATAAGCTTGAAACACGTATGTATTCAGTACAGCGATGGCGAGCCATGAGAGAATCTCTGACCAGAGAGTTATTTATCGTTGCTAATCTGCGCTTGACCGCGCGAGTGTGCAGTTCCCAGTTGCGAGTTAGCAGTTGCGTGTAGCGAGCCGGCAGGAACAGTTGTGGTACGTAGCGAGTCGCGAGAGCATGTAGTTCAGTTGCAAGTTGCACTCTGTCTGCAGTAGTCAGTCAGTACAGTAGTGTGTGAGGAGTCGGCGGGGGCGACATGGGTCTCTGGTCACGATTCAGGACGAGGTATATTGTTAAATAAGGTAATGAAGCAGCATTGCGCTCAGCTAATGATGTATTGTAATTGTAATTAACTTGTCCAAGAAATGCCCCAATAATAATTTTTTTATAAAGTAAATCTTCTAGAGAAAGGCAATCATTTCCATTTTAAAGAATTTTTCCTATGCATTTCCTCCAAGAATCAGAATTAAATATACGCCAGCATTGCACGGAGCTGTGCCGCAAAACAAGAGCAGATATTAAGGGAGTTTACTGATGTAAGAATTTTTTTTTTTTTTTTTTTTTTTTGTTGTTCACATTTTATAATCGCACAGGGCCGAGGGACAGCGCAGCTGCCCTTATAAAATTTATCAGGTTCATTTTAGCGTTAATCTTGTGGGGAAATAACCTTTGGCACGTTTTCATTATCATAGACTTTTCTTTTTATTCTTTGCTGGGAAATCACACTTGGCTCTATTCACATTAACATTTGTATTGTCTTGTAAGAATTTGCTGGGAGGTTACGTTTAACACGATTCCCATTAACATTTAAGTATTGTCCTTTTTCAATATTTTCTTGGGAGGTTACAAGCTATCGGAACGATGGAGAAATACATTGAAGTATGCGGAAATGTCCAGACGCGAAGAGTATCAGACCGAAATATAGTGGCACAGATAGCTGTGTCACCTGCGATATATCCTGTACGAATGTCGACTGAAGGAACATTGCGAGTTATTGTGTCGTTCACAAGTGGTAAAGAACATCCTGAGGCAATTGTATTCTACTGCCACGCAATTTAATGGTGCAATTGAATTGAATAAACCATCAGTTGAATTGCCGACCGGTGTGGCCGAGCGGTTCTAGGCGCTACAGTCTGGAACCGCTCGACCGCTACGGTCGCAGGTTCGAATCCTGCCTCGGGCATGGATGTGTGTGATGTCCTTAGGTTAGTTAGGTTTAAGTAGTTCTAAGTTATAGGGGACAGATGACCTCAGAAGTTAAGTCCCATAGTGCTCAGAGCCATTTGAACCATCAGTTGAATTCCTGTATATTTTTTATTTATTTTATTTTTATTTTTGAAAAAGCAATCATAAGAACGAAGAGCCAAGAAAAGGATTGTCATCTTATATTTTCATTTAAAAAGTTAGGAGCTGTTGGATCTTCCCTCCAGCATTCTGCAACGGTGTTGTAAACCGTCAAAATTCTAGTTCGTAGATTACATATTTACTCGCTTACTTTAATGTACTGTTATTGGATAACCCATTCAGAACACACACACACAATATATATATATATATATATATATAGAGAGAGAGAGAGAATGGTCAGAAAATGTGCGCTCGCATTCAAGCGGCCAGCCATGGGCGGTGTTGCCCAACGAGTGCTTTATCTCGCTAGCTGAAACTTGAATTTACGCGCGCGATCTGATTGGCTAACTTCAATGCTAAATAACTCGGAAACGGCGCAACGTATCGAATTTCTTTCGTAATATTTATGTCTCAGAACAACCTGCCCTGTAACATCCCTACAAGCATTTCACACATTTTCTCACCACCCTGTATAGATATAGATATATAGATGTAACTGATGGACGAGATAGAGAAGATCCAACGATGGCGCGTTCCGTCACCGGTTCGTTTAGCTGGTGAGACAGCCTTACGGAAATGCTAAGCAAACTCCACTGGCAGGCATTACAAGAGAGGCGTGATGCATCACGGAGAGATTTACTATTGAAATTTCGGGAGAGCACTTTTCAGGAGGAGTCGGACAATGTATTACTCCCCTCCATATACATCTCGCGTGTTGACCACGAGGAGAAAATTCGAGAAATTAGAGCTGATAAAGAGGCTTACATACTATCATTCTTCCCACGCAGTATTCGCGAGTGAAACAGGGGTCAGATAGTGGTATCGAAAGTACCCTCCGCCACACACTATTAGGGGGCTTGCGGAGTGCGTTATTATATACATATATACAATGCAAAATAGTGTTCACTTACACAAGTTCCAGTAGATGGCGGTTCGTTTTCTTGTGGTCCATGTGGTTTTCTTGCTCGACGTATATGTTACTGAATTCCACCACAGCAAACAGCGCCAGAGTAACTTATTTACATTATGTGCGGTGTGGAGGAATTCAACATACACATCGAGCAAGAAAACCACATGGACCACAAGAAAACGAGCCACCATCTACTGGAACACGTGTAAGTGAACACAACTATTTTATATCTTGTCCAGTGTGGAGCAAACGACATGATGCCGACCAAAACAGCTATGTAACGAAAAATATTAGCCATCTGCAGATGGGCGTGGTAGCCGGGAACCGGTTATGGCAGTAAAATAACATTCAAAAAATACCTGTGGCTGGCTGCGTCGTTCACCAACTATCATTAGCGGCCGCGGAGTTCACACGATCCAACATGGATAAGGTAACATATTTCATCTCTGCCTCGCACGAAATGTTCTTTGTAAAGATCTGATCGGCCACAGTGGCCTAGCGGTTCTAGGCGCCTCAGTCCGGAACCGCGTGACTGCTACGATCGCAGGTTCCAATCCTGCCTCGGGCATGGACGTGTGTGATGTCCTTAGGTTAGTTAGGTTTAAGTAGTTCTAAGTTGTAGGGGACTGATGACCTCAGATGTTAAGTCCGATAGTGCTGAGCCATTTGAACAATTTTTTTTAAATATCTCCCGCACAAAATTTCAAATCATTGACCCATTTCGTAGTACAGTCATGCCTTAAAAGAAGTCAATCAGAAAATCTGACTGTCGTCTCAAGTGGAGGTGACGTTCCACGCAGAAACAAGTCCGATGCGGGGAGAACAGGTGGGACAGGGCGCTTAGCGTCGCCGGTGTTTGCTGGCAGTAAAGCCGCGTGTGGTCCGCCGATGACCACATCAGCTGAACCAACTAATTTCCGGAGCAGGTGGCGGGCAGCGGGGGCAAGAGGCCAGCCCGCTGTGGGCAAACGCTCGTCACCAACACTCGACGCCGAAAGCGGGCCGGGCAGCTGTCGTGTCAACAGCCGGCTTTGACGACCTCCCTGGAGTTTGCCGTGCCGTCGCATTGAACCCGTCCATAGTGCTCCGCCGACAGCGCATTAATATCGCTGCCGCGCCGCGGTGGAACGTGCGCGGAAAACGGGACAAAGCTGGTGGATTGACAGCCGTGTATTGAGCTTCCAGCGACCTGCTCAGACGCACTCATTACAAAGCCAGCCAGCTCTTATAGCTACCCAGGGTCGTGCCTGTGGTTGCCATATACAGGGTGTTACAAAAAGGTACGGCCAAACTTTCAGGAAACATTCCTCACACGCAAAGACAGAAATATGTTACGTGGACATGTGTCTGTAAACGCTTACTTTCCATGTTAGAGCTCATTTTATTACTTCTCTTCAAATCACATTAATCATGGAATGGAAACACGCAGCAACAGAACGTACCTGCGTGAGCTCAAACACTTTGTTACAGGAAATGTTCAAAATGTCCTCCGTTAGCGAGGATACATGCATCCACCCTCCGTCGCATGGAATCCCTGATGCACTGATGCAGCCCTGGAGAATGGCGTATTGTACCACAGCCGTCCTCAATACGAGCTGTTGAGGAACTGACCGCCCAGATGAAATGAAGTGCAGTTCTCTACAATGTGAGAAGAAAAGGGCACATTGAGCAGAGATGACGAAAATGATAAGCTTCATATCTGCAGTCAATACCGTTCATTAAATCGCCACTGGGCGGTACAGAACGTCTATATGCCGTTTGAAAATAACACATCAAGTTCTTCTCTCTTAAATTTGTCTTCGGCATTTTGTCGTTCAACCAAGAGACGCCTCTATAGGTTGCAGTGTATAGTAAAAATTATAATTCGTTCTTCCGGTAAAATTAATTTACGTCTCGTTCATAAAATTCCGTATAAGAAAATTCAGAGCAACCACATTAGCTTTCGAGCTTCACTAATCATTTGGAAATATGTAATTGTTACTGTGAGGGACGATGGTCTTCGGCGCTTTACAACTTGTAACCCGATAGTGGACAGCGCGACCAGTCCTAAAAGACTGGACATTTTATCCCACGGCATCAGCCTTTTCTTGAAAAGAAAAAAATATAGCTTAAGTCATCACATTAAAAAACTATCTTAACATACAAGACAGCTTGTAAGTCGGATTTGTACAGATATTGGGAAGGTTTTTATAGGTAGCGCCATCGACAGTCCCGTGCCATTACAATACTGTGTATCCTCCGCCTAAAAGCGTGCGGTCGCTTTCTGAGGGAAGATGTAGATGTAGTTGTGGATGAAGATATGGAAACGTGCAAAAAACAATGTATCCACCATACGAAATTTGTCAATTTTCGGAGTAATTCGTTTCTGCCGGATGGCTGCATCGGCTCAATTGAGCTGTCTCGCTGTGAGTTTCCTAACAGTCGACCATTGATAAATCGACATGATCGCGGTGTGGGTGGAGGTTCTTTCAGGCACGCACATTCGAAGGTCATAAATCATTGCCATCCACCGGCATTGAGTGCTCCAGCCACGCAGCACCATCGTCGTCAGTGAAGTAACGGTTTTGCAAAGGTATTGAAAACGAACAGACGCATTGAGGCTGCCCTTTTTCCAAAAACAGTATTACTTACACACGGATTGATCTTTTCGTGTCTGTGTCAGTACATGTACTAGGTGATAATTCACCCATACACCCATGTCATGGATTTTTTACATCTTTGGAACGACTGTAACACATCCCTAGAAGTTACAAATGCTGTTCTCAAGCTCAAATGGCTAAAGAGCCAGACTAGATGTCTGCCCATACTACGCTCGAATCTCGTCAATTAATTTCCTAGACGCTAGTATCGCTAAAACTACCCATAATTCCTTGGAGAGGAATAATAATAATAATAATAATAATAATAATAATAATAATAATAATAACAGTGATAATTATAGAGGTACATTCATGATGAGGTATAATAAGGATACGTGAGAGAGTGGATATTTATTTATCGATATATTCGGTCGTATTTAAAAGGATATCTCAGTTAACTCATTAAACTTATAACATTCACCGTCATCAGCTAGTTTCAAATTTTTCTTGAATCATATGTACAACTGATCGTAGCGGTGTTCAATGTATCATTTTACATTCAAATTGAATGTACGCGTACATGCTGGCTATTTTGAAGTATTTTCCTTTCTTCCTTTTTCTTGTACAGATCAAAGTCAGTATTTTGTACCACAACCTTCTACACATAATAACAAAAGAAATTCTTCTGTGGAATAGTTTTCAAATTTAACTTCGCTATCTGTCTGACATTTTAAATTATTGGGTACGTTATCAAAAATTTTGGTGGCAGCAATGAGCTATCCTTTTCGTACAAAAGGCAACATTCATGTGAAGAAGTGAATGCCATTCTTTTCTTCCAGTATTGTAATTATGTACTAACCGTTGCTTTTGAACTGCAATGATTGTTTACAACAAACTTCACGAGGAAATAAATATTCTGTGAAGCAGTGGTCAAAATCCAGAAAGAAAGTTTCAATCTGCAGCTGACTGTGCGATGATATGAGTCTTACAGTTTTAATCTGCCAGGAAGTTTTAATAGTCAAAATGCCAAACCGCTTAAAGAGATGATAGTGCATAAGCACCACTTATTATTCTGACAGCACATTTTTTAACTTAAAGGTCAGTTACCCCAGAATGTTACTCCATATGACATTATTGAATGCAAGTACTCAAAATACGTGAACTTACTAACATGTCTCTCCCCAAGACCTACGAAGGTTCGAATAGCAAATGTGGCTGAACTGACAAGAGGCCCGCCCATCAGACCTGTTAATCACGAATTTTAATGAGTCTTGGGTATGTTGTAGAGCGACCTATCCCAAGTATCTGGCTAGCACCTTTCCAGGTAATGGGCCCTAGTTTCCGAGAAAATCGACGTTGAAGTTTTATGCATACCTTCTACATCTGTAACGTTAGTCATAACTCAAATTAGCGAATGTATCTCAGGGGCCAAGAGCCGCGGCTATCACGCTAGCTTTCAGTTTCATCTTACAGAATATCATTAAGTAGTATATGTTAGGTAAAATTATTCACAAATTATCCCATCCATGTGTACTCCACTCTGCCAATTCAGTGATGTTTATTTTTACAGGCAGATTAAAATATTCACGAAAAAATATTCGAAATGCACACACCTTGCCAAAGTCTAACACGGAAATCGTTTCGACGGATTAGTACATTAAAGTATATTCTTCAATTGTTCATCAGTTCAGCGCAACTGCTTTGAACGGAATAATCAAATACGCGTGGTATGCATCGAAGGTAATCTACTAAAGAAAAGTATTCGTGGAATTTGAACGAATGTATTTTCAGATCTCGCTTGTGAAAAATCTGTGTACCTGCGTGGTATTCTACAAATTTGTGTTTCGGTTGCTCCTGCGACAAATACCAGCCGGAATTTTGCTCTAGCAGAGCAGGCGGATGGCGGGTACGACGATTCTATCATATATTTTGAAACAAACGGAATACACATAAAAGTTTACCGTAGTGAATGATTTATTAATGAAATTACTACGTCGAAAATATTTTTGAATAATTTTGCATGACGTATACACTAAATAGCCATAGTCTTATGACCACCTGCTTAACAGCATAATTGTGTGTCCACCTCTGAAACGAAATACATCACTCATTACGCGTATCACGCATCCTACAGTTTGATGTTAGGTTTGTGGAGGTTCAAATGGCTCTGAGCACTATGGGACTCAACATCTTAGGTCATAAGTCCCCTAGAACTTAGAACTACTTAAACCTAACTAACCTAAGGACATCACACACACCCATGCCCGAGGCAGGATTCGAACCTGCGACCGTAGCAGTCCCGCGGTTCCGGACTGCAGCGCCAGAACCGCACGGCCACCGCGGCCGGCGTTTGTGGAGGCATGTGGCATTAGATGTCTACGCACAGGTCATGTAATTCGCGTAAATAATGGGCCACTGATTTGCATACGCGGTGATGGCGCCCGATAGCGACACAGACAGTTTCCACAGGATTTGCATCAGGCGAATTTGGTTTCCGAGACATCAACGTGAGTTCGCTACAATGCTCCACAAACGACTGTGGCACGGTTCTGGCTCCGAGACGCGGACAGTTATACTACTGAAAGATGACATAGCAGTCGGGGAAGACATCAAACATGAAGGGATGCAGGTGGTTCGCAGCTGTCAGCGTGACTTCGATTAATATGACAGGTCCCACGCAAGTGCAGAAGAATGTCTCCCACAGTATAATACTACTCTTGCCACACTGCGTTAATGGCACGCTGCACGTTTCGTGCAGCCTTTCACCATGATGACGGTGTTTGTGAGATGACCATCGACCTAGTGTAGCAAAAATGTGACTCATCGGAAGAGCCTACACGTTTCCATTGATCGACCGTCGAATCGGCCCCGTGCAAACTGCAATTGTAATTGACAATGTCGCTGGATCAACATGTGAACACCTTGACAGTGTACGATGGACGGTAGCCGGCCGCGGTGGTCTAGCGGTTCTAGGCGCTCAGTCCGGAACCGCGCGACTGCTACGGTCGCAGGTTCGAATCTTGCCTCGGGCATGGATGTGTGTGATGTCGTTAGGTTAGTTAGGTTTAATTAGTTCTAAGTTCTAGGGGACTGATGACCACAGATGTTAAGTCCCATAGTGCTCAGAGCCATTTGAACCATTTGATGGACGGTATGCTTCGAAACTCTTGTGCGTGCACCAGCATTGTGTTCTTTCGGCATAGGTGCCACGGATCACCATCTATCCTATTTTGCAAGCAGACAAGCCTCCAAACCCCCCGTTCTGTGAAGAGTCATGGACGTCCAACCATTTAGCGTCTAGTGGTAGTTCCACTGTCATTCTACCTCTTTCCGTAGATTCTCACAACAATGGCATATGAACAGTCGATCAGATTTGCCGTTTTGGAGGTACTCATTCATAGGCTTTGTGTAATAATAATCTGTCTTTAGACGAAGTCGCTTACCTTAGCGGATATCGCTAGCGTGAGCCCCATCACTCACTGCTGTACTTACATACATTTCATAGCGCGTCACGTGCCCACAACGTCACCAGACGGCATCCAACGTGGCGGCGGGCAGTAGTCATAATGTTAAGGCTCACCAGTGTACTCTTTAATATTATCCTTTATGGTAAAGTTGACCCTATATCATCATCGAGGAAGCCATTAGCGTTGAACGCTGCGGTACGTCCACTAGGTCGCAGCATTACTAGCTTCACGGGGGGAGCATGTCCTCATCAACCTTCCAACTTCAATTCCCTCGGAAAGTAGGGGCAGTCACATGAAAATGAGTTAGCGAAGTCCCTAGCACTCCGTCATGGGTCAACAATGAGTTTAATATATCTGGACGTATCAGATATTAAGCTGATAACATCAGATGCTATACTAGAACAGGTTCCTCTATAACATTCCTAAGACTCATCAAAATCCGTGATAATGAGGTTTGATGGTCCTCTACACGTTGTTTTATGAGTTCTAAAATGTGTTTTCTTCTTCTTCTTCTTCTTCAGTGTGTGTCATTGTTATCATTTGGGTTCTGTCGCTAGACCTGCAGACCTTAATATGTTGTCCTTTTAAGTAGGCTATTTAGGTTTTTATGTTGGTAACGCCACGTAGTGGATGAAAATCACTGACTGTGCTGTGTGCAGTCTGTGGCTGCTTGGCATTGTTGGAATATTCGCTATTGCAGTGTTCGGAAATTGGATGTGAACAGTGCGTAGCGTTGTGCAGTTGGAGGTGAGCCGCCAGGAGTGGTGGATGTGGGGAGTGAAATGGCGAAGTTTTGAGAGTGGATGATCTGGACGTGTGTCCATCAGAGAGAGTAAATTTGTAAGACTGGATGTCATGAACTGATATATATATATATATATATATATATATATATATATATATATATATATATATATATATATATATGACTTTTGAACACTATTAAGGTAAATACATTGTTTGTTCTCTATCAAAACCTTACATTTGCTAACTATGCCTATCAGTAGTTAGTGCGTTCAGTAGCTACAATATTTTATTAAGCTGGCAGTATTGGCGCTCGCTGTGTTGCAGTAGTTCGAGTACCGAAGTTTTTTATGAGGTAAGTAATTCATGAAAGGGATAGGTTATTGTTAGTCAGGGCCGCCGGCCGGGTTGGCCGAGCCGTTCTAGGCGCTACAATCTGGAACCGCGCACCGTTACGGTTGCAGGTTCGAATCCTGCCTCGGGCATGGCTGTGTGTGATGACCTTAGGTTAAGTTAGGTTTAAGGAGTTCTAAGTTCTAGGGGACTGATGACCTCAGAAGTTAAGTCCTACAGTGCTCAGAGCCATTTGAACCATTTAGTCAGGGCCATTCTTTTGTAGGGATTATTGAAAGTCAGATAGCGTTGCGCTAAAAATATTGGGTGACAGTTTAGTGATAATCAGAGTAAGTAAAGAGAGAAACGTTCAGTTTTGCTCAGCTGTTTGAAAATCAAATAACGTAAGAGGTTTACTAGAAGAGTCATTTTTAATTTTTCTAAGGGGATGTTACATCCTTTTAAAATTGAGGTCGTACGAAAATGAACAGTTTGGTGACACTGGGTGTATGCTTGCCTTGTAAGTTTGGCTCGTAACCTCGCGTATCTTGTGTCGGGATATGGGCTCGTTTGCAGTAGGAGAAATCTCCACACGGGCAGTGTGAGCGTGTCTGGAGCAACGCTTACACTATCACAATGGAAGCAGAAGCATGTGGAGGCTCTAAGGAAAACGAACGTTCCCAAATTACATCGTCATACAAAAGCAGCACCTGGCTTGATAATATAGGATGTCAGCAGGTGTACAACACAGTCTCCTCTGGTTCGCGTAGCCGGCGCTGTGGAAATTAGGTTTAAACTTCTGCCTTCTTAAGGCCGGTGGCTGTGCCGTGTTTTCGAGGTAGTCATGACATATTTCAACAAGATAACGGCAGACTACATGGTATCCGTGCTCTCCTGATACAGCTAGATACACATCCTGTTCGACTGTTGCCCTCTGCAGCACGCTCTCCAGATGTCTCACCCGTTGAAAACATTTCTTGATGGGTTGCCAAGATACTGATACGCCATCCCTCACCATAACTACGATAGATGGACTCCGGAGTAGAGTTGAAATGGTAAGGAGACTGGACCTACTCGTTATTACCGATTCCGTCTAAATTATTAGTACCGCTATACACAGGGCTTGGCCAAAAATGAAACTGACAGAAGTGCGAGCTCCATGTAGCCAAGCATTTAAAAAGAAAGTCGCGAGGTACGAGTAGGACGCACTCTGAGAGTTCCGTAAACAGTTAGATATACAGACAGTTCATTCATCCTGGGAATAAAGAGCTCAGCTATGTTTGCCTGTTACTGACATTGATACCGGCGCCACAATTAACGCACAGCAGTACGTAGACACTTCGCAAAGACTGAAGCGCGACGTCAAGTCCAAACCCGTGCGAATGTTAAAGCAAAAGATCATTCTATTGCAGGATAATGCCCGCCTGTATGTTGCCAAGGCTGTTCCGACTACGCTCAGAATTTCTCTGGGAGACCCTTGCACATTCTTCATAGAGCCCTGATCTCTCCCCATGGGATTTCCATATTTTATCAGTCCTGAAGAAAGACATTCATGGCCTTCAGTTTGATTCGGACGAATGGTATGCAACCGCAAACATATTTCAATTTCTTTGATCACTGTGGAATAGATATGTTAACAGTTACGGTGATTGCACTTCGTCTTCAGGCCACAAGTGGCCCATGGGGACCATCCGACCGCCGTGTCATCCTCAGATGAGGATGCTGATAGGAGGTGCGTGTGGTCAGCATACCGCTCTCCCAGTCGTTATGATGGTTTCTTTGACCGGAGCCGCTACTATTCGGTCGAGTAGCTACTCAATTGGCATCACGAGGCTGAGTGAACCCCGAAAAATGGCAACAGCGCATGTCGGCCTGGGTGGTCACCTATCCAAGTGCCCACCACGCCCGACAGAGCTTAACGTCGGTGATCTGACGGGAACCGGTGTATCCACTGCGGCAGGGCCGTTGCCTGCTATGGTGATTGATTTTCAAATAATAAACAATTTACTTATTTTTTTCTGTGCATCTCATTTTCATTTGATTGCCCTTATAGAATGGACAGGACAAGGACTGGTAAGATGGGAGAAACAGGGAGAGAGATACCCACGCAAGAGACCATAGAAAAGGCAGAATTAAGATGGCGTGAGCATCTTAAAACAATGAGACTTCGAAGGATGCCGAGACAGCCCTTTGTTATTACGCCAGGAGGCAACAGATCTAGAGAGACGAATGGGTCGACGGAGTCAAGGGGTGAAAGATGAAGAGAGGAGATGATTGCGACAGAGTGGAGGGATGAGCAGAAGTTCTGAACAAACCCAGCCAGGGGCTACAAACTGCAGAATATGATGGTTATGACGAAGGTTCTTTATACTGCACTGAGGTGTCAAAAGTCATGGGATACCTTCTAATACCGTGTCGGACATCCTTCTTCCCGACGCAGTGCAGAAAATCAACGTGGCATTGACTTAACAAGTCGTTGGAAGTTCCTTGCAGAAATATTGAGCCACGCTGCCTATCTAGCCGGTTTATCTTTGCGAAACTTTACCCGTACAGATTTTTTGCACAAACTGACCTCTCGATTATGTATTATAAATGTACGAGGGGATTCATGTCAGGTGATATGGTGACCAAATAGTTTGCCCGAAATGTCCAGAATCTCATTAAAACAAATCGTGAACAGCTGTGGCCCAGTGACATGTTTGGGAACATTAAGTAAGTGAATGGCTGCAAATGGTCTCCAAGTTGCCGAACATAACAGTTTCCCCGTCAACGACCGTTTCAGTTGGACCGGAGTATCAAGTCCATTCCATGTAAACATAGCCCACACCATAATGGAGCCACCACCAGCTTGCACAGTGCCTTTATGACAACTTGGGTCCATGGCTTCGTGGGGTTTGTGGCATACTCGAAAACTACCATCAGCTCTTACCAAGTGGAATCAGGACTCATATGACCGGGTCACAGTTTTCAAATCATCTAGGGTCCAACCGATATGGTCAAAAGACCAGAAGGGGCGCTGCAGGTGCCGTCGTACTGTTAGCCGACGCACTCACGTCGGTCGTCTGCTGCAACATCCCATTAACGCCAAAATTGGTCGCACTGTCCTAACAGATACGTTCGTCGTACGTCCAGCAGTGATTTATGCTGTTATTTCAAGAAGTTTTGCATGTCTGTTATCACAGACAACTCTATGTAAACGCTGCTTCTCTCGGTCGTTAAACGAATGCCATCGACCACTGCGTTGACCGACGTAAGAGATAATGCCTGAAATTTGGCATTCTCGTTACACTCCTGACACTGCGTATCTCGGCATTTTCAGTTCTCTGCAGCAATCCACATATGTGCGTATGGCTATCCGATGACTTTTGTTACGTAAGTACACGGGGTGGTCGAAAATTCAGGTTACAAACTTCTAGGACATGTACAGGGTAGTGAGTATAGAACATTTTGAATAGGAACCCATGTCCGGAATCGTATCGTTTCCGTTCTACGACGGTTTCAAGTCAGGTGTGTACCTCGTCAACATCTGCTTAGGGCAAGAGAAACGTCTTAGAGTTCCCTGTCCTGGTATGAAACAGGATAGACGCGATGGCGTGTACTACGTCAAACGATCCCCAGATGTCACTTATTGTCCACTTTGCTGTGAGATGTAGCACCGCCTCACTTTTCACTGACTGTCCGGAGACATCTCAACAGACGGTATGGTGAAAGATGGATAGGACGGGGTGATCCAACCGCGTGGCCGCCACGATGGCTGGATTTAACCCCTATGGACTACTTCTTGTGAGGTCGTATGAAGAGCCTAATTTATGAGACACCTGTAGAGACAGAAGAAGATCTGCTGGCACGAGTTCTGGCCGCTGCACAAGGCATTGAAGAGACACCGGGTGGGATGGATAGAGTGTACCAGAACATGCTTCGGAGGCACAATGTGTGTAACAACGATGGTGGTCACCACATCGAGCCGCTGTTGTAATGCGTCGGTACGTTGCGGCTGGTGCCGTAGATGTTGGGTTCTTGTTGTTGTCGACTAATGTAAACCATGAGGTGTAAGTTGTAATGCAAATGCGTAAGTAATAACGAAACGATTCAGTATTCTTTTCAAATGGATTGCAACAATTGTACTGGGTCACGCCTCACGTGGGTGTGGATGAGATAACCATCTGCATGGAAACTGTCGTAGAACGGAAACTTTTCTAGACATGGGTTCCTCTTCAAAATGGTATTTACTCACTACCCTCTAGGTCCGCCCCAGTAGCTGAGTGGTCAGCGTGACAGACTGTCAATCCTAAGGGCCCGGGTTCGATTCCCGGCTGGGTCGGAAATTTTCTCCGCTCAGGGACTGGGTGTTGTGTTGTCCTAATCATCATCATTTCATCCCCATCGACGCGCAGGTCGCCGAAGTGGCGTCAAATCGAAAGAGCTGCACTAGGCGAACGGTCTACCCGACGGGAGGCCTTAGCCACACGACATTTCCATTTTTTTTACTACCCTCTACATGTCCTGGAAGCCTGTAACGGGAATTTATGGCCACCCTGCATATCGCTTATGTACAGTGAGTAAAATTGCATTACTTTCTATCCTTGTGATGCTTCTTCGCGTTTTTAGTTACCAGTGTGTCGTTCCTATTGATTTTAGCATTAATTTCTATAGTGAAACAACACCTAGATGTTCTGTGTTAGGCTGTGTTGTTCGTGGACCGCCACCCCCCCCCCCACCCCACCCCAGCTGCCTCTTCCCTAACGTCCACCCCTCGCGCTGCAGCCCCTCGCAACACAGCCTCCAGGACACTGGAGAGAAACTTGGCCATCTGCCCGGCCTCTTTGGCGCGGCGGCAAGTGGATACCTCCCGTGCGGCATCGCTGAGTGGCCGACAGGGGCGAAGCCCGTGGGTCTCGCTCTCCACGGCCCAGTCTGGAACCCAGAGCAAACTGCCGATCTGCTAATTAAAAGTTATCTCGCGCCTACAGCACCGCTGCCGCCAGGATGCCGGGCACAGAATTCCTCATCGCGGCGCTGATCCTGTGCCGAGGCAGAAGTATAGAGAACACAGAAATGCGAGGGGCTCGAGCGTGGATGAGCACGGTCGAGGAGAAGGCAAGCGGCAGACACAGACAGTAGAGCTGTCAGGGCCTGGCATGTCGGCCCCTTATCTTAATTGGCCGAAAGTCGTCGGAAACTTTCGGGGAAGACTCGTGGGCTCTTTTGCGGAAATGCTGGGAGGCGCCGTTCCCTTTCTGTGTACAAAAGCGTTGTCTGTATCTAGATACCACCGGCGTGAGACGGAAGTTCCAAAGTGAACACTGTGTCTGTTAAATTCCTTGCGTACTGGTTGGTTATAATTAAAATGCAGCTATTCACAGAAGTCCACTCTAGGAAGAAATTATCGTGAGGGAGCGAAACTTGGTGGAATTGTGTTAATGTGGAACCGACTCACGCTAAAAAAAAAAAAAAAAAAAAAATTAGTTCCAATTTCGGCCACCAGTTGCAAATCTGGAGCTGTGAATGTAAGAAAGACGTGTGCGAATGTTCCTGTGTGTAATGGATTGGAAAGAGGATGCGGGCGGAAGAGGTCGAACATGTGGGATAGGCATAATGTTGCCTTCATTATTATCCACCGCTTCCACAATTTGTTCAATATGAACAATGGAGACGTCGACGAGGTGCTGTAGAGCGTCAGAGTTGCGCCTGGTGGCAGAAATTGGAAGTAATTTTTTTTTCCATCGCAGATCGGTTCCGTATTAACGCATTAGAATATCTGCTTCGTTTCGCTGCCATAAGATAATTACAGCGCAGGCTGGATCTTCGTGAGTAGCTGCATTTTAATTATAAATACCAGGTAGTTTTCGGCTAACTTGGAAACATCAGTAGTGGAGGCATGTGAAGTTAGCGTAACAAACTGAAACGTCCCCTTAGAACAATTTATACACGACTGTGCTTAACCTGACACACAATATTTTTAGCGCAACGCAATCTGACTATCAAAGATCCCTGCAAAAGAATGGCCCTGAGTAACATTAAACTATACCTTTCACAAATAACTTACCTCACAAAAATCTTCATTACTCGAACTACTGCAATACAGCGAACGCCACTACTGCCAGCTAAATAAAATGTTCAAACTACTGAAGGCACTAACTACTGATAGGGATAGTTAGCAAATGAAAGATTTTAATAGAGAACAAACAATGTATTTACCTTAATATTCCTATTTGACATCCAGTATTACAAATTATCAAAACTCCGCCATCTTTCTCCCCACATCCACCACTGCTGGCGGCTCACCTCCAACTGCGCAACGCTACGCGCTGTTCACATCCAGCTGCTGCTCTACAATGGCAGACAACAATGCAAACTAACCACAGACTGCACACAGCACAGCCAG
The DNA here is from genome assembly GCF_023864275.1 of Schistocerca cancellata. NCBI lineage: Eukaryota > Metazoa > Arthropoda > Insecta > Orthoptera > Acrididae > Schistocerca > Schistocerca cancellata. The sequence goes on along the minus strand of NC_064627.1, from coordinate 183,351,719 downwards.
TGATTTTCATACAGAGAGCGCTACGTGGCGGCGGCGTTACCAATATAAGAACCTAAACAGCCTACTTACATAAAGAAAACATAAAAAGCCTATTTACATAGAGAAAACATAAACAGCCTACTTACATAGAGAAAACATAAACATCCTACTTACATAGCCCCCATGCTCCCCACAAAAAATTTTTACAAATGGTGTTGGGCACTGGCCAATACAGATTTGAAAAAAAATTTTCACAATTACAGTAACAAAGATATCAAATGCACACACTGATTAATACAATGTTGGTCAAAAGCTAAAATTTTCTCACAGTCCATAAAGACAGTCCTGATCATCATAATAGTAATTACAGTTTTTTTTCACAAAGTCTCATTAGTAAAAGAAATTGCACCCAGAAGTAGTGGATTTCCATGCAGTCTTGAAGAAGTAGTATTGTCCTTCCAACGGTAAGACAGTGCTGACTCTTGACATGCTGACAGATAATGGGCCACAACAGAGCGAACCTACAGCAGAGTCATTCGACGTTTTGAAGAAGGATCATACATCATCATATATGTGCTATAGCAGACAACCTAAAATTTAACACAAGAGGCGTTCACAATCGTTTCCTTCTGCAGCAACAAGTATGTAAAGCCCTGAATCAATTCCGTGATGGCTCTCTGAAGAGCATCATTTTCGGCTGCATGAATCTCCCTGGAAACTGTAATACGAGGATCCTACAGCGTTGCAGGTACATCTTTGATGACCCTTTTTCTTAGGTTACTCCATAAGAAATATTCACACAGGTTGAGACCGTAACTAAAAGGGGGCAATTTCCACTCCATGTCTAATGAATGCTAAGGTGTCCAGGACGACAACTATCCGATATCTGACTGTCGTCTGAAGAAAATGGAAGAGGTCCGCAGTACAGTGTAGACGCTCTGCATTCTGCATGAACCAGTAGTTTTAAAGCTTTTGGTGGCGTAGTGCAGTCGTTACAAATTCATCTTTCAGAACTTGTCTGTGTTTGCCTGCTGTGACAGGTTCGTCAGTAAAAATAGGACCAATAATGCGCATCAAACAGTGACTGTTTGTGGATTAAGTAGAGGAATAGCTTGAACGTAGGGGTTCACAGTACCGCTGTCCCAGTGTTAGTGCTTAACATTGTGAAATGTGAATTGAGACAACAGTGAGTGAGCTACAGAATTTTCAGAGCTACAATGCACCAATATCACGAGGAGAATCATTTACGGCATATCACAGAACTACAGCAGACAAACAATTTCTAACACATATTCTGCCCTCCCCTGTGTATGTCTTTATTTATTACATCGTTCCGGCTACTGCCATCAAGATATCTTTAATTATGATTACTGTAACATGTGAATGAGAGGCGTTTACTATACAATACGCATACATAATATGGAAAATAACAATATAAAACTTTATAAAAATTTCACTCGCCAGAACACAGAACTTGCAAAGGAATGTTCAGTGTTATCATTAGTTAATTTTGTATCTAAGTGGGTCTCGGCAATTGACTTGGCTCAAAATTTTATTAAAGATGCAAATAGTAAGCCGAGAGGTGTCGCTAGGACGGGGGATGTTGCTTTCATTGTATTTTCATTTTTCCTTCAGAGTTGACCCACTCTTAAAATCGATGAAGTGGCAGAAATCGGTTAAGTGGGATAGGTCTGTTCCATTGAACCTAACTAGATACATGTTTTAAGGTGAAACTAGAATTTTCAATAATTAACTGCAAATTTTAGGTGGGTTTCACTAATATGGCAGCTATGGAAAGAAGTATAATAAATCAGTACCATAGCAGATTTATTCTCGTGACAATTAAAACCATGAGATATTTAACACAAGTTTTCGAACATAACATTTTTAGATGGCTTGTCATACCACACACCACCGTTTTCTACATTCTATGAAGTTTCCTGGGCCATATACGTCCCACTACATACAAATTATACAGGGTGGTCCATTGATCGTGACCGGGCCAAATATCTCACGAAATAAGCGTCAAACGAAAAAGCCACAAAGAACGAAACTTGTCTAGCTTGAAGGGGGAAACCAGATGGCGCTATGGTTGGCCCGCTAGATGGCGCTGCCATTGGTCAAATGGATATCAACTGCGTTTTTTTTTAAATAGGAACCCCCATTTCTTGTTACATATTCGTGTAGTATATAAAAAATATGAATGTTTTGTTGGACCACTTTTTTCGCTTTGTGATAGATGGCGCTGTAATAGTCGCAAACATATGGCTCACAATTTTAGACGAACAGTGGGTAACAGGTAAGTTTTTTTAAATTAAAATACAGAACGTAGGTACGTTTGAACATTTTATTTCGGTTGTTCCAATGTGATACATGTACCTTTCCGAACTTACCATTTCTGAGAACGCATGCTGTTACAGCGTGATCACGATGGCAAATATCCTTCAACTTTCCCCACAGAAAGAAATCCGGGGACGTCAGATCCGGTGAACGTGCGTGCGGGCCATGGTACGGTGCTTCGACGACCAATCCACCTGTCATGAAATATGCTATTCAATGCCTCTTCAACCGCACGCGAGCTATGTGCCGGACATCCATCATGTTGGAAGTACATCGTCGTTCTGTCATGTAGTGAAACATCTTGTAGTAACATCGGTAGAACATTACGTTGGAAATCAGCTTGGAGCTATTGACGCAGAAACAAATTTAAAGTAAGCATTCGCTATTGGCCAATTACGAATTTTAAATCATTGTCAAGCAATAGTCAGATTACCTCTATGTAGCATGTCGGAATAGATGTAGCATGTGAATCAGCTCAGCAACTCACATGCGGAATCGCTTGTAGACACTGAACCCAACAGTGAGAAACCATTTCAACACCATTATCAAACTTATTCTCGTGGTACGCTGACGAGAATAAGTTTGATGGTGGTGAAGAAATGGTGTGGATTCTCAGTCATCACTTTAGTATTTACAAACGCCTCCAGATGTGTGATGGTGAATCGACTTGCAAGCGACATGTGCTAAGACATGTTACGTATAGTTTATCTGAATGTTCCTTGATAACGATTAAGAAACCGAAAGTGGCCAGTAACAAACAAAATTTAAAATTTTACATACCGTAACGGACAATGCTTCTTTTTGAAAATATATGGAGGCTCTGGACGAATGTGGAAGTACAATTATCAAATTAAAAATAATTCCAATCCTCTCGCATCGACCAATGTTTTCTGGGTATATGGGAAAGACCGGAACGTAATCCCCTCTGAAATACTACCAGTTAACAACATCTCTCTCCTAATGCAAATTTCCTGGGATTTGCCTCAGAAGAACGAACCGCAACAAATTCTACAACGCGCCGGGTGCACCCGTAATTTGAGTTGAAATCAAAAGTAGAGTCGTCCTCAGACCAAAGGCTAGTTTCAACACCATAGTGCTTTGCTATACGTGGTAGTATTGGAGGTCAGATGTCTCTACCTTCCTCTGACCTTTGACTTGATCAACCCAGCAAGATATAATTGGACGTAAAGTTTAAAATTATTTGTGAAACAAGGCGCAAAATTTTAATTTTCTTACTAACATTATTTAATAGGTCCTTAAATTTTGCACGAGCAGTATGCTCATAAAGGGATTTTGATTTCGTCTACGTCAGCACGGCAATAGATCGTTTTACCGAAAATCGGGGTGGGCTCTCCACAAAGCCTGTCGCCAATTTGGAACCCATTTCCTGTCTCGTTTGAAGATAAATGAGCGTCGCTGATTACAGAATATTGCTGGGAAATTGGGTAGGAAATCGTCATTAGCATCTTATCGTTTGTCCGTAACCCAAGTAAAGCTGAAGCTAATCGACAGAGGCTACAAATTATACAGCAAATTTGAATTTGCAAATTGATCTACTTAACCGCCACACTTTATATGCTTAGATAACAATCTAATAACTCTGTACTGACTGTTCCGCGAAGAGAGTCACGTTCTGGTAAATAACTCAGTTGCAGTAGCAAGAAAGGACTTAGAACGATACACAACACGGATTTAATTAGTCTGGTTTTTGCTCGTGTTCATTACGCTTAAATAGTTTTTTTAGCACATTTTACACTGGGGTGGCAAAAGTGATGGGCTATTTCCTGCCGGCTGGAGTGGCCGACCGGTTCTAGGCGCTACAGTCTGGAACTGCGCGACCGCTACGGTCGCAGGTTCGAATCCTGCCTCGGGCATGGATGTGGGTGATGTCCTTAGGTTAGTTAGGTTTAAGTAGTTCTAAGTTCTAGGGGACTGATAGCCTCAGAAGTTAAGTCCCATAGTGCTCAGAGCCATTTGAGCCATTTGAACCATTTTTGGCTGTTTCCTCATATCGTGTCAGACCTATTGCCCAGTGTAGTGCTGCAGCACGACGTGGCAGGGACTCAACAAGTCATCGGAAGTCCCTCGCAGAGATACCGAGGCATGCTGTCTCTCTAGCCGTCCTCAGTTGCGAAAGTATTGCCGGTGCAAGATTTTGTGCACAAACTGACATCTCGACTATCTCCCATAAATGTACGATGGGATGAAGGATGGGCGATATGGGTGACCAAATCATTCGCTTGAACTGTTCAGAATGTTCTTCAAACCGATCGCGAACAATTGTGCCCCGTAACATAACGCTTTGTCACCCATAAAAATTCCATCGTTGTTTGTGAACATGAACTCATGAATGGCTGCAAAAGTTCTTCAAGTAGCCGAACAGCCAATGATCGGTTCAGCTGGACAAGAGGGTCCACTCTATTCCATGTGAACACAGACCAAGCCATCGTGGAGCCACCACCAACTTGCACAGTACCCTGTTGACGACCTGGGTCCATGGATTCGTGGAGTCTGCACCACACTCGAACCCTAACATCTGCTGTTGCCGATTGAAATAGGGACTCATCTGCCCAGGCCACCGTTTGCCAGTCGTCTAGGATCCAATCAATATGGTCAGAAGCCCAGGAGAGGCGTTGTAGGCGATATCGTGCTGTTATCAAAGGGACTCGCGTTTGTCGTCTACTTGTCAACCAATTAGCTCCTCAATTGGCCTCACAACGACGGAGTGCATCACTCTTGTCAACAGCACTCTGCAGACCTGGCTGCGATCCATTCAACTGCTAGCCGAGACCGACAGCGCGTAACTTCGGTGATTTGACGGTAACAGATGTTACCATTGTGGCAATGCCGCTGGCAACATTCTAAATGATGAAACTTCCTGGCAGATTAAAACTGAGTGCCGGATCGAGACTCGAACTCGGGACCTTTGCCTTTCGCGGGAAGTGCTCTACCAACTGAGCTACCCAAGCACGAGTCACGCCCCGTCCTCACAGCTTTACTTCTGCCAGTACCTCGTCTCCTACCTTCCAAACTTTACAGAAGCTCTCCTGCGAACCTTGCAAAACTAGCACTCCTGAAAGAAAAGATATCGCGGAGACATGGCTTAGCCACAGTCTTGGGGATGTTTCCAGAATGAGTTTTTCACGATGCAGCGGAGTGTGCGCTGATATGTGAGGGCGGGGCGTGACTCGTGCTTGGGTAGCTCAATTGGCAGAGCACTTCCCCCCAAAGGCAAAGGTCCCGAGTTCGAGTCTCGGTCCGGCACACAGTTTTAATCTGCCAGGAAGTTTCATATCAGCACACACTTCGCTGCAGAGTGAAAATCTCTAAATGATTTTATTCAAAAATTAATTACATTATTATTCTCCAGCAAGCTATCAGCGGAGGCCACACGTCCCTTGTAGCAAAATATTTCTGTAAAACTTTCGAAATTTTGTCAGTGAATATGAGGTTCATCCTGCATAAAAAGTTAATATATTAATTTTAAGAGATTCCTTGAGGAACGTAGAAGTATCTCCTTGACAGAAAATTCTGTAATTGTTTCTCAAGCAGAAGCTTCTTTGAATTCCACAGAAACAATATTGGGCCTAAGATTGTGTCTTGCGGGACCTCACAATTCCGCTTTCTACCATCCTGATTAAGGAAGATCACAGTTACGGTGCATCAAACCTATACAATTCATGACCTGTTTCTTCAATATATTCGAGGCCAATTACACTTGTCGTTAATCGATTCATCTAACATTCCACCTGACGATATCGACGTCTGATATTCCTCTCTTATTCCCTCTCTTTCCTCTGATTCTTATGTTCGCTCCCCACATCTTTTTCGGTCTTATCGCTCCCTCCACCCCTGTTCATTAGACCCTCCTCGTCCCCGTGTGTCACTTTCTCTCTCTCTCTCTCTCTCTCTCTCTCTCTCGCACGCACGCACGCACGCACGCACAAACACACACACACACACACACACACACACACACACACACTCAGACGCGCGCACACGCATGTGCACTCACCGCGAATTTCCCTGAGCTCGGAAACGGACGTGTGCAGCGGTCTGAAAGCGGATTTCCGGTGAAACGCATGAGCCACGGTTCGCAGCCTTAATCCGGGCCGAGTGCGGTGCGGAACTGCGGCTAACGGTTTGCGGCCTGCACCTTGGCCACTCAGGTGGAGACAGCGTCGGGGCATTAAGTGCTCCCTTGCGCTCACCTGCAACACTACGCAACCCGAAATCCGATTTACATGCATTCTCAGCCGGTCGCGTCGAAGCACCGAGCATCGCATGACACAGTACCATTCATGTGGACTGAATACTAGCCTTTCGCTAACTTTCTGGTTGAAGTTGCGGTGTTTCGTCGTGCATGAAATGCTGCATTATGCTGAAAGCTGGAGTGACAAATTCACTCCGACGCCACCGAAGGAATTTATGGCAATATACAGGGTGTTACAAAAAGGTACGGCCAAACTTTCAGGGAACATTCCTCACACATAAATAAAGAAAAGATGTTTTGTGGACATGTGTCCGGAAACGCTTAATTTCCATGTTAGAGCTCATTTTAGTTTCGTCAGTACGTACTGTACTTCCTCGATTCACCGCCAGTTGGCCCAATTGAAGAAAGGTGATGTTGACTTCGGTGTTTGTGTTGACATGCGACTCATTGTTCTACAGTACTAGCATCAAGCACATCAGTACGTAGCATCAACAGGTTAGTGTTCACCACGAACGTGGTTTTGCAGTCAGTGCAATGTTTACAAATGCGAACTTGGCAGATGCCAATTTGATGTATGGATTAGCATGGGGCAATAGCCGTGGCGCGGTACGTTTGTATCCAGACAGATTTCCAGAACGAAGGTGTCCCGACAGGAAGACTTTCGAAGCAATTGATCGGCGTCTTCGGGAGCACGGAACATTCCAGCCTACGACTGGCGACTGGGAAAGAACTAGAACGACGAGGACACCTGCAATGGACTAGGCAATTCTTCGTGCGGTTGACGATAACCCTAATGTCAGCGTGAGAGAAGTTGCTGCTGTACAAGGTAACGTTGACCACGTCACTGTATGGAGAGTGCTACGGGAGAACCAGATGTTTCCGTACCATGTACAGCGTGTACAGGCACTATCAGCAGCTGATTGGCCTCCACGGGTACACTTCTGCGAATGGTTCATCCAACAATGTGTCAATCCTCATTTCAGTGCAAATGTTCTCTTTACGGATGAGGCTTCATTCCAACGTGATTAAACTGTAAATTTTCGCAATCAACACGTGTGGGCTGACGAGAATTCACACGCAATTGTGCAATCACGTCATCAACACAGATTTTCTGTGAACGTTTGGGCAGGCATTGTTGGTGATGTCTTGATTGGGCCCCATGTTCTTCCACCTACGCTCAATGGAGCACGTTATCATGGTTTCATACGGGATACTCTTCCTGTGCTGCTAGAACATGTGCCTTTACAATTACGATACAACATGTGGTTTATGCGCGATGGAGCTCCTGCACATTTCAGTCGAAGTGTTCGTACGCTTCTCAACAACAGATTCGGTGACCGATGGATTGGTAGAGGCGGACCAATTCCATGGCCTCCACGCTCTCCTGACATCAACCCTCTTGACTTTCATTTATGGGGCATTTGAAAGCTCTTGTCTACGCAACCCCGGTACCAAATGTAGAGACTCTTCGTGCTCGTATTGTGGACGGCTGTGATACAATACGCCATTCTCCAGGGCTGCATTAGCGCATCAGGGATTCCATGCGACGGAGGGTGGATGCATGTATCCTCGCTAACGGAGGACAGTTTGAACATTTCCTGTAACAAAGTGTTTCAAGTCACGCTGGTACGTTCTGTTGCTGTGTGTTTCCATTCCATGATTAATGTGATTTGAAGAGAAGTAACAAAATGATCTCTAACATGGAAAGTAAGCGTTTCCGGACACATGTCCACATAACATATTTTCTTTCTTTGTGTGTGAGGAATGTTTCCTGAAAGTTTGGCCGTACCTTTTCCTTACACCCTGTATTACGAAGCAAACTTTAGAACGGGCCGCAGCGGGAAATGAAATGGTCATTAGACCAGGCACAGTCACCACCCAGTTCAAAGTACTGCTCTTGTAAGCATGGAAATTCGTAACATCACGTAAATTAAAGCTTCCGATCGTAATAATCTCTACTGTAGCTATGGTAATAATCCAAAGGCACTTCAGGTACAGGTATTAGGAATAGCTGTCAGCTATCTTCGTGCCCTCGCCCCATCACAAATCACATAAAAATAAAATGATCTACAGAAAAACTACCCACTACAAGCATGGATATTTTTAAAATCTCTTAAATCTCGGAGGCTTTTGACTATAACAACCTGAGGTGACAAAAGTAACGTGATACATTCTAATATAATGTCAGGCTTCCTTTCCTCAGAATATTGCAGCAACTTGACGTGACATGGACTCACCGACTCGGAACTCCCCCGCAGAAATACTCAGCTGTGCTCATAGCCGTTCATAATTGCGAAAGTGCTTCCGGTGCAGGATTCTGAGCACGAACTGACCTCTCGATTATGTCCCATAACTGTTCGATGGGACACATATCGGGCGATCAAATCTTACAGAATATTCTTCATAAAAATCGCGAACAATTGTGGCCCCGTGACATGGCACTCTGTTTTCTATAAAAATTGAATCGTTGTATGGGAACATGAAGTCCATGAATAGCTGCAAATGGTCTCCAAGCAGCAGAACATGGCCATTTTCAATCAATCACCGGTTCAGTTGTAACAGAGAAGCCAGTCAATTCGATATAAACACACATACCACACCACTATAGAGCCACCACTAGTTTGCACCCTGCCTTGTTGACAACTTGGGTCCGTGGATTCGTGGGGTCTGTCTCACACTCGAACGCTACCATCACCTACAATAAACTGATATCAGGATTCGTCCGGTAGTCCAGTCGTCTAAAACGGATATGGTCAAGAGCCTCGGAGAGGGGCGATTTCGTGCAGTTAGCAAAGGCACTCGCTTCGGTATCTGCTGCCATAACGAATTAACTCCAAATTTCACCGCCCTGTCCTAACGGATACGTTCGTCGTACGTCCTACACTGATTCCTGATGTTATTTCGTTCAGTGGTACTTGTCTGTTAGCACGGACAACCCTGCGCAGACGCCGCTCCTCTCGGTCGTTAAGTGAAGGCAGACGACCACTGATTTGTCCCTGGTGAGAGGTAACGCCTGAAATTTTGTATTCTCGACACGCTCATGGCACTGTGGATTTCGGAATATTGAATTCCCTAACGAGTTCCGAAATAGAAAGTCACACGCGTTTTGCTCCAAGTACCATTCCGTGTTAAAAGTCGGAAACCTTTTCACATGAATCACCTGAATACAAATGACAGTACTACCAATGCACTGGCCTATTACCCTTGTGTACACGATACTACCGCCATCTGCGTAAGTCCATATCCCTGTCCTATGACTTTTGTCACCTTAACGTGTATATGACTGGGGTGTGTAGGTACCATATTGCGAGATGCATTGCATGAATAATCGTCTCACGTTACTTGAAGGTTCAAGTGGACTTCTCACGCACTACTGAAATGTATTAGCTGTGTGTCCACCCGACAGTAAAAAGCTATCAAGACACTGAACGCTCATTCTTTGATTACCTCTTTAATTATACTTACGAACCTCGGCGGAGTTTCTAGAAAGAATACTTTTATTTTAACTTACACTGTATTCATTGGCATCAGTCATGAGCTAGAACAGACAAACAATGCCATGATATTAGGCAACTATGATAGGACTCGTTATAAAGTGATCGAGGAGGTTTTTTTTCGCTTATCTTTATACAGTTTGGTTTTATGTAATAGATTATGTATTATACTTCGTAATGAAGTCAAATTAATATCTTTATGCCCCATAATAGTATTTGGTGGTACCGATGAATCCAACAAAAAAATAAAAAATAAATAAAAATTAATACGATCGCCTAAAATGCCTTTCTGAAGATTTGGTGTTGTCGTCATTAAATTTACTGAAGATAAGCGAGAGAAAGGAGTGACATTGCTGTCAGCAAAGGTGACCTTGCAAATAAAATGGTAAAGGTTAAGTAAGCTGAGCAGGAGAATACGACGTCGAGCGCGGTGAGATTCAAGTTTCTGTCCCTGTACGATGCAGTCTTCTATATAGAATAGACAATAAACTATAAACGCAGAAAGAAAATTATTGTTACTCAGCTTCTGACATGAGTAGTAAATACTTCGTTAAAATGGACTGTGTCGATTATGATACTGTAACAGCTTGCAAGACATTTACAAGAAAAAAATTGCATTATATTTTAAGTAGGCTGTTTAGGTTTTTATGTTGGTAACGTCACGTAGCGCTCTGTACGAAAATCTCTGACTGTGCTGTGTGCAGTCTGTGGCTGGTTGGCATTGTTGGAATATTCGCTATTGTAGTGTTTGGCAGTTGGATGTGAACAGCGCGTAGCGTTGCGCAGTTGGATGTGATCCGCCAGCAGTGGTGGACGTGGGAAGTGAAATGGCGGAGTTTTGAGAGCGGATGATCTGGACGTGTGTCCATCAGAGAGAGTAAATTTGTAAGACTGGATGTCATGAACATGTCTTTTGAACGCTATTAAATACATTGTTTGTTCTCTATCAAAATCTTTCATTTGCTAACCATGCCTATCAGTAGTTAGTGCCTTCAGTAGTTATAATCTTTTATTTAGCTGGCAGTATTGGCGCTCGCTGCATTGCAGTGGTTCGAGAAACGAAGATTTTTGTAAGTGATTCATGAAAGGTATACGTTATTGTTAGTCAGGGCCATTCTTTTGTAGGGATTATTGAAAGATTGCGTTACGCTAAAAATATTGTGTGTCAGTTTATTGACGATCAGAATAAGTAAAGAGAGAAATGTCTGTGCACGTTCAGTTTTGCTCAGCTGTTTGAAAATCATATAACGTAAGGGGTTTAACAGCACAGTAATTCATGAATTTTTCTAAGGTGCCGTTGGAATATATCAATATCGTTGTCAATAATTTCACCTTATCGGGTGACCATCGGAGTCCTCATTACATCTGCTCCTTATGTTTAGACTGCACGATCAAGCATCAACCTTATACAGGCTACGCAGCTTGTTGCAAAGGTAACGTACGCTGTAATGACCGAAGCATGCGATACGCCGAAGTAACTTACGCGATATACGATCACAGCGTAACCATATTGCATTTCTCAACTGCAAATTAACAGGCGAGCGACAACTGTAAATTCACAGCTACGTAGAAAATGCGCTACGCCTGCCAAGGAATATAGTATTACCATGAACAATTGAAGAATAGCTTGAGCTACTTTTATGAGACGCTAGAGAAAGAAAATAATGTCAAAATCCATTAGATTTCGTAAAATGCTTAGGAAGAGTCAAATTAATCCCTTTTCTTTTGGTTATCAGTTATTACACCCTATCTCTTCCCCTCTCTACACCCACCCCTCTCTCTCTCTCTCTCTCTCTCAGCCTATTGGAGAGGCGTAATTAGCGAACGGAAACAAAATGAGTCATAGAGAGTGCACAAGAGATCTATTACTAATGGGATACAAGATTTATGTATATATCTCCTCTTCCTGCATAGGATTTCGATCTTATACAACTACCTTTGCTACTTCGCACAAATATCTGACATTTTCTTCTAGTTTTATATCTCTTAGCTGTCTGAAGATCGTAATATCATATAGAAACTGATAATTCTGTTATACTTCGCTGGCATCAATGCATCCCGTAGACAAATAACGGCGGAATTCTTTATTTACGACACACGCTCACTGCACGTATTTAGGTGTACAATGTGGAAACCCGTGCCATTTTGCACACAGGTCGTATCACAATTAGTAGTGCGAAAACGGCCGCGGGAGAAAGGATGTATTTTAACGAAAACGTTCCAGTAAACAAGGGTCCGCAGAGTCGTCGTTTGCGAGATAACTGCGAAAGTGTGATCTCGAACAGCCACTGACAGTATGAAATATTGCCATAATAAGTAGAAACGTGTTTCAAATGTAAAATTTTAGATTAATTTCCCAGATAGTTGGGCTAAATTTACCCGTGGCCCATAGACTGGGAATTTGGTTCAACCATGATCAGATACTGGCACATGTTGCTGCTGATGTGAGGGACATGCAGTTTGATAATATAGGGTGATTATTATTGAACTATATGAAAAAAACCTTATTAGTTATAAGCTACAGTGTGCACATACTTTATTCAACATGTAAACGTCACTATAGATATTCGGAATTAGGTTATGACATGTGCGATATGCATGCCACAATTCGCGATGATGTGGCGCAGACAGCCATGCCTGATGGAGGACTCGAACCTCCGACGGGAGGAACCGCGCGAACCGTGGCAAGGCGCCTCAGACCGCGCGGCTACCCCAAGCGGTCCCCGGAGGTCTATGGAATCATTGCACTGGAAGGGTACAGACAGGCTGCGAAGTTCTTTTGCACAGGTTTTCCAAAAACGGCCTTCAGCAGCTGGTTCGATGGCCCACGAGCAATGGAAATATTTTAGAATTCGTATCTGGAAACAAGCGTGACCTAATCGTCAGTTTCAGTATAGAGACAAGGATTAATGGTCATGATTTCATCATAGCGACTTTGTTTTCTAACGCTAATAAATCAATCAAGAAGGATAGGAGCCCGTTTATGCTAGAAAGAGCAGGTAGACAGTTGCTAGCATCACACTTAAATAATAAACTGTCATCATTTAGTTCCAGTACGAGGGACATAGAAGAATCCTGGGAAAAGTTCAAACGGACTGTAAATCATACTCTGAAGAAGTTTGTGCTGAGTAAGTGGATTAAGAAAGCTCAAAACCCAACGTGCTTTAACAACGAAATCCGAAAAACGCTGAGGAAGAAAAGGGTGTTACACTCTCGGGCAAAAGAGAAGGCTCAGATGACGACAAGGAAAAGTTAAGAGAAATTCGTGCGTCAGTAAAACGATCGATGCGCGAAGCTTAGAACAATCACCGTCAAACCATAGAAATAGATTTTTCCGAGAAGCGGAGAAAATTCTGGTCCTACGAAAAATCGCTAATTGGGTCTAAGCCGTCCATCCGGTCAATCGTTGACCAGTGTGATATGACAGTAGAAGACAGCAAAAGTAAATCCGTAATTCTAAACTTTACATTTAAGAAGTAGCTCACTCGGGAGGATACTGCAAACATACCATCATTTCCCCATCGCATAGAGGACATAGTAATAAGCATCGCTGGTGTACAGAAATCACTGAAACAGTTAAAAGCTAGTAAGTCGCCAGGTCCTGATGGAATCCCAGTTCGGTTTTACAAAGAGTACGCTACGGATTCGGATCCTTACTTAGCTCGCATTTCTCACAAATCTGTTGCCCAGTGCCATGTCCCAAGCGACTGGATAAAACCGCAGGTGACTCCTGCATATAAGAAGGGTCAAAGAACGGACCCAGAAAACTGCAGACCGATATCTTTAACATCGGTTTGGTACAGAACCATAGAACATACTCTCAGTTCGAATATAATAAATTTCCTTGAGGGCGAAAAGTTTCTCTCCAGAAATCAACATGATTTTACAAAGTATCGCTCGTGCGAAACGCACCTTATACTTTTCTCACGCGAGATCCTGCGATCTGTATTTCTAGATTCACGGAAATCATTTGATACGATGCCTTTCTGCAGGCTGTTAACGAAGGTATGAGCATATGGAGTAAGTTCACAGATGTGAGCCGCACGTGATAGCCACGCGGTCAAAGGCGTCTTGCCACGGTTCGTGCGGCTGCCCCCGTCGGAGGTTCGAGTCCTTCCTCGGGTGTGGGTGTTGTGTTGTCATTAGCATAAGTTAGTCTATGTTAGTTTAAGTAGTGTGTGAGACTAGGGACCGATGACCTTAGCAGTTTGGTCCCTTAGCCATTCACACACATTTGAACATTTTCACATATGTGAGTGGCTCGAGTGAAACTGAAAATGGAATGTGTAGTAGTGGTGCACGGTACAATACGATGGCTTAAGGAGTATTTATGTAGATTAAAATTCACACGTAACTGCCTTGCAGGAGATTCTTCGAACCACCTTCAGATTATTTTTCTACCGTTCCACTTCCTAACAGCGCATGTGAAAAAGGAATACTTAAATCTCTCTGTACGATCTTTGATTTCTCTTCTTTTATTACGATGTTCATCTGTCCCTGTACCGGTTGTTGACAAAAAAAAAAAAGTTTTTACCTTTAGGTGAGAAAGTTGGTGATTCAAATTTCGTGAAAGATCTCTCCGCTACGAAAAACAACTTTGTTTTAATGAATGCCGCCCCAACTCGCTTATCATATCTGCGTTACTGTTTCCATTATTTCGCAATAACACAAAACGAGCTGCGCTTCTTTGGACTTTTGCGAAGTCCTCCATCAGTCCTATCTGTTAAGAATACCACATCGGACATCAACACTTTAGCAGAAGACGGCCGAGCACGTTAAAGGTAGTTTCTTCCGTAGACACGTTGCATGTACCAACCGTTCTGCCAGCAGAGTAACGTCTTTGCTTTGCCTTGCCCACAGTATCACGTATTTGCTCCTAATATCGTGTACTATCACCCGCATCAGATTTCGCACTTCGTCTAAGATACTCCCAAGTTTTCAATTCATGTCGCAGAGACAATGCAGTGACAACTTTTTGAAAAAATTGTTCACTTGGGAAGTGAAGCTTCAGAAAATGAAGTATCCAGCTGCCTGTCGAAGCACCCATAGAGCGAGAACGACATGCGCCGTGTTTTCAAATGCAGCAAGCAAAATTTTGCTTCGCTTGTTCCACAAATAACACATAAATGTATACACTGAAGAACCAAAGAAACTGGTACATCTGATGAGTAATATCCTGTAGGGGCCCCGCGAGCATGCAGTAGTGCCGCAACACGACGTGGCATGGACTTGACTAATGTCTGAAATAGTGCTGGAGGGAAATGACACCATGATTCCTGCAGTGCTGTCCACAAATCCGTAGGAGTACAACGGGGAGGAGGAGGGGGTGGGGTGGGGGAAGAGAGATTTCTTGTGAACAGCACGTTTCAAGGTATCCCAGATTTGTTCAATAATGTTCATTGCTTGGTGGCCAAAGGAGGTGTCCTTTAGCCACTCTGCAGCAATTCTGGACGCGTAGGGCGTCGCATTCTCCTGCTGGAATTGCTCGAGTCCGTCGGAATGCACAGTGAACATGAATGGATGCAGGTGATCAGACAGAATGCTTAACATATGTGTCACCTGTCAGAGTCGTATCTAGACGTATCAGTGGTCCCGTATCACTCCAGCTGCACACGCCCCACATCATCACAGAGCCTCCACCAGATTGAACAGTCCCCTGCTGACATGCGGGGTCCATGGATTCATGAGGTTGTCTCCATACCCGTACGCGTCCATCCGCTCGATACAATTTGAAACGAGACTCCTCCTACGTAGCAACATGTTTCCAGTCATCAACAGTCCAATGTCGGTGCTGACGGGCTGAGGCGAGGCGTAAAGCTTCGTGTAGTGCAGTCATCGAGGCTACATGAGTGGGCCTTCGGCTCCGAAAGCCCATATCAATGATGTTTTGTTGGTGGTCCAACACTGAAATCTGCAGCAATTTGCGGAACGGTTGAACTTCTGTCACGTCGAACGATTCTCTTCATTTGTCGTTGATGCCATTCGTCCAGGATCTTTTTTCGGCCGGAGCGATGTTGGAGATTTGATGTTTTACCGGATTCCTGATATTCACTCTCGTAAAATGGTCAGTATATCTCGTGCGATAAGTTTTTTCTCTCTCTTTCAGTAACCGCTCTCACTGCTGTATCCCCCCGCCCCGTCCTACCTACAACTTCCTCTTGTAATGGTACTTGAATTACCCAACCATTACGGCACCTCACCTGAACCTCTCGATACCAGCTATATTCCGCCGGCCGGCCGGAGTGGCCGTGCGGTTCTAGGCGCTACAGTCTGGAACCGCGTGACCGCTACGGTTGCAGGTTCGATTCCTGCCTCGGGCGTGGATGTGTGTGATGTCCTTAGGTTAGTTAGGTTTAAGTAGTTCTTAGTTCTAGGGGACTGATGACCTCAGACGTGAAGTCCCATAGTGCTCAGAGCCATATGAACCATCTGAACCAGCTATATTCTACTGTGTTTCTGTGAAGTAGTTAACATATTTCTGAAACAACATTCATATTTGATTTCATTTGTGATACATCGATATGTTTATATTGCAATGATATTATTCTTATGTGTATTCTTTCTTCTGTCACTATGATCTTTGACGTACTTGCAACTCTGATTTTTGGGCGCGTAAGCGATAGTTAGTTAGTTGTTAACTTGTTAGAGAGTCGGACCTTGAAAAGGAGAAGTCTTGGGCGTCATGTTGGAAAGACGCGTATTGTAGTCCGCTTATAAAATGTGAACTGTAACTTTGACTGTGAGGAAGATGTTTTCAAGTATGTTTTATGTTGTGAAGTGATGTTTGTGTGATATTGCAATAAAAGAAATTAAAGGTAAGTGTAACTTGAATTCGGAGTGCTGATTATTTCGTTTTTTTTTTTTTTTTTTTACATCTCTATTGTGGTAACTTTGAAAGGTTTAATCTCCAAGAATGGTTTGTGAAGCGCATTTACAAAACTTTTGAATATAACAGGATAAAACCTAGGCCTCTTTGCATCCGAGCTTGGAATCATAACCACCTAGAATTTCAACGATTGAGCCACGATTTTACGACGAGACCAGCGTGAGAAACACAAAAAGATGAGTGCCTAGTTTTTTTGATTATTACATGAAATGACTTTATTAACTGTGCTCTAATGACACCTGCCATATAATATGACTGTTGTTGCACGAAAATGCAGTATTTAGCAGCGTGAGCAACACCGCAATCGTTATTAAATTCTGACCTTTGTTGTGGTAGGGTTGTTAGACTCTGTATCATTCTTTACAGCTGCCTCATTTTTTTTAAACCATGAATTACCCCTTACGATATTTCTGAGAATATTGTGGATTTCTGTCCTTCCATGAAAAGCACTTGTATATCGAAAAATATGTATCTCAGCAATGGACACACGCTTTTTGTCCAACCTGTCAGGCACAGAGCAACGGAAAGATATTTCGGTGGAAATGAGGCGAAACTTTCAAGCCTCGCGAAAAAGTTAAATTCGTTTCTGAGTTCGTGGAATTTGTTTGACTAAAAATGTACGTCATTAACAGTGGAAAGTGAAATTAAAGAAAAAAGAAATAGTATTTGTCATATTTGTGCCTACCGTTCCGCCTCTCATTCTGTTTAACGTAGTGGTCTATGTATCGAAACAAGCTCACGATTTTCAGTTGAGAGGGATCACCGAAACAGAGGGTTCTGCCTTGACACTTGGCAATGGCGTAAATTTTCACACAATGAACCGGAATTTGAATTACGTTCGGCAGCTGTATGAATGTGCAGTACGTTACAGTACGAAACATTGCGAGTTTTAACAAAACAATGAAAGGGAAATTACAATGGAACTCCAAGCTAGATTCAATACTACACCTATATTATCTTGTTATCCGAATTATTTTTCTCCTCCAACCGGAAGCTCGGGCGCTCGCTGATTCTGCACGCCTACTTGATGCTCCTGTATCTTCTGCCAGCATTAATTTCAGCCACGAACTCTTGACTCGGACGTCCTTTCTGTTTTATTCCCTCTGTCACTAGTACGATAGGAGTAATAAAGAAGTATGAATGGAAAACCGTGTTGTTGCTCCCAGTACGGTAGTGGGTGTTTTGAGTATGCTCTTTTGTCTGTATTGCTCTTCTCAAGACCCCTTCGCTTGTGACTCTTTCAGTACTTCGTATCATCAATATTCTCCTCAATCATCATATACCGCACGTCAGGCTATGTCTTAATGTTCTTTCCCGATGTGCTTACATGGCGCTCCAGATGTGAGATACACTGTCTGATCAAAAATATCCGTACACCTATTAATAGACATGAGTACTGGGTTTTGTCCACCCTTCAACTTTATGACTGCTTTAACTGTGCTGGGGACACTTTAAATGAGGTGTTTGAATGTCTGTAGAGGAAAGGAAATCGATTGTTCCATAAGAGCCGAAACCTAAGATGATAGTGAGTTTGGACGTCTGGATCTGGAACGCAGCTGATGTACTTACTCATCCCAAAGGTGTTCCATTGGGTCCGGTCTATTTCAAGAATGATACTATCCACAAACCACTGCATCACAGATGCTGCTTTACGACTGGGTACATTGTCATGCTGGTACAAACAATCAACCGCTCCTCCACTGTACGCAGTGCACAACGGTGTGAAAGGTAATCATATGCTTTCACACAGGGGCCACATCCTAAGCACGAAGGGGGCCACTTCCTAAGCACGAAAAGCATACCCATACCGTAACACCACATCCTCCGTACTTCATTGTTGGCGTTACATACGATGATGGGCACCGTTCTCCAGGCATTCGCCAAACCCAAATCCTTCCATCGGATTGCCAAAGATTATAGAGTGATTCATGAATAAAAATCACATTTCCAGTCATCCGCCTTCCAGTGGCTTCGCTGTTTACATCACTGAAATGTGTGGCTCCGTTGGAGCTGCTTGTTCATTGTACCCTATTGTTTATAACTCTCTATGCACAGTAGAATTACACGATCTGCTGAATGGAATGAACAGTCTAATAAGTACAGAATGTGGGTTGAGAGTAAGCAGAAGTAAGAAGAAACTGATGAGAAGAAGCAGGAACGAGACCAGCGAGATGCTTAATATCAGAGTTCGTGATCACCAAGTAGATGAATTTAAGGAATTCTGCTACATAGGCAACAAAATAATCAATGATGGACGGAGTAAGGGGTACATCAAAAGGAAACTAGCACTCGCAAAAAGGGCATCACCAGCCAAGAGAAGTTTACTAGTGTCAAACATAGGCCTTAGTTTTGAAAGAAATTTCCGAGAATACACGTTTGTAACACTGCATTGTATGTTAGTGGAACATGACTGTGGGAAAACCGGAACAGAAGATAATCGATGCACTTCAAATGCCTTGCTACAGACGAATGTTGAAAATTAGGTTGGCTGAGGGAGCTAAGGAATGAGGAGGTTCTGTGTAGAATCGGAGAGGAAAGGAATATATGGGAAACACCGACAAGAAGAAGGAAGAGGATGATAGAAAGTCTATTAAGACACCAGGGAATGACTTTCATGGTACTAGAGGGAGCCGTAAAGGGCGACAGAGATTGGAATATATCCTGCAAATAATTTAGGATGTAAGTTGCAAGTGCTACTCTGGGATGTAGAGGTTGGCATACGAGAGGAACTCGTGGAGGGCAACATTAAACCAGTCAGAACATTGACGAATAAAAGAAAAAAAAACATTTAAGGAAAGCCGCACAGTCATTGTGCTAATTGGACTGGTGGATATTTTATGCAGGTTTCATCGGGTGACTAGTCAATCTTCTAACTCGCGTTTTCAAACTAACTGAGATCTCCAGATCTTTCCATACTGCTTCGCCAACAACACATTCCCCGTCTCCTTTTATACTGAGGCTCAGCCTCTCTTGACATCTAGGGATAATTTACAGACGCTTGGAATTTAACGTGGACTTCAATGCTTATAATACTTTCCACAACGAAACTTTGTTTCAAAACCTGGCAGAAAATCCATAGAGATTCGGGTCGTATGTGAAGTATGCTAGTAGCAAGACACAATCAATTCATTCTCTGCCTGATATCGATGGAAACACTATGGACGATAGTATTGTCAAATAAGAGTTACTCAGCACAGCCTTTGGAAATACCTTAACCAAAGAACATGAAGCAAATATTCCAGAATTCGAATCAAGAACAGCTGCCAACATGAGTAACGTAGAAACAGATATCCTCAGCGTAGTGGAGCACCTTAAATCACATAAGAAAAACAAGTCTTCCATTCCACACAGTATACCGGTTAGGTTCCTTTCACAGTATGCTGATACAAAAGCTCCATACTTGAAAATCATACACAACCGTTCACTCGACGGAAGATCCGTCATTAACGTCGATATGCAGCAGGATTTGGAACATATATTGTCCTCGAGCATTATGAATTACATCGAAGAGAACGACCTATTGACAAACAGTCAACACATATTTATAAAACACCGTTCTTGTGACACACAACTAGCTCTTTACTCACAGAAAATGTTGAATGCTGTTGAGAAGAAATTTCAAATTTATTCTGTATTTCTAGATTTCCAGAAAGCTTCGGACACTGTGCCATACAAGCGGCTTGTAGTGAAACTGCGTGCTTGTGAAATATCTTCTCGGTATGTGACTGGATTCGTGATTTCCTGTCAGAGGGGTCTCAGATCATAGTAACTGACGGAAAGTCATCGAGTAAACCAGAATTGATTTCTGGCGTTCCACAAGATACTGTTATAGGCCCCTTGCTGTTCCTTATGTGTATAAACGATTCAGGAGACAATCCGATCAGCCGTCAGGTTGTTTGCAGATGATGCTGTCTTCAGAAAATCAAAATAAATTGCTTAACTATTTAGAAGACAGATCTGTAGTTGCGAAAATTGACCCTAAGTAAATAAAAGTGTAAGGTCACCCACGTGGGTGCTAAATGGAATCCGTTAAACTTCGATTACACGATATATCAGTCAAATCTGAAGGCCGTAAATTCAACTAAGTACCTGTTAATTACAATTACAAACAACTTAAGTTGAAAGGAACACACATAAAATGTTGTGGGGAAGACTAACGAAACTCTTCTTTTTGTTGGCAGGACACTTAGAAAATGTAACAGACCTACGGAGACTGCCTGCACTACGATTGTCCGTCCTCTTTTAGAATAGTGCTGCGCGGTGCGGGATCCCTATCAGATAGGATTAACGGAGCACATCGGAAAAGTTGAAAGAAGGGTGGCACGTTTTGTATTACAGCGAAATAGGAAAGAGAGAATCACTGAAATGATATAGGATTTGGGTTCAAATGGTTCAAATAGCTCTGAGCACTATGGGACTTAACTTCTCAGGTCATCAGTCCCCTAGAACTTAGAACTACTTAAACCTAACTAACCTAAGGACATCACACACATCCATGCCCGAGGCAGGATTCGAACCTGAGACCGTAGCGGTCGCTCGGCTCCAGACTGTAGCGCCTAGAACCGCACGGCCACTGCGGCCGGCGAGGATTTGGGCTGGACATCATTAAAACAAAGGCGTTTTTCGTTGCGGCGGAATCTTCTCACGAAATTTCAGTCACCAACTTTCTCCTCCGAATGCGAAAATATTTTGCTGCGCCAATCTACAGGATAATAAAATAAGGGAAATCACAGCTCGCACGGAAAGATATGGGTGTTCGTTTCTTCCGCACGCTGTACGAGATTGGAATAATAGTGAATGATTGTGAATTGGTTAGATGAACCCTCTGACAGACACTTAAATGTGATTCGCGGAGTACCCAAGTAGATGTAGATGTAGAAAAATGTAAGGATGAATGGAACATTTTTCCGAAGAACAATCTGTTTCAACCAAGTGCAGACTCTTTTTTTTCCTAGCACAGTTTGGCGGTCCCCGATATGGCAACTTCCGCTGCGCGTAAACAAAAGGCTGATTAAATTAATTAGCTCGACCACAGCGGCGGCATTTGTTTCATTTGAATGATCAAATGAATGGAAGTGGATTAAAATAAGTTCAATTAACGAGCGGCCGATTTCTGTTTGTTTATATTCGGGATGAGAATAAATCTCGGTCTAGTGCATTATTATTCCGGTCTGTGTGATTCGTCTTGTTGTTTTAACAATCGTGTCATCATCTTTTTATTCAGTTGTTGGTGATAGTGAATTTGTAGTGTATTTCATTAAGTCAGCTTTTTTGCTAGAGATCCCGTAGGTGAAAGTACACATACCGTATCCCATTAACGTCAAGTGATAACGTTTGGCACACGGAGCCAAATAGAAAGCTATACTCGCATACTTCATTTTACCTCTATCCCTCTCTCTCCTTCCCCTTTAATTACCCAACAACCCTCTCTTCCCCCAGTTTTGCATACACTTTTCACAATGTGAACCCCTCCCCGATCGCTCACCATTAAATCATCAAATTCCACTTACCCACTTTAAAAAAATCATTTGAACATGTATAAAATGACACACTTCATACATGAAAAAGTATAAACAAAAAGAAACGCGTTTTAGATGAAGTGAAATCCTATACTTGTAGAACACTATACACACAAAACACACAGATATACGTTTAGCAATGTGAACTTAGATAAAAAAAAATACTGGTAAAAGATTTAGCCGTGTTGTATGTCAATAAATGTTTAGTGCTGCAAGCCAGAGCGATATTACACCAAAATCACTGGTAACATGCATGCAAACGACGCTTTTGTTGGTAGGAGCCAAACTGACAAAAATGTTATTTCAGTATCATCCGATATGAACTGTATTCAGATAAGGAAGAAAAAACAAAATGGCAGTATTGAAAATATGTACGATGCGAGACAATTTAAGAGGTTATAATGAATGAAACGTAGCGACTCTGGCAAAATACGAGTAATTAAGCACTTTTAGTAGTTGCAAAGTTGGAATTGATATAAATTAACTAATCGATTAGGTCTTGCTTTTCTTTCCGATCTGAAGGAGTGAGTGACCGCTTTTATAACTTAAATTCCTACCTTTCTCAATGTTTCCTGTACCATCTGACCTCCATATCGTCTAAACCTATTATCACACAATAAAAGCAAGGAAAGTTAGAATTCAAAATTCAGTCGGCGTCAAGATTATTACAGGCGAGGACTCCATCGGCCTAAAGAGTAGCAAGTGAAGACATTAAATTCCATATTGCAAAAGTATCCCATTCCATATTCTTTCGTGATTCGAGGCAACGATAGTTAACCTAACTAGACCGCCCGGTTTGCCGTGCGGTCTAACGCAGGGCTTTCCGGATTGGGAAGGATCGCCTGCCGGCCGGTGTGGCTTCCTAGTCTTACAGTTTTCATCTAGATCTATATGGTTACTCTGCAATTCACACTTAAGTGCCTGGCAGGGGGTTCATCGAACATTTTCATACTACTTCTCTAACATTCCACTCTCGAATGGCGCGTGGGAAAATGGAACACCAAATCTTTCCGTTCGATCTCTCATTTCTCTTATTTCATTATGATGATCATTTCTCCCTACGTAGGTGGATGTCAAAAAAATGTTTTCGCATTCGGAAGAGAAAGTTGGTGATTGAAGCTTCGTAAATAGCTCTCGCCGCAAAGAAAACCGCCTTTGTTTCAGTGACTGCCACCCCAACTCACGTATCATATCAGTGGCACTCTCACTCCTATAGGGCGATGACACGAAACGGGCTGCCCTTCTTCACACATTTTCGATGTCCTCCGTCAATCTTACCTGGTAAGGATCCCACACCGCGCGGCAATATTCCAGCAGAGGACGGACAAGAGTACTGTAGGCTGTCTCTTTAGTGGGTTTGTCGCATCTTTTAAGTGTTCTGCAAACAAAGCGCAGTGTTCGATTCGCCTTCCCCACGATATTATCTATGTGGTCTTTCCAATTTAAGTTGCTCGTAATTGTAATTCCTAGGAATTTAGTCGAATTGACAGCCCTTAGATTTGTGCGATTTATCGTATACCCGAAATTTATCGGATTTCCTTTAGTACCCATGTGAATGACCGCGCACTTTTCTTTGTTTGTTCTGGTCAGCCTTGTAGTACAGATGTGATAACCGTGTGCATCGGGTTGTAGTCGGCTCAACTAATCCAGATCGCACTTGAGAATCGACAAATGATTACATCAGTTTTTTTGCTTTACGTTATCTTGTCTCCTGATGCAACGGTTATGTAAAAACTTGGGAAATAAGAAGCTTTTATCAGGTAGGGTGTTGCACAACCCCGCCCTTATTTTACTCACGAGGTACGGGTAGTGCAGGACGGGCGCAGGCAGCGTTAGCGTTCCCTAGTAGCAGAGTAATCCGATTGAGTTGGTGACACTGGGTACGAGGCGGTTGCCGCCGCTAGTCCCTCCACGTGGACCGACGGTCCAGGAGGCTGGCGCAGCTTAACAGCGTTTCCTGCAATTACGACAGCGCCGAGGTGTCGCGCTTCGTTAGCGCCCCTAGCGGCTAACCCGATAACCAGCCGGCTTGCGGCGCTGCAGTGGAACGCACCTCTCGCGCAAGACTACCACAGCGCAAGCATTCGGCCTCGTTTCACGACCAGCAGCAGTGACAGCAGAGAGGAGTGCTCACACGTACGTAGTGTAAAATTGTAGGAGGTTAGGAATTAGGACGAGATTTCTGAGAGCAGTCCCACAATCGATTCTGTCGTGGCTGCTACCTGCGAGGTCCAAATGGTTCAAATGGCTCTGAGCACTATGGGACTTAACAGCTCAGGTCATCAGTCCCCTAGAACCTAGAACTACGTAAACGTAACTAACCTAAGGACATCACACACATCCATGCCCGAGGCAGGATTCGAACCTGCGACCGTAGCAGTCTCGCGGTTTCGGACTAAAGCGCTTAGAACTGCACGGCCACCGCGGCCGGCACCTGTGCGGTCAGAATCTCTACTGCCAGCGAGTCTTACAGACTTTATGTCCTGTTCAGTTGCGTTTCCACTTCGTATTTTTGGCAGGTCACCAATTGCGTTTGTAAAAATTGCAAAATCCAAAAGGAATGGGCTGAATCTATTCGAGATCAGAGGATGTGTAGAATAGTGAAACAATAGTAAGTGATGAATATTGCAGAGAGATGGCATCCACGTAGGCCCAGCAACGTCCTCTTTTGTGGGACCGGATAAGTCAGGTCAGTATTGAGCCACAGTCAGTCAGTGCAGAGTAGTCAAACGAAGTGGAAACGTGCAAGCAAGTTCACTGTGCCTTGTCGACGCCCAAAAGCGCATTATCAGCATGTGACTGAGATAGGACGGGTAAGAATGATTTGTCTCCAGGAAATGGATTTGTCGTATCATGGCAATGTGGTTTGTACTGTTCACGCTGCTACAACTCTGATGCATGAGTGGAACCAGGGGATAGAAGACGGCTATACACAGCGACGAGCATAAGACGTGGCAGTGGCACGCTCATCTCAGAGGCAGATTAAAATAACGGTGGAGAGCAGGAATCAGATGGAAACATATGTGTGAACCGTGGCTGGCTCATGTTATGCGTTGGATTAAACCTCGGTTGCTATTCTGTGTTTAGTCTCCCGCGGTTATCGCGATTGTGGCTCTGAGCGCTATGGGACTTAACATCTGAGGTCATCAGTCCCCTATAACTTAGAACTACTTAAACATAACTAACCTAAGGACATCACACACATCCATGCCCGAGGCAGGATTCGAACCTGCGACCATAGCAGTCGCGCGATTCCAGACTGAAGCGCCTAGAACCGCTTGGCCACCACGGCCGGCTATCGCGATTGTGCTGTTATCCTCTTTCTCTGCGAGTGGCAGCATCGATCTGTATCGATATTTGCATCTTGTTCTATCTTTCGCCTGGCGCTTAAAGTTTCCGGCTGTGCTGTGTGCGAGCAGTTGGTCGGTAGGCGTGGAGCAGCGAAGAAAGCTCTGTGGCGCGTGGTTTGCCCAGGGCCGCTGGCGGCTTCTACGCGCGGTCAGAATGTATGGTGCTGTTCCCATTGCTACGAGGTCCGTGGCTCGCCGATCCTGGACACGAAAGTTGAGTTTTGACCTAATCTACCAGCAAGTCACGACTGTTCACATTGTGTCGTTTGGATTTAGTTGTCGACTGTTGGGACAATCCCGCGAGCAACAACGTGTGTTTTCAGGCTGACGAATTTTAGCCACCCCCCCCCCCCCGTCCCCACCCCAATGGAGTTTAACTGTACTTGGTTATTTTGAATTGAAGTGCAGCAGCGGAATCTTCTGTCCTGTGGCCGTTAACGTTCCAGTTACCTGCCTTGCCCGTTGACGTAAATTCAGTCAGTGTGTTTTCCCTATCGTGTTGTTGCTGTCCAGTATGGTGTGTAGTTTGACAGCTCAATGTATAATTGGTTGAGGGGAGCCAATACTTTCTATGTTGTTCCATTGAACTCGCTGTTGTGTTCTGGTTGAGTGGAACGGAAGTTATCTTGTTGGTGGGTCCGTTGACTGTCTGTTGGTTGGGTTGTCGTCGGATCGAGAATGGTTGGGCCGACTGCCTGTCTCACCTAAGCGAGCGTTAGTGTTTGAATTCCAGACCGACCCTTGGCAACTTCTGAGCGCCATTGGGTGTACTGCCTTTTCTTATTTGTTCTTGTTGTTTGTATTTGTATGGCTTTTAGCCGATTTTTTAGTTAATGTTGTTTTGCCCTTAAAGTGTGAGATTGTTTGGGCCTTTAGTGTAATATAAAGAACTGTTTTAAGTAAGGCCTTTGACCCACACGGCTAATTGGATGGGCTATTAATATAATACTGATGATGTGAAAATTCAGAATGAGATTTTCACTCTGCAGCGGAATGTGCACTGATATGAAACTTCGTGGCAGATTAAAACTGTGTGTCGGACCGAGACTCGAACTCGGGACCTTTACCTTTCGCGGGCAAGTGCTCTACCAACTGTGAAAATTGCCATGTTGATAAGGGAACCTTATAACTTCAAGCGTTTATTTTACGTTTGTGACTTTAATTTTTCAAATCCGGAGCTGCTAACTTTCGTAACTTATTTTACAATTCCAATTTGGAATTGTATCATTTAAAAAAATTAAAACTCTTAAAATCTAAGCATGTACCTCAAGAACACCATTTTAAAAATATTGTAACATCATAAATTAAAATTTATTAAATTTATTGCAAGATAAAATATTAGTGGTATTACAGTGGTTAAGATTCTGATGGTATTTTTAAAAAAGGTATTGGACACTGAAAAACAGTCGTCGTAAAATGTAACTGCTTTTCCAGCATATTCTGCTTAATATTGTAATAAATGGCAAATGCTAGCTGATTTAGAAAAATCAGCAAGCTCTGCTTCCGAAATTCGTGTCTATTTTGCCACACGAAGAAGGCACGAATCACTTCACGGTCAGAATAAGGAATGACCATCCAACAAAATGATTCGCGCCAAGCACGTAATGACAAGTATGATGACGTGGCCTTAAAACGTGCGCCGTAAAGCTCGGTCATATACGAAAACAAAAGATTATACGAAGAGTTTTGGAATGTCTAATTCGTATTCCTACATGTTAATAATACGTATTGTTCCGTTACAAACTGATGAGCACTTGAGTCTCGAATGATGTTCTGTTAACTGATTTATCATGTGAGCTTGATAGGTGCAGACATTATTACACAAGATTATATATTTGTTTGCCATTTTTTCTGATGAGATATGATTATAATTAAAAATAGATGGCATCCATATAAATTACCTCCTTGACTATTTAGATGAAATAAAAGACTCTCCCAGTTTAACTGAAAATTCATACAACTTCACATCAGAGGCAACGGACTCAAGACGTACTTTTTACTGGGAATAAAAATAAAAAATAACTCTCAACAATCGATAGCCATTGAAATCATTATAAAAATTACAACAGTTGAGAATGATGAGTTGTTTCCAAAAACCGCATAGTTGTATGAAGCTACTCATTCGCAAATACCGGTTTCATGTCAGTGTAAGTGCATCTCTAGTTTTATAATGGTTATATTTTCAAAATGTAGATGGTCTATTGCGGAGTCTCAGAATTCGGAAGTTATCCAATACTTACTTCTTCCGTGCTGCGACAACGACATTGTTTGGTGGAAGTATCAGAATTTCGCCCTTTCTTCTCATGTGGCAAAAACATACAGGTTTCTGAGACGCTCTGCCACTCCAGTGCAAATGGAGAAGGTAGCGCAGACAAACGAATAGCGCACTGCCTCTACAAACACGTGCCATTTATTAGCCGCACATTTTATCTCCAACGGGAGAAGGTGTGCTATTAATTCGCCGTAACGGATCAATTAATCGCACTGAACAACTTGCGACCTGCGGTGCAGCCAAGGCAGCGGCGGACTGATACCTTAAGCCTAGTTAATACCGGGGCGAGTGAAAGCCAACGAGCATTCGCAGAGAATTCGCCAGTGTTCACTATCACGCTCTTGTGTCTGCGAACAAGCGTTTACGCTAGACTACTAGAAGAAACGGAAGAGAATAGGAGACAACGAGCATAGCCAATAAATGCTGTGTTTTTTTTGTTTTTTTTTTCGCTTGTGCTCAGCACGCAGGATACAACATTACGGTGCTACAGGCACGGTGCAAAACTGTGATATTCGCAGAGGATTAGTTTGATTGGCGAGCACGCTCTTTTTGACGTTTTAAGAAAAATGGCTCGGTGAAAGAAGTGTCTAGATGTCTGAATTTGTACTTAAGAATGAAATACATGGAGGTAGTGAACTTAACACGGAACTGCAGTTCCAGCTGTCCTTAGCTTTGGTCCAAAACTTCCCACATATCTCGGTTGACGCTTTTCTCTGGCTCCTCATTACAACTGAGGAGGAAATTTAAAAAATAGAACACTAATCTCTGACGATCAACATAGGCTGAAGAAAGGGTAGCAGCCGCGCGGAGTGGCCGCGCGGAGTGGCCACGCGGTTAGAGTCGCCATGTCACGAATCGGGCGGCCACTCCCGCCGGAGTTTACAGTCCTCCCTCGGGCATGTGTGCGTGTGTGTGTGTGTGTCTTGTCTTTAGCGTAAGTTAGTTTAAGTAGTGTGTAAGTCTAGGGACCGATGACCTCAGCAGTTTGGTCCCATAGGAATTCAGACACTTATTTTTTTTTTTTTTTTCAAAGGGTAGTGTTTTACCATTTACGCTCTGGTTATTAGCAACTGGAGACATTTACGTAGGTGATTGTTTCGCATTTCAGTAGCTGCTATATCTCGGTAGTTTCTGATATTTGCTGTGACGTATAGAAAACGCATCAATCATTTTATTAAAGTATATGTAAGGAAGATAATGTAAATAAAATATTATTAAAATGTTAAATATACACGCGACTTGTCACGAATGGTCCTTGATAAAATCTGCTGTATAGTGTGTTAGATGGTAGGCATCGTGATCCAACGTAAACCATTTTTATTTATCATCAAAAATCTCTAAAGTAACAGTGATCCATCAGTTTTGCAACTTCAGCTACCATGAATGGAAGCTACTAGACTAACCAGGCCTTTCGTATATTCTAGATTTCAATCATCATAGTAGATGCGTTGGGTGATTCCGTGACTATGTTACATATTTTCAAGAATGATGGAGAAGAGTAAATGTATCAATTTGAGGTAAGGGACTCTGGTCTGAAAACAGTTCAAAGCAAAAACTGTTCTGATACCTCTGACATTGGAGTACATGTGCCGGTACTCTTGTTGTTAAGATTTTCGGGTAGGGAACTTTCATAAGTGATAGTATGTACCAAAAGAAAATAAAATGTATGCAGAGCCTCTAGAATCAATACCTTAAGAGCTAAGAGCACTTGTTCGTCTTCGACACTGTGTAACACATCTCTTCTACTGCAAGCTCTTTGGTTTACACATTATTGGAGGAGGTAGTATGGACGACAACAACAATATAAGAAAGTGTCCAGTAAATGAGGGCTCCATAATGTACACCATCTGACCTTTGGGCACTGATTCAGAAAAGAGATGCGTTCCACAGAAGCGAAGATGAGCAAGAGCTCGTACCTCGTAAGGTATGCATTTTAGAGGCCATATTTGCTGACGATTTTTTCTTGTTGTAGTCCATAGTACCACTTCTGAAATTTGTCTATCCTAAAATCTTAGCAACAACCGTAACAGTACATGTATTGCTGGCAGAGGTATCAGAACGATTTTAGCTTCCAACTTCCGACGCAGTCATTTCAGCCTCAAATTTATACATTTACCCTTCTCCATCATTCTTGAATCTTTGTAACACCAGAGTATCGTCCTGTAGGCCTATATTCGCAGCTATTTACTTTCATGGAAATTGATTGAACTTTCCACTTTTTTAACAACACAACAAATAAGAACCATGTGCTTATTCACTCACTTTTCCACTGATGCAAGCATATAATGAAGTTATCGTCTCTTTCACGTCTACAGTAGGAGCTTTCCTCTACATCTACATCTAAGTGATTACTCTGCTATTCACAATAAAGTGCCTGGCAGAGGGTTGAATGAACCACCTTCAAGCTGTCTCTTTACCATTCCACTCTCGAACGTCGAGCAGGAAAAACGAGCATCTAAATATTTCTTTGTGAGCCCTGATTTCTCTTATTTTATTTCAATGTTTTCTACCAGTTGTATTCATTTTCCTTTAGGATGTGTGGTATGTCTCTTGGATCCCAGAAGCACCTATGAGACCTACACTGACACAGAAGAAAATATGGCAACGTTCGTACATCTGAAAGATGTCTATTCAGATTTCGCGCCAGTTGCGTAAGAACATGTTTTTTGCTCGCGTATCATGTCGTTTTTGGAAACCCAGAATCTACTCTGTAGGAATCAACATGGATTCCGGAAACAGCGATCGTGTGAGACCCAACTCGCTTTATTTGTTCATGACACCCAGAAAATATTAGATACAGGCTCCCAGGTAGATGCTATTTTCCTTGACTTCCGGAAGGCGTTGGATACAGTTCCGCACTGTCGCCTGATAAACAAAGTAAGAGCCTACGGAATATCAGACCAGCTGTGTGGCTGGATTGAAGAGTTTTTAGCAAACGGAACACAGCATGTTGTTCTCAATGGAGAGACGTCTACAGACGTTAAAGTAACCTTTGGGGTGCCACAGGGGAGTGTTATGGGACCATTGCTTTTCACAATATATATAAATGACCTAGTAGATAGTGTCGGAAGTTCCATGCGGTTTTTCGCGGATGATGCTGTAGTATACAGAGAAGTTGCAGCATTAGAAAATTGTAGCGAAATGCAGGAAGATCTGCAGCGGATAGGCACTTGGTGCAGGGAGTGGCAACTGATCCTTAACATAGACAAATGTAATGTATTGCGAATACATAGGAAGAAGAATCCTTTATTGTATGATTATATGATAGCGGAACAAACACTGGTAGCAGTTACTTCTGTAAAATATCTGGGACTATGCGAACGGAATGATTTGAATTGGAAAGATGATATAAAATTACTTGTTGGTAAGGCGGGTACCAGGGTGAGATGCATTGGGAGAGTCCTTAGAAAATGTAGTCCATCAACAATGGAGGTGGCTTACAAAACACTCGTTCGACCTATACTTGAGTATTGCTCATCAGTGTGGGATCCGTACCAGGTCGGGTTGACGGAGGAGATAGAGAAGATCCAAAGAAGAGCGGCGCGTTTCGTCACAAGGTTATTTGGTAACCGTGAGATGTTCAGCAAACTCAAGTGGCAGACTCTGCAAGAGAGGCGCTCTGCATCGCCGTGTAGCTTGCTCGCCAGGTTTCGAGAGGGTGCGCGCTTCTGGACGAGGTATCGAATATATTGCTTCCCCCTACTTATACCTCCCGAGGAGATCACGAATGTAAAATTAGAGAGACTCGAGCGAGCACGGAGGCTTTCTGGCAGTCGTTCTTCCCGCGAACCATACGCGAC
This sequence comes from Schistocerca cancellata, assembly GCF_023864275.1. Taxonomy (NCBI): domain Eukaryota; kingdom Metazoa; phylum Arthropoda; class Insecta; order Orthoptera; family Acrididae; genus Schistocerca; species Schistocerca cancellata. The sequence goes on along the minus strand of NC_064627.1, from coordinate 183,319,866 downwards.
TGGAACAGGAAAGGGAGGTAACGACAGTGGCACGGAAAGTTCCCTCCGCCACACACCGTTGGGTGGCTTGCGGAGTATAAATGTAGATATAGATGCTCATTCTACGAAAGTACAGAAATATTTGGCAGGAATATAGCCGCTGTGCATGACTGCTAGAACGGTGGTCAAGGGAACGTCTGATCGCAAGAAGACTGGACTCCGAACGGACACGTGGCACTACCGCCTGCAAAGACCATCGTGTTCCGCTGTGTCGCATCGTACCGCATCTGCAGCAGCAATCTGAGCAGCAGTTGGCGCCACAGTGATACAACGAACTGTTACAAATCGGTTTCTTCAAGGACAGCTCCGAGTCAGACGCCCTATAGCGTGCATTCCACACACCGCAAACCACCACCACTGGCGACTTCTGTGAAGTCAAGCGAGAGCACATTCAAGGTCAGGGTGGTGGTATGTTGTCTTTTCTGGTTCTGCCTCGGTGCCATTTATGGCAGTGTGTTGGTTAGAAGGTGACCCAACACGTCTGTGTGCTAGACACACTGTACCTATCCTTGAGGTGCGACTGACTCTAATTACAAATTCCTGCGCCTGTCTGGTTATTCGACCTGTCGTGATGCCATTCGTGAACAGTATTACAGGAGGTGTTTTCCATCAGAAAAGCTCTCGCCCATACACCACCGCTTTACTCCAGCATGCTCTACAGAGTTTCGACATGTCGAATTCTCCTGGACGATTACCAGGTCTGTCTCCAATCAAGCATATATGGGACATTGCGGACGGCAAACTCCAGCATCGTCTACACACAGCATTAACCGTCCCTGTATTGACTCACCAACTGCAACACGAATCGATCTCCATCCCACATACTGACATCCGGCAAGCTGACAACGCAATGCATGCATGTTTGCACGCTTGCATTCATTACTCTCAGGGTTACACCAGTTATTAATCTATCAGCATTTCACATCGGCAATGGCTCATCTCGCGGTTACGTTAACCTGTGATCCAGCATCGTTAATCACATAAATATAGTACCTGGTGTATTCCCGAAATCTTATAAATGTCGATTAATTGTTTTTTGGCGTTGAGAATTTTCCGTCAGCGTATATTGAAACTTCTTTATTTAAATCAGTAGGTCTGTACTTAAATTGCGGAATGACTGAGAAGATGAAACTTCTACGTTATTTGATTCTGAAACAGCTGAGTAAAACTGAACGTACTGAGCCTACTTTCTGTTTACCATTTCTTATCATGTCAGCACTGACCCACAATATTCTAGCGCAACGAAATCTGACAGCTCAAAACAATTACAACTTGACTTCAAATAATTAATTGAAAAGAATGGCCCTGACCAAAAAGAAATCTTAACAATAACCTACACATTTCATTAAGCATTTGCCTCACAAAAATCTTCATTACGCGAACTACTGCAATACAGCGAGCGTCAATACTGCCATCTAAATAAAAGATTCTGGCTACTAAAGATACTAAATACTAACAGGCATGTGGTTAGGAACGGGAAAATTTTATTGCAAACCAAATAACGTACTGTATTTTTTGCCTTAATAATGTGACATCCAGTTCTAACACGAATATAAATCGTCATTGACATCCAGTACAAAGATATATAAGCATGAATAATTTTCAATCTCCAAGCCGGATACTTCCAGATCGTTAGCCTAGGCTAACACTTCAGGCCTCTACCGTCCCCCAATGCTAACTTATCACATTTACCACGCATCACTGCTGGCTGTTCACCTTCAAGTGCCCAACAGTACTTCCATCACTGCTGGCGACTAACTTCCAACTGCCCAACACTACTGGCTATTAACTTCCAACAGCGAGTCCAACCAGCCAGAGCGTCTCTTAGAAAGAAAGCGCAGTCAGAGATCCAATGGAAAGCGCTACACAGCGCTGCCAACACAGAAGCAGCCCACTTACAATATTGTTCTGTCAGCAACATTACATTCTCCAACGCTCAAGCAGCTTATGTCAGACAAGAACAGCATCTCGCACGTGAAACAGTAGACGAATGCTCTCTAACTGCAGTACAAGAGCGGAGAGGAGGCGAACTTCCTTTGACGATTCGCTGAAGGATTGACAACGAGCGTAACGCGAGCGCGCACGCTAGCGAATGCGAATCGAAAACGACAGATGGAGTCCGCTCACGCTCGCCTACCGTACACACGAGAGATAATTTTCGTTCGCTGGTGTTGGCTCCCCTGTACAACAAGCTTCACAGGAAAGAGCGCAGGTTCTTGGTGCCCTGCAGGTGACCTTTCTTAGCCGCGGGTCGATGTGGACAAACTTCGCCGCTGTAGGGTCCTGCCGTCTTTTCATTTCGCTACCCCACGGGCCGAGCTGCCGTCTTTAATGGGATGAAGACCGCAAGGCGCGTCGCTCTAATACCGAGAGGGCCGTCTCAGCGAATACGCCGCCTGCGCGTCTGTGTTGAATGTCACACAAGATTCAACATCTCCTGCTGTGTGCAAATTCATCAACAGCCAACAGCGCTCTGTGTAGCGTTGAGAGGTCTAGCGCCTGAGGTACGTACGGCGCTCTTCAGTGTTCTCTAGGCACACTCCGTAACTAACGCGTCGCATCGTACTTCGGTCGTCCATCAGTATCGCCAGTACTAATTAGACAACCGAATGATTTTAACAACCGACTGATCAGCAGATTGTATTTTACACTACTGGCCATTACAATTGCTACATCAAGAAGAAATGTAGATGATAAACGGGTATTCATTGGACAAACATATTATACTAGAACTGGCACGTGATTACATTTTCACGCAATTTTGGTGTATAGATCCTGAGAAATCAGTACCCAGAACAATCACATCTGGCCGTAATAACGGCCCTGATATTCCTGGGCATTGAGTCAAACAGAGCTTGGATGGCGTGTACAGGTACAACTGCCCATGCAGCTTCAACACCATACCACAGTTCATCAAGAGTAGTGACTGGCATATTGTGACGAGCCAGTTGCTCGGCAACCATTGACCTCACGTTTTCAATTGGTGAGGGATCTGGAGAGTGTGCTGGCCAGGGCAGCAGTCGAACATTTTCTGTATCCAGAAAGGCCCGTACAGGACTTGCAACATGCGGTCGTGCATTATCCTGCTGAAATGTAGAGTTTCGCAGGGCTCGAATGAAGGATAGAGCCACGGGTCGTAACACATCTGAAATGTAACGTCCACTGTTCAAAGTGCCATCAGTGCGAACAAGAGGTGACCGAGACGTGTAACCAATGGCACCCCATACCATCACGCCGCGTGGTACGCCAGTATGGCGATGACGAATACACGCTTCCAATGTGCGTTCACCGCGATGTCGCCAAATGCGGATGCGAGCGTCATGATGCTGTAAACAGAACCTTGATTCATCCGAAAAAATGACGTTTGGCCATTCGTGCACCCAGGTTCGTCGTTGAGTACACCATCGCAGGCGCTCATGTCTGTGATGCAGCATCAAGGGTAACCGCAGCCATGGTCTCCGAGCTGATAGTCCATGCTGCTGCAAACGTCGTCGAACTGTTCGTGCAGATGGTTGTTGTCTTGCAAACGTAACCATGTGTTAACTCAGGGTTCGAGACGTGGCTGCACGATTCGTTAGAGGCATGCGGATAAGATGCCTGTCATCTCGACTGCTAGTGATACGAGGCCGTTGGGATCCAGTACGGCGTTCCGTATTACCCTCCTGAACCCACCGATTCCATATTCTGCTAACAGTCATTGGATCTCGACCAACGCGAGCAGCAATGTCGAGATACGATAAACTGCAATCGCGGTAGGCTACAATCCGACCTTTATCAAAGTCGGAAACGTGATGGTACGCATTTCCCCTCCTTACACGAGGCATCAGAACAACGTTTCACCAGGCAACGCCGGTCAACTGCTGTTTGTGTATGAGAAATCGGTTGGAAACTTTCCTCATGTCAGCGCGTTGTAGGTGTCGCCACCGACACCAGCCTTGTGTGAATGCTCTGAAAAGCTAATCATTTGCCTATCACAGCATCTTCTTTCTGTCGGTTAATTTTCGCGTCTGTAGCACGTCACCTTAGTGGTGGAGCTATTTTAATGGCCAGTACTGTAGGTCAGTCAATTTTCTTCAGTCGAATAAAATAACCGAATGAAAATATAATGCCAATCGAAATTTTCCGATCACCAATCACAACTATGAATTTGTGGTTAAAATGTGGATTTCGTTTCGAATATTCCATCACACCCCCTTTCTGAAGATACAATAAGTATAGATTTGTAAAGACTAAGCAAATGTGTTGTGTATCTGATTGCTTGTTCACGTAGAGGGGCGCTGGTGGCTATCAACAACAACAATGACGTGCCTTTGCCTAAGACGTTTTCATTCGAATAGCCATCATTCCTTCAGCTCTCCATGTAGCAATCAGTTCGCATTAGGTTACAGTTCACTGTGTTTATCTATCAGAGTGTTTATGTGCCTGATCATATTCATACAATATTACTCCCTAATGGGACTGATGCAGGTGGAAAAACGTCTCCAAGCACTGTGGGACTTAACATCTGAGGTCATCAGTCCCCTAGACTTAGAAATACTTAAACCTAACCAACCTATAGACATCACACACATCCAAGCCCCAGGCAGGATTCGAACCTGCGACCGTAGCAGCCGCGTGGTTCCGGCTGAATCGCCTAGAACCGCTTGACCACAGCGGCCGGCACTGAAGCAGGTGACTGGAATTGAAGAATCTGCAGCAAATGTAGCTATGCATCGTGAATGCTTTTTCTAGAAAAAGAATAGAAACAATAGTCGGCGTGGTACAGTCTACAGTGACGTATACGAGATTTGCCTAGAAAGTAATGCACCGTATTATTTTCTTCTTTAATGATTTATTGTACATAATGAGAACTCCAGAAAGAAATTTTCACTCTGCAGCGGAGTGTGCGCTGATCCGAAACTTCCTGGTAGATCAAAACTGTATGCCAGACCGTGACTCGAGTTCGGGACCTTTGCCTTTCGAGGGCAAGTGCTTCTTCCAGAAGTGCAAGTTCTGCAGCGTCGCAGGAGAGCTTCTGTGAAGTTTGGAAGGTAGGAGACGAGGTACTGGTGGAAGTAAAGCTGTGAGTACCGGGCGTGAGCCGTGCTTGGGTAGCTCAGACGGTAGAGCAGTTGCCCGCGAAAGGGAAAGGTCCTCCTGAGTTCGAGTCTCGGTCCGGCAGTTTCAATCTGCCAGGAAGATTCACATCAGCGCGCACTCTACTGCAGAGTGAAAATTTCATTCTGGAAACATCCACCAGGCTGTGGCATGCCATGTCACCGCTATATCCTTTCTTACAGGAGTGCTAGATCTGCAGCATCGCAGGAGAGCTTCTGTGATGTTTCGAAGTTAGGAGAAGAGGTACTGGCGGAAGTAAAGCTGTGAGGATGTGGCGTGAGTCGTGCTTGGGTAGCTCAGACGGCAGCTGGCAGTGTAGCCCAGCGTGTTTGGTGAGCGGGTTAGCTGCCCTCTGTAATAAAAATACTGAATGACTGGATCAAAGATGACCTTGAACGCGTGTCATATGGACGTGCACGCCGAACAAATGCAACGAACATTAACGAACAAAATGGGATCAACATGAAAAGACGACGATATAGAGCACTTGCCCGCGAAAAGCCAAGGCCCCGAGTTCGAGTCTCGGTCCGGCACACAATTTTAATCTGCCAGGAAGTTCTATAACGAGAATTATACACACGAAAGAATGGTGTTCATCTACACACCCCATTTTTCCACGTAATCTGCATCCCGTTCAATGGCCTTCCTCCAGCGTGAAACAAGGGCGTGTATGCGCTGTCGGTAACAACACTTCTCCTGGTGGCGGAGCCAGTACTTCACTGTGTGCATCGCCTCCTCATCATTCCCAAAATGTCTTCCACGAATGGCATCCTTTAATGACGGATGACATCATCAGCTCCCTGTAACAAGTCGCGTGTGACAGCCGTGGATGGTCTCCCCGACCGCTGCAAATCGTGGATCTCGCCGAACCGCCTTCTGATAACCTAACCCTCCGCGCCCCACAACTAACTATTTTTCTGTCGACGGCGGATGCTCCACACACTTTGCAAAAGGGTTTGTGAATATTCTCTACAGTTTCTTTCCCTGCAGTGAGAAATTCAATGACGACACTCTGCTTGTAACGTACATCACCTACAGACACCATTTTTAAAGTGCCCTGCAGATCCGCTATCTGTCGGAAGTGAGACAAACTTGGCGCGCTCACTCATGAGGGTTGAAACTATACATACGCAACGTTTCGCATTCGTAGCACTGCTTTCGGATGAGAAAAAAAAATGCGATGCAACCCTCGTACATCGCAGCTGTTCATTTTCAATAATGAAGTTATAACTAATGTCATTTCACTTTATTTCGTTGTAATTATTAGACAAAACTAACACGTTCCACATAATCCTCTCGTTTGGCCCCCTGTGTCCATTTTCAAGTGATTATTACCTATAAATAATACAAAATAACACACGCGACGCACAAATTACTTTCAAATCTGCAAATTACTTCTGTTCTGAAAATTAATTTAGCAGTAAACAGCGCATTTCACTTACACAACGATGTTTGCGAGTCAGCGCTCGTGGTTACAGGACCGAATGAAAACCGATGTGTGGTCGCTGTCCCCCTGAGAGATTACATATTTTAATGTGTGGATAGTTTTGCACGTCATCCTTTATTGTATGGCAGACGGGTCAGTCCAGCGCCGCCGTCCACCGAATATAGAAGAGAGCCCACACGATCGATGTTGCGGGGTGATAAATTGAACCTCAGCAAAAACGTGTTGCGTATTCATTAATTCAACACATTACGGACCGCAACCGCACACAGTATTGCAAAAGGGTCCCGCGATTAGCATATGTTCTGAAGTGTGACTCCAATGTGTCAAAGCTTTTGCGGTGGCTTCCATTTTGAAATATGTTGCGCACAGAAAAAGAAATAAAGTACCACAGCATGACATGACAGCCGTAGAGTTGATAATCCCTGCCCCTCCTCCCCCTGTAGGGCACATCTGAATATTTCCAGCGTGATGGTTTCGAACAACTGGAACACTTTTCTTGCCGTCACTTGTGAAAATAATAAAGGTGGTTAGCAATGAGTTGGAACAGTGCTGCAGGAATTATACACTATATAATCAAAAGAATCCGGACGCCTGGCTGAAAATGACTCACGAATTCGTGACGCCCTCCATTCGCTTTGGTGTTGGCCCACCCTTACCATTGATGACAGCTTCCACTCTCGCAGGCATACGTTCAATCAGGTGCTGGAAGATTTCTTGGGAAATGGCAGTCCATTATTCACGGAATGCTGCACTGAGGAGAGGTATCGTTGTCGGTAGATGACGCCTGGAACAAAGTAGGCGTTCTAAAACATCCCAAAGGTGTTTTATACAATTCGGGTCAGAACACTGTGCAGGCCAGTCCATTACTGGCATGTTACAGTCGTGTAACCACTCCGCCACAGCCGTGCATTATGAACAGGTGCTAGATCGTGTTGAAAGATGCAATCGCATACCCGAATTGCTCTTCCACAGCGGGAAGCAAGAAGGTGCTTAAAACATCAATGTAGGCCTGTGCTGTGACGGTGCTACGCAAGACAACAACGGGTAAAAGCCCCCTCCATGAAAAACACGACCACACCATAACACCACGGCCCCCGAAATTTACTGTTGGCACAAGACACGCTGGCAGATGACGTTCACCGGGCATTCGGCACACCCACACCCTGCCATCGGATCGCCACATTGTGTACTGTGACTCATCACTGCACACAACGTTTTCCCACTGCTCAATCGTCCAATGTTTACGCTCACTACACCAAGCGAGCGTCATTTGGCATTTACCGGCGTGATGCGTGGCATATGAGCAGCCGCTCGACCATGAAATCGAAGTTTTTTCACCTCCCGCCTATCATAGTACTTGCAGTGGATCTTGATGCGGCTCGGAATTCCTGTGTGATGGTCTGGATGGATGTCAGGCTATTACACATTATGACACTCTTCAACTGCCGGCGGTCTCTGTCAGTCAGCAGACAATGTCGGTCTGTACGCTTTTGTGTTGTACGTGTCCCTTCACGTTTGCACTTCGCTATGACATCGGAAACAATGGACCTTGGGATGTTTAGGAGTGTGGAAATCTCGCGTACAGAGTATGACACAAGTGAAATCTAATCACCGGACCCCGTTCGAATTATGTGCGTTCCGCGGAGCGCCCCATTCTGCTCTCTCATGATGTCTAATGACTACTGAGGTCACTGATATGGAGTACCTGGCAGTAGGTGATAGCACGATTTCCAGTAATGTGATAAACGTATGTTTTGGGAGTGTCCGGATACTTTTGATCACCTAGCGTACTTCCAACAGGCAGGGCTGGCCTATTGTCGAATAATCGCTAAAAAAAGTATCTATCGCAGACAGTTTCAACTAACGATCTAGAGACACACCGAAGGGGAATGATCACATGAAACATGTTGTATGAAAAGTGGATGCCAAGCTGAATTAACTGGGAGAATCTTACGGAAATAGAAATCATCCACAGATGAAGTGAATTAGAGGATAACTGTTCGAGCGATCCTTGAGAATTGCTCAGTAGTCTGGGACACTCAACACGATGGCTTAAGTAGAGAAAATATAAGAGATCCAACGAAGAGTGATGCGTTTCGCCCGGAATTGTTGAGTCGGTGCGACAGTGGTAAAGAGATGCTCGACACACAAAATACAGGACATTACCACGACTAATATGATGTAGGAAACCCTTGGCATTCAAAACAGCTTCCTGTCATCTCGGAATGGATAAATACAAATCCTGTATGTTCTTAACGAGAATTTTATGCACTTCTTCCTACAAAATATCCGCAGGTACAGGAAACGATGATGCAGGTGGATAGCGATCACATACTCTTCTCTTCAAAGTAGACCACAAATGTACTATAATATCGAGATCTTGTGACCCCGGTGGCCAGAGTAGATGCGACAACATAGCCTCGTGCTCACAAAAGCGAGTTGTGTGAACAGGAGTCCTGCCTTCTTTCAACACAGCATGACCATCGGGGAAAAGAAACTGCACATAGGACTGACCTCACCAGCCTTATGGTCACATAATTTTTGTGATGTCGCAGAGTAATCACGGGGTCAATTGAATACCACGATACGGCTGCCAAAATCATCATTGAACCTCTACCAAGTTTCACTCTTGCGAGAAAACTCGGCCAGAAGATGGAAAAAAGTGTGAAATAAGACTCAAGTGAACAATTAACTTCCTTCCTGTGCTCCGAAAAAATGTTTCAAATGGCTCTGAGCACTATGGGACTTAAAAGCTGAGGTCAACAGTCCCCTAGACTTAGAACTACTTAAACCTAACTAACCTAAGGACATCACACACATCCATGCCCGAGGCAGGATTTGAACCTGCGACCGTAGCGGTCGCGTGGTTCCAGACTGTAGCGCCTAGAACCACTCGGCCACACCGGCCGGCCCTGTGCTCCGAAGTCCACGTTTAATCGCTTCGCCACCACAGTTGCCCGTTTGGGCATTTGTATTACTTTCATATGGTTTTGGAATTCCATCTCACTCTGCAGTTCTCGGGCTATAAAGCTCCCTTCGTGTTGTTTTGGTACTGACAGGGTTTGTGAGTGCAATATTCAGTTCCGTAATGACCTTTACAGCTGTAGTCCTCTCATTTTTCTATAAAAATATGACATTTCAGTCTCTGATCGCTATTTTTTATTTTCAATGACCGGTTTCAGGCTAGCTGCCCATCTTCAGATCTGTTAGACAAAGTTAAAAATATAATTAACGAGACAGATACATTAACTGGTATCAATACAAAGAAGAGGAAACGCACATTCTCGAAAGAATATCTACATTTTAATTGTATTTTTAAGTTTCTTTATAAAAAAAATTACATTAGTGTAAATTATTTCGGTTCATGGCCCACTCACAAATTTTTTTTTATTAAAAAGTATATTCGCCATTAATATGTACGGTGAAAAAATAACATATGCACTATTCTTATAGGTAGAGGGCACTTTTTACTTTTTCCAATCAGGTTTCTCCAAAACTGCGATATAAGCTTTTAACAGATTAAAATTTTCTTTAGTTATGACTGTGAACCAATAGCTCTGTACTGACAAGTTACTCTGTAACTGCAATATATGGTATGTTGGCATTTAATACATTCCAAAATTTCTTCTTTTTGTAAACTAAGATATTTCTATCAGTAAATGTATCTCTCTTGTTAATTATATTTTTTACTTTGTCTAACAGATCTGAAGATGGGCAGCTAGCCTGAAACCAGACATTGAAAATAAAAAAAATAGCGATCAAAGACTGAAATGCCATATTTTTATTTAAAGAACGATCTCGGAAATCCCATTAAGACAATCATGTCTAGTTTTGATATACTCTCATTTTTCGCCACAATCACCTTCAATGACCGTCTGTCACGATGACTCAGTACACAGTTTCATCCACATTGTGACTTGCCGGATGTGTGCTTCCGCTTTATATATGGCGTCCCTTGAAACACCCAAATCTTCGGCTGGAGAAAACTCTGGTCACTGCCTCGAAAGAGCGTATTAGTCACTTCTGGTGTAGAACTGGTGCCAGGTGATCGTGTAGCCCCCCATGTGGAATTGAAGTGGTCTTTACGTTTGCCACTTAGTCGAACTGCATCAGCACGTGTGATGGGTGACGCACAGATATAACAGAACGTGTTTGGACTTGCCACTGACGACACTGTCTAAGAAGTTCTCAGTTTGTTTGTGTATCGATTCAGATTGTCCTACAGGTCTGACTGGAATGGAGTTCCACTCGAAGCCATGTAACATGGCGTAGAACAATAGTTCCAAAAATATCGTAACCGACAGAGATTGCAGAAGAGGAATGCACCTTTTCGAATAAAGCCAGTTTCAAATCGAACAAGAATTCCTACTGTTAGTGAAAGCAGACCCATCTCAATGAGTTTTTACTCGAACACTGTTAATCTAAGTGTGTCCAGTGGAGATTTGGAACACAGTACCTCACTAAAAGCCATAGCTGACTGCGATTTATACAGTTGCAGTTTTCGACGAAACACAACAGAGATACTGGAAAGTAGCTGAACTGTAGTGTGGTCCTGTTAGTAGCGATTTTGCTTCTTTTCAACGATGCAAAGCGTCGAGCGGTTCGACGGGGCAATGAGGCGCTTAGCCCAAAGTGTGACGAGTGTGTACTGAGGTCAGAGGTGATGTTGTGATCTATTGACGGTGTTTATCGAACCATTACTGCGGTGCAATCATGCAGGCTGCCGTGAATATATATCAGGATATTTATTTTAACTTTCTCGGTGATCTGGCGTTACCCTTTCTTCTGCATCCTCATCATGAATATCCCGTCGACACGCTTCATCTAAAATGATAACAGACGTGTTCACAAGCCTCCACATGTATGTTCCTGGTTTAACTAATGTTCGCTTACCCTAATGCACCTCGACTGTCCCGTTATATCACCCCATCCTCATCCGGTGGAAAATGTGTGCGACTACAAGGGCATGCTGAAAAGTAATGCGTCCGAATATTTTATGTGAAAATTCTTAACTATTTTTAAATAAAACGTACTCCATTAACATTCTACACCCTTATTCGTCATGCCTACATGTTTACACAGACGATGAACCCATCTCTCGCAACGAGAGACCAGTTCCTTCATACCATCAAACGTTTGACATTTTTGACAGATCCATAACCTCAAATGGGATTGCATTTCTTCACGACTGTCAAAGGGCAGTCCTCGAACGTGCTATTTAAGTTTTGGAAACAGACGAAAATTAATTGGGGCCAAGTCGGGACTGTATGGAGGATGATATATGACAGTGAACCCAAGATGTCGCAGCGATCGCGCGGGATTAGCCGAGCGGTCTTAGACGCTGCAGTCATGGACTGTGCGGCTGGTCCCGGCGGAGGTTCGAGTCCTCCCTCAGGCATGGGTGTGTGTGTTTGTCCGTAGGGAAAGTTAGGTTAAGTAGTGTGTAAGCTTAGGGACTGATGACCTTAGCAGTTAAGTCCCATAAGATTTCACACACATTTGAACTTTTGTGTCGCATCTCTTGTATGTGTGGTCTGTCACTGTGATGGTGAAGGAGTCGGTGCTCCATGTGTGGACCAATTATTCATGTGTGATGGAAGGTGTATAGGACAAACCAGCAGAACATTTGACACCCGGTACAAAGAACATATCAGAGCATGGAAATATGGAACGAGCCATTCACCTTTTGCAGAACATTTGAGAGAAAATAACCACAAACGTACTACAAGGGAAAATGATATGAAAATAATTAGAATAAATAATGAAAGACATCTCCTAACATTACAGAAAAGTTATCATATATACAGAACAAAGGCTGTAAAGGAAAACAACTAAATTACCAAGTAAATATGACTAACAACTCACCGTTTACACTGATCATATAATAGACAGAAACCCCTACAAACGATTACACGCCTGATTCCTCTCATAGGTATATACAGGGAAATATAATAATAATAGTTTGTTATTTTTAAGAATAAATAAATGAATAAAAAATAGCATTAAAAATAAAATAAATAACTTTTATTTTATTAAACAACTCTCTCCCTCTCTAACAGACACACACACACACACACACACACACAAACAGTTGAATGCAGAAAACTGAGAATGTTGGTAACACTTGGAAAAACAAATGAAACTCTGTACAGTTACAGTGATGTGTAACGTCAACAGTGAACTGTAAGATGTCCACCTGGTGGCCAGATGAGAAAAAGCAGTTTGCCTAGGTGCAGTGAATTAGAAGTTGCCTGCAAGTACCTTTCCCTTTCATAAAAAAACGTTAAGGAACTGTTTTTAAATCTATAACCCAGATGTGAAACCATAACCTATGTCTAAAAATGGACAAATCATGTAATATTTCAGGACACCCACTGAAGATGCCTGGTAAAAAAGGCGAAACGCGTCTGGGTGCATTAATAAAAATAAAAATTTATATGTGCAACATGCAAAAAAAAGGCAATTTCCTTGAAACAACTGCAGTTTACATTCATATTCGTACTTTCCGTTTTCTGATTGTCTCACTGTCCCATGCAAAGATTATGGTTGTGCTTTTAGGTATGAATTTCAGATGCATCACATCTTGAACATCCCACAACAGTGAGAGCGTAACTTCACCTGCTGATGGCAAGGCCTTGAACTTTTTTGGCGTCACTGTCAGTGATCCTTTGTGGCGGAACTTCATTGACACTCTCATATTTTCGGGGTCAAAACGGTGAACCCAGCTTTCATCACATGTCAAAATGTTGTTAACAAGTTCATCACCCTGACGTTCAGAACGCAAAAGAAACTGTTGACAACTGTCCATTCTCCTCTGTTACGTGTCAGGAGTGAGCATTTGAAGCACCCACCGTGCACAAAGTTTTGTGTATCGGATTTCTGCAACGATGGCCTGTATATGCTGTCTCGATATTTCTCACTTATCTGGGAACTGTGTCTGTGTTATCGGACAATTTTCTCTGATGAGTTCATCAAACCGATTCCGATGACTCTCGTTGGTTATCGTACGCGGTCGTCCACCCCTGGATCTGACGGACACGTTGAGGTGAGCACCACAGTTTGTTTCATTACGAGCACGAACAACCCCAAGTTGCCGATACAACCATCACTGCACACGTCTACCATTATTCTACGGATTTCAGTTGGAGGCACGTTTCCTGCGGTTAGAAACTCGATTACAGCACGCTGTTTCTCGCGCATCGACATAACTGCATTACACACCGCCATGTCATATGCTACAATTAGATCCCACCTAGCGGCAGATGGTTCCAACTTGTGTCAGTGAAGCAGTGAGTCGAACGAGTAATATGCATAACATGTGTTATGTCAAACAACATTCATAAAAGAGTAAAACATTCGGATGTATAACGTTTATGCAAGCCCTCGTACCCAGCACAGTGGAACGCATGAGTCAACATCACAAAAATTTCGCAGTTCTACGGTGTGTAATCGTCAACGACTGATTTCAACCGGGTAATGTATATGAGAAGAAACTCATTTGCGTTGAGTCTCCTGTAGGGTGACGACTTACCATTGCTTGAAATTGGTTCCGTTCCAACAGCTGTGCTGTCAGTGAGTGGCCTGGTAACAACATCAACTGACATTCGTTTCTTCTCTGTGGACTTGGACACGTTTCAGTGTACTGTGCACCGTTAAAATATTGTCTTTGTTTGCCGCCCAAACAAACGTGCGTTCTCAGTCCCCAGGCAATTCCCCTCTCCCCCTCTTCTTCCACCACCACCCGCACACAAATATCAGCCGGTATTTGCGCGGTTTTTGAATCTTTATCAATAGCTGCAGCTTGAAAACGTGCTGCACATTGTTCCGCCGAGCGCGAATTCCATGCACTTTTGTCCTCGTCTGTGTACTTATGCATACATGGGAGCAATTATTCTGTCGCTGCGGTGGCGGGTATAGGCGCGGTGATACCACGGTGCCGCATGAATTATGCGTCGTGTAGGTCCATAAACATAAAAGTTTCACCAGCTACTGTAAAAAAGGGGCCGTTCGTGGTGCCTGTGGTAAGGTGTTCGCACGGATAACAGAAATGTGCCATCACTTTTTTTTCGTTTTATGAATTCCTGCTCTAAATTTACCAGTACGTTTACAGTTGCAAACAACACGTTATTTTTGTGTATTCGCATGAGAGACTGTTCTTTATGCTAATTTTTGATTTACAAATGTTTGAAACTCATTTTAAAATTTCCCTCTACTCGTTTTACAGAACCGTCGGCGTCTCCAGTTGCTTAATAGACGAAACTATTGTAACTTCAACGTGTTTTCTCTTCGTAAATTAAAATGGTTCAAATGGCTCTGAGCACTATGAGACTTAACTTCTGTGGTCATCAGTCCCCTAGAACTTAGAACTACTTAAACCTAACTGACCTAAGGACATCACACACATCCATGCCCGAGGCAGGATTCGAACCTGCGACTGTAGCGCCTAGAACCGCACGGCCACTCCGGCCGGCTTGGAGGTGAGAAAACAGCCGCAGTATGGTTATAAGATATGCTCTCAACGTAATATATTTATCATTACAACTATATCGTATGGATCATATTAACAGAATCTTCCGTCGGTTCTTTGTAGAACAACATTATAATGAATGAAGACAACCAGTTTGCTTTTGTTCTACAATATTACATTTACTGTTAACCGGTTTTTGGCTTACAAGGCCATCTTCAGACATGTCTGAAGGTGGCCTTGTAAGCCGAAAACCGGTAAACAATAAAAGTAATATTGTAGAACAAAACGAAACTGGTGCTTTTCATTTATTATATCGTCTGGATGTCATAATGCAGGAGCATCCACAATTTCTTTATTATCCATGAAAAGGAGTGAATTAATTGTACCCATATCCTGCATTAAGCGTCCTCGGATCTCTTGCCAAATCGAATCATTACATTCACTCAACTTTTAGTTTCAGCATTGGATTCCTCTATCATTAGTTCCAATTCACTATTTTCTTACACAGCAATCGATAATCAAGAACCACTTCCTTTCGATGCTTGCAAGATTATATATCTGTGTGTAATTGTGTGTGTGTGTGTGTGTGTGTGTGTGTGTGTGTGTGTGTGAGCTTAATTCACATAGATAATTTTCAGCAGGTTCATGTTCATTATCATGAAACTAGCACTAGGAATGATTTTCGTAAAGTGTATAGGAGAGCCCTTGATCCGCAAAGGATAATACTGCGAAAATAAATAATATAAAAAAGTTATGTATATTTCAGAAAGAGTTGAAGAAGATACTAATACCTCTTCTGCGTGTGGTAAAAATATGACACATCTGTTGATTACGTCTGGAACCTGGGAGAATGACAAACATATCAAAGTTGACACACTTAAATCAATGACGAGAAAAAGGCTAAAATTGCAACAGTGTAGAGAAGGATACATTTCTAAAAGAAAAACATTCGCAAACTACTCCTCTTTTCTTGACGTCCACTTCTGGAAAATAGTACCCTGAACTCTTGCACAATTTAGTCGACTGTTGCTTTTAAGATGTTTTTAAGACAATATAAGTTATAAGTTGCTTATCGTCATAACGTACTGGGTTATTAATAATTACCGCCAGGGTTTCAGAAGAAGACTGCGTGAATACTACAAGGCAACCAATGAACAGACTTCCAAAGCGCGCTGTCATCGACGCCTTCGTTGGCAATTCGTTTCAGCTACTTGAATGAAATGCATGTTTGGGTGCTGTTCGGACAGTAAGGTTTGATCGGGCGCAAAGTGCACGAGGTGCTTCAAATTAATCTCATAATCAGAGCGTTCAGGTGGGGAGCCACAGTACTACGCATGGCGACAGCGGGAGCCGCAATCTGCTGAAGACACAGTTAGCTGCGCCTAAGCCCGCCAAAGGACGCGGCAAATTGTCCGCCACCCACGCCGCGCTCGCAATATCGGCCTGACAATGGGGCATTGAGTGTGGGCGGTGGGCGCAAACCAGAGCCCCAGATGAGGTTCCCACTCGCCAGATGAGTGACCGCTGGCTATATGCACTCGTGAAGGGGACCCTATGCCGGGAGACGTCTGTGTGCCTACGTCTAATGAGTCTTCCGGTTGCCGAAGAATATAATACCACTGCATGAGGATATGTTCTGAGGCACTTTTGAGAATAAAATTGTGGGCCGTATACCTCCAGTAATTTACATTTTGAAAATATTTTATTATGCGACATAATTACAAAAATTTGAAACTAAATGGGCGGCTTGAGTTACTCATAACTACAAGAGAAAATGTTTAAAAAATTGGAAGATATGTTAAGCTGATTACATCAAAATGAAAACACAGTCAAAGAAGTAACGTCGTACTTGCTGTGGTTTAATTCCACCACTGATGTCGTCAGAGTGGTTTCACTAATGTTGGGAAGAGAAGAGGGTTTACAATGTGTCACCACTCTGTTGCCCTGTATTTCAATTTTAACGTAATCTTCGTAACATCTCTTTAAATTTATTCAATTTGCCTTGTACATCTGATGATGGCAAAGCAGGGCGAAATCAGGCATTTCATTTCATATTATTGATAAATACTGAATGACTTTCAAAACAGTCAGACGCTGTTCATCTCCTGCTCGTCTTAAGTATCGCTCTTTCCATAATTTACGTTTGGAGCTCACTTCAAACTTTACAACTTGTCCTCGTCAGATACGAAAACTTGCAGAAATGCAAGAATACGTACTTTCCACAAAGACTAAGATATTACATTATTTGGACATCAGTTCCATGAACTTTTATTTTCCTCTGTACTGCAGCGATCTATTGATGGCACTCTAACACCAATTCTAAGCAAACCATTACATATTGTTTTACTTTTAAGATGGATTGTTAGCTGTTTTTAAATAATTTGTCCTCTTAAGTTCTCGTTTTTGAACTTTATTGCCTATAATAAACCATTACATCTCCTGACAGAGTTATTATACAATTATCATAGCCAATTGTCTTCAAAGAATCGAGCTCCAGTCCGTTTTAAGAAAATCTAGTTTTCATGCATCTCACGTTTTTTGACGTCATACGCGTTGAAATTTATGTCGAATAACGATGCAATTTTTCAGGTATATTCAGTGGTATATGGATACTGCCACCAAATTTTGTTGCGAGTATAGTTAGAAGTAAAGAAGTAATCAATTAAAACGTCTTGCTGAAGTTTCACTGAATCAACATCGAAAATGTAGAAGTGATAAAGCTTCTTCCTTTCATTATTTTGTGGAAGGTGTCACCGAGAAAAAGTTTCGTAAATGTTTAAATTATGAGAATGTATCTCGGAAGTCACTAAGTGTCCCTATACTCAAATACTGGATGAATATATTCTGGGTAACTTGTTCGCCGTCATTTATGTTGTGTCAAGACTTACACAGTTTTAAATTATAACATTTGTCTTATAGTGTAAAATCTTCTTAATGAGTATATTACCAACGGTAGGTGACCTGTCTGCTGATACTACCTCATATGGTGTCTTCTGACGTAATACAGTTCTCTCTCATATACCAAATATATTCCATGCTATAAAGTGCATGTCTTCAGGCGATTCGAAACCTGGAGGAACGACAGTCTTAGTAATGCCAACATGACAATACATTCATCGTTACCATTTTCCTATGTACAGGAATTTTAAAGCTGTGACACCTGATTACTGGAGTTCAGAACTTTTTTGGAGGACGTAACTATGATTTTTGTGCACTAGTGAACGTAGTATCTGGAGACAGTACTTCCGTGACTGTAGCAGTTGCCGCGTATCAGAGACAGCTGGGTAAGTTTAGAAGACATCACACGTAATATCACAGAAAAGCCACTGGTGATCAGAACGAGGAGAATGAAGGAGATCAATGGAACTCAATATATTTCTATTTGGCGCACACATGTTATGGGAAACACACAAGAACAGAACGTTTCAGCTATTAATAAAGTAAACAGACAGTCAGTTGCCCGAAGTTTATTTATTTAAACTTGACATTCGTTTCAATATTAATATGACTGCTTTCTTCAGAAGTACACTATGTTACTTGGTTACATTAATAAAAACGTGTTACATGTTAGTTAATGTAAGCAAGTAACGTCATGTACTTTTGAATAAGATATTCATAAGAGTACCGAAACCTATGTCAAGTTCAAATACATAAACTTCTCGCAACTGATTGGTTGTTTACTTTATTAGTCGAAGCTTACTGACAGTTGCTGCTAACAGCCATCTTCAAGATTAAGAACTTATCGGCGCACTACTGAAACTCCATCTTACATGGAAAGATCATGTTCCTTCTTGATAAAGTCTGGGTGAGCTGTAATTCGTACGTCACCTCATTCCGTGGCACTGTGATAGGGAGACGGTGTGTGTGTGTGTGTGTGTGTGTGTGTGTGTGTGTGTGTGTGTGTAAGATCCGCCTATTGCCTACATGCTAGTACATTCAACTTAACATTCTAGTGAAGGTATTCGTACAATGATATAAATGGCAAATAGGCAGCTGAGCACACAGACATGGTCCAATAAGAGAAACTTCCTTGTTTTAACACTGTGAAATATGTTACAGAGTGGTGAGATACTTGTTGGCAATGCTGTTAGCCACTACCAGAGGATGGAGTATTTGGCCGGTGGCGGCTTATAACCGACGGCCCGTCTGAGATACAATTAGAGCCAAAGAGAAAGATTATCGACAGCCACCGCTGAAAATGTATAACAACATAAAAAGAGAGACAGTTCTCTTACGTCATGCCTCCTGTAACGATCTAAAAGAGTCGAGTTTTCCTTAACTGAACTTTGTTCGTGGTTACCGATTTTCAGAATGGTCATGGATTTGACAACTGTGTAGAAATTTTACTATGTTTCTACTAATTGCTTTGGACTGATGTGACAGGATGATCTGCGTGATTAGTTTCTCCGCGCGCTTCTAATAAATTTATCCGTGTTGACAGAGTTAGTGATTACTTTGCAAGTAACATTTGAAATATTGTGAGAGAGTGAATTATTCCTAGACTT
Source organism: Schistocerca cancellata (assembly GCF_023864275.1). Lineage (NCBI taxonomy): Eukaryota > Metazoa > Arthropoda > Insecta > Orthoptera > Acrididae > Schistocerca > Schistocerca cancellata. Next base: position 183,300,311 of record NC_064627.1, on the reverse strand, counting down.
TTGAGAATTTTTCCTCGCATTCCGCTAAAACACTAAGGTATTACACTCAAACATCTCTGATTAATCAGAGTTAATCAGGACCTGCTCACGATAAGCAAAAATCGATTGTGTGTGTGTGTGGGGGGCTACATTTTTGTTGTTTAGTCGGTGGACAGAACAACTGCTCCCTACGCAAAAGAAGACTGATATGAAAATCGCCACTGTGTGTGTGTGTGTGTGTGTGTGTGTGTGTGTGTGTGTGTGTGTGCGTGCGCGTCTCTAATGACTAATAATGTCCGTATACATAATCTTTATTCTCTTCTTCGTCTTCCTGGAGTAATCTCTTCCGTTGCCTCCTTTGCCTAGGCAACTTTTGCATTTTCTCTTTTGCTGCCTGAGCTTTGTCCAGTCGCGCTTTACCGATGCTTCTTGAGTATCTACAGTGCGAATGCAACTGGATGGAAGCCTAGTCTCTCTGCGCGCACTTAATCCTACCTACATATCCACTGTTGAACACTAGGCCGGCATCGCATGCAGCTATCTTCAAAACAACTGAGGACACAAACTCTGTTTTCGGAAAACGCATTCATATAAGGTGATTGTGTCTCTCATTTGTATTGTGTTTTCCCACGTACACATTTTTTCAACAGTACCTGAAAGTTGGTATTCAAAAATCTAAAACAGAAAGTGGCTAATCTGGCTTATGGATGTATGGCTTTCCATTGGCCTCTGCCTAAAAATATTTGCACCACGATATGTCGCAAAAAGCAATGTTTGGGGTTATCATCTGTGGAAAGTTTGTGAAAGGATATTGCCCACACGGCTTGCTCCATTGTTTTCACATTGTGCAAGTTACCCCTAATAGCTTTTCCGTAACATATTTGTAAAGTGTGAATTTCCATGTCTGTCAGTCTGTTAACATCCCCTTGTGGCTTTCCATCTTCTAATTTCTTGCTTTCATTTCTTTCTTCAGCCTGAGGAGCCATGCTTTTGAACATGCTGCACACATTCCTGTTTTTCAATTTTAGTTTGGGAGACTTAAGGAATGCTCTATAAGACAGTCTTAAAACACTAGAATCTCCATCACCTAGATATTTCACATACCTAACATCATGTTCTTCGGCTGGCTTTTAGAATGTTAGTTTCATCCCAGCTGTTTCCATCCCATCACTTGTTCCCTGGTAATACTTGCTGCACACTTTCTCCTGTTTCTGCTGCCACCTTTCTTCTTCACTGCCATCATTGTTCTTTCTCCTGTCACGCTGGGAGCAGTATTTGCTCATTACTGGTAAGCCCAAGATTTTCCCTGTATCTACACTAATGACAGGTGATAAACCATGGTGTGATGTACGGCCCCTCTTCATCCAGGTTCCGTCACAAGAGACACTCAGATTTGTCTTCACTATACACTGTCCTGCTTTCCTTCATTGTTAATACCTACAGTTTCCTCAACAGCTTCTTTCATGTCCCCCTTGCACTCAACTTCAAGAGCACTGAGGAGTGTTCTGTTGTAATCACTGAATCTAGTCACTCATGTAGGCATGTTGATAAAGCCAAAAGACAAATTTGTGCCTTCGCTGCCTACTCCTAAGCATCTCATGGCTTAACACAATCTTGTATTCGCCTCGTACATCTTCCAATGGAGAACAGAAGTCTTGAACTGAACTTCATACTTAGAAACTTTACAAAAAATATGTGTACTACTTACAATGCCAATCCTGTCACTGTCATCATATAGTCTAAGGCCCTTTGACCCACAATTACCACATGAATCATTAATCATAATGACAAGTATTTCTAAGTCATTCAGCCTAAAGCCACTGGAAAACTCGTCTTTAGCACTTTACACAGCATCATAAATTCCTTCACCAATTTTCTTCTTCGATGAATTCACTGACGTCGTCGAAAACTGTTATTCACACTTAGGAGCAGTATCTGTAACACTGAAATTTAAACTTCCTGTACCTTTTACACGTGAAATTCGACACACATTTCCTTACGTTTTAGAATAAAATGCTTCACATGGCTCTGAGCACTATGAGACTTAACTGCTGAGGTCATCAGTCCCCTAGAACTTAGAACTACTTAAAACTAACTAACCTAAGGACATCACACACATCCATGCCCGAGGCACGATTCGAACCTGCGACCGTAGCGGTCCCGCGGTTCCAGACTGACGTGCCTAGAACCGCTCGACCACAACGGCCGGCACGTTTTTGAATGTGCGTCCTCTGTTACGACCCTCTTCGAGCAAAACTAGCTGATATATGCAAAACTGAAAACTGAAGCAAGTTTGTAGCACCAACTGTTCAAAAATGCCACGTTTTAAACAAAGGAACAAGCAAATATAATCTTTCTCACAGTCTTCTACACTCATCTGCAGTTCGTTTCGATTGTGTGAAAGAAAAATTAACGCACTAAACATTTCAAGCGTAGAGAAGGCGTGGATCACAGCATAGAAAGGGGAGGCGTGGCAGGCGCATACCCTCAAACAAGATTTTTTAAAACATGTTTATAATCAGAATTCGGTTATGAAACTTTGCGATGTTATTCTTAAATACTCAGTCCAGTAAATTACAGAATTAAAAAAAAAACGATTTTTTCGCAATTATGCTCTACATATGTCTTTAAGGTAGTCAGTCGAGTTAACATCATGTACACCTAGTGTGGGTGACGTAAGGTGAGTGGCGTTTTTTAAGATGGATGAAATAATTTCTGGGCGAGGTTTGTTTCGGTCGACCTGTAGATACTGAACTTACAAAACTTCCTCCTAGCAGCTAATTGAATCCCAGTGCAGTTTCTTTGGGCGTACCTATAAAACCTGGCGTCGTGCAGATGTCGCGCCTTGGAGGGGATCGTGGGGCTGCGCCAACGTTGCTGCGGGTCTCTCTGATTAATGCCGCGTAGTGTGGCACAAGCGGCTGCGGTCTGGCGCCAGGCAGCTGGCGCCAAATTTAATTACGCTATTTTATGCGCCCCGCTGCCGCCGAGGAGAACGCCGCACGGTTTTAAAGGATTGACTACCTGACTGCAGCCAGCTACCGCGCTCGTAAAACTGACGCCAGTTACAGCGCCAGTGCTGATGGCGAACGCGTCGTTCGAGAAGGCGCGCCTTCGTGAATGCCTCCTCCATCCCCGGTATCACTCGCGAACAGCGCTCGTAACGCCATACCCGTCTAGCTTTCATAGATTGTATCTCGGTGTTTTATTTTGTGGGCTACATGTTTTCGTTATGAACAGAGAAAAAGCGAGCACGAGAAGAACGTGATAGAACCGAAAGTATAAAAGAGTCCTTCTGAGTTCTCCCTTGCTGATATGATTTGACAGAGTGCATCTCCGATTTTGCTAGCAACTTCACACGCTTCACAGCACTATCAGACTGCTCGCTTACGACGCTGTTGAACGATCGTAAGGAAATACTCAAAGAACTACACTATATGCATGCTCTGTGAAATCAGTCACAGCTCTCTTTAAGTGTTGATAAATGCAATGCAATATCTACAACAAAGAGAAAGCAACACTGAAGTGTCCGATCACAAGAGAAGGCGCTACATAGGACGTGCTGTTGTGCAGACGTATCTCCACTGCCTCTTTGAAGATATAGTCCCAGAAACCTTTGGCGCTGCACAGCTTCTTCATTTTTTCAAATTCGAAGGAGTGTCCCTCGATAATGCTGTGTTCTGCTACCTTCGCGGTGACAAGGGCATAGTGGTCTTAGCAGCAGAGAAAGGGAATGCGACGGTCCTACTAAAGTCAGAAGATTACTGGCAGAAGATCGACACCTTACTACAAGATCCAGCATACAAAGAAGTGGGGAAAGACACAACTGCTTCTGTTATGCGCAAGACCATCGATCTTCTCAATAGCTCAGGACTTGACAGAAACACCGTCAGGAAGCTTTACCCTCGGGCACCGGCTCCACCACGCCTGTACGGCCTCCCGAAGATCCATAAGGAGGATGTCCCACAACATCCTATATTGAACACCATAAATTCTCCGACATATGGTGCAGCGAAGCACCTAGCACAGCTGTTAAAACCACTCGTGGGTTACTGCCTTCACCATGTCAAGAACTCAACCGAATTTGTTAAGGTACTCCAAGGGTTACGCCTGGACAAGAAGGATCTAGTAGTCAGCTTTGGTGTCACATCTCTTTTCACCGGGGTGCTGCTGGATGACTCCTTAGCTCTACTCGAAGATCACTTCGATGAGGACACACTGAGACTCTTTCGTGTCGTGTTAACCACAACGTACTTCAAATGTGGTGGGAAATTCTATGAACAAACAGATGGTGTGTCCATGGGTTCCCCCCTGCGCCCAGGTACTGCCAACTTGTACATGGAGCACTTTGAAGATGAGGCACTAAACACTCCCCGCCATAAACCAAAGGTGTTCTACAGATACGTAGACGACACTTTTGTAGTGTGGCCCGATGGCAAGGAAAAACTACAGGATTTCCTACGCCATTTCAATGGCATACATCACAACAAACTGTGCAGCGCCAACGGTTTCTGGGACTCGATCTTCAAAGATGCAGTGTACATACGTTTGCACAATTAGTAAATGGGGATAGCGATTTTCAGCTCAGTGCCGCGTGGAATCCCACGATTGACAAAATACGTCAGGAACGCTCCGATCTGAAGGCAGTGGCGTCCGCAGACAGATTGCATAGCAATCGCGTCTCGACGCCGGTTAGCACCACCCCCCCCCCTCCCCCGCCACCACCGCCGACAACGCGGTACCCCCTTCCGGAGGAACGTGATTGGCGGGCCTACAGTAGGAGACGACGGCCAAGCAGCTATATAGATATGCCAAACACAACATCGAGACACTTCCCCAGACGATGATGCGTACGAAACTCATTGAAACGTTGCGGCAAGACGACGCCACCACTCGGCTGATAACCCGAGAAGAAATCATCAGTGCAATACGCCGAGAGAGACTGAAATCGCATATAGGACGTGCTGTTAGTAAAGACACTCGCGGCGGTCATCTGCTACCATAGTCCATTAACACCAAATTTCACTGCACTCTCCTGACGGATATGCTCATCGTACGTCCCACATTGCTTCCTATGGTTATTTCACGTAGTATTGCTTGTCTGTTAGCACTCTACGCAAACTCGCTGCTCTTGGTCGTTAAGTGAGGGCCAACAGCTAGTGGGCCATCCGTGGTGAGAGGCAGGACCTGAAATTGGATATTCTCAACACACTATTTAGACTGTGTATAGCGGAATATATCGATTTCCGAAATGGAATGTCCCATGGGTCTAGCTGGAACTACCATTCCGCGTTCAACGTCTGTCTGTTCCGGGCTTGCGACCATACGTTCTAAAGCTTTTCACATCGATAACCTGAGTGCAAATGACAGCTCCACCAATGTATTGCCATTTTATACCATGTGTACGCAATGCTACCATAACTGTATACGTGTATATCAGCCCGCCCGGTTAGCCGTGCGGATTAACGCACGGCTTTCCGGGCGGGAAGGAGAGCCAGTCCTCCGCCACGAATCCGCCCGGCGGATTTGTGTCGAGGTCCGGTGAGCCGGCCAGTCTGTGGATGGTTTTTAGGCGGTTTTCCATCTGCCTCGGCAAATGCGGTCTGGTTCCCCTTATTCCGCCTCAGTTGCACTATGTCTTCGATTGCTATGCATACAAGTCCTCCACGTACACGTACACCAGCATTAGTCTACCACGCAAACATAGGGGTTACACTCGTCTGGTGTGAGATATTCCCTGGGGGGTCCACCGGGGGCCGAACCGCACAATAACCCTGCCTCCATGCCTCGGGCATGGTTGTGTCTGATGTCCTTAGGTTAGTTAGGTTTAAGTAGTTGTAAGTTCTAGGGGACTGATGACCTCAGATGTTAAGTCCCAAAGTTCTCAGAGCCATTTCGGTGTGGGGCGGTGGAGGGGCGAAATGGACTGTGGTAGTCATCATGGGGTTGCGGACCACTGCGGCTGCGTAGGTGGCGGAGCCTCTCTGTCGTTTCTAGGTCCCCGGTTAACATAACATAACATAACATCCATGTATATCGCTATCCTAGACTTTTCTCACCTCGCTGTGTAATCAATAATTACAGTCGAACGGGGAAATGTTGTGTTATGTACATAGTTCAGCGTAGTCAGCGCGTACCCAACTTTCCCAACAGAGTGCGCCCCCCTAAGCACAACTGCACAGGCGGAGCGCTCGTCCGTCTCCGCACTTTAAGATGGCGCTGCCGTAGAGACGGACCAAATTCTGCTTCTGCCGATCCGCGTATTAATATGTAACGCAGCCAATGAGATTGCTGCTAACATAGAACCTTTTCTCCTCGTGGATCACACTTGCGCAGTGATACATGAACGCGCGAGGTATTATAACGAGTGTAGAGACCTCCGATTAGTCAGTCTGCATTTGTCTGGACCAGTCTGCATTTGTCTGCGCCAGTCTGTACGAGTTCTACAATTGTCTGCACCAGTCTATAGTCAAGTTTCAGTCTGCGCCTAATATTACCATATTCCTGTACATAGCCATGAAGGTAAATGTATAGACACTTTTGTCAAGTATCAGAGATATATGTGAGAATAAGACTAACGTACCTATACCAAAGGAACTTCAGATTTTCAATTGTAAATAGCATCCAGAACCAATTTAAGTAAATTTTATGCTTGTTATTATTTTAATAAATTTGTGTGAAAATTAATCAAGTTCTGTTTAAAGTTGGTCACTGTCAATCTGCTACTCTAAGCGTGCAAGTGGCATTTCTATCGTCTGACCTAACGGCAGAAGATAAACACGCCAAGATAAGACCACGAGACATATTGCTGACACTCGCCTACTTCGTTAGAGCGACAAGTCAAATAATCTGATGGTGTGTGTACCGAAGGTCTTATAGTACGCACACCACATGTTGTCATTTCAGAAGTTCTGTACGAATACAGTACCTGTCCGAAGGAAACCAATCGAGAAATTGGACAAGTAACGCAGCTTCCGTCCGCCGAGTCTGCCCCTTGCTGCAGACACGTCCGGCCGCCCTTCTGAGCTGGCCTCGCTACGTGACGTCACGCTCGGGCGCTTCCGCGCGCCGCCTCACTTTTCCCCGGAGGCGTGGCCGCCGCCCACGCGGGGCCTTCATTGAGTTGTCAGCCGGTAATTGCAGCCGGCCCGGCGCCCGGCGTTTGTCTTCCGCGGCCGGGGCCGGCGTCTCCCCGCCGCCCAACGCCGCCCCCAGACGAGGAGCGGCCGAAATTAATGGTTTCGCAATCCCGCCGCCCGCGAGGCCTCTCTCACCCTTACCACAGCCGCTTCCCCCGCTCGCGAAAAAGCGACTCTCATTAAGGCAACTCGCAAAGGTGATGCGGCGGGGATTAACACAGACTAATTACCGCGGCGCCAACTCTGAGCCCAATGTCTACGTCAGACGTCAAAACTCTACCAGAAAGAACAACTCGAACTTACTAAGGTACGTCGAGAAGAACAATTACTCGCATATTCTTGTCCTGTTTTGATGGCATTAAACTTGCGATAAAGTTTCGTGGCTGCAAAGCAAAATATTATTCTGTTGTGGTAAAGTTTGTAATTCGAGCAAATTTACGTATTTTAGTCCCTCGGTATTATATGTTGCTTTATCTGTGGCAGTTTTAATCTGCAAGTTCCTAAATAATAGTTGAGAGGAGGTGAACTTCTGAGCGAAGATCGTTAGTAAACAACCTTTATTATCTACGATAATGATCGAAGCAGACGAAATGAATTAAAATATGGGAGAGCCCCGGCAGTAGTGACAATATTTAATGGCCGCTGTACATGGGGCCAGTAGTGGTAGCCAGTTCTGGCGGTCGTAAGTGGGCGCCACCAGTTTTATCGGCCAGTAAGATTATACACTGTGGTGTGCGTACTGTAAGACCTTCGGTACACACACCATCAGATTATTTGACTTGTCGCTCTAACGAAGTAGGCGAGTGTCAGCAATATGTCTCGTGGTCTTATCGTGGCGTGTTTATCTTCTGCCGTTAGGTCAGACGATAGAAATGCCACTTGCACGCTTTGTGTAGCAGATTGACGGTGACTAACTTTAAAAAGAACTTGATTAAGTTTCACACACATTTTAAAATAATAACAATCATAAACCTTACTTAACTTGATTCTCGAACAGCGGAGGACTGCTACTCAAGCGTCAACTTTAGGTTACAATATCTCCGGATGTAATTAACATTTTACAATGCAACAAACGGCACTGATTACGTATTTGTTTATATGTTCAGATGTGCTAATAAAACTAACGGGGTTCCATTTAAAAAAACGTAGGTTTGTGTTAAAAAACGTACTTCCGTGCATTTTTGTATGGTTTGTATTAAACAATTACACTAGTCCCTCTCCTCACGTTCGGTCTGTGGAATCGGTTCGTCAGTATTTGATGTGGTTTACGGAATATATCCAGCGGTAACGTTAGGTGACTCACCCTGTATATCAGCTGCTGTGTTGATTACGAGCACCATTACCGACTACCCAATGATTTTCAGTTATCGGGCCTCATTAGAGTGAATTAAGTTCCGCTAACATGTCCGCTGAATGACGCGTAATGTTCTGGTGATGAGAAGAACTGCCGGCACTGCTAAGGCAAAATCGTAAATAGTAGCGCGTTTTTTTTAATTCTTGTTTTATTTATTTTTTCCTTTTATTAGTGGAACAGCACGGAAAGGATCACGGCAGCACGGCTCCGTTCAAAAGGGAAATTACTTTCATTCACTGGCTTTTAATGAAGGAGAGGCAGCTGTTAGCTTTCATTAAGGATTTGCTTTCCGCGAGAAGGGTCGACTGATTTGAGAGAGAAGAATCCTTTCACCAGTAAAGGAGTACTCACCTACAGTTCAGTACTAATATGTTTATTACGTTATTCTTTTACTATGTTCTCTTGAAGTAGTACAGCTTACGAAAATTACTGGCATCGACCCTAACATTCAACATATTAATCTAATCTGGATTACAGAATGTCATAATAAAGAGAACAACACTACATAGCAAAAGTTTCGATTCACTTCTTTTCCGGCTACCGCACAGCTCATGATTCACTACCATAGAATGCTGTACATCATATCTTTATTTGTCAAGTTAAGGTGTTCTGATGATAGTAATAGACTTCCTGTAGGCAGGAACGCCCTCTTCGTCTGTACTAATCTAATTTTTATGCCTTCCTTGCTTCAACAGTCACCTGTTATTTTGCTTCTCAACAGAATTCCTTCACTTCCTCTACTTCGTGGTACCAAATTTAAACGTTTAAGTTTATCGCTGATCTCATTTCTACTTCTTCCCATTACTTGGCTTTCCTTCTATTTAGTGTGAAACCACAGACAATGCTCATTAAAATCTCTATCAAAATCAAAAGGATCTACAATTCTTTCTGACTTTCGCTGGCTATAGCAAATATCATCAGTGACTTTAATCACTGATATTCTTTCCACCTGAATTTTAATTCCACTTATGAAACTTTTGTGTATGTCATTGCTTCCACGACGTAGATAATCGACTGCAGAGGCGAAAGACTACATCCCTCTCTTACGCCCTCTCTAATCTGGCGAGCACTCTGTTCTTCGTCTTACATTCTTATCTTTCCCTCTCGGTTATTGTACATACTGTACACTCGGCAACACAATTAACCGCATAACTGTCTCCCACTGCGAAGTTTAAAATTTCTCTCAAAGGCACTTACAACTTTTTCTTTACTGGTGCAAAGTCTGCCGAAGTAAGAGTGATTTCAGGTGTGCCGCAGGGGAGTGTCGTAGGACCGTTGCTATTCACAATATACATAAATGACCTTGTGGATGACATCGGAAGTTCACTGAGGCTTTTTGCGGATGATGCTGTGGTATATCGAGAGGTTGTAACAATAGAAATTTGTACTGAAGTGCAGGAGGACCTACAGCGAATTGACGCATGGTGCAGGGAATGGCAATTGAATCTCAATGTGGACAAGTGTAATGTGCTGCGAATACATAGAAAGAAAGATCCCATATCATTTAGCTACAATATAGCAGGTCAGCAAATGGAAGCAGTTAATTCCATAAATTATCTGGGAGTACGCATTAGGAGTGGTTTAAAATGGAATGATTATATAAAGTTGATCGTCGGTAAAGCAGATGCCAGACTGAGATTCATTGGAAGAATCCTAAGGAAATGTAATCGGAAAACAAAGGAAGTAGGTTACAGCACGCCTGTTCGCCCACTGCTTGAATACTGCTCAGCAGTGTGGGATCCGTACCAAATAGGGTTGATAGAAGAGATAGAGAAGATCCAGCGGAGAGCAGCGCACTTCGTTACAGGATCATTTAGTAATCACGAAAGCGTTACGGAGATGATAGATAAACTCCAGTGGAAGACTCTGCAGGAGAGACGCTCAGTAGCTCGGTACGGGCTTTTGTTGAAGTTCTGGGAACATACCTTCACCGAGGAGTCAAGCAGTATATTCCTCCCTCCTACGTATACCTCGCGAAGAGACCATGAGGATAAAATCAGAGAGAATAGAGCCCACACAGAGGCATGCCGACAATCTTTCTTTCCACGAACAATAGAAGACTGGAATAGATGGGAGAATCGATAGGGGTACTCAAGGTAACCTCCACCACACACCGTCAGGTGGCTTGCGGAGTACGGATGTAGATGTAGAAAAGCGCGGCACCCTGCGACCTCTCCCTCGGACTCAGCGACGCTTCCATCAGTAATGTGTCGACATAGGAGAAAAGAAATGGAGAGCGCTCAGAACTTCGTGTGATGTGTAATGGAGGTTAACGATGTCACACTGACACCACATTTCACCACTATTCTGTCCAACGGCACCATAAACGTGTCACGCGATGGAAAGGTCGTTACAGCCCCTCTTACGCACAGTTCACCCCTTCTCTTGACGCCTGTGCGATGAAGAGCAGCACAATTACGCACAGCATTTAAGTCAAGCGGTTTTCTTATAGGCAGCCGCAGAAAAAAAAACTGAGATACGCCGCCGTCCAGAATCGAAAAGAAATGGTCTGGGGATGGCACAAACGACATCAGTGAAGCCACTCCTTTCCAGGGGACGTCGATTCGGACGGCCATGGGCAACAACACGATGTTCTTAACAATGTTCGACGCTGCTAACACCCCAGGACTGTTCAGCTTTTCTCTAAGGACACTGTGGGGCTGCAACCTTATAGCACGGAATCTGTCGCTTTTGGTGTGTGGGGCGACCCTAATTTTGTGCTCTAGTGTACGGGGTGAAACTCCTCGGGACCATTCAAAACCATTCGATAAAATTTGAACGTGAACAGAAGGAGCAAAGTGGGGTTATGCTCACACACACCCTTCTAATTCAATCTATCCTGTGACGTGACGACAGGAAGATGTGACACTGATATCTGTGTGAGTAAAATAGCCAAGTCCCTCTAAGTCATCCCCACCCCTACTTCGGAAAAAACCCTGGTGCCACTCGCGCGCCTTTGTTGGGCACTTTAAATATTCACCGACAGTGACTGTGGTAATACTGTGACCCACAGACACAGTGCTTGGGAGTCTTTCCTAAGAAACGTCACTAGTGATGTAAGTTCCTGGGCTTTGTAAGCTGGGCCAAATGCTGTAGATAAACGCACGGGAAAGTGACCAGAATTCATAAATGCCCGAGAATTTATGCATTTTAAGGATTAATTGATAAGCGGCGCTTATAAAAAAATTTTAACAGATATTTTGTATTGGAACAGGTGTTTTTCAACACTATTTCTGTAGTGGTTGATTAATCAAGCTGGAAAAGCTGCCTGGAATAGAGAACAGGAGTTAGAGGAAATAAATTGGACTATAAATATAACAATAAATTTTAATGAGGTCAATTCCTGGAGTAGTACATACTTAAAAAAGAAAACGAAACTCAAGATTAAAACTAATTCTTGAAATAATGTCTAGTTTATATTATTCAGCTAGCCTATGGGTAGTATTATTTCTAATACTAGTACAAAAATCAGATTAAAGGAAATTTACCTATAATGATTTTAATCAGGGATGAATCCGATTCCACGAGTTCAAGATTCACTGATTCTCTAGAAATCGACTAACATCGGTTCAAAAATGGTTCAAATAGCTCTGAGCACAATGGGACTTAACATCTGTGGGCATCAGTCTCCTAGAACTTAGACCTAATTAAACCTAACTAACCTAAGGGCATCACACACGTGCATGCCCGAGGCAGGATTCGAACCTGCGACCGTAGCGGTCGCGCGGTTCAGGACTGAAGCACCTAGAACAACTCGTCCACTGCGGCCGACGTTAATATCGGAATCGAACGATTCTCGAGTCTTCAGTATCGATTCTTTGCCATTAAATCTTTTTTATGTTAGTGTTCTCATGTTCTTCACAGCTGTGCAGTCGTACGAAACTTGATAAAGAAAGAAGCAGTATGGAAAACTATAGTCTGTCTCAAATGTCACTATATCTGTCAATAAAGCATTTAATATTTAAGAATGCATTTATTTCCAGAAAACGCACGCCAGCTGTTTAATATATTCAGTGATAATTTTGCTGTCAATGATTATTCTTCAGGAATACCAGAGATTTAACATGTATTACGAAGTGTGTGACATTACAAAGCGATGTCCTTTTATACCGGCTTATCACTACACAGCTTTATTATGCGACGTGTGCGTGTGTGTGTGTGTGTGTGTGTGTGTGTGTGTGTGTGTGTGTGTGTGTGGGTTAACGGGCGAGCGCGCTCGGGCGTGCGTGCGTGTGCACATCAGTGTGCGTGGGTGAGGGTGTGGGGAATGGGAGTGCGCTCACGAGAGAGAGAGAGAGAGAGAGAGAGAGAGAGAGAGAGAGAGAGAGATAGATAGATAGAGAGAGAGAGAGAGAGAGAGAGAGAGAGAGAGAGAGAGAGAGAGTAGAACTGGTAAAAATAAAAAGTACACTGAAATGATAAACAGCTGTCAGGAACATACACACTTCCTTAGTATAGCAAGTTGGAGTGATAGTAAAAAAAAGTTATTCTCTCTTCTTTCTTTTCGTTCTTAGTAATAAAGACGATGAATGATATACGTATGTTTGAACGTAAAGATGTAATAAATGGCTCTGAGCACTATGGGACTTAACTTCTGAGGTCATCAGTCCCCTAGAACTTAGAACTGTTTAAACCTAACTAACCTAAGGACAGCACACACATCCATGCCCGAGGCAGGATTCTAACCTGCGACCGTAGAGGTCGCGCGGTTCCAGACTGTAGCGCCTAGAACCGCTCGGCCACTCCGGCCAAGGATGTAATAACTTGTAATACTGGGAGTATCGTCTCATCCCTTAATTTAATTGGTAAATTACACGTTCTAGCAGCAAAAACATTAAAAAGTACTTTCCTTTTACAAATTTCCACATCTTGGGCAGTTAAAACTACTTTCGGAAAACGCTCCTTTATAAATATCCTGCCCACTGGGCATTCGCCAGGCCCATGGCACTATCGCAGATATTTCTGCAGAACTTTTCCAATTTCGCTCTTGAAATGTGTAGCTGGAGTCACTCAAAACAGATACTCCACATTGCGTCTTTCATGTGACGACCATTGGTGAAGGAAAGCGTTGCTTACAATTACAAACCAAGTTATTTTTAACGCGGAAATTTACGTTTCTATTCGACAGAGCTGTCCAATGCGATATAAGTTTCGCTAAAACTTATTAGAAGGAAAAGTAAAACACGAAGAATAACCAGTACTGCAGCAGTGACAGCACAGCTCTTGCCGCGAAAAACTGTGTTGGATTAGTTATTGAACGTCCCTCGTACAGCTACTACGACCGTAAATTTCTTTCCCTTTTTCCTTATACTCGACCTGCAACCCTTTTTAAGACCTCAGCCATCCCGTAGGCTGTCTAAGCTCTCTACACTACTGGCCATAAAAATTGTTACACCAAGAAGAAATGCAGATGATAAACGGGTATTCAGTGGACAAATATATTATACTAGAACTGACACGTGATTAAATATCACACAATTTGGGTGCATAGATCCTGAGAAATCAGTACCCAGAACAACCACCTCTGGCCGGAATAACGCCCTTGATGCGCCTGGGCATTGAGTCAAACAGAGCTTGGATGGCGTGTACAGATACAACTGCCCATACAGCTTCAACACGATACCACAGTTCATCAAGAGTAGTGACTGGCGTATTGTGACGAGCCAGTTGCTCGGCCACCATTGACCAGACGTTTTCAATTGGTGAGACAGCTGGAGAATGTGCTGGCCGGGGCAGCAGTCGAACATTTTCTGTATCCAGAAAGGCTCGTACAGGACCTGCAACATGCATTATCTTGCTGAAATGTAGGGTTTCGCAGGGATCGAATGAAGGGTAGAGACAAGGGACGTAACACATCTGAAATGTAACGTCCACTGTTCAAAGTGACGTCAATGCGAACAAGAGGTGACCGAGACGTGTGACAGATGGCACCCCATACCATCACGCCAGTATGGCGATGAGGAATACACGCTTCCAATGTGCGTTCACCGCGATGTCGCCAAATGAGGATGCGACCATCATGAGCCGGCCGAAGTGGCCGTGCGGTTAAAGGCGCTGCAGTCTGGAACCGCAAGACCGCTACGGTCGCAGGTTCGCATCCTGCCTCGGGCATGGATGTTTGTGATGTCCTTAGGTTAGTTAGGTTTAACTTGTTCTAAGTTCTAGGGGACTAATGACCTCAGCAGTTGAGTCCCATAGTGCTCAGAGCCATTTGAAGCATTTCGACCATCATGATGTTGTAAATAGAACCTGGATTTATCCGAAAAAATGACTGTTTGCCATTCGTGAACCCAGGTTCGTCGTTGAGTACACCATCGCACGCGCTCCTGTCTTTGATGCAGCGTCAAGGGTAACCACAGCGATGGCCTCCGAGCTAATAGTCCATGCTGCTGCAAACGTCGTCGAACTCTTGGTGCAGACGGTTGTTGTCTTGCGAACGTCCCCATCTGTTGATTCAGGGATCGAGACTTGGCTGCACGACCCGTTACAGCCATGCGGATAAGATGTCTGTCATCTCGATTGCTCGTGATACGAGACCGTTGGGATCCAGCACGGCGTTACGTATTACCCTCCTGAACCCACCGATTCCATATTCTGCTAACAGTAAAAAAGAAAACAAAAAAGTTCAAATGGCTCTGAGCACTATGCGACTTAACTTATGAGGTCATCAGTCGCCTAGAACTTAGACCTAATTAAACCTAACTAACCTAAGGACATCACACACATCCATTCCCGATACAGGATTCAAACCTGCGACCGTAGCGGTCGCTCGGCTCCAGACTGTAGCGCCCAGAACCGCACGGCCACTCCGGCCGGCTGCTAACAGTCATTGGATCTCGACCAACGCGAGCAGGAATTTCGCGATACGATAAACCGTAATCGCAATAGGCTACAATCCGACCTTTATCAAAGTCGGAAACGTGATGGTACCCATTTCTCCTCCTTACACGAGGCATCATAACAACGTTTCACCAGGCAACGGCGGTCAACTGCTGTTTGTGTATGAGAGATCAGTTGGAAACTTTCCTCATGTCAGCACGTTGTAGGTGTCGCCACCGGCGGAAACCTTGTGTGAATGCTCTGAAAAGCTAATCATTTGCATATCACAGCATCTTCTTCCTGCTGGTTAAATTTCGCGTCTGTAGCACGTCATCTTCGTAGTGTAGCAATTTTAAATGGCAGTAGTGTAGTTTAACAACCCCCGTTTAAAATTATCTTAATGGTATGTCGTCGTACTGCGACGCGCCGGTGTCACGCGGGAGTGCAGTGTTGTTAGGCGAGGAAAGGCGAGCGAGGCGGCCTGTGGAGCGGGTTGGAGCGCTTTGCAGCAGCTGCTGCAGCAGCTTTGTGCTCCCAGCTCCGCTGCGGACGCGCTGGCTAGCATCTCGCACCTGTCGCCGTCAAAAGCCTCCGTCACAGCACTGCTTTGTGAGGGCGCGACTCTGTCCCGCGAGCTTTTGAAGTCGCAGCGCGCAAACATCCCCTTGCCGCTGCTAGGCCAACAATACCCGCCCGCCCCGTACTTTCGCCGTCTCTCCCTTGCTCCGAGCGCAATGAATGTAAATTAATTCCTTCCACCCGGGGCGCTGCAGCCGTTTCATTTAGACTCTGTTCTATTTCAATGGAGCTCAAATGGTTCAAATGGCTCTGAGCACTATGGGACTTAACATCTGAGGTCATCAGTCCCCTAGAACTTAGAACTACTTAAACCTAACTAACCTAAGGACATCACACACAGCCATGCCCGGGGCAGGATTCGAACCTGCAACCGGAGCGGTCGCCCGGTTCCAGACTGCAGCGCCTAGAAACACTCGGCCACTCCGGCCGGCTTCAATGCAGCGATCATACGTTTAGCCTAGGACTGCGATATTTCTCTACAGGTGGGCTACGCAGAGCGGTGGTTTTCCGACTCGCATCCAATTACGCAAGTTCACAGTTTCAGTCATTTTCTTGGCTAAAGACGGGTTGGCTGCATCTACATCTACATCTACATCTACATCTACACTTATACTCTGCAAGCCACCCAAAGGTGTGTGGCGGAGGGCACTTTACGTCCTAGTGTCATTACCTCCCTTTCCTGTTCCAGTCGCGTATGGTTCGCGTGTAGAACGGCTGCCGGAAAGCCTCCGTGCGCGCTCGAATCTCTCTAATTTTACATTCGTGATCTCCTCGGGAGGTATAAGTACGGGGAAGCAATGTATTCGACACCTCATCCAGAAACACACCCTTTCGAAACCGCCTCTCTTGCAGGAGTCTGCCACTTTTTTTGCTAAACATCTCCGTAACGCCATCACGCTTACTAAATAACACTGTGACGAAAAGCGCCGCTCTTCTTTGGATCTTCTCTATCTCCTCCGTCAACCCGACCTGGTACGGATCCCACACTGATGAGCAATACTCAAGTACAGGTCGAATGAGTGTTTCGTAAGCTTCAACAGCCACAGAGCTACTTGATGCTGGCTGGAGTCATAAGCCGTAATAATCTGTAACTAATATAGGACTAGATTTTAGATTAGATTAGCACTTGTTCCATAGATCATGAATACGACACTTCGTAATGATGTGGAACCTGTCAGGTTAATAAAAGGTGTCTATACAAGATATTACATATTACACAAAATATTACATGACTTTTTTTGTGGGGGTTGGGGAAATTACCCCCTTACTATATCCAAAAATTCAACTAATGAGTAGAAGGAGATGCCATTAAGAAATTCTTTTAATTTCCTATTAAATGCTATATGGCTATTTGTCAGACTTTTGATGCTATTAGGTAAGTGACCAAAGACTTTTGTGGCAGCCTAATTTACCCACTTCTGAGCCAAAGTTAGATTTAACATTTCTCCTAGTGTTGTAGCCATGTACACTGCTATTACTTTTGAATTCGTTTGGATTGTTAATAACATATTTCATAAGTGAATATAGTGAGGTTACAGTGAAGATCTCTAGCTCTTTAAATAAGTGTCTGCAGGATAATCTTGGATGAGCTCGAGCAATTATTCTGATTACACTCTTTTACTCAATGATCAGTTACCACAGAATATGGTGCCATACAAAAGCAGAGAATAAAAATAGGCGTGGCAAGCTAATTTACTTTGAGGTATATCACCAAAATTTACAATGATCCTAGTAGCGTAAGTAGCATAACTAATGTTGATCACAGACGTACTAACGTAGGCAGGACAATAGCATACTTCAAGAACAGTAATAGCACAAAGAATATAATGTATGGATACGTCTCTTCGTTTGTCAAGGGTACTCAGGAACTTCAAGCCTGCATACTTATTTCTTTTCTATCTTCCAGATCGAAAAGACTCTATTCTTTAATATTCAATGACACATGATAGAAACCCCCTAACTGAAGCATCAATGTTTAGGATTTATATGATACAGCATGATTACTATATGGAACAAAATACTCTGGAGACGAGGACTAAGGAACCATATATTATGCACATGTGAATTTCAATGCGAAGAAATACTCTGATGATAAGACAGTCTCAGCACCACCATGGCAGGTGAGTCACAGCAATCGATATACTTAAAAATAAATATATCCGTGAAATCAGATTGCCCTCCATTCAGAGGCTGTTGCACGCAGCGACTGTTATTTTGACTTGTAAATAATAGATTTCAGCTATCATTCGTCTTTGGGAATTCTTATTGGCAGATCTAGATTTCAGCTAGAAACTAGCCATTTTCAATGCGATATCATTTTTTGCCAATGCACGTAATGCTTGTTGGACGGGCTTTGTCCACAGTTCATTGAATTCGCCCAACCAACAGGCATTACATGCATTGACCAAAAATGATAATGCATTGAGAATGGCTAGTTTCTAGCTGAAATCTAGATCTGCCAATAAAAATTCCTAAGGACGAATGATAGCTGAAATCTATTATTTACAAGTTACATATCTGTAAAACCTAAAGCAATTAAAATTAAACCTTATACACATTCCACTTACTATGAAAAAAAAACATCTAATCCGGAACGCCTTCGTCAATTTCGACAAGACTTGATACACGTATCATTATTAACTGGAAAAGTATATTGCAGATGTGAGAGACTCGTAGTAGGATATGCTGCCGCAGTGATGGACACATACGCTTTTTACGCTTATATAAAAATCGTATGATCAAATTACATTAAAACTATTTCTTAGTGAAAAAAATTCAACCTTAATACTAAGAAAAACAAGAAAAATAAAAATAAGTTGTTTACAGTATCATTAACTGCATTTTAAGAAAACGTTTAAAATGAAAACTTAACTGTTCCAAACTCTGGGCTCACTATGAGAAAGAAAATATTCGTAATGTAAGCAAAAATAAAAGTAAATATAGCAATAACACCAATTTTACTATATGCCTTCAAAATAAAAATTTATTTTTCTGTATTGAACCCATCTGTTCTTTAAAATGGGAGACATTTGGAGCACCATAAGAAAAGTTCCGGATGACACTTAATGAAAACCCTAAGAAATTTCTTAACTGCAGTCATCAGCATAAAAATTTAGAACTAATCTGGAATTGATGTTGATCACAGACATACTAACGTAGGCAGAACACTAGCATATTTCACAAACAATAACAGCAGAGAGAAGAATAGGTATGGATACGTTTCCTCGCTTGTCGAGCATACTCAGACAGTAGCGGCTGATAGAATAAAGCTATATCCCCCATCAGATCATTTCTCTTTCATTTGTGAGTCAGTCACATGGTTTTCTTTCCCCTTATTTCCATTAACGTGTTGTTCATTACCTTCCCGTTTCTCTACTTCTTCCAATTGTTATGTCCATCTACAGGACATAATCCACTAAATTACAGGCCCATATCATTAACGTCGATAGGCAGCAGGATTTTAGAACATATAGTGTGTTCGAACATTATGAATTCCCTCGAAGGAAACGGTCTATTGACACACAGTCAACATGAGTTTAGAAAAAATCGTTCCTCTGAAACACAACTAGCTCTTTATTCACATGAAGTGTTGAGTGCTATTGACAAGGGATTTCAGATAGATTCCGTATTTCTGGATTTCCGGAAGGCTTTTGACACTGCAACGCACAAGCGGCTCGTAGTGAAATTGCGTGCTTATGGAATATCGTCTCATTTATGTGACTGGATTTGTGATTTCCTGTCAGAGAGGTCACAGTTCGTAGTAACTGATGGAAAGTCATCAGGTAAAACAGAAGTGATTTCTGGCGTTCCCCAAGATAGTGTCATAGGAGCATTACTGTTCCTTATCTATATAAACGATTTGGGAGACAATCTGAGCAGCCATCTTCGGTTGTTTGCAGTTGACGCTGTCGTTTATCGGCTAATAAAGTGATCAGAAGATCAAAAGGAACTGCAAAATTATTTAGAAGAAAGATCGGAATGGTGCGAAAAGTTACAGTTGATCCTAAATAACGAAAAGTGTGAGGTCATCCACATGAGTGCTTAAAGGAACTCTTTAAACTTCGGTTACACGATAAATCAGTCTAATCTAAAAGCCGTAAATTCAACTAAATACCTAGGTATTACAATTACGAACAACTTAAATTGGAAGGAACACACAGAAAATGTTGTGGGGCAGGCTAACCAAAGACTGCGTTTTATTGGCAGCACACTTAGAAAATGTAACAGACCTACTACGCTTGTCCATCCTCTTTTAAAATACTGCTGCGTGGTGTGGGATCCTTACCACATAGGACTGACGGAGTACATCGAAAAAGTTCAAAGAAAGGCAGCACGTTTTGTTTTACCGCGAAATACGAGAGAGAGTGTCACAGAAATGATGCAGGATTTGGGCTGGAAATCAATAAAAGAAAGGCGTTTTTCGTTGCGGCGTAATCTTCTCAAGAAATTCCAATCACCAACTTTCTCCTCCGAATGCGAAAATATTTTGTTGACACCGACCTACATAGGGATAAACGATCACCACATTAAAATAAGAGAAATCAGACCTAGTACGGAAAGATAGAGGTGTTCATACTTCCCGCGCGCTTTACGAGATTGGAATAATAGAGAATTGTGAAGGTGGTTCGATGAACCCTCTGTCAGGCACTTGAATGTGATTTGCAGAGTAACCATGTAGATGTAGATGTAGACTCTTATTAAAGTTTAAAAACACCCGAAGCGACGTAGATGATTATGAGACAATTAGTGGAAGTAAATTGAAGGGGATCACTGCTGTCAGCTACAGCGGGACATTACGCGAAATCAGCGGCGAAGACAGAAAATGTGTAGCAGATCGGGATTCCAACCCGAGACCTCGTGCTTCCTAGGCAGGTGCGTCAACCACTGCGCCATCCGGGACACAGCGTTATCGCAACTGCATGTACTGTCTCGGCAAGCCTCACGGCCGATCCATATTCCCACCGAGCACCACCTATGCGCAGTCCCTATTCATTTTACTCCCGTTCGCCACTCCGAGATTCCTAAATGCCTAGTAAGCAGTTCCCGGTTTCGAATTCCGTTCCGGTTCACATTTTCACTCGTCGCCGTTGATTCCGCGTAATGTCCCGCTGCAGCTGACAGTAGTGAACCCATTAAATTTAGATATAATGTTTCATAGCTGTAGATTCTGCATGCTGTCTGTTCTGTCGGACATATCCGAAAGAACTCATACCACGCATTCACATAATTAATTTAAGACAGATGAGGTCGTAAATATTGGGAAATACCTCAAAACTGGATAACAAATGGCTGACCACATTACGTCACCACGTGATGCACCTCGTCGTACATTCAGTGGTTGATCCTGTCGGTCTTCCTACCGAAGTGAAATACTTCCGTCGGTGTGACTCTGGGCCCACTTTCGCGGCTTTAGAAACTGTGGCACAGGGTTCGAGTCTTGCGACTAGCAGGCAGTATTTTTATCATTCCGTTAGACAGTTACGTGTTTAAATTGAGGTAAGATTTATTATTTTATTTGCTGGCCTCGTGATCTCCGCTGACTGATTGCAAAGTACAGTACAACAAAATCCAATCTTGTTGCGCCACAATTAAACGAATATAAGCTTCCGAATTGCGTCGTTACCACTAAATGACCTACGTTTTCTTTGCTAAATTATGTCTGTAAACAAAAATCAAGGGACGGAAAGGAAAGAAACACAAACTGAGAACAGCTTTTATGTTGTTAAAGGGAGGACAATAATATTGTAACTGCTGCTTTCCAACAGATCATTTTTTAAAAAAGGTGTTAGAAATTTGCACCATTTGCTCGAATGCAAGAATTATATCGCTCAATTATCCCTCCACACCCAAGCCCAACCACTCCATGTAGGGTGATTTACGTCATTCGGTGTCGTCGCACCCTCAACATTTCTCATCCATTTTTGGGGGTATATGCCGACATTTGATACCTCATGAGTCTTATATTAAATTACTTGTCTCAGCGTCATCTATGTGGTTTTGAGGCTTTTTTCAACGTTAACAAGAATCACCCGTACATTACTAAATAGCTGAAACGGGCAGCCAGTCAGTCAACTGGTTCCAGCTGCAGGTTGTTTACCTAAGGCTTCGAGGGCCAACAAATGTTTCATTTTCACTAAATGTTATCGTGGTCCACTCGTTGATAGGTATAATCGTACCTTAAAGGTTTATCACAATGCGCCAGGTGTTTAAGTTAGGAACAGTATAGGTATCTTGAGTCTGCGTAGGCCACGGCGCGCAAATTACCCCGGCTACGAACACTATTTGCAACGTATTTTACAGACAGTTCCCACATATAACATTGATTGCGTCTGTACACTTACATTATTGTAAGACGCATAGTTTAAGAGATATGACGTTACAAACATTTAGATGCGTGAAAAACATATTAACTGGTTTGTAAAATTAATTAAGTGTGCACTTTGTATCAAGTACGCAGTACTGTAATTGTGCTAATGCCCAGCACGTTTATATGGATTACGTTCAAACAAACTATTACGACAGTTATGTATGTTCTACATTTGATTGTGTCGCATTGGACGAAAATGCATTTTTCATCCATTGAAGTATAGTGTTTTCCTCCTGTGAAGATGGTTCCCATAACTAAAACTACTGAAACTGGTAGACAATAAATGCACAGTTGTACAGCTGAAGGCACAAATACCCTTTTTCCAAAAGAAAAGAAGAAGAAAGATTTATTAGCCGCCTGCGACAGCACTCTCTTAAAACTCTTTCGGAATAGGCAGGTGCCCACAGCTCAAGCTATAATTTTAACTGAGTATTTCTTGTGTCTGTTTTGTTTAACAAATTCTGTTACTGTTTTTGTATCGCTGCACTTTTATGTTCTTCATCTGTGCAGATATTTCAAACGGTTCAAATGGCTCTGAGCACTATGGGACTTAACATCTGACGTCATCAGTCCCCTAGAACTTAGAACTGCTTAAACCTAACTAACCTAAGGACATCACACACATCCATGCTCCAGGCAGGATTCGAACCTGCGACCGTAGCAGCTGCGCGGTGCTGGACTGAAGCGCGTAGAAGCGTTCGGCCACAGGGGCCGGCTGCAGAAATTTCTATTACGGTAGTTGTTGAGGACGGTGTAGCGAAAAACATTACATCAGTATTTTTGTCATTTGCAGAGTAATAATTACTGCTATTACACTGAAGAGCCACAGAAACTGGTACACCTGCCTAATATCGTATTGGACCTCGCGAGCACGTAGAAGTGTCGCAACACGACGTGGCGTGGACTCGAAGCATGTCTGAAGTAGTGTTGGAGGGAACTGACGCCATGAATCTTGCAGGGCTGTTCATAAACCATTAAGAGTACAGGTAGGGGGGGGGGGGTTGAGATTTCTTCTGAACAGCGCGTTGCAAGGCTCCTCCCAGATATGCTCAATAATGTTCGTGTCTGGGAAGCATGGTGGCCAGTGGAAGTGTTTAAACTCAGAATAATGTTCCTGAAGCCACTCTGTAGCAATTCTGGACGTTTAGGGTGTCGCATTGTCCTGCTGAAATTCCCCAAGTCCGTCGGATTGGACAATGTACATGAATGAATGCAGGATGCTTACGTAAATGCCACCTGTCAGAGTCGTATCTAGGGGTATCAGGGGTCCCATATCACTCCAACTGCACACGCCCCACACCATTACAGAGCTTCCAGAGCATTACAGACTGCATGTAAAAGGTAAGGATTTTATCCTAATATTGGCTCTTTCCAATTTGACTGGTTCTTCAATTTGAAGCTTTTATTTCAGTTTTCGCCACCGTTGGGTTAATTTTGTAAGACGCGGTTGAAATGGAATGGAGAGAGCCTACACCTGATCTCACTCCCGTATTAATCTGATAATGTTCCCAAGTTTCTTCATTGAATTTTACTTTAGGTTTTACACAATTTAGTTTTTTGCTAATATGTTCAGCGGTTTTGAGGCCCTGGCCTTGTTATTTCAGAGTTTGAAAGAGAGACTTACTGTCTACTAAATCATAATAATTTTTTATAATTTACGGGGTACAAACTGCGTTCTACTATACATCTTTTGACACCTAGGAATTAATTTCAGAATTAAAATATTCTCTGGAAAGACCTGTTTGGCTTGCATTGCACCAGTTTTGCATTCAAGTTTTTGTGCCTGGCCCAGAAGACATTGTGATGGAATTTTCTATGGGGCGGGAAGAAGGGAACTCCCTCTACAATTATTAACATCCGTTCTGCTTCCCTTTTGTGCGGTGGTTGTGTCAATACAGTTTTCGAGTCATATGAAATTTTCTCAATTTTACAAGTGTTTTCCGTTATCAGTATAATTTCTTTCAAACTTTTTAGGCCAGCTGTCTTAGAGATTTTATTGAAGGTTTCTTTCAAGTCGTTTTGCGACAGAGCTATTAAGCTAGAGAGCAGGCGAAAGTTCTTTCAGAGGAGGAACTGACGAAATTCCTTGGCCGGAAGTTTATTTTAAAGACATGTCTTTTTAAAGCTTTCGACGTTATGCAGAATCACTTCGTAAGCCGCTTGGCTGGGCTGAACTTTTAAACTTAAAACAACGACTCCGGCTGCTCTTTTCCTGTTTGAAATTTTTACTATGCGAGCCGTGTTTTACCACTTTCGAACGTTTATTTCATAAATATGGAGACGCTCGAGAACCCAAAAAGATGGCATCCCCATTATCATCAGCACCGATCCTTTCTTTCTCTATGCCTAACTGAATGAACGATATACGTTATATACGTTATTAGCTTTTTTATGGATACATAGTTTTAAATAAAAGGACGCCGACTAACTAGTACATTAGAAGAATTATATTTAATGTAAATAAGTTACATAAAACTGCAACCACTCACTTTTTTTGAATAATTATATTTTATTCCATGAACCGGTTTTCGAAACTTTTCAGGTTCACCTTCAGATGGTTTTTGGAGGTTACATCATTATTTCTAGCTTAATGCTGGGTGCTGGCTTGCGACAGAATGCGCGGCTCTTATATTCCAGTCAGTAATTTAACATAACTTTCGAAAAATTATTAGAATGGTTTCTCTTTCTGTTAAAATATTCTTACTTCGTTCACTATTATATCCAGTATTCAACGTGAAACACCACTGATTTGTAAGTAATATTTGTAATTGAACAGAAAAAAGCCATTTATTGGAGCTATAAGACTGTACACATACTTCTGTTCTCTCTTCCAGATCAAAAGGGTCTGTTCCTTAACATTCAAAGGTACACAATCGAAGCCCTCTAACTGATGATGTGCTTTTTAGGATAATACGATACACATATGACGTACAATGTGGAGCAAAATATTGTGGGAAGGAGACTACTGAAGTATATATTATGCAGATATGAATTTCAATGCGAAAAGGAGATTCTGAGGACAAAACCGTCTCAGCGCCACTTGGGCAGAGGAGCGATAGTAAAAAATGGTTCCAATGGCTCTGAGCACTATGGGACTTAACTTCAGAGATCATCAGTCGCCTAGATCTTAGAACTACTTAAACCTAACCAACCTAAGGACATCACACACACACACGACCGAGGTAGGATTCGAACCTGCGGCCGTAGCGGTCGCGCGGTTCCAGACTGTAGCGCCTAGAACCGCTCGGCCACCCCAGCGGGTGGAGC
The DNA here is from genome assembly GCF_023864275.1 of Schistocerca cancellata. Classification (NCBI taxonomy): domain Eukaryota; kingdom Metazoa; phylum Arthropoda; class Insecta; order Orthoptera; family Acrididae; genus Schistocerca; species Schistocerca cancellata. The sequence continues at coordinate 183,274,807 of NC_064627.1, read as the reverse complement.
GATAGTATTGGGGATATTTAAAAATAAGTGATCCTCTGAAATCCAGAGCGATTACAAATAAAATTAGTGCACAGTCGACTTACCATATGAAAAATATCTAATCTGGAACACCTTCGCCAAATTCGACAAAACTTGATACAAATAAGATTATTAACTGGAAAATGTGCCGTTGATGTAATATACTCGTAGTAGGGCTTGCTGTCGGAGTGGCGGACACACAAGGTTTTTACACTTCTATTTGAATCGTATGATCGAATTACAATGGAACTGTTTCTTGATTAAAATACTTGACATTAACATTAAAAAATCAAAACACAATAAAAAGTAAGTTTTCCTCAGTATATCACTTAATGAACATTCAAGCTCGCAAATTGTCATTTATTTAGAAATGACAACAGGTTTCGGCCATGATCTGGCCATCTTCACGTAAATGGCACCTATGGCTGAAGTCGGCAGTGCGTAGAACACTTGTGTCAGGCCACGGTCATTTACTGACGAAGGTATCATGCAACTTTTCTTCTCACCGCCAACTTCAGCCGCATATGCCGTTGACCTCAGGATGCCCAGTATAAAGAGCGAAACGGGACATCATTTTTAAGCAAATGAATACTTTTGATCTTTACTGTTGCACTGAGCGGCAGTTTCTAATAGATCGCTGTTTTGTCTCCAGGTAAGTTACCTAAATTATTTTTCCAATATCATTGTTTTTTAAGGAAGCGTTTTAAATGACAATTGACTGTTCGAAACGCCGGACACACTGTATGAGAACAAAACATTCGAAATGCGAGCACAAAAAATTAAATTCAATCTAACAATAATATATTTGTTATTGCATGCCTTCAAAATAAAAATTCATTGACCTCTGTTAAAACCTTGCACTCTTTGAAAGCTGGTAGACTGAGGGGACCGTAAGGAAAATTTGTAATGCCACTTCATGAAACTTAGTAAAAAGATTGCCTGTAGTTTTTTGTTCGTGCTCAACTGAAGACGTAAAAAATTTTTCCGCCAAGTCATACTTAATTTTAAAAACTCTGCTTTGTTTTGGGACTAAAAACAGTTGCCTAAATATTTAAGGTGTTTATCTCATCACTAATAAGATCAGTGAAAGTGATTTTAAATTTGCTCCAGAAAGGTACCATTGTAGTTTTTCCCTGTTTTACAGGCAGCAACACGTTCACCTGATGGGCTCTGGGACAGGAAAGTGACCTGCTGATTTTCTGATGCTGTATTTTCAAGTTAACAGTAAGTTTCTTTAACAGCGTAGCGCTAACTTATTCTTGACGGAAGCAGATTTCAGTCAGCACTATAATAGTTACGTTAAACCTACCAGAACAGGGTCTCTCACCACTGAAAACGAGAAAAGGAATGAGGTACGAGAAACAACACGCAAAATTGTTCGTAACGTGTGGGCGCTCATGGCAAGAGTACGACGGCAGCGGAGAAATGTGAAACGAATGCAGACATGGGCAGCAAGCAGCAATTGGATCAACACAGCCGTAAAATACTACAGTTTTTCACCTATATCAGACGAGGGTGTTTGGGTCGAAAATAGTGAGCCATTCCGGCGTAGAGACGGCCTAACAACAGAGATAGGAGGAGTAGAATTTTCAACCGCAAACTGGAAAGTGTCGCGACCATTCGTACCATTGAGGACCGATGCCGAGAACATCAACGGCACACTAGACTGCAACAGCCCAGTAAGTCGGCAATCGCTGAGCATTGCCTATCGGAACTCCACAGCACGGATTATGACCAAACCAAAGACCTGACACAGACTTCCAAATATTGGGACTGTGTCATCAAAGAAGGCATAGAGATCAGAGTAAGGGAGCCACAGCTAAATCGTGACAGCGGTTACATCCTTAGCAAGGCGTGGGAACCCGCGATCACCCGGATTAAGAAGAAAAAGGATATTTCCCAGAGTGTACCGACTTCGGGGGAGGAGGGAAGAATAACGAGAGCGGTGCCGGCAGAGCCTCCTGAACGAGAAGACCTAGGACGCAGCGTCCAGACGGCGGGAGAACGGACGCTGCACCTGGACCGCGCGCGGGGCGCTGACCGCACCGACTCATAGGAAGCGCCTGAGGGAGGGGCGGGAGGGGGATTTTCCTATATATACTTGGAGCCTGAGGGAGGGGCGGGAGGGGGATTTTCCTATATATACTTGGAGCCGGCACACCGCCTGTCAGTACATCAGCGCACCTGATGATGGCAACGTGGTCGATTGCCGAAATATTGTGTCCTATGCACACTCATACCGGGATGTTCACCCGATATTTATTTCGTCTTGGCAAGTGACGGACTATAACTTCAACAGCAGTGGTGACCGTAAGATAAATATTTTGTCAAACAATAACATCATTGGAGAGTGGTGACTGTTATGTGATATAAATTATTCACAGAGCAATGTAAGTTGAGTCATGTGCAGCGTGTAAGTTGTACGTGTTGCTGCCCAAGGTACATGAAGAATAATGAAGACTCTCGTACTTGTGCGTGTAAACATCGAGAACAAGACTATAGTTCACTGGAAGAAGACGGCGCAAACAGTTGGTGTAGGTATTCCTTTCGCGCAATTTGCATTCTAACACGAGTTTGTAGCGCGAGCCTTATTCACGTAATTTTCAGACTGTGAATTTATGGAACTCACCTGTAAGCCAACATATAATGTGTTTCGCCGGACGGGGTGGCCGAGCGGTTCTAGGCGCTACAGATTGGAACCACGCGACCGCTACGGTCGCAGGTTCGAATCCTGCCTCGGGCATGGATGTGTGTGATGTCCTTTGGTTCGTTAGGTTTAAGTAGTTCTAAGTTATAGGGGACTGATGACCTCAGAAGATAAGTCCCATAGTGCTCAGAGCCATTTATAATGTGTTTCGTTAAAAGCATACGATGGCTATATACGGTGATCAGCAAGAATATTATGACCACCTACTAACAGACAGTATGTTCAGCTTTGGCACGGGTAACAGCGGCGACGCGTCGTGGCATGAACGCAATGAGGCCTTGGTAGGTCTTCGGAGGGGAACGGCACCAGATCTGCACACACAAATAACCTAATTCAACTAAATTCCGGGGATGGGGGCCATGAGCTCCGAAGCCACGTTCAGTCACTTCTCAGATGTGGTCGATCGGGTTCCGATGTGGTGATTTGGAGGGCCAGCAGATTACCTGGAACTCGCCAGTACGCATTATTTTGCCGTAAAATGCCACAGCTGTCACGAGTCATGACCGTCATGAATGGGCGTACGTGGTCTGCAACCAGTGTACGGTACACCTTGGCCGTCATGGCGCCTTGCATGAAATCCACTGGACCGATGGATGCCCACGTGAATGTTGCCCAGAGCATAATTGAGCCGCCGCCAACTTGTCTCCTCACTGCAGTCAATATGTTAAGGAGCTGTTACCCCAGAAGACGACAGATTCGCGCCCTTCCATCTGCATGATGAGGAAGGCGTTGGGCTTCATCGAATCATGCAATGCTCTGACATTGCGCCAACGTCTAGAGCCGATGGTCACGTTCCTGCTACAGCCGTAGTTGCGGATGTTGTGGTGGTAAAAGTGGCACGTGCATTGGTCATTGGCTGTAGAGGCCCATCGTTAATGAGTATTCGGTGCACTGTGTGTTCAGACACACTTGTACTCTGCCCAGCATTAAAGTCTGATGTTAGGTCCGAAACACTTCGCCGCCTGTCCTGGTTTTTTACTTGTGTCCCCCAGCCAACGACGTAATGATGAGTGGCCGCCCAACCGCACGACGTCCGGACGTGGTTTTACCGAGTTTCGCCACATGCTTAAGGCAGCACCGCAGCGTCCTTCGAACACCTGGTCAATTTCCGGAATGCTCATGCCTTGCCCCCGAGCCATCAGAATCTGCGCTCGGTGAAACTCAGTGAAATCACGCGCCTTCCCCATTCTACACACGGACAGCACTCTCACCGATAGTACGTGCAGCGTGCTTTGTTTCTGACTAGCAGTCATTCCTCGCCAGGTGACAATGCTACCGCCTGGACGGGCTTGTTACGTCTGTCACAGACGGCCCCTGCCAGGCAGACTACACTCAAGACACCCGTGTGTACCATATAACATACACAAGCACTTGCAGGCGCAACCAAGAGGAAAAGAATTCTTCAAAATAACCGGAACTTGCTAGAGACTAATGCGAACCTGTTTCTGCAGAGGTCGCCTCACAGACTCAGGGGAAGTTGGAACACTCCACCGACCTCCGCCGGCTTTATAAGGCCAGCGCAACAGCAGTGCAGCTTTACACAGTCTGTAGGCTGAAGAGCGGCATACTAAGCTGCTGCAGCCCGCCCCCTTCGGGGGGAATTGAAATTCCAGCCAGTTTCTCGACGAGCTAGGACCAGCTACGACGGACCTCACCGACGCTCTTGATGTATAGTTGTCTACATGTTATTTGTTTACTTTGTGCGTATATAGTGATAGTTCGAGAAGTGTAGTTCAGTTTCAATAAATAACATTATACTGAGTGTTCTACAATACTGAGTATTCTTCAGTGGCGACGAGGATGGGATCCTTATAAAGCCGGCGGAGGTCGGCGGAGTACTCCAACTTTACCTGTGTCTGTGAGGCGACCTGTGCAGGAAAAGGTTCGCAATAGTCTCTAGCAAGTTTTGTTTATTTTGAAGAATTGTTTTCCTCTTGGTAGCGCCTGAAAGTGCTTGTGTATGTTATGTGGTACAAAGGGATGTCTTGAGTGTAGTCGGCCTGGCAGGGGCCGTCTGTGGCAGACATAACAGGGCTTTTATCAATATTAGGTCGGTGGTCATAATGTTCTGGTTGATCACTGTACGTCGTAACCAGGTTCGATGCTTTACCACTAAATTAAAACCAAACTCTTCATGGCTATAGCCATGCTCTATAAGCATCCTATATTTTTGTGTGTTTCAATGTGGCCAAGCTCCTCCCGCTGACTATCTACATGTATTCCCCTAATCCTATGAACGAGCCAGAGATCTTCACGACTGAAGTGGACAGAGAACCTAAGAAATTTTGGTTGGCTGGCAGCCCTTGTCTCCCAAGTTTTTGAAGGTAAAAGTAAGGCTGGCGGTCCTAATATCAATTTATGAGTCAAATGGCCGTAGGATAATTTCCAAGGTTTGTGAGGCTAGTGAATTTTGGCTCAAAGGAAGGTGGTCTTCCACAGGCAGAATACGAAGCGTGAAAGAACAAGTGTATCACAGCAAGTTACATAATTGGACGTTGTTCAGAAGCGGTAGTGCTAATTCGTGTTCCGTCAATCTCGACGCTGTGAACCCTATTAGCTGCTCCAAATATTACTTTTTGCTGTGTGTGTTAATGTCATGTTATTTCGGCGTCAGAGATGGGACGCTTCAGTGTTCAGATCTCCGGGGGTTTTTGGCTTATAGTAAAGCTCAGTTATTTTAGGTAACTATAAAGATCTCGCATAATAACGCTTTTGGGCAACATCTTACGTGACACTACTTATGACAAGGGAATTGAAGCGAGCTTCATAAAAGGACACATGGAACACTTTCAGAGTACCGCAAAGTTTGAGGGTGAAACAGGAAGTCAGTTCGGATCTGATACGAGAAGAGTAATGGGGAACCTCAAGGATAATATCAAGAGTAATGTGGCCCAATATTTTTTCTGGCCACAGGCTGAATGGCTCGCTGGAGGCCTGTAAATATTCCAAAAACTGCCGCAGACGATAGTCCCAAGAGATGCTAATCGCGCCACGAAACCAGGACACAAGACATGTAGCAGAACATACACTGTTTCTGTTGTCATCAACAGTGAAGTAAGTCTTTTTTTTCTGCATTAAGAGCAACGTTCATAAATGACGCGTGCTTAACATACACAGAAAAATTTGGAATTCTTTAATTTGAAAGAAGCAGTAAATATGTTTATAAACAATATGAAATATCGAGTATCTCCTAATAATAATAATAATAATAATAATCGTGTTCTTGTTCCTTCATTACCGCTGTTCGTCTTCTGCTTACTGTCACTTGAAATTTCGTTTTCACACTTCAGACGCTAGGAATTAAACACTCGTTTTGGTGTTACGATTTGCATGATGTTGCCATTTCTCGAATATGATGTGACCCCTCTCTCTCTCTCTCTCTCTCTCTCTCTCTGTGGTGTGTGTGTGTGTGTGTGTGTGTGTGTGTGTGTGTGTCTGTGTGTGTGTGTGTGTGTGTGTGTGTGTGTGTGTGTGTGACTTGGTACTGATTTTGGTATGACTTTATATGTTCCGTGAATGATTGGTTACCCGAAAAATCAGATAGCCAAAAGCCTCCCATATCGAATTTTTCCTTGTAATCCATGCTCTACTGTAACTCTTTCATTAACTCATATGTAAGCGTCTGTGTTTGTATGTATGTGTGTGTGTGTCTGTCTGAATATGTACCTGCTTTAATACCACCGCATAAACAATTTGATCTTTTTATTTTATTTTTAATTTCTTTTTTCAGATTGTATTACATTTTTTACCTGTTCACTTCTTTTTTATCTGATCACTCCTTTTATTAAGTTTTGGAAAGGGTCTGTATTGATATGTATCTGGTCGTTTATCGTATCACTTTTCCTCAGCAGTGACTTCCCGGATGTGGTAGTTTTCTTCGTATGGTTTAAAAAAGTGTTCTGGAAATGTGGAACGTTTCGTTTTATACTTCCACTACGTAATGTTTTCTTTATAAAATGTTTTAAAACTCCTTCGTGTCATAGTTATTTAAACTACACCACAACCTTGACATTCACCTCTGTGTCTTACTGATCCCTGGATTTGGTCCGTCTTGAGGACCAAGGTATGTGGAGGTCTGTACAGGTTTATATGCTACTTGGAAGTCCTGTTTCTTTAATACGTATACCAGTCTGTGTGTTAATTTATGTCTGCAAGTCATAGTGTACCACGTGCTCCTTTTCTGTCTCGTGTTATCATTGTGCAAGTGTCCTGTATGTATTTGTTGGTTTGGGACTTGTGCATGTTCATTTCCCAGAGATATGAAGTGATAAAACGAAACCTCAAATGGCAGTTAGCAGACGAAGAACAGCTGTAACAAAGGAACAATAACGCATGTAGATCAGTACCCACGAAATCTGTAAGTATAACTTTAAATTATTACTACATCATGTAAAAGCAAAAAGTACCAGAACTGTTTATAACCTACACATGCAACGCAGTAAATTTAATCTAAACAGTATGAGCGATATAAATACATATTCCAGGTCAATGAAGACGCCTTGAAAACAGAGACTAAAGACATAGGGCACAAAAATCTTTCTTTTTTTCTATTGTGATTAGACGGTCCCAAGCAGTAATTACACTCCTGGAAATGGAAAACAGAACACATTGACACCGGTGTGTCAGACCCACCATACTTGCTCCGGACACTGCGAGAGGGTTGTATAAGCAATGATCACACGCACGGCACAGCGGACACACCAGGAACCGCGGTGTTGGCCGTCAATGGCGCTAGCTGCGCAGCATTTGTGCACCGCCGCCGTCAGTGTCAGCCAGTTTGCCGTGGCATACGGAGCTCCATCGCAGTCTTTAACACTGGTAGCATGCCGCGACAGCGTGGACGTGAACCGTATGTGCAGTTGACGGACTTTGAGCGAGGGCGTATAGTGGGCATGCGGGAGGCCGGGTGGACGTACCGCCGAATTGCTCAACACGTGGGGCGTGAGGTCTCCACAGTACATCGATGTTGTCGCCAGTGGTCGGCGGAAGGTGCATTTGCCCGTCGACCTGGGACCGGACCTCAGCGACGCACGGATGCACGCCAAGACAGTAGGATCCTACGCAGTGCCGTAGGGGACCGCACCGCCACTTCCCAGCAAATTAGGGACACTGTTGCTCCTGGGGTATCGGCGAGGACCATTCGCAACCGTCTCCATGAAGCTGGGCTACGGTCCCGCACACCGTTAGGCCGTCTTCCGTTCACGCCCCAACATCGTGCAGCCCGCCTCCAGTGGTGTCGCGACAGGCGTGAATGGAGGGACGAATGGAGACGTGTCGTCTTCAGCGATGAGAGTCGCTTCTGCCTTGGTGCCAATGATGATCGTATGCGTGTTTGGCGCCGTGCAGGTGAGCGCCACAATCAGGACTGCATACGACCGAGGCACACAGGGCCAACACCCGGCATCATGGTGTGGGGAGCGATCTCCTACACTGGCCGTACACCACTGGTGATCGTCGAGGGGACACTGAATAGTGCACGGTACATCCAAACCGTCATCGAACCCATCGTTCTACCATTCCTAGACCGGCAAGGGAACTTGCTGTTCCAACAGGACAATGCACGTCCGCATGTATCCCGTGCCACCCAACGTGCTCTAGAAGGTGTAAGTCAACTACCCAGGCCAGCAATATCTCCGGATCTGTCCCCCATTGAGCATGTTTGGGACTAGATGAAGCGTCGTCTCACGCGGTCTGCACGTCCAGCACGAACGCTGGTCCATCTGAGGCGCCAGGTGGAAATGGCATGGCAAGCCGTTCCACAGGACTACATCCAGCATCTCTACGATCGTCTCCATGGGAGAATAGCAGCCTGCATTGCTGCGAAAGGTGGATATACACTGTACTAGTGCCGACATTGTGCATGCTCTGTTGCCTGTGTCTATGTGCCTGTGGTTCTGTCAGTGTGATCATGTGATGTATCTGACCCCAGGAATGTGTCAATAAAGTTTCCCCTTCCTGGGACAATGAATTCACGGTGTTCTTATTTCAATTTCCAGGAGTGTATAAACACATCGTAATATCATTCGAAACTGAGGACGACAGGACCAAAAACGTTGAAAATTTATCGACACTGCATATAATAACACGATTCTCACTGTGAATAAGTTTTTCTGCACCTATTGTGCGCCGGCCGGAGTGGCCGAGCGGTTCTAGGCGCTACAGTCTGGAACCGCACGACCGCTACGGTCGCAGGTTCGAATCCTGCCTCGGGCATGGATGTGTGTGATGTCCTTACGTTAGTTAGGTTTAAGTAGTTCTAAGTTCTAGGGGACTTATGACCAGAGCAGTTGAGTCCTATAGTGCTCAGAGCCATTTGAACCCATTGTGCGCGAAGTCTGCGGTGCCGTACTGTTAGTAGAGAGATAAGAATGATAACTTTCGAGGTCCGCGTGTAGGCAGTAAACAGACAACTGTGGTGACCACGCCTTGGGAGCAGTGGGATGGAATCGTCCAATGCTCACAATGGGAATGCGTTTCTGCGCCAGAGGCGCGTTATTTTGCTCTAGCTGTGCATAAATCTAGACGTCGGACTACAGCAGTTGTGAGAAAATGAGTGAATCGGAAAATAACGCTGCAAATGACGTGTGATCAAAAAATTTGGTGAATAGTTTTATCAGAAACAACATAATAATCTTACATGGAATTTTATTTACTCTCCTTCAAAGTAGCAGTGCACTTGTCCCAAAGTCGAATCCATGGCTCGAAGCATTTCTGGAAGGCATTAGAAATTGTACGGGCGTTCAGCTGCTCTGTCGTGGCTCTCTCAGTGCCAAGAACCGTGTCAAAATGTCTTCCTTTAAGCAAAATTTCAACTTTTGAGAAGAGCCATAAGTCGCAGGCGCTAAATGCGATAAAGCGGATGTGGACAAGCAGTAACCCTTTTTCCGGCCAGAAACTCGCGAATGAAAATCGAGGTAAGGCACAACGCTTTGTCATGGGTAACAAGTCAATTTTTTGGTCTCTTTCTTCGTACATCGTTTCGCAAACGGACCATGCCCTTGTTAAATTCGGCGTTTACAGCTACTGTTCACCTCGGAACTAACTCTAATCACGCTGTGCACTCCGTACCGAAAGAAACAATGAGCATGACTTTCATATTGGATTTTGACTGACGTGCCATTCCAGGACAAGGAGATTCACTGATCTTCCATTAGGAACTCTGAAGTTTCATATCTGGGTCACAACCATAGATCAGATTTTCGTCTTCAGTTATAATTTCGGATATGAAATCAGGATCTGAATGTAGACGATCCTTCTGTTCATCACTCAAAAGTCTCGGAACAAATTTTGCACTTGTACGGACACACATGAAATGCTAAGTGCTTTAGTAAGATCTGGAATAGTTATCACATGTTCGAACGAACAATGTTTCCTTCTGTTGTTTAGGTTAATGGACATCTCGAACGTTGCTCATCTTCTGCCAACTCATTTCCGCTTTTAAATCTCTCGTACCAAGATTAAACATTCTTCAGAATACAGTATTACCGCCATAGAGCAATTTTAACATTTCATGAGCTTCTGAGGCACTTTTTGCATCTTGAAACAGAACCTTATGTTCACGCCTCGTTTTAAATCTGTGGTGAGCGTCAGACACGGTGGACACAATCTCACTCTAGCGTCTGTGAACGCTGACTGACGAATCAGAACGCGTTTCAACTTGACGCCGCGTGTCTCAGTGGATCAGACTATCATACAAAGTATATTAGTTGGTTGAAGCGCCAACATTTGCTGCTAAAAAAGTTCATTCACCATAGTTTTTGATCACACATCGTCCATAAAACCAATTTATGTAAAACGTATCCGAATATTGGAGACATGCTTAAAATTTCATTAGTTGTTAAACATAATGACGAACCATAGAGCTTCGTATCTCGTGAGAATAACATGGGCAGCGGTCACTTGTGCTTACTCAGTTTTGAAATCTATAATTCTGTGAATGCACGAAACAATGTGTTGCTCTTGCACTAGCAAGACTTCTCACGTAAGAGAGCACAGGGGAAACATTTTGTGAGTAAAATCTGGCCATGTGAGTTAACACAAACTCTGTCCGGGTAGGAGCAGCTCCGACTTATTAATTCGGCAAGCCCGTTCCGTTTGTCACTAGTCCACTCGAAAATTAAATGCCCTTGTCCCTGCAACAACAATGAAACAGCAATAGCACAGTGCGTCAGAGCAAGGTACGATACGGCCGTGGGTAAACATCGTTTCCACAGAACAGGCAATATTAATCCGGTACATATAAGCCGCGTTTCCAGAAACTATCGCCTCTATAGCGGCATTGTGCGTCTCCTGTATTTATGTTTCGCGCTGCTTTCGACGCATGCATTCACCGTGCCACTGCACACGCTATTACGAGAATACGTATGTGTGGGTCTGCTCCAACCAATAAAGATTTCACATTTACGGTTACGCTTCGACGCACCCACAAAGGACTAGTAAATGCAGCAGTCATTACCTACACTGCTGAACTATTTTCCGGAAATTAATTAAATTAGTGACAATAGCGGGGCAAATGCTGAATGTGTTACCAAAAATAAAGTGCCGGTAGCCATAATTTCTATCAACCTTACGCATTATGCAAGGTTAGATTTGAAAAGAACAGTCTCTGTGTAGGGGGAATGAAAATTATATTCCCTTAAGAGCGTCATCATGACTGGATTTTTTTTTTTTTTAGCCGTTGGTGGAGGTCTCTATCTGTCACCAATCTTGAAAAAATTGATCTGACCTAGAACACTCAATTGCGATCGCGCTGGGCCAGCGGTAAACCAGAGTGAAAACCCACAACATTCACCATATTTCATCAAGGGTTTGAGACATAAAACTAAGTTTTGGCAAATGATAGCACACAATGAGGAGAGTATTTTTTCCGTGTGGCTATTATCCAAAACTTCATTATCTACCGTGTTATTTCACTAACTACAGACTTTTTCCAGGATAGAATGTAATTTTTAAGGGTCATCATCGCTGGTAGAACGAGGTGTGCTATGGGTTTTGGAACAACATAAGTGAAGACGTGAAATAATTACTTCGTACCAAGGATGTGCTTTTTCATAACATTGTGAACTTACTTTTCCTCAGTTCCTCACTTAATAAACTTAATAAACTTTAGCTGGAGCTTCATTCTTCGAGGTGACTTAGTACCTATGTACCGCATTTTTAATATCTGACTATGCCTGTTCAGGCTGTTTTACTTTTATTTATAGCCCACGCCCTCGTAGACATATTATAGAATCAGGTGTATCCTCTGAAGAAGGCTCAATTACTTGGGCTGAAATCTTGGTAAAACTTGGTTTCATTACCGCAAACGAGGCTGAAAGTTTCTTACATAAAATTAACAAATCATTGTTTCTGAATGCTATCGCAATTTCGTCCGCACTGCATGATAGTGAAGTGACATTGGGAAATCTCTGCTTTTTTTTTTGCAAAAGAAGCAAATTTTAGTATGGCAACGAGCTAAGTGTGTAGGTTTTACTCAACCCTCGTGACACTTCTCTGAAAGTTACAAGTGGTTAACAAGCCAGGCGAAAATTAATGGTTGAATTTTCGACAGAATTCTTTATACACTACTGGCCATTAAAATTGCTACATCGGGAACATGACGTGCTACAGACACGAAATTTAACCGGCAGGAAGAAGATGCTGTGATATGCAAATTATTAGCTTTTCAGAGCCTTCACTCAAGGTTGGCGCCGGTGGCGATACCTACAACGTGCTGACATGAGGAAAGTTTCTAACCGATTTCTCATAAGCAAACAGCAGTTGAACGGCGTTGCCTGGTGAAACGTTGTTGTGATGCCTCGTGTAAGGAGGAGAAATGTGTACCATCAAGTATCCGACTTTGATAAAGGTCGGATTGTAGCCTATCGCTATTGCGGTTAATCGTGTCGCGACATTGCTGCTCGCGTTGGCCGAGATCCCATGACTATAGCAGAATTTGGAATCAATGGGTTCAGGGGGGTAATACGGAACGCCGTGCTGGATCCCAACGGCCTCGTATCACTAGCAGTCGAGATGACAAGCATCTTATCCGCATGGCTGTAACGGATCGTGCAGCCAGATCTGGATCCCTGAATCCACAGATGGGGACGTTTGCAAGACAACAACCATCTACAAGAACAGTCCGACGACGTTTGCAGCAGCATGGACTATCAGCTCGGAGGCTATGGCTGTGGTTACCCTTCACGCTGCATCACAGACAGGAGCGCGTGCGATGGTGTACTCAACGACGAACCTGCGTGCACGAATGGCAAAACGTCGTTTTCTCGGATGAATCCAGGTTCTGTTTACAGCATCATGATGGTCGCGTCCGTGTTTGGCGACATCACACTGAACGCACATTGGGAGCGTGTATTTGTCATCGCCATACTGGCGTAGCACACGGCGTGATGGTATGGGGTGCTTTTGATTACACGTCTCGGTCACGTCTTGTTCTCATTGACGGCACTTTGAACAGTGGACGTTACATTTCAGATGTCTTACGACCCGTGGCTCTACCCTTCATTCGATCCCTACGAAACCCTACATTTCAGCAAGATAATGTACGACCGCATGTTGCAGGTCCTGTACGGGCCTTCCTGGATACAGAAAATGTTCGACTGCTGCCCCGGCCAGCACATTCTCCAGCTCTCTCACCAATTGAAAACGTCTGGTCACTGGTGGCTGAGCAACTGGCTCGTCACAATACGCCAGTCACTACTCTTGATGAACTGTGGTATCGTGTTGAAGCTGTATGGGCAGTTGTATCTGTACACGCCATCCAATCTCTGTTTGACTCAATGGCCAGGCGTATCAAGGCCGTTATTCCGGCCAGAGGTGGTTGTTCTGGGTACTGATTTCTCAGGATCTATACACCCAAATTGCGTGAAAATGTAATCATATGTCAGTTCTATTATAATATATTTGTCCAACGGATACCCGTTTATCATCTGCATTTCTTCTTGGTGTAGCAATTTTAATGGCCAGTAGTGTAAATGATCTACAGCTGTATAAAGCGACCAGTGTGGCGCTTTATTCCGCAGGGTAAACTTTGGTTAGGTGAGCTTATCTTTCATGAGTAATTAAAGAGAAATAATATTATGAGATCCATTAATGTAGTTATCTTTTTTTAGGGGAAAGAGTCGACTTTGAAGTATGTAAATCTATTCCTGATGAACTGTGTAAAGAAAGCAGAGAGAGGGAAGGAGAGAATCATGAACGCTGTACAACCGTCGAGGACTGCTCTCCGTATTGATCACTAATGGTGAAGAGGACGTGCAGCAAGTGCTGCCTTAGCCACGTAATATCAGGACAGAGCCCCAGCATTCCCTTCTGACGTCGCGTCGGTATAGACGGCAATCACGCCGTAATAACCGAAGCGCGGAGCTGCTGGAACACCTAGGGGCCCGCCACAGGCGGTATCGGCGTATGGTAATTGCACCCGGCGACGCAGGGACACGAACACGGAGCTCGACGTGCTAGCGGATCTGACGCGCGTGGACACACACACGCAAGCACACACGCAGACGTATATGCCACATGCCTAACGCACGTACGTATGCACACATAATGTAATTTATACGCACTCATATTACTGGGTGTTCCAAAATTATTCACCAGTTTCTCAAGACTTTATCTTCTACATGGACCATACTAAAATTGAAGATCGTTCGATTCTGCTGATGCTCTTCCATATTGAAAATAATCAAGAAAAACTTATTTCACATGGCGCCAGAGAAACTGGTACACACAAGAAGTGTCTGGCGCAGTTGTTAGATCGGCTACTGCTGCTACAATGGCAGGTTATCAAGATCTAATTGAGCTTGAACGTGGTGTTACAGTCGGTGCACGAGCGATGGGACACAGTATCTCTCAGGTAGTGATGAAGTGGGGATTTTTCCCGTACGACCATTTCACGAGTGTACTGTGAATATCAGCAGTCCTGTAAAACATCAAATCTCCGAAATCGCTCCAGCCGGAAAAAGATGCTGCAAGAAAGGGACCAACGACGACGGAAGAGAATCGTCCAACGTGACAGAAGTGCAATCCTTCCGAAAATTGCTGCAGATTTCAATGCTGGGCCATCAACAAGTGTCAGCGTGGAGACCATTCAACGAAACATATTCAATATGGGCTTCCACAGCCGAAGGCCCACTCTTGTACCGTTCATGACAGCACGACACAAAGCTTTACACCTAGCCTGGGCCCGTCAACACCGACGTTGGACTCCTGATGACTGGAAACATATTGTCTAGCCGGACGAGTCTCATTTCAGATTGTATCGAGCGGATGGTGGTGACAACTTCTTGAATCCACACACCCTGCATGTCAGCAGGGGATTGTTCAAGCTGGTGGAGGCTCTGTAATGGTATGAGGTGTGTGCAGTTGGACTGATATCTAGATACTACTCTGACAGGTGACACGCACATAAGCATCTTATCTGATCACCTGCATCAGTCCATATCCATTGTGCACTCCGACGGACTTGGTCAATTAAAAAAAGGACAACGCGACACCCCACATGTCCAGAACTGCTACAGAGTGGCTCCAGGAACACTCTTATGAGGTTAAACTCTTACACTGGCCACCAAACTCCCCAGGCTTTTACATTGTTGGACATATCTGAGATGCCTTGCAACGTGCTGCTCAGAAGAGATCTCCACCCCCTGTAGTCTTACGGATTTATGGACAGCCCTGCAGGATTCATGCTGTCAGTTCCCTCCCGCCTACTGCAGACCCTAGTCGAGTCCATGGCACGTCGTGTTGCCGCACTTCTGCGCTCTCGTGGGGGCCGTACACGATGTTAGGCAGGTGTACCAAATTCTTAGGCTCCTCAGTGTATAAATGATTCATTCGCTTTCAGTGTTTTACAACTTCCGCAGTATTACATGTGCCAGTAAGTCTAATGCGCGAATACAACCGCAAACTCACCAAGTTTGCATTTTGCCCACCAGGTGGCATTACGAGTGCAGAACCTTGACATAATGACGAGTAAGCTAGAATAGAATTTCTGTGTGTTGTAATACGCGAGACGTTTATCTTGTACAACGGTGCAGCGTGCCCTCAGAAGGAATTACGGAAAAGAACCGTCATGTAAACACTGTGCGTTGAGATCCACAAGATAGGGACTCTGGTTGCGTCTGTAAAGAGAAAAGTACCGGCCGACCAGGTGTACCAGATGCAATAGCGGAGAGAGTATGGGGAAGTTTCGTCACGCAATCCAGAACGATCAACGTTCCTCGCAAGCCATGTATTTGGAATACCGCAACAAACTGTGTGGAAGATATTGCGGCCGGCGGTTATCTTCCAAACTGTACCATCTGCAGCTGGCGCTACAATTAAAACTGGAAGATTATAGCCGGCGCTTTCAGTTTTGGATCACGGTGCAGGAAGCACTTGAGGCTGAACATTTCGCCTAAAAGCTGATATTCAGCTAGGATTCAAGCTTCCATTTATCTGGAAAGGTTAATCGCCACGATGTGTGAGTGTCGGGCACTAAACTAGCTCGTGAAGTAGTAGCACATTAACGAGATTCGACAAACATTAATGTTCTCTGGACAGTCTCACAGACGAAGCGGCACGGTCCGTCCGGTGAGAAAACTCTGCTGGGTCTCTCTTAGCTTGATACGTTGCAGTTGTAGTTGTTTCCTCAGCTGACCGCTCATTGCAAGTGTTTATTCCTCCAATAGGACGGGGCATCTCTCATTGGAGCATGGATGTTCGTCACAACCTAAACGACGAACTTTCTCATCGCTGGACAGGGCGTAGTGGTGAAGTTGACGTGGCTGTTTCCTTACCCCCCCCCCCCCTCACGCTCTCACCATCCTAACGCCTTTTGACTTCTCCCCTTGAGGGTAATTACCCCACTGCTAAGAACACTGGAACAACTCAGAGACCGAGCGGGGTGGCGCAGTGGTTAGACACTGGACTCGCATTCGGGAGGACGACGGTTCAATCCCGCGTCCGGCCATCCTGATTTAGGTTTTCCGTGATTTCCCTAAATCACTCCAGGCAAATGCCGGGATGATTCCTCTGAAAGGGCACGGCCGACTTCCTTCCCAATCCTTCCCTAATCCGATGAGACCGATGACCACGTTGTCTGGTCTCCTTCCCCAAACCAACCAACCAACCAACAACTCAGAGAAAGCACCAATGCTGCAGGTATGACCATTGACAGGCTGTTCCTGCATAAGGTATGGAAATAACTTACCTACCGCTGGACACGTGTCGTGCGACCGGGGGGCACTCATAAAATATTAATTGTAGATGTCAGTATGTAAAATTGTTGAGTTTACGGTTCTATTCATGGATCAGTCATATTTGTACAAGCAATACTTTGGAAAAGATAGAACTATGAAAACGAATGTGTCTTTTACACTGAGGTAACGAAATACATGGGATAACAATATGCACATAAGCAGATGGCGGTAGAATAGCGTACATGGAGGTGTAAAAGGAGAGCGCCATGGCGGAGCTGTTATTTGTACTCAGATGATTCATATGAAAGGGTTTCAGGCGTGATTATGGCTGGATGACGGGTATTGACAGACTTTGAACGCGGTAGTCTGGTTGGAGTTAGACACATTGGGCATTCCATTTCGGAAATCGTTATGGAATTCCGAGATCTTCAAGAGTGTGCCGTGAATCCACAAATTTAAGGTATCACCTCTCACCACGGACCACGCAGTGGCAACGGCCTGCACTTAATGACCGGGAGCAGTGGCATTTGCGTAGAGTTGTCAGTGAACAGGTAAGCTACACTGTGTTAAATACCCTTTACAGCAGAAATTAGTGTTGGACATGAACGTATTCATCAGGACAGTGCGGCGAAATCTGTTGTTAATGGACTATGTAAGCTAATGACCGACGTGAGTGGCTTTGCTGACAACACGACATCGCCTGCAGCGCCTCTCCTAGGCCCGTGACCATACTACCGATCTGACCCTAGACGACTGGAAAACCTTGGCCTGTTATATGAGTCCCGATTTATGTTGGTAAGAGCAGATCTTAGGGTTCGAGTGTGCTGCATAGCCACGAAGCCATGGACCCAAGTTGTCAACAGGGAGTTGTGCAAGCTGGCGGTGTCTCCATAATGGTGTGAGCCCTGTTCACATGGGATGGACTGCGTCCTCTGATCCAACCGAAACCATTATTGACTGGAAGTGGTTATTTTCGGCAACTTGGAGACCATTTGCAGCCATTCCCAAACAACGATCACCTCTTTGTTGGTAACAATGCGCTATGTGCAGGTCCACAATTGTTCACGCTTGGTTTGAAGAACATTTCGGATAGAGCGAATGATTTCGACATCCAGATCGCCCAACATGAATCCCATCGAACATCTATGTGACGTAATAGAGAGGTCATTTTATCAATACTTTCGCAACTATGGAGGGCTATAGAGACAGCATGGCTTGGTATTTCTACAAGGGACCTCCAGCGACTTGTTGAATCCATGCCACGTCGATTTGCTGCACTAAGCCGAACAAAATTAATTCCGACTCGATATTAGGAGGCATCCCATGACTTTTGTGACATCAGGGAATAGTTGCCCTGTATTTTGACATCTTAGATTTTACACTCCTGGAAATGGAAAAAAGAACACATTGACACCGGTGTGTCAGACCCACCATACTTACTCCGGACACTGCGAGAGGGCTGTACAAGCAATGATCACACGCACGGCACAGCGGACACACCAGGAATCGCGGTGTTGGCCGTCGAATGGCGCTAGCTGCGCAGCATTTGTGCACCGCCGCCGTCAGTGTCAGCCAGTTTGCCGTGGCATACGGAGCTCCATCGCAGTCTTTAACACTGGTAGCATGCCGCGACAGCGTGGACGTGAACCGTATGTGCAGTTGACGGACTTTGAGCGAGGGCGTATAGTGGGCATGCGGGAGGCCGGGTGGACGTACCGCCGAATTGCTCAACACGTGGGGCGTGAGGTCTCCACAGTACATCGATGTTGTCACCAGTGGTCGGCGGAAGGTGCACGTGCCCGTCGACCTGGGACCGGACCGCAGCGACGCACGGATGCACGCCAAGACCGTAGGATCCTACGGAGTGCCGTAGGGGACCGCACCGCCACTTCCCAGCGAATTAGGGACACTGTTGCTCCTGGGGTATCGGCGAGGACCATTCGCAACCGTCTCCATGAAGCTGGGCTACGGTCCCGCACACCGTTAGGCCGTCTTCCGCTCACGCCCCAACATCGTGCAGCCCGCCTCCAGTGGTGTCGCGACAGGCGTGAATGGAGGGACGAATGGAGACGTGTCGTCTTCAGCGATGAGAGTCGCTTCTGCCTTGGTGCCAATGATGGTCGTATGCGTGTTTGGCGCCGTGCAGGTGAGCGCCACAATCGGGACTGCATACGACCGAGGCACACAGGGCCAACACCCGGCATCATGGTGTGGGGAGCGATCTCCTACACTGGCCGTATAACACTGGTGATCGTCGAGGGGACACTGAATAGTGCACGGTACATCCAAACCGTCATCGAACCCATCGTTCTACCATTCCTAGACCGGCAAGGGAACTTGCTGTTCCAACAGGACAATGCACGTCCGCATGTATCCCGTGCCACCCAACGTGCTCTACAAGGTGTAAGTCAACTACCCTGGCCAGCAAGATCTCCGGATCTGTCCCCCATTGAGCATGTTTGGGACTGGATGAAGCGTCGCCTCACGCGGTCTGCACGTCCAGCACGAACGCTGGTCCAACTGAGGCGCCAGGTGGAAATGGCATGGCAAGCCGTTCCACAGGACTACATCCAGCATCTCTACGATCGTCTCCATGGGAGAATAGCAGCCTGCATTGCTGCGAATGGTGGATATACACTGTACTAGTGCCGACATTGTGCATGCTCTGTTGCCTGTGTCTATGTGCCTGTGGTTCTGTCAGTGTGATCATGTGATGTATCTGACCCCAGGAATGTGTCAATAAAGTTTCCCCTTCCTGGGACAATGAATTCACGGTGTTCTTATTTCAATTTCCAGGAGTGTATTTATACTTAGTTTTCGATCAAATTGAAACACCTGTCGTAGAGATACACAAAGTCTCCTCTGCTTTCTGTTTAATCTGTTGCCAGCAATTTCTTTCATTTCGTCGTCATCTCCATAGTAGATCTTTCCCAAATACCCTTTCAATTCCAGAAAAAATATGATAATAATCTGGGTCCAAGTCGGAGGTGTGGGGTAGATGTTCAACAATTTTCCAATGAAAACTACCTAAACAAATCTTCCATCGACGCAGCAGAAAGTAGGCAAGCGTTACCGCATTGAAACACAGTGCCTCTGAACGATAGTCTTGTAAGGAACTGTCGCGAAATTTCGAGAAATACAAGCTGAGTCCACCAATAGTGACACGTCTCTCTTGATAAATTTCTTCCTCAATCCGTGGTTTTAGTTCTTCAGTTCCTACTATAGGTCAGTACTGATTGTTCTTCACTGTGAATATTCGTTGGTATGCCTTCAAACAATATGAACCATTTTCAGGCAGAATTTTCGTTCATTACATTTCCACAAAAACAATTTTGCTTTCAGAAACCGTATTACACAACGAACCTCAGACTCGGTCGGGTCGTATACTTCGTCACACTTTTTTACAGTGAAAGATCGTTCCTGGTCGCTTTTCGTGTCGCACAGTCTCCAATTCATTCTATGACACGGCAGTGGGTTGAGAGGGTGTGGGGGAACGCACAGCTCGTAATATCAAAACTATCTTTACTTTTAGAATGGCGCTTCTACACAAATCAAGCCAGAAGAAACACGGGATGAATTTTTACTTACGCATCGAAACTAAAAGTTGGTGCCAGTTGTGAGATGCCAGTTCATCTTTTTATCTTATATCCAGTACGGATCTCCCTGATGCAAGCAGACTCGTTCGATAGAAATCACGTAGCAACATACAATGGAATTATTACTTTCGTCGGGATTACGTGAAGATCCAGAAATTTTTTTTTGTCAACAAGACATATCACCACTAATATTTGAAGAAAGGGCTGCGTAAGGATGGACTGGCCGCAAGGGGCGCCGTGGATCTCGCATTGCACCATTGGCCTCCAATGTTACTTTATCTCACTGTTTGTGATTTTTATTTCATTTTCTCCAACGAGTACGACTACTACATTTTGGTGGTTTGTTACGTGTCCAGTGCACATTCGTGTAGGAGAAATGAAAACTCTGGTCTTAAATTAATTGTAAAAATGTATCCTGAAGTTGTGTGTATATGCGTGTACATGGTATACCCAAGCAAAAAAGCTTTATACTTCTACGGGCAATTTAAAATTCGCCCCAAGTTTCTATCACCGCTTATGTTCAACATATAGTCTTCTCAAATCTGATAAACTTTTTCGAAATACGCTGTACATAAGAGAACCGCAAAGCACATGCGTGACAGCACTCAACATGTCATTTCTATGAAGAAGTACCTATTGGTATTGGTTCGCAACAAAAAAAAAGGCTCTGAGCACTGTGGGACTCAACATCTGAGGTCATCAGTCCCCTATACTTAGAACTACTTAAAAATAAGGACATCACAGCCGGAGGCAGGATTCGAACCTGGATGGTAGCAGCAGCGCGGTTCCGGACTGGAGCGCCTAGAACCGCTCGGCCACCGCCGCCGGCCTGTTACGTAACGATCAGGACTGTAAGATTAACTGTATTAAGAATTCTGTACTGCATACCACCTGAATGCGAAGGAATTATGATTAACGCTCCTTGCTATTCTCCCACAAGGCACATAGGAAGTACCTGTGTTCTGTGAGCATGACTCGAAAATTATCCACGATTAAATCTCATATCGATTACGAAACTTATAAATTTCCATCTCTATTTACCTACAATAATTTACTTCACTGCGTTTCGATATTTATAACAAGTCGTGCTATTGGCGCCTTTCTCTTCTATTACGCCGGCTGTTGTGGCCGAGCGGTTCTAGGCGCTTCAATCTGGAACCGCGCGACCACTACAGTCGCAGGTTCGAATCCTGCCTCGGGCATGGATGTGTGTGATGTCCTTAGGTTAGTTAGGTTTAAGTAGTTCTAAGGTCTAGGGGACTGATGACCTCAGATGTTAAGTCCCATAGTGTTCAGAGACATTTGAACCATTTTTTTATTCTATCACGAGAAGGAGATTGGAACACTGAAATCTGCTACAACTTTATAATGTGTGTATTTCAAATGCTGACAGTTTTGTGGGGAAGTAAAGGGTTGAACATACTTAAGCGCACAGAAAATACATGTATTTAGGAGTTTGTCATTTTTATGTCGATTTATTACTCTGTAGCGTATCGAACCTAGTTTTTGGGTGGTAA
This sequence comes from Schistocerca cancellata, assembly GCF_023864275.1. Lineage (NCBI taxonomy): Eukaryota > Metazoa > Arthropoda > Insecta > Orthoptera > Acrididae > Schistocerca > Schistocerca cancellata. The sequence continues at coordinate 183,252,795 of NC_064627.1, read as the reverse complement.
ACATACAACCCTACGAATTAGCCACACTTGGAAACAGTGCAATATTACAACGAGAAGTAGATATAACACGATCAGAGATGAATACAGATTTCTGACTCAGCAGTTAGATGAAGCACTCAGCCAATCAGTGCAGTGATGGCCACTCGTTGTCTGCTTTGGCCGATGGTCAGAAACTGATACTGTGCGAGCTGCGGTGGCCGGCGGGAAAGCTGATTGGCGGTATTGACTGACACAATGTCACAACCGAGCCCGTGGCAATGGTACGCGTCGCGTCGCTCCACTTCATACACCCGGATAATTACGGATGACTGTCACTGCACGTTCCATGAACGACGTGTTCTTACTTGAATGTGATGTGAGAGCCGACACACGGCGAGCTAGGTGTCCCTGTGCAGTGCCACTATTGATCTGGTCTCACGTCAGAATAATGCGAAATGTAAAAGTTGTATTATAGTTTGGAGAGGGAGGGAGAGAGAGAGAGAGAGAGAGAGAGAGAGAGAGAGAGAGAGAGAGAAGGGACGAGAAGGGAGAAGGACTAAATATTTTCCTGTCTAATAGTGCCGTACACTTAGAGGAACCAACAAGAATATATTCACATGATGTAAACGAACTCTTCGCATTTATTTATCAGAACTATTCAATTTTTAAATGCTAAAAAAAATGCGATGGGAAACTGCACTGTAGCATACCAGTTTCAGTAAGGTTTTTTGCATTAATAAAGAACAACTTATTAATCTTGATATTTGGAAGTGTCTGCGGCCCAGCTCATCGTCTTACTATATCTTAGGGTATGATTCTTGAGGTCCGGGTTTGGACTCCACTTAAAAGAGTCACTGTTAAATAAACTCTGATTCTAAACTGATGAGATTGCATTGCGTTTCAGCCCCATGTATCATTAATATGCGTAGAATTAGTTAAAAGTGACATTCAAGTTACACTCTGAGTTCACGGTAATCAGGCCAAAAATAGAACTCCACTCCATAGCCTCGACAAGATTAGATTGTTCTCTAGGAAAGATGCACAAAGACTCTATTATATGAAAAACTATGCAATGATAGCCAGCGCTCTGGCGTAAAGTACCAGCGATTCAATTTTACTGCATTATTGTCTATATCTTTCCAAAACTAACAAATAAGCAAATTAAGTTTTGTACATGTGTTTTCTATATGTTTCCATTACCGTTTACCAAGAAAACATGATTCAGGATATAAACAAAATTTGTATAAATAATACAATTATATATTTCGAACACAATTTTGAAATGGAATCTCCGTGAACAAACATCCAAACACTTGCCAACGCCTGACAATGGAAACAAATGAAGTTAACTGAATAATTAACAATTTTACGACAAGATAGAAAAAGTGATCCGAAAATATCACAGCACATGCAAAAAGTATGAAATTTTAGACCAATGTCCTCATAAATCCCATCGATCCCATAGGTTCCATTACTGAACATCATAGTTGCAGTGGACGACAAACATAGCTGAAAATTTATGGAATCGTTAATTCCGTTAATAAGGGTTGGTATCGTAGTCTACTGTTGAACAAAGGTCACGGATATACTGATTCGTTGTAACTGTGAACGTGGCGAAACTGCCTTTTCTATGAAACAAACGACATCCGGTAGCGGAAAATTTCAAACAATGCAACACCATCCGTCCAAATATTCAGAGACTGATTTCACGTCTGGCGTATAAGCAATATCAGTTCAATAACTACTATGACACCTTGAACTAACAACTGTAAAGATCGAACATTCAGTTTTGAGTAGGCAGTGTTAAGTATGGACGTGCGGCCGTAGTCTTTAAACGACGTCGTGCCGCAAATTGCAATGGAGCAACGAACTGCACATTTCTAAATCAAGTGTTGAAGAGGTTCTACAGAATGTTTTGAAGACGAGAAAAATGTGTGCAAATTTTATTCCGCAGAAATTGCCTCCCCCCTCCCACGAAGAAAAATAGGGAAGCGTAGACGCCTTCCGCGACTTTACGGAAATTAAAAACGCTGGCACCTCTTCTCCAGAGAATGATCTACACAGCTTACGAGACTTTGTGTTGTCAATACGAATTCAGCCCATAGTAAGAGCTTTCTGGAAGGTTCGCTTGCATGTACGAACGTTCCGTGCATTGTTCTCAAGCGGACAACGACCACGTTGGACTCCCGAAGCATTAAAACCACTGTCTCATCGTTTCTCTAGTTTCACGTTTTGAACGAGGGAAAATTGACTGTTTAAATGACCCTGTACGCATCCTATCCTCCCTTATACTGGGATGATGCATAAGTTCGAAGGGTTTTCCCACAAGTTGAATAAACACAACAGATACACTAACAAATGGTTCAAATGGCTCTGAGCACTATGGGACTTAACATCTATGGTCATCAGTCCCCTAGAACTTAGAACTACTTAAACCTAACTAACCTAACGACATCACACACATCCATGCCCGAGACAGGATTCGAACCTGTGACTGTAGCAGAAGCGCGGTTCCGGACTGAAGCGCGTAGAACCGCACGGCCACACCGGCCGGCGTGTTGTCATGACTACTTGATGAGGGCTTCAGACACTGGAACAATATTCTAGAACTGGTCGCACTTGCTTCTTTACGTGATTTCCTTTTCAGGCGCACAGAACATTCCCAGAAACATTCCAACAAATCTAATTACTTAACTCTCCCATTTCAAGCAGCATCTCCGTATTACCTCTGAATACATTGGTATGCAAAACTTAAGGACCAAAGTAAGTAAGTAAGTAACTAGCTCGATGAAAATTGGACCATACATAAAAAGAATGCTGCAGTAAAGTACATACGGTAATTGAAATAAATACGCAATGAAAGAAAAAGGAATCGTCTTCCCAACACATCTCACAGGTAGGTGTTGTATGGGATTTAAGTTGTGGGAACGGGTAGGCCACTTCATTCGCATAATATCCTCTCGATCAAAGAGCTCCCCCCACCTGTGTTGTTCGATGCGGCCGCGCATTGTTATCCATAAAAATGAAGTCATGGCGTAATGCAACCTTGCAAAGACGCACATGAGGAACAAATACATATCCTAAAAGGGAGAGAGATGGTAAAACGTAATGCAATCGGGAGCACTGTAGGACTAAAACGATTTGGTGGTCCAGGTGTTGGGAGGCGTAATATTGTATAGGCGCACTGGCTTCCAAAGCTTTGAAAACGATACACTCTGCCGTCAACGATAATGTGACATTGTACTCCTCCTCCATGTGTGTCTTTCCATGGGTGCACTAGGCCCTGATTTCATTTATATGAATGACAATGCGCCATCACATCGTACAGCGCAGGATGAGTTAGAGGAGGGGGAGTTCGTAGAACAACAGGATAATCGGCGAATGCATTGGTCTGCCCGTCTTATACCACTTATTTCACATTGAGTACACATGGGATACGTTGGGGAGATGTACTGCAATACGTGCATATGCAGTTGTCCACCACGCTGGTAGATGAATGGAACACTCGAACACAAGAACTCTTTACCCACCTTCGGCTATTATGGAAGCACTTTTCAGAGCATGCATCGCGGCCCACGGTGATCACACACCCTATTAAGAACCATGTCCCGTATTTTTCAGCGTCCAGTGGACCATTATACATCGCGGAGACTTCAGTGTAACTACCGTCCTTAAATAAAAGTGTCGTTTACATTCGTCTCATTCCATATTTCTTTCAGTTACCTTCCGTACTGTACTACACTTTAGCAGTTCTTTCCATGTATGTGAGGTCCAATTTTCATCGAGCTATGTTACTTGGTAGTGACACATCATGCGGAAGTTACTTTCGTCCTTACGTTTTGCACGGTACCACGCGAACAGTTCACAAACTTAGCCGCTTCGGAAATGCTTCCCTCTTTGGCCCTTAAGCCAATTATCATGCGCTATTGGACATCAGATAAATCGCTCTGTTTCCACATTACGAGGACGACTGCACTGCTTTCCGCATCCCCCAGACACGCTTTATATACCCTCCACTTCTATTGCAGTCACCTGCCGTCTTATGTGGTTACTGCATGTTGACGTCGAAGGTAGGTGGTGTAGTGTGACTCGAGAGTTTATAAATAGGCAGTTCCTTGCAGTTACACTAACTGATTTTAAAACTCTTTAGTAAATGTTAAGCCGATCACTAGCGAAACTCGTCCATCCATCCTGATTTAGGTTTTCCGTGATTTCCCTAAACCACTCCAGGCAAATGCCGGGATGGTTCCTCTGAAAGGGCACGGCCGACTTCCTTCCCCATCCTTCCCTAATCCGATGAGACCGATGACCACGCTGTCTGGTCTCCTTCCCCAAACAACCAACCAACCAACTACGGAAACTCAAACGAAAATTATTTTTCTCATTGTTTCTCCTCCCCGTCTTCACTTAGCCTAGTAAGAATTGTTCAATTAGAAGATGTGTCTTGTACGACGCCTGAAAGATGGAGCTAGATGTGGCATACGGTATCAGGTGTGAAGTGAACGTGGCAGTACGTCACGAGATAACCTTTTTTCAACTTGGAATGACAATCGATGTAAAAAGCAGATTACACAAGAATTCGAGTTTGTGAAGTTATCTGTATCTCGCTTGTCTCTTCAGTGTCACAGAGACAATATTACCAGAAGCAGTAAACTTCCGCACAGAACGACCACAATTATTTAATGAATGGACAGCACATCTCTTCCGAAGAGCCTTACGGGACGATCGAAAGTGTACCTTGGGTCAGATAGCAGCCGACTTGAATGTGGGGTATCAGGAACTCATTTCTACCAGGACAGCACTTAGACAAATACGCTACATAGGCTTCAGCAGCCTACCACCGATTTTTGTCACAGTGCGCAGTCACGACTTTTGGCCACTCGGTGTATATTACGTCACAACAAGGAAAGATACTAAACAAAGTTCCATATTCATGGTAGCGCAACAGAGGCCCGAGTTTGCTACGACTGTAAACCACACGGGAGATAACAGGAGCAAGAAAGAAAAATTAAAGAGTAGAGTTTATTTTAAAAATTTTTCCTCGTCCGTAGCGCCAAAATGACGTTTTTTTTTTCCTTTTTCTGGCGGGCCAGGCGTGAAAAAAGCGGAGGGACACCACCGGATCATAACCGCTCCCCGGCGCCCGCCGACGTGGGCTAAATAACACACAGCCGCTGCCTTCCGGGATATGCAGCACGGCTCCGTATTGTCCGCCTCGTTTCTTTGCCACGGCTCCATTTCTCGTCGGAGAAGGGATGCAAGGTGCAGGAGCAAGCGTGTGGACTCTAGCTCCGTCTCTGCCCAAACAAACCTTTTGTGTAACATCGTGTTACGAATCCTGCTGAAATTTCGTCTATCAGCGTTATTTCGACGAGGAAAGAGCTTCTCCCATATAAACGGAAATGAGAAAGTGAATATACAGGGTGTTCGGAAATTCCCTTTACAGACTTCTAGGACTTGTAGACGAGAGTGAGTAAATAATATTTTGAAAAGCAACTCATATCTGGACGTGTACCGTTTGCGTACTACAGCCGTTTGAAAACATGTTTGGCTCAAATGGCTCTGAGCACTATGGGACTTAACATCTCAGGTCATCAGTCCCTTAGAACGTAGAACTACTTAAACCTAACTAACCTAAGGACATCACACACATCCATGCCCGAGGCAGGATTCGAACCTGCGACCGTAGCGGTCACGCGGTTCCAGAGTGAAAATATGTTTCCTAGATCGGTTTGCAACAGGATAGTAATTGTGAAGGGAGGGAGTGTTTGCATCGGATTGGCTGATGTCATATAACGTCTATCGTCCCTCTCTCGCCAGATCGACCCTCCTTCACGTCTCTGAGTGTTAGAGCGACCTGACTGAGTACACATTTGCAGAATACATGGACATGATCTTTCTGTATGGTGAAGCCCACGGTAGCGGAAGAACTGTTCGTCAGCTTCATCATGATCTTTATGCACAAAGTCGTACTCCATCACATACTCTTTTTGCCACAATTACGCAACGGCTTCGAGAAAGGGATACCTTTACCATCAGCAGGCGTGATTTTGGTGCTCCAAGGATATGCTGCACACCCCAATTGAAAGAGGCCGTACTGCATCAAGCTGAAGAGAACCACCCTTTAACGAGTATACGAGCAATATCACATGGAGTGAATGTTGCTTCCAGTACCGTCTGGTACGTTGTGGATGATCAACAACTGCACCCCACACTCCATACCATTTGAAGTCTGTCCTACCTCTCCGACCTGTTTTGAACCTCATGCATGTGCATGTGTCTGTGAGTGTTAACTCTTAACTCGTGTATGAGCTTCGAAGCAGGTCAGAGAGGTTGGACAAACTTCAAATGACATCAACCGGTGCGACATAGGCACCCCTCACAAAGGCTACCCTGTTGCAAACATACTTATTAAAATGTTTTCAAACGGCTGTAGCAAAGAAACAGTACGTTTCCGGACATGGATTCTTATTCAAAACACACACGTCAAAAAATGTTTTGCATCACCCCGGTTCCCAGAACTCCTGAATATAAACGTTAACTGTGGATATTGTATCACAGACACAGTCCCTTTGACTGTTCAGAGATGTCACTAAACCCGCCCAAAGATGTAAAAAACCATGCATGAGCAGCGCATATTAGACGGAGGGGGTCCGACAGCCGATCAGTTCCAGTCATTCCATCAGGAAGGAGGTACACGGCTCGTGTTGTCTGTAGTTCAACCATGCCTAGACGGTCAATACCGCGATTCGATAGCGTCCACATCGTTACTTTGTGCCAGGAAGGGCTCTCAATAAGCGAAGTGTCCAGGCGTCTCGGAGGGAACCAAAGAGATGTTTGAACATGCTGGAGATACAGAGAGACAGGAACTGTGGATGACATGCCTCGCTCAGGCTGCCCAAGAGCAATTACTGCAGTGGATGAGCGCTACCTACGGATTCTGGCTCGGAGGAACCCTGACAGCAACGCCATCATATTGAATAATGCTTTTCGTGCAACCAAAGGACGTCGTGTTACGACTCAAACTGTGCGCAATAGGCTGCATGATGCGCAACTTCACTCCTGACGTCCATAGCGAGGTCAATCTTTGCAACGCGGTACAGATCGACCCAACAACATGCCGAACGAACCGCTCAGGACTGACACCACGTTCCCTTCACCAATGAATGTCGCATATGCCTTCAACCAGACAATCGTCGGAGACGTGTTTGGGGGCAACCTGGTCAGGCTGAAAGCCTTAGACACACTGTCAAACGAGTGCAGCAAAGTGGGGGTTCCCTGGTGTTTTGGGGTGGCACTATGCCGGGCCTACGTACGTCGCTGGTGATCATGGAAAGCGCCGTAACGGCTGTACGATACGTGAATGCCATTCTCCGACCGATAGTGCAACCATATCGGAAGCGTATTGGCGAGGCATTCGTCTTCATGGACGATTATTCGCACCTCCATCGTGCCCATTTTGTGAATGTCTTCCTTCAGAATAACACCATCGCTCGATTAGAGTGGCCAGCATGTTCTCCACACATGAACCCTATCGAAGATGCCTGTTATAGATTGAAAAGGGCTGTTTATGGACGACGTGACCCACCAACCACTCTGATGGATCTACGCCGAATCGCCGTTGAGGAGTGGGACAATCTGGGCCTGCAGTGCTTTGATGAAGTTGTGGATAGTATGTCACGACGAATCCAGGCATGCATCAATGCAAGAGGACATGCTGCTGGGTATTAGAGGTACCGGTGTGCACAACAACCTGGACCACCACCTCTGAAGGTCTCGCTGTATGGTGATACAACATGCAATGTGTGTTTTAAGTGAGCAATAAAAAGGGCGGAAATGATGTTTATGTTGGTCTCTATTCCAATTTTCTGTAATGGTTCCGGGACTCTCGGAACAGAGGTTGTGCAAAACCTCTTTTTGATGTGTTTATTATGTACTCACTTCCCTCTACAGGTCCTACAAATTACTAACGGGTATTTCCGAACACCCTGTCAATACAGGAAACTACAGGTACACAATTTTTGAAATATTTGTGTACTCCTATAAACTAGTCTGGTATTACGGCGCCATAATAAGATGGGTAAAACGTAGGACAGAATCGTCACTTACATTACTGTTAACAAAACAATTTTCCCAACAGAAAATTCAAGGTTAATTTACTCGGAGCAGCTAATCATGCAACTCACCCACCACCACCACTATCCGCTGTTATTCTGTAACATCTATGCTACGAGCTGGAGAATAATTCTTGTGCTATGTAGCTAAGTAAACGAGGCTTCTATTCTTAAAATTAAAAAACGAGGCAATGACACGACAGCTATGCCAAAGGAAAATTTATAAGTGCTGACTATTAAATCTAATACGAACGTAATACCAAGGTAGTTGAAATGAACTAAATCTACGTTTACCATAACTCAATAATACCTAACAGTGTTAATATAACAACAGAAAAGAGGGAATTATTTCTCTTTGGCTTTCCAAAATATGTCAGGCCCATTTTTTCCAGTCTTTCGGTAGATATCTGCATGACCGTTTTCGGAGTGTGTAGCTGGAGTCAGCCCAAACAAATACTGCTCAACACGTCTTTCATGCTACGTGCAGTGTCAAAGCAAGCGTCGGTTTGTTTCCCGTTCCGAACAAAATGATTTTTAAACCGAAATTATACGTGCCTATTCGATACAGATGTCCCAAATTAATGCAGTACCATACTCGTTTCACTGAAATCTCTTAACAGGGGCAGTAAAACACGTAGAATGATCAGCACGCCAGCAGCGACTAAGCATCGCTGTTGCGTAGCGTTAGCAGACGTCGTGGGCCAGGGTGAGGCTTGAGTCACTGCTGGAGTACGATTATTCACCGCGTTTTAATGTTGATGTAACGAACGACGTAACAAAGTAGTTAGGGGCCGCTCTGTAGGATGGGTACCTAAGATTCGGCGTTAAAAATCATTTTGTTCTAAACGGGAGATAAACCGACGCTTTCCATTTACACAGAGCATCGCATGTAAGACATGTTTAGCAGTTGTGTGTCACACCTTTGAGTGGAGGTCTTTTTAATGTATGTCAACTACAGACCTCTTACTGTATCCTGGTGAAATCAGTGTTTATAGTGAAACGTGATTAATACGTTGGTAGCAGGCAATTAAAATGGAAGTTATAAGATGGATACTGATTGCAATATCGCACATACCGTCGCAACAAATAAACGAACTCCTCTTTCGAAAAATTAGCGACATACCTATGACTCATGGCGATACAATAATATCATTTAACTGTCTTGTTGTCACAGAGCCAACAACCAAAATTACGGTACGGAATTGAAGATACGTTTTCATTGTGCCCTATATGAAGATGAGCCTGAAAATGGCCGAAAACTAGTTTATGGGATTACGCAGACACTTCCTAAGTGACTGATTGCAACTGCACAGGTTCTACAATTTCCGCCGGCCGCGGTGGTCTTGCGGTTCTAGGCGCTGCAGTCCGGAACCGCGGGACTGCTACGGTCGCAGGTTCGAATCCTGCCTCGGGCATGGATGTGTGTGATGTCCTTAGGTTAGTTAGGTTTAAGTAGTTCTAAGTTCTAGGGGACTGATGACCTAAGATGTTAAGTCCCATAGTGCTCAGAGCCATTTGAATCATTTTTTTCTGCAATTTCCACAATGGATAAAGTGACCGAAAAACTAATTACGCTTCGTGACTGGTGGATTGCTGTGACAACACCCGTCACAAAGCGACGGACGTGTTGTGCGTTTGTGTCAGTTTATTGTAAACAGTATTAACTTCGGATGTGGGTTGTAAAGTTTCGAGTAGGTCTGTAGTTACGAGGCCGTCACCACAGATACAAGTGACCACCATCTATTGCTAGAGATTGATAGTGGAGAATAGTGGAATTAGGACAAGTTTTCATGGTAGGGGAGATGTGTTGGAACTAGTAACGAGACGGCGGAATCTAGCCATAATTTGAGCGCCAGAAGGGATATTCTTCATAAGAGATGTTAAAGTAAAGAATAGCAACAGATATGGTCCACAGAACAAATCTCTCGTAAATTTCCTGTTTTAATTCTGTTTTAATCCCCCTGAAGATAAAAGTTTAATGAAACAATTTCCGGCGTCTTGTCGAGCCGGAAACAGCCGAAAATAGCACGTAGGCAGCCGAAATGCGTGCGTGTTGTGAAGTTAGTCGTGGGTCGGATTTATTATGAGTAGCAATACTTTAACTTTGTTGCAACTTCGTCGGTCATTACTTGAGTTAAAGAGCGGGAAATGTGGAGTTATGCCAAATAACTAGTTATTATACAAGATCCCATAGTCCTCCCCCTTATCTTTAAAGAAGCGAATTTCTATGAATAAAACAGTTCCGTTTGAAGAAAACAAATGCTTTACGCATCTCAATGTTTATGACCTCATAGGCTTGTCTCCTGAAGTATGGCTCATGCAGTGATACAGTCTGCACATACATTTACTGATGTACGTGGCCATTCTGCTAAATGTTATGCGGATAGAATTTGTAGTAGAGAAGTTATGCGTTGAAACGTCTTGCCCGATGGCGAAGTTTCACTGCATGCACAGTGAAAAATAGTAAGCGCTAAACATTTTTTCTTTCCATTATTTTGCCAAGGGATGCAGTAACTGGTCGGGTGCCCGCGAAAAAAATTTCGTTAAGGTTAGAAATGACGTGTTAAGTTTATTAGCAGCCTCAAAGTTGTACCAATCGCAAATATTCTAGGAATATGTTCTGGATAATTCGCGAGCTGTCAGTTACACTGCCTCAATACATACACGCAGTTTCTAACTTTAATACTTGACTCATTGTGTTAAACTCTTAACGTAAGATTACATCTCCCAATTAGCGTCTTAGAATAAACGCATGTTTGCAGGAGGAATGTATTATAAATCAGACCACTGAAACGTGAACATTTATGAATTAACGATTGATTAACGAAGACTTAAGCGGAATGGGGCTTTATATTTCGTGCAATACAGATGTTTAGTTGAATTTTACAGGATCTGCTAGTACTTTGCCTCGCATATCAGCAATCTTAGCGCCATGCGTTTATGATTTTTAACTTATTTTGTGCATGAGATGCGTAGTTTCTAGGACCACCATTTCGACTTATTGTGTAGCTTATCATTCTTAACAGAATCATTTACGTTCTTTATTTAACTATTGTTTAAGCAGTTTTTTATTTTAATTAATTCCCAACGTTTGCTGATCTTCGGTAATTTTTACTGCAGGATCACTTACGAAGCAAATTTTTGCAGAGAGTTTAGCTGTTGGTCGTAAAGCAAACAATTTATGACTATTATATGACAATCATGACAAACGTTTTAAAACAGGAGGGGTCCAACAACTGCCCAATGATCAGACGCACTTTGTTTGTCTCTTCCGGGACATCGTAGGATGTCCGGATACTTTTGATCAGATTATGATCAGTGTAGGCGGAGAAGCTATAGTTTAGCAGAAGTTATTCATTTGAGGATGGTACTACAATAGACTCCTTCACATAAATGTCAATTAATAGTAACCTCTTCTGTTACTCGAAGCCATTGTAGCACAATCCACCAACCAAATAGTGAACCACATGCAAAGAACAATAATAATTTCAGCCAATATTCGCTACATATTCAAGGAACAAGTAGTAACAAGCTGAATGCTATACATGCCGCCGATATCAAGTCGGTTCCAAAAAAATGGTTCAAATGGCTCTGAGCACTATGGGACTTAACATCTGAGGTCATTAGTCCCCTAGAACTTAGAACTACTTAAACCTAACTAACCTAAGGACATCGCACACATCCATGCCCGAGGCAGTATTCGAACCTGCGACAGTAGCAGTCTCGCGGTTCCGGACTGAAGCGCCTAGAACCGCACGGCCACCGCGGCCGGCAAGTCGGTTCCAGCTTGGCGTTCATTACAATTAAGTACTCCATCAAAATTCAGCTCCCTGTGCGAGACGTCCACCAGAACAGTTCAGCACAGCATCTGAGTAAAGTGGTAGCACAGATTTATGAACGACGACGGATGTTGTTCACCTTGACTTTCGTTTACTGCATGTCATTTACATTACTGGGTCATTCCATGAAAAGTAAAGGTCTTTGTACGTCTGTAACATTTCCTGTTCGTTTATTTAGTGATCTTCGCTGTACGTTGTGTTATATTCAGGTCTAAGCATTTTTTATGTTTTACTTCAATATAAATTATACAAATGTTACGTCCGTCCCGTTTAAGTAATCTTCCTATCCCTTCCCAATGTCATCGGCACACCTCGATGTATTTATTTTTACTCGCAGAACTTTTATTAATTTTCCAAATTTCCGCTTGAGTTTCCTTACTGCCTTTGCGAAGTACAGGGTGAATAACATCTTGAGAAGCTATAACCCTGTCTTACTCCCTTTTCAGTTAATATCTCCTTTTAACTTCTTTCGACTCTTATAACAGTAGTCTGGTATCCCTACATGTTCTAAATAACCTCTTGGTGCTTGTATTTCATCTCTTTAACTATTCAAATGGTATTTTCCACTGCCGTATTCAGTAAATATTTGGTCGTTGCAAGGCATGAAGCATATAATCCATACTATAATAGGTCTGAATTCCGGACATTTAAAGCAGCTGACTTTCTTCCAAAGCATCAAATAATTTTTCTAAAACATCATTGTCTTCCTAACTACGACGAAGTTCAGAAAAGTGAAGTCACCCGCGATTCGTAACAAAGAATTCACCTCGAACTTGCTTTTTAAAGAGGTAACTGTGGTGTCAACGCCAGACACCACAATTGCTAGGTGGTAGCTTTAAATCGGCCGCGGTCCATTAGTACATGTCGGACACGCGTGTCGCCACAGTCAGTATTTGCAGACCGAGCGCCACCACACGGCAGGTCTAGAGAGACGGACTAGCACTCGCCCCAGTTGTACGACGACTTTCCTAGCGACTACACTGACGAAGCCTTTCTCTCATTTGCCGAGAGACAGTTAGAATAGCCTTCAGCTAAGTCCATGGCTACGACCTAACAAGGCGCCATTAACCATTTCTGGAGAGAGTCTCACTTGTATAACCAATAGCGATGTACCACAAGGATGAATTAAAGTTAAGTATAACATCAGCTACGTACTTCTCTTTATAGCATTCATCACGTATCCTGTTTCAGACCTCACGCCAGCCGGCGTGAGTAAAGCGTGCATTTCGGTTACCCGTCACTGTGGACTGGCTGCCTTGTCAGTCCACAACAGTAACAATGGATCGGTGGAGTCAGAACCTGAAAATATCTTTTAGTACACATTTAACATTATCAACGCACAGTCAGTAACGCGTGCTACCGGCGGATGGGAGAGGGTAGGGAGGGGTAGTTTATCCCCACCGTAAAATTTTTTATGGTTTTGGAACACAAAGTTCATTAACTGTTGATGAGTTTTATTTGCAACTCAATTTTAAAGAGATATTGATGTGCAAGTAACGTCCTGAACTTGAAAACAATGAATATGAGAATCATTGGGAAAAGTGACATCCACTACAAAGATTTAAGTTTATCGGTTAAGTTTAGCTATCATTGATGTACTCTGGTAGAAGAATTCATTAACAACAATAAATATTTTTTTCAGAATTTTAAAATATAAAGTAGCTAAATTAGATAACATTTTCAAAAGGTGAGTACAAAGTACTCGCCCCGCCTCTGTTAGTACTACGAAGATTAAATTCGTTTAGATTACCGTGCCTAGTGAAAGGTTATTGCTCACAGATTAGTGAACTTTCAACTACGTCAATTTGTGCCATTAATTACGGTTCAATCTATGATCCTGTTTTGTATATACACGTAGGAGATCCTCCTCCCACACAGAGACGCGACAACGCCTTTTCTAATTGTTCAGTCACTACCAGACCTCATGAAGACAACAGCAACAGGGTTCAAACACCGACTTAAATAGGAGGTAGAAGACGCAAATTACTCCGCTTAACAACCGAGGAAATTTTAGTTTCATTAATGTCGCTTATTTATGCAGCAGGAGTCGGCAGGTAAGCGAACGCAGTGCTAATACACGAACTTGAGTTTCCCGACGACGAGAAAACTTGAGCGCAACACGTGTGCGCCTGACAATTAGGAAGTTTGAAGGAAGAACGCCGCGGATCGTGGAGTGCGAAGTATTCGAGCAGCGCCCAACCTCGCAAGCAAGCAACTACCTGCTCAATTTGCTAATTCCGTAATGGTCCCGACATCGCCGTCGCGAATCGTAAATTAGTAGCAAACGCAATTAGTGGTCTGTCGGGAACTGGCCAGATGTGCGGGTAGACAGTTCGTCCTACGGCCAACTTCGGCCGCCTGCGCAGCGTTTTCACAGCCGACACGATGAACACAACTTTTGTTTCCGCTTTAGCGGTCGGCGCCAATTTCCATTCCACTTTGCCTTGCAGCGACGTTCATAGTTTCGGCTGCTCGGGAGCAAATCTGTATTCCTTAGCAACCAATGGAAACACGAAAATTAAACTGATTATTGCCATCATGGGAATGGGGTACACGATTAAGACTGTTGCTCAGCGACCATGCTGAATAGCTTAGAAACAAATAACTGGATATCTTTAGCCCCAAGGACGACCTAATGACCATAGTGCTTTACGAGATATGATCCTGTTTTAAGTGGTACATCCTTGCCTTCTTCCCACATTTGGCTTGACTCTACCCTCCCCCCCGGAAGTTCGAGTCCTCCCTCGGGCATGGGTGTGTGTGTTGTTCTTAGCATAAGTTAGTTTAAGTAGAGTGTAAGTCTAGGTACCGATGACCTCAGCAGTTTGGTCCCTTAGTAATTCACACACATTTGAAAATTTAACGTGACACTTAACTAGACTTGTGCTCTACCAGAATTACGGTTTGGTGGTTTTGGTAGTGCCATAAATGACGTAATAAATGGTAGCATTATCGGCAGTACTGGCAGCATTGGTAGGGAAATAAAAATGAATGTGTATGTAACTGAGAAGCCGACGACTTCTCTTTGCTCTTTTGTTTTGTTTTGTTTTGTTTTGCTTTTGTACGAAATTAGAATCGCAAATCATTCAGTGTTAGTCGCTTGTGTATTTCACATCCTTACAAAATAAAAACTTCGTTTTATAAGCAATAAAAACTAGTTGATTGAGTATACTTCTCCGCTTTTATGTAACTAAAGCAATTACTTTTTATGCAAGTAAAATTTATGTGCGCAATCATATATATGTATATATAAAATTGCCGTTATTTTGTACTCAGTAGGATGTTATTCATGGCCATTAATGACAAGAGTTTCCTGTTATTTGTAATAAATGCGAAGGTCGTTTATGAATAACAAAAAAAGTTTTATATAAGATCGACGATGTATTGAAGCAATTGACAAACTGCCTATTGGCTTCTGTCTCGGGTTCTTCGGCCGACGTTCATCTAATGATTTTTCTGACGTTTCGCCAGCACGAGTGGCTGGCATTGTCAAAACTTCACCCTCCATTGCCGGTGGTGAACTGGAGCCGAGCTCGCGGCCGCAGACTATATGTACCTGGCGCGCCAACGTCCGAGGGCTTCTCCGCGGTCATTTCCGGTTCGGTTCTCCTTTTGTTACCTGCGATGGTCGTTCGCTGCAGTACGGGAAGCCAGGATACGTTTACCTTAAGGCTTTCCTCTTTCTTGTTGAAACTGTTCGCGTGTTTTTGTATTTCTACTGCTTCTCTGAACAAGCGCGTGTGATAGTGCTTCACTACAGCCAGAACTTCCGTGTCGGCGAATTTTATTACGTGATCGGTCTCATTCAGTGCGTGGTCTGCCACCTGCCCCAACCTGCAATGTCGCTTATACTCTTTGATCCTGGTGTTAATTGATCGTCCAGTCATTCCGACATAAATTTTTCCGCATGTGCATGGTATACGGTATATTCCCGACATTGCAAGTGGGTCTCTTTTCTGCTTCGCCGATCTAAGACACTCTTTGATCTTCCTTGTCGGTTTGAAAATCGTCTTTACGCCATGTTTGCGCAATATACGGCCGATTCTGTCCATCACTCTGGGAATGTATGGCAGAAAGGCCGTACCCCACATTTCTTTTTCTGGTTTCTTACTTCGCCGTGTGTTTGGCTCTGTTACACTTCTAATGTAATTTGTGGAGTACCCATGGTAAAGAACAGCTCGGTGACTTCAAAAAAAAATGGTTCAAATGGCTCTGAGCACTATGGGACTCAACATCTTAGGTCATAAGTCCCCTAGAACTTAGAACTACTTAAACCTAACTAACCTAAGGACATCACACACACCCATGCCCGAGGCAGGATTCGAACCTGCGACCGTAGCAGTCCCGCGGTTCCGGACTGCAGCGCCAGAACCGCTAGACCACCGCGGCCGGCTCGGTGACTTCCTAAGACACTTGAACAGCCTCCATGCCAACATAACATTTACCATGGAAGTAGAAAAGGAGAAGAAGCTGCCATTTACTGTTTATTTGCAGCTAACAGACAGGAGGATAATTTTGTAGAACAAAAATGTTCTGTAGATTACGCTGCATATATCTTCGCACGGTTTCCAGATGGTTCACAGCTTCTGTCTTGTAAGACACGGATCGCATACGTAATGAAGCGATCGTTGTCATGTAACGCCCAATAGATATGCAACACACCTAACATACAAGCACCGTCGGTACGACCGTAGCTGACCAAAGCTCTCAGAAAAACTACCACAACCTATGCTTATCTATGATAGTCTACAGTAGCCTACAGTAGTTTTATAACTCTATGCTTAACCAATTTAAGAGTAAACTACAGTTTAAGGGAGGAAAGCTTAGAGTTTAGCTTCGTGTCTAAGATTAGAAATTATCACAAGCTCCAGTTGGTTAGGAGAGGAACAGCAAAAACGTATTATCCTTTTCAAAGGAACCGTCTAAGCACTTGCTTCAAGCGTTTTAGGGACACCATGAAAAAAGACTAACCTTGATTGCTGGATGGAGATTTGAACCTGCATTCTCTCGAATTCGACTTCATTAACACAGCACTCCACCACCTCACATGGTGCCTTCAGTTTAACGTGGATTCCTACCAACTGTACAACATCGCATTTTTCGAATTAGTAACTCATTGCCAAAGATGATGTAAGCGACGAGTGATGATAAAACATCAGAGTACCGACTGGATATCGAACAATGGAGCTTTGCATTTGTAACCTTGACTTACGCACTGAGACAAATAGTTTCTTGGTAATTACGTTGAATATCATTACTTTATCAATAGGAGGACCCATCACGTGACTCTAGTATTACATCTAAGCTATAATCGGTCTTGAGATAACCATTTTGTGGTTGAAACACTTTTCTTTCCCGTGTTTACTCCCTAAATTGTAATAAGGAAACGTGGTTCTGCTTTGAGCAAACACAGTTTTTTTTTTGTTTTAGTATCCAAACATGTTTCTGAGAAGTTTCTGTATATTCAGTGGTTCATTTATTCTCTGTTAAATTACATATAAAGAATTTCTGCAGAGTAATACATATCAGTTTGAGGTTATAGTATTTACATTAATAAAAATAGTGGCACAAATGTTAACATGAAAAATAAATATATACCTTAGTTTTACATATTAGCGTTCGCATGGCTGCTTTATCCCGGGTTCGAGTTCCGGACGGGGCACACATTTTCAACTATCCCCATTGATGTATGTCAACGCCAGTTGGCAGCGTAGGCTCTTTATTTAATTATAATTTCAGTAAATTACATGTCATAACTCCTCTTAATTGTTGGTTTACTGAAAACTGAGTACTATGAAAGTATCGGTGCAATCGAATTTTCTAGATCTCTCTTATCATATCAATTTGCAGTGTCTGCATAACATTTCAGAGAGCCACAAGGTGATTTGAGACTTCAGGCCTTTCGAAACCTGGCACAAACACTGACCTGATGTGGGCAGAAACCTGAGGAAATTCTATTGTGTTAGGTACAAGCTAAATACTTCGCCAGCTTATTCATTCACACTGATGTTTTAACGTAAATGTTTTAGTAATATAGACTTTCTTGCTGTACGATAGCTCTTTTCTGTTAATGGAGGAAATCGGGGGACATGGCCTATGGACTAATCAGGATGTTTACATAGCGATGTGAACCTCATTGTACCGAAGTAATAGTCAAATATTACGTTATATCAGATGAACCCTCTCCCATGGAAGCTTCCGGAAGTTGGAATTTCCCATCTGGTCATTAGATTTATTTATAAATCCATTCCAATTAATGTTACATTCAAATTTATTCAGTACAAGAACTTCATTTTAATTCAAAGGCACATGAGAATGTATGTATTTGATTTCTACTGTATGGAAATCTTTGGCAACGAGGTACGTTACATCTGCATCTGCATACACACTCCCCAAGCCACCATACAGTGCATGGCGGAGAGCACCTTGTACCACTACTTTCCTTTCCTGTTCTACTGGAAAATACAGTAAGGGAAAAACGACTGACTGTACACCACCAAGAGAGCCCTGCCTCCTCTTATCTTCTTGGTCCTTACGCGAAATGTACGTTAGTGGCAGTAGAATCGTGCCGATTCTCTGAATTTTCTCAATAACGTTCCTCGAAAAGCACGTCGCCTTTCCTCCACGGTTTCCCACTTGAGTTCCCGAAGCAAGTCCGTAATACTTGCATGTTAGTCAAACCTACCGGTAACGCTCTGGTAGCCTGTCTCTGAACTGCTTCGTTGTCCTCCTTTAATCCGACATGTATCTCTGTCTCAATCACAAACTTGGTCTCCTTCATAGTGGACATCACTACCACAAAATTTGTTAAATGAAGCCGACATCTCTCCACACGGTTTTAATTTAAGAAAACCTCTGTTTTCTTATACAACTATTTTCGGTTTGAAAAGGCATTTTAGGGGGTTTATCCATAACAATATCCCGCTGGCATGAAAACGGCGGGTTAAAACTAAGTGCTACAGTTGGCGATAATTTGCAGATTAAACTTTTGTGATGATTTGACAGACTAAATGCACTTTAGGCTGGGGAAAAACTGTAGTTTTGATATAGACGTGATTTGGAGGGCGTCAGTGGGTTGAGGTATTCTAATGATCATCTGCAGTGTTGTTCTAATGTTATCCCTTTTAATGTAAATAGTGGCTATTTGTCACCGCAGGACAAAGAATAACTGCAAATAACATTTCATTCATAGAAATGTCATGGTGTTAACTGTTTCGAATCCTGATCACATGTTAAAGCAAAGCTTTACTGTTCATGGCGGCGAAACTTGACAGGTATGCTAATGCGTTAATGTGAAATCGATTTACGCTGGAGAAACTTTACTTCCGGTTTGGCCACCAGGCGCTGTACAGCATCTCGTCGACGTCTTCAGTGCTCGTAATGAACAAATATTGTAAGCGGCAGTCTCACTTGTTTGAACTTTTCTGCCCACGTCCTGTTCCCAGTCCGTTACACATGGAACTTTTGTATAAGTCTTTCTTGCATTCACCCCAAGATTCGCACCTGGTGGCCAAAATTGGAACTAAATACACTCCTGGAAATGGAAAAAAGAACACATTGACACCGGTGTGTCAGACCCACCATACTTGCTCCGGACACTGCGAGAGGGCTGTACAAGCAATGATCACACGCACGGCACAGCGGACACACCAGGAACCGCGGTGTTGGCCGTCGAATGGCGCTAGCTGCGCAGCATTTGTGCACCGCCGCCGTCAGTGTCAGCCAGTTTGCCGTGGCATACGGAGCTCCATCGCAGTCTTTAACACTGGTAGCATGCCGCGACAGCGTGGACGTGAACCGTATGTGCAGTTGACGGACTTTGAGCGAGGGCGTATAGTGGGCATGCGGGAGGCCGGGTGGACGTACCGCCGAATTGCTCAACACGTGGGGCGTGAGGTCTCCACAGTACATCGATGTTGTCGCCAGTGGTCGGCGGAAGGTGCACGTGCCCGTCGACCTGGGACCGGACCGCAGCGACGCACGGATGCACGCCAAGACCGTAGGATCCTACGCAGTGCCGTAGGGGACCGCACCGCCACTTCCCAGCAAATTAGGGACACTGTTGCTCCTGGGGTATCGGCGAGGACCATTCGCAACCGTCTCCATGAAGCTGGGCTACGGTCCCGCACACCGTTAGGCCGTCTTCCGCTCACGCCCCAACATCGTGCAGCCCGCCTCCAGTGGTGTCGCGACAGGCGTGAATGGAGGGACGAATGGAGACGTGTCGTCTTCAGCGATGAGAGTCGCTTCTGCCTTGGTGCCAATGATGGTCGTATGCGTGTTTGGCGCCGTGCAGGTGAGCGCCACAATCAGGACTGCATACGACCGAGGCACACAGGGCCAACACCCGGCATCATGGTGTGGGGAGCGATCTCCTACACTGGCCGTACACCACTGGTGATCGTCGAGGGGACACTGAATAGTGCACGGTACATCCAAACCGTCATCGAACCCATCGTTCTACCATTCCTAGACCGGCAAGGGAACTTGCTGTTCCAACAGGACAATGCACATCCGCTTGTATCCCGTGCCACCCAACGTGCTCTAGAAGGTGTAAGTCAACTACTCTGGCCAGCAAGATCTCCGAATCTGTCCCCCATTGAGCATGTTTGGGACTGGATGAAGCGTCGTCTCACGCGCTCTGCACGTCCAGCACGAACGCTGGTCCAACTGAGGCGCCAGGTAGAAATGGCATGGCAAGCCGTTCCACAGGACTACATCCAGCATCTCTACGATCGTCTCCATGGGAGAATAGCAGCCTGCATTGCTGCGAAAGGTGGATATACACTGTACTAGTGCCGACATTGTGCATGCTCTGTTGCCTGTGTCTATGTGCCTGTGGTTCTGTCAGTGTGATCATGTGATGTATCTGACCCCAGGAATGTGTCAATAAAGTTTCCCCTTCCTGGGACAATGAATTCACGGTGTTCTTATTTCAATTTCCAGGAGTGTATTTTCCGGTGTAAAGCGGTTTCGCATTAACGCATTAGTGTACCAACCAATATTGGCTGCCACATGATAATTACGGCCCACACTAGACCTCTGTGAGTAACTGCACTTTAACTACCCGGTATAAATGCAAAATGCATCTGCAAATCAAATACCATACTGCGGCGAGTAAAAGGTACTGAAAGTTATAAAATGACTACTTATATACGTACTTGCTATGGGAAATTACCGCACCAGAAAACTATTTATATCAATGTACTTGGGGTAAATGAATGTCTTCGAAACGCCCAGCCCCACTGAGTAATATCCAAAACAGTGTCATAGTTGTGCCGCATATCCAGTCATCGTTCAGACTCTACCATACGAGCATGAATTAATTCAGTACCTCACATTAATTCCTAACCGTAACTAAGATTTACTTCTAACAGAGAAGCACCCATGTAGCATCAATAAAGAGGTAAGAAACAGAGATATTCACAGAGGCAAGAATGATGCATTAACTAACTTTGCATCGTCCATACAATTTCCTTTTTGCTAAGCCACGTCAGCTTCCTTCACCGAATCTTCGCTGTAATAGATGGTTACATCTGACGTTGTATGTTATCAATTCTACCAGGCACGGAAACATGCGACGCGTTTTTTAAGATCTGATTCCGCATTTTCATTTTGTACGATATCGTCGTATTATTTAGTGACTTCAATCTGCCGCACACGTGTGCGCTTCGCAATAATTTCGTCCCTACGTGTGCGATCAATAATGCACAGTTGTTTGCAGTATCCCTCATAAACGAGAAATGCCCCTCGACCACCGTGCATACAGTTTGAACCACATGAGCAACTGATTCTGTTTATTATTTATAAACGACAACTGCACAGTTGACAATATCTCTCCCCACTGTAATTAATATTTGAGTTTGCAGAACATAACATTACTTGTTGCGCAACTACCGAGAACGCATTTCCGCTGCTCGTCCGACGATGAAGGGCAATCGCCCTACACTATAAAGCGTACACCGGTCTGAATCATCAGCAGTTTGCTGTATACACAGGAGACAGTGTCTCAGTAAGCGGTAGATCATCTACATCGACACTGACGACTACACCTACCGGTAAACTCCACAAGCTATTTCATCATCTAGCACGAAGAGTACATTCGGTTCCACTCTCACTTCCCCCCTTCCCTTATCCACAACGATTAGTGAAGGGGAAGAACGACTGCAGGGATGAGTTCTAATTTATCAGCTTTTCCCGTCGTGATCATTTCGCGATGGGTATAAGGTGTGGCAAAAAGAACTCTCTTATTTTGGAGTGAATAAAAACAAAACCTTATGAGGTATCAAAAAAAACACTCCGCGCGAGATATCTGAAAGCACGAGGCGCACGAGAAAGACAGGCCGCGGTGCTTACGTCACATCATGCGACAGCACAGGTCTTACGAGTGCCAGCATACGTCTACGGCTAGGAGAGAGTAACAATTTCAGACGAGTTTATTAGTTCTGAAGTGCGCGTTTAAATACGTGCAGGCTCTCGATAGCACACGATCTATCTAAGAACTAAAGTGGGTACCTTTCTCTTGCCGTACTGATTTCTCGTGGGTGATCCAAGAATCCTGGCCCTTTATCCCAGTGACCAATATAATCCGCGATATGATCAACCCGAAAAATCGCGTTTTTGCAAGCGGCGTTTTGGAACGTTTTAGGCCAGTGCACTGTCATGCACCGACCTATTTACTTCATTGTACAATCACAGCTGCCGCAGGAGGTGTGGTCCAGCTTTAGGCTTTTTGTCGTCGACCACCAAATTATTGTATTCGGCGATATACTAATGTTTGCCGGGCAAAGTACAGCCGACAGCATACGCCAGATCTCCGCAACATACATGTGCCAAGTAAATATAAAAAAAAACACCTTTCAGTTTGCAATAAACAAAAATATTACTGTAATACAATGAATTCAGTTATGATGTACAGCACGATACATCGTTTAGGCATCAAGACGTTTGTGTGACATAGCGCTACCTCTGTATCACTACACTATTCACACAGAAGTAATAACCTGTCGTTACGAATAATAAGTCTCTCCACCAAAAAAGGAGAAATAACATTTTTGAACCATTAACTACTTGAGCTCTGAATACGTTGCAACTGATCAAGTGACCGGCCAGCTCTTACTCTCGTATGCGCGAAAGGGGAAGACTAAGTTAATCAGCGTTAAATATTTTGTACCATCGTGCATATTGCCTCCAAGCACAACTGCCAGTTGCAGGAGCTGACCTGTATAGACTGTCTTGAACCCGGTTATGAATTATTGCGGTTCGTGTTAAAAGTGAAAAGTGTCGCATTATAAATTTATAGTGTGATCATAAACAGTCTGAAAAGCTTTTAAGGATGTTTCAGGATAGTTCGTGCTGTGAGATAATTATCGAGGAAAAGAATTCGATAGGTTGCTTTGTTTCCGAGTTAATTAGAGTTGAAGTTAGGCTGTCGACGGCTGCGCGAGCAAATTCCAACGGCCCGCCAGAGATGGTGTCGCCGAACATGTTCTTTGTTGGGTTTTCTAAAACCGAACAAGAGAGCGATATAAAGATTTCTCATGGGACGGTAGTAGGGGTCGAACCACGTCAAAGGTGGAGCAGTCTCGTGCGGTATCATCTACGCTATGAGAACAATTGACACTAATTGTATCTGGCGGGCCGCTGGATTCTGCGTGCGCAACGTCCTGATTGGCTAACTAAACATGCAGTAAAACATCGTGATACAACAGATTGTGAATTTTAAATTGTCCTTAGAAGTTAAAACTAACACTTCAGATTCTACCGGAGGGAATCAAAAGTCTGGAATATCAGAATGGTTTACGAATTGAACCGAACAGAACAGGATCGCAAAAAACAGCAGTAAGTAAGCTAGGTTGCCACTAACGATGATACAAACACATAGCTGTCAGACTTTGGGTGTATTCTGGGTATCCGAAAACACAGGTGAACGGTCTACAACGTTTGCCGACAGAGCATATCAACAAACGATTTTTTGCAAGGGTTGCTAACAGCGTAAAACAAATCGTTCCTGTAGACACTATTCACAGCAAACACGAGGCACGTAAGTAAAACTCTTGCACTGACAATATAAAACGTGCTTTCAGAAAATAGAACTATGTTTAATGCGTCCTTCAAACTAACGTAAAATATCTCGGAGTGTCTATCCGGAGTGACTGTCTATCCGAGGCGATCCTTAAGTGGAATGACCACATGAAACAAATAGTAGGAAAAGCAAACGCCACACTGAGATTCGTAAGAAAAATATTAAGGATATGCTATTAATCCAGTAAAAAAAATGGCTTACAGTTCGCTTGTTCGGCCGATAGTATTTTTCATCAATCTGGGACACTTACCAGGTAGGACTGATAGGGGACAGAGGGAGGGAGGGTGGGGGGGAGGGTGGGGGAGGGAGGAGAGAGAGAGAGAGAGAGAGAGAGAGAGAGAGAGAGAGAGAGAGGTTACAACGAAGAGCGGCGCGTTTTGTCACGGGATCCTTTACTAGGTCCGTGAGCGTCACGGACATGGTCAACAAGCTCTGGTGGCAGACCCTACACGACAGGCGTTGTGCATCACGGAGAGGCTTACTATTGAAATTTCGGGACAGCACTTTTCTGGAAGATTCTATCAACATATTACTTCTTCCCACATATATCTTGCGAAATGACCACTGTGGTGTCACCGCCAGACACCACACTTGCTAGGTGGTAGCTTTAAATCGGCCGCGGTTCATTAGTACATGTCGGACCCGCGTGTCGCCACTGTCAGTAATTGCAGACCGAGCGCCACCACACGGCAGGTCTAGAGAGATGTACTAGCACTTGCCCCAGTTGTACGACGACTTTGCTAGCGACTACACTGACGAAGCCTTTCTCTCATTTGCCGAGAGATAGTTAGAATAGCCTTCAGCTAAGTCCATGGCTACGATCTAGCAAGGCGCCATTAACCATATCTAGAGAGAGTCTCACTTGTATCATCAAGAATGCTGTATACAAATGATGGATTAAAGTTAAGTATTCCAGCAGCTACGTACTTTTCTTTATAGCATTCATTACGTCCTGTTTCAGACTTAACGCCAGCCGGCGTTTGTAAACGCGTGCCTTTCGGTTACCCGTCTCTGTGGACTGGCTGTCTTGTCAGTCCACAACAACCACAACGAGATAATTCCAAAAATGGGCTAATACAGAGGCTTCGCTACAATCATTCTTCCTACGAACCATTCGCTAATGGTACAGGGAAAGGGGGGGGGGGATCAGATAGCGGGACCAAAAGCTCCCTCCGCCACACACCGTCAGATAGCTTTCTGACTACTGATGCAGATGAAGAACTGTGCAAAGTGCACAAAACTGTATGTCAATAGTATATTATGTTCCACGTTTTAAAAACACTGAACAATCATGTACGCATTATGCGCTAAACGATAATTTACCCTGGCAGAAAGGTAAAAAAAGTGGACCGCAAAACTATAGTCCAATGTCCTTGACACCCATATGATGTAGAATCTTAGAACGGTTTTCTGAACTCAAACTCAATGAGGCGTCTCGGAAAAGTACCTCCTCCATACCAACTATCATGGATTACGAAAGCAGCGATTAAGCTAATCCCTACTCCCTCTTTTGTCACATGACGTGTGAAAATCGTCGATCAAGAGGTCATGTAGGTGCAGATTCTCTTGACTTCCGGAAAGCATTTGACTCAATATCACACCTATGCTGATAATATAAAGTAAGAGCTTATGTTCTGTCATAACTGTAACGAAATTTGATACGCATTGTTGATTTCTTGGTAATGAGAACGCATCTCCATCTTGGATGGAAAATCATCGACAGATGTAAAAGTATCTTGTGGTGTGCGCAACTGAATTGTGGTAGGACCCTTGTTATTCACGCTGTAAATTAATGACTTTACAGCCACTATTATTAGTAACCTCAGACTTTTCGCAGATAATGAATTACTACCCGATAGAGGATGTACAAACATTTGTCTTGACAAATTCCAGTGAAGTGTAAGCATGTGCAACTTTGATTTAAATGTTCAGAATGGCAGAATTGTGCACTGCACAAAAAGAAAACGTTTAGTACCTTACGGTTACAACATCAATGGGTCACAATTGTTGTAAGTCTACGCTTACAAACACCTGGATATAACAGTTTCTAGGGATATGCGATGCATAGATCAGATAGAGTCATGCTGTTAGGCTTCGGTTCATTTTAGGATACTAGGAAACTGCAATCAGTTTACGACAAAGAATGCTTACAAAACATACTGCGACCTGTCTCAGAATATTACTCGTGTGCGTTGAACCCAACCAGATAGCGTTAACAGGAGATACTGAACGTGTACAGAGAAGGGCAGCACGACCGACCACAGGCTTGTTTGAACGATGGGATAGTGTCGCGGAGGAACGGAACAGACATAACGTTGAAGACCGGCGCATCTCGGAAAAAAAAATACTTACTTTCAAAGTTTCAACAACAAGACGTAAACGAGTAATCTAGGAATATACTACAACCGCTTGTGTATCGTTCCCGTAAGAATATCGAAGACAAACTAGGACAATGAAAACGTTCAGGCAGTCGTTTCAGCAACTATTCCTCCCGTCCTCCACATATCAATTTGACGGTAGGTGCGTCCTGCCGCGCATTTCACAGTGACTTTGCAAGACTGTAGATTTAGGTGAAAAAGCTAAGCACTAAGATGCGGGCCACCTGATTGCTAAAGATCCGTAGCATGTTCTATATGCATAAACCGCCAATTGAAGAGCATAGTATTAAACGGATATCGTCTGATAACGAGAGAACTCATCGTGGTAGGAGGCGAGTTCTAGTAGCCGAGTAAGCCGCCAGAGCGCTCTGCTTGCGCCAGTTCTGGGTCGCCAGCGATGTTGGGCGGTGCGTAATTGTTACTGTAGTCGTCTTTAGAAAGTTGCGCTGCGCCCTGTACACGGCTGTGAATGGGATTGTGTGTGTGTGTGTGTGTGTGTGTGTGTGTGTGTGTGCGCGCGCGCCGTGTTGCGGCCGCGCCAGAGACCTCAAGTTGCGGAGACCTCCCACTTCCGTGAGCTCGGTGCTTACACTATCCGGTAGAACTTCCGTATATCTTCGCTTAATATCCCGCGAAATTGCTGTCGGAATTTGCATAATCAGGATTAAGGGATATTAACAGCGGTTAGTGAGACGCCAGGGAAGCGTCAAGACGAACTCTGAACTATGGTCGAAGTTTCTTATTGTCCTCGTTACCCGAGTTCTATCTCTCTGTCTCCCACGACAGCTATCTTCCGTGGTAGACTAGGAGTCTATTTGGCGTCAGGAACGGCATCCGGCCACCCCTTAAAATTAACACGCCAAATCTGGTAAACTACGTTTCGAGTCAGCATTTTTTCACCAACAAAACTTTATGAAGCGCTTTCTCTGTGTAATGGGCACTTCGCGCCTATACAGATATTGTAGTGATACTGCAGTGACAAACAATGGGCTAAAGTGGGTCTTAAAACCTGTAAAAAGAAATGAAAATTACTGCCAAACGTTATGTAAAACTGGAAAGGCGTCGTATTTAGTAAAATATTTGCAACAATGTTTTTAATTCTTGAAGATACAATTCATAAGCCAAGCGTTTTGGTTGAACTGCGATCGATGAACAAAATATCCAACAAAGAATGTAAAGGAAACGGTTTTATGTTAACCCAACGTCATGCTTTCTTATTTGTTGTTTATATGTGTCAAAGTATACAAATTTGTCTAGGTATGCAAATAAACTGTCAAAGTTTCATTGAACTATAAAATTCGTTTAATATAAGCAGTACACCCTGCTATGGCACGGTAGATAAGGGAAACAGCCAGAAAAATGCTCCTAATGGAGCACAAAAAGGTGAATATGTCCCCCTTTAAAAGACCCGACACCGAAATGGCGAAACAGCTTACTCATCTAAAATTATGGCATGTGGACATAACCGCATTTTTTTTATGCTGAAAGAGGTCAGGAGAGAGATAACGACTGTAAGGTAACCCTTCTGTTCAAGCCATATTTTATTTCGTTATTTTCCAGATGCGGGTATCGTGTAGCTTTTAGCAAGTAGAACCTGTACTGGAGAACGCACACAGTCGGGAGTAAGATTTAAGTTCCCATTCTGGCTGAAGGAGCCGGTGGGCCATACTGTGTTGCCAGTGACGGTGGTGTGAGGAGCTGAGGCTAAACAGGAGGACGCCCCTTACGTCAGTAGCAAGGTAAGCAGAGGAAGCACAGTTATGATAGCGCGAAGTCAGTAATGTTGTGTCGTAAATATTTGCTAACAATAGTCGTTTTTTCCAATAATAATAATAGGAGAAACCTGGAGGTCATAAGTATTTTATTACAACAGCCAGAAATCAATCATCTTAATGAATAAATGAATAATGCTGAAGCTAACGAAAATGTACGAACGGCTACAAAATATCACTAGGTACAAGCTGCGCGCCTTAGTCACCAGTCGCCGAAAAGACGCCTTCCTATATAATTCTGTCGTAAGACCATGCTCTCAGGAATTTGTCAGTTTTCAATTAATCTTTGTTAATAGTGTCGACATTATCGTTTTATGGTATTTAGTAAGTAAATACATCATAATGCAATCCCTTTTGAACGTTATTCCGAACACTACAGCTTCCCGCTTCATCACTTAGAATCAAAGGAACTAGAGTTGCACTTTACAGATAACCCCACAGCAACTTGCAACTTGTGAATTATCACTCACAACATCATCATTTAGCTTTATTGCTATGGTATGCTGTGCACTGTCAGGGTGTCCTATCTCCAGTTTGACAATATTCCATATAGTTTTAATCTTATTATCCGCATTATTAATTTCTGTCAGAACACATACGCTTCTCGACTTCTTAATGACTTTCCTTAAAAATTACAGTATCTTTTGTAGTAAGCAAGTAACGTCGGATCCTGACTTATTCTGGCCAGTCCATATATTTACCTCTTCCTCTTACACATTATCGTAATTCCCTTAGTAATCCATGGCTTACTTGACTTCGTAATGGCTTTTTTGGATAATGTTTCAGGAAAGTAACTCTCAAATACTGAGGCAAATTTACGGTGGAATAAACTGAATTTGGCAACAGCGTCATTTTCTGTGTATTATTCACCCCATTCTATCTCTTCTAGGCTACACTTAAAGCTCTGTATCCTGTTCGCATTAATAAGCCTCCCTGCCTCGTATGAACCTACCTAAATCCTGTAAGGTTCTGTATGTGTTACTTACATTAACTGTGCATCATGATCAGATAGCTCATTAACAACTGGGTACACATAAATTGTTTCTGCCTGAGCACTGTCTCTGAAAATGTTATCGGTAAGTGACCTACTATCCTGCTGCACACGATTTGGAAAATTTACAACAGATACTAGATTTAACAACCAAAGATTCTAGCTCATTTTTCCTATTCGTATCTTTTAAGAAATCTAGATTAAAATCACCACAAACCACTAACTGCTTCTTTTTGTCTGACAGGTAGCTCAATAATGCCTCAAGATTTTTCATGAATAGCTGAAAGTTTGGTTGAGGTGATCTGTAGAGTGTTACAATTACTATAGAAGTATATTGCAGTAGCAACTCACAAGCACATGATTCAAGGATCTGAGCTACACGAACACTATTTCTTTCAATATTTTTGACTTTTTGTCCAGTTTTTATATAAGTAGCAACTCTTCTTTTTTCCATGTTGACTCTACATGAATAAGATGCTAATCTGCAATCCCTTAAATTTAACCCCTCCATCCCTGCGGTTACATGGTGTTCAGAGAGACACAAAACTTCTATAGCTTCAGAATTTACCCCATTTTCTAGGCATACAAGAAACTCATCTATCTTATTTTTCAGTCCTCTCATGTTCTGAAGAAACAAACAAATTTTATTTCTTTGGATACTGCTACAGACATTATGGCGCTGTTCTGTTTTAATCTCTCTCAATACTCTCTGTCTGTAAACTGACTCTAACCTAAAAAATGTCCCTCTGAATCCACTAATCATAGGTATTTTGTCTTGTGTGCATGTGGCCCCCCTTACATTTTCTGCCAGAAGGTCAACTAATCTATCCTTCCCCGTCCTATTCAGGTGCAGGCCGTGACTTGTGTAACCCCACCTCCCAATTGCATCAACAGGCACAGCACAGATATGAGATTCAGTTGCTGCCAACAGTAACCCCCCCCCCCCCCCCAGCTCACTGTTAACACGGTTGACAGCCGTATTAACCCAAAGCTGGTCATGGCGCTGCAAAAGGTCCACAAACCCCACACGAGTGTGAGCTGTTGCTGGACCTATTACATCCAGGTCACACCTAATACTATAGTCCGAATTGCTAGCCAGGCTGTTTCTTGCTCCTCCTACTATAATAACATGGTCCTCGCCATCAAAATCTTTGCACAAGGCACCTAGGTTTTCTGTAACCTGGCTAAGCTTAGCACTAGGTTTCACAATGCTTGTGACCTGCTACTCGACTCCTAGCCTATCGTGTAGCAACTGGGGTACACCTCTCCCGTGACTGCTAGCTAACAGCAGGACTCTTTTCTTTCTGCGTGATTTTACCCCCTACCTAGCATTACAATTGTTACTACGAGTCTGCTGCACCCTACTTTGCTCAAAAACTGTTTGAGGCTCTTCTACTTAGGGCAACAAATTAAACCGATTGCTCACTGGAATCTGAAAAGTGATTTCTGATGTATTCTCCTTCTGACTACGACCTGTTACCAGATGCCATTGTCTCTTTCCCCCTTCAACCTGTCTAATTCAAAGTACATCATTTCTAGTTCTGCATGAAGAGCGCACAATTTTTTTTTTCCTGTTCCGCGATTTTCCAGTCACGGCTATATACTCTACAACTCCATTTGCGAGCCTCATCTAACACTATGACAGCTTCCCCGCTGCAATCTCCCCAGTGAAACACCAAACCACAATCCTTACATTTCACTCCCGTACTCACTAATCTACGACAACATCCACATTTGTCACACATAACGGCAGATTAAACAATACAAATCACACTGCAAACAAGCAACACAAATACAAACAGTACAAATTACACTACAAGCAGGTCAAGGGAAGTGTGCGATTCCAGATGATATTGTGTTTAGTGGTATTTGAGGAGCTGTGTGATGTCGGTTTTTTTCGTCGTTTTGTGTGGTTTTGTATGGGGGTGGGTGTCTAAATTTGTTTATATTTAGTTTGTCCCCACCAAAAACCCCTCCCCCCCCCACCATTTCCCGCGTTTGTCACGTTAGTGTCATTAGGCTTTTTGTGGAAAGTGTGTGTGTTTGTCTTTCGATATATTTTCGTCCTAATAATGTGTACGTAACGACTTTATATGCGCCATATTGCAATCGTGGTTTATGGTCGTTTCCGCCATATTTGTGACGTCATGGGTCATAGCAGACGGGCGGGATCGAACACTTCCGTATTTCCTCTGGACATCAGGCGAATGTACCAGAAGGCGAATGTAAACAGCGCGAAGTTAATTGCTGGCGTAGGTTATAGTGGCGGAAATCACGAAACGAGTAAGAAACTGAAGAGGCTCTATATTTTCTAGCGACAAATTTGAACAGGCGCTATCACTGAATTATGTATAAATACTCTAACGGAAACAGAAACACCACTTAACGACTTTACTGCACAATATGGAAAATTAACTGTACGGAAGTACGCAGAAAACATGAGCCGAATGCAAGCTATACACGTACGATACTCTTCACAATAAAGCTACACGCACACCAACCGGAAATTATTAAATAATCACATAACTTACTGCGGTCAATAACGAAAACAAAACCACGCCAAAGGCTTGCACTTTAGAACAGTTATCTTTTCACGAAAACTACGCAAGTAAAACCGAAACCTTCAATATATAGATTACAATAGATAGTAAATTACTTATTTAAGCTACAATATTGCCTTGATAAATTGTTTTTCCACGAGTAAACACCTATATTTACGAGCTCACTGAGTAAACACACGCGCCTGCTCCAAAGAGCTTAGTTCAGTCTGAGAGACTGTTCTGACATGAGGACTTTTCCGCTGGTGGACATAATATTCTATATTCGCGTACATCTTTTCCGGTGTACTCAGTCTCCTCATGACCATTAGTGAATGAAGTTTACTTTGTGGAACAATGTAAGGCATTTTATTACGTGTCTCACGTATCACTGGAGGAAATGAACTATGCTAGTGTTTTATGAAAAAAAACTAATATTCGTCTGATGATGTATACTATTTTATGCAGATTAGGAAAGAGCTCTAAATGTATGTTGACAAAAAGTGCATAGTCAGAGTACATTGGCAATGAACTTATGATATATTACTGTTTAAAAATATTGATTTCAAGTGTAATTGCTAGCGCTCAATAATTCGCTGATTTTCTTTAAACATCATCACTGATTGTCGAAAAGACGCAGAATATCAGTAATAGAAGTTAAGATTTTCTGCAACTGATCGTAGAAAAGAATTTTCCTTTGTTTACCATGTTCCTCCTCTGAGGTAAACCTGCAGATGTTTACTAAATTAAAATTACACTGTCGAACTGTATCCAGCATTACACGAAGCTTTAGCATGCTAAAATACCTATAAATGAAGCCATAGCTGCTTCAAGATAATTAAACAGCAATAAAAACAGGTGAGTGGATAAGAAACCGTATGAGAATAGCATTTATTCTCTGTAATAATATGCTAAGTTCACCTTTAAAATACGTGACGGCGTCAACTCATCAAGAGATTTATGTGTTAAGTCCTGAGCCGAGTTTTTATACCCTTTATCGCGCAGAGAATGATGCATTCACAGAATTGCGGGGAATTATATGCGCACTTGACTGTTTTCTGCAAATCTACTAAGCGGAACAAGAAGAGGGGTTGCATTCCCTTCACCGTATTCCACACAAACGGACAGGCGTAAATCGGAATGGGGTGCGGGGGTGGGGGAGAATCGAGGGGCCATAATCTCTGTCCCCCTCTCTCATGAACACTTTGTTGGAAAAATTCCGCAGCTAATCACCTAAACCGGGGGGTACTCAAATAGCTCAACCGGAACAACAAAACGCGCTAACAGAAGAGATCATATACACGAACAATAATATCTGAAGAATAGCCTTACCACTTTAAAAAATTAGTGATTTCGGCATAGATGTTTGGCTTTCTTCAGGACGGATTCATCTATTAAGATCTAAAAAGCCACGAAAATTTGAACCATTCGTTTCAAATAGTGGGTCACAAAATAAAATGCGCG
Source organism: Schistocerca cancellata (assembly GCF_023864275.1). Lineage (NCBI taxonomy): Eukaryota > Metazoa > Arthropoda > Insecta > Orthoptera > Acrididae > Schistocerca > Schistocerca cancellata. The sequence goes on along the minus strand of NC_064627.1, from coordinate 183,219,636 downwards.
ATTCTCTTTGCTTAGTTAGCATATATATTTTAAGAATGGCGTTAAGCTCTAAGGAATGCCGACGATGTTATACAATACTTATGAATACAAAAGACAGTGTATGTTTACACGATGTTATTCATAAAGTATAAAACTACACATTCAGTAATCGGATTACGTGAGAAGATGACGTTACTTTAGAATTCCACCTGTAATAACCATTAACGACAGACAACTGTCAAATTTTTTTCATAAAAATGTCGTGCTCTTTACGCTAAAATTTCGTAATATTTGCGTTCTTATCCATAATCAGTTACTCATCTTCACTTTATGACACTTTTGTCAAAATGAGTAACTATTTTTACAGGTACTATTGAAAGTAGCAAGCATAATTATCATCCAGATTGACTGTTTCCTCTTATGTTGTCCTACAAAGGAATAGACTACTCGTATTACTAAAAAACTAGTTGTCGTATTGGCTCACAGCTATTTTTCAGAGGCGCCAGACGAATAGTCCTTGAAATCTGAGCAAAGGCGAATACAGCGAAGTTTTTGTGAAGTCTCAAGAAAAAAAGAGAAAAAGATAGAAATACGAAACCATGCGGAAGTGTCTTCAGCAGTGGAAGGAACGATAATTTCAGAAAAAAAGGGAGCAAAACTGTCTTACGTATTAAAAATGCTGACTTCTTGACGTGATTCAGCTGTCCTTTATTTCTTACATGAATCCTCCTTGAATTCACGATTATTTTGCACGTACATTGTGCATCGTCGCAAGGATAGGAGGGAGAAAAGTTTCAAGCAGTTTCGAGGTGCTAATCAATTTCGCACGTTTGTGCTGCAACGTAACCATAATACGAAACGGTACTATTTCTGAATTTTAAAGCAGGAATTTCACAAGACTCATTACACCTCCTATATACCTGTATATAGACCACTGACGTACTTTCACGGCAGTGACAGATGCAGAATAATGAAAGCGATCTTGAATAATAAATGTTTTGTTCTACAAATTTAGAGACAGCAGTACAATCTCTGTGTTATACGCAGAAAGGTCATAAATCCCTCCAAGATCGTCGGATCTATATCCAATAATTTTAACTTTTCTTTCGCATTCGACTGGTAAAACAGTAGAGCCACAAGTGAAGAACGTTACTGAAACCCATGTCACATACTAGAACTAATTAGCAAATAAATCAAGCTTAGACTAGCGACGTTAGACAATAAGGTACATAGTAAGATCAAATAATGGTTAAAGTTTTAATTAATATTGTTAACAAAAATGGAATTACTAAAAATTAGGGCGACAGTGTTGTAACTTTTAGCTGTGATGGGCTGTTTGTTACTTCAATGTTATTGAAACAACTGCGGGAAAGAGTGAATATGGGTCACTAGTGCTAATACATTATTGATAGCAAGTACAACAGACACAATCAAGAAGTATATAAGTCACGACAAGCTTTCTAAATTTCATTATAATGTTTAATTTGACTAACAAATAGCAATCCGTTATTCCATGGCAAGAAGTTAAAAATAAATCTCCTATTTGTTTCTCATTTATACTGTTAGGCACGTTTTTAAGCTATGATACAGACACGAAACTATGATTTATACATATTTTTTATTCAGCAGAGAGGGATTCACGTTAAGCGCGCGACAAGTAATCCAGTAAACTGAAATGATAGACGTGATCCTCATTTACTTTCCGCCACAATCTTGACTTAGTGGTGACGTAAGTGTATGGATATTCCTCCAATCGAGTATCCAGAAATAAAACGTAAATTGCCTCGAAATATCACGGGGGACATATTCATTTTGTAAGATTTTGCCCAATACTTCTTGCGCAAATCCAAGCAACATTGAAGAGCACGGTTTTGTTTGTTATGGCCAGTTGTACTTGCATTGTAGGGAAGGCTGTTTAATCGCATAAATCTGACAGGCGCAACTTGAATTTTATTTAGTATAATGATATTTAGTATCTCCTTGACGGTACCTTTTTCGTCTTAACTCCACACTCCGTCCCAGGAAGCGGCGACGTGATAAGTATCCAAAGTCAAGGAAAGCTGTGAACACGCAGGTATTCCACTTCCCTGGACAGATTCAAATGAAGAGGCGTCAAATATCCAATACGTTTCCACTAGCACTTATCTCTTAAAACACAGGGATTCACACTCCAATTATTTTTGGATCCGCTGCAGTCGAAGACGATATTTTTTTCACAATTTTCTTCCACCGAGCACTTTTTCGTCAGATACCGTAATAGTAAAAAGATGCACTGCTGCTAAACATGCTCACTCGCGACCAATAATTTTTCCACAAATTACGAAGCTGAACACTTTCTAATGCTTTTCTAACACTGACCACAAATTTCATAGAATTACTTAACAGGGTGAAGAAAATTATCTATACTGGAAACGTGTAAATTGGTAGTGTACATGGAGCTACAGTGCGGTATTTTTCAGTCGTTCAGTGCTATCTGAGAGAGTCTGTGAGGTATAGAGGGTACAGAGCAGGAGTTCATTTACTGTGCACTAACAGTCCAATAAGAATCTTCAAAGAGAAAGATGAAACCACGGAAGGCTTGTTTCTAAAACTACGCGTAGCCGTGACACTAACCAACACGTGGTCTGTTTCTTCTCCTCTCATGTGACCCTTCGGCACAGAGAAAACTCTCGTACAGTGTAACATGAGAAAACCGCGCTGTTGAAAAAATTATTCATTCGTCACACCTTTTCCACAGACATCTAAGCACAACACCTGCTATGGATTTTCTAATACTAACCACTAGTATTATGGTGTTACAGGAAGCTAAATTTGTTACATTGACCGAGGGGTACCACACTATCTATGTCAATTAACTACAAGAAACTAACAGCTTACTGTCAGCAAGGTAAATAGTTTAACTCTTATTGAGAGTGCTTGTGGGGTACAGAGCGCGAGTTATTTGCGGAGTATAGGGAATGGTTCGGTTACAGTGTTTAAAGATGCTGGATGGTTGAGAAGGGCTTCTCCCTACATCCACTAATACAGTTAAACATAAGATTATTTAAAGTTTAGTATTTCGCTTCCGTGAGATTTCGTGCAACAGCCATTCACACACCAATGATTTTTGTATCCACTGCAGCCGAGGAGGCTCTTCTTTCACTGTTATTTCCACAGAGAATCAACGCAATTGTGTCGCTGAGTGTTGTGGGAAATCGACGAAATGTTGCTACAATTGCTCACTTATATCACAGATTTCAAAGCTCAACAATTGCTTTTGTCATTTCTGAAAATGGGCACAAATTTTTATGGTACTGCGTGATACGGGGCAAATTTTCTGCCCGGTTAAAAATGCCGTAATTTCGTTCAGTAGAGTGGCCTACAGGAATTTTTGCAGTGTGTGCGGGGTAAATAGTTTAATATTAATTGAGAGAGTCGATGAGGTATACATTGCGTTTGTTGTAATTTTTCGACGACAAACATGAACACTCAGAGCAAGGCTTGTTTTCTGCGTCCCCTGCAGTCGAAAATGCTTTCCTTTCACAGTTATCTACCACAAAAAAATTAGCACTTAGTAGTAAGAAATCGACGCACTGTTGCTACAGTATCACAAATTTCAATGACGAACACTTGCTATGTCGTTTCTGACACTGAGCACTAATTTTCTATGACGTTACGTGGTACGGGGGCAAATTTTCTGCACTGGTTATAAACGGTATAAATGCGTTCACTGGCGTAGTCTACAGAAAAAAAATGTGCAGTGTGGGCGAGGCTAATCGTTTACTGAGAGGGTCGGTGAGCTGTACAGCCCGACTTTGTCGTAATGTTCGACGACAAAGGTGAACACACAGTGATGGAGCTGGTTTCTACGTGCTGGTGTATTCCCGTATGCAAAGTAGGTTAAGTGCGCCGAGACACTGCTGCGAGCGGTTTTTATTTTCCTTCCACTGTGGCGCGACCGTCCGGTAGGGAAGAGACGCGCGCGCGTGGGCGTGCGTAGTCGGGGGCGTTATGACGTAGCGCGCGCACGGCCGTCGGCCGGTCCCACGCGGTCCGGAGCGACGAACGGCGACTGGCGGCGCGCCGGCCGCGGACCGAGACCGGGAGGCTGCGCGCGCATGCGCACTCGCCCGCTCAACCTGTCCGCGCGGCACCCCTGCGCGCCCTTAATAGCGTTAGTCCGGCGACAGTCCCGGCGGGCATGTTAAGCGCCCACCCTGGGGAACCCCACCCCACTGCGCGTACACATTTGTCCTCCTTGTCGCTGGCGCATGTTCGACTAGTGAACTGGTCCAATCGGCGTCGCGTCGGAGATTACCCATTGCTGTAGCATCGCCCTCCGTGGATATGATATGTCGCGTCCTGACACGGGTCCGAGGCCTGCATGGCGCAGTCGGATTCTGAGATGTTGTTTCAATTACACTAATCCACCATGATAACCGAGAAGAGGGGTACCACACTGAGGAGCTAAAGAAACTGGTACAGCTGCCTAATATCGTGTAGGGACCTCGCCAGCACGCTAATGTGCCGCATCACGACGTGGCATGGACTCGTCTGTCTGAAGTAGTTCTGGAGGGAGCTGACACCATGAAACCTGCAGGGTTTGAAACATCCCCTTAGGATATTTTTATGAATTACTGTGCTCATAAACCTCATATGTAATTTGATTTTCAAACAGCTGAGGATTGCTTAACGTGCAATTTTGTCATATGATGACATGATGGAGACCTTGGCTGTTGTTTGAATACAAATGTTGATGGTGTCAGGACAGCAACCAGCCACAAATTTACTTTGAGTTCCTTCATTCAAAGGAAACCGTTACCGGTTTCGAATAATCGTGATTCATCATCAGACGGTTTACACGCTTTCTTTATGGCACTTGGTGTGTTTTTGTAGATTAATTGTCCTAAAATACAAATAAAACATAATTATAAAAGAGCTTACAAACATTGCTCTTTGTATGTATCAAAACATGTGGTGCGTGGTTGAAATGATCTCAGCGACAAATCTAAAGTGTACAGCGAGAACTATTTACGTGTGCAACAACGAGGAGGCAGTGGGAATGCATTTACGTTGGTTGGACGAATGTTATGAAAACAAACACTCGAAACCGACGTTTCACGTAAGTCACATGCAACGAAAATCTGTAACGCAACCATCTGTGTGTGGCGTGTTTATAATTATGTTTTATCTATATTTTAGGACAATTAATCTATAAAAACACACCAAATGTCATAAAGAAAGCATGTAAACCGTCTGATGATGAATCACGATGATTCGAAACCGGTAACGCTTTCCTTTGAATGAAGGAACTCAAAGTAAATTTGTGGCTGGTTGCTGTCCTAACACCATCAATAGACATTTCTCAGACATTTCTCTCTTTAATTATTCTGATCATCACTAAACTGACACACAACATTTTTTTAACGCAACGCAATCTGATTTTGAATAATCCCTACAAAACAATGGCCCTGACTAACCTACACCTTTCATGAATCACTTACCTCACAAAAATCATCGTTACTCAAACTACTGCAATACAGCGAGCGCGAATAGTGCCTGCTAAATAAAAGATTGTAACTACTGAAGGCACTAACTAGTGATACGGATAGTTAGCAAATGAAAGATTTTGATAGAGACGAAACAATGTATTTACCTTAAAAATGTTCAAAAGTCATCATATATCTCAGTTCATGATATCCAGTATTACAAATTTACTCTTTCTGATGGACACACGTCTAGGTCGTCCGCTCTCAAAATTCTGCCATCTCTCTCTCCATATCCACCACTGCTGGCGGCTCACCTCCAACTGCGCAACGCTACGCGCTGTTCACCTCCAACTGCTCAACACTACAATAGCGAATATTCCAACAATGCCAACCAGCCACAGACTGCACACAGCACAGCCAGTGATTTCCATACAGAGAGCTACGTGACGTTACCAACATGAAAACCTAAACAGCCTACTTACAGGTTGTCCATAAATCCGTAACAGTAATAGGGGGTGGAGATACCTTCTAAACACCACGATTCAAAGCATCCCAGATATACTCAATAATGTGTATGTCTGGGGTCAGTGATAGTGTTTATATTCAGAAGAGTGTTCCTGGAGCCACTCTGTAGCAATTCTGGATGTTCAGGGTGTCGCATTGTCCTGTTGGAATAGCCCTAGTCCGTCAGAATGCACAATGGACGTGAATGGAAGCAGGTGTTGCGACAAGATGCTTACGTACGTGTCACTAGCCAGAGTCGTATCTAGACGTATCATGGGTCCCATATCATTCCAACTGCACATGCCCAACACCATTACGCCGGACGGGTTGACCGAGCGGTTCCAGGCGCTACAGTCTGGAACCGCGCGACTGTTACGGTCGCAGGTTCGAATCCTGCTTCGGGCATGGATGTGTGTGATGCCTTTAGGTTAGATAGGTTTAAGTAGTGCTAAGCGCTAGGGGACTGATGACCTCAGAAGTTACGTCCCATAGTGCTCAGAGCCATTTAAGCCCACACCATTACAGAGCCCCCACTAGCTTGAACAGACCCCTGCTGACATGAAGGGACCATGGATTCATAAGGTTGTCTCCATACATCTACATCTACATCTACATTTATACTCCGCAAGCCACGGTGTGTGGCGGAGCGTACTTTCCGTGCCACTGTCAGTACCTCCCTTTTCTGTTCCAGTCGCGTATGGTTCGCGGGAAGAACGACTGTCTGAAAGCCTCCGTGCGCCCTCGAATCTCTCTAATTTTACATTCGTGATCTCCTCGGGAGGTATAAGTAGGGGGAAGCAATATATTCGATACCTCATCCAGAAACGCACCCTCTCGAAACCTGGCGAGCAAGCTACACCGCGATGCAGAGCGCCTCTCTTGCAGAGTCTGCCACCTGAGTTTGCTAAACATCTCCGTAACGCTATCACGGTTACCAAATAACCCTGTGACGAAACGCGCCGCTCTTCTTTGGATCTTCTCTATCTCCTCCGTCAACCAGATCTGGTACGGATCCCACACTGATGAGCAATACTCAAGTATAGGTCGAACGAGTGTTTTCTAAGCCACATCCTTTGTTGATGGACTACATTTTCTGAGGACTCTCCCAATGAATCTCAACCTGCTACCCGCCTTACTAACAATTAATTTTATATGATCATTCCACTTCAAATCGTTCCGCACGCATACTCCCAGATATTTTACAGAAGCAACTGCTACCAGTGTTTGTTCCGCTATCATATAATCATACAATAAAGGATCCTTCTTTCTATGTATTCCACGCGATAGAAATTGAAACGGGATATGAAGGGGCCATGGATTCATAGGGTTGTCTCCATACGTGTACACATCCATCCACTCGATAGAATTTGAAACGGCCAGCCTGTGTGGCCGAGCGGTTCTAGGCGCTTCAGTCCGGAACCGCGCGACCGCTACGGTCGCAGGTTCCATTCCTGCCTCGGGCATGGTTGTGTGTGATGTCCTTAGGTTAGTTAGGTTGAAGTAGTTCTAAGTTGTAGGGGACTGATGGCCTCAGATGTTAAGTCCCATGGTGCTCAGCGCCATTTGAGCCAGAATTTGAAACGAAACACGACCGACCAGGCAATATGTTTCCAGTCATCAACAGTCCAATGTCGGTGTTGCCGGGCCGAGGCGAGGCGAGGCGTAAAGCTGACATCTATTGATGGCGCAGCACTGAAATCTCCACCAATTTGCAAAAGTGTTGCAGTTCTGTCAGGATGAACGATTCTCTTCAGTCTTATGTTTCCTTGTTGATTAGTAGCTGCATGTATGCGCTATAAGAGAAAGTATATGTCTTCATGTGCCGTGTGTGTGTGTGTGTGTGTGTGTGTGTGTGTGTGTGTGTGAGAGAGAGAGAGAGAGAGAGAGAGAGAGAGAGAGAGAGGGAGGGAGGGAGAGAGAGAGAGTGCGTGAGTGGGAATATACGAGGGTTGGAACTTCAATAGTGGCAACCATTTATTTACAGCTCGTAAAAAATAGATACGTGTTTCAAAGTTTTACTGACCTTCAAAACAGTCACCACCATTGTCTTTAACTCGTTGCCAGCGATGTGGAAGTCGTAGGATACTCTTAGCAGTGCCAGTTGTGTTGACAGTTCGAGCGGCGTGGTCTATTGCTCCACGAATTTGTAGCAGTTCTGATGCGAATGCCTTGAAGTGTTTCCTTCAGTTTAGAAATCGAGTTAAACTTAAGAGGGCTTATCTTAGGTGAGTGCAGTAGGTGGTAAAGCAGTTAGCAACCCCATCAGTCAAGCAAATCAGCAACAGCTTGCACTGTATGTGCTCGAGCATTGTGCTGCAAAATGATGCTCAGGTCCTGCAGAAAGTGTCATCACTTCTGTCTCTATGCTATTCATTTTTGGAACGCAACCTATGACCAGCTTAGAGTGATGACATTTTCTGCAGGAGGTGACCATCATTTTGCAAGACAATGTTCAAGCACGTACAGTGCAAGCTGTTACTGATTTGTTTGACTGATGGGGCTGCTAACTGCTTTACCACCTACTGCACTCCCCTGACTTAAGCCCCCGTGAGTTCAACTCGATTTCTAAACCGAAGGAAACACTTCACGGCATTCGCTTCATAGCTGCTACAAATTCGTCGGGCAATAGACCGCGCCAGTTCGAAGTATCAACACAACTGATGAAAGGGTACAGTACCGCCCGACATTGAAAATAGGTACAACATACTTCATTATTCTTGTCAGAACAACATATTTTTTGTAAAAATATGTCAATTTCAATTAATACAGCGAAGCCGGATACCAGTGTGGGAGAGAATGACAATTTATTTATTTAATTGATCACATTTGCACTCCCACAAAATAAATCCCTACATCCAGTTTGGTGAGATCTGTGAAATGAATGAATGTATGGTCGTCTGCTAACCGCAGATAGTGAATGTGAATATATGATCATCTTTGAGACGATCCTTTGGCCACCTTTGGTGGAACCAAAGAGATGAAATTTACCGGAGCTTTGAGCGCCTGAAATGTGGCTGACCAATAAGGTAGCAAGGTGCTCCCCCACCTCGGCAGAGGTGCGAGAGGACCTGAAGAACGGCCATGTTTCAGCACTCTGCCGCTGGATCTAGTGTTGGTAAGACCTGTCTTAGGTGTGCTCCGTAAAGACAAAAGCGTGGAGACATGGTATGCATGTGAAATACTTAAGAGTAGTTTGGAATAATAATTTCTCTATTTCAGGAACTTTTGTGGGGAGAGTTAAATGTCAGGCAGGTAATATTAAGGGGATCGTAGTAATCTTCGGAAGTGACCAACGGTCACAATGAAACCACGTGTAGCAACAAGTTGAAATACTTCCGAGTGCTTAAGTTAAGCTGAATTACTAGTGTGTGTACTATAAGTTGGAAATATTTAAGAAATGTCGTGTGCAGGACTTGAAATTAGGGACGAGTACTTCCACGTGGTGAGTACGGTGTGAGTATCAATCTGTGTATGAGACTAAGGATAAAGAGAAGTACTCGTCCATGGTATCAGTTGAGGACTCGCGTGTGTGATGAATATGTTCTTAATAATACTTTGCGCGTTATGTTTCTGTGTGATGCTTGATTCAAACTATAATACTCTGAGAGAGAAGCAAGGTGAGTCAGCCGTCTATCCAGCAACGCCACTTGGTTTCCATTGCACAGGAAGACGTGCATATATCCTCCAGAGTTCATATTAGGAAAGAAAAATTACTAAGTGGGGCAGTGTCGTGTGAAACTGGGATAAATACTAATTGAAGTGGGAAATCTGAAAGTGATGTGATTATAATGTTGTGACTATTCCTTGTGTTGTATGCCATGTTGCAGTGTGGTGTATGTCATGTAATTTAAGTATGTGTGGTTTGCATGGGAGAGTAGCAAGGTAGTTTCAGAGGTAGTGGGTTATGCATGTTCCTTTTGTACCGCTCGGTCTGGAGGAAAGTTTCGTGATGATGGTTGTGAGAGTCGAAGTGTGAGATATAGCAAAAGATCCACCATCCTATCCAGAAAGTGCACTGTAGCATTAAATAATGACAAGACCATAAGATAGAAAATCACCAATGTAAAGCCATACCCATTGGGCGGAATTACTCATGTGTTATTGTTGTAGGTTATAGAATTTGTGTGTTTAGGTTATAGAATTTATCGGAATAAATAAGATAGTGAAAAGAAAAAGCTTGGTGGCCTTTTCCTTCGAATTGTATATTGTCATGATATCCAGAATTTATAATGTGTGCGCCATTCATATTCAGTGCGATGGCCACGTGTTGATAAAAGCCGTTAAATAAGAAAGAAAATGTGGTATTGCCAGTGCGTAGTGAACAGTCAGTGTTGTGTAAATTACTAGTAGTCAGATGTGCGTGTCCATTGCGTAATATTCATACAGAAGAATAATTTGTAACTTAATTTTGAGTACTAGAGTTCATGTTACTCGATAAATAAGAATGAGCCCACTCGCATGGCAGACCACTCATCTTGCAGGCCTGACTGCTTGATGCCACAGTATGAGCAAGGCATGTGGGTGCCTCTCACTGACACTGCTTAGAGTATGCTCCGACTTCCAACGGGTTATACACAATGCTGGTCACTACGCCAAAGTTCAGTAAAACTTTGAAACATACAATTCGCACAGTTCCAGAGCGTTGTACTGAGCCCAAGCGACATATTAAGCAGACGGAGCTTGACAAGTCGACCACAGCTGAGCAGTGCCTGGAAAACGGGCACAAAATACAGATTGAAAACACGAGAGTCTTGGCTCATGCGTCAACATACTGGGATTCCGTTATAAAAAAGGTGACTAACATTAGAATGAACAGCATCAATTTTAAGGGGCTCCGGAACGCCCTATACTTGCAATGTTAAAATAACGCTTATAAATTACATCTTTCCTCACAAAGTATTTGAGGTAGGAAGTTGAACATTTTACAGATTATTTATTGGAATATGGGCTACAACTTAATACAGGGATTTTACAAAATTTTAGTTCACTTATTAAAGATGATTTTTTTTCAATTGTAATGAAAATTCACAACATTTTTTTGCAATTTTTTATTTATATATTAAAAAATATACAGTTTTTTGGAGAAAGGCTGTGTTAAATTATGCAGGAGGTACTGTGTAACATTTACTGAAAGTTTGAAACAAATATGTTTGGAAGATCCTTAGAAAACATGTAATTAGTATGAGAAAATAAAAGTTTTGGGAATCGAGCGACAAAGATTGGATTAACTTTTTAGTGCATTCCAGGTCCATAGGATGGATTATCTACATCCTCTGCAAACTCCTCCTCCAGCTTCCTCTTATTCCTCCTCCTGTTTACTCTTGCTTGTATTTCTAGACTCTTTACAGCCCTGTCTGCAGCCCGAAGGCGTTCCTTGTCTAAAGCAAGCATCGCTCGTACCATGTTAGAATGTTATTATTTACAGTAATAACACATACCTTTGGCTTTCCAACATTTCTCCTTTTCTTAAAAGCCTTCAGAGGATTTCTAATAAACAGAATTAATTACGAATATTTTCGAGATAACGACAGAGTAAATAAACATGAAACAATCGACAATCACACCAGCGATATATATTGAACCATCACAGGTTAGCCACAACACATACTTTATCTCACATCACTAAAATGTACCTGATGAACACGGACGTTAATAATAACACCATTTGACAGCAGTTTAACAGCGCCACAGTGGGTCACGCCCATGTAGAACACATTTAAAAAAAAATTTAAAAACAGTTGTAGTCTTCGGAATTGAATAAATTATATATCTATTAAAAGGTAATAGTCTGCAGATTCAGAAAACGCAAAAAAGTAAAAATTGAACTTTTCATGATTTTGAGCCTTTCCGGAGCCCCTTAACAGAGATCAGGGCTGCACACTTATCAGGGCGTGGGGCGGGCTTTTGATGTCGGAAGGAAGCAACGACTGATGGTTGACACTTCTAGGGAGACAGCAGCGACAGCTCCAAACGTGGCGCCTGTGCCAAGCGCCACCTTCAGCGCACGAGTCGTTTCGACCCTCTGTGATTATTGCCAGAGTCCGCAATCGTAGCTGTATAAGCGGAGGGCTGTGCCAGCCGCTGAAGTCATTGGTTTTACTCCTGATGACGAAGGCAGAGATAGACACCGAAAGCTCGAGAATTTTCTTTGAACTGACGCTGCTTGAAAGCCAAAAATATTTTATTTAGGGTTGACAGCATTAGTAACAGAAGAAACGTAAAGTAATGTATGTGAGAGAAAGTGAGACCTACGACTAGTTTTTGTTTGGTTTTTTGTTTTATATGTAATTTGAACCGCACAGTGTTCAGAGGTAGTCCGTTGTATGTTTTATATCCTTAAAAAACGAAAGTTGCATTTTATAAGTAACAAAATTTAGTTAATCGCATAAATTCTGCACTATTATGCAACCAGACCAATTACTTTTGTTTCCAGCACAGTTTACATACACAAAAATAAAAAAATCTACATAATTATTGTTATTTTGAACTCAACAGTAAGTTCTTCACGAAGCAACCGTCTCCTGTTATTATTGATACATACGAAAGTTGTTTCTGAATAATAGAAACATGTTTTGTAGAATCCCGACGAAGTATTGAAGCAATATTTGACATATTTTTGTTTTCAATTTTCTTCTTAATTTCACTTTTTTGGAAATCGCTTTTTTAACGCTATATGATAAATCTGATTTTTTAAATTTTTACTACTACAACGCCTTTCTGTTGCACGTTACAGAACAACAATTTTCAAATATGAGCTGAATAAACACTGACAATTTCAATCTTGCTATAAATACTGTTTATTTTCGAGTTCAAAACGTTCAAATGCGTGTGAATTCCTAAGGGACCAAAATGCTGAGGTCATCGGTGCGTAGACTTACACACTACACTACAAACTAACTTATGCTAAGAACAACACAAACACCCATGCCCGAGGGTTGACTCGAACCTCCGCAGGGAGGAGTATTTTCAAGTGACAGACGGGAGGACAACAATGTTCCGTACACTACGGCACCCTTTATATATTATTCTCTCTCAATGTTTAGATGGTTCGCCGCTTCCGGTTTGTAGGGGTATATCATACGACACTGACCACATACGCAAACTAAACGATCGAAATAAGATAACGCCAGATTGGCATGCAAAATGTAATATTCTTGGTTGTACAGCCATCACATTCAGCTATAAGAAGCTCTTCTTAGAGCATCAGATAAGGTAGAAGGCGGAAGATAACGTAATGTGGTGTGAGGGAGCGGTGACGGATGGTTTATTCGGTACGTGTATTGTCAGAAAGACCACCTAGCCGGCCGGTGTGGCCGAGCGGTTCTACGGTCGCAGGTTCGAATCCTGCCTCGGGCATGGATATGTGTGTGACGTCCTTAGGTCACTTAGGTTTAAGTAGTTCTAAGTCCAGGAGACTGATGACCACAAATGTTAAGTCCCATAGAGCTTAGACCCGTCTTAACCAAATAAAGACCGCCTAAATTGTGGTCCTTCTCCGCGATTGCCTACTATTTTAGAATGTAGTGCGCCAAAATGGTAAACACTGTTATTAATATTAGGGAAACTAAACAGTGAATGTACTTGCATTTCACATAAAAGCATTTCTCAATAGCAGGCTATCATTCTATTATTTCTAAAAGCGTTGATTAGCAGGGGAATAATAAAGAGATGCTAAAGACGAAACACTTTGGAGATCTTCGAGTCGTGCCTAACTTGGATGGCGGGCAGGATGGTTCGTCAGTCAGATTAGACTAGATCAGTCGTCTCGGAGGACAGAAGTTTTGTCGGCCGCGGTCATTATCATTTACTACTTAATTAGCAATCTCCGATTTGTAAATGTAAATGTGAATAGTATTTATACAATACCAATTTCTCGCTAACAGTTTATTACGGCCTCAAGATAACGGATTCACTACCTGAGGCCTGTTTTCTGCGCAGCGGGCACCAACTACAGAAGATAGCAAGTTTTTGAACATTATTTAGAACCTATGCATTCCACTCAGCTTGGTGGAAGCATCAACCATCAACCGACACTTTGCGTGTACTGGAATGTTATCAGCGACACGTCGTCTGTGGTAGAGAGGACGTATGAAGGAAGGAACGAAGTGTTCGAGACAAGGTATTTTTCACTTTCCATGAACACATCTAACATACCGACCTTAACTAACCAAGGCTACTAGGAAACGTTCCGTATTATATGGTTACTTATGACAGTCTACGGTAGTTTTTCAGATCTAGTAATGACGTCCAGTAACGAGCAACGAATACTCTGTAACGGCTATACTTCTCGACATATCAAGCGCATAAGAGTCAAACTTCGGTCACTATTCTTACAGCCCCTCTGCGATTCACTGTACTGCCTGGTCACAAAGAGAACAACGAGCGCACCCTAGCTGCCGTTTGGCAGGTCGGTCGACTTTGCTCCGCTCATGTACTGTGTCCGGCTACTGTAAACCTTAGTGGTCCTACAGAGACCCTTACTTATATAGCCATTGCGAAGTGAAGTAATTTTTGGGCTGTGGTGTGTCACATATTAATACATCTATTGGTGAGTGATAAAGCGGTTCCTGGCCCATCACGGGCAGCGCCAGATGCAATTTCCACTCGTCAGAGAAGGGCAAGGGGTTGTATTTTACTGAGTGGACTTAGAAAAATAATTAATAATGTCACTGGGTGCTGAGAGTGAAAATAAAGAGTTGCTCCACCCTCTCTCTCAGCCGATGACAAGAACAATGACGTAAACAGAAGCATGTTTCGGGGCTGCGAGAAGAATTCGAAAATTTTACAAAGCGAATCCTGGGAAGCCACTGGAGACTCGCGGCAAAAAGAGGTAAATTTCTATTCATATTTTTCAGTTCGACAGTGCTTTGAAACTGTCTTCCCCTTTGTCTGAAGTACTTTAAAGTGATAATTTGTGTGTGTGTGTGTGTGTGTGTGTGTGTGTGTGTGTGTGTGTGTGTGTGCACGCCAAATCACTGTTACTGATTATAGGAATTCCTAGCTATTGTCTAGACTTTTTGAAACTACATGAGCATTTGTATATTTTAGTGTCCCAGGTAACGTCACATACTGCAGTTGATTACCCAGATGTGCCCACGTTTATAAGTAATCAACAGGACAGAATTTCCTGTCATCCACTACATGACTAAAGCTGCAACAACAACTGCGATTATTACCACACTATATGTTTTACTGGTCGTGCGGTTGCGTTCTCGCTTCCCGCGCCCGGGTTCCCGGGTTCGATTCCCGGCGGGGACAGCGATTTTCTCTGCCTCGTGATGACTGGGTGTTGTGTGATGTCCTTAGGTTAGTTAGGTTCAAGTAGTTCTAAGTTCTAGGGGACTGATGACCATAGATGTTAAGTCCCATAGTGTTAAGAGCCATTTTTTGTAGGTTTTACTACTGGCTCTTTTTAATTGCGATGTTTTTATGAGAACTGATACGGAAATACAGTAACAAGCACTATTATTCACCATGAAGCTATCAATTTCGTGTTCACGAATTGTGTAACTTTCTTTAAACTGACTGTTTAGGGCAAGTCTAGAGTTTAGTTCAGCACTCAGCGACGTAAGTGTGGCTTATCTCCAATCCCTACCCCCCCCCCCCCCCCCCACACACACACATTATACAATGTTATATATATATATATATATTACTGGTGACTGAGGGCGGTGCACTGAACAACATTATTCCAGTATTTGTGTCATTGTGTCATTAGCAGACTAACAATTATAGCTATTACATGTCGCTAAGTACACGCGTCAAGATAAATCCATTTATGCTTATTTTTCCCTGGGCAGCAGACTGTTGTACGCAGAGAAAACCACCAACACACTGATGTGTGCTCCCCGCATCCCAGTCAGAATTTGTTTTTCTTCTTGTGGAAGGATCGTACTTCAGTTGCGAAAATAGATATAGATGCTACGCGGGTTTGCATACTGCTAGGCGCTCCATATCTTTCGAAGTCCGCAATGCATCGAGCATTTTCCGTACCACTTCGTTATAGCCCGCAACTTATAAGTTTGGATGAAGCAACAAAAAGAGAAAAGAAAGTAATAATACGATACTGGGGCTTCCATCTGCTACCGCACTACGTTCCCGCATAAAGGATCGTTCTATTCGAGAGAAACCAGGCGTCGTTGCGCGTTGCCGGTGCTCCTCTGGAACAATCAGCGTCGTGACTGCTACGAAATCCAGGTGGTCTCCGAGGACACAGCGGGTCAGGAAATTGCAGGGGGGGATTTCATATCATCTCTTCGAAACACTACTGCAGGAATGCTCCAATATCGTCCGGACCCCGAACCTGTATTGCTCGAAATGTCTACTATTCAGCAGCTCAGAGGGTACTGTTACTTCCTACTCTGTCATCCCATCAAGCTTCTGGAACATTCTCGCCGCGAAGTCAGTCACAAATTGTCTGCTAGAGAATGCAGCAGAACCGCTTCAAAGAAGATCTAGCATATTACATTTAACTGAACCACACTATTTTGTTTACCTGAACGTAGGATAAGGCAGCTAAGACATGCCACTTCAGGTATATTTGCAAATGCTACAAATTTTGGTTTGCCTGTTTTCAGTCTATGCCGATATAATCAATTCAAAACGATTCCAATAATACATGCATGATTTTCCTTTTTTTTGTAAAAAAATTTGGAAGTATATTATAGCAATAGACACGTAAACATACGGCTGCGTATGTGTTGTTGCGGCGGTTCAAAATGTTCAAATGTCTATGAAATCTTATGGGACTTAACTACTAAGGTTATCAGTCGCTAAGCTTACACACTACTTAACCTAAACTATCCGAAGGACAAACACATACACCCATGCCCGAGGGAGGATTCGAACCTCCGCCGGGAGCACCCGCACAGTCCATGACTGCAGCGCCTAGACCGCTTTTTTTTTTTTTTTTAAATCTCATTTTGTTCGCTTTTGTTCGTTGCATCTGCTCGGGGCGGACGTCGTAAGACATCCGTTTTAAGTTCGTTGTTAATCGATTAACTCAGTTTTTTTTTATTACAGAGGGCAGCTAACCCTCTGACCGAACACGCTGAGCTACCGTGCCGGCTAACCGCTCGGCTAATCCCGCGCGGCTGTTGCGGCAGTATTCACGGAATAATGTACAGGAGGAAGATTTGCTTGTCATATTGGTATGTAGTGTGTAAATCAGTTTCGTGTATGCGTCATAAAACGCGGCAAAGATTTATCTGCTCCGTGCAGTTCTCTATAAGACAAACAGGTGGCGCTTATTGACTGCATAAATAACATACAGACAGACGCGAGGAGATGACCGGAAAACTGCAAAGAAGTTTGACAGATTCTTTAGCCCCTTTTTTCTCTCTCCTTCTGCCTTTATTTTTCGGAACCAAACAGAGAAATAATAGCCGGCAAAGTTAAACACACGCGCATACAAGCGAAGCAAAATATCCCACCGAAGTAAATTAACTGTAAATGCAAATATGCTCCGTAATGTTGCATTTTAATTAAAAGCAGCCTGTCCGACGTTGTGGAAACACAACAGCACACAAAACAAAAATGCGGTCCGGTTCGCGCAGGCAGTTTTAAGGGAGGGAAGATTTCGCGTCGGACGGTGGAGGCAGGAAGTCGAATGCGCCCGCTGGCGATGACGTCACGGGCAGTGTGCGATAGCCCGTCGGTTTTAATTTCGGCAGTAGCGACGCAAATTCCGAGGACGACTCTACGACATGTATCTGGTGCGTGAAACACAATTTTTTTCCGTCTAGATCTGAAGTCAGTTTTGTTTATCGCAACCATTAGAGTGAACGAGCGGGAATAATTATGAACACGGGTGGCGAGGTTGTGTAAAGGATATACCGTGATATGCAACAGCTACAATTTTCGGGGAGGAAGGGGAGCAGGCATAATGCGATGTAGGCACGGAGGCGTCGTGTGTGTGTGTGTGTGTGTGTGTGTGTGTGTGTGTGTGAAACGAGGGAAAGTCGCTCTGCTTTGCCTGAGGACGCTTCTACGAGGTCTCGTTAAAGAATGTACTCTCCCTCTCTCCCGGTAGGGTGCGGTCTGAGAGAGAGGAATTAACATTTTACAAACGTTGACCCAAATATTAAATTTTTCCGCAGACTAGGATAAGTTTTGTTTGTTTCGTGGTCATGACGCAACAAAAGTTTTAATTATCAAACAAATCATTTGACTAGCTAACTAACCAAACATCCTACTTACTAACGAGTGAACTCATTAACTAGTTTTAGCAAATCAAAATTTATGAAATAAATAAGTATTTTTTATTTATCGTAACCGTTTTCCACGCAAAAATGAGAACACAGATTTTCTTGAATTACAGCGCCAACTACCAAGAACCAAGATAAATTTTTAAGACAAATGTACGTAGTTTTTATGTAGACTCTGAGTCTGCAATAAAAAATGGGGGTTCACATTTGAAATTTTAATGCTGTCTTCCGCCCCACCCCCAGAGGGCTGGGGTTGCGGGCTAATTTTATCACGAGCACATGTCCCCCTCGAAAATAATCTACTTTGGATTCTGCATATTCTTTCGAGTGAAGCTGATTTTTCGAGTTAGTCTGATTTGCCAACTTAAAATTTATACCCTGCGTATAGTCCCCTTATTACTATGGTACAGTTTAAAAAAAAATTAAAAGCTTCATTTTAAGAAAAGGAGGTACACA
This sequence comes from Schistocerca cancellata, assembly GCF_023864275.1. Taxonomy (NCBI): domain Eukaryota; kingdom Metazoa; phylum Arthropoda; class Insecta; order Orthoptera; family Acrididae; genus Schistocerca; species Schistocerca cancellata. The sequence goes on along the minus strand of NC_064627.1, from coordinate 183,201,023 downwards.
ACCTTCGTAACATTCTCATTATTAAAACTCATTCATGTACATTTTAAGTGGTTATATTACTGCCCTTATTGCTAAAGGAGAAGAGCGGAAAGTATTTTTGGGTCCCGTTTTAAAATCTGTGGTATTGCAGCGTTAATCCGAACACCAACGTCAATGTTTAATAGGTCTTTTAGGGATATTCACGGAGTATTTTATTATCCGGGACCAATGAACAGCGGTAGCTCGTTACCGAGTAATAATGAAATCATGATTTATTCGGCGTGTTAACGGAATTACCTCTGGTTCTGTGAAAATACATTAAAAACAGTGTAAAAACCAGTAATATGCAGCCACGAAAACGCGCTTCGCGAGGCATATAGTGTTGCCAGAAGACTCGAATGCAAACCTACTGCGGTGAGCTTGCCGTAGTCGCGGGAATATTTCAGCACAGAATCATTGTGGTGACGTTGCATTGCATTCAGCGAACCCAGACACGAGGTGAATATGGGCCAACTCTACGTCAGTATCCTTGTCCACAATGCTGTTTATCGCTGTTAACGTACAACTAACACTGCGGGAGCAATAAACCCCGGACAGAACCGAGCAGCACAGAAGACAAACTTAAGGTTGAAGGGTAAAGTAGGAACTACTGTTGCCAACATCAAGTACCGCGAGTGAACGTAACAAGTTTCTTTCAAAACAAGACACACAGTGCATACCTTCGCCACTTGCACTGCTGTGCATGTATTGTCACTGCTATAATGATGCAAAGATAAGTGGGGGTAGGAACTCGAGCGAAATGCAATAACTCTATAAAGAGTCATCGGAGACGATGGGTCCTTCACACGAAAACACTCAGAAAACATCCCTTAACCACTTACGAAATTTTCTACATCTACATCTACATCCATACTCCGCAAGCCACCCGACGGTGTGTGGCGGATGGTACCCTGAGTACCTCTATCGGTTCTCCCTTCTATTCCAGTCTCGTATTGTTCGTGGAATGAAGGATTGTCGGTATGCCTCTGTGTGGGCTCTAATCTCTCTGATTTTATCCTCATGGTCTCTTCGCGAGATATACGTAGGAGGGAGCAATATACTGCTTGACTCTTCGGTGAAGGTATGTTCTCGAAACTTTGACAAAAGCCCGTACCGAGCTACTGAGCGTCTCTCCTGCAGAGTCTTCCACTGGAGTTTATCTATCATCTCCGTAACGCTTTCGCGATTACTAAATGATCCTGTAACGAAGCGCGCTGCTCTCCGTTGGATCTTCTCTATATCTTCTATCAACCCTATCTGGTACGGATCCCACACTGATGAGCAGTATTCAAGCAGTGGGCGAACAAGCGTACTGTAACCTACTTCCTTTGTTTTCGGATTGCATTTCCTTAGGATTCTTCCAATGAATCTCAGTCTGGCATCTGCTTTACCGACGATCAACATTATATGATCATTCCATTTTAAATCACTCCTAATGCGTACTCCCAGATAATTTATGGTATTAACTGCTTCCAGTTGCTGACCTGCTATTTTTTAGCTAAATGATAAAGGATCTATCTTTCTGTGTATTCGCAGCACATTACACTTGTCTACATTGAGATTCAATTGCCATTCCCTGCACCATGCGTCAATTCGCTGCAGATCCTCCTGCATTTTAGTACAATTTTACATTGTTACAACCTCTCGATACACCACAGCATCATCTGCAAAAAGCCTCAGTGAACTTCCGATGTCATCCACCAGGTCATTTATGTATATTGTGAATAGCAACGGTCCTATGACACTCCCCTGCGGAACACCTGAAATCACTCTTACTTCGGAAGACTTCTCTCCATTGAGAATGACATGCTGCGTCCTGTTATCTAGGAACTCCTCAATCCAATCACACAATTGGTCTCTGATAGTCCATATGCTCTTACTTTGTTCATTAAACGACTGTGGGGAACTGTATCGAACGCCTTGCGGAAGTCAAGAAACACGGCATCTACCTGTGAACCCGTGTCTATGGCCCTCTGAGTCTCGTGGACGAATAGCGCGAGCTGGGTTTCACATGACCGTCTTTTTCGAAACCCATGCTGATTCCTACAGAGTAGATTTCTAGTCTCCAGGAAAGTCATTATACTCGAACACAATACGTGTTCCAAAATTCTACAATTGTCGGTGGAGTAAGAGTTGACCATGTAAAATGATTTGAATAAAAATTTTATCACTTTCAATTATGATTTGTATGGTTATCTACAACTAATGAATTATGAATGAATATATGAAGATGGTATCTGTTCCCGAAAGAACAGATATCATTGATGACCGTGCAGCTTCTCTAGAACGAAAAAATAATTATGTCGAAACCCTTAGCTGCCGACAGGTGTTGCTGATATACATCAATGGGGATAGCTGAAAATGTGTGTCCCGACCGGGACTCGAACCCAGGATCTCCTGCTTACATGGCAGACGCTCTATCCATCTTAGCCACCGAGGGCACAGAGACTAGTGCGAATGCAGGGACTTACCCTTGCACGCTTCCCGTGAGTCGCACATTCCAAAGTGTCCACGACCTACATTCGTAGTGTTCCTAATAGATATTTGTCCATTCACTCATCACTCGCGCCAGAGTAAGCTGACGAGTCCCGTAAGAGTTCCGGCAAAGTGTGTGCATTCGCACAGAAGAATTTCAATTGCCGGTGGCTCAGATGGATAGCGCATCTACAATGTAAACTGATCTAGGGTTCGAGTCCCAGTCGGGACACACATTTTCAGCTGTCCCCGTTGATGTACGAGGTGCATTCAAGTTCTAAGGCCGCCGATTTTTTTTCTAATTAACTACTCGGCTAGTCCCTCAGCCGTTAGGGGTAAAACTCAATGGGACTCGGGGCAAGTAAGGCTAGCAACCTGCTTCCCTGGTACTTCAAACATGATGCTGGCAATAATCAGAGCAAAATGCCTCGGACCTTTGGAGGTGACGGAGTCCCACCTCTAACTGACAAACTGACTCCTAAGATACGACTTGGCAAACAAATGGTAATGAGATGGGGAGCTATTAATATCAATGGGGGCTACTCTGGGAAGAAGGTAGAGCTGGCAGAGGCTGCAAGTAAGATGGGGCTGGACGTTTTAGTTGTTAGTGACATTCGGGTAAGGGGTGAGAAAGAAGAGGAAGTGGGAGAATACAAGATCTACCTGTCAGGAGTCAAAGCAGGAATAGCACAATGGGATGTAGGGCTTTACATCAGGAAAGAAATGGAACCCAGCGTAGTTGCAGTAAGGTATGTAAACGAACGACTGATGTGGATAGATTTGACAGTGTCTAGCAAGAAAATTAGGATTGTGTCAGTATATTCGCATTGTGAAGGGACAGATCAAGATAAGATGGATAGTTTTTATGAGACACTCAGTGATGTAGATGTTAGAGTAAAGGACAAGGACAGTGTTCTGATCTCAGAAAGGTACCAGTCAGTTGAATGTAGGCAATTACAGTCATTGGAAAAGGAATGGACAAGGTACAGGGACACAGTACTAGAAGTGGCTGAAGAATGTCTTGGAACAGTAGTGTGTAAAAGTAGGATGAAGCAAACAGCTTGGTGGAATGGCACAGTCAAGGCAGCCTGTAAAAAGAAAAAGAAGGCGTATCAGAAATGGCTATATACTAGAACTCAGGTATACAGAGAAAGTTATGTTGAAGAAAGGAACAAAGCCAAACAGATAATTGCAGCATCCAAGAAGAAATCTTCGGAAGACTTTGGAAACAGTTTGGAGACTATGGGTCAAGCTGCTGGAAAACCATTCTGGAGTGTAATTAGCAGTCTTCGAAAGGGAGGTAAGAAGGAAATGACAAGTATTTTGGACAGGTCAGGAAAACTGCTGGTGAATCCTTGGGCCGATGGAGGGAATATTTTGAAGAGTTGCTCAATGTAGGTGAAAATGCGATCAGTAATGTTTCAGATTTCGAGGTAGAATGGGATAGGAATGATGATGGAAATAGGATCACATTTGAGGAAGTGGAAAAAATGGTCAATAGATTGCAGTGCAATAAAGCGGCTGGGTTGGATGAAATTAAGTCGGAACTCATCAAATACAGTGGAATGTCAGGTCTTAAATGGCTACACAGGATAATTGAAATGGCCTGGGAGTCGGGACAGGTTCCATCAGACTGGACAAAAGCAGTAATCACACCAATCTTTAAACATGGAAACAGAAAAGATTGTAACAACTACAGAGGTATCTCTTTAATCAGCGTTGTGGGTAAAATCTTCGCAGGTATTGTTGAAAGGAAAGTGCGAGTATTAGTTGAGGACCAATTGGATGAAAATCAGTGTGGGTTTAGGCCTCTTAGAGGTTGTCAGGACCAGATCTTTAGCTTACGGCAAATAATGGAGAAGTGTTATGAGTGGAACAGGGAATTGTATCTATGCTTTATGGATCTAGAAAAGGCATATGACCGGGTCCCTAGGAGGAAGTTATTGTCTGTTCTACGAGATTATGGAATAGGAGGCAAACTTTTGCAAGCAATTAAAGGTCTTTACATGGATAGTCAGGCAGCAGTTAGAGTTGACGGTAAATTGAGTTCATGGTTCAGAGTAGTTTCAGGGGTAAGACAAGGCTGCAACCTGTCTCCACTGTTGTTCATATTATTTATGGATCATATGTTGAAAACAATAGACTGGCTGGGTGAGATTAAGATATGTGAACACAAAATAAGCAGTCTTGCATATGAGGATGACTTAGTTGTGATGGCAGATTCGATTGAAAGTTTGCAAAGTAATATTTCAGAGCTAGATCAGAAATGTAAGGACTATGGTATGACGATTAGCATCTCAAAAACGAAAGTAATGTCAGTGGGAAAGAAATATAAACGGATTGAGTGCCAAATAGGAGGAACAAAGTTAGAACAGGTGGACGGTTTCAAGTACTTAGGATGCATATTCTCACAGGATGGCAACATAGTGAAAGAACTGGAAGCGAGGTGTAGCAAAGCTAATGCACTGAGCGCTCAGCTACGATCTACTCTCTTCTGCAAGAAGGAAGTCAGTACCAAGACTAAGTTATCTGTGCACCGTTCAATCTTTCGACCAACTTTGTTGTATGGGAGCGAAAGCTGGGTGGACTCAGGTTACCTTATCAACAAGGTTGAGGTTACGGATATGAAAGTAGCTAGGATGATTGCAGGTACTAGTAGATGGGAACAATGGCAGGAGGGTGTCCACAATGAGGAAATCAAAGAAAAACTGGGAATGAACTCTATAGATGTAGCAGTCAGGGCGAACAGGCTTAGATGGTGGGGTCATGTTACACGCATGGGAGAAGCAAGGTTACCCAAGACACTCATGGATTCAGCAGTAGAGGGTAGGAGGAGTCGGGGCAGACAGAGGAGAAGGTACCTGGATTCGGTTAAGAATGATTTTGAAGTAATAGGTTTAACATCAGAAGAGGCACCAATGTTAGCATTGAATAGGGGATCATGGAGGAACTGTACAAGGGGGGCTATGCTCCAGACTGAACGCTGAAAGGCATAATCAGTCTTAAATGATGATGATGATGATGATGATGAACTACTCACCCGAAATCGATGAAACTGGCATTACTTCTCGGCGTAATCGCCCTGCAGACGTACTCATTTTTCACAACGCTGACGCCTTGATTCCATGGCAGTGGCGAAGGCTTGTTTTGGAGTCTGTTTTGACCACTGGAAAATCGCTCAGGCAATAGCAGCACGGCTGGTGAATGTGCGGCCACGGAGAGTGTCTTTCATTGTTGGAAAAAGCCAAAAGTCACTAGGAGCCAGGTCAGGTGAATCGGGAGCAAGAGGAATCACTTCAAAGTTGTTATCACGAAGAAACTGTTGCGTAACGTTAGCTCGATGTGCGGGTGCGTTGTCTTGGTGAAACAGCACACGCGCAGCCCTTCCCGGACGTTATTGTTGCAGTGCAGGAAGGAATTTGTTCTTCAAAACATTTTCGTAGGATGCACCTGTTACCGTAGTGCCATTTGGAACGCAATGGGTAAGGATTACGCCCTCGCTGTCCCAGAACATGGACACCATCATTTTTTCAGCACTGGCGGTTACCCGAATATTTTTGGTGACGGTGAACCTGTTTGCTTCCATTGAGCTGACTGGCGCTTTGTTTCTGGATTGAAAAATGGCATCCACGTCTCATCCATTGTCACAACCGACGAAAAGAAAGTCCCATTCATGCTGTCGTTGCGCATCAACATTGCTCGGCAACATGCCACACGGGCAGCCATGTGGTCGTATGTCAGCGTTCGTGGCACCCACCTGGATGACATTTTTCGCATTTTCAGGTCATCATGCAGGATTGTGTGCATAGAATACACAGAAATGCCAACTCTGGAGGCGGCCTGTTCAACAGTCATTCGGCGATCCCCAAAAACAATTCTCTCCACTTCCTCGATCATGTCGTCAGACCGGCTTGTGTGAGCCTGAGGTTGTTTCGGTTTGTTGTCACACGATGTTCTGCCTTCATTAATCTGTCGCCACCACGAACGCACTTTCGACACATCCATAACTCCATCACCACATGTCTCCTTCAACTGTCGATGAATTTCAATTGGTTTCACACCACCCAAATTCAGGAAACGAATGATTGCACGCTGTTCAAGTAAGGAAAACATCGCCATTTTAAGTATTTAAAAGAGTTCTCATTCTCGCCGCTGGCGGTACAATTCCATCTGCCGTACGGTGCTGCCATCTATGGGACGTATTGACAACGAACGCGGCCTCATTTTAAAACAATGCGCATGTTTCTATCTCTTTCCAGTCCGGAGAAAAAAAAATCGGAGGCCTTAGAACTTGACTGCACCTTGTATATCAACAACACCTGTCGGCAGCTAAGGGTTTCGATTTAATTATCATTTCACTAATAAAATATTTTGTCACATTTATTTAGACTGATAAGCCAAAACACCATGACCACTGTTCACTGCGAAGTTGGATGCCGCCTGGTGACGTTTCAGGCACGTGACACGCTATAAAAATTATGTCTGCGCAGCAGAGGCGGTTTGGAATCACCCTAGAGAAAATATGGGCTGCAAATGGGAAGGTCCCCTGAGGTAAGCGACTTTGTCAAAGCATGGACTATTGTTGCGCAAAGTCTGTGGATGATTATCTCGAAAACGACGAAGCTAATCTACTGTTCACATGCTACTCTCGTGAGCATCTCCGGAAATAGGTAGGACAGTGGAACTACCACTAGGCACCAAATGGTTGGAGGTCCACGACTCTTCGCAGAACATTGGATTCGGAGGCTTGTCTGCTCGGTGAAACAGGATAGATGGCGATTTGTGGCATATCTGTTGAAAGAGCACAATGCTGGTGCACGTGCAAGTGTCTCAGAGCACACCGTTCATCGTACATAGTTGAACATGCAGCTCCGTAGCAGACCACCCCTATGTGTTCACATGTTGGCCATTTTCACAGTACGTGTTAACAGACCGACAATCAGAGTAGACCTACCGTTTATAGAGACGGCTATCGTACGATTCGTACGATTTTATTTAATAAAAACTACGTAGCTGAAATATGATTAAGAAAAACGTTGATGCCACTTAGTAAATTATAATATCTTAAAGCCTCGTTTACAGTAACATTGTAATAAATCCAACACATCAGTAGGGCCCACTTCCAAGAACATAAGAATACTGCGTATGTGTGCTTCGGCTGCTCACCAATCACTGCGTCTGTGTTTAATTACATTAGGGTTGTTATTATGACGAACTAACTTTAGAAACACATGCTACGCCGCTAACTGTGAAGTCTGGTAATGTGGTTAGATGATTTGTTAAATTACGTAGTCCTTTCTCAAGACCGTACGATTCTTTTATTATACGTGACTTGAGCTCAAATTTACTGTGTGCAAGGCCAATCTCTTACGACTTCACTGCTACACGTGTGCGTTAATGAAATACTGACCCAAGTGCGGTATGGGTTCTATGGCGGGATGGATTTGTGTAAGAGATATTTTGTATATTCTGTCGGCAATATAACGTGTGCTTGTTTTTATATTTTTACTATGTAACACTATGTATTCCAGGCACATATGAAAATAACTTGACAGCCATGTTCAGGAACGGTAACAAAGTAAAGGGAAGATTTGTTTTATACAAAGACAATTGTCGTGGTAAAATGTTACCTTTCAGATGATTTGTGATGAAGGTAGAACCTTTTGCAAGTAAAATTCGTTTCATGCTGTTAATTTTTACTTGAAAGCTTCTCCCATACTAACAAACTCGAGCGCTCTAGTTGCTAATAAAAACGAATCATAGTACTAGATAGGTTGAAAGCAGGAAATGGCCACTGGCTATTTTAAGTAACATAAACGCAGGGCGGTTGGCTATAGCTGTTATCCACTAAGCATTGAAGAGGGAACAGAAATGCAGTCAGTCGCGTAACATCTCCAGAGAGATTTTAGTGGACCTGCGAAAGTACTCTACTCGTTCACTCCTAATGCACTGTAGATAGTTTTCATAAGGATCAGATGGAAAATACTGACACTTGTGCATCCTAAAGGCTAGGCAAAGAATATTCAGCGACAGAAAGGACTCTTCTACATTCCGGTATTTCCATTACAACGAAAACGAAAGCTAGTCTACTCTCTAAGCCATTGCCACAAAAAGTCCTTATTTGGCGTAAAATTCACAACTATGATCAATAATAATAAAATTTTATGGTACTGATGTTTAGAATAGGACATTGTGTATGTAACTGAATAAAGATAATATTTGTTTACTAGTCTGAAAAACGAAGACAATTTCAGTTGTTTGCAGCACTTTCGTAAATGAAAATGAAATGAAATGATCCAATGGCATTATTGGCCAGAAGATCCCTTCTAGGGTGATTGGATAGCCTTGTGCATGTCTTTCTGTTTGAGGGTGCTTCGGCGACTTGCGCTTTAATGAAGATGAGATGAAATGAGGAAGACAACACACACAGACCCATTCACCGAGCGGAGAAACTCTCCGACCCGGGCCACCGGGATCTAGAGATAGCAACGCTAAGTAGTACAACGCGAGGTACGGATACTTTTATAAATATTACAATTCAAGAAAACTGTGAAACTACCTCTGTAAATATTTTTATTAAACACTGACCTACAGAATTTTCCCTGACAAAGACAACTCAAACTTAAGCTATTCATTTATCGCCTACAATATACAAGCTCAATGCAATTTGACTGCTACACGTTGACAACATGACTTCCAAAAATTAACACAAAAGAATGGCCCTGAATTGTAAGAAAGCCGAACAATACTACTAACCCAAAAAAATATGAAATTAAAAAAAATGTGAAACTACCTCCAACTCTGTTAATTTCCTAAACTCATTTAAGTTACGAAACCCAACAGTGCAAACCCTACTGTTTTTCATAAGTCACTTACCTCACAGAAAATCTTCTTAACACGAACTACAGCAATTACAGCAAGTAGCAACTACAGCCAGCTAAATAGAATGTTTCTAACTACTATAGACTCCAACTACTAGGAGGCATCTGGTTAGCGAAAGAAGGATCGTGTTGAAGAGCAAACAATGTATTTAAATACTTTTACCTTATTCATGTGATAACCAGTTCAAAAAATTATATAGTTGTCAATAATTACAGTGCACAAATATTATCAACCAAATATTCATCATCATACATTTTCTTGCGTATTTTCTTATAAACACGTCATTCATCTCACTTTAAAGTGCATATCCTACCAACACAGAGTCTCCACTAAGAATATCATGTCCACACACTTCCGTCTCCACTCGCTAACTGGTAGACCGTCCAACCACAGAATCTTTTGCCAAGGGCGCAGAGCGCTGTCAGCGATACTGACACAGTCTATTGCGGTGCCAACATACAAACAGGCTACATACAACTGTCACATTCGAAAAGCCGTCACACACACAGACACACACACAAAGTTCGCACGCACGCACACAAAAATAACTTTGAACATAGACAGCACGAAATATACTCCACAGTTAGCACAACTCCCCTAACACAACCCAGACTAACGGGGCGGAAACGTTTGTGTGCAATTTGTGTCGCGTGCTGAAAATTTCATGTAGTGCTACAGGCAGGACATGAATTTCACCAACAGCACAGCAAAAGCTCATGTAGAGAAGTATCAACAAACATCGAGAGTGACAAAATCTACACTACTGGCCATTAAAATTGCTACACCAGGTAGATAACGTGCTACAGACGCGAAATTTAACCGACAGGAAGAAGATGCTGTGATATGCAAATGATTAGCTTTTCAGAGCATTCACACAAGGTTGGCGCCGGTGGCGACACCTACAACGTGCTGACATGAGGAAAGATTCCAACCGATTTCTCATACACAAACAGCAGTTGACAAGCGTTGCCTGGTGAAACGTTGTTGTGATGCCTCGTGTAAGGAGAAGAAATGCGTACCATCGCGTTTCCGACTTTGATAAAGGTCGGATTGTAGCATATCGCGATTGCGGTTTATCGTATCGCGACATTGCTGCTCGAGTTGGTCGAGATCCAATGACTTACCAGAATATGGAATAGGTGGGTTCAGGAGGGTAATACGGAACGCCGTGCTGCATCCCACCGGCCTCGTATCACAAATAGCCGAGATGACAGGCATCTTATCCGCATGGCTGTAACGGATCGTGCAGCCACGTCTCGGCCCTGAGCAAGACAACAACCATCTGCACGAACAGTTCGACGACATTTACAGCAGCATGGACTATCAGCTCGGAGACCATGGCTGCGGTTACCCTTGACGCTGCATCACAGACAGGAGTGCCTGCGATGGTGTGCTCAACGACGAACCTGGGTGGACTAATGGCAAAACCCCGTTTTTTCGGATGAATCCAGGTTCTGGTGATGGTATGGGGTGCCATTGGTTACACGTCTAGGTCACCTCTTGTTCGCATTGACGGCACTTTGAAGAGTGGACGTTACATTTCAGATGTGTTACGACCCGTGGCTCTACCCTTCATTCTATCCCGGCGAAACCCTACATTTCAGCAGGATAATGCACGACCGCATGTTGCAGGTCCTGTACTGGCCTTTCTGGATACAGTAAATGTTCGACTGCTGCCCTGGCCAGCACATTCTCCAGATCTCTCACCAATTGAATAACTCTGGTCAATGGTGGCCGAGCAACTGGCTCGTCACAATTCGCCAGCACTACTCTTGATGAACTGTGGTATCGTGTTGAAGCTGCATGGGCAGCTGTAGCTGTACACGCCATCCAAGCTCTGTTTGACTCAATGCCCAGGCGCATCAAGGGCGTTATTCCGGCCAGAGGTGGTTGTTCTGGGTACTGTTTTCTCAGGATCTATGCACCCAAATTGCGTGAAAATATAATGACATGTCAGTTCTAGTATAATATATTTGCCCAATGAATACCCGTTTGTCATCTGCATTTCTCCTTGGTATAGCAATTTTAATGGCCAGTAGTGTATTTTGAGCAGAAGGTGCTTAAGTCAGAACAGTTTGTAACTTACTTGTTTAAGGAGTAGTCAAGTGGAAAAAATGTCAGTAAACTGTTCATTATTTCAAAAGTAATCGCCATAACTTTTAATAAGTTTATCCCTTTGTGAGACTAGACGGTCAGTGCCATCATGGACAGATGTTTTCGGTTGCCTACGGAACTATCATAGTATGCAGGCGTGCACCTCAAGATCCCAGCAAATCGAAAGCCATGAATGTCTCCCTTCAGGGTTCCAAAAATTAGGAAATCGCGTGGGGAGAGATCAGGACCGTATGGCGGATGCGAAACGGCTTCGCAGTCGAAATAATAGACACGCCTGCTCCAGCAAAGTCATGATGACCTTTTTCTATGACTACAAGGATCCTCTGCTCACTCATTTTCTGGAACATGGCGCCGCAATTAACGCACAGCAGTACTTGGATACTTTGCAAAAACTAAAGCGCACCATCAAGTTCAAGCATCGAGGAATGTTGACGGATGGGATCATTCTGCTATAGGATAATGCCCGCCCACATGTTGCGCAGGTCGTTCCTACAACGACGCAAAAGTTTCGCTGGAAGGCCCTTATAAACACTCCATACAGTCCCGACCTTTCCCCATGCGATTTCCATAATTTTGTAGCCGCGGAGCAAGACATTCGTGGCAGTCGATTTGCTTCGGACGAAGTAGTGCACACTTGGTTACAATCGTAGTTCCGTAGGCAACCGCAAACATTTTTCCATGGAGGCATTAACCGTCTTGTCTTAGAGTGGAATAAATGTGTTAACAGCTGTGGCAATTACTTTTGATATAATAAACAGTTTACTTACTTTTTCCATCTGTCTCGTTTTCCTTTTATTGTCTGTTACACAGTAGCAGAATGTGTAAGGTGAAAGTGCTGCATACAAATGAAGATCACATGCCTTAATAAACTGCGGAGTAACACGTCTGGTGAAACAAATGCTACCTATAGTCAACAGCATGCGTACGATTCTAATCTAAAAATCATTCCTATAATATTAAAAGAAAGTGAGGAATGAAAAGTCAGAATCATTAAATAAGCACATTTATCTCGATCAGCAAATACCAGTGGTAACGTTACTGCATCCAGAATCAATCTTACGCTCTGCAGCGGTGTATGTAGTATTTTGAAACTATCTCGCAGATTAGAACCGTGAAAACTGTGTGCATGGCCAGGACTTGAATCCAAGCCCTTGGCATTCACTGGTATTGTTCCTACTGACAGAGATACGCAGACATGATGCAGGACATCCCCTTACAATATCATTTCTGACGACACCTCTCTCTTACTTTGTAGATTTCACAGATTTTTGTTGAACTGGATAATTCTTACGAAGCAAGTGTGCTTGTACGTAACATAATTTTTAGACTTGAACTGAGGACGTCAGCATTAAGATGACGGTTTTTGATGTAGTGTTTGCGGTTATTGTTGCGACAAGGACGCTGATACACAGTAAAGACCGAGAAACACGTTGTTGTTCATGAGGGTAATTACTGTGAATGGTTTCCTGCGTATTTGAAATCCCACGATAGAAGACTGCCGATTTTATTATGGTAGTGAGATAGAGTTAATGACCCATTTAATATTTTATATGTTAAATTTATATACTTAATTTTCCTTTTAGTGTAACTTAACAAACCATTGTCCCAAGCAATACTGGCTTTCATGTTATCGTTCTTGGTTCATAAGTCGGCGATATCGCCCCGAGTGATTAGCCGGGTTTAAACATTATTGTACATCACTAATCGCGAGAAACTTCATTACGACTGTTTCAGCAATTTATTGTCTATCTGATCTAATTGGAACAGTGATTTTGAAGTCTGTTATATCATTAAAAGATTTAACAGATTTGAAAGTTAGGAATAGTCTTGCCTAAGAGAGTTATCAGCTTCAGATACGGAGACTGTTCTGTTAAGAGAAGTCTACAAATCTGTTAGTATGAGGAAACTGATTTCGTTACCCGCAAATACGCAAAGCTGAAGAGGTATGAATCGTGTTCCTAAATACCAAACTATAATTCATGTCCATATGATCATATTTCGAGCTCTTGATGTCAGCTATTCCATTGTCTCCTATGTATGTTAACTTTCCTGGAAGTATCAGAAAATTGAAATCTTCGAGAATAACAACACCAACATTCAGAGGGTTCGTTAAAGTATCATCGCTGTCAATAGGTTTCCTGGAAATTGGCTGCATTCCTATTTGTGGTTCGAAGTATATCGCATTGCTCTGGTTACCAAGTCCGAGACTTTTAGGTGATTTGCCGTGTGTGTGTGTGTGTGTGTGTGTGTGTCGTTCCAGATTTTAACGGCATATTTTCCTGCGCCTGTGACATGTAATATAAAAGAAATGTTCGATAACTTGTAAAATTTTCACTTATCGCAGACCAATCGATTTAAAGATTCTGACGTCATAAAACAGCAGACGAATCCAGTGTCTTTACTTTGTAGTTCATGTGATTAGGATCGTACTAAAGCGAAACCAGCAGTGAAAATAGACTACGGAAGTATATCACTGTCGCATAAAATAAAGCACAGAATGTGGGGTGAGTTAAATAAAAGTGGCCCACCAAATATTTCATGGACCTCAAGATAGGCAACTGAATTTACATGATCCGACTCATTTCAGATGATGTAAGGTGGGTTGCCTATCTTAAGATGCGTGAAATGTTTTCCGAACCAATTTCATTTTGCAATCCTTGTGCAAGAATATCAAAAGATGAACGAAAAATCAAAAATTCCACTTCAGTTCCTTTGAAAAGTCCTCGGAAGTCCCCGTTGCGGATGGTAACTCCTTCAGACTTTAGCCTTTACTGCTGAACCGTTCTTCGTGATTTACGTAAGTGTCTGTTTTCTAAGTTTATTAAAGTATGCGAACGTAGACAATCTGAAAAGCTGTATTTTGGGTTTCATAAACTTCACTTCGCTGTTGCTACTCACACCTCAACTATGTTTTGTCATCGTAGAATGTATGGCGATCCTTCAAAGAGTCAGACATCAGGACCGTGGGTAACAGCTCTTGATACCAAATGTTATACTTCAGCAGCCTGTTTTATGCTTGCATGCGAAACGTCAATAAATTTATTTAAAGAAAATTTCCAGCATTAGATCCTTTTTTAATTGAAATAAACACTTTATTTCATTTCATGTGTGATTATCTGACTGCGTGATGTCCCTTCATAATACGTAAGAGGATGGAATTATATAACCCAAAATGAAATTAAATAAAGTGTTCATTTTTATTTTAATAAAGCAACAGTCTAATGGAGAACAGTTTACTTCTTTTTCAAGAAAGTTATACTTCTGTTCGGTTAAATTCTACTTCAAGTGTCACCATCCTCGTACAGACAACAACGTTAATGGTCATGGAACTTAGGGGAACGCAGCCGATTGACGTATTCGACAACCTCCGGTATTTCGACAGTTCACTTCAAAGCATGGATGCACGGAGAGTGCTGTGCAAGAAAATCTAAAAACTTAATAGGCGAGGCTACACAGAAGAAACTTAAAAAAGCATATGACGGGAGAAAACACACACACGGTAAACTACTAGCGTGACAGCGCAACCAGAGAAGACCAACGGCAGAAATTGTCGTTAGCGAATGTTAGTTACCAACGAGTAGCATTCATCTATATCTACATGGCTACTCTGCAAATTACGCTTAAGTGTCTGGCAGAGGGTTCATCGAACCACCCTCACACTAATTCTCTATTATTCCACTCTTGATTAAGTCGGAAGAAACCAACACACATATCTTTGCGTGCAAGCTGTGATTTCCCTTATTTTATTATGATGATCACTCCTCGCTATGTAGGTCATAGTCAATAAAACATTTTCGCATTCGGAGAAGAAACTTTCTGACTGAAATTTCGTGAGAAGCTCCCGCCGCAACGATAACGCCCTTGTTTTAATGATTTCCACCCCAAATTCTGTATCATGCCCATGACGTTGTCTCTCCTATTTCTCGATAGTATAAATCGCATTAGTAGCATTAGTTAGGTCCCTCTCGTGTTTGACCAGGGAGAGAGCACAATTTAAGCGAAAACCTCCCTGTCCATTGCTTCGTTGCTAATTAAATCTCAACTCCTTCCTTAATAACACTATCCCTATAGCTCCAATGTATGTCAGAACCTCTGTGTTTTTATATGCTGCAGAATGACAAGTACCAAGGCAATGTTCCGCATTAGCAGATTTCCTCGGCTGCTGTAAGTGTTTGTGACGCTCATGCTATATGTCCTCCACTGTCTTCATTGTCTGACCAATGTACAACATACCACAACTGTATTGCATACGGTAGCACCCGCCATTCGCAAAACACCGACGTCCTTTACCTAGTCTAAAATGGCCCTGTTCTTAGACTGTGATCGGAAACATACTTCGCTCCGTGTTTATTTAGAATACAACGATATTGTTGGGAATGCTACCTGCGCAGGGCTTTAAGGTTTCAGATTTCCTTGCACAGTGCTTTTACGTTGCATTTGTGCCTTGAAAATGACGCCATGTTCTGTCAAAATGTTGGCCGTTGCTGAAGAAGCAGCCCGGCTGCATTGCCGCAGTTTGTTTCAACATTTTATACGCCGGCAGAAACTTAAGTCTAACATTTTGTGGACGATTAACTGTAATTCATCATATTTACATCATATGAGACTAAAACCTCCGGCAACACAAAAGAAGATAAATGTAAATGAATACCTGCGATATTTAACAGCAGGTGTTCGTAGTTTATATGGCGCGCAGAACTAATATCAAAACTGAGAGTCGGTTGTTGTGTGTTCAAAACGCTTAACCGGAAGAATGGATCTAGATTATTTGACAGCCATCCAATGCAGAACTAATTTTCAGATTCCTCTCATGCTATCATCTGACGACAATGTGGTCGTGCGGAAGGTAATACCCTATTTTTTCAACTTGCTTCCTGCAGAAACGGCAGAAAGTATCCATATATAACGTCTGCAATTAGAACTGTGTGTCAACATGCTCCACGCTTGACAAGGAAAATTATAATTACATCTAGAGCCTCTTATGAAGTCATAGCTACAAGTGAACTGAAACACTATTAGTGAAGTAATACCTCACTGGTTGATGACACGTCAGGGTGGAGAAAATAAAAGCAGCTTGGAAAATATTTCATAAACCTTAAGGTAGGCAATCCAGCTAACGTCAGATGCATCCAGGGCAGGTGATGAAGGTGGGCTGGCTACTTTAAAGTGTATAAAAATATTTTCCCGACAAGTTTTATTTCGTTCACCCTGTACTACCAATTAGTACTAAGAAGACACTATTGTTTTTATGTCATTGGTGCAGATATGATGTATAGCACTCTTGCTAAAGTGCTTGTGCTTCAGCTATCTTATACAACTAAGTCTCCACCACATCAAAAGTGAATTCTGAAGTTGTAGAGAATACTCCGGTTTCAGAATGAAGTTTTCCGCTATGGTCAAGAAACCTTAAGTCATAATAAGGGATCCTTACAATTACGCAGAGTATATGCCGTGTGACACAGTCCAAGCGATCGTGTGTGTTCAAACGCCGACAGATGCCCCCGCAGTTTAATAAGCGAAACTGTCTGGTGGGAAATCTTTAATTTGATAGTTTAGTTAAGGATCAGACTAACCAATAAGTGGACTTACCTGTTGCAGATACCCTCTGCTCAGCTTCGTAGCTTGTCGCTAAGAGAAGTGTGGAAATTACACTTACCTTTGTGATTCTTCGCGTCTAGAGTAATCGGTACTGGTACTCACCTGCAATAGAAAAAATATTTATTACTATTTAATATTATTAAAGGGTAACAATTCATAAATCTGCAGATAACAGCAAAAATTCAACACCAGTGTAAGAAATACTTAAACGGGCAACACAAGGATCTCCAAAGACCTCGAGAATGGTGCTAAACCAATGATACTATTTTCACCTCAGTCGAACTGTTCTGCTGTCCTCTTGCATACAGTTTTCTCAGTTCTCTCGCCGTGTGTGGTTTGAGTGGGGAATGATCTTTAGGCGAGTTCCTGCGTCACCATAATCAAGAGCTGACTATCAGTACTTTTTGTACGATATGTAGTCATTAAGTTTTATTTGTAACCTCGAAAAAATAAAACATACGTAATTATTTTCTTATTTTTTGCGGGTCCGTATTTGAACTCCTAGTACACAGTGAAACCGAGCGCCAGGGCAGTATCGTGGCAAGTTGGCAGAGGAATCTTAACAAAATGGAGCCGCCCTTTCTTAATGTCGAGTATCGTGCCGTGTTTCGTTTTCAGCAACAGCTGTGTCAGACCAGTACAGGCTCTTTCTTTACCACACGATACTTTACTTAATCAGTGGGCGCAGGTCTTGTAGCAGCATACTACGGTACTGCAGCGCCGAAATATATGGGTGATTCAGCTGCCTACCGCTGGGTTTTCTGCAGCCCGCAACTCCTTTGAATACTACGTGCAATACTTTAGTATTCTCACGTTCGCTACGTGCAAATTGTTAGTCCTACAGAAGAAATGAACAGGACCTCTTTCTAGGAAAATTGTTGTAGTTAAAATTTTCTACTGGGGTATGTTTTTGCTCGAGGCCACGGTTTTCTCATATGATGTTCACTTTTGTACTTTTTTGTTGAACAATTCTAAAACTGCGAACTCTAGCGAAAACATATCTTCATACAGAATTTAACGACATTAAAATTTCCTACAAAAAGGACCTGTTAATTTTGCCTTTAATAATAACAGTTTGAATGTAGGAAGGGAGAGAAGACGAAACTGCTGCGCGTTATACTTGAAGGCGTTGAGAGTTGCATAAAACCCTGCAGTAGAGGCAGATAAATCACCACTTATATCTTTGTGTCCCAGGACTGCAGTCAAAACAAAATTTCAATCTCTTCATCATTGTTGACAGTCGCGTCTTGGAGGCACACAAACACAATTTATTTTACTATGGGACAGGTTACAGGCTTCTACAGGCTGCATTTTCTTGATTACTAATAGAAAATACATTATATACGTCGAGAGGTGGCGTGGCTCCATATGGGTGATTATCACTTATTCATGTATGGACGTATTTCACTGAATCGATAAATATCTGGTTTCGAAGATGCATCTGACGATGGAATGTTATTCCGTAATCGATCATATGTGTTTTATGAATAATCGTCCCCAATGAGGTGGAGCATGATGAAATATATAACAAAAACAGAAAAATAATTAGTTAAATTTATGTTTCAGAGATGCTAATTAAAGAATTGTGAATAATCCCACAGATTATGCGGATGTCATGGAGGTATCAAGTAGCGTCCACATACTACCAGAGATTAAGTCAATATATGCTGTAGAGTAATACAAGTAGCTGTACCGGTCTCGTTAAAAATTAATCAGCTCTCGATATTTGCTTTCTCTTTTTCCGAGTTCGAGCAGTTGCTGAGGTCAACACTGTTTTTTTCTCGGGTGCCGTCTGTTTAATATGACGATCGATTTGTTTTAGAAAAATAAAAGTACAAGAGAGGAAGTTCAGAAGTTATGTTTAACAATGGAAGCAAGACTTGAGAAGAATTCATACACGTTCGTTGGATTTGTCGATGCAGAAAAGGCGTTCGACAATGTCAATAGGTATAAGATGTCTGAGATCCATAGTTAAGCACTGTTGGAGAACGACGCGTGTCTAAAAGGATGAAATCAACGATTAAGATATCCTGAAATCCGATGAAGATTCATAAGACTCCAATTTTCGAAATGTATCTGAAATAAAGAGCTCCATTCTGACAACGAATGAGAACGTAAGAAACATAGTGTGTAACGTCCAACCAAGAACGACACCGGAGCGCGAACTTGGATGGGTTGGGGCAGGGACAGAACATGGCCGTGTACTATTCGAAACAAACCACCCCGAAACTTGCCTTCAGCCATTACGGAGAACACGAGAAACCTAAATGGTGAATGGTCAGACAGGCATTAGAACCCCTGACCGCCCGCAAACGCGTCTATTGTGTAAGCAAGGGTGCCACTTTGCACGAATCTCATCCCAAAATTTATTTGCGGAGAAACGTCGATGACGTCACCCCCTGTGTATTAAAACGAGCTGCCTTCAAGCACCCGAAGGGTCAGTATGCCGATAAATTCTTGCAAAAGCAGACGCTCCACAGTAATTAAACGTGCCTCTTATTGTCAGATGAAACGCCGTTCATCAAGTGCTCTGTATTAAAACAACAATAGCGGACGTCTGAAAACGAATCGAGTAATCTCAAAATTTTGAAATTTAGCCACAAACAATTACAATCTGTTACTGAGAAATTAAAAGACCTCACAGTCAAAGTAACTTGCTCCCGCTTCCTCTCTCTCTCTCTCTCTCTCTCTCTCTCTCTCTCACACACACACACACACACACACACACACACACACACAAACACACACACACACACACAGACGCGCGCGCGCGCAAACACGCGCTGCACACACATCTACGAAAATTACAAAAGCACACCACACTCGGTGGAAGCGACCTCCTAAAAGAAAAACAATTGTCAATCAAGAAATGGGGAACAGTTACATACCAGGTACATGTGTACTTCAGTGATCACTTTAAAGTTGGTTCAAGAGTATATACGCATTTAAATTTCTCTACCATTCGGATCTCTTTGGTAACATTCTTGTCAATTTACGGAATTTTAAAATAAATTCACCTCAGTAATTGACAAGACCATCGCAGCAATGGTATCCCAAAATAAAAGGAACTGCACTATATTATCTATTTATAACTGAGTTAAATACTGCAATGTATTAGTAACATTTATGAAAAAGGAAATAAAGGGGAGGGGGCGTGA
Source organism: Schistocerca cancellata (assembly GCF_023864275.1). Taxonomy (NCBI): domain Eukaryota; kingdom Metazoa; phylum Arthropoda; class Insecta; order Orthoptera; family Acrididae; genus Schistocerca; species Schistocerca cancellata. The sequence continues at coordinate 183,180,777 of NC_064627.1, read as the reverse complement.
GAGAAGATGATACCTAGTTCAACATGTATGTCCTACAGGTCATTAGAAGTGATGTACAGATTTTTAAAAAAGTGATACTATTGCAGTCTGTCGCAACGTTTTGTGTACTGAGGCCGGCCGAAGTGGCCGTGCGGTTAAAGGCGCTGCAGTCTGGAACCGCAAGACCGCTACGGTCGCAGGTTCGAATCCTGCCTCGGGCATGGATGTTTGTGATGTCTTTAGGTTAGTTAGGTTTAACTAGTTCTAAGTTCTAGGGGACTAATGACCTCAGCAGTTGAGTCCCATAGTGCTCAGAGCCATTTGAACCGTTTTTTTGTGTACTGACTAGGCAACGTTTGGAGGAGACAATATCGCAGACACGACAGAGTACTCAACCAAACAGACGTCTGCAATGATAAATCCCTTACTAGCTTCTCATAGAACTGACAGCGCCAGCATATGAACTGATATGAGTTGGCAAATAAAGGAAGATCTTTAAATTCATTTAAAGGTTTGATTCAAAAAAAAAAAAAAGTACAACAACTGCTTGTGCCCCTGGTTTGTTTGACTATGGGTATAGAAAGACTGCATCAGAATATCTTAACACTTCTTCGTGGGAAGGTACTTATACCTGTGGGATGATTTCCACCACCAAAATGCCAGACATTCAAATAAGTGACCATGGAGGAGAAAATCAGCTAAAATCGCTCGACAGCGGAAAACTCCACCCATGAACCATGGACCTTGCGGTCGGTGGAATGGCTTCCGTGCCTCAGCGATACAGATTGCCGTACAGTACTTACAACCTAAACGGAAGGATATTTTCTTACAGGCCAGACAAACAAGTGGTTCCTGAAGAGGGACAGCAGCCTTTATAGGAAAAACAGTTTGGATTATTGACTCATCCGACCTTGTATCGTCAACCAAAGCGGCCTTACTGTGTTGGTACAGCGAACGGCTGGAAGCAAGGGGAAACTGCAGCCCTAATTTCTCCCCAGGACACGCAGCTCTAAAATTCCGGAGGTAAAACAGTGACCCAATCGGATCTCCGGAAGGGGACTACTCAATATGAAATCATCAGGAGAAACAAAACTGGCATGGAGCGTGGAATGTTAATCGGATCCCTTAATCGGATCGGTAGGTTAGAAAATTTAAAAAAGTAAATGGATGGGTTGAAGTTAGATTTAGTGAGAATTAGTGCAGTTTGGTGGCAGGAGGGACAGGACTTTTGGTCAGGTGAATACAAGGTTATAAGTACAAAGTGAGATAGGGGTAATGCAAGAGTGGGTTTTATAATGATTCAGAAAACAGGAATGCGGATAAGCTACTACGAACAGCATAGTGAACGTATTATCGTAGCCAAGATAGACACGAAGTCCACGCCTATTCAAGTTTACATGTTAACTGGCTCTGAAGATTATGAAGAGACTGAAGAAATGTACGTTGAGATGAAAGAAATTATTCAGATAGTTAAAGGAGACGAAAATTTAAACGTGATCGGGGACTGGAGTTCGACAGTAGGAAAAGGAAGAGAAGTAAAACTAGCAGGTCATTGTAGACTGGAGGAAAAGAATGAAAGAGAAAACCGCCTGGTAGAGATGGAGACTTAGAAACCATATTTTGAACTGTAAACCATTTCCAGGTGCAGATGTGGACTCTGACTACAATTCATTGGTTATGTACTGTAGATGAAAACTAAAGAAGTTGGAAAAAGGTGAGAAATTAAGGAGTTGGGGTGAGGATGAGTAGAAAGAACCAGAGGCTGTTGAGAGCTTCAAACGAAGCACTAAGCAAATTGACTGGAATAGGGTAAATGAATAGAGTAAGAGACGAATAGATAGCTATAAGAGATTAAATAATAAAGGCAGTAAATAACCAAATAGGTAAAAAGACAAGGCCTAGCAGAAATTCTTGGATAACAGAACAGATACTGAATTTATTTTATGAAAGGAGAAAATTTAAAAATTCAGTTAGTGAAACTGGTAAAAGGTAACACAAACGTTTAAAAAAAGCGATTGACAGGAAGGGCAAAATTGCTAAGCAAGAATGGGTAGAGAACATATGTGAGGATTTAGAAGCTTGTTCCACTTTCGGTAGCTGTATCTAATCCCTCCAACCCCGTTCCACTCGCGAATAGTGCGTTGGAAGAATGGTTGTCGGTAGGCCTCTGTATTGCCTCTAATTTATCGAATTTTCTTCTAGTGGTCAATACGCGAGATGTATGTGGGGAGACGTAATATGTTGTGTGACTTCTCCTGAAAAGTGCTGACCCGAAATTTCAATAGTAAATCTCTCCGTGATGCAAAACGCCTCTCTTGTAACGTCTGCCAGTGGAGTTCGTTTATATCTCCGTAACGCTCTCTCGCCAGCTAAACGATCCCGTGGCGAAACGCACCGCTCTTCGCTGAATCTTCTCTATCTCCTCTATTAGTCCTACCTGATGGAGATCCCAGATAGATGAACAATACTCAAGAATCGGGCGAACAAGCGCCTTATAAGCCACTTCTTTCGTGGATCAATTACATTTCCTTAGGATTCTTCCCATGAATCTGAGTCTGGTGTCTGCTTTTCTCACTGTTTGTTTTATATGGTCATTCCACTTAAGGTCGCTCTGGATAGTTACGCCTAGATATACCGATTTCGACGAGCTGCAGACACCAAATATTGAGCCTTTATCCACATTTGTGAATAAGACACCGGACAGAAGACCAGCCGATTTGGGGACGACGCTGTCGACATGTGTGAATAAGATACCGAACAGCAGAGCGGCCGAATTGGGGACGACGTGCGGCGAGCTAGGGACAGCAGCTAATGCGCTCGTCCAGGGAGCCGCCTGACAGCCGGGATGACTGATGGCTGGTGGACGGTGAAAAAGCGGGCCGGTAGAGAACGCCGAGGAACCGTGCCCGCCTGCATTTGCGTCTCCGGTTGCAGCAGCACCTGCCGCCTCGCCTCGCCTCATCCATCACGGGAGGGCCCGCTGGTCGTGACGCCGCCTGGACAGTGGCCGCCGGCCGGCCGCCGCCCTCACCACTCATTACGGGCCTCTGGCGTGTCTCCGGAGACGGAGGATCCTAATTGCCTGACCCTCCGTGTCCCATCCTCGTCGCCACTCCACAGACGGCGGTCCCCAGGACATGTTCTCGGCGGACCCCAATTGGACTCTGTCGCAGATGGAACGGGTGTGGGGCGTGGACTGCAGAGGCCTTAAGTAAGCCACTCTGACGTCTGATGAGAGGCCGCCATAAGCAATGAGTGTAAACGGCTTATTCCTATCCGCCCAAACAGCCCTCAGAAGGCCCAGCGGTACCAATCGACTGCCGTGTCTCCTTCAGTCGAAAGGCGTCACTGGATGCGTACATGGAGGGGCACATGGTCAGCAGTCGTCTCCAGTTTTCGTGACCATATATGCTACTTCTTAATCAAGCAGTACGTCAATTGCTCTCACAAAGGGTGAGTGGACCACGTTTGTCAACAGCGCTAAGCGCCGCCAGAGGGTCACGCATCCAAGTGTTAGCCAAGCCCGACAGCGCTTAACTTCGGTGATCTGACGAGAGCCATTGCGGCAAGGTTGTTGGGCAGCATAGCTATAGTAGGATTAAAACTGATTGACAGTGACACTTCATGCGTTGGAGCTCGTTCCCTCCAATCAGAGCACTCAACGTCACGCCCGAACTGTTTGCCTCTGCCAAACTGCCACAACAGTTGGGTGGTTCACTTCCAGTTCCTTGTCCGTCTTTCTTTCTTGATGTATGGATCCCAAATTCTCGATCTGCTCCTTGCATTTATCATTTCATCACTGATAAGAAACACACCGAAAACCACACACACTCAACGACGCTAACGAAATACACACTTTTCAGCGGAACACTACTGAGTCCCTCAGCGCACGATGCGATTCATCGTTACATCCCTGTATAACGTAAAGCACCCTAATATCGTCCCCACTACTACTCTCATCTCCCTAGGAATTTTCTTTTTATACAGTTGGATACAAATGTTTAGCTGCACTTACATGAGTGACTTCAGTCCATTGTACTGTTGAGAGAATTTGTTGTGAGGACCACATGGTACTTGCATGTGCCATTTATTTATTTAATTTTTTTTTTCCAGAGGTGCTGTATTTCAGTCGTCTGTTGCTGTTTCTGGTATGTAACCGTTACAGTCAAGGGACTGGCCTATGCTGCTGTAGCGGCCAATGTAATAAATCTGGGGATGTTCGTAATTTCGTCCTCTAGTAAGTTCCTGTTTTCGCGCAGGGTATTAAATTTGTCTCGTGGTCGTGCGGTAGCGTTCTCGCTTCCCACGCCCGGGTTCCCGGGTTCGATTCCCGGCGGGGTCAGGGATTTTCTCTGCCTCGTGATGGCTGGGTGTTGTGTGCTGTCCTTAGGTTAGTTAGGCTTAAGTAGTTCTAAGTTCTAGGGGACTGATCACCATAGATGTTAAGTCCCATAGCGCTCAGAGCCATTTTATTAAATTTGGAACTGTTATTGACGTTATCTGCTATTTATAAAAATTATTTTACCTTTTCGACATGGGAAGCAGCAAGGGGAGAGAAATGGATTCATTGTGCCAATCGCTTAGTTATCACGAATTATGCTGTTTACCTACAGAGACACACAAATTCAAGTGGTAGATATCTTTGGATGGCTGAAAAAACTTGAAATGATTATTCATTCACGACATTCAAGTGATTCATGGTTGTGAAACTCCCTGGCAATGTTGAAAATGTAAAATACATTTAAATTAATTTTAATGTAGAAAATATTTGTGTGGCGGGGGGGGGGGGGGGGGGCGCGAGATAACGAACAGATTTCTTTGTATTTCTATTTTTGCAGTGTCAACATTTATCCCAAATACTGGTTTTACTGTGTTGGAAAAAACTGATTGCAGCTTCCCTTCGAGTGGAGCATACATTCAGAAGTACATACAACAATCTGAAGCGTTTTCTGTAATCCTTTCAGGTCTCATACAGGCCCTAACATATTAAGTTGACGGCATTTAGGCACCCTATCTTAAAGTTACTGTAACACAGCAATCGGCCTGCATCAGATAAGCTTCTCAAGACATTGAGTGAAACCGAATTTTTGACGGCTGTAGTTAATCGTTGTGACTAGATCATGAGATTCACACAAATATAACAGCGTACGCTGCGTAGCGTAAAGGTTAGCGTATAAAACTGACGAGTGGAAGGATGTCGTAGGTTCGGGTCTCGTCAAATACAACGAAATTTCTTTAATGTCCAAATCTAATCAAGAGACGCTGATTATTATTCTCATTCACTTACTTGGTTTGAATGGAATTTTTTTATTTCGAATACTTTGCTACGTGAGTTTCAAAATTGTATTCACTTTTTATTTGCTCTTATTTTTCTTCCTGTTATTCATCTTTCGTTCGAAATTTGCTTGTGTCGCCTATAATCTGCACCGAAGTGCTAACTAGGACTGCTCATCGGTTAGGAGTGTGAGGGTGGTTTCATGTACCCAATGAAGGCGAGAAATTACAGCTTACTTTTAGCTCTGAAACTGAAGTCTTTCCATCTTGACTTAGCTTTTAAGAGTTATCTTCTATCGCTGTGAACAGAGCGATTTGATTTTAGTTCAGCCACAAACTGTTAATCGCTGTTTTTTCGGATACGTTGCACATCAGGAGGTTGTGGTTAGATTAGTACGACGCGTGTTTTTTTTTTAAGTAAGTACCGTTTTGAAACTAAAATAAGACGTGATAAGATATCTCATTAATTTTATTTTTACATGAAAGCCTGTAACTTATTCTACGCACTGAGGCCATTACAGTCTGCTTCTTCCTTGTTTACGTTGTGTACTGAGTGTTTTAAGATGCCTCCGATGATCGTGATTCCCGCCGACTGTGAAGTACGGGCTGTTATAAGATTTCTTAGTGCTAAAGGCCAAAATCTGATCGATATTCATCTTGAGATCTGTGCAGTTTACGGAGAAAACATTATGAGTGATGGAATGGTAACAAAGTGGGTGAGAGCATTTAAATATGGCCGCACAAATGTGCATGATCAACAACGCAGTGGGCGTCCTTCGGTCGTTAATGAAAAAATGGTTCAAATGGCTCTGAGCACTATGCGACTTAACTTCTGAGGTCATCAGTCGCCTAGAACTTAGAACTAATTAAACCTAACTAACCTAAGGACATCACACACATCCATGCCCGAGGCAGGGTTCGAACCTGCGACCGTAGCGGTCACGTGGCTCCAGACTGTAGCGCCTAGATCCGCACGGCCACTTCAGCCGGCCGTTAATGAAAGTTTGGTGCAGGAAGTGGACAATAAGGTGAGAGAAAACAGACGCTTTACGATTTCCTCCTTGCGGTATGACTTTCCTCATGTTTTGTCGTAGTGTTTCGTATGGCATTGTGACCGAGCACTTGAATTACCGAAAATTGTGCGCACGTTGGGTACCGAAAATGTTGACGGATGTGCACAAAACCAAACGTTTAGACAGTGCATTGACTTTCCTTGAGCGGTACCACAACGACGATGATGATTTCTTGAGCCAAAGTGCTACGGGCGATGTAACATGGGTGGGCTACGTCACACCAGAATCAAAGCAGCGGTCCATGGAAGTCGAGAAAGGGCATCGTTTTGCTGCAAGACACTGCCCGTTCGCATGTGGCGAATCAGACCAAAGGTCTCATCACATCTTTTCGATGGGAAACTCTAGATCATCCTCCGAACAGGCCCGATCTTGCGCCCAGTGACTACCATCTGTACCTGCACTTGAAGAAACACCTGGGAGGTCGGCGTCTTCAAGACGATGATGAATTCAAAACAGTGGTGATGCAGTGGTTAACAAGTCAGGCGGCAGACTTCTATCAGGAGGGTATTCAAAAACTGGTACAACGTTATGGCAAGTGCCTCAATATTGACGGAAATTATGTAGAGAAGTAGATTAAGGTACAGGCTTTCACGAAAAAATAAAATTATTGAGATATCTTAGCACATCTTTTTTTTTTTAATTTCAAAATGGTACTTACTTAAAAAACACGCCTGGTTCAAAAGTTTAAATTCAAGGCTACAAAACGCGTTGTCTGCCGAAGTTTGCCCATCGGTCACTTAATATCAGCCGTTGACAGAGCATTTTTCATTTCCGTCCGTAATAGCTGGCGGCGACCGGTTCCAACATTCCTCCGTTACACATTAACAGCATCTCTAAAGCGACCCGCCATGTCCGTGCGTCGCATGTATAACTGGTCAGTAGCCGGCAGCGATTGCGGCAACACAGTAGCGGCAAATGACAGACGTCAACTATCAAGTAATTTTAATCTGGCTATAGTGGACAACAGGCGCAGTTCCTCTGACGGACGGTACCACAGTTGCCCCCCTTGGAGATCCTGCCGCCCTGGCCTCATAGTGCCAACATGCACTAAAGCACTATACTTACCGTCTGACTGCAAACGTAATAATTTACATCTACATCTACATTTATACTCCGCAAGCCACCCAACGGTGTGTGGCGGAGGAAAGTGGTACTATAATAACTGTCAAAATACCAGATACATTGTTGCTGTCTTAATTTGTAGTGTATGGGGGAAAGACGTTAACTCTGATGAACAAATCATGTAAAGGGCGATTACAATGAAGCTAACTCCGATATACAGGGTGTAAATTTTAAGTTGACAAACCAGAAAAATAAGCTTCACACCAAAAAATGTGTAAATTCCAAAGTTGATTATTTTCGAAGGGGATATCTGCTGGTGCTAAAATTAGCCCGCCACCCCAGCCCCCTGGGTGGGGTGGTAGGCAACTTTAAAATTTCAAATGGAAACCCCCAAGTTTTATTACAGAATCAGTTTCTACATAAAAATTTACATACATTTTGTCTTAAACATTTGTTTTGATTCTTAGTAGTTGGCGCTGTAATTCAAGAAAATACATGCTCTCACTGTTGCGTAGAAAATGTTTGTGGATAAATAAAAAATACTTATCTACTTCGTAAATTCTGAGTCGCTAAAACTAAAACTCTCCCTCTCTCCCCATGAAGTAAAAAATGGTGGTTCCCATTTGAAATTTTAAAGTTGCGGGCTTATTTTAGCACCACAAGATGTCCCCCTCGAAAATAATCAATTTTGTTCAAAATGTGTGTGAAATTTCATGGGACTTAACTGCTAAGGTCAACAGTCCCTAAGCTTACACACTACTTAACATAAATTATCCTAAGGACAAACACACACACCCATGACCGAGGGAGGACTCGAACCTCCGCCGGGATTAGCCGCACAGTACATGACTTCAGCGCCCTAGACCGCTCGTATAATTCCGCGCGGCTAATCAACTTTGGATTCTACACATTTTTTCATGTGAAGCTTATTTTTCGAGTTATTCTGGTTTGTCAACTTAAACTTTACACCCTGTATACAGGTTGTTCCAAATTCTTTGGTTCAGATGTCTGTGGTAATACCGCCAAGGGGAACAACTCTTGCTGGAGACAAGAATTTCGCTGATGCTTCTTAGCGATGGGACGACACGATTTCACCGAACTAGCAGGGTCGAGTTAGCAGATACGCTGCACCTGCACATCGCCTACACCACTAAACTGATAAGAGCGTTTTTCAGCAAGAAACTCTTAAGAATGAGTGCCTCTAACTGAGGAAGGACATTTTAGAAGTGAATGAGGAATTTCGATTTTCGTCGAATAACCTCTTTCCACGCAGATTAGTGGCTCGATTATAGGCAACAAGCGTTGCATACGCAGACTGCCTACGCCCTATCGCGTCTCAGGGGCATGAACAATAATAAAAGACGTCTACACTCCGTTCAGCATAAGAATAAACCTCATGTAAACATTTCACTGTGTATTCTTCCGCATTTGCTGAAACACCATTGGATTTCGTTTCACGTAGGGCAGAAGCCAAGCTGGTCCGTGTACAGTCAAGTACGATAATGAAGGTACCTTTTCTGCTGTGCGTTACGCGTACATCGGCTCAGCTATAATACGGGACAATAGCGTTACCGGCGCATTTAACTTGGAAATCATTGGTCAGCCACGTGGTCCAACTAACCTGCAGTTGTAACAAAGACGCAAAAAGAGACCAGCAGAGAACAATGTAGTCTTGAATGTCATTTAATTTTTTAACAGAAGGAAATAACATATGGACTCAAGCGATACGCTTCTGAGGTAATCTGCTGGAAAACGTAACATGCTCTCGATCTTAGCTAACATGATATTGTAATTAAAAACGAGAGCGATGAAAATTCCTGCCTTTAACAAGGGTAATTTTTCTGCGTGATGTATGTGCGGCGTAAAAGCGCATTGCTGGGATTTCACCATGCAATGAAATACTGAAGCCACTGAAGTACTACAGTCAGTCGTTTGGTAACCTCCAAACTTCTTCCACATCGGACTTCGAGGAATGCGGTACATTTCAATGCTACCACATTTCCACCTCCTCTTTTCTGACGTGCTGTTCTGCATTTCTCCATCGCTTGGCAGTGACGTGTCGCAGAGCTTCGTGCATTATTTCCAGTAAGTTTAGTAGAGTAAGTGTCTTATTTGTCGTGACATATCCCTCACCTTGGCTCCAGATCAATTCTGTTGGGTTCAGATTGCAGCCGGCCGGAGTGGCCGAGCGGTTCTAGGCGCTACAGTCTGGAACCGCGCGACCGCTACGGTCGCAGGTTCGAATCCTGCCTCGGGCATGGATGTGTGCGATGTCCTTAGGTTAGTTAGGTTTAAGTAGTTCTAAGTTCTAAGGGACTGATGACCACAGATATTAAATTAAAGTCCCATAGTGCTCAGAGCCATTTGAACCATTAAGATTGCAGTGTTACGGTGACAACTGTAAAAATGCAGCATTTGTGCAGTGTGCTCGAATACGTGAAAATCGTTGTTTTCTATGTTTCTACGACGCTTATCACCCTGGCTAGTGTGTGACCACATCTGTCCTATAAAACAATGGGCATATTCAGACAATGGATACTTGATTTTTCATTTATCTCAAAAAAAAATTAACCGTGTAACTTTTCTTAACTTCAGAATCTTTTCGATAATAAAAACCTAAGTTTGCAATGAAAACCAGAATTGTGTGTATGATATGTAAATCAAAACTAGAAGACGAATATTTTTCTTGAGAAAATAATTATTAAAAATGTATTAAGTACCACACATTTGATAAATTTCACCCTGAAATAATTTACGTATTGAAACCGAACGAAAAGAAACTGTAAATCACAATGGGTTTCGAACCGCCACCCAAACATTCCACTTGATTATCAATCTAAGACGCTACTGATTACGATACGAATACATTGTTTCCGCAAACAAAGTTGACACCCAGCGCGGTGGCTGCTGGGAGCGACCGTAAAGGCATTTGCCATATACAGTCGCTCCCATCAGACATCGCACCAAGTGTCAACTTTGTTTCCGCGTATAACAACTGATATTCCGATTCGTATCGTGTTTCTCGAATTAAGTCAAAGTAGATTTCTCTTTTTAATGCTGTGAAAAACATTAAGAACAACTTGTTTCTAGCCATTCACAGCGTTCCCCGCGCGTGGTTCACTACGAGGCAGGAAGCAGCGTCATCCATTTTCGCGGTACATATGAACAGCGGTACACTAAGAGCACAAATAACGCTTGGAGACACTGTGACTGAAGACGATTTTTGAAGTACAAATTACTTAGCTAAAGTGTGATTAAGAAAAACGTTGATGGCAGTTAATACATTAGAATGTCTTAAAGTTTCATATACAGTGACGCAGTATTAAGATACCTAATACGTAGGTTGGACATACTTCCAAGAGCGGAACAATACCAGTGTAAGAGTGTCACAGCTGCTGATCGATCATCGGGTTTCTGTTTTTTTACATCTGGTTTATTCTTATGATGAACCGAGTATAGCGTGGCCGGGAAGAGTAAGTAAACATTTCGTCTCTAACAAAAGCAATTCACTATGACGTCTTCTGGCCATTAAAATTGCTACACCACGAAGATGATGTGCTTCAGACGCGAAACGTAACCGACAGGAAGACGATGATGTGATATGAAAATGATTAGCTCTTCAGAGCATTCACACAAGCTTGGCGCCGGTGGCGACAACTACAACGTGCTGACATGAGGAAAGTTTCCAACCGATTTCTCATACACAAACAGCAGTTGACCGGTGCTGCCTGGTGAAACGTTGTGATGCCTCGTGTAAGGAGGAGGAATGCGTACCATCACGTTTCCGACTTTGATAAAGGTCGAATTGTAGCTTATCGCCATTGCGTTTTATCGTATCGCGACATTGCTGCTCGCGTTGGTCGAGATCCAAAGACTGTTAGCAGAATATGGAATAGATGGGTTCAGGAGGGTAAAACGGAACGCCGTGCTGGATCCCAACGGCCTCGTATCACTAGCAGTCGAGATGACAGGCATCTTATCCGCATGGCTGTAACGGATCGTGCAGCTTCGTCTCGATCCTTGAGTCAACAGATGGGGTCGTTTGGAAGACAACAATCATCTGCACGAACAGTTCGACGACGTCTGCAGCAGCGTGGACTACCAGCTCGGAGACCATGCCTGCGGTTACCCTTGACGCTGCATCAGAGACACGAGCGCCTGCGATGGTGTATTCAACGACGAAGCTGGGTGCACGAATGTCATTACCGTCATTTTTTCGGATGAATCCAAGTTCTGTTTACAGCATCATGATGGTCGCATCCGTGTTTGGCAACATCACGGTGAACGCACATTGGAAGCGTGTATTCGTCATCATCTCACTGGCGTATAACCCGCCGTGACGGTATGGGTTGCCATTGGTTACACGTCTCGGGCACCTCTTGTTCGCATTGACGGCTCTACCCTTCATTCGATCCCTGCGAAACACTATATTTCAGCAGGATAATGCACGACTGCATGTTGCAGGTCATGCATGGGCCTTTCTGAATAGAGAAAATGTTCGACTGCTGCCCTGGCTAGCACATTCTCCAGATCTCTCACCAATTGAAAACGTCTGGTCAATGGTGGCCGAGCAACTGGCTCGTCACAATACGCCAGTCACTACTCTTGATGAACTGTGGTATCGTGTTGAAGCTGCATGGGCAGCTGTACCTGTACACGCCATCCAAGTTCTGTTCGAATCAATGCCTAGGCGTATCAAGGCCGTTATTACGGCCAGAGGTGGTTGTTCTGGGTACTGATTTCTCACGATCTATGCACCCAAATTTCGTAAAAATGTAATCACATGTCAGTTCCAGTATAATATATTTGTCCAATGAATACCCGTTTATCATCTGCATTTCTTCTTGGTGTAGCAATTTTAATGGCCGATAGTGTACAACGTACGGCGGGCGTTCAGTAAGTAATGCGACACAATTTTTTTCTGAAAGCTTTCTGGTTTTATTTAGGATTCCAGTATGAAGCTGTTGGGCTGGCCTTATTGGCCGAGCGGTTCTAGGCGCTACAGTCTGGAACCGCGCGACCGCTACGGTCGCAGGTTCGAATCCTGCCTCGGGCATGTATGTGTGTGATGTCCTTAGGTTAGTTAAGTTTAAGTAGTTCTAAGTTCTGGGGGAGTGATGACCTCAGAAGTTATGTCCCATAGTGCCCAGAGCCAATTTAGCCATTTATGAACGTGTTGCTGAATTTACCTCCAAAGAGTGAAACATTGTGGGAGTTCGGTGGTGATTTCGGCAGCAATATTGTGATATTACATGGGCACGATGGTTACTCTGCAAAGCTGCTTACTGCCATGGATTAAGTGACAATTTTAGCTGATCAGGTCCGTTACACGGTAAAATGTGTTTTTTGACGACAGGGTCCCTCTTCATACTGTTCGCATCGTCCAGAACTGGTTCTGGAAACGTAAGGGTGAAATCTATCACTTCCCCTGGCTACCACAGTCACCAGGTCTCAATATTAATTATCTTTTGTGGTCTATTTTGAAGAGAAGGGCGCGTGGTCGGTATCAAACTCCGTCACCGTTACTTGGCTCTATTTTGCAGGAGGAATGGTGTAAGATTCCCTTGAAAATCCTACCAGACCTCTACTTATCCATTACGAGACGACTGAAAGCTTTTTTAAATACCAACGGTTTTCCTTCACAGTATTAGGCCTGGTGATGCGTTGTGGCTTTCGTGTTACCAAATTTTTGTCCACCCCCTGTAGCCTTTATGCCTGGTGAGTGCCGGTGGAGGTTCCTAGGAGCCATTGAACGTGATAATGAACCTTTACTGGTGTAAATATTCCAGTCCAATGATCGGATCTCGAAATTTTTCTTGGAGTAGCCGGATAGCTACAGGGTACTTAATTATTGACTTCGGAACAGTGGGACGTTCAAATCTTCCTCGCAGGGCAAAACGAGGCTGGCAATCTCCTTTACGATCATCGACAACATAAAAGACTGCTTGAGTCCTCTCTCTGCATGCAAGATGCATATGGAGTATAGATCGCTGTTCAGAGGACGGCAATTTCACAAAGTGGTTGTAAAATATGGCTTGGAGCTAAAAGAATAAGCTCTGCAGAGCATCATTATTCAGTTTCCAACATGCGTCGTTAAAAGATAACATCGATAAACTCAAGAAATGAGGGGGAAAGAAGGTTTAACCTCCCTGTAACACCGGGGTCATTAACCCTGTCGCCGCTGAGGGTGTGATAACTCGTCCACTGCGCGTCGCATCACGGATATAGCAGACGTGGTAATTCGTTATAGCTCGCCGGCCGCGGTGGCAAGGCGATTCTAGGCACTTCAGTCCGGAAACACGCGACTGCTCCGGTCGAAAATGGTTCAAATGGCTCTGAGCATTATGGGACTTAACTTCTGAGGCCATCAGTCCCCTAGAACTTGGAACTACTTAAACCTAACTAACCTAAGGACATCACACACATCCATGTTTGAGGCAGGATTCGAACCTACGACCGTTGTAGTCGCGCGGTTCAGACTGTAGCGCCTCGAACCGCTCGGCCACTCCGTCCGGCTGCTACGGTCGCAGGTTTGAATCCTGCCTCGGGCATGGATGTGTGAGATGTCCTTAGGTTGGTTAGGTTTAAGTAGTTCTAAGTTCTGGGGGACTGATGACCTCAGATGTTAAGTCACATAGTCCTCAGAGCCATTTGAACGTTATAGCACCTCCGTTCGCCGCTGTTACGATTTACTGGTGACTCTGCATTGCTAGAGCTTCAGCCATAGAGACAACTCGATATACAATTCTGTGGATCCTTCAGTCAGTGCGTAGCGTGACTGCGTATACACTTAAAGACTTCTGAAAGTAAATTACACACGTTAACCAACGCTGATACATAATTTTAGTAATTATTTATAATTAAGGCATGAAATTTCAGAACTCATCTACCAGTCACCCAAGGTCGCTCAATGCAACTCTGGAACGTTCGCGAGAAAATCGACTACGAAGCTTTCCGAGCGCCCTAAATCCCCTTAAGTAGGCTCCGTCTTTCGACATGCATAGTAGCTCTGTGGCAGAGTGCTCTCTTGCTACATGGGTGGTCTAGGTTCGATTCCTGACAGATGCCAATTTTTGAACAAAAGTGCTTTCTCTACGAACATTTCCGTAATGTGTACAATACACATAACTAGGAAAATAATCACTAGCACTCAACTTCAATTGCTGGTTCGAGTCCCGTTTCGGTCGCTGTTAATTCTTTTTCATTGCGATCAGTTCGAATGTGTGAGTCATTCAAATACAAAAGTCATCAATCACAGGGTGACGGGGCTAGAGGTATACAAATACATTTGATTTTACTCAGTACCTATTGAGGTTTATAATTTTTTTTTCAGGATTTTACACAGTAGTTCAAATATTTTTATGCATGTTAGTGCAGTTCTATGTGAGCACCCTTTGTAGATCGACAGATATCGAAACGGTACTCCACTTCTCGCCAAAAGTTCATAAGCAGGTAAAGCTCTGTTACCGCATATCTATCAGACCTCGAAACCCTTTTCTGTGAACATTGTCGCTGACGAAACTCCATGTGCTATAATCCAGAAGAGTCAGGTCCGGACACCGAGGTGGCCAGGCTATGGGACCCACCTACCGATACAACGGCCCTCCACGATAGTGTTGTGGGACACTGTCCTGCTGCAAAACGACGTCAGAGGCATCTGTGGAACTGCATAATTCGCCAACGTGTCGAGATATGTATGCCCTGCCTTAGGCGCGCATGCTCCATGCGAGTCAACGCTGTTCGTGAAATGGTGAGGATCACATCTTAGAGAGTATCTTGTCGATTGCGTATTTACTCAACAGCATATAGTGTTGAGTTCTTTCGCTATAAGGATTTGTTGGCGTATACGTCTAGCCCCGACATCCTGTATGTGCTAATTAACACATACCTAATTGTTATTTTTTATGAAAAATGCATGCTTCCTATTTTTGATTATACATCATACACAAAATCTGATTTTCATTGCAAATATGAATTCTTACTTATTGATCTTTTATAAAAGACTGTTAATAAAGATAGCTTAAGTTAGAAAAAAATACAAATTATTATTTTTTCGTCTTTATATGTTTTAAAAAGCACTACAATATTCATAGAACACACAAATTTATTTCAAACGTATACACTGACCGAAAATTGAACACAGGCCACCTATATGACATGCGAGCATTCTATCACATAGCCACATCACCTGTCGAACGACCAACCTTACTTTAGAGTATTGAAAACGATCGGAAAACTTCACAGTTGATTTTCTCGAAAATTTTTGACAGTCGCATCGGCTTAATTTCGGATACTGACCGCTGATTTTTCTACTTCAATACATAAACACAAAAATCCTAGTAAGACTATTGCGCAATAAGAGTGCGCGTTGTCAGAAGAGAGTACAACACTTCTTCCGGGTTTCCTGCAGACGCAATCCTGATGTGTTACGAGTAACAGGCCAACCACAGCATGTTATTGAAGTGGCGCAGGAATTGGAAACTTACTCCATACTTTAAGTGCCCAAGACAGTGAGATTCTTGCGGGCAAAAAGACTAAATTGCACACAGATTCCCCGTAAAATTCTAACTGTGTTCAGACCATCTGCAATGCCGAGCACAGCCGAAGTCAAATGGTGCCAAAAACTTGACAAGGCCGCACGACGCGGTCAATGCTGATGGAGAGGTTCAGCCCTTGCAGCACGCCATTTCCGTCTTTTCGGCAACATGAAAGAATATCTGAAGGAAACAGATTTTCCATCTATGAGGACGTTCACATATCGTCTCTCAAATGGCACTGTGACTAAGGAGCGGATGTGCATCGTCAGCCGGCCGCGGTGGTCTAGCGGTTCTAGGCGCTCAGTCCGGAACCGCGGGACTGCTACGGTCGCAGGTTCGAATCCTGCCTCGGGCATGGATGTGAGTGATGTCCTTAGGTTAGTTAGGTTTAAGTAGCTCTACGTTCTAGGGGACTGATGACCACAGATGTTAAGTCCCATAGTGCTCAGAGCCATTTGAACCATTTTTTGCATCGTCGAGGAATACAAAAAAAAAACAAAAAAAATGTTCAAATGTGTGTGAAATCTTATGGGACTTAACTGCTAAGGTCATCAGTCCCTAAGCTAACACACTACTTAACCTAAATCATCCTAAGGACAAACACACACACCCATTCCCGAGGGAGGACTCGAACCTCCGCCGGGACCAGCCATACAGTCCATGACGGCAGCGCCGAGACCACTCGGCTAATCCCGCGCGGCGAGGAATACAACCATTGGCAGAACTTTGGGACTGTTGTTAACAGAGACTTGGTGACTAAGCTGAAATATAGTGCAGCATTCAATAAAAGTTACTTGGACTGCCATAATAATGTGTAACTCACATTATGCAGTCCCCTTGCACTACTTCAGAAAGAAACAAATGAAACTGCTGGCAATAAAAGGAAGCTTGTGATTAGAGTCTCAATGAATTACAGGTGGCATCAGTCAACTCATAAAAATTTTTGGGTGTAACCAATTGTACCGACATAAAACAGAACTATTACATAAAAGCAGTTTGTATGTAAGGCAAATCACAGACTATTTATTTCACGATGGCAAGTTTCGACAGAATCAGTAATTTGGTAAGATGTTAAAGGATCAGTGTGGGGGGAGGTGAAAGAGTGCGGAAAGGAGGGCTGAGTGTATGGGGTTCGACGATTTGGAGGGACTTACAGAACTTCGGTGAGCTACAGATTCAGGCAACATTCGTACTTCGGACGATGGGTCGTATCTGGGTTTTGTAAATGTGGAGAACAATGGAGGGATGTAATCCCCAAGTTCGGCCTGTGAGTAGTTGTAGTCTATTGTGGGCTTCCTGTTAAATGGTTACTAAGTGAGATTTCCAAGATAGTTGCGGGCCGAGGATTAGTCCAAGATACACTGAAGAGCCAAAGAAACTGGTACACCTGCCTAATATCGTGTAGGGCACGAGCGAACACGCAGAAGTGCCGCAACACGAAGTGGCATGGACTCGAATAATGTCTGAAGTAGTGCTGGAGGGACCTGACACCATGAATCCTGCAGGCCTGTCCATAAATCCGTAAGAGTACGAAGGCGTGGAGATCTCTTCTGAAATGCATGTTGCAAGGCATCCCAGATATGCTCAATAATGTTCACGTCTGGGGTGTTTGGTGGCCAGCAGAAGTGTTTAAACTCAGAAGAGTGTTCCTGCAGCCATTCTGTAGCAATTCTGGACGTTTGGGGTGTCGCATTGCCCTGTTGGAATTGCCCAAGTGCGTCGTAATGCAAAATGGACACGAATGGGTGCAGGTCATCAGACAGAATGCTTACGTACGTGTCAATTGCCAGACTAGTATCTGGACGAATCAGGGGTCCCATATCACTCCAACTGCACACGCCCCACACCATCACAGAGCCTCCACCAGCTTGAACCGTCTCCTGCTGACATGTAGGGTATATCGATTCATTAAGTTCTCACCACCATCCGCTCGATACAATCTGAAACGAGACTCGTCCGACCAGGCAATATGTTTCCAGTCATCAAGAGTCCAACGTCGGTGTTGACGGGCCCAGGTGAGGTGTAAAGCTCTGTGTCGTGCAGTCATGAACGGTACAAGAATGGGCCTTTGGCTTTGGAAGCCCATATTGATGATGTTTCGTTGAATGGTTAGCACGCTGACACTTGTTGATGGCCCAGCACTGAAATCTGCAGCAATTTGCAGAAGGTTTACACTTTCTATCACCTTGATCGATTCTCTTCTGTCGTCGTTGGTCCCATTCTTGCAGAATCTTTGATCTGATGTTGTACCGGATTCCTGATATCCACTGTACATTCGTGAAATGATCGTACGGGATAATTCCCTGCCGGCCGGTGTGGCTGAGCGGTTCTAGGCGTTTCAGTCTGAAACCGCGCGACCGCTACGGTCACAGGTTCGAATCCTGCCTCGGGCATGGATGTGTATGATGTCCTTAGGTTAGGTAGGTTTGAGTAGTTCTAAGTTCTAGGGGACTGATGACCTCAGATGTTAAGTTCCATAGTGCTCAGAGCCATTTGAACCAATTTTTTGATAATTCCCTCTTCATCGCTATCTCGAAGATGGTGTGTATAACACCACATACAAACTCACTTAAATCTTGAAAACCTTCCACTGTAGCAGCAGTAGCCGACGTAACAAATGCGACAGACGCATGTTGACTTATATAGACGTTGTCGACTGCGGCGCCGTATTCTGCCTGTTTACGTATCTCTATATTTCATTACGAATGCCTGTACCAGATTCTTTCTCGTTTCAGTGAATTTTAGCGTACTAGTTAACTGTATGCGACGGACGTGAACGGTGTGGTAGAAGTCATGAAGACGGAGGCTACAGATGGTTCATTCTATAATTACTGCCTGGGTTTTGGAAGGATTGATCTTTCGGAGCCATTGGTTACGCCAGGAGGTAAACTGACTGAGATGGTTTTGGAGGAGCCGTTGGGATTTTTGGGGTGTGACGTAGAGGACGAGGGAAATGTAAATAATCAACATCCTTTTGGAATTTTAAGTGCACACATATCAATCACATAGCGGGAACACGTTCCACTCGTAATACAGCAATAAGAAGATGAACATCCAAACACACAAAACGCTAAATGTTTTCGCTGAAGAGAAATGGCATAGCTGTAAAACGTAACGACATAAACCAACAGTCTCACGGTGGGAAGTGAACGAACGCTTTGACCGAGCATGCACTTGCAGAGACTGTCAAGAGGTTGTAACGGGATATCCTCTTCCAGGATTACTTTTTCCTCAACAGCAGTTGGCGATACCAGTAATTTTTTTTCGAATTTTTGACAGATCAATATTATCTCAGTTGCTTTTCTGAAAATTTCATATAATTTTATACACAGTATGTTATACTTCAAGCTAAAATTTATGAAAAGGAGTTGCTTTATAAAATATTCTGGTTTCGATGCTATAATCGATCAGTACTAGCTCTGAATGTACAGTTAAAATTATCTATTTTTTTAAACAGTTGAAATCACGAATTGTTCGCACACTTAAAATTTCTATTATTAATTACGCAGTCCTGTACTGTTTACTATGTTTATTTCTGGATTCATTTATGAAATAAAAATCAATGTTAATAATGTAACGAAAACTAGTAGGCTTTCATTTGTTAAGAAAAATTGTAAACCCTTGGGAATATTGTTATTCCACAGAGTGAGAGAGTCGTAAACCTGCCTCTGATGTGATCAGACGTATTTTTGTACAATAGATGCGAACAATGTAATTTCGGCTTTGTTAATGTGAAAAATCAAAATACTGTGTGATATACTAAAATTGGAGAAGATCAGTGGTAAATATACTTATTTAAAAAATTCTGCAACAACGATCTTCCAATTTACTTAGTCCAAACCAATCGTAAGGACCGAATGTTAGATTTTCAGCTTCAAGAATCAGGCCCCTAGACAAGAAGATCTGGCGCCATCTCAACATGACAAATTAAATAAACTTGAAAGTTTATTGTAATCTTCGCACATCTTAAATCTTAATAAAAGGCTTTGCTTATTAACTGATTGCACTGGGCATCGTTTAATGTGGACAATAGATGGAGAGGGAAGGAGGGTGGAGATTACAATGTGGCGCTAGCGTACTGTTTCATCGTTTAATTTACCCGAAAGAAAAAAAAAAGTTAACACATAACATACATTGTGAAACATGAGTTGAAGGAAGATTTCTTTGTATCACAATGAGAAAGTAACTGGCATCAACGTGGAATATTAACGAAGGAAAATTCAGTAACGATTCTACTTTTTTAAAAAAATATTTAGAGAAACAATCGTGACGTAGAAGAGTGATGTTGGTAATTATGCCACTGATAGTTAAAATTAGATGACAATGCGGATTCAAAGTTAATAAAAAGTTAATTTTGTCTAAGATAAAAAGAGGTAATGGTACACTAGCGTCACCTGTTGACAAATTCTGCACGTGCACACTCTGCTCAAGCTGCACGTCCTTTCGATTCCTTCCGTGATGTGGTCGGTTTACGGCGCTTCGTTTTACACTTATGCCATTTCAACTGAGCGAACTCATTTGACGCTTTGTGTATTTAATATTGTCATCGTCTTATTTCTGACAAATCAACGTGGTTACGCTGTGCTATGAGTGGAACATGTTCTGGCTCTGAGAGTGATATGAATGAACTTTAAATTTCGAAAGGTAATTTATTTTCTAATTATACACCACCAACGTTTGGAAAATCGTGCTTTTACATCATTAAAAAACTACAGAAGGAACATCTTTCCATTACATCGACACATGGTTCCAATGACATAAAGGTGTATAACCGTTCTTCAGAACTACTTAAGTTGGTGTTGTTTGGTGGAAGAGACCAAACAGTGAGGTCGTCGGTCTCACTGGATTAGGGAATGACGGGGAAGGAAGTCGGCCGTGCCCTTTCAAAGAACCATCCCAGCATTTGCCTGGAGCGATTTAGGGAAATCACGGAAAACATAAATCAGGATGGCCGGACGCGGGATTGAACCGTCGTCCTCCCGAATGCAAGTAACTACTTAAGTATGTGGCACACGTAGCACATAGGATTAACTGGGTATATTAAACATTGATAGAGATAGGTAGCACGATGGTTGCTCGTTTTCTTGACACATGCGATAGCGCCACTGAGGTGTCGCAAAAATTGAACTAATAAGTTTCAGGAACTGCTAAAAACACCTACACATCGTTCTCATAGGGAGTGTGAAAACCACATTAGGCTAATTAGAACGTGCACTCAGGTATTTAAGCAAATTAATCAGTCACTCTTCCTTTGATCCACAAGCGAATGGAATGGAGAGAAAGTGCAGTACCTTTTTCAACAGAAAAATACTCTCTCCCAGGCACTGCACAGTGGCTACCAGGGTATGGTTGTAGATGTAGAGCAATTCATCGTGAGTAATAGTGTGACAGGTCTTTTTTTTATCACGAATATTGCAACGATGCTGTGACAGATTACATCTAAATCGATAAACTCAGTTGCAATGAACAAAAAATTTATTACAATCGTATCTATTACAATTTATTCTGTCAAAATACGCCTCCTGCGTGTTAGCTTATTTTAATTATCTCCTGAGGATCTGTGCTAATATTATTCACCAACAAAATTTGTTACGTCAGATGTTCTCTCCTATGTCGAGCAGTGATAATTTTGTATTCAAATGAATTTAGAAGCTAATTACGATATATCTAACTCAGAGACATTCTGGCATCAACGAAATAAAATAACAAGCTGGTTTTGCGGAAAGAGAACTGGGTAGCTACCAAAGATTAACAACGTGGCCTCGCTCGCAGCAAATATGGTGTGTAACGTATCATGCTGACGAGGATGCAAGTGACATCGGAATGTTTCTGTCGTACTGCTAGCCCTGTGTTCAGTACTATAATAATAATTTTATTATATACGTTCTTTTTGCGCTTTAGTTGTTTTTAGCGTGGGTAAATATGAGACATGGCGCTCTGCATACACGAGAACGTCAGCATACGACCTCCATGCCGCAGGGTATGTCCTCGAATGATGAGGGCAAAATATTTCTTTCGTAAATGCTAAAACAGTTTTTGACACAAATTTTTTAATTAATTTCATTATCGATTTCGATCATTACGATCATCATCAGGCTGTTCTGTCACCTCAAACTTAAGGAATATAAGCAAATAAATTTTTAACCATGATTGGCGTCGCCACAAGATATGAAAGCATGATAATATTGTGATGAACACTTATGGCTCGTGACATATAGCCGCCATTAGCACACTGACCTCTTTTACATACTTAATGTGAGAGATCCACCTGATGATCATCGAAATCATCGAAATCGGTAACTAAATTAAATAAAAAGTTTCGATTGAAGACTTTTTTGGTTTCTACGGTTTCTTAAACATCGCTGCAATTTTAAGATGATCATGTCACAATTCATAAATAATATTTCCTTAGACTCTGTGCTTTCACTGGTGGGATATCAAATCTATTACAAATATCTGGTGCTGGCAAGATCAATTACGTACACTAAAGCTATATGCTATTGATAGCTTTTGCAAATACGATTGTGTAAGTACGCATTTGTTGCTATTAACAGTGGTACCAACTACAAAGGATTCCATTCCTTACATAGATAACGTAAATTCTAGGATACTTCTAATTTGAATTCGTATAATTAGAAATTGAAGTGAAAAACACTGCTTAGAAACTGTATCAATAAACCCGTCTATGCCTTGTTAGCTCCTCCAAAAGTTCCTACTTTCTCGTACTTCACTGTATCCGCAGCAGCAACAGTTATTCACCATTGCTGTTACTAGTAAGTTAATGCACAAAACCGGGACAAATACGTGTAATATTAAACAATCGGTCATATGGTCAGAATAAAAACGAACAAGATTATAATAACACGTGGAGTTTCCCATATACACTAATGGGTCAAAGGCTGGTCCCGACGGAAGTTCGAGTCCTCCCTCAGGCGTGGTTGTGTTTGTTTGTCCTTAGGATAATGTAGGTTAAGTAGTGAGTTAGCTTAGAGACTAATGACCTTAGGAGTTAAGTCCCATAAGATTTCACACACATTTGAACATTTCAGTGAATCAAAACATTATGATGAAAAGCGCATTGACCTCCCTTTGGAAAGCAATGCAGCAACGATTCTGCGTGGCATGGATCTGGGAAGACCTTTTGAGTTTCCGGAGGTATGTGGCACCAGATGCCTACGCACAGCTCAAGAAATTACCCTAAGTTACGGGCAGTTGGTTTGTGGGCGCGGATGTAGTGCGTGATAGCGTCGGAGATGTGTTCCATCGGGTTCATATCAGGCGCATTTGGGGTCGAGACATCAATGTGAGTTCACTGTTCATGCTCCTCAAACCACTGTGTCACGATTCTGATGCAGACAGCTATTCAGCTGGAAGATGGCAAAGATGGCATCACCATGAGTGACGAAGGGATGGAAGTGGTCAACAGTAGTGTTCACCAAGTACACAGCGGTGATGGTGCATTCCGTTACTACCACAGGTCTCATGGAGTGCCAGGTGAACGTCCACCGTAGCATAATACGTCTAGAAGCTGTTTGCCGCGATAACGGCGTATCCGGAGACGCCCATCGGATATGGTCTAACAAGGGGTGGGGGGGGGGGGGGGGATCATTCGACCAGGCCATGCGCTTCCGCTGATCTACGGTCCAATTTCGATGAACATGAGCCCACTAACTGACGATCTCGTTGCGTCACGTAAGTGTTGTCTGCAGTACATACCCGTATTGAACAAGAAGCGCTCAAAGGAGTGCTTCGTAACACTTGTGCCTGCTCCAGCACTGTATTCTCCATATTCCGTGATGAGGGATGCATGATTGTCTCACGTCTTCACATATAGCCGTGCTTTCGTCGTTCTTCAACAAGTTTCCGTACATGCTCACAACAGTAGCACACAAACAGGCTACCAGCTTTGTTGTTTCCTTTACGCTAGACATAAGAATCTGCCCTTGGCCAGAGAATTTTAACGGAGTGGATTTCCCCATTTCCTGTCTGTCTCGTCACTACAATGATTCCCCATCCTACTGGGTTCCGCTCATATACACTACTGGTCATTAAAATTGCTACACCACGAAGATGACCTGCTACACACGCGAAATTTAACCGACAGGAAGAAGATGCCGTGATATGCAAATGATTAGCTTTTCAGAGCATTCACACAAGGTTGGCGCCGGTGGCGACAGCTACAACGTGCCGACATGAGGAAAGCTTCCAACCGATTTCTCATGCACAAACAGCAGTTGACCGGCGTTGCCTGGTGAAACGTTGTTGTGATGCCTCGTGTAAGGAGGAGAAATGCGTACCATCACGTTTCCGACTTTGATAAAGGTCGGATTGTAGCCTATCGCGATTGCGGTTTATCGTATCGCGACATTGCTGTTCGCGTTGGTCGATATCTAATGGCTGTTAGCAGAATATGGAATCGGTGGGTTCAAGAGGGTAATACGGAACGTCGTGCTGGATCCCAACGGCCTCGTATCACTAGCAGTCGAGATGACAGGCATCTTATCCGCATGGCTGTAACGGATCGTGCAGCCACGTCTAGATCCCTGAGTCAACAGATTGGGACGTTTGCAAGATAACAACCATCTGCACGAACAGTTCGACGACGTTTGCAGCAGCATGGACTATCAGCTCGGAGAGCATGGCTGCGGTTACCCTTGACGCTGCATCATAGACAGGAGTGCTTGCGATGGTGTACTCAACAACGAACCTGGGTGCACGAATCGCGCCGGCCGTGGTGGCCGAGCGGTTCTAGGCGCTTCAGTCCGGAACCGCGCGACTGCTACGGTCGCAGGTTCGAATCCTGCCTCGGGCATGGATGTGTGTGATGTCCTTAGGTTAGTTAGGTTAAAGTAGTTCTAAGTTCTAGGAGACTGATGACTTCAGATGTTAAGTCCCATAGTGCTCAGAGCCATTTGAACCATTTTTTTGCACGAATGGCAAATTGTCACTTTTTCGAATGAATCCAGGTTCTGTTTACAGCATCATAATGGTCGCATCCGTGTTTGCCGACATCGCGGTGAACGCACATTGCAAACGTGTATTCGTCATCGCCATACTGACGTATCACCCGGCGTGATGGTATGGGGTGCCATTGGTTCACGTCTCGGTCACCTCTTGTTCACATTGACGGCACTTTGGACAGTGGACGTTGCATTTCAGATGTGTTACGATCCGTTGCTCTACCCTTCATTGGATCTCTGCGAAACCCTACATTTGAGCAGGATAATGCACGACCGCATGTTGCAGGTTCTGTACGGCCCGTTCTAGATACAAAATATGTTCGACTGCTGCCCTGGCCAGCATGTTCTCCAGATCTCTCACCAATTGAAAACGTCTAGTCCATGGTGGCCGAGCAACTGGCGCATCATAATACGCCAGTCACTACTCTTCATGAACTGTGGTATCGTGTTGAAGCTGCATGGGCAGCTGTACCTGTACACGCCATCCAAGCTCTGTTTGACTCAATGCCCAGGCGTATCAAGGCCGTTATTACGACCAGAGATGGTTGTTCTGGGTACTGATTTATCAGGATCTACGCACCGAAATTGGGTGAAAATGTAATCATATGTCCGTTCTAGTATAATATATTTGTCCAATGAATACCCGTTTATCATCTGTATTTCTTCTTGGTGTAGCAATTTTAATGGTCAATAGTGTACTTTTCTTACCGCGTCTCGCTTTCGAACCGCCAGCATGCCCCAGTCAATCTCATGGTGATTAGTAGTCATAACGTTTTCACTGATCAGTATAACGATATAAATATTCAAATTCAACAAAATATTGTTATGTTTAGGGTTCTGTACCTCTAGTGATAAAAACTGTAACCTTGTAGGTTCACTCTGCTGTCCGACTGTCTCTCTTTCTATCTGTTCTATTTTTAAGGCACCTCTTTCTCAGGAACGGGTAGAGATATCAAGTTGAAATTC
Source organism: Schistocerca cancellata (assembly GCF_023864275.1). Classification (NCBI taxonomy): domain Eukaryota; kingdom Metazoa; phylum Arthropoda; class Insecta; order Orthoptera; family Acrididae; genus Schistocerca; species Schistocerca cancellata. The sequence goes on along the minus strand of NC_064627.1, from coordinate 183,154,926 downwards.
GCATCACGTACTGAGACGTACAGTCTCTTAGCGGTGTGAAAAATTTTATCTTCTATGAGGGATGTTCAATAAGTAATACGACACAGTTTTGCTCTGAAAGCGGGATGGTTTTATTCAGGATTCCAATATCCTATATTATTCCCAATTCTTTTGGCTACAAAGTAGTATTTTTAATCACAATCTCCGTTCAATGCGACGGGCTTATTACCACCTTACCAGACCAACATGGTATCCCTCTACTGGTCGACGTTGGAGCCGATGTCCTGCTGCATCAATATCTTCGCCATCATCCACACATTGTTTCCCGCGGGGTGCAGTCTTCAGTTCGCCAATCAGATGAAAGTCGGAAGGTGCGAGACCCGAGGTGTAGGGCGGATGAGAAAGGGCAGTCCAGTAATGTGCTTTGCTCTGTCATAGAGTAGAAGTTCGTTTGCATGTTTGTGGCGACGAACACCATGAAGTTGTTTCTCCAGTTTATTCTGAGGGTAGCACACTACACTCCAGAGTTGGTCGTTGCACCATGATGGAGGACACCAAACAGAATAACCCCTTCTGAGTCCCAGTAGATCGTCGCCATTACATTACCGGCTGAGGGTGCGCCTTTGAAGCTTTTCGCCAGCCGCTGTGGCCGAGCGGTTCTAGGCGCTTCAGTCCGGAACCATGCGGCTGCTATGGTCGCAGGTTTGAATCCTACCTCGGTCATGGACGTGTGTGTGATGTCCTTAGGTTAGTTAGATTTAAATAGTTCTACGTTCTAGGCGACTGATGACCTCAGATGTTAAGACCCATAGTGCTTAGAGCACGTGAATCATTTTTGAAGCTTTTCTTCGGAAGAAAGGTGGTGTGGCGCCACTTCATGCATTGCCGTTTTGTTTCCAGTTCCAAGTGACGAAAGCATGTTTCATAGCATGTGAGAATGTTCGTTAAACAAGTGTCACTATCATCCTCGTAACGTGCAAGGAATTCCGCACTGATGGCCCTTCGTTTCCCTTTATGATCTTCTGTTAGGTGGTAAGAAGCATAGTCGGCACACACCTCTGAGTACAAGAACTGATGGAACACAGGCGTCCAGTTGTGGAGCTATGTTTTGGGTTGTGATTACCTCGAATGAGAATGTCCGCACGTTCCAGTATTGCAGGAGTCACAGTTATATGCGGCCTCAAGGCACGCGTGAGACCGGACAGGTTTGCACGACAGCGATGCGACAGTGACAGACGCCTCGCCCAAAAACCCACCATGCTTTTTTTTTACATCGTCACGTCTCCGTACACATTTTTCAAATGCCTATGGATATCTGCAGTGCTCTGGTTTTCCCCCAAAAGAAATTCAATGCCGGCTGTGTGCTTGGAAGAACGCCCGTCCGTTGCAGACACCATTTCGAAGGCTACGTACAGCTCCGACGCCTATCGGAACTTCTTGAAACTGCTGGAGCTGAAGCTGGATTATTCCAGGATGTGGTTCAACAAATTCCGCACAGCATAAATTGGCCGAGAATATAATGTGTGGCATTACTTCTTGAATGCCCCTCGTAAGTCAATGCAGTCAAAAGATACGTCCATGTATGTCACATTTTTCGATACTGGCAAACTCACTCACCAAAACCAATGGGGTATTTCGCATTGACCTACAACCATTGGCCGGTGTGGCGGAGCGGTTCTAGGCGCTTCAGTCTGCAACCGCGCGACCGCTAAGGTCGCAGGTTCGAATCCTGCCTTGGGCATGGATGTGTGTGGTGTCCTTAGGTTAGTTAGATTTAAATAGTTCTAAGTTCTAGGCGACTGATGACCTCAGATGTTAAGACTCATAGTGCTCAGAGTCATTTGAACCATTTGCCTACAACCATTAAATTTGGCAAGAAGCAAGGTTTCACAGTACAAGTAAAGGACAAATATTCGAAAATCGTTAATTTCTAATTATGTCACACATTCATCTATGTTGTGTTCCACTTGATGTCCGTCTGTCTCTCCGTCTGTATGCTAAGACCCCTTTTTCTCAGGAATGTGTAGAGATATCAGCTTGAAATTTATGTCAAATGGTAGTTGTTCGGTATGTTGACGATGTAAAAAATTTTAGCTTCGAAGTCAATGCAATCAAAAGATACGGCCGTCTACAAAGACCCCTTTTTCTCAGGAGCGGATTGAGGTATCGAGTTGAAATTTATGTCGAATATTTCGAATAATAAGGTGTACTGTTCCTCGGAGGTTTAAATAATTTAAGCTTCTAAGTCAATGCCATCAAAACATAAGGGCATGCAACTCGCTTATTTTGATTCTCGCAAACTCACTCATTAAAACCTATGAATTAAGCGTGTCTGGAAACCGAGAGGTCGTGGAATCGAATCTCGGTTGGACCATAGACTTTTTTCTTCCTTTTAACCTATCCTTCAGCTCTCAAAGACGTGAGGAATCATCAGAAACAAGAGTGTGTTCGGGTTCCACGTTATGCTGAAGAGCCCATATTCCAAGTTGCATTAATTGGGTTGAGTTAGGCACACGCAAAGCGCCAAACTGTTGTCCAATACAGAGACTTGAATCTCGTCAATGTAATACAGGAAATTATTATTATTACTATTATTACTTTATTATTATTATTATTATTATTATTATTATTATTGTCATCTATGTTTATAATCACGTTTGTATGGAACGCTCAGAGCGCTAGTCCTACTCGGACTTCACCGTTTTTTTTTAAGTAACTTAGATTTTGATTAATTTTAAAGAACTATTTTTCGATTTCAGCCTAAAAATTTCATGGAACCTCCCTTAATAATCTTAGCAGTTTAGAAACTACCTTCCTATAAAATGAACAATACAATCTAATCTCTACAGAAGATACCGAAGACGACCATTGCTGACGTTTCCTTATCTTTGCTTTTTACAAGGCACCAAAATACTTCAGCCGTTAATAGCTATGCGCGAAAGTTTTGCTGATATGACACTGGTCAAGTCTGCTTTCATTCGAACCTTACTTCGAAACAGAATTTCAGTGAAAGTATGTCGGGAATGCAAAGGACTTGGAGAAGCAGTTTAACCGAATGGATGGTCATTTTGAAAAGATGAGACCACTACTTACTGAAAATTTTCCCACTATGAACGCTGGGTCATCTCATTCTCCTTTCTCGATCGGAACGTGACTTTATTTTATTGCACATGGCTGTTTTATCTTTAGTTCCAGTGCTGCCTCTCTGGTGGCAACGAGTGGCGCAGTCACGTGACTCAGTGTAGAAACGCTATGGCCGGTGCGCTATGTCTCAGGGCTTGGCTTGCCTCGCGGCAGCTCACCGTCTCATGTTTCTTTGCAAACTGCCGTGATGCGGAGTCGAACTTCGAACCCCGTACAGCAATTCAGATGGCAGCCCAAGTGACACAGCCCCACGGTGGTACTGCTGTGATGATTTCAGGACAAAAGTGCTTAGGTATTTATTTGCTCACTGCCTGCACTAGCTAGGCCTCTGCTTTGCATCACAGCACGTATATCTACATCTACATCTATACTCTGCATGGCAGAGGGTACGTCCCACTGTACCAGTTATTAGGGTTTCTTACTGTTCCATTCACGTATGGAGCGCAAGAAGCATTACTGAAAAAAAATTTGTGGTAAGGTCTTATGGGACCAAACTGCTGAGGTCATCGGTCCCTACGCCTACACACTACTTAATCTAACTTAAACTAACTTACCCTACGGACAACACACACACACACACACACACACACACACACACACACACGTACCCGAGGGAGGACTCGAACCTCCGACGGGGGGAGCCGCACGGACCGTGACAAGGTGCCTCAGAGCACACAGCTACCCTGTGCGGCTGAAGAATGATTGTTTCAATGCCTCTGTGCGTGCAGTAATTATTCTAATCTTATTCTCGCGATCCCTCAGTGAGCGATAGGTAGGGGATTGTAGTGTATTCCTAGAATCATCATTCCAAACTGGTTCTTGAAACTTTGTTAACGGACTTTGTCAGGACAGTTTACGCCCGTCTTCCTCCAATATCTCTGTGACACTCTCCTACGGATTAAACAAACCTGTGAACGTTTGTGCTGCCCTTCTCTGTATACTTACAGTGTCCCCTGTTAGTCCCATCTGGTATGGTTCCCACACACTTGAGCAATATTCTAGGATGGGTCGCGCGAGTAATTTGTAAGCAATCTCCTTTGTAGAATGATTGCACTTCCCCAGTATTCCACCAACAAAACGAAGTCTACCACCTCCTTTAACTACAACTGAGCCTGTGTGATCATTCCATTTCATATTCCTACAGATTGTTACACCCAGTTAATTGTATGAGTTGATCAGTCTTAACAGCGGCTCACTGATATTGTAGTCATAAGATACTATGTTTGTTTCGTTTCCTGAAGTGCACAATTTTACATTTATGAACATTGCTAATCTTTGCACCACTTTGAAATCTTATCAAGATCAAACAGAATTCTCTCAGACACTACTTCATTATAGATAACTGCATCATTTGCATGAAGCCTGATGTTACTATTAATATTGTCTGCAAGGTCATTAATATACTACATGAACAGGAAGGGTCCCAACACTCTTTCCTGGGGTACAATCGAAGTTACTTCTACATGTGACGATGATTATCCATCCAAGATAACATGCTGTGTCCTCCCAATCACAAATTTCACTTGATACATGATATGATTGAACTGTTGACAATAAGCGTAGCTGTGGTACTGAGTCCAATGCTTTTCGGAAATCAAGAATACTGCCTGTACCTTTTTACGTTGATCCAAAGATTGCAGGATATTATGTGAGAAAAGTACAATTGGATTTCGGAATCCATGCTGGTTGGCATTGAGGGGATCTTTCTGCTTAAGATACCTCTTTACGTTTGAGCTCAGAATTTGTTCTAAGATACTACAACAGATCGATCGTAAGTTTTGTGGATCGTTTCCACTATCCTTCTTGCAGACAGGTGTGACCTGAGATTTTTTCCAAGAACTGGGCACAGTTTTTTGTTTACAGGAACTACGACATACACTCCTGGAAATTGAAATAAGAACACCGTGAATTCATTGTCCCAGGAAGGGGAAACTTTATTGACACATTCCTGGGGTCAGATACATCACATGATCACACTGACAGAACCACAGGCACATAGACACAGGCAACAGAGCATGCACAATGTCGGCACTAGTACAGTGTATATCCACCTTTCGCAGCAATGCAGGCTGCTATTCTCCCATGGAGACGATCGTAGAGATGCTGGATGTAGTCCTGTGGAACGGCTTGCCATGCCGTTTCCACCTGGCGCCTCAGTTGGACCAGCGTTCGTGCTGGACGTGCAGACCGCGTGAGATGACGCTTCATCCAGTCCCAAACATGCTCAATGGGGGACAGATCCGGAGATCTTGCTGGCCAGGGTAGTTGACTTACACCTTCTAGAGCACGTTGGGTGGCACGGGATACATGCGGACGTGCATTGTCCTGTTGGAACAGCAAGTTCCCTTGCCGGTCTAGGAATGGTAGAACGATGGGTTCGATGACGGTTTGGATGTACCGTGCACTATTCAGTATCCCCTCGACGATCACCAGTGGTGTACGGCCAGTGTAGGAGATCGCTCCCCACACCATGATGCCGGGTGTTGGCCCTGTGTGCCTCGGTCGTATGCAGTCCTGATTGTGGCGCTCACCTGCACGGCGCCAAACACGCATACGACCATCATTGGCACCAAGGCAGAAGCGACTCTCATCGCTGAAGACGACACGTCTCCATTCGTCCCTCCATTCACGCCTGTCGCGACACCACTGGAGGCGGGCTGCACGATGTTGGGGCGTGAGCGGAAGACGGCTTAACGGTGTGCGGGACCGTAGCCCAGCTTCATGGAGACGGTTGCGAATGGTCCTCGCCGATACCCCAGGAGCAACAGTGTCCCTAATTTGGTGGGAAGTGGCGGTGCGGTCCCCTACGGCACTGCGTAGGATCCTACGGTCTTGGCGTGCATCCGTGCGTCGCTGCGGTCCGGTCCCAGCTCGACGGGCACGTGCACCTTCCGCCGACCACTGGCGACAACATCGATGTATTGTGGAGACCTCACGCCCCACGTGTTGAGCAATTCGGCGGTACGTCCACCCGGCCTCCCGCATGCCCACTATACGCCCTCGCTCAAAGTCCGTCAACTGCACATACGGTTCACGTCCACGCTGTCGCGGCATGCTACCAGTGTTAAAGACTGCGATCGAGCTCCGTATGCCACGGCAAACTGGCTGACACTGACGGCGGCGGTGCACAAATGCTGCGCAGCTAGCGCCATTCGACGGCCAACACCGCGGTTCCTGGTGTGTCCGCTGTGCCGTGCGTGTGATCATTGCTTGTACAGCCCTCTCGCAGTGTCCGGAGCAAGTATGGTGGGTCTGACACACCGGTGTCAATGTGTTCTTTTTTCCATTTCCAGGAGTGTAGTTAGATGAGGGGCCACCTCATCTGCAAACTCAGTATAAAATCTGACAAGGATTCCGTCGGGCCCTGGAGCTTTGTTCGGTTTTAATGATTTCAGCTATTTCTCAACACCACGCACACTAATACTTATTTCTTTCGTCCTATCAGTGACGCGAGAATTAAATCTAGACAATTCTCCTGGGTCTTCCTTTAATGGAACATCTGAAAACAGAGTTAAGCAGTTCAGCTTTTGCTTTGCTGCCTTCAGTTCTATTTCCCGTCTCATTGTCTCATTCTCTAGGTACTGGACACTAACTTTGGCGCCAGTAACAGCCTTCACGTACGACCAGAATTTCTTTGGGTTTTGTAAAAGATCATTTGACAGTATTCTGCTATGGTAATCAGTGAAGACATCACATATTACTCTCTCGACGGCGAAAAGCTTTTCATTCATCATCTCTCTATCTGTAGCCCTACACTTTGTTTTACATCTATCATGCAGTAGTCTCAGTTACTTTAGGAGTTTCTTTGCAGTGACTGTATACCATGGAGTTTCTCTCCCATTATCGACTACTCTACTGCGTACATATCTATTCAGTGTGTGCTAAAATGTTCATTTAAATTCAATCCGCAGTTCCTCAACATGCTGCGGCCCTGTGCTGGAAGTTTCAAGCTCCTCATTGAGATAAGACACTACTGACTTTTTATCTAGTTTACTGAACATATACATCTTGCTGATTGGTTTAGTTGTCCTTTATAATTTGGTATTCATTGTTGCCGCAACCGCGTCACTGTACTGTTACCAGTATCGGTGTGAACATCCTCAAAGAGATCAGGCCTGTTTATTGCTATTAGATCCAACGTGTTTCCATCATGAGTGGGATTCCATCCTCAAAGAGATCAGGCCTGTTTATTGCTATTAGATCCAACGTGTTTCCATCATGAGTGGGATTCCTAACTACCTGTGCGTGGTAGTTTTCAGCGAAGGGATTTAATAGTGCTTCACAGAATGTCTTATCACGCCAACCACTGACCAAACTGTAATTTTCCCAATTGACGGTTGGATGATTAAGGTCTCCACCGATGATTACATTATGATTGGGGAACTTATGTACAACTGAACTGAGGTTTCCTCTGAACACTTCCACGGTCGCTGGTGTGGAAAGGCTTCCGGCTTCTTCCGCTTAGGTGCTGTTAGGTCAACTATTTCCCCACCTCACATCCCCCCCTCCGGGTCGGCTTTCCTTGCAACGTGTAATGGCTGTACTGGATTTTGTAAGGCGCTAGCCTGTCGCTAACTCTGCTGTAATCTGCTTCCTGTTTTACACATTGCTGACCGAATATGGCCTGTGCGCTGCATACCAGATGACTTTCGCGTAGCAAAATAACTCATGATGGTCGAAGTAGAGACGATACAAAATGTGGACTGGCTATTGCAGGAAAAGCATTTCCGAAAAAGAGAAAAAAATGGTTCAAATGGCTCTGAGCACTATGGGACTTAACTTCCATGGTCATCAGTCCCCTAGAACTCAGAACTACTTAAACCTAACTAACCTAAGGACAGCACACAACACCCAGCCATCACGAGGCAGAGAAAATCCCAGACCCCTCCGGGAATCGAACCCGGGAACCCGGGCGTGGGAAGCGAAAACGCTACCGCACGACCACGAGATGCGGGCGAAAAAGAGAAATTACCTGTTGAGTAATATCGCTTTGTTTGGGTTGCATTCGGACGTCTCTGTCCCTACAAACAACAAAAGTTAGACACATGGTAAATGGAATGTTTTATTCGAATTAGTCTACACTGCCACCTCCTAAATGGATATTTCTCCTGAAACAACATGTGTAATTGGAGAAGCCACAAGCTGGACGATGATATGAGCCATGCTCCACCAGATGGGACGTCCAGTGCGCTATCTTCTTCATGACTTTTCGAGAGAGGAAGGGGGAAGGGAGACACTTTGCTCTGGGAAAAAAAAGAAAAAATACGAAGTCCGTCCAACGTGTAATCCTTTCATAACTTGCTAGCGCACGTACGTCGACGGAAATTGTGTTAGCAAGTAATCTTCGAACGTGTAGAGACTTGGACACTGTGTCGGCAGGGAATATTGTGTGAGGGGGTATTAACGGGATCTTTGTTTCGAGGAAACAGCGCCGTGCGCTCCTGAATGCCCGAGCTAAATGGCGGGGGACTTGCTGGGCCGGGGAAATTTTAATGGAAACTTGGAGTGAGCAGCCTCGAAATGTCCGCTCCTGAAGTCTGACAAAGAGTCGCCACGGCAAGTATCGGAAAGCCGCGGACACGCCGGAAAGTCGAGGCGGACTTCATTATAGATTTAGCTCAGAATAAGGCACAGCTGCTGGGTGTTGAGGAACCGGCAGAGTCCAACAGCGGTCCTGCAGTGTACCGCAGTTACATAATGTATTCGACGCCAGCTTTCATTCTTTCACACGCGTCACGGCTGGTTTCGCTGGCGCTTGTCGAACAGTACATGCTGTGATCCGTCTTCTTTGTCATCAGTCTTCTGACTTGTTTGATGCTCATTCTCTTCATCTCAGAAGAGCGCTTGCACATAACGTACTTAATTATTTGTTCCGTACCTGTCTCCCCCTACAGTTTTTGCGCTCTACGCTCTCACTACTACCACATGCGGTACGGTCGCCTTCCGGTCGGCCGCACATTAAAACACGTTCGTCGCGTCACGCCGCTATGTTTCCTACCACCGCCACCCGCTGGCACGAACGCCTGCGCCCCTGCCAATGGTATGCAAGCATCCCCTTTCCGGAGCTCCAGCGACGGGTCTACCTCAGTTCAAACGAGCCCATTTTTTGTGTTTGCACATTCCATAACATTTACAGACTCTCATAGCGGTCAGGGCTCGTCATCTACGGGAACGTCATAGTATTGAAAACTGACTGAATTGTAAACCTTTTCATGTATATACATTTCAACAGACAAATCTACTATTAGAAATCGACGCTGCAATACAGCACAAAAATTACATCTAAATCTACATCCATACTCCGCAAGCCACATGATGGTGTGTGGCGGAGGGTACTATGAATACCTCTATCGGTTCTCCCTTCTATTCCAGTCTCGTATTGTTCGTGGAAAGAACGATGCCTCTGTGTGGACTCTAATTTCTCTGATTTTATCCTCATGGTCTCTTCGCGGGATATACGTAGGAGGGAGCAATATACTGCTTGACTTCTCGGTGAAGGTATGTTCTCGAAACAACAACAGAAGCCCGTACCGAGCTACTAAGGTCTCTCCTGCAGAGTCTTCCACTGGAGTTTATCTATCATCTCCGTAAGGCTTTCGCGAGTGCTAAATGATCCTGTAACGAAGCGCGCTGCTCTCCGTTGGATCTTCTCTATCACTTCTATCAACCCTATCTAGTACGGATTCCACACCGGTGAGCAGTGTTCAAGCAGTGGGCGAACAAGTATACAGTTACCTACTTCCTTTCTTCTCGGATTGCATTTCCTTAGGATTCTTCCAATGAATCTCGGTCTGGCATCTGCTTTACCGACGATCAAGTTTATATGATCATTCCATTTTAAATCACTCCTAATGCCTACTCCCAGATAATTTATGGAATTAACAGCTTCCAGTTGCTGACCTGATATATTGTAGCTAAATGATTAAGGATCTTTCTTTCTATGTATTCGCAGCACATTACACTTGTCCACATTGAGATTCAATTTCAATTCCCTGCACCATGCGTCAATTCGTTGCAGATCCTCCTGCATTTCAGTACAATTTTGCCGGCCGGAGTGGCCGTCCGGTTCTAGGCGCTACAGTCTGGAACCGGGCGACCGCTACGGTCGCAGGTTCAAATCCTGCCTCGGGCATGGATGTGTGTGATGTCCTTAGGTTAGTTAGGTTTAAGTAGTTCTAAGTTCTAGGCGACTGATGACCTCAGAAGTTAAGTCGCATAGTGCTCAGAGCCATTTGAACCATTTCAGTACAATTTTCCATTGTTTCAACGTATTACTTTTACTCTTTGATATTAGCTGTAGCAAAAAATAATTTCTGAATTCTCTGTCCACGAACGGCATAGGCGTGCAAAGGAAGTTACAACACCACAGACCTTATTCCACGATGTCTTATCACATGCGCAACCACACACTTCTTCTTTCTCTGTCCGCCGCTCGTGGTCTCGCGGTAGCGTTCTCGCTTCCCGAGCACGGGGTCCCGGGTTCGATTCCCGGCGGGGTCAGGGATTTTCACCTGCCTCGAGATGACTGGGTGTTTGTGTTGTCCTCATCATTTCATCATCATCCAGGAAAGTGGCGAAATTGGACTGAGCAAAGATTGGGTAATTGTACGGGCGCTGATAACCACGCAGTTGAGCGCCCCACAAACCAAACATCATCATCATCATCATCTTCTTTCTCTAATCTGCGATTTCTACACATCTCTTCTCTCGCAGATTCTATGCCGAAACTCCCTCCACCCTGACCATTCTCTTTCACATTCTCTCTCTTTCTGTCTCTCTCTCCCTCCCTCTCTCTCTCTCTCTCTCTCTCTCTCTCTCTCTCTCTCTCTCTCTCTTTCGGAACTACTTTCGGGGAAGACATATTCAGTACGGAAAAGGGGATATGGTAAATGCTAAAGCACACAGCGTGTTTCAGCTTGAGACAGCCCATCCTAAAAAATCCACAATGAATAAATATATCGAGGTGCGGTTTTCGCTTACTTATAGCGGAGAATATGGCGAATTTCCTGGCGTTAGCATATAATTTTCTTCTTTTATAGTCGCCGAGTTAGACAATGAGTTCCTTTTCTTTCCAATCCTACTATGTACTTTTTCTGTGGCATTTCAAAGAAACTTCTAAAAACTTAAATGATACATGTATGGGACTTGATGAAATAGTATCAAGGTAACAGCGCCAAAAACCACTGTCCCACCTTCGGGAGAAGTGGTTCCACAAACATCTGCACTGTTATACCACATGTACGCAAACACGTAACTCAGGTACAGTTCGTGTGCTTATTATCACGGCTGTCATATCAAGTGCTTAAAATATTGACTTTTAGCATCGCTACACGGTATATAGTGATTCTGGAGAAAATATACTGCACACTGAATTACATCTGGAGTTAAGGGCATCACAGCCCTGTGTTATAAGGTACTTCATACCTTAGGGAGTCATCGGTGTTCCCTAATAGATCTCTCTTTTTAATTTTAGCCACAAATCAAATGATTGGAATGTCAAGTTTGGTGAATGTGCAGACCGTTTTACAATTCTGAACGACCGCTCCAACGCTTTCCATATGTTTTCCTGTGAGGGTTTGTCATTAAATGTGCGGAATGGAAGGGACACACGTCATGTTAGTACCACACCGATTAATTTATGGCCAGTAGGGAGCGAAAGCCTATTTACAATTTGTACAGAAACCAGATGGCAGTTATAAGAGTCGATGGACATGTAAGGGAAGCAGTGGTTGGGAAGGGAGTAAGATAGGGTTGTAGCCTCTCCCCGATGTTATTCAATCTGTATACTGAGCAAGCAGTAAAGGAAACAAAAGAAAAGTTCGGAGTAGGTATTAAAATCCATGAAGAAGAAATAAAAGCTTTGAGGTTCGCCGATGACATTGTAATTCTGTCAGAGACAGCAAAGGACTTGGAAGAGCAGTTGAATGGAATGGACAGTGTCTTGAGAGGAGTATATACGATGAACATCAACAAAAGCAAAACGAGGATAATGGAATGTAGTCGAATTAAGTCGGGTGATGCTGAGGGGAATTAGATTAGGAAATGAGACACTTAAAGTAGTAAAGGAGTTTTGCTATTTGGGGAGCAAAATAACTGATGATGGTCGAAGTAGAGAGGATATAAAATGTAGGAAAGCGTTTCTGAAGAAGAGAAATTTGTTAACATCGAGTATAGATTTAAGTGTCAGGAAGTCTTTTCTGAAACTATTTGTATGGAGTGTAGCCATGTATGGAAGTGAAACATAGACGATAAATAGTTTGGACAAGAAGAGAATAGAAGCTTTCGAAATGTGGTGCTACAGAAGAATGCTGAAGGTTAGATGGGTAGATCACATAACTAATGAGGAAGTATTGAATAGGATTGGGGAGAAGAGAAGTTTGTGGCACAACTTGACCAGAATAAGGGATCGGTTGGTAGGACATGTTCTGAGGCATCAAGGGATCACCAATTTAGTATTGGAGGGCAGCGTGGAGTGTAAAAATCGTAGAGGGAGACCAAGAGATGAATACACTAAGCAGATTCAGAAGGATGTAGGTTGCAGTAGGTACTGGGAAATGAAGAAGCTGGCACAGGATAGAGTAGCATGGAGAGCTGCATCAAACCAGTCTCAGGACTGAAGACCACAACAACAACAGGATGTTTTTTCAATATCCGCGGCGGCAATATACCTTTGGCACTCGAGATACTTTCCTGTATTTAGAGTCCCATCAATAAAACAGGGACCACTGACAACCACACGGCTGCTCTAATAGTTGGGCGACATTCGCCATATACTATATTCACTTTTTCGATTGTGAATCTCTCAATAGCTTTACGAGCAAGTTATCTGATTGCTACAACAGCAGAACGCAGAATTACGGGCTTCGAGCGCAAAAGTGAACAGTAGATCCACAGTATAGTTAGGTGTTTGGTTGCATTTAGTATAATGAGACAGTGGTCTTTGGAATCTCTTCTCCTGAGAGCGCGACAGTGGTTTGAGGTACTGTTATCTTGGTACTACTTGATCAAGTGCGATACATGCTATGTCGTTGAAGTTCTCTTAGAATCTTCTTTCAAATGCCACAAAAAAGTATGTTGTCCCATTACAAAAAGCAAACAAAATTAGTGTCGTAATCTGGCGACTATAAACGACAAAAATTACTTGCGAACGACATGACATTCGTCATGTTGTCTGTTATAAACTGGCGAAAACTGCACTTTAGTATACTTATTTATTCTGGATTTATTTGGGGCGACGTGTATTAGCTGCCTCGCGCTGTATAAACATGTTAACAGTTTACTTTATAATAATAAAGCAAACACCAGAAACCGGGTATCAAGAATAAAGAATCAATAAATCTGAGTAGCAGCGGTAAAATACTTGGGAGTAAATGTCACTCAAAACCGTCGTACAAACTTCATAGCTAGAACTAATGAAACAAACAAAAGGAATAGCAAAATTAGTACTTGCTGTTTCAGTAGTGAACTAAATACAAGACTGACAGACAGGCTTTATTCATCTACTGTCCGTGCAGCAATTACATATGGTAGCAGTTCATGAAGAACTATAAGTGGCTACAAATGAAGGAACGTGGAAGTAAAATAAAACAAATTCCTACGGTGCATAGCGAATGCTCCAGTTTCGACCAGAAATGTATACGTCCTAAAGAAAGATTATACAGTGTCACAGAGTTGCGGGAGTGCCGGAGAGACTCACGGGGATGTTCAAAGAACTGCAGTGGCAGATTCTTGAAATACCTCGGAAAGCCTCCTTAAGAAGTTTCAAGAACCGATGACCGATGACTCAATGAAAGTTCTGGAACACCCTACTTAACACTTCTATGGGAATCGTGAGGACATCAGACTAATTATAGCACGCAGAGAGGACTTAAACAATCATTCTTCCCGTGCTCCAAACGTGAATGGAACGGGAAAAAAACCATAATATCTTACCTCTGCATCTACATATCTACGCTGCACTTCACATTAAGTGCCTGGCAGATGGTTCACACTATTTTTCTATCTTTCCACTCTCGAACAGTGCGCAGGGATAACGAAGCGTTAAATCTTCCCGTGCTAGCTCTGATTTCTCTTATTTTATTACTATGATCATTTCTCCCTGTGTAGGTGGACGTCAACAAAATATTTTCACATTTGGAGGTTTTCTGAAAAGAACTTGCCTTAAGAAAGAAAGCCATTGTTTTTATGACTGCCAACCCAACTACTGTATCGTATCCGTTAATGTCTCTCCACCGTTTCGCGATAATACGAAACTGGCTTCCCTGCTCTGAATTTTTTCAGTGTCTTCCGTCAGTTCTATCTGGTAACAATCCCATTCTCTCTCTCTCTCTGTCCGAAGAGGCCTCGGAATGCTCATCATTACCGACCGAACGCCGTGTCATCCCTAGCCGAGAGGCACCACTGTATGGGGATATGGACGGGCAAGTGGTCAGCCCATTGCTATCCCGGCTGTTGTCAGTTGTCATGATCGGAGCCGCTACTTCCTAAACAAATAGCTCCTCAGTTGGCCTGGGTGTATCCCACTTACCAACAGCACCTGGCAAAACTCGAAGGTCACCAATCCAAGTGCTAGCTCGACAGCGCTTAACTTCGGCGATCTGACGGGAACTGGTGTTTTCATTGCACGAACGCCGTTGGCAGGGATCTCATATCGCACAGCAGTACTGCTGCAGATGACAGCAGTCTCTTTAGTGGACCTGTTCCATCTTCCAAGTGTTCCACCAATAAAACGCAGTCTTTCGTTTGTCTTCCTCACGACAATATATATATGATCGTTCCAATTCAAGTTGTTCACAATTGTTGTCCATATGTATTTACTTGAATTGACAGAATTTAGCTTTGTGTGATTGATATTGCAACCGAAATTTAAAGGACTCCATTTCGTACTCATGTGGATGACTGTACGCTTTTCATAATGCACGGTCAATTGTCAATTTTCGCACCATACATACACTCCTGGAAATTGAAATAAGAACACCGTGAATTCATTGTCCCAGGGAGGGGAAACTTTATTGACACATTCCTGGGGTCAGATACATCACATGATCACACTGACAGAACCACAGGCACATAGACACAGGCAACAGAGCATGCACAATGTCGGCACTAGTACAGTGTATATCCACCTTTCGCAGCAATGCACGCTGCTATTCTCCCATGGAGACGATCGTAGAGATGCTGCTGGATGTAGTCCTGTGGAACGGCTTGCCATGCCATTTCCACCTGGCGCCTCAGTTGGACCAGCGTTCGTGCTGGACGTGCAGACCGCGTGAGACGACGCTTCATCCAGTCCCAAACATGCTCAATGGGGGACAGATCCGGAGATCTTGCTGACCAGGGTAGTTGACTTACACCTTCTAGAGCACGTTGGGTGGCACGGGATACATGCGGACGTGCATTGTCCTGTTGGAACAGCAAGTTCCCTCGCCGGTCTAGGAATGGTAGAACGATGGGTTCGATGACGGTTTGGATGTACCGTGCACTATTCAGTGTCCCCTCGACGATCACCAGTGGTGTACGGCCAGTGTAGGAGATCGCTCCCCACACCATGATACCGGGTGTTGGCCCTGTGTGCCTCGGTCGTATGCAGTCCTGACTGTGGCGCTCACCTGCACGGCGCCAAACACGCATACGACCATCATTGGCACCAAGGCAGAAGCGACTCTCATCGCTGAAGACGACACGTCTCCATTCGTCCCTCCATTCACGCCTGTCGCGACACCACTGGAGGCGGGCTGCACGATGTTGGGGCGTGAGCGGAAGACGGCCTAACGGTGTGCGGGACCGTAGCCCAGCTTCATGGAGACGGTTGCGAATGGTCCTCGCCGATACCCCAGGAACTACAGTGTCCCTAATTTGCTGGGAAGTGGCGGTGCGGTCCCCTACGGCACTGCGTAGGATCCTACGGTCTTGGCGTGCATCCGTGCGTCGCTGCGGTCCGGTCCCAGGTCGACGGGCACGTGCACCTTCCGCCGACCACTGGCGACAACATCGATGTACTGTGGAGACCTCACGCCCCACGTGTTGAGCAATTCGGCGGTACGTCCACCCGGCCTCCCGCATGCCCACTATACGCCCTCGCGCAAAGTCCGTCAACTGCACATACGGTTCACGTCCACGCTGTCGCGGCATGCTACCAGTGTTAAAGACTGCGATGGAGCTCCGTATGCCACGGCAAACTGGCTGACACTGACGGCGGCGGTGCACAAATGCTGCGCAGCTAGCGCCATTCGACGGCCAACACCGCGGTTCCTGGTGTGTCCGCTGTGCCGTGCGTGTGATCATTGCTTGTACAGCCCTCTCGCAGTGTCCGGAGCAAGTATGGTGGGTCTGACACACCGGTGTCAATGTGTTCTTTTTTCCATTTCCAGGAGTGTATATTTTGTGAAAATCATTTAGAGATTGGTACAATGGGACGCACTCTCTTCCATGAACTTCACAGTGGTGTACGGAGCCCGGATGTAGATGTAAAGTAGAGGAAAAGTCAAAAAAGTCTTAGAAGAATGTAGACACTATACACGTGCACTGGATATAAGAACATCTCTAGAAAAAGACTGGCATAAATAGGTACTACGGTCCTTAATAGAAAGTACATCGATATCACTTCATGACCTATGCATGAAAGTAATTGTAATTTTTTCATTCGAGAGACCCCGTTTCCGGTTGGTGGTAGTGAACCCAGGTTTCGTCCCTAGTAACGATTCTTCCAAGGAAGCCATCACCTTCTTGTTCAAAGCGCCGAAGAAGAAGTGTACGGATTCACCAGACAATGCTGTCCCAGGCAGGCACGGATCCCGACCGTTGCCCTACTATAGTGGCTGGAGAGACCAACTGGTTACATAGAGCAACTAAGTACCTTAGTAACACGGTGGCGCCGGCCGGTGTGGCCGTGCGGTACTAGGCGCTTCAGTCTGGAACCGCGTGACCGCTGCAGTCGCAGGTTCTAATCCTGCCTCGGGCACGGATGTGTGTGATGTCCTTAGGTTAGTTAGATTTAAGTAGTTCTACGTTCTAGGGGACTGATGACCACAGATGTTAAGTCCCGTAGTGCTCAGAGCAAATACGGTGGCAGGAACAGTCGAAGGGACAAGGGATTATCGACATTGGACAGTGGATGAATGGAAACGTGTCGGCCAGTCGTAAAAATCACCTTTCTTTTTAGAACATGTGGATGGTCGTTACCCGATACGGTGTTATCAGGCAAACGGCTGCTCAAATCATGCACTGTACAATGGATGCAGGCCAGACGGGGCAGTATGATGCGATGGGGAACATTCGCCTGGGTTTCTGTGGGACGAGTGGTAGTAATCGAAGACACCATGAGGGAAGTGAAATACGTGAATATTACTCTATAGCACTACATGCCTTCACGCTCAATGTCTTCCCCGACGTTAGCACTTAGCAAGGCCAGCATCACGGTGCAGAGGATTGAGGAGCATGATGGTGAACTCATGTTGGATGCCTTAATTATCAAGGTCACCTAATCTGAAGCCTCTGTATGTCCATCTTTTCACATATGGTCACGGGACTCGGCTGTCAAGTAAAGAATGTCAAAACAAACACCATTCAGCCGTCTAATTTCCAAACTGTTGTAAGAGGTCCACAATTAAGGAATTTGTTGCTAGCGCACTCGAGAAGATGTAATTTCGATGGATTGCTCAAGCGCTGGTTGCGATATGTAAGCTGTAAGAGAATCTCAGACCAGAGAGCAATGTTGTATGCAGTAGGAACTGTGTAGCAGTTGTATTAGTAGTAGCTAGCAGTCTGGTGTGTCGTGTTGGCAGGGCCGGTCGTGGGGAGCGATGGCGGAGCCTGAGCGATATAATATAAGGTAAAAGCAGCCTCGCGCATATGTACTATTGTTATGTCAAGCCCCATGTAAATGTTTCTAAAAAACTCTTAATAATAATCTTTCGTATAAGAAATTAACTTTTGATAATCATTCATCTCAATTTAAAGAACTTACTCATTTCTCCTATCCATGATCATCCCGATTATTGAAAAGAAAAATCAGTTCTTTCTTTTTATATATGACAAATCTATCGGCCAGCATTGCACAGGGCTGTGCCAGAAAAAATTCTTATAGGAGCAGATATATACGCGTTACCCGGCGACCTTATTGAGGTAAGAATTTTCAATTTTTTCAGAATGATCTTTCAGGACCATGACGCAACGCTGCTGACGTCTAAAATTCACCAGTTGAAATTCACAGTCATTACTGAAAGGTTATAAGTGAGCGACAATTTTATTGAGAAGTTAGTCTCATTGTATTATTGGTAGGTTACGAAATTTTACTGTTGGGAGATTACACTGAATGTGAATGATATAATTATACAGGGTGATTCAAAAAGAATACCACAACTTTAAAAATGTGTATTTAATGAAAGAAACATAATATAACCTTCTGTTATACATCATTACAAAGAGTATTTAAAAAGGTTTTTTTTCACTCAAAAACAAGTTCAGAGATGTTCAATATGGCGCCCTCCGGACACTCGAGCAATATCAACCCGATACTCCAACTCGTTCCACACTCTCTGTAGCATATCAGGCGTAACAGTTTGGATAGCTGCTGTTATTTCTCGTTTCAAATCAGCAATGGTGGCTGGGAGAGGTGGCCGAAACACCATATCCTTAACATACCCCCATAAGAAAAAATCGCAGGGGGTAAGATCAGGGCTTCTGCCGTACTCAATAACACAAAAAGCTTTCAGTTGAGCGGTCGCCATCTTAGCATCAACTGACGCTGACGCCTAGTCAACAGCGCCTCAAGCGAACAAATGTACAACTAAATGAAACTTTATAGCTCCCTTAATTCGCCGACAGATAGTGCTTATCTCTGCCTTTTGTCGTTGCAGAGTTTTAAATTCCTAAAGTTGTGGTATTCTTTTTGAATCACCCTGTATTTTTTACTGTTAGGAAGTTTTTTTTATCTGTTGCGAGGTTACACTAAACGTGAATGCTATATACATGATCATTTTTTCTGTTGGGAGGTTACACTGTTATTTTATTGGCCTACCAGTTTCAGCGATATATTACGTCATTTGCAGGCCTCCTGGCTGACGTGTAGGAAGATTCCAACCTCGGTTCCGGTGAAAACAGGGGCCAGCTTTCAAAGGCTGCTATCTGTAGATTTCTGCTTGATACAGCGACGACTACAAACATCATCTGCCGACTGTTTAGATACCAGTCATTGAATGCTGGCTCCTGTTTTGACCGGAACCGAGGTTGGAATCTTCCTTCATGTCGGTCAGGGAGCCTGAAGATGGTGTGATATATAGCGGAAACTGGTAGCCCAACAAAATAACAGTTTGAAATTAGACGGTAGAAAGGTGTTTGATTTGACATTCTGATCTGAAGCCAGTGGAACAAATCTGAGACGCTATCGGCGGCCAGCTCTGCACCCATAAACCACCCGACCGAAATCTCGAGGACTTGGGTGACCTGTACGGAGATATCTGGCACCACACAGGGTAAGGTCGGCTAGGAGTACGCGCCTTGTAGGAGTTTCTACACTCACACACTGACCGACAGCGAAAAACTAGATTCGGTTGTTTCTTGTACAGCAACGCTGCCAATATAGTCTTGAACAGCTCCACCAGATTTTTTGGTTATAGCGGGTAAATATATGTTTTTGTCCCAAATTACATAATCTCTAAGTTGCATATAGTAAGCAATAATCACTTTGTAGATATACACTACAAAATAAAAATATTTCCCAGAGAGTCACCGTTCTGTGATGAACAAACCAGGGCACGATGAACAGCGGAGCCCGCATATCGTGGTCGTGCGGTAGCGTTCTCGCTTCCCACGCCCGGGTTCCCGGGTTCGTTTCCCGGCGGGGTCAGGGATTTTCTCTGCCTCGTGATGGCTGGGTGTTGTGTGCTGTCCTTAGGTTAGTTAGGTTTAAGTAGTTCTAAGTTCTAGGGGACTGATGACCATAGATGTTAAGTCCCATAGTGCTCAGAGCCATTTGATGAACAGCGGAACCAAGTAGTGACTGCCATTTCGGATGTTTTTCCAAACTACGTGGCGCTTCAGTTAAGAGTACGCTGTAATTTAGCGGGAAATACTACGCTCGTACTCTTAATCCCCCCCCCCCTCTTTGTTTCTAACGGTTACTAATCCAGAAAGAGCAGACAGATGTGAGTAATTTGTTTCCAGCTACATATTCTTGAGTAGCCGCAATCGACAATCTGGATGTCTTCACAGGGGAGGACTTTGTTCCATCCGAAATTACTGAGAGATGCGAAATTCTAACAACTGAAGAAGGCAAAGGAGTCCAACAGGATCCCACGGACAAGTGCTGCTCCTCAGTGAAAGACATTTTGTCTGTGTAGTCACCAGGAAAAAACAAAGAATGTGACACAAATGAAGTTTATAGTGCTGATATATCAATAGGTGTAGGCCTCTCCAGTATTTATCCACTTCTAAAATATGATCGACCCACGACAAAAAAGAAAATGGCAAAAAATCCGAGATTTTGTCTGGTTCTACGTACAAAATTGCATTGTTAGAAAAACAAGCTAATACAGACAAAACCAAGCAGAGACAAAATATCATTATCGAACAACGCACAATTCCTATGGCTAATCTGGACTTAACTGCGTCATCTTCTTCAGGAACAACCACATACAAATCAAAGGAGAGATCTGAGATTCTGAATTGCCCCAGGTCTGAAGTCAACAAGAAACCTGTGATGGAAGATTGGATTATATGTGATAATTGCACCCAATGATGGCATGAAAAATGCACAGTTTACGAAAGACATGGAGAATTTGCCTGTGAATTATTTTAGTGCGTTCCCTTTGACTACATATCGTGTACTCTTACCAAATGATGCGTCTAAGAGTACGAACAAGCAATATCTTACATACCTTGACATTTAAGGTTTGTGTGAAAAGTTAGCTACAATTTGTTACCAGAAACGCTTGTTTTAATCTTATCATGTACTAGATATGAGCGGTGAAATACTAAGCGCCTACACGTTCCCAACTTACCGCTACCCCAGAAATCTTTAAAGGACTTGTTGTCAAATCCATGCAAAGCAACATTTTTGTTGTATGGTGTTGCCGACGTGGACCAACACACTGTTCGGCAAGTGTTTTTTTCTCATCCGTGTATGCCTAGTACATCTTAGGTCAGAGTCGGACACATTTTCAGAACTGCAAGCAAGCACGATATGCAGGCCGCGTGGGCTTCGACCGGTATTTCTCCGAAGTGCTCGGTACGCCGCAACATTTCATTTAGGATTGCGGTGCGGCATTCCTCGACCACTACTACCTTTTTATTTCTGCAGAATTATGGAGTCAGCACTGTTTACCCTTCGCTATTTGTTCGTGGTATAAAATAAAATTACATGTTCAGTAGCTGTTTGCATAAAAAATAGGCAGTCCAGCTATAAATGATCACAAGCTTATAAAAATGAATGGGAATGACAGAAGAGAAGGATAAGAATCCTCAATATCCACTATGCAATATACACTTGTATAATTGATGGATACTGCAAATTAACTATGGAACGACGTTGTAATGCCTTGCAGAAAGAAAACGTAAAGATGCTGGTAACGATGAAAGCGCAAAAACTACAACGATCGACAGATGGGGTTATTCAAGAAGCACTATATGGTAAATTTGCAGGCATGGAGCAAGTGATGAAACTGGTGATACAAACAGTACATTGTCTCAAGTGGCACAGATTATTCCACTGTTAGTTTCAACAGTTTTCGATGGAATTGAACGAAGAGTATGGAGACGTTAATATTACCATAAAGTAAATTGGTTAAATCCAGGTTCATACCTGGAATGGGTTTTTGATTTGAGTCCCGCTAGTGAATTTATGAAGGGAAAAGGAGTGTTCGGTCTTGCCCATTCGTCTCGTATAGAGTGCCTAAGGGATGCTGCGTTCTCGGAATGCTATACAGCAATTCAAGCAAATAACGTTAGTAGTTTTATTTCTATGAAGCAGATTGACAATACTTAACTTTTGATGTACAAATGTGTCACAAGCGATGGGCGACATGCAACATAAATCCGAGTCCTTGCTATAAATGATGTTCAACCAAGCAATGGATAAGGATCACAACAATCTGACATCTTAGCACTCTCTGCTAGGCCGTGCTAATAGTCTGCGAATCCTGTCCACTAATGTCCGGCCGAGGCAATTTTTTTTTTTTTTTTTTTTTAGCTTGTTGTATTTCAGTGCCTCATACTGGGCAGGCTGGCCGCAGCATAGGCGCGTTTCTTCAGCCGAGAGACAGACAGTACGTACAGAAGATGGAGACATTTAAAAACCAACAGAAAGGAGGAAATACGGCGAAACAGACATATAAAAGGGGGAACATAATGGAAGATAGCTTAAGAAAAGGGGGTGACTGTAAAATGGTGGTAAAAAGCTGAAAACTGTACACAAAGAAACACACACTGTAACGATTAAAAAAACACAAGGCGGGTAGCACATAACAAACACTGACAGTAACATTATGTACAAATCCAGCACACAATTAAAATCACAGCTCTTGACGTCATAAGAGAACAGCACCAAACACCATACTGACGTAGCACGCCGATGACGATGAACAAACTGAGATGATCTGCCAGGGAGATGGAGAAGAGGGAGAAGGGACAGAGATGGGGAAACGAGCGAGGGGTGCACCGAAGGGGGCCGAAGAGGGAAGGATGTGGGAGGGAAAGAGTCGAAGAGGGGGTACAGAGATTCAAAGTGGGGGAGGAGGAAAACACACTGTGGGAGAAGGTGGGGAGAGGAGGAAGGGAGACCTGGGGAGGGGGGGAGGGGAACGAGGCCAGGCTACAGTTGATAGGAAGGGTAGATGACAAGGCAAAGTTCAACATCCAGGAGGGGGAGGTGCTGGAAATTGCCCTGATGAAGGAGATGGAGGGTATGGAAATGGACAGAGGGAGGGAGACAGTGTTAGAGACGCAGCAATGGGCGGGGGATGGAGCCGAAGGAGGAAACCAGGAGCTGGGGGAGGGGGGATCAAGCCTGTGGACAGTGTAAAGGTTGTGGACATGTTGGAGGAAAAGGAGGAGATAGGGGAAGGGGATGAGGTCATACAGGAGTTGTGTGGGGGAAGGAAGGCGGATGTGGACGTCAAGGTGGAGTGCGTGGTGTTCTAGCTTTCTGCTGGATGGTCAGGAGATGTCTAGGTGAAGTGACGGTCGAGGGTGAGGCCAAGGTACCCCGGGGGGGGGGGGGTGAGTTGTATGGGACGACCAATAAATGGTTATTTAGGAATCACGGACACGGAAGGACTGGGTGGTGTAGCCTATGATAAATGCTTGGGTTTTGGAAGGGTTGATACAGAGGAACCACTGGTTACACCACATGGTGAGCTGGTCAAGAAGGGTTTGGAGGGTGCGTTGGGACAGTCGAAGGGTAGGATAGAGAGCCAGGAAGGCGGTGATCAGCATATTGGAGGAAGTGAACAGGTGGGGGTGGCTTGGGGCTGAGGCTGGCAGGAGGGGCGCTTATGTTCGCTTATTGCCGGTGTCGCTCCTGTCGTGGCGCAGCCCTAATCAGTGCACCATTGGCCGACATCTTTTCACCGCCTTCTCTGGTCTTACGTTCTTCGTCTTCATTGCGGCACTTGTGGTTACGCCAGAACAGAGGGCACCAACATTATAATATCCAAGAACGGCTTGCTGACCTTGCATTTGAAGGGGACTTGATGCCCTCAGCAAGGTGATCTGAAGGGGGAGCATTTAAAAAGAAAATCGCATTGTGGAAGGGATAAACTCTGACAATAAAAAAAAAACACCATTCACTTCCCTAAGCTCACTGGCGCTAAAGAACGCATGTTCTGAAGAATTCATTGTGGCCTTGAAAGAATTAAAAGGCTAGTTTTATAAACTTATGGAGGACACTGCTGGTCTTACATCAGTTCTCTACCTGCTTCTGATTTCGTTTCCCATTACAGTTGAAAACAGTCTTGTGCATGTAGAGATGGAACTCATTGATCTACAGACAAATTCTACTACGTTAAAACAGTCCAGGAGATCTTTATTGTTTTCGTCAGGAAGAGATTGCAAACATGATAAAATATTTTGATCAACATACATACGTAAAAGGCTTCCTTTTCGATTATGAAACTAAATAACTCGTTTCACAGAAACCTGAGTGCAAAAATCTGCGACAGTGTCTGCATCTGTTCTTTATGCCGATAGTCTGTACATGATAAACGTCCTGTCTTCAGTGCACTAAAAATGAACAATACTAAAAATTGTTTTGTGATATTCATTGTTGAGAAACATGAAACCACGATGTATGCAATGCTACCGCACGGCCATTCAACTGCAGTGCATTCGCTGTTTCACCCTGTTCACACTTCTCACTCAGAGCTGTAATATGTACTAGCAATTCGGAGTTGTGAATCGATTTCACCTGCGCGAGCGAAATATTTATTCCTTGACTTTGCGTTGCTCCATGGCGAGTGAAGAAATGTAAGAAAATCTGTATGTGAGCAGACTTCGTTGCGAGGGAGGGTAACGAGAAGACGTGTATGAAGTTTGTGCCGTGTTGTATAATTTGTGTTGTTTGAGATTCACAAGCGATATGTAACGTTAATGTGGTGTTTACAATGCGTCATAATACAGTAGAGTGCATTTCAAAGGTAATTTCGCGTATTTATTTTTGATCAAAAGATTCTGTGATGAACTGTAATGTGCGATAAGCTTATATAGAACTCTGAACATTTGGTGGTCCATGTTTGCTGTAGAACGTGCTTCAATAACACGGTCAAAAGTACAGACGAAGTTTTCTCTGCTAAAACTAACTCATTTCACTAGCAGACAATCATCGAATGACCAAATGCGAATGGCAGTATTCCAATTCGAGAATATCCTATAGATGTGTTCTTTCTCTTACATTTCAAGAATTTCACAGGCGACCGTTCGAGTCGACAGCTGCTTCTACACCACGCGAGTAACTTGTTTACATGTAGGAAATTACGCACGCTGTGGAAATAGTTGACGCCGCTCTGGAAATTTATATTGTCCTTCACAGACAAACAAAGACACTACACACACTTGTTGAATAACAACGAGTTTAATATTACCAGCTTAAAAACATTAATTTCTTCTTTTGAGCCATAATATTATACAGACAGTGTGGCAAGGCAGTGGAGGAAGTGTGCAACCAGGCGACAGAGGTATGGCACGTGACCCAGAGCCCTTCTCGCATGCCAAATTTTTGGTCGTCCCCGCATTAGGTGGTCCAGTGAAAGAGAATAAATTGTAGATGATGCTGCAAATCTAAGCGAGTGTGGTTGCATAGTGGTAAAACACGGGACTGTCATTCTGAGGCGAGCGGTTGATTAAATCTCCACCTACTTTTGTTATTCTTCATTTCCAGCAACAGCTTAACTATACTGATGGGACTATTCCTTTAAAAAAGAAACAACTGAATTCCCTTCACGACCCAGACTTGTGTCTCAAATGACATCGTCGCCGACGTGATAATAATCCCAAATCATTCTTCCTTAAAACCTAATGTAAAAAAAGGATAAACTGCAGATCACTACAGATGCAGTTGAAAGGTGGCTACACTGAGTCACAGCGCCAGAGATTGAGCCAAAGATTATTATTCTGCCGCCTCCACTGGGCAGTAGAAGTTCAGGGCAGTTTTTGTTCTGTTGGGCGAGAGAGTAGACGCTGTTCGGTTGGTGTAATGTATAGATGGAAAGAGTTGCAATTGTCAGAATATATTTGAGAAAAGAGATCGGCTTTTGATTTGTGATGCTGGTGTAATGGAATATTTTCGTCAATATATAATGCGGTAAAAAGGTATTACAATTTTCTTTAATGACAATCCCTCTTGCTCACAGGTACAGTCAACAAAGCATCTGGCTCGTGTTCATTTATTAGACTTGTAATTCTGGTTTCTATGTGCAATCATCGTATTTCTGGTTTTTCAATTAGTTCATTGGTGTTTAAAATATCTTGTCGTATTGAGAAAGAACCGAGCCAGATACATGTACGTTGAGTCACACTACCACACACAGAACAGTTACACTTGTGCTATGTTGTTTCGTAGCTTTTATAGTTGCAGGGGACTTACGTAATCAATTGTGTTAATGGAAAATCCTTGTCATTCTTTATTTTTATTTGATGCAGTCAGATTGCGTGCTAATACTAGTCAGGGCCAACCGGTTACGAGACTTCGTAACCGGCCACACAGCTACTAAAATTATTGCATTTATTTATTTATATTAGTCCTTTTTCTTTTTAATTAAGCCCCCACGAACAATGTCTTATGCATAATAAAAGAGTACAACTGCGAGTCTTTCTACTGAGGACAAATTGACAACTTGCCTCCCCTAACCTCCTCCAGCTATCCAACCGGGAAAAGACACCCTACAGTTTAACGTGTATTATTCCGAAGCAAGTGTTGCTTCCGGCGTCTCCTCACACCGTTGAGAGGATCCCACGACGTCTTGGTTTCCAGACGTGCGCTTTACCACTAAACTACGAGACCTGCCATGTATGCATGAGGAGGAGCCAAATAACAACCTAACAACCGCCTCAACGAGGCCATGGAATGATTCCATCCAAAAATGATCACCACACGCGTTCAGACGTTTATCTCACCTGGAGACGATACGATCAATTCCTGTTTCGTAGAATTTGGTAGGCCTCTGACGTATTCACGACAGTATCCTCTCTTGCACTTCCTTGTCCGGCAGAAACCAACGCCGTCGGATGTCTTTCTTAAAATCTCCAAAGATGTGGAAACCACATGGCAGAAGATCTTAGCGTTGTAGAAGATGTAGCAGTGTATCCAACCAAATCGCTGAAGCGCAGAGGTCGTCCGATTGGTCGAGTGGGGGCGGGTGTTATCCATCAGCAGGACGATTCAGTCCAACAGGATTTTGACAGCGCGAGAGAGTCCCTCGTTAAGAGTCGTCAGGCACATTGTCTTCGGTGTTTCAGCAGATATTTGCAGTTCTGTTTTTGCGGTGTGTTGCTGGTGTCAGCACGAACAAATACTGCTCGTCACGTCTTTTATATGACAACCAGCATTGGCCTTGGCGAAAAACAGTGATTTTTAATGCGGAATTTTACGTTCCTGTTAGACAGAGCGATCCGAAAACGATAATCGAGAGATATTAACGGGGGCAACAAAACACGACGAAAAATCGAGGCCTCCAACAGCGGCAACAACGCTCTGCCCCCGCTGACTGCTACCTGGCAAGCATGCAACGCTAATAAGTCGCTGCTGGATTACTGGTTATTCTTCGTGTTTTATCGTCGCTGTTACCGCATATCGATAAAACGATATTGGACTACACTAATTCTGGAGCATTCTGGCGAATGGGCACAAAAATTTCACTTTAAAAAATCATTCCGTTCGCAACAGGAAATAATTCGGCCCTTTCCGTCGACACTGGGCGTCACAGGAAAGAAGTAAGAAGTACTATTTGCCTGTTTTGTTTCCAGTTACACAGTGCAAAAATGAAACTGCGTATATTTTCTGAAATAGAAGAGAAAATGCACCTGGCGACTCTTAGTAGAGACACGCTGTGTATACAAAAAAGAAAATATCCTACAAAAACCAACAGCACTGTTCTGCGAGACAGAACCTGCATCAGACTACCTACAAAGGAACTCTACGAAACCGCAGACATCATCACAGATAAATCTAGGAGAATACGGGTACAATTCTACGGACACCTATATGGGGTGGGTTAAAAGACACTCGCTAGGAAAATTTTAACATCATCAATTCAAGCCACTTAAGGACCAAACGGACGAAAGAAAATAAAAGAAGATCTGGAACTATCGAAAATTGTAGAAGAAGAAATTAACTTAAGGATAGAGAAGAATTCAAAAGTATAATCAGAGGCATGAAAACTGAACTGTTTTCAGCAATAGAAACAACAGGGAAAATGGACAGATTAAACACAATGATACACCGAAAAGCCAAAGAAACTGGTACGCCAGTCTAATAGCGCGTAGGGGTCCGCCTGCTTAGCTGGGGGGGGGGGGGGGGTAGCGTGTTCGCCTCCCATTCAAGCGGGCCCGGATTCGATTCCCGGCCGGGTTGGAGACCTTCTCCGCTCTGGGACTGGTGTTGTGTTGTCCTCATCATCATTTCATCTTCAACACCGGCGCGCAAGTCGCCCTATGTGGCGTCGAATGAATTAAGACTTGCGGTGGCGGCCGAACTTCCCCGAATAGGGGCCTCCCGGCCAACAATACCAAACGCTCATTTCATTTCCATAGCGCAGGACCCGCGGGAGCACGCAGAAGTGCCGCAACACGACGTGGCAGGGACTCAATTAATGTCTGAAGTACTGCTGGAGGAAACAGACACCATGAATCCTGCAAGGCTGTCCTTGAAGTCGTAAGAGTACGAGGGGGTGGATATCTCTTCTCAACAGCACGCTGCAAGGCATCCCAGACATGCTCAACAGTGTTCACGTCTGAAGTGAATAAACTCAGAAGAGTGTTCCTGGAGCCTTTCTGTACCAATTCTGGACGGGGGAAATTGGGGGGCGGGGGTATCGCATCGTCCTGCTGGAACTGCCGAAGTCCGTCGGAATGCACAACGGACATGAATGGATGCAGGTGATCAGACAGGATCCTTATGTACGTGTCACCTGTCAGAGTCGTATCTAGACAGATCAGAGGTCCCATATCACTCCAACTGAACACGCACCACACCGTTACTGAACCTCCACCAGCTTCAGCAGTCATATGTTGACATGCAGTGTCTATGGACTGATGAGGTTCTCTCTACACCCGTACACGCCCATCCCCTCTATACGATTCGAAACGAAACTTGTCCGATCAGGCAACATGTTTCCAGTCATCAACAATCAAATGTAAGTGTTGTCGGTCCCAGGCGGGGCCTCAAGCCTTGTGTCGTGCAATCATCTAGGGTACACGAGTGCGCCTTCGGCTTCTAAAGCCCACATCGATTATGTTCCGTTAAACGGTTCGCACGATGGCACTTGCTAATGGCCCAGCATTGAAATCTGCAGCAATTTGCGGAAGGTTTGCACTTCTGTCACGTTGAACGATTCTCTTGAGTCCTTGTTGGTCCCATTCTTGCAGGATCTTTTCCCGGCAGCAGCGGTGTCAGAGAGTGGATGTTTTAGCGGATTCCTGATATTCATGGTACACTTGTGAAATGGTCGTGCGGGAAAATCCCCACTTCATCGCTACCTCGGAGATGCTGTGTCCCATCGCTCGAGCGCCCACAATAAAGCCACGTTTAAACTCACTTAAATCTCACATTGTAGCAGCAGTAACCGATCTAACAACTGCGCCTGACGCTTCTTATTTTATGTAGGCGTTGCCGACCGCAGCGCCGTATTCTGCCTGTTTACATATCTCTGTATTTGAATACGCAGCCAGCCTCTGTGGCCGAACGGTTCTAGGCGCTTCAGTTTGGAACCGCGCTGCTGCTACTGTCGCAGGTTTGAATCCTGCCTCGGGCATGTATGTGTGTGATATCTTTAGGTTAGTTAGGTTTAAGTAGTTCTAAGTGTAGGCATACTGATGACCCCAGATGTTAACTCCCATAGTGCTCAGAGCCATTTGAACCATTTTTTTTTTTCAATACGCATGCTTGTACCGGTTGCTTTGGAGCTTCAGTGTAATAAGAAAAGAAGGTTCAGCACTGGTCTTTGGAAGAGAAATCTTTATTTCTGTTGCAAATCGACTTCAGCCACTCCGTGACCATCATTAGTCTTAACGCCCTGTGGACTTGTACAATTTTGTACCTTTGGTTTGACAAGTACTCTTCGCTGACAGTGCAGATATTGCAGTTTTATTGCTTGTCTTTATAATTACACGGGGGTTTAATTCTAGCACTGATGATGGCGACACAGTGATTGAAATCGATTTCCAATAGAAATATAGATTTCTACTTCAACGACCAGTGCTGAACATCCTTTTGTTATTTATACTGGAGTCGTGGTCTTGGTGAGGGCAAATCCTGACAGACTCCCCATTTATGAAAACACCGTGTGGGGTTCCTCCATGCGGGCCTCTCGCAGGGATTCTGTTATTCTCTGTAGGCTCCGCATTGGTCACTCTTGGCTGACGCATGGCCATCTGCTGCGTCGAGAGGACCCCCCCCCCCCCCTCATTGTCGCTGTGGTGCAACCATGACGGTGGCCCATCTGTTGTTGGAATGTCCTCTTTTAACCGCTCTCAGGCGTGCATTTAATTTCCAGGGTGATTTATCATCTCTTTTAGGTGACAATGTCTCTCTGGCAGATCGGGTTTTAAGTTTTATTCGCGCAAGCGGCTTTTATAGGTCCATTTAATTTTATTACATCACCCTCTTTTGTGCTGTATCTTTTACTTTGTTTTGTGTTGTAATTCGACTCCACCCTAATCTTTTAGGCTGGAGGTTTTAACGTGTTGCAGAGTGGCTGGCTCATCCTATTATTTTCGTGATCAGCCAGCCACAGTCCTCTGCTGTGCAGTTTTAATTCCTTCTGCCTTTGTTCTCTATGTAGTTTTTGTTGCTGTGCTCAGTTTTCCGTTTTGTCTTACCATTGACCATGGGGCTTTTCTTCCCCTGGAATTTTTATTTTAGTGCTTCGCCTGACTGGTGGATGGTTTCACTGTGCTCTGTGTTTTTATGAAGCAAGGGACCGATGACCTTTGCAGTTTGGTCCCTTTAATCTTTAAACCAACCAACCAACCAACAGTGAATTAAGGAGAAAGTTTTGACAAGAAAAGGAAAGAAGAAGAAGAAAGTGAAACTGTGATTGGCTGAAGTTCTCACTCTCTCCTAAATGGGAATAGTCGACAATAATCGTGAACAGCAGTAGTGCTGTTCTATCACCCTGGCATACGCCAGGCGGCAGCTTTGCTTCTGCCGATGACTGCTCATTAAGAATGCCAAACAACTAGCGACAACGAAGCTGTAATAGGAGCGCCTTTCATGAGTAAACTCTGCCCTTCCTTGGAAATCTGCGCTGCATCCTCCTCCGGTGTCGCTTTCTTGGCGAAACCGGAGAACCGAGGCATCGCCGGGCATCAGCATTTGCGGCACGTGCATCAATTAGGGAGCCATTAGTTAGGTGTCGCGCGCAGCAGACAATTACCGCGCCTGCACTCTGCAGGCAGGTGTGTGCCCGAAGCGCCTTATCTGCTAGCGCCACGGTGGTGGGGGAAAGGAGCAGCGGCTTCGGGTTGGGAGGAGGGGCAGCTCTCGGGTTGCGAGCCTGTACGTGACCGCCGGGTCACGCGCCGAAGCTACATTAGCGCCCCTCTCCTCTCACTCCACCACTGCTGTGGCAACGGCGCCGTAAATCAGGCACGCCTCTCCCCTGCCTGGCCTAGGCTTGACTCTCAGCGCTCCTGGAAGGGGGAATCCCCCGTCTCTGTACTGCTATCTGCCGATGGCGTGCCGCGATACTGGTTCCGCCCACTTTCCTTCATTAATTTTCCATATCGTCTCTTACATCTTCATAGTCACATATTTCGCCTCCCCTTTCCGCGGAGCTACGCACTTTCTCGCTCGTAACCCCAAAACGTTTCACATTATCCTACTTCTTTTTCGCGATATGGAAAGCATCTCCGCGCAGCCTTTTTAAAATTTTTAGGGTTCTGTACCTCACTCGGCAAAAACGGAACCTTTATACGAACACTCTGTCGTCCGTCTCTCTGTCCAACTGATAAGACCTATTTCCCTCAGCAACGGGTGTAGGTATCAAGTTGAAATTTATGTCACATACACTATGGGCCATTAAAATTGCTACACCAAGACGAAATGCAGATGATTAATGGGTATTCATTGGACAAATATATTATACTAGAACTGACATGTGATTACATTTTCACGCAATTTGGGTGCATAGATCCTGAGAAATCAGTACCCAGAACAACCACCACTGGCCGTAATAACGGCCTTGATACGCCTGGGCAGTGAGTCAAACAGAGCTTCGATGGCGTGTACAGGTACAGCTGCCCGTGCAGCTTCAACACGACACCACAGTTCATCAAGAGTAGTGACTGGCGTATTGTGTCGAGCCATTTGCTCGGCCACCATTGACCAGATGTTTTCAATTGGTGAGAGATATGGAGAATGTGCTGGCCAGGGCGGCAGTCGAACATTTTCTGTATCCAGAAAGGCCCGTACAGGACCTGCAACATGCGGTACTGCATTATCCTGCTGAAATGTAAGGTTTCGCAGGGATCGAATGAATGGTAGAGCCACGGGTCGTAGCACATCTTAAATGTAACGTCCACTGTTCGAAGGGCCGTCAATTC
This sequence comes from Schistocerca cancellata, assembly GCF_023864275.1. Lineage (NCBI taxonomy): Eukaryota > Metazoa > Arthropoda > Insecta > Orthoptera > Acrididae > Schistocerca > Schistocerca cancellata. The sequence goes on along the minus strand of NC_064627.1, from coordinate 183,122,553 downwards.
GAACAAGAGGTGACCGAGACGTGTAACCAATGGCACCCCATACCATCACGCCGGGTGATACGCCAGTATGCCAATGACTCATACACGCTTCCAATGTGCGTTCACCGCGATGTCGCCAAATACGGATGCGACCATCATGATGCTGTAAACAGAACCTGCATTCATCCGAAAAAATGACGTTTTGCCATTCGTGCACCAAGGTTCGTCGTTCAGTACACCATCGCAGGCGCTTCTGTCTGTGATGCAGCGTCAAGGGTAACCGCAGCCATGGTCTCCGAGCTGATAGTCAATGCTGCTGCAAACGTCGTCGAACTGTCGTGCAGATGGTTGTTGTCTTGCAAACGTCACCATCTGTTGACTCAGGGATCGACACGTGGCTGCACGATCCGTTACAGCCATGCGGATAAGATGCCTGTCATCTCGACTGCTAGTGATACGAGGCCGTTGGGATCCAAGGCAACGTCGGTCAACAGCTGTTTGTGTAACAGATATCGTTTGGAAACTTTACTCATGTCAGCACGTTATAGGTGACACCACAGGCGCCAATGTTGTGTGAATGCTCTGAAAAGGTAATTATTTGGATATCACAACATCTTCTTCCTGACGGTTAAATTTCGCGTCTGTAGCACGTCATCTTCGTGGTATAGCAATTTTAATTGCCAGTAGTGTACTAAGTACTACGGTCGCTTATTGGCAGACATATATCCCGAGTTCGATAGCACGGATCACGTGATTATTGGTGAGAAAAAGTTAAACTCGTAACTCAATACAATAAGAATGCAAAATCCCCGACACTGGCTAAGTTTCACGGAAGCTCGAAATTTATTGCGGACGTCAATACGAGGTGCTTTTAATAGTTTCCACAATGAAAGATTGTCTCAAAATATGGCAGAAAACCCAAAGAGATTCTGGTCGTATGTAACGTACACCAGTGGCAAAAAACAGTCAATACCGTCACTGCGCGATAGCGATGGAAATGTTACCGATGATGGTGCCACTAAAGCTGAGTTAGTAAGTACAGTTTTCCGTAATTCCTTCAGGAAAGAAGACGAAGTAAATATTCCAGAATTCGAAACCAGAACAACTCGAGAAAGCCAAGTCTTCAGGTCCAGATGGTATACCAATCAGGTTCCTTTCAGAGAATGCAGACACAATAGCGCCTTTCTTAGCAATCATATACAACCTCTCACTTGACGAAAGGTCTGTTCTTAAGACTGGAAAGTAGCACAGGTCACACCAATATTCAAGAAAGAAAATAGGTGTAATCCACTGAATTACAGACCCATATCACTGACCTGAATTTGCAGTAGGATTTTGGAGCATACACCGTACTCGAACATTATGAACTACATTGAAGAAAATGACTTATTAATACATAAGGAACACGGATGCAGAAAATATCGTTCTTGTGCAATACAGCTAGCTCTTTATTCCCATGAAGTAATGAGTGCTGTCGAGAAGTGCTCTCAGATAGATTCCATATTCCTAGATTTCCAGAAAGCTTTTGATACAAGTGACTGTTAATCAAATTGCGTGCATATGGAGTATCGTCTCAGCTGCGTGACTGGATTCGTGATTTCCTCTCAGAGAGGTCACAGTTCGTAGTGACAGACGGTAACTCATCGAGTAGAACAGAAGTGATATCTAGCGTTCCGCAAGGTAGCAGGTCAGCAACTGGAAGCAGTTAATACCATAAATTATCTGGGAGTACGCATTAGGAGTGATTTAAAATGGAATGATCATATAATGTTGTTCGTCGGTAAAGCAGATGCCAGACTGAGATTTATCGGAAGAATCCTAAGGAAATGCAATCCGGAAACAAAGGAAGTAGGTTACAGTACGCTTGTTCGCCCACTGCTTGAATACTGCTCAGCAGTGTGGGATCCGTACCAGACAGGGTTGATGGAAGATATAGAGAAGATCCAACGGAGAGCAGCGCGCTTCGTTACAGGATCATTTAGTAATCGCGAAAGCGTTACGGAGATGATAGATAAACTCCAGTGGAAGACTCTGCAAGAGAGACGCTCAGTAGCTCGGTATGGGCTTTTGTCAAAGTTTCGAGAACATACCTTCACCGAAGAGTCAAGCAGTATATTGCTCCCTCCTACGTATATCTCGCGAAGAGACCATGAGGATAAAATCAGAGAGATTAGAGCCCACACAGAGGCATACCGACAATCCTTCTTTCCACGAACAATACGAGACTGGAATAGGAGGGAGAACCGATAGAGGTACTCAAGGTACCCTCCGCCACACACCGTCAGGTGGCTTGCGGAGTATGGATGTAGATGTAGATGTAGTGTCGTTGGCCCTCTGTTGTTCCTGATTTACAAAAATGATTTAGGTGATAATCTGAGCAGCCCCCTTGGATTGTTTGCAGATGACACTGTAACTTACCGTCTAGTAAAGACATCAGACGATCAATTCCAATTACAAAATGATCTAGAGAGAATTTCTGTTTGGTGCGAAACGTGGCAATTGGCACTAAACAAAGAAAAGTGCGAGGTCGTCCACATGCTTACTAATAGAAATCCGATAAATTATGGGTATACGATAAAATGCACAAATCCATGGGCTGTCAAATCGACTAAATACCTACGAATTACAATTACGAGCAACTTAAATTGGAAAGGCCACAAAGATAATCTTCTGGGGAAGGCGAAACAAAGACTGCGCTTTGTTGGCATAACACTTAGAAGATGCGACAAAGCCACTAAAGAAACAGCCTACATTACACTTGTCCGTCCTCTGCTGGAATATTGCTGCGTGGTGTGGGATGCTTACCAGGTAGGATTTACCGAGGACATCGAAATAGTGCAAAGAAAGGCAGCTCGTTTCGTGTTTTCGCGCAATAGGGGTGAGAGTGTCACCGATATGATACGCGAGTTGGGGTGGCAGTCACTGAAACAAAGGCGGTTTTGTGATTTTTCAGTTTCTCCCGGCGTATTTGTTGCTCGAACAGTCCACGGGTATACTGCCGGTTCATAGTGTCCAACTGGCACAATATTTCGGCGATCAGACATGTCGCCATCGTCAGGTGCGCTGACGAACTGAGCTCCTGAGGGCGGGCGCTGCTGCTGCCTGACAGGGACAGATGAGCTCCTGTGGGTGGCGGAGTCTAAGCCAGAAGGCTATTCCTCCAAACGAACTGCGCGTGTGAGGTGTCCTTACTTCTTGTTTTACGTCCTGTTAGTCTGCTGGGACGGTGTTCTGGACGTGCTGGCAACGTATTGGTCGCGAAGCAGGTGGGGCCAAATCTACATCTACATTTACATCTACATTTATACTCCGCAAGCCACCCAACGGTGTGTGGCGGAGGGCACTTTCCGTGCCACTGTCATTACCTCCCTTTCCTGTTCCAGTCGCGTATGGTTCGCGGGAAGAACGACCGTCTGAAAGCCTCTGTGCGCGCTCTAATCTCTCTAATTTTACATTCGTGATCTCCTCGGAAGGTATAAGTAGGGGGAAGCAATATATTCGATACCTCATCCAGAAACGCACCCTCTCGAAACCTGGACAGCAAGCTACACCACGATGCAGAGCGCCTCTCTTGCAGAGTCTGCCACTGGAGTTTGTTAAACATCTCCGTAACGCTATCACGGTTACCAAATAACCCTGTGACGAAAACGCGCCGCTCTTCTTTGCATCTTCTCTATCTCCTCCGTCAACCCGATCTGGTATGGATCCCACACTGATGAGCAATACTCAAGTATAGGTCGAACGAGTGTTTTGTAAGCCACCTCCTTTGTTGATGGACTACATTTTCTAAGGACTCTCCCAATGAATCTCAACCTGGTACCCGCCTTACCAACAATTAATTTTATATGATCATTCCACTTCAAATCGATCCGCACGCATACTCCCAGATATTTTACAGAAGTAACTGCTACCAGTGTTTGTTCCGCTATCATATAATCATACAATAAAGGATCCTTCTTTCTACGTATTCGTAATACATTACATTTGTCTACGTTAAGGGTCAGTTGCCACTCCCTGCACCAAGTGCCCATCAGCTGCAGATCTTCCTGCATTTCGCTACAATTTTCTAATGCTGCAACTTCTCTGTATACTACAGCCATCATCCGCGAAAAGCCGCATGGAACTTCCGACAACTATCTACTAGGTCATTTATATATATTGTGAAAAGCAATGGTCCCATAACACTCCCCTGTGGCACGCCAGAGGTTACTTTAACGTCTGTAGACGTCTCTCCGTTGATAACAACATGCTGTGTTCTGTTTGCTAAAAACTCTTCAATCCAGCCACACAGCTGGTCTGATATTCCGTAGGCTCTTACTTCGTTTATCAGGCGACAGTGCGGAACTGTATCGAACGCCTTCCGGAAGTCAAGAAAAATAGCATCTACCTGGGAGCCTGTATCTAATATTTTCTGGGTCTCATGAACAAATAAAGCGAGTTGGGTCTCACACGATCGCTCTTTACGGAATCCATGTTGATTCCTACATAGTAGATTCTGAGTTTCCAGAAACGACATGATACTCGAGCAAAAACATGTTCTAAAATTCTACAACAGATCGACGTCAGAGATATAGGTCTATAGTTTTGCGCATCTGCTCGACGACCCTTCTTGAAGACTGGGACTACCCGTGCTCTTTTCCAGTCATTTGGAACCATTTGGAAATGGTTCAAATGGCTCTGAGCACTATGGGACTTTACATCTGAGGTCATCAGTCCCCTAGAACTTAGAACTATTTAAACCTAACTAACCTAAGGACATCACAGACACCCATGCCCGAGGCAGGATTCGAACCTGCGACCGCACGGCTACCCCGGCCGGCTCGACTTGTGGAACGTGGCCATGGTGAAGGGTTATGGGTAGCAAACTTTTTCGGAAAAATTATAGCTAAACGTGGACTAATGCCTTTCATTGGCAATTCAGTTCATGTTTTCGTGGTGTAAAGAAGTGTGGGCAGCAAGCTGGTAATTTTGCGCAAAACACAGAAAGCCAAATTTTATTTATGGAGTGAACATTATAAAATAGCACTAAAAAGAATAATTTTCGATCCCGAACAGAAATGGATCTACCGTCACAGTTAAATTTTTACCTTAAATATATCATTCTAAATGTTAAATAATATTCATTATAAGTATGAAAACACACAATAGTTTCTCTTTTCGTTAGCACCGTTTATTATGGTATGGTAATCCGAGTATAATATGTTTTCTGGTTGGCGTAGGTCGAACAGTACAGTATGCCTACCATTCTCCGTCAGTCGGAAGTTAATTTTTATGTGCAATGGAATTTCCCCTATTATTCAATCTAACATATATATGAATGTAAGCAGACTGCGAAGAACGTTATTTAGATATTCTGCGACGTTCTGACCACTGACATCCCCAGGCTTTCTCCTTTGACTGAAGAACCATGCTGAAACTGCAGTAACACAAATACTTTCTTTGTTATCTTGAGATGAAACGAGATGCGATGGTACCTTCTAGAGTTAACTTTTTAGGTAGATGATGTACTGAAATGAGGGAGACCTACACTCATTCTGTTGTCTTGTCAATTATTTCTTCTGTTACATTACAACAACTCTTACCATATACTGTAATTACCTATTGCAGCACATGTTTTATTAGGCTGCATTTGGTCAAAAAATAAACTTGTTCGAGTGATTTTATACATGTTATAGATTCTCCATCAGTGTTCTGCCTCAAAACTGTTAATTAGTCGTTGAATCGCAGCTTTGTCTCTTCTTCAACTCCTGTCCACCTCTGACTGCCTGGCGGCACTCTCCAGGAGTATATATAAGCTGCTTGTCATGAATTATACTTATTACAACATGTCTCTTCACATAATTTAACGATTTACTTTTCTGAGTGGTGCATTCTTCTACTCTAACCGCTACTTACATACCATTTTGTTCATAGGACAGCCACAACTAGAAAAGCATATTGTTAATATTTTAGAATCTTCAAACCGTTTTTAACCAAAAAATGGTCTTATGAATTGATCGAAATCACACTTAGTGAAGACTCGTCAAGCTGCTTTAACTCTTACATAGTCCTTCATTGGAAAAACTGCCGGTTTCTCGCCGTTGCATGTGCATCCTCGGGTGGTTGGATGATCAGCCGTCAACCAGTCAGTAAGCTACTATTTCCTAAAATTCTGTTGCAAACAGAAAATTTTGATTCGTTTTAACTGGCCTTAAGTATCAGCAGGAAAATGCCAAACTGGACACATGAGGTGATAAGACCGTTAAGCAATGCGAAAACGGCGACTGTTTGTTTGCTAACGCTGCGGACTGGTAACTGGTGGTGTTGTGTTGTGTTGTTTTACTTATTTTATGCTTTTTATTGAGGCGTCTCTGCCAAAAGTCTTGAGAATAACATGCTTCATGGTATCGAACTCGTGATGTATGTCTGCCAATATGAGCTTCTAGCACAACACCACGAATTACCAGTCCGTAGCACTGGCTTAACAAAGGGTCTAATCAGGGTATGTGGGCCATTCTGACATTCATCTGCTGGTACTAAATGCCAATTTTATTACTGACAACGGCATATAATGGATCAACATTTTCTATTTGCAACTGACCTATGGGACATCGTAGTTTTCCTGTTGTTTGATGGCTAATCATTATATCACCTGACGATGCACCTGTGAAAGAGCGAAACCGGTAGTGTTTCCAACAAAGGACTACAAAACAACTGAAGCGGCTTGAAAATCTTCATTCACTGTCAATCCCTTCGATTAATAACATCTTTTCTAGGGAAAAAAGGTTTGAAGATTCTTAAATATTAACAATGAACTGCTGTTTACGTTGGGGTTTGAGTTCAGGGTTCATACATTCTGCTTTACGTATACAAACATTAACTCTTTGTTACTGAGCGAAATGAAAAGTGACTCCGAGGTTACCACAAATGTGGTCATCTTACGTGAACCTGTCCAAAGATAATTAAAGTTGCGCTTATATATTTGCCTTGTCTAGCTACAGCTTCTGAAAGAATGTTCTCATTGGCAGGACATGATCCTTTTCAACAACACAAGGGACTGAAGGGGAAGTTCCTCTCAAAATTATTACTATTTTCGCAGTCTGCAAATGAAAAGTAGTGGGATACGTAATGTTAATTGTTGCTGTATTTGTTGTTCTCGTTATTGTTGTTGGGGACTTTGTAAGTAGGCTGTTTATGTTTTCTTATTGGCAACGTTACGTAGCGCTCTATATGAAAATCACTGGCTGTGCTGTGTGCAGTCTGTGGCTAGTTTGCATTGTTGTCTGCCATTGTAGTGTTGGGCAGCGGGATGTGAACAGCGCGTAGCGTTGCGCAATTGGAGGTGAGCCGCCAGCAGTGGTGGATGTGGGGAGAGAGACGGCGGAGTTTTGTAATTTGTCATGAACTGCTATATATATATTATGACTATTAAGGTAAATACATTGTTTGTTCTCTATTAATATCTTTCATTTGCTAACTATCCCTATCAGTAGTTAGTGCCTTCTGTAGTTTGAATCTTTTATTTACCTGGCAATAGTGGCGCTCGCTGTATTGCAGTAGTTCGAGTAATGAAGATTTTTGTGAGGTAAGTTATTTGTGAAAGGTATAGTTTAATGTTAGTCAGGGCCATTCTTTTGTAGGGATTTTTGAAAGTCAGATTGCGTTGCGCTAAAAATATTGTGTGTCAGTTTAAGCACAGTCGTGTATAAATTGTTCTAAGGGGACATTTCAACTTCAGTCCAGAGACTGGTTTGGTGCAGCTCTCCATGCTGCTCTATCTTGTGCAAACCTCTCAATCTCCGAATAACTACTGCAATTGACAGAAATTTCACACTCCTTATTGTATTTATCTTTAGATCTCCCTCTACAGTTTTTAGCCACAACACTTTCATCCAGTACTAAATTGGCGATTCCTTGAAATCTCATTAACTTGTCTTAGGAACCGATCGCTTCTTTTAATCAAGTTGTGCCACAAATTCAAATATCTTTTCTTCTAAATTCTATTTAGTACCTCATTATTAGTTACATGATCTACCCACCTAATCTTCAGTATTCTTCTGTAGCACCACGTTTCTAAAGCTTCTAATCTTTCCTTGTCTAAACTGTTTATAGCTCCAAACAAATACCATCAGAAAAGACTTCCTAAAGATAAACTCTATATTCGATGTTAACAAATTTCTCTTTTGCAGAAGCGCTTTTCTTGAAATTGCCAATTTACATTTTATATCTTCTCTACTTGGGCCATCATGTGTTTACTGCCCAAATACCAAACCTCATCAACTTCTTTGTGTCTCATTACCTAATCTAAATACCTAAGCAATACCTGACACAGTTCGACTACGTTCCATTACCCTTCTTTTGCTTTTTTTGATGTTCACCTTATATCCTCCATTCAAGACAATGTCCAGTCCATCAACTGCTCTTCCAAGTCGTTTGCTGTCTCTGACAGAATTACTACGTGACAGGCAAACCTCAGTGTTTTTTTCGTTTTCCCCCAAACTTTAATTCCTCTTCCAAATTTGCCTTTGGTTTCTTTTATTGCTTGGTCAACGAACAAATTGAATAGACTGAGTAACATTGGAGATAAGCTACAACCTTGTCTTACTCTTTTCTCAATGACTGCTTGCCTTTCATTAACTCTTATAACTGCCATTTGGTTTCTGTACAAACTGTAAATAGCCTTTTGTTCCTTATATTTTACCCCTGCTGTGTTGGTGTAAGCTGTCGGCAGTACACTGGTCGGCAAAAAGGTTGCAAGAAGATCGACGATAGGAGCTGAATCAAGCGTGCCTATCAAGAGAGAAAAAAATGGTTCAAAATGGCTCTGAGCACTATGGGACTTAACTTCTAAGGTCATCAGTCCCATAGAACTTAGAACTACTTAAACCTAACTAACCTAAGGACATCACACAGACCCATGCCCGAGGCAGAATTCGAATCTGCGACCGTAGAGGTTGCGCGGTTCCAGACTGTAACGCTTAGAACCGCTCGGCCATCACGGCCGTCTATCAAGAGAGAGGCCAAAGACAGACTCACAAGCAACCTGCCACCAACGCCCTCTCGACTACCAGTATTTATATCGCCGCCGCGGACCAGAGGGCCAGTCAGTCACGGACAGTCAGCCCAGCCGCAGACAGATTCATTGCAGATCGCAGTCGCAGTCAGCTCAATTACTAGCTCAGTCACTATTCTACAAACATCACAAAAAGTTTTGCATCAAAACAGTTCCCAGAACTCCTGAAGATAGATGTTGACTATGGATGTTGTATCATAGACACATTCCCTTTGACTGTTCAGTAATGTCACTAAACCCGCCCAAATATGTAAACAACCATGTAATAGCAACGCCTATTGGACGGAGGGGATCCAACAGCCGATCACTTCCAGTCATTCCACCAGGAAGGAGGTACACGGCTCGTTGTCTGAAGTTCAACCAAGACTAGATGGTCAATACCGCGGTTCGATCGCGTCCGCATTGTTACTTTGAGCCAAGAAGTGCTCTCAACAAGGGAAGTGTTCAGGTGTCTCGAAGTGAACCAAAGCGATGTTATTTGGACATGGTGGAGATACAGAGAGACAGAAACTGTCGGTGAGTGACCGCTCACTACAGATTATGGCTCGGAGGAACTCTGACAGAAACGCCACCATGTTGAATAATGCTTTTCGTGCAGCCACAGGACGTCTTGTTACGACTCAGACTGTGCGCAATAGGCTGCATGATGCGGAACTTCACACCTGACGTCCATGGCGAGGTCCATCTTTGCAACCACGACACCATGCACCGCGGTACAGGATGGGCCCAACAACATGCCGAATGTACCACTCACGAATGGCATCACGTTCTCTTCATCGATGAGTGTCGCATATGCCTTCAACAGGACAATAGTCGGAGACGTGTTTGGAGGCAAACCAGTCGGCCTGAACGCCTTAAACACACTGTCCAGTGATTGCAGCAAAGTGGAGGTTCTCTGCTGTTTTGTGGTGGCATTACGTGGGGCCGACGTACGCCGATGGTGGTCATGGAAAGCGCCGTAACGGCTGTACGACACGTGAATGCGATCCTCCGACCGACAGTGCAACCATATCGGCAACATCTTGGCGAGGCATTCGTCTTCATAGACGACAATTCGCGCTCCCATCGTGCACATCTTGTGAATGACTTCCTTCAGGATAACGAAATCGCTCGACTAGAGTGGCCAGCATGTTCTCCAGAAATGAACCCTATCGAACATGCTTGGGATAGATTGAAAAGACCCACAAACTATTCGAAGGGATCTACGCCGAATTGCCGTTGAGCAGTTGAACAATGTGGACCAACAGTGCCTTGATGAACTTGTGGATAGTATGCCACGACGAATACAGGCATTCATGAATGCAAGAGGACGTGCTACTGGGTGTTAGAGGTCCCGGTGTGTACAGCAATCTGGACCACTACCTCTGTAGATCTCGCCGTATGGTGGTACAACATGCAATGTATGGTTTTCATGGTCAATAAAAAGGGTGGAAATGTTTATGTTGATCTCTATTCCAATTTTCTGTACAGGTTCCGGAACTCTCGGAACCGAGGTGATGCAATTTTTTTTTTTTTTTGTGTGTGTGTAGTTGGCGTCTGTCAGTTCATGTCACCAGCTACAAGAGTGTAGTGTTTATAGCGGGACTTGTGCTTCACCAGCAGTGAGGCTAGCGTGGATTATTGCGGATGAACTTATATCACAATAACTTGCTTAAAGATAAGTAGCTTTTTGTTCTTATGAGTAAAGGAGCCTGTTAATACACGTGTGCAGTTGTGTTATAAAAAGATGATACCGGCCATCAAATAACATCCTCTCCCTGCTTCCCATAGTAAAAGACTCTACAGTGTCAATGACGACACAAAACCTGTTACCTTCAGCATTTGAAGAAGTGTATTCCGTTAACATTGTCAAAAGTTTTCTCCAAGTCCACAAATAGTATAAACTTCGGTTTTGCTTCATGTACTTTATCTTCTAAGAGTAGTCGTGGAGCAAGTATTGGCTCAAGTGTTTCTACATTTCTCCGGAATCAAAACTGACCATCCACGAGGTCGGCTTCTACTAGATTTTCCATTCTTCTGTAAAGAATTCGTGGTAGTATTTTGCAAACTATGACTTATTAAACTGATAGTTTGGTAACATTCACATCTCTCAGCAATTGCTTTCTTTGGAATCGAAACAGAGCTAAGATGTATTTATTTATTAACATTAGAAAGTGACCGACCACCTTGGTAACCACTGTTGGTTGTTTGCTAACGAATTCTACTAACAAACTGCGGAGGACAACTCTTCGTGTTTTTCTCAGCTCTCTCAGTGCTGATAATTTTTTTGTCCTCTACATAATTATGAGTACATTGTTAATTGCAGAATAGGTGATACATAAAATACTTTTTGGGAAAGGAAAACAAATTTTATTCTGTTTCTAAGAAGAAAATAATAGACGAAATGAAAGATTTAGATAATAAAGAGAGATCCCTTTACCTGAATATTTCAAGTAGGGGGGTGGGGTGGGGGGGGGGCTTCTGTCAACACTTCGAACCTCTCTTACCTGAATTTGCATATTCTATTCTGCTATGGTTACAGCTATATGTACGCATGTCGTGAGATAAGCTTCAAGTGGTTTATGTATGAGGTATGACAGTACTATTTGTTACTACAATGACTCCCAATCTGCCCAAGCCACAAGAGGGAAACGAGCCTTGGAAGTATTACTTCCAGCCTCGTCTCCCAGAAGGGCTCTTCTTATCTGTATTGAGCGTTCGTGTCTATGTAGTTGAGTCTTAATATACAGTGCATATACTTTTATTTACACTATTGTGAAGTTCGCATGTTTTACAGTTTGCATCTTTCACAGTTTCGATATTAACGAATGAATGTTTGAAAATATGATACAAAGAACTGAAGAATTACTTGCTTTACTTTGTACAAACAAGAAAATTCGTTACCCTATTTCTTATTATCTAAATTATTTCTAAATTCAATTTATATATATTACTTGCAGTATCATTGCAGACATGTGGTCTATTACTATGCCGTGTATGTACGAGGATCACTCAAAGAGATATGCACACTATTTTTTTTAAAGTCAATCTTTTATTCTATACGTTTGAAATTTTTACAGTATGTAGATACGTCCTTTAGGAACAATATTTTCATTTCTCCACATAATTTCCATCCCTCTCAACCGCCTTACGCAATCTTGGAACCAGCGCCTGTATACCCGCACAGTAGAATTCTGGACCAACCTGTTGGAGCCACTGTTTGGCAGCGTGCACAAGGGAGTCATCATCGTCAAACCTTGTTCCACGAAAAGAGTCTTTCAGTTTCCCAAAGAGATAATAGTCACATGGAGTCAGGTCAGGACTGTAAGGCGGGTGTTTCAGTGTTGTCCATCCGAGGATTGTGATCGCTCCCATGTTTTTTTTTTTTTTTACTGGCATGTGGCCGTGCATTGTTGTGCAACAGCAAAACATCCTGCTTTTGCCGATGTGGTAAAACACGACTCAGTCGAGCTTGAAGTTTCTTCAGTGTAGTCACATATGCATCATAATTTATGGTGGTTACACTTGGCATGATGTCCACAAGCAAGAGTCCTTCGGAAGGAAGAGTCCTTCGGAATCGAAAAACACCGTAGCCATAACTTTTCCAGCAGAAGGTGTTTGGATAAGATTAGATTTACTTTCATTCCAATTGATCCGTAGTGAGGTCCTCCAGGATGTCGAACATGTCAGAAAAACAACAACACATAACAGATATTTACAACTAAAACAAATAAGCTAATGTACCATTCCACAGGCCCAAGTGGAATGACCATTTTTTAATGAACACTATATGAAAGAGTCGTTTTACAATTTAAAATAAAAAAGCTTTTTATATTTATTTATAAGACAATAAAATGGCTCTGAGCACTATGGGACTCAACTGCTAAGGTCATTAGTCCCCTAAAACTTACAACTAGTTAAACCTAACTAACCTAAGGGCACCACAAACATCCATGCCCGAGGCAGGATTCGAACCTGCGACCGTAGCGGTCTCGCGGTTCCAGGCTGCAGTGCCTTTAACCGCACGGCCACTTCGGCCGGCTATAAGATAATAAACGTGTAATAGAACTACTATAATACTTATTTACAATAAACACATTACTGCACTGAAATGGTGCAGAAGTTATATATATATATATATATATATATATATATATCAGTTGGTTTTACTGAGAAATTCATCAACAGAGTAGAAGGAGTTGGCCACCAATAAATCCTTTAGGCTTCTCTTAAAGGGAATTTCATTGGTTATGGTTTTGAACCTGCTTGCCCACCGACTAACTGTACTGAGATCGACAGCAGCATCTCCATACACCTTTTTCAACCTCTTGTGGATGTTTCCCACTGTCTCGTTTTCACAGTACAGGAATTCTATGACAGCACGTTGCTTCTGACGAACGTCAAGTGTAGCAGCCACCTTGAAGATATGCTGTGACGGCGCCACTCACGGGAACAGGTTGAACTAAGTTGGAAAACAAGTGGGAAGGATGTATCTACACACTACAAAACTATCACAAATGCAGAATGAAAACTGAATTTTTACAATTTTTGGAGTGACCCTCGTATCTATATTCGGTGATACTCGTGTGTTCATGTCGTCATCCGCGTCTCTATGTTCATCTGTTTCCATCCGGTGAATCTCTGTTGCCCCATGTATGTGTGTATGGGTGTGTGTGTTGCGTGTGTGTGTTGCTTTTTACTCCGGGCGATAAATTCGTCATCTGACATCGATGTTCAAAATATCGATATTTAGTTGCCGATTCATGTCAGCTATCGATTTTCAGACTTATATGATTCGGTTTGAATGAGCATCGATAATTTGCCAACATCGAACATCCCTTCTTGTCCAGAATGAGATTTTCACTCTGCAGCGGAGTGTGCGCTGATATGAAACTTCCTGGCAGATTAAAACTGTGTGCCCGACCGAGACTCGAACTCGGGACCTTTCCCTTTCGTAGGCAAGTGCTCTACCAACTGAGCTACCCAAGCACGACTCAAGACCCGTCCTCACGGCTTTACTTCTGCCAGTACCTCGTCTCCTACCTTCCAGACTTTACAGAAGCTCTCCTGCGAACCTTGCAGAACTAGCACTCCTGAAAGGAAGGATATTGCGGAGACATGGCTTAGCCACAGCCTGGGGGATGTTTCCAGAATGAGATTTTCACTCTACAGCGGAATGTGCGCTGACATGAAACTTCCTGGCAGATTAAAACTGTGTGCCGGACCGAGACTCAAACTCGAACTAATTCTGCAAGGTTCGCAGGAGAGCTTCTGTAAAGTTTGGTAGGTAGGAGACGAGGTATTGGCAGAAGTAAAGAATTGAGGACGGTGCGTGAGTCGTGGTTGGGTAGCTCAGTTGGTAGAGCACTTGCCAGTGAAAGGCAAAGATCACGAGTTTCATATCAGCGCACACTCTGCTGCAGAGTGAAAATCTCATTCTGGAAACATCCCCCAGGCTGTGGCTAAGCCATGTCTCCGCAATATCCTTTCTTTCAGGAGTGCTAGTTATGAAATGTCTGCAGGAGAGCTTCTGTAAAGTTTGGAAGGTAGGAGACGAGGTACTGGCAGAAGTAACGCTGTCAGGACGGGGCGTGAGTCGTGCTTGGGTAGCTCAGTTGGTAGAGCACTTGCCTGCGAAAGGCAAAGGTCCCGAGATCGAGTCTCGGCCTGGCACACAGTTTTATTCTGTCAGGAAGTTTCTTCCCTTCTTGTGTCTGCGGCTGAGGCATCACTGTGACATGGAGGTGGAACACGTCTGTCCTTCCACAGCCAGGAGACCCTATAGCGTTTTGCGGACGCCTTCAGAAGGAGCCTTCACGGTGGCAGAGAGGTCTCGGAGCGCCCTGCTGATAACGCGCCGGCGACGACCGGCTATTAATCTTGCAGTCTGGCCAGGGCCGGATCAGCTTATCTGGGCGGCAGGTAGACGGATCAAAACTCTGGCGACGCCATCAACGCCAGATAGCCCGCCTGCACCTTTGGTGAGCCCTCGCCTGCCGTTCTCCCCTTCCGGAGCGACTCTGCGGCGGAGGCGACGCAGTAAATCTCCGCGCCTTCCTCCCCCGCGACCCGCGACCGACCGACCGACCGACCGACCTCCGCCTGCTGCTGGCGGCCGTGATGTAGACACACAAACCGCAAGAACACTTGATAAAGCCCCCGCATCCGTCGCTCGTTCATCTGCCGCGGGGATGGAGTCCCGCGCTAACGACGAGCCATCGCTCTTGCGAGGCGCGGAGCGCGCAGCGGTGAAAGTTCATCTACAGTCCTGCCTCGGATCCCCAGCCACAAATCATAAATGCTAACTAACATATTTCATGCAGGAGCAGCGTGCCGAAAGTCTTTACTTTAATTACGTAGCACCATTTGCGACGACCCAGCGTCTGCCACACTTACTTAACTTCATGTGACCCAGCCGTCTACAATACAGTAATTTATTACTCCCTGAATAAGCGCTTCCGTACCCTGCCCACACCGTAACGGCTCTTCTAAAGTGCCAGTTGTGGTCGCTCTACTGAGACCAACCTCTATCTCCACGGTGCGTTTATTCATGGCCCCCTGTAACCAGGAAGGGCGAAAAAATCATAATTTTCGGAAGCGATTGCTGAGGATCATTGTACGAGATACTCCTTTCTTATCTTCTGCTTTGAATATACAGTAACGGAAAAATATCGCAATGCCAAAAAGTAACTGATTTAGAGTAATGAAACTTCAGGAACACATTTATCTGGGTAACATATTTACACTACTGGCCATTCAAATTGATACACCACGAAGATGACGAGCTACGGACGCGAAATTTAACCGACAGGAAGAACATGCTGTGATACGCAAATGATTAGCTTTTCAGAGCATTCACACAACGTTGGCGCCGATGGCGACACCTACAACGTGCAGACATGAGGAAAATTTCCAACCTATTTCTCACACACAAACAGCAGTTGACCGGCGTTGCCTAGTGAAACGTTGTTGTGATGCCTCGTGTAAGGAGGAGAAGTGCGTACCATCACGTTTCCGACTTTGATAAATGTCGGATTGTAGTCTATCGCGATTGCGGTTTATCGTATCGCCACATTGCTGCTCGCGTTGGTTGAGATCCAATGACTGTTAGCAGAATATGGAATAGGTGGGTTCAGGAGGGTCATACGGAACGCCGTGGTGGATCCCAACGGCCTCGTATCACTAGCAGTCGAGATGACAGGCATCTTATCCGCATAGCTGTAACGGATTGTGCAGCCACGTCTCGATCCCTGAGTCAACAGATGGGGACTTTTGCAAGACAACAACCATCTACACGAACAGTTCGATGACGTTCGCAGTAGCATGGACTATCAGGTCCGAGACCATGGCTGCGGTTACCTTGACGCTGCATCACAGACGGGAGCGCCTGCGATGTTGTACTCAACGACGAACCTGGGTACACGAATGGCAAAACGTCATTTTTTCGGATGAATCCAGGTTCTGTTTACAGCATCATGATGGTCTCACCCGTGTTTGGCGACATCGCGGTGAACGCACATTGGAAGCGTGTATTCGTCAACGCCATACTTGCGTATCACCGGGCGTGGTGGTATGGGGTGCCATTGGTTACACGTCTCGGGTCATCTCTTGTTCGCTTTGACGGCACTTCGAACAGTGGACGTTACACTTCAGATGTGTTACGACCCGTGGCTCTACCCTTCATTCGATCCCAGCGAAACCCTGCAGTTCAGCAGGACAATGCGCGACCGCATGTTGCAGGCCGTGTACGGGTCTTTCTGGATACAGAATACGTTCGACTGCTGCCGTGGCCAGCACATTTTCCAGATCTCTCACCAACTGAAAACGTCTGGTCAATGGTGGCCGAGCAACTGGCTCGTCACAATACGCCAGTCACAATTCTTGATGAACTATGGTATCGTGTAGAAGCTGCATGGGCAGCTGTACATGTACACGCCATCCATGCTCTGTTTGACTCAATGCCCAGGCGTATCACGGCCGTTATTACGGCCAGAGGTGGTTGTTCTGGGTACTGATTTCTCAGGATCTACGCACGGAAATTGAGTGAAAATGTAATGACGTGTGAGTTCTTGTATAATATATTTGTCCAATGAATACCCGTTTATCATCTGCATTTCTTCTTGGTGTAGCAATTTTAATGGTCAGTAGTGTATCAACAGCCATAATCTCTGGCAACGAACAGACTAAAGGACGCCCAGCACCAGCGGGAAGGGTCAGTGGACATTTTGTCTCTAATAAAGTTGTTCATCACGACGTGATCTATCACTCCTAGATAGAAAGACTGTGGAACAACCTGTATTTTAGTAGCTGATAGTGGTGCTGTAAATAGTGTCACAATCTTCTGCCTGATAGGACAGCAATAACGAGGCATGAACGCAATTTGAGAACGGCCATTGAGAAAAAACCGAAGTAGTCGCAATTTTGTTGGGCATCGTGGGTTGCCTGGCCGTCAGCGAGGACTCCGGGGCGAGGAATAAATCAGGTGGTGGGGGCAGGCGGCATTATTTACGACGGCATTTGTCAGGCGGCGCCGGCGCGGTGTCTGGCAGGGGGTGCTAGCGCCCCAGGGGCGGTGCCGGGCCTCTCGGAGCGTGCGGCCGCAACTCTGCGCCAAGTTCCGCGTTCGGTCCGGCGCAGACTTCCGCCTCGCTACTGCTGCTTGTCTGCCCGGCGCCCGACTGCAGAGTTCCCTCGGCGGACCGGCCGTTCTCGCTGCTGTCGAGTGGTCACTGAAGCACAGTGGGGAGGCTGATGAATTGCGCGTAATTGACGTGTCAGGCGGACTGCCTGCCTTCATGAGTTCCATAGTGGGAAACGGTCCGGACGGGCAGATAAAATAACGATGACGCCAGTGTTAGAGGTGGACATACTGCATCTCCGAGACATCTCGAGAATAAAAGGTAAAGCTGCTGTCCTTCAGAGACGGAGTAACCATGTAAAAGTGACTGATGTACCTTCGGCGACGTGTACCGCACGGCTTCTTGTTGACATCATTCTGAGGTACAATGTGTAATCTTTTAGATGGCAGACCTCTCCCGAGTCCTGAATCGGTAGAAGTCGGTAAACGTAGGGAGGCTTCGGTAGGCACGCAGTTTCGACTGCTGCCAACATTACGTAGCTGACTGTGTTGTAACAGGTAGCCATTGTCGTCTGCTTCGTTATTGTTTTGTGCTATACGTACTGTTCTGCATGTTTTTATTGTGCAGTTTTTTCCGAAACGTGTTGCGAATAGTGTTAGTAGTGAAGAAATAATAGAACAAAACGTCATGCCTGACGCGGCACTTTCACACACATCTCGATATTTACCTTGTCATATCTCCTGAATTACATGTTGTAAAGAGACATAAATTTGCCGGCGCATTTACTGATATATGAGGATACTGTATGCGAAATATGTTGCGATTAGAGTTAATAGTAACGAAATAATACATTAAAACGCCATGCCTACTGCGGCAGATTTACGGCATGTATTGATAAAATGTAGTAAGCGACAACCTTTTTTCCTTTCATTATTTTGTGGGGGGTATCAGCGAGAAAAATTTTCGTAAAGGTTTGAAATTGCATGTAACGCTTGTTGCTAGCCGCTAAGTGCTCTCATTCTCAAATAGTGGACGCATAAATCTGGGTATTTTCCCGCGGCGGCATCTCATTGTTTATGACGTCATATCTCTTCAAGAATGTGTCTTATTTCTTTTTTTCCGGCTAGGAACCTTCATGGGCGTACGGAGAACAAATCACCAAAACTTCATCGCAATCGGATGAATGCTTTGGGAACTCACAGAGGGCAGACATACATACACTCCTGGAAATGGAAAAAAGAACACATTGACACCGGTGTGTCAGACCCACCATACTTGCTCCGGACACTGCGAGAGGGCTGTACAAGCAATGATCACACGCACGGCACAGCGGACACACCAGCAACCGCGGTGTTGGCCGTCGAATGGCGCTAGCTGCGCAGCATTTGTGCACCGCCGCCGTCAGTGTCAGCCAGTTTGCCGTGGCATACGGAGCTCCATCGCAGTCTTTAACACTGGTAGCATGCCGCGACAGCGTGGACGTGAACCGTATGTGCAGTTGACGGACTTTGAGCGAGGGCGTATAGTGGGCATGCGGGAGGCCGGGTGGACGTACCGCCGAATTGCTCAACACGTCCGCCGCTCGTGGTCTCGCGGTAGCGTTCTCGCTTCCCGAGCACAGGGTCCCGGGTTCGATTCCCGGCGGGGTCAGGGATTTTCACCTGCCTCGAGATGACTGGGTGTTTGTGTTGTCCTCATCATTTCATCATCATCCAGGAAAGTGGCAAAGATTGGGTAATTGTACGGGCGCTGATAAACACGCAGTTGAGCGCCCCACAAACCAAACATCATCATCATCATCATCATTGCTCAACACGTGGGGCGTGAGGTCTCCACAGTACATCGATGTTGTCGCCAGTGGTCGGCGGAAGGTGCACGTGCCCGTCGACCTGGGACCGGACCGCAGCGACGCACGGATGCACGCCAAGACCGTAGGATCCTACGCAGTGCCGTAGGGGACCGCACCGCCACTTCCCAGCAAATTAGGGACACTGTTGCTCCTGGGGTATCGGCGAGGACCATTCGCAACCGTCTCCATGAAGCTGGGCTACGGTCCCGCACACCGTTAGGCCGTCTTCCGCTCACGCCCCAACATCGTGCAGCCCGCCTCCAGTGGTGTCGCGACAGGCGTGAATGGAGGGACGAATGGAGACGTGTCGTCTTCAGCGATGAGAGTCGCTTCTGCCTTGGTGCCAATGATGGTCGTATGCGTGTTTGGCGCCGTGCAGGTGAGCGCCACAATCAGGACTGCATACGACCGAGGCACACAGGGCCAACACCCGGCATCATGGTGTGGGGAGCGATCTCCTACACTGGCCGTACATCACTGGTGATCGTCGAGGGGACACTGAATAGTGCACGGTACATCCAAACCGTCATCGAACCCATCGTTCTACCATTCCTAGACCGGCAAGGGAACTTGCTGTTCCAACAGGACAATGCACGTCCGCATGTATCCCGTGCCACCCAACGTGCTCTAGAAGATGTAAGTCAACTACCCTGGCCAGCAAGATCTCCGGATCTGTCCCCCATTGAGCATGTTTGGGACTGGATGAAGCGTCGTCTCACGCGGTCTGCACGTCCAGCACGAACGCTGGTCCAACTGAGGCGCCAGGTGGAAATGGCATGGCAAGCCGTTCCACAGGACTACATCCAGCATCTCTACGATCGTCTCCATGGGAGAATAGCAGCCTGCATTGCTGCGAAAGGTGGATATACACTGTACTAGTGCCGACATTGTGCATGCTCTGTTGCCTGTGTCTATGTGCCTGTGGTTCTGTCAGTGTGATCATGTGATGTATCTGACCCCAGGAATGTGTCAATAAAGTTTCCCCTTCCTGGGACAATGAATTCACGGTGTTCTTATTTCAATTTCCAGGAGTGTACATTCATTTTTATATATAGAGATTGACAGTTCCGTCATACTACATGACCTGTTTCAGTATATTTAAATTTTATAATTAATAGTTTAACATTGCGGGGAATGAAATAAAATGAAAAAAAAAAATTACGAGCAGTGGCAATCGATACCGGGTCCGTTGCATGTCAAACACGTACTTAATCATTTGCGCTACGCATGCTACAGTGATCGTACGTTCGGAGAACAACTCACCAAAGTTTCATTGCAATCGGATGAATGGTTTGTGAGCGCATAGTAGATAAACATATATATATATATTTTAATGTACATGACGATTTCAGTTTCGTTTACGAACAACATTTAAAGCGAGTTTTACTTAATTTGTAGTGCCAGCACTGCAACTGGTAGGCGTGACTTGTCCCCCCCCCCCTTCCCCAACGGCTCCTCTCCCCTCGCCGGCCAATGCTTGCTACCTCCTCTCCCCGCACTCCCCTCACAACTCTGCCGTCTTACAGTTAACACACTGTATGTGGTAAATTTCTCTGTGCAGGGTGTCCCAGGAGAAATTCATACGTGTGAGGATGAGTCAAATGAAAACCTTAATTTTTTTTTAATATTATTTATTGTGCAGAAGTGGTACGAAGCTGTATCACTTTGCAACATAATCTCCTCCACGCTCAATGCAAGTCCTCGAG
This sequence comes from Schistocerca cancellata, assembly GCF_023864275.1. NCBI lineage: Eukaryota > Metazoa > Arthropoda > Insecta > Orthoptera > Acrididae > Schistocerca > Schistocerca cancellata. The sequence continues at coordinate 183,101,409 of NC_064627.1, read as the reverse complement.
CGCTTACAAAGTGCATAAATTCCTTTAGAAAAAAATTCTTTTGGTAGTCCGCGCAACCACTCATGCACCGCGTGGCGTACCTCTCAATCCGAACGGAACTTCTTTCCTCCCATTGCGTCTTTGAGTGGTCCAAACATATGGGTATCACTTGGGGCAAGGTCTGGTGAGTATGGTGGATGAGGAAGACACTCAACAGGCAGGTCTGTGATTGTCGCAACTGTTGTACGGGCAGTGTGGTGTCTTGCATTGTCATGTTGCAAAAGGACACCTGCTGACAGCAATCCACGTCGCTTTGATTTGATTGCAGGCCGCAGACGATTTTTTAGGAGATCTGTGTATGATGCACTGGTGACAGTGGTCCCTCTAGGCATGTAATGCTCCAATATGATGCCTTTTTCGTCCCAAAAGATAGTCAGCATAACCTTCCCTGTTGATGGTTTTGTTCGAAACTTCTTTGGTTTTGGTGATGAGGAATGCCACCATTCCTTGCTCGCTCTCTTTGCTTCCGGTTGGTGAAAGGGAACCCAGGTTTCGTCCCCAGTAACGATTCTTGCAAGGAAGCCATCACCTTCTCGTTCTAAGCGCCGAAGAAGTTCTTCACAAGCATCAACATGTCGTTCTCTCATTCAAGGAGTCAGCTGCCGTGGCACCCATCTTGCAGACACTTTGTGAAACTGGAGCACGTCATGTACGATGTGGTGTGCTGACCCATGACTAATCTGTAAACATGCTGCAATGTTATTCGGTGTCACTCGGCGGTTTTCCTTCACTATGGCTTCAACTGCTGCAATGTTCTGCGCAGTCACAACTCGTTGTGCCTGACCTGGACGAGGAGTATCTTCCACTGATGTCACACTATTTGCGAACTTCCTACTCCATTCATAGACTTTCTGCTATGACAAACATGCATCACCGCACTGAAGCTTCATTCGTCGATGAATTTCAATAGGTTTCACAGCTTCACTACGCAAAAACCGAATAACAGAACGCTGTTCTTCCCTGGTGCAAGTCGCAAGTTGGGCGGCCATCTTTATACTGATACTGCGACGGTATGTGTGCATCTGCACTATGCTGCCACATACAGGCCATTCTGTACGCTGTTTGTAGCACGCTTACCAACTTACAGGATAACGGCGCGAAATTTCGATTTGTTATTACAAATTTAAGATTTTCATATGACTCACCGTCGTATTCTAAAAAAAAATGGCTCAAAGCACTATGGGACTTAACATCTGAGGTCATCAGTCCCCTAGACTTAGAACTACGTAAACATAACTAACCTAAGGACATCACACAAGTCAATGCCAGAGGCAGGATTCGAACCTGCGACCGCAGCAGCAGCGCGGTTCCGGACTGAAGCGCCTAGAGCCGCTCGGCCAGGAAGACCGGCACACATTTTAAAATTGTATTCTTGTACGTATGTTTCACATCCCTAAACCACAGGACCGGTTTCAGTCAAACTTGGTACACATATCAATTACGTCTGTAAAGAATCACAGTGGTGGTGAAAACCACCTATTTATCAAAGGAATGTAGTTGGAGGTGAAACAGCAGTCTAGCTCACTACGCGTGAATACCCCGTACTTTAGTAATTCAATATTTGAGAATAAGACCTGCAACAAACTTTGCACGTCATTTCACACTTTTAAGAAACTGACAGCCCCTACCAAATCATCAAAGGAAAAATATTTGTCACTTTACATATTCGCTTTTCATACAGTAAAACTGTCACATCAAAAGTGACGTTCAAAATCATCATGTCTTTACTGCTAACTATATTCACGACACATTTTGCAGGCATAATTAAAATGTGGCACTGAATGTATAAGCAAAATTACATCTTTGTACGACAAATAGTCCGGAAGACACGATATCAAAAATACTAACATGAGTGAAAAACTGCCACATTACGCACGGCAATTAGTTTTATTATATATTTACTAATAACTCTATTCACAACACATTTTGCAGAGAGTATTCACGTACGTTCCTGAATGTACCTACAAAAATATATTCTTGTGCGGCCGATAGTTCAGGAGATATGATGTAAAAGAGAAAGATGTGAGAATAACTGCGGCATCACTTGTGAAGTTCTTATTTATGACTTCTTTACTACTAACTCTATTCACAGTACATTTCACACATAATAGCCATGTACATCGCTGGATGTATCCACAAAATTATATCACTGTATAACACATAGTTCAGGTTTAACATCATAAGCTTTGGACTGAGTGAAAATGAAACTGCAGGATGAAGTTCGCTAGAGATTCAGGCATTATATGTGTACAAATACGAATGTAATACGTTAAATACACTTAAAAGACAAAGAAACTGGTACACCTGCCTAATATCGTGTAGAGCTCTCGCGAGCACCCAGAAGAGCCGTAACACGACGTGGCATGGACTGGACTAATGTCTGAAACAGTGTTGGAGGGAATTGACACCATGCATACTGCAGGGCTGTCCCCGATATGCTCAATAATGTTCATGTCTGAGAGTTTCGTGGCTATCGGAATTGTTTATCTCAGAATAGTTTTCCTGGAGCGACTCCCTAGCAATTCTGGACGTGTGGGGTGTCGCATTTTCCTGCTGGAACTGCACCGTCAGAATGCACAACGGACATGAATAAATGCAGGTGGTCAGATTGGATGCTTACGTACGTCTCATCTGTCAGAGTCGTCTCTAGACTTATCCATGATCCCATTCACTCCAAATACACACGCTCCACACCATTACAGAGCCGCCACCAGCTTGAAAAGTACCCTGTTGATGTGCAGGGTCCATGGATTGGTGAGGTTGTCTCAATACCGATATACGTCTATCCGCTCGATACAATTGGAAAAGAGACTCGTTCGAGCAGGCAACAAGTTTCCAGTCATCAACAATCCAATGGCGGTGTTTAGGGACGCAGGCGAGGCGTAAATCTTTGTGTTGTGCAGTCATCAAGGGTACACGAGTGGATCTTCGGCTCCGAAAACCCATATCGATGATGTTTTGTTGAATGGTTCACACGCTGACACCTGCTGATGGCCGAGCATCAAATCTGAAGCAATTTGCAGAAGGGTTGTACTTCGGTTACGTTGAACGATTCTCTTCAGTCATCGTTGGTTCCGCTGTCGCAGGATCTTTTTTCGGCCGCAGTGATGATGGAGATTTAATATTTTAGCGGATCCCTGATACTCACCGTACACTAGTGAAATGGTGGTAGGGGAAAATCCCCACTTAATCGCTACCTCGGAGATGTTGTGTCCCATCGCTCGTGTGCCGACTATAACACTACATTCAAACTCACTTAGATCTTGATAAACTGCCAATGCAGCAGCAGTAACCGATCTAACAACTGCGCCACACACATGTCTTTTATAGACGTCGTCGACCATAGCGCCGTATTCTGCCTGTTTGTATATCTCTGTACTTGAATAGGCATGCCTATGCCAGTTTCTTTGGCGCTTCATTCCATATATTTGCCATTTGACATGAGGACAAAGCTATGAATGAAAAGCTCATTCTAAACTGCTAGAACTATTTCAACCAAACTTGGTAAACATTCAGTTATAATCTGGAAAGAAGTATTGTTGGTGCAAAGACCACAGGTGTCCTATTGAGGTGAGCGTGATAACATGGAGAGTGAATGGGGAGTAGGAGGTGGAGAGAATGATGGAGAGGGAGAAATGAACAGAGAAAGGGGAGAGGAGAAGATGGAGAGAGAAAGGGATGAGGAGGAATTCGGCAGAGACAAGAGGAGGATCGGTTAGAAGGGGGACGAGTTGATGAACAGAGAGAGCAGAGGGAGGAAATGGACAGAGAAAAGGATGACGAGGAGAAGGTGCAACACCCCCGTTATCGTCCTTTATTGGATTTTGTGTGATTTACCGAGGCCGCCAAACAGTTAATTATTATGATTATATGACCGTGTGCTTAATGGATGAAAGGCATCGGTTTTTCCGCTGTGGTTTCGGAGGTATTTCAACCGAGTGCGGCTGTTTTGAGACTGAATAGTGGAACGATTGAAAGTTTGTCTATTATTAAGGACCACAGAGGTTGTGATGTACAAACTGGTATGTATTTTCTACTAACACACAAATGCTGAGGCAGTTGCAACTTTCGCCTTGCACGTTTCATTACGGTTATATCTCTTTATTGGTTGCTGATTTTAAGTACTTCGTCACAGACAATGGTGATAGTTAACATTCACAAAGATCCTCACTGCAGTCTATGGTTGTTGCTGGCCAACGCGGTTGACGCGGAACACGTAATTCGGCACTTGTCACTTTGGTTTCATATCACTCGCGAATCGGTATCTATGAAGGTCAACCCCACGACGATTAGGGGGACGCGCTCATTTGTCATACTCCGGTGAATTTACCGTTTACTACTTACTCGACTACCATTCACCATTCATGCCCGTCTCTCCAGTACTACTGCTCACTCGACGCTCGTCTCACTGCCTCCTGAAACACTCGACAATCGACTCCTGTCTGCTATCGACCTAGGTGTCGGATACTAATATGGGATCACGGATCGCTTACAAAGGGAGATGAGAAATGGGAGAGGAGGAGATCGACAGAGAAAGGAAATTGGAAGAGATGATAAAGGACAGGCGGGAGAAGTGGCTGTAGAGGAGGGATGGGGTGATGGACAGAGGGGGGAGGTGGAGGAGATGACCAAAGAGAAGGGAGAGGTGGAGATGGACAGAGTTACGAGTAGCAGATGGTTAGATGGCGGAGGAACACAAGAACAGAGGAAGGGCTAGGAGGAGATGGACAGAGATAGGAGAACGAAGATGTAGACTGATAGAAAATTGGAATAAATACACACCCGACGATACCAGTTATTCAGCTACTAGTAAATGTCTTGATAGGTGATTGAATGAAACATTCCATAAACAGGTGTCCAATTTTTATTGCTTACATACGAGATACAACTGGTTACAGAGGTAAATTATCATTTCATATGTTTGTACTCCCGTTGCCACTGGTTTGGCTATCGATTGTAATTTTTGTTGAAGTTCAAGCAGTTCAGTAGATGGTATGCCAACCGAAAAGTCAAAGATTCGAGAGTGTATACTGGTGTCTTCACTAAACTGAGCGAGACAGCTGCGGTGCCCAACAGTTACATTATGGCATTTACGTCGCAGGTCGAGCAATATTTTATTACGCAGAAAGGCTTACGCATTTATACTAGAGGAAGCAGTTAAGATCGATAGTAATCCTCCTACAAAACGACATGTGGTCATGGAGTTAGAGAACGGTGACGTGAGCCATAGTGTAGAAATATCTCTGGAGTCAGCACAGAGATCGGCACATATTGTCAACATTAAGCTGGAATTGTCATGTGGTCTCCGAACGACACTGTTCGTTTAAGGCCAATACACAATCGGCCGTCACGTTACGTAATGTCACATCTCGTCAAAGCATTTCACAGTGCATTTGAAATGGCGGCATTCGCACAGGTCGTCAACGGAGAGTCACGTCACCTAAGGGCACGGCACGTCAAGGTTTCTCTAAATGAAAGTTTTGACGGCATCGTCTTCTATTAACATCGTATTTTCTTCGTGCTCACTCGTGTTACTATAGTGGATTTCGTGCCTTTTCCTCTGTCTTCGTAATCTTTATTTTATCATCATGCTTTGTTTTCGTTGCAAATTGCAAATGTTCAACGACAACTTTGTTATTATATCATTGAGTGTTCTTATACAAGCGGAATCCGATATCTGAAAGCGAAAACTTACTTATGTTTTAGAATAACGTAACAGAGCTGACGCCCACAATCAATACAAATAAGAACATAAGTTGACGACGCAATTTCCGTTACACAGTATTTTAAGTGAAAACGTCACCTTTGACGAGGGAGAAAAACGCTGTTGTGTATGACGGTATTAGTTACGTAGGAAAAAATACATAATGGATATGGTAAGCAAGATCCAATTATTCTTTTGTAGTTATTGCTTCATGTGTTTGTATGCATACATTTTCCCTAATAAATAAATATCGATGTTTTGAAATGTTATTTCACTTCTCAACACTTTACCAAACAAAACTGATCAAGAACACACGTTATGAAGTTTGCTTTAGCCATTAATAAACTTTGTCGTTGATGGTTCCTCAATTCCGGTACAGTACTCCGACATTTTTTATAACGAATGGTAACTCAAAACCTCACTTTCACCTTCAGAACTGGGCTAATCTAACTGAGGTGACGTTACAGACAGTGTGAATACGCCCTGACGTGACAGAGCAAGACGAAAATACTTACGACGTTAACATAAGACGATACCGTGAAAACTAAGACCCAGGTATAAAATACAAATTGTTATGGAGTCTACAATACGCCCATACCAAATCTAAGGTATCTACTAGCGACGTAATGACATTCAAAATCTATAAGACTCATTATGGATAAACCTGGGCAGTCCCGAGATCACGTGACACGCTGACAATGTATGTTGACAACACAAAATCAATTTTGAGCATCTAAATCCTCACTTCAGAGATATTTCTACTCTACGAGGTGAGCAGGAGACTTGTCATACTGGAGCATACAGAGAATAAGGTGATTCATACTGCGAGGCTTGGCAGTAAATGCTTAACTTTATTTATTACTATTAACTGTTCAACAATTTCTATTCTATTCCAACTACACTGTTCACATCAGTCACACTGACAGCTTCCTAAACAAAATCAAGCTGATATCTTAATAAGAATTTTGTTTAACATTGTCAGTCGCCGGACGATTAAACCGCCCAACCAGAACTGCGCCCTTTGCAGGCAGGTGCGAAACACCGAAGCTAATTCACCTGACAGTGTACGACAAGTTTCCGGAATGCACCACTTACCTGCAGTGAACGGAATATGTTTCCCTGTGAAGGCGATTTAGTGAGTTGAAAGTGCCTCTGAAAACGTTTAAATGCGAATCCACAAGAGTGCTACTTCGAAATTCGTATAGAGAGACTTTCATGAATTTTAAATCGTTATCGGTATGTGATGACTAGAATCCGCGAACTTACATCAAAACATTATCGTTAGACTGGCTCCAAAGAGTGTCTATGCTTACTAAAAAAAAGGTAGTATCCCATTATTTCGAGACTTCCATTTAAAATAGAACTGAGGTATGTCTGCCTGCCATTTCATTTTTCACAGTCGGTTATATACTGGTGTGTGGTTACGATTTTTGGATTAGAACAAGACCGAAGACCAATTGTGACAATGACACAACTTCACAAGACGCTAGTTAAGCAACTGTGTAGTTGGTGCATTAACTTATTTGCAGGAGTGCTGGACCTTCTTTTTAGGACCTACTGAACATACGCACCACACTATTATACAACTCTAGAGGAACAACTTGGCGTTGTTAGCATGCCCGACGCAGTAATGTGTCACTGCAGAAACATTTAATATCTTACCCTAATTAATAAATTAGTTAGGAAGGAATAGGATCCGCTATAATATTTCATCTGAACGTGCAAATAAGCTGAATTTGAATAAAGTAGAAGCCATTAATTATTTCGCAGCCTTCCTACAAGCGGCAATGGCCTTGCCGCAGTGGATACACCGGTTCCCGTGAGATCACCGAAGTTAAGCGCTGTCGGGCGTGGTCGGCGCTTGGATGGATGACCATCGAGGCCGCCATGCGCTGTTGCCATTTTTCGGGGTGCACTCAGCCTCGTGATGGCATTTGAAGAGCTACTCTACCGAATAGTTGCGGCTCCGGCCACAGAAAACCATCATAACGACCGGGACAGCGGTGTGCTGACCACACGACCCTCCTATCCACTTCCGCAGCTGAGGATAACATGGCGGTCGGATGGTCCCGATGGGCCACTTGTCGCCTGAAGACGGAGTGCTTCCTACAAGCACACGCAGAATTTATACTCATATCGGTGTTCCACAAAGAAGTTTATGGTGGATATTATGTATGAATGGCCTGTATTATTATCGACTACACTGAGCTGACAAAAGTTAGAGGATAGCGATAGGGTCACTTACAGATGGTGGCAGTATCACGTACATAAGGTAGAAAAGAGCAGTGCATGGGCGGAGCTCAGGCGATTCACGTGAAAAGTTCCCGACTTGATTATGTCTGCATGGCGGGAATTAACACACTTTGAACGCGGAATGGTAGTTGGAGCTAGACACATGGGGCAATTCCATTTCAGAAATCGTTATATAATTCAATATTTCGATATGCATGGTGTCAAGAATGTACCGAGGATACCAAATTGCAGACATTACGTCTCACAAAGGACAGCGCAATGGTCGACAACCTTCACTTGACGACCGAGAGCAGCGGCATTTCCGTATAGTTGTCAGTGCTAATAGACATGCAGCACTCCGTGAAATAACAGCCGAGATCAAAGTGGGACTTACGTCGAACGTACAGGTTAGGACAGTGCGGTGAAACCTGTCGTTAATGGGCTAACGCCTTTGCTAACATAATCGATATGTAAGATCGTGTACAAAACTCTGCACCGGAAGTTCTCCGCAGAATCGGTAGGGAAAGGAACATAGGGAAACACTGACAAGAATACAGGATAGAATGATAGGACTTGTGTTAAAACATGAGGGAACAACTTTTCCATGATATAGGGAGCTGTAGAGGGTAAAACCTGCAAGGGAGATAGACGTCCAACATTAGACTGGAAGTGGTTTCCTGACATGAAGACGTCCGAGCACAGGACATGAATTCTTGGCGAGCGACATCAAACCAATCACAAAACTGGTGTCTCAAGGAAACAAATACGTAAGTAAATAAATATAAAAATAAGTAAATAAAAAAGCTCACTACACTGGGACTGCTTTCACTTTCTCGCCGCCAATAAATTTAATTTTGTTAACAGCAAACTTGCACTGTCAGGTATCAAGGTGCACTACTTTTACTGGAACGTGGCCGTACCTAGTTACTAAAACATTACATGTTTCTGTACGTGAAATATACGTATCAAGTACTCGAATATATAAAAGAAGTCTGTATGTGTGACTGTACACTTATTTCGATATAATGTATTTCTTTCATTTTTCTCTCTTGTGAAGTAGCCTGAATCGTTAGGTCAGAGTAATAATTTTATTGTATAATGGCCAGAGACTGTAAACGAGTCATATTTCTAGAATATCCAGAAGTCATACTATCAATTTTTTCCTCACGCATATTTGCGTCTTTTTCTCGTCTAATTTTCTGTTTCTAGGACGAAATAGGTTATATTGTAATCTGAATGCAGACCGAACTTACTCCAAGATACTTTAACTCTTCTAGTTTCCTTCCTAATGAATACAGTTTTATATGTTTTTCCCTATTTTTCCTACGGCCACATCAAAAAGACTGAGGGCGGATTGTTCGGTGATACAATGACCGGACACTTCACGTGGTCATTCATTATTTATTTCTTATTATAAAGCCGAACCACCCTCAGATTTATTTGCCAAATGTTTCCTCATTGTAACTTACATTTTCACGTAAGAATTTTGTGAAAGTGTTCGGTCAGCTATCCTTCAACAATGACGTCGTCATTCGCCTGTTGGTTTGATGTCCACAACTCCACAATTTAAGTTTGCCCATGAATTATTCCGAAAATGTATCCTAACTTTTAATCATTCAGCATATTACAGCATTATGACACTATCTTTTATTCGCCGTCATTAGAGTTTTCTCTTTCTCGTTGCGTTATTCGAGTTACCGTATGCAAAATTTCTTGGTATTCATATTATCTTGAAATCGAGACTTAGTGAGAAAAAATTCTGTGAAAGTATCTCAGTCTTCAGTAAATTATTTTCTCGCTACTGTCGTGTAACCAGACCGCCTTGCCGAGTAATACCGGGAGAGAAATTCCAGCATGCACCTACTTGTATTTTGCCAACCACTCTGTTTCGCCAACGGCTTTCAAAGCGTTATAACTTCACTTTAATGCAAAAAAAAATTAGCTTGTGTAAGAGGTGTGCAAACTCCAGGTCAGAGTAAGGCCTCATCAACATATCATTGGCTGGTTCTGAGCACTATGGGACTCAACTGCTGAGGTCATTAGTCCCCTAGAACTTGGAACTAGTTAAACCTAACTAACCTAAGGACATTACACACATCCATGCCCGAGGCAGGATTCGAACCTGCGACCGTAGTGGTCTCGTGGTTCCAGACTGCAGCGCCTAGAACCGCACGGCCACTTCGGGCGGTCAACATATCATTGCAACAGTACAAGTACCACTGAAGATCGACCAAGAATATTTACACGCACATATACAAAACAAAACAAAAAAGAAGCAATGGTGGCTAATTTAAAAAAAATCTGAAATGCTCTGGGAAGCGAAACTGGTATTGATACAACAAATTCGGTATTGTTTTCACGTAACCATGATCCACAAACTTAGAGAAGCCAGTAACTGAGGATGGCTGTGCAACAGTACTGCTTCTCCAGCGTGTATCTTGTACAGGGATAACAAGAGAACATAACAAGATTACAGAGAGTATGGAGGCAAATTGAGCAAAATGGGAGAAGGCTAATCCTGCTAAAAAATATTCTTAGTCTCGCACAGTACACTGATTTGGTAGCAGGATGTACATGTAGATATAATTGTAGATGAAGGGAAAGATGTTGGACGTCCGCAGAAAATATCCCACGGGTAGGGGCAAGTGCCTGTCAAGGCTCTAAAATTGCCATTTTTCATGTAAATGTGTTCATCAGTTTCGAGACATATCACAGCAAATGTGTTCTCGTGTAAGTTGTCGCCAGCACACTGGTCGGCAAAGATGTAGCAAGAAGATCGATAGTAGGCGCTGGATCAAGGGCGCCTATCGGGAGCGAGGCCAAAGACAGAGTCGCAAGCAACGTGCCGCCAACGCCTTCTCGACTGCAGGTATTTACATCGCCGCCGCGGACCAGAGGGCCTCAGTCTCAGTCACTAGCGCAGTCGCTCAGTCACTATCCTAGCCACTTGCGCACCATCTCGCATGCTAGTTTGACGTCTGTCATTCATCGCATAACAGGACTTGTAGTTTCCCAGCACGAGGCTAATGTGGAGTAATGTTGAAGAGATTGTACTACATGACATGCATACTGTTAAATTTAAGTAGCAGCCAACTGTTTAAGTAAATAAAGAACCCAGTTAATACTTGTGTGCAGTTGTGTGGTAGAGAGAGGATACGGATCACCAAAAAGCATCCTCTTCCTTGTTTCCTATGGTACAAGATTCTACAATATGAAATAAATTTTATGGTAAAGTTTACAAACTTATTACAATGCAAGGATTTAATCCTTATCCACTCAATATACACACATCAAGAAAAGTTTTGCATCACCCCAGTTCCCATAATTCCTGAAGACAGACGTTGACTGTGTATATTGTATCACGGACACAGTCCCTTTGACTGTTCAGAGATGTCACCAAAACCGACCAAAGATGTAAACAACCATGCATGAGCAGCGCTCTATTAGATGGACAATTCATAGACGGCAAATCATTGAGTAAACCTGAAGTGATATCAGGTGTTCCCCAGGGAAGCGTCCTGGGACCTCTGTTGTTCCTGATCTATATAAATGACCTGGGTGACAATCTGAGCAGTTCTCTTAGGTTGTTCGCAGATGATGCTGTAATTTTCCGTCTAGTAAGGTCAGCCGAAGACCAGTATCAGTTGCAAAGCGATTTAGAAAAGATTGCTATATGGTGTTGAAACATCCCCTTAGAAAAATTATACATGACTGTGTTTAAACTGACACACAATATTTTTAGCGCAACGCAATCTGACTCTCAAAAATCCCTACAAAAGAATGGCCCTGACTAACATTAACCTATACCTTTCACAAATCACTTACCTCACCAAAAATCTTCGTTACTCGAACTACTGCAATACAGCGAGCCACACTACTGCCAGCTAAATAAAAGATTCAAACTACTGAAGGCACTAACTACTAATAGGCATAGTTAGCAAATAAAAGATTTTGATACAGACAAACAATGTATTTACCTCAATAGTGTTCAAAAGTCATAATGTATATAGCAGTTCATGACATCCAGTCTTACAAATTTCAAAACTCCGCCATCTCTCTCCCCACATCCACCACTGCTGGCGGCTCACCACCAACTGCGTAACGCTACGCGCTGTTCACATCCAGCTGCCAAACACTACAATGGCAGACAACAATGCAAACTAACCACAGACTGCACACAGCACAGCCAGTGATTTTCATACAGAGCGCTACGTGGCGTTACCAATAAGAAAACCTAAACAGCCTACTTACAGTGTGACAGGTGGCAGTTGGCAGTTGACGCTAAATAACGAAAAGTGACATGTGATCCACATGAGTTCCAAAAGAAATCCGTTGGAATTCGATTACTCGATAAATAGTACAATTCTCAAGGCTGTCAATTCAATTAAGTACATGGGTGTTAAAATTACGAACAACTTCAGTTGGAAAGACCACATAGATAATATTGTGGGGAAGGCGAGCCAAAGGTTGCGTTTCATTGGCAGAACACTGACAGATGCAACAAGTCCACTAAAGAGACAGCTTACACTACACTCGTTCGTCCTCTGTTAGAATATTGCTGCGCGGTGTGGGATCCTTACCAGGTGGGATTGACCGAGGACATCGAAAGGGTGCAGATATGATACGCGAGTTGGGATGGAAGTCATTAAAGCAAAGACGTTTTTCGTCGCGGCGAGATCTATTTACGAAATTTCAGTCACCAACTTTCTCTTCCGAATGCGAAAATATTTTGTTGAGCCCAACCTACATAGGTAGGAATGATCATCAAAATAAAATAAGAGAAATCAGAACTCGAACAGAAAGGTTTAGGTGTTCGTTTTTCCCGCGCGCTGTTCGGGAGTGGAATGGTAGAGAGATAGTATGATTGTGGTTCGATGAACCCTCTGCCAAGCACTTAAATGTGAATTGCAGAGTAATCATACAGATGGAGATGTAGATGTAGAGGGGTCCGACAGCTGATCAGTTCCAGTCATTCCATCATTCCACCAGGAAGGAGGTACACGGCTCGTGTTGTCTGTAGTTCAACCTTGCCTAGACGGTCAATTCCGCGGATGGATCGCGTCCGCATTGTTGCTTTGTGACAGGAAGGGCTCTCAACAAGGAAAGTGTCCAGGCGTCTTGGAGTGAACCAAAGCGATGTTGTTTGGACATGGATGAAATGAAAATCTTTAAGAATTTTCATATAAAAAAATCCGGAGAACTAGTCTTCAGCATGCCCTCGTACAACAATCCCAACTGTCTACATGGTAGCTCAATTTCAGCATCTCAGGCGACTGTTCTTGACTATTTTTATATTTTAATGACGCTACCATATTGTTCTGTTGAGTTCAAAAACTCAAAATCATTTCCTTTTTTCACAGAGGCACTGTTGCACATCTATTAAACATTACGTAAGGAAAGAGTTCAACATTATCATGGTGACGTTTATACATTAATACACTGAAGAGCCAAAGAAACTAGTACACCTGTCTAATATCGTGTAGCGCCTCCGCAAGCACGCAGAAGTGCAGCAACACTGCGTGGCATTGACTCGACTGATGTCTGAACTAGTGCTGGAGGGAATTGACACCATGAATCCTACAGGCTGTCCATAAATCAGTAACAGTAGGAGGGGGTGGAGATCTCTTCTGAACAGCACTTTGCGACGCATCCTAGATATGCTCAATAATGTTCATGTGTGGGGAGTTATGTGGACAGCTGAGGTGTTTAAACTCAGAACAGTGTTCCTGGAGCCACTCTGTAGCTCTGTGGGGCGTCGCAGTGTCCTGCTGGAATTACCCAAGTCGTCAGAATGCGCAGTGAACTTGAACAGTTGCAGATGATCAGACAGGATGCTTACATACGTGTCACCTGTCAGAGTCATATCTAGACGTATCAGTGGCCCATATCACTCCAGCTGCACACGCCCCACACCTTTACAGAGCCTCCACGGCCTGGAACAGTTCCGTGCTGACATGCTGTCTCCATACTCGTACACGTACTCGATACAATTTAAAACGAGACTCGTCCGACGAGGTAATATGTTTCCAGTCAACACTCCAATGTCGGTGTTGACGGGCCCAGGCGAGGCGTAAAGCTTTGTGTCGTGCAGTCATCAAGTGTGCACGAGTGGGCCTTCGGCTCAGAAAGCCCGTATCGATGATGTTTCGTTGAACTGTTCGCACGCTGACACTTGTTGACGGTCCATCGTTGCAATCTGCAGCAGTTTGCGGAATGATCGCACTTCTGTCACGCTGAATGATTCTCTTCAGTCGTCGTTGGTCCCGTTCTTGCAGGATCTTTTTCCGGTCTTAGCGATATCGGAGATTTGAAGATTTACCGGATTCCTGATATTCCTGGTACACTCATGAAACGATCGTACGGGAAAATCCCCATTTCATCGCTGCCTTGGAGGCACTTGTCGCACCACTCGTGCGGCGACTATAACACCACGTTCAAACTCACTTAAGTCTTGATAACCTGCCATTGTGGCAGCAGTAACCGATCTAACAACTGCGCCGGACACTTGTTGTCTCGTCGAGGCGTTGCCGACCGCAGCACCATCTTCAGCCTGTCTATGCATCTCTTTATCTGAATACGCATGCCTTTACGAGTGTCTGTGGCGCTTCAGTGTATGATATAACATCGAGGTATGGTGAAAGAATTTGTCATTGTTTTGGGTAAATAATTTCCATTACCAGTTTTTCTTGGGTTTGGTTCCACAGCTCTTTACAATTTGTTGGGAACTGACATTGTTACGACGGAGATTGTTGTGTCTAGACAAGACAGCCTAGACACAATGAGAGGAAGCCGAAAGGCACGCGCTTAAACTCACGCGGGCTGGCGTGAGGTCTGAAACAGGATACGTAATGAATGCTATAAAGAAAAGTACGTAGCTTCTGGAATACTTAACTTTAATCCACATTTGTAGAACATCGCTCTTGATGATACATTAATAGAATCTCAATATCTATACTGGTAATGGCGCATTGCTAGGCCGTAGCAAATGTAGCTCAAGGCTAAGCTACTATCGTCTCGGCAAATGAGAGCGTAATTCTCAGTGAACCATGGCTAGCAACGTCGGCTGTACAACTGGGGCGAGTGCTAGTACGTCTCTCTAGACCTGCCGTGTGGTGGCGCTCGGTCTGCAATTACTGACAGTGGCGACACGCGGGTCCGTCGTATACTAGCGGACCGCGGCCGATTTAAAAGCTACCACTTAGCAAGTGTGGTCTCTGGCGGTGACACCACAGAGATTATGTATTCATATAGAACGATATTAATTTATACGACTAATAGATATATTCGGCTATATAGCAATTTTTAAGGGTCTAGCCCATAAGGAATGTGTTATCTGAAGAACAGCTAAGACATCTAATTCTCAATTAAATCTCTGTTTGCCGCTTTCCGCAATATTTACATTTTGAAGTGGGCAGATTCTTAATCGTACGTGGTATGACATCCAAACAACCACCAGGGAATCCAAATGAGAGACGTAATTCTTTGTCAAAACACGATACAATCGATACAATTGCGATAAAAATGTAATTTTCATGTAAAATTACAAAAAAATCGTTCTCCTCTGATATGTCCACACCTAATTATAACATATCAGTAAGCATTTGGCAAAATGACACATGACTAGAAGTTTTTCTGTTGCGTGGTAATCATTATTTTATGATTTCAGTAACACATTACACTGTTATCGCACTCGTTGTTGTTGTTGTGGTCTTCAGTCCTGAGACTGGTTTGATGCAGCTCTCCATGCTACTCTATCCTGTACAAGCTTCTTCATCTCCCAGTACCTACTGCAGCCTACATCCTTCTGAATCTGCTTAGTGTATTCATCTCTTGGTCTCCCTCTACGATTTTTACCCTCCACGCTGCCCTCCAGTACTAAATTGGTGATCCCTTGATGCCTCAGAACATGTCCTACCAACGGATACCTTCTTCTAGTCAAGTTGTGCCACAAACTTCTCTTCTCCCCAATCCTATTCAATACTTCCTCATTAGTTATGTGATCTACCCATCTAATCTTCAGCATTCTTCTGTAGCATACATTTCGAAAGCTTCTATTCTCTTCTTGTCCAAACTATTTATCGTCCATGTTTCACTTCCATACATGGCTACACTCCATACAAATATGTACTTTCAGAAATGACTTCCTGACACTTAAATCTATACTCGATGTTAACAAATTTCTCTTCTTCAGAAACGCTTTCCTACATTTTATATCCTCTCTACTTGGACCATCATCAGTTATTTTGCTCCCCAAATAACAAAACTCCTTTACTACTTCAAGTGTCTCATTTCCTAATCTAATTCCCGCAGCATCACCCGTAATGGTTACGTATTGTGGTTATGCAAAATTACGTCTGTTGTTTAGATAACCTGATGGTTTGTTTGAATGTCATATGACGTGTATTCATGGAACTGTTCATTTCAAAATGGGTCTGAAATTGGCCACTACTGATTCAAATAAATATTGTTCTATGCAAATACATAGTATCATCGGAAATGATGCTGTCTTTCAAAGAAATTCCTATCTGAACAGGAATTAATTTTCTGCGAATATTCGATATCAGCTGTTCAAATAGTGTAAAGAAGAAGGATACACGTTGTTAGAGGAAAGTGGGTTAAGATTGGGTAGCGCGGTGAAACCGGCCGTTGTGTTTCTGATTTTACTATTAACATCGTTTTGTGGAAAGATACTAGTTAAGAGGAAAGAGCTATATTGGCGTGTCGTTGATATTAGTTCACAGCCTCGATGAAGGTAGGTTTGTTTTACGCTATCAGCTCAGTAATGTTCTTTTGTTTTTAAACTGCAATTATTTCTTAGTCATTACACTTTGTCAGGAATATTAAATAATTAGTAATATCTATACACTAGCAAAAAATAGGGATCTGGTTCAACAACAGCGAGCTTTTGTTTCGTTTCCATAATCTCTGCACTTCGGTAAGTCCGAGTACGTATTACTGCACTAAAAACATTTTTGCCATGGCAGATATGCTATATTTTACCAAAGGTAATTAAATAGAAAATCATGGAGCCACGAGAGCATAGAAAGGGCAATGGGAGAAGTGGTATCAGGTAGAATGGTTAACCGAAACCTGCAAGAACGTTCAATGTTCCACGAAGTACCTTACCAGATTTAAAAAGGCTAGGACAAAACAACAAACTTCTAAAGAAGCGGCGGTTAAAGGACGCTTAGGGCCATGCCCACTTGTGTTTCCAGAACAACAACAAAAGGCATCAGTCGATCATATATCAACACATATTTTACGTTATTAGAAGCCTTTTCTCAAAAAGTATATGCGCTAATGCTATGAAATTTTCAGTAACTGTTCACAGCGTGTTACTGTCTCTCTGTAACTAAAAATACGAGAGCCTGCAACTTCATTCTGATTTTTAGATGATTGTATGTAGAAAAAAAATTTAATTTCGGATGTGGAAAATTAGAAACTCTGTAAATGATACAATTTGTATCATGAATCAATAACTGTACTTCATTGGTCTTATAACTTTCTCAGGACACTAAAATAACATTTTCAGATTAATTGCATGATTACAATTTGAGTTATGGCTTTTTGTAAAAAGACAGTTAAAAATTAAAATTTCTGGCAAAATATTGATCCCGCATGTTTCATTATATTTTTCCGTTAAAACACAGCCCTTTTGCTTTACACATGCATAATTTTAAATTTGTACATTAATAAATATGGCTGTAATGATTTTTTAAATAAATGTTTACATTTTACGTTACATCTCCTCTTAATGGAACTCATTTTCCCAACGACGATGGATATGAATGGGCCGCAATTGTTCACGAATGGTTTGGAGAACATTTTGGACAATTTGAGGGAACGATTTGGCCTCTCAGATCACCCGACTTGAATCACATCGAACATTTACGGGACATAATCGACAGGTCAGTCCGTGCACAAAATCCTGCACTAGCAACACTTTCGCGGTTGTGGGTAACTACGGAGTGTGCATGGCACATTAATTCTGCAGGGCACTTCCAACGACTTATTAAGTGTATGCCACGTCGTGCTTTTGCACTACGCCGGGTAAAAGGAGATCCAACACTATATTAGGAGTTATGCTATGACTTTGGTCATCTCGGTGTACGTTCTAATAAAGTTAGTATGTGCACCCACTCTTTCCCCACTACTGTGTTAAGACCGGGGCATTCGAGTTTTGCCATAAAAGTACCTCTCGTCAAAAATGCACTGAAGCTATGATTTTTGAGGAATAATAAATTGTACCCTATTAAATACCGATTATGTTTACTCAACTGAAAATTTATAAAACTTCAGATAAAAACTGTGTGCCGGACCGAGACTCGAACTCAGGACCTTGCCTTTCGAGGCAAGTACTCACAGAAGCTCTCCTGCGAGGTCCCGAATTCGAGTCTTGGTCCAGCACACAGTTTTAATCTGCCAGGAAGTTTCATATTAGAGTACACTCCGCTGCAGAGTGAAAATCTCATTCTGACAATTTATTGGATAAATAGTTTAGTTCCAGTGGGCGTTGGAGTATTAGCTACCTGACCTTACCTCACTTTCGCATTTACCTTTAAACAACGTTCTGTCGTCATTGGGAATGATAACACGTGAAAAATTACCGAAGAATCAAGAAATATTTCAGTAAAAGCTGCTCTCAGTTCTTGTACATTGTTTACAAACTTCATCTAAGAAACGGTCCTTGGCGTCACGGAGCGAATATTCGTATTCCTGACAGAGCATTCGCTGCAAACGTCCTATAGACGGGCCTGGCTTCGTTGCTGGGCAACTTAACATTACATAAGCCTCCCTGGCCGTGGGCAGCAGTTGCTATCCGCCAGCCGCCAGCCGGCCAATATAAAAGCTATCACGCGGCCACCTCCGTCCCGGTTAGAGACCGCCTTCTGCTCCGCGGCGGCCTTTGTCCTCCATTATTCACGCCTTCTGCCGCTGAAGAGGTCGAAGGTTATCACGAGCGACACAGCACCCGCTGAGATGGTGTTCACCACGTTGCCTTCCACTTTACTGGCACATACGTCAGGAACTTTGCGAGCCGGCCGCGGTGGTCTCGTGGTTCTAGGCGATCAGTCCGGAACCGAGCGACTGCTACGGTCGCAGGTTCGAATCCTGCCTCGGGTATGGATGTTTGTGATGTCCTTAGGTTAGTTAGGTTTAAGTAGTTCTAAGTTCTAGGGGACTGATGACCATAGATGTTAAGTCCCATAGTGCTCAGAGCCATTTGAACCATTTTTGAACTTTGCGAGAGTCCAGCGTTTCTCGACGACTTCGAGCTTTGGGTTCATCAGAATTGTGGTATCGTTCAGAAATCGCTGTAACACACCAAAGTTGGCAATGCGAATCGAAACTACTCACATTAGCGAGGGCTCGCTGCAATCTGCAACAACCAACGGGAGGCGCTCCAGAAGACCACGCCTCCCTTTCAGCACAGCATCGCCCTCACGCCGAGGTCAATACAGTGCAGAGCATGCAAGTGCCCAGTTCATTTCGTGATCCCATCTGATGGTGTCAACGTCATAGTGTAGGATTACCGATTTGCTGAAGCTTCCAGTGAAATTTTACTGTTGTAAATGTCTAACACTGTACCTCAAGAGAACAGTTTTGTTACTTAGTGCACAAGTGATGCTTTCATAGTCAATGTCAGTTGTAAATTATTAAATACCCTTACGTCAAAGAGGTGTGTTAAAGTTAAGTAATTATTTTATTTATTAAAGTAATAAAATTAACATTCAGAAATGGTTCAAATGGCTCTGAGCACTATGGGACTCAACTGCTGAGGTCATTAGTCCCTTAGAACTTAGAACTAGTTAAACCTAACTAACCTAAGGACATCACAAACATCCATGCCCGAGGCAGGATTCGAACCTGCGACCGTAGCGGTCTTGCGGTTCCAGACTGCAGCGCCTTTAACCGCACGGCCACTTCGGCCGGCAAAAATTAACATTCTTCATGAGCTATAGTTCCTAAGTGTTACCTTACAGGGCAATCAAAGAACCCACAGTTATGACCAGATAAAAGTATTTCCCTGGTCAGAACAAGAGGTATGAGATGACATCCAAAACTAAGTTACACACCTCGTCCCGCGCAAAGCCCGTCCTGCGACAAAAGTGGCGTATTTTCAGAAGAGATTATGTCCTGGGAATCAAACAGACACAGTTCTGCTGTGGTACAGATAACGTGTCCATCACAATATGCGAATGAAATGGCGCGACGAATAGAAATGCACTCTAGAGTTGGAAAGCTTGTGACAGCACGATTTTTGTGATCGAAGCTTCTAAATCACACACAGGTTCAGCATGAAATTCTGCCAGCATATGGACCACATCCAGTGTCACGTCTTCGCGTGGTGAAATGGTGACAACAATATGATCAAGGCTGCGCAAACATAGGTAATCGTGATCGGGAAGGAAGTCCATCGCCACCAAGCGTGGTCGACAAGGTCAAGGCATTCGAGGACTAGATGAAATGATAGTTAAATCGACACCCTAGCTGCAAACAGGCATTGGGGACATGTTAAAATGTGTGCCCAGACCGGGCCATTGACCTTCTTGTATGAACGAACACGCTATGCCCCAACTCGTACGGGGCTTGGTAGATTAATCTGCCATGAGTAATGAGTGTAATGACCAAACATGTATTAGGTGCACTACTAATGTAGTGGTGTGGACATGTTGGGAACGTGGGTCTCACGGGGAGCGTGCAAGGACGAGATAAGTCCCTGCAGGCGCACTATCGTCTGTGCGCTCGATAGGTCAGACGGATAGAGCGTCTGTCAAGTAAGCTGGAGATCCCGGGTTCGAGTCCCGGTCGGGGCACACATTTTCAACGTGTCCCCAGTGATGTATATCGATGCCTGTTTGCAGCTAGGGTGTGAAGCTGCACGGTCATCAATGGTATCTGTTCTTTCGGGAACAGATAATACCTTCATACATTGGAGGACTGTTACACAGTAATCGCAGATTTTCTAACGATGATGACTTTCACACAGACATTCTTCAATGAATTCGTGCCCAAAGACCGGGTTTCTGAGTTCGAGGAACGGAACGACTTGTAGAACGTTCCGAATGTCCTTTAGAGACTTTTGGAAAATGTGTTGAAACAAGTGCATGTATCTTCGTCATCTTTACACGGAGGTGTGCCGCGTACAGAAGGTATAAGGGGGAAGTGCATTGCCAGAGCTGTCACCTGTATTCAGGTGATTCATGTGAAACGGTGTCCAAAGTGATTACGACCACACGACGGGAATCAACAGACTCTGAGCGTGGAATGGCAGTTGCAGCTAGATGCAAGGGACATTCCATTTCGTAAATCGTTAGGGAGTTCAACATTATGAGACCCACACTGTTCTGGCGTAACCGAGAGCGCCGGAACGAAGATGAAGAACGCAAGAGAAGAGAAGACGGTGAAGCGACGTCGGCCAATAGTGCGCTGATTTGGACCGCACCACGACAGGTGCGTCTCGTAAAAGAGGAGAATATAAGCGCCGATCCTGCCAGCCTCGGTCGCTCAGTATTTGTTCAGTATACGGACAGGCCTAGCAGAGAACGCAACGATAGCAGTTATTAGTTATCCACAAACTATGTGTCAAACTTGCTTAACATTGTATATAGCAAAGGACTCGGATCCACACTACAGGCCATTAAAATTGCTACACCAAGAAGAAATGCAGATGATAAACGGGTATTCATTAGACATTTTCACGCAATTTGGGTGCATAGATCTTGAGAAATCAGTACCAGGAACAACCACCTCTGGCCATAATAGAGGCCTTGATACGCCTGGGCATTGAGTTAAATAGAGCTTGGATGGCGTGTACAGATACAGCTGCCTATGCAGCTTCAACACGATACCACAGTTCATCAAGAGTAGTGACTGGCGTATTGTGACGAGCCAGTTGCTCGGCCACCATTGATCTGATGTTTTCAATTAGTGTGAGATCTGGAGAATGTGCTGGCCAGGACATCAGTCGAACATTTTCTGTATCAAGAAAGGCCCGTAAAAGACCTGCAACATGCCGTCGTGCATTATTCTGCTGAAATGTAGGGTTTCGCAGGAATCGAATGAAGGGTAGCGCCAAAGGTCGTAACGCATCTGAAATGTAACGTCCACTGTTCAAAGTGCCGTCAGTTCGAACAAGAGGTGCCCGAGACGTGTAACCAATGGCACCCCATACCATCACGCCAGGTGATACACCAGTATGGCGATGACAAATACACGTTTCCAATGTGCGTTCACCGGGATGTCGCCAAACACAGATGCGACCATTATGATGCTGTAAACAGAACCTGGATTCATCCGACAAAATGACGTTTTGCCACTTGTGCACCCTGGTTCGTCGTTGAATACACCATTGCAGGTGCTCCTGTCTGTGATGCACGTCAAGGGTAACAGCAGCCATGCTCTCCAAGTTGACAGTCCATGCTGCTGCAAACGTCGTCGAACTGTTCGTGCAGATGGTTGTCGTCTTGCAAACGTCCCCATCTGTTGATTCAGAGATCGAGACGTGGCTGCACAATCCGTTACAGCCATGTGGATGAGACGCCTGTCATCTCGACTGATAGTGATACGAGGCCGTTGTGATCGAGCACGGCGTTCCGTACTACCCTCCTGAACCCACCGATTCCATATTCTGCTAACAGTCATTGGATCTCGGCCAACGCGAGGAGAAATGTCGCGATACGATAAACCGCAATCGCTATAGGCCACAATCCGACCTTAATCAAAGTCGGAAACGTAATGGTACGCATTTCTCTTCGTTACACGAGGCATCACAACAACGTTTCACCACGCAACGCCGATCAACTGCTGTTTGTGTATGAGAATTCGGTTGGAAACTTTCCTCATGTCATCACGTTGTAGGTGCCGGCACGGGCGCCAATGTTGTGTGAATGCTCTGAAAATCTAATCATTTGCATATCGCAACATCTTCTTCCTGTCGGTTAAATTTCGCGTCTGTAGCACGTCATCTTCGTGCTGTGGCAATTTTAATGTCCAGTAGTGTACGTTGCATGTCGCCCATCGCTTGCGACACCCTTGTTAATGGAAAGTTAAGTATTGTCAATCTGCTTTATTGAAATAAAACTACTAACGTTATCTCCTTGAATTGTTGTATAGCATACCGAGAACGCGGCATCCATTAGGCACCCTATACGAGACCAGTGGGCAGGACCTCCCCCCCCCCCCCCACACACACACACAGTATCAAGAGTGTGCCGAGAATTAACTCTCACAAAGGACAAATCAGAGGCCGACGGCCTTCGCTTTGAAAGAATTCTATTGGGAATTTGCTATTTACAACTCTCGAATCTGTACGTACTTTGGACGTCTCAAACGCTAAGCGACAATTTGGAACCGCTTATTATTCGTGCGCAGAGGTCGGTCAGAGTAGCTGTATCTAATATCTCCGAAATGCCATGCTTGCTGCTCTCTGTGCGCATCTGCAAGTTTCTAACTACAGTTGCTGAGAGCTTAGTGCAGTTCTCCAGACAACAAACTACTTTATACAAATTATTAAGTGAGACCCTCTTCAATTAAAAACGACTTGGGCCAAGGATGTGGGCAATGCTCTTATCCGAAATATTTCTTTAACAAACTGTTTTTAAATTATTTGATGTATTACTGCTTGTATGAAATTCATGTTACAACACTTATTAGCACTGACAAAGGGGAACATTGTTATCAAACTCTTGTTCTCACAAATGTTAGGCAAATAATTAATTCAAATGAAAAATATGTTGCAGTGAAAATTACTCAACCTCGAATGAAAAATCTAACGTTCCCTGACACGGATGTCTCATTCAACAATCGCTCCAAAAATGCAACTAAATAAAAAATATTACCTTCATTCCTCTTTATATGTCTTCCTGTTCTCATTACATCTCATTTCATTCGAAATCACTAATGGAATAATACGGCGCCCAATCGAGGCCCATACCAGTGGACTCTGAGTACCCTGAAGCCAGAATGCGATCCCGAAAGTGCTCCTCCAGCACATCAAACACCATCCTGCTCCGATGGGGTCGACATCCGTGTCGAAATCAGGGTCACTTTGGATGATGGCGATAAAATAATCTGCCAAAACCTTCACGTGTCGTTGGGTAATCATCGTGCCAACAAGGAATATCGGACCGATTATTCCGTGACTGGACATTGCACACCACAAAGTCAACCGTTAAGTGTGAAGAGACTTCTCGATCGCGAAATGCGCATTCTCAGTCCCCCAAACGCGCCAGTTTTTCTTATGGACGAACCCGTCCAAATGAAAGTAGGCTTCGTCGCTGAAACAGACCACACTAATTCTCAGCATGCCACGCGGCCAACAGTGCAGTTTGAACGTACTAACGCAAAACGTTCCGAAGTTATGACGATTTTATTTCATATACACTCCTGGAAATGGAAAAAAGAACACATTGACACCGGTGTGTCAGACCCACCATACTTGCTCCGGACACTGCGAGAGGGCTGTACAAGCAATGATCACACGCACGGCACAGCGGACACACCAGGAACCGTGGTGTTGGCCGTCGAATGTCGCTAGCTGCGCAGCATTTGTGCACCGCCGCCGTCAGTGTCAGCCAGTTTGCCGTGGCATACGGAGCTCCATCGCAGTCTTTAACACTGGTAGCATGCCGCGACAGCGTGGACGTGAACCGTATGTGCAGTTGACGGACTTTGAGCGAGGGCGTATAGTGGGCATGCGGGAGGCCGGGTGGACGTACCGCCGAATTGCTCAACACGTGGGGCGTGAGGTCTCCACAGTACATCGATGTTGTCGCCAGTGGTCGGCGGAAGGTGCACGTGCCCGTCGACCTGGGACCGGACCGCAGCGACGCACGGATGCACGCCAAGACCGTAGGATCCTACGCATTGCCGTAGGGGACCGCACCGCCACTTCCCAGCAAATTAGGGACACTGTTGCTCCTGGGGTATCGGCGAGGACCATTCGCAACCGTCTCCATGAAGCTGGGCTACGGTCCCGCACACCGTTAGGCCGTCTTCCGCTCACGCCCCAACATCGTGCAGCCCGCCTCCAGTGGTGTCGCGACAGGCGTGAATGGAGGGACGAATGGAGACGTGTCGTCTTCAGCGATGAGAGTCGCTTCTGCCTTGGTGCCAATGATGGTCGTATGCGTGTTTGGCGCCGTGCAGGTGAGCGCCACAATCAGGACTGCATACGACCGAGGCACACAGGGCCAACACCCGGCATCATGGTGTGGGGAGCGATCTCCTACACTGGCCGTACACCACTGGTGATCGTCGAGGGGACACTGAATAGTGCACGGTATCTCCAAACCGTCATAGAACCCATCGTTCTACCATTCCTAGACCGGCAAGGGAACTTGCTGTTCCAACAGGACAATGCACGTCCGCATGTATCCCGTGCCACCCAACGTGCTCTAGAAGGTGTAAGTCAACTACCCTGGCCAGCAAGATCTCCGGATCTGTCCCCCATTGAGCATGTTTGGGACTGGATGAAGCGTCGTCTCACGCGGTCTGCACGTCCAGCACGAACGCTGGTCCAACTGAGGCGCCAGGTGGAAATGGCATGGCAAGCCGTTCCACAGGACTACATCCAGCATCTCTACGATCGTCTCCATGGGAGAATAGCAGCCTGCATTGCTGCGAAAGGTGGATATACACTGCACTAGTGCCGACATTGTGCATGCTCTGTTGCCTGTGTCTATGTGCCTGTGGTTCTGTCAGAGTGATCATGTGATGTATCTGACCCCAGGAATGTGTCAATAAAGTTTCCCCTTCCTGGGACAATGAATTCACGGTGTTCTTATTTCAATTTCCAGGAGTGTAGTTCAATAACTGTCACTCAGTGTCTGCAGTACCCCACATGAAAGCTCTCTAGGATGTAGCTCGTATGAAACGAGGGCGGCCGAGCTCCCTTGCAGTCGCAGGTGGTCGTGGCTCTGCGGACGGATGTATGGCGTTAGAGATGGGCCTACTGCTTCATTATTCAGGCTGGCGCTGCTGCCGCCCGCACCCGCAATGTTTCCGCAACGCGGACATCAGTAAATGGGCTCCTGGCCACTTTTCGCTGGCTTCGTTACCAGTCTCCCCTGTGGTATCTATTACTTATTAATGTCGCTGTGTATCTCTTGCATCATGCAGACATCTAAACGCAATAAAGACTTCCTCTATATTATGCAAATGAGGGATAAATTCTAGCGTCCGATACCACCCGTCGGCTCTGACCAGTGACGTCATACGTAAGGCAAGGATGCTGCAATGGACAATCTATGAATGGAACTGATCATACTATTAAACAAAGGAATGTAGCATGTCACATAGGAGTACATTTAACGCGGCTATTATTTACGCGCGAATTTGATTTAAACGAGTTGAAGATGACTGAAATGAATAAGAACACGAGAGCAATTACGAGTGTATATATTATATATATTTTCCACGCGTACTGCAAAAACGATCTAAATAATGAACCGTCGAATAGTTGGAATCGGTAACTAGAAGCAACCTATGTAGGAGGTCATTTCTAGTTATCGATTCCAATATTACTGTTCGTTGCGCAAAAATCTTACAACATAGCAGAAACGTACTTAAAAATGATCTTGTTAGTGAACTACAGAATACGAATAGACTTTCAAAAAATGGAAATCTTTACACACAATACTGCACATGCAAAGACATAAAACGCAAAAATGACCAAACCTTGCAACCGGTAACTATACTACACGAAAGTCACACTAACTACAGTAGCTCCAAATAACACTCAGTAAAATCGATACACCAGAAGTGACAGTAAAAATGAGAGAAGTGTAGCAGAAACATCGAAAAGGAAAACATAAAAGTGGCTACATAAAAAGAAACTTATCGCATATGAAGCAAAATCCGGAACAACCAATGAAAAAAATAATAAGAAACAAAAACTGCCAGGCACGAATGAGGTACCACCCAAATCAGTTCTTCCCTACCACTCACCCTCAATGAGACGCAAAATTTTAAAATTGTAAAAAAAAAATGAAACCACGAGTCAGTAACATAAAAACAAAGACACAGCAATACCCCTCGGCCCACGATTGTAACCAGAAAATATTAAAACGACAGAAAAACCTTCCTACAGAGAAACCAAAAAAGTAGCACCGACAAAATACAGCAGCTTAAAAAACCGCAACGTAAAACAAGAAAAAAGTATCAGACCCACCAACACATAGCTTACAAGACGATGCTTGTACATTTTGCTGACTACTTTCATAAATGCAAGAAATAAACAATAACATTTAGGAATACTCTTCCTCTAACAGTACCATCTAAATGGCCTTGAAACACAGAAATCCTTCTCTTTCCCCGCTCGACAACAGATTTTACAGCCCCCCAATACCCCCGTCTTATAATCTTTGCCGCGCAGGATTAGCCGAGCGGTCTAGACGCTCCAGTCAGGGACTGTGCGGCTGGTCACGGCGGAAGTTCGAATCCTCCCTCGGGCATGTGTGTGTGTGTGTTTGTGTGTGTGTTTGTCCTTAGGATAATTTATGTTAAGTAGTGTGTAAGCTTAGGGACTGATGACCTTAGCAGTTAAGTCCCATAAGATTTCATACACATTTGAACATTTTTGAACTTATAATCTTTAAACTGAGTATTGTGCTTCATGACCAAATGATGATAACCCCTTTCACCCAACCCCTTGTACGAAGCAAGCCAATCCGGTATGACTACAGAAGCTTCTTACACACATTCTTCTATTAAAGATGTGAAGACTTCCTTTGTCCGATTTGGTATAACCCTAAATATAACATCAGCATAATCTGCTCCAGAAACTACTACTCCAAAAACCCAGAGCCCAACAACCTCGTGGCCCCTTTCGTACCTTCTCTTTCCAAAATGTGACTCATCTACTTCAACTATAACCACTGCCCCCTCCCCAATGACCTCCTATACTTTACAAATGCCCCGCAGACTTCTCCACAAAACGAGAACCAGTAGACTACAGTGCCACACGAAACCCCTGCTTCGTGCATGACAGATTTGCAATAATATACATAGCAAAAATAGTAGGTTAGCATGATAATAATTACTTCTAAATTCGGCCTCGATCTTTCGAACCACGTCCCTCTGCGTATGGATCTCCATATGTTATTTTTTTCTGCACCTCCACATGAATTTGTCGGAAGTTCGTGATGACGCAACCTTCGTCAAAACCATACAATTTCCACAGACACTGTACTTCCAAAATTCAGCAATGACGCCCAATGATTGCAAAAATTTTATAGTTTATTTACGGTCATTCATTTTCTGAAGCAGAATTTTCGCAGTAAAAACAACTGACCCATCCATAACGAACAGCGTCAGAAATCAAGACCTTACAAATCACGACTACTTTCATTAACAAAAGGTGCCGAAAACAAATTACGAGATGAAAACAGAACAATACGCGAGTAACGAGGAAATCCAGAGAAATCATTTAACGTTCATCGACAGCAATCTGCGGCACAAGCAAAATACTACCAGAATTGACCCCAAAGTGAGTCATTGTATATAACGAAAATAAGAAGGGATGCAACATCGACTTTGAATCGAGAATGCATTCTAGCAGTTCTTTGCACATTGGAAACTGGTGAACCAGATTGATTGCGGCAAACTTCCGCTGTCCCCGTGGCGGCGATGGCTCTCACGTTCGTAGCATCACGTGTTTAGTCGAATCTTTTTATACCTTTATCTCTTACAATAGTTGTATCAGTAAGTGAACCAAGTAAAAATAAACAAATAAAAAATAAAATAAGAGAGAGGACGCACCACGAGGCAGTTATCAGATTGGGATGGAAGTTGGTAAATGTGATGTTCATGTACAGACAATTTTGAAAAAAAAATGATGATTTATTCAAGAAAAAGGGCTTTACAAATTGAGCAAGTCAGCAACGAATTGGTCGATCTCTGGCCCAGTTATTCAGCCTGGGGTTAATTGATGGGGTTGTTGTCTCTCCTGCTGAGGGATATCGTGCCAGATTATGCCAAATGGCGCTTAAGATCTCGAAAACCCCGAGCTTGTTGGACGGCCCTGCCCATACTGCTCCAAAAGTTCTCAGTTGAGGAGATCTGGCGACATTGCTAGTCAAGGTAGGGTTTGGCAAGCACGAAGACAAACAGTAGAAATTCTCGTGGTGTGGGCATCGTCATGCTGAAATGTAGGCCCACAATAGCTTGCCATGATGGGCATCAAAAAAGGCTGTAGAATATTGTTGAGATACCACTGTGCTGTAAGGGCTACGGCTATGGAAAGAAATGGCTCTCCAGACTATCACTCATGGTTGTCAAGCTGGTGTCCCATCGCTGTCCAGGGCGTCTCCAGGTACGTCTTCGGCCTGGAATCTCTCTGAGTGGAGAAGAACTGCCTCCAGTGATGAATCCCGCTTCTAACTGGGCCCCTATGAGCAGCGAAAACGTGTCTTGAGACGCCCCAAACAGCGTTAGGGTACCTATCTACTTTGTATCTATACTACCTTGTAAAGACTGTACATTGTTACAGAAACTGTTGCAAAGTTCATGGCCAATTTGCTACACATTTTTGCTCAGTGCTCTAATAAACATTCGGAGGGATATAAGCAATATAAACACTCATCTTCAGCAAAAACAGTACACCTTCAAACGACTAGAGATAGGACGACTATATTCACAGGACATGTACATTAGTATGTTCCGTAGAAATTATTGGCATCTGAAACATGTCGGCCCGCGGGTTCAAGGTCAACATCGACATCGCGGCGCATCACTGCCTACCGGTAAAATGTGCCTGCGGTTCCCGTTGTCACCATTAATCGAAGATAAAGGATCAGTGCGACGTTCAGGATTCCTCGCAGGCGTATGCGCTAACCGTTGCCATCAGATCAGTGAATTTGGAAGATGGCGCATTACTGACGTCAGAGACTGTGATGCATCCATCTGGGAAATTGCTGCTTTTGTGGGACGAAGCGTTCCGGCACTGCAACGTGTGTGTGCAGAATGGTTCACATCGCACCACCAGGGCCACTCCCCACCCCCACACCCTCCCCCAGAAGATCGATATCTCATTCGAATGGCATTGCAGAACAGATCTGCGCCCTCCTTTGGCTCTGGCACAACAGTGGTACAGCGTAACACATCGTCCACTATCAGGAGTGACAGTCTGTCGGCATTTATTATAGGATAGGTTATGGTGATACAGTGACGTTCGTTAGCCCCCTTAATCTTAGCCGGCCTGAGTGGCCGTGCGGTTCTAGGCGCTACAGTCTGGAACCGCGCGACCGCTACGGTCGCAGGTTCGAATCCTGCCTCGGGCATGGATGTGTGTGATGTCCTTACGTTAGTTAGGTTTAAGTAGTTCTAAGTTCTAGGGGAGTTATGACCTCAGCAGTTGAGTCCCATAGTGCTAGGAGCCATTTGATTTTTGTTAGTCGTACAGAAAAAAATGAATAGGATGTTTGTGTAAGAAATTTACTGTATTTACCTTTTGTATGGGGTACGTTTACGCTGGAGGCCACAGTTTCCGAGTAATTTTAGAAAAACATATTTGAAAGTCAGTTTTATATGTTTTTCTTGATTAATTCGATAATGGTTGCCTCTAGCGAAAACGTATCACAGTACAAAATTTAAATGCATTAAATTTCCTACAGAAAAAGTCTTACTTATTTTTTCTGTAGTACTAATAGTTGGTGTCCGCAGCTCGTGGCCTCGCGGTAGCGTTCTCGCTTCCCGAGCACGGGGACCCGGGTTCCATTCCCGGCGGCGTCAGGGATTTCCACGTATCCCGAGATGACTGGGTGTTGTAGTGTAGTCTTCATCATTCCCATTACGGTCGGAGGAAGGCAACGGCACCGCCTAGTACGGCGGTGCGGGTCTCCCGCATCGTTCTCCTACGCTCTGTCAAGAAGCATGGGATTTCATTTCCACTAATAGTTGGCACATAGCGCGCGAGAAAATATGTAAATCGAATGCATGTATTTGAAGGCGTTGTGGGTTGTATAAAATCGAACGCTAGGGGCAGCTGAATCGCTGTGTGTAATAATATGTAATATATACAGGGAAAACGCTGTTATCAGACACTAGATATGTTTTTGACTGATTTACTTCAAATTTTTACGTGATGCTGCAATAAATATTCAGGTGGAAATGGAAATGAGCCTTTGGCGTCATTGGCCGGGGGCCCCATACGGAGCAGGTCCGGCCGCCTTGGTTCAGGTCTTATTACATTCGACGCCTCATTGGGTGACCTGCGCGACGGATGGGGATGAAATGATGATGGAGACAACATAACACCCAGTCCCTGAGCGGAGAAAATCACCGACCCAGCCGGGAATCAAACCCGGGCCCGTAGGACGGCAATCCGTAACGCTGACCACTCAGCTGTCGGGGCGGACGATATATATACGATGTACAGGTTTTCAGATAAAACAGCATATGCGAAAGAAAGTGCTTTACCGTAATGTGGGATAGTATGGTTTTCTGTTCTTTCTCATTGTCAGTTTTTCAGTGCGTCTAAACCATTAGCAAATGGTTTCTCCCAAAAATATTCCTTCTCCTTATATATAATTTTAAACAAAATTGTTTACCCAACAACATGCTGTTTGGCTTTCTTCTAGCGGTCCGTTTTAACAGGAAACCGGAATGTTATAATTAAGTATTATCGGCTTATGATCAAAATACTATCACAGAATCTGAATCGTCCGAATCTTTGTAATCGTACGATTTCACTACGCGAAACACTGTCACTGAAGTTACTGTCCTCACAGATCAAGAAGCTGAGAAGCCTCTGTCATACTCCGTATATCAATAATCACAATCAATTTACCCGTTCACATATGTAGTGGGACGCGAAACTGAAGCGTCACCCATCCACCACCAGTTTGCAGGTGGATATAAGTTTAATTCAGTTTTTTGTTGATGTATTTTTGTAATATTTGTAATGGTTGTGAATTGACTAAAGTTTGTATTTACTTTTTATGTTTCATGTACGGAGAGGGCGGCGCAACGAACGGAGACAGCATCTCCGCTGCCGGGACCAGAGAGAAAATTGCTGGCCACTATACGTCGCGGGTCGACAGCCAAAGAGCAACAGAAGATCCTGAATCCGAGTTGTTGCGTCGTGCTTCTAAAAATTAAAAAAAATTGAGAATTTGTAATGTTTGTACAACAATGACGTCATAGAAAGTTCAATTATGTTGTAAACGTTCAGTTCTGGCTTGTCAAGGCTCAGGTTCACGTCCATATGTAGGAAGATAATAAACTAGTGGATGCTACTAAAGTTGAAATATGTGTTCCGAGAATTTATTTATGAAGAATTATGTTACGTAATTTATTTGACAAGATTATTAATTTTTGACAACGTCCATCGCGAGTTTGAATCTCGAAAGTTTATTCAGTGTGGTTCTAATTTTATTAAAGCAGATCACTTGCATTAATATAATTTCTGAGGAGAAACAAACGACATCTAAATTGAAAAAATTTTGCGCAAACCAATTGGCCTGAGTGACGAAATGCTGCGCATACGACTCAAATGATGATGTTTTAATTACAGTTTCGTTCAAGAATCATTCAGAGACAAATTTAAAAAAGGATTTAAATAATTTTGAAGTGTGTTGTAACTGACGTAGGTGACGAAGTCTGCACATGGTCATACGTCAAAAGAAAATCATTCATACAAAACTTACGTCGTTACAGTACAACATTAAGCGACTTCAATCCACAGTGAAGATTTATTTCGCAATAGTGAAAGGTATACACACACGGAAAAATTAATTGAAGTTTTGTAAGAAAATATTTCATTGAACCAGAGATGGTCAAATGTAATGTCGATTGTGTAGTAGCGTCGCTGTTCAACAGCGATCGCTGATTGAAGGTGTTATGGGTAATGTGTGAGAGTAACTTTAGATACTGAGATGTATGAAGGACCCTCAAATGAGAAACGTGCTGCATCGGATGTGTCATGGGTATATACTTAATCGATACGGGCAGTAATGACTTTTTAATTTGCAAGATACCATGAACCATGGACCTTGCCGTTGGTGGGGAGGCTTGCGTGCCTCAGCGATACAGATAGCCGTACCGTAGGTACAACCACAACGGAGGGGTATCTGTTCAGAGGCCAGACAAACGTGTGGTTCCTGAAGAGGGGCAGCAGCCTTTTCAGTAGTTGCAAGGGCAACAGTCTGGATGATTGACTGATCTGGCCTTGTAACAATAACCAACACGGCCTTGCTGTGCTGGTACTGCGAACGGCTGAAAGCAAGGGGAAACTACGGCCGTAATTTTTCCCGAGGGCATGCAGCTTTACTGTATGGTTAAATGATGATGGCGTCCTCTTGGGTAAAGTATTCCGGAGGTAAAATAGTCCCCCATTCGGATCTCCGGGCGGGGACTACTCAAGAGGATGTCGTTATCAGGAGAAAGAAAACTGGCGTTCTACGGATCAGAGCGTGGAATGTCAGATCCCTTAATCGGGCAGGTAGGTTAGAAAATTTAAAAAGGGAAATGGATAGGTTAAAGTTAGATATAGTGGGAATTAGTGAAGTTCGGTGGCAGGAGGAACAAGACTTCTGGTCAGGTGACTACAGGGTTATAAATACAAAGTCAAATAGGGGTAATGCAGGAGTAGGCTTAATAATGAATAGGAAAATAGGAATGCGGGTAAGCTACTACAAACAGCATAGTGAACGTATTATTGTGGCCAAGATAGATACGAAGCCCACGCCTACTACAGTAGTACAAGTTTATATGCCAACTAGCTCTGCAGATGACGAAGAAATTGAAGAAATGTATGATGAAATAAAAGAAATTATTCAGATAGTGAAGGAAGACGAAAATTTAATAGTCATGGGTGACTGGAATTCGAGTGTAGGAAAAGGGAGAGAAGGAAACGTAGTAGGTGAATATGGACTGGGGCTAAGAAATGAAAGAGGAAGCCGCCTGGTAGAATTTTGCACAGAGCACAACTTAATCATAGCTAACACTTGGTTTAAGAATCATGATAGAAGGTTGTATACATGGAAGAACCCTGGAGATACTAAAAGGTATCAGATAGATTATATAATGGTAAGACAGAGATTTAGGAACCAGGTTTTAAATTGTAAGACATTTCCAGGGGCAGATGTGGACTCTGACCACAATCTATTGGTGATGACCTGTAGATTAAAACTGAAGAAACTGCAAAAGGGTGGGAATTTCAGGAGATGGGACCTGGATAAACTGAAAGACCCAGAGGTTGTACAGAGTTTCAGGGAGAGCATAAGGGAACAATTGACAGGAATGGGGGAAAGAAATACAGTAGAAGAAGAATGGGTAGCTTTGAGGGATGAAGTAGTGAAGGCAGCAGAGGATCATGTAGGTAAAAAGACGAGGGCTAGTAGAAATCCTTGGGTAACAGAAGAAATATTGAATTTAATTGATGAAAGGAGAAAATATAAAAATGCAGTAAATGAAGCAGGCAAAAAGGAATACAAACGTCTCAAAAATGAGATCGACAGGAAGTGCAAAATTTCTAAGCAGACATGGCTAGAGGACAAATGTAAGGATGTAGAGGCTTATCTCACGAGGGGTAAGATAGATACTGCCTACAGAAAAATTAAAGAGACCTTTGGAGATAAGAGAACCACTTGTATGAACATCAAGGGCTCAGATGGAAACCCAGTTCTAAGCAAAGAAGGGAAAGCAGAAAGGTGGAAGGAGTATATAGAGGGTCTATACAAGGGCGATGCACTTGAGGACAATATTATGGAAATGGAAGAGGATGTAGATGAAGATGAAATGGGAGATACGATACTGCGTGAAGAGTTTGACAGAGCACTGAAAGACCTGAGTCGAAACAAGGCCCCCGGAGTAGACAACATTCCATTGGAACTACTGACGGCCTTGGGAGAGCCAGTCCCGACAAAACTCTACCATCTGGTGAGCAAGATGTATGAAACAGGCGAAATACCCTCAGACTTCAAGAAGAATATAATAATTCCAATCCCAAAGAAAGCAGGTGTTGACAGATGTGAAAATTACCGAACAATCAGTTTAATAAGCCACAGTTGCAAAATACTAACACGAATTCTTTACAGACGAATGGAAAAACTAGTAGAAGTCGATCTCGGGGAAGATCAGTTTGGATTCCGTAGAAATACTGGAACACGTGAGGCAATACTGACCTTACAACTTATCTTAGAAGAAAGATTAAGGAAAGACAAACCTACGTTTCTAGCATTTGTAGACTTAGAGAAAGCTTTTGACAATGTTGACTGGAATACTCTCTTTCAAATTCTGAAGGTGGCAGGGGTAAAATACAGGGAGCGAAAGGCTATTTACAATTTGTACAGAAACCAGATGGCAGTTATAAGAGTCGAGGGACATGAAAGGGAAGCAGTGGTTGGGAAGGGAGTAAGACAGGGTTGTAGCCTCTCCCCGATGTTATTCAATCTGTATATTGAGCAAGCAGTAAAGGAAACAAAAGAAAAATTTGGAGTAGGTATTAAAATCCATGGAGAAGAAATAAAAACGTTGAGGTTCGCCGATGACATTGTAATTCTGTCGGAGACAGCAATGGACTTGGAAGAGCAGTTGAACGGAATGGATGGTGTCTTGAAGGGAGGATATAAGATGAACATCAACAAAAGCAAAACGAGGATAATGGAATGTAGTCGAATTAAGTCGGGTGATGTTGAGGGTATTAGATTAGGAAATGAGACACTTAAAGTAGTAAAGGAGGTTTGCTATTTGGGGAGCAAAATAACTGATGATGGTCGAAGTAGAGAGGATATAAAATGTAGACTGGCAATGGCAAGGAAAGCGTTTCTAAAGAAGAGAAATTTGTTAACATCGAGTATAGATTTAAGCGTCAGGAAATCATTTCTGAAAGTATTTGTATGGAGTGTAGCCATGTATGGAAGTGAAACATGGACAGTAAATAGTTTGGACAAGAAGAGAGTAGAAGCTTTCGAAATGTGGTGCTACAGAAGAATGCTGAAGATTAGATGGGTAGATCACATAAGTAATGAGGAAGTATTGAATAGGATTGGGGAAAAGAGAAGTTTGTGGCACAACTTGACCAGAAGAAGGGATCGGTTGGTAGGACATGTTATGAGGCATCAAGGGATCACCAATTTAGTATTGGAGGGCAGCGTGGAGGGTAAAAATCGTAGGGGGAGACCTAGAGATGAATACACTAAGCAGATTCAGAAGGATGTAGGTTGCAGTAGGTACTGGGAGATGAAGAAGCTTGCACAGGATAGAGTAGCATGGAGAGCTGCATCAAACCAGTCTCAGGACTGAAGACCACAACAACAACAACATGATGTTTGCCAAATATAAAAGAAATATCAACAGAATTGGAAATAATTAAGGTACAGAAAACTGTTTTGTTACAAATGCAATTCGCGTAATCGTAAGTGATTACTGAGACAATGTATAGTACTCACATCCAGTGATTTTGTAAAGCCAATTGTTAATTTATAATAAGTTTATTGAGTGTGCTAATTGTGAGCGTTATTAATTTTCAAAGAAGCAATATACAAGCTTTAAAGTTAGTGCTATATTGTTTCTTACCCTAAGACAATACCAGCTTCCAGATCCATGTCCTTTTTTATTAACTTTTTTGCTCAAGAAGTTGTTGCCTCAGTCATATTCGATTTAATTAAAATGTATGCTAAGCAACAGACTTGCACAATAGCTGTGTGCTCACTACGCAATTTAAAGTACTATCAGAGAGCAGTGCGAAGCTCGTTACCATTGCGCAGATAAAGGTACGAAATTTCAACATCTCGGGAGTAGCATTATTTAAGCACAGGACCATTATTTTCCAATTGATCAAGTTTGATTTTACTACCAGGGACACTATCAAATCAATAGCGTTGCATCAGAGTCAGTTTTTGTGTTGCGTAAATTCATATACACTCCTGGAAATTGAAATAAGAACACCGTGAATTCATTGTCCCAGGAAGGGGAAACTTTATTGACACATTCCTGGGGTCAGATACATCACATGATCACACTGACAGAACCACAGGCACATAGACACAGGCAACAGAGCATGCACAATGTCGGCACTAGTACAGTGTATATACACCTTTCGCAGCAATGCAGGCTGCTATTCTCCCATGGAGACGATCGTAGAGATGCTGGATGTAGTCCTGTGGAACGGCTTGCCATGCCATTTCCACCTGGCGCCTCAGTTGGACCAGCGTTCGTGCTGGACGTGCAGACCGCGTGAGACGACGCTTCATCCAGTCCCAAACATGCTCAATGGGGGACAGATCCGGAGATCTTGCTGGCCAGGGTAGTTGACTTACACCTTCTAGAGCACGTTGGGTGGCACGGGATACATGCGGACGTGCATTGTCCTGTTGGAACAGCAAGTTCCCTTGCCGGTCTAGGAATGGTAGAACGATGGGTTCGATGACGGTTTGGATGTACCGTGCACTATTCAGTGTCCCCTCGACGATCACCAGTGGTGTACGGCCAGTGTAGGAGATCGCTCCCCACACCATGATGCCGGGTGTTGGCCCTGTGTGCCTCGGTCGTATGCAGTCCTGATTGTGGCGCTCACCTGCACGGCGCCAAACACGCATACGACCATCATTGGCACCAAGGCAGAAGCGACTCTCATCGCTGAAGACGACACGTCTCCACTCGTCCCTCCATTCACGCCTGTCGCGACACCACTGGAGGCGGGCTGCACGATGTTGGGGCGTGAGCGGAAGACGGCCTAACGGTGTGCGAGACCGTAGCCCAGCTTCATGGAGACGGTTGCGAATGGTCCTCGCCGATACCCCAGGAGCAACAGTGTCCCTAATTTTCTGGGAAGTGGCGGTGCGGTCCCCTACGGCACTGCGTAGGATCCTACGGTCTTGGCGTGCATCCGTGCGTCGCTGCGGTCCGGTCCCAGGTCGACGGGCACGTGCACCTTCCGCCGACCACTGGCGACAACATCGATGTACTGTGGAGACCTCACGCCCCACGTGTTGAGCAATTCGGCGGTACGTCCACCCGGCCTCCCGCATGCCCACTATACGCCCTCGCTCAAAGTCCGTCAACTGCACATACGGTTCACGTCCACGCTGTCGCGGCATGCTACCAGTGTTAAAGACTGCGATGGAGCTCCGTATGCCACGACAAACTGGCTGACACTGACGGCGGCGGTGCACAAATGCTGCGCAGCTAGCGCCATTCGACGGCCAACACCGCGGTTCCTGGTGTGTCCGCTGTGCCGTGCGTGTGATCATTGCTCGTACAGCCCTCTCGCAGTGTCCGGAGCAAGTATGGTGGGTCTGACACACCGG
Organism: Schistocerca cancellata; assembly: GCF_023864275.1. Taxonomy (NCBI): domain Eukaryota; kingdom Metazoa; phylum Arthropoda; class Insecta; order Orthoptera; family Acrididae; genus Schistocerca; species Schistocerca cancellata. Next base: position 183,063,180 of record NC_064627.1, on the reverse strand, counting down.
TGTCAATGTGTTCTTTTTTCCATTTCCAGGAGTGTAGTTGTAAGACGTGTATATTTCTATTGTATACTGTCAAACCACAATTTATGACAGATGTCTATATTTTATTAATAGGATTAAGTGGGAATAATTAATATTTGTTATTTTGGAAATAATTGTGGGAGCAGGGAATGTCTGCACCAAAGTAATGTTGGCGGGAGAGACCGCGTGGCCGGGGTGGCTGAGCGATTCTAGGCGCTACAATCTGGAACCGCGCGGCCGCTACGGTCGCAGGTTCGTATCCTGCCTCGGCCATGGCTGTGTGTAATGTCCTTTGGTTAGTTAGGTTTAAGTAGTTCTAAGTTCAAGGAGACTGATGACCACTGCAGTTAAGTCCCATAGCGCTCAGAGCCATTTGAAACATTTTTTTGAAGAGACCGCACATTGATATAAATTTAAAGAAGGTGGGAGGGACCGCGAATGGGTAAATGTTAAGAAAAGTGCGGGAAAGACCGCGCATTGATACATTTTGTAATGGTAGCAGGGATTGTCTGCACCAGAAAGCATTGTTGGCGGGAGAGACCCCACTTGAGCGTTCGTAGGAAGTCAGTAGTAAGCGAGATGTGAAGCGCGTCGGTAGCAGGTCTGAAGTGAGACGTTGAGAGGAGCGGTGTGCCTGCCAGCCACCAGCTATGATTTACAAGAGATTATAAACAGACGTACAGAGATACTATTATTATTATTATTATTTTTTTTTTTTTTTTTTTTGAGAAACTCAAAACTACCGAAGGTATGTTAGCGCGATGCTAGTTGTAAGATTATTGTAAAAAGTAAGCCCCATTTGAACGTTTGTAAAATCATTTCATTACCAACAGTAAATATATGAAGTATCGTTGACAAAATATAATTAATTTTTATCAACAATATTGCATTACTGATTATAATCCATCGCAAAAACCATCAACGTAAAACTTTGCAAAATTTTATTGTTGTCAAGATAAAGTTTAACTATAAATTACGTAACTTCAGTCAAATTAATTAAAGAATAACGTCAGCTTTGCTATTAAAGAATAACGTCAGCTCTGGTAATAAATACAGCCACTTATTATGACAGCCCACCAGCAGCTAATAGAGTATAGCAAAACAGAGTAAGTATATTCATGTCGCAGTTCGAAGTAGCAGTCAGATGGCGATCCAGTAACAGTAAAAAAGGTAAGGAACAGTTGTGGGTTATTGCAGGTAACGACTGAGGGCCACGACGACGACACATTCTATGTTTCGTCGAAATAATCAGCAAATCACTTTTAATAAGCAGAATTTAAATTTGTCTGCGAGGATTGCACTTATTATTATTGAGAAAGAGAATTAATTTCAAAGGGAAGATTTCATTTGATATTATTACTAAGCAAGACATAGAAATTCTAAGGGAAGGTTTCATAGGTTATTGTAGAAGGGAAGGTTGCGTAACAAAAGAGATATAGAGGAGACGGGAAGGTTTCATAGTTTTGGTTTGGTTTGAAGTTCTTGACACTTTACGTTCCCGCAGTCGGAAGAGTTCAGTACAGGGCAAAGGATAAGCGACGAGATAAAATACACGTTCACATGCCATGCCCATTCGAACAGTTGTGTTTCAGACTACAGTCAGTTACGTAATTTCAATCATATTTCAAACATACACGTTTCAATAGGAACAATCAAGGCTCAAACATAAAGAGAGGGAGGAAGAGATAATGGACAGAGAGGGACGGGGAGGTGATGAAGGAGAGGGAGAAGCAGGAAACGAACAGGGGAAGAGGTGTTGGACACAGAGAGGTGAGGAAGAGTTTAGGACGTATGTACAGAGTAAAAAGTATTTCCGTATTACGCTCTTCAGTTGTAGGCAACTGCTGTCCACCAGTGTGGTAGTGCATTGTTTCTGTTTACTAATGGAGCGATACACCTGGAGTAAGTACACAGATATGGTTGGTGCGTACTACGTAGCGCACCACAACGGAGGAGCTGCACAGCGGTTTTATCGACAACAATATCCTAATCGCCGTATCCCGCATCATACGACCTTTGCTGCTGTGTACCAACGTCTGCGCGAGACCGGGTCATTTAGCAGATTACCTGGATAGGGACGCCGTCGCACGGTAAGAACGCTGGAATTTGAGGAAGCTGTCTTGCAGCATGTGGAGCGAGATCCTTCAATCAGCACTCGTGCAACTGCACGTAACTTTGGGACCAATCAGACGAATGTAAGAACAATCCTTCGAGAGCAATTGTTACGTCCATTTCAGTTACAGCGTGTCCACAACCTGGAACTAATTGATTGTCCACCCAGAGCACAGTTTTCGCAGTGGCACTTGAAACAGTGTGAAATGCATCCTAAATTTCCATCCTCTGTGTTGTTCATCGATGAAGCAATGTTCGGGTGTGATAGTCTTCAACATGCACAATTCGCATGTATGGAGTGAGGATAACCCACATGCCACAGTTACTAGCGCTCATCAAGTGCGGTTCTGTATTAACGTGTGGGTTGGTGTTCTTTGGGACTGTTTAACTGGGCCGTATATGCTACCTACGCCATTAAATGGCAGGCACTATTGCAAAAAAATGGCTATGAGCACTATGGGACTTAACAACTGAGGTTATCAGTCCCCGAGAACTTAGAACTACGTAAACGTAACTAACCTAAGGATATCACACACATCCACGCCCGAGACAGGATTCGAACCTGCGACCGTAGAGGTCGCGCGGTTCCAGACTGACGCGCCTAGAATCGCTCGTCCACTCCGGCCGGCGCACTATTGCAATTTTCTCGCCAGAGCATTGACAGAATTGCTGGAAGGCGTCCCGCTCCCTACAATACAACGAATGTGGGTCCAACGTGACGGGGCGCCGGCACATTTCAGTTTTCGTGTGCGTCGATTACTGGACCGACTGTGGATTGGCAGAGGTGGTCCTGTACCATGGCCTGCTCCATCCCCAGATACGTCCCCTCTTGACTTTTTTGTATGGGGAGAGATGGGCAGCCTTGTTTACGCAACTCCTGTTGCATCAGAAGAGGATCTGGTCGCCCGGATAGTAGCAGCAGCAGGAACAATTCAGGACACTCCTGGGGTTTTTGTCCGTGTCAGACAGAACATGATCCAACGGTGTAACCTTTGTTTACGTGTCAATGGAGGCGTTTTTGAAAATCTACTGTAATTGAAATTGGGTTGTCTTAATGTGTTGTCTCTTTGTCATAAAAAGATGGAAAAGTGTTTGTTGGTTTAATTAATTTGCCGCCAGAGAAATCTTCCTCTACCGGTTTAAATACTCCTCATAGGAAAAAATTACATTAGGGAAGAATATTTGTTTTGATGTCCCCTACAACCTCCCAGAGTTTGTCGGTTTAAATGCTTTTCACCCTGTATAATTCACATATACATTTAGAAATTATGGAGGATTGTCGCATTCACAAACAAGACCTAAAAGACAAATCAGCAAGACACAAATGGATTTAAGACATTGGTTGCCAGTGCGCATTCATGGGGTAAGTTGCATATTTATGCTGGACGAGGATTCGAACCAAGTCTCCTGCTTACTAGCGCCACTGCGCCACCAGCACTCAGTGGTCACCACAACCGCACGGACCACCCTAGCTCGCCTACCGTCTGATCCAAACACCCAACTCATGCCACACACTTCCTGTGGTGTCACCGCCAGACACCACACTTGCTAGGTGGTAGCTTTAAATCGGCCGCGGTCAATTAGTACATGTCGGACCCGCGTGTCGCCACTGTCAGTAATTGTAGACCGAGCGCCACCACACGGCAGGTGTAGAGAGACGTACTAGGACTCGCCCCAGTTGTACGACGACTTTGCTAGCGACTACACTGACGAAGCCTTTCTCTCATTTGCCGAGAGATAGTTAGAATAGCCTTCAGCTAAGTCCATGGCTACGACCTAGCAAGGCGCCATTAACCATTTCTAGAGAGAGTCTCAATTGTATCATCAAGAATGCTGTATACAAATGATGGATTAAAGTTAAGTATTCCAGCAGCTATGTACTTTTCTTTATAGCATTCATTACGTATCCTGTTTCAGACCTAACGGCAGCCGGCGTGTGTAAACGCGTGCCTTTCGGTTACCCGTCACTGTGGACTGGCTGTCTTGTCAGTCCACTACAGTTCCGATGTAGTAACCCCACGCATTAGCCTCATTACTCGCACCACCTCGCCGATTCCAGTACTAGCTCGGACGTGGTATGCATCTGCACTGAACGGATCTCTGGCCATCATCACCGTAATTGTGTGTGTGTGTGTGTGTGTGTGTGTGTATGTTTGTGTCTGTTCTTTCGCACATGTGGTACTGATAGACAGGTTCAGTCAGAGAGTAAGATGGGGGAGCAATCACGCTTTGAGGAGCGAACGCCAGCCTCTCAGTGAAAAACTCGCCTGCGAGTATTCTGTCAGTCCATTAATTAACCGTGCCTCGGCCAGCGCGCAGCCGTTGAATGGGGCCGACGGCAGGCTAGCCGGCAGTCGGCGCTGCACTCTGCAGCAGCCAGACAAGAGTGCGCCAGTATAATGGCGCCAGCCGGCCGGCCGGCTGGCTTTCCCCTGCCAGCGCGCCGGCTCAGCGGCCACCACGAGTGCTGCGCAAATTGTGGCCGGGGTCGGAGCGGCGCGCAAAGCCAGCCTTTTGTCTCGCGGCCTGGCGGGCGCCATTTCCCGCACCGCGGCCGACCTCTGCTGTCGCCCTGAACAATTGTCCGAGAGGAAGGAAGCGCGCGCGCCCGATTCCGAGACCTCGTCTTCACACCACCCCGCCTCTGCCTTTTCCCCTTTTATTTTCCTTCTATCGTTTCTTTTGCAGTGTGTATCTCGAAAATTTACCGGTGTAGTGAGTCTTCGATTCCATGATACTTCAGATTTTCTGACAGATGATATTGAATTCTTGCCTCGGGGTTTCAGATGACATTATGAAAACTATCTTCTGATGAATACTTTGGATATTACTTAGAGCTACTGTTGCCAGGTAAAAATACACTAATGGCCATTAAAATTGCTACACCAAGAAGAAATGCAGGTGATAACCGGGTATTCATTGGACAAATATATTATACTAGAACTGACATGTGATTACATTTTCACGCAATTTGGGTGCAGAGATCCTCAGAAATCAGTACCCAGAAAAACCACCTCTGGCCGTAATAACGGCCTTGATACGCCTGGGCATTGGATGGCGTGTACAGGAACAGCTGCCCATGCAGCTTCAACACGATACCACAGCTCATCGAGAGTAGTGACTGGCGTATTGTGCCGAGCCAGATGCTCAGTTGGTGAGAGATCTGGAGAATGTGCTGGCCAGGGCAGCAGTCGAACATTTTCTGTATCCAGAAAGGCCCGTACAGGACCTGCAACATGTGGTCGTGCATTATCCTGCTGCAATGTAGGGTTTCGCAGAGATCGAATGAGGGGTAGAGCCACGGGTCGTAACACACCTGAAATGTAACTTCCGCTGTACAAAGGGCCGTCGATGCGAACAAGAGGTGACCGAGACGTGTAACCAATGGCACACCATACCATCACGCCAGGTGATATGCCAGTATGGCGATGACGAATACACGCTTCCAATGATGCTGTAAACAGAACCTGGATTCATCCGAAAAAATTACGTTTTGCCTTTCGTGCACCCAGGTTCGTCGTTGAGTACACCACCGCAGGAGCTTCTGTCTCTGATGCAGCGTCAAGGGTAACCGCAGCCATGGTCTCCGACGAGTTGAGAGTCCATGCTGCTGCATACGTCGCCGAACTGTTCGTGCAGATGGTTGTTGTCTTGCAAACGTCCCCATCTGTTGCCTCATGGATCGAGACGTGGCTGCACGACCCGTTACAGCCATGAGGATAAGATGCCTGTGATCTCGACACACACCCCGATATACACATACATGGTTCAAAATGGCTCTGGGCACTATGGGACTTAACATCTGAGGTCATCAGTCCCCCAAGACTTAGAAACTACTTAAACCTACCTAACCTAAGGACATCACACACATCCATGCCTGAGGTAGGATTCGAACCTGCGACCGTAGCAGCAGCGCGGTTCCAGACTGAAGCGCCTAGAACCGCTCGGCCACAATGGCCGGCCACCATGTTAGAGAAGACAGTCTAACGCACACGGGGAGTGGAATGCAGTAGATCCGAAAACGACTGAGAAAATAGTTAAGGGACAATTTGGTAATAGGAATGAGAGGAGAAAGTTCTACAATAAATTGCAGCTACTAATAGCGTAGACACCGTTCAAAATTTGCGAAGGAAAATGTGTACTTGGAAAAGCCCTGGAGGTATGAGAAGATTCCACTTGGATTACAGAGATTTCGAAATTAGATATTGGATTATAGAAGGTACTAAGGAGCAGATATAGACTCTCATCATTCTCCTATTACTGTAGGAGGGTACAGGATGACTTAGACAAAAGTTATAGTTTGTGTGATGAACTGCAACTATCTTTAAATGTCGATAAATGTAAATTAATGCAGATAAATAGAAAAAACAAACCCATAATGTTGAAATTCAGCATTATAAATGTCCTGCTTGACACCTTAATATCGTTTGAATATCTGGGTGTAACGTTGCAAAGCGATATGCAATAAAACGAGTATTTGAGGATAATGGTAGAGAAGACGAATTAATGGTTGACTCTGGTTTATTGGGAGAATTTTGAGAGAGTATGATTCAGAGACAGTGAAAGGAGACCAGAGATACTGCAGTAGTGAGAGCTCTTATTGAGTACTGCACAAGTGTCTGGGATCTGCATCAGGTCTGCATCAGGTCTGCATCAGGTCTGACTAAACACTTCAGAGGCAGGCTGCTAGATCTGTTACCGATAGTTTCCAGCAACATGCTAGTATTAAGGAGATACTTCGGAAACTCAAATGAGAACCCCTGGAGGGAAGCCGATGTTCTGTTCGGGTAAAATTAATGAGAACCGACATTTTAAGCTGGCTGGAGAACGATTGTACTGCCGCCAACGTAGACTTCGCGTAAGGCTGCGATCACAGTAGCTCCGATGTCAGTGGATCCCGCCGACGACCGACATCGGCCAGTGACGGCCGATCTTTTCAAATCAGTACGGCACTACTTGTTGGGTCACTCTACAGCGATCTTATTGCCCGAAAGTACAGACTTCGGATGACAATCGGTGAAATTCAAATCGGTTTGTTTTCTTCGGTCAAATCGACCGACTTTCTCGCACAGGAAACATGGAGCGTGAGTAACTGATAAGTTTAGTCCAAGGAAGAGTGAGTTTGTGGTATCCAGAGGATGAAAATATTATAATATGGATAACCTATGGACTAAAATCGCAAGTTTATTCGAAACCTCAAATAGGAAAAATCTTTGTTGGAGACTTTAGGCGTAGATTGTAACCTCAAAAAATAATTTCTTCTAGTGAAAAGGGTGGTGTATCTTATATGCTTACAGCCATTGTATTGGATCTTTTTTGTAGTAGGTTGTCATTAGCTGTCTACAGATTATTACTAATGCTTACTTTCGATCACATGAAGTGGTTTGCAAATGTGGTGTAGGATTGCATTTCCACTTTTAAATGCCTTTAGTTTTCAGGGCATCTCATGCTATACTTAATGCTTGTCTTACAATTGTTTGCTAAATGGCAGTTATTGCGGGTTAACTGACGTGTGTCAACAACTTTAAACAATTACAAAGAAATGCAGGGTTTCTAACTTGCTTTTCAAGATCACAACGAATTATTTCGATTATGTAATAGAAGTTTTCTCTCGTCATCTCACATACTCGTAAAACTTGTCTGGCTGTTTCGCTGAGGACAGAATGTGCGGTACTCGACAAGTTCTTTACGAGGCAGGAAAGCTCAAACGCCTCTGAGCACTATGGGACTTACCATCTGAGGTCATCAGTCCCTTAGAACTTAGAACTACTTAAACCTAACTAACCTAAGGACATCACACACATCCATGCCCGAGGCAGGATTCGAACCTGCGAACGTAGCGGTCACGCGGTTCCAGACTGAAGCGCCTAGAACCACATGGCCACACCGGCCGACGCAGGAAAGCCCATTCACATGCATTCGGCGTCTCTTTAATAGCAGAAGCAGCTATGCGGCACTCGTATCCAAGCACACAGACGTCGTGGCATTCACGCAACTCTAAGAAGTTAAAATATAACCATCCCAGACATAGAAGGAACCTCCTTGTCCCTGCCAGAAACTGAGGGGTTCGGACGGATTATGACCACGCCGTCGGCCGATGTTATTGGACGACTTCTGGCGACCGTGCCTGACGGCCGTTTCGGTACACTTTCAACGCAACCTAAGGACCACCAACATAAGATCAAAACGAAACTGACAGACCTATAATCTGTCAGTTATGAATGACAGCAACTAAGTGTCCCGTTTTTTAAATTGTTCATCCTCCTGCCTAAGATAATGTAACGTGAAAATAGAGTAAAAGTACTTCATTAAACAAAATAAACAACGATCTTTCCTTCTGGGACGGAAAACGAAAAGCTGTTCAGTAACTCAGCTCATTTCCATTAGACGTTAAACGAAGAATGATAATCTCAAGTCATTTATTAATATTTCTCATCAACACCCACTTCTCTAAGAGCGTCATTTTTCTTGGAAATAATTTCGTGGAACTCTTGACAGGATAATTTGAAGTTACATAACTGCACCTTTGTGGGTGTGTCGGTTTGCATTTTATTGCGTTCCTTTTTTGAATGGATATTTATGACAGAGAAACGTCCTTTCCATATTGGCATTATGGTCTGAAATCGCAAAGTAATATTCTCCTAATTGCAACAATTCCGAATAAAAAGTTTCCTTATGTTGTGGTTTGATATAAGCTGTCCACTTGTAATGTACCAAAAGTTTTCTAAAAGCAGAGTCTTCTTTTTCTGGTTCCATGGATTTCATGAAATTTTGCTAATGATCAAAGATTTCCTGCCAACCAACGTTACGTTTTTCACGGATGGAACGTCAGCTAATATTATGCACCGGAAGTGCTTTAATTGGGTGTTGTTGGTGTTGTGGTCTTCAGTCCTGAGACTGGTTTGATGCAGCTCTCCATGCTACTCTATCCTGCGCAAGCTTCTTCATCTCCCAGTACTTACTGCAACCTACATCCTTCTGAATCTGCTTGGTGTATTCATCTATTGGTCTCCCTCTACGATTTTTACCCTCCAAGCTGCCCTCCAATGCTAAATTGGTGATCCCTTGATGCCTCAGAACTTGTCCTACCAATTGATCCCTTCTTCTAGTCAAGTTGTACCACAAACTTCTCTTCTCCCCAATTCTATTCAATACTTCCTCATTAGTTATGTGATCTACCCATCTAATCTTCAGCATTCTTCTGTTGCACCACATTTCGAAAGCTTCTATTCTCTTCTTGTCCAAACTATTTACCGTCCATGTTTCGCTTCCATACATGGCTACACTCCATACAAATACTTTCAGAAATGACTTCCTGACACTTAAGTGTATACTCGATGTTAACAAATTTCTCTTCTTCAGAAACGCTTTCCTTGCCATTGCCAGTCTACATTTATATCCTCTCTACTTCGACCATCATCAATTATTTTGCTCCCCAAATAGCAAAACTCCTTTACTACTTTAAGCATCTCATTTCCTAAGCTAATTCCCTCAGCATCACCCGACTTAATTCGACTACATTCCATTATCCTCGTTTTTCTTTCGTTGATGTTCATCTTATATCCTCCCTTCAAGACACCATCCATTCCGTTCAACTGCTATTCCAAGTCCTTTGCTGTCTCTGACAGAATTACAATGTCATCGGCGAACCTCAAGGTTTTTATTTCTTCTCCATGGATTTTAATACCTACTCCGAATTTTTCTTTTGTTTCCTTCACTGCCTGCTCAATATACAGATTGAATAACATCGGGGAGAGGCTACAACCCTGTCTCACTCCCTTCCCAACCACTGCTTCCCTTTCATGTCCCTCGACTCTTATAACTGCCATTTGGTTTCTGTACAAATTGTAAATAGCCTTTCGCTCCCTGTATTTTACCCCTGCCACCTTCAGAATCTGAAAGAGGGTATTCCAGTCAACATTGTCAAAAGCTTTCTCTAAGTCTACAAATGCTAGAAACGTAGGTTTGTCTTTCCTTAATCTAGCTTCTAAGATAAGTCGTAGGGTCAGTATTGCCTCACGTGTTCCCATATTTCTACGGAATCCAAACTGATCTTCCCTGAGATCGGCTTCTACTAGTTTTTACATTCGTCTGTAAAGAATTCGTGTTAGTATTTTGCAGCTATGGCTTATTAAACTGATTGTTCGGTAATTTTCACATCTGTCAACACCTGCTTTCTTTGGGATTGGAATTATTATATTCTTCTTAAAGTCTGAGGGTATTTCGCCTGTCTCACACATCTTGCTCACCAGATGGTAGAGTTTTGTCAGGACTGCCTCTCCCAAGGCCGTCAGTAGTTCTAATGGAATGTTGTCTACTCCCGGGGCCTGGTTTCGACTCAGGTCCTTCAGTGCTCTGTCAAACTCTTCACGCAGTATCATATCTCCCATTTCATCTTCATCTACATCCTCTTCCATTTCGATAATATTGTCCTCAAATACATCGCCCTTGTATAGACCCTCTATATACTCCATCCACCTTTCTACTTTCCCTTCTTTGCTTAGAACTGGGTTTCCATCTAAGCTCCTGATATTCATACAAGGGGTTCTCTTTTCTCCAAAGGTCTCTTTAATTTTCCTGTAGGCAGTATCTATCTTACACCTAGTGATATGCGCCTCTACATCCTTACATTTGTCCTCTAGCCATGTCTGCTTAGAAATTTTGCACTTCCTGTCGATCTCATTTTTGAGACGTTTGTATTCCTTTTTGCCTGCTTCATATACTGCATTTTTATATTTTCTCCTTTCATTAATTAAATTCAATATTTCTTCTGTTACCCAAGGATTTCTACTAGCCCTCGTCTTTTTACCTACTTGATCCTCTGCTGCCTTCACTACTTCATCCCTCAAAGCTACCCATTCATCTTCTACTGTATTTCTTTCCCCCATTCCTGTCAACTGTTCCCTTATGCTCTCCCTCAAGCTCTGTACAACCTCTAGTTTAGTCAGTTTATCCAGATCCCATCTTCTTAAATTCCCACCTTTTTGCAGTTTCTTCAGTTTTAATCTACAGTTCATAACCAACAGATTGTGGTCAGAGTCCACACCTGCCCCTGGAAATGTCTTACACTTTAAAACCTGGTTCCTAAATCTCTGTCTTACCATTAAATAATTTATCTGAAACCTGTCAGTAACTCCAGGCTTCTTCCACGTATACAACCTTCTTTTATGATTCTTGAACCAAGTGTTGACTATGATTAAGTCGTGCTCTGTGCAAAATTCTACCAGGCGGCTTCCTCTTTCATTTCTTACCCACAATCCATATTCACCTACTACGTTTCCTTCTCTCCCTTTTCCTACTACCGAATTCCAGTCACCCATGACTATTAAATTTTCGTCTCCTTTCACTATCTGAATAATTTCTTTTATTTCATCATACATTCCTTCAATTTCTTCGTCATCTGCAGAGCTAGTTGGCATATAAACTTGTACTACTGTAGTAGGCGTGGGCTTCGTGTCTATCTTGGCCACAATAATGCGTTCACTATGCTGTTCATAGTAGCTTACCCGCGCTTTTATTTTTTTATTGAACCTACTCCTGCATTACCCCTATTTGTTTTTGTGTTTGTAACGCTGTATTCACCTGACCAGAAGTCTTGTTCCTCCTGCCACCGAACTTCACTAATTCCCACTATATCTAACTTTAACCTATCCATTTCCCTTTTTAAATTTTCTAACCTACCTGCCCGATTAAAGGATCTGACATTCCACGCTCCGATCCGTAAAACGCCAGTTTTCTTTCTCCTGATAACGACGTCCTCTTGAGTAGTCCCCGCCCGGAGATCCGAATGGGGGCCTATTTTACCTCCGGAATATTTTACCCAAGAGGACACCATCATCATTAACCATACAGTAGAGCTGCAAGCCCTCGGGAAAAATTACGGCTGTGGTTTCCCCTTGCTTTCAACCGTTCGCAGTACCAGCACAGCAAGGCCGTTTTGGTTAGTTTCCAGATCAGTCAATCATCCAGACTGCTACCCCTGCAACTACTGAAAAGTCTGCTGCCCTTCTTCAGGAACCACACGTTTGTCTGGCCTCTCAACAGATACCCCTCCGTTGTGGTTGCACCTACGGTACGGCTATCTGTATCCCTGAGGCACGCAAGCCTCCCCACCAACGGCAAGGTCCATGGTTCATGGGGTGTAAAGATTCATATTTCCAGCATCGTAAGTACTTTTGGCAATTATGTAGGTATGTTATAAATTATTTTACCTGGTTTTGACATGTCTTTGAAAATCGCCTCAAAATCGCGACAAACTTGACTCGATACCTATGTCATCAGCTGCGAACAAGCCTTAGCTGTGCATTCTCTTCTTTATCGCTAAAAAGCCTAACAAAAGCCATACGGGGCGGACTTTCGTATATTTGGCCAGACACGACTGTAAGAGCTAAAGTCGGGCACATGGCAACCCTACCTCAAGCGTTACTCATAATGTTTATATCAGAAAACAGCTAAGCCATTTAAATTTGAAGCCTCATTTAAAACCAATAACACGTTACAACGGAAATATAACGTAGGGTAGCAACTTTGCCAACGGCCTTGCCGCAGTGGTAACACCGGTTCCCGTCAGATTACCGAAGTTAAGCGCTGTTGGGATGGGCTAGCACTTGGATGGGTGACCATCCGGTCAGCTGAGCGCTGTTGGCAAGAGGGGTGCACTGAGCCCTTGTGAGACGAACTGAGGAGCTACTTTATTTCCTGCCTCTTTTCGCTGTCAGTGATTACGAAAGTATTGCCGGTGCTCTAACTGACGTCTCAGTTATGCCCATAAATGTTGTGATTTCCCGAAATCGCTTTAGGCATATGCCGGGATGGCTCCTTTGAAAGGGCACCGTCGACTTCGATCCCCATCCTTTCCTAATCCTATGGGACCGATGACCTCGCTGTTTGGTCACCTTCTCCCTATCAACTTACCAACCAACCATCTGATCTACGTCGGGCGATCTGGGTGACCTAATCATTCGCTCTAACTGTCCAGAATGTTCTTCAAACCGATCGCGAACAATTGTGGCCCTATGACATGGCGCCATCGTCGTCCACAAAACTTCTATCATTGAATGACTGCAAATGCTATCCAAGTAGACGAACTTAACCATTTCCAGTCAACGATCGGTTCAGCTGGACCAGACGACACAGTCCATTCCATGTGAACACATCCCACATCATTATGGAGCCGCTACCAGCTTGCACAGTGCCTTGTTGGCAACCTGGGTCCATGGCTTCGTGGAGTCTGTGCTACACTCGAACTCTACCATCAGTTCTTACCAACTGAAATCGGGACTCATTTGAGCAGGCAACGATTTTCCAGTCGTTTAGCGTCCAACCGATGTGGTCATGAGACCAGGAGAGGTGCTCCAGACGATGTCTTGCTACTGCCAAAGGCACTCGCATCGGTAATCTGCTTCCACAGCGCAGTAACGCCAATGTACCCCGCGTTGTCCTATCGGATATGTTAGTCATACGCCCCTTACTGATTTCTGCGTTTAGTTAACGCAGTGTTGCTTACCTATTAGCACTGACATCTGTAGGCAAACGCTGCTGATCTCGGTCGTTAAGGCGAAGGCCGTTGGCGACTGCAATGTCCAAGGTGAGAGGTAATACCTTATATGTGGCACACTCTTGACACTATGGATCTTAGAATAATGAATCCCGTAACCATTTCAGAAATCGAATGTCCGACGCATCTAGCTCCACCTACCATTCCACATTCAAAGTCTGTTAATTCCCGACGTGCGGCGATAATGACGTCGGAAACCTCTTCACGTCTAAGACCCGAGTACAAATGACAGCTATGCCAATGTACCAACTTTTTATACCTTGCGTACGCGATACTATAGCCATCAGTAGATTTCCATATCGCCATCCCATGACTTCTATCAGGTTTTCGTTAGCTACTTTAATTTCAATAACACTGCAGACATTCAGTGTGCGACGACATTTGGACTCCTAGTCGTCTCCATAGGGGTGCGCGTTATCTTTGGTGCGTAAATTTGCTGGAGGTCTATGAACCAACGTGAACTGCTGGTGACGTGACATTGCCTATATCTACGGACTGCATACGTGCATTCATTTTAGTTCATTTTACGGCATGGAAAAATAATGTTGGAGCCTGTTGCAAGAAGACGTGGTTACAAGTGAAGTAAACACAAATTTATAATATTTTTGTCTTCGTCGCTTTTATGAAATCGTTGTAGAAACGTTCTGATGGTGAAGGCTTGTTCTTTCGAAGCTCGCAAATTTTAGTCCTTTTGCATTCCGAAATATGACTGACGCTGCGTTTTAACACGGCTAGTTATACAGCTTTGCCAAAGACCTTGTCGTAGTTGTAAAACCGGTTACCGTCAGGTCCGTCGCCGAAATTAAGTGCTGTTGAGATTGGCCAGAGCTTGGATGGGTGACCGTCCGCGTCTGCCGGCTGCGGGAACCGGGAAGCTAAAGACGGAATATCTGACGGACGGGAGCTTACGTGCTGACATTGTAAAAGCAATACAAGAATGCTAGGACACGTGCGCCGGCTACAACTCCACCACAGAGTATTGGATTCATCACATGAAACAGACGATAAGAAAAACTCTCGAAGATTGAGCCCAGAAAAAGCATTCTGGAGAAGGTGAACTGCAGACTTCTACTAACTCTATCTAAAAGGCGCCTTGAACGCTCCTGGAAACGACGAAGTGTGCCTGACACGCGTGGGACGATTAACGGCACAACTTACGTACACGAAGTGGCAGCAGGTGGAAGGAGCCATCATGGCTAGATGCCGGCTCCGCCGCATCATAGTAGATGAACCTGCCACGCTGCACAACCTGCACAAAGAGACGCAAAGGGCCGAGGGCAAAACGGTCAGAGAGCTCCGTGACAGCGAGGGAAACAAGCTGTCAACGAAGCAAGATACCATAACCCACATAGAAAGCTGTTTCACTGACCTTTGCAGCACCGAGGATGTAGACGACGCAGAAACCGCGAGAATCCTCCAGCAAACGCGCCGAGCGCTAACAATCTCAGACCGAGCCCTGCTCACAGAGAGAGTTAAAGAGGATGAGGTCAAAGCCATCCCACAAACTAGCGCAAGTCCGAAGCTCGTGGACTAGTGGCTAGCGTTGCTGCCTCTGGATCAGGGGGTCCCTGTTTCGATTCCTGGCCGGGTTGGGGTTTTTCTCTGCCCGGGTACTGGGTGGTTGTGTTGTTCTCATCATTTCATACTCATCATCATCATCATCATCATTCGTGGCAGTAGCTAGATTGGACTGCGTAAAAATTGGGACTTTCTACGGGCGCTGATGATCCCGCGGTTGGGCGCACCACAAACCAAACACCATGGTCATCAAACTAGCGCAAACGGTAGAACACCAGGTGCCAACAGCATCGCGACTGGATTCTACCTTCAATTAAGGGATGTAGTAGATTGTATCCTCACCGAAATGGTCAATGAAATCATAAGCGGATAGGGCACACCGCTGCCTTTCCTGGAATGGCCTACAATTCTGACGCCGGAAGTGCAAGCACCAAAAAGCATAGAAGAATTCAGGCGAATAACTTCGCTAAATACTGACTACAAATTAGTAGCAAAGTGTCCCGCAGGAAACCTGAAAGTGGCGATGCAGAAGGCAAAGGGCTGACATCCTGTGACAACAAGAAGGCACGTGTTCGTCTACCAACATGGGGTCATGCATCATCTTGCTGAAAAATGCGCTCTGGTGTGCTGTGCAGGAAGGGTATGGCTACGGGTCGCAGTATATCATTCACGTAGGTCCCACTGGTCACGGTGCACTGGAAAAGCATGAACGGCGATTTTTCGCTGAACCCGTTAGCACCCCACACCATAAGGCCTTGAATTGGTTCTGTTACGTCTAGTGCGGATGCAGTCACCGTGATGACATTCCCCCTGACTGTGACGAACCGGCCATCATTTTCAAACAAGCAGAACCTGGATTCGTCCGAAAACACTGTCTGATGTCATCCTCCTTCCAGTGGCGTCGTTCCATACACCATTACCGTCTAGCGTGTTTCTGCGTATTCGTCAAAGGGAGGCGGAGAAGTGGGCGACGCGCACGTAACCCAAGCCGTAATAGCCGTAATAAACGGAGACGGACTGTCAGCCTTGATAGTGCACGATGTGGTACACTGCTCCACTGTTGCGCCTTAGCTGAGAAGGACGCAGATCTGTCCGAAAATGCCCTTTAGATGATGTGTCGAGCTCCTTGGGGAGTGGCCTTCCGTGAACCATGCGCCAAACACCCGCTGCACTGCCCCAACACTTCGTCCCAGATGAGCAGCAGTTTCCCGGATGGATGCATCACACATCTCACGCCAATAAAGCTTCCTCTTTATTTTACTGACTTGGGGGTACGGTTCGCACATACGTTTGCGAGGCATCCTGCACGTCCGCTTAAGTCACAGTGATCCATTACCTTCGATTTATAGCGACATTTTCCCGGTAGGTGGTGCTGATATTGACCTAGAATCTGTGGACCAACATAGTTCAAATGCTAATCATTTCTGCAGAACTTACTAATATAATGTATATGTCCTGTGAATATGAATGTCCTATCTCCAGTCGTTCAAGGTTTTCTGCTTCTTCAGAACATGATTGTAGTTAAAATGAGAGATGGGTAAGAGGTGTATAGTACACTCCTACTAGAGTAAGAAACATGTTAGTGGGATATCTCCCATGCCATCAACGAATTGATAGACTGGCAATGGAAGCAGCACTGGTGGAGAAATTGCTAGATGTAGGCAAAGACTAGGATTTGTAAAATCGTCTTGAATGATGACAACGAAGAGTACTAGTTAAAAGATCTGATGGACATTATTGAACCAATCGAA
The DNA here is from genome assembly GCF_023864275.1 of Schistocerca cancellata. NCBI lineage: Eukaryota > Metazoa > Arthropoda > Insecta > Orthoptera > Acrididae > Schistocerca > Schistocerca cancellata. The sequence continues at coordinate 183,046,224 of NC_064627.1, read as the reverse complement.
AGAATGAGGATTAAATAACATAGAGATGTAGGAGTTAATAAAATAGAAAGAGTATATAACTTGACAAAAAATATCTGCAACAGGAAATGCATGTCCAGAAAAATAATAGTTAAATTCATTACCACAATGGTAAGATAAGAGTATTTATTCGCATATGAATGCTCAACGATGACTCGTATGCTGGATACAATAAAGGTACCTGGAAGACGAATTATTAAAAAAGTAATAGGTGCAACATACACTGCAAGTTGTGAGGAAACGAGAAGTAATTGACCAATCTACGACAATACAGAGAAAATATAATGGCAGAGGGAGATTGATCTCCTTTTGACACTTCTACCAAGTAAGTGAGAAGAGGCTAACTAAATAGGTATTTCTGTATTTGTAGAAAAATGAAACGGCAAGACCATGGACTAAAGAAATAAGAAGAGAATTAGAACAAAACAACAACAGAAGGCTTTCAAGGCCGAATGAATCAGAAATCGGAAATACGTAAATGTCATGTGACTAGGGCCTCATAGCGGGTAGACCGTTCGCCGGGTGCAAGTCTTTCGATTTGACGCCACTTCGGCGACTTGCGCGTCGATGGTGATGAGATGATGATGATCAAGACAAAACACAACACCCAGTCCCTGAGCGGAGAAAATCTCCGACCCAGCCGGGAATCGAACCCGGGCCCTTAGGACTGCCATTCTGTCGCGCTGACCACTCAGCTACCGGGGGCGGACAGAAATCGGAAATGTCATGAACCTAATAAAGGAAGAAACAATATGGAGAGGAGATGGAGTACGGAAAAAACACAAAAGTCAAAGAAAACAGCAAGATAGAAAAGAGCAACGTGAAACTAACAAAGGAGAAAGTAATTAGAAGCTCAACCAGTCACTGTGAAATGCGACACTTCGTGACCCGAAACGACTGTAGAGGAATAAATATCTACTGAAGAACTGTGCAGTTGCTAACAATAACGAACTGTACATTACATTAGGAAGAATAACTGTTTTGGAGAATAAAATACGTAATCGGTTGCATAGACGCTTCTACGTAGTCCGTGTGTGCTGGATGCGAATACCAAATTATAAGCATAGCAAGCCGGCCGGAGTGTCCGAGCGATTCTAGGCGCTACAGTCTGGAACCGCGCGACCGCTACGGTCGCAGGTTCGAATCCTGCCTCGGGCATGGATGTGTGTGATGTCCTAAGGTTAGTTAGGTTTTAAGTAGTTCTGAGTTCCAGGGGACTGATGACCTCAGATGTTAAGTCCCATGGTGCTTAGAGCCATTTGAACCATAAGCACAGCAGAACAACTGCTAAAGTAAACAGGTAACTACGCTGGGAGTGGGGCAGTGAGTACAGAGAACTCCGCAGCGAGAATGTGACAAAGTCATCTGACAGAGGTACAAAACTGAAAGTAGTCTTAGCTCACTCTCGCGCTATAATCCGGCTGGACTTCCGTTAAATCGTCAAGCATACAGCGAGTAAGCCTCGCAAGCTCGGCTCACGTTGCCGACGCACGTACGCCTAGCGGCGTATATTGTGGTCGTGCGGAAGCTGCTTCCCCGCGGATTCGTGGCTAGTTTCATGGAGGATGGGCCACAAGATCGAAGTGTAATGCTCGCAGTACTTCCCTGAAATATTCTCCTCTTCATTTGGAGCGCTTCCGCTGCAAAACTGTGTAGCAGTATGTTGCTCATAAGTTCTGACGTACTGTATCACACATAGAGCTTGCAGGTTACAGAAAATTTTGAAGATACTTCGCGGAAATTATCATTTGATTTGTACTTACAAAAACAGTCTACGTCACACGCCTGCCAAGTGCAGTTGACAGCATCTAGAAAGAGGCCTTACCCACACCATTTGATACAATTGAAATTCCACCAACCTCTCCTTCTGAAATTAGGAAGATAATTACACTATCTCAAGAACAAAAGCTCACATGGAATTGATGTCATTTCCAGCAGGATAATAAAAGCTTGTTCCCAAGAAATATGTAGGATTCTTAGCCACATATGTAATAGCTCTCTGAAGCAGGGTATTTTCCCAGATAGACTGAAGTATGCCATTGTTAAACCACTGCATAAAAAAGGGGATACGTCTGATGTCAACAACTACCCCCAATCTCCCTTCTGACTGCCTTATCCAAAATGCTTGAAAAAGTAATGTATTGTAGAGTAGCTTCACACCTTTGTAAAAATAAAGTTTTAACAAAATGTCAGTTTGGTTTCTAGAAGTATTTTTCAACAGAAAATGATGTACATACTTTCACTAATGAAATATTAAATGCTCTGAGTAACCGTAAGTCACCCGTTGGGATTTTTTTGTGATCTATCAAAGGCTTTTGATTGTGTAAATCATGGAATACTTCTAGATAAGCTCAAATACTGTGGTATGAATGGGAAAGTGCTCAAATGGTTTAAATCATACCTAACTGGAAGAGCGCAGAAAGTTGGAATAAGAAGTTCACATAATATGCAAAAAAACTGGGGATATAGTAAGTGGGTAATTTCCCCAACTAAAAAAAAATTAAAAATATTAAGTGTCATGTAATATTTTGTGTAATGTTATATCATGTATAGACACCTTTTATTAACCTGACACGTTCCACATCATTACGAAGTGTCGTAATCATGACCTATGGAACAAGTACTAATCTAATATCTAATCTTTCTCAGTTTCTGCTCAATGGATCCGCCGCTACACATCAACTTCAGATTGCTGTCTGAAGAAGGTACGACTTTGAACTCAACCGGTCACCAAAAACGCAGTTTGTCGCATCTAGAATGTTTTTCTAAGTACAAATGTAAAATTGTCATTCTTGAGTTTCTCCCGGCGTATTTGATAATCAAAATATCCACGGGTGTGCTGCCGGTCTCTGTGAAGGGTGGTGGCAGCTGTCTGCGTGCAAATACAGAGGAACGGGGTACTTAAAACTCTAGTACATAGGGCGCGCACTATCTCTGACGCAGAGAGTCTACCCCAGGAATTGGAACACCTGAGAACTGTATTTCGAAAGAATGGGTACTCAGAGTGGCAGATTCAACGTGCTCTCCGCCCAACCACTGCAGCACAACCTGTTGAGATGGATGAAGTCACGAGGGAGGAGGTAGGCACTGCATTTATTCCATAAACAGGCGCACTCTCGGGGAAAATCGCCCGCATTCTGAAGAAACACCAGGTCGGAACTGTGTTTTGTCCTCCAAATAAAACTCGTGCACTGGTGGGGAGCGCAAAAGATGACCTCGGTTTGAGGAAGGCCGGCGTGTACCAGTTTCCGTGTCAATGTGGCAAGTCGTATATTGGTCAGACGATGCGTACCGTCGAGGATCGATGCCGTGAACACCAGAGGCACACTCGACTGATGTATCCGAGCAAGTCGGCGGTCGCTGAACATTGTTTGTCGGAAAATCACGCCATGGAGTATGACCGCACGAGGATTCTGGTACAGACGTCGAGATATTGGGACAGCGTTGTTAGAGAGGCCATCGAAATTCGCACCAATGACGACCTCATAAACCGTGACTGTGGCTATAATCTTAGCAAGGCTTGGGAACCAGCGATTGGGCTAATCAAGAGTAAATCGAGCAAACGTATAGTTGTGACGACCACGGCGGACAGAGCCATCACACCGACGTCATCTCAGACGCCGTCGCAATCTGTTCCACCGCGCGACCGTGGCGCGGGGCGCGGACAGCGGAGGGAGCGCGCCGCGGGCGGAGGGTATTTAAATCGGCCGCCGCCGCGACCGAACCCAGTTTCCCTCTGAGCAGCCATAGCGTACGGATCTCCGTGCCGGCACGTTCACAGGAGCTCAGTCCGTCAGTTCACCTGATGATGGCGACATGTATGATCGCTGAAATATTGTGCCCGTTGGACACTATAGACCGGCAGCACACCCGTGGATATTTTGATTAAATGTAAAATTGATTGCTGTCTTCATAAAATGTTTTCGAAACTGCGAGGCCTATTAGGAAAGTAACTGATGATCGGTGGCGAAATGAAAACCACAGTGAAAATCCGTAAAAGCTTTGCACATAAACTGAGAAGCCAAAGAAACTGATACACCTGCCTAATATAAAGTAGGACCCCGCGATCACATAGAAGTACCTCAGGACGACGTGGCATAGACTCAATCGATGTCTGAAGTAGCGCTGTAGGGAAATGGCACCATGAATCCATAAGAGTAGGAAGGGGGTGGAGATCTCTTCTGAACAGCACGTTGGAAGGCATCCCAGATATGCTCAATAATGGTCATGTCTAGGGAGTTTGCAGGCCAGCAGAAGTGTTTAACCTCAGAAGAGTGTTCCTGGAGCCACTCTGGAGCGATTCTGGACGTATGAGGTGCCGCATTGTCCTCCTGGAATTTCCCAAGTACGTCGGAATGCACAACGGACATGAATAGATTCGCGCGATCAGACGGGATGCTTACGTACGTGTAACATGTCTGAGTCGTGTCTAGGCGTATCAGTGATCCCGTATCACTCCAACGGTACACGTCCTACACCATTATAGAGCCTCCACCAGCTTGAACAGTTCCCTGATGACATGCAAGGTCCATGGATTCAAGAGGTTATCTCCATACCCGTACATGTCCGTGCGCTTGATACAATATGAAAGGAGACTCGTCCGACCAGGCAACATGCTTCCAGTCATTAACAGTCGAATGTCGGTGTTGACAGGTCCAGGCGAGGCGTATAGCTTTGGGCTGTGCAGTCATCAAAGGTACACGAGTGGGCCTTCGGCTCCGAAAGTCCAGTCGATGATGTTTCGATGAATGGTTCGCACGCTGACACTTGTTGATGGCCCAGTATTGAAGCCTGCAGCAATTTGAGGGTGGGTTGTACTTCTGTCACGTTGAATGATTTTCTTCAATCGTCGTTTCTCCCATTTTTGCAGGATCTTTTTCCGGCCGCATCGATGTCGGAGATTTGATGTTTTACCTGATTCCTGACGTTCACGGAACACTCGTAAAATGGTCGTACGGGAAAATCCCCACTTCATTGCCACCCCCGTGCAATTGTGTCCTATGGCTCGAGCGCCGACTGTAACACCACGTTCAGACTAACTTAAACCTTGATAATCTGCCATTGTAACAGCAGTAAGCGATTTAATAACTGCGCCAGACACTTGTCTTACATAGGCGTCGCCGACCACAGCACCGTATTCTGCCAGTATGTGAATACGCATGCCTATACCAGTTTCTTTGGCGCTTCAGTGTATGTTTTAGGCAGTGTCTAGTAAGCCTGTATACAGCGTCACGTCGCTTTGTGGCTTCGTAATGAACTTATTTGTCTTTTCCATGTTAAAGTTTCTTAAGAAGTAAGCTGAACAGGTGAAGTAGCCCAGATGGTTGTATGTCAGGTATAGTGGAAGATTAATGGTAAATTGCGTGATGGGATAGCTTAAGTTTTATGGTTAATTTAATGGTGTCAGTAGTCAATCGCTGAATACACGTACAACGGATTTTTCGAACAATTCATCATGGATTCCTACAACAGATATTTTGAAGTGATAACTCACCTCTATGATTGTTCGCGCCTTTGGAAAGCAGAGCTGCTACTCACCTGCAAGAGAAAAGTACTCCCATTAAAAATATTTAAGGTCGAATTTCATATTAATCTGCATTTAACAGTAAAGGTATGTCAAAATGCAGCAACAGAATAAGCATGATTTATCACGATATATGTAACATCCTCCGCCGTCCTTCAGAATGGGATTCATTTTTCCTGAAGAATAGTTTCTGAAGAATAGTTTCATAAACAGCTCACTATACTTTAGGATAAACTTTTGTCGGCTATGTCGCCAAATCAGTTTCGACATAGAACTCACTCGTCCGACAACTTCATGCATCTTCAGGGTTGAGAAACAAACGGATTTTGGTTTGTTCCACTGACATTTCTTTATTACTAATCGTAACAAACGGAATTATTAAGTAGTTGTATCCACTTGTTTTTATTCCCATTAAAGAATTACGTTAAAGGAAACAGGTTTCATGAAAAATTAATTCGTTGATGAGCGATACAAAACTGGTAAAATGCGGGGAAATTACTTTCATTAATCAGTGAGTTTGGAAATATTTAAGTTTTTTCGCTGCCAGAGAACCTCGAAGACGTTCACCTAGCATTGCATGCCAGGGATTTGAATCACCGGAAAGTTCTTGCGAATGTGTCGGAGTTACGATGAGGCAACATCCACAATAGGTAGATGATTTTTTGACAACAGGTAATTAAAACTGTATTGTAACTGAACTAGTTATTGCTTTATATTAAAACAGAACTGACGATATTTTGCTGCATCATTCTACTGTAATATCTTATTTATTTTCTGATATGCTGTAATTTAGATAAGATAACGAGACACAGTGGCTGTATTATTAAAAGAAGATACAGCAAACGTTTATATTGCTTCCCCTCTTTTTTAATTTTTCTATTTTATGAAATGTGTGAGACCAGATCGGAAATGAGAATGTGGAATAATTCTATTTTATTATGCGAGAGGTAAACTTTGATATGAAAATCGCAATTGATATTTACAAGATATGACAGTTATTTATTAAAAAATTAAATACAAATATTACTGCTCTACAATAATATTTATTTTTGTAGTTCATTTTGAACCGGCAGTTGGCTTTCTAGGATGTTGTCTGATGCCCTAGAAAGCAGACAGCTGGTTAACAAAGAGTTACAAAACAAATATTTTTGTGTAGTGTCAACAGAATATATTCGAGTTTTCAGTATGTCTATGTTTCTCCAAGTACGGTTGGGATATTCCATGAAAGCAGTTATTTTGTTTGCAGTTCAAACTGTTAGTGTAACTGCACGAAGAGGCACGGCGCAGCAGTGGAATATTATCATTACGCAGTCAGATCTTATTTAAGGTCTCAGTAAAGTATTTATGCTGGCAAAAATAGTTTCTTTCTCGGAGATTTTTAGTCAGGTCACTCAAAATACGTGACTCACCCAATCATAATTATATAGGCAGTTCTAAAATTTAATCCGAACACTAGCGTTTGGAATCAAGGCTGTCTGTTCCATTGAGATACGCTTACAGAAATACTAAACGCTGCAGAGAGAGTAACAATTATTTTAATTGCGATTTCATATCAACTTCAGGTCCCCTATAAAATTTTACTACACTACAGGAACTGAAAGCCAATAATTTTTTGCAAAACTTCAGACACAAAACGTGTTTGAGGGCGAGATGACATCTCATGGGCAAAGATTATGTGTAGTTTACAGTTTATTCAGATTTCAAGGTTTGGTTTCTTGCATTCTGCTGAATTCCCTCAGGCTAAGCAATTGTTACCTAAATGCCCGATAAGCCGAAAACTGTTCTGTAATAAAGAAATATTAGTAAAACACATTCGCAGTTTGTTGGATTTTCACCCATAAATATGAAATTCTTCTACCAAGAATAATCTGTTGGTTGGTTGGTTTGGGGAAGGAGACCAGACAGCGAGGTCATCGGTCTCATCGGATGAGGGAAGGACGGGGAAGGAAGTCGGCCGTGCCCTTTGAAAGGAACCATCCCGGCATTTGCCTGGTGCGATTTAGGGAAATCACGGAAAACCTAAATCAGGATGGCCGGACGCGGGATTGAACCGTCGTCCTCCCGAATGCGAGTCCAGTGTAGAATAATCTGTCGAATGGACATCGGATATGAATGTAGAAAGTTGAAAAGAGTATACTCACAATGTCTTAACGAAATTTCAACATGTTCGTGATAATCGGAAGTACTCATACAAATTCAGAAAGGTTTCCAATACTTTTTGGTGTCTGTTGTTCATGGTCCGATGCAAGAGGTGCACCTTGAGATCCTAATCTGGTCTTGCTGAATAAACAATAAACAAATAAATCTCAGACTTCGATTCGCAGAATTCAATGTGTGGTGAGAAATCCAGTAGTGATGGAAAATTGGATGTTAAAATCCCTCATTACGAAAAAAAAATCGAGGCATTTGAGGCTTGGACCATCCGTCGTCTCCTCAAAATTCTAGATTTTTTTAATTGCAGCGAAACAAAATACTGCTTATTGGGTTCTCTAAAATGAAATCTGAAGTTCGAGTCACTTGATCTCTGGACAGAAAATGTAAAGCTGACCATGAATAGTTCACAAGAAATATGTCATGCGTGCAAAGTACCGGTCAGCGGAGAGACCACGAATAGCTGAACACCAAACGCAAGCGGGAATGGGAACGTTGAATACTAGTCATGTGGTGGCAGATACCCATCCGCAGAAGAAATTTGAAGAAGCTGGGCAGGAATAAATTAACACGATACTGCGGTGGTCTGTTTTATATTTGTAATGGTTAGGTGACATTTGCTGCTATGCAGTCTGTGTGTACTGAAAGATATTATATCTGTATTTTCGCCTAAGTGGTAGTGGTAGTAGCAACTCTGTAAAACAAACAACTGTACGCAGTTCTTGGTGGTTTACTGGCGCAAAGCACCAGCTTCGGTGACCACGCTAATCGGTAATGCTGCCGCTGTTCAAAACGGTCCGAATGGCTCTAAGCACTATGGGACTTAACATCGGAGGTCATCAGTCCTCTAGACCTAGAACTACTTAAACCTAACTAACCTAAGGTCATCACACAAATCCATGCCGGAGGCAGGATTCGAACCTGCGACCGCACCAGCAGCGCGATTCCGAACTGAAGCGCCTAGAACCGCTCGGGCACAGCGGCCGGCGCTGCCGCTGTGGTTAAAGTCGTCGTTACATTTAATATTCTCTTTCAATGGATTTCCTGTTGATAGAATCTCGGTAGCTTGACTCGTGGAATGAGATTTGGTTTCATAAACGTATTTCTTTGCTTATTGCCGGAACTGTGCTAACCAACAGTTGATTGACCCAAGTCTTCGTATTTAACGCCAAGTGAGTGGAAACTATATTTGCGACATATGCCCCAAATGTACACGTACAGCTGCAACGTCTGCGTGAAATGTCTAGGTGTTACAGCTAGTCCATGTCGTCACATTTTCGGCAATAGCGGCGAGTGGAGATGGTGCAGTGTTACGAGTCATACAAGGGGCAGACGTACTATTTTAATTAACAACTCGAAAAAATACATTTTTGTTTTTATTTTGTGAAAGATTAAAGACACACTTTCGTCGTAGGATACTGAAACTAATTACTCATACAACATACACGATCGATTTTAGAGTACAGTCGTGGACAAAACGAGCGAGACCCCTCGCCTTTTCGTCATGCTGATCCGCAGAGCTTTAAAGTCTGCTACACAGCATAACAGGCAAGGCGACGAAGTGCTACCAACATATTATGCAAGTTCGCTCAGCTGATGTGCTGAGATAGCTAGCACTGGAGATATTCGCGCTTCGAAGATGCCACAGCATCGTCTGCAACCACTTCGTGGGAAACTAAATACCTGAAGTATAAGCCAATGTGTTGTATTCGCATATCTGTGACTACGACTTGGATCTAATGTGTGGTTATGGATAGTACGTATGCTCAGATTGCGAATCTAACATCATGAATAAAGACAAGGGGAAATGAATTAGGCGTCCTTCCTCATCCGTAACATCAAATATATTTTAGTTATTCTTTCTTAAATGAACTGCGCAGGAAAATCATTTACCAGATGTGAATAACTTTTTAGTAACACCAGATGATATTAACAGCTTGCGGGCGCGGGTTAGACGTGCGCTCAAAGGCGACATATCGCGGACCCCGCGGCTCCTTTCGCCGTCAGTTCGAAACCTTCCCCGGGCATGGATGTGTGTTAGGTTAGGTAGGTTTAAATAGTTCTAGATCTAGGGGACTGATGACCTAAGCAGTTTGGTTTGCAGCGTTCTCAGAGCCATTTTTTGACCTTTCGCGTAAGTTTTTTTTTGTATAAACGGCCGTATCTTGCGTCGACATAGCTCACTTTTTTACACCACCAAGGGACCGTATACCGCAGGAAGTGCGATACATTCCCGCTTATGATGTCCACCCGTACTCGAGGTAAACGGGTTTTAAGGTTTGGGTAGACAGATAGACAGTCAAGAAAGTGAGACTAGTAGGGTTCCATTTTTACCGATTTACGTGACGAAATCCTAACAATGAAAATAGCTACGACAGTTACTGAAGATGAGGGCCGCATAATAATTTCCCCTACTCTTTATTCGAAATGTTCCAGTTGCGGTCGATACATCAGCATATTAATCGTAGCTACGCTTTCGATCCAAATCACGTTTACAGGAATGCAAATAAAATCCATTTGCCTATACATGTGGTAATTCAGATCCCACTATTATTGCTACCGCGTTTTAGATGTGCGAGCATACCCATTGCTAGCTACCTTAAGGAACACTTCGGCTAACGAATGTTTTCTGGCTGTGGCACGTCCAATGGAGATTTCGAAACAATGTAGAATACGTTTGGCAGCTACGTCACCGTATATTTCCTGCGGTAGTGAAGAATTGTCCTACTAACTTTAGTCGCTAATAAAAGTTTTTTGTTATTTCGATAAACATCCCGAATGATTGTCACATAAGCGGTGACATAAAGGTAGACAATTCATGTTTTTGAGTCCTGAAAGCTATATGCAACAGAAACTGCAGATCATTTTGCCATTTTCATTGTGAAATTGCCGGCTTATTCATATCTGGGGTAATAATAAAGGGCTGTTTGCCTAGGTTGTCTGCAAGCGTAGCGATAGGTGTTTGCTACTGCAAGGGAGGTCAGGTTTGTTTTCGGTTCTAATCTCGACAGAGACAGATAGACTATCAGTAAAGGAATTTTAAGGATTTCTCTCTCGCCCCCAATACGTTTTATTGCTGCCTTTATTCTGTACCGGCGCCCTGTGGATGTCGATATGAAACTCTTGTAGAATTTCATACTTGTTACTGCCTACTTTTTCCGCTTCTGTCAATAATTGAATTAAGTGTGGCACTGAATGATTTTTAACTGAATTTCGTTATGAATTCTTTACGAATTGCTAAATTTGCGCACTTTCATGATAGGTCACCAGCGGTAATCCAGTACTACTGGTCTGAACGTTGGCACAGACCATTTCGCGGCCGAATGCTCATAATATTTTGCTAATTCGTAACGATCTGGGTTACTTTGTCTAACTTAAAACAGTTATGTTATCTCGATAAGCTGAAATTCATTTCCATTAGTACAGTTAATACTAATTAGCGTTTCTTCTTTCATTTATATTTTATATGTAGGTGTTGTGGTTAACACACTAATCAGCATTAATATAGTCTTACACATGATTGAAAACAGTCTGACAAATTTCGGATAGTTTTTCAATTTCACGCCTGTGCATAGTATGTTGGTAGCACTTCGTCGCCTTGCCTGTTATGCTGTGCTGCAGACTTTAAAGCTGTGCGGGTCAGCATAACGAAAAGGCGAGGGGTCTCGCTCGTTTTGTCCACGACTGTACATGTTCCATCATCAGATGCACAACGGTTGGAGAAAAACAAGGAAACACCAAAAATAAAATATATTACCGTGTCTAAGTTGGTGGTGGTGGTGGTGGTGGTGGTGGTGGTGGTGGTGGTATTAAGTTCCTATGGGACCGAACTGCTGAGGTCATCGGTTCCTAGGCTTATGCACTACTTAATCTAACTTAAACTAAATTACGCTAAGGACAACACAAACACATCCATGCCAAAGGGAGGACTCGAACCTGCGACGGGGGGAGCCTCGCGAACCATGGCAACGCACCTAAGACCACGCGGCTACCCAGCGCGGTGCTAAGATGGTGCAGGGAACCCGTTGACGTACGTAACAACTCCCAGTCTTCCCAGAATGCCTAAACACAGGTCCTGTACAGTTTTCAATCCAATCTTATACCATTTTTGCTGCAAAGTAGTGGGAAGTTCAGATAACGTAGATGGAAGTGAACCTGGTAACTGTGGTGGTCAGGTCAGATGCCACAAATCATCCTCGTTCTCACTGAACCAGTGAATGATGCGAGCTGTGTGAAATTGAGCCCTATCGTCTTAAAACACAGCATCACAGTAGGGGAACAAACACTGAACCATGGGATGGAATTGATCAGCCAAAATGGTCACAAAATCCTTCGCAGTAATACCAACTTGCAAAGTAACCGAGACCCCGTGAAGTAACACGATACGGCTGCCCCAGTTATTATCGAACCCCTCGCCAAATTTCACTCTTTGGACGTAAACTCGGCCAGAAGTTGCAAAAACAGTGTGAAACAAGACTCATTCAACCAAAGTGTTTTCGTTAATCGCTCCGTAGTCTGGTTTTATGTTTTTGGCACCATGTTTTGATGTTACGGGCATTTGCGTCACTGATCACTGATTTTGGAATTCCAGCTCGATCTGCAATACCATGCTCTGGAGCCCCCTTCGTGCTGTACTCCTCCTGACCTGCAATACCATGCTTCTGGAGCCCCCTTCGCGCTGTACTCCTGCTGACGGGGTTCGCGAGTGCGACATGAAGTTCTTTAGTGACTTTTGAAACTGTCTTCCTCTTATATTTCGTCACAATACCCTTCGATGGTCATTTGTCTGGATCTCTTAACACACACTTTCGTCAGCGTTGCGAATAGCGGATGATGTTTTTCCGCTTTCTCTGTATGCAGTATTATTCTTCGATACAGCGTCTTTTGAAACACCAAGTACTTCAGTTACCTTGGTTACAGAACCACCCGCCATAAGAGCACTAAAAATTCGCCTATGTTAGAATCCATTTAGCTGCATCTTCGTGCTTCCATGTTTTTGTCCAACCACTATATTTGGCCACAATAACAGCATCAAAAGCAAAAGGAAAGATATAGCTCGAAGAAACTAATACGAGCATGACGTCATATAACAATTCGCTACCATGTTCACTGAAGAGCAAAAGGAACTGGTATAGGCACGCGTATTCAAATACAGAGATATGTAAACAGTCAGAATACGGCGATGCGGTCGGCAACATCTATAGAAGGTAGCATGTGTCTGGCGTAGTTGTCAGAGTGCTTACTGCTGCTACAATGGAAGGCTATCAAGATTTACGTGAGTTTCAACGTGGTGTTATAGTCGGCGCACGACCGATGGGACACAGTATCTCCGAGGTAGCGATGATGTGGGGATTTTCCCGTGCGAGCATTTCACGACTGTACCGTGATTATCAGCAATCCGATAAAACATCAAATATCTGACATCGTTAATATCTGACATCGTTGCAGCAGGAAAAACATCATACAAGAACGGGAACAACGACGATTGAAGATAATCGTTCAACGTGACAGGAGAGCAGCCCTTCCGCACATTGCTGCAGATTTCAATGCTGGGCCAGCAACAAGTGTCAGCGAACAAAACCATTCATCGACACATCATCGACATGGCTGTCGGAGCCGAAGGCCCAGTCGTGTAGCATTGATGACTGTACGACAGAAAGCTATACGCCTCGCCTGGGCCCTTCAATACCGACGTTAGACTGTTGATGACTGGAAACTTGTTGCTTGGTCGGACGAGTCTCGCTTCAAATTGTATCGAGTGGATGAGCGTGTACGGGTATGGAGAAAACCTCATGGCTCTATGGAGCCTGCATGTCAGCGGGGCACTGTTCAAGCTGGTGGAGGCTCTGTAATGGTGTGGGGCGTGTGCAGTTGCAGTGATATGGGCCCCTGATACATCTAGATACGACTCTGGCAGGTGACGTGTATGTAAGCATCCTGTCTGATCACCTGCAACCATTCATGCCCATTGTGCATTTCGACGGACTTGGGCGATTCGAGCAGGACATTGCGACACCCCACACGTCCAGGATTGCTATAGAGTGACTCCAGGAACACTCCACTGAGCTTCAACACTTCAGCTGTCCACCAAACTCCACAAGTATGAAAATTATTGAGCATATCTGGGATGCCTTGCAACGTGCTGTTCAGAAGAGATTTCCAGCTCTTCCTACTATAAGGATTTGTGGACAGGAAGGCGGGATTTATGATGTCATTTCCCTCCAGCACGAGTTCAGACATTAGTCAAGTGCTTGCCACGTCGTGTTGCGGCACTTCTGCGTGTTCGTGGGTGCCCTACACGATATTAGGCATGTCTACAAGTTTCTTTGGTTCTTCAGTGTATGTTATACACATTTTGAAAAAAAAAATACAACCTTTCTTATGACTGAAAATCAATCGAGCTAAGAAAACTGTACCCTGACAAGACATAAATTAAATAAACAAAACACCTATATTTCGGAAAGACAGGATTTTTAAAAATTTTTATTTCTTGTAGCACTGTTGTGGAACCAACCAAACATTGGCAAATAAAAAAACACAGTTCTGGAACTATGCAAATATCTGACAGTCGGAAATCCTCTCCAAAGCAAAACAAATATAAATCGCCATTAGGGCGGATGAATGTAGCAAAACACCGCATAACTCGATATATATACGAAGAGGAGGCCCGGCTTACTATGCCAAAAATTCCAGTGAGAAGGCCCCAAGCGGGGGGAAAAAAATATCGGTTAATGTAAATGCACGCCGGAAACAAAGAAACATGAAGAATGCCAGGTGAATGGTCCCTCTCATTTCGTGGAAAATGAGAGAAACAGGATCGAGTAATGTGTCGTACCGCGTACAATATCCCATGACATCCAAATGTGAAGAATTTTTGTTGCAAAAGCAAACAAAGCCGTATTAAAACCTCCGTAGCGGAAGTCGGACAGTGTCGGGTAACAGACTGGCTTGGACACGAGCTGGTTCTATGCTCCAGCGCTAGTGACAGCATGTCTCTCGCGACGGCAGAAACACTCGAGCGATTTTAAATCAAAATAGCAGCGCATTTCGGAGTGACATCAAGTTATCTATTCCTAGTAAGTTTTTCAGTGCACGAATTTAACTTTGGCTGAAAGCAAGTAATATTACGAGGCGTGTTTTTTAAGTAAGTACCGTTTTGAAATTAAAAAAAGAGACGTGCTAAGATATCACAATAATTTTATTTTTACGTGAATGCCTGTACCTTAATCTACGCACTGACGCCATTACACTCTGTTTCTTCCTTGTTTACGTTGCGTACTGAGTGTTCAAGATGCCTCCTATAATCGTGAGTCCCGCCGACTGTGAAGTACGGGCTGTTATAAGATTTCTTATTGCTAAAGGCCTAAAAGCGATCGATATTCATCGTGATATATGTGCAGTTTACGGAGAAAACATTATGAATGATGGAATGGTAAGAAAGTGGGTGAGAGCGTTTAAATGTGGCCGCACAAATGTGCATGATGAACAACGGAGAGGGCGTCCTACGATCGTTAATGAAAGTTTGGTGCAGGAATTGGACAATAAGGTGAGAGAAAAGAGACGCTTTACGATTTCCTCCTTTCTCGTAGTGTTTTGTATGGCATTGTGACCGAGCACTTGAATTACCGAAAATTGTGCGCACGTTGGGTACCGAAAATGTTGACGGATGTGCACAAACCAAACGTTTAGACAGTGCATTGACTTTCCTTGAGCGGTACCACAACGACGGTGATGATTTCTTGAGCCAAACTGTTACGGGCGATGAAACATGGGTGACATACGTCACACCAGACTCAAAGCAACAGTCCATGGAAGTTGAGCAATGGCATCGTTTTGCTGCAAGACAATGCCTGCCCGCATGTGGCGAATCAGACCAAAGATCTCATCAATCTTTTCATGGAAAACTCTAGATCATCTTCCGTACAGCCCCGATCTTGCGCCCAGTGACTACCATCTGTTCCTGCACTCGAAGAAACATTTAGGCGGTTAGCGTCTTCAAGATGATGTCAAAACAGTGGTGATGCAGTGGTTAACAAGTCAGGTAGCAGACTTCTATGAGGAGGGAATTTAAAAACTGGTACAACGTTATGACAAGTGCCTCAATATTGACGGAATTATGTAGAAAAGTAGATTAAGGTACAGGCTTTCATGTAAAAATAAAATTACTGAGATATCTTAGCGAGTCCTTTTTTTATTTCAGAACGGTACTTACCTAAAAAACACGTCTAGTACATAATGTAGCCGTATTTAGATAGAACCAATATTATTCTCTGTTTGTAGGCTGTGACAAGGTCTACACAAGCAATAACAACGGGACCGTACGTTCGGATCGAATCAGCTAAAGCAATATGACATTGTACGGGCCAAAAAAGAAAAAGAAAAAATGAGTTATTTCTTTTACAAGTCAATGTCGAGAAGTCAATACCAAAAATGGGATGAAAAAAATATGAAGCAAGCCGTAGAAAAATGTGACTGCTCCATATAACGACAGGGAAATTAGTGACCAATATACTTTTCCAAAAACTACATTACGTGATAGACTTAAACTTACGGTTAAACGCAGTGGTGACCGTGAAACCTGTCCTACGAAAAAATAAGTTTCTTCCAAAAATTTCTGTGAATAACAGGATTTAGAACTGTACGATCTTGTTAAAAATTTAGACATATTTTGCCTTTAAATAAAGATCAGTTCTTAAGTCTAGTGTGCAAATGTGCCCAGGAACTGAAAATAGAGTATCATCTCAATAAGACAAAAACGAAGGCGGATAGAGACTTTTATTACAATTTTAAGTTAAAAAAAATGGTTCAAATGGCTCTGAGCACTATGGGACCTAACTGCTGTGGTCATCAGTCCCCTAGAACTTAGAACTACTTAAACCTAATTAACCTAAGGACATCACACACATCCATGCCCGAGCAAGGATTCGAACCTGCGACCGTAGCGGTAACGCGGTTCCAGACTGTAGCGCCTAGAATAGCACGGCCACTCCGGCCGGCCAATTTTAAGTTTATAAACGTTTACGAAACAGTTGAAAATCTTTTGCAACAGAAACTACACTACTGCACATTAAAATTGCTACACCACGAAGATGACGTGCTACAGAAGCGAAATTTAACCGACAGGAAGAAGATGCTGTGATATGCAAATGATTAGCTTTTCAGATCATTCACACGAGGTTGGCACCGGTGGCGACACCTACAACGTGCTGGCATGAGGAAAGTTTCCAACCGATTTCTCATACACAAACAGCAGTTGACCGGCGTTGCCTGGTGAAACTTTGTTGTGATGCCTCGTGTAAGGAGGAGAAATGCGTACCATCACGTTTCCGACTTTGATAAAGGTCAGATTGTTTGGCGACATCGTGGTGAACGCACATTGGAAGCGTGTATTCGTCATCGCTGTACTGGCGTTATCACCCGGCGTGATGGTATGGTGTGCCATTTGTTACACGTCTCGGTCACCTCTTGTTCGCATTGACGGCACTTTGAACATTGGACATTACATTTGAGATGTGTTACAACCCGTGGCTCTACCCTTCATTCGATCCCTGCAAAACCCCACATTTCAGCAAGATAATGCACGACCGCATGTTGCAGGTCCTGTACTGGTCTTTATGGATACAGAAAATGTTCGACTGCTGCCCTGGCCAGCACATTCTCCATATCTCTCACCAATTGAAAACATCTGGTCAATGGTGGCCGAGCAACTGGCTCATCACAATACGCCAGTCACTACTCTTGATGAGCAGTGGTATCGTGCTGAAGCTGCATGGGCAGCTGTACCTGTACACACCATCCAAGCTCTGTCTGACTCAATGCCCAGGCGTATCAAGGCCGTTATTACGGCCAGAGGTGGTTGTTTTGGTATCGATTTCTCAAGATCTATGCACCCAAATTGCGTGAAAATGTAATCTCATGTCAGTTCTAGTGTAACATAATTGTCCAATGAATACCCGTTTATCATCTGCATTTCTTCCTGGTGTAGCAATTTTAATGGCCAGTAGTGTACTTTTTTTAAAACATTACAATGTAATGTCCGATACAACCCGCCAAACATTTAAACGACTAAAATGCAAAGTATGGGGAAAATACTAAAAAATCGACGAAGGTATATTCTTACGACACTGAATTTTATAATTCTGTTAAGTAACGTATCATAGTGTTGTTTAATGTCAAGACTGTTCTCCCCATACAGTCTTCATAAAATATTACAATTTCAAAAATCCTTGCGTTTCTATTACTACAAGACCTTGTTCCACACAGGAGGAAATTGTATAAGCGTTCAGTTACTAACACGCAATAAATGTGTAATTCTGTATGTTCCACTCCGACTCCACATGCCGTCGGAGAGTTTCTCAGAAGGTGAATGACATTTGATCCTTCTCCAAAGATCTACGTTGCTACCGTCATTCGAGAGTCTCATTAACGTCACTGCACTTGGAAACACAAATTGGATTTAGTTCCGATGAAACTGAGTAGGGAACCTGAAACCTGAAACCAGAAACCAGAAACTGTGTTTCCCCGTAAAAATGATGCGCGCGAGCGAGCGCGCGCCCGTACACCCCCCCCCCCCCCCACACACACACACACACAGAGAGAGAGAGTGAGAGAGAGAGGGGGGTGGGTGGGGAGGGTGGAGTGAGATTAGGAGTGAACATTTCAGTAAGAGATAGTAGTATGTCTCTCATTTTTATGACACATTATTAGCTAAAGACACGGTGGTGTTTTGATATAGGCGAATATCGGTTTGACAGTTCTGGGACATCTTCAACTATACATCTACATCTACATCTACATCCATACTGCGCAAGCCACCTGACGGTGTGTGGCGGAGGGTACCTTCAGTACCTCTATCGGTTCTCCCTTCTATTCCAGTCTCGTATTGTTTGTGGAAAGAAGGATTGTCGGTATGCCTCCGTGTGGGCTCTAATCTCTCTGATTTTATCCTCGTGGTCTCTTCGCGAGATATACGTAGGAGGGAGCAATATACTGCTTGACTCTTCGGTGAAGGTATGTTCTCGAAACTTCAATAAAAGCCCGTACCGAGCTACTGAGCGTCTCTCCTGCAGAGTCTTCCACTGGAGTTTATCTATCATCTCCGTAACGCTTTCGCGATTACTAAATGATCCTGTAACGAAGCGCGCTGCTCTCCGTTGGATCTTCTCTATCTGTTCTATCACCCCTATCTGGTACGGATCCCACACTGCTGAGCAGTATTCAAGCAGTGGGCGAACAAGCGTACTGTAACCTACTTCCTTTGTTTTCGGATTGCATTTCCTTAGAATTCTTCCAATGAATCTCAGTCTGGTATCTGCTTTACCGACAATCAACATTATATGATCATTCCATTTTAAATCACTCCTAATGCGTACTCCCAGATAATTTATAGTATTAACTGCTTCCAGTTGCTGACCTGCTATTTTGTAGCTAAATGATAAAGGATCTATCTTTCTGTATATTCGCAGCACATTACACTTGTCTACATTGAGATTCAATTGCCATTCCCTGCACCATGCGTCAATTCGATGCAGATCCTCCTGCATTTCAGTACAATTTTCCATTGTTACAACCTCTCGGTACACAACAGCATCATCTGCAAAAAGCCTCAGTGAACTTCCGATGTCATCCACCAGGTCATTTATGTATATTGTGAATAGCAACGGTCCTATGACACTCCCCTGCGGCACACCTGAAATCACTCTTACTTTGGAGGACTTCTCTCCATTGAGAATGACATGCTGCGTCCTGTTATCTAGGAACTCCTCATATCCAATCACACAATTGGTCTGATAGTCCATATGCTCTTACTTTGTTCATTAAACGACTGTGGGGAACTGTATCGAACGCCTTGCGGAAGTCAAGAAACACGGCATCTACCTGTGAACCCGTGTCTATGGCCCTCTGAGTCTCGTGGACGAATAGCACGAGCTGGGTTTCACATGACCGTCTTTTTCGAAACCCATGCTGATTCCTACAGAGTAGATTTCTAGTCTCCAGAAAAGTCATTATACTCGAACACAATACGTGTTGCAAAATTCTGCAACTGATCGACGTTAGAGATATAGGTCTATAGTTCTGCACATCTGTTCGACGTCCCTTCTTGAAAACGGGGATGACCTGTGCCCTTTTCCAATCCTTTGGAACGCTACGCTCTTCTAGAGACCTACGGTACACCGCTGCAAGAAGGGGGGCAAGTTCCTTCGCGTACTCTGTGTAAAATTGAACTGGTATCCCATCAGGTCCAGAGGCCTTTCCTCTTTTGAGCGATTTTAATTGTTTCTCTATCCCTCTGTCGTCTATTTCGATATCTACCATTTTGTCATCTGTGCGACAATCTAGAGAAGGAACTACAGTGCAATCTTCCTCTGTGAAACAACTTTGGAAAAAGACATTTAGTATTTCGGCCTTTAGTCTGTCATCCTCTGTTTCAGTACCATTTTGGTCACAGAGTGTCTGGACATTTTGTTTTGATCCATCTACCGCTTTGACATAAGACCAAAATTTCTTAGGATTTTCTGCCAAGTCAGTACATAGAACTTTACTTTCGAAATCATTGAACGCCTCTCGAATAGCCCTCCTCACACTACATTTCGCTTCGCGTAATTTTTGTTTGTCTGCAAGGCTTTGGTTATGTTTATGTTAGCTGTGAAGTTCCCTTTGCTTCCGCAGCAGTTTTCTAACTCGGTTGTTGTACCACGGTGGCTCTTTTCCATCTCTTACGATCTTGCTTGGCACATACTCATCTAACGCATAATGTACGACGGTTTTAAACTTTGTCCACTGATCCTCAACACTATCTGCACCTGAGACAAAACTTTTGTGTTGAGCCAACAGGTACTCTGAAATCTGCTTTTTGTCACTTTTTCTAAACAGAAAAATCTTCCTACCCTTTTTAATATTCCTATTTACGGCTGAAATCATCGATGCCGTAACCGCTTTATGATCGCTGATTCCCTGCTCTGCGTTAACTTTTTCAAATAGTTCGGGTCTGTTTGTCACCAGAAGGTCTAATATGTTATCCCCACGAGTCGGTTCTCTGTTTAACTGCTCAAGGTAGTTTTCAGATAAAGCACTTAAAAAAATTTCACAGGATTCTTTGTCCCTGCCACCCGTTATGAACGTTTGAGTCTCCCAGTCTATATCTGGCAAATTAAAATCTCCACCCAGAACTATAACATGGTGGGGAAATCTACTCGAAATATTTTCCAAATTATCTTTCAGGTGCTCAGCCACAACAGCTGTTGAGCCAGGGGGCCTATAGAGACATCCAATTACCATGTCTGAGCCTGCTCTAACCGTGACCTTCACCCAAATCATTTCACATTTCGGATCTCCGTCAATTTCCTTCGATACTATTGCACTTCTTATCGCTATAAACACGCCTCCCCCTTCACTGTTCAGCCTGTCTCTACGGTATACATTCCAATCTGAGTTTAGGATTTCATTACTGTTTACGTCTAGTTTCAGCCAACTTTCTGTCCCTAGTACTATATGGGCATTGTGACCGTTTATTAATGAGAGCAGTTCTGGGACCTTTCTATAGACGCTCCTGCAGTTTACTATTAGCACATTAATATTGTTATTCCCTGTTGCATTTTGCCTACTCCTACCTTGCCGCGTCTCAGGACGTAGACTAGCACGCCATGCACGGCTACTTCAGTGTCAAAATGCAATGGCCAGCTTAACATGGCGACAAAACTGAAGTACTAAATTCAAAAGATCTGAAAATTTTTCGTTTTAGCAGAAACCTGAAAAAAATGACTGTGATTGCAATAGATAATAAATTATAATTTTCCAACTGTTGCTGTATCTCTCCATAGACATTACGGGTGCCCTTATACATCTCACATTTTATATGGGGACATAGCATTAGGAATTCCTGTCTACCTTATCAACATTAGGTAGAGAGCGTTATCTTATTTTATGTCTTCTCTTTTCATTAAAATATACGTACATACGTACATAGATTACTATACATCAAGCGATCTTCTAATGAAGCGGATATTAATTATTCATACAGGGATCCTCAGACATGATTTCTGAGGTTAATAATTCATTTCACTTAAGAAGGGAAGGACCGAGTCTTCCTTTCATTGTTGTACGTCTTCGTGAACTGTACCCTGACGAACAGTTTAACGTAACCAGAAGACAGTTTTTCAAGATTCCTGCTATCTATAAGATGGTCAGTACTACCAAAACAACTGGTGGAAACACCTTTCAAATATACCATCTCTCCCACGTACTGAAACTCTCCTTTTTTCTGACAACATAGTTTAAAAATATAATATTGTACATGTTCCGACTGTCAAATGACCGCGTCTGTATGAATCACTTTACGATAACAGATTTTCAACTTAAAATGTGAAATTCACCACAGAATCTTAACCAGCGTAACTACAGCCTAATTTTATCATTCATTCATATCAAGAAAGCTTGTTACTCTGTAGACAGAGAAATGAGACACAAAATAATTAGAGAATTACTGTGAACCAAAATTTGCAAATATAATTCATAAAACATGATATCTGAAGACAAATTCATGAGAGAAATATTCCTGCCATTTGAAATAAAATCTTGTGTTCGATTAGAGGACTGCGTATTACAATTACTGCTTAATCGTGTTTTAGATAATTGGACAACTAATTCTGGATTGGAAATTAAATCGAATTAACGTAAACTGCCTGACTTTAGCAGAGGTTTTATAAGACTTTCAGAAAACATAACAGAAGCAGTTAGCGAGAACAGCGAACAGAACTGGTCTCAGAAATTCTGTTGACAAAGAAAAATCACAGAAGACGAACTACAGAGCATGGAAAGTTTTAGATCTCAAGTGCAACAACGACAAGTGCACCAGAAGCAAAAAAACTGAAGGAGGAGACTGGAACAACTTAATCCGAAGCAAGAAAACAAACTAGTAGAAAAGAATAAAAGTAAACAAAACTACCGACCAAGAGCGAAGCCAACCAATTCCTTCAAGTACTTTCTTAAGTCTTAAATTGGCTCATTTGCATAAACAATTCACTTGACTTTTGCCTATAGCAAATCATATTGCAAATACCAGTGGCGTTACCAGGGTCCTGACAATGAATCGAAGTCTACCATCTGCTTTACCTACTATTGAGCCTAAGTGATCATTCCATTTCATATCCCTAAAAATTGTTACAACTGGGTATTTGTATGAGATGAGTCATTCCAAATTTGCTTTTTGTGAAGTGCACGATTTTACACTTCTGAAAATTTAAAGCAAGCTGTCGTTATTTTTACTGCTCTGAAATCTTATCGAGATTCGCCTGGGCATATTTTTCAGCCTTTTCAAATAGTACTTCATTATATACGTCTACAAAAAATGCAGCGTTATAACTAACATTGCCTGTCAGGATATTAACATTCAGTATGAACAGCAAGGGTCCCAGCACACTTCCCTGGGGCACATTTGAAGCTACGAGGGAACTTCGGGAAGTGAGTTACACATTATTAAGACAGGCGAAGTAGCTTTTCCTGAACGCTGCACTATGCCTCATAGCGACACAGATACATTACACTACTTTTTCAACTTAGTCATCAATTATCTGTGAGCAAAGGTCGGAAAGTTCTGCCAATCTTTCAATTCTTCGACGATAGAAATCCGCTCCCTCGTCACGCAGTGCAGCCCGTCTTTCCTAGATTTCAGTTATTTTCGTATTTTTATTCGTGCTTCCTCTCCCACAAGTAAGAAAGTACAGTTAATAAAAGAGGCAAATTGTCTGAAAGGGTAAAGTAACAGAGTAAAGGACTGTAACTTAATTAGAGACGTGGCGTAGAATATACCATAATAGGCTTAAATTGTTTCTTTTCGAACTTATAAATATGACGAAACAACGTGAAATCTTTAATTCCTTACGCGAGTACTATTGAGACTGCAAGGTTCATTGCTGATTCATGCAAGTTGAAAATATAATTTCAAAGCAAAGTATTCGTGAGAGTTGTGTGCATTATTGAAATATCCTGAGACGTGTTTCATTTTCAAATAATTAGTAAAAGTAGCTTACCGCGTTGTAATAATTGAACTTTCGTGGGAGGAATCTTTTGTCGACTTCACAGGCAGTCAATACGACAATTTTACTAACCAAATGCTACCTACATCCGTTTCGATAGTTTTTCTATAGGTGGCAAAGAAAGGAATGGTTGAGACGAAGCAAAGCAGCCACTCCTCACTCAAAGACATACGCGCATCCAAAAAACATAATAGTGTACATCTGGTGGAAGAACGGCGGTGTACCTATCACAGTAGACATTTATTGTCAACGACTTAAACCTCTTTCAGACACAATGCAAGGACAGCGACCAGGAAGACTGCGTGAAGTGATGCTACTCCAGGATAACGGCCGCTCGCATTCTGCTAGACTGATAAACACTATATAGGTGTTGGGTTCGGAAATTATTTCGCGACCACCTTATTCACCAGATCTTGCGCCCTCACATTTTCACCTTTTCCACTCTTTATCAAACAACTTTCGAGGAACTTCTCTTCCGAATATCGCTCGACGGGTTCTTCAGTCGTGGAACCGAAAAAATACCCCAGCGTTGGTAGACTGTTGCAAGTTGAGAAGGAGAACATATTGATCATGAAAGTCTCTGCTATGTGTATCTGTTGTGTTTATCGAACTTATGGAGAAACGCTACGAACTTATGCACCAACCCGATATATTGTCAAATGTAATGGATCTCCCTTGGAGTACGCCCGTAGTATTGTGGCGCAGTGGCTTTAGCTTGGGGTAAGCTGTCTAACCTACGCTCTGAAGTTCCTATATACTTCAGAATCTATCGATGACTTCTTCGTAGATAACTTGCTGCTTCCCCCTTACCAAGAAATTCTCAGTCCATTTACAAATTTCATTTGATACTCCACATTATCGTACAATTGTTAACAAGTGTTGGTATCGTAATGAGTCAACTAATTTTCGGAACATCGCCACGAACATGTTAACCAAAACCGCTTGTTTTACGTACGTGCACCAGCTGTATCGGACGCTAGGGGAAAATTGGAGCAGGGCCGTCGCGAAAGCACGGAGAACTGCTTTACAAATGACGTCAGCGCAAGGAACTAACGGCGGGTCATTTGCCACGCAGTCAGCTCCACGTGGCGATCAAAGTACATGGCCCGTGAAGAACACTGCAAATTGGCCTTTAGCGGGTCTGCAAAGGACAAGAAAGGAGCTGCAACCAGTGAGGGATGTCTGCTCCCGGTCGCCCTGTACTGTGCTGCAGAATTTCTCCGGATTCGTATTTGAGCAGCCCGGGAGACAGGAAGGGGCCGATCAGGTAAAAGCTTTCCGCGCATTAACAGAGGCTAACTCCATAGCACTCCCAAATGACTTATTTTCGTCTCAGATTCTTGTATTCTATGGCCTATAACTCTACTTAATGGCCCCTCAGGGAGGGACAACTTCTTTCTGAAAACATGGTGCCCGTGTGGTGCTAGTAAAGTTTGGAAATATAAATGAGTCGAGATAATAACACTCAGCAAGCAAAATGGCCTGTAGGAAATCACCATTTTCTCTGTTTTGTTTCGGTAATGTTTCTTGTTATTTTACACTTTACTGTTTAAAAATGGTTCACATGGCTCCGAGCACTATGGGATTTATCATCTGAGGTCATCAGTCCCCTAGAACTTAGAACTACTTAAACCTAACTAACCTAAGGACATCACACACATCCATGCCCGAGGCAGGATTCGAACCTGCGACCGTAGCGGTCGCGCGGTTCCAGACTGTAGCGCCTAGAACCACTCGGCCACCCCGGGCGGTCTTTACTGTTTACCTACTAGTACTGTACCCTTCCTTTCCTAGGTCTGTCAGGATACTTTAGTGGCAGCGTTGGAGTTACTCCGTTTTTTTTTTTTTTTTTTTTTTTTTTTTTTTTTTTTTTTTTTTTTTTTTTTTTTTTGCGACTGTATGGCGTCTTATTTGGAACAGGTGCGTTTTGCTTTACTTAAAGCTTCTTCAGTGGTGACTGCAGTTCTGTTTACAAATAGGTTTACAAAGATTATAAAATTACTTTTATCACATTTTTTGACTTCTGCATCAGTTTCATGCATACTTCCATACACAGGACTCTATTTTTAGCACACTGACGCTTGCAGATTTTATCTACACTGAAGCGCCAAAGAAACCGATAAAAGCATGCATATTCAAATACAGAGATATTTAAACAGGCGGAATACGGCGCTGCAGTCGGCAACGTCTATAGAAAACATATGTCTGGCGCAGTTGTTAGATCGCTTACTGCTGCTACAATGGCAGGTTATCAAAATTTAAGGGCGTTTCAGCGTGGTTTTACAGTCAGCGCACCATCGATGGGACACAGCAACTCCGTGGTCGCGATGCAGTGGGGGTTTTCCCGTACGAACATTTTACGAGTGTACCGTAAATATTAGGAATCTGGTAAAACGTCAGATCTCCGACAGCGCTGCGGACGGAAAAAGATCCTTTATGAACGGGACCAATGGCGACTGAAGAGAATCGTTCAATGTGACATAAGTGCCAAAGTGCCACCCATCTCTCCCCCCCCCCCCCCCCCCGTACTCTTACGGATTTATAAACAACCCTGCAGGACTCATAGTGTCAGTTCCCTCCAACTTTATTTCAGACATTTATCGAGTCCATAGCATCTCATGTTAAGGCATTTGTGTGTGCTCGCGGGGGCCCTATACGAGATTAGGCAGCTGTATCAGTTTCTTTGGCTCTTCAGTGTATAATAATATTCACCTCGTGTACATAATAAACTTTGTGCTCATTGCACGAAATGCAATCGGCTTTTACTTTGTTTTAGTGGTTTTACAAGCATCTGCCATATGCTTCTATGTATCCGTACTTTGGATGTCTCAAACGCTACGCGACAATTTTGAGTCGCTTATTATTCGCGCACAGTCTATGCTTAGAGTAGCGCTGTCGCTGGAAATGTATTTGTTTTATCTTGGCTGCTTGGCTGCGAGGAGTGCGGGAGTTCTATCGTTAGGGCAGTTATGAGACAGGCGCCGAGCAGAGGTCCCGTGGCCATATAGACAAAGCTAAGTGCATCTGGTTTAAGTAAAATGATTAGAGTCTGAATATTGTGAAACAGAGGAGATGGATTTGATTAGTGATTTAGAATGAAATGAGATTTAATGAGAATACAAAAGAATATGAAGAGGAATGAAGGTAATATTTTTTATTTATTGGCACTGCAGTCGCGCATAGGGTTTTTAATCATTGCTGAATGAGACATCCATATTAAGGAACTTTAGATTTTTCATTAAAGATTGTGTAATTTTCACTATAAGGTATTTTTCATGTTTATTAATTATTTGTCCAACATTTGTGAGAGTAAGAGTCTTGTCTCAATGTTCCCCTTTATCAGTGTGAATGAATGTTGTAACATGAATTTCATACGAGTAATAATATATCAGATAGTTGAAAAACAGTTGGTTAAAGGAATGTTTACATAAGAGCACTGTCCACGTCCTCGATCCAAGTCATTTCTATTTAAAGGTGTGTCTCACTCAATGATCTGTATAAAATAGTTTACTGTTGTCTGGAGCATTGCACCAAGTTCTCAACAATTGTAGTTAGAAATTTGCAGCTGGCGCACGGAGACCAGCAAAGCACAGCGTTTCCAAGCTATTACACCACGAGCTAAGATATTTTTATTTCACGATCAGTTTGCTATGAAAATTATCAACGCACATGGACCATTTCATGAACAGCATTATTTTGGAGATCATTAACGAACAGGGACAACATTTCTTAATTAAAGATGTTAACAATAAAGTTCAGGATTTAATCAGTTTACAAATTTTTAGAGAGATTATAAAACAGGGCTAAATTCATGTTTTATTCTCGCAGGCAGATCTCTCGCATCTGGAAAAATACAGTTACCCAAAGCTAAACAACAGTAAAGTTACAACCAAAAATCAATTTAGTACGAGTTCAAAAAATCAAGCAGACGAAAAAAAATTTAAAGGAAAATTTCACTACAGTAAATTTAAACGGAGAAATTTCATATATGTGTTTAGAGCCCATGTTTACTGGACACTTTTTTCCTTGGTTTGGTCCAAACTATCTACCGTCACATAAGGAAAGCAAAGAGCTTGAAGTAGTTAACGTTTCTATCACTGTGTCGCAGCTAAAGAATTGGTCAGAGCTCTAAAGATTTGCTAGGCTTTTTTGTTTCAAATTATCGTTCTTGTCACATCCTTGAATACTGACCACTCGTCCTGGGACACCCTACATAAAGACACGCACGCACACACGCACGCATGCACGCGCGCACACACAAGCAAGCAACAATCGCAGTCTGCCCGAAGTACAAGATGTGAAATGAATACATAAAAAAAATATAAACGTGAAATTATGGTGTGTCAGTGCAGTGCAGTTTTCAAGAAATAGAACAATCGTGTACTGAAGAACCGCGTGGAAGTGTTCTAGGAGCCAAAAAAGGCAAGCGATAGAAGTAATTTTAAACATGCAAACTATTTACGAACTCATTAAACCGATTCGTGGTTCAAACCAAAACTGTTATTTTGACCACTGAATGTGATATAAATAAACAGGGTCGCGTGTGGTCGCAAAAGACAGAATACATCCCAGTATTACCTCTAAAACAGCAACTGCAGATGAGATGTCTGAAAAAATACAGAGAGAACATATATATCTTTATTGATTGATTAATTATTTTAACTTGGTAATTGTGGATCTACACTATGTAAATGCTCATTTCATCGGTACCTATTTTCATCGCCCTTGTCACGAAGACCGCCAGCAGCCTCAGATCTCCCGCTATCATCATTTTAAACAATTTCTGTTAATTCAAGTCATTTGCTAGCACTTTGATACGGTCGTATGATTTTCGGTTTATACTTCTGTTATTCATACATGCGACCGCATCGATTTCTGGCATCAACTCGTCGTTACGCCTTACATTTTGTCAACAATTATCACCACCTGCTTAGCTGGATGGTAACGTGCTTGATCTCAATCTGCGGGCCCGGGTTCGATTCCCTGCCGGGCTGGAGATTTCCTCCGCTCGTAGACTGGGTGTTGTGTTGCCCCCATCATTTCATCCTAATCACCGGCATGCGAGTTGCCCAACGATGGGGCATCCCGGCCAGCAAAGCGATACGCTCATTTCATTTTTACCACCTATTTCACAGATTAGATATGCGGATCTGTTTCTTCCACTAGGCCATCTCTTCCCAGACACGGACACAAAATATGGGTCCGTCCCGAACTAAACCCTAACAAATCGTAGGTCATACTTTACATCTAAAGCTTATCAGTGAATATGTCCGTGAAACATTTCCACCTACACTCCTTGATGGTATCCAACAGCACTGTCAGTACAAGAACAAATTGTCATAGCACTCACAAAAAGCTCTCTCTTTCCCAAAGCAATCAAAAAATTAGAAAAAACATGTTTACCTATAATAAAATACAAATTACTCCGGTTCTTAGACCTGCCTAATGTCTAGTATCGTAACGTAGTTAACCACTGCGCAAATAGCGAATAACTCGGAGTACTCGAGCTAGAAATTAATGCTTCCGTAAGATTCGTGTGTAACGTTCGGCTTAACCACACCACTTTTCTTATGTTAAGTTAGCGTGGATGTGATCAGATAGGCGACATGACTTTTACGCGCTCTGCTTTCGTAATTGGTATCCTCCATACCTCTCCTGATATAACAAATACGTTTCATCATTCCATAACTTCATTCCAAGTCTGTCACATCCAGCATCTGGATTGTAGCTGGGAGTAACACTAAATCTTTCAGCATTTCCTTTTCCATTTCAGCCACACAACTCCGAAAAATGGCTCTAAGTACTATGGGACTTAACATCTGAGGTCATCAGTCCCCTAGACTTAGAACTACTTAAACCTAACTAACATCACATCCATGCCCGAGGCAGCATTCGAACCTGTGACCGCAGCAGCAGCGCGGTTCCGGACTGAAGCGCCTAGAACCGCTTGGCCACAGCGGCTGGCTATGTTCACTCAATAAGGATGCGCAGTTAGATAACGTTCAACGCTCCCGCCTGACACACGCGGGAAGATGACGCTATGGAAAAAAAGAACATGGAAATAGAAAAAGGAATTCCATCGTAATGACTACGAAGCGCCGCCCTGCCCCCTCCTCCCCCGGTTCCCCCCCCCCCCCTGTCCCCCCGTCACCGCTATACCAGCCCCAAGACCGGAATTACACAGGGATAATTGGTCCCGCGTAAACAGCATTTGGACAGTTCTTCACGGAACTAGCGTAGCAGTACGCTGCTCGAATAGGATATAGTCGGTAGCACTTAATATGATGACGTATGTGACGACGGACTGGCAGAGCTTATTGCCCAGCACTGTTCCAAGCGAAGGCTTCCGGGGAAATGTAGTGACGGCCAGCAGGTGAGATCTGTAGCTGTTAATTGGATATATAATAATGATCTAAATCTGTGGGTGTGGACTGCTGCGTTAGAGCGATAAACTTTATTTGTTTATAGAGTTAGTGATTTTTAGTGTCTTTCTTGTCAAATATTTGTCAAATTATTTGATACATGTAGACCTTTGTTTGGCATACAGGAAAAACAAGTAGAGCAATCGGCTTTACTTTTGACTGAGAAAACATGGAGAAAAATGATTAGCATGGAAGTACCTTTCTAGATGGACACATTAATTTCTCAAGTGGCAGAATTTTTTTTGCAACGTAACAATGAAATACATGTCATATGTACTTTGAGAACGATAGTCAATAAAACTGCTCAATTTATAACTATTTCTACGTCCACAATGAGCTATGGGGTGGTAAACACCCACACCAATGGAGGAGCACGCAAACTTGTACATGGTTGTTTCGAAGGTAAGACTGAAAAAGATTAGCCGGAAATTATCAAATATGTGCTTCTGTTACTAAGCATATGTCCTCAGGAGGAAGACATTTCCGAAACGACTGGTTTTCACACTCAACTTTAGACCATGCATTAAATCCACATTTGCAGCCATTGCAGTATCAAAGTCAGTTTCACGACTTTCATGAAATGTTTCTTCAAGCACAGGCAAACAGCGTGCCTTATTGACTGTGTCTGTACTAGACGTTTCACCTACTGGTCCACTTGGCACTGTTTTGATCTGACCAACATGAGATACTGGGGGTGTTTCACACTGTAGAAAAAACTACATCATGTGTATCAAACCCTCCACCTAGTTCTGAATCTTCTGCTTGCTGTTCTATAACCGGTTCCCAGCAGTTCGTTAGACCAGCTCCATGACGTCATTTTTACAGATGTAGAAGTATTATTCATCTGTTTCGACAAGATCCCTATAACTATAAAAACCAATCAAAAATAATTAAATATTACGCATAATACATTCAAGTGTGTATATAAATTGTTGTTGTCATGTTACATATTTCAATAACCATCCTACATATGCACCGTCAGCGGAAATGGTTTAAATTATCTAACCGGTTAATATTCTCGAGATAACTTGTGAAGCTATATTATCTGCAGTGTTGTTGTTCTTTTAAGAAGCAGTTCACAGCATATAATCAGTAAAACTGGATGTAAATAGGAACTGTACTTGCGACAATGTATTTGCTTACATGTACGTCGTGGAATAAAACTAGCATATAAATATGCTTACAAACGACTCTGCTACTGGTTTTGCACTATATAATGTACGACATGTTACTATGAACTGAATTTACCGTAGTTTACATCAAAACAATAAATTCACAAACAAAAATGCTGCCTGAGCACAAAATCAATTCTGAAGACGAGTGCATCAAAAACCATCAATAAATGTTCATATCACTACTCACTTGTTCGCTGAGATATCAAGTCTGCCAACTTTGAAACATAAAAGTGGAGTTCATACATATTAGAGAAACTTCTTTTCTTCTTCTTTTCCTTATACCTTTGGCACGCATCTGCCTAGGGTCTGCATGGTAACTAACGGATTTGTCATGGTGTAAGTAGGCTGTTTAGGTTTTTATGTTGGTAACGCAACGTAGTGCTCTGTATGAAAATCGCTGATTGCGTTGCGGGCAGTCTGTGGCTGGTTGGACTCATTGTCGGAGTATTCGCTTGTGTAGTGTTGGGCAGTTGGATGTGAACAGCTCGTAGCGTTGTGCAGTTGGAGGTGAGCGGCCAGCAGTGGTGGATGGGGAGAGAGAGAGATATGCCAGAGTTCTGAGAACGGACGATCTGGAGGTGTGTCCGCCAGAAAAAGGGAATTTGTGAAGATGGATGTCATGAATTGATAGATAGGTATATATATGATGACTTTTGAACACTATTAAGATAAATACATTGTTTGTTCTCTATCAAAATCTTTCATTTGCTATCTACGCCTATCAGTAGTTAGAATCTTTTATTTAGCTGGCGGTATTGGAGCTCGCTGTATTGCAGTAGCTCGAGTAACGAAGATTTTTGTGAGGTAAGTGATTCATGAAAGGTATAGGTTATTTTTAGTCAGGGCCATTCTTTTGTGGGGATTACTGAAAGTCAGATTGCGTTACGCTAAAAATATTGTGTGTCAGTTTAGTGATTATCAGAATAAGTAAAGAGAGAAATGTCCGAGTACGTTCAGTTTTGCTCAGCTGTTTGAAAAACACGTAAGAGGTTTACCTGCACAGTGATACATAATTTTCCAAAGGGGACGTTTCAATGGTTAATTGAAGGGGTGGTTGGATGTTTTTCCTTTCGGCACCCCGTTACGCTCTGGGATGGAATGTGTGATCCCCAGCTGTCTGTGTGTAGTGTTATTCATGTGAGTGTAAGCGAATGTTTTCTGAATGTTTGCGATTCGTGTGAGATGGTATCAGCTCAAGCCGGCCGAAGTGGCCGTGCGGTTCTAGGCGCTGCAGTTTGGAACCGCGAGACCGCTACGGTCGCAGGTTCGAATCCTGCCTCGGGCATGGATGTGTGTGATGTCCTTAGGTTAGTTAGGTTTAACTAGTTTTAAGTTCTAGGGGACTAATGACCTCAGAAGTTGAGTCCCATAGTGCTCAGAGCCATTTGAACCATTTTTTGGTATCAGCTCAGTATTCACCTAGTCACGTAGAAACCACATCCAGGCTGGCTGGTACACCGACCCCCGTCGTCAATACGCTGGGCAGATTCAATCTGGGGCCAGTGCACCTCCGTGTCCTGGAAGTAGCGCTGTATCACGTGCTGCTAACCAGAGTACATAGAGAAGGAACTATTTTGAATATGTTAGCACCAACAAAATAAATGTTTGTAGTAAATAAAGTAATAAACAGTATTTGAGGCAAGTGCTATATCCCAACGTTACTTGAAGGATTATGGTCGTTTTCAGTATACATACAGCAGATGCGACAGATGTGATGTGTCAGACAATATACCAGAAAAAAAGATCGCCCAGTATATGCCAAGAATCTGTAGAGTGTGGAGGGCAACGAGGGCGTGCTGGTTACCCCTGCAGGCGAGGCGGCGCGCGCAGGTTGGCAAGCCTGGCGCCTCAGGTCAGGATTGGCGCGACCAAAGGCGGTGCGGGGATTCCCGGCATTCCCGGCGCGCGGCCGGCGGCTCGCGTGTCAAAGGCCCGGCGCGCCTGCTCCGAAGTTATACGCCGTCCGAGGATCCGGTAACAGGTGCAGCGGGCCGCCCCCACTAAATACCTTATTAACGTGCCGTCCACAGGCTGGCAGCGACGGAAAGTTATCGCCGCAGGGCAGTAAAATACTGACCATAAGAAAAGGAAACGGGTACTGAGTACACGCGTTCGACAAAGAAACTGCCTTACGAGGTATCAAATGTGGACTGATACAGTTTCACGCACTGCGCCAAAATGCTCTTTGTATCTGTCCTCCCCCAAAATTACTTTCTCTCACAATAATTAGTTTTTAAATAACAGTACCAGTAGTTCATAAGAAAAAGTCTATTTTTACGCTGAAGATAATCTTTTTTTATTTGTCTTGTACACTCAGACGCGAACCGCCTGAGTTACAAGGCATCTTCAACGAAAAAAAAAATCCTGTAATATTTCAGGACACCCACTGAAAATCTCTTGTAACTAAGGCGAAACGCGCCTGAGAGCACAAGATAAACAAAGAAATTTAATGAGCTGTATGGACACGGCATTTTTCTTTTGAACTACTGCATTTTATATGCAGCTGCTGTGAAAATGGTAAGCACAACAAAATTGTTAACTTCGCCCCATACATTTTCATCTCCGAAAGCGTCTTCTTCTTTTTCCTGGCCTTTATCCTGCATCTGCACGTAGTCAGCATGTAAATTTGGTACGGCTATGTAAGAGGTATAGGGAAGTCCGATGCCGGTACGAAACTTACGTACCTGTCTAGTGTCATCCATGTGAAAGTCCGATAATGTTTCCGAAATGTTTGTGAATCGTGTGCCGCCTAAAAAGTACATAAAGACTGGCTGGCACGTAAGCTCCCAACGTTAACTCGCTGGGCAGATTCGAACCGGGGCTGACGCTCTTCCTCAGAACCTCACTTACACTCAATACACAATTCATAAAAACCAGTCCTTGCCTTATTTAAATTGATACATATCCACGTCCTCAGTGTAATGACAGTAACTGTGTAAATGTCTGCTTGAATTTTATTGATATTAAAAAACTGGGCACTGGGGCAGGATCACTTCTCATACTACCATCCCAAAAAACTCTTCTCGGTATAGAAGGACAGATGTTGGGACTCCAGTACGACAATAATTCACACAAAACTCTGTAAAAGTATTTATTGTACATCACTCTTAAGGTTACGAAACTGCCGGATAAGATATTCCCGAAATACTCTGCGAGAAAATACATATACCAGAAACAGTTCGAAGGAAATAAAACCTCATTTTGGTCGAATATGAGAGGGAGCTACAAGGTAGGCTGTTGCTCTGAATTCGATAAGAAGAACGTTATTGCTATTTTTACTTTTAAGACGCAGTGGAAAACACTCCAGGTCCGGAGGTCGACGGCTCACATACCCTTCCGACCGTCCACATTTAGGTCTTCTATAGGTTCCCCAAATTTCTTTAGGCAAATGTTGTGTTTTCTTACTGGATGCACGACACTTCTCCAGAGGTATCCCAACAAACACTTATTTCAACAGTGTGTTAGTTTTGTCCGATTCCGGTTTTTAGAGTGACCCCTCTGTTTTCATACAAGACAAATTCCAACGGTTTTTCCCTAATATTGAGAACAGATAGGTTTGGGTACTTTCTCGCCAAAAGAAAAATTAGAAGGTTTCCACGCTTAATTAGTGTAATATACCACACAAAATTCCATGCTAAAGTGTTAATTTTACGACCGTTATGTTTATTATGCCCATTTGCAGTTTTGTAAATGTAGCAGTGCCCAACTGTAAGATATATACTAAGTGACAGGATATCCGTAAACGAAATGGTTGCACTCTGTAATGGTATTGATGAACAGTTAACTTTTCTTTCCCTTGATTCTCAGCTTCTCATCTATCCGTCACACCTCAGTATAAGCGCCAACTTGGTAATAAAGTAACAACCATCCTCACCTCTTGATGGCGTATGAAACGATTTCAGCTTCTGTATTGTCTGTGCAATATTGTCAATTTATTTTTTACTACTTTTCTATAATATATAATCAGTTGTATTATTAAACATTAATATATGCAAATAACATACACTGAAGCGCCAAAGAAACTGGTATAGGCTGGCGTATTCAAATACAGATATACATATGCAAACAGGCAGAATACGGCGCTGCGGTCGGCAACACCTATATGAGACAAGTGTCTGGCACAGTTGTTAGATCGATTACTGCTGCTACAATGGCAGTTCATCAAGATTTAAGTGAGCCTTAACGTGGTGTTATAGTCGACGCACGAGCGTTGGAAGACAGCATCTTGGAGGTAACGATGAAGTGCGGATTTCCCCTACGACCATAACACGACTGTTCCGTGAATATCAGCAATCAGTTAAAACATCAAATCTCCGACATCGCAGCGTCCGGAAAAATATCCTGCCAGAACGTGACCAACGACGACTGAAGAGAATCGTTAAACGTGACAGAAAGGCAACCCTTCCGCAAAATGCTGCAGATTTCATTGCTGGGCCACAAACGTGTGTCAGTGCGCGAACCATTCAACGATACATCGATATACACTTTCGGAGCTGAAGGCCCACTCCTGTACTCTTGGTCAATGCGCGACACAAAGCTTTCCACCTTGTTTGGGCCGTCAGCACCGTCATTGGACTGTTGGTGGCTGGAAACATGTTACCTGGTCGGGTGAGTCTCGTTTCAAATTGTATCGAGTGGATGGACATGTACGGGTATGAAAAAAACGTCATATATCCATGGACCCTACATGTCAGAAGGGGACTGTTCAAGCTGGTGGATGCCCTGTAATTGTGAGGGAGCCCTGACACGTCAAGATAAGACTCTGACATGTGACACGTACGTAAGCATCATGTATGATCTCCAGCATCCATTCATGTCCATCCATTCCGACGGACTTTGGTAATTCCATGAGGGCAATGTGACACCCCACACGTCCAGAATTGTTATAGAATGGCTCCAGGAACACTTTTCTGAGTTTAAACACTTTCACTGGCCACCAAAATCCCCACACATGAACATTATCAAGCGTATCTGGGACGCCTTACAACGTGCTGTCAGAAAAGATCTCTACCCCTCGTATTCTTACGGATTTATGGACAACCATGCAGGACTGATGGTGTCAATCCCCTCCAGCACTACTATGGACATTAGTCGAGTCCATGCCACGTCGTGTTGCGGTACTTCTGCGTACTCACGGGGGCCCTGCACGATATTTGGCAGGTGTACGAATTTATTTTCCTCTTCTGTGTAATACATAGTGTGAGAGACAGTACCGATTTGTAAAGATTTTATTATCACTGAGAGACAAAGACATTATTTGATGTTAAGCGACACGAGATACACTACCTGATTATGGGCATCCGGACACTTATCAGTGGACATTAATACGGGATGCGTCCCCTCTTCGCTGTCTTATGGTTGAACTCTGCTGTGTAAACTACCAGTGAGGTGTCTGATGGTCTGAGGAGGTGTTGCAGCACATTTTTCCTTCAGAACCGAGACCAGAAAATGTAGTGACGTTGGACGCTGTGGTCTGGCGTTTCGTCGACTTTCTAACTCATCCGAAAGGTGTTCTATTGTGTTCAAGTCGGTACATTCGGTAGTCCAGTTCATTTCAGGAGAAACACTGCCCACAAACCACTGCCTCACAAATGATTCTCAGTGACACAGGGCCTTGTCATGCTGAGACTAGTAGTGCGGTTAACTGTGGTCAAATCCTTCCGCGTTTAGCGTTCTCTTAAGAGCAAAAACATAAGGGGACCACACCATAACCA
This sequence comes from Schistocerca cancellata, assembly GCF_023864275.1. Lineage (NCBI taxonomy): Eukaryota > Metazoa > Arthropoda > Insecta > Orthoptera > Acrididae > Schistocerca > Schistocerca cancellata. Next base: position 183,009,186 of record NC_064627.1, on the reverse strand, counting down.
CGTAAAACGCCCCCACAGTGTAACACCACTTTCTACGGGCGCTGCACATGATAGAAGATAACGCTCTCCACATATTCGACAAACCCAAACCCTTTAATCAGAGTGCCCCAGGGTATAGAGTGATTCATAACTCCAAATCACTCGTTTACAGTCGTCCACAGCCCAGTGGCTTCGCTCATTACACCACCTCAACCACTGCTTAGCAATGACTACAAAAATGCATGGCTTGTGAGAGGAAGGTCGACCACAGTGTCCCATTCTTTTCCATTTCTTACGCACATTATTTGTGCTGGTTCGACCGCTGGTAGTTCTTCGGAACTCACGAGGGATCCCTTCTGGTAATTACATGCGAATTTTTACAGCCATCCTCCGCAATGGTTGATTATCCTTACCCGTCAGTACGTGAGGTCTGCCAGGTCTTTGTTTAGTTTTGGTTTAGTTTTAGTTATGTCATGTTCCGGAGATCATTTTCCCGATTATTTTATCGATATAATGTGGAACAAGTCAGATTACAAGATATATATACATGGATAGTGTTAAAATTAATATTACTGACATTTTTAGTTCTGCACATGCAACTACATTGGGAGGTATAATTTTTTTTTTGTGCCATTTCTGAGACAGAAAGTCGTCCATGGAGTAGAAGGAGTTGTTCAAAAGAAATTATTTTAAGCTAGATTTAAAACTTGATCTGCTACCTGCTAGACACTTTATGTTGTTGGGCAAATGATCAAAAGTTTTTGTTGCTGAATAATGTACTCCTTTTTGAGCAACTGACAGCTTCAATAACGGATAGGAAAGGTCATTTTTCCTTCTAGTGTTGTACGTATGATTATCACTGTTCTTCGCGAATTGAGATGGATTATTTGTAACGAATTTCCTTAGCGAATATATGTACTCTGAGGCTGCAGTTAAAATACATAATGTCTTGAAAAAGGTGCCTACATGACGTCCTTGGGTGAACACCACTAATTATTCTCACAGCTCTCTTTTGTGCAAACAATACTTTATGTCTAAGTGGTGAGTTACCCCAGAAAACTATTCCATAAGACATTATTGAATGGAAATATGCAAAGTACGTTAGGAGGCTGATCTGTTTATTACAAAAACTAGCGATTATACGAAGAGCGAGAGAAGCTGAGCTTAGTTGTTTGAGAAGCTCAATGGTGTCCGCCGCTCGTGGTCTCGCGGTAGCGTTCTCGCTTCCCGAGCACGGGGTCCCGGGTTCGATTCCCGGCGGGGTCAGGGATTTTCACCTGCCTCGAGATGACTGGGTGTTTGTGTTGTCCTCATCATTTCATCATCATCCAGGAAAGTGGCGAAATTGGACTGAGGAAAGATTGGATAATTGTACGGGCGCTGATAACCACGCAGTTGAGCGCCCCACAAACCAAACATCATCATCCCAAGCTCAATGGTATGCTTCTTCCAGTTTAAGTTGTCATCAATGTGAACACCCAAAAATTTGGAGAAATCTACCCTGTTAACTGAGCCCTGTTCATATGCCACATCAATTGTCGGTATGACTATTCGGTGTACAGAACTGGATATAGTGAGTTTTTCAAAATTAAGGGAGAGTCCATTTTGTGAGAACCACTTAATAATTCGTTGAAAGACATCCTTAACAATATCTTCAGCTGATTTTTCTGGAATGGGATTTATTGTAACACTCGTGTCATCTGCAAAATGTACTAGTTCCGCTTGCTAAACGTTAAGCTGGAGGTCATTCACATGTATAAGGAACAGCAGAGGACCTAAAACTGAACCCTGTGGGACTCAATTTAGGTGTGGTTGTAACTTCACGTTTCCACTTCGCAAGCGCATCAATAGTCGAATGCTTTACAAGAGTTGAAATGCCCTTGATGTGTTTGCTATTCTTATGGCAACCAATGATTAGTCGAGTTCGAAGTCACTGACCACTCCTGACAAACCCATTCTGCAGTTACTGATTCCCAACTGACAACACAATACTCCCCGCCTCCTTTTGTAAAGGCGGATCCGCCTCTCGTGACGTCTAGTGGTGAATTCTGCGTTACATAGGCGTGTCCAGATGCTTTTGATCAGATAGCGTGCGTCAGCGGCTGGTAGTGTGTGTGTGTGGATAACAAAGCTGTGTTATCGTGGTGCCCAGCAGAAGAGTCATAGACAGTTATAACATTAATTGACAATATACACTGATCTGACAGAATATTACGACCGCCGATACACTATCGATATAGACCCGTCCAGGCCTAACAGCATCATCTAACGATGAATAATTGCTATTGAGACACACGCACGGTGCGTGTATTGTCACAGAGCGAGCTGTCCGTGTATAGAATGGAGACGGTGCGCGATGTGTCTGTGTTTCACAGAGGGCACATTGTGACGACCCGGATGTTCGGCAAGAGCGTTTCGCAAACTGTACGACTTGTTGGGTGTCGAGGAGTGATGCGGTGAGTGTCTTCAATAAGTGGTGAAACCAAGGTGAAACCACGTCCGGACGTCGTGGGTTGGGCGATCACCATCAATACAGATGCCGAACGTCGTAGGCTGGGCAGACTGGTAAAACAAGACAGGCGGCGACCTGTTGCGGAACTAACATCAGACTAGGTAGAGAACAAGTATGTGTAAACACATATAGCACCGAACACTGCTAACAACGGACCTCCGCTGCCGTCCGATCATGCATTGCAAATGTTAACACCACGACATCGGCGACTACGACATACACTCCTGGAAATGGAAAAAAGAACACATTGACACCGGTGTGTCAGACCCACCATAATTGCTCCGGACACTGCGAGAGGGCTGTACAAGCAATTATCACACGCACGGCACAGCGGACGCACCAGGAACCGCGGTGTTGGCCGTCGACTGGCGCTAGCTGCGCAGCATTTGTGCACCGCCGCCGTCAGTGTCAGCCAGTTTGCCGTGGCATACGGAGCTCCATTGCAGTCTTTAACACTGGTAGCATGCCGCGACAGCGTGGACGTGAACCGTATGTGCAGTTGACGGACTTCGAGCGAGGGCGTATAGTGGGCATGCGGGAGGCCGGGTGGACGTACCGCCGAATTGCTCAACACGTGGGGCGTGAGGTCTCCACAGTACATCGATGTTGTCGCCAGTGGTCGGCGGAAGGTGCACGTGCCCGTCGACCTGGGACCGGACCGCAGCGACGCACGGATGCACGCCAAGACCGTAGGATCCTACGCAGTACCGTAGGGGACCGCACCGCCACTTCCCAGCAAATTAGGGACACTGTTGCTCCTGGGGTATCGGCGAGGACCATTCGCAACCTTCTCCATGAAGCTGGGCTACGGTCCCGCACACCGTTAGGCCGTCTTCCGCTCACGCCCCAACATCGTGCAGCCCGCCTCCAGTGGTGTCGCGACAGGCGTGAATGGAGGGACGAATGGAGACGTGTCGTCTTCAGCGATGAGAGTCGCTTCTGCCTTGGTGCCAATGATGGTCGTATGCGTGTTTGGTGCCGTGCAGGTGAGCGCCACAATCAGGACTGCATACGACCGAGGCACACAGGGCCAACACCCGGCATCATGGTGTGGGGAGCGATCTCCTACACTGGCCGTACACCACTGGTGATCGTCGAGGGGACACTGAATAGTGCACGGTACATCCAAACCGTCATCGAACCCATCGATCTACCATTCCTAGACCGGCAAGGGAACTTGCTGTTCCAACAGGACAATGCACGTCCGCATGTATCCCGTGCCACCCAACGTACTCTAGAAGGTGTAAGTCAACTACCCTGGCCAGCAAGATCTCCGGATCTGTCCCCCATTGAGCATGTTTGGGACTGGATGAAGCGTCGTCTCACGCGGTCTGCACGTCCAGCACGAACGCTGGTCCAACTGAGGCGCCAGGTGGAAATGGCATGGCAAGCCGTTCCACAGGACTACATCCAGCATCTCTACGATCGTCTCCATGGGAGAATAGCAGCCTGCATTGCTGCGAAAGGTGGATATACACTGTACTAGTGCCGACATTGTGCATGCTCTGTTGCCTGTGTCTATGTGCCTGTGGTTCTGTCAGTGTGATCATGTGATGTATCTGACCCCAGGAATGTGTCAATAAAGTTTCCCCTTCCTGGGACAATGAATTCACGGTGTTCTTATTTCAATTTCCAGGAGTGTAAATGGGCACGTGACCATCGGCACTGGACGTTGGCGCAGTGACAGAGCGTGAATCCCGATACCTTTTTCATCATGCCAATGGGAGGTCGCGAATCCGTCGTCTTCCAGGGGAGCAGCTCCTTGACACCTGTACTGAGGGTCGGAGACAAGCGGGCGGCGGCTCCATTATGCTCTGGGGAACATCACGTGGGCATCCATGGGTCCAGTGCATGAGCAAGGCATCATGATACCAAAGGAGTGTCGTACACTGGTTGCCGACCGTGTACACTCCTTCACTACGATCGTATTTACCGACGATCATGTTTTTCATGTCAACAAGACAATGCGGCATGCTGTGAGACCAGGAGATAGGAGTGGTTTGAGGAACACAGTGGAGAATTGCAGTTGACGTGCCGGCCCCCCCAACTCGCCAGATATGAACCCGATCGAACACATCTGGGATGTGATTTAAAATGGCGTGAGAGCTCATCGGTCCCCTCTCAGGAATTTACGAGAATTAGGTGGCTTGTGTGTGCAAATGTAGTGCCATCTGCCTCCAGCGACCTACGGAGGCCTCATTGCTTTCATGCCGCTGCATTGCTTTCATGCGGGAATATTCTGGCTGAACTCTGTGTTGAGAGTATGGAGGAGCCGTTGTTTTTATTACTTTTCATTGCCTGCCTCTAAGGACAAAGTGGTTGTTAGAAGTATGACAGCACTGGAAAATCAGGGACTTCTCACCGGAATATCAGGCTAGCTGTTAGTGGACAAGAGGCACTGTTGGATACGTTTGGGGTGGGAATTCCAGTACCAGCTGGGACATTAACCAGCACTCCAAGAGAAGGGAAAATACCAGTCTGCCGCTTAAGTTGTAATACCCACTTTGCCATCGCATTACATCTATCAGCACATACAAGCAATATACTCTTTGTAAAATGCAGCTCCAGAGATATATTGAACGATTTTAATTTTCAAAATGAACTATTGTGAGTGCTCTCGGGGTTATAAAGTTTATTTTACGCATCATGATAAAATTATTTCTGCACTGGCAGAATTTACAGTTGCATCGATAGGGTACGATAATTTCCATTAGCGCCACTTACATTTATTAATGCAATAAGCATTAAAAATCATTTTAGAGGACCACATTTTCGATTCATGCATTATGCACTGAAAACTCGTCACGGTCAGTTCACTACACTGTACTAGCAGCGCAGTAATTTTTCGATAGTATCTTGATTTCAGCATTTGCACTATTATTTTTCGTTCATGCTTAATATTAACGTAGTGTGCTACTGTGCTAGAGTCTGTGTGTGTGTGTGTGTGTGTGTGTGTGTGTGTGTGTGTGTGTGTGTGTGTGTGTGTGCGTCAGAGAGACGTATATATATATATATATATATATATATATATATATATATATATATATATATATGTGTGTGTGTGTGTGTGTGGGTGGCAGGGTAAGGGAGAGGGGGATAGAAAATCTGATAGTTGTTACTATAAATGATTGACCACACATTAGTTAGCTTCGATTATATTACTTCATTTCAAAAATACACGCATGATCGTACAGCCCTCATAGTATGTACGCTTGACAATTTTTGTTGTAACACGAAGGCCGCATTACACCTCACAAATCTATGAAGAATACCAACTACAGTTGAAATGGAACTTGTTGTATCGTTCCATATTTTTCTCATTCAATTTCCGGTACAAGAGAATTATTAGCGAGAGGGATTTTGCTCTGCAGAAATAAATCAGTTGGTAACAAGCAGGGGAGAACGGACCAAACGGCGTTTGTTTATTTATTTACTGATTTTATTTAGTGTGTGCCACGTTTCCTTCCATCCTTTCCATTGTGCGACCTGGGCTGCATGAATGAGAAATTATGTGAAGTAGTGGAAAGCTTTAGTCAGAGGTCGTAGCATTGCATGAGTAGAGCGGTTCTGTGGTAGGGTAAGTACCAATCCCTAAACGCGAACAAGTTTCGCAAAGACAGGCCAGAGAGGTCGCTAAGGTACGAGTATAGGCTCTGTCAGGTTGGCGAACCACCCCCTCCACCCCTAGCTTTGAAGTGCAACGGTTAGGCGACGTGGACCGCAGAACACTGGTTCCTGGATAGCAGCGCTGTACAGACGTTGAAGATTTAGCCCTCGATTTTATGGTAACATTAGCAAAGGTATGAGAATGTTTCAAACTTGTTCGTTACCAAGGTCCAGATGTTGAAATGAAGTGTGAGATTACCACGAAACCCCCATAAGGGAGTTTATATTCGAAATTTGATTAAATTTCAGTAAGAACTTTGCGTTTGTGCCTTGGTCAGGCACGCACCACGGGCCTTAAGCTCACGGTCGTATTATTGCTCTGAGCGTAACAGAAGTTAACTCATTTAATGTATTTTAATGTGGTGTTTCTTTCCAAGTGTTACTTTTTTTTATTTGTGATGTTTTCGTTGTGTACTTGGTTTCCCGCCACGTGGTCGGTTGGATCCACCGCCGCATTAGTAAGGCGCAGTTTCGTTCCAAAAATGTACAGTTTCGTGCAGATCAATACCGAAATAGTAAATCTGTGCGGAGAATAAGTACTCTGAATCATGAAATGTGCGCGTTTTCACTTCGGCGCGAAACTGTGTCAACGGTGGTTAACAGGAAGGCGGGCCAGATCAATTGATACAAGGTACGAGTAAATAATTATACAGCAGTTCGTGGCTGTAAGACAGGGAAGAAATAATCTTGTGTGTCAGAATTTTGCATTTCTGTTGGCTACCGCAACTTCGGCATGTGTGTGAACTGGTATCAAGGTGATAATTAGTAAATGTTTCTTGTGCCACCCCGTGACAATTTGATTTGCTTATAATGAAGCATTATATATTAAAAGAGAAGCAACTATGGCAGCAATGAGAAGAAAGCTGAAAATGAATGTGTAGGATAAATTAATAAAGGTATTCCTGCAAAAGTTTATTCAGCACAGGATGTAAGTCTCATTACTGATCGCCAACCTACACCATAAATGGACAGAATGTTTATTCTTGAGTTACCAGATGTATTGTTTCGGAAGATGTAAAGGACATGATACTGCAATCAAGACAAATAAAGCCATTTATCATCAGTAACATGAATTAATCTGACTTCTTAGATTTCAATTACTCTGTAGAGTGTGAAATAAACACAGCATATCTAAACACATCCAAAGTAAGGTGGCTATGGTTGGACAACCATAATACTCATGTAGTTAAGACCAGGAGAAGCTGAAAGACGGGCATTCCATTCTCATTCACTATGCACGCCTTTCATACTTCATTCGTTTTCCACTTATGTCATCATTTTACAATTATAATGGGATGCTTATAAGACTAGACAATTTTCTATAGCAATATTACGCTGGTCAGTGAGACAGGATGGGCGCAGGATATTTTTCATTATTTGCGAACCGAATTTAGCAGTCTCCTGGAAGGTCCATGATGGCTTCCCTTTTCCCTCGTTGATCGTTGCTGTAGGGAGCATGTGGGACCAGTTTGAATGCTACAGGGAGGTGCACGAAATGTGTTACCAATTGTTTCTTTCACAATTTACGACGCACATTAGATATCCCGCTGGGATCTCTACAGCAGTACCAGCAGAGCTTGGAGAAACAAATGAGTTACGAAATGACGTGTAATTCACGATACTGCCGCTAGGAGACTAGTAAGCAGCAATGGCTGACAATGGAAGACTGACGACACAGCAACGATCAGCAATTGTGTTACTTTTTCATGAAACGAAAAGCCTTGCTGTGACTCAGAGGCGTTTTCGATAACAGTTTAACACACGATGGGTCCCTTGCAGGAAGACCATCCACAGGTTGTACGATAAATTTGAACAGGAAGGAACAGTATTGGAAGCGAAGCGACCTCGGCCTAAGCGTGTTTGTTCGCCGGAGAATATTGAAGCGGTATGAGTTTCTGTACAGAGAAGTCCCGGGAAATCGTGTAGAAAGGCAGCAGTGCAACTGCGAATATCCAGACGCTCCGTTCAACGTATTCTTAAAAGTGACCTCCATATGTACCCATACAAGATGTCCTGTGCACAGAAGCTCACTGAAGAACACAAGCAGCAGAGACTACTGTTTGCTCAGTGGACGGAGCATAGGGAAGAAGCTCTCAACGTTTGGTTTTCAGACGAGGCGCATTTTCATTTAGACGGTGTGATTAACAAAGAAAATGTACGCTTTTGGGCCACTGACAACCCACAAGTGCTTCATGAACGACAACATTATGCTCCGAGGATTACAGCGTGGGTAGCAATTTCCAGTCACGGACCTATTGGACCCTTTTTCTTTGAAGAAACTGTGAACAGCGAGCGTTATTTGAGCACGCTTCGCAATAGCTTCATTCCACAGCTTCTTGCTACTGCCTTGCCCTTCAACACGCAGTGGTTCATGCAAGATGGAGCAATGCCACATACTGCAAACACTATGTTGGAGTTTTTACACGAGCATTTCGACATGCGGATCATTTCACTAAGGTTTCCAGGTCGCTTCAATGACGGACAAAATTGACCCCCAATAGTCCAGACCTCAATCGATGTGACTTTTTTCTTTGGGGGTACCTAAATGAAAAATTTTTCACGAAACGTCCAAGTGATTTAATGGAGGTCAGAAGACTTATTCTTCAAGCTTGCAGTGAAACTACGGAAGACATGTGCCGTACGGTAATCACTAACTTCAGTGTTCGTTTGAAGGAAGTTAGGAAACGAAATGGTGGACATATTGAGCATGTGCTGAGTTAGAACAAATCTCAATGGACGGCTTTTCATTATAGTATATGTTCTTTTCATATTGTATTGACAACAAAGTTTATATTCAAAAACGAAATGGTAACACATTTCGTGCGCCACGAAATGTGTTACCATTGTAGAGGCCAAAGTTGTCCCCCTCCCTAGTCTCAATCGTTGAAGTGCCAAACCTGAAGTGTCAATTCTCACTGCCCTTTAACGCTGCATAGTAGCCTCCCTGACGAAACTCTGTCTTCTGACGAATCACGAACCAATTGCCGGTGTTCGCGCAGCTAGCCTTAACGGCATCGTGTTTCGCGGCAATCCCGAGGCCTCTGATTGGCCGGGTTAGGAGCGCTCCAGTTCTCGCGACCCAACGCTCCAAGTATCCTGTCCTCTTCCTGGTAGAGGCCTGAGGTCGCGTTGCTGATATCTGTAAGCATATGTGTATCCAGTGAATGCCAACTCAGTTGGTCATAATGCACTAGGGATTTGTAACTGAGAGAACACTATTTTGTTTTCGTTTCTCATAGATCTTGTCTCGTAAATTCGATAATTCGTGAGTAATGTTGAACTTGGCGTCTGATCTTTATCCGTCACGAGCGAGAGGTCAGCTGCGGACCATACGAGTCTTGTCCTGAAAATTGCAGTATCGCCTTCAGCATCTCTTCTTTAGTCTTTTTCTTTTGATCGGCGTGTGGACTTTAGTCTGTAGGTTGTAACATCGCGAAATGGACTCACGATCCTTTGTGTTAGAACAAGCGACCACGTGGCGAGAGGCTGGTCTTGGGTACTGCTAGTTCCATAGCAACTTCTTAGCCTTGAAATGATTTTATTTTCTTCTCCCAAACGAGTGTTGCTATGACGGATATTCATGTGAGTTACCTGGTTTTCGGAGGGGACGCCACTTTGGCACCTTCTTATTCTGGTATTTACCCGTTATTCTGTTTAGTCTACGGTAGTGGCGGGTGAATGATGGCAATTCTACTCTTTTATAAAACTGGTAGAGTATAATTTTAGTCACGACGATCAGAATCCTTATTCCTCCTCCCGCCACTATCTTTTTTGGCCATTGTAGAGAGGGAAGACTGCTGAATCAATGTTTCCTTCCTCCAGCAAAATTATGTTCAATAGTATCTGTATGAGCGGAAATAAAGACGTTACTTTCTTCGTATTTCCGCAAGTTCTTGTTTACGCCCTTTTTCTAATAAAGATGTCATACTAATGTCTATCTGCATTCATCAATTCCAAGAAACTCCCCTCCTACATAAGAGGAGCTTGCGGCCCCCCATTAACCCTTATGATCAGCAACTTACTAATCAATAAATGCTATGCGTAGTCGGTCTCCGTAAGGTGGTGCGGATCTCGCGCTTTTCATTGTTGGGCCGAGTTCGGTAACGGACACCCGTTGCGACCACGGCGCTTACGGAACCGCCGATAACTAAATCAAATTCATCCCTTCCGTGTAAGGGAAAGTCATGACTCACTGCGAGTCATGAACAAAATTCCACTTGATGTGGCTGAAGTTGGCTGCCTTATCGTGAATAGGTGACAGACAGTTTGAATTAAATAAGTATCGCCTATTCACTATATTTATTTGTGAAGGAAACTTTCCACAATTCCCGTAGTAAAGTGCTTAAAACGAAAACGGCACCATTTTTAAAACTTAAATGAAATTGAGGCCTGGGAAGGTATCCTTATTTTGAGAAAAGATGTACGAGTATAGGACGTCAAGAAAATGCAACCGCCTGCCCTGGATGTTACAAAGCACATCTGAAAAGAGAAGAAGAAATATTTGATCGCAATAAAGCGGTACCTGACATACAATGACCAAACAGAGTTTGACAATAGCATAATGAAATATTACTCTCTTTTTGCTATTTTGAACCACGGCGCTTTGAGCTTTTCCTTGCATTTCTACTTTTAGTAAGTTTTCCGTACTTTTACATCACAATGTTTGTACACTGAAGAGCCAAAGAAACTGTTACACCTGCCTAAATCGTGTACAGCCCACGCGAACACCCCGGAAAGCCGCAACACAATGTCTGAAATAGTGCTGGAGGGAATTAACACCATGAATCCTGCATAACTCTCCATAAATCCCTAAGAGTACGAGTGGGTGGAAATCTCTTCTGAACAGCACGTTGCAAGGCATCCCAGATATGCTCAATAATGTTCATGCCTGGGGAGTTTGGTGGCCTCGGAAGCGTTTAAACTCAGAAGTGTGTTCCTGAAGCCACTCTGTATCAATTCTGGGAGTGTGGGATGTCGCATTGTCCTGCTGGAATTGCCCATGTCCGTCGGAATGCACAATGCACGTCAATGGATGCAGGTGATCAGACACGATAGTTGCATACTTGTCACCTCTCAGAGTCGTATCCAGATGTTGCAGGGGTCCTATATCGCTCCAACTGCACACGCCCCACATCATTACAGAGCCTCCACCGGATTGAACAGTCCGCTGCTGACATGCAGGGAACATGGATACATGAGGCTGTCTCCATGTCTCCATACCCGCAGACGTACGTTCGTTCAATATAATGTGAAACGAGACACGTGCGACCAGGCAACATGTTTCCAGTCATCAACAGTCCAATAGCGGTGTTGACGGGCCCACGCTTTGTGTTGTGCAATCATCAAGGATACACGAGTGAGCCTTCGGCTCCGATAGCCCATCTCGATGATGTGTCGTTGAATGGTTTAGTACGCTGACACTTGTTGATGGCCCAGCATTGAAACCTGCAGCAATTTGCGGAAGGGCTGCACTTCTGTCACGCTGAACGATTATCTTCCATCGGAGTTAGTCCCGTTCTTGCAGGATCTTTTTCCAGCCCCAGCGATGTCGGAGATTTGATGTTTTACCGGATTCCTGATATTCACACTCGTGAAATGGTCGTACGTGAAAACACCCACTTCATCGTTATCTCAGAGATGCTCTGTCCCATCGCTCGTGCTCTGACCATAACAACATGTGGAAACTCACTTAAATCTTGATAACCTCCCATTCTAGCAGCAGTAACCAATCTAACAACTGCGCCAGACAGTTCGTTTTCTTATACAGGCGTAGCCAACCGCAGCGCCGTATCCTGCTTGTTTACATATCTCTGTATTTGCATACACATGTCAATAGCAGTTTCTTTGGCACTTCAGTGTATTTTCCTTTGTAAACTAAATGTATAATATGCTTGTTTTTCGAATAAAACACTTTAATGGTGCAATTATGGCAATTAACTCTATAGTATACTTAAAACTCATTTTCCTAAAAATTCATTAAAAATTTACTAAGAGCCATTTTATTTCAGGTCTTCAGGTAATGATATAGATACAACGCTTCTTGAGCCGTGTTCTTGATTCTTTAGCAGATTTTTCAAGTTGTGGAGACCTTTGTACAGCAAGGGAATCATCTCCATTGTGGCCAGCTGTTGTACAGAATATCTCTGCCAGGACTGTTCTCGTAATGTCTCTGTCGAGAGCGCGAGAGGAATATCTGTGGCGCCGCGTTACCTACACCGACCGGGCGTGCGGATGGGCGCACAGAGCAGCTCATGGCACGCCACACTGCCAGGATTTACGGTAATGGCGACGATTCTACGGATGGGCCCCACCTTGCACCCGGCACCACACTTCATGGCGTCCGCTGGAGAACAGTTCCACTAGCCGGCGCTCTGCACGAGGGCAGGACACGTCCGCTTGTCTTTATTGCCGCGTGCCGCACACTGGGCAGCACTGCACAGTGGTGCCAACCTCACAGCTGTAAAGCACAGCGTCGTCGTTAGCTGTGGCACAACGCCGCTTCTCGAGTATGAGAGGTAGTGTTCTATTATTTACTATATATCGGTTCCCTTACGGCATGCTACCCATAACTACGGGAAAAAATCCACCCAAACAAACTGCAGTACAGAGCTCCACCGCTAGTTGCATCTAGTGGTGTCTTTCAACTGCTAATCTGTCTCTTGGCGTCATTAGGAATGCATTGGTATGCACGTTTTTACTGATTTCTGTACAGCATGTCTACTGCGTCTGTGAATATCGAAACAGATTACTTGAATGTATAATACATCTGCACTAAGTTTTGTTTTAACTCTGCCAAACAGCAGATGAAACACACCGCACGCTAACGGAGACTTTTGGTGACTAAACTTTAAGCCAAGCAAGAATATTTAAATGGATTCAGTGATTTAAAAGATGGCAGGATTTCTCTGGAGCCTGGCAAACATTCGGGCCGAACGTCATCATGCGCAACACCGGAATCGATCGCAAAAGAGAATGAGGGGATCCAAAAGAACTAAGAGAGACAATCCAAGATTTTGTGAAATCGTTGGCGTTTCGTGCGGAGCAGGTCGACGCAATTTTGGGTAATAAATCGGTGCAGGTGTGCATCAGTTGTCAACAACATGTATAGATGATTCAGATATTCTACCCAGCGTCATAATGACCGATGAATCATGGTGTACAGTTATGACTATGAAACGAAACATCATCTCCTCCACAGCCCAAGTGCACGATCGCAGCAACATCAAGTCAAAGCTAATGATTTATATTTTTTGTTGCGGTCATGGAATTTCTTCCATGTGGTCAGCCACAAGGTAAGTTTTCAAGAGACCGAGATAAGATGCAAATGGCCTAAGAGACAATTTACACAAAGTACAAAATATGTACCAAAATAAAACTTGCAAAAGTGTGAAAGAGAAACTATTCAAAAGATTTGGAACTGCTCGTGATAGTCATTGCACCATTACCGATGGAGATCTACGAAACTGGGCCCTGTGAATTTCAAGCGAGATACCATCACGGATTCTTCGACCTGGAACAGGACGTTGCAAAACTACAAAGTCTTGCACAACTAAACGCGTGGATAAGATGACATTAACACGTAATAATATAGAGAAATTCGTGGCTGGCGTGAAGATAAAACTTCTTCTTATCCCCTAAAACGCTGCGTATAATGCCAGTCAGTCGGATTTCGCAGAAACCACACTTCATCATTTCGAAGAACAAAAAGATAGAGTCGCTCATGGAATCGATGAAATCTGTGACACGTTTGTATACAACAATGCCTGTGATATTTGTTGCAAGTTTACTGTTTCTGCAGCTTCGTATCCGTCTTCAAGGGCATCAAAGCAAATTAGGACGAAAAATTTTGAAAAGGACTGTTTACTCTCAAAAATCTTGTAATCTATGTAACAAAATCTGTTAGATAGGGCTACGAGCTGAGGAGGTCCTTTGCGGCTGACTCAGTTTTGCTGCTAACTGATTACAATCGCAAGAGGGTAACCGTCATATGAGAATACTGCTGAAAACTGCTTAGGGGATATGGGAGGCTGTTGTGACCGTGAGGCGCCTAGTCGCAACGCCACTGAATGGTAGCCTTTGCTCGAGAAAAATAGTGCAATCATTTGGTGCTCGAAAAGAAGGTTACCTGGAAACTTTCCGAGAGTTTTGAAAATACGTATTTTTATAGTTTTCGACGTTCTCTTCTCGAATTTTCACTTTTCCATCTATTACCTTTGCCGCTCGTGCCGCCATATTTGAAAAAATTGTGGCGAAAATCAGTTTTTGGAGAATATCTGCTTTCCGAATCATTTTACGATGAAAATAGCTACGCAGTAAATTGAACTAATGAACTTTTCCTGTACGTGAAAACTTATTTTTGCCGCACGACTAATGGGACGCGCCGCTTAAGTGTTACTCTTCCTACCCGCCCGTCCCATTCTATGGAACATCCGCCGATAGATCTCAAATATTCTATTTGAATCAGCAGTACGAATGTATCGTTCTACAGGGTCATTCGCATTTTCAGAAACATGTCCTCTAAAGAAGTGAACTGTTGTATATGTGAAAATCCACTGCAAGCCGACTGAAGTGAAGGAAAAAGGACTGGGTACATTTCTTAAATCAAGTGTTCAAAGAACGGAAAACAGAGGCATACTATTAAGGGACTGAGATCGGTACTGGTTCACCATATGTGTCGAAAACACTATAATTATAATAAATTAATCCTTGCATCTTTGCGTAGGGGAAGCGATGTCCCACCTTCCCATATACAAATGAGATCCACTACCCCAATATTCTCACTCAGAAATATCTCTTTTTTGTGCGCTGCTGAGATAACTGCACAGTTGGTAGCAAAACAAAAACAGTCGCGCTTCCGTGATCGAAATATTGTGTATAGCGTGCCTACTTTATCGATGAGAAACAGCATTTCAGAACTTACTAGAGCTCGTAATGATGATTTGGGTGAGGCCATTGTTGAGTGGCTCGAGCACGTCAAAAATTTGATAGCTATCCATACACAATATCACAACTTGTGCATGAATAGTTTTTACCGTGCACAACCGACTGGAGAAGTTAAAAACGGGGTCCATTTGCAGATAAAATCGATCCTGAAACTGAAGAACGCTTTCTCTATGCATTAAACGGTTACCGTGGCATACAGGTACGTCGTAAAACAACTGTAGATACACATACACATGCTTCACAAAATCAGCATATAAAAATAAACTTAATATTGCATCGTTGCCACCGACATAAGCAACAGCACACAACATTCGTTCCAAACCACTCTCCAGATTCAACGGTGGAATGGAGTTGGACAAAATGCAAAGCAATGGAGATACAAAAAAGCAAGAATGGTCTAATTCCTGTCACCAAACTCGACGCTCCAGCTTCGGAAACCTTGATACAACATATTTCTTCCAAATGAAAAATGATGCCGGGGAGCCTGTGGATGTAAAAAGGCTGGTTTTTCAGTTCTCCGTTAACTGTAGTAATTGCAATGGTACCTGTGACGATGAGCAAGTTTCACTACAAGATAGCGATAAATAGAAAGAAACGAAGACTATTGTAGAGCAAACACATGATGAAATCAAGGAATTACAACGAAGCTGATAATCCTACCGCGGTTAACATGGGAGAAGTGCTGAAGACGACGAACTCGCAAAACATGGTCGATCAGCGATAGGGAAGCGAAGGAGAACGCGTTATATTTCTTAACAGTTCATTACATGTGGATTAGGTCTGCCGGGGAAACCACAATAAAATGAGAAAACGCCCACTGGTTGCGTGGAAATGAGTTTTGGAGCAAAACCCGTGTTGCAGTAGAAATTGCGCCCTTCGCACACTAAAACCACTCACTTTAAAAAAAAAGGAACTACATAAATTCTAGGAAATTTTCTGTTGTTTAATTTATTACGCATCTGTTTTCATCATAGCTTGAGTCGGAAAGGAGATATTGTCAAAAACTGTTTCCTGGAGCAATTTTTCCAATGTGGCGACGCGAGCAGCAAAGATACGAGATGGCAAAGAAGAGCCCCAAAAGAGCACTTCGAAATCTACGAAAATACCAATTTTTAAAACTCTCAGAACACTTCCAAGGTGAAACTACCTATTGACCGCACTTATACAGGTTGCACGGGACAGCCTACACATCAGGCGGAACAAACTCTTTAGAACACTAGTGGCCTAGTACGGGGATCGCTAACATAATGGGAACTACGTTACACGTCAGCAACTACATAGAGCAGACGGTGAGCCGTTTCATATCACTGCGCAGATCACGAAATAATCCGCGTTCCACAGCTTAATGGGCAGTTCCAGTGTCATAGGGCTCATCCATTCCATCGCAGCATCGATCTGTTCTACGAAGAGGTCGGCATTCCGAAACATCCTAAAGGTTTTCTATAGGATTCAGGTTAGGACTCTGTGCAGGCCAGTCCATTACAGGTATGTTATTGTCGTGTAACAACTCCACCACAGACTGTGCATTATGAACAGGTGCTCGATCGTATTGAAAGATAAAATCGCATCCCCGCATTGTTCTTCAACAGTGGGAAGCAAGAAGGTACTTAAAACATCAATTTAGGCCTGTGCTGTGATAGTGCCACGCAAACCAAAAAGGGGTAAAAGCTCCCTCCATAAAAAATACGACCACACCTTAACACCACCGCGTCCGAATTTTACTTTTGGCACAACACACGCTGGCAGATCGAGTTCACCGGGCATTCGCCACACCCACAACCTGCCATCGGATCGCCACATTATGTACCGTGATTCACCACTCCACACAACGTTTGTCCACTATTCAGTCGTCCAATCTTTACGCTCCTTACACCAAGCGAGGCGTCGTTTGGCATTTACCGGCGTGATGTGTGGCTTATGAGCA
Organism: Schistocerca cancellata; assembly: GCF_023864275.1. NCBI lineage: Eukaryota > Metazoa > Arthropoda > Insecta > Orthoptera > Acrididae > Schistocerca > Schistocerca cancellata. The sequence continues at coordinate 182,992,162 of NC_064627.1, read as the reverse complement.
GCCGCTCGACCATAAAATGCCAGTTTTCTCACTTTCCACCTAAATGTCATAGAACTTGCAGTGGATCCTGATACAGTTTTGAATTTCTGTGTGATGGTCTGGGTAGATGTATGCCTATTACACATTACGACTCTCTTCAACTGTCGGCGGCCTCTTTCAGTCAACAGACGAGGTCGGCTGTACGCTTTTGTGCTGTACGTGTCCCTTCACGTTACCACTTCACCATCATATCGGAAACAGTGGACCTATGGATGTTTAGGAGTGTGGAAATCTCGCGTACGGACGTATGAGACAAGTGACACCCAGTCACCTGACCACGTTCGAAGTCCGTGAGGTCTGCGGAGCGCCCCATTCTGCTCTCTCAGTACTTGACAGTAGGTGGCAGCACAATGCACATAATATGAACATGTATGTTTTTGGGGGTGTCCGGATACTTTTGATCACATAGACTATAGTCTATTCACCGAGAGCTGGGACGAAACATAAACAGTGTCACGTGAGCGACGACGCTCGTTTCCGAGAAACCATTCGGTGTTCACGTGATACGTAGGGGTGTGGAAAATCCTTGGCGCACGCTTTGCAGCTGGCGGCGTTCGGCTGGCTGCCGAGCTGTCACAGTGGACTGTGAGAAACCTGGGCAACAATGTACGAAATAAATTTAACAACAATGTTAAAATAATGTTAAACTGAGTTCATTCTGTCGAAGCAGATTTATTTTCCTTCAGGTTTCTAACAAAACGCTTCATTAAAACACAATTAATTGTTAATTTTAATAACAATACCAGTAATAATAATGAGAAATGACGAAACAAGGTTAACTCTGTCGAACTTGAACTGTTTTCATTGAAGTTTATAATAAACCGCTCCTCTCTCTCCTCTATAATGCAATCTAATTTCCACATTTGAGTTTCCACTTTTTCTACGACATGGAGGACGCACTTGCCCCAGTCCTCTGCAGTCACTGTTCTTACTGCTCCTTCTAGCAGTACTTTAACTTTCGGCATTTTGTATGTTTTGTTTTTCGCTGCAACATAGCCTTTGATTCTGGCCCACACTAACTCGATGGCATTTGATTCACAGAGATACGGAGGAATTCTGAGAACAGTTTTCCCTGCATTCTTCGCCATTTCATCTATTCGTATTCGTTGTGCGCTGTTCTGTGATTTTTAACTATATCTAAAAGTTCTTTCTTCAACATAGCGTCTTCAAAATCGATGTTTTTAGATTTTAGCCCCTCTGATATTTCGTGCTTATTGGATTTCGAATTGGGAACTTTCCCTTTACCTGATGGGCCCTTTCTTCCGGTGGATAATCCGGACAGAAACGCTTGTTTTGAGGAATTTAAAGTGTCATCTACCCAGACGTAACTTCGGGTATGTCCTGCGTTCACCCACGTCTTGTCCAAATAGTAAATGGGTCGGCCTTCATCTCTCAACCGTTTAATTGTTCGAAGATAACGCCGCCTCCATAAAATAATGTCATCCCTGTCTATTAGCATGGTATCGCGCCCACGCCGGACATATTTGAAATTCATTTCTCTCAATAACTTATAAAATGAAGTTTTCCGAAAATAGGCCAGAGCTGCATCTTCGTTCACGACTGTAAGCACTTTGTCAATTGTTGGCAATTCGTTACGAAAAAAAAATCGTGTACTTTCCTTCGTATCGCACTTCTATCGAAATCATCAACACTTGCAGAAAGTTTCTGTCGTAATTTTCCTTTCTTGAGAGACTTCAAAGAGTGTGTGGCCTTGTATTCACTTATCACACGATAAACCTGTAGCTGCAGCTGTTTTCGAAACAATGTCACTCATCGACTGCTCTGGATGTAACAGTTCCGTTTTATACACATTAAGCGGGATGTGCTTCTCAGAAGAACTGAATGATTTCCTCTTTGCTCGCGTCTTTGGTGGACTCAGAACTGACGCGTCGACCTCGCTCGCTGAATCCGTGGATGACATAATGAGGACAGCCGTATGTGATGCTAATGATACAAGTGAATATATAAAATAATAAACCATGCGACGCTATTGGATGCGCACATAAACAGTGAATGCTCAGTACGACTACAAACACATATACTTACTCTAATAACAACTAGTCTTTCAAGCGTCTTTAAGATGAACTTAAGATATCCTGAAATCGCCGCTGTACAACACCCACTAACGAGCTCACACCTGCAACTGAGACGGCCACACTGACTGAGCGCCGCACCTGCGAACCGCACAATGCATCGCTCATAAAAGACAAACGGTTGCATCCATCGCATTCGAACAAACAACAAAATTAAATTCAAACCTTTCTGAAACTTTTCTCGCTTACACCCCACAAAAAAAATTTAAAGGGGAAAATGTGGTGTCACCACCAGACACCAAACTTGCTAGGTGGTAGCCTTTAAATCGGCCGCGGTCTGTTAGTATACGTCGGACCCGCGTGTCGCCACTATCAGTGATTGCAGACCGAGCGCCGCCACACGGCAGGTCTAGGGAGACTTCCTAGCACTCGCCCCAGTTGTACAACCGACTTTGCTAGCGACGGCTCACTGACAAAATACGCTCTCATTTGCAGAGACGATAGTTAGCATAGCCTTCAGCTACGTCATTTGCTACAACCTAGCAAGGCGCCATTACCAGTTACTATTGATACTGTAAAACATGTACCGTCAAGAGAGACGCTCATCATGAATGGATTAAAGTTAAGTATTCCACCAGCTACGTCCTTTTTTCTAAAGTCTAATTTCCTTGTCCTGTTCCAGACCTCACGCCAGCCTGCGTGAGCTAAAACGCGTGCCTTTCGGCTTCCTCTAATAATACGGTGTTGGCTCTCCTGCCACCCCTCAACAGAAAAGTTTGTCGCTTACTATATTTTGGATGATGATTTGGTAAAAGTTCTGCATCAGACGTGAGATTTAATTTATTACTTCACTATTACTGACTATTGGGCAGAAAATTTGCAGACGTCATCAACATATAGTATTGAAGGCAATTATAAAATTATTTTGCTGTGCGACGCACAGTTTAGGACATACAGCGTGATAAACAACTTTTCCTGTAAGCTGAAATATTTCTCTTTTTCAGTGACTAATTTTAATGTAATGTAAAAAAAGGTGTCAGAACTTAGTTCTAGGATCACTTTATCATGTTCGGGTGCTAAATTATAAAAAAACACGACTTTCATTTTTTTAATTTCTGACGCCCCTGCGTTGTACACCCCTCGACGGCAGCGCTGTGGTCACGCGCCTTGCCGTGTTTAAAGTACGTCTCTTGTTTCGGTGAATGGAGTATACGTCTTTTGTTCTACAGAGTGGCAGGCATTTTCAAAACAATGACGGTGAAGAGCGAAAATGCAGAATTCTACAAGTCTCCACCAAGTTGTCAACCAAGGCGAAAAATTTATTGCACTGAAGAGTGAATATGTGGAGCACTTACAGCGTCACCAGTTTTCATTCTAGCAGCTTGTTTCTTTCTTTTTCAGTAAAAATGGAACCCTTATAGGACCACTTCATCGTCGGTATATCTGTGTGTCTGCCTGTCTGTCCAACAGTTAAGGACCATTTTTCTCACAAACGGGTATAGGCGTCAAGATGAAATTCATGTCGCATACAAAAGTGTACAGTCCAATAGCAGTGTAAAATATTTAAGCTTTTAAGTCAATGCGATCAGAAGACATGTCTCACATGTAACATACACTCCTGGAAATGGAAAAAATAACACATTGACACCGGTGTGTCAGACCCACCATACTTGCTCCGGACACTGCGAGAGGGCTGTACAAGCAATGATCACACGCACGGCACAGCGGACACACCAGGAACCGCGGTGTTGGCCGTCGAATGGCGCTAGCTGCGCAGCATTTGTGCACCGCCGCCGTCAGTGTCAGCCAGTTTGCCGTGGCATACGGAGCTCCATCGCAGTCTTTAACACTGGTAGCATGCCGCGACAGCGTGGACGTGAACCGCATGTGCAGTTGACGGACTTTGAGCGAGGGCGTATAGTGGGCATGCGGGAGGCCGGGTGGACGTACCGCCGAATTGCTCAACACGTGGGGCGTGAGGTCTCCACAGTACATCGATGTTGTCGCCAGTGGTCGGCGGAAGGTGCACGTGCCCGTCGACCTGGGACCGGACCGCAGCGACGCACGGATGCACGCCAAGACCGTAGGATCCTACGCAGTGCTGTAGGGGACCGCACCGCCACTTCCCAGCAAATTAGGGACACTGTTGCTCCTGGGGTATCGGCGAGGACCATTCGCAACCGTCTCCATGAAGCTGGGCTACGGTCCCGCACACCGTTAGGCCGTCTTCCGCTCACGCCCCAACATCGGGCAGCCCGTCTCCAGTGGTGTCGCGACAGGCGTGAATGGAGGGACGAATGGAGACGTGTCGTCTTCAGCGATGAGAGTCGCTTCTGCCTTGGTGCCAATGATGGTCGTATGCGTGTTTGGCGCCGTGCAGGTGAGCGCCATAATCAGGACTGCATACGACTGAGGCACACAGGGCCAACACCCGGCATCATGGTGTGGGGAGCGATCTCCTACACTGGCCGTACACCACTGGTGATCGTCGAGGGGACACTGAATAGTGCACGGTACATCCAAACCGTCATCGAACCCATCGTTCTACCATTCCTAGACCGGCAAGGGAACTTGCTGTTCCAACAGGACAATGCACGTCCGCATGTATCCCGTGCCACCCAACGTGCTCTAGAAGGTGTAAGTCAACTACCCTGGCCAGCAAGATCTCCGGATCTGTCCCCCATTGAGCATGTTTGGGACTGGATGAAGCGTCGTCTCACGCGGTCTGCACGTCCAGCACGAACGCTGGTCCAACTGAGGCGCCAGGTGGAAATGGCATGGCAAGCCGTTCCACAGGACTACATCCAGCATCTCTACGATCGTCTCCATGGGAGAATAGCAGCCTGCATTGCTGCGAAAGGTGGATATACACTGTACTAGTGCCGACATTGTGCATGCTCTGTTGCCTGTGTCTATGTGCCTGTGGTTCTGTCAGTGTGATCATGTGATGTATCTGACCCCAGGAATGTGTCAATAAAGTTTCCCCTTCCTGGGACAATGAATTCACGGTGTTCTTATTTCAATTTCCAGGAGTGTATTTTGATATTGCAGACTCAAAACCTATATATGAACTACACTAACAAATCTCGTGCCAATGTTGTGATAAACTTCAAGGGGTTATAGACTGTGTCTTGTGGAGCAAATCAAGGATAAAAACCCGTGTCCAGAAATGTCATCATCTAACAACGCTATTAAGCGTTGACATTACTGGTGCTGGCGCCTACCACTAGGCACCAGCCTCGGCAGCAAACGTGACTGTTTAAAGCGTACAAAGGCACATTTGTTGCCATAGGGGTGGCCTATGGCAGGCGCTTGCAACTATGACTTAGTTGCTCAGTAGCATCGTTGGATGACGTTTCTCTACACGGGCTGCTATCCTTGATTTTATTCCTCAAGACACTCTACAGTCCCTCGAAGTTCGTCGCAACGTTTCTATGACACCGTGTATACATATCGTTACCGGTAAACTAATGGAACAACGAATGCATAGAAACCGAGAGGTTTCAGAATTGAATCTCTGTGAGAGCACGGATTTTTCAGTCTTTAAGCCCTCACCTCTCAAGGATGAGAGGAGTCGCCAGAAACATTACATGGTTCGGATTCCCTGTAAAACTTTAAGACCTCCTTCCTCCCTCTAGCACTCAGTCTTCAGGTCTCAAGTGGCCTTTCGGAACCATCCGACCGCCGTGTCATCCTCAGCTGAGGATGCGGATAAGAGGGGCGTGTGGTCAGCACACCGCTCTCCCGGTCGTTATGATGGTTTTCTGTGACCGGAGCCGCTACTGTTCGGTCGAGTAGCTCTTCAATTGGCATCACGAGACTGAGTGCACCCCGAAAAATGGCAACAGTACATGGCCGCCAGGATGGTCACCCATCCAAGTGCCGGCCACGCCCTACATCGCTTAACTTCGTTGATCTGACGAGAACCGGTGCATCCACTGCGGCAAGGCCGTTGCTAGGTCCCCTTTCCCCTGGTGGATAACTGGTGTATGCTGGAGACACAGACAAACGGAACATTTCTACAATCCAATAAAACTAGAAGTGATGAAGGAAAGAAATTGCATTCATAGTAATTGAAGCCTTACAACTTTGCCATTTACGGAAACATTGATGGAATTGATCACTTTTTAAAAATTACGTCCTTTAGATGGCGTCCTCCTGTACGAATACATTCGTGACATCTGCTGTTGAAATGCCTCATTGACCGCTGCAACATCTCAGATGGGATACTGTGAATGTATCCCAAATTCTCTGCTTTAACTCATCCCGGGTGCTTGGTCGAGTCGTGTAGACTTTGCTCTTGAGGTAGCTCCACACGAAAAAATCACAAACGGATAAAGATGGCCATCTAGGGGCCCAGGTAGTGTTACCGAATCGTGACATCACACGGTTGCCAAACAATTCTCGCGCATATGCCATTGATTGCCGTGCAGTGTGTGATGTCACTCTGTCACGTTGTAACCAGGCTTCTTGAACGTTTGGAATGTTGTTCAATGCAGATGTAACGAAATTTCGTAACATCTCCACGTAACGATCGGCATTGACAGTTATTGTGTTTCCCTGTTCATTTGTGAAAACATACAAAAATGGTTCAAATGGCTCTGAGCACTACGGGACTTAACATCTGTGGTCATCAGTCCCCTAGACTTAGAAATACTTGAACCTAACTAACCTAAGGACATCACACACATCCATGCCCGAGGCAGGATTCGAACCTGCGACCGTAGCGGTCGCGCGGTTCCAGTCTGAAGCACCTAGAACCGCTCGGCCACTCCGGCCGGCGAAAAAATACAGTCCGATAATCCCATATGCTGAAACACCAAACCACACTGTCACTTTAGTAGCGTGTAAAGGGCGCTCATGAACGTCATTAGGATTTGTGTTTGCCCAGTAACGGTAGTTCTGTTTATTCCCATAACCTGTAAAATGATAATGTGCCTCATGTGAAATCCACAGCTTGTTTAGAAATTCTTCGTCATTGTTTATTTTTGTTATTATTTGTTGACAGAATCCTAATCGTAACCTGTAATTGTTGTCCTACAATTGTTGCACCATATGTAGTTTGTACGGATTAAATTTTAAATCAATATGAAGAATTCTGCGAACACTCTCTCGGGAGATTCCAACCACTGCGGTTTGCTTAGGAATTGAACGCCGTGGGCTCCGTAAGACGGATTCGCGTACAACGTCAATATTCGCTGGAGAACGCACACTTGTTGGTCCTCCTGTTGGTTTCTTCTTGAGGGCAGATCCAGTCTCTTCAAAGTTATTAACCCAACATTTTATCGCGTCCAGAATGAGATTTCCACTCTGCAGCGGAGTGTGCGCTGATATGAAACTTCCTGGCAGATTAAAACTATATGCCCGACCGAGACTCGAACTCGGGACCTTTGCCTTTTGCGGGCAAGTGCTCTACCATCTGAGCTACCGAAGCACGACTCACGCCCGGTACTCACAGCTTTACTTCTGCCAGTATCTCGTCTCCTACCTTCCACACTTTACAGAAGCTCTATTGCGAACCTTGCAGAACCAGCACTCCTGAAAGAAAGGATATTGCAGAGACATGGCTTAGCCACAGCCTGGGGGATGTTTCCTGAATGAGATTCTGGAAATTATAGTATATATATATATATATATATATATATATATATATATATATTTTATATAGTATATATATAATTATAGTATATATAGTATATATATATATATATAGTATAGTATATATATATATATATATATATATATTATAGTATAAATTTGAAAACTGAATAAATCACGGAATAATGTAGACAGAGAGGTACAGACTGACGCATATGCTTGGAATGACATGGGGTTTTATTAGAACCAAAAAAATACCATGTCCGACGGATGGCGCTTCATCTGATCAGAATGGCAATAACTAGCATAACAAAGTAAGACAAAACAAACATGATGTTCTTTACAGGAAATGCTCAATATGTCCACCATCATTCCTCAACAATAGCTGTAGTCGAGGAATTATGTTGTGAAGAGCACTGTAAAGCATGTCCGGTGTTATGGTGAGGCATTGGCGTCGGATCTTGTCTTTCAGCATCCCTAGAGATGTCGATCGATCACAATACACTTGCGACTTCAGGTAACCCCAAAGCCATGATCGCACAGACTGAGGTCTGGGGACCTGGGAGGCCCAGCATGACGAAAGTGGCGGCTGAGCACACGATCATCACCAAACGACGCGCACAAGACATCTTTCGCGGGTGTAGCAATATGGTGTGGAGCGCCATCCTGCATAAACATCGTACGTTCCAGCAGGTGTTTATCAGCCAGGCTGGGGATGATGCGATTCTGATCGGCGTACCTCTCACCCGTCATGGTAGCAGTTTTGTTGTCCAGCACCACCTGTCGGACATTTTGTGAACTTTGTTTTTTTTTTTTGTTCTAATAAATCCCCATGTCATTCCAAGCATGAGGGTCGATTTTTACCTCCCTATCTACATTATTCCGAGGTTTATTAAGTTTTCAAATTTATACTGACTTTTTGATCACCTGGTATAAGAGAATTTGATTCAATAAAGTTCTCTAGATCCTATCGAACCCTTTAACCTTTCCTTGGCGCTGGGAGAGCAGGAATGGGACATTGCGGCTAGGCCTCGGAGGACGACCCTGCCCTCTTTGCCTCCGACACTTCTCTCAGACACATAGACTTGCATCAGACCATTGACCAACACGGAAGTAATATTAATATTATCTACATAAATAATTAAGTTTGTATAGAACCCTCAGAGCGCGAGTGCTAATCGTGTTTGTCTGGTTGCTTTTCCATCGTTTTTCTTTTTTTTTTCTTCTATTTGATTAATACGATTACAGCACTGATGCACAGGGCGACGTACCTCTCGATTCAAGATAGGTTAACAGCGTGGCTAAAGCGTTCACGTGGAACGCGATTATCTGTCCCCAGGTGGGCTGTTGTGCAGTAATTATCCGGCGCGCATTGGCTGGGAGCTGCGTCCTGCCTCGGGCGCGTGCATTTCTCTTAACAAGAAAACTTGCCGCTGTGTAAATCCCGCCGGGTTGCGGTGGCTGGCCACGTAGCCGTTATTACTCCACGGCCATGTTGCACGCCCCATAAATTACAACGTCCCATATATCAGTGATCCCGCCAGGCGGTATCTCTTAGCGCAACGAGCGCGCTCTCGCTGTATTTTTCCCGCGGCCGTTAATGCCCCCTCTCCACGCCTTAAATTCCGCCGCGGCCAGTGTTGGCGACCTCCGAGCAGTGCGGACGGATTTTCGTCTCCCGCATGAACAGGTTTTTCAGAGGAGCCATATATTTCGTACCCCGAATCCTGCACTCAGCGTGGTCGCCACGAGCAGGGAAATAGTGAATCTCTGTACGGGTTACATTTGTCTTGTGTAGTACAGTAATTAAATTTCCTCTAACAGCAAAGTTTTGGGGGAGATATGTGGTACCTGTGTCTTGGCATCATTTTGTCTCTTTCAGGCCGTGTGAATTAAAAATCTACATCTACATCTGTACTCTGCAAGCCACCTTACAGTGCTTACAGGAGGGCACTTCTACACTGTGCGCTCCATATTGATGTACACTTTATTTTTTCCCATCGCTCATCGCCATTTGGACTCCTCATTGCTGTAGCTAAAACTTTGGTCTAACCATAGGTGGCAAAACTATCACTATAAGTGCAACCCCCGAACACTGCAAGCCAATTTCCCAACTGCTGTCATTACGTGAGCGGACGACTTGGAGTGTGATCATCAAGAACAGCGCTTGTCGATTTGGTTTCTGACAAGGGAACCTCGCCATCGCCCCCCCCCCCCCCCCTCAGATTTAGTTACACCTTGGCACAGTGGAAAGGCCTTGAAAAACTGAACACAGATCAATCGAGAAAACAGGAAGAAGTTGTGTGGAATTATGAAAAAAATAAGCAAAATACACAAACTGAGTAGTACATGCGCAAGATAGGCAACATCAAGGACAGTGTGAGGTCAGGAGCGCCGTGGTCCCGCGGTTAGCGTGAGCAGCTGCGCAACGAGAGGCCCTTGGTTCAAGTCTTCCCTTTTGCAAAAAGTTTAATTTTTTTATTTTCAGACAATTATTATCTGTCCGTCCGTCCGATGCGATCACTTTCTGGGAGTGATTATCACATCCACAAGAAAACCTGAAAACCTAAATAGGGCAAGGTAGAAGAATCTTTTTACCCATTCGCCAAGTGTGGGTCGACAACATATTCCTGTCATGTGACGCACATGCCGTCACCAGCGCCGTATAGAATGTATCAGACGTGTTTTCCTGTGGAGGAATCGGTTGACCTATGACCCTGCTATCAAATGTTTTCGGTTTCCATTGGAGAGGCACGTCCTTCCGTCTACTAATCGCACGGTTTTGCGGTGCGGTCGCAAAACACAGACACTAAACTTATTACAGTGAACAGAGACGTCAATGAACGAACGGACAGATCATAACTTTGAAGAAAGGAAGTAAACTTCTCATTCGAGGAAGACTTGAACCAAGGACCTCTCGTTCCGCAACTGCTCACGCTAACCACGGGACCACGGCGCACCTGAGCTCACACTGTTCTTGATGTTGCCTGTCTTGCACATGGACTACTCAGTTTGTATATTTTGCTTATTTTGTTTCGTAGTTCCACACAACTTCTTCCTGTTTTCTCGATTGATCTGTGTTAATTTTTTCAAGGCCTATCCATTGTGCCAACTTATAACTAAATCTGAGGGGGGTGCGATGGGATGGTTCCCTTGTGAGGAAGGAGGGTGTGAACACGGCGGACGTTCACCTGTAATTGATTGTATTGCGAGGAGAGTGAGCACCGACACGAAATGTGCTCTTGCAGTTCGAAAACACTCGTACCTGTACTCATCGGAAACCACAGATGCCTAGGCTGAAATGGGATTCTATGTACTATCACAATCCCCGTATTCTCCTGACTTGGCCCGTTCTGATTACCACCTATTTGGGGCTATGAAAAAACCTCTACGTGGACATCATTTTGCAGACTTCCAGGACCTGCGAGTAGCTGTCCCCCGGTGGCTGCCACAGACAAGAAAAGCTGTTCGAGGTGAGTCCAGAGAAGTTGAAGGAACCAAGTCAGGAGAGTACGGCGAGTGTGGCCGTACCTGGACCCCCATTTCAGTGGCGGCAGCAGTGGTTTTCCGACTCGTATGGGGACGACCGTTGTCGTGTTACAAAAGCACTTTCCGTGAGTGTGCACGTTCTCCACACAATTCCATCAATCGCCAGTGAATATCTGCAGTACTTACACTCTCATTCCTCAGAAACCAATTTGTCCAGCTCTGTGGTTAATGATTACACTCCACATTGTTCGCTCATGTAATGACAGAATTTGGAAAAATGGGCTTTAAACTGCGGGGCTGACACTTCTATTCTTTGTTCTCCACCTGTTGTTAGACAAAAGTACTACGTACCAGCAACATTATTAATGAGTCAATTTCCGTTCCATGAATGATGCTGTCGTTGTGTGTTGTTGTGGGCTTCAGTCCTGAGACTGGTTTGATGCAGCTATCCATGCTACTCTATCCTGTGCAAGCTTCTTCATCTCCCAGTACCTACTGCAGCCGACATCCTTCTGAATCTGCTTAGTGTATTCATCTCTTGGTCTCCCTCTTCAATTTTTACCCTCCACGCTGCCCTAAAATACTAACTTGGTGATCCCTCGATGTCTCAGAACATGTCCTACCAACCGATCCCTTCTTCTAGTCAAGTTGTACCACAAGATCCTCTTCTCCCCAATTCTATTCAATACCTCCTCATTAGTTATGTGATCTACCCATCTAATCTTCAGCATTCTTCTGTAGCACCACATTTCGAAAGCGTCTATTCTCTTCTTGTCTAAAATACTTATCGTCCACGTTTCACTTCCATACATGGCTACACTCCATACAAATACTTTCAGAAACGACTTCCCGAGATTTAAATCTATACTCGATGTTAAAAAATTTATCTTCTTCAGAAACGCTTTCCTTGCCATTGCCAGTCTACATTTTATATCCTCTCTACTTCGTCCATTGTCAGTTATTTTGGTCCCCAAATAGCAAAGCTCCTTTACTACTTTAAGTGTCTCATTTCCTAATCTAATTCCCTCAGCATCACCTGATTTAATTCGACTACATTCCTTATACTCGTTTTGCTTTTGTTGATGTTCATCTTATATCCTCCTTTCAGGAAACAGTTCATTCCGTTAAACTGCTCTTCCAAGTCCTTTGCTGTCTCTGACAGAATTACAGTGTCATCAGCGAACCTCAAAGTTTTTATTTCTTTTCCATGCATTTTAATACCTACTCCGAACTTTTCTTTTGTTTCCTTTATTGCTTGCTCAATATACAGATTGAATAACATCGGGGACAGGCTACAACCCTGTCTTACTCCCTTCCCAACCACTGCTTCCCTTTCATGTCCCTCGACTCTTATAACTGCCATCTGGTTTCTGTACAAATTGTAAATAGCCTTTCGCTCCCTGTATTTTACCCCTGCCACCTTCAGAATTTGAAGGAGAGTATTTCAATCAACATTGTCAAAAGCTTTCTCTAAGTCTACAAATGCTAGAAACATAGGTTAAACAATAATAAACATTAATAAAACCGACAAACTGCAAGGACGGATTTCTGACTAGAAATGGAAGAGAAAAGGTCGTGTGAACATGTGTCTGGAAATGGACGATGTGAGTGCAACGATAACGAAAAATGGTTCAAATGGCCCTAAGCACTATTAACATCTGAGATCATCAGTCCCCTAGACTTAGAACTCCTTAAACCTAACTAACCTAAGGACATCACACACATCCATGCCCGAGGCAGAATTCGAACCTGCGACCGTAGCAGCCGCGCGGCTCCTAACTGAAGCGCCTAGAAACGCTCGACCACAGCGACCGGCTGCAACGATAACAAATCGTCCCGGAACGTAGTACAGAACTGCATCGTATCCACGTCGTAACAGATGCTCAAAGTGGCCTTCTGGAATACAATGCACTCATTTACACGGCACTTCACGGATTGCCACACTCTTTCACACGATTCGGTTCAAAATGTTCAAATATGGGTGAAATCTTATGGGACTTAACTGCCAAGGTCATCAGTCCCTAACCTTACACACTACTTAACCTAAATTATCCTAAGGACAAAAACACACACCCATGCCCGAGGGAGGACTCGAACCTCCGCCGGGACCAGCCGCGTAGTACTTGACTGCAGCGCCTGAGACAGCTCGGCTAATCCCGCGCGGCCACGGTTCGGCCTCTCCATGAAAAGCGCAACAGGTGTCGTGAACGTGCTGTTGAAGGGTCCTCACAACAGGTATTGTTACAGCATATACAACGCTTTTCAGATTCCCCCAGAGGTAAAAATCCAGGAGGTTTAAGTCCGATGATCGAGCAGGCCAAGTTACACGATCTCCGCATCCTATCTAGCTTCCGGAGAAGATGTAGGTGAGGTGTCGGCGAACTGTAAAGCAGCAAGTGTTTCGTCATGCAGAAACCACAAAACCCATCTTACTACCAAAGGCACATTCTAAGGCAGCCCAGGCAAAGTAATCTGCAGGAAGTCCAGGTATGTTCTTCTCCTGAGGCGTTAGGAACAATAATTTGTCTATGTATGTGATCGCCAAAAATCCTCTCCCACGCACTGATGCTGAACCAATGCTCATGTGACGCCTCAACCAATCTTTGAGGATTGTTTGAGCCCACAGATGACGATTATTCAGACTGATGATGCCAGTTCTGGTAAAGGTTGCTTCGTCGGTGAAGCGGACCGATGAGATAAATTCCATAATTGTGGGATGCTGGTGCTAAGACCATCGACAAAATCCTTCCCGTAGAGATAAACCCACTGCTGGTGATCTTTGCTCTCGTTGCAGATGAAATGGAGAGTAACGGTTGTCATGTAAGCGATACATAATCGTACTCTGAACGACCAAAAAAGTCTTCGTATCTGTGAGTGTACTTGTTTTGGTACATTCGTGCTGCCTGTAGACCGTTTCCATCAGCTTGGCCGTACACAAACACCATCTCGGCTTTTTCCTGGCGTGAATAACGGATCTTCCTGCTGCTTACAGTTCGCTGCATCAATCACACAGCCTGCAAACACACAAGGAACACACGGGACGTGTGATACTTTCATTCCACAGCGCATTTACCGTGGCAACGTTGCATTTCCCGGCAGATGTTCACAAGACCCATTTTCCTTCTTTGCCAGCAGAAGCCGGCCGATGTGGCCGAGCGGTTCTAGGCGCTTCAGTCTGGAACCGCGAGACCGCAGGTTCGAATCGTGCCTCGGGTATGGATGTGTGTGATGTCCTTAGGTTAGTTAGGTTTAAGTAGTTCTAAGTTCTAGGGGACTGATGGCCTCAGATGTTAAGTCCCATAGTGCTCAGAGCCATTTGAATCATCCAGTCAGAAATCCGTCCTTGCAGTTTGTTTGTTTTATTAATTTTCACTTTGTATAGTAGCTTGTGGAGTACATACTGTGTATCTACACAGGTGTAGATATTTTGAAGACGTTCCACCCTGAACAATGTCGTCGAACAAAGAAGGAGTATCTTTGATAGTGTATCGGCACTGTTGAAGAGTGTCACAACTTTCACAACAACAACAAACACTCTTTCATAGCATTTCGCATTGGCGTGCGGACAATAGGCACGTATGTAAACGGAGAATTTCTGGCATGCGGGGACGACAAAGGCAACAGCACCAACCCGCAGCGATGTGTATCAATGATACAATACCATCATTTTCCCTCTGCCGAAACAAAGGAACCATACAAAACTTTAAGCGAGTATCTGCCGCCTCTCTCGAAGAACGGAGAGAAATATTTTGAGAGGATTGCCTCCGGATTGGGGGCGCCATAAATCACATGACATCGGCCATATTTGCGTCACCTGGCGAATGCCGCACAACGGAAAGCAATTTCGGCAATGGGCCCTTTTTTCCTCATTCCTACGGTGGCTGGCTACATGTGAACCACAATTATCTTTCAGCGCTGGCGAATAGAAATTCGTCCACCCGGCCACCCTCGCAATGCAATTTGCGTGGCTGCCTAGCTTATCAGTCGGAAATAATGCCTACTAAATTGCGATCAATAAATCACACCGAACAGATGCAACTGTCATTAATCAGACTCGTGTTCTATGACAAAAGAAATGAAAGGCAAAAAACAAGAGGGGGAGGGGGAGAAAGAGAGAGAGAGAGAGTGTGTGTGTAGTGGCAGCTGAAGTTTTTGACAGCTACCAAATGACATGCCACATATTTGCATGTCATTTAGAGAGATGCGAATTCATTGGTCACTTGCTCATTCATGTGGAATACGATTGCCCTGGCTGCACGTCGTTGCTGCTCACCACTCGATGTCAGCCGCAGTTGATCCGGTAAGGGAAACAGAATCTATCCAATAGTGTGAAGTACAGACTAAATTACACTGCACGACTCACGTAAAAAGTTGTCTGTAAAATATATTGTAGAGAGTATTCTTAACATAAAATTAACTATAATTATAACAAAAACAATCACCAGAAAGAATGGATTTCGGTCACGCAAAGGAATAAGCTGAGCACAGAAAAGAATGGAGGGGAGACCAGAGCACGTTGTTACAATTGAAGATCATTAATTTTTGAAGAGGCGCTGTTTACCGTTTCCATTTCTATCATTAATTTATCTATTAGTATGTATTCTTAGATATATTTTATGACAAATTTGGGGCCTCGTAAGTATTTGGTTTTTCAGATAAAAACTTTGTTCCAGTAAATTTTAATGATAACGTGCCCCTACACCAAGATATTTGTCACAGATGTTAGTGTTAATACTCGCGGATTATTTAGGTCTGTTTAAAGAAAGCATATATTAGAAAGTTGTATGGAGAATCTAAATGTCAGATAATGATATTGATAAAGCACTATTTTACATCAACTTATACACCAAAATAGTAATTAAAGTAATTATTTAAGAAAATTTCATATATTAACCTAGTCACTTTCGAGTGCAGTCTCACAATATTCAGATAGATAAAAGTTATGTGGCCTTGTAGTAAATAATTCTTCAGCTCACTTCTTACATTCTCTACCAAAACACAGGATACATTTTTCCTTAGGTTTGCTGTCAGCAGCAATTCTGCCTGACCTCTGACCTGAAAAAAATGGTTTAAATGGCTCTGAGCACTATGCGACTTAACTTCTAAGGTCATCAGTCGCCTAGAACTTAGAACGAATTAAACCTAAGTAACCTAAGGACATCACACACATCCATGCCCGAGGCAGGATTCGAACCTGCATCCGAAGTCGTCTCGCGGTTCCAAACTGTAGCGCCTAGAACCGCAAGGCCACTCCGGCCGGCCTCTGACCTGAAGTAGCGTCCCTTCAGTCCTTGTTCAAAGTTTCGTGAGAATGAAAATTATGCCTTCCGACAACTGCTGACAAATTAATGAAAAAAGATTCCACATTTGTTTGGTTGAAGTATATGTGCATGCTAAATGACACTTGAGGACTGTGCTGGGTGATGATAGTGGTGGTGATTGGTGTGGTCAGATGATAAACAGTGTAGCGAATATTCAATTATAATATAATTTAATGTCCATTTGCTCTTCTGTAAACACATGTGGACTCCCTGGATAAGAGTGTTCACTGAAACACGTTCAATGGCAAAATAGAACTTAATGCCAGACCGGGATTCGAAACCAGAACCTTCGAGTGTCACTAACCTTCGCTCTACCGACTGAGCTAGCCACTTATGACTCACGAACTACACACAGTTTAACTTCCGCCAATGCCTAATCAGCTACTCTCCAAACTTCACAGAAATTCTCCTGCGCAACTCACCGTATCATCAATCCTGGTAGGGCGGGTCGTGAATCGTGCTTGAATAACTTAGTCGTTAGAGCACTTGTCCGCGAAAGCAGAGATTCCTGTTTCGAGACCCGGGCTGGTACACAGTTTACCTTTGTATCCCTTTCGAAATGTGGTGCTACAGAAGAGTGCTGAAGATTAGATGGGTAGATCACATAACTAATGAGGAGGTATTGAATAGAACTGGGGAGAACAGGAGTTTGTGGCACAACTTGACAAGAAGAAGGGACCGGTTGGTAGGACATATTCTGAGGCATCAAGGGATTACAACTTTAGTACTGTAGGGCAGCGTGAAGGGTAAAAAACATAGATGGAGACCAAGAGATGAATACATAAACAGATTCAGAATAATGTAGTTTGCAGTAGGTACTGGGAGACGAAGAAGCTTGCGCAGGATAGGGAATCATGGAGAGCTGCATGAAACCAGTCTCTGGACTGAAGAACACAACAACAACAAGATGGGACCTGAAGATGGCCTATTGGATTGCCGAAACTGGTAGCGACAAATAAACGTTGACTCCAACGGGATATGAATTCCTTGAAGTTCCGGAACAGATGGAAATCATTGATAGTGAGGTCCAGGATGTGTGATAGATGATCACACACCTCCCAGCCGAACGTCTGCAGTGTGTCCGTCCAGCAGTGTGTCACTTTGTGGCTGAGTGTTATCGTGTGCCGGCCGCGGTGCCGAGTGGTTCTAAGCACTTCAGTCCGGTACTGCGTGACTGCTACGGTCGCAGGTTCGAATCCTGCCTCGGGCGTGGATGTGTGTGATGTCTTTAGGTTAGTTAGTTTTAAGTAGTTCTGAGTCTAGGGGACTGATGACCTCAGATGTTAAGTCCCATAGTGCTAAAAGCCATTTGAACCATTTTGAAGTGTTATCGTGTAGAAAGGCAAACCTAATACTAAGCATCCCTTTGACGAATGTTCTACACGGATGCGCCAAAGAAACTGGTATTGTCGTGCGTATTCAAATACAGAGAGATGTGAAAAGGCAGAATACGGCGCTGCGGTCGGAAACGCCTATATAAGACAGATGTCTGGCGCAGCTGTCAGATCGGTTACTGCTGCTACAATGGCAGGTTATCAACACTTACGTGAGTTTGAAGCTGATGTTACAGTCGGTGCACGAACCATGGGACACAACATCTCTGAGGTAGCGATGAAGTGGGGATTTTCGCGGACGACCATTTCACGAGTCTACAGTGAATATCAGGAATCAGCTAAAATAACAAATCTCCGACATCGCTGCGGCCGGAAAAAGATGCTGCAAAAACCAGACCACCGACGAATGACGAGAATCGTTCAACACGACAGAAGTGCAAGACTTCCGCAAACTGGTGCAGATTTCAATGATGCGCCATTAACAAGTGTCAGCGTGCGAATCATTCAACGAACCATCATCCATATAGGCTTTCGGAGCCGAAGGCCCACTCGTGTACCCTTGATGATTGCACGACACAAAGCTTTAAGCCTATCCTGAGCCCGTGAACACCGACACTGGACTATTGATGATTGAAAACATGTTGCCTGGTCAGACGAGTCTCGTTTCCAATTGTATCGAGCGGACGGACGTGTACGTGTATGGAGACAACTTCATGAATTCATGAAGCTGCGTGTCAGCAGGAGACTGTTCAAGCTGGTGGAGACTCTGTAATGGTGTAGGAGAGTGCAGTTTGAGTGATAAGGGCCCCCTGAAACGTCTAGATACTACTCTGATGGGTGACACGAAAGCATCCTGTCTGATCACCTGCATACATTATGTCCATTGCGCATTCCGACGGACTTTGGTAGTTTCAGCAGGACAATGCGACACCCCACACTTCCAGAATTCCTACTGAGTGGTTCCAGGGACGCTCTTCTGGGTTTAAACACTTCCGCTGGCTTCCAAACTACTCAGACATGAACATTATTGAGCATATCTGGCATGCCTTGAACGTGCTGTTCAGAAGAGCTCTCCACCCCATACTCTTACTGATTTATGGACAGCCCTGTAGGATTCATGGGGTTAGTTTCCTGCAGCACTACTTCAGACATTAGTCGAGCCCATGCCACGTCTTCTGCGTACTCGCGGGCGCCCTACATAATATTAGGCAGATGCAGCAGTTTCTTTGGCTCTTCAGTTTCCGCATTGTTTCGCAGTAACGCTCAGAATGCACTGTCTCATCTCTGATCAGTAATCTGCCGAGAAAAAAAAAACCCACCTTTGTCCCAGATGACGGACACAGCACTTTCCGCGTCGACACAATCTGCTTGAATGTCGCGTGGCATGGAGAGATACTGTGACGCCAATGTACTAAATGCTGATTGCTTTCCTGGGTAATGTGTGAAACCCACATCTCATCACTTGTGATCATTCGGTCCAGAAATTCGTAGCCGTCATTATGATACGACTGCATCGTGTTCTGGAGTCTGTTGCTTCGCCATCCATTCCTAAATATAATGTGCTCCATGACAGCAAGGTGTGGCACACCTGTGGGTAATGATTATCGAATTCTGTGATTGCGAAATGATGATTCTCCACAGTGTGTTCCAGCACAAGCTCCACAGACACAGGTTCTTCGCCAAGGTCTCTAAATCCCAACGGATATCTACCGGACCCCATGTCATCCTCTTCCACGTAGCGACGTGTCTGTGTGGCAGGGGAGAGGCCGGTAGTTTTTTCGAATTTCCAGACCTTAGAGCCGCTATTTCTCAGGCAAGTAGCTCCTCAGTTGGCATCAAGAGGGTGTGCGCACCCCGTGCCAATCCTTCCACGAAAGAAAAATCCTTCACAGTACTGGCAGTCGAACCCATGTCGTCCGGATGGCAGCCATCTACGGTGTACAACATCCCTGTTATGACGGATGGCCTCTAGCTGCGCTCTTTGTCGTGAACATTTTGGCGACCTGCCGAAAAGTATCTGAATCAACGACGTAAGATCTACTCGCTCATTACGTTAGGCCCAACTTATCTGGCACAGCTGACGGAGGATCTCAATCGGCGCACTATTCACGTACACCAGTCGCTTCTAAAACACAGGCAACCCTCGTAGCTGCGAACGTACCACTCTCCCAGTTTCTCGGAACGGTTATGGTAATCGTATGGAAATGGTATGTGACGTTGCATTCACAAAGGTACTGACGCTGGTACCCTCTTCTCTGTTTGTGTGTGTGCCGTGAAATGGGAGGTTTGAAAGTCATGCAGTCTTGAAAATTATTTTATAATCAAACATCACATTTCCCGACAAAGGTTCTTTACCAAAACTTTATCTACAAAGTCGCCTCTAAACCCCAAAAATCCTGAAATAAAAATTGTGAAACAGCCTGTATATATCCACCACAACGGGATATAACTGAACTCTGTACTGTTCCTTGTGGCATTGTAAAGGGCATATGAAGAGAGTTTCATCTGCGCAGCAAGTGTGAAACTCGATCCAATAGTGACAAGATAACAGATGCACCAAATAGTGACAAGATAACAGCTGCGCAAACCGCCATCCTGTTCCCCCGTTGCCCTACAATATACCAAATGTATTGCAGAGAAGTAACTCAATATTCCATAAAATTTTCCAAATTATTCAGTAGTATCACGTTACAGCAAACAGCATGAAACTATAACGGAAAGAAAGTTAGTTGCATGCAAAACTGATTCACGTAACTAACGATCCGTCGCAAAGCTAAACACATTCTAGAATATAGCAACTCAGATCTATTGTACATGACAGGTAATTAAATTTGGAACAAGAAATTGAGTATCCGGAATGGAGAGTGTATAGAAACTGCAGCGCAGAAGAAAAACCATTAATAGTTAGGGAACTTGACGAGAAAAAAGTTGATAATCAGTGAGTTGAAGGGAAGTGACAGGCTTAAAGAAGCAACAACGTGGTGTTACGATATGAAAATTTGTAAGTAAAACAACAAGGTGGAGCACTGAAAAATCTCTCTCCAATGCACCGTTAAATAAGCAGCAAAAAGCACATAACTAACCCCAAACAAAAAAGATAGCGTTTCAGATTGCTGCAAATGGTCAACAACAAAGTCTATGTGGTGATCGCTATGTCATTTCTGATGGACAGTGTCGGCGAAATTACTGCAGAATAATATACAAGAAGATAATGAATGAATAAAACAACAGCCTTTCTCGTCTTAGATTGTTACCAAGGGCAAATTTTCAAAATAACATGTTAACGTTGCCAAATATATCGTGCTGTTAGTAAGAGCTTTCAAGTATCACTGAAAATATCTATAGTTGTGGGTGTTATCCGATATAACACCACATGGGATCATGTTAACGGGATACTACAGAACCTAACCGTTCCGATCGCATACAATGTACATAAATAGACTCAGTCTTAAGAAACGCACTATTATATGCATTATATTCAGAAACAAATATTGTAATATCTAAATTAACAGAAACTTGGGGGGCGCTCAAGAACAGTTCATAAAATATTGATCGAAGATAATTATACGGTCGGACTTTCGAGCGCTACAACAAGTGCTGAAATACTATACATAGAATACTATAATTACCCCCGCCGAGTAAGATAATCCAGCATATAGGGTACTTGCAGGAGACTATCAAACAAGTTATTTTCATATGACTAAAAGGCACATTCATGGGAGTGTAATGGCTGACTATTAAGCGAAAGAAGCTGTTACTATGGGCTATTACTAGCAGCACGATAAACTCCCGTACTCAGATGATTTAATAACCCGTTTTAAGCAAGCGGAAGAAATGAATACCACTGAGATGATGAAGACCTGACGTTACCAGTGGACACTGCTGTATTTGAGTACATCCAAATATGCGACGTGTATTCAAAACGTAACGGAAACTTTTCTTGTAAAGCATTTTGTCAATGTTATCAATGTCATTCCCTGTAAATAGTCCCCATTAAATATTATACACGTAATAGCTATTTCTGAAATACTAACGTAAGAAGATCATCGGGATAGCTTTTAGCTCTCCCAGAGATGAGTTTTTTATCTCGTGTATGCTAGTAAAACGGTGGCCCTTTACTGGCTCTGACCACTATGGGACTTAACAGCTATGGTCATCAGTCCCCTAGAACTTAGAACTACTTAAACCTAACTAACCTAAGGACAGCACACAACACCCAGCCATCACGAGACAGAGAAAATCCCTGACCCCGCCGAGAATCGAACCCGGGAACCCGGACGTGGGAAGCGAGAACGCTACCGCACGACCACGAGATGCGGGCGGCCCTTTACTGTTTTCTTTATATTTGGGAACAGAAAAATGTCCATCTTGCGAATTGAAGGCTGCAGTATCATTGGCCAAAAAGTCATGAACAAGCAACAAAGCGTGATCAGGTGCATTATCGTAGTGCAAGACGCGTGAATTATTTCTCTACAAATGCGGGCAGACTTCTTTTTTTTCCCCCAGATTGTTTCAGGCAAACAGCGCTGAACTTGCAAGCAGTAGATAATCCTCAGTGATCACTCCACACTGTGGCAGGTACTTGCCCTGCACTATGCCATTAAGACGGAACAGCACATTGAATATAACCTTCACATCTGACCACACTTCTCGAGCTGTTTTCCGTCGCGACGATCCAGAATGCTACCTCTGGGACGACTGAGCCTTAGTTTCGACGTCATCCCGCAGACTTATGTTTCGTCGCTTGTTATGACACGTTCCGCAACTTGAGTATCTTTGCTGACTTCGTCTAGTGATTCCTGACAAGGGGAACTCCGCATCGCACTCTCACCCCTCATCCCTCAGAATTAGTGGTAAGAGAGCCCAGGGCCCAGATAACCTGAAAACAGGAAGAGACTGTACTAAACTATGACGAAAAAGCAAAACAGAAACAGTGGACGGTCCAAGCACAAGAACAACAACATAGAGCAGTCTGTAAAAGCCATGAGGTAGAGGTTAAGTGGTCATGGTATTGATCTGCAAAGCGGAAGAGCCGTGTTTAGCGCTCTCTCATGCCTTCTTTTTCGCTATATTCAAAAAATTTGTGTCTGTGTCATGGTGTAACGTCCGTTTGGAACAGCGTGGTGTAAGGAAGGAACCTTTTAATGAAAGTTGATTTTGCACGGCCGGCCGTGGTGGCCAAGCGGTTAAAGGCGCTACAGTCTGGAACCGCGCGGCCGCTACGGTCGCAGGTGCGAATCCTGCCTCGGGCGTGGATGTATGTGATGTCCTTAGGTTAGTTAGGTTTAAGTAGTTCTAAGTTCTAGGGGACTGATGACCTTAGCAGTTAAGTCCCATAGTGCTCAGAGCCATTTGAACCATTTTTTGATTTTGCACGACTACTCTATTAGCAGTCGAATGGAAGTGGATTTCGAATGGGAATCGCAAACGTCTGATGACAAGGCGACACGTCATCCGAATCCTCCACCGGAAAACACGCCTGCTGTGTCATACACGGCTTAGTGACAGTTCGTGTGTCGTATGATAGGAATCTCTTATCGACGCATCTAATTTGTGAGTGAGATATGCCTCCTTGCCCGATCTACGTGTTCATATGAATGTGCATGTGATCACCCCCAAGGAAATGATGAAAACATAATAGTTTGTCACATAAGCTGCAACAAATGAACGCAACAGTTTCACAATCACACAGTTTTCTGTGCTCTGCCAAAACATATGCTGTTAACGTTTTTGAAGTTGCGTCCCGTTTTGGAAGTTTTGACTCTTGAATTCCTTTCATGTCAAATATCTGACACCCATTTATTTGTCGTTTTAATTTCTGTGAGACCTCTATGTTATATCTCGCCTGCTCTCACTATCCATCGCATTTACTTGCGACGGTAATGTATTCTCACCACATAACTTATTTTCTATAACCAGTGTACATTATGACAATTGCCAAGATTACAGATAGAGGACAAAAATTTCAATGAGCGAACGGACAGTTCATCACGTTGTGACAAAAAATCCGTGGCTACGGGTGTTTTGAACACGGCTTACCCACTTTTAAGTCCTAGCTCTTTCACTTCCCTCGATGTTGCACTTTTCATCTTGGAGTTTTAAGTCCTAGCTCTTTCACTTCCCTCGATGTTGCACTTTTCATCTTGGAGCGTTCACTGTTTCTATTTTGCTTTTTTTATGTAGTTCAGTACATCTTCATCCTGTTTTCATTCCTAATCTGCGTTCAGTTTTGATGGGCTATCCACTGCGCCATCTTACTAATAAGTCTGAGGGAGGTGTCATGGCGAGTTTCCTGTGTGAACAATTGGGACACATCGCTGTTTTTGCTCGCCATTTTTGGAAGGAATTTTGCTAACACATGTTTCATACCTGTAACACCTGAAAACATTTCACGCCTAGAGCTATTTGATGAGCAACATTGTCACTGACCTCTATGATAGTGATTCGGTGGTCACTTCTTTCGCTTTTTCGACGATTTTATCGGTTGATGATGTGCTGTTGCGTCTAGAGTGCCTCTCATCTTAAACGTCTTCATGGCCATCTCTCAAACGCTCATATCACTCGCAAAACTCTTGTTTTGCCCATCGTTGACCCACCAAAAGTGATGTAACAAATTTCTAAAATACTGTGGTGCGTTTTATTCCATTTAGAAGCAAAATTTAATACAAATTCTATGATGCAAATTTATATACAATAAATAGTAGTCAATAGTAACAAAATGCATGCGACCTTTTTGAAAACCGAGGTATCCCGGTCTGGCGACTTTGAAAGTCGCCGGTGAGTGTGGAAATGGACCTCAGCGTCTAGACAGAGTAGTTATAGCTGTCGAAGTCAGCTTCGCCTTACTTAGCGCCGCACACCATTCCAGGAGCAAATCAGTCTTCACGAACGCCCGGTAAGTTCCAATGCAGCGTGACAAAGCACGATGCTATATCCGCTTCGCTCGTTGTAATGCACTGTTCGTTCTTGGTCTCCACTTTCATTAGGTCTGAGGTTTTCCCTCTCTTCGAATTATTGGTTTGTCTTTGTTTATCTGTAGTGACGTCTCTGCTTGCCCGTTTCCCGTTCGCATTCGATGAACCGCTGTTGACGGCCCCAGCCCAAAAAATTACAACCCAAGAAATTACGAAACTTCACTTTCTGACCGCACCTCGTACCTGCATTCCACAGGTGCGAACGAATCCTACCACGAATATTTTGGGTAACAGTGGCTTGCCTAGAATTCATTCGTGGACACATTAAATGCTAACTACATCGAATCTGGGTAGCGGACTCGCCACATTGTGAGTACGTAGAGCCAGTGGATAGCACCTGTACTACAATCTCCTGGCACAAACAGAAACTAGCGATGGACATTCTGCTTCTTTAGTTGCTGAATAGAGCTACCGTCAACATCTCTGACACGAGATGGGGAACGTGTCCCTACAAACTAAGGGTCGTTATTATACGATTTTGCAATCACAAAACTGCGCTCAACTGCGTGGTTATCAGCGCCCGTACAATTACCCAATCTTTGCTCAGTCCAATTTCGCCACTTTCCTGGATGATGATGAAATGATGAGGACAACACAAACACCCAGTCATCTCGAGGCAGGTGAAAACCCTGACCCCGCCGGGAATCGAACCCGGGACCCCGTGCTCGGGAAGCGAGAACTCTACCGCGAGACCACGAGCGGCGGACACAATCACAAATACCTACAATGCCGTACTTTACGAGAACACATTTGGCCGATCATCAGTTTGGTTCAATCAAGCCACTTTTCCTCTACACCTTCATCGTATTAATGTTTACTGTTCTCCTGCATATGAATGTGGTTCTGAACTGGCCCCTGATGTGAACCGTAACATCCTTTCCTGTCCCAAATTGGGTTGGGTAAGATTGGAATTTTTGAAGACGTTGATGATAATTGGTTACCTACTCCATCTGCTGCTAGTCTTTTGTTCATTAAAGACATTAGCCTTTACAGTGTGGTAGCTAATTTCCTTACGACTATAGGGAAAAAACCTAGAGGTTTCAATTGCTTGATCATTTTCTTTTTTATGTTATGCTCATGCATCGGCAGAAATTCTCCCCTGGTGGGTGACTGGTCAGGGTAAGGCTCTGCATATTTTTAAGATGATACAGATACGGGAGTTGTTCCTTGAAGTATCTTCCATGCTGAACTTAGAGATGTTACCAGATGCCAGGGGCACTTGTCTTGAACTGATACCTAGCTCTTGTTCGGCAGCCCGTAGAACGTGCTCTTCCTGGTCTGCAAACGCCGTCTAATACAGCCGCGCAACCTCGTGTCTACTAGGATTCGCGCTGCCTTACATAAAAATCTGCAGTGGTATGGTGCGGCTTTTCTTGCAGGATTTCCTGTTTCCTGTTTCCTTTTTCCCTTTGGCTAAACATACATTGCAAATCCTTTGCATTCTTGTTTCACCTAGCGGAGATGGATATTTCACCAAGAAATTTTTTCACTTAGACAGCCTACTCAGTTGTTGTTCCCCAGAGGAATTCAGTCTGGGGGTGTCTTCAAACAATGACAAATACTCAATAGAGGACCTTTATCCAATTATATGACGTATTTTCTAATTTTTTTTAATTTTAGAGTAGAGAATGCCTGCATTCACCAGGCACATAAATTGAAAAGTCCCCTTAGAAAATTAATGACTGTGCTGATAAACCCCTACGTTATTTGATTTTCAAACAGCTGAGCAAAACTGAAAGTACTCAGACATTACTCTCCTTACTTATTTTGATCAACAGTAAACTGACACACAATATTTTTAGCGCAACTAAATCTGACTTTCAAAAATCCCTACGAAAGAATGGCCTTGACTAACAATAACATATACCTTTCATGAATCACTTACCTCACAAAAATCTTCGTTACTCAAACTACTGCAATACAGCGAGCGCCAATACTGCCAGCTAAATAAAAGATTCTAACTACTGAAGGCACTAACAACT
The DNA here is from genome assembly GCF_023864275.1 of Schistocerca cancellata. Lineage (NCBI taxonomy): Eukaryota > Metazoa > Arthropoda > Insecta > Orthoptera > Acrididae > Schistocerca > Schistocerca cancellata. The sequence continues at coordinate 182,965,392 of NC_064627.1, read as the reverse complement.
GAGAGGCATAATTAGCAAATGCAAGATTTTGATAGAGAACCAACAATATATTTACCTTAAAAATGTTCAAAAGTCATCACATATCTCAGTTCATGATATCCAGTATTACAAAGTTCGTTTTTCTGACGGACACATATCCAGATCGTCCGCTCTCAAAATTCTGCCATGTCTCTCCCCACATGCACCACTGCTGGCGGCTCACCTCCAACTGCGCAACGCTACGCGCTGTTCACATCCAACTACCCAACACTACAATAGCGAATTCCAACAATGCAAACCTGCCATAGACTGCACACAGCACAGTCAGTGTGATTTTCATATAGAACGCTACATGGCGTTACCAACATAAAAACCTAAACAGCCTACTTACAAAATAAACAACGAAATGCAAATTTCATCCCCCATTTTCCTGTTCCATGCTCAAAAGCCCCGCACATCTTCTGATCCGAAAGATCAATCCTGACCTGTTTTACAAACGATATTTTCCTGGCAACGCAATGAACGATCGAACCAGTCAGTAAACGGTGATTTCGTATTTAATTTCTCGTTAAATGACAGGTTCGGCAGTATGCCGACATTATCATGTTCCGCCAATTCATGGTATTGGCAGTTAAAGTTTTAGTTACTAAACATCGTATAAATCTGCATACAATGCGTAACAAAGGAATCGACACACTTAACACAATTGTGTAAGCTGTAATACCTTAAATTCGCTTTTATATTTTCTACGTGAGTTATACGTAGTGTCCGCTCTTCACTCAAAAGCGTTGAGTTTTTCCTAGATAATATGCTTTGTACGGCGAGAACCAGTCGGATTTTTAAGCATATTTGTTATTCACTTCCTCATTTCAAATAAATTTCTTATTATTCGTGTTTCCCATTTTTACATACGATCGATGCTCCCTATTTTTCCAGTGTGTATCAGTATTTTTTTTTGTCTTTACGTCTTTCACAACGCAGTAGCAGTAAGATTTCAACTCGTGAACAAGCGACTTGGAAGGCAGTAGTCACTTGAATCATGAATTATGCAAGACAACGGGAATGACTGATTTGACAGACGTGCTGCCAGTATAGTGACGAAGCCAACACGAATGTGTAACACTGACGTGCAGTGAACGCAGAGGAGCACCTTTGGGATAAAAAGAAGGCAATGTTCTCATTAAAATCTGTTGGGTGAATCGAAGAATATAGTATTTGGGGTTAATATCGTGTTGCTTCTGCTGTCTGTACTATATATGGCGATTGGGTAAAAATGTGGGAACACCAAACACGCAACACATTACGTAACGCCATATAGGAAATCTGTTAGCATTCAAAAAAGCTTCCAATCGGCTCGGGATGGATAAAAACAGGTAGTGTATGGCTTTCAAGAAAATCTTATACCATTCTTCCTGCAAAATTGTGGCAAGGTCAGGTAACAGTGACAAAGGTGTGTCATCTGAGGTCTACTCTGCGTACGGAAATCTTGAAAATTTCTCGGCTATTCAGCAGGGCGGCATCGTCCAACAGGCTCGATATTTCGGCAAGCCAAGTTCTTACCACCTTCAGGCGTTCCTGGAGTCTGATTGATCTCTAATGGATGCAGCCTTTATATAATCCTTACCCGTGCGCCAAGACAGAAATCAACCTGACTCTAGAAACGCCTGAAGGTGGAATGAAGTCGGTTTGCCGAAATATCGCGTCTGTTGGACCACGCCACCAGGTTCAATACACGAGAAATTTTCAATAATGATAAAAGTGCACAGCTTTCACGCACCATTCTCCCAAAAGTAGACCACAAAGGACTGATAATATTGAAATCTAGTGACTGTGGTGGCCAGGAAGATACAACTGATTCTCGTGCTCACAGAACAATTCCTTGGTAGTACGAGATGTGTAAACATGGGCCTATCCTCTTGGAACACAGCATCACCATTGGGGAACAAACATATCATGGGACGTACCTGATCAACCAAAATGATCACATAATCCTTAGCAGTAATGCAACCTTGCAGACTTGCCGTGGTGCCCACTGAATACCACAATACGTCTGTCCATATTATCACCGAACCCACGCCATGTTTGCCTCTTCGGACGTAAACTTGGCCGGAAGTTGGAAACACAGTGAAAGAAGAGTCATCCCTTCAAATTATCTCCCATTGCTCCACAGTCCAGGTTTATGGTCTCGGCCGCGACTGCTACAGTCGCAGGTTCGAATCCTGCCTCGGGCATGGATGTGTGTGATGGTTCAAATGGCTCTGAGCACTATGGGACTTAACATCTATGGTCATCAGTCCCCTAGAACTTAGAACTACTTAAACCTAACTAACCTAAGGACATCACACAAGACCCAGTCATCACGAGGCAGAGAAAATCCCTGACCTCGCCGGGAATCGAACCCGGGAACCCGGGCGTGGGAAGCGAGAACGCTAGATGTGTGTGATGTTCTTAGGTTAGTTAGGTTTAAGTAGTTCTAAGTTCTAGGGGACTGATGACCACAGATGTTAAGTCCCATAGTGCTCAGAGCCATTTTATGGCCTCGGCACAACATCCTCCTCTAAGGCACACTTGCATCACTGCTGTGTGGTTGTGAAAATCAAGCTCGTCCTACAATTTCCAGCCTGTGGAGCTCCCTTCGGGTTGTTTTGGTGTTGACAGAATTCGCGAGTGCGACAACAAGATCTGCGATGAATTTTGCAGCTGTCGTTCTCTCATTTATCGTCACAATCCTATTCAATGACCATCCCTCACAACCATTCAACACACACATTCGTTCCATTGTGAATCATCCTATCATGTTTCTCCGCTTTTCGTGTATGCGATATAAATCTTCGATACAGTGCCTCCTGAAGCACCAAAAACTTTTCCCTTGGTTACGGAAGCGCTTAACTTACGAGTTCCAACATTTTTCCCATCTGTAATTCACTTGGCGCCTACATAATGCACTCACAACTGCACAGAATACTGTTTTGACGATAACTAACACTTGCAATATGCAAAGGATACTCCACAGTTGCCGTTCGCGGTCAAAGAAGACAGCTCAAGCTACAGGCTTGACTAGCATCTATATTTATTTTCAAGAGGGCATTTCTCGCAATGTTTCCCTATGTTCATGCAGCACCTGTGAGTAGCTTGGGGATCGTGAGAAGAAGGTAAGGCACACTAGGACTAGAAACATGTACTGAGTGAACCTAGTTTCAGTGACAAAATTATAAAACTTGTTCATGAATACATTCTGAGCGGTATGGTATACGAGATCTGTGACCACAGGTGGCCGATCACAGAGTAAGAATGTGGTTATTGTTCATTCGGTTTGTTACTCCCATTACTTCTGTAAATATCCCTTTACATTAGTGAAAAAGTCTGCAGTATACTATCACTTAACGTACAACAAAGCCGCGCCGTCTCGAGCGCCCTGCCACGTTTCGCGCGGCTCCCCTCGTCGGAGGTTCGAGTCCTCCCTCGAGCATCAGTGTGTGTGTTGTCCTTAGCATAAGTTAGGCTAAGTTAGATTAGGTAGTGCGTAGGCCTAGGGACCGATGACCTCAGCGGTTTGGTCCCATAGGAACTTACCACCACCACAACCACTACCACCACCACCGTACAACACAAAACACCGACGAAATGCAAAAATGTGATGATGTGTTGGCAGTCCCTGCTGAAAGAGTTCAGCATACGTCGTTGTGCCGCTCTTCCGCTGTATTATATTCAGTTACCCCGTAGACAAGATGCACATTGGCCAGCTTTTCATCAGTCATCCTATGCACTGTATCACTGGCCTGCCGGGGTGGCCGAGCGGTTCTAGGCGCTACAGTCTCGAACCGCGCGGCCGCTACGGTCGCAGATTCGAATCCTGCTTCGGGCATGGATGTGTGTGATGTCCTTAGGTTAGTTAGGTTTAAGTAGTTCTAAGTTCTAGGGGACTGATGACCTCAGAAGTTAAGTCCCATAGTGCTCAGAGCCATTTGAACCATTGTATCACTGTTAACGTACAGCAAACGCTGGCGGAACAACAAAACACGAGACAGAACCGAGCAGTAGTGGATGTAAGGTTGATGGCGATGAGTATTGTGGGCTTGCCGGTGTCAACAGTAAGTGCCATGAGTGATTGGAACAAGTTTGTTTCCAAAGAAGAACACAGGACGTACGATGAGCGTTCGCACTGCTGTGCAGATGTTTTCATTGCAATACAACTACAAAGATAAATGGTGTAATAAATTGAACGAAAAGCAATTACTCATTTAGGAGATACTGGAGACCGCGCATCCCTTATACCAAAACACTCAGAAAACAATTCTGAACAACCTTTGAAATTTCCTCCACTGAGTCCGGATTCGCCCTGTATGCAAACACTGTTTCGTCGCTCAATACACGAATAGAACATCTGTTGTAAATAGTCTCCACCATCTACTGGCGGAATATGTTTGATGCAAAATATAGTTGTATATGTCCATTTACACACAAAGAAAAGTGTTGACGGTTGCTACAACCTTCCAAAATACTGTAAGAGCTGGCAGGAGATGGCACGGTTGAACACGACAGTTTGGTCTCAGTCTTGGATTCTTTGCACAATCTTTCGGCGTAGCCGCGTCACATATGCGGCGCGGGTCCTAGTTTTGAAATTCTCTGCTTTGTCACAAGGGGGCGCTCAGGGCCGCGAACCGTAGCACACATTTGAATACTGAGATTGGAATTTTGATTGGAGTACATTCGTTTCGTTCTCGCGCACCACACGAAACACACACACACACACACACACACACACACACACACACACACACACTGCCGTCCAGTGTCCGACTCAAAAGAGGAGCTACGCGAATGCGAAACGAGTCAGCTAAACAAACGTACCTATCATTTGTTGCCTTACCACTTTCAGTAACCACAACGGTCGGGTCTCAGACAGAGATCACTGATAGCCACTTCCGATTGGCTCAAAATAAATGGAAGCCGTGTGATACCGTGCAGAACGTAATGTTTCATATCGAAAATTTCATTTTAAAACTTTAATGCACTAAGCTATTCCTAAAGGCAATGTAGAAGCTAGACACATTGAATAAATTATGAAACCTCTATTTTCTATAACTCGACAAAACGACAAAGGAAGATGCACGGTAGATCTTCAGTGCTTTGGAACGGTTTGGAATATGTGGAAACATTTGGCAAATTGTAAATGGAACGCTAATGGATTCCATCTCCAAAGTAAATTTTCAAGAGGAAATTTCAGGGATCATTGAGATTGAGGCAGGAGTTAGGCAGGGAGATGGACTGTCAGCTATTTTAACTCCGTCCTGGAAAACATAATGAGAACACAGGAGGGAGATTCGTAAGAAGAGAGGTAACAGGTTAGTAGTGCTTTTGTTTGGATGTTACGAGGTGCATTCAAGTTCTAAGGCCTCCGTTTTTTGTTCTAATTAACTACTCACCCGAAATCGATGAAAGCGGCGTTACTTCTCGACGTAATCGCCCTGCAGACGTACACATTTTTCACAACGCCGACGCCATGATTCCATGGCAGCGGCGAAGGCTTCTTTAGGAGTCTGTTTTGACCACTGGAAAATCGCTGAGGCAATAGCAGCACGGCTGGTGAATGTGCGGCCACGGAGTGTGTCTTTAATTGTTAGAAAAAGCCAAAAGTCACTAGGAGACAGGTCAGGTGAGTAGCGAGCATGAGGAATCACTTCAAAGTTGTTATCACGAAGAAACTGTTGCGTAACGTTAGCTCGATGTGCGGGTGTGTTGTCTTGCTGAAACAGCACACGCACAGCCGTTCTCGGACGTTTTTGTTGCAGTGCAGGAAGGAATTTGTTCTTCAAAACATTTTCGTAGGATGCACCTGTTACCGTAGTGCCCTTTGGAACGCAGTGGGTAAGGATTACACCCTCGCTGTCCCAGAACATGGACACCATCATTTTTTCAGCACTGGCGGTTACCCGAAATTTTTTTGGTGGCGGTGAATCTGTGTGCTTCCATTGAGCTGACTGGTGCTTTGTTTCTGGATTGAAAAATGGCATCCACGTCTCATCCATTGTCACAACCGACGAAGTACTGTCGTTGCGCGTCAACATTGGTTGGCAACATGCCACACTGCCAGCTATGTGATCGTCCATCAGCATTCGTGGCACCCACCTGGATGACACTTTTCGCATTTTCAGGTCGTCATGCAGGATTGTGTTCACAGAACCCACAGAAATGCCAACTCTGGAGGCGATCTGTTCAACAGTCATTCGGCGATCCCCCAAAACAATTCTCTCCACTGTCTCGATCGTGTCGTCAGACCGGCTTGTGCGAGCCCGAGGTTGTTTCGGTTTGTTGTCACACGATGTTCTGCCTTCATTAAATTGTCGCACCCACGAACGCACTTTCGACACACCCATAACTCCATCACCACATGTCTCCTTCAACTGTCGATGAATTTCAATTGGTTTCACACCACGCAAATTCAGAAAACGAATGATTGCACGCTGTTCAAGTAACGAAAACGTCGCCATTTTAAGTATTTAAAACAGTTCTCATTCTCGCCGCTGGCGGTAAAATTCCATCTGCCGTACGATGCTGCCATCTCTGGGACGTATTGACAACGAACGCGGCCTCATTTTAAAACAATGCGCATGTTTCTATCTCTTTCCAGTCCGGAGAAAAAAAATCGGAGGCCTTAGAACTTGAATGAACCTCGTAGTATTCCGGTTGCTAAGGGTTTATTTATAGATTGGAATTTTTTATTTGTAGTTCACTGTTGCTATTTCATACAGTCACTGTAGCTGTGGACGCTATGAAATAGAGTGCCAAGTGAACAAAGCGGAACATTTCCGACATATTCTCCTGTTTGAGTACAATAGAGGGGTGACAGCAACGGAGGCTGCCAGAAACATTTCCGACGTGCATGGGGATAATTCCATTGGACAGAACACGGGAAGAAACTGGTTTTCTCGTTTTAACGAGGATCGTTTTGACATTAGTGACTCTCGACCTTCAGGAAGACCTATCAGGGTTGATGGAGATCGTTTAAACGTAGTAATTCACAATGATCCACGTCAGTGCTCTCCAGAACTGGAAAATGTGATAAAATGTTATCATTCCACTATCTTGTGTCGTTTGCACACAATGGGGAAGGCTAAAAACCGGGTTTATGGCTACCGCACGCTCTAAGCCAAAATCACAAAAACCAGCGAGTGGCTTGCTTGTTATTACACTACTGGCCATTAAAATTGCTACACCAAGAAGAAATGCAGATGATAAACATGTATTCATGGGACAAATATATTATACTAGAAATGACATGTGATTACATTTTCACGCAATTTCGGTGCATAGATCCTGAGAAATCAGTACCCAGAACAACCACCTCTGGCCGTAATAACGGCCTTGATACGCCTGAGCATTGAGTCAAACAGAGCTTGGATGGCGTGTACAGCTACAGCTGCCCATGCAGCTTCAACACGATACCACAGTTCATCAAGAGTAGTGACTGGCGTGTTGTGACGAGCCAGTTGCTCGGTCACCATTGACCAGATGTTTTCAGTTGGTGAGAGATCTGGAAAATGTGCTGGCCAGGGCAGCAGTCGAACATTTTCTGTATCCAGAAACGCCCGTACAGGACCTGAAACATGCGGTCGTGCATTATCCTGCTGAAATGTAGTGTTTCGCAGGGATCGAATGAAGGGTAGAGCCACGGGTCGTAACACATCTGAAATGTAACGCCCACTGTTCAAAGTGCCGTCAATGCGAACAATAGGTGACCGAGGCGTGTAACCATTGGCACCCCATACCGTCACGCCGGGTGATACGCCAGTATGGCGATGACGAATACACGCTTCCAATGTGCGTTAACCGCGATGTCGCCAAACACGGATGCGACCATCATGATGCTGTAAACAGAACCTGGATTGATCCGGAAAAAGACTTTTTGCTATTTGTGCACCCAGGTTCGTCGTTGAGTACACCATTGCAGGCGCTCCTGTCTGTGATGCAGCGTCAAGGGTAACCGCAGCCGTGGTCTCCGAGCTGATAGTCCATCCTGCTGCAAACGTCGTCGAACTGTTCGTGCAGATGGTTGTTGTCTTGCAAACGTCCCCATCTGTTGACTCAGGGATCGAGACGTGGCTGCACTATCCGTTACAGCCATGCGGATAAGATGCCTCTCATCTCTACTGATAGTGATACGAGGCCGTTGTGATCCAGTACGGCGTTCCGTATTACCCTCCTGAACCCACCGATTCCATATTCTGCTAACAGTCATTGGATCTTGACCAACGCGAGCAGCTATGTCGCGATACGATAAACCGCAATCTCGATAGGCTACAATCCGACCTTTATCAAAGTTGGAAACGTGACGGTACGCATTGCTCCTCCTTACACGAGGAATCACAACAACGTTTCACCAGGCAACGCGGGTCAACTGCTGTTTTTGTATGAGAAATCGGTTGTTAACTTTCCTCATGTCAGCACGTTGTAGGTGTCGCCACCGGCACCAACCTTGTGTGAATGCTCTGAAAAGCTGATCATTTGCATATCATAGCGTCTTCTTCATGTCGGTTAAATTTCGCCACTGTAGCACGTCATCTTCGTGGTGTAGCAATTTTAATGGCCAGTAGTGTAATTGCCTCGTGAATAGCACGGTCCAATTGTATACCGTATCGTTACTGGTGAAGAGAGATGTTATCATTATGCTAACACAAGTAAAAGAAAGGAATGGCTGGGCCCAAACAAAGCAGCAAATCCCCATACAAAGACATATGTGCATCTGGTGGAACAGTGACGGTGACGGTGTGGTGTACTACGAACTGCTTCCCCTAGGTTTGACCATCACTGCTGACATTTACTGTCAAGAAAAGAGAGATCTTGCAGACGCAGTCCAAGAATAACGACCAGGAAGACTGCGTAAACTGATGCTGCTCCACAGCAACGCCCGCCCGCATTCTGCTAGACTGACAGAAAACATTATACAGCAGTTGGGTTGGGAAGTGATTCCACACCCACCAGATTCACCTTACCTTGCATCCTCAGATTTTCATCTTTTCACTCTCTATCGAAAAATCTTCAATAAGCTTCCTTTTCGGATAAAAAAGCGCTCCGAGCATAGCTCGACGAGTTCTTCGCTTTAAAACCACATGATTCCCACAGTCACAGAATCTGAAAGATACCACGGTATTGGCAGACTTTTGTAAATAGTGAAGGATAATATAATATTGGTGACTGGATTGGATTGTTTCGGGGAGGAGACCAGACAGCGAGGTCATCGGTCTCATCGGATTAGGGAGGAACGGGGAAGGAAGTCGGCCGTGCCCTTTCAAACGAACCATCCCGGCATTTGCCTGGAGTGATTTAGGGAAATCACGGGAAACCTAAATCAGGATGGCCGGACGCCGGATTGAACCGCTTCCTCCCGAATGCGAGTCCAGTGTGCTAGCCACTGCGCCATCTCGCTCGGTATTGGTGACTAAAATCTCTGTTACGTACTTTTGTTATGTTACAGAAAATCGCTACGAACTTGTGCACCAACGCTACAGAAGGAATCTGTTTAGATCCAGAGAAGCAGGGGTTGAAATTGGAGTGCGTAGCGTTCCCTAATGATTTGCATTGTGGGCCAGCGACAAAGAAGCAGCTCTAATAATGATTGAAGAACTGCACAGCATACCACGAAAAACAGGAGTCATTATCCGCTGCGAAAAACGGAATACATGGAATACAAACGCAATAGAGAACCGGACCTGAATATAAGATTTGGAAAAATCTAGAGGGCAGATAAATTCAAGTTCCTTGATCGATGGATCCAATCGAACGGGCTTGATAAAGAAACAAACAATGACGAAGAAGCAAACAAAGGGTGAGCCAGAGAGAGACTACTAGCATACAAGTTAGTAAAGAAAAGATATGACAGAAAAATAATCTCCTACATAGCAAAGATTAGGCGCTAGCCAGAAGCACTTTACAGATCAGAATGCCTGATACTGAATAAGGAAGGCGAAATGGAAGAACTATAGAAGAATGGAAGTATAATTTTGAAGAGTATTCTCGGACCGCAAAAATAAAAAAAAAATTAAAAAATTAAAAAAAAAACGATATTACATGGAAGAAGAAGAAAAATGAAGGTGGAGAAGATCACAGGCAGTATACGCAAGAGAAGGTTGAAGTTTTATGTGCACGTCTTGAGAATGAGGTAATGCTTATTGACAAAGAGCATCTTTAGCTACATTACTTAACTAAAGACGACAACGAAATGGGTTGAGGAAATAAGAAATGACAGAGAAGTTGGATTAAGTCAGAAAGCGATCTGGGATAAAGAGATATTTCGAATTAAGGCCGACAAATTCATACAAGGGACAAGGTCTCCTAGACTGACGAAATGAAGAGGAACCTCACCGAAAGAATTAAGAGATTATGGGAACGGAAGAAAAGTCTAAGCAGCAAACCAACTGTTTTCCATGGTCCACTGTATGCCTATTCGATACTTTAGGAAAAAAAATAACAGCTGCTAGACACGATCTAAGTGCGGAAAGAATGGGAGCTGCAGTGTCGTTCCTAAATAGATCTCCGGTATTCCTCCTGAAACTAAAACAGGCATGTGAGTATCTGAATCCGGCTTATTGTGAATTCCACTCTTTCAGGCTCAGAAATAACAACAGAGCTGTAATGAGGTCCATAGTAAACTTTTACGAAACAACTAACGCATGGTGTGATACGTGCCAGCCTCAATGAAATGGCTGTCAGCTGTTCACATCACTAAACTCTAAGAAGATAGATGGACCAAAACTTGCATGACAGAAGATTTTACGAAGAACCAGAGGAAGGCCAGAAGATTGGTGAAGACAAGATCATACGACACTGGCTGAGATACAAGGGATAGGCAAAATAATGTGAATACCTGTACTTATTGCGAATAGTTTATTAATAAGGGGTTGGACACCACTTTGCCCGTAATACAGTTGCGATTCTTCTTGGAATAATGGCATATAATGATAATGTAGTCTCCAGCGGAATGTTAGGTCACTCTTCGATCAGAACCTCTTCTTACTCCTGTAGTGACGAGGGAGGCGGAAATCTGCTCCGGAGTCTGCGCTCCAATACTACCCACAAGGGTTCGATAATGATAAAGTCGGGCGACTGTGCTGGCCAGGAAGGACGCTGCAGTTCAGTTGCACGCTACTCATACCACGATTGTACTGTCCTGGCTGCGTGAATTGGTGCATTATCGTCGGGCAACGAGGCTTCGTTGTTACGGAACAACATTTGAATCATGGGGCGCACTTGATCACCTAAAATGTTCACATAATCATTAGCTGTAACACGGCCTTTGAGATTAATGATGTGACCAGCAGAATACCATGATATGGCTGCCCACACCATCACATTTCCATCTCCTTGCTTAACAGTTGGAATCAAGCAATCCGGATTGTAGGCTTCTTCTGGCGTCCTACAGACGTAAACCTGGCCCGTTGTTGGAAATAACGAAAACGTTGACTCGTCGGACCACATGACGTATTTCCACTGATCAGCCGTTCAGGATTTATGCTCCTGACACCATGTTTTACCCTTCTTTGCGTTAGTTATCGCCACCAATGGTTTCGGTATAGCAGCTCGACCATCAATATTTGCTTCATGGAGTTCCGGGCAGACAGTGTCGATAAATACAGGGTCTCGAAAATGGCTATTGTGATCTGCAGCCACCTTAGCCGCCACAGATTTTGGTTGTTTTGACACAATTCGTGTTAGCGTACGACAATCTCTGTCATTCAGTTTTGGTTTGCGCCCACTATTACGTCCACACGATGATGATGTTCCATGTTTTGTATAGAATTTCATACTGTTGAAACAGCTGCTCTTGAAACATTCAGTAAGTTGGCTGTCTTGGTTACAGACGCTCCAGCTAATCGGGCCCCCACCATCTGCCCTCTTTGGGACTCTGTTAGATCTTTTATTGCACTTCAAGCTCGGCCTCTGAATGCAAATGCGAAGTGTGCAATACTCGTAAAGAACCTGCACTGATGCCTAGTCCGTACTGAACATGCACAGTCCAGCAGCCCAGCGCGACACGTCCCTTAACTGCGTTGTTGACCGTCAAACACAGCCATCCCATTACTAACACTATTCACATTATTTTGCGTATCCCCTGTACCTGGCAGGCCGCGGTGGCTGAGCGGTTCTAGGCGCTACAGTCGGGAACCGCGCGACTGCTACGGTCGCAGGTTCGAATCCTGCCTCGGGCATGGATGCTTGTGACGTCCTTAGGCTAGTTAGTTTTAAGTAGTTCTAAGTTCTAGGGGACTGATGACCTCAGATGTTAAGTCTCATAGTGCTCAGAACCATTTGAACCCTGTACCTGACAGAGAATGGATTATTGTCGCGCTAGGTGGAGAAATCTGATATATGCATAACTGAGTGAGTGGTATGAAGAGACCAAATCGTTTACGGAAGAAATTACTGATGACGAAGATTGTGTTCAAATGGGTGAGAAATCTTATGGGACTTAGCTGCTAAGGTCATCAGTCCCTAAACTTACACACTACTTAACCTGCATTATCCTAAGGACAAACACACACACACACACACACACACACACACCCATGCCCGAGGGAGGACTTGAACCTGCGCCGGGACCAGCCGCACAGTCTATGACTGTAGCGCCCGTGACCGCTCGGCTAATCCCGCGCGGCGACGAAGATTGTGATGTCATATTTTACAAACGATGCTACTTTAATATCTGGGTGTGTATATGGGGTATATCATAGTTAGTAGTGGTAACTGACACAGGTGAATGTTTAAGATAAAAGCAGCCACAACGCTCAAGTAAACATAGTTCCGCCGAGAAGCCGTTTGCCACACAATTGCGTATTATGAGCCCCACTGACTTCAGTATGAAGGTTTAACTTAGTACAGATATATTTTCAACGTAAACTTTTCGATTAAGCCCCTATGTAATTCTGCTCAAATTTCGCCTGAGTTCGTGGTTGGGGATTGTGGTAGATGCATGCTGGAGCATCGGCACGTTTTGCTATTCATGTAAGATATCTAACGAACCTATGTAGTCCAAATAAACAAAACAAGCCCTACAACAACACCTGACCTGAAACCTCTGGATTATTCAGTCTGGGGTTATGCCGAAAGTGAAGTATACAGCACTCCCACTGATACGGTTGAATAACTGGAGCAGCATATTGTACATTCTTCTCAAGCTTTACATGATGATCCGCGAATTTCTGAAGTAATTCTCAGCTTACCAGAGAGGCGAGTACAGCACTGCTGCAAGTTTAAAAATTAATATCGGCGTTTTAAGGCATTGTAGTATTTATCAGGTTCAACCTTGAAATAATACATTTGTTGTGTCCAGACAAACTACAATCGTTTGACCCCAAATGTGCGTGCTTTGAGTACTCTTTGAGAGTGTTCAGTTTTAACTACCACAGATAAAATATTAGTTCGCACTATTACACAGAAAAATAAATTTTCATGACTTTGACACACGTCTTTGCCACGGGAGTATTGGATAATTTACAACTGTCATTGACTATGGAAGCACCACTTGATGGCCTAAGTAACAAACTCTTCTCCTCAAGTACAATGTTCGGCATTTACAACTATACAAGCTCAACTAAAACTTTAACAATTCGTTGGTCCTACACTATGATGCTGACCACTGTAGCTGAGATCTCGAACTGGTTGAGCTCTTGCGTGCTCGGCACTATACTGAACTCGGCGTGAGGATGCTGCTATGCTGAGAGGAAGCTACAACGAACACAATGATGGTCATTCATGTCCCCCTGACGGCTAAAGAACATTTGCTTGAAACATTTTGTAATTTGGATATGGACAAACAGTTATTTAGGGTGGTCGAGGTAAATGGGACACCCTGTATTGTAAACTGTACAATGTTAAGCACTGCAGAGGTGTTGTTATGTCTTGTAGAGGTATGCCATGGGCAAAACTTGAGGACAATGAGATGGAGCTTTATCGAAAAGTTTAACTAGGGCAATATTTTATAATTAAGTCAATGGTGACAATCACATCACAAACGACCTGTTTGCAGACCGTTATGTATTGCAACATTTTCTCGTCTAATAATTTCAAATTGTGTTAGCCACACTGTTTACTGATTGGAGCTGCCTTACACTTTTTAAAAAAATGTTCAAATGTGTGTGAAATCTTATGGGACTTAACTGCTAAGGTCATCAGTCCCTAAGCTTACACACTACTTAACCTAAATTATCCTAAGGACAAACACGCACACCCATGCCCGAGGGAGGACTGGAACCTCCGCCGGGACCAGCAGCACAGTCCATGACTGCAGCGCCTTAGACCGTTATACTTTTCGTTTATACATCATTTTCAAATTCTGAATGGACAATATATACAGAGTATCATTAGTAAGACAAATGGTTACACTGAATCCACAATTGAACTGAAACATCTGTGACCAAATCTTGCCATATATAAAAGTCTTCATTTTTATTTTCATTAAAAAAAATTGCATGTTCTAAACATATGGCTACATGCTACCTACACATTTGTCGTGAGCAACATCCAAGTGCAAAGTAATTCTTTATACTGCTTGTGGTCTTATGTGAAGTCGGCTGCAAGAAGGCGCTAGGGTAACAACATGTGTATCACTTGCACACTGTAATTTTACAGATTCCACAGCGATTAAATCGAAATGAGGGTAAAACTAGTAAAGTGTAATATTACGTTTGTTAAAAAAATTAATTGAGCAGTGTTAAGTGTTATACTCATCAGCAGGATAGATGGGGGAGTGCTTTTGAAAAATAGTTTCAGCCTGTACATAGGGTTCATATTTACACTTCTGTTACGGATTACTTTTCCCAGTGACAATTTTCTCTATTAATTATGACACACGCAATTGTTAGCCAATATAATTAAGTACGATTTAATCACTCACGACTATGTCCGTGGCGAAATATGATGACATTATAGACACGCATTTGTTAAACATTTGTCAGAAGGTAGTGCGCATTACAAAACATAGTAACGCGCAGAAACAGTTTATTCTCGTCCCCGATCTACAGCTCAGTGACAATGAAAATACGTCGCTACGATGGAGTAAAACCGGTGCCAAGTACTGAAAACATACTTTCCAAGCGAGTTTGTAGCACTTGCGCGGCTGTAAAAATGCCCGCAAACACGGCGATAAATCGCAGCTATGCAGAAAAGATACCCCGTACGTATGCCAGAGTACGGGAGTTTCCGAGGTGGCCTTCCGCCCCCGTTCTCTAGTTTTCTCAGCGGTCGAAACATCTATCTTGCGTGGGCTGCAGTTGCGCCAGCAGAAGTACGACTTCCTATTCGAAATTTTATTGCTCTCTCAACTGCCTTCCTCTTCCGTTGTCGTAAAAACGGACGATCGCGTGCTCATGTTGGGTTGAAGACTCCCTCTTTCTTCCATCCGGAATGAGGCTGCCAGTGATCTTAAAAGTTCGTAAGTTTTGCACAGTTCCACTGCATTACATTTTATTGTTAAGAGAAACTTCATGATGTTTCGTCGTTGTCTGAGGCAAAGTTATGTTGTCCGAGAATGGTAGACAAACGAAACAATACGAAATGGTTTCACGGCCGACGTTATCGCTAAAGCTGCGGGCACTTTCTCAACAACTGCGTAGAATTCGCAGGATTTGAAATGATCACGTACGCTCAGTCGTTGGTAAAGTAAGTATTACACGTCGGGTCACTGGTAGGATACTGGAAAAATGGTGACCTATCACTTGGCATCCCATCTTATATTATTCCTCAAATATGTGGCACCCATAACAAAGTAGAGGAAAGGTGCGTATTATGCGATAGTTCCCTAATATGAAGCACCCCAACTGTGCCCATTTTAGAAGCTGCACTCTTGTGGAGAGTTTCTTAAACACGTCTATTGCGTGCCAGACGACGACACAGCGAGTAGGACGCCATAGTTGAGCCGGACACAGTACGTAGAAGCTGATACAAAATTTCTTGTGTTTGGAGTTTTTCCGACATCGGTGTTAAGAGAATATTTCAGCTTAAAGGTGAGTGGATATTACTGCACTCTTATATTGTTGTTATTTGTGACGGTATTACCTATAATTATTGACAATTAGGTTCATTTTTCAACAAAGGTTGTTAACAAGTGCGTGATTCTTTGTGTAAGATTGCGAAATTACTAATGTGCGATAGTATGGGGATCCAAATATGCGACAGTGTCGCATATTACGATACCTATCGCATATTGAGGGAACATTATTCCCACACAAAGAATCTCAATGTGTTAGATAAAGCACGTGAAAACAATGTACATATCGTATGTGTAACGTCCCCTTAGAACAATTGTACACGACTGTGCTTAACCTGACACACAATATTATTTAGCGCAACGCAATCTGACTTTCAAAAATCCCTACAAAAGAATGGCCCTGACTAACATTAACCTATACCTTTCACAAATCACTTACCTTACAAAAATCTTCGTTACTGGAACTAATGCATTACAGCGAGCGCCACTACTGCCAGCTAAATAAAAGATTCAAACTACTGAAGGCACTAACTACTGATAGGGATAGTTAGCAAATGAAAGATTTTAATAGAGAACAAACAATGTATTTACCTTAATATTCATAATTGACATCCAGTATTACAAATTATCAAAACTCCGCCATCTCCTTCCACACATCCACCACTGCTGGCGGCTCATCTCTAACTGCCCAACGCTATGCGCTGTTAACATCCAGCTGCCCAACAATACAATGGCAGACAACAATGCAAACTAGCACACAGGCTGCACACAGCACAGCCAGTGATTTTCATACAGAGCGCTACGTAACGTTGCCAATAAGAAAACATAAACAGCCTACTTACATAAAGAAAACATAAACAGCCTACTTACATATGTTTGCCATCTCACTCAACGCATAAAATGCAGCCACTTGACGTCGGATTTAAGGGGCCTTTGAAAACCTTCTATGCCCAAAAGATAGAAACGTGTTTGGCAAGTAACCCAGGTCGTGTTATCACCCCGTTATTAATAGCCAGGGCATGGGGCAGCTTACAACCGAGCAGCAGCAATGGAAGCTCCTGTGAATGCCTTCAGAAAAACAGGTCTCATCACATGCAACAGAAACATCTTTAGGGAACATGAATTTTCAATTCATCGCCATGCTGACGCTCTTCAAGAAAGAGATGCCAAAAACGAAAATGAAACTACTGATGGTGATGGTCAAGCTGTCAGCCCGGCAGACATCAGACCTCTCCCACACATCGCAAGACCACCTGGAGACAGTCAAATAAGTCAAACACGCGTCCGTGCTCTGCTGCGTTACTAACTTCAACTCCTTATGTGAAGCAATTGCAAGAATCTAAACAGAAGAAATCAGAGGCTGAAGCTAAGAAAGCAGCCAGAAAGTTATTTGGGGAGAAGAGTGTAAAACCTTCAAATCGTAGGCCTAAAGCAGAAGAATCGTCTAGTGACTCGGCATACGATGTCCATCTTGATGACAGTGGGGATTCAGACAGCAGTGATGACGATGACGCAGAGTGTCTGTTCTGTACTGGGCGCTTTTCTGAAGACAAACACGGGGAGAAATGGACACAGTGCACGAAATGTTGTCGCTGGGCTCATGAAGAGTGCGGTGCCACAGAAGACAATATTGTTTGCGCCAGACGTCTTAAATATAAACCTAAGTAGTGTGAAATGAGTGAAGGATAACAGAAATGAATGAACATATAAAAATTGTATATTCATATGTCATTATTCTGTAATAAAATAATTAAAACAAAATATTATTACTGTCTCATATTAGGAAACCTTGATGTCATTTCTATGAAATGCCTTGTTTGTAAAGATTTAATAACTACTCTGAAAGATTGTTTATTATTCCAAATACGATAATTGTATGATAACATTAAATAATGCAAGATATTATTATCATCATAAAAATACAATTGCACTTACTTTTAGGTCTTTCAAATGGGTTTACAAAAGTGTGTCTCATATTAGGCACCTTCCCTCTACGGTTAGTAAGACAAATTGAAAGTGTACAAAGAAGGGCGGCACGAATGGTCACCGGTTTGTTTGACTGGTAGCATTGCGTCACGGAAATGCTGAAACACCTAAACTGGCTGTTTATTGAAGATATGAGTAGAAGAAAATTATCCTGCAAAAGCTTACTTGGCTCTGAGCACTATGGGACTTAACTTCTAAGGTCATCAGTCCCCTTCAACTTAGAACTAATTATACCTAACCAACCTAAGGACATCAGACACATCCATGCCCGAGGCAGGATTCGAACCTGCGACCGTAGCGGCCACGCGGTTCCAGACTGAAGTGCCTAGAACCGCACGGCCACACCGGCCGGCAGCTGTGAAGAAAATTGTATTGGAAAATCGTCGAATTACCGTAAGAGAAGATACTGAGGATGTTGGCATATCGGTCGACTCGTGTCACGCAATTTTTTCGGATGTTTTGGGCATGAGACGTGTGTCAGTGAGCTTGTTCCAAAACCTCTCAATTATGATTAGAAGAACCATCACGTGAGCATCGCTCAGGAGCTCTTGAATGACGTCAATCCTGATTTGCTCAAAAGGGTCATAACTAGCGACGAAACATGGGTTTACGCTTATGACGTCGAAACCAAAGCTCGATCGTCCTAATGGAAGCATCTCGGAGACCCAAGACCGAAAAAAGCACTCCAAGTTCGGTCAAATGTCAAAATTCTGCTAACTGTTTTTTCAGCTTCCTTGGCGTAGTGTCGTTTGCGAGAAGCAACACACAAAAAACTTCCAGAACTGAAAAACAATTCACGGCTTTTGCATCACGACAATGCACCTACTCATTCATCGTTGCTTGTGAGAGATTTTTTGAAACAATACTACAATCGTACCTCTGCCACCATATTCGCCGGATTTGGTCCCCTGCCACTTTTTCCTGCTCCCAAAACGGAAGAGACCTATGGGAGGATGAAGATTTTCAACGATCGAGGAAATAAAAACAGTATCGCTGGAAGTACTCAAGGCTGTACCAAAAAGTGTTACGAGAACTGCTTCGTGGATTGGAAGAAGAGTTGCCACAAGTCTATTGTATATGAGGGACTTTATTTTGAAGGGGACAGCATGAACATTGATGAATAAATAAATATTTTTTCAAAAAAATATAAAGTGACCTTACTTTTTGAACATACCTCGTATACATGATGTTCATTTTTGTCAAATTAATGGCAGAGAGCAACAAGGAACACATGCTTTTAACGGTGAGCAATACTACAGTAAAGTATTAGCACTAACTATTTTAGTGGCTAAAGGAGAGTTGACCCATTGGCCATTTTCCATACCCCAATGTTATTACAAGGACACAGCACGTTATTCGGATTTTTGTGATTTTTTATAATTACAGCACGTGAAGTGCAGAACGCAAAAATCTCTATCTACCGAAACAATTCCATGCAATTCTCAAAAATTTATCACATATTCCTGACACTGTCAGTAGGGGCGAGCTGGATTGTATGATAACTGAAGATAATTTCACAAGCCAAGCTCCCTAAAGAAGCGTTTTATTGGATGACAAGTTGTAATCATATTCATAACAGTGGTAAGTATGTATGCAGTCTGAAACGACTTGAAACCCTGATGTACAACACGCTGTAATATTTAAAAGTATGGCACCTGATGATGACAGCATAGCTCTGTCGAAAACATCCACTGAAATGCTTTTTTTCGGTATATTGGCTTGGAAAGTTTTATTCAGTTACCAGTATCCCAAAAATTCTCCAACAAATCGACTTTGAAGTTTTTCGAGTGCCTTAAATACCCCAAAGTAAGGTCGATGTCTTTTCATATGCAGAGTGACTCTGGAGGAAAGGTCACCTGTGGCGTAGTGGTCCTGGGTTGGATTCTCGGCCGAAGCAAATCCTTAAAATTTAAAAAATGGATATACATATCTATATATGTATATATGTATGTTCCATATCTGCTCCTAAAGTACTGGGCCGATTTCAACCAAACTTGGTACGGATACGATTTACTGTGTGGAAAGAATAACTTTGGGGGTAAGAACTACATATCTTTGAAGTCGTGGGGATGGGTGCGAAAAAGAAGTGTAGCCCATGACACGAAAATACCCACAGCTTAGTCATCCAGTATTGCAGAATGAGAGCACTTAGAGACTAGCAGCGAACTGTACACATAGTTTCAATACTTTGCGAAACTATTTCTCGCTGACAACACCCACAACGTGATGATAGGAAAAAAATTTATCGCTTACTACTTTACCGCTGTTCTTGCAGCAAACCTATCACATGAAGCAAGACGTTTCAATTTATTACTCCTTTTCTATTACCAAATTCATGACACATTTGCAGGCAGTATTCATATATACCACGAACCTTACCATAAAAATTGCACCATTGTACGATACTTAGTTCATGAATGTGACGTTATAAACATTGAGAGGCGTGCAACACTACTGCATCATGCAAGACGTTTAAATTTGTTACTTCGTTTCTACTAACACTATCTGTAACACCTTTCGCAGACAGGAGCCAAATTTTCCGCTCAATGTACCAACAAAAATATATGAATTTACGGCTCATAGTGCAGGAGAAACGACGTCAAATACAGAGATGTGTGAAGAACTGCCACATCATGCATGATGTTCTAATGTATTACTTCTTTACTGCTAACTCTACTAACAAAAAATTTCGCAGACAGTAATCACATATAACTCTGAATGTACCTACAAAACTGTCTCATTGTAGAGCACACAATTCAGTAGATAAACACTGCCCTGCTTGGAAATGAAACTGTGGGGTAAAATTCACTACGCACTCAGATGAAAAATGATTAGCAAATACGTTTGAAATAGAATGACATTTTCACTTTGCAGCAGAGTGTGCGCTGATATGAAACTTCCTTGCAGATTAAAACTATTTGCCGGACCGAGATTCGAACTCGGGACCTTTGCCTTTCGGGGGCAAGTTTTCTACCAACATTTTTTCCGATGTTGCTCGTTGTGGTTGGTCGTTGCGGACGTCACATGACATCCGTTCAAGTTCGTTGTTGATCCTTCCACTCAGTTTTTTATAACAGAGACCAACCGGCTCTCTGACCGAACACGCTGAGCTGCCGTGCCGGCACCATCTGAGTTACCCAAGCACGACTCACTCTCCGTCCCCACAACTTTACTTCTGCCAGTACCTTGTCTCCTACCTTCCAAACTTTAGAGCCGCCAGGTTGCGGCTAAGCCATGTCTCCGCAGGCGTGCTAGTTCTGCAAGGTTCGCAGGAGAGCTTCTGTAAAGTTTAGAAGGTGCGAGACAAGGTACTGGCAGAAATAAAGCAGTGGGGACGGAGAGTGAGTCGTGCTTGGGTAGCTCAGTTGGAGCCGGCACGGTAGCTCAGCGTGTTCGGTCAGAGAGCCGGTTGGCCTCTGTAATAAAAAAACTGCGTGGAAGGATCAACAAACGAACTTGAACGGATGTCATTGTGACGTCCGCAGCGACCAAACACAACGATCAACAACGAACAAAATGAGAAAAAAAATAAAATAAAAAGTTGGTAGAGCACTTGCCCGTGAAAGGCAATCGTCCCGAGTTCGAGTCTCGGTCCGGCACACAGTTTTAATCTGCCAGGAAGTTTCATGTTTTAAATATGTTAAATATAATTGACAGGTATTTTACATGAGCATATGTGGGCAAAGCCACGGGTAAAACGTTCATCCTGATCCCTGATAACAATTTCGTTCAAATTTGGTGGACATGTTAGTTACAATTTAGAAAGAAATACTTTATGGGTAAGAACCACCATCCTCCTATTGGCCTGAGCGTTATAATGTAGAGAGACGAGGGGGAGAAGATTATGGACAGAGGAGGAGGAGGAGATGGACACAGCCCAGAAGAGGGGAAGATCGACATGGTGAGGGGGACGGGAGAAATGGACAGAGAGAGGGAAGAGAACGAGATGAACAAAGAAAGGAAACGGAGGAGATGAACAAGGAGAAGGAGAGGTGGAGATAGACAGAGGCGGGGGGGAAGAGGAGGTGGACAGAGAAAGGGGCCGGAGGAGAGGGAAAGAGAGTGGTGAGGAGGGGGCCGTAGGAGGTGGCCAGAGAGGGGTGATGGAGGAGATGGACAGAGATGAGGTGAAGTGGGAGTTGGAGACAGAAGGGGGAAGGAGATGGTCTAATGGAAGAATAGAATATACACACCTGGGCAACGAAGGCTACTCAGCAAATTTGTGTGTTCTACGAGCATTTATGTGAAGCATAAAATACATGAAGATGGAAAATTCAGTAGCACATGAGACGTAATCAGTGGAACGCCGGTGCCAGTCTCGTTCTGGGCATTAGATTTTTCGTTTTCTTGCCGTTCGGTTCAAATATCTTTAAAAACGTGCTCCTCGTCTAGATCGTGAACGCCTAAGAGTTGTCGTCCGGCCGCCATGTCATCCTCTGCCTCATGGAGTCAGGTAGATGCGGTATGGATCAGAATCCAATATGGCGGCGAGCGCGAAGTGCTGGCTTCAGGGACACCAATGATACTGCATACGGTATCGAACAGATCTATACCTCTAAAGTCGATCAGTTGTAGAATTTTGGAACACGTATTATGTTCGAGTATAATGACTTTTCTGGAGACTAGAAATCTACTCTGTAGGAATCAGCATGCGTTTCGAAACAGACGATCGTGTGAAACCCAGCTCGCGCTATTCGTCCACAATACTCAGAGCGCCATAGAAACGGGTTCCCAGGTAGATACCCTGTTTCTTGACTTCCGAAAGGCGTTTGATACACTTCCCCGCAGTCGTTAAATGAACAAAGTAAGAGCATATGGAGTATCAGATCAATTGTGCGATTGGATTGAACGGTTCCTAGATAACAGAACGCAGCATGTCATTCTCAATGGAGAGAAGTCTTCCGAAGTAAAAGTGATTTCAGGTGTGAAGCGGGGGAGTGTCGTAGGACCGCTGCTAATCACAATATACATAAATGACCATGTGGATAACATCGGAAGTTCACTGAGGCTTTTTGCGGATGATGCTGTAGTGTATCGAGAGGTTGTAACAATGGAAAATTGTACTGAAATGCAGGAGGATCTGCAACGAATTGACGCATGGTGCAGGGAACGGCAATTAAATCTCAATGTAGACAAGTGCAATGTGCTGCGAATACATAGAAAGATAGATCCCTTATCATTTAGCTACAATATAGCAGGTCAGCAACTGAAAGCAGTTAATTCCATAAATTATCTGGGTGTAAGCATTAGGAGTGATTTAAAATGGAATGACCATATAAAATTAATCGTTGGTAAAGCAGATGCCAGACTGAGATTCATTGGAAGAATGCAAAGGAAATACAGTCTGAAAACAAAGGAAGTATGTTACAGTACACTTGCTCGCCCACTACTTGAATACTGCTTACCGGTGTGGGATCCGTACCAGATAGGGTTGATAGAAGAGACAGAGAAGATCCAACGGAGAGCAGCGCGCTTCGTTACAGGATCATTTAGCAATCGCGAAAGCGTTACGGAGATGATAGATGAACTTCAGTGGAAGACTCTGCAAGAAAGACGCTCAGTAGCTCGGTACGGGCTTTTGTTGAAGTTTCGAGAACATATCTTCACCGAGGAGTCAAGCAGTATATTGCTCCCTCCTCCATATATCTCGCGAAGAGACTATGAGGATAAAATCAGAGAGATTAGAGCCCACACAGAGGCATACCGACAATCTTTCTTTCCACGAACAATACGAGACTGGAATAGAAGGGAGAACCGACAGAGGTACTCGTAGTACCCTCCAACACACACACACACACACACACACACACACACACACACACACAGTCAGATGGCTTGCGGAGTATGGATGTAGATGGATGCAGATGTAGACTCTTACCGTTCGTGTAACAGCTACTAGAAATGGGCGTTGCCAGAGAGCAACATTGTCAATTAATGGGATAAAACGGGATAACACAAAGCTCGAAACAACGAAAAGCGGCTCTAATAACTACAGAACCGACACCTGTCATCACACCGATTTAAATAAATGTTTCTTTCCCCTGTTACAAGCAGATTTGTGGGTTTCGTTACTCTTCGGCAATAACGGCGTAACAGTCTCAACCGAATCGACCTGCGGCTTGTAATTCGCGTTGTCACCTCCGATTGTGAGTTTATCCAAACCACAAGCTGATTACCAAACATGCGCTTCGTTTCAGCAGTAATGGTGTGTTAGAGAAAACTGTCCGTACCTGCGGTCCATTTGGTTAACACAATCCCAGTCGCCGATGAAACATAATTCTTAATTTTCCACTTATCTCATGAACAGTTACTGGAGCAGAACTGCACAGCAGTAACAGCTGTGTTTAAAGCATGATTAAGTTTTTGTCGTAACTTCTCTGTACGTGTGTCCTTTCCCCTTCAATCGTAACGAAGCTGAGATGAATTAAACTGTGGAGGATACAGACAATGACATGATCAAAAGAGCCAGTAAATAGAACAAAAAATCCAGGATTAAAGTTCAGGATGAAGGATATCAATTAAGGGAAATGCTGAAGGCTTTGTTTTCCTCTGAGAATGTTAGGAAGATTACCTAGTCTGCTGAATAGAATGAACAGCCTGATGACCAAAAAATATGGCGTGTGTGTGAACGAAAAGAGGACGAAAGTAACGAAGAGTAACAGAAATGAAATTAGCGACAAAATTAACATTTAAATTGTGGACTGCACAATAGAGGAAGGAAAGGACTCTACTGCCTTGAACGTAAAATAACCGATGATGGGCGAAAAGAGGAGTATATAAAAAGTAGCTTAGCACAGCAAAAAGAAGCCTACGAGTATGAAATGTAGATCTTACTGATGAAAAGTTCTGAGAATGTACATCTGCATTGAACTATTATGGCACGTAATGCTTATCGTCATCTTTCAGAGTTTCAGAAAGGTTGAATTATTACCATGAGGGACCTGGAAATATTACACAGAGAAATTGAGTAGACAGTTTGCTGTTACGAAATGAGTGCGGAACGACTAGTGACAAGATCAGTAGTCCCCAATCAGGGGGTAATTACCCCTGCAGGGACAAAATGAAGTTTTATGAGGGGCAAAAAAGGAAGGTTCTACCGCATTTCGGAGACGAAGCTAAATTGTTTTTAAAAGATCATTACTATTTTCACTATTCCGTGAAACAGTAATACTGATTACTTAAGTTATCAATAACTACGTTTTTTAAGTTACTAGCATTAACGAGAGACGTAATGTGGCGGAAGGCTACAGTTTGTGAAACGACATCTCTTACAGCGTAGTCGTGACGTACAGTGAGATGTGAAAAGTGATGGGATAACGATACGCACTTATAGAGGTGGCGCTAATATCGCGTATACAAGGTATAAAAGGGCGCTGGATTGGAGGAGGTGTTATTTGTAGTCAGGTGAGCCACATGAAAAGGTTTGAAAAGTGTCCCCAAGTCATTACATAAGTGGCTGAGAAATTGCCAGCTTACGGCGACCAGGTTTATCAGACCAGGCAGGCAGAAATCTCTACGGTAGGCAACACATTACAGGGGCTACATCGTAGCTGTCTCACTGTAACCAAACAGCACATGGGCCTCAAAGCCTGAGAATTTACTGCTGTCTGCTTGAGCCAAAGACGCTAGCTTTTCCCTAGGATGACTGCATTTGTCCACGTTTTCTGGGCTCATGAGCACTCTTCGCCACACGTCGGTGTCACAACAGTGGCTTTCAGCGTTTCAACTTGGTGCTTTTCGCCCGCATCTCGTGGTCGTGCGATAGCGTTCTCGCTTCCCACGCCCGGGTTCCCGGGTTCGATTCCCGGCGGGGTCAGGGATTTTCTCTGCCTCGTGATGGCTGGGTGTTGTGTGCTGTCCTTAGGTTAGTTAGGTTTCAGTAGTTCTAAGTTCTAGGGGACTGATGACCATAGCTGTTAAGTCCCATAGTGCTCAGAGCCATTTGAACCATTTGAACTTGGTGCTTTTCCGCTGTATCACGAGGCTGATAGGTGCTGTTGTGGAACAATATCTCATTCTTGCAGCATAGTGCTGTCCTGTCAGAATGACGTTACGATCCCTGTATGAGAGGTCATGTTGCTGAATTAACGAATCAGAGTCTCACCCGAGCGAGGTGAAGCAATAGTTTCCAGGGTGTGCCATATTATTTACAGAATCGTCTCTCTTGTCAATCTGACTGCTACACGGAGTGCTGGCCTTGTTTGACTTAGATTAGTGTTGGTTGGAGAAAATTTAAAGACAATTTTGCGTTTGCCGAGAATACTTTTCTGTGATGCAACATATGCACATAGGTCACAAATTATACTCATGAACATTAGTTTCGAACGAATGAAAGTTTAATAATTTATCACCTGCTATGTGATATCAAACCTGCGCTTAATACTGTAACATAACAGTGGAAAAATATATAAGCTAGGGGTGTTCACTGAACCCCAAAAATTCAATAAAATTTGGAAGATGACGATAGGTTTTTTTTAAAATATGATGATAATAGCTTCATTTTCCAGGAAAATGGACATACAAATCATTTATTCTTTTAAAATTCAGGTGATGTAATTTACGTGGTACAGTTACATAGTTTCTATGTTTACTAAAGAGTATTATGATTTTTCATGACAGCAAAGAAAAATGTGCAGAAATATTTTAGCACCATCGTCCTGTAATAATCTCGTGAATTTAAAATTACTGACGTCCATCGTTTGCACTAAGTTACACGCCTGTATATTTACAATTTGGTACTTCGTGGATCATTCGAACAAACTTCTGTCACCCATCTTGTGAAAGGGTATGCCCACAAACATTCCACTTCGTGTTTTACCCGTATCAGGGGTGTCGGCCTAGGAAATTGGTATATACAGTGGAGTCACTAACTATTGATACCTCGAATGACTCCGAAAGTATAGTAGTGGCTGAGAAGTTTGTGGGATAAATGTTGCATGGTACATCGAGGGCCATAATATGACGTTGGTTTTTTGTTGCTAGATGGGTTCGCGTGAGAGATATGGTCAACTTTGTTTTTGTAAATGGGATGCTGTAGTTTGGCACTTATTTTCTGATAGCGGCTATCGAGACGAATCCAATGATGTGTAACAGTAAAGTCTTTGAAGGTCAGCGAAGGTCAAAAAGGTGGCATGAACGTCCATTTACAGAAGGTGTTCGAAATGATGACCACTGATACCATTGCAGTGCTGCAATATTCTTATCATGGATTGAGTGGTATTCCTTATCACTTCAGCACTTATCGAAGCAAATGCTCTGACAATTCTCTCTCGTTTCTCGTGCAAATATTAAATATTTTCCGAATACGGCGTATCCATCTAAAGTACCACTGACATTTAAACACCATTCGACAGTTTCGCAATACAACACTAATAGGAACGGTAAGACTAGTATCGTCGAATCAAGTGAATGTGAATGATGTATTCCTTCGAAGAACAAGTCGATATGCTTCTCATTTACCGAGAACGCCAACGAAATTGAGTGAGTGCTAGAGACATATGCGATGAAATATTTCATCAACGTACTCACCCTACACGTCGTAGATTTAAATAGGTGTATGATAAATTGGGAACAACTTGATCCTTAAAGCATCGGAAAGATATCCGGCAAATCAAAGTTACTAACGAGGAAACGAAAATTGGTACTCTTTCCACTGTCGTTCGACATCCTAGTATTAGTTCGCGTCAAATCGCAAGGGAATCTGGCATGAGCCAGAGTAGTGATATCCGTGTTCTGCATCGCCATAAATATCATTCTTACCATATCAGTCTCCACCAAGAATTGACTGGTACGGATTGTATGCGTCGCATTGAATTCTGCCGATGGGCTCAAGTTCAGGTTCAGAAGTATGACACATTTATTAATTTGATTTTATTTACTGACGAGACTACATTCACAAACCATGGAAATGTTAATTTGCATAACATGCGTTACTGAGCAACTGAAAATCCATGTTGGATGCGGCAGTTGCACACGAAAAACCGTGGTCGTTGAATGTATGGTGTGAGATTCTGGAGGACAGAATTATAGGCCTCTAATTCATAGAAAAAAATCTTAATGGTAGGAAGTACACCACATTCCTACAATAAACATTAGGTTTGTTATTGGACGACATACCTTTAGAAACAAGGAACAGAATGTGGTATGAACACGATGGGTGTCCGGCACATGTTTCGCTGATGGCTATAAATGAGTAGCAGAGACAATTCCCAAATCATTGGATTGGGCGCGGAGGAAATGTATCGTGGCCGGCTCTTTTACCAGACTTGAGGTCTCTGGATTTTTGCTTGTAGGGATTCGTAAAAGGCATTGTTTATAAAGACTTTCCACCTACACCTGAAGATATGCGAGCGAGAATTGTCAGAGCATATGCTTCGATAATTGCCGATGTTATATTTAATACCACTCAGCCCACGATAAGACGATTGCAACACTGCATTGATACCAATGGTCATCACTCCGAACACGTTCTGTAAATGGATGTTCATACTACCCAAACCTTCAAAGACCTTAGTGTTGCACATCATTGGACTCGTCTCGATAGCCGCTATCAGTAAATGAGTACCAAACTATGGCATCCTATTTAAAAAAACAAAGTTGACCTTCATATCTCTGAAGTCACCCCACCTAGCAACAAAAAACCAACGTCAAATTATGGCTCCCGTTGTCTCATGCAACTTTTGTCCCACAAACATTTCAGCTCCTATCATACTTTCGGAGTTATTCTTGGTGGAAGTAGTTAGTGACTCTCCCTGTATACTATCATCTCGTTACACTAACTCCTCAAACGACGTCAGAACGAGCCACACTGTCGTTTCTTTTCTTCCTTTAAGCGCAAATTTCAGAATCTGGAAGAAACAGTTAATGAATATGTACAGTAGACCATTTATTTCCGTCATGAGAGCGTGTAGCTTTACATTCTCACCTCTGCAAATTGGAACGCAGAAGAACATCTCATCCATTAGTTTTACACAAAACAGAATAAGCGACGGAGCAGTAGAGCAGAAATTGCTTCTAGACTGTTCCACGCTTGAATCTTGACAAAAAGGAAATTACGTAGACAAAGTTTTTTAACTCTGCAAACAGTCACAGAGAGTAAAGCCGCTCTGACTTTTTCGCGTATAATTACGTGAGTAGCTGTCTGTCCACAGAAAGTTTACTAACTGAAAAATGTTGTATATAATTGTTCGATGCAGTTCCATACGGCTACCTCTTTTTCCAGCTCTAAATTTCTCAGCAATATAGATTCTCTTTCATTCTACCTCTTTTGTCTCCTCCATTCACTTTTGTTCTTCCTTTAGGTTCCACAGCAATAGCACTCTGTGTTCTCGACGTTTATACTCTCGTACTGTTCCTGGAATTCGTTGATAAATAAGGCTGCACAGTCGTACTTCTGTCAGCATGAGTTCTGTGTTTCGGAAGATCAGAGTTCTAGAAAGCTGATTTCGTGAAAATTTTCTTTGAAGAAATGCATGTTACCACAATTAGCTGTTTTTAATGATAAGGCTTTCACAACTGGCTATTAGCAGCAACTGTAAGTTTTCAAATTAGTGAAGGACACTAGCAATCAGTTGTCAGATTTCATTCGGTTTTAGACAAGACCTAGGTTTCGATAACATAGTATAATTTATCTTGTTCAGAATAATTCCCAACTGTGAATATGAAGTGATTAAAATTCTTAAATGGAAAATAAAAACTATTACTTACTTGGATTACATTATGCAAAACTTGACACATCCATCATACCAGAGTTGCCCAAGTCACATACAGATAATATGATTAAAATCCATAAAACCTGTAAGGTTAAGAAAACTGTAGTTGTTGAACAGTTTAGAAACGTATGGCTGTTGAACAGACAAACGTTAAATTAAGCACGTAGCAACTAACTTTACCCCTTAGGTAGAGTAGGAGAGAGCGCACCACACGTCGGGGGCTGATGTTTTCAGTTATATAATGTTCAACTTTTCATATTGCGATATACCATCGTAACATACAAACTAGTAATCTAAGTTTCTACTCAAATAAAATAGTGTAATAGTAATGGTGTGAAACCAGATAAAATTAAATGAGTAAAAAGCACTGAATATCTTTAATTATACAATCTCCCACATTTCTTCGCGGTAAAGACAGAAAGGAAAAAAAAAAACTGTATTAACATGAAGGGGCAAATGGCCTGCATCTATAGAGAAAAATTTAATACTTTTAAGCTTTGAAAAAGACATTATGGGAAGTAATTAACAGTGCCTTGTTTTGGTAAACTAGCATATCAAGAAACATGCCATCTCCTGAAAATAGAGAGAAGTAGTACGATATTTGTGTGGGGAAACAACTCTTTCGAAGAGGAGGTGATTTTGATAAACAAAAGCACCCCGGCAAAACGTTACACGTTCGCGAGCAACGACTTGAAATCGTTAAACAAACCTCTATTTCTCTATTGCGAGTGTGTCTTTAATAGGAAGCTATCTTTCCCTACCGCGTAGCAAAAAATCTCCACCTTCTTTTATCTTTACGCATAATCTCAATTTATTCTGCTCTCTTTCGGATTGAGAACTGATGTTGACGAGAGTTCTTAGAGTTATGACTACTGGTGCCTTTTTAGCCAACAGGTGTTCTTTATATCTCCTCGTATGTCTGATATAAAATACTGAACATACATCAATGTAATTTCGTAGACACCCTGAACTACCTGAGGGGTCTGCTACTTTGCAATCATATTTATTAACCAGCAAACGTCTAATCTTGTATGAGATACTGCCTATGAAAGGTACTGAAATGTACTTTTCACTTTCATTTTTCCCGTTTTTAGAGTCCCCTAAAAAGGGAACCATGTTTGTAGTTTCCTTTTGAAAAATTTTCTC
This sequence comes from Schistocerca cancellata, assembly GCF_023864275.1. Lineage (NCBI taxonomy): Eukaryota > Metazoa > Arthropoda > Insecta > Orthoptera > Acrididae > Schistocerca > Schistocerca cancellata. Next base: position 182,934,588 of record NC_064627.1, on the reverse strand, counting down.
TACTATACAAGGATCGTAGCCGTTATTATAAGAAGAGTTTGAAGTATACTCATGTCTTTTTCATTTCCTTCGACGGTACAGGTGTTACTATAGCAAAAATTTATGGTTGAGTGAAAGGACATCTTGTGTGACTGCTGGTGCGTTGAGTCAGCGGAATAATTTGGTTCATTACTTACCCGCGAAATATATCGAAACCTATTTTGTCACATGTAACCTCGAGTTTTATTTGGAGTTTAATGGAAAGTTATCAACAGGTAGATGGCCTTGCAAGGGGTAATACGTTAGCAGGCATTCTGGCCGATATTTTTATAAACACGTTAGAAGAAAGTTTTTTTTATATGATGCACCTACAAAACTTGCGATTCAGTTGTATTTGAGATAATGGAACGGGAGATAAAATTCGTCAGCTCTTTGGTATGTCCAACAGTATTCAAGAAAAAGTTAATTTTACACGTGAGTTGCAAAATGAACATCGCGATTTTTTTTTTTAAATCTGAAACTCGGTGTTTCATGTGACAGAACGTGTTTCGATATTTTCCGCAGACTATCCAATACGAAGCAAATTATACGATCTCACTGAACGCCCCCAGCAGTCCCACAAGATGGCATTCTTTCACTTACTTAGTCCTAAATCGGTCAATAGTAACACATTTATCTCCGGGAAAAGTATAAAAGTGATGAATATAATCAAAATAACCGATACGATGCATGCCAAATAGAAAAGTTTTTTGTGAAGAAAGCTGTAAAAACGGAAAAATGAAAGTAAATGGAACATTTCAATACTTGTCATAGGCAATATCTCATATAGGATTAGATTTTTGCTGATTAATTAATGTGGGTGCAAAGTAACATTCTCTACTGCCAACGCCCTACAGAAAGACTTCAGCTACAACGTCAAAACCACAAGTGATTCCTAAGGTAGCTCAGGCGTCTACGAAATTACACTGATCTATGTCCAGTACTTAATATCGGGCATTCGGGGAGAGATAAAGAACACCTGTTGGGTAGAAAAGGTACTAACACCCATACTTCTAAATTCACAGAACACTTGTCAACATCAGTTCTTAATCCGAAAAAGAGTAGAATAATTCAAGATTCTGCATAAAGAAAAGAAAGGGTGGAGACTTTCAGAACGCGCGATAGGGAAAGATAGCCTCCTATTAAAGGAACAGTCGCAATAGAGAAACAGATGTTTATTTGTCAAGCAGTTGCTCGCGAAGATGTAATGTTTTAACGGGGTATTTTGTTTATCAAAATCACCTCCTCTTCGAATGAGTTGTTTTTCCCACACACATCTCGTACTACGTCTCTATATTTTCACGAGATGGCAGATGGCTTTGTTTCTTGATAAGCTAATTTATCATAAGAGGGCCATGTCAATTACTTCTTGTTACGTCGTTTTCTAAGCTCAAAAGTTTTGCATATTACTACATTTTTGTCTAGGGGAGCAAGCTTCTTACAGCTTCATGTTAATACAGTTTTTTTTTCCTTTTTGCCTTACACTGTGAAGAAATGTGTGCTCATCGAATTGCCCGATATACAGTACTTTTATCCCTTCCAATTTTATCTGATTTCAGTCCATTACTGTTATACTGTTTTATTTTGGTACCACAACTGTATGTTGCAACAGGAAAAGTTAAATATTATAGAACTGAGCGTATACTACGGCATCAGCATATGGCACACGGTGCTCTCCATGCCAGTCTACCACAGGACTGCAGCTAGTTGCTTCGCGGTTAGTTTGACCTTTGTCTGTTCAACAGCTATACTAGTTTCAATTTTAAAGTTTTTATGGATTTTAATCATACTATCTGTATGTATGTTGAGCCCCTCAGCACATGTTTTATGTAATGTAAGTAACACTTATTATTTTCCGTTTAGAAATTTTAATTACTTTATATTCACAACTGGGCGCAACATATCACCGATTATTGTTCAACAACATTTCTAATTTCTAGATAATTCCTTTTTCTTCTTAGGAAGATATCTAAAATTGACTCAAATCAAAAACGAATGAAAACTGGGCACTGATTGGGTGTGCACTTCGTTAATTGGAATAATTCGATACCAAGTGTCATGTTCAAGTAGACGTCAAAATACATTGTGCGAACAGCCCACACAGCCGTAAGGAGAAAATTAGAACTTTTCCCATACAAAGTGACAGTCGTGCAAGAACTGAAAAATACTGATATTGGCAAGAGACTATTATTGTCAATGGTTCAAAAATTTCGTTCAACAAAATGGAAGGGATATTCTTAATGCAACGTTTTTCACTGATGAGGCGTGGTTTCATTTATCCGGGTACATGAACTCGCAAAATTCTCGTATCCAGAGTACTGCAAAAAATGGTTCAAATGGCTCTGAGCACTATGGGACTTAACATCTGAGGTCATCAGTCCCCTAGAACTTAGAACTACTTAAACCTAACTAACCTAAGGACATCACACACGTCCACGCCCGAGGCAGGATTCGAACCTGCGACCGTAGCAGTCGCTAGTTTCCGGACTGAAGCGCCTAGAACCGCTCGGCCACTGCGGCCCGCGGAGTACTTCAAATCCATATTGTATTCATGAGGAGCCACTTCATTCTATGAAAATAGGAGTTTGGATTGAAATTTCTAGACGTCGCATTGTGGGTCCCATATTTATCAACGAAACAATAAACGCACAACGATACTGCAGTGATATTCTGTACCCATTCATAGGAGAACTTGTGTTAAGTCAAATACTGAACGGTTATTTTCAACAAGATGGTGCAACCGCGCATACAGCTCGCGTTTCAATGACACTGCTTGCTGATGTTTTTGGTGATCGCATAATTTCACAGGGACTTTGGCCTTCACGATCGCCTGACCTAACAAAAAAAAAGTTCAAATGTGTGTGAAATCTTATGGGACTTAACTGCTAAGGTCATCAGTCTCTAAGCTTACACAATACTTAACCTAAATTATCCTAAGGACAAACACACAAATGAATCCATCGATGAATTTAAAACTGCAATATCCACTTTCATTACTTCTGTTACATAAGAAATGTTACAGCTTGTGTTTGGAAACATGATTATACGAATTAAGTTGTGTATTCAACAACAGGGGGGACACTTTCAACATTTAATGTGAAAATTTGTAAGTAAAAATGGATATTCAATAAATTAATAACTTGTATTTCACTGAGTTTCATTTCGGTATATTCACTGCGGCATACAGCACGCGTGGCTAACAATCATACGGCACTACGGAGAGACTGTTTGAACACCCCATAAAATCTTCCAGTTTATGTATTCTACCATTATGTTCTAGCCCTGAAATTTACAGCTCGAAGGACAGGCTTTGATATATGAGTGACGTTTCAAAATTATATTTCGTCATTGTTTTCCACACGGAAACTTTACTGCCATGGCATCATGAACTATACTCCTTGCACTACTTTTCGACATAGTTAACACTGAAAATGAGACATTTGTCATGGCGCATAATCAGTTTGAAGAAACCGCTGTGGCATAACTCGGTGCAGTGTGATGCAAGGAATTGTCGCACAGCCTGCTCCACCTCAACGTTGATATGTAAGTGACGTCTCGAGAGTGCGGCTTTCAATGCAGAGAACAGGTGAGAGTCCTTCTCTCAATATACAACACCAACGCCCAAACATCTGACGACACATGACCGCTGATACACTAGTCCCAATTGCCCATTCATACTGGATAAAAGCGCGCACTTCCATTGGCGATCACGTTGTCAGTACACGTCTGTCTGCCATTGTGATATGTACTCAAATAACCTTGGGTACATCGACATGCTGTTTCTCTCTCTTCTTCGGCACGTCGAGTATCTCCGTGCCCTTTGATTTTATATACAGTTTATGTTGCATAGCACTTTATGTAAACTATATGTTGATTATTGTTGGGAACACAAAATATAAAATGCGGTTCTCGCTACCGGGTTCTGTAGTTGAAAATTTTAACTTTGTGCCCTTTAATCTGTTATATGGGGATACGCACAGCACTAAAAGATTTCCTGCTGTAAATGTATTATCTTTAATTTGCAAGACTATGTTCTCATAATTCTGATCTGGCTTCTTAGAAATAGAACACTGCATCATTACGGTAACTTATTACGAAATTAAACATGTCTTTTTCTACTTTCGTCTCTGAAATTCACTGAAAATTACTCTTATTATACGCAAAGCAGTTACAGTATGCAGTGTTTGCCAAACATAAAAGCTGCAATGGATTTTTTAATATTTGAACACTATTAACTGCCACTGCTAACACTAGAGCATGAAACTAAAAATGAAAATTGATTTTAATATTACTAGCGAGACCAGATTTCAACACAGCAGTCTTTGATACACACAAGTAAAGTTTTAACACTCTGATTTACGTAAATTTTTTACATCACTGATGCTGTACTAACAGTTGCCCATGTCCATCTGAAAATAACATAATAAAATCTACAATTATCCTCTGGGGTCTGCGGGAAGCTGAAAGAAATAATTTTAATGTACTATTACCTGCCCGCTTAGTTGCGGGAAAACTGCTTTCATTCAGTTATAGTTTGAATTTGATGCGGCAGCGGCTCCCGCGATCGTGGCACAGCACTGCATCACGGAAAATTCTAATTTCGCTGAAAAGGCTAAAAATGTGGAATGAAATACTGGGCAAGCTAGCTACAAATTATTACAAGTCTTTTTAATAATTTCTATATTCAAAATTAACATAAAATCCAAAGTACACACCTTTTTTATACGTTAGTATCCAGTGGCGTCTTTCTCGACAAAAGAAAGCTAGCTAAGCGTTCGAGAGAGCGTCACAGGCTATTAAAACATTCATGGCTACAAGAAGACAGAGAGAGTAATTTCTAAACCTCCACTATTTATATGCAACTTAATATGCTAATATATAACTTCGTTCTATTTTTAATTATCATTGTCTGCTTCTGTTTCCATACTCGCCAGCCACAGACGTTATTTGCAAAATGGTCATATATAATATTACACAAACATAAAAATGAAAAATAATTATTTCCTTTCTTACAGTATCCATATAATCGATACCTGTTCATACAGAAATGAAATATAACAACACAGGTAATTTTTTTTTCACATACATTACACCGATTTTACAAATGTCTTGCTAGGAGACGTCACAGGCACTATATGCATGAGTCATTCCTCCTCTGCTAACGCCCCTTCCATCGCTTAACCAGCAACTGGCGTGGATTCATATGGCGTTTGTTTACGTCACATGGTATACCATCCCCTGTTTCAAAAACAATGACGAAACTTACATTCCGAACTTTCGTCGCAATTAATAAGGAGAAAGGACCTGCGTGAATCTATGTAACTATATAAGCAAAACCGTTCCAACTTGCATGAGTCCACAAAGAAGCTCTTCCCAAGACCTGTATTCCCGGAACGTGTTTCCTTCCATTATCGTTTACTTTCAGTCGTGTTAGGTTTCGCTCTTCATTATGATACAAGTTTCATTTCTTGCAGTGTGTGCTGGTTTTGCCTTACATGTATCCCTGCTGTTCTTTTAGGAACTAAGATTGCCACATCAACAACATTGAAAATGTTACTTTTCTATTGAGTCTCACGTCGATTCAGTATCCAGCTGTACGCACCAGTCTCCTCCGCTATGATGATGGTTGCAGGAAAAATACATTTAGGTAGCCATGTATCGCTGAAACCTGCAGTATCTGTCATCGCTGTTGTCTTCTGCTCGTTAGTCAATTTGATTATCACAAACTGCTGGCAGATTTTCCGCTTACTTCGTACCTGCGGGTGATTTTGTTATTATTGTGCATCGTAAAGGCATATTCCTCTGATATAAGTATAAGGAATAGTAGCAGTTTATATACGAGTATCCCTTACACTTGATGCATACTTTTTGTCACTGTGGTGTTTCAATTCAGGAAGCGCTTGAACCAGCTGCAAACATATTTTCTGCTCATGCCCTCTCCTTCATACACTTTCACCGATACCTCATAGTACTTTTCGCAATTTGAAATGAAATCTGTGGCAAAGCGAAATCAGTGATGACCAGTTACTTTAATTATATTAATTAATAAAAATATTACGTATCATAAACGACCTATATAAATAGGATATTTAATTAACTATAAATGAAGTAATTAATTCAATTGGGGCCAGAAGCAGCGCGTCAATCGATATAAATGTAAAAGAATAACCGCTAACAAACAACAACCACACAGTCTGAAAGAGTTAGAGATGTAGGGATTAATTTGGATTGTCTAAAGTGTTGTCATCTTCGTTTATCAACATTTAAAGTGCGTTACAATTCGTTAGACGATGTCGACACCTGTGTAAATTATTCTGAATTTACTTACGATTACCCAGGGTTACCGAATAAACTGCTATGCTGTTACGACTCTGATAAATCGTTTGTACGAATATACATGGGTACAACAATGTTTAGAGATACGACATGGAATGATCACACAGGCTCCATCGTTGGTAGCACCTCGGTTCATTTGTAGGATACAACGAAAATTCATGGAGTCTATAAAATATTTGAGTGGCACATCCGCAACCACTAGCCAAACGTGTGGGGCCCATACCATACAGAACTAACGGAGGATACAAAACATATACAAAGAGGGTGGCACGAGTAGTCGCGGGTGGGTCTGACATTTAGAGGAGATTCACTGAGTTGTTGAAAAATCTGACCTGGCACACACCAATTACACCACGGAGTCCTACTCACAAAGTTTCCGAAACGTTACCAATCCTGTGAAGCGCCGTGTCCACTGCAGTGGACAGTTGTTAGTGATCCCTTCATTGGCGCTTTCAGTTAGTCCTGAGGTTGAAAATACACACAGTCCATTACAGTGGGTACTCCCTACTAGTGTTGTGTCCTTCATGCATTTGCAGCCTCAGGATCGATTGAAAACGCCAAAGACAAGACCATTAAAAGCTGTCCACTGCGGTAAAAATGATGCACCACTCGGTTAAGCAGGGAATCCAGGAATGTACAGTACTAAACCCTCTGTCGATTGCTTCTTTGGGGGTTGGGAGGGGGGTAGAGGCGAGACAAGATTAGATCAGAAATATACGACCACATATCAGTGTACATTAAAATTGGACGTGTCTAGATTTCGCCTTTCTTATGGTCTGAGGCCGGTTGAGGAAACTTTCAGTGAAGTGTCTGAATGTCTGTGGAGAAATGGCAGCCGATTCTTACTCAAGAGCCGAAACCAGAGAACGTACTGATGTCGGATGCTGGGGTTTGGAGCGAAGTTCACGTTCTGACTCATCGCAAAGTGTCACCATTTGGTTCAGCTTGGGACTGTGGCAAGACCTGCCCATTTCAGGAATGTTACTGTGCATAAAACATTGCCTGACAGATGCTACCGTATGACAGGGTGCATTGTCATGCTGATATAAAGAACCATCCTCTGCCAACATCTCCTCTACAGTAATAAGCACACAGTGGTGTAAAATGTGTTCATATCATTCCGCATTTAACGTCTGAACCACGAAAAAACACCCCCATACAGTAACACCATATCCTGCGTACTTCACATGGTGGCAGGTGATGGTCTCCAGGCATTCGCCCAACTCAAACCGTTCAATCGGATTATATAAAACGTAACAGTCAGCCAACTGGTTGCACACAACTCTTTAAAAAACACATTAACCACGTGTCGATAGATCTAAGACTATCTTCATCAGAATGGCAAAAGTTACCTTGAAAAATATACACTCCTGGAAATGGAAAAAAGAACACATTGACACCGGTGTGTCAGACCCACCATACTTGCTCCGGACACTGCGAGAGGGCTGTATAAGCAATGATCACACGCACGGCACAGCGGACACACCAGGAACCGCGGTGTTGGCCGTCGAATGGCGCTAGCTGCGCAGCATTTGTGCACCGCCGCCGTCAGTGTCAGCCAGTTTGCCGTGGCATACGGAGCTCCATCGCAGCCTTTAACACTGGTAGCATGCCGCGACAGCGTGGACGTGAACCGTATGTGCAGTTGACGGACTTTGAGCGAGGGCGTATAGTGGGCATGCGGGAGGCCGGGTGGACGTACCGCCGAATTGCTCAACACGTGGGGCGTGAGGTCTCCACAGTACATCGATGTTGTCGCCAGTGGTCGGCGGAAGGTGCACGTGCCCGTCGACCTGGGACCGGACCGCAGCGACGCACGGATGCACGCCAAGACCGTAGGATCCTACGCAGTGCCGTAGGGGACCGCACCGCCACTTCCCAGCAAATTAGGGACACTGTTGCTCCTGGGGTATCGGCGAGGACCATTCGCAACCGTCTCCATGAAGCTGGGCTACGGTCCCGCACACCGTTAGGCCGTCTTCCGCTCACGCCCCAACATCGTGCAGCCCGCCTCCAGTGGTGTCGCGACAGGCGTGAATGGAGGGACGAATGGAGACGTGTCGTCTTCAGCGATGAGAGTCGCTTCTGCCTTGGTGCCAATGATGGTCGTATGCGTGTTTGGCGCCGTGCAGGTGAGCGCCACAATCAGGACTGCATACGACCGAGGCACACAGGGCCAACACCCGGCATCATGGTGTGGGGAGCGATCTCCTACACTGGCCGTACACCACTGGTGATCGTCGAGGGGACACTGAATAGTGCACGGTACATCCAAACCGTCATCGAACCCATCGTTCTACCATTCCTAGACCTGCAAGGGAACTTGCTGTTCCAACAGGACAATGCACGTCCGCATGTATCCCGTGCCACCCAACGTGCTCTAGAAGGTGTAAGTCAACTACCCTGGCCAGCAAGATCTCCGGATCTGTCCCCCATTGAGCATGTTTGGGACTGGATGAAGCGTCGTCTCACGCGGTCTGCACGTCCAGCACGAACGCTGGTCCAACTGAGGCGCCAGGTGGAAATGGCATGGCAAGCCGTTCCACAGGACTACATCCAGCATCTCTAACGATCGTCTCCATGGGAGAATAGCAGCCTGCATTGCTGCGAAAGGTGGATATACACTGTACTAGTGCCGACATTGTGCATGCTCTGTTGCCTGTGTCTATGTGCCTGTGGTTCTGTCAGTGTGATCATGTGATGTATCTGACCCCAGGAATGTGTCAATAAAGTTTCCCCTTCCTGGGACAATGAATTCACGGTGTTCTTATTTCAATTTCCAGGAGTGTAAAAAAGAGTCAGACAGTTATCACAGAGTAATAAAATCATAGTTGAAAGCTGCGGCACAAGTTAAGTGTGTAGCCAGTTAATACCGACACATACACAGCGCAAAAGGCATCAGACCAAACGGCATGTACGCCAACACTGCCGTGAGATAGACACGAGGATTAGTAGTGCCATCTCGTAACGAAACGGCAAACACATAAACGTCTGCGTCAAAAGCAAAATTACGTGGCAGTAAGTATACATTAATAACATGTAGCACCCAGATAATAGGCAATATGAAAGCTGGCAAAAATAGTAAATCAGCCTTTTTACAGGTAGTTTTAAACAAAGTAGAAGACTGAAAAAGACGCTTGAATAAGGGAAACAGACATTCCCGATGACACTGAGGGGAAAATCCAGAGATCAGGCAGTTCTAAGTAACGGGTCTAAACCTTGAAAGAAGTTTTTATTATGCAACTGCTTGTTCGTTAAGAATAAAACCATCTTTAAGCGACAGGTGTTTGAAAATTTCCAGCTCTTCAAGAATATCGAGTCGGAGATTTTTTTCCTCGGAGTGCAGGATACTGACATCTTGCACTTCCTCGGGTTTATGGCCTGTGATTAACAAGTGGTCGGCAAAGGATGAATTTTGAATATTAGTGCCCCTTTTTCCTTGAAAACGTTCCCTAAATCTTATTGATATAGTTCGGCCTGTTTGTCCTATGAAGTAGGCCGGTCAAGAATAACAGACGTTTTTATAAACTCCTGACTTTTGCAAATGGGACGGTGTTGAATCCAGATTGTGAATAAGATTATTTTTTAGAGAATTACTAGTGGAAGAAGTTACTTTGCAATTATATCGGATGACTACAGGATGTAGTGTCATTCATCACTCCGAATTACTTTTCGTTTCCTATCATCCACTGTCCAGCGTCATCCCTTAGTAATGCCTATTGAAATGTGTGGCTTATGGGGAGTTGCTCGATCATTGTAACCGATTATGTTTAGTTTCACACGCAGTCATTCTGCTAGCTGGATTGCTGGTAGTCCTTTGGAACTCACAAGTGAGTTCTTCTGCTTATTTAATCTCATTTCTTACAACCACCCTGAATAATGCTTGACGGTCCTTGTCGGTTTGTACAAGAGGTCTTCCTGTACTACCGTCAGCTGTGGTTCTTCCTTCCGGTTCCCACTTCACTATCACAAGCAGTCGACCTGGACAGCCTTAGAAGGGTTGAAATGTCTCTGGGAGTTTTGTTTGTTAGGTGACATCCAATGACTAGTCTACGTTCGAAGTCCCAGTACTCTCCGCCTCCTTTAATGCGCCTCTCGTGACATCTAGTGGTCAGTTCCGCACTACATATGGATGTCCGGATAATTTTGGTCAGATAGTATCCGTACAACGTTTAAGAAATCGTTCTTCCCTCGCTCCATACTCGAGTGAAACGGGAAGAAACCTTAACATATTGTGCACTGGGAAGTACCCTCTGCCATACAATTCACACTGGTTCGTAGATTATAGATGTGGATGCAAGCGTAGATATTTAAAACACCACACTCGCTTAGGGTATATCCGATGTTATTTTCATTCTGTTACACATTAAACGTGCAATTAACATACTGGGTAGTTTATTTATACATTATTTTACCCTGTGAGACACGTGTATGACCGCTTAGCCCTATTATTCATTCCCCTATTCCAAAATGGGAACTTGACCAGACTGTGACCTAGCCATCAGCTTTTACGAGTATTTCACACTATAGTAGCAATCAACCTAGTCTACGCTCAATCACAGTTTATGTAATTGAGGTTAATATTACGATTACAGAAGAAGAGAGAAGCTTAATTCAGTTAAGGGTCATACTCATACGTTCTTAAGAGAAATCTCTGCTAACGTCTCCTGACGCCTGACGAGAGTAACGTCATTTAGTGCTCCTTGATAACTGCACAGAGTTAGCCTAAATGATTCATCGCGTTCCAAAGCACTGTCTGCTGCCAAGTGTATGATGTACAGAGATGGGTGATACATGAAAAGATAGATACATTCATCAAGTTTAAAAAGGCCACCTCGTGGCTCACATGCACGCTAGATGGCAGGCCTGTGATGGCACTGTACAAGATGGCGACCGTGCACGAGAAGAATTCTTGTGCGCTACTAAATGCGAAGTTTCATGTACCAGGATGTGTTTTAGTTGTGGTTCTTCATCAGTGAAGCAAAACCGATCGTGCCTTTCTCATCAGGGAACTGCCACATAGCTGGATAGTGCATACTGGTCTTGATATTACTAATTGGTTTCCATTCCCCTCCCCCCTTCTCCCTCACCGCAACGGCCGCTATATCTCACGCCATGTGATTTCTTCCTGTGGGGTTATGAAGAGAAGAAGTTTATGTACTCTCAGTGCCAGTAACGCTGCAAGAACTGCAGGAACGCATCACTACTGCTGTAGCGAACACTGACTACAACTTGAACGTGTGGACGGAACTGGGTTATTGTTTGAGAGGGTGCCAGGCGAAAAAGAGCGCAAACAATGAATATTTGTAGATGTTCTAGAAACTTGGAGGATTTACCTGTCTTTTCATGTATCACCCATATTTGTACGACGTATACTTGGACTTTAATAGTACTTTGAAACCTGATGAATGATTTAGGGTAACCCTCTATACCAGTAACACTCCACATCGATTCTTTAAAGAGTCGAACTCACATGTTTAAAACGCATCTCCGAGTTTACGTCCGCAGCTCCTGGTGTAGTGGCTAGATTGTTGCCTCTGGATCAGGGGTTCCGGGTGCGATCCCCAGCCAGGGACTGAGTGTCCGTGTTGTACTCATCATTTCATTATCATCATCATCATCATCATCATCATCATCATCATCACTGGTGACTACATTAGACTGTGAAAAAATTGGACTATGTAATAACTGGGACTTTTTACGGGCGCTGATGACCCCGCAGTTGAGCGCCCCACAAACCAAACATCATCATCATCATCATCATCATCATCATCATCCGAGTTAATGACGTCATGTATTTCTAACCATGTGTCATAAAACTATACAATAATGCAAGTAAAGTCATTGGTGTACGTGGATACTGCCTGCAAAATATGTTATAGAGTTAGTCGTACAGAAGTAATAGATAAACATGCCATGCATGATGCCACTGCATAAACAACAAAAATGTAGTAAGTGATAATTTTTTTTCATCTCGCTATTTTGCACGTGGTGTCAGCAAGATAAATCTTCTTAAACGTATGAAATTAAGTGTGAAGTTTGTTGGAAGTCGGTAAGTTGTCGCGAAATCCACTATTACGGGATAGAATACGGCATTCAATTCAGAGTTGTAAGTGCTGCTTGAGAAGACGACGGAGGAGTTAGCGCAATCGGGTACTCAAACAGCGACAGACTGTGGAGGCTGGCAACACTCATCTCCAAAATGCAGCCTTTTGTGCTAATCACAAAGGACCTCGTTGCCTGTTGCCAGTTACGAAACAGCCTTTCCATGTGAGGTCGAGCAACGGTATTGTACGCAGGTGTGTGTGGTGTGGACAGCGTTTCTAAAAGCACCATAAGTAGCGCCGGCCGGTGTGGCCGTGCGGTTCTAGGCGCTTCAGTCTGGAACCGCATGACCGCTACGGTCGCAAGTTCGAATCCTGCCTCGGGCATGGATGTGTGTAATGTCCTTAGGTTAGTTAGGTTTAATTAGTTCTAAGTTCTAGGCGACTGATGACCTCAGAAGTTAAGTCGCATAGTGCTCAGAGCAATTTGAACCATTTGAAATGATCAGATTACACAATTAACGGGCAAGGCGATCTCTAGATAATCCCGAAGCGATGCAGTCCTTCAACAAAGGAACTTGCTGACAATACGTTAGTTCGTGCAGTCTTAGAATATTGTTCATCTGTATGGGACCCTTACCAATTGGGTCTGATCCAGGAGACTGAGAAGGTCCAAAGAGGAGCGGCAAGATTCGTGACTGGTACATTTAGCCATCGCGAGAGCGTTACAAATCTCATAGAAAGTTTGAAGTGGGACACACTTGCAGATAGACGATACGCTAAACGGAAGGGGCTGCTCATTAAATTCCGAAATACGATCTTCGGCGAGGATGTAGGGCGTATAATTATTAGCACCAACTTTCAAATCGTGCAATGACCACCATTCAAAGATAAGGGAAATTAGAGCTCGTACTGAGGGGTTCAGACAGTCGTTTTTCCCTTGTACGGTCCGCGAATGGAACGAGGGGGGGGGGGGGGGGGTGTATGACTTTGGCGCTAATTGTGTCCTCCGCCACACACCGCTTGGTGGCTAGCGGAGTGTATATGTTGATTTAGAGTCTAATCTGTGTAAACCCACTGAAGTAGCAGCTCTCAAGGGCAAGCTTGCTGCCTCTGCTAAGACGTGGATTTATGTGATGCTTTACAACAGCGTCTAGACGGAGGATGGAGTTACCAGTTGATTCTATGAAGTGAAACGTCCCATGGGACAGCTGCCCAGAGCATCTGCAATTTTTAGGGCTCTAGAGTTACTATTTAGCTAACCTAAATTCGACCCATTTTGCCTGCTCTTTGCTTATGCCTTAAGCATAACAACGTACGTGTTGCAATCGCCACACTCAGTCAGGTACCATCCCCACAAGCTAGCGTGCTGTTTGCACGGCAGCCGTGCTGAAGTGAAAAGCGGCTAACTGACAGCTGTGCATCCGGCGCCGTTCTGCCTGCAGCTGGGCAAGTGTGAAAGAATCTACAGGGTGAAGAGTATTTAAACCGACAAACTCTGCGAGGTTGTAGGGAACATCAAAACAAATATTTTTCCCTAATGTCATTTTTTCCTATGAGGATTATTTAAACCGGTGGAGACATTATTACGCTCTTCACTTGTTAGAGGCCGTATTACGATCTTCAGTTGTTAGAGGGCGTATTACGCTCTTCAGTTGTAGGCAACTGCTGTTCACCGGTGTAGTAGTGCACTGTCTCTGTTTACTAATGTAGCGATACACCTGGAATGAGTACACTGATATGGTTGGTACGTACTACGTAGCGCACCACAACGGACGAGCTACACAGCGGGTTTATCAACAACAATATCCTAATCGCCGTATCCCGCATCATACGACCTTTGCTGCTGTGTACCAACGTCTGTGTGAGACCGGGTCATTTAGCAGATTACCTGGACAGGGACGCCGTCGCACGGTAATGAGCGCTGCAATTTGAGGAAGCTGTCTTGCAGCATGTGGAGCGGGATCCTTCAATCAGCACTCGTGCAATTGCATGTTACCATGGGGACGAATCAGACGAATGTAAGAACAGTTCTTCGAGAGCAATTGTTACTTCCACTTCACTTAAAGCGTGTTCACAACCTGGAACCAGTTGATTATCCACCCAGAGCACAATTTTCGCAGTGGTACCTGAAACAGTGTGAAACGCATCCTACATTTCCATCCTCTGTGTTGTTTACCGATTAAGCGGTTATTCGTGAATGTGTGGGTCGGTGTTGTTGGGGACTGTTTAATTGGGCCGTATCTGTTACCTAGGCCATTAAATGGCAGGCACTATTAGAATTTTCTCACCAGAGCATTTCCAGAATCGCTTGAAGACGTCCCGCTCCCTACAAGACAACGCATGTGGTTCCAACATGACGGGGCGCCGGCACATTTCAGTCGCCGTGTGCGTCGAATCCTGGACCGACGGTTCACATTAACGTGGATTGGCAGAGGTGCACCTGTACCATGGCCTGCTCGATCCCCAGGTATGTCCCCTCTGGACTTCGTTTGTGGGGAGAGATGCGCTACCTTGTTTAGGCAACTCCTGTTGCATCAGAAGAGGATCTGGTTGCCCGGATAGTAGCAGCAGCAGGAACAATTCAGGATACTCCTGGGATTTTTGCCCGTGTCAGACAGAACACGATCCGACGGTGTAACCTTTGTTTACGCGTCAGTGGAGGCATTTTTGAAAATCTACTGTAATTGAAATTCGGTTGTGTTAGTGTGTTGTATCTTGGTCATAAAAATTGAAAAGTGTTTGTTGGTTTAATTAATTTGCCGCCAGAGAATCTTCCTCTACCGGTTTAAATACTCCTCGTAGGAAAAAATGACATTACAGAAAATTATTTGTTTTGACGTCCCCTACAACCTCCCAGAGTTTGTCGGTTTAAATACTTTTCACCCTGTATAGCCGTATGGCCGTTCTACCTGCCGGGCTTACATTGATCAGTCAAGACCATTATGACCACCTATATAACGGCCGTATGACCACCTTTAGCGCGTATGACACCGGCGACGCGTCGTGACTGAGAAGCAACGAGGCCTTGGTAGATCGCTGGAGGAAGTTGCCATCATATCTGCACACAAAGTCACCCAATACTCGCAAATTCTGGGGAGAGAGGGCGATAAGCTCTGACACCACCTTCAATCACCTCCGAGATGCGTTCTATCGGGTTATATCTTGCGGGTTAGGGGGGCCAGCACATCAGCTAAACTTGACACTGTCTTCCTCGAACCATTCTATCATACTCCTGGCCTTTTGACATGGCGCATTATTTTGTTGAAAAATGCCACTGCCGTCAGGAGGCATGATTGTCATAAAGGAGTGTACGTGGTCTGCAACCAGTGTACGATACTCCTTGCCTGTCATGGTGCTTTGGACGAGCTCCACTGGAACCACGGATGTCCACGTTGATGTTCCCCAGGCGTTATGTAGCCACCACCTGCTTGTCTCCGCCAAGCAGTACACATGTCAAGGACCTGTTTCCCTGAAGGAGCCCTCCCATCGATTTATCAGACCATTCAACGCTCTGCCGCTTCGTCTACGTACAGAGCCAATGTCACGCGCCCATTTCAGTTGCAGTTATCGATGTCGTGGTTTTAACGTTGGAACAGGCATGGGTCGTCGGCTACGTGACCTGCTGTTAGGAATGTTCGGTGGCCTGTGTGTTCAGACACACTTGTGCTCTGCCCAATACTTAAGTCTGATGTTTCTTCCGACACGTTTGGCCGCTTATCCTGTTTTACCAGTCTGCCCAGCCTACGACTTCCGACATCTGTAACGACGGGCGGACGCCCAGCTCCCAGCTCCCCCCCTCCCCCCCCCCCCCCCTCCAGACGCCTGGACATGGATGCACCTTGGTTTCAGGTTTCGTCACATGTTGAGACACTCACCACAGCATTCCTAGAACACCCGCCAAGTGGTCAGTTTCCGAAATGTTCGTGCCGATTCTCCAGGCCATCACAATCTACCCTCAGTCACACTCGGATAGGTAGCGGGCTTTCCCCCATTCTACATATGGATAGTACACTCGCTGGTACTACATGTAACGTGCGTGTTTCTGACTAGCAATCATTCCCCGTCAGGTAACACTTCTATCGCCTGGACGGATATGTCTATAGTGGGTCGGTGGTTCAAAAATGGCTCTGAGCACTATGGGACTTAACATATATGGTCATCAGTCCCCTAGAACTTAGAACTACTTAAACCTAACTAACCTAAGGACAGCACACAACACCCAGTCATCACGAGGCAGAGAAAATCCCTGACCCCGCCGGGAATCGAACCCGGGAACCCGGGCGTGGGAAGCGAGAACGCTACCGCACGACAACGAGCTGCGGACAGTAGGTCGGTGGTCTCAATGTTCTGGCTGATCAGTGTATACGAGGCGTGTTTTTTAAGTAAGTACCGTTTTGAAATTAAAAAAAGACGTGCTAAGATATCTCAACGATTTTATTGTTACAAAAATGTTCAAATGTGTGTGAAATCTTATGAGACTTAACTGCTAAGGTCATCAGTCCCTAAGCTTACACACTACTTAACCTAAATTATCCTAAGGACAAACACACACACCCATGCCCGTGGGAGGACTCAAACCTCCGCCGGGATCACCTGCACAGTCCATGACTGCAACCCCTAGACCGCTCGGCTAATCCCGCGCTGCTATTTTTACATGAAAGCCTGTACCTTAATCTACTTTTCTACTTAATTTCCGTCAATATTGAGGCAAGTGTCATAACGTTGTACCAGTTTTTGAATACCCTCCTCATAGAAGTCTGCCGCCTGACTTGTTAACCACTGCATCACCACTGTTTTGACTTCGTCATCGTCTTGAAGACGCTGACCGCCCAGGTGTTTCTTCAAGACGAAACATGGGTGGCCTACGTCACACCAGAATCAAAGCAACAGTCCATCGAATGGCGGCATTCAGATTTACCCACAAAAATGAACTTTAAGCAAACAATTTCTGTCCGGAAAATCATGTGCACAGTTTTTTGTGACAGAAAAGGAGTATTGCTTGTGGAATTTCTGCCTCGTAATGAGACAATCAATGCAGCAGCTTACTGTAAGACATTACACAATCTGCGCCGTACAATTCATAACAAAAGACGTGACAAGTGTGAAACGTCTCCTTAGAAAAATTAGTGAATTACTGTGCTGGTAAAGCTCTTACATTTGATTTTCAAACAGCTGAGCAGAACTGAACGTAGTCAGACATTTCGCTCTTTACCTATTCCGATCAACACTAAACTGACACACAATATTTTTAGCGCAACGCAATCTTACTTTCAACAATCCCTACAAAAGAATGGCCCTGACTAACAACAACCTATAACTTTCATGAATCACTTACATCACAAAAATCTTCGTTACTCGAACTACTGCAGTACAGCGAGCGCCAATACTGTCAGCTAAATAAAAGATTCTAACTACTGAAGGCACTAACTACAGTTAGGCATAGTTGGCAAATGAAAGATTTTGATAGAGAACAAACAATGTATTTACCTTAATAGTGTTCAAAAGTCATTATATATATATATATATATATATATATATATATATATATATATATATATATATATATATATATCGGTTCATGACATCCAGTATTACAAATTTACTCTTTCTGGCGGACACGTATGCTCTTAAAATTCTGCCATCTCTCTCCCCACAACCACCACTGCTGGCGGCTCACCTCCAACTGCGGAACGCCAACTGCCCAACACTACAATAGCGAAGTTTGCAACAATGCCACCCAGCCACAGACTTCACACAGCACAGTCAGTGATTTTCATACAGAGCGCTACGTGACGTTACCAACATAAAAACCTAAACAGCCTACTTACAAGTTGAGCAAGGGCATCGTTTTGCTGCAAGACAGTGCCCGTCCGCATGTGGCGAATCAGACCAAAGATCTCATCACATCTTTTCGATGGGAAACTATACATCATCCACCGTACAGCCCCGATCTTGCGCCCAGAGACCCTGCTCTTGAAGAAACATCTGGACGGTCAGCGTCTTCATGACGAAGTCAAAACAGTGGTGATGCAGTGGTTAACAAGGCAGGTGGCAGATTTCTATGAGGAGGGTATTCAAAAACTGGTACAACGTTATGACAAGTGCCTCATTATTGACGGAAATTATGTAGAAAAGTAGATTAAGGTACAGGCTTTCATGTAAAAATAAAATTATTGAGATATCTTAGCGCCGGCGGGAATGGCTGAGCGGTTCGAGGCGCTACAGTCTGGAACCGCGCGACCGCTACGGTCGCAGGTTCGAATCCTCTCTCGGCCATGGATGTGTGTGATGTCCTTAGGTTAGTTATGTTTAAGTAGTTCTAAGTTCTAGGACACTAATGACCTCTGAAGTGAAGTCCCATAGTGCTCAGAGCCATTTGAACCATTTTAGATATCTTAGCACGTCTTTTTTTAATTTCAAAACGGTACTTGCTTAAAAAACACGCCTCGTATGTACGCCCGTAGCCGTCTGGACACACGATCTGCTGGGAAACCATGTACGGCCATAACCGCGATAGGGTTAAAATTGGTATCAAGTAAATTGACAAAGTAGTTCAAAAATATTCAAATCTGTGTGAAATCTAATGGGACATAACTGCTAAGGTCATCAGTCCCTAAGCATACACACTACTTAACCTAAAGTATCCTAAGGACAAACACACTCACCCATGCCCGAGGGAGGACTCGAACCTCCGCCGGGACAAAATAGTGCACGTCCTTAAGAAGTTCTGCTCGCTTTCTTCCGGGCATCTGATGTGCAGAAGGCAGGAACGGAAGAACGTGGTGCTCACGTGGAATGTCAGGGGACGCGCAGCAGCCTGGAAGGGACGGAGTTGCAGCGAGCGGGGCAGAGAGACGGCCGCGGCATGTTTGCCCGGAGAGGCACCGGTGCTGCCTCTTTATGAGTGTCCGGCGGCGTCGGCTGTTTGCCAGCGACACGCAATAAGCCGGCCAGCTGCGCCTCGTCCACCTCTGGACGCTGGATGGCGGACCGCGTGGGGCTGGACCACCCCCGAGGGACGGTGGTCACTGCCGCGGCGGTACACTCCACAGGGAGCAACCTCACAACCCCACGCTTGTAATAAACCTACGATTTGGCAACAGCCTCTATTCCCAGAATTTCAATCGCGTTGTAAAGGGATGGCAACATTCTCCAATAATACTGCGAACTTGGACCTTTTTTCGCAGCTGATGCAGGTGGCGTCCGTCCGACTACAGACTGACGCACTCCTGCGTAGACACATTCCAGCAGTAGTGATGAGCTGTCTGTCTCCACGAAAACGCTGTTACAGAAGGTGCGCCATTCCACACTCCCACCCCCCCCCCCACCCCTCACCTCAACCGGCATCACTATAGTCATCGAGAGGAGAGAGATTTTGAACAAGAGCATCTCGTGCAACAGCGAATCCTAAATTACGAACTACCAGAGCAATCAGGGAGCTGAAGTAACAACAAGTGTTGCAGATATACTCGTACACCAAGAAGAAATGCAGATGATAAATGGGTGTTCATTTGACAAATATATTTTACTAGAACTGACACGTGATTACATTTTCACGGAATTTGGGTGCATAGATCATGAGAAATCAGTACCCCGAGCAACCACCTCTGGCCGTAATAACGGCCTTGATACGCCTGGACATTGAATCAAATAGAGCTTGGATGGCGTGTACAGGTACAGCTGCCCATGCAGCTTCACCACGGTACCACAGTACATCAAGAGCAGTGACTGGCATATTGTGACGAGCCAGTTGCTCGGCCACCATTGACCAGACGTTTTCAATTGGTGAGAGACCTGGAGAATGTGCTGGCCAGGGCAGCAGTCGAGCATTTTCTGTATCCAGAAAGGCCCGTACAGGACCTCAAACATGCGGTCGTGCATTATCCTGCTGAAATGTAGGGTTTCGCCGGGATCGAATGAAGGATGGAGGCACGGGTCGGAACACATCTGAAATGCAACGTCCACTGTTCAAAGTGCCGTCAATACGAACAAGAGGTGACCGAGACGTGTAACCAATGACACCCCATAGCATCACGCCGGGTGATAAGCCAGCATATTGCTGACGAATACACCCTTTCAATGTGCGTTCACCGCTATGTCGCCAAACACGGGTGCGACCATCATGATTATGTAAACAGAACCTGGATTCAACCGTAAAAATGACGCTTTGCCATTCGTGCACCCAGGTTCGTCGTTGAGTACACCATCGCAGGCGCTCCTCTCTGTGATGCAGCGTCAAGGGTAACCGCAGCCAAGGTCTCCGAGCTCTTAGCCCATGCTGTTGCACACGTCGTCGAACTGGTCGTGCAGACGGTTGTTGTCTTGCAAACGTACCCATCTGTTAACTCAGGGTTCGAGACGAAGCTGCACGATCTGTTACAACCATGCGGAGAAGATGCCTGTCTTCTCGACTGCAAGTGATACGAGGCCGTTGGGAGCCAGCACGGCGTTCGGTATTACCCTCCTAAACCCACCTATTCCATATTCTGCTAACAGTCAATGGATCTCGACCAACGCGAGCAGCAATGTCGCGATACGATAAACCGCAATCGCGATAGGTTACAATCATACCTTTATCAAAGTCGGAAACGTGATGGTAAGCATTTCTCCTCCTTACACGAATCATCATAACAACGTTTCACCAGGCAACGCCGGTCAACTGCTGTTTGTGTATGAGAAATCGGTTGGAAACTTTCCTCATGGCAGCAGGTTGCAGGTGTCGCCACCGTAGCCAACCTTGTGTGAATGCTCTGAAAAGCTAATCATTTGCATATCACAGCATCTTCTTCCTGTCGCGTCTGTAGCACGTCATCATCGTGGTGTAGCAATTTGAATGGCCAGTAGTGTAAAAATTTCTGTTGAATGGATCGCTAGCGCACACCTGTGCAGTGGAGCTCGACTTGGAGGTAAGCCGCTTCGAATCCTGGTGGTGGATGAAATTTCCGCTGCCAGCATTTGCCCGGCAAGGGGAAGAGAGGTGCTAGCGTAAAGTTTCTGATCACAGTCCTCGTGAAGCGAGATGGTGATCCGTCGGTCGGATGGGGACGTGAAGCTCGGCAGACCGATCAGTGCTTTCCGAGAGGTGAAACGTATCAAGCACCGGGTTTCACCCGCTCCCTTCCCGTTGTTTATGACAAATCCAACG
Organism: Schistocerca cancellata; assembly: GCF_023864275.1. Lineage (NCBI taxonomy): Eukaryota > Metazoa > Arthropoda > Insecta > Orthoptera > Acrididae > Schistocerca > Schistocerca cancellata. Next base: position 182,913,042 of record NC_064627.1, on the reverse strand, counting down.
CAACACTGTACAAGCACTCAGCACTCATTTACACGACACATGAGGCAAAACATTATGATCACCTGCGTAATAGCTAGTTGTCCAAGTATTTGGCATTAGATGTCTATGCACAGGTCTATAGTTCGCGTACATAACGTTCCCCTGGTTTGCGTATGCACCGACGGCGCCTGGTATCAACCAAGATCGGTTCTCTAGGATTTACATCAGGCTACTTTGGTCGCCGAGACATCAACGTGAGTTTAATGCAATGCTCGTCAAACCACTATAGCACGGTTCTGGCTCCGAGACAGGGAAAACTATACCGCTGAAAGATGGCATCGCCGTAGGGGAAGACATCAAGCATGAATGGATGACAGAGGTGCGGATACACTAGATTACAGTGCACGATTCTCCAAACGCTACTGTGTCTATTTCCAGGAATTTGTGTGGCAAGCCTTCTTGTCGAGATTTCTGGAGTGTTTCATTCCGTCAGCGTGTCTTCAATTACTAACACAGGTCCCATGCAAGTGTAGGAGAATGTCTCCCATAGCATAATTCTTCTCCCACTATCCTAGACTGCGTCCTTTGCGCGCTGCACGCTTCGAGCAGCCGTTCACCTACATGAAGGTGTTTGTGGTGACTACCAGCGACCCAGTGTATCAAAAATGTGATTCACTCGAAGAATCGACACGTTTCCGTTAACCGACTGTTGAATCTCGATGGTCCGTGCCGACTGCAATCTTAACTGACGATGTCGTTGGGTCAACATGTGAACACGAAGGGGGTGGTCTCTTGCGGAGCTCCGTGTTCAGCAATGTACGATCAACACAGAGATCCTAAACACCTGTGCGTGCACCAGCATTGTGCTCTTTCGGTAGAAATACGACAGATGACCATCTATCCCACTTTACAGAGCAGAGAAGCCTCCGAACCCCACCTTCTGTGATGAGTCGTGGACGTCCTACCACCTAGCGCCTTGTGGTAGTTACACTTTCCTGTCACCTCTTTTGGTAGAAGCTCACGACTGTAGCACGTGAACATTTGACCAGCTTCGCCGTTTTTAAGATACTCATTCACAGGCTCTGCGTAAAATCTCCCCTTTGTCTAAGTCCCTTATGTCAATGGATTCCCCCATTTGCAGCCCACACCTTCGCTAGGGTGATACCCCTCCGTCCGTGATCCGCTTACATACTTTTGATACCGCATCGCGTGCTGCAACGCCACCAGGCGGCATTCAACGTCTCAATGGGCAGTGGTCATAACGTTTTGGCTGATCAATGTACACACTTAACGCTTCATAACAGGTCAGACAAAGGCAACGACAAACTATCTCCACTATGAGCTTGCCATGAGCACCAGCGCTGGTTCCCGCATTTGCTCTCCCTACACTCAGTCCCTGAGGATGGGACTATCTATCTATCTATCTACAGGGTGATCCATTGATCGTGACCGGGCCAAGTATCTCACGAAATAAGCGTCAAACGAAAAAACTACAAAGATCTAAACTTGTCTAGCTTGAAGGGGGAAACCAGATGGCACTGTGGTTGGCCCGCTAGATGGCGCTGCCATAGGTTAAACGGACATCAACCGCGTTTTTTAAAAATAGGAACCCCCATTTTTATTACACTTTCGTGCAGTAAGTAAGGAAATATCAATGTTTTAGTTGGACCACTGTTTTCGCTTTGTGATAGATGGCGCTGTAATAGTCACAAACATTTGGCTCACAATTTTAGACGAAGAATTGATAACAGGTAGGTTCTTTTTTTAAAAAAAAAACACAGAACGTAGGTACGTTTGATCATCGTATTTCGGTTGTTCCAATGTGATACATGTACCTTTGTGAACTATCATGTCTGAGAACGCATGCTGTTGCAGCGTGATTATCTGTAAATACCACATTAATGCAACAAATGCTCAAAACGACGTCCGTCAACCTCAGTGCTTTTGGCAATACGTGTAACGATATTCCTCTCAATCGCGAGTAGTTTGCCTTCCGTAATCTTCGCACATGCTTTGACAATCCGCTGACGCATGTTATCAGGCGTTGTCGGTGGATCACGATAGGAAGTATCCTTCAACTTTCCCCTCAGAAAGAAATCCTGGGACGTCAGATCCGGTGAACGTGCAGTCCGTCTGCTTATACGACCAATCCGCCTGTCATGAAATATGCTATTCAATGCCGCTTCAACCGCACGCGAGCTATGTGCCGGACATCCATCATGTTGGATGTACATCGCCATTCTGTCATGCAGTGAAACATCTTGTAGTAACATCGGTGGAACATTACGTAGGAAAGCAGCATACATTGCACCATTCAGATTGCCATCGATAAAATAGGGGCCAATTATCCTTCCTCCCATAATGCCGCACCATACATTGACCCGCCAAGGTCGCTGATGTTCCACTTGTCGCAGCCATCGTGGATTTGCCATTGCCCAATAGTGCATATTAAGCCGGTTTACGTTGCCGCTGTTGGTGAATGACGCTTCGTCGCTAAATAGAACGCGTGCAAAAAAACTGTCATCGTCCCGTAGTTTCTCTTGTGCCCAGTGGAAGAACTGTACACGACGTTCAAAGTCGTCGGCATGCAATTGCTGGTGCACAGAAACATGGTACGAGTGCAATCGATGTTGATGTAGCATTCTCAACACTGACGTTTTTGAGATTTCCGATTCTCGAGCTATTTGTCTGCTACTGATGTGCGGATTAGCCGCCTACTTGGGCACCATCATTTGTTACAGGTCGTGGTTGACGTTACACACGTGGCTGAACACTTCTTGTTTCCTTAAATAACGTAACCATCCGGCGAATGGTCAGGACACTCGGACGATGTCGTCCAGGGTACCGAGCAGCGTACATAACAGACGCCCGCTGGGAATTTTGATCACAATAGCCATATATCAACACGACATCGACCTTTTCCGCAATTGGTAAACGGTCCATTTTAACTCGGGTAATGTATCAATAAACTAATACCGTCCGCACTGGCGGAATGGTACGTGACACGACGTACTTATACGTTTGTGACTATTAAAGCGCCATCTATCACAAAGCGAAAAAAGTGGTCCAACTAAAACATTGATATTTCTTTACGTACTACACGAATGTGTAATAAAAATTGGGGTTCCTATTTAAAAAAAACGCAGTTGATATCCGTTTGACCTTTGGCAGCGCCATCTAGCGGGCCAACCATAGCGCCCCCTGGTTTCCCCCTTCAAGCTAGACAAGTTTCGTTTTTTGTAGTTTTTTCGTTTGATGCTTATTTCGTGAGATATTTGGCCCGGTCACTATCAGTGGACTACCCTGTATACTGGGTATACTACAATGATGTAAACGCACACAGTTACAAGTGCACGGTAATAGAAACGAAAAGGTCTCAGTAAACATAGGTCCACAAACGAACCATTGGTGATATACACTCCTGGAAATGGAAAAAAGAACACATTGACACCGGTGTGTCAGACCCACCATACTTGCTCCGGACACTGCGAGAGGGCTGTACAAGCAATGATCACACGCACGGCACAGCGGACACACCAGGAACCGCGGTGTTGGCCGTCGAATGGCGCTAGCTGCGCAGCATTTGTGCACCGCCGCCGTCAGTGTCAGCCAGTTTGCCGTGGCATACGGAGCTCCATCGCAGTCTTTAACACTGGTAGCATGCCGCGACAGCGTGGACGTGAACCGTATGTGCAGTTGACGGACTTTGAGCGAGGGCGTATAGTGGGCATGCGGGAGGCCGGGTGGACGTACCGCCGAATTTCTCAACACGTGGGGCGTGAGGTCTCCACAGTACATCGATGTTGTCGCCAGTGGTCGCCGGAAGGTGCACGTGCCCGTCGACCTGGGACCGGACCGCAGCGACGCACGGATGCACGCCAAGACCGTAGGATCCTACGCAGTGCCGTAGGGGACCGCACCGCCACTTCCCAGCAAATTAGGGACACTGTTGCTCCTGGGGTATCGGCGAGGACCATTCGCAAACGTCTCCATGAACCTGGGCTACGGTCCCGCACACCGTTAGGCCGTCTTCCGCTCACGCCCCAACATTGTGCAGCCCGCCTCCAGTGGTGTCGCGACAGGCGTGAATGGAGGGACGAATGGAGACGTGTCGTCTTCAGCGATGAGAGTCGCTTCTGCCTTGGTGCCAATGATGGTCGTATGCGTGTTTGGCGCCGTGCAGGTAAGCGCCACAATCAGGACTGCATACGACCGAGGCACACAGGGCCAACACCCGGCATCATGGTGTGGGGAGCGATCTCCTACACTGGCCGTACACCACTGGTGATCGTCGAGGGGACACTGAATAGTGCACGGTACATCCAAACCGTCATCGAACCCATCGTTCTACCATTCCTAGACCGGCAAGGGAACTTGCTGTTCCAACAGGACAATGCACGTCCGCATGTATCCCGTGCCACCCAACGTGCTCTAGAAGGTGTAAGTCAACTACCCTGGCCAGCAAGATCTCCGGATCTGTCCCCCATTGAGCATGTTTGGGACTGGATGAAGCGTCGTCTCACGCGGTCTGCACGTCCAGCACGAACGCTGGTCCAACTGAGGCGCCAGGTGGAAATGGCATGGCAAGCCGTTCCACAGGACTACATCCAGCATCTCTACGATCGTCTCCATGGGAGAATAGCAGCCTGCATTGCTGCGAAAGGTGGATATACACTGTACTAGTGCCGACATTGTGCATGCTCTGTTGCCTGTGTCTATGTGCCTGTGGTTCTGTCAGTGTGATCATGTGATGTATCTGACCCCAGGAATGTGTCAATAAAGTTTCCCCTTCCTGGGACAATGAATTCACGGTGTTCTTATTTCAATTTCCAGGAGTGTAGTTGAGACTTAGTGGTTGCCAGACTCTACTGACGTCAATCAGCGTAAAGACCGCTTGCCGATCTGTGGGGTGGTCTTTGCTTACATTTTCGAGACGAGAAGTTGTAAATACAGTGGGTACGACAGTACAGTACACCTCGGAGTGCCACTAACGTCAGTTCTTTACAGAGGGTCAGTTGTGTTGTACGAGTGTTGGTGGTATTGTGGAACATTACAATAACAGGAAATATGTGGATATGAATTTCATGTATGTTAGAGCTAACGATGTGCACGCTTGTACCAAGAAGCGTACACTGCCCAAGGCACTCCGCGAGTCGAACATTTCCAAGGGTGCATCAGCGCTTCCGCGAAATTGGGAGCTTTTTACATGTCGCAAGAGCGAATAGACCAGTGCGAATCACAGCTGTGCTTTACGATGTGGGCTGGAAACTATCAAAAACTCCAGAAATCTCGACAAGGATACTAGCCATGTACACTTCTGGACATTAAAATTGCTACACCACGAAGATGGCATGCTACGGATGCGAAATTTAACCGACGGGAAGAAAGTGCTGTGATATGCAAATGATTAACTTTTCAGAGCATTCAGACAAGGTTGGCGGCGGTGGCGACACCTACAACGAGCTGACATGAGGAAAGTTACCATCCGATTTCTCATACACGAACAGCAGTTGACCGGCGTTGCCTGGTGAAACGTTGTTGTCATGCCTCGTGTAAGGAGGAGAAATGCGTACCATCACGTTTCCGACTTTGATAAAGGTCGGATTGTAGCCTATCGCGATTGCGGTTTATTGTATCGCGACATTGCTGCTCGCGTTGGTCGAGATCCAATTATTGTTAGCAGAATATGGAATCGGTGGGTTCAGGAGACTAATACGGAACGCCGTGCAGGATCCCAACGGCCTCGTATCACTATCAGTCGAGATGACAGGCATCTTATCCGCATGGCTATAACGGATCGTGTAGCCACGTCTCGATCGCTGAGTCAACAGATGGGGACGTTTGCAAGACGACAACCATCTGCACGAACAGTACGACGACGTTTGCACCAGCATGGACTATCAGCTCGGAGATCATGCTTGCGGTTACTCTTGACGCTGCATCACAGACAGGAGCGCCTGCGATAGTGTACTCAAGGACGAACCTGGGTGCACGAATGGCAAAACGTCAATTTTTCGGATGAATCCAGGTTCTGTTTACAGCACCATGATGGTCGCATCCGTCTTTGCCGACATCGCGATGAACGCACATTGGAAGGGTGTATTCGTCATCGCCATACTGGCGTATCACCCTGCGTGATGGTATGGGGTGCCATTGGTTACGCGTCTCGGTCACCTCTTGTTCGCATTGACGGCACTATGAACAGTGGACGTCCTATTTCAGATGTGTTACGACCCGCGGCTCTATTTGATCCCTGCGAGCCGACCGGAGTGGCCGTGCGGGTCTAAGCGCTACAATCTGGAGCCGAGCGACCGCTACGGTCGGAGGTTCGAATCCTGCCTCTGGCATGGATGTGTGTGTGGTGTCCTTAGGTAAGTTAGGTTTAATTAGTTCTAAGTTCTAGGCAACCGATGGCCTCAGAAGTTAAGTCGCATAGTGCTCAGAGCCATTTGAAACATTTGATCCCTGTGGAGCCCTACATTTCAGCAGGATAATGCACGACTGCATATTGCAGGTCATGCATGGGCCTTTCTGGATACAGAAAATGTTCGACTGCTGCCCTGGCTAGCACATTCTCCAGATCTCTCTCCAACTGAAAACGTCTGCTCAATGGTGGCCGAGCAACTGGCTCGTCATAATACGCCAGTCACTACTCTTGATGAACTGTGGTATCGCGTTGAAGCTGCATGGGCAGCTGTACCTGTACACGCCATCCAAGCTCTGTTTGACTGAATGCCCAGGCGTATCAAGGCCGTTATTACGGCCAGAGGTGGTTGTTCTGGGTACTGATTTGTCAGGATCTATGCACCCAAATTGCGTGAAAATGTAATCACATGTCAGTTCTAGTATAATATATTTGTCCAATGAATACCCGTTTATCATCTGCATTTCTTCTTGATGTAGCAATTTTAATGGCCAGTAGTGTAAATTATTGGAATGAACCTATTAGTTTTTGGAGAATAATGCATTGTAATGTAGTGTATCCGTACCACCTCCAACGGAGTTCAGCTCCGTAGTGAGGCGGATCGCAGTCATAGAGAGCAACAAAAACCTGTAGGCAAACCCTACGTCTGACAATATCATTTTATTTTCAGATGAAGCACGGTTAAATCGTGATGGTGTGTTTACTTACCACAATTCACACGTCTGGAATCATCGAGGTCCCAACACTCGGGGTGTGCGTGAGTCTCCAGATCAACGACGTTTATTGTTGAATGTGTGTGGTTAGGGGTACTTGTTGATCGTCTTATTGGGTTGTACATGTTACCAAACAGTCTCAATGGACCGAATTACCTTCGAGTTCTGCTCATCATCTTGCAGGATTGCTTGAGGATAGTCCCTAAGATCAACGCTTGGGGATGTTGTACATGATGGGGCACCAGAACATTTCGCTGTCATGGTGTGACGACATCTAATATTCCGATATGGTCAAAGATGTATTGGGCGAGGCGAGCCTGTACTGTGGCCTCCAATATCATCTGAACCCCTTGGATTTCTGTGTTTGGAGCCACATTAATGGTATAGTGCACGCTTCTCCGGTTAACAAGGTTTAAAAACTGGAGGAGAGACTTGTCAATCCTTGTCAAGAATTTCGTAATGATCCAGGCGTGTTTGAAAGGATTCGGAACTCACTGCAGCGACGGATACAGGCCTGTGACCGGGTGCATTTCTCCGCTTGGGAACTGGGCGTTGTGTTGTGAATACGTTCGTATCGTCATAATTAACATTGCACTATTTAGATGGCTGAATAGGCACTGCCTGAAAGCTAATAAATAAAAAAGAAGAAGAAAATTTCGAGGACAGTCATGTAACTGTAGTCTTCATTCAAAACAACTGCACTTGTGCTAAAGTATCTCAAATAACTTTTCTTAATGTTGTTCGGTATTGTTACGTTTTAATAGCTAGGATAACGTTACACAGAATCAAGTAAGTGGAGTCTGTTAACTACGAAGTCGTAACTATCTCGCAAACGTTTCGTCTGCACAACTACGTCTGCTGAGATTTTTTTTTCTTGCTTACTTCTAGTAGCGTGTAATTTCAAGTGTATTTTACATCGTCAATTATGATACATACTGTGTTTTATGAATGTTGCAAAGTAAGTCGTTATTAGAAACAAGGGGACGTGCCCTGGTTTGTGGTGGCGCAATTGAAAATCGTGTAGACAAGTGTAACGTGGACGGCAGCCCACTAAAACCTCTGAGCAGGACATCACTTTTGACTTGAATCTTATAGATGGAGGATGTGTGCTACATACTCCACAGGATTGTAAGTTCCATGGAAGTGCGGTATCACAAATGCATGAAAATGGTACGAATGGCTCTGAGCACTATGGGACTTAACTTCTGAGGTCATCAGTCCCCAAGAACTTAGAACTACTTAAACCTAACTGATCTAAGGACACCACGCACATCCATGCCCGAGGCAGGATTCGAACCTGCGACCGTAGAGGTCGCGCGGTTCCAGACTGTAGCGCCTAGAACCGCTCGGCCACTCCAGCAAGCCACACATGGATGAGTATGTACGAATAGATGTGTAGACGGTAGGCTGCTATTTATAAGGGGGCAGTCAAATGAAGACGAGCTAGATGAATAAAAGTAAGTAAACTGTTTATTATTTCAGAAGTAATCACCATAGCTCTTAATACATTCATCTCATCTGGCTATTTCATTAACAATGCAGGTTGTTTGGTTGTTTTGGTGAAATAGTCCTAACAGCGAGGTCATCGGTCTCCCTGGATTAGGGAATGATGGGGAAGGAAGTCGGCCGTGCCCTTTCAAAGGAACCATCCAGGCATCTGCCTGAAGTGATTTTGGGAAATCACGGAAAACCTAAATCAGGATGGCCGGACGCGGGATTGAACCGTCACCCTCCCGCTTGGTCATAAACAATACAGAGTAACTCACTATCTTGAAACGTAAGGTGTGTCGGATGCTACTGCACTAATAGCAAAGACTTCTTATTGTGACAACCTTATTGGTATGCGCATGTTAATGCTATATTAAATAGTAAAAAGAACATAACATATAAACGTTTCCTTAAGGTTGACAAATGAAAGGATGTAGAGGCTTAAATCACTAGGGGTAAGATAAATACAGCCTACAGGAAAATTAAAGAGACCTTTGGAGAAAAGAGAACCACTTGTATGAATATCAAGAGCTCAGATGGAAACCCAGTTCTAAGCAAAGAAGGGAAAGCAGAAAGGTGGAAGGAGTATATAGAGGGTCTATACAAGGGCGATGTAATTGAGGACAATATTATGGAAATGGAAGAGGATGTAGATGAAGATGAAATGGGAGATACGATACTGCGTGAAGAGTTTGACAGAGCACTGAAAGACCTGAGTCGAAACAAGGCCCCCGGAGTAGACAACATTCAATTGGAACTACTGACGGCCTTGGGAGAGCCAGTCCTGACAAAAATCTACCATCTGGTGAGCAACATGTATGAAACAGGCGAAATACCCTCAGACTTCAAGAAGAATATAATAATTCCAATCCCAAAGAAAGCAGGTGTTGACAGATGTGAAAATTACCGAACAATCAGTTTAATAAGTCACAGCTGCAAAATACTAACTCGAATTCTTTACAGACGAATGGAAAAACTAGTAGAAGCCGACCTCAGGGAAGATCAGTTTGGATTCCGTAGAAATACTGGAACACGTGAGGCAATACTGACCTTACGACTTATCTTAGAAGAAAGATTAAGAAAAGGCAAACCTACGTTTCTAGCATTTGTAGACTTAGAGAAAGCTTTTGACAATGTTGACTGGAATACTCTCTTTCAAATTCTAAAGCTGGCAGGGGTAAAATACAGGGAGCGAAAGGCTATTTATAATTTGTACAGAAACCAGATGGCAGTTATAAGAGTCGAGGGGCATGAAAGGGAAGCAGTTGTTGGGAAGGGAGTAAGACAGGGTTGTAGCCTCTCCCCGATGTTATTCAATCTCTATATTGAGCAGGCAGTAAAAGAAACAAAAGAAAAATTCGGAGTAGGTATTCAAATCCATGGAGAAGAAATAAAAACTTTGAGGTTCGCCGATGACATTGTAATTCTATCAGAGACAGCAAAGGACTTGGAAGAGCAGTTGAATGGAATGGATAGCGTCTTGAAAGGAGGATATAAGATGAACATCAACAAAAGCAAAACGGGGATAATGGAATGTAGTCGAATTAAATCGGGTGATGCTGAAGGGAATTAGATTAGGAAATGAGACACTTAAAGTAGTAAAGGAGTTTTGCTATTTGGGGAACAAAATAACTGATGATGGTCGAAGTAGAGAGGATATAAAATGTAGACTGGCAATGGCATAGAAAGGGCAGCGTGGAGGGTAACAATCGTAGAGGGAGACCAAGAGATGAATACAGTAAGCAGATTCAGAAGGATGTAGGTTGCAGTAGGTACTGGGAGATGAAGAAGCTTGCACAGGATAGAGTAGCATGGAGAGCTGCATCAAACCAGTCTCAGGACTGAAGACCACAAGAACAACAACAACAACAAGGCTGCGCTGAATTTAATGCTTTACAATTGTTAAAGTAGTTCTATATAATTTGTTTCTGCATTGTTGAGGTGGTTATAATTCATAAAACGCAAACATCAAAAAAGAAAAAAAGTGCTACAATAAACGTGGTAAAAACAAGTTGCAATATGTAGAGAGAAGTGATATGCTACATTTGGATGTATAATATGGTCTAAGTAGCTTGTTGGTTGATAATAGCCTATTTCTACCTATTTCAGCTGTCTCCGTAGAAAGTTGAGCTATTCTCATCTGAAATAGTACAGGGTTATTACAAATGATTGAAGCGATTTTACAGCTCTACAATAACTTTATTATTTGAGATATTTTCACAATGCTTTGTACACACATACAAAAACTCAAAAAGTTTTTTAGGCATTCACAAATGTTCGATACGTGCCCCTTTAGTGATTCGGCAGACATCAAGCCGATAATCAAGTTCCTCCCACACTCGGCGCAGCATGTCCCCATCAATGAGTTCGAAAGCATCGTTGATGCGAGCTCGCAGTTCTGGGACGTTTCTTGGTAGAGGAGGTTTAAACACTGAACCTTTCACATAGCCCCACAGAAAGAAATCGCATGGGGTTAAGTCGGGAGAGCGTGGAGGCCATGACATGAATTGCTGATCATGATCTCCACCACGACCGATCCATCGGTTTTCCAATCTCCTGTTTAAGAAATGCTGAACATCATGATGGAAGTGCGGTGGAGCACCATCCTGTTGAAAGATGAAGTCGGCGTTGTCGGTCTCCAGTTGTGGCAAGAGCCAATTTTCCAGCATGTCCAGATACACGTGTCCTGTAACGTTTTTTTCGCAGAAGAAAGGGGGCCGTAAACTTTAAACCGTGAGATTGCACAAAACACGTTAACTTTTGGTGAATTGCGAATTTTCTGCACGAATGCCTGAGGATTCTCTACCGCCCAGATTCGCACATTGTGTCTGTTCACTTCATCATTAAGAAAAAATGTTGCTTTATCACTGAAAACAAGTTTCGCACTGAATGCATCCTCTTCCATGAGCTGTTGCAACTGCGCCGAAAATTCAAAGCGTTTGACTTTGTCATCGGGTGTCAGGGCTTGTAGCAATTGTAAACGGTAAGGCTTCTGCTTTAGCCTTTTCCGTAAGATTTTCCAAACCGTCGGCTGTGGTACGTTTAGCTCCCTGCTTCCTTTATTCGTCGACTTCCGCGGGCTGCGCGTGAAACTTGCCCGCACGCGTTCAACCGTTTCTTCGCTGTGCAGGCCGACCCGTTGATTTCCCCTTACAGAGGCATCCAGAAGCTTTAAACTGCGCATACAATCGCCGAATGGAGTTAGTAGTTGGTGGATCTTTGTTGAACTTCGTCCTGAAGTGTCGTTGCACTGTTATGACTGACTGATGCGAGTGCATTTCAAGCACGACATACGCTTTCTCGCCTCCTGTCGCCATTTTGTCTCACTGCGCTCTCGAGCGCTCTGGCGGCAGAAACCTGAAGTGCGGTTTCAGCCGAACAAAACTTTATGAGTTTTTCTACGTATCTGTAGTGTGTCATGACCATATGTCAATGAATGGAGCTACAGTGAATTTATGAAATAGCTTCAATCATTTGTAATAGCCCTGTATATGTTTATGCAGGTTTCTTGTATTTGTGTGTACTGATATATTACTAGAGTGTTGCAAGTCAGGACACTACAAGATATTCAGTAGTTGTATGTTTGTCTAATTGTTTGTAGTTGTGGTATATTCTGTGTGTTATCTTCGATTCAAACACACCTGGTGTTTACAGATTATATACTGATTGAGCATTTGATACATGGATTACGTGACTTTTAGCTTTGCATGAAGAACAAACTTATGGTTGCAAATTTGTTAGTAGAAACAGAATGTAGTTCGCGGCTACATGAGTGCTGTACTCCTTAAATAACTTACTACATTTTTAGTTTTATACATGGTTTATACAGAAAATACATTTGATATGTAAAATACACTGGTTCTAGCTTTACGTAAAGAAGAGAATCTACCTCCACCTACTACATAATAAGCCGAATAAGACAAGGCTGCTTGTGTACAGTACATTGTCAACAACTTACAATGTGTCGCTGGGGAGTACGTGCCTCGGAATAAAAATTCTTCGAGCCTTTACCTTCCAAGCGACGTTACCTCATTACTAGAGTCTTAATATGTGGTGTCACTACTTGTGACGGTGCTTTGTTTGTTTTATGATTGTTACTGCCTGTATGTTGTCTGTGACTATGTTACGGCATTCAGTGTCACGTGTTGTAGGTTTGGGTCCCTTACGTGTTGATCGCTTCTGAGTCATGTTCACTTAGTGTGTTGGTTTCTTCCTCGGTTTCGGAAATCCGTGATCGTGCTTGTGTCCTGCCATGTGGTTTGTTGTGTTGTTTGTGTTTATCTATGTCTCCTTCCATACGGGCTTCGACGCTTGTATTCCTCGTGCGGTGTGTTTGATACAATATCGGCTACGCTATTTGTTCCAATCATCTGGACTGCGCATTACTCTGGCTATGTCACTCTATAGGTCTCACATGTGCTGTCGTGTTCCATTGTAATGTGATATTCCATTCTTAGTTAGTCTCATGCGGTTTAAGTGTACCAGGTAAGGCCCATGGCTGGTTAGGAATTGAACCATCCCCCGGTTTGGGTCGACATGTTATAGTTGTAATCTTTCGCATGCATCACAGAAGAAAGCGTATGACATATGGAACTATTATTGCACCCATGCGTGCACATCTTCGTCCGAAACAAATCCTTCTTCAGGGCTCCAAAAATGGCAGTCGCATAGGGTAATCGGAACTGTATTGGGGGATGTGTAAGGGCTTCCCAACGAAACTTCTGCGGCGTACTCGAAACAACTTTGGCAACATGCGAGCAAGCATTATTCTGGGACAGAATGATGCCGCCCGTCAACATTCGTGGGCGCTTGGATTTGATAGTGCGTTTCAGTGTTTGCAAACTGTCCACGTACCGCTGTGCGTTAATTGTGGTGCCGTGTTTCAGGAAGTCAATACGCAGCGAACCCCTGCACTCAAAGAAAGATTATCATGACTTTCTCATGAGCTGGTGTGCACGAATTTGGATTTTTTCGATGGGATTCAATCCACGTGCTGAGATTGTTGGCTCTGATTCTTGCTCTTCGGCACAAAACAGTAACACCATCTTTCATCTCTCACAACAGTACGGGCCAGGAAACGACATTCTTAATAGTGATACAATTCCAGATACTGCAGTGATGCCGGTATTCTGTTCAACTGCTTCTCCGTCATCTGTGAGGAACCCAGGACGGACTTCGGATGCTCTGTTATAATGTTCGGAGTGGTGCCATAGTCGATGCACAGCATGAGCCGAATGTCCTCCACCATCCATCGTAGGTTATTTCTAAGGGAAGCATCTACCGCAGCAACGATTGAAGGGATAATGACACGATGTATCTGTTCTGGCCGACTGCTGTCTTTCAATGACACCAGACCTTCTCGAAATCGTTTATTCCATGTAAGCACATGCGCACGTGATACGCTTTGATCGCCATACACAACAGACATTCAGACATAAATTTTCTTCCACAGTGAAAATTCCCCCACTATCCTTGCTATTCCTCTTCCCCGGCCTCCACATCGACGTCTGACTCACGCAGACACTCTAACCTCACGTAGAGCACGTAACAAACAAATGGCTCGGCGGTGAGCGTTCGCCATGTTCCTTCCTGATTCCCTATAGAGGGCACGTCACCACACACCAACGTACGCTCCACGTTCGTTGCATAGTCTGTCTCGTTTTCATGTCACTGCCCCTTGTATTTACCTGTCTTATGATTTTTAAGTTATTTTTGTCACTATGTGATAGTAAATTTACTTAAATTACGTGTCGATGAATGGTTACTATCTCTCATGGCACGAAGGCGCCGTCATAACTTTTAAGTTCCGCAATCGATTAACATATGGTTACAGAGCGTTGATCCACCGCTCTGATGCTGACGCGTGAAGTGGCGGAACTTACTTATATCTTCCCTAGGTAATCAAATCTAGTGCCGACCCTATTATTCAATATTTATTTTAGATTTGTCACATTCTGGAGTTACTACTTGACTTGCAATGGGACCTTAGTTGATCTCTAACGTAACAAGCTGAGGGACGTGTAACAAGGTACTCAGGTAATAAATCAGCTGGTGCTGTCAAAGCCAATAGAAAACCAACTGCAAATACTTACGTGACCCCCACTCTGTACGAAATATTGATTCATCCAATACCATATCCTTAACGGAAAACTTTGATTCCGCATATAAATTCTGCAAACCACTGTGAAGTGCATGACAGAGCGTATTTCTCAGTGTACAACTTATTAAAAGACTTCATCCTGTTCTATTCGCGAACGGACTGCGGTGTGGATCATTGCTTGAATGCCTCTGGGCGCTAATCCTACCTTCGCGATACCTACGGGAGCGATACGTAGGGGACAGCAGGTTCTTCACTCAGTACTGGTTCTAGATACTTTGTTACCAGGCTTTCGTGTGATATCTACAAGCTTCTGTCACTCCAGTGTTTTTTCGGCATCTCCATGGCGCTCTCCCGTGAGCCGTTCAGAGCTGTGACTATTCGTGCTTACTTTCTTTGTATGCATTCAATATCCTCGTCTACTCTATAAGGGCCACATATTCGAACAACAAGCTAATATAAATCACACGAGTGTATTGTATGCAATCTCTTTTCCTGCATTTTGTGAAATGCGTTATTTTACACTTCTGAACATTTAAAAAAAGTTGCCAACCTCTGCATCACTCTGAAATCGTACCACGATCCAGTCTACATAACTGCATCATGTGTAGGAAGTGTGAAGTTACCATTAATATTGTCTGGCAAGTCGTTAACATAAAGCAACGACATGATAAATATAATAGGTACATAACATACTCTTATGCCACAGCCGTCGACTTCGTAAGAGTGATGTTTACATCGCGATTGTACGACTGCAAACCCTTTCTTAGAATTAAGACGCGAAGGAATTTCAGACATATTCTGCGAACGTTCATTGATTGAAATCAGTGGGAAAAGTTGAAAACTTGTGCCGGACCGGGGTTCGAACCCGGGTCTCCTGCTTAGTAGGCAGATGCTCTAACCACAAACAACCAAACCACCAGATGTCGGATACTCAGATCGGTACCAAACGTTCTATGTAGATGGAGTATCAACCAAAACACCGTTTTAGTTCGTGCTATGTGCTGTCGTCCAGTAGAACATGCGTACACAGTAGTTAAAAGCAGCACCAGAACTACGGAGTACATGAAAAGGATATCTGTGAGTGATAATGTTGCAGATCTTTCGTAGGTAAGTTGGGAGAGAGGGATGTCGTAGGAAACGTCCCGCGTTCAAATCCCACTGATGACCATTTATGTTAACTGTTTACAGGTGAAACTTTTATATGGGAGAACATTTTCCTGACGTGTAGAAGGACTTTTCGGAGATTGTAGCAACGTTCTTTTGGCAGTCTCCTCTCGCTTCGTTAGTTGAAAGTAATAAAACCTCTAAAGTGCATTTCTAGCGATAAGTCTGGTGTTGTCGGACATGTGTGGCAGAACAGACAATACTCGTAATGCAGCAGCTAGTGCAATTGTTGTCACACAGAATGAACATACACAATCAGAAAGGTACAGTAAAGAAACAATTGTATCACACGTGCGGAAATATTAATAGTCCCATACAACACTTTCACTCATAATACAGTGAAAAATAATTGTCATTATTGGGGTACGAACACAGGACCCTTAATACGACGATATAACCTTCAACCAACTTCTCCACGGAAGTTACACATAGTAGTTACTCACCGTTATGCTTTTCCTGTGCTCTGTCGATTTAGTGTTACTGTTAACCAACGTTTACACCCGTTCTGTCGGACGACAGCACATAGTACGAACTAAATCGGAGTTTTGATTGATACTCTATCTACCTGCAACGTTTGGTACCGATCTGATTGTCTGACATCTCGAGGTTTGGGGAGGAAGGGGCACCACATTAATAGTGCGTGGTTAAGTTGAGAATTTGAGTCTGACAGGAGGCGTGCTAGGCTAGTCTGTGCAATTGCCATGACCTCTGTGTCGAATGGCTATTATTGTTCAGAGCATCTGCATAGTAAGCTGGATAGCGGGGTTCGAATCCCTGACCGGCATTAAGTTCCAACTTTTCCCGTTGGTTTCAATCAATGCCTGCTCTCAGCCAATGCCTGTAATTCCTTTGTGCCTTAATTCAAAATTGCTGCTGGATCAAAATGGTGTCTATTCTTTGCAAGCATCTGAAAGCACAACTCAACATACACACAGGCGCGCGCGCACACACACACACACACACACACACACACACACACACACACACACACACACACAGTTCCACCCTATCTATCATCCAAAGAACAAAATGTGAGCTTACAGAATTTCAAGTTTGGTTTGTTCCTGGATTGATGTTCTGACAATAGAAACAAAATTTCTACTGTACCACTTGTACGAGTGAAAATTTCATTCGAAGTGTATGATCAATAATTTATCAGCTATTTAGTACAAAAATTGGATAACGATTTTCCTCACGCTCCCGAGGCGACACGAAGACAGAACTCAGATAATGCTATTCCTTAGTTACGAAATGTTTTTGGACGATTTTATCTTAATGTAATTTCTATCACCTTATATTTACTTATTATCTCTTTACAACACTGCGGTGACCACTGTTTTGTATGAAGTAGGGCGAAATGAAATCATAGGTATCTCTCTGCTAGAAGGTAGATGGCGATAATAACAACCACGTAATGGTAACCCAATAAATCTGCAGATTTTCCTCAGAAATCACTACCAAAAGTAAACTGTTTTTCTTCGTAACATTCAGTATGCGCGTCTATAAAATACAGTGTAAAAGGCGAAAGTATACTGTTGAGGCCGAGTTTAGAAATAAATGCCAGAAAGATTACGTAGTCTTATTTTTGACAGTTTTATGGAGAAACCGATCATGTAATAAGTGTCCACCACAATCTACCCTACGGTAGGCAGCATTATGGCCAAAGTTTCTTGAAGTTTTCCCGGCGGCCTGTTAACTCGTGTACCGATTCTGTGGCTGACAACCTTTCAGCCATTCTCAACCTGAGTCCCTTGCAAAATTGTTTATGGGTGGCATATGTTGCAATGCCAGGCAGTGAAGACCTACAACTAAATTTCCTTTGAGAGCGCAGGGTTTCCATGGTATGTCGAGATGTAACTCTCACCCTCGTTGAGCAGTTTGTCAAGTAATTACTTTGCCACAGATTCCTTGACCAGTGAACAGCAAGGAGAGCTCTGTCACGACGTTCAATCACATCCCAGATGTGTTTGACCGGGTACATATCTAGGGAGTTGAGGAGCCAGCAAGTCAACTGGAACTAACAACGGTGTTCAATGAACCGCTCCATCACATTCTTGACGATGTGACATGGTCTATTATTGTCTTGAAAAATGCCACTGCCCTCGTGAAATAAGATCATCATGGAGGGATGTACGTTGTCCGCAAGCAGTCTACTACACTCCTTTGGCGTCATGATGTCTTACACGGGCTCCACTGGACCTATGGATGCCCACGAGAATATTTCCCAGAGCATAATGGAGCCGCCGCCAGATTGTCTCCGTCCAGCAGTTCAGGTGTCAAGGAGTTTTTACCCTGGAAGACGACGTATTCACTCCCTCCCATCAGCATGATGAAGAATGTATCGAGATTCATCAGACCATGGAATGTGCTGCCACTGCGCCAACGCCGTTGATTATGGCCCATTTCAGTCGTAGTTGCCGATGTGGTGGTATTAACAATGGCACATGCATAGATTGTTGGCTGCGGAGGCCCATCATTAGCAGTATTAGGTTGGATGTGTGTTCAGACACACTTCCACTCTGCCCAGCATTAAAGTCTGAAGTTAGTTGCGCCACAGTTCTCCGCCTGTCCTGTTTTACCAATCTGCCCAGTCTACGACTCAGACAACCGTAATGAGACGTGGCCGCCCAACCCCGCGACGTCTGGATGTGGTTTCATTTGGTTTTGCCACTTCTTGAAGACAATCACCACAGCACTCCTCGAACACTCGACAAGTCGCGTAGTTTCCGAATTGCTCTTGCCGAGCCTCTGGGCCATTACAGTTTGCTCTCGATCAAATTCAGATAGAGCGCGCGCTTTCCCCATTCTACACACGTCCAGCACGCTCAGTGATACGACATGGACCTTGAGTGTGTCTGACTAGCAGTCATTCCTCAGCAGGTTACGTTGGTATCGCCTGGATGGGTTCATATCGATGGTAGGTCAGTGGTCATAATGTTCTGGCTAAGCAGTGTGTGTGGGGGACGTATGTCACATACGAATATGTTCAACAACTCCTTCTAATACCTTGGATCAATTTCAGATAACCTTGGTACACCATATTTATTACTGTCTGGAGAGAAATGCTGTTGAGGTAAAAACGACCAATCTCACATAGGATTGGGGTTGGGGATGATAACGGTGTGGCGGACAGAGAAAAAGAGGAGGAGGTAAACAGAGGGAGGAGATTGATAATGGACAGAAGGTGTGGAGAGATCGCAGGGGATTGACAGATAGAGGTGGTAGGAGAAGATGGACAGGATGAGGGACGAGAAGGAGATGGGCAGAGAGATAGAGAGAGAAGAGGAAGCGGACAGAGTGAGGGGGAGGAGGGGATGCTGGAGAGAGGAAGGAGGTGGAGATGGACAGAGAGAGGGCAGAGGAGGAGATAGACTAATAATCGGAATAAACAAATACCTAGGCGACGCAGGGCTTTCACAGCTACTACGTAAACAAATAAACAATGTGTCTGGTAGCAGCAAAGAAACAATTTTTAATTGTTTTGCATGATTTCTTCTCCTATAATTTTGTATTCGACGTAGAATAGCGGAGATTGGTACTGCATAACTGATTTCAGTCCCGAGCTACTGTAGTTTCATCGATCTTTCGTGTGATGCGGGCAGTTTGTAAGGCTATATTAATGAGAACTAACAACCGTAAAGTGAGAAACTTGTTGAAGGTGTGGTAACAAAGTTTGCTACCCTATCCCGCCTTGTCTCACTCCGCAGAAGAGGTGGAGACAATGAAATCTTGTTCTAAGTACAGGGAAGAGACAGTTCTGTTATTACAGCAGGACGTCGTTCGAGTTTTGTCGAGGACCGAGCGCATCCCCCTTTCGAATCAATCCTGCACCTTAAAAGCTGATAACTCGAATCTACGAGCACTATAGGTTTATAGCAGAGAAAACAGATTCCGCGAGAACTCCGTAAATCCCGTAAGTTCATTAAAGTCGGCTGCAGTAACATTCATTCCCGTTAAGCAAGGAAAACAATCACGATGGAGGATTAGGGGCAGCTAGCCTGGGCCCGCGCTGCTAAACTAAATTACGCGCCGCCGGTGAGGAACGGGTTCGCAGCTGCTCGCGAGCGACTGGACGGCGTGGGCGAGAACGAAAGAGGCGAGAAGTGCGGATAGTTCTCACCGGAGGTCCCTCGCGCGGCGCCCGCTTGCGCAAACTGTAAAAGACTGTAAATGCGTTTGTGGCGAGTTTCTGCACTAGCCGCGCAGCCGTGAAAATATCATGCTTCCCGCAACTCTGCCGTTACAATAGAGTAGAGCATAAATCTTTGAAATACCCTAGCAGGAGCATTCTCAACAGGTGTCCACGAAACCGAACAACAGCTAAGCTGCGCCTTGGCATCCACTTTTAGCAGTAAAAAGTACGGGCATTCTGGCTATGTGACCTTTAGCGCCAATTCGAGTTCCAACAGTTTATACAGGGTGGTCCATAGATCGTGACCGGGCCAAATATCTCACGAAATAAGCGTCAAACGAAAAAACTACAAAGAACGAAACTTGTGTAGCTTGAAGAGAGAAACCAGATGGTGCTATGGTTGGCACGCTAGATGTCACTGCCATATGTCAAACGGATATCAACTGCGTTTTTTTAAATATGAACTCCCATTTTTTATTACATATTCGTGTAGTACGTAAAGAAATATGAATGTTTTAGTTGGACCACTTTCTCCGCTTTGTGATAGATGGCGCTGTAATAGTCACAAACATATGGCTCACAATTTTAGACGAACAGTTGGTAACAGGTAGGTTTTTAAAATTAAAATACAGAACGTAGGTACGTTTGAACATTTTACTTCGGTTGTTCCAATGTGATACATGTACCTTTGTGAACTTACCATTTCTGAGAACGCATGCTGTTACAGCTTGATTACCTGTAAATACCACATTAATGCAACAAATACTCAAAACGATGTCCGTCAACCTCATTGCATTTGGCAATACGTGTAATGACATTCCTCTCAACAGCGACTAGTTCGCCTTCCGTAATGTTCGCACATGCATTGACAATGCGCTGACGCATGTTGTCAGGCGTTATCGGTGGATCACGATAGCAAGACGACAGAAAGAAATCCGGGTACGTGAGATCTGGTGAACGCGCGGGCCATGGTATGGTGCTTCGACGACCAATCCACCAGTCATGAAATATGCTATCCAATACCGCTTCAACCGCACGCGAGTTATGTGCCGAACATCCATCATGTTGGAAATACATCACCATTGTGTCATGCGGTGGAACATTTTGTAGTAACATCTGTAGGACATTACGTAGGAAATCAGCATACATTCCACAATTTACATTGCCATCGATAAAAATAGGGCCAATTATCCTTCCCCCCATAATGCCTTACCATACATTAAGCCGCCAAGGCCGCTGAGGTTCCACTTGTCGCAGCTATCGTGGATTTTCCGTTGCACAGTAGTGCATATTATGCCGGTTTACGTTACCGCTGTTGGTGAATGACGCTTCGTCACTAAACAGATCGCGTGCAAAAAATCTGTCATCGTCCCATAATTTCTCATGTGTCCAGTGGCAGGACTGTACACGACATTCAAAGTCGTCGCCATGCAATTCCTGGTGCATGGAAATATGGTACGGGTGCAATCGATGTTGACGTAGCATTCTCAACACCGACGTTTTGAGATTCCCGATTCTCGCGCAATTTGTCTGCTATTGATGTGCGGATAAGCCGCGACAGCAGTTAAAACACCTACTTGGGCATCATCATTTGTTGCAGGTCGTGGTTGACGTTTCACATGTGGCTGAACACTTCCTGTTTCCTTAAATAACGTAACTATCCGGCGAACGGTCCAGACACTTGGATGATGTCGTCCAGGATACCGAGCAGCATACATAGCACACGCCCGTTGGCCACTTTGATCACAATAGCCATACATCAACACAATATCGACCTTTTCCGCAATTGGTAAATGGTCCATTTTAACACTGGTAATGTATCACGAAGCAAATACCGTCCGCACTGGCGGAACGTTACCACGTACTTAAACGTTTGTGACTATTACAGCGCCATCTATCACAAAGCGAAAAAATAGTCGAACTAAAAGATTCATATTTCTTTACGTACTACACGAATATGTAATACCAAATGAGGGTTCCTATTTAAAAAAAAAAAAAAAAAAAACGCTGTTGATATACATCTGACCTATGGCGGTGCCATCTAGTGGGCCAACTATAGCACCATCTTGTTTCCCCCTTCAAGCTAGACGAGTTTCGTTCTTTGTAGTTTTTTTCGTTGGACGCTTATTTCGTGAGATATTTGGACCGGTCACTATCAATGGACCACCCTCAGGTGACTAAAGTCGTGGGATAGGAGCAAGCATATATACGAGGGCATTTCGAAAAGTAAAGATACAATGGCTCGCAGTCCTTAAATAGAACATTTATCTAGAAAACGTCAGTTACATCTTGTTAACTGGATTATTTGTTATTTTTCGACATAATCACCCGTTATCCAAACGATTGTTAAGTCTGTGCACAAGCTTTTGTATCCCACAGTCATAGAAGGTTGCCGCCTGTTGTCGGAACCACATTTCAACTTCATCTTTGATCTCTTCATCGTCGTGGAATGATTTTCCACCAAGATGTGACTTCAGGTAACGGAAGACATGGAAGTCGGTGGGAGCAAGGTCCGGGCTGTATGGCGGATGGTCCAATATGTCCCATTTGAATTGTTTGAGTAGTGCTTTGCTTACGAGCGCTGTGTGAGGCCGAGCGTTGCGATGAAGCAAGCGGACTTCACTTGTCAGCATTCCCCTGCGTTTGTTTTGAATTACCCTTCAAAGACGTTTCAAAGTCTGGCAACATGGCCCGCATCTCGTGGTCGTGCGGTAGCGTTCTCGCTTCCCACGCCCGGGTTCCCGGGTTCGATTCCCGGCGGGGTCAGGGATTTTCTCTGCCTCGTGATGGCTGGGTGTTGTGTGCTGTCCTTAGGTTAGTTAGGTTTAAGTAGTTCTAAGTTCTAGGGGACTGATGGCCATAGAAGTTAAGTCCCATAGTGCTCAGAGCCATTTGAACCATTTGAATCTGGCAATATGCAGCAGCATTAATTGTCGTTCCAGGAGGCATAAATTCCAACAGAATAATGTCTTGTCTGTCCCAGAAAAACAGAACCTATGATTTTCTTCGATGAAATCAACATTTTGCATTTCTTGACTTTTGGTGAATTCGAATGGCGCCATTGCATTGATTGTTCCTTGGATTCAGGTGTACGGTGATAAGTCCACGTCTTGTCACCTGTCACAATGTGATCAAGGAACTCACACCTGCTTCAGCATAGCGTGTGAGGAAGTCGAGTGCAAAGCCCATCTTTTTCTTTTTGTGTTCTTCCGTTAACAGTTTTGGAACCCAGCGCGCACACAATTTCCTGTACCCTAACTTGATAGTCACAACGCCATAAAGAGTTGTCATTGACACGTCCGGTATGATCTGATGCAATTCGTTCAATTTGAGACGACTATTCGCAAGAACTGCTTCCTCCGTTCTCTGAAGAAGGGCATCAGAGATCACAGATGGCCGACCTCTTCTTTGTTCGTCATGAACACCGGTCCTATCTTCAGAGAAATGACGACACCATTTCGTTGCATTTTGTCGATTCATAATGTTCCCATAAACAGAAACAATTTCTTTGTGAATATCCGCTGGTCGCTGACCTTTTGCATGAAGAAAACGTATGACGGAGCGCACTTTGCAATTGGTGGGATTCTGAATCGGCGCAGCCATTTTAAACACGACCTACTCCAACCAGAAGCAACGTTTAACTTCCGAACGACCGCGAGGAGAAAGCTAACGGTTCAAGGTTAACACCAGTGTTGCCAACTTGCTCGCCAAAACTCTTCTGTTCCTCTGGCGTACGGTGTATCTTTACTTTCCGAAACACCCTCGTACAAACGGCGGTGGTAGAACTTACGCAAGGCATAAGAGGGCAGTCCATTGCTGCAGCTGTCATTTGCACTCAGGTGATTATGGTCGCACGACGGTAACTAACAGACTCTGAACGTAGAATGGTAGGTGGAGCTAGACGCATGAAACATTCCATTTCGGAAATCGTTAAGGAATGCAATATTTCTGGAGCCACACTGTCGAATGTACGATGCGAAAACCGAAATTCAGTCGTTACCTCTCACCACAGACAACGCAGTGGCCGACGTCTTTAACTTAACGACCGAAAACAGTAGCTTTTCTCAGGGGATTTCAGTAGAAACGAACAATCTATACTGCGTGAAATAATGGCAGAAACCAATGTGGGATGTTCGACGAACGTAACCGTTAGAACAGTGCGGCGAAATTTGCCTTTAATGGGCTGTGACAACGGATCGACGGCGACATTGCCTTTTCTAATACCATGACATCCCCTGCAGCGCCTATCATGGTCTCATGACTACATCGATTACGCCCGCATCTCGTGGTCGTGCGGTAGCGTTCTCGCTTCCCACCCCCGGGTTCCCGGGTTCGATTCCCGGCGGGGTCAGGGATTTTCTCTGCCTCGTGATGGCTGGGTGTTGTGTGCTGTCCTTAGGTTAGTTAGGTTTAAGTAGTTCTAAGTTCTAGGGGACTTATGACCACAGCAGTTGAGTCCCATAGTGCTCAGAGCCATTTGAACCATTTTTTGAACATCGATTATACACAACACGAACGTAAAACCGTGGCCTGGTCAGAGGCGTCCCGATTTCATTTGGTAAGAGCTGATGGCAGGATTCGAGTGCGGTGAAGACCTCACGAAGCCTTGGACCCAAACTGTGAACAAGGCAATGCAATAAGCTGGTTGTGGCTTCGTAACGATTGGGCTGTGCTTATATGGAATGGACTGTGTTCTCTGGTTCAAATAAATCGATCATTCACGGATTCCGTGTTCCCAAACGACGATGGAATTTTTATAGATGACAGTGCTCTACGTCACCGGGCCACAGTTGCTCGTGATTTATTTCAACAACATTCGGCACAATTCGAGCAAATGATTTGGGCACCCAAATCGTCCTGCATGAATCCCATCGAATATTCATGGGACGCAAGCAAGAGCTCAATTCGTACACGAAATCCTGCACCGGCAACACATTCGCAATTATGGACTGCTGTAGAGACAGCATGGCTCAATTTTTCTGCAAGGTACTTCCAACAACTTGTTGAGTCCATACCGTGTCGAACTTCTGGGCTATGACGGGCAAAAGAAGGTCCGACACGATATTAAGAGCCATCCGATGACTTCGAACACCTTAGTGTATGAAACGTCCCCTTAGAAAAATTTGAAAATGACAGTGCTGGAAAAACTCTTACGTTACTTGATTTTCAAACAGCTGAGCAGAACTGAAGGTACTCAGAAATTTCTCTCTTTACTTATTCTGATCAACACTAAACTGACACACAATATTTTTAGCGCAACGCAATCTGAATTTCAATAATCCCTACAAAAGAATGGCCCTGACTAACAATAACCTGTACCTTTTATAAATCACTTACCTCACAAAAATCTTTACTCGAACTACTGAAATACAGCGAGCGCCAATACTGCCAGCTAAATAAAGGATTCTAACTACTGAAGCACTAACTACTGATAGGCATAGTTAGCAAATGAAAGATTTTGATAAAGAACAAACAATGTATTTACCTTAATAGCGATCAAAAGTGATGATATATATATCAGTTCATGATATCCAGTATTACAAATTTCGTTTTTCTGACGGACACATGTCCAGATCGTCCGCTCTCAAAATTCTGCCATCTCTCTCCTACATCCACCACTGCTGGCGGATCACCTCCAACTTCGCAACGCTATATCCAACTGCCCAACACTACAATAGCAAATATTCCAACAATGCAAACCAGCCACAGAATGCACACAGCACAGGCAGTGATTTTCATACAGAGCGCTACGTGGCGTTACCAACATGAAAACCTAAACAGCCTGCTTACAAGTGTACATGCTATTTAATGAGAAATAGTGAATATTTTAGGAGATGGTGACACATACGGTGATTCAGCTGCCCCTATCAATGTCGTTTTATGTAACACGCAATGTCATATCTCGCCTTCAAAAATCTCGAGTAAGATTTGCAAGGTCTATCGTTCACTGCGCGCAAACTCTTAGTCCTACAGAAAAAAATAAGCAGTTAATTTAAGTTATTTAAATTTTCTACTTGGACACGTTTTCGCTGGAGGCCGTAGTTTTCGAGTTATTTAAGAAAAACGTAACCTTCAGACGCACTGCCGCTCGCACACTTAGCCCCCACTGGTCAGGATTTCTAGTATGTTGTTCCCAGCACTCCCTCCTAAAATGTACAAGAATTTCCGACTGCAAGAATTATCTTCGACAATATGCCCCTTTTGACCTTCACTGACAGGCCATATTTTGTCACCAGCCTTGTCGAGCACTTACAAAAAATGGTTCAAATGGCTCTGAGCACTATGGGACTTAACATCTATGGTCATCAGTCCCCTAGAACTTAGAACTACTTAAACCTAACTAACCTAAGGACAGCACACAACACCCAGCCATCACGAGGCAGAGAAAATCCCTGACCCCGCCGGGAATCGAACCCGGGAACCCGGGCGTGGGAAGCGAGAACGCTACCGCACGACCACGAGATGCGGGCGAGCACTTACAAATTACTGAATTGACATCCGTGTAAATTTTACCTAACAATTTTATGATTTTTAATATCATAAAATAAACAATAACGTCATTCTATTCGTCAGGCCTTATGACTACAGAACTACTGTGCTACTAAGGGTTAAGTTGGTATCTAATTGTCAATATCATTACTTTTAGCATAACGTTTACAAAAGTCGCTTTTCTTTCATTGCCCTCGCAGGCATGATTAAATTGTTAATGTTAACTAAATAGCCGACTATGCTGCCGGCTATCAGCCCGTTCTATAGAAAGGAAAAAAAAATCGGAAATCCTTGTTGTGTGACAGGAGGGAGTGCCACGAACAACATGCTAGAAATCCCGACTGTTAAGGGATGAATGTAGGAGTGGGAGAACGTTTGAAGGTTACCATTGTGTGTTTTTCTTGAGTAACCTACGACCTCTAGCGAAAGCTTATCACAGTACAAAATTTAACTACATTAAATTTCCTATAGAAAGGTCCTATTAATTTCTTCTTTCTAGCGAGCGAGAAAAATGAAAATTTCGTGCGTGGTTTTTGAAGACCAGATATAACATGGCGGGTTGCATAAAACGACATCGGCAGGGCCCGCTGAATCACCTAGTGTGCTAATTCGAATAAAACATTCCGAGTAACATACCTCCAAATGTTATTTGTTACAGAGATAGGAGTGCTAGAACGTAACCCAAACAGTAGGCGATAAGCAAGACAAATGACTACGTTCAAAGTCGACTTTCGTAATTTCTATCTACTACGTCAATCTATTTTCGAATTCTCTTCCGAATACCACAAAGGGTTCAAATGGCTCTGAGCACTATCTGACTTTACTTCTGAGGTCATCAGTCCCCTAGAACTTAGAACTACTTACACCTAACTAACCTAAGGACATCACACACATCCATGCCCCAGGCAGGATTCGAACCTGCGACCGTAGCGGTCGCACGGTTCCAGACTGTAGTGCCTAGAACCGCTCGGCCACCCCGGCCGGCGGAATACCACATGTAGCTCTTTTAAGGTCGTCTTAGCATTCTTTTACGAAAGTATCACTATTCGTAGTATGAGTGATCAATTCGTCACTTGTGTTTACTTTTAATTTGTATACTTCACCTGTTGACCACCCCAAACAAAACTAAAGGGGTAATCTCTCTTGTGGACAAGATGATATGTTACGTTTCTTGGCCACCAAGCTGCAATTGGGACAACACACGAACATTTGTTTACCAAACGCTGCTCATGACACAAGCATTTGAAGGTGACCATTCTGGGGCGAAGCCGGTAACGGACATATCGTAAAAAAGTAATTATGTCAAATATAAACAGAAGTTGGTAATAAGTCAATCACTAATCTCTTTCAATAGAAACCTTTATTATCACAAAATGTATACTTTCTTCCTCATCTTATCACAAACACGTTAGTAAATCGCTAATCCAAGCGAAGATCGAAATATATGCACCCCCTTAGCAACGAACAAACTTTCATAATAAAATATCCTCGCAAGTGCAGAGGTACATCGCCGCACTTATTCGCGATTTGATAAATGCCTTTCGTGTAATTGGACGTTTAATGTAACGCAAAACTAAACCTGCAGGCACGAATTTTCAATTCCATATTAAATTTAGCTGATATTTGTCGACTGGAAATTGCATTAAAACTTGTATTAAAAATGTCGCAGCATTTAACCGTTCTGTGAAATTTCAATTTCATTGACAAATTAGGAAGTTTAAAAAAGGCATCGGTTGTTGTCGGTAAACACACACACACACACACACACACACACACACACACACACACACACACGTAAAGCGCGCGCGCATACACACACATTTACACCAAATTATCGACACAGCGCCGTTTATCACAATGAGTTCACAGCCAAAAACTCTAGTCGCCTTCGCACTTAAATAACAAAAATGTTAACATGTAAATGAAAAAATAAACTCTAGAAGGGTGAACACCAAAGCAAAGACTTTTTTTCCTAACTGAAATGCCGCCCTCACTTTATATTCCATCGCTTACAGTCTGCAATAGACAGACCACTGGTTCAATTTTTTTTTTTTTTTAACAAACCTTGCAGATTTCCAAGGGGAGCCTACACCAGAAGGTTTATATCTCTGTTTTTGCCTTGTTCTTAACATGCCGTTATCGTAAATGTGTACAATGATGTACTTACTGTAAAAACATCATATTTCTCAAGACAAACAAAACTGGGTTGTTACGCGCAAACGAGTATGAAGCAAAGGATGCTCGGGGACGCATTCGAAACGAACTGACGTCCAGCCACAGTCACAATAAGCAGAGTTCCTAACAGGATGAGACAAGCACTTAAAACTCATTGTGAGACAAACTCTATTACGAACTGACATTACTCGATCAGGTGTATCTGCTGTGTGTGTTCCTGTAAAGGATACCGTTGTCGTATCGCCCGTTTCAAAGCAACTCGTTTGATTTGCCGGTTTAATTGCTTCTGTGACTGTACTCACTACAGAATATCTTTGCGTCCAAGCATATACACGAAAAGTACATCGAATTTTTAAGAAAAATAGTTTACTTTGATTCATGGTACTTGTTGCTGAGAACACAGTTAAGTACCCTGTTTCTTCTTCGCCCTTACTCTGAATGTTGACATACTGTGCAGCAATGACGTGCACGGGAACATATTACGAAAGTTTAAGACTGAAAGGACGAAATTTAGAAAGAAAAACTAATATAATAACCGTGTCACAGTACAGAACATTACAAAATAGAACCTCATCTTCAGCAAAGTCTCTCTGCCTCGTGATGACTGGGTGTTGTGTGGTGTCCTTAGGTTAGTTAGGTTTAAGTAGTTCTAAGTTCTAGGGGACTGATGACCATAGATGTTAAATACCATAGTGCTCAGAGCCATTTGAACAATTTTTTAGCACATTCTCATTTGACAAAACATATTTCAGAAAACTGTAGAAAGTCCAAAGCAAAGTCAATGAAAGTATTTATACCATCCAACAAATCTCTTTTAGAACAGCCTGATTTTGAAGATAAAAAGAGGTAGTAAACCAAGTTATTACATTCTATTTATCAATATCCTCTCACATATGATGGTCCTACGACACGTAACTGTTTGACTGTCGCACACACGCACAAACGGGTGATACTGAAATGTAACCTATCGTCGCTGGAAAAAGAAAAAAAAAAAAAAAAGAAAAAGAAAAAAAATACAAAAATAAAAAAACCTTACAGAGCACAAGACATTGCAGCAAGTCCCTCCATATAACCTGTACCGTATTATAAATTATATAGAATTCCTGGGAGTATCATCTCTCCCCCTCTCTCATATTTAATGAGAATATTTCACGCAATTGATGGTCTTGTATGGCTGAAAAAGCTCATGTTATCCCCTATCTAATCACCACGCAATATACATTCGCACACAACATTTTACAATTTTAGTGTGAGACAACGGACAAAATTGTTGCAGATATAAATTAATAGTTGCGCCAACCTTCGGTTCCGACCAAGGCTTTCGGGAGGCGAATGCTCGAATTGGAAATCTGCTATCAAATATTCCCATTACTGCTCCCCCTCCCTCCATCAGCAACAACATGAGTATGTGGTTGCAAATAAGTGAACATTACACTGGACTGGACCTCTATCCGTTTGCCTTGTTCATCGCGAGAGACAATGGAAAGGATAAAAAATAAATCAACTAAGTAAAAAAACACCTTTTAAGATAAGAGTGTACAGAATTTTTCAGTCACCCAACACAGGTTCAAGGACCACTACTAGTACAAAAATTAAGCACCGTAAAGGTGAAAAGGCAGACTCCGTCCTCTTAGATTATGAATAGTATTTCGACAATACACAGACAAACAACCAAGATACAATCACGCGCAGTACTTTGGTAAATACCCGATTAGTGCAAAAAGAGTTGTTGATTGAACGAATATAGTAGGTTATACAAGACGGAGAATGTCTACAGAGACGTGTGTGTGCATGACGGGGGCGGGGAAGGAAGGGAGGGAGGGAGATCGAACACAGCAGTGCACTGAAGTATAATCCAAGCCACGGAAAAAAATAAAGGGATCTTAACATTAATGTAAAACCCTAACCTGCAAGAGGTAATCATGTTGGGCACAATGTTACGATAACGCATTTCTTTCAAAGTTTGCAGACATTTAGTAGTTCACGAGGACAACATGATGTGCAAGTAGTATAGTATACTACTTAAGCCATTTCTATAAATTCGCAAGAGAAATCTTAGGCGCCGAATATATACCGACGAGTTGTGACTCTCAGCGTGGCAAGGCGGCGGTCATGTGCTCCGCAATCGGTAGATAACTGGGTCATGTTCAGAAAAAAATTGAACACCTCGAATGACTAGAGGCGGGACGTTCATATTCACAGGACATGTACATTAGTATGTTGTGCAGGAAAGATTAGCATTTGAATCATGTCGCTCGCGGGTTCAAGATCAACATCGAGATCGTGGGACAACACCACCTACCGATAAAATGTACCTGTGGCGCTCGTTGTCGCTATAAACCGAAGATAATGGATCAACGTGACTTGAGCAGACGTGCGGGATGCCTCGCACACGTATGCGCGAAGCGTACCGTCAAAACAGTGAGTTTGAAAGCGGGCTCATTATTGGTATGAGAGAATGCGATGCACCTAGCCGAGCGGTCTAGGGCGCTGCAATTCTAAACATTCTGCGTGGTGTCTGTCTGTTCTATATCGTGCCTCCCTACCACTTTCGCGCAACGACGCTCTGAGGGTGTTTTTTTAGGGAATTGAATAGTTTGAACCTGGGACCTGTTGCTGGTAAGGAGACGCCAGACCACACATGACATGTAGAATTCAGAAGAGTTCAGTGAGACTAGCGATGATATAACCAAATACTTAATGATTTCAGCGTCAGCTCCACTGCACTCCCTGTAAAAGGATCTTAATACTAACTAAATTTAGTGAAAGGGGTTCAAGGCTTTCCTATTTTCAGTTAGCTGGTAAAATAACGTCGAAAAAGCAGTTAAGTTTACCACTGGAAATTTTATTCTACTCACAAAACATCGTTTATAAATTGCACTATTGATAAAAGGAAATGTTTTAATACAGGATGGTAATATGAACAAATATTCCCTGAATGGGTTTCCATGTTCTACGAGGGCAGTTCAATAAGTAATGCAACACATTTTTTTTCTGAAACAGGGGTTGTTTTATTCAGCATTGAAATACACCAGGTCATTCCCCAATCTTTTAGCTACACAACACTATTTTTCAACGTAATCTCCATTCAATGCTACGGCCTTACGCCACCTTGAAGTGAGGGCCTGTATGCCTGCACGGTACCATTCCACTGGTCGATGTCGGAGCCAACGTCGTACTGCATCAATAACTTCTTCATCATCCGCGTAGTGCCTCCCACGGATTGCGTCCTTCATTGGGCCAAACATATGGAAATCCGACGGTGCGAGATTGGGGCTGTAGGGTGCATGAGGAAGAACAGTCCACTGAAGTTTTGTGACCTCCTCTCGGGTGCGAAGACTTGTGTGAGGTCTTGCGTTGTCATGAAGAAGGAGAAGTTCGTTCAGATTTTTGTGCCTACGAACACGCTGAAGTCGTTTCTTCAATTTCTGAAGAGTAGCACAATACACTTCAGAGTTGATCGTTTGACCATGGGGAAGGACATCGAACAGAATAACCCCTTCAGCGTCCCAGAAGACTGTAACCATGACTTTACCGGCTGAGGATATGGCTTTAAACTTTTTCTTGGTAGGGGAGTGGGTGTGGCGCCACTCCATTGATTGCCGTTTTGTTTCAGGTTCGAAGTGATGAACCCATGTTTCATCGCCTGTAACAATCTTTGACAAGAAATTGTCACCCTCAGCCACATGACGAGCAGGCAATTCCGCACAGATGGTTCTCCTTTGCTCTTTATGGTGTTCGGTTAGACAACGAGGGACCCAGCGGGAACAAACCTTTGAATATCCCAACTGGTGAACAATTGTGACAGCACTACCAACAGAGATGTGAAGTTGAGCACTGAGTTGTTTGATGGTGATCCGTCGATCATCTCGAACGAGTGTGTTCGCACGCTCCGCCATTGCAGGAGTCACAGCTGTGCACGGCCGGCCCGCACGCGGGAGATCAGACAGTCTTGCTTGACCTTGCGGCGATGATGACACACGCTTTGCCCAACGACTCACCGTGCTTTTGTCCACTGCCAGATCACCGTAGACATTCTGCAAGCGCCTATGAATATCTGAGATGCCCTGGTTTTCCGCCAAAAGAAACTCGATCACTGCCAGTTGTTTGCAACGCACATCCGTTACAGACGCCATTTTAACAGCTCCGTACAGCGCTGCCACCTGTCGGAAGTCAATGAAACTATACGAGACGAAGCGGGAATGTTTGAAAATATTCCACAAGAAATTTCCGGTTTTTTCGACCAAAATTGGCCGAGAAAAAAAAAGTGTTGCATTACTTATTGAACTGCCCTCGTACAATGGATCGAAGGATGACCTATGCCATATCACATCTATAACCTAGGTTTAAATTAAGTTTCACAAACGAGAAAACTATCAAAATGGTCTACAGTGACCCTCAATTATCTTTAATTACTTATCTAACTTGTCGTACATTACGGTGGCTGATGTGGCTTCTCAATAACTATATTACAGAAAAATCATCGCGTTTCAGATTTTTACTTCAAGTGGCAAATGTGAACACCACGAGCTTTAATTGACGATCGACACTAGTATTACGTAAAGGGGATGTAACAGATGAGACTTCTGCAGTTCTGAGCGAAGCCTTATGCGCTCAAAAATGCGGCATCGCGTGTGTTCATTACCTTGTCGGTGTTCGTCAGAGGGCGACGGGCAGCACAGCTCCGCTCACCTCGCTGTCTCGGAAGCAACTCTTCTCCTAACTTCTCCTTACTACAATTTACCGAAGTTGGTTTTAAAAAAAACTATCTGGCTGTGTTTTCATCTGACCAATCAGGGTCTCAATGTTAACGTTAAGCTCCGCCTCCAAAAATTCTGTCTATCCAATGAGAAACGTTATACTTTTCGTGGTGGGGCAATGTTTTTTAAAGTTTGCAACTTAACAGAGACGCGAAAAAGTCTCACGCTAAAACTTGCAGCTGGTGTGGTCCTTTTAGCGTTATCGTAAGATCTATACTGTTGTTCTGGAGGGCTCTAACTTTTAACATGGGCTGGGGGGGGGTGGTCTTGACGTAACAGAGAC
The DNA here is from genome assembly GCF_023864275.1 of Schistocerca cancellata. Lineage (NCBI taxonomy): Eukaryota > Metazoa > Arthropoda > Insecta > Orthoptera > Acrididae > Schistocerca > Schistocerca cancellata. Next base: position 182,879,335 of record NC_064627.1, on the reverse strand, counting down.
GCGAAAAAGTCTCACGCTAAAAAACTTGCTGGTTGTGTGGTCCTAGCAGTTAGCTGGCGACGTGGGTGTCCGTCCGTCCCTTATCGTAGAGCCTTCTCGCTCAACACGGTTCTGCTCTCGGCTTCTGTTCTCGTTTCTCCCCTCGGAACTGCGTCTGTCTCACGGTGGGAAGGTATGACATGCATTTGGGCATTCTTGTGTTAGTCTGTGGTATTCCATTTGCTCACTCGTTACTCGTATTACTTTGGTTAATTTAATGCAACGATTTATTCGGAGCTATGTGACATACTACTGGATTTGCTTACCATGTCAGGGTTTTCATGGAAGGTGTTGGATTTTCCTGACACCTTACACAATCATGGACTGTGCGGCTGGTCCCGGTGGAGGTTCGAGTCCTCCCTCGGGCATGGGTGTGTGTGTGTGTGTGTGTGTTTTTGTCCTTAGGATAATTTAGGTTAAATAGTGTGTAAGCTTATGGACTGATGACCTTAGCAGTTAAGTCCCATAAGATTTCACACACATTTGAACATTTTTTTTTTTTTTTTTTTTTTTTTTTGTGGTGCACCCATCCAGGAAATTGCTGCTCGTCTGGGAAGAAGTGTTGTGGCAGTGCAACAGGTGCATACAGAATGGTTCACGGAAGGCCACAGAAGACGACGAGATGGATCAGGTCGCGCCATACAGACCAGCCCCGAGATGATCGACACCTTATCCGAATGCCATTGCGGGACAGACCTGCGTCCTGCTCGCGTCTGTCACAGCAGTGGAACAGTGTAACACACCGGACACTATAAGGGGTGACAGTCAGTCACCATTTATTGCGGCATGGGTTACGTTCGCGACGTCCATATCTCCGCCTATCTTTGACGAATGTGCAGAAACATGCTGGACAGCGATAGGGTATGGAACGAAGTCAGTGGGTTCAGGAGCGGCATCAGATAGTGTTTTCGAGAGAATCCAGATTCTGCTTGTTTGAAAATAACGGCCGCAGTTTGGTTCGTAAAAGGACAGTGGGAGCTACATCATACAACACGTACAGCGCCAAATCAACGGCTTATTGTGCGGAGTGCTACTGGACACAACTAGAAATCACAGTTGGTGCGTGTCCAGAGCTCTGTGACCGATGTGACATATGTGAATGTCGTCTTGCGTTCCATAGCCACAACATTTCTGCACAACATCCCAGGGGCCATTTTTCAGCAAGACATTGCTCGACCACACGTTACTGCACTAACACATGCCTTCTAGGTGTCAAAAAACGTCTGCCAGTTGTCCTGGCGCGCCAGATCACCAGACTTGTCGCCAATTGAAAATGTGTGGGATGTGGTGAAACGACGGGTGCAACGCTGTAATCAAATGCCAACCACCGCCGATGAACTGTGGAACCAGGTGAATGCATCATGGATGGCGATAGCACAGGACGCCATTCGCGCCTTATACGCATCGACGTCAGCACGCACGGAAGACGTCATCAGGGCCTATGGCGGACCCTGTGCCAACTAGGTAATGGGACACTTGCCAAACCGAGGTGATTGAAATGCTACTCTTTCTGCAGAAAGTACTGACGTACATGTCCTGTGATTATGAACGTCCCGTCCCTCGTCTTTCAAGGCGTTCTGTTTTTTCTATAACAAGACTGTGATTTAGTTTTCCCGTGTCACTGTGAAAAATATCCCTGCAGCCTGTATTGTCGAAAGCACATCGTTCATTACCGTTATATTCTTGCATATTGTAACTCATTGTACTATCGAAATGAGTTATTCATTCTTTAATTTATCGATATTTTAATTGGGCTTTCCCAGCCTGTCGCTCGTCCTCGATAACTGTGTCGAAGTGCGAAGCAGTTGCTGGTACCTTACCCGACTGCAGGTGCTAGAGATTTCGCTCGTCACATCAACATACACTGAAAAGCCAGAGAAACTGGTACACCTGCCTAATAACGTGTAGGTTGGGGTTGTTTGGGGGAAGAGACCAAACAGCGAGGTCATCGGTCTCATCGGATAAGGGAAGGATGGGGAAGGAATTCGGCCGTGCCCTTTCAAAGGAACCATCCCAGCATTTGCCTGCAGCGATTTTTAGAGAAATCACGGAAAACCTAAATCAGGATGGCCGGCCGCGGGATTGAACCGTCGTCCTCCCGAATGCGAGTCCAGTGTGCTACCACTGCGCCACCTCGCTCGGTAATAACGTGTAGGGCCCCCGTGAACACGTAGAAGTGCCGCAACACGACGTGGCATGGATTCCACTAATGTCTGAAGCTGTGCTTCAGGGAACTGCCACCATGAATCCTGCAGGGCTGCCGATAAATCTGGAATATTACGAAGGGGTGGAGATCTCTTCCGAACACGTCGCAAGGCATCCCGGATGTGCTGAATAATGTTCACGTCTGGTGAGTTTGGTGGCCAGCGGAAGTATTTAAATTGAGAACAGTGTTCCTGAAACCATTCTGTAGCAATTCTGGTCGTGTAAGGTGTCGCATTGTCCTGCTGGAATTGTCCAAGTGCGTCGGAATACACAATGGACATGAATGGATACAGGTGATCAGACATGACGCTTACGAATTTGTCACCTGCCAGAGTCGTATCTACACGTATCAGCTTTAACAGTACCCCACTGACATGCAGGGTCCATGGATTCATGAGATCGTCTCCATACCCGTACACGTCCACCCGCTCGATACAATTTGAAACGAGACTCGTCCGACCAGGCAACGTGTTTCCAGTCACCAACAGTTCGATGTCGGTTTTGACGAACCCAGGCGAGGCGTTTGTGTCGTGCAGTCATCGAGGGTACAAGAGTGGGCCTCCGGGTACGAAAGCCCACACCGATGATGTTTCGTTGCGTGGTCCCCACGCTGAGACTTGTTGACGGCCCAGCATTGAAATCTGAAGCAGTTTGCGGAAGGGTTGCACTTCGGTCACGTTGAACGGTTCTCTTCAGTCGTCGTAGGTCCCGTTCTTGCACGATCTTTTTCCGGCCGCAGCGATGTCGGAGATTTGATGTTTTACCAGATTCCTGGTATTCACAATACACACGTGAAATCATCGTATGGGAAAATCCCCACTTGATCGCTACCTCGGAGATGCTGTGTCCCATCGCTCGTGCACCGACTATAACACCGCGTTCCAACGCACTTAAATCTTAATAACCTGCCATTGTAGCAGCGGTAACAGATCTAACAACCGCGACAGACACTTGCTTTCTTACATAAGCGTTACCAACCGCAGCGTCGTATTGTGCCTGTTTACATGTCTCTGCATCTGAATACGAATGCCTCTACAAGTTCCTTTGGCGCATCAGAGTACATTTTCAGCAAAACTTTTTATCTTTGGTTGTACTCGTGTTTGTTTTCATTATATTACCTATCAAAATATGAAGTGATACGATTAGTGTTGGAAAAAATATAAATTTCGAAAACAGAAAAATTAGCGGTACTCGATCCAGCGATACACTGATTACGCAGCTTGCACGCTAACTGCATTTCGTGCTGAGGGTCGAACCCACCGGCGGAACACCAACCACGCATAAAATACTGCCGGCCGGAGTGGCCGTACGGTTCTAGACGCTACACTCTGGAACCGAGCGACCGCTACGGGCGCAGGTTCGAATCCTGCCTGGGGCATGGATGTGTGTGATGTCCTTAGGTTAGTTAGGCTAAAATGGTTCAAATGGCTCTGAGCACTATGGGACTTAACAGCTGTGGTCATCAGTCCCCTAGAACTTAGAGCTACTTAAACCTAACTAACCTAAGGACATCACACACATCCATGCCCGAGGCAGGATTCGAACCTGCGACCGTAGCAGTCGCACGGTTAGTTAGGTTTAATTAGTTCTAAGTTGTAGGCGATTGATGACCTCAGAAGTTGAGTCCCATAGTGCTCAGCGTCATTTGAACCATTTGAACCATAAAATACTATTGCGATTTTCTCGACATTGCTTAAGTAGTACGCCTTACTACTTGCACATATGTTATCCGAATGTATTACTAAAGGCGTAAACTGTTTGAAGAAAATACGCGATCCTATCCTCATGGCCTCCTCTTATCAGCACAGAAGTGTATTATATTCGTACGCTAACGGAGACATTCCACACAATAATAATAGATGAGGCAAAACGTTTTTTTTTTTTTTTATGAAGAGTAAGACAATGTCTTGGGTGCAACACGGAACGTCTGGGACGCAAACTACAGGTGACGTTTCTGACCTAGTTCGTAATACGATTCAGCTGCCGCGCACCTATTCGGCCTGGGGAAGCAGTGTGGTAAGATTACGGTGACAGTAGTTCTGTAGAAATTCAGCCAAACGCTGAGACGGAGCATTGTGCATCGAACAAATGCCTATTAACCATTTCGCTCTTACAGAAGAGCTCTCTGCATTCGGTAGTGAGGCAGCTTTTGTTACGGCTGTACTGCTCGGCAAATACTGGAGCCAGTGCTGAAAGACATCCTTGCGGTCGATATGAAACAGCTATCATCCGATTTTTCGAAAACTGTTAGGTGCAAAAATTATATTTTTGCGCATCTTACAGCCCGATATCTTCGCTCGGTAAGAAACTGATTTTCTTGCCGTTATCCGTCATACTTACGGCGCTGCATCATATGAAGTAAAACAATGAACGAGTTTGCAGAGGTAAAAGCTTAATACTGAAAATGTGCTTATGGTTGATTTTACATCATACGTTTCCGCGAATGACATATAGATAAATTACAGATATTTCATTTAAAATTGAGAGCAGAACGATATCTCATTTTGTTCTCGAGTTATTGGCTTTTATATCCGACGGATTCGACGCGCCAGTTCTATCCATTCGGAGTTGTCGGCTGCTATGAAGTACTTTTCATCCGCTTTTAAGAGAAAGATCTGATTTTTGCGCATCTTTCAGTCTGATATCTCCGCTTGATAAAATAATGAATTTGTTTCCGTTATATGCCATAGCTACTGTGCTGCTTCAAATTAAGTACACTACTGGCCATTAAAATTGCTACACCAAGAAGAAATGCAGATGATAAACGGGTATTCATTGGACAAATATATTATACTAAAACTGACATGTGTTTACATTTTCACGCAATTTGGGTGCAAAGATCCTGAGAAATCAGTACCCAGAACAACCACCTCTGGCCGTAATAACGGCCTTGATACACCTGGGCTGTGAGTCAGAGCTTGGATGGCGTGTACAGCTACAGCTGCCCATGCAGCTTCAACACGATACCACAGTTCATCAAGAGTAGTGACTGGCGTATTGTGACGAGCCAGTTGCTCGGCCACCGTTGACCAGATGTTTTCAATTGGTGAGAGATCTGGAGAATGTGCTGGCCAGGGCAGCAGTCGAACATTTTCTGTATCCAGAAAGGACCGTACAGGACCTGCAACATGCGGTCATGCATTATCCTGCTGAAATGTGAGGTTTCGCAGGGATCGAATGAAGGGTAGAGCCACGGGTCGTAACACATCTGAAATGTAACGTCCACTGTTCAAAGTGCCGTCAATGCGAACAAGAGATGACCGAGACGTGTAATCAATGGCAGTCCATACCACCTCGCCGGGTGACACGCCAGTATGACGATGACGAATACACGCTTCCAATGTGCGTTCACCGCGATGTTGCCAAACACGGATGCGACCATCATGATGCTGTAAACAGAACCTGGATTCATCCGAAAAAATGACGTTTTGCCATTCGTGCACCCAGGTTCGTCGTTGAGTTCACCATTGCAGGCGCTCCTGTTTGTAATGCAGCGTCAAGGGTAACCGCAGCCATGGTTCCACCTGATGGTCCATGCTGCTGCAAGCGTCGTCGAACTGTTCTTGCAGATGGTTGTTGTCTTGCAAACGTCCCCATCTGTTGACTCAGGGATCGAGACGTGGCTGCACGAACCGTTACAGTCATGCAGATAAGATGCCTGTTATCTCGGCAGCTAGTGATACGTGGCCGTTGGGATCCAGCACGGCGTTCCATATTACCGTTTTGAACCCTCCGTTTCCATATTCTGCTAACAGTCATCTCGACCAACGCGAGCGGCAATGTCGCGATACGATAAACCGCAATCGCGATAGGCTACAATCCGACCTTTGTCAAAGTCGGAAACGTGATGGTACACATTCCTCCTCCTTACACGAGGCATCACAACAACGTTTCACTAGGCAACGCTGGTCAACTGCCGTTTGTGTATGAGAAATCGGTTGGAAACTGTACTCATGTCAGCATGTTGTAGGGGTCGCCACCGGCGCCAACCTTGTGTGAATGCTCTGAAAAGCTAATTATGTGCATTTCACAGCATCTTCTTCCTGTCGAGCAGGTCATCTTCGTGGTGTAGCAATTTTAATGGCCAGTAGTGTAAATTATTACGGGAGATCTGAAATATCTTTGCAAAGATAAAAACGTTTTGGGTAAACCTGGCCAATGATACATTTCATATGATACATTGCTGTGAATTAAATATAGTGAAGATACCGAAATTTTATTTAATGTTGAGAGCAGGAAGATATCTCACTGCGTTCTCGAGTTACTGACTTATAACAATCGTCATATCTCATACATGATTTAAGACATCGAAACTAGGTTCTTTTGCAAATGATAGCGCGCAATGAGGCACGTATGTTGTATGACATATCTTCGAAACTCTTTTCATCACAGAGATATGAAATTAACCCTTCCGCAACAGTGAGCTCGGCGGCTCGGGTCGCATTCAGGTGTCCGTAGCATTGTAGGAAAACCAAAGCTGCGCACATATGCGCGTCCAGCAGTATCTTGGGAAAGGCGTAGCAGAATCTGTATACACGCCCACTGCAGGGAGAGGGTCTAGTAAACGTTTATATAAAAGTCTAACCTGCGACAGTTCGACAAGCCGCCAAATTTCTCATTTCAAACTTATTTTGTACAGGTTGTATGAAAAGAATAATCCGATTTGGCACACCTATATTTCTGAAACTAATAAACACATACAATGAATTTTGTTTTTTAACGAACGGCAAACTCAAAACGGTTTTCTTTTATACCTTTTCATAGGTGTTCAGTATGTCCCCCTTGAGATGCACGGCATATGTAAATGCGGTATTCAAATTGCTTCAACACTGCAGCAACAACACTGCAGCGAGCATGTTTTCAGTTACAGATTTCACAGCTGCTGTTATAGGATGTCCCAGTTCATTCATTGTTGTTGGTAACGGAGGCACGTAAACAGAGTCTTCTATAAATCCCCACGAAAAATAATGACATACGGTCAGGTCCGGTGATCTTGGAGGCCAGTAATATAAGGCTGTATCATCTGATCCAATGCGACCTATCCATCGTTCAATAATCTTTTGATTTAAAAATTCCCGCACTTCCTGTTGCCAGCGTGGGGTTGCCCCAACCTGTTGGTAAATGAAGTCGTTAGAGTCATTCTCCATCTGTGAGAAAAGAAAGTTAAGGAAGTTCTCAAGCATATCGAGGTATGTGCTTCCTGTAACAGTATTCTCGGCAAACAAAAATGGACCATACACCTTTCCCCGTGAAACTGCGCGAAACCTAGCTTTATGTTGTTCTTCCGTACACCGTATTCTCACGTTATGACGGTTCACCTTTCCATCTAAATTTGCTTCATCACTAAACGCTAAGCGTGTAAGGAAATTGTCACCCTCCATCTTGCCAAGAACGAAGCTACAGAACTCCACACGTTGTTGTTTGCAGTAGCTGAATTTTGTGTGGTTTCATGTGTAAACGTCAACGCGACACACGCCAGACGGACATCGGGGGCATGCTGAGTTGTTGAGCTACACGGCGAATGGATTTCTGCGGACTACATGTGAAACTATGGCGGATGCGTTCGATATCTGTGTCAGACACTCGGGGACGGCCCTCCGATTTGCCTTTACACTAACAATCTTTATCTCGAAATTGTTCATGCCATCGTGCTGTAGCAGAATCCACAACACTCCTACTTCACCGAGCGAGGTGGCGCAGTGGTTAGACACTGGACTCGCATTCGGGAGGACGACGGTTCAATCCCGCGTCCGGCCATCCTGATTTAGGTTTTCCGTGATTTCCCTAAATCACTCCAGGTAAATGCCGGGATGGTTCCTCTGAAAGAGCACGGCCGACTTCCTTCCCCATCCTTCCCTAATTCGATGAGACCGATGACCACGCTGTCTGGTCTCCTTCCCCAAACAACCAACCAACTCCTACTTCGAAGGTCACGCTGAACAGTTATTACTGAGCCGCACTCCGCAAAACGTGGATCACAAGATGCTTTCTGTTGTCCCGACATCATTTTTGCTACAACTGAAGTGGACACACACTGCTGCTACCAAGCGGGAACCATATAAAAGTCGCGAGTTTGCTATTTCCAACAGTACTTTGTTCACGCACATATCCCAAATAACATAATATTTACGATTCTTTTTTTAATTGGATGACTCTTTTGGATACACCCTACCGTAACTTAATTGAGAGATTACACGCCATAATAATGAATCTGGAAAACGATTTTTTTTATGAAGAGTAAGAAAACAATATTTAGGGTGCAACACAGAATATCTAGGAAACACACTCATTTTCTATAGTTGCGGTGCTGACGAAGTTCGAAACACGATTCAGTTGCCACGCAGCTATTCGGCTTGCAGAAGCAGTGCGGTAACATTACGGCGGCCGCATCGCCTCTCTGTAGAAATTCAGCCAAACGCAGCGACCGGGCGGTGTGCGCCGAACAAATGCCTATTACGCGGCCGTTACACGTGTGCCTGGGAGACACGGCTTACGGCAGCGCCGCTAGTGGCCGGTAATCGAACGATATCAGCGGCAGTAATCGCGCCGATGGCTTTTGTCGGCGAGCGCGCGACGCGGAGGAGTGTTTACTTAATAGAGTGGCTCTCACCGGCTAACGTCAGGTATTTCGAGGGGGTCCCCACGTACGCACACGTGCGTAGCGTCCATTCTGTTCGAGAGCTTTAACGCATCGTTCCAAAACAGCGTAACTGCCCAACCAGTGCAAACTCCGCGAATAAAACTTCGTTTAAATGCCGTAAAGCGACGCGGTGACGATAAAAACTCAACGCCAGGAGCATTTTAATGATATCTGAGCAAAGCACAGCGTCACGTTTGCGCACATCAACTGTGTCTGTGTTTCTACGTAGTGCGTGTGATTGGTTATAATAACGCGAGAAGCGAGACAGTTAAATAGCCACTGTCTGACAAAAAAGAGTGAAGCACCACGAAGACATGTTGGATACCAGTGTAAATTTGTGTAAGAACATATCGCTGTCAGCTACGCAGATTATTGGAGTTCCTATTCTCTGTGGCAGATAGGCCGACCGAGGTGGCAGAGCGGTTTTAGGCGCTTCAGTCCGGAACAGCGCGACTGCTACAGTCGCAGGTTCGAATCCTGCCTCGGGCACAGATGTGTGTGATGTCCTTAGGTTAGTGAGGTTTAAGTAATTATAAGTCTAGGGGACTGATGACCTTAGATGTTAAGTCCCATAGTGCTCACAGCCATTTTTTTGTGACAGATAGAACGGCCCCCAGAATGCGTTAGATTTGTTCGCGTTTATTATTGTTGCCAGGCCTGTTAGAGTATATACAGTGGGATGACAAAACTCATGGAATAGTGATATACACACACACAGTAGCGTCACGTACACAAGGTACTGTTGACTGGAGACAGTGGTCGTGGGTTTATGAAAAGAGGCAGTTTTCATGGAGGGCACTGTGCTACTTTTATTAAAGTTTATTGGCTTTCGAGGTGTTTCCACACAGCCATCTCAACAGTGGAATGTCAATTATCGCTATGCAAATGTAAGGACAAGTCAACATCGAGCAACATCGATCAGCTGAATGGAGAAAAAAAAATCTTCGGCCAGTGCGAGAATCGAACCCGGGTCCCGAGCACTGATGGCGCAGCTGCCGAGGCGGCAACCTTATATGAGGGTGGAAACTGAAACATCATGTGGCAGCAACCATTGTTCATACTCTAAATGTAGAGAATGGGTAGTAACCTTTTGGTCGTAGTATATTGACCAGTCGATGTATTGCATTCGGCGCTGGAGGAAACATTGTGGGAGCCTGTACTTATTATAGCTGCTGTGTTAACGAATGCGGGGTATGTCGTGTGCTCTGCGCCTACTAATTACAAGGTACTGATTTCTTATTGTACTTTGGTTTCTTTAAGTGAGATCAGTCTCTTGGTCTCTATTCCGAATGACAGATGTTGACTGCAGTCGTTAGAAATTTAATGTACGCATACTACTGGTGGTGAGATGCATTAAAGACTTGGTGTGCACTGCTACATATGATACTGTCAAAACATCGAAGTGCCACACCACGGTTAGCAACAGACATAGATACCACATACATCCGCAACGTCTAGCTGCAATCCGCAACGACGAATGGGAGAGCCTGAAGAAGACTCGGCCTTTCTTCAAGTGCACCAGCGCCCTCCCATGGAGGTCAATATAGAGCCGAGCTTGGAAGCGCTCTGCCCAGTTCCCTGACCTCAGCTGAAGCACTCAGCATCAGAGAGTAGAACCCAAGAGCTTTACAAGTCTCAGATGGAAATGTACTTTTGTAAGTGTTGGACAGTGACCTTGACGAGAAGGGTTTGTAAGTGTATGCACCAAGTTATGTATTACAGTCAATGTCTGTTCTAAATTATTAAGCACTCTTGCGGTAAAAGAATGTATCAAGTTAAGTGTATAATTTTATTGTTGTTGTTGTGGTCTTCAGTCCAGAGACTGGTTTGATGCAGCTCTCCATGCTACTCCATCCTGTGCAAGCTTCATCTCCCAGTACCTACTGCAACTTACATCCTTCTGAATCTTCTTAGTGTATTCATCTCTTGGTCTTCCTCTACATATTTTACCCTCCACGCTGCCCTCCAATACTAAATTGGTGACCCCTTGATGCCTCAGAGCATGTCCTACCAACCGATCCCTTCTTTTAGTCAAGTTGTGCCACAAATTTCTCTTTTTGTGAGGACTGGTTCTTCCAAGGCTGTCAGTAGTTCTAAAGGAATGTTGTCTACTCCCGGGGCCTTGTTTCGACTTTGCTCTTTCAGTGCTCCGTCAAACTCTTCACGCAGTATGATATCTCCCATTTCATCTTCATCTACGTCCTCTTCCATTTCCATAATATTTTTCTCAAGTACCTCGCCCTTGTATAGACCCTCTATATACTCCTTCCATCTTTCTGCTTTCCCTTCTTTGCTTAGAACTGCGTTTCTATCTGAGCTCTTGATATTCATACAAGTGGTTCTCTTTTCTCCAAAGGTCTCTCTAATTTTCCTGTAGGCAGTATCTATCATCTTACCCCTAGTGATATAAGCCTCTACATCCTCACATTTGTCCTCTAGCCATCCCTGCTTCGCCATTTTGCGCTCCATGTCGATATCATTTTTGAGACGTTTGTATTCCTTTTTGCCCCATTCATTTACCGCATTTTTTAATTTTCTCCTTCCATCAATTAAATTCAATATTTCTTCTGTTACCCAAGGAGTTCTATTAGCCCTTGTCTTTCTACCTACTTGATCCTCTGGTCCCTTCACTACTTCATCAATCAAAGCTACCCATTCTTCTTCTACTGTATTTCTTTCCCCCATTCTTGTCAATCGTTCCTTAATGCTCTCCCTAACGCTCTCTACAACCTCTGGTTTAGTCAGTTTATCCAGGTCCCATCTCCTCAAATTCCCTCCTTTTTACAGCTTCTTCAGTTTTAATCCACAGTTCATAACCAATAGATTGTGATCAGAGTCCACATATGCCCCTGGAAATGTCTTACAATTTAAAACCTGGTTCCTGAATCTCTGTCTTACCATTACATAATCTATCTGAAAACTTCCATTATCTCCAGGCTTCTTCCATATATAAACCTTCTTTTATGATTCTTGAACCACATGTTAGCTATAATTAAGTTATGCTCTGTGCAAAATTCTACCAGGCGGCTTCCTCTTTCATTCCTTACTCCCATTCCATATTCACCTACTACGTTTCCTTCTCATCCTTTTCCTACTATCGAGTTCCAGCCACACATGACTATTAAATTTCCGTCTCCCTTCACTATCTGAATAATTTCTTTTGTCTCGTCACACATTTCATCGATCTCTTCGTCATCTGCGGAGCTAGTTGGCATATTAACTTACACTACTATGGTAGGCGTGGGCTTCGTGTCTATCTTGGCTAAAATAATACGTTCACTATGCTGTTCATAGTAGCTTACCCGCGTTTTTATTTTTTTATTGAACCTACTCCTGCATTACCCCTATTTGTTTTTGTATTTGTAACTCTGTATTCACCTGACCAGAAGCCTTGTTCCTCCTTCCACCGAACTTCGCTAATTCCCACTATATCTAACTTTAACCTATCCATTTCCCTTTTTAAATTTTCTAACCTACCCGCCCGATTAAGGGATATGACATTCCAAGCTCCGATCCGTAGAACGCCAGTTTTCTTTCTCTTGATAACGACGTCCTCCTGAGTAGTCCCCGCCAGAAGATCCGAATGGGGAACTATTTTACCCCCGGAATATTTTACCCAAGAGGACGCCATCATCATTTAACAGTACAGTAAAGCTGCATGCCCTCGGGAAAAATTACGGTTGTAGTTTTCCCTTGTTTTCAGCCGTTCGCAGTACCGGCACAGCAAGGCCGTTTTGGTTAGTGTTACAAGGCCAGATCAGTCAATCATCCAGACTGTTGCCCCTGCAACTACTGGAAACGCTGCTGCCCCTCTTCAGGAACCACACGTTTGTCTGGCCTCTCAACAGACACCCCTCCGTTGTAGTTGCTCCTACGGTGTATCGCTGCGGCACGCAAGCCTCCCCACCAACGGCAACGTCCATGGTTCATGGGGGGATATTTTTATTATTCATGTAATAAAGTGAACTAGTATTTCATATGTTGTAGTCCGATGAATCACCTTACAGGCTCAATCAAAAATCTCACAGTTATGGATCGTCGATTGCAGTTACGTCTGCTCATAATACAACCTTTTTATCGGAGCTGTTTGGTTTCCATTTCGGGACAGATCTTAAGCAACTGGAGTGATTTGTGCATGGTTGTTATTTTGCACAGCTTGTTCTTACTGGACAGCTATTACACCCTTTACAATTTACCAACGGCATTTACTCTTGACCATGCTGTGAACCCTGCTGATGATTTAACAAATCGTTTTCTTAAAAAAAGATATCTCCCCGGAAAAGTTTTAAGCAGAGTTGATTTGTATTTTAGTTCTGAACTGTCGTGTTAAGTTGGATTTAGATGATAAGTCTTAGTGGTTGAAATATTAATACGAACAGGAGACATCAACTCTGTAGACTATTGGTCGCCTCCTGTGAAACTTAATAGGCATAACATAATTATATTACCGTTACATAGTACAAAAGCTAGTTTATTCTCTGTAATTATGAAACAGACTTTAAAAATGCTCTAAGGTTGCTCAATAATATTCATGGTTTTTTTGCGAATTTCATATTGTTTTTTGTCATAACGCGTTTTGGGATCATCCCATCATCTGATGACCATAGAGAACATATGCACAACACTATTTTGACAGAACAACGCTACTGCATACCTACCTAGCTTTCAAACGACTGTAGCACGGAAACGATACTTGGGGACCTATTCAAAAGATTACGTAATCACTATCTTATACAAGTTCTAGAATTTTGTAAGGGGAATTACCCAGTATGCTGTATACAGGCGTTTCGGTAAGAGCGTGCAAAAGTTTAACTAGACGTAGAGAATGCTCCACTGAACAGTTTGAGGTAGGGAACACGGAATCGGAGCAGCCAGCTTAAGGAGATAATAGGAACGAAATCACATTACGGTGTACGTTTTTATTTACATTAGTTACAGTTAACTGCAAATACCATCACTGACACAATGAACGTATCGTTTGCACTGTACCTTACAAAATGTACTGAAACTGACGGCCATCAACCTCAATGCATGCATGACATCAGCGAACAAGATTCTGACGCACTCTGACAAATATCGCTGGTGTGTTTCGAATCACATCACAGGCAGCTACAATTGCGGCAATTAATTCCATCACCGTATCCACTGGGGTCTCATGCACAAATGACTTTAGGTATCGCCATAGGAAATAATGAAGGTGATTCAGGTCAGATGACCTTGCAGAAAATATTTCCTAGTAATCAGACACGTCCTCCAAGTTTCGTTGCGTAACATAAATAATGTGCGTGTAAATAAACAGCGGCACAGTACGTGCAAGCTTGTACCCATGTTAGTTGTAAATAAGCTGGAAAATTGTAGCGACATACAAGTTTACTTCTGAAACTTCCTGGCAGATTACAATTATGTGCCAGACCGAGAGTCGAACTCGGGACCTTTGCTTTTCGCGGGCAAGTGCTCTACCATCTGAGCTACCCAAGCACTACACACGACCCGTCCTCACAGCTTCAGTTCTGCCAGTACCTCGTCTCCCACCTTCCAGACTCCACAGAAGCTCTTCTGCGAACCTTGCAGAACTAGCTCTCCTGGAAGAAAGGATATTGCGGAGACATGGCTTAGCCACAGCCAGGGGGATGTTTCCTGAATGAGATTTTCACTCTGTAGCGGAGTGAGCGCTGATATGAAACTTCTTGGAAGATTAAAACTGTGTGCCAGACCGAGACTCGAACTCGGGACCTTTGCCTTTCGCGGGAAAGTGCTCTACCATTTGACCTACCCAAGCACAGCTCACGACCCGAGTGAAAATCTCAGTCTAGACACATCGCCCAGTCTGTGGCTAAGCCATGTCTCCGCAGTATCCTTTCTTCCAGGAGAGCTAGTTCTGTAAGGTTTGCAGAAGAGCTTCTGTAAAGTTTGGAAGGTGGTAGACGAGGTACTGGCAGAAATGAAGCTGTGAGGACGGGTCGTGTGTCGTGCTTGGGTAGCTCAGATGGTAGTCTGCGTTCGGCAGGGCAGCAGTGCGCATCGCGCTTGGCCGTCCACGCCGCTCCGCGCGCGGAGTGTTTTGTTTTACTTCCTTGTCACCGCGCTTCTCAGTGGAACAAGCTCTAATGGCCAACTCTTACAGGATGAACACTCTTAAATTCACCTTCTCAAATGAATACGCACGACCCAAAGCACTGGCCGTCGAACGCTTCCTACGCGAAGACCTGAAGATCCCCTGTGACGAACTCATCGGCATACACCTATCGATCATTAGCAGCGTCGTTTATGTTGAGATGACTTCCGACGCTGCCTGCAACGAGATTATTCAAAGGACGCGACATGGACTAAAATTTCAGCACTCCGACGGAAACGTCGGGCCTGTGGATGTCGATCATGCAGGACATGGCCTTCGGACGATCCGTGTATTCGAACTGCCTTTCGAGGTGACTGAAGATGAAGTCATCGCGGCTCTAAGCCCGTTCGGAAAAGTCCAGAGCCATGTCGCCGACAGATGGGCACAGTTTACGGCGTATCCGGTGCTTAATTGTGTGAGACAAGTCCGAATCGATCTCAACCGGCACATTCCATCGTACATTTCTATCGGCGGCTGCCGTGCGGTGGTCATTTACGACGGACAACCTCTACATCTACATCTACATGACTACTCTGCAATTCACATTTAAGTGTTTGGCAGAGGGTTCATCGAACCACAATCATACTATCTCTTGTTGTCTTGTGACAGCCAGAGCGAGAGCACCAGCAGCAGCGAGTACTGTTTGTATAAAGCGTTTATTTTGGATTTTGTTTACGACCTTCCACTAAGGAAGGGATTCTATTTGTGTTTATCTGCTCTGCATAGTAACTAACAGTTCTTGATAACACTTTACGTAGTTTTCGTGTTAGATTTCTTAGTGTTTTCTTGATCGTTTAGAACAGAAAGCGCCCTAAAACCGTCTTTTGTTTGTTTCGCGGCCGTTAGCCACTAGTCACTTGAATCAGCAGTTGTCTTGTGACAGCCAGAGCGAGAGCACCAGCAGCAGCGAGTACTGTTTGTATAAAGCGTTTATTTTGCATTTTGTTTACGACCTTCCACTAAGGAAGGGATTCTATTTGTGTTTATCTGCTCTGCATAGTAACTAACAGTTCTTGATAAAACTTTACGTAGTTTTCGTGTTAGATTTCTTAGTGTTTTCTTGATCGTTTAGAACAGAAAGCGCCCTAAAACCGCCTTTTGTTTGTTTCGCGGCCGTTAGCCACTAGTCACTTGAATCAGCAGTTGTCTTTTGACAGCCAGAGCGAGAGCACCAGCAGCAGCGAGTACTGTTTGTATAAAGCGTTTTTGTACTTATTTGCTGCGCTTGGCTTTTAAATAGTTTTTCTGGGAAAACCTAGCGTAGTTTTCGCGTCTCGTATTTCAGTGAGTGTTTCTTGATTATCAGAGTAGCTCATAAGAAGATTATCTTGGGAATTTGTCACCGTATAGGGTAGGGTAAACATAGTCATGTGTAGGGACTGTGGTTGTTGTGAGCGGACGCAAGGAGAATTGGCCACTCTTCGGGGGCAGGTGGAGGCTTTGTCTGTTAGGCTCATCGAGCTCGAGGCGCAGGCGTCGGCTCGTAGTGGCGTTGGGGCAACTGTGGTGAGACCTATGCCTACTTCGGTGGCCTTGGAATCACATGGAACCCCTGATGTCGCTGCGTCTTCCGGCAGTGAGCATCTTACCGGTCAGCCATCACTCCAGGGTGAATGGCGGACAGTGGTGGGCTCGCGCGTGCCTGGCCGAAAGGCGAAGGTGGGATCTGGCCGCGTGGCGGCTGCCTTACCCCTTTCCAACAGGTACGGGGTGCTTCCTAGTGGTGATGACATCGTTTCCGAGCCACCACAGGATGCCTCGCCTGTTGGGCCAGTGACCGATTCTCCGGCAAGGTCCCGACAGTCACAGAGGGCGGGCCTATTAGTTATAGGGAGCTCCAACGTTAGGCGGGTTATGGAGCCCCTCAGGAAAATAGCGGGTAGGTCGGGGAAGAATGCCAGTGTGCACTCGGTGTGCTTGCCGGGGGGTCTCGTCCGTAATGTGGAGGAGGCCCTTCCGGCAGCTATTGAACGCACTGGGTGTGACCGGCTGCAGATAGTAGCACATGTCGGAACGAATGACGCCTGCCGCTTGGGTTCTGAGGCCATCCTTGGTTCCTTCCGGCGGCTGGCTGATTTGGTGAAGACAACCAGCATCGCACGCGGAGTGCAAGCTGAGCTTAATATCTGCAGCATAGTGCCCAGAGTCGATCGCGGTCCTCTGGTTTGGAGCCGTGTGGAGGGTCTAAACCAGAGGCTCAGACGACTCTGCGACTATAATGGTTGCAAATTCATCGACCTCCGTTATTGGGTGGAGAACTGTAGGGCCCCCCTAGACAGGTCAGGCGTGCACTACACACCGGAAGCAGCTACTAGGGTAGCAGAGTACGTGTGGCGTGCACACGGGGTTTTTTTAGGTTAGAGGGACCCCCCCCCTTGGGCGAAACGATAAAATACCTGACGGCTTACCAGAGAGGACATTATCATCGTTGATAAAGAACGTCCGTCCTCAGAGACCAAAAACAGGAAAAGTTAACGTAATATTGGTAAACTGCAGGAGTATCCAGGGCAAGGTTCCTGAATTAGTATCTCTTATTGAAGGAAATAGTGCGCATATAGTATTAGGAACGGAGAGTTGGTTAAAACCGGAAGTGAACAGTAACGAAATCCTAGACACAGAATGGAATATATACCGCAAGGATAGGATAAACGCCAATGGTGGAGGAGTATTTATAGCAGTAAAGAATTCAATAATATCCAGTGAAGTTATTAGCGAATGCGAATGTGAAATAATCTGGGTTAAGCTAAGTATCAAAGGTGGGTCAGATATGATAGTCGGATGCTTCTATAGACCACCTGCATCAGCAACCGTAGTAGTTGAGCGCCTCAGAGAGAACCTGCAGAACGTCGTGAAGAAGTTTCGTGATCATACTATTGTAATAGGGGGAGACTTCAATCTACCAGGTATAGAATGGGTTAGTCACACAATCAGAACTGGAGCCAGGGACAGAGACTCTTGTGACATTATCCTGACTGCCTTGTCCGAGAATTACTTCGAGCAGATAGTTAGAGAACCAACTCGTGAAGCTAACGTTTTAGACCTCATAGCAACAAATAGACCGGAACTTTTCGACTCCGTGAATGTAGAAGAGGGTATCAGTGATCATAAGTCAGTGGTTGCATCAATGACTACAAGTGTAATAAGAAATGCCAAGAAAGGAAGGAAAATATATTTGCTTAACAAGAGTGATAGGGCACAAATCGCAGAATATCTGAGTGACCACCATCAAACGTTCATTTCTGAGGAAGAGGATGTGGAACAAAAATGGAAAAAATTCAGAAACATCGTCCAGTACGCCTTAGATAAGTTCGTACCGACTAAGGTCCAAAGCGAGGGGAAAGATCCACCGTGGTATAACAATCATGTACGAAAGGTACTACGGAAACAAAGAAAGCTTCATCATAGGTTTAAGAGTAGTCGAATCATAGCTGATAAGGAAAAGCTGAACGAAGCGAAAAAGAGCGTAAAGAGAGCAATGAGAGAAGCATTCAACGAATTCGAACATAAAACATTGGCAAACAATCTAAACAAGAACCCTAAAAAGTTTTGGTCATATGTAAAATCGGTAAGCGGATCTAAATCCCCTATTCAGTCACTCGTTGACCACGATGGCACCGAAACAGAGGACGACCGAAGACAGGCAGAAATACTGAATTCAGTGTTCCGAAACTGTTTCACTGCGGAAAATCGTAACACGGTCCCTGACTTCAGCCGTCGCACGGACGCCAAAATGGAAAATATTGAAATAAACGATATCGGAATTGAAAAACAACTGCTATCACTTAGTAGCGGAAAAGCATCCGGACCAGACGAGATACCCTTAAGATTCTACAGTGATTATGCTGAAGAACTTGCCCCCTTTCTATCAGCAATTTATCGTAGATCGCTGGAAGAACGTAAAGTACCTAGCGACTGGAAGAAAGCGCAGGTCGTTCCCATTTTCAAGAAGGGTCATAAATCAGATGCGAATAATTATAGGCCTATTTCGCTTACGTCAATCTGTTGTAGAATAATGGAACATGTTTTGTGTTCTCGTATTATGACGTTCTTAGATAATACAAATCTCCTTCATCATAACCAACATGGATTCCGCAAACAGAGATCATGTGAAACTCAGCTCGCCCTATTTGCCCAAGAAATTCACAGTGCCGTAGACACTGGCGAGCAGATTGATGCCGTATTCCTGGACTTCAGGAAGGCATTTGATACGGTTCCGCACTTACGTTTAGTGAAAAAAAATACGAGCTTACGGAATATCGGACCAGGTTTGTGATTGGATTCAGGATTTCCCAGAAGAAAGAACACAACATGTCATTCTTAACGGTTCAAAATCTGCAGATGTAGAGGTAATTTCGGGAGTACCGCAAGGAAGCGTGATAGGACCTTTATTGTTTACAATATACATAAATGACTTAGTTGACAACATCGGTAGCTCCGTGAGGCTATTTGCAGATGACACGGTTGTCTACAAGAAAGTAGCAACATCAGAAGACTCGTACGCACTCCAGGAAGACCTGCAGAGGATTAATGCATGGTGCGACAGCTGGCAGCTTTCCCTAAACGTAGATAAATGTAATATAATGCGCATACATAGGGGCAGAAATCCATTCCAGTACGATTATGCCATAGGTGGTAAATCATTGGAAGCGGTAACGACCGTAAAATACTTAGGAGTTACTATCCGGAGCGATCTGAAGTGGAATGATCACATAAAACAAATAGTGGGAAAAGCAGGCGCCAGGTTGAGATTCATAGGAAGAATTCTAAGAAAATGTGACTCATCGACGAAAGAAGTAGCTTACAAAACGCTTGTTCGTCCGATTCTTGAGTATTGCTCATCAGTATGGGACCCTTACCAGGTTGGATTGATAGAAGAGATAGACATGATCCAGCGAAAAGCAGCGCGATTCGTCATGGGGACATTTAGTCAGCGCGAGAGCGTTACGGAGATGCTGAACAAGCTCCAGTGGCGGACACTTCAAGAAAGGCGTTACGCAATACGGAGAGGTTTATTATCGAAATTACGAGAGAGCACATTCCGGGAAGAGATGGGCAACATATTACTACCGCCCACATATATCTCGCGTAATGATCACAACGAAAAGATCCGAGAAATTAGAGCAAATACGGAGACTTACAAGCAGTCGTTCTTCCCACGCACAATTCGTGAATGGAACAGGGAAGGGGGGATCAGATAGTGGTACAATAAGTACCCTCCGCCACACACCGTAAGGTGGATCGCGGAGTATAGATGTAGATGTAGATGTAGATCTCTCTACCATTCCACTCCCGAACAGCGCGCGGGAAAAACGAACACCTAAACCTTTCTGTTCGAGCTCTGATTTCTCTTATTTTAGTGGTACAATAAGTACCCTCCGCCACACACCGTAAGGTGGCTCGCGGAGTATAGATGTAGATGTAGATGTAGATCTCTCTACCATTCCACTCCCGAACAGCGCGCGGGAAAAACGAACACCTAAACCTTTCTGTTCGAGCTCTGATTTCTCTTATTTTATTTTGATGATCATTCCTACCTACGTAGGTTGGGCTCAACAAAATATTTTCGCATCCGGAAGAGAAAGTTGGTGACTGAAATTTCGTAAATAGATCTCGCCGCGACGAAAAACGTCTTTGCTTTAAAGACTTCCATCCCAACTCGCGTATCATATCTGTCACACTCTCTCCCCCGTATTACGCGATAATACAAAACGAGCTGCCCTTTTTTGCACCCTTTCGATGTCCTCGGTCAATCCCAACTGGTAAGGATCCCACACCGCGCAGCAATATTCTAACAGAGGACGAACGAGTGTAGTGTAAGCCGTCTCTTTAGTGGACTTGTTGCATCTTCTAAGTGTCCTGCCAATGAAACGCAACCTTTGGCTCGCCTTCCCCACAATATTATCTATGTGGTCTTTCCAACTGAAGTTGTTCGTAATTTTTACACCCAGGTACTTAGTTGAATTGACAGCCTTGAGAATTGTACTATTTATCGAGTAATCGAATTCCAACGGATTTCTTTTGGAACTCGTGTGGATCACCTCACACTTTTCGTTATTTGGCGTCAACTGCCACCCGTCACACCATATAACAATCTTTTCTAAACCGCTTTGCAACTGATACTGGTCTTCGGATGAGCTTACTAGACGGTAAATTACAGCATCATCTGCGAACAACCTAAGAGAACTGCTCAGATTGTCACCCAGGTCATTTATATAGATCAGGAACAGCAGAGGTCCCAGGACGCTTCCCTGGGCAACACCTGATATCACTTCAGCTTTACTCGATGATTTCCCGTCTATTACTACGAACTGCGACCTTCCTGACAGGAAATCACGAATCCAGTCGCACAACTGAGACGATACCCCATAGGCCCGCAGCTTGATTAGAAGTCGCTTGTGAGGAACGGTGTCAAAAGCTTTCCGGAAATCTAGAAATACGGAATTAACTTGAGATCCCCTGTCGATAGCGGCCATTACTTCGTGCGAATAAAGAGCTAGCTGCGTTGCACAAGAACGATGTTTTCTGAAACCATGCTGATTACGCATCAATAGATCGTTCCCTTCGAGGTGATTCATAATGTTTGAATACAGTATATGCTCCAAAACCATACTGCAAACCGACCTCGAACATGTTCCGGTTGTGGCAAAGAAGGCCACGTCCGTAATGAATGCCTGCAACGCCGCATCACACAACTAAGGCACGACGATACGGACACCGACAGAACCACAACCACCCTTCCAGTCACCTATGCGGCGACACTGCACGTCCAGCCCTCACAAGATGCCGTTCATGAGCGTCTCTCTGGTCCGATACACCTGGAGGCGACCCAGCACCTTGACACCAGCGGTGCCGCCCGTGAACAATTCCAACAGCCGGACACACCCACGCTAGAAGATCGCAAGGATACCAATGAGAGTATTCTGAAGAATGACGACCGCATCGTAACACCCGCGGCTTTTGTACCGGAACGACGTGAATCTATTCCTTCCTCAGACACCGAAACTCACTGCCGAAATCAGAAGTCACCCAAACGACGAAAAAAACGCCGCAAGACATCAGAATCGACCATTGAGACCCCTCCGCAGGACGAAGAGATGGCACATCACTCTGACGGAGATCACGATAACACTTTCTCGTCTTCCACGGAGACGCGTCATCCACAAGACGGTGAACCGTCCAACAGAGATCATGCGCAAGCCCCGCGCCCAGAAGCCAAAGAACACAGCACACCTGTTGTCACCGACGCAATTGAGCCGACTCGGCCAGCGCTGCCACCTCTCGCCGATGTCAAACCTGTCGGACATTTTTCATGGGTGGATGACACGGACTTACCACCTCCATTTGATGTGGGAATGAGATCTTTTCCTCCATTAGACCAACACTAAATTGGGGGAAGTTTCTACGGCGACTCCTGCGACTTCTATGGACTTCCAGCATCCAACACGACAATCTTCACCAGCTACGAACCTATCGGCAGCACGGATCTCCCATCAGGCGTACCGAATAGCAACTATCAATACTAATAATATCGGCTCCCACGTTAAACTGCTCCGTGACACGCTAAGAGCAGCGGACATCGACATCGCCCTGTTACAAGAACTGAGGACAGCAACTTGGACTGGGTGTTATGGATATGAGACGTACGCCACTCCTGCAGTTATGGAACATAGAGGCGCAGTCATCCTCCTACGAGAAGGGATTGCAGTTTCCGATGTCGCAAACCTCCCAACGGCGCGAGGGGTGGCCATAACAGTTGAAGGACTCAAAATCATAAATCTCTACGCCCCATCGGGCACTGATAAACGGAGGGATCGCTCCCAGTTCTACGCAGAAGATATCACGCCTTTATTCCTCGGCCGATACGATTATCTCATCGTAGGTGGAGATTTCAACTGTGTTCTCGAGCGCACAGACCAATACCCCCATTTCACCACATGTCCGGAACTTCGCTTCCTCGTCCGCCGCCTTCGTCTCCTCGACACTTGGCGAGTGGTACACGGCGACCGCCCGGGGTATACACACATCACGAGCCACTCCGCCAGCCGACTTGATGTAATATACATCTCTGACGCTCTAAAACCAGTTCTCCTCGACGCGGAACGTTGGCCGTCTGCCTTTTCGGATCATGACATCTACATGTGTACCATGAACCTACGCCGACAATCTATATGGCGCAGTGAAGGACCTTGGAAACTCAATGTCACGCTACTGCGGGACCCTGAATGTCGACAACACGTCACCGACACGTGGCACACCTGTGTTCAACGCATTATGCTGTACGAGACCTCACTGCAGTGGTGGTTGCTGTGCACCAAACCGGCCATCCGACGCACATTGACACACTATGGCAGAGCCAAAGCCAGGTGGAATCACCACACAACTGATTTATACTATGGCGCTCTACGTGAACTCATGGATCATCCTCCATCTCCGGATCGTCTAAAAGAAGCTCAACGCATCAAGGCAAAGATTTTAACCTTGACCAGATGCCGTCTAGAGGGAGCCATTGTACGAGCACGCAGCCAAGATAGGATTAACGGTGAAGAACCTTCTATGCATCATATTGTTCAAAATGTTCGTCGACGCCGACAGACTTTAATGACAACTTTAGACCTACCTGATGGACGACGCCTGACTTAGCATGCTACCATTGCGGATGCATTCACAACGCACTATAGACTTTTCTATCAAGAAGTACCTGCCGGTGCAGAGGCCATTGCTGAGGTTGCCGAGGAGACATTTGGTACTCTAAACGCAGCAGCGGCAACCCTCCTGACTTCTGAAGTGACCACCGACGACGTCCAAGGCGCTGTGGCCAAAGGGTCTCTGAATCGATCTCCCGGCCCGGATGGTTTACCTCTCGAATTTTACAGAACCTTCCAAGATTTCATGTTGCCACGATGGAGGGACATGTACTGGGAACTTTTGTCCGGCGCGGCGAACCCGCCACCAATGTTCATGGAAGGCTTACTTGTACCAGTCCCGAAACCCGCAGGAGGAACACGACTCGACAGTTATCGACCGATCACGTTACTCAATTCCGACTTCAAGATTTTCACTCACCTTCTAGCAGTGCGACTCAAACATGTCTTACGAGACATTGTTTCCCACGAACAAACATCCTTAGGCGGCGATCGCAATATACAGACAGCCCTCTGTGAATATCGAGATGTGATCGCTGTGGCAACACACTCGCGACTGCCAGGCGCTTTAATCTCCATCGACTTCAAACAAGCGTTTGACCGCGTCAATCATGCATTCCTCAACGCAGTGATGGACCGCATGGCAATTCCCCCAACGTTCACGCAAGTGATTATGCGGCTCCTTCGTGGAGCAACGTCCAGACTTCTCGTCAACGGCAGACTTACAGAACCTATACGGATTGAACGCTCAGTACGGCAGGGTTGCCCTTTGTCGACGGTGCTTTATGCCATTGCGATGGAACCACTCATTTGCGGATTACGGCGACGTTTGACAGGTATTCCACTCCGGGATCGTATGTTCCGCTGCCGTGCTTACGCGAACGACTTGGCCCTCGTCGTACGTTCAGAGGCCGACGTACAAGCTGCGATGCAGTGGATTACCCGTTACAGTGCAGGGGCAGGGAGCGCTATGTACGTGACAAAATCATGCGCCATGAAGATCGGCCGCGGCCTTTCCGAGACAGCGTAGTCCCATTTCAACTGGTGGACACCCTTCGTTGTCTCGGATTAGTGTACACGCGAGACATTCGCCGCACCTCAGCGATCAATTTTCGGGCGCTACTGTAACGCATCCGGGCCAACATACAAAATCACATACTACGCCCGCTGAATATGTGCCAGAGAGTCACCTTCGTTAATATCCATCTGGCAGCCCGGATACCCCATATAGCGCAGATTCTGCCCTTCACTGAAACAATGGCGGCCAGATTACAGGCAGCTTTCGGCTATTTTATTTGTTCTGGACACATCTTCAAAGTCCAGTATGAAGCTCTCACCTTACCGAAGCGGGACGGTGGCCTCCATCTGGTTAATGTGAGAGCCAGGACTACGGCACTTTATGCCAATACTATGCTCCGGTTATGGAAAAGCCAAAATGCTAGTTTTACTGGAATGTTGACCATCAAGCTCGCACCTGTTTCGAGACGCCCACCGACGTCTCTGGCACACATCCCACCTCCGATGTCACATATCGGCCGTTTCTTTTTGGCGTACAGCTACATATGCACCGAGCTCCACAGGACCAGGAAGACGACCACCCGCGACATCTATTGCCTTCTCCGAAAGTCTCCACCCCGCAACCCCGTCGAAACACGTAACCCCCAGGTTTCATGGCCTACAGTTTGGAAAACGATCCACCAACCGTATCACACCACTGACACCACCGCTATGTGGTACCTTCTCGTCAACGGCAAGTATACTACAAGACAGAAACTGCATCGCATCGCACTGGTGGACTCACCCCTGTGCCTCAAGTGCAATGTCGAAGATACAGATTTACATCGTTTTGAGTGTGGGTCAGCAGCAGCTGTCTGGACCCTCGTACAGAAGATTGTGGCTTTCTACCTCCGAGTACCACCACATCACGTTTCTCCTACTATGATGATATATCCCGACACGACCTACTTTCCATCGTCTAAGTGGCACGCCATCACATGGATCAGTGGCATGGCTGCCAACTACCCCTTCCGGGACGACATCGTCGATCCGGCGGACTTTTGGACCCGCCTCCAAGTACAGCACCGCACCCTTCGCCGACATCGACACTATCGGGCCACTTTCGCGAACTATTTACAGAGTATTTTCACCAACCCGCCTCAAAGCTGGAATCTCAACGAACCGTGCCAGCCAAGACTGGACGATCCCACGTTCCCATTTAATGGTCAATGATAAAATGCATTTTGTTCTAATGGCGCGCCAAAGTGGAGGATCGCGCGGAAAGTATTCCTATTTTATTTCACTTCTCTTTTCTCCTCGCCTTCTAAGTTTTTTTTCCTTACACATGTTTATCCTTTTCACGCATAGCTCTCTATCTGCAACCTATTTGTTTTCTTTCTCCTGTGCTGCCAAACAAAAAAACAAAAAAAAAAAACAAGAAAATGGGTTGCTGCTGATGGTGAGACTGTACACTCATTTATGTTAAAAAAAATAAAATAAAATAAAAAAGGCCGTTGAGGAAATATAGCTACCTATTATGTTTTACGTTTTCAAAGGATATTGTGTTATTTTATGAAGAACGTCGTGTTTTATTTTCATACACAAGAGGTTTTTATTTGTTTTATCCTTACCTGCAACTTAAAACAAAAAGAAAAGAAAAAAAGTTGGTAGGAAAAAAACAAAACATGACAGAGCACTTGCACGTGAAAGGCAAAGGTCGCGAGTTCGAGTCTCGGTCTGGTACACAGTTATAATCTGCCAGGAAATTTCATATCAGCGCACACTCCGCTGCACAGGGAAAATCTCATTCTGGAAGTTTACTTATATATCTTCTTGAAGGGCTTCCCCGACCCCGGGTTCCCTAGTTCAAATTGTTTGGTGGAGCATTCCCTATGTCCCGTTACATTTTTCCACGCCTTTACGGAAACGTCCGGTAGACACGTGTACTCATATTCAATAGAAACTGGATTCTTATACCCGCTTGGGGATTGTGAGCTACACTACAGACCATTAAAATTGCTACACCACGTAGATGACGTCCTACAGACGCGAAATTTAACCGACAGGAACAAGATGCTGTGATATGCAAATGATTAGCTTTTCAGAGCATTCACACAAGGTTGGCGTCGGTGGCGACACCTACAACGTGCTGACATGAGGAAAGTTTCCAACCGATTTCTCATACACATACACCAGTTGAGCAGCGCTGCCTGGTGAAACGTTGGTGTGATGCATCGTGTAAGAAGGATAAATGCGTACCATCACGTTTCCGACTTTGATAAAGGTCGGATTGTAGACTATGGCGATTGCGGTTTATCGAATCGCGACATTGCTGCTCGCGTTGGTCGAGATCCAATGACTGATAGCATAATATGGAACCGATGGGTTCACGAGGGTACTACGGAAAGCAGTGCTGGATCCCAACGGCCTCGTATCACTAGGAGTCGAGATGACAGGCATCTTATCCGCATGGCTGTAAAGGATCGTGCAGCCGCGTCTCGATCCCTGAGTCAACAGATGGGGACATTTGCAAGACAACAACCATCTGCACGAACAGTTCGACGACGTTTGCAGCAGCATGGACTATCAGCTCGGAGACCATGGCTGCGGTTATCCTTGACCCTGTATCACAAATAGAAGCGCCTGCGACGGTGTACTCAACGACGAACCTGGGTGCACGAATGGCAAAACGTCATTTTTTCGAATGAATCCAGGTTCCGTTTACAGCATCGTGATGGTCGCATCCGTGTTTGACGACATCGCGGTGAACGCACATTGGAAGCGTGTATTCGTCATCGCCATACTGGCGTATCACCCGGCGTGATGGTACGGGGTGCCACTGGTTACACGTTTCGGTCACCTCTTGTTCGCCTTGACGGCGTTTTAAACAGTGAACATTACATTTCAGATGCGTTACGACCAATGGCTCTACCCTTCATTCGATCCCTGCAAAACCTTACATTTCAGCAGGATAACGCACGACCGCATGTTGCAGATCCTGTACGGGCCTTTCTGGATACAGAAAATGTTCGACTGCAGCCCTGGCCAGCACATTCTCCATATCTCTCACCGATTGAAAACGTCTGGTCAATGGTGGTCGAGCAACTGGCTCGTCACAACACGCCAGTCGCTACTGCTGATGAACTGTGGTATCGTGTTGAAGCTGCATGGGCAGCTGTATCTGTACACGCCATCTAAGCTCTTTTTGACTCAATGCCCAGGCGTATCAAAGCCGTTATTACGGGCAGAGGTGGTTTGTTCTGGGTACTGATTTCGCAGGATCTATGCACCCAAATTGCGTGAAAATGGAGTCACATGTCAGTTCTAGTATAAAATATTTGTCCAATGAATATCTGTCTATCATCTGCATTTCTTCTCGGTGTAGCAATTTTAATGGCCAGTAGTGTCTTTGTTTCCCCGAAATGACTTGAATGAATGGTGGGATGTGGGATGATTCCTTTGACAAGGAGAATTTCGGTTACTCCCCCTTTAGCCGCTTCCGTACGAGCCATCGTCGGGTCACTAATGACGTCGCCCGTCCCCCGCTGTCTTGTAGCTACAGAGTCTGGCCCTGGGGTCAGCGTTTCGCGGGGAATGACGGAATTGGTGCAGGGCTAGCGAGTGACGCCCGCAGCCGCCAAATGAGTTTCTAACGACGCGCGGCGCGCTTTGCGGTAAGTCGGCCAGAACAGCTGCAGCCTCATTACGTGTCGATTAACCGCGGGCCGCCAGCAAAAACGGACCCGTCGCGACCTGCCCCGCTCCACGTGATCCCGGGCCGACCGAGATCGATATCCGTGCGCCAGGCCGCGCGCGCGGTCCAACGCCTGCCCTTCCCACGGAAGGACTTGTCGCTCACTCCACACCTGCAATTACCGACGGACTAACGCGGACTCTTCTGCGTTTAATTGGACTCTTGTGGAACTCTCGTGCAGATCGGTTGCTTTCGAAGTTGTGATATCTTCCGGCTTCGGTGAGGCGATTCCACTTGTCGAAGGGTCGCTGGAACGAAAAGGTGTGCTGGCAGGACTAGGTTCAAATGGTTCAAATGGCTCTGAGCACTATGGGACTCAACATCTGAGGTTCAAATGCTTCAAATGGCTCTGAGCATTATGGGACTTAACTTCTAAGGTCATCAGTCCCCTAGAACTTAGAACTACTTAAACCTGAGTAACCTAAGGACATCACACATACCCATGCCCGAGGCAGGATTCGAACCTGCTACCGTAGCAGCAACACGGTTCATACTGAAGCGCCTAGAACCGGTCGGTCGCAAGGGGTCGGCGGGGGACTAGGAAACATGGAGAGGGGGGTTGAGGGGCGACAAGGGTAGATGCTCTGAGTTTTACTTTCATGACTTTACAATGCAGAATTGGACGTCAGTTTTTCCATCTTTAGTGAATTTTGTTTTACGGACATCAGGCCGTGATCCAACACATAATTCTGTGACGAATGTATCTTCTCCTTATGCTGCAGACGTCATCACACGCTGTAAGGAATCGATAGCATTTCCAGAATTATGCTCAGCGAACTGAATCTGTGAACCACAGTACCTGGAGAAAGAGTTTAATAACGAAAAGTGTGATGTCATCCACATGTGTGCTAAAAGGAATTCGTTAACCTTCGGTTACACGATAAGTCAGTCAAATCTGAAGGCCGTAAATTCAACTATATACCTAGGAATTACAATTAAGAACAACTTAAATTGGAAGGATCACAGTGAAAATGTTGTGGGGAAGGCTAACCAAAGTCTGAGTTTTATTGCAAGACACTTAGAAAATGTAACAGATCTACTAAGGAGACTGCCTACACCACGCTTGTCCGTTCTCTTTAGAATACTGCTGCGCGATCTGGGATCCTTACCAGATAGGACTGACGGAGTATATCGAAAAAGTACAAAGAAGGGCAGCACGTTTCGTATTATCGCGAAATATGGGAGAGAGTGTCACTGAAACGATACAGGATTTGGGCTGGACATTGTTAAAAAACAGGCATTTTTCGTTGCGACGGAATCTTCTCACGAAATTCCAATCACCAACTTTCTCCTCCGAATGCGAAAATATTTTGTTGACACTGACCTACACAGGGAGAAACCATCGCCACGATAAAATAAGGGAGATCAGAGCTCGTACGGAAAGATATAGGAGTTCGTTTTTTCCGTGCGCTATACGAGATTGGAATAATAGAGAATTGTGAAGGTGGTTCGAGGAACCCTCTGCCAGGCACTTAAATGAGATTTGCACAGTATCCATGTAGATGTAGATATAGATTTAAGAAAGGTTTTGGGAATTTATGGTAAGCTCCTATGGGATCAAACTGCTGAGGTCATCCGTCCCTAGGCTTACACACTACTTAATCTAACTTAAACTAACTTAAGGAAAGGGCAACACACACACTCCCATGCCCGAGGGAGGACTCGAGCCTCTGACGGTGAGAGCCGCGCGAACCGTGGCAAGGCGCCTAAGACCACGCGCCTACTCCGCGCGGCTGTCATTTAAAAACTACACTGTTCAACAGCTGCCAAGGAAAAACTGACACTTGCTAAGGAATAATAACCAACTGTTACGGAACACCCGACCAGTCATAGCAAATTATTTTTAGAGGGTGGGACTTGTTAAGTGCAACGAAGCTTTTGCACGGACGCTCTGTTTGAGTTCGACATTATACGCAGTACGGGGTTTGACGAAGGTTGTTTTGGGACAGTAAGTGCGACATTTCGTGTAGTGCGGCAACACGTCTGCAAGGCATCATTTGAGTACTTACGATCCTGGATGAGCCGGTGAAAGTGTTACTGTTGTGGCTACAGTCATGGATGTGTCCAAAAGCGTCATCTCGCATTTAGGAAAGGTCGCTGAAGGTGGAAACACATTGCGAAAGTATGCCGATGGTCGTAGAAGGACCACCACACTACAAGAGGATCGACATGTAACCATAGTGGCGAAAAGGAGCATACATCTCACACCTAGGCAGATTGCTGCAGACCATTCAAACACTACTGTTATACATGTTTTTGCCAGAAATGTTTCGCGGTGATTATATCAGACTTATTAGCATGCTCGGAAGCGTGTTGCATGGAACCCAGTTGAACCACGCCATCGTAGAGAAAAAGTTTGTTGGTGTAGGGAGCATGTAGGATGAGGTCAGAAAACAATGGTCCAGAGTGATTCTACACGACGAATCATGCTACTCTGTGGCAAGTGATTCTGGTCACCAGTTAGTGTGGAGGGAAGGAGGAACACGTTAGACACCACGGAATGTTCATTAACGTCATCGATACGATCTTGGCGTTGAGGTGTGGGCAGCAATTATGCACAAAGTGCTGACACCGTTGTTTATCTTTGCGCGTGGTACCGTTACAGTGAAGCGCTATTGCAGCGAGATTGTTCTGGACCATATTCATCTGTTTAGGTGTGCGGTAGGTCTCCACTTTCTGTTTACGCACGACAATGCCCTCGCAGATAGGTCCGCTGATGTGTCCGACTCACTGGAAAGTCAGGATATTAAACATATGGACTGGTCTGCGTATTCCCTGGGTCTAGGCCCTGCAGCACAAGCTTGGGAAATGTGACAATATCCCGCAAGGACTGGACCAATATCCCGTAAGCACTGTTCAACATGCCGGTCGATGTGGCCGAGCGATTCTACGCGCTTCAGTCCGGAACCACGCTGCTGCTTCAGTCGCAGGTTCGAATCCTGCCTCGGGAAAAAATGTGTGTGATGTCCTTAGGTTAGTTAGGTTTAAGTAATTCTAAGTCTAGGGGACTGATGACTTGTTGTTAAGTCCCATAGTGCTCAGAGCCATTTGAACCATTTGACAGCTCAGTGCTCACCGGTTTGGTAGTCAGCATGAACTCGAGGTGCAAAATGTGCGTTACTGCGCGGGGAGGGGATATTCCTTAATGAGAGTACGACATCGACCATGGTTTTGGAAGTCTGACTTGTGTCAACATGAACGTTGTAAGTCTGTTATTCCACTTTCTCATGTGATGAAATTTGTACCAATCGGTCTTATAAAGTTACTACTACATCTCTATTACGCATGGTCTGTGTTTCATGTCGTCCATCTTTTGCCTGTGATTATTCCTGTCCGACAGTACTTCTGTTCGTTTGCCACTGTAAGCAGTATATTTTCAGAAGAATCAACTACTCTGGTAAAAAGATAAACAGGACATCGCATGGCAAAATATCTGGAACTTCTAGTGAAAAAGAACCAACTGAATGGAATATTTATCTATATTACCAAACCGCTATCGCAGAACCATGGACCTTGCCGTTGGTGGGGAGGCTTGCGTGCCTCAGCGATACAGATAGCCGTACCGTAGGTGCAACCACAACGGAGGGGTATCTGTTGAGAGGCCAGACAAATGCGTGGTTCCTGAAGAGGGGCAGCAGCCTTTTCAGTGGTTGCAGGGGCAACAGTCTGGATGATTGACTGATCTGGCCTTTAACACTAACCAAAACGGCCTTGCTGTGCTGGTACTGCGAACGGCTGAAAGCAAGGGGAAACTACAGCCGTAATTTTTCCCGAGGGCATGCAGCTTTACTGTATGGATAAATGATGATGGCGTCCTCTTGGGTAAAATATTCCGGAGGTAAAATAGTCCCCTATTCGGATCTCCGGGCGGGGACTACTCAAGAGGACGTCGTTATCAGGAGAAATAAAACTGGCGTTCTACGGATCGGAGCGTGGAATGTCAGATCCCTAATCGAGCAGGTAGGACGGAAAATTTAAAATGGAAATGGATAGGTTAAAGTTAGATATAGTGGGAATTAGTGAAGTTCGGTGGCAGGAGAAACAAGACTTTTGGTCAAGCGAATACAGGGTTATAAATACAAAGTCAAACAGGGGTAATGCAGGAGTAGGTTTAATAATGAATAAAAAAATGGGAATGCGGGTAAGCTACTACAAACAGCATAGTGAACGCATTATTGTGGCCAAGATAGACACGAAGCCCACGCCTACTACAGTAGTACAAGTTTATATGCCAACTAGCTCTGCAGATGACGTAGAAATTGAAGAAATGTATGATGAAATAAAAGAAATTATTCAGATAGTGAAGGGAGATGAAAATTTAATAGTCATGGGTGACTGGAATTCGGTAGTAGGAAAAGGGAGAGAAGGAAACATAGTAGGGGAATATGGATTGGGGGTAAGAAATGAAAGAGGAAGCCGCCTGGTAGAATTTTGCACAGAGCACGACTTAATCATAGCTACCACTTGGTTCAAGAATCATAAAAGAAGGTAGTATACATGGAAGAAGCCTGGAGATACTGACAGATTTCAGATGGACAATGTAATGGTAAGACAGAGATTTAGGAACCAGGTTTTAAATTGTAAGACATTTCCAGGGGCAGATGTGGACACTGACCACAATCTATTGGTTATGAACTGTAGATTAAAACTGAAGAAACTGCAAAAAGGTGGTAATTTAAGGAGATGGGACCTGGATAAACTGACGGAACCAGAGATTGTACAGAGTTTCAGGGGGTGCATAAGGGAACAATTGACCGGAATGGGGGAAAGAAATACAGTAGAAGAAGAATGGGTAGCTTTGAGGGATGAAATAGTGAAGGCAGCAGAGGATCAAATAGGTAAAAAGACTAGGGCTAGTAGAAACCCTTGGGTAACAGAAGAAATATTGAATTTAATTGATGAAAGGAGAAAATATAAAAATGCAGTAAATGAAGCAGGCAAAAAGGAATACAAACGTCTCAAAAAAGAGAATCGACAGGAAGTGCAAAGTGGCTAAGCAGGGATGGCTAGAGGACAAATGTAAGGATGCAGA
This sequence comes from Schistocerca cancellata, assembly GCF_023864275.1. Taxonomy (NCBI): domain Eukaryota; kingdom Metazoa; phylum Arthropoda; class Insecta; order Orthoptera; family Acrididae; genus Schistocerca; species Schistocerca cancellata. The sequence continues at coordinate 182,845,912 of NC_064627.1, read as the reverse complement.
AGCTTATCTCACTAGGGGTAAGATAGATACTGCCTACAGGAAAATTAGAGACCTTTGGAGAAAAGAGAACCACATGTATGAATGTCAAGAGCTCAGATAGAAACCCAGTTATAAGCAAGGAAGGGAAAGCGGAAAGGTGGAAGGAGTATATAGAGGGTCTATACAAGGGCGATGTACTTGAGGACAATATTGTGGAAATGGAAGAGGATGTAGATGAAGATGAAATGGGAGATATGATACTGCGTGAAGAGTTTTACAGAGCAATGAAAGACTTGAGTCGAAACAAGGCCCCGGGAGTAGACAACATTCCATTAGAACTACTGACGGCCTTGGGAGAGGCAGTCCTGACAAAACTCTACCATCTGGCGAGCAAGATGTATGAGACAGGCGAAGTATCCTCAGACTTCATGAAGAATATAATAATTCCAAACCCAAAGAAATAAGGCTTTGACAGATGTGAAAATTACCGAACAATCAGTTTAATAAGTCGCGGCTGCAAAATACTAACGCGAATTCTTTACAGACGAATGGAAAAACTAGTAGAAGCCGACCTTGGGGAAGATCAGTTTGGATTCCGTAGAAATATTGGAACACGTGAGGCAATACTGACCCTGCGACTTATCTTAGAAGCTAGATTAAGGAAAGGTAAACCCACCTTTCTAGCATTTGTAGACTTAGAGAAAGCTTTTGACAATGTTGACTGGAATACTCTCTTTCAAATTCTGAAGGTGTCAGGGGTAAAATATAAGGAGCGAAAGGCTGTATAGAAACCAAACGGCAGTTATAAGAGTTGAGGGGCATGATAAAGAAGCAGTGGTTGGAAAGGGAGTGCGCCAGCGTTGTAGCCTATCCCCGATGTTATTTAATCTGTATATTAAGCAAGCAATGAAGGAAACTAAATAAAAATTCGGAGTAGGTACTAAAATCCATGGAGAAGAAATAATAACTTTGAGGTTCGCCGATGACATTGTAATTCTATCAGAGACAGCAAAGTACTTGAAAGAGCAGTTGAACGGGTTGGATATTGTCTTAAAGAGAGGATATAAGATGAACATCAACAAAAGCAAAACGAGGATTATGGAATGTAGTCGAATTAAGTCGGGTGATGTTGAGGGTATTAGATTAGGAAATGAGACACTTAAAGTAGTAAAGGAATTTTGCTCTTTGGGGAGCAAAATAACTGATGATTGTCGAAGTAGAGAGGATATAAAATGTAGACTGGCAATGGGAAGGAAAGCGTTTCTGAAGAAGAGAAATTTGTTAACATCGAGTATAGATTTAAGTGTCAGGAAGTCGTTTCTGAAAGTATTTGTATGGAGTGTAGCCATGTATGGAAGTGAAACATGGACGGTAAATAGTTTAGACAAGAAGAGAATAGAAGCATTCGAAATTTGGTGCTGCAGAAGAATGCTGAAGGTTAGAAGGGTAGATCACATAACTAATGAGGTGTTGAATAGGATTGGGGAGAGGAGACGTTTGTGGTACAACTTGACTAGAAGAAGGGATAGGTTGGTAGGACATGTTCTGAGGCATCAAGTGATCACCAATTTAGTACTGGAGGGCAACGTGGAAGGTAAAAGTCGTAGAGGGAAACCAAGAGATGAATGTACCAAGCAGATTCAGAAGGATGTAGGTTGCAATAGGTACTGGGAGATGAAGAAGCTTGCACAGGATAGAGTAGCATGGAGAGCTGCATCAAACGAGTCTAAGGACTTAAGACCACAACAAAACCGCAGAATACCTTACCAGTTGCAAGTTCCCTACCTAACGTCTTCCACGAGCAAAATAATTTTCATTGTCAGTATTCCGTACTGTAATTAATCATGCTTAGAAATTTAAAATGCTGTTATAATCTGCGCCTTAAGAGGAATAACTGAACTCCTTGGAAGGCGCAATGGTACCGATAGACCGCCGTGTCATCCTCCACCGATAGGCGTCAATGGATGCGAATTTTGAGGGGCACGTAGTCAGCACACCACTCTCCTGGCTGTTGTCAGTTTTCGTGACCGGAGCCGCCACTTGTCACTCAAGTAGCTCTTCAGCTGGCCTTGCAAGGTCTGACAGCAGCCCGCTCACCACCATTGCTCAGGTACCCAAACGGTCATCCATCCAAGCTGGCCTTACAAGGGCTGAGTGCTCAGATACTCAGATGGTCACCATCCAAGAACTAACCCAGCCCGTCAGCGTTAACTGCGGTGACCAGACGGTAACTGGTGTTGTCGCTGCGGCAAGGCCATTGGCTAATTAGCAGGTGGAGCCTTGTGTAAACTGTTTATCACAATAAGACAATTATTACGATAAGAAACTGTGTTTTGGTGTTGAGGCAGCATGAGTGACAGCGCACAAATACCCTGACTTCATCATCCAGTATTTCATAATAAGGGCACTTGGCGACTGTTGTGTACATAATTCCGCGTAGTCAGCGCGTACACAACTTTCCCAATAGAGCGCGCCCCGCTAAGCACAACAGCGCAGGCGCAGCTCTCGTCCGTCTCCGCACTACGAGATGGCGCTGTCTTAGTTAGAGACGGACCAAATTCTGCTTCCGCGTATTAATATGCAACGCAGCCAATGAGATTGCTGCTAACGTAGAATCTTTTCTCCTCGCGGATCACACTCGCGCAGTGATACATGAACGCGCGAGGTATTATAACGAGTGTACAGACCTCCGTTTAATCGGTCTGCATTTGTCTGCACCAGTCTGTACGAGTTATACATTTGTTTCCACCAGTCTATAGTCAAGTTTCAGTCTGCGCCTAATAATATTACCATATTCCTGTAGATAGGTATGAAGATAAGTGTATAGACTCTTTTGACAAGTATCAGAGATATGTGTGAGAATAAGATTAACGTATCATTACCAAAGGAACTTTAGATTGTCAATTGTAAATAGCATCCAGAACCAAGTTAAGTAATTTTTATGCTTGTTATTACTTTAATAAATGTGTGTGAAAATTAATCAAGTTCTGTTTAAAGTTGGTCACCGTCAATCTGCTACACTAAGCGTGCAAGTGGCATTTCTATCGTCTGACCTAACGGCAGAAGATAAACACGCCACGATATGACCACGAGACATATTGCTGACACTCGCCTACTTCGTTAGAGCGACAAGTCAAATAATCTGATGGTGTGTGTACCGAAGGTCTTACAGTACGCACGCCACAGCGACCACACTGGGATAGAAACAGACACGACAGTCCTATTCTGTAACAACAAGAGAAAGGGGATAATCACTCTACAGGAAGAATCTGTCATACAGAAAGCCACGAATAAAAATGAAAATTTTCTCAATGACCAAAAAGCATCAACAGAAGAACAATATCTAAAGTAATTCACAGCTAACCGAAGTTGTAAATAATAAAAATAATAAATAAATGAGCAGCTAAGAATCACTACAGATCCGTCCTTGAAACGTATATAACAAAAAATTTTCTTGTGGATCAGAGACCACTGGAGACGCCTGTTACGAATAGATGAAACGTATTTTATACACAGAAATAAAACATTCATGTGGAAAAGTCAGAACTTTTTATTATCTACAGAATAAAGAAGAAGAAAACTAAACAGTCATTGCTGAAATGTAGTTACTTATTTCAAAGAACTCAGTTTATGATCTTCTACAATTCGAATAATTCTGACATTAAGCGTTTGGAATATCCCGTAAATGCTTTAACGTAAGGTAATGGTAAGATAGTTATCTCCTGAGACTCGATTCATCCTGTCTTTTGTTCCTCTGGAAGCTCATTGTACATTTTTTCATCTTCCGTCTGACTACGTTGCCCCCTCCTCTCCCTCATCCACACAGTATCCCCTTACATCATCTTGACCTTCAGATAGTAAGTACCGTACCAGAAAATAAAAACAGGTTTCTTTATACAAGGATTCACACTCACCATATGAATGTATATGCTGTTACCTAACTCCAAATAAAAAATTTTCTCACACAACTGGTAGATTTCGGTACCTTAATCGTTTATAAATTTACACAAATGTACGATATAATAAACCTTAACATATTTTGTGCAACATCTCTAAGAGGCTGAAATGACATAGTATATCCTTCACACATCTAAATCCCCAGAGAAAATTCGAGATTTCGCACTACATAACATACAATAAGGTACACCCTTTCGCTCCAATGCTTACGCGTTAAACACATTAAGTACAGCTTAAAAAGTCGTACTGAGACGTAAGTAAACGTGTAGAATCACACTGAGCAGCAGACAAGAGGCACATACAAGGAGTGGGCAAAAATATGCGAAACACAGCAAGCAATATGTGCTTGAGTATAAATGCAGATGCTAGTCTATCCTGCAGGTGGTGCTGTCATATTTGATGAAGAACGGCACCTGTCTATTGAGGAATATGTTGCCAGTGTCAGTCTTGTGAGAACAGTGGTCTGCGTCGTTGTGAGATAATGTACTCGGGAGTCCGTGAATTCGAACGTGGGCAAATTAATAGTGCTCGCGTGATGGGAGCTTCCGTAACAAGGTAGCTGAAGTGTTCGGTGTTCCATGAGGCACCGCATCGAAGATCTGTACCACATACAGGGAAAGCGGAAGAAATACCATCCGCCAAGTCTCAGCACAGACGAGTCTCAGTGTTGAGTGATCGTGACAGACGGTCGTTGAAGAGGATTGTGACGAAAATTAAGAGGACGACAGCTGCAAAAGTCTGCAGAACTTAATGTCGTGATCGCGAACGCTGTCAGCAGCAAAACAACACGACGAGAGCTCTATTAGCAGTGAAATGCACGGTGAGTTGGCATTCCAATACTACTCGTCAGTGATATAAATTCTCATAACAGAAAAACCGGCACGAAACCATAAAACCTGGGCTACGGAGCAATGGAAGAATGTCACTTGTTAGGTTCAATGTTGTTTCACATTATTTCCAGCTTCTGGCCGGGGTTACGTATCAGGCGCTCAGCATGGCGTCGGGTCGGTGATGATTTGGGCAGTCATATTGTCATGGGCCCCATGGTTCCCACTGTGCAAGGTCGCATTACTGCCAAGTATTATGTGACCATTTTAACTGATCAGGTCCATTCATTGGCAATGTTGGTTCCCCATAGTGATGCCGTGTTCCAAGACGACAAGACCCCTGCTCGCACAGCTCGCATCATCCACGACTGTTTTTTTTTGTAATTTATTTATTTATTTATTTATTAAGATTAAATCATTACAATATAACATGTTTACAAGAATACATGAACATAAATGTAATTTTGAGTGCAGGTCAATATTATACAGAATCGAAAACTTTAAGGAAAACAGAATTAAAAACAAAGAAAATTTTGAAGTGTGACAAATTATTCACAGAGTAATTCCGGTAACAATCCTAAAGAAATGTGTATGAGTTATGAAATTGAAACAAATTGAAATAAGTGTATCATATAGTAGTAAAAGAAAATGGACAACTCTAATGAAAAGTGGTAAACAAATGGATTCTTCTATCGAAGGTATTCACTGTAACTGAAACCTCCTCTGATAACCATACAATAAAGCAACTGATAAACTGTTTGCAGAATGTTCGCTGTACTTCGGTGAACGGTTCAGTCGTTGGTGACCTTCCCACAGGTAGGCCATGTACTGCACGGCGTTACTCTGTTGTACCTCAAAAATAGCGTAGGGAGTGTGTCCCAGTAGTAAGGCCACGGCGTTGCTCTTCGTTCTTGGGTGCAGTTTAGAGTCAGGAAAGAGAATCCACGTTGGTGTCACACTGGAAGGTGCAGTTTGGTTTATAAGCCCCACCATCAGTCGACATAACTCCCATACTCTCCACACGTAGCGACACTCTATGCTGTGGTCTCTGGTGTCGGCATCTCCACACTGGCTGCATTCGTTCGTCTGACTAAGGTGAATGTCTGCTAGTCGCTGCTTAGTCTGGAGAGGAAGGTGCGCGACCGCTATCCACCTCCATCATCGTTACTTGAAGGAGCCACTATTTTACGGGAAGACTGGTGTAAGATTTCCTTGACAGTCATACAGTGTCTTTATTTATAGACTCCGAGACGACTGGAAGCTGTTTTCAATGTCAACCGTTTTCCTACACCGTAATAATAATAGTTATATGATTTTCTGCTTTCATATTTTTGTCCACCCCCTGTATGTATGACAGACAGTTTAGCAATTTAGAACACGCTGAAACTTCTGATAGAATAAAAGAACAAAACAGTGGATAAGTAGGACAGGCAGGAGGTTTGCAGAAATTGTAGGCGTTATTATGAACATTCCAGGAGAGATTTTTTCTTTTTTTTTTTAACATCCGTAAAGGTAGAACGCACGTTTAATGACAATTTATCTTAGGAACTTTTATAGTTACAGTATTACGATCTTCACTCCATTTCGAAATGCAACATTGTATGAGGGTTGCCCAGAAAGTAATGCACAGAAGTTTTTTTCTTCGACAATTCTTTACTGAACACAATGAGAATTAAACAAACGAAGGAATAGCGTATTACCTTCACACCCTATTTCTACGTCATCTCCATCCCCTTCTATGGCCTTTCTCTAGCGCGAAACAAGGGCGTGTATGCCCTGTCTGTACCAATCCTTGTCCTGATGGTGGAGCCAGTGCTTCACTGTGTGAATCACCTCCTCGTTGTTCTCAAAATCTCTTACACGAATGGCATCCCTTAATGGCCCCTACAAGTGGAAGTTCGATGGGGCTGGGTCAGGGCTGTAGCATGGATAGGTAACACTGTACAACCCTGTTTTGCGATGTGTTCTGGAGTCCTCAGACTTGTATGGGGTCGGGCGTTATCGTGTTGCAGCAAAACATCTCCTTGGTTCCAGAATGAGATTTTCACTCTGCAGCGGAGTGTGCGCTGATGTGAAACTTCCTGGAAGATTAAAACTGTGTGCCGGACCGAGACTCGAACTCGGGACCTTTGCCTTTCGCGGGCAAGTATTCTACCAACTGAGCTACCCAACCTTGGGTAAAGTACTTGCCCGCGAAAGGCAAAGGTCCCGAGTTCGAGTCTCGGTCCGGCACACAGTTTTAATCTGCCAGGAAGTTTCATCTCCTTGGTTGCTGTGGCACCGAAGTCGCTAGAAGCGCGTCTTGAGCTTTGTTAATGTGTTCACATGCTTCTGAATTAATGGTACCGCATCTTGGCATCACGCCATTGAGAGTCACACCGTCACAGTCGCAGAACACGGTGATCATGATCCTACCGGCGGAGGCGGTTGCTTTGAATTTTTTCTTGTGCTGGGAGTGGGAATGACGCCATTCCATCGACTGTCGTTTTGTTTCTTGCTGAAAATGGAGAACCCATGTTTCATCACCTGTCACAGTCTGGGTCAAGAAGCCCCCCCCCCACCCCCCAGCTTCAAAACGTTGCAACAAATAAAGACAATTTTATTTTTTTTCTGTGCGATTCGTGATCCACCGTTAGACACAGCGGGGCGCATCTTGCACACACTTTTGAATATTGAAGAGTGTGGCTAATTGCATCCACACTTCTTCTGCTGATTGATAGATGCAGCGCTAGCTGCCTAGTCGTAATGCGTCTGTCCTCTGGAATGACAGCATCAGCTCGCTGCAACATGCGAGGTGTGACAGCCGTGTATGGTCTCCCCGACCGCTGCAAATAGTGGAGCTCTGCCGAACCGATTTCTGATGACCTCACCCTCCGTGCTCAGCAACTAACTTTACTTCTGTCAACAGCTTCCCTGCAGTGTGAAATTCAATGACGGCATGTTGCTTGTAACGTACATCACCTACAGAGCCATTTTGAAACTGTCCTGCAGTTACGCTACATGTCGGAAGTGACGGAAACTTGGCGCGCTCACTATGGAGACTTCAAATAATACACACGTAACGTTACGCATTCGTAGCACTGTTTTCGGCTGAGAAAAAAAATGTGGCGCATTACTTTCTGGGCAACCTTCGTAGTGAGAATACACCGTCCACAGCACTTTGGTAGTCTATCCTTAGGTAAGTACCCCATATTGCATCGATTACATCGATGTAGTACTTTTATGGTGTGACATATGAAATGATAGCGGAAACAATGTCTGTCTCTCTGGCTGTGACATGAATGAGTATTGTGCAAGCGCATTGCCATCAGTGTCTTTTGCATAAAATTGATATCCATCCCAACTGCACCGATCATTTAAATGCTAATGGATAAGGTTTCATGTCGATTCACGCCGCTCACAAAGTGAGTGAATGACCTCTGGAAACAGTACCGGTATAGAATACCATGAGATTCGAAATTTCTGTTCCAGTGTTCTAGAGCTTGTGGGAGGCGCTACCTAACATTGCTTACATCCATTAGGGCTTTTGAGAATTAGGTGGATGTATCTGGGTAACTACTTAAGGAATACTGAATCGAATCGGGATGTGTTGTTGTTGTTGTTGTGGTCTTCAGTCCTGAGACTGGTTTGATGCAGCTCTCCATGCTACTCTATCCTGTGCAAGCTTTTTCATCTCCGAGTACCTACTGCAGCCTACATCCTTCTGAATCTGCTTAGTGTATCCATCTATTGGTCTCCCTCTACGATTTTTACCCTCCACGCTGCCCTCCAATACTAAATTGGTGATCCCTCGATGTCTCAGAACATGTCCTATCAACCGATCCCTTCTTCCAGTCAAGTTGTGCCACATGCTCCTCTTCTCCCCAATTCTGTTCAACACCTCCTCATTAGTTATGTGATCTACCCATCTAATCTTCAGCATTCTTCTGTAGCACCACATTTCGAAAGCTTCTATTCTCTTCTTGTCTAAACTATTTATCGTCCACGTTTCACTTCCATACATGGCTACACTCCATACAAATACTTTCAGAAGGGACTTCCTGACACTTAAATCTATACTCTATGTTAACAAATTTCTCTTCTTCAGAAACGCTTTCCTTGCCATTGCCAGTCTACATTTTATATCCTCTCTACTTCGACCATCATCAGTTATTTTTCTACCCAAATAGCAAAACTCTTTTACTACTTTAAGTATCTCATTTCCTAATCTAATTCCCTCAGCATAAAAAGGCCTTAATGGTACAGCTATGCTATAAGAAGAGATAAGTCACATCAAATGGCATCTCAAAGTAGTTAATTATGTAATAGAGGGAGGCATGGGGAGTACAAATAGCAGAGGGAGACCAAGGCTTACTACCGTAAGGACATTCAGATGAATGTATGGTGCAGTAGCAATACAGGGATGAAGAGAGTTGCACAGAATAGACTAGCGTGGAGAGCTCCATGAAATCAGTCTTCAGATTGCAGAGTACAACACAATACATGTCGCAATACGCCACTTGTATGAAATGCGACTACGGCTGCGAACTGCAACGTAACTTGTTCATTTACTTTCAGTGTTTTAAACAACGCTGTCTGCAATGCGTGGAAATGAAACGCAAGTAAAATCCAAATCTGAATCATAATCTCTGCAGGCTAGAATGAAGCGCTAGCAACGTAGTATGACCGATATGAACAACGAGATAAACAGGTTGTAGCAGGCAATCTGACGAAATTGAAAAACTGCAGTGGTGGACGGGGTTTCCCGAAATTCGCAGCGACCAGTGCATTAGGGCGACTGGAATTGGAGCGACGTCTCGCAGGCAATATAGCGGCGGATTTGCAATCAACGAGGCTGAGCGTGCAGAAAGACCAACAGCGGAATAAAAAGGACTCTCTGGAAATCGATAATGCCATTCATTTCAGGTCCACAAGGTTGTGATCTTCTGCCACGAATGCAGCCAACGATTTACAAGTTTTTTATGTAAATCGAGAAGCCGTTATGGTACCTTCGCATGGTCCATGGCAAGAAGTATACGGACACTCCTGTTGAAGGGTATCTTCGGTGAAAAATCTGGTTGAGGATCGGTGTTCGTGAGGAAAGTGTCACAAAAATCAGGTATCTCGTATTAACATGGGAGGTGCGAAGTCGTTATCTGGATATATATGAAAGAAAAACCTTTGATGTTTAAATGAGTTGAGTTGCGAGATCTGCACATTTATGATAGTTAACTAAATATTAAATAATTAACTTGGCCACATTTATCTGTTGCACAACGGGTAGCAGACGTAAAAAATCGAAGTTTGCGAGGGAATACGCAAGCACGTGCTCCGGTAAAAATATCACGTTTATTGAGGACACAGCTGAACAAATGTGTGTGTATGAATTCCTAAGGGACCAAACTGCTGACATCATCGGTCCTTAGACTTACACACTACTTAAACTAACTTATGCAAAGAACAACACACGGATACACCCATTCCCGAGGGAGCACTCGAACCTCCGGCGGGAGGGGCAGCGCAATCCCTGAGATGACGCCTCAAACCGCACGGCCGCTCCTCGCGGCCACAACTGAACAAACTAATAAACTAAACAGCTAACTAATGGGTGATGGTTGCTGTTCTACTTAAAGCTCTTGGCTGAGTTACAAAATCATATTTACAACTGCGTCTTCAAGAGCCCAGCACGATTTAACATTGATTATTAATTATGGATCAGAGGAATCTTTTCAATGACGGCATTCACGCACAAATACACATATAATAGGGATTCAGGAAAAATATAATAATAAAGAAAAACTTCACCAGTATGCAAATGGTTGGCAAACGGTCGTTTCCTTGGCCTGAGTGCACGAAACAAGTGAACAAGAATCCACCGATAAGATGATGATGAAGATGTTTGGTTTGTGGGCGCTCAACAGCGTGGTTATCAGCGCCCGTACAATTTCCCAACCTCTGCTCAGTCCAATTTCGCCACTTTCTTGGATGATGATGAAATGATGAGGACAACACAAACACCCAGTCATCTCGAGGCAGGTGAAAATCCCTGACCCCGCCGGGAATCGAACCCGGGACCCCGTGCTCGGGAAGCGAGAACGCTACCGCGAGACCACGAGCGGCGGACTCCACCGATAAGAATAAACTGTTAGCAGTTGCACCACAGAAGAACTTCTAAAACTAATTTGGAAGTTTTACCCCGAGAATTAGTAACTGTGACATGTAATGATTCTCACGATCCGCGAACACGTGGTCGTCAGAAAAAAATATGCATAAAATGAGTAGAAAAATTCAGAATAGCTGACCAAACTGGTCAGGATACATCTGCGACCTTACGGCGCCCAGATCCGTACTTAACACGTGCTGAGACAAGAAAGACGTGTGGGAACTAGATTAGCAACTGAAATCGAAGTTAGCGAGATTTCTGCTAATCTGTTCAATTATGCTATACTCGTAATATCACCAACTAATTACATCTGACCGAACTGAGAAGATATGTTCTACATGTTTGAACAGAGGTAGAGCAGAACAATGGCTCGCATGTGTGGCCAAGTGCAGCTGGCTAAAATGTTCCAAAATTCCAGAAAAATTCCGTATACTGCTCAACGAGCAATAAGCGATGAGTCCAAAACGTTAATTTTGACTAAAGCTGAAATCTACAAAAATAAAATACTGTTATTCTGCCACAGTAGCAAACTGCTTTTACTCCCACAGATCTAGACACTGTCAATCAGGAATAAAAAGAGAGAGAATTACTTAGAGAACAGTACCAAACAATGTAAGATAAAGAGTCAATAATGGCAAGCCGGATAAAAATAAAATAAAGAAATGATAGTAAGTACCCACGAAGGAAAAATAGTATCAAGTAGCCGACAAATTAAAAAAATAAAAAGGGAAATCTGAGTGGGAATATTGGTGAAGTTTGAACGCTGTTACAAAAAATATTACTTAGACGGTAGATGTACTCCAGCACGGTTTGGTCGTTAATAGTGGGTGACGGATTCCTGTTTAAGCTGTGTACAATCTATTTCCTCTAATAAATTAAGGTCACGGCCTCTATGATACCGATGAAGGGTACTCAAACTGATATTTATGTCATAAATATAGTGCCCATTGGCTTTCGTATGACTGCTTGAAGTGGACTAAAGGTACTGACGTCCCTTGAATCTGATGTTAAAAGTGCGCCCCATGGGACCATTGTAGAGGCACTGCAAATCACTACAGTTAACTAGATAAATTCCTGAGCCTATATGGCGGTTGTGGGACCTAGCTTCATAGTAATAATGGCCAGTGTCTCCACATCTGCCAGAAGGGACGCACTTTTAACATTCGATTTTATTTTTAAAATTTTATCTTCAATACAGTTTTTAACAAATGGTTGGGCACTCTATTTATGGCAAAGTACATAATTTTCACCTTATTTTATATTGTGATGATGTCCACTTAACCATTTTCTATTCACTTACATTGTATACACCGTTTGTTAACGTTCGGGGTGATCAGTCACCTATTACGCTATTCCTCACTAGATACCTTCACTTTCCTGTGCAATAAGACGGTCGCTAGTTTAGGTGCGCGGCTGCGTTCTGCCATCGTGCCATTCCGTATCTCCGCTTCACATGCTGCTCCCACCGTCCCCCAACCCAGTGTTCACAGTGTGCGCTCCACAGTCCACGTTTTTCTGTGATGTTCTCTTAGTAATTATCTCTCTTTTTATTTCTTTGAACGCTCACTTTTCTCTGGTAATTCTGCGGCCATCTGGTACGATTTGTTTTCAGTCCGACTAAACCAACCGCATCAACCTCATGTTTATACACTGAAGAGTCAAAGAAACTGGTACAGCTGCCTAGTATTGTGAAGAGACTCCACGAGCACGCTGAAGTGCCGCAACACGACGTGACATGGACTCAACTAATGTCTGAAGTACTGCTGGAGGGAACTCACACCATGAGTCCTGCAGCGCTGGCCGTAAATCCGTAAGAGTAGGGGATGGACATCTCTTCTGAATAGCACGTTGCAAAGCATTCCAGATGCTCAATAATGTTCATGTATGCGGAGTTTGGTGGCCAGCGGAAGTGTTTCAAGTCACAAGACTATTCCTGGAGCCACTCTGTAGCAATTCTGGGCGTGTAGGGTGTCACGTTACCCTGCTGGAATTGCCCAACTCCGTCGGAATGCGCAATTGACATGAATGGATGCAATTAATCACACATTACGTAAGTGTCATATACCAGAGTCGTATCTAGACGTATCAGGGGTCCCATATCACTCCAACTGCACACGCCCACATCCTTACAGAGCCTCCACCAGCTTCAACAGCCCCCTACTAACATGCAGGGTCCACGGATTCACCAGGTTGTCTCCATACGCGCACACGTCCTTCCACTCGATACATGTTGAAACGAGATTCCTTCGACCACAGGCAACATGGTCCCAGTTCTCAACAAGCCAATGTCGGTGTTGACGGGCCCAGGCGTGGCGTAAAGCTGTGTGTCGTGCAGTTACCAACGATACACGAGTGGGCCTTCGGCTCCGAAAGCACTTCTCGATAATGTTTCGCACGCTGGCCCTTCTTGATGGCTCAGCATTGAAATCTGCAGCAATTTGAAGAAGGGTTGCGCTTCTGTCACGTTGAACGATTATCTTTCGTCGTCGTTGGTCCCGTTCTTGCAGGATCTTTTCCGGGCCGCATCGATGTCGGAGATTCGATATTTTACCAGATTCCCGATATTCACGGTACACTCGTGAAATGGTCGTACGGGAAAATCTTCACTCCATCGCTACCCGGGAGATGCTGTGTCACATCTCTCGTGCGCAGACTATAACACCACGTTCCAGCTCACTTAAATCTTAATAACCTACCATTCTAGTAGCAGTAACCGATCTAACAACTGCGCCAGACACTTGTTGTCTTATATAGGAGTTGACAACCGCAGTGCCGTGTTCTGGCTGCTTTACATACTTCTGTATTTGAATACACACGCCTATATCAGTTTCTTTGGCGCTTCGGTGTAGTTTGTCTGTGAATACCCTCTACAACTGCAGCAACTAGTCTTAAGTCTTGTACAGTCTCTCATTATAGCTTTTCCATTTTCCCTTTTGCAGTCTTTTGCACCTGAAAAAATGGTATTATAGTTGCCCAAGCCGGTAGTCTTTTATGAACCAATAAAATAATTTGCAGCTGCAACGTTTGATTATTTGATTCAACTATGAAGCTCAGTTGCAGATCCCTTTCCTACCAAATCTGATTTCGTAACTACGGCTGTGTACTCTTCACCCGAAATATATAATGTTTTCTGGGTAAAACTCGACTCTTAAATCAACGACGCTACAGATATTGCTAACGCACGATCGTCGCTTTTGGTTGCTAGTTAGCTGCTTGTTCAATACATCACTTGAACTATTCTATTATCGAAATGATATGGAGCTAGTCAGCTTACAGGATATGTATACATGATTAGTGTTAACACTAGTGGACGCATTATCTTTTAGTCCTAGTCATCCAACTACACTTAAGAACAAGTGATTTTTTTTTCTGGCTACCAGTTTTTGCAATTGATCAAACATTTTTGTTGCTGCAGATTGAACTTCTCTTTGAGCCAATGACTGCTTTAATAATTGGTACTAAATGTTATTTTTTTTTCTTTTACGTAGGTATGGACATCACTGCTCTCCCCAAATTGTGATAGATTATTCATGACGAGTTTCATTAGCCAGTGAATAGTCATAGCTCCACAATTGTGGTTGTATTCAAAATTTTGCGCGATTCGATTTTCATTACACTCTTGTGTCGTATTGTGAGGTTGTTTTTCAGCTTCGTGCATATTTATCATTAACAGATGAAATACATGGTCATCAGCATACATAAAAAACACACATTCATTCATGCTGTCTGCTGTTGAGAAGAATGCACGGGACAGGAATTCCAGGAAAGCGGCTGCCATATGTGTGCGATTTGTGGTTAGCGCTGGAGTAGATTATTATTACACTGTTCCAAAAACACATTCATGACTGGAATTATGAAAACAGAGCCACTGTGAGAAATACGATGAAATTTCCACGACGTCAATATTTTAAATCGACTCAGCTGTCAGCATACTTGCAATATATATCCAGAGTAACGCCTGTATCTACATATTATCAGTAAGTGATGTATCAATAGTTTATTCTAGTACTGTGTATGCAAGGACTACTGTATAATTTTTTTCCCCATGACTCGCGTTTGGTTTTATTAAGTTACAAGATCACCAATGGTAGGATTTTCACATGCGTTTTATGCTTGGAATGAAGACGTGACGTCTGCCTCCGTGTTTCACTAGACTTTCCTCTTTAGCACTGATTCTGGACATACAAAATGAAAGAAAATGGGCTGACAACGTAATCTACTGGAATAGGGGCCCACCCTTTGGGGGGCGGGGGGTGCCGTTAGTCTTCTGACTGGTTTCATGTCACTCGCCACAAATTCCTCTCCTTCACCAACCTCATTATCTGAGAGCAGTACACACACACAACATGCTCGATAATTTGTCTGATATATTCCAGTCCCTGTCTTCCCTTTCAGTTTTCACCCTCTGCAGCTCCCTCGAGTTCCAACGAAGTTATTCCTTCGTGTCCTACACATGTCCTTTCATCCTGTCCGTTCTATTCCTCTCCTCGACGATACTGGAGATAACCTGCTCATTTCTTATTTTATGAATCCAACCAATTTTCAACTCTTTCTACACCGTATACAGCAACAAATCACAAATTTTTAGAATCTGTTCCTTTCCGTTTTTTCACAGTCCATGATGCACTTCAGCACAATTCTGTGCTACATCCGCATATTCTCAGAAATTCCACTTGAAATGAAGGAAAATGTTTGATGTCTGTATACTTTTTTTTGGCCAGAAACGCTCTCTTTGCATGTTCCAGTCTGTTTTTTACGTCATCCTTGCTTCGCCCCTACCCATGTGTTATTCTGCTTCCAAGGTTGCAAAATTCCCTAGCACACACGGATAGCTCTGGAACGGCTGGAGGAGTTTTAACCATATCCAGTACATAGTATAACATTATATCTGGAACGGGTCTATAGTATTAAAGGGCTGACACGAAAAAATAATGAAAAAGGAACGATATTAGTTTCGAATATATAGTTCTCGAAATTGATGGGCTGAGTAGTATCAGTGATGCTGATACATCGCTATTTCGCACAAAAAGTTAGTGAATATACAATTATTTTTGCTTTTTTTGTCTTAAACTTACGAAGACACCAACAATAATTGATTATAACAGATTCCGTGGAGGATGGCCATGAAAGAAAAGATATTATTGAATATTACTCACCTACTTAGATATCATTTCCTGCAGAACAACGTGTCTGATACGTCCTATGTGCTAACACACACTCAATAACTGATTGCTCAATGTCTTAGTCAATTAGCATTTTCTTTCCGAATATAAATGCAACATACAAATAGCCTTGTTCAGCATTGACTTAGTGTGCCGACTGGACTTGACCACAAAAGCCGGCCAGAGTGGCCGAGCTGTTCTAGGCGCTGCAGTCTGGAACCGCGCGACCGCTGCGGTCGCAGGTTCGAATCCTGCCTCGGGCATGAATGTGTGTGATGTCCTTAGGTTAGTTAGGTTTAACTAGTTCTATGTTCTAGGGGACTGATGACCTCAGAAGTAAAGTCCGTTAGTGCTCAGAGCCATTTGAACCATCTCACCACAATTTAAAGATTGATAAACAGTAAAGGTTATTTGGTCTCTGTCCACAAAATCGCTTAAACGATTACAAGTTCCACAAAAGGAATCATAGTGATGTGAGTCACTGAACTACTTTACAACCGGGATAATTCAATTAGCACTGGTCCCTTTTCAAGAACTGCGACACAATCAAAGTGTGTTCGGTAGTACAGTGTTGGCAACTATTGAGCACAGTCGACAGCGGAAGTTCTACGCAAGAATGCCAGCTTTGGAGCGCCGAATCCATGGAAAGTGAATTCGGATGAGGCAAAATTGCCCGGGGGAAAGTCTGGCGGCTTGTATGGGCTGCGGTGGATCCTCGAAGTCATGCTGTTGGCGGCACCACTTCGTGAAGATTCTGGTGGTCCTATAGCTTCGGAACGGCTTGCAGTGGCTCAGAGAACTGAACAGGAAAGCTCCCGTGCGCTGTTGTAAGTACACGTCCAGCGGGCTGGTATCTGCTTCGTGCCTGGATGGCATGTGATTCACCAAGTCAAAGTAGTTCTTCCAGTTGTGGCGCGGTTGTCCGGGATGCATCCA
This sequence comes from Schistocerca cancellata, assembly GCF_023864275.1. Classification (NCBI taxonomy): domain Eukaryota; kingdom Metazoa; phylum Arthropoda; class Insecta; order Orthoptera; family Acrididae; genus Schistocerca; species Schistocerca cancellata. The sequence goes on along the minus strand of NC_064627.1, from coordinate 182,828,909 downwards.
CTGCTGATATTGGGCTGACAGCACCAAATGTTTCCATGGTGACGGCTGGAGCTCCACTCCAACACAGACAGACATGATTTGGTCACTGTCATGCTTGTTATGGCCGATACACCGTGCCTGTCGTTGTGTTGCTCTCTGGGGCTGCCAAGGGAATGCTTCATGTGGAGTTGGAACACTGGCCATTTGCATGCCATCCCTGTATTGCGGGCAGCGGTGATCGCAGCCGAAGACTTCGGAAACATCATCAGCGTTTCTACAGGGTATCCCAGAAATGTTGCGACAAATTTCGAAGTGCTGTAGAGGATGTCTTGAGGAACAAACCGAGGATATAACCAGAGTTCGGAAATGGCCTCCAATGCCGCTGTCGAGCAGCGGTCGTGATTATTTTTTCTCGAGAGCTAATACTGACATTGTGGAGGGCCACATCGGGCCGAATTTGTACCAAACTTATTATTAATTGATCAAGTATATACATTAGTATGTTATGAGCCCCAGTAAACTAGTAGTAGTAAGGGCGCGATAATTTGGCCGCTGTCTCCCAAGTACTGTTCGTTAAAAGTCGGCGGCACCATTCGGGAAACTTCGTGTCGAACGTTCGTTGCATCAGGATGCTACCACCTTCAGCGAGCCCTTAGCTGTGACAATTTACTAGTATGGCTAGGGCCCCCCGTCGGTCAGACCGTTCGCCGGGTGCCGGTCTTTCTATCTGACGCCACTTCGGTGACTTGCAGTCGATGAGGATGACAGGATGATGAGGAGGAGAGCATAACACCTAGTCCCTCGGCGGAGAAAATTCACCTACACAGCCGGGAATCGAACCCGGGTCCAGAGGATTGACAATCCGTCACGCTGACCATTCAGCTATCGGGGGCGGACAGCTGTGACAATGCAATTGCCTGACGAAATGTTATTGTGTTTTCTTTGTGAGCGGATGATTAACTGATTAATACCAGCAACTACAGTTATTTTTAAATGGTTTATACAGTTAGGACACGGTCAGAATTATTCGCTAAAGGTTTTGAATATCGTTTCTCCTCTACTCGTCGTGTTGTATCGCATCAGTCTTAATTTAATTTCATATAGATTGCTAAAAACAAATACCACATTTGAAGGTGAACGCCTCTATAATGCGAATTCACGACTCCGTGTTAGTAACGTCTGAAATTTACTCAATAGTAAAGGGGTAATCAACCTTTTTCACCTGTCACCCACTCTTGTATCTGCATTAGTAGTAAAATTTCTTAACTGCTCACTGGTTCCCCAGTAATGGTGATTTATAAACCAGGGTGGACACTCTACATCTACGAAATTTATGAAGCAGAGTTACAACAACCTAAAACATACACTCACGTTCAGAGGAAACAGAACACCTTGAACGACCAGCGATACGACGTTCATATTCACAGTATAAGTACATTAGTACGTTCCGGATGTAAGTATGCTGTTTAGGTTGTTATGTTGGTAACGCCACGTAGCGCTCTATATGAAAATCACTGACTGTGCTGTGTGAAGTCTGTGGCTGGTTGGCATTGTTGGAATAGTCGCTATTGTAGTGTTGGGCAGTTGGATGTGAAAAGCGCGTAGCGTTGCACAGTTGGAGGTGAGCCGCCAGCAGTGGTGGATGTGGGGAGTGAGATGGCGGAGTTTTGAGAGCGGACGATCTGGACGTGTGTCCATCAGAGACAGTAAATTTGTAAGACTGGATGTCATGAACTGATATATATATATATATATATATATATATATATATATATATATATATATATATATATATAATGACTTTTGAACACTATTAAGGTAAATACATTGTTTATTCTCTATCAGAATCTTTCATTTGCCAGCTATGTCTATCAGTAATTAGTGTTTTCAGTAGTTAGAATCTTTTATTTATCTGGCAGTATTGGCGCAAGCTGTATTGCAGTAATTCGAGTAACGAAGATTTTTGTGAGGTAAGTGATTCATGAAAGGTATAGGTTATTGTTAGTCAGGGCCATTCTTTTGTGGGGATTATGGAAAGTCAGATTGCGTTGCGCTAAAAATATTGTTTGTCAGTTTAGTGTTGATCAGAATAAGTGAAGAGAGAAATGTCTGAGTACATTCAGTTTTGCTCAGCTGCTTGGAAATTAAATAATATAAAAGGTTTATGAGCACAATCATTCATCAACGGTTCCGCCTGTGACCTGTAGCTTAGTAGGCACAGGGGCCGCAATGGCCCCTGGTAACTTGTTCCACGCGTCATGGCATCGACGCCTGTAAGGCGCGAATAGCGTCCTGTATTGTAGCCATCCATGCTGCGTTCACTTGCTTTCAAAGTTTATCGGTGCTGCACACGTCGTTTCACAACATCCCACATATTTTCGACTGGTGACAAGTTTGGTGATCTTTCGGGCCAGGGCAAAAGACTGACATCCTGTGACACCAAGAAGGCACGTGTTCGTCAGCAACGTGTGGTCGTGCATTGCTTTGCTGAAAAATGGCGTCTGGTGTGTTTTTGCAGAAAGGGTATGGCTACAGGTAGCAGGATATCATTCACGCAGGTCGCACTGGTCACAGTGCCCTCTACACGCACCAACTGTGGTTTGCGTTTGTACCCATAGCACCCCACACCATAAGGCCTTGAGCTGGCGCTGTGAGTGTGCCGTCACTGTAATGTCACTCCCCCTGTCTGTCGCGAACCCAAACGTGACCAACATTTTCGAACAAACAGAACCTAGATTAGTCTGAAAACACTATCTGATGCCGTTCATGTCCCCAGTGACGTCGTTCCATACACCAGTGTCATCTAACTTGTTTCTGCACATTCGTGCGAAAGTGGACTATGCGCAAGTGTTCTACGCCGCTATAAACGGCGACGGACTGTCAGCCCTTACAGTGAACAATGTGTTACACTGCCCCGGGGTTACGCCATAACTGAGGAGGACACAGACCTTTCCTGCAATGTCTTTCGGATGAGGTGTCGCTTCTCAGGGGGCGGTCTGGGTGGTGCGATCTGACTCATATCGTCATGTTGTGTGGTCTTCAAAATGGTTCAAATGGCTCTGAGCACTATGGTACTTAACTGCTGAGCTCATCAGTCCCCTGGACCTAACTAACTAACCTAAAGACATCATACATCCAGACTGTAGCGCCTAGAACCGCTCGGGCACTCCGACCGGCTGTGTGGTCTTCCTTGACCGTTAGTGCACACGCCAGTTGCGCTGCCAAAACACTTCATCCCACACGAGCAGCCATTTCCCGGATGGTGCATCACATACTATCATGCGAATAATGCGTCCTCTTTCAAACGCATTGACTTGACGGTACGGTTCGTACATACACCTGCGAGGTATCCTTCATATCTTCTCAAGTCACACTGATCCGTTACCTTCGGTTTACAGCGACAACGAGAGCTGTAGGCACATTTTACCAATATGTGGTGTTGTGCCGTGATATCGATGTTGACCTTGAGCCCGTTGGTCGATATGGTTCAAATGTCAATCATTTCTTCGGGACACATTGAAGTACATGTAATGTGACTATGGACATCCTATCTCTAGTCGTTCAATGTGTTCCGTTTTCTTCTAAACTTGAGCGTGTGATAGTTACTTACAAAATACTTATTTCCGAATTTTATGAAAACCCAGTGAAAATATTTTTAAAAGCACTATCCACCACCGCCCACCTTGAAAGATTTAGCGGCCACTAGTGAGCGATAGAGAGCAGGTTGACTACCGCAGCCATAATAGCCGATCACTAGGAGGACACATGCCCACGAGTCGTCAGTACCGCAAGACAAACAATAAATAATTTCCCCTCTCGCATCCTTTAATCCGGCAGTTGCCACGCTACTTACTCCTCTGCCACTGTGGTAACCGGCCAACTTTACTTACGTAAAGGCCGAATTCAATAACCTAAATTAATGCTTAGAACATCTTAAGGTATTACAGCCTCTTTAAGTATATCTGTTTGTTTCTGAGCGGGAAAATTACCCTCCTAAGAAGCTTTTAACGTTGGCTGTCTTTTTTTGATCCGCCTGTTAGTTGCTAGGTGTTTAAAATTATAAAAGAACTGCGGGCCGTAGCTGCAGAGTTCTAGACGAGGGCGTCTGGCTGCCACCATTCCATCCCTTCGATAGGAATTTTTTACGCTGAGAACCGTAGGCGGAACATCCATGCAATCTTGTTTGTTATTCAGTGATCGCCACTGATTGCCACCATTGCCAGAAGCGAGGATGGAACTAGATGATGCGTAGAAACGCCTTGTCTCCTATGAGTGCGATGTTACGTTGCATCGGTGGATGAGGGTTTTCGGACACAAGTTTTTATCCTGCAAGGAACCCCCACTCGTACTAAACCTCCAGGAATGTCTCAGTTTAGCTAGTGAGCCGGTAGATGGTGAGGTACCGGGGGCGTACAGTATAACTGGCCAAGTTTTCCCACCCGAATTTTTCGATAATTAAGCCAGCCCGTCCTTGATCTAACTTTGTGAGCCGCCACGTAGGAATTCGTCCTGTGTGTGTGGAGCTGCTATCGTAGTTGTGTGGCCCCTTGCAGAGCCGTAGTTGCGCCATCACATTCTGAAAGTGAAATACTACTGTCTATGTTTTACGTAAGAAAGTGAGAAGTTTTTTTGTGCAAACAATTTTTACACGGGATGCCATTTATGGTGCATTTATTCAAGAAACACCGTGAAATGAACTTGTTCACACTGGTTGCAGGGGAACTATTAATGGTGCTAGAGGACGATCTACGTCATGACTACTTCGAAAGGCATTCTATCGACGAGTGCTGACTGTGGAGCAGATTGTTCAAATGGTTCAAATGGCTCTGAGCACTACGGGACTTAACTTCTGAGGTCATCAGTCCCCTAGAACTGAAAACTACTTAAACCTAACTAACCGAAGGACATCACACATACCCATGCCCGAGGCAGGATTCGAACCTGCGAACGTAGCGGTCGCGCGGTTCCAGACTGAAGGGTCTAGAACCGCTCGGCCACTTCAGCCGCCCGAGCAGACTGTAACTTGCGCCTAAAATCGGTATAGGTCGTATAAGATTGTACGTTTCTGGTTATGCCAAAGTTGTTCATTTATTTATTAATCTCAGCGTTTCCTGGTATTGTAAAATAATTGGAAGACATTGTTTATGACCCGCAGAATCCTCCTAATGTCTGAGTAGCGGAAGGTAACCTTTGTTAGCAAATATTTATTAATAACAGTTACTTGATCCGCGCGAGAGTAAATGTATTTACCCTACGTGTCTCTTAGTTGACGTCACAAGCGATGTTTGCATCGGCACCTCATCTCGCTGGCTCTGAAAGTGCCAGATGGCCATCCGCCTATGGTAGACATCGTGGAAACCTACCATTCGCTCCTCATTCCGTACGTACTGCAGCGCTGATAAATCCACTTCATGTATGTGAAACAGGAAAACAGGAAATAAAGTAAAATGCTCTCTCATCTACAAATAAGGGGTACCTAACAATCCACAGTCTATTTTTCTCCTAGAATACTCTAAAATCTCCAATGTTCTTCGGCACGCAATCCGCGGAAATCGACGCGTTCTGTTTCCACAGACACAGAAATATCAGAGAGCGCTGTGGTAAAATTTTTACACAAATGGCTGCCTTTCCATGTACTCAAGGTGCAAGTCTCCCAAGCTTTGTAGCCATATAACAGTCCACAAGTGCTTAGTTTGCTAGGAACGTGGTCCAATGTATCAATACAGACAATGATTCCATTATAAAAGCTCGTTTTTTTTATGAAGCGCCTTTTCACATCTCTGGGAAAGTAAACAGCCATGTCCGGATCTGCGGGTGGGATTACCCTCTTACCGTGAAAGATCAGATTAGATACTGCCATTTTTTTCCTGTGAGCCTGCCTTCACATCAATAGTTTGGACATGTTGGAAATTTACATTGTACCTCAGTATAAAGAAATTTCAGTCATGGGTAGTATTTCAACAACATAGTCCACCGCCACACTCAGGGTTATTTCTTCGCCAGTTCTTGTTTGAAAACTTTCTGTACAGATGGATCAGTAGAGATGGTACAAATCACGGTCACAAAGTTCACGAGCCATACAACTTTTTATGGGATTACGTTAAGGATAAAGTGTTCAGTTCACCAGTTCCTCAGTGCGAACTCTTGTGGCACAGTTGCGCGGGGTAGCTGCATGGTCTGGGGCGCCTTGCCACGGTTTGCACGATTTTCCCCGTCGGAGGTTCGAGTCCTCTCTCGGGCATGTGTGTGCGTGTGCGTGTGTGTGTGTGTGTGTGTGTGTGTGTGTGTGTGTGTGTGTTTGTTGTCCTTAGTGTAAGTTAGTTTAAGTTAGATTAAGTAGTGTGTAAGCCTACGGACCGATGACCTCAGCAGTTTGGTCCCATAGGTACTAACCACAAATTTCCAAAATTTTCTTGTGGCACAAATACGAGCTGCTATGTAGGTGATGACGGACAGACATGAAGAGAAACTGAGTATCACCAGATGTTCTACTGGAAACTAACGGTGGACTATCCATAAAAAGTATTATGAGTTAATCTACCGTCTGCAAAAAACCGCATATCTGCCTCCAGCATAGTTCCTTAGACATAAATGTTTGTAAGCAGAGAAAGACCTTAAGCTCACATTGTGTATTTGCGCCTCATGTAAAGCTAAAAAGTGGAGCAACGTATGGGGGAAACTTGCCTGCTGTATACACTGTTTAAGCGGGTTTTACGAAAGAAAAACAAACATTTCCTTTAGGGCAGCTAACACAGTGTCAGACACAACACACAGAGCAGCCACCACAAACGAGAAGAACTACCAAACAGACGCTATAGTGGCTGGAGATATGCCCCGGGCAGTGTAGAAGAGCGACATGTGTGTTCGCATAGGTCAGAGGTCAATGAGGTGACGGTCGCCATGAAAATACCTTCTCTCTTACTTGGCTGACCCGCGTATAACGTCGCCATGCCTCTTCGAGCTCAGCCGCTAGAAAAACTGCAATACATGCATCCTGCTTCCTTTGATAGCTACAACGGTGTAATGAGCGAAGGATAGAGGCGGACAGCCTCTCGCCTCCCCTTTAGAAAAAATGTAACCTTCGCAAAACAAATTCATAACCTGTCCTGTCACACAGAAAATCGTATCTATTCACCATCACTTCTAAGAAACCAGCATATTTAATATTTATTGACTAGTTGGGATATAATACTATTGAACTCTTCACTTACATCCGAAGTCGATTGCGACTGTTCGATCTGTTTCAGATCGAATGCTTCAGATGAAAACTGCTTTGTTCGTCGTAACCTAAATACTACGCCATAGATATTAGTTCTGATGTACGACGGGCGTTCGATAAGTAATGCGACAAATTTCATTCCTCGGCCAGTTTCGGCCGAAAAAATTCGGAATTTGTTGTGGGACGTCGTGGAATATTTCCGTTTCAGCCCGTACAGCTTCATGAGGTTCCGATAGCTGGCGGCGCTACGAGTTGCCTTCACAACAGTATCTCTAACGGAGGTGGTTTCCATGGAGAGAAGTATTATTGTTTCTGTTGATGGCAAACCTGAGAATCGCAGATATTCATAGGCGCCTGCAGCATGTCTACGGACACGTGGCAGTGAACAAAAGCACGGCGAGTCGTTGGGTGAGACGTCTGTCATCATCGCGACAAGCAGGCGCAAAACCTGTCCGATCTCCCATGTGACGGCGAACCGCACATACCTGTGACTACTGCAACGTAGGAACGTGCAAACACTCTCATTCGAAGTGATCAAAATCAAACACTTCGCTGCACAGTTGGATTTCTCTGTTGGTGGTTGTCACAAAGCTGCATTGGACTTTTCTTGCTCATTCACTCTACAGCCGGAACTCACAGCTTCCCACTTTTCATCTGTTTCGCCCGATGAAGAACGCAGTATATTGATGATGGAAAGGTTATTGATTCAGCAACACATCGGCTCCGACGTCGACCAGTAGATGATGATGATGATGATTGGATTGTGGGGCGCTCAACAGCGCGGTTACCAGCGCCCGTACAAATTCCCAACCTTTACTCAGCCCAATTTCGCCACACACATGAATGATGATGGAATGATGAGGACAACACAAACACCCAGTCATCTCGAGGCAGGTGAAAATCCCCGACCCCGCCAGGAATCGAACCCGGGACCCCGTGCTCTGGAAGCGAGTAGGCGACTGCGAGACAACGAGCTGCGGACGTCGACCAGAAGAGTGGTACCATGCGGGCGTACAGGTCCTCCCAAAAATGTGGTGTAACGCCATCACATTAAACGGAGATTACGTCGAAAAACAGTTTTGTAGCCAGAAGAGCGGGGAATAATATGGCGTATTGGAATCCTGAATAAAATCAGCCTAGTATCAGAAAAAAATGAGAGCATTACTTATTGAACTTCCCTCGTAACGTAAAGGACACTTTTAGCCAGTACTCGACACTATTTGATGTTATCCGTCCCTTTCCGTATCGACATTTTGATTATACAGGGTTTTTACTTCATAAGACAGCTTCGTATGGTTCAAGTTTCCATATTTGGATTCTGTTTTAGAAATAATCGCCAGCTGAAATAACGTCTATTCAACGTCGGAACCATCTCTTTTTTGCAATGATGTAACAGGTTTTGTGGGCTATAGTTTCCGTGGACTAATCCTGAAAATTTAAGTGACAACATTGTTCCTATTAATTTTGCAACTTCTTCAAAAAACTATTTACAACAGTTTAAGTATTTTAGGCGAAGCGCAATGTCAAAATACTCCGATTATGATAATTAGTTTTACTTAAAAGCCAATGTTTTGATTACTGTTAATCAATTATAAGCATCCATATTGATACATTGAGAACTTTCGAAACACTTTCCCTACACAAAATTCGATTTTAATTTCGCAGCACTCTCATCCTGTCTAAGGGTATCATTTGATATATATCACAATAACATTCAGTTTGATTTTTATTTTGCCATTTTCGTAGCGATTTTTATTTTTGTCCGTTTTCTGTTGTTTCGCCACCTTTCAAATTGTGAGAGACTTCCAATGTCATTTGGGTACACTGAATTGTAAATATAAAGATGATTAACATAGCTTAAACATACATCAAACCTAAATTTGATTCATAATTGACGTTACCATTGATGAAATAAAAGTGGCGCCTATCTTTAGTCTAATGATTATGCTTAAATAGGAACCCGCTAAGACAAGCGTGGAGTTCTATTGGTTCTTTACATCGGCTGCTCTACGTCTTGCCATCACCTCTTTCACCATATGACACGGATTTATTTGAATAGTCGGCTATTTCGATAGGTGGGGGAGAAATATTTTCGTCTCTTTTCTTTCTTTTTGTCTTATATCGTCCATGATTGTGTGTGCAATGTCGTACGAAACAGTGGAAAAGTTTCTGACCATGCCCAGGTGAAGGTCGTGGTAACAGAAGGAACGAAAAATGTTCAAATGTGTGTGAAATGTTATGGGACTTAACTGCTAAGGTCATCAGTCGCTAAGCTTACACGCGACTTAACCTAAATTATCTTAAGGACAAACACACACACCCATGCCCGAGGGAGGACTCGAACCTCCGCCGGGACCAGTTGCACAGCCCATAACTGCAGCGCCTTAGACCGCTTGAACACGAGGAACCGATAAGGTCTATGGAGTCAGCACGCCTACACAGTGGCAATCGAATCCGTTAGGTTTTATCGGAGCTAATAACAGCCTTTGGAATTCTTTGTGACAAGAAAGTCTTTTTATAAAATATGTAGCCCTGATTATTGAAACTGCAGACGTTACAATGGAAAACGGAGCTTCAGAGGGAGTAGACCAACTGTAGATCATATACAAGGTCCAGTCACATTAATGTGAGCATTGTCTATGTTCGACGTCAACGTGTAATGACCCCTCACAGCAGCAGGTGGCAGCACTTGCGTCCCGAGAACGCGCCAAACAGTGCAGTCGCTGTACTGCGGAAGATTAGCGATTTATTTGACGACCAAACGGATATAATACTTGGCTTTCGGGCTAAGGGTGGAACCGCTACCGAAATGGCTAAGACTGGAAACTGTTCACGTGCCCCCATGGTTACACCGTGCATGGCAAATTGGCGCTATCCAAAACCGGCAAGGAGGCAACTGTGGTGCACCACGGGAAGTAGATGACAGGAATGGTTGAAGGCTGCGGAGATGTGTACGGGCGAATAGACGTGTTGTGTATCTGACCGCCCAGATGAACTAAGGGGCTAATAACGGTGTCTCCTCAACGATCATTCAGCGAACGTTGCTGTCTATGGATCTCCTCAGCAGGCGCCTGGTCCATGCTCCCATGGTGACTGCTGTTCTTCGGCAGGACGGAACTGGACGTTCACCGAGTGGTAACAGATGGACTTTTCAGATGGATCAAGGTTTATCCTCCACTGGACAAACGGTCATTGGCGTATACGGCGTGAATCGTCTGAATGCAAAGGGTGCAGTACGGAGTAGGGAACGTTAAGGTCTGGGGAATGTTTCCGTGGCATTCCCTGAGTAATCCTCTCATTCTGGAAGGCACACTGGATCAACACAGGTATGCATCTAAACTTGGGTGTCGTGTCCATCCCTACATACAGTTTTTTTTCAGCAGGACAATGCAATGAGTTCATCAGCCCATAATGAACCTGCGTAACTCGAAGAACACCAGAATTACACTACTGGCCATTTAAATTGCTACACCGAGAAGAAGTGCAGATGATAAACGGGTATTCATTGGACAAATATATTATACTAGAACTGAAATCAGATTACATTTTCACGCAATTTGGGTGCATAGATCCTGAGAAATCAGGACCCAGAACAACCAGCTCTAGCCGTAATAACGGCCTTCATGCGCCTGGGCATTGAGTCAAACAGAGCTTGGATGGAGAGTAGAGGTACAGCTGCCCATGCAGCTTCAACACGATACCACAGTTCATCAAGAGTATTGACTGGCGTATTGTGACGAGCCAGTTGCTCGGCCACCATTGGCCAGACGTTTTCAATTGGTGAGAAATCTGAAGAATGTGCTGGCCAGTGCAGCAGTAGAACATTTTCTGTATCCAGAAAGGCCCGTACAGGACCTGCAACACGCGGTCGTGCATTATCCTGCTGAAATGTAGAGTTTCACAGGGATCGAATGAAGGGTAGAGCCACGGGTCGTAACACATCTGAAATGTAACGTACACTGTTCAAAGTGCCGTCAGTGCGAACAAAGGATGACCGAGACGCGTAACCAATAGCACCCCATACCATCACGCCGGGTGATACGCCAGCACGGCGATGACGAATACACGCTTCCAATGTGCGTTCACCGCGATGTCGTCAAACACGGATGCGACAATCATGATGCTGTATACAGAACCTGAATTAATCCGAAAATTGACGTTTTGGCATTCGTGCACCCAGGTTCGTCGTTGAGTACACCATCGCAGGCGCTCCTGTCTGTGATGCAGCGTCAATGGTAACCGCAGCCATGGTCTCCGATCTGATAGTCCATGCTGCTGCAAACGTCGTCGTACTGTTCGTGCAGATGGTTGTTGTCTTGCAAACGTCCCCATGTGTTGACTGAGGGATCGAGACGTGGCTGCACGATCCGTTACAGCCATGCGGATAAGATGCGTGTCATCTCGACTGCTAGTGATACGAGGCCGTTGGGAATCAGCACGGCGTTTCGTATTATCCTCCTGAATCCATCAGTTCCATATTCTGCTAGCAGTCATTTATCTCGATGGCGAAAGGCTACAATCCGGCCTTTATCAAAGTCGGAAACGTCATGGTATGCATTTCTCCTCCTTACACGAGGCATCACAACAACGTTTCACCAGGCAACGCCGGTCAACTGTTGTTTGTGTATGAGAAATCGGTTGGAAACGTTCTTTATGTCAGCACGTTGTAGGTGTTGCCACCGGCGCCAACCTTGTGTGAATGGTCTTAAAAGCGTCTTCTTCCTGTCGGTTAAATTTCGCGTCTGTAGCACGTAATCTTCGTGGTGTAGCAATTTTAATGGCTAGTAGTGTAATTTACCGTTGCCCCGTCGCCACTAATCTTCCCCGATTTAAGCTCACTCTAGAATCTGTGGGTCCACGTGCATCGGGCTGTTCACGCCACCGAGAAACCTAGTGCAGCTGACAGCGGCAGCTTGCAGAATACCATTGACTTTCTTCCTGCATGTCCACGCTGCAGAAAGTGGTTATCCAGGCTTTTGACTAGTGGTCACATTAATATGGCTGGACGGTGTATAAGTTAAATAGATCAAACTTCCTTATGAATCAGTCTATCTAGTAGTTAAATCCGAATCAAAGTTCTCAAACTGGTTCCTGAGATTAACCTGTATGTAAAAACTGAAGCGAGCAGCAAACTTCGTTTCACATATAGAGTGTTCCACACAGCAGTTACGGAAGTTCAGGAGAAACAGAGCACACTTAGCCCATGTAAATTCATATAGCAATGCACGGTCGGAAGCGCCTGCTGACGCAGTAGTGACGTCACAAAACACAAGAAAGGAAGGACACGAACAGGGCGAGGAAACAGGTGTATTACGCTTAGTACAGCAGAAACTAAGAAGTAAGTACAAAAACAGAAAACGATCGTCATAAAAAAAGCCTTGATGTGGATGGCAGCTGCTGGAGATGTTCGGGACACGTCCTGTATTTACCAGCCATCATATCTTCCTTGCGCCGAAAATTTGTGTCCGGCATAACGGTCCGGGGTGGTAATTTTGAAAACCTTCTTTAATGACAATCGTCGTCTTATCTCATGTTTTCGCTCCCTGTTCGTGTCCTTTATTTCTTGTATTTTGCGTGGTGACTACCGCGCCATGAGGGCGTTTCGTTTGTGATTTTCCATCATCTAGGTGTATTGTATGGAATGGGGGGCCTAGAAACGACGGAGAGTCTTCGTCCCCGCCGTAACCTTCAACGATTCGCAACCCCACCAAAGGCTACAGCACTCCACGTACCCCAACGCCGCCCCATGCCGATCCCAGCGTTATTGTGCGGTTCGGCCCCCAGTAGACTAGAAACCCCCCCCCCCCCTCCCGTGATCATCACACACCAGACGAGTGTAACCTCAATGTTTGCGTGGCGTTGTAGGGTAATTATGGGGTATGCGTACGTGGAGAAAGTGTTTGCGCAGCAATCGCCGACATAGTGTAACTGAGGCGGAATAAGGGGAACCAGTCCGCATTCGCCGAGGCAGATGAAAAACCGCCTTAAAACCCATCCACAGGCTGGTCGGCACACCTGACCTCGACACTAATCGCCGGGCGGATTCGTGCCCGGGATCGGCACGTCTTCCTGCCCGGAAAGCAGTGCGTTAGACCGAACGGCTAACCGGGAAGGCCACCATCTAGGTGTACTCTGTCCCTCCTGCGAGACTGTAACCGCTGTGTTGAAACACCTGATACATAGAAAAGTGATAACACTTCCGAGACTGTCACTGGAGAGACGCGGAGATATTGTCCCGTAGCGTACAAATGGTTCAAATTGCTCTGAGCACTATGGGACTTAACTTCTGAGGTCATCAGTCCCCTAGAACTTAGAACTACTTAAACCGAACTAACCTAAGGACATCACACACAACCATGCCCAAGGCAGGATTCGAACATGCGACCGTAGCGGTCGTGCGGCTCCAGATGTAGCGCCTAGAACCGCTCGGCCACTCCGGCCGGCGTAGCGTACACGATTCCTCGTCTAGCAGTCCACAGGGGCAAATTACTCAGACCTGCACAAACGGCGTTTAGGTCACCTTACCCTGAACAGCTTTTGACCGCAACTGTCTCTCTCAATCGTATCCCCTTTGATCACTATAACTGATCCTTACATTACCGTTTGGAACTTTTTAGTGGTCACACAAAATTTTACCGAAATGGAATATTTTCCTGAACGACGCCATGTGTAATATATCACTCCTTCTAACAAAATAAAACTGAAGGAATTTTTTAAGCACATGGCACGATCACCAGTATGTCCTGAGAGATCCCTTCAGCTGTGGATTGCTGCTAAAATATTTAATAACAGTGTGGAAGAGCCACATGTCACATACAACTCTCCTTTATTACAGTATGTTCACCTCGGCAGAGGCGAGTATTTTCAGAAATTTAGTACCCAGCAGGCACCCGTAAATGTTTATGACTATGTACATCGCCGACAACAGACATAATTTTATGCACACAATGAAAAGCACGTACGTGTGGGCTTTGGCTACTACATTACTGAAAACTCTCGTGCCTGACGAGCGAAACACACGGGGTTATTACAAATGATTGAAGCGATTTCACAGCTCTACAATAACTTTATTATTTGAGATATTTTCACAATGCTTTGCACACACATACAAAAACTCAAAAAGTTTTTTAGGCATTCACAAATGTTCGATATGTGCCCCTTTAGTGATTCGGCAGACATCAAGCTGATAATCAAGTTCCTCCCACACTCGGCGCAGCATGTCCCCACCAATGAGTTCGAAAGCATCGTTGATGCGAGCTCGCAGTTCTGGCACGTTTCTTGGTAGAGGAGGTTTAAACACTGAATCTTTCACATAACCCCACAGAAAGAAATCGCATGGGGTTAAGTCGGGAGAGCGTGGAGGCCATGACATGAATTGCTGATCATGATCTCCACCACGACCGATCCATCTGTTTTCCAATCTCCTGTTTAAGAAATGCCGAACATCATGATGGAAGTGCGGTGGGGCACCATCCTGTTGAACGATGAAGTCGGCGCTGTCGGTCTCCAGTTGTGGCAAGAGCCAATTTTCCAGCATGTCCAGATACACGTGTCCTGTAACGTTTTTTTCACAGAAGAAAAAGGGGCCGTAAACTTTAAAGCGTGAGATTGCACAAAACACGTTAACTTTTGGTGGACTGCGAATTTGCTGCACGAATGCGTGAGGATTCTCTACCGCCCAGATTCGCACATTGCGTGTGTTCACTTCACCATTAAGAAAAAATGTTGCTTCATCACTAAAAACAAGTTTCGCACTGAACGTATCCTCTTCCATGAGCTGTTGCAACCGCGCCGAAAATTCGTTGCACTGTTATGACTGACTGATGTGAGTGCATTTCAAGCACAACATACGCTTTCTCGGCTCCTGTCGCCATTTTGTCTCACTGCGCTCTCGAGCGCTCTGGCGGCAGAAACCTGAAGTGCGGCTTCAGCCTAACAAAACTTTATGAGTTTTTCTACGTATCTGTAGTGTGTCGTGACCATATGTCAATGAATGGAGCTACAGTGAATTTATGAAATCGCTTCAATCATTTGTAATAGCCCTGTATAATAAAGGAAAGTTGTATGTGACCCGTGGGTGCTCCGCAGTTTAATTTTCTAATCCCCATGCAGGCAATGCTTGCGCTGACTAAAATATTTAAGTTACTATGCTCATAAACCACACTATTTCAATTTCTTGAGTCTACAATTTGCAACATACTAAAACATACTAAAATTATCAGATCAAAAGGTAATTAATCTACACAGATTTTATGAAACTCAGTGTCTAACGAGCTTTTTAATCAGTTTACTAATTTAAAATTGTACAATGAAGATTAAACCTGATGAAAGTGTTTGTACATCAGATTACATGTTCTTATCAACTATAAACTTCCTATCTCAGTTTCCTACCGGCGAGAAAACATTGAAAACCATATAACAGCGTTTAAAACCCTTACTTCAGCTGCTTCAAACTTAATCAAACTTTATTCTCTGAATGTAACACAACTTAATGATAGAAAAGTTATAGCAAAGTAGCTGTTCCTAATGTGAAATGATTGCACAAGAATGTCAATGTCATCAGTTGCGCCAGGCGTGGGTAGCTTGAGGGAACACATACTAAGATTGTAGGGTGGCAACTTCCAGAGACGGTACTATGAATCAAAACTAGATAAAAAGTCTGGTAAACAAGGGCTCTGAAACGCATAACTTAAAAACTATGAGCACTTGTCCATCTTCGCTGTTGTGAGACATCTCTTCTACTGAACAACTGCCCGTAGCTCTTACGGCAAACATTTCAGCGCCCGTGTTTAATGGACTTTTATTTTTGTCATTTTGGCCTTCTGAAAGTTACCTTCTTACAATCTTAGCAACAACAGTAGCGGTACATGTATTCAACGATCAGAGGTATCAGTTTCCGGACCAGGATCCCTTACCTCAAATTGATGCATTTACTCTTCTCCACCCCATGAATGGTCCAGATCTGCCAACATCTGATTTCCCATAATAGAAGAAGATCAGTGGGAATATCACTGTGCTTCTGATGAAGAAGTTCAGATAAATGTGAGAGGGTGGTTGCGGAAACAATGTCGACTTCTTCCGTGAGACTTTAGAAAACTTATTCATCGTTGGCCGAAGTGTATTCAATTACTTTTCATTCAGTACAAAACCAGAAACATGTAGCACTTATCATTGTCCGGTTAATTAAGTCAGATCTACTGGTTGGCTGCAATTAAACTGACGGTGTTCTAAGTGCTGCAGTGCGGGCAGCACACATTGCACAACACTGAAATTGGAAATTTGTGGTAAGGCCTTATGGGACCAAACTGCTGAGGTCATCGGTCCCTAAGCTTACTCATTATTTAATCTAACTTACGCTAAGGACAACACACACACACACCCATGCCCGAGGGAGGACTCCAACCTCCGACGGCTGGAGCCGCCCGGACCGTGACAAGACGCCCTAAACCACGCGGCTATCCCGTGCGGCGAAAACACTGAACCATCGTAGGTATGTTCATTAATCGATGAACTCGCCGAGTATGTTCAAAGAAAAGTAACACTTCTACGTTCTGCCATCAAGAGAAATATTGCGCTGAAACCAGTCAGGATGTGAAATGTTTCCTGTTTTGAGGTCAGTATGTTGTTTGTCGCTTGGCGACGTCTGTTGATTCGTCTTTTTTTTGTGAAGTTATTGTTGGTGTAAAGGGTTAAGAAAGTTGAAGTTTCCCGTGCGAAACGCATTGGCTATTGAAAAGAAAGCCCGTGCGCTCCTTGTGAAACAAGTCATTCCAGCTTTGCAATAACGTCATTCTGTCCACACCACTACGTTCGTGCACGATGTGGCAACACCACATGTCGCTTGCTAGGTGAAATATTTGCTTCGAGACACCTTCCGTAACGACCGCATCATCTCTAGGCAAGTTCAAGATGTGTTGCCTTCCTGATCCACCAACCTAAATGTACGAGGGCAGTTCAATAAGTAATGCAACACATTTTTTTTCTGAAACAGGGGTTGTTTTATTCAGCATTGAAATACACCAGATTATTCCCCAATCTTTTAGCTACACAACACTATTTTTCAACGTAATCTCCATTCAATGCTACGGCCTTACGCCACCTTGAAATGAGGGCCTGTATGCCTGCACGGTACCATTCCACTGGTCGATGTCGGAGCCAACGTCGTACTGCATCAATAACTTCTTCATCATCCGCGTAGTGCCTCCCACGGATTGCGTCCTTCATTGGACCAAACATATGGAAACCCGACGGTGCGAGATCGGGGCTGTAGGGTGCACGAGGAAGAACAGTCCACTGAAGTTTTGTGAGCTCCTCTCGGGTGCGAAGACTTGTGTGAGGTCTTGCGTTGTCATGAAGAAGGAGAAGTTCGTTCAGATTTTTGTGCCTACGAACACGCTGAAGTCGTTTCTTCAATTTCTGAAGAGTAGCACAATACACTTCAGAGTTGATCGTTTGACCATGGGGAAGGACATCGAACAGAATAACCCCTTCAGCGTCCCAGAAGACTGTAACCATGACTTTACAGGCTGAGGGTGTGGCTTTAAACTTTTTCTTGGTGGGGGAGTGGGTGTGGCGCCACTCCATTGATTGCCGTTTTGTTTCAGGTTCGAAGTGATGAACCCATGTTTCATCGCCTGTAACAATCTTTGACAAGAAATTGTCACCCTCAGCCACATGACGAGCAAGCAATTCCGCACAGATGGTTCTCCTTTGCTCTTTATGGTGTTCGGTTAGACAACGAGGGACCCAGCGGGAACAAACCTTTGAATATCCCAACTGGTGAACAATTGTGACAGCACTACCAACAGAGATGTCAAGTTGAGCACTGAGTTGTTTGATGGTGATCCGTCGATCATCTCGAACGAGTGTGTTCGCACGCTCCGCCATTGCAGGAGTCACAGTTGTGCACGGCCGGCCCGCACGCGGGAGATCAGACAGTCTTGCTTGACCTTGCGGCGATGATGACACACGCTTTGCCCAACGACTCACCGTGCTTTTGTCCACTGCCAGATCACCGTATACATTCTGCAAGCGCCTATGATTATCTGAGATGCCCTGGTTTTCCGCCAAAAGAAACTCGATCACTGCCCGTTGTTTGCAACGCACATCCGTTACAGACGCCATTTTAACAGCTCCGTACAGCGCTGCCACCTGTCGAAAGTCAATGAAACTATACGAGACGAAGCGGGAACGTTTGAAAATATTCCACAAGAAATTTCCGGTTTTTTCAACCAAAATTGGCCGAGAAAAAAAATGTGTTGCATTACTTATTGAACTGCCCTCGTATGTAACTTCTGGTTGTGGGGATGTATGAAAGATCATATCAATCAGGGATGTATCTGGGCTCTTCCTGATCTGAAGGATAGCATAGGTGGCACATCGCTCTGATTACACATGATATGTTCTTAGCAACTGTCGGCCATGCTGTGCAATGGCTGCAGCCTGTTGCTGAGGCGGGTGACACATTGAACACATACTGTAACTTGTGATGATATTCTAATCAGAGCCCAGAACCACCCTTACCATGTGTTTACCATTCCTCCTCTCTTCCCGAACATACACCAGTTCTGACTGCTTACAGAGTCACATTTTCACCATGTGACAGAAAATGGAAGTACTATTTTTTTAGCATACTCTGTGAGCGCACCTACGAAATTTCAGCGTCCTGTGGTTTATATAGCCCAGACTATAGCACTCAGAACTCTCTCTGTTAAGTTATAATCACCATATACAATAAACGGCTTGTTCCGATACATACACTGAAGTAAATTCTTTCTGCCATATACGTAATTTAAAACGTATATTTCTTATATTTTTCGCACTGCATTCACTCTTTTTTGAACATCGCCTGTGTATCTGTTATTACAGTTAAAGTTTTTATAATTGTAGCAGCTGATGACATTTAAAACGCGAGGAAGAGTGGCTCGAACTTTTATGACAAATTACTGCGCTATTTACACATGCATTACAGAGAAATTACACTTTTGGAATAAATATACTCGTGTTATACAAACGCATCCTATGAAAATATTGAAGAAGAGAGGATTGTAATGGTATGATAAACATCACAAAGTAGGAATGTAATAAATGAAAAGTACACCTGTTGCTATGAAACTAACTGGATAATGAAAAACAACTGACCTGTTGCTGTTGGCAGAATAATGAGACCAGCAATATACAAATTGCAGACGTTTGTGGCTGCAAAATTAAATGTAAATATCAGCTAGCATACCATAAAAAAATAGTAATTGCTTAGTTATCATAGCCGGCAGGCAGCTACACTGCACAGAGGTCACTTGATTAGAATAGCGTTGTGGCTTACGAGACGTGGCATAACGGTGACCGTAGTCTACAACAGTTCCTTTTTCCCTTTTCTTTTTATTAACTTAGTGACAAATATTAACCAGTCTATCAGTATGTAACAACTCTACACTGTCTCCAACGCGTTTAACGGAGTGCATCCAAATTCATCCAAAAGACGCAAAACATGGGGTTCGAACGCAATTCATTTGTGAACTACATTCAAAAGCAGAAACCTTGAAGATACTATACACTTACGCGTAATACGATTTAGCATTTTTGACATTATATAGTCTTCGACTTTAGTATGGCTGCTTATTGAGTGTCGATAGTCATGCATAGACAGTTGATTAGGCTGTATCCAACAGTAAAATTAATCTTTGGCTGGTGACAAGTTTAATTACCGTTGTTGCCCTTGTCGCGTGCATATTTGCCGTAATATCTAACAGTCCCAGCTGATTGGCAGTGCTCTTGAGCTGTAGACGTGTTCGGATGTGTGTATTTTGATATATCGATATAACCGCGATGAAACCACGGCCATCTCGAGATTATGTTCGATTTAGTCATCCGCGCCGCTTCTACAGTATACCTGAAATTTCAATATGAAGAAATTCAGTATATGTTGTGGCATGAGGGATTTTTCTGGCTGAAGGTGTGCTAAAATTGGTTTCAAGAGTAGGAACAATTCGAATAATAAACAGTACGCTTTGTAGTCCGTTATTATGGTTGTTAACTGCATCCTTCACTGTCCGAATCGTTATATGCTACTGAAGGGACATGTATCATTTGCCAATTAGAGAAACAGATGGGGAGATAAGTAATGTAGGACTGACGTTTATATGTTCATGGCAGTATTTACAGGACATAGGCAGAAACGGCACATTTAAAAGTAGGAGATATGCCCGAAATTAGATTCAGACATGCATTTTCCGCCTGGCGAATAAGAGAGATAGTGGGAAAAGCAGATACCAGACTGCAATCCGATTCATGCATTCTCGCATTTGTGTTCGCTGCTGCTATAACTGTAGCTCGTGTCCCGCTGAAAGTGCACTTGCTTGGGATCTGGGAATCTTGGCCATTTCCAAATCACGTCATGTTTCAAGAGATCTCAAAGAAACTAAAAGTAAAAGCTATTGCCAATTATGTCCCTCTCTGTTTCCGTGCCGTCTGTGAATGTTACCCCTTGGGAATCCAAAAAACAATAGCCATCACCTTTCCACCCTACAAACTGGTCTTCGCCTTCCTTTGTATGTTTTCGAAAGTTAGTTATAGTCAATTCTGATTGCATCTGCTCTCAAGAGACCACACAAAAAACGCAACAAATCGCGTCTAAATATTGTGGCATTGTAATGTGAGCACAGCCGTACGGTTTCGAGTGACGAAGGCTTTCTTTCTTAAAGATGAGTTACACCAGAACATAATTCCATATGACATTATTGAATATGCAGCTTACTGGTTTCTCTCTCCCCAAGATTTGCAATGGTTCTAAGTGGAAACGTGGCTGAAATATGTTGATTTAGGAATTCCAAAATGTGCTTTTTCGAATTTAAATTCTCATAAATATAGACAGCTAAGAATTTTGAAGTATCCGCCCTATTTATTATTTTCTCACCATGTGCTGCACTTATCACTGTCGTTGTACCCCTAGGTGTGCAGAACTGAATGTGTTGTGTCTTTTTAAAATGGAGGGTGAGACCATTCGCAGAAAAACCAGTCAGTTATACTTTCAAGAATATTATTTACCATTTCTTCTCTTTCTGTATATGTGCTTGGATTGATAGTAAGAATTTTTAACATGTTGCAGCCCTGTCAGTAACTGTGATAAACTAATACGTCAAAGATCCGTCTCAGTTGCGAAACGTTACTGATCTTTTCCCAGGTTTCAGCTAGAGTAATCTAGCCTTCTTCTGAAGCATAAAATAAACTAATACACGCCAGAATAAGGCACGGTCAAAGATAAAAAGCTAGAGTACTGTAGTACCATGTCAAGCTACGTTACCTAGCTGAGGAACAGCGCCGGCCCCACTTCATGGAACGTAGCTTGAGATGGTACCACGGTACTTTAGCTTTTTATGTTTGACCGTGCCTTATTCTGGCATGTATTAGTTTATTTTATGCTTCTGAAGAAGGCTAGATTACTCTAGCTGAAACCTGGGTAAAGACCAGTAACTTTTCGCAACTGAGACAGATTTTGTCATATTGATTGCAATAGTATTGTCGTCTACAAAAAGAACTAATTCTGGTTGTTGTATGTTACATGGAAGATCGCTTACAAAGATGAGAAACATTAGTGGTCCTAAGATTGAGCCTAGGGGAACCCCATACGTAATTTCTCACCAGTTATAATTACGTTCCCGGCTATATTGGTTGAATCACTAAATAGAACTTTCTGCATTCTTTTGGACAGATATGACATTATCCATTGGTTGGCTAGACATCTATCCCAAAAAATGTCAGTTTATCTAGGAGAATACTGTGATTCACACAGTCAAATGCCTTAGGTACGTCAGAGAAAATACCAACCGGCGCTGTTTTGTTATTTAATACTTGTAAAATGTGATGAGTGAAACTTTAAACAGCATTCTCAGTAGAACGACTCTGCTGAATCGCGAACTGTGGTTTGCTGAGATGAGATACTATTCCAGAATACATCACGCTCTTAAAAAAATGGTAAATGATGTAATCAGTGAAGCAGGTCGTTAGTTATTCACATTTCTTAAAGAGAGGTTCTACGACGTCATATTTCGGTCTCTCTGGAAAACTGTCTTGAGTTAGTGATATGTTACATATTTCAGATAATACTGAGCTTATTACATAGGAACAAATGTTCAGTACTCTATTAGAAACACCACCAAAACATCGCTGCCTGCTGCACATATGTGGCACTCCCGGATGTGGGAATGGCTGAAATCTCTCGCCATCTGAGTCTTTGACTACAACACTTACGAGACCGAATGTCCTCTATGTCCTGGTCTTCGTCTGTCTCCGTTATTTTTCTCTTTTATTGCTTCCGCCAGCGCCAAGTTAATTTGTTGCTGAAAGACATAGGCAAACTTCCCTCTACTGTTATCTTCCCCACGAATCCCAGAAAGGGTGAAATATGACGATGTTGAAATTGTAGTGTCCCCTTCATCTTTTTGATGAACTACGGTGGCGTCGAAATTACAGCTTTGACTTCATCTTTCTGGAAGTTGGTAGTGACCGTAAGAGTAGAAACCCATGTGGCAAACCATTTAATACTTAAAGACAGCCATTTCTGCCTGGACAAAATCTTTAATAAACTCGTAAAGACGTCTATACAGTGCAGCTGAAAATGATACATTGATATTCCAGCATTGATCGACAAGCTAATCACAGATTATGTTTACGTAGTTTTTTGCCGCCGAACGACATCTCTGGCGTTTGTGTATCTGTGGCCACATGCCTAGAGTCGGTGTCCGCGGCTTTAAAAGCACGCGCAAACTCGACTCGAGTAATCCTACAGTTTCCCTCTACTTTCCAATCCTCGTGTGCTGCCGCACCTTTACCAACATATTCCACTGACCCTATACCTTCATACCATCCATATACTCTCCCAAAGAAACTTCAACCATCTCCTCATCTTAGATCTTGAATTTCGCTCTGACATTTATCCATCCTACCCACTTCTAAGACCACACAACCCATTCCACACCACCGGGGCTCTCTCTCCCTTTCTTCCCCTTAATTCCTTACCCCCTCCTTTCCCCGTCTGCCTATCTTTCTCCATCATCCCTTTTCCCAACAACTATTAGCCTCACCAATACCCCATCTACTCCAACAACTTTTCTGACCTAACAGCCACTCTTACCTAATCGATACTATGCATCAGTCCTCCATACTTAAGCAACCATATTCCCTCCCTCCTCACCGATCAGCCCTTTCCCCTTCAGCAGCAGACTCCCTATCCCAGGGCAGGTACTCAGAGCTTTAGTGCCAGGAATGTGCTTCTTTCAAATATCGGTGTTTCGGCATCTTGTCCTGCACATATTTCAATGTGATCTTAAAAATGGTTCAAATGGCTCTGAGCACTATGGGACTCAACTTCTGAGGTCATCAGTCCCCTAGAACTTAGAACTAGTTAAACCTAACTAACCTAAGGACATCACACACATCCATGCCCGAGGTAGGATTCGAACCTGCGACCGTAGCGGTCTCGCGGTTCCAGACTGCAGCGCCAGAACCACACGGCCACTTTGGCCGGCAATGTGATCTTATTCCGTTTCGTTTTACCTTTCATTATTACTAAATTTAAATACAATAGCAAGAAATCCTATTTCTCGTGTATATAGAAAGTTCCATTTTTCACCTCTTAAAAGGTTTTAAATACTTTATAATATCTCACCTTCCTGTTTCTTGTATTTTTCTCTCCGTTTGGTTTTTATTGACAACTGGCTGAAGAGCTGGTGTCTGTGCCGCGTATGGCTTCCCTCCCCCGCTCCCCACCTCGGCTCATCCCCACCCATATGTGACGCAGGGATTAACAAAATAATTGAAAATTTGTGGTAAGTTCTATGGGACCAAACTGCTGAGGTCATCGGTTTCTAAGCTTACACACTATTTAATCTAAATTAAACTAACTCACGCTAAGGACAACACACACATCCATGCCAAAGGGAGGACTCGAACCTCCAACGGGGAGAGCCGCGCGAACCGTGACAAGACGCCTAAGACCGCGCGGTTACCCTGTGCGGCAGGGATTAACAATAAACAAGAAAAATGCAGTAGCTTCTGGTTGTCGGCTCACTGATAAGATGGACGAAAGGTTTGCAGCCGAAAAATCACGTGAACAAACACACTTTCTGTGGTCATACGCCCGGAATCCTGCGGATCAACATGGTATTTGTTTCTGGTCTCCGTTCGACTAAGGAACTCGATTTACTCTCCTGCATCCCTTAGGAAACAACATGCCTTAAGATTTCTCCACTTGGCTCTAATGAACAAGGGACCAGTAGGCGTAGAGTTCCGCGTGCTAATTCGTGCCGATGAGAAGAATTTAAAGAGCCTCGGGAAGCGTGGGTTTTACATTTCAGCAGCGGTAGCAGTAGCGCTCCCTAATTCGCTTAATTACTATTCAGAGAACGAAGCAGCTCCCACTCCATCGGGTGCTGCGTATATTTTTATAATTAAGTGTATTCGGTAGATATCGAACAGAGATTACACCAGACGAGACTCCACGCTTCGGGAACATTAGGCGGAGAGAAAGTTTCTTGCAGATTCTCTCCCGTAGGAATACGAAACCAGATTCCTGGAGTTTGCTGCCGAGTCGTGATTCGAGGAAAATGGCTCTTAATACAGGAATTACGAAGTATCAAAGTTCTTGTTCGGAATTTAATGCAGAGGACTTTTCAGATGAAGCAGAATTTACAACAGAATTTCGAGTTTTTTTTTCTTTCGATAATATGAAATACTGTCTTAACGACTTATTTAAGAATATACAATGAGGGGATGTTTATAGTGTTTAGAGTAAGCTTTTGAAAATGCACAGTCTTTGAAATTCTGAACTTATCAAGAATAAAATACAGAAATTGAAAGCTTACACATATCTCGCACAGAAACCCAGACTGCAATTGTAAGAGCAGAAAACATGAAAAGGTAACAGCAGTTAAAAAGGGGGTGCGGTGGATTGTAACCCATCCCCGATCTCATTCTGTAAGTATATTGACCTTTGATTTTGTTAAATTCGTTGCTAAAAGGTAGACTCAACCACCTGCCACAAATGACCATTTCTAAGGCGCATGTCTTCACAATTGGAATTACTTTACAGGACTCTTATAATCACCATCATAATTTCATTGAGAATTTAAAAATTCGTGGGCACTTCCAGTATCATTCTACATTCTACATTTATACTCCGCAAGCCACCCAACGGTGTGTGGCGGAGGGCACTTTACGTGCCACTGTCATTACCTCCCTTTCCTGTTCCAGTCGCGTATGGTTCGCGGGAAGAACGACTGTCTGAAAGCCTCCGTGCGCGCTCAAATCTCTCTAATTTTACATTCGTGATCTCCACGGGAGGTATAAGTAGGGGGAAGCAATATATTCGATACCTCATCCAGAAACCTGGCGAGCAAGCTACACCGCGATGCAGAGCGCCTCTGTTGCAGAGTCTGCCACTTGAGTTTGCGAAACATCTCAGTATCAACGTGTGTTCCTAAAATGTGCTTCAACATTATTCGTCCAGAAGGTAAAATAAAATTAAAACGGCAGCCTATGCAATTATTGAACGTGTCGTAGTTCGTATTACTCCCGAAAAGGCACCCGGCACAAACACACGTAGACTGAGCCCTTCGGGAGTATAATCAAAATGATGAAAGATAATGCGCACCTCTATGGAGATGCCTGAAAGTTCCAATCTCGCCTCGTACTGAATGCCAATAGTATGAATGTAACAAATTTATCTAAAAACTCTCTTATATTATAGTAGGTCCACGAAATATTAAAACAGCTATTTTCGTCTACTGAAATCTGTTCATTTAATGTATTTTCATTTTTCTTGCTATGTGTCGTAATCTCTAACTGTTCCGGTAGATGGAACCTTCTACCATTCTCCTGTATATGCAATGTACCTATCGATGAGGTCTTTGACGGGACTAGGGCCAAGTTACTCAAACTCAAGAGATTATCTCAACAACAAGTTATCAAATTTATTGAATTTATACAGTATGTTCTTAAATATAATTGTTTCTCAACAGTCAGTTTTCCGTACAAAAAGACGGACTGGCCGTGGCCTCCAGTATATCCGGAACTATAATGGATACTTGTTAACCATCTGGAAAAGATGATCTTCAGTAATCGCAGCATCAAGTGCTACAAACGCTGTAGGCGCTAAGTTAACGATATACTGTTTCTATTAGATGGAGAGGGAAGGCAGGCCGCGGAAATTGAAAATAAATTTCATGGACAAAATTGAATTCACCGTGAGGCGTAGCGCCGTATAACGATCCTGCCTTGGAAGCAGTTAAGTGGGAGATGTGTCTCAGAGCTGGATAGTGACAGATGGTGACGTGAGACTGGACGCGCACGTAGTTTATGTATCAGCCGATAGAGGACAGTATTGGATAGGGGGACTGTGATTTTAGTTTCAATTGTGCCCACTAGAGTGCACTAAAGTAATTGAATGTTTTTCATAAACTGTTCTAGTATTTTCATAAAGTGTTATATGCGCTATTTTGTCGAAAGTCTACATGTTGTGAAACGTGGCTGTTGTACTTAAGGTTTATAATTTATATAAAAAACAGCTACCAGCCACATGTATGGTTTAGAAAGGTTTATTATCTTCAGACCATGACCGGTTTCGGATTTATCTTTACAAATCCATCTTCAGATGGCAGATTACAAGCGTTCTTAGTTGGACCCAGTTTTGTTTATGTTATTCATTTGCTGCACTGGGAAATAAAAGAAATATTTTTGTTGTCATATCGGTAATGGTATTTTTACGAAAGATTTACTTCTTTTACAAGATCTAATTGCTCAGAGATGGTTTTTATAAACATTAGTAAACTTGCAGGCTAATGTACTTACGAGCTGTGTAGTTCTGCCTGACGAAATAAGTACACTCGTAAGTACACTAGCCTGCAAGTTTACTAATGTTTATAAAAACCATCTCTGAGCAATTAGATCTTGTAAAAGAAGTAAATCTTTCGTAAAAATACCATTACCGATATGACAACAAAAATATTTCTTTTCTTTCCCAGTGCAGCAAATGAATAACATAAACAAAACTGGGTCCAACTAAGAACGCTTGTAATTTGCCATCTGAAGATGGATTTGTAAAGATAAATCCGAAACCGGTCATGGTCTGAAGATAATAAACCTTTCTAAACCATACATGTGGCTGGTAGCTGTTTTTTATGTAAATTATAAACCTTAAGTGTTATATGTCTTTTTATGTATGTAAAATGTTGTAAATCTGTTTTAGCAGCATGAATGATAGGTGAGTGTGGTTTAAGGTTAATTTGGAGATAATTGTTTAACGAGTTATGTAGTAGGATATAGTGTGCGAACATTTCGAAGAAGTTTGGATATGGACAAATGGGATTTTTGTAGAATAGATTTGTAAAGTAAGTCTATGGTAAAGGGAAAGTTAATTCAGGTATAAATAACAACAGTAAATAACTTTATGCATAAGCAAAACTTCAGCATATTAGATAATTACGTCGGTAAAAAGTGCAGTCGTTAGGTTGACTATTTTGCGATTGGTTATTGATGGAAAGCGCGGATTGACGCGGGAGAATGTTGTTTTGCTTTTAGCTGTTGAGTGAACTGACCAATGGTAAAGCAATATTCTTCGCGCGCTTTTCTCTGCTGGTAGAGAAGACAGAGTATTCTAAAGAGGAGTCGAAGCCTAGCCATGAAACAGATCGGACATATGTAGTAGTAGTTCCGATGGAAAGGATAAGTTGCCGGATCCAGCAGTGTTTCATACATTAAAAGTGTTGGAAAGTCACGGCATAATTATTCCGATCTGTGTGTAGAAGTCCGCACTCGTGGTCGTGTGGTAGCGTTCTCGCTTCCCACGCCCGGGTTCCCGGGTTCGATTCCCGGCGGGGTCAAGGATTTTCTCTGCCTCGTGATGACTGGGTGTTGTGTGCTGTCCTTAGGTTGGTTAGGTTTAAGTAGTTCTAAATTCTAGGGGACTGATGACCATAGAAGTTAAGTCCCATAGTGCTCAGAGCCATTTGAACCATTTTTCGTGTGTAGAAATTTCGGAATTTTAAAGTGAATTTTGTGACGAGACAAGACATCTATTCCGCGTAGCGTATTGAGCAGGTCGGTGGCTAAAATCTGTGACTGCATTTGGTACCGACAGACTTAATATTTGACGAGCATTCTCATTCAAAAACAATCAGTATTTTTGTAGCTATTACGTTTTCGGAAAGTGCAACACCATAAACTTGCTAACGTGAGTGAAACGGATTATGAGTGACTATGTTAAGACTAGCATGGGCTTGGCAGTGATACTTGTTCACGTAAGTTTCAGAATATATTAACTGAGGACAAAATTTCCAATCTTTCATTTCGTGTTTCACCCGAAACGTAGATTAGTGACTTAAATTGCAGCCTGGTTCACGTCGAAGTACAGTAGGTTTCACTCGACTTTCCTACAGATGATCTGCTGAGACAATGTTCACAGGTAGGCGCAGGTCCGTCGTAAAGGGACGGAAAGAAGCGCGCCGCCGCAAGCGCCGAATAAGGAAATAATGGTAAACTGCAGTTACGTGATGTAAATATCATGAAACGTGATGGTAAGAACGTACAATAAATCTCAACAACAGAGATTTTGAAACTTAATAGCTCTTGTCATTCGAACGGCGAAAAACTTATCTCCTTTCGCTGTTTTAATGCCCTGGTGAGTAAATTGGATACAACGCAGGAGCCGAATCTTATAGGACACACAGTCACGCTCAGGGACGCCATGAAAAGGTAGTGAATAATACGCAAGAAACTAACTGAAAAGCCAAACAGAATATTAAGAGACTTAGGATTAAGTATTTCGGTAGCTTATATCTGAATTTAGCCAACTATTTCAGCATTTAAATTTAAAGCCGCATTTTAGCATCTCCGTAATACAGTACTTGCGTGCTATTCGAACCTACCGGTAACAGATCGAGCCCTCAGTTCCCGGGACGAAGCGACTGAAGCGCTGAAGCCGTAACATTCCAGACAAATGACACCAGCAAACAAATTGCCAGACAAGGCTTCTGCTAACATACCCGGTCTCGATCCTTTTAGTGATTTAGGACCTCCAGCTCCCCTCACATTTGTTCTCCTTTTTTTCCAATCAGCTGCGGTGCTAATGGATTCGGAACTCGTGGTGACCGTCCGGATCGCGCTCCGCGCTGAGCAGAAACGTAAACATGGCGTGGAGTGCTAAATTCACGGCCCGGAGCCGTGATCCACTTTGACCCGCGCGGCCGGAGAAGCCGTAACCCGCGTCACGACGCACCGCTGTTTTGCTTTTCGTTACGGGGCTTATCGGCTTTAGCCTGCGCGCAGCGTGTGTGGAGAGCGTTATGGGGTCGCAAAACCCGGCAGGCACGGGCAGCTGCGACCGAGGCTGTTCCGTCAAACGCACCGCTGCTAACGTGTATACCGACAACGTGACGCAACGGCAGAAAAAAATACGTTCCAGTGACAGACTAATTAATCCGCTAGCGTCACCATCTTATAGCCTGGCACTGAATGATTCCTATGAAGAGTTTTGAGAAAGTATTCTGTTGAAAACAAAGATGGGCGAACCTGTTCATCTTTGAGAACTCGTTTCCAGGTGGCCAGTCCGTTTTGGGAGTAATTTACCTTTACTCGTTGACCGTTTTTTTTTTATCTAACAAGGGAACCTCTCCATCGCACCCCCCTCAGATTCAGTTATAAGTTGGCACAGTGGATAGCCCTTGAAAAACTGAACACAGATCAATCGAGAAAACAGGAAGAAGTTGTGTGAAACTTTGACAAAAATGAGCAAAATATGCAAACTGAGTAGTCCATGGTAAGATATGTAGTATCAAGGATAGTGGTAGCTCAAGAGCGCCGTGGTCCTGTGGTTAGCGTGAACAACTGCGGAGCGAGAGGTCCGTGGTTCAATTCCTACCTCGAGTGAAAAGTTTAATGTTTTATTTTCAGACAATTATTATCTGTCAGTCCGTCCGTCCGATGCGAGGTAGCTGCGCCGTAATATGGGGACGCTACACCCAAACAAACATCGAAACACACGGCGTCAGTAGACAACAGCGCACGGAAGAGAGAGTATTCCTGCTAATGAGCATCCCTGGCTGGCAGTTGACTGTTCGCTACTTTGGACGAGAGTGCATTAAATACGGGAGATGTATTCCGTGGGCAATATGAATCCAGCAAATATAGCTCGCGACTTCTATAACAATCGCACGGTTTTGCGGTGCGGTCGCAAAACACTAAACTTATTACAATGAATAGAGACGTCAATGAACGAACGGACAGATCATAGTTTTGCGAAAATTAAGAATGTAAACTTTTCACTCGAGCGAAGACTTGAACCAAGGACCTCTCATTCCACAGCTGCTCACGCTAACCACGGGACCACGGCGCTCCTGAGGGCAAAATGTCCTTGATATTGCCTATCTTCCACATGGACTACTCAGTTTGTATTTTTGCTTATTTTTTTCATAGTTCCACACAACTTCTTCCTGTTTTCTCGATTGATCTGTGTTCAGTGTTTCAAGGCCTATCGACTGTGCCAACTTATAACTAAATCTGAGGGGGGGTGCGATGGGGAGGTTCCCTTGTAAGTATGTAACGACGTATGGGTTTAAAATAAACAAGATATAAAGCTGAACACAAAAACAAGAGCGTACCAAGATCAGAGGAAGAGGCGTGGGTGAACGACGATATTGTTTTGAGATTTCACGACATGTACACTGATGGGAAAAAAAAATTGCGGAAAAATGGAGATGATGTTGTGAAGCAGCTGAATGGGTTGAAAATAAATAAATCGCCAGGTCCTGATGGGATTCCAATTCGGTTTTACAGAGAGTACTCTACTGCATTGGCTCCTAACTTAGCTTACATTTATCACGTATCTCTTGCCCAACGTAAATTCCCGAGCGACAGGAAAAAAACGCAGGTGACGCCTATATATAAGAAGGGTAGAAGGACGGATCCTCAAAACTACAGACCAATATCCTTAACATAGGTTTGTTGCAGGATTCTCGAACATATTCTCAGTACGAATATAATGAATTTCCTTGAGACAGATAAGTTACTGTCCATGCATCAGCACGGCTTTAGAAAGCATAGCTCCTGCGAAACGCAACTCGCCCTTTTTTCACATGATATCTTGCGAACCATGGATGAAGGGTATCAGACGGATGCCATATTCCTTGTTTTCCGAAAAGCGTTTGACTCGGTGCCCCACTGCAGACTCGTAACTAAGGTGCGAGCATATGTTATTGGTTCCCAAGAATGTGAGTGGCTCGAAGACTTCTTAAGTAATAGAACTCAGTATGTTGTCCTCGATGCTGAGTGTTCATCGGAGGTGAGGGTATCATCTGCAGTGCCCCAGGGAAGTGTGGTAGGTCCGCTGTTGTTTTCTATCTACATAAATGATCTTTTGGATGGGGTGGATAGCAATGTGTGACTGTTTGCTCATGATGCTGTGGTGTACGGGAAGGTGTCGTTGTTGAGTGACTGTCGGAGGATACAAGATGACTTGGACAGGATTTGTGATTGGTGTAAAGAATGGCAGGTAACTCTAAATATAGACAAATGTAAATTAATGCAGATGAATAGGAAAACGAATCCTGTAATGTTTGAATACTCCATTAGTAGTGTAGCGCTTGACACAGTCACGTCGATTAAATATTTGGGCGTAACATTTCAGAGCGATATGAAGTGGGACAAGCATATAATGGGAGTTGTGGGGAAGGCGGATAGTCGTCTTCGGTTCATTGGTGGAATTTTGGCAAGATGTGGTTCATCTGTAAAGGAGACCGCTTATAAAACACTAATACGACCTATTCTTGAGTACTGCTCGAGCGTTTGGGATCCGTATCAGGTCGGATTGAGGGAGGACATAGAATCAATTCAGAAGCGGGCTGCTAGATTTGTTACTGGTAGGTTTGATCATCACGCGAGTGTTACGGAAATGCTTCAGGAACTCGGGTGGGAGTCTCTGGAGGAAAGGAGACGTTCTTTTCGTGAATCGCTACTGAGGAAATTTAGAGAACCAGCATTTGAGGCTGACTACAGTGAATTTTACTGCCGCCAACTTAACCTCCGCCGAAAAACCACAAAGATAAGATAAGATAAGTTAGAGCTCGTATAGAGGCATATATGCAGTCACTTTTCCCTCGCTCTGTTTGAGAGTGGAACAGGGAGAGAAGATGCTAGTTGTGGTACGAGGTACCCTCCGCCGTATGGTGGATTGAGGAATATGTATGTAATGTAGATGTAGATGTACGTCATAAATGGAAGTTGTGTTTGTACGTCTGAAACATCATGTCTATTCAAATTTCAAGCCAATCGCTTAACAGTGGAGCTCTTGGTGCCACTATGAGGATGCAAATCAGGTTTTGCTTTAAATACATGCAGTAACAGTCACGAGCGTTAGTTAACTTTGAGATTGGACGTGGTGAGATGATGTTAGTCAAGAACGCATTTAATGCGACAAAGACGCCATTATCAACACGTAACTGTGTTTGAGCGAGATCGTGTAATAGGGCTACGAGAATCTGGATGTTTCTTCTGCGATTCTGCACAAAGGCTTATCAAGAATGTAGCCACTGCACATATTGCCGTCAGCAGTGGTCACGAGATGTACGGTCGCAAGATGACCAGGCTGTGGACGTTCACGTGGCGTTGACGAGAGGGATGACCATCTGAACTGCGCATGGCTCTGGTGCACCATACTGCATCTGTAGCATCAATCTGAGTAGCTATGAAATCTTCACGGGTTATCAGCCGAGTGGCGTCGTCTTCTAGTCGCAACGTTGCAATGGATTGCCTATCCATCATCTTCAGGCGGAGATAATGGATACGCAATCTTCGCCTGAAGATTATGGATAGGCAGTCCATTGAAACGGTGCGACTAGAAGACGACGCCACTCGACCGATAACACGTGCAGATTTCATAGCTGAAATACGCCGAGAAGCCTGCAATCGCATATAATCTGAGCAGCAGTTGGTACCACAGTGACTCAACGAACTGTTACGAATCGGTTATTTCAAGGAGAGCTTTGAGCCAGACCCCTTGTAGCGTGCATTCCACACACACCAAACCACCGCCAGTTGCGACCTCAGGGTTGTCAAGTGACAGCTCATTGGAGATACAGCTGGATGTCTTTTGTGTTTTATCATGAAAACCGGTTCTGCCTCGGTGCCAGGGACGACTGTGTGTTGGTTAGAAGGAGGCTAGTTGAGGCCCTATAGCCAAACCATTTGCGTGTTAGTCACACTGGTCCTTCATCTGGGGTTATGGTCTGGGGTACCATTTCATGTGGCAGCAGGAGCCCTCGCGTGTTTATCCCACGCAAAATGACTGCAAATTTGTACGTCAGTCTGGTGATTCGACATGTTGTGCTGAGATTCATGAACACCATTCCTGGGTGTGTTTTCCAACAGGATAATGCTCGCTCACATACTGCTGTTGTAAGCCAACAAGCTCTACTGAGTGCCTACATGTTGCCTTGGCCTGCTCGACCACCAGATCTGCCTCCAATCGAGCACAGGCAGGACATAACCGTTCAACTCCAGTGTCATCCACAAACAGCATTAACCATGCATTTATTGAGTGGCCAAGTGCGACAGGTATGCAACTCTATTGTACCATCCAGTACTTATACAACACAATGCAATCACGTATCTATGGTTGCATTCAACATTCAAGTGTGTTTCTTATGTGAAGCTAAAATTCATGTATGAAGTTCTCAATCAGCATTTAATCAATATAATCTGTGCAAGCATACATTAGCGCAAACCATTTCAGATGAGAATATCTCGAGGTTGTACCGAGACCTTCTCATCTGAAATAGATAGAAATAGGCAATTACTAACCAACAAGCTACTTAGACTCTACTACTCATCCAAATACGGCGTATCACTTCCCTCTCTATATTACAAATTATTCTTAACCACGCTCAGTGTGTTACATTTTTTTTAATCTTTTCTTTGACATTTGCATTGTATAAATTATATTCTCATCAAAAAGGTAGTAAAAAATTATATGGAACCATTTTAACAACTGTTAAGCATTCAATTCGCTGTAACCTCAGAGAAATCTTTATGTGTTATGTTCTTTATATTATTTAAAAAAGCATTAACAACTGTATACCAATAAGATTGTAACAATGAGAAGTCTTACATTTGATTCAGAAGCATCCGACCCACCTTACATTTCAAGGTAGTGGGTTATTCTGTACTGTTAATGAAATAAATAAATAAATAAATAATTCTGGAGGTGACACAGGCAACTACCGCACACACATTTCACATTTGCAACGGCTTGTCTCGTGCTTACATTATCCTGTTATCTTGCAACGTTAATCATCTAATGGTGTTACCTAGACAAAAGTATTCCCAAAATTTCATTTCTCTACATTAAATGTTTTTTTGAAGTTGCGATTTTTTATTTCCGTCATTGTAGTTGTTTGTAGACTTGCTACTGACCACTATCCATTATATTTTTGATCTTGCTTCGAATTGTACTGAACCGATCTGTTTGTGTGGCCGTGCATAATATAATTAAATTTTATAAAGATACATTATACCGGGCAGCTGCGTCTCGTGGCACATCTACACCCTCGCCCCCTCGCCGCAAGGTACACTCATGCGCTATAGCAACACCGTTTTATAATACTGGATAAAAACGGCAGCAAAGATATTTGTAAGATGAAAACTCATAAAGTGTTTCTAATGAAAACTATTTCTGTCACGATTCGTATTATACTGAAATAAAAAAGTTGCCATTTCAGAAACTGAATTATGTCAAACCCAAGTGGGATTGGAAATTTTTCTATTTCGAACTAAAAATGTAGGTAACTTAAGCAAAAAAACTGAGATTTGTGTGGGCTCCAGGTAGCCACTGTCTACAGGGTGAAAAGTATTTAAACCGACAAACTTTAGTAGGTTGTAGGGCACATGAAAACAAATATTTTTCCCTAATGTCATTTTTTCCTATGAGGATTATTTAAACCGGTGGAGGCCGTATTAAGCTCTTCAGTTGTTAGAGGCTGTATTACGATCATCAGTTGTTAGAGGGCGTATTACGATCTTCAGTTGTAGGCAACTGCTGTCCACCAGTGTAGTAGTGCACTGTCTCTGTTTACGAATGGAGCGATACACCTGGAGTGAGTACACTGATATGGTTGGTGCGTACTACGTAGCGCACCACAACGGACGAGCTGCACAGCGGGTTTATCAACAACAATATCCTAATCGCTGTATCCTGCATCATATGACATTTGCTGCTGTGTACCAACGTCTGCATGAGACCGGGTCATTTAGAAGATTACTTGGACAGGAAGGCTGTCGCACGGTAAGAACGCTGCAATTTGAGGAAGCTGTCTTGCAGCATGTGGAGCGGGATCCTTCAATCAGCACGCGTGCAATTGCACGTAACATGGGGACGAATCAGACAAATGTAAGAAAAGACCTTCGAGTGCACTTATTAGGTCCATTTCACTTACAGCGTGCCCACAACCTGGAACCAGTTGATTATCCACCAAGAGCACAGTTTTCCCAGTGGTAGCCTACCTGGAAATGCATCCTACATTTCCATCCTCTGTGTTGTTTACCGATGAAGCAACATTCGGGCGTGATGGAGTTTTCAGCATGTACAATTGGCATGTTTGGAGTGAGGATAACCCACATGCCACAGTTACTAGCGCTCATCAAGTGCGGTTCTTTGTTAATGTGTGGGTCGGTGTTGTGTGGGACTGTTTAATTGGGCGGTGTCTGATACCTAGGCCATTAAATGGCTGACACTATTAAAATTTTCTCACCAGGGCAGTGCCACAATTTTTGGAAGACGTCCCGCTCCCTACAAGACAACGCATGTGGTTCCAACATGACGGGGCGCCGGCACATTACAGTTGTCGTTTGCGTCGATTCCTGAACCGACGGCTCCCAGAAAAGTGGATTGGCAGAGGTGGTCCTGTACCATGGCCTGCTCGATCCCTAGGTATGTCCCCTCTGGACTTCTCTTGTGGGGAGGGATGCGCAACCTTGTTTACGCAACTCCTGTTGCATCAGAAGAGGATCTCGTTGCCCGGATAGAAGCAGCAGCAGGAACAAGTCAGGATACTCCTGGGATTTTTGCACGTGTCAGACCTAACATGATCCGACGGTGTAACCTTTGTTTACGTGTCAATGGAGGAATTTTTGAAAATCTACTGTAATTGAAATTGTATTGTGTTAATGTGTTGTCTCTTGGTCATAAAAAATGGAAAAGTATTTGTTGGTTTGATTACTTTTCGCAGGAGAAATATTCCTCTACCAGTTTAAATACTCCTCATAGGAAAATATGACATTTGGGGAAAATATTTGATTTGATGTCCCCTACAACCTCCCAGAGTTTGTCGGTTTAAATACTTTTCACCCTGTATATACATAAAGGATCTGACGGACAAGGTGAGCAGCAATCCGCAGCTGTTTGCTGGTGAGGCTGTGGTGTTCTGGAAGGTATCCTCGTTGAGTGACTGAAGGAGGATACAGGATGATTTAGACAAGCTCCTGGCCTGTGACTGATCATTATTAACCAAAGTGTGCCCGTGCTAAACGGAGTGAGAGGGATACTGGGTAGATTTCGACGTCATCGTCTCAGCGTCTCCGACGAACAGCAAGACTGTTTATTTTTCCTTCAGATTATAAATATTGTGAGGCATACTCAGCAACTTTTGGTGATTTTTTAAAAGATAATTGTAGTTATAATGTTAAAATTCTAGCTCCCTGAAGTCTTCACTCTTCTATGTCATTGTTACTGTTGTCATGGTCCGGTACCTTTCCTACTACAGACAAACCAAGTGTCGTTGGTTCATTAAAACAAAAAGATCAGTATTGAAAATAGTAACATTGCCAGCTTGTTTTCCTGTTACAATATGAATGAGATTAATAAGTAATGACACCTACGGAAGTTAACTACGCTGTTCCAATCCTCAGAGGCAATGTCCATCATTAATCTTGTTCGATGTTACAGAAAAATAAATTTAATTAAAGTATTACAGACGAATTAAAATATATAAATTAGGGAATTATTTTTCTAATAGTGTTGTTGTGTGTGGGTTTAATTGGCTCGTATTCCAGCACTGCATTATACTGAAGATTAATTGTTATTCATTCATTTACGTAGTTTCTGAATTTTTAAGATAAAAAATTTCAGTCAGCTCCGTTAACAAATACCATGAACTACGTACGGTTAAGAAAATATTAATGTTTTTCACCAGCATGGTTGGTTGTGGCAGCGAACTTACTTGTGATAATTCCTGATTAAGAAACAGTCACGATCGTGAGTCTTTCTTCATAAGGAAATATTATTGTGATGTTACGTAACCTTCCTATAATATAATGCTTTCACTTGCCGAATGTTTCAGTAATGCTCGTTTACTTGTTTTCCAAATTGCTATTATTGATTTTTCTTCACAGCTTTAAAGCAATTACTAACGTTTCTCGCGGTTAATTTGTATCAAATTTTTGTGTCGGTTACGTGTAAGTAATCCTTTTGTTACCAAACGTTAACATAAACGAGTACATAATTATTACTATTCTGACTATCTACCAGGTAATCAATAAGCATTGTCCATTAGGACTGTCCGCAGCTCGTCGTCTTGCGGTAGCGTTCTCGCTTCCCGCGCACGGGGTCCCGGGTTCGATTCCCGGCTGGGTCAGGGATTTTCTCTGCCTCGAGATGACTGGGGTTTGTTGAGTAGTCTTCATCATCATCATCATTCATCCCCATTACGGTCGGAGGAAGGCAATGGCAAACCACCTTCGCTCGGACCTTGCCTAGAACTGCGGTGCGGTTCTCTCGCATCGTCCCCTTCGATCCTCGGAGTATGGGACCTCATCATCATCATCATCATCATCATCATCATTAGTATTGGCGACCGTTTAAATTTACAAATTAACTAATTTGGTTTGCGTGTGGGTTATTCGACATTTCGTGCTATCCTCTCTGATTTAGTTCTTTACAGCGTGTAATTCCACTGTTTTACAAACTGATAGTAGATGAACTTACTATTAAGAATAACTGATTGTATACTTCTTCACAGTAATCAGCTAGTCACTTCAGGAACTATTGCCTTATAATTTTCTTGTTCCGGTTACGTTCAGACGATCATCGCAATAAATTTGCATACCCGATCAGTAAGGGAGGAGGTAACAACGGATACAACGTGCTGTATATAACTGGCCGTGTTCAGATGGACGTTCATGTGGCTGAACGCTCATTTAAGTGAGATGTCCATACGAGTGTCAAATTATCGTGAATACGTATCTGTTTTACCTTCCAAAATGAACTGCAGACGAGACGTAAAGTTCTTGCTGTCACCGAGGCACAAACTTTCTCGATACACCACATTTCCTACAAGACTGTTACGCGGTGGTTGTCTCAGAAATGATCCGCACGCGCGGCCGATTTAACAGCAGTATATTTCTTTTTGTCGGCATATCTACAGAGTAGTGTTTATTAGTCCGTTAAAGCGCACGATTCCGGAACACGGGGACATGTGCCAGCCTCACATCGGAACTGCCTCGCGGGATTAGGATGCGAATTGGTATACCGGGCAGCGTGGATGTGGTTCTTCGATGGTTTCCCACGTCCTGCTAGGTCAATACTGGGCTGGAACCCATCTCAGATACACACACTGTGGAAACATATAAGAACCACTATCACACTTGAATATGAGATTTACACCAGACGCAGACAGATGAGGTACACAGATTCCTTCCAGGAGGGACTGGCTGCGTCAGGAAGCGCATCTTCCCACCTACTAACCCTGACAAAATCGATATATAACAATGCTGCCACCGTAGAGACACAGGAGAAGGCAACAGGAAAAGAATCTTAAGAATATTGTCACGCCATAACACCCACAACCTCTATACGGCTTCAAACAGTGTCTCCAAAACGTTTGTCTCCCCCTGACGTTATCAAGCTTACATCTAGTTCGCAGGTCATTTAGAAGGAAGACTGAGCTGTGCATTCAGAGAAATGAGCACTCGTTTCAACTAAAAGTAACAGAAATCTCATTTCAATTGATTTTTACACATTTCGTTTTTAACGCATCAGTATCATGATAGAAAAAGTAATGTTCTGTTTAAAAAACTTTCACTCGTTGCAGTAACTCTGGAAAATTACGAAGTAAACTATATTGTTAAGTCTGCAGAAGGAGCGACGTTCTACTCTCTGAACTCTAAATACGAGGGCTATTCGGAAAGTGAAGTCCGACAGGTAGTGAAATGAAAACGACAGTGAAAATGCGATGAAGCTTTGCACAGATGTGTTGCACAGTATCTCAAGCATCCTCGTGTCATGTCGCCCTTTTAAGTTCTGAGCACAGAGTGAGCACGTAAAGATGCCTATAACAACAGTGATTATCGTCAAGTAAGTATGGGGGCGAGATTTCGTCTGATTTCATGCAACCCCACTGTGGTCTTCTAAATGTTAATATTCGGGCGCACTTTGTGATACCAATGAGGACGCTACAGCTCCGTTTCCAATTAGAAGTGTCTGATCACCCACCATACAGCCCGGACTTCGCTCCCTCTGACGTTCTTCTCCGATGCCTACGAAGACAACATTTTGGCACACACAACGAACTGCAGACCAAACTAGAGACGTGTTGCAAAACACAGGCGGCTGCCTTTTATGACAAGGGTATTGGAAAGTTGGTACTACGTTACGACGTACGGTTCAAATGACTTTGAGCGCCATGGGACTTAACATCTGAGGTCTTCAGTCCCCTAGAGCATAGAACTACTTAAACGTAACTAACCTAATGACATCACACACATCCATACCCGAGGCAGGATTCGAACCTGCGACCGTAGCGGTCGCGCGGGTATGGACTGAAGCGCCTAGAACCGCTCGGCCACAGCGGCTGGCGTTACGACATACATCTACGTCGGAAAGCGACTATGTAGAGAAGCATTTGGAAGGTGTAGCAACCAGTTGCAAATAAAAAATTTTTGATTTTCACTGTGGTCTTCATTTCGCAACCGATAGACCCTTACTTTTGGAATAACTCTCGTAAATAGTGTTATCGCCGCGCGGGGTAGCCGCGCCGTCTAAGGCGTCTTGTCGCGCTACGGGCGGCTCCGTCCGTCGGAGGTTCGAGTCCTCCCATGGACATGGCTGTGTGTGTGTTGTCCTTAGCGTAAGTTCTATTAAGTAATGAGCAGGAGACGAGGTACTGACAGAAGTACAGCTGTGAGGGCGGGGCGTGAGTCGATCTTCGGTAGCTCAGTTGGTAGAGCACTTGCCCGCGAAAGGCAAAGGTCCCGACTTCGAGTCTCGGTCCGGCACACAGTTTTAATCTGCCAGGAAGTTTCAAGTAGTGAGTAAGCTTAGGGACCGGTGACCTCAGGAATTTGGTCCCGTAAGACCTTACCACAAATTTCCAAAATTTCCAAATAGTGTTATCGCTTCATAGTAGTAATTGGTAACATTCAACTGTTTTATGCCCAACACAAAACACAGTATCCCATACTGGGGGACACTGCTCGTAACACCAGGTTGTCAAACTCAGCTCATGACACGAAATCATTGAAAAGTCTACTGACACATTTGCTGCATTCGAAATATAATAAAAACCCGTTGGACTCTGGGTCCTCGTCTAATCCAATGCGTTTTTATTCTATTTTATTTTATGCCCTTCGCAAATATGTTAGGAGACACTGTTTTCATGTCCTGAGCTGAGTCTGACAATCTGATGATGAGGGAATTGTTTGTAGGACATAAAATAGTTGGTCCAGAATGATTCAAATGCCTCGGAGCACTATGGGACTTAACATCTGAGGTCATCAGTCCCCTAGAACTTAGAACTACTTAAACCTATCTAACCTAAGGACATCACACACATCCATGTCCGAGGTAAGATTCGAACCTGCAACCGTAGCGGTCGCGCGGTTCCAGACTGAAGCACCTAGAGCCGCTCGGCCACTTCGGCCGGCCCTAAAATATTTGAATGCTACCAATTATTACCATTGAAATATAACAACCGCTACCTCATATCCTTCATATCCTTAAAAAGTAAAGCAGCCGCGCGGGATTAGCCGAGCGGTCTAGAGCGCTGCAGTCATGGACTGTGCGGCTGGTCCCGTCGGAGATTGGAGTCCTCCCTAGGGCATAGGTGTGTGTGTGTTTGTCCTTAGGATAATTTAGGTTAAGTAGTGTGTAAGCTTAGGGTCTGATGACCTTAGCAGTTACGTCCCATAAGATTTCACACACATTTGAACATTTTTTGAAAGTGTAATATTAAATTCGTTGCACTCGTTATTTTGTAAGTTAGAGAGAAAAACACGTAATCTGGAACATCCCGTATATCGTTAACCAAAAACATCATACTTACATTATTACTCTACAATAAGCTACCTATATCATAATTTCCTTGTACTGCAAGTCTCATAAAATATCCCTAAACATTATCCAATATTTGATCTGCTGATTCCTGGTTCAAATGTAGTGTATGGAAAAGTGACGATCGGTGCCACTTTGAGCATTGTCTTGTGAAAATGCATTGCTAAGGGTCACCGGATTTAGAAACGGTTTCCAGCGTATCCCTGGTTATTATCACGGGTGAGCAGGCACGGCCACGCTGTTGATTCGGAGACCACAGCGCGCGCTACTGGCAAATGGAATTGCCGCGCAGGGAGAACAAGGCGCGGGCAGTAAAAATGTCCATTTTCCGCTGGGAGATAACAGAGCTGCGTTGGCGCTGCTGCGCGGCGAATATGCGGGCGGGGGCTCATATTTCGTGCGTGTCACGATTGAGAGGTGTTTTTAATTTAGCAGCCATCATTCAGTCCGCCGGAGGTGTCACGCCGGCAGGAAATACAGCCGAATAACTGACTGTCGCACCCACTCATTGGCCGACACGTGTCGCCTGTGCGCCAGTGCTGCCAACGCACGCGTGGAGCTCTGGGGCTGATGACGTCACCAACTAAGGACGCGGCCTGCACGGTTGACTGCGAGCTTAGACCATAGATACATATGTACGAATAAGCCAAATCTTATGTTGAAAGCTACCTGTTGGCATTGCAAGCACTTGACGCGGTAACAAAAGTACGTAAGTGGAGCAGACACGTAAGATGGATCACCCTAGCGAAGATACAGGCTGCAAATGAGGAAATCCGTGGAGCTTGTAATATCTCTTTATATTCGATGAATTATTCTGATACAATTCTACCCTTGAATGACGTTTACAAATTTTCTAACTTCATACTCGCAGAATCCATGCGCAAAATAGTTTCATACAATAGCTATGCCATGAGCGCATAATTATTCTTTGTAGTACTCACTCTGGTGTTTGAAAAAAAAAAAAAAAAAAGCTTCAGAGATTGTCTTCGTGCCGATTAGCCTGAGCTTGGTTTGGGAGAACTGTAATCTGATTATTGAGATTTATCACAGAAGATAACTGATACGAACTGTACGATTAAAAAGGAAATGTATATAGATTGCTCCTTCATACAAAGGTGTGTATTTGACATTTGAGAATTAATGATATTTATCGATATATTGCGTAGTTGTTAATCAGAAGGGCACTTCCGAAAGATTGGATACGAACCTGCATTTAATAATCCAAGAGCTCCATTACTTCTTCGGAAGGTTAAACTTCATCAAAGCCAAATATCCGCTTGATCTGAGGTTTCCCGACTGATTATACAACGCTCCCAAAATTACGAGGCATTTTATTTGTGCAGATTAGCAGACTGCCGCAAAGCACAAGCCTGCAGAGAAGAAGAATCATCGCCTGATTTCATTCTAACAAGTAAAATTTCAGAATCATTTTGAGTGACTGAGCTATGACTGTGTCTCCTATCATGAATGATTGATTGCTCGAACGAATTGAGAGCTACAGAATTACGTAGATAGGAGGAAAGATTACAAGCTCATAGACTTTGATAAAGGGCAGATTATCATTACGCAGAGCCTATGAACGAGCATTTCGAAAACGGCGAAGCTGGTCGAATGTTCACGTGCTACTGTCGTGAGCTTCTATGGAAAGAGGTAGGGCAGTGGAACTATCTCTAAGCGGTGACTGGCTGGACGTCCAAGACTCTCTACAGAACGTGTGGTTCAGAGGCTTGTCTGCTCTGTAAAGTAGGATACATGGTGATCTGTAGCTTCTCTGCCGACAGAGCACGCTGGTGTACGCACAAGTGCTTTGGACCACACTGTTCGTCGTACATTGTTGAACACGAAGTTTCACAGCAGAAAACTTCTACGTGTTCACATGCTGACCCAACGACATTGTCAGTTACGACTGCAGTGAGCACGTGACCATAGGGATTCCACCACCGATCAATGGAAACGTATTGGCTCTTCGGGTGAATCACAATTTTGCTGCATTAGGTCGATGGCCGTCTCCACAAACGTCGTCATCGAGATGAAGGGCGGACACAGGATGGTGGGAGCAGTATTATGCTATGGGAGACATTCTCCTGCCGTGGCATGGGACCTGTGGTAGTAATCAAATACACGCTATCAGCTACGAACCACTTGAATCCCTTCATGCTTGATGTCTTCCCCGAAGGCTATGTTATCTTTCAGCAGCATAATTGTCGGTGTCTCAGAGTCAAATCTGAACGACAGTGGTTCGAGGAGCTTTATAGTGAACTAATGT
This sequence comes from Schistocerca cancellata, assembly GCF_023864275.1. Classification (NCBI taxonomy): domain Eukaryota; kingdom Metazoa; phylum Arthropoda; class Insecta; order Orthoptera; family Acrididae; genus Schistocerca; species Schistocerca cancellata. The sequence continues at coordinate 182,785,082 of NC_064627.1, read as the reverse complement.
TGATGTCCGCCCACAAATTCGCCTGACGGAACCCGTCTGGATCGCTATCGGGCGCTGTCACCGCGTACGGAAACCGTCGAGCTGTTATTTACGGCCAGCCTGAGTGGCCGTGCGGTTCTAGGCGGTGCAGTCTGAAACCGCGTGACCGCTACGGCCGCTGGTTCGAATCCTGCCTCGGGCATGGATGTGTGTGATGTCCTTAGGTTAGTTAGGTTTAAGTAGTTCTAAGTTGTAGGGGACTGATGACCTCAGATGTTAAGTCCGATAGTGCTCAGAGCCATTTGAACCATTTGTTATTTACGCGAATTACATGACCTGTGCGTATACGTCTAATGCCACATACCTCCATAACCCTACCAACGAACTGTTGGATCCCTGCTACGCTACATCAGTTATGTCAAGAACAGAATTACTGAACTCCACACGTTGTTATTTGTCACCTCCACGAAAAGCTTGCACTAACTGAATTTTGTTTGGTTTCATGTGTAAACGTCGACGCAACACACGCCAGACGGACATCCGGAGGATGTTGAGCTGTCGAGCTGCATGGCGAATATACAGGGCTATTACAAATAATTGAAGCGATTTCATAAATTCACTGTAGCTTCATTCATTGACATATGGTCACGACACACTACAGATACGTAGAAAAACTCATAAAGTTTTGTTCGGCTTAAGCCGCACTTCAGGTTTCTGCCGCCAGAGCGCTCGAGAGCGCAGTGAGACAAAATGGCGACAGGAGCCGAGAAAGCGTAGGTCATGCTTGAAATGCACTCACATCAGTCAGTCATAACAGTGCAACGAAACTTCAGGACGAAGTTCAACAAAGATCCACCAACTGCTAACTCCATTGGACAATGGTATGCGCAGTTTAAAGCTTCTGGATGCCTCTGTAAGGGGAAATCAACGGGTCGGCCTGCAGTGAGCGAAGAAACGGTTGAACGCGTGCGGGCAAGTTTCACGCGTAGGCTGCGGAAGTCGACGAATAAAGCAAGCAGGAAGCTAAACGTACCACAGCCGACGGTTTGCAAAATGTGACGGAAAAGGCTAAAGCAGAAGCCTTACCGTTTACAATTGCTACAAGCCCTGACACCCGATGACAAAGTCAAACGCTTTGAATTTTCGGCGCACTTGCAACAGCTCACGGAAGAGGATGCGTTCAGAGCGAAACTTGTTTTCAGTGATGAAGCAACATTTTTTCTTAATGGTGAAGTGAACAGACACAATGTGCGAATCTGGGCGGTAGAGAATCCTCACGCATTCGTGCAGCAAATTCGCAATTCACCAAAAGTTAACGTGTTTTGTGCAATCTCACGGTTTAAAGTTTACGGCCCCTTTTTCTTCTGCGAAAAAAACATTACAGGACACGTGTATCTGGACATGCTGGAAAGTTGGCTCATGCCACAACTGGAGACCGACAGCGCCGACTTCATCTTTCAACAGGATGGTGCTCCACCGCACTTCCATCACGATGTTCGGCATTTCTTAAACAGGAGATTGGAAAACCGATGGATCGGTCGTGGTGGAGATCATGATCAGCAATTCATGTCAAGGCCTCCACGCTCTCCCGACTTAACCCGATGTGATTTCTTTCTGTGGGGTTATGTGAAAGATTCAGTGTTTAAACCTACTCTACCAAGAAACGTGCCAGAACTGCGAGCTCGCATCAACGATGCTTTCGAACTCATTGATGGGGACATGCTGCGCCGAGTGTGGGAGGAACTTGATTATCGGCTTGATGTCTGCCGGATCACTAGAGGGGCACATATCGAACATTTGTGAATGCCTAAAAATCTTTTTGAGTTTTTGTATGTGTGTGCAAAGCATTGTGAAAATATCTGAAATAATAAAGTTATTGTGGAGCTGTGAAACCGCTTCAATCATTTGTAATAACCCTGTATTTCTGCACACTCCTTGTAAAACTGTGGTGGATGCGTTCGACGTCTCTGTCAGAGACTCGGGGTCGGCCCGGCTATTTGCCTTTACACAAACAACCTGTTTCTCGGAATCGGTCATTCCATCGTCTAATGCTCTGTGCTGTAGGAGGATCCACACTATACCTAGTACTAAAGTCACGGTGAACAGTTATTACTGACACGCACTGCGTAAAACATAGACACAAAACGCTTTCTATTGTCCCGAAACCATTTTTACCAGAACTGCTGGGGGTTTAGTGACATCTCTGAACAGTCAAAGGGACTGTGTCTGAGATACAATATCCACAGTCAACGTCTATCTTCAGGAGTTCTGGGACCCGGGGTGATGCAAAATTTTTTTGATGTGTGTACATTTTATATGTTGTACATAGCTGGATTACACATCCATAATTGCCGGTTGTAGTGTTATGTCGTTTCTTAAATGTAGTGGGCAGTACTGCTGTAATCCATTCGTCTGCCTAATGTCCGTATGTAAAAGGAAAATCTTATAACGTAGAAGTTGTAATGTCTCTTGCAGCGGTCTCTCCGCGATATTTTCTGAAATTTTATAAATTATATAACTCAGTACATATCTCGAAATATCTCTTCTTATCTTACCGATTCCTAAACTTTAATATACGATGATTATCAATGCAAAGTAGTTTCAAGCCCTATTATTCCTTGGAGCGTGCATTTACTCCATGGAATAGCTTCTCTGCTATCTATGTTTTTCTCTTATGAAAAGAAGGATTGAGATCTTGCCGATTAGCCGTGAAAGAAGGAAGATGTATATGTATGTATTGTTGAGCTAGTCGCCATCTTGATGAGATTCTGTATGAGATGGAATTTAATACATGAACTAAACTAAAGTAAGTGTGTTCGCGTATTATTTAACTGATTATTATTGACAGTGTCTGCTTACTACGCTGTGTTGCACGGGATCCGTGGGGAACGTCTGATTTACACTGGACGAACCTGCCGTTTTGTATGCTCAAGATATCGAGCTTATTACTTTCAATAAATAGGCTACCACGGTCTTACCAGCAGATCTCCGGTCTTCCCCATGCGATCACCGAAAGTTAATAATTATTACAAATGTTTTCAGGAGATCGACTGACAATTTTCGTCGCACCGAGACTTCGAAATTGCTTCACTGCCGTATGGAGTTTAAGTTAAGCTCAATTTAATCAGGATAGAACGGTATTGAACTGTGTGAATGTGATAAGCCTGCTTTGTGAATGAAAATTCCCTTAATATACGCATGTTGTTTACTATCCTGATCAGTGAAGCTAAATCAGGCCGGTGTGAGAGAGGTTCTTTAAATTTCAGATCCCACAAAAAATATTAAACAGTCTCAATGCTAAAAAAATTACCTTCAATAGCGGAGCAGGTCCCAACTGCGAATCGTTGTTGCAGGAGGATAAGAGCTTCGTACTCACCTGAAAAGAAGCAGAAAAGAATTTGTAACATCATAAAAACAGTGTTTTATCAACTAAACGTAAAGAAGGAAAAGCTTTGGAGAAGATTGAGGAAAGGAAGGCTCGTATTCTTTTAACTGGGAAACTGACACAGACGAAAAGCTAGATTAGTTTCTGCCGTTTGTAAAACAGCTAGTTTAAGTTCAACAGAAGAGAGGAGGGAGGAGGATGAGGTTAGTGTTTAATGTCCTTTCAACATCGAGGTCATCAGGGACGGAGAACAAGCTCAGATTTGGGAAGGATGCAGAAGGAAAGGGGTCGTGCTCTTTGGAGAGAACCACTGCCTTAAGCGATTTATGGAAGTCACGGAAAACCTAAATCAAGATGGCCGGACGCGGGTTTGAACCGTCGTCCTCCCGAATGCATGTCCAGTCAACCGAATCGCTTTCGTGACCTGTGTGTCAAATGGATATAAAGCATTAGTCGGTTTATTATTGGATGTAAGTATACGTTTCCGGAACAGGTTTCAAAATTAGGTACCCTTGCCTAAGTTAAAATTATATGAGTGTTTTATGGGCATTTTTCCTGTAGAGGATGAGGTAGTTACGATAAGCCGCCCCAAATATATCCAGAACAAGTAAATTTGTCGAGTTGCCGTTTTCACTAAGGTGTAACGGCCAATGTGGTGAATTTTCTGACGTACGCAACCAATTTCTGATGTTTATATCTGCCAAGTTATGATAGCAATATTTTTTGGAACTGTATGTGTGAAGAGTAGAAATGTCAAACGTTCTACTTTGCATTTTTCACATAACTCGTTTTCAGTGCTCTCGTGTTCTCGGCACTCTTTTGCATGTGCCTAGAGGGTGTAATTCCAAGTGACTTCATGGAGAAAAATGTTTTTAATATTCGTTGCTAGATGGCGCATGGTCTTTGTGCTAAGTAGTGCTTCGCTCTGGAGCTTCAAGTGCCTTGCGTCTGATGTGAAAATGGAGTACACGTAACCTTCTGTTTACATCTACAAAACATCTTTGTAATGGAAGGAGATAATTTCGGTTCCCAGAATAGCAAAGATGTTGGAGAACTGAACAGACAAAGCAACACATGGAGTTCTTAAGCACACTTTGCAATGTCTGACACTAAGTCAACTGTAGAAGACTTTTTCTTGAGTTTAATTTTTTATTTCTCTGGGGCAAAACTTAAAAACATGTGAGAAATGGTTTTTGTTAACTTGAGATTTACTACTTAAAATTTTACTGCTGTATTACTTTTATCATAACAAGTAAAATATAGTGCCTCAGTATTAATTGCACTTGAAACAAAAACTTTCTTATTGACACTTAAAACCAGTCAGTTCCTTGGTATGGAATCTTATAAATTATTTATTTTCTAATTTGTTCCATAATTTTTGCAGTGATGAGTTCAGCAGCATAATTATGTGGCATCAGAATACCTTCTACATTTTTCAATCGAAGTAAGTTGTTTACAAGAGAGATGCATTCTTTTATTCGATTCTACTGACAAATGTGAGATTGGCACTAGGCACGCTTGACCTTTCACTATTCCTTTGTTCTTTTTTTTACTCTTCATTTGTTCTGTTGCATTTGGTAAGAGCCTTCAAAGATCACTTCCGTAACATATGAGGAACTTGATCAAATGGTAACAAGATACAGCACCGCAAAGCTCTGTCCCACCATCAGAAGCAGATTTACTAGAAACGTCTGCCCTACCGTATTAATTATAAACGAACACATGACGTAGGTCCGTTTTGTATGGACCGATGACCTCAGCAGTTTGGTCGCTCATAAATCCACACACACACTCCGGTTTGTATGTTTAGCAGTGTGCTTGAATCCTGTGAGTCTATCCTCAACTGAAGTGGCAAGGAGACACACCTCTCGTGAAGCTATTCACATTTCTGACAAGCCCTCATGGCCTATCTTCGCGAACTTCACAGAAACAAATTCAAGGAAATGAAATGTGGAGATCATATTACACTAAAGACAAAGAGCAGAAATCGATGAGACGTTTTACTGGCGGAACAAACAGTCCTCATGTCGCTGCTAGGCAGCCAAAGGAATATTTATCAAATACTACTGCTGCGCCCCACAATAATTTCATCTACTTGCCTGAACTTTTTAAAATTCTGCCCAGCGATTTAATAGCCAAGGAGGTTAGTTCGGGGCCAGTGTGGGAACAGGAGTGCCAACATAGTGTATCGCTAATGTAGCGGAAGACAGAGCACTAAACGACCGTTTCCACACAACCCCCGGGCGAAAGCATCGAAAGTGCAAAGGCCGCAATGCTACATAACGGAGCAGTATGAAGTAACAGTCCATTATTTCATGCGGCAGAGCGCCACTACAGTTGTCATACATTGCGAAAATACCCAAGCTCAGCGACCCAGAATAATTACCGAACCGCCACAGCAACGCAAGGAGCGGAGATCTGATCACGCATCCAAAGCCACTATATCGTAGGCGAAGGTTCGGCTGTTTAACCCATTCGTGAGCCGTGGGAAACATGCTTCCCACTACAATGACCTCGCTCCTAGTCCCGTGGGATTCACAGTTCCCACCTCTGTACGGTGTTACCACCTAGCGAACAGTATAGGAAACTACTTCCAATCGGAAGGTCCCGCCGTTTTTGCTGTACCTTCGCGCAGAGGCATTGTATAGCTGAGTGTTGCTCTGTAAAGGAGCCTTTGAGTGCTTTTTGCGTGACTTTTGTGATTTTTTCCTCAAAGTTATAATATAAGGTAAATACTTTTGATTTACCCAAATTTATGAAGGAAAACGTAAAATTGGAACGAGGAGAATTCCAGTTTGAAACAAAAGGAGCCATTTCTGCAGTAAAATGGATGGATAACCGTCCAGTCACTTTCCTGTCCTCAATTCGTGACCCATGAGGAACAGCAACAGTGAAAAGGAAAAACAAGGATCGTACTAGTACAGAGATTTCTTGTCCTGAAGTTGTGGCAGAATACAACAAAATAATGGGTGGTGTCGATAAGTCTGATCAATTACGAGAAAGGTATGCTACTGGCTGACGCTCTGTAAAATGGTGGCACAAAATATTTTATTTCCTGGTGGACGTTGCTGCAGTGAACAGTTTTATCCTGTGGAAAATAAGTCAAAGAGAAAGTGGACAGCATGATCAGCTCACATACAGGATCCATCTAGCCAGACAATTGATCGCTGGCTTCTCATCCCAAAAAAGGCGTATACAAATACCTGTTTTTCTGGGAAAAAGGGGTAAATTACCTGATGATTTTCATCATGTGGCTGCAGGGGAGCATCAAGCCATTTTAGGAGAAACCTACTGCCGTCATTGTAGTACCAAAGCTGCGGAAAAGAGCACTCGCTGTGTTTGTCAAATAGTACTTTGCATAGACCCATGTTTCAGAAAATTTCATGGCAAGTAATTGTGAACAATCATTGTAACAAGAGAAGTAAATTTATCGAATAAATATGACACTTATTGAAAAAGTTGTTTTTGTCATTTAACTCCAAGGATGGGCAGTGGGAAGAATACTTCCCACCTTGTTGTGTGACCTCAATTTCACAGTTGGAGCAAATTTGATATTCTGTACGATAAATATACCTATCTGTTATCTACTTTCTGCTCTCCATTCATTAAAAACACTGCTCAATAATTTTGCCCACGAAAGGGTTAAAATACGAGAATTTCAGAGATGAAAGATGCATCCAGTCCTGCTGCCATTCTGGCCGTGTTGTTAGAACGAAAGAGAATGACGCTCTATTGAGTTTTAGTGAAACCACGATAAGCTGATCAGTGATGGTCCATCTGTTATCCACTTGCTGTCCTCGACGATTAGAGACAGTCAACCTGATGTAAACCACAGCTGTCTTCTGTCGTTGCTTACTAGGACATCACAGATGAAAAGACTGGTGAATTGCCAGCTCTCCTCCACTGACAGTCAATCACGCGTGACTTTTAAGCTGCTATCCCTACAGCGTCCAGGCATGGTGCGTGCACCCGGTCCCTGGCCGACACGTGAACATCATCTTTAGTCTCGGTCGATACAGTGTGGACGACCAGGGCCTAGTGTTCAAGACAGCTCACACCCTGGACCACACAGTCGGCTATCCGTAACCTAAGCGCGTGACGGGCTGTCTGCGAGAGCACTGAGATGTAAGGGCAGCCCCGTAACGCAGAAGCGTTCTGGACATTGGCGCCTGCCCGTCTCCACGCTGCCACCCGCACAACATATTTCCGCCACTCCATGACCTGCACGAGATACACGAGAAAGACAGGCCGTGGCGTGTACGACACAGCTCGTGACACTGTGTAAGTCTTAGGAGTGCCAGCAACCGGTGAGGGGGGGGGGGGAGGGCGAGTAACTATTTCACACGAATTTAATAATTTTTGACTGCGCATTTCAATGCATGCAAGTTCTCGATAACACACGACAAAATTCAGGTCTTTAGTCGGTAACTGCGGTGCCCACACGGAGCGGAGCGTTCCGAAAGTGTAGCGGAGAGGCCTACTATACAGGGTGAAAAGTATTTAAACCGAAAAACTCTAGGAGGTTGTAGGGGACATCAAAACAAATATTTTTCCCAAATGTCATTTTTTCCTATGAGGAGTATTTAAACCGGTAGAGGAAGATTTATCTGGTGGCAAATTAATTAAACCAACTACCACTTTTCCATTTTTATGACCAAGAGACAACACATTAACACAATACAATTTCAATTACATTAGATTTTCAAAAATGCCTCCATTGACGCGTAAACAAAGGTTACACCGTCGGATCATGTTCTGTCTGACACGGGCAAAAACGCCAGGAGTATCCTGAATTGTTCCTGCTGCTGCTACTATCCGGGCAACCAGCCAGATCGTCTTCTGATGCAACAGGAGTTGCGTAAACAAGGTTGCCCATCTCTCCCCATACAAAAAAGTCCAGAGGGGACGTATCTGGGGATCGAGGAGGCCACGGTACAGGACCACCTCTGCCAATCCACGTTTCTGGGAACCGTCGGTCCAGGAATCGACGCACACGACGACTGAAATGTGCCGGCGCCCCGTCATGTTGGAACCGCATGCGTTGTCTTGTAGGGAGCGGAACGTCTTCCAGCAATTCTGGAAATGCTCTGGCGAGAAAATTGTAGTGTCTGCCATTTAATGGCCTAGGTAGCATAAACGGCCCAGTTAAACAGTCCCCAACAAAACGGACCCACACATTAACGAAGAACCACACCTGATGAGAGCTAGTAACTGTGGCATGTGGGTTATCCTCACTCCAAACATGCGAATTGTCCATGTTGTGACTCCATCACGCCCGAACGTTGCTTCATCGGTAAACAACACAGAGGATGGAAATGTAGGATGCATTTCGCACTGTTCCAGGTAACACTGCGAAAACTGTGCTCTGGGAGGATGATCCACTGGTTCCAGGTTGTGGACACGCTGTAAGTGAAATGGACGTAACCATTGCTCTCGAAGGACTGTTCTTATAATCGTCTGATTCGTCCCCATGTTACGAGCAATTGCACAAGTGCTGACTGAAGGATCACGCTCCACATGCTTCAAGACAGCTTCCTCAAATTCCAGCGTTCATTACCGTGTGACGGCGTCCCTGTCCAGGTAATCTGCTAAATGACCCGGTCTCACACAGACGTTGGTACACAGCACCAAAGGTCGTATGATGCGGTATACGGCGATTAGGTTATTGTTGTTGACAAACCCGCTGTGCAGCTCGTCCGTTGTGGTGTGCTACGTAGTACGCACCAATCATATCAGTGTACTCACAGCAGGTGTATCGATCCATTAGTAAACGGAGACAATGCACTACTACACTGGTGGACAACAGTTGCCTACAACAGAAAAGCGTAATACGCCCTCTAACAACTGATGATCGTAATACGGCTTCTAATAACTGAAGAGCATAATATGGCGTCCACTGGTTTAAATAATCCTCATAGGAAAAAATGACCTTAGGGAAAAGTATTTGTTTTGATGTCCCCTACAGAATGACGTTCAGAATCGTATAATGTTCACCTAATGGTGTCTTAGAAAACTGTGAAGAGGTGTGGCATTTCTATGTAGGATTTTGTTTTACAAACCATGGGCAAATCGACCTTCGCTCTATGCACTACTGGTAAGTTGAAACTCACGCTGATCGAAAGAAGTGGATGAACAACGACCCTCATCCGTCAAAGATCAATGCGGGTTTTTCAGTAACCATATTATTAGTCTCCCGATTATTGATAGACTCTAAATACCCTTAATAAATCACAGTACCTAACAAATATACTGCCGCAGTTATTGGAAGACATCCCAACAGACATAAGGCTATCCATGCAACATGGCTAACATCCCGTCTCTTCTTCTCGGAAAAACAAAGACGCTGTGGATGTGCTGCAGTATGCCGCTGTGGATGTGCTGCAGTATGCCAAGGCGTAACAGAGACTCAAGAAAGTGAAGAAGACGTGCTTAATGAGGGTGGAGCAACACTTTCTCAGAATCTGCTTCGACCACAGATTCTGGGAACTCCCAGTTTGGCCTATGTAAGGTGCACGATGCTTTTCTCCGCTAGTTTCGCCCACGGATTTGTCAAGCATCTTTGATGCACGCTTTTGCCGACGACATAAACCTGTCTGAAATCACATATCTATTCCGGGAAATACCTTTCATCCCCAGAGTCTTTATGACTAACCTCAAGCTTTAAATGTAGGACTTTTTTATTCAGTCTAGTCACATTAACGTGATAACTTAAGAAATCCTTAATAACAATCTTTTGCAACTCGGACCGCATACTTCAGTCCGGAACCGCGCTGCTGCTACGGTCGCAAATCTGTTGTCTTCCTCCTTGAAGTATACCGTATGTGGACACAGATTTTTACTGCAGTGTAAGCCTCTTTGCTGTCACCATCTTCGTTTTGGTAGAAGAAATGACAGCAATTTGCAAGTAGGGAGGATATGTCCCGGAACATTGCTCTCGCCTCATGGTTTCCCGCTGATTAGCCGTGCTACATTGCTTCCCTGTTCTGTGCACCCAGCACAGCAGTTCCCCACCACGTAATAATGAGAATTAATTGTTCGGAACTGAGCGCAGTGTGTCTTTGTTACCTGCACGTTACATGCTCTCCGCAAACTAGGCGGCATATGGGAGTAACAAGATTCGTCTAATCAGTCACTGCGAGAATCATATGGAAAATATTCGAAGCCACGCTACTCTACTGATATGTCTGCAGTATTTTAACATATTTTACAGCAAGATTCTAGTACGATTGAGAACAGTGACACAAAGAACATAAGTCATTATGTACCAGCACTGTTCTGGAATTCAAATACGCTGCTTGCAGTGAAATTTGCAACATCAAGGAATTAGCTTCAAAATGTCAAGATATGCACTGCATGCTTTCATACATACATAATCCATATTTCAACTGCTCAAATTGGTAGGAGTTATGTTATGACAGATCTCCTCCGTCTGGTGTGTAAGATGTATGAGACAGGCGAAATACCCACACATATCAAGAAGAATGTTATAATTGCAGTTACAAAGAAATCAGGCGCTGGCTGTTGTTAATACCATCGAACAACCAGTTTATAGGTCATGTCTGTAAAATACTAACACGAATTCTTTGCAGGGAGTTAGTATCCCACCACCGTCCTGGGCGTCTCCAGACATGTCTTCGCTGGACATTGAGGCTCAGTTCACTGAAGGCAATTCTACTGATTCCAGGCCGAATACGTGTCTGGAAACATCCCAGACAGCAGTGGGATACCAACCTCACTGGGCCTCCCCATTGCCAGAGAACCAGGGGCCGCTACAGTCGCAGGTCCGAATCCTGCCTCGGTCATGGATGTGTGTGATGTTCTTAAGTTAGTTAGGTTTAAGTAGTTCTAAGTCTAGGGGACTGATGACCTCAGATGTTAAGTCCCACAGTACTTAGAGCCATTTCAACCATTTGAATCTTCAGGTACCCTGACCGACAAAGAGGAAGATTCCAACCTCTGTTCCGGTCATAACAAGAGCCAGCATTCAATGACTGGTATCTGAACAGTCGGCAGATGATGTTTGTAGTCATCGCTGTATCAATCAGAAATCTACAGATACTTGATTTTAATCCGCAGCACAATTACAGCACAGCCGTACGTCGGCAACATTCTACGTCCCGTTTTGTTGCCCTTCATGGCGAGTCATCCCAGGCTTACATTCCAGTAAGATAATGCCCACCCGCACGCGTCTAGGGTTTCTGCTGCTTATCTTTGTGCTTGCCAGATCCTACCTTGGGCAACAAGTTCGCCAGGTCTTTCCTCAATTTAGAACGTCTGGAGCATTATGAGCATAAACTTCTAACCAGCTCGGGATTTACACGAACTAAAGTTCCAGTTGCATAAAATTTGGCACTGTATTCCCCAGGACGACATCCAACATCTATATCAACCAATGCAAAGCCGAATAATTGCATGCGTAAGGGCCAGACGTGGAGCAACACGTTATTGACTTGCTCAATTTGTGAAGATCTTTCTCCTGAATAAGTCACCCAATTTTTATGAAATTGTAATCACTTGTTTGTCTGTATCCGTACAATTTGGATAATCCCTTCGTGGTGCGTTGTATTTCTTATCTTAGCGTGTACTTTGTTTCCTCATCGCTGGCCAGTGGCCCCAGTTTAATCCTTTCCGGCATAAAGCTAGATGTGTCTGCTCTCATCTCATTCAGAGTTTCGCCCACAGTCACCACATCATCTGAAAATGCAAGTATCGTCTCACTTCCAACCATCCCCATCACCCTGTTGCGGCCACCTGCACGTCCCACCTTTCCCAGCGCAATGTTAAATAGAACTGGCGACAGAAGATCGCTCTGTATGAGCCCATTTTTAATTGTAAAGGGTGCCTACAGTGGATTTGCACAGCATAGTTGGCAACTTGATCCGCTGTAGCAAGCTGCAACCAGCCTAATGTGCTTCGTTGGTATCTGGTACATAGTTAAATAAACATATATTTGTCAAATGATGATTATAATTGGATCACATCCGAGGAATTACACTAATGCCCATTAAAATAGCTACACCACGAAGATGACGTGCTACAGACGCGAAATTTAACGTTTCCAAGACAACAACCATCTGCACGAACAGTTTGACAACTTTTGCAGTAGCATGGACTATCAGCTCGGAGACCATGGCTGCGGTTACCCTTGACGCTGCATCACACACAGGAGCGCCTGTACTCAACGACGAACCTGGGTGCACGAATGGCAAAACGTCATTTTTTCGGATGAATCTAGGTTCTGTTTACAGCATCATGATGGTCGCATCCGTGTTTGGCGACATCGCGGTGAACGCACATTGGAGGCGTGTGTTCGTCATCACCATACTGGCGTATCACCCGGCGTGATGGTATGGGGTGCCATTGGTTACACGTCTCGGTCATCTTTTGTTCGAATTGACGGCACTTTGAACAGTGGACGAAACATTTCAGATGTGCTACGGCCCGTGGCTCTAACCTTAATTCGATCCCTGCTATACCTTACATTTCAGCAGGATAATGCACGACCGCATGTTGCAGGTCCTGACCGGGCCTTTCTGGATACAGAAAATGTTCGACTGCTGCCTTGGTCAGCACATTCTCCAGATCTCTCACCAATTGAAAACATCTGGTAATTGGTGGCCGAGCAACTGGCTCGTCACAGTGCGCCCGTCACTACTCTTGATGAACTGTGGTATCGTGTTGAAGCTGCATGGGGAGCTGTAACTGTACACGTCATCCAAGCTCTGTTTGACTCAATGCCCAGGCGTATCAAGGTCGTCATTACGGCCAGAGGTGGTTGTTCCGGGTTCTGATTTCTCAGGATCTACGCACCCAAATTGCGTGAAAACGTAATCACATGTCAGTTCTAGTAGAATATATTTGTCCAATGAATACCCGTTTATCATCTCCATTTCTTCTTGGTGTAGCAATTTTAATGGCCAGTAGTGTACATACTAGGAAAGAGACATTGCCTTTACTACAGTTGCATTTCCATTTTCCGTTTGAGGATACCACGTATGTACACAAAGAAAAATATTCACTAGGACCTAGAGTGTTAGCAGGTCCTCTCGTCCGTGCGGTAAAACAACCTAAGAAAGAAACACTTTGTGACAGGTACCGGATATTGCTACAGAAAATAGAAAAACGGGGAACCCTGTTCGGTGGGCCGCGCGCGAGCTTGCCGAAGGGTACCGGGCGCGCCGTTGCCGAAAACAGCGGTCGCATTTTAGGCGCGCAGTTTATCAGGAAATAAGGCTGCCCGCCGCCCTAATACATATTAACGAGCACGCGCCGCCCGCCGGCCACTCCGTCCCACTTGGCGCTGCCGCCGCGGGCGGCGCTGCGGTCGCGCCCACACAGCTGGCGCTGCGACGCGATTGGTCGGCCAGCTCGCTCCGGGCTACCTGCCGGGCCGCCGCGGGCGCGCAGATAAGGCACGGGGGTTACCCGCTTTGTCCGGGCCGGAGCCGCAGTAAGTCTTAATACCTCCGACCACGGAGAGCCAGCTGCGCTGCTTGTTGACGTCCCCAGACGAAATTGAAGCAAAAGAAAAGAAGAGAAACGAGGGCGGCAGGGTGGCAGGGCAGTAGGGAAGCCGGGTGGCTGGTACGAACAAATTGGAACGTCAGATTTGTTCCAAAACATCAAGCAGGAAACGGCTCATCGCACATATTGTACTCTATCATGAAAGGTTATTTTACAAATTATATGAATATTACGATTTGTACGTTCTTACGTTGAAATTTAAGGGATTATGCACGCAAGTGACAGATCGGAGCTGATATAGCCAGTGAGCGAATCAGAGGTAATACAACGAGATATACGCTCACACAGACATACACATTAAAATTGCTCCACCACAGCTTGGATGGCGTGTACAGGTACAGCTGCCCATTCAGCTTCAACACGATACCACAGTTCATAAAGAGTAGTGACTTGCATATTGTTACGAGCCAGTTGCTCAGCAACCATTGACCAGACGGTTCCAATTGGTGCGATATCTGGAGAATGTGCAGGCCAGGGCAGGATGCGAACATTTTCGGTATCAAGGTATTAATTGGACAAATATATTATACTAGAACTGACATGAGATTACATTTTCATGCAATTTGGGAGCATAAATCCTGAGAAATCAGTACCCAGAACAATACCTCTGGTCATAATAACGGCCTCGATACGCCTAGGCATTGAGTCAAACAGAGCTTGTATGGCGTGTACAGGTACAGCTGCCCATGCAGCTTCAAAACGATACCACAGTTCATCAAGAGTAGTGACTTGCGTATTGTGACGAGCCAGTTGCTCAGCCACCATTGACCAGACGGTTTCAATCAGTGCGAGATCTGGAGAATGTGCTTGCCAGTGCAGCAGTCGAACATTTTCCGTATCCAGAAAGGCCTGTACAGGATCTGCAACATGCAGTCGTGCATTATCCTGCTGAAATGTAGGGTTTCACAGGGATCGAATGAAGGTAGAGCCATGGGTCGTAACACATCTGAAATGAAATGTCCACAGTTCAAAGGGCCGTCAATGCGAACGAGAGGTGACCGAGACGTGTAACCAATGGTATGCCGCACCATCACGCCGGGTCATACGCCAGTATGGCGATGATGATGATGTTTGGTTTGTGGGGCGCTCAACAGCGCGGTTATCATTCCCGTACAATTTCCCAAACTTTGCTCAGTCCAATTTCGCCACTTTCCTGGATGATGATGAAATGATGAGGACAACACAAACACCCAGTCATCTCGAGGCAGGTGAAAATCCCTGACCCCGCCGGGAATCGAAACCGGGACCCCGTGCTCGGGAAGCGAGAACGCTACCGCGAGACCACGAGCGGCGGACAAGCCAGTATGGCGATGACGAATACGCGCTTCCAATGTGCGTTCACCGCGATGTCGCCAAACTCGTATGCGTATCACTGCAGCCAGTGTATGAATCGAGTAGAAAGTTTGGAAATAGCATGATTTCTGCGCCGGACCCTCAGCGCTCGGGTCTGGTACACCACGCTGTGGTACCGCAGCCTCTTGCGTCAGTTGAAGCCATTGCGATGGAGAATCGGCGTCTGACGGTGGATGACACAGCCACAAATCTGGACATTAGTCATCACTTCATTGACAAATAGCTTAGGTTTCGCAAAGTGCCACGGCAGCTCACTCCGGAACTGAGAGACCGACCTGCACTTTAACATTTTTCCACATCCGCCATACTCATCAGGCGTCGTTCCAAGTGATTACCACATGTTTGCACCACTTAGAAAGGTGGTGGAAGGAAAGAAACTTCGTTCCGATGAAGAGATGCCGCCGTCAGTGTACGATTGCCTGCGCACACAACAAAAAGTTTATTTTTTATTTTTTTCCACAGGATTCCGTGCACTTCCTACACATTGGAGGAGGTGTGTCGAACGACAGAGAAACTATATCGAAAAATGACGCACATCTGTTTCACTTTTGTTCAGTAAAGAAATTAAAAAATAAAAAAAATATTTAAGGTTTTCATTTGCCTTTCCCTCGTATTACGGGAGGATTAAACAACAGAGGCCAAAATTGACACACTAGATCGACGCTCTGAGTAGCCCGATAAGATAAAATATTTTTAATTTTCATATGTCGTGGTATAATAATTGTGACTTAAATAAATGTATACTAGAAGTAAGCTGTTTATGATGCCTGTTGTAATTTAGTTAAACTGCCACAAACACAGGGTGTCCCAGGAAGAATTGTCAGTATTCAGGGATATGAGAGGAACTATCATTTGAAAAGAATTTGAATTGAATGGTTTCCGAGAAAGAACACATTAAATGTGTATTGCCATTTATTTTCTGCGTTGTTCCCTATATTATCGTGTTCACACTGGTACAACAGTTAGTAACCATTACATAAAGCGTTTTACAAAGTATCAATTGTAAAATGCGTATTTTTTATATATTCACCTCTAAGTTTTATCATACACGTCACATTACAGCTATCGTACGGTTTACAATAAATGTTCGACTATCCCACAGTCAGCTTCGATGAAACTGTGCACTCTTGAGTGATTCAAATGGCTCTAAATACTATGGGAATTAACATCTGAGGTCATCAGTCCCCTAGAACTTAGAACTACTTCAACGTAACTAACCTAAGGACATCACACACATCCATGCCCGAGGCAGGATTCGAACCTGCGACCGTAGTAGCAGCGCGGTTCCGGACTGAAGCACCTAGAATCGCTAGGCCACAGCGGCCGACTTCTTGAGTGGTGATGACGTATTTATTGTCCGAGTGCCTCTACACGTTCCATAATGATGGCAGCTGCGTTCACTATACGACCACACAGTTAATCTCACGTCTTCATCTTTTATTTGTACACCTCAGATTTCATGGCAGAATGACATCCCGAGCCAAGACGTTGAAAGCAAAGAGATGGGTAAGGCTAGAATAAAACATTAAAGAGGTTCGTTGGGTGAGACACATATGTGCATGCCACTAGCCCAAAAACAAATGTTCAATGAATGTGTTCTTTCTAGGAAGCTATAAGAGCATAAGAGACCTTCGCTTGTTGGGAACTAGGTCATATCTTTGTCTCCAAACAAAAAACAATAAAGGTAAAGCAAATGTCTGAGGCCGCAACTGAGAACAATAGGGTGAAACGTCGTAGGTCACAGTGGTTTGTTTAGAATGTGTGTGCAACAAGTTGTGCTTCACCCTGAAAAGGTATAAGGACCACAGCAAGTCGAACTGTTGTCCAGTGGAACATTTATGTTAGGGTATGTAACGTTTTCTGCTGGCGTATTTCTGCTATGCCCACGTCTTGCAAAGTGCCGCTAAACGCTTGAATATTCTTGTTCAGTCAGGAGCTGACGGTATGCTGTTGACGCATATGAGGACTGTTCGTATAGTAACTTCCATTTCTTAAGAAATGTGAATGAAGTTACACAATTTGTTGTGTCATATTGTGAAAGTACACACTCCAATTTAGTTTTCCGCATATCTTCCAGTCACATTGAGGCATTTATCATAGTGTATGACTAGCGTTGAAATTCCACAAACTTAGGATTCTATTCCCTGCGACAGAAGCAATCCCACTATGCTCGTTTTCAACTCTCTGTCCTTGCCAAAGCGTTTAGAGACGAGCCACTTCTTCATAAAAATGAAGAGGTAATAATCGCTGAGCGCCAGAGTCAGGCCTGTTTGATGTCAGTGCGACGCGTTGTGTGGGAGGGGGTCGGGTGGTGGGGGGGAGCTCAGTGGCGGAAGGGGGGGTTGAGGGCACTGCCATGCGGGAAAATAACGTCAGAGCTCAGCGTGCCACGATATTTGATTGCAATGGCCCTACTCAAGTTTGTTTGTGTGTCACGCTGAATTTAAGCAGTAGCTATGATATTTCTCTCCAAGAGCTGCACTAGCAAAATTCCTTTTTTTTTATCCCAGAAGGCAGCTGCGTCGAGTTTCCTGCTGTAAAGCGTTTTACCACACTTTGTGGCTTTCTCCAGTGACCCACTGCAGTGACCGAATTTTTGTCTCTGTGTTCACATACCGCACCCACAACTCATCTCCCGTCACAATATGGTCGATAAAAAGGCTCCACCTTCTGTTTTGCAAAACACGAGGAATGATAGTGCTGCTTGCCATACGCTGGGCCTTTCGTTATTCAGAAAGGAGTTTAGTCACTCGTCTGGCATTAAATGTCCGCTAGCCCAAATCTGGTATAATCACTTTGTACAGAAGAGTACAACGATGAATCTGCGATTTTCTCAAACCCTTTCGTCAAACAGATGAACAACATCTGCATTCACGATAGTGGGTCGACCATGTTTCATTATAGCCATTGGTTCACCAGTTTTTGAACAAGCAGCACCATTGTCTCACATAAAGCTCACGCATTTGTCTCTTAAACTTCACAAAGTTCGCAACGGATTTCACTAGCTTAACAGTTTCTTACAAGAAACCTTACTACGAACGTACCTCACAAGTTGTGGGACTTGTGATTAAAACACACATTTTGAAAGCACGCAGTTCATAGAGGTACAAAGACACGACCTTGCTCCTCCGCTGCTCACAGCGTACTGCTTCAAAGTGCATTACACCGCAAGGGCGGCGCCACTACCTCTCCTATTACGCACGCTTAAAGTTGCACTCTATCAGAATCACTACTCGATTGTTTTGATACAGTACATAAATGTCGTAGTAAATGATAGCAGTACTGATAGCGAAAGAAACACAAATGAATGCGTAAGAGAGGAGCAGGGAGCCGACGACTTCTCTGTCCTTTTATGTTCGTTTGGTTGTTTGTATATACTCAGAGAATGTAAATTGAGTTTTATGAGAGATGAAAATCAGTCGACCACGTAATTACTAAGCTCTTACGCAGCCAAAGCAATTTCTTCTGATGCAAGTACGGTTTATATACACAGAAATAAAAATTATACATAATCATTGGTTTTACTTTGTACCAACAGAAAGTTGTTCATCACGATCAAAAGCAAGTGTTACCTGTTATTATTGATAAATACAAAAGATGTTAATAAATAACAGAAACATGTATTATATAAGCTCGATGAACTACTGCAGCGATGTCTGATCCATTTTTGTTTCGCGGTTTCTTAAATTTTTTTGGGTAGGATTATTTTAGCGTTACATGAAAAATCAGTATTTCTTTCTTTTTGCTTTTACTACAGTGTCCCTCTGTTTCACGTTACGAGCCAACGATTTTCGAATAAAACCTTAATTAAACAACGACAATTTCAGTCTTCTGCAAAAACTGTTAGTTTTTAAGTAACAGACAGGATGATAATTATGCAGAACAAAAATGTTCCATAGTTTACGCAGCCCTTTATACCGGGTGATCAAAAAGTCAGTATAAATTTGAAAACAATAAATCACGGAATAATGTAGATAGTGAGGTACAAATTGACACACATGCTTGGAATGACATGGGGTTTTATTAGAACCAAAAAAATACAAAAGTTCAAAAATGTCCGACAGATCATCTGATCAGAATAGCAATAATTACCATAACAAAGTAAGACAAAGCAAAGATGATGTTCTTTACAGGAAATGCTCAATATGTCCACCATCATTCCTCAACAACAGCTGTAGTCGAGGATAATGTTGTGAACAGCACTGTAAAGCATGTCCGGAGTTATGGTGAGGCATTGGCGTCGGATGTTGTCTTTCAGCATCCCTAGAGATGTCGGTCGATCACGATACACTTGCGACTTCAGGTAACCCCAAAGCCAATAATCGCACGGACGGGACCTGGGAGGCCAAGCATGACGAAAGTGGCGGCTGAGTACACGATCATCACCAAACGATGCGCGCAAGAGATCTTTCAAGCGTCTAGCAATATGGGGTGGAGCGCCATCGTACGTTCCAGCAGGTGTTTATCAGCCATGCTGGGGATGATGCGATTCTGTAACATACCGGTGTACCTCTCACCTGTCACGGGAGAAGTTTTGCTGTCCAGCGCAATCTGTCGGACATTTTGTGACCTTTGTTATTTTTTGGTTCTAATTAAACTGCATGTCATTCCAAGCGTGTGTGTCAATTTTTACCTCTCTATTTACATTATTCCGTGGTTTATTACGTTTTCAAATTTATACTGACTTTTTGATTACCCGGTATATCCTCACTTAGTTTCTGAACGATTCAACACTTCCTGTTTCCACGTTAATCAAAATGGTTCAAATGGCTCTGAGCACTATGGGACTTAACATCTATGGTCATCAGTCCCCTAGAACTTAGAACTACTTAAACCTAACTAACCTAAGGACAGCACACAACACACAGCCATCACGAGGCAGAGAAAATCCCTGACCCCGCCGGGAATCGAACCCGGGAACGCGGGCGTGGGAAGCGAGAACGCTACCGCACGACCACGAGATGCGGGCTCCACGTTAATCTATTAATACACTGATCGCATACACAAACAATGTGATCGATATGATGTACGCCCGACAGGTACGTAACACATCTAACATACTGATAATCCGGTTACAGTCTTATCTGATCAAGTCTAATAGGAAAACGTCCGTAGTCTACACTTACTTATGACTGTATACAGTAGCCTGCGGTAGTTTCACAGCTCTATATACGCTATATGAAAACAGAAGTTACTTTATGAATAGCCCTCGTACATTACTGTAATTGGAAGCCACCTAGAGATAGGCTTGACTGCTCGATAACGGCAATAGCATAAAATAAAGCTTTTCAAAAAGTGTTTGCGGCTGGTTGCATTCTTCACCAATAATCCTTAATGCCTTTGGAGCTGACTGGGATCCACCATGGATAAAATAACATACAGAGTTGGTTTTCATAAATCAGCTTCTGCAATGACAGATACGAAGGGTAATCTCAGCGGAGCAGTACTGTAGCACGCCGCTAGATGAGCTACAATAAAATGTAGCAGTCGACTGACAAACTGCAGACGGGCGGCTCCGCATTATTTTGATTCCTGCAATGCGCATGTCTCGCCATTCTATCATTCTTTTTCTTGTCACCCAGACACGTTTCGGTACGCATGTGTCAGTTTCAAAGGGGCTGTATTTCTAGAAATTAGTTATTATCAAAAATAAAAAACTGTACACATGACACCAGGAAAAGGTTTGAGATATGTTCGAACAGTACATCGCAACAGCCTTGCACAAGAGCAGTGCGAAAATGGCGTTCGAACAGCACCATTGACGGCTTCCCAATGTTGTAGAACAGCAGTAAGCTGCTAGAGAAGTGGCAATAAACCGGTTACGGGTGGCTGGGAAACTTCACTACTGGTCTGGGGATTTTCGTCAAACTTCTCCGAACTGCTAGTCACGCGCATGCGCAGAGTTCGTGGTTTGCGCTTGTGTACTGTGAATCCTTCAATACGTGTCTGTTGTGGTATTTGGCAACTAAAGTAGTTGTGATGTGTTTTTAAACTGATCTTAATATTTTATTTTCTCATGATTATCAAGGAATTTTCTTCTACAAAGTTCATGTTTTACAGCTGTCTGGAGGAATCCCAAATATTTAGGGTATTCAACTTACGTTGAAAACCGAGCATAAAAGAAGTTACTTTTGTTCCAAGAAGGAAATTATAGTGAAAAACTGCAGTTCTTGACAGATTTCAAAAAAACTGATGATACCTTTTTCTGTAGAATGTATCAATAATATTATACGTTGGTAGTGTGCATTAGTTAATTTTACCACCTTTTTACATGGTCATTGTGTGTACTACACACTGAAGTATCTTACATTCTTCCTCAGGGTTCAAGCTACCTCCATACCAGTTTCATGGAAATCAGTTCACTGATTTAAACGTGAAAACGTAACAGACAGAGCTACTTTGGCATAATGACATTAATGTTCCTCCAAATAAGGACTACGTTTGATGCTAGTAGACTTTCCTGGCCAAGAGAAGTCGACACAGCTACTTTGGCATTATGACATTAATGTTCCTCCAAATAAGGACTATGTTTGATACTAGTAGACTTCCCTGGCCAGATAAGTTTACTAGTATCAAACACAGGCCTTAATTTGAGGAAGACATTTCAGAAAATGTATGTTTGGAGCACAGTACTGTATTGTAGTGAAAAATGGACTGTGGGAAAACCGGAACAGAGAAGAATCGAAGCATTGGAGGTGCGGTGCTATAGACGAATGTTGAGAATCAGGTGGACTGATAAGGTAAGGAATGAGGAGGTTCTGTGCAGTATCGGAGACGAAAGGAACATGTAGAAAACACCGACAAGGAGATGGGACAGGATGATACGACGTGACTTCCATCGTGCTAGACGGAGCTGTAGAGGGCAGAAACTGTAGAGGAATACATAGAATGGAAACATCCAGCAAAGAATTAAAGACGTAGTTTGCAAGTGCTATTCTGAGATGAAGAGGTTGGCCCAGGAGAGGAATTCGTGCCCGGCCGCATCAAACCAGTCAGAAGATTGATGACTCAAAAAAAAAAAAAAAAAAAAAAAAAACATTAATATGGATACGTAAAATTTCATTATTTGCTGTTCTCTTAGTGTTCCTATCTTAGTGACCAGAACGTAGTTACTACGACTACATTAAAGAAAAATGTTTGCTTCGTTGTTTACTTCCACCTATCAAAAACCTTCCTTCAAAACTTTCACTACAAAAAGATCAAACAATATAGCGTTTAACACTTCTAACATTACAATTTCCTAGAAATAACTGAGTATAAGCAACGTAAGTTTCGCACTCCACTCCCTTTTTGACGTTCCGGATCCGGAGTGAGGCGCCGTCATGTCAAAATTACATGGATATGTTCCAGAATAACCTATTAAGCTAAGATATAAGAGACGTCTCGCAGACGGAGCTCGAGGTCTTAGCAGTGCTACATGTTTGAACACCGAAACAGGTCGTAACATGACAAGCTGATAGTTTCAATAGAAATTCCACTTCAATAACTTTTGCATCCACGCATGAGCGACAGGAGAAGAAAAAAAAAACAGTAGTTCAAGTTAACATAAGATAATATGTGTAGCTCTGAAAGTTCGTAAACTCCTCGTAGCAGACGACAGTCTAGCACAGTCAAGCAGAATTTAGAAAGGAAAAACGTCATAAAGTCTTCCTCTCGGGATGCTATTCACCAAAAATTCCGAAACTGAATAAAAGAAATTCTGCTTCACAATAATGTCTGTCTCACTGTGGAGTGTCAAGCAGACTCGCGAATCCCGACAGAGTTTTCAATGGAAGAAGCTGAATGGACGGTCGTCACAAAAGAGAGAGAGAGAGAGAGAGAGAGAGAGACGGGCATTTGCACTTTCCTTGCTACGTCAGAATTTATTCTCACATTGCAAAAGCTCGCTCTTCCTGCACTGGGTCCTAAATAATACGGCAGCTGCGCAGCGGCGCTGCCGGGGTGGGGTATATTCGCTATTTTACGCGCGCGGAATACTGATTCCTGATTGCCATCGCAGACCTGGATGGACCCCGGTCACGTGCAGCAAAAGCAAAAAGCGAGGACAGAACTAAACCCCGGGCGGATGGATTTCACTCAGCACCCGCTCCCGCCCCTCTCCAAGCGGGCATTCCGCATGCACGCTCAGCGATACCACACGGCTGCCTAGCGAAAGCGGGAAACAGGAGAGTTTCAGTCTGTCATGACGACTGGTCACGAGAGCGCACACATTAACGCGTCCGCGTTAATGGTGGTTGACCTCTACGGCTGTATAGTGATTTACTTAATGAAATACAGCAACCAGTCACATTTTTATATTAGGTTGTGTGATTTAACGAGCACTGCGCTCTTATTTAAAATATGGCCGAAAGAGAAAGACAGGAATTGTGAAACGAAATCTGTCGTCCAACTGCATGCCATAAAAGGCGCAGATTCACCACTAGTTGGTGTCTATTGTCTATTGTCTATCGAGGCCTAAGCGCTGTAGTGTGCGAGTGGGACAGACGAGAACCTACGTCATAGGGAAACCCATACAAGGCTTTTGTGGTCAAGGAGTGTTAAATATAGCGGACCTAAGGTCGGCCATCAAGGGAAACATTTATGAAAACTATTTAATTTTGTAGTAGTGCAGGGAATGAAGCCACAGTAATTTTAATCTGCCATCATCCATAAAATTTCATGGTGATCCAAATAAAACTTGATTTCTCATCGTATCTATAATAGTTTAGGATTTACTGTTAAAGAGAATTTAACCAGTTTTGTAACAAAGACCTGAATTCTAAAATCTGAACGCTTTGGTCGATCTTAACGATCGATATTTCATATAGAAGCTCATCATTAAAATGACAAATGTTGTAAATATCAACTTTGCAACTTTATTTGTTTAAAAGATATAGCGAATTTAAATTATCAATAATTTCAGTTAAGCATCAGATCATTTTAGCTCCGCACAAAACACATTGAACGATTACAGCATGACACCTTATTGAATCATTAGGTAACAGATTATTTGTTGTAAAGTTTAGTTTAAAATAGTTACTTTTGTTCTTTATTTATTTATCAGAAAGCACATTGGGGCAAGGCTACGGGCCGTGACATTGAAAGTTAAGAAGGAAATTGTATTGGTTTTATGTAAAAGAATGTAACTTTTATTATGTAATGGATATTATTGTTAATGTGAAAGTGATCAAGCTTTGATTATTCAAATATTTTAAAATGTAATGTAATGTAGAATAGGCTGTAGCCAATCAGATGGACGGCTTCAGGAAAGGGAAATGTGCTAGTCTGTTGAGCGAAGATATTCGGCGCGCGGGAAACGAGGTCGGAGACGGGCAGAGAGCAGTTCTGGTCTAGACACCAAAGAGTACAGTTCTGGTCGAGACACCAAAGGGGACATTTCGGATGCAGACGCGAAAGCGGACGGTAAGTTTTTATGCAGCCAGAATGTGAAACAATTTGGCGTCGTGTGGTATCGCGGAACTTCGTCTCTGAGCGGTGAGCAGCCGCGCGCCTGCTGTCAACTCTAACTTTTCGCATAGTTAACGAAGTGGAGTATCGAACATGTAATTCGCGATGTGATTGTGAATGATCAAACTGCGTCAAATGGATATGCGGTCGACTGAAACAGTAACTATAAATACCACCACTTTCGCTAGTACTTTGCTTTCTGAATAAACATTATGCTAACCAAATGGCAACTGTGTGGCCTACATCATTTATGGGTCGTTAATTTAGTTCCCGATATTATTATAAGTGTTATTGTATGTTATGTTAACTTTCTATTTCGCAAACTGGCCATCAACCAGACAATTTATCATAGAGTCACAAGTGTCTAATTTAGGGCGTGTAATGCGACACGTGTGCTTCAACCCCTAGACGAGTTTGATCCAAGACATTTCGACGAAGAGGAACGGCATGTGAGCCCGAACATCTTTGGGATGTTAGCTCGCAGTTGCTGCACAAGTTTCGTCGCGTTTTTCGTAAGTGTAATAAACATAAGAAATAGAGATAACAGAGCATTTAATCATCAATAGTATATTCTCCTCCACTATTTACAATAGGCTGCCAACGCTGGGTTAACTTTTAGATTCCGCGACTGTAGAAATCACTCGCTTTTGAGGCCAAGACCTCGTCGACCCATGTTCGGAGCGCATTTTCACCCGGAACGGAAGCTTCTTGAAGATTTTTCAGTAGAAAGCGGAAAATGTGAAAATCTAAGAGTGCAAGGTCAGTTGCATAAGATGTGGGTGCAGAATGACATTCCAACCCATCTCCTGTACGGTGTTGTTTTTGCCAGTTTAATAGAATGCGGACGGGCAGTATTTCACTTGGTCGTTGTTCTTCTATTGCGTCTGCAAGACGTCTCAGTTGTTGACGATAAATGTCAGCAGTGATGGTTTAATCTCGGGAAGGCAGTTCATTGTACACCACATCAACACTGTTCCACAGATGAATAACATTATCTTCTGTGGATGCGTGCAGGTCTTTTTACGGGGAGTTGCTGCTTTTTTTTTTTTTTTTTGCCCAATCGTTCCTTTCTTATCCTTACGTCACCAGTAACAGGGTAGGAATGGTGGGTGTTGTTCACGAGCCAATTAATGATGATCATGCACAGATGCACACGTGGCAACCGTTAATTTTTGTGATTTTGGTTTAGAGCATGCGGTACCCATACATTCGAATTTTTTACCTTCCTCACTGCATGCCCAGTGTCGCATGATGGTAAAATAATTACATTTCATCGCATGTGCCAGTTCTTGAGTACACTAATGTGGATCATGGTGGATTAATGCGTTTTAACAATCTTTATCAAATCCTGAAGGTCTTTCTGAACGTGGAGAGTCACTAATGTCAAAACGATCCTCTTCAAAACCTGAAAATCATTTTCTTCTCGCGCTCTGTCCGATGTCCCATACAACGCGTAAATGTGTCCTGACGTCTTCGCTTGCGTTGCGGCGCGGCACGTTACTTTTTACCGCCCTGCCAGTGTCCAGCAATGTTCATTTGTCTAGCTAAAACCTGTAGAGGAAAATACTACACCACTACTGTCTATTGCAGGTCGCAACAAACAGAATTGTCTGGGAAACGGAATGTGACTAGCTACTGAAATAAAAGTTTTAACTTGGCAATGTAAATTTTCAGGTGTATTTTTACGATAAAGATCACAGTTAATACTGCCAAGTGGAAACACAATGTAAAGTTCACGCGCACACCACAATCACACACGTAGCCAGTTTATGGTATTTACACCCGTTACCAAAGTTAATACAGTTCACTGGATCGTTTAGTTATGAAAATGCTCGCTCAAATGTTGTGCACTCCGCTCTACACGTAATACCTGCTCCAGTCTTAGATCGCACAACACGCCACGCGGTTTTAACTAACAGTCAAAAGCAATACTTTTGATATTCCGTCCGAAATTCCACACGACGTCCACCATACCATTCACTTAAATACACTTTGTACTACTTCGCGAACTCGTAATTAGCACTTTTTCCGCGATTTTACAGTACTTTCGTCGGAGCTGCTGTCAATGAGATGTTACTCGTTCGAACCCTCAGCCCCGACCCCGCTAGATCACACCAAAGGCTTTGTTCCCAGCATAGATTGGCGCGAGCCGGCATTTTTCTGATTGGCTGATGTCACAAACAGCAAATCAGGTTGCAGTATTATCCCGCGCTAACCCGCGCTTTACTTCAATGACCAATCATAGTAAAACATTTCTTTCTATGGCAATTGCTAAATAAATAAATTTAGAAAAGTATCAAATATAAAATTACTCCTTATGAAATTACCGATTAATTTGTGTTCTACTCACGATTTATTAGTACCATAAACTGACTGCACATTTAATTACACTAAAGCCCCTGCATAGTTTAACTGGCACTTCGTGAATAAACAAAACAATTTTCATTTACTTCTGTTCTTCTTCGCTCATACAACACTCACACTGCTAATTACTACACATATAAAACAATTAAAATTATGCAAATAAATTAAATATTAATCAAACATAACTTTACAACATTGTTTTGACTACGACTGCTAGCATTGTCCGTCAACTGCTGACCTCTGCCGCCTACTAGTACAACTACGTGCAGCTCTGTAACTCAGGTCCATGTTAGCTGGTGACATCTGTCGATGACTCATGCCCATAGCGATATCGTCCTAACAAGTGACAGGAGCGATGCGAAGCCGCTACCCTCAGTGTCACCCCTCTTTTGGACAGTAACAGAAGGGTATGTCGGGAAAGTTCCGATTTCTCCACCTGGCCTTCTAGTGTCCACAGCTCCATTCATTATCTCCAAACGACAAAATGGTAATATGTAAACTCAGAAGGCAACAGTGAACTACAAAAAAATGACAATCGATAAATATACCCAAAGCAAAACAAAAACGCTACCGACCTTTGCACTGGCCTAGTATTTTTTGTTTTATGGCAAGACTCGTTTCTGGCGTTCACCTAGTTTCAGTGGAGGTAATACATTCATATCGTCATCAGTGCAACGTTTTCATCGATTGCAGTTTGAATGTTACAGCAGTTCTGTGCAAAATAACAGTTCATTTAGCTACCACGTATACCGAGCTGGATATTTACGTTTAATTAGTAGTTAGGTGCACTTAAGTTTGTTTCATAATCTGTGGCTTCTTTTTTGGCCTTTATATGTACAGCACAAAAACTTGTAGATTCACTGATGCAATGATGCAGCGCACCATTCATCATGCAACTGACTAATATGTTTGCTTATATAGAAATTACGCCCAAAGCCAAATTATATTTTAATTTTGTTGGGTGTTGTCTTGTTGTCAGTCTGACGGTATTACGTTCGTAAAAAAACGAAACTAACAGCCATAATTTACTAATCGTGATTTTTAATTCAATGAACGATGTATTTTGAGCCCTGGAGGCTCACCTTTAATTGCTTCATCAGACTTTTTCTTTTTTTTTTTAAATCTGAGTACGTAGATGTGTTAGAAAGTGATGTACTGTGCATGTGTAGTGCAGCTACAATTTTTATAGAACCTACAAGTAAGACAAAAAAGAGTTGCTTTGAGTTTACAGCAGTGGTTACACACCTTTTAGGTTAAGATTGTGTAAACATATTTACATGCATACCTTCAGTTTCACAGCACGCCTGCATAAATTTAAAAGAAGTCCAAGAGTATCTGAATGTATAAATGTTGCATTTCATATACACACGTATGCTGTAAGATTTGAGATTATGAAGGGATGACGGAGTTTTGTCTATTTACAGATGTTATTTTCAAACAGAAATTTTTCTGTAGATACCAAATGTGATAGTATATTGTAAAATGGTTATAACTGTTAAATTCTGTCTTCTTTAGGAAAAACATCTTTAAATTTAGATAGTCTGCGGTTTATTTCGATTGTATGCTATTACCTACTCAGCCCAAAACCACCACCCAATTAAACTCCAGTCACAGGGAAACTAACAGTAGAAGATAACTGTGGTGTCACCGCCAGACACCACACTTGCTAGGTGGTAGATTTAAATCGGCCGCGGTCCATTAGTACATGTCGGACCCGCGTGTCGCCACTGTCAGTAATTGCAGACCGAGCGCCACCACACGGCAGGTCTAGAGAGACGTACTAGCACTCGCCCCAGTTGTACGGACGACTTTGCTAGCGACTACACTGACGAAGCCTTTCTCTCATTTGCCGAGAGATAGTTAGAATAGCCTTCAGCTAAGTCCATGGCTACGACCTAGCAAGGCGCCATTAACCATATCTAGAGAGAGTCTCACTTGTATCATCAATAACGCTGTATACAAATGATGGATTAAAGTTAAGTATTCCAGCAGCTACGTACTTTTCTTTATAGCAATCATTACGTATCCTGTTTCAGACCTAACGCCAGCCTGCGTGAGTTGACGCGTGCATGTCGGCCTCCTCTAAATTAGTGTGCGTTGTGTTGGCTAGTCTGCCGACACAACAATAACTTCCACATACTGAAGGCGTTACCGTAAGGAAAACAAATTATACACTGAGGTAACAAAAGTCATGGGATACCTCCTCATATCGTGTCGGACCCCCTTTTGCCCGCCGTAGTGCAGAAAGTCGACCTGGCATGGCCTCAACAAGTCGTTGGAGGTGCCATGCAGAAATATTGAGCCATGCTGCCTGTATAGCCGTCCATAATTGAGAAAATGTTGCCGGTGCAGGATTCTGTGCGCGAATTGACCTCTCTGTTACGTCCTGTAAATGTTCGACATGATTTATTTCGGGCGATCTGGAAGGCCAAATCACTCACTCGAACTCTCCAGCATGTTCTTCAAACCAGTCGCGAATAATTGTGGCCCAGTGACATGGGGCGCTGTCATCCATAAAAATTCTGTAGCTGTTTGTGGACATAAATCCAGTAATGGCTGCAAATGATCTCCAAATAGCAGAACATAACTATATACAGTCAATGGTCGGTTCCGGTGGAGAAGAGCACTCAGTCCATTCCATGTAAATACAACCCACACCATTATCGAGCCACCGCCAGCTTGCACAGTGGAGTTAGGTCCTTATCGTGGGGTATGCGTCACACACAGGCCCTACCATCAGTTTGTAATGTCCCCACAGAAAAATACCCTCTACCACGCACCAATTAATCATTGTCAATCAAATCATCCACATTTATTCACTTTGGAAAAGTATCTGATGGGATTTTCTAGTAATATATGCGCCGACAGCTCGTCGACGCCAAAGTATTTTCTAGTACGTTTATTCTTTGGAATAACAGAGATACATATATGTATTCTCCATGGTTGTTAGACTGGTAACTAGGGGAGTTTCGGAAGTATCTGTTGAAAGATTGACGGGTTTCTAAAAGAGACATATTTGCTTTTCTTCGCGCTAAAGCGAGCTATAAACATTTGTGCCACTAGCGGGTTATTTGAAGAGAGAGAAAGAAATTGTAACGGAAAATAATTAAGACTTGGAGCCAACAGAGATCGGGACATGTAATGGAGATGGATTGAATATACATTTTCCTTCATAAATAAGGTTTGTGACCCCTTTTATTCTGGAGTGAATGAACGAATGAGTTTTTTGTCTGAATCATTGATGATCGCGTTGGCCCTGTAATTAGTGGGGAAGTTTCAGCTGTGTCGAAGAGAGCCTGCAATCACCGAGTCTTTGTTAAATCGTCCAAAAAGGCTTCGTACACGTCTGGAATTCGAAATCTTTCGTCAAAGGAACGAATTGTTCAAACGATTGATTTTCCCAACTGAATGCAGCGCTTAACAATAATAATAAATGTAAAGATCTCTTACAGCAAGCCAGCCGCTAAACACTAAGACGAAGGGCTCCACCAGAGATTCTATTTGGCTGATTTCACGTAATGAAATATTATATCAAAAACTGTACATAGATAAAGGAGAGAGAGAGAGAGAGAGAGAGAGAGAGAGAGCGAATGAAAAATTAGAGAAAATACTAATAATCCTCCAGTAGTCTAACTTTTCGCCTGTCTTATCACGGATCAGCCTAAGGACAAAACGGGAGGCCCTTACTTTACTGTATAGATTGATGTGTGAAAGTGAAGGGATCTTAAAGGCAACAGATACACGTCTATACAGACAAGACATTACACAAAGTTAGCGGCAAGCTGCATTCATCATCCAGCATCTATTCTCCTTACATTTATACATTATAATCATTTATACATTATAAGTTTTTACCAGCTGAAATCCTGACTCGTCCGACCAGTCCACCATTAGGGTCCAACCGAATGTGGTCACGAGCCCAGGACAGGTGCTGCAAGCGATGTGCTGTTAGCAAGGCACCAGCGACCGTCGTCGTCGGCTGCTGCCGTAGCCCACTAACACCAAATTTCGCCGCATTGTCCTAACGGATATATTTGTCATACGTCCCGAAAGATTCAAAGAATGTTCAAATACGTGTGAAATCTTATGAGACTTAACAGCTAATGTCTTCAGTCCCTAAGCTTACACACTACTTAACCTAAATTATCCTAAGGGCAAACACACACACCCATGCCCGAGGGAGGACTCGAACCTCGGCCGGGATCAGCCGCACAGTCTATGACTGCAGCGCCTGAAACCGCTCGGCTAATCCCGCGCGGCTCCTGAAAGATTTCTGCGGTTATTTCACGCAGCGTTCCTTGTCTGTTAACACTGACAAGTCTACGCAAACGCCGCTCCTCTCAGTCGATAATGAAGGCCGTCAGCCACTGCATTGTCCATGGTGAGAGGTAATGCCTGGAAACTGGTAGTCTCGCCACAGTCTTGGTATTGTGGATCTCGGAATATTGAATTCCCTAACTATTTCCGAAATGGAATATCTCATGTATCCAGAGTTCCAATCCTTTCGCGTTCAGAGTCTGTTATTGCCGTCGTGCGCCCATAATCACCTCGGAAACTTTTTCACATGAATCACGTGAGTAGGTACAAATGACAGCTCCGCTAATAGCCAATTCACTATTCTTTTGTACCTTGCGTACGCGATACTATCGCCATCTGTATTTGTGCATATCGCTATTCCATGACTTTTGTCACCTCACACCTCAGTGTAAATGAGTACACTACACTATGCAAAGGCACACTATTTAGTACAGTAAAGGAACTTCAGAGAAAGGACGACACACTCAGCTTAAAAGCAGACACACACACACACACACACACACACACACACACAGAAAGAGAGAGACAGAGAGATACAGAGTAAAAAACATTCGAATAGGACGCCAAACTCACTTGAGAACAAGTCAAGAGCAACTGGGCCTGAACACAAAATAAAGTTTGCACTGTGTTTTGGCAAAGTGAAAAATGTTATTTCCAAATGTAATTCTTTAAAATAAGTGTAGTGCTTCCGTATGGTTCTCAGTAACTCATGGAAATGCAAATGAAGAAAGACTTGCAAAGAAAATTGTAAGAAATATTAAATATTAAGGATGAAATTTTCACTCTGCAGAGGAGTGTGCGCCGATATGAAACTTCCTGGCAGATTAAAACTCGGTGCCGGAGCGAGACACGAACTCGGGACCTTTGCGTTTCGCGGGCAAGTGCTCTACCGAGTTCGAGTCTCGGTCCGGCACCCAGTTTTAATCTGCCAGGAAGTTTCAGTAAATATAAAATTACATGTTAACTCCTCAACCAAACTCACATTAATACTGTATCATTCAGTTACAGATGACAAGCTACAGCTACATGATAATGAACAAAACGCTCTGAGTAAACGTATAATGTAAAATTGAGGTAATGAAAACAACGAACAAACGCTGTCTTTAGGCCTAACATTCGTAGATTAATTATCACTTAAAACATATTCGCATTTCACAGATTTGAATAAAGAAAAGTCTCTGACTAGAGCAGAAACGTGCTCAAATATTGTAAGTAACGAAGATTTTTGTGAGGTAAGTGATTCATGAAATGTAAAGGTTATTGTTAGTCAGGACCATTCTTTTGTAGGGATTATTGAAAGTCAGATAGCGTTGCGCTAAAAATATTGCGTGTCAGTTTAGTGTTGATCAGAATAAGTAAAGAGAGTAATGTCTGAGTACGTTCAGTTTTGCTCAGCTGTTTGAAAATCAAATAACGTAGAGGTTTATCAGCACAGTAATTCATTAATTTTTCTAAAGGGACGTTTCATAATATGTTTGGATCATTTGAGGAACCAGTGTTTTGTGTAATATATATAATACCGAATAATTATTTTATCCACAAACACGGAAAATGCGAGAGCGGGAAATCCAGATGATGAATATCATGAAAAAGGTTACTGTTGGTATGCTAAGGAGCGTTCGAAGAAGAGATGGCAACATACTACTACCTTCCATACATGTCTCGCAAAACGACCACCGCGGAAAAAGTCAGACAAAGCAGAGCTCACACGGCAGTTATCGACAATCCTTCCTCCCACACTAGATTCGCTTATTGAACAGGAAAGGTGAAAAATCGTACTGGTACCAGAGATACCCTCCGTCCAACGTAGGCTACTGTCCAGAAATGTGGCTGCCCATGGGACTCCGGAAATGTCCCGACACCGGTGAAAATTACGCTGCACGGTTGCGCGGACGTTGGGGCTGTGTTTAACTTGCCGCTCAGACAGTGGCCACCAGGGGATTCGCCAGCTAACTGTAACCGTGTTAGCGCGTCGCCCAGCCAAACTGTGCTGTGCTGCAGGTCCCAGCGCGTGGACCACCCAGCGACGCGTCTACCGCCTACGTCAGGGACGGCCGCAGCGTGCCAAACCGCACGCGAGCCGAATGTGCAGGCATACGCACGTCCAGTCTCGGCTTTACGCGGCTCTTCTCCGAAGTACCCGGTCTGCAGGCGTGAACCGTAAATGCATGAAATGTAGGAAGGTTTCCTCTATCAGGCTTCACAATACTCCTTTTCACTGTTACTTAAAAGTTTTAAACGCGTTTCGATAATTAATAAGTAAACCATTTGCAGAAACAAGTACGCGAAGTCACTAGTAATTTCAGCTAACACTCATATGATATTCGTAAGCAGAGCCGAACTTTTGAACTTAAATAATTTTTTAAACTCTTAATTACGTAACAGTAACAGATATTTTGTGAGAATGTTGACCTAAACTGGTTTTTTAGGCTACAATCATTCACAGTAAAAACAATACAAACCATATTTCTAACAAAGGAAAATAGGCTGTCATGAACGCACTCTCCACCCAGACGCATCCTGGTGATTCTTCAGTAACACAATCACTAAATCCGAAGCTAAAACCGCTCAATATCTTTAAAATAACCAATTCTAGGTGTAAATAAACCGCACCGAACCGAACGAGAGGGCCATACCGAAATCCAAAACCTCTCGGTTCAGTTGCCGAAAATCGCAGGAGGACCGATTGGTAACAGGTCTCAGAAGTTTACTGAATAGGAACGTCGGCCGACCTGGTTGGCCGAGCGGTTCTAGGCGCTGCAGTCAGGAACCGCACGACCACTACAGTCGCAGGTTCGAATACTGCCTCGGGTATGCATGTGTGTGGTGTCCTTAGGCTACTTAGGTTTAAGTATTTTTAAGTTCTAGGGGACTGATGACCTCAGAAGTTAAGTCTCATAGTGCAAGAAAAAAGGGGGAATGTCGGATAAACAACCGAAAATGAATTCGCTACCAAGGCTAACCTACTGCACCGATCGGTATGAACGATAGAGAATAGGGCCCCAGGCGTGACATTTCACTGAGCATTGCAGTGTGGCATTTTTCGATTGGTACAGGTTTCTTCAGTTCGACATAAATCGTGGTGTCACCGCCGTTCACTGTTCACTTATTGTTTGTCGTTTGGAAGATGTTCACAGGCCCAGTAGTTTGCACAAAAGAAGGAATTCTAGCAACCTATCGTCACAAGCCTTTAAAAATGAATAGGAATGACAGAAGAGAGTTACGAGAATTCTCAGTATAGATTATGCAGCCGCATAAACGACAGGTACTGAAAATCTGCTGTGACATACCAAGCAATAACAATTTCAAGATGTAAGTGACAGTGAAACAGCAAAAAATTACGACACTCGACAGACGGGATTCATTGTTCTGCACACGAAGTAGTAGTTCGTGCTAAATTTGCAGGCTTGGAGCATGTGAAGAAAATTGATGGTATGAACAGCAATATTTCGGAAGTCTCAGGCATTATTCCACTGTCAGTTGCAACGGATTTCGACGGAACTGAACAGAGAGTGTAAAGTTTATATATATCGGTAAAGTACGTTGGGTAAAATGGTTCAAATGGCTCTGAACACTATGGGACTTAACATCTGTGGTCATCAGTCCCCTAGAACTTAGAACTGCTTAAACCTAACTAACCTAAGGACATCACACACATCCATGCCCGAGGCAGGATTCGAACCTGCGACCGTAGAGGTCACGCGGTTCCAGACTGTAGCACCTAGAACCGCACGGCCACCCCGGCAGGCAATGATACAGTGCAAGCGGCATGCCTGGAACAATTTTTCGACTCAAAACCCACTATTGTTGAATTTATGTAGGAAAAAAGGAGCGCAACAAGGAAAATTGTAACACCTGGAACGGATTGCAGACCACGCGTTTAAAGTAGACTTGACTTCACACTGCCGATAGTATGACACTGCAAGGTGAGAAACAGTGTATTTCTGATATGAAAGTAATGCATTTAAAAAGAAAATCGTATTGTAGAAGAGACAAATCCTGACAAATACAGTCCAGTTCCGTAAGCTCACTGACATGAAAGAAAACGTAATGTTTGAAGAATTGATTGTTACGTAGAAAGAATAACAAGAACAGTTTGTAAACGTATTAAGGACACACCAAATCTTACATCTGTCTTCATTACAGCTGAAATGCTCCTGTGCAAGTACAGATGTAACCGACTGATCTGCAGTGTGATTCCCATTTTGAAGACAAACTCTTTTACATTAAAACTGTCTAGCATCTCTACAGTGCTTTCCTCAGTGGAGGTTCCCACCTCCGCATAATGAGGTTGCAAAAATGCTACAGTACTTAGATCAACACATGTGAGTGAAAGACCGTTTGTCAACTACGAAACTAAAAAAAAACATGGTTACATGAGAACATGATTGCGAAAATCTGTGAAACTGTCTGTTGTTATCTGTCCCTATGTCGACGGTCCGCACCAGATAAACATATTTTATCTTCAGTACACCAAAACAATTACACAATATTAAAAATTTGTTTTGTTTATAATCTATGTTGTTAAGAAATGAGAACTATAAACCCAAGTCCTATGCATTGCGACTTCATTGCCGTTAAAATGTGGCGCATTCGCAGCTTCCCTCTCCTCACACTCAGAGAGCAACTGTGGTGGTGGGGGTAATGTGCATCCAGGCTGAGCGCTACTGCACTCTTGCCAGGGCATGGCTTACAAGCCAAAATCTCGGTCCCCCTCTGGTTTATGCACTAGCTCTGCTTGGATACAACCCACAAAGTTCTGTGATGCCACATACTACACATGAATCAATCAAGCTAAGTTGTATGTCCTGTCTCCACGAAAAACTGCAGATGCACTGCATACCAAATACCCCATTGTAAGCTCCATCTTCGAAATCACTCTTCTGCTTTGGCAGTTGGGTAGCACATCCCATTTCTTCTCCATCACCAAACACCCCGTGCCCTTTCCC
The DNA here is from genome assembly GCF_023864275.1 of Schistocerca cancellata. Classification (NCBI taxonomy): domain Eukaryota; kingdom Metazoa; phylum Arthropoda; class Insecta; order Orthoptera; family Acrididae; genus Schistocerca; species Schistocerca cancellata. The sequence goes on along the minus strand of NC_064627.1, from coordinate 182,748,764 downwards.
TCGGTAATGACGATCGCCTTCCCTTTCAGAATCATGAATTAATTTCTGAAATCCATCCCTCCTACGAACCAAAAACTGCTTAACCCAATCCACTTCAAGACTCCAACCTACCTTCCCAGTGCACAACTAAGCATGCCACAGAAAAAAATTTGTCACCCCAGGTAACAGAACGCTACCACTGTTAACACTCCCTCTACCCCTGACAAAGGCCTGAATTCGGCGAGGAAGACAGCCAACAAGTCTCCTTTGTTAAAGCCATTCACTGGTGTTTTGATCCGGTACAGCTACCATATTGCAGTGATGTTGGCTGCTACTTTCACCTGCTGTTCCAAATGGCCTCACCCGTTTTGTAGAGGATTAATACTGGGCGATTTAGCGGGCCAGTATAGGAAAGTGAGTCAGAGTGTTCGCCAAACCAATAATATGTGATTGTGTGTATGCGTGTGTGTGTTTGTGTACATGTGAACACTGCAGTTGTCATCTTGGAAGTCAGCAGTGTCCACAGCATCAGAAAAGGCAAAACCGCGTACCCAGACATGTTGCTAAAGCATCGGGTTCGACTCTTGCAGCAGGCGTGTTTTGACCTTGCCTCCACAATTACAGTTTAGTAGATCAGGTCACAAAATATCCTTATGATACTATTGTTGTCGTCTTGTTCAGTCCGAAGACAGTTTTGATGCAGCTCTCCGTGCTACTCTTATCTTGTGTGAGCCTCTTTATCTCCAAATAAGTACTGCAACCTACATCCTTCTGAATCTGCTTACTCTTGGTCTCCCTCTACTATTTTTATCTTCCACATTTCCCTCCTATACTAAATCGGTGGACCCGTCATGTCCTGGAATATGTGTTCTACCAACCAAACCTTTCTTCTGGGATAGTTGTGCCACAGATTTATCTCCCCGATTCTATTCAGTACTTCCTCATTAGTTGCGTGATCAACCCATCTAATCTTCAGCATTCTTCTGTAGCATCACATATCAATGACTTCTATTCTATTTTTATCTGAACAGTTTATCGTCCATGTTTCACTTCCATCGCCAGTAAACACTTCTTAACACTTAAACCTATATCCGATGTTAAAAATTTCTCTTCTTCAGAAACACCATTCTTGCTATTACCACTCTACATTTTACATCCTACCTACTTTGACCGTCATTTGTTTTGCTTCCCAAATAGCAAAACTCATCTAATACACACATCAAAAACGTTTTGCATCATCCCGGTTCCCAGAACTACCACATCACATGGTACATTCGTTACCAATTCCTGTTTCAGAAACAGCGCCTCGCTCGGTCCTGCTGAATTCTAAAGTGTTGCTTAACCCTGCAGTGCATGTATTTCTTTGCAGTGGACAGCTTTTAATGGTCATTTCTCTGGTGATTTTCTTGCAAAACAGCATTTCCGGGAGCCATAAACTTCAATGAAAAACCTAGGAATTATTCCACTGTAGCCGGCCGACAGAGCCCGGAAACAGCGCCATAGTATCTGAATGAGCTAACATCGCAAGACGGCCTCGCAGCGCCTGGCGACAAACAGGAGAGATTTTATTCTTGATTACGTAACTGACCGAACGCCAGAGCCGGCAGCAGGACAGAGCTGCAAGACCTAACCACATATGGTAATGGACGAGCACTGTATACGCGATCAGTGCATCGGAAAGTTCTGGAAGCAGGCGCACGAGCCACACACGTAGGGGATCAGTACCGAAGAGGGAGGAAGACACAACAGCCAGCAGTGGGCACCGTCTCCATGTCGAAGGGCGCAAGAAGCTGGACTTAATTATTTTCGACTAGTCTCAGTGCGAGCCTTGCTGCTGTGATGTCTTCTTAGAGCTGCAGATGGGACATTAATAAGTAGTAAGGTTGACAGTTAGTGCCAGAGGATCCTTCTGAAGTTATACAGTACAGGGGACTTCTAGAGGTTCCTATCCTGATTGCCTCATCATCGACTGTGCGAGGTGGCGGAGTAGCTAGCACGCTGAATTGGCATTCGGGAGTACGACGATTCAATCGCGCGTCCGGCCATCCTGGTTTAGGTTTTCCGTGTTGTTGTTGTTGTTGTTGTTGTGGTCTTCAGTCCTCAGGCTGGTTTGATGCAGCTCTCCATGCTACTCTATCCTGTGCAAGCTTCTTCATCTCCCAGTACCTACTGCAACCTACATCCTTCTGAGTCTGTTTAGTGTATTCATCTCTCGGTCTCCCTCTACGATTTTTACCCACCCCGCTGCCCTCCAATACTAAACTGGCGATCCCTTGATGCCTCAGAACATGTCCTACTAACCGATCCCTTCCTCCAGTCAAGTTGTGCCACAAACTCCTCTTCTCCCCAATTCTATTCAATGTGATCTACCCATTTAATCTTCAGCATTTCGAAAGCTACTATTCTCTTCTTGTCCAAACTATTTATCGTCCTTGTTTCACTTCCATACATGGCTACACTCCATACAAATACTTTCAGAAACGACTTCCTGACACTTAAATCAATACTCGATGTTAACAAATTTCTCTTCTTCAGAAACGCTTTCCTTGCCATTGCCTCTCTACATTTTATATCCTCTCTAGTTCGATCATCATCATCAGTTATTTTGCTCCCCAAAGAGCAAAACTCCTTTACTACTTTAACTGTCTCATTTGCTAATCTAATACCCGAAGCATCACCCGACTTAATTCGAATACATTCCATTATCCTCGTTTTGCTTTTGTTGATGTTCATCTTATATCCTCCCTTCAAGACACTGTCCATTCCGTTCAGCTGCTCTTCCAAGTCCTTTGCTGTCTCTGACAGAATTACAATGTCATCGGCAAACCTGAAAGATTTTATTTCTTCTCCATGGATTTTAATACATACTAAAAAATTTTCTTTTGTTTCCTTTACTGCTTGCTCAATATACAGATTGAATAACATCGGGGAGAGGTTACAACCCTGTCTCACTCCGTTCCCAACCACTGCTTCCCTTTTATGACCCTCGACTCTTATAACTGCCATCTGGTTTCTGTACAATTTGTAAATAGCCTTTCGCCCCCTCTATTTTCCCGCTCCCACCTTTAGAATTTGAAAGAAAGTATTCCAGTCAACATAGTCAAAAGCTTTCTCTAAGTCTACAAATGCTAGAAACGTAGGTCTGCCTGTCCTTAATCTATTTTCTAAGAGAAGTCGTAGGGTAAGTATTGCCTCACATATTCCAATATTTCCACGGAATCCAAACTGATCTTCCCCGAGGTCGGCTTCTACCAGTTTTTCCATTCGTCTGTAAAGAATTCGTGTTAGTATTTTGCAGACGTGACTTATTAAACTGATAGTTCGGTAATTTTCACATCTGTCAACACCTGCTTTCTTTGGGATTGGAATTATTATATTCTTCTTGAAGTCTGAGAGTATTTCGCCTGTCTCATACATCTTGCTCACCAGATGGTACAGTTTCATCGGGACTGGCTCTCCCAAGGCCGTCAGTAGTTCTAATGGGATGTTGTCTACTCCCGGGGCCTTGTTTCGACTCAGATCTTTCAGTGCTCTGTCAAACTCTTCACGCAGTATCATATTTCACATTTCATCTTCATCTACATCCTCTTCCATTTCCATAATATTGTCCTCAAGTACATCGCCCTTGCATAGACCCTCTATATACTCCGTCCACCTTTCTACTTTCCCTTATTTGCTTAGAACTGGGTTTCTATCTGAGCTCTTGATATTCATACAAGTGGTTCTCTTTTCTCCAAAGGTCTCTTTAATTTTCCTGTAGGCAGTATCTATCATCTTACCCCTAGTGATATAAGCCTCTACATCCTTACATTTGTGCTCTAGCCATCCCTGCTTCCTGTCGATCTCATTTTTGAGACGTTTGTATTCTTTTTTACCTGCTTCATTTACTGCATTATTATATTTTCTCCTTTCATCAACTAAATTGAATATTTCTTCTCTTACCCAAGGAGTTCTACTAGCCCTTGCCTTTTTACCTACTTGATCCTCTGGTGCCTTCACTACTTCATCCCTCAAAGCTACCTATTCTTCTTCTACTGTATTTCTTTCCCCCATTCCTGTCAATTGTTCCCTTATGCTTTTCCTGAAACTCTGTACAACCTCTGGTTCTTTCAGTTTATCCAGGTCCCATCTCCTCAATTTCCCACCTTTTTGCAGTTTCTTCAGTTTTAATCTACAGTTCATAACCAATAGATTGTGATCAGAGTCCACATCTGCCCCTGGAAATGTCTTACAATTTAAAACCTGGTTTCTAAATCTCTGTCTTACCATTACATAATCCATCTGAAACCTGTCAGTATCTCCAGGGTTCTTCCATGTATACAACCTTCTTTTATGATTCTTGAACCAAGTGTTAGCTATGATTAAGTTGTGCTCTGTCCAAAATTCTACCAGGCGGTTCTTAGCACCAATCCATATTCACCTATTACGTTTCTTTTCTCCCTTTTCCTATTACCCGATTCCAGTCACCCATCACTATTAAATTTTCGTCTCCCTTCACTATCTGAACAATTTCTTTGAATTCATCATACATTTCTTCAATTTCTTCATCATCTGCAGAGCTAGTTGGCATACAAACTTGTACTACTGTAGTAGGCGTGGGCTTCGTGTCTATCTTGGCCACAATAATGCGTTCACTATGCTGTTTTTAGTAGCTTACCCGCACTCCTATTTTCCTATTAATTATTAAAGCTACTCCTGCATTACCCCTATTTGATTTTGTATTCATGATCCTGTATTCGCCTGACCAAAAGTCTTGTTCCTCCTGCCACCAAACTTCACTAATTCCCACTATATCTAACTTTAACCTATCCATTTCCCTTTTTAAATTTTCTAACCTACCTGCCCGATTAAGGGATCTGACATTCCACGCTCCGATCCAATTTATTTGAAAGTGCTCATTCTACAGTTTCAAGTAAACATTCAACTTTTTCTGCAAAACCTTAATATTTACAAAGTTATTTCTATTGAATATTCTCGTTGTCCAGAGTGTCCCAATCTTACGATGTAATTCTTTAGAAAATTCATTATTATAATTTTGCAGTTTCGAATTTTCTGTTTCCAAAAGCGTATTCTGTTATTTAAATAATGCGTTAGTTAATGACTCCAATTAGAAAATATCAGTCTCTAGAAAATTCTGCGTGAAGTTTGGGAATCCCTTTGCATGTTACATCTTTCCTTCTTTTTCTCATTTTCTAATTATGCAGCTTTTAGTAAAACAGATAGCAAAAAAAAAAAATGTTCAAATGGCTCTAAGCACTATGGGACTTAACATCTGAGGTCATCAGTCCCCTAGAACTTAGAACTGCCTAAACCTAACTAACCTAAAGACATCACATACATCCATGCCCGAGGCAGGATTCGAACCCGCGACCGTAGCAGCAGCGCAGTTAAGAACTGAAGAGCCTAGAACCGCTCGGCCACAGCGGCCGGCACAAATTTGCGTTATTGCCTATTGTACCGGTTTATTTCACACTTTTACTTTAATATCTAAAATATAAGAGATTTCTATTTCACAATTTTGTAATTTCTGTAGCACGCGCGTCTATAAACAGACTTCGTACGGAAATCAGCTGGCAGTTCGGTGCCTGATAGTCATAATATGAACATCTGTGTCAGCCAAGTTCCAGCCATAAACAGGCAGACTTCTACGTTCTTTATTATTGTCAATCGGCGATAGTTCTGTAAGCATAATGTCGTATCAGTCATTGCCACATGTGAACTCAGTGAAGCTTTCTCTAATTGGTATAGCTTACCGACCTGTGTTACGACACTGATGCTGATACAAGAATCGAAACTGAACTTAGTGTTAATAAGTGTGACGATAATGAAAATTAACTTCTACAGGTTTTGCGTGCCTTTATTTAATAACTGCCCACTATATCCAATAGTCACAAGAGGAAGATAAAAGGAGAAATTCCGTGAGACTTAAGAGGAAAAATGCTTAACTGTCTGCAAACTGAAGAGCGGGCATCACTTGTGGTAAGCGGAAAGGCCTTTGCAGAAGATCGCTAAAGCTGCCGTACAGGATCCCCATGAATCAATTGGTCGTCCAGAAATGCAGCGTGTTGTTAGATTCTGTTTCTGTAAGTTTCCAGTTACTAATTCCTTTATTTCGTATAGTATTAGATCATTTACTGGAAAATTAGCTCTTTGGGCATGTCCCTAAACTGCATCGCCAATGTGTTAACAGACGCTGTAATATTTTTGGCTAAATGGCCTTTTGTTGAGATGTGATGGTTTATTATAAGACAGTTAATCCAGGCACATATGCAAACTGTAATGCTTTGCGATATGGGATACACTCAACTGTGCGACAACTATTGCGTTCGGATCACATTCTGCGAGATTGGTCAATCGAGTGAAAGCACTGACAAATATATTTTCTCGTCTTCCACTGGCTGTCCAGAACACATCCTTATAAGGAGGCTCCACCTGTCCTGTCTCCTGGATGACCCTAGAACGGCCTGACTCGATGAGGTGGCATCGGTCTGTAGGTGAACGTGCATGGAGAAACACGTACGTAATGCAAGAACTTGTGTATAGAAAAGATGTTATCCTAATTGTTAAGAGAATTTTTTTCTCAAACAGACTGCGATTATGAATCGCACACATTCGCAAGGACTGGTTCCAGGCTAAATAAAAAGTATCATTATTGGTGTGCGTTTTCAGTGTTCTTCCAAGTTATTGTTGCCATTTTGAGTGAAATGTATCGACGTAAGTCTAAATTAGGACCCACTAATGTGTTAGGTAGTGGGTTAACATGTATTATGTAGTTGAAGAATAAAGAAATTTTACAAAATGTATCGACGACTGATCCATTTGTCTTCTTCAAGTGCTGTAAGTTTTGCTGTTGGTTGCACTCTCTGCTTGGACTGTAGGCAGATTGCGAGATATTTTCGGTTTCACGCCACTATTTATAACCACAGTACGATTGCCGACGCCCGCTACGCCCGTTGATGATGCCTCGTTTTACATATCTCGCACTGATATACCGCGAAACGCAAATTCTCTCAGCGTTTTTCCAGCTCTGGTGGATGTGATGGCCAGCGAGATTTTAATAAATCGTGTTCCGGACCTCAAGTGTTGTTCAAATGACAAACGTTTGACGTGTGTGAAAGACACAAGGTGAGCGGGAAGAAAATAATCGATGTGTGTTTAAAGTGCACATGTTCACCCAGTGCTTAATTTAAGTTGGAACGCAAAGGAACGGCATTCCAGCACCTCGAGGTAGTTCCTTGGAACTTACTGGAAGAAGTCGGCACCAGTTACACTATCTCCCTGAATTTACTTGTAATTTTGGTAAACCCTCGTCGCAAGTTTTGTAAAGGCCTTGTCGCTACTGCTGCAGAGACCGAGGGCTGTTGTTACGGTAGGGCGAGTTTGTGAGTTCGTGAAACTTCTGGTGCAGTAGGCAGCTAAGGCAATTTCCCCCAGCCACTATTACACAGCTGTGCTCCAGGGTCAAGTAATAGGCGAGGAGAACGAAGGTTCTACAACAATTCAACAAATTAGTAAAAAAATTAAACAAATGGGTTAAAATGGTTTGCTTATCTATGTGACTTGTCGAAGAATGAAATCTTCAACACATCGTGTAATGTAACACAGTAAAGAACTTCAGTGGCTCAGTGCAAATGATAGTAGGTAAATTCACAGTACATAGCAAATGCAGTTTACAACTATGTGTTCACTTCTGAGATTCCACTAAACGATGTTCCATTTCAAGGCAGCCATGGACTATGATCTATAACCAAGTGGGCGAGAGCTGTTGTTCTGTTCTCCGTTGTCTTCCGGTCATTTGCGGATTGTACTCGGCCGGCAACTGGCCGAAGCGAAGTCGATGTCCTCATCTCCAGTGCCGCCTTTGGCGAGTCTCTATGGCACTGGCATCAGCTCGCATCTTTGCGCCTGTGGTGTTGGTGTGTTCGTATGGTATGACATATAGTAATGGACTATTTGCAGATATTCACAGCCCCCTGAGAACTAGGAAGACGGTTAACCATACGGCGGGCTCGGCGTAGTTCTATGCAGGTTAACTATCGAACCTTGTAGCTCATTTTGGGGACCGGAACCGCGCATAGACCGCATACAGCAGGCTCCACAGCGGCGTTCAAGCCCCTTAACTCTCCCGTCTCGGTGTACTGCAATCTCTTGCAGGATATTAATGAAATAAAAAGACAGAATTCAAGCTGCCTCGCCATCAGTTTCGTGAGTACAGCTTTTATTCTGATCTTCTCAGTACTCCAAGTATTGTTTGTTACAGCACGTAATAAAGACAGAAAATGATTCTCCTTGGTAATTATCAATTAATGAATTATCTATTAATACTATAGACACGATCACGTCACATCTTTAGTCTATACAAAGCACAATAGAAAAAACACTTCTCTACAAAGTTAATAATACAAAATAAACAAGGAGATGCAATACGTTGCCAAAACTGTTAAACAATAATCATTGGATTTAGTATTGAATTGTAGATCTCAAAAAGACCTAGAAAAAACAGGAGAGCATACGTTCACCTTTTACAGTTGGGTCACAATCACCTTTTTGCTGCTTTGTAGGTCAAGAAAACATCGAAACCTGAGATTTTGTTTATGGCTGTCTCAGGAACGGGGGGGGGAGAGAGTAGGGGAGGGGAATTGTACTATTGTCGAGGGACGTTCCGGGACCTACATTGAAGAGCCAAAGCAACTGGTACACCTACCTAATATGGTGTAGGGCATTCGCGAGCACGCAGAGGTACCGCAACACGACTAATGTCTGAAGTAGTGTTGGAGGAAACTGACACCATGAATCGTGCATGGTTGTCCATAAATCCAAAAGATTAAGAGGGGGTTCAAATGGTTCAAATGGCTCTGAGCACTATGGGACTTAACATCTGTGGTCATCAGTCCCCTAGAACTTAGAACTACTTAAACCTAACTAACCTAAGGACATCACACACATCCATGTCCGAGGCAGGATTCGAACCTGCGACCGTAGCAGTCGCGCGGTTCCGGACTGAGCGCCTACAACCACGAGATCACCGCGGCCAGCAGTAAGAGGGGGTGAAGATCTCTTGTGCCGCTCTGTAGCAATTCTTGACGTGTGAGGTATCGCATTTTACTTCTGGAATTGCCCAACTCCTCCAGAACGCACAATTGACATGATTGGATGCAGGTGATCAGGCAGGACGTTTACGTACGTGTCAACTCTCAGACTCATATCTAGACGTATCGAAGGTCCCATACCACTCTAACTGCACACGCGCCAGCATTACAGAGCCTCCCACAGCTTGAACAGTCCTTTGCTGACATGCAGGGTCCGCGGATTCATGAGGTTGCTCCATACCCGTACGCGTCCATCCGCTCGATAGAATTTGAAACGAGACTCGTGCGACAGGCGACTTGTTTCCAGTCATCAACAGTCCAGTGTTTACGAGCCCAGGAGAGGCGTAAAGCTCTGTGTCGTGCAGTCGTCAAGGTACACGGGTGGGTCTTCGGCTCCGAAATCCCATATCGACGATGTTTCGTAGAATGGTACGCACGTTGGCACTTGTTGATGGCCCAGCATTGAGATCTGCTGCAATTTGCGGAAAGGTTGCACATCTGTCACGTTGAACGATTCTCTTCAGTCGTTGTTCGTCCCGTTCTTGCAGTATCTTTTTCTGGCCGCAGCGATGTCGGAGATTTGATGTTTTGTCGGAGATTTGATGTTCACGGTACACTCGTGAAATGGTCGCACGGGGAAATTTCCCACTTCGTCGCTACCTTCGAGATGTTTTGTCCCATCACTCGTGCGCCGAGTATAATACCACCTTCACACTCATTTAAATCTTGATAACCTGCCACTGTAGCAGTAGTAACCGATCTAACAACCGCGCCAGACACTTCGTTTCTTATAAAGGCGTTGCCGAGCGCAGCCCCGTATTCTGCCTCTTTACACACCTCTGTATTTGAATACGGATGCCTATACCAGTCTCTTTGGCGCTTCAGTGTAAAATACAGTTTTGCTTTTATTTGCAATAAAAGCCATACCAACAGACATTTTACGAATATAATTATTTCAAAGAAATTTATCGTATCAGAAAATGTTAACGAACTCATACAAAAAGAAGACTACACATTGTCTTACGATTATTGGTACAGAAAAGATGTTCTAAAATGACGAAAAGAAAGCTAATAGCGTGAAAGCTGAATAAGTAATGTTACTCCGAGAAAATTACATTAGGAGACACTAAAACTGGGAGTCGCATTTGTTATTTAGGCAGAAATATAACTGGCCATTGCAACAGTATAGAAAATATAAAACGCAGAATGCCAATAGCAAGCAAAGCGTTTCTGGAAATGACAAACAGTTTAACATTACACATAAATTTGAGTGTTGTGACAGTCTTTATCCTGAATCTTTATCTGAATCTTGTATGGAAATGAAACATGGACGATAAACAGCACAGAAAAGAAGGTAAGAGGAGTTTATGAAACATGATACTTCACAAGAACGTTGAAAATCAATGGGTAACAAATGAAGAGGTACTGAATCGATTTACGGACAAATGACCTTTATAGCGCACCTTAACTGAAAGTCTCATTATGTCCATCTTCTCAGAGATGGTTGCGGGACATCGGCTGTTCAATACAAAATTTCGAAAACCTTACGGCCGTTTAAATTTCCAAACTGTTGATTTATTGGGTTACCATTTTCGGCCATATGTAACGCCATCTTCATGCCCCCTGACCGACGTGTAGGAAAATTCCCACCGCTGGTCCAATCAGAACAGGGGCCAGCATTCAATGACTGCTATCCGTAGATTTCTACTTTGGTCGGCAGGTGATGTTTAAAGTAATCGCTGTCTTGTAGAAATCTACGGATACCAGTCGTTGAATCCTGGCCCTATTTTGACTGGATCAGAGGAGAGAATTTTACTACACGTCTGTCAGGGAGCCTAAAGATGGCGTAATATATCGCCGAAATTGATAACCCAATAAAACAACAATTTGGAAATTTTGACGGCTGTAAGGTGTTTGATTTGACTTCATGTTCTTAACTAAAAGAAGCTATCAGTTGGAAGGACACGTCTTGTGGCATACAAGAATAGCTATTTTGGTAACGGAGGGAAGTATGGGGAGTACATATTGTAATACTGTCGAGGGGAGACCAAGATTTGAAAACAACACGCAGTTTCAAGTGGATTTAGGTTACAGTAATTATGTAGAGATGAAGAGGCTTGCACAGGATAGCCTAGTGTTGAGAGCAGCGTTACATACCCTATGTGCTTGAAGACCAAAAAAAGGAACATTGTAATTGTATACTCTCCATTATAAACATACGCGAAGCACCTAGTGTAAACCGCGCGGGATTAGCCGAGCGGTCGGGGCGCTGCAGTCATGGACTGTGCTGCTGATCCCGGCGGAGTTTTGAGTCCTCCCTCGGGCATGGGTGTGTGTGTTTGTCCTTCGGATAATTTTGTTTAAATAGTGTGTAAGCTTAGGGACTGATTACCTCGGCAGTTAAGTCCCATTAGATTTCACACACACACACCTAGTCTAAAATTGATGACATTTTTTAAAAATTAATAATTACCATACTCTGTCATACTCATAATATAAATGGAAAGAACAACACTGAGGATGTTCTACAAAATTAATCTATTTAGATAACCAGTACTTTGGACACAACGTCCTCATCAGGTCGGAATTGACTATCGTCGTCAAAGAGGGTACAGTAATAGTCACGAACACTGGGAACGGAATTCCACAAGAAGAAAACAAAAACAGAATAAATGTCATCCTTGAGACTATAGTGGTAACATAATCGAAAATGTTGAATAGTAATCGAAAATGTTACGGGAACACAAAAGAAAACATTACAACTAAGTGCCGAAAACAATACATTTTCTCTGCAGTAAATGTAATACTTCATTCTTGTTGACATGCTGTTAGGTTATTTATTTTCAGCCATATTGAAATTATCAGTGATACCTTTCCCACATCGCTTTTCTCAAGCTATCCTCCAGTACTCTTGTCTTGCATTTATTTTAGCTGAATGAGATTTTCAATTTAATTTAAACTGTTATGTATCTTATTCTGTTGTTCTATCATGTTTACATATTTTCTTGTGTTGAGTGTATTTCTTTGGTCACATAGTCCCCCTCCTCTCCCCTCTGCATTATTCCGTGCTCTCTCTCTCTCTCTCTCTCTCTCTCTCTCTCTCTCTCTCACACACACACACACACACACACACACACACACACACACACACACACAATTTTTTTGGTTATTTTTAATGTTTTATGGTATGTCCCCTTTCGATTTGTTTTCTTTTAACTCTAACGTTTTCAATTACATTACTAAAACATTCTCAAAGAAGAAAATATTGTTTTATCATCACCCACTTTATGTATAACATCGTTTTTAATGTTGTTCACCTGTACTGTATGTTCTATGACGGCGACGGCCGATGAGTTTCTAAATCGCTTAGCTAAATAAATTGATACTTTTACTGTCAAATCTGAAGTTCTTCTACTGAGCAGCGACAGAAAACTCAGTTAATATATAAACAGCTTTATTTCTAACTGCAAAAAATACCCAGGTTTTTGTAAGTAATACGAAGAATCGCAGAACAAGTTATAAAATCGTAACGAAATGTTCTGTGTTTTAACACGCGTAAGAAGAATAAATAAATATCTTTCGCCGTTTTTCGATGTTCACAATGTGTTACAGCGCCTACAAGCGAGCTACCTTCCTCACAGTCAAAGAGGCTTCCCTGATTCAGATAAATTTGAGTACCTTGTTTCGAGCTGTTTAATTCTTCTCCAGACGTAAAACAATGAAATGGAATAAATCTCCCCCATGTCGAGTCTCGGTTGTAACAAGAAAAGGAAACAAGCCGTATTAATCCCTTGTTTACGGAAGCGCCTTCGCTGCGGTGCATATTCATGAACCTGGCGCGATTCATAATACGCAACTCGCCTTTCTCTCCCGATTAATGCGAAACAATATTGCGGAAATTTGAATGCTCTTAATTACCCTGCACCGCCGCTGATTTGGTCTTTGAGTTGTGTACGGAACGAAAGGAAAATGTGTGGAAGCCTCTAGTGGGGACATTTCTCGTGATTCATATTCGCGCTTTTAGCAACTGCAATTTATTTGAATGAATTATGGAGATCGAACAAGTTTGTAAGAATCACATGAAAATTAAAAAGGGCCATTTTTATAAAGTGAAAATGTGTTGGAGTTCATGTATCTCGCAGTCCTGCTTCTGAAATCAGTTTCCTTCATTATAACAGTCACGTTACTACGAAACGTACTTAGAATACTCCTTGCCCGCGACGGATATCCGACAATAAATTTTAGTATTGCTGTGAGAACATTTACCAATCCTAAACATATGGTTAAGAAAAAGGTTGGTCGATTGATAGTAAAGAGGTTCTAAAATTTTCCGTCAGCCGTAAACTTCTTCCTTTGTAAAAGTTTTTTAAATTACCGCTACCAGTCACAAACTTTGTCAATTATTGTATTACTTATTTATTTAGCGACATGTTTCGATGCAAACCTTATCTTCAGGCTAAACGGCATTACAAAAACAACTTTAAAATAAGGCTATACTGATGTTACATAGTCTTTTCGTAAATGCAGGAGACATCTTTTTTTTCATTTCTGGCGTGGCAGTCTCGTGGTAACGCGCTGGGCTGTCTCCATTTCCGTGCCTCTCTTGGTCACTGTTCACAAATTGTCACTAACATAGCAGTAACTCCGAAACACGATGGCAAACAGTTCTGTAGTGCAGTGGACAAGATGGAGGTCGAAATACAGCTGGTTTCGAATTGACTATCGATTTGTCGATCTATGTGGTGTCAGATGTTTACATGTCTTCTGTACGTCTTATTATCGTATTACAGATGTAGGTTGACGAAACACACTACAAACTGAGCACCTGTTACAATATTATTGAACATATCATGATATAAACTGATTTATTTTACATATTTCTAAGCTATTGCTGCGGCTAGAGTCAAACGACTGTCATGTTATGTATCTTTTATTCTAGGAGTACTGAAGTTAAATTGGAAAAGAAATGTGAATATTTTGAAGTCTGTCATTTCATTCAGGATCTCGTTATTCCCACGTGGCCATGGATGAAGATTTCCATTTCTTCCAAGATATCCTTTTTCCAGCTCTTTTCTAAGTTATGTAGTACTTTGAGATCGTTGTCTATTGTAACACTGTGTCCTGTTTCATTTATATGTTTCGCTATAGCTGACTTATTCGGTTTGCGTAGTCTGAAACAGTCAATGTGTTCTCTAAAGCGGGTTTTAAAATTTCTTCCCGTTCGGCCAATGCAATATTTGTTGCAATGACTGCATGTAATTTTTATAAATTCCTGCTTTGTTAAGTTTTTCTGTGGGTTGTGAGACGTCATGTATCAGTGTCTTCTTTAAGTTGTTGCTGGTGGCAAAGGTGATCCTGATGTCAGATTTTTTTCTGCTTGGCTGTTTTGTCTATTGCACGACAAAACTGTTTGTGATCGTGTTTCCAAGTGACTGCTACGTTAGTTATACAGTCGTTTGACTCTAGCTCCAGCAATAGCTTGGAAACTTGTAAAATAAATAGTTTATATCATGATGTGTTGAATAATATTGCAACAGGTGCTCAGTTTGTAATGTATTTCATCAACCTACATCTGTAACACGATAACAAGACGTGCAGAAGACAGGTAAACATCTGACACCACATAGATCGACAAATCGATAGTAAGATCGAAACCAGTTGTATTTTGACCGCCATCTTGTCCATTCCACTGTAGAACTGTTTGTTCGTGTTTCCAAGTTACTGCTATGTTAGTGACAATTTGTGAACAGTGACCAGGAGAGGCACGGAAATGGAGGCACCCCAATGTATCACTACGAGACTGACACGCCAAAGGAAAAAGATGACCCCAGCATTTACGAAAAGACTATGTAACATCAATATGGTCTTATTTTAAAGTTGTTTTTGTAATTCCATTTAGCCTGAAGATGAGGATTGCCTCGAAACATGTCGCTAAATAAATAATACAGTAGTTGACAAAATTTGTGATTGGTAGCGGTAATTTAAAAAAAAAAAACTTTTACATGTTTCTTGAGACAGTCACGGTCGAAAAATAGTCAAAATGGCTTCAAACTTCTTCCTGACCATCAGAAGATTACTTAAACTGTATTTTACTTCTGTGCGTTTTAGGGTTTCATACTTCAGCCGTAAGAAACGGAACCATCGGAACCCTTAATGGATCGTTTTTTAGTCTATCCATCTCTCTGCTTGTCTGTCAGTCTGTTTGACCGTCAGACTCTGACCGACAGTTAAAACCCATTTTCTCAGGAACTGGTAGACGTATCAAGCTGAAATTTATGTCAACAATGTAGAAAAAACAGATTGCTACTTGCCGTAATGAAGGCACGTTAAGTGGCAGACAGACACGTCCCACGTGACAGCTGCATTCCGGCTCGAGATGCTAGAGCTGGCGGTCGTGTGTGGATGGGGTATTCTTGCTTGTGTTTATGAATGGTGTGTGTCTCTCTTTTAATGATGACGGCTGCAGCTGAAAGCTTTATGAAGTGTCTTTTAATTCTATCTGTCTGGAAAGTAACGTGTCGTCTTTACGGTAAGCAGCAATCTCTCGTTTCCTACATCGTTGGTATTAGTACCTGGCGTTTCCATTAGTTGAAATTTATATCACATATTAAAATCTGTAATTCCTTGTCAGTGTAAAAAATATTACATCAGTGTAATAAAAAAACTGCAATTTATGTCACATATTTTGAAACTCGCAAATTCACTCATTATAACCTATAGGGTACTTTCCATTAACCTAGACTCATGATATTTGAGAATGAGCAGGATTTCACAGTATAAGGAAAAGAAAAATGTCCCGAAATTTTTAATTCGTAATTAAATCACACTAAACAAATATTTTTGTCTTTGTTATCCGACTGTGTCTCTGTCCTTCTGCAAACACTCATTTTCGTTAGACATATGTCTTACCTCTATCGATAAAGAGAACAAGCAAAAAACCGCGGGATTCTCGATTTCCGGGATGAATGAACCATCTATACGCTTAATAAATTTTGTACAGAAATGTCAGTGCACGACTCCTGCTCCCGCTTACCCGTATTTGTTTTCATCACTTATCACTTCCAAGCCTCGAAGTAGTCTACACATGCTAAACTGTACCTTTCTCTCCTTTTCCACGTTAAACTATAGTCAGATAGTCATATGAGCCAGTTTGTTTAGCAATACTCTAAAACATTAATGCTCATCAATTACTGTCTTAACACTGATTCATGCTTCTGAAACGGCACCGAGGAGAAAAGGAAGGTAGTCTATCTCAGTAATTCTGAATATTTCTATAAACGTTAGGCTACTCACTAACAGCGAGGCATTCCCCACAAATGTCTACGTATTCTTCGATTGCTAAATACATGGTAATTCATAATCTTCTCATTGTTTCAGAAGAGTGTGCAAAAACTACGAGACAGGCAGAGGTTAGGCACGAACCAGTACGTACAGAACCTTTCCAAGTTTTTAACTTACATTACAGGTGCTCAATATCGCACCGTTTGTGACATGGAAAACGTCAGTAAGGGCGGAAGAGCACGTGGGTTCAATTTATTGACCTCGCTCACTGTCTGGGCAGGTGCAATGCAAGCAACCCCTTTCTAGATGTGTTTGCTGGCCGCTTCGGGGTTACGAGGGGGCCTGGGTGGTCCTTTAGTCGTATTGCGTGCCACATCAGTCCATCGGACATCACCATTACCCGTAGCTGGCGTCAACGGGTACAAGAAGGCACTCATACACGACGTGTAGGATCTAGTTGTCTGACATGCCACCACAAGGAGGGAGGACGAATTGTCTGCCACGTGCGAGCGGATTCAACGGCAACGTTAGGGGCCATTCAGCGGGCTAACCTGCCTTCAATGCAGCATCCTGTGAATGCCAGTACCATTTAAAAGCTGTTCGATAACGCAGTGCTCGCCGAATGCCAAATGTTACGACACCTACTGTCACACGCACCAGTGTCTCACCCGACACACCTGGTGTCGGCAACGACGAACATGGGGTCCGGCAGACGTAGTAGGTCGTCTTATGTGACGACTCCCACTTTCATCTTGGAGGCGACGACCATCGAGTCCTTGTCTGGTGGCGCAGTGGAGAGCGACACGAGGAGTGTTTTGTGGTCCGTCATCACACGTCCCATCATGTGGGAAGCGACCTCTTATGGTGTCCATTCATCGCTAGTGTTCCTAAAGGGCTCCATGACAGCCTCACTCTGCTGTTTCTGATCTCCCACGCCCATGCCCTACTTCAACAGCACGATTCTCATCTCATACCGCTGACGCCTTACGAGCGTGCCTTGCGGTTGTGGATTCTCCTTCATGTTCAGCCGCATCACCCGATCTCTCCCGCCATAGAGAATATATGCAGTGTCATTGAGCGTGTCATCAGGACACCACCTCCACCTAATAATGTGTGGGATCTGCGAACTCATGTGCAAGCAGCATAGGGTGGAGCATCACAGGACAACAACTGAGACCGGTACAGTTCTAAGCGACATCTGGATCCTTATATTCACAACTGGAGCCTAACGCAATGCCAGAATGTAAGTTTTGTTGCCATGCAGCTCAGTAGACTTGGTCCTTCAAAGCTGAAAGTGTAATCCTTTAATATGTATGGTACTGTCTACCCGCCTGACAACAAGGATCCCATTCCGCCTTTTTCATTTGGATGCAGCTACTTTTATGACAATGAATGCATATAAAATTGTGTTTCATGATTGGTTGAGGTAGACATGTGAAGCAGTCATGCCAAGCCCGCTATAACTGCCTGGGACCTTGTTCCATCGACTCTGCTTGGTGGTGATCTCTACAGCTACACCAAGGTGTATGTCAACTACGAATCGAAACTTGGAGAGGTGTTCTATTTATTGATATACGTTATTTTTTGTACGTTTTGTAGTTTTCACGCAATTGTCTTCCGAAAATTCTGAGGTACTTATGAATAATTCAGTATCTAAAATTAAAAAAACTAAACTCATTCCGCACAGGTCATGAAGGCCCAAAGGTACCGACTGGCGGCTGTGCCATCCTCAGCCCACAAGCGACACGCCGGCCGGAGTGGCCGGGCGGTTCTAGGCGCTACAGTCTGGAACAGAGCGACAGCTACGGTCGCAGGTTCCAATCCTGCCTCGCGCATGGATGTGTGTGATGTCCTTAGGTTAGTTAGGTTTAATTAGTTCTAAGTTCTAGGCGACTGATGACCTCAGAAGTTAAGTCGCATAGTGCTCACAGCCATTTGAACCATTTTTGAACAGGCGTCACTGCATGCGGATATGGAGGAGCATGTGGTCAGCACACCGCTCTCCCAGCCGTATGACAGTTTCCGAGACCGAAGCCACTACTTCTCAATCAAATAGCTCCTCACTTTGCCTCACAAGGGCTGAGTACACACCGCTTGCCAACAGCGCTACGCAGACTGGATGGTCACCCATCCAAATGCTAGCCCAGCCCAACAGTGCTTAACTTCGGTGATCTGACGGGAACCTGCGTTACCACTGCGGCAAGGCCGTTGGCTTAATTCTGAATCTAGTGGTCGAAAATAACACACATCACAGTGGGTCGATATCATTTAAATCAAAAGGTTGAAGAGGCTATGGACAATGCGTTATTTCCTGATCATGCTTATTACAGTAACACTGAAAATTCTCAACTTTATGAGTCTTTGTATTATCATATCGGAAAATTTTGTCTGTGTTGGAAATATTACCTGAATTACTGGGGCAACATAGCCATCTACGTATACGTGTATTAACTAATGTGCCACTAGTCCTGATATCAGCTCCTCTAGTTAATGTCACTGGCACGCTTCGTATGCCATCTGTCTTAATTGTTAAAATATCGTTTAGGTGACTCCGACAACTGCACGTGCAGTGCAGCAGTCGTTGGCACAGAGATATATTAACAGCCACATATGAGCTACTCGCTCAAATTATTACAAAGCACCTAAGGGAATTAATGAATCCTTTTCAGCTTGCTTTCAAACAAAAGCATCTTCAAACAACTGTGTATTTAGATTAGAACAGTTGATTCGAAAGACACGACAGTTCAGCTTCGAAACCCATATATTTTTCACTAATTTTAAAAAAGCATTTTGCAAAGCTTTAGGAAATATCGAAAGAGAAGAGTTACCCGTATCACCTAATAGAAGTCATAACGTATTTATAAACGGGTATCGCGATCTATACGGACAACATGGAGAAAAGATCCCAAGCTGTGTACAAAAACGGGTCAATGAGACGAGGGTACCTCCTATCAATGAACCTTGTAAGGTGCAGTATTTGTGGTTTACTTATTCTAGGATTGAAGACAACTGTGTAAGCTGAAATAACGTGATTAATGTCGCAATATTAGCACAAAAATACACGCTTTTACACAGTTTTTCAATGTGACAACAGTAAAACAGTTCTCAGGATAACGCATCTCATCAACATCAAAAAAGTGAAATAATCCTAAACACAACCATATTAAATATTAACTCTCAGAAGGTTAAATTATCCTAAACAACACAATATTAAAGTTTAACTAGAAGTTTCTTCACAAAATTATTCCTGCACTTACATTATGACGTTGGTCAGTACTACGAAAATCGTCGGATTCCGGTTCAAAGGTCGGTACTGTTTTTAGGATTACAATCAAGTTCGCTCGAGTTTACATTGGTCGCTAGCTGGTGAACCAACAAGTTTATGCCTCTGCACACGCTATTTATCTTAAGCTGCGATGAGCTTTCGTCTGTTAGGCCGCTCTCTTCCGCTGAAATTCCTACAAAACTAATTACACCTTTGCTGAATTTTCCAGCAGAAACATTTCCTATGTTTCTCGTTATGCGAGAGAACATGTACTCATCCCTAGTCTTAGAATATGGCGATATACACGCGTGTGGTTGGAGCAGTGTGCATATTATAATGCCCTCTCAGTTCTTGCAAGAACAATTAACTAATTGGCTGGTTTGTTTCTCCACAGTTGGAGCTAAACGATGATACAGCTAATTCATAGCTGGATATCAGCCACTATGGACGCAGTGTTCACACAAAGAGACTTCTCTTCATCGTACAGGGCGTTATGCTCTCAGTTCTGCACTTGACGCCATTTCAGAGAAGAGTTCCCGAAAATTTCCGTCTTGTCTTACTCATAGCCGAACCGTCTCCCCAACTGGGTTCTTTTGTTCTTCACGTCACGGCCTTTTTCGACCAATACGAGCGTTCCTCTTATTTTGTGGAAACACTCTCTACAAATCGCAAGGTCTGTACAATTAAACTGCGTCGAAAGTTTGTCTCTTTGCTCCTTCCTAGCGCGTTTCCGCCCATCGGACGTTTTGTGCCTGTTCCAGACACCTAAATACGTACATTGACTCTCTCGTATGTACCACTCGCTGGATACGTGATCGAAAATGCGTCACTGGTATTGTTTCTTATCCACTTGTAGATAGACCAGACTGCAGTTGTGTGAGTAGCAGGTCATCAAAGGGATACGGTAATTGAGAAGGGAGTGAGATAGGTTTGTAGCTCATCCCCAGATGTTTATTTAAACTGCACACTGGGCGAGTAGTAAAGGAAACCAGCGAGAAAAGCCAATTAAAGTTGAGGGAGAACCAGTAAAAACTCTGAGATTTGTTGACGATATTGTAATTACGTCAGAGATGGCGAAGGATTTGAAGAGCAGTTGAATGGAATGGACAGTAACTTGAGGAGGGATACAAGAGATAAGAAAGAACAAAAGTAAAACTACTTTAACGGAATATAGGTGAATTAAATCAGGTGATGCTGACAGTATTAAATTAGGAAATGAGACACTAAAAGGGCTACTTGGAAAGCAAAATAACTACCAATATAGGACATAGGATACAAATTGGATGCTGGTAATAGCAAAAAAGCGTTTCTGAGAAAAAGGAAATAACTAACATCTAATATGAACTCAAGCATTAGGAGATATTTTCTGAAGTTATTTGTCTCGGATGTAACTATGGACAGAAGTGAAACATCGACAGTAAGTAGTTCAGAGACGAAGGTAACAGAAGCTTTAAAAAAAAAAAAAAAAGGCTCTGAGCACTATGGGACTTAACATCTGAGGTCATCAGTCCCCTAGAACTTAGAACTACTTAAACCTAAATAACCAAAGGACATCATACACATCCATGCCCGAGGCAGGATTGGAACCTGCGACCGTAGCTGAAGCGCCTAGAACTGCTCGGCCACTCCGGCTGGCAGACCCTTTTGAAATATGATGCTGAACAAGAATGAGAAAGTTTAGATGGGTAGACTAAGTAATTAATGAGGAGGAATTGAATCGAAGTGAGAAAAAAGAAGGTACGCCACGACTTGATTAAACGAAGGGATCGGTTGATGCAGCACGTTTTAACGCATCAAGGAATCGTCAGGTTTGTAATAGAATGGAGTGTGGAGGATAGAAAATGTAAAAGACCAAGCCATAAAGACACCGTGTTAATGCGATAAGTGCAGGTATTTTTATTGGAGACTGTGGACAAGGTACTGAACTCCATTACATGAGTATTTACTTAATTTGCAGACTGATAATGTTAGCTATTAGAAGTCGAATCTTTTTGCATTGGTTATTACCAGTACTTCCACGAACTTGTGGCAATAGCAAGACATCAATACTTATTTTCCTGCAGACAGCAGATCAGGTGTTGAAATGTGGATGCTTGGACGCAAACCGGTTAGTCTACATTGACAGTGTAGTCCACTTAATGACGCAGTTACGACCGTGCAGAAAAGTCAGGTAGTACATTATTTGACACGTTTGTGAGAAGATTCTTAGACAGAGAGAAAAAAAAATCAACACACAGAAGTGCGTCCACATTAAGGTAGCAATGATCGTATGTAAAGTACACAAGCGGCAAGACGCAGTCAATACCTTCGCTGCGCAGTGCCGATGGTACTGTTACCGACGACTGTGCCGCTAGAGCGGAGTTATTGAACGCAGTTTTCCGAAATTCCTTCACCAGGGAAGACGAATGGAATATTCCAGAATTTGAAACACGAACAGCTGCTAGCATGAGTTTCTTAGAAGTAGATACCTTAGGGGTTGCGAAACAACTCAAATCGCTTGATACGGGCAAGTCTTCAGGTCCAGATTGTATACCGACTAGGTTCCTTTCAGATTACGCTGATACAATAGCTCCCTACTTAGCAATCATATACAACCGCTCCCTCACCGATTTATCTGTACCTACAGATTGGAAAATTGCGTAGGTCGCACCAGTATTAAAGAAGGGTAGTAGGAGTAATACATCGAACTACAGACCTATATCATTGACGTCGGTTTGCAGTAGGGTTTTGGAGCATATACTGTATTAAAACATTATGAATCACCTCGAAGGGAACCATCTATTGATACGTAATCAGCATGGTTTCAGAAAACATCGTTCTTGTGCAACGCAGCTAGCTCTTTATTCGCACGAAGTAATGGCCGCTATCGACAGGGGATCTCAAGTTGATTCCGTATTTCTAGATTTCCGGAAACCTTTTGACACCGTTCCTCACAAGCGACTTCTAATCAAGCTGCGGGCCTATGGGGTATCGTCTCAGTTGTGTGACTGGATTCGTGATTTCCTGTCAGGAAGGTCGCAGTTCGTAGTAATAGACGGGAAATCATCGAGTAAAACTGAAGTGATATCAGGTGTTCCCCAGGGAAGAGACCTGGAACCTCTGCGGTTCCTGATCTATATAAATGACCTGGGTGACAATCTGAGCAGTTCTCTTAGGCTGTTCGCAGATGATGCTGTAATTTACCGTCTAGTAAGGTCATCCGAAGACCAGTATCAGTTGCAAAGCGATTTAGAAAAGATTGCTATATGGTGTGGCAGGTGGCAGTTGATGCTCAATAACGAAAAGTGTGAGGTGATCCACATGAGTTCCAAAAGAAATCCGTTGGAATTCGATTACTCGATAAATAGTACAATTCTCAAGGCTGTCAATTCAACTAAGTGCCTGGGTGTTAAAATTACGAATAACTTCAGTTGGAAAGACCACATAGATAATATTGTGGGGAAGGCGAGCCAAAGGTTGCGTTTCATTGGCAGGACAATTAGAAGATGCAACAAGTCCACTAAAGAGACAGCTTACACTACACTCGTTCGTCCTCTGTTAGAATATTGCTGCGTGGTGTGGGATCCTTGCCAGGTGGGACTGACGGAGGACACCGAAAGGGTGCAAAAAAGGGCAGCTCGCTTTGTATTATCACGTAATAGGGGAGAGGGTGTGTCAGATATGATACGCGAGTTGGGATGGAAGTCATTAAAGCAAAGACGTTTTTCGTCGCAGTGAGATCTGTTTACGAAATTTCAGTCACCAACTTTCTCTTCCGAATGCGAAAATATTTTGTTGAGCCCAACCTACGTAGGTAGGAATGATCATAAAAATAAACTAAGAGAAATCAGAGCTCGAACAGAAAGGTTTAGGTGTTCGTTTTTCTCGCGCGCTGTTCGGGAGTGGAATGGTAGAGAGATAGTATGATTGTGGTTAGATGAACCCTCTGCCAAGCACTTAAATGTGAATTGCAGAGTAGTCATGTAGATGTAGATGTCGAAATGTCTGCACTTATGCTGCGAACATTTTCAGCAGTAAGACAGTTTCAACAGATACAGGCTGCAGCAGTTAATCAGAGATGAAAAAGCTTGCTCAGGTAAACCTGTCTTTCAACTGAGGACCTTCACCACCACCACCACTAACAACAAAAGCAACAACGACGATGACAACAGCCGCGTGGGATTAGCCGAGCGGTCTCGGGCGCTGCAGTCACGCACTGTGTGGCTGGTCCCGGCGGAGGTTCGAGTCCTCCCCCGGGCATGGGTGTGTGTGTTTGTCCTCAGGATAATTTAGGTTGAGTAGTGTGTAAGCTTAGGGACTGATGACCTAAGCAGTTAAGTCCCATAAGATTTCACACACATTTGAACATTTTTTTGAACGATAACAACAACAACAACAACAACAACAACAACAACAATGACGACGATGATGACGACGACGACAACAAAATCTGTGCAACTTAGTTCATCACCCGACTCTAATGCCTTGACGTCAGCTGTTTGCCTGTCACCTAGTACCACCGAGCCTCCCCCATTCCCCCTCCCACCCCTCTCCCTGTCTTCTTATTAAGGCAATCTGCTTGCCGTACATTGGATCATATATCGCACTCTTTTTCTACTCGGTCGTAAGTGGACCTCATATGAAGAAGTTGGTCCTTCTCAGTCTCGGAGTGTATCGCGGTATCTCTCGTCTCAGGCGTACGCGGTCGGTGTTAGTTAAGTGCGAGCACTTTATCCGAAACGTCGGCTCCCTGAGCTACAGCAGCTGCTCCAGAACGCGGCAGTGCGAACTGTCGGAGCCTCGGGGCGCTTTCCCGTAATGAAAGCGTGGGGCTTTCCGCCTTACTCTCTGCGACATCTCCGCGTCTGCGCCACGGGCGGCTGCGTCCAGTTCGTGCTCGCTCTTCCGTTTCCACATCCCCGCTGCTGCACTTTCTCACTTTCATAATCCTGAAACGAGCAGTAAACCCGCGTTCCTACCCTGCCCCTGTCGGAACTCCTACACCCACATACACGATGAAGTGCATGGCGGAGGGAACTACATAGTTGTGGTCCTAAACAGCACGATATCGATTGATGTAAAGGCACTCTCCCCATGGGAGTCATTTAGGTCCGTTAGTGTTTACGATACACAGGAAGTTGCAGGTGAGGCGTTTTTCTATGTAACTTACAAAAAAAAAGAGTGAAAGTTTTTTATTTTTTATTTAGATAAGTATGCTCAAGAAACCCGTCCGGTTGGCAGTGCGGTCTAACGCACGGCTTTCCGGGCGGGAAGGAGCGCCTGGTACCCGGCACGAATTCGACCGGCAGATTTGTGTCGAGGTCCGGTGAACCGGCCAGTCTGTGGATGGTTTTTAGGCGGTTTTCCATCTTCCTCGGCGAATGCGGGCTGGTTCCCCTTATTCCGTCTCAGGTACACTATGTCGGCGATTGCTGCGCAAAGAAGTTCTCCACGTACGCGTACACCACCATTACTCTACCACGCAAACATAGGGGTTACACTCGTCTGGCGTGAGACGTTCCCTGGGGGGTCCACCGGGGGCCGAACGGCACAGTAACCCTGGGTTCGGTGTGGGGCGGAGGAGGGGTGAAGTGGACTGCGGTAGTCGTCGTGGGGCTGTGGACCACTGCGGCTGCGGCGGGGACGGAGCCTCTCCGTCGGTTCTAGGTCCCCGGTTAACGTACAATACAATACATACAAGTTCAAGAAACTATATTACGAGAAATCAAGGCTTCAGTCGCCTACATGCACTGAAATAAATCAGTGCTGAAGGTTGAAAATGTGTGCCGGATCGGGACTCGAATGAGAATGCTCGCTTCTCTATAACCGTTGCCTTAACTGCCTCGGCCATCAAAATGGTTCAAATGGCTCTGAGCACTATGGGACTCAACTGCTGTGGTCATAAGTCCCTCAGAACTTAGAACTACTTAAACCTAACTAACCTAAGGACATCACACACATCCATGCCCGAGGCAGGATTCGAACCTGCGAGCGTAGCGGTCGTGCGGCTCCAGACTGTAGCGCCTTTAACCGCTCGGCCACTCTGGCCGGCCTCGGCCATCCGGACACGCTTCCAGCCCAATCTAAAATCTCAACCTGTCAAGTGTAAGCAGCGGCTCCCATCCATTAGCCCCACTGCTCGTAGAATTCGCCAAGTCCCGTAGGGGTTCGGAACAATGGAAGTATATAGAGCCATCCTCGCTCGTATTTATAATGATATGTGGTGTTCTTTCTGTCGGACATATCCGAGAGAACAACAACAGCAACAACAACTGACCGAGGTCACCATCTGATTCTAATGCCGTCGTAGTCAATTCTTTGCCTGTGGTACCTGTTCTGTCGTGGATGTCCAACAAAACAGACACCACATATTAATATAAACATAAGAAGCATTATTCTTCCTACGGAGTTATGAACATAGGCTTTTTAGTCATTTTCCAGAGAGTTACAGGAACGAATTATAATTTTTTAAATAGAACATTATTTTTTTATCTTGTAACTGATGCATTTAAACCATCTCATTTCAAATGAGTTTATATGAAACTATGTCAGTTGAAGTTAGGCAGCTTGGTAGGTTCAAAGTTTTGGAGGTTGATACGACTTGTTGTACATAACTGGCTATTTTCATGTACATTTTGTGATGGCTCAAACGAGCGCCCATTTTCAGCACTGCACGACGTAACGTTTCCTTTACTGCCATCCTCTCGGCTTTCTATGAGCATCAGTAACATAGCGACGTAGTCGCTGGATGCATACGCCACGTTTACTCTACGGCAATATCCGTGGCACACCAAACCTCGTTTGTTTGTGCATTCCGACCTGCCTTGTATACGGCAGTGTACGGATCCATTATGCAATCTAACCAAACACGTCTTCAAACGGCGCATCGAGAGGGCTTGTCGCTACGTGATACAACCAGCCCTAGGTCGTCTAGTAGACATTATCCGTAGAGGAAAACGGCAACTCGTTTCAACACCTCACTTCGATGAACATTACGCCACCATATCAGCCATCCAAACGCGGTGAATAATGTGCAGCATGTTGCATCCACCCTAAAAACTTCGAACGTTTCGTACTGCTGATACAAGTTTGATATTAACCGATTTGTTCAATTTGTTTTAAATACTTAGTTATATGACAGACAAAATTATACTCTATTTAAAAATATGACTTGATGCTGTAACTATCTGCAAAATAACTAAACAAAAAATGTCGTGTAACTAGGACCTCCCGTTGCGTAGACCGTTCGCCGGGTGCAAGTCTTTCGATATGATGCCACTTCGGCGAGTTGAGCGTCGATGGGGATAAAATAATTCAAATGGCTCTGAGCACTATGGGACTTAACATATGAGGTCATCAGTCCCCTAGAACGTAGAACTACTTAAACCTAACTAACCTATGGACATCACACACATCCATGCCCTAGGCAGGATTCGAACCTGCGACCGTAGCGGTCACGCGGTTCCAAACTGAAGCGCCTAGAACCGCTCGGCCACACCGGCCGGCGATGTGGATGAGATGATAATGATTAGGACAACACAACACCCAGTCCCTGAGCGGATAAAATCTCCGACCCAGCCGGGAATCGAACCCGGGCCCTTAGCATTGGCATTCTGTCGCGCTGACCACTCAGCTACCGGAGGCGGACATTATAACTAAATAAACTATGTTTATGGTTCCATAGTAAAAGTACGTTTCTTATATTCACCTGTGTAAATAAAAAGATACCTTCACTTTTTATTCTGTAAATTAAATAGTAAACTATAAAATGTCGGAGGTTGTTCAGTGATTTTTTTTAAGTATTTTCGTATAAAGCACCCGTGGTCCCCTGTGCCTTGTTACTGGGTAATAATGAAATATAGATTTATTCCCTTATTTGCCACGGTTACTACTGTTTCCGTGGAAATATTTCCACAGCATTAAAATAGCACGTAATATGCAATCATGAAAACCAAAGTAATGCAACGGCTCTCAGCTGAAACACGTACAAAATAGTCTGTGGTGTGGTTGCCATCGCTGCGGGAACAGTACAACATAGAACCGTTATGACGGTTCCCCGTTGCATTCGATAACCAACATTCGAGATAAACACTGTCTTGACAGAAGCCACGGAATAGCGATATGCACATATACAGAGGGCGGTAATATCGCATACACAAGGTATAAAAGAACAGTGCATAGGCGAAGCTGTCATTTGTACTCAGTTAACTTATGTCAAAAAGTTTCCGACGTGAATACTGCACCACGACGGGAACGCGGAATGGTAGTTGGAGCTAGACGCGTGGGATATCCTATTTAGAAAATCGTTTAGGGAATTCAACATTCCGAGATCCACAGTGTCAAGAATGTGCAGAGAGTACCAAATTTCACGTATTACCTCTCGTCACGAAAAGGCAGTGACTGACGGGTTTCACCTAACGACTGAGAGCAACGGCGTTTGCACAGAGTTTTCAGCGCCAACGGACAAGCAACACCACGTCAAGCAACCACAGAAATCAATGTCCGACGAATGACGGGTGTATCCGTTAAGAGAGCGCGGCGAAATTTGGCGTTTATCGGCTATGGCAGCAGTCGACCGACACGAGTGTGTTTGTTAACAGCACATTGCCTTTCGTGGGCTCGTCACCACATCGGTTGGACCGTAGACGACTGGAAAAGCAAGGTCTGGTCAGATGAGTCCCGATTCAAGTTGGCAGGAGCCGACGGTAGGATTCGGGTGTCAGCGAGGTGGGCTGTGTTAACATGGAATCGACTGGGTTCTCTGCTCCAACTAAATCGATTACTGACTGGAAATGGTTATTCTCGTTTACTTTGAGGCCATTTGCAGCCATTTGTGGACGTCATGTTGCCAAACAACGATGGAATTTTTGTGAATGACAATGCGACATGCCACTGAGACACCATTGTTTCGATTGGTTTGAAGAACATTCTGGACAATTCGAGCGAATTATTTGGCCACCCAGATCGCCCGACGTGAATACCTTTGAACATTTATGGGACATAATCGAGATTTTGAAAATGGGATCTCCCACGTGTCTAGCTCCAAATACCATTCCGAGTTCCCGTCGTGCAGTTAAATGTGATGCTATAGGCGCATGCTCAAAATAAAATGTATCGACAGGGTCACAAACGAAGTGGTTCTGGAAACAGCAGGTGAGAAGAAAAGCTTCTGGAGTTTCATTGTTAAAAGAAGAGTGCAATTTACAGGCCATCTATTAAGACATAAAGGACTCCTGAACACAATCATAGAGGGATATGTCGAGGGAAAAAGACCAAAAGGAAGACCACGGCTGAGGTACATGGATCAAATCGTGAAAGATGTGGGATGCAACACCTATAAAGAAATGAAAAGAAAAGCTGAAAGACGCACAGAATGGAGACAAGCTGCCATTGTAGCTGTTGCAAACCAATCCTTGGATTGACCACTACAGAAGAATAATAATCGAGAAGTCAGTTCGTGCACATAATCCTGCACCGGCAAAATTTTCCCGATTACGGACGGCTATATAGAGGCAGCATGGCACAGTATTTCTGCAGAGGACTTCCAAAGAGAACTTCAGTCCATGCCACGTCGACTTGCTGCACTATCCCTGAACAAAGGAGGTCCAACACAATATTAGGAGATATCCCATGACATTTTTCACCACCGTGTATATCGGTCAGCTCTTCGTAAGTGAACGCTTTCACACTGTCGTGTATCACTACTTAAAAGTACAACTAATTCTGCGGAAAAAACAAGCCTGATGCACAACCGACCGGTACTGAAGGCAAGCTTGAGGACGGAATGTAAAGTTGGCATTACTGCTGTCAACAGCAGGTACCGTTGGCAGCTGGAACACGTTCGAACCAGTTTGTGTCAAAACAAGACACATGACACATACCGTCCGCGTTTGCATTGTTCAGGAGGTATCAGTGCAGTGCAGGGTACAAAGATAAACGGGGATAAGCAATCA
Source organism: Schistocerca cancellata (assembly GCF_023864275.1). NCBI lineage: Eukaryota > Metazoa > Arthropoda > Insecta > Orthoptera > Acrididae > Schistocerca > Schistocerca cancellata. The sequence goes on along the minus strand of NC_064627.1, from coordinate 182,719,218 downwards.
GACGAAATAATTTTATTCTGCAAGAGGTTCTGAACACCACGGGTCACTTCTACGTCTATGTTTCGCAAGCCACGTTACATGAAAATACGCGGAAAATATTTCTAAACAACCTCCGAAATTTTGACGTTGCATATCTGGCTAATTATGTATATTAATGATATAGCAGATAGCATTTGGAGCTTGGATAGTGTGTTTGCCGACGCTGCTGTTGTCTTAAGAAGATTATAACGCCAGAAGACTATAGAGAAACACTTAAAAATGCACAGAGGGTCGACGATCGGTGTAGGGGCTGGCAATGGACGCAGAAGGTAAATAAATGGAACGTGCAGCGCATGAACAGGTGAAGATTTCGTCGACGGTAAATCAGTGGAAGCAGTAATATTCCGCAGATACCTAGGAATAACTCTCCGGCATAATCTAAAGTGTAATAGTCACTTAAAACTATGAGGGGCATCAAAAGGTATGTAACATATTTCGTCCCACGATAAGGCCATTACGCAACAAGTGTGGCGCACTGTCAGAAGAGAATACATGTTCCGGAATTCGTGCAGTCACAGTTCCGCTACTAAATGGTTTACAGTTGCATCATAGTGGGCGAATGAAATGGCGTGGCAGCTGTAAATGTACTCCAAAGCTGAAATACATGGGACATTATACGATTCTTTAGGGCAAACTGTCTAAAATGGACACAGATTCATCTTGATTCTGGCGGCAGATGTGTTGCATATTTAAAGATGCAGCGACCGAGAGATAACACAACAGCAGCCAGAAAGAATAAGTTTTCTATAAAGTATCAGGGTACAAAGGAGACACCTCAGGAAGAGCGTTGGTTTGGGAGTTGACGGGAAATGTATCATAGACTCAGAAGGTGTCACGTGGACTCACGTAGAGGGCCGTGACCCGCGGCAGTGCATTGGGGTAACCGTATATAGTCTCATGAGTCGTACTAGTGCGGTGGTCTTAAGAACCAAAGTGGAAGAGGCGGTGTGGCCTATCGTATAGTACAAATGCCGAGGCGGCGGCGTCCGAAGGGGTGCGTTCATTACAGACAGTGGTCAAGAAGAGCCTGAAATTGTAGTATTCACTCTGGCTGTGCTCGCGCTCGTAGTTCGTCACGTTCCTCCCTCCATGGGATTTTACAATCGGGAGTAGTGTACTTTCATTAAGGTTATTATCCAATTCTCGCTCAGGCGAGCAATTAAATATTGTAGTTATTGAAGTCTTGTCTTTGTTCGATTATTTCCCGACCGAGTTCCATAACTCTTTCAGACCTCCGGTTAGCCATCTCCACGTTAGGTGACTGGACAGACGTTCTCCAGTATCCAGTGTCTAGACCGCTCGCTGGACGCGACATACCGACCAAATGCAATGTCGCGACCAGGTAGGGTGAAATGGTGCCAGCAATGTTACTAATACCGCACGCCCGTCGGTGAAGCTGATCAGGAAGCAAGGCCATCGACATCGAGCACAGGCGACAATGCCCAGGCCGTCGAGGAACTGATTCGCAGCAATCGCAGATTTTCCAACGATGATGACGTGCACACTTTGTGTCTCGAATGGCTTCGTGACGAAGGAGCGCGTTTCAGTCGTCGGGGAATTGATTGGTAAAGTGTTCTCACCGTTGTTTACACAGAATTGGTTACTGTTGAAAAACGTAGTTATGTATCTGAGTAGAGCAGCATTCAATAAAAGGTACTTGGCCTGTCGTAATAAGATGAAACATTTTGAAGTGTACTCGTAGGTCCTGAGGAAGCAGATAATGGGCTGAAATTCGTTGGGAGATTCTTAAGGAAATGTAATTCTTCGGTAAGAAAAGAGATTCATCGAACACTCTTCCCAGCGTTTCTTGATTGTCTCTCACCAGTCTGGGACCATTATCAGGTTGGATTAATGAAAGATGTAGGGAAGATGCAACGAAAAGCGCCACATATCGTCACAGCATCGTTTAGTGAACGTGTCATTCACGATGACAACAGTCCGGAAGCCTACGTCCGCTCTTACTGTACACAGTTCGCGTAGTGATGTTTTGCCTAATCAGCTATATAGTCGTGTACAACCGCATGAATGTATGTACATTAAATATTTTCAGTGTGTCTGTATCCTACATCAAATCCTCAGTTCATCATCTTGTTTATGCTGTATGACGTATGTGAAGATTTGTGTTATTTCGGGATTTCTACTTTGATAAGAGTCTGTAAAACTTCCTGTCAGAGCACTCTTATCAATAACGTGCAATAATGGAATATTAAAGGTAACTAAATAGCGTCGGTATATCCTGATGAGTCAAAACATTACGACACCTGCCCATCGCCAGATTGAATCCCACCTGGTAACGCTGCAAGCTCGTGACAAGTTAATGCACGTGAATAAAATTGGCAGAAATGATTGCGGAGTCATTCTGGTGACGATACGGAATGCAAATAGGTAAGTCCACTCACGTAAGGTACTCGACAAATGGCAGACTGTTACGGCCCAGTCACTTCCGACAGATAATATAGCTGCAGGACAGTTCCAAATTGGCGTCTGTAGGTGATGTACGTCACAATCAATGTGCCGTCATTGAATTTCTCACTGCAGCGAAAGAAACTGTGGGGAACAATCACAAACGCTTGTGCTAAGTCTATGGAGCATCTACTGTCTACAGAAGTACAGTTAGTGGCTGGGCGCGGAGGGTGAGGTCATCAGAAGGAGCTCCACGGTTTGCAGTGGCCGGGGAGGCCATCCGCGGCTGTCACACCTGGCACACCTGAAATTTGTTTTGGAAATTTTGTGGCAAGTTCCTATTGGACCAAACTGTTGAGGTCATCGGTCCCTAGGCTTACGCACTACTTAATCTAACTTAAACTAACGTACGCTAAGGACAACGCACACACACACTCGTGTCCGAGGGAGGAATTGAAACTCCGACGGGGACACAACTAACCTAGCCCCCTTCGACTTCCACTTGTTTGGGCCATTAAAGGATGCCATTCGTGAAAGATAAGTTGAGGACGATGAGGAGGTGATTCACACAGTGAAGCTCTGGTTCCCCCACCAGCACTAGGGTTGGTACCGACAGGGCATGCACGCCCTTGTTTTGCGCTGGAGAGAGGCTATAGACTGGGATGGAGATTACGCAGAAAAAGAAGATGTGCAGATAAAATACCTTTCTTTCGTGTGTATAGTTCTCATTATGTTTAATAAAGAACTGTTGAAGAAAAAAATGCGGTGCATTACTTTCTGGGCAACTCCCGTAGTTATTAGTTCTAACATTCACCTACATGGCATTGAAGATGTGAGACTGATGACCTCTTAACTTTTGCATGTAACACTTTGACATTCAAACTGACAACACAAAGTAATTAACATTTATGGATCTATTGATCGCAAATTACGGTTTGTTGCCTGCCTTCTCTACTGACAAATATGAACGTAAATTATAGTTTCGTTGATTTTTGTGAGTGATTTGGTCTGTCGGACATAGGTCACAGTTTTCTATATGCTCCGAATATTTAAAATTTTCTCCTTACTAGATAACACATCGCTTGCGCTTGCCTATGCACAGAAATTTCTGCTTCTGCATGATTAATATAGTCTTCATTTTGCTAGAAGTACTCTCCAATGTATATCGTAGAGCCTGCTCTTCCACAACGCGTCGGGTAATCAAAAGAGAAGTGAATGTTTTCTCAGTATATTTGTCTTTAAGCTTCGTATCAACGAGCCTGATAGAACTCTACGCTTTATACGCGCGTTTTCGCGAAATTCTGCCTTTTGACACGATGTTATATCTCGCGTTTTATGTAATGCCGTAGTATAAACATGTTACTTTTTTAACGCTGTTTTCCATATTACGAGCAACCGAGGAATCGTAATCATGCAATTTTCCTTGCAATATTTACCTCTGCTTCATCTGTAAACAAGTACAAAGTGACGCCGTCTGTGGTACTGCATTAATTAGGCAGACCGAAACATGAAATTTTTTACTCTTAGGTTGCACGCGTGTTATTCTCCAGATGTGAGGGTTTCACTTGAAGATTGGCGGAGCGGTGTTAACGTGAGAAATACTTCAATACATTTGTCTTGCTGAAAGATGAAATACTCAGTATCAACAGTTAGTTCTGGAACAAACCACAACTGCAGCATATCAAGCTGAGAGCAAACCGTCACAATCCTATCGCAGAAGAAAAGCGGCCCGTACAGCTTCGTCTGTGGCACCGCACAGAAATAATTAGCCTTCGGCGAATAGCGTTCATGCGCCACAATTTCAGTGCCGCTCCCTCTCACACTGTAGTAATGAAACTTTCCACATAATTGAAACGTTGCCTGAAAGCTACATGTTGGTCCTCAAGTACTTCCAGCATTTTGATGCAAAGTTGTGGGCGCCGACCATAATCTTCCGGTCTTGGTTGTGACACGACCTGCAGATAACACGGTTTGAAATGCGGCCGCTGTCTCAGTGTCTTTCACACAGTGTGTTGTGGTTTTCCAAGTTCGTGGCTTGCTTGTAACCTTGATTTTTGGGCTTCATACGAAACATTCTCTCATCCTTTCCACAGCTGAATATGGCTCATTTGCTGGAACGGAACGCCGGCCGTCGTGACCGAGCGGTTCTAGGCACTTCGGTCTGGAAACGGGCGACCGCTACGTCGCAGGTTCGAATCCTGCCTCGGGCATGGATATGTGTGATGTCCTTAGGTTAGTTGGGTTTAAGTAGTTCTATGTCTAGGGGACTGATGACCTCAGATGTTAAGTTCCGTAGTGCTCAGAGCCATTTGAACCATTTTCGAACAGTACTTTCTTGTTTACAGAGACAATAAGTGTCCCTGCATTGCCGATATCAACGCATATTGCTATGTTTACATGGCGGATCTTTACCATAACTCCTCCTAAATGCACTCTACACTGTCGTAACAGATACACATGTAACATATTCCAACACAAAAAATCTATTCTTGCTTTGTCGCCATTTCGTCAAGGGACTGGACTCCTAACTCCAACTGGTGGGCACACTGCAAACTCAGTGACTTTATGGTTATATTAATGTATCAGTCATGTCTGTACGTGTAATACTTAGGAAAGTATGGAACTTTACAAACCAATTAAACTTTTACAGTAGCCCTACAAATTTCAAAAAATGGTTCAAATGGCTCTAAGCACTATGGAACTTAACATCTGAGGTCATCAGTCCCCTAGAACTTAGAACTACTTAAACCTAACCAACCTAAGGAGATCACACAAATCCATGCCCGAGGCAGGATTCGAACCTACGACCGTAGGAGCAGCGCGGTTACGGACTGAAGCGCCTAGAACAGCTCGTCCACAGTGGCCGGCTGCATATTCCAACTTCAGGTCACACAAATGGCACAATTAATGATTTTAATTTACTGTAACTCATTTTACTCGTAAAATGATTTGCGCATGTCACGTAGGAACTCCTCAACAGAACAGGCCCAGAAGAGAGCTCGCATGAGTTTACATTGTGTGTGATCTTCCACTTTCGGTCAGCAGACGAGTTAAAATGCGATCTGTTCAAATCATCTTATGAGGGCTCGATAATAAATAGAAATACGTAATTATACCATTTTTGTGATCTGGTACCGAAGTATAAGACAAAAAAAGCAGTTCAAAGCATTTTTCTATGTTCTTTTCATTTCCTGCGAATGTTTGATTCGCAGCGATTTTCTCGAGCTTCCAGACGAGCGAAGTCGTTAAAAACGAACGATTTTTGGGCGATTCCCCTAGGCTATCGTCAAGTTGTAACTTTCGTGTGGGTTTCTCTTTTCTTTATTCTTGATTCGATTCTCCACTAAGCGGCGGGCTGTCAGCCGATTAAACCGCTCTTCAGCCATATGTTTTACACGTTTAATAGGCGTATTAACATAAACAGAAATCAGATAACAATAAATAATGCAGTGTGTTCGGAAATTCTAATTACAAACTCCTAGGACTTGCAGAGGGGAGTGAGTACACAATATTTTGAATAGGAACCCATGTCCAGTCACTTATCAGTGCCGTTCTTCGATGGTTTCATTTCAGATGCTTAACTCATCCACTTCTTCTTGAGGAACTGAATTACGCAGTACAGTTATTAGACAACAATTCGAAAGGAAACGTAAAGAAACATCCATTTACCACACTTTATGAGGAATTTAATTTACGAGGCTCCTGTAGAGACAGAGGAAGATGTGCAGGCACGAGTTCTGGCAGCTTCACTAAAAACTGAAGAGACACCAGCTGGGATGGAGAGTGTATACGAGAACATGCCTCGTAGGTACAATATCTGTAACATCTTTGGTGGTCGCGACGTCGACGTACTGTTGAAATGCATCAGTACTGCCCTGTACATACAGTATGAGTGTTCTTTTTGTTTTGGAATAATGTAAACATGTAATGTTTGAGTGTTATACAAACAAACGTGCTTAAGCGATAAATGGATGTTCGTTATGTTCCGTTTCGAATTGTTACCTAATAATTGTACTGCGCCTAGCCTAATTGAATTCCTCAAGCAGAAGTGGGTGAGCTAAACATCTGTGATAAAACCGTCGTACAAATAAATGTGCCAAAGAGTGCACAGTCCCAAAGACAGCGCAACTTGTCTTCCTGACAGTTGACTAAACTGATCAATTCGCCACTGACGTAGTTGAGTTCAGAGTGGTATCACAAACACCTCGTAGAAGTTGTGGGAAGAAATCATGTGTTTCTGAAGTGAAACAAGTAAGAATCACTTTTCAGCTTTCTTGATATAGGTCTGGTCTTTGTTGCATGACTTATACACAGACTACACGAGGAGTAGCCTTTAATTTTTAACTGCATTCTAAAAGGCTGGCTTGCAATCTAACATACTGCATCCACAGGTTTTGCAAATGTGACGTGTGCTGCCATCTGTTGACTTCACCTGGTATCATTGTTTCTGTACGAAAGAGTGCGCGTACAACGTCCCCAAAGGGTGCGTGCGCTGCCTTTAGGTTTCATTGGTTAGTTGATTTGGAGTAGGAAGCCAAACAGGAAGGTCATCGGTCCCATCAGATTAGGGAAATACCATCCTGCCATTTGCCTGAAGCGATTTAGGGAAATCACGGGAAACCTAAATCAGGTTGGTGGGTCTCTTGTTTGAATCGTCGTCCTCCTGAATGTGAGTCCAGCGCTCGATCTCTCTTTAGGACTCATCCGCAAATTTTTACCTTTCGCGTGCGCTGTGGTTTTATTTCTGAATGGCATCAAACTATTTACGAAAATCGGACAGAAGGCTCTTCTAAGAACTGAAGAGCTGCTCTGTGAGGTCAGACAACTACTTGAAAATGGAGAAAGCAAACGAAGGCTGCCGCTGCTCAAGGTACGAAGGAGTCGACTTTAAGAAAAAGACGGCAATTTGTGAGTAGTGACGACAGATTTTGGCGTTTCCGGAGGACTGGATCTAGTGCATTAAGTGTGGGAGATGGTGGCACGAACAGTGAGGGCGATATTGCGTTCATCTGTGACATCTGCTAAATGCGTACTCTTTGGGCATGTTTTGCGTACTCTCAAGGGCAGGTGAACGAAGGTTGCGCATTTCCCGGTTTTCTTTTTTTTTTGTATGTTTGAAAAGTTCAATAAAAGTGTTACCTCTTTGCTGCTGTAGTTTTCTGAACATGTAGATTTTGTGTCACTAAATGTAAACGTAAAATTATTTTGTTTTCCTACTGATAATATCCCAGATATTCACGGTTATTCCTTAACTGCGCTCTCTTAGGTATGGTTCCCTTAAGTTTCCGGATATAGGTTCCCATTTAAAATATTATGTTTTCACTCCCCTCTACAACTCTTAAAAGTTTGTAGCGGGATCTTCCGAACACCTTGTATATTTCCAATACACTTTTGTGGACAACATATTTGATTTCCAAATTTTTTTAACTGACTTTATATTATAGCTAAAATATAATAACTGATGATAATTGGAGTAACAGAGATGTAAGCAAAATACTTTTAAAGACTGAAAGAGTCTCGATCCCATACACACTCACGAAAACAGTCATCGGTTTCAATCTATTTCGAAGACCATCTTCAGATCGAAAACAGTTGACGTTCGTGTCACAATAGGCGGTACCTGTTTCGTTCCATGGATAATGGTTTTGCTAATCCCAGGCACTCTAGAGCATTGTCTCGCATACTTTTTCAGGTACTGCGTGTGAGCCTAAATCACTGCATCAATAGTTTCGTTTCACGTTGAACGCCTCTCTCTTCCGCCACGCCCATTCTTCACAGCATGCACCACTGCATTGACTTCAAATTTGTCTCAGATTCTTGTAATTGTTAATCGTGAATGTGGTGATGTTCCAAATCCAACTCTACAACGTCGCCCAGCTTTACTATCATCTTCGCTTTTCCAGTAACACCGACTCACGTTCTTCTAAAGATAACGCCATTTATAAGGGATGGTCAAAACGATTCATTTGAAGGCATTGCTGCAGCTTATATATAACGTAGCGAGACTTCGATGCGGGAGAACAAGCACCGACATGTATACATTGGACAAGTATGTGCCCAAAAAGTGGGCTACGGACGGAAAAGACCCACCGTGGTTTAACTGTGCAATTCTGAGAATGCTCAGCAAGCAAAGGCAGTTGCACTCGCGGTACAAGAAAGATCGGGAGAATGAAGACAGGCAAAAGTTAGTACAGATTCGTGCTCTTGTAAAAAGAGCGATGCGCGAAGCATTCAGTCACTATCACCGTAATACCTTTGCAAAAGATCTTGCTGAAAACCCAAGGAAATTCTGGTCTTACGTAAAATCGGTAAGCGAGTCGAAGGCTTCCATCCAGTCACTCACTGACCAGTCTGGCCTGGCAACGGAAGACAGCAAAACGAAAGCTGAAATTTTAAATTTAGCATTTGAGAAATCTTTCACGAAAGAGGATCGTACAAACATATCGCCGTTTGAGTCTCGTAGAGATTCCCGTATGGAGGACAAAGTGATGGACATCCCTGGGGTTGTGAAGCAGCTGAATGGGTTGAAAATAAATAAATCGCCACGTCCTGATGGGATTCCAATTCGGTTTTACAGAGAGTACTCTACTGAATTGGCTCCTTACTTAGCTTGCATTTATCGCGAATCTCTTGCCCAACGTAATGTCCCGAGCGACTGGAAGAAAAGTGCAGGTGACGCGTTTATATAGGAAGGGTAGAAGGACGGATCCTCAAAATTACAGACCAATATCCTTAGCATCTGTTAGTTGCAGGATTCTCGAACATATTCTCAGTTCGAATATACTGAATTTCCTTGAGACACAGATGTTGCTGTCCATGCATCAGCACGGCTTTAGAAAGCATCGCACCTGCGAAATGCACCTCGCCCTTTTTTCACATAATATCTTGCGAACCATGGATGAAGGGTATCAGACGGATGCCATATTCCTTGACTTCCGGAAAGCGTTTGACTCGGTGCCCCACTGCAGACTCCTAACTGAGGTACGAGCATATGTGATTGCTTCCCAAGAATGTGAGTGGCTCGAAGACTTCTTAAGTAATAGAACTCAATATGTTGTCCTCGATGGTGAGTGTTCATCGGAGGTGAGGGTATCATCTGCAGTGCCCCAGGGAAGTGTGATAGGTCCGCTGTTGTTTTCTATCTACATATATGATCTTTTGGATAGGGTGGATAGCAATGTGCGGCTGTTTGCTGATGATGCTGTGGTGTACGGGAAGGTGTCGTCGTTAACTGACTGTAGAAGTATACAATATGACTTTGACAGGATTTGAGATTGGTGTAAAGGATGGCAGCTAACTCTAAATATAGATAAATGTAAATTAATGCAGATGAATAGGAAAAAGAATTCCGTAATGTTTGAATACTCCATTAGTAGTGTAGCGCTTGACATAGTCACGTAGATTAAATATTTGAGCGTATCATTACAGAGCGATATGAAGTGGGACAAGCATGTAATGGCAGTTGTGGGGAAGGCGGATGGTCGTTTGGTTCATTGGTAGAATTTTGGGAAGATGTGGTTCATCTGTAAAGAAGACTAATACGACCTATTCTTGAGTACTGCTCGAGCGCTTGGGATCCCTATCAGGTCGGATTGAGGGAGGACATACAAGCAATTTAGAGGCGGGCTGCTAGATTTGTAACTGGTAGGTTTCATCATCACGCGAGTGTTACGGAAATGCTTCAGGAACTCGGGTGGGAGTCTCTGGAGGAAAGGGGGCGTTCTTTTCGTGAATCGCTACTGAGGAAATTTAGAGAACCAGCATTTGAGGCTGACTGCAGTACAATTTTACTGCCGCCAACTTACATTTCGCGGAAAGACGACTAAGGTAAGATAAGAGAGATTAGGGCTCGTACAGAGGCATATAGGCAGTCATTTTTCCCTCGTTCTGTTTGTGAGTGCAACAGGGAGAGAAGATGCTAGTTGTGGTACGAGGTACCCTCCGCCACGCACCGTGTGGTGGATTGCGGAATATGTATGCTGTAGAACAGTGAGGCTTTCGTGTCTTTCGGACGTGCGTGTGGTCAATTCTGGAACGAGAGCTATGGCGACGTTATTATTAAATGGGACCAAAATGGAACAACTTGCTGTTAATTTTCCCTTGGCTGCCGAAGGACAAAAAGCGGCAGACATTCATCGGAGAATTAAGAATGTGTATGGGAAGCTTCCCTGCCAAAAACCACAGCTGTGGAATGGTGCTCTATTTCCGTGCTGGTTGCGATTCGACCCAAGACGCCGGTTCATCTGGAAGGCCAGCAGCGTCCAACTCACGTAGGTGACATTCGAGCCCCCTATAGGCCTGATCTCTTCCCATGCGATTATGACGCCTTCGATCCCTTAAAAAGGGTCTTGAAAGGTGGGTCATTCCTGTCGGACAAGGGTGTGTAGAAGGCAGTTACGGACTTATTCACGCAGCAGCACACACTGTTTTGCCAAACGGGTATCTACAACCTGGTACGTCGGAGAGAAGACTGCCTCAATGCTAACGGTGATTTTACATGGCTGGCATAACCGTTTCTAGAAAGTATGGCATTCGAAAGGAGCATTTTTGATCGCCCGGTATATATTTTCAACCCTGTAGTATCATTGCCCCACATACTACTACAACGCCGCCCCAACACAAAGTTGGCAGCCCGTCGTCTGCTGAGCACAGCGCACTCTAGCGGGCTGTGCAGCTCGACGGAACTGGAGTGTGCCTCGTCCACTTCTTAACTAGACTTCAACCTAGGCAGACGCACTTTCATAATCGGCCCTCAGCCGGTTCTGTAATGTTTGCATTGATCCTCTGAGGAGGGCCCATCAGGCTTAGTCCCTGAAAACATGTTGTATTAGTTCCTGGTATTCCATGTTACGAGATTGTCAGTTCATAGCCGCAGCTGCAGTCCTACAAACTACTGAAGATAAGTAATTTCATTGTACTATGTGTTTCTTGAATAATAATCCTTCTCTCTAACAGTGTGCCGTACCGCATATTATTGCAACCTGGACTCCTTCAGCTCCTATCAACTCGGCCTCCTACTTATTTGCATTTAGTAACGAGCTGAAAACAGTGAGACACAGTAAACCCCACAAAAAACGTAAGCAATGCTAAGTTTTATACTGCCTTTTGAATTATTACTGATTGTTACAAGCCGCTGTAGGTGCTAAACGCTACACTAACGAAATGTGCCCGGGTAGCCAAAGAACAACAGAACTTTCGTACTCAATACCTTGAGAAGTAAAACAAAAACATCGTCAGAAGTAAAAGAAAAAAAAATATTGTCCGGACCAGAAAATAAGCGTTTAAAACCAACGTAGTAACGGTTTCTACATCTGAAAGCTTGAGTATAATGTCTTCCAAAGAATAGCAACACTGATGTAGGCCAAAGTCCGTATAGTCCATGTCTGATACACTAGCGTCGCCTTGGAGGGTTTGACGCAACATGTAATGGGCTAAAGTCCAACTGACGTGCGCTACACTCCGACGAATGGACCTCTGATTGTGGTTCAAATGGCTCTAAGCACTATGGGACTTAACATCTGAGGTCATCAGTCCCTTAGGCTTAAAGCTGCTTAAACCTAACTAACCTAAGGACAGCACACACATCCATGCCCGAGGCAGGATTCTAACCTGCGACCGTAGCAGCCGCGTGGTTCCGGACTGAAGCGCGTAGAGCCGCTCGGGCACCTCGGCCGGCCCTCTGATTGTGGAGCCGCTTGCACGGTCCATTCTTGGTCCAGAGAACTGTATCTGTGAACTACCGATTTCGACGGACTGGAGAGGTTGTTTTCTTTTTCTAAGCCCCATCCTTTCTTCAGCGATCTCCGTCTCTTCTCGCTGACGGAGTAAGTTTCTGTTCTCACCAATTTATTTACTCTATTTAAAAGGGTCACAAGTCCAAAAGTCTCTCCTCTGACGTTTTGTTTCTTTATTCTGTAGTGCCTCATTTCCTATTCAGCTCATGACTTGGGGAGTGTTCTGCTCTCTTGGTTCACATTTCTCTGCTGTGACGTACGCCATATCTTAGTTGGTCTAATTTTTCAGGAATAAGTTCCATATTGAGCTCCCCATGCAGCGTCTGGACGCGCTAGTATCCTCCGAAAGACGTTATTTTCTAATACTTGGATGTGCTGTATTTGTGTCATGGCTGGGGAGACCTCGTGAGTGGCTCTCATAGAATTTTTTATAGTAAAGTTGTCCTTTAGAGTCTAACTTTTGATGAGACGTTGAGCTCCCTATTGTGGAATATTGGCATTTGCTCCCTCGCCATGCCCGACGCTTTAATTTTCAAGTCGTGCACATGTCAATGAAAAAAGGCGCCGATCATGTGTGACTCCCCTATACTTTACAATTGAGCTCCATGGTATCTCCTGCCCTTGGACAGTAAAGTTTCTGTCTACTTATGGACGTTTTTTGCTGGAGTGTATTGCCGTTGTTTCAGCCGGGTTAACTTTTACCTCGATAAGTCAGCACCATTCTGTGGTGAGATTCAGTTGCGCCTGTTGTCTTCTGATGTTAACGTCATGTCTGCGTCCACTGGTGAAGTAAGCAGTGTCATCAGCGAACTGTGCCAGTTGAACGTTTTCAATCTTCGGCATGGGGTTTATGTATATCTGATGCCCTCAGCTTTAACTTGCATTTTTATGTAGGAGAGAATGCTTCCTATGAGTATAATATAGTTCTCTAGCGTCATTGTTTGGTTTCTCGTCTTCTGTAACAAATTCTCACGCCAGACGCTACCGAAGACCTGACTGGAGAACGGCGCCGCGCCGTCCTAGATAGCCGCCGTGCGGAGGAATTCCTGGAAATCGTGCCAGTGTCACTTGACTCTCGGAGGCGAGCTAGTGCAGGCCATAGCAGCGCTGTTTCCGGTTAACGTGGCTGCACCTGATTCTGCAAAGGCTGCTGCACGCTTGATGTGCTGCAATACAGTTGCAAGCGCCTTGGAGCATTGGCAACAGTGGCACACTACAGTGTGGCGGGTAGCTGCATCGACAGGAGCCAGTCATATGTGGCACATTCCTTTTCCCTACGGAAGTGATGGCGGAGCCGTCTCACTTTAAAGTCGGCTGCTGTGACGTAAGCGACAGTCGATGATACAGCATTCACAAAAAATTCTTACTTCGCTTACTCCTTTACTTAGATAGTCACACAAACCAAATCCAGTTCTTGACTCCATCCTTAGCCACTTCTCTGTCATTGGCCATTTTCTCGTGAGCTCCAAGGATCTCTCCTGGTCCTTCTTCACTTCATCCACGTAACTCAGTTTTGGTCTATTACGCAGTCTCGTGCCTTGCGGCTTCCCTTCTATTACATCCTTCGCCATCCTTCATTCTCTTCTCAGTGAGTGTCCCAATTATTCAGTTTTTCTGCTCCTTATTGCAGTGGTCATATATGGTTCATTAAACAGTATACGGACTTCTTTGTTTTTCCAAGATTTTTCTTAACACCACGCAGTCGAAGCTCACAAATTTTCTTTCCATATTCCTGCTCAGTATCCATGTTTCTGTCCTATACATTAATAACGATCCCACAATAGTCTAGTACATGAAAAGTTTTATTGTTCTTTTACATAATCCTGAAGAACCCACATACTGTGAACAGACATATCTCTGGAGATTCCATCCCGTTCATCACCTCCTCCTCCTCCATGTTACTGTTAATAGCGACAATCTTTCTAGACTGCAGAATTGCAGACCAATTTCCTTAACAGAGGTTTTCTGCAGAATGCGTGAACATACTGTGAGTACGAATAAAATAATTTTTTTTGAGACCTATAAGCTTCTGTCCACGAATCAGAACGGTTTTAGAAAATTTGAAACGCGGCTTACCCTTTTCTCACATGGTATACTGCGAACTACGGATGAAGGGCAACAGACAGATTGTACATTTGTAGATTTCCGAAAAGCGTTTGACACGGTGCAGCACTGCAGACTGTTAACGAAAGTAAAAGTATATGGAAGAAGTTCCCAGATATGTGAAGCTCTAGAAGACTTCTTAAGTAATAGAAACCAGTACGTTGTCCTCGACGGCGAGTGTTTATCAGAGACAAGGGTGTCGTTAGCTGAGTGATCCAGGGAAGTGTTTCGAGCTGCTGTCATTTCTTATGAACATAAATGACCCGGCAGACAGGGTGGGCAGCTATCTGCGGATATTTGGTGGCGATGCTGTGATATGGAAAGGTGTTTTCGTTGAGTGACTGCAGGATGACACAAGATGACTTTGAAAAAATATCTAGTACGTGTGATGAATGGTAGCTAGCTCCAAGAGTATAAAAATGTAAGTTAATGCATACAGGTAGGTATACTGCTTGACACAGTCACGTCATTTCAATATCTGGGCGTAATGTCGCAAAGCGATGTGAATTGGAACAAGCAAGTGAGGATTGTTGTAGAGAAGATGAATGGTCGATTTTGGTTTATTGGGGGAATTTTGGGGAAACGGGGTTCATTTGTAAAGCACTCCGTCTTCAGGCCACGAGTGGCCTACCGGGACCATTCGACCGCCGTGTCATCCTCCGAGGAGGATGCGGATAGGAGGGGCGTGGGGTCAGCACATCGCTTTCCCGGTCGTTATGATGGCATTCTTGACCGAAGCCGCTACTATTCGGTCGAGTAGCTCCTCAACTGGCATCACGAGGCTGAGTGCACCCCGAAAAATTGCAACAGCGCATGGCGGCTGGATGGTCACCCGTCCAAGTGCCGGCCACTCCCAACAGCGCTTAACTTCGGTGATCACACGGGAACCGGTGTATCCACTGCGGCAAGCCCGTTGCCTTCATTTGTAAACAGGACCGCATGAACAGCAGGACGCTAGTGCGACCTATTCTTGAGTACTGCTCGAGTTTTTGGAGCCGCACCAGGATTAAAGGTAGACATGGAAGCAGTTCAGAGGCCGGCTGCTAGAATTGTTATTGGTAGGTTCGAACAACACCCAAGTATTACAGAGGTATTTCGAGAACTCAAATGGGAATCCCTGTAAGGTAGGCAACATTCTTTTCAAGGAACGCTACTGAGAAAATTTAAGAGTACTAGCGTTTGAAGCTGACAGCAGAACGATTCTACTGCCGCCAACATACACTTGTGGTAAGATCCACGAAGATAAGATACGAGAAATTAGGGCGCATATAAAGGCATACAGACAGCCTTTTCCCTTCTCTGTGTTTGCGAACGACCACCGCCAAAACAATACGGTGGCTGGCTTGCCGTGTATGTATGTAGGTGTAGATATTTAAAGGACCTAGTCCTTTTTTATTCTATGTCTGCTGTTGGTAATGGTAACTCCGTTTCCCCTTCACTGTTTCTTATTACAATCATACACTCCATCTTACCTTTACTGACCTCGGATCCACTTTTTGTAACTTCTCAATTATCACTGCAGTTGTTTGATGATTCTTCTCCCTCCTCCACTACAAGAACAATATTATTGGTAAATTAAACAGGTATTAAGTTTCAAGTAGTGCATTCATTACTTGGGGACACCCTGTACTATCAATTGGACAAATTGCTTCTGGGATAACGTAAAAAATGAAGAGATCGAGATAAAATTTTCTTTGCATTTGTTTTGCCGATTAGAGAAATAGATGCAGGTCTGGGTTTTATCAGTCAGTCGTCCCTTCGACCAAATTTTGCCGTCCCCGAGTTCTAGTATCTGGGCCGTAGCTTGTCCACCCGGCCGAACGCAGGGAGAAAGACAGAGAGCGTCTGATGAAAGGCGGGGACAGCGAGAGCGGGAACAGGTTGTGTCCACTGTCGGCCATTGTTGTCACGTATATCGTATAACGCAGCGGACGCGGCGAGTGGAGTCCTGGTTCGGGCTCGCAATCTCCGGTCGCTTGTGGAGCCGTGCCGTCCGCTTATTTATTGCCGGTCACGAGCGCTCCTGGCGGCGGCCGGCCGAACTAGGGCTCAAGGCTGGCGCAGCATCTGCCCGCGGCAGTGGTGGCCACTGGCTGCGGCGTCCCCAGGGGATATTTGGCCGCTGGTCGGTCGCTGCGTACTCCACGACGGAGACGCCTCCTTGCTTCCCTTTTCATCTTGGAGTTCAGCAGGCAATGAGATACGGCCGCTGTTGTTCGCGATGTATTAAAATGGCCTGGCGGAAATCGTCCGTTTCCCTCTGCGGCTGTTCCCAGGCACTGAAGTCACATTGGCAAATAAGTCTACACCTACTAAATCAGTTCTTGAAGATAAATTTTCCCAACATGGTAAGAAGGTAATATCGTCCTGCTCTTGATTACAAATTAATACAAAACAGTCAGATGTGGCAGAATATCTCATTTATGAAAATGTCCGATTTCGGCACGTTTAATCGGTAATCTTCAGATTATGAGCAAGATAAAGATATGAAAGTGCATGTTAATTAGAGAAGTCAGCCTCTACATAACACATACGAAGGTTCAGAAATACTATTGCGTGATATCTGGCCAGAAATTTACATAACATGTACAAACGATCAGGAATACTTTAGAGTAGTGTTTACCCATTTCGATGGAGATAGCGGCGTGATGAACAGATGTGTGTGGTCACAACGGTAAATGCTGCTAGTGGCTATTCCGCCATAGGGTAAATAGTGTAAGAAGACGTGCGCATTTGCTCTGCGTTACGTCATCTGCAGATATTGGGAACTTAACTTACGGTAAAAGGCATCATAACTTGTGAATAAAAAGCAAAAATAATAGCATTATACGAATATAATTGTTCAAACAAATTATACAAGACTTTATAACCTTGCTATGAATTTGTGAAAGACTTTATAATAGAAACACCAATAGAAGCAGTAGTAGGATAGCTGAACGCCAGCTAGTGACACTTCATGGTAGATACAATTGCGCCGTTTCCATGGAAATATCGCCAGGAAGCTACTGGTATTCAAAGATTATGTTGTAAGATGCCATTTCCCTGGAGAGACTGTATAACGATCGCAGGCGGCCAAAAATGTGTTAGCGTGGAGACAAAGTTCAGGCGACCGTTAATGGTTAAAGATGTATTTATCGAACTGTTCCCATGGTGATGACGTAGTTGCATTAGCCATTGGCCACCGTAGATCTATTTGGAAAACAACTTGACAACTACGATGAAGGCGACTTGTATCGATGTAAATACCACTGCAGATGTAAGTTGACGGTATACCATATGTTGCTTGACGGTGTCAGCACTAAAATGCTTGAAAACGTGTTTAAGTCATAACTGGGTGGGAGAAAAATAGAATAAAATTAGTTCCAAATAAATCACAGTATGAGTGACATTCTGTATTACATGAGGGTTTTTGATTAAAAGTTTGAGCTTAATAAAAGGAATAAAAAATATGAAGTGTTACCGGGGGTAATTTATAAAAAGTATATTGGAACTAGAGGATGACTCCAGTTATAAATAACAAATTATTTTTAAAAATTTGTTGTTGTTTCTAAGTTATAATGATTTTTACGTACTTTATGTTCCAACTGTCTGCAGCTGACGTACTGTAGCAAATGCGTGCGCCTTCGTACACTATTTAAACCGTGGCAGAATAGCACTAGCAGCAGTTACCTTGTGACCACACACCATCTCCAGCCAGATCGAAAAATACCAAGTTATAGCATGTTTGATCTCTTGTACACGTTACGTGAATTTCCAGCCAAATATCACGTTACAGTATTTCTGATCTTTCGTGTATGTTATGTAGCGGCTGACTTCCATAATTAACAAGCACTTTCATATCTTTATCTTGTTTATCATCTGAAGATGGCCAATTCATTTTAATAAATGAAATAAATGAGATATTCTGCGACCGTTGGAGTCTTGGGGCATGCTACAGACAGCGACCACAAAACTATTATGATAGATCTGTCGCCGGCCAATGTGACCGAACGGTTCTACGCGGTTCAGTCTGGAACCGCGCGACCGCTACGGTCGCAGGTTCGAATCTTGCCTCGGATATGGATGTATGTGATGTCCTTAGGTTAGTTAGGTTTCAGTAGCTCTTAGTTCTAGGGGACTGATGACCTCAGACGTTAAGTCACATGGTGCTCAGAGCCATTTGAACTATTTGAACAGATCTCTCAGATCCTAGTTTAAAACGAAATAATTGTAATATTTCTGTCTCTGATTTACTCTCACGCTTCATACGGTAGTTAAAAGAAGATGGTTCAAATGGCTGTGAGCACTATGGGACTTAACATCTGAGGTCATCAGTCCCCTATAACTTAGAACTACTTAAACCTAACTGACCTAAGGACATCACACACATCCATGCCCGAGGCAGGAGTCGAACCTGCGACCGTAGCAGTCGAACAGTTCCCGACTGAAGCTCCTATAACCGCTCGGCTACAGAGGCCGGTAGCAGTTGTGTACACGGAGTTGTGCATTAGAAACTTATCTCAGAGTACTGTCAGATGACTATTGACGGTCGCGATATACATGGCGTTACAGAAGGAACCATAAATATTTTAAGAGGTCGTAGTAGGCTCTAGACTAAGTGATTCCATACCACAAGTGCGCAAATTTTGTTGGTCGCAAGCATAGGCTGTTAGAATGTAACCCAAACAAATGTTCATATAATGTGTTAAGCAAGGGCAACTGATTAAAGTAAAAATCGATTTTCATAAATTCCACTCCGGCTTCATTGCGCTTTCGAATTCTCTTGACAACATCACGTGTAATACTTCTGGATCGTCTTGATGTTTTTTTTTATGAGGACAACACTATTCGTAACGCGAACGATCAATTTGTCTCTTGTGTTTGCTTATCCTCTGTAGACTTTGCCCTTCAACCATACCCTTAGGCAAAAACCTAAAGGGGTGACGTCCGGGGAGCTTGGTGGTTAAGAAACGTGACAGTTTCCGCTAATCCGTCTTACGGGGGAACGTTAGGCTTAGACGATGAGACACCTGTGCACTAGATAACGCAGGGATTCAAACATGCTGGAAGAACAAACATATCCTTGTACCCTAAGGAACTTCTTAAAATAATGCTGGTAGCTCGTTTTTAAGAAAGTCTAGATTAAAAGGCCCTGTAAGACGATGCGATAACACACCATGCCCAATCAATTGCTTGTCTACCATGTCAAAACCACGTTTGAAAATATCCGATAAGTGAACTCAAGCACAAATTCACAATCTTAACTTCAAAACAAAAATGTCAGTCCAGAAAAAAACCTGTTACGGAACGCGAAAGGAAAACTTTGTACGTTTTCAGGCGATGCAGCCATGAAGAACGCTACCTTGACGTCTGATGTAAGAATTCGGTTGCTGATCTTTCTCAGTAGTGTTACCCAACTTGCAGCAGGATATTCTCCGCTGATGTTCTTTCGTCACTCCGCCTTCCGCACGTCACTGATTATCACATTTTTGTTAAATTCCTTTCTTCAAAGTACTTTCGCATATGTTGTTGGTTTCCACGAAAAATTCTTTTACGTCTCTCTGTTCGAAATTTACTTTTGCAGCGTTGGTGGGCGTTTCAGATACTCCAGCTTTGCGGCTTCGAAAACTGCAGCATTGGAGACATTCTTTTTTTTCGCTAATATCTGATTTGTCCACTCAATGTACGTAGGTTGCTATCGCTTTCAGTCTGATGGTGACTAAACTTAGTCTACCACTTTTAAGTCCCTAATTTTGCTGCTTTAACTCCGAACAGTTCGTATTGCTGTATGTGTGTGTTGGTTGTAGACGCATCTTTTCGCTAGTATTCAGGGCGAAGGCCATATTTACACACTGCGGTGTACCCTAGACAGTATACATTGTGACAGTCAGCTTATATCGACCTTATTTACACTGAGATGACAAACCTTACGCGATAGTGATATTCACATGTACAGATGGAGGTAGTGTCGCATACCAAGGTATAAAAGGGCAGTGCATTGACGTAGCTGTTATTTTCACTCAGGTTATTCATGTGAAAAGATTTACGACGTGATTATGGCAGCACGAACAGAACTAACAGACTTTGAACGCAGAATGGTAGTTAGTACTAGACGCTTAGGACATTCCGTTTCGGAAATCGTTAGGGTATCCGGTATTCCGAGATCCAAACCCTCAAGACTATGCCGAGAATACCAAATTTTAGGCATTACCTCCCAACACGGACAACGCAGTAGCTGAGGGCCTTCACTTAACGTCCGAGAGCAGCGGCGTTTGTGTGGAGTCGTCAGTGCTAGCAGACAAGCAACACCGCATGAAACAACCCGCAGAGATCGATGTGGGACATATAATGAACGCATCCATTAGGACAATGCAGTGGGCTGTGGCAGCAGAAGACCGACGCGAGTGCCTTTGCTAACAGCACGACATTGCCGGCAGGGCCTCTTCTTGGTTCGTTACCATATCGGTTGGACCATAGACGGCTGGAAAATAGTGGCGTGATCAGATTAGTCCAGATTTAAGGTGGTAAGAGCTGATGGTAGGGTTCGAGTGCGGTGCAGGCCTCGTGAAGCCATGCACCCAAGTTGTCAACAAGGCGCTGTGAAAGCTAGCGGTGGCTTCATAATAGTGTGGGCTGTGTTTGCATGCAACGGACTGGGTAGCCTGGTCCAACTGAACCGTTCATTGACTGGAAATAGTCATGTTCGCCTAGTTGGAGACCATTTGGTACCATTAATGGGCTTCACGTTTCCAAACAACTATGGAATTTTTATGGATGACAGTGCTCCACATCAGAACATTGTGGACAATTCGAGCGAATGCTTTGGCCACTCAGACCACCCGACATGAATATCATCCAACATTTATGGAAAATAATCGAGAGGTCATTTCGTGCACAAAACTCTGCGCCGACAACACTTTCGCAGTTATAGACGACCATAGAGGCACCATGGCTCAATAATTCTGCGGGGTGACTTCCAACGACTTGTTGAGTCAATACCGTGTCGAGTTGCTGCAGCACCCCGGGCTAAAGAGGTCCGACACGAGATTACAAGGTACCCCACAGCCTTTGCCACCACAGTGTAGTTCCTCTACCTACGTAATAACGCTAGGGTGACGTGGAGAAATGTTGCTGAGTGTAATAATTAAACCATAAGTGGAGTATACACCTTTTATTGATGTTTTTGAACAACGTTTTAGCAAATTTACTGTAGCAAATTACGCGTCGAAACGCAATAGTTCGTCTCGCTATGGGAAGAAGTACCAGGCCATAGCAGTGTGCGTGGTAAAGACAGCTCGCCGGCCGTAGTGGCCGTGAGGTTCTAGGCGGTACAGTCTGGAGCCGAGCGACCGCTACGGTTGCAGGTTCGAATCCTCCCTCGGGCATGGATGTGTGTGATGTCCTTACGTTAGTTAGGTTTAATTAGTTCTAAGTTCTAGGCGACTGATGAAAATGGCTCTTAGCACTATGGGACTTAACTTCTGAGGTCATCAGTCCCCTAGAACTCAGAACTACTTAAACCTAACTATCCTAAGGACATCACACACATCCATGCCCGAGGCAGGATTCGCACCTGCGACCGTAGCGGTCGCGCGGCTCCAGACTGAAGCGCCTAGAACCGCTCGGCCACCCAGGCGACTGATGACCTCAGGCGTTAAGTCGCCTAGTGCTCAGAGCCATTTGAACCATTTGGTAAAGGCGGCTCAGGTCTAAAGCAGTAACGTACAGACTTGCTAGTAACGCGGGCAGCAGATCCCTCGGTGTGATTACATAAGGGCCGCAAGTTGAAAAATAATGTGGCGTACGACAAGTTATTATTCTGAATTAACATGCCCCTACCCCTATGCTAGTTAGACTGGGCACAAAAAACTAAGCTCTTCAAGGTTCCACTCTCCACTTTTCTGGAAGAAGTGAACGAAGAGTAACAAAAAATTACGAGAACCAACGGTTAGGGGCGGGCCGCCATGAGATAAAAGGCGGGCCGCATTTTATTTTAAATTTATTTTATTGCATTTATTATTTATTTTTCTATTACTTAATTATTTATTTTATTATTTTATTTAAAAAAAAAGGTGAATGAATGAGTGTGAGAATGAGCTAACTGTAATATGTATGAGTGTTTACAGTGTATATATCGTGTGAATGTGTGAGCGAATGGGAAAAAAAATAATAAGAAAAACAAAAATTATTAACATCCAGCCAATGTCTTTTTAAATAATTTAAAAGCAGAAAAAAATAAGACAATCAAAAATCTATTTTTTAAAGTCAATTTTTAGTATTGAAGGCGTAGCCGCATGGCTTGAACTTCTATTTTCAGACTGGGCAATCCTAGATGCCCCAATATATTCTGCAGCGGCAGCGGACCGCGGTCTGTGCATTTCTGGTCTGGAGACCAACACCATCTACTGAAGATCTGCTTTTTCACTTCGTATTGGTCGGTCTTCATATTGTATAATTAACAGACTGACTTAATAGTATTGATAGCACCAGGCCAGTTTATTTGACAGAAGTTACTTCTAATGTTGAATGAAATACAGTGTTTAAAGAATAAACACAGAAATTATAGACGCCTGTGTCTGCATCGTGGAGTTTAAGAATATATGTTCAAGTGTGTTCTAAGATTGGACTTTTATTTCATGAGTATATTTGAGAGGTGATGATAAGGGTAATTTGATGATTTACAGGCGATGCAAAATAGTTATCAATTTGAAGCATATTACGTAAAATCAGTGTAATACGAGTACTCCTTGGAATTGACAGAGATTCTTCGGACTTTAAACTTTTACGTGTGAAAGAGAATTTAACTTAGTTTAACGCAACTGTTGAGACACACTGCATCGATTTGCTACCAGCTGCGATAGCAGCGCGCCAAGCGGCCGACAAGTGATCCTGTTGAGTTCGGCGATATATTGTGAAAACGAAAGCAAATCTTAAAATGGTTG
Source organism: Schistocerca cancellata (assembly GCF_023864275.1). Taxonomy (NCBI): domain Eukaryota; kingdom Metazoa; phylum Arthropoda; class Insecta; order Orthoptera; family Acrididae; genus Schistocerca; species Schistocerca cancellata. The sequence continues at coordinate 182,696,018 of NC_064627.1, read as the reverse complement.
AAATGGCTCTGAGCACTATGGGACTTAACATCTGAGGTCATCAGTCCCCTAGAACTTGGAACTACTTAAACCTAACTAACCTAAGGACATCACACACATCCATGCCCGAGGCAGGATTCGAACCTGCCACCGTAGCAGTCTCGCGGTTCCGGACTGAAACGCCTGGAACCGCACGGCCACCGCAGGCGCGGGTGTCTGTAAATGTACGTAAACACGAGGTGATTCCGTGATGACGTTACAGACTTTCTATGATGATGGAGAACGATAAATGTATTAATTTGAAGTAAGGATCCCTGTACCGGAAACGAACGAGTCGGAAGTTATAAACGAAAACCGTTCTGATAACTCTGACAGTTGAATACATGTACCGGTTCTTGTGTAGCGATGAGTGTAGGGTTGGTAACTTTCAGTGGTGGTAGTGTGGACAAAAACGAGGAAAAATGTCCAATAAACGTCGGCTCTAAAGTGCGTACCTTAACAGCTATGAACACCTGCTCAGTACAAGAGATGTGTTTCACATTAGCGAAGATGAACGAATAGTTATAGCTCCTCAGGTATGCAATTTAGAGCCCACGTTTATTGGACATTTTGTTTTTGTTTTTGTCCACACTACCACCACTGAAAGTTACCAGCCCTACACTATTCGCAACACAAGAACCGGTACATGTATTCAACTGTCAGAGGTATCAGAACGGTTTTCAGTTATAACTTCCCAATCGTTCGTTTCCGGTACAGGGATCCTTACTTCAAATTAATACATTTATCGTTCTCCGTCATCCTAGAAAGTCTTTAACATCATCACGGAATCACCCCGTGTATACGAACACCCGCGCCTATAACTTTGACGCTCTCTAGTCTCGTTGGATGACGTTTCCGTAGATAGGTTCCTATCAAAATACGATGTACCCACTCCCCTCTATAGGTCCTAGAAGTCTGTAACGGTAATTTCCGACCACCCTGTACATACTTACAGCTAGCCTATTCCTTTTATCTACTCAGTGTAATATTAATGTCGTAGAAAAAACTCTAGGGAAATGAAAAACAGCTTCATTGACAAGAGGCTTCGTTACCAAACTCCACAATGTCTCTTTATATCTTTAGTACGCTGTAAATTAATCATGCTGCTTGCTGGCTTTCTAACCACGACACAGGACGTACAACATACGACAATATCGTTGCACTGCTGCTAAAATTCGCTTTACTCTTTCCAATTCTCTGGATAAAGCATACAAAAACCACGGTAAGTCTGACTACGCTTGAATGGAATTGTATTACACCATGGTGTACGTGAGAAGTACGCTACCGTACGGCGGGCAGAGGAAATTAACGTTTCCCGTGACTCTGTAAGGGAAGCAGCGATGCGTTTACCGAATGGAGCGCCGATTCAGAGCGTGCGTACCTCTGGGAAATAAGCGGTGAGAGGAGCACAAAGGATGGGGCCCCTCATCTCAGTCGAGAGCTCATCGAAAGGACGCGGAATCAAAGAACAAAGGGAAGCGCTGCCGAGATGCACTGCCAGACGTCGATACTGTGCGCAGGTAAGGCTGTGGTCACAGTCCCACCGATACGCCCGACATGCGTCGTTGTCAGAAGTCGACCGATGCCATCGATCAACAGCTTGGTCACAGGGCGTCCGTTCTCCTTCACCGTTTTTTGGGAAAATGAATGCCACGACTGCAGTGCAAAATTTGCTTTTAAAACAATGCCGAATGCATGTGATTCAGATTTATCCGTCTCGAAAGGAAAGTGATGAGCAACGTACTCTTTCCCTATCTACAGTGTCGAAAAAAATCTATACACACTTCAAGAGATATCCAATTCATTCAAGTTTTATTGTTGCAATAGTGCATTTGGAGTAAATGAAATGATTACATTTACAGATTAATAGCACAAGCAGTTCCGAGGTACAAAGTATCATGCCGAAACACTCATGTTAGTACGTGGTGCAGCCTCCAGGGGCGGCAATGCAAGCACTGACTCTGCCATCCGGGCGATCGTACAGTTGGAGAATTCTGTCCTGGGATATATTATGTTACGTTGCTCGATTTGTTCATATACACTAATGGCCATTAAAATTGCTGCACCAAGAAGAAATGTAGATGATAAACGGGTATTCGTTGGACAATTATATTATACTAAAACTGACATGCGATTACACTTTCACGCAATTTGGGTGCATAGATCCTGAGAAATCAGTACCCAGAACAACCACCTCTGGTCGTAATAACGGCCTTGATACGCATGAGCATTGAGTCAAACAGAACTTGGATGGCGTGTACAGGTACACCTACCCATGCAGCTTCAAACGATACCACAGTTCATAAAAGGTAGTGACTGGCGTATTGTGACGAGCCAGTTGCTCGGTCACAGTTGACCAGACGTTTTCAATTGGTGAGAGATCTGGAGAATGTGCTGGCCAGCGCAGCAGTCGAACGTTTTCTGTATCCAGAAAGGCCTGTACAGGACCTGCAACATGCGGTCGTGCATTATCCTGCTGAAATGTAGAGTTTCGCATAGATAGAATGAAGGGTAGAGCCACGGGTCGTAACGCATCTGGAATGTAACGTCCACTGTTCAAAGTGCCTTCAGATCGAACAAGAGGTGACCGAGACGTGTAACCAATGGCACCCCATAACATCACGCCAGGTGATACGCCAGTATGGCGATGACGAATACACGCTTCCAATGTGTGTTCACCGCATTGTCGCCAAACACAGATGCGACCATCATGATGCTGTAAACAGAACCTTGATTCATCCGAAAAAAATGACGTTTTGCCATTCGTGCACCCAGGTTCGTCGTTGAGTACACCATCGCAGGCGCTCCTGTCTGTGATGCAGCGTCAAGGGTAACCGCAGCCATGGTCTCCGATCTGATGTCCATCCTGCTGCAAACGTCGTCGAACTGTTCGTGCAGATGGTTGTTGTCTTGCAAATGTCCCCATCTGTTGACTCAGGGATCGAGAAGTGGCTGCACGATCCGTTACAGCCTTGCGGATAAGATGCCTGTCTTCTCGACTGCTAGTGATACGAGGCCGTTGGGATCCAGCACGGCGTTCCGTATTACCCTCCTGAACCCACCGATTCCATATTCTGCTAACAGCCATTGGATCTCGACCACCGCGAGCAGCAATATAGCGATACGATAACCCGCAATCGCGATAGGCTACAATCCGACCTTTATCAAAGTCGGAAACGTGATGGTACGCATTTCTCCTCCTTAACCGAGGCATCACAACAACGTTTCACCAGGCAACGCCGGTCAACTGCTGTTTGTGTATTAGAAATCGGTGGAAACTTTCCTCATGTCAGCACGTTGTAGGTGTCACCACCGGCGCCAACCTTGTGTGAATGCTCTGAAAAGCATATCACAGCATCTTCTTCCTGTCGGTTAAATCTCCCGTCTGTAGCACGTCATCCTCGTGGTGTAGCAATTTTAATGGCCAGTAGTGTAGTTCTGTAAGAGGTTTTGGGTGACGAGTTTCACGGGTCTCTTCTCTTCTCATCACATCCGTCATGTGCTCCATTGGAGACAAGTCTAGAGATCGGGCTGGCCAGAGAACTAGCTCCACGTCTTGCAGAGCATATTATGTTTCACGGGCACTGCATGGGCAAGCATTACTCTGTTGGGACAGCACATCACCTTTATGTTGCAAGAACAGCAGAAGAAGGGGTCTAACAACATTCTCCATATTCCGAGCGCTGGTTACCGTTCCCTCCAGGAACACCAAAGGTGAACAAGAGTTGTAACTTATCGCACTCCAGACCATAAAGCCTGGGGTGAGGCCAGTGGGTTTTGTACGAATGCACGCTACGAGATAGCATTCACCAGGTCTATGTACACTTACGCTCATAAATTAAGGATAGTGCTGATACATGGTGAAACAACGCTGTGGTGGGCGGTTTGCGAGGTTAAATCATCTCGGGGTATGACCATGCGGTGCATTTGACCTGCGGTCGTCACACGGTGGCGCACACGCAGAGGTGTGCTGGTGCATGTCAGAGTACGGTGCAGCGATTAAGTGTGCAGACGTTTCCAGACGTGCTAATGGTGACTGTGCGTTGAAAATGGCTCAAAGAACACATATTAATGAAGTCATCAGGAGTAGAATGCTAGGACAACTGGAGGCTGGTCAAACACAGCAGGTCATAGCACGGGCCCTCCGTGTGCCACAAAGTGTGATCTCAAGATTATGGCTACGCCAGATATCACTTCTATTCGATGATTTACCGTCTCTCAATACGAACTGTGACCTCTGTGAGAGGAGATCACGAACCCAGTCACACAACTGAGACGATACTCCATATGACGCAATTTGATTAACAGTCGCTTGTGCGGAACGGTATCAAAAGCCTTCTGGAAATCTAGGAATATGGAATCGATCTGAGATCGCTTGTCGACAGAACTCATTACTTCATGTGAATAAAGAGCTAGCTGTGTTTCACAAGAACGATATTTTCTGAATCCGTGTTGGTTATGTATCAATAAGTCATTTTCTTCAAGGTAATGCATAATGTTCGAGTACATTATACTCTCCAACATCCTACTGCAAATTGAGGTCAGTGACATGGGTCTGTAATTCAATGGGTTACTCCTATTTTCTTTCTTCAATATTGGTGTGACCTGTACTAGTTTCCAGTCTTTGGGAACAGACCCTTCGTCAAGTGAGCGGTTGTATATGAATGCTAAGAAAGGCGCTATTGCGTCTGCATACTATGCAAGAAACCTGATTGGTATACCATCTGGACCGGAAGACTTGCCTTTCTTAAGTGATTTGAGTTGTTTCGCAACACCTCAGATATGTATTTTTATGTCACTCATCCTAACGGTGTTGCCCAGAAGACGAACCACAATCCCCAGATATCATTCGATGTCTTCCACACTGTATCTGTGAATATGAGACCTTGGCATTGACCTCGTCATGACATTTTGCGTGATCAAATCCTCTGGTGATGGTGTTGTCTCTTGGAAGAGTGCTGCTATGAACAGACGAACCTCATCTGGTGACCGTGCAACATATCCACTGGAGATGTGTCCTTTTGGGGCAAGCTTCTGTAAAAAGAAGGAATTTTTAATCAACTGGCCTGTAATGAGTAGTCAGCCGTGAGTTTCTTCATTGGCTCCGTGAGTGTCTTAATGAAGTGTACAGCAACTCCATTCAGCCCTGTTCGAGACAGTGCTCAGTGGAAGTTCTGTATCCCATGTTCTGTATAGAAAGTTTCTAATTCTTGAGTATTAAAATGAGTACCATTACACATAACGATGGCGGTAGGGAGACAGTCTGCGGCAGAAATCTGTTCTAGGGCACTGACCTTTTGAAGTGTCCTCATACTGTTCATCTTGACAACGTACGGGTAGCTGGTGTGGCAATCCACAAGAATAACCAGTTTGTGACCAGAAAGGGACTGGGGTAAAGAAGGTGAAGCTGACTCCAAGACGACATTGTCTCAGCCAAGGTAAAAAAAAAAAAAGAAGAGTGCAGCAGGGCACAGTCTACATTTTCATCCATGAGCTGGATGTATTTGTCCGAATCCTGAACCCTCACTCTCAGCTATCCAATCACTTGAAGTTAGCCGCAATAGGTCATTTCTTTACTAGAAACAGAGCCTGGACTTTTTGTTTACATACTTGACACTGCGAAATACCCTCGCTGTACTGAACCGATATACAAGTTTCTCAGCTTAGCGGTGATTCTGTAGTAATTGGTATAGGTGACATTACAACTGGTCATGCCTTCCCACCCGAGGCACACTGCACTCGCATTTCGGGTGGACGACCGCTCAAATCCGCGTCCGGCCATCCTGATTTAGGTTTTTTTCGTGATTTCCCTAAATCACTTCAGGAAAATGCCAGGATGGTTCTTTTGAAGTGCACGGCCGACTTCCTCCCCCATCCTTCCCCCTAATTCGATGGGACCAATGAACTCGCTGTTTGCTTCCCTCCCCTAAATGAACCAACCCACCAATCCCACCCAAGATTGTGTTAGTTAAGCTAACTTCTTCGTGGATTATCTTAATAAATCAACACATAGGACTTCCTCCTACCTGTTTTCTGCCAATCTGTTGTAGATATAGTCCCTCTAAGCATGTCTTGTAGCGCATTGGATTCTTCAGAAGGTGCAAGCAGCGAACCTTTGATTGTAAGTGGACTTGCAGACAACTAATGCACTTGATATAAGTCACAGGATGCCATTGCGATGTTTTTATTAGCAAACATCCTTAAACAGTGAGAAATTGATATTCTGAAAAGATTCGTCTCAAAACGTCAATAAAATTCGAGAGCATGGTAAGACCGATTATCATAACAACAGGCACCAAGCAGTGGCGTACCCTGAAAATGGTGGTCAGGCATACAATGTGAAACTTGTAGGCTGTTTGCGGATGCGTGATTGCCCATTCAACTTGGTCCTATCTGTACAGGAACTCTCCTCTGCGGTTATTCTTGCAAAACTTCTCAGTAATGTCACTGAAAATGAGTTCTGACCTTTCACCTGCACCAAACAGATTCCTTTCTATGGACATGATGCAGGGTGCCGGCAGATGACCTTGTCCTTGTGCATTCCCGATGAAGATCTTTATTCTTTTCGGTGCAAACAATCATAATTCGACTGATCACTATGTAGCCGGTATGGTTAAAATCAGTTCACTAAGTTCATAGAGTTCTGGAAGTCCAGTGTGAAATAAATTTTGATACCGGAAAGCTTATATTTACTTCACAGACGTGGCTGCAAGATGTTGTGACTTAAACTTAGCCTACAATTCAGACTTTAACTCAACAATATGGGGAAAACTTCCCTTACATTGTCCATAACTTTTCAAGTGCCTCCACGGGGAACACATTTCCAAACTTGAGAACTTCTTTGAGACAGACATTTCAATTAACGTTTAACTCAGGCAGCGAATCAAACCTGTCATTTAAATACATGATTATAGTATCTAATATCTCAATGTACATCCTGCTGAAGTCATCCTTTGCGTATGTTTTTGTGCAGTTTTCCTTTCTTCTCTTCCTCAAGTGTAACAAATGCTTTCGACCTTGCACCACATTTTTTCAAATCCATTGTGTCTATGAATGTACAGCTTTAAAGTCTTCCACTTCTTTGCTGCAGAATATAATTCTATGGATTTTGACCGCACGCTGTTAAATGTAATATTTGTTAATGAAATCAGTTCTTCAAACAAACACTAAAGGAAGTTAAATTAAAAATCTTGAAACATAGTCAGAAATCAAAGTCCTTAACTTGTAGCACTTGTGTACCAATTTTTACCGTAGTAACTGTGTCGACTGCTGATTCGCAGCTATCCCTGTATCCTCGAAATGATGATTCTGGTTGTCCTAAAAAGCAGGTGGCTGCTTTCAATCTCTGTAAGTAATTCCCGGTTCTGTTTCACTGGTTCATTGTGCTTTTAAAATCCATGCACGTTTCTGTTCATCTAATTGCAAATCAATCCAGCTTTTACCAAATGTGGCCAGGGTTACCCATGCATGGATATGAGATTCTGATTTTTACGTACAGTGAAATTGCAGTTTGCAGATAATCAAGGTCCGAATAACCACGACATTTACTGTTCCAAGGAGACTTGTCCTTTTCAAGTAAAAAACTCGGACATCAGAAGAGTTTATACAATGTTTCACTGTCACATAAATCAATTATTTTGTTGTAATTATCAGCATTAAATGTTCCTATGAAACTTCAGGATTTGTTTTCTGTCTTTGAATTGCTGAGAATGGGAGCTGGTCGAACATTCTGAACAAGTTGAAATTTTTCCTTGAATGGGCGAGAGTGGAAAGATTTATTAAAAAGCGTAACACCGACATCACTATCAAAACCACTCATTTTGCGAAACTGATGGCTGAAATATCTTTCTGACACGTTAGACACGATGCACTCGTCCGACACTAAATTCACTAATGCAGGCTGAATGCTAGCAAGCGTAATATTTAGAGAATAAAATTTATTCCAAAACAGCAAGAACCTCACAACGTTCGCCACACAACGACCACCGATTTGCATTGTCTGCTCACTACAACTCATTAGCTTTCTGTGAATGTTTATGAGGAACCAGTGTGAATTAAAAGTTAAATTATACGTCCGTTTAGTTCAACACCCCCTAACATTTCTTTATCACCTTGAGAGAGAATACTGTAAACATCATTTTCAAAATCGTGAACCGCAGATTCAAAGTCATTTACCACACACTTAGCGTCGCCAGTACGAACAGAGTACTTGACTGTGTGGCGTTTTTTCTGTAAACAAACCTCTGTCTGATGTCCTTGGTGCCGACAGTGTAAGCAGTTTAAGTTTATGTAAAAACAAAGACTGTCTATCACCAGTGGCCAAGAAAAACACGAAATATGAAGACTGATATGCAACGAATTTTCAAAATGTTCAAATGTGTGTGAAATCTTATGGGACTTAACTGCCAAGGTCATCAGTCCCTAACCTAAATTATCCTAAGGAAAACACACAGACCCATGCCCGAGGGAGGACTGGAACCTCCGCCGGGACCAGCCGCACAGTCCATGACTGCAGCGCCTTAGACCGAAAGGAATTTTGATTAGCCAGGTTTTGAGCGGCACCATTACTCTTTGTCCTATGATGGGTTTTACTGTCCTGTTGACCCTCGCGTGTGGAAGTCGTGTCACCGCTGTGAAAGCCTGTCTGGGTAACCTCGACTCCTGCTGCGTTCGAGAGCTGGCTCCGTTTACTTAGCCTCTTCAGAGGCTTGAACAACTGGTAATCACTTCCGCCAGCGTGAGATTATTCAAGAGAGTAGGATCATTACGTAGTCGTGCGACTGGAGCATGAACGGTACAGACAGACGTAATAGTTGTTTCGGTATAAGAACGATTACAGTCATGGTTTTCACACCTGAATTTACGATATCGAGTGAGACCTTGCAATAAGCAATCATTTCCTTAAATGATTGTCCTGCTTCCTTATACACTACTGGCAATTAAAATTGCTGCACCACGAAGATGACGTCCTACAAACGCGAAATTTAACTGTCAAGCTGGGATATGCAAATGATTAGCTTTTCGGAGCATTCACACAAGGTTGGCACCGGTGGCGACACCTACAACGTACTGACATGAGGAAAGTTTCCAGCCTATTTCTCATACACAAACAGCAGTTCACCGGCGTTCCCTGGTGAAACGTTGTTGTGATGCCTCGTCTAAGCAGGAGAAATGTGTACCATCACGTTCCCGACTTTGAAAAAGGTCGGATTGTAGTCTGTCGCGATTGCGGTTTATCGTATCGCAACATTGTTGCTCGAGTTGCTCGAGATCCATTGACTGTTAACAGAATATGGAATCGGTGGGTTCGGGAGAGTAATACGGAACGCCGAGCTGGATCCCAAAGGACACGCATTACTAGCAGGCGTGGCTGTAACGGATCGTGCAGCCACGTCTCGATCCCTGAGTCAACAGATGGGGACGTTTGCAAGACAACAACCATCTGCACGAACAGTTCGACGACGTTTACAGCAGCATGGACTGTTAGCCTGGAGACCATGGCTGCGGTTATCCTTGACGTTGCATCACAGACAGGAGCGCCAGTGATGGTGTACTCAACGACGAACCTGAGTGCACAAATGGCAAAACGTCATTTTTTCGGACGAATCCAGGTTCTGTTTACAGCATCATGATGGTCTCATCCGTGTTTGGAGACATCGCGCTAAACGCACATTGGAAGCGTGTATTCGTCATCGCCATACTGGCGTATCACCCGGCGTGATGGTATGGGGTGCCATTGGTTACGCGTCTCGTTCACCTCTTGTTCGCATTGACGGCACTTTGAACAGTGGACGTTACATTTCAGATGTGTTACGTCCCGTGGCTCTACCCTCATTCGATCCCTGCGAAACTCTACATTTCAGCAGGATAATGCTCGACTGCATGTTGCAGGTTCTGTACGGGCCTTTCTGGATACACAAAATGGCCAGCACATTCTCCAGATCTCTCACGAATCGAAAACGTCTGGTCAATGGTGGCCGAGCATCTGGCTCGTTACAATACGCCAGTCACTACTCTTGATGAACTGTGGTATCGTTTGAAGCTGCATGGGCAGCTGTACCTGTACACGCCATCTAAGCTCTGTTTGACTCAATGCCCAGGCGTATCAAGGCCGTTATTACGGCCAGAGGTGGTAGTCCTGGTTATTGATTTCTCAGGATCGATGCACCCAAATTGCGTGTAAATGTAATCACATGTCATTTCTCGTATAATATATTTGTCCAATGAATACCCGTTTATCATCTGCATTTCTTCTTGGTGTAATGGCCAGTAGTCTATGTATTATAAGATTTATGGCGTGCCGTCGCCACTAGAATCCTACTCTAACAATATTCATCTAATTTCTCCTTTAATTGCGCTTATCCTGGCTGACTTTGGTCCTTATTTGGAAGGATTTGCTGCACCACGCTATAGATGTCAGCACAGCAGCTGATAGTAAGAAAGCAAATTTAGTTACATCACCTGAAGTTCGGTGTGTTGTAAAGCGTTTCTCTAGTCTGTCTATGCAGCTCGCCCACTGTTCCTTTGTTGGCTCAAGTGAGTGGAAAGCCAGTGGAGTCGGTTTGATGTCGTCTTGCCATAATTCCCATGCCTCCAACCACTGCTTCCTTTTTTTCTGAATAGCAGTTAACTTCTCCATTGTAGGCTTAACGAACTGGAATAGGTTCAATATTGGCTATGTAAAATCAACTTTTATGTGGTATCTGAAATATATTACCGACAGATTACTGTTCTCATCTAACTTAATAGCGTAATGAAATACGGCGCTAACGAAAGTTCCAAGAAGAAAAATGTTCAACAAGAATGCTTCCACAGTGAAATTCCAAAAAGAGAACGTTCAAAAAGTATGTTGCAATAATAAAAGTTCCAACAAGATAACCGCCCAACAAGAAAATATACGAATTCCAGGGAACATTATTCCATATAACGTTGGTCGGTTGTACAATTTGGAACAGGTTTTGTTCCTATATTATGAGATTTCTTGGTCCGAGACTCTCCTTTGTAGGAAACATCGTGAGTTCTGAGAAGAATGCAGAGATATAACCCTACAGTTTCGTGCCTCCGTTCGCCGATCCTTTTTGAATGACCTGCGCTTCTTTTTTTTTAATCACTAGGAGCGCTTTAATCCTCCAGCGACTTACGGCATATTGCTGCTGGAACAGGAGCATGTTCTTTCGCATACATAAAGTATAATAGTATAGATGTCTCGTCAGGTCCAGTGGCTTTTCCCCTGTTGAGCGATTTCCTTTACATTTGTATCCAACGGTACCTTACACTCCTGGAAATTGAAATAAGAACACCGTGAATTCATTGTCCCAGGAAGGGGAAACTTTATTGACACATTCCTGGGGTCAGATACATCACATGATCACACTGACAGAACCACAGGCACATAGACACAGGCAACACAGCATGCACAATGTCGGCACTAGTACAGTGTATATCCACCTTTCGCAGCAATGCAGGCTGCTATTCTCCCATGCAGACGATCGTAGAGATGCTGGATGTAGTCCTGTGGAACGGCTTGCCATGCCATTTCCACCTGGCGCCTCAGTTGGACCAGCGTTCGTGCTGGACGTGCAGACCGCGTGAGACAACGCTTCATCCAGTCCCAAACATGCTCAATGGGGGACAGATCCGGAGATCTTGCTGGCCAGGGTAGTTGACTTACACCTTCTAGAGCACGTTGGGTGGCACGGGATACATGCGGACGTGCATTGTCCTGTTGGAACAGCAAGTTCCCTTGCCGGTCTAGGAATGGTAGAACGATGGGTTCGATGACGGTTTGGATGTACCGTGCACTATTCAGTGTCCCCTCGACGATCACCAGTGGTGTACGGCCAGTGTAGGAGATCGCTCCCCACACCATGATGCCGGGTGTTGGCCCTGTGTGCCTCGGTCGTATGCAGTCCTGATTGTGGCGCTCACCTGCACGGCGCCAAACACGCATACGACCATCATTGGCACCAAGGCAGAAGCGACTCTCATCGCTGAAGACGACACGTCTCCATTCGTCCCTCCATTCACGCCTGTCGCGACACCACTGGAGGCGGGCTGCACGATGTTGGGGCGTGAGCGGAAGACGGCTTAACGGTGTGCGGGACCGTAGCCCAGCTTCATGGAGACGGTTGCGAATGGTCCTCGCCGATATCCCAGGAGCAACAGTGTCCCTAATTTGCTGGGAAGTGGCGGTGCGGTCCCCTACGGCACTGCGTAGGATCCTACGGTCTTGGCGTGCATCCGTGCGTCACTGCGGTCCGGTCCCAGGTCGACGGGCACGTGCACCTTCCGCCGACCACTGGCGACAACATCGATGTACTGTGGAGACCTCACGCCCCACGTGTTGAGCAATTCGGCGGTACGTCCACCCGGCCTCCCGCATGCCCACTATACGCCCTCGCTCAAAGTCCGTCAACTGCACATACGGTTCACGTCCACGCTGACGCGGCATGCTACCAGTGTTAAAGACTGCGATGGAGCTCCGTATGCCACGGCAAACTGGCTGACAATGACGGCGGCGGTGCACAAATGCTGCGCAGCTAGCGCCTTTCGACGGCCAACACCGCGGTTCCTGGTGTGTCCGCTGTGCCGTGCGTGTGATCATTGCTTGTACAGCCCTCTCGCAGTGTCCGGAGCAAGTATGGTGGGTCTGACACACCGGTGTCAATGTGTTCTTTTTTCCCTTTCCAGGAGTGTATTTCGTTGTCCGCCATTTCGAAGTTTGTGTGACGATTTGAAGGAGCAGCCGCAATACGATCATCTTCAGTGAAACAGTTTTGGAAAACTTGGAAAGAAACTTTCAATAGCCAAGATCGGGTATATTATTCTGCAGTTTTGTTGAGCGGTTTCAACAGATATACCTGCCGAAACCGGCTGTCAAAAATAAAGACGAATTCCTGGGACTTTGGCCATTGAAAATTAGGAAATTTGTGGTAAGTTCTATGGGATCGAACTGCTGAGGTCATCGGCCTCTAGGCTTACACAATGCTTAATCTAACTTAAACTAACTTACGCTGAGGACAACACACACACACCCATGCCCGAGTGAGGACTCTAACCTCCGACGGAGGGAGCCGCGCGAACCGTGCAAGGCGCCTCGGACCGCTCGGTTATCCCGCGTGGCGGCTATTTAAAATTTTTAACAATTTTTCTTATAATTTCTCAACATGAGAAAATTCAATCACTTTTGAAAAAAACAGTTTAGTATTCAAAAATTGTTTTACAGTGACCAGTGGGAGGTGGAAAACAAAAACTTTCTTGACTGGGTGACACAATTATGAGTGTAACTGAAATGAAATGAATGTAGGAAGGAAACACAAGATGACTTAACTGAAGTTGGGTGCATGAGAACAGAAACGATGCAAAGCAATATGACCGTGAATTGTAGAAGGCAGAAACACAAGCAAAATTCTATAATAGAGTCGGGGAAAGAAGGCCCTGAAAGTAGTACTGTTGACAACTTTCAGATGCGAACCGCGTACGGCCACAAGCAGAAACACTATAGCGCTGTGACAACAACAAGGCGTTTCCAAAGAGGCGTATTCAAAATCGCGTTACGTGACTGGGTGAGAGAAACGCGCCAAGCCCACTGCATCTGTCAGGAATGTTCTTTCGCCAGCTTCACTATAGAGGAGGGGAGATACAGAGTACCACTAGGACTGCACTAGCACTTCCCTAAAAGTTGAGCGGAATCTAGTGCTGTCGCGTCAGGTGACTTTTCCGCTTCTGTGAATATCTAACACGTACGTGCTTTTTCTCCCCTTCCTACATCGTAACAGTGGACATCGTCACCAGAAATTTTCAGAAATCAACACGATGGTCACAGCTGCGTACCGATGATGTTCTGCTGGCTGGTGAAGACGAGAAAGACGTTAAATGGAAAGTCAAGCATGGAAGAGCCACATCTTGCAGCTCGTACTACGTCTCCATGCGAACAAGATTGAATACCTGTCAACAATGCAAATACACTCCTGGAAATTGAAATAAGAACACCGTGAATCCATTGTCCCAGGAAGGGGAAACCTTATTGACACATTCCTGGGGTCAGATACATCACATGATCACACTGACAGAACCACAGGCACATAGACACAGGCAACACAGCATGCACAATGTCGGCACTAGTACAGTGTATGTCCACCTTTCGCAGCAATGCAGGCTGCTATTCTCCCATGGAGACGATCGTAGAGATGCTGGATGTAGTCCTGTGGAACGGCTTGCCATGCCATTTCCACCTGGCGCCTCAGTTGGACCAGCGTTCGTGCTGGACGTGCAGACCGCGTGAGACGACGCTTCATCCAGTCCCAAACATGCTCAATGGGGGACAGATCCGGAGATCTTGCTGGCCAGGGTAGTTGACTTACACCTTCTAGAGCACGTTGGGTGGCACGGGATACATGCGGACGTGCATTGTCCTGTTGGAACAGCAAGTTCCCTTGCCGGTCTAGGAATGGTAGAACGATGGGTTCGATGACGGTTTGGATGTACCGTGCACTATTCAGTGTCCCCTCGACGATCACCAGTGGTGTACGGCCAGTGTAGGAGATCGCTCCCCACACCATGATGCCGGGTGTTGGCCCTGTGTGCCTCGGTCGTATGCAGTCCTGATTGTGGCGCTCACCTGCACGTCGCCAAACACGCATACGATCATCATTGGCACCAAGGCAGAAGCGACTCTCCTCGCTGAAGACGACACGTCTCCATTCGTCCCTCCATTCACGCCTGTCGCGACACCACTGGAGGCGGGCTGCACGATGTTGGGGCGTGAGCGGAAGACGACCTAACGGTGTGCGAGACCGTAGCCCAGCTTCATGGAGACGGTTGGGAATGGTCCTCGCCGATACCCCAGGAGCAACAGTGTCCCTAATTTGCTGGGAAGTGGCGGTGCGGTCCCCTACGGCACTGCGTAGGATCCTACGGTCTTGGCGTGCATCCGTGCGTCGCTGCGGTCCGGTCCCAGGTCGACGGGCACGTGCACCTTCCGCCGACCACTGGCGACAACATCGATGTACTGTGGAGACCTCACGCCCCACGTGTTGAGCAATTCGGCGGTACGTCCACCCGGCCTCCCGCATGCCCACTATACGCCCTCGCTCAAAGTCCGTCAACTGCACATACGGTTCACGTCCACGCTGTCGCGGCATGCTACCAGTGTTAAAGACTGCGATGGAGCTCCGTATGCCACGGCAAACTGGCTGACACTGACGGCGGCGGTGCACAAATGCTGCGCAGGTAGCGCCATTCGACGGCCAACACCGCGGTTCCTGGTGTGTCCGCTGTGCCGTGCGTGTGATCATTGCTTGTACAGCCCTCTCGCAGTGTCCGGAGCAAGTATGGTGGGTCTGACACACCGGTGTCAATGTGTTCTTTTTTCCATTTCCAGGAGTGTAATACGAACACCATCAAGATCTGCGAAAGAGAAATATATTCAAGTATACTGGCTCAAAAATCGTAGCCGATAGCTCCCTCGCTCGCTCAATCACAAATCGCGTTAGCAATGCATCGCCTTAAATGGCGGATAATGACATTCGTGTTTTGTGATACGATGGTCCGAGGCTGCTCTGCAAACCTCCCATTTGCCTCCTGCAGCTCAGAATGTTGGCGCACGGGAAAAGAAACTGGAATGGAAACAAATATGATTCGGTGGACATCTGGTTTGACACCAATGATGAATCTTGCAGGTGGTATAGAGGGAAGATAAGGGGAGGCTGTCCATGGTTCTGTGTACACGCACATCGAGCAGATCAAGACAGGTTACCAAAATGTGTGTTTTCGTTACAAATATTGTTAAGAGGGACAGTCATGAAATTGATCTAAAATGTCAATTTTCAATTAATTTTTATTTATTAGTGGAAATGGTAATGAGCGTTTGGCGTCATTGGCCGGGAGGCCTCTTGCGAGGCAGGTCCGGCCGCCTTGGTGCAGGTCTTATTACAGTCGACGCCACATTGGGCGACCTCTAAGCCGGATGGGGATGAAATGATGATGAAGACAACACAACACCCAGTCCCTGAGTAGAGAGAATCCCTGACCCAGCCGGGAATCGAACCTGGGCCCGTAGGGCAGAAATCCGTCACACTGACCACTCACCTATCGGGGAGGACTATTTACTAGTAGAACTGATGGACAATAATTTCCCAAAGTTTCAACGTTAAAATTGCATCCGAAGTGCCTGAAAAATAATTAAACCTGTGATTCGACCCTCCTTCGACGCCCACTTTTGAAGCAAAGCTTCAATACTGGCTCGGTGAGCAACAGTTTCGTGGATTACTTCCAAGCAATCTCGCACAGGGTGTTTCCATACGGCTGTGATATATACACTTTGGTTTCGTAGATCATCTGTGACTCTGTTTCACATTTTAGAAACACTAACAAACCAGCTGCTTTGTTTATGAAGAAGCAATTCTTGTTTTGCCACATTTTCATCTGCTACAATGATCAGGATTACAACATACGATGCATTTCTTATATCTGATGATGAAAGCGCAGGGAGAATGAAGGTGTTAGAGAGAATGGGCTCTACGGCAGGAACTTTCACTCAAGACATCTTCAGAGAAATAGAGTTACAGCGCCTCTCTGCAACTGAAAATCCAACTGAAGATCTGGTAAAGGAAAGAAGGCAGAAAACAAGAAATCGGAAGAGAAACTTTGACGGGAAAGAGGACCCTGAGTACTAATACAGGGCCTTCTGAAGAGGTGACATGAAAAAATGTTAGGTTGACCTTTAAATTGCATTTCCTGAAAAAAAATTTTTTTTGAGTTTATGTATTTTGTTTTCATAATATATGAACGCTATAACTATGAAACTTTGTACACTTACTTCTATAAACTCATTAAATGTTTACTCAAGAGTAAATTCTTAAATTTTGAGTTTAGGCTTAGATACGGGGCAAAATGCTTGGAATTTTGTATGAATTTTATGTTATACTTACAGAATTACTATAAAAAAATTACTAAAATTTCCTATTCGACGTATTCAAAAAAACTCATGAGAGAAGCATACTATATACAGAGAGGTAAACAGAGAATATTTTGTAGAAATCTCTTGAATAGTTTGAGAAAATAAAATTTTTAAATTCCATTAAAAAAAAATAAATATGTGTAATTCAAGGAATTGAACAGTAAATGTATTAAGTTCATGTAAAGCAATGTACAAAATTTAATTGCCGTGTCTGCAAAGTTGTGGATTTGGTGCTCCTTTCTCATGACCTTCCCCCCTTAAGTGACTTATTGGGGAATCGAAGCGGGTGACTATATAACCTCTGTGTAGACCTCAAGATAGCGGAACTCCGCCCTGACGAAGCACAAAATCGCGCCAATTGGAGGCACAAAGCCAAAAGGGAAGATCCCGCTACAATGATGACCATAGACTGATGAAGAAGAAGGAGAAAAATACCAGGACAGACAGAAAAAGAACTACTGGATCAGTGAACTGAAACCGCAATGAAGTTAATTATTAAAATCAAAAGCGTTTATTGGGACATGTAGGCAGACGTATGACTGGTACATTCACTAAACTGTATTTTGTGGGATTAAAGGAATACCACTAAGACAACCAAATAAAAACCAACAATCACATTCATTTGAAAATTCGCCCCGGCTGTTGTGGAACAGATTTCGTAAGTCATACGACGTGATTATGCAGTTCCTCAATAAGGAATTCTACTTCAGTCTTCCGTCATTTCTCTTAAATCCCCCTGAATCCGGGAGCACAACGAACGAATGACGAGGGCTTCAGCCAGCTGCGAAATCGGTTCTCAATTGGAATGGTAATGGCGGATTAAGCGAACTGCTGATCCGGAACGCCAATCGAGCCACCGTTTTCCTCTTTTCTCGCTAGTCCCGCAACGTCTGTAGGCGGAATACAATTTAGATTTCCCGCGTGTATTCCACTGTTTGACCAGTTGAGATAGCGTTTGATTTATTTCCTTTGACGATTGGATTTCACGCCTTGTCCGAAGCGACGGAATTCCAGATAGCATTCTTCCCAGAACAAATACCGAACAGCGTAGGAATTACTTGCGGCTTTGAATAAAGGCGCTTCCTGGGATCCGCTTGTCATGGCACCCCCTTTTTTTTTTTAATTTCAAGTAGCCCACCCGCAGTCCCGTTCTTTAAGGGGCTCCGGAAAGGCTCAAAATCATGAAAAGTTCAATTTTTACTTTTTTGCGTTTTCTGAATCTGCAGACTATTACCTTTTAATAGATATATAACTTATTCAATTCCGAAGACTACAACTATTTTTAAATTTTTTTTGAAATGTGTTCTACATGGGCGTGACCCACTGTGGCGCTGTTAAACTGCTGTCAAATGGTGTTATTATTAACGTCCGTGTTCATCAGGTACATTTTATTGATGTGAGATAAAGTATGTGTTGTGGCTAACCTGTGATGGTTCAATATATATCGCTGGTGTGATTGTCGATTGTTTCATGTTTATTTACTCTGTCGTTATCTCGAAAATATTCGTAATTAATTCTGTTTCTTGAGTCTCTGTTTTGTTGAAGTATAATAATGAGTAAAAGTAAAGTTGCTGTTGCGAATTTCAATGATGGCAACATTGTAAGGTGCAAGGTATTTAGAAATATGGGAATGAAGATAGGTTCTAACATGGTACGAGCGATGCTTGCTTTAGACAAGGAACGCCTTCGGGTTGCAGACAGGGCTGTAAAGAGTCTAGAAATACAAGCAAGAGTAAACAGGAGGAGGAACAAGAGGAAGCTGGAGGAGGAGTTTGCAGAGGATGAAGATAATCCATCCTATGGACCTGGAATGCACTAAAAAGTTAATCCAATCTTTGTCGCTCGATTCCCAAAACTTTTATTTTCTCATACTAATTACATGTTTTCTAAGGATCTTCCAAACATATTTGTTTCAAACTTTCAGTAAATGTTACACAGTACCTTCTGCATAATTTAACACAGCCTTTTTTCCAAAAAACTGTATATTTTTGAATATATAAATAAAAATTGCAAAAAAATGTTGTGAATTTTCATTACAATTGAAAAAAAATCATCTTTAATAACTGAACAAAATTTTGTAAAATCCCTGTGTTAAGTTGTAGCCCATATTCCAATAAATAATCAGTAAAAAGTTCAACTTCCTACCTCAAATACTTTGTGAGGAAAGATGTAATTTATAAGCGTTATTTTAACATTGCAAGTATAGGGCGTTCCGGAGCCCCTTAAAGAAGCGAACTACCGTATATAGAACGGCTGCCCATCCCAGTTTGCGTAACGACGTATGTCCTGAGCTATACGTCGTACAGTGGTATACATTGATCAGCCAGTACATTACGGCCACAGACCTACTATCGATAAAAACGTCCAGGCAATAGCAACGGCACCTGGTGAGGAATGACTGGTAGTCAGATACAGGCACGGCGAATGTAGTTTCCGTAAGCTTACTGACCATGTGTAGAATGAAGATGTGAGGGATCTATCTGAGTTTGACTGAGTGCCCGCAGGCTCGGCAAGAGCATTTCCGAAACTGCACGACTTTACGCGTGTTCGTGGGTGCTGCGGTGAGTTCCTTCAACACGTGGCGAAACCGAGATGAAACGTTCAGTCGTCGTGGGGCTTGATGGCCAACCCTGATTGCAGATGTCGGACGTCGTAGACTGAGTAGACTGGTAAAACAGGAAAGGCGACGAACTGTGGTGGAACTAGCATCAGACTTTAATGCTAGATGGAGTACAAGTGTGTCTGAACACACAGTGCACCGAATACTCCTAACGATTGGCCTCCGCAGCCGACGACCCACGTATGCGTCAAGGTTTTCACCACGACATCATCATGCGTTGCACAGCCTGATGAATGCGAATCCGTTGTCTTCAAAGGGAACACTCATTGACACCTGTCTGGCGGGACGGAGAAAAGCTTGCGGCGGCTCAATTATGCTCTGAGGAATATTCAGGTCGACTTCCATGGGTCCAGTGGAATTCGTGCAAGGCACCATGACGACCACGGAGTATCTTACACTGGTTACTGGCGGGGGAAGCCGCGCGAATCGTGGCAAGGCGCCTTAAACCGCGCGGTTAGCCCGCGCGGCAGCGTGTCGGAGTACAGCGTTGACTGAAGGCTGTTGAAGGTGGAGCCCTACAGCAGATGACCCCTACGAGTTCAAGTGCCGTCCCATCGACATTGGAGTTACGATCTGGAACACTAGCGCGCTGCGCGTTAAGCTATACGAGCAGGTCGAGTTGTATTCGAACACAACGACCGCTATAAATGAAGAACATATGTAATTTTTTATAATGGAAATGTCATGATTTGATTGCCAAGTGTCTGATTGGCCACCAGCTACCAGAATTGTCTCTATGACTACGTCTTTTTAGTTGCTGGATACAGTTTGCAACTAAACAAGGCCGCTCGAAGAATTAAAAATCAAAATTACAAATTTTTTTTCCGTAGTGATATCTTTCTGCCAGTGACAAACGGATAAATCGACAATAAAACCATTTGCATAAAGCTTTTTAATTTGAAGGCATCCTATTTTCTGTTTTTTTTTATGGATAAACATATTTTTTGACATGAATCAAGACTGGCCGCATTCAGATGTTGCGCTACTTCCGGCGACGTATTCATTTTATAGTACCAGAAGGACCGGATTGGCCACTTATTGTGCTCTGCTTTATGTAAATTTTAGCAATTTTATTCAAACCAGCTGTCTGATATCCTTCATATAGATACTAGCGTTTGTTCCTTATAAGATAACGTGTCTAGCATTGTTGCATATTGTTAGCTATGAGGATGTAGTAGAGAGAATTTCGTTTTCGTTTTTGGTCATATGTTCAGTAACTTACTAATGCAAAAAGTGACTGTACAGAAATTCATTTATGTTCTTTGTGTATCTAACTGACTGTTATCAAAAACTGATAAACCATAAATTCTGTGACTGTAATACTTGTCACATTAAACTGCGTGATTTGCCTGAAATCTAGAATGGTCGTTGGTAAATTATACCCCATTTGTTATGGGTATGGGTAGAAAGGAAGAATTATCGAAGTAGAGTATTCAAATTTATTCATGTTGTAAGGAATCCAAATGGTTCAAATGGCCCTGAGCACTATGGGACTTAACATCTGAGTTCTTCAGTCCCCTAGATCTTAGAACTACTTAAACCTAACTAACCTAAGGACATCACACACATCCATGCCCGAGGCAGGATCGTAGCGTGATGTTATTCAATCTGTATATTGAGCAATCAGTAAACGAAACAAAAGAAAAATTCGGAGTAGGAATTAAAATCTTTGGAGAAGATATAAAAACTTTGAGGTTCACCGACGACATTGTAATTCTTCCAGAGACAGCAAAGGACCTGGAAGAGCAGTTGAACGGAATGGACAGTGTCTTGAAGGAAGGATATAAGATGAACATTAACAAAAGCAAAACGAGGATAATGGAATGTAGTCCAATTCAGTCGGGTGATGCCGAGGGAATTAGATTAGGAAATGAGACGCTTAAAGTAGTAAATGAGTTTTGCTATTTGGAGAGCAAATTAACTAATGATGGTCGAAGGAGAGAGGAGATAAAATGTAGACTGGCATGGCAAGGAAAGCGTTTCACAGGAAGACAAATTTGTTAACATCGAGTATAGATTTAAGTGTCAGGAATTCGTTTCTGAAAGTATTTATATGGAGTGTAGCCATGTATGGAAGCGAAACGCGGACGATAAATAGTTTAGACAAGAAGAGAATAGAAGCTTTGGAAATGTGGTGCAACAGAAGACTGCTGAACATTAGATGGGTAGATCACATTAGATAGGTAGATCACACCACTAATGAAGAGGTATTGAATAGAATTGGGGAGAAGAGAAATTTGTGGCACAACTTGACTAGAAGAAGGGATCGGTTGGTAGGACATATTCTGAGGCATCGAGGGATCACCAACACATTGGAGGGCAGCACGGAGGGTAAAAATCGGAGAGGGAGACCAAGAGATGACTACACTAAACAGATTCAGAAGGATGTAGGTTGCAGTAGGTACGGTGGGATGAAGAAGCTTGCACAGGACGGAGTAGCATGGAGAGCTGCATCAAACCAGTCTCTGGACTGAAGACCACAACAATAACAACAAGGTGACTTGCTTCTGCAGATGTGGTGCCAACTCCTTCCAGCAGCCTACCAAGGCCTCCTTGCCTCCATGCTGTGACGCACCGCCGCTGTTGTCTGTGCCAAAGGTGGACATACCGACCTGGTCATAAATTTCTGGCTGGTCAGTGTAATTCTGCAAGCACGTGCAATGAGATATATGGATAATGGTTGCAAAACGTGTCACGATTGGAGTTAGTAGTAGAGAATTAATAAACTGAAACGTCATGCCTGATGCTGACGTGTGTGTGGAGCTGGGTGGTAGGGGGGACTGTGTTAAGCGAGCAAAAGTTTCGAAAATGTTTGATGTTACATGCAGAGTCTGTTGTAAGTCACTAAGTGGTCTCATTGTCAAGTACTGGATGATTAAAGTTACCTTCTACACATATAAACAGTTTCTAACGTTAAAAATAGTTTTATTGTGTTAATTCTTAATATAAGCTTATGCCTCTTAATAAGTAGATTATGCTTGCATTTTATACACTCCTGGAAATTGAAATAAGAACACCGTGAATTCATTGTCCCAGGAAGGGGAAACTTTATTGACACATTCCTGGGGTCAGATACATCACATGATCACACTGACAGAACCACAGGCACATAGACACAGGCAACAGAGCATGCACAATGTCGGCACTAGTACAGTGTATATCCACCTTTCGCAGCAATGCAGGCTGCTATTCTCCCATGGAGACGATCGTAGAGATGCTGGATGTAGTCCTGTGGAACGGCTTGCCATGCCATTTCCACCTGGCGCCTCAGTTGGACCAGCGTTCGTGCTGGACGTGCAGACCGCGTGAGACGACGCTTCCCAAACATGCTCAATGGGGGACAGATCCGGAGATCTTGCTGGCCAGGGTAGTTGACTTACACCTTCTAGAGCACGTTGGGTGGCACGGGATACATGCGGACGTGCATTGTCCTGTTGGAACAGCAAGTTCCCTTGCCGGTCTAGGAATGGTAGAACGATGGGTTCGATGACGGTTTGGATGTACCGTGCACTATTCAGTGTCCCCTCGACGATCACCAGTGGTGTACGGCCAGTGTAGGAGATCGCTCCCCACACCATGATGCCGGGTGTTGGCCCTGTGTGCCTCGGTCGTATGCAGTCCTGATTGTGGCGCTCACCTGCACGGCGCCAAACACGCATACGACCATCATTGGCACCAAGGCAGAAGCGACTCTCATCGCTGAAGACGACACGTCTCCATTCGTCCCTCCATTCACGCCTGTCGCGACACCACTGGAGGCGGGTTGCACGATGTTGGGGCGTGAGCGGAAGACGGCCTAACGGTGTGCGGGACCGTAGCCCAGCTTCATGGAGACGGTTGCGAATGGTCCTCGCCGATACCCCAGGAGCAACAGTGTCCCTAATTTGCTGGGAAGTGGCGGTGCGGTCCCCTACGGCACTGCGTAGGATCCTACGGTCTTGGCGTGCATCCGTGCGTCGCTGCGGTCCGGTCCCAGGTCGACGGACACGTGCACCTTCCGCCGACCACTGGCGACAACATCGATGTACTGTGGAGACCTCACGCCCCACGTGTTGAGCAATTCGGCGGTACGTCCACCCGGCCTCCCGCATGCCCACTATACGCCCTCGCTCAAAGTCCGTCAACTGCACATACGGTTCACGTCCACGCTGTCGCGGCATGCTACCAGTGTTAAAGACTGCGATGGAGCTCCGTATGCCACGGCAAACTGGCTGACACTGACGGCGGCGGTGCACAAATGCTGCGCAGGTAGCGCCATTCGACGGCCAACACCGCGGTTCCTGGTGTGTCCGCTGTGCCGTGCGTGTGATCATTGCTTGTACAGCCCTCTCGCAGTGTCCGGAGCAAGTATGGTGGGTCTGACACACCGGTGTCAATGTGTTCTTTTTTCCATTTCCAGGAGTGTATTTTAAAATTAGATCAGTAATTATATGAAACACTCAAAGGGAATCTTCTGTTGCCCCTGAGCGTTGCTAGGTAGGCAACATGCAGCTAGAATTAATTTACATTTAGTAGTAATATAAGCGTTGGTGCCTGTTCTTGCGGACAAGTCCGAAAGAACAGACGACACACATGTATAAGCACCTGATGCAAATAGTGATACCTTCAGTGCGGTTGCGCACTACGTGCAAACCCTTCCGAGAATCGTGTGAAGTTGCGAGCAGTGAGGATAATAGACAGCGGACGCTACATATGTAGTGTGCGACAAGTTGAGAATTTGGGTTGAAAGGAAAACGTGCGCGAATAGCTGAAGCAGTTAGGAAGACTGCTCACATAAAGCGGGAAATCCGGTCTCGAATCATGCTACGGCATAAATTTTTTACTTTTCGTCATTGGATTTATTGTAGTGCCAGATTGTGGCTGAGGGCTGAATTCCCCTTATGTAGTAATGCAAATCACTTGTGACTTGTGAGTTCCTCCCGGTGAACACACTGTTCAAAAAACTTGTAGGATCGCAACTGGGTGGCCTCGACTTTAACCACCAACCTGTCATTTCCAAGGCAAAACTGCAGCAAGCAAGTGTTGTGCAAGTGAATTTCAAGCAAACCTTGATTTGCACAGAAATTTCGGAAAGAGGCTCTCGCACACACACACACACACACACACACACACACACACACACACACACACACTTACCTATAGCCAAAAGTACAAAACAACTGGTGAAGTAGCGTTAACTCTATCCCTCTGAACAAGTTAATTCAGTCCCACCTGTCGTTTTGTAATCTCGGGAATGTATACTGCCCAGTTTTTACCGTACTGAAGTCTTTCACTCACTATGGTATAGAGAGCTGACCTTGACATTTCGGGAACGAATCACTTAATTCTGGCCTGAATCGACAATCTTCTCGAATGGTCTGATCCACTGGCGGAATAACATCACTGGATGACACTCGCTTCCTTCCCTTAACGCCTAGTCGAATTACGGTTCTGTGAGCTACCTCCCTCGTGATTGGATTACTTCTTCTGAGAAATCGTCCAATGAATCACATTGTGGCATCCTCCTTACTTGAGATTACCTTTACGTTTTAGGTCGCTCCATATATATAGTCATACATATTTAATGGCTGTGACAGGTCTTAATGATTGTTCTGCAGTCGTGTAATCCTAAAATAATGGGTCTTTCTGGCAGTTAATGAGCAGTACCTAACATGTGCATAAAGATACAATTATAAAGGGTGGTCCATTGATCGTGACCGGGCCAAATATCTCACGAAATAAGCGTTAAACGAAAAAACTACAAAGAACGAAACTTGTCTTGCTTGCAGGGGGAAACCAGATGGCGCTATGGTTGGCCCGCTAGATGGCACTGCCATTGGTCAAACGGATATCAACTGCGTTTTTTAAAATACGAACCCCCATTTTTTATTACATATTCGTGTAGTACGTAGAGAAATATGAATGTTTTAGTTGGACCACTTTGTTCGCTTTGTGATAGATGGCGTTGTAATAGTCACAAACATATGGCTCACAATTTTAGACTAACAGCTGGTAACAAGTAGGTTTTTCAAATTAAAACACAGAACGCAGGTATGTTTGAACATTTTATTTCGGTTGTTCCAGTGTGATACATACACCTTTGGGAACTTAGCATTTCTGAGAACGCATACTGTTGCAGCGTGATTACATGTAAATACCACATTAATGCAATAAATGCTCAAAATGATGATCCGTCAACTTCAATGCATTTGGCAATACGTGTAATGACATTCCTCTCAACAACGAGTAGTTCGCCTTCCGTAATGTGCGCATGTGCGCTAACGCATGTTGTCAGGCGTTGTCGGTGGATCACGATAGCAAATATCCTTCAACTTTCCCCACAGGAAGAAATCCGGGGACGTCAGATCCGGTGAACGTGCTGGCCATGGTATGGTGCTTCGACGACCAATCCACCTGTCATGAAATATGCCGTTCAATACTTCTTCAACCGCTCGCGAGCTATGTGCCGCACATCCATCATGTTGGAAGTACATCGCCATTCTGTCATGCAGTGAAACATCTTGTAGTAACATCGGGAGAACATTACGCAGGAAATCAGCATACATTGTACCACTTATATTGCCATCGATAAAATAGGGGCAAATTATGCTTCCTCCCATTATGCCACAGCATACATTATCCCGCAATAGAACGCGTGTAAAAAATCTGTCATCGTCCCGTAATTTCTCTTGTGCCCAGTGGCAGAACTGTACACGACGTTCAACGTCGTCGCCATGCAATTCCTGGTGCATAGAAACATGGTACGGATGCAATTGATGTTGATGTAGTATTCTCAACACCGACGTTTTTGAGATTCCCGATTCTCGCGTAATTTGTTTGCTACTGATGTGCGGATTAGCCGCGAGAGCAGCTAAAGCACCTACTGGGGCATCGTAATTTGTTGCAGGTCGTGAATGACGTTTCGCATGAGGCTAAACACTTCCTGTTTCCTTAAATAACGTAACTATCAGGCGAACGGTCCGGACACTTGGATGATGTCGTCCAGGATACCGAACAGCATACAAAGCACACGCCCGTTAGGCATTTTGATCACAACAGCCATACATCAACACGATATCGACCTTTTCCGCAATTGGTAAACGGTCCATTTTAACATGGGTAATGTATCACGAAGAAAATACCGTCCGCACTGGCGGAATGTTACGTAATGCCACATACTTATACGTTTGTGACTATTACAGCGCCATTTATCACAAAGCGAAAAAAGTGGTCCTAATAAAACATTCATATTTCTTTACGTACTGCACGTATATGTAATAAAAAATGGGGGCTCCTATTTAAATGAAAACGCAGTTGATACCCGTTTGACCTATGGCAGCGCCATCTAGCGGGCCAACCATAGCGCCATGTGGTTTCCCCCTTCAAGCTAGACAAGTTTCGTTCTTTGTAGTTTTTTCGTTTGATGCTTATTTCGTGAGATATTTGGCCCGGTAACTATCTAAAGACCAGCCTGTATAGCGTTGTGGTTGCTCTGTACACAATAGTGTCAACTGTGAAAAGCCTCATGGAGCTTTTGACGCTCCACGTCATTTATTTATGTTGCTGATAATGGTAGCAAGTTCTAAACGTGTAGTTTTGAGACCATATAAGCAATGAAAGCAATTTAATTAACAACTTTATATCTTTAACGGCCACAAATATATAGCTACATATTCGTCACAGACTGAAAGACAAGAGTCAATATGACTCACAGTCAGAGCGTCTGACAATAACACAGGGAAATGGCGATCGATCAAGAGATGCCCTGAAAGTTTTCCTTAAAACAAGATGAGTTACGATGTCCATTATGGGATTGGTGGATAACTGAAGAGGTGTTTGTGGAAGACGTTGCGACTCTGGTTTCGAAAGCCGATATTAATGGCCAAGAGAGTGGTGCGCCATCTATTAGCCCTTCCAGCACTGGCACGGAAAGCGCTGGCGCAGTGGTTAAAATACTGGTCTCGCATTCAGGAGGATCAGTATTAAAATCTCCAAACGTAAATACAGATTCAGGTTTCCTTTAGCTTCCCTAAACGAAATAAAGCTGTTCTCCAAACAGTTTCTTTGGAAAGGTCTATGTCTACACTGGAGCGCAAAACTTAAGGATGAAAGTAACTTTCATAGTTGTGCTGCTGCCAAGTAACATAGCTGGATGAAACTTGGGCCACATGCAGAAAAAAGTGTTATAGTGTTGCAGAAGAAGCTCAGTAGCTACCGTGGTGCAGTGGTTATTATACTTGGTTCAAATGGATCTGAGCACTATGGGAATTAACATCTGAGGTCATCAGTCCCCTATAACTTAGAACTACTTAAACCCAACTAACCTAAGGACATCATACACATCCATCCCCGAGGCAGGATTCAAACCTGCGACCGTAGCTGTCACGCGGTTCCAGACTGAAGCGCCTAGAACCGCACGGCCACACATGCCGGTGGTTATGATACTAAACTGTTTCATGGAGGGTCGTGAGTTCAAAACTCACCTGCACTGTACAGTTTTAATTACTATATACGGTTCGAGTAGATTCTGTAAGTAGCCACAAATGTCAAGAAACATAGTACTGGAATGTTCTGTAGCTGTGTATATACTGCATGTGTTCTGGCCGGAGGCAGTTCGTTCCGCGCTCTTCTGTGTGCAAGTGCTGAATAAATCTTCGTTAAGTGAAGTTAGTGTTCGTCATTCATCTAATTACACATTCTTCTATGTGACAATAGTATTATACAGAATTTAACTGAAAGAAATACTCAGTGAGACGTAGAGAAATGACACTTTTATATGAAAAGACAGTAATTACAGTGAAGTCACCACGATTTATGATGGTCCACAGGAAACTACAGTAGGCTGCATGTGGTTCTTAATAGGGTCTGTGATCACCATAGACGGCAACGCATGCCCTGCCACGTGCTCCGATGCTGACTAAAAGGTTGGTAAGGAGTTCTTGTAGTATGGCATTCAATTCCTCAGCCAGCGTGGCTGATAACTGTTGGATGATCATTGTGTATATGCTGCAATACCAGGTCTAATGCATTCCGTATGTAATCCATGGGATTTAAGTTGGGGCAACGGGCAGAGCCAATTGATTTACTGAATACCCTCTCATTTCAAGAGCGCCTCTATCTGTGCCACACGATTTGGTCAGTCATTGTCGTCCACAAAAATGAGATCAGGGTCCTATGTCCCCCGAAAAGACGCACATGGGGAACGAATGTAGTTTCACAATAACGTGAGTGTACTGCGTTCAAAGATTTTAAGGCCAGTGATGCTATACCGGAGATCTTCGCAAAAGCGATCGGCAACCATTTGGGCACGTAAGGCATGCGTGCAGCCTATCTTACCCCTGCTCGCCTCAGCGTCGCGGAACCCATGCTGTTGCTGTACCCAAGCGGCGGTACCAGTGCTAGCAGAGGCCGCCACTTCCAAGGAACCAATTCGCGACCGCCACACAAGTTACCAGAAAATAGAGACGCGAATATTCCGCCGCTGGCCGTTACAAAGATAGGCGGCAGAGATGCATAGGTCAGTTCCACCGGCTACGGGAGCTTCTACTTGCCTCTGGGCGGGTGCTATACACCCCATGGTCTTAGGACACTCTCGAAGTCCATCGTAGGGAGTGTCGCTACTGCACTGACAACTCGTCGTTATTTCCACTGGTGCAACTAGACTGTATGCAGGATAGCCTTTTTTGTTCCTACGCAGGTGTTATTCATTACAGCTTCTTAGGACTTCGAATATTTTCCATACAAGGGAATTCGTCTATGAAGATCCTAATTGTGTTATTTTTTCAGATTCTGGAATCACCATACCTGTGAGATACTGTAATTGTGATGTTGTTATCGTCGAGGCTGGCGTTTCTTTCCTTGGTCAATAAATTTTTGTAAAGTTTGTTCAATGCTTTCCGTGTGTGGTGCGATCGACACCAAGTACGCTCACAAAACAATGTGTCTTCCCACACCATAACACCTGTGCCACCAAAACGATCAAGTTCGACAGTGTTCCTGACGTTCAGCATTGTCGAACACAGTCATACTGATGGATCAACTGTTACAGTGTAGGGAGGCATAATGTTGTGCAGGCGTACTGACCTCCAAATCTTTGAACACGGTACTCTCGACGGTCAGATTTATAGTGACACTGTACTCCTTCACCACGCCCACCGTTTCTGGGGTGACTTCATTTCTATGGATGACAATGTGCTACCGTATCATTCTGTGCAGGTGGAGTAGATATTTGGCGAATGGACTGGAATGCTCGTTCCCACCCCCCCACCCCCCGGCTTTAAAGCCAATGAACACGTATGGGATGCATGGGGAGACATCTTGCAGCAGGTCCACATGCACCTACGGCCGTCCAGCAGTTGTCAAACATATTGGTGGAAGAATGGAACGCCCTACAACTGGAGCTCTTAACCTAACTATTGGCCAACAGGGGAACACGTTGCAGAGGATACAGTGCCGTCCGAGGTGATCACCCACTGTACTAAGAACAATGTTCCGCTTTTTTAATATCCAAGAGAGCATCATGAATAGCAGTGGCTTGTGTGCAATTACTGTCATTACGTAAAATTGTCATTTCTGTTCCTTTCATTGCGTATTTCTTTCAGTTACATTCTGTCAAATGGTTCAAATGGCCCTGAACACTATGTGACTTAACTTCTGTGGTCATCAGTCCCCTAGAACTTAGAACTACTTAAACCTAACTAACCTAAGGACATCACACACATCCATGCCCGAGGCAGGATTCGAACCTGCAACCGTAGCGGTCTCGCGGTTCCAAACTGAAGCGCCTAGAACCGCACGGCCACACCGGCCGGCTATCTTCTGTCACACTGTAGCATTTCATTTTATGCATATACAAAGTTTCACAAAGCTTTGTTACTTGTTTGTGACTCGCTTCCCGCGCCCAGGTTCCCGGGTTCGATTCCCGGCGGGGTCAGGGATTTTCGCTGCCTCGTGATGACTGGGTGTTGTGTGATGTCCTTAGGTTAGCTAGGTTTAAGTAGTTCTACGTTCTAGGGGACTGATGACCATATATGTTAAGTCCCATAGTGATCAGAGCCATTTTTGAACTTGTTTGTGACACATCATTCCTCCTTAAGTTTCGAACAAAAAAAAAAAAAAATGGTTCAAATGGCTCTGAACACTATGGGACTTAACATCTATGGTAATCTGTCCTCTAGAACTTAGAACTACTTAAACCTAACGAACCTATGGACAACACGCAACATCTAGTCATCACGAGGCAGAGAAAAACCCTGACCCCGACGGGAATCGAACTCGGGAACCCGGGCGTGGGAAGCGAGAAATCTACCGCACGACCACGAGCTGCGGACTGCGTTTCGTACACCAGTGTATTATATTTTTTTCACTACTGGACATTATAATTGCTACACCACGAAGATGACGTGTTACAGACGCGAAATTTAACCGACAGGAAGAAGATCGTGTCATATGCAGTTGATTAGTTTTTCAGAGCATTCACACAAAGCCGGCCAGTGTGGCCGAGTGGTTCTAGGCGCTACAGTCTGGAACCGCGCGACCGCTCCGGTTGCAGGTTCGAATCCTGCCTCGGGCATGGGTGTGTGTGTGATGTCCTTAGGTTAGTTAGGTTTAAGTAGTTCTAAGTTCAAGGGGACTGATGACCTCAGAAGTTAAGTCCCATAGTGCTCAGAGCCCTTGGAACTATTTGAACCATTAACACAAAGCTGGCGCCGGTGGCGACACCTACAACGTGCAGACATTAGGAAAGTTTCCAACCGATTTCTCAAACACAAGCAGCAGTTGACCGGTATTACCCGGTGAAACGTTGTTGTGATGCCTCGTGTAAGGAGGAGAAATGCATACCATCACGTTTCCGACTTTGATAAAGGTCGGATTGTAGCTTATCGCGATTGTGGTTTATCGTATCGCGACAATGCTGCTCGCGTTGGCCGAGATCCAATGACTGTTGGCAGAATATGTAATCAGTGGGTTCATGAGGGTAACACGGAACGCCGTGCAGGATCCCAACGGCCTCGTATCACTAGCAGTCGAGCTGACAGGCATCTTGTCCGCATGGCTGTAACGGTTCGTGCAGCCACGTCTCGATCCCTGAGTGAACAGATGGGTACGTTTGCAAGACAACAACCATCTGCACGAACAGTACGAAGACGTTTACAGCAGCATGGACTATTAACTCGGAGACCATGGCTGCGGTTATCCTTGGCGCTGCATCACAGACAGGAGCGCCTGTGATGGTGTGGTCAACGACGAACCTGACTGCACAAATGGCAAAACGTCATTTTTTCGGACGAATCCAGGTTCTGTTTACAGCATCATGATGGTCGCATCCGTGCTTGGCGACATCGCGGTGAACGCACATTGGAAGCGTGTATTCGTCATCGCCATACTGGTGTATCACCCGGCTTGATGGCACGGGGTGCCATTGGTTACACGTCTCGGTCACCTCTTGTTCGCATTGACGGCACTTTGGACAGTGGACGTTACATTTCAGATGTGTTATGACCCGTGGCTCTACCCTTCATTCGATCCCTGCGAAAACCTACATTTCAGCAGGATAATGCATTACCGCATGTTGCAGGTCCTGTACGGGCCTTTATGGATACATAAAATATTCGACTGCTGCCCTGGCCAGCACATTCTCCAGATCTCTCACCAATTGAAAACGTCTGGTCAATGGTGGCCGAGCAACTGACTCTTCATAATACGCCAGTCACTACTCTTGATGAACTGTGGTATCGTGTTGGAGCTGCAATGGCAGCTGTACCTGTATACGCCATGCAAGCTCTGTTTGACTCATTGCACAGGCATATCGAGGCCGTTATTGCGGCCAGAGGTGGTTGTTCTGGGTACTGATTTCTCAGACTCTATGCACCCAAATTGCGTGAAAATGTTATCACTTGTCAGTTCTAGTATAATACATTTGTCCAATGAATATCCGTTTATCATCTTCATGTCTTCTTGCTGTAGCAATTTTAATGGCTAGTAGTTTATATAACTTGAAGAAAAATGAAATTACCAGGACGAATGACAGCAGACATCGATGGCGCCCATCTTGCTCCGAGACAGGTAATTTCGTAATAGGTCTTCCGTCACTATGTTAACATGCCGGCAGCGTAGTGGCAAGCTTTAGAGAATCATGTCCGGCATCAACATGCGTGGACGATATGAGGATTTTATCAGCTGTCTACACTTTATCATATGATTGAATTTCATCATTTTTATGCATTTCATCAAGTGTGCGCATTTTATAAATGGGGTTTTTATTATGACATGCTCACGTGGGGAGAGCCTTGTATGCTTTGACTTCATGGAATGTAAGACGGCAATTTTATAACCATTTCCGTAAGATCAGATGATGGTAGCATAGGACTGTCGAAACTGGTCATCTTGCAACAGTAAAAGCGTCTACAGTGCGACCGCGGTGTACGAAGTGTGTTCATTTACAGTAGTATTATTTGTACTTGTTGCGATTCTCGATGTTGTGACTGAAAGTCGTGATCGTAACACTGACTTACTGGCACTCACGAGGCATTGACTGTACACTATCGTCAGACGTAAGTGTTTCCTTATTCACACGACTGGACAAACAAATAACGTGGCATCTGCTTCTGTTTTTTTTTTTTTATTCTAATGACAATAGTAGCAATCCGAATGGCCGCGTTTCTGTCCACTGTTGAGAAAAGTTATGTCAGAAGCAGAGAAGAAATACAATACAGACAACGAGGTTTCTTTAGAAGACATGAGGCAAGCAGGTTTCTGCTCCAGCAATCAACAAACAATCGAGTGCAGAGTGTTAGTTTTAACTCTCGCAATTTGTCCAACGTATTTATCCATGCGCATCTTCACGCAAAGGACGACTTACGCATATAGCATATTGACACGCAGTATTATATGGCGGCGGGAAGTTTCTTCTCTATTTTACAAGTCCAGAAATCGCTACGATATCCACAAACGAATTTCTTTAAGCCTCACCAATGAGAAAGTGTTCACGTCTCAGGAAATACGCGTCTACGGACCTACGTTTACTAGCTTTTTCTTCTTTCTTCGGCGGGTGGTACCACATCTCAAAATATTCGACACTTGTTTTAACGCAATAGTGTTGTGGATCTTCGTTCCACTGCTCCAGTTCCGCATCCCAGCCATGCGGCAAACCGTGAAACAACGAGAGTGTGTATCTGAGTGGGGCCGTGTGAAACGTTATGTTATCGCGGACTTCCGCCTGTTCGCAGGAATGCATACACCCCCCCCCCCCCCCACACACACACACTTCCTTTGTTGGCTGCTCGCCAGCTGCCAGGCCCTTAACATGCACGACGCGCGTGCTCTGGGGAAATCTGACTTCCTGCCTGCGATGTATTGTACCACTTCACAGACTGGGCGCTCAAGTCTACGGCAGGCGAAATAATGTCTCATATTTTCATCTCCAGCTTCAGCCCTCGTCCGCTGTTTCCCTGCCTTGTTTGCGAATACAAAGAAAACATGGACAACGGGCGCGGAAATACGTCAGTGACACGACGAGAAACGTGGACATACGTGTAAAAGGAAACAAATTTCCAGTGCGTGGATCCTAAAGTACATGCATTGGATATTATGTCCTGTAACACTTAGTAAACTGTCGCTTGTTGGAATCGATTATATTTTTATTTTTTATTTTTATTTTTTTCATTATGTGTTCCTCAATACTGCGACCATGCGCTGGGTCAGCCACCGTATGTGGATACACACACACACACACACACACACACACAATCTATACACAGACCGAATGCGGGCAGGTAGCGTTGCAGGCACGTCACTTGGCGAGAAAAGTATACAGGGTGAACCAGAACACCACCGAACACCTTCAGAGGTGGTACTGTTGCAGAGACCAAAACAAGAAAAGAACGTGTCGTAAACATGGGTTCTAAAGGGCGTATCTGAAGAGCTATGAGCACTATAATCCGATTAAAATTACTTGATAGGAGACATCTTATAACCTCCCACGTCGTGTTGTGCCGACTCCACTGTAGCTTGAATGGATTTTTAAGCTTGTTTTATATGCCCGACTTCTAATTTCACCAAATAAGTCTCCTGGGTTGAGCAGCTATTGCTCGATGACGACACGCAATACAGTTTGTTAAAGCGGAGTTCGCCGTTATTAATTATGTTTTTAAATTTAATTTTATTACTAGTACAGAGACTCAACGTTCCTTTGTTTAACAGCGCGTCGTCAAAATAAGTATGAAATGCTAATGTCTTTGCAATACATAATGTCGACTATTGAGTTAAAGTTCGTACCTATTTTGCCATTAAGCGCTTCTGCTTCTACAGTCTCAGCATCAAATGTTCACTAATTTCAATTTACGTCCTATCTCAGTTCAGTATTTAACACAAATTATATATCAATGTCATTTCAGAGGTATTACGTCGGTCCCTCACTAACGGAATAACACGTAATTGTCATTTAACATCACTTTTATTAATAATCCTTTATCTTATGACGTAAATGTTAATGAATGATCACTATCTAGGAGGAAAGAGGGATTGGTCCTAATCATGGGATAATAGCTTTTAATGAGCCCGCAATCGTTAATTAAATAAAAATTCACGTTCAAGGATGATATGCGAACAACTTTCGTCACGTCCGCTTTCACGTATCTGTCAAAACTAATCCTGTCGCCCACAATTCAAATTAACACTGACGTTAACCCCTTTTGTCGGAATATCGAATAGTAACTATTATGTGAAAGTTTATTATAGTCCCCGAATTAATTCCTTTCAGATACGCGCACGACCGAACAGCAGAACGGAACACAAACGACTTGTTTTAACAACCGAACAACGCAATGACTTTACATTACGACAATGTCCGTCCAATGAACGTCTCTTTGACTTTATCTTTTCTACTCTGCTTAATTAAATTATTCCTAATTACAATTTATTCAGCTATTTAACGAAAACATCTAACAAAAATTAAAATAAATTTATCCCAACGCAAAAGATCCTTTATAATCTGCACATGCCCATACATTGTTGTCACCTCGGCTACCAGCTCCCGCTTGGATATAGGTGACATAGAATCACGGAAGATCAAAATGCTGTTAGTGTGTAACGCAGAGTAATGTTGGAGACGGCCACCCCGAGGTATGACAGAAATACGAGATGCTCTGTCGGCAGCTGATTTTGAGTATCCAATGACTGAACTGTGGTAGAGAATGCATTTAGCCAGGAATTTAAATTCATGTCTTAAGCTAAGCATTACCTCATTGTGTATAGTGTATCAGAGGAAATGACGGACGATAACCTGCGGCGGGACTAAAACCACGATCGCTTTGTTCATGTCGATGAAAGCTAACATCCATGAGCAAACTCAAGCCAAATACAAACTGTAATTCCTCGCTGTCATTTGTTACCTGCAACCATCCTCACACTACCTACCAGAGCTGCAGCGTTACGAACCAGTGAGCGGTACTAGTTGGCACGTGGTAGATTCCAAAAGAAAATAGAATGACAGGAAGGAAAATAAGCTCAAATGAAAAAAGTCAATATGATGATGAAAACGACACCGCAAAGTATTAGAAATACAGAAGTACATTTAAACCAGTTAATTGAATAAAAATAATGAAAGATTTTTGATTAGATTTAAAAATAAAAAATGTCAGTGGATTTAACGAAATTGGAACCACAAAGTTCTAAACGTCGGGTTTCTAGGCTAACTACTGCGCTACACTGTGTGAGGTTGATACATTTATGACTCTGGTAGCCCAGTTGCAATGATGAACTCCAGTGTTCAAAAATTCGGCTACACGGAATGAGGTGAGAAGCTTTCTAATGTAAGCCAATCTCTGTGATTATAATAACTTATATGCGACGCTGAATCGCGTCCAGTGCGGTAGGATCCAATAGCGTTTGCTTAGTGCTGTGTACGAAACGTGTGTATTTAGTTACCATCGCGCGCGTGTGTGTGTGTGTGTGTGTGTGTGTGTGTGTGTTGGTTCTAGTGTGGCCATCACGTGTGATGAAAAACGAAATAAAAAGACCAGATTCACAATTCGGTAACCAAACACATCAAGAACAAAGCAGATCTGGAACTGGAAGCGGATTGACGAATTATTATGGCATTTTCACAATAGCGAACGGTTCGGGCGTGACGTTGAGCGCTCTGATTGGAGGAAACCAGCTCCAAAACGTGAAGTGTCAACTATCAAGTAATCATATTCGCTGCTGTGATATTCGTCTTTTCTACTGAAGGCTCCTTGCTTTCTGATTTTGATAGATGTTAGATTCGACAGACAGAATTACAATGTCATCAGCGAACCTCAAAGTTTTTATTTCCTCTCCATCGATTTTAATACCTACTCCGAACTTTTCTTTTGTTTCCTTTATTGCTTGCTCAATATACAGATTGAATAGCATCGGGGATAGGCTACAACCCTGTCTCACTCACTTCCCAACCACTGCTTCCCTTTCATACCCCTCGACTCTTATATGGGCGTACCTTCTTAAATATTTGAGCAAACTATTAATAGATACTTAACACGCAATGATGCAGTCTCACATCAGAAGTGGCGGACTCGTATTGAATCGATACAATGATTCAATAGCTGACATACTTTCACACGCTGACAGGCGAATTGTCCAATGCGATTACCATTAGTTGCTGTTCAAACCTTTGGTTCTACACATATCTCAGTCAGACCCAATTCCCTAGATGTGCCTCGGAACTAAAGTGCTGGACGTAACGGCTGAAAACGCGTACGTAATCTCGTTAATTGCTGTGAGCTGCAAAACGTAAATAAGCACTTTTATGACTGGTGGAACATCAGGAGACCGGTGATCATGCATTTGTGGCCATAATCGCCGTTACAGGAAACCAGGGTGCTTCGCCCGTGCTGTTACACTCACAACGTCGAGCGCAAAGGTCGATTGTCGGCCTATCACGAGGGCCGTAACTCTCGGCAACACAGCTGCCTAGCTCGAAAAAGGGAGTGCGGCGGAGGGTGGGTGGCACGCATGGCGTCGGGGCAGCACACGCAGCGCGAAAATGAGTTCCGGGCTTATGAACGTTGTTTACATAAATTAGCTCCGCGGAATTGAGACGGAGCCGATGGAACCAATCACGGAACTCAGATTACAAAGTTTTGATTGCCCCACCGCTGGGAGCTCGCCGAACGAACGGCCGACGAGGTGGTGGAATGGCCGGAAGCAGAGAGGGCGCTCTGGCAGGAGAGTGAATTAAACGTAATGGTCTAGCAGAACGGAATGGGGGAATACGGTAGGGTGGAGATGGCCACTTCAGCGCCCTTTTGCAGCCAGATGGCCTTTCCGTACTACGGCTGCGCCGAGGCAGGATGGGGCTTATTCGTACAACTTGGCGTGCATTGGGCACTGAGGTAGCTGAATCGCGACCGTGTGTGTTCGATCCACTGGCAGGTTACTCCTTCTCTCGCCTCTCAACTGCTGCCAATTAACGCAATTATGTGGCGAGCAATTGTGGTGCGGTGACAATGATGTAGGCAATGGAAAGTTTTCATTAAATACCGGAGCAGGATGGGGAAAAGTGGTACTGGTCTTATACGAGGATTTTTACTGAATTACACAATAATACGAGGGTCTTTCAATAACTAATGCCACACTTTAAAAAAAAAAAACATTAATACAGGGTGGTCCATTGATAGTGACCGGGCCAAATATTTCACGAAATAATCATTAAACGAAAAAACTACAAACAACGAAAGTTGTCTAGCTTGAAGGGGGAAACCAGATGGCGGTTGATTGGCCCTCTAGATGGCGCTGCCATAGGTCAAACGGATATCAACTGCGTTTTAATAAATAGGAACCCCCATTTTATTAAATTTTCGTGTGGTAGATAAAATATGAATGTTTTAGTAGGACCACTTTTTTCGCTTTGTGAAGGATGGCCACCCGGCGTCCTTTCGCGGATGTGAGGCATTTCAAAAAGCGATACGCACCTACCACGGCCAACGACCAAAGACCACCACTCCAACCAAGTATAAAGACTACACCAATGCCTACTCCAGCTGAGGCCTACCACAGAGGACGGATAACATGGGCAAATATTCAATCCAACCAAGCCTCATCTTCAACCACTCAGTCACAACAATAACAAAGCTCTACCTCCAACCAAACAACTACTGGACCTGCTTCATTCTTTGCCATCCTAAGCCACATCAAAAACATATGGAAAAGCAGTCAGTGGACGAACAGCATATCCATCATTACTACTACAATTCAGCAATTTAGGACAGCTCTGGACTTATTATAAAAAATAATGGCAATTGTAGGTGATGTCAAGAAATTTTCTGGAACAACCAATGGAAGTTAGACCAACCAAAACACACAACCTACGTTTTTGCAATTTCAGTGCCTCTGGACTACACAACAAAAAGGACCTCCTCATCGAATTCTTAGAAGATAACAAAATTGACTACTTTTCGTCACAGAAACTCACCTACGTCCAACAGAATCCTTCAAACTCCGAAAAATGGTTTGTCACCGAACCGACCGTATCAACCGACAGGGAGGCGGAACAGCCATCTTCATTCGTTCACACATCCGACATAATCCAGAAATTACACCGCCTATGACAATCTTAGAAGCAACAATAGTCACAACAGAAACAGCACAAGACAAAATAACCCTCGTGGCCGCATATCTTAGCCCCAGGGCAGCATTCGACGTGAACGACCTGTTAGAAATATTTAACAACCGCAACCGTATCTTACTTGCCGGCGACCTTAACGCGAAAAACACGACGTGGAACGCTCGACGGAAAAACGCAGGCGGGAACACATTATACACAGGCTATGCTCCAGACTGAACGCTGAAAGGCAAAATCAGTCTGAAATGATGATGATGATGATGATGATGATGATGATGATGATGGATGGCGCTGTAACAGTCACAAACGTATAAGTAAGTGGTATCACGTAATATTCCGCCAGTGCGAAGGGTATTTGCTTCGTGATGCATGACCCTTGTTAAAATAGTCCGTTTACTAATTGCGGAAAAGGTCCATATCGCGTTGATGTATGGCTACGGTGATCAAAGTGCCCAACGGGCGTGTGCTATGTATGCTGCTCGGTATCCTGGACGACATCATCAAAGTGTCCGGACTGTTCGCCGGATAGTCACGTTATTTAAGGAAACCGGAAGTGTTAGCCACATGTGAAACGTCAACCACGACCTGCAACAAATGATGCCCCAGTAGGTGTTTTAGCTGTTATCGCGGCTAATCCGCACACCAGTAGCAGACAAATTGAGCGAGAGTCGCGAATCTCAAAATTGTAGGTGTTGAGAATGCTACATCAACATCGATTGCACCCGTACCATATTTCGATGCACCAGGAATTGCATGGCGACGACTTTGATAGTCGTGTACAGTTCTACCACTGGGTACAAGAGAAATTACGGGACGATGACAGATTTTTTGCACGCGTTCTATTTAGCGACGGTGCGTCATTCACCAATAACGGTAACGTAAACCGGCATAATATGCACAATTGGGCAACGGAAAATCCACGATGCCTGCGACAAGTGGAACATCAGCGTCCTTGGCGGGTTAATGTATGGTGCGGCGTTATGGGAGGAAGGATAATTAACCCCCATATTATCGATGGCAATTTAAATGGTGTAATGTATGCTGATTTCCTACGTAATGTAGGCGATGTACTTCCAACATGATAGATGTCCGGCACACAGCTCGAGTGCGGTTGAAGCGGTATTGAATAGCATATTTCATGACAGGTGGGTTGGTCGTCGAAGCACCATACCATGGCCCGTACGTTCACAGGATCTAACGTCCCCGGATTTCTTTCTGTGGGCAAAGTTGAAGGATATTTGCTATCGTGATCCACCGACAACGCCTGACAACATGCGTCAGTGCAGAGTCAATGCATGTGCGAACATTACGGAAGGCGAACTACTCGCTGTTGAGAGGAATGTCGTTATACGTATTGCCAAATACATTGAGGTTGACGGATCATCATTTTGAGCATTTATTGCATTAATGTGGTATTTACAGGTAATCACGCTTAACAGCATGCGTTCTCAGAAATGATAAGTTCACAAAGGTTCGTGTATCACATTGGAACAACCGAAATAAAATGTTCAAACGTACTTACATTCTGTATTTTAATTTAAGAAACCTACCTATTACCAACTGTTAGTCGAAAATTGTGAGCCATATCTTTGCGACTATTACAGCGCCATCTATCACAAAGCGGAGAAAGTGGTCCAACTAAAACATTCATATTTCTTTACGTACTACACGAATATGTAATAAAAAAATGGGGGTTAGTATTTTAAAAAACGCAGTAGATTTCCGTTTGACCTATGGCAGCGCCATCTAGCGGGCCAACCATAGCGCCATCTGGTTTCCCCCTTCAAGCTAGACAAGTTTCGTTCTTTCTAGTTTTTTCGTTTGACGCTTATTTCCTGAGATATTTGGTCCGGTCACGATCAATGGACCAGCCTGTATACACAGACAAACGTCCTTGGTGGTGCTTCACATCTGATGTTTGTTCTGTGCGTCGGAGAAGATTCGAACCGTTCTGGCAGATGGCACAGCAATAGTAAAACGTCAAAATGGCGTCTACATACGAATCACGTTACAGGCAGCATGCTGTTACTGAATTCTTGTGTGCAGAAAAAGAAACCGTGGTGAACATCCATAAACGTTTGAGTACAGTGTATGGCGATGCTGCAGTTGGTAGGAATACAGTTGGGAGATGGGTAAAGAAAGTTACAGCCTCAGGAAATGCAGAAATAGAGCTCCTTGATCAGCCACGCTCGGGACGTCCTGTCAAAGCCAATGCTCGAGACATGCTGAATCGTGCGGATGTCACTATTCGTGCCGACCGGCGCATCATCACAACTCGACACTTGGCTCTACAGTTGTCGGTTCAGCACTGGAAGTGCGTCTGCAATGATCGAGACTCTCGGATATTCAAAGAGCTGGTCAAGATGGGTTGTTCCACGAATACTGACAGCGGACGACAAGATTCAAGGAAAGGTCATTTCATCTGAATTGTTGGAGCATTTTGAGATTGCGGAGAGGCCTTTCCGCCACGGATCGTTACGAGGGACGAAAGCTGGGTGCACCACTTTGAGCCGGAAGCAAAATGGCAGTCCATGGAGAGGTATCCTCTTTTACCACGAAAGATGAAATTCAAGACAACCGCCTCTGCCGAAAAAGTCCTAGTGACAGTCTTCTGAGATTTTGATGGCGTCGTTCTCTTGGATGTGATGCCGAGAGGGTCAACCATCAATTAAGAGGCATACGTGAACACTCTGAATAAATTCAAGAACCGCTTCCGACATGTTCGATCGGAAAAGAATCCAGCAGCAAATGGTTCAAATGGCTCTGAGCACTATGCGACTCAAGTTCTGAGGTTATCACTCGCCTAGAACTTAGAACTAATAAAACCTAACTAACCTAAGGACATCACACACATCCATGCCCGAGGCAGGATTCGAACCTGCGACGGTAGCGGTCGCTCGGTTCCAGACTACAGCGCCTAGAACCGCACGACCACGCCGGCCGGCAATCCAGCAGCAATCTTGCTCCAACACGATAATGCACGCTCACACACAAGTCTGAGAACCCGGGAACATATCGCCATACTGGGTGGGACATCATTGCCTCATCCACCTTACAGTCCAGACCTGGCACCTTCGGACTTCCATCTCTTTGGACCGCTTAAAGATTCTCTGTGGGGAACACACTTTGACGATAACGAAGATAACAAGAGCGTCAGTCATGCAGTGAAAACATGGCTACGCCAACAGGACAAGAGCTTTTACCAGCAGGGAATACATACACTTCCACAACGTTGGCGTGCGGCCATAGAACTACGTAGAAAAATAGGATATGGAAAAGACATGTTGGTGTACATTGTCACCATAGTCTGACTTGACAATAAATATGTTAGGAGAAAAGAAATGTGAGGCACTACTTATTGAACGACCCTCTTATAAATGGGGATATAATATGAATTTATTTTATTTTTTATACGTTTTATTATCTAGAGTTGGCTGTTCCAATAACGACTAATTAAGGGTCTCCAGCCAAATACAAGGCGAGCTGGTAGCGAGGTAAAGGAAGTCCCGATTGGAAATATTTGGGAAGGACTTATAGTTACGCCATTTGATTTAAAGCTGAGTGAAATCTCCCTAAAACGTTGGTCAGAACCAAGGGGATGGAAACTATAAGGGGCGATAAAAATTTTCCTTTCGAAGGCAGGACAGTCCAGAACCGGTACGCCTCTCAGGTAAAATTGCCTTGAGCCTTGAGGCAATCATCTCAGCCACAGACCAGGTTGAAGATACCCGTTTGGTAAAACATGTTGTCTGGCTACGGGAAGGAGTCCTAACTGCTTGCTTCACATTCTATTCTGGCAGGAATCGTCGAGTCTTCAATGCCTTCTTAAGGGACAAAGGCATCTTAATCCGCAGAGGACATATCAGCACTACAGGGCATATAGTCGAATGTCTCCCACTTGGCGTAACTTCCGCGTTACAACATTTGCGATATTGGGACGTGCGTTATCATGAAGCAGCGGTACACCTTGTCGCAGTTTTGCCGGACGTTTCGCCACAATTGCACGTCATAATTTCTCAAGTGTTGCGCAGCAGCGTTGCCCAGCGGTGGAGACACAAAGTTCCTTGAAATAAATAAGCAATGGGCCCCAGTAATCAATTAAAACGTGGAGCACCACCTTTCCAGCAAATGAATTTGTGGGATCGAGGGGACAATGGAAGACACCACTGTAACGCCTATACTTTCGTTCCTAGTGGTGGCACCAGCTTTCGTCGCTTGCAGCAATGCGCTCAACATTGAAACACATGATGGGGTACTTCAGGCGAACAGCTATACGGTTTACTTTTTGTTCTGCATTCAAGGCAAGAGATATCCATTGGCTGCAGACCTTACGGTAGCTTAACTCCCCCTAGATAACGTGTTGCATACTATCGAAGCTTACGTCGAGATCTTCTGCTGGTGCACGAATGGTTATGCAATGGTCCACCCTAATCGTATCATCAACCCCCCCCCCCTCCTTCTACCCCCCCCCCCCCCCGTTGTTGTCCGTAATGTATGAGGCTGGCCCCCAGATCGAACGTCGTCTTGTGTCAAATCGCGGCCAGCACGAAACTTAGTGCACCATTCGACAACGGTTGTTTTCGACGGACATGCTGCCCCATACACAGCCTTCATTCCCCGATAAGTGTCTACTGGTGTTTGTCCTTCGGCAGCCAAGTAAAGGGTAACAGCACGTTGGTTCTGTTTGAACGCATTTATTAATAACGTCACCATTGTTCGGGTTTCCGTTTTTATAGCAAGCACGTCGGAAAGACACGAATGCCACTCAAATCCCTTGCCTATACCTCGATACTTATATACCCGCATCAGAGTCGCGCTGCGTTGCATATTCTCTGCAGCAACGCCCTCTAACGGAAACTTTATGATCGCGCCTAATATTTTTAATTTACCCCTTCCGTAGTTAAAGCTCATTTTAAACATATTTCAGAAACAAAAGGACAAGACTGTCTTCTGTCGTGATCAGTATTCCACCTTCACTAACAAAAAATAAACTTAAACTGATTTTCAAAATCAGTATGGTGAGGTACATTTGTATCATGTACCTAACAAAGATCTCCCAAGTTAAATTTCTATTCATTGAGGGACAGTAAAAACAGTGGAATGTGGGGTATAGTAGTCATGATGAGAAGAGTGACAATTGCATATTTTTTGTCCTGAACAGTGCTGCTACCTGTCAAGAAGTGGTCAAACTATGGTCAGGTTAAAATTGAAGCCCGTCACTTGACACTACAGTGATTCCACTTCGGGTGCCGGCTACCGTTCGGTTACAGGTGACACATAAACACAGCAGATCACTTCCCAAATGATGTTAACATATAACGCAGGGCAATGTTGCAAGTGGCCAGCTTGAGGAATGACATAAATGCGAGATTCTATGTCGGCAGCTCATTTAAGTGACCAATGACTGAACTGCGGCAGACAACGGCTTTTTTAGCCTTGAATTTAAACTCATGTCCCAAAGGAACCACAATGGAGTGTATATATGGCTCGATGAACACGAGCGATTTATTATCGCTCGATCGCAGTCAGTTTCTCGCGCGCTTCAGCAGTGCATGTGAAACAATGGAGCGGCGACACTACGGCGGTAGCGACGCGAAATAGCAGCGAGATGGCGGCGAGCGAATTGCGCTCGCCAGCCACTGCTGCGTCGCAGCGATCTCGCCGATCGCCGCGCAGTAGCAGTCGTTGCATGTGAATGGGGCAGCAAACACGTGT
The DNA here is from genome assembly GCF_023864275.1 of Schistocerca cancellata. NCBI lineage: Eukaryota > Metazoa > Arthropoda > Insecta > Orthoptera > Acrididae > Schistocerca > Schistocerca cancellata. The sequence continues at coordinate 182,651,126 of NC_064627.1, read as the reverse complement.
TCGCAACCACACCAACAGCTGCAGTCAGCCTGCCACGGATTCAACCGGTTTCGACGTTGAATTGCTTATCGAAGAGGTGAAAAAATTACCAGGAACATGGGATACTTCTCGCAAAGAGTATCACGATCGAGTTAAGAATAGAGCCGCTTGGTTTCAAGTGTGTGAAGAGTTTTGCGAGGGTTTTGCTGCGAAACCGCACCAGGAGAGAAAAGATATAGGTAAGTATCATCGTTAAACTATTTTGTGTTTGTGTTCTAGTGGTGGCGCTTTTGCTCGAATGTGGGCATTCAAAACTTGAAAAAGCGTTAAGCAACAAATGCTTTGTGCTCCCTGGCGAGAGCCTAGCATCTCAATGAACAAATCTCCAGTTAATGATGAAATGTAATGGCGACATCCACCACCGAATGTATCAGGATGACCAAATGCAGCGGGAAGACGCCAAATGTAGTGGGTGGAGCCAGGAGTTGCCGCATTAAAACTCAGCGAGATCTTTCCAAGTGATTTATTGATTTTTAGCTACTGTGCCCTCGTTCCTCTTCGTCTGCTTCACAGGGCCCCACAGTGCTGAGGAAGCACCCCAGTGGCGCATGTAATGCAATGCTGTGTCGAGCCGGTCTTGTATGTCAGCAACGTTGTATCGTCGTGAGCGTGCCGCAGTTGACTCAGCGGTCTGCGTCCCTGCTGACTCAGCTGTCCCCATCCACCTTGCCTCCGCGCCGCTGACAACTGCAAGATGGTCTGTGTCGTGTCTCGTCGCCGGCATGGCTCGAGTCACTGCGCCAACAAGCGCACTGAGATCCGGCGTCCGAATCTGCGGTCCTCGCCTTGTAAGTCTCCGGCATGTGTCGGGAGCCCAGACGACTGCCTGCGGTAACAAGCCGAAGAGTGGCCTGCCGCTGGCTGGCTTGCTACGGACCCCACGTCGGCCTCAGGGGGTCGAACCAATGACCCGCCATGGACTGGAATGCTGGCGCTCCATCTGTTGCTGCGTGTAGCCTGGCGGTGTGACATGCCCCACCGTTCAGGAGAACTGCCACACTTAAATGAATCTTGTTAGAAAACGGCACCTATTTATACTCAGCTGTGCACCTCTGTTATGCCAAGCACGCCGCTTAACGTCGCGTATGCGTAACAATATACATAAATGACCTGGTGGATGACATCGGAAGTTCACGGAGGCTTTTTGCAGATGATGCTGTGGTGTATCGAGAGGTTGTAACAATGGAAAATTGTACTGGAATGCAGGAGGATCTGCAGCGAATTGACGCATGGTGCAGGGAATGGCAACTGAATCTCAATGTAGACAAGTGTAATGTGCTGCGAATACACAGAAAGATAGATCCTTTATCATTTAGCTACAAAATAGCAGGTCAGCAACTGGAAGCAGTTAATACCATAAATTATCTGGGAGTACGCATTAGGAGTGATTGAAAATGGAATGATCATATAAAGTTGATCGTCGGTAAAGCAGATGCCAGACTGAGATTCATTGGAAGAATCCTAAGGAAATGCAATCCGAAAACAAAGGAAGTAGGTTACAGTACGCTTGTTCGCCCACTGCTTGAATACTGCTCAGCAGTGTGGGATCCGTACCAGATAGGGTTGATACAAGACATAGAGAAGATCCAACGGAGAGCAGCGCGCTTCGTTACAGGATCATTTAGTAATCGCGAAAGCGTTACGGAGATGATAGATAAACTCCAGTGGAAGACTCTGCAGGAGAGACGCTCAGTAGCTCGGTACGGGCTTTTGTCAAAGTTTCGAGAACATACCTTCACCGAAGAGTCAAGCAGTATATTGCTCCCTCCTACGTATATCTCGCGAAGAGACCATGAGGATAAAATCAGAGAGATTAGAGCCCACACAGAGGCATACCGACAATCCTTCTTTCCAAGAACAATACGAGACTGGAATAGAAGGGAGAACCGATAGAGGTACTGAAGGTACCCTCCGCCACACACCGTCAGGTGGCTTGCGGAGTATGGATGTAGATGTAGATGTAGACTTAGGTTGTCCAGTGGCCCCCTTCTGCCTGCGACTTGTGCTGTGCAAACTGCTGTGTGTGCCTTCTCCGGCAGTTCTATGCCCCTGTGGCCTCTTATTTGCCTTCACAACTGCTGATATGTGTGACCCACTGCAATCCGGCCCAGACCTGGCTGTAACGTGTGCTCAGAATATCGCACAAAACTATCTTTCCCTATCCTAAACGGTGATGCCGCTACATAAAGTTTAAAATAAATTTTCTTACTTCAGCTTTATTGTGTTGCAGCCTGCCGGCCGCGGTGGTCTAGCGGTTCTAGGCGCTCAGTTCGGAACCGCGCGACTGCTACGGTCGCAGGTTCGAATCCTGCCTCGGGCATGGATGTGTGTGATGTCCTTAGGTTAGTTAGGTTTAAGTAGTTCTATGTTCTAGGGGACTGATGACCACAGATGTTAAGTCCCATAGTGCTCAGTGTCATTTGAACCATTTTTTTTTTTGTGTTGCAGCCACAAACTACATAATCACACACATTTCAATAGTGACATAAATGAAATCATCTTTCACATTCGACAATACATTCCTTCACTGTTCACTACGATTGATACCGACCAGACTTAAATACATTTGTCTTGCCATGGTACTTTTCCAGCATCGTTTATGAAGTAATCAGCGAAAATATTTCTTCTAGAATTAAGCGAACTTCCTCCTTGGGTTGTTGAAACTTCATTGCCCAGGTCACATAGGCCCTGTATACTTAAAGTGTCTCAAACTTAAAGCCATCTCTGGAACGACAGTAATCCTGAAGGACACAGCAACATTTGATGATGCTAACAGTGACTTTCAGCTTAACATTGATAGGTCTGTGAAATATTCGCTATTTATTCGTCATAATACCAAATTCACACTCCACATATCTCCGAGAACGACTTATACGGTAGTTAAAGATGCGTTTCTTGTAGGAGAGGAAAGTTCCTGTGTACGGTCTCAAGAGGAAATTAGACAGAGACAACGCTTCATCCCTAATAACGTAAAGGGCACAAAAGATTCTGTAGTTCCTGGTAGAGGTTGACTTTTGCTAGGCTTGCTTGGCCACTTTCTAGTAGTTCATACAGCTTAGAGTTTTCGAAGATTGTGCTATCCGATTCTCTACCACGAGATCCAACTTCAACATAGTTGACCACATACTTTGCATCTGCAACTACGAAAAGAACTAGAGAATGGAATTTCTTGTAGTTGTAGAAATGAGAACCACTGAAATCTGGTTCAATTATTCTCACGTACTTGCCATCTAAGGCACCTAAGCAGTTCGGGAAGTGTGCATGATTTTCAAATCTCTTGGCATTTTTCAGCCACCTTTCCTCTGTAAATTTTGGTATACACTTTTCACGCAAGACTTCCCACACAGTACTGCAAACTTTCCTTACTATTTTACACAGTGTTGGGTGACCGATTCCGTATTGACAATGTAGGTCAATTAGATAGCAGCCACTGCCCAGGTATCTGCAAAAGATCGATATTAACTTAATAATAATAATAATAATAATAATAATAATAATAATGTGTCTTTAGCAACGCCTCGGTACACTAAAGTTTGTGTTTTGTTACAGGTTCAAAATTCATGAAAAGGTGAAAGGGTATTAAAGATTCCTTCATTAAATGTGCAAGGAAACGCACAAAATCAGGGCAAGGAGCGATTTCGTCTAGAAGGTCAACTGTCGCTTCTTGCGAACACAATAGATCCAGGTCCTACGCGAGCTAGTGTCGATGATGATGGAGTGGCTGGTAGTGAAACTGCGGACGAATTGACAGCAGAAACATCATTACCTGCACAGAGCGAGCCTTTGAAAAATTTGGATAATGCACCTGCTGCCAAACGACGCAGGATAATTGAAGATTCCTTACTAAAATTCATGAATACTCCACTACCGTCAGCTTCACCCGAAGCACCGGATGATAAATTATTTTTTGAGTCACTGGTTCCTGCAGTTAAAACGTTGCCTTCGGACGTTAAATTGGAGTTTAGATGCGAGGTGATGAAATTATCGCAGAAGTTCAGGAACATGAGTGAAACTTTCCAACTTAGTGCTCTGCAATGTCCTCAGCAAAGGCAATCTATTGATCGTTTTGCACACTGCTTCGTGATTCGCCTACCCAGACTCACGCACGTGCCAGTTCCCAGCAACACCACTACACCACGGCTAGCCCTTCGTCCTACAGCAGTACATATCTGACAACAGAAAGTGAGGATTGTGTGGACATTTTTGATATCCATACTTAACAAGTATAGAAAATAATGGTATTGCTAAGTGTGTTTGTAATTAATTTTCGAATAAATATTTTGTTTTGAGATGTGTGTCTGTTGTTAGGCTAAACTTTACATATTCTTGTATTGCATTGAAGTTTCTGCACAACGTTGTTTAATTACTTTACAACTATATATGCAAAATATTTCGACTACTCCTAATCTACTGATGTTAGTTATGATGTTTTATATCAAAATATATTAGTCAAATCCCATAGTCGTTTACAGTTACAATCCAGTTCACTATATATTAGCTTTTGATTAAAATAATTAACATCGTGTGAATACTTAAATACTTTCTGCTTACCTTAAAGTCACAGCCAACATTTCTTGAGGTGAAACTGAAAGTCTCATCACAGAGTCTATGCTTTTGATTAATTACTGCAGTTTCACTGTTGTAAGTAGGCTGTTTAGGTTTTTATATTGGTAACGCCACGTAGCGCTCTGTATGAAAATCACTGGCTGTGCTGTGTGCAGTCTGTGGCTGGTTTGCATTGTTGGAATTTGCTATTGTAGTGTTGGGCAGTTGGCTGTTAACAGCACGTAGCGTTGCGCAGTTGGAGGTGAGCCGCCAGCAGTGGTCGATGTGGGGAGAGAGATGGCGGAGTTTTGAGAGCGGATGATCTGGACGTGTGTCCATCAGAGAGATTAGATTTGTAAGACTGGATGTCATGAACTGATATATATATATTATGACTTTTGAACACTATTAAGGTAAATACATTGCTTGTTCTCTATCAAAATCTTTCATTTGCTAACTATACCTATCAGTAGTTAGTGCCGTCAGTAGTTAGAATCTTTTATTCAGCTGGCAGTATGGGCGCTCGCTGTATTGCAGTAGTTCGAGTAACGAAGATTTTTGTGAGGTAAGTGATTCATGAGAGGTATAGGTTATTGTTAATCAGGGCCATTTTTTTGTAGAGATTTTTGAAAGTCAGATTGCGTTGCGCTAAAAATATTGTGTGTCAGTTTAAGCACAGTCATTTCTAATTTTTTTAGGGGGAGGTTTCAAATTTATCTTCATCTTCTCGTAAATCTGTAAACAGAGTCACGAACGCTCCTTTCAGCAGTCGTGAACTAACGAGCGGGTGAACCCAAAACCTCCTGTTGCGTTGCTTGATGTATCTGTAAACGAAATAAGCAAACACTGCGTGCTTTGTTCTGCGTACGTCCATACTGGTTGGCTCCCAATCTAGTACTGCTCCGGAATAGTGCAGCTCGCAGTCATAGCGTCGTGTATGGAGCGTCGTAATTCGTCGCGGCCACAAGATTCGATACTGGAAACAGTTACGGCTTTCCTTCCAGCGTTAAAAACAATTAGGACATGTAAGCTACATTTATTACACAGCATTATATGATGTAAAATGCACCAAACTCAAACTGACCAGCGACTACATTTTTCACTGTAAACTTTTCAAAATATGCGCGGAGTTGTACTTTGCTTTGAAGTATCACAATAACTACGAGAAACAATGAAAAGAAAACCAGTTCATTGTCTAGCTGACGTTTCTGGCTATAACATACGAAAAAATCATTTCGTTTTACCCAATTGTTTTCTCAAAATCGAGTGAGAAAGACTGTATAGGCAGAGAAGGTTCGCAATTCTAAAACAGTGGTTTTAATTTTTTGTGTGAAAAGTAAAAGTTTTATCGAGAAAATAAATACAAATGTGGGTGTAGTTTTGCTTCATCAGCATAAAACAATTTTTTAACTCAAATCGGATGACTTGAAATTTCACTCCCCGTTGGGCGATTATCGCGTCGTGTGAGCACTGGAATAGTTTTGACGCCGCGATCTCGCTGTCAACACGAGCGGCTACTTCTCGCCCGTGTGCATCGAGACTATGAGGGAAGCGGCGCCCTACAATCAGCGACAGAACTAAAACCATGATCGATTTGTTCACGGTGATTACAGGTAACCTCTACGAGCAAACTCAAGACAGAAAAAACATGGGTTCGGCGCTAAAAGCAAACTTTAACTTCTCGATACCATTGTTTACCTGAAACTAACCTCACACAGGCTATACGAGCTGCCGCGTTACCAACAGATGAGCGTCCTCGTTGGCACTTTGTTGCAGGTTATGGGCGACACAGGCAGACTCCAAACGAAGAAAGAATGATTAGCGACTCCATGGAGTGTTCTGTGCACCACGAACAGATAATGGATATAATTGGAAGGAGAATCAGCATTGGTCGTATTTATTTTTTTGTTTTATTATCCGCAAAATTGATTTTCAGTCACTTAGTGACCATCCTCAGTGCTGTAATATACAAATAAAATTGGTAGGCACTGGTATCAACAAGCTTACAGTGATCGCTTGCGGATAATAAAACAAAAAATAAATACGACCAATGCTGTTTCTCCTTCCAATTGAAGAAAGAATGATAGGAAGAAAAATAAGAAAATGTAAAAATTTCAATATGATGACGAAAATGACGCAGAAAATAATTAGAAACAAATAAATTACGCGTAAACCAATTAACTGAATAAAAATAATAATCATACTCGTTTGATTAGACTTAGAAATAAAAGTTTCGTTACATTTGACTAGATTCGAACGTACGACCTTCTACACGTCAGATTAATGTGCTAATCACTGCGCTAGGCCACAGCACTGGGATGACTGTGGTGACACGATGGCAAAGATGAGTTGCAGCCATCAAAACTTCGGCTTCATGCAATGTCGTGCTTAGTTTATCTAACGTAATCTGATCTCTGTGATTACGATAACGTACATGGGACGCTGAATCGCGTCTTGGGAGGAAGTCTTGAGTAGTGTTTGGTTAGCACTGTGTATGGAACGTGTGTATTTCATTAGCACTGTTGTGTGTGTGTGTGTGTGTGTGTGTGTGTGTGTGTGATGTAGCTATAATGTGTGACGAAATACGAAATAAATGTGCCACAGCCATGATTTGGGATCCAAACACATCAAGAATGAAGGACGACAAGGAACGGATGTGAGCTCACCAACTGTTGTGGCTGTTTGGCAATGGCGAACACTTCAGGCGTGACGTTGAGCGCTCTGATTGGAGGAAACCAGCTCCAACGCGTGAAGAACAATCAAGTAATTTAATCCGACTATAGTTGTAATATAAATCAACATTCTTGTCAGTGAGTTAGACACAGGAAGGTTGTTCCATTATTTTCTAATAAAAGCTTTTCTGATTTTCACTCGTCTGATATTAGGCAGGTCTTTTATATTATTCTTGATAACATAATTTAACGTAGAGCCCTTCTCAGTTACAATATCAATATTTAAACAATATATTTCGGCTTACAAATTTGCCACCTTTTTGTTTCTTTAGGAATGATCGTTCCTTTATGGAGCATTAACGACGAACTGCGTCCGAGGGGGATAAGTGATCATTCTACTCGGTGGGAGAAGTGGCGAAGGTGTCCACTTATTCCAGCAGTCCATTTTTTATCTGTTTACCTCAATAATAGTGACTTTCAAATGTTACACATAATACTACAGACTGACTTCTAAATCCTTCTAGATTGAGATTTAGATTTCCACTCTACACGAGACACTGGCAGAAGTAAAGCTGTGAGGACGGGGCGTAATTCGTGCTTGGGTAGCTCAGTTGGTAGAGCACTTTCCCGCGAAAGGCAAAGGTTCCGATTTCGAGTCTCGGTCCGGCACACAGTTTTAATCTGCCATGAAGTTTCATATTCTAGTGTCTGAACAGTTACTCAGTACTGCCGATACACAATCTATTTCACATGTGTTTTAGGCAAAACGCTAACGAAGAGTAGGAGGAATTCCGCACTGCTCTTAACGAAACTTGTGCATCGATACTGTAGTATTGTCTTATCATCCCTAAGGCCTAAGATGGAAATATTTTACCTGTTTCTAAGTGTTTAGCTGATAAGATGGCATTCGACACTGGCACAACAGATGCGTATCATGGTTGACTCACCTGAAACAGAAGAAACAGATAATTATAATCGAAGCCAGTAAGAGGCGATTATGAGTGTTGTAAAGTTTTTTGTTGCTTACCCGGGAAAAGGATTTCAGAAAACATGGTTACAACTTATTTTACCCGTCTCCAAAACAGATTTCAGCTTCGTTGGAATCTGGTGAGTCTAGTCGCGCGTTGATGCTGCTTACTAACACAAAAACTATAACGTTTTATATCTTTTGTTTTATTACGTAACTCGCGGAACCTGAAAAGATATCACATTTCGTTGAGGCTCTAAACAAGGGATATCGTTTCCGGAGATTCGGCACCCAGATGGTGACTTTCCAGATCAACCAATAAATCAATTGATAAAACGGACACAATCAGACTTTGCGCCCTACTTCAGTGTCATCTTATAATAGTGATGAACAGTGTTTGGAAACAAGAGGCAGCCTTAGATTTCTAGATTTGTAGACTTAGAGAAGGTTTTTGACAATGTTGACTGGAATACTCTCTTTCAAATTCTGAAGGTGGAAGGGATAAAATACAGGGTGCGAAAGGCTATTTACAATTTGTACAGAAAACTGATGGTAGTTGTAGGAGTCGAGGGACATGAAAGGGAAGCAGTGGTTTGGAAGGGAGTGAGACAGGGTTGTACCCTATCTCCGATGTTATTCAATCTGTATATTGAGCAAGCAATAAAGGAAACAAAAGAAAAATTCAGAGTACGTATTAAAATCCATGGAGAATAAATTAAAACGTTGAAGTTCGCCGATGACAATGTAATTCTGTCAGAGAGAGCAAAGGACCTGGAAGAGCAGCTGAACGGAATGGACAGTGTCTTGAAAGGAGGATATAAGATGAACGTCAACAAAAACAAAACGAGGATGATAGAAAGTAGTCGAATTAAATCGGGCGATGCTGAGGGAATTAGATTAGGAAATGAGACGTTTAAAGTAGTAAATGAGGTTTGATATTTGGGGAGCAAAATAACTGATGATGGTCGAAGTAGAGAGGATATAAAATGTAGACTAGCGATGACAAGGAAAGCGTTTCTGAAGAAGAGAAATTTGTGGCACAACTTGACTATAAGAAGGGATCGGTTGGTAGGACATGTTCTGAGGCATCAAGGGATCACCAGTTTAGTATTGGAGGGCAGCGGGGAGGGTAAAAATCGTAGAGGGAGACCAAGAGATGACTACACTAAGGAGATTCAGAAGGATGTAGGTTGCAGTCGGTACTGGGAGATGAAGAAGCTTGCACAGGATAGAGTAGCATGGAGAGTTTCAACTAACCAGTCTCTGGAATGAAGACCGCAACAACAACAACAAAAAAGATAGCTATCACACTAGTGAGACGTTTTTCATGTATTTCCGTGTAATCTTTTATTATTAACCGCCACAAAATACAAACCAATAGCCAACATTTTTTAAAAAAAATTAATAGCTTCATTAAATCCCAAGTTATGTTGAAACATAATCTTACGAGTAAAATACTGCAGTCTGCCATCTACCGTATCATGGCTTGCGGTTTATGTATGCAGTTCTAGTTGTAGATATGCTGTTCAGTCAGTAGTTTCTCTAAACTGCACTTTTTGTACATTATTTCAAACTTTTACTTGGTCCGTCACGCACCACAGATTTAGCATAGTGGAGAATAGATCCTAATTTGGCCGTGGATGTGGCAACATGATCGTTATACTATCGCCCTAACTTTACTGGTAATTATCTTAAGCGAAGAGTGTAATGGTATGGCACGACAATATATTACAGAATTAATTGCAGATATTCACAGCCATCTGAGAAATATAGACACTGACAATCAGTATGTGAAACTTCCTGGCAGATTAAAACTGTGGTCCGCAGCTCGTGGCCGTGCGGTAGCGTTCTCGTTTCCCACGCCCGGGTTCCCGGGTTCGATTCCCGGCGGGGTCAGGGATTTTCTCTGCCTCGTGATGACTGGGCGTTGTGTGATGTCCTTAGGTTAGTTAGGTTTAAGAAGTTCTAAGTTCTAGGGAACTCATGACCATAGATGTTTAGTCCCATAGTGCTCAGAGCCATTTGAACGATTAAAACTGTGTGCCGGACGGATACTCGAACTCCCAACTTTTGCCTTTCACGGGCAAGTGCTCTACCATCTGAGCTACCCAAGCACGAGTCACGACCCCTCCTCACAGCTTCACTTCTGCCAGCATCTCGTCTCCTACCTTCTCCGCAATATCCTTTCCTTTCTTCCAGGAGTGCTAGTTCTGCAAGGTTCGCAGGAGAGCTTCTGTGAAGTTTGGAAGATAGGAGACAAGATATTGGCAGAAATGAAGCTGTGAGAACGGGTCGTGGGTCGTGCTTGGGTAGCTCAGATGGTAGAGCACTTGACCTCGAATGGCAGAAGTCCCGAGTTCGAGTCTCGGTTCGGCACACAGTTTTAATCTGTAAGGAAGTTTCATATCATGACTCCGCTGCAGAGTGAAAATCTCATTCTGGAATCAGTATGCAGGCTCCGCATAGCGCTGTGCGGGCCAGGTATCAAAGCTTGTAGCTGGTAGCGGAGGCTAGAATCATGCACGTAATGTGTGCAGCAGGCTCGACCGCTACATTCAAGCACTTTATCACTCCGTTCCGATGTACTGCAGTCTCTTATAGAATATTAACGGAATAAAAAGTCAGAGAATTCAAGCTGCTTCAACGCTAGTTTCGTGGGTGCGGCCTGTGTTCTAATCTTGTCAATGACCCAAGTATCTATGGTTACAACACGTAATAACAATAGATAAAAAAATTTCTGGATAATTAGCAATTCATTAATCATCTATCTGAACTAGTGACTCAACTAGATCATGTCTTTACTCTGTCCAAAACACTATCGGAATAATACTTCTCTGAAACTGTTAATAAGACAGAACAGACGAAGATTAAACGCCTAGCTTACGGAGTACATATTAAAGCTACATCGTAGTAAAATGTAGTCTTTGGTCCGCACGGTAGTGTGTTTCAAAATACGTTTCTTTGTAGGCGTACTCACTTTTCACACTCAAGGCCAATGTCATATCATTTGATAATTTGTATTCTACTACATAGTACTTAAGATGCAGGTTTGAGAGGCACACCAACCTATCTTGTCCCAGCACAGGCTGGGGTAAAACACAAACAGCTGCAGAGTAGGTCGACTAAATCCTTGAAACCGCGAACTCTGAGACGGCAGCCAATTTGGACTCAAGCGACTATAGCAGCGGTGTAGACATAAAGGTTAAATTCTGATTTATGAAAAAGTGAATGGAACCATAGTTGCATGTCATATCACAGAGCATAAAGTAATCAATGAACTAGCCGAGTGGTCTAACGCACGGCTTTCCGGAGTGGGAAGGAGCGCCTGGTCCCAGACACACTTCCGCCCGGTGGAATTGTGTCGAGGTCAGGTGAGCCGGGCATGCTGTGGATGGTTTTTAGGCGGTTTTCCATCTGCCTCGGCGAATGCGGGCTGGTTCCCCTTATACCGTCTCTGGTACACTATGTCGGCGATTGCTGCGCAAACAAGTTCTCCATGTACGCGTACACGACCATTACTCTACCACGCGAACATAGGGGTTACACTCGCCTGGTGTGAGACGTTCTCTAGAGGGGTCCACCTGGGGCCGAACCGTACAATAACCCTGGGTTCGGTGTGGGGCGGCGCAGGGGTGAAGTGGACTGCGGTAGTCGTCGTGGTGTTGTGGACACTGCAGCTACGGAGGGGACGGAGCCTCTCCATCGTTTCTAGGTCCCCGGTTAATATACAACATACTATCAATGAACTACAGTTTTTAACTATTTCCTTGTTTCTACTGGAAATATAAAACGAAGAAAATGCCCATCACTTAATTCATGGAATTTTATTTTCCTCATTATACGGATAAAAAATGGTTCAAATGGCTCTGAGCACTATGGGACTTAACATCTGTGGTCATCAGTCCCCTAGAACTTAGAACTACTTAAACCTAACTAACCTAAGGACATAACACACACCCATGCCCGAGGCAGGATTCGAACCTGCGACCGTAGCGGTCGCGCGGTTCCGGACTGAGCGCCTAAAACCGCTAGACCACCGCGTCCGGCATTTTACGGATATGACTTACTCGCAGCCGAGGGGGGAAAACTGCACGTAGGGATGGACATGGTGCCCAAGAATAGATGCATACTTATGTTGATCCATTGTGCCTTCCAAAATGACGAAAACACCCATGGAATGCCAAGAAAACGTTTCCCCAGACCATAACGATCCCTCCTGCGGCCTGGATTGTTATACGGTGCTTGCTTTCCGACGTTTTACACCGTAAACGCCAACAAGCATCTGTCCGATGGAAAGCATAAAACGTGATTCTACTGAAAGGGGCACCTGTCACCACTCAGGTCATATTGCCGTGCAAATTCCAGCCTTCGTCGTCGATCAGCGTGAATGGATGAACCCGGCGCCTGTTACGCAAGCCCAGAGGCATCAACGTTCGCTGAACGGTCGTTGAGAACACACTGTTGGTAGCCCCTTGGTTCATCTGGCCAGTCAGTTGCTCGATTGTTGCTCGTCTACTCCCCCGCACACATCTCCGTAGCCGTCGTTCAGTCCTGGGATCTATGGATCGTAGTGCACCACCGTTGCCTCGGCGCCGGTATTGGATATCGGCAATTTGCCATTCACGGTATACTTGGCAGCACGCGAACAGTTCACAACCTTAACCGTTTAGAAAATGCTTCCACCTCTGGCCCGAAAGGTCCTTTTGAGAGTCAAATAAAACGCTCCGTTTGTCCATTATTATGACTGCGCAGTTTTCCGCGTCCTCCAGACAAGTTTTACAGTCCCTCCACTGCTAGTGCTGCCACCTGCTATCTGTAGAGGTTATTGCGCATTGATGTCGAATGTAGCGGTGGTTACATTTAAGTGACTGAACCGTGCATATGATGGTTCAAATGGCTCTGAGCACTATGTGACTTAACATCTGAGGTCATCAGTCCCCTAGAACTTAGAACTACTGAAACCTAACTAAGCTGAGGACATCACACACATCCATGCCCGACGCAGGATTCGAACCTGCGACCGTAGCAGCAGCGCGGTTCCGGAACGAAGCGCCTAGAGCCGCTCGGCCACAGCGGCCGGCTTGCATATGATCCCTATTCAGTTTGTTTGAGGGAGATGTTTGGGAATTGTAAACCATATAGAACGCGTACTGTTGACGTCTTTAATGTTTGAGTTCGCTTTGTAGATTATAACTCTTTTTACATTTACATAATTTACTTTTTTTTTTTTCATCAGTCTACTGACTGGTCTGATGTGGCCCGCCACGAATTCCTTTCCTGTGCTAACCCCTTCATCTCAGAGTAGCACTTGCAACCTACGTCCTCATTTATTTGCTTGACGTATTCCAGTGTCTGTCTTCCTCTACAGTTTTTGCCCTCTACAGCTCCCTCTAGTACCATGGAAGTCATTCTCTCATGTCTTAGCAGATGTCCTATCATCCTGTCCCTTCTCCTTATCAGTGTTTTCCACATATTCCTTTCCTCTCCGATTCTGCGTAGAACCTCCTCATTCCTTACCTTACTTAGCCAAAAAATATAGGAATTAAATTCTCTGCCTGATGACTGCTTGTTGAAACAGATCTAAAATGGAGTACATTTCTCGTGCCAATACTTTTATGGCCACATTTTGCAGAGGTGTCCATCTCTGCCTGGCTGTTATGTTTGCCCACAATAATATACTGCCGGCCGTAGTGGCCAACGGTTCTAGGCGCTACAGTCAGGAACCGCGCGACCGCTATGGTCGCAGGTTTGAATCCTGCCTCGGGCATGGATGTGTGTGATGTCCTTAGGTTAGTTAGGTTTAAGTAGTTCTAAGTTCTAGGGGACTAATGACCAAAGAAGTTAAGTCCCATAGTGCTCAGAACAATTTGAACCAATAATATACTATCACTTCCCAAAATATTTACAATTTTTTTGTGACTGTGTGACAACACGGAATACTGTTAAGCGAGTTTTGTGACTGTTTTACATGCGACTCCCTCCTGTACTGGAAGCGACAACTCCGCTTCTAAAATTTGTTTTCCCCCGACACGGAAAAAAATTTGTGCCAATCGAAAAATGTTGAACGTTGCATTAGATACATATTCTAAGGTTTCGTCGGTCATATAATTTTTGAATTCAGTTAATCTACGCTCTTTCTCATTCACACTACTCAGGTGCTGAAGATGATACACGGTACGCATCACAGAACGCTTATTTCTGCTTAACACGTTTTTCTGTTTTCCGGGCTTTATAATGCAGCCACAGTTCTTTCACGTACGAAGTTTTACCTACGTTGCTTATGTCTACATTTGCATTTACAGGCATGACTGCATCGTCATTGCTTTCTGACTCACTGCAAGTACGCCTTTGTTCTAGACAGTCGATGAGGAATTCAGCGTTTTTTGTCTGATAACTGCCACAGCAACTGGGATGAAAATACTGTGGCGCAGCAGTACGCCACAGAATTCTCATAAAACCGAGGGAATCTGGAACTGGATTATTTGCCAGGACTCTGTTCAAAAGTATTTCCAGACATATTGTGAAAGCCTGCACAATAAAACAAAGATTCGGCAGGTAATTATGATTGCCGTCGCTTACTCCTGTCTTCCACATACCTCTTTTCCTAACTTTCAAAATTTCAAACAACGTAACAACACTTCCGTGAAACTGCACGGCATCATCGTTTTTGTCTTAAGCAGCTTTGCACATTGCAGTTTTTCTGTTCATGGACGTCATTAATTTAAACTACTCGTACAGGAACATAACGTTTACACAATATGCAGCTGCTACAGAAGAACCGTAAGGTATCCTTTTCTACTATACACGTAATGGATGCTGAAGCATTATTTTTTAAAAGCGTGTACGCATGACCAACGTCATTTTTTCGTAATGGCCTAGTCTTATATTACCTCGTAGACTCCATGCAGTGTTTAATATTTTATCTTTGTCAGGATCATATTATTTTGCCACAGTCTCAATAGAGACAACTGAAACTGGCAAACTATTCTCTTCAAAGACATGTCTCTGAAGAAATTCAGCACTGGCCACGAAGATGACATGCTACAACCGCGAAATTGAACCTACAGGAAGAAGATACTGTGAAATGCAATTGATTATATTTTCAGAGCATTCACACAAGGTTGGGACCGGTGGCGACACTTATAACGTGCTGACATGAGGAAACTATCCAACCGATTTCTCATACACAAACAGCAGTTGACCGGGGCTGCCTCGTGAAACGTTGTTGTGATGCCTCGTGTAAGGAGGAGAAATGCCTACCATCACGTTTCAGACTTTGATAAACGTCGGAACGTAGCCTATCGCGATTGCCGTTTATCGTATCGCGACATTGCTGCTCGCGTTGGTCGAGATCCAATGACTGTTAGCAGAATATGGAATCGGTGGGTTCAGGAGGGAAATACTAAACGCCGTGCTGGATCCCAACGGCCTCGTATCACTAGCAGTCGAGATGACAGGCATCTTATCCGCATGGCTGTAACGGATCGTGCAGGCACATCTCGATCCCTGAGTCAACAGACGGGGACGTTTGCAAGACAACAACCATCTGCACGAACAGTTCGACGACGTTAGCAGCAGCATGGACTATCAGATCGGAGACCATGGCTGCGGTTACAATTGACGCTGCATCACAGACAGGAGCTCCTGCGATGGTGTACTAAACGACGAACCTGGGTGCACGAATGGCAAAACGTCATTTTTTCGGATGAATCCAGGTTCTGTTTACAGCATCATGATGGTTGCATCCGTGTTTATTGACATCGCGGTGAACACACATTGGATGCGTGTATTCGCCATCGCCATACTGGCGTATCACCCGGCGTGATGGTATGGGGTGCCATTGCTTACACGTCTCGGTCACCTCTTGTTCGCATTGACGGCACTTTGAACAGTGGACGTTACATTTGAGATGTGTTACGACCCGTGGCTCTACCCTTCATTCGATCCCTGCGAAACCTTACATTTCAGCAGGATAATGCAAGACCGCATGTTGCAGGTCCTGGACGGGCCTTTCGGGATACAGAAAATGTTCGACTGCTGCCCTGGCCAGCACATTCTCCAGATCTCTCACCAATTGAAAACGTCAATGGTGGCCGAGCAACTGGCTCGTCACAATACGCCAGTCACTACTCTTGATGACCTGTGGTATCGTGTTGAAGCTGCATGGGCAGCTGTACCTGTACACCCCATCCAAACTCTGTTTGACTCAATTCCCTGGGGTATAAAGGCCGTTATTACGGCCAGAGGTGGATGTTCTGGGTGCTGATTTCTCAGGATCTATACACCCAAACTGCGTGAAAACGTAATCACATGTCATATAATATATTTGTCCATTGAATTCTCGTTTATCATCTGCATTTCGTCTTGGTGTAGCAATTTTAATGACCAGTAGTGTTATACAGGATCGAACAGTCCACGGTTGTACAGCCGGCCCACAGTGTCCAACGATACAATATTTCGGCGATCAGACATGTCGCCATCGTGATGTGCGCTGACGAACTGAGCTCCTGAGGGTGGGCGGCCGTCTTAAATCCCTTCCCCTCGCGAGGCTTTCTCTCCGCGGTCCGCCTTCGCGCGTCAGCGGTCGTTGAGACGCTGGCGTCGGCGTCTGTGGTGGCGTTGGTGTAACTGCCTTGTCTGCCCTAGTCACTCGTTCGTTTCCTTTGCTGAGCGTCTTTTTAATTAGATTCAGTGCTGGTTTCCATGCCCTGCTGAGGTTGTAGCCGCAATCTCGGTTGATGAGACCGTTCCTGGTACGGATTTCGACAGCCTCTCTAACGACGCTTCCCAGTAAATGGACTACCAACATACCGGGGTCTTGGCACAGACATCTAAATACTGGGACAGCGTCGTTACAGAGGCTACTGAAATTCGTACCAGGAACGGTCTCATCAACCGAGATTGCGGCTACAATCTCCGCACGGTATTGAAACCAGCACTGAATCTAATTAAAAAGACGCTCAGCAAAGGAAGCGACTAGGGCGGACGAGGCAGTTACACCGACACGACCACAGATGCCGACGCCAGCCTCTCAGCGACAGCTGACGCGCGGCGCGGACCGCGGAGAGAACGCCTCACGAGGGCAGCGGATTTAAGACGGCCGCCCGCCCTCAGGAGCGCACTTCGTCTGCGCACCTGCCTATGGCGACATGTCTGATCGCCGAAATATTGTGCCCGTTGGACACTATGGACCGGCAGTACACCCGTGGACTGTTCGAGCAAGAAATATACAGGGAGAAACTGAACAATCACAACGTTATAGGAAATTGTTAAATGGTTTCTGAGATGTTTAAGAATAGAAGGTACATCAGGCAAGAAATATAGTTTTCTAACACCATCCTGGAGATTCATCTCAAGTTGATCAGTTGCAAAATGAAGCCAAGAAATGAAAATATACACTCCTGGAAATTGAAATAAGAACACCGTGAATTCATTGTCCCAGGAAGGGGAAACTTTATTGACACATTCCTGGGGTCAGATACATCACATGATCACACTGACAGAACCACTGGCACATAGACACAGGCAACAGAGCATGCACAATGTCGGCCCTAGTACAGTGTATATCCACCTTTCGCAGCAATGCAGGCTGCTATTCTCCCATGGAGACGATCGTACAGATGCTGGATGTAGTGCTGTGGAACGGCTTGCCATGCCATTTCCACCTGGCGCCTCAGTTGGACCAGCGTTCGTGCTGGACGTGCAGACCGCGTGAGACGACGCTTCATCCAGTCCCAAACATGCTCAATGGGGGACAGATCCGGAGATCTTGCTGGCCAGGGTAGTTGACTTACACCTTCTAGAGCACGTTGGGTGGCACGGGATACATGCGGACGTGCATTGTCCTGTTGGAACAGCAAGTTCCCTTGCCGGTCTAGGAATGGTAGAACGATGGGTTCGATGACGGTTTGGATGTACCGTGCACTATTCAGTGTCCCCTCGACGATCACCAGTGGTGTACGGCCAGTGTAGGAGATCGCTCCCCACACCATGATGCCGGGTGTTGGCCCTGTGTGCCTCGGTCGTATGCAGTCCTGATTGTGGTGCTCACCTGCACGGTGCCAAACACGCATACGACCATCATTGGCACCAAGGCAGAAGCGACTCTCATCGCTGAAGACGACACGTCTCCATTCGTCCCTCCATTCACGCCTGTCGTGACACCACTGGAGGCGGTCTGCACGATGTTGGGGCGTGAGCGGAAGACGGCCTAACGGTGTGCGGGACCGTAGCCCAGCTTCATGGAGACGGTTGCGAATGGTCCTCGCCGATACCCCAGGAGCAAGTGTCCCTAATTTGCTGGGAAGTGGCGGTGCGGTCCCCTACGGCACTGCGTAGGATCCTACGGTCTTGGCGTGCATCCGTGCGTCGCTGCGGTCCGGTCCCAGGTCGACGGGCACGTGCACCTTCCGCCGACCACTGGCGACAACATCGATGTACTGTGGAGACCTCACGCCCCACGAGTTGAGCAATTCGGCGGTACGTCCACCCGGTCTCCCGCATGCCCACTATACGCACTCGCTCAAAGTCCGTCAACTGCACATACGGTTCACGTCCACGCTGTCGCGGCATGCTACCAGTGTTAAAGACTGCGATGGAGCTCCGTATGCCACGGCAAACTGGCTGACACTGACGGCGGCGGTGCACAAATGCTGCGCAGCTAGCGCCATTCGACGGCCAACACCGCGGTTCCTGGTGTGTCCGCTGTGCCGTGCGTGTGATCATTGCTTGTACAGCCCTCTCGCAGTGTCCGGAGCAAGTATGGTGGGTCTGACACACCGGTGTCAATGTGTTCTTTTTTCCATTTCCAGGAGTGTATATTAAAATGTAATATGATATGGAATTTAAAACTCTAACGCAACTCCGTTATGAATAAGAAGACATTACTGTTAACTGAAGAAAGCCGGAAGAAGAAAATATTCGCACTGAATGAGATTGATCTTGCGGTCATTATATTCGAACCCCAGCACTGTACCAATTACACTATAAAGAAATACGTGCACTAGCTACTAAATAATGTTTTATACAAGTTCTTTGTTATGTGATCCACGGCGAGAGTAATGTCACTTCTTTCAGATAATATTGCAGCCTCGTACCGAATTGTATCTTTCCTTCTATTTTTATGTAGCCGTCTGTTGTATCCTTGCAGTTTCCTTTCGCTTTGTAGAATTCGAGAAGGTCTGCCTAAAGTTTATTTGATTTTTTTCACCTGTCTAGTTTTCATTTGACTGCCCCTTGTATAAACACATCTGAACAACCAGAGACGGGTTATATAAATCCCGGAACATCCATGGGACATGTACTACAGAATTCGCAAGCGATACCAACAGTTGGATGTGGGGTTGGAGAGCGTCGAAGTCCCAAACATTAATTCTTCTCTCTTCTTTTCTCTGGCCTTTGTCCTACACCTTCACGGGGGTCGGCATGCTAATTTTCGGATTTCACAACGTCAGTGGGGGAGGGTGGCAAGATGCTTTTACTGTCGCCACGTTTGCTGAGTTGTGTGTTTACAGTTATTTATACTTAGTTGCAATTACTTTTATTCTGGAACTTATAGCCTCTTAATTCCACTTTAAATGTGCAAGAATTGTATATTTCTATTGTCCATTGTCCAACCACAATTTATGAAAGATGTTTATATTTTATTAATAGGATTAAGTAGGAATAATTAATATTTATCAGGTTGGAAATAATTGTGGTAGCAGGGAATGCTGCACCAAAGTATTGTTGGCAGGAGAGACCGCACATTGATATAATTTTAAAAAGAGCGGGAGGGACCGCGTATGGATACATCTGAAGAAAAGTGCGAGACAGACCGCGCCTTGATACATTTTGTAATGGTATCAGGGATTGTCTGCACCAGAAAGCATTGTTGGAGGGAGAGACCGCACTTCAGCGTTCGTAAGAAGTCAGTAGTAAGCGAGAAGTGAAGCGAGTCGGTAGCAGGTCTGAAGCGAGAGTTTTAGAGGAGCGGTGTGTCTGCCAGCCACCAGCTATGACTTACAAGAGATTATAAACGGATGTACAGAGACATCAGCTAACTATTATCATAAGAGGAACTAATATTATTGAATTATTTTTTTTGAGAAACTCAAGACTACTGAAGGTATGTTTACGCAATGCTAGTTGTAAGATTATTGTAAAAATAAGTCCCATTTGAACGTTTGTAAAATCATTTCATTCAGAAAAGAATTAATTTTTGCTAGCAATATTGCATTACTGATTATAATCCATGCCAAAAACCATTAACGTAAAACTTTGCAAAATTTTATTGTTGTCAAGAAAAGTTTAACTATGAATTACGTAACGTCAGTCAAATTAATTAAAGAATGTTAGCTTTGGTAATAAATACAGCCACTCATTATGACAGCCCACAAGCAGTTAATAGAGTACAGTAAACCAGAGTAAGTATATTCATGTCGCAGTTCGATGTAGCAGTCCGATGGCGATCCAGTAACAGTAAAAAAAATGGTAAGGAACCATTTTAGGTTATTGGAGGTAACGACTGAGGGCCACTACGACGACACATTCCATGTTCCGTCGAAATAATCAGAAAATCACTTTTAATAAGCAGCAATTAAATTTGTATGCGAAGATAGAGAAAGAGAATAAATTTCATAGGGAAGATTTCATTTGTTATTATTAAGCAAGAGATAGAAATCCTAAGGAAAGGTTTCATAGGTTAGTGTAGAAGGGAAGGTTATGTAACAAAAGAGATATAGAGGAGACGGGAAGGTTTCAAATGCACACTATAAATAGAAGGTTATTCTAAATGATGGACCCATTTTCAAAACTTCGTATTTATTCAAGTACAAATCTAAAATGAACAAGCTTTATGCCAATGAAAAGAGGAAGATTCAAAGTTTTTTTTTCATAAGTTTGATATCAGTGTAATAAATTTCTTGAATCCGCCGGACATCATGCTCTGACACACGCTGTCGGTCTGTGCTTTTTCCTTTGCACACACTCCCAGTCTTTTTAAATTGCTTAAACCAACGGCTAATGTTTTTGCGAGTTGGTGGATGAATACCGAATTTGGTACGAAATGCCCGATGCACTGCAATTTGCGACTCGCTTTTCGCGAACTCAAGAACGCAGAAAACCTTGCGCTCCACAGTCGCTATCTCACTCACAACAGACAGTGAAACGGAATGATGGCTCTATTGCCGCGCGTAGTCTACCGGCCGCTGCTGAAACCATCACCGCCGGCCAAAAACATTGAAACTTTCTCTTTATATTGGCGTAAAGCTTGCTCATTTTGGATTTGTACTTGAATACACAAAAATTTTTGAAAACGGGTCCATCATTTAGAATAACCCTGCACTTTCAGCTACACTGATGCACTGATTTAGCTCAGCATTCGCCATGTCGTCGTCTATTGCGTTTGTTTATATGAAAAATTGCATACCAAGTCAAATGCGATTTCCTTGCGTATTTCGAAACTGCTTCTGGAAAAGGTTACGTGTATAGACTATTACTGTCATTACAGATAGTTACATGCCATTGTCCCACTAAAAAATTGCTTAATATATTATGCATGTATTGTAAGGGGCTGCACTAAGTTGTTTTACAGACAGGTCCTATTTTCAGTGAATCGGAATGACTATGCGGACTCTGTAGGCAGACGTCTTCAATTCACTTGACGATTTTACGTACGACCAGAATTTTCTGGTGTTCTCGGCAAGATGTTTTGCTATGCCATAAAGGTGGTAGTAGTTGTATGCTTCGTGCATCGATCTGTTCTAACAAGTTCCGCCAGTCGTCATTTGTGCGTTCTTTTCTTAGCTGAGTGTGCAACAGTCATTGTTTCCGCAGCATTTCAGAACTTTGTTATTAAACCACTGTCCGCCCTTCATTCACTTATTCGGCACGTACCTCTAAAGATAATGATTTACAACCCATTTAACATTTGTCCGTAATCCCTCTACGTCCATCATATTGGAACGAAATGATGCTGATTCAGTGTCTTAATGGTTCAAATGGCTCTGAGCACTATGTGACTTAACTTCTGAGGTCATCAGTCCCCTAGAACTTAGAACTACTTAAACCTAACTAACCTAAGGACATCACACACATCCATGACCGAGGCAGGATTCGAACCTCCGACCGTAGCGGTTCCGCGGTTCCAGACTGTAGCGCCTAGAACCGCTCGGCCACTCAGGCCGGCTCAGTGTCTTAAGTGGAGTGGTAATCAACTGCTCTTTCTAGGAAAGATACTCTCCTAGTTTTCTCGATAGCATTATTAACTTTAGTAACCATCGTCTCAATGATGACATCGTGATCTCCAGTTCCTATCTCTATGATAACACCATCGATAATGTCAGGTCAGCTTGAAGCTACAAGATACAAAATATTTCCATTTCGCGTGTGCTGGCGAACTAGCTGCTGAAGAAAGTTTTCGTAAAACCTGTTCAAAAGTAGTTCACAAGACTGTATGTCCTTACCACGTGCAATGTATTCGTAGGCGTCCTAGTCCATATCCGGGGGTTAAAATCGCCCCCATCCTACACTGCATGAAGTGGCTATTGATACGCGGCTGTTCGTAGAGATTCTCTGAATGATTATAAAACAGTCACGGCGGAATCGGGTGGCCGGTAG
This sequence comes from Schistocerca cancellata, assembly GCF_023864275.1. NCBI lineage: Eukaryota > Metazoa > Arthropoda > Insecta > Orthoptera > Acrididae > Schistocerca > Schistocerca cancellata. The sequence goes on along the minus strand of NC_064627.1, from coordinate 182,628,305 downwards.
AAACATCCGATACGTAACTTCAGTTCACCTATAACTATCAATAAGCGTCCAGATATCTTCACACTGAGTACGCAAAAGCACAGGATAGCTTTTGAAGCGCTACGACAAAGGTCTAACTTTGACCGGCGAACACGTAACGAAAAGTAGCAAAGTTTTCAAACAAAAATACCTAAGGACGTACATGTTCTTAACGTTTAGAAAGAGCCTCGTATCTTTGGAAGAGCTAATATTCCATTTCGTCCAGCATCAAAGACGGTAACCATACTCGGCGATAATGAATGATTAGAACGTAGCCTATTACACGCTGACGCAAATGGAAGGTATTTCACTATGGACACTTTGAGAGGTCTCTACCAAACAGGTGCTCCAGTATTTCTACGCCTTCGGGATATGGTGATCAAAATTTCTTCGTTATACGCGTTACTGTTTTAAGTACAGAAGAAAGGCCATTCGTAAAGAAGATTAATGGTAGAAATGCATGACGACTATTGAGCTTCTCTAACGTTAGTGGAACTTTTCAGCTGCAGACCGCAGCTTCACCATCTTTCATAGTTTGAGAAAAGTGAATCATTTGCATAAGAGTCACAGGAGCACCACACCCGCAGATGGCACTAGTGCAGTGACCATACAACGAGTGGAAACCACAATATTTCTGTTTTTCTTAGATCATGAGTTTATATTCGCAATACTTTGCGTGTTTAGCCGGCCGGAGTGGCCGAGAGGTACTAGGTGCTACAGTCTGGACCCGCGCGACCGCTACGGTTGCAGGTTCGAATCATGCCTCGGGCATGGATGTTTGTGATGTCCTTAGGTTACTTAGGTTTAAGTAGTTCTAAGTTATAGGGGACTGATGACCTCAGAAGTTAAGCCCCATAGTGCTCAGATCCATTAGAACCATTTGAAGCCAATGGAAAATACGTTCGGGGATGTGGAGCCGAGGGACGGTATACGAGTCGTTTCGAATAAGTTTTCGCGATTCTGGTCTTGGTTTTCTGTTTGAGAGTCTGTCTTGTCTATTCTGCTTCTTACTTTGTCGATGCGAGCTGTTCGGTCTTTTTACAGTGATGAAGATTGTTGGTGACCGCTCTCCAATTACTGACCTTCGTGTCTAATAGCTGATGTATAGGTTATTTGAAACGTGCGCTCTGGATATTAGCACAGTTACTTTGCATTCGCCCCTCGTAAGTGCGTGGTGAAACTAGGGTTCGTAGTTTGCTCACTTTGCATGAAATTGAAGACCGTTATAGAACCAAGTAGTATCTTTTCTATTCGTCGTTTGTATTATCCTCTCCATCATCATAAAAGTGTTGTTGTCTTGTTAGAAGTTGTGCATTAAGAACACGTGATTTCGTCACCGTTTTGAGAAATTTACTTTGAGAATCTATGCCGGCATTATGAACTACTTTCGTTCATTTATCATCTTTCGTAACATAGCTAAATGCTGCTGTGCAGCCATCTTATTTACATCTATTGCTCGTGGCCTCGTCACATCAATATTCATATATGCCATGAACAAGCTGAATTAATCGTATTCTACCGTTGCACACCATAAGCAATAAATTCACAATTTTATGCGTGGCTTAAGGTTACAAGAGGAGCAAGGTAAGTCGTCGGATGTCGTTCCATACAATAGATGATTGCTGAATACAATGACCTGTGATCTGCTATACTATTGAGATATTTTACGCAACGCATCATAGTCAGGCGTTCCCTAACTGGAGTAGTGTGTGGAAATTTTGTTCTTATCCCACATCCTGATCTATGTGGATTATTGAAGTGTATGAATAAATGTTCATTTCAAGTCTAAATTCAGCGACTCCAGAAACGAGGGATTACACGCAAAACACGGCTTTGGCTGTGAGCTGAAAGCGTACACGTTACACACTGAGGTGCCAAGTCATAGATTGGCGATATTAACATATATAGATGGCGATAGTACCGCGTACACACGATATAAAAGGGCACTGCATTGACGGGGCTATCATCTGTACTCATTCATACGTAAAGGTTTCCGAACGGAATGGTAGTTGGAGCTAGACGCATGGGGCATTCCATTTCGGAAATCAGTAGAGGATTTAATATTCCGAGATCCACAGTGTCAATAATGCGCCGAGAACACTAAATTGTAAGCATTACTTCTCACCACGGACAACGCAGTGGCCGACGGCGTTCACTTGACACCGACAGCAGCTGTGTGCGTGTAGAGTTCAAAATGTTCAAATGTGTGTGAAATCTTATGGGACTTAACTGCCAAGGGTATCAGTCCCTAAGCTTACTCACTACTTAGCCTAAATTATCCAAAGGACGAACACACACACCCATGCCCGAGGGAGGACTCGAACCTCCGCCTGGATCAGCCGCACAGTCCATGACTGCAGCGCCTTGGACCGCTCGGCTAATCCCGCGCGGCACGCTTGTAGAGTTGCCAGTGCTTACAGCCAAGTAACAATGCGTGAAATAACCGCTGAAATCAATGTGGAGCGCACGTATCCGTAAGCATAGTGCGCCGAAATTTGATGTTAATGGGCTGTGGCAGCAGACGATCGGCACGAGTGACTTTGTTAAAGAGCATCACATCGCCTGCAGTGCCTCTGCTGTGCTCGTGGCCATATCGATTGGACCGTAGATGACTCGAAAACCGTGGCCTGGTCAGATGAGTCCCGATTTCAGTTGGTAAGAGCTGGTGGTAGCGTTAGAGTGTGGCGCAGACCTCACGAAGCCATGGACCCAAGTTGTCGACAAGGCACTGTGCAAGCTACTGATGGCTCCATAAAGGTGTGGAGTGTTGTTACATGGAATGGATTGGTCCTCTTGTGCAACTTAACCGGTCATTGACTGAAAATGTCATGTTCGGCCTCTTTTGAGACCATTTTCAGCCATTAATGCGCCATGTCACTGAGTCACAATTTTCCGTGCTCGGTTTGAAGAACATTCTGGACAATTCGAGCGAATGGTTCGGCCACCCAGATCGCCCTACATGAATCCCATCGGACGTTTGTGTGACATAATCGACAGGTCGGTTCGTGCACAACATCCTGCACCAGCAACACATTCTGTAGGAGCAGCATGGATCAATATTTCAGCAAGGACTCCCAAAGACGCATGGAGTCCCCGCCACGACGAGCTGCTGCACTAAGCCTGGCAAAAGGAAGTCAGATATGGTACTGGGAGGTATTTTGTCACTCCAGTGTATGTTGTTGTTTGATATTTGAATTTCTAGCTATGCAAGGTTCATCTCTGTTGTGAATACATTAATTATGTTCGTGTGTCAGTGGCTGTTTATGCCCAAATGGCGTTTAGAATTTGTTTTCCGGGGCACAAATATTTACACAGTACAGCATAGCTTAATAGTTCAGGTCACTATCTAATCGGCCATCCAAGTCTACATCTACATCCGCATTTATACTCCTCAAGCCACCCAACGGTGTGTGGCGGAGGGGACTTTACGTGTCACTGTCATTACCTCCCTTTCCTGTTCCAGTCGCGTGTGGTTCGCGGGAAGAACGCCTGCTGGAAAGCCTCCGCGCCCGTTCGAATCTCTGTAATTTTACATTAGTGATCTCCTCGGGAGGTATAAGTAGGGGGAAGCAATATATTCGAAACCTCATCCAGAAACGCACCCTCTCGAAACATGGCGAGCAAGCTACACCGCGATGCAGAGCGCCTCTCTTGCAGAGTCTGCCACTTGAGTTCGCTAAAGATCTCCGTAACGCTATCAGGCTTACCAAATAAGCCTGAGACGATACGCGCCGCTCTTCTTTGGATCTTCTCTATCTCCTCTGTCAACCTGACCTGGTACGGATCGCACACTGATGAGCAATACTCAAGTATAGGTCGAAGGAGTGTTTTGTAAGCCACATCCTTTGTTGATGGACTACATTTTCTAAGAAATCTCCCAATGAATCTCAACCTGGTATCCGCCTTACCAACAATTAATTTTAAATGATCATTCCACTTCAAATCGTTCCGTACGCCTACTCCCAGATATTTTACAGAAGTAACTGCTAGCAGTGTTTGTTCCGCGGTCATATAATCATACAATAAAGGAACCTTCTTTCTATGTTTTCGCAATACATTACATTTATCTATGTTAAGGGTCAGTTGCCACTCCCTGCACCAAGTGCCTATCCGCTGCAGATCTTCCTGCATTTGGCTGCAATTTTCTAATGCTGCAACTTCTCTGTATACTACAGCATCATCCGCGAAAAGCCGCATGGAACTTCCGACACTATCTACTAGGTCATCTATATATATTGTGGAAATCAATGGTCCCATAACACTCCCCTGTGGCACGCCAGAGGCTACTTTAACGACTGTAGACAAATGGTTCAAATGGTTCAAATGGTTCTGAGTACTATGCGACTTAACTTCTGAGGTCATCAGTCGCCTAGAACTTAGAACTAATTAAACTTAACTAACCTAAGGACGTCACACACATTCTTGCCCGAGGCAGGATTCGAACCTGCGATCGTAGCGGTCGTTCGGTTCCAGACTGTAGCGCCTAGAACCGCACGGCCACTCCGGCCGGCCGTCTGTAGACGTCTCTCCATTGAGAACAACATGCTGTGTTCTGTTTGCTAAAAACTCTTCAATCCATCCACACAGCTGGTCTGATATTCCGTAGGCCACAGTGCGGAACTGTATTGAACGCCTTCCGGAAGGCAAGGAAAATGGAATCTACCTGGGAGCCTGTATCTAATATTTTCTGGGTCTCATGAACAAATAAAGCGTGTTGGGTCTAACACGATCGCTGTTTCCGGAATCAATGCTGATTCCTACAGAGTAGATTCTGGGTTTCCAGAAATGACATGATACGCGAGTAAAAAACATGTTCTAAAATTCTACAACAGATCGATGTCAGAGATATAGGCCTATAGTTTTGCGCATCTGCTCTACGACCCTTCTTGAAAACTGGAACTACCTGTGCTCTTTTCCAATCATTTGGAACCTTCCGTTCCTCTAGAGACTTGCGGTACACGGCTGTTAGAAGAGGGGCAAGTTCTTTCACGTACCCTGTGTATAACCGAATTGGTATCCAGTCAGGTCCAGTGGACTTTCCTCTGTTGAGTGACTTCAGTTGCTTTTCTATTCCTTGGACACTTATTTCGATGTCAGCCATTGTTTCGTTTGTGCGATGATTTAGAGAAGGAACTGCAGTTCGGTCGTCCTGTGTGAAACAGCTTTGGAAAAATGTGTTTAGTATTTCAACTTTACGCGTGTCATCCTCTGTTTCAATGCCATTATCATCCCAGAGTGTCTGGATATGCTGTTTCGATCCACATACCGATTTAACTTAAGATCAGAACTTGTTAGGATTTTCTGTCAAGTCGGTACATAGAATTTTACTTTCGAATTCACTGAACGCTTCACGCATAGCCCTCCTTACGCTAATTTTGACATCGTTTAGCTTCTGTTTGTCTGACAGGTTTTGGCTGTGATTAAATTTGCAGTGAAGCTGTCTTTGCTTTCGCAGTAGTTGTTGTTAGAACGTAACACGCCGCTTACAATGCGATGGGCTCCGTATAACAATCAGACAAGAAGACTAGCAATAGATCCTTCCAGAAAGTCTAGGAGGTAGTAGTGTTGTTCGAATTGCTCTGACGAAAAGGCAGATTACACAAGTGTAATCTGGATGAAGGGTACTTGGAAGAGACGGTAAGGTGGGTTGAGTTTTTTATTTGCCATGCATAGTTAGTCGCTGACGACATACCACGAACAATTACTTGCATGGTGTATGGCCAGAGTCAACTTTGACAGCTGGGAGTCTATCAGTAGCGTTCAGTGATGGATCTTGGTTATGTATCTGGTCGTCAGATTGGTGCCTAACAGGGGAAGGGTCACGGAGAGCAGCCCCACTTCTGGAAACATGGTGTGGTGAGCTATTGGATGTGACAACAGGACTGATTTAGTAATTGTTGCATTGATGCTGAATGCTCAGCATTATGTGGCAAGAAAGGTAAACATGACTGCCATACACTGCTTGACGAGCGTACCAAGTGGCACATTCAGACACGTTAATGCGAAATCCCGCACTGCGGTTTACATCACAAATGCTTTGTGGAGACCAAAGATATGACACATACATGCCGAAATAATGAAATGTTGTACATATTGTTTGTCGAATTACGTACTAGGCGGTAACATCATTCCAATACTCTTCTTTTTATTAGCGCTCTCGTACACACAGACACAGGAAGTGAACGCGAGGTAAGTGGCCCTCTTTTGGGGTGGTAGCTGCATACGCTGCTGCGTCGAGCCGTCCGCTAATTGGCTGGAAGTGGGCGCACGCCAAGTGCTGTTCTGACTGACCGCACTCACCGACAACACGGCTGCAGCCGCCGGAAACTGGACTACGTGGGTGGGAGCGGTAGGCTAACTGCTGCTCTGAGGGACAAAGTGGCCACGCCACTCGTAGCCGTACGCTCCGAACCACATTAGCGCCCTAGCTGCACACTGAAAAAGTTAATAGCAGGAAACAGCTCCTTCAATCAAAATTTTTTCGCGATAGGTTCGAATGAGACCCTGAACTTTCTACGACTTCGACCATCGTAACTGCCAAAGCCGTGCCACTTCCCCTTCCTCCTCCTTCCCTCTCCTCTCTCTCTCTTCCCCCCCCCTTCCCCTCTTGCGGAAAATTGCCTTTCTGCTATTCCTGCTGCATAGACTTAGTAAATTTTATAACGTTGTAAATAGGTTTAATAAATATGAAGCACAGCTAAAATCACTGTTCAGTGCGAACTGCATGGAGTAAAAGCAGTTAGCTAGGAAACTTCAGGCTTCCGATGTTTTAGCGACTGTCAGAGTAGCTTCATCCGCGCTAGAAAAACTAGAAAATACCTAATGTAAGGAAGGGGCCTGCTTTCAGTGTTCTTACGACACTAAATGCTTTATCAATACAGCCGATGGCTAATAACAGATCATACATTTCATACATTTGTTTACACGAAGATTCAGCTTACATGAACACGCCACAGCTGTCTATAGGCGCAACGACTAATAGCTCCCGAGAGGTTATTGATCGGCCGCAGAAAGGAAGTTCTCGAGTTGTTTTTGTTAATATAGTGGATTGTCCCAACCGAAACTTTGGACCACGGAGGTTCTGACAGAATGGAGGGGTCAGTAAATTTCACATCCGCACCACAGTTTTTGCTCTAACCTTCCACCATCGAACCTGACTCCAGACCTCAGTCGGAAATCGGCAGCAGTAGGAAGCATTCACTCGAAAGTCAAGTAGCGAACAGTATTTGCATCAGCAGCTGTTCGTCTACTTTTGAGACCGTACAGTACCGTAGTAATTGTTTATGAAGGGAGGGAACGGGAAGGAAAGGAGAAGGTTGGGTAGGAAACTAGTGACTTCAAGACGCACGTGGCACTGTGGAAATGCAATGACGAAAGTTGAAAATTTGTGCCGTTCCTTGAGTGGAACCCGGATTTTACGCTTGTCATGAGGACTTGCCTGAACCGCTTCTTTTATTTCATTGTGGGCGTCCCAGGACATCTTGATTAGTAGTCAAAGACGCTACCTCCTTTTTCATTTTTTTAAGCTTCATTTTGTTTGTTATTGTCACTTGCATTTGGTCTGTATGGACATCACATGACGTGCCTTCTAGAGCTACCTTGCGGCAGGTTCGGCCATCCGGAGAAAGTTTCTATCCAAGATAAACTTCCAAGTTATCACACGCTGCAGTGCAGCGTCTCTCATCCACTAACCCCCTATGTACAAACTGTTGATTCCCATAGGAGTTCGGACGATACTCGTGCATCATGGAGCCGTCACACTATCACACAAGTGTAGTATTTAGCAGTAGTGCCTGTTCTTTCGGACATGAAACCCCCCCTCCTTTAGATTATGTACACTGTTGACATCCGGAAACTACATACCTCCTACAACATGCTCGTGACATTGCCCACCTCGTCACCCACCACACCCTCCATCTCTCCCATGGCTCCCTTCAACACCCCTTGAATCTACTGGTCCACCGGTTGAATGTCCGCGGCTGGTGGTCTTGCGGTAGCGTTCTCGCTTCCCGCTCACAGGGTCCCGGGTTCGATTCCCGGCGCAGTCAGGGATTTTATCTGCCTCGAGATGAATGGGTGTTGTGTGTCTTTCATCATCATTTCATCCTCACTCACTCGCAAGTCGTCGTAGTGGCGTTAAAGAACTTGTGGAGCGCTGTCCGAACCTCCCCGCAAGGGGTCTCCCGGCCATCAATGCCATACGCTCATTACATTACCGGTTGAATATGGCGAAACTTCAAGTAAAACCACAAACCGCCTATATAGCCTCTCTGATCGTACAGGTCGACAGTGGTGGACGCATCCTCATATGGAAAAAAGGTGGGAGCACAGAGTACACCAAGAAACATTGTGGATCACGATCGTTTTGCTGGTCCATGTGTAAGGGGCTGGGGAGCCATAATGCTTGCATGAGTGTACTGACCTCCAAATCTTTCATAACGATACACCGAACTATCAACGTTATTGTGACATTATATTCGTTTCCAATGAGAGTGTTTTCAGCGGTGCATTCGGTTGTGACATCACTTTTACAGATGACAATTGTAAGACGTCGTGGTCTCCTGACGTTCACTGCTTACATATTCCACCCTCACAATCATATTCTGGACATCCCAAACTCGATAAGATAGAGTCAATGTTGTATGAATTCATGTAAACGATATGCAAATAACAAGTAAATCGCAAATGCGCACCGAGGTTGAAATACCCAAGGCTGGCGTACACACACATTCAAGACACGACGGTCACAAAAGTTTTTAGTTTGGGAGAGGAAAATCGCACGCCAGGAGGCCGGTCCCTTCTGAGGACGAGTAAACCTATCTACGTAGGCCGGCGACCGCCCGTAGAGCAGACAGCGTTTGCCCAAGCGAAAGGGAGAATGACCCCATGTTTGGATTAAAAGCAAATTCCGCTACATTGTGTGGGAGCGCCCAGGCTACGCATCCTTTACAAACATAGCACGCAGTTTCAGAGGTTTTCACAGGGAGACAGCAAACGCCAAATGCCGATGCTACAGATTTCCAGATTGGTCGCCTTAAACGAAAGGTGATTCTCCTGTTTTACAAGAGCAATGCTGATTGGCAGACGATATTCCTGACGCCTTGAGCTGAAGGAGTAATGGAAGACACCGAAAGATATACCCCTTCACGTCTGGCATGGAGAGGGGCCATTTCGGTGTCACTCTTGGAGCGAGAACACGTAACGAGAAGGTGCACGCTTGTACGTGTACTCAAAGAGCGAGGAACAAGTCTCTCCTCAGTACTTCACTGGGAGAGCACCTCTGCCGAGAGCGAATCTGAGTGCGATTCTATATTCAGTCCTTGCGATTAAGCATTGTTCACTGTGTTGGCTGCCACACTTACTGTGCGATGTGAATGGACAGAGTTATAGTTAAACACCTGCGAGCGAATTTTAGAGTGGTTATCTGACCATGTACCACGCCAATAGTTAGTCTAGGAGCGAACAGGAGTCCTTGACTTCATCAAGGCGTAGGGAGAGTTTGATTGGCAAAGGTCAATCCAGATAAAACGAGCGTTACCTTATTTGTCAGCAGCGAGCGGCGCAGACAGCAGTCATCGCAGCTTATGGTATTGTGCACTACAGCTCCTGCGAGCCCCATATTTTCTCCACAACAATACACGTTACTGCATTTCACATGTGACAGCCTCAACCGTACCTAACAACATTCGAACGGATAATTGTTCAAGTTGAGTAGGCGTGCCTCTCAGCCATTCTGCCAAGTCAATAACAATCTTAAGCTTTGTATAGAAATTTCATTAGCGAATCGTATCCTTAAGAGATAACTTCACATTCCGAAAAGAACCCGGAAATAACGTGTTCAGTACATAACTAAAGGTGCCATTGTGATTTCTCAGAATTTCTGCAAAATAAATAATAATTTTTGTTAGTTCCATGTTTTTCTTACATTAACTAGCACTACTCCAGTACCCAAGTATCCCACTAGTTACGTAAGAAATTTTGTGAATTTTTGTGTCATTTCCTTACAGCGGACAACACCAGAAGATATTTATTGCTGAAAGTTTTTCAGACATTTCTCTTTAGAACGTTAGGAGCGTCACTTCTGTAGTTGTGTGGAGGTGGAAATTGCATCTTACAGGAGCCACATGGTAAAGGGTACATCTCAGATTAATCCGTTGCGCAAAATGCCAGAATAGCACCCGTTCGCTCACACAATATAAGACCGCATCGACAACGCGAGTTGAGGAGAACTTGGGTCGGGAGGAATGGACTGGCTTGCCCATTTCCCGAACATAAATCCTATGAAGCACATGGGATGCGTTGGGGAGACGTATTGCATCATGTCCTCATGCACCAACGACCACCTAGCGCTTGTCAACCCCGCTGGTGGAGGAATGGAAAGCCCTACCACGAGAACTCCTTACTGACCTTTCGGCCAGAATGGCAGCACGTAGCAGAGCGCGCATTGCTGTACGTGGTGATCGCACACCCTATTGACAATCGTGTCTCGCGGTTTGCAGTGTGCAGAGAACCATCATGGATCGCGGCGACTGCAGTATACTTATTGTTTTTAAATAAATGGTCATGTGCAAAGGGAACGTCATATCAATTATAAACATAGCCAAAGACTTGCAGACAAACAAAAATTACACGAATCGAAATGTAGTGTGAGGAGGGCTATACGAGAGGCGTTCAATAAATTCGAAATTAAAGTTGTATGTACTGACTTGGCAGAAAATCCTAAGAAATTTTGATCTTGTGTCAAAGCGGTAGGTGGATCAAAACAAAATGTCCAGACACTCTGTGACCAAACTGTTTCTGAAACAGAGGATGACAGACTAAAGGCCGAAATACTAAATGTCTTTTTCCAAAGCTGTTTCACAGAGGATGACTGCACTATAGTTCCTTCTCTAGATTGTCGCATTGAGGACAAAATGGTTGATATGGAAATAGATGACAGAGGGATAGAAAAACAATTAAATTCGCTCAAAAGAGGAAAGGCCGCTGGGCCTGATGGGATACCAGTTCGATTTTACACAGAGTACGTGAAGGAACATGCCCACCTTCTTGCAGCGGGGTATCGTAGGTCTCTAGAAGAGCGTAGCGCTCCAGAAGATTGGAAAAGGGCACAGGTCATCCCCGTTTTCGAGAAGGGACGTCGAACAGATGTGCAGAACTATAGACCTATACCTCTAACGACAATCAGTTGTAGAATTTTTGACCATGTATTATGTTCGAGTATAACGACTTTTCTGGAGACTAGAAATCAACTCCGTAAGAATCAGCATGGGTTACGAAAAAGACGAACGTGTGAAACCCAGCTCGCGCTATTCCTCCACGAGACTCAGAGGGCCATAGACACGGGTTCCCAGGTTATACCGTGTTTTTTGACTTCCGCAAGGCGTTCGACACAGTTCCCCACAGTTGTTTAATGAACAAAGTAAGAGCATATGGACTATCAGACCAAATGTGTGATTGGATTGAAGAGTTCCTAGATAACAGAACGCAGCATGCCATTCTCAATGGAGAGAAGTATTCCGAAGTAAGAGTGATTTCACGTGTGCCGCAGGGGAGTGTCGTGGGACCGTTGCTATTCACGACCTTGTGGATAACATCGGAAGTTCACTGAGGCTTTTTGCGTATGATGTTGTAGTATATCGAGAGGTTGTAACAATAGAAAATTGTACTGAAATGCAGGAGGGTCTGCGACGAATTGACGCATGGTGCAGGGAATAGCAATTGCATCTCAATGTAGACGAGTGTAATGTGCTGCGAATACATAAAAAGAAAGATCATTTATCGTTTAGCTATAGTACAGCAAGTCAGCAACTGGAGCAATTAATTCCGTAAATTATCGAGGAGTAGGCAATAGGAGTTACTTAAAAGGGAATTACCATATAAAATTAATCGTCGGTAAAGCAGATGCCAGAATGAGATTCATTGGATGAATTCTAAGGAAATGCAATCCGAAAACAAAGGAAGTAGGTTACAGTACACTTGTTCGCCCACTGCTTGAATACTGCTCACCGGTGTGGGATCCGTACCAGAAAGGGTTGATAGAAGAAATAGAGAAGATCCAACGGAGAGCAGCGCGCTTCGTTACAGGATCATTTAGTAATCGCGAAAGCGTTACGGAGGTGATGGCTAAACTCCAGTGGAAGACTCTACAAGAGAGACGCTCAGTAACTCGGTACGGGCTTTTGTTGAAGTTTCGAGACCATACCTTCACCGAGGAGTCAAGCAGTATATTGCTTCCTCCTACGTATATCTCGCGAAGAGACCATGAGGATAAAATCAGAGAGATTAGAGCCCACACAGGGGCATACCGACAATCTTTCTTTCCACGAACAATACGAGACTGGAATAGATGGGAGAACCGATAGAGGTACTCCAGGTACCCTCCGCCACACACCGTCAGGTGGCTAGCGGGTTATCGATGTAGATGTAGATGTAGATTTCTGTTCGTCGTATTGCGTATTCCTTTCAGTTACCTTCTGTACTATACTGTAGCAGTTCTTTCTATGTATAGTCCAAGGTTCATCAAGCTGTTAGCAGTAACACATCATGTGAAAGACACTTTCGTCCATAAGTTTTGCTGGCCAGTGTACTATTAACCAGAACCCGGATTCTACATCCTTCTTCATCATGTTCGCCTCAGGGACTTAGTGGTCTATTGATAAAATGCAAATCTTGAGACTGTAATGTCGATTCCGCAAATCCGGTCAGTCTGTCTTTGCGCTGGCCCACACCTCTTAGTAATGTAAAGATATGTCACTAACGATATGTGATTCGGATCCGACGTAATCTGCAGGTCTGCTTTACCCAGTGGGATGATAGGGGTAGGTAAAATGCGTGAGAGTTGCCGTAGTGACTTCCAGCCAATAAAGCCATACGAATTTACTTAACTAGGTCGCGGCAACATACCCTGGAACTTCACTTCACCTCCAAAGAACCTGTTGAAATCCTGGAAAGACATTCATTCCTCCCTGCATTCCAAACCTACCTTATCTTGAACAATTCGCATCACATAGCAAATCAGCCACTCCTTACACCTTCTTTTCTTGGAACACCTTCGGACTCAATATATTAATTGCAAAACCCACTACCGGCACACATTACCTCGTCCAGTGATCACTAACCCAGATACCGTGCTCCGCCACTAGATCCATAGCCCACCTTCCATTCCTTAATTACATTACTAGCCATTAAAACTGCTACACCAAGAAGAAATGCAGATCATAAACGGCTATTCATTGGACAAATATATTATACTAGAACTGACATGTGATTACATTTTCACGCAATTTGGGTGCATATATCCTGAGAAATCAGTACCAAGAACAACCACCTCTGGCCGTAATAACGGCCTTGATACGCCTGGGCATTGAGTCAAACAGAGCTTGGGTGGCGTGTACAGGTACAGCTGCCCATTCAGCTTCAACACTATACCACAGTTCATCAAGAGTAATGACTGGCGTATTGTGAGGAGCCAGTTGCTCAACCACCACTGACCAGACGTTTTCAGTTGGTGAGAGATCTGGAGAATGTGCTGGCCAGGACAGATGGGGATGTTTGCAAGACAACAACCATCTGCAGGAATAGTTCGAGGACGTTTGCAGCAGCATGGGCTATCAGTTCGGAAACCATGGCTGTGGTTACCCTTGACGCTGCATCACCCACAGGAGCGCCTGCGATGGTGTACTCAACGACGAACCTATGTGCACTAATGGCAAAACGTCATTTCTTCGGATGAATCCAGGTTCTGTTTACAGCATCATGATGGTCGCATCCGTGTTTGGCGACATCGAGGTGAACGCACATTGGAAGCGTGTATTCGTCATCGCCATACTGGCGTATCACCCGGCGTGATGGTATGGGGTGCCATTGGTTAAACGTCTTGGTCACCTCTTGTTCGCATTGACGACACTTTGAACAGTGGACGTTACATTTAAGATGTGTTACGACCCGTGGCTCTACCCTTCATTCGATCGCTGCGAAACCTTACATTTCAGCAGGATAATGCACGACCGCATGTTGCAGGTCCTGTACGGGCCTTTCTGGATACAGAAAATGTTCGACTGCTGCCCTGGCCAGCACATTCTCCAGATCTCTCACCAACTGAAAACGTCTGGTCAATGGTGGCCGAGCAACTGGCCTTGAACAATACGCCTGTCACTACTCTTGATGAACTGTGGTATAGTGTTGAAGCTGCATGGGAAGCTGTACCGGTACACGCCATTCAAGCTCTGTTTGACTCAATGCCCAGGCGTATCAAGGCCGTTATTACGGCCAGAGGTGGTTGTTCTGGGAACTGATTTCTCAGGATCTATGCACCCAAATTGCGTGAAAATGTAATCACATGTGAGTTCTAGAATAATATATTTGTCGAATGAATACAATTTTATCATCTGCATTTCTTCTTGGGGTAGCAATTCCCCTTCGTGGGGAACTGAAATAAATTTAGAAGACCGTCACCGTCAATGAGAACATGTTCGGAACAGCACTTGACGAGGTTGAACCTCGATGAAATCAAATGCGTCGCAGTAACTCTAAGTAAGGTTTATCACGCAACTTAATTTCCTCGAGGTGATAAGACCACTTTACGGTTACTCCTCGCAGTCTCGCGATATCACATCTTTTGGAAGCATTCTGCATAGGTGTGTCACAGAGATCTAAGCACCCTCCCCCCCCCCCCTTCTGTCGTAACGAGTGAGGACTTCCACGAGTAACAGCCGTGTGTGGAGGTGTCCGAGAGGGAAAGCCGCCCCCCCCCCCCCACGAGACGCGTTTGCTTTCAATTATTCGGCGGCAGCCCGGCGGGTCGGCAGCCCGCTGAATGTGTTCCCCGCCAGCTAATTGCAGGCAGTGTCTGGTTAATGAACCCGCATTGTGCGTCGGCCGTCGCACACCGTTGCTCGCCTCATTTGCGGAAGAACAATGCGTACCCGTGGGCCTGCCAGGGGCCCTTCGTACACGCCTCCGTCACCTGAGCCCCAGGGCGCAGGCCGCCTGCCACGTGCGAGCCCCGCTCAACCCGACAACGATCCGCTTCCAAACACCACAGCGACTTACGGTAAAGGAGGAGACAGCGGTAGGGAATTCAGCTCGTAGCAATTTGACGCCGGAAAACATACTGCCTGACAAAAACAGTGAAGCACCCACAAGAATGATCGGATGTCAACGTAACATTGTGCACCTACTGGAAGTAGGCTGTTTAGGTTTTTATGTTGGTAACGTCACCTAGCGCTCTGTATGAAAATCACTGGCTGTGCTGTGTGCAGTCTACGGCTGGTTGGCATTATCGAAATATTCTCTCTTGTAGTGGGCAGTTGGCTGTTAACCCGGGTTCTAGGGTTCGATTCCCGGCGGGGTCAGGGATTTTCTCTGCCTCGTGATGACTGGTTCAAATGGTTCAAATGGCTCTGAGCACTATGGGACTTAACATCTATGGTCATCAGTCCCCTAGAACTTAGAACTACTTAAACCTAAGTAACCTAAGAACAGCACACAACACCCAGCCATCACGAGGCAGAGAAAATCCCTGACCCCGCCGGGAATCGAACCCGGGAACCCGGGCGTGGGAAGCGAGAACGCTACCGCACGACCACGAGATGCGGGCGTGATGACTGGGTGTTGTGTGATGTCCTTAGGTTAGTTAGGTTTAAGTATTTCTAAGTTCTAGGGGACTGATGACCATAGATGTTAAGTTCCATAGTGCCCAGAGCCATTTGAACCATTTTTTGGCTGTTAACACCGCGTAGAGTTGCGCAGTTGGTGGTGAGCCGCCAGCAGTGGTGGATGTGGTGAGGGAGATGGCGGAGTTTTCAGAGCGGATGATCCGGACGTGTGTCCATCAGAGACAGTAAATTTGTAAGACTGGATGTCATGAACTGATATATATATTACGACTTTTGAACACTGTTAAGGTAAATACATTGTTTGTTCTTCATCAGAATCTTTCATTTGCTAACTATTCCTATCAGTAGTTAGTGTTTTCAGTAGTTAGAATCTTTTGTTCAGCTGGCAGTATTGGCGCTCGCTGTGTTGCAGTAGTTCGAGTAACGATTTTTGTGAGGTAATTGATTCATGAAAGGTATAGGTTATTGTTAGTCAGGGCCATTCTTTTGTAGGAATTTTTGAAAGTCAGATTGCGTTGCGCTAAAATTATTGTGTGTCCATTTAGTGTTGATCAGAATAGGTAAAGAGTGAAATGGTCCCCATATGAAACGTTTCCCTAGAAAAATTTATGAATTACTGTGCTGATAAAACTCTTACGCTATTTGATTTTCAAACAGCTGAGCAAAACTGAACGTACTCAGACATTTCACTCTTTACCTATTTACTTTATCCTGGCAGTGTATAAATGACTAGAGTTGCAATTCCTTGTCACACGTAGAACGAACACCACTCACACTCACTTGTCGTAACGGACTCGAGAGTCCATTACCGCAGCAACGTATTTTCGTCATCTGTCGCTGTCTTGGGCTATTTCCTTCCATTCACCTTCAATACCTAGGCTCCTCAGATCAGCCTTCACATTGTCCTCCCATCTACGCCTCGCTCTCCCCACAGGATGTTTTCCCTCTAAGTACCCTACCAGAAATCTGCGCCCTGCCCTGCCCTCATCCATTCTAGCTACGTGACCCGCCCATCGCAGCCTACGTGATTTAATAATACTGATTATGTCAGGGCTTTAATAGAGTTCGTTATGCAGTTTTACCCACTCTCCGCCAATGTCATCCCTTTTTGCTCCGCAAATTTTCCTCAAAATTTTGTTTTCAACATACCCGAAACAGCTTTTCATTTTGCACAGTGAGAGACCAAGTCTCACACCCATACAGCATAACTGATAGAATGATAGTTTTGTATATTCTAATCTTTAAATTCCTAGACAATATCCGTGATGAAAGTAATCTATTCAGTGAGAAGTAGCACGCATTTCCCGCCCGTAATCTCTTCTTCAGTTCGGATTCAATCTCATTTCTCGAAGAGATGTCCACGCCTAGATACTTAAATGTGTTCACTTTTTCAAACTGCATGTCTCCAACTCTTAACATTTCCTGATCTACTGCTGTTGGCATTCTAGTAGTAATCGGGTATTTAGTTTTGTCTTCACTTATCCTTAGACCTACATATTCACTAGCCTTGATTAACGCATTCGCATTTGCTGTTACAGATTTGTTTCCTATCGCTAATGATGTTTAGATCATCTGCATACCCTAATATCTTAATATTTCCATTTAACTCCACACCCTCTGAATTATCTCCTGCCATTCGTACAATATATTCTTGGACTAAATTAAAAAGTAGCGGAGACGGGCATCTCCCTGCTTAAGTCCGTTCCTTATTACAAATTCTTCTGACTCCAATTTCCCCACGCGTACTCTACCTTTTGTGTTTTTAAAACTCGCTTCTATAAGTCTAACATACTTCTTTGGTATTCCAAGTTCCAAAAGAATTCTGTACAATTTTGATTGCAATACTGAATCATATGCTTTTGTAAAATCTATGAAAAGATTATGAACTGGTTTATTGTATTCCCATTTCTTTTCCAATATTTGATGTAGGGTGAATATTCGGTCTATAGTTGACATGTTCCTCCGAAGGCCAGCTTGGTAATCCCCCAAAATTTCGTCTGAATATGGTGTAAGCCTGCTTAGCAAAATATTCGAGATGGGCATGGGTCCCTTTGAAGAACGAACACCAGTATGCATTTTTTGTT
Organism: Schistocerca cancellata; assembly: GCF_023864275.1. Taxonomy (NCBI): domain Eukaryota; kingdom Metazoa; phylum Arthropoda; class Insecta; order Orthoptera; family Acrididae; genus Schistocerca; species Schistocerca cancellata. The sequence goes on along the minus strand of NC_064627.1, from coordinate 182,610,586 downwards.
GTTCATGTGTAGTTTTGTTACCAGTCCCTGTAGGCTACACGAGGGGTGTGAACTACTTCAGGTCACTGTGAACGACATGGAAAAATTACATATTCATGTGAGAAAGCGTAGCTAGTGCCTGTCCTAGCGCTGAAGGGAGCTCATTGCGGATCTCAATTTGGCCAGCTGGGCGAATTGTGCATATCCAGATTTTTCGGGCATTCAGGTGTGATCGTGGCCCGATGTGGCAGAAACATAATCAGAGCAAATGAAGAAGTTGATGTTATGATTAGCCGGCCGCGGTGGTCTAGCGGTTCTCGCGCTGCAGTCCGGAACCGCGGGACTGCTACGGTCGCAGGTTCGAATCCTGCCTCGGGCATGGGTGTGTGTGATGTCCTTAGGTTAGTTAGGTTTACGTAGTTCTAAGTTCTAGGGGACTTATGACCTAAGATGTTGAGTCCCATAGTGCTCAGAGCCATTTGAACCATTTTTTTGATGTTATGATTAAAATGATGTGACAAAGGAATGCAAATGAAAAATTACATTTAAATTAATTAACTGAATAAAAATGATGATCAAAGTTATTTCGATAAAGATTTAAAAAAAAAGTATTGCACCTGAGGAGATTCGAACTCATAGACTCCAGCATGTGGGGCTACTATCCTATCAATTACACGACGCAACCCAACTGTTTGATACAACTTTATAAACCCTACTGAGTGTCACACAAAATTCCGATTTTTTGTTTCGTCAGTTACTCGCAAATGAAGGCCCTCCCGTGTGAATGTGTATGTGTATGTGTGTGTGTGTGTGTGTGTGTGTGTGTGTGTGTGTGTGTTAATTCCTAAGGGACCAAACTGCTGAGGTCATCGGTCCCTAGACTTACACACTACTTAAACTACCGTATGCTAAGAACAACACACACCGATGCCCGAGGGAGGACTTGAACCTCCGGTAGAAGTGGCCGCGCAATCCGTGACATGGCGCCTGAAACCGCGGCTCCACCAGGGTGACTGGCTGCAGTGTGTGATACCTAGGATCTCAACCTACATATCCGCATAAATGGTTTCAAAAAGTCGATATCATCACTGGGAACTTCTCCCTGTAAGCGAGGCAATGCCTTCTAGGAATAGCCGGCCGGTCGAGCGGTTGTAGGCGCTTCAGTCTGGAACCGCGCGACCGCTACGGTCGCAGGTTCGAATCCGGCCTCGGGCATGGATGTGTGTGATGTCCTTAGGTTAGTTAGGTTTAAGTAGTTCTAAGCTCTAGGGGACTGATGACCTCAGATGTTAAGTCCCATAGAGCTCAGAGCCATTTGAACCATTTTTGGACCTTGTAGAACTTTATTGGCCCACTACCATGCGAGTTGTGTGCAGTACACAACGGTTAAGACGTTATGTGTTGTATCCACGGAACCAACCAAACCAACCAACTCGAGCACGCGCGCCCTGACCGTGACACCGCTGGCCACAGTTCCTGTCGCGGCCGTCGGCGTCTCAGGGCGTTACCGCCGACGGAAGAGGTCGCGCCATGGCTGAGCTGGGGTCCGCAGCGCCCTCTGCCTTTTGCATATAAGGAGGCGCGCTGGCCCCGAGGCGAACATTCAATTGTCGATTGTCTATTGCTAGCCTTTCGTGGAGTTTATAGCGGAGCGATTGCAGTGTGATATTTGCTATTGTATTCGACTAGGCTCAGTACAAGGATTACTCTTGGATATTACTTGGACTTGTATTGCTGGTGCACGTTTCGTCAGAAATAAAGATAAGTTATCTCTTCATTCTAGCTGGCGCAATTCTTGTCATTAATTATTTTTCGGCCAACAGTCATAGCTACATCCTGGTCACTACGCACGCTTTATACAATTTGTGGTGGCAGTCGCAAAAGTACCGCCGAGGACCTTGGGTTTGGGAGCCGTCACAAAATTATAAAATAATCTGAATGAGCAAAACAAGAAGATGATCTGGCTAATGGGGTGCATCTTCAGATCTGCAGATCTCTGGTGAAGGAAGGGGTGATCCTGGTGGGGGAGGAGACTGGTGTTGAAAATAGCAGAGGAGCCACTTGCTGCCGAGACTCGATACCGGAGACGGCACTTGAAGAGCCCAGAGTAGGGTCATCGGCGATGCCTTTGGTGAGACCTGGCCCCTCTGAACGTCACTGTCACTAACGCCGGGCATTCAGTTCTCTCCGTTGACGGAAAACGAGTACGCCCTCCGCATCCTTGCAGTTCACCTCGGATGCTACCATGCGACGCCGGGTGCGTTCACACATGCCGCCAGCAGACAACCATCGCTCGGTAAATGACTCGCAGTGCAGCATTACCATCAGACTTCGCCTGTCAGTCCCATATGTCACGTAGGACCAGTATTAAAACCCTACTGTATTTGTAATAGAAATGCGTTAGCTATTGACAACCGTGGTCCAAAACCATTTTTTAAACTAGTTGCGTCCCTTCATTCATTTTGCAACTGCCGCACTCAAGTACAAATTTATATTACTAAATAACTATAATGGTCACCTACAACCATTTGTAAATTGCCTATTTAGCTGTTTCCAGGAGCAATAAAAGTTGGCCTCCCAGTAGGCCTACATCAGGTAACTATTTATCCAATTTTTGGGTTTAAAATGCTATCATAATTTACTCATTAGGACGTATAATCTTAAAGGTTTAAGATAAAAAGTCAAGTACTAAAGTTAGCAACTGTTTGTAATCTATATTTCGTGAGGCACTGAAACTCATGGTGCGCAAATTACCCAGATTATAACCGTTAGTACTGTACTTCAAAATGAGAGCACATATCGATTTATAACAAACTTCACACACAATTTCAAAACTTCTCGAAACATTTTCTCACTGAAAGGAAATAAGTTTATCAATTACTACATTTTCCCAGTTCGCGCAGCAGAATTTCCGCATCAGGTATTACGTTTTGGTTTTTTACTTATTTACCGCTACACTATTAACTCTATTTCCAACACATTTTCAGACGGTATCTACGTGTATCATTGTACGTACCTTCAAAATTATATCACTGTACAGCACATAGTTCAGGAAATACACTCCTGGAAATGGAAAAAAGAACACATTGACACCGGTGTGTCAGACCCACCATACTTGCTCCGGACACTGCGAGAGGGCTGTACAAGCAATGATCACACGCACGGCACAGCGGACACACCAGGAACCGCGGTGTTGGCGGTCGAATGGCGCTAGCTGCGCAGCATTTGTGCACCGCCGCCGTCAGTGTCAGCCAGTTTGCCGTGGCATACGGAGCTCCATCGCAGTCTTTAACACTGGTAGCATGCCGCGACAGCGTGGACGTGAACCGTACGTGCAGTTGACGGACTTTGAGCGAGGGCGTATAGTGGGCATGCGGGAGGCCGGGTGGACGTACCGCCGAATTGCTCAACACGTAGGGCGTGAGGTCTCCACAGTACATCGATGTTGTCGCCAGTGGTCGGCGGAAGGTGCACGTGCCCGTCGACCTGGGACCGGACCGCGGCGACGCACGGATGCACGCCAAGACCGTAGGATCCTACGCAGTGCCGTAGGGGACCGCACCGCCCAGCAAATTAGGGACACTGTTGCTCCTGGACCATTCGCAACCGTCTCCATGAAGCTGGGCTACGGTCCCGCACACCGTTAGGCCGTCTTCCGCTCACGCCCCAACATCGTGCAGCCCGCCTCCAGTGGTGTCGCGACAGGCGTGAATGGAGGGACGAATGGAGACGTGTCGTCTGAGAGTCGCTTCTGCCTTGGTGCCAATGATGGTCGTATGCGTGTTTGGCGCCGTGCAGGTGAGCGCCACAATCAGGACTGCATACGACCGAGGCACACAGGGCCAACACCCGGCATCATGGTGTGGGGAGCGATCTCCTACACTGGCCGTACACCACTGGTGATCGTCGAGGGGACACTGAATAGTGCACGGTACATCCAAACCGTCATCGAACCCATCGTTCTACCATTCCTAAACCGGCAAGGGAACTTGCTGTTCCAACAGGACAATGCACGTCCGCATGTATCCCGTGCCACCCAACGTGCTCTAGAAGGTGTAAGTCAACTACCCTGGCCAGCAAGATCTCCGGATCTGTCCCCCATTGAGCATGTTTGGGACTGGATGAAGCGTCGTCTCACGCGGTCTGCACGTCCAGCACGAACGCTGGTCCAACTGAGGCGCCAGGTGGAAATGGCATGGCAAGCCGTTCCACAGGACTACATCCAGCATCTCTACGATCGTCTCCATGGGAGAATAGCAGCCTGCATTGCTGCGAAAGGTGGATATAACTGTACTAATGCCGACATTGTGCATCCTCTGTTGCCTGTGTCTATGTGCCTGTGGTTCTGTCAGTGTGATCATGTGATGTATCTGACCCCAGGAATGTGTCAATAAAGTTTCCCCTTCCTGGGACAATGAATTCACGGTGTTCTTATTTCAATTTCCAGGAGTGTATGACGCCATAAATATTCAGATACGTCACAAACTACCTTTTCAAGAATGCCTAAATTATCCATATTTTACCCAAAAAATGTGCTAATATATGATCTATAAAGGGGTTATCACTTTTTAGGTTTCCCATATTTGCTTTTGTCTCTTCAATAACCAAGATTTTACGTGATTAACGTCAAATATTTAACACATTAACTCATTTATGAAGTAATCTGATGTCTGAAGCTGTTTTATATATGGGAGTATGTTTCTTCACTGAATCGGCGATGGGGCTTTACTGCTTAAACGGTAATTAATAAATGACAGAAACTTTAACTCCAGCATCATTACAACGTATATTGGAGGTTCGTAATTTCCTAGTTTTAGCACAATTGTGGAACAGAAGGTGTCTCCAATCATGAGGGTCAAACTTAAACAGTTCTTATGGATTCCTAAACTACCTTGAGATAAGGAACCAATAGTCGGAAATGAATACTTCTCATTTTTGTTAATGTGAACGACTTACACCTCACAGGAACAATTTTACGCTTATAGCGACTGATCTAAATGTGGATCGCCAGCATCAATACAAGAATTATAAAATAGTCCCCATATCCCGGGTTGGCATAGCTAAACTTTCCCTATTTAGCACGTTATAACAAGGAAAATAATAACCGTACGAGTACCAAAATTGGTGGCACTAATGTCAAGGGATTGGAAAAGAGAAATAACGCAGAGTCAATTCAATTGAAACACCTCTAATGTGCTGCAACGATAAATCATACTATCAAATGGCTCTGAGCACTATGGAACTCAACTGCTGTGGTCATCAGTCCCCTAGAACTTAGAACTACTTAAACCTAACCTAACCTAAGGACATCACACACACCCATGCCCGAGGCAGGATTCGAACCTGCGACCGTAGCAGCAGCGCGGCTCCGGACTGGAGCGCCTAGAACCGCACTGCCACCGTGGCCGGCCCAAATCATACTATCACATAGCGGTACCATTACTCCTACAAAAGAGGCTCAATATGACGCCGAACACTGTCCAGAAGAGCCTAAAAGCACAGTAGAACTAAGCATGTCCTTAGGTATTCTGGCCAACTCTCTTGACAAGCTGCGCTTCAGATCGGCACATGTGTGAATGTTCACCTGGTAAACCTCGTCCTTCAGGTAGCCCTACAACCAGAAATCACAGGGAGTGAGATCAGGTGTCATGTCGGCCAAGCTTTGGAAACGATCCGCTGATAATTCGATCGTTTCAAAATGCGTTTCGGAGAAGCAGGTGAACTTCACGAGCGAAGTGCGGTGGGACGCCATCCTGCATTAAAACGGTTCAGTTCAATGCGTCTCTCTCCTATAGGGCGGGTATGACATGCTGGCGAAGCATATCGTAGTAACGAAGGCCAGTCATACTGCACATCTTTGGTCCTGGAGTCCCAGCCTGCTCAAAAAAGAGCAGGCCAATGATGAACGTAGAATGACATTCTGCGTTCTGTTATCCAGGAACTCTTCAATCCAATCACACAATTGGTCTGATAGTCCTTATGCTCTCACATTGTTCATTAAACGACTGTGGAGAATTGTATCAAACGCCTTGCGGATGTCAAGAAACACGGCATCCATCTGCGAACCCGTGTCTATCGCCCTCTGAGTCACGTGGACGAATAACGCGAGCTGGGTTTCACACGATCGTCTTTTTCGAAACCCATGCTGATTCCTGTGCCATTTTCCAATCATCTGGAACACTACGCTCTTCTAGAGACATACGGTACACCGCTGCAAGAAGGGGGGCAAGTTCCTTCACGTACTCTGTGTAAAATCAAACTGGTATCCCATCATGCCCAGCAGCCTTTCCTCTTTTGAGCGATTTTAATTGTTTTTCGATTCCTCTGTCATCTATTTCGATATCTACCATTTTGTCATCTGTGCGACAATCTAGAGAAGGAACAACAGTGCAGTCTTCCTCTGTGAAACAGTTTTGAAAAAAGACATTTAGTATTTCGGCCTTTAGTCTGTCATCCTCTGTTTCAGTAACAGTTTGGTCACAGAGTGTCTGGGCATTTTGTTTTGATCCACCTACCGCTTTGACACAAGTTCAAAATTTCTTAGGATTTTCTGCCAATTCAGTACATAGAACTTTACTTTCGAATTCATTGAACGCCTCTCGCATAGACCTCCTCCTACTACATTTCGCTTCGTGTAATTTTTGTTTGTCTGCAAGGCTTTGGCTGTGTTTATAATTGATGTGACGTTCCCTTTGCACATGACCATTTATTTAAAAACAATAAGTATACTGCAGTCGCCGCGATCTATGACGCTTCTCCGCATACTAAAAACTGCGAGACATGATTTCAATAGGGTGTGCGATCACCACGGACAGCAATGCGCGCTCTGCCACGTGCTGCCATTCTGGCCAAAAGGTTAGTAAGGAGTTCTCGTGGTAGGGCGTCCCATTCCTCCATCAGTACGGTTGACAACTGGTACGTGGTCGGTGGTGCATGAGGACACGATGCAATACGTCTCCCCAACACATCCCACGTGCTTCATAGGATTTAAGTTAGGGAAATGGGCAGGCCAGTCCATTCCTCCCGACCCAAGTTCTCCTCCACTTGCGATGTTCGATGCGGTCTTATATTGTGTGAGCGAAAGGGTGCTATTCTGACATTTTGCGCAACGGATTAATCTGAGATGTACCCTTCACCCTGTGGTTCCTGCAAGATGCAATTTCCACCCCCACACTACTACAGAAGTCAGACAGATGCTCCTAACGTTCTAAAGAGAAATGCCTGAAAAACTTTCAGCAATAAATATCTTCTGGAGTCGTCCACTGTAAGGAAATGACACAAAAATTCACAAAATTTCTTACGAACTAGTGAGTTACTTGGCTACTGGAGTAGTGCTAGTTTGTGTAAGAAAAACATGAAACCAACGAAAATTATTATTTTTTGCAAAATACTGAGAAATCACAATGGTACTTTTAGTTATGAACTGGACAAGTTATTTCTGGGTTCTTTTCGGAATGTGAAGTTACCTCTTAATGGTAGGATTCGCTAATGAAATTTCTACACAAAGTTTAAGATTGTTATTGACTTGGCAGAATGGCTGAGAGCCGCACCTACTCAACTTGAATAATTATCCATTAGAATATTGTTAGGTATGCTCGAGGTTGTCGCATGTGAAACGTAGTGAAGTGTACTGTTGTGGAGGAAATATGGGTCTCGCAGCAGCTGTAGCGCACAATGCCATAAGCTGCAATGACTGTTGTCTGCGCCGCTCGCTGCTGACAAATAAGATAAGTCTCGTTCTATCTGGATTGACCTTTGCCAATCAAACACTCCCTACGTCTTGATGAAGTCAAGGACTCCTATTCGCCCCTAGACTAACTATTGCCGTGGTACACGGTCAGATAACCAGTCCACCGCGATGCCACTCAAAAATTCGCTCGCAGGTGTTTAACTATAACTCTGTCCGTTCACATCGCACAATAAGTGTGGCAGCCAACACAGTGAACAACACTTAATTGCAACGACTCAATATAGAGTCGCACTCCGATTCGCTCTCGACAAAGGTGCTCTCCCTGTGAAGTACTGAGGAGAGACTTGTTCCTCGCTCTTTGAGTACACGTACGAGCGCACATGCTCTTGTTATGTGTTCTCACTCCAAGAGTGACAACGGAATGGCCCCTCTCCACGCTAGACGTGAAGGGTTGTATCTTTCGGTCTCTTTCATTACTTCTTCAGCTCAAGGCGTCAGGAATATCGTCTAACAATCAGCATTGCTCTTCTAAAACGGCAGAATGACGTTTCATTTAAGGCGACCAATCCGGAAATCTGTAGCATAGAAGTTTGGCGTTTGCTGTCTCCCTGTGAAAACCTCTGAAACTGTGTGCTATGTTTGAAAAGAATGCGTAGGTTCCCACACAATGTAGAGAAATTTGCTTTAAGCCAAACATGGGGTCGTTTTCCCTTTCACTCGGGGAAATGCTGTCTGCTCTACAGGCAGTTGCCGGCCGACGTAGATAGGTAGACGCGTCCTCTGAAGGGACCGGCCTCTTGGCGTGCGGTTTTGCTCTTCCAAACTAAAAGCTTTTGTGACCATCGTGTCTTGAATGTGTGTGTTTACTCCAGCCTCGAGTATTTCAACCTTGGTAGCATTTGCGATTTACTTCTTATTTGCATATTGTTTACATGTATTCATACAACATTGACATCTTATCGAGTTTGGGTTCGAAAGAAGCGTCTTTATGTGCGGAATATGATTGTGAGGGCGGAATTTGTAAGCAATGAAGGTCAGGAGACCACGACATCGTACAGTTGTAATCCGTAAAAGTGATGTCACAGCCGATTGCACTGCTGAAAACATGCACATGGGAAACGAATATGATGTCACAATAACGTTGATAGTTGGGTGTATCGTAATCAAAGACTTGGAGGTCAGTACACTCATGCAAGCATTATGCCTCCCCAACCCCTTACACCTGGACCAGCAAAACGATAGTGTTCCACCATGTTTCTACGTGCTCCCACCTCTTTCCGTATGAGGATGCATCCACAATTATCGACCAGTACGATCAGAGATGGTATCTCGGCGGTGTGTGGTTTTACTTAAAGTTTCGCCATATTCAACCAATGGACCAGTAGGTTCAAGACGTGTTGAATGGAGACATGGGAGAGATGAAGGGTGTGGTGGGTAACGAGGTGCGCAATGTCACGAGCATGTTGTAGGAGGTATGTAGTTTCCGGATGTCTACAGTGTACAGAATGTAAAGGAGGAGGGGCTCATGTCGGAAAGAGCAGGCACCACTCCTAAATACGAGGGTGAGTCAAATGAAAACCTTAAATATTTTTTAAAATATTATTTATTGCGCAGAAGTGGTACAAAACTGTATCACTTTTCAACATAATCTCCCCCAAGCTCAATGCAAGTCTTCCAGCGCTTACAAAGCGCATAAATACCTTTAGAAAAAAATTATTTTAGTAGTCCGCGCAACCACTCATGCACCGCGTGGCGTACCTCTTCATCAGAACGGAACTTCTTTCCTCCCATTGCGTCTTTGTGTGGTCCAAACATATGGAAATTACTTGGGGTAAGGTCTGGTGAGTATGATGGATGAGGAAGATACTCGTTTTCGGTTGGTGGAAGTGAACCCAGGTTTCGTGTGTGTGTGTGTTTGAGGGTTACAGGCGCTAAACAGCGCGGTCATCAGCGCCCAAACGCATAAAAACAGGAACACATGCAGTGAAGGGACTAAGACAAACAGCGAAAAAGGAGAACGGCTAAAAGACACAGACCTGACGCAGTTCCAAATCCTCACACACAAAAGCAAAACAAGAGGAGAAGGGACACACTAAAAAGGAAAGGAAACACAAGGAACAGAGAAACCGAAGGGAAACAAGGAGGGAATCGTGACTGGCTGACCTCTTACCTAAAACCTGGGTGAGCCAGTCACCCAGCAGCAGATTAAAAACCCTCTCCCTAAAATCCGAGGCAACAAATTGTACAGGACACAAAACCGCAAAACCTTAACTACAGTCGTCGCGTCATCTTGTAAAATAGAGGGCAAATCCGGTGGCAAAGAAACCACCGCCCTCTGGTCAGAGAATAAAAGACAGTCAAGTAAAATGTGGCGGACAGTAATCGGGACGCCACAGGAACTGCAGATTGGGGGGTCCTCCCGCCGGAGTAAAAAACCATGCGTTAAGGGACTGTGCCCGATGCGGAGGCGAGTGAGGAGAACCTCATCCCGCCTGCATGAGTGGTAGGACGTACGCCATGGCCGCGTGGTAGCCTTGACCAGACGCAGCTTATTGTCACCGACTGCCAGCCACTCCTCTTCCCACTGACGCATAACACGAAAACGCAGGAGGGAGGTAACAGCATGGAGGGGGACGGCACATTCAACAACGTGAGGGAGGGAACATGCATCTTTGGCAGCCACATCCGCCAGTTCGTTTCCCCTAATACCCACGTGCCCTGGCACCCAGCAGAAGGACACCTCCTTCCCCTGCCGTTGCAGGTGGAGGAGGGCATCATGGATGTTCTGGACGACCGTATCCGCTGGGTACAAGTGTTGCATGGTCTGAAGGGCACTCAGGGAGTCAGAACATATGAGGAACTTAAGACTGGGAACACACCTCATCTGCTCCAATGCCCGCAAGATCGCAAACAATTCGGCATCAAAGATGGTAAACGCCGCAGGAAGCCGTAACTTGACGACTCGATCCCAGTTTCGTCCCCAGTAACGATTCTTGCAAGGAAGCCATCACTTTCTCGTTCAAAGCGCCGAAGAAGTTCTTCACAAGCATCAACACATCGTTCTCTCATTTCAGGAGTCAGCTGCCGTGGCACCCATCGTGCAGACACTTTGTGAAACTGGAGCACATCATGCACAATGTGGTGTGCTGACCCATCACTAATCTGTAAACATGCTGAAATGTCAGTCAGTGTCACTTGGCGGTTTTTCTTCACTATAGGTTCAACTGCTGCAATGTTCTGTGGAGTCACAACTCGTTGTGCCTGACCTGGACGCGGAGCATCTTCCACTGAAGTCACACCATTTGCGAACTTCCTACTCTATTCGTAGACTTTCTGCTGTGACAAACATGCATCACCGTACTGAACCTTCATTCGTCGATAAATTTCAATAGGTATCACACCTTCACTACGAAAAAACCGAATAACAGAACGCTGTTCTTCCCTGGCGCATGTCCCAAGTGGGGCGGCCATCTTTATACTGGTACTGCGACGGTATGTCTCCATCTGCACTATGCTGCCACCTACAGGCCATTCTGCACGCTGTTTGTAGCACGCCTACCAACTTACAGGATAACGGCGCGAAATTTCGATTTGTTATTACAAATTTAAGGTTTTCATTTGACTCACCCTCGTACTACACTTGTGTGATAGTGTGATGGCTCCATGATACTTTCTTCAGTGCAGATTAACGAGTATCGTCCGAACTCCTACGGGAATCAACAATTTGCGCGTAGGAGGTTAGTGGCTGAGAGACGCTGCACTGCAGCGTGTGATAAGTTGGAAGTTTATCTTGGATAGAAACTTTCTCCGGATGGCCGATTCTCCCGCAAGGTAGCTCTAGAAGACACGTCATGTGGTGTCCACACAGACCAAATGCAAGTGACAATAACAAACAAAATGAAGCTTAAAAAAATGAAAAAGGGGGTAGCGTCTTTGACTACTAATCAAAATGTCCTGGGACGCCCACAATAAAATAAAAAAGCGGTTAAGGCAAGTACTCATGACAAGCGGAATATCCGGGTTCCACTACATGTGCGGCACAAATTTTCAACTTTCGTCATTGCATTTCCACAGTTCCACGTGCGTCTTGAAGTCACTAGTTTCCCACCCAACCTGCTCCATTCCTTTCCGTTCCCTCCCTTCATATACAATCACTATTGTATTGTACGGTCTCAAAAGTAGGCGAACAGGTGCTAATGCAAATACTGTACGTTACTTGACTTTCGAGTGAAGGCTTCCTACTGCGGCCGATTTCCCACCGAGGTCTGGAGTCAGGTTCAATGGTGGAAGATTCGAGCAAAAACTGTGGTGCGGATGTGAAATTTACTGACCCCTCCATTCTGTCAGAACCTCCGCTGGTCCCAGGTTTCGGTTGGGACAATCCACTGTATTAATAAAAACAACTCGAGAACTTCCTTTCTGCGACCGATTAATAACCTCGCGGGAGCTGTTAGCCGTTGCGCCTATAGACAGCTGTGGCGTGTTCATATGAGCTGAATCTTCGTGTAAACAAATGTATGATCTGTTATTGGACATCGGCTGTATTGCTCAAGCATTTAGTATCGTAAGAACACTGAAAATGGACCCTTTCCTTACATTAGGTATTTTACAGTTATTGTGTTCCAACATTTCTACGGAAATGTTGAAACACGTGAGGCAATACTGACCCTACGACTTATCTTAGAAGAAAGAGTAAGGAAAAGCAAACCTATGTTTCTAACATTTGTAGCCTTAGAGAAAGCTTTTGACAACGTTGACTGGAATACTCTCTTTCAAATTCTGAAGTGACAGGTGTCAGATACAGGGAGCGAAAGGCTATTTACAATTTGTACAGAAACACAGGAGCTTCATGCACAGTGACTGCAGGTGAAGATCCCCGCACTCGTCAATTCCGTGTGTTCACCTCATCCGTCAGAGAAAAATGAACTTTGTCTGTACGTTGGATGTTCAAGTACCAGCACTCGACAACTTCAATCCTTGCGAGAAAGTGGAGGGTGAAGTGCGTACTGTGGTACAAGCTGCTGTACGATATGGATCTTGTACGGATACCATTTGAGAACTGTTCAAAGCACCTTCCGTACAATGGACCACGGGATGTTTAACTGTCGTGACAGGGCATGCGCACTGCCTGAAGATCGGGAATTACGCGCAGCGTTGTCTACCATAACAACAGCGATTTCACCAACCACCTGTGGTGCAACCAGTCGACGGCCTCTTCCCGGAGCGACGCCGAGTTCTCCAGTTGATTCGAACTTCTCCATCATGCTTCTCCCAGCAGGTGGAGAAAGAGGACTCTTCCATAGTCCTTTCAGCCGGTGATATTCTCGAAGTGCAGCTGCAGCATTACTGCTGTTTTGATAACAGAGCTTCACCAATAATGCGCTGCTCCTTTTGTCCAAGCTCTTGTTAACACGTCAACGAGTGCACTGTGACTGATCAGGTGTGTGAGACTATGAATCGAGATTTCTGATCACAACACCTGGTGGCCACAGTTGGAACTGGACGATGGCGCTATGACGCATTGAAATCAAGCACCCCATACGCTTTCTCCTTTGAGCCGCGCGAGAGTCATCATCAACACCTATCGCTCTAGCTTAACGTCTTTGGCCCGCTGCCCGATAACTGCGTCTCAAGCGTTCCGCTATGGGCAGCGACGTTGTACTCCGCGAGGATAATGATTCGTCCACGAGCCACGGAACGGAGGATGGTTGAGCATCCACTGCTCTACTGCGCGTTGTCAGCCACATTTGTAATGGCCGAGGGACTGGTTTCGGCACTTCGGTCCGCTTGGAGTTTTGAGGCGAACGTGTTGACACTTAACGATGAGGGCACGCTGTTGGAAGTGGCGGTCTGCTTCCGTCTTCGGCAGCGTCGAGTTGGGCGTTGCTGTCCGAGACACTGAACGCTGTCATGTCTGGCGGGCAGGGAGCTGGTGGTGGTTTAATTTCATTAGGAACAACGTGGTAACTATGGTGAGCATCTGCTTTACAGCCATTGGGTGCTGTAGAGGGGTATTTTGGGAAGCCCCTGTGTCCTGCCATGAGATTCCGCAATCCTGGTTATCGAGACACATTGAGCTGTAATATTGTTCGGTCCTGACATGTGTGGGCGCGATGGTTTGCACTGGTTGTGACCTGTTCTTATAACAATCGTGTCTGTTACTTCTTGTTAAATTTTTATAAAGATTTGCCTCACGTTTGGCGCAGAGGTGCCTTGTCAATATACACTACTGGCCATTAAAATTGCTACACAAACAAGAAATGCAGATGATAAACGGGTATTCATTGGACAAATATATTACACTAGAACTGACATGTGATTACATTTTCACGCAATTTGGGTACATATATCCTGAGAAATCAGTACCCAGAACAACCACCTCTGGCCGTCATAACGGCCTTGATACGCCTGGGCATTGAGTCAAACAGAGCTTGGATGGCGTGTACAGGTACAGCTGCCCATGCAGCTTCAACACGAGACTACAGTTCATCAAGAGTAGTGACTGGCGTATTGTGACGAACCAGTTGCTCGGCTCACCATTGATCATACGTTTTCAGTTGATGAGAGATCTTGAGAATGTGCTTGCCAGGGCAGCAATCGAACATTTTCTGTATCCAGAAAGGCCCGTACAGGACCTGTAACATGCGGTCGTGCATTAACCAGCTGAAATGTAGGATTTCGCAGGGATCGAATGAAGGGTAGAGCCACGGGTCGTAACACATCTGAAATGTAACGTCCACTGTTCAAAGTGTCGTCAATGCGAACGAGAGTTCACCGAGACGAGTAACGAATGGCACTCCATTCCATCACGCCGGGTGATACGACAGTATGGCGATGACGATACACGCTTCCAATGTGCGTTCACCACGATATCACCAAACACGGATGCGACCATCATGATGCTGTAAACAGAACCTCGATTCATCCGAAAAAATGACGTTTTGCCATTCGTGCACCCAGGTCCGTCGCTGAGTACACCATCGCAGGCGCTCCTGTCTGTGATGCAGTGTCATGGGTAACCGTAGCCATGGTCTCCGAGCTGATAGTCCATGCTGCTGCAAACATCGTCGAACTGTTCGCGCAGATGGTTGTTGTCTTGCAAACGTCCCCATCTGTTGACTCAGGGATCGAGACGTGGCTGCACGATCCGTTACAGTCACGCGGTTACGATGCCTGTCATCTCGACTGATAGTGATATGAGGCCGTTGGGATCCAGCACGGCGTTCCGTATTACCCTCCTGAACCTCTCCATTCGCCTGATATCTACTGTTTCAAGGTACTCCTCCACGATGGCAGATCTGTGCGGCCGTGCGTTATCATCCATCAGGAGTATGGTGGGACCCACTGCACTCCTGAAAAGGCGGACCAATGACGTCCTGAAACACCTGACCTGTTACAGTTCCTCCGTCAAAGACATGCAGGGGTATACGTGCACCAATCATAACCCCCCTCCCCCCCCCCCCCCCACACACACACACCATCAAACCACGACCTACGTACAGGTCGCTTTCAAGGACATTAAGGGGTTGGTATCTGATTCCTGGTTCACGCCAGATGGAAACCCTGCGAGAATCACTGTTCAATCTACACCTGGACTAGTCTGTGAATATAACCTGGGACCACTGTTCCAATGACTGTTTACTGAGTTCTTGATACCAGGCTTTACGGCCTCTCCTGTGACCAGGGCTCAGTGAAATGCACCTTCTTGCATGTCTCAGGACGAATAAACCATGTCTGTTCAGTCATTTGTAGAATGTGTGTCTGGAGACAACTGTTTCAGTGTCTGCGGTAAGGTCCCGAGCAAGGCAACCCGCAGTATTCCATGGCCGTCTGCGGGCACAGATGGTGAGATATCGGTCTTCTTGTGTAGCGCCTGGACACGTTTCCTGTCTGCTAGAATCGTTGCCATAATCTTGAGATGATACTTTGTGGCACACGGAGGGCCTGGGCTAAGACCTGCTGTGTTTGACCAGCCTCCAGTCGTCCTAGTATTCTACCCCTCATAACGTCATCAATGTGTGTTCTTTGAGCCATTTTCAAGACACAGTCACCATTAGCACGTCTGAAAGCGTCTACACACTTACTCGCTGCACCGTACTCTGACATGCACCAACACACCTCTGCGTATGTGGACCGCTGCCAGCGCCACCGTGCGACGACCGCAGGTCAAATGCACCGCATGGTCATATCCAGAGGTGATTTAAACCCGCAAACCGCCCACCAGAGTATTGTTTCACCATGTACCAGCATTATCCTTAATTTATGAGCATGAGTGTAGACACACAGGATTGCAATGCACATTGCACTATCGTTGTTTTGAACATTGTAGTCGGAATCCATACTGCACGGTGACAGTGCGTGGGATACAGCTATGAGCCTCTATGTGTAACATAGATTCGCAGTTATAATTTTCATTGCATGCGTACCCATAAAGGGATTTTATTTTTTTATTTATTTAATGGTTTTCGGAATGTGCCCACACAGCCATCTCAACATTGGACATGTTATACTACAGTTTGTTTTGACGATGCAGAGTACATGCCGGTTTCGATATTACCCTGGTACGAAATTACACGGGCTTAGCGAAGGACACATTCTGACATAGAACAAATTTCACCTCCACAGTAAACAGAAACGAATAATATGAAAAAGTTTCGAACCGCGCGTTTGCGGACAGGTTCACGCAACACAAACACTATGGAAGCAGAGTGTAGAACGGCAGTCTGCGCTTCAGCGGTACAGCTGCAGTACTCTCTCCCGATCTCAGCTAAAGCTTAGGTTCTGCAAAAAAATGGGAACCTACCTGACAGCATCCTTTTGTGACCGTGATGCAAGCATAAGAGGTCATTCCCTACTGGCAGGGTGGAATTACGCTCAGACTTCCTGCTTCAATGAAGTTTATTAAAGGTACACTTAGATTCATAGGCCGGTACTCGGACTTGAATAAAACAGACATTTTCTGATCTTTGGAGCACACATAAACAAACACACAGATTGAACTGCTTAAATGTACTGAAATCAACGTCAAAGAATGCTGCTTCGTAGAAACTGAGCACGAGAATGAATCCGACAGATCTCTTTCTGGTCAAATATTTGAGCGGAACGAAGACAAGACTCCAAAAATATTACATAATGGACTTTTGTCCGAGTATTCATGGCCAAACGAAGAATATGTAATGAACAGATGGGGTGTCATACTGACCAACGCGAGGCCTATGTTACTGGAATTTTCACAGCCAAACAGAGTCAATAATGAAAAAGTGGGGTACCATATCGACCAGCATGACGTATAGTTTTGCAAAAAAGAAACCATGAACCGCTTGAAAAATCAGGGCAAGTAAGAAAAATGCAATTAATGATATGACGGAAAATTTTTGTGAGAATGGAAAGAGTCAAACGAGAAGTGGGAAGAGGAAAATTGGATTATCAAACTGATCAGTGTGAGGTCTAGTTTTGCAAAAAAAAAAAAAATCAATAAATAAATAAATAAAAATTAGAAGTTTGAAAACAATCAGGCTAATTAAGAGGGACCTGATTAGTGATTGGAGGGAAAATTGAAATAATTCACAAACAGCTGCTGTTATCTATGTAAATGAAGTGCCAGAAAGTTTGTCTCTTCAAGAAATAGCTATTTTGCGCAAAAATAGTTACATTGGTGAAAAGTTGTGGCGTTATTTCTTTCATGTTGAAAATTTAAAATAAATATCAAAGTATAGCGTAAGTCTAAAACTCTCTCAATTACCTTCATGTAGACTACTGATAGATACGTAAATATATATTTCATGCTTTCTGAAAGAAAATAGAAAATAGAAACAAATTGCAATGAAAACTATCAAACATTTTGTGAAATGATTTGTGTAAAGTAATGGACAACCTAAGCACGGCTAGTTTTCTTAAAGGTGGTTAGTTCTACTTAAAGTTCGTTCACCACTACCTAAAGTTTGTATTTGACACCCACTCTACAAGGGCCTGCAGATCACTCAAATATGTAACCTAAAAATACTCTAAAAGCACTACTTGAACTCTACAGTCCACTTCCCTTTATGGCATCTAGTCTCCATCTGCTGAGCAACACTGCCTACAGTATCCTGACTGATAGCAAAGTATGCTTTCCGAGAAATAAGGTAAAGCTGATTCTGGTAAAACTGACGTATACTGAGTCTCGAAACAACACAGAAAAAGCCTACAAATCACGCCAAAAGTTGCATTTGGCATGTTTCCGATTTGTAAATCTAAGGATATTCCAAGGTACGTCTCTGTTACTTGAAATAATTAAGGGCAGCCTATTTTAAACGTAAACTTTATATCCTTAAAAACTGAGTGAATTAACACTCCACTTGCCACGCTGTATCTTTTGCAGGTGATGCACAACAACTTTTACAAACTGCAAGATACGAAAATCTATGTCACTTTCAGTCTAGTTGTACAAATGTCAGGTGAGACATTCGTAAACTTCTATAGGACATTCGAATTGTCTTTCCACAATACATATACCAAAAAACAGCGATCCGAATCAGACCTTTCTACCTTCTGTAACGATAGCTTTATACAGACTAGCACGGACTCACTACACAGATTGAGTGGCGTCGACATATCGCACAGGTTAGTTGCTATTGACAGACTGAGTTCTCCAGAACGATTTAAATAGCTTTCGTGGGCGCCGCCGTATGAGGGAAACTTAGTTTTCTCGCAGAGAGCCCTCTGCCCGGGGCTAAGAAAGCCCCTTGCGTCGTATAGAAATCTGAATATCCACTGCAGTTCGGTATCTAAGTTAATGGCAAATTTTTCCATGGTACAAGAGTGTTCTTGTGACACGATGCAATTAATTCTGAACAGTATTTCAACCGAAAATTCTGCCAAGGGGTTCCACACCATCTCCGACTGCTACTGCGGTAGCAAAGCACAGCATGGATGTTGAAAACTAGTGAGTAGTACACAACAAGTGCCATGATCCGATTTCCCAGAAATTTAGCTCAGGGGAAACGAGTCAAAATAAGTGAACATGTGTCTTCTTTTATCTGTAGATATGAGACCATTTTTGAGAAAACAACTGTCTAAGTTTTCAAGGTACTTCGACTGCCTTTTAGTCCAAATGTGTGTGAAATCTTATGGGACTTAACTGATAAGGTCAACAGTCCCTAAGCTTACACACTACTTAACCTAAATTATCCTAAGGACAAACACACACACGTATGCCAGAGGGAGGACTCGAACCTCCGCCGGGACCAGCCTCACAGTCCATGACCGCAGCGCCTGAGACCGCTCGGCTAATCCCGCGCGGCACTGCCTTTTTGAGAGTATAAACACTCCAATCGCAGTGGCACAGAGGCGAGTGTCGCGACTTAACGCTTTTGCAACCCCTGTTATACCCGATCATTACTTTTATTTTTGTTTTCCATTTATCTGGCCATATCCGTAGAAGATCACTACACGAATGTTTTTCAGTAGACATTGAAATAAAGTTGCTCTTGTTCGTTTACTAAAAATTGAGTGCCTAGTGAACTCATTTAAAAAAAAAAGAAAAAATCAAATGAATTGATAAATGATTTGTAATTGTTTTCGGCGAGATTTCTGTTGTTTATCTTGATTCGTAGTCAATTTCAAGCGCTAGTTTTCGGAAAAATGATCCGTTACGCGTGATTGGGCGCGAAATCATTGCCAACACGTGAAATCTTCAGCAGTGTTAACGAACTTTCTTCCTCGACTGAGATTCATACGAAAAAATGTCTCTGTGGCAGACTTGCCTTCGCACGATGTTCGCGATGTGCAGGATTTCTATATTTAGAATGTTTCTACGATCCGTATCATTCAAGGCAATGCAACAAATCAATGACCTCAAAAATTCTGACGGTAAGTTTCTCAGAAGTGGTAGAGTATCTACAGATAAGCCGAGAGACGTGGTCCCTAATTTTGAACCCTCTTCCATTGAGCGAAGTTTCTGGGACTCGGATTGCGGCACTTGCGTCGTTATCCTCGTAAGACTATGATAATATTTTTACCGTCGTTATGTATTTTATTTTCTGCTAGTATCCTAACTGTTGGAACTAACTGCACGATAACATTCCACCACAATCTCGAGAAATGTTCATTTCTCCAGCATCTGCATACTCTGTGTTCTGTTGAGTCGTAAATATTGTCCACGGGGCTCATCTTTTATGCATTATCGCCGACGTACAAGGCAACAAAAGGCCTTGGGTCGGACCGTCGGACCAGCGCCTACAATAGCTTTGCGGAAAGCGCCTGCGACGTCATTGTCTAGCGAGGGCCCCCTCTACTGGTGTGTCCAGGCCACCCAAATACTACACAATCCAGACGTCCGCTTTGCAGCAAGCCCAGCTGCCTGTAGATGCGAACGGCGGTGCTAGACAAGACAAATTTTTCCAACATCACAGCCCCCCTCCGCAATCCCCACCCCTCTTCCCCCTCCCCAAGCCCTCCTAGAAGTAAACCAAGAGTGCTTTATGAAAATTTAATGCCGCCAGCAACGAAAAATGGCGACCCATAGAGCGGTACGTAACGGAACAAAATAAGTACATGACGTCAGCTAGTACCGCAGCACCAGGGCGCTATTACCGCTGAGACTTGCTCGATACCTCGTTAGTGGAAGTGCCAGACTACCCGCACCCCCCCCCATCCCCCACCCCTTGGACCACCCTCTCCCCTCCAGGTCAATAATTCACGGCAGGGTCCCACCTCGTCGCGCCGACAAGGAGTGTTGTCGCGGAACGCCGCTAAACGTGACGCAGCGAATAATTAACACCGGCGACGGTGCGCAAAAGCAGATAGCAATTACTAAATTAAACAGTTTCGCCCGCGATCAGACCGTACCGTGCCGAAGGGAAACGCACCATGCAACCAGGAACAGTGTGCATTTGTTCCTCAATTTGACCGCTCACCACGAAGCCACACACAAGATACCGTATGTTCAAAGGTCCCGCGATTGTGTTCTGCAAAATTCCTTCCGTTGCCACACCGCTCTAGCACTTGTTTGTCCTGTAAATTACAGAAAAACAAATCATACGTAACGATCAATCAAATTTAATCTTCTGTTAAATGCCTCTATAAACACAGAATAAAACTACAGAAAATACGAGAGTGATTCCACATGTGGTCTAGTCGGCAGGTGTAGCGCTGGGGAAGTATGATTTGTCTGAAAGCAGTTATGGACAGCAGATTACGTAGGAAATCGAATGTGATGTATTTTTGTAATTTTTACGAAAATCTAGTTAGAAAATATTTTTTAGAAATTCTAAAGGTGGCAGGGATAAAATATAAGGGGCCAAAGGCTATTTACAATTTGTACAGAAACTAGATGGCAGTTATAAGAGTCGAGGGGCATGAAAGGGAAGCAGTGGTTGGGAAGGGCGCGAGACAGGGTTGTAGCCTCTCCCCGATGTTATTCAATCTGCATATTGAGCAAGCAGTGAAGGAAACAAAAGAAAAATTCGGAGTAGGTATTAAAATCCATAGAGAAGAAATAAAAACTTTGAGGTTCGCCGATGACATTTTAATTCTGACAGAGACAGCAAAGGACCTGGAAGAGCAACTGAACGGAATGGACAGTGTCTAGAGAGGAGGATATAAGATGAACATCAACAAAAGCAAAACTAGAATAATGGAATGTAGCCGAATTAAATCGGGTGATCCTGCGAGAATTAGATTAGGAAATGAGACGCTTAAAGTAGTAAATGAGTATTGTTATTTGACGAGCAAAATAATTGATGATGGTCGGAGAGGATATAAACTGTAGACTGGCGATGGCAAAGAAAGTATTTCTGAGGAAGAGAAATTTGTCAACATCGAGTATAGATTTAAGTGTCAGGAAGTCGTTTCTGAAAGTATTTGTATGGAGTTCAGCCATGTATGGAAGTGAAACATGGACGATAAATAGTTTAGATAAGTAGAGAATAGAAGCTTTCGAAAAGTGGTGCTACAGAAGAATGCTGAAGATTAGATGGGTAGATCACATAACTAATGAGGAGGTACTGAATAGAATTGGAGAGAAGAGAAATTTGTGGCACAACTTGACTAGAAGAAGGGATCGGTTGGTAGGGCATATTCTGAGTCATCAAGGGATCACCAGTTCAGTATTGGAGGGCAGCGTGAAGGGTAAAAATCGCAGATGGAGGCCAAGAGATGGATACACAAAACAGATTCAGAAGGATGTAGGTTGCAGTAGGCACTGGGATATGAAGAACCTTGCACAGGATAGAGTAGCATGGAGGGCTGCATCAAACCAGTCTCTGGACTGAAGAACACAACAACAACAACATGCCTTTCATCAGCAAGATGATAGACGCTAACTTAATTCGCAGCGTGTGTTTTCCAGGTAGTTCACCACAACTTATGTAGCATTGGTAGTCCGTGCTGGAAATGTTACCCACTGTTCAGGAATGGGGGGAAGGTGGAGCTTAAAACACGTTAGTTTGAATAAGACTGGTTTTGTAGCATTGATAGAAAACGTTATTTATAAAAAGAAATGTCGAATATAAACTACGTTCACCTTCTCACAAAAATTGTCAACTTTTCGACGAGTTTTCAGTTAACTGTAAAACAGTAGGAGAATGAAATTTAGTATTACACATCCTTGTGCTATCGAACTATTGCGTATTAAGTTTCACGTTCAGTAAGTGCTTAGTCTACGAGATATCAGAATCCAAAGTTTACATTTTTTTTTTTTTCATGCCGCGATTTTCGTGCCCATCCATGACTCAAATTATCTAGCATTCTTAGCCCACATTGGACAATCAAATAAACTTTGTAGATTGTTAAAATCATGTTATTTCTCATTAGCGCAGTTTGAAGTGTTTTATAGAATATAAGTTTTTGCAAAATCATGCATTTTCGACCTTTTTACAAAATCTTCATATTTCCACTTAATTTATTCAGTATTCAAAAGTGATATATAATGAAACTTTGTATTTGCGAAACTTGTGTTGTGAGGTTTTTACATGCCAATTTTCACGTTCGTCATACCTTTAGTCCCGGAAACATAAGATGCCAAACAATGAATTTTTCTTTCGAGCGCAAATTTTTTGGGCGATTTTGTCTAACATTTTCTGACTCAATATGGTTCGTAATTTTTTTCATTATTTCTGCCAGAAGAACATATATAACTGCTCAAAGTAGCCACAAATTCGCGTTCGCTCTGAGCAAAGTTGCGTATGGAGAGAGACAAAAGACAATGCGCCATGTCACGGACTGCGCGGCACCTCCCGCTGGAGGTTCGAGTCCTCCCTTTGGCATGGGTGTGTGTTGTTCTTAGTTAGTCTAAGCTAGTTTAAATAGTGCGTAAGTCTAGGGACCGATGACCATAGCAGTTTGATCTCTATGGAATTCACACACATTTGAACATTTTTGAATAGACGATGCCTCGGCCAGTATTTCTTCGACGAACATTAAAATTTACTTTTTCATCAGAGACATGTGCGAATATTCACTTAAATGTTGTCCAAATCCGTGATTGTCGAGCAGGAAAATTTTTGCGAAATTAGGTGGTCTGAGATAGAATGACCCAGCTGTGTTATGACATGAGGTTCTCCATCGTATCATGAACTCAACATCTACCTTTATCTGTTTCTATGTTCGTTCTCTTCTGATTTTATCCAATGTAATTATTTCACTCATTCCTCATACTTCTTCGTTCCTAACCGTACAGTCCACTGCCCTTTAAGCAGCCTTCTCTATGGATACATTTCACAACTTTCTAAATATTTTTCTTCTTTCTTTTTAACTATCTGTGATTTACTGAACACTACACTCCGGACATAACATTTAGCAAATCTTTTCTTCAGCTCGACTGGAATTCGTGTAGGTGTTTGTAACTGCTTCACCTTTTCAGATGCTCTCTTTTTCATATATATCATCTTTCTTATTTGTTCTGTACAGCTTCCATTCCATATCATTAGGCTTTCCAAGTACGGAAAAGATTATATTTGTGCTACCTTTTTTCCATCAAGGTATATGTTAACTGGAGCTGCATTCTTGCTTATTCTCATCACTTTTATCTTTCCTACATTTATTTTCATTCGACACTCCTAGCCCCTTCTGGCAATACGCTCCATCATCTGCTGTAACTGCTTTTCTGGTTCCGCCATCAATGCTTTATCATCCGTTACCTAGGGGAAAACGTAACAGGCAAGCTACTGATCGACGTGAGCGTAATAGACACGTCCCAAACGCTGCAGAAACTACAGTATATTACAAAGACAACTTCTGGAAATAAAAACCTATCCAGGAACACCCAGCTGCGACACTGAAAGTTAACACACAGAAATATCCTATTGTACGCAACTCTGACAACAGCCTTCAGCAACCTGTAACCTACTGGATGAGGAGAAACGAACGGTCTTCGAAAGACACTGGGACACGAAAAAACAAGTTTGAGTCTGGAAACATAGATTAAGACATGAGTTGCATGGCAGCGTTGAACCTGTTTCAAATGTGATACGGAAGGGAAGACTGAGTTTAGTCGGATACATCAAAACGACGGACACATCAAAACGATGGAGGATAATACGTTGCCCAAAAAGAAATCGAACGCAACATGCTTAACAGAGAAAAACTCGACGAAGGAATTCGGAGATGGGGAGGGAGAAAGGGGGTGACAAGAGAGGGAAAAAATCCATACACTGTGGTACAGGATAGGAGTACAGTGCAAAGTCATAGATGATGTGATAACAGCGTGAAAATTAAGATCACTGGAGCACAAAAAATGGAGAGATACTAGGGAAAAAAATGAGGAACTGAAGGTGTCACCCGTGATCCAAAAGCTCTAAGGTGTCAGGCAAATCCAACACCTTCCATGAAAACCCTGACATGATAAGCAAATCCAGTAGTATGTCACATAGCGCCGAATAAATCGTGACATTAAATTAACCAAAGTAATACGAGTAACGAGTGAGCAAATGGAATACCACAGACTAACACAAGAATGCCTAAATACATGTCATAACTTCCCACCGTGAGACAGACGCAGTTCCGAGGGGAGAAACGAGAACAGAAGCCGAGAGCAGAACTGTGTTAAGCTAGAAGGCCCTACGATAAGGGACGGACACCCACGTCGCCAGCTAACCGCTAGGACCACCCCCAGCCCATGTTAAAAGCTAGAGCCCTCCAGAAGAACAGTATAGATCTTACGATAACACTAAAAGGGCCACCCCAGCCGCAAGTTTTAGCGTGAGACTTTTTCGCTTCTCTGTTACGTTGAAAACTTTAAAAACATTGCCCCACCACGAAAAGTATAACGTTTCTCATTGGATAGACAGAATTTTTGTTGGCGGAGCTTAAGGTTAACATTGAGACCCTGATTGGTCAGATGAAAACACAGCCAGACAGTTTTTTTAAACCAACTTCGGTCAATTATAGTAAGGAAAAGTTAGGAGAGAGTTGCTTCCGAGATGGCGAGGTGAGCAGAGCTGTGCTGGCCGCCACCCCCTGACGAACACCGACAAGGTAATGAACACACGCGATGCCGCATAACAGCGCCTAAAGCTTCACTCAGAACTGCAGAAGTCTCATCTGTTACACCCCCTTTTTGCGTAATACTAGTGTCGATCGTCAATTAAAGCTCATGGTGTTCACATTTGCCACTTGAAGTAAAAATCTGAAACGCGATGATTTTTCTGTTATATAGTTATTGAGAAGCCACATCAGCCACTGTAATTTACGACAAGTTAGGTAAGTAATTAAAGATAATTGAGGGTCACTGTAGACCATTTTGATAGTTTTCTCTTTTGTGAAACTTAATTTAAACCTAGATTATAGATGTGATATGGCATAGGTCATCCTTTGATCCATTGTAGAACTTGGAAACCCACTCAGGGAATATTCGTTCACATTTTTGCTGAACGCAGTTGGTTTTTATCATCCTGTATTTTAACATTTTTTTTATCAATAGTGCAATTTATAAACAATGTTTTGTGAGTAGAATAAAATTTCCAATGGTAAACTTAACTGCTTTTTCGACGTTATTTTACCAGCTAACTAAAAACAGGAAAGCCTTGAACCCCTTCCACTAAATTTAGTTAGTATTAAGATTCTTTTACAGGGAGTGCAGTGGAGCTAACGCTGAAATCATCAAGTATTTGGTTATATCATCGCTAGTCTCACTGAACTCTTCTGAATTCTACATGTCATGTGTGGTCTGACGTCTCCTTGCCAGCAACAGGTCCCAGGTTCAAACTAGTCAATTCCCTAAAAAACACGCTCAGAGCGTCGTTGCGCGAAAGTGGTAGAGAGACACGATATAGAACAACAGACACCACGCTGAATGTTAGAAAGGGTCTAAGAGAACCAAATAAATACGATGGCATTTTTCAAATTCTGAGATACGTATGTAAATGTGAACATGACATATCTCATGGGGATAAGAAATTTGCACAGTACTGATGGAAATATAAGCCCATAAAATAAAGAGTACAATGACTAGAAAGATCAGTATTTACGATCGAGTCTCATCTAATTATTTATCAGTGACTGGCATTAGTTTATTTCTTCCCTGAATATAACTTTTACTATGGAGCTTCAGTACGCAATATTCACAATTGTAAGTTTCCTTCGTCTTGATCCGAGTAAGAATAAAATTGGAGTCAGTAACATATAACGTTTCTCATTGGATAGACAAAATTTTTGTAGACGGAGCTTAAGGTTAACATTGAGACCCTGATTGGTCAGATGAAAACACAGCCAGACAGTTTTTTTAAACCAACTTCGGTAAATTATAGTAAGGTAAAGTTAGGAGAGAGTTGCTTCCGAGACGGCGAGGTGAGCAGAGCTGTGCTGGCCACCGCCCCCTGACGAACACCGACAAGGTAATGAACGCACGCGATGCCGCATAACAGCGCATAAAGCTTCACAGTTTACATTCAAAAACAGAGATAATAAAAATCGGAGATAATGCAATTTTATTATGCAATGAGTCTCCGGTTCCTACGCACATAACTATCCGACACAGCTGTTTCCATAATAAAATGTGATATTACAAAAAAATGGTTCAAATGGCTCTGAGCACTATGTGACTTAACTGCTGAGGTCATGAGTCCCCTCAAACTTAGAACTACTTAAACCTAACTAACCTAAGAACAGCACACACATCCATGCCCGACGCAGGATTCGAACCTGCGACCGTAGCGGGAGCGCGGTTCCAGACTGTAGCGCCTAGAACCGCTCAGCCACTCCGTCCGGCAAAGCGGAAACACTTTGTTTTCATTCCAGTCCTCAAAATAAATATTCAGATCGGGACGGTGCGGGTTATTTAACGAATACCAATTGTGGTGCAGAGTCAACTTGCGGCCTTGTATTTCCCTTCAGCACGAGTTCGCGTCGAGATAAACGAAGGAGGGAAATGATGGCCGTTTCGGAATTGCTGATGTCTTCCTAGGCAATCTTTCAGCGCTTCCCGCCGGCGAACCTGTTGCGCTGATTTCCAATTCACATGCGTCTGATGAATTGCCCGCGGCGCCGGCGAATATCAATAGCGTTATTCGCTTATCCACCGTCGCACGCATTACCATTCGCCGATCCCCGTTCGACAGTCGCCCTGGTACAAGCACTGCATCATCAGATGCGCAATTAGTGGGAGAGGCTGTGAAATTGCCACTGCGCTTCCATGTAATCATCAGAGCACACAGAAGAAGATCATCTGTTAATTGGCCGGCGCAAAGGCTCTCCGTCGTAGATGGGTCGATTTGTTCGCCCACTAAGGATAGACTTATTTAGCGTACGAACGTGCTAAGTTTTTCTCCTGCCGATCACCCAGCTTTACGTATTCGCTGCACATGCAGTGACTAAAGGGTGTTTCAAAACTATTTATCCGATTTCAAAACGCCATATCTACACTATTTTAAAATATAAGATTTTGTTTAAGATTATTTTCCAAAATCTCGAAAAGTTCTTGACTGGTACGCTTAAAAATTTTCCATGATACTCTAATAAACATTTGGACAGATATGGGATGTATATATTTTAATACAAAAACATGGTTCAAATGGCTCTGAGCACTATGGGACTTAACTGCTGAGGTTATCAGTCGCCTAGAACATAGAACTACTTAAACCTAACTAATCTAAGGACATCACACACATCCATGCCCGAGGCAGGATTCGAACCTGCGACCGTAGCGGTCGCGCGGTTCCAGACTGTAGCGCCTAGTACCGCTCAGCCACTCCGGCCGACATTTTAACAGAAACAATACATAAATACGCATATACAGGGTGGTCCGTTGATAGTGACTGGTTCAAGTATCTCACGAAATAAGCATCAAACAAAAAACTACAAAGAACGAAACTCGTCTAGCTTGAAGGGGGAAACCAGATGGCGCTATGGTTGGCCCGCTAGATGGCGCTGCCGTAGGTCAAACACATATCAACTGCGTTTTTTAAAATAGGAACCCCACGTTTTTATAACATATTAGTGTAGTACGTAAAGAAATATGAATGTTTTAGTTGGACCACCTTTTTCGCTTTGTGATAGATGGTGCTGTAATAGTCACAAACGTGTAAGCACGTGGTATCACGAAACATTCCGCCAGTGCGGACGGTATTAACTTCGTGATACATTACCCGTGATAAAATGGACTGTTTACTAATTGCGGAAAAGGTCGATATCGTGTTGGTGTATGACTATTGTGATCAAAATGCCCAACGGGCGTGTGCTATGTATGCTGCTCGGTATCCTGGACGACATCATCCAAGTGTCCGGACCGTTCGCCGTATAGTTACGTTATTTAAGGAAACAGGAAGTGTTCAGCCACATGTGAAACGTCAACCACGACCTGCAACAAATGATGATGTGTTGAGAATGTTGTATCAACATCGACTGCACCCGTACCATATTTCTATACACCAGGAATTGCATGGCGGCGACTATGAACGTCGTGGAAAGTTCTGCCAATGGGTACAAGAGAAATTACGGGACGATGACAGATTTTTTGCACGCGTTCTATTTAGTGACGAAGCGTCATTAACCAACAGCGATAACGTAAACCGACATAATATGCACTATTGGGCAACTGAAAATCCACGATGCCTGCGACAAGTGGAACATCAGCGACCTTGGCGGGTTAATGTGTAGTGCGACATTATGGGAGGAGGGAATATTGGCCCCCATTTTATCGATGACAATCTAAAAAAGTATGGTGGAATGTATGCTGATTTCCTACATTATGTTGTACCGACGTTACTACAAGATGTTTCACTGCATGACCGAGTGGCTATGTACTTCCAGCATGATGGATGTCCAACATATAGCTCGCGTGCGGTTGAAGCGGCATTGAATAGCATATTTCATGACAGGTGGTCTGGTCGTCGAAGTACCATACCATGACCCGCACGTTCACCGGATGTGACGTCTCCGGATTTCTTTCTGTGGGAAAAGTTGAAGGACATTTGCTATCGTGATCCACCGACAACGCCTGACAAAATGCGTCAGCGCATTGTCATTGTCTGTGCTAACATTACGGAAGGCGAACTACTCGCTGTTGAGAGGAATGTCGTTACACGGATTGCCAAATGCATTGAGGTTGACGGACATCATTTTGAGCATTTATTGCATTAATGTAGTATTTACAGGTAATCACGCTGTAACAGCAAACGTTCTCAGAAATGATAAGTTCACAAAGATACATGTATCACATTGGAACAAGCGAACTAAAATGTTCAAACGTACCTACGTTCTGTATTTTAATTTAAAAAACCTACCTGTTACCAACTGTTCGTCTGAAATAGTGAGCCATATGTTTGTGACTATTACAGCGCCATCTATCACAAAGCGAAAAAAATGGTCCAACTTTCAATTTCTTTACTTACTACACGAATATGTAATAAAAAATGGGGGTTCCTATCCGTTGATATCCGTTTGACCTATGGCAGCGCCATCTAGTGGGCGAACCATAGCGCCATCTGATTTCCCGCTTCAAGCTAGACAAGTTCCGTTCTTTGTAGTTTTTTCGTTTGACGCTTATTTCGTGAGATATTTGGCCCGATCATGATCAATGGACCACCCTGTATAATATAGCCTGTTGAATAAAGCCAGCAGCCAGAAACTTACGTATTTAAATTTTACCTATGTCTCGATACTGCTATGAGCATCTTGTGCAGACGTAAATGAGCTGGTTAGCTCGTGATTCACGTAACATGATTATATCTAACCGATGTAACTATATAATTTCAATGACTTTATTGGTCTCACACAGATATGATTTTATGAATGTGGACTAAAACAGCGAGTAAAAAGTTTTACTTAGACCAGCAATTGAACCCGGGTCTCCTGCTTATAAAGCAGGTGCGTTAGCCACTAAGTCACGTTGGCACAGTGGTTTACGAAACTGCATGTAATCCCTCCCTCCTTGATCCAAATTCTCACTGCCGTCTCAGTATATTTTAAATTTTCTCTTACACACGAACACAATTCTGCAACAGCACCGCAGCATTGGACGTAAATTGGGGATCGAGTCTGGAACCCCGGCGCTGGTAATTATACAAATGAAATGACATAATTTCAGAGACTTCACTGGTTTCATACATGATTTTTACTCACCGCTACATTCCATATACATAAAATCGTATTTGTATGAGGCCAGTAAAATCTTTGAAATTGTGTGTTTCATTTGTACAAGTACCTGCATCTTGGTTTCAGGTTGGATCCCCCATTTACATTCGATGCTGAGGTGCTGTTCCAGAAAATGGAGAGCCTCGGCAATACCGTTCGTGTGTCGGGGGGAATTTAAAGTAGACCGGGAGGCAGTGGGAATTTGGATCGGGGAGGGTGGCGTGCCAGGGTAGTACATGCAGTTGTGTAAAGCGCTATGCCAAGGTGACTTATAGTGGCTAACACACCTGCTTAGCAAGCGGGTGACCCTGGTTCGATTCCAAGCCTTGGTACAAGTTTTCACTCGCCGCTTCAGCCTATATACATAAAATTTAATAGAACCAATGTAACAGCATGTACTTCTGAAGAAGAAGCTAGTAATAGTATCGAAACCTAGGCCAAGTTTAAATAAATACAATCATGGAATCTGGTTGGCTGTTTAGTTTATCAGTTTAAAGTATTTACAGTTGCTGTTAACAGCCATGTTTACGATTGTACGCCTAAATGTATATATAAACTGAAGTCAGTTGCTTCTGTCCATCTGTATACGCATGCTAATCTCAGGAGTTGCTGTGGGATTTTGATCCGGTTTTGACTACTAGATACAATGACTCACGTGGAAGGTTTTTCTAAATGATTATAATACATCTATTACATTTCATACAAATTGTCTTTATTATGATAAAGTTCAGTTGTGAAAATGATGCCACTGTCACCTAGCGTACAGCTGCCATAACTCGACAAAGTAGCAAACTTCCAGATTGCAGAAGCGGGGTCTAATTTGCATCTGGTGCGGTGGTGTAGCAGCAGAGCGTGTGGCTGGAAACCGAAAGGTTGTGGGATCGAATCATAGTTGGGTCACTTCCTTCACTCTGTCTTTTTGCCTAGCATTCTCCTCTCAACCTTGTGGAAACACGCATTTCGAAATACCACGACAATTACGAACTGTCAATTTCTGTTCGCCTCAGATTAACAAACGCACTCAGCACTCTTAATTCTTCGAACAACAACCAGTGACTTACTCAACACTGAAGTATCGTAATAAATATGACCAATAACGAAAACGTAAGAATATCATCAGACTGTGATGCGAAATTCACAATCTGAAATAATCAAATACTTTAAACAAATAGTTTCTCTGTGATCGTTTGACAACAATTGCATAGCGAAAAAAGGTGTGAATGAAAAAATATGTGGCATTTAATATTTCATGGTACAAATAAAACATTGTTCCAAACATTACTTCAGCGACTTTGTTTTGTTTACAAACGGCATGTTCTTTCATTAGCGCAGCAGAGGATTAAACGTTCATCTTTCCACCTTCGTTGAGTCAAACCTAGACGAGAACACGATTCTTTGCACCACGAAAAAGAACTGCGGCAGTGTGTTTGAACAATACATCACACTGTCAACTAAACTTCACAAGAGGAGTGCTGTAACACGAGATAAACATGAAGATCAGGCGTCTTTTCTTATTTTCCTTTTTCTTTTGTTCACCTCAACCAGCCTCCGATACATACTGAATCAATCTCTCTCTCTCTCTCTCTCTCTCTCACACACACACACACACACACACATACCAATGATTCGTGTACAACATTTACATTGATTGTAAACATATTACTCACATCACGATGTGCTCCCATAGTGCCATGAGATGTCACTCCAAATGCTAATTCAATATGGAAGACATAACATTGATGCCTTGGACAACTGCTGTGCGCTGCTTACGTGTAGTACGTTATATGAAAGGCGTGACAATTATTTACTTAACGGCATTCTCTGAAATTTATTCGTACTCGACGCAGTGCCCCGCAAACAACGTGCTGTACGCTATGTCCCACAATGCGCCTGGACGTAGAATACTTAATGCTATGCTACCCGTGCGAAGCCGTTACGGAGGCTAGTAAAATACCTACATAAAGGAGAAGCGTTGTTCGCAAAAAATATCAGGAACCTCTCGACGATTTTCTTCAATTTCTTACACGACACTATAGTAAATATTTGGGGGGGAAATAGGCAAAAAATGTTATCAAAGATATCGAAATGTTATTGAAAGATTTACTTAAAATTTTAATATTATGTTCTAATAAACGGCCTGGCGAATATAGGTGGAATATTTTTTTAGTGTATACAATACATAAATATACATAATACATAAACGGGGAAAGTTGTTGGCAAAAATCTCGAAATGATCTTAACCAGTTTACTTCAAATTTTTTACATAATGTTATATTGTGGCTTTTTTGTATTTTATGGTTTTGTAGACAAGATTAGCTTGTGTTCTTGGTTTTCAAATGATGTATTGAAATGTCCACAGAAACTAAGCTCGCCTTGTGTGTGTTTGGCCGTGTGGTAATATGTTGGTAAAAATTGTGGCAGATTTCTTTTTGCTTGCTCCTGAGTCTGTTGAAACTCTCTGAGTTTATTTTCAGGTTCGTTCGGCAATCTCTCCGGCGTTTCTCCAACTCCCCACCGATGTAGTGTAGCTGAAACTTACTATAGTAAGTACAATGACTAGAAAGAGTAGTATTTACGTTCGAGTCTCATCTAATTATTTATCAGTGATTGGCATTAGTTTATTTCTTCCCTGACTATAACTTTTACTATGGAATTTCAGTACGCAATATTCACAATTATAAGTTTCCTTCGTCTTTATCCGAATAAGAACAAAACTGGAGTCAGTAACATTACATTCAAAAACAGAGATAATAAAAATCGGAGTTAATGCAATTTTATTATGCAAGGAGTCTTCGGTTCCTACAGACATATAACTATCCGACACAGCTGTTTCCGTAATAAAATGTGATATTACATTATTATAACAAAAATTTGGTGGGACATGCGCTTAACTTTTTTTAAGCAACAGTGTGCAAGTACTCTGTTGAAATCGATTGCGATGGAAACAAGTGCTGTGCTGTGGAAATGTGCTGTTTCCTTCCCTTTCTCGCAACCAGTTTTAGCAACAATAGTAGGACATTTAAACCGTTAGACAAATAGTTCCTCCTAATATATTCTCTCTCCTTATATATGAGTATAATTTCCTGCAAACAACAACATGCTATTTTGTTTTCTTCTTCGCAGGAGTAGGGGATTATTGTTTATCGTCCCGTCGACAACGAGGTCATTAGAGACGCAGCACAAGCCCGGATTAGGGAAGATTGAGGAAAGAAATCAGCCACGCCCTTTTAAAGGAACCATCCCGGCATTTGCCTGAAGCGACTTAGGGAAATCACGGAAAACCTAAATCAGGATAACCGGACGCGGGTTTGCACCGTCGTCCTCCCGAATGCGAGTCCAATGTGCCAACCACTGCGCCACCTCGCTCGGTTTCTTCACCGAAATCGGCTTTAACAGAATACAGGAAAATTGTATCAATAGCTTATCGGAATTTGATTAGAATACATCTACGGAATCCGAATCGTCCGGAGGTTTGTAATCCTATCCCATCGCAGATTGAAACTATGGGAAATGCTGGCGCAGATTCACCACCTGGAGAGGTCTCTATCATTCTCTGTATACCAATGATTGCAATTAACTTGCCCGTTCATTTTAAGTGACTTCATTTTCCAATCGAAGTTTTATTTGCAGCAACAATAAACAAGGTTCAATGTCAGGGACAGCAGGCAAGGGAGATAGACAGAAAAGAGAGAGGAATGGAGGGGGAAGGGGAGATGGATAGAGACGGGGAAGAAGGTGATGGACAGGGAGAGGGGAGAGAAGGAGAAGATGAGAAGATGGACAGAGAGAGAGGAAAGGGAGATGGACAGAGAGATGCTGGAGAAGGAAGAGTAGGCAAGGGAGATGGACAGAAAGGGGAGATGAATGGAGGTGGAAGGGGAGATGGATAGAGATGCGGAAGAAGGTGATGGACAGGGAGAGGGGAAAGAAGGAGAAGATGAGAACATGGACAGAGAGAGGGAAAATGGTGTTTTACAGGTAGATGCTGGAGAAGGAAGAGCAGGCAAAGGAGATAGACAGAAAGGGGAGAGAAATGGAGGGGGAAGAGGAGATGGATAGAGATGGGGAAGAAGGTGATAGACAGGGAGATAAGGAGGCGATGAGAAGATGGACAGAAAAAGCGGGAAGTGAGATGGACAGAGAGATGCTGAAGAAGGAGATTAGGACGTCTTTCCAATTCCAATATATATTTGGCAATTGCGAAGCGTTGCCAAATTCGCTAGCCTGCTACACGAACGAAGACGGAAACTTCGGGGGAATTTTAAATTAGATTTCGAAACTACAAGTTTACTCTGACTCCAGTTGTAATCTGGAGATTTGTGTGAATGCCGGTAGAGGTCACCGTCATGCAGATATGTCGCTCGCTCGCTCACAAGAACCACGTGAACATGTTGTGCACTTGGCTTTTCCCGCAATTGCGAAAGCATGCCGAAAATTTCATCAATGAGGTGCGCCAAAGTCTTACAAGCAGCAAGCGGAGTATGGATCTCGCATTGCACCATTGGTCTCCAAGGTCTCCGGTTGCCACGAGTTTTTTTTTTTTTTTTTTTTTTTTTTTTTAAGGGTTCCTTGCCTGAATCAGTAAAACATGAACCCTTATAGGATTACTTCGTTGTTCGTCGGTCTGTCTGCTGTCCGACTGTTGAAAACCCTTTTTCCAGGAACAGGTAGACGTATCAATTTGAAATTTACGTGACATCTTAAGATCTACTGTCCATTAGCGGTGTAGAAAGGTTTTAAGTAAACGCAATCAAAGGTCGGCCATTTATGTCACATATGTTGACACTCGCAAACACATTCATCAAAACCTACAACGTAGTTCCCGCTGGTCTTGAATTATTAAATTTCGCGAAAAGCAAAGTTTTACTGTACAAGAGCTAGAAAAAGTCATAAAACAGTGAATTTGCAAAGTGAATTTATGATAAAAACATATTTGTTTACTTTCTTGTACTGGTCACACAAACCGCAGCTGGTCCTGCGACTCACTCAGATCAGCCTTCCACACCTTCCTTTTAGATGCATCTTCATCTGACAGAACCAATATCTGCATGTCGCCCATGGTATTATCTTTCCATCTCGTTCTCGGCCGTTCCAGTGGTCTCCTTCCTCCGGCTTCTCCATCCATTATTACCTTTATTGCAGGTTTCTCCCCTATCCTCCTCACATGTCCGTACTTCCAGATTCCTTCAATTTTCACACTCCCTATGATGGCAGAAGTGTATATAATTGTCCGAGTTTTGTGTTTTTCCTTGTTGTCCACTATTCATTTCCTTTCACTGGTCTATATATTTTCTTTGTCAGTATCACGTCTCGCTTGCGTAGCACGCTATTGGTTTGATGATAGTCTTACGTATTCTTATTTTTTCCTGCCTGGACAGTAACTTAGATCTTATGATGCTATGTATAGCTCCTAGATATCTTACGCCAGCTTGTGTTCTCGTTACTATCTCCTGTTCTACAAGAATTTGTTGGTTGATGTTGACGCCGAGGTACATGAATGTGTCTGTATTCTGTATTGTTAGGTTCCTGATTGTTAGATGGTTTGGACGTTAGTTCGTCTTCGTATTACCATGAACTATGTTTTACTTATTTATGATACATACCAGGGCTAATTACACCGTTTGTGACAAGAAAATCTTTTAGGAAGTAGGTGGCTCTGATTACTGAATCTGCGGATATTACGAGAGAAAACGAAGCGTGAGAGGGAGTTATGCCAACAATACATCATATATGACCAAATTAGACATTCATTAGAAACAGACTCCACTACTACTCAAAAGACTTTCCACGAGCAATATGAGACTGGAATAGAAGGGAGAACCGATTGAGGTACTCTAGGTACCCTCCGCCACACATCGTCAGGTGACTTGCGGAGTATGGATGTAGATGTAGATATCCCATGGCTATCCGGGGCGCCTCAAGACCTGTCTTCGGCCTGGAAACTCATTGGCTGGAATAGAACTGTCATCCGTGATGAGTCCCGCTTCGAACTGTGCCTCGATGACATTGAATAAATCACCAGTCTTTTTTTTGCAGTTTCAATCATTTGTTTGTACATGCACATCACTACCGATTTCCGTCCCATTCAGATAATTTCTTCGTGGTGTGCCGTTCTTTCTTTTTCTTTTCGTTTTTTTCTAACCCGAGAGCGGGTTCATAATCTTCTATGAGCACTTAAGTTCAGTTCCAAAAGTAGCGGCGAGCTTACGACAGCAACTGACGTAGAGACTGTTAACGTCTGGTCGGTAGCGAAGTTGATTCTCACTGCGACGACGGTGCTGTAAGCCGAGCTGGCAGCGTTACAACCCGGTTGGCCGCAGTGCAGAAGTTTCCGCCGCTGCAGAAAAGTTGCGGCCACGGAGGAGAGGTTGTGCCATCAGCGGAGATGGGCGTGT
This sequence comes from Schistocerca cancellata, assembly GCF_023864275.1. NCBI lineage: Eukaryota > Metazoa > Arthropoda > Insecta > Orthoptera > Acrididae > Schistocerca > Schistocerca cancellata. Next base: position 182,573,974 of record NC_064627.1, on the reverse strand, counting down.
CGCAGTATCGGGAGCGAGCGCTTTATGAATACTGCCGCGGCGCTAACACAATTACCCGCGGCGGCCTTATCTGGCCGCGTTACCCACCAACGACTGCGCTTGCGCAGTGCAGCACAATTCAGCACGGTTCGCCCCGACAGCTGCCACTACACTCCACTGCTAAGCCTCCATCCAGGTCGGTGGTCCTTTACGATATGCCGGGGTGCCTGGGCGACCGTTACCGAAACAGGACGTAGTGTATGTCTCGCACACGACTTTAGAGTTGCACTTCCACGGGGAAGGTTAAAAAATAAAATCAGATGTGACACAGTGAACCGCCTTAGTCTTATCAAAGGTTGCAACGTGTGTATATGCGCATGCCCTAAGATCTGTACCTTTTGATAATACCGAAAGGTGAACTCTTGTGCCTGAGCGAATAATCTTGAACAGACATAAAAATACACCACTGGCCATTAAAATTGCTACACCAAGAAGAAATGAAGATGATAGACGGGTATTCATTGGACAAATATATTATACTAGAACTGACATGTGATTACATTTTCACGCAATGTGGGAGCATAGACCCTGAGAAATAAGTACCCAGAACAACCACCTCTGGCCGTAATAACGGCCTTGATACGCCTGGGCATGGAGTCAAACAGAGTTTGGATGGCGTGTACAGGTACAGCTGCCCATGCAGCTTCAACACGATACCACAGTTCATCAAGAGTAGTGACTGGCGTATTGTGAAGAGACACTTGCTCGGCGACCATTGACCAGACTTTTCAGTTCGTGAGAGATCTGGCGAATGTGCTGGCCAGGGCAGCAGTCGAACATTTTCTGTATCCAGAAAGGCCCGTACAGGACCTGTTACATGCGGTCGTGCATTATCCTGCTGAAATACAGGGTTGCGCAGGGATCGAATGAAGGGTAGAGCCACGAGTCTTAACACACCTTAAATGTAAAGTCCACTGTTCAGAGTGCCGTCAATGCGAACAAGAGGTGACCGAGACGTGTAACCAATGGCACCCCATACCATCACGCCGGGTGATACGCCAGTATGGCGATGACGAATACACGATTCCAATTTGCGTTCACCGCAATGTCGGAAAACGCGGATTCGATCATCATGATGCTGTAAACAGAAACTGGATTCATCCGAAAAAAATGACGTTTTGCCATTCGTGCACCCAGGTTCGTCGTTGAGTACACCATCGCAGGCGCTCCTGTCTGTGATGCAGCGTCAAGGGTAAACGCAGCCGTGGTCACCGGGCTGATAGTCCACGCTGCTGAAAACGTCGTCGAACTGTTCGTGCAGGTGGTTGTTGTCTTGCGAACGTCCCCATCTGTTGACTCAGGGAACGAGACGTGGCTACACGATCCGTTACAGCCATGTGGATAAGATGCCTGTCGTCTCGGCTGCTAGTGATACGAGGCCGTTGGGATCCAGCACGGCGTTCCGTATTACCCTCCTGAATCCACCGATTCCATATTCTGCTAACAGTCACTGGATCTGGACCAACGCGAGCAGCAATGTCGCGATACGATAAATCGCAATCGCGATAGGCTACAATCCGACCTTTATCAAAGTCGGAAACGTGATGGTACGCATTTCTCCTCCTTACACGAAGCATCACAACAACGTTTTACCAGGCAACGCCGGTCAACTGCTGTTTGTGTATGAGAAATTGGTTGGAAACTTTCCTCATGTCAGCACGTTGTAGGTGTCGCCATCGGCGCCAACCTTGTGTGAATGCTCTGAGAAGCTAATCATTTGCATATCACAGCATCTTCTTCCTGTCGGTTAAATTTCACGTGCGTAGCACGTCATCTTCGTGGTGTAGCAATTTTAATGGCGAGTAGTGTAAATGCCAAGCGATATTCCTGCTTACGGATTGCTACGTAGTAAAGTCTAACATTGTTTCAGTTAAAATGTTTCCAGATTTATGGCAACAACACTGAATGAAAAATAAAAACTTATTTCTTTCGGTTGTACTTATGAGAAAGCAAAGTCTTCGGGAAATTAACGTCTGTAGCTCCTAATAATATACCAATCTTTCTTCTACGAAGGTGTAACTACTCCATCTAAGAAAGAACGGACACTGAATTATTTGGCGATTTATCTGGTGGTAAATACGGAATCGGTCGCTTTTTTAGATTTTGGGTACGATTTATTGTACCATAAACTTGTTTTTGAGCCAGTGCTGGCTCATCTTCAAATGGAGGTGTTATAGGAACATTACACCGTAGATAGAGTTTAGCTAGAGGCTGTGGTTATTGGGCTGGTGAAAATACAAGGAATTTAGTAATCGATAATGAAACTTTTATGAAACGGGTATTTAAAATGCACTGCCTCATGGTATCTATGGCTAATCTACTCCTGTAACGTACATTATAAGACGCACAAAAATATACACACTATATAGCTGCACTTGGTTTCAAACTTATTCACAGAATGTAAGCAGCTGATTTAAATACAAATAATGTGTATACAATAGATATAACAAGTTTCTACATCACGATCTTTGGCCACCAATGCACTGAATTACATAATAAATATTTAGACGTGCAGGTAACATATTTAAGTGAATTTTGCTAGCTGCAGGTGTGTTGTCATATTGACAACATACAAGTAATATGTACTGAAAAGGTACACAAAAGATAAACAAACAGAGTGAACAATTTACTATGTAATTAAAGAGTGAGTTGCAGCATATCACAGTTTTTACATGGCTAAGACAGGCAAAAATTTACTATTTGGCTGAAGAGTGAATGATTTACAGAATGCCATAGTTGTTACAAGAATACTATTTATTCGGGAGGATGAACATGTCTTATTATTGTCTTTTTGGTGTTTTGGTGCCAGGATGTTTAAGAAATTCTGGAGGAAAAATTTCTGCATTGATTCAGTTTGCGCGTTAAATATTTTTTGTGGTGATGTCAGCTTGTGAATGTAAATCTCTAATTGTTCAAGGGGATCCCTCTGTAATACTGTTCCTGTAGTGTGTACAACAGAAAGATTGTCTTTGATATCACCAGCAGAGTGTCCAGAATGAACAATACGTGATGCGAAGCTAGACATATTTAAGCTTTTGAGTCGAAGGGTATAACATTATGGGAATGGATCTGCTATGGATACCACGATGCGTGCAGTATAAACAACATTTCCGTTTCATAAACGTTTCTTTACCGATTCCTAAATTTCCGTCGTTTCTGCGCCATCCCCATCAGCAAAGCATCTAGCTACACTTTGTCCACGATATAAAGTTCCCCTAATGCCTCCATCTGATGTTGGATCTGCACTGGCCTGAAAACTAGTTAACGGTAGAGAAAATAAACCGTATCTAAAACCCTAAAAAAGCGACTGGTTTCATATTTATACACTGAAGTCCAATGAAGTGCATTACCAAATGTGCCTGACATGAACTACAATTTCTGAGTCAAAGTGTCCACAAGAAATAAAATACTGCTCTACTCAGGAGAAAAATAACTGGTTGAGATTACCTACACTGTTCACCGTAAATTAATCTGTTTTCGTAGCAGAGCACCTGATAATTCTGTCCATGAACTGTTTCTTCGTAAGGATGTCAAGTGAGACCTGCTCTAAAATAAAAGTAACTTACCTCATGCCCAGTATGTTGTTTTGTGTCTTGTGTAGTGACGCTCCCGAAAGCAAATAGAAATCAGCAGATGCAGCAGCTAAAGAAGAGTAAACTACGTACTACAAAATTTGATTTTCATTTGTCATAAACAATCTGTGGCTTCGTCTGATGTAAGGTGCAGTGCATACCACAAAATGTTCAAAAGTTCACTAACAGCGATGGAGTATACTTTTACTTTAAAGAAAGTCGTTCTTGAAGAAATTAAACTCTTGATTATTGAGAAAAAAGACTGTACAACGTTAAGAAGACCTTAACAACTACCAAATTCTCTCAACACAATAATTACAGACATTCACGCTATTTCTATTATTAGCGGCATAATTAAAACAAACTGATCAAATGAACAATAATCACGAATATTATTAGTTACCTGAGGGACAAAAATTTCCTTCAGTTAATAGTTCTGACAAACAAACATTTCATTCTTGGGCATGCAATGGTTGCCTTGAAAAATTCCTACAAATATCTAGTCCATCAATAGAATCGCTAACGTATGTTTACAAACACGTTTTCATCTCCATAATAAAGTATTCAAGATAATTTATCTCATATTCACAAATATCAAATTTCCTTCTCTAAGAACTCAACTGCTCGCAACTGTACCTCAAATAAAAATGCCTCAACGTTGCACAACTGATAGGAGAGCAAGCAAATCGCAGATTACATTCAACACAGAGTCAAGGATCTTGTACGGCACTCATGCGGTGCGCTCATTCAGCTTTGTCCCAGTACAGTAAAGGTGAATTACTACAAAGGCAGAAAACATATGAAAACCTTACACGTTTATTTATTTATTTTTTTAGATCTTTCTCGTTCTCATTTGACTTCCCCTTTTACGGTATGTTCTGACACGCTTGTCCACTAATGCATCCACGCCACGGCGCGTGTTACGAATCTGAACTTGAAAGGATGCCCTGTCCACACATATGTGTCATTTTCCTCTATGTCTCTTCCCTCGCTCAGTCGTGTACTGAATACCCAGCGGTACGTATTTACGAATATACCCGCAGACCGTTCCGACACTGAGTTCTATTGAAGTGCAACCGCGATATCTTCGTTATTCTGAATTCAGAAGTAAACGGGAACTGTTTTCTCTTCACGTCAGCCATATATATATATTAGTGCCTGATAATAAATCTGCCGGCTGAACACAGGATATGGGGCAACGGACATTCTGTACTGTGAAAAAAACCATTACGATTATTTAGGAGTAACTCGGATGATGATGATGATGATGTTTGGTTTGTGGGGCGCTCAACAGCGCGGTTATCAGCGCCCGTACAATATCCCAACCTTTGCGCAGTCCAATTTCGCCACTTTCCTGGATGATGATGAAATGATGAGGACAACACAAACACCCAGTCATCTCGAGGCAGGTGAAAATCCCTGACCCCGCCGGGAATCGAACCCGGGACCCCGTGCTCGGGAAGCGAGAACGCTACCGCGAGACCACAAGCGGCGGACAGGAGTAACTCGGAACGCAGTTGGTGCATGCTATTTTACTTAGACTAATAGCTCCGCAGATGTTTAGCTAAGTAGTTGGCGTCAGATAGTTCGCCTATTTATTACCATTAGTTACAGCAGAATGTGCAGTCCCACCTCCATGCTCTCGAGGATACAAACAAAACTTTTTGGAACCAGAGAACGGTGCTTTGCTTTTATCTGTATGCGAAATGGGACAGACACGCGTTGTGCTTGATAGCTGTTTTGCAATTTTAATTCGGATATTCGCTGAACTGTCTGTGTTCCTACAAAGTATAGCACGATAACATTAGTCGGTAATGAAACTTGTTATCCTGAACTAACTTAAGATACATTCACACACTGTATTCTACAGCATTTCTGATGCGCATGTGCTTGACTTACCGATAAATCAGCAGCAATATCGTAAATTCGCTGCTTCACTTAATGCACTATAGGCAACGGTTCCAGCTACGAATTTTTCGTGCATAATGCATGCTCCACAATCTTCTGCGCGGGGTATACATATCAAGTGGCATTTTAAGAGAAACGAAGACATTGGCCGCAATTGGACAGAAAAAGAAATTCAACGGGGAAAATTCAAAATTTCTCTCGGACTGGGACTCAAATGCGGATTTCCTGATTTATGCGAACGGTCGCCTTAACAGGGTCAATCATCCGGACATGCTTCCCATCCCACCCAACTTCTCAACCTGTCACCCTCTAGTAGCGTCCACTGTTCATTAATTCCTTTGCTCGCAGCTTTTGGCTGAGTTCCTCAAGAGTTCGGACGTAGTGTGCATCCGCAATCCGTACTGAAACTATCGTGAGCCGTCTATGCTCATAGATATTACTGTAAATATTTCATATACAGGGTGTCCCGCTCAAACTTCCCTGATTTCGAAGACCTAGGAAAAACACCACAGTAGAGACGACAATGAAAAATGCACCACATTGTTGAGCACCTCAAAGAATTTATTTATCACCAATACACCTCTACACGTGAACCATTTGTAGCACGAAAAATATCGAGTCTATATTCAATTCTTTGCGAAATTCTTTTTAACATTTCCTCTGTTATTGTTGCCATTGCATTAGTGGTACGATGTCGCAACGTAGGAATATCGTCCACTTTGGTCGCATACACGCGGTCCTTCACGCATCCCCACATGAAAAAATCAAGCGGCATAATGTCGTATGAGCGTGGTGACCAGGCAGTGGGTCCTCCGCGTCCGATCCAACGTTTGGGAAATTTCCTATCCAGGAACTTGCGAACAGCCGTTGGCAAATGCGGCGGAGATCTATCTTGTTGAAAAACGATGTTGGGTTGTAAGTCTTGTATCTGAGGATACACAAACTGTTCCAACGTGTCCAGATACACTTACCCATTCATTCACTGTTTGCTCCGCAAAGAAGAACGGTCCAACAATCCCGTCGAGCTTCAGCCCGCACCAGACGTTTAGTTTAGGGCTATCACAAACATGTTCGGTGACAACGTACAGATTTTACGGACCCCAAATCCGAACATTACGCCTATTATCCCTTCCTGTAGATGAAAGGTTGTCTCATCTGAGAATAAACATCTTTTCAGGAAGCTGTTATTCGTATGAATACGCTGCAGCATATCCAAAGCAAATTGTTGTCGGCGTGGTTTGTCGTTCGGCGTTAGATGTCGCAGAACTTGCACTTTGTAAGCACACATGAGAAGACGCCGGTGAACTACACGACGCAATGTTGATAGAGGTACATCAAGTTGCCTAGATGCTTGACGAATCGACTTACGTGGGCTTCTGAGAAACGTTTGTCTGACGCCCTCGACTGTCTCTACCGAAACTCCGTAACGTGCATTGTCAGAATGTTTCAGAACACGTCCTGTTGCCAGAAACTTCCTATACCAATCGTTAATTGTTTTCACATCAGGTGGATCACTTTCATACACAGGACGATAATTTCTTTGCACAGCGATTTTGTTTCTGAAAACCACACTACTGCTTGCACGTGCTGCTGTGGAGTCGCCATTTCCACTTCATGCGACCATACTGCACTCTGGCGACGATACGTGGCACTTCAGAAACGGTAATATAAATTCTTTGAGATACTCTACAAGGTGGTGCATTTTTCATTGTCGTATCTAATGTGGTTTTTCTCTCGTGGGCCCTTGAAATCAGGGAGGTTTGAGTGGACACCATATGTGGTGTCACCGCCAGACACCACACTTGCTAAGGTGGTAGCTTTTAAATCGGCCGCGGTCCGCTAGTATACGACGGACCCGCGTGTCGCCACTGTCAGTGATTGTAGACCGAGTGCCGCCACACGGCAGGTCTAGAGACACGTCCTAACACTCGCCCCAGTTGTACAGCCGACTTAGCCAGAGATGGATCACTGACAACTACGCTCTCATTTGCCGAGACGATAGTTAGCATAGCCTTCAGCTACGTCATTTGCTACGACCTAGCAAGGCACCATAGCATTTGATATTGAGATTATGACGTGTACCGTCAAGAGAGATGTACACCAATTGTGGATTAAAGTTAAGTATTATATCAACTACGTACTTTATTTGCTACTATTAATTCCCTTAACTGTTCCAGACCTCACTCCAGTCAGCGTGTAATTAAACGCGTGCATTTCGGCCTCCTCTAGCAACACAGTGTTGGCTCTTCTGCCAACACTTCACCATATATATATATAGTCTTAAAAAAGTGGCCAGTATTTTTAGAGGTACTCACCAAAAGAAGAAAAAAAAGTCCAGTAAACAAGGCTCTAAACGCATACCTTAAGAGCTATGGACACTTGTCAGCTTTGATATTATGAAAGAGATTTATTCTACTGCAAATTCTTTGCTTTCCATACTTTGAGAGGAGTAAAAATGGGTTCTAAAATGCAAGCCTTAAGAGCTATGAACACTTTTTCAATAGAACAGATGCGTGAGCACTACCACCTCTCAAAATATTGGACACTTTTTTTAACATCCTTTACATTGTTCGAAGAACCAAGCCAAAGTATTCCGTCGCTAAGATTCTATAAACTGCGGGTCACGTTGCTTTCCTTCTTACCGGATTTAAATCCAAGTGGTATTCAGCTCTACACAAATTATACAACTCTGAAAATTGCCGTAGCACATAAACAGAAATCGGTGTACGTATATGGCAGACTGCTCCGAATTTTTGTATGTAGCCGCGCGGGATTAGCCGAGCGGGGGAGCTGCAGTCATGGACTGTGCGGCTGGTCCCGGCGGAGGTAGAGTCCTCCCTCGGGCATGGGTGTGTGTGTTTGTCCTTAGGATAATTTAGGTTAAGTAGTGTGTAAGCTTTGGGACTGATGACCTTAGCAGTTAAGTCCCATAATATTTCACACACATTTAAACTTTTTTTTTGTATGTAAACACTCATGCAAATTTAATTTTGGAAAGACGTGCGATTGCGTTCCTTAAGTGGCTAATTTCAGTAAATCTGTTCTGCCGATAACTGCAATTTTTCGAATGAACAGATCAATACCTTAGGTATTTGGCGTAAATCACTGAAGTAGAAAGTTATGAATGCACAAAAGCGACAGGTGACAGTAAACTGTAATGTTGAAACAGTCATCTCGCAGTTTCCCCTTCAATGATGTCCCAGTGAACTTTCATGTATGACCATGTTATTTGCAGATTCTTGTAGATGGTCATAAAAATGTGATTCGACAAAGCACATGCTAGTATACCAGCTCTCAGTCAGTTCAAATATTAACAACACTAACTCCAAAATAAATCTCGAAGTGCACCAGTAATTTCTTCAGGTCACGCCACAAATCAAATATTTTACTATCAACTATCGCCGGTCACTTTACGACTTGGTCGGTAGATCATGGAATACCCTATAAATCTTGTGGTGATATGCAGTTTTATATCAGCTATCGCCGGTCATTTTACGACTTGGTCAGTAGGTCATGGAATACCTTATAAATCTTGTGCTGATATGCAGTTTTATATCATTTTCTACACCCACGAGTCAAATCATTATGACACTGCCCACCGCGAGATTGGCACGTTACGGGCACTTGACACGCTAAGGTAAATATGCATAATCCAGTCAATTAAAGTGACCACCCATCAAAAACCCGAATAATCACATTTTTCAGCGCGGACCTCTGCGAGACGTACAGAAAGAGACTCAGTGAATTCTGGAAAGTTCCGACAGGAATGTGGAGCCATGGAGACTCAAGTGCTGTGTCCAGCTGCGCTAGGTTTCTCGATTCAGGAACCATGGCGTGCACAGCTCCGTCGAGGTGGTGCCAACAGATTCTCGATTGCGTTTACGGGGGGTATGATGTTAAACGGGCCGACTTGGAGCAGGAGACATACCACAGTACTTTTTAATTCCCACCGTCTATACTTTTACGAATAAATTCATAAAACTTTGTCAGCATGACCAGGAAGGATTCAGGATTCACATTCATAGTAGCGGAAGTTCAAAAACACAACAAAATTAATTTTGTTTTACATGTGGAAGTTCATCATTTTTTCACTTACTATTGGCTGCATTTGTTGCTGTAGGTACACGTTTCTTCATAAGTAAGAGTGATTCTTCGATGAATTTTGCACAGCATACAAACGATACTTACAGGTGTATGTAACTCTAGAAATTATTTAATTTATGAAAAAATGAAGGTGCTGTTATATTTTAAACTTCATGTTTAGAAAAAACTCAAATTTTATAGTTAATTATCTCTATTTTTACCACAGTTTTCAATAGATTTGGAAAATTCTAGAGTTTGATACACCTGTAAGTATGTTTTGTATGCTGTGCAAAATTCATCGAAGAATCTCCATTACTTATGAAGAAAAGTGTACCTATAGCAACAAATGCAACCAATGGTAAGTGAAAAAAGGTCAAATTTCAAATGAAAAAAAATATTTTCTCATATTTTTAACTTCCACTGCTATGAGTATAAATCCCGAATCCTTTCTGGTTGTTTTGACAAAGTTGTTTGAACTTATTCGTAAAAGTATAGACAGTGCAAATTAAAATGTCCTCTGGTGCCTCTCCTGCTCCAAGTAGGCCCGTTTGACGTCCTACCCCCCTTAAATCCTGGGAGTTTGATTGTCAGAGGAGTATGGTAAAATCATCCTGATTCTCTTCAAAACCACGTACATACAACGCGTTCCATCGTGCCAAGGGACACCAAAGGGAATGTAGGGGTGGACATGATCCCCAAGAATAGATGCATACTTGTATTAACCCCCTGTGCCTCCCAGAATGACGAAATCAACCAGAGACTGCCACGAAAGAATATCCCAGACGATAACTCTCTCTCCTCCGACGTGGAACCTTCCGAAGACTGTTTCAGTGTTTTCCAGCTTTCCGATGGAGCATAAAAGATGATTCATCTGAAAGGGCCACTTGTTGCCACTCAGCGCACGTAGAATTGCGGTACTGGTGTGCAAATTCCAGCCTTTGTCGTCGATGAGCAGCGGACACCATAGGTGCATGAACCACGCGAGGCTCATACACAGCAACGTTCGCTGAACAGTCGTTAACGATGCAATGTTTGTAGCCCCTCGGTTCATCTCGGCGGTCGGTTTCTCGACAATTGCGCGTCAAATCGCCCGTATGTATCACCGCAGCCGTCATTCACCTCTGTCGTCTATGGCCCACGGTGCACCACAGTCCCACGCGGGCGCAACGGTCGCAGATTCGAATCCTACCTCGGACATGCATGTGTGTGCTGTCCTTAGGTTAATTAGGTTTAAGTAGTTCTAAGTTCTAGGGGACTGATGGCCTCAGATGTTAAATCCCATAGTGCTCAGAGCCATTTCAACCATTTTTTTTGCACTAGTTGACCAAGCGCCGATGCTGGAAAGCGCCATTTTGCCATGAGCGGTATACTTTAACCACGGCGACACGCTTACACTTTACAAACTTAGTCGTTTCGGAAATTCTTCCCCCCTTCTCCAAAATACCAATGACCTTGCCTGTTTCGACGTCAGAAAAAACGCTCCGTTTCCACATTACGATGACGATTGCACTTTTTTCCGCGTTCTCTGACGTGCTTTGAGTACCCTCCACTGCTAGTGCTGCCACCCTGCGTCAGCGAGTGGTTGTTGCATTTTGACGTCAAACACAGACGGTGGTCACAGTTTGATTAGACCATGTATAAGGGGAGCAGAAACCAATGGGGACTCGTTCTAGCAAAGATGTTGTTGTTGTTGTTGTTGTTGTCTTCAGTCCTGAGACTGGTTTGATGCAGCCACGCTACTCTGTCCTGTGCAAGCTGCTTCAACTCCCAGTACGTACTGCAGCCTACATCCTTCTGAATCTGCTTAATGTATTTATCTCTTGGTGTCCCTCTACGATTTTTACCCTCCACGATGCCCTCCAATACTGAACTGGTGATCCCTTGATGCCTCAGAATATGCCCTACCAACCGATCCCTTCTTCTAGTCAAGTTGTGCCACAAACTCCTCTTCTCCCCAATTCTGTTCAATACCTCCTCATTAGGTATGTGATCTACTCATCTAATCTTCAGCATTCTTCTGTAGCACCACATTTCGAAAGCTTCTATTCTCTTCTTGTCCAAACTATTTATGGTCCATGTTTCACTTCCATACATGGCTACACTCCATACAAATGCTCTCAGAAACGACTTCCTGACACTTAAATCTATACTCGATGTTAACAAATTTCTGTTCTTCAGAAACGCTGTCTAGATTTTATATCCTCTCTACTTCGACCATCATCAGTTAATTTGCTCCCCAACTAGCAAAACTCATTTAAGTGTCTCATTTCCTAATCTAATTCCCTCAGCATCACCCTATGTAATACGACTACGTTCCATTATCCTCGTTTTGCTTTTGTTGATGTTCATCTTATGTCCTCCCTTCAAGACACTGTACATTCCGTTCAACTGCTCTTCCAGGTCCTTTGCTGCCTCTGACAGAATTACAATGTCATCGACGAACCTTAAAGTTTTTATTTCTTCTCCATGGATTTTAATACCTACTCTGAATTTTTCTTTTGATTCCATTATTGCTTGCTCAAATACTGATTGAACAACATCGGGGAAAGGCTACAACCCTGTCGCACTCCCTTCCCAGCCACTGCTTCCCTTTCATGTCCCTCGACTCTTATAACTGCCATCTGGTTTCTGTACAAATTGTAAATAGCCCTTGGTTCAAATGGCTCTGAGCACTATGGGACTTAACTTCTGAGGTCATCAGTCCCCTAGAACTTAGAACTACTTAAACCTAACTAACCTAAGACATCACACACACCCATGCCCGAGGCAGGATTCGAACCTGCGACCGTACCGTTCGCGCGGTTCCAAACTGAAGCGCCAAGAACCGCTCGGCCACCCCGGCCGGCTAAATAGCCTTTGGTTCCCTGTATTTTACCCCTGCCACCTTCAGAATTTGAAAGAGAGTATTCCAGTCACACTGTCAAAGGCTTTCTCTATATCCACAAATGCTAGAAAAGTAGGTTTGATAAGATAAGTCGTAGCGTCAGTATTGCTTCACGTGTTCCAATATTTCTACGGAACCCAAACTGATCTTCCCCGAGGTTGACTCCTACCAGTTTTTCCGTTCGTCTGTAAAGAATTCTGTCTGAGGGAATTTCGCCTGTCTCATACATCTTGCTCACCAGATGGTAGAGTTTTGTCAGGACTGGCTCTCCCAAGGCCGTCAGTAGCTCTAATGGAATGCTGTCTACTCCTGGGGACTTGTTTCGACTCAGATCTTTCAGTGCTCTGTTAAACTCTTCACGCAGTATCATATCTCCCATTTCATCTTTATCTACATCCTCTTCCATTTGCATAATATTGCCCTGAAGTACCTCGCCCTTGTATAGAACCTCTAAATACTCCTTCCACATTTCTGCTTTCCCTTCTTTCCTTAGAACTGGGTTACCATCTGAGCTCTTGATAGTCATACAAGTGGTTCTCTTTTCCCCAAAGGTCTCTTTAATTTTCCTTTAGGCAGTATCTATCTTACCCCTAGTGAGATAAGCCTCTACATCCTTAGATTTGTCCTCTAGCCATGCCTGCTTAGCCATTTTGCAATTCCTGTCGATCTCATTTTTGAGACGTATGCATTCCTTTATGCCTGCTTCATTTACTGCATTTTTATATAGCAAAGATGTGAGTGGTAAAAGGGGCTTTCCCTTGACATAAGCGACTTTCACAAAGACTGTTCGCGTGCTACTGCCGGCAGCTCCCATGGGAAGTAGCTGGAGGGCGGTTAACCCATGAATAGGCAACCAGGTGTTGGACGTCCACACTTTATCATATAACGTGGAGATCACAGGTTTTTCAGCTTTGTAGAGTAGGATGGGATGCGATTTGTGACAGATCTAACATGAGAGTGGAATGGTGGCGCCGATACATCTGCTCGTGCAGAACACCTTGGCCAATTATAGGTTTCCCAGGAGACGTTTATATTTCAGTTTTCAGCCTACCACTTTGCCTTCCTTATCCACTGAAGCGCCAAAGAAACTGGTATAGGCACGCGTATTCAAATACTGAGGTACGTTAACAGGCGGAATACGGCGCTGCTGTCGGCAACGCCTATATAAGACACCAAACATTCGGCGCAGTTGTTAGATCGGTTACTGCTGCAAAAATGGTACGTTATCAAGATTTAAGTGAGTTTTAAAGTTGTGTTATAGTCGGCGCACGAGCGATGGGACACAGCATCTCCGAGGTGGCGACTAAGTAGGGATTTTCCCGTACAACCGTTTCACGAGTGTACCGTGACTATCAGGAAACCGGTAAACATCAAATCTCCGAGATCGCTGTGGCCGGAAAGAGATTCTGCAAGAACGGGACCAACGACGACTGAAGAGAATCGTTGAAGGTGACAGGAGTGCAAACCTTCCGCAAATTCCTGCAGATTTTAATGCTGGGCCGTCAAGGAGTGTCAACGTATGAACCAATCAACGAAACATCATCGAGATGGGCTTGCGGAGCCGAAGGCCCACTCGTGTACCGTAGATGACAGAACGGCACAAAGCTTTAGGCCTCGCCTGAGCCCGTCAGTACCGCCATTGGACTGTTGACGTCTGGAAACATGTTGCCTGGTCGGACGAGTCTAATTTCAAATTGTATCGAACGCATGGACGTGTATGGGTATGAAAACAACCTCATGGATACATGGACCCTGCATGTCAACAGGGGACTGTTCAAGCTGAAGGAGGCTCCGTAATGGTGTGGGGTGTATGCAGTTGGCTTGATATGGGATACCTGATATGTCCAGATACGGCGACAGTTGACACGTACGTAAGCATCCTATCTAATCACCTGCATCCATTCATGTGCGTTGTGCGTTCCGACTGACTTGGGCAATTCCAGCAGAACAATGCGACACTCCACACGTCCAGAATTGCTACAGTGTGTCTCCAGGAACACTCGTCTGAGTTTAAACACTTCCGCTGGCCTCAAAACTCCCCGACATGAACATTATTGAGCATATCTGGGATGCCTTGCAACATGCTGTGCTCCACCCCTCGGACTCTTTCGGATTTATGGACAGCCCTGCAAGATTCGCGGTGCCAATTCCCTCAAGCACTACTTCACACATTAGTCGAGTCCATGAAACGTCGTGTTGCGGCACTTCTGCGTGCTCGCGGCGGCCCTACACGATATTAGGCGGGTGTACCAGCTTCTTTATCGCTTCAGTGTATGTTGGTGGAAGTGTCTGTGTCAGGTGGCCTTGTGCAGATCTTCAGCCTCGCATTCCTTGTCCCCGTCGCTCCTTGTCACTTCGCTGATTAGATCCCCAGCTGAATTGCCTCTGCCTTGCATTACTGAGGGGCTGTTTGGACACAAGACTGGAACGAACTTTATTGCGAGTGCAACCACCTGTATATAACGACTTAGAAGACGCGCGTAGTACGACCCACCTCTGTACAAATATTACCTAACACGCTCCTGTCTCTGTTAACGATTGAAATAATCATAGTTCGTGTTAACAGTAGTTACCTGGCGCTCTAGTATGCACATTTGCGACGCGGTTACTTCGTAACACTAGCGACAAAATGTAATTGATACTGAGCGCGGTGGGAGGTAAGCGCCCCTTAGACTGCGACACAGGCACGTTCGGTTTGCGAGGAAAGCTGGTCTAATTGCTAGAACACGCCTGGGCACCCCGAGCGCTGGGCGATAGCGACCAGGCGAAATCCGCCGGTAATGGGAACACGCCATTACTGGCACCGCGGCGCGTCTGCATTAGCACTGTTGCCGTTTGATTAGGCTGCTTGCTCGCCTAATATCTGCTGGACCCCTCCGACACTGTGTAGACGTGACGCCATTTGCCCTCCTCGTACAGTATCGCCAGGCATTGGGCACAAGTCAAGGGACGTGGAGTCTGCACCAATTGTCTGCTAGCAGACAACTTACCATTATCTTCCACCAAGCCCTCTCCAATCTGGTTCTGCAACGCACCAGGTATGGAAGTAGGGTGAGAAGGGGATGGGTATGGGGAAAGCTTAAAAATGATACCACACAAATCTTGATACCACACCGTACATCTGGGCAAGCGATATAGAGTCAATGAGGTATTTATACAAGGTCCAGTCACATTAATGCGACCACTGCCTATGTTCGACACCAACGTGGAAGAACAACGCACACGGAAAGTGGCAGCACTACCAGTGGAGGGTATATAAAGTGTGTGATTACGTAGCCTTCCCCGGCGTAATAAGTTCCTCTACGCCCTATTGTTAGTAATTTGGGTACACCCACTTATAATCTGGCAAAGTACTTATCATCTGTTCTCAGTCAATTTGTTGTCAAACGTGAACACCATGTATCCAGTTCGGTGGATTTTATTCGACGATTGGGATCTTTGAAGTTGAGTCCTTCAGATCTGTTAGTGAGTTTCGATGTGGTATCGCTATTTACACGAGTTCCTCTGGAGGAGTCACTCAATTTGATCAGTAAAAAACTGGATGAAAAGCTGGTGAAGCTTTGTTTTCATGTGCTGACGTCCACGTATTTTTTATGTAACGGTAACATTTTTAACAGAATGGAGTGGCCATGGGTAGTCCTTTGTCACCCATAGACGCCAATTTATTTATGGAGGACCTCGACGACATGGCACTGAGGACTACAGCTTTGCAACCAACGTGCTTCTGGAGATACGTGGATGATACCATCTTCGTCTTGCCGCATGGACGTGATGCTCTTAACAGATTTTTGGACCACTTCACCTGTCTTCATCCCCGTATCAAATTTATTATGGAGGTTGAAAATGATGAGATGCTTCCATTTTTAGACGTTATGGTTTATAAGAAACCAGATGGTACTTTGGGACACAGTGTTCACCGAAAGCCGACACACACAGATTGGTATCTGCACCCTAAGAGTTGTTAACCACCACACCAACGCAGTGGCGTCCTTAGGAATTTGGTACGGAGAGCATATGCCATTTCCACCGCAGACAGCTTAACCCAAGAACTTGAGCATTTGGTGGCTGTTTTTAAGGAAAATGGATACACCGAGAAGCAGATTCGTCAGGCTGTGGAGTTTGGACCATCTCCGGGGGTGTATTAAGAGGAACATAGGTCTGTGGCCTTTCTTCCTTATGCTGGAAGCTTATCGTTTAAGACTGGACGAATTGAAAGGAATTTTAACATTAAGAGTGTGTTCCGTCCACCTTCTAAGATTAGGGCTCTGCTCGGCTCTGTGAAAGATGATTTGGGGCTTAGGAAACCCGGTGTCTACAAGATTCCGTGTCAATGTGGGAAAGCTTACATCGGTCGTTCGATTCGCACAGTGCATGACAGGTGTGTGAAACATCGCCGTCATACGAGGCTACAACAGCCGGAAAAATCGGAAGTAGCAGAACACTGCTTAAATGAGGGACACAGTATGAAATTTGATGAAACTATGATAGTCGCCAACATTTCCGGTTTTTGGAAAGTGCCTATAAGGAGGCGATTGAAATTAGGTTGGCTGATAATTAAATCAACAGAGACAATGGGTTTCCTCTTAGCAAGACGTGGAATCCTGTATTATCTCACATCAAAACTGAACGTACTTCGTTGCGGCCTTGATTTCGATATATCGTTGCCAGCAGTGTTTCACTAAGGGTGGCGTCAACTCCGTCTAGGAAGGCAGAAACCGTGATGGGGGGCGCATGCGCCGTGTACTGAACGGTGGCCTATTAGGACGTCGATTTGCAACCTGGCGTCAGTTCTCAGCAGGACTCATCAGCAGAAGCAGCATTTTCCTGAAGATGGCGACCAGTTACATCGCGGAAATATCGAGTCAAGTTGATTTTAGGATCCGGCAGCAAACCCGAAGAGACTTTCAAGATATATAAAGTGTGTCGGAGGAGGAAAGGTGGATACAGAAAAGAGTGCAGTCGTTGTCATAATGCGGAAAAGAAGCGTTTTACGAGGTGCGACAATAAAGTATTGAGACTGATTTTCTTTGCAAGATGTGGCCACCCTGCAGGCTTGCGTAGGCACAATATCTTTGACCTTGGTCTGTAAGCAGCTTCTAGTCCAAGCGGCACATAGATGCAACTGCTCAGTCGTGAGTTGTGCTGTAATAAGTTAACATATGTTTGTGTCTGTCGTCACGGAAATGGAACCGCATAATATTGCGCAACGATATGCCATTTCTTTATGCGTTAAATTGGGTGAAAACGCGACGACAACTTATGGTAAGCTTCAGAAAGCTTTTGGAGGAGGAGGTTATGTCAAGAGCTGAAGTTTTTCGTTGGCATAAAGGCAGAACGAATGTTGAAGATGAAGACCGCAGTGAACGACCATGCATCCCCTTGTGCTTCTTTGATTCCAAAGGAATTGTTCATAAAGAGTGGGTGCCTCCTGGACAAACAGTTAACCAATATTACTACAAAGAAATTTTAGAAAGACTTCGTAAAAGAGTTCTTCGTGTCCGTGCCAGCATTGCTGATAATTTGATTCTGCATCACGATAATGCACCATCCGATACTGCTGTGTCAGTACAGCAATTTTTAACCACAAAACAAATTTCAGTACTACCACAGCCACCTTATTCACCAGATATCGCTCTGTGCGAATTTTTGTATTTCCAAGAGTCAAAACTGTAGTCAAGGGACACCATTCTCAAACAACACAAGATGTCCAAAAAGCTGTGACGGGGGTATTGGAGTATATTACAGAAGATGAGTTCCGGAAATGTTACCATCAATGGCAGACGCACTGGAAAAACTGTGTGCAATCAGAAGGGAACTACCTTGCAGGAGACAACACTAAACTTGACTAAAACGGTAAGCAACATTTTTTATTTCACTTCAGTCTCACTAGTTTATTGTCGCACCTCGGATGTTATATCCAAAAAGGCATTATCATTGTCCTTCCGGATAAAGGTGGTAACATTTCCGAAACGGCTAGGTTTATAAGCTGTTCCCGTGCCACTGTGGTTAAAGTATACCATGCATGGTGAAATGGCGACATAGAGAACCGGCGCCAATGCAGGTATGGTCCACCACGGGCTGTATATGGCAGGGGTGAACGACGGCTGTGAAGATGCGTACAGGCGAATAGACATCCAATTCTTGATCACCTGACTGCCCTGATGAACCAAGGGTTACCAACAGTGTCTCCGTGCAGGATGCTGGTCATGCTGGATCAGTAAAGGAATAAATGCGACGTGTATGTGACTGAGCGTTTACAAGTGAGGGAAACGGCCTCTGAGGTG
Organism: Schistocerca cancellata; assembly: GCF_023864275.1. NCBI lineage: Eukaryota > Metazoa > Arthropoda > Insecta > Orthoptera > Acrididae > Schistocerca > Schistocerca cancellata. The sequence continues at coordinate 182,555,204 of NC_064627.1, read as the reverse complement.
CTGACTATATGTAGGGAAAGTTTGCGTGTTCGCCTTCAGTTTAAGAGACTTTATAACCATACACTTCGTTCAGTATGAAAAGATTAATTTCTTTTTATTTGTTTTTCTGGGACTTAATATTTCATAAACTCATCTAAAGTGCCTTGATAATGTACAAGACGGAAAACGCGGGACGGTTTACATCAAACTCGAAATCCGATTGGCTACATTCTGATGCACCTAATTAGAAAATACCTCTTCCACGCGCATTTGTGACTCGAACCGGATTGCTATCTGTGATCTGAAAGGGTCAGTGTTCAGACGACGTGACAGGGATGGGAAAACTGACCGGTTAAAACGAATACAGATCTTTTAGTTCTGAATAACCGGAATTTTTAGATTTTTGTTTGGCCTCGGCTATAACAGGTGTTTTTATTTTTTGCTACTAACCGAGTAAGAAACCGAAATACCAATTAGCCATAGCAACAGTGCAAAAATTTTTCGTTTTTGAAAAACCTTTTTTGAAGAAAGAATTTTTTTATTCGTAAAATTTGCATTGCTTTGAAATATTGCGTTGTTATAGAAATTGGGAAAAGCGATCAGAGCTATTTTAATCATAACGCCAACAGAAACGCGTCTTAAACATAGCCGTAAGAAGTGATTCGGAACTGATGAGTCAATGGCGTACCTCTTACCATATGGCGTGGTATACAGACGGTACGCGCGCACCTGCAGTGTGAAAACATTGACGCATCTGGTCTACAGCGTAGTTTCTCACTTTTGTCGCCGGACATCAACTGTATTACAAAACTGCACCATCCCCATTCTGGAAGTAATTTACGAATTGCGGTATCAGTGAAGTACAATGCTCCACTTGCTTTAAATATTAAATATAGGAGGGGACAATAAATTTGAAACATAAGGATGAAGCGGTTCCTACATAATAGAGCCTATGCGTGCGTCTACATAACACTCCTTAATCTGTTTGCAGCCCTTGAAAACGGACAAATTAACACGAAAAATAAAGTTCTTCAACCTCAGTCTTCTCCCTTCAGAACTATCACTCGTAATGTCCAAATAGTGGTACGATCCCGGATCACATGATTTTTGAGCAGAGTAGAGAAATTAGAATAGCTAGGAGAATACTAGTGATTTTTTGCAGTAGTCAATCACTTGCCACTTTTTGGGAAAAGCAGTGAACGAAGGATGGCATAAGTTTTCTTTTACAATCCTATTTAATTTAATATTTTGATTCTACGATCCTTGAAACTGAAGAAACCGAAATTTTTTCAGTCTTTGTTCGACCTCTATGTTTATTACAGGAAATAATACGAGTCAAAACCAGAAAATCGATATTTCAGAAACCGGTTAATCTGGCTTTAGAAAGAAAACGATAAAATCGAAAACCGTTTTTGTGTCAGCTATAATCGCAATCCCTACCTCGTGATGATCAGGTGTGTGTGCACTGAGCTCCACAAAATCTTTACATCCTGAGCGATCGTGAGGCTTAAGAGATCGTGGAGTGACGGCTAGCTCTGTTATTGTTGTTGTTGTTGTGGTCTTCAGTCCTGAGACTGGTTTGATGCATCTCTCCATGCTACTCTATCCTGTGCAAGCTTCTTCATCTCTCAGTACCTACTGCAACCTACATCCTTCTGAATCTGCTTAGTGTATTCATCTCTTGGTCTCCCCCTACGATTTTTACCCTCCACGCTGCCCTCCAATACTAAATTGGTGATCCCTTGATGCCTCAGAACATGTCCTACCAACCGATCCCTTCTTCTGGTCAAGTTGTGCCACAAACTTCTCTTCTCCCCAATCCTATTCAATACTTCCTCATTAGTTATGTGATCTACCCATCTAATCTTCAGCATTCTTCTGTAGCACCACATTTCGAAAGCTTCTATTCTCTTCTTGTCCAAACTATTTACCGTCCATGTTTCACTTCCATACATGGCTACACTCCATACAAATACTTTCAGAAATGACTTCCTGACACTTAAATCTATACTCGATGTTAACAAATTTCTCTTCTTCAGAAACGCTTTCCTTGCCATTGCCAGTCTACATTTTATGTCCTCTCTACTTCGACCATCATCAGTTATTTTGCTCACAAAATAGCAAAACTCCTTTACTACTTTAAGCGTCTCATTTCCTAATCTAATACCCTCAACATCACCCGACTTAATTCGACTACATTCCATTATCCTCGTTTTGCTTTTGTTGATGTTCATCTTATATCCTCCCTTCAAGACACCATCCATTCCGTTCAACTGCTCTTCCAAGTCCTTTGCTGTCTCTGACAGAATTACAATGTCATCGGCGAACCTCAACGTTTTTATTTCTTCTCCATGGATTTTAATACCTACTCCGAATTTTTCTTTTGTTTCGTTTACTGCTTGCTCAATATACAGATTGAATAACATCGGGGAGAGGCTACAACCCTGTCTTACTCCCTTCCCAATCACTGCTTCCCTTTCATGCCCCTCGACTCTTACAACTGCCATCTGGTTTCTGTACAAATTGTAAATAGCCTTTCGCTCCCTGTATTTTACCCCTGCCACCTTTAGAATTTGAAAGAGAGTATTCCAGTCAACATTGTGAAAAGCTTTCTCAAAGTCTACAAATGCTAGAAACGTAGGTTTGCCTTTCCTTAATCTTTCTTCTAAGATAAGTCGTAAGGTCAGTATTGCCTCACGTGTTCCAGTATTTCTACGGAATCCAAACTGATCTTCCCCGAGGTCGGCTTCTACTAGTTTTTCCATTCGTCTGTAAAGAATTCTTGTTAGTATTTTGCAGCTGTGGCTTATTAAACTGATTGTTCGGTAATTTTCACATCTGTCAACACCTGCTTTCTTTGGGATTGGAATTATTATATTCTACTTGAAGTCTGAGGGTATTTCACCTGTTTCATACATCTTGCTCACCAGATGGTAGAGTTTGGACAGGACTGGCTCTCCCAAGGCCGTCAGTAGTTCCAATGGAATGTTGTCTACTCCGGGGGCCTTGTTTCGACTCAGGTCTTTCAGTGCTCTGTCAAACTCTTCACGCAGTATCGTATCTCCCACTTCATCTTCATCTACATCCTCTTCCATTTCCATAATATTGTCCTCAAGTACATCGCCCTTGTATAGACCCTCTATATACTCCTTCCACCTTCCTGCTTTCCCTTCTTTGCTTAGAACTGGGTTTCCGTCTGAGCTCTTGATGTTCATACAAGTGGTTCTCTTATCTCCAAAGGTCTCTCTAATTTTCCTGTAGGCAGTATCTATCTTACCCCTACTTGATTTTACTTGATTCTGTTAGTCGAACGTAAATGTCGATTCCGTAAATTCGGCATTTTTTGTATGAACGGCGACTTCATTTCGGATAACTTAAACTCTGCGTGGCGTACTGTTCAATCATAGCTTAGAAATTATCGTCCGAACTGAACTTTGCGAAGTACTGAACGAGCACTCTAACCACAGAATGTCTGCTTGTCTTTTCAGTACTAGATCATGGTTGAGACCTTAAGCTGACTACTTTGACTGTGGCGAGTATTTAAAAATCTTAATGTAAACTAATGAGTTTTGTAAGTGTTGATTTCAAATTTTTAACTTTTTAAACAGTGGAAACTGTTTATAGCATGGACGTTGCGGCGAAGTTGTACTTAGAAGTAACAATGTACCAGAGTTTTCTCTCATATGGTAGTTATCCGGAACAACAACTAGAAAACAATTATCGCAGCCTGTCGACTCGTTTAGTGCGGCTAACTTTTATTACACCTTTTTTAGCCGAGACGTATTGTTTCTAGCTTCAGAAGAGGCGTGTGCTGCAGAAGAAATCACCGTAAGAAGAGTGGAATATCTTGTAAAGGTAATTTATGATACATGCAGGAGTATTGCGTTTCATCACACAATATATCGACAGAGGACGTCGAGTGATGTTCGTTTATAGTTCTCTGACAACCACACGGCTTTCATACAAATAATATTTTACAGGAATTACTTGCCGTGGCGTACGGTTGTAATTGTCGAAAGTCAAAAACCATGCTTGACCTTTTAGCGGAAGTGCAACGACCCGCACCGTGCGTTGCCACTAAACCAATACCGAAGGTCAGTTAAATCAAAATAGTCCAATACGATCAAACCGCAGGCATCCAATATCTGTCGTTTGTATTAGCAGCAGCACGACACAACATTTGGTCTGCAGTTGGAAACTAAATTGCCATTTTTGAAATGTGTAGCCTTTCATAATTTTCTGGCAATTATTCACGCACTTTTGCCAAAAAATGGTTCTAATGGCTCTAAGCACTATGGGAGTTAACATCTGAGGTCATTAGTCCCCAAGACTTAGAACTATTTAAACCAAACTAACCTAAGGACATCACACACATCCATGCCCGAGGTAGGATTCGAACCTGCGACCGTAGCAGCAGCGCGGTTCCGGACTGAAGCGCCTAGAACCGCTCGGCCACAGCGGCCGACTTCTTTTGTCATACCAGTATCAATACCCTTACGTCGGGTCCGCAGCTCGTGGTCGTGCGGTAGCGTTCTCGTTTCCCACGCCCGGGTTCCCGGGTTCGATTCCCGGCGGGGTCAGGGATTTTCTCTGTCTCGTGATGACTGGGTGTTGTGTGATGTCCTTAGGTTAGTTAGGTTTAAGTAGTTCTAAGTTCTAGGGGACTGAAAACCATAGATGTTAAGTCCCATAGTGCTCAGAGCCATTTGAACCCTTACGTCGGAAAAGAAGAAGTCTGTATCAGATATTCTGTTCCAAAGGAAGTAAGAAGAAATTATACAGATCTAGTAGGGCCATGTTCGCATTAAATATCGTTCGAAATTTTTCTCAATACATTGTCCCACAATACATTGTCCAAGATACTGACAGTCACACCTTTTATTATACAATCCTTCCTCTTTCAGTCGCATCTATTACTTAAATCAGCGCGACGCCCTTAAGTTTGCCTTAAATTTTTCACAATTTCGATATCTTGTCTAAAAAGCTCATCACTTTGAACGATGTCTGGGACTTTGAACGTACATGAGACATACAAACATAATCTGCGAACACGTTATTGCCATTTCTTCGTAGCACAATCAACATTTCCCTCGATTCTTTTTCATTTAAAGGCAAGAAAGGGAATGCACTCATTAATACAATTGTACAGAAGATAGCACAGACGAGTTACCTGAAGCGAAAGGTTATTCACAACTTGTGCAGAAACCAGAGTGCAGTTATAAGAGTTCAAGGACCTTGAAAGCAAACAGGAGCAGAGAAGGGAGTGAGGTAGGGTTGTAGCTTATCCCCAGTATTCAATCTCTGCACTGAGCAAGTAATAATGGAAACCAACGAGAAATTAGAATATGGAAATAAGGAATAGAAGCATTTAGGACTGCCGATGACATACTAACAGAGACAGCAAATAATTTGTTGATTAAAAAGGAACGCTGCGACCGTTCAAAGTATTTATTCAAAATAAATGATTTTGAATAAAGGGTCCTTGTTACTCAACATCGAATATGACGACTGTGGATATCCTACATAACAAGTGTTATGAGCAAATAAATTGTTACAGCTCTCGAATGGAACAGATAATATCTTGGAAAGAGGTTACAAGGTGAATATCAACATAAGTAAAACAGGGCTGGAACGAAGACTAATTAAATGAGGTGATAGTGAAGAAATTAGGTTAGGAAATGAGATACCCATTAAAAACCCTAATATCATTTGGTCTTAACTAACATCGGTAAGTGGTTCGACATCACCAATGCAGTCACTCATTGGCCATAAGGCACCGAAACGGAAGGTAGCAGAGACAAGGCGGAATACTGAATTCGCTCTTCCGAAACTGTTTCACCGCGGAAGACTGTAATGCAGTCCCTCCTTTCAGTCATCGTACGAATTTCGAAATGGCGAATACTGAGATAAGCGATCGCGGAACAGAAAATCAGCTACAACCTCATAGTAGCGGAAAGGCGTTAGGACAAGATGCGATGAGCGTTAGATACTACAAAGATAATTCGAAACAATTTGCTGCCCTTTTAACACCAATTTTTAGTAGGCCGCTGAAACAACGAAGGGTACCCAGCGACTGAAAAAAAGCGCAAGTCATTCCCGTTTCCATCAAGAGTCGTAGGACAGATGCACATAACCATACGCCTACACCTTAGACGTCAGTCTGTTGTAAAATTTTGGAACATGTTCCATGCTCAGTAAATATGACAGTTTTGGAGAATGAAAGTCTCTTCTACGAAAATCAACGTGGATTACAAAAACAGAGATGTTGCGAAACTCAGTTCGCTCTGTTCCTCCGTGAGATCCAAAACGCTGCAGACAATGGCGCTGAGACTGATTCCTTGATTTCATGAAGGCATTTGACACCGTCCTGCATTGCCATCTAGTGGAAAAAGATACGAGATTACGGTGTATCAGACCATATTTGTGACTGCATTCTGAGATCCCTGCAGAGAGAACTCAACACGTTACTCGTAGCGGAACAAAATCGACAGATGGAAAGGTAATTTCCGGAGTACCCCAAGGAAGTGTGATAGGACCACCACTTTTTACGCTGTAGACAAATTATCTATCAGAAATCGTCGGATGCTCTTTCAGGCTGTTCGCAGATGCTGCGGTTGTCTACAATAAAGTAGCAACTCCAGAAGAAGCTGTCGATTTGCAGAATGACCTGCAGAGGATTGAAGAACGGCGCAGGTTCTGACAGTTGACTCTGAACGTAAACAAATGTAACATGTCGCACAAACGTAGGAAAAGGAAGCCGCGACTTCACAACTACACAGTTGCCGACAAACTGCTGGAAACGGTATCTACCGCAAAATATCTAGGAGTAACTCTTCAGAGCGACCTTATGTGGGATACAATAGAAAAGGGGTGGTAGGAAGAGCAGATGCCAAACTGTGATCCATAGGAAGAATGTTAAGAAAATGTGACTCATGCGCGAGAGAAGTGGCTTACAAGGCGATTGTTCGGCCGATTCTTGAGAACCGTTCGTCAACCTGGGACCCTTACCAGGTAGGATTGACGGAAGACATAGAGAAGATCCAAAGAAGAGCACAGCGTTTCGTCACGGGATCGTATAGACGGCGGGAGACCGTTACAGACATGCTAAACAAACTCCAGAGGCAGACGCTATAAAAGAGGCGTTGTGCGTAATAGAGAGATTTACTAATCAAACTTGGGGTGAGCACATTCTGGGAAGAGTGGGAGAACATAGTACTTGGTTCATCAGTTCACGGGTGTCGCGTCGGATAATTTTGTGAACTCTGCACAGTATTCCGACGAAACAGCTGCTCGTCATCTTCAGGTGCTTACTGACGTGTTCCTGCAACGGCTCGCCACTATATACGCTGACTCGCTAGAAAAGCGTTCTTCCGGCGGAGAGCATAGGATGTCGCCGTGCTCTATGATGACTACATTATAGCCTCAGTCCTTGGCGCCTAGCCTTTCTAGCGAGTCAGCGTATATATTGGCGAGCCATTGCAGCAACACGTCAGTAAGCACCTGAAGATGACGAGAAGCTATCTCGCAGAAACACTGTGCAGCTTCCACAATATTATCCGACGCGACGCGCGTGAATCGATGAAGCGTTACTACGTCCGTAAATGCTTAAACAGCACAGCATAGCACTTTCTACCACATACATCTCGCGATGTGACCACGACGAGAAAAGTCGGAAAATTAGAGCTAATAGAGAGGGCTACCGAAAATCATTCATCCCAGGCGACTTACGCGAGTGGCCAGAGAAGGGAGGATCAGTAAGTGTCACCAGAAGTACCCTCTGTCACACACCGTCAGACGGTGTCTTGCTATTTTGTGAGCACAATAAGCAACGATGATCGAAGTAGAGAGGATATAAAATGCAGATTGCCAATTAGAAGGAAAGCGTTTCTGTAAAAGAGAAACTTGTTAACATACAAGATAAGTTTAAGTGTTATAAGTCTTGTATGAAGGTACTCTTACGCAGCATAGTCTTGTACGGAAGTGCAACATGTACGATATACCGTTCTGACAAGAAGATGACAGATGATTTTTCAAATGTGATACTACAGTAGACTGCCAAAGACTAGTTAGGCAGCTCGAATGACTAGTGAGGAAGTTCTGAACCGAACTGGGGAAAAATTGACTAAAAAATGTATCGATGATTTAATACATCGTGAACCATCAAGGGGCCGACAGGGAAGTGAGTGTGTGGGGGGGGAGGGGAGGAGGAGGGAGGGGACGGATTTATAGAGTAAGACAAAAGGCTCAACATAGTACGCAAGTTTAAATGGATGTAGGTTGCAATATTTATTCGGAAATCAAGAGACTTCGCAGGTAGAGTATGATAGAGAGCTGCCTTAAACCAGTCTTCGAAATAAAGACAACAGCAACAACAGCGAACACATACAATACTGTATAACAGAAATCGAACACAGATTTAAGTGATTGGAAGTCTTTTCTGAAAGTATTGGTATGGAGTGTAGGCATGCATGGAAGTGAAACATGGACGATAAACGGTTTGGACAAGAAGAGAACAGGAGCTTGGGATGTGGTGCTACAGAAGAATAGATAATTAGTAATTCAACCAATATATTCCAGAGACATAATTCCCACTGGGGAAACCCCTAAGGCTCAATCTTAGGCTCAAAATTGTTGCTCATATATGTAAACTATCTTCCGCCTAATATGCATCAAGCAGAATTAGTTCTTTTTGCAAATGACCCCAATATCGTATAAAATCCAATCATACATACAGGTACAAAAGAAATGGTAAACAAAGTTCTTAAAACTAATATTGACTGCTTCTGTCAGAATAGTCTCGCCCCCAATTTTAAAATAGACACAAAATTTTTCTTCTGCTCATCCAGGGGTATTACACCAATGATAAGTGTAACACAATGTGAGGAAATAATAAATAGAGTGGAAACTTCAAAATTCTTAGGTATCCGTAGTGATGAGAATTTAAATTGGCAAAGGCACATTCTGGTAACAGCACTGTCCAGCCACATTTGCACTTAGAATTATTGCAAATCTTGGCGGGAGACAAATCAGTAAGCTGACATATTTTGCATGTTTTCACTCAATGATGTCATATGGGATAACACTCTGAAGTAACTCACTTTAAGAAAGAAAGTCTTCATTGCGCAAAAACGTGCTGTAAAATTAATACGTGTTACTTATCCACGACCATCTTGCGGATATGCGTTTAAAGAATAGTTCATCCTTGACAACTCATCCTATTCCGTAGACGAAATTCTTTTATTGTAAACTGTAAAACGTGGCGGGCAGGAATTACTAACTCACATCTGTATATTTTTCTTTTTGTACAAAACGATATAATGTTCCGAATGCAACCATACGCATAATGTAATTTGGGGTGTGAATGTAGAATGAGTCGTTTTACATCATTATGATCTATAATGCAAAACGATCGAATGGAACCTGAAACTAACTAACTAGCCAACTAACACATGTGTAGCTCACGTAACTAATGCTGAGATACTGAATGGACTTCGGGAGAAAAGAAATTGGTGGCCAAACCTGACTAGAAGAAGGGATCGGTTGAAGGACACACATTGAGTCATATAGGTAGTATTGGAGGATAGTGGGAAATTGGAAGGGGGGATAAAAGTCGTAGATGGAGACCAAGGGATGAATATAGTAATCAGGTTCAAAAGGCTGTAGGTTGCAGTAGTTATTCGGAGATGAAGAGGCTTGCGCAGGACAGAGTAGAATGTAAAGCTGCATCAAAACAGTCTTCGGACTGAAGACTATGTAATTGACCTGTGGGCAGAGACCTGCATCCTTCTCATAGCCCTAGACACTGACCACCCCTGAATGGGGCAAGCGGAAGATGATAGACAGAAAAGAAACCTCTTCTCCCCTCCAACACCCCCCACTTCGGGACACCCAGGCTATCGTCCGCCAGATTTTTTTTCTCAGCTCTTGAGAAAAGTTGAAGGGGCGCGGAGTCCCACCCCTTTGAAGACTGGAGGTAAGACGTTTGCAGTGTGACAGACGTGGCGACAATTGGATTCTTCTATCCGACGTGAAGAGCTAACGGGGAACAGGGGATAAAAAATGGCTCTGAGCACTATGGGACTAAACGTCTGAGGTCATCAGGCCCCCGGAACTTAATACTACTTAAACCTAACTAACCTAAGGACATTACACACATCCATGCCCGAGGCAGGATTCGAACCTGCGACCGTAGCGGTCGCGCGTTTCCAGACTGTAGCGCCTAGAACCGCTCGGCCACCCAGGCCGGCAACAGGGGATATCCAGTTTGCTAAGGGAAGGAATGCTTGCTATGAAAAGCCTTCTAGCGGCTGCGTTTCTTCTGCTTGAGAACGGAAGTGTGGAAAAAATCGCACTGAATTAACTGGACGTGTTAACAGAGGTGGAGGTGGCAAGTGGAAGGGAGACAGGATATACAGGGTGTTACAAAAAGGTACGGCCAAACTTTCAGGAAACACTCCTCACACACAAAGAAAGAAAATTTGTTATGTGGACATGCGTCCAGAAACGCTTACTTTCCATGTTATAGCTCATTTTATTACTTCTCTTCAAATCACGTTAATCATGAAATGGAAACACACAGCAACAGAACGTACCAGCGTGACTCGAAACACTTTGTTACAGGAAATGTTCAAAATGTCCTCCGTTAGCGAGGATACATGCATCCACCCTCCGTCGCATGGAATCCCTGATGCGCTGATGCTGCCCTGGAGAATGGCGTATTGTATCACAGCCGTTCACAATACGAGCACGAAGAGTCTCTACATTTGGTACCGGGGTTGCGTAGACAAGAGCCTTCAAGTGCCCCATAAATGAAAGTCAAGAGGGTTGAGGTCAGGAGAGCGTGGAGGCAATGGAATTGGTCCGCCTCTACCAATCCATCGGTCACCGAATCTGTTGTTGAGAAGCGTACGAACACTTCGACTGAAATGTGCAGGAGCTCCATCGTGCATAAACCACTTGTTGAGTCGTACTTGTAAAGGCAAAGGCACGTGTTCTAGCGGCGCAGGTAGAGTATCCCGTATGAAATCATGATAACGTGCTCCATTGAGCATAGGTGGAAGAACATGGGGCCCAATCAAGACATCACCAACAATGCCTGCCCAAACGTTCACAGAAAATCTGTGTTGATGACGTGACTGCACGGTTGCGTGCGGATTCTCGTCAGCCCACACATGTTGATTGTGAAAATTTACAATTTGATCACGTTGGAATAAAGCCTCATCCGTAAAGAGAACATTTGCACTGAAATGAGGATTGACACATTGTTGGGTGAACCATTCGCAGAAGTGTACCCGTGGAGGCCAATCAGCTGCTGATAGCGCCTGCACACGCTGTATATGGTACGGAAACAACTGGTTCTCCCGTAGCACTCTCCATATAGTGTCGAGGTCAACGTTACCTTGTACAGCAGCAACTTCTCTGACGCTGACTTTAGGGTTATCGTCAACTGCACGAAGAGTTGCCTCGTCGATTGCAGGTGTCATCGTCGTTCTAGGTCTTCCCCAGTCGCGAGTCATAGGCTGGAATGTTCCGTGCTCCCTAAGACGCCGAACAATTGCATCGAACGTCTTCCTGTCGGGACACCTTCGTTCTGGAAATCTGTCTCGATACAAACGTACCGCGCCACGGCTATTGCCCCGTGCTAATCCATACATCAAATGGGCATCTGCCACGTCCGCATTTGTAAACATTGCACTAACTGCAAAACCACGTTCGTGATGAACACTAACCTGTTGATGCTACGTACTGATGTACTGTAGAGCAATGAGTCGCATGTCAACACTAGCACCGAAGTCAACATTACCTTTCTTCAATTGGGCCAACTGGCGGTGAATCGAGGAAGTACAGTACATACTGACGAATCTAAAATGAGCTCTAACATGGAAATTAAGCGTTTCCGGACACATGTGCACATAACATCTTTTCTTTATTTGTGTGTGAGCAATGTTTCCTGAAGTTTGGCCGCACCTTTTTGTAACACCGTGTATGAACTTAACTGGCGTCATAGAGTTTACCCAATGATGGAATTATACTCACAGTAACATTTGCATGTGATTCTTCCTTTGTACCGCTACAATTTGGTAACTATTGGCGATACAAAAATGTTCAACAACTATAGTGAAAAATAATGTGATTTGATTTTGTTGGCTTTCCCGGCGTAATAAGCTTTGAAAGACTCCTCGGGTTTGTTGCTGGAACCTAAAATCAGCGTGATTCAATATTTCGGCCATCTAACTATTCGCCATCTTCAGGACAACGCTGCTGCCGGTGCTGCTGCTGCTGAGTCCCCCTGAAAACTGATGCCAAGGCTGCAAATCGTCGTCCTATAGGCCTACGTATCGTGCTAGACGCATGCACTGCCCGTCACAGTTGTTGCCCTCCAAGACTGGTCTTGTGGTGCCCCCTCTCATAGAACACCGGCGGCGACGATACGTGGCACAAAATGACTGTTTTCAGAACACTCGGGCTGACCGCACTGAACAACGTTTTGTTTCATTTGGGATAGTACAGGGTTCCACGTCCTGCTAAGAAGGAAACCGTTGTCTCTATTAAACAAATGGTCTGCCAACCTAATTTCAACTGCTTCTTTACGAACACTCTTTCAAAAACCAGACTGTTTTCAGAACACTCGGGCTGACCGCACTGAACAACGTTTTGTTTCATTTGGGATAGTACAGGGTTCCACGTCCTGCTAAGAAGGAAACCGTTGTCTCTATTAAACAAATGGTCTGCCAACCTAATTTCAACTGCTTCTTTACGAACACTCTTTCAAAAACCAGACGTTTTGGTACCTATTACGGTCTCGTCAGATTTCACTCTGTGTCCCTATCAAGCAATGTTCTACTACCATCGATTTTGCCGGCTGTTATAGCCTCATATGACGGTGATGTTCCACGAATCTCGCCTGAACAGTGCGGATCGAACGGCCGATGTTACCTTCCCACACTCACGAGGAATTTTATATATGCCAGGCTTCCTAAGCCCCAAACCATCTTTCACAGAGCCAGTAGTGCCGTAATCTTGGAAGATGAATCGAACACACTCTTAATGTTACATCGGCCGTTCTCTTAGCACAGTTCAGGACAAGTGCTTGGAATATCGCTGTCATACGAGGTTACAACACCCGGAAGAATCGGCAATAGCAGAACATTGTCTACACTAGGGTCAGGGAATGAAATTTGACGAGACTGTGTATGCCGCATCAGAACATAACGTCCTGCGGTGCGACCAGCCTGAGTCTTTGAAAGCAGTCTTGTAGTGCAATATACCATTACCGCCTACGTTCTACAAATGGAGGCGCCACCAGCCCAATCCTAGAGGACAGCAACTGTGCATGAACTGGGTATGGTACGGAATCCGACACAGGACTACGATTTGCAGCCTAGGCATCAGTTATCAGCGGTACTCAGCAGCGCCTGCATTCTCTTGACGACGGTGGACAGTTGGGAGGTCTAAATATTGTATCATGTTGATTTTAGGATCCGGCAGCAAACCCGAGAAGACTTTCAAAATAATGTGATTAGCCACGAGAATAACATGAGCGAGATAATGGAACGTAAGGCCTCTCTCAGGGTTATAGCACTGGAGAACGCAAGGAGATAGCCTTGGAGGGGCACTACTGTTCGATCTGGGAGAGAAGACACGGATCGTGCATTGCAAGGGATGACACTTGGTTGCTGCGCGTTCTCCACCGTTACGCCAATGTGGATCACGTAGCTTTGGCCTAGGCCAAATCACGTCTCACCCGCCGACTACACGCCGATACTGATACGCTGTCAGCAGTTCGCAGCGAGCCTTGCTTCGCGCCGGTAGTAGTCCGGTGAACAAACAAACACCGACCCAACAGGGAATGAAGCCTCAATGGTACCGACCGGCCGCCGTGTCATCCTCAGCCCTAGGCCGTCAACGGATGCTGATACGGAGGGGCATGTTGTCAGCACACCACTCTCCCGGCCGTTGTCAGTTTTTGTGACCAGTGTCGCTAATTCTCAATCAAGCAGCTCGTCAATTGGCCTCCCAATGGCCGAGTGTACCCCACTTGACAATTGCACTCGGCAGACCCAGACGGTGACCCACCCAAGTGCCAGACAAATCCGACAGCGCTGAACATCGGTGATCTGACGGGAACTGGTTTTAGCACTGAGGCAAGGCTGTTAACAGTCTGATGACTGCCCGGTAAAACGAAGCTACAGCTGTCATCCAAGTACACCTGGCAGTTCAATTTCTCTCATAGCAACTGCGATTTAAACCTTGAGAGTTTTGCAATAAATAATGGCTCAATTACTATTTCCTTTTCCTATGAATAAACGTAATATGTAAATTTATCTGAACAAACAGTGTCCAAAGGCATTTCCTTCTACAAATAAATATTGATGGCATTTATCCTTGAATTATTCCTGCTGCCTCTCCTAATTATTTTTAAATTTATTACGAAATGTCGCACTCAAATGCAAATTCAGCATCACTCTCCGGCCACATTAATGACAGCACCTGAGAAGAGCCTGAATAACCACCTTTTGCAGTGCTCGTGGCTGAGAGACGTGCAGGAAGGGAGTCACTGAGTCATATACCAGCAGGGATGTGGAGCATTATCGACTCTAGCTTCACAGACAGCTGCGCTGGGTTCCTGTGTTGACGGTACAGATCGCAAACAACCCGATAGAGGTGGTCACACATATTCACGAGTGGGGTTAAATTCGGGGAATTTCGTGTCCAGGGTAGTACGGTAAACTCATCGTGGTGCTCTTCCAACCATACACGAACACTGTGAGATCTGTGACACATTGCGTTCTCCTGGTGATAGAAGCTACTCTACTGGCCATTAAAATTGCTACACCAAGAAGAAATGTAGATGATAAACAGGTATTCATTGGACAAATATATTATACTAGAACTGACATGTGATTACATTGTCACGCAATTTGGGTGCATATATCCTGAGAAATCGGTACCCAGAACAACCACCTCTGGCCGTAATAACGGCATTGATACGCCTGGGCATTGAGTCAAACAGAGCTTGGATGGCGTGGACAGGTACAGCTGCTCATGCAGCTTCAACACGATACCACAGTTCATCAAGAGTAGTAGTGACGAGCCAGTTGCTCGGCCACCATTGACCAGACGTTTTCAATTGGTAAGAGATTTGGAGAATGTGCTGGCCAGGGCAGCAGTCGAACATTTTCTGTATCCAGAAAGGCCCGTACAGGACCCTGCAACATGCGGTCGTGCATTATCCTGCTGAAATGTAGGGTTTCGTAGGGATCGAATGAAGGGTAGAGCCACGGGTCGTAACACATCTCAAATGTAGCGTCCACTGTTCAAAGTGCCGTCAAAGTGAACAAGAGGTGACCGAGACGTGTAACCATTGGCACTCCATGCGATCACGCCGGGTGATACGCTAGTACGGCGATGACGAATACACACTTCCAATGTGCGTTCACCACGATGTCGCCATATACGGATGCGATCATCATGATGCTGTAAACAGAACCTGGATTGATCCGAAAAAATGACCTTTTGCCATTCGTGCACCCAGGTTCGTCGTCGAGTACACCATCGCAGGCGCTCCTATCTGTGATGCAGCGTCATGGGTAACCGCAGCCATAGTCCATGCTGCTGCAAACGTCGTCGAACAGTTCGTGCAGATGGTTGTTGTCTTGCAAACGTCCCCATCTGTTGACTCAGGGATCGAGACGTGGCTGCACGATCCTTTACAGTCATGCGGATAAGATGCCTGTCATCTCGGCTATTAGTGATACGACGCCGTTAGGATCCAGCACGGCGTTCCGTATTACCCTCCTGAACCCACCGATTCCATATTCTGCTAACAGTAATTGGTTCTCGACCAACGCGAGCAGCAATGTCGCGATACGATAAACCGCAATCGCTATAGGCTACAATCCGACCTTTATCAAAGTCGGAAACGTGGTTGTACGCATTTCTCCTCAGTACACGAGGCATCACAACAACGTTTCACCAGGCAACGCCGGTAAACAGCTGTTTGGGTATGAGAAATCGGTTGGAAACTTTCCTCATGTCAGCACGTTGTAGGTGTCACCACCGGCGCCAACCTTGTGTGAATGCTCTGAAAAGCTAATCATATGCGTATCACAGCACCCTCTTCCTGTCGGTTAAATTTCGCGTCTGTAGCAAGCCATCTTCGTGTTGTAGCAATTTTAATGGCCAGTAGTGTATTATGCCTACAGAAGACAGATTGTATGTAGGGCTCTACATGGTCACCAAGGACAGCCAGGTACTTGGGTTGATCCACTGTACCTTCCAGGCTGAAGAGACCAGGGAATGCCACGAATACATTCGCCAGACCACAGCGCTCCTTCCTACCGGCCGTACCTCTCCGGCGACTGTTGCAGTGCGTTCGCGTTCAGATTTTTCACGCCGCGCACGCCAATGCCCATTTGTCCAATGGACCGGAAATTGTGATTCTTCTGGAAACGCCACGTGTCGCCACTCAGGGGATGTACGCTTGTAGTATTGGCGTATAAATTCTAGCCTACATTGTCAATCGACGATGAACAGCAATTAGCAAGAGTGCGTGGATCAGGTGCCTGTTCCATAGGCCCATACTCAAGAACGTTCGCTGAACGGTCGTTGAGGAGACACCGTTGCTAACCCCTTGGTTCATCTCGGCGGTCAGTTGCTCAACAGTTGCACATGTATTCGGCCATACACATTTCCGCAGCCGTCGGTCACCATGGTCACTTTTGTCGCCGGTTTTCTATAGCGCCATTTGGCCATAGATGGTATAAATTAAGCGTGGTGGTATGCGAACAGTTTACATACTTAGTCTTTTCGGTCCAAAATCAATGATCATGCCCTTTTGGGTGTCAGATAAATTGCTCCGTTTTCACATTACAGAAACGACTCTACTGTTATTCGTGTAACCCGAATACACTTTATAAACCCTCTATTGCTAGTGATGCTAACTGCCATCTGTGAGTGTTATTGGACATTGACGTAGATCGCGAATACATGGTGATTCAGCTGATCCTATAGATGTCATTTTATGCAGCCTGTTGTGTTACAACTGACCTTCAAAAAACATGCATGAGGTTTTCATATTCTCTCGCTCGCCACACGCACGCTGTTAGTGCTACAGGAAAATGAACAGGACTTCTTTGTAGAAAACTTGATGTAGTTAAATCTTTTCTTGGGATACATTTCTGCTAGAGACCATAGTTATCGAATTATTCAAGAACAACGAACAAAAGTGAGCTTGAAACCTGTTTTTCTTGAGTAACTCTTAAACTGTATCCCAGTACAAAATCTAACTACATAAAATTTCGTATTAAAAGGTCCAGTTCACTTTTTTTTCTCTAGGACTAATAGTTTGTGCGTAGTAAGCGACAGAATACGAAAATCGTGCATGTGGTTTTTGAGGGCGTTGCGGGTTGCATTAGATCTACTGGTAGGCGCAACTGAATCGCCCTGTGCAGTAGTGGCCCTAAAAATTTCTGTCACAACAGCCACAAAAGCAAACAACAATCAGAATAAGCAGGAAAGTAAATTTCATGGTACTACAGCTAATATTTTAGTGTTCTCTGCACCATTTTGACTGTCACTGTTCTTATATGTACGATGGCCAACCCTACTTCAGAGGCCGATCTTTATTTTTTCGCCCTGGCTAAGAGCTACAGGATATTAAATTTACGTGATAATCTGCGCAAAGCATTACACTAAAGCCAGCCTTATTCTTCCTCTCCGCTCTCAAAGCGGTCTCATGGCAATACCTGTGCAGCGAGCTAGCATTAGCGGCAAGACGGTACCAAGCGCGCGGTTATCCTGAACAACGCGAAATCAGTGTGGCAGCTGCGATCCCGGCATCGAGGCAGGGAGCAGGCAGCCCTTTGCGATCCTGCACGCCGGTGCGCCGCTAAGTTTGAGTGTTAAAACTGCGAGCTATAAAAGCTGACAGGCGCCGGGGAAGCTGTAGAAAAAGCCCGACCCGGCCAGGGGAAACTTGGAGAGGCGGCACCGTCCGGGCAGCGCGGACTTTAACTTGCGCGCACGGCTCATTCCAGCGGCTACAAGACCCCGCACTTTTCGGCAGCCGCGCGATTTATGAGAGCTCCCGAGTGCAAAAGTTCCTTCTTTTCCATTCCTTTTATTTTCTTCTCCCCCACCCTCCCACTTTTCTCTCTCTCTCGCCACTGGACCACTCTTCCCGGTCTCACTTTGACTTGACTCGGCCTGACCTCCCTCGTTTATCGGCGTTTTTAATTAAAACGCCACGTACGCCAGAAATAGTTGCGGCGGTTTCCGCGTGCCAAATTAGCGTCGCGATGCCCGTGTGCGGCTGCGAACGCTGCCGCCTCCGAGGGGCCCCCGGGGGACGTCTCGGTTGGCTCAGCCACAGCTTTTCCGCGACGTATAAAGCGCGTCAATACCCACTGCGACAGCGGCCGCACTTTGCATACATATTAAACGGCGCCGTCGACGCGCGGGGCGGCAATAGCGGCGAAGGCGACGTCAAATGGGGCAGCCCACGAGGCCCGACTCACTGTACCGACACGAGATGCTGTGGCAGACTTCTCTCCGCGCCCTCGCGTCTACCAACGGCACAAGACCGTCTCGCGAAATGATGATCTTGCTCTCTTTACCTACAGCGAAACTGTGTCACGACTGGAAAGCAGATGATGGTGTCAATGGTACATTCATTCCTCCATCGTGTTCTGTAAATTCCACAGAAAAGTAGAATCTGCAGAGGTGTAATAAATCGAGCTATGTTCATACATCAATTAATGTTTCTCATCTACATCCACAACTACATACATAATCCGATAACCATTGTACGATGCGAGGCGCAGGGTACCTTGTGCCACTACTTGGTTCAAATGGCTCTGAGCACTGTGGGACTTGACTGCTGAGTTCGTCAGTCCCCTATAACTTAGAACTACTTAAACCTAACTAACCTAAGGACATCACACACATCCATGCCCGAGGTAGGATTCGAACCTGCGACCGTAGCGGTCGCGCGGTTCCAGACTGTAGCGCCTAGAACCGCTCGGCGACCCTGGCCGGCTAAACATGTAATAATTAGGCAGTAAAGAAACAACAAATAAGCTAACGCAAACAGCTTCGAAACAGTAGATGACGACTGGTGGGCGACAATGAGCAGTCCAGTATTGGGGGCCGATTTTTCGTGCGCTACCCTGTGCCACTGAAATAGTATTGTGGAAGTTACTGTGTTCTCTTTACATAATGTGATACCAGACACTCGATTATGGAGCAAGGGCTTCATTCGGTTGTAAGTTGGTCTGCCTTCCATAAAAATGAACATACTGTTTTACATTGAATCAAAAAAAGACGGAAAATGGCCACTCATGTATGCCGTGTCGACTTGGTTCGTTCGTGTAATATCAAAAAAACTCGTCTTTTTATAAGTATGCCCTCTGCCGTTTATCGAAATAGGGAAGTAAACTGATATGCCCTTTTGTTACCTGAAAAATGCATGTATTACATATTTTATGTAATTTATGTAATTATAAAATAGATTTTAATTACCAGTCGTGGACGCTGAACAGAATCCGAAAAGAACCAAGGTCCAGGGATCAAAAAAGATTTGAAGCAGATCTAGAATGGGGGTGAGCAGCGAACGAAAGGAACAACAACTCGATACTGAACTAACTAGGAGCAGTCGGCAGTCGAACTGCGACGAGTGGCCACGCGAAGAAGGACGAGTCCGGCCGACCGAGACCGAGACAGACGGGAACGGGACCGAGGCTGGAACGAGACCGACCGAGTTGCCGTTGCGGGAACGAGGCCGACCGTTTCCCGTTCCCGGGAACTATAATCACAAAGCCACGATCGAAGTGAAGTACGATACACCGCTCCTTAGAACTCATTTCCCGCTTCTTCCGCTCATCTTGGTGAACCGTTCCGTTGGACCCGTTAGTTCGCGACCGTCCCATCTCTACAAAGGACGTCGCCTTCCCTGCAGGAATTCCCATTTGAGTTCCCGAAGCGTCTCCATAGAACTTGCGTGTTGTTCGAACCGCCGGCTAACAAATATAGCTGTCCGCCTGCCGGCCGAAGTGGCCGTGCGGTTAAAGGCGCTGCAGTCTGGAACCGCAAGAGCGCTACGGTCGCAGGTTCGAATCCTGCCTCGGGCATGGATGTTTGTGATGTCCTTAGGTTAGTTAGGTTTAACTAGTTCTAAGTTCTAGGGGACTAATGACCACAGCAGTTGAGTCCCATAGTGCTCAGAGCCATTTGAACCATTTTTTAGCTGTCCGCCTCTGAATTGCTTCTTCCTTTAATCCGACCTGACGCGGATCCCAAACACTCAAGTAGTACTCGAGAATAAGTCGCACCAGCGTCCCATGTGCTGTCTTCTTTACAGGTATCCTATATGTGGTATCCTTTACAGATGAACTACAAGCACACTTTCCTAAAATGCTCCCAATATACCGAAACAGATCATTCGTCTTCCCTACCACAACCCTCACATGCTTCTTCCATTTCAGATCGCTCTGTGACGCTACATCCGGATATTTCACATCTACATCTACATCTACATCTACATGGTTACTCTGCAATTCACACGTAAGTGCCTGGCAGAGGGTTCATCGAACCATTTTCATACTAGTTCTCTACCATTCCACTCTCGAATGGCGCGTGGGAAGAAGGAACACCTAAATCTTTCCTTTCAAGCTCTTATTTCTCTTATTTTATTATGATAAAACGTGACTGTGTGTAGCAGTACACTACTAACGCTGTATCCGATCATTATCGGTTTGTTTTTCTACTCACTCAAATTAAATCACATTTTTTCTACTTTTAGAGCTAGGTGCCATAAACCACATCAAGTACGAGGGCTATTCAGAAAGTAGGGAACGTTTCGGAATTAAAAAAAAATAGTACAAGAAATGCATTTTATTATACGCATCTGAAAGAGCGACTGACATGCCACTTTTCCATATAGTCACCAAACACATTGAGGCACTTATCATAGCGGTGGACAAGCTTTGAAATACCTTCGTCGTAAAATTCTGCCGCCTGAGACTTCGGCCAGTGAGTCACGCCCGCCAGAGTTCAGCGCCGTCATCAAAGCGCTGCGTTGCAAGCCAGTTCTTCATCTTCGAAAGCAAGCGGAAGTCGTTTGGTGCAAGATCGGGGCTGTAAGGCGGATGAGGGAAAACTTCCCATCTGAATGAATTAAGAAGTTCTTTAGTGCGGTTTGCCGTGCAAAAACAAAATTTTGGACATCAGCTTTTCTCGGCAATTGTTTTGAACTGCTCTTCTAAGGCTGTGCAAAGTTTGACAGTACCGGGCAGAATTTATGGTTGCTCCACGTTTAATAAAAATCAGTAAGAAGCACGTGAAACTTGTGGAAAAGCAAGCTAAAGCTCCGTTATTGTGAAGCGACGGTTTTCACGAATCGTTTCATCAACTTTAGTGATAAGATCGTCAGTCACAATGCTCGGGCATCTACTGTTCTCTACATCATGAACGTTGGTTCGGCCATTTTAAACCGAATGCACCATTTCCAGACGGAACATTCACTCATTACGATGTTTCCGTACGCTTCGCACAGTTCACGATGAATTTCTATAGGTTTTAGACTTTTTTTCCAACAAAAATCTTATCACAGACCGCACCTCACGACTGGCGGGATTTTCGGTTGCAGCGCACATTTCAAATTCGACTACTGAAAAAACCAGACGCGCAGAGACGTTCCCGCTGTCACAGATGGGTGCCGACTGAGCTGCCGAGCACGCATACACCAACATATACGCGATCGGCGCGCCCTTAGCGGCGTCATACGGAAACGTTCCCTACTTTCTGAACAGCCCTCGTAGAAATCTTGTCTAAGTCATCTTGTATCCTCCTACAGTCACTAACCTTCGTCGCCTTCCCGTACAGCACAGCATCATCAGCGGACAACTCCTGACGATACACTTGTCTCTGATGAACACTCACCATGCGGTTCTATTACTTAAGTCTTCGAGTAACTCACATACTTGGGAACCTATTCCACATACTCGTAGCAGTCTGCATTGTGACACTGTGTTAAAATCTTTTTCGGAAATCTAGAAATATGTCCTCTGTCTGTTGTCTTTCATCCATGGGTCGCAGTAGATTCGTATATCTTACGAGGAAAGGACAAACTGACTTTTGCAAGAGCCATGCTTTCTAAAAACTGCTGATTCGTGGACAGAAGCTTTTCGGTTTCAAATTTCAAAGACATTTATAATATTCGAAATGGGAATATGTTCAGGACATTGGTCTGTAATTTTGCAGCTCCGTTCTTTTACCCTTCTTAAACACAGGAGTCACCCGCGCTTTTTTTCCAGCGTTCGTCGAGAGATTCCCGATTAATACAGGCAAAGTAAGGGGGCAGTTTCGTGAAGTAAAACCTGGCGACTTGTTTTTAACTCTTTGAGTTGTTCCTCTACGCCAGCGATGCTTATTACTATGTCGTCCATACTGGAGTCTGTGCTATGGTCAGACCACGGTATGTTTGTACGATTCTCCTGCGTGAACGAGTCCTTAAACGTGAAACTGAAAACGCCGGCTTTAGTTTTGCTATCAACAACTGCCACACCAGACTGGTCAACGAGTGACTAGACGGAAGTCTTAGACTTACTATGAGATTTTACATAGCACCAGAATTTCCTCGGGTTCTCGGCCACATCTTTTGTTAAGGTATGACGGTGATAGCTGTTGTATGCTTCGCTCACAGATTTTCACAGACGTACTAGTCTCTACTACCATTTGCCTGTCGTCATTTGTGCATTCTGTTTTGAACTTAAAGTGCACCAGCCTTTGCTTCCTCAGTATTTTCCTAATTTAGATACCAACCCGATATGTCATGCAGGTGTCTTACTAACGTGACTCTTCCGATACCGAACAAAAGGCCACCTCTAACATTGTTTGTAGACACAAACGCAATTGTGCCGGACCGAGACTCGAACTCGGGACCTTTGCCTTTCGCAGGCAAGTGCTCTACCACTGAGCTACCCAAGCACGACTCACGACCCGACCTCACAGCATCAATCTGCCAGTACCTCGTCTCCTACCTACCAAACTTCACAGTATTTCTGCTGCAGACCATGCAGTATCCTTTCTTGTTCCTGTAACGTATGTGGCATTACGCGGAAAAGGTCGAAGAGTCTCTCATGGGCCGTATCTGAAACAGTCTGCTCTACCGTTTGGAACACGACGCTGTCTCGCGTATTTCAATGAAGAGTAAAACAATAAAAAATAGTATTCCGGCGTCTGTGGCGTTAACGGTTTTCATGGGCTTGCGACATCACGCATAACGCAATGTTAATTGACGGCTCACGCAGCCGCAGTGCATAGTCTCGAAATAGGGCTGCTCGTAAAACCATGGTTATAGGTTTAATTACCGTGTGGTGCAGCCCTCCCACAAAGGAGGTACTTCAAAATGGTTCCAATGGCTCTGAGCACTATGGGACTTAACATCTGAGGTCATCAGTCCTCTAGAACTTAGAACTGCTTAAACCTAACTAACCTAAGGACATCACACACATCCATGCCCGAGGCAGTATTCGAACCTCCGATCGTAGCGGTCGCGCGGTTCCAGACTGTAGCGCCTTGAACCACTCGGCCACTTCGGCCGGCGAGGTACATCACTATTGGCGGGATCAGGAGTTGACACAGCCTCGCTAAAGCCCGACAATATTTTTGTAGCAGAACTCCACATTCCTCGGAACAGCTCTTCCATGTATGAGGGTCACTCCAAAAGAAATGCACACTATTTTTGTAAAAATACAGTTTTCATCTGCATGTGTGAAATTTTTACAGTGTGTAGATACATCCTTCACGCTTGTTTTCAAATTTAGTTCAACCTGTTCCCGTGAGTGGCGCCGTCACAGCATGTCTTCAAGATGGCTGCTACACTTGACGTTCGTCAGAAGCAACATGCTGTCATACAATTCCTGTGCTGTGAAAACGAGACAGTGGGAAACCAGATGTATGGAGATGCTGCTGTCGATCGTAGTACAGTTAGTCTGTGGGCAAGCAGCTTACGTGATGAAAGCGGGCACGGAAATATTGAGGATTGTCCTCGCAGCGGCAGGCCTCGTACTGCGCACACTATAGACAATGTGAAGAGAGTTAACGAATTGGTGACTGCTGACAGACGCATCACAGTGAACGAAATGTCACGCTACGTTACGGTAGGGGAAGGAAGTGTTTGCAGAATACTGAAAGTGTTGACGTTAAAAAAGGTTTGTGTCAGGTGCGTTCCCAGGAAGTTGACAGTGGCTCGCAAGGAAACAACAAAAACGGTATGCAGCGAACTTTTGGAACGGTACGGGAATGGTGGAGATGAATTTCTTGGAAGAATTGTGACAGGTGACGAAATATGGCTCCATCATTTTTCACCAGAGACAAAGAGGCAGTCAGTGGAGTGGCATCATGCAGATTCACCCAAGAAAAAAAAAATTCAAAACCACATCTTCTGCTGGAAAAGTTATGGTTACGGTGTTTTTCTATTTGGTTGTGGACATCATTCCAAGTGTAGCCACCGTGATGAATATGTGACGACACTGAAGAAACTCCAAGCTCGACTGAGTCGTGTTCGACCACATCGGCAAAAGCAGGATGTTTTGCCGTTGCACGACAATGTACGGCCACATATCAGTCAAAAAATTATGGAAGCGATCACAAAACTCGGATGGACAACACTGAAACACCCGCCTTACTGTCCTGACCTGGCTCCATGTGACTATCATCTCTTTGGGAAACTGAATGACTCTCTTCGTGGAACAGTGTTTGAAGATGATGACTCCGTTATGCACACTGCCGAACAGTGGCTCCAACAGGTTGGTCCAGAATTTTACCGAGCGGGTTCCAAGATGGCTTAAATCGGTTGAGAGGAATGGAAATGAAAATATTGTTCCTAATGGATGTATCTACACACTGTAATATTTTCAGACATGTAAAATAAAAGATGGATCTGAAAACAACAGTGTGCGTTTCTTTTGGAGTAGCCCTCGTAACTGTATGCCTTCTGCCTGCCACCAGTCTCCTAACTGACTTTTATCAGTAGTTGTCCCAAATCATTCTCACCTAATACAAAACAAAAAAGAAACGGAAATGGGGCCGGCCTAAAGGGTGAAATCCTGCAGCCGTAGTGCAGCGTCCAAACACGCCTTTCTGCAAAAAATTCGCGCGAGCGACAAAGTGCAGCCCAGCTTACAGCCGTAATCCTCGGTCGCCAACACGCGCGGAGTAATGTAAAATACATCAATTATTGGTGGCGGTGCCGGTCGCCGCCGCAATGTATGCAAATCCGTTCCGGCTGTAGCGAGGCAGTCTGGTTGCGGAAAGCCAGTAGGTGGAGCTGCGGGGATCGCGGGCCAACAGTCCCTGTGTGGGCGGCCGAGCGGTGGGTTCGGCTATCAGAGGCCGGCTCGCCGCCGCCATGCAAATCGATGTTTGCTTTTAATCACCGGATGGTGTAATTCCCTCAAACAAGGAGCCACCGCCCTCCCAAGGGGCTGCAGCGGCCGCCGCCAACGCTTCCTGTACCTCCCAGACGAGAGGTAGAGAGCAGAACTGCAGTGCTGTGGACCGCCGTCTTCCAGCGTGGCGGCCGACTACGAATTGGATTCTGGTGAACGCCACGGCCGGTTTCCAACCTCAGCTAGTAATTTCGTTGACAGTGTTATCCCTGCAGATTCAGGTGGTGGTGACCTAACACACTACTG
Organism: Schistocerca cancellata; assembly: GCF_023864275.1. NCBI lineage: Eukaryota > Metazoa > Arthropoda > Insecta > Orthoptera > Acrididae > Schistocerca > Schistocerca cancellata. Next base: position 182,529,528 of record NC_064627.1, on the reverse strand, counting down.
GCCATTAAAATTGCTACACCGCGAAGATGACGTGCTACAGACGCGAAATTTAACCGACAGGAAGAAGATGTTGTGATACGCAAATGATTAGCTTTTCAGAGCACTCACACAAGGCTGGCGCCGGTGGCGATACCTACAACGTGCTGACATGAGCAAAGTTTCCAACCGATTTCTCATACACAAACAGCAGTTAACCAGCTTTGCCTGGTGAAACGTTGTTGTGATGCCTCGTGTAAGGAGGAGAAATGCGTACCATTACGTTTCCGACTTTGATAAAGGTCGGATTGTAGCCTATCGCGATTGCGGACCGCGACATTGCTGCTTGCGTTGGTCGAGATCCAACGACTGTTAGCAGAAAATGGAATGGGTGGGTTCAGGAGGGTAATACGGAACGCCGTGCTGGATCCCAACGGCCTCGTATCACTAGCAGTCGAGATGACAGCCATCTTATCCGCATGGCTGTAGCGGATCGTGCAGCCACGTCTCGATCCATGAGTGAACAGACGGGGAGACCGTGGTAGCGGTTACCCTTGACGCTGCATCAAAAACAGGAGCGCCTGCGATGGTGTACTCAACGACGAACCTGGGTGCACGAATGGCAAAACGTCATTTTTTCGGTTGAATCCAGGTTCTGTTTAGAGCACCGTGATGGTCGCATCCGTGTTTGGCGACATCGCGGTGAAAGGACATTGGAAGCGTGTATTCGTCATCGCCATACTGGCGTATCACCCGGCGTGATGGAATGGAGTGCCATTCGTTACTCGTCTCGGTGAACTCTCGTTCGCATTGACGACACTTTGAACAGTGGACGTTACATTTCAGATGTGTTACGACCCGTGGCTCTACCCTTCATTCGATCCCTGCGAAACCCTACATTTCAGCAGGACAATGCACGACCGAATGTTGCTGATCCTGTACGGGCCTTTCTGGATACAGAAAATGTTCGACTGCTTCCCTGGCCAGCAGATTCTCCAGATCTCTCAACAATTGAAAACGTCTGGTCAATGGTGGCCGAGCGACTGGCTCGTCACAATACGCCAGTCACTACTCTTGATGAACTGTGTATCGTGTTGAAGCTGCATGGGCAGCTGTACCTGTACACGCGATCCAAGCTCTGTTTGACACTCAATGCCCAGGCGTATCAAGGCCGTTATTACGGCCAGATGTGGTTGTTCTGGGTACTGATTTCTCAGGATCTATGCACCCAAATTGCGTAAAAATGTAATCACATATCAGTTCCAGCATAATATATTTGTCTAATGAATACCCGTTTATCATCTGCATATCTTCTTGGTTTAGTAATTTTAATGGCCAGTAGTGTATTATAAACAAGCCTCTGGTTCGCATTAAGTGAATGCTATGTTTGCAATGTGTGCACCATTGCACTTAGCGCGCGTAACGCAGTTTGAACCCGACATGTAAGGAAACGTGCTCTTACTCACCAAGGGTTTAGACTTGAGCTGAATAGCTGCCATCAATGTTCCTAAAACATTCCAGTGAGGTAGGAAGGGGGTCTCTGTCTTAGAATAGACAACAACTATTCCCTGTAATTATATTTATTGGAATACTTTTTGCAAATATGAGGTCATTAAAAGGCGCAAGAGCAATCTCAGGTATCGTCTGTTCAGACAAGGGGATCCTAGTATTAAATTTGTCAAATAACATATCATATAAAAGAGCAATAATATCACAAAATTCAGGATGGTTAAATATTTTTAACTGAGAGAAAGACTCTCTGGAGGAAGACTGTCCTAATGTCGAGCTGAACAATGTTATCGGCTCTAACAAATTGTATTCTTTCCCCACAAATGTTAACCAAACGGGGCCATCGAGCGCACGAAGGAAATACGTTAATTTCGCTAATGAAAAGTAATGCCTCCGCCTTCGTTAATTGGTTTTGGATGGGAATATTTTAATAAATCAGACACAGTGATCTTTAATTACAATATTCACTTTTCCACCTAATAACCAGCCAATTAGGTACATTTCTGGCAATCATGAACAAGTTTTCTGAAGCTGTCATGGAAGAAGTCGACACTCTGTTTCCGCAACTACAGTTTCACAGTTCTCTCAACGCCTTCATCAGAAGCATAATGATGTCCCCGCACATCGTCTTCCATTATTGGAATCGCATGGAAGTCAGACGGTGCTAAATCTGGACTGTATGGAGGATGCCGTACGGTGGTGGCATCTGGGGTACCCATTGGTGCACAGATCTTCCGATCGTCGAGTAAAGCAATAATGTGACCCAAACGTTCTTGTGAAATGCCGATTGTACTTGCAATTTCACCCTGAGTGATACGACGATCGTCCTGGATCAATCTGTCTACATTTCTGTTGTGAAACTCGGTGGTTGCTGTCACAGGCCGTCCAATTCTTTGTTTATCACGCAGGTCAGATGTTCCTAAGTCAACATCTTTAAACTTACTCGCACAACGACGCACGGTACTCACATCAACACAATCACCATAAACTTCTTTCATTTTCTGATGAATCTCCTTTGGGGTGACACCTTCTGCTGTCAAAAATTCAGTGACTGCACGTTGCTTAAATCGCAATGACCGACCGCCTCCGCAGGTTTCCATACTTTACAGTGTAACAACACAACCGTTCAATGCTAAGGCTTCTCGCCAACTGGAGCTGTAGTGAAGAGGCTACGGAACAAGCCAGTACCTGCCGCATACCAATGCTGCCAACTGTTGAAGAGTTCCTAAGGAGGAGGTATTAATTTTCAGTAAACGCTCGTACTACAAGAAGGAAACATCTTCTTAATTTGAGCTTCGTAACACTGGAGTACAAACTGAAACTTCTTGGCAGATTAAAACTGTGTGCCGGACCGAGACTCTAACTCGGGACCTTTGCCTTTCGCGGGCAAGCTGGTAGAGCACTTGCCACCGAAAGGCAAAGGTCCAGAGTTCGAGTCTCGGTCCGGCACACAGTTTTAATATGGCAGGAAGTTTCATATCAGCGCACAGAAACATCCCCCAGGCTGTGGCTAAGCCATGTCTCCGTAATATCCTTTCTTTCAGGAGTGCTAGTTCTGCAGGGTTCGCAGGAGAGCTTCTGTAAAGTTTGGAAGGTAGGAGACGAGGTACTGGCAGAAGTGAAGTTGTGAGTACGGGGTTTGAGTCGTGCTTTGGTAGCTCAGTTGATAGAGCACTTGCCCGCGAAAGGCAAAGGTCCCGAGTTCGAGTCTCTGTCCGGCACACAGTTTTAATCTCCCAGGAAGTTTTATATCAGCGCACACTCCGCTGCAGAGTGAAAATCTCATTCTGGAGTAAAAACTGGTTTGTGACACGACATTTACATTTAATGGCGTGCTGCGTTCACTACCTTGTGCTGCACAACGTCGTCGGCTTGGCTGCTGCCTGGTGTCGTCAGATCTGTAAACCTATCAAAATCCTACATTGAGCCTGGCTGATTCTGTATCAGCAGACTTGCCCGACGTTTTCGTGAAGCGAAAAGCGTTAAATTCACCCTAGTTTGCTTTTAATGGCTAACCACACGCGCAAGGCTGTCGCGCCGTGTGCTACTCTCCCCTCGCTATTCTAACAAGAGCGTAACTACTCGTATATTGGCTCCCTTCATTCTCCGCTCAGATTTACGAAAAGAATTCAGCCAGCTCTTGACTGAATATTGGAGCCGCGTGAACGAAGTGTTCACACCAGTATATCTCGTTTCCCTGTCGTCACGTCACTGAGTGATGCCCTCCGACCACACTCGACGACGTCTCAAGGAAAGTGCCTGTCGCACTGGGCAGCGGCGCGTGTCCTCTACAGTAGGGTTGGATACTGGATGGAACAGCCAATGGCAGTCGCTCTTTCATTTCTAGTAGCCGTGGCTGACTAATCAGTAAATGGCTTAATAAGTACAGTGTCGCACAATTGGCTGGTTTTCAAGTGAACAGCCAGGACTATTACACTCATCATCCACAAGAGTGGTAAGTTACGTCCTCACGCGCCGCTCTCGTGATATATTGTTCTTCCGCCAGTTCTCTTGCCATGCCTGTCACCTGCGCTTGACCTTGACTAGGCTGCGGCTCTGCAGACCATTGTGTCACAGCGTGGCTCATTAAAACTGGTTCCCCTCCAGTGATACTTCCACCCTGTTTCTACCTGACTTAAACATACAAATCGTGATAGCGTTACGGAGATGTTTAACAAACTCAAGTGGCAGACTCTGCAAGAGAGGCGCTCTGCATCGTGGTGTAGCTTGCTCGCCAGGTTTCGAGAGGGTGCGTTTCTGGATGTGGTATCGAATATATTGCTTCCCCCTACTTATACCTCCCGAGGAGATCACGAATGTAAAATTAGAGAGATTAGAGCGCGCACGGAGGCTTTCAGACAGTCGTTCTTCCCGCGAACCATACGCGACTGGAACAGGAAAGGGAGGTAATGACAGTGGCACGTAAAGTGCCCTCCGCCACACACCGTTGGGTGGCTTGCGGAGTATAAATGTAGATGTAGATGTAGACCTAAGGGAAATATTTTCGTCACTCTCGATGCCACGTGTATTGAATCTCAAACAAGTGAAATATACACACAAAAATCCGTCCCATATTGCAAAACCGGTGTCTTGCACCACTATAAACGATACGTAAAACTGAGGCACCCGACATGTAAGGTTTCCAAAATCCCGACGTCTTACAGTATTTTAATTTATCTACACTAAGGTGACTAATTTCATGGGAAAGCGATAACCACGTATACAGATGGCCGTAGCATGTCGTACACAAGATATAAAGAGCCAGTTCATTGGCGGGGCTGTCATTTGTACTCAAATAATTGATGTGGAAAAGTTTCCGACGTGATTAAGACCGCACGACGTGAATTAACAGTCTCAACGCGGAACGGTAGTTGGAGCTATGTGATGCAAAATTCAATTTCCAAAATTGGTAGAGAATTCAATATTCCGAGATCCACAGTATCAAGAGTGTGCCCCAAACACCAAATTTCTGGCATTACCTTTCTGTCTCGAAATCTGGCAGAAAACCCAAAGAGATTCTGGTCATACATAAAGCACACCAGTGGCAAGACACAATCAATACTTTAACTGCGCGATAACAACGGTGAAGACACTGATGACCGTGCCACTAAAGCAGAGTTATTAAACACGGTTTTCCGAAACTCCTTCACCAAAGAAGACGAAGTAAATATTCCTTAATTCAAATCAAGAACAACTACCAAGATGAGAAACATAGAAGTAGATATCCTCGGTGTAACAAAGCAGCTTAAATCACTTAATAAAGGTAAGGCCTTCGGTCCATATTGCATACCAGTCAGGTTCCTCTCAGAGTATGCTGATAAAACAGCTCCATATTTAGCAATTATATACAACCACTCGCTCACAGAAAGATATGTACCTAAAGGCTGGAAAATTGCTCAAGTCACACCAATACCCAAAAAGGGAAGTAGGAGTAATCCGCTGAATTACAGGCCTATATCATTAACGTCGATTTGTAGTAGGGTTTTAGAACATATACTGTATTCGAACATTATGAAGTACCTCGAAGAAAACGATTTATTGGTATACAGTCAGCACGGGTTGAGAAAATATCATTATTGTGAAACACAACTAGCCCTTTATATTAGCGAAGTAATAAGTACTATCGACAGAGGATGTCAAATTGATTCCATATTTTTAGATTTCTAGAAGACTTTCGACACCGTCCTCACAAGCGTCTTCTAATCAAACTGCGTGCCTACGGAGTATCGCCTCAGCTGTGCGACTGGATTCGTGATGAAGTAATATCCGGCGTCCCCCAAGGAAGTGTTACAGGCCCTCCATTGTTCCTCATCTATATTGACGACATAGGAGACAATCTGAGAAGCCGTCTTAGATTGTTTGCAGATGATGCTGTCATTTACCGTCTTGTAAAGTCATCAGACGATCAAAACGACTTTCAAAATGATTTAGATAAGATATCTGTATGTCGCAAAAAGTGGCAGTTGACCCTCAATAAAGAAAAGTGTGAAGTTATTCACAAGAGCACTAAAAGAAATCAGCTAAATTTCGATTACACGATAAGTCACACAAAACTGAGGGCTGTAAATTCAACTAAATACTTAGGGATTACAATTACAAATAATCTAAATTGGAACGATCACATAGATAATATTGCGGGTAAAGCAAACCAAAGACTGCGATTCATCGGCAGAGCACTTAGAAGGTGCAACAGGTCTACCAAAGAGACTGCTTACACTACGCTTGTCCGCTCTACTGTGCGGTGTGGGATCCGCATCAGGTGGGACTGACGGACGACATCGAAAAAGTACAAAGAAGGGCAGCTCGTTTTGTATTATCGCGAAAAAGGGAGATAGTGTCACAGACATGATACGTGAATTGGAGTGACAATCATTAAACCAAAGGCGTTTTTCGTTGCGACGGGATCTTCTCATGAAATTTCAATCACCAGTTTTCTCCTCCGATTGCTAAAACATTCAGTTGGCACCCACCTACATAGGCAGAAATGATCATCACGATAAAATAAGAGAAATCAGGGCTCGCACGGAAAAATTTAAGTGCTCGTTTTTCTCGCACGCTGTTCGAGAGTGGAACGGTAGAGAGACAGCATGAAGGTTGTTCATTGAACCCTCTGCCAGACACTTTATTGTGAATAGCAGAGTAATCACGTAGATGTAGGTGGATAACGCAGTGGCCGACGGCCTTTGCTTAACGACACGTGTCATTGTTAACAGACTAACAATGCTGCATAAAATAACCGCAGCAATCAATACGGGGCGTATAATGAATGTATTCATTAGCACAGTGCGCCGAAATTTGGCGTTAATGGGATATGGCAGCGGACGAACCACTCGAGTTCCTTTGCTAACAGCCTAACATGGCCTGCAGCACCTCTCCTGTTCTCTTGACCATATCGATTGGAAGACAACTCAAAAACCGTAGCCTGTTCAGATGAGTCCAGGTTTCAGTCAGTAAGAGCAGATGGTAGTGTACGAGTAGGGCGCATACCCCACGATGCCGTGGACCCAAGCTGGCAAAAAAGCACTGTGCAAGCTGGTGGTGGCTCGATAATGGTGTGGGCTGTGTTTACACAGAATGGACTAGGTTCTCTGGTCCAGCTTAATTGATCATTGACTGGAAATGGCTAGGTGCGGCTAAGTGGAGACCATTTGCAACCATTCATGGACTTCATGTTTCCCAGCAATGAATCAACTTGTCACGGTGCCACAACAGTTCGCGAGTGGTACATTGTGGACATTTCGAGGAAGTGATTTGGTCAACCAAATCACATACTACGAATACCCAATCCAATCGAACATTAAGGGACATAATAGAGAGGTCAGTTCGTACACAAAATACTTGGACGGCTACAGAGCCAGCAGGATTGCTCAATATTTCTACAAGGGACTTCCAACGACTTGTTTAGTTCATGCAACGTCGAGATGCTGAACTACGCTGGGCAGGAGGAGGCTGCAGTAGGGCATCATCTTCTAGTATTACTTTTCCTCAACAGTAGTTGTTGATACCACTATTACACTACTGGCCATTAAAATTGCTACAACAAGAAGAAATGCAATGATAAACGGGTATTTTATTTAATGGTCTCTCTGCAAGAGACTGGCTCAAGACAGTGGATTCTGCTCATTACTGCAAGTCAGGGGGCAGCAGTTACTGTGCTACCTCGGAAAGACGGTGGTTGATGAGCTCACCAACGACAGTCACTGAGGCCTGCAGATGATTGATGTTGGAAGAAATCAAACTCTTCCCATCAGCAACAGCGGTCATGAGGCAGCAACAAACGGGTATTCATTGGACAGATATATTATACTTGAACTGACATCTGATTACATTTTCACGCAATCTGGGTGGATAGATCCTGAGAAATCAGTACCCAGAACAACCACCTCTAGCCGTGTTAACGGCCTTTATACGCCTGGGCATTGAGTCAAACAGAGCTTGGATGGCATGTACAGGTACAGCTGCCCATGCAGCTTCAACACGATACCTCAGTTCACCAAGAGTAGTGACTGGCGTATTGTGACGAGCCAGTTGCTGGACCACCATTGACCAGACGTTTTCAGTTGGGGAGAGAACTGGAGCATGTACTGCCCAGGGCAGCAGTCGAACATTTTCTGTATCCAGAAAGGCCCGTACAGGACCTGCAACATGCGCTCGTGCATTACCCTGCTGAAATGCAGGGTTTCGCAGGGATCGAATGAAGGGTAGAGCCACGGGTCGTAACACATCTGAAATATAAGGTCCACTGTTAAAAGTGCCGTCAATGCGAAGGTGACCGAGACGTGTAACCAATGGCACCTCATACCATCACGCTGGGTTATACGCCAGTGTGGCGATGACGAATACACGCTTCCAATGTGCGTTCACCGCGATGTCGCCAAACACGGATGCGACCATCATGATGCTGTAAACAGAACCTGGATTCATCTGAAAAAATGACGTTTTACCATTCGTGCACCCAGGTTCGTCGTTGAGTACACCATCGCAGGCGCTCCTGTCTATGATGCAGCGTCAAGGGTAACCGAAGCCATGGTCTCCGAGCTGATAGTCCATGCTGCTGCAAACGTCGTCGAACTGTTCGTACGTATGCTTGTTGTACTGCAAACGTCCCCATCTGTTGACTCAAGGATCGAGAAGTGGCTGCACGATCCGTTACAGTCATGCGGATAAGATGCCTGTCATCTCGGCTATTTGTGATACGAGGCCGTTGGGATCCAGCACGGCGTTCCGTATTACCCTCCTGAACCCACCGATTCCATATTCTGCTAAGAGTCATTGATTCTCGACCAAAGCGAGCAGCAATGTCGCGATACGATAAACCGCAATCGCGATAGGCTACAATCCGATCTTTATCAAAGTCGTAAACGTGATGGTTCGCATTTCTCCTCCTAACACGAGGCATCACAACAACGTTTCACCAAGCAACGCCGGTCAACTGCTGTTTGTGTATGAGAAATCGGTTGGAAACTTTCCTCATGTCAGCACGTTGTAGGTGTCGCCACCGGCGCCAACCTTGTGGGAATGCTCTGAAAAGCTAATCATTTGCATATCACAGCATCTTCTTACTGTTGGTTAAATTTCGCGTCTGTAGCTCGTCATCTTCGTGGTGTAGCGATTTTAATGGCCAGTAGTGTATCTATCCTCATTGTAGATTACCTACATCTTGCAAGTGTTGAGTTCGTTGTGTGATATCACCCTGGTGTATTTTTTCAAATTTTGGACTGGTCAATGTTATCTCACTTGTTTTGTAATTTCGATGTCTTAATCGATAAGCACTATTTCTGAACGTACAGTTAAAACTATTTTTGTAAAACATCCGAAATTACGAACTATTGTCATACTTAAAATTTATATTATTAATTACGCAATACTGTACTAATTACTACGTTTATTTCTGGATTCATTTGTGAAATATTAGTCAAAAGTAATAATGTAACAGAAACTAGAGAACTTCGTTTGTTAAGAAAAACTGTAAACCCTTTGGAATATTCGTATACCACAGTGTGTAACAGTTGAATGCATGCCTCTGATGTGATCGGACGTATTTTTATATCTTTGTGCGAAAAATGTAATTTCGGCTTTGTTAATGTGAAAAATTAAAAGACTGTATGACATACTAAAATGTGAGAAAAAATATTTTTGCCAGAAATAAAAAATTCTGCAACAACTATCTTCAAATTTATTTACTTCAATCCAATCGTGAACACCTAAAATGTGGTATTTTCTGCTTCACGAATCAGACCCCAAGACAAGAAGAACTGGTGCAAACTCAACACGACAAGCTAAGTAAACTAGAAAGTTTATTGTGATCTTCCCTCCTCTCAAATATTCATAAAAGACTTAATTTAAACCGGCCGGTTCTAGGCGCTACAGTCTGGAGCCGAGCGACCGCTCCGGTCGCAGGTTCGAAACCTGCCTCGGGCATGGTTGTGTGTGATGTCCTTAGGTTAGTTAGGTTTAATTAGTTCTAAGTTTTAGGCGACTGATGACCTCAGAAGTTAAGTCGCGTAGTGCTCAGAGCCATTTTTGAACTTAATTTAACGTGGAGAACAGCTGCAAGGAAAGGAACGAGGGGGGAGATTACAAGGTCCGACACGATATTAGGAGGCATCACATAACTATTGTCACAGTAGTGTACGCTGCGCAACAGAATTACATGATCACATTTTCGAAACCCGGTAATTGTCTCCCGTTCCGATGCACAAGTTTGAAATTTGGCTCAAAGGTGGCTAAAACCTTTCTCTGTAAAGGCGCAAAAGCATGGCGCTCTGAAACCTCTCCCTCTGGCCAGGTTATGCTTCAAACAGCAAGGTAACGACACATGCGAAAAAGGGCCCAGCTCGCCAATTCAGTCAGCCGTAAGGTGGGTTAATGGTGTCACATTGGCACGACATTTCACCCAGATTCTGCCCAAGGCCATCGTGTACTTGCCACTTGTGGAGAAGGTCGTCACAGTCCCTATTACCCATATTTCACCCCTTCGTTTGACGCCCCTGGGATGGAGGTCAGATCCAATACACCCAGCGTTCTTATGGGAAGGCGAGAAAAACACTGCAGAAATACTACCGCTCAGAATCGGCACGAAAAGGCCCTACGGAGTGGCACAACGTCAATAAAATCAGCCCTTACCGTGGTACGTTGATTTCCACACATTCGTTGGTCGAAAGCGACAGTTCGCAGTCCGATAAGTATCAAGATGATCTTCTTGACAACTTTTGACACTACTGACAACCCCTGCAAATTTGAACCCTTCTCTAAAGAAATTGTGGTGCTGGATCCGCATTGAACGTGGTCGCACCCGTTTGGGTGCAGCAGGGCCGCAATTTTCGCTTTCGTGTATAGGTTGGAAGCGCTAGGGACCGTTCAAAACCATTCGACGAAATATGAATGTGGTCCGAAATAGCGAAGGGTCTTATGCTTTTTCAACCCTTCTGTTTTCCGCTCTCCTGTGGTGTGACCATGTGGGAGTGCAACATAGACATGTGTGTGAATAAAATGGCGGTTGTGTTCCTCTAAGGTTACCCCCCCTCCCCCCAGTTCGGTAACTCTCTTGGTGCCACACACGCACCTTTATTGAGACGCTACAAACAAACGTGTCTTCAGAAATTTCGACTCCATATAAACCTGGCAGCTGCTCTAGCGCCTGATGGTTAGGCGACCCATTTGACAGTCGTTGGGTGGCATAGGCCTACCTTAAGGTACCAGAGCAACCGCCAGGCTGAAATGTCGTTCTCCCAGGTACATTTGTAACGTGCTCAACAAAGCTGTGTGTGTGGCACCGAGGGTGTTACCAAACTGCGATGTTTTAGAGGGAACCTTTCCCATGTTATTGACGCACACGTTAATGTTGCACTCCCACATTAGCACTCCAGAGGAAGGCGGAAAACGGGAGGGTTGAGGAAGAATATGTTTCCTTTGCCGTTTCCGATCGCGTTAAATCTTTGTCGAATGGCTCTGAACGGTTCTTAGTGGTTCCACCCAGTACACGAGGGCAAAAACAGCGGCTGCGCTGTACTCCAAGGGGTTGCGATCACGTTCAATGGGGATGCAGCCCCACAGTTTCCCTAGAGAAGTGTTGTAGGAACCTTTGAGCCAAATGTCAAACTTATGCGTCCCAATGGAAGACAGTTACGGAGTTTCGAAAAAGTAATCGTTTAATATTGTTGCGCAGTATAGTTACTAGCGAATCCGACAGTGTTTTGCAGTTGCTAAATATGTATGGGATTTGGATATACGTCCTAATCTCCTTCTACCTCCCTCTCTTTGCCGAACACCTCCTCCTTCCTCTCTGTGTCCATCTCCTCGTTCCATCCATGTCTCTGCATATCCTCCTCCTCCTCTCTCTGTCCATTTCCTCCTTACCATCCTCTACGTCCAATTTCTCCCCCGCCCCCTCCCCTTTTTGTCCATTACCTCTTTCCCCCTTACTCTGACCCTGAGCCTTATTTATTTTTATTGCCAATCATACCTTGATAGGGAAATGAAGTCGCTTAAGGGGGGGGTAGGACGTCAAACGGACCGACTTGGAGCAGGACACCAAAGGACATGTTAATTTTCACTGTCTTTACTTTTACAAATAAATTCATAAAACTTTTTCAGCATGACCAGGAAGGAATAAGAATTCACACTCATAGCAGTGGAAGTTCAAAACATAACAAAATAAATTCTTTTTACATGTGAAATTTGATCATTTTTTCATTTACTGTTGGCTGTATGTGCTGCTATAGGTACACTTTTCTTCATAAGTAAGAGAGATTCTTGCATGAATTTTACACAAAAGTCCAACCATTCTTACAGGAGTATGAAACTCTAGAATTTTCCAAATCTATTAAAACTGTGGTAAAAATTTAGATAGTTAACTAAAAAATTTGAGATTTTTCTAAACATGAAGTTTAAAATGTAACAGCTCATTCATTTTTTCATAAATTAAATAAGTCCTAGAGTTCCATACACCTGTAAGTATGGTTTGTATGCTGTGCAGAATTCTTCGAAGAATCTCTCTTACTTATGAAGAAAAGCGTACCTGTAGCAAGAAATGCAGCCAACAGTAAGAGAAAAAATGGTGAAATTTCACATGTAAAATAAAATATTTTGTTACGTTTTTGAACTTTCACTGTTATGAGTGAGAATCCTCAATCCTTCCTGGTGATGCTGACAAAGTTTTATGAATTTATTTGTAAAAGTATACACAGTGGAAATTAAAATTTCCTATGGTGCACCATCTACTCCAAGTCGGCCCGTTTGACGTCCTGCTTCCCTTAAAATGAATGGGTTAACTGGTTGGAATCATTGGTATATGGGGTACGAAATATCTCTCCCCCTGCTGGATCTGTGAACCGATGGAGGTGGAGCAGTGGTTAGCAAAATAGACTAGCACTGAAAGGGCAACGGCTGAAATGCAAGTCCGACCATCCCGATTTAGGTGTTTCATAATTACCGTAAATCGCTCCAAGCAAATGGTGGTATGATTCCTGTGAAAGGGCACGGCCGATTTCCTTCCCATCTTTGAAACATTCCGAGTTTGTGCTCCGTCTCTAAATGACCCTGGTGTGGACGGGACGTTAAACCATAATCGTGCTTGCTTGCATGGACCTGTGAGGACAGCAGCTTCGGTGACAGTATTTCGCTTAGTTTTAATCAGCGTCAGGTAGGCTTACAAAATCTGAGACGATTCAAATTCCGTAGCAGTTTTCTAGCCAACTAATACAACATTCCTGTTTGCTGTTAAAACCGACTGTGGGGAAGGAAACAAAACAATACATGTCTATGCATACGGAGAAATAAAATACAGGGGAGAAACAGTCTGTCTAATGATGTAAATGCCCTGATATCGTAAATGTACTGGATGCCACACATTTCAGCAAAGCTATAATAACATTCAACACAAATTTATAATAAAATAAGAAAGAAACAGGTCAATTTTGCTGAAGCTTCTGACAATTCTGATGCACTAACTGTTTCACTTTCGCACGTAATCGTTTTCTCTGATTCGCCACTGGTATCTGAAGTGCCGACGTCGACAATGAGATTGTCAATGTCTATTTCCGACATGCCTCCAGTACTCCTGCTCAAGCTGTTGTACCTTTTTTGCAGTGACCTCTCCAGTCTTCCTCGGTAACAGCATGAAAACAAGCGCTTGCAAGGGTCAACCGATTTTCAGATGACATGTCACCTGTAATGTTGAGGCCCCGAAAGAGTCGAGTTGCATTCGAATATTTTCAGAAATGAGTTAAAGTGTGCGATTAGTCGTTACTATAAGCATCTGTCTTTCTACTGGATGTATCAGTAAAAGAGTACACATTTTAGATTAATTACAACCAAATGTGGAGCTGTTTAGAGATATTCTCTAATAGGATTATAACTGAAACTAATATCTTTTTCCCAGGAGTTCCGGGGGATACGTGTGGGTGATTGCTGGAAAATTCTCTAACTCCCGCAGTACTACACTGGCTCTTCTCAGTGTACGTCGCAGCTCTGAGGAAATACTGCCAAATCGGGTAAAAACAGTGATTTTTTGTTTTTTTCCTTAATCGCATCACTTCACTACATTTATCATCATTTTACGACAAGTGCTCCTTACAACACGATTCTTTTCCCGAACTGGAGTCGACGGTAACTCCCGCGATAGGACAGCAACCGGATCATTACTCATTTTCGAAGCAGTGAAAACACAGCTACTACACACTGACAGCAACAGCACTACTAAGCGACCGACATAGCAGGCAACGAAGCAGACGATAAATGCAGTTTACGCCACACAATTGGCAACATGTACAAATCGCCATGCCACGCCACGAAATATCCCGACTGCTGCCGATACTTTCCGATCCGAAACGAGGGGGCCCGCATGCCAAGTTAAACGGGGTGTTCAAAAAGCCTCAAAATTGGTTCAAATGGCTCTGAGCATTATGGGACTTAACTTCTCAGTCATCAGTCCCCTAGAACTTAGAACTGCTTAAACCTAACTAACCTAAGGACATCACACACATCCATGACCAAGGCAGGATTCGAACCTGCGACCGTAGCGGTCGCGCGGTTCCAGACTGTAGCGCCTAGAACCGCTCGGCCACTCCGGGCCAGACAAAAACTCTCCGCAGTGCCGTATGATTGTTTACCTGCCTAGGAATTGAACTGTGTATTCAACAACAGGGGGGACACTTTCAACATTTAATGCGAAAATTTGTAAGTAAAAATGAATGTTCAATAAATTAATAACTTGTATTTCACTGAGTTTCATTTCGGTATATTCACTGCGGCATACGGCACGCGCGGCTAACAATCATACGGCTCTGTGGAGAGACTTTTTGAACACCCTGTAGTTCCCATACAGTATATGTCTGGATGCATATCAGCGTCCTGAGTGAATAATCGAGGCTTAGTTGGTTAAGATGATTACTTCTCCCTATTATATTACTTCTCCCTATTATATACACTCCTGGAAATTGAAATAAGAACACCGTGAATTCATTGTCCCAGGAAGGGGAAACTTTATTGACACATTCCTGGGGTCAGATACATCACATGATCACACTGACAGAACCACAGGCACATAGACACAGGCAACAGAGCATGCACAATGTCGGCACTAGTACAGTGTATATCCACCTTTCGCAGCAATGCAGGCTGCTATTCTCCCATGGAGACGATCGTAGAGATGCTGGATGTAGTCCTGTGGAACGGCTTGCCATGCCATTTCCACCTGACGCCTCAGTTGGACCAGCGTTCGTGCTGGACGTGCAGACCGCGTGAGACGACGCTTCATCCAGTCCCAAACATGCTCGATGGGGGACAGATCCGGAGATCTTGCTGGCCAGGGTAGTTGACTTACACCTTCTAGAGCACGTTGGGTGGCACGGGATACATGCGGACGTGCATTGTCCTGTTGGAACAGCAAGTTCCCTTGCCGGTCTAGGAATGGTAGAACGATGGGTTCGATGACGGTTTGGATGTACCGTGCACTATTCAGTGTCCCCTCGACGATCACCAGTGGTGTACGGCCAGTGTAGGAGATCGCTCCCCACACCATGATGCCGGGTGTTGGCCCTGGAGGCGGGCTGCACGATGTTGGGGCGTGAGCGGAAGACGGCCTAACGGTGTGCGGGACCGTAGCCCAGCTTCATGGAGACGGTTGCGAATGGTCCTCGCCGATACCCCAGGAGCAACAGTGTCCCTAATTTGCTGGGAAGTGGCGGTGCGGTCCCCTACGGCACTGCGTAGGATCCTACGGTCTTGGCGTGCATCCGTGCGTCGCTGCGGTCCGGTCCCAGGTCGACGGGCACGTCCACCTTCCGCCGACCACTGGCGACAACATCGATGTACTGTGGAGACCTCACGCCCCACGTGTTGAGCAATTCGGCGGTACGTCCACCCGGCCTCCCGCATGCCCACTATACGCCCTCGCTCAAAGTCCGTCAACTGCACATACGGTTCACGTCCACGCTGTCGCGGCATGCTACCAGTGTTAAAGACTGCGATGGAGCTCCGTATGCCACGGCAAACTGGCTGACACTGACGGCGGCGGTGCACAAATGCTGCGCAGCTAGCGCCATTCGACGGCCAACACCGCGGTTCCTGGTGTGTCCGCTGTGCCGTGCGTGTGATCATTGCTTGTACAGCCCTCTCGCAGTGTCCGGAGCAAGTATGGTGGGTCTGACACACCGGTGTCAATGTGTTCTTTTTTCCATTTCCAGGAGTGTATATCTATCTATACATTACACACATTACAATATATATAGCATCCATACGTTTATCAGGTGTAAAAATTTGAAGTAAATCGATGAAGAACAATTCGAGGTATTTGCTAACAACTTGCCGTCTTTACACATTAAAATATCACATATGTTGAAAAAACGGGTGTTGGATCTTTAGTAGTGGCAACTATTTATTTACAGCTCGTACAGAACAGGTACGTGTATCAAAGTTTTCCTGACCTTCAAAGTAGTCACCAGCATTGCGTATAACCCGTTGCCAGCGATGTGGAAGTCGTAGGATACTCTTAGCAGTACCAGTTGTGTTGACAGATCGAGCGTCGCGGTCTGCAGCCCGACGAATTTGTAGCAGTTCTGAAGCCAATGCCGTGAAGTGTTTCCTTCAGTTTAGAAATCGAATTGAACTCATGAGGGCTTAAGTCAGGGGAGTGCATTGGGTAGTATAGCACTTAGCAGCCCCAACAGTCAAACAAATCAGTAACAGCTTGCACTGAACGTGCTTGAGCATTGTCCTGCAAAATGATGGTCAGGTCCTGCAAAAAGTGTTATCACTTCTGTCTCTATGCTGTTAATTTTTGGAACACAATCTACGACCAAGTTAGAGACAGAAGTGGTGACACTTTCTGCAGGACCTGACCACCATTTTGCAGGACAATGCTCAAGCGCGTACAGTGCAAGGTGTTACTGATTTGTTTGAGTGATTGCGCTGCTAAGTGCTATACCACCTACTGCACCCCTTTGACTTAAGCCCTCGTGAGTTCAACTCGATTTCTAAACTGAAGGAAACACTTTACGGCATTCGCTTCAGAACTGCTACAAATTCGTTGGGCAATAGACCGCGCCGCTCGAACTGTCAACACAACTTGCACTGCTAAGAGTATCCTACGACTTCCACATCGCTGGCAACGGCTTATACACAATGCTGGTGACTACTTTGAAGGTCAGTAAAACTTTGAAACACGTATCTATTTTGTACGAGCTATAAATAAATAGTTGCCACTATTAAAGTTCCAACCCTCGTATGTAGGCTATGTTCGTCCGAACATTTGTTAGAGTATCGTGTGAAAATTTGAAGAAAATCAGTCCATAACTTTTCGAGATTTTTGTTAAGAATGCTTCCCATGTATGAGCTATGTCTCACCGACCGTTTATTGGAATCTTGTGTAAAAATTAGAAGTAAATCGGTCAAGAACTCTTTCAGACTTTTGGTAACAGCGTTAAACAACGACTTGTCTTCATACAGTAGTATAGATATGAGTGTAGGGGCAATTAAATGGAAACGAGACACACGGAAAGAAAGTAAGTAAAGTGTTCGTTATTTGTGAAGTATTGGGCACCTGTTAATACAGGGTGTCCTAGAAGACTTTCCCTGATTACATAAAATGATAACTAAGGCTAGAAGTAAGATACAAATATGAAACTTGTGTCGAATTGTTTTCAACTATCGAAGTTTTCTTCCTGTTTTAGGTTCGCAGTACGTTAGTAGTGGATGAAGTGCCGTGCCCAAGAAGCCATGTTAACCAATCAGGAGAAGGCACAGTGTATCCTGTGGTACCAAGAGACACGATCACCAACCACAGTGCAGAGACACTTCCAGACAACATTTGGAATGAATCCACGTGATGTCAAGAGCATGAAAGCTTGGTATGAGAAGTTCAAGAACACAGTATCGGTTGTTGACCTTCCGAGGTCTGGTCGACCAAGAACCTCAGTAAACAGGGTGGAAGCTGTAAGGCAGTCTTTTCTGCGAAGTCCGAAGAAATCGGTGCGCAGGGCCTCACGTGAATTACAGATGCCAAAAAGCTCTCTCCATGACATTTTACGCAAACGTTTATTGCTTCGTGCATACAAAGTGCGAATCGTTCAGGCCTTGTTTCCCGATGACAGTACACGGTGATATGACTTTGCGGTCGAAATGCTATCACGTATTGAGGACGATGATGGTTATCTCAGACGAATTGCCTTTTCCGACGAAGCGACCTTTTTTGTCAGTGGAGTAGTGAATCGCCATAATGTGCGCGTTTGGGGTTCACAACCCCCTGGCGAGGTCATGGAGTGCAGCAGAGGCAGTCCAAAGGTGAATGTTTGGCGCACGCTTTTGCACGATCGAATTATCGGGCCATTCTTCTTCGCTGAGGCTACCATCACATCTGCAGTGTATCTGGATATGTTGCAACTGTATGCTGTTCCTCAGCTGCTTCAGTATCACCCCGATGTCTTGCTTCAGCAAGACGGTGCACCGCCTCATTGGGGTTTGGACGTCCGTGCCTATCTCGATATGACCTTTCCTGGGCGATGGATTGGTCGTGATGGGCCAACGGTTTGGTCTCGACGCTCTCCTGACATAACCCCATTAGACTTCTTTTTATGGGGTTATATCAAGGACGAGTTCTATCGAACACGTGACCAGATCTTGAAACCCTGCGATAACGGATAACCACAGTCGTTGAATCGATCCCTCCAGTGATATTGGCTAATGTGTGGATGGAAATTTAACATCGCCTAGACGTGCTACGTGCTACCGAGATTGCTCATGTGGAAGTTTACTGATGTGTGAGAAAAAACTTTGATAGTTTGTAAACAATTAGACACCAGTTTCATATTTGTATCTTACTTCTAGCCTGAGTTTTCAATTTATGTAATCAGGGAAAGACTTTTCGGACACCCTGTATATTTATCTCACTGTGAGGCAAGGCGGTCAGTGCCTTCATGGAAAAATGTTCACGGCTACCTACGTAACCATTATTATACCCAGCTTGCACCTCCTCGTTGAAGCAAATCGAGCTCTACAAAATCACGGAAATCGCTTGAGGATAGATAGGGGCTGTATAGAGGATGTGTGAGGGTTTCCCAGCGAAACTTATGCAGCGTAGTTGAAACAGTCTTGGCTACATATGGGCGGGCATTATTCTGCAACACAATAAAGCTGGCCGTCATCGTTTCTGTGCGTTTGGGCTTGATGGCACGCTACAATTTTTGTCCACGTACCGCCGTGTATTGTTTGTGGCGCCGTGTTTCGGAAACTCAACAAGCTAGGTCATCGTGACTTTCCCAAGAACGTTGGCGATGGACAAAATTCTGTTGCAGGAAACTGCTCGCCCACATGTTGCCAAGGCTGTTTCGGCTACACTGCGTAAGTTTTTCTGGGACACGCTTCATACAGTACCTATCCCCTCCCATGCGATTCCCACATTTTTGGAGCCCTTTATTTCCTTCGGACGAAAAAGTGTACGCGTCGGTACAATCATGGTTCCGTTTGCCACCGCAAACATTTTTTCATGAGCGCATTGACCGTCTTGGCACGCCGGCCGCTGTGACTGAGCGGTTCTAGGCTCTTCAGTCCGCAACCACGCGGATGCTACGGTCGCAGGCTCGAATCCTACCTCGGGCAAGGATGTGTGTGATGTCCTTTGGTTTGTTAGGTTTACTTACTTCTAAGTCTAGGGGACTGATGACCTAAGATTTTAAGTCCCATAGTGGTTAGAGCCATTTGAACCGTCTTGGCTCACATTGGGATAAAGGTATTAACAATTATGGCGATTAGTACTGAAATACTAAACAGTTTACTTATATTTTTCCCTCTGTCTCGTTTTCATTTGACCACCCTTTATATTTTCTTTTTATTGTCTATTTTATCTGATCAGTAAAACAGAATAGCGGTACAGATTTTCTCCGTCAGATTCACTGACAACAATGCTGACCTATATTAGAACCAGTCTGACCACTTCCCGGCAGGCAGCAGCAATATTCTGGGCAAAAATATCCAATGCCCACTACTCCAGCCCTGACACTTGATCCCCACTTCCTCCAATTATTATTATTTTATTATTATTATTATTATTATTATTATTACTGTTAGTGTCTATTGTTGTTATTATCCACTGTTAGTATTTTTGTTGGGTAATAATTACAATTTTCCTCATATTACTTTCTCAGATGTATATAACTGAACGAGAAATACCTATAAAATTGCGAAAGTATCTTAATAATTTTTCGACATGTGATGTTTGTGCTCCAACGTAAGTCACGACAGGAATAGAGGCCACGGGATATTTTTACTGCTGAGTGTTATTGCTGCCTGCCGAGAAGTGGTCATACCAGTTCTAATATACACTGATGGGCCAAATCATTAAGACTACCTGCTTAATAGCTCGTTTGTCCGTCTTTGTAACGATATATATTACTGATTCTGCATACCAGGGATCCGACACATTGTTGGTACGTTTGTGGTAGTATGTGGCATCAGGTGTCTAAGCACAGACCACGTAATTCGAGTAAATAACGAGTAAATGAGGCGCGTATGCGATGATGGCGCCCGGTATCGACCCAGATAGGTTCCATACGGTTTAAATCACGCGAATTTGGTCGCCGACACTTCATCGTGAGTTCAACATAGTGCTCCTGAAACCAGTGTGGTACGGCTCTGGCTCCGAGACGAGACTGGAAGAAGGCCCAGGTCATAGCAATCTACAAAAACGGTAGAAAATCGGATGCACATAATTACCGGCCAATTTCACTGACCTCGATTTGTTGTAGAATCATGGAACATATTTTGTGTTCTGATATTATGACCTTTCTCGACTCTGAGAAGCTCATCTGCAGAAACCAGCACGGTTTTAGGAAACAGCGGTCATGCGAGACACAGCTGGCCCTCTTTGTGCATGATACACAACAGGCTCTAGATACCGGCTCCCAGGTTGATACCATATTTCTCGACTTTCGAAAGACGTTCGACTCAGTTCCGCACTGTCGCTCCCTACATAAAGTTCGCGCTTACGGTCTGTCCGGTGACATATGCGGTTCGATAGAAAGTTTTCTAACAGACAGGGAGCAGTATGTCGTCCTGAACGGGGTAACTTCAACAGAAACAAGAGTAACTTTAGGTGTGCCCCAGGGCAGCGTAATAGGTCCTCTGCTTTTTACGATTTACATAAACGATCTGGTTGATGATATTGACAGCGGCCTTAGACTGTTTACCGATGATGCTGTAGTCTACAGGAAAGTATTATCACACGAAAGTTGTGAACAAATCAATGAGGATTTGCAGAAAATAAATGCGTGGTGTAATGACTGGCAGTTATCTCTCAATATTAGTAAGTGTAACCTACTGCGCATAACAAGGCGAAAATCGCCATTAATGTATGAATACAAAATAAATGATCAGTCATTGGAAGCGGTAACATCAGTCAAGTATTTGGCTGTGACTATTCGGAATGATCTCAAATGGAATGATCACATTACACAAATAACGGGTAAGGCGAACTCTAGATTGCTGTTTATCGGTAGAATCCTGAAGCGATGCAGTCCTTCAACAAAGGAAATACCTTACAATACGTTAGTTCGTCCAGTCTTAGAGTATTGTTAGTCTGTATGGGACCCTTACCAGTTGGGTCTGATTCACAAAATTGAGAAGGTCCAAAGAAGAGCGCCAAGATTCGTGACTGGTACATTTAGCCATCGCGAGAGCGTTACAAATCTCATAGAAAGTTTGAAGTGGGACACACTTGCAGATAGATGACGCGCTGAACAGAGGGAGCTGCTCACTAAATTCCGAAATCCAATCTTCACCGAGGATGTAGAGCATATATTATTGCCACCAACTTTCAAATCGCGTAATGATCATCATTCAAAGATAAGGGAAATAAGAGCTTGTACTGAGGCGTTCAGACAGTCGTTTTTCCCTCGTGCGATACGCGAGTGGAACAGAGGGGGGGGGGGGGGGGGGAGGAATATGACTTTGGCGCGAATTGTGCCCTCCGCCACACATCGCTTGGTGGCTAGTGGAGTATATATGTAGATGTAGACGAGTTACGGACAATTATACTGCTGAAAGATGATATCACCGTTGGGGGAGATATCGAGCAAACTGTCGTTGGCTCAACAAGTGAACACATAGGGGTGACCAGCCTGCGGATCTCCATGTTCAACAATGTACGATAAACTGTGTGCTCCGAAACAGTTGTACGTGCACCAGCTTTCGGTAGAGTGTCCGTAGATCATCATCTATCCTATTTAGCAGAGCAGACAGCCTCCGAACCCCACGTTTTGTGAAGAGTCGTGGACGCCCAACCATGTAGCACCTAGTGGTAGTTTCACTGTCCTTCTACCTCTTTCCGTAGATGCCTCCGACGGTAGCAAGTGAACACTCGACCAGCTTCGACGTTTTCGAGATACTCACTCTCAGGCTCTGCGTAATACTATTACTATACTGCCCTTTGTCAAAGTCACATATTTCAATGGAGTTCCCCATTTGCAGCCCATATCTTTGCTAGGGTGATGTTCCGACCGTGTCTGCTCTGTTTACATACTTTTGTTACGGCATCACGTGCCCGCAACGCCAAAAGGCGGCATCCAACGTTGCGGTGGGCAGCTGTCGTACCTTATCAGTGTACACCATCATTGTTATCAGTGAGTTTGACAGTGGCAATGTAGTTCGTTACTATGCAGAAAAAATTTATCGGGCTTTCAGCCGTTTGATATAAGGTAAGTCATTATTATTATTACAGGGTTATTACAAATGATTGAAGCGATTTCACAGCTCTACAATAACTTTATTATTTGAGATATTTTCACAATGCTTTGCACACACATACAAAAACTCAAAAAGTTTTTTTAGGTATTCACAAATGTTAGATATGTGCCCCTTTAGTGATTCGGCAGACATCAAGCCGACGATCAAGTTCCTCTCACACTCGGCGCAGCATGTCCCCATCAGTGAGTTCGAAAGCATCGTTGATGCGAGCTCGCAGTTCTGGCACGTTTCTTGGTAGAGGAGGTTTAAACACTGAATCTTTCACATAACCCCACAGAAAGAAATCGCATGGGGTTAATTCGGGAGAGCGTGGAGGCCATTTAAAGCCCTACACCCCATTGTGCTATTCCTGCTTTGACTCCTGACAGGTAGACCTTGTATTCTCCCACTTCCTGGCCTGGCGGCAGAAACCTGAAGTGCGGCTTCAGCTGAACAAAACTTTATGAGTTTTTCTACGTATCTGTAGTGTGTCGTGACCATATGTCAATGAATGGAGCTACAGTGAATTTATGAAATCGCTTCAATCATTTTTCAATCATTTGTAATAGCCCTGTATTATTATTATTATTATTATTATTATTATTATTATTACAACAAAGATCTGCAAAAAATATTTTTTCTATTTGTTTGAAATTTGATAACTGACTTTTACCACTTTTTAGCGCTGATTTTAAAAATGCAATCCATTTTGTTCTATCACGTCAACTTTTCTCACAAAAAAGGGAGTATTTTTGGGTATAATAACAAAATTTAAGAAATTTATCAAATTTTTTCTAACGTTGTAAAATTTTATTTTATTTATAAATCATGTTCTAAACTACATTTCCAGTGCCCTTCCATTTCTCTTTAAGCTCATAAGTCCTTATAATAACGCTTTCGCTTTCAGTCGAAGCTTCTTTTAATGCTTTTCCGGCTGTGGACTCGTTGAGGATCATCTCTTTTTATCATCCAACAGTAGTCGGCTATCATATTGGCGTTCCATCTTCGTTGATATCTTCTTCCCATTTCTTGGATGTCTTGGTGGAATCTTTCGCCCTGCTCTTCACCAACATCACCAAGGTTTGCAGGGAAGCAGACAAGATGTGAGGAGCATATTCCATTTTGAAATGTGTCGTAAGTCCAGGAACATCACTGCAAAACGTTAGTAAGAAATATCCTTTTTGTTTTTCAAACTGAAACTTCATACGTTTCTAGAACAAAAATAGCAGTCATCACTATGATTTTTGGGCTCCCTCCAAACCACTGGTATCCCAAAACGTAAGGACTGCTTTTTAGGTTGAAATCATTGCCTCAGTTCTTCAACGCACACTGAACAAACTTTGTGTGGGGGTCCAAGACTTAATGGTGCAAATGGCTCTGAGCACTATGGGACTTAACTTCTGAGGTCATCAGTCCCCTAGAACTTAGAACTACTTAAACCTAACTAACCTAATGACATCACACACACCCATGCCCGAGGCAGGATTCGAACCTGCGAAGTAGCGGTCGCGCGGTTCCAGACTGTAGCGCCTAGAACCGCTTGGCCCCCCCGGCCAGCCCCAAGACTTATCTTGATGGCCTAACTTTATACCAAAATAGGCGAAATATACTTTTTCAACAAAATCGGAAAAGTTTCTTTGTTGTTTTTTAACGGTATGGTTACCACAAATGCAGCACATGCAATCTGGTGAGGTTATACATTCTCTGGTAGCCATTGTCCATAAAACAACTTCAAAACACAAGAAAACTGAATTTTTTCACTATTTTTCCCGTAATCAGCGTTGGAAACACTATCAAAATCAGTTAACAAATTTGAAACAATTTTTATGTCGCAGACCTCTTATTATTATTATTATTATTATTATCACCTCACTCATGCACTAATACTTTTTTACTGTGCCAGTGTTCGGAAACTACATCTATTGACTTACAGCCGTAGTTCCTTTCTTTTGGTTTGATACTTTAATCTGTGAACCACTAACGACTTCATGGCTTCGAATCATGGAAAGCTGCCACGCTACATGTCTCACGGCTTAACCCAATAGTTCACTTCTAATCTATTTACCACAATAAGAGTCAGTTATTTCCGTATAAATTTATAAGATTCACTCTTCTACAGCAGCAAATAAGTTTCATGTTCCACGAAATACATTGAAAAGAAGAGATGCAGGAAGAAATAGAGGTGCAATAGGTGGCAAAATGACTATCGGAAGCTGAAGGAGTGTATTCAGTGAAGAACAAGAACAAGAAATACTTAATTACATTTTTGAAATGAAAAAGCGGTTATGCATATTTACGGTACACGAGGTACTTAGCATCCCTGCTGGCATAAGGGAACAAAATATATTAATGGCCTACGCGGAAAACTAGCTACCCACTGGCCACATTTTCTCCTTGGACACGGAAAGTGGACACAACGTAAGCCTTCACGAAAAAGCACTTCGTTCCTATACATTATTTGCTTTTTCACTTAGAAATGTTTGATGTGGTACCTTATAATACGTAGAGTCAAAATGTGCAAACGGCAAGACACAATCAACAACTATGGTTGGTTAAATTTCAGTTGCATTTAGAGCGGCCAATGCACCCAACGTTTCCATAATAATAATAATAATAATAATAATAAAGGACATAAATATAAACTATACTATTGATTAGTTTAGCATAATTGAAATCGTATTTAGTGAAATGAGAGGAGCAAGGACTCTGTGACAACTAGGAGGGAAAATTGACTGGGGAAGGGTTTTGAAGACAGTGAGATGCAGAGAAATGTATGGCAGACATAGCTAGAGTAATAGACGGTTGATCATTAGTTGCATTAGTTGTCTTTTGAATTTTGAAAGGAATTTAATTTCTCTGATATTTCGAGGAAAATCATTCCAAAGAGTGGTTTCTGATACAGAAATGGTTTGTGATAAGAGAGCCGTATTATGTAGTATTACAGGCGAGATGTTACGTTGTTGAGAATGCTTATTTTTCCTGTGCTCTTCAGATAATAGCGTAACGGCTGAAGATAAGTAAGACGGACAAGCTAAGAGTGAGACGACAATAGAGCAACGCTTATCGGAACGTAGCCATGGTATTTGTTGTTAGTGTGATATGGTGAAAATAACGAACATCACAAATGTATCGCATACAAGCATTCAATACGAGTTCCAGCTCTGGTGAGAACACACACGAAAGTCCTTCAAGGAGAAGGTCTATCAAATACAACGAGTGTTAGTGACTACGATATTCTTTCTAAGCTCGAGAGGAAATAGTTCTTTATATTTCTGTAATGAACGGAGTGGTGCGCCACCCTCATACAGGCTTCAGGTTTATGGTGACTGCAGTCTAAATGGTGGTCCAGAATTATCCCCGAGTTCTTTGGACAAGGAGAAAAAAGAAAACGTTTATTTATGCCATGCATGATTAGAGATGTAGAAGGGTGTCTGAACTAATGGATGTTTTGTCACTCGTTAGTGACTAAGATTTCTTGCCATTATCAACGTCAAAAGAAAAACAATGCAGCTTCAATCATGAAACTTGGTGATGATGATAGTCCTCCTCTACACATTTACCTTTCAAAGCGACGCATTTTTTTTCCAACTATGGATGACTTGCCTCAGATCTTGGTTGTACTACCCTACTCTTTTACTGTATGGTTAAATGATGATGGCGTCTTCTTGGGTAAAATATTCCGGAGGTAAAATAGTCCCCCATTCGGATCTCCGGGCGGGGACTACTCAGGAGGACGTCGTTATCAGGAAGAAGAAAACTGGCGTTCTACAGATCGGAGCGTGGAATGTCAGATCCCTTAATCGGGCAGCTAGGTTAGAAAATGTAGAAATGGAAATGGATAGGTTACAGTTAGATATAGTGGGAATTAGCGAAGTTCGGTGGCAGGAGGAGTAAGACTCCTGGTCAGGTGAATACAGGGTTATAAATACAAAATCAATTAGGGGTAATGCAAGAGTAGGTTTAATAATGAATAAAAAATAGGAGTAAGGGTAAGCTACTACAAACAGCATAGTGAAAGCATTATTGTGGCCAAGATAGACACGAAGCCCACGCCTACTGCAGTAGTACAAGTTTATATGCCAACTAGCTCTGCAGATGACGAAGAAATTGAAGAAATGTATGATGAGATAAAAGAAATTATACAGATAGTGAAGGGAGACGAAAATTTACTAGTCATGGGTGACTGGAATTCGATAGTAGGAAACGGAAGAGAAGGAAACGTAGTAGGTGAATACGGAATGGGAGGAAGAAATGAAAGAGTAAGCCGCCTGGTAGAATTTTGCACAGAGAACGACTTAATCATAGCTACCACTTGGTTCAAGAGTCATAAAACAAGGTTGTATACATGGAAGAAGCCTGGAGATACTGACAGATTTCAGATGGACTATGTAATGGTAAGACAGAG
The DNA here is from genome assembly GCF_023864275.1 of Schistocerca cancellata. Classification (NCBI taxonomy): domain Eukaryota; kingdom Metazoa; phylum Arthropoda; class Insecta; order Orthoptera; family Acrididae; genus Schistocerca; species Schistocerca cancellata. Next base: position 182,502,422 of record NC_064627.1, on the reverse strand, counting down.
TTTTAGGAACCAGGTTTTAAATTGTAGGACATTTCCAGGGGCAGATGCGGACTCTGACCACAATCTATTGGTTGTGAACTGTAGATTAAAACTGAAGAAACTGCAAAAAGGTGAGAAATTGAGGAGATGGGACCTGGATAAACTGACTAAACCAGAGGTTGTAGAGAGCGTTACGGAGAGCATTAAGGAACGATTGACAAGAATGGGGGAAAGAAATACAGTAGAAGAAGAATTAAAGAGACCTTTGGAGAAAGGAGAACCACTTGTATGAATATCAAGAGCTCAGATGGAAACCTAGTTCTAAGCAAAGAAGGGAAAGCAGAAACGTGGAAGGAGTATATAGAGGGTCTATACAAGGGAGATGTACTTCAGGGCAATATTATGGAAATGGAAGAGGATGTAGATGAAGATGAAATAGGAGATATGATACTGCGTGAAGAGTTTGACAGAGCAATGAAAGACCTGAGTCGAAACAAGGCCCCTGGAGTAGACAACATTCCATTAGAACTACTGACAGCCTTGGGGGAGCCAGTCCTGATGAAACTGTACCATCTGGTGAGCAAACTGTATGAGCCAGGCGAAATACCCTCCGACTTCAAGAAGAATATAATAATTCAAATCCCAAAGAAAGCAGGTGTTGACAGATGTGAAAATTACTGAACTATCAGTTTAATAAGTCACGGCTGCAAAATACTAACGCGAATTCTTTACAGACGAATGGAAGAACTGGTAGAAGCCAACCTCGGGGACGATCAGTTTTAATTCCCTAGAAATACTGGAACACGTGAAGCAATACTGACCCTACGACTTATCTTAGCAGCTAGATTAAGAAATGGGAAACCTACGTTTATAGCATTTGTAGACTTAGAGAAAGCTTTTGACAATGTTGACTGGAATACTCTCTTTCAAATTCTGAAGGTGGCAGGGGTAAAATACAGGGAGCGAAAGGCTGTTCACAATTTGTACAGAAACCAGAAGGCAGTTATAAGAGTCGAGGGGCACGAAAGGGAAGCAGTGGTTGGGAAGGGAGTGAGACAGGGTTGTGGCCTCTCCCCAATGTTATTCAATCTGTATATAGAGCAAGCAGTAAAGAAACAAAAGAAAATTTCGGAGTAGGTATTAAAATCCATGGAGAAGAAATAAAAACTTTTAGGTTCGCCGATGACATTGTAATGCTGTCAGAGACAGCAAATGACTTCGAAGAGCAGTTGAACGGAATGGACAGTATCTTGAAAGGAGGATATAAGATGAACATCAACAAAAGCAAAACGAGGATAATAGAATGTAGTCAAATTAAATCGGGTGATGCTGAGGGAATTAGATTAGGAATTGAGACAGTTAAAATAGTAAAGGAGTTTTGCTATTTGGGGAGTAAAATAACTGATGATGGTCGAAGTAGAGAAGGTATAAAATGTAGACGCAATGGCAACGAAAGCGTTTCTGAAGAAGAGAAATTTGTTAAAATCGAGTATAGATTTAAGTGTCAGGAAGTTGCTTCTGATAGTATTTATATGGAGTGTAGCCCTGTATGGAAGTGAAACACGGACGGTAAATAGTTTGGACAAGAAGAGAATAGAAGCTTTCGAAATGTGGTGCTACAGAAGAATGCTGAAGATTAGATGGGTAGATCACATAACTAATGAGGAGGTCATCATCATCATCATCATCATCATCATCATCATCATCATCATCATCATCATCATCATTTAAGACTGATTATGCCTTTCAGCGTTCAGTCTGGAGCATAACCACCCTTATACAGTTCCTCCATGATCCCCTATTCAGTGCTAACATTGGTGCCTCTTCTGATGTTAAACCTATTACTTCAAAATCATTCTTAACCGAATCCAGGTACCTTCTCCTTGGTCTGCCCTGACTCCTCCTACCCTCTACTACTGAACCCATGAGTCTCTTGGGTAGCTTTGCTTCTCCCATGCGTGTGATATTACCCCACCATCTAAGCCTGTTCGCCCTGACTGCTCCATCTATAGAGTTCATTCCCAGTTTTTCTTTGATTTCCTCATTGTGGACACCCTCCTGCCATTGTTCCCATCTACTAGTACCTGCAATCATCCTAGCTACTTTCATATCCGTAACCTCAACCTTGTTGATAAGGTAACCTGAATCCACCCAGCTTTCGCTCCCATACAACAAAGTTGGTCGAAAGATTGAACGGTGCACAGATAACTTAGTCTTGGTACTGACTTCCTTCTAGCAGAAGAGAGTAGATCGTAGCTGAGCGCTCACTGCATTAGCTTTGCTACACCTCGCTTCCAGTTCTTTCACTATGTCGCCATCCTGTGAGAATATGCATCCTAAGTACTTGAAACCGTCCACCTGTTCTAACTTTGTTCCTCCTATTTGGCACTCAATCCGTTTATATTTCTTTCCCACTGACATTACTTTCGTTTTGGAGATGCTAATCTTCATACCATAGTCCTTAAATTTCTGATCTAGCTCTGAAATATCACTTTGCAAACTTTCAATCGAATCTGCCATCACAACTAAGTCATCCGCATATGCAAGACTGCTTATTTTGTGTTCACATATCTTAATCTCACCCACCCAGTCTATTGTTTTCAACATATGATCCATAAATAATATGAACAACAGTGGAGACAGGTTGCAGCCTTGTCTTACCCCTGAAACTACTCTGAACCATGAACTCAATTTACCGTCAACTCTAACTGCTGCCTGACTATCCATGTAAAGACCTTTAATTGCTTGCAAAAGTTTGCCTCCTATTCCATAATCTTGTAGAACAGACAATAACTTCCTCCTAGGAACCCGGTCATATGCCTTTTCTAGATCTATAAAGCATAGATACAATTCCCTGTTCCACTCATAACACTTCTCCATTATTTGCCGTAAGCTGAAGATCTGGTCCTGACAACCTCTAAGAGGCCTAAACCCACACTGATTTTCATCCAATTGGTCCTCAACTAATACTCGCACTTTCCTTTCAACAATACCTGAGAAGATTTTACCCACAACGCTGATTAAAGAGATACCTCTGTAGTTGTTACAATCTTTTCTGTTTCCATGTTTAAAGATTGGTGTGATTACTGCTTTTGTCCAGTCTGATGGTACCTGTCCCAACTCCCAGGCCATTTCAATTATCCTGTGTAGCCATTTAAGACCTGACATTCCACTGTATTTGATGAGTTCCGACTTAATTTCATCCACCCCAGCCGCTTTATTGCACTGCAATCTATTGACCATTTTTTCCACTTCCTCAAATGTGATCCTATTTCCATCATCATTCCTATCCCATTCTACCTCGAAATCTGAAACATTACTGATCGCATTTTCACCTACATTGAGCAACTCTTCAAAATATTCCCTCCATCTGCCCAAGGCATCCTCAGGATTCAGCAGCAGTTTTCCTGACCTGTCCAAAATACTTGTCATTTCCTTCTTACCTCCCTTTCGAAGACTGCTAATTACACTCCAGAATGGTTTTACAGCAGCTTGACCCATAGTCTCCAACCTGTTTCCAAAGTCTTCCCACGATTTCTTCTTGGATGCTGCAATTATCTGTTTGGCTTTGTTTCTTTCTTCAACATAACTTTCTCTGTCTACCTGGGTTCTGGTATGTAGCCATTTTTGATATGCCTTCTTTTTACTTTTACAGGCGGCCTTGACTGTATCATTCCATCAAGCTGTTTGCTTCATCCTACTTTTACACACTACTGTTCCAAGACATTCTTTAGCCACTTCTAGTACTGTGTCCCTGTACCTTGTCCATTCCTTTTCTAATGACTGTAATAGGCTACATTCAACTAACTAGTACCTTTCTGAGATCGCTGTTATGTACTTGTGCCTGATTTCCTTATCCTGAAGTTTTTCCACTCTTATCCTCCTACATATGGACCTTACCTCCTGCACTTTCGGCCTCACAATCCCAATTTCACTGCAGATTAAATAATGATCAGTGTCATCAAAGAATCCCCTGAATACACGTGTGTCCCTCACAGCCTTCCTGAATTCCTGATCTGTTACTATATAGTCAATGACAGATCTGGTTCCCCTGCCTTCCCAAGTATACCGGTGAATGTTCTTATGTTTAAAAAAGGAGTTTGTGATTACTAAGCCCATACTGGCACAGAAATCCAAGAGTTGTTTCCCGTTCCTGTTGGCCTCCATATCCTCTCCAAATTTACCCATAACCTTTTCATATCCTTCTGTTCGATTTCCAATCCTGGCGTTAAAATCACCCATGAGCAGAACACTGTCCTTGTCCTTTACTCTAACAACTACATCACTGAGTGCCTCATAAAAACTACTCATCTTATCTTGATCTGTCCCTTCACAATGCGAATATACTGACACAATCCTAATTTTCTTGCTAGACACTGTCAAATCTATCCACATCAGTCGTTCGTTTACATACCTTATTGCAACTACGCTGGGTTCCATTTCTTTCCTGATGTAAAGCCCTACACCCCATTGTGCTATACCTGCTTTACTCCTGACCGGTAGATCTTGTATTTTCCCACTTCCTCTTCTTTCTCACCTCTTACCCGAATGTCACTAACAGCTAAAACGTCCAGCCCCATCTTACTTGCAGCCTCTGCCAGCTCTACCTTCTTCCCAGAGTAGCCCCCATTGATATTAACAGCTCCCCATCTCATTACCATTTGTTTGCCAAGTCGTATCTTACGAGTCCCTGGTTTGTCAGTTAGAGGTGGGACTCCGTCACCTCCAAAGGTCCGAGGCATTTTGCTCTGATTGTTGCCAGCATCACATTTAAAGTACCAGGGAAGCAGGTTGCTAGCCTTACTTGCCCCGAGTCCCATTGGGTTTTACTCCTAACGGCTGAGGGACTAACCGGTGGATTTGGTAGTCTTTGCCGTATGAGCACAAAGGTGACCACGACTCAGAATATGTCCGAGATGTCCAGCCTTATTCCAAAGTAACTGGTATCCCGACTGTCGGGACCACTTACTTGGCCACTCATACGTTGCCCGTGGTTCATGAACTAGGACATGACTACAGGAACCCACACCATGAACCAGATATTGAATAGAATTGGGGAGAAGTGGAGTTTGTGGCACAACTTGAATAGAAGAAGGGATCGGTTGGTAGGACATGTTCTGAGGCATCAAGGGATCAACAATTTGGTATTGGAGGGCAGCGTGGAGGGTAAAAATCGTAGAGGGAGACCAAGAGATGAATACACTAAGCAGATTCAGAAGGATGTATGCTGCAGTACGTACTGGGAGATGAAGCAGCTTGCACAGGATAGAGTAGCATGGAGAGCTGCATCTACGAGCCTCAGGACTGAAGACCACAACACACAACAACAACACTCTTTCGTTTTCCAGTACGCGTTCCTCCTTGGAAATTACGTCGACGTCATTGTGAAAACGCCTGCCACGTAATGGTGTCCACATTCTAGTAATGAGGAAGAAGTAACTGGATGCTATGTCATGGGAATGCGGAGGGTGAGACCCAAGAAAAGCCTTAAATATGGACAGGTGCATGTATGACTGAAAAAACTGTACAATTAAAAAATGACAGCATTTGTAGTAATCAGTTTTCAGTTTCGCCCTCATACCTCTCGATCTTTGTCTCTTGCAAATCAAAGGCAACGTATAACTTATTGCAAAATAAATTAAGAATTCATAGCACAAAGCCATTCAGTAAGTTACTGAGTACGCTTAGAGAAGTGATTCCCAACCCCTGAGTGCAGTGAGTCATCAAATAGTACCATTTACCCCTCTCCCCACCATCGACAACTTTACCACCTAATGAAAGTTTGGAAAGAAAATGATTGTTCTTTGAACACTTATTTTTAAAACGAAAATAGATATGCGATATTTAATTTTTGTTGGTGGTTTATTAACCCACGAAATAATGGGTAATGATTATTGGCACTGCTTATTTCAACCAACTTCTTCATCGAGTGATGAAGCAACGCCCAGTGCATCACAAATGTTACCTATAATTACCTCTCTGAATAGAATACTAACTATCCACACTGAAAGAGGACACATGCCACAGAACATACTTCCCCTACACCACTTCTCTCTCTAGTGACATTTGCTTCACCCACATCCGGCACCCTCATTTCAAATCAACTAAATTAAAATGTGTGCACTGTACTTACAATTACTGTTTGCAAAATCATTTGACTGCTGGACATCTTATCTTGTAAATGACAGATACTGTAAGACTTCAGGTGTCAATGATTTGTGTCTCACTACTTCCACTAATAATAATAAGAAGAACTAAAAGAAAAAATATAGACAAAGACTAACAAAAATACAGAAAACAGAATTGACAGCAAGAAACAAGACAAAAGCTATAAATACTTATGCTATACCAGTATTGACCTACTCATTTAGAGTAGTGAAATGGAGTGACACAGACCTAGAAGCACTCAATACACTTACACGATCGCAATGCCACAAATATAGAATACATCACATACATTCAGCAACAGAAAGATTCACATTAAGCAGAAAGAAATGCGGAAGGGGATTTATCGACATAAAAAACCTACATTTTGGACAGGTAGACAATTTAAGAAAATTCTTTATAGAACGAGCAGAAACTAGCAAAATACACAAAGCAATCACTCATATAAATACATCGGTTACACCATTGCTATTTCATAACCACTTCTGCAACACTTTAGATCACATAACATCAACAGATACAAAGAAAGTAAATTGGAAAAAGAAAACACTACATGGCAATCACCCGTATCATCTAACACAGCCACACATCGATCAAGACGCATCCAACACATGGCTAAGAAAAGGCAATATATACAGTGAGACAGAAGGATTCATGATTGCAATACAGGATCAAACAATAAACACCAGATATCACAGCAAGTATATTATTAAAGATCCCAATACCACAACAGATAAACGCAGACTTTGCAAACAACAAATAAAAACAGTAGATCACATCACAAGCGGATGTACAATACTAGCAAATACAGGATACCCCAGAAGACATGACAGTGTAGCAAAAATAATACAACAACTTGCCTGACAACATAAACTTATAAAACAACACGTTCCCACATACAATATGCACCACAAAATGTACTGAAGAATGATGAATACAAATTATACTGGAACACAACCATTATAACAGATAAAACACCACCACATAATAAACCTGACATCATACTCACCAATAGAAAGAAGAAATTAACACAACTAATCGAAATATCCATACCCAATACAACAAATATACAGAAGAAAACAGAAGAAAAAATTGAAAAATACATCCAACTAGCTGAGGAAGTCAAGGACATGTGGCATCAGGATAAAGTTGACATTTTACCAATTGTCAGGAGTCATAATACACAATATCCACCAATACATCAACGCAATACAGCTACATCCAAACGTATATATACAACTACAGAAATCTGTAATTATTGATACATGTTCAGTTACCCGAAAGTTCCTAAATCCAATGTAACATATACCGTACAGTTAAAAGGAAGTCACGCTTGATCAAGGCCCGCGTCACTTTCCATTTTTAACCAGACAAAGTCTGAGAAAGGAAAGAAATAATAAAATGTTGTGTAGTCCCTATAGCCATGTAACAGCAGTTCGAAATGAATATTGAAGCAACTTCTGTGCTATTGCATGAATTACCTACAACTCGGAGGAGACATATTAGTGAGATTTTTAAGCATGTCTGAATTTTACTATCTTAGATGCATGACACAAAGTACGTGGGTAGTGGGTGACTATGTGAGGATGACAATGTTCATATATTCGTTTCACAAGCTGCAGGAGGGGGGGGGGGATGATGGGAGGGGCGGAGGAGGGACAATGTTGTTATTTGTAATTTCTGTAATCAGTATTACAATTTTATGAAATAATAATAGCAACAACTATCTTCCAAAAATGTACTTTTATGACTGAAACACAGCTGTAATCTTCTGTTTTTCAATTTTACGCCTCCTAGGGTAATTAACATCGGACTGGGAACCGCTGGTTTAGAGTATATCAAATGCTACAGCAATCCGAACCTGAGTATTGCATCCTGTATGATTTGAAACGGAGTTTTCTAAATAGAATTAATAATAATTTGCAGAACTGCTGCAAGTGAATAACCCAAAGTTCAAAAGCTGTTTTGCAGCACCATTCATCACTTCCCTCTACAGCAGAAGAGCCCGCTTACGCTTCAGTCTGGAAGAGAAGTAATAAATATCGTTCTTGGAAGGGGGATGAGGAATAACCTATGTGACGCCTTAACAATTTTCTGTCCGAACTGCAAACGTGCGCAATTCTGAGAAGCTGTATTTAATTTGATACGGCCACTCTGCAGAAAGGCCGTTTTCCGTTGCAGTTCGAATACCCGGAGCGCGGCTGAGATAGTATTAATCCACTGACCTCATTCGTGGCTTCTTTCTGCGAATTTCCTGCCAGTGCAACCAACGTGCCCATTTTCAGTGCAACGTCCCAGCATCTCATAAAACAGGGCATCAAACGCCGCCATAAAGATATACGTTGGAACGGGCCGTTCGCTGTGCTGTATCTGATTAAAGAAAAGCTCTCTGATAAAATCAGTCATTCGAGGGCATCCGTGTAATAACCTCCGCCCTTTGAAGTGTACTTCGTTCAGTCTGCACTTTCTGCCGGTAAAAATGTACGAAGAAACAGAGTTATTCACGCGGAGAGTGTGTGTGGTGCAAGTCAACGCAGTCTGCGGTACTGTGGATAATTTTTTTATTCAACATCAGTCACAGATGTGAAAAGGCAGACAGAGGTTGATACGGTAGCCCAAAGTGATACGTATTCATTTGCAGTCTCATTCGTATGTAGCTGTGTTTACCATTTCTAAACCGTGCGACGAAGTCATGTGGCTTTGTTGGTTTATGTTTCCCTGAAACATAATTTCCCCGAACAGGGAAGCTTTCATTTTTTCTTAATTGTACATCTATACACACCGTCCACGACCCAAAGTATAGTGTATGGCGGGGAGTGCTTTCTACCACTGCTAATTTTCTTTCTAGTCTCATTCACAAATGCAGAGAGCGGAAACCTTTCTGTCTCTATGCCTCTGCACAAACCATAGTTGAACTTATTCGTCCTGTTTGAAGCGAGCGTTGGCGGCAGTACAAACGATCTGCAGCCTGTCATGTACGCTGGTTCTCTGACCGTTCCCAATAGCGTTCCCAAAGAGCTCTACATCTACATTTATATTCCGAAATCTGTCTTACAGTGTGCGGTCGAGGGTACCACCGACACCATTGCATATTTATTTAGTTACATGTTTCGTTATATGTTCCACAGATCGTATGAACTTTTTTTATCGAAATGATGCGGGACTGCTTAGTTTAAACGATATATAAATACACATGGTCAGTAATAACATTAACGAACGCATTATTCTTTAGTCCTACTCATGCAACTACACTTGAGAACTAGGTGCTTCTTTTGTATTTTGTTTTGTACTGGCAATCGGTCTTTAAATAGAAATTAGTCCATGGGTCAGAAGAAATGACCAGCAGAAACGATTTTAGGCTAAATTTGAAACTTGCTTTGCTACCTGTCAGACATTTCATGTTATTGTGCACAGTATCAAAAAATTTTTGTTTCTGCATATTGAACCCATTTCTGAAACACCAACAGCCGCCAATATTGGCTAATAAAGGTTCAGTTTTTAATTTGATGCTCAGCTATGGGCAACATTACACAAATTGTGAGTGGCTATTTGTGACGAACTGCATTACCTAATATACACTCTAATTGGAAGACAAAGAAAAATGGCGCACGAAGAAGGAATTATCCGAATATGCTGGAAATCACTAGACATGTTGTACATGTGCAGACAAACGAAAGACTACAGTTTCAGAAAAATTGGATGATTTATTCGAGAGAGAGATCCACAAACTGAACATGTCAACATCTACATCCAAGTGCCTGGCAGAGGGTTCATCGAACCATTTTCGTACTACTTCTCTACCATTCCACTCTCGAACGGTGGGAGAAACGAACACCTAAATCATACCGTTCGAGCTCTGATTTCTCTTATTTTATTATGATGATCATTTCTCCCTACGTAGGTGGGTGTCAAAAAAATATTCTCGCATTCGAATGAGAAAGTTGGTGATTGAAATTTCGTAAATATATTTCGCCGCAAAGAAAACAGCCTTTGTTTCAGTGACTGCCACCCCAACTCGCGTATCATATCAGTGACACTCTCAACCCTGTTGCGCGATAACACGAAACGAGCTGCCCTTTTTGCACTTTTTCGAAGTCCTCCGTCAATCCTACCTGGTAAGGATCCCAAACCGCGAAGCAATATTCCAGCAGAGGACGGATATGTGTAATGTAGCCTGTCTCTTTAGTGGGTTTTTCGCATCTCCTAAGTGTTCTGCCAACATATTACCTATGTGGTCTTGCCAATTTAAGTTGACCGTAACTACAGTTCCTAGATATTTAGTCGAATTGACAGCCCTTAGATTTGTGCGATTTACCTTGTACCCAAAATTTATCGGATTTCTTTTAGCATCCATGTGGACGACTTCGCACTTTTCTGTGTTTAGTGCCAATTGCCACTATTCGCACCATACAGAAATTCTTTCTATATCATTTTGTAATTGGAATTGATTATGTGATGGTTTTACTAGACGGTAAATTACAGCGTCATCTGCAAACAATCTAAGGAGGCTGCTCAGATTATCACCTAGATCATTTATGTAAATCAGAACAGCAGAGGGCCTACGACACTACCTTGTTGAACGCCAGATATCACTTCTGCTCTACTCGATGATTTACCGTCTGTCTCTACGAACTGTAACCTCTCTGAGAGGAAATCACGAATCGTCACACAACTGAGAAGGTACTCCATATGCACGCAATCTAATTAATAGCCGCTTGTGAGGAACGGTATCAAAAGCCTTCTGGAAATTTAGGTATATGGAATCGATCTGAGATCCCTTGTCGACAGCACTCATTACTTCATGGGAAAAAAGAGCTGGCTGTGTTGCACAAGAACGATATTTTCTGAATCTGCGTAGGAACATCTATGGCCCTAAAGCGGGCAGTTACTCGGCTTGGCAAAGATTGATATATCTGTTGGATGTTCTCCTAAGGGATATTCTGTCCGGTTGGCGCGTTAGATAGTCAAAATTCCAAGCTGGTTTAGAAGGCTCCGTCCATAATTCTCCGAATGTTCTCAGTTGGGGAGAGACTTAGTGACCTTGTTGGCCAAGGTAATCTTTGGCACACACGAGGATAACCAGTAGAACTCTCGCCGTGAGCGGGCGGCCATTTTCTTGCTGAAATGAAAACCCAAGATGGCTTGCCATGAATGGCAATAAAACGTTGCATAGAATATCATCGGCATACCGCTGTGCTGTATAAGTGTGCCGTAGATGACAACCGAATGGGTAATGCTATGAAAAGAAATGACACCTTAGTTCATCACTTCTGATTGTGGGGCAATATGACGGGCGACAGTCAGGTTAACTGCTATCCAGAGCGTCTCCACATACGTCTTCGGCCTGGAATGACGTTGACTGGAGTAAAATTGTCCGCTTCGAGATGAGCCCCGATGAAATGCGAAGACGTGTCTGCATGCGCCCCGGATAGGGGTGGGATACAGACCTGACTGTTGCCTGGCACAAGTCCCTACAACTTGGAGTCATGGACTGACGTCCCGTTTCTTTTCATAGCACGACCCCTTTGGTTGTCAACCGAGGTCCAATTTCAGATGGGGCATATCGGCGTTATTCTACGCCTCGTTCTCTTGCTCTTCCTGGGAAGGCATCCTGGGTTGACATTTCGCAAGATAATGCTCGCCTGCACACTTCGAGAGTTTCTATTGCTTGCCTTCGAGTTTGCCAAATCCTACATTGCCCAGTAAAGTCGCCTTATTGTGCCCAATTGGTAACCTTTTGGAGCATTATGGGCAGTGCACTCAAACTAACTCGGAATTTTGACGATCCAACGCGCCAATTGGTCAGAATCTGGCACGGCATTCCTCAGGAGGACGTCCAACAACTACAGCTATCACTGCTAACTATATCTATCATTGCCAGAGGTGGATCAACGCGTAACTGAGTTGCTTAATTTCTAAAGCTCATTCTCTTGAATAAGTCATCCTACGCCACTGGCCATTAAAATTGCTACACCACGAAGATGAAGGGCTACAGACGCGAAATTTAACCGACAGGAAGGAGATGCTGTGATACAAATGATTAGTTTTACAGAGCATTCACACAAGGTTGGCGCCGGTGGCGATACCTATAACGTGCTGACATGAGGAAAGTTTCCAACCGATTTCTCATACACAAATAGCAGTTGACCGGCGTTGCCTGGTGAAACGTTGTTGTGATGCCTCGTGTGAGGAGGAGAAATGCGTACCATCACGTTTCCGACTTTGATAAATGTCGGATTGTAGCCCATCGCAATTGCGGTTTATCGTATCGCGACATTGCTGCTCGCATTGGTCGAGATATTATGACTGTTTGCAGAATACGGGATCGATGGGTTCAGGAGGGTAATACGGAACGTCGTGCTGGATCCCAACGGCCTCGTATCAGTAGCAGTCGAGATGACAGGCATCTTATTCTCATGGCTGTAACGGATCGTGCAGCCACGTCTCGATCCCTGAGTCAACAAATGGATAGCACATTCTCCAGATCTCTCACCAACTGAAAACGTCTGGTGAATGGTGGCCGAGCAACTGGCTCGTCACAATACGCTTCGGGAAAACAGAATTAAGTGTTTGATGAACTGAAACTGTGTATTTACCTCAGCTTCGAACACTTGTTCGACGCCGGCCAGAGTGGCCTAGCGGTTCTAGGCGCTTCAGTCTGGAACCGCGCGACCGCTACGGTCGCAAGTTCGAATCCTGCCTCGGGCATGGACGTGTCTGATGTCCTTAGGTTAGTTAGGTTTAAATAGTTCTAAGTTCTAGGGGACTGATAACCTCCCATAGTGCTCAGAGCCATTTGAATTTGGACTTACGACGACTCACCTATGGTCAGTATCCGTTAAACTTTCTGGCGCTCTTCAAATTGATACTGAATTGATTCGCTTATCTGTGTGGCGATGTAGGGGGGGGGGGGGGGCGAGCTCTGTTTGAACAGGTCTTTCTTTTAGGAGGGTGCATGTGAGTGTGGCGACGGGGGGGGGTTGATAAAATGATTAAAATCCTGTCCACTACCCCTCCTCCCCCGACCTTCTTCTGACCCCCTACCACTCCACTTGGTACGCTCATGTCCTCAACGACTAAACGTTCAAAACTGTAGAACTGCTCTCGCTATGGACTTCGGCATAAAGGAGTTGGAGCAATGCTCGGGTACAACTTGTTAAGTGAAGACAAGCAGAGCCGGCCTGTGTGGCCGTGCGGTTCTAAGCGCGTCAGTTTGGAACCGCGTGACCGCTACGGTCGCAGGTTCGAATCCTGCCTCGGGCATGGATGTGTGTGATGTCCTTAGGTTAGTTAGGTTTAAGTAGTTCTTAGTTCTAGGGGACTGATGACCTCTGTATTTAAGTCCCATAGTGCTCAGAGCCATTTGAACCATTTGAAGACAAGCAGAGCTAGTGCCTATCGAAAATTGTCTTCCTCGAAGTACAGACAGGCGCCCGTTACTCGGGTACGATGGGGAACTTTGCTGAAGTGAATCGCCGGAGACTTTAAGATGGCAGTCAGGGCAACTTCAGACTATAGAAAGAGGAGCAACGGCCAGGGGTGGCAGGGAGGAGGTTAACTGCTTCCGGCAGTAGTTCCGAGGGCGTTAAGTGGTGTCAGGCGTACACGTGTCGACACCTTGCAAACGAGCTCACTTCTCTCCGATAATCGATGGAGGTGGGGACGGCGGCTGTTTCTGGAACAGCGCTACGAGCTAACTTTGGTAGTGAGGTGAAAAATCCGGAATGCGTAACGTGTCAACGATCCGAAAATTGCTCTCCGTTACGACGGGCAAGTTTTTCGGCACAAAAGTGAAGAGTTTTCAAGTTATGAAGAGATCAGCGTTTCATTCCGGGAAGGAGAAGGGAAATTATACTTCTACAATGTTATTAGGTCTACAACTTTGCTTGCGCCGTTTTGCAATAGACGGCAGAAGTGGGGTTCAGGTGGTTGGTCATTGGTGTAATACAATAAGCTTAGGCATCTGTAAACATAATGCCACAAAAATATTAGTAGATTTGTGATTGCATCATAATGTTATTCTCGATTCAGTACGTCAACTTACGTATCCATTTCCCGCCATTTGCGAGAAGTTTTATTTTTCTGCTTTAACATGAAGAAATCTCTCGGCTGTGGCTCTTAAAATGCTGATTAAGATCCATGGTGAGGGTACTATTACATCTACATCTACATGACTACACTGCAATTCACATTTAAGTGCTTGGCAGAGGACTCATCGAACCACAATCATACTATCTCTCTACCATTCTACTCCCGAATAGCGGGCAGGAAAAACGAACACCTAAACCTTTCTGTTCGAGCTCCGATTTCTCGTATTTTATTTTGATGATTATTCCTACCTATGTAGGTTGGGCTCAACAAAATATTTTCGCATTCGGAAGAGAAAGTTGCTGACTGAAATTTCGTAAATAGATCTCGCCGCGACGAAAAACGTCTTTGCTTTAATGACTTCCATCCCAACTCGCGTATCATTTCTGCCACACTCTCTCCCATATTACGTGATAATACAAAACGAGCTGCCCTTTTTTGCACTCTTTCGATGTCCTCCGTCAATCCCACCTGGTAAGGATCCCACACCGCGCAGCAATATTCTAACAGAGGACGAACGAGTGTAGTGTAAGCTCTCTCTTTAGTGGACTTGTTGCATCTTGTAAGTGTCCTGCCAATGAAACGCAACCTTTGGCTCGCCTTCCCCACAATATTATCTATGTGGTCTTTCCAATTGAAGTTGTTCGTAATTTTAACACCCAGGTACTTAGTTGAATTGACAGCCTTGAAAGTTGTACTATTTATCGAGTAATCGAATTCCAACGGATTTCTTTTGGATGTCATGTGGATCACCTCACACTTTTCGTTATTTAGCGTCAACTGCCACCTGCCACACCATATAGCAATCTTTTCTAAATCGCTTTGCAACTGATACTGGTCTTCGGATGACCTTACTAGACGGTAAATTACAGCATCATTTGTGAACAACCTAAGAGAACTCCTCAGATTGTCACCCAGGTCATTTATATAGATCAGGAACAGCAGAGGTCCCAGGACGCTTCCCTGGGGAACAGCTGATATCACTTCAGTTTTACTCGATGATTTGCCGTCTATTACTACGAACTGCGACCTTCCTGACAGGAAATCACGAATCCAGTTGCACAACTGAGACGATATCCCATAGTCCCGCAGCTTTATTAGAAGTCGCTTGTGAGGAACGGTGTCAAAAGCTTTCCGGAAATCTAGAAATATGGAATCAACTTGAGATCCCCTGTCGATAGCGGCCATTACTTCGTGCGAATAAAGAGCTAGCTGCGTTGCACAAGAACGATGTTTTCTGAAACCATGCTGATTACGTATCAACAGATCGTTCCCTTCGAGGTGATTCATAATGTTTTAATACAGTATATGCTCCAAAACCCTGCTGCAAACCGACGTCAATGATATAGGTCTGTCGTTCGATGGACTACTCCTACTACTCTTCTTAAACACTGGTGCGACCTGCGCAATTTTCCAATCTGTACGTACAGATCTATCGGTGAGCGAGCGGTTGTATATGATTGCTAAGTAGGGAGCTATTGTATCAGCGTAATCTGAAAGGAACTTAATCGGTATACAATCTGGACCTGAAGACTTGCCCGTGTCAAGCGATTTGAGTTGTTTCGCAACCCCTAAGGTATCTACTTCTAAGAAACTCATGCTAGCAGCTGTTCGTGTTTCAAATTCTGGAATATTCCATTCGTCTTCCCTGGTGAAGGAATTTCGGAAAACTGCGTTCAATAACTCCGTTTTAGCGGCACAGTCGTCTGTAACAGTACCATCGGCACTGCGCAGCGAAGGTATTGACTACGTCTTGCCGCTTGAGTACTTTACATACGACCAGAATTTCTTCGGATTTTCTACCAAATTTCGAGACAATGTTTCGCTGTGGAACCTATTAAAGGCATCTCGCATTGAAGTCCGTGCCACGTGGAAGAATGCGCAGAGAATGTTTTCAACGCCTTAAAGACGGTGATTTTGATGTCGAAGACCGGCATGGCGCCGGAAGACAGTCACAGGAAATCATTATCGAAAGCAATTGATGCGTAGTAGCTCAGCACTGAAACAAAAACGACCACAATACAGCGATAGACACGTAAAGGTAAGTCTGCAGCAGGTCAGTGTTCGACCCCATATCGCAAAACCCGTGAAAATATACATCGAAACGTTAAAATGGGAAGTGCTATCCCTCCCGCCGTATTCTCGATACGTTGCTCTCTCTTACTACCACGTTTTTCGATCAGTGGCATACAGTCTGGATGACCTGCACTTCCGATCATATGAACAGGCGCAAAACTGAATCGATTCGTGGATCCCCACAAAAGACACCGAGTTCTTCCGCCACGGGATTTGTATGCTATCCGAAGGATGGGAGAATGAAGTGACCAGGGATGGGCAATCCTATGAATCATATTTTTTTACGTTTTTCACAATAAAGCCCCAAACATCGAGAAAAACGGCGGAAGCAAAGTTGTAGACCTAGTACATTTTTAATTACGCAGTCAGAGTTCATAGCATCGTTCCTTGCGTACTAGTTATACCAGAATGTCTGTCACAAGTGTTCGTAATAAACGAATTTTCGGTAGAAAACGGACGCCAAAAAAAAAAAAAAAGGCACTGTGCAACACTGTATTAACATAATCGGAAATATCTTCATTCAACACTTAATTAAAAGTGCCAGCCAGATAATTAAGTGGGTGTTAATCGGGAACACCCGACGTGGACAGTTTATTTCCAGTTATAGTGTATTTGTTTACTCAGTGACGGGGGGGGGGGGGGGGGAACAACAATCGCAACAGCAAGAAGGAGCTTGCGACATATACGAAAGGTGGAAGGCGTGTTTCCACATCTGAAAGATAATTTCTATTCAGATTTCCCGCTAGTCGCATAACATTAGCGCTAGTGACGCCTCTACGAGGATATAAGTCAGGTTTGCTTCAAATACGCGCGTTAACGGTCGTGAGCGTTAGTTACCTTTCAGGTTAGAGATAGTGAGTTGATGCTAGTCAAGAATGCCTTCAGTGCACCAAAAACGCCATTATCAAAACCTCGCTGTATTTGCACGAGGTAGTGTAATACGGCTACGAGAAATTGGAAGTTTTTTCCACAATACTACAAAAGGACTTGGCAGGTATGTAACCACTGTACATGGTTTACGGCAGCAGTGTTCGCCGGAATGTACGACCACAATAAGACCGGCCTCCGGAAGGCCACGTGGTACTATCTAGAGAGAAGACCATCGTGTTCGGCATACGAGTCTCTCGCATCTGCAGCAGCAGTTGGCACCACAGTGACACAATAATTGTTACAGTTCGGTTACTTCAAGGATTGCTCCGAACCAGATGCCTTGTAGCGCGTATTCAAAAATGGTTCAAATGGCTCTGAGCACTATGGCGGTCGCGCGGTTCCAGACTGAAGCGCCTAGAACCGCTCGGCCACACTGGCTGGCCAGCGTGTATTCCACTGATCTCAAACCACCGCCATTTACGACTCCACTGGTGCCAAGGGAGAGCTCACTGGAGACCCAGAGTGGAGGTCTGTTATGTTTCCTGACGAAGGGCGGTTCTGTTTCGATGCCAGTGATGGCCTGTTGTTGGCAGAGTTGGCAGGTGAGCACCTGTCTGGGGGCTAGACACACTGCACCTACACCTGCAGTTATGTCCGGCGTGCAATTTCGTATGACAAGACTCTGCTGGTTTTTGCAGACTATCTGTACTACTAATTTCAACCTTCTGCAGTCTTCCAGTTAACTATAAATGAAACCATTGAGAGTTGGCAATACTCTCTACAGCGCGCATACACAAGCTCTGGAATCTAAGATATTATCGTCGCGCTTCGCAGCGCACGGATTAATTAGTGGCAGTTTGCAAGCCAGTGTAGGAGCCCGCCTGCTGTGGAGCGCACGTGTGTTGGGCGAGGTGTCGTCGCCGAGCTGCCGTACTGCCGTGTCTGCCAGCAGCGACACAGGCTTTGGTATTGAGTTGTTTTTTATAATTTGCAGCACGCTTATTAATTTACAGAAAAGGGTTTGTGCATGTGCGTAGCAGCAGACGGTAATTTCGATAATTATAGGAGTTGAATTCTTAAGGGAAACCATTGTTAGGCGATTAGATTAAGTATTGATTTATGCCATTCACTCCTTTTGTAATTGTCAGGGAATTGTTTCACTGTGTATTTAGTTGAGAAGTATTTCAGTCTCTCTCAACAGTTTGATTAATTTGTAATATTGCTTTAATGCCACTGGAGGCAGATTTACATACGAAGCGATTGTTCAAAGAGCTTCTAGCGTTTTGTTAATTGAATGAGAAAGAATCGCTTTCAGAATATAGTTTTTGAAAAAAGGAATTACTTGTTTGGGTTATCATTTATCGAGTTTAGATTTGACCAAAACCTTTCTCTTGAATTATACGTAGTTGCAGTAAGCAGCAGCAGCCGCAGCAACAGCAGGAGCCGCCATACAGAACATGCATTGCACTCAGCATGAATAATAGGTTTTTTTATTTTTTTATTAAATAATGAAATGCAGCAGATCATGCAGTGGCAGCAGAAAGACCAAGTAAGTTATTTGTTGTGCACAGGACCAACAAAAAATAAAAATAAAATAAAGTCTAGGCTATCTCTGTAATTGTAAAGTTAACAAGAGTACAAGACGAGATTTTCAGTAGAAAAAACGAAGTAAAAAGATAGAGCTCGCAACTTTCACCATTTGTGCACTGTCCCACTCATGCCACTATACTTAAGCTTATCTAAAATAATTTCATGTGTGAATCACGAAATTCTTTTAGATAAGCTTAAGTATTGTGGTAGAGTGGTCAGTGCACAAATGGTTTAATTCATACTTAACTGGAAGAATACAGACGGTTGAAATTAACAGTACAGATAGTCTGAAAAAACCAGCAGAGTCCTCTAGCTAGGGAGGTATGAAGAATGGTGTCCCACAGGGCTCAGTCTTGGGTCCCTTATTGTTCTTAATATATATTAACGACTTGATACTCTATATTCATGAAGATGCAAAGCTAGTTCTTCTTGGTGATGATACAAGTATAGTAATCACACCTAACAAGCAAGAATCAGCTACGGAAATTGCAAATAATTTCTTTCAGAAAATTATTAAGTGGTTCTCTGCAAATGGACTCTCACTAAATTTTGAGAAAACACAGTTTATACAATTCTGTACAGTAAATGGCATAACACCATTGATGAATATAGACTTTGAAAGGAAGTCTGTTGCTAAGGCAGAATAATCAAAATTTTTGGGTATGTGCATTGATGAGAAATTGAATTGGAAGAAACACATCGATGATCTGCTGAAACGGTTAGGTCCAACTACTTACGCCATTAAGGTTATTGCAAATTTTGGTGATAAACATATCAGTAAATGAGCTTACTATGCAAATTTTCATTCACTGCTTTCATATGGCATCATATTTTGGGGCAATTCGTCATTAAGAGAGAAAGTATTCATTGCACAAAAGCGCGTAGTCAGAATAATAGCTGGAGCCCATCCAAGATCACCTTGAAGACATTTATTTAAGGAACTCGGGATATTCACAGTACCTTCGCGATTATATATTCACTTACGAAATTTGTCATTAATAACCCATCCCAGTTAAAAAATTACAGCGAAATGCACAGCTACAACACTAGAAGAAAGGATGATATTCACTATTCTGTATTAAATCTCACTTTATCACAGAAAGGGGTGAATTGTGCTGCCACAAAAATCTTTGGTCATTTGCCAAATAGTATTAAAAGTGTGACAGATGGCCAACCAACATTTAAAAGCAAATTAAAAGAATTTCTAAATGACAACTCCTTCTACTCAATTGAAGAATTCTTCGCTATGAAGTAGTAACTGTAAAAAAATGAATTAATTATTTTGTGTAAAGAAAACTTATGTTAAAGTGACACGTTCCACATCATTAGTAAAAGTCGTATTCATGATCTATGGAACAAGGATTAATGTATGTATGCATTTATGTACGTATGCACAGCAGGAGCACACTTGTGGTTATCCCACCCCTATTGACTGCATGTTTGAACTCCAGTCTGATGATTCGATCTGTTATGGTGCCTTTCATGAATATCATTTCAGGCAATGTTTTCCAACAGGATAACGTTCGCCCACATTTCGCTGTTGTAACTCAACATGCTCTACAGAGTGTCGACATACTTCCTTGGTCTGCTTGATCACCAGATCTGTGTATAATCGTGCACCAAAGGGATATCATCAGACGATAACTCCACTTCCAACCACACCCAGCATTAACCGTCGCTTTATTGACCGACCAAGTGCAACAGGCATGGAACTACTCCTCATAAACTGACATCTGGCACCTGTACAAAACAATACATGCACGTCTGCATGTAACATTCTGGCGATTACATTTGTTATTAATGTACCAACATTTCACATTTGCAATGGCTATTCTAGCGCTTACATTCTTCTTTGAACTTGTAACGTTACTCAAATACGGTTCACATCGCTCTAAGCACTATGGGACTTAACATCTGACGTTATCAGTACCGTAGGCTTAGAACTACTTAAACCTAACTAAGCTAAGGACATCACAAACATCCATGCCCGAGGCAGGATTCGAACCTGCGACCGTAGCAACAACGCGGTTCCCGACTAAAGCGCCTAGAACCGCTCAGCCACTGAGATATGTTATTTCTACATATGTCTTCCAGAACTTTCATTACTTTACATTAAAGGTGCTGGAATTTTTTACCGTCAGTGAATTTAATAATAGCACCTTGTATGGTATGGAATATGAAGACTTACTAATTGTAAGGGACGAATTGGTTGTTTAGAGGAATTGCGGAACGAACTGTCCGTAAAATCTCATAAATAAGATATTTCAAGAATATGAAAAGAAATTTCTTTTTCGAAAACTCCATGTTTCCGATATATAAACAGTACGACATACTTTTAAATGGCACTTCCTGCCCGAAATTTTATTCATAATTTCCACTACGGATACGTACCATTGCTAGGCTAACTTGCAAACTGAAGTGTAGCTTACAAGGATTGCTTGCTGTTGATTTATAGAGGCTTTACTGTGAAACATCTAAAAGAGACAAATTTAACCTCAAAATCAATCTATGATTCAGCAGAATCTAAAATTGACTTTGGCAAGCACCTTACTACAGCACGAAAGAAACGTTAAGGCTGGCCAATAACACTTCTGCAAAAACCGTATCACGTAAATTCGGAGGAATAATGACAAGGGACAGAACTTAACATTTTTACTTGCTTAGTTAAACAGTCAGATTTACCTAATTAGTAACAACTTTTGAAAATCATTTGAGTTCCAGAACATATTCGGGATCTTTATCTGAGTTGTAGTTTCCCACATCATCCTAGTATTCGTACCAATCGGTCTTGTAAAGCATTTTCCTGGCGTGAACGCCAGAAGCGTTACTATTATGGGCTGCCGTCTTTCAGGCGTTTACCACTGTTTACATGCACACATCCTGACCAAGTTGCCATTAGCGATAGTCTAAAATTAGAGGTACATTTGCCATTTCTCAGTCTATTGTAGGCCTATCATGTAATATGAATTAGGAACATCATGCTGCATTTTACGTGCAATAACTCAACTTTTGAAACATATTTGCATTCAGATAGATATGCAACTCGTAATTGAGATGGCATCAGAATTATCAACACCTCCATGCCGCATCTAAGGTAATCTGCCAACTTCTTCCGCTGTGTGCCACCAGTAGATGATATCTCTCTCGCTCGTCCTGAATTCTGTGTTTCATTTTTTCGCTCCGTACGTGTCTTCTGTTTACCTGCTTGTGTGACTTTTTTTGACTAACAAAGCGTTGTTTACCAGTCCTGTTATAACTGCCCCGTATCCAAGCTCTTCCCCCACTTATTTTGCGTCTTTTTACCACGTTAAATTGTGTAAGCTTCATTATATACGTAACTATGACACTTTATCAAAATACGCTATAAGACAAAAGAAAGAGGCACCACGAAGGAATTATCTGAATGGGCTGGAAATCGATAGATGTGATGTACATGACTGGCCGATGTGACCGAGCGGTTCTAGGCGCTTCAGTCTGGAACCACGCGGCTGCTACGTTTGCAGGTTCGAATCCTGTCTCGGGCATGAATGTGTGTGATGTCCTTGGGTCAGTTACGTTTACGTAGTTCCAAGTGTAGGGGAGTGATGACCTCAGATGTTAAGTCACATAGTGCTTACTGCCATTTGAACCATTTCTGCATAAAGGCCATAGGAGTTGTCTTGTGACAGCCAGAGCGAGAGCACCAGCAGCAGCGAGTACTGTTTGTATAAAGCGTTTATTTTGCATTTTGTTTACGACCTTCCACTAAGGAAGGGATTCTATTTGTGTTTATCTGCTCTGCATAGTAACTAACAGTTCTTGATAAAACTTTACGTAGTTTTCGTGTTAGATTTCTTAGTGTTTTCTTGATCGTTTAGAACAGAAAGCGCCCTAAAACCGTCTTTGTTTGTTTCGCGGCCGTTAGCCACTAGTCACTTGAATCAGCAGTTGTCTTGTGACAGCCAGAGCGAGAGCACCAGCAGCAGCGAGTACTGTTTGTATAAAGCGTTTTTGTACTTATTTGCTGCGCTTAGCTTTTAAATAGTTTTTCTGGGAAAACCTAGCGTAGTTTTCGCGTCTCGTATTTCAGTGAGTGTTTCTTGATTATCAGAGTAGCTCATCAGAAGATTATCTTGGGAATTTGTCACCGTATAGGGTTGGGTAAACATAGTCATGTGTAGGGACTGTGGTTGTTGTGAGCGGACGCAAGGAGAATTGGCCACTCTTCGGGGGCAGGTGGAGGCTTTGTCTGTTAGGCTCATCGAGCTCGAGGCGCAGGCGTCGGCTCGTAGTGGCGTTGGGGCAACTGTGGTGAGACCTATGCCTACTTCGGTGGCCTTGGAATCACATGGAACCCCTGATGTCGCTGCGTCTTCCGGCAGTGAGCATCTTACCGGTCAGCCATCACTCCAGGGTGAATGGCGGACAGTGGTGGGCTCGCGCGTGCCTGGCCGAAAGGCGAAGGTGGGATCTGGCCGCGTGGCAGCTGCCTTACCCCTTTCCAACAGGTACGGGGTGCTTCCTAGTGGTGATGACATCGTTTCCGAGCCACCACAGGATGCCTCGCCTGTTGGGCCAGTGGCCGATTCTCCGGCAAGGTCCCGACAGTCACAGAGGGCGGGCCTATTAGTTATAGGGAGCTCCAACGTTAGGCGGGTTATGGAGCCCCTCAGGAAAATAGCGGGTAGGTCGGGGAAGAATGCCAGTGTGCACTCGGTGTGCTTGCCGGGGGGTCTCGTCCGTAATGTGGAGGAGGCCCTTCCGGCAGCTATTGAACGCACTGGGTGTGACCGGCTGCAGATAGTAGCACATGTCGGAACGAATGATGCCTGCCGCTTGGGTTCTGAGGCCATCCTTGGTTTCTTCCGGCGGCTGGCTGATTTGGTGAAGACAACCAGCATCGCACGCGGAGTGCAAGCTGAGCTTAATATCTGCAGCATAGTGCCCAGAGTCGATCGCGGTCCTCTGGTTTGGAGCCGTGTGGAGGGTCTAAACCAGAGGCTCAGACGACTCTGCGACTATAATGGTTGCAAATTCATCGACCTCCGTTATTGGGTGGAGAACTGTAGGGCCCCCCTAGACAGGTCAGGCGTGCACTACACACCGGAAGCAGCTACTAGGGTAGCAGAGTACGTGTGGCGTGCACACGGGGGTTTTTTAGGTTAGAGGGACCCCCCCTTGGGCGAAACGATAAAATACCTGACGGCTTACCAGAGAGGACATTATCATCGTTGATAAAGAACGTCCGTCCTCAGAGACCAAAAACAGGAAAAGTTAACGTAATATTGGTAAACTGCAGGAGTATCCAGGGCAAGGTTCCTGAATTAGTATCTCTTATTGAAGGAAATAGTGCGCATATAGTATTAGGAACGGAAAATTGGTTAAAACCGGAAGTGAACAGTAACGAAACCCTAGACACAGAATGGAATATATACCGCAAGGATAGGATAAACGCCAATGGTGGAGGAGTATTTATAGCAGTAAAGAATTCAATAATATCCAGTGAAGTTATTAGCGAATGCGAATGTGAAATAATCTGGGTTAAGCTAAGTATCAAAGGTGGGTCAGATATGATAGTCGGATGCTTCTATAGACCACCTGCATCAGCAACCGTAGTAGTTGAGCGCCTCAGAGAGAACCTGCAGAACGTCGTGAAGAAGTTTCGTGATCATACTATTGTAATAGGGGGAGACTTCAATCTACCAGGTATAGAATGGGATAGTCACACAATCAGAACTGGAGCCAGGGACAGAGACTCTTGTGACATTATCCTGACTGCCTTGTCCGAGAATTACTTCGAGCAGATAGTTAGAGAACCAACTCGTGAAGCTAACGTTTTAGACCTCATAGCAACAAATAGACCGGAACTTTTCGACTCCGTGAATGTAGAAGAGGGTATCAGTGATCATAAGTCAGTGGTTGCATCAATGACTACAAGTGTAATAAGAAATGCCAAGAAAGGAAGGAAAATATATTTGCTTAACAAGAGTGATAGGGCACAAATCGCAGAATATCTGAGTGACCACCATCAAACGTTCATTTCTGAGGAAGAGGATGTGGAACAAAAATGGAAAAAATTCAGAAACATCGTCCAGTACGCCTTAGATAAGTTCGTACCGACTAAGGTCCAAAGCGAGGGGAAAGATCCACCGTGGTATAACAATCATGTACGAAAGGTACTACGGAAACAAAGAAAGCTTCATCATGGGTTTAAGAGTAGTCGAATCATAGCTGATAAGGAAAAGCTGAACGAAGCGAAAAAGAGCGTAAAGAGAGCAATGAGAGAAGCATTCAACGAATTCGAACATAAAACATTGGCAAACAATCTAAACAAGAACCCTAAAAAGTTTTGGTCATATGTAAAATCGGTAAGCGGATCTAAATCCCCTATTCAGTCACTCGTTGACCACGATGGCACCGAAACAGAGGACGACCGAAGAAAGGCAGAAATACTGAATTCAGTGTTCCGAAACTGTTTCACTGCGGAAAATCGTAACACGGTCCCTGACTTCAGCCGTCGCACGGACGCCAAAATGGAAAATATTGAAATAAACGATATCGGAATTGAAAAACAACTGCTATCACTTAGTAGCGGAAAAGCATCCGGACCAGACGAGATACCCTTAAAATTCTACAGTGATTATGCTAAAGAACTTGCCCCCTTTCTATCAGCAATTTATCGTAGATCGCTGGAAGAACGTAAAGTACCTAGCGACTGGAAGAAAGCGCAGGTCGTTCCCATTTTCAAGAAGGGTCATAAATCAGATGCGAATAATTATAGGCCTATTTCGCTTACGTCAATCTGTTGTAGAATAATGGAACATGTTTTGTGTTCTCGTATTATGACGTTCTTAGATAATACAAATCTCCTTCATCATAACCAACATGGATTCCGCAAACAGAGATCATGTGAAACTCAGCTCGCCCTATTTGCCCAAGAAATTCACAGTGCCGTAGACACTGGCGAGCAGATTGATGCCGTATTCCTGGACTTCAGGAAGGCATTTGATACGGTTCCGCACTTACGTTTAGTGAAAAAAATACGAGCTTACGGAATATCGGACCAGGTTTGTGATTGGATTCAGGATTTCCTAGAAGAAAGAACACAACATGTCATTCTTAACGGTTCAAAATCTGCAGATGTAGAGGTAATTTCGGGAGTACCGCAAGGAAGCGTGATAGGACCTTTATTGTTTACAATATACATAAATGACTTAGTTGACAACATCGGTAGCTCCGTGAGGCTATTTGCAGATGACACGGTTGTCTACAAGAAAGTAGCAACATCAGAAGACTCGTACGTACTCCAGGAAGACCTGCAGAGGATTAATGCATGGTGCGACAGCTGGCAGCTTTCCCTAAACGTAGATAAATGTAATATAATGCGCATACATAGGGGCAGAAATCCATTCCAGTACGATTATGCCATAGGTGGTAAATCATTGGAAGCGGTAACGACCGTAAAATACTTAGGAGTTACTATCCGGAGCGATCTGAAGTGGAATGATCACATAAAACAAATAGTGGGAAAAGCAGGCGCCAGGTTGAGATTCATAGGAAGAATTCTAAGAAAATGTGACTCATCGACGAAAGAAGTAGCTTACAAAACGCTTGTTCGTCCGATTCTTGAGTATTGCTCATCAGTATGGGACCCTTACCAGGTTGGATTAATAGAAGAGATAGACATGATCCAGCGAAAAGCAGCGCGATTCGTCATGGGGACATTTAGTCAGCGCGAGAGCGTTACGGAGATGCTGAACAAGCTCCAGTGGCGGACACTTCAGGAAAGGCGTTACGCAATACGGAGAGGTTTATTATCGAAATTACGAGAGAGCACATTCCGGGAAGAGATGGGCAACATATTACTACCGCCCACATATATCTCGCGTAATGATCACAACGAAAAGATCCGAGAAATTAGAGCAAATACGGAGACTTACAAGCAGTCGTTCTTCCCACGCACAATTCGTGAATGGAACAGGGAAGGGGGGATCAGATAGTGGTACAATAAGTACCCTCCGCCACACACCGTAAGGTGGCTCGCGGAGTATAGATGTAGATGTAGAATTCGTCATTGACTTGCTCGATTTTTGAACCTCTTCCCCTTGAATGATTTTGAAATTGCGATCATGTGCATAGCTGTACATGTACATCATATCTATCGATTACCACCATATTCGGATAATTCCTTCGTGGTGCGTCGTTTTTGTTTGCCTTAGAGTGTATATTATTTAATTAAGTCTGTGGTCGACTCTCATTTGAGTACAGGTGCAACACCCTCTTCCATCCTAACTCTATCATGACGCCAGACCTACTCCGCTGTGGTTGTTAAGACGAGATCGAAGCTCGCCTTCAGTAGAAGAATTCGATATTTTTGGTTCGGTCATGCAGAGAGTAGGATGGGTGTTGGTTTCCAAGCCAGTGTAACTGTTTGTACTGCGACTCGTACCATGGAGTAACAGGCGTTGTTGTCCTACGTAGCAACTGCCTCACAGCTTGGACATCGTGGAGGACACCCACGTCGCAGCGACGCGAGGCCATTGCCAGCAGATGCGACGCGAGATTGGCCCAATCAGGCGGCTCGCTACACGGCCGAAGCGCCCTGCTGACACGGCC
Source organism: Schistocerca cancellata (assembly GCF_023864275.1). Taxonomy (NCBI): domain Eukaryota; kingdom Metazoa; phylum Arthropoda; class Insecta; order Orthoptera; family Acrididae; genus Schistocerca; species Schistocerca cancellata. The sequence continues at coordinate 182,475,059 of NC_064627.1, read as the reverse complement.
GGAACCGAGTCAGAAGTAAGCCCATTGCGTCTCCTCCTCCGCACGCACCACACACACACTGCCACGTTTGCACACGCGGACCAGCACGCACGCGATTGTTGAGAAGTCGCCGTAGAGCTTTCTCCACCTCTCCGCGAGGATATGACGGTGGAGCCCCTAATAGGGACCGCCGCTGGCGTATTGTGTTGCAGACAATCTTCGCTGCCGACAATAGTGGCAGTCTTCTAGAGAAAGTAGTGACTGTCTCGTGAGAAGGAGAAAGGCCTGTGTCGTTACAGAGTCTTCAGGGTTGGTTATTAACGTTTGGTGAGCACTGCAGTAATATGTGCATCTACATCTACCATCCGCAAGACGCCGTGTGATCTTTGGTGGAGGGATGAGTGTGCATAAACCAAACGGCCAGTAATTGCGCAGACAACGGTAGCGGTAAGGGAGATGCACTTGAAGCATACGCACGAATTTATTTCTTGAATAACTTCTAAGCTACATACTGCAAGTCTGCATACGTTCGTGTTAACAGATTATGCCAGTACAATCAAAACTAAGGCAAATATAAAGGTTCAAGGTCAATAGTTTCTCACTCGATTAGCGATAAGAAATATCCCCATAAATAAAGGATGTAGCAAAGTAAAATATGATCGACCACTTACTGTCAGGAGGAAATCGTATAAAACAAAAATGGGGTACAAAATTTAGCATAGAGAACGATATCGACTGCTAGATCACCCTACCACCGTTCGTTTTCTAGCAGTTAGGAGTCCGCGAAGGACACGGTACCCGATGTGCAGTGAGCAGCCCTGAGCGACCATTCCTTTGTTCGGAAGGGAGCCCTCATGTGTTTGCCCCCTTTCGGCTGTGTAATATCCACGACACTATGTCCTAGCCACAAGATGTTAAAATGAACTAAATGTACAAACTTCAACAAATATTATCGATACTACTAATAAAAAAGACTGTATCGTGTAAAAATGACGATATTTATTTCATTATTTCTGTAATAATTTAATTTCTGTGTGAATTAAAACTATTATTAGAGAACTACATTCATAGACAACTACAATTATAATATTTTTTGTTATCTGTGATAATTGTGGTTCATCCGTTCTTCCTGTGCTGACTGATGAATTGTTCGGACATGAGACGTGTGAGGTCCGTAAAGAGAAAACCTGGAACTATATTGTTAATTATTATTTGAAAAATAGAGTCGCTATTGTCTAGACGTGGATTTGTATTTATTTCAATTTTTATCCAATATAATTAAAGTTTTTAAGTATTAATTTTCAGCTCCGCAATTAGAAGCGCAGCCATCAGCGCTAGGAACTTACATTGGAGTTTACTTGTAGCCGGTATAAAAAATATGAAACATTTTTCATTGAGAATAATTTTAAATGCTAAAGAATAGAGAACAAAAGGCTTAAAGACTTTTATCTGAATATATTAACTTGATGTAAGAGGAGTCGAGAATAACAATAGACAAATTGACTATCGTCTATCTGCCGCCATGTTAGCAAAAATATCTCCGCAGTTTTGAATCGAGAATTTTAACAAACATAAATCTTGTTAGATATAAATAAATGGAAATAAATGTGCACCGGTGGTCCCGAATCTACTCAGAGAGAATCTTTAAAAATAGTGCTCACGGCACGTTATGTACTATCAATTTCTTATTTGCTGATGTATGAAGTCTAATTATTTCGGAAGATTTACATGAAATATTTTAATAGGAGACATACGTCAGTGTTGTGCACGGGTAGTATTTTGTGACTAAATACTCCTTTTTCTAGAGAAAAGTGCTTCCATCTAAAGTAACAGTTGTGTAAAATCTGAGATTCCCGGCGGGGTCAGGGATTTTCTCTGCCTCGTGATGACTGGGTGTTGTGTGATGTCCTTAGGTTAGTTAGGTTTAAGTAGTTCTAAGTTCTAGGGGACTGATGACCATAGCTGTTAAGTCCCATAGTGCTCAGAGCCATTTGAACCATTTTTTTGTAAAATCTGATAAATGATATGCAATTTAGTGCCACTCACACGACTCTACAGACAAAATTTCTACACAACGTCAAGTGGAGATTTCTTTAGCAGAGTGACAAATATTAGCCGGGATAGTCATTTTTGAGATCAAACGAATTGTTACACTGACAATTTATTTTTGATCTACCTAAAATATCATTTATAATTAATTAAAGTTACGAAATACTATAAACCGGTTCCGCCACAGCTGGTCGACGATACTAGAATCTAGAGTCTTTCCCACACGATTTTACAGAAACTATTTGGAAAAAAAAAATTATATTTGCATTACTTATAGCTTTATATGTCAGTTTTCTGACGATGTGCCCATCATTTCGTTAACGGTCTTAGTGATATTTTCATGCAAGTAAGACAATGCGCGAAATTCGTGGAAGTTTGCAATGAAAAATAGGGGTCGCTATGATTTTATGTTTGATGCATATTAATAAGTGCCGTGTGTGAGACTTAGCTAACATTCTAAATTTTTCTTTAGAGTTTAGTGGAATTCACTTCTGTATCTGTCACCAATCTCGAAAAAATTGATTTGATGTAGCACATAATTTGCGATCGTGGGTGCCAGCGATAAAGCCGGAGTGAAGTATACACGGTGTTCCTCACATTTTCTAAACGGTTTGAGATATCGAAGTGGGATTTTGACGAATGACAGCACGCGAAGAGGAGAGTATTGGTTAGTTAGCGAAACTTCATTATCTATCGTCTCATTACGCAAACTAAAGATGTTTTTGTGGAAAGAATGTAATTTTAAAGGGCCATCAATGGCTGGTGACAAGAGAAATACTATGTTTTTTGGAACAACGTAAATGATGACATTACACACTTATCTTGTGCTGAGGATATGCGCTTTTATAAACTATTGACCTTACTTTGCCTCAGTTCCTTACTTAGTAAATTTAATAAACTTAATAAACTATTATTTCTTCATGCTCTCGCAACTGCGTCTGCACAACAAGTTAGTGAGGTGATACTGTGTGAATATCGCTGTTTTTTGGCAAAATACACAAATTTTACTATGGCAACAAGAGAAATGTATAAGTTTTACTTAAAATTCGCCACTCATGACGCTTCTCTAATAGTTACAAATGATTAACAAGCCAGGCGAAAATAAATCACTGCTTTTGTTGCATTTCAAGAGAAATTGTTTTGAGGTACTAACCAAAGCAAAGGTGACAGATCTTTCTGAGTGGTCACCACGCAAATCTGGGCGTGGAGGTACTTGACTTAATATTTACAAAGAATGTGAGTGTAAAAAACTTCCTGGAAGATTAAAACTGTGTGCCGGACCGAGACTCGAACTCGGGACCTTTGCCTTTCGCGGGCAAGTGCTCTACCAACTGATCTACCCAAGCACGACTCACGTCCCGTCCTCACAGCGTTACTTCTGCCAGTACCTCGACTCTTACTTTCCAAACTTTACAGAAGCTCTCCCGCTCCTCGTATCAGCGCACATTCCGCTGCTGAGTGAAAATCTCATTCTGGAATCTAAGTGTAGGCCTCGGTTTAATCTGACACTCCTCTTCCAGCACTCGGCACTTACCCTGCAGTGTCTGCCTGTAACTCCAGTCTGCAGCGCTCTTCCATCGCGTGCCTGCCGATTGCGCACGTAAAGCCCGCGTTGTTCTGCGCATACTCTTGTGCTGCTACCTCTAGACCAGGACGTACGAGCATTCGCCTCACGACCAGTGCTCTTACTCCCATGCCATAGATCTCCACCTGGCTGCACGCTCTCCCTACCACCGCATCAACCTTTCTGAGCGTGAAGAAGAGGGGGAAACAGCGAAAGCGCCACATTTAAATGGCAACGCAGTTGGACTGAATACGACTTGATTTCATCCTTCATATTTCTCAATGACGTGTATCACGAACAAAACAAATTTTGAACAATTTTTATCTGGTACCAACTGTTGACAGACAGAATAACGTCATAGATAAGTTCACAGATCTTCGTATTAAGATTTCCACATAATCATGACTCATTTAATTTCATAATCGGAAAAAGCCTCTCAGAAAAATATACTGACTGAAGTGTTATATAACATTTGCAACTTTACTATTGTAACGTCGGAACTCTACCTGAGGAAAACAATGTAGACGTCCTGGGCAGTTTTAATGTGAAAGGAATATCTTTAAAATGGGAATTAGACTGCAGATCCATCAGTTTCATCTGCGCGGGGACAGGAAAAATTTCAGCTGTAACGGCAATCAGGTCGAAAACAGATGTAGGACGGACAGTGTCCTTAAAACGTTCAGAGAACTGTCGTAATCCTTTCATCTCTACAATGAATTCTTCAAACCTCGGCAATGAGTTTAGGGAACTGGGATGAATTTGTCAGAATATATCCCTTCTACAATGCATTTTTTTTTAAATGCAGCTCCATGAAATCAAAGAAGTTTTTTTTTTGGTCTTGTAATGTCTTACTGTCGGCAGTGTGCAGTCAAGTCCACTTGCAATATGAGGCTACGACACATTTCGGATGTTCTAATTTTCGTTACTGCACAACTTTTTCCTGCATAGATTCCACAATAGATAGTTTTAAATCCCAAAATCGTTCCAAGCTTGCCCCTTGACTTAACCAACGTAGTTTGCAGCTGTATATAAATGCTCCATACTCTTCGTTCAATCCCATCGCTAAATGGTGGCAGCTAACTGTGGAAAAACGCGTGCGACTTCAGAAATTTTACTATTCGTAGCATCGATTTCTTTATTTACTCCATACCTGCAAATTTAGCTGAAACTGCTTCTTGACGTACGGGAAAATGAATCCCCTATGTCGATCGTTGTAGTTCTTTAGGTCTTTTCATTGTGAACTAAATCTCTGAATTCTTTGTGCATAGTGTTGCAATGTCTTTCCATACAAAACTTTGCGGTAACTGTCGATTAGGTGAATGTATGTTACGTAATAGAGATTGAGAAATTTTGTCCTTCACTCCTATCATTTCAATTCATTATAAAGACTTGTGACAGCAAATCGCTAGCCTATTTTTTTTCTTTTTTTTTTTTTTTGCAAACAGCTTCTGGACGTGTTAACTACTTCTACACCGCGAGAAACAGTGAAAGGTAAACAGCGCTGACAACACGATTCTACTAAACTGAAAAAAGTCGTGCCGTCCGGAAAAAGCTGGCCCACAGCACTAAATGAAATATCGCGCTGTACCGAATACATCCAACAAGTACCGAGCAAAGCCAGACAGACCGACCCTCGGTGCACGCGCAGTGCCGGCCGCGGTGGTCTAGCGGTTCTAGGCGCTCAGTCCGGAACCGCGGGACTGCTACGTTCGCAGGTTCGAATCCTGCCTCGGGCATGGATGTGTGTGATGTCCTTAGGTTAGTTAGGTTTAAGTAGTTCTAAGTTCTAGGGGACTGATGCCCACAGATGTTAAGTCCCATAGTGCTCAGAGCCATTTGAACCAATTTTTTTGCACGCGCAGTCCACACATTGCACGCAGTTTGGCACGCTGTGGCTGACCCTGCTCCAGACCATTCGATCAGGGGTTCGATTCCTGGCTAGGTCAGAGGCCTTCTCCGCTTGGGGAGAAAGTCTTCGAAGTGGCGCCAAATATAAAGACGTGCACTAGAGGGCCAAATACACCATACTGGGGCTCCCACCCATAATGTGATGCAATAATTTCATTTATAACGGTACTGACAATATAAATAAAAAACCGTGTTCCATGTGAAAATTATGAGTCAGTCTCCCGTTGACCTCTTCTGCAATATTAGGTAAAAATTTCTCTTCCCCCTCTTCTGCGTCTATTGGAAACAGTTTACCATTGGAAATACTTATTCCTATGTTGTCGCTATCTTTCCTCAGCTAATGGAACATCCAGAGTTTCCTGCAGCCTTCCTAAGCAGAGTTTTAATGAGATTTTTGCTTCCTCGTTCGCCAGTCCCGACAAAAAACTAATGGCATTACGCGTCTGCTGATGAATAACTTTCCCTACACGTGAGGTGCAAGAAGACTGCGTCGCTATGTTATGAAGCGGAGAGCAGGCAGCTGTCAACTCAGCTGGCTGTCCCTTGAGAACAAAGAGATTGCTCGCCAAGCGTATACGACGAGAATGCGTTTCTGCGCCGGTGTCTTGTTATTGTGCAGTATGTCTACCATTGCCACTTCTCCCCATTTCTGTCACAGTCGCGAATGGTCCGTGGAAAAGGTGATTGTTGGGAAACATCCGTGCGAGCTCGAATCTCTCTAATTCTCTCTTCATGGACTTTCGTAGGACATACGTAGCAGGAAGCAATACATCGGATGACTCTTCCGGGAAAGTTCAGTTGCTGAATTTGAACAGTGAACGACACCGTAATGTCTTTCCTGGTACGGGCCCCACACTGAGATTTTGTAAGGTACAGTACCCCTTGCCCTCACTATGAAGTACAACCTCCCTATAACTCTCATTCCGGTCTCTGCCTCTCCAATGATTCGTTTCATGTATCCGTGCCACTATAAATCGCTCTCCACGCGTACTCCCAAGTGTTTAATGGATGTAACTGCTTACAATGGAAAACAGCGATGAGGGTGACTTCGTTCAAGAAAACCAGCACCAAAACGTGAATCTCCTAAAGCGGAATCTTATCTCCGCGCATTAATGGCAAGATTCAGCCTTTGGGCATCTTCTGTCAACGCGTCGAAACTTATAAATCAAACCAATATTTCCAAACATAAACAAACGAATGTCTGACTGTGAGGTGGCAAAAAACATACGTACAGAAGTAATATTTAAAAATCAGAAAGAACAAAGAGTTCCTGGAAGAAAAATAAAACATTGAAACATCCTGTTGAATGAAAACTAAGGATAACAGGAGCATTATGGATCGAACAAAGAAAACGACTACAAGCAGAGAAGTACATCGAACATTGGAAGAACCAGTAACAACACTGAAAGAAGGTAAACTGAATTTCTAAAGAGATCCTCTCCGGTCAGTTGCAAACGTAACTCCAGTCATGTAATTTGTTTTCATTTTTGCCGTATCAACACATGTCGGAGCGCTGACTCAATTTTAAAGGACTAAATTAACATTTTCAGAACAAGATTTACCTTAGGTCTGTAAATTATTTTCTTGGTTACATAACAACGCACGTAAAAACGAGGCCACTACCGGGAAATGTTCGATAATCGGCCTACTGCCAGTAACTGTGAAAACTGTGAAAATTACACAGCTACGGCACTATCGATCCCTTACGCTGTAACCTCCCAACACAAAAAATATATATAAAATTATATAATTATAACATTGCTATTTAGTGTAACTTCCCGACAGTTTATTATTCCGTAAACTCGCAATAATAACGTCACTAACCTCCCAATAAAATATGTAACTCATATATAACCTTTTAATAATTAACTGACTGTGAATCTGGACTGGTAAATTTGGACGTCAGCAGTGCTACGTCATGGCCCTGAAAGATCATTCTGAATAAACTGAAAATCCTTACCTCAATGAAGTCACCGGATAATGCGTATATAAGGTGTTACAAAAAGGTACGGCCAAACTTTCAGGAAACATTCCTCACACACAAAGAAAGAAAATATGTTATGTGCACATTTGTCCGGAAACGCTTACTTTCCATGTTGGAGCTCATTTTATTACTTCTCTTCAAATCACATTAATCATGGAATGGAAACACACAGCAACAGAATGTACCAGCGTGACTTCAAACACTTTGTTACAGGATGTGTTCAAAATGTCCTCCGTTAGCGAGGATACATGCATCCACCCTCCGTCGCATGGAATCCCTGATGCGCTGATGCAGCCCTGGAGAATGGCGTATTGTATCACAGCCGAGAATGGCGTATTGTATCACAGCCGTCCACAATACGAGCACGAAGAGTCTCTACACTTGGTACCGGGGTTGCGTAGACAAGAGCTTTCAAATGCCCCCATAAATGCAACTCATGAGGGTTGAGGTCAGGAGAGCGTGGAGGCCATGGAATTGGTCCGCCTCTACCAATCCATCGATCACCGAATCTGTTGTTGAGAAGCGTACGAACACTTCGACTGAAATGTGCAGGAGCTCCATCGTGCATGAACCACATGTTGTGTCGTACTTGTAAAGACACATGTTCTAGCAGCACAGGTAGAGTATCCCGTATGAAATCATGATAGCGTGCTCCATTGAGCGTAGGTGGAAGCACATGGGGCCCAATCAAGACATCACCAACAATGCCTGCCCAAACGCTCACAGAAAATCTGTGTTGATGACGTGATTGTACAATTGCGTCCGGATTTTCGTCAGCCCACACATGTTGATTGTGAAAATTTACAATTTGATCACGTTGGAATGAAGCCTCATCCGTAAAGAGAACATTTGCACTAAAATGACGATTGACACATTCTTGGATGAACCATTCGCAGAAGTGTACCCGTGGAGGCCAATCAGCTGCTGATAGTGCCTGCACACGCTGTACATGGTACGAAAACCACTGGTTCTTCCGTAGCACTCTCCATACAGTGACGTGGTGAACGTTACCTTGTAGAGCAGCAACTTCTCTGAAGCTGACATTAGGGTTATCGTCAACTGCACGAAGAATTGCCTCGTCCATTGCAGGTGTCCTCGTCGTTCTAGGTCGCGAGTCATAGGCTGGAACGTTCCGCGCTCCCTAAGACGCCGATCAATTGCTTCGAACGTCTTCCTGTCGGGACACCTTCGTTCTGGAAATCTGTCTCGATACAAACGTACCGCGCCACGGATATTGCCCCGTGCCAATCCATACATCAAATGGGCATCTGCCAACTCCGCTTTGTAAAAATTGCATTGACTGCAAAACCACGTTCGTGATGAACACTAACTTGTTGATGCTACGTACTGACGTGCTTGATGCTAGTACTGTAGAGCAATGAGTCGTATGTCAACACAAGCACCGAAGTCAACATTACCTTCCTTCAATTGGACCAACTGGCGGTGAATCGAGGAAGTACAGTTCATACTGACGAAACTAAAATGAGCTCTAACATGGAAATCAAGCGTGTCCGGACACATGTCCACATAACATCTTTTCTTTATTTGTGTGTGAGGAATGTTTCCTGAAAGTTTGGTCGTACCATTTAGTAACACCCTGTATATCTGCGACTATAAGAATTTTTTCTGGCACAGCCTAGGGCAGTGCTGGCCGCTAGATTTGTCATGTATGAAAAGAAGCATCTGATTTTTTTACGATAATCGGGATGACCATGGATTGCAGAAATTGGTAAATTCTTCAAATTCAGATGAATGATTGTCAAAAAGCTAATTTTATAAAAAAGATTTTTATTAAAGGGTTTTTTAAAACATTTACATTGGACTTGATATAACAATAGTACAAATTTAGTTGTAACGAATTGGGTAGGCGCGCAGCTGCTTTTACCTTATACTACATCGCTCAGGCACGACCGGCCCAACCGCCCGACTGCGAGCTACCACCACTACTGCCGACACAGCTCCTACTGCAGCCGACAATGCTCTCTGGTCTGAAATTCTCTTATAGCTTACATATCGTAGACAGCGCGTGAGCAGTCCATCGAAATTACATCTGCTCGAGTGCACTAGCAATCTATTTCTTACAACGCACTCGAGAAAAATTACTGTTAATGTTTTGTTTCATTTATGCGCAGAAATTAAAATAATGAGAATGTCATTCCTTGGAAACATATACAAACGTACAGATGCAATATGTTTATTTTGAAACAGCAAGCTGTGTGCAGGCAGCTGAATCCAGCTGTACGTGACGAAAAGTCACCTTTTACAAAGTGAAGCACCGATACGGAGATTCTCGCATGTGCAGACGGCAGATATTCAGAGACTGCATGAAGTTTAATCTTCTCTCAAGCTTAAGAGGTTTTTTTTATACATTCAATTTATCACCAACGAAACAAGAAAAATGGCCAACGTATATTCACTGTTTATACAGAAACGAGACAATGTTTTAAGACTCGAAGAACATGGAAGAGAAGCAGTAGTTGTGAAGGGACTGACACAGGGTTGTAGCCTACCCACTATATTATATAGTCTGTACAATGAGCAGGCAGTGAAGAAACCCGAAGAGCAGTTTGGAAAGGAAATTAAATTTGAGGAGATATTAAAACTTCGATGTCCACCGATGACTTTGTAATTCAGTCAGAGAGAACGGCTTGGAAGAGTAGCTGAACGGAATGAGTAGTGTCTTGGAAAGGTACTCGAAGATAAACATTAAGAAAAGTAAAACAAGAGTGATGGAATGCAGTTGAATTGAAACAGACGATGCCGGAGGAATTAGATTAGGAAATCTAAAAGTAGTAGTTGAGTTTTCTTATTTTAGTATCAAAGTAATAGAGGATATAAAAAACTTACTGATAATAACAAGGAAAGTTTTTCTGTAAAAAACAAATATGTCACAATCGAATACAACTGTAAGTGTTAGGAAGTGTATCTTGGAGGTATTTGTCTGTAGTGTAACCTTGTACGGGGCTGATATGTGGACGCTGCACAGTACGAACAAGACGAGAATAGAAGCTTTTGAACTAAGGTGCTGCAGAAGAATGTTTATTATTAGGTGAGTACGTTGGATGAGTAATGAAGAGGTGCTGAATAAAATCGGGGAGGAAAGAACTTTATGACAAAATATCACTAAAAGATGAGACAGATTGGTAGGACGCATCCTGAGGTATCTATCTGATAACTGCAGGCAAGTGTGATGGTCATAAATAATATAGGAGACGAAAGTTTGACTTCAGTGAGCAGGTTTAAATGAGTGTAGGGCGCAGTTGTTATGCAGAGATGAAGAGACTTTCACATTACTGATTGGCGAGGAGAGTTGGATCAGACCTCTCTTCGAACAGAAGACCATTATAACCACTTGTTTTAGGTACTGCTTGGTGGAACTCTGAAGCAACTGTACCGCTCAGAGAAAGTCGGATTTGACTGTTTTTTTTTTATTTTCTCAAAACTGGTCAACAAAAATAAGGCTGTAATTCAGTTGGTAGCCCAGTACCCTTCCAAACTTTAGAGAAGATGTGTTTGAATTGAAAATCCAGTAAATTGGTTAAACGCATCTTCTGCAACACGACATCCAAGGTTAAGTTCAGAGAAAAGCTTTAAGACTCCTTTGAGATCAAAACCGTGGCAGACAGAGACGGACCCTTCCTTTTCCTCTTCAACTGTTTCCTTGATAAGATGATCAGGGAATGGCGACGAGAGCGGGTGCAATGCGATTGGGGTACTAGAAAAAATGAAACGGTTATGTTGCCTGTATATCGACGGAGATATTGTCTGAAATATTATAAGAGCTGTCTAATCCAGCCACGTAACTACGGAGATAAGTGGCTGAAGTAGGTCTACAGATATGTATCGAGAAGGTACAGCATATGACGAACATCAAGACAGCTCCTAAATGGATGGAGGCAGAAGGAGGGAAAATCTGGAAGGTGAAGAGATTTAAATAGGTAGGAGAGTGGGTAGAAAAAGAAGCAATGGGGGCACGAGTAAATAAGATGACTTTAGCGTACAAACTATGACCATCCAAAATAAGATGAATCTTTCAATCAAGGGAAAACTGAGACATTACCAGCCTCAAGCCTTGTACGCAGCAAAATGTCTGAACCACGTAAGAACAACTTGTGAAACGCATGATTGTCACGAGGATAGTACGATCTCGAATAACAGGACACAGTCAGTACAGAAGACGAGTGAATAAAGCAGTGTACACTCAGATAATGAGAATCTCTGGTACCATCAAGAAAAAGAGGACCCAGAACTTCAGACACGGGGGAAATCGGAACATCAGATAATGCACTTTCCTGTGAACAAGAGAACCAAATTATGCAGGATTCCATCGACACAAAGGGATCTGGAATAAATGGGAACACAGGAAACAGATTTGCAACGTCTTGAGTTTGAAGTCATAAAAACGGGCCAAGTGTGAGTAGGACTCTAGCGCTGAGGGCTTCGTACAAACTTAATTATGCATATACACAGTTCACCCACTCTGGGAATCGAGGAACTCAACGATTTTCGCCTGTTATCGACACTGACACTGATTAAATATCTGTAACAGGGATTCCCAGACTTTCGAGAGTGGTTTGATTTCAAGTTCGAAAACGGATAACTAATGACAAAAGACTAATTTTTTTCCTGTTTTTAGTTACATATTAATAATTTCCTGGTTCTTCTCCTTTATCTGTATTGTGAAATATATCGAAGTATATGACATTACTGACTGTACCTTATGGTTTGATGGACATAGAAGTTAACATTTTTACGCCACCAAAGGACACAGACCTCAGTATCTCATATAAAAGTCAAACTGAGAAATCTACCCGTTCCTGAGAAAAAGGTGTCTTACCAGAGATTGAACAGTCAGTCAGTCAGTCAGTCTAATAACAAGTTATAATTTTTTACGTGTGATATCATTAAAAATACGTCTCAAAAATGAGATCGACAGGAAGTGCAAAATGGCTAAGCAGGACAAATGTAAGGATGTAGAGGCTTATCTCACTAGGGGTAAGATAGATACTGCCTACAGGAAAATTAGAGAGACCTTTGGAGAAAAGAGAAACCCTCGCATGAATATCAAGGGCTCAGATGGAAACCCAGTTCTAAGCAAAGAAGAGAAAGCAGAAAGGTGGAAGGAGTATATAGAGGGTCTATACAAAGGCGATGTTCTTAAGGACAATATTATAGAAATGGAAGAGAATGTAGATGAAGATGAAATGGGAAATATGATACTGCGTGAAGAGTTTGACAGAGCACTGAAAGACCTAAATCGAAACAAGGCCCCGAGAGTAGACAGCATTCCATTAGAACTACTGACAGCGTTGGGAGAGCCAGTCCTGACAAAACTCTACCATCTGGTGAGCAAGATGTATGAGACAGGCGACTTAACTTCTGAGGTCATCAGTCGCCTAGAACTTAGAACTAATTAAACCTAACTGACCTGAGGACGTCACACACATCCACGCCCGAGGCAGTATTCGAACCTGCGACCGTAGCGATCGCTGGGTTCCAGACTGTAGCGCCTAGAACCGCACGGCCACTCCGACCGGCTAAGTGTCAGGAAGTCGTTTCTGAATGTATTTGTATGGAGTGTAGCCATGTATGGAAGTGAAACATGGACGATAAATAGTTTAGACAAGACGAGAATAGAAGCTTTCGAAATGTGATGCTACAGAAGAATGCTGAAGATTAGATGGGTAGATCACATAACTAATGTGGAGGTATTGAGTAGAATTGGGGAGAAGAGAAATTTGTGGCATAAGCTGACTAGAAGAAGGGATCGGTAGGTAGGGCATATTCTGAGGCATCAAGGGACCACCAATTTAGTATTGGAGGGCAGCGTGGAGGGTAAAAATCGTAGAGGGAGACAAAGAGATGAATATACTAAACAGATTCAGAAGGATGTAGGTTGCAGTAGATACTGGGAGATGAAGCAGCTTGCACAGGACCGAGTAGTATGTAGAGCTGCATCTAACCAGTCTCAATACTGAAGACCACAACAACAACAACAACAACAATATCGACACTGACGCTTATTAGATATCTGTCACGGGGATTTCCAGACTTTCGAGAGTGTTTTAATTTCAAGTTCGAAATCGGATAAGAAACGACAAAAGACAATTTTTTCCTGTGTTTAGTAACATATTAATAATTTTATGATTCTTTTCCTTTATCTGTATTGTGAAACATATCTTCTAGCCAAATATCATGCGTTCACGTCAAGTGTAGGTGTTAATGAGTGAGCTTGCGAGTATCAAAATACACTCCTGGAAATGGAAAAAAGAACACATTGACACCGGTGTGTCAGACCCACCATACTTGCTCCGGACACTGCGAGAGGGCTGTACAAGCAATGATCACACGCACGGCACAGCGGACACACCAGGAACCGCGGTGTTGGCCGTCGAATGGCGCTAGCTGCGCAGCATTTGTGCACCGCCGACATCAGTGTCAGCCAGTTTGCCGTGGCATACGGAGCTCCATCGCAGTCTTTAACACTAGTAGCATGCCGCGACAGCGTGGACATGAACCGTATGTGCAGTTGACGGACTTTGAGCGAGGGCGTATAGTGGGCATGCGGGAGGCCGGGTGGACGTACCGCCGAATTGCTCAACACGTGGGGCGTGAGGTCTCCACAGTACATCGAAGTTGTCGCCAGTGGTCGGCGGAAGGTGCACGTGCCCGTCGACCTGGGACCGGACCGCAGCGACGCACGGATGCACGCCAACACCGTAGGATCCTACGCAGTGCCGTAGGGGACCGCACCGCCACTTCCCAGCAAATTAGGGACACTGTTGCTCCTGGGGTATCGGCGAGGACCATTCGCAACCGTCTCCATGAAGCTGGGCTACGGTCCCGCACACCGTTAGGCCGTCTTCCGCTCACGCCCCAACATCGTGCAGCCCGCCTCCAGTGGTGTCGCGACAGGCGTGAATGGAGGGACGAATGGAGACGTGTCGTCTTCAGCGATGAGAGTCGCTTCTGCCTTGGTGCCAATGATGGTCGTATGCGTGTTTGGCGCCGTGCAGGTGAGCGCCACAATCAGGACTGCATACGACCGAGGCACACAGGGCCAACACCCGGCATCATGGTGTGGGGAGCGATCTCCTACACTGGCCGTACACCACTGGTGATCGTCGAGGGGACACTGAATAGTGCAAGGTACATCCAAACCGTCATCGAACCCATCGTTCTACCATTCCTAGACCGGCAAGGGAACTTGCTGTTCCAACAGGACAATGCACGTCCGCATGTATCCCGTGCCACCCAACGTGCTCTAGAAGGTGTAAGTCAACTACCCTGGCCAGCAAGATCTCCGGATCTGTCCCCCATTGAGCATGTTTGGGACTGGATGATGCGTCGTCTCACGCGGTCTGCATGTCCAGCACGAACGCTGGTCCAACTGAGGCGCCAGGTGGAAATGGCATGGCAAGCCGTTCCACAGGACTACATCCAGCATCTCTACGATCGTCTCCATGGGAGAATAGCAGCCTGCATTGCTGCGAAAGGTGGATATACACTGTACTAGTGCCGACATTGTGCATGCTCTGTTGCCTGTGTCTATGTGCCTGTGGTTCTGTCAGTGTGATCATGTGATGTATCTGGCCCCAGGAATGTGTCAATAAAGTTTCCCCTTCCTGGGACAATGAATTCACGGTGTTCTTATTTCAATTTCATGGAGTGTATATGACATAACTGACTGTACGTTATGTTTTGATGGACATAGAAGCTTAACATTTTTACGCCACCAAAGGACACAGACCTCAGTATCTGATATAAATGTCAAACTGATTTGTCTACCCGTTCCTGAGAAAAAGGGGTCTTACCAGAGGGTTGAACAGTCAGTCAGTCTAATAACAAGTTATATTTTTTCTCTGTGATATCATTAAAAAATAACAATTTTCGGATTTTTCCCTTTACTTGTAATGTGAAACCTTATAAGCCTGCCCGAAAAGGCCTCAGAAGGCACAGCGGAACTGACCGACCCCCGCGTCAACCTCAGCTTATTGGCGTCACAGGATGCAGATAGTGCATGTGGTCAGCACCGCTCTCTCGCCATTGCCAGTTTTCGTGATCGGAGTTTCTCAATCAGATAGCTCCACAATTTTCCTCATAAGGACTGAATGCACACCGCTTGCCAACAGCGCTCAGCAGACCGGACGGTCACCCATCCAAGTGCTAGCCAAGCCCAACAGCGCTTAACTTTTGTGTTCTTACCATAACCGGTGTTGCCATTGTGGTAAGGCCGCTGGAAGTGTGGAACCATGCTTCCCGATAAATTACATGATTTTAGGTCAATAGGATCATTGAGTTTGTGAGTATCTTAATATGTGACATTTATGGCCGTATCTTCTGACTGCATTGACTTAAAAGTTTCAATTTTCTACATCGCCAAGGAAGCGTAGATCCTAAGACGTAACAGAAATATGAACTTGAAACGTCCAACTGTTGCTGGGGTTGGGTTGTGTTGTTTTGGGGAAGCAGACCTGACAGCGAGGTCATCGGTCTCATCGGATTAGGGAAGGACGGGGAAGGAAGTCGGCCGTGCCTTTTGAAAGGAACCATCCCGACATTTGCCTGGAGCGATTTAGGGAAATCACGGAAAACCTAAATGAGGATGGCCGGACGCGGGATTGAACCGTCGTCCTCCCGAATGCGAGTCCAGTGTTTGTTCCTGGGAAAAATGGTTTTCAACAGTCGGACAACAGACGAGCAGACAACAAAGTGATCCGATAAAGGTTCCGTTTTCAGGCACTGGGGCCGGAACCATAAGAATTCAGGCTGTCGTAGGCTTCTAGGACAGAATCAGACCCAAGGCAAAATCATTGTGGACGGAAGGACGAAAAAGAATGCAAACAACTGTCTGAGAATGAAAGAATATTGGACAACGATAACTATCAGAAGAAACGAAGCAGATTGGAATTGCCTTAGTCCTCCCATGGCCAAAACGAAGAGCAGTCGTAACAAGAATAATACTGAAATATTTTACCATTATATTTTACTTTAGTTTTGGAGAAGTTTACTCGCCTTACAGATAAACTTAATCCTCACACCTAATGCCAGAGACAATGGGGTTTACGAAACAGAACGGCATCCAGCGTAGTAGTTTAAAACTGTGAACATATGTCAAGTATATGATGATGATGATGATGATGATGATTATGACGACGACGACGATGAGGCGGAGCGAGGTGGACCCCTGGGCAGCGGTCGGCGGCATGTTCATTATCGCGCGCACTGGGGCGTCGACGCCGTAATTGGCTGTTAGCACAAAACTGGTCGGCCTCCCGCATCCCATTATCAGTTTCAATTAGGCGCAGCAGCCGCCAGCAGCCACGTGCATGTCGGAATTCTCAGTACTGTGGCTGCAGATCTGTCCGGGAAACCCAGGGGCATCATCGGCACGTGCCACTGCCGCACTACCGTCTTTGATCTCATCCACGCTAGCAAAGGTTACAGGTGTTCCTCTATCGTAAAGACAAAATAGTGAAACAACAATATTTTCTCGAGCCAGTCGCTGCAATGACTGATTATTTTGAAAATAACGTAATGTTCGACAAAAACACATTACTTCCAAACGAAATGACCAATTTCGGCCGGCATTGCCCAATCTCAATCACAAGAAACATAACAACGTGGCAGAATGAGATTTTCCCTCTGCAGCGGAGTGTGCGCTGATATGAAACTTCTTGGCAGATTAAAACTGTATGCCGGACCGAGACTCGAACTCGGGACCTTCGCCTTTCGGGGACAAGTCCTCTGCCAGCTGAGCTACCCAAGCACGACTCACGTCCCGTCCTCACAGCTTTGCTTCTGCAGTCTCCTACCTTCCAAACAAAAAAATCCCGAGTTCGAGTCTCGGTCCGGCACACAGTTTTAATCTGCCAGGAAGTTTCATATCAGCGCACACTCCGCTGCAGAGTGAAAATATCATTCTGAAAACATCCCCCAGGCTGTGGCTAAACCATGTCTCCGCAATATCCTTTCTTTTATGAGTGCTACTTCTGCAAGGTTCGCAGGAGAGCTTCTGTGAAGATTGGAAGGTAGGAGACCAGGTACTGGCAAAAGTAAAGCTGTGAGGACGGGGCGTGAGTCGTGCTTGGGTAGCTCAGATGGTAGAGCACTTGCCCGCAAAAGGGAAAGGTCCCGAGTTCGAGTCTCGGTCCGGCACACAGTTTTAATCTGCCAGGAAGTTTCATAACAACGTCGTTTCCATGGTAGTGAGACTGACCCACAGCAAGTATCTGCTGTTCTGAAGATGGCCCATCCCACTCGAAATGGTCATTCCGTTTTAAATTAGTGTCATTAGACCAGGCACTAAATTACTTCCAGAACATCTTGGCCCGGAGGCTGTTTCTTTCGTGATTCGTAACTACTGCATATGGAACTCCTTATACAATAAACAGCCAAAGAAACTCATACAACTGCCTAATATCGTGTAGAGCCCTCGCAAGCACGCACTAGTGCCAAAACACGACGTGACATGATCTCGACTAATGTCTGAAGTAGTGCTGGAGAGAACTGACACCGTGAATCCTACAGGGCTGTCCATAAATCCGTAAGAGTATGAGGGGGTGGAGATCTCTTCCGAACAACACGTTCCAACGCATCCCAGATGTGCTCAATAATGTTCATATCTGGTGAGTTTGGTGGCCAGCGCGAGTGTTTAAACTCATAAGAGTGATCCTGGAACCAGTCTGTAGCAATTATGGACGTGTGGGGTGTAGCATTGTCCTGTTGGAATTGCCCAAGAGCGTCATAAGCAGGTGATCAGACAGGACGTTTACGTACCTGTCACCTGTCAGAGTCTTATCTAGACGTATCGGGGGTCACATATCACTCCAACTGCACACGCCCCACACCATGACAGAGCCCCCGCCATCTTGAACAGTCCTTGGTGACATTAAGAGTCCATGGATTAATGAGGGTGTCTCCATACCCGTACATGTCCATCTGCTCAATACAGTTTGGAACGATACTCGTCCGACAAGCAACATGTTTCCAGTCATCAACAGTCCAACGTCAGTGTTGACAGACACAGGCGAGGCATAAAGCTTTGTGTCGTACAGCCATCAAGGGTACGCGAGTGGGCATTCGGCTCCGAAAGGCCATATCGATGATGTTTCGTTGAGTTTATCGCATTTTGACACTTTTCGATGGTACAGCATTGACATTTGCATCAGTTTGCGGAAGGATTGCACTTCTGTCACGTTGAACGATTCTCATCGGTCGTCGATGATCTCGTTCTTGCAGATTTTTTTTTTCCCGCCGCAGCGAAGTTGGAGATTTGATGTCTTAGCGCATTCCTGATATTCACGGCACACTCGTGAAATTGTAGTACGGGAAAATGTCCACCTCATCGCTACCTTGGAGATGCTGTGTGATCGCTCGTGCGACGACTATAGCACCATGTTTAAACTTACTTAATGTAGCACCAATAACGGAGTTATCAAATGCGCCAGACATTTGTTTTATATAGGCGTTTCGGACCGCAGCGGCGTATTCTGCTCGTTTATACAGGGTGTTACAAAAAGGTACTGCCAAACTTTCAGGAAACATACCTCACACACAAAGAAAGAAAATATGTTATGTGCACATGTGTCCGGAAACGCTTACATTCCATGTTAGAGCTCATTTTATTTACTTCTCTTCAAATCACATGAATCATGGAATGGAAACACACAGCAACAGAACGTACCAGCGTGAATTCAAACACTTTGTTACAGGAAATGTTCAAAATGTCCTCCGTTAGCGAGGATACATGCATCCACCCTCCATCGCATGGAATCCCTGATGCGCTGATGCAGCGCTGAAGAATGGCGTATTGTATCACAGCCGTCCACAATACGAGCACGAAGAGTCTCTACATTTGGTACCGGGGTTGCGTAGACAAGAGCTTTCAAATGCCCCCATAAATGAAAGTCAAGAGGGTTGAGGTCAGGAGAGCGTGGAGGCCATGGAATTGGTCCGCCTCTACCAGTCCATCGGTCACCGAATCTGTTGTCGAGAAGCGTACGAACACTTCGACTGAAATGTGCAGGAGCTCCATCGTGCACGAACCACATGTTGTGTCGTACTTGTAAAGGCACATGTTCTAGCAGCACAGGTAGAGTATCCCGTATGAAATCATGGTAACGTGCTCCATTGAGCGTAGGTGGAAAAACATGGGGCCTAATCAAGACATCACCAACAATGCCTGCCCAAACGTTCACAGAAAACCTGTGTTGATGAGATGATCGCACAATTGCGTGCGGATTCTCGTCAGCCCACACATGTTGGTTGTGAAAATTTACAATTTGATCACGTTGGAATGAAGCCTCATCCGTAAAGAGAACATTTGCACTGAAATGAGGATTGATACATTGTTGGATGAACCATTCGCAGAAGTGTACTCGTGGAGGCCAATCAGCTGGTGATAGTGCCTGCACACGCTGTACATGGTACGGAAACAGCTGGTTCTCCCGTAGCACTCTCCATACAGTGACGTGGTCAACGTTACCTTGTACAGCAGCAGCTTCTCTGACGCTGACATAGGGTTATCTTCAACGGCACGAAGAATTGCCTCGTCCATTGCAGGTGTCCTCGTCGTTCTAGGTCTTCCCCAGTCGCGAGTCATAGGCTGGAATTTTCCGTGCTCCCTAAGACGCCGATCAATTGCTTCGAACGTCTTCCTGTCGGGACACCTTCGTTCTGGAAATATGTCTCGATACAAACGTACCGCGCCACGGCTATTGCCCCGTACTAATCCATACATCAAATGGGCATCTGCCAACTCCGCATTTGTAAACATTGCACTGACTGCAAAACCACGTTCGTGACGAACACTAACCTGTTGATGCTACGTGCTGATGTGCTTGATACTAGTACTGTAGAGCAAAGAGTCGCATGTCAACACAAGCACCGAAGTCAACATTACCTTCCTTCAACTGGGCCAACTGGCGGTGAATCGAGGAAGTACAGTACATACTGACGAAACTAAAATGAGCTCTAACATGGAAATTAAGCGTTTTCGGACACATGTCCACATAACATCTTTTCTTTATTTGTGTGTGAGGAATGTTTCCTGAAAGTTTGGCCGTACCTTTTTGTAACACCCTGTATATGTCTGTACTGGAATAAGCATGCCTATACCAGTTCATCTGGAGCTTCAGTGTATAAGACTGTGACAAGAGAGAGAATAGTGTTGGTATCAGATAACATGTACCGTAACACACTATTTCAGCGATACGGTTGGCCATTATCTTCGTTTGAGAATGCTGTTTAGTAATTTCGCCGGAACTAATTCATACCATAAGCTATGCATCTATATGTCGCGGGAAACTAACAGCGCATGCGCGAGGAATCGTCAGTGTTTCCCCTTAATGCAAGTTGAAGGTACAGCGCCCTGTCGGTGATAACTGACAAGAATGATGAATCACTGTCCCGCATCAGAGTCAGTACACTCTGCCAGCCGAGCTATGAACGAGACAAGACTCCACATTTTATTGAATGAGTAGTTCTAGTCTCTATTCAAAAATTTCTACAAGACCGTTGATTTTTTAATCTCAATTAAAACAAGATTATACATTTTACTGAAAGAGCAATTTACAAACAGCGGCTGATATTTTCTGGACGGCTGTACAGAATGGAGGAAAACAAGCAATCCCAACAAATATCGGATTATCAATGGAACAAGAAGACTGAAACGACGTAAATTAAAGTAGCTGGGAAAGATCGTGGGATGTCAGCCACCCGAGAAGCCCTCGCGTTAGAACAGGCCATGTTTCGAGACAGAATACAAAGTTTGATAGGTTTTCAAGTCGGAAAAAGAACTGAAAAGATTAGAGAAACATCAACGGAGCAACAAAAGAAACAGCACAGGGACCGTACGAAGGAGTGTTGGAAACTGCAAGCAGACGACAAAACTAAGTCGTAGCGAGACCTTAAGCGGCCAATCCGACAACTAAAAAAATAGAGATAAGATTTACTCTTTATGTAAAATGTGGAATCCTGTTTTATTTGACATTATAAAACTAAAACGTTCGACTCGACTAGAATAATGTATTGCACACAACAAATTAAATGTATGATAATAGTAAAAATGTCACATGTTGTATAAACTCTGTAAAAAATTTGAAAGTAAAACAAAACTATAAATTATTGTGCATTGATTTTAGTATGACGTTTAATAAGGAACTGATTTTATTTACGGTACCGTAAGGTATTAATAGTGGGTAAACAATTAATTAGAAATAACAGAAAAAGTTTAATTAAGAGTTAAGAAAACACCCGTTACCAGGAACTGTGCTTTTATTCATAATTTTACTTGGTGCTTCTTTGATATGAGCAAACCAAAGCCATTGAAGTCTAGTAACTATGTCGTATTCTGTGGAAAACACAAGTAAAGCTAAATTTGTACCTCTGCTTCGTGCACAAAACGCTGCAGCTGCTGGCATTGTCGTAAGTATCCCCAAAGCTATTTCAGTGTTTGGATAATCATCTCTTAACCCATACTATGGAAAAACTTTCATGATATATAAATGGGAAACTATTTCGATGCTCTCCATCAGCTCTTTTACCTGGAACTTGAATGCTGGTATTTCGTTAAGTAATTCCGCTATACAGTCAGATGGAATGGAGTCATACATGTGAGCACTCTTTTCCATTTCACATATAAATGTGTCAAGGGCGGTACTTTGAAGGACTATAGCTCAAACAATATCTCTCTAGTCCTCAGTCTCAGTCAGATAACGTATTTGCTCGTCGGCCTTTGAGAGCCTACAATATCGTAGCGAAGTAGGAATAAGAACTCCATTGATAAACATCAGCAAGTTTACTAGTCAACAGCAGTGTGAGCCAAGTGTACCACTGCCCTACACATGTTGGCAACAGAAGCCCGTAGGGGCGTTGTCGATTGTTTATAATGCTACTTTCACGTAATTACACAATACATACGACACCGTGTTATTAACATGCGAGCCGAGCATAGGCTGTTTCTCATAGAAAAAAGATAGGAAACACGAGGATGATCGCGCCCTTGGCAGCGACCATCTAGCCACCCTATCGGTACAGTGCGGGATTACACGGATTTCCTGCGTAATTATGACAGGTAGACTCGTCCACAATGTGAGCTCTGTTTCCCTCCCACACGGCGCTACAGCTAGACGAAGTATTAGTCAATTATGACCCTGTTACAATTCAACAGATGACTCTCGAATATACAGAGTGTATCAAAAAGAATCATTCGATTTGGCACGTCTGTATTTCTGAAACTAATAAACATATACAATGAATTTTGTTTTCTGATAAGCGGGAAACTCAAAACTTTTTTTCTCACATTTTCATAGGTATTCAATATGCCTCCCTTGAGACGCACGGCATATGTCAATGCAGTATTCAAATTGTTCGCAAACTGTAACGAGCATGTCTGGAGTTACAGATTCCACAGCTGTTGTGAGATGTTCATTCATTGTTGTTGGTAACGGAGGCACATAAACAGAGTCATTTATAAACCCCCATAAAAAATAATCACATACGGTCAGGTCCAGTGGCCTTGGAGGGCAGTAATCTAAGGTTGAATATTTTGGTCCAGTGCGACCGATCCATCGTTCAGTAACCATTTGATTTAAAAATTCCCGCACTTCCAGATGCCAGGGCGGTGCCCCATCCTGTTGGTAAATGAAGTCGTTCGAATCAGTCTCCAACTGTGGGAAAAGAAAGTTCTCAAACATATAGACATATGTTATTCCTGTAACCGTTTTCTTGGCAAAGAAAAATGGACCGTACACATTTTACCGTGAAAACACATTAAATTTTGAACAGTCCTCTCATGTTGTACAACTTCTAGTGGTTCTTCCGTTCCCCCTATTCTCACATTGTAACGGTTCACCTTCCATTTAAATAGAATGTTGCCTCGTCACTAAACACCAAGCATGGAAGAAAATTGTCATCCTCCATATTACCAAGAACGAAATTACGTAACTCCACACGTTGTTGTTTGTCACCTTCATGAAGAGCTTGCAAAAGCTGAACTTTGTATGGTTCCATGTGTAAACGTCGACGCAACACACGCCAGGCGGACGTCGGGGGCATGTTGAGCTGCTGAGTTGACGAGCTGCACGACGAACGGGTTTCTCCGGATCCTTATGAAACTATGGCGGATGCGTGCGATGTCTGTGTCAGACACTCTGGCACGGCTCGGCGACTTGCCTTTACACAAACAACCTGTTTCTCGGAATTGTTCATACCATCGTGTAATGCTCTGTGCTGTAGTAGGATCCACACCATACGTAGAACGAAAGTAACGCTGATCAATCATTACTGACCCGCACTGCGCAAAACTTAGAACACACAACGTTTGCTGTTGTCCCGACACCATTTGTGCTACAAGTGAAGTGGACGCACACTGCTGCTACCGAGCGGGAACCATGTAAAATTCGAGTGTTTGTTCTTTCCAAGATTACTTTGTTCGCGCACATATCTCAAATAACATTAATAATTATGATTCTTTTTAACTCGGATGGTTCTTTTTAATACACCCTATTACACTGGTGTGCAAAACGCAAGCACGAAAGTAGCCTTCACAAGATGTGTTACTGCCAAGTGACATAGCTCGATGAAACTTGGACCACACATAGAAAAAATAAACTCATGCTCATAAATTAAGGATAACTGCAGAATGTGGTGCCACACAACGTGGCACTACACAGAACTGGCGCTAATAGCATAGGCACAAAGGGAACACACACGACACAGATCTGTAAGTCCACCGTATTGGTCATAAGTTCAGAAAACCGTCCCGAAAGACATGTGCTACAAAACGCCACTGTTTCCTGCGCATGTATCCCGACATCAGTGTGGGATATGATCACCATGCACACGTACACAGGCCGCACAACGGGTTGGCATACTCAAGATCAGGTGGTCGAGCAGCTGCTGGGGTATAGCCTCCCATTCTTGCACCAGTGCCTGTCGGAGCTCCTGAAGTGTCGTAGGGGTTCGAAGACGTGCAGCAATACGTCGATGGAGATCATCTCAGACGTGCTCGATGGGGTTTAGGTCCAGAGAACATGCAGGCCACTCCATTCGCCACATATCGTCTGTTTCAAGGTACTAATCCACGATGGAAGCTCGGTGGGGTCGTGCGTTATCATGCAGCAGGAGGAAGGTGGGACCCACTGCATCAGTGAAAAGACGGACATACTGGTGTAAAATGACGTCCCGTTACACCTGACCTGTTACAGTTCCTCTGTCAAAGACATGCAGGGGTGTACGTGCACCAATCATAACCCCACCCCACACCATCAAACCACGACCTCCATACAGGTCCCTTTCAAGGACATTAAGGGGTTGGTATCTAGTTCCTGGTTCACGCCAGATGAAAACCCCGGGAGAATCACTGTTCACACTATATCTGGACTTCTCCGTGAACATAACTTGGGACCACAGTTCCAATGGCCATGTACTGTGTTCTTGACACCAAGCTTTATGCCCTCTCCTGTGACCAGGGATCAGTGGAATGCACCTTGCACGTCTCCGGGCGAATAAACCATGTCTGTTCAGTCGTCTGTAGACTGTGTGCCTGGAGACAACTGTTCCAGTGGCTGCGTTAAGGTCCCGACCGAGGCTACCTGCATTATTCCGTGGCCGTCTTCGGGCACTGATGGTGAGATATCGGTCTTCTTGTGGTGTTGTACACTGTGGACGTCCCGTACTGTAGCGCCTGGACACATTTCCTGTCTGCTGGAATCATTGCCATAATCTTGAGATCACACTTTGTGGCACACGGAGGAGCCGTGCTACGACCTGCTGTGTTTGACCAGCCTCCAGTCGCCCTAGTATTCTACCCCTCATAACGTCATCAGTATGTGTTCTTTGAGCCATTTTCAACTTACAGTCACCATTAGCACGTCTTAAAACGTCTGCACATTTACTCGCTGCGCCGTACTCTGACATGCACCAACACACCCCTGCGCATGTGGGCTGCTGCCAGCACCACCGTGCGACGACCGCAGTCAGATACACCGCATGGTCATACCCCGATGTGATTTAAACCCGCAATCCCGCCCACCAGAGCGTTGTTTCACCATGTATCAGCATTATCCTTCATTTATGAACATGAGTGTAGCTACAGAGTAGTACAAGGTAACTGGAAGAAATATTCAACGAGACGAACAGAAGTGAGACTTTTACACAAAGGCAGTTATAATGAATCCATGGCGATTTATAATGGTTCCCACGACAGGAAATGATAATTAAATGGAAACCCTAGCTGCAAACAGGCGTTGGTGTACTTCATTGGGGACATGTTGAAAATCTGTGCCCCGACCGGGACTCGAACCCGGGATCTTCTGCTTACATGGGAGACGCTTTATCCATCTGAGCCACCGTGGGCACAGAGGATAGTGCGTCTGCAGGGACTTATCCCTTGCACGCTCCCCGTGAGATCCACATTCCCAACATGTCCACACCACTACATTCGTAGTGCGCCTAATTGATGTTTGCCCATCATAAGCAGGAGATCCCGGGTTCGAGTCCCGGTCGGGGCACACATTTTCAACATGTCCCCAATGAAGTACATCAACGCCTGTTTGCAGCTAGGGTGTCCATTTAATCATTTCATTTCTAGCAAAGCTGCATGGTCATCTGTTCTTTCGGGAACAGATACTACCGTCATATATAGTTCCCACGACATCTAAAAAGCGGGACATAGTTCTTAATATGGTCTGTGATGAGCATGGACGGCAGTACGTGCTCTGCAGCATTCGCCCCTGCTAACAACGTAGTACGGATTGTTGTGGCCGAGCGTTCAGTTCCTCCACCAGCTGCTGTATGGTAAATGGAAATGAGCGTACGGCGTCATTGGCCGTGAGGCCCCTTACCCCCAGGTCCGGCCGCCTTGGTGCAGGTCTTCTACATCTACATCTACATACATACTCCGCAATCCAACATACGGTGCGTGGCGGAGGGTACCTCATACCATAATTAGCATCTTCTCTACCTGCTCCACTCCCAAACAGAACGAGGGAAAAATGACTGCCTATATGCTTCACTAGCCCTAATCTCTCTTACTTATCTTTGTGGTCTTTCCACGAAATGTAAGTTGGCGGCAGTAAAATTGTACTGCAGTCAGCCTCAAATGCTGGTTCTCTAAATTTCCTCTAGAGACTCCCACTCGAGTTCCTGTAGCATTTCCGTAACACTCGCGTGATGATCAAACCTATCAGTAACAAATCTAGCAGCCCGCCTCTGAATTGCTTCTTTGTCCTCCCTCAATCCGACCTGATAGGGATCCCAAACGCTCGAGCAGTACTCAAGAATAGGTCGTATTAGTGTTTTATAAGCGGTCTCCTTTACAGATGAACCACATCTTCCCAAAATACTACCAATGAACCGAAGACGACTAACCGCCTTCCCCACAACTGCCATTACATGCTTGTCCCACTTCATATCGCTCTGCACTGTTACGCCTAAATATTTAATCGACGTGACTGTGTCAAGCGTTACACTACTAATGGAGTATTCAGACATTACAGGATACTTTTTCCTATTCATCTGCATTAATTTACATTTATCTATATTTAGAGTTAGCTGCCATTCTTTACACCAATCACAAATCCTGTCCAAGTGATCTTGTATCCTCCTACAGTCACTCAACGACGACACCTTCCCGTACACCGCAGCATCATCAGCAAACAGCCGCACATTGCTATCCATCCTATCCAAAAGATCATTTATGTAGATAGAAAACAACAACATCGGACATACCATACTTGCCTAAGGCACTCCACACATTCGACGTCAAATTGGGCGACCTGCACTCCGGATGGGGATGAAATGATGATGACGACAACAAACACGCAGTCCCTGAGCGGAGAAAATCCCCGACCTAGCCGGGAATAGAAGCCGGGTCCGTAGGACGGCAATCCGTCACGTTGACCACTCAGCCTTTTTTTTTTTTGCATTTTGTTCGTTATTGATCGTTGTGTTTGGTCGCTGCGGACGTCGCAAGACAGACTGTTCAAGTTCGGTGGTTGATCCTTCCACTCAGTTTTTTATTACTGAGGCCAAGCGGCTCTCTGACCGAACACGCTGAGCTACCGTGCCGGCTGCTATCTGGGCGGACTGCTGAATGGTAGTTTGTGCATACAGATGTGATGAAATACTTCTCCCCAACATATACCACACGTGTCGATGGGATTTAAGTCGGTACAACGACTAGGCCAGCCCCTTCGCCGAGTATCTTCTCGTTGCAACAGCTCGTCCACCTACGGTTCTCGATGAGACCGCGCGTTGATATCCATAAAAATGGAGTCAGGGTCGAGTGCACTCCTGAAAAGATGCGCATGGGGAAGGAGAACTGTGTACAATAACAACCGGTGACTGCGCCCAGTTCAAAGATTTGGAGATCAGGATCGCCATGCAACTTTATACCTCCCGGCACCGGAGCTCCTGCACCACCAAAAAGACCATTTTCGACCGTGTTCCTGACTGTATTACGTGTTCTCACCATATGAGTGTGTGTCCAGCAGAGTGAGAACGTAGTGGTTTTGGTGGTCCAGGTGTCATCACGTGGGGAGGCATAATGTTGCACGTCTTTCATTCGAAGGGCCACTTCCGTTCTTCTCATTGCGTAATTCTTTCAGTTACCTTCTTTACTACATTGTGGCAGTTCTTTCCATGTATGGCAAATGGTTCAAATGGCTCTGAGCACTATGGGACTTAACATCTATGGTCATCGGTCCCCTAGAACTTAGAACTACTTAAACCTAACTAACCTAAGGACAGAAGACAACACTCAGCCATCACGAGGCAGAGAAAATCCCTGACCCCGCCGGGAATCGAACCCGGGAACCCGGGCGTGGGAAGCGAGAACGCTACCGCACGACCACGAGATGCGGGCTTTCCATGTATGGCCCGACAGCTATGTTGCTTGTTAGTGACACATCAAGCGAAAATTATTTTTGTCCTTACGTTTTTGCAGACTGCTGTAGAAACAGTCGAATTACAGAGTAAGAGCGTCGCCGACAGGCTTTATCAGCTAGCAAAGAATGAATGAAAGTTTCGTTGATCTTCGTGTCAAAGACGGACACTGATGCTGCACATCTATTAACGCATTATTATTTCACCGTGAACCGGCCGGCCGGTGTGACCGAGCGGTTCTAGGCGCTTTAGTCTAGAACCGCGTGACCGCTACGGCCGTAGGTTCGAATCCTGCCTCGGGCACGGATGTGTGTGATGTTTTTAGGTTAGTTCGGTTTAAGGAGTTCTATGTTCTAGGGCACTGATGACCTCAGATGTTAAGTCCCATAGTGCTCAGAGCCATCTGAACCATTTTGAACACCGTGAACAGAAGTAAAATATTTATTACTCATGAGCAAAATGCATTTCTATCACTTTAATAGCACAGAACATCATAGGAAGTTTCTTGTTACGTTTATCTCAGTACCTTCACGCTTGCTAATATACAGGGCATTTCCGTAAGAGTGTGTAGAAATTTAACAGGACACAGAGGATGCTCCGCTGAACAATTTGAGGTACAGAACCTGGGGCCGGAAAGCCAGCTTAAGCAGATAATAGGAATGAAAGCACATTACTGTATACTTTTTTACTTACATTAGTTACAGTCAACTGCAAATACCATCACTGACGCAACGAACGTACCATTTGTACTGTATCTTACAAAGTGTGCTGAAACCTTAATGCAAGCGTGACATGGGCGAACAAGATTCTGATGCGCTGTAACAAATATGCGTGGTGTTGTCCTCATGTTACCAGGCCTCTCCTTTCTTCCATCCAATGAACCAGTCTCCCGCACTCGTCGATCGAGAGAAATAAACACTCGCCGTGACGTATGATGCCTGTTAGGAAATATAGCCTTTCAGCAGCGAGGGCACTGCGATAAACTTCCCCACATACAAGGTGTATGACATTGAGTTCTGCGAAACTGTAGCAGTACTGCTCCATTGTATTATACTGTTTGTCTCTGAATAGCACTGAGGAATGAATCGGTCTGTCGTTGATTCACAGCACGTTCTGTCACGGGGCAACGTAAATACTGCACAACAGAGCTCCCTTACTGACAAGTAAACAGAGCCTGCACCATGACTTCCTAGTAATAGGGCTCGTCGTCCTTGTTTCCTTGCAGGGAATAAAGAATGTACATGTAAATAAACAGCGCAGCACGTGTGCAATTGTAAGGATGTTGGTTGTAAATAAGCTGGAAAACAGTAATGCTAGACCAAGTGGTAGAGAATTTTACTTCCTCATCTCCTTAAAGCTGGCTTCTCCGACCCTAGGTTTTCTGCCTCTACTTATTCAATGGGGCATTTTCTGTGTCCCTTTACGTTTTTGCATGCTTTTACGGAAACGCTCTATACTCGTGTACAGGGTCTTACAAAATGGAACGGCCAAACTTTCAGAAAACATTCCTCGCACACAAATAAAGAAAATATGTTATGTGGACATGTGTCACCGCCAGTTGGCCCAATTGAAGGAAGGTAATGTTGACCTCGGTGCCTGTGTTGACATGCGACTCATTTCTCTACAGGACTAGCATCAAGCACATCAGTACGTAGCATCAACAGGTTAGTGTTCATCATGAACGTGGTTTTGCAGTCAGTGCAATGTTTACAAATGCGGAGTTGGCAGATGCCCATTTGATGTATGGATTAGCACGGGGCAATAGCCGTGGCGCGGTACGTTTGTATCGAGACAGATTTCCAGAACGAAGGTGTCCCGACAGGAAGACGTTCGAAGCAATTGATCGGCGTCTTAGGGAGCACGGAACATTCCAGCCTATGACTCGCGACTGGGGGAAGACCTAGAACGACGAGGACACCTGCAATGGACGAGGCAATTCTTCGTGCAGTTGACGATAACCCTAATGTCAGCGTGAGAGAAGTTGCTGCTGTACAAGGTAACGCTGACCACGTCACTGTATGGAGAGTGCTGCGGGAGAACCAGTTGTTTCCGTACCATGTACAGCGTGTGCAGGCACTATCAGCAACTGATTGGCCTCCATGGATACACTTCTGCGAATGGTTCATCCAACAATGTGTCAATCCTCATTCCAGTGCAAATGTTCTCTTTATGGATGAGGCTTCATTCCAACGTGATCAAATTGTAAATTTTCACAATCAACATGTGTGGTCTGACGAAAATCCGGACGCAATTGTGCAATCACGTCATCAACACAGATTTTCTGTGGACGTTTGGGCAGGCATTGTTGGTGATGTCTTGATTGGGCCCCATGTTCTTCTACCTACGCTCAATGGAGCACGTTACCATGATTTCATACGGGATACTCTACCTGTGCTGCTAGAACATGTGCCTTTGCAAGTACGACACAACATGTGGTTCATGCACGATGGAGCTCCTGCACATTTCAGTCGAAGTGTTCCTACGCTTCTCAACAACAGATTCGGTGACCGATGGATTGGTAGAAGCGGACCAATTCCATGGCCTCCACGCTCTCCTGACGTCAACCCTCTTTACTTTCTTCTATGGGGGCATTTGAAAGCTCTTGTCTACGTAACCCCGGTACCAAATGTAGAGACTCTTCGTGCTCGTATTGTGGACGGCTGTGATACAATACGCCATTCTCCAGGGCTGCATCAGCGCATCAGGGATTCCATGCGACGGAGGGTGGATGCATGTATCCTCGCTAACGGAGGACATTTTGAACATTTCCTGTAACAAAGTGTTTGAAGTCACGCTAGTACGTTCTGTTGCTATGTGTTTCCATTCCATGATTAATGTGATTTGAAGAGAAGTAATAAAATGAGCTCTAACGTGTAAATTAAGCGTTTCCGGACGCATGTGCACATAACATATTTTCTTTCTTTGTGTGTGAGGAATGTTTCCTGAAAGCTTGGCCGTACGTTTTTGTAACACCTCTATATACCTGCTGAAAAAAGCTCTTGACGGACCACAAAAAGAGCAAATATGCTCCTCTTAGAAAGGCTCCAACAGGAAAGTGGGAAACCAGCTTCCTGTGTTCTAAAGGTTCAAATGGCTCTGAGCACCATGGGACGTAACATCTGAGGTCATCAGTCCCCTAGACTTAGAACTACTTAAACCTAACTAAGGACATCACACACATCCATGCCCGACGCAGGATTCGAACCTGCGACCGTAGCAGCAGCGCGGTTCCGGACTTAAACGTTAGAACCACTCGGCCACAACGGCCGGCGCTTCCTGTGTCCTCATTCCGCCTACCTCACCAAAATCTTTGGTGTGCGAAAATATTCGCACCCTCTAAACACGGAACGTTCTTAATGCTTTTCCCCTTGTCTCTCTTTCTACTCGAGTCGTCTCCTCTCTGCCACTGTCTATATGTTGCACTCTCCAGCTGTCTCCTGATCCTCCGACTGGAGCCTCTCCTGTCTGTCTCCACCACTGTCACTGTCTTCGTCCCTTTCTTTAGCTCTTCCTTACCACTGTCTCCTCTATCCACTATCATTATCTTTATCCCATTCTCTTTTTTTCCGACTGCCAATGCCTCTTTCTTTCTTACTTAAGATCTGCTGTGTTTCTCGTCAGCCACCGTTGTCTCCTCTCAGCGCATATCGTTGGAGATGCTTTCTTCGGGTTTTCGACCCCTAGAGCGTGAAACTTTAACACCTGGGTATAGGGTACGGTGACGAAATTTTTTCGTGTTAAAAGTTCACTAGTCGGGGGGCGTAGAGGCGGGGGGGGGGGGGGGGGGGGGGGCGAGGTCCAGAACCGACAACCGATGAATGGTCTCCACTGATCTCTCTTTTCACTTCCATTGTCTCCTCTCTCTTTTGCTTTCACTGCTACTATATCCATCAATCTCATTATTATACTGCTATTGTAACTCACTCGCCACCACTATCTCCCCTTCTTTTGGCTCCTACTGCTATTGCCTTCGTCCACCTCTCTTTCTCATCGCCTCCACTTTCTCTCTCCCATCATCACTGTCTCCTCTCTCTCTCTCTCTCTCTCACTTGCAATGTTTCATCTCTCTTCCACCGTCACTGCCTCTCTGCTACTCACTCTCAGCACAAATCAGCGCTAATGCGTTCGGGTGCAAAAATTTTTGGTGAGAAAGGCGGAATGACGATCGAGGCAAATGTTCCCCAATGTTCTGTCAGAGTCTCTTAAAGAAGAACATATTCGCGTGATCGAGGGAAATGGTTCCCCAGTGTTCTGTCAGTCTCTTAAAGGGGACCATATTCGCGTTTTTGTGCTTTTTTCAGCTGTTTCCCTCCTTTTTCCCGTTACAGCAAAGTGTGCTGCTTATATAAAACAATTTTATGTACGCCAGTAAAGTTCTGACCGTTTGTGTATATACTTCGACACATTTTCATACCTTGAACCCTACAAACAACAAGTAAGTACGTGTAAGATACAGTTAACACAAAATCGTCTCCCATTCAAAGCATGTTCACATTGCACTATTTCACTTAAGAATGGATAACATTTTTAGGGTGCGCCTAAACTATACTGAAAAACGTGGTGTGTGATTTGCAAGTACAAAGAATTTCTAAGGCAAAACAATTATATGTAATGTGGCACAATTGAATAATTTCCAGTGACTAACAACATATTTTGGTTACCTCAGAACTCTTGCGATGACCCCAGAACAATTGTCATGTATTCACTACATCAGTTAAAACTGCATTTACCTCTCAGACCGTATGTTACGTGGGTATTTTACGTGCGTAAGTACGGTAACTTTGGACTGCTGCATGTCGGTAACAGGTAATGATATGGATGTCGGTAACGGATAATGATATCGAAAAAAGTTTCGAGGTTCCACGAGAGCATCATCTTACGCAGTAAAACTTCTGTTAACGGACACTTCCCAGTAGCGGACTCCTCTCAATAGCGGACACTTTAAAATTCCCCTGACAAATTATATTAGGCCTTACAATAGAACTCTTCGGAATAGCGGACATTCTCAGTAACGAACACGACAATGAAATGTGTCTCCCAAGAACAATTAAACCTTCCGAATCATGGAAACGTATAACGGTGGTTGTAAGTTAACCGGCAACAAACATAAACATGCTCGACTTCAAATAGCGTGGCGCGGCACGCCGCTAGCGAGAACGGTTCTGATGATGCCTCTGCTGCTAAGCTGACTTTACGTGCCGATTTTTCATACGCGCCGACACACTGCTTGGCCAATCACTCCGTGCCTCCGAGCGCCACAGAACTCACGTGTGAAGTCGCCCATTTAAGTAGCCAGTGCAAGCGTCAGCGAGAAGCGCTTCTCAGTGGCTCCTTGTGAAGGGGACCTGAAGTGCACACTGTTGCTGACTGCAAGCGAGAGCTTTAATGTATTGTAGCGCTAAGGTTTCACAATAACTACATATAATGGTTAACGCTGACTGAGAAGGTCGAGATAATCAATTTCTACGAAAAGATGTTAGAGATGTTACCACGAGGGTTGCAGTTGGAAAACACAGGACAGTGACAATTTAAGAACCAAAAATGGCATTCTGAAACGTGACCTGGAAATGATAACCTTACCAGTAAACGAACTTGTCCCAACACACCAGGTTCAAACGTTGACAACTTGGCTTTTGCATGGTTCTGCCGTGTTCGTAGAAATAACTTGCTAGTGAGGACCTCTGATACGCGAGAAAGAACTCGCAATAGCCATGGAGTTGGGACTTAACGATTCTGAAGCATCTGTAGGTTGCCTTGACAAATTTAGGCGTAGACACATCATCTCATTTCTACTCGTGCGCAGTGAATCCAGTTCAGTGGACGAAAACATCGTGTCAGTCTGGCAAAAAAATGGTAACAGGAATTTGTGATGGTTACAAAGAAAGAAACACCTTTAACTGTAACGAGACTGGTCTTTTCTTCAAAGCTCTTCCCATAACAACGATGGTCCTGAAAGGTGAAAACTGTTCAGGAGGCAAAATTCGAAAGAATGACTCACTGTTCCAATGTGTGTTTATATGAGAGGCGAATTTGAAAAGCCTTTAATTATGTGCAACGCTGCGGAAACTAGACGTTTTAAGGGGGGTGATCTGAGTAAACTGAACTTGGAGTGGTATGCTAATACACTGTCACAGATGACGAGAGCAATAATGACTGAATACTTGCAGGCGTTTGATAGACTAATAGAAAGATAAAGCAGGGCAGTGATTTTCTCTGTTGATATTAATGCCACTTCCTACTGCGATACTGCACTAAAAAATGTAAAAGTAATCTTTTTGCCGCCAAATTCAATTTCACGTTGCCAACCGCTGGATCAGTGGAACTTGGAAAATCTATTTGTGTATTGGATGCAATTCTCTGGATTTCTTCAGCCTTAAAGCAAGTAACATCCACTACAATCACCGTCTGTTTCAAGAAAGCAGGGGTCATTTTTAATGAACGTGCTTCAGCGATTGACGAAAGAACGTAAGCATGAACTTCACGCTTCAGTAGAGGAATTCGGTGGATCTGAGGGTTCGCCAATATCGATGATGCTCTGTTCACAGGAGGTACATCAACTAGCGTAAGTGCACTCATACAGGAGCTTCATCAAGAAGGCTTTGGTGACGATGTCGAGAATGGACAACAAAATGAAGATGAAGATGACGTAACTGAACTGGGCTTTCCTCCACTTTCAGAAAGCAGGCAGGGGAATAGGTAGGGAAGTTGAAACACTACTTTTTAGTGACAAGTGATGAAGAGGGATTCAATTTAACTTTAGCATCTGAAACACATGCTGAGAAGACAATTAAAAACTGACTCTCTGGTTCAGAAAAAAAAAACATTATTTTAAACCAACCTTACAAAATACATGAAAGAAATTTTCATACTGTATTATACTAGTGTTTGGGGATTTGTTAACGTAGTACTGTACTTAAATATATTTTCACTACCTTAGTTATACAATTCCACAGCACTTTTCTCTCTACAGTACATTAAATTTACTGTATTGTAATTGTATTTTTATCCTTTTCGGAATTGCAGACACTTCTTAAGCGCTGACATTTTTATTTTCCCCACAGATGTCCGTTACTTAGAAGTTTTACTGTAGTAAAAATTACTGCGATTAGCCATAAATAGAAATTATAAAGTGGCCATTCCCACAAATGGAATTTTTGGTACCCAGAAAGCATGGCTTTTCAGGCATATCGTGATAACAAATGAAGATTTTCGAAAACGGGTTCAAAAATAGTTCAATTGGCTCTGAGCACTATGGGACTTAACTTCTAAGGTCATCAGTCCCCTAGAACTTAGAACTACTTAAACCAAAGTAACCTAAGGACATCACACACATCCATGCCCAAGGCAGGATTCGAACCTGCCACCGTAGCGGTCGCGCGGTTCCAGACTGTAGTGCCTAGAACCGCTCGGCCACAGCAGCCGGCAACAGATTGTTAATGATGTTTTTCAAAGAATTATTAAGTGCATTTGTGAATATGAACTCCACTAAACTTTGAGAAAACACTCTGTATTCAATTCTGTACAGCAAATAGTCATACCAACAATTTATGTAGCACATGAACAGTAGTCAGTAAATACGGACGTATGCTCCATATTCTTCGGTGTACATATTGATGGAAACAAGAACTAGAAGACGCACATCACTGAACTTCTCAAACAAATTTCGTTCATCTACTTTGGCTCTTCGTATAATTCTTAGTATTGAGAAAAACAAATCATCCTCCTTATAGTTTTGCATATTTTCACTCACTAATGTCTCATGAAATAATTTTCTGAAGTAGCCGGCGAAAACGGGAAAATGGCGTTTCTACACAATATCTAAGGAATGCGAAACTAAAATTTAGGTTATAGTAAGTTACTTATGTAATTTCTGCAAATGTCGTCTCTGCGGTTTTCTGAATTAGTGCTGCAACTTTGAACGTCTGGATGTCGGTAGCAGATAACGATACCGAAAAAAGTTTCGACGTTCCCAAATGATACCATCTTAAGAACACATTATAGAGATTTCGAATATTTTTCATGACCAGAAATTACAGAAGTGACCATCCCTACAATAGGTACTTTTTGTTCCCAACGATCATGGTTTTATGGGGTTTTCTCAAGAGTCGCCCATCCAAAAATGGTGCTTCTAAAAGCCGCCTAAGGCCTATCCTAGACTACACCTGATGCAAAGAAACCAACCAATTTGCTCGGTTTGTCTGGGCTGGAGCAAGTGTGTAAAGTATACATTACTCTACGATAGGTAATAAAAATGGTCGCTAGGCAAGAGCTGTCCGGAACACTTGACGCCTCATCTATGTGACCAACGGAACCCGACATATGACTCTCCCCCCCCCCCCCCCCCCCGGAAAAACAGTATTATTGCTCGTGGTTTTTGGAACGCAACTGACGCATGCTCCATCGTGCACGAACCCTTAAGTCCAGTTACTTGTCCATGTGTGCTACTATACTTCCATGGAACATATCACTCAGTCAGTATTGTGCAGACTGAGGGACCGGTAGTCGATCAAGACACTGAAGAGCCAAAGAAGCTGGTACACCTGCCTAATATCGTGTAGGGCCCCCGCAAGCACGCAGAAGTGCCGCAACACGACGTGACATGGACTCGACAAATGACTGAAGCAGTGCTGGAGGGAACTGACATCATGAAACCTGCTGGGCTGTCCATAAATCCGTAAGAGTATGAGGGGGTGGAAATCACTTCTGAACAGAACGTTGCAAGGCATCCCAGATATGCTCAGTGATGTTCATCTCTGGGGTGTTTGGTGGCCAACGGAAGTGTTTAAACTCAGACGAATGTTCCTGGGGCCACTCTGTAGCAATTCTGGACGTGTTGGGTGTCGCATTGTCCTGCTGTAATTGCCCAAGTCCGTCAGAAGCACAATGGACATGAATGGATGCAGGTGATCAGACAGGACATTTACGTACCTGTCACCTGTCAGAGTCGTATCTAGACGTACCAGGGGTTCCATATCACTCAACGGTATGCGAGTGGGCCTTTTAGGCCGTTCAGGTTTTTATGTTGGTAACGCCACGTAGCGCTCTGTATGAAAATCACTCACTGTGCTGTGTGCAGTCTGTGGCTGGCTGGCATTGTTGGAGTATTTGCTATTGTAGTATTGGACAGTTGGATGTGAGCAGCCCGTAGGGCTGGGCAGTTGGAGGTGACCCGCCAGTAGTGGTGGATATGGAGGGAGAGAGAGAGAGAGAGAGAGAGAGAGAGAGAGAGATGCCTGAGTTTTGAGAACGGACGTTCTGGACGTGTGTCCACCAGAAAAAGGAATTTTGTAAAGATGCATATGTGATATATATATATGTGATGACTTTTCAGCACTATTACGGTAAATACATTGTTTGTTCTCTGTCAAAATCTTTCATTTGCTAACTATGCCTATCAGTAGTTAGTGCCTTAAGTAGTTAGAATCTTTTATTTAGTTCGCAGTATTGACGCTCGCTGTATTGTAGTAGTTCGAGTAACGAAGATTTTTGCGAGGTAAGTGATTCATGAAAGGTATAGGTTATTGTTAGTGAGGTCCGTTCTGTTGTAGGGATTATTGAAGGTCAGATTGCGTTGCGCTAAAAAATATTGTGTGTCAGTTTAGTGGTGATCGGAATAAGTAAAGAGAGTAATGTCTGAGTACGTTCAGTTTTGCTCAGCTGCTTGAAAATCAAATAACGTAAGAGGTTTACTAGCACAGTCATTCATAAATTTTCCAAGGGGACGTTACAGCCTTCGGCTCCGAAATCCCATATCGATGATGTTTCGTTGAACGGTCTACACGCTGACTCTTGTTGATGGCCCCGCATTGAAATCTGCACCAATTTACGGAGGGGTTGCACTTCTGTCACGTTGAACGATTATCTTCAATCGTCGTTGGTCCCGTTCTTGCAGGATCTTTTTTCGGCTGCAGCGATGTTGGAGATTTGATGTTTTTGCGGACTCCTGATAGTCACGGCACACTCATGAAACGGTCTTATGGGAAAATCTCCATTTCAGCCCTGACTCGGAGATGCTGTGTGCCATCGATCGTGCGCCGACTATAAGACCATGTTCAAACTCAGCTAAATCTTGATATCCTGCTATTGCTGCAGCAGTAACGGATCTAACAACTGCGTCAGACACTTGTTGCCTTATATAGGCGTTGCTGACCGGAGCGCCGTATTCTGTTTACATATCTCTGTACTTGCAAACCCACGCCTATGCCAGTTTCTTTGGCGCTTCAGAATATTAAGGGGCCGCCCGCAGTGGCCGAGTGGTCCTAGGCGCTTCAGTCCGGAACCGTGCGACTGCTACGGTCGCAAGTTCGAATCCTGCCTCGGGGATGGATGTGTGTGATGTCCTTAAGTTAGTAGGTTTAAGTACTAAGTTCTAGGACACTGATGACCTCAGATGTTAAGAGCGACAGTGCTCAGAGCCATTTGAACCATTTGTATTAAGGCGAGGAATGGGCATTAGTGTGTATGGCCAAGAACGAAATTTTCTGTCCTGCAGTTTTTAGCAGGCTGACGTCACTAATACATTCAACTCCCCGAATGCCAAGCGAGCCAATTGTTGATCGCCAAATCATCTGGCCTGGATTCGGCGTTTGGCTGTAAAACAGCAATATTTTATTACTTTTAACTCGAGACATACGTCGTCGTTTCAATAGGAGCCCTTATCTCCTATTTTTTTTTATTTTTCACGCCAGATCGCTCTCTGTGCTGATCATTTAGAGTTTTATGACTCGCAATTCCGCGTCATCGTCTGGTCCCACAGTTACGCTGTCCTTTTGGAAATTCTAGGAGCCCTTATCTCCTATTTTCTTATTTTTCACGCCAGATCGCTCTCTGTACTGATTATTTAGAGTTTTATGACTCGCAATACGCGTCATCGTCTGGTCTCACAGTTACGCTGTCCTTTTGGAAATTCTAGGAGCCCTTATCTCCTATTTTCTTATTTTTCACGCCAGATCGCTCTCTGTACTGATTATTTAGAGTTTTATGACTCGCAATTCCGCGTCATCGTCTGGTCCCACAGTTACGCTGTCCTTTTGGAAAATTCCTCTCCTCAGGTGGGGTAGCGCGTGGGAGAAATTGCCTTCCCGTCCACCAATAGCTTTTTCGAGAAAAACGCCTCTGCAATAGGCTGCCCTGGTGTCAACCGGAAATTATTCCCTGCAGATTGACGCCACGCCCCGAGTAAATCCCGCAATTTCGTTACCTACCTGGCGCCCTGTTCCTATACGGCACTATCAGACCGTACAGCGTGCTATGGCAGAGGTTTTACTGCCATGCTATTTCCGTTTCGTACTCTTCCTCTGCTAAAGGTCACGCCTCTGTCTCAATTACTTCTCACGATATATCCACGTCCGGCCCCAGAGATGGCGAGCACTTAATCGGAATGAGGGATGCTCTTTGTGGGCAGGACGAGGCCGTGTTGGCAGACGGCAATGTCAACAGTTCTCGGGCTTCGTTAAGAGGTTTACGACGGCGCTGTTTGCACAAACGCAGCATCGCTCATCCCCGAGCGGAAAGGCTGCGACCCGTGCGAGAATAATGACCGCGCGCTCAAACCCTGCGGAATGGCGGCTTCCAGAGTGCACCGCGGTAAGGCTCAAAAAGCGGCGGCGAAGGGGCGGCCAGACAACTGGAACAGCTTTCCAGCACGCCTACACAGACTCGGATAATTTCTCTTGATTGCTCTCATGTGTTCCGACACTCTCAGCTCGTGAATGGTGAAATTAACAAACATCTTGCTCACAGTCCAGATCTCATCCTAAATGACCAGACACAACTCAACACTTCCCCTCTCCTAAACTTCATATAATCTTCTTTGTTGTTCATTACTTCCCACACTCTCTCTTCCTACATATTCCCATTTTCCTGTAGTCATTAAGTTGTTGTATTTGTTGCAGTTGTCTTTGTATTCCACATATGCTGTAGTTTCAATTGTTAAGGGTTTGCTTTTAACTTGTACTTGTATTACTGTCCATGTTTAACTCCCCTTGTAGTTGTCTCATCAAATACTGTTCATATTTTACTTTGCTCATTTATTTAATGTAAACTGGTATACAGCCACTGCTTTGATTATAATGTTAATGTTAAAATGCAGTACCACCACACTCTCAAACTGTAGGTTCCCTCAAACACCTCAATTTTTCTGCATTTATTAATTTCTGTTTATCGTATTGATATGGCTTAAGTTCCTCGTGTATTCTGTATTTACATTGACAACTGTCTCTTCTTTTGTAATTGGTTGTGTATCACTCTCCATGTTTCATACCTCTTGATGCCGCCTTGCCTTACACTAATTTTATCTTATTTCAATAGTTTTGTTTATCAATAGAAACTGTTAGGTAGGCATGCTATTCTTATTTTGTGCTAAAGGTTTTCCTGTCAACTCCATTGTTATTTATGTACTGTTCAGTTTTTACTATTTCATTGCAAAAATGTTACTCACTGTATGTTTCTACTTCACTCTAGATGTGTTACTTCTCTTCCAATGTTGTCTGCTAACATTTAACTTCTTTGGTGATAATACTCAGTAAATGCCTGAAGATGGCCTTTGTAAGCCGAAAACCGGTTAGCAATAAAAATAATATTGTAGAACAAAAGCAAACTGGTGCTTTTCATTTATTATTATAATGTTGTTCTACCAAGAACCGACGGAAGGTTCTGTTCATATGAAATAAAACACTTGAACACATTACGGAATTTTAATGTGTATCCTGTGGTTGTGTTCCTCAATCCGATGATCATCATGCAGCTATCTCCACATTGGTCTACCCTGTCCAAGGCCCTTGACTTCTGCATTATTACTGGAACCTACTTCTGTACTCATCCCTTCGTCTGCCCTTACAATTTTTACCTCCTACACTTCCCTCAATTATCAAATTAT
The DNA here is from genome assembly GCF_023864275.1 of Schistocerca cancellata. Classification (NCBI taxonomy): domain Eukaryota; kingdom Metazoa; phylum Arthropoda; class Insecta; order Orthoptera; family Acrididae; genus Schistocerca; species Schistocerca cancellata. Next base: position 182,433,809 of record NC_064627.1, on the reverse strand, counting down.
TAAATCATTCATGGCTGATGACGCGTCCTATCAATCAGGCACCTCTTTCAGTCAAATTCAACCTGATTACTGCATTCATCCCTTTGTCTAACTTTACGATTTTTATCTCCAAAACTTTCCTCAGTTACCGAACTGGTAAACCACTGAAGTCTCATGACATGTCTTCCCAACCAAGCAACTCTTTCAGTGAAGTTCAACCTGCTTACGATATTCATCCCTTTCTATAGACTTACAACTTTTACCTCCTACACTTCCCTCAATTATGAAACGGATAAATCGCTTTATTTGTTGAGTGTATTTTTTCGGACATGTCCGAAAGACAGACAATATTTTGATCCTGCAGCCACTATGAATCAGGACACAGGGGAGTTAAAGTTATTAGCTGTCAGTCGTCGTCGATTTAAATCAATGGGACAAATTCAAAATTTGTGCCGGACACACATTCACATATTTCGATATTCGCGAACTCACTCATCAATGAATTGTCTGTACACATGTCGGTCATGGTGTTGTAGAAGTAAAGCGTTTACCTGAAAATCGAGAGGTCGTGGGCTTCTAATCTCGGTCGGACCGCGGAGGTTTCAGCCTCCTTTGTAAACTAGCCTTCACCTCTCAGTGATGTGAGGAGTCGCCAGAAACAACATATGATTCGGATTCCAAGGTAAACTTGTCGGTTCTCTATGCCCGGTTGGAAAAATGGGGTTGTTAAGAACATATAAGTAGTCAACGTTGTGTCCAATAAAAAGACATGCACCAGCTATTGAGCCACATGAAACTATTGTTACTATTTATTATTATCTATATACTTCATTAAGTTTGTAGTGAAATCTCATATCGCGAGTCCTACTTACACGTTTACTTTTTTTTTTTCGTTGCAGCCGGTGGGTGTACAGGTACTAGTAGCCCCTGGTGGCTCGCCTTCACGCATTCCTTTTTATGTATTTTGTGACTAAAGCCCTTCTGGCCTGTTAATTATTTTATATGTGACATGGAAGTACTGCCTGTGTCTCTTATTGTTAGGCAGTACTTACACCTTTTATATAAAAATGTTTTTTTCTATAAATTTGTAACTATGTTATAGACCATTTTCATTGAATTCTGATGAAGGCACTCTTAGAAGTGTTGTAACCTGGCCAATAAGACTAAAAATAATAGTGACCGAGGGCTCTTTTGTTTCAATTGCACTTTTTTTCATCTTATAACCTCTTTTTCAAGACACTATCCATTTTGTTCAAAGGCACTTGCAAATCCCTTGTCAACTCTGACACAATCTCAATTATTTGCGCTACCTTGTAGAAAATAAACATTTAAGAATCTTGGAAGTAGCATAGATGTATAATTTAAAACTGCAACCATCCACAAGCAGGGGTTGACAATATTACTTTGGATTTCTTACGAACCCATCTGCACATAGTTCTTATAACTGAAATACGTCAGTTGAGTTTATCACTCTGTTGCAGAATGTGTGCTCCTGTTGCTACACATTTATTTGAGGCTCACTTATTTTAAGGTTAATGTGAGATCCTGACTTCTTCTTGCGCACCGAGCAGACTTTCTGATGATCTTTACTAAGAGCCTTATGTATATAGTGGAGCGCATACATGAACTGTGGAAAACAGAGGTTATTTCCTAATTGTATATGTTACTTATGCATTGAGTTATTAAGCTTTTCGTTCTTCTTATATTGTAATTTAATTTTAAGTATTAACCAAATTGTTTCGCATTTTTCTTTTGCTAACTCAGCTGTTTTATTATTTATGTTAACTTCTGGGTTAATAGGTAATAGCTGCCGGCGAGAACGATTAGGAGAGCTTGTTAATGTAATACCTATTTAATCTTTCTGGTAATGATTTCTTTGCTGTTTTGTGAGGCAATAGAACTCACCTGACTCGAGTTTGTGTATGCGATAATAAGAGGCTAGGACCTGGCGCATGATTGGCTGTAATCGCTAAAGAGTCAGCTGATTAACTGCTACACCTAATCAGAAGTCTATACAAAAACCAGGAGCACCAATAGAAATACAACAACAATACACGCAGTTTGTTTGGTACTGGTACAGGCGTTAGTAAAGAGTGTATACTACCTACCACGTAATTTTATCTGCTAGCCTAACAATATGGAAACTGGAAATAGGTTCGGGGGTCGTTTAATCAGCATGTAAGAAGTTATATAACAGTGTGTGAAGCAGACATTAAAATCATGTTGTAAAAATTAAGAAAAGGAAGTGGAAAGGCTAATCCAAGACTAAACAATATATCTACCAACAGGAATGGAATGAATGGGTGAATAGCTAGAGAAATCATTGACGTGGCCGATAATTACCTATCTTTAGGGATTGTGATATCAAAAAGCAGTTCATGTACTGAAGAAATAAGTTGACCAATATAGTACGGAAAAGCGGCTACAACTAATTTGTGCCAGCAGTTAATAGAAACGAAACTTTCACAAAATAACTGTGGCTCCACCTTCAACCTTTCCACTAGTCTTACGTGAATTATAGTAATGAACACTGCAGAAAACGAGCGTTCAGAAAAGGTGTGTTTGGAGAAGTACTCAACGGCTGAAAAACTAAAAAAATAAAACAATCTTGGAGTAAATAAGATAAAAAATGTATTCAGAGGCAAAAAATATAGGCAAAAATATGTGACTTTAGGTGCGTTATGGAAGAAAAAATCTCACTAGGAAACGTTATAATGTCCAAAAGATTTGGTGCTTGTACGCTGGATTTCAGAGTGATGTAGCAATTACATAAACAGTCGTTTGGGGTCCAGTGCAACAAATCAGATGAGGAAGATTAAGGCAAAGATGGATGAATGACGGTGAAGACAACATCTGTACATCCTTGAAAGAACTGGAGGGAAGTCACAGCATTCAGCGTAAATAGGTTCCGCATTAACACATTAGCACATGTGTCACGTTTCGTTGCCAAAAAACAATTACAGCCAACACTGGACCACTTCGAGTGATTTTTAGTTATAACCACACAAGACAAACGAATGAATCGTAACGAACATTGGCGAATTGTTTACGAATGCTCGTTCGCTTGTGTTCGTTCCATTTTCTATGGTGTAAAATCAAGTATAAATTATCACAAATTTTGTGCTCACTGTGTAGCACGCAGACAGTCGGACAAATGCAAGGAGGAACGGTCAATAAAATTCTTCTGGGTTTGAGGTCGTATAGTCAGCTATAAAATTCCGACCTTTCGGCGACTATTGCAAGGCACCTTCCTCAGGGTGTATTGCTGTAGTTAGCCTTGCAACAGTCGCCGAAACGTCGGAATTTTATAGCTGACAATACGACCTCAAACCCAGAGAAATTTTATTGACTGCGACAACGGCCGAGGAAGCCTACGTTTACACAAAGAGAAACAAATATGTAATGTCGAAATCACTTTGTAACCTTTTGCAAATGAAGGAGAACACTTTCGTAGTTGCATAGTAGCACAGTAACCGTTGATGAGAAGTGCGCTCTTCCCTAAGAACCACAGACAGCAGAAGAGCATGGTGTGGAAACATCGATCTTAGCCTTCAGCAAAAATGTTCAAAAGCCAAGCTTCTGCAGGAAAGTTAATGATGACTGTGTTTTGAAATGTGAAATGTACACTGCTAATTCAGTACATTCCTAAATATCAAACAGTGAATAGTGAGGACTGCCGCAAGCTCTGAAAGCAAATAGTAAAACGAAGACGTGACGGAAGTTTTCTAAAGGTGTCACTTTGCTTCAAGGTAATACCCGCCCTCATATACATGGGAAAACAATCCAGTACTTTCAAAATTTTGTTTTTGAACAACTGGAGCCCCCACGTAGTGGCGTGGCCTAGCTCCAAATCATTTTCATCTTTTTGGTTCGATGAAGAAGCACCTGTGTGTATCAGTGTTTACGATGATGATTGGCAAGAGCTGATATGCACGAAGCCAAAATGGTATTATTGCTAGTACTGAGTTCAGGAGGGACTAGGAAGCTTGTCAAGTTAGCGATTAAGTGTAAAGACTTTGTTGGAGATTATGTAGCAAATTGCGTTACTTTCTATGTGTTCGAAACAAAAGATACCTTTTTAAAATCATTTCTTTATTGTTCAACTTGCCCTCGCAGAAACTGATGAAAACTCTACTAATTATCTGTGACCATTCCCTACAGATGTCCATTATTCAGTGTTACTACCCTTCCATCACTCTCTGGTAAAGCTTCTACCAATCTGAACATGGGATTATAATTTGAGAGGAATACTCTTCAAATTCCTCTCCAGATATCCTAAATTAGGTTTGCTACGGTTTCCATAAATTATTTTACAGGAGTGCCAGGATTTACTCTCTCCTCAAGACTACGGTCTATTCCTTTCCTGATTTTATACCCAGTTCCCTCGAAAAAATGTAAAGTCTTACTTTTGGATGTCAACATGATTAAAATTCTTCTTGGTGTCGTACCACGTCGTTGTATCAAATACTTTAAAATATAAACTATTAAATGAACTTTTTTAGATGTATGACAACTCTTTTGTAAACAGTGGACCTTTCCTTCTGCGCAACCACTCTTTCCCTGAGGAAGACAGTTGTCATGCGGCCGAAACGTTGGTCTAATAGTTCATATCTTACAGTATTTTGTAAAATGACGCGTTGCAAACGCCCATAAGAATTTTAATCTAATCCGTACTCATTATTCAGTAACACTTGCTGAACGAAACAGGAAAGCAATAAGTAGAATTCCACACACATGCAGAGGACCGCCTTTCGCATTCTCTTAGTCTTCCATACTTCACTAAGTATCTGGGTTGATCACGAAGGATCACCTACTGCCGACATCTGTTATATACAATGCATAACACCACCTTCGCCGCAGAGACACACAAAACTTCTTAACCCCCTTCCCGGCCAAGCCCTTTACTTCGCGATCTCCAAACCACTACACGGAATTATTCAACATTTAAGCCGTTCGGCAAATGAGACTAAGTGGGCGCATGCAGACAATTTCATTGGTCATTTCCCGTTCATCCTAACAGCTATTCAGTAAGGCGCTGCTTGCTGGTGGCAATTCTAGAACTATCCGTGGGAGTGTTGGAAAACGCAGGCCATCACGGGAGTTAGTTGCTCTTGAGACAATTCTAGTCGTCCCCAACTACCACCCATTTCGGTGGATTAGGGAGAAAACCGCTTTCCTCTGAAGCAAGAAACCGACTGAGACAACTGCAGAAGCGCGCAGGGCCGGGCGGGAACGAAATCATGTGTTAAGGGCTGTCCTTGGCAATGTGAAAACTCTTTGTTTTAATACATGAATAGTTTGTGATGACGTTTCTGTGTGTCTTGAAACCCATTTGCTCCTCTTCAAATTCGTAACTATAATCTGAATTTGGAACCCCCTACGAGTATGGACGAGACAACTGCCTTGCCGCAGTGGTAACACCGATTCCCGTCCCATCACCGAAGTTAAGCGATGTCGGGCTGGGCTAGCACTTGGATGGGAGACCATCCGGTCTGCCGATCCCTGTGTGGAAGGGGGGTGCTGTCAGCTCTTGTGAGACAAACTGAGAAGCTACTTGACAGAGAAGTAGCCGCTCCGGTCTCGTAAATTGACGTACGGCTGGGAGAGTAGTGTGCTGACCACATGTCCCTCCATATCCTCATGCAGTGACGACTGTGGGTTGAGCATGACATGCCGTGGAGAGTTTAGACCAGGGCCGGCCTCGGCGTAGCAAACCAAACGCGTGTCGAGTGTGCAAGCCACGTGTGGGCTTCTCTTAGCTTTGCTCGGGCCTTGTCTGAGGTCCCCAGTATAGGGAGACATATCATTTAGTATTGCGCTGCGGAATTTTTCGGTGGGCACAACTCTCTTCAGTTCGGCAGAATCGTGGTGTCAGCTCTATTTTTTTCGTCGTATGGATGGTGTTCAGCGGTCCAGCGGCTGTTTGCGCAAAAACAGGTAGTCTAGCGATCTATCGTCACAAGCCTTTGAAACTAAATGTGAACAGACAGAAGAGACGGACAATAATTACCAGTATCTATTATGCAGTCACACAGTCGACAAATACTGCAAATTTGCTAGGAAAAGACTTTACAATACAATGTAGAAAGACTTTAAAGATTTAGTTGACAATGAAAGAGCAAAAAATTAGAACGATTGACGGACAGGATTCGTTGTTACATATAACAAGAAGCATATTGGGGTAAATTTGCAGGTATGGAGCACGTCAAAAAATTGGTGGCACAAATCGTAGGCCGGCCGGAATGGCCGAGCGGTTCTAGGCGCTTCAGTCTGGAACCGCGCGACCGCTACGGTAGCAGGTTCGAATCCTGCCTCGGGCATGGATGTGTGTGATGTCCTTAGGTTTGTTAGGTTTAAGTAGTTCTAAGTTATAGGGGACTGATGACCTCCGCTGTTAAGTCCCACAGTGCTCAGAGCCATTTGAACCATTTGAACCACAAATCGTAAATTTTATGAAGTCGCACACATTACTACACTGTCACTTGAAACAGTCTTCGAAGGACCTGAACAAAGAGTATGAGACTTTATATATTATTGCAAAGTATTAGGTAAATCCAAGTACATGCCTGGAATGATATTTCGGTATTTGAATTTATGAATTAAAAAGGAGCGCAGAAACGAAAATTAGAACATCCGGAATGGTTTGCAACCTCAAATTATAAGTGGAGTTGACTGCACACTGCCCACAGTAACACATTGCAAGGTGAAAAAAACTTCTTTCTGATTTGATGGGGCTGCATTTTAAAAAATCGCATTTTAGAAGGGACACATTCTGAGAAATACAGTCTAGTTTCCTAAACTCACTGCCGAGGTCGGAAGAATGCTTTGCAACATTGGAAGAATTACGACAGTTTTCTGATCGTTTTCACGACACTGCCAGTTTTTCGAGATGTTTTCGAGGCCGTTTTCCGTTACAGCTCGAAGGCCTCCTGTGCATAAGCAGATGTAACTTAATGATCTTCGATGTAATTCCCATTTAAAAGACGTTCCTTTCATATTAAAACTGCCCAGAACGTCTATGTTTCTTACCTCAGGTAGAGTTTCCACGTCACCGTAATAAGGCTGCGAACGTACTACCGTATTTCGATCAACGTGTGAGTGTTAAAGACCTTTTACCGATTATGAAACTAAGTAAGTCATGATTATTGCGAAAGTCTGCGGAATTGTCTGTGTCTGTCCGTATGCCGACTGTCTACACCAGATAAAAATTATGTCTTCAGTACACCAAAATAATACTGACAATTTGTTTTGTTTCTGATCTGTTGTTGAGAAATGTGAAATAGAACCAAACCGTGTGCAGTATAACTGAACTGCAATTTAAATGTGATGCGTTCACAGTTTCCCCCTACTGCCCCTCCTCAGGCTCTGAAATCATGCCGTAAGGGTGGGGAAAATGTGTAGCCCCGCTGAGTGTTATGGCATTCACGTCAGAACAAAGCTCTCGAGCGGAATACTTGGCCGGCCATATTGAGTTAGACAGCAGATGCGGGAGAGGGAATATAAGAAGCCCCTACAAACGAGCCTTGCTCAGAACCTACAGCACTGCAAGCGCTTTTGTTTTTGCCCATCTCGTAGGCTCTGAAAGACCTCACTGCTCCCTCTCAGCGCGCCCCTTCCGCTACCATCAAACTAAACACCTTTTTGCGCAGACAGGGTTTATGTAAACGGTGTCAGTTTATTCTACAAGAGCCAACTCGGGCGTCGAAGAGGCTTATTCTACTCTAAATTCAAACTGACGACGGCTTAAATCTAATTAAATTAATTTCTCGTAAAAAGAGCTGTGTTTTTAACGCTGTCGTCGAAGGGGCGATTAAAAGCTACAGTAAACGAAAAGGATTTTTCTCGTTCGATTGCTTGCTCATCAGAGTTTACTTCTTAAACTGATACCAACAATTTCAGGCTTTTGCGAGTACTTTAAAGATTTTTCAGAACGTTGTGCGTGTAAATACAAAAATTTGTGAACACTTTTGGTTCAAATGGCTCTGAGCACTATGCGACTCAACTTCTGAGGTCATCAGTCGCCTAGAACTTAGAACTACTTCAGCCTAACTAACCTAAGGACATCACACACATCCATGCCCAAGGCAGGATTCGAACCTGCGACCGGAGCGGTCGTTCGGCTCCAGACTGTAGCGCCTAGAACCGCTAGTACAGGGCTATTACAAATGATTGAAGCGATTTCATAAATTCACTGTAGCTCCATTCATTGACATATGGTCACGACACACTACAGATACGTAAAAAAACTCATAAAGTTTTGTTCGACTGAAGCCGCACTTCAGGTTTCTGCCGCCAGAGCGCTCGAGAGCGCAGTGAGACAAAATGGCGACAGGAGCCGAGAAAGCGTATGTCGTGCTTGAAATGCACTCACATCAGTCAGTCATAACAGTGCAACGACACTTCAGGACGAAGTTCAACAAAGATCCACCAACTGCTATCTCCATTCGGCGATTGTATGCGCAGTTTAAAGCTTCTGGATGCCTCTGTAAGGGGAAATCAACAGGTCGGCCTGCAGTGAGCGAAGAAACGGTTGAACGCGTGCGGGCAAGTTTCACGCATAGTGATGTGAAAGATTCAGTGTTTAAACCTCCTCTACTAAGAAACGTGCCAGAACTGCGAGCTCGTATCAACAATGCTTTCGAACTCATTGATGGGGACATGCTGCGCCGAGTGTGTGAGGAACTTGATTATCGGCTTGATGTCTGCCGAATCACTAAAGGGGCACATATCGAACATTTGTGAATGCCTAAAAAAAATTTTTGATTTTTTGTATGTGTGTGCAAAGCATTGTGAAAATATCTCAAATAATAAAGTTATTGTAGAGCTGTGAAATCTCTTCAATCATTTGTAATAACCCTGTATATGATTTTTTCGTCGTGGTCGTTTCACGACACGTATTAAGGAGGAAGTTACATATTCCCCAAATATTCGGGACGGAATTTCAACAATAGTGATCCTAGCTCAGTGATATGCACGCAAACATTCGAATCACACATGCAGACTCTACTGGGATTGTGGAAGAGGTTGTCCCAGAAATAAATTAAAGTAGAGGAGACTGTCAAATCAAACACGTTTCAGCCGTCAAATTTCCGAATTGTTATTTTATTGAGCAACCAGTTTCGGCGATACATTATGCCGTCTTCAGGTCCCCTGGCGGACATGTAGGAAGACTCCCACCTCAGGTCCAGTCAAAATAGGGGCCAGTATTCAGTGACAAGTATCCGTAAATTTTTGAGACAGCGATAGCTTCAAACTTCACCTTCCGACCAGGTCATGTCGGCAGGTGATGTCTGAAGCGGTCACAGTGAAAAAAAAATGGTTCAAATGGCTCTGAGCAACTATGGGACTTAACATCTGAGGTCATCAGCCCTCTAGAACTTAGAACTATTTAAACCTAACTAACCTAATAAAATCACACACATCCATGCCCTAGGCAGGATTCGAACCTGCGACCGTAGCGGTTGCGCGGTTCCAGACTGTGGTCACAGTAAAAGTAGGCTGTTTAGGTTTTTATGTTGGTAACGCCACGTAGTACTCTGTACGAAAATCGCTGAGTGCGCTGTGTGCCGTCTGTGGCTGGTTGGACTCATTGTTGGAATATTCGCTTGTGTAGTGTTGGGCAGTTGGATGTGAACAGCGCGTAGCGTTGGGCAGTTGGATGTGAACAGCGCGTTGCGTTGGGCAGTTGGAGGTGAGCCGCCAGCAGTGGTAGATATTGGGAGATAGAGAGAGGCCAGAGTTTTGAGAGGTTACCATAAGCGGACAATCTGGACGTGTGTCCGCCAGAAAAAGGAAATTTGTAAAGATGGATGTCATGAATTGATAACTTTTGAACTTTATTAAGGTAAATACATTGTTTGTTCTCTATCAAAATCTTTCATTTGCTAACTATGCCTATCAGTAGTTAGTGCCTTCATTCGTTAGAATCTTTTATTTAGCTGGCAGTATTGGCACTGGCTGTATTGCAGTAGTTCGTGTAACGAAGATTTTTGTGAGGTAAGTGATTCTTGAAAGGTATAGGTTATTGTTAGTCAGGGCCATTTTTTTGTAGGGATTATTGAAAGTCAGATTGCGTTGCGCTAAAAAATATTGGGCGTCAGTTTAGTGATGAACAGAGTAAGTAAAGAGAGAACTGTCTGAGTACGTTCAGTTTTGCTCAGCTGCTTCTGCATCAAATAACGTAGAAGTTTAGCAGCACAGTCACTCTTAATTTTTGTAAGCGGACGTTTCAATAGTTTCAAAAATCTACGGATACCTGCTAATGAATCTTGGGTCTTAATCTGACTGGACCAGAGGTGGGAATCTTCCTACACTTCCGTCAGGGGACCTGAAGACGGCGTAATATATCGCCGAAACTGGTAGCCCAATAAAATAACAATTTGGAAAATTAAGCGACTGAAAGGTGTTTGATTTGACATTCTGTCCTGAACAGCCGCGGTGCCACAAAATTTGTGAAAAGATGGACATACAGGGACTAAAATTAAAATGGTTCAGAGTCCCTGGTTGTGACCAACATGTTCAGATTTCCCTTGGTTAATACGAAGAGACATGAAAAACAAAGTTACATATTTTGTCTCACACTAAGATGATTGTGCAACTAAAGTTGCGCAGTGCAAAAAGTGAAAACACGTTCTGAGTTTTCGGCATACGCAGTTCTGCTGTGATATAGATGATAGGTGCATCACAATACGGGACTTAAACTGGATTGGACTGGATTGATTTGGGGGAAAGAGACCAAACAGCAAGGTCATCGGTATCTGATTAAGGGAAGGATAGGGAAGGCAGTCCGCCGTGCCCCTTCAAAGGAACCATCCCGGCATTTGCCTGAAGCGATTTAGGAAAATCACGGCAAACCTATATCAGGATGGCCGGAAGCGGGATTGAACCGTCGTCCTCCCGAATGCCAGTCCAGTGTGCTAACCACTGCGCCACCTCGCTCGGTGCGTGAGTTAAATGGCGCGGCAGCTATAAACGTACACCAAACTTTAAGTACGTGGGACAGTGCCATTCTTATGATCAATTGGCTTAATTGTACACAATTTCAGCATGGAATTTCGGTGATATGTGAACTAAATGGAACGTCGAGGCCAGGTGCAGTCACATCATTCCAACAATTTTTGCTGGCATCCACCACAAAAAAAATCTGTAAGGAAAAAAGTTTATCGTATCTACACTGTCGTTGAGCATCGGCATCAAGTATGGCTTATTAATTTTTTTGCTTCTCTACTACTAACTGTATGCGTTACCAATTTCGCAGACAGTATCCACATATGCCAATGAAAATACATACAAAATTAGACTAATGGCCATTAAAATTGATACACCACGAAGATAACGTGCTACAGACGCGAAATTTAACCGACAGGAAGATGATGCTGTGATATGCAAATGATTAGCTTTTCAGAGCATTCACACAAGGTTGGCGCCGGTGGCGACACCTACAACGTGCTGCCATGAGGAAAGTTTACAACCGATTTCTCATACACAAACAACAGTTGACCGGCGTTGCCTGGTGAAACTTTGTTGTGATGCCCCGTGTAAGGAGGAGAAATGCCTATCATCACGTTTCCGACTTTGATAAAGGTCGGATTGTAGCCTATCGCGACTGCGGTTTATCGTATCGAATCATTGCTGCTCGCGTTGGTTCAAATGGCTCTGAGCACTATGGGACTTAACATCTGTGGTCATCAGTCCCCTAGAACTTAGAACTACATAAACCTAACTAACCTAAGGACATCACACACATCCATGCCCGAGGCAGGATTCGAACCTGCGACCGTGGCAGTCGCGCGGTTCCGGACTGAGCGCCTAGAACCGGTAGACCACCGCGGCCGGCACTGCTGCTCGCGTTGGTCGAGATCCAATGACTGTTAGCAGAATATGGAATCGTTGAGTTCAGCAGGGTAATACGGAACGCCGTGCTGCATCCCAACGACCTCGTATCACTAGCAGTCGAGATGACAGGCATCTTATCCGCATGGCTGTAACGGATCGTCCAGCCACGTTTCGATCCCTGAGTCAACAGATGGGGACGTTTGCAAGACAGCAACCATCTGCACCAACAGTTCGACGACGTTTGCAGCAGCATGGACTATCAGCTTGGAGACCATGGCTGCGTTTACCCTTGACGCTGCATCACAGACAGGAGCGCCTGCGATGGTGTACTCAACGACGAACCTCAGTGCATGTATGGCAAAACGTCATTTTTTCAGGTACTGTTTACAGCATCATGATGGTCGCATCCGTGTTTGGCGACATCGCAGGGAACGCAAATTGGAAGCGTGTATTCGTCATCGCCATACTGGCGTATCACGCGGTGTGATGGTGTGGGGTGCCATTAGTTACACGTCTCGGTAACCTCTTTTTCGCATTAACGGCACTTTGAACAGTGGACGTTACATTTCCGATGTGTTAGGACCCGTAGCTCTACCCTTCATTCGATCCCTGCGAAACCCTACATTTCAGCGGGATAATGCACAACCGCCTGTTGCAGGTCCTGTACGGGCCTTTCTGATACAGAAAAAGTTCGACTGCTGCCCTGGCCAGCACATTTTCCAGATCTCTCACCAACAGAAAACGTGTGGTCAATGGTGGCCGAGCAACTGTCTCGTCACACGTCAGTCTCTACTCTTGATGAACTGTGGTATAGTGTTGAAGCTGCATGGGCAGCTGTACCTGTACACGCCATCCAAGCTCTGTTTGACTCAATGCCCAGGAGTATCAAGGCCGTTATTACGGCCAGAGGTGGTTGTTCTGAGTACTGATTTTTCAGGATCTGTGCACCCAAATTGCGTGAAAATGTAATCACACGTCAGTTCTCGTGTAATGTATTTGTCCAATGAATACCCGTTTATCATCTGCATTTCTTCTTGGTGTAGCAATTTTAATGCCCAGTGGTGTATATCACTGAAGAAAGCTAGCGTTTCAGTGCTTTTCGATATCGGTTTTATAAATGTGTACATGATTTTTTAAAATGTGCTGGAAGGTAGTTTCATATGTTTCTCTGATATTTGTCCACGATTATGGTTAAAAAAAAAAGAAAAAAAAAGAATATGAATGTCATTATAACTGACGTTGTACTTCGTACAGCAATATGAGATGTTACAGATGCATTTAGCAAAGAGATGAAATAACTACTCTTTTGCACCACAATTTTTGTCAATATTTCCAAATAATTTAGGGTCCAGGGTACTTCATCGTTTTCAACGGAGTTGTTAATATTTCCAATTATTTCATTCTCCGTAACATCAATAGCAAGTAAATGTAATTTCATCCCGGCTTTGCCGAGAATTCGTAAATGGATTTCGACGAGGTTATCCCGTGCGAAAGATAAGTACAATACAACATTTCTCTCAGTGATTGTGTACTCTCATTTTTCTGATTTCTGCCTCAGATCCCGCGCACCGTCTCGACGGGACATTGTAGTTATGTCGACGCAACATACTTGGTCACTTCAAATTCAACAATATTCCATTACTCACATTTTCCTTTTGTCGATACTCATTTTATAACCCGTCTTCAAGACACTATTCATGTCTTTCACATGCTTTTGCTAGTCCCTTACCGTCTGTTACAGGATTACAAGGTCATCGGCAAAACCTCGAAGCTTTTATTTCTGCTCCCTGAACTCCAATGATTCTGGCTGCATTTTCATAATTCACCTATGATACCTTTACTACTTGCTCAACGGCAGATCGAATAGCATTGTGGTCCTCTACGACCTGCGTAATAGTGACCCAAAATCAATGGAACAGCCTGCATTTCGGATAAAAATTGGGGCTTTCTGTTACCACCCGAAAACTTTCTGTACTACATCCCTGTTTTACTTCTGAATATTAGTGAAGCCAACACCTCCGTAACAGATGATCACAGAAGAAAGTGGTAAAGTGCGAGAAGGACCCGCGCACTGAGAGTTTTGTACGTAACTACGTATATATAGGGTGCAAAGTATTTAAACCGACAAACTTTGGGAGGTTGTAGGGGACATCAAAACAAGTAATTTTACCTAATGTCATTTTTTCCTATGAGGAGTATTTAAACCGGTAGAGGAAGATTTCTCTGGCAGCAAAGTAATTAAACAAATAAACACTTTTCCATATTTTTATGACCAAGAGACAACACATTAACACACACCAATTTCAATTACAGTATATTTTCAAAAATGCCTCCATTGACACGTAAACAAAGGTTACATCGTCGGATCATGTTCTGTCTGAGACGCGCAAAAGCCCCAGGAGTGTCCTGAATTGTTCCTGCTGCTGCAACTATCCGCGTAACCAGATCCCCTTCTGATGCTACAGGAGTTGCGTAAACAAGGTTGCGCATCTCTCCCCACACAAAAAAGTCCGGAGGGGACATATCTGGGGATCGAGCAGGCCATGGTACAGGACCACCTCTGCCAATCCACTTTTCTGGGAACCGTCGGTCCAGGAATCGACGCACACGACGACTGAAATGTGCCGGCGCCCCGTCATGTTGGAACAATATGCGTTGTCTTTTAGGGAGCGGGACGTCTTCGAGCAATTCTGGCAATGCTCTGGTGAGAAAATTGTAATAGTGCCTGCCATTTAATGGCCTAGGTGGCAGACACGGCCCAATTAAACAGTCCCCAACAACACCGACCCACACGTTAATAAAGAACCGCACTTGATGAGCGCTAGTAACTGTGGCATGTGGGTTATCCTCACTCCAAACATGCGAATTGTGCATGTTGAAGACTCCATCACGCCCGAACGTTGCTTCATCGGTAAACAACACAGAGGATGGAAATGTAGGATGCATTTCGCACTGTTCCAGGTAACACTGCGAAAACTGTGCTCTGGGAGGATGATCCACTGGTTCCAGGTTGTGGACACGCTGTAAGTGAAATGGACGTAACAATTGCTCTCGAAGGACTGTTCTTATATTCGTCTGATTCGTCCCCATGTTACGTGCAATTTCACGAGTGCTGATTGAAGGATGCCGCTCCACATGCTGCAAGACAGCTTCCTCAAATTGCAGCGGTCTTACCGTGCGACGGCGTCCCTGTCCAGGTAATCTGCTAAATGACCCGGTCTCATGCAAACGTCGGTACACAGCAGCAAAGGTCGTGTGATGCGGGATACTGCGATTAGGATATTTCTGTTGATAAACCCGCTGTGCAGCTCGTCCGTTGTGGTGCGCTACGTAGTACGCACCAACCATATCAGTGTACTCACTCCAGGTGTATCGCTACATTAGTAAACAGAGACAATGCACTACTACACTGGTGGACAGCAGTTGTCTACAACTGAATATCGTAATACGGCCTCTAACAACTGAAGAGCGTAATACGGCCTCCACCGGTTTAAATAATTCTCAGAGGAAAAAATGACATTAGGGAAAAATATTTGTTTTTATGTCCCCTACAACCTCCCAGTTTGTTGGTTTAAATACTTTTCACCCTGTATATAGTTCATCCACTCTGGGAATCGAGAATCTCAAGGACTTTTGCCTATTTCGATACTGGCAAGATATTAGTTCCAGAAATTTCAAGACTGTATCAAATCTCTACGGTAGTTCGCGAGACTAACCCGGACATACAAAAAGAACAGCCCGCATCTCGTGGTCGTGCGGTAGCGTTCTCGCTTCCCACGCCCGGGTTCCCGGGTTCGATTCCCAGCGGGGTCAGGGATTTTCTCTGCCTCGTGATGGCTGGGCGTTGTGTGCTGTCCTTAGGTTAGTTAGGTTTAAGTAGTTCTAAGTTCTAGGGGACTGATGACCATAGATGTTAAGTCCCATAGTGCTCAGAGCCATTTGAACCATTTGAACAAAAAGAAGCGAGCAGGACTTCAGCTTATCTACTTAGACAGAGAAGATTCAATAAAACACTTATTTACTTATTAAAATATGACTACAACTTACTTTTCGTGTTTGTATGCTGTAAAATTCGTCTGTTATGCTTTTGGTGGATGATGAATGCAGTGTATGTTCATCATATGGAAAAAGTTATTTTTATGTTATATAATTATTATTTATCCAGTTTCAGATTTTTTGTTTTACTTGTACTGCGAATCCTTGCTTCTTGCCGGATTTCATGATTCTAGGTCAACTAGAAGTACCCTATAGGTTTTGATAAGCGAGTTTTCGGAAAATATGTGACTTAATGGCTGTATCTTCTAACTGAATTGACTTGACGCTTAAATTTTGTACACATCCGAGGGCCTATTGACCATGATAAGTGACTTAAATCTGAACATTTTTCGTTTAGCCGTTCCTGAGAAGAATGGTTCTTAACAATCGGACAGACTGAAAGACAGAGAGACGGACAACAAAGTGATCCGCGAAGGCTACTCCGAAATAAAGATTCGATCGATCGTGAAATGGAATCCACAATGAAAATAAAACAAAGCTTCGCATAGATGTATTGGACTGTGTCTGTAATATGTCCGTCGACTGCGTCACGCCGCTCTTTTCAGTTCTGATCGCATAGTGAGCACGTAAAGGTGCCTAGAAAATATTGTCTCCCGCCAAGTAAAGGTACTTGTGAGAGATTTCACTAGATTTAATGCAGCCGACGCAAAGTTCTAAATGTTCAAATGTGTGTGAAATCTTATGGGACTTAATTGCTAAGGTCATCAGTCCCTAAGCTTACACACTATTTAACCTAAATTATCCTAAGGACAAACACACACACCCATGCCCGAGGGAGGACTCGAACCTCCGCTGGGACCAGCCGCACAGTCTATGACTGCAGCGCCTCAGACCGCTCGGCTAATCCCGCGCGGCCGACGCAACGTAACTGTCATTCATTTCTTTCTTCATGACAATTCTCGGCCGCACATTGTAGGGGGAATGTGAACGCCCCTGCAACGTTTTCGCTGGGAAGTTTTTGATCACCCACAGTACAGCCGGAAATTGGCTCCCTCTGATTTTCATCTCTGCTCAAATGAACCGGTGGCTATGCAGACAACATTCTGGTACAGACAACGAGTTGCAGATTAGCTTAGCGAATTGCACAATATATATAAATGACCTAGTAGATAGTGTTGGAAGTTCCATGCGGCTTTTCGCGGATGATGCTATAGTATACAGAGAAGTTGCAGTATTAGAAAATTGCAGCGAAATGCAGGAATATCTGCAACGGATAGGCACTTGGTGCAGGGAGTGGCAACTGACACGTAACATAGACAAATGTAATGTATTGCGAATACATAGAAAGAAGGATCCTTTATTGTATGATTACATGATAGCGGAACAACCACGGGTAGCAGTTACTTCTGTAAAATATCTGGGAGTATGCGTGCGGAACGATTTGAAGTGGAATGATCATATAAAATAAATTGTTGGTAAGGCGGGTGCCAGGTTGAGATTCATTGGGTGAGTCCTTAGAAAATGTAGTCCATCAACAAAGGAGGTGGCTTACAAAACACTCGTTCGACCTATACTTGAGTATTGCTCATCAGTGTGCGATCCGTACCAGGTCGGGTTGACAGAGGAGATAGAGAAGATACAAAGAAGAGCGGCGCGTTTCGTCGCAGGGTTATTTGGTAAGCGTGATAGCGTTACGGAGATGTTTAGCAAACTCAAGTGGCAGACTCTGCAAGAGAGGCGCTCTGCATCGCGGTGTAGCTTGCTCGCCAGGTTTCGAGAGGGTGCGTTTCTGGATGAGGCATCTAATATACTACTTCCCCCTACTTATACATCCCGGGGAGATCACGAATGTAAAATTAGAGAATTCGAGCGCGCACGGAGGGATTCAGGCAGTCGTTTTTCCCGCGAACCATACGCGACTGGAACAGGAAAGGGAGGTAATGAGAGTGGCACGAAAAGTGCCCTCCGCCACACACCGTTGGGTGGCTTGCGGAGTATAGATGTAGATGAAAGCACTGACGGCTGTCTTCTATGACGAGAATGCTGGAAAGTTGGTACAATGTTACGAAAAATGTCTCAGTCAAGGCGTTACTATGTAGATAAGTAAGTGGAAGATGTAGCAAACTGTTGCGAATAAAACATTTTTGACTTTCATTGTAGTCCCCATTTCACGACCGATTGGACCTTACTTGTCGAAAAGCCCTCGTATAAGGGTACTGTCCTTACAGATTGAGGCACGGGACCCAAATGAAGTCCTCCGTATGACGTATAACAGCTCTCGAACTGTCCTCAAACGTAATCCGATAGCTAACTCGACCATACTTTCAGCTCCAAAGTGACTCCACCGGCCTCCGCAGCACGGGGCACAACTTAACGAAAAGTTTGAGATTCATCTGCACCCTCTGAGACTTGGAAATAATTTCCTTGAGCGCTCGGGCGGCAGTGAGCGGCAATTAATATTTCGAACTTGGTCTTGTGAGCCGCCAATTGTGAGAAAGCGCGCAGGAAAGGAGGGGGAGGTGTGGCAAAAGTTCAAGTAGGAAATAATTGAATGAGTGTGAGCGGGCGCAATCAAGTAAAATAACCCGCCGGCCGCCCAGGCGCGGTCCGAAGGAATAAATTATTCAGCCGAGCGGGGCCGGGCCGGGTGGGGAACGGAAGGACCTTTTCACAGCAGGTGCTTAATTAAAAAGACCGCTCCGGGACGCCGAGCCTGTAATCAAGGCAACCACTGTCACGGTAGCCGGGCTCTGAGCTTCATTATTTCTCTGTGCGGTGAGCATCTGAAATGTTAAAAGACGCTATTGGCGTCGGGACCAGCGCATAAAAAAATTTAATAAAGGCTTCCCCACCGTGTCGGATTCAAATTTGCAATTATGATCCACTTTCATTGGGTCGGCTATTTAATTCGCAACTGAGCCTCCTTCATAGCACGTCACCCACCTGCCACTAATATTTAACGCAGATGAAGGAAACTGGACTTACGAAGATGGACCAGTTCATTAATGAGAAAATAGGGGAACCATTATAGGACAGAACAGAGAAATCGAGGCTTAGATAGTATGGTTGCACTATCGTTCGGAGGATGGCATTCACGTACCGTACAGCCGTTACGGCGCATTACATGACCACCAGTGGCCGTGTCGGCCCCACATAATGCCACCCGAAAACAGCAGGGAACCTCCACCTTGCTGCACTCGCTGTACACTGTGTCTAATGCGTTCAGCCTGGCAGGGTCGCTTCCAAACACGTCACCGACGATTGTCTAGTTGAAGGCATATGCGACACTCATCGGTGAAGAGAACGTGATGCGAGTCCTCAGCGGTCCATTTGGCATATCGTTGGGCCCATCTGTACCGCGCTCCATGGTGTAGTGGTTGCAAAGACGTACAGTCGTGGACAAAACGAGCGAGACCCCTCGCCTTTTCGTTATGCAGATCCGCACAGCTTTAAAGTCTGCTACACAGCATAACAGGCAAGGCGACGAAGTGCTACCAACGTACTATGCACAAGCGTGAAACTGAAAAACTATCCGAACTTTATCAGAATGTTTTCATTCATGTGTAAGACTATATTTATGCTGATTAGTGTGTTAAACACAACACGTAAATATAAGATATAAATGAAAGAAGAAACGCTAATTAGTATGAAGTGTACTAACAAAAATAAACTTCAGCTTATCGAGATAACGTAACTGTTTTAGTAAGGCAAAGTACCCCAGATCGTTACGAATTAGCAAAATATTATACGCAGTCGGCCATGAAACGGTTTGTGTCAACGTTCAGACCAGTCATACTGGATTACCGTTGCTGACCTACCATGAAAGTGAGCAAATTTAGCAATGCGTGAAGATTCATAACGAAATTCAGTTAAAAATCGCTCAGTTCCACACTTAAGTCAATTCAGTTATTGACAGAAGCGAAAAAAGTAAACAGTAACAAGTATGAAATCCTACAAGAGTTTCATATTGATATCCACAGGGCGCCAGTGCAGAATAAAGGTAGCAATAAAAGTATTGGTGGCGCGAGAATTTCTTAAAATTGACTTCAAAGTGGGACTGAACGATTTTTAACTGAATTTCGTTATGAATCTTCACGCGTTGCTAAATTTTCACACTTTCATGGCAGGTCAGCAACGGTAATCCAGTATGTCTGGTCTGAACGTTGACATAGACCGTTGCATGGCCGAATGCGCATAATACTTTGCTAATTCATAACGATCTGGGGAACTTCGTCTTACTAAAACTGTTACGTTATCTCGATAAGCTGAAGTTCATTTTTATTAGTACACTTCATACTAATTAGCGTTTCTTCTTTCATTTATATCTTATATTTACGTGTTGTGTTTAACACACTAATCAGCATTAATATAGTCTTACACATGGTTGAAAACAGTCTCACAAAGCTCGAATAGTTTTTCAGATTCACGCATGTGCTTAGTATGTTGGTAGCACTTCGTCGCCTTGCCTGTTATGCTGTGTAGCAGGCTTTAAAGCTGTGCACATCAGCATAACGGAAAGGCGAGGGGTCTCGCTCGTTTTGTACACGACTATACCTCGCCATGGATGTCGGGAGTGAAGTTGCGCATCATGCAGCCTCTTGCGCACAGTTTGAGTCGTAACACGGCGTCCTGTGGCTGCACGAAAAGCACTATTCAACATGGTGGCGTTGCTGTCAGAGTTCCTCCGAGCCACAATCTGTAGATAGCTGTCATCCACTGCAGTAGTAGCCCTTGGACGGTCTGAGTGAGACATGTCATCGACAGTTCCTGTCTCTCTGTATCTCCTCCATGACCGAACAACATCGATTTGGTTCACTCCGAGACGCCTGGACACTTCCCTTGTTCAGAGCCCTTCCTGGCACAAGGTAACAATGCGGACGCGATCGAACCGCGGTATTGACCGTCTAGGCATCGTTGAACTACAGACAACACGAGCCATGTACCTCCTTCCTGGTGGAATGACGAACTGATCGGCTGTCGGACCACGTCCGTCTAATAGGCTCTGCTCATGCATGGTTGTTTACATCTTTGGGCGGGTTTAGTGACACTGTTTACTAGTATTAATTTAAAACATAAGATCAGTTTAGCACGTTGGAAAACAGAATGGCAAAAAAAAAAAAACATTCTTACAGTGGCCACTTGAAAATGAATTACAATCGCGAAAGACTGTCTAAAGCCTGTATTACTTGACGGTATCTAGAAACCCAGACCATTATATACATAAGGTCAACTTACCTGGACTAGTGTTCTACATCTTTCATATTTATCAAATACAATTTTTAAGTGACACTGTTACGGATAATCTGTTATCTGATGTCGATGTGTTAATACCAGTTTAAAAAAGGGTATTGAACTACTTTCGATTAGTATATATACATATATATAGGGTTGGGTTGTTTGGGGAAGGAGACCAGACAGCGAGGTCATCGGTCTCATCGGACTAGGGAAGGATGGGGAAGGAAGTCGGCCGTGCCCTTTCAGAGGAACCATCCTGGCGTTTGCCTGAAGTGATTTAGGGAAATCACGGAAAACCTGAATCAGGATGGACGGACGCGGGATTGAACCGTCATCCTCCCGAATGCGAGTCCAGTGTCTAACCACTGCGCCACCTCACTCGGTTATATATATTTATAGTATATATAAAGTAGAGAAATAAACTGACTTACTAAACAGATACCGCACAACAGGAAAAAACACGTTTGGATACAGACCTGAAACAGAAAGAGAATGTGTAAGGCAAACGATAGACGCACCAAAATGAAGCAGGAAACGAAATAGCTGTTTATTGCAAGTGAGACACACTCAGTAGCATGCAGCATGATTATATACAGTGTTTTTCCAATGCTATCATAGTTCTCACTTATTTGGTTTTAATTACTGTAAGAGTACTTGTGTAAACGTTGCTGTGACTGAGTTCCACGATTAAACTGAAAGAAAACGATGATTTAAGTTGTTCAGGAATCGAATATTGCCCTCTGTAAGAAGACTAACTCTACAAAAAAAGATTTAATTAAAGATCAGGCCACGTTGATTGTTTTCTGTGTACAGACCATTATCACGTATATTGTCAATGCTGTCTTCATGTCGCAGACCTTCAGCCAGATGCTTATACTGTTTCCTTCAAATCGAAAGTCTGAAACGATTACTGGAACGTGGATGAAGTGAAGTAATCTGTAAGTTTAGAACTGTCTATTCTACAGCATCTTTATAAGCGTATGGTGAGTTAAAGGAACAGAATCAAGTAAGAGAAGTTCAAACCAAGAGCACACGAATGATAAATATCAATGCTGGGGATCGGAGACGACGTAGCCATTCTGGTTGAAAGATAGGAAAAAAGACAAAGACAGGCTTACCCTACTGACTGTATCATTTGAGAAAAAATGTTGAAGTCGAAATTAGTACAACTATGATATTGCAACTAAAAGTGGAAAATTCGAGACACTGTAGCTTACAGAAAAAAATTGACCCTCGTTTCATTTACTGTATTGCTTATTATCTGATCGGTACATTACCACTAAAATCATAGCTCACCCGAAAACCGATAGCAGAGACAACAAGAGGATGAACAATAATTGCATCTGTTTTGATACTTCTGCAGTCAAAATTTATTGTCCAGTTGTCAAGCGGTGATTATTAAGGCACTAGGTCCCACCATTTTCTTCAAATTCATACTCTCCTTTCGTATTCATCTTGTCGGATCCTTTTGTTCAACCAAGACCAACAGAAAGTTGATCAATTTTGTTCCCCCAAATGAGGCTTTCATTCAAATTGGCTCCGCTGCAACTTTTGTACTGATCAGTTCGATGGATCTTCAGCATACAACAGTATGCGTATTAATAAAACGCTTTTACGTGAGAACTTCTACTTCTACTTTATTGACCAAGGTTTTTACTTTATCTTCGTAGCTACTGTGCTTAATTTTTTTTTTCATGTAAGTTTCTTTTATTCGTATGCACTCGTTTCTTTTACATATGGACAGTCGTATTTGTAATATGCAGATTTATAACGCTGGTAAAATCTCAAGATCGATTCCTTATGAATTTCCTTTCTTGAACATATTAGAAAATGACACAATGAAGCCGTCATCCTTGTTATGTATGATCCCCATTCTCTAACATAACACATTCTTTCCAGACAGTGCACGTCAGTCGCGAAAATTACGGTTCTTGCTATATACGGTGCGTATGCTATTACCCCATATGTTCTGTCTTTATCACATGCTCAAAGCTATCCTCGTATGCTGTGTCCATACCTATTGCGTCATCGGTGATAGTGTAAAAGATGCCCTCGATTTAAAGTTTATTTAAGTCAGTACATGGCTGCAAGGTGCAAGGCAAGATATTAGAGAAATATTCCTCAAATAGCCTTAGTTTTGTTAACAGTCAACATGGCTTTAACGTGTTCTGCTGATTGCACGGTCCGTGATATTAAAATCAGGGCAAATTAATAGCTGCAATTAACTGCTTCAGAAATAAAACGCCTCTTTCCGTTGTATGGTACAAAATATAAACGAACGGAAATTGCAATAATTAATTAAATCAGCAGGATAATTAGCATTCTTCTTTTTAATTTAACACATATGTCAGTAACTAAAAATTAATAAAAAGCACCAAAGGTACAGAACATTCTACTGAAATAAAATATTTGATAAAATTCACCACAAAAGGCTAAAGTTACACGTCCACTACATCAGAGAGTGTTATCGGTAAGTTTGAACGTAAATGTTCTTAATAAACATAACGTTACCAAGCTCGATCATCCACTTTGATGTGATATCCATTTCATATTCATAGACTATCAGCTTGTGAACCTGTAAGGCTGGGATTACTTTTCCCAAAATTTCTTCATCTTCCAAAAATGGTTTCGTGCTAACATGGGCTTATCAAATCACACGCAGAAAGCGGGAAGAGAAATATTCAGTTCTGTACAGAGACGAATAAACTCTAGAACAGCCCTTGTCACCGTGTGAAGGACAATAGCATTATATTAATATCAAAAGTCGCTTAGTATATAATCTCTCCACATCTAGCGAAATTTGTAGATGCAGGCTGTGTCCAGTTTCCACTTTAATAAGTCAAATTTAGATACTAATGAAGGGTTGTAACTATAATACACGTAATTCAATGTCCATTGCTTAGCCTTCACTCATCTTTACGCTACAACAGGCAGTTATTACGATAGGAAAATATTTGTTGTTATATCAATGTCAAGACGTTGAAAGGAGTTTACTGGGGTACACTTATATCTGGCACCCGAATATTGTAATGATGCTGATGTAAACTAAAATGAAACTATTATATTATAAACGATGCATGTCTCTGATGGGTTCTATAAAGCGGATCGCTGACTGTGCATGATCGCAGAGCCAAAGATACTTCTTCTGATCTGAGCTTGTAGTGTTGGATTAAGAGAGCGCTTGGCGCACAGCAGTGGGTGTATGTCTCTGAACGAAAGAGGATGCAGTAGGCAGTTTTTTGTGGTGTGTTCTGTAAAACCACCAAGTGTTAGATTATAATATAGGAACTGCGAGTACATATATTACTGGAAATATAATTGTGGAAGCAGAAGTGTTCTCGCAAGCGAGGTAAAGAAGTTAAATTTTTATGACTTCCGTTTTGCCATTTTTCTTAAATGTTTTCATTTATCAACCGAAAGAATTTCATGTCTATTTCGAAGTATTACGGCCAGCATTGCACACCGCTGAGGTAGCTAGTATATTTTATTCCTCTTCACGAGAGACCAGCATGTATAGCTATCCGCCGTTTCCGCTTTAGAGGTAAAACAATTTTATTTATTCGTTATGTGCATAGGGACAAAAATTATTAGTTTTGAACATGACCAAGGGGCTTACTGTATTTTGCAGTGTCGGTATTTCTTTATTGGACGTGGGAGTCGCATTGCCCAATCAGTTCGTATAAAGTTTTTGCCAAACATAACACAGTAAGCACACCACTTGCAGTTACAACACGCTACACGATAATTCCAGTTTTGTACGCATTCCCAGTTCAGGCATTCACTCAAAGTACTGGAAAGAAATTTAGAAACAGCGTTACAATGTCATCAATCGCTCTCAGACTTTTTACCTTTCCTATTGTGTAAGTAGGCTGTTTAGGTTCTTACATTGGTAACGCCACCGCCACGTAGCGCTCAGTATGAAAATCATAGGCTGTGCTGTGTGCAGTCTGTGGCTGGGCGGCATTGTTGGAATTTGCTATTGTAGTGTTGGGCAGTTGGCTGTTAACAGCGCGTAGCGTTGCGCAGTTGGAGGTGAGCCGCCAGCAGTGGTGGATGTGGGGAGAGAGATGGCGGAATTTTGAGAGCGGACGATCTGGACGTGTGTCCAGCAGAAAGAGTAAATTTGTAATATTGGATATCATGGACTGATATATATATTATGACTTTTGAACACTATTAAGGTAAATACATTGTTTGTTCTCTATCAAAATCTTTCATTTGCTAACTATGCCTATCAGTAGTTAGTGCCTTCAGTAGTCTGAATCTTTTATTTAGCTGGCAGTAGTGGCGCTCGATGTATTGAGTAGTTCGAGTAACGAAGATTTTTGTGAGATAAGTGATTTGTGAAACGTATAGGTTAATTTAGTCAGGGTCATTCTCTTGTAGGGATTATTGAAAGTCAGACTGCTTTGCGCTAAAAACTATTGTGTGTCAGTTTAAGCACAGTCATGTGTAATTTTTCTAAGGGGACGTTTCAATTGTAGAACTGAAAGCCGTCCGTGCACTTACAGTTATCTTACGCGTGTGCTGCAGTGTTTTTAAGGAATAAATACTTAAAGTAAGTATATTATATTTAAATCAAAAAAGACCCCACGTGTTCACAACAAGAGTCACGAAGGTCAACAAATGGTTCAAATGGCTCTGAGCACTATGGGACTTAACATCTGAGGTCATAAGTCCCCTAAAACTTAAAACTACTTAAACCTAACTAATCTAAGGACATAACATACATCCTTGCCCGAGGCAGCATTCGAACCTGGGACGTAGCGGTCGCGTGGTTCCGGACTGAAGCGCCTATAACCGCCCGGCCACACCGGCCGGCCGTAGGTCAACGAACATGATATTTACATGTATGACAGATGCATGTCAGCGCACTACAAAAACAAGCTCACAGAGATAGACATTTTTCGAGCTTTCTGTTTTCTGTGCTCGCTGTGGGAACTTACTTTCTGGAAGACACACGCAATGTGATTAAATTTAAGTAATACTTGTTCCTGACCTCAAAGTCAAATGCTGAGTAGGCCTGCCCGTCTTCGGGGAGCAATGAAAGTTGACGCAAGTTAAAGATAACTAGGTGGAAAGTAGCTAAGTTATTCCTACAACGTTCCAACAGAACAGGAAGCATCATAAGAAATCGTCACATCTAAGAACAAATATGTGGAGAAACGTCGAACAGAAATTTCCTTATTCGTGGTGGCACGATATGCGTTATTGTTGTATAGTTACTAAAGGTATTTCAGACCCATCTTGGCAACTACTAAAAATGCGTATTTACTCTGCCATACGTGTTTCGTTTTATCCAGTTAAAACATCGTCACTGATTGCATTTCTCTCTGATTTCGGCTTAGATTTGGAACTGCGGTCCACATGCGCATTTTCTAGGTATTCTGGTGTCTGGCGCTGGTGTACTGGGCCAAGCTCAATTGGCCTTGCATCATTGAACATACCGTGACGTAAAATACGACTAAATATTTTATCACCATACACTGTTTTATATATATATATATAGGGTGTCCCATCTATCTTGGTCACCCAAAATATCTCCGGAACAATAACAGCTATTGGAAAACGACTTTCACCGGTATCAATGCAGGACTGGTGCCCATGAATGTACGTATTTGGAAACATTTTAAAACGAAAGCATATGTGTTTTTTAACACAAACTTATGTTTTTTTGAATGGACCTCCTATATTTTTTCTTCAGCAATCCATAGCATGACAAAGCACATCACAATGGCGTTTATTGCATCGCAATATTCCCATCACATCGCGAGATATTGAGACGCGAAGATGACGCTTGAAACACCCGACATGAGCTGCTAGCGCACGTCCTAAGGCTCATGCTGCCCGTAATCGCGATGTGATTGACATATGTAATCACACCTCCATATTTATCAAGAGGTCCGAAACGAATAATACGGTCTGCTGCCATCAACTCTCATAAGCACACAATGGTTTCCCTCTTGCACGTTTTTCGTATCTATGTACACAATATGAACCAGTACCGATCGGTGTACACCCGTCAGGTTGTCTTATTTATCCTGCACACCCAAAATAAGGTTTATCTAATGCGTTATATGACCCATTGCACCTGTGTCGCTGGGCCTGGCTCTACCTAGTCAGTGTCCAACGTAGTTTTTATGATTTGCGACCCATGCAAACTCCTGTACTCCACCACCCTCCGAGCATCCCATTTGTTGTTGCTTTGGCGTGCAGTACACCGCTTGCCAGTGTAGTCGTGCATCAGAGTAATCTAGTGACGGCACGAAGGTAGTACACATTGTGAATAAACGTTGTGTTGTGGAACTTATACTGTATAGTACAATGTACACACATGAAGATATGGTAGAAATGCTGCTGATCTATGGAGAATGTACGTTGACGGGAAATACGTTATGAGATTGCTTGTTTGCTGATAGTACTGTTAGCGAACATTATGATTATTAAGTTAATATGTCTGTTTTCTACCCTACTCTACATACCTGTACTGTACCCTGTTGTAGGTGGACGAAATGCTGTTCAAGCAGAACGACTGTACAGAAGACGATTCCCTGACAAGCCATCGCCTTCGCGCCGGATGTTTGATCGTCTCACATCTCGTCTACGTGAAACGGGAAGCTTAAACCCAAGACCTCGACATCGTCCTAGAACACGCACAGATGAACGTGCTGAAGTTGCTATGCTCGCTACCATAGCTGTGAAACCTCAAATCAGCACACGTCAAATTGAACGTGAAGTTGGTGTGTCAAAATCAAGTGCACAGCGTATTCTTAAACGTCATGAATTTCATCCTTACCATGTTCATTTACACCAGGATCCTCATGGAAATGACTTCCGCAATAGGGCAACATTTTGTCGGTGGGCTCAGCAAAAACTTCTGACTAATCCAAATTTTTTGCAGATGTTCTCTTTACCGACGAGGCATCATTCTCCAACAAAGGAATTGTCAATATGAGGAATATGCATTATTGGTCCGCAGACAATCCAAAATGGCTCCGTCAGGTAGAGCATTAACGTCCGTGGAAAGTTAATGTTTGGTGTGGGATTATTGGAGATACCATTATCGGACCTTTCTTTATAAATGGCATCCAAAATGGCAGACAATACTCCAGATTTATACGACACAATCTTCCTGTTCTCTTGGACATCGTACCTCTGAACCGGAGAATGGTCATGTGGTATCAGCATGACGGATGCCCTGCACATAACGCCTTACGAGCACGACGACTTCTGAACCGTAAGTTCCCTGGTAGGTGGATCAGACGAGGTGGCCCAGTTAGGTGGCCTGCCCGATCTACGGACCTTACACCGCTGGATTATTTTCTTTGGGGAGCAGTGAATGATTCTGTTTACCAACATGAACCAACAACACCAGAGGACATGAAGCAACGCATTATTGATGCTTGTACAGCCATCAAAGAGGAAACAGTAGCATGAAGTAGGGCATCCTTCATCCGCAACGTGACCCTATGTACGCAAGCCAATGGGCATCACTTTGAGCATGAGATGTGAACGCTATGTTTAGTATTTAGTGCTGGAATCACAGTTTCTACAAAGGGCCATTTTACCCAGTGATGTTAAGAAACATTTGTTTGCAACAATTTGTCATTTAACGCATTACATAAACATAACATTGATAATTATGTGATAATAAAACTAATTGGTTAAACATGTTTACATTCATCATCTATGTCCTACCTGAACTTCCCAAATCAAAACATTTTTACCTAAACAACGGTAAAACTTTTAGTCCACTTGCTCTTTTCACTAAAACCATCAACATGAATTTTACTATTACGAGTGAATGATTAACTGTCACTTGCGCTAGATCTACAGTAAACTAAAGTTTTAACGTTGAACGGCATTACCTTTTTAGTAACGGATTAACGATAAGCGAAGTTAACTTTGTGACTAACGTTGCGGTACACAGATATATTACAGAACCGCATCACCCCTAGCCTATGGGATAAATACCTGCTGGAATGTACGACGTTAATGCAGGATGGCAGCAGACCGTATTATTATTTTTCGGACCTCTTGAAAAGTATGGAAGTGTGATTACGCATGTCAATCACATCGCGATTGCGGGCAGCATGGGGTTCACGCCTGAGCCTCAGGACGTGCGCTAGCAGTGCATGTCGGGTGTTTCAAGCGTCAACTTCGTGTCTTAATATCTCGGGATGTAATGGGAATATTGCGATGCAATCAACGCCATTGTGTATGTGCTTTGTAATGCTATGGATTGCTGAAGAAAAAATACAGAAGGTCCATTTAAAAAAAACGTAAGTTTGTGTTAAAAAACACATATGCTTTCGTTTTAGAATGTTTCCAAATATGTACATTCATGGGCCCCAGCCCTACATTGATACCACTGAAAGTCCTTTTCCAATAGCTTTTATTGTTCCAGAGATATTTTGGGTGGACAAGATAGCTGGGACACCCTATATATACTAAAACAGGAAAAGTGTAGGAGGAGGGGGGGGGTGGCATTAGTAAACAAAGAACCACCGTCTATATATATATCGTTGTTTTGAATTAAATATCGTCGTTGACCGCATTTTTGTCTGATTTCCACTTACGTTTGGAAGTGTTGCCTGCATGCACATTTTCTAGGTATACTTGCGTCCGGCACTAGTGTCTATGGCCGAGTTTCACTTCTGCACTAGATTATCCGAGGAAGACGTAAATAGCTACGACTAAAGTATTTTGTTGTAAATCACTCGTATTTTCATTTAGAATATACTATTGTGCTTGCGACTCAGGCTCAAGCGCCGGACGTTCTCGTTTCCCGCGCCTGGGTTCCCGGGTTCGATTCCCGGCGGGGTCAGGAATTTTCTCTGCCTCGTGATGACTGGGTGTTGTGTAATGTCCTTAGGTTAGTTAGGTTTAAGTAGTTCTAAGTTCTAGGGGACTGATGACCATAGATGTTAAGTCCCATAGTGCTCAGAGCCATTTGAACCATTTTTCTAGCGCTGGACGACAATGCTTGCTCCATTCCCCCCCTCCGTCATCGCTGAAATATTTTTTGTTGTTGCCCGATACATTTCAGCTGAATGCCGAGAGTCTATCCTTGAATCATGACCGCGGCAGCTCTCTTGTCCGTACGTTTGTCTAGAGCCTTTATTAGGAACTAAGGTTCGTTACTTCCCAAATTGTTTCTATTTTTCCAGCTAATAACGTGTAATGACCGCAGCGCAGTTTCAAAATGTGACGAATAGCAAGTTGTCAGGGCAATAAATAACAGTTTATGGTAGAGACATGCTGATTTTAGATTATTCGTGTTGTGCGGTTGTTGTAGCGAAGTCCTGCTCGAACAGGCAGTTGATCCTCATTATAAACAAATGAAATGTACTGCGCAAAAACAGACAGAAAGACGCATCTGCGTACGGCTGAACAAATATAGAATGATCACTGGAAACAGTCTCATCCATAAAATATTTGGGAGTATGCGTTAGCAGTGATGTAAAATGGAACGACAACATAAAAGTAATCATAGATAAGACGGACGTCAGACAGATTCATTGGAAGAATCCTTAGGAAGCGCACTCCTCCCTCAAAAGAGGCAGCTTAAAAAACCCACGTTCGAACAATAGCTGAACACGGTTCGTCTGTTTGGTATCCGTAATAGACAGGGTGGTGAGAGCCAGTAGAGAAGACGCAAAGAAGAGCAGCACATTTTGTCACAGCTTCATTTGGCACATGCAAAAGCGTCACGAAGATGCTGAGCCAACTCCAGTGGCATACGTACTAAGAGAGGCCTTCTAAGTCACGATATGTTTTACCACCAAATTTACGCAAGCTTACATTCTTGGAACAGTTAATCGAATGCTGCTTTCCCCGACGTATAAAAAATATTCAAATGTGTGTGTAATCTTAAGGGACTTAACTGCTAAGGTCATGAGTCCCTAAGCTTGCACACTACTTAACCTAAATTATCCTAAGGAAAAACACACACACACACCCATGCCCGAGGGAGGACTCGAACCTCCGCCGGGACCAGCCGCACAGTCCATGACTGCAGCGCCTCAGACCCTCGGCTAATCCCGCCTGGCCCCCGACGTACACCTCGCGAAAATACAATAAAGGTAAGATACAGAGATTAAAGCTCACGCGGAGGCTTGCTAACAATTGCTCTTCTCGCACATCAGAACAGGAAAAGTTAGTGTGTGTGAGTTTGTGTGTGTGGGGGGGGGGGAGGGGGGGGCACAGTAGTTAACAAAGAAACTACTGTCACATACCACATGGTGGCCTACAGAGTATACACATGAAGTCAGTATAAATTTGAAAACTGAATAAATCACGGATTAATGTAGATAGAAAGGTACA
This sequence comes from Schistocerca cancellata, assembly GCF_023864275.1. Classification (NCBI taxonomy): domain Eukaryota; kingdom Metazoa; phylum Arthropoda; class Insecta; order Orthoptera; family Acrididae; genus Schistocerca; species Schistocerca cancellata. The sequence continues at coordinate 182,402,438 of NC_064627.1, read as the reverse complement.
AATTTACACACACGCTTGGAATGACATGCAGTTTTATTAAAACCAAAAAAATACAAAAGTTAAAAAAATGTCCGACAGATGGCGCTTCATCTGATCAGAATAGCAATAATTAGCATAACAAAGTAAGACAAAGCAAAGGTGAGGTTCTTTATAGGAAATGCTCAATATGTCCACCATCATTCCTCAACAATAGCTGTAGTCGAGGAATAATGTTGTGAACAGTACGTTCCAACAGGTGTTTATCAGCCAGGCTGGGGATGATGCGATTCTGTAACATATCGGCGTACCTCTCACCCGTCACGGTTTTTTTTTTTTTTTTTGGTCATCAGTCTACTGACTGGTTTGATGCGTCCCGCCACGAATTCCTTTTCCTGTGCTAACCTCTTCATCTCAAAGTAGCATTTGCAACCTACGTCCTCAATTATTTGCTTGACGTATTCCAATCTCTGTCTTCCTCTACAGTTTTTGCCCTCTACAGCTCCCTCTAGTACCATGCAAGTCATTCCCTCATGTCTTAGCAGATGTCCTATCATCCTGTCCCTTCTCCTTATCAGTGTTTTCCACATATTCCCGTCACGGTAGCAGTTACAAAACCAGAATCACGCATTTCCTCGAAGAAAAAAGGCCCGATAACGGTAGATGTGGTAAATCCAACCCATACCGTGACTTTCTCGTCGTGCAATGGAGTTTCCACGACAGTTCTAGGATTTTCGGTAGCTCAAATTCTGCAGTTTTGCGCGTTGACAGTCCCTCGGAGCGTGATATAAGCTTCGTCGGTCAACAACACCTTACTCAACCAATCGTCATCTTCCACCATCTTTTGAAACGCCCACACCGCAAATGCCCTCCGCTTCACTAAGTCGCCAGGTAACAGTTTATGATGCCAATGGATTTTGTACGGATAGCATCGGAGGGTACGCCTCAGTGCCAACCAAACAGTAATGTATGGAATGCCGGAGCGACGTGCGACTGCACGAGCGCTGACTTCCCCGTGCACAGACGAACCCACTACAGTCTCCATTTCTTCCTGAACTGTCTCAGCAGCATTACGCCTTGTGCTCGGTCGGCCACTACGGGGTCTATCGTCTAAACAGCCCGTGGCTTCGAATTTCGAAATCATTCTCGCCACAGCTGCATTTGTCAACGGACCTTTACCCATTCGAATCCCCTTCCTATGGCGATAGGATCGAAACGCTGAACTAGTACATTTCCCATTCTGATAATGCAGCTTCACTAAAAGCGCCTTTTCAGGTAACGTCAACATGCTGGGACTGCTGGCGCATCTGATTCTCTCTCTCATTACAGCTCCTTTTATACACGATTGTCATGCGCAGTCACTGACGTTTTGCTGTCTAGCGCCATCTGTCAGACATTTTGTGAACTTTGTTTTTTTAGTTCTAATAAAACCCCATGTCATTCCAAGCATGTGTGTCAATTGTTACCTCTCTATCTACAATATTCCGTGGTTTATTAAGTTTTCAAATTTATACTGACTTTTTGATCACCCGGTACATATAGCGGGTTCGCATCAGTCCGCGTAGATGGAACTTCCTATAGTGTCAAGGACTAAAGTGATCGTAGTATGGTTAAAAGAAAGTTTATGGGAAATGACCTGAAGCCACTAACAATTAAACTGTAATTTAACAAAGAGATTTGAGGAAAATTAAGCGTATAGCTACACTGCATTGAAGGACTAGTTTCAGGCCTATTTCGTGTGGCGAACCTCTACCTAGGAGGCATTATGAGAATCAGTCTATGGTCGTGAGACACGTGGTCAGTGTGCCGCCGGTCCCTCACACCGTTACTCCAGTAGATGAATCCGAACGATGCCGCTGCTTCTTCTTTGAGGCAGCTCCTCATCTGACCTCATTTTGCTGAGTGGACCCCGCTCTAGAACTACCTACTTCATAAGAAAGTCTGAGCAGGTACTGGCAATGGAACCCGGGTCCTTCCGCTCCGGAAGTGGCGACGCTAGCAATTCGGGTAGGGAGGTAGGTTTTGGGGAAATTAAAATTTCGGAAAATTAAAATAAGAAAGCTTCTTGAGACGCTTAGGTCGATTACGCACGCTCTTTGAACAGGCAGAAGAAACAACGAAACAAGGAAACCAAGTTTAATATGCATGTTTAGATGACCGTTTTCTGCACAAGGTCAATTATTATTCGTTTTTCCGCTTCAACTTTACTGCAGTTAAGGAGTATATTGCCCCAGACTCGTTTCTGTTTTAGTTACGAATCATCTTCTTTAGTCATTCTGTAAATAGGTACAGCTTGGACCTCATAGATTAAAAACATTATTTCCTTTAAAGTTGGCATACACCTACACCCTCCAAGTAAACTAGCACATTCAGAAACCCATAACATAAAAGAAACAACTCCTAAACGATGAGACCAACCTGGCAAATAACACACTTTTTTCCGTTTTAGATTAATAGACCATCCAGTATACTATTAGATACAGACACATAACCACACCTCTACATGTATCATCCCATCACTTCTATCGTTCATCCTCATTTAGTTTCCATCCACCACTACCGTCTCCTCCCAACAGCCACTTTACCCCCCCCCCCTCCCACCAAACTCGAACCAATACCCTCTCGTCTTCCGCCCCCTCCCCCTTCCAACCGCACACTCTCACATCTCTGCCCCACACACACACACACACACACACACACACACACACACACACGTGCCCTCGAATGCGAATACGGATGAAAAATTTGCATTCATAGTTGGCAACGCTCACAATCTCTTCAGAGAACAAATGAATGAACATAAACATTGTGCTGAGTGTGTGAAACTACAGTTCTATTCCCTTAGCACTGGAGCGCTAATACAATTAAACACTTCCTACTCGGCTAGTGCTCGCGCACTGTAAACAGTGATAGTTCGTACCGTTATTTGCCATACTTCCACAGACTCTGCCGATTCGTTAATACGTTGCTACGGTGGGATCACCACCATGGACGGCGGTGATTGCAACCCCCTTTCTCCAAAAACTTCGTATAGCCAGCGACACAATGTCTCAATGGATACTGAGGCAGTTTCTGAACCCTTTAGTGGAGGGATTAGTGACTTAATCATTGCGCCCCACAACACAGACACACACCAACATTTTCCATCTGTGAATGCATCTACAGAAATAGAACAGAGGGGAAAGGACAAGACGATCAACGTGACAAAATGGAGGAAGTGGCACGCATCTACACCACTCAAGGGGGAACCATCACGCCCCAACATGTAAGCTGCACAGTTAACTTATACTCAACGAAGGGCCTTTCACCTTATCTGTTAAAAGTAGAGACAGAAATGTAGGCAGTTCCACCCTATGGCTGTAGGAAAACTTATTAGACAGTAATGATTCATTATTGAAGTATATAAACAATATTACGGCGGCAGGGAAAACCATGACAGAATTGAGTGTGTGTCAGGAGTAACTGCCAATTCCTTGGTTCAACATCCTTTCCCAGACAAAGAAAATTTTGAGGCGTGTATTCCAAATTTCTTCACTACTAAACAAGCCATCACCAATAATATTGAAACCTCCCTATGGAGGACGGAAATGGCGTGTTGCTGCAAAGTTATTGCCATCGTGCGATTTATTAAAATTATAAATCTGGACAGGGAAAGGGTAACAAAGCCGTCACCAGCTTTTTTTGTGACATTTGGATTATAGCGACTCCCACAGTTTATTTATATTCATGAAATTCAATGTCCGGTGTACGTGCATGTGCCTTCCATCTCCACTGCTGTAATTGTTTGCGGTTTGGACACGACAGCAAGCACCGCAGAAATGACACAAAATGCGCGAAGTGTGCAGGCCGGTAAAGAAGTGATGCCTGTGGGAGGGCCAGTCAGCTAACCTGTATTCATTGTGGTGGTAACAATGCCATATCTCGAATACGTCCAATGTATCTCAAACAAAAGGAAATTAACCACATTACCTATGTCTCTCAGTAATATTACCGTCCGACAAGCAGGAACTGTGTTTCAAACCAGGCCTTATGCGAATGCAGTTAGTTATCCCCCAAACTTTCAGAGACAGTGTACGGATTTCCCGCCCCTTCCGACTGAACGGTAGCTCAATGTAGACATCAGCACACGACGTACAATCTGTAACGAACCAATCCATGCCATGATGACAATGCTCCAGAAGTCAGCAACAGTGGTTCCAGCGGATTCACCGACAATGCCACCGACCCCTCCTCTAATACAGCGTGCCCAACTACAATACCAGCAACGCGTAAATTCTGTGGAACATAGAGCACCCCCACCAAAGCGCGGTCCTCCGAGACAAATTGTACCAATCAGAAGTCTCCTTTCCTGTTGCTCCAATGAGTTCCAACTCCTACCCACTACAGTTTCACACACACGCAACCAACAGAGTGATGTTGGGAGCTAACTCGTTAACAACATTTTAAGTTATGTAATTATGGCTCTAATGAATGATACATCGTACCAGCAGGATACTAATGGGCTCACTACAGTACTGCAAAGAAATTCGATCCGGATATCAGTCTAAAATATACTGACCCCACTCCTTGCACCCCAATTTGGCCTATAAAATCATCCAATTGAATGCAAGATCGCTTAAGGCAAACAAAGATCGCCTTCGACATTTTCTATCGAAACTAACGTAGAAATCTGTGCCATCGCCGAAACATGGTTGAAGCCGAAACACCCGTTCGCCTTCCCTGGCTACTGTGTCATTTTAGAGGATAAAGATGATAGCTACGGTGCTGCAGCGTTGTTGGTAAAACAAGATATTCACTTCTCCGTTGTCAATACTGGCACTTACTACTATCAGTTACCGAGCGAGGTGGCGCAGTGGTTAGACGCTGGACTCGCATTCGGGAGGACGACGGTTCAATCCCGCGTCCGGCCATCCTGATTTAGGTTTTCCGTGATTTCCCTAAATCATTCCAGGCAAATGCCGGGATGGTTCCTCTGAAAGGGCACGGCCGATGTCCTTCCCCATCCTTCCTTAATCCGATGAGACCGATGACCACGCTGTCTGGTCTCCTTCCCCAAACAACCAACCAACCAACCGTCAACAAATTTCTCTTCTGCAGACATTATTTTGTATGTTAACAAATTTCTCGTCTACAGAAATTCTTTTGTTGTCACTGCCAGTCTACATTTCATATCCTCTCTACTTCGTCCATCATCAGTTATTTTGTCGCCCAAATAGCAAAACTTATCTACTACTTCAAGTGTATGTTTTCCTGATTTGATTCTCTCAGAATCACCTGATTTAATTCGACTACATTTCATTACCCTCGTTTTGCTTTTGTTGATCTTGATCTTGTATCCTCCTTACAAGACACTGTCCATTTCAATCAACTGCTCTTTCGAGTACCTTACTGTCTCTGACAAAATTAAAATTTCATCGTCAAAACTCAAAGTTTTTATTTCTGCTTCCGGGACGTTAATTCCTAATCCAAATTTTTCTGTATTTTCCTTTACTTCAAGTTCGTTTTACACCCTGAAACATATCGTGGATAGGCTACAACAACGTCTCACTCCCTTCTCAACCACTGGTTCCCTTTCATGTCCGTCGACTTTTGTAAATGCCGTCTGGTTTCTGTACAAGTTGTAAATAGCCCTTCGTTCCCGTATTTTACTCCTGCTGCGTTCAGAATTTCAAAGACAGTATTCTAATCAACATTTTCGAAAGCCTTCTCTAAGTCTACAAATGATGAAAATGTAAGTTTGCCTTTCCTTACTCTATATTCTAAGATCAGTCGTAGGGTCAGTATTGCCTCGCATGTTCCTACGTTTCTCCAGAAACCAAGCTGATCTTCCCCGAGGTCTGCTTCTACCAGTGTTTCCATTCTTCTGTGAAGAATTCGTATTAGAATTTTGGGAAAAAAATTATGGTAAGGTCTTATGGGACCAAACGCCGAGGTCATCGCTCCCTAAGCTTACACACTATTTAATCTAACTTAAACTACCTTACGCTAAGGACGACACACACACCCATGCCCGAGGAAGGACTCGAACCTCCGACGAGGAGAGCCGCGCGAACCGTGACAAGACGCCACAGACCGGGCTTCTACCCCGTGCGGCTTAGAATTTTGCAACCATGACTTACGAAAGTGGTTAATTTTCACACCTATCAGCTCCTGCTTTCTTTGGAATTGGATATATAATGGTATTTCGCCTGTCTCATACATCTTGCACACCAGATGGAATAGTTTTGTCATGGCTCGCTCTCCAAGGCTAACAGTAGTTCTGACGGAATATCGTCTAGTCCTGGGGCCTTGTTTTGATTTAGATCTTTCAGAGCATGGTTTAACAAGATACAAACATCGGGAAGCATTTCGACAGGTCTGCACATTGTCATCAGTACCGAAACAGCCTCCAAATCTTGTTAGCATCCAACGGTACACCAACGGCTACCAAGATTCAAATATAAATCCCTGCGATTTGTGTGCCTGAATACTGGTGTAGCTTTACGTATCGCTCTAATACTGAAATCTGGTTATCGTATCCGGAATGAGATTTTACTCTGCAGTGGAGTGTGCGCTGATTTGAAACTTCCTGGCAGATTAAAACGGTGTGCCGGACCGAGACTCGAACTCGGGACCTTTGCCATTCGCAGGCAAGTGCTTCTCTGAAGTTTGGAAGGTAGGAGATGAGGTACTGGCAGAATTGAAGCTGTGAGGACGGGTCGTGAGTTGTGCCCGAGTAGCTCCGATGGTAGAGTACTTGCCCGCGAAAGGCAAAGGTCCCGAGTTCGAGTGTCGGTGCGGCACATAGTTTTAATCTGCCTTGAAGTTTCTGGTTCTCGTAAACTGTTCTTGTGTTCTGTCTAGATGGTACTTATGAACCCGCACGAATATTCAATTGTGTACCCACAGCTTTTGAAACACTTCTTCCAGGACATACAAAAGAACATTTTACTGTAAATTTCGGTAAATAGTCATTAACATGGATTGAATTTGGAATATCCCAGATGTGTACCAAAGGCGTTTTGTAAGTTTTTTCTGTGTTACTAGTAAGATTTTTATAGCATACTACCCCTGTGTATCCTGTGTTCACCGGCGAGGGTGGCCGAGCGGTTCTAGGCGCTACAGTCTGGAACCGCGCGACCGCTACGGTCGCAGGTTCGTATCCTGCCTCGGGCATGGGTGTGTGTGATGTCCTTAGGTTAGTTAGGTTTAAGGAGTTCTAAGTTCTAGGGGACTGATGTCCTCAGAAGTAAAGCCCCATAGTGCTCAGAGCCATTTTAACCATTTATCCTGTGTTCCATTTTCGTCTTGTTTACTCGGTTCAGTATATTGTGCATGCAAAGTTCGTTTTGTATCTGAATCTGTCCTTTCTTAAACGTATGTTACTTCGTATCAGCGAAAAATTACACGCAAGTTCAAATGGCTCTGAGCACTATGGGACTTAACATCTGAGGTCATCAGTCACTTAGAACTACTTAAACCTAACTAACCTAAGGACATCACACACATCCATGACCGAGGCAGGATTCGAACGTGCGAGCGTTACGGTCGCGCGATTGCAGACTGAAGCGCCTAGAACTGCTCAGTCACACCGGCCGGCTACACTAAAGTACCCTCTGCATTGTCAAAACAAACTGTAGAATTATACTGCCAGAATTCCAGTGTTCAGATGGCCGCTTAGGCACGTACTGAAAAAACAAAAAACTTAAAAAATTAGATGTTGTAGATATAACGCCAATGCGGCGTAAGAGAAAGTGATTTCAAGAGAAGCGGAAAACCTGCCAAGAGTGAAAACGAAACCAAGATTATTTTGACCTCAACTTCCGCTAACAGCGATGGAAGAAGCAGTGCTTTGCAGAATACGTAAACAAGAGGGAAAAGCAACGGAAGTAAATTGTACGTCAACTTTATAAGGAAATAATATTATTGATCTTTAACGGCGGAAAAGTACTGGCATATTACGTTTCTTTATTTTCATAATGCCCACAGTAGATGCTGTGTAAATAAAAGCGAATCGCGTCTGCTGTAGAATAAATACTCTTAACTGCACTAAGCTTAAAACGGAAAAATCCAACAATAACTGTAATACAAGTTCAACACATCTTCCCCAATGTATTGCCAGAGGCCATCTGCCTCCAGCTGAAAAATCTCGCATTCTGTATAGATGCAGATAAAGATGAAAGCCGCAGGGAGTGGAGGGTTGCTCGCAGCGGGGCGCCTCATTATGCTGCGAGCTACACGCCGCAGCGAGACAGTGCGTGTCGGCGTTGCGATGGCAGAGATTGGGGGCGTCCGCCATTACCATATCACAACAACGCGACAGCTCGCCCTCTGAATGGCGGCAGGCCCTATCCCATATTTGACGCCGGATCCGAGCGCTGCGTCGCGTCGCCAGCCGGCAAGTCGGGGGGCTATGCCAGCTGTCAGCTTTCGCCGCGTCGTATGTCGCCGAGCGAAACCGCTCCCACACCGCCGCTCGCAATCGCGTATCGCGCTGCCGGCTACTCGATTTAGACGGCCGCATCGCTTTTGCCGCTCGCCGAATGGACACGGCTTTTACGCTTCGCTTGACACGGCACTCCGCCGCGCCGCCGGCACACAAGCCGGCATTGTACGTTGCTGTTCCAGTATTCACTGGAGGCGGGAATGTCAAGTACCCACCGATTGGTTATTTAGCAGCTTTGACGTTTGTTTCTGCCTTTCTCTCAGGAGTAAACCACACTCATCCTGTTTCTGTTTTACTCCCCATTGTTTCTGAACTCCATACTTGCAAAACTATACTTCTACAAGAGTAATTCAAATTAAAACCACAACAGAGTAATCATAACAGGCTAAAACGTTCGGCTGGCTCCTGTCGCAGCTTGCCTCTCTAAAGACATCAGGAGGAACAAACAAATCATATCCAGTATTTCACATCGGTCCGATCGCGACAGCGCACGGTACAAATACGCATGTTCCAAAAACCCGCGCACGAAAATGAGATTTTTCAGGCGGTCATATCTCCGGTTCTAATGACCACAAGGTAATGTTTTTAATAATCCTTAACCTAGCAACCATTTATATACCTATCAGAAGAACAGGCACACTGTAGCTATCCCATATTACGGACTCAAAATTTAAACATTACACTCTTCCTCAGTCAAGGCAAATCGACAAAGTTAGTTGGTTCTTTTGCATTTGGTGTGGTTTAGAGTGGCCCTTAGGCTGGCTTATAAAAGCACCATTAACAAATGGGTGGTTCCTGAGGAAACATCAGAGAACCTTGCTTTTTGGTTACGAAAAATACCAATTGTGGGGATGGCTCAAATGGTTCAAATGGCTCTAAGCACTATGGGACGTAACATCTGAGGTCATCAGTCCCCTAGACTTAGAACTACTTAAACCTAACTAACCTAAGGACATCACACACATCCATGCCCGAGGCAGGATTCGAACCTGCGACCGTAGCAACAGCGCGGTTCCGGACTGAAGCGCCTAGAACCGCTCGGCCACAACGGCCGACGTGGGGATGGCCACTTCTATCATTTCTATGAGGGTTGCCCAGAAAGTAATGCACAGCATTTTTTTTTCTTTGACAGTTTTATTGAACATAATGAGAATTACTCACATGAAAGAATGGTGTTTTAACTACGCACTCCATTTTTCCACGTAATCTACATCCCGTTCTATGGCCTTCCTCCAGCGCGAAAAAAGGGCGTGTAAGCATTTCGGTACCATTCCTTGTCCTGGTGGCGGAGCCAGTGCTTCATTGTGTGAATCACCTCCTCATCGTCCTCAAAATGTCTTCCACGAATGGCATCTTTTAATGTCCTAAACAAGTCGAAGTCTGGGAGGGCTAGCTCAGGTGTGTGTGTGTGTGTGTGTGTGTGTGTGTGTGTGTGTGTGTGCGCGACAGCCGTGAATGGTCTCCACGACCGCAAATCGTGGAGCTCCGCCGAACCGCTTTCTGATGACCTCACCCTCTGTGCCCGGCGACTAACTGTACTCCTGTCGACAGCAGATGCTCCATAGACTTTGCACAAGCGTTTGTGAATATTCCCCACAGTTTCTTTCTCTGTAGTGCAGAATTCAATGATGGCACGTTGATTCCAACGTACATCACCTACAGACGCCATTTTGAAACTGTCGTGCAGCTACGCTATCTGTCGGAAGTGACGGAAACTTGGCACGGTCGCTCTGGAGACTTAAAATAATACATACATGACGCTACGCATTCGTAGCAATGTTTTCGGCTGAGAAAAGAATGAGGTGCATTACTTTCTGGTCAACCATCGTATTCATGGCAAGTAGTCGAAATTTTTACCGTATGATCTTAAGATAATGCTCTCGCGGTACTTAGAATACGCTTACGCTATCATTATCTGTTATGCAGATCCTGAGGTTCATTTTTACCGAACTCACGCACAAAACGACAAAAATCTGTTTTTAGCCATTTTGCACTGTTGGCCACAAATATATAAATAACTGACTATAGAAAATTGTTCAAACTTCATCTGTACATTCTTTCCACATTTATCTACGAACTCCAATTTCCCGATATAGAAAGTCATTAGCCCTTACAACGATACACCAGAAAAACCATGATTATTTTGTACCAAAATTTCTCTTCACTCCTAATCGTCCTTCTTTCGATATCATTGCCCGTTACCAAGCTCTTGACGTTGAAATTTATCGTACTTATGCACATAACATGCGGTCTGACGCGTAAATGTAGTTTTGACTGTCATAGTGAAGACAGGGCAAGGATTTCAGGATCATCGCAATGGCTCTGAGGTCACCACGCTAGGTTTCTAGTCGCCGTTTATCATCAATAAAACTTGATGACTTCCTGTCTCTGTACAATGGGCACTTCACGTCCATACAGGTTGTCTTGACCCGGAAATTATTCGATGGTGTCAGCTGACTGGTTAACCACCTTACAAAATTTATTCTGTCATGCGAAATTCTATGTACCGCAAACCAAACACCGCATTTTTTGTATACTGTAGGTGTAGCCTAAAATGTTCCGCATTTTTACATGAAGTAGAGTAAAGTGCACCTGCGTTGGATGGACGTCGATTTTGTGTTAACCTTGGTTCAAAACGGTTCAAATGGCTCTGAGCACTATGCGACTTAACATCTGAGGTCATCAGTCGCCTAGAACTTAGAACTAATTAAACCTAACTAACCTAAAGACATCACACACATCCATGCCAGAGGCAGGATTCGAACCTGCGACCGTAGCGGTCGCTCGGCTCCAGACTGTAGCGCCTAAAACCGCACGGCCACTCCAGCCGGCTTGTTATCCTTGTATTATGCGTACTTATTTGTAGTTTATGTGTGTCAAAGTGTGTAAAGGTGTCGAACTGTATAATAAACTCTCAACACTTTACTGACCTACAGAATTCGTTTTATGTGAGAAGTATACGCAGCTGTAACAGGAAAGAGAAGGGAATTAGCTCAAAAATGCTTCCGTGGGAGCATAAAAAGCGACTATGCCTCTCTTTAAAAGACTATGGAAAGCGGGGAAGCAGTTGCCAACATATACCCCGCTCCCCTCAACGGTACCAGAGATCTTTAACACGAAAGAATTTGTCCACTTTGTATCATCCCTATACCGACGTAATTTTCCCGGTCTGATGGACAAAACCCTGCGCAAAACGTCCCCAAGGACATGTGTGGAGAGGAGACTATGGTGGTTGAAGAGGAAGTGAGAAAGAGAGAGAGTGTCAACGGGAGAGTTGAAGAACGGAACAAGGACAATGCCAGTGGGACGGAGAGATAGAGAAAGTGACCGAGAATGAGATAGTAGTAAGGAACAGCGAGAGAAAGGGATGAAGACAGTAACAATGGAAGAGATAAGCAGGAGAAAGTACCAGTGGGAGAAAAAGGAGACAGTAGGATATAATTACAATGGTAGTGAGAGGGAGATGCTGGAGACTTCGCTGCAACGAGAGACTGGGTGAAAGTTTTAGAATGTTCTTTGTTAAAAGAGCGCGAATATGTTCGCATGCCAAAATTTTTAGTAAGGGAGGCGGAATGAGGACTGAGCCAGCTGGTTCCCCACTTCTCTGCCGGAGCCTTTTAAAGAGCAGCATATTCGCCTTTTTATGCTCTGGCAGCAGCACCTTTAGCTGATAACTGTTGACGGAATTCAAAAATGTTAAATGTTGCCATAATCTGCTCATTAAGAAGTACAATCGTACGTTAAAGATTTAACACGGTAAGTCAAGTATTAAAGTTGGTTAGTTAATTAGTATGTTCAATGGATCATTTTGCACGATAGATCGTAATGATATGGAACCAATCGTCATGCATTAATATCGCAAATTATTTTCTACATACGCTTACGTTCTGAATATTTCTAAGTTTTTTATACAAAAAAAAAAGGGTATACGGATGTGAATTAGTAATTCCTACACACCCAGATATTTTTTACATGTCTTGAGGCATCAACTCACGGCGCACAAATTACCAAACTACAAGGGGGGTGAGAAGTCTCTCCCTAACTTTAAATGACCATCGATTTTGTGATTGTTGATATTTATTAAGTAACGTTGTTGTGTTTTGTTACAGGAGTCCTCAGAATACCTTGACCGCCCTTAGCATCTTCTTACGGTGAACGATGTGGTGGCAGGAAAATTGACCTTACAAGAGCGCACCCAAGTTATTTCGTAGTTTGAAGTGTGGCAATCTGTAGCTCTGGTTCAGAGATTGTGGTGAGGTTTTCATGGCCCTCATGCCACACTTTATGCTAAAAGCACCATGCAAATGACAATGGGCTGGTTGCTGATAAACCACGAAGAGGACAACCTTCGGTGGCGCGATCTCCAGAAAATGTAACGGCCGTTAGGGCCATCTTCATGCGCAATCCTGCTAAATCAAGATGTCAGACAGCTCATGAAAACGGAATTAGCAGACACTCGGTGCGTGTTATGTTAAAGAATGAGCTGGAAATCCCAGTATATCAGGAGTTATCGTTGGAGAATTCTGGCAGGCGGATTGAATATTGGGAAATTATGCTGTCATGGCATAACGATTGGCCGGATTTTTTCAAGGAAATTATTTGGAGCGTTGAGTCGGTACTTCTCGTTGGGGGATTTGTCAGTCAGCACTGTTTCCATTATTTGGCAGAAAAAAATCACCAAGTCTACCACAATTAAGAGTCTGGTGCGGTATGAAAGCGGATCGTCTCATTGGTCCATTGGGGGACACCGTGAACAGCGACCAGTATCACCAGATGGTCAATAAATATTCGTGGCCACTCATATCACACTGGGTCCAAGTTGTGGATTTTTTTTTAAGCAAGATGGAGCACCATCTTAGTTTTCGTGCATCTTTCGTGACTGGCTGGACGAACACTTTCCAAGACATTGGCTGGGACGGCGGGGATCCCATGAACGGCCTGCGAAGTCCCGACCTCACCGCTTGGGCCAAGAAAGAGGTGCACCGAACACAACCACAAGAGGATCACAGTTGTCCTCGGAAGTGTACCTCTGACTTTCCTGCAGAAATTAATTAACGATGTTCCTATACGTTTACGTCGCTTGGTCGACAACACGGGAGCATACGTGTAATTGTAGTGCATTGCACATATTCTCATGGTCCTGAGAACCGTTTACAACTTTTCCCGTATGCAGATTCATTAATAAAAATTTTGTGGGCACTTAAAACTAGGAGCTACTTCTCACCCAAGTTTAGCGACTTCCAATAAGCTGTACACATAATTTCAAACCTTTTCGAAACATTTTCTACTGATGAACCCTGCAAAATAATGAAAGGAATAAAGCTTATTGCTTACTAACTTTCCTCTTCGTGAAGTAAAAACTACAGCATGCTTTAATTCATTACTTCTTTGTTACAAACTGTATTAACAGCAAATTTTTCAGACAGTAACCAAATATACGTCTCAATGTACCTACAAAATTATCGTAATACGACACGGCTCATGGCCGCGCGGGATTAGCCGAGCGGTCTGCGGTGCTGCAATCATAGACTGTGCGACTGGTCCCGGTAGAGGTTCGAGTCCTCCCTCGGGCATGGGTGTGTGTGTTTGTCCTTAGGATAATTTAGGTTAAGTAGTGTGTAAGCTTAGGGACTGATCACCTTAGCAATTAAGTCCCATAAGATTTCACACACATTTGAACATATTTTGACACGGTTCATGTGATATGACTTTATAAACAATGATGTGCGTGAAAAACTATATTTTTTTTAAAAATGATGGCAAGTCATTCACACCAGACTCATCCAGTATTTCATTACGACAACAGATACTGACTTCTTCTGAGAACTTTTAAACATAATTTCAAACCGTTTCTAAGATGTCTCATACTTGCATGGCTAACGTCAAATGTTTAACACATAACTCATTTGTAATCAGACGTTTTGAAATGTTTAATAGATGGAAGTTCGGTTCTTTCAATAATCGAGGGTTTTTTTCGGTAGGGGGGAGGGGGTACTGGAAAAATTCACTTTATCGATTTGGCAGCTGGCAGGAGTCATCCTTTCGTTTCAACAAACGGCAATGTATGGAATCTGCTAATAGTCTAGTGTAATCGTCTAGTAATTGCATCGACGTGCATATGACGGTACCCAATCATTTTTAATCAGACATCGGTACATAATTTTGCGCAATTGTACAATCCGTCATTAGCCTGAAGTTGTGCTACGGCTCAATCAAGAATAAACCTCTGCATGCCACTAACGGATGAATCGAAGTTTTCCTACCGATACCGCGGAACTGTTTAAATAATGCCTCATGACCATGTATTTTGAATGGCACGATGACTTCCAAAAACAGACGGATAGTGTGGCTCTGGCGAGCCTGTTAAGCCCATTTATAACGAATTTCTTTACGGTAAACTTCGAGGAGCAGGCATTGGAAACGTCCAGCAAAAATCCGAGTATTTGTTTCTGCTGCGTTGACGAAACGTTTGTTTTGTGGAGGCATGGCAGAGAGGAAATAGGTCGTTTTCATTAACATCAGAACACTATTAATCTGAAGATTAAATTTATCGTGGGCAACGGCCTTGCCGCATTGGTTACACCGGTTCGCGTGAGATCACCGAAGTTAAGCGCTGTCGGGCGTGATCGGCACTTGGATGGGTGACCGCCATGCACTGTTGCCATTTTTCGGGGTGCACTCAGCCTCGTGATGCCAATTGAGGAGCTACTCGACCGAATAGTAGCGGCTTCGGTCAAGAATACCATCATAACGACCGGGAGAGCGGTGTGCTGACTCCACGCCCCTCCTATCCGCATCCTCCTCTGAGGATGACACGGCAGTCGGATGGCCCCGGAAGGCCACTCGTGGCCTGAAGACGGAGTGCTAAAAAATTAAATTTATCGTGTAGGAGGTGACAGGCGTACGATTAAATATTCTTGATGTGTTAGTTTTCAAGAAAGAAGATGATAACCTAGGCCACACTGTTTTGATCTAGAAACAGCCTGAGGAACTACATATTAGGTACATGACCTTCTGTTGTGTAAAGGAACAATCTGTCAAAACTGAAGTCAATAACTGTCATAATTTGGAAGTTACAAAAAAAAAGAAGTCAGTACATCTACATCTACATCTACATCTATACTCCGCGAGCCACCTTACGGTGTGTGGCGGAGGGTACTTATTGTACCACTATCTGATCCCCCCTTCCCTGTTCCATTCACGAATTGTGCGTGGGAAGAACGACTGCTTGTAAGTCTCCGTATTTGCTCTAATTTCTCGGATCTTTTCGTTGTGATCATTACGCGAGATATATGTGGGCGGTAGTAATATGTTGCCCATCTCTTCCCGGAATGTGCTCTCTCGTAATTTCGATAATAAACCTCTCCGTATTGCGTAACGCCTTTCTTGAAGTGTCCGCCACTGGAGCTTGTTCAGCATCTCCGTAACGCTCTCGCGCTGACTAAATGTCCCCATGACGAATCGCGCTGCTTTTCGCTGGATCATGTCTATCTCTTCTATTAATCCAACCTGGTAAGGGTCCCATACTGATGAGCAATACTCAAGAATCGGACGAACAAGCGTTTTGTAAGCTACTTCTTTCGTCGATGAGTCACATTTTCTTAGAATTCTTCCTATGAATCTCAACCTGGCGCCTGCTTTTCCCACTATTTGTTTTATGTGATCATTCCACTTCAGATCGCTCCGGATAGTAACTCCTAAGTATTTTACGGTCGTTACCGCTTCCAATGATTTACCACCTATGGTATAATCGTACTGGAATGGATTTCTGCCCCTATGTATGCGCATTATATTACATTTATCTACGTTTAGGGAAAGCTGCCAGCTGTCGCACCATGCATTAATCCTCTGCAGGTCTTCCTGGAGTACGTACGAGTCTTCTGATGTTGCTACTTTCTTGTAGACAACCGTGTCATCTGCAAATAGCCTCACGGAGCTACCGATGTTGTCAACTAAGTCATTTATGTATATTGTAAACAATTAAGGTCCTATCACGCTTCCTTGCGGTACTCCCGAAATTACCTCTACATCTGCAGATTTTGAACCGTTAAGAATGACATGTTGTGTTCTTTCTTCTAGGAAATCCTGAATCCAGTCACAAACCTGGTCCGATATTCCGTAAGCTCGTATTTTTTTCACTAAACGTAAGTGCGGAACCGTATCAAATGCCTTCCTGAAGTCCAGGAATACGGCATCAATCTGCTCGCCAGTGTCTACGGCACTGTGAATTTCTTGGGCAAATAGGGCGAGCTGAGTTTCACATGATCTCTGTTTGCGGAATCCATGTTGGTTATGATGAAGGAGATTTGTATTATCTAAGAACGTCATAATACGAGAACACAAAACATGTTCCATTATTCTACAACAGATTGACGTAAGCGAAATAGGCCTATAATTATTCGCATCTGATTTATGACCCTTCTTGAAAATGGGAACGACCTGCGCTTTCTTCCAGTCGCTAGGTACTTTACGTTCTTCCAGCGATCTACGATAAATTGCTGATAGAAAGGGGGCAAGTTCTTTCGCATAATCACTGTAGAATCTTAAGGGTATCTCGTCTGGTCCGGATGCTTTTCCGCTACTAAGTGATAGCAGTTGTTTTTCAATTCCGATATCGTTTATTTCAATATTTTCCATTTTGGCGTCCGTGCGACGGCTGAAGTCAGGGACAGTGTTACGATTTTCCGCAGTGAAACAGTTTCGGAACACTGAATTCAGTATTTCTGCCTTTCTTCGGTCGTCCTCTGTTTCGGTGCCATCGTGGTCAACGAGTGACTGAATAGGGGATTTAGATACGCTTACCGATTTTACATATGACCAAAACTTTTTAGGGTTCTTGTTTAGATTGTTTGCCAATGTTTTATGTTCGAATTCGTTGAATGCTTCTCTCATTGCTCTCTTTACGCTCTTTTTCGCTTCGTTCAGCTTTTCCTTATCAGCTATGATTCGACTACTCTTAAACCTATGATGAAGCTTTCTTTGTTTCCGTAGTACCTTTCGTACATGATTGTTATACCACGGTGGATCTTTCCCCTCGCTTTGGACCTTAGTCGGTACGAACTTATCTAAGGCGTACTGGACGATGTTTCTGAATTTTTTCCATTTTTGTTCCACATCCTCTTCCTCAGAAATGAACGTTTGATGGTGGTCACTCAGATATTCTGCGATTTGTGCCCTATCACTCTTGTTAAGCAAATATATTTTCCTTCCTTTCTTGGCATTTCTTATTACACTTGTAGTCATTGATGCAACCACTGACTTATGATCACTGATACCCTCTTCTACATTCACGGAGTCGAAAAGTTCCGGTCTATTTGTTGCTATGAGGTCTAAAACGTTAGCTTCACGAGTTGGTTCTCTAACTATCTGCTCGAAGTAATTCTCGGACAAGGCAGTCAGGATAATGTCACAAGAGTCTCTGTCCCTGGCTCCAGTTCTGATTGTGTGACTATCCCATTCTATACCTGGTAGATTGAAGTCTCCCCCTATTACAATAGTATGATCACGAAACTTCTTCACGACGTTCTGCAGGTTCTCTCTGAGGCGCTCAACTACTACGGTTGCTGATGCAGGTGGTCTATAGAAGCATCCGACTATCATATCTGACCCACCTTTGATACTTAGCTTAACCCAGATTATTTCACATTCGCATTCGCTAATCACTTCACTGGATATTATTGAATTCTTTACTGCTATAAATACTCCTCCACCATTGGCGTTTATCCTATCCTTGCGGTATATATTCCATTCTGTGTCTAGGATTTCGTTACTGTTCACTTCCGGTTTTAACCAACTTTCCGTTCCTAATACTATATGCGCACTATTTCCTTCAATAAGAGATACTAATTCAGGAACCTTGCCCTGGATACTCCTGCAGTTTACCAATATTACGTTAACTTTTCCTGTTTTTGGTCTCTGAGGACGGACGTTCTTTATCAACGATGATAATGTCCTCTCTGGTAAGCCGTCAGGTATTTTATCGTTTCGCCCAAGGGGGGGTCCCTCTAACCTAAAAAAACCCCCGTGTGCACGCCACACGTACTCTGCTACCCTAGTAGCTGCTTCCGGTGTGTAAAAAACGTAATTATTCGACACTTAAAAAAAGTAAATCAATATATATATGTTAATAGTTCACCAACTGTGAGTATTTGAAAATATATGATAACACCTTCAGTGTTGTCAAAAGTTGGAAATTTCTCATTTTAGAAAAACTTTCGTAATTTTGCTGTAGTAATAACTTTAAGAATTTCAAGTAGATATTTATGTTTTGTGTGAGGGTGAGTGTGAAAGAGAGTACTTGTGTGAGTGTATGTGGGACATTCCCATTATTAAATGTGTAATTATGAAATCTCAGTTTCTTCAACACTGCTTTTCTGAGATCTCTCAAAAAGTAGCTGCAGTCAGGAGTTACGTGTGCAGATCTGCATGAGTATCAAGGTAGGTGGACAATATATGTTGCAGAACCGCCGTCGATGTGCGAAAGAGCGCGTTGCGTCGCACAGTGCAGAAGCTCCCATGGAATTGAAAGTTTTCCTGCTTTTAACTAAAAACGTTACTGACTGCATTGGACAAATCTTAACGAAATGGAACATCGTTGTAATCTACAGACCCACCCGGAAGATATAGGGTCACTGCAAATTGTCCAAGAATGGTAGCAAACCACTGAAAAAAGCAGGAATTTATACGATTTATTATAGTTGTAGGAGGTGTAGTGGTAACTACAAAAGGAACGCTCAGGAAAAGACTAGAAAAGCAGAATGGCAACTGCGGAAGAGGAGAGACTGACAGATCAGCTGTTGCGGAATATGCTTTGCAGCTAGGGGACCACCACATTCATTCTGATTGGATTCAGGTACTGGCAGCTACAAGCACACATTATGAAAGGCTATACAGAGAGGCCTCAGAGATTGTTGAACATCCGAGGAATTGCAGTAGGAGGAGGGTGTGACATTGAATGACATCTGCATCCTGGTGCTTAGGAAGATGTTTACTAGTCTTGCACCAAAGGGGTGACAGCAACAGAGAACGCTGACAACGGACTACTCCCAATTGCGCTCGGTTATTTAAAGCAAGGCCTAGTAGAAAGACAGGCCACGGCGCGTGCGCTATGAAGGTAGGCCCGCGCTCGCTGAACTCAGCAAACTACGTTTCTGTTAACTCGTAACTGGGTGTGTACGTACAAACGAGGATTGCTTCCTCCACTGGAATCCGCTATTATGGAGTCCTACTGTTATTAAGCCTACAGTGATCGGAAGTCAATAAGCCTACTTAAAATTTGTTACAGTTGTGTTGGGATGCAATAAAATTAAAATCATGCCAAAATGATTATCAGATGCATAAGGCACCACTTCTTGTGTGAAATGAGGACTGTTAAGCAGAAGAGATTAAATCTTATAAAGAAAGACGTCATACCATTTATATCGAGTATTGATCTTAAATGAAATTTGGTTTTAATACTGTTTTCTCAGTAAGACCTCATAATAGCAGATTCGAGTAGAAGATGCTATTCTCGTTAGTACGTATACGCCCAGCTGCGAGATAACAGGTTTAGAAACGCATTTTGTCTGCTGAGCTGAACGAGTGAGCGAGTTCACGCCTACCTTCGTGACGTACGCGCCGCGAAATGTCTTTCTCGTGGGTTTCGATTCAAAGCAAGCGACGTCACGCCACTGCACGCGGGACTCATCAGTAACGAGCGAGCTCGTGAACTGTACACTCAAAGAAGCTACGATCCCCCATGAAAATGTCCTCCACAGAGGGGGACGAAAAGCTGGGTTTTAATGTGAAATGCATACGACTACGGCATAATAACCCGGAATATTTTATTAACTGTGACGAATTAGTGCGCCATTAAAGAAGCAGGGTGGCGCTCTTGGATTATTAACATCGCTTTTGCGCTTTACTTTCTTTGGATTTTAAAGATGGCACTCTTAAAATACATTTGCAGGAAATGCGCTACTCCTGAACGTCATTGGCATGATTAAATTGTAAATCTAAAATCATTGACTTCATTCCATAACAATTCCTAGTTTTTTAGGTTCATTCATTTCATTTTGAAGAGTACATATAGCTGCAGAATAGCAATACGAAAATATTCTTTACGTAATATTCAATGTACATGTAAGTGAGGTTGACATATTACGTACTAATTTCACTTACCGTTTTTTGCGTAAAGTAATGTATTCTCGAAATAGATTTCAAAACATTTTGGAGAGACGTCCTCCTCTTCTTCCCTCGCCTTCTGTATCCCAGAAATAAGAAGGCTGTGATTGTCAGTGCACTGTACCGTACTTGGCGCTCGGGTATAGATAGCTGCAGTGGGGCGGAGCGACTGACAAACAACTGGTGCGTGCAAAAGCTTAATAACTGCACTTTCAGAAGGTCATAACTGTGTTCTATTAGAATTATGGCCACAATTTTCGCGCGAGATAGATTTCTCGGGCTGATATCTTGCAATTTTTTTTTCGTACTTAAAATGTTTGGTCAAGTTAGTGAAGTTGACTTCTTAGTCGTAGGTCTGCAGCCGCTTACCAACTCACACCCATGATAGCGCGCAATATATTGCTGAATTTTTCACAGTTTAAAATAGCTTCTGCAATCATGATAGCGCGCAGAATATTAGTGAACTTTTCGCAGTTTACAATAGCTTCTGTAATTCGTAGCTATCACGTGCGGAAGATTATTCGTCGCAATATTAAGCGAACTGCTGCCATACTTCTTTTGTATGTCGAGTGAGGGAAAAATACGCCTCTTTGGTTCCTAGCCTCTCTTATCTTATTCTCAAGGTGCTTACGAGAAATACACGACGGTATCAGCAGAAATGTCGCACAGTGTTCTTAGCATGCCAGTTCTCTGAATTCATCCAACAGTGGTCCGCCAGAATTGCGCGATTTTTCTTACGAAGGTTCGCCGTTTAGGTTCACCGAACAATGTCTGTCGTAAAGGCTACATCGACCAGTTAAAATTCTTGGAGAGCTTCTGTGAATTCCCTCTACGTCTGCTGTCGTGACTGCTTGAAAAGCACTCCAAGCGTTGGAGCAATACTGCAGAATTGGTCGCACTAAGATCTTGTATGCCCTGCACTCTTCTGAGAATTTTGTAACACATCTAAGTCCTACATTTGCCTTATCTATTGTAGGTTTTACCAGTTCATACCATTTGATATACCTTCTTAGTACGATTTCTTACAATCTTGCTCTTGCTGCAAATATTTGCCATTTACGATGTAACAGGATACTTGCGGGTTCTTTCTCTCTTTTACCAGTAATCTCCCAGGACGATTATTTCAAGGATCAAACTCCCATGTATAAAAAAAGTTTTTATTTATCTCAGTTTTTGTGTCGTTGTATCTCCTAAACTGTGTTCCGCGTATAGTATAACAAAAGCTATAGGTTAAAATGTCATTGCCGATGCTGAAGTTCTACTGCATATACAGAGAAAATATAGAAAGCGATCTAGTTCTTACCCTCCGTCATTTTGCGGATATTGTAACAGCGTTTGCCAGGCAGTATTATAAAATTTCGACTACCACGTGGGCAGCGAAAACTGTGGTCAGTTTCCGAGTGCTAGCATTCAGTACAACAATAACAGCCGTCTTACCTGGCGGCAATTCGCATTGGAAAAGATTACTAATAATCGTAGAGTTACTTTGAATAGTATGAACGATTATATTTGGCACTTGTAGCAGTTTCACGTATATCACCAAAATAAAGAGTAGTTTGAATACCAACTATGAAACTGTAGCCTTCCACACAAGATTTCGAAACTGCACATGAAATTTACGTTAGCAACCTCTTTTTGGAGTGTTATCCTCTTAGCTCTCTTAAACAATTCAGCGATGAGGATAAGTAAATAATTGTCATGTACAATTACTATGGCTTTATTCAGAGCAAACATACGCAGTTTTAGAATGCACTCCGCATAGCTAGATCATTAACATTAACTAAACTTATCCCAAGAATAATTCTCAATTTGCTTACGAATTCAGAAAGTTCTAATGCTGAAGTAAAGCCTAAGGAAAATCTATTGCAGAAGTGTACCTGGTGCGTGAACGTATGACGTCTCTTTCCTGATCATTACTAAAGTGGTTCTCTCCTTGCTATCTGCAATGGTCTGCATCACGAGAATAAGGATACCTTCAGCTTGAATCTTTCGTCTTCCTTGTTGGAGTTACTGTCGTTTGTGTGGATTTCTTCCCCGAACAAGCGGGACTGGTAGCTCTTCTACACACCGAGAATTTCCATGTCACTGAATTTTATACACTACTGGCCTTTAAAATTGCTACACCAAAAAGGTGGGAATTTAAGGAGATGGGACCTGGATAAACTGACTAAACCAGAGGTTGTACAGAGTTTCAGGGAGAGCATAAGGGAACAATTGACAGGACTGGGGGAAAGAAATACAGTAGAAGAAGAGTGGGTAGCTTTGAGGGATGAAGTAGTGAAGGCAGCGGAGGATCAAGTGGGTAAAAAGACGAGGGCTAGTAGAAATCCTTGGGTAACAAAAGAAATATTGAATTTAATTGATGAAAGGAGAAAATATAAAAATGCAGTAAATGAAGCAGGCAAAAAAGAATACAAATGTCTCAAAAATGAGATCGACAGGAAGTGCAAAATGGCTAAGCAGGGATGGCTAGAGGACAAATGTAAGGATGTAGACGCTTATCTCACTAGGGGTAAGATAGATACTGCCTACAGGAAAATTAAAGAGACCTATAGAGATAAGAGAACCACTTATATGAACAT
The DNA here is from genome assembly GCF_023864275.1 of Schistocerca cancellata. Classification (NCBI taxonomy): domain Eukaryota; kingdom Metazoa; phylum Arthropoda; class Insecta; order Orthoptera; family Acrididae; genus Schistocerca; species Schistocerca cancellata. The sequence goes on along the minus strand of NC_064627.1, from coordinate 182,379,293 downwards.
CAAGAGCTCAGATGGAAACCCAGTTCTAAGCAAAGAAGGGAAAGCAGAAAGGTGGAAGGAGTATATAGAGGGTCTATACAAGGGCGATGCACTTGAGGACAATATTATGGAAATGGAAGAGGATGTAGAAGAAGATGAAATGGGAGATACGATACTGCGTGAAGAGTTTGACAGAGCACTGAAAGACCTGAGTCGAAACAAGGCCCCCGGAGTAGACAACATTCCATTGGAACTACTGACGGCCTTGGGAGAGCCAGTCCTGACAAAACTCTACCATCTGGTGAGCAAGATGTATGAAACAGGCGAAATACCCTCAGACTTCAAGAAGAATATAATAATTCCAATCCCAAAGAAAGCAGGTGTTGACAGATGTGAAAATTACCGGACAATCAGCTCAATAAGCCACAGCTGCAAAATACTAACACGAATTCTTTACAGACGAATGGAGAAACTAGTAGAATCCGACCTCGGGGAAGATCAGTTTGGATTCCGTAGAAATACTGGAACACGTGAGGCAATACTGACCTTACGACTAATCTTAGAAGAAAGATTAAGGAAAGGCAAACCTACGTTTCTAGCATTTGTAGACTTAGAGAAAGCTTTTGACAATGTTGACTGGAATACTCTCTTTCAAATTCTAAAGGTGGCAGGGGTAAAATACAGGGAGTGAAAGGCTATATACAATTTGTACAGAAACCAGATGGCAGTTATAAGAGTCGAGGGGCATGAAAGGGAAGCAGTGGTTGGGAAGGGAGTAAGACAGGGTTGTAGCCTCTCCCCGATGTTATTCAATCTGTATATTGAGCAAGCAGTAAAGGAAACAAAAGAAAAATTTGGAGTAGGTATGTTATTCAATCTGTATATTGAGCAAGCAGTAAAGGAAACAAAAGAAAAATTTGGAGTAGGTATTAAAATCCATGGAGAAGAAATAAAAACTTTGAGGTTCGCCGATGACATTGTAATTCTGTCAGAGACAGCAAAGGACTTGGAAGAGCAGTTGAACGGAATGGATGGTGTCTTGAAGGGAGGATATAAGATGAACATCAACAAAAGCAAAACGAGGATAATGGAATGTAGTCGAATTAAGTCGGGTGATGCTGAGGGAATTAGATTAGAAAATGAGACACTTAAAGTAGTAAAGGAGTTTTGCTATTTGGGGAGCAAAATAACTGATGATGGTCGAAGTAGAGAGGATATTAAATGTAGACTGGCAATGGCAAAGAAAGCGTTTCTGAAGAAGAGAAATTTGTTAACATCGAGTATAGATTTAAGTGTCAGGAAGTCATTTCTGAAAGTATTTGTATGGAGTGTAGCCATGTATGGAAGTGAAACATGGACAGTAAATAGTTTGGACAAGAAGAGAATAGAAGCTTTCGAAATGTGGTGCTACAGAAGAATGCTGAAGATAAGGTGGGTAGATCACGTAACTAATAAGGAGGTATTGAATAGGATTGGGGAGAAGAGAAGTTTGTGGCACAACTTGACCAGAAGAAGGGATCGGTTGGTAGGACATGTTCTGAGGCATCAAGGGATCACCAATTTAGTATTGGAGGGCAGCGTGGAGGGTAAAAATCGTAGGGGGAGACCAAGAGATGAATACACTAAGCAGATTCAGAAGGATGTAGGTTGCAGTAGGTACTGGGAGATGAAGAAGCTTGCACAGGATAGAGTAGCATGGAGAGCTGCACATCAAACAAGTCTCAGGACTGAAGACCACAACAACAACAACAACAACACCAAGAAGAAATGCAGATGATAAAAGTGTATTCATTGGACAGATATATTATACTAGAACTGACCATGAATTACATTTTCACGCAATTTGGGTGCATAGATCCTGAGAAATCAGTACCCAGAACAACCACCTATGGTCGTAATAACGGCCTTGATACGCCTGGGCATTGAGTCAAACAGAGCTTGGATGGCGTGTACAGGTACAGCTACCCATGCAGCTTCAACACGATACCACAGTTCATCGAGAATAGTGACTGGCGTATTGTGACGAGCCAGTTTGCTCGCCCACCATTGACCAGACGTTTTCAATTGGTGAGAGATCTGGAGAATGTGCTGGCCAGGGCAGCAGTCGAACATTTTCTGTATCCAGAAAGGCCCGTACAGGTCGTGGATTATCCTGCTGAAAGTGTTGGGGTTTCGCACCGGATCGAATGAATGGTAGAGCCAAGGGTCGTAACACATCTGAAATGTAACGTCAACTGTTCCAAGAGAAGTCAACGCGAACTAAGAGGGTGACGCGAGACGTGTAACCAATGGCACCCCCATACCATCACGTCGGGAGATACGCCAGTACGGCGATGACGAATACACGCTTCCAACGTGCGTTCACCGCGATGACGCCAAACACGGATGCGATCATCATGATGCTGTAAACAGAACCTGTATTCATCCGAAAAATCACTATTTTTGCCATTCGTGCACCCAGTTTCGTCGTTGAGTACACCACCACAGGCCCCTCCTGTCTGTGATGGCAGCATCAAGGGTAACCCGCAGCCATCATCTCCGAGCTGATAGTCCATGCTGCTGCAAACGCCGTCGAACTGTTCGTGTGCAGATGGTTGTCGTCTTGCAAACGTCCTCATCTGTTGACTGAGGGGATCGTGACGTGGCTGAACGATCCGTTACAGCCATGCGGTTAAGATGCCTGTCATCTCGACTGCTAGTGATACGAGGCCGTTGGGATCCAGCACGGCGTTCCGTATCACCCTCCTGAAGCTAACAGTCATTGGATCTCGACCAACGCGAGTAGCAATGTCGTGATACGATAAACCGCAATAGCGATAGGCTAAAATCTGACCTTTATCAAAGTCGGAAACGTGATGGTACGCATTTGTCCTCCTTACACGAGGCTTCACAACAACGTTTCACCAGGCAACGCCGGTCAACTGCTGTTTGTGTATGAGAAATCGTTTGGAAACTTTCCTTATGTCAGCACGTTGTAGGTGTCGCCACCGGCGCCAACCTTGTGTGAATGATCTAAAAAGCTAATCATTTGCATATCAGAGCATCTTCTTCCTGTCTGTTAAATTTCACGTATGTAGTAAGTCATCTTCGTGGTGTAGCAATTTTAGTGGCCAGTAGTGTATGTGGTCGGTCTCAGACAGTGCGTGTTCCGCCACGGTCGGTTTCTCAACCTCTCCCAACCTGCAGTTCCGCACAACACAGTTAAGGAAAACCGGTGCGGCAATTCACTGCTAGGTGCACTACCTCCACGCTTTTCACCCTGACATAGAAGCTCAGGCACCTGAATTTTACTTTTCATACGCCATTTTGCTTACTTTCTCAAGACAGAGTGCTATTCATGCTAAATAATCCTTTCTGAATCTCAAGATTTTCTATAGCGTCCTCTAACGTATAGCGTTGTATCTTGTGTGCCAATTATTAGAGCAAAAGAAACATTAACGCACTCGTTATTCCGTGTTCCCATAGGTTCCCTCTAGTGTAAATGCTTGTTGACATATAAAAGCGAAGGTTAATGAACACTGGCCAAACGTCTGCGAATGCTCGTTCGCTTGAGTTAGATTTCATTCGGTCCGGTGTAAATCCGGCTTTAGTCAACGGTCCAAGACATCTAAACGAGGTTTTCGGCATGTATGTTAACATTTACTCGTTCACTCACAGAGAGAAATCCACACACACACACACACACACACACACACACACACACACACACACACACACACATACACGCACAAAATAATGCAGACTGCACGCATAGTAAGAACCAGTTTGTCCAGGGGTATTAGTTTGAGATTCTTTTTTCAGTCATGAATTGTATCCGTAAGTATTTTTTGGCGCGATGCACAATTTTAAAGCCTTTTAACTCCAGCACAGTAAAAGCTCATGTCAGGGCAGTTCCAGCAAACTAAGCTCGCGGTTTAGTAGTTTGCGTTTCTAGCTAGTAAGGTCCTGGCAATGGGTTCTATTCCCAATGTCCACTTCACATGTTTATCTGGTGGAAAGGTCTGTGAGGAGGTCCAGTCAGCCGTATGAAGTTAATAAAATACACGTTCAACAGAAAAGTATCAAAATCTGCGTGCAAGTCGGCGAAGAAGCTTTACTTCGAATGGCTTGCAACAGACTGGATGGCATGTTTGTTTATTAGCAACAAAAGCATCAGCCGTTAGTTTTTCAGGTGAGAGAGCAAGCTACTTGATATATTATGACTATGAATCTTGTTCTTTTCAAGATCCAGACCAGTAAAATACCAAACGTATCCAACAGAATCATCCGATTTTAAAAAATCTTAACAATTATGTTATTTGAGATATGTGAGTGCACAACATACTGTTGTAAAGGGCAAACTCCCGAGTTTTACATGGTTCCCACTAGGTAGCTGCAGTGTGCGCCACTTCAGTTCTGGTAAAAATGGTGTCGGGGCAACAGAAAGAGTTTTGTGTTCTACGTTTTGCGCAGTTCGGGTCAGTAATAGCTGTTCAGCGTGACTTTCGTACTACGTATGGTGTGGCTCCTCCTACAGCACAGAGCATTACACGATGGTACGAACAATTCCGAGGAACAGGTTGTTTGTGTAAAGGCAAATCGCCGGGCCGTCCCCGAATGCCCTACACAGACGTCGAACGCATCCGCCATGTTTTACAAGGAGTCTGCAGAAACCTGTTCGCCGTGCAGCTCGACAGCTCAACATGCCCCCGATGCCCGTCTGGCGTGTGTTGCGTCGACGTTTAGACATGAAACCACACAAAATTCAGTTACTGCAAGCTCTTCGTGAAGGTGACAAACAACAACATGTGGAGTCCTGTAATTTCGTTCTTGGTAAGCTGGAAGATGACAGTGTTCTTCCACGCTTAGAGTTTAGTGACGAGGCAACATTCCGTTTAAATGGAAATGTGAACCGTCATAATGTGAGAATATGGGGTACAACGTAGAGGGTCTCTCCAGAACTTAATGTATTTCACGGGAAAAGGTGTATAATCCATTTTTCTTAGCCGGAAACGGTGTTGGAGGAAGCACATACCTCAACGCTTGAGAACTTTCTTTTCCTACAGTTGGAGTCTGATTTGAACGACTTCATCTGCCAACAGGATAGGGCACCGCCACATTGGCATCTGGAAGTGCGGGAATTTTTGAACCAAAGGATTACTGAACGATGGATCGGTCGCACTGGACCAAATGATTCAGCCTTACACTACTGTCCTCCAAGGCTACCGGACCTGACCGTATGTGATTTTTTCTTGTGTGGGTTTATAAAAGACTTTGCTGATGTGCCGCCGTTACCAACAATGAATGAACTGAGACATCGCGTAACAGCAGCTGTGGAAGCTGTAACTCTGTGACATCCTAGCTACAGTGTGGGAATAATTTGAATACCGCATTGCCATGCATCTGAAGGCGGACATATTGTACACGTACGCAAAGGTACGAAAAAAACGTTTTGAGTTTCCGGTTAATCAAAAAACAAAATCCATTGTATATGTTTATTATTTGCAGAAATACAAACGTGCCAAATCGGATGATTCTTTTCGACACACCGTGTAGTATTTTGTCTGTATGGTATGGTGGTTGTAAGAGAAAACCCTAGCAGACTTTTTTATTTCAAACTTTCGTCGGTGGAGTAATGAAATTGGGTTGGTGGTCCTTAATTAATGCCAAAACTTCGGTTTTTCTTGTCTCTACGAATTTTTGATTTTTCCTCTGGATTTCTACATAATAGTACGAAATTTTTCTGTTATCGTCTTACGGGAGAAGTGATCACTAAACAAAACTCTGTGTTCACAACAATGAAGCGATAATTGGCGCTGTTGTTCGACAATACTCTTCGCACGGAGTCACGTACTCACAGTGTAATGTGTTTGAACTCACGGTTCATCTGGAGATATCACTGGCTATTTTAAATAGATCATTTTCTTCTCAAAGTATCCAGCTCTTTTTGTGCAAGCATGTTCTCACTGACGCACGTGACGACTCGCTCATTGTGGCACGTTTTAAAAACCAAGACCGTAGATGCATCAGTTTTTCTCAGAGTCTCTTTGCAAACTTTGAAGTCCTGTCTACCACAACAAGTGTGAAATTTTTGCGAAGGTGCTGCTCACTTGTATCGTTAATAATACTTCAGAAACTGCTGTCTATCAACATGACCAATAAAATATTTACTGATTATGTCTCATTACTGTGCTATGCAGGTGACGTCACAGCCACTTGTCGGGCTCCTCGCGAAAAATATTTCCTCGATCAGTTTTCGCGCTGTCACTACAAGGCAATAAAGCGCGCTGCTTTGAATTGGAACGTGAGTTCACCTCGTCACGTGATTAAGTTAGTTCCCAATATGTGCGGGTAACCAGTTGGACTTGCCCGGTAGTAATCTGTAGAGTCTTGTTTCGAAACAAACTTGTTGCAGTTACTCGCGGTACCGGCTGTCCCACGCTATTGTCCTCAAGACTGATTCAGTACTGCAAATTTCTGTCTCGAGTTTCCTATCCCAACAGTGAGTTACACATTAACAATGACACACAGCAGAATACATAGGTTTACTCGTTAGGCATTAACCGATAAGTATCACGTCTATAGGTTCACTAATATCATGGAAGAACAGTACGACCCCGTAATGATGAACTGCTTCTGCAGTGACGTCAACAACATCACAGTAATTTAACACCTGACTGTTGCTACAATACCCTGTGTTTTGTGTTTTACGTTTTGGCGATTCCATATTACAGACCTCCTTATTGTTCTGAAGTTTCTTTTTGTTCATTTTATTCGTTTTAACAAAGGAAACTACGATTCCCTTCTACCAAAATACTGAAAAAATATATCCAACCTATGAAATGAGAGAGAGAGAGAGAGAGAGAGAGAGAGAGAGAGAGAGAGAGAGAGAGAGAGAGGGAGGGGGGGGAGGGAGAGAGGGAGGGAACACATTCATCTTCCGAATTTTCATATGTTATGTAGACAAACCTGGAAAGGCGCAAACCAATGAGTAGTTCCCATCGTGTATAGTACAAAGGTAAGTCAACAAGTATTTGCAATTTTGCTCTAATTATCATTACGCTGGTTTTACGCTATGTGTCCTCACGAACTCCTGGATGGCACCGTTGTCCACCTGCAGTAAGCTGCAAACTTGTCACGTTACTTCACTTTGTACTCTCTTTCCAAGCATTAATCCCGACATGGAGGTTCTGCTGGTGAATCGGACGTGGCATGTTAATTTTACTGGGTGGCCAGATCCCCTTCCTGTCGCCACCCCATACCCCCCAGGAAGGAATCACTGTTCCCCAACTCACTGCGTCTAGTGTAATCCAGGGAATAGTGCGAATGTCTTCAGATGTCTGTAAGCCGTGTAGCTGAGGCGGAACATGGGGACTGGTCCGGTATTCGCCTAGTGGGATGCGGAAAACCGCCTAAAAACCACATCCAGGCTGGCAGGTACACTGGCTCTCGTCGTTAATCCTCTGGGAGGATTCGATCCGGGGCCGACGCGCCTACCTGTGTGCAGGAAGCAGCGCGTCAGCGCTCTCGGCTACCCTGGAGGGTGCGTTAGTTCACTTTGTACTCTTGCTACGAAAAAATGGCTCCGTCAGTCTCTGTTTGCGCTTTGGAAGAACAGCGTTCAGTAATCCGTTTTTTGTGGTCTGAAGGCGTACCAGGAACGACAATTCATAGAAGACTTTCAGCATAATACAGGGACAATGTTTTATCGCAGTGAAGTATTTACCAATGTACTGAACAGTTAAAAGTAGTGCAATGGTCTTTAAGGACGGGGAAAGACCGGGACATCCAACTATGAATAGAACTGATGCCAATATTTAACAATTTAATGCCTTGATTCTGAAAATATTTTAATTTATTTGCTCTGACTCGATCGTTTCGTTCATGAGCATAAAAATGTTTGCCTGCTTTTTACTCAAAACTGAATGTACTGTCCTCTGTTATAAAAAGGTTTAACTGAAATTAATTTTGCGAACAGCGTGTCTCAGTGCACACATTTACATAACGACAAAACTATCTGGCGTTCTCTGTGCAGGAAATTAAATCAAACCTTTTACTGGAAAACCGCTACCTGTCCAAAGAAACTGAATCACAGAAATTACGTAGCAACGCTATGAAACACTGTTGACTGGCCCATTAAAATCTGAATTACAAAGAAAATACTTAAAATTTGCGCAGTGGAAACGTGATAAGAGAAACAAAAGAACCAACAAAATGTGAAAATAATATCACCTGAAAAATTACAGTATAATCAGCCCCAATAGCACGGCATGAAGAAATCACGCCAGCTAAAACATGCTAAAGTAAATCTAAACTACTGGGAGAAGGATTGAGATGATTTTCTCATACAGAAAAATAACTTCTTACTTGAAATGAAAATACTAATTCGTTCATTATAATGACAATACTGTATTTTAAACTGTTATTTCACAAGAACATAAAACTCACAGAAAACCAAAAACTTTACTTTCTTTACAAAAGGCTTGCAAGACAATGCTTTTACGATTATCCAAACTGAAATGAATTAAACTGAAATGTATTGAACCGAGGAGGGGATGTGGATTGTTTGGTTGCAAGAATCGCTAACGTTATCAGTATGCGCCAGCAAAAATTATTACCTTAAAAACTTATCCATAATGCAAGTCCATTCTCTCTGCCCCAATAAATGCTGTGTCTGTAAGTCCTTCCATCAGATTAATCATTTCTAACAGTATTCTTCATAAAAATCTTCCTATAATAAGCACTACGCTATAAATCCTGCCCGTTTACTCCATTTCAGACACTCGACTAATCTCCACTCTACAGCTAAGCCACAGACACACACGTTCAAAGATACTACTGTTACTGCCGTAAGACGACTATTCTACACATCTCACACGCGATTTCTTCGCTCTCGTAACAAGAAATTTCCACTCATTCTGAAACTATCTCCAAATAAACGTCCAGTCCACCTATATACGTCCACCCCTCATGGCGAGTGACTGTTGATTATGTGGCAAACCGTATTCAGATTATTGATGGTTCTGCATACCAAATGACGCACAACAGCTTCAATTTTCAAGAAATCTGCGCGAGGTGGGTTCCAAGACAGCTCTATGAGAGGAGAAACGTCAGCGTGTGAACATTTGTCAGCACGTACTAGACCGTGAACCCAACGAATCGTCACTGGAGATGGTTCGCTTAAACATGCTTTAAGAGCCTTCGATTCAACTCCGATCAACAGGTGAAAGAAACGGAGCAACCGAGGCTTGTTGTGCAATCAAAACATTTTTTACGGAGGCTATAGGAAAGCTTGGGCAATGATGAGCCAGATGCGTTGAAAATCAATGTGTCTTTGTTGAAAAAGATATCAATAATTTAATATAAAAAATTGAAACGAAATTTAAACTCCCGAAGAATGTACGTGACGCGAATGTTGTTACTCTTTGTCTTGCGGTTGCTCTGCTTGCTCCCAAGTATTTCTGCTCCTGCACGGAAAGACAGCACCGTAGCGACGCCTCTACGCAGCAGGAGCGTTGACGGACAGGTCATGAATATTTTACCAGAGTTCAGGCGTGCGGACGTGCATGGAGCAGCAGAGGCAGCTGTTTTCCGAGCCTTAACCCTCCGGCTGTCGTAAGCACCGCATCGTACATATTGCGCGCAGCTTGGAACTCTTTTGGAACTGTGGCAGCAGTGCGAAGCGAAGTATGTTCGTGTCTTTCGTCCTGCCTTTCTGCGGATGTCCTTTTCACTTCTTTTATACTTTTCCACCATCATTCTAAAACGAGTTATATTTCACCCATAACTGTCGAGGCTTTGTCCCACTGCAGAACAAGACGGTAAAAGGCCGTATCATAAACTTGCTTGTGCTGCGTTGTAAACCAGTTCCGAGCGTGCTGCTTGGCGTACTCGTCCGAGGTGAATACTTTGCCCCTCAGAGCTTTCTTTAACACACCAGAAATGGCATAATCACGGAGACCAGGTCTACACCGTATGGAAGGTGTCTGAGGACCGCCCATTTGAATATATGAAGATGGTATCTCTTCTTTCGGACATGTCCGAAAGAACAGATATCATGTTCATATAGTTAAGTCTAACCAGTCATTGACCTCCTCCTTTGTGCTGGATTCACACGCACTGCCCGAACTCTTAGGGGACTTGGTAAGATTGTCTGCCGCGAGTAATGAGTGTAATGGGCAACGGCACTACGAATTTAGTGTATGGACATTAAGTTGGGAATGTGGGTATCACGAGGAGCGTGCACGGGATAAATCTCTGCAGTCGCACTATCCTCTGTGCCGTCGGTGGCTCAGATGGATAGAGCGTCTGCCATGTAAGGAGAAGACCCCGAGTTCGAGTCCCAGTCGGGGCACCCATTTTCAACTGTCCCCGTTGATGTATATCAACGCCTGTCGACAGCTTATAGTCTTGATTTAATTATCATTTCATTCTAAGAGATCTGCATGGTCACCGATGATATCTGTTCTTTCGGCCATGTCCTTGATTGTCTGCCGCGAGTAATGAGTGGTATAGGCAGTGACACTACGAATGTGGTGTGTGGACATTAAGTTGGGAATGTTGGTCTCACTGGGAGCGTGCAGGGGATAAATCCCTGCAGTCACTCTATCCTCTGTGGCCTCGACGGCTTAGATAGATAGAGCGTCTGCCATGTAAGCAGGAGATCCCGAGTTGAAGTCCCGGTCGGGGCACACATTTTCAACTGTCCCCATTGATGTACCGGGTGATCAAAAAGTCAGTGTAAATTTGAAAACTGAATAAATCACGGAATAATGTAGATAGAGAGGTACAAACTGACACACATGCTTGGAATGACATGGAGTTTTATTACAACAAAAAAAAGTTCAAAAAATGTCCGACAGATGGCGCTTCATCTAATCAGAATAGCAATAATTAGCATAACAAAGCAAGACAAAGCAAAGATGATGTTCTTTACAGGAAATGCTCAATATTTCCACTATCATTCCTCAACAATAGCTGTGGTTGAGGAATAATGTTTTGAACAGCACTGTAAAGCATGTCCAGAGTTATGGTGAGGCATTGGCGTCGGATGTCTTTCAGCATCCCTAGAGATGTCGGTCTATCACGATACCCTTGTGATTTCAGGTAACCCCAAAGTTAATAATCGCACGGACTGAGGTCTGGGGACCTGCGAAGCCAAGCATGACGAAAGTGGCGGCTGATCACACGATCATCACCAAACGACGCGCGCAAGAGATCTTTCACGTGTCTAGCAATACTTTGTTCTAATAAACCCCCATGCCATTCCAAGCATGTGTGTCAATTTTTACCTCTCTATCTACATTATTCCGTGGTTTATTAAGTTTTCAAGTTTATACTGACTTTTTGATCACCCGGTATATCAACGCCTGTCGACAGCTTGGGGTCTTAATTTGATAATCATTTCATACCATTTGAATGTCTGCAAGATTTCCTTGACTGCGTTTGCCTTGTAGTGTCTAGCATTGTCACAATAGAATGATACCGCGGACAAACTGTTCTTGTCGTTTCGATTTGATCGCCTTGTGAAGGGTAGTCAAGATCTGTGATTATCGCTGCGCATTCGGCGTTATCACGCTGCATAAATTAGATAAGAAGTGTTAATTTTTTGTTTTGCACTTGTGTGAACGGCCTCGGGTTTTTTTGGGAGGCGGCGATACTTCACACTTCCACTGACGATTTGTTTTTTTTTTCTTTTTACTCTGATTCGAGGCGATGGCACCATGTGTCGTTTCCAGAGGCTACTGCGACAAAAACTCAATTCACTTACAACGTACTGCACTGCAAATGTTTAAGGCAGGGTTCTGTTCGACGTTCTTCTGTGCTGATTAAACACTGTGAGGCACCCACTGGGCACAAGCTTTGCGATATTTCAGTCTTTAATGACGGTGTGAAAACATCCTGCCCCCTGCGGAAATGGCTGCTACCGTAACTCGCCAGTCTCGGAATAATGAGTGCATCCAACTGCTAGGCAATGGTATCGATAATGCGGTGTGGCGTTCCAGACCGTTGTTCATTATTCAGTGACTACGCCCTTCACTGAATCGCTCGCGCGACGTGTACGGACGAGTAGTGGCCTCCATACACGTGTTCCGTATTTCAACGAATTTCCAATCCCCGCATTCCTTCCGCTGTCAGAAACGCACTAAAACCATTTGTCCTTCCTTTGAAGTCTCCATTTCACCGTTCCCAGCACGACTGACTGTACTGGACTTTCGACGGGCGAGTGGGTGAGCTGTGTCCTCGCGTGGGTGTGCTCCCGTATCCCTCTACCGCAGTGGCTCCCAACCTTTCTGAGACCACCACTCCTGAGTGGAATCAAACATTACCTAGTACCGCCCTGTCCCTTTCCCTGCCGCCCGCATCTCGTGGTCGTGCGGTAGAGTTCTCGCTTCCCACGCCCGGGTTCCCGGGTTCGATTCCCGGCGGGGTCAGGGATTTTCTCTGCCTCGTGATGGCTGGGTGTTGTGTGCTGTCCTTAGGTTAGTTAGGTTTAAGTAGTTTTAAGTTCTAGGGGACTTATGACCACAGCAGTTGAGTCCCATAGTGCTCAGAGCCATTTGAGCCATTTTGAACCTTTCCCTGCCATCATGAACATTAGCGCCTACCTATACATAAAAATGAAACATAATTTTCATTGAAATTTTTATTTTTAAAATCTCAAAAGATAGGCGATATTTAGCTTTCGTAGGTGTTATATTAAACCACGAACTAATGAGTCAGTGAGACAATTGGTACTCCTTATTTCTAACAACCTTTTTTTTTTATACAATGATGCATTTCGAGTGCTGCCTACAACTCCCCCTCATAAAAGAAAGCTAACTATCAACATTGAGGGTAGACATTTTTACAAAACATTTTTCCTCCGCGCCACTCTTCTCCTTAGCGACGCTTACTTCACGCACACCCTGGCCCCTAATCTAAAATCAAGTCTTTTGTAGAATGCCAGTCTTACGAGACGCACGTCGCGTTGATTTTTTTGGACTGCGGGTAAAGCTCTCCATAAGGTGTTTGACATAATCATCAACACGCGGTCGACTTGGCGATTTACCATGTAGCAGTGAACAACTAGCCTCAACAAAGTTCTTGTGCCAAGAGTGAATTGTAGGCGTAATTGGAGGTTCTTTAGCATTTTCGGTTTGAAATTTACGCCGAACCGTTGTTGCAGAGTGCGTTTCGTGAAACCAAAACACACAGCGGGCACTCCCCGCACCTATGGAAATAGCCATTTCATTACTGATCCACCACAAGAATCAAACTTGACGCTGTTTGCGATAAAGTGACGTATCTACCGAATATGTAAGTTACGCAAATTATGTAAGTTACGCAAAATCGCCAAGATTGGCGACCTTTTACAGAAGCTCGGAATACAGCGCGGACTTCAATGCGAGATGCTTGTAACAGTTTCCAGAACGAAACATTGTCTGGAAACCTGGCAGAAAATCCAAAGAGATTCTGGTCGTATGTGAGGTATGTTAGCGGCAAGAAACAATCAATGCCTTCACTGCGCGATAGCAATGGACATACTATCGAAGACAGTGGTGCCAAAGCAGAGTTACTAAACACAACTTTCCGAAATGTCTTCACAAAAGAAGACGAAGTAAATATTCCAAAATTCGTATCGAGAACAGTTGCCAACATGAGTAATGTAGACGTAAATACCCTCGGAGAAGTGAAGCAACTTAAATCAGTTAATAAAAGCAAGTCTTCTGGTCCAGACTGTATACCAATTAGGTTCCTTTCGGAGTATGCTGATGCATTAGCTCTATGCTTAACAATCTTATACAACCATTCGCTCGACGAAAGTTCCATACCCACAGACTGGAAAGTTGCACAGGTCACACCAATATTCAAGTAAGATAGTAGGAGTAATCCACTAAATTACAAGGCCGTATCGTTAACGTCGATATGCAGCAAGATTTTGGAACATATAATGTGCTTATACATTATGAATTACCGCAAAGAAAACAGTCTTTGACACACAGTCAACATGGGTTTAGAAACCATCGTTCCTGTGAAACACAACTCGCTCTTTATTCACATGAAGTGTTGAGTGCTGCTGAAAAGGGATTTCAGATCGACTCCGTAATTCTAGATTTCCGGAAGGCTTTCGACACTGTACCACACAAGCGGCTTGTAGTGAAATTGCGTGCTTATGGAATATCGTCTGAGTTTGTGACTGATATTTGTGATATCCTGTCAAAGTGAACACAGTTCGTACTACGTGATGGAAAGTCATCGCTCAAAACAGAAGCGATTTCTCAAGTTCCCCAATGTAGTGTTATAGGCCCTTTGCTGTTCCTTATCTATATAAACGATTTTGGAGACAATCTGAGCACCCGTCTTAGGTTGTTTGCAGATGACGGTGTCGTTTATCGACTAATAAAGTCATCGAAGATCAAAAGAAATTGCAAAACGATTTAGAAAAGGTATCTGAATGGTGCGAAAATTGGCAGTTGGCCCTAAATAATGACAAGTGTGAGATTATCAACGTGAGTGCTAAAAGGAATTCGTTAAACTTCGGATACACGATAAATCAGTCTAATCTAAAAGCCGTAAATTCAACTAAATACCTAGGTATTACTATTACGAACAAGTTAAATTGGAAGGAACATACAGAAAATGTTATGGGGAGGGCTAACCAAAGACTGCGTTTTATTGGCAGGACACTTAGAAAATGTAACAGACCTACTAAGGAGACTGCCTACACTACGCTTGTCCGTCCTCTTTTAGAATGCTGCTGCGCGGTGTGGGATCCTCGCCAGATAGGACTGACGGAGTACATCGAAAAAGTTCAAAGAAGGCCAGAACGTTTTCTATTATCACGAAATATGGGAGAGAGTGTCACAGAAATGATACAGGGTTTGGGCTGAACATCATTAAAAGACAGGCGTTTTTCGTTGCGACGGAATCATCAATTTTCTCCTCCGAATGCGAAAATATTAAGTTGACACCGATATGCATAGGGAGAAACGATCACCATGATAAAATAAGGTAAATCAGATGTCGTACGGAAAGATATATATGTTCGTTGTTTCCGCCCGCTGTACGAGATTGGAATAATAGAGAATTGTGAAGATCGTTTGATGACCTCTTTGCCAGGCACTTAAATGTGATTTGCAAACTATCCATGTAGATGTATATGTACCTCAAGAAATTTCTGTATTAGTCCAAAGTTGTAAAATCCTTTTTCACTCGCCGTGCATAAACTACAATATTCTTCACATACGCTCATATATATCTGTAAAATACTACAGACATTCTTTATGCACTCTATGGCTGAGTCAGAGTGTCTGTGTATGTCCTTCACTTCGCCCCCATAGCTATGCACTTCAGACACAAGCAAGTGGCCCACTGATTGGTTTCGCTGGCTCTTTCATTCAGAACTGTCGGGTAGACCAACTTATTCATCAGTTCATTCAACTACCACACTCGTTCGGACACGGTTCAAAGGCGGCCGTAGTGACCGAGCGGTTCTAGGCGCTACAGTCTGGAGCCGCGCGACCACTACGATCGCAGGTTCGAATCCTGCCTCGGGCATGGATGTGTGTGATGTCCTTAGGTTAGTTAGGTTTAAGTAGTTCTAAGTTATAGGGGACTGATGACCTCCGCTGTTAAGTTCCATAGTGCTCAGAGCCATTTGAATCATTTTGAACGGTTCAAAGTTGTCCACAGTTTCCTTGGTAGATTGAGTCCTTCGATTTTCTTGTTGCGGTCATCCACCAAATATCGGTTTTGCGTCCACTTACAGTCAATGTTTCTTTTCAAGCTGTCAACGAGTCCAAGTCTTGCAGTTCTTCTCTGATTTACCATAAAGGTGACCTGGATTTAAGACTGTTTGTGGGTTCTATGTCTTGGTGTATAGGGAGTTCTGCACTTGTGGCTTACTGTGATCGCCTAGTTTCAGTAGGCTCTATCTTTGCTAGGACGGGGATTCAGGCACCAGTGTTCCAGAGATTACTAGCATTGTTTCCTTAACAGAACGTCCAGCGATGTGTGGACTTCTCATCCAGACTGACGAACAATATTCAGCCACGCTGTAGACAAGGGCTAATGCTGAGCTCGCTGCACAACCCCATGTCATTCCAGCCAGTCACTAAAGTATAGCATTACGGGATTTTAGTCTCTGTCTTGTATCTTCTAGATGTGGGCTTTACGTTAGATGTCATCTAATTGCACTTCCGGGTATTTGGGCTTACCTCATGCCTAATGCATTGGCCATTCATGGAGAGCTGTAGTTTTCTATTTGTATCTGTTGCTAAGATGCATTATGGTGCTGGTCGTTTTGTTAGGGTTTTTATGCACATACCTCTTGGAGTAGTAGGTGTTCAGTACTTCCCGGTTTGCTTTCAGTAACTTGTAAAGAAAAAAAATGGTTCAAATGGCGCTAGGCACTATGGGACTTAACATCTGATGTCATCAGTCCCCTAGAACTTAGAACTACTTAGGATTCGAACCTGCGACCGTAGCGGTCACGCGGTTCCACACTGAAGCGTCTAGAACCGCTCGGCCACATCGGCCGGCTTTCGCAAGAGTTTCCATACAATTCAAAAATTTAATTCTCTTGCAATGAAAGCTTCCTCAGCCAAAACTTGATAACTACTCTGGATGACTGGCTTTTAAAAATCAATTCACCCTGAGTACAACTTCAGTGTCGCAGATCTCCATATTTATTAACTATTCGCGCCTTTGAAGATTTATGTTACGCGCCCGCAGAAAGGTGCAGTCTATCTGTGTTTTGGTTGCGACGGATTGACGCAACTCACATTTTTGTCAATAGCTTACCTTCTGACTCCTTGGGAGCTTCTACCCCTCATTCCTGGGATTGACGTTCGAACGACCACCCCTTTCTTCCGTGTTCTTACTGCATTTCACGGTTTCCCTCAGATTTTGCGGACTGTGGACGGAAACATACACGATGCACGCCAGTCGTCACGCCTCAGACTGTTGCTAAGCAATGTCGTCAGCCGCACAAACGACCCTTGGATTGTTGAGAAGTGCGTCACGCCGCGATGTGTTGTACATTCGAAGAGGATATGCGAAAACAGTCACTGCATAGTTAAGGATACTATTCAGCGATAATAGCAGGGGCGTAACTAGGCTGGGACGACCGGGATAAAGCCCCTGACGACAACGTGCCAATGGAAGGAAAAGAATAAGGAAAATATTCGGAGGAATTACAATGGGAAGAAAAAGCAGAAAAAATTGTAAAATTAATCAGTTGGTTATTATTCTGGCGTAAAGATATAGGAACCATTTGCCTTATTTACCCAAGTCAAACAAACATCGATCTACATTAGTTCTCAGACATCACATAAATGAACAAAATAAACTAGCTGCGGGAAAGTTCTTAGCCAAGATTATGTTGGAGCATCCATAGTAAGTGATGTGTAAATCGTCGTGCTAAAAATAAGTCATAATTTAAATGTAGTTTTCAAACTGATGTAGAGGCAAATAAAGAAGTGTCCCGTAATTCTGAACAATTGAGAACAACTACAAATTTTTTGGCCACCTACAGTGGTAAGATTTTAAAACGTACTGTGAATTCTTCGAAAGTAACACCAGAGACACCAAATGCGCTAGTAGATAAGAAACCGTCTATACACTTAAAGAAATATTCACAGAAGTTCTTAAGGCTCTATCAAACATACGTAAGAGTGCGAAACGTAACGAATAAAGTGTACCAGTAGATCTTAAAAACAAAATTACAGGTATACCCTTTTAAGATTCATCATAATGTATTAGAAGGAATCTCCGCCTCCACCGCAGAGTGGTCTAGACATGACGACAGTCTTTAGACTACTACTTACACAATGGTCCACAATCAGTCCTCGACTTCTGGTATCTGGTTGTGATCGTGCACTGTACGTTCACCCGATTGCCCCATTACCAATGAACCTTCCCATGATATCTCCATAGCGTCGTTCTTGCCCCCCACCCCCATTGCCGGGGCGTGCCTTGTCTCCCCATTTCATGACAAAACTGTAACCTCCTTCACCGGTACGATGCATCGACACATACAGGCCAACGAACGGATATAATACGAAGAAAAAGAAAAGACATACATGCCTTTGTTCCAAGTGTATTGCCGGCCATTGTGGCCGAGCGGTTCTAGGCGCTTCAGTCTGGAACCGCGCTACCGCTACGGTCGCAGGTTCGAATCCTGCGTCGGGAATGGATGTGTGTGATGTCCTTAGGTTAGTTAGGTTTAATTAGTTCTAAGTTCTAGGGGACTGACGACCTCAGGTGTTAAGTCCCACAGTGCTCAGAGCCATTTGAACCAAGTTTATTGGGAGCTTCTAACCCTTCTATAGCCCTTAGGGACTGGTGCTCAAACGAGTACCACATTCAGTTACCTTACTTTCCTTAAGCGAGGGAAACTTTAGGTGTAGTTACGATGGCAACGCCTGAAGAGTGGTCAGTATGTTTTTGTTTGTTAGGACCAGAAGTGGCTGTGCTATGTACCATTAGTCCTGTAGCCCTAACACGCCAATATATCATAAATAAATAAATAAAAAGTGGTCAGCGAGGCAGAGTGACGTGCTGGGAGCCCGGGTTCGATTCCCGGCCGAGAACGAGATATTAACACTGGGGTCAGAGCGTTGCGTTGTCCTAATCATCACTGTTGCCGAAGTGGCGTCAAAACTTTTGCACTAGCCGATCGAGCAACCCCTGTTGGTGTTTCCTGGCCAACATGGCCGTGCAATCAAAAAGATGGTTCAAATGGCTCTAAGCACTATGAAACTTAACATATGAGGTCATCAGTCCCCTAGACTTAGAACTAATTAAACCTAAATAACCTAAGGACATCACACACATCCATACCCGAGGCAGGATTCGAACCTACGACCGTAGCAGCATCGCGGTTCCGGAATAAAGTGCCTAGAACCGCTCGGCCACAACGGCCGGCGCAGTGCCATCATTTCGTTTCATTAGAAAGAGCTAATATGTCACCTTAAAACCCTGTAATATGGGACTATGGGCGTTGCACCAACATTATGACATCTCAGGAACGGCGCTGTCAGAACTGAAGGAAGTATAATTAGCATTCAACGTCCGGCTGAGGACAAGCTCATTAGAGACAGAGTGCATACTCGGGTAAATAAACTATGGATAAGCAAAGGAACCGTCCCAATGTTTACATGAAGTAATTTTGGGGGAATCGACGGAAAACCAATGGGCAGACGAGATTTTCAATCTCTGTCTTCGCGAATCTGAGTCCCGTGCCTTACCACTGCGACGTATCCTCGCTTGCTGCCAAAAACAGCTATCATCAAAGGATCATACGGCAAACTAGTTTACGAAACTTTCAATGTCTTTGAAAGACTGGCTATTGAGTTTACATTGCCTAAGAAATGAAACAACCACTGAAGTGCCAAAGAAACTGGTATAGGTATGCGTATTCGAATACAGAGATATGTAAACAGGCGGAATACGGCGCTGCGGTCGGCAACGCCTATATAAGTCTGGTGCAGTTGTTAGATCAGTTACTGCCGCTACAATGGCAGGTTATAAAGATTTAAGTGAGTTTGAACGTGGTGTTATAGTCGGCGCATGAGCGATTGGACACACCATCTCGAGTTAAAAATGAAGTGGGGATTTTCCGGTACGATCATTTCCCGAGTGTACCCTGAATATCAGGAATTCGGTAAAACATCAAAACTCCGACATCGCGGCCGGAAAAAGATACTGCAGCATCGGGACCAACGACGATTGAAGAGAAGCGTACAACGCGATAGAAGTGTAACCCTTCAGCAAGTTGCTGCAAATTTCAATCCTGGGTCATCAACAAGTGTCAATGTCCGGACCATTCAACGAAATATCATCGATATGGGCTTTCGGAGCCGAAGACCCACTCGTGTACCCTTGATGACTGCACGACACAAAGCCTGGGCCCGTCAACGCCGACATTGGACTGTTTATGACTGGAAACATGCAGACTAATCGGGCGAGTCTCGTTTCAAACTATATCGAACGGATGGACGTGTACGGGTATGGAGGTAACCTGATGAATCCATGGACCCTGCCTGTCAGCAGAGGACTGTTCAAGCTGGTGCAGGCCTTGTAATGGTGTGGGGGATGTGCAGCTGGTGTTATATGGGATCCCTGATAAATCCAGATGCAACTCAGACAGGTGGATCGTACTGTATGATTACCTGCATCCATTCGTGTCCATTGTGCATTACGACGGACCTGGGCAATTCAAGTAGAGCAACGCGACACCACAAAAAAATGGCTCTAAGCACTATGGCACTTAACATCTGAGGTCATCAGTCCCCCACAGTTAGAACTAATTAAACCTAACTAACCTAAGGACATCACACACATCCATGCCCGAGGCAGAATTAGAACCTGCGACCGTAGCAGCAGCGCGGTTCCTGACTGAAGCGCCTAGTACCGCTCAGCCACAGCGGCCGGCTGCGACACCACAAACCTCCATAATTGCTACACAGTGGCTCCAGGAACACTCTTCTGAAAAACACTTCCGCTGGCCACCAACCTCCTTAGACATGAACATTACTGAGCATATCTTGGATGCCTTGCAACGTGCTGTTCAGACGAAATCTCCACCGCCTCGTACTCTTACGGATTTATGGACAACCCTGCAGGATTCGTGGTGTCATTTCCCTCCAGCACTACTTCACACATTAGTCGAGTCCATGCGACGTCGTGTTGCGGCACTTTCGCGCGCTCGCAGGGGCCTTTCACGATATTAGGCAGGTGTACCAGTTTCTTTGGCTCTTCAGGGTAACAGTAGAGAAGCACTTCGACGAGCTTGGCGAGGACGGGACGCTGACAGAGTCCCTTATGGAACCTGTAGTAACACCAACCTTTATTCACGACTAAATACCTGGTTTTAAGGTATTACGTGGCAACACAACTTTCTTCCGTATCTACAGCCTGTGACGTAATATAAAAAATGATTCACTTAAGTTTCCCAATAACATTTTCTTTTGGAATTTCTGTTCCGAGCACAGTATCTAAACCCATCCTGGTGTATACAAAACAAACTATGGCTGTTGCAAAAGCTGAAATTTCTTTTGCATGATAAAATACACTGACGGAAAATAATCACTACACTGAGGAGGTGTTGTGCGACATAACCAAAGTTGATATGCGTGTTTCTATATCTAAAAGAAGATTTCTATTTGAATTCCGCACCAATCGTTTAAGAGTGACGCTAGTAGCGCCACTATGGGGATGTACATCAGGTTTGGTTTAAATACGAGCTGTGACGGTCGTGAGCGTTAGTTACCTTCTTGATTGGATGTGGCGAGTTACTGTTGATCAAGTGGCGACAAAGACGGCCGCATCAGTATCTCAGTGAGTTTGAACAAGGCCGCGTAACAGGGCTACGAGAAGCTGGATGTTCCTTCTGCGATACTGCTCAAAGACTTGGCAGGAGTGTTGCCGCTGTACACGACTGCTGGCAGCGATGGTCACGAGAATGTAGGTCGCAAGATGACAGCGCTCCGGAAGGCCAGTCGGCATTACCAGGAAAAGAGGCCATCGTGTTCGGCGCATGGCCCTCGCAGTCTGAGCAGCAGTTGGCAATTTGAGCGGCAGTTAGTGCCACAGTGACGCAACGCAATGTTACAAATCATTTACTTCGAGGACATCTCCGACGCAGACGGCCTGTAGCTTGGGTTCTACTGCCACCGCACCACCGCCACTTCCGACTTCAGTTTTCTGATGAATGTTAGTTCTGCCTCGATGCCAATCAAGGCCGTGTATTGGGCAGGAGAAAGCCAGCCTGTAATGGTTGTTTATTTGCGAAACCATTACCACACGCCAACACTATTTTTCGAGACCGTAGATTAATGAATATTTTTCTGCGTAATGTCTCATATTTTTCACTCTATTCAAATTTGGTTTCATTTTTATATGTATGTACGTCGATATTTTGAGATGTTGAAATCGATATAATAACTGGTGTGAATATCTTTGTACTTATTATTGTCTTTGATGCTGGTTTGTGACTTTTGGCGCGGAAGTAGTCAAGTTTTTGTGTTGCATATGAACAGTCTTGACTTTTTGTTGGAAATGAAAAGAAGAGTCTGAGTTGTGGACAATGAAAAATGTTGTGAGTTTTATTAAGAGCAGTAACGGCTGCGAAACTGTATGATGAAGTAATGTTTTGAACGTGCGCAAGTATAAAAAGTTTAATACATTTGAATTTTTGTGAAAAGTGAGTCTCAAGAATTATTTTCAAGTGACCATTTCTTAAAAAAGTATGAAGCACATTACAATGAAAAACATAAATCATCAAATTAATCCTGAAAGATTGTCTTCGTAAGTTCTCCAAGTAGGCATAATTAACATCTGAGTGCCTTTCGCACCAACAGCGATAGTCCTGCTACCTAGACAACATTTTAATTACGAGCCAAAGCCAGAGCGAGATCGTCGTTGGATTCCAAATACAAGGTAAGTAATATTATTGTTAATATTCTTCAGTCATTGTAATCAAATGATGTAGCAATACCTGCCACATTAAAGACCTTTTAGTTGCGCAATAAAAATAGCATACTTTGAGGGCACGACGTGATAATTTTTGAACTAATTAACTGTTAGTGGAGGTACAGTTACAAGCTGAGGGCCGGCAACAAGCCTTTCTGCGAGCTACACACATTGAACCTACACCTTGAGTCATGATGATGATGATGATGATGATGGTTTGGTTTGTGGGGCGCTGAACTTCGCGGTCATCAGCGTCCGTCGCATCAGTCCCAATTTTTACTCAATCCAATTTATCCACTGTCACGAATGATGATGATGATGAGGAGGAGGATGAGGATTATGATGAGGAAAACACACATACCCAGTCCCGCGGCCGCGAATCGAACCCAAGACCCCGTGATCCAGAGGCAGCAACGCTAGCCACTAGACGACGAGCTGCGAACTATACCTGGTGTTATGGTAAGGGTCGAAATTTCGTGTGACAGCAGGAATACTTCATGGTTTATCCCACGCAACCTGACTGCAAAGTTGTGCGTCAGTCTGGTAATTCCACCTGCTGTGCTGCTACTCATGGTTGGTTGGTTGGTTGGTTTGTTTGGGGAAGGAGACCAGACAGCGTGGTCATCGGTCTCATCGGATTAGGGAAGGATGGAGAAGGAAATCGGCCGTGCCCATTCAGAGGAACCGTCCCGGCATTTGCCTGGAGTGATTTAGGGAAATCACGGAAAACCTAAATCAGGATGGCCGGACGCGGGATTGAACGTCGTCCTTCCGAATGCGAGTCCAGTGTCTAACCACTGCGCCACCTCGCTCTGCTATTCATGAACAGCATTATAGGGGGAATTTTTCCAACAGGATAACGCTGTTGCAGTCCAACATGCTCTGTAGAGTGTTTCCTCCAACTGAGCACATATGGAACATCACTGGACGACAACTCCAGTACTATCCGCAAAGATCATTAACCGTCCCTGTATTGGCCGACCAAATGCAACAGGCATACAAGTCCGTCCCATAAACTGACATCCGGCTCCTGTACGAGACAATACGTGCTCGTTTGCATTGGACAGTGTGGCGGTTACACCGGTTATTAATGTACCAGCGTTCCACGTTTGCAATGGCTTATCTCGGGCTGACATTAACGGATGATCTGGCAGTGTTTGACTTAAATACACTGCTGGCCATTAAAATTGTTACACCACGAAGATGACGTGCTCCAGACGCGAAATTTAAACGGCAGGAAGAAGATGCTGTAATATGCAAATTATTAGCTTTTCAGAGCATTCACGCAAGGTTGGCGCCGGTGGCGACACCTACAACGTGCTGACATGAGGAAAGTTTCCAATATTTCCGATATCTCATATACAAACAGCAGTTGACCGGCGTTGCCTACTGAAACGCTGTCGTGATGCCTCGTGTAAGGAGGACAAATGCGTACCATCACGTTTCCGACTTTGATAAAGGTCGCATTGTAGCCTATCTCGATTGCGGTTTATCGTATCGCGACACTGCTGCTCGCTTTGGTCGAGATCCAATGACTGTTAGCAGAATATGGAATCGGTGGGTTTAGGAGGGTAATACGGAACGCCGTGCTCGATCCCAACGACCTGGTATCACTAGCAGTCGAGATGACAGGCATCTTATAGGCATGGCTGTAACGGATCGTGCAGCCTCATCTCGTCCCTGAGTCAACAGATGGGGACGTTTGCAAGAGAACAACCATCTGCACGAACAGTTCAACGACGTTTGCAGCAGCATGGACTATCAGCTCGGAGACCATGGATGCGGTTACCCTTGACGCTGCATCACAGACAGGAGGGCCTGTGGTGGTGTACTCAACGACGAACCTCAGTGCACGTATGGCAAAACGTCATTTTTTCGGATGAATCCAGGTCCTATTTACAGCATCATGATGATCGCATCCGTGTTTGGCGTCATCGCGGTGAAGGCACATTGGAAGCTTGTATTCGTCATCGCCATACTGGCGCATCAACCGGCGTGATGGTATGGGGTGCCCATTGGTTACACGTCTCGGTCACCTCTTGTTCGCTTTGACGGCACTTTGAACAGTGGACGTTACATTTCAGATGTGTTACGATCCGTGGCTCTGCCCTTCATTCGATCCATGCGAAACCCTACATTTCAGCAGGATAATGCACGACCGCATGTTGCAGGTCCTGTACAGGCCTTTCTGGATACATAAAATGTTCGACTGCTGCCGTGGCCAGCACATTCTCCAAATCTCTCACCAATTGAAAACGTCTGGTCAATGGTGGCTCATCACAATACGCCAGTCACTACTCTTGATGAACTGTGGTATCGTGTTGAAGCTGCATGGGTAGCTGTACCTGTACACGCCATCCAAACTCTGTTTGACTCAATGCCCAGGCGTATCAAGGCCGTTATTACGACCAGAGGCGGTTGTTCAGGGTACTGATTTCTCAGGATCTATACACCGAAATTGCGAGGTCAGTTCTAGTATAATATATATGTCCAATGAATACCCGATTATCATCTGAATTTCTTCTTGGTGTAGCAATTTTAATGGCCAGTAGTGTATTTTACCCGCACAAATGTATTCCCCAAATTTCCTTGCTCTATAATAATTGTTTTTTTGGTGTTGCGGTTCTTTTCCATCAGTATATGTGTTTAAGTCTACCAATACTTCGTGGTGGCATTAATCTGGTCTCGCAAAGGTACTACGGCGAGACTGAGGGTGTCAGTGACGGTGCAAGTCTTCTCGGCAGCATTGCGAGGGACGACCGCGGAATACGAGACGCCCGGAAGGACTGCAGCCGCGCCGTCGCAGGCGGGGGAGGGAGCGTCCACGGAACACAATGGGGGCGGTAGCGAGCTCTCGCCGCCTGCCGGTAACCCGTTTAGCCGCGGCGCAAGGCGACGGCGGAATACGGACAGCGCGCAGCACGGCTCCCATTCACAGCTCCGCGCCGCCTTCCTGCACACGCGATCCCATTCAGGCCGCACGTCCTTCGCAGCACACAGTACGTCGCAGCTGTCTCACGACGTGTCCCGTCTGCAGTCTCCGTTCTAGCCACTCGTCTTATAATTAAATGGACACCCTAGCTGCAAACAGGCGTTGATGTACTTCATTGGGGACATGTTGAAAATGTGTGCCCCGACCGGGCCATGTAAGCAGGAGATCCCGGGTTCGAGTCCCAGTCGGGGCACACATTTTGAACATGTCCCCAATGAAGTACATCAACGCCTGTTTGCAGCTAGGGTGTCCATTTAATTATCATTTCATTTCTAGCAAAGCTGCATGGTCATCCACGGTAACTGTTCTTTCGGGAACAGATACTACCGTCATATATAGTTAAAATATGGCTTCCCGGCCATTGACCTTCTTGTGCGAACGCACACGCTATGCCCGAACTCGTACGGGACTTGGGAGATTAATCTGCCACGAGTAATGAGTATGATGGGCAAACATCTATTAGGTGCACAACAAATGTAGTGGTGTGGACATGTTGTGAATGTGGATCTCACGGGGAGCGTGCAAGGGACAAGTCCCTGCAGACGCACTATCCTCTATGCCCGCGGTGGCTCAGATGGATAGAGCGTCTGCCATTTAAGCAGGAGATCCCGGGTTCGAGTCCCGGTCGGGGCACACATTTTCAACATGTCCCATATGAAGTACATCAACTCCTGTTTGCAGCTAGGGTGTCCATTTAATTATCATTTCATTTCTAGCAATGCTTCATGGTCATCCACGGTAACTGTTCTTTCAGGAACAGATACTACCGTCATATATAATATTATTATTATTGTTACTCTTACTTTTCTCAGACGTTATGTCTGGGCAAAAATGGAAAGTGACGCGGACCTTCATCAAGCGTGACTTCCTTTTAACTGTACGGTATATGTTACATTGCATTCAGGAACTTTCGGATTATTGAACACGTATCAATAATTACGGATTTCTGTAGTTGTATATATACGTTTGGATGTAGCTGTGTTGCGTTGATGTACTGGTGGATATTGTGTGGTATGACTCCTGTAGTTGATAGTATAATTGGTACAATGTCAACTTTATCCTGATGCCACATGTCCTTGACTTCCTCAGCCAGTTTGATGTCTTTTTCAATTTTTTCTCCTGTTTTCTTTTGTATATTTGTTGTATTGGGTACGGATATTTCGATTAGTTGTGTTAAATTCTTCTTTTTATTGGTGAGTATGATGTCAGGTTTGTTATGTGGTGGTGTTTTATCTGTTATAATGGTTCTGTTCCAGTATAATTTGTATTCATCATTCTCCAGTACATTTTGTGGTGCATACTTGTATGTGAGAACGTGTTGTTTTATTAGTTTATGTTGTATGGCAAGCTGTTGGTGTATTATTTTTGCTACATTGTCATGTCTTCTGGGGTATTCTGTATTTGCTAGTATTGTACATCCGCTTGTGATGGGATCTACTGTTTTTATTTGTTGTTTGCAAAGTCTGCATTTATCTGTTGTGGTATTGGGATCTTTAACAATATACTTGCTGTAATATCTGGTGTTTACTGTTTGATCCTGTATTGCAATCATGAATCCTTCTGTCTCAATGTATATATTGCTTTTTCTTAACCATGTGTTGGATGCGTATTCATCGATGTGTGGCTGTGTTAGATGATACGGGTGCTTGCCATGTAGTGTTTTCTTTTTCCAATTTACTTTCCTTGTATCTGTTGATGTTATGTGATCTAAAGAGTAGTAGAAGTGGTTATGAAATTGCAGTGGTGTAGCCGACGTATTTATATGAGTGACTGCTTTGTGTATTTTGCTAGTTTCTGCTCGTTCTATAAAGAATTTAAATTGTCTACCTGTCCATAATGTAGGTTTTTTTATGTCGATAAATCCCTGTCCTCCTTCCTTTCTGCTTAATGTGAATCTTTCTGTTGCTGAATGTATGTGATGTATTCTACATTTGTGGCATTGTGATCGTGTAAGTGTATTGAGTGCTTCTAGGTCTGTGTTACTCCATTTCACTACTTCAAATGAGTAGGTCAATATTATTATTATTATTATTATTATTATTATTATTATTATTATTCTTAATCTCCATATTGACCACCCACACCGAGCGAGACGGCGTAGTGGTTTGCACATTGGACTCGCATACGTGAGGATGACGGTTCAAACCCGCGTCCAGCCATCCAACTTAAGATTTCCCGCTATTTCCGTAAACCACTTCCGTAAAATTCCGGGATGGTTCCTTCGAAAGAGCACGAACGGTTTCCTTCTCCATCCTTGGTACAATCCGAGCTGATGCTCTATCTCTAATGGCCACGATGCTGACGGGACGTGAAACGCTACCTTCCTTCCTTCCTTTTTTGACCAACTACGATTACGTAACAAATTTCGTTTCTCTTCTTTCTTTGTAGTTTCTTTTTCCTATACTCTTTCGTTTTTTCCTCGTGCTTTCTTTTCTTTTCTTTTCTTCTGTCCACGTTGTTCCCGATTTCTTACTTGCTATTTTCTGACTTCTGTAATCCACGTAACTGCCCACTTTTTTTTTTTCAAAAATACAGAAATGTTTGCTTCTTTCGACCGTTCTCAATCATACAGCAGAGGAGCGCAAATTAAATTAATTTCACTGTGCCATTATTTCTGTTGTTTACTGTATATTTTCAAAGATCTTGTGAGGTGTCCCATGTGTTGAGAGGTATTCGTTTTCGAAATTTTACGTTTGTTGAAACACGGCAAGTAGCTGAAGTCAATCAGAAAGCCGGTTCCCATGGAGGCAGAGCCAGCAGCCAAACCATAGGGTTCGGTAGTAAATCATGAGAGTGGTGAAGAGCCTTATGAAACGATCTTACTCGACAGTAACGATGTAGGGGAACCACTGGTGTTCTGGCGCGGACTTTACTGTATTAAATACAAGAGGCGATCAACAAGTAATTCAACACACTTTTTTTCTGAAAGCAGGTTGCTTTTATCGAGGATTTCAATACACCATATTATTGCTCTCTCTTTTGGCTAGAAACCCATATTTCTCAATATTTTTATTTTATTTTTTTTTAATTTAATCGTATGGCTGGAGCCCCCCGTCGGGCAGACCGTTCGCCGGGTGCCGGTCTTCAATTTGACGCCACGTCGGTGACCTGCAGTCGATGAGGATGAAAGACTGATGATGAGGACAGCACAATGCCCAGTCCCTGGGAGGAGAAAATTCCCCGACCCAGCCGGGAATCGAATCCGGGCCCAGAGGATTGACAATCCGTCACGCTGACCATTCAGCTATCGGAGCAGTACATTTCTCAGAATAATCACCATTCAGTGCAACGGCCTTACGCCACCTTAGTGGGAGGGCCTGTAAGGCCACATGGTACCACTCTACTGGTCGACATCGGAGCCATTGTCTTGCTGCCTCAATAACCTCCGCATCATCCACATCCTGCTTCCCGCAGACTGTATCCGTCTTTGTGCCAAACAAGTGGTAGTCGGAAGGTGCGTAGGCGGACGAGTGTGTCAGCTCTATCAGATTGACAGGGAGGTGATCCGTCGATCGAATGAGCGTGTCCCCATGTTCCAAGGCTGGAAGAGTCACAGTTTTGTGAGGCCAACCGGCACCCGGGAGATCGAACAGGTTCGCGCGACCTTGTTGCGGTGAAGACAGACGCCTCACCCAACGACTCGCCATGCTTTTGTTGATTCCCAGTCTTCGTAGAAATACTGCAAGCGGCTCTGAATAGCTGCGACGCTCTGGTTTTCCGTGAGAGGAAACTCATGACAGCGCTCTGCTTGGAACGCAACTCAGATAGCGACGATACTTTGATGGGTGTGCATGATGCTGCAGTATACAGAGAAGTTGCAGCATTAGAAAATTGCAGCAAATGCAGGAAGATCTGCAGCGGATAGTCACTTAGGGCAGGGAGTGGCAACTGACCATTAACATAGACAAATGTAATGTATTGCGAATACATAGAAAGAAGAATCCTTTATTGAATGATTATATGATAGCGGAACAAACGCTGGTAACTAGTACCTCTGTAAAATATCTGGGAG
Organism: Schistocerca cancellata; assembly: GCF_023864275.1. NCBI lineage: Eukaryota > Metazoa > Arthropoda > Insecta > Orthoptera > Acrididae > Schistocerca > Schistocerca cancellata. The sequence goes on along the minus strand of NC_064627.1, from coordinate 182,349,873 downwards.
TATGCGTAATGAACGACTTGAAGTAGCCCGGGTTCCCGGGTTCGATTCCCGGCGGGGTCACGGATTTTCTCTGCCTCGTGATGGCTGGGTGCTGTGTGATGTCCTTAGGTTAGTTGGGTTTAAGTAGTTCTAAGTTCTAGGGGACTGATGACCATAGATGTTAAGTCCCATAGTGCTCAGAGCCATTTTTGACTTGAAGTAGAATGATCATATAAAATTAATTGTTGGTAAGGCGGGTGCCAGGTTGAGATTCATTGGGAGAGTCCTTAGAAAATGTAGTCCATCAACAAAGGAGGTGGCTTATAAAACAATCGTTCGACCTATACTTGAGTATTGCTCATCAGTGTGGGATCCGTAGCAGGTCGGGTTGACAGAGGAGATAGAGAAGATCCAAAGAAGAGCGGCGCGTTTCGTCGCAGGGTTATATGGTAAGCGTGATACCGTTACGGAGATGTCTAGCAAACTGAAGTGGCAGACTCTGCAAGCCAGGCGCTCTGCATCGCGGTGTAGCTTGCTGTCCAGGTTTCGAGAAGGTGCGTTTCTGGATGAGGTATCGAATATATTGCTTCCCCCGAGCTATACCTCCCGAGGTGATCACGAATGTAAAAGGAGAGAGATTCGAGCGCGCGCGGAGGCTTTCCGGTAGTCGTTCTTCCCGCGAACCATACGCGACTGGAACAGGAAAGGGAGGTAATGACAGTAGCACGTAAAGTGCCCTCCGCCACACACCGTTGGGTGGATTGCGGAGTATAAATGTAGATGTAGGTGCATAGCACCGCCACCTATCTGAATTTCTTGGAACTATGGGGGCTGCAGCAGTATTATTCTACGATGTTCCTCAACAAATGCAGCAATATTTCAACCGAAATTCCCACAGGAAAAAGTGTGTAGCATTACATATTGAACGCAACTCGTATTAACGAACTAGGTCTTCTTTCGACATAACTGGTACTAGGAACAGCCTACCGGTCATCAGAGCTTCGGTACATTAATAACGCTCGGCAGTAAATCCATAAATTCAATAAACGAATTAACTTTGTGAACTTGCCAAATATCTACGGAGAGTTCCAAAGCGATACGATATAATCAAGAAAATTTGGCTGTGCGCCAAACTCGTCAGTCGGTGACAGAATGTATTGGATACTGTTCGTACGTAATATTCGGATTCACCATGCTCTCAGAACTTATTAATTTTATGAAAGAGATCGTTTCATACTTTTAAGTGTTACTATTTTATGTTCTTTCCAAATAAATGCATCTTAATGGCATCCCGGGACTTACAGAAATTAGCTACGTGCACCAATCACAGGCCACCTACCTGAAAGTTCTGAAGAATCCACTACAATACCAGCTGTACTTTCGGGGACATCGTCTACGACAGCTTCACAGAGTACAGAGAGTGCTATGCACCTGTTCACTACGATGATCCAAAAACGCTCATTTAACTACCGCAGTCTCCGGTGGGAAGGCTGGACTAGTGCATGGTACGTCGTCTGTACTATTTTGTACGGAATCGCGACTGTGCTGAGAAACTTGTACGGAGGTTCAAATACGAGAGGAGAGTTTGCAAAATCCTCATTACTTGTCATTTGCAACCATCTGTAGTTTGTATTGCACCCATTATTTTTCAAATAATCCGTCTTTCAAGTTCATCTATTTTGAGTAGCTTATAATCGTTAAGAATTCTCAAGCATATAAATATTCTGGTCTTAACACTGTGATAGAGGTTTTTAGGTTTGTTTTTCTGTGTTCATATTTCACTACATAGACTTTATTCTCAAACCCTAATTTCTTTCAATTTTGTTAACATCTACATCGGTTGAAAATGTTTATAGTCCATTCTGCTCTATCGTTTATCCAAATATTTAAATTTATTAGCTCCCTCTCTTTGACTTATTTATGTTTCTATGAATTTGGTGCCTTCTTTATATTTGTCATTGTGTATTCAGTTGAAATTTTGAAACCAGCTCTATTTCCAGAAGAGCTATTTGAATAACAGACTGTGTCATATTTCCTAAAAGTATTGCGAAAACGACTGCAGAACCAGGCAGTTAAGTTTCATTCGATTTTCTTCCAGGGATTATTGCTTTATTTTGTGATTTTTAGCTCCAAATACGATAGTCTTTTAATTTTTCTAAAATTCTGTTGAACAGTAAAGGTGATAAGCCGTCCATTTGTCTAACACGTTTTATTTCAAATGGTTGCTGTATTTCTCCTGTAAATTTTAATTTAGATCTTATATTTGTTAACTTTTCACGAATAATGTTTCCTATTATATTAGCATTATTATTATTATTATTATTATTATTATTTCAGTTCATATGCCGCCTAAGGAAAAGTATGCGGGTAAGGGATGGTGAATCAAAAGACTTTTGAAATATAAAACGGAATTTTCCAGAGGCTTTACTTGCTCAGGAGGATGCATTTATACTTCGGCGTCGCGGCTTGGTGGTGTTTTGAAAGGCACATAGGAAGCACCTCTGTTGACAATGCAAACATCCAAAGACAGTCTACTGATAGAATCTGTACAGAAATGTCTCTCTCGTATGTGCTGTTGTAAGATGTATTTCAGATATCATGCATGATCTGAGTAATCAGAAATTTTTCACCACACACTGTCAATATCGAATACAAGAAAAATTAATTATCATTATTATTATTATTATTATTATTATTATTATTATTATTATCCCACTGATCGAAAAACTGTATTCCCCACCCCACCACCACCACCACCACCACCACCACCACCGCTCCAAAAGACATAACGCCAATACCTTTAACAATAGTATTAATTCGATGAGGAGGGGAGTGCGTAAGTTTCTTCAGCTATAAAACATACAGCTGAAGCGTCTCATTGTTGTTAAGGTCTCTTACAGCTACCAAATCGCTGGTATGTTGACTGCCGTGTTTCATCCTTTATCCTGAACAATCAGAGACATTTTCTGTGCGTTTATAATCGGTCGTAAGACAGTGGTGCAGTCTTTCTAACGTACGAAGTAAACATCGAAGAAACAATAACGGAAACAAATGGAAGGTCCGCGAGTGGGATTCAAATTTAGAGAAATAAGATTCAGTGATGGCGTTTCTGTCGTCAGTGGAATGAACAGTCTAATAAACACACACTATGATGGAGACTAATGAGGAGTAGCAGAACTGAGATCTGCGATAAATTTATCATGAAAATTTCTGACCACGAAGCAGACGAAATGAAGGAACTGTGCTACCTTACAAGGGAACCTCCCCATCGCACCCCCCTCAGATTTAGTTAGAAGTTGCCACAGTGGATAGGCCTTGAAAAACTGAACACAGATCAATGGAGAAAACAGGAAGAAGTTGTGTGGAACTATGAAAAAAATAAGCAAAATATACAAACTGAGTAGTCCATGCGAAGATAGGCAACATCAAGTATTATCTGAGATCAGGAGCGCCGTGGTCCCATGGTTAGCGTGAGCAGCTGCGGAACGAGAGGTCCTTGGTTCAAGTCTTCCTTCGAGCGTAAAATTTTATTTTTTATTTTCAGACAATTATCAAAGTTCAGGCACTCACACATAATCAAATTCGCTCTCCAAAATTCCAGGACATGTTCAGATTTGCTTGGACATATGCAGGATTTGACGGTCTACACACGGCAAAATTTGAAAACGTTAAAAACATGTTTTGACAGAGCACAGGGAAAATTGTGCGACTGTGAGACTGTTTGATTCATTTGTTGCAGTTGATGTGACAAACTCTTATGTTTTCATCACTTTTATGGAAGTGATAATCATATCCACAAGAAAACCTAAATCGGGCAATGTAGAAGAATCTTTTTACCCATTCGCCAAGTGTACAAGTTAGGTGGGTCGACAACATATTCCTGTCATGTGACGCACATGCCCTCACCAGTGTCGTATAGAATATATCAGACGTGTTTTCCTGTGGAGGAATCGGTTGACCTATGACCTTGCGATCAAATGTTTTCGGTTCCCATTGGAGAGGCCCGTCCTTTCGTCTACTAATCGCACGGTTTTGCGGTGCGGTCGCAAAACACAGACACTAAACTTATTACAGTGAAAAGAGACGTCAATGAACGAATGGACAGATCATAACTTTGCAAAAATAAAGAAAAATTTTTCACTTGAGAGGAGACTTGAACCAAGGACTTCTCGTTTCGCAGCTGCACACGCTAACTACGGGACCACGGTCAGAACACTGATGACTAAAATCAAAATACTGTTTGGGTTTTATATTTATTCTTCTTTCGTAAAGGTAGGTTCTGTCTACATCTTGTTTCGTGGTCATGTACAGAGCTGTTTGTTTTGTATCTGTCAAAATTATTTTTTATGTGCGTAACTGATTGTGTAAATGTATTTCTTTGGTGTAGTTAAAATTCCTACTGTCTTGAACAGAGCAAGTCCGCTCACTGACTGTGCTCTTTATTCTTTTCGGTAGTCTGAACAGTGAACGACAGTCCTGTTTGAAGATCGTGCCAGAATACCGCCCCACGAAAGAAATGACGTGAGACTCGAAATGTCTGCAACGTACCATCATGGCGTCTAAGTTCACTGAATCGCTACTAGCCATGGCCTGAAACTGTACCCACTGGCTCCCCACATGATAACCCTATCGCGTCTTTCCAAAACATTGTCAGGGTGTGTTGCATCACCCTGATGCAGCCATTCTCAAAGACAATGGCCCAGTAAGATAGAGGAGAACCGAGTGTCTTTGCCGAAAATGGTGCTACATCGGTGCTTCCTATATACTGTACCACTGCATACGCAGCCGAGTGTGTTGTGGTGTTGCATGCAAGTAAGAAGACGGGTGCGTGATGGGCTATGTGCGCACAGAGACGATGAGTAGTTTGCGGCGTCGTTTGGTCGCCAATGTGTCCGCTGTTTTTGTCTCACGCCTTAAGCTCCAGTTGTTGATTACAGTCGTAACTGGCAACGCTGGGGTAGGCGCCACACTGGGACACACTTTCTGCTTCAAGCTCTACCTAGCAAAATGTGTATACTCTGAAAACTATCGCTGCAGTTCGTTAGCGTACGAGAGACGTTCAATAAAGACCGGCACTAACGCCCACACAAGTTTATGCTAAAGAAACCACTTACACAGATTTTTGTCTCCCTCAAAGTACTCCCCCCTCCAATACAATGCACTTGCTTCACCTCATCTGCCATCCCTGGAAGTCCTTGACATTCTCTTCAGGGTCACCTCTAACGCTTTCACTGCCTTGGTCTCCTTGCCGAACCGACGTCTCTTACCTTAATTTACGGTCTACAAGACGTTACGAATTGCAAGACGCACCTTAATTTTAAGCACTTTTTTAAAATAAATTTTTGACATGTTTGTTATTAAATTGCAAGGCCAGACTAAAAAAAATTATTCTTTGTTTATAAAATCAAAACTGACGTTTGAAAACCCTCAAAATCTTCTTCTTCTTTTTCTTCTTCTTCGTCGTCATCGTTGTCCTCATCATATATAGGATGGTCTTTACTGCCGTGCCGGCCGCTGTGGCCGAGCGGTTCTAGGCGCTTCAGTCCGGAACCGTACTGATGCTACAGTCGCAAGTTCGAATCCTGCCAAGGGCATGGATGTGTGTGATGTCCTTAGGTTTAAGTAGTTCTAAGTCTAGGGGACTGATGACCTCAGATGTTAAGTCACATAGTGCTCAGAGCCATTTGAATCTTTACTGCCGTCTAGAGTTTACTTAATACGTACTTCTTGCAAGAGTTAACAATAATGTCCTCTCTTACGACTGTTTCAGCCACTAACACACTTGTTTAACTGTAGGTCATTTTAAAGCTCCCGTCGGCGTGTATCATGTTGGGTTTCATCCATCATCCATTTGTCCCATTCCTCTCTCAAATACACCTTAAATTGTTTGTTTATCGAGACATCAAGGATCCTCCCGAAAGAACAGCAAACTCTGTATTTTCCTGTCTCAGTTTCTCTTCTACAGAATTTTTTCATATGACTAGTAAACTGATCCAGCACAAAAAGAGAAAACTCTTCTACAGTAAAGCACCTTTCCTTCTTTCTCACAGTGTGTTAATCCATAATTTCATACTAGCATTGTCCATCCAACACTTGTCACGCACGTGAACAACAACTGGCCGCATTTCAGAAGGTTTTGACATTGTTTTGCACTTGAAAATATTACTGGATTAAGTTTAGTGTATCAATGGGGACAGGTGAAAATGTGTGCCCTGATCGGGACTCGAACCCTGGATCTCCTGCTTACATGGCAGACGCTCTATCCAACTGAGCCACCGAGGGGACAGAAGGTAGTGTGACTGCAGGGACTATCTGGCGCACGCCTCCCGCGAGACCTGCATTCTCACCTTACAAGTCCAAACACTACTTTCGTAGTGTCCCAACACACTCATTACTCGTGGAAGACATTGTTACCAAGTCCCGTAAGAGTTCGGGTAACCGGTGTGCATCCGCACAGAAGGAGGAGCTCATGGCCGGTATGGCCAGAACTATACAGAGTGTTACAAAAAGGTACGGCCAAACTTTCAGGAAACATTCCTCACACACAAAGAAAGATAATATGTTATGTGGACATGTGTCCGGAAACGCTTACTTTCCATGTTAGAGCTCATTTCATTACTTCTCTTCATATCACATTAATCATGGAATGGAAACACACAGCAACAGAACGTACCAGCGTGACTTCAAACACTTTGTTTCAGGAAATGTTCAAAATGTCCTCCGTTAATGAGGATACATGCATGGAATCCCTGATGCGCTGATGCAGCCCTGGAGAATGGCGTATTGTATCAGAGCCGTCTACAATACGAGCATTAAGAGTCTCTACATTTAGTACCGGGGTTGCGTAGCCAAGAGCTTTCAAAAGCCCCCATAAATGAAAGTCAAGAGGGTTGAGGTCAGGAGAGCGTGGAGGCCATGGAATTGGTCCGCCTCTACCAATCCATCGGTCACCGAATCGGTTGTTGAGAAGCGTACGAACACTTCGACTGAAATGTGCAGGAGCTCCATCGTGCATGAACCACATGTCGTATCGTACTTGTAAAGGCACATTTTCTTGCAGCACAGGTAGAGTATCGCGTATGAAATCATGATAACGTGCTCCATTGAGCGTAGGTGGAAGAAACTAAAATGAGCTCTAACATGGAAAGTAAGCGTTTCCGGACACATGTCCACATAACATCTTTTCTTTATTTGTGTGTGAGTTTGGCCGTACCTTTTTGTAACACCCTGTATACTTATATGGATATGGTGTCTGTTCTTTCGGACCCGTCCGAAAGAACAGACACCATATCCATATAAGTATATAAGTTTAGTATCGTCAGCACAACATGAAAGGGCAACAGTGCAGTACATTTTTTCATGTCCACTTGTTCTTAAAGTTACAGTTTTAGCACCTTTCATGGCAACAGTTCAGTTAATTGGCACTTCAAATGTCACAGGAGTGTCATTTTTATTCGTTATTGGATTAAGTTTCACACTGGTTTTCCTTCGGTGTTGAATGACAAAGCGATGGAAAGATGATATTCTCTCTTCATACTCTTGTGACATTTTCTAAGATATTTTGGTTTTGATTCGCATGCTAAGTCTATGACGCTTCATACGACTGTAGCACCAACCTCAACGTCTGCGAAGTTCCACTGTACCGCTAGCTTACGAGCGTGTATTGAATAATTTTTGTGTTAATTCTAATGCCATTTTGGCGATGTCCTTGAATCCAATTCAGTGCGTCATCTGCTAGTTTCGGCCATTTTGCATTCAGTCCTCTGTTTTCACATTTAGACTTCAACATTTTTTTCAGTTCTTCTTCACTAGCCTCCCAGTCGCGAATGGTTTTTTTCTGCTGGTGAAGGGCCGAAATGCCGCTCAGCTGCTCTGTTTCATTGTTCTTCTGCATATGCTGTTACTTTCAAATTATTGCCCTCATCAAATGAATACCTTTTTTTTTCATTACGAAACTAACTGCCAACAAAAATATTGTACTCTTACCGACAACACAAATCACTTTCAGTTCATGTTCACTGGCACCGTCGACTGTAATCACCCGTCATAAGCAAGACTGTGTTCTGGGTTTTGTGATGGCGGGGCGGGAAGGTGACAGTGTTAGCAAGCTTGTGAATCCCCGGCACTCATGTTCGTCGCATCGGCGCACTGCTGCTGTCAGTTGAATCCGATGTTGCCAGGCAGAGACAGGTGTCCCGAGTCATCGTTATATTTAAGACTGGCGCGTATTTAAAACCAAACACGGACATTTTTATATCAATTTCGAGTATAAGATGCACTTGACTTTTGCAGGCAATTTTTCGCGGACAAAAGTGCGACTTACCAGGTGCATTCAAGTTCTAAGGCCTCCGATTTTTTTTCTCCGGACTGGAAAGAGATAGAAACATGCGCATTGTTTTAAAATGAGGCCGCGTTCATTGTCAATACGTCCCAGAGATGGCAGCACCGTACGGCAGTTGGAATTTTACCGCCAGCGGCGAGAATGAGAACTGTTTTAAATACTTAAAATGGCGACGTTTTCCTTACTTGAACAGCGTGCAATCATCCGTTTTCTGAATTTGCGTGGTGTGAAACCAATTGAAATTCGTCAACAGTTGAAGGAGACATGCGGTGCTGGAGTTATGGATGTGTCAAAAGTGTGTTCAGGGGTGCGACAGTGTAATGAAGGCAGAACATCGTGTGACAACAAACCGAAACAACCTCGGGCTCGCACAAGCCGGTCTGACGACATGATCGAGAAAGTGGAGAGAATTGTTTTGGGGGACCGCCGAATGACTGTTGAACAGATCGCCTCCAGAGTTGGCATTTCTGTGTGTTCTGTGCACACAATCCTGCATGACGACCTGAAAATGCGAAAAGTGTCATCCAGGTGGGTGCCACGAATGCTGACGGACGACCACATGGCTGCCCGTGTGGCATGTTGCCAAGCAATGTTGACGCGCAACGACAGCACGAATGGGGCTTTCTTTTCGTCGGTTGTGACAATGGATGAGACGTGGATGCCATTTTTCAATCCAGAAACAAAGCGCCAGTCAGCTCAATGGAAGCACACAGATTCACCGCCACCAAAAAAATTTCGGGTAACTGCCAGTGCTGAAAAAATGATGGTCTCCATGTTCTGGGACAGCGAGGGCGTAATCCTTACCCATTGCGTTCCAAAGGGCACTACGGTAACAGGTTCATCCTACGAAAACGTTTTGAAGAACAAATTCCTTCCTGCACTGCAACGAAAACGTCCGTGAAGGGCTGCGCGTGTGCTGTTTCACCAAGACAACGCACCCGCACATCGAGCTAACATTACGCAACAGTTTCTTCGTGATAACAACTTTGAAGTGATTCCCCATGCTCCCTACTCATCTGACCTGGCTCCTAGTGACTTTTGGCTTTTTCCAAGAATGAAAGACACTCACTCTCCGTGGCCGCACATTCACCAGCCGTGCTGCTATTGCCTCAGCGATTTTCCAGTGGTCAAAACAGACTCCTAAAGAAGCCTTCGCCGCTGCCATGGAATCAAGGCGTCAGAGTTGTGAAAAATGTTTACGTCTGCAGGGCGATTACGTCGAGAAGTAACGCCAGTTTCATCGATTTCGGGAGAGTAGTTAATTAGAAAAAAAATCGGAGGCCTTAGAACTTGAATGCACCTCGTATTGTTTCCAACACACACAACGACGAGACCCTATAAGGGCTATGGAGTAACTAATCGCGATATCCATCGTGCACAGCCGGCCGATGCGGCCGCGTGGTTCTAGGCGCTACAGTCTGGAGCCACGCGACCGCTACGGTCGTAGGTTCGAATCCTGCCTCGCGCATGGATGTGTGTGATGTTCTTAGGTTAGTTAGGTTTAAGTAGTTCTAAGTTCTAGGGGACTGATGACCTCGGCAGTTAAGTCCCATTGTGCTCAGAGCCATTTGAACCATCGTGCACACGCCCTAGATATTTGTAAATGTTCTTCTAAGATTTGTGCGTGCACAAATCACAAGAACGTGTGCAAGCTGTCTCAGAGTGAGACGTGAGTCATCACAGACAACGGGCACCTGCTCCGTTGATCGTTGTTTCTGTTGCGGCACCTCATCCTGCCTGTAATTCAGAATTTTCTCGTCGGTTTTGAAAGCATGATGCAAATGGAAACATGCTCGACGAGATACTGCTGAGTTTCAATAAGCTCTCTTCAGATCATTGCAGGTTTCGGTAGCGTTTTTCTTCAAGAGATCACAAAAATTTTTGCATAACACTGTTTACGAAAATCATCCATGAGGATGTTTAGAGCCGATTATGGAACACGGTCACTCTCAAAGGCTGCGTAACCTCAGCTGACAGAGCTATCGATTTGAAATTTGCAATGATTAGCAATGAGACAATTGACAATGTTGACTGGAATACTCTCTTTCAAATTCTGAAGGTGGCAGGGGTAAAATACAGGGAGCAAAAGGCTATTTACAATTTGTACAGAAACCAGATGGCAGTTATAAGAGTCGAGGGGCACGGAAGGGAAGCAGTGGTTGGGAAGGGAGTGAGACAGGGTTGTAGCCTCTCTCCGATGTTATTCGATCTGTATACTGAGCAAGCAGTAAAAGAAACAAAAGAAAAATTTGGAGTAGGTATTAAAATCTAGGGAGAAGAAATAAAAACTTTGAGGTTCGCCAATGACATTGTAATTCTGTCAGAGACAGCAAAGGACTTGGAAGAGCAGTTGAACGGAATGGACAGTGTCTTGAAAGGAGGATATAAGATGAACGTCAACAAAAGCAAAACGAGGATAATGGAATGTAGTCGAATTAAGGCGGGTGATGCTGAGGGAATTAGATTAGGAAATGAGACACCTAAAGTAGTAAAGGAGTTTTGCTATTTGGGGAGCAAAATAACTGATGGTGGTCGAAGTAGAGAGGATATAAAATGTAGACTGGCAATGGCAAGGAAAGCGTTTCTGAAGGAGAGAAATTTGTTAACATCGAGTATTGATTTAAGTGTCAGGAAGTCGTTTCTGAAAGTATTTGTATGGAGTGTAGCCATGTATCGAAGTGAAACATCAACAATAAATAGTTTGGACAAGAAGAGAATAGAAGATTTCGAAATGTGGTGCTACAGAAGAATGCTGAAAATTAGATGGGTAGACCACATAACTAATGAGGAGGTACTGAATAGAATTGGGGAGAAGAGGAGTTTGTGGCACAACTTGACAAGAAGAAGGGATCGGTTGGTAGGACATGTTCTGAGGCATCAACGGATCACCAATTTAGTATTGGAGGGCAGCGTGGAGGGTAAAAATCGTGGAGGGAGACCAAGAGATGAATACACTAAGCAGATTCGAAAGGATGTAGGCTGCAGTACGTACTGGAAGAAGAAGCAGCTTGCACAGGATGGAGTAGCACGGAGAGCTGCATCAAACCAGTCTCGGAACTGACGACCACAACAACAAACAACATAGCAATCAGAGTACGTAGTTCAACATAACGTGGACAGATGTCGCAAGCAGGCACTTAACAGTAGAAAAAACTTTAAGTGCCTGTTCTTTGTTGAACACCCCTCGTGATACTCCACACACTCGCTTTATGTTGCCACAATAAAAGCTGCAATCGTGAAATATCCTCTCCATCCCTGACCTAACATGAAAATCAAACCTTAATATTCTACGCACACCTGAGGCGCACGCTAAGGGCAATGGCGGTGGAATGGCGCTATTGGGCGCCATTTCACGTGGTACGCTGCTTCTTGCCACAGCTCAATGCCCCAGCAACCTCTTCTTAATTGCATTTCAGTAACAGCAGTCTGCACATCAATTAGCAATCCAGTAATCGGGCTACTGCCACTCCCTGAAAAATGATGCAGCGTGACGGGAACAGTTAAGGCGGTGGGCGGGGGGGGGGGGGGGGGGCGTAGAAGGCAATGGATTACAGTGTGCTTGGTGACTACGAGGAGAGTCCTTCCTGCTAGAGGTCAGACTTGGTCACCGCAGTCCGTAATAACGCACGGGATTCCCCTCAAGTTTCGACATGTACTATGTCTCTTTCGAACGCCACATACGCCTGGGCATCGCACGATTAGGCCAGCTAGCCATATGCAGATCCCTTTTAAACTTCGTGCTGGTAAAGTTCTCTCGACATCCTTCGAGGACCGTCACAGTCCTCACAAAGCATTAGACGCAGCAAACGCCGGCCATATACTATGTCAGTCGTGGTAACTTGATCACGTTGAGGTAACACATACGCACTGTAGTCGCCGTCCTCGCTGTCACACATCACTTACATCCTCACCGATAGTGTGTACATGTACCAAATTACGTCTACATTACATTATTGTTTCCAAACGCTTAATTTTTGTCAATCACCGTACAAGTGCGATCGGAGATTTTTACGCATCTCAGACTACCAGTTTCAAAGCAAAATAAAAACTGCTTTTATCACTATTGTTGTTAGCAACAGCAGTAGCAGTGTTGCTATAATTATTGTTGTCAGTCCTTATCACTGTAATTAATAAACTGCATTAGCTACTTTCGAATCTTGTTTCAATTTTTTTCTTCTCCTATGGCATCCATTTTATTGATGTGTATCATAAAAACTACTACCTTTCTTTAGCTAGCAGTTATCTGAAGAATATTTTACAGCTAAAAAACGGCACGATGTAAGAGAGCTCTTGAAGTCCATAATGTGATCAGGTTCAACAAAAAAAAACTAAAAATATTAAGAAAACTCTAGCAATATTCTGCAGGTATTTTTGGGGCAGCTCAGCCTCAGTCAAACATGTAACGCAGTTAGAACGAAAGTTACTTCACTACGTAGTCTAAAAGGCTGTAGTTCTAGAGGCAGTAAACTAGTTCCTCGTCTGTCGTTTGATGTCGCCGCAGTACCACCATGGCTGTTAAACCAGGTCACCTACTCATCTCCCGACTCTCTGCTCTCATCGGAATTCTTTCCGGCGGGTACGCCTTTAACTTTACAAACTAGACGGAAGCACTCGAGGCGGGATCTCTGCTAAACGGCGGATGGATCAGAACTTGGCAACGTGAACATCTGCATCAAATCCTTGGTGGCTACCAGGGTGGGACAACGGGAGCATTCTCAATAGGCTAGCCTTCTCACATCGCATACTATCATCTTGTTTCTTTTTTTTGGGGGGGGGGGGAAGAGGGAAGCGCCTCCCTTCTCCTCTCACAGACCTTCTTCGCGCTCTCCAAAGGCGCCTTCACCCGCAAGCTGCACTGATTTGGTAAAATTGGAACGTAAAAGCCATGTTCTGACGCAGGATCAATCATAATCTTTTCACCTTTACTGCAGTAAAAAACGAAATCAAGAAAGTAATGGCCTGAAGTGAAATTGTAAATGTTCCTCAGATTCCATGTGCAGTGAAAAATGTTCCTTCATGAGTTAGTCACCGCTGCATTCACGGCTACAACTTATATTTTAGTTGTTTTAGTAAAGCTCGTTTGTACTTTTGAAACTGATGTGAAGACTAGATGAGCAAGAACACAAACATATCTACATTGTACAAGGTGGTCCATTGATCGTGACCGGGCCAAATGTCTCACGAAATAAGCGTAAAACGAAAAAACTACAAAGAACGAAACTTGTCTAGCTTTGAGGGGGAATCCAAATGGCGCTATGATTGGCCGCTAAATAGCGCTGCCATAGGTCAAAAGGATATCAACTGCGTTTTTTTAAAATAGGAACCCCCATTTTTTATTACATATTCGTGTAGTACGTAAAGAAATATGCATGTTTCAGTTGGAACATTTTTTTCGCTTCGTGACAAATGACGCTGTAAATGTCACAAACACATGGCTCACAATTTTAGACGAACAGTTGGTAACAGGTAGGTTTTTTAGATTAAAATACTGAACGTAGGTACGTTAGGACATTTTATTTCGGTTGATCCAATGTGATACATGTAGACTACCTTTGTGAACTTATCATTTCTGAGAACGCATGCTGTTACAGCGTGATTACCTGTAAATACCACATTAATGCAATAAATGCTCAAAATGATTTCCGTCAACCTCAATGCATTTGGCAATACGTGTAACGAAATTCCTCTCAACAGCGAGTAGTTCGCCTTCCATAATGTTCGCACATGCATTGACAATGCGCATGTTTTCAGGTTTGTCGGTGGATCACGATAGCAAATATCTTTCAACTTTCCCCACAGAAAGAAATCCGGGGACGTCAGATCCGGTGAACGTGCGGGCCATGGTATGGTGCTTCCACGGCCAATCCACCTGTCATGAAATATGCTATTCAATACCGCTTCAACCGCACGCAAGCTATGTGCCGGACATCCATCATGTTGGAAGTACATCGCCATTCTGACATGCAGTGAAACATCTTGTAGTAACATCGGTAGAACATTACGTAGGAAACCAGCATACATTGCACCATTTAGACTGACATCGATAAAATGGGGACAATTATTCTTCCTCCCATAATGCCGCACAATACATTAACCCGCCAAGTTCGCTGATGTTCCACTTGTCGCAGCCATCGTGGATTTTCCGTTGCCCAATAGTTCATATTATGCCGGTTTACGTTACCGCTGTTGGTGAATGACGCTTCGTCGCTAAATAGAACGAGTGCAAAAAATCTGTCATCGTCTCGTAATTTCTCTTGTGCCCTGTGGCAGAACTGTACACGACATTCATAGTCGTCGCCATGCAATTCCTGGTGCATAGAAATGTGGTACGGGCGTAATCGATGTTGATGTAGCATTCTCAACACCGACGTATTTGAGATTCCCGATTCTCACGCAAATTGTGTGCTACTGATGTGCGGATTAGCCGCGAATTTGGCGGAAAGTTTTCGCCCCGACGGAAAACGCCCATGTCTTAATGACAGCTACTCCAACTCTCTCATCATATACGCGACACTCTCTCCCCTATTTCGGGATAATGCAAAACGAGATGCCCTGCTTTGAACTCTTTCGATGTGATCCATCAATCCTTTCTGGTAAGGTTCCCGAACCGCACTACTATACTCCAGAAGAGCACGAACAAAGTCCATGCAACCTCTCTCTTTAGTGGATTTTTTGCATCTTCTAAGTGTTCTGGCAAAAATCTAAATCTTTGGTTCGCATTCCTCACAACATTTACTGTGTGACGATTCCCATGTATCATTCGTAATTGCAATGTCTAAGAAGTTAGTTGAAAAGACAACCCTTAAATTCGTGACACTTATTATGTTACATAAATTCAATGGGCTTTTTTAGTAATAGGGAGGACCCCACACTTCTTATTGCCACTTTTCACACCATACAAGAAATGCCTTTACCTTGCCTAAATCATTTTGTAATAGCTTTTAATCTTCTGATGAATTTACTGGACGATAAACGATAGCACGAACTGGGAACAATCTAAGAGAGCTGCTCAGGTTGTCTCTTAAACCGTTTTGTCCGCAGTTCGTGGTCGTGCGGTAGCGTTCTCGCTTCCCATGCCCGGGTTCCCGGGTTCGATTCCCGGCGGGGTCAGGGATTTTCTCTGCCTCGTGATGACTGGGTGTTGTGTGATGTCCTTAGGTTAGTTAGGTTTTAGTAGTTCTAAGTTCTAGGGGACTGATGACCATAGATGTTAAGTCCCATAGTGCTCAGAGCCATTTGAACCATTTTTTTTCCTAAACCGTTTGTATAGATAAAGAAAAGCAGTGGGCCTATAACGCTTCCTCCGTGAGTCACAGATATCACTTCGGTTTTATTAGATGACTTCTACCCATTTACTATGAACTGTGACATTTCTGAGAGAAAATCACGAACCCTGTAGAACAACTACGACGATTTTATTAGATGCAATTTTATTAGACGGTACTTGTAAGGAGCGGCGTCAAAAACCTTCTAGAACCCACCTGAGAGCCTCAGTTGACAGCTCTTACTACTTCGAATGAATAACGAATCAGTTGTGTTTCTCAAGAAAGGTAGCTGTTCTTGATTCGGATTCTGAAGTAGATACCGCATCTGCTTTAGTGGCGCTGTCGTCGGTACATTACCATTTCTACAGCGCACCGTGTGTCTCAATAGTGCCTTGTTGTTGGTGTACTTTACATACGACCACAATCTCTTTCGATTTTCTGATAGATTCCTAGATAGAGCTTCGTTGTGCAAACTATTAACAGTCTTGGAGATTTTGTATCTTTTAAATCTCGCAAGCTTTTTTTCTTTTATTCTGGAACAGTATTTCAGCCGTTTTTCGTATCATAGAGGATCTGCCCCTCTTCAGGAACCACACGTTTGTCTGGCCTCACAACAGGTTCCCCTCCATTGTGGTTGCACCTACGGTACGGCTATCTCTATCGCTGAGGCACGCAGGCCTCACCACCAACGGCAAGATCCATGGTTTATTGGGGGGGGGGGGGGCAGCAGCCTTTTCAGTAGTTGCAGGGGCAACAGTCTGGATGATTGACTGCTCTGGCCTTGTAAGACTAACCAAAACGGACTTACTGTGCTGGTACTGCGAACGGCTGAAAGCAAGGGGAAACAACAGCCGTAATTTTTCCCGAGGGCACGCAGCTTTACTGTATGGTTAAATAATGATGGCGTCCTCACGGGTAAAATATTCCACAGGTAAAATAGTCCCCCATTCGGATCTCCGGGCGGGGACTACTCAGGAGGACGTTGTTATCAGGAGAAAGAAAACTGGCGTTCTACGGATCGGAGCGTGGAATGTCAGATCCCTTAATCGGGCAGGTAGGTTAGAAAATTTAAAAAGGGAAATGGATAGGTTAAAGTTAGATATAGTGGGAATTTGTGAAGTTCGGTGCCAGGAGGAACAAGACTTTTGGTCAGGTGAATACAGGCTTATAAATACAAAGTCAAATAGAGGTAATGCAGGAGTAGGTTTAATAATGAAAAAAAAATAGGAATGCGGGTAAGCTACTACAAACAGCATAGTGAACGCATTATTGCGGCCAAGATAGACACGAATCCAAGCCTACCGCATAAGTACAAGTTTATATGCCAACTAGATCTGCAAATGATGGAGAAATTGAAGAAATGTATGATTGAATAAAAGAAATTATGCAGATAGTGAAGGGAGACGAAAATTTAATAATCATGGGTGACTGGAACCCGACAGTAGAAAAAAGAAGATAAGGAAACGTAAGAGGTGAATATGGAATGGGGCTAAGGAAAGAAAGAGGAAGACGCCTGGTAGAATTTTGCACAGAGCATAACTCAATCGTAGTTAACACTTGGTCCAAGAATCGTAAAGGAAGATTGTATACATGGAAGAAGCCTGGAGATCCTGGAAGGTCTCAGATGGATTATACAGCGTGTTACAAAAAGGTACGGCCAAACTTTCAGGAAACATTCCTCACACACAAAGAAAAAAAATATGTTATGTGGACATGTGTCCAGAAACGCTTACTTTCCATGTTAGAGCATCTTTTATTACTTCTCTTCAAATCACATTAATCATGGAATGGAAACACACAGCAACAGAACGTACCAGCGTGACTTCAAACACTTTGTTACAGCAAATGTTCAAAATGTCCTCCGTTAGCGAGGATACATGCATCCACCCTCCGTCGTATGGAATCCCTGATGCGCTGATGCAGCCCTGGAGAATGGCGTATTGTATCACAGCCGTCCACAGTACGAGCACGAAGAGTCTCTACATTTGTTACTGGGGTTGCGTAGACAAGAGCTTTCAAATGCCCCCATAAATGAAAGTCAAGAGCGTTGAGGTCAGGAGAGCGAGGAGGCCATGGAATTGGTCCGCCTCTACCAATCCATCGGTCACCGAATCTGTTGTTGAGAAGCGTACGAACACTTCGACTGAAATGTGCAGAAGCTCCATCGTGCATGAACCACATGTTGTGTCGTCCTTGTAAAGGCACATGTTCTAGCAGCACAGGTAGAGTATCCCGTATGAAATCATGATAACGTGTTCCATTGACGGTAGGTGGAAGAACAAATTCAAATGAGCTCTAACATGGAAATTAAGCGTTTCCGGTCACATGTCCACATAACATATTTTCTTTATTTGTATGTGAGGAATGTTTCCTGAAAGTTTGGCCGTACCTTTTTGTAACACCATGTATAATGGTAAGACAGAGATTCAGGTTCAAATGGCTCTGAGCACTATGGGACTTAACTGCTGAGGTCATCAGTCCCCTAGAACCTAGAACTACTGAAACGTAACTAACCTAAGGACATCAAACACATCCATTCCCGAGGCAGGATTCGAACCTGCGACCGTAGCGGTCGCGCGGTTCCAGACTGTAGCGCCTAGAACTGCTCGGCCACTCCAGCCGTCAGAGATTCAGGAACCAGGTTTTAAATTGTAAGACGTTTCCAGGAGCAGATGTGGTCTCTGACCACAATCTATTGGTTATGAACTCTAGATTAAATCTGAAGAAAGAGAAAAAAGGTGGGTATTAGAGGAGATGGGACCTGGATAAACTGAAAGAACCAGAGGTTGTAGAGAGCTTCAGGGAGAGCATTAGGGAACAATTGATAAGAGTGGGGGAAAGAAATACAGTAGAAGAAGAATGGGTAGCTTTGAGAAATGAAACAGTGAAGATAGCAGAGGATCAAGTTGGTAAAAAGATGAGGGCTAATATAAATCCTTGGGTAACAGAAGAGATATTGAATTTAATTGATGAAAGGCGAAAATATAAAAATGCAGTAGATGAAGCACGCAAAAAGGAATACAAAACTCTCACAAATGAGATCGACGGGAAGTGCAAAATGGCTAAGCAAGGCTAGCTAGAGGACAAATGTAAGGATGCAGAGGCGCATATCACTAGGGATACTGCTTTCAGGAAAATTAAAGAGACGTTTGGAGAAAAGAGAAACGTTTGCATGAATATCAAGAGCTCAGATGGAAGCCCAGGTCTAAGCAAAGAAGGGAAAGCAGAAAGGTGGAAGGAGTGTATAGAGGGTCTATACAAGGGCGATGTTCTTGAGGACAATTTTATAGAAATGGAAGAGAATGCAGACGAAGAAGAAACAGGAGATATGATACTGCGTGAAGAGTTTGACAGAGCACTGAAAGATCTAAGTCGAAATAAGTCCCCGGGAGTAGGCAAAATTCCGTTAGAACTACTGACAGCCTTGGGAGAGCCAGGCCTAACAAAACTCTACCATCTAGTGAGCAAGATGTATGAGACAGGTGAAAAACCCTCAGACTTCAAGAAGAATATAATAATCCCAATCCGAAAGAAAACAGGTGTTGACAGATGTGAAGATTACCGACCTATCAGTTTAATAAGCCACGGCTGCAAAATACTAACACGAATTCTTTACAGACGAATGGAAAAACTGGTAGAAGCCGACCTCGGGGAAGATCAGTTTGGATTCCGTGGAGATGACTAGAATACTCTCTTTCAAATTCTGAAGGTGGCAGGGGTAAAATACAGGGAGCGAAAGGCTATTTTTCAATTTGTACAGAAACCAGATGGCAGTAATAAGAGTCGAGGGACATGAAAGGGAAGCAGTGATTGGGAAAGGAGTGAGACAGGATTGTAGCCTATCCCCGATGTTATTCAATCTGCATATGGAGCAAGCAGTAAAGGAAACAAAAGAAAAATTCGGACTAGGAATAAAATCCATGGAGGAGAAATAAAAACTTTGAAGTTCGCCGATGACATTGTAATTCTGTCAGAGACAGCAAAGGAACTGAACGGAGTGTACAGTGTCTTAAAAAGAGGACATAAGATTCACATCAACAAAAACAAAACGAGGTTAATGGAATGTAGTCGAATTAAATCGGGTGATGCTGCGGGAATTAATTAGGAAATGAGACGCTTAAAGTAGTAAATGGGTTTTGTTATTTTGGGAGCAAAATAACTAAATGATGGTCGAAGTAGAAAGGATATAAAATGTAGACTGGCAATGGCAAGGAAAGCGTTTCAGAAGAAGAGGAATTTGTTAACATCAAGTATAGATTTAAGTGTCAGGAAGTCGTTTCTGAGAGTATTTGTATGGAGTGTAGCCATGTATGGAAGTGAAACATGGAGGATAAATAGTTTGGACAAGAAGAGAATAGAAGCTTTCGAAATGTGGTGCTACAGAAGAATGTTGAAGATTAGATGGGTAGGTCACGTAACTAACGAGGAGGTATTGAATGGAATTGGAGAGAAGAGAAATTTGTGGTACAACTTGACTAGAATAAGGGATAGGTTGGTAGGGCATATTCTGAGGCATCAATGGATCACCAATTTAGTATTGGAGGGCAGCGTGGAGGGTAAAAATTGTAGAGGGAGACCAAGAGATTAATACACTAAATAGATTCAGAAGGATGTAAGTTGCAGTAGGTACTGGGAGATGAAGAAGATTGCACAGGATAGAATAGCATGGAGAGCTGCATCAAACCAGTCTCTGGACTGAAGACCACAACAACAACAGAGGATCTGCTCTGTACTTATTAAGGTGGTAGCACTATTCGATAATTAAAAAATGATTTTTTGTTGGCGTAAAATGTTCTTCGGGTATCTAATTCACTGTAGTGTTCGTCCCATGTTCGCCAGAAACCCCTTCATCGAGTTACAGGCGATTTGTCTAGAAGTGCCTCCGAAAACCATTCACAGCGCGAACAAAATGGTCGACAAGTAATTTCGGCTTCGGCTATGGAAGTTATAACCGTGTTCGAACTTGAGATCGGTCCAGCCTATTACAACTTACGCAGAAAATCGGACAAAAAGCTTATCGAGTGAGCAGGGCAGCGGATGATAGATGCTGACAAAGAGGCCTTCAGGACCACCATGGCTACAAAGAAGACACAGGACGGCTCCTCTTGGATCTGGAAGGACTTCTGTATGGTCCAGGAATCGCTGAATAGAGAAATGTGCCTTGTTGCTTTGAACGTGTTTTTCTCGAAACGATTTTTTTTCAAATTGACGGGAAAAGTACGATTTTGATCGTAATTTAATTCCAGCATTCTAAATTGAATTCCCTATCAGCGCACCTAGCTGCTTTGCGATATCTTCGAAACTCTGTTTTCAGTGGACGCTTTTGTCTCGATTTTGTAGGCGAAGAAAATGACATTTGTTTGAAAACTTCAGCAAGTTATTAGAACTCAATATTTTTCAGTTATCCTATGTATGCTGAGAGAAAATATATTGACAATGACTTATATAAAACTATTTTGTTACAGGTATAGTAGGAGGGTTTCGGGAATTCCCGCCGTTGACCAATGTTCCTGTTGCAAGAGGTACCTCCACCTGGCGCAGCATTTACCGGGAGATTCTGATGTGAACAGAAGATGGTTCGCTAAAGACGCAAGTGTTAGCAATAAAACTTTATAGTCACACTTAGCATTACTTTTTATTTATCTTGAAAAAATCACGAGAATTACCTATTTTTCGTGCGTTCACAGAGGGCTCGCTCTTAATTTGGTTGGTACAAATTTTCTTAACTGCCTTCAATATTGCTTATTTTAAATTAAGCCACAGGTGGTCCAGGCTTACACAGTTAGTTTGAAAGGTATGTAGACTGTTTTTTTTTTTTTTAAGAAGGGGTCAAGCGAATTTGTATCCGCTTTTTTAAATAGTTATATTTCACTTTTGTTTTTGGTGGACTTGGACGTCACTGTATTCAGTATTGCTACACTGATCTTGTGGAATTAACTTCTCTATGAGTCTTGACGCTCCCAGTTTTCTGAGCGACTTTCTGTCCAGCTCGTGTATCGAACGAGGAAAAACTTACTGTCTACGTTCCCCGTTGCGCGACCTCCCTTATCTTGTTCGCACGTGCCCTACTCGATATACCGACGTTGTTGGTAGCAAGGCAGTCGCAAAATCTCCTTCTTACACCGGACATCTAAATTTCCCCCAACAGGGTTTCGCTCGAATAGCATCGCCTTTCTTCCAACAATTGTTTTTAAAATTCCACGATCGTCACTGTTACAGTTTCGTTTGGGCTATACCGACTGTTACGATCCTAACTACGCGTTTCCGAGTTCATTCGTTATTTATCGTCACGCCTGCTTGAAAAGGACTGCTAACGATGGGACAACATACTACAACTCATCATCCTAGAGCGCCCTGTACACGATTTCCTTTTGAGTTTGTGATATAATCCTATTGAGGTAGCCAACCTTCACGTAACTCTGAGATCGAAGCAACCACTCTATCTGTTCCAAACAATTGCTTCAGATTAGAACCACATTATTCATCGTAACCTAAATATACGTAATGAAAATCAGTTGTGATGTAACATAGCAGACACTTTCGACCACTACATACAACTGCTTGAAATTATCTGTTCCTTTCCATATCGATCTTTTTACTGATAAAGGGTGCGACCCTGGAAATTCCTCAATTTAAAAAATCATAACACAGAAAGTATTGGAGATATCTGTTTAGTTCTCTTTTCTTTGCATATAGGAACATTTAAAGTTTTATTTGATTGGGTTTTGAAAATGCTACTTTGAAGGTGGCCTCCGTGCTGCTCAATGCATTTCAACAGTCGAATTGGGATGTTTCGATCCACTTTGTCCAGCATGTCTCTGTGTCGGCGATAATAGCAGCAATATTGTTCCGCATCTCACCCAGGGTCCATGGACAACTGTCATACTCCAAGGATTTAAGATACCCCCATAAGAAAAAGTCTAAATGGTTTAAATCTGGGGAGCGTGCTGATTACCGAAGCTCGTCCCTCAAAGTGATCCAACGGTCTGCGAAGTGTTCGATCAGGAGAGTCACTGAAGTTCGTGCCGTGTGGGCCGTGGAGCTATTTCGTCAGAACCAGACATCCCCCTCATCCATTTATTCAAGTAAGGGATGAAAAAACTCCAAAATGATGGTATGGGGTGCCATTGGTTACACGTCTCGGTCACCTCTTGTTCGCATTGACGGCTCTTTGAACAGTGGACGTTACATTTCTGATGTGTTACGACCCGTGGCTCTACCCTTCATTTGATCCCTGCGGAACCCTACATTTCAGCAGGATAATGCACGACCACATGTTGCAGGTCCTGTACAGGCCTTTCTGGATACAGAAAATGTTCGACTGCTGCCTTGGTCAGCACATTCTCCAGATCTCTCACCAATTGAAAACGTTTGGTCAATGGTGGCCGAGCAACTGGCTCGTGACAATACGCCAGTCACTTCTCTTGATGAACTGTGGTATCGTGTTGAAGCTGCAAGGGCAGCTGTAGCTGTACACGCCATCCAAGCTCTGTTTGACTCAATGCCCAGGCGTATCAAGGCCGTTATTACGACCAGAGGTGGTTGTTCTGGGTACTGATTTCTCAGGATATATGCAGACAAATTGCGTGAAAATGTTGTCACATATCAGTTCTAGTATAATATATTTGTCCAATGAATACCCGTTTGTCATCTGCATTTCTTCTTGGTGTAGCAACTTCAATGGCCAGTAGTGTAAATAAAATACGCGATTAAGACTGTTTTCTTAATACTTAGTTAATTTATATCAATCGCTGTTATTCCACAACCATGTTGTCTAAACATCCAATATGAATCTATTAGAAACGTCTGTGGAACTGCAGAGTTTATATCCATCATGCTACGAAGAACAGTAGAGACCGGTGCTCGGGTTCGTATTATCACGTTACACTCGTAAGGCTTGTCAACCAGGGAAATTTCTCTACGTGTGCAATGGAGCGGGCATGGAATCGGTTACAATTGACAGGTAGTGTACACAGCACACGCCATCTAAGTTCGACAGGTGAACAGGATGATTGATGTCTATCACTCTGTGACAAAGAAGTCATTGGCTGAGTGTTCCAGATTTGAATTCGGCGTTCGAAGAGGCTCTAGGACGACATGTATCGAATCAAGCTGTTAGGAGACGATTGCATTCCCAACGACCAAGGCAAGCATCCCGTCGTACACCACAACACCATGGACTCCGTTACAGACGGGCAATAAATCATGCAGATGGATGCCCCAGGATTAGCGCCTGCTGTTGCATACGGGAAAAGTTCGTATCTATTTGTACGCTGCTCATCGTAGATGGCGTTTCTGGAGACACCCCGGTAATATTGAACACCTCTAACACTGGGTCTCGTGGTGGTGAAGTGATGTTGGCATTTCATGGGAGCCAGCATACATCTCTCGTGCTTGTTGAGGGCAATCTCACTGCTCTACGGTACAGAAACGAGATTCTACACTCTGTAGCGGGGCAGTATCGCCAACATTTAGTGACAATTTCAAAACGTTCAAACGTGTGTGAATTCCTAAGGGACCAAAGAGCTGAGGTCATCGGTCCCTAGACTTACACACTACTTAAACGAACTTTAACTTATGTAAGAACAACACACACAGCTATGCCCAATGGAGGACTCGAACCTCCGGCGGGAGGGGCCGAGCAATCCGTGACATGACGCCTTAAACCACGCGGTCACACCGCACAGCAGTGACAATTTCATGTTGACAGGTGATAACTTGCGTGCTCATAGTGCTGTTCTCGTAAACACATCCCTTCAGCTTACTAGGACTAAATGAGTGGAATGAACTCCCTATTTCCGGGACACAAACCCAATTGAAAGGGTGTGGGATCGATCGAAACGAACATTTCTTGGAATCCCACAACGATTAACAACCCTCCGTGGCTTACACAGAATCGCCACTGAGCAGTGAGACAATTGGGGCCAGGGCTGACTTAATGATCTCATCGATGGTCTGCCATGACGTATTCCTGTCTGCTTCCTAGAAAAGGGGTTCAAATGATTCATACGGCTCTAAGCACTATGGGAGTTAACTTCTGAGGTCCTCAGTCCCCTAGACTTAGAACGACTTAAACCTAACTAACCTAAGGACATCACACACATCCATGCCCGAGGCAGGATTCGAACCTGCGACCGCAGCAGCAGCGTGGTTCCGGGTTGAAACGCCTAGAACCGTTCGGCCACAGTGGCCGGCTTAGAAAAGGGGGGGGGGGGGTTTCCACCACGTACTGACGTTGGTCAGAAGTGCTATGAAAAACCCCCATGGGAAACAGACGATTTTACGTTACACAGATGTTTGTCTATTTCATCTGGTGATCTGAACACATTGCCGCCCGTTGAGACTGTGCGGTTCTAGACGCTTCAGTCCGGAAACGCGCTGCTGCTACGGTCGCAGGTTCGAGTTTTGCATGGGGTATGGGTGTGTGTGATGTCCTTAGGTTAGTTAGGTTTAAGTAGTTGTAAGTCTATGGGACTGATGACCTCAGATGTTAAGTCCCATAGTGCTCAGAGCCATTTGAACCATTTTTTTCTGAACACATTGCAAATGAATATATACGCATGCCTCAGACAGTTTTTGTTTTCTGTGGCATGAATTTCGAAATTAAGTTGATGTGCGTATACATAGATATAGATTTCCATCCGTTTAGGTGTCATGCCGCGCATGGATATCACATACCGAAATACGGATACGTACGGTTCTACCTGAACCGCCTGCGGACTGCCGATGCCTGCAGTTTGCAGACTTGGGCCGTGTTAAGCCGGATGCCCAGAACAGAGGCCGTAAGCACCAGGCAACAAGAATTACCGGCCCAATCTGAATGCTAGACGGCGGGTGCTAAACGCGGGCAGGGTCTGCAGAATTAATTCAAGCGGCCTAAGCCCATCCCATCGCGATTCGGCGTCCACCGCAATTAGCTGGCGCTCCCCAAACACTGCTGTGCCGAGGTCGGCCGCCATCAGAATGCTATAAGCGGACATCTGTTAACATTCGCCTCCGTCGTCACCCCTCCGACAAACTCTGGCCAACTTCTCGGCCCTACTGCCCTTCCTCACGCCTTCGATGCTTTGCTGCAAGAATCTCGTTTCGTGAGGCATTACCATCGGTGTACCCTATATTATAAACCTCAACAAAGCACATCCCATTCAAAAGGGAATTTTAAGTAAATCTGTCAGTGCATGACATAGGTTTGATTTTCTTTCCTTATTGTATCTGACAAACTAATTTGACAAGGTTTAGCATAAACAGCATATTTACGAATGTGTATGTTCTTAAATTCAAGGGGGGCAGGGACTGAAATAACAAGCTTTGTTGTTGTTGTTGTTGTTGATGTTTGTGTGGTCTTCAATTTAACGACTGTTCTGATGCAGCTCTCACCACTAGTCTACCCTGTGCAAGCTTCTACAGCTCTGCATAGACACTGCAACTCACGTCCAATTGCACCTGCTTACTATGTCAAGCATTTTTCTTCCTGTACAACTCTCCCCTCTCCTTCCCCACCCCTGTACACGTCACTCCTATACCAAATAGACGGTCTCTTGATGCCTCAGATGGTGTCCTACCAACTGATCCGTTCTTTTATTCAGGTTGTGCCATTACTTCTTTTCTCCCCAATTCTATCACTACCTCCTCCTTAGTTATTTGATCAAATCATCTAATCGTCGGCATTATTCTGTCCTACTACGTTTCAGAATACTCTACTATCTCCTTTTCTCAACTGTTTATTATCAACATTTTACTTCCGTACTATACATTCAGTACCATATCTTCAGAAAAGGCTTCTTAATAGGCTGCTTAAATTTATATTTCATAAAACAAGTTCTCTTTTATTGTTCATAAAGGCTTTTCTTGCAATACTCAGTCTACATTTTATACCTACTCTACTGCCTATCCAAATAGCAAAACACATCATCTACTTTTAGTGTCTTATTTCTTAGTCTAATTAAAATCAGCTTCGTCTTAATTTAACTGCATTCAGTTACCTTCCTTTTGCATTGCATCATACAACTACTTTTCAAGGCGCTATCTAGTACGTATTACTTCTCTCCACAATCATTTGCTGTCTCTGATAGAATTACAATGCCATCAAACAACCACATAGCTTTTATGTCTTCTCACTGAATTTCAGTTCCCTTTTAACGTTTCTGTTTCTCACCTTCACAGTTTTCTCAGTGCGCAGACGGAACAACACCTTCGATAGGTTGCAACCCTGTCCCACTCTCTTCTCAACTACAGCTTCCCTTTCATATTCCTTCGACACTCTTAAATGCAGCCTGGTTTCTGTACAAGGTAAACTTTCGCTCCCTGTAGTTTATCCCTCTCACTTTCAGAATTTTAAAGAATGTTCAAATGGCTCTGAGCACTATGGGACTTAACTTCTGAGGTCATCAGTCACCTAGAACTTAGAACTACTTAAACCTAACTAACCTAAGGACATTACACACATCCATGCCCGAGGCACGATTCGAACATGCGACCGTGGCGGTCGCGCGGTTCCAGACATAAGTGCCTAGAACCGCTCGGCCACGCCCGTCGGCTTTAAAGAGTGTATTCCAGCCAACATCGTCATAAGCTTTTGTGAACGTACAAACGCTGTAAATTTAGGTTAGCCTTTCTTTAACCTCGCTTCTAAGATAACTCGTAAGATTAGTATTGCCTCCTGCATTTCTCCGGGGCCCAAACTGATCACCCGCCGAGGAGGCCTGTACTACGTCTCCTCCTCTTCAGTAAATCACTTCCGTCAGAATTTTGCAACCCTGACTTATTAATCAGCACCTATCTTCTTTGGAATTGGAGCTATTACATTCTTCTTCAGTTCAGAATGTGTTTCGCCTGTCTCATATACACTGCATATCACGTGCAACAGTTTTCTGATATCTTGCTCTCCCAAGGAACTCAGCAATTCTAGGCCAATGTGCTCTACTTGAGGGGCCGTGATTTACATTAGATTTTCCAGAGCTCTGTCACATGCTTCTCGCAGTATCAAATGGCTCTGAGCACTATGGGACTTAACATCTATGGTCATCAGTCCCCTAGAACTTAGAACTACTTAAACCTAACTAACCTAAGGACAGCACACAACACCCAGTCATCACGAGGCAGAGAAAATCCCTGACCCCGCCGAGAATCGAACCCGGGAACCCGGGCGCGGGAAGCGAGAACGCTACCGCACGACCACGAGCTGCGGACTCTCGCAGTGTCATATCTACCATCTGGTCTTCATTTACTTCATCACTCTTTTGAAATTAGAGGAAAACACTTTTTTTGTAAAATAAGGACAAGACAGTAGCAAAAATAGAGGCTGTCTGTTGGAATTACACAACCTTCCATTTCTGTCAAATCCAAATCAGCAGCTGGATGGAATTCAATACCGTGTTGTTCCACCCATGACATTGTAGCGTGCTTGGATCCTGATTGGCACGTTGTCCACAAGGTGATCGATCAGTTGCAGGTGAAAAAGGTTTCATAGCTGCTCTAAATTCTGACCATTGCTTTTTCGCAATGTCCTTTTACGTAAGTAACCTTTGTACGTCATGACAAATTCGTCTTGGTTAATGTGTTTTCTTGTCATACTTATCATACTTAATTTTCTATGTATTATTTTATAGGGTTTATCAAAATTTCACTCTGATGGAGACACTTTTTTTTTTTTTTTTTTTTTTTTTCCTCATCATCGTGAACGATTTAGGAGGCAACCTGGGCAGTCGTCTTAGGTTGCTTGCAGAATATGCTGTCGTTTATCGTCTAGTAAAGTCATCAGAAGATCAAAAGTAATTGAAAAACAGTTTAGATAAGATACCTGTATGGTGCTGGTGGTGAGTGCTGAAAGAAATTCGTTATACTTCTGTTACACGATAAATCACTCAACTCTAAAGGCTGTGAATTCAACTAAATATCTAGGAATTACAATTACGAACAACTTAAATTGGGAAGAACACACAACAAATGCTGTGGAAACGTTTTACTTGCAGAACTCTTACAATATGCAACAGATCCTCTGAAGAGACTGCCTACACTATGCTTACCCGTTTTCTTCTGGAGCACTGCTGCGCAGTGTGGGAACCTTATCAAATAGAATTAACGGAGAACATCGAGAAAGTTCAAAGAAGGGCAGCACGTCTTGTGTTACCGAGAAATAGGGGAGGGAGTGTCACGGACATGATACAGGTTTTGGGGTGAAAATCGTTAAAACGAAGGCGTTTTCTCTTGCGACGGGATCTTCTCACGAAACTTCCATCACCAATTTTCGTCTTGGAATGCGAAAATACTTTGTTGATGCTGACCTACAAGGGGAGAAACGATCATCATAATAAAGGGAAATTAGAGTTCTCACGGAAAAATGTAAGTAAGTGTTCGTTTTTTCCGCGCTCTCTTCGAGAGTAAAACGCAGTCATCGTTTCGCATTTCTCACGACATTTCTTATGTGTTCTTCCCAATTTAAGTTGTTCGTAGCTGTAATTCCTTGATATTTAGTTGAATTTACAGCCATTAGATTTGACTGATTTATCGTGTAACCGAAGTATAATAAATTTCTTTTGGCACCCACCAGGATGACCTCATACTTGTCATTGTTTAGGGTCAGTTACCAATTTTCGCACCATACAGATCACTAACCTAAACCATTTTTGAATTTGTTTTAATCACCTGACGACGTTACTGGACGATAAATGACAGCTTCATCTGCAAACAACCTAAGACAGCTGCTCATATCGCCTCCTAAATCATTTATAAACATGAGTAACAGTAGAGGGCCTGTAACGTTACTTAGGGTAACGCCAGAAATCACTTCTGTTTTACTCGACGACTTTCCGTCAGTTATCTCTCTGACAGGAAATCACGACTTCAGTCGCATAACTCAGACGATATTCCATAAGCACGCAATGTGATTAGATGCCGCTTGTGAGGTACGGTGTCAAAAGCCTTCTGGAAATCTAGAAACACGGAATCAACTGGAATAATATAGAATTAGTGTGAAGGTGGTTCGATGAACCCACTGCCATGTTCGTAAGTGTGATTTGCAGGGTAGCCATGTAGACGTAAATGAAACATTCTACAGTGACAGTGCGAAAAAACTAATCTATGGTTGGGAGAAATGTGTTCGTCACCAGTTTCCAAAATACATACGTAGACATGCAAATAAAGGTGTAGAATATTAATAACGTTAATTTCATTTAAAAAGCCTTAAGAATTTTCGCATAAAAATGTCGGTCGCATTACTTCTTAGCACATCCTCAGATTATTATACAATATCTAGACAGTAAAAGTGGGAGTGATATGTAATTATATTTGAAGGAAGAAGGGCAGAGGAAAGTAAGAAAGTATCATCTCCCACCTTTTTTTAAAAAAAACTCCATTCGTGCCTCTATATTTAGTGTATTTACTGTCTAATTTATACCCTAGAGGAATAAGGGATGAACGTTAACAAAGGAACACAAGGATAATGAAATGTAGCCTATTTAAATCAGTCGATACTGAAGTAATTACATCAGGGAATGTGACGCTAAAAGTAACAGACAAGCTTTGCTATTCGGGCAGTAAAATAACACACAGGGGGCAGAAGTAGATAGCATATAAAACGTAGAATGGCAATGGCAAGAAAAGCATTTTTGAATATGAATTACGTGTTAGCCTTTTCCGATGGTATGTAGCTATGTATGGAAGTGAAATATGGACGATAAAGGGATTAGACAAGAGGTGAATAGAAGCATTCAGAATGTGGTGCTATAGAAGAATGCTGAAAATTAGATGGATAGATCACGTTGATAGAACACATTCTGGGATATAAAGGGATCACCAAGGGAGGCGCGGGGAGGGGGGTGGGGGGGGAAGGGGGAACAAAAATTGCAGAGGGAGGCCGAGAGACGAATAGAGTAAGCAGATTCAAAAGGATGTAGGTTGCAGTAGTTATTAGGAAATGGAGAGGGCTGGAAAGGACATAGCAGCGTGGACAGCTACATCAGACAAGTTTTCGGACTGAAGACCGAAGACCACAACAGCAAACACGTTTATTCATTTATTTAGTCTTTGGCTGATGCATATCAGAATATATTTGCCATTACTGATTTAGTAGACACTGTTTGCATGTGCATTTTCAAACAGTTTGGACATTCAATTTTTTAATATACAGGTATAAAGGTAATGCTAAACTACATCAACTCAGGAAACTGCAGAGATGTCAGGAAGCAGGAGCTTCACTCTCCGCTCGTCTTTACACAAGTAGTTTAGCGCTGGATAACCACTTTTCCACGAATTTAGCCATAATGTCGCACATGATCGGAAGCAGGTGCCGAAGCATTGTTCTTATACTCGTGGACAGAGGTGCTCCCTCTTCGATTAATGGTGCAAGTTTCCCAGTATTGTCTTACACCTAACCGTTGAACTAAGCACTGTATTAATTGGCATTTCTATTTCATTTAAACTCTTCAACACATCCAAAACTCAAGCGGTAATTGCTGAACATCCTAAGATCATTAGCCCGAAATATCTGGAATTCCTACCAGCTTTAACACTAAATGAGACAATTACCAACTTTTCTCCTTGGGCAAAGAATCTAGGAGTAATAACAGGGAATGTCTGTGCTAGTCTGCCCTTTACTCGTATGTTGTCGTTGCTACCTCCATAACGTGTTGTTTCGGTTCCAAAGAAGAATTCCTTCACTTTATCGTCTTCAATTTTTATGTTAAGAGCGATTATTTCACTTGTGCTACTCCTCATTATTTTCATCTTTTTCGGTTTACTCTCAATCAACAGTTTCTGCTCAGCAGACCAATCATCCAGTTAAAAATGTCCTGCAATTTTTTCCCGGATTCCACTAAGCACAGCAATGTCATCAGCGAAGTGCGGCTCCCCCAGTCGGAGGTTCGAGTCCTCCCTCGGGCATGGGTGTGTACGTCGTCCTTAGCGTAAGTTAGTTTAAATTCGATTAAGTAGTGTGTAAGCTTAGGGACCGATGACCTCAGCAGTATCTTATCATTCATAGCCTTCCATTATTTGTTTTAATCCCACTGATTTTTTTTTTCTTCGACGAACAGGTTGCACTGTCTTAAAACTTTGTTCTTGATTGTCATTCTGATTTTTCCGGTTTGGTAATTGCACATACTGTATATTACCTATCTTTACTTATAATTTACACCTTTTTTCCTCAAAATTTAGAACATCTTGCACCATTTTACGTTGTCGAACGCTTTTTCTAGGTCGTCAAATTCTTTGAATGTTTCTTCAGTTTTCTTGTCTTGCTTCAGTTATCAAGAGCCACTCTTTGTACCTTCACCCTTTCTAACGGCAAACTGATCGTCATTCAAAATATGCTGCTTTTTCATTACTCTCTAGCAAAACAAGTGTAAACACAGTCGTGTCCGCCTACTGGAGGTTTACAGCATTGGAAAGTTCATATAAATTGAGAATAGTACCCGGAGTTTACAGGAAACAGCAGATAGATTTCCACCTGATATTGCGTCGTAAACACGCAGTGATGAAATTACTCGCAGCTCTACGTTGGAGTGTACCATGTTCAGTGTCGAGTAAACACTCGCGAGATAATCAATTACTGTTGGGGTTTATTACTATTCCCGTCAATGGATTCACGTCAATCACAGGCACCACTCGTGTATCGGTTTCTGGAATACCTCACATCCGTCACGCAGACACGAACGCTATGCAAATGTGCAGTGAATGACAGTAAAACGTCGAACACACGAAGTTACATACGCCAGTCGTTTCCGAATACACCAACGGACTGAAACCATGAGTTAAGGGGGTAGCTCTCTTTGGACTCATGAAGAATAAGTGATATGCATGACCATCTCCAAACAAAATAAAAAGCAATGCTAAATCTGATGATATACTTTTATACCTTGCAATTTTCTATTTAAGAAATCATTTTTGTGTCCACATTGGACTTCGCCTGTAACCATTGCACTGGGTGAAAGAACCTCTTGTAGCAGAAACATTGGTCATAGGCGGAAATTAACGAATGACTCCTATTGGTCCTGCGAAAAAATAAATTTTTATAAATCATTTTCAACACATTTTCTTTCAGCACACACATAATAATGGAAAAATATTAAGTTATAACAACGATGTCATCTTCTCCTCTCACAAAACCGAGACAAACGCGTGCACTGAAAACTAAATTTTTAATTGATTGGCGGCTTCATAGAGTGCTGTGTGCACAACGACCATATGTGTTAAATTAAAAGGAAAGTCAGCGTTGGCCATAATATTGATGGTTTATTGATAGCAAAATCGATTTTCAATCACATAGTTATCATCTTCAGTGCTGTGGTGTACAAATTAAACCCATAGACACTGGTATCAAATTATCAGTAACCAAAACTGAGAAGTGATCACAATAACTCTATTGTTATTGTGACCGCTTCTCAGTTTTGGTTACTAATAATTTGATACCAATGTCTATGAGTTTAATCTGTACACCACAGCACCGAAGATGATCACTATGTGATTGAAAATCGATTTTGCTATCAATAAAACATCAATATTACGGACAACGCTGCCCTTCCTTTTAAATTTTTAATACACTCCTGGAAATGGAAAAAAGAACACATTGACACCGGTGTGTCAGACCCACCATACTTGCTCCGGACACTGCGAGAGGGCTGTACAAGCAATGATCACACGCACGGCACAGCGGACACACCAGGAACCGCGGTGTTGGCCGTCGAATGGCGCTAGCTGCGCAGCATTTGTGCACCGCCGCCGTCAGTGTCAGCCAGTTTGCCGTGGCATACGGAGCTCCATCGCAGTCTTTAACACTGGTAGCATGCCGCGACAGCGTGGACGTGAACCGTATGTGCAGTTGACGGACTTTGAGCGAGGGCGTATAGTGGGCATGCGGGAGGCCGGGTGGACGTACCGCCGAATTGCTCAACACGTGGGGCGTGAGGTCTCCACAGTACATCGATGTTGTCGCCAGTGGTCGGCGGAAGGTGCACGTGCCCGTCGACCTGGGACCGGACCGCAGCGACGCACGGATGCACGCCAAGACCGTAGGATCCTACGCAGTGCCGTAGGGGACCGCACCGCCACTTCCCAGCAAATTAGGGACACTGTTGCTCCTGGGGTATCGGCGAGGACCATTCGCAACCGTCTCCATAAAGCTGGGCTACGGTCCCGCACACCGTTAGGCCGTCTTCCGCTCACGCCCCAACATCGTGCAGCCCGCCTCCAGTGGTGTCGCGACAGGCGTGAATGGAGGGACGAATGGAGACGTGTCGTCTTCAGCGATGAGAGTCGCTTCTGCCTTGGTGCCAATGATGGTCGTATGCGTGTTTGGCGCCGTGCAGGTGAGCGCCACAATCAGGACTGCATACGACCGAGGCACACAGGGCCAACACCCGGCATCATGGTGTGGGGAGCGATCTCCTACACTGGCCGTACACCACTGGTGATCGTCGAGGGGACACTGAATAGTGCACGGTACATCCAAACCGTCATCGAACCCATCGTTCTACCATTCCTAGACCGGCAAGGGAACTTGCTGTTCCAACAGGACAATGCACGTCCGCATGTATCCCGTGCCACCCAACGTGCTCTAGAAGGTGTACGTCAACTACCCTGGCCAGCAAGATCTCCGGATCTGTCCCCCATTGAGCATGTTTGGGACTGGATGAAGCGTCGTCTCACGCGGTCTGCACGTCCAGCACGAACGCTGGTCCAACTGAGGCGCCAGGTGGAAATGGCATGGCAAGCCGTTCCACAGGACTACATCCAGCATCTCTACGATCGTCTCCATGGGAGAATAGCAGCCTGCATTGCTGCGAAAGGTGGATATACACTGTACTAGTGCCGACATTGTGCATGCTCTGTTGCCTGTGTCTATGTGCCTGTGGTTCTGTCAGTGTGATCATGTGATCTATCTGACCCCAGGAATGTGTCAATAAAGTTTCCTCTTCCTGGGACAATGAATTCACGGTGTTCTTATTTCAATTTCCAGGAGTGTATATTGCAAAATCGCTACATACGCTGATAGAGAATTCAATTCAGAATGCCGGCATCAAATTCGCATCAAAATCGCTTGCACCGTTCTAAAGTTATGTTTCCCACCAGTCTGAAAAATAGAGTATCGAGAAAAACGCATTTGAAGTTTTGGGTTACATTTTTTGTAGTTAAGTCAAACCTCTGTTCGGCGGTCCCTGGACCACACAACAATCCATTCGGATCCAAGAAGTGGTCCTCCTGCATCTCCTTCGTGGTCATTGTGGCCCTGCTAGCTTCTGTCATCCACTGCTCTGCTCGCTCGATACGCTTTAAGTCAGCTTTCGTGGAGAAGTTGTAACAGGCTGGTCAGATCTGAAGTTCGAGCAGGTTCATTGTTTCCATAACGCCTGTAAGGCATTGTAACTCGATAACGGAGTTCCGGGAGAACTTGGGACGAACACTACAATAAAGCAGACATGCCAGAGAACATTTTAAGGAAAAAAATCACTTTTAGAACTTTCGGATGAGGACTATCTCCTTAACTTTCAATTGCGTGGTACTGAAAGTGATTAAGCTGATTGGTCTGTTATTTTCTAATCTTTATTTTTATTTAGTTGTTTGTCTTTTGCGTGAAATTGTTTAACCATGAAGTACAGCATGTTTCTACACACATCAAAAAAAGTTTTTCATCACCCCAGTTCCCAGAAATCCTGCGGATATTGTACCACAGACACAGTCCCTTTGACTGTTCAGAGATGTCACTAAACCCACCCAAAGATGTAAACAACCATGCATGAGCAAAGCCTATTAGACAGAGGGGGTCCAACAGCCGATCAGTTCAGGTCATTCCACCAGGAAGGAGGTACACGGCTCGTGTTGTCTGTAGTTCAACCATACCTAGACGGTCAATAGCGCGGTTGGTTCGCTTTCGCATTGTTACTTTGTGCCAGGAAGGGCTCTCAACAATGAAAGTGTCCAGGTGTCTCGGAGTGAACCAAAGCGATGTTGTTCGGGCATTCAGGAGATACAGTGAGACAGAAACTGTCGATGATATGCATCGCTTAGGCCGCCTCGTTCGACCTATACTTGAGTATTGCTCATCAGTGTGGGATCCGTACCAGGTCGGGTTGACAGAGAGAAGATCCAAAGAAGAGCGGCGCGTTTCGTCACAGGGTTCTTTGGTAAGCGTGATAGCGTTACGGAGATGTCTAGCAAACTCAAGTGGCAGGCTCTGCAAGAGAGGCGCTCTGCATCGCGGTGTAGCTTGCTGTCCAGGTTTCGAGAGGGTGCGTTTCTAGATGAGGTATCGAATATATTGCTTCCCCCTACTTATACCTCCCGAGGAGATCACTAATGTAAAAGTAGAGATATTCGAGCGCGCACGGAGGCTTTCAGACAGTCGTTCTTCCCGCGAACCATACGCGACTGGAACAGAAAAGGGAGGTAATGACAGTGGCACGTAAAGTGCCCTCCACCACACACCGCTGGGTGGCTTGCGGAGTATAAATTTAGATGTAGATGTAGATTCGTTCATTACATATCAAAGAGAAATTTTACAATTACAGAATACACAGAGAGCAGTTTGTTGCAAGCATAGTTAACTATCGTATTCTTCTTCTTGTTCTTCGCGGATGGATCACTTAGGACCACGCGTAATCAACATTTGTTGGCCTTCCTTTTCGCCCAGTATTCCTTCATAAACAACGAATGGGCTAGCTTTCGTTGCGTAGGCCACGTAGGTCGGTTAATTTTTCTCTCTTCTTCCTCAAAACCCCGTGTGTTTGTGATTTTTCTGATTTCATTTCTGTCATGTAGATTTGGACACCATAATTCTCTCAGGTCTTTTTCCGTCTGTTTGTACCAGTTCGGTCTTGTAGTTTTGTTCTTTAAAAATGTATGGATTTTGTGCGTTAACCTGTTTGAGTCCATTCTTTCTAAATGCCCCATGAATTGGATTCTTCTCATGCGCATTGTGTCTGTTATTATCGTATTATTTATCATATCAAAATTTTATTTCCGCAGTGTCAGTTATATTAATCCAATAGTTTTACACTTTTTTTTTTGCTCTTACAAACAGGTCTCAACAACAACCGTTCCGATCCTTCGTGCCGGAGGACGGTGTCCTAAATTGTTTTTTTTCTGGATTTCTCTTCAAAGGAAGCTCCCATGGCGAACTGTAGTGGAAGCGCGCCAGAGGGCACACGCAGTGTAAACACTGTGTTTTTTGCATCTGCTCTTGAATTCCCGGAGTGTAATATGCACCCCTGAGGCCGTCCGGACCACGCGCGCACAAACGCAGAACAAGGTGAGCCCCGGGGGTGCGTGCGAGTTAGCCCTCGCCAGAATACGCCGGTGATGTCCACGATGGCTTTGTTTCCGTATGACGCGCTGCGCTGGCGCTGAAATGTCATGAGGGCACGGGCTATGGCGTCGCGCGCGCACAGAACAACGCGACACCCAGCTGCTGAAGTGGTCACGCGCCTACTGGCATACCGATTTTACTGATGTGACTAATGAGGAGAACCCACCAAGTGCCTTAATCCGATTTCTCAGAAACTTCAGTCACTGGAAGAGGAGTCTCAATAAGCCAACAAGTGTCTCCGCTATTCGACCGTAAATGAGGAAACGAATGTCAAAGTTTTCGAAAAACTGCATATGCCTTCTAGCACGTGATGATATTAGCCGAAATTGTGGCACAATGGCTAGCATCTCTGCCAGTCGCCTTTGCGCCCCATTTTCGAAACACGAGTACTGTTTCTATTTATTTTAATTTCTTCGTTTATCATCCCATATCCGTTGAGTACTATTACACTGAAGTTTCTTATGACGTTATAGGATACAAGGTACTCATATTAATAGCTGAGCCACATCTGGACTCCACTACAAGTGTCACACATTTATTATACAGGGTGGTCCAGTGATAGTGACCGGGCCAAATATCTCACGAAATAATCATTAAACGAAAAAACTACAAACAACGAAACTTGTCTAGCTTGAAGGGGGAAACCAGATGGCGCTATGGCTGGCCCGCTAGATGGCGCTGCCATAGGCCAAACGAATATCAACTGCGTTTTTTTTAAATAACAACCCCAATTTTTATTACATATTCGTGTAGTACATAATATGAATGTTTTCCTTGAACCACTTTTTTCGCTTTGTGATAGATGGCGTTGTAATAGTCACAAACGTATAAGTACGCGGTATCAGGTAACATTCCGCCAGTGCGGAAGGTATTTGCTTCATGATACATTACCGTGTTAAAATGGACCGTTTGCCAATTGCGGAAATGGTCGATATGGTGTTGATGTATGGCTATTGTGATCAAAATGCCCAACGGGCGTGTGCTATGTACGCTGCTCGGTATCCTGGACGACATCATCCAAGTGCAAACAGGAAGTGTTCAGCCACATGTGAAACATCAGCTCCGACGTGCAACAAATGATGATGCCCAAGTAGGTGTTTTAGCTGCTGTCGCGAGTAATTCGCACATCAGTAGCAGACAACTTGCGCGAGAATCGAGATTCTCAAAAACGTCGGTGTTGAGAGCGCTACATCAACATCGATTGCACCCGTACCATATTTCTCTGCACCACGAATTGCATGGTGACGACTCTGAACGTCGTGTACAGTTCTGCCACTGGGTACAAGAGAAATTACGGGACGATGACAGATTTTTTGCACGCGTTCTATTTAGCGACGAAGCGTCATTCACCAACAGTGGTAACATAAACCGGCATAATATGCACTATTGGTCAACGGAAAATCCACGATGGCTGCGACAAGTGGAACATCAGCGAACTTGGCGGGTTAATGTATGGTGCGGCATTATGGGAGGAAGAATAATTTGCCCCCATTTTATCGATGGCAATCTAAATGGTGCAATGTATGCTGATTTCCCACGTAATGTTCTACCGATATTACTACAAGATGTTTCACTGCATGACAGAATGGCGATGTACTTCCAACATGATGGATGTCGGGCAAATAGCTCGCGTGCGGTTGAAGCGGTATTGAATAGCATATTTCGTGACAGGTGGATTGGTCGTCGAAGCAGACGGCCCGCACGTTCACCGGATCTGACGTCCGAGGATTTATTTCTGTGGGGAAAGCTGAAGGATATTTGCTATCGTGATCCACCGACAACGCCTGACAACATGCGTCAGCGCATTCTGAATGCATGTACGAACATTACGGAAGGCGAACTACTCGCTGTTGAGAGGAATGTCGTTACACGTATTGCCAAATGCATTGAGGTTGACGGACATCATTTTGAGCATTTTTTGAATAATGTGGTATTTACAGGTAATCACGCAGTAATAGCATGCGTTCTCAGAAATGATAAGTTCACAACGGTACATGTATCACACTGGAACAACCGAAACAAAATGTTCAAACGTACCTACGTCCTGTATTTTACTTTAAAAAACCTGCCTGTTACCAACTGTACGCTTAAATAGTGCCCTATATGTTCTAGACATTACAGCGCAATCTATCACAAAGCGAAAAAAGTGGTCCAACTAAAACATTCATATTTCTTTACGTACTACACGAATATGTAATAAAAAATAGGAGTTCCTATTCAAAAAACGCAGTTGATATTCGTTTAATCTATGGTAGCGCCATCTAGCGGGCCAACCATAGCGCCATCTGATTTCCCGCTTCATGCTACACGAGTTTCGTTCTTTGTAGTTGTTCCGTTTGACGCTTATTTCGTGAGATATTTGGCCCGATCACGACCAATGGACCACCCTGTATAATATATGTGTCTATGGTATTTTCAAGAGCTAAAATCTTTTTTTTTAAGTGTCATACTCGTATTTTCATTCCTATATCAATTCTTACATTAATTCTTATTTTTATGTTAATTCTTCAGAAAGTGTTGGTGCATTTTCCTGGATGATACCGATCGTAGACGCATTCTAAACATAGAAATTCCGAACACTACGAGCATCGCCCGAAGGTAGGTTTGCCACACTGACATTTCTTCGTATGAATCTCACACGGGAAAGAAACGTCGTTAACTCAGTTGAAGATTTCATGTGCTAGCGATAATTTCGCGGCAAACCACGCATAAAGGACAACTTTACCAAAAACTTGCGCTTGCAGTTTTCCAGCGGTAGTTGCATCACTCCACCTCGCACTATCTTTCAGTTTTCTTCCCTTCCCCTTCCTCCCCCTCAATGACTTTTAGTAACTACCTGTGGTTTCACAAGGATCTACAGTCGTGTTCTTCATTACGCCTCCATCGAGGACATTTTCATGCATCACCAGCATCTCCATTATACATACTACAGCAGAATGAACATTATCGTCAGTGATTATTAAATGAAACTACATGGTTCCGAGGACATTTTCAAGTCTCAAACATCTGTGATGTACACGACTGCATACTGAGCCATAGTTCGCAGTTTGGCCACGGTAGCGCCACAATCGGGTGAGTATTTTTTTTTTTTTTTTTTTTTTCCTTTATTGAATTTCAATTCCCCCCGAAGGGGGCGGGCTGGCAGCAGCTTAGGACGCCGCTCTGCAGCCTACAGATTTTCTGATAAAGAGCAGGAGAATAAACAATAATAAAAAACAGGCGATAAAATCGGGGACTTAGTGAGTAACAAGGTGAAAAGAAAATGGGGAAATTAAAACAAACAACAGACGGAGGATGAAGCGAATAAAAATACATACGGAGCAGACAGGGGAAACAATAGACAATTAAAAAAACACGGCGACAGTCTGGATTCTGTTCGCAAAGTATATAAAATGCACACCCAGCGACAGCATGGTTTCTGTTCGCAACACAACACTGAATAGTCACTAGAACACAGCACGAAAAAGTCGGCAAAGGTGACACCACAGTCGAGAGCAGGTGGGGGGAAACTGGACAGGAGATGGGAAAACAAAAAGGGGGGGAAAGGAGAGTAAAAGCGAAGGGGGGGGGGAGGGGAACCGGGAAAGGAGCTGATGGAGGATGAGGACCCATAAGAGGGGTGGGGGGCAGACGCGACAGGGAGGGGGGTAGGCAGAGGAGGGGAATACAAAAGGACTGGGGGGGAGAAGGGAGGTAGGGAGAGGTGTAGTGGGGAGGAAACAGGACGGAAGGGGGGGGGGAAGAGGGAGCCCAGGGAAAGGACAGAGGAAAGGAGGGGGAGGGAGGATCAGAGTTGATAGGAAGGATAAATGGAGGGAGAGAGGGCATCATCCGGGAGGGGGAGTTGACGGAAGCCACCTTGGGAAAGGAGATGGAGGGTGTAGAGATGGAGGGTAGGGGGGACACAACGGTGAAGATGGGGCAGGGGGCGAGGATGGGAGAGGAGAGGAGCAACCAGGGGGTGAGGGGGTTCAAGACGGCGGGAGGTGTAGAGGATGCGGATATGTTCGAGGAAGAGGAGCAGATGGGGGAAAGGAATGAGATCATAGAGGATACGCGTGGGGGACGGGAGGCGGATACGGAAGGCGAGGCGGAGTGCATGACGCTCAAGGATCTGGAGGGACTGATAGAATTTGGGGGGGGCAGATATCCAGGCAGGACTGGCATAACAGAGGATGGGATGGATTAAGGATTTGTAGGTGTGGAGGATGGTAGAGGGGTGCAACCCCCATGTCCGGCCAGAGAGGAGTTTGAGGAGGCGGAGGCGGTTGTGGGCTTTGGATTGGATGGATCGGAGATGAGGGATCCAGGTGAGGTGACGGTCAATGGTGAGGCCAAGGTAGGTGAGGGTGGGGGTGAGACGGACAGGACGTGCGCAGACAGTAAGGGAGAAATCCAGGAGCCGGAAGGAGCGAGTGGTACGACCTACGATGATTGCCTGGGTCTTGGAAGGATTGAGTTTCAGGAGCCATTGGTTACACCATGCAGCAAAAAGGTCAAGGTGATTCTGGAGAAGGCGTTGGGACCGTTGGAGGGTAGGAGCGAGGGCGAGGAATGCGGTGTCATCAGCATATTGCAAGAGGTGCACTGGAGGGGGGGGTTGGGGCATATCTGCTGTGTACAGGAGGTAGAGGAGAGGGGAGAGGACAGAGCCCTGGGGCACACCGGCAGAGGGGTAGAAGGTGCGGGAATTGGCATGATGGATGGTAACGTAGGAGGGGCGGCGGGAGAGGAAGGAGGCCACCAGACGGATGTAGTTGATAGGAAGGGCGTAGGTTTGGAGTTTAAACAGGAGACCGGGATGCCAGACACGGTCGTAGGCCTTTTCAAGGTCAAGTGAGACAAAAATGGCGGAGCGACGGGAGTTAAGCTGGAGGGAGAGGAGATGAGTGAGGCGGAGGAGTTGGTCATCAGCAGAGAAGGAAGGTCGAAAGCCACATTGGGTGTTTGGGAGGAGGTGGTTTTGGTGGAGGTGGAGATGGATGCGCCGGGAAAGGATGGATTCCAAAAGCTTGCTGAACACCGACGTGAGACAGATAGGACGATAGGAAGAGGCATCAGATGGAGGCTTATTGGGTTTGGAGAACATCTG